>NC_140432.1:5267500-10067500 GCF_965140295.1 Lepidochelys olivacea | reverse complement strand
GGGCGTTTCTTCACATCCAAACTATCAGACCAGCATTGAGGATCAGCACAATGCATTACAGGTGCTTTGACAGAATTGCGGGAGGAGGCCGGGGCCGGGTGAGCAGTGGATGGCTGCAGGTCAGAAGCAAAGCACATTGGCAGAGATCTATGTGGAGCTGAGGGCTGGAATAGCAGAAGTAGCAGTGGAGGACCGAGCATTTAGCAGGGGAGCAAGGATAGTAGGAGATGTAGCAGATTAGGACAAAGACAGAGAGCACTTTGGACTACAACAGCAGCAGAAGGGGTTGCAGGTCAGGCTAGAGGTACTCATATGTGCAGGGAGGTCCCTGGATGAGTAGGGCAAGTTGCAGGCTGTGACTGAGGCACTCATTAGCAGAGCTGCTAGAGGGAGTGGAGATGGGTTGAAAAAGCAGCCATGCTGTAGGTCAGAAGTGAGGAGCAAGGGAGGGGGATGCAGGGTATCAGGGCTGGAAGGTAGGAGTTCATTGGCAGATGGTGCGGGGGAGCCCCGTTCTGGTTCAACCTCCTACAATAAAGGCCTGTAATAAATTCCCCTCCATGGCTGCTTGTAGCAGGGATCCATTTGACATGGTGCAGAAAGCTTCCAAGCCTGCATCTGAACCAAGGTGGCTGGTTCCGCTCTCTGAAGCCGCTAAGAAATGAGAACTTGACTTCTTGTACAATTTATGCCACTCTCCTGCTTCTGCAAGGATAACACAATAATAGCCAGAAGTGTATATATACCTGGCACTTTGCTTTCTATAAAGCTACTTTATCTAAAACAAGCCTTGCACTGACATTACTTAATCAATACCGAGAGATGCACAGAGATGGAGTGTGGCATGAAGAGATTACAGCGGCAGGCGAACCAATAGCAGTTGCAAGATTGGCAAAGGCCTTTCTGTCCCATCAAACGCATTGACAGATTGATTCTGATCTCATTAATTGTCATTCAAGCCAGCAGGGGGGCTTAGATGCCCCCCTAGGAGATGTGGCATATTACACATTCCTTCAGATCTCAAGCAAGGGGGAAAAAAAAAAAACATTTTAACCAGAGGCAGCCCCCTCAGACAGATCTCCAGAGCTGAGTCCCTGCGGTCTCAAGATTTGGAAGTGTTTGAAATCTGGGTCTTGGGTTTGTGCCGTTTGGTCACATCTCTACTTTTTATTAAGCAACCACTAAACAATGACAGGTGGCACATTCTTATTAGGACACAATGGGCCAGATCCCCAAATTGGATAAATCAGCACAGCTCCATTGATGTCAGGGTAGGGGATATATTGATTTATCCCAGTTGAGGATCTGGCCCCAGTAATCCTTTTTTGGTGCAAAAGGGGCTTCTTAAATATAATTGTTTTTTGGAAGAAACAAAAGTGCCTCTTGCTTTGAGCTGACTTGAATCCAGGTCTTCAGGTCCCAGGCTGGCTGGGTTTAAAGAGTGTCCTTGACAAGCAAACAAGGGCATACAGACTAGAGGACACTTGCACTGATCCCCAATGACTTCAGAGTCTCTCCGCGCTGGTCTGAGATGAAGCCATTGAAGCCACAGGGTCCGCTCACACAGAGTTCTGTAAAACTCAATGGGACTGCATGCAGGCATAAGGAAGGTCCTGTTGCAGGATCCTATAATAGGGAAAGTGCCATACTCTCTCGCTGATCCCCTTCTGCCAACCAGTCCCCAGCATCAGTTGCATTTCAAAGGACTTGTTAAAGGAGTGCAACCCAGTGTGTAGACCTAACATGCCATTAGAAATGGATATAATTAAACCAATGCAAGAGGCTGTGTGGATGCTCTTATTACAGTTCAAACCAGGCCTAGCTTAAATAATTCGGAACAGTTTTAAGCTAAAATTTGCATCAATCTAGTTAAACCAGTGCAAATGTACACGTATAGATAACTCATGTACCAGCAGTGCTGGCTGTTCCCCAAATCCTCTCCTGCAAATGTTGAAGATTTTTCCAGTGAAGCCACCAAATCATCCATGATTTAAAAAAAAACCAAACAAACAGAAACACTAACACCACATGGCTTGAGGCTAACCTAGGTACTTTTAAATCTGGTGCGAAATAGAATCGGTTTTCCCTGGTACAGAAAAGTTGGGAGATAAATAGCAGATGATTCAGTAAATAACTAACTCAGCCCATGACCTTGATGCTTATTGATTCCTCAAGCTGTTTATCTTTCTTATGTTCTCCCCAGCAAAAACAATTATTACTTAATTATAAAATGGCTTGGCTTGAGGGAGCCTTCCTATTGGCTGGCAAGCATTCTAAAGGGGGAGTTAATTTATGTATACCACACAGCCCAGACTGAAACAGCTGCTTAAAATGCTGAACCACAAAACTTCATTATTTTCTTCTTAGCACATGGTGTGGGGTTTTTTTTTTCCTCCTCATTTTAAAAATCACTTAAGGATGTTTAGGCAATCACAGTGTTTGATTGGCTGAATATTTGGAACCTACAGTATTAAATTTGACTGGAGACAGCAGATGCCTATAAACTGGGAGATGCTGACATTTTAAAAGGAAAAGGGTGTGTGTGTGGGCGGGGGGAGGGGAATATAATGATAATTATAGGCAGCATTGCTGCTAGTGAATTGGCCACTGGTCTGGGAGTCCGAGGGACTTGGATTTTATTCCTAGTCCTGCTGCTGATCTGTTCTGTGACCCTGGGCAAGCTACTTCGTTTTGCTGTGCTACCATTTCCCCTCACACCCGTTCTCTATTTCGAATGCAAGCTCCTAAGGGTAGCACCTGGCTCTGAGTTTGTGTCTGCACAAAGCCTGGCTCAATGCTCTCAGTCTCCGTTGGGCTCTCTAAGTGATACAGTAATGCAAATAATACAATGAATACTTTGCACTTCTAGGAGCAACATACATCTGAAGGTCTCGAAGCACTTTGCAAACACTCGTTAGTTCAGCCCTTGAGAGAAAGGGCATATCATTTTACTGATGGGGGAAACTGAGGCACAGAAAAGGAAAATGACTCACCCAAGGTCAGCCACAGAGTCAGTGGCAGAGCCACCAATAGGATCCAGGTCTCACAATGCCACTCTGCTGTTTGCTCACAAAGACCTCTCTCGTAATTATGTTGCTGTCCAGTGATTGCAAAGATGACACAAGGTACAGGAGGTCAACAGTGGTTCTCATTAAGTTCAAAAGGCAGGAGACTGGTTCTGATACCAAGGGAGTTCTATTTCTCCCAACCACGTGGGAAGTTCTAGCTGGGTGATCCTGGTGTCTAGATCAATGGACCCACCCTGGCCGAGCAGGGTTGGTCATTTCACTGTCCTCCAACACGGATAAATAACATGCTGCAGATTTACACAGTGTTAGTATTTTGGTTTGATGATCAATCTATCCCCCTTAAATAGATAAATAGCTATATCTATCTATCTATCTACCTATAGATAGATAGATAGATAGATATAGAGAGAGAGACCGCGCGTGCTATAATCCTATTCCAGCACTAGTCAAGAATGCTGCAGCATCACTCCTGTAAGCACCAGTGTTTTGACGGTCACTAATGGATAATCGTCCTAGCAGTACAGTTACCAGGGCTGGGCAAACAGGTCAATATTTAGACCATGAGGGTATCCGCATGATATTGGTACCTCTGAGTCAGAATACCCAATGTCAGCCACAGCTTCTTCCAACTCTTTGGGCCCTCCTGCTTGGCCTGAGCGAGGAAGGAGTAACCTGATTCCCCTCAATTGCCAGGGAGGCCTTCAAGCCCATATAATAGATTCTCTGTCCTTGGTCCTGACAGAGACTGGGAAGTTGATACATGGCTTTATGAACATCCTTGGAAAGCAGCATGGGCCAGTGGCTCAAGCCCCATTCCCAGCTCTGCTGTGCGAGCTTGGGTGAATCTCTGTGTGCGTTAGTTTCCCCACCAGTAAAATGGGGATAATGGGTAGGGAATTCAGCACCCAGCTCCCTTGGGGGCTTTTGATAATCCCACCCAATGTTATTTCGTATTGTGCAGTACCCGGCACTGAACAGGGCTCTCCGGGCAAAATGAGCGCCCATGCAGCCAGTCAGCACAAAAATAGAGCTGAAGGGGGAGTTATATGGCTTGTAGGCTTTGTGCACAGGGAGAGCTCCCTCCCGCCCCCCCACACCGCAAGAGCTACAATATTACTATTCAGAGGCAATGGTCACTACAGAGGGTCAGAAATATGCTGAAGAAACATTTTTCCTTCAATATTTGCCAGCTCAGCAAAACTGAAATGCTTCACGGAGACTGTTTGATTTTGACTAGGTTCTGAAGGAAACCTGTGGTTTCCTGCCACTCACCCACATCGTTCCTTGGCTGCTGGACTGCCTCTGACCAGGGGACCCCAGGGCTTCTGGGGACCGGTGGCTCTGGTTCTGGCCTGGAGCCAGGGTTTTGTTCCCTGTGGCAGAGCATTTCACATTTTGTGGTTTACATGCTTTATGTGAATGGAACCAAATTTCAAAATATCTAAATCCTCTGCAAAATGGAAGAACCTTTCTCTGCCCAGCTCAAGGGGACAGAGATACACAACCCAAGTAGAGGGACTTTATTCCACTGATACCAGAAGTCTTTGATCTGCTGGCTTCTTGAGAGCCACATCCTGATCAACACCAAATGCAAACTACACTAACTCAACCAAGGGCTCCGGGGGGAGGATGTTCCAATAGGAAGCCGAGGATGGGAGGGATCCATTGCAAAGAACAGCAGAAATGGCCGAGGATACAAAATGGGTGGAAACAACATTATTCACTGTAAAGAAATAGAAGACAGAGAACGAACATGATCACAGCATGGAATGGAGAGTCAGGACTCCTGGGTTCTATTTCTGCCCCTGCCACCAGCAACTCAAGCATGGTTTCGTTGCGAACCTGTCGTGCAGTTCTCCCACACTTTTGGAGGCACAGCCCAAATGTCCACCAGATGGCACTCTGATTTGAATTCCAGCAGGCCAAAGCCCATTGGCTGCCCTGAGCTTTAAAACGGGCCTTAGCTGTGCAATATCCAATATAGTGATTACCATAAAAATAAAGAGGAAATGGCTGGTTTTCTTCCAAGAGTGGGTGCGTGCACCCTAGGGATATGCTTGGAACTCAAGGGCAGCCCTGCACAATGCTCCAAAATGTTAACAGTGGACTGAAGGAGAAGCCATTCCAGAGCTATGTGACTGGAAAGAGCTGTGGGAGGAGTGACAGATTACCACAGCTCATTCCTGCCTGGCTGTCTGTACCGGGAAACTCTTCCACTGTCAGAATTGGGATCACTTCTCTGTGCTTCTACTGATCGCGGTCTGGCAGCCTCGGTGGAATGACATGGAACAGGCTCCAAAGTGAAACTTTTGACTCTATATAAATGAGGAGCAGAGGTGCTCGGAGTCACATCAGCACATGGCAGGCAGAAGGGAAACTGCAGTAGAAAACTTCTTGCCTTTTGCTTTATCTCCCATTCCTCTCCTTTCCACCATTGAGTGTCTAAACCCAAGCAAAGTCCAAGAACCTGATTCCCATTTACACTATGGCTCCTATGCTCCTCTCTGGCAGAATAAAAGGGACCTGACACATCATTTCTATCAAAAAGAAAAGGAGGACTTGTGGCACCTTAGAGACTAACCAATTTATTTGAGCATGAGCTTTCGTGAGCTACAGCTCACTTCACTCTGAAACCTATCATTTCTATCCATTCTGAGACCCTCTGGCACTGCAAGAGTGGTGACAATGAAAACCAGGCCCCAACAATCTCCTTTTAAAGACAACCTGGTGGGTCAGAGAGCTTCCCAGGTTGCTGCTGTTGGTAAATTTTTGCTTTATTTTGAGAGTCATGGGGCTCTCATCACTTCCCAACCAGTGTCTATTCGGGGGCAGCTTTCCACTGACCTAAGTAATGGCAGAAAATGGCTCTCTGGTCCAGCACTTTATCAGTCCGATACCATAATGGACTTTTTTGCAATAGCCACCTGTTTGAAAAAAGCAATACCTTCTCTCAGCCCTCCCCTCCTCTCCCCACAGCCTCTAAATTATACACACAGGGCCTGTATTTATTTACACTGTTATGAATCTGCATGCAGGTTTCCAATAATGAAAAAAAAGTCACATCCATCTATTCATTGATCAGAAAGCAGTGTTTCAGGAAAGGGAGGAGAGGAGAAAGAGAGATTTCCACATACACGGTAGCTGATCGAGCCTTGTAAGTGAACAGCTTTTACAGACTCATATTTTACATGGAGCAGCCTGAACAATACAGTACATATGGTATCCTTCAAGGAGAATGAGGTTACATTTAAGAACTCTAAATGCTTAAAAAGGTTTTCATGGAGACTCTCCCGCCGTGAAGTATCTTCCATGGCCCCAGGTGTATTATTTCATCAGAAGATCAGAGAGGGGAAGTTTGCAGGCGATCAAACAAATATGAATACATTAGGAGAGACAAAAAGAACAGGAGGACTTGTGGCACCTTAGAAACGAACCAATTTATTTGAGCATAAGCTTTCGGGAGCTGCAGCTCACTTCATCGGATGCATGCAGTGGAAAAGGAGAGACAGTAGGCGAGGCTGGATACATTGTCAAATTACATATGAGTGTCAGAGTTTGCACTGGGTTGAGGGGTTGGTTTTGCTCAGTGCCCCTCGAGTGTGCATAATCCCATCAGATGTCCCTGTTTTTTCCCCCCTCAAGAACTAGGAGGGTTAAGATCAAGTTGCCGGAGCCCTTGGGATGGAACCATTGCTCCATCATTGCAAATGGGCCCATTTTGCAATGCACTGGTCAGAGACCTTCTTGTCTCCACCTCTCTGCTCTTACGCTACTCCTCTTCCCCCTCGCTGCCTCTCCCTCTGCTTCTGCAGCTTTTCCAACAATTTGTGGCAGTCACCAGCAAGCTGCTTGTCAATGACAAGGAAGCGGGCTGCAGTGCAGTGGGCAATCCAGACCAGGATTCGGGGAGCCCCTGTTATAGCAACAGTAACTAGGAGTGTCTGCATCAGCCTGGAAGCTAGAGAAACCCACAGGATCTATCTGCATCAAGCAACCTCAGTACAGAAGCCCTTTGCAATTCATTACAGCCATATCCTACATCTCTAGCATGAGACAGGCTCCGAGGGGAAGGGTGTGTTCTATGCGACAGTGGTCGGTATGTGGCCTGAGTGGAAAGCCTACTTTATGTCCACCTTCCTCCTTTTTCCTCCTTAGATCAGCTGGGCTGCTGAAGCCCCATTAGGAGGCAGCTGTTTGAGTGGAAATGGAAGCAGAGGTGAGCTGTCACTCAGGTCTATTGTCTGGATGACTTAATTCACAGGTGGGATTCTAATTGTTGTTCATTTCTAGAGAGCCTGTCACAAATCACAGAGTACTTTACTGGCTCGAGATGTGTGTGTCTGTGGGGGCGTCACTGGACTTCCGCCACAGCTCAGAAGACAGTCACCTCTGGGCTGTGAGGCAGGAGCAAGTCCTGGATTCGATAGCGACTGGCGGGTCACAGGTGCGGAAGATGGCTCACGGCAGCCATGCTACGCAAGGGATGGGGAGCAAAGCAAAATCCCCCATCCAGTGAAACAACCACTGAGCAAAGGTGGTTTCCCAATCAAATCCCTGGTGGAGGCGAGTGCAGTTTACACTGTGCTGCCAATGTCTGAACTTGGAGATTAGGTTGGGGAAAAAGAAAGGGCGATCATGTGGTTAGAGCACTTGAGGGGGACACTAGAGACCTGGGTTCCATTGCCTGTCCTGTCACAGACTCCTTGGGCAAGTCACTTCCTCTTTGCTTCCCTTCCCCATCAGTAAAAACCACGGATCGTTAGAGCAATGCCTAGCTCTTCGACAGCATTTTTCACAAAGTACTTTACAAAGGAGGACGGTATCATTATCCCCCTTTTTGCAGTTGGGCCCCACACTACAAGAAGGATGTGGAAAAATTGGAGAGTGTCCAGCGGAGAGCACCAAAAATGATTAGGGCGCTGGAGCAGATGATTTATGAGGAGAGGCTGAGGGAACTGGGATTGTTTAGTCTGCGGAAGAGAAGAACGAGGGAGGATTTGATAGCTGCTTTCAACTACCTGAAAGGGGGTTCCAAAGAGGATGGATCTAGACTATTCTCAGTGGTAGCGGATGACAGGACAAGGAGTAATGGTCTCAAGTTGCAGTGGGGGAGATTTAGGTTGGATATTAGGAAAAACTTTTTCACTAGGAGGGTGGTGAAACACTGGAATGCGTTACCTAGGGAGGTGGTGGAATCTCCTTCCTTAGAAGTTTTTAAGGTCAGGCTTGACAAAGCCCTGGCTGGGATGATTTAATTGGAGATCGGTCCTGCTTTGAGCAGGGGGTTGGACTGGATGACCTCCTGAGGTCCCTTCCAACCCTGATATTCTATGATTCTATGAAACTGAGGCAGAGAGAGGCAAAATGACTTGCCCCAGGTCACCCAGCAGTCCAGTGATCAAATGCAGGTGCCTGAATCCCAGCGAAGTGCTCTACTCATTAGGAAACACTTGCATTTTCAATTACTTTGTCTATTTAGATTGTAAGCTCTTCAGGGAAAAGACTCCCTCTTTGTACTAGTGCCCAGCAGGATGGGGTCTCTAGGCAGTACCATAATACAGGGCTTATGTAGAGCCGAGCTCTGGTTTCAGCCCATGATAAACTGGGCCAGTTGTGGAATGCAACAAGTGGCCCAAAGTTAAGCGTGGGCCCAGTCAGTGTCCTGGGTCAGGCCCACCTCCAGCCTCCACTCTCAGGGACAGAGACCTAGTGCCATTTCTTTTCCAATCTCCTTTAACATGACAACGTTTCTATTTCATGGCTACCAGCCCCCACACATTATCAACAGCTGAGCAGCATTCAGAGCCTTCTGTTCCCAGCACCTTACGTCTACTCCACAACTGTCAACTAAAGCAACTTCTGCTGGGGAGAGCAGTGGGCGGACACGAATATACATGGTGTATCTACAGAAACAGACTTGGTGGGCCTTGCTTTTTCCTCACGTGCCACTTGACTTAGGAGCGGGGACAGACCAAGACATCAGCATTCTTCAGTCCCTCTTTAAGTGTCACACGGCCAAGGCCAAGCTACCACTGAGCATTTCATTTATGAATGGAACTTCAGTACCCGCTGCAATTATAGCCTTGGAAACAGACGAGCTATGTTAGTCCGCAGGACGAGCAACAGTGGAAGCTTCCCTCTCATACTACCCTGGCAATGGGCACTGAGCTGATGGGATGCCCCCGCCAGAGAATGTTGCAACTCATGTTCTAGATGGCACCTGCGTGAGTGGAGTTACACAGAAGAGCAGCTTGAAAGCTGTCGATGGGAAGCACGTCAAATTGGATGAAATTTTTCAACCAAAACATTTTTGGTGCGGGGGTGGGGGAGGAGGAAATGCAGATTCAGTGACAGCAAAATATTTTGCAAAGGCATGTGGATTTCACCAAACTGTTCTGGTCAAAAAAGAAATGAAAAAAAAATGTCCAAAACATTTCATTTCAAAATATCTTCAATTCAAAATAGTCTTTAATTCGATTTAAAAAAAATTAACTTTTCAGAATTGAAACAAAAAATTTCATTCGACCCAGAACAAAAGCTGACACTTCAAATCACAAAATGTTGGGTTTTGCTTCCGCTTGAATCCATTTTCTTTAAATTTTTCAGAATTCCCGAGAACTGAAATATCTTATTTGCACAGCTATGTGCTGGCTTCTAAACCACCTTTAGCTCTATCATTCTTTGGAAAAACTTTACTTTGCTTAATAAGTTGAAAGAATTTTGTTAGGGAAATTCAAGGGAGGGCTTTTGGGTGGATTTGTCAATGCGGAACACGCTGGTTCCGTTCTGGTTAGAAAGGCAATGGAAATTATTCTAATCTCATCTAGCCCATTGACTTCATTGGAGATACTCCTGCCTTTTACAAGTTAATTTTATTTCACTGAAGTAAGTTAGAGTAGAAACAGGGCCAGGAGACCAGTCTTTCTGTATCATCTGTATTTCAATAGAACCTAGATATCATCAAAATCAGGGCCCCGTTGTGCTAGGTGCCGTACATAAACATGGTATGGAGCAGTCCCCACCCTGAAGAGCTCATGGTTTAAATAGACAAAGGGCCAGAGAAAGGAAATTATTATTATCCCTGTTTTAACAGAGGGGGAAATTGAGGCCAGATAGACCAACAGTACGTCTATGCTGCAGAAAAAGGTGTGTTCTGAACTCGGGTCAGCTAACAGGTTAAAACAGTAGTAAAGAGTCAGCAACCTGGTTTTGAATTGAGGTGAGCAGCTCAGGTTAAACCTCAGGCTGCTCTACAGGCTTTAACTTGAGCTTCTAGCCCAAGGAGCCATGTCTTCACCCTAAGTTAACTCATGTTGGCTAACATACTTTTTTGGGGAGGTGCGGGGGGCGACAATGCAAACGAACCCCAATGAAATGTCCAAGGCATCGAGCTTTTTAGGAAATCTGACCCTAAGCAGCAACACGGGAGCTGCTGCATGCTAAGCACTGAAACATTGAATCCCAGCTGGCTTGCCGAAGATCAGATAATGGGTCTGTGACCTAGCTAGGAACTGACCTGGGCTCCCCCAAGTCCCGGTTGAATGCCTTTACTCCAAGACTAACCTTTCTTTCACTCTCCCTACAGCATTTCTGAGCCTGGCAGGAGCCAGAGTTGCAGATGTTTATGCTACAATTCATTGAACAATTCAGACATTCAAAACCTCTCGCAGCTGAAATGGAAAATATGCCAAGACTCCGCAATTTCTCATTTTCAATGGGAAATTAGCTATTCCCCCAAATGGTCACAGATTCCTGGGTGGCATGACAGCCTGGGACAACCTGTACCATTTTTGCCTCTCTCAAGCCAGGACAATGACAGACATTGATCTTGAACTCTCTGTACTCCCGGGTTGAACTTTGCTAGCCCAGACACATGGCAAAGCCCATGTCCTTCACCTACACGCCCCAGCCTGCAACAAGGATCCTAGAGCACCAGAAGGAGTTGGCATTAGCCCTTCTCTGCCCACCCATGCTCTTGTGTTGGTGAGGGGGGAGGGATAGCTCAGTGGTTTGAGCATTGGCCTGCTGAACCCAGGGTTGTGAGTTCGATCCTTGAGGGGGCCATTTGGGGATCTGGGGCAAAAATTGGGGATTGGTCCTGCTTTGAGCAGGGGGTTGGACTAGATGACTTCCTGAGGTCCCTTCCAATTCTGATATTCTATGATTCTATGACCTAAGATGCCTACGTCTGGAAGATCTGCTGGAACAGACTTGCCATAGTAAGGTTGAGTAGGTCTGGACATAACTGACTTGGCCTAACCGGATTCCCCTCTCTGGCCATTCACCCAGCCTGTGGAGACCTTAGGTCTATGAGACTGGACAGGGCCGTGCGTTTGGAGGGGTCCTACAGCCCATCCACAAACATGCCTTCTAATCCACTATCCTCATAGACTTGAAGGCCAGAGGGACCATCATGATCATCTAGTCTGATCTCCTGCACATTGCAGGCCACAGAACCTCCCCCACCCACTCCTATAATGGGCTCCTAACCCCTGGCTGAGTTACTGAATACTCCTCACCTCTTGATTTTAAGACTTCAAGTTACAGAGGATTCATCATTTACTCTACTTCAAACCAGCAAATGACTCATTCCCCATACTGCAAAGGAAGGTGAAAACCCTCCAGGGTCTCTGCCAATATAACTTGTGGGGGAAATTTCTGCCTCACCCCAAATATGGTAGTCTGTTAGACCCTGAGCATGTGGGCAAGACCCACCAACCAGACATCTGGGAAAGAATTCTCTGTAGTAACTCAGAGCCCTCCCCATATAGTGTCCCATCACCAGCCATTGGAGATATTCACTGCTAGCAGTCGCAGACGGGCCATATGCCATTCTAGGCAACCTCATTACACCATCGCCTCCATAAACTGTTCAAGCTCAGTAGTCCTGAAACAAGTTAGGTTTTTTGCCCCTACTGCTCCCCTTAGAAGGCCGTGCCGACTAGACTTGGTCATCAGTGGGTGGCTTAGGAATCACATTCCTAGTCACAGGTGGTAGGGGATGTGTCATGGTTACATGCACGTGAGCAGAACCAATTATAGGCACGGAGAGCGCTCCATGTTACCACACCCCTGTTCACACAGAGTCTTGGGGAGGGTGGGCGGGGTGTGTGTGTGTCATCCCAGGACTGCATGCATGAAGCTAGAGCAAAATGGCAGTACTCTCCTTTCCTTCAACACTGCCCAGAACAGGAAGAGAGCCAAGCACTGATCCACCGTCTATAACCCCCTCCCGCACCTTTTCCATGAGCCGTGCCTATGAGGCAGATGTCAATATCCCACAGTGCCCAGTGATGCAGGCTTAGCTCATGAACAACCTGTGTGAGCTGATGGAGAGCAACTTTAGCACACAGACAGGTGGGAAGGGATGGGCGTGCTGGTGGGCAAAACACAAACACACACGTACATAATTCTTGCTGCTGCCTTTTCGAAAGATTCCAAACTTGTTGACCCTTTTAAAATCCCAGATGGCTTTACAACTCCATCAGTTCCACCCAGCCGGCCTCGGCCCAAGAGTTCACGGCTGCCATGGGAGCAATAGAAAGAGAGAAACCCCCCAAGTTTTTACTCTTGGCAGCTGGCTGGAAATGGCACCTCCTTCTGCCTGCTCCAAGCTCAGCAAACATCGGTTTCAACACCTGATCGTGTACATGGGGAGCCCACGCAGACACACACACAAAAAAAATCAATGAGCATCGATCCCTAAGCCAGGAATTCATAAACTCCTTTAAAGGTCAAGGATTGATTTTTCACTTTCTGTAAAAGAAGAGACTCCAGACATCACCCTCCCCTTCATCTGCCATGTCCTGCCCCCATCCCCATACAAGGCACACGGATGCACACGCAAACACAGCCAAACATGCACAGATAGACATGCTCCTAGTCCTAGTCACCAATCCAAGGGTGAATGTTATTTGGAGAGACACAGTGGTCCTCCCTAGCTCCAATGCCCAGTCTTCAGTGTGTCTGGGGTCCTCAGTAAGCCAGGTCTGGCCTAAGCAGCCATGGAATAAGGCTGCCAGCACTGCACAAGGTTTCTCATGTCCTTGATACCAAAGGAAAGGAAGAATTCAGTGGGGCTTTGCAGACCGGGTCAGTGGCTGCTCCCTGCTGAAGCCAGGCACTCTTGCCGTGGTTTCTTTCTATTCAAGTCACTAAAGCTCCTCGGGTTGGCAGGATCCGCTAAGCCCTTGGGAAGGCTCTTCCCGCTCTGCAGCCGGGTGGCATGAAGAGGGATGAGAGGCGGGATGCCAGTCATTTTCTCATGACCTCATTGTGATGATTCTGGGACAAATTCCTCCATGGGCCCGGCCATGACTTTGGCGCAAGCAAAGGACAGATGCAAAGAACCTCCCAGCTTTTCTCAGGGGGCCCACTTCATTCCGGGGCAGGACGGGAGATGGGCCAGGATCCACACACCCCAGGGATGTTTGGCTTTTGGATCTGGATGCAAAACTGTGCAGCTCCCAGGAGTCGGTAAACTTGCACCCAGCCTGGCTGGGTGCATTCACTAAAGCCGATCCAGTGTATTTATTTCAGGCTCCCTCTGATTTTGGATGCACTCCCCCTGCCCCTTTGGGAAGATACGACTACCACTAGGTGGATTAGATGGACCTGCGGTCTGATCCCGGTGCTTGAGGCAGGGAACAACCAAACAACTCTAATGCACCTAGTGCAATGAAATGAGACACAACTGGCCCCTCCATCCCAGGGAGTTTGCTGGCCTGGATAGCATTCAGAGAAGATCCTGCATGAATCCCAGAGAACTCCAGCTCCGATGTCTGATGAAGCAACCCTACCCAGAAACAACCTGGGCGCTTGTCCTCCCCCTGCCTCTGCTCTGCCTTGGATTGCCTCCAACAGCAGAAGCCGGCACCAACAGCTAATTGCTTCAAAATAGCTAGTCTCCATTTCAGGGTGCTGCATTCTTTCGCTTTTGTAGCTGGCAAATGAATCCTTCAAGGGATTACAATAACCCTGTCCTGGCCCTGTTCCCTGGATTTCTGGCCTCGATCCCTGGCATCCCTCCTGGAAGGGCTGGAAATCTGTGTCTTTATCCCCCTGAAGTCCCTCCCCCACTCCCACCCCTGCCCTGATTGGCGCCAAGCCACTTTCCATACACATGGCACCATTTTCTCTAGACCAGTGGTTTTCAAACTTTTTTTCTGGCACCCAGTTGAAGAAAATTGTTGATGCCCGTGACCCAACGGAGCTGGGGATGAGGGGTTTGGGATGTGGAAGGGGCTCGGGGCTGGGGCAGAGGGTGGGGCTGCAGGGGTGAGGGCGGTGGGGTGGGGCCAGGAATGAGGGGTTAAGGGTGTGGGACAGGGCTCTGGGCTGGGGCAGGAGTTTGGGATGCAGGAGGGGGTCAGGGCTCTGGGCTGGGGGTGCAGGAAGGGGCTCTGGGTTTGGGGGCGGGGCTCAGGGCTGGGGCAGGGGATTGGGGCACAGGCTTACCTCCGGCAGTTCCCCGTCAGCAGTGCAGCCGAGGTGCAGAGGCAGGCTTCCCGCCTGTCCTAGCACAGAGTGGAGCCAGTGCTTGGGGCAGGGGCAGCGAGCAGAGCCCTGTGGCCCCCCGGCCTAGGAGCCGGACCTGCTGCTGGCTACTTCTGGGGTGCAGCGGGGTGTCGGAACAGGCAGGGACTAGTCTGCCTTAGTTGGACAGCACCACCGATGGCCTGGTCGGTGGTGCTGACTAGAGCTGCCATGACCCAGTGCCTTCCATTCCTTGACCCAGTCCTGGGTTGTGCCCTGCAGTTTGAAAACCACTGCTCTATAGGTCAGTGTGTGCACTTCACTGAAATCGATCCTTGCTCCTTCAGATCCCATGTACCTACTGCTCACCCTCCCTCTGGGATACAGCTTTCGATTTCCTGCTTGCTGCTGTCCACTTCCAGCCTCTGGACAATAGCCTTCCCCCCAGAGAATTCCTTCACCAGTGGGTTCAGACCAGCCATGAAGCCTCATAGCAGGGCAGAAAGTCCATCGTTCTGCTGGGATTTTCCCGAGCAGCGCAGTACATTATTATTGGACGTGGAAGGTGACAGACACAAGGAATGCTGGTGTTGAATGCAAGTTATTGAGATCAGAGCTCGAGAGAGGCTGCCTGGCAGAGGCGATACAGAGTCAGTCCTATTAGGGACTGAATTACCATCTGTCCGCTGCCAGGTGACCTGTGTGCAATGAGTTTGGTGGGGCTCTGGTACATTTCTATCTCACTAAGGGCCTGATCCAAACCAAGACTTTCCATCAACTTCAGAGGGTTTTGAATCAGCCTCATAAACCATTATAACAATTGGAGTGTCTGAAGGGAGATCGGATTTCCCTTTTGCTCCAAGGGGTCGGATTAGCACCATACCTTGGATATGCTTGGCCTAAACCTCCTTTGCAGGGCCAAGCGTTATCTTTAAGAATGTACAACTGAGTCCCAGGGATCTTCCATGAGAACAGACTGATCACAACCGACTGAACTCTAGGACTGGCAGGAAAGTCTGCTGAAACTGCCCCAAACCAGAAAGTTCGAGCAAGTGAAACTTTTGGCAGAAATTTCTCACCAATTTCCAGTTTTTCCTTTAGGGGAAAAAAACAAACGAACAAAAAAACTCAACTTTTTCAGTTCCCACAGAAAAGGAGTCTCTTTTTGTAATAAAAAGTTGACATTTTCAACACATGAAAGCTCCCTTTTCCGATCAGCTCTACCAAACCACTTCAGTAGCTGGCCTGTCCCTCAAGCGCAACTCTGTGCTAGGCACCCCCACCTGCCCACATTGTCTCTGGCTCTGCTGTATGGCTCTGCTGTATTCCAGGGCATCACAGCTGTATATGGGTTCTTGCAGTCGCTTCCTTGGCTGCAGGAGATGCATCTCGCACAGCGGGGAAGCTGATTATGATGTTACTGAATGGAAGCAACTGTCAGATCTTCCACACCCTTGTTGTCAGCTTTGCAAGGGACATTTAATGTGGATGGATGCTAGAAAATGCAGAGGAATGTAAACACTGATAATCATAATAATTAGAATTCAGAGCCAGCTTCTGATCAGAAAATGGAGTTCTTCAAACCTTAGGCTGCCGGGATTTGCTGATCTGCTCTGTGTCTGTTGTATAGAGGAAGCCAGATCTGAATTTCCAATAAATTCAAGGGGTTAGGGGAAGAAAGGAGTTTCTGATCTGGGTACCTGGTTTGAGACTATCAATAAAATAATAAATATATTCCAGTTATAAAGTGCTCCTCTGGGAGCTATATGATTATTCAAAATACAATCAGAATAAAAAGGAAACCCCCAGCCATCACTACAGCCATCCTACAACCTACAACACCAAAGCCAGGAAACTAACACACATTTAAAGGCATTTAAATAGGCACTGGAGAGGGTCCTGCAAAAGACAATAGCAGCCATTGTGGAGGAAGGAGCACTCTGTGGTTAAGGGACAGGGTCAGATCCCAGCTCTGCCACAATTTTCTGTGTGACACTGGGCACGTCCCGTAGTCTCTCTCTGCCTCAATTCCCCACCATTTGCCGGGACTGATCATAGCTGTGAGTTCATCTAGATTCGAGTTTGTACTTTGAGTTGAAGGACAGACAAGTACTTTGAGTTCATGGGCAGATACTCCACCAGTGTCCATGCCAGGTGAAGGCCTGGGTGGGAAATGGATTTCCCAGCCCCCAAGAACTTTCAATCTAAAAATTTTAAAAAAAAATTCCCCATCTCAAATTGGGCTGAAAAGTCTAAATCTCACTTTTTGCCTTCCCAGTCCGTTGGTTTGTGAAATATTTTTATTTGGACCAATGCTTTGATTTGACATTTCAAAATGTTTTTAATTTAACTTTACTTCAGTTTTGAAACAAAATGTTGTTTTGACTCAAACAACCCTGACAATTTCTAGTTCAAAACCATAAAACCAGGGACATTTAACCCCCCCCCCCCAAGTAATTTCTTGCATCAGGAGATTTGTCAACACCCACCCTATTTTGCAAACAAATGGTTTCATGAATCCGCATTTGTGGTGAAAAAAATGGGATGTTTCTTTGCTGAAAAATACCAGGTCAGCTCTCCACGTGCTCACCTCCTTAATAAAAAGGTTTGCAGGTCCTTACAAAAGTGTCTCTCTTCCAGTTTGACTCTTGTTTAATTATTTGTAACCTGAAACAAACATTTGGTAGGGTTTTTTTTTTAAAAAGTGTAGTATAAACAAACCCAATTGTATACATAGGGCACTGAGCAGATGGGCTCTTGTCTCAGATTGAGCTGCTGGGTTCTATTGTACAACTTAAATCCAACAAGATTCAAAAGGGAAGAGAAACACTTTGCAAAAACACCTGCAAACATGTTTACTAAGATAAACATGGCCCTTAAGCCATAGTGGTTAAAGAGGAAAGCCATAAAATTCAGACCACCCCCCTCCCCAGTTCTCAATCCAAATTTTTCCCAGGCCTAGGTGGATTTGGAACCAGAGTTTTGGTTCAAGCCCTTCATTGGCATATTATGGATTATTAACTTGTGCAACTGCTGTATTTCCGAGTTTTTGAACCTGTTTTCTGCTTCATTTGTCCAAAACAGAACAGGTTGCAAAGGAAATCAAGGACAACACATTCCAAAAAGAGATTGATTACTGAATATAAAACAGTTTTGTCTCATCAAAGACTGGAGTTAGGCAGCAGCAGAAGGTAAAAAAAAGAGGATTGAGTGAGAGAGATTTACCTGCTTTTATCTGTCCATAAAAACCAGCAGGTTAGACCCAGATAAAACTCAGCAGCCGGAGTTGTCAGGGACCTCCATGAACCTGTCTCCCAGTTCTAGTTTGCATGAGGTTCCTTACTTTGAATCTGGGTTCAAAGGAACCCCACATTATAAGTGACACTCAGCTGAAACAAGAGAGTTTTACCTGTCTCCAGTTCAAAGTTTCTTGGCTTTGTCTGGTCCCCATCCAAAACCAGAAGCAGGCCCAGGGTCACCTGAAATTCAGCTCCATAGTCACCTCAGCAAGGGTTGGATGGGGAGTGGGAGATAATCATACTACAGATACAATTTAAATACCTTGGTAGAACTGCGTGAGGAGCCCAGGACTAGACTAGCAGGGGACACTGCAAGTCTGAAATGAGTTGCATTGACAGAGCTGTTTTGGGGGTAGAAGAGGGGCTGTGAATAGACTGGCAAGGAGCACTCAAGAGCAGATCAGAGGTACATTGGCAGCCCTGTATTAGGAAAATGTACCTAGCACATGCTCTCATGATGCCTGTGGCCAGCCAGTGCAGTCAGTGACTTTTATGAGCAAGAAATGGTCTCCTGATCACAAATTATTAAGAATTTTTTAAAAGCCCAAGCCGACAGGTGTGGTGCCCAGACCATGTGGGGAACACAAAGTCCTGAACCCGTCTCGATCATTAACAACTTGTGAGCGACATCAGCAGCAAACGACCACAATGATGGGTGTTAAGCGAAGATTCAGCCAGAGATAACTCCTCACATGGATCATTACAGGTAGGGTGACCAGATGTCCCGATGTTATAGGGACAGTTCCGATTTTTGGGTCTTTTTCTTATATAGGCTCCTATTACCCCCACCCCCTGTCCTAATTTTTCACATTTGCTGTCTGGTCACCCTAATTTCAGGCCCCAGGAAAGTCAAAACGTCAAGCTCTCTCTCCAAAGGGGATGGGGCTAAATCTGAATTTTAAAATGTTCTGGACACAGAGGGCTAACAGAGTCTGCCCAACTGTTACACACTTGGAAAGCCACCTTGCAGTTTACACTGTGCTTATTAATATTTACATGGGGAATATTGCAGAGGGAAATCCCAGTCGTGGTACAAGACCTCATTGCACTAAGCACAGTACACACACGGAAAAACAGATGCTCTAAGCCACAATCGGTCACTCTCTTCTTGGGAATAGATGTGGTGGGAGGAGGGAAAACAAAACTGTAGTACTTAAAAAAAACAAACAAAAAAACCACTATTTCAGATTTGTCAACGCTGTATAATTTACCAAAACCTGGGTTTTCAGTAAACGACACTGGCCTATGTTCCCCAGTACAATCACAAAGTTAGGTCGCTGAGTGAAAATGGGACAATGTCAATATTAGCTACAGCACCTTGCACCCTTCTGGATCCTGGTTGTTTGGCCGCCGTGGGGAAAGACAATCCAAGTCTCCCTTCCAAATGCCAATGGTAGCTTTAGTCCTTTGAAAGATTCTCTGTCTCTGGCCCTGTCAGACTATGATCCCGGTAGCCTGTAGCAAAGAGTAACTGCTCAGCTGCCCTGTCCTAAACCAGCTCAACAGGGACCGGAGAGCTGTATGAACTCCTTCGGCCGTAAGCTGGCAAAGGCAGACAGGCAGGCTGCACGTGGCCCAAGCAGGGGATAGAGATGTGGCGATGGGGAGTATACAGTAGGTGGGGAGGGAGCTTGAGGAGAGCTTGCCATGATGTGGATTTCTAACAAGACTGGAGATTTCCATGACAATAACGGAGATGGGCCTGACTAAAAATGCTGCATCCAAACCTCTTTCAAACTTTATGTGGAAGCAGGGGATACAAAATCCAAACCTTGATCAGTATCTGAACGTCAGCATTAGCCTCGATCTCTTATAATGGTCCAAACACCACACACCTTCAGAAATGAAGACTTAAAATCCAGATCTGAATTTGGCAACATGGTCCCACCTCTAGCAACATTGTAGTCATGGAAGTTAAAGGTGGGGTAGTGAGGGAAGAGAGAGGGGGAAAAAAAAATCAAAGCTCATGCTTCAGGCTAAGCTGATTGCCATGTGGGTTTAAGAAGGAATATTTGCCTCCTATGTAGTGTTGCACCACTTACTGGATCCCTTGTAAGTATTTTCCCATCTTTCTCATGAAAGATCAGGTATTTGTTACAATACATGGAACCACAGTCTATCAAACAGGAGATGCTGGATAATGGAAACTAGAAGCACACAAATAGGCTTCCACACAGTTTGAGTTCCAGCTTGGTCTGCTTTGTTTACCTGCCTAGAACTCTGTGCTGCATAGAGACACCTAGTGCCTGAGTAATATATTGCAAGTGAACACATCCACACTATTGGAACAGCTAGCAAGCAGATACGGTACGATGCAGCATGGCAAATCCTACATAATGCTCAGAAAGCCCCCAGTCCTTCTGCTCCCCAAGTGGACAAAGCATCAGTGCTTTCATGTTCACAGAAAACTCAAGTTAAAATGCACAGGGGAACACAGTGAGAAATCTAGGAGGTCTAAATATTCTCTAGCAGTTAGAGAGGAGAGAAACAACTTCTTTTTTACCCCTGTGGTTTATAAATCATGCAGCAGAACTACGAGGCAGAAGATTCTGCGTTTGACTAATGCTTTTGAGTATTCCTCAGAGATCAACAATTTGACCTCAGGATGTCAGCATTAAATAAGACAAAACCATCAGTGCTGTTTATTCCTTTCATCATAACTGTTGTCGCAGTATTCCAGTCATTACAAACAAAGTGCCTCCATCAGCATAGCCATCTTTCCCAGGGGAGCCCATTTGCTGTAGGACACCCATAAACTTCCAGGAACAGATGTGGCTGCTGTTCAGAAGCTTCTCGCACATATTAAGCTGCAGCCTGGAGAGAGAGAGAGAGCGCGATCTCCCAGATGTGACATGCCACCAACAGCTCTTGAGGGCAGCTTTTTTTTGCAGCCCATACACTGCTTCCTGTTCATGAAAGCCAGGGCCCTGCGTCTGAGAAGAGCTCTTAGGAAAAGCAATCAGCAGAGCTGTGGCCTTGGATTTTGAAGCCTAGCACAGGAAAGCGCGAGATCTCTTGGAGCAGGGTAGACGTCATGGTAGTGAGATACCTCCTGAGCCCTATCTAAGGCTTCCATCATGGCTACTTCTGTGGGAGCCACACCTGGGGAGAATTACAGGTCCTGGCTGTTCCCATCATAGAATATCAGGGTTGGAAGAGACCCCAGGAAGTCATCTAGTCCAACCCCCTGCTCAAAGCAGGACCAATCCCCAATTTTTGCCCCAGATCCCAAATGGCCCCCTCAAGGATTGAACTCACAACCCTGGGTTTAGCAGGCCAATGCTCAAACCACTGAGCTATCCCTCTCCCCCATCTACCGCATTCGGTGCTTAGGAATAGTAGACAGACAGGCAGTACTTTGTGGGGAGTGCTGGTATGCAGCTGAACGGTCACTTTCAGAAGGAATATTGGGTACATTTAGTAGCATGTAAGAGATTTATAGCACTCTATAAATAACCAGGCACAGTGCAATAAACATGAGGGTATAGCTCTGCCAAGATATTTCAGTCTTGACCCACTATAGTCCGGGTTCTTTTGCAGAGGCTACCGATTCTTGATCTGCTGCACTCTGCAATGCAAACCGCCGAGGGGCTAGGAGGTGACCCAGACTGTATTTCAAGTTGTGGGAATGTTTTTTGCCTCACAAGCATTTCAAGCTGGATCTCCATGGGATGGGCACGTGCACCACGATCACTGCTGCAGCTTCCTAGGTCCACCTCAGTACTCCTGACGAGAGCTTTGAAACAAGCGAGGGAGGGAAAGCCCTGGGACAGGCTTTGCACAAGACCAGGGAGACAGGACTGGGGGAACGCTGGGGAGAGGACCAGTTAGTTTCATAAAGCAAATGGAACTTCACCTAAAAGCAGGGCTTCAATCTATTAAATTCCACTCTCGTGACACACAGCAGTAGCCCCCTCGCTCAAGTCATCCCATCCCCGAATAAGGTGGTCTCCTTGTTAACAGCTATTAAAACCTCTGACATGCTGTGGCTGACCAGAGCTTGGTTCTAGACTAGAAGGGATCCCAGACATTTACTGGAAGGTGGAGTTGGTCTCTTTGCTCATTTACAAAGTGAGCACAGATTTCCCTGCTAAATCTGGAGGTGATGGTTTCTTGCAACTGGCTTGGAGAGCAGAATGGATCTTCCTTGAGAGCTCACTGTAGGATGCTCTCACCCAGGCTAGTAAGATATGTGGAAAGGGCGAGGGGAATTTTACCTGCTGTGAGCTGAGCAACATCCCCCATGAGGTTCCAACCTGAAGTGAGCTACAGGCAGAGTTTAGGATTCAAACTCATCTCCCACCACCTCACCTCTGCAGATTGGCCTGAAATCACTGACCAGGCTAAGAGAAACAAAACAGTTACCCAGAATAATGGAACACTAACACCCTTGACAAGTTAGGTGGGGCTACTGTCAATGCTGAAGCATACTAGTATTTACAAACGAAACAAAATCCTGCCCGAGTGCTGTAGATGGTTAGCACTTGTTCTTGTGGGAAGCACAGAGACACAGACAAAGAGGAACAGCTTGGGTATTAGCCAGTGGTGTTGCTATCCTTGAGCAGGGCTTTAATATCATTACAATAAATAAGGACATTCCTGGCCCCATATCTGCACACTTCACTCATCTGCTTCAGGTGGTCTAGTGGCAAGGCCAAGAAGCTGAAAATCAGGACTCCGGAGTTTGACTCCCTGCCTGGCCAGCATCTTGTCAGGTGACCTCAGACAAACCACTTCTGTGCCTCAGTTTCCCCATCTGCAAAGGGGAAAGCACTAAGCACCTGAGAGACTTGGGCAGGACTTGGCTTTCACTGGAAAGCTTCCTATGCAAAGGCTCATGTGTTTTGGTATCTACTGTAGCAACCTGGGCAGGAGGAAGAGCCTGCGGCAGCCTCCCTCAAAAGAGGCAGAACCGATTAGCTAAGTCTAACAGGGGAAATGGTTGACCCTCCCCACCCCCCAGGCATTTTGGTTGTAGTTCTCCATTGCTGAAAGCGAGGCTGAGGGGAGACAGGCCAGGGGGAGCTGCCCCCGATGGGAATGGAAAGAACCAGCTCAGTGTGAATGCAGATCGATACTGCAGCCCTTCATTTGTTCCTAGGATGGTCTCAGGCTTATCTTGGCTGCAAGAAACCCATAAAGCCACTGGCAAGAGATTTCTTATGCTGAACGATGATCTTGTGGACTCCAAATGCCCATCTCTTCCAGAAACGATGGCTCATCTGTTACTGCCTTTATCTCCGCACCAGGAGTTTCCTTGGTTCTCCTTGAATGACGCTGTCAGTTCACAGCAAGGAGACAGGAAGGGAGGCTGCCTTTAGACCATCAGGCCCCGACTGTGCTCATGGCCAGACGAGCAATGCTCACTCAGGTGAGCAGGAATGGCCCTTAAGAGCAGGAATCCACTAGACTCGGGAGAAAAGAGTGGGCCAGTATTATCATACAGATAGCACATGGGCTGGGAAGTAAACCCTCGAGCGACTCTGATTTGGCACCGCAAGTTAGCCAATGGATTTAGCCCATCTTTTCCATTCTTGCAAATTACTCATAAGGATTCACTGAACAGCCTGGATGAAGAACTCACTGCTTGTGGGATCGCAAACGATTCGCTTAAAAAAAAAAAATCTTGGCCAAAAGTGACTAGTGGTTTTGGGGGGCCCTGCTTAGGTTGCCTTGAAAAAGGACCCAATTTGCAGGAAGTGCTCAGCACCTGCTCTCTGGAAATCAGGCCCCTTTAAGGCATCTCAGGTTGGACACTCAAACACAGAGGCACCCAAAGTCCTTAAAGCACTTTTGAAAATCTTGGGCAGAGATTGACTGTCTGCTAGTCATCATTCCTGAATTTGATTGGTTGCTTAAGTCACATGAAAAAAGAAAAGGAGGACTTGTGACACCTTAGAGACTAACAAATTTATTAGAGCCTAAGCTTTTGTGAGCTACAGCCCACTTCATCGGTATGCATCTGATGAAGTGGGCTGTAGCTCACAAAAGCTTAGGCTCTAATTTGTTAGTCTCTGAGGTGCCACAAGTCCTCCTTTTCTTTTTACGGATACAGACTAACACGGCTGCTACTCTGAAACCTGAATTAAGTCACATGGCATTACTTCTGCCTTCCGATTAGACGATTGAGGAGAACAATGAATTGCAATCACCACATACAATTATTTGGCTGAAAATACACATTCATATGGAAACTAGCCGAGTATTGGTGCAAACAACACCCTCCCTCTCCCCGCCACACATACATGTAATTCTGTTTCTCCACTTGCACAGCATTCATTCTGGCTGACTTCTGCATTTAGATTAAGGGGGGAAATTAAAAACAAAAAAACCCACCACAACAGAAGTCATCTCCTTAAGAGCACAGTGTGTGTGTTTCTTTGCTCTGTAACATGGAAGCCACTGCCAGTAAATCAAAAAAATTCCAAATTGCATTGAGACACGTGCCACCCGTGCGAACAGCAAAGAAAGGAGAACGGATATGACAGCGCCAAACAGACACGTGGAATTCAAATGAACGTTTGCAAACATTTCTGCAGCGCTTAGAATCATAGAATATCAGGGTTGGAAGGGACCTCAGGAGGTCATCTAGTCCAACCCCCTGCTCAAAGCAGCACCAATCCCCAATTAAATCATCAGCTTGCCTATGTCAAGGAAATGCAGACACTGTCTACAGTCCTGTAGCCTTATAATTCCACTTGCCCTGCAGGAAATTCGTGGGCATATGTTCAAGCATGCTCTTCTCCATTTAGACAGGAGCTCAGTGTTAGTCAATGGAATTCAGGCTGCCGGGCAGGTGGAATTTTAAAGAGCTCAGAACCACCGTTAGCCATGGAGGTGTCTGAATTCTTCAGGGTAAGGGGTGGGGCGGGTGAAGAGGGGAGATGGTTCGAGGGCGGGCTGTTTTGCCAGTTCCCAGCCTGGGCAAGCGGTGGAGAATGCCAGCAGATTTGAAGGAGGGAAATTGCAGCTAGCACACAGAAATAAATGTTCTAGATTACGCTCTTTCCTCTGCCACTGGCCTCCTGCACAACCTTGGCAAGTCACTTCCTTTCTCCATGCCTCTGTGAGGAAGTTAACATCTGCCATGCACTTGGAGACCCCTCAGATGGAAGCGGTGATGGGAGCACGAAGTTCTGTCATTGCATTATTGGATAGGGCCACATTTGACATCACTAAAGGTGCTGTCCTTTCCCCTCTGGTACATGATAGAATTGTCTACATAGGGTTATTCCTGCTTAATTCCGTGTGCGGACGGCCTTATTCCAGCATAACAGCGTGCTTCGATAAATAGGAAGCAAAGTGTGGACACTCCTGAGTTATTTAGGAGCAGCCATAGCACTTTAAATTCACACCCTACCTTGATCTGCATTAATTTTCAAGTGTAGGAAATATCCACTTGTCTTGGGTCCACAGGTTCAAATCCAGATGAGGCTGCTTCCATCCTTCATCTTTCCAGCATAAGAAAACAGAAAGTGCCCTCACTGGATCTCTTAGACAAACTTCTAAGTAAAACAAAAGCCAAACCAGGTCCTGTCCCTCCTGGATGAACACAAAATTCCTGCAGTGCCTTGCCAAATGTCTCGTTTGCCCCCCAGAGACGGCTGCATTTCAGTAGCGTTGCACAGAGTTGGGCGATTTTTTTTTCCAGCAAAAAAATACAGATTTGGTGACACCAAACTGTTTTGCAGAGTCATACTGGTTTTGCCAAAATGTTTGTGTTAACAGTCAGCATGGATTCACCAAGGGCAAGTTGTGCCTGACTAATCTAATTGCCTTCTATGACGAGATAACTGGCTCTGTGGATGAGGGGAAAGCAGTGGACGTGTTGTTCCTTGACTTTAGCAAAGCTTTTGACCCGGTCTCCCACAGTATTCTTGCCAGCAAGTTAAAGAAGCATGGGCTGGATGAATGGACTATAAGGTGGGTAGAAAGTTGGCTAGATTGTTGGGCTCAACGGGTAGTGATCAATGGCTCCGTGTCTAGTTGGCAGCCGGTATCAAGTGGAGTGCCCCAAGGGTCGGTCCTCAGGCCGGTTTTGTTCAATATCTTCATTAACGATCTGGAGGATGGTGTGGATTGCACCCTCAGCAAGTTTGCAGATGACACTAAACTGGGAGGAGAGGTAGATACGCTGGAGGGTAGGGATAGGATACAGAGGGCCCTAGATAAATGAGAGGATTGGGCCAAAAGAAATCTGATGAGGTTCAACAAGGTCAAGTGCAGAGTCCTGCACTTAGGACGGAAGAATCCCATGCACCGCTACAGACTAGGGACTGAATGGCTCGGCAGCAGTTTTGCAGAAAAGGACCTAGGGGTGACAGTGGACGAGAAGCTGCATATGAGTCAACAGCGTGTCCTTGTTGCCAAGAAGACCAATGGCATTTTGGGATGTATAAGTAGGGGCATTGCCAGCAGACTGAGGGACGTGATCGTTCCCCTCTATTCGACATTGGTGAGGCCTCATCTGGAGTACTGTGTCCAGTTTTGGGCCCCACACTACAAGAAGATTGTGGAAAAATTGGAAAACGTCCAGCGGAGGGCAACAAAAATGATTAGGGGATGGGAACACATGACTTATGAGGAGAGGAACTGGGATTGTTTAGTCTGCGGAAGAGAAGAACGAGGGAGGATTTGATAGCTGCTTTCAACTACCTGAAAGGGGGTTCCAAAGAGGATGGATCTAGACTGTTCTCAGTGGTAGCTGATGACAGAACGAGGAGTAATGGTCTCAAGTTGCAGTGGGGGAGGTTTAGGTTGGATATTAGGAAAAACTTTTTCACTAGGAGGGTGGTGAAACACTGGAATGCGTTACCTAGGGAGGTGGTGGAATATCCTTCCTTAGAAGTTTTTAAGGTCAGCTTGACAAAGCCCTAGCTGCGACGATTTAGTTGGGGATTGGTCCTGCTTTGAGCAGGGGGTTAGACTAGATAACCTCTGAGGTCCCTTCCAACCCTGATATTCTATGAACTCTCCCACCCACCCTCCAAAAAACTTTCAAAGTCAAAATGTTTCAATTCAACTAGAAACTTTTCCTTTCAAAATTTGCATCAATTTTATTAAACAATAAAAAAGATAAAATGCTGAAAATGGAAATGAAACATTGTGGTCAAGCCGAAATGTTGTTGATTCTTTGGACTTGCCAGTGGAACACCCCCCCCCCCGGCCACCAAAAAAAACAAAACAAAACCTCAACAAACAGCTATTTGCCCAGCTCTAGTGTTGTCTCCACAGCTTGCGAAGGACATTGGGGTGAAGCGGCACCCTGGAAAGTGTTAAATATTATAGTGGCAGAACTTCGAAGGAAAGCTAAGTGGGAACTCAACCATAGAACTTCCACCACTGCTCTGCCCCCAAGGAGAAGAGGAGCCAGCTGAGTGACTCCGACAATTAACTTAGTTTCTAACCTAGTCCTTTTAAGGTAAATTTGCCAGCGTTAATAGAAAAAAGGTATTTTGGTTTTTCATCACCTGCCAAGTCACTTAAAAAATTGTTTTCCCGCTTCTCCCATTTGCACGCATGACTTAATTGCAACAGCTCTTTGACAGCAGATAGGTTCCAGCGAGCTGCCATTCCAGATGTCAGGAGCATGTTAACTGGAAAGGGCCCTGTAGGATATTTATGGTTTTAATTCCTCGGTATAGGGTTTTGTTCTGTCAAGCGGTGACTTACGAATTGCTACTCATTTGATCCTGTATTTCCACATCAGTGACACTTTATGAAGGGCTGCTGCCTTCACTGTACCACTGCAGATTTTATGATTCCCCAGTCTGCCAATGCAGCATTGGAAAAGGGGGTGGCGGGGGGAGACCTGTGAAGAGAGCAGCCGGGAAACCAGGGAGGCCAAAGTTGTAACTGCAGCTCCGACACCGATCCCCTGCGGGACGTGGGTAGCTCCGGTAGATGTTCACATGGTAGCTTTGCTGGAGGACGGGGTTAAAATTAGCAGTTGAGTCGCGGAAGCCTGGGTGGGGGGCTCCTCCTGTACACACAGGGTTGGGTGGGATTGGACTTGAGCGGCCACTGGGACCACTGCTAATTTTGGTGCTAGCTCAAGCAGAGATAGTGTCCGTATATCTGCCCAAGCAAGACACCTCCCCGCTGCAATGTAAACTTACCCTAAGAGGTTACAGAAGAAACCGAAGGGTCTTACAAGCCCTGGGGAGGTTATGAATTCCTGTCATTACCCAGCCATCTCCGTTTGTGGAATAAAAATCCACAGGGCGTTTTATTCCCTCTCTCCCTCCCAACCATAACAAATACATAAAATAAAGGGACTTTTTATTTTATTTTGTCAATAAAATTGGCACCGAAAGCACCAATTTGAAGTGCATTTTTTTCTTCCCCCATCCCCAGTCTGAAGGGAAATTGGCTCTTGCTGAATGCAGGATTTTGTTTTGCCGTGGTTAAATGTAAAGTGCTCTCAGCCTGTGTCTCTTCCCCCCACTCCTGATGAAAAACACTCTCCACACCTTTGTGGCTTTCCCTCCAGGCGGCCTCTGATGGAGATGCCCTCCTGAGAAATGCTTCAGGCATCCTTTGTCTTTGCCAGTGCAGTGTCCCCCCGCCCCCCACGCGCCATACTCCCAGATAGGGGTCAGACACTTGGCTCCTCGGCTGCTGAAAAGCAGCTTGCCAGCAAGCCTCAAGCCATGCATGCACAGGAAGGCAGGCTGAGTAGTCAGGGAATAGGGGACCGAGGAGAAAGACGTGTGGTGCAACAAGCCACTTTTGCAAGAGCCCTGCAGGCTGCTCCCAGGAGAACCTACAAATGATCTAAGCCAAGCCTGGAAAGGGCCTGCCAAGGGGATATGGAGGGTTCTCAGCTCAATTCTTGACAGGGCCACGGCTGCAATGGGCAATGCTCGGCCCGAAGCAGATGGTGTAGAGAAAGACCCCTCCATTCCCTCCAGGAGGGCAGCAGGTGGTGATGGTTTTTACTGCTGCTCTCCACCACGTTCCTTGCTCGGCATCTATAGACAGGTCAACAGGCCTCGCATCTGTCAGCGCAGAGTTCACCCACTGGTTCCAAAGCCATGGGCACCCAGGCAGACTGAGGCTGCCCCCTGTTTAACTGGGAGCCGCATCGTGCAGGTTAGGTCTCTACAGGGCAATGCTCCAGTTAGAGTCCGTTCCGCCCTCCCGTGTATGGCAGCCTCTTCAACTGCACCCAGCCACCTCTGCACTGAGCCCAACCACCAGGCACTCAAACCAAAGTACCGCAGCCCGCAGGAGACCAGACGATGATGTGCCACACACAGAAAACAGGCGCAGCCGAGGTACACCAGTGCCTGAGGCCCCTGCAGTGGCAGAGCATTGATTAGGCGAGAGAGAGCCAGATAATCCTAGCAAGTGACCCACAGCACAGGCTGCAGAGGAGAGCAAAAAATACCCCAAGGTCGCTGCCAACCAGACATAGAGGGAAAATTCCTTCCTGACCTCAGATACAGCAACCAGTTAGTCCCTGAGCAAGTGAACAAGAACCAGCCAGCCAAAACACCTGAGAGAGAGAGAATGCTTTGAGCCCGGAGAGCCCTGCATCCCATCAGCAGGCTGGGAACCCCTTGCTACCCCCGGTTATGTCCACACTGTAATTAAACCCTGCAGTTGGCCTATGTCAGCTGACTCAGGCTTGTGGGGCTGTAAAATTGCAGCGCAGACATTCGGGCTCGGGTTGCATGCACTACGATTTTACAGCCCCCCCGTCAACCCGAGTCACCTGACAAGGGCCAGCTGCGGGGAGAGGGGCATAACTGCAGTATAGACATACCTCAGTGGCTAATTGACTACCCTAATCTTGTCCTATCTGCATGTGTGATTGTACTGCCACTCCTCTGGCTTAAAAGGTACAATATCCTTTCAGGCCTGGGCTATTAATTAAAACCCAGTCATGTTAATTTTAATGCCAAGTTTGAAGATCCTTACTGCATTTTAGTCAGGTAATTGCCACTTGAAAGTGGTTTAAATTGATGTCTTTATTAGACGACACAATACAGGAGAGGACTTATAAAGGTTGACATCATACCCTTTAAACGTTCAGTGCTCATTCCCAAGGCTGCCAGGGTCTGTGGCTCTGATCTAAAACAAGAATCCCTTTGGTCTCTGAAGAAGCCAATTCCATGGCAAGAGAAATCTTCAACAGGAGAACGATTCTAGATAGGTTCTTATACCACGCTCCTCACCACAGCGTCCAAGCACCTTCCAGCAGTGCGTTAAGTGACATCACTAACACCGGGCACATGTAGGAAAGCAAGAATTCTGTGTTGCAAAAGACTGAGGTTTTGGAATTTTTTTGTATTCCTCATCAGAATAAGGAATGCTTTGAAATTTTTGGAGGAAAAAAAAAAAAGTGAGAGACACCCATTTCTCGCTGTCTTGTCCTTCCACCCTTCGCCCCGAAATTTCATCCTGGAGCCGCCCTGAAACCTTCCTAGTTAAATTTTTGTAAAAACCAATACATTTCTGAGAAAAGTTTTAGTTTTGACAAATCAGCATTTTCAAACCAAAAAGGTTTCCTTGCTCTAGTTACGTCTTTGTCCTCTCCCCAGGGGAGCAATGCGTGCAGTGGAATATCTTGTTTTGGCAGGGTTCTTGAGGTCTGGTTTAATTAAAGATCCATATTGCTATTCTGGCCAATGGAATATCTGGCAGATTTTCAATGAGGTTCCTCTGAAGGGCTGAGACTGCCATGTGGGAAGGAGGAGGACAGCTGGGATAACAGACAGACCTGCTGATACAAGATCCATTTATTTAGCAGAGGAAGACACGGCAGGCTGCGTTTGGGTTCTGAGCAGTCTCGCTGAATGGTTTGAACCAGAGCTTGTTTGGATGCAACCCCAAAGAAGCTGGGTGCTGCCGTGACTCTGGATAAATAGCTCCAGTTTTAGCCCTGTTTGTTGGATCAGTGCAGCTTATACAAGGGTTTACAGCTGCGGTGACTGAGGCCCCAACAGATCACCAGTCAAAGGAGCGGCACAGTAACATCCAAGGACTCCAGCTGAATTCAGGGCCCAGTTGTGCTGGGAGGTATGCAGATACAAAGCTCTGCCCCAAAGAGCTTACAATCCAAAGAGACCCCTTTCTACAGATGGGGAACTGAGACATAGAGACAAGGGACTTACAAAAGGTCACCCAGCAAGTCCATGGCAGAACAGGGAACAGAACCCAGCTCTCCTGAGCCCCAGCGCAGAGGCCATCTCTTCCTCCAGCCAAGTGCGCTGGCCTGCTTTGTATCTGCCCGTGGGGAAATAGCCCTGCTGCAGCACCGGACACCACCTGCATGTTTGAGCCAGCGCAGCCTCATGAGGTCATAGTTCGGCACCCGCGATTGAGGCAGGATCACAATGGGAAGCTGCAGCTGCTACCCACACAGGGAGCTAAGCTGGGACTTCACCACCCTCCGGGTAAGCTTGAGGCTTTCCCACGTGCCCTGGGAGCAGCTGAAGTCAACATCTGTGGAGCTCAGGCCTGCTCTAGGGGCTTGACCGGCAGCCGCTCTGCTACCGTAACATAGTGAGGCAGTGGCTTGAAGTGCCAACCATACAGAGAGGTCCCAGTGGGCTCCCAGCTCAGAGCACAAGCCATTACCCGTGCTCTGCTTTCTCTCATTCACCTGTCGCTCATCCCCTTCCTCCTTTCCTTTGTTCTTTCACGCTCAGGCTCTATTGCACCGTCTGCCTGTCTTGCATTCTCTCCCAGTCTACTTTGCACTCCTACTTTCCGTCTTCCATATTCTCTCATTCATCTGGTCCTTTTTTTTTTTTTTTTAATGGCCCTCCCTTCCTCTCGCTCTCTCCCTTTCCCTGCAGAGATTAAATCCAATGATTTTTACACTGAGACCCTCTGGTAGGCTGGAATTACCAGGGGAGAAGGCCCATAGCAAACGCAAATGAAATTACAAATCACCTTTACGTGAATGCAGGGGAGGGAGGAGATACGGTATGTCTGCTAGAGGATAAGAATAATCGTCCAGAGCTCTGACTACCATGCTCCAAACATGAGGCTTTAAAAATGGATGATCCCCACCCCTTTGCTGGAATGACTCAGCCACAGGGCTCCTGCTGACCCCAGCGGCTAGAGCTGCACAGGCCAATTCCAGTGCCTACTGCATGGAGCGAAGGGTGCTCTTCTTAGCCTGCGTGATGCCCCATATCTGCCTCCTTTCCCCATTCGGCGCCAGGGGGTGCCTCTAGGGGACATCACTGTCTGCATCTGGAAGGCTCCCAGGGGATGGAAAGCCCCACATCCTTCACTCCCAGTGGCCTTGAACAAGGAGAAGAGGCGATAACAAGGTTCTTAAGGCTGCCCTCCTGTTGGCCTCACTGGAAGTGGCCCATTCCCCCACATAGCCTCTGCTCCGATTCACCAGCAAGGCCTGGTTAACAGGTAGGAGTCTCCTCATCTCCCTCAGAGAGGCAGGGGAGGGGAACTTGACTGGGCTTTTCAGGCCATTGTGGGTTCGGTGCGAGTTCGGACCCAAGATTTGGGTTAGTTCTTATTTCCCCTGGCCCAGCAGCCCCCATCCTAGCTCTCAGGAATGCCAGGGCAGGCCTCAGCGCTAGTGTCTCCCAGTCACAGGAAGGGGGAGCTCAAGGCCATCCCTGCGATGGATGTCTCCCGTGAGCCGAGCCCCCTGTGCAGCTACCAAGAAAACAGGCAATCAGGCCAGTAGCAGCTTGCTCCGATGGGATCATCCTCCCCCACATCCCTCCTTCAGAAGATGAACAATGCACTCTATCAGCACGCCAGAAATACAGCGCCAACGTGGCAGCCAGAGAGCTGACAGACACCTGGTGGGAGTACCGAATGCTCTGTGCGGAGGACTTGGCATCCGTCAAAAGGCGGAGAGGCTGCGGAGGGAGCAGTCCCCAGGAGCCAGAGGCATGGACCAGGGCTGTGTCAGGCGGAGAAATGAATGGAATTCTTCACAGCGTGTTTCTAGGAGCAATTACTCGTGTGTGCCACCCCATCCCTGCATAAATTGTTCCCTGAACTTTGTTATATACCAAGGGCTGCAGCTGCTTGCTGGGCTGCTAGACTAGCAGCCAAATGCTAAGCGCTATACTTAGTTTGTCATCAGCTCTGACAGATTATTACAAAGGTTGCTTCACTCAGAGGGGGCGATTGGGTCTAGTGGTTAGAGCACAGGGTCGGGTGACCTGAGCTCTAGGGCCATTATTTATATTAACACAGCACAGGGAGGCCTCTACAACAAACAACCACAACATCAGGGCCCCCTTGTGCCAGGCACTTGACCAAATACACAGGCAGGGCTAAGGGATGTAAGTGAGCAGGCCTTGCTGGTGAAACTGAGCAAAGAGGTTAAGTGGGGGAATGGACCATGCTGGACACCGACAAGGCCTTGACAAGAGACATTCCTGGCCCTAAGGAGCTTACAATCTAAATAGACAGAGTGGGAGAAAGGAATGATCATCACCATTTAATAGATGGGGAAACTGGGTCCAGATTTTCATAAGGGCTCAGCATTTAGCAGCCCCCATTGTGACACTCCTGGCTAGAATTGCCAGACCCCAGTTCCCACTCTGCTGAGCTCCTTTGTAAAGAACTCTGAAAGTCTGGCTTCTAACTGATTTGCAGAGCCAGGAACTGAACCCAGATTTCCTCAAGTCCCAGTCCAGTGGTTAAAATGGCCAGCTCTGCCCGCGATTTGTTGGGAAATTAGATCATCTCTCTGCCCTTTGCTTCCCCATCTGTAAAATGGGGATAGTGATCTTTGAGATCTATGGATGAAAAGCACAGAGGGTTATTGCTAATGCGACCCTTTCAGATAAATATAATTTAGATTTAAATGTATGCACTGCCTCCAAGCCAAGATCCTCGATCAGAACACCCTGAACTTTGTGGCAATTCAAATGAGGCTCTGAATCCAGACTTTGCAGCTCATCCTCCTCTTTGAACCTGTGTGTGTAGGCAGAAGGCAAAACTCCAGGCGGCTCAGGGTTTGGCTTAGATTCAAACATGCGTTCAAAATTCAGATACTTCTCCAAAGCTCACGTGAATTATTTGAACCTCTCGATTCTGTAACATTGGAGAACAGCTACCACGTTCTGCTCCAGAAGTGGCTGCATTTTAGCAGAGCAAGAAGCAATCCCTGAATCTCATCTGGATTGAAGTTTAAATCTGTGACGAACTCTGCGGGCCATGGAGATGCTCTGATACCCCGTATGGCACATAGAGAGAGAGAGGAGCGATTTCTAGGATTATTACTCGTTATGTTTATTAGTTTAATAAAAAAGCAAAGTGAAATTAACAATTTATTAGAGGAGATTCAGACCCACATTCAAGTCCCTGCCTGGAATTAGGCAAACTGCTTCCTGCGTATCCCAGATGAGTCCTCTAACCACCAGAATATAAAGTCAGAGTCTTGCTCTCTCAGTCACTCCAGTTAGAGCTGTTCCACTTTGTATAAATAATTAAATAGTAGTTTGCCCAGAGAGAGACAGAGACATGTTTCCGTGGAAAGTTTTGTTTCTTGAAAAATTGGCATTTTCCAACAAAAGATGTTCAGTCTAACGATACCCAGCCTGTTCTACCCTACTGGAAATGCCATGGCATGTTTCCTTGTAGTATATGATTTAGCTACTAGACGTCTGTGAGTACGTAGTCCCAGTGAGGGAGTAGTCCCCGGTAAACAAGAGAGGCAAAGTTGGAACTCAAGCTGTGCTGAAACTTTGTCCTAAAGTTATAGCTATTTAACTTCCATCTCTTGTTTAAGGGAGACTGATTCAATACATCATGAGGACAGGAATGGCCAGATAGGAGTATTTTGGCACTTTGGTTTTCTGACCAGAACCTGGAAGGTCAAGGCAGAAAAAAGGAAAGATAAAGGTTTTGAGCTAAACCTTTTCAGATTTCAATACAGGTTTCATTTGGCTTGACTGAAATGTTAGGCTGAAGGCTCCAGGAAAGAGAGGTTTTTATTTTACCCACACTAGTTTGTTTACCCTTATTCAGTGGTTCTATTTCCTTGATCTCAGAAATCTTAATGGGACAAAGGGATAGCAGACAGCTCCCTACAGCAAACTGGCCTTTTCTTACGTACGGATTACAGAATGGTGATTAGGAGAAACCTCTACCCATCCTGAGCTAAAAGAAGCATCTCTCTTTGTTGGCAGTAGTAATCGATTGCTTAGCTTTGCTCCATGGGCCAGCCACTGAGGGCATGGCATGATCATACCAGTCAGTACTTCCCACTGGTTAGACTGAGAGGAAAGTTGGAATGGAGACCTCTAGGGAAACCCACTTGTTGCCGGGAGCAGTGCTGGAAATTCAGTAATTCTCTCTGAGTCCACATTGAACCAATGTAGCCATAGGAGGTGCCATCTCCTCTGTGGAACATTAAGTGGAGGGCTGAATGACTAAAATACCTCCCAGGGTCATCTGCACACAGATAGGGTTATTAAACCCAGTGGCCTAACCAAATTCCAGCCATCTGCCTATCTAAATAGTTACCCCTTTAGCGCTGGTATGAGCTACCCCTCATGCGACACCGCTCTGCAGTGTTACTGGCATCTAATGATGGCTGCACTCCATCCCAGAGGTAGCTGCAAGTCAACGTGATGAAGCAATGCCTACATCTGTGGTCTGTAAAGCACTTTGGGATCCATCAGGATGAAAGAAGCTATATAAATTGAAATTGTTGTTATTGTTAAGGCTCCGGTTATGAAAGCCAAGAGAACCAGTTTCGGGAAGGGGTCAACATAAATAACCTTTTTACAGCAGTCAGTTGAGGAGACTTTGCCAGAAGCAAAAGGCAGGATTGAATGGGAGACTGCCAACGACCCCCTGCCACAGGAGGTGGTGCTGGCAATTCAGTAGATGGCGCCCCTCCCTCACGTCACTTATAAAGCAATGCATCAGCATATTATTGGGTGCCGCCTTTTGCATGCAACATAAAATGGCGGCATTGATCATTTGTGGGTGTTAAAGATCTCACAGCACTTTCTGCAAGAGCAAGGGGGTTAACCTCAGGCTCTCATTAAATGCCAGCTTTCCGAAATCCCCCTGCAGGTTCAATTGGGTACACTATTCTTCACATCCTTTCCTAAACTTAGAATCATAGAATCATAGAATATCAGGGTTGGAAGGGACCCCAGAAGGTCATCTAGTCCAACCCCCTGCTCGAAGCAGGACCAATTCCCAGTTAAATCATCCCAGCCAGGGCTTTGTCAAGCCTGACCTTAAAAACCTCTAAGGAAGGAGATTCTTCCTGTGGGCTGTTAAACAGCTACTGTGTTGTACCCCAGAAGCGGCTGCATTTTAGTGGCACAAGAGCGCACATCATCTGGATTTCAGTTTAAATGAATAAAGATCTCTGGGACCCATGCTGGCAGTCCGATACCCCATCGGAGTGGCCGAGAAAGAGAAGAGATATCTAGGGTTAATCCTCAGTGTTATGTCTATTATGAGTTTTAAAAAACCCAAAGCAAAGTGAAATTAGCAACAATTTATTAGAGGAGATTTGTGATCTGCGGAAACACATGGTCTCCAAACTAATTAGGATCCTGGGCCTACCAATCCACGGCAGTTGCTAGCCCCCTTCAGCACAGTCATCCCTGACTGATACATTTACAAGGGAGAAAACCATACGAGACATAAGGGGATTCTCCTTCTTAAGTGTTTAAAACCGATAACCAAAATAGGTGTGTAATGTTGCCATTACAAATATCATTCTAACACTTTCTGATTCTTCCCTCCCCACTTTACTCTGAAGTGTGTAAGCTATTATGGAACAAGAAGAGGCCACCTTTTAAATCTCATTCACTCCAGCTCCTGATGGATGTTTTCTCCTCTGAAGCTCAGTTTCACATAAAAGCATCTCGGTGCGATGCTGTAAATCTGGTTTACATCAGCTTTTATGGGAGGCTTGGCCAAATCTTGGTCTAAATTACTAGTTTATTGCTCAGAGTGGTTAGTTGGTAAATATATTTTTCTAAATGGCATTTGTAAAAACGGTGTGAAGTTGTGGGTAGTGGCATAGAATTAACATGGCTTCTTCAAATAAGCTTTTTGTGGTGTATTGTCCATTGCCACAAGAGTGAAAAACTAGAGTAGGGCAAACAACAGATATTTTTGGCAATTCATTGCTGGATGAACGAAAAACATTTTTCAAATTTTTCAGTGAATCTAAAAGTTAAACAATAATAAATAATAATAATAATTTAAGTCAAATTAAACATTTTGTTTGATCCAAAAATATTTTTGGTTTGGATTGTAAACTTTTTAATTTTTAAACTTAAATTAAAGGGACTTTTAAAACAAACTTTTCATTTCAAATCGAAAAAAACAAAACATTGTTTCAAAAATGTTGAAATGAATCATTCTGAATTGTTTTTATTTTTGCAATCTTCCCCCCAGCAGAACAATTCAGTGGAATTGACACAAATTCACAATGGTGTTCTCTCACCAAATCTGCATTTTTTGGCCAAAAAAAGTTTTGGTCAAAACATTTCACACAGCTCTAGTTCACACACACAGAGTATTTATCATGTTTCAGAGTAGCAGCCGTGTTAGTCTGTAATCGCAAAAAGAACAGGAGTACTTGTGGCACCTTAGAGACTGACAAATTTATTTGAGCATAAGCTTTTGTGGGCTAAAACCCACTTCATCAGATGCATCCGATGATTCATAGATTCATAGAAGGTTAGGGTTGGAAGGGACCTCAGGAGGTCATCTAGTCCAACCCCCTGCTTGAAGCAGGACCAATCCCCAATTTTTGCTCCAGATCCCTAAACGGCCCCCTCAAGGATTGAACTCACAACCCTGGGTTTAGCAGGCCAATGCTCAAACCACTGAGCTCTCTCTCCCTCCCCTCTATCATTTGACAAATGATGAAGTGAGCTGTAGCTCATGAAAGCTTATGCTCAAATAAATTGCAAGGACAAGCAGTACGTACCACCACTACTTGGGGTGGATATTTACCCTGTCCTCTAACTACCCTGTACAAGTGCCACAAATACCACACTCCACTTAGCTAAAGCAGGGGGTAAATTTCCAGAATCGGGGATAAACACCGTGCCTTCCATATGGGGAATGGAGTAAATACTGACTTGCAAGCACCCAGATCCAGGGGTAAACAGCAGCTGTTAGAGGTTTCTTGCACCTGCCTCTGAGCAGCTGGTTCTGTCCACTGTCAGGACAGGATACTGAACTAAATGGACCTCTCTGGTCTGATCTGATCATTTCTATGTTTTACCCAGCAAGATGGTGAGTATCCACCTGGCTTTCCGAGATAGACACCGCCCCCCACCACACACACACACACAATGGCGGGCAAGTTCCCATGCCACCCACTCAGGGCTAGGAATAAGAACACCTTGTCTACCCACCCACCTACCCTGAGCCCTCGCTCTGGCAAGCCATAGGTATAGGGCATACCCTGATCCTATCCATCACATGCTGGATTGCCCTGCTGTTGGCTGCTCAGAAAGGCTGCTTTGCTTTGCAGACAGAGATGAGCTACTGCAGACAGCTCTACGACCTGCAGCCTGGACCTGAATCAGCAACTAAGGCCCCTGTCTGCAGGCACCTGCATCTTCCCAGGAATCAAAACCTCTCCAGCTTGCCCCCTCTCTTCTCTTCCCCACCCCTTGCCATTTAAATTCCTACAAAGCCTTTTAAAGGCAATGCTCCCTCAGCTGCCTATAGCGAACAGTTCTCCTTTTCTTCCCCCCTCCCTCTCATGTGCTGAGTCAGCTGTTCCAGAAGCAGCAATTCCTATCAGTGACTGACGGGCGATACTGCCTCCAGCAGTGATGGCTAAGCAGGCGTGGGAGGCTGGCAAGCACAGCAAAGAAATTAACAAACCTCGGTTAAACTGGAGCCTCTCTCAGGCCAGCATGGTGCTGCATTCTAGCTGTCTCAGGTTTTGATACTACTGTACTTCTCACACTATTCTTATAATAGTGCTTTGGCTTTCTATTGGGCCTTCTGTAGTATCCCCCGCTACCGAGAGGCGATCTGTCACAAATACAGAGGGAGGCTGCTAGATACAGGTAGATCTTGCTGTTCTCTTGGGTTTCCAGATCTCTAACTAGCGCAGCTTACACTACTGACTGTCACCTCTACAAACACTTTACAGATTATTGCATTATCCCCACAGCAGGTTGGGAGAGATCGATTATCCCTTACAAATGGGGAAACCAAGGCACAGCACTGGGCAGTGACTTGCCTGACATCACAGGAGTCACTGTCCAAATCAGGAGTCCCATCTCCCTGCTTTAACCATTAGACCACACTGAACAAAAGAAAGCATAGTGCCATTACCGACAAGAATACTCCAGAACCCCGGAGCCATATTCCTGCAGCATACTCAGTACCTACACAACAGCCATTTGGCATGATCTCACCTTTGGCTCTCAGGCTTTGACTGCCTTCTTGTCCCCTGTCCCAATCATCAATATTGATTTTACTATCTGCATTATTACCCCATTTGGGAATCTATTTTCTTGTTTTCGTGGAGATTGTGGTTTACAGCACAAGCCCTCGTTTTAGCCCATCACAGAGTAATTATCTTGCCCCAGTGGCAAATCACGGTGCTTATATTACACTGAGAAATCATTGGGCTTCCCTCCCTCCCACCTCTCCGCAGCCAAGTGGTTTGGTTCATTATTACAGAGCACAGCAGAGCAATTGCAGGTTACTGAGCTGCAGGAGAAAGCCAAGGCTCCGGAGCAATGTGGCTCCCTGCAGATCTACTCTCTGGGGACCAGGTCTGTCATGTAGCCAGCCCCTATCCCTCAGGTGTACAGGCCGCATGGCTCTCAGCCTTTGTCCTGGGATGGGCAATCCTGGGCAGAACTCTTCCTTCTTTTCTTGGCCTTTTGGGTCTTTGTCATGGTGAGAAAACAACTCCCAGGGGATAATTAGAGCAAGGAGGAGAAGTTCTTGCCACATCCCTGTCTGCAGGGCCTGAGAGTGGCATTCCTACAGAGAGAGCTGGGTATTCCAGGCCCTGAGGAGGAGAGGAAGAGGCTGTTCCCCCTTTTATTCCCATCCCTGCTACCCTGGAACCCACCCAGGTAGGAACGTGATGGGCTAATGCCAGGACTCACCTCTCCTTCCTGATGGTACAGCAAGACTCTCCTGCTTTCACTTCCCCTGTTATTGCTCCATCCGAGGGTGTAGGCTGGCTGGCCTGTATCTGAGATGTCCTCATGCCTAGTAGCAACAAGGTCCATGCTTGGTGTGGCCTGTTCAGAGCTCTTAGGAAGTGGCAAAAATGGCAAAGACCCCTCCGGGCCACCAGGTCAACCCCGAGGAAAAGGCTGAAAAAAGTGGCAAAGTCCCCCCTGGGCCACCAGGTCAACCCCGAGGAAAATGGCTGAAAAAAGTAGATTCACAGCCTGAGGTGGTGAAGCAAATGGGCACATTCTGGGGAGAGGCTGAGCCCAGCTGGGACAGATTGGAAGAGCCACAGGTGGCTAATCAGTAGCAGCAGCTACCAGGGAGTAGAGATCATTTAAACAACAGAGGGTTGTTCCCTTCTCACAGGCAGACACAGGGATCTGGCAAACCTGTCCTCCCTTCCAGAACACACGGGGTCTCCACTCTCTCTTTCCCTCACCCCAAATTTCCTCCACATCTAAGCAAGAGGTCCCTTCCCTGAAGTCCAGGGTGCTTGTGTAACATGCTCACCCACTGTGGGCTGTATCCTCTTCTGATGGAAGATAACGGTCTACGACTATTGCCAGCTAATGGAGTTAACCCTTTCGCTTAAGCAGTAGAGGTCTGAGTTGTGGTGGTCCTGCATTCATGCTCTACTCCTGACCCATGCAGAGGGTTGTTGTATTTGGATCCATCTCTATTGCAAACCTCTGGATTCTTTTTAACTCTGCTCCTTAACACTAGACCTCATCCTTTCCCCAGAAGGCAAAGAGGCACCATTGTTAGAAAGCAACCCCTACAGTCTTCATACATCGCCAGGCCTATTACAGCTGCTGGGTAACCTGCTCCGAGTGACCTGCTTTGAGAGTGGGGCTTCCTGACCCCTGCACCCAATTAGCAGAACAGACGATGTGGAACGTACACTTGACACTGGTGTGATTTAATGATAATAACCGGGTTTCAAATATTTATTACAATGGCTGTTTTTAATAAATATTTCATGAATGCCAATTTTTTCTCTCCCCCTCGGTTGCCAGCTCTGTGGGCTTAATTTGCCTTAATGAGGATAAAAATTGCTCTGATAAATTGCTTCCTCGTACATGCACAGGAGGTGAGAGAGGTGCCCTCTTGAAATGTTAGTTAGGAGCAGCTGAGGGCCTGGCTTTGGCGAGTGGGCTCCGAGCTCTGCAGCACAATGGAAAACGGTGGACCGACAGCAGGCAGGAGACAGTTCTGTCTGTTCAAAAGAAATATCTGCTAGCAAATTGGGAAGCAGTGCAGCTAATGATTAGGGGACTGGGCTGTGACTCAAGAGAGCTGATGTGATGTGATCTGATCTGTTTCTGACTTGACCTGCTGTGTGACCTTGGGCAAGTCACTTCCCTGCTCTGTGCCTCAGTTTCATAGAATATCAGGGTTGGAAGGGACCTCAGAAGGTCATCTAGTCCAACCCCCTGCTCAAAGCAGGACCAATCCCCAATTTTTGCCCTAGATCCCTAAATGGCCCCCTCAAGGATTGAGCTCCCAACGCTGGGTTTAGCAGGCCAATGCTCAAACCACTGAGCCATCCCTCCCCCACACTGACCCTCTATTTGCATTGTAAGCTGTGTTGGGCCGGCACTGTCCCTCACTCTATGTTTGCACAGTGCCTGGGACGCTGGGGTACAAATCACTCTAGGAATTCCCATACGACTACTAATAATGTGGCTAATTTAATTTCTTTGCTCTTCTTTGGCACTGCTCCAGGGCCTGTTATCCAGGGATCTTACAGTGCTTTACAAATGTTCATTCAGCCACATGCCAAACCTGCGAGATCGCTCAGGTTTGGAATGGCCTCCCTTTTCTCATCATCATCATCATGCGGCCAGTTCTGGGGTGAAACTCAGCAGCTGTTTAACACCGTACGGCATCACTGCACAACAGTTTATGTTTCATTAGTATTTGTGATTGGTTTCTGGGGGTGTCCCTGAATCCTGGGAACCCTGCGCCCACCTTTAGGCAGGCAGAGTGTAATTACCCAGCTAGGAATTTGGCCAAGGCACCAGGGTTAACGCTGCTGTTTAATGTAAAGCACCATGACGTTTTTAAAGCTGATCAACAGTTAGGGCCTTATTTTATATAGTTCATCTGAATGCCAGCACAGCTCCCGCTAAGAGCATGCTGGGGAGCTGATTTAGAGTCAACTCAGTGGGAAAATGTGCCTACGAAGGACCAGATCCTGCAAAAACACATCTCATTTTTACACACTGTGAATGTATCTTTGCTGGATCAGCATCTAAGGCCCAGATCCTCCAAGGAATTTAGGTTCCTAACTCCCATTGATTTCAATGGCACTTAATTGCCCAGATAACTCTGAGGATCTAGGTCTAAATCACAAACGCCACTCCCTGCACCGCTGACGTGTCATTATAAGGGTCTCCTACCCACCTCGTGACCTGGCCGCCTAACCCTGCTTGGTTTACAAGATCCATCAGGATCACATAGGGTGACCAGATGTCCCGATTTTATAGGGACAGTCCCGATATTCGGGGCTTTGTTTTATATAGGTGCCTATTACTGCCCCCACCCTGGTCCCGATTTTTCACATTTGGTCACACTAGGATCACAGCATAAGCCATTATGGCTGTTGTGTTTCCATTCCATTGTGCCATCTCCATAGCTCCCCCAGGAATAGCACAGCGTTCAAACCAACCTCCTAAACTTTAGGAAGGGTGTTGAATCTCTATCTGGCTAGATTCTTAAATGGCTCCTCCCCCATCTCACAGATATTAACACAGTCAGTTGCACAACCCTGCTGTAAGGGAGAGAGGCTAAGTTCCCTCTAAGCTGCGCAGCCAGACTATCAAGGGCTCTCCCCCGGCCCCTGACTGCTGTGGCAAGAGAGGGCTGAGGGGAGTCCTCTCTCCCCACCGCAGCCCTGGGACAGCCTGCACCCCAAGCCCCTCATCCCCAGATCCTGCACCCCTAGCCAGAGCCTTCAACCCCGAGCCCCCTCCCACACCCTAAACTCCTCATCCCTGGCCCCACCCCAGAGCCTGCACCCCTAGCCAGAGCCCTCACCCCAACTCTCTGCCCCAGCCTTGAGCACTCCCCCCACTCTGAACCCCTCAGCCCCACCCCCGCCACACATCACCTCCGTATTGGTGCCCATAACAAAATTAATTCCGCACATGGGTGTAAAAAATTAGAGGGAACGTTGGAGAGCAGTATTATTCCTATTTCACAGCAGGAACCATTGAGGCACAGAGTGACTCCCTTGCACAATGTCACACAGGGACTTAAAACCAGGTGCCCCGAGCCTCCAAGCCAATGCCATAAGAGGCCAGATCTCCATCTCCTTCCAGGGAGCAAAATCTGCATGCTTACATCTTATAACACAGAGAGCCTCGAGAACCCCTTTGATTTATTGCACTCTCCCATTGCCAGCATCCCCATTTGGATCTCCCACATGGCATTGGCCCTGGTCGGCTGCTGGGCCAGGCTGCATCAGCCTTGCACTGAATTTTTAAACAAACCCAACTCTGAGGTATCAGCACGCTCAGCCCTCATAATAACTACAGAGGAGGGCATGCAAGAACAAGAAGAAAGAAAGATGTGTATTTCCCCGCACCCCACTCCAAGTGTGGGGGAAGCAGAGAGCATTTCCTTTGGAGCTGGGCTTCGGCGCTCGTGTGTATTTATGGGCTTGAGCCTTGGATTAATAGACACAGAGCAGAGGTGAAAGTAAGCCGCTACGGTCTGGTACAGCGTACTGGCAAGAGTCGGTACACAGCCGACCATAGCGGCAGGCGCCAGCTTCCCCAGGCCGACAATTTAAAAGGGTAGCGGCGGCAACCGGGAGCCCCAGGGCTCCAGTGGCGATTTAAAGGGCCAGGGGCTCCGCTCGCTGTCGGGTGCCCCAGGCCCTTTAAATCACTGGAGGAGCCCCAGGGCTCCCGGCCGCCACTGCTGCTACCATGGGGCTCTGGCGGCGATTTAAAGGCCCGGGGCTCTGGCTGCAGTAGCAGTGGCCGGGAGCCCTGAGCTCTTTAAATCTCCGCCAGAGCCCCATGGTAGCGGCGGCAAGGAGACCTGGGGCTCTGGAACTGATTTAAAGGGCCCGAGGATTTAAAGGCACCGCCCCTTCCCTCGAGGCCCCCCCACCTTGCTCAGGGCCCTGGCCCTGTGTACCGGTAAGTCCCTTAAGTTACTTTCACCCCTGACACCGAGGTTCAGTATTAAAAGGTATTGAGCGAGCAGCTTTCCTGAACCCATGCCGCAGGACTGGAGCAGGACAAAGCTAAACACACCCCCACACAGGTGCTGGAACTAGGGCTGCTGCTGCAACACCTGCCTTGAAGTCGTAAGAGCAACCTAAATACATGGTTTCCGTCCCCAGCCCTCCCACTATAAAACCTGTCCCTGCGCCGCTGCACCTCCGGTGTCCTGCTCAGCTAGGAAGCCTGGGTGGCGTTCTACGTGGGGAGCTGGCTCCACTTTGGTTGCTCCAAAGTCCTGAGGAAGGTGATACAGCAGCTGGTTTTTGGATGGGATAAGCCCACCAGTCCTTCCCCCGCGGCAGATCCAGGGAGAGACGCGAGGTCCTGTTTGCATGTTATTCCTTCTTCCTAAGCAGAACTGAAGCTCATTACAAAAAGTTGGCTGGCTTGCCCTAACTCAGCAAACAGTAACTGGGTTTCTCTTTTCCTAGGTATTTATGTTTTGTGCAGACACGGGAGACAATTAGAGGCTGTAGAATCAGCAGTGCCAGGGGCAGGGCTTTCATGTGCGCTCTGCTCGGGGACTCTCAGGAAGGGTTATTACCATATTAAGCATCCTTTGCTCAGCTAAAAAAGCACAGTTGTGTCCCTCCCACACCCGCAAATAGGAAAACCAAGGGGGAGGTTCAACAGGAGCCACAAAAGAGGCCTCATTTCGCTTTGTCTTTCGCTGCATTTTAACGCTATTGATGTTTACGTTTCTCTTTCCTTAGTTTTATTTATTCATTTAAAACAAAAAGCAAAAACTTTGCACGCGCACCCCCCCCTGCAGAAAGGGGATGTGTCAGAAGGTGTGTAAGGGACCCCCCCCCACAGACTGCAGAGAGAAGTTGCACTGCAGAGTGTATACCTACATGCCGCTTGGAGAGATGGAGATTCACACAGCATATGTCTACGCAGAAGTTAAACACCCTCAGCTGGCCAGGTCAGCTGACTCAGGCTGGAGGGTCCCAGAGCCTCGGGTCCAGCCGAAGCCCAAATGTCTACACAGCAGGTTTTATTCCAGTGTAGACGTGCCCACAGACACAGTCTAAGAGAGACTGCAAACCACACATACTGATGGAGAAACTGTTACACACTCAGCTGGGAGAAGTTTTGAAACACACTCACACCCACGCTGGTGGGAGAGACTGGGGAAAACATACACACTGCTGGCAGAGGTTTTGAAACACATTCCTTCAGGCAAAGACGGTGTGTGAAACACACACAGGGAGCATGGGAAATGGTCTCACACACCCTACCTGGGGCAGGTTTTGAAACACATTCACACACACTGCTGGGAGAGGCTATAGCAAAGATCTGCTCCCCCATCCCCTCAAAATACTTGCTGTTCCATCACTGTTTCAGATCCCCCCTACACCCAGTTTCTGTTGTCCCCGGTTCTGGAAGGGTCAGTATTTTGAACTCTGACCTCTGTGTCCCACATTAACGTCACCAGGCTGGCAAAACCCAAAAGGAACAACAAACAAAAGGAGTTCATCTCCATCTCCTCTGCACCAGCTGTTTCTGGCAAGAACAGCCGCTACGTTATTATCCTGCTTAAGCTCCAAACAGAATTGTGTGGAATCCAACATATTTATCATATTCTCTTAAAGACAACCCAGCTCACACAGCCAGGAGGAGTGAATATTTTTAGGCAGGCCAAAACACTGAAGTATCTCTAGATAGGAGAGAATTCCTCTTTTTGAGTCAGCGTCAACGAACATGAAATTTTGATGAAAAGCAGAGAGAAAATGTTCACGCTTGTTTCCAACCTGCTCTAGTATTGAGTCTAGTTTTTGTGCACAGTCATTAGATAGATGCATTCCGGGGCACTCCCCTCTTTTCCAAGCCCCAACTACTTCTTTTCAGCCCTACCAGTTCTTTCAGGCCCCTCTTCCAACAACAGCTCAAAGCCTGTGGCAGTTGCCTTAACTGGTGTGGCCGATGCCTGGTCCAAATTACAACTTGTATGCTCCTCTTTGGACTTGCCTTGTGCTAAACCAGACGTCCATCATTACTGAGCATAACAGGTTTGACGTGCAACATTCAGATAAAGGTCCTCAGGCCAGATTTTGAACATCCCCAATATCTGAGGGTGTTTGGATTTTGGGTTTCAGTGGTGGAGCAAAAATATAAAACCCTAATTTGTGTCATTGCAAGTTTCCAATGGGAGTTTTGCCAATGTCTTCAATGGAAAGATCAGGCCCATAGATACTTGGGCACATCATTGATGGTTATTATCGGGCGGTCAAGCAGTTGGAGTGAGGAACTTAAAACAGGAACTCTTAGGTTTTAATTAGAGCTATTTGGACTATGTAATTTCCATCCACCAGGAAATTCAGTTAGTTTGACTTTTTTTCCCCTACCAAAATAGGACAAAAAAAAAATCAAACTATTGAATATTTTGGCAGAACCAAAAGTTCTAACACATTTCAATTTGGAAGTGTCAAAATGAAAAATCTCAACAATTTCAATCAAGTCAAAGCATTTCCTTTTGAAATGTCAACATTTTGGACATTTCAAAATGTCAGTTCAAAACACTTTATTTAGAATTTTCCTGTCAAAATGGGAAAATGTGGTCAAAATCAACATTTTCCTGTGCAAAGATTGTAATTAAATATTTTGTTGGGATTTCAACCAGATCTAGTTTTAATTCTAGTTCTGCCACTGACCTATTGTGTGACCTTGGGCCAGTCAATTCCACTATATGGGCCTCTGTTTTCCCATTTGGCAAACAAGGATATTAATACCACCCTCCTCACAGGGATACTGAGAGTGGCAGTTAATATTAGCAATGTTCTTTGAGAGCATAAGAACCGCCATACTGGGTCAGACCAAGAGTCCATCTAGCCCAGTATCCTGTCTTCTGACAGTGGCCAATGCCAGGTGCCCCAGGGGGAATGAACAGAACAGGTCATCATCAAGTGATCCATCCCCTATTGCCCATTCCCAGCTTCTGGCAAACAGAGGCTAGGGACACCATTCCTGTCCATCCTGGCTAATAGCCATTGATGGACCTGTTCTCCATGAACTTATCTAGTTCTTTTTTGAATCCTGTTATTGTCTTGACCTTCACAACATCCTCTGGTAAGGCATTCCACAGGTTGACGGTGCATTGTGTGAAGAAATATTTCCTTTTGTTTGTTTTAAACCTGCTGCCTATTTCTTTAATTTGGTGATCCCTAGTTTGCGTATTATGAGAAGAAGTAAATAACACTTTCTTATTTACTTTCTCCACACCAGTCATGATTTTATAGACCTCTATCATATCCCCCTTAGTCGTCTCTTTTCCAAGCTCAAAAATCCCAATCTTATTAATCTCTCCTCATATTGAAGCCATTCCATACTCCTAATCCTTTTTGCTATCCTTTTCTGAACCTTTTCCAATTCCAATATATCTTTTTTGAGATGGGGCAACCACATCTGCACGCAGTATTCAAGATGTGGGCATACCATGGATTTATATAGAGGCAATATGATATTTTCTGTCTTATTATCTATCCCTTTCTTAACAATTCCCAACATTCTGTTCGCTTTTTTTGACTGCCACTGAACACTGAGTGGATGTTTTCAGAGAACTATCCACAGTGACTTCAAGATATTTTTCTTGAGTGGTAACAGCTAATTTAGACCCCCATCATTTTCTATGTATAGTTGGGATTATGTTTTCCAATGTGCATTACTTTGCATTTATCAACATTGAATTTCATCTCCCATTTTGTTGCGCAGTTACCCAGGTTTGAGAGATCCTTTTGTAGTTCTTCGCAGTCTGCCTGGGACTTAACTATCTTGAGTTTGTATCATCTGCAAATTTTGCCATCTCACTGTTTACCCCTTTTCCCAGATCATATTTGAATATGTTGAATAGGACTGGGCCCAATACAGACCCCTGGGGGACACCACTATTTATCTCTCTCCTTTCTGAAAACTTTACCATTTATTCCTGTTTCCTATCGTTTAACCAGTTACCAATCCATGAGAGGACCTTCCCGCTTATCCCATTACAGCTTAGAGCATTGTAGGAAAAGCACTACGAGAATGAAAAATATAATTTACCTTGTGTACATGGTGCTTTCTAGAACACCTTAGACTTAAGCTCCTTGGGTCAGTCTACCACTCTGTGTTTGTACAGTACCTACCACAATGGGGGTCCCATCTTGGTTGGTCCCTAGGAACTACCATCATAAACATGAGTAACACAGCTGGTAGAAAATTTTCCAATGGAACAGCTTTCCATCAGAAAATGCTGATTCAAGAAAATCAAAACATTTTGCAAGAATGTGTCGATTTCACATTTTCATGGGAAATTACCAGAATGTTTTATTTTGACTATTATATTTAAAGTTGAAAAAGTCAAAGTAAAACGTCTCAGCCTTATTGAAACAAAATGTTTTGGCCTTATTGAAATTAGTGTTTTCACTTTATTGCATTGCATGAAAAATTCTGAGATTTCGACTTTTCATCCCCATTTGAGAAGAAACCAAGTTTTGAAGTCTCGGAATTTCCCATGGGATGGCAACTGTGAATTTCAACCAGCTCTAGTCATTAATAATAATAATTGAACAAACAAGGTCTCTGCCTGTCATGTGACCAAGACATGAACAATCAAGAGTAGTGGTTGTAGCAGAAGCTGGGTCTCAGGGTAAGAGCAGGAGCCCGTAGACAGGAATCAGTGCCCCAGGTCAGAACGGGCGTCAGAGGCCAGAGCTAAGGGTGAAAGCCAAAGTCAGAAGCCGGGAATCAGAGCTGAGGGTCAAAACTGCCTTACCTTGAGTGATACAAGGCTAGCGCAGGGCTGGAACAAGGCTGGAGTCTAGCAGGCAAAGGAACTATCACAAACATGGGCAAATGCTTGGTGTAGCCACTAAACTGCTGGTTGAAGAGCTGGTCTGCTGATCCTTCGAACCAGGTGGTGTCACCCATTTGGAAGCTTACTACAGACCAGCTGAGCTCGTTAGGTTGCCCAGAAATGGGCTCTGCTGCAGATCCCGATACCTGACATTGCCTGGAAGGATTTATAGGGTAACAGCCAAATCCAGCAGCTTCCCGGCTCTATCCTCCTATGTGTTGTCTCCTGGGAAGCGCAGAAGACCCTGAAGTCCAGATGACTTCAGTCACACTAGAGAGCACTTGCTCAGCATGCTGCAGGAGGCACTCAGCACCACACAGGATCAAAAATCATAGAAACGAGACAACAGTCAGGCCACAGGTAGATGAGATTATAGGAAGGCAGTAGGAATCCAAGCTGATAAGCCCCGCTTTCCTGAACTCTTTCTCAGCTGTAGGCAGCATCTCAGGGCTGTGGTATTTCTGTCTCGCAGGGTTAATGACAGGTCACCTTGAAGCAAATGGGAAGAGGTAGGTGCTGATATTTTTTGGCGGCTGGAGGACATGATTGAAATTTTCTGCCAGTGAAGCAAGATAATTATCTTAACAAGATACTTTTTTTATGCGTGTGTTCATGGGGGGGGGGCGGCTTTATTTTATAAACTGCATTTAGATCCTAATCTGACGGCAAACAAGCCATGGCATCTAAAAATAAGGTATTATGGGGAAATCAATATTGATTATTAGGGCAAAAATGCTGTGTATGAGGCAGCAGAAGCCCTTTAAGATCCAGGGGGAAAATACGATGCTTAAACACTCATAAAATAGGAGAATATTGACGATAAAACACAATAGTGTAGTTTGATCACTGAGTCAATAGAATGTGGTGAGTGAAATGTATAGCACTGCTGCAGCATTGTCCTAGAAACAAACTCATACCGTTGGCAGAACGTTTCCAGGACCTTCGTGGGGGACAGAGATTCAGCTTTTGGACTCTGTGGCATCTCAGCCTTTGCAAAAGCCTTGCACATGAATCATCGGGGGTTCAAACCCCAGATTTTGAGCTCCATAGTACAGCTCTCCATCTCTTGAGTAAAAGGAGTAACTCCATCAGCTGGTAGCAGCAGTAGACTGCTATCCCTGATATGGACCAACCACTGGTAGGAGACGTCACATCACACACACACACACACACACTCCAGTTGTGTTACATTTGTTGAGCCAGATGCAAAAGTGATGAGCCAAACCCAGCCCTGGTGTCATCTGACTGCAATAACTCAAGGGAGATGCAGCTTCCAATATCCCTATCTTTCAATATGCCACGTCCCTTATAGGACATTCTGTCTGCAATCTGACAGTCCCATGTAGGTATGTAGTGTTTGGTGTAGTCATGCTGGTCCCATGATATTAGAGAGACCAGGTGGGTGAGGTAATAGCTTTTATTGGACCAACTTCTGTTGGTCTGAACCTTGTCTCGCCAAGTCCCACATAGGTGCATCCTAAATGAGATACAGCAGAATTCTAAAGCCCCTTCTAATCCCCCCGAGAGATGGAGGAATGGAGAGCCCTCTGCCTGCCCCTGACACTCATTACATTTGTATCAATGGCCTTCCACCTCCCTAATATGCTGCCAAGATTCAGAGGCGCGGACCTTTGCAGTACGAGCGAATGGGTTTTGTCACTATTCAGTGTGTTACAGGAGAAAGCATAATATATTCTGGCAGTCAATCGAATATGACATGATAATGAATGTTCACATCATGTGCGCCCCTTTGCCAGCAGAGGGGAAAGTCATGTTAGATTACAGCTAAACACGGCGGCGGTGTGAATTCCATTTGCTTGCCTTTCTCTCTCACCTTCTCTGCTGCTCCCCACCTCAGCACTTACTCACTTCTCAGCTTGAGATACAGTCACTGCTGCCAGGGAGTCATAAACCCAGCACCCACCTGCAGGGAACCATGAGTGTTTGCTGAGCTGCTTTCTGTTGGGCCACTCGGTGCTCCAACAAAACAAGAGATGGGCCAAAACCAGACCCTTGCAGTCGAATTCCTCTGAATTTTGGGGGAAGAGAGGGAATCGTACCCCTGGTTTTGGGTCCAAATCCAGGAAAAGGTCTCTTTTCTGGTTCTGAGGGAGCTGAAATCATGGAAGGAAGTTTCCTTGACTCAGCTTGCTGCTTCCCTGATAAAACAATGTTGCAGTACTCTGCAGGAATAGCCGTAAAGTACAATTCTGCCTCTACAGCCCAAGAGGCTATTACTGCAGAATGCTGTGAGGTAGTGTTCATAGTAAGGTTGGCAGTCTCCCCGCCTGGACCTGAACCTGCCTAGTTTAGGAGCTGTGAAGAAAGCATGGGAAGGTGATCTTATCTTTCTTATTTAAGAGAAAGGTGCCTATTTACTGAAATAAGCACTAACCCTGAAAAGACGGTGGGAAGAGAGACCCTAGTGAGCCATCAGCTACTGCATAAGCTATGGAACATGGATGCTTTATGGGGTGATCTGCATAATATGCTCTATTATTGGGGAGATAGGTTCAAAAGCCCTCTGGTAAAATACCCTGCACCCTGTAATTCAGACTTGTTTCTCTTCAAGCAATAAAGGAGAAAGGAAAGCAAAAAGTCCTTCCATCTCGTTAGAGTCAGGCATGTAAAAGTGTTTTATGTTACACTCCAGTTTACGAGGTAGCTGCAGAGACCCCCCAGCTCTACTTCAGAGACCCACCAAACCCCCAGGCTCACTGCAGAGATGCACTACTCCCATAGCAAAGCCCCGTTGCAGGATCTGAATTTTGCATCCAACCCTAACTGTATAATGAGTTAAACCAATCCCGCCCGCTCCCTGTCCCTCTGATCCCACACTTTGGGATGTTTGAAATTCAGTTCCTCACTTGGCAACTGGAGCCCATCTCTCTAAAAGCAGGAGCATGGGCTCAAGAGGCATTTAATGTTGGGAGCTTTGTCCAGCCCCATCCCAGCCACCGCTTGCAACTCAGAGCTGATTCACTGTGACAACTGAGTGCTCCAAACATGTCCCTTTGCACCTGTGCAGCGCTGGGCTGGGGGAGCCGCATGCTGGGCTGTGCAGTGCTGAGCGTGAGGAGAGCCGGGAGTCTCTTTGCACAGCCTGCCAGCCACACCTGTGCTTCCTTTATTTATCACTGTCTTGTTCTGGCCTCCTGCAGTTATATTTAGGGCACGTTAAAGAAGCAGCTGAGACGATAAAACAAACAGCAGCAATCAAGTGGCTGTAATGCGAGCACTGTTCCAGACTCTGAGCTGATGAGGCTCAGCACTTAATCACTAATTGGGGACGGTTGCTTTAAAGGATGCGATCACCGGCCAAAATCACAATGAGATACTCCAGAACGGAAGCCCTGGGCCCGATGCTGATTGCGCTTACCCTGGTGGAAACCAGGAGGTGTTCTGCCAACAGCCACCAAGTCACAAAAGCAAGGCTAGCAAGAGCAGCAACAGGCCCTAACTCACTCCTCGTGGCTGTCTAGAAGCTCATGGTGTGGCTTGGTGCCTCACAGAGCTTGTTATGGTGTAAAAGGCCTGATCCAATGCCCATTGAGATGAAGAGAAAGATGCCCCCCCAAATTCAACGTGCTTTGGATCAGGCCCTAAGAGAGGGCAAAATCCAACCGTGCAGTGATTGCATTAGGGCCTGCAAGCTAAGCAGAGCTGCTCTGGATCAGTATGTGGTGAAAAGGGAGACGGCCACCCAGGGAAAGATGTGGTGTTGATAGCAGAAACTCCCACATTCTAAACCCTCCCTCATCTCATCTTTGATCTCTGTGCCCACTCCCTTCTGCTTTCTGGGCTGCGATTTCCCCACCTGTAAAACGGAGTACATTATTTGTACAGTGGCAGTACCGGGAGCCCCAGTCACAGACCCCATTGTGCGCGGTACTAGTACAGACACAGAACTGAATGACAGACTCCGCCACAAAGAGCTCACAATCTTCAGTGCAAGACAAGAGACAACAGCTGGAGACAGTCGGGGAAGCACAAGGAAACCCAGCTCAACCCTACTTTGGAAGAGTTGAGATGTAAGTGCTTGTCTACCTGGGAAAATCTACCAGCATAATGATACCACTGGAGTTAGAACAGTATAACTCCCCACATGGACACTCTTATTCCAGAATAAAAGGGTCCACACTGGGAATTATAGCAGTATAATTAGACCAGGATCATTATGCTGCTTTGTTTCTCCATGCAGGCAAGCCCTGATGCTGGCGGGTGAGAAGTAAGGCTTCTCTGCTGGGGTCTCCTCCTGCTTCCCCATGGTTAGCATTAGCTCTTCCTAGTGATTCCTCGTCCCCTGCTGGGTTATTTGTTTGGTGCCCAGGGTCGGGTCCAGGCAGCCCAGAGAGCAGCAAGATAAGACCACCACCCGCTTCTTATAAAGCACTTTTCACCAGCAGATCTCAAAACGCGTCATGCCCTTTTGAGTATTTGTCAACTGCCCTCTAGCATTCCCCAGACCCCCAAGCCTCAAGGTTCATCCTTACCCACCTCCCCCTCCCTCGCTTCCCCTAGGAGCACATCTGCTGGGCCACCAGCCTTGGAGCAGCTGACGCCTCCCAGAAAACTCTGTCAGATGGCTGTGTTCGGGGACGGCCCTCGCCAGATGTGTTGTGTACTGCCAGCTGCTCCTTCCTTTCATTTTTATGGATAGATAAATTTGCAAGATAACTAGAGATGGGCCTGAAGCAAAACCCCAAACACAAACAGACCAAACTCCACTGGCGAGCACACAGATTGCATCGCTCCCCATTCCCCACGCCTGGTGCAAAGACAAACTGGTCCCAGGGGGCGCACTGCGGGGGCCCATTAATAAGCCCTCGGAGGCAACCCGCTCATCTCACTGCAGACGCATTGATTGTGTTGCAGACCCGTCGCAGAGACGGGCTGCTCACATTGCAGCAACTTCATCCGCGCCGATCCCTTCGCAGAGACATACCAGTACAGTGCTGGATCTCTGGAGAGTCAGCTAATCTCATGAGGGCACTTTGCCCCCCATATCAAATTGGTGATCCCTCAGGCTTCCTCCAGGATTTTCTGGCAAGTGGGGTGGGTCTGGCCAGCTCCAATCTTCCTTTATCTCTGGGTAGGGATCATTCCTGCAAAGGGCTACCTCAGCCAAGAGGAGCGATCCTGCTTAGGTTAGGTCAGAGGTTACAGCAGTGGGAGGCAGGCCTAGTGGTCAGCGAGGTGGCATTTGGGCCAGGAACCGGAGCCAGAGGTCAGAACCAGCATCAGGAGTCAAGAGCGGGGTCAGAGTAAGGCAAGCACAGGGGTAGGAGGTCGGTTGGAGCTGCAGCGGGCTCAGGCTTGGGAAGTCTGTCACGACCATCAGGCAGGAAAGAGTTCCCTGCCATGAAGTGACACTGGGCAAACTGAGCTGTTGTGTCACCTGTGGGGCTTATATACCTACCTTGAGAGTCACCAGACCAGCTCCTTGCTTCTGGATTGGCTGGAGCCCAGCACAGGAATGATTCAGCACTGCACGGGGCTTAACCAGGCTCTCGTTCTGGGGTGATTCAACCCCTCACATCCTGCCGAATACGAGCAGCAGCAGCCACTGTGATACAGATTCTGCACTAGAGTGACTCCATTCTAGCTAGGGTGACCAGATGTCCCCATTTTATAGGGACAGTCCTGATTTTTGGGTCTTTTTCTTATATAGGCTCCTATTACCCCCCACCCCCCTCCCGATTTTTCACATTTGCTGTCTGGTCACCCTAATTCCAGCCAGTGCTCTCCCTGCACGCCATTTTGGGAGATTTCAGCCCAAAGTCCTCATCACCTTATCATTGTCTAAAGACAAATGAGCTCCTCCCATAAGTCCATCCACTTCTGTGCTACAGGAGAGACAACAGAAGGGCTCTGAACCTCCAAGGCTAGTTAATTAGATTGTGTGGATGAGGCTAATATGAATCTTTAGGGAGCAAAGCTGAAGGTGACTTGGACCCGTTCTGGATGTGTGCTGGGACTTGGGCCAGGTAGAATCGTATGATCTCCTGGGTCACTTTCCAACGTGCCCTAGGTTCCCAGACACTTAAATGCTCTCACAGGAGCTCAGGCAGGAGGTCTCAGTCTGTCTTGATTGGCTCAGACTGCTCCAGGGTTGGACCCCAATAGTGTCGGTCCTGCTGTCCCAGGCCTAAACCGACCACCCTCCGACATCTCTGCCAATGTGCCTCAGTCCTGACCGGGAGCAAACTCTTTTATTCCACTTCCAGCCCCGCCCTGGCCCTGCCAATACATCCAAGTCCTGTCCTGCGGAACCCATTGCTATTCCGGTCACGAGCCCCCACCCCACGCCCTCACCCAGCTCTGCCAGTGTATTTAGTTCTGCCCTGCTGCACCACTTACGATTCCATCCCTGACACCCCCCGGGCTCTGTCCTGGCATCTTAATCCTGTCAGGTAGTTCTCTGCCCTCCCCCTTTTTGTTTTTCAGTGAGCAACAATCCTACCTGCTGCTATTCTAACCCTCAAGCCATCCCACGCTGCCCCCTGCCCACAGCCACCTTTCTCAATAGGCACACCTCAGCCCTGTCCGGCAGCACCTCCTGCTATCCCTCCCAGGCAGTGCCCTAGAGGATCTCCTGGGCTGTTTAGCTTTCTGCCCAAAGACCACAACGGTTTTCAGGGAACCTTGACCCTGACCTGCTTTTATTCGCATCCTGAGACCACTCCTTTCCCCAACACACACACCTTATTCCCCCCGCATGTGAGTGCATATGCACATCCTGTTCTTCCCATGTGTGCACACACACACAATCTGCTCCCCCACACGTGTGCACACGCACACACAAACATAACCTGCCCCTCCCCACGTATAAAGAGACACCCCTACGCTGTTCCCCTTCATACACACACACTTCCGCTTTGAGACTCCGGACCGTGCCGGGCCACACCGAGGGAATGGAAGATTAAGTTTTACTCAAGCTGCCATCAGACCGCACATGACAACCTGCCTGCCCTGCCAGGCCAGCACCGGAGTCCACCTGTGCTTGCTGGCTCAGCGGGCGTGAAGGGGCTGCACGGAATATAAATGGTCTCATTCACTTAGCAAGAGGCAGGTAATTTCTTTTGTCCCCACTGATGCATTATTGATTGTGATGAATGTCAGAGCAGGAGCCTGTTCCAAAAGCCATTAAACAATAATTTCATCTCCGGAGGGTAATTGATTGTCAGAGGGAGCAGGGTTGCCAGTTACAGGGTGGCGGTGGTGTGGAATGTTTGCGTTTGGGTGGGGGATAGTGGGAGTGCTGGGGAAACGTCATGATTTATTCATCACCTATCGAGAGCACCTTTCAGGAGGAAAGCACTGGTAATGAGAGGCTGACCTCTGCAGAGCCACTAGGCAAGGCCAGGGCAGCCAGAATCAGCCGGATCTAGGCTCAGGCTGGGCGATATACCTCAGTCGTGCCTTGCAGGACATCCCAGAGACTCCAACCTTGGGCACCACTCAGCTCTGCTGAGGCATCTCAGTCCTGCCCTGCAGCTGCCCTTGTTATTCCAGTCTGTGGTCCACACACTAAATTGCTTTTCAGATACATCTTATCTCCTGGGCTTCTGCTCTGTTAATGCGCCTCGCGCCTGACCTGCAGTACCGTTGCTTGGCTAGCCCATTCCTAGTCTCCTCACACAGCTCTGCCAGTGTACTTTAGTCCTGAGCTGCAGCACCATGGCTCACAGCTCCTCTCCGTTGTGCTCCGCATTGCTCTGCTCACGCATCTCATGCCTGATCGACAGCTCTTCTCGTTCTTGGCCTGCCCTTAGCAGAGACTGCCAGTTAATGCCAAATAGGGTGGTAGTTACTATCATCTCCATTTATAATTTGTATTGCAATGGCTCCCAGCAGCCCCAGCCAGGGACCAGCACTCTACCGTGCTCAGTGCTGTACAAACAGAGGACAAAAAGGTGCTCCCTGCCCCAAGAAGTTTGCAGTCTAAGCAAAGGACTGAGATGAAGTTTAACCATTACGACCCACCTTTTCAAACCCGGCCTCTCATTTTGGATAGCTCTGTTTTTGGGTGCCCAACTTGAGACACGTTGATTTTCAAAGGTGCAGGGCACCCACAGAGTAAGCTATCGGTGCTCAGCGCCTCTGTGAAGAAGGTGCCAAAAACTGAGGCACTCACATTACAGGCCACTTGGATGCCATAAATTAGATTTGAGCCCTGGACTCAGGGGCCTCCGGCTAGTGAATGAGCCCCTTAGCAGCCCCTTTTAAATGAGATGTTCTAAAACAAATTGACCAGTACAGTGCTTGAAGGTTCATGGAGCCATATTAATATACCCAAATATTTCCCCAGAACCACTCCCACTGCCTGCTTTGGAATGGACAACTAGAGTCGGAGACACAGGGCTCTCATGTACGCCGTGCTAGAGGCTGTCTAGATCTATAAGAAGGCACAGTGCCTGTCCCAAAAGAGCTTACAGTCTAATGTCCTGACACAAGATTTGGGAGAGCAACTGGTGCATGCACAGGATAAACTCAACTGGAAAGAGCTTGGATCTGGGGCACCACACCTGGAGTGCTGCGTCCAGTTTTGGGCTCCCCACTACAGAAGGGATGTGGACAAATTGAAGAGAGTCCAGCAACAAAACTGATCAGGGGGCTGGGGCACATGACTTATGAGGAGAGGCTGAGGGAACTGGGCTTATTTAGTCTGCAGAAGAGAAGAGCGAGGGGGGATTGGATAGCAGCCTTCAACTACCTGAAGGGGGGTTCCAAAGAGGATGGAGCTCGGCTGTTCTCAGTGGTGGCAGATGACAGAACAAGGAGCAATGGTCTCAAGTTGCAGTGGGGGAGGTCTAGGTTGGAAATTACGAAACACTATTTCACTCGGAGGGTGGTGAAGCACTGGAATGGGTTACCTAGGGAGGTGGTGGAATCTCCATACTTAGAGGTTTTTAAGATCAGGCTTGACAAAGCCCTGGCTGGGATGATTTAGTTGGTGTTGGTCCTGCTTGGAGCAGGGGGTTGGACTAGATGACCTCCTGAGGTCTCTTCCAACCCTAATCTTCTATGATTCTATGATCCCATCTCTAATAATTCATAATAAATAATCATCTTGGAGTCCTTCCTCTCTTTTGACACAGGCTGAATTCCCACTGAGGTCAAAGGGACCACCGCCTAGGTGAGAAATTCAGCAGCAAAGAGCATCAGCTACATGAGCAATCTGGAGAGGATGCCTGCTGGGAGTAACTCCACCCACCAGAGCAAAGTAGCCAGTTAAGAGCGTCACATCATCAGACCAAACCGCCACTGGCTGATGGATCGTGAGGGCTTGACATGGTTACTTAACAACATCAGAGAGATGATTAAGCCTTTCATGGGATTCAGTGCTGCGGGGGACTGATCAGCTTTCACTTTCCTGTTCATACTCTGTGACAGAGCATATGGGGCAGTGTCTATGCTGTGCAGTGTGTGCGTACTGATGCCAGAAAAGGGCAATAAAGAGAAAACTGGGGAATAAAGGCAGCTCAATGTCTTTTTCAATGAACTTGGAGAGAAAACCCCTCTGTCTGAGAGAGAGAGCAAGTTTATCTGTCCCACTACACAGTGCATGAAAGGTGGATTTATCATGGGTTTCTCTCTTTCTCCTTCTCTCTCCCTTTCTTTATTTGGCAGTTCATTATCTTGTCAGCTGGCTCCTCCAGAACTCTCCATCACTCCCCTCTGTCATCTCCAGCACATACTGATGGATTCCAGACCCGTCGGTAAACCGCTGGGAGATCTGTGCCTGGCCATCTTCGGTATTTTACACACTGTCTCTGTCTGAAAGACACATCTAATAAGGGTCCCAGCTGCAGCCTCCCGCAATGGGGTCTATATGTTCCAGTTCCAAGGAGCCCCTTGTATAAGGGGTTTAACAATGCAAAAAGTGGGCCTTTGTCTTCTGTGTTCTGTTAGAGACAGGTGGCCATTTTGTGTGTAGATCCGTGCAGATTGTTATCGAAGGCATGAACTCACACACAGAAACGCAGTGTTCTTCAATGGAAACTTTACCTTGGTTCTTTCTTGAGTTGTTTGCTCTTTTAATCTAAAAATAAGGTTGTTCTGGGTGAAAAACTTTCCTCGTTATTTGTGCATTGAAAACCCCCCCAGTATTGCCAACACCAAGCATTTAGGAATCATGGATTTGGCTCCCAAAATCACGAGACTGGCTTGAAAATCATGAGAAATTTAAAAATAACATTGGGGTTGTTTTTATTTTCCTTCTGGCACGCTAGCTTTTAGAGTTCACACTTTCAAGCTTCCCTCTGCAACTATGAGGCCTGAAAACCTACTTCCTGTTTTAAATGAAAGCTGAGTGAGTGTCTCCTAACCACATGACTCTGGGTGCTGGAGCTTTAAGAGATGCCCCAGATATCATGAGTCTCACAATCACATCAAGAGAGTTGGCAACTGCGACACTGGTAGAGCAGGTGCCAGCTCATGCCAGGCACAACTGAACACTTACAATTGCATAGCTGGAAACCAGTTTTGCTTACCTGTCTGTCAGCATTCTCAAAATAAATATTAGATATTAAGTTGATAGGAATGTGTTTAGTGTTTTATAAAATGCCTGTAGGATGCTGCATGTATTATTCTCACTCAGCGATACCCCAGGTTATAATATAAAAGCAAACATTTGCATTGTATATACCCCTTGTAACTAAGTAACCCATCAAACCAGAAAGAAGCCTTGTGTAGTGCAAATGATTGTCTCGGACAAGATGATGTTAAATCCTGTTAATTAAATGCAAATGAGCCATTGTGCGAGATCAAGGATCAAAGATTTTAAGTGCATTCCTTCCCATGTACCCCCGTCCCCCAAGAAGCAGAGACCTGTGTAGGAACAGTTGCTGTCAGCTTGGTTTCTGTGAGAAGCTATAAATATGGACACAAGAAAAAAATCTTCCTCTCTGGACTGTTTGGATTCTAACAGGCAGAATAACCAAATGAGAAGATGGAGATCCCCAGAGTTATTCTGGGTAGCCCTAAAAGACTTCTGGGAAACTGGCAGATCACTACATCTCTGCTACCTTGTGAAGTTATAGACTGTGATCCACCTGTACATATATTTTACCTGCTTTAACCTCTCAATAACTCTCATTCCTTTTTCTTAGCTAATAAATCTTTTATTAGTTTACTGTGCAATTGGCTACCAACATCGTCTTTGGTGTGAGATCTGGGCTGCAAACCAATCTGAGTGAGTGACTGGTCTCTTGGGACTGGACGTAACCTGAATCTTTTGTGATTTTTGGTATAAGTGACCATCTCTCAAATAGTTCAGCTTGCCAGGGTGGCAAGATAAACTGGAGTGTCCAAGGGTACTGCCTATGACTCCATTATGAGACTATGGTAATATTTTGAGAGTTCACATTTATTACTGGGTTGGTGAAAGCTAAATTGAACACACCACCAGTTGGGGTGTTTGCCCTGCTTTTTGACCAATGGATCTCAAACTTTTGTACTGGTGACCCCTTTCACACAGCAAGCCTCTGAGTGCGACCCCCTTTATACATAAAAAACACTTTTTTATATAACTAACACCATTATAAATGCTGGAGGGAAAGCAGATTTTAGGGTGGAGGCTGCCGGCTCGCGATCCCCCATGTAATAACCTCATGACCCCATGAGGGGTCCCAACCCCCAGTTTGAGAACCCTGGTTTTGGCAGTCTGCCCTGAGGTTGGCACTCATGATCACTAGCCGCCCAAGACAGCATGACAGCAACATTGAAAACATCTTTTAAAAAAATCACGATCCTTTGTTATAATAGTTCAACAGTCAGCTCTAGTGGGTTGGATCATTAACCAACACATGGTACAGGAAAGTTGGTTCAGATGTTTTAAAATAACTGTTATGTTATTTGCACTACGATCAAAATCAGGGGCCCCATTGTACCAGGCTCTGCATAGAGACATGGTAAAAGACAGCCCCTGCCCGAAAGGGCTAACCATCTAAACAGGTAGAGGGAAGGGGAGCAGTATTAGCCCCATTTTACACATGGGGAACTGAGACACAGATGGTCTCTCCAAGAATCTTATGAAATGTCTTGGCTATAGATGGACAGTTACTGGTTTTTAATTTAATTTTTCATTACATTTCCAAGGATCAATATAGTAATTTGAATAAATGATACAATATGTAAAACAAAGGCCGCCATACAAAGAATACCAGTAGCAAAACATGCGGCGCCTTGAAGCTAGACTGTCCATACAGGAATTGGAGCAAGAGGTCATCAAAACCAGGCTATAGACGCGTTGCTAAGCCATACTCCTTAAGGGTTATTGAAAGCAACTTTCGAATAAAGAAGGAGGAAAAAAATCCCAATGTCAAAGTCCTTTCTGTTTTCAAAGCGCCGTATGAACAATAACTGATTCACCCCACAACACCCCCTTCCTGATAGGTCCCAGTATGATTTACAGTCACAACAGTGTTGGGCCCCATTGTGCTAGGCATTGTACCAATGCACAATGCATGTCTACACTGCAATCACGGGGTGTGATTACAGCTCCAGCAGACACACCTGAGCTCGCTTTAATCTCAGGGCTAGTTGGGTACCAAAGCAATGAAACCCTGGCAGCATGTGCTTCAGCGTAGGCTAGCCCCGTGAGTAATGAGCTGAGTTCCAGGTGGGCTCATGCAGTCACAACGTCACTGCTCCGGGACCTGAGCTAGCTAGGTTAAAGCTAGCTCGGCTCTCTCAGCTCAAGCTGCCATCACACCCTGTGATTACAGGAGAGAAAAGCCCAGAAAGAGAGGGATATTTCTTTGACCCAAAGAGCCCCCAATCTCAATAGGCAAGAAAAAGAGTGGGAGAAAGGAAGGATTATTATCCACATGTCACAGATATGGAAACTGAGGAATGGAGTGATGCGGGACTCAGCACACTAAACCAAAAATCATGCATGGCCATAATGAAAGAGAACTGGAGCTGCTCAGTACTTGAAACTCCAGCACTGAATGACTTGCCCATGGCCTCACGGGCACCCTGTGGCAGAGTCAGGCATCTAATCCAGATCTCCCGAGTCCAAGTCCAGAGCATTAACCACAAGGCCATGCTTCCATCCCCATTTTACAAAGCATGTGGATAATACCGCAAACCAATGCCCCAATTTCCCACTACCTTGCCTCATTTACCCCCATGCAAGTGAATACCTGGCAGTGGAAGCAAGTGGCGACTTCTGATCAGGTAGCACTTTGCATCCACTTTGCACGGGGCTAACTGATCACACAAGGGAGTGGAAAGGAAAGACCTGAACCAAAGGCAAAGCTGGGAATACAACTGTGCAGTCACTGTCTGCCAAGCTGGTGCTTAGTCTACATACATTTCTATGTGCTCGCCTCTCCAAGCATGGACACAGCCTGCTGCCTGGTTTAAGAAATCAACGCTTGAGGTATCGGTAGGGTGTAGCCTTCACAGCGGTTTCTAACTATCTGATGTTGTTCTTTCTCTCTCCTCCCTTCTGCACCACTGGAGAGGTGTTTCTGAAATGAGTAAAGATCAAGCCAAGCGCCGGCTCCTTTCTAAAAGATGAGGAGATACATTCCGACAGACATTCAGTGCTATCAACATTTTATGAGCTTTGGAATCCAGTTAGTTACTCGATATTTTACTTAGCTCCGTGTTAGATTTAAAAACCTTGACCTTCTCTGACCATGTATCTGTGTTACATTTTATTCAAATCTAGTCGGCAGAGCGTGCCAAGAGCTGGGTTATTTATCTCCCTGGTTTTATTGTGAAACTGTTCTCTCTCATCTGTACTATTCAAAATCAATGAAAAGATGGGGCTCCTTTAAATAGAAGCTCATGGGCATTAGTTCAGCTCGCTGAGAAGCAGCCACACATATATAAGGCAGTAGAACGCCTCTCTTACCCAGCAGAACAGCTGCAAATCAGGACAGGAAAATGGACCTGCTCCTGTTTAAATGTAATAGCAAAACTCCCTTTAGAATACTAAGTTGCTTTTCATTTGTATTATTATTGTAGCATTTACGGACCCCAATCTTGGACCAGGACCACTTTGTGCTAGGAGCTGTACAAAAAATACTGTAGGAAGTAAGAGCAGTATCATTGCATTCATTTTACGGATGGGGAAACTGAGGCACATGGGGTGAAGTGACTTGCCCAAGGTCAGTGCTGGGAACTGAGATCTCCCGACTGTCATTCCAAAACCCTAGCCAGAAACCCACACTATCTGCCAGTATGCTTAGGTACTGTGAACAGAACAAGGTTCTGAAGTGAGAGGGAGCTGTCAAATGAACCAGTTGAAATGGGTGACCGTACAAGAGACATTTGAGGGAAAGAAGGGATGCCACTGGGTGGGATAGTCCCATGTTCCTAGGGTCTCGCTTACAACCTGCAGGCCAGCTGTAGAGTCCTGAATCCATCGCATAAACTTTAAGGCCAGAAGGGATCAGTGTGATCATCTCGTCTGACCTCCTATATAACACAGGCCAGAGAACTTCCTGAAATAATTCCTAGAGCAGATTTAAAAAAAACCAAAACCATCCAATCTTCATTCAAAAATTGCCAGTGATGGAGAATCCTCCACAACCCTGACCCACTATTCCAATAGTTAATTACTCTCACTGTTAAAAATGAACACTTTTTTCCTGTCTGAATTTGTCTAGCATCAACTTCCAGCCATTGGACCATGTTATACCTTCCTCTGCTGGCCTGAAGAGCCCATTATTAAATATGTGTTCCCCATGTAGGTACTTATAGACTGTGATCAATCACTCCTTAAACTTCTCTTTGTTAAGCTGAATAGATCGAGTTTTTTCAGTCTATCACTGTCAGGCATGTTTTCTAATCCTTTAATCATTCTCATGGCTCTTCTCTGAATCTTCTTCAATTTATCAACATCTTTCTTTAATTGTGGACACCAGAATTGGACACAGGATTCCAGCAGCAGAAGCACCAATGCCAAATATAGAGGTAAAATAACCTCTCTACTCCTGCTCAAGATTCCCCTGTTTATGCATCCAATGTTTGCAGTAGCCCTTTTGGCCATAGCATCACACCGGGAGCTCATGTTCAGCTGATTATCCACTGTGATCCCCAAATCTTTTTCAGAGTCATGGCTTCCCAGGATAAAGTCCCCCATCCTGTGAGCATGGCCTACATCCTTTGCTACCAAAGCATTCTCAGGCATCAGAACACTGCATCAATGCACCGTGGCAATATAGTGAGATGGTGCATGAAGACACCGGGAGATGATTCTGCTCCCTCCTCCATGCAGACACAAATATGATAGTAAACACTAATTAATCCTCCTTGACACTAAGAGAGTTGGCTGGGCATGTGGTTTCCAAAAAGAATGAGTTTCCTTTCTTCATTTGTTAGCATTACACACACACACCACACACAGGAATACACATCAGTCACACACCCCAACACATTCACAGTACACAACACACACACGCAAACAGAAGAACAGGGTTCTATTTCAATTCTCTCTTTGTGCTTATGTGCAGGTTCACATACTAACACCACAAGGCCTTCTTTGCACCTACACATAACTGCAAAGAGGGTGCAATTCTTTCCTATGCACAAGGCAAGCACACCCCACCTCACCCCACAATGCTCGCTCACAAAAACACAAACACAACTAGAGCTGGGCGAAATTTTTCAGCGACAAATTTTTTCAGCCAAAATGCAGTGAGTGACACCAAAACATACACAAATGCATGTCGGGTTCACCAAATTGTTTCAGTAAAAAAGAGAAAACAACCCTAAAATAAACTTCCAAAAAAAATTAAAGAACATTTTGTTTTGACATTTTTTAAACAAAAAGTTTCAATTTTTTGGTTTGAAATGTTTTGTTCCAAATGCCCTTTAATTTTATTTTTTTTTAAATAAAAAAAACATTAAAAATGGTCAAAATTGAAACACAATGTTTGGATTTTGTTGAAACAAAATATTTCAGGCATTTCATTCACACATTTCATTATATGTATGTAGCTATATATAATTTCGATTGGCCAAAAATTTCAAAACAAATTGTTTTTGGTTCGACCCAAAATGATTTTTTTTTAGTTTTTTAAGAATTGCTAGTGAACTGAAAAATCTGTTCTTTGCACGACTCTCCACAAAAGTACATACCACTCACAGCTACACCCACAAGAGTCGCTCAGTTCTACCGTGGAGCTGCTTCGGAACATGATCTGAGCTGTTACAAAGGCTTCCAGACCTGATTCCCCAGTTAAATTTCTCAGTATTCCTCAGGCAAGCCCTGGGGAATACAGAGAATGCTCATCTTAGCCCCAACCTGCTCCCCCCTCTCTGCTCCTGCTTAAAGTAGTAATAGCTAGAGTGACTGTGTTCTAATAAAGAAAACTGATTTACCTCTTTTTGTCCTTTAACAAACACACAGGAACACCTATCGCAAATGATTTATGCCCACAATCTGCAAAATTATTTCTCTATTGATTGCCATGGATGGGTTTGTTTTCTTGGCGGTTTCTAATTGAAAGACTACCACTCAGGTGGGCAAATTAATCGGTCTTGTAAGATTGGCTCCCCTACAAAGGGATGTCGGTTAATGCACAAGAACACACAGGGATCCTGGACTGGATTCAACCTCCTCCCCCCATCTATGAACATTGAGCAACCTTCCTCAAGTGTAGAATTCACCTCTGAGCAGAAGGACCAGCACCGCTTCAGGGCCACTAAGCCCTAGAGGTTTGATTTTCAGAGTTTCTGAGCATGCACCCATGTGACTGACATCAATGCCATTTGCGAGCAAACTCCTGCAAGATTTTGGTGTAAATTCCAAACCCCAGCTCATCTTTTCAAACCCTCTCTTGAACTCCAGCCTGGAACAAATCTAGACTCAAACAGCACATCCACCATCCTTCCTGAGTCAGGATCTTTGGTTGAGTGTCTCATCTGAAAGATGGAACATCCAGCAAGGGTGACTAGCTACACTTCAATGAAACAAAGGACAAGTGATACGAAAATATATATATATATATATATATATATATATATATATATATATTTGAGACTTTAAAACATTTTCCTATCCTGAATCAGGACAAAAAATCGAAATCTCAAAACATTTTGTGAAATAAAAAGCCAACTTTTTTTTATTTGGGTCAATCAAAATGTTTCACTGGATAATTTGGACACATTTCATTTCAAGTTCAACCATTTCTTTTTACTCTAATAAGCTTCAATTTGAAAATGAAAAGTCATTTGGAACCAGAAAGGTGGATTTTTTTGGCTGAGAAAATGGCAAAATGGGACATTAACACATTCAACATTTTTTTCCTAAACAGAAATTCAATTTAATGGACCCTTTCTGACAAAAATTCAGTTTTGACAAATAGACATTTTTCAGCTAAAAATGTTATGTCCAAAATTTTCCCGATCAGCTCTACTTATAACATATAGGACAGCATCCTACCCTGTAATACTCGTGACACAAAATCATGCACAGGACAGCAAGGGCGTGGGACTCATAACATAGGGTTGTGATCCTCTGAGTGGTTATTGCTGCAATATGGGACAAAGTGAGCCCTGTATGGACTGGACACAGGATACGGGACATTAGGTACCAAGTAAGGGATCTTCCTCCAAATGAAGGATGTCTCAGCAATGTAAGCAGTAGGTTGTTACCCTACCCTAAGGAAGATTAAAAAGAATCGTCTTTGTCTCTGTACCTGCAGCATTACAATGAAGATTTCAGTCCCTCTAACCACAACACAACCCCTCATTTAAGCTCCAGATCTTCCCAGCTACCTGGCAGTCACATCCTTTCCAGCACCCATTGTGCTCTCTATTGAATTCCCCTCCAGCAGACAAAGGGGACGTTCTCCCCGAGACACAGATTGATCATCTATCATCAGAGAGAGGGACGTCTAAGGCACAGACCATACCGTGGAATGCATCCGATGAAGTGAGCTGTAGCTCACGAAAGCTCATGCTCAAATAAATTGGTTAGTCTCTAAGGTGCCACAAGTACTCCTTTTCTTTTTGCGAATACAGACTAACACGGCTGTTACTCTGAAACCTGTCATTTGTTTGGCAGCAATTTAATTGATGACACTCCTGCAGGTGTCCGGTGGTCCTAGCTGCCCCCCCCCCCCCCGGATATTCACAGATCACACCTGTTAACACCCTGGACACCCTCTCCTCATCGTGGGTGTCCTTGGCTGCCACCAGATTGGGGTCCTTTGCTGGTGAAGCGGGAACATGGCTTGTAGCATGGGCTGCTGACCTACACTGGAGATGTTAACTTTGTGTCTGCTTCTTTGCAAATTGGGCTCATTCATGCACCAGCCTGGTCCCTACTGTTCCCTTGGAGAGCAGAAGGAGACAGATTGCCTTGGCTAATCCCGCTCGGGATAGCAGCTGCTAGCAACGACACACACGCAGTTCTGCTTCTCACCATGGGCAGCATGCCCTGTGACAAGCAGGCAGCCCCTGCTGTGGCGAAGGCCAGCCTGGGCACTCCTCTTCCTGCTAAGAGACTGGCCCAGCGCCCATCCAAGTCAGCGGAAAGTCTGATGCTGGACGAGGCCTTGGAGCAGCTTTTAGAGTCACAGAGGAGCTCTGCAACAGATTTAGGGCACCCAGTCTCTATTCACAGCCTGCTCTTGCACCCTTGCCCCCACCCCTCACATCTCTTTCCCTTGATGCAGCCTGCACCCACACAACAGAGCCCCCCACTTCCCTGAGGCCTTTTCTTTCCTGAATGAGAATTGCACACAGTGATGCGATATTCAATTACAAAACAAATAATGGGATGGCTTTTATTTGGGTGTCAAATGCCAGCTGCTATCGGAGAGGAGACACCAGGCTCAACGGCCCGTCGGGCTGTTCTGCTCCGGCAGTTCCTATCTAACCTGTAAAAATCCAGGAAATTGGATCAGTAATGGGATCAGGAGCCTTTCACCTCTAGACCAGCCGTTCAAATCCAGCCCAGGCTGGCGAGGGAAAGTCATTACCAATCCAATGGCTGTTTGGCAGTTGGTGTGAAATGAGTTGGTGGGTTCATGATGACAGGGTATGTGGGCAGCTGGTATGTAGTGACTCTAGGCAGCAGAGCCAAGAGCGAGGGAGCCAGAGGGAATGCCAGGGTCTGCCTGAGTCCGGCAGCCTTGCTACAGAATCTCCTTTAATTTCACGACAACCGAGTCCTGCCTTTTCTTCTGCTAGGAGGGATGCTACCATGTGGCAATGTCAGCCTGAAGGGTCCCACCATTCCTCTCTGGGTCTCTCTCTGTGCACCGCCTTGTGCCTTTAGCTCTCCTGGGATGGAATTCTAGGACTCTCCCACTCTTGGACCAGGCCCTGGCCTACAGCACCTGGGTATTGGCCGTGCTGACTCAGCAGGTCCAGCAGCGTTCGGCATCTGCCATTCTTCCCTATGGGAGTCAACTCTGACCTCTATGGAAAGAGACAGTCTGTTTTCTCAAGGGCTATCTTTTTGTTCTGTGTCTGTACAGCGCCTAGCTCAGTGAAGTGCTGGCCCATGACTGGGGCTCCTAGGTGCTACGATAATATTATTAGCATTAATATCCAGCCAGAGTTTGTTTGTTCTCATCTGTTCCTGGGCCCTGCTTGCCAAACCATTTGGCAAGTTACCCAAGGGGTCAAACCAGGCTACTCAGAGCCAATGGCATTGCCATTGTCCACTAACACCCCGCAAGTGTTGGCAGAATGCTGGCTTACCTTAAGCTATTCTCCTTCCTTTTTGCTTGTTTCCCTTACAGCCCCCTGTTAAACTAGACCAACGTATTCATACAGTAAACCTCTTGATAACCAGATCAACAGACCATATTTCTAAACTACTGCAGTGCAACTCCACGGCCGTCACGCCAACGGCAAAAGTTTTACAAGTACTCCATCGATTTAGCCGTGGTTTCACCATTGGAACTGAGAGCAGAATCAGGCCCTATGCCTTCACTGCTGGATGAGAAGGGGGAAGCGAGACAGTTTGAGCAGCAATGTCTCCTAGGAGGAGTAGAGAATATTTGAACACAGGCAGAAAGGTGACTAGATTCATGGGAAATTCTGATGCACTTTACATTTTCCCTTGGGACTTGTGTGCACAGGAAAGTTAATCCAAATTAACTCAGGGTGTGAATTTGTCCTCCCTCTGTGGATGCTGTTATTTAGAATTAAAGAGATCTTAATTTGGTTTGGCTTAGTTTACTTTGGAAGTGAATTCAGATCAACCAAATTAAGGGTATATCTATACGACAATAAAAGACTCGCAGCATGATCACAACTGGCCCAGGTCAGCTGACTCAGGCTCGTGCGGCTCAGGTGAGGGCAGAGAAGATGTTCAGGCTTCGTCTGAAGCCCGAGCTCTGAAATGCCACAAGAGGGGAGGGTCCCACAGCCTGGGCTCCACAAGCCCATGGGCTTTTGTGTCGCACTGCATACATACCCTAAGGCAACTTTAATTCAGAATGAGGGTGTTCATACAGGGGTTTAATGAAGTTTAACTAATCCATTTTAAATTCACACCTTTAGTTAATTCAGATTAACTCAATGTCCCCACGTAGACAAGCCCTCAGTGGGCAAATTCCAAGCATTTCAGTGCATCAGATGTTTCCAGTGTGAACCTCTTTATGATTTGGAATTAAATATACTGAGTAGTCATATGGTCCCCATCATCATGCTATCTGAGTGGCCCCCAGATATTTATGGATTTATCCATACCTTTATGCAAGGTATGGGAGTTCTGTAACCATCCCCAGTTTGCAGAGAGAGCACTGAGGCACATAGTGATTAAGGGCAACTTTTCAAATAGGAGTCTACGTCTGATTTTCAAAGGTGACTTAGACACTCAGAAGCCTAAGTCTCATTGTCAAAGGGAGTTTGGCCTAAGGGCTAGTCTACGCTAGAATCGCTAGAGGGGTGCAGCTGTGCTGATGTATCTGTGCCACTGTAGTGAAGCTAGGGCAGACTCTCTATGCCAAGGGGAGACAGTTCTCCCCGTTAGCATAATTACTCCACCTCCCCAAGCAGCTGTGGCTATGTTGGCAGGAGAACTTCTCCCGCCGACCCAGAGCTGTCCACACCGACGCTTAGATCCGTGTAACTTACATCGCTCAGGGGGGTGGCTTTTTCATACCCCTGAGTGATTTAAGTTACACTGAAGTAAGTGCTAATGTGTATAAGCCCCAAGTCATTTTTGAACAGGGAACCCAGGATCACACAGGCACTTTTGGAAAACTGTCCCTATGTGAGTTGCCTAGTCACACAAGGAGTCCATGGCAGAACCAGAAATTGAACCCAAAGCTCCTAAGCCCCTGCCCCGGGGCTTTCATCGCAAGTCCACCCTCCTTCCTACACCTCTCTGTGCACACAAAGGGCTGAGACTACCAATGGCTAAGGTAAGGGAGAAGAATGACAGTGTTGCCCTGACCGTGTTTCAGTGAAGATGTAAATTGCGAGGAGCTAGCTCCGTGCCATTGTTCCTGTGCGCATCACGGTAATCCACACCACTCCTGTTCTGGCACCTGCAGCTGCATGCTCTGCCTCCAGTCTGTGAGGCTTATTTGTTAACAGCTTTGTTCTCCTTTGGGAATGGGGTCGTCGGTCACAGAAGATTGATTAAGCTCCAGGTGAATCAACATTAATGAAAATCAACACTGCCTAATGAGTGGGTTTTTTTCTACGGCAGCCCCATAAAAAAGCATTAGGAAAGTGAAACAAACAAAAAATTAGCTGGTAGCCCAACGTGTTCCCCCTCCCTCACCCCGCTCCTTGACAGGAAGGGTGGTGGAGCAGCTGCTCGAAATGGGAGACCTTCCAAAGGTTCACTCCAAAAATCTGATGTGTCTCGAGGATGATCTGAACCTTTCCTTGAGTCTCCAGAACTGGGCTGGGATTGCCATGGAAAGAGTCTGATCTTGTGATATCTCCAGCACTTCTGCTTCAGGACCCACAAGGTGATACCGTCCTGCCATATTCTGACACAGAGACCACCACCTGAGTTCAGGTCTACACATAGATGAAGTTTCTGGGGTGATGACCATGATCCTGGCCCTTTAAAATTCCTTTTGCCCTGCATCTGTAGGATGAATTTTTTTTTTAAAAAAAAGACATTTCCTTCTTGCAAAACAGAAGACATTTTAAAGGGACAGGACTGCATTTTCTTCCTGAACCTGTTCACTCCGTCCTGGAGCCATATAACTTGCTGCTTCTGGCAGCAGTATCAGTGGTGAAGTCTCATGGCTTCAGGGTTGGAATTTCCCTGCCCCACATATATTCACTTGTTTCCTTCCAGATTACTCCAGCATTCTAATCCAGCTTTTCTGATCAAGCCTCTAGAGGCAACTGATCTACTTGGAACAGTTCTGGGAGGTTTCTGACTTCCTGCTATGAGACGTCATTAAAAATAATCTGTGTGTTTGAGCTGCAGTCAGCAGGTGCATCCTCAGCAGGGCCAGGAAAGCGGGACTGTGCAGGGGGAAAAGGAGCTGTCTGATCTCAGATAGCAGGACCATCCTGTTAAAAATAATTCACCCTCTCCTACAGAGCCATCACACTGCAGGAAGTCTTGGCACCTGTTTCTGGGCTCCTTCTTCCTCCAAGGACACCTTATCCCTTAATCTGTGTTTGAATATCTGAGCATGAAAATCATCTTTTATGCCACTGGCCTATTAAAAAAACAGACATACCGCACTGTTTCCAACTCTCATGATGTCATTATTGATCAATTTTTTTTCTTAAAGCGCCAGCTCCAGGACTCACGTTATTACAGAAGAATTTCAGCTTTTATTTTTTTTTTAAAGTAAGTTTCTCGCCCTCATGATTGTGGAGAAAAACTTGAAAATGTGATTCCCTCAAGGATCAAAAAACAGAGCAAATGAAAAGGGCCCAACATTTATTCTGTAAAGTCTCATGATTTGTAAGCCAATTACATGATTTTGCAAGAGGGCTGACTCATGATTATTGAATGGTTGGAGCTGGCAATACTGACTATCGATAGCGGTATTCCATAGGCACACCAGCTCCTTTTGTTCATTCAATAAAGGCTGAGGAGATGCTTTTTCAGCCAATTAGAGCGTTTGGATGGAGTCATCTGCAGTTTCATTGGTTACTGCTGAGAGTGTTGTGTTAGCGTAGAGATCCTTCCTGCTCTATCTGCTTGAGTAGTTGAATCTATCTCTGAATGAAAAGCAGTGGTTATTTTTATTTCCCAGATCTCCTCTCAGATATGTTTAATGCAAACGCAACAGGGCTGGATCTCACTTGCTCCATTCTGCCTGTCTCTTCTCTACCACTAGGCCATCACCATCATTCCCTGTTGTCACTGAGAGCTGCCTGGCAGTCGAGCATGCAGCTCTCCAAAAGCGGCTGTGTCCTTTCTCTGCAATTTCAGGGCTGCCTTATTTATTGGTCTGCCTTATTTATTGCTGGAAATGGTTCCCATCCAAACCAGCAAGTCACAGAAAAGAGGAGACGGGGAATGCTTTTTATGCTAAAGAAATTAATCCCGTGCCGGTTTAAAGCAGGCTTAACATAACTGACATTTCCTGGGCTAATGCTCTGAGAATCCAGCTGGCGGGGGACACAGTCTTCTGAATCTTATTCTCCTCTGTGCCACCGAGTCACTGTGGGACCTTAAACAACTCACTTTGTCTCTCTGTGACTCAGTTTCCTTATCTGCAGAAGGAAGGCTAGTAATAACTGCAGCATAGGTGTGGTATGGCTAATTAGTTAACTGAAGATGCCACGTGTTGGTATTTGAAGCTCTCTGTCCTACTGTTTTCTTGCATACCTGGTTTGGGGGGTTATTCTCTTTCATCCTCACTGGGAGAAGCATAAGGGGAGATGCTTGTAGAGAACCAGTTGGCATCTGCCTGGAAAGAGGAATGTTAGCAAAAAAAAAAAAAAAAAAGCAACACATTGCAGACAATATAGAACAAAAAATATTATAATACCCCAGAATACAATAGAAGCGAAATCTCCTGGCAGGAAACATTCATGCACTTGACTGCCAAGAAAAAAGGACCTTACAGAAGATGAGACATGAAAGGAATTTCTGCACAAAACTAAAGTCAAAACACAATAGTATATATTTCAGGCATATGAAAAGGAAGTGTGGCGGTAATACTAAGGAGACAAGATACCTAACAGAATAGGGAGCGTGGGGCGCTGGGGGTGGGGAGAAGAAAAGCAGGAATGGAACCAGCAGCTACTCCGGCTGCATGGAGAATGCAGCTCTTTGAGCAGATCCAAGTCCTTTAAAAAATCCTGTTTAGAGAGAGGGAGGGGAATTAATCTTTATCAGGTTTCCTTTGCTTGTACGGGAACAAGAGAGCACATGAATAATACATTGCTAAGACCAAAAGATACAAGGGTCGGTCCTTATTGGGATCTGACAGTACTGATAGAATATTACACCACGTAAGTATCCTACAGTTGACTTCCAGTGGTAAGAAAGTTTGCATGGGATTGAATTAGAAGCAGGCCAACTTCTTAGCAGAACCCTGTAAGTTGCCGAATGTCCTGTGGACTGTTATGGGGGGACAGCATGCTCAGATAGGGTGAAATTAACCCCTGTGCAGAAGCAGGTCCATGGCCTAAATGCCATATAGGTCACACCCAAAGGGCCCTGTTCTCCTGTCTGCCTACAAGCTCCCTCCCTAGCTAGCTGGTGTCTGACAATGAGTAACGGTTTCCTTTAGTAATGTCTTGCTGGAAGCATCACCCATGGGGATGCTGCAGGATGGACCTTCCTACCTGGACATCCTTTGTTGCTTGTGCTGGGTTAATTTAAGGTGAGCTTTGTCATTCTGAAAGCAGGGGGGTGATTGCCCATTCTTGCTCCAGGCAGAAGGAATGCAGTGTGGGGGTTGTTGTTATTTGGGTTTTCTTTCTTTTACCGAATCAACTGATTGAAACTGATGTGAAATTTGCAAAAAGTTTTGGTGTCACTGAACCTGCATTTTTGACCGAAAAAAGCATCGGATGAAAAATTTCACCAGCTCTAGTCTAAACTACACTGTGGCCTCATGGAGCCTTGTGTTCTTCTCCTTGGTCCTCAAAATCTGTTAATGCACTTCAGCTGGACCCTATACTATCCCAATCCCCACTCATTCCCCTTCATGCCCCACAAACCCACCCCCACACCTACATCCCTGCTGTACGAGTGCTGAGCCAACACACAGCTCTGCCAATGCACTTCAGTCCTGTCCTGCATCGCCCACTATCTACCCAGCCCTGCACCCCAAATTCAATCATCAAATGCTCAGCGATCTTCTGATGCATACATCCGCCAAAGCTAGACTGAGGTCACCAAACTTGCACCGCGGGTGGCAATAAATGTAACGGGCTGTGCGGGTCACAAAAAGTTGGATGGGTTGGTTTCCTCTTTCCTCCGCCATCCCCGAGGCATCTGAAATCATGCCCAGGTTCCCTGCTAACACACGTCCTATCAGGCTTTCTTATCAGTATCAATATTCATTGAATAATCTCTTCCTCCCTTTTCCCATTTGTTCTCTGGACCCTTTTCTCTGCTCTTTGACTAATTACAGTTTATTAGTTGTTATGGCAACTATGGATTGCTCTCGGCCTCCAACTCTCATGATATGGCTGCAAATTGAGACGTTTGAAGAATACAGACCAGTGTTAATCTTCTCCCCCCCCCATTAAAAGCCCAAACGAAAAAGCCATCCAATTCAGTTCTTCAAGTTCTCATTGTTCAATGAACCTTAGAGACAGAAGCAAAGAATCTTATGCCTTAGCATCTTCAGCATCCATCCTTGGAGGACGCATGCATCAAGATCACCAAATGTTTGACTCTGGGCTGGGGGCAGGACAGGACTGAGGTGCATTGGCTCAGAAATGGAAGAGCAGGAGGCACTCCTGCTATTTGTTTGCTTGTTTCCAGCCTGGGGTGTCTCATCCCTTCATGGGCAGCTGTTGTGTTTCAAAATAATAAGGGGGAAAAGACCAAATAAGCCAAAATGGGACACTCTGGGCAATAATGGTCAATATTCTTCATCTCATTACTGCAGATTCTGTGCAGGGCACTTTGCAGCCATTCACAAATTAAGTCTCAAAGTGCCCTGCTTCCACCTAGAGGGAGGCAAATATCACTGTCAGAGCTCTGCCACTGACCTCTACAGGGACCATCTCTAGGGAAGGGATTCAAATTCACTGTGTTTTGGGGTTCTCTCTTGGGGCTGCCCCTCAGGATGGAGACCCCTGTCCCATTGGAAGGTGAACTGAGAACCCACCAGCTCATGTCACATAGGTCCACCAAGCAACCCAACAGATATTAGCCTCCCTGAACTGGGCTGGATTTGAACGGCTGGTTTAGGGGGAAAGGACCACTGTGTCTTACCACACTGAACTCTGGGCTGATTTTGGCTAAGTCCTCTTTGACTTTGGAGGAGCCAGTGGAGCCCTAGGGGACTGTGGAGCACAGGTTGACTGTGCATTGTGTGAAGCAATACTTCCTTTTGTTTGTTTTAAACCTGCCCCCTATTAATTTCATTTGATGACCCCTAGTTCTTCTGTTATGAGAAGGAGTAAATAGCACATCCTCATTTACTTTCTCCACACCATTCCTGATTTTATAGACCTCAATCATATCCCTCCTTAGCTGTCTCTTTTCCAAGCTAAATAGTGCCAGTCTTATTAATCTCTCCTCATATGGAAGCTGTTCCATACTCCTCATCAGTTTTGTTGGCCTTTTCCGTACCTTTTCCAATTCCAATATTTCTTTTTTTAGATGGGGTGACCAGATCTGCACACAGTATTCAAGATGTGGGCGTACTATGGATTTACATAGAGGCAATATGGTATTTTCTGTCTTATTATCTATCCCTTTCCTAACGATCCCCAACATTCTGTTCACTTTTTTGACTGTCACTGCACACTGAGTGGGTGTTTTCGGAGAACTCTCCACAATGACTCCAAGGTCTCTTTCTTGAGTGGTAACAGCTAATTTAGACCCCATCCTTGTATATGTACAGTTAGGATTATGCTTTCCAATGTTCATTGCTTTGCATTTAAAGGGTTGCAATTAGGTGGTGTCTCTTTTGGACACAGTGTCACAAATCTGGAGTCAGAATTAGGGGCAAGCAGCCCTGGGGACACCCTCCTTTGGGAAGCAGTACAAGGATGGGAACAGAAGGATGGAGAGTTTGGCTGATCCCCCTGGTTTTCAAAGGTGCTGTCACTCACTGCTCCCATTGAACTCAAAAGAAGTGGTGGTGGCTGTCAGTGCACCTAAAAATGAGGCCCTTTAGGTTTCCTTTTCATTTCACCCTTCTATGGCAGTTTTTGCCATAGGGTCTGGTGCCCAGATGCCACACTGATGGGCACAATAAATAGGTCAGCTAGACAGTAGGGCTGCTTGAAGAGCAGGAAAACAACACATTGCCAATTACATTACTGGATTCATTTCACCAGTATATGCTGAACTGTAGAGTCCTCAAAATCAGATTGCAAGTTCTTTGGGAAAGGGACTGTCATTTCCTTCTGTGTGCGAACAGCACCGAGTGCAATGGGGTCCTGGACTGGAGCCTCTCGATGCGACCCTCTGCTAATAACAGCTGGGAAAAGTATCCATTGAAGAAATGATGTGATGAATGCAGGGGAGACTTATTTGAACAAGCTATGCACTTCATAGCATTCAACCAGCTTTACATTTCCAACTGTTGCCCAGACTCTCTCTTATCCATTCAGCTTGGGAGATAGCTCTGCATTTGTATCCCCATTTCATAGGGTGCCCAAGGCAAAGCGACTTTCCTGTGAGAGTCGCCTTTAGAATCAGCAGGTGCTGCCCCCTGCAATGTAAGAGTGGTATTGCCCTTCTGCAGTCTTGGCCCACGCCCGGCGGACGAGGCCCGGAAGAAAAAATCAGTGGCTTAGCATGTCGTGGTAACATGGCAATCTAGGCATTGAAATCCAGGAGTCCTGTCAAGGTTGGTGCAAACCTGACGTGCGGGAAAGGTCTTGGAAGGTTTTTAGCCAGTCCCAGATTTCAGGTTCAGGGATTTGGTTTGGACCTTTCGAGACAGACAGCGACAGCTGTGATCTTCCAATCCGACTCTGAATGTCCCCACTGCTGGGGTCTGTCTGGATTTGGGACATGGCAAACCCCAATAAAAGCCAGGCTTGGCATTTCTAGTGTAGATGACCAATAAGCCCGCTAGCTCTCCGAAGGGCCAGCCAGGAAGAAGAGCTGCCTGCATCCCAGAGTAGAGACCACCAAGGGGTCTAAATCCAGTGCATTGTTAACGTCATCAAAGCCGATACTGCCCCTCCCCATCCACCTGTTACCCACCTCCGCCATAGCTAGGTGATGCAATTCATATAGGGTGCCCACCTGGTCCCTTATTTTAAGGGACCATCCCTTATTTAATTGATTTGTCCCTTAGCGTGACCACCCATCCCTTATTTTACAGGACATCCCTTGACTATGAGCAAGAGAAGGCTGAATCAAACCTTTGCAGAGCAGCCCTAAGCAATGCAGCTGTTGATTAAACCATGTTTGCAGTATAGAATTCAGTGCGAAGGAACAAGTCTTTTCCACAAAAGCTAACCACAAAACTTTAAAAACAATTTCTCTGTTTGTGTGGTCCTAGGACTTGCACCAAATTGCCACACCTGAAATGAAATTCATGGATGTGGCTTCTTGTTTGAACACATGATATTAAATAGAAGTTGCTCCACCCCGAGGCCTGCTTTTGTGCTTGTGACGCAGGTAGGGAAATGCTACGGAGAATTTAGAAAACTACTGGAAAGGGATCTATCTGGCTTTAAGATTAAACTCGATAAGTTTATGGAGGAGATGGTATGATGGGATAACATGATTTTGGTAATTAATTGATCTTTAAATATTCATGGTAAATAGACCTAATGGCCTGTGATGGGATGTTAGATGGGGTGGGATCTGAATTACCCAGGAAAGAATTTTCTGTAGTATCTGGCTGGTGAATCTTGCCCATATGCTCAGGGTTTAGCTGATTGCCATATTTGGGGTCGGGAAGGAATTTTCCTCCAGGGCAGATTGGAAGAGGCCCTGGAGGTTTTTCGCCTTCCTCTGTAGCATGGGGCACGGGTCACTTGCTGGAGGATTCTCTGCTCCTTGAAGTCTTTAAACCACGATTTGAGGACTTCAATAGCTCAGACATAGGTGAGAGGTTTTTCGCAGGAGTGGGTGGGTGAGATTCTGTGGCCGGCGTTGTGCAGGAGGTCGGACTAGATGATCATAATGGTCCCTTCTGACCTCAGTGTCTATGAATCTATGAATAGCTAAGTAAGCAGCAAATGCTTGCATGTATGGACACTGGTATGTTTGATTTCAAAGAAGGTTCAATGAGCACTGTGTGCACAATGCAAGTGAAGGGGTCGGGCTTTGAAACACAGTAGCCAGCTCCTCTTCCTCCTGATTTCTTAAAACTTGTGGGATTTCTTATGTCCACTCCTACCTCAAACGCAGCGAAGGGAACATTTTCCTGATGTCCACAGACTTGGACAGATTGCAGCCGCCTGCTAAATATTGATTCTGTTAAGGCTGAGCTCCAAATTAAAGCTAATTTCAGTTGCACATGTAAAGAGTTTTATGAATTGATTTCAGAGAAACAAAGATGTGTGGAAATGTATAAAAACTGGTAAGTACCATTTTAAGCAACAACTTGAAGCTTATGATAATTGCACTGAATACTTGAAAGCAGTAGAAACATACACTTGAAAGAAAAATACATGATATGCTAGGGGAAACAGTGTTTCCCTAAAATGTCCCTCAAAATTGCGTGTTGTCCCTTATTTTTCATGTGTTTTTCTCTTATTTCTATTCAACAAAGGTGGTCCCCCTAAGTGCATACCTCACCTGCTCAGTCACATGATCCTTTCAAACACTGGATGCTTCAGGAAGGAGACAAACCCTGCAATTGCTCTGTTCCCCAGTTAACAGGGAATTTATTGGACTCCGTCTTCTTGGAGCCTCACAAGGTGTGTTGCCTTCTGCTGGACAGGATCAGAACTGCATGCAGTGGGCATTCATTTAGCCACTGCCTTAACATTCTGATTTGTGTTTGTTTTTACCTCTAAGATGGCAGGAATGAGAGAGACTGGAGAGAATGACTTTGATTTCACTGGGGTGCATTCAGTTAGATCCCCTCTGCTGTCGGAGAAAGGGGAGGGGCTCCCTAATTTCTCCACCTAGAATCACAGAAGATTAGGTTTGAAAGAGACCTCAGGAGGTCATCTAGTCCAAACCCCTGCTCAAAGCAGGACCAACACCAACTAAATCATCCCAGCCAGGGCTTTGTCAAGCCAAGCCTTAAAAACCTCTAAGGATGGAGATTCCACCACCTCCCTAGGTAACACATTCCAGCACTTTACCACCCTCCTAGTGAAATAGTGTTTCCTAATATCCAACCTAGACTTCCCCCACTGCAACTTGAGATTGCTCCTTGTTCTGTCATCTGCCACCACTGAGAACAGCCGAGCTCCATCTTCTTTGGAACCCCGCTTCAGGTAGTTGAAGGCTGCTATCAAATCCCCCCTCATTCTTCTCTTCTGCAGACTAAATAACCCCAATTCCCTCAGCCTCTCCTCGTAAGTCATGTGCCCCAGCCCCCTAATCATTTCCTTTGCCCTCTGCTGGACTCTCTCCAGTTTGTCTACATCCCTTCTGTAGTGGGGGGACCAAAACTGGACACAATACTCCACATGTGGCCTCACCAGTGCCAAATAGAGGGGAATAATCACTTCCCTCAATCTGCTGGGAATGCTCCTACTAATACATCCAATATACCGTTGGCCTTCTTGGCAACAGCAGCACACTGTTGACTCATAACCAGCTTCTCGTCCACTGTAACCCCTAGGTCCTTTTCTGCAAAACTGCTGCCTAGCCATTCGGTCCCTAGTCTGTAGCGGTGCATGGGATTCTTCCATCCCAAGTGCAGGACTCTGCACTTGTCCTTGTTGAACCTCATCAGATTTCTTTTGGCCCAATCCTCCAATTTGTCTAGGTCACTCTGGACCCTATCCCTATTCTCCAGCATATCTACCTCTCCCCCCCAGCTTAGTGTCATCTGCGAACATGCTAAGGGTGCAATTCATCCCATCATCCAGATCATTGATAAAGATGTTGAACAAAACCGGCCCCAGGATCAACCCCTGGGGCACTCCACTTGATATCGGCTGCCAGCTAGACGTCAAGCCGTTGATCACTACCTGTTGAGCCCGACGATCAAGCCAGATTTCTATCCACTTTATAGTCCATTCATCCAATCCGTACTTTTTTAACTTGATGGCAAGAATACTGTGGGAGACCGTATCAAAAGCTTTGCTAAAGTCAAGATATATCACATCCACCGCTTTCCCCATATCCACAGAGCCAGTTATCTTATCATATAAGGCGATCAGATTGGTCAGGCATGACCTGCCCTTGGTGAATCCATGTTGACTGTTCCTGATCACCTTTCTCTCCTCCCGAGTGCTTCAAAATGGATTCTTGGACGGGCTTGGGAGCATTCTGCACAGAGGTTGCAAATTCTTTTCCCCCTGCTGCCATGTTAAGTGCAGCTGATGTATCGTGGCTGTATTACAGCCCAGTGCCTGGCTTCAGGTTCAAACCCCTGGTACCCTGCACTGATATTATGATTGTCTGGTTTCCCCCCTACCCAGGGCACAGAGGGGTTTATGGGACTTACTAAGTGACTCATTAGAAATCACCTTTGAGTTCCTCCAGGAGAAGCCAGTTTGTGCAGTTAATCATAAGGTTCTATTCTCCACTCCCAGTGTGTACGATTGATACAGTAATAGGGCCTGTATGTAGCACATGGGCTCTTTACACTCTGGATGGTGCAGGGAGGGGATCTGTAATGCACTGCTTGGAGTGGTACAGGACTGCTATCTGCTGGACAGAAGAGGGTAGATCCACTCACGTGTGGATCAGCAGGGCTTGTTTATGGAGCAGCTGTGGTAGTTCTGGGCATACAGGGACATGGGTCTCAGTGTGTATATATGGGGGTGTGTGTGATGTAATTGCATTTCCCCACCCTATAGCACACATACTCTCTAAAAGGGATAAATCTGTTAGTCTTTGAGGTGCCACCGGAGTCCTCGTTGTTTTTGTGGATATAGACTAACGTGGCTACCCCCAATACTCTCCAAAAGGGGTGTATGTCCATTAAATAGCACATCAGTTGCAATACGGCCCTTATAATATGTAATGGCCCTTGATCCAATCCACTGATCTGCATCTAGCTCCTCAGAAGGACCAGAATCGTCTATAGCCACAGGTGGCTAGAAGTCATTTGAACCCTCTCTCGGATCATTTGCAGAGACAATGCTGACCCAAGAAAAGGGGCATGCTAGGTGCAGGTCTGTCATTGCTGCATCTGCATCCTGCTTTTCCCTGCCTTTGTCCTTGCATGGCTGAGGGTTTCTGCAGCTCTGCTGGCTGGCTTTCCCAGGTGAGGCTGCTTTGACTATATTCTGCCATGTGGTACAATCAGACTTTGCCTGCATATATTTTGTCCTTGTTGCCTGTGTGGGTGGTTCTTTTCATGGCTGTGTTTTGAACTTCAGCACAAAATTAATGCAGAGGAAATTACAAACTTTCAAACCAATTGGGGGTGGGGTGGGGTGAATAAATCTGACTTTCAACTGTTAGATCTGTAGGAAAGGGGAAAACATAGCTTTCCAATGGCTGCAGTAATCAATAAATCACCCACTCACCTACCTCTGCTCAGCATGGGCATGCCATTAGACAACTAATGATGGTGAAAACACCCTTGCGTGCAGCAGATTACCCCTCCCATGGAAGCATCTCCACTGGCTCATTGATGATCATGCTATGGGATCATCTAGTGATTTTCACAGGCAGCTCCTCAACTCACTTTGCGAAAGTGGGAGACCATTATTAGCTCATTGTACAGCTGCTGTGGAACTATAGGCAGGCAGTCAACATGGTTTTACAAGTGTCCATGTTTCAGATGTGTCAGTCTGTTTCACTGGGGATGCCGAGGGCCAGATTGTCAGACATGCTCAGTATTCCCCCCGGCTATAATTATTTTTACCCCCACCATTCCAACTGAAGCCCAGGGGAGCTTCAGGTGCTCAGCAGAGCTGAGGATCAGGCCCAGTGTAGCTTCAGTTGGGTACCCAAAGTCCATTGGCATACGTGACTTGCCCAAGGCCCCAGGGTGAATGAGTGGCAGAATTCAGCGCAGAACTTAGTACCTCTGGCTCCCACTCTACTCCCTTATTCACTTGCCTGTTTGCTGTGAACACACTTAAGAACAGCACTGCTCAGTGACAAGCAAACCCCTCCCCTGACAGCCATGCGAGTGCCGGTTCGTAAGTACCTCACTGGAGCGTTTGGAAAGCCCAGACTCGAGCAGAGAGATCGGTCCGAACTGGAGCTGGCTGAATTTTGGGAGTGGGGATGTGTAAATGAGAGAGGAATGGTGCAGCTTGGGTCCTACTCCCCAGGGTTTTGGAGAAATACACTCACTGGGGTTTTGCCATCTCCCCGGCAATATTTCCCCCAAAGCACCAATGGGTTTGAGCTGCCCTCTTCAAACACCTCGGGTCTGATTTTCACTGCTGAGCAGCCACAGCTCAAGAAGCAGCAGCGGGAGCAGCATTTTCAGCACCTCTGAGAACTCCAGCTGAGTTATTTCAGACTAGGTTCTCCCCACCACCACCGCTCAAAGCTTGCAGCTGAAATCCTTACAGACCCTGGCAGAGGGATGTACAGCTGGCTAGATTTGTGTGGGGGAAAGGATGCCATCTTGTGGTTAGTGAGAAGAATCACAGGCATGTCAAACATGCCCCCCCCCCCATGGATTTTCTTGGTGCTTACATATCCCATTTTATAACTTAGGGCATTTATCCCAAATCAGCACGATAGCCACTCCACATTGCCGTCACCTCCCTTCAGGGCTCTAACCACTTGGTTCGACATTTAAATGCATTATTTATAGGCCACTATCAAATGTTAAACAGCAGCATCAGACACAGTGTAGACGCAAGACTGTTTTCCCTGGTAAATGGCTCCCCTGCTTTTGGAAAAAAAAAAATCAGTTTCCAAGGCAGACTCAGGGCCTGTCTATGCATCTTGCTGCTCAATGGGGCATCTCCACACACCTGTCCTCCCTCTTCTGAGGAGCCGGGAGAGACTCCTTGGTTTCGTTTGGCCACTGTTCTCAAAACGTCCCACAGGGCGAGTGGGTTTAGGGTTTCTCCAGTGGGGAAAAGCTCTCACAACTTCTGTTCCACCTCAGTTACCACCTTTTTGCCTACGGTCCCTTCCCAGCCTGCTTGGCCTAGGCCCAGACTTTGGGAGACTCTCACGGGCTACTCGGCAGCACAGGCTGCCAGCAAGTCTGGGGGCCAAAAAGCCAGAGAGATCCACAGCCTGTGTCCAGCAGCCTCACTGGAGAATCCCCTTTATACTCCTAATGGAGTCCCTCCTCTTCTCTACATGAGAGACACGGCACGGCCTGGCAGCTGCCAGGTCCTCAGCCCCCATCGTCTCCCCACATGGAAGATCTGACTGTGGGAAGGACCTGAGTACAGTGCAGCCTCCTCAAGCCTCTTCCAGGTGTAGCCCATTGGTCAGTGGATGTTATGCCTCCTTCCTTCCCACCTCTGGTGCCCAGCCCAGCAAGGATCTGAGGGTTACAACCCCTACGTTGGTGCCCGGCTCTTCAGCTCAAGCCATCGGACTCACATTCCCAGCTCTGGAGGGCCCCACTTCAACCCCAGTGCCATTTAAAATGGAAGCCCTACTTCTGCCAACTCAGGCTGTTTAGGGCTTCCTGTGTTTCCGCAGACTGGCTCTTGCCTCTTGCTTCTCCAGCCACTGGCTGAAGCCTCCAGAGAAGAGGAAGAAGAAAGGGAATACATGAATACGCCAGGCATCATTTCCACAGGAATCTGCAATGCAGATGGGCTTGGGGAAGCAGATTCTGTAGGAATATCCCCTGCTCTAGGCTCCAAGGCTGTGGATCCAGATGGCGGCATCTCTATTCCCACCAGGGCAGCCGGGGAGGAGCTGCTGAGGCTGGGAAGAAAAAGGATGGATGGATGGATGCCAGAGGCACAGGCTGGTGCATTGCTTTCTTCCTGCACTGGAACAAAGGGAGAGTGGTTTTTCTGGGCCAAGGAAGAGGAAGGACCCAGGTCCCCCGAACTCACCCTTGGCCCACCTCTCTGCGGTGACTTCTCTGCCATGATCAGCTTGATGTCTTCACTGGTGGGCAGCAGAAGAGAGGAGACTTGGCTGTAATGAACATAATGGGCCCTATTTTCCTTTCATTTAGGGCCCTTTATGCTGCCAGAGCAATATAAAGGGGATCTGGGAGCAAAGGAAAACAAGGCCCAAGGGGGTTCCTTTGCTGAGGTTGCTGGACTTGGGACAGACCCTATGGTTCGCTAGCATGCCAGCTCCTGTACTGGGGGTTTGTCTCCACCGCAAAGCCGCACCCGAGTTACAGGGTGCTCGCTGATGCTCCGCTCACCCATGCCCATCCCTAGTGTGCCTGGAGCACGTCTCATCCTTCCTTATACTGCAGTGAGCTGAGCCACTCTAGGATTCATCCCTAGCGAGTTAAGGGAGAACTCGTCTGTCCTTCTGAGCACCCAGGGATGGTGGGGCATTGTGGGAAGGTAATGGAGGATTGGTAGCTGTCGGGTGGGTGTACCTGCATCCTCACCGCCATATGTGCTGGTTCCAAGCAGTGTGAAAGCAGTACCCCCGTTCTAAGCCACAACCCCAGCTGGGCCAGCTAGGCTGGGTTTAAAGCACCAACCTCAGTGGAGAGGCGTGAGAATGGGACGGCTGGCTGGGGCACCACCAAAATCTGAGCCTGGGTTAATTCTGCAGTGAAGGCATTCCCTGACCGATCCTGTTAGGGGAGGTCTACAAGATCTGCACTATGCCCTCACAACGGGGGTTACTATCTGCACTGCTGACAGGGCTACCCTTTGTGGTGCACGGGGTTCGAAGAAATATACAAGAAGAGGTGTTGTTACCATGTCATTAAGCCGCAGGAGTGTAGTACAACTTGGCCTCAGCTCACAAGCTACAGCCCATGAGCAATTTACAGATTTCTTCACTATTTATGTGCTGAATTTTTACAAGTAATTGTTGGACCATAGCTAGTGAGTTGCAAAGCTTCACTAATTGAGCTGTTTTGATCACATGGCATCACATCTGCTGTTTGATTGGATGGGAATAAAAGGCAAGTTTCCTCTGGGACCATTCTGTTCAAAGTTCACTTTCCAGAAAATAGGGCACTGGATTGGGAGTCAGGACTTCTGGGTTCCATTTCCAGCTCTGCCACTGACTCAACTGCATAAGCTTGGGCAAGTCACTTCACCTCTATGCCTGTTTCCCCACTGGCAATGCGGGAATAACAACATCCACTCTTGCAAAGGGCCTGGATTGCTTCTGGCTTGAGAGCATTATATGAAAGCGTTAAGGCGGTAATGCTCAGTGGGACTGGCAAAGGTTTTCAATGCTCTTCTTGGGATATTTAACCACATAGCTCCCATTAATTTCAGTGGTTTAAACTCCCAAATTGACTTTGAAAAATCTCAACCATTATTTTGATACAATTGAATTTGGCTGTTTCTATGAGCCTTCCTTAAAGTGACCTGGCTTGCTAGAAGTACAGGAAAGGGCACCAATTCAACTACAGCTAGTTAGCTTCAGCATTTCAGATAGCTGGAAATGTTTGGCTGAATTCCTCTAGCTCCAACATTAAACCTACCTACTGCTCATTGGGCCATTCAGGCCCAGAAAATGCTCCATTACGGACGTGAGGCTGGGGCGGGTGGAGATGCAGCATTAAGCCAGTTATCAGAACATTAAAGTTCCCCCAAGCTCCCGAGTTAATCCCTCAAACACTCTTTCAAAGCGCAAGATAAACACAATCGAAGGCATCTCTGCTCCCCTGACTCCCACGTCTTTAGCCAGGCAAAGAGATAACATTTAATACAGATGGAGACAGTTTAAGTAAAGGTTTCAGACTAACTGTTCAGCAACGGCTGTTCTTCAGCACGCTCCCACTTCATTCCCTGCGCCTGTTGGAAGGAAAGAGGATGATAAGCACGGGGAGACCTGATAGGCAAACACACTGACAACCCAGGAAATGTACATAGGCTCCCTGCAGATTATTACATGAAGATACACGACAAAACCTGTGTGCGGGGAGGTCAAAGACGTCTGTTGTCATTTGTCCACTACTGTCAGCTGAAGCGGTTAGTCTGGGTCCAGAGCAAAAATATAGTTTGTGTATTTGAGGGCTTCCAGCTGGGAGGATGTTTATCAGCGTCAGGAAGGAGGCAGGGGAAAACTAGTCCTGACACCTGGAGATGTTGTTCTTATCATTGTATGATCCCTACAAGGCCCACGTGATGACAGGGTCCTACTGTGCTACCTCCACTTAGTCAGAGAGCCACCAATCTGAATGGACAAGACAGATGGAGAGTGGTAGGCTGGCAGGACTGCTACCCCTGTTTTACAGTGGGGAACCAAGGCACAGAGAGATGAAGGGACTTGCCCAAGGGCAGGATCCACTCTCAGCTTGGTCAGCACCCCCGGGGCCAACACTTCCCCTCCCAGCCTTAGTCTGGGTTGTCTGCTAAGAAGAGGGGCTGTGTCTTACTCTCTGTACATACAGCATCTAGCACGAGGTGGCCCTGATCTCTGTGGAGCCCTCAAGGCGCTGCTGTAATATATGTGATGGGGCAGCTGTGGCTGAGCCAAAGTTGAATCCAGCTCTCTTGAATCACAGCCCACTGCCATAACCACAAGACCAAACCTGCTTAGCCCCATTTCCCCCCCTCCCCCAGACTCCCACTTCCACCCAGCCCTGCAGACTCTCCTTCCGCCTCCACACCCACACCCCATTCCTGCATTCCCCCCCACACCAGACCCGTGCTTCAGCCCTGTCATGCAAGGGGCATATTTTGCTCTGCAGCAGTTACGCCTTCGCTCCCTGTGTACTGTGCCTTTAAGTACAAAGGCTCCACTGGCTGCAGCCATGTGGTTTGCAGGCTAGTCCCATAACTGGGCCTCTCTCAAGGAGACCTGACTTTTGCTTTTTGCCTTAATCTAGGCCGAGTGCCCGGGTGCCTTTTGGACTGAAGTGTTATAACTGCCCTGTACCAGGGACCCACCCGGACTGACTTCAGGCCCCTCTGCTGCCTCAGTGTCCCCTTTCTCAGAAGGGGTCCCCAACTCCAGAGCTGTCAGGTTACCGTGGTGACTCAGCCCTCCAGCCCAGGCAAAGAAATCCACCCCTTTTAGAGTCAGAGTCCAAAGGAAAACACCAACAGTCTTCCAGCCCGGACCCTGGTTGGGTCCCACCCTTCCCCCACGGGCCTGTCCTGGTTCCCAGCAGCCGTTAGCCTGTCTGTTAGCGCCAACTTCCAGCTCTCCTAGGCTCCAATCAGTTCCTTCCTCACTACCACCCCCTTGCTGGTTGGGAACCCCCCCTCCACTATGGGTTCCAGCCCTGGGAGCCTATCAGCTGGCATCCACACCTTTTTAACAGGGCACTGGCTCCAGAGCTGGTCTCCCTGGAGACTCGCCCCGAACGGACCACAGCTGTCCTTTATCTCCCCTCACGCCGGCACTCATTACCTCCACCTGGGGAGGCGAGCCAGACCTGGTTCCCAGGCACCCCTTGGAACCAGCTTCGCCCTTTACCCCAGGGCACAAGACCCCTGTTCCGCTGACAGGAACCCACTGCTGTCCTCACCCCATGAGGAGTCTGAGGCTCATTGGGACGTTGTCCGAGCTGCTTCCTGTGCCCTGAGCATCCCTGGGTGTTCCTGGTGCCCTGAATGTGCCTGCCATCAGTCTCGGCCCAACTGGTACAACCTGCTGCTGGGAAGCTCGCAAGCCCCCCCAGCCCAGCACACGGTGTCTCACGTCACGGTGCATGCAGGGCAGGGTCTCCCACAGGGCAGAGCAGCATCTTTGAGAGGAAGTATTGTCCATAGGTTAAAGTCCAGGCCTGAGGGTCAGGACGCTGGGCTCCATCTCCAGCCCCGCTACTGATTCGTTGTCTGTCCCAGAGCAAGTCACTTTGCCTCGGCTGATGCAGCTGACAATAATACCCATCCACCTCCCAGGAGGGCACGTTGGGAGGTTCTCAGGATATGAGGGATGGGATTTTTCAAAGGAGCATGAGGGAACCAGGCGTTCAGCTCCTACTGGAAATCAATGGGATTTGGGTGCTGAGCTCCCTTCGGCCTTGTCTTCACCAGGAAAAAAGGGCATCTGCTCAATCTTTGCGCCGGGGGTTAGCTAACTTGGCATGAGAAGTGAGTGACAACAAGACAGCTTGTAGTTTTAACATGAGAGCATGTAATAACGGGGGGGAGGGATAGCTCAGTGGTTTGAGCATTGGCTTGCTAAACCCACGGTTGTAAGTTCAATCCTTGAGGGGGCCATTTAGGGATTGGGGGCAAAAATTGGGGATTGGTCCTGCTTTGAGCAGGGGGTTGGACTAGATGACCTCCTGAGGTCCCTTCCAACCCTGATATTCTGTTTCTATGTTTCTAATGGGGACAGAGGGTGCTCAGGAAACATACTGAATAACTATCCACTCCCTTTCCTCCTGCACCTCAGCGTAACCCCTTGCTGAAGCCAGGGTTCAGTCTTTTCAGGACTGTTCAGAAAACGTTATACAGAGTTAAAACCTCAGGTCTATTGTATGTAAATGCCTGACAAATAGATGTTAATAGCCCACAGTCAATTTCAAAGAGAGACACCATACACTTCCTCAGTAAAACAAACATGTAGTACACCCAAAACACACTGTAAATCGTATAAAATAGTGTAAACCGCGTTTGGAATCCTATGAATAACTTTTCAACAAAAGCAGTAAAACCAGTAAATCTCTGGTGTGCCTTGTGCAGATGTTCCCCCTTTTGTTTCTGTTCCAAACATTCAAATGTAAGGTTTCAGCATCATATGGTCTATGCTTCAGCACACACATCCGAACACGTCCCCTCTGATCTTCTCTCAGAGGTGACTGCTCAGTCTTTATGGCCAGACCATAGTACCTAGGGTGTGTCACCTGGACCCGCCACTGCTTGAAGCAGTGTCTCAGTCCTTTCACGCACCCCAGAACCCCGTCAGCAGACAAACAGGCTCGGGATCCTCATAGCTAGCAGCATTCCAGCCCGTGGTTTAACTGCGCACCGTCCTCTCACTTGCTAGCGAAACAAAAATCTGCAGCCTGAATCCACAGTGGTACAGGGATTGGGACTCAGCCCAGACAGCAGGCACCACGTGGATCAGCTGCCGAGTCCACAGGGCTGCCGGTCTTTAGCTCCTGTTATTAGAACCTTTCCCCTGCTTGCGCTCGGTTCGGTTCCGTTCTCAGAGAGTGACAAGGGTTTCTCCTGCCAGGTGGGTTGCCCACAGTGAAAACTTCCCATAGGGCCTCAGACCAGCTACTAGGCAGATCAGATAATGGGCACCCCCTCTTCTGGAAGCTTCTGGGTCTTTCAAAGTTGCCCTGCCCTGCTCTCTACAGACCTTTGCAAGCTAACCCAAACCCAACAGGACCCAGCGGCAAGCGTTAGGTTCAGGTGTAATTTGCCCCATGCGGCCCTGGCACAAGGTGGGGATTGAAGCAAGCACTAGCGAGCAGGACTGAGCCCACAGGGGCTCCCAGCACCCAGGCCATGAGAACAGGCTGAGCCCTAGGCATGGCCAGTGGCAGGTAGCTAATCCCAGGGGCATGGGCTCTGTGCACCGGGGAGAGGCGGCTCGCAGCCCAACCCACACCTGACAGGACACACTACAAGTGTCGGGTTCACTTAAGGCTTTACAATTAGGTTCGAGCAGACTTCTAGCTCTCTGCCTGTGTGCAGAGTATCCAGCTAAGCTCCAAGTCTCCTCCCTACTGCTCTCTCAAATTGCTGCACTATAAAGCACAGGGTTACACTAGCCGGGCTCCCCCAAAGACTTTACTTCAACCTGCTAAGCCATAGGAAAACAACAAGCTGCTTTCCCCCTCCTCCCCCGTTAGTTGCCTTGTGTTAGCTAGCACGAGGAAGGACACCCCGTAGCGAAGACAAAGCCTAAGGCTCTTCTGAATGCTCCAGCTTGCTCTCCGGCCTCACTGGAAGTGATCCATAAATAAGGGTGCTCATTCTTCACCTCAGGACCAGAAATGGGCTCCAGTTGCAAACTGTGATACCTAGATCAATCAACTCCCAGGGGATCTGTATGCTGGGATTTGGCCCATTTTAGGAACAAGGGCCCGCTGAAATGAGGCATCTAAATACTTTGGGGATCTGGGCTTAGCAGCCAACTGTGACGTTTGGATCCCTATCTGACCCTGGAGAGTTTGTCTGTGGACATTTGTCTCTGGCCTCTCTCTGCTTCAGTGGTTCTCAACCTATTCACCATTGTGGGCACATCCAATACTACCTGTATGGCCCTGAGGGTGTCACATGGGCCGCAGCTGTGTGCTGATGGGCCATAAGCAACCCATAGGCTAAGAACCACTGCTCTGCTTAGTAGTGAGAGTCTACGATAGAATCCAATGCTGTCCAGCATGGGAGAAGGCTCATGTCACGTCAGGATCAGAACTAGAGATAATCCCGATCTGCACAGCTCAGATCCAGATTTCAAGCCTTCCAAAGCTCAGAGAGATTTGGGACAATGGCTGACAGGTCCCCTCTGTCGGCTGGTAAAAGAGCAATCTGCAGCCTGTATCCAAAGTGGTGCAGGGATTGGGACCCAGCCCCCACAGTGGACACATCTCTTGGTCCTGTGTGGATGAGCTGCTGAGTCCACAGTCCCATTAGAGGTGTCACGGAGCCCTCTCTCTAATGCTCACCTTTCTTTTTTGCCTGGGGATAGCAGAAAGTGCAAAGCACCAATTTCCTGCATTGCCGACCTCGCAAACACCCTTCTTTCCTTGGCCCCACAATCCTCAAATGCGGCAGCAGCTCATCAATAAAGTGGGGAATGGCTCAGAACCCATAGTTGCCAAAGGGATGGGAGCAGGGGGGAATACTGGCAAATGACAGGGCCCTTATCTTAATTACAGACTTATTTGCATTTAAATGAAGGTTATTCTATAATTACCACCGAACGTGTTGTGTTGGAGCTGAAATACCTCTCCATGGGCTGTCAGCTCCTTTCCATTTTCATTTTCTCTCACCATTCTTCTGCTTTGTAATCGGCAGGCACACACAGAGAAAGGCATTTACACTCCATTCCTCCACCGCAGACAGAGCCAACTAATCACTTTTCCTTATGGAGGGAGGGCCCCATGGTGCTGGCATGGCTGTAGTGTCTCTCCTGGTGAAGAAGAGAAAGGACTTGGGGTGTGATGAATATCAGTGGGATTCTTTCTCGAGGCTGCTGGGCATGGACGGAGGACCCACAAGGGCCCTCTCTGGCTCTCCAGCTACTGGACAAACACAGTCTTGGCTGCCTTGCATATGCTCAAATAAATTTGTTAGTCTCTAAGGTGCCATAAGTACTCCTTTTCTTTTTGCAAGTACAGACTAACACTGCTGCTACTCTGAAACTTCTCCTATAAACCATCCTAAAAGTCTCTCATATTACAAAACTTGTAAGTAAAAGCCAGGCAAAGTGTGTTAGATTATCTTTTGTTCTGCTTGTGAATTTTTCCTCTGCCAGAGGGAGGTTTATTTCTGTTTTTTGCAACTTTGAAACTAAGCCTAGAGGAAGTTCTGCTGTGTTTTTGAATCTTTTGTTACCCTGTAAAGTTATTTTCCATCCTGATTTTACAGAGGTGATTTTTACCTTTTTTTAAAATAAAATCCTTCTTTTAAGAACCTGACTGATTTCTCTATTGTCCTAAGACCCAGGGGTTTGGGTCTGTGATCACTTTGTAACCAATTGGCTAGGATATTATTCTCAAGCCTCCACAGGAAAGGGGGTGTAAGGGCTTGGGGGGATATTTTGGGCAAATAGGAACTCCAAGTGGTCTTTCCCTGATTCTTTGTTAAATCACTTGGTGGTGGCAGCATACTCTCCAAGGGCAAAGAATTTGTGTCTTGGGGGAGTTTTAACCTAAGCTGGTAGAAATAAGCTTAGGGGGTCTTTCATGTGGGTCCCCACATTTGTACCCTAGAGTTCAGAGTGGGGAGGGAACCCTGACAGGTCCCATGGAGAAAAATAGTATGTGATTGTGTAATTCATTAAAGGACAGTCATAAAGCAAACGCACCGGGGGGGGGGAATTGTTGTGATTCTTCGTCCCTTTGCCCTGCCCCAGAATCTATAATAGCTACCAGTTTGCAACGTACCGGGACAGTGTTCTATAGCCCCACCTCCAGACAGTCATCTAGCAGGGTGCTCTTTGTGCCACCTGATTGGCCCAGTAGCTTTGGGACAGGCCCAGGAGTGCCAGAACTTAGGGAGCTGTTTTCCCTTCATACGACAGAGTAAAAATAAAACATCTGCTAAATACTGGTTGCACAAGACTGGATCGGTGAGGCTGTGCCAGAGAGTCATTTAAAGTCCTTCTGCTCTTACAACCCACATGGACAATCCAGCGATTTGTGCAGGGCTCAGCCAACGTGGTTTAGAGATAGCAGAAGAGATCCAGCCAGCGACAATCCCCAATAGAGCACAGTGGTAAATCCAGACCCAGGCAGGGAATCAGAAGCAGGAAGGCCAATCTCAAAAGACTCAGATGCTTCTCCTAGCCAATCCATAGTGCTTTGGCTTGCACAGATGCTTGGATAGCCTTAAATCTATGCTACCCGCATCGCTGCACAAAGCCAGGTTATTCCAGGGGCCTCACAGCTGCACACCACACTCACTAGCCACAGGCCAAGTTATAGGCGGAGAAGCCACATGGAGCCTGCGTTGTCTAGGGCCCTGAACAAAAGGACCGAACAGCTAGCAGGAACAGGCTTCCTGGCAATTGGATCCTGGGCTCCCGCTTCTGGTGAGGAATCCAGAAAGACCAGCCTGCTTGTGTAGTATTTGGGCATCTCAGCTGGGACTCAGAGCTGAGGGGTACTTGCTCTCTCAGCTTCTCACTCTCTTCTCCTTAGAGTTGCCATCTCTCCCCATTTCCCCAGGATTGTCCCATTTTTAAAGGGCATCTGTAAGTTGTCCCGGGACATTAAAATACCTGGGTTTTGTCAGTCATGTCCATGCTGGCCCCCCAGCCCCTACTGTCTCCCGTGGGTGGAGCCACGGGGCAGTGGTGTCTGCACAGAGGGAACAGGTCACAGGGGCACCACTGCGCAGATCCCACTGCTAGGTGAGAGCTGGGTGGATGTGCCCGGTGCCAAGTCCTGGGTTGGTAAGGTTGGTGGCTGGAACAGCCCTGGGAGCTCATGGGGCTGGTGCCTTCTCCCAGGGATTGGATGGGGAGACACTGTCCTGGGGGGGCAGGTCGTACCCAGGGGTGTATGTGGTGGGACCTGGGGGGCAGGTGGATGTCCCATTATGTTGTACCTCAGAAGTAACAGCCCTAACTTTCCTCCTTCCTTTCTGCTCTCCCTCACTGCTCTCCATTACTCTCCTCTGCCCATCTGTGTCTCTCTGTCTCGCTCTCTCTGCATCTCTGGCTCTGTCATTTCTCTCACTGGCATCCTCCTTCAGGATGGCCTGTTGACCAGGAATGAGTCAGTATCACCAGGATGGGGGAAGCAGCCTAACCAGGGCCATGCAAAAATGCAGAGAGAAGTGTGTGTGAACTTTTTTTGCTGTTCCATCCCTCCTGAGATGCTGTGGGATTTGTTGTTGTTATTCCCACCCCCCCCCCCCGCACACACACACACAAATCTGCAAATGGAAACCAGCAAAAACAGAGAATCCAAGAGAATCTGGAGCAGGTAAACACTGAAAGAACTCCATCGTCCTCCTTCCCCCTGCCACCTCCAGCAGCAAGCTGCATGTTATTAACCTGCACTGATTTTCTTCTCCTTGCTGCACTGGGAGAAGGCAGCCCTATGGACTTCCTTATCCTCCTGGGAGAAGCACGCCTGCTCCCTCTTCCCTCCCCCCTGGAGGGGGATTTCACACAGATGTCAGGGAAGTTTCATTTAATGACTGCCTTGGATGCAGCCACAGGGCCCAGGGATCAGAGCCTTAATTAAGTAATAACATTCCCCTGGTGCAGCGTGGCCTCGGGAAGCTGGGACACCAGTGACCTGGAATTAAACGGAGAGTGCTGATGGAGCAATTTCAGGGAGACAGGGCCTGCTTCAGAAGATATTACTGACATTGGAAAGCATAATGTGACTGAAAACAAGATTTGTCCATGACCCCTCACTGTGCCATGTTTGAGCACAGTCCTTGGGCATGTGCCGAGGAGCAAGTCCAAGAGCCCGGCATCGGCTCCCTGTCTAATTATCGCTAATTGAAAAGCAAGCACCAAAAGAGGAGCAGAACCACCAGAGAAAGTAGCAGCCTTACAGTCTCCGGATCCAGGATGGGTTCCCATCTCTCTCCCTTCCCATTCCCCTAAGCCTCCATCTCCCTGTTCCCTAATCCTGCCCTCCCCAGGCTCTTGCTTCAGGATCCCCTCTGAGCGTTTTCCTTACACATGTGCCTGAGATGCACATTTCAAACCACTGTGAGATCCAGGGCTGGTTGGGTGAGAAAAAGGGCAGCCAGCTGGGAAATCTGATTTCTGACTCAGATTCCCAACCAGCCCCAAAGTTTGGAGGTGAAGTGAGACTGGTGAATTCCACATGGCTGGGGTAGTGATTGGTTTACTACTGGAGAGGGGAGAACAGAAGAAAGACCCCCTTTCTGCCACACACTTCTACTGGCCAATTCGTAGAGAATGGCCCAAAACATAATTCTGGACCCTAAACTGGCTTTAAAAAAAGTGTCTGTGCCAAGTTTATTACTCATTTGCAACCTCTTCCATGGTGTTCCTCTGCATGCAATCCGAGCTCCTCAAACACATGAATACCCTAACAATGCTGCTGTGAAGTAAACAAGGAGTATAATTCCCATTTTACAGATGGAGAAACCGAGGCCAAGGGATGCAAAGCGACCTGCAGCCAGTTCACACTCTGAGGAACATCCACAGCATTTATTTCAATGGAACTATGACAATTCACACCAGCGGCCACCCTCCAGGTGTAAATCAGGAGCATTCCGTAGTGTAAATGGGAGGAGAACTGATCACCAAGAGTCTATGGCACAGCTAGAGCTCCAGATTTGAACCCTAGCCACAAGACCACGCTTCTTCCATGAGTTGGATCCGGGCTTGCAATAGATAAAGGCTATTTACAGATTTCAGCTCCGGGTTCTGCCTCTGATCTCCCTTCCTTCCAATGGCCAGGGATGTTCAGATCCAGGATTTTGCTTCAGATTCATCTCTACAATTTGCCATTCCCCCATCCAGACTGACTTTGTAGTCCAGTGGCTGTCTTTGTGTTCTGACACCAAGGTCTAGTGCTCCAGGACAGGCTCAATGTTTTGAGTTTGGAGATTTTCACTGTTGTGTTTTCCTGTTAGCGGAGAGTTTCGTTTTGTGTTTAAATCCGTTGCCAGCAGAGTTTCTAATCTAGTTAAAAATCTTTTGTGGCTCTTCCCCATGGCTCCTTCAAGTGTTCCTTGGAGTGTCTCAGCAGAATAATGTTTCTCTGCAGAGAGTGCCGTCTTTAGTTAATAATGTCGAGATCATTGAGCATCCCTAATGAAAGAGACACAAAATAAACTGTCATTTTAAACAAACATGCAATCAGGATACCAGCAGCTCTGAAAATATTATCTTCCCAATTTTATGGGACTCATGCAGGAAATAGGCAGCTTTCATGGAGATTCCGATGCAGAACTCAAATTCACAGGATTTGGAGCGGGGGGAGATGGGGGCTCACTAGAGCCAAGGAACTGGCAGATCTGTGAAGAAGGAATTGTTTTAACAGCTGGAGCTGAGGAGGACAAATACTGGAGTACTTATATCTTCATTGCTCATCGTAACCAATCGACTAGTCAGGTTGTAATTATACTGTGAAGTTTTGAAAGTGAAGACTTTCCACATGGGATTAGACACAGTACATTCACATTGGTAGCAAAGCTCCGGAGTGCTCTAGTCAATCCCGAGGCTTTCAAGTACAGAAAACAAAACTCAGGCCAATCCTGTCCAAGGAGGGAGGCCAACATTCTGGCAAATCTCCTCTAAACACAGAAACCTGTGGATTTGCAAGGAGGCCATGGGAAACTTGGATTCTTTCCAATCCAAACTCTTTTGAATTTGCAGGCCTGCAAACCCATGTGAACTGAAATGGGCATCACTCCTTTGAAGTCCATGTTCAGCCTAAACTTAAGCAAACCCTTTGGTTTCCCTCAAAAGAGAGGGACATCTATTCTTATACTAAGCCCATCACCTCAATATCTGAACTCACCGTAGGGGAGCGGACTACAATCACTAGTATGCAGGGAACCTGCCCAGTGGTTGCTAGTGAAATTCTCTCTCCCTGGCACAAGAGTAGCTTCCCTCTATCTGTTCATACGCCAGGAACCTGCATGGGTTTTCTGTGCCTATCTGAAAGGAACTCCACATACAGACCCTTAGGAGAGAAAAACCTGGACTGTATCTCCATGCCAACTAGAATGGACTTTGCATGGAGCCTTTGGGATCACTAGGCCTACCTGGAATGGACATTAGTTACCATCCCTGGGAGAAAAACATAGAATGGATTCAGCTTGCAGCCCTGAGGGACTGTAGAGTGGGTATTGTATTTACAGACCTGTCCTGAAGGCAGCAGTAGCCCTAGCCATTGTGCCCACCAGGGAAGAAAACATGTTCCTCCCTGACCCTCACCCCGTGGCCAAGCACAGCTGCCAATCAGAGCGGAGGGGAAGAAAAAGCAGAATGGTACAGCAACAAGGCTGACCTGTTCACCTGCCTCTAGAACTGACTCTGCTGCAATGACCTTAATTCCTAAAGAGAAGGAAATCATTTAATCCCCTTAGCTTTGGCAGTGTGAATTCCTGAAAAGAGAATGGGTGGAGATGGAGCTCAGACTGCTTCTGCTTGCTCTGACTCTGCCCTTTTTTGGTGCATCATTCGTGATCGCTCTAGGGAGTGCCACTTTGAAGACAAACCCGCCTTCTGTTCCACACCATGGAGTCACCGATATGGGAAATGGAGCAGGGAGCAGACTGGAAATGAAGACAGTCCCCATGGTTAAATTAGTGTTGTGTTGTTTGCAAGGAGCGGGCTGGAGCGATTAGAAGGGGAGGAGGTTTCCCTTATGAAATAATAATTATTATAAGCCTTGAGTTGAAATGAGGCCATCAAGAACAAACCCAGAGCTCCTTGCACCGTCTTGAATGCTAAGACCTTTCAGAACATACAACAGGTCAGGTCACCTGTGAATCCCACACCCTCTCAGCACTGGCAGACCTTGTACTATTGGAAGATTTCTACCAGGGTCTCTTCTGCCCAGGAGACTAAGTGGCATGGGGGATTGGCACTGCCGTGGAGCTGGTCATATCATTCCTTGTGAATAATAATAGCTGGAAATTCAGGCCACAAATTGGTCTTGCACTGCTCTTGGTCCCTACAAACACAGCTGCCATATACTTCTTGCACACAAATTTTGGCCTAGGAGGTGTTATCCCTGAGAGAAGTTCCTTCTGACTCCAGTTGGTGATTTATTTGTATCAACTGATTCAGTGCATGGAAGTCTCAGAGACAGAAGTCGTTCTGGACGGGCCAGAATCCTCCAATTGCCATCAAAGGGTTGTTCCCTGCAGGCTGAGTTTGAGGCACATTGACAGGTCATTAGGGGAGGCTTGTACCCCTGCCTCACACACTGATCCTTATCCTCCAGTCTCTGCAGAACTATTCACTAGCATTAGGGAGGAAACCTTCTCCCCAGAGCCCAGTGCACATAGCTCAGCCAGTCGCTGGGCAGCAGCAAAGGGAGAATTAGTAGAGGACTCAGGACTCAGAGCAGCCCTGGAGACCACTCCAGGCACCCCCAGAGTTGTGCTCCACATCATTCCCTCCTTGAACTCCCCTAATAAACCCTGCCGATCCCTCTTGTGCAGCCCAGTCCCATGCAAAGCAGCCCAATGCACCTGCAGAAGTGAGGCAAGAATTTGCCTTTAAATGTTTATATTATTTATCTAGAGAGAGACTCATTATTTGTATTACAGTAGCAGGTAGAAACCCCAACCAATGTCAGGGCCCCACTGCACTAGGCACTGTACATATGTTTAGGGGGAGGCATCCCCTGCCCCAAAGAGCTTACAATGTAAATAAGATTAAGAAGGGAAACAGAGAGGATAAGTGACGTGCCCAAGGTCACACAGAGGGTCAGTGGCAGAGCCAGGAGTGGCAGATCTCCTAATCCCCAGTCCAGCTGTCCATCCACTGGATCATACCTCCTCTCCCATGCGTGCGTTTGGGCGCACAGGCAGACAACCTCAGCACTTTTTTTTGACAATCAGGCCCTTGTAAGGCACCTCAATTCAAGCATCTGAAAAAAAAATATCAGGGTTCCCCTCCTCACTAGTCCCTTCTGAAACCCGCGGCCATCACCGCAGTAAAGTGACAAGTGGTGAGGCGAGTCCCTCGCCACACCTAAACTGAGCCACCTGGGACAGGACCGCTGCTCTTAGGGAAGGGAAATCACAAAGACAAAAGCTCCCTTGTGAATAAAACAAGAGGGATGATTCCCTCCCCCACTCCCCCTTTTTAATAGACGAGTGAGTGTCAACAGCATGGCAGGCGTATCTCATTGGAAAGGGGGGGGGAAGAGGTGACAGAGCTGCAAGGGGAGGCTTGGTAGGAGAATTCAAATGAAGTTTAAAAACTCTTTTGACATTTAAGAAAAATCAACATCATCTAAAGTGATGAAGAACCCAGGAATATGACTGGCTGAATGTCACATTTAAAGCTAGACAGATAGCAGCTGCTTTATCTCCTGGAGCAGGTGGTTTTTGAGCAGTAAATAAGGCACAGCGGGCCTGATTCTGATCTGATTTAAACAGTGTCACTTCATTGACTCTAATAGAGTTACCCCTGTTTTACGCCAGTGTGACAGAGCAGCAGAATCAGGCCTGCCGAGTCTATTAAACTTTAACACTTGGGAGAACAACAAAGAGAATGAGACCAGTACCTCTCCCATGAACCTAAATATATCTCGGGCAGATCCTCAGCTGATGTAAATTGGTGTAGAATCATTGATTTCAATGGGGCTATACCAGCTGGGGATCTAGCCCATACATAGATATAAACAAACAGCATTTTAAATGCTTACACTTTTGTACTCCATTCTTTGTATTCTGAGTTCATTACATTATCTTTCCCCATTATCTTGGCTTCTTTATGAAAATGACTCTCAGTAACAAGTGGAAGAATCTAATGTAATTAATGACCTGGAAACTCTATAACAATCATTTCTACACATTGAAGGTCCTCTCCATCCTATGAACACACTAGAAATAAGCAATTTATTTCAACTCATATAAGGACGTGACCAGTTTGACCTTTTGATATTTTCCTTTATATTTTTACAAGTTTTTTTGAGGGGAGGATTGGTTTTCTTTACAATCGTAATTACAAAAGATTAGGGTTTTTTTAAAAATTAATGATAGAAGTTTAGGGAGGATCTTTTTAAATGTGACATAGGAAATGAAAAATCATAATGAAAAGCTCTGGAAGAGAATGTTAACAAATGTACAGCTTGAGTCAATTAGGGGATAGAATTGAGGATTCCCAAGCAGTCTCTTTGATCTCTTGTGACCGCAGCCCCAGTCCTCCAAACACGTGTAACTTTACTCACGTGAGTAGCCCATTTGAAGTTATGCCTGTGTTTAAATGTTTGATGGACTGGGGTCGGAGGTTCTAAATTAGAATGGTCACAAAGGATCAGGGTGAATCGTTTACACTGACTTCCCTGAACTACTTATGGGAGTAAATGCTCTCTATTGAGAGTAAGGGATTCATAACGTGGCCTAAAATAATACGTTGCAATACTGCACCTTTCATCCAAGGATATCAAAGCACCCTGCAAACAGCCTTTAATTAAGCCTCCTTGTACCAATTTCACAGGTGGCAGAATGCAGGCACTGAAGGTCTGTCTACACTGCAGAGAAAAACCCATGGCACTTAGTCCCAGAGCCCAGGTCAATTGATTCAGGCTCATGGGGCTCAAGCCATAGGTGCTGGAACTAGGGATGCTGGGGGTGCTGTCAACCCCCCTGGCATGAAGTAGTTTCCATCATATGCAGGATTTACAGTTTGGTTCAATGGCTCTTAGCACCCCCACAATACAGATTGTTCCAGCCCCCCGACTTAAGCTGCAGGATTAAAAATACCAGAGTAGACGTTTGAGCTGGAGCCCCATGCTCTGAGACCCTCTCCCCTTACCAGGTTTTAGAGCCTGGGCTCCAGCCCAAGCCCAAGTATCAACACTGCATTTTCAGCCCCACAGCCCAAGCCCTGCGCACCTGAGTCAATTCACTGAGGCTTTGAGACTCACTGCCACTGTTTTTTCTTTGCAGTGTAGACATACCCTGAGAAAGGTTAATCTCCTGGGCGCTTGTTGATGCCTGGGGGGCACTGTCTGGGGTACAGTTGAAAGCTGCTTGAAAAATGCCAATAATTTTTCATGGAAAATTTCATTAAAAATTAATTTTCTTTTTAACTTTTCACTAAAAAAAAATTCTGAATTTTTGATGAAAGATTGGGGGGAAATGTGGTCTATTTAGCAAAAATGTTTTACTTTAAAATATTAGTTTTCAAAATCTGAAAAATCAAAAATATTTACCCAAACTGAATATTTGTACTGAAACATTTTTGGATCTTTCGTCTTTCTTTATATTATATATATATAGGTCTAAAAGCCATTCCTTATCAAAAACATTTCCATGAAGTATTTTGACTGGCTGTAATACAGATGGTACAGGGCCAGATTCTGATACTCCTGATGGCACTTAGCAGCCTCTTCAGTGGGCTATTTCTGGTGTGAAGTACCTATCCACAATTATTATTTGAATTATGATAGCATCTGGAAGCTGCAACCAAGATCAGAGCCACTTTGTGCTAGGCGCTGTACATACACATAGCAAGTGTTGATTCCTACCCCAAATAGCTTACAGTCTAAATGGGCAAGAGAGAGACAAAGGTCACCCAGCAAATCAATGGCAGAGCTGGGAATAGAAGCCAGATCTCCTGAGTTCCAGTCCAGTGCTCCACCCACTGGACCACACTGTCTCTCCAGTAAGTAGGTATCTCTCCGTTTTTGTAGACCCGACTGAAATCACTAGCCTCTACTGCAACGATTCAAGCTTTAAATGCACGGGGAAATCATTAACACACTGTGTCACCCAGCTGCCTCCGATTTTGTCCTTGCCAGTTTGAACACGTCCCTTTATCTCTGCTCCTCAGCCAAGGTGAAGCTGCATAGAAGCTGCATATCAATGTGGATCATATTCAGATTCAGGTAAAAAGTGATTTACTGCCAAGAGGCTATTGGTAAATTGTTAGTTTTATGTTCACTGTGATAGTTTCATATTTGCTTTTATCGTTTGCAGTAAAACCTTTATTCTCTCCATTTTCTGAGCGCATCTTGCCTGCCTCTCCCTTCCCAGCTCACCCCTTGTTTGCCATTTCTCATTTGATCTGGCCCATGCTTCCCCTTCAATATCTGTCAGTTCCCTGACTCAGTCACCAGGGGAATCAAACTGGAATCAGATTTAAGCTGCAGCTGGGTTCAAATTACTGGGGTTCTTTTCAAAGGCTTTAGAATACTCAGAACAGGTCTGGAATGGGATCAAGTTGCTTCACATTGGGTTAGAAGTCACAGGGGTGTCTTCAGATTATGTAGCCCAGTGATAACCAGGCTTTGAAACAGCACCGACTGTTTTGATACCTTTCCAAGAGCTTCCGCAATGCCCCTAGTGCAATGAAGTGTGCCAAGTGAGTGAAGGGATAATCTGGCCCAGAAAGATAAAGCTGATCAGAAAAACTTTGATGGCACCATTTTCCACTAGAGAATGCAGATCCATCCAAATCAGAATGCTTTGCAAAACTGCAATGATTTCATCAACATTTCACATAGGGGAAAAACTGGAAGAAAATAGTTCTGACAATGTTGACGTGTCCTGTTTGGACATTTCCAGAATGAAATGTATTGATTTTTTTCTTCATTTTGAAATGACTTTTCAGTTTGAAATTGTTTACATTTTGTATTATGTGTGATCATATATAACAGAACACAGAATCATTTAAAAAAAAAAGTTGAAATGGAGACAAAATGAAATCGTCCGCAAAAAGCAATTAAAAATAGTTTGGGATCAATCAAAAATGTTTTATTTAGACAAAATCAAAATGAAATATTTTGATTGTGTCTAAAATTGAACATTGATAGATCAAAAACTGTATTTTTTTTTTATTTTCCTGCAGAAAAAATTAAAATGGGGGAAGATGGTATTCTGAACATCAAATTTTGAAATATTTAATTAAATGGAATTTCCATCCTCCATGCAGTTCTGCTTAAATGACTTGACCAATGCTGCACAGTCAATCAGTGGCAAAGCTGGGAGTGGAATTTGGTAGTTCCTAGTTCATCCTGGCTCCATTAGATCAATGGCACTCAACCTTTCCAGACGACTGTACCCCTTTCAGGAGTCTGATTTGTCTTGCGTACCTAAGTTTCACCTCATTTAAAAACTACTTGCTTATAAAATTAGATATAAAAATACAAAAAAGTGTCCCAGCACACTATTACTCAAAAATTGCTTCCTTTCTCATTTTTACCATCTAACTATAAAATAAATCAACTGGAATATAAACATTGTATTTGCATTTCAGTGTATGGTATAGAGAGCAGTAAAAACAAGTCATTGTCTGTAGGAAATTTTAGTTTGTACTGACTTCGCTAGTGCTTTTTATGTAGCCTGCTGTAAAACTAGGTAAATATCTAGATGAGTTGATGTACCCCCTGGAAGACCTCTGAGTATCCCCAAGGGTATGCCTACCCCTGGTTGAGAACCACTGGTAGATCATGGGGCCTATCTGTTTTACATCCAGATTCCATTTTTAATCAAAAATAAATGTGTGCAGCCATAATATTTTCTTGCCCCTTTATCTTAATTGATAGATGACATGAGCACCTGTGAATTTGAAGTCCACTGGCAAAGAAAAATCCAGCTGTAATTCTTGCATTTGATCAGCTCTTCCTTTACCCTCCAATATCTCTTTGAGGATCGGACTCATTAGGCTGGGTTGGTAGAGGGGGCAAACTGAGCAACAGAAATCTTGTTGACACCGAGTTCTGAAATTCGCCCACCATTGCTCTACCCTTTGGGCAGCCCTGCTGGCACGAGAAACACTGTCAGTGTTAGCACAGAATGGGCTTGGCTTTTTATCACCTTATCGTCTAGTCTTGCTCATTGACAATTAAACCAGAGAGGTCAAGTGCTGTGTTCAAGGTCATCCAGCCACTGTTGGATCCCAGAAGAGTCAGTCCTGTAACTTAACCACAAGACTAGCCATCGCGGGAGGAGCCTTGCACTTCGTTAGCAGTAACATGCGGGAGGAGTTTGGAAACTCTCCATCTCTCTCTGGCTTGCTGCTGCCAGCGGGTCCCCCAAACCGTCTGAAAGCGTGACTGGCTCGGCACACACCACAGTGGGTTTCTACTGCTCAGGGGCCACACCTAGCATCTGTTCTCCAAGCTGCACAGCGAAAGCAGTGACGCTGATGTTAGACTGTGAGGGTAACACAAGATACAGTAGGATGGGCCAACCTGGCTGATCCAAAGAAATGCCTTGGAGACGCAGCTGAGAGGAACTCAGCTCATGGGGAATCGGTGCAAACCTTTCTCCTCCTCCCAGGGGTTTACTCCACCAGGGCTATGCTTGGAGCTCCAGGGGGAAACTGGAAGGGGAAATCAGGTGGAACAAGTTCTTCTTCCATCTATGTAGGTTACTTATTTGCTCCCCATTACTGTATCTTAGTGCCTCACCATCCTTAACGTATTGTACTCATAACACCCCTGTGAAGCAAGCAAGCACTATTCCCATTTTATTATCCTCATTTTACAGAAGAGAAACTGAGGCACAGAAAGGCTAAGTGACTTGCTCAAGGTCACAGAGGAAGTCTGCGGCACAGCAGAGAAGTGAAGCCAGGTCCCTACCTACAGCCCTAACCACTGGACAATCCTTCCCCAATCCATCTGGAACATCATCATGTGTAATGGATAGATTTGCACAGAAAGACCTCAATCCCTGGGTCTGGCTAAACTATGCTTGGCATAGGACATGTAAGGAGACCTAATCCCACTTTTGCTGTGCCTTCCCCTTCTAGACACGTGCCAGGTGCAGCTCTACCAGGCTGGGCAATCTGGGCCATTGCATGTAATGTTCTTTTCCTAGAGGGATGGACTCCCACCTTCTTACTCTCTGGATAATCTCTCCTAGTTTCCTGGAGCCACTTCAGCCATTCCTGGAATTTATTTGCGCCTTCGCATTTGGGCCAATTTTAAAACTGCTGGTGACTGAGATGAAAGGTAACGAAGGGCCTTCGGTTCACTAGGCCGAGAAGGGCAGCTCTTAGGTCAAGCGCTGATGCTGAATACTGCCTCCACTCTCCAAACCCTAACTCGTCGAGTGTCTGTCAGGGAGGTGGAGTGGGAAAGAGAATGAGCCGCGCCTCTGGCCCCTGTTCCATCCACTGGCCTAAGGAGCCGTTCAGGTGGGAAGGAAGCTGCCCTCTTTCAATGGCTGCAGAAAGTTATGCCCTCCCCTCCCATCCCCACAGAGCCAGGGAGCAGCTGTGCTCTCCCTCCCTGAGGGGAACCTGAGTCATCACACATCTTAGCTGCTCCTGGGAGAGTGCAATTTACACACGGCCCCTTGTCCATGGCTGTGCCTAGAGGCGCCATCCACCGCTATGGGTAGAGCCAAATCCATCCCTGAAGGCCTGGGTCTCTCATTCCATTTTGCTGCATGGCAGCATCCCTGTCCTCCCTCTTCCCATGGGAGCCGGAGCTGAGCCGCCAGCTCATTGACCTCCGCAGCCTCTGAGCGTCCAATTCAAACGCATGCCTTTCTGCAGCCTGACAGCTGTGAACATCCGCAGGAGAGAATTGCCAAGTCAGGTTCGGCTGCAGCATATTTGGGAAAGAAGAGGGCTGTCTCGCCAGCCCTTAACATGGTCACCTAGAGCTATGGCATAAACTAGAGGTGGGCAAACTACGGCCTGCGGGCCACATCCGGCCCACGGGACTGTTTTGCCTGGCCCCTGAGCTCCTGGCCCGGGAGGCTAGCCCCCGGCCCCTCCCCTGCTGTCCCCCCTCCCCTGCAGCCTCAGCTCACTGCGCCTCTGGTGCAAAGCTCTGGGCGGCGGGGCTGCGAGCTCCTGGGGAGCCCAGCCTGGCCTGGCACTCTGTGCTGCGTGGTGTGTGGCTGGCTCCAGCCGGGTGGCGCGGCTGCCTGTCCTGGTGCAGCCGTGCCGCCAGTCACCGGTGCTCCAGGCAGCGCGGTAAGGCGGCAGGGAGAGGGGGAGGGGGGTTGAATGGGGTCAGTCAGGGAGAAGGGGCGGTTGGATGGGGCAGGGGTCCTGGGGGGGCTGTCAGGGAGCGAGAAGCAGGGGGGTTCGGATAGGGGGCAGGGGCCGGGCCACGCCTGGCTGTTTGGTGAGGTAGCGTCTCCACTACCCGGCCCTCCATACAATTTCTGAAACCCGATGCGGCCCTCAGGCCAAAAAGTTTGCCCGCCCCTGGCATAAGCTATGCATTGGTGACAGAGGCACTGGGCATCATGCAGTCACATGCATGGGAACCACCATGTATTTCTTTATATCCTCCATTGCTGAAGATTGCCTTGGGCATTGCCAGTCTTTCTTATGAGCATCTGGGCTCTTGCTGCACCTTGCTAAACAACAGATGTGAAGACTAAAAGAACGACTGAACTGCAAGGCATCTTGTGGAAAGCAGGCGCTGCTAAACCAGAACACACCATTGAATCTGGCAGTAGCCAAGATCTTAATGTTCAAATTAAGGCAAAAGAATTTGACAGTGTCCATTGTGCTCCTGGCTATTAGTGCAATGCTGTACATGGAATACTCTATCATTCCTGGCTGTAAATTGTGCTATATTGTGTCTGGCCACACAGTTCCGAATCCTTACATAGCACCCATATCTCTAGCATGTGTGACTCCTCAAGGTATAGAGCCTAGGAACCGTAGTCATTTGTGCTGTACAAACACAGAATAAAAAACCTTGTAAGATACGTTTTGACATCAGCCTTATCGCATATAAAGTGCATATAAGCAGGCACAGCTGTACCTAATGCTTTAATGCTCATGGGTATTCAGTAGAACTAGTTAGAAAATGGAATATCCAACCTCTGGGAAATGCCAACCATTCAAAATTCGTTTTCTCCCTGAATCAGGACAAAAAGTCAAAATTGTTCATGGTATAGAAATTACAAAAAACATTGATGTGGAAACATCAAAAAGATCCTTAGTGAATCAAAACATTTTGTTTCAATGATGCTAAAGGCTATACTACAATGTAAAACGTTAAATATCATGTTTATAAAATGCTACCTATCTATAAATGTACTACAATATGGACCCTCATTTGATTCTGTTTGTAATGCAGCTAGCACAATGGGTCCTGGCCTGGAGAGGGGCTCTTACATGCTAGGGTGACCAGACAGCAAATGTGAAAAATCAGGACAGGGGAGGGGGGTAATAGGAGCCTATATAAGAAAAAGACCCCAAAATCAGGACTGTCCCTATAAAAATGGGACATCTGGTCACCCTACTACATGCTATCAATACAAAAAGATAACAGCAGCAAGGTATTGAAGCACAGCATAACATTGTGAAAACATATTAGTGCAAACAAGATGTGACAGACATTGCAACTGCGTACAGCACCTTTGGGGGAACATTCGTGTATTAAGTTTATGTATCGCTGCGGGCCAGGGATTGTATGAATGACTGTGTTCTACACCATGGGGGAAAGTTATTCCAACTCCTCCAGGAACTAGGAACAGTGAAGGGCGAGTAAGGTGAATTGCTCAGGTTTTGAACACCTCTGGAGAAGTACCACCCCCTGGGAAGGTTCAGATACACTAGTTCAAACAGTTTTTCCAGAGAGTATGAAAACAAAGAAAGGGCTTTTGGCTTAAAGTGGCTACATTTAAACTGACTCAGGGCCTTCTTTCTGTTCCAGCAAATGGACGGGACCTTCCGTCCAAGAGCTGCAACCCTTGCGGAAAGATTGGACAGAGTTTGGCTTATCAGGGCCTCATAAGACTGAGGGGTGACCTCTGGTAAGCTTTTAGCACATGCATAGGGACTTATATTGTTTTCTCTCTAATGTTTTTGCCTTAAGAATAAAGGAGCGTGCCTAGAAAGAGGTAACTTGTAACTGCTGGCAATACACCAGTCTTAGCCCTGGGACAGAAAGCAATGCACAAGCACTGGCCTTCAGGTGGAGATATTGCAGCACAAGGCAGGAACTTCTGTCGCCTTAAAACCCTGGTCAGGGGGAAGCGAGAAATCTAGGAGAAGTGGTGGCTGGAAGCTGGAAACCTTTAAGGGGGTGCCCTTCAGGGATCATGGAAGGGGAAAATACAGGTGCAGTAACCCTGAAATCATGACTCAAGATGCTATGATAATACACATAAATAAGTCTATAAAGGAACAAACATCAGCAACATAGACTGTAATAGGGGAAGCTGAAACAGAAGAATCCACTTTCAATTTTGAATCGTTTAGACTTTTGACCATTGAAAACATTGTCCAAATCAACACTTTCCCATGAAACTTTCCACTTTCAGCTTTGACAAAACAGCATTTTCCAACAGAAGGCTATCAACCTTTTGCGACCAGTCTAGTATCCAGTGACTCCCTGACCCCCGCGGTAATTATTACCATTATAGCCCGCATTAAAAATCAAGCCTATCGAGCAATGGTGAAATATCCAGCTATTTGCTTTATAGCTTCTTGTCAGAGCTAGCTCTATATGCCCATTATCTCAGCACTGTCAATGGCACACAATGGATCTGAGCATGCATCAGAAATAACACTTTTATTCAGCACAGTCATTTTCAGAGGAATGGGCACAAATTAACGCTTGGCTACGTAACTCTAAATAATACATTACCTCTTTCCACAGAACAATTATGCAAAATATTATGCTTGCAAAAATGGGCTCAAGATACCACAAAGTGTTATCTAGTTTCCACAAAAGTGAAGTGAATAATATCTCGTTTTCATACGGTACCTTTTAGCCATAGATCTTAAAGTGATTTACAAAGGATCATTGTCGCCATTTTACTGGTAGGTAAACTGAGGCACAGGAAAGGGACATGACTTGTCCAAGGTCACGGCGAGGAATAAACCCTGACTCCCAGGCCAGTATCCTAGTCACTAGGCCATCCTGGCATAGCAAGTGAACTCAGCAGAACTGAGTTTACTCAGGAGATGCTCAGCACCTTACAGGATCAGACGCTCTAAGGCCATCCCACGACCCCCACAGGAAAGAAGTTACCCAGTCAAATGGTTTTTATTCTTGTTTCTAGCCAAAAGGCCTTAGCCCAGATCGGGGCCCTTTTTTGCTGGGTGTTGTACATGGTAAGAGATTGTATATTCTTTAGGAAAGGGACTGTCTAAACAGACAAGACCCACTATTATCCCCATCTGGGAGCTGAGGCACAGGGAGATTAAGTGACTTGGCCAAGGTCATGGGCGGGGGTTGGTGGCAGAGCTAGGAAATTAACCTAGATCTCTAGTCCAGTGTTTTTACCTGCAGACCATCAACGTGAAGTGTCCCCAGTACAACCCCAAGTTTAACAAGGCCTATAGCAAACAGCATGATGCAGCACTGTGCTGGGAGTCAGGATACATGGGTTTTAGCCCTAGCTCTGCCACTGATCTGCTCTGTGACCTTGGGTTAGTGACGCTGTGATGCTATTCGAGGTACTGGAGGTGTGCGGGGTGAGTGAGCCTTGTCTGTGTCCATCAGGGGAAATCTTCCCTGGCTCCTGGCAGCACACACACCCAGCTCCAGACTTCACAAGCTCCACTCTTTCCCAATGCAGGTTAGCAATTTCCACACCCCACTTACTTACACGTGAGCGCCCAGTCCCTTACCTTCCGGACACCCATGATGTACACTAACCTGCTGCCTCCGTGGAAGCAGAGTACCCTGTTTAGCACAAGGCTCTCAGATGAGGTTTATTTAACAGAGCTTGAGCTAGAGATTCAAATAAAAGCAAGCACAAGAGATTGGAAACATAAGGTTACAAGTAAAAGAAAGGTTTCGGAGTAGCAGCCGTGTTAGTCTGTATTCGCAAAAAGAAAAGGAGGACTTGTGGCACCTTAGAGACTAACCCATTTATTTGAGCATAAGCTTTCGTGAGCTACAGCTCACTTCATCGGATGTATTCCGATGAAGAAAAAAGTAAAAGCAAAACATCAGACACGCTCCATAGCCTACAGTTATTAACAGGTAACTTTCCTGTCTAATACGGTATTCCTCACCCAATGGTCAGCCCTTGTCCATTTCAGAAAGCTGGGATCCACCTTTTGAGACACCCCGCCCCTCTGGCAGAGTCTCTGTTCCGTAATGGATAACCTCTTGTGCTCTCTCTCGTCTCCAGTACAGTTAAAGACTATTGCCTTTTACCCCATGCGGTCCCCTATTCAGAGACTTTTCTTGGACTCTTTTGTCTTTGCAAATCCTCAAGCCTCTCCCTGGACCAGACAGTAAACTTAGGGCTAGCTCCAAGGACATGTCTGGTTCTCAGCACTGATTGCGTTAACCTTGAGCCCTGCGTCACCGCTGATGACAAGCTTCACACTTCAGCGGTTCCAAAGCCCAATACCCTACACATTGCATCGCTCAAACATTCCTTCCCATTCAAACATCCTACAATAGCCATGGCAATTAGCTGATTCATCACTTTTGGCAGAGATCCCACGCAACACCCTTTCGTGAAATGGGCAGACACCTGCCCGGGCGCATCTGCATCACAGATCCTCACCCTCCTTTCGCAAGTGCTTTGAGGTGTATTGCTGAAAAGCCCTAGAGAAGAGCCCAGGGTTACACTTACTTGTGGGATAGCACTCTTCACAGACCAACCCTGCAAGTCCCATGGCGGCTGCTCGGGACTGGTATTTTAATACCTAGCCCAGCATGCAAACGATATGAGCATTGCCTGCTATTTAGAGAAGTTTCATCCCTTTAGCCCTAAAGCGTTAGCTGTCAGAAGAGCCTTTCAGGGTCTGAAATATGATGGGTGCCCTCGGCCCCCATGGGTGTGCATTTGCTCCACCCCATGGTCACTCTGGACTTCACAAGAGAAGCACGGATTGAATTCAAAGGCACATAACCCTGCTGCTTGGGCTAAAGAAGAATGAGCCTTAGTTATTAGCGGTATTGGGCCTATCACACAGTGAAGCAATTCTAATTCTTTCTTAGGTGCTTATATGGTCCACATTACCATTAGACCTGAGCATCTCACACTCTTTAATGTATTTATTCTCACAACGAACATCCCTGTGAAGTGCTGTTATCCCCATTTTACAGATGGGGAGCTGAGGCACAACTAGACTAAGTGACAAGCCCAAGGTCACACAGGAAGCCTGTGGTAGAGCAAGGCATTGAACCCAGGTCTCTGAAATCCTCGACTACTCCCTTAACCACTAGACCACTGTTCCTTTCACTCCATTCACTACAGGGGCAGCAATGAAGATATCCACCAAACCATTAAAATGCCCAGAAATTCTGCCTCCAGCTGATGTCAAAATGGGATGGCCCCCATGTGGCTTTGGGGGACTCACCAAAGAGAGTTGGCTTGAGAATTTTTAACGACATCCTCCATCCCTAACGTGCTGTAGCAAGAAACACTCTCTGAGGTGCACCCAGCTTCCTGGTGGCAGCTGACGATTTAATACTGTGTAAGGCCAGAAGGGATTATTGTGATCATCTAGTCTGACCTCCTGCATAACACAGGCCAGAGACTTCTCTGAAATAACTCCTGTTTGAACACAGAGGAAGCTCAGCGCCTTGCAGGATTGGGCCCAGAGTGAAGCAATTACCTTGCATTCCAATGCTAATCAGGACTGTCGGGCTGTCAATATTCTATTTGTTTTTATTACGATGATGTAGGCAAGACTCAAGGGAACATGGAGCTGGCAGACTAATGGCTTTACAGGGTCGGGAGAGGAAAGTAGGCCCACTCAAACTTTTTCAAACTCTCAAACAACATTTATAAAACTTTGTCTTTTCTGTAAAGTATGTGGCCTCTGCTGAGTACAGGATGTGATGATATAAAGAGTCTATTGGCATTTTCGTGTGCGTGTGTATAGATGGCTATGGAACAAATGAAGATGTGATCTGGTATAAAGGATGTGCTTGGAATGGTGATATTACTCATGTGGCGAGGCTACAAATGAATTATCCTGGTCAATCCAAGGAACATAAGAACGACCATATTGGGTGAGACCAAAGGTCCATCCAGCCCAGTATCCCATCTACTGACAGTGGCCAATGACAGGTGCCCCCAGGGGGAGTGAAATTAACAGGTAATGATCAAGTGATCTCTCTTCTGCCATCCATCTCCACCCTCTAACAAACAGAGGCTAGGAACACTATTCCTAACCCATCCTGGCTAATAGCCATTAATGGACTTAACCTCCATGAATTTATCCAGTTCTCTTTTAAACCCTGTTGTGGTCCTAGCCTTCACAACCTCCTCAGGCAAGGAGTTCCACAGGTTGACTGTGTGCTGAGTGAAGAACTTCTTCCTTTTATTTGTTTTAAACCTGCTACCCATTAATTTCATTTGGTGGCTCCTAGTTCTTATATTATGGGAACATGAAAGTAACTTTTCCTTATTCACTTTCTCCACACCACTCATAAATTCAGGAATTTCAAAAATGACTAGTGATTTTGGATATCTCAATTTTTTAGGTCAAACCTGAGACACGTTAATCTAAAAATAAAATCATCAGTCACTTGTGAACATTTTGGCCATACCTTCTATTAATTTTAAACAGGAGATGGATGTGCAAATCCCCTGGGCTCCTTTGAAAAGCTCAGCCTGATCCTCCAGTGACTAAGACTTTTATCATTCCTAGGATTCAGACCACAATAATTCAATAGAGTCCAATGTCCTTTGTCTCTCGGGTAATACATTTCAATCTCACCTAACATTTACTTTGAGAAAGAGAATAAAATCCTACAGGTTCCCCCTTGGACTCCAATCCCTGCACGACTGCTTTGCAAAACTGCATTTTCTGAGTTGGGGCAAGTCTCTTTATTACTTCTGAACATGCAAGTGAAATATCCTCATATTGCTTTGTCTTGATCATTCTAACGACAGGGGCAGGAGTAGATTTGCTGCCTGGGTTGGGGAATTTCCGTGTCAACTTTGCAAGGCTCATTTTGCAAGCACCTATGTCAAAACTACAGGGCTTAAAAGACAAATGCAGCTGGTCTGCAAGTACTTCCTCTAGCCAACCAATGTCATTTCCTTTTGTAGCTACCAGTTCCCTACAGTCCTCGTGCTTCATTCGACTTGCAAGCATTTGCTGCAAGTCTGAGAACAGATGTGATTTCCAGCTGTGTATTTATACCAACCACAGAGAGTACATTAATAACAATTATTAAGTGCTTTATGTTACAAATTAAGACTGTAGCCACAGCAAAAATATCTAGCTGGGTTGTGTATGGTCTCTTGTCAGAGCAAGCCATAAATTCCCATTATCACAACACTATCACCATTGCAAAACAGGTCTAAGCACTCATCATAAATAATGCTTTGAAACAGTGAAATCATCTTTGGACACAAGAGCATAAATTACTGCTTGACTTTGTAGGGCCATGCATGCCTGAACTTTTAAATAATAGTTTCACCCCCGTCAGCCAGCTATAGATTGTGATTTTTGAAAGTTGCATTCAGAACTTCTTCCACTGCTTATCTCAGACACTTATGTTACAGTCACGCCTAGAGGCCTCTTCCTGAAATTATGGCCCCATTATGCTAAGCACTGTACATACACAGTATAAATGACAGCCCGGGCCCCAAAACACTGACAAGCTAAATAGTCAGGCCAGACAAACAGCACAAGAGGTGACTTGCCCAAATAAGTTAGTGGACATGTTGAGAATAAAACTCATGTCTTCTCATCCCCAAGGCTGTACCCCATCTACTGGGCCACACGGCCAGCACCCAAGATAAACTGGCTTAGAGGGTTGGCTGTCTATCAACATGCACTTCTTGAGCACGTGAGGAATGGAGAGTACCAGGGAAAGTGACTGCGGTCTAGGCTGCTTTGGGAGAACAATAAGAATGCAGCTTCTCTTGGTTTTTCACATTCATGCCTACAAACCTTGCTGAGACACCTTAAGAGCATTCACACCCAAGTATTACATGGAAACCTCTTTGAGGCTCTGACAGAGCTTGAGAAGATCAGAGGCGTACACATGTCGCAACCCTGCCCCCACAAAGCAAACCAATGACTTTGGTTCTCCAGCACAGTACATGGTATGTTGGCACAAAGGAAGATGGTGAAACCCTACAGAAATTCCACACGCCTCAGACCTGGTTTCAAAGATACTGGCGTGGATATTTTTGCTGGTGAAAGTTTCCAGTTTGATAGCTGTGGAGTGAAAAACTCTGGTCACAAAACAGGCAGAACAAGGTCAGGGGCGTTGCAAGCTTTCCCCTCTTCTGCTCTGCTCTGGAGGGACCATCTCTTCCTTTTCCATGGAGCATTCACTCCTTGGCCTCTCTGTCAAGAATGCCTACAAAGTTTTGTCTGGTTGACGAAATGGACACCTGTGCACCAAGAACAGGGCTGAGATCACAAACTAATTCCATATAGGCCACCAAAGAGTCTTTAGAAATCACCTTCCAGCCTCTACCATCCTGAACTGGATGCAAACTGGTGATACAAGAGGGAAAGTCTTAATCCCATTACTTTGTCACCCCCGCCCCCCGCACGATGAAGATTTTAATAAAGATGATGAATCAACTTTAAATTAGAGGGCTTTTAAACAGTTCATTTTCATCTATTTGTTTCACAGTAACATAGATCCTCAGGGGACAACAGCCCCTTTTCAGACCATCTGCAAACAAAGAGGACGTTAATTGAAACCACCTTCAACTAGTGCTTTGGATTTTTTCATGACACGTTTATCACTGCAGCTATTCCGACTCTGCATACAGTACTTTCAGGCCTTTGCTATCTGCGCATCATATTAGCTCTCAGCATCACCCTGAAAAGAACAAATTTATTTGCTAATGAGTTGTTTGCTGGGTTAGAGGTACCAAGAGCTGCAGCAACAGACTACAGTATTGAAGTTTAGAGATTGCAAAGGGAGCAATTGTGGCCCCTTCCCTCATTTCTGTCCTCACTCCGAGGAGGGGGAGATGTTAAGAAATTCTCTGCATATTTCTTCCTGATAGATCAGTCTCTCTGGAGAGTGAATCCCTCCTTCAAATCACAAAGCATATGCAGGTTTCCCTCACACCAGTATGACCCATGGCATAAGAGTTCAGTCTCCGTGGCCCATTTTGCCTTCAACCTCCCTGTTAAGAGGACAAGTAAGTGTCGGCCGCTGTGGTAGGTTTTGCGACAGGGACACCGGGCCCCAGAATTTGGACTGAGAACATCTTCCCCATAGAGGACTGTGACACTGCACCCCATATTCTTCATAGTTGTATTGTTAGGATATAGAATCATAAAATACCAGGGTTGGAAGGGACCTCAGGAGGTCATCTAGTCCAATCCCCTGCTCAAAGCAGAACCATTCCCCAACTAAGTCATCCCAGCCAGGGCTTTGTCTAGCGTTAAAAACCTCTATGGAAGGAGATTCCACCACCTCCCTAGGTTACCCATTCCAGTGCTTCACCACCCTCCTAGTGAAAAAGTTTCTCCTAATATCCAACCTAGACCTCCCCCACTGCAACTTGAGACCATTACTCCTTGTTCTGTCATGATAGGATTATGGCATAATTATGATGCATTTTGTATTAGATGTGTCATGTAAGGGGTCATTGAAAAAGTTATGATTTGCTAAATAGGATTATCCTATTTGTGTGCATGTATCATTTTTGAATCTGAAGTTTCATAGATTCATAGATATCAAGGTCAGAAGGGACCATTATGATCATCTAGTCCGACCTCCTGCACAACGCAGGCCACAGAATCTCACCCACCCACTCCTGTGATAAACCTCTCACCTATGTCTGAGCTATTGAAGTCCTCAAATCGTGGTTTAAAGACTTCAAGGAGCAGAGAATCCTCCAGCAAGTGACCCGTGCCCCATGCTACAGAGGAAGGCGAAAAACCTTTAGGGTCTCTTCCAATCTGCCCTGGAGGAAAATTCCTTCCGGACCCCAAATAAAGTTTTGAATATTGACTATGTACATTATGCTTATGCTCAAATAAATTGGTTAGTCTCTAAGGTGCCACAAGTCCTCCTTTTCTTTTTGCGAATAGAGACTAACACGGCTGCTACTCTGAAACCTGACTGTGTACCTGTACTTCAAATGTGGTTACACCTGGGTGACACCCACTAGGCAAAAGGCTTCCAGTCTAGGCAGCTGGTTGGAAAGGGCCTATTCAGGGTAGTGGGCCATTAAGGAAAACAATAGGCCTTAGGAGAAGCTTATCCCCCACCTGGTGAGCCTTCCTGAGAAGCTCCAGCCAGCCTATGAATAATGGCTGCTAGGACTCAGCAAGGAATGCAAGGTTATGTGACCAGGCCTCATGACTCTGGACTCCATTTTGGGTACCTGTATTTTTCCACAAGCTGGACTGGTAACGGAGTTTGGAACAAAGGGTTCCTTCCATATAGTAAAGCTATACAGGGTGTAGTGTGAGACCATCAAGTGGCCTCACTCCCCCCACAAGAGAACGACTGGAAACACCTGAGGAACAAAGACTGAACTGGAGGAAGTGCTGGTCCTAGGGTAAAAGGATTTCTAGCCTATGAATGGAAACTTGCGGTCTGCTTGGATCATCAGTCAGGGTGAGAGATTGTTAATTCAAATCCTATCCTTCTAGTATGTTAAGCTTAGTTTGTGTTTTTGTTTATTTGCTAGGTAATCTGCTTTGACCTGTTTGCTGTTACCTTTGTAGTTAATAAACTTGTTTTAATCTAAACCTGTGTGCCTTTAAATCTGGGGAAAAATCTTAGCTCTGTGAGCCAAGGCTGTTGCATACCCTTCCCGCATTGAGGGGAAGGTGAACTATATAGTAACGAGCTTAATTTGTACAGATGCCTGTGCAGCGTAAGACGGTGTAATTCCGGATGTATACTCCAACAAGGGTGCGGGGTGGACGAGCTGGGAAATTGGCTGTTTTCTCCTGCCTGTCTTTGAGTAAGGCACTCAGGTAGCTCAGTTTGGGTGTGAGACACCACCTGCTGTCATGTTGGGTGACCACGGGGCCTAGAGAGGCTGTGAGTCACCAACAGAGCAGTGTAGGAAAGGCCTGCCCAGCTCAGAGGTTAAAGGGGAGCAGCGGTTCTCACTGCTCCCAAACTGTACCCCAAGGGTGACAACCCATCACAAGGACACCAAACAGTCATGATCTGCTAATGACATTTTACTCATTACTGACCTTGGCTGGATTCAAACTGGCAACCCAAAGGTGAAAATCTGTTTGTCCTTCAACCAAACCCCTGCGTTATCCCACCCCGCCCTGTTCTTTTGATCACATGTCAGAAGAGGCTAAAGGTGGGGTTATGATTGGGATCTGAATGAAATAAAAGTGGCACTTTCGTACCCCGGTATCTGTTCTCCACCGGTCAAGTTGTACAGTTGGAATTACGTGTGCAAGATCTGAATTGTACTGTGTGTGTGTCTCTTAGGCTGATGGTGTTTTTCCCTGTATGTTTCCTGAGACACATGCTACGTTTAGTGTCCAGCTCATAACAGCATCATTACGAGCAATGCAGGGCTAGCATAGCTGTTAAGACACAAGCAAACTTCTATTCTGCATCATGGGCAGAACTGACAATATGGGACCCCACCCTATAGGGTGCCAAGCAGAGCTGAATATTCACTGTCAAAACAGTTCTTTCCAACATAACGGAAAATTTTCAGGGTTTTTTTTCCCCGTCTCGGGGAAATGTTTGTGAGACCAGCTCTGGCACCGAGTGACATCAATTCACACTCATTTCAACACTTTGCAAGATTGGGTCTTAAGTGTCAGACTCACTGCAAGGTCTGATGTATAAGGTAGGAGAAAGCCAAGCTGATTTTCAGGTAGCAGAAAGAGGCTGCTAGTTTACAAGTCAAAACAAGAAAAAACTTTACTGAACCGATTTATAATGGAAGATGCAGATGGAGAACATGGAGCATCCAGATGTCACTGAGCAATCCTTCTACTCCAGAATTTCTTGCCATGGATTATCCAGCTTGCTACAGCCATCACAAGATTCCACAAGCAACCTTTCAGATCCCAACCTTTCAGCTCATGATTATAAAGGATGGATGCCGGGTGTCAACTGAACAGGAGTTCTACAGGCCTGAGAATACTACGGCACCTTGATGGGCACCTTCTCAACTGCCAGGGGGATGAAAAGGGGTTTTAGTGATACTAAGAATTAGGTCTTTGCCTAAAGGATACACCACTGGACTGGGCTCTATTGCTGGCTCAGTCACTGCCCTGGTGGTGACCTTGGGCAAGCACATCACCCCTCTGTACCTCAGTTTCCCCATGTGTAAAATGGATAATGGCGCTGACCTCCTTTGCAAAGTGCTTTCACATCTACCGCTGAAAAGCTCTAAATAAGAGCTGGGTATTATTGCTGCTGCCTTTCCCACCACTGATTTCAGATAACAAGCTACTTTAAAGGTCTGATTTTTTTTAAAGTGGATGTGCATCTAATTTTCATGTGAAATTAACATAAGAACAATGGCCATATTGGATCAGACCAAAAGTCCATCTAGCCCAGTATCCTGTCTTCCAACAGTGGCCAGTGCCAGGTGCCCCAGAAGGAATGAACAGATCAAGTGATCCATTCCCTGTCGTCCATTCCCAGCTTCTGGCAAACAGAGGCTAGGGACACCATCCCCGCCCATCCTGGCTAATAGCCATTGAGGGACCTATCCTCCATGAACTTACCTAATTCTTTTTTGAACCCTGTTGTAGTCTTGGCCTTCACAACATCCTCTGGCAAAGAGTTCCATAGGTTGACTGTGTGTTGTGAGAAGAAATATTTCCTTTTGCCTTTTGTTTGTTTTAAACCTGTTGCTTATTAATTTCATTTGGTGACCCCCTAATTCTTGTGTTATGAGGCATAAACAACACTTCCTTATTTACTTTCTTCACACCAGTCATGATTTCATGTCATATCTCCCCTTAGTCATCTCTTTTCCGAGCTGAAAAATCCCAGTCCTAATCTCTCCTCATATGGAAGCTGTTCCATACCCCAATCACTTTTGTTGCCCTTTTCTGTACCTTCTCCAATTCCAATATTTCTTTTTTTGATATGGGACAAACATATCTGTACACAGTATTCAAGGTGTGGGGATACCATGGATTTATATAGTGGCAATATGATATTTTCTGTATTATTATCTATCCCTTTCCTAATGACTCCCAACGTTGTTAGCTTTTTGACTGCTGCTGCACATTGAGTGCAGTTACCACAATTATGCCTTCAAAATATAATAACAACATGCACAAATGAACATAATTAGGAGTTTGCCTGAACAGTCACCAAAGTTATGCCCAAAACTGCAGTGATTGCTCATGCAAGTTAGGCACTCAGTTGTGTGACCATGGCATGAAATTCATCCCAATGCACAGAACCAGCACAAAAGATACTTATGCCCTGATTATATCTTGAGGGTTTTGTGATGCAAAAGCACTGTGATGAATTCCACTCATTGTGCATAAAAAATTGTGGACAGGGCTTTCTAAAGTGCTCAGAGTTGGTCTAATGAGTCCCACTGAAGTCAATAATAAAAATCTCACTGACTTCAATAGGAGAAGAGTTAGGGTAACCATGAGAGTGCTTTTGAAAATTCCATCTTAAAATAATAAAAATAAGTCCTTAACTTTGTATCTCCAGATCTGCAATGCACTCTAATATAATCAGCTCCTCTGCAGACGGGATTAGCAGTATGATAGCCTGTGGATCCAATCAGAAAGGTCTATCAGCAAGACTTTCTAATGTTGATACAGCAATTAAAATCTGCATAATTCTTCTTAGTTCACAGAGTTAATGGATAACAGTCATTGCTGGTGAAACTTGCATCCTTCAGACCTCTATGAACCATTCACTGCAGTTATTTTTATTACTCATCATTTTAGTTATTGATTTGGGGGGAGGGGGAAGATACCTGCATTTAAGCACCATAAAAGCAGGGAAGGAAAACAAATTGCTTCATTCCAAGATTAATACACTAATCGTAATAAAAGCATGATGGTCATATTGCACAGGATTTAGCTGATGTAGTCCTAATAAATTCAGTGCAAAATGGCTGAGTTTCTTAAAAACCTGGTTAAATCATTTAGAAGTAAGTTTTGCCAAAGGAAGGAAAGTTCTCTCTGTGCTCGATTTATGTGCTAGGACTGTGTTAATAAACCATTTCGCAAAAATTTACCTGGGATCTTTTCTTCCAGTGAGACATGGTACTCCTTTAGGGACGATTAACAGCATGCCTCACTAGACAAGTGTGGATCAGAGGTTGGAGTAAGAGAATATAAACTGGGACTCCTGAGTTCTGCTTAGTGACTTTAGACAAGCCCCTTGACTTTGGAGTGGGTCGGTTTACACATTTGTAAAACGGGGATAACCCTTGCTCGCTGCAGTTTTGTGACTCTTCATCTACAAATACCTGTAAAGCACTAGGAATGCCCAAAGGAAACGTACATTCTTATCAACTGCTGGAAGTGGCCCACCTTGATTATCACTACAAAAGGTTTTTTTCCCCACTCCTGCTGGTAATAGCTCACCGTAACTGATCACTTGCGTTACAGTGTATATGCTAACACCCATTGTTTCATGTTCTCTGTGTATATAAAATCTTCCTACTGTATTTTCCACTGTATGCATCTGATGAAGTGGGCTGTAGCCCACAAAAGCTTATGCTCAAATAAATTTGTTAGTCTCTAAGGTGCCACAAGTACTCCTGTTCTTTTTGCATCAATACAGAGGGTTATGACTGATAAGAATTTGGCTGAATGGGGGCCTAAAGAAAGAAGTTAAGTGTATGCTTAACTGTAGGCATGTATAATTCCATTCCTCTTCAGCCATATATTTAACTATAAGCAAATGCTTGGCTGCATTGGGGCCTCCTTGCAAAGCTGGTAAAGAACTATTTCAGCACCAAGGGGAGCTCCATAAAGTTGGTTATACCAGGATGATGCACCCGAATGTAGTGGCATGGTAAATCAGAACTATTATATCTGTCTGGCTGCATGGCAATAGGGGAGACAGGGAGCACTGGCCTCAGCTTGGTTTTCACCTGGTTCACACCTTGAGGTGACTCAGTGAGGAGCTGCCATGTGGATATTAATGAAGAGAGCTAGTCTCCAGTTTCACTCTTTAAATCCCACGCCGGCCTGGCAGGGAGCCATGCTGTTCTTCCCGCTGCAATGCCCACAGCAACCGCCCAGCTTGCATCACCAGAGACCCCCTAGGACTCCTGAACTGCCTGCCAGGGACACGGTAGAGCTCTTCAGTCAGCTTCAACCCACGCCCTGATGGAATCAACAGGAGGCGCTAGTGTAGCAAGGCAAAGCCTCCCCAGTGGATACAAGCATAACCTGTGACCTTCCTGACCCCTTACACTGCATAGTAAAGACCCAGTCTTGGGAGGGGCTGGGCAACACCGGACCTTGGAACCCTTGGGAGTTGAAGGCCCTAGCCCCCATAGGCTACATGTAAGCCTTAGACTTTAATTCCCCTGGATGGCCATGCATTGTGCTAACATGGGTCCAGACAAGCACAACTTTGATCTACCCCAGGCAGGAAGAAGCCACAGCTCTGGGTGAGGTGGGTATTAAAGTGTCCAGGTGTCTTTATTAAATAAAGAAATGCTGAGAAGAGTGGAACAAGCAAGCCCCAAACCCATGCACAGGGACCCCTCATCGGCAGTGCTACAACACCTATTTACTCACCACAATGTTCAGGTGGGGCCTGGGCAGATCACCACCACCCTGGAGAGTAGTTTATTTCTTATTAATAGTATTATTGTGGCCCCTAGAGGTTCCAGATGGATTTCGGCCCCATTGCGCTCGGTGCTGTACAGCCAGAGACAGCCCCTGCACTGAGGAGTTTGCCATCTAAAAAAGCCCAGGAAAAAGGCAGGAGAAAATTGGTACTGTAACCCCCTTGCCCCTTTAATAGAGGGGGAAGTGAGGCCCAGAGAGTCTAATGGCCAGATCTTTAAGGTATTTAGGCTCCTTAGTCTGCACAGAGGAGCCTAGCTGGATTTACCTGGGCACCTAACATCTCTTGAGATCAGTGGGAGTTAGGTGCTTGGGTACCCAATGGGATTCTCATATCAGCATCTTTAGGTGCTTAAATGCCTTTACAGATCTGTCCCGCAGTGATTTGCCCAAGGGAACCTGTGGCAATGCAGGGACTTGAACCCAGCTCAGTGCCTTAGCCACACGATCGTCCTGCCTCAGCAGTGCCATCATCCCTGCTCTGGAGCCACCAAACCCAAGGGAAAGCACTGGGGAATCCTGGGAGTACTGGCAGCCAAACATCTCCCATTGATCCCTCTTGGAAAGGAGCTGACCTAGGATACTAACATGGCCCCATTATCATAGTATCTGAGCACCTCAAAACCATCCATGTATTTATTTCCGCAAGGCCCCCATGAGGTAAGCATTCGTCCCATTTGGGGAAGTGAGGCACAGTGAAACTAAGTGACTTGCCAAAGGTCACACAGGGAGTCTATGGCAGAGCAGTGAATTGAAGCCAGGTCTCCAGCATCCAAGGTTAGTACCCTAACCACTAGACTAGCCTTCCTCTCTGGCAGGAAAGACTAAGCCATTGCCAAAATGAGGGGTGATGAGGCAAAGTTCTACCGCTCAGGAGTGGGAGCTCCTGCAGCTAGCGCATGAGAGTCAGGTCAGTCACCACAAAGCTTCCAGCCCACTGTCCCTCCCAAAGTATTTCCCAAAACCTTCGCAGAGATGACAACCCTTTGCAAAGAAAGCCCTGCAGCCCTCCAAACAAAGCAGTGTTTAACGAAGACAGGTGTAAGCACTTAAGAACCCTGGCAACTCCCTTGACGGAGGCAGATTGTCTGATCCAATTCACTATCGAGCAAGCCGGGGGACTCCTCAGGTCGCTTTTTATCTCATGCTGAGTTGATGCCTCTTAGCTTCAGCTTCCCACTCGCTGCTTTCAGCGGTCCCCACACTGTTACATCAAGGAGCTTCTGTTTTCATCCATACCAAAACTCATTGCCTCATTTCAAAAGTAAAATAAAAAGCACAGTTCCTGCTGAGGAAAAATTCTTTGCAATGGTGATCCAAGGGCTTCAGGAAGGGGCCTGTCATCTCAATTTATAAGCCAGCTTTGGAAATCAAATCAACCCTAATTTGGAAGTGCCCAGGCTCGAAATAGCAGTAAGTAGCTAGTTCATACACACAGTCTCTCCTGCTCAGATCAACAAGATGCTTTACTCCTAACATGCTTTGCGCTCTTCCAAACAGCCTACATTTATACAATAGTAATAAACTGTCAGATTCATGTTTTGTACTGGTCACAAATTAATCCTTTTTAATCGGCCTGCTTTCCAGGCCAACAATTGCAACGTAGGAACAATGGCTCTCGGTAGGTGTTTTACACCACTCTGTTATAGAATACTGAAGAGTTACAGTCTGATAAAACACGCCACCGCCTTCCCCCTGCACACCCTCTGCCCATCTAGCGATAAAAATTCCATTCTCCACATGGGCATGAAGTCATTTGTCACGTCTGGTGTCAAGATCAAAATGTATTTCCAGCTCTCCTGCCATTTACTTCAACAGCTCTTCATTCTTCCACTGAAATAACTTAACATAAGAAATGGCTGCTCACCCAATGTAAAACTTGCAGGGACTCCAGTCTCTGCAAGATTTATTTTTTTAAACAAAATAATAATCATGGATCTGGAGGGGTTTATGGCTCAGACAGTCAATCCATCTCAAGTCTCTGGTGGGATGCTAATCCACTTGAGCAGTTTCTGACGCAGTCAGAATCTCTCTGTGAGATGGATAACTCCAGCACCGTAGCCCCCTTGTTCCCCCTCAGCTCTATCCATTATCATTACTCTAATCACTGTAGTTTCTCTGTAAACAACCTCAGATTCTTCTCTCTCTCAAATCATCCTTCCACCCCGGACAACTCCATTGGATTCTGGGGAGTTACTCCCGATCGACATGGGTAAAAGCGAGATCAGCATTGGGCTCCAAAGCTTCATCATCTTTCCACCTTAAGTCTCAGGCTTTAGAGGCAGCAGTAGCCTTGCATTTAAATCCCTTTACAGGATGAGACAACAGGAGAAATTAAGACTAATGACAGGATTTCTACCCCAGAAGGAAAAAATTCAGATTAGAGACAGCTGCAGCGTGCAATTCTTGTTCTTAGAGGACAGGTGTCCACATCAAGACTCACTCCCACTAATGGTTCAGTGCTTTGGAGTCATTTGGGGCGGGGGGGGGGGAGAAGGGAGGGAGAGATGTTCTTAGGTATGTTTACAAAGTACCTACCTATTCAGGGACGGTTATGGCCCCAGTCTCATGGCATAAAGAATTTGTCCTGACAACACCCCTGTGTGAGGCACTTAAGGATTATCTTCCCCATTTTATATATGGGGAAATTGAGCCATGGAGAGATTGAGGGACAGATTTGCAAAATTGCTCCAAACCCAACGACTCCCAGGCTTTCAGAAGAGCAATGGGAATTGTTGGGGACTGGCCACTTCTTTTAGACACCAAAATGGGAGCTGAACTGGCTCCAACGCTGGCTGCTGAGTGCTTGAAAGAGGACAGCCCCACATAGCTTGGCCAAGGTCACAAACCAAGTCTCTGGCAAAGCCAGGAATTGAACGTGCATCTCTCGAGTCCCAGTCACAAAGGCATCCTTCCTCTGACCACTGGCCAGCCAATCCGACCACTGCAGGGACCACGCTTATGTCTCTTATAAAAGTCAGAGATTTGGCTTATGTATGTTTGCCTGTGCTGGAGGCACTGAACATGTGAGGTTCCGAAATATCACTGTTAGAATGGTTACAAAGAGGACGCTGTCACATGAGACCTCCTTGTCTTCTTGGCTGCATCACAGTAAATCAGCAGAAGAGGTGGCCATAAAAACATTCACTGAATAATTCAACTGATACATCTCATAGTCAGTTTTTAGATAAGTGATTCAACAATTTTTGAGGTTATTTGACCAGCACAGTAACCCCCACTAACATTATTTCAGGTTTCTAGTGGTGTAACCAAGACCAGAATCTAGCACTAAACACGACTAGAATCAATGAAGTTAACTCTGGTTTGCTCTATTGTAAGTCAATCTGTCTGTCCTTATAGACAGGATTCAGGCATCTACCTCTGAAAAGCAGCCAGTTCTGGGGTAGAACTCAATCACCATTTTGTGCCAATAAAAAACACATTTCAGGCCTGACTGTCCTCACCCTTACCATGATGTAGCACCCTCTGCTGCAGTACACTTACACCTCATTTATACAGTGTAAACCAGGAGCAGAATCAGGACTACAGCTGGGCAAAATATTTCATGAAAAAAAATCATTGTTTCATTGGAAAAAAGACAGATTTGCAGTCGCCCAAAACAATTTGAGAATTCACACCAATTTTGGCCAGTTTTTTTAATTGAATAATAAATATTTCAGAAGTGTTGAAGTGGTTCATTCTGGCATTTCCAAGCCAAAGCTTTGACTTTTCATTTCAGAAAGGTGTTTTGTTTCAGAATTTCCATTAATGTTTTTTTTTTTTTTAAAGTAAAAACCTTGAGAACAAAACCATCCAAACGAAAGTATTTTTGACATCTTCATTTTTCTGGAAAAATGTAAAACAGGTTTTGTTTTGGGTCAATCCAAACCAGTTTTGGGGGGTTTTCCCCCCAATTGTTCAGTCTGTTGGCTGAGTGGAAAAACTGGCTATTCACACTGTTCTAATCAGAACTTTTTACCTCATGTCCTAATAGACACACTCCATAAGCACGTCAAGCAGTGTCAACCGCATGATGTACCCTTCGATACAGCTGCAGGAAGGTCTTTTTATACTTAAGCTATGGTCCTGACTCTGTTCTCACATACACTAGTGTAAATCAGCCTTGACCTGCTGAAGTCACTGGGCTTACACGGATGTAGAACTAGCGTGAAATTAGCATCAGGACCAATGGGCTTGTCATGGCACTCCCAGGTTTACCTCTGTGGGGTTACTCTGGATTTACACCAATGTAAATGTGAGAAGTATCAAGTTCATGTTCTAAAAATCCCTTGGGATCTATCCGAATAAAAGGTGCTTTCTGTGTGGAAGTTGCCGTAGCATTATAAATGGCAAATCTTACCAGGATGTTTTGCTAGTTTGTGGGGTTGCATCTCTGTCTGGTGCAATCAGGGCTGGTCAGAAGTTCTCTCCTGAATGTGTTTGATGGAAAGGTTGATTTTTTTATTAGACAAAAATTTAATGAAGGGTCTATTTTCTATGGAAAATTTTTACTATTTTTGTCAAACGTCCCCACTCCACCACAAAAAACCCTGAACTGTTTTCAGCCGAATACCAAAAACTTTGAGTAAAAGTGGATTTTTTTTTTAAATATGAAGAATCAAAATTTTGCACAAGAAGAGGGAAGAAAACCCCCAAACATTTTCCAGCCAGGGTTTGTGATTACCCGGGAGACTTTGCACCTATGTTCAAAAAGAACTAAATGCAAATTTTAATAAGGCTTCTCCCAGCTGCTAATTCCTCAGCAAAGACACAGATATCTAGAAACACACACACACAGGCCTACACAATCACAATCTACACCTACGCAAATAGAAATATATGTGCATCTGTAATCCACTGTCGAGTGGACAGATCCCCCTGTGCCCCATTTGCACAGAACATGAATCTTTTACAGTCCCAGCTACAGAAATCTGGCACTTGAGTTCCAGCTGCAGCTACTCACGCTTTTAGCTCTAGAGGTCCCCAGGTCAAACCTGGGTTTGCCAGCCTGGGTGGCAGCCACCACACCTACAAACAAACTTGCACCCACGTGTGTTTCTTACCTTTTATTTTCCCCTCAGCTACACAGGTCTCCTGCAAGTTGCAGTGACTGGTCAGAGCGAGAGCAACAGAGCTTGTTTCTCAGTAAGGGCCAATGCTACCAGGCAAGGAGCTACTTCACTTCACACCCCTAACATGAGTAGCATTAACACTTTCTGGCAAGAGGAGAGAATCTTCGGCATGCCTGGTCCAGATGGAGTTAACAGAGGCAGGTCTGTGGAACTTTTTTATTCTTAATGCTGTAAGAGAGATTGAAGTTTGGGACACTAGATCCCCTTCTCCCACCCTGCCCTGTTCCACGCCCCTCCCTGGCCTTTTCCAACTCACTTCACAAGAGAAGCCGTGACCTCAAGTACAGCATGTGCTGAGAGTGAAAAACGCATCAATTTCTTATCTCAGTATGATATCTGGATTGCTGCAGGTGCACTGCAGTTCAGATCCTCAGCAAATGCAAATCAGCCTGGCTCCATTCCTGGAGCCAGGCTGATTTACACCAGCTGGGGATCTGGCTCTCTGACTTCAGGGAGTTTAAATCCACACCTCATATTTTGCACCAATACAGAGTTTTGCATTGATAAAGTTTACGGTAAAGGGCACGGGGGGTCCCCACCCACACCTTGTAACCTGAAATTCTGCTGCTCAAAATCTCACTGGGTTTAGTTTTCCTCCCCATGTCACCCTGTGCTTCTCAGTCACGCCTCTGGCTTCACTGTCAGTTTCTATTCAGTTCTCATAGGCTCTTTAGGCCTGACAACCATATTAAGAGACCGTTTTTCAGCCATGCAAAATTATCATGTTACAGAGCAATGAACCAGATCTCACTCTCACGGCCATTTAACTCTGGAGTAACTCAGTTTGTGTCAATGGAGTTACGCCAGGTTTACATCGGTGCAGCTCAGACCAGACTCTGGCCCTAGGACTCTGCCTAGCATAGAAACGGCAGTGGATCAGATCCCCTGGCCTACTCTATGGCCCAAAGGGAAAGGAAAGCTGAGCATCTTCCCGGCTGCAGCTTCTCAGTGGGTGCAGAGCCTCATGCCTTCCACATGCCACCCGCTGCAGGGCATGGCTTAGGGGTCACATCAGGGTGATCTGGGGAAGAAATATGGACAAAACACACTGTGCTCCAGAAATCCCCAAGAGGTGAATGCTCCCAAGGGGGGAATAACCAGCTAGCATAAACTGGAGTCACCCCCAGGTCGAGACACTGTCTACTCTCACACTAGTTTCTCAGAGGCTGCTTAGCATAAGAAAGGTTAGTAACACAAAGATCTCTTTTGTATAGTGCTCCTAGGGGAGAGAGCACTTAATGCTTACATGTCACTACTGCAATTCATGTAAAACAAAGGACCACAGAGAATACTGCGATGGCCTTGCCTGTCACTCTGCCATGTGATCAGCAGCCCTTGTGTCGCTCAGCTGTCATTTAGAAGAAGCCCTGACACAGAGCAAATAACGTGGGGTTAGTAAATTTAATCCTTTTTTTGTTGGGCCTGCAGCCTGACCCCCCAAAGCCTCCCTCACTACTCTGGTTTCTAAGCCTTAGTGCAACAGGCTGCATGACTGGAAGTCTCTAGGTGAGGACTTCATTGTGTGGACAAATCCGACCCTCAGTCACAGACCAAAGCAGTGTCTGAGCCCAGCACAGACCTCTGCTAACTCCACTAGTCAGGAGCAGCAGCTCTGTGGATCACAGTAGGTTACACTACCTTGCACGGACTAATCCTCCCTTGCGACCTAAGCAGAATCTAAACGGGACTGTATGGGACCCATGACACTGAGCACCACGCAGGAATGCACACCTCTGTCAGCATTACCTTGTCACTGAGGGAAGGACCTCTCCTTGTTTCCTTCTGTTCCTCATGAATCCCGTTGGACACATCTGCCCTTGCTGGAAGTTCTTGCTTTGAGTGAGAGTCTCAGCAGCTCATTTAAGAGCATGCTCTTCTGAGGTGGGGATCTGGGAACCTCAGGAGAGATTTATTCTGAAGAAACCACTTTAAAAAAAAAAATCCCATGGAAAGTCCTTTCATTTCCCTGAGCAGCAAAAATCCCTTTTGGTTTTCCCCACTCTGTGGGAGGTGGCTGTCCCTGGAGATGTCTCATCAGAGACCACAGGGCCTGAAGGGGGATTTGGCCATCCTCTGAGAGATACCGTTGCCTTTTTGATCTGTAATGTTTTCTGACCTTTACTTTCAGTCTGATGCCCCGCTCAGAAAGCACAGCTGGGGACTAAGACAAGCAGGGTTCCACATTATATCACGTAGCACATTCTACTTGGGGTTATTCAGGAAACCCACCGGGGCAGGCTGCCGCAAGATTAGCACAGCATAAGCACTTAGGCTGCCTATCTGTGCCTAGCTGCCATCACAGTGGTAGGTTTTAGCCTGCTGGTGAGGTCAAGCTATCCTGAGCCCTGAATAAATGGGGATATGACGTGATCAGGATCTCTCTCTCTCTGCGTATTCACCCTCTCAATAACTAAGCTCACTCAAGGCACCTTTGCTAATCACTCACACTCTGCACTGCTGTCCTGAGGCTCTGTGTTCTGCTCTCAGCTGTGGAGCTCCACTATTCTTCTCATGCACAGAAACCCCCGGCAGACGAGGGGTCCAGTCAGGCTTCCTGCTGGCACCTGTCTGCAGCATACTAGAACCATGCCTGAGATAACTGGCCTCTGATGAACTCGTCAGGCCTGCTCTGCAGCCTGGCTCGTCCTTACAGTTGTGCAAGGCAGGGGATAATTAAGTCTTTTGCCCTGCTATGGCAACCTGCATCTAGGACTCCCTTGTTCCTCTCCAAAGTGGGTAAGGGGTGCAGAGCTGTGGGGCCCTGCATGCTGCAGGGAACATGCTGTACAGCGTGGTTCTCAGCCAGAGGTTTGGGGCCCACTCACAGGTTTCAGGACGTCCACCAAGCAGGGCCAGCATTAGACTTGCTGGGCCCTGGGCAGAAAGCCAAAGCCTTGCTGGCTGGGGCTGGGGCTGGGGCCTGAGGGTCCCCTGTGGAGTGGGACCCTGGCAACTGCCCTGCTTGCTACCCCCTAAACCTGGCCCTGGCTTTTATATGCAGAAAAACAGCTTTTGTGGTACAGGTGGGCTGTGGAATTTTTATAGCATGGGGGCAGGACTCAGAAAGAGAAGGTTGGGAACCCCCACACTTGCTAGGGAAAGCTGTGACCCTGCTCTAGGACCTGCTTTATTAAAGGCCTGACCCCCTTGGCTTGAGAACCCAAGCAGGAACAGCCCCACTGCTGTTAGCTCTCTGGAGCCCTGCTAGCACTGGTGTATCCATCCCAGATTGGGAGACTTACTCCCATCTACAGTGCAGACACACCCAGACAGGGAGCCTGTGGGAGAGGGAGGCACCAAACCCAGAGGAAGGATGGGGTAGTGGTTAGAGTGCTAAACTCAGGAGACCTTGGTTTAATTATCTGCTCTGCTACAGACTTTCTGTGTGACCTTGGGCAAGTCACCTAGGCCCAGATCCTCAAAGATACATAGGCTCCTAAATACCAGGTCCAAAAGAAATGAGAGTTAAGCACCTAAATACGTTCAAGGATCTGGACCTTAGTCTCTCTGTGCCACAGTAATGGGGGCGATATAAGTACCTAAGGCTGTGTAAGAACCTAAATGCACATCGAGTTGTTCCTGATTAACTCCATGTGTGGATCTCTTATGCCAGAAAAAGTGGAAAGGATTAAGCTAAACGGGAACAAGACATTCTTATTCTGGAGTAAGAGTGTCCACACATGGAGTAAATCAGGAATAACTCCATGTGAAGTCAGGCCCTAAGACAGGTAGATCTCCTGAGTTGCAGCCTAGTATCTTTAACCACATGACCAAGTTAGAGGCAGGCGCTGTCAGGTAGAGATGGTCTATTTGTGTATTTTCTCAGTCTTTGAGCACTTAACAAGTGATACCTAAAAATGATAACTGCTAATGAAGCTTGGTTGTTTAATACTAGAGTTGGGGTCACTGTAAAGCTTGGACCTCACGTGGATCCAAATCTGAATTTCCCAAAGCTCAGAGGTGTTTGGATCTGATGCTCCAATTCAAACCGATCACAGAGACCAGATCTGCTTCCAGTTATGAGCTTTCCTAAAGCTGGGGGATGTCCAGATCGGGAAATCCCATTCACTCATCTCCATGTCAGTTAGGTTTCACTGTAATTAACTGGGTCAGCCATGATGGGTATGAGGTTAGGTAATTTTAGCGGGATGCTTTCGTAACACTGCATTTCTAACATCTCATTCCTGCCTTGCTGATCCAGGATGCAAGTTCTCATGAGCACCAGCCTCCTCCGTGATGGTATAAAATCGCAGAAAGAGAGCAATCTCATGTTTAGAATAAGGGACTGTGAGCTAGGGAACACCTGGGTTCTATTACTGACTCTCTATGGGACATCACTTCACCATCTCTGTGCCGCAGTTTCCCCATCTGTAAAACAAGAGCGATGATACAGACCCTGCCAGCAGGGCGCACTGAGGCGAGGCGTAATTCACTGATGCACTTCAGGCTGTAAATTGAAACCATTGGAATGGGTTTCTGGCTTGCATGTGGGCTTGGTTTGACAGAGATGGGGTCGGGGAATGGGAATTGAAACAAGGGGTGCTTGTGGGGTGTGTGGCCAGGTACTGCTCTAGCTACTTTGTGGGATTTTTACACCACGTGGGCTTGTGTCTTTCCTTTGGCTGCCCCAGATGTAGCACTGTTGATTATTATTTGCTAGTAAAAGCCACCCCAAGTCCCCACGATGTGTTAGTGGCTGCATGAGCAGAGACCGTGTTTTGAATTGGAGCAGTATTTTCTGTGCTTCTGCTTCCCTTTCACTAGATGGCACTGAGAAAAGCCTCTCCCTGCTGCTTTGGGCCTTTCCCTTTCCCCTTTTGCTGGCATCTCCTTGGCAGAGGCAGATCCGGCAGCTCTCAGACAACAGCCGTGAGCCACCAGCCCCAGGTCCATTTCCTGGCAGGAGAGGGGCCGGCAGCAGGCAGGGGAGCAGCTGCTGACCCAGCCACAGATGCCAAGCAGAGCTGGGAGAGAGCAAAGGAGCCAAGCACCAGCAATGCCTGGCAATGCAGCACTCAGACAAACCCGTGACGTATTCCAGCAAGCACCCAGTTAAGGCCCTGTGGGTGGCAGCAGGATTTGAAAGCCCACTGGCTTGGCAGGGGGGTTATAGGGAAAGTTGGGGTGCAGATGGGGGGGGGGCGCTAGGGTCACTTTGCCCCTGTGATCTGAAAAGCAGGAAGCTTTTCACCCAGTCGTAGTTTTTAAAGCAACACTTTGTTGCCCCAAGAGCTGGTGGTTTTAAAGGGGGCTGGTTGGCCTGGCTGGTTTGTTCTTACCTGGGGCTGTGACAAAGGGAGAGGCAAAGGTGCCTTTGCAAAGAGCCTCCTCGCTTGCAATCAGTGGCTCTGCGGGGCTGTCTGGGTGCTAGGGTTTGGCAGTCAGTGGAGAGTGGTTTGCATTTGCCTTTCCTGTGTCCCAGCTGGTTGGATGTGATATTTACAAAGGGCTGATCAACCTGGGCCGGGGAAATCTGCTTTCAGACTTGCAAGCCCAGCACCAAGCTCCCCGGTTCTTTCAATGGAAAACCAGAGGATGCTAAAGACACAGGAGCCCTGCGCTAGCCTCGGCAGCGGACTGAGCGAGCTGGTAGGGAACAGGAAGCTGATGGTTTTGGGGGCCCTGTTAGCCTGGTTATTAGTCGTCCACTTGCTGGTTAACATCTGGCTGCTTTGCCTCCTCTCCGGCTTGCTGGCGGTGTTGGGGGGATGGCTGGGTTCCCAGGCCATCATCAGCACCTGCACCCGGCTCCACTTGGAACGGTTCGTCCTGCTGGAGAGCTGCCCACAGAGCCCCGAGGCGGAGAGGCAGCTGGACGAGGAGATTGACCGCATGATCCAGAAGATCATCCGGGACTTTGTGTCCTCGTGGTACCGGACAGTTAGCAGCGAGCAGGGCTTCGAGGACGAGGTGAGGAAGGCCATGACAGGCCTGGCCCTAGAGCTCAAAAGGAGGATGGCACTGGTGGACAAGCAAGCCTTGACCCATAAGATTCTCTTGCTTTGTGGCTGCCACCTGCAAAGCTACATGAAAGCAAGGGAGAGCACGGAGGCTGCAAGGAGCCCGGTGGGACCGGCTCAGCTGGCACACCAGCTCTGGCGAGCGTACGGTGAGCTTTCTGCCCCGCACCCAGCCGTCCAGAGCCCAGCCATGGAAGTGAACTACGCTCGGAGCATTGTGGACATGTTGCTCCGGGTGCTGGTGCCCAAGCCTCACCTGGAAACTAGGACTGGGCGCTTCGTGGTGGTGGAGCTGGTCACCTGCAATGTTCTTCTGCCTATGATCAAGAAGATGTCTGATCCTGACTGGATCAACCTGTTACTAATTGGGATTTTCTCCAAGATGGGCAGCAAAGGGGAAAGGAGAAGGGGAAAGGGGGAGGAGCCTCTTTTGGCCGCCGCCCCCTGCCAGCCCGCAGTGCCGAATTCTTTGCCACTGAAAGTTGTGGCACCATCTCCAAGGCCTTCGGAGCTCCCCAGTTACGATGTGGTGGACAGTCTGGAGTGCAACCCTCAAGAGGGGGAAGAGGGGAAGGACCTGTCGAGTGGGGAGCCTGGTGCTGATGTTGATGGTAGGAAAGCAGGGAGCACGCCCGTGCGCTACCCCCAGCCAGATACTCTGGGCTCCCTCTTCCTGTGTGAGGACTCAGAGCTGGAATCCCCTATGTCTGACCTCGGCAAGGACTCGGATTCTGTGGTGCTCTTGTCCACAGAGGAATTCCTCACCGACACGTTCCAGGATTCCTTTGCGGGGCTGGAGGGGCCGGACGGCCTGGACCAAGAGGACGGTGTGGGTGCCAAGGATGGGTACCTGGAGGAGAGCACTGCCTCTAGCTCTGAAACGAGCGTCCTCCCCTCTGCGTTGGGCCAGTGCCCCGACATACAAATCGACCCCACAGTGGAGAAGGAGGAAAGCTTGGCATCTGTCACCGTCCTGCTGGCCGATCCAGAGAAGCCTTTCTCGAGGCGACCGTCCTTTCTGGAGAACCCAGCAAAGAGTCCCCTGGACCCCAGTCAGCCGTCTCTCCCACTCTACTCCTCCCATACCTTCAGCTTTGAGCCACTCAGTAGCCCTGACAGCCCAGTCGTCATCCAGAACCTGCGGATAACTGGAACCATCACTGCCCGGGAGCACAGCGGGACCGGTTTCCATCCCTACACACTCTACACGGTCAAGGTGATACAGTCACTCCTCTCCTCTGTTCTTGTTGTGGGGTGGGCATGCAGGAACGCTAATGCTCCGGAAGAGAGGATCCACAAGCTGTTTTAGGCAAAGCTCATTGCCCCCTCCTCTGGGAGCTTTGCCCATAGAAGGGCAGGTTGATTTAAATCTGTGATTTCAATGACCAACTGGAAAGCCTCGATTTGAAATCCTCAATTTCAGTCAACTTTTCCATTTGTACTTCAGTTCTTTTCTAAAGAAAGATGTATTCTCCTTGGCTGATATAATCATAAAAACATGTTGATTTACAACTAAATAGAGCCTTTACATGAGATTTGGTACCTAGGAAGGTACACTGTAACTAGCTATATTTATTTAAGCAACTATATAGCTTAATATTTTCAGTCTGTTATTAATTGTACATTTTTTTTAGTATAGAAGAAAATGGTGAATAATATATTGCTTATTTACCGCTATTGTGCCATATTTGTCAAGCTTGACCTCACAAAGTAGATGTTTTCCCCCTGATTCTTTCTTTTTATAGAAAAGAAGCCTTTAATTCAAAGGTTTTGATCGGGGTTCATGGATTCAGCATATTCATTATTTGTTCAAATGTTTTAAGAGATTATAATAAGTTTAGGCCTTAACCTATTTTGTATTAAATTCAGATTCCATTTGAAATAGGTTTATTTTTAAAAACAAAAAGGTATTCTAATTTTAAATAACAAAATCAAATCCTGTTTAAATTATTAAAAGAAAAAAATCCTCCATTTTTATCCACCCTGGTGTGGGCCCGGTGGTTAGAGTGAGAGATTGAGAGTGGGGATTCCTGGGTCCCATCCCCTGGCCCACGGAAGGATCTTTGTCCCTGAGGTGTGTCTGGTCTCCACAGGTTAATGACTGACTAATGGTCTGCCCTCTTCCTCCCCAGTATGAGACAGCACTGGAGAGTGAGAACGCCAACAGCCTCCAGCAGGTGGCCTACCACACCGTGAACCGGCGCTACCGCGAGTTCCTGAACCTGCAGACCAGGCTGGAGGAGAAACCTGAGCTGCGGAAATTCGTTAAAAGTCAGCACTCAAGCTGGCTCGCTGTAAAAGCCCTAGCAGCCTTCCCAATCTCCCTGCCCCTTCTTGCCACCCCTGCATGGCACTGCTTGGCTAAATATAATGGGTGCCCCTGGTGAGCGTCCATAGGCCAGCACACGGTGGGTTAGCAGGAGGGTAGGATGACCTCGGTATTCCCCCTGCCTCTCTCTGAACTTCATCTGAGTTCCCAAGTGCCCCCTTCTGGCCACAATGGGATATATCCTGCCCCCCCTTCCCCCAATGCAATCAGCCATTCTCCCTGCTGTAGGAGCCTCTGCAGCGCTGCCCAGTCCATCCCCTTCCTGCTGTGCACTGTGACGCACAGTGGTGGAGAGGGGTGTGGTCCAGCCAGCAACCCTGGGCTAGCTCCCCCAGGACGTGAGGGGGCTCTCAGAGTGCTGGGCGGGAGCTGGTCACCCCATCCTGATTGCTGATGGGTGGGTGCTTCAAGGAGCATCACTATAGGTTCCAGGGGCAAGCCCTACCCATGTAGGCCAGGCCAGATGGTGACTGGTTTCAAGTCTGAGGTATTCTTCAAATGTCTGTCAATACAAGATGTGAAGATAGGTGCTGAGCACGTACAGCTCCCGGGAAGTTCAGGGAGAGCCGGGGTCGCTCCACACCTCTGATGGTCAGGCCACTGGTCTATGGCAGAGGTGACCAACATGCAGGGCAAGCACCAAATATGGCTCAACTGAGTGTAGCTCGTGGCTTCCCTAATCCAAATCACTGCCGGGGGACTCAAACCACAAGCAATTCAAGGAGTGTCCATGTCTGGTAACTGGTGCACATCAAGGTGCAGAGCAGGGTTGGCTGATAGATTCCTCCTAAGGTCTTAACATAACTGTTGCTACAGCCCAGGTTGGGATGTCCCTTTCCTAACGTAATGGGGGGCCCTTGACTAAGCAGTGGAGAGCTGGTCAGACAACAGAATTTCCATACCATAGGACCCTCTGGTTTTGAGAATTATTTTCATTCTGATTTTGGAATGAAAAGTCTCGGTTTTGAAATCTCCTGCACCCTAGAAAGTCCATTGTTTGGATATTGTTGAAACATTGTAATATAACTTATTACAGATAATAACATTTATATATATAATACATAATGCATGTATAATATAATAAAATAAAATTAATATTCAAAACATCAAAACAATGAAATGAAATGAGACAGTCAAAATGATTACTTTCAATGCTTTTTTCCTTTGAAAATTTACCCAAAATTGACATGTTTCCACAGAAAGTTTTGATTTTGATGAAACTTCATTTGCCAGTGGAAAACTGTTCCACTCAGTGTTTCAACCAGTGCTACTGCCATGCATTCAAGTTCTCTCAGGTTGTCTATTATCTCTTAACCAACGCCTCCAGTCCTTTGGCATTACAGAGTCCTGTGTCTTAAAAGAGTTGGGATGAAAACTCTGTATATATTTGAGGCCAGATCCTTTCACCCTAGTTCATGCAGAGCATTAACTTACTCTGCCATTGGCCTATGGGTGTAGTAAGTTACTCCTCACCACGAGTCAGGATTCAACCCTTTATTAACAGTACTGATGTGTCTTATTTTTACTTACGCGTGTGTTTTATTTTGAAGATGTCAAAGGTCCAAAGAAACTTTTCCCTGATCTTCCATTCGGAAACATGGATAGTGACAAGGTGGAAGCCAGAAAAAGTCTCCTGGAATCGTTCTTGAAGGTGAGATGTTCTCTCAGGTCCCTATCATTAAACAGACTCAGCAGCCTCTTCCTTATGCGTGTGATCTGGTTGTGCAGGTTTCTTCTGCGTGAATGGACAGAGCAGAGTAGTGATGGACTGGTTAGAGCAAGGGACTGGGAACCAGGCTTCCTGGGCTTTTATCCTGGCTTTGCCACTTGTGTATGTGACCACTTGTGCAAGTCAAATGTTCAGAAATGGCCTCTAATTTTTTGGCGGTGGGGGATGGAGGCAACAAGAGAAGCCTTGGGCCTGCTTTTTCCCCCTACTGATTCTAAATAATCCATGCAATGCATTACTTTGCCCTGTTGCATTTTATGGAGGAGGGAAGAAATTCAGGGGTGGATATCTCAACAAATACCCTGTTGGGGTGTGGAGCATTTTCCCTGGGAGTGGTAGAAGTCCAGTCTCTTGGAACATCTGGGGACTATAGCATAAAAGACAATCTGGTCCTGATCACGAGGAGAGGTGGACAACGGGGTTTACCAGGACTCCTCTGTCTCTGGTTTTTATGAGTAGGGTAGGGAGATGAGAATCCAACTCTGTGTTTTCCTTTGCAGCAACTGTGCAGCATTCCCGAGATTGCCAATAGTGAGCAGGTGCAGGAGTTCCTCGCCCTGAACACAGACGCCAGGATCGCATTTGTCAAGAAACCCTTTGTGGTCTCCAGAATAGACAAGGTACCTTCATGCCCCTGTGTAGCCGCCATCTGCTGAGCTCCATTTGTGTGAACACTCTCATCCTAACGCATTAAAATACTTTCTCCTTCTAGGCTTTTGTCTGCCTGTTATTATTTACTAGCATCTAGAGGCCCCAGCTGAGCTCTGGTGTACTGTACATACACCTACTTACACATTCCCTGCTCCAAAGAGCTTACAATCTACATGGCCACAGAAGTGGAGGAATGAAGTATTATAATCCCCCTGTCATAGCTGGGGGAAACCAAGGCATACAAATATCGAATGACTTGCCTTGGGAGTCTGAGTCACTGAGTCACAGCCCCTTGCTTTAACCATAAGACCACCCTTGCTTGTTTTGTGCGAATGGCATCTGTGACCCAAATTGCTACCCTTCCCATCAAAAGCATAAGATGCTGTAGGTAACAGAAGGGGAAAGAAGAGGAGACAAAGGGATAGTTCATTCATTTCAATGATTACCTTTCCCACCCCATCTTGCAAGTACCCAGCTCAGTTGATGAGCTCAAGTGTTGGAAACTTGGAAAGGTACTAACTCTTATGGGATCCTTCCGGACCCTAATGTGCCTGGTGCACCTTTGGGTACTCTTCACCGGATCTCCTCCTGGATTGTGAGCTCTCTGAACAAATCTCCTGGGTGGTAACCTTGCTGCACAGATATTTTCATAATTAGATAAAGATGCATAGTCTAGTAGTTAGAACTGGGGATTGGTACTCATGGGTTTTCTTCCCCTCTCTGTCACTAACTTGCTGTGTGACCTTGAGCACTTAACATCTCTGTGCCTCAGTTTCTCCACCTGTAAAATGGGGATGCGAAGGCTTGCCACTCAGTCTGACCTCATGCCCCTTATATCCTAATTCTCCGTATTACATCAGTTGGCCAATTCCTGATTGTTAATGGGCAGTTTGGTTTTTCTATTTAATGAGAGCAATAGAAAGTTTTCAAACCTGTCCTTTACAGATCGCTCTCTGCTTGGGCACCTGGGTGCACGACTGCTTGTTAAAACCACTTGGGTTGAGGCTTGGCTGGATGTGCATTGTATTTGGCTCTGAATGAATGAGAGTGATGCTTTTTATAGTTCCCCCAAAACAGGGTCCTGCCCTTCCTCCCTCTTCTACAGTCACACTGAACGTTCCCTTGATTTATCCAAAGTCTCAATTTTCCAAATTTACTCTGTCCCCTGTGATGTTCACACAATTCAGGCTGTCTTGCCCTTGGGAAAATGGTTCAGACAAGGTCCCTGCATTGAGGATATTACAGTCTAATTTAAACACATTCGATATGCTGGCCAACACTTCCTCTCGTGGTGCCCCTGGCGCCCGTAAACAAAATCTAAGTGAAATCAGTGTCTCTTCCTCTTGCTGTTGCATTAAAATCCTAGCACATGCCTCTCCCAGATGGAATCTTGCCAGAGCAGTGGCTGTGCCCGTGCCCCAAACACCGCAAGCGAGGGCTCTATCCACAGATGGAACAATTTCAGTGCCTGCCGCTCCGCTGAACCCTCGGCAGCCCCAGTAGGGTTACTTTAAGAAGTGTCCTTCACAAGCATATGTGCAGTTCAGAAGGTTCAACAGGCCTCTGTCTAAAATGTTACCTGGAGAGGCCCTGTGCCTCTCCGGGTATCTCTAGCCTGCAGGCAGAGGGGTGAATGCAGCGCATGTAGACATCCTTAAGTTCGCTTTGATTTAGCAAGCTCAAATAATGATTGCGAGCAGCAGCACGGACTGTACAAGCCCGCCCAGCACCCTGGGTATATGCTTGCTACGGCTTCACTGCTGTTGTTATTCCAGCTAGCTAGATCAACCCTAGCTTTGAGTCTGTCTCCACAAGCTGTGATCGCCCACTCATGATTGCAGTGTAGGCCTGGCCTAAAGGGGAGCGCCTGTCAGCCACAGGAGCAGAGACGTGAAGGACAGACTCAAGCTAAGTGGAGGTTTGAGCTGCCCATCAGTTCTTGTCCATTTCTCTGGGCATCTTGGCTATCCCTTTGCTCCCAATAGCAACCTGGTAAGGGGAAGACATGCAGTGACTGCATTATGGGCCCATGCCTTGTCCCACGGGCTTCCCCGGTAAACTCCCGTTGACTCTGCTGGCAGCAGGAGCTGGCCCTAAAGGAGCATGGATGACGTTTCTGTGTGTAGCACTGAGCTCTTTTAATCCCAAAGTGAAGGCTGTTATGGCCCTAACACGTTCCTCCTCCTCCTCAATAGTGGTCGATAGGCAGTTACAGGCTGGGCCTGTCCTGGCTGAGTTGGAAGCCAGAGGACTCCTCTTTCTGGAACGTGGCATTTTCCTTCCTCATGGAGCTAACCCCCTTGCTTTTCCCACCCCCGGCAGATTGTGCTCAATGCCATTGTGGACACTTTGAAGACGGCATTCCCCAGGTCGGAACCTCAGAGCCCAACGGAAGAGCTCAGCGAGGCAGAGGTGGATGGGAAATCCCAGACAGATGGGAAGAAGGCTAATAAGTAAGGACTCTTTTCAGGTTATGCCCAGCATGTTGACAGTATCAGTGGGTTGAACGTAGGATAATTAGTACTTCAAGGCAGCAGCAAATACCAGGCTTGATATTGGGTGCTTTGAAATGGTGAGTAATATGCATCAGTCCTACCTTGTGCTGTGACTCCATTATGTTTTACAAATTAAGCAGAGTCGACTTGGGTCAGTATGTGAGGGGGAGATCCCAAAGGGAACACTCAGATATTCCAGGAATTGGTGCTGGCTGATGACTGGCACTCTTCCCATGGGGTCCGCACTGAAACATTGTATTTAGTGCTGTTGGAGGTGCAGTGCATTGGGGGACATGCTTATGTTATTGAAGGATTGCGTTATAACTTTTAAACTAACGCCTGAGCTGTACCAGTGAACTGCAGCCTCCTGTGGGGTGGAGCGCAGCTGATGTTTAAACAGCAATTGTGGCAACCATCCACAATACTTTAGGACACAATCCCAAATCCAACTGAAACTGCAAGGGAGTTTGGGGGAGGAAGAATGTAATTTTAATACCTGAGTTTTGATTTGGTCCAGACTTGGGGGTTAACCCCCACTGCCCTTTCCAAAAGTTCCACAAGCTTTTTGTGGTGGCCTATGGTATGGCCAGTGAATGCTGGAGAGTTTATCCTGTGGCATAGGCTGAGGATACTGCATGTACTTTGCTACATAAGTGTTTACTATCTGCTGTTGCTAAAGTCAACAGAAGCCTCTGGTCAACTTGGCTGGAATCCATGTGTGTGTATACATATGTATTTTCCTGAAAAGGGATGTTTTGCTTCAACAGGCTGCTCAGAGCAGTTTGTGGGTTTTTTTAATCAGCTTTGGGGCAATCTTGGCTGGAAAGAACATTCCTTAGCAATAAACAGACTTTTTAATTGATCCAAAAAGCGAACGGTCCTTCCAGATCCTTCAGACCTCTCCATGTCTGCACATTTAATAGCTGGGTTACACAATCCTGCTTAGGGCGTTTGATAGCAAAAGGTTTTATGAACATGTGTTATGTTACCATATATGCTCGTGTATAAGTGACCACCGCTCACTGAATAGAAATTGCTATTTAAAAAAGAAAGAAATTGACCGGTATAGGAGGGCCTGTTTGTGTGTGTGTTGGACAATATATAAGAGAAGAGCAATGCACATGGATATATACGGCAGGAATTTCATTCTATTTATTGTATTGTTAATCATAGAAATCTAGGGCTGGAAGGGACCTCGAGAAATCATCAAGTCCAGCACCCTGCTGTGGCAGGACCAAGTTAACCCTCGACTAGCAACCTCCCTTGGAAGTCTATTCCAGAGTTTGACTACCCTTATAGTTAGACAGTTTTTCCTAATATCTAACCTAAATCTCCCTTGCGGCAGATTAAGTCCATATTTCTTGTCTTGCCTTCAGAGGACATGGAGAACAATTGATCACCATCCGCTTTATAACAGCCCTTAACACACTGGAAGCTTGTTATCAGGTCCCCCCTCAAGCTTCTTTTCTCAAGACTAAAACATGCCCAGTTCTTTTAACTTTCCTCATAGGTCAGGTTTTCTAAACCTTTTATCATTTGTGTTGCTCTTCTCTGGACTCTTTCCAATTTGTCCACTTCTTTCCTAAATTGTGGTGCCCACAATTTTACACAGTACTCCTGCTGGAGCGTCAAGAGTGCCACGTAGAAAGGGACAATTACCTCCAGTGTCTTACATACAACACACCCCAAAATTATATTCATCTTTTTTTCCAGCTGCATCACTTTGTTGGCTTATATTCAGTTCATGGTCCACCAGAACCCCTAAATCCTTTTCAGCACTACTACTGCCTAGCCTGATATGCCTCATTTTGTAGTTTTACATTTGATTTTTCTTCCTTCCTAAGTGTAAAACTTTGCACTTGTCTTTATTGAATTTCATCTTGTTGAATTCAGAGCAATTCTCCAATTTGCTAAGGTCATTTTGAATTCTAATCCTGACCTCTTGTAACCCCTGCCAGCTTGGTGTCATACACACCTTTTATAAGCATCATCTCCACTCCGTTATCCAAGTCATGATGGTTTGTTGGGCACCCAAAGCCTTGAATAGGCATGCTGGGTTTTTTTTATTATTATTTTAAATCTGACTTTAGAAAAATGGTAACCAGTGTCTAAGAAGTGGGTGTATATACATGTATGTATATAGAATCATAGTGATATAAGGCTGGAAGGGACCTTAACAGGTCATCTAGTCCATGCCCCCCGTGCTAAGGCAGGATTAAGTGAACCCTAGGCCATATGGTAGCCAGTGCGTAAGATGTGGGTCTATACGTGTGTGTGTGTGTGTATATATATATATGGTACCCAGAGCTGCAGTGTCACTGTTGCAACATCCTGTAAGTGCTGCCCCGGGCCCAAAGCACCAGCCAGGGCTGCAGTCTCCTCGGGAGGTAAACGAGGCAGCGTAGTGCTTGCAGGGTCCATGGCTATCACTGACTCCTGCATACTGTGCTCACCCTGAAATCTCCCTGTTCTGGGTCAGAAATTTCAGCCTCAGAAACTGAGCTCCTACATCAATATCTATGGCACCCCCTCTCCCAAACACTTGACATGGGGAAACTGAGGCACAGAGAAGGGAAGCAAGTTGCCTAATGTTGAACGTAAGTTAATGGAATTGCTGGGAATAGAACCCAGAAGCCCTGGCTGCTGCTGTCAACCACTAGACCATGACTGCGTTGCAGGCACCCGAAGTGTGTATTCTGGATACCCACGTGGTCTGTAAGCCCTTATGGAGACTTGCTTTGCAGGATTCCCCTGTTATAGCATGATACCAGCGCTTCTTTGGCAGGGCTTATAGCAGCGTGTACAGGGCCATTCACGCTATGTATCCCTTTCTGCTATACATTACAGAATTGCATAGGACCTTTGGCAATTATACCTACCGGGTGGTCTGCCTAGGGCCACTGGGGGTTACAGGCAGGGCCGGCCCGAGACCAAATGGCACCCCAGGCGAGGAGTGTCTTTGGCACCCCTCTCTCCCCCATTTGTTAAGCCTTTGAATAACTTATTTTTTTATTGTGTTTGTAATTCATTCATTTTTCACTAACCTCCTAGAATGTTCTGGACCTTGGTAGAGTCTCGTGGAACCTTCCAGACTTTCTGAGAACGACATTTCCCAGAACGTTGTCAGCCATGTGAACAAGGTTCACAGTACCGCACCTGGGCTCTCACTTCACTTCGGTCTTGCACCTCACTGACTGACTTGCAACGTCCTACCCAGCGAGGGCCTGGCTGGCAACATTCTAGAAGGTTCAAGGAAAATATAGTTCTCAGAAAGTCTGGAAGGTTCCACGAGATTCTACCAAGGTCCAGAATGTTCTAGGAGGCTAGTGAAAAATAAATCTGCCTGCGGAATGTCTGAAACGTGTCACGTCAGACGTTCTACTTTCCCTTTTGTCACGAACAACAAAAACAGCACCCCAAGCCCGGTACCCCCCTCCCCCCAGCCTTGGCACCCCAGGTGGTCATCTGCCCCTTAATCTGGCCTTGGTTACAGGACAGATCAGAGCTGGTTTCCTTTCACAGCAGGGTGGCTTTCTGTGTTCTTAGCTGAAGTTTTAGCAACTCCTCCCCTCAGATGAAGGACAAGGCATTAAACTCCGCTCTGTCTCTCTTCCCCAGGCCCAGGCTGAGGTTCCCGTCCAGTAAAATCGCTCCGGTGCTGAGCGTGGCCGAAGCACATGAGAGGATCCTGTACGGCCTGAGGGAGGCCAGCACTGTAAGTGCGGGTCCTGCACGAGGATGCTGGTCAGATGGCCAGGACCATGGGTCTTTGGGAGACTGTTTGAGGGCTGAACTGGAAAAATCCAGGGGTAGAAAGGATGTGGTGCAGTGGGGACCCCATGCAGCGTATTCACTGCTTGCTGCTGTTGGAGATGGTCACCAGTGCAATGAGTTTAGTAGTCTGAGCCACCATGAAGCTGTTTGCACGGTTAGTTAAAGAGGGGCCCAGTGCCTAGCAGGATTCTTGCCAACCAAGCAGGAAGAGCATTCACAGAGCTCTTGGGGATACCAGGGCTGCAGGTGAGGAAAGGCCTTGGTGGCAGGAACCATCTCTTTGTTGTATCTTTGTGCAGCACTTAGCACAACAGGGCCCTGGCCTCTGGGCACTATCGCAGTCCAAATAATAAACGGGCAGAGCTGGTCGGGGTAGGAGGGTTGTTGGAGATGAGGGCAAGCGAGTTGGGCATTTAGGGCTGGAATAACAAAGGGTGTTGCAGGACAAGAATGCCATGCCAGTGCATCTCTGGGGAATGGTCCTGGAGCCCAGCAGCAGGAACTAAGTGTTGAGGGTTGAAATAGAAAATAAATAGGAGCAACAGTGACTTCCTGTGACCTAATTTTTATGCTTGCAGTGCTAATGGACAGGCCATAGTGTGCCCTGACGGGAGCCACTGGATTCAGCGGGGCTGCACAGGGTGGAAGCCGGGAGAGGCTATGGCTTCAGGGCAGTGGCTAGCTGTTCGTATGATGCAGAGCAGTTGGATGGGGTGGGTTGCCAGCTATGGCCACCTGCTTCCCAGTGCTGTGGCCCTGACACATGGCTGCATCCTCAGGTCTCTGACCCCTTGTCCCTGGCCGGAATGGAGTCCTTCATTCAGAAGCAGGAGAAGTTGCTGGAGGCGATGTCCAGCGAGGCCCCAGAAACCGAGGGGACAGGCCCCACGCATGTTCCGCAGCAGCCGGTGCGCCAGAAGGATGACCCTGGTAAGCTCCTACCTGCCAATGCCCCTCCACCCAACCTCATCAATTGGCTTGTATGGTACATGCCTCTCCCATCTTCGTTAGTCTGCTTATCTCACAGGTCCTTTGGGGTCTCCTTGCCTGTCACGCTTTGGGCACTCTGAGTAATGACTGAAACAACTAGACCTCTCTGGCGCCGTGCTGGGAAGCAGTGGTGTGCTGGATTGTCGCTGGAAGCAAAGGGAAGAATCAGAGCCATGTGGCTACAGAGTGTGTAGATCAGTCATCAATTTGATGCTGTCCTCTGGCATGAGAGCAAGGGTTCTCTCAAAACTCCTCACTCGCGCCAAGCTACTTAGATGTAACCTCTTTGGGTTTCTTAGCATGTGTAGCACCCATCACAATGGGGCCCCACTCCCGGGCTGAGGTCTCTAGGCACCACTGTAATACCAGTAATAATTAATAGCTAGTGGCCAACAGGCTGCAAACCAACGAAAGCAAACGCTGCTCCACCCAGCATAGAACGGGCTTGGGGAATTCGCTACCCAGGAGCTGGAGAGAGACAGCCATTGCAGGGCATGAAATGGGGCTGAACAGTCTTGCACACAATAATATTTCTAGTTGTACATGCGGAAAGGGAGTGATCCAGTCTCACGCTTTGTGGTGCACAATGATGACTCGAGCAGCTGGAAGGAAATAATCCGTCCCCCCATCATGCCCAGCATTGCCCCATTTGCCTTTCTCTAAAATAACCTGTTGGAGGTACGGTGCAGGAGCCAATGGCTCACTTGTTTGTATGTCTATGTCTCTTTTACACCCCATCTGTAATAAAAAATCTGAATGACTCTCAACATTAGCACCACAATAATCTTTACGAGGCCTCACCCTTGAAAATTCCCACCTGGGCAGATATGTGCTGCTTCTCTGCATGACGGAATGTCTCCAAGAGAAAGTAACAAAGGCAGTTTGCAGAGAGCAGGGTTGTCTATTACTTTGGGAGTGTGAGTCTGGACTCTCGTTTGCTTGGTTTTTCCCTGATGGACCCTGGGCAAGTTATTCCACCTGTGTGGCCCTTATTCCCTGTTTTCCAGGCAACCAGGGAGGGAAATACACTTCTGTACCCTACAGGACTGTTGCGACGTGAGAAATGTTTATAGAGAGCTTGGAGCTCCTCTGGTGAATGCTACTATAGAGATCCATTTCCTAGAGCCAGGAGAGGGAGACATTTAATACATTTTAGTGTCAATATTGCATTTAAAAAACCCCTCCATTAAAAGAACATTAAAGTTGCAAAGTCAAGAACTCAGAAGTTAGGAAATGCCAGAATTAAGGTTGCCCGTGCAGCTGCCATTCAGCCCCCTTGCGTTTATGTGTTATAATGCGCAGTCTTTCAGAGGTTTGTAATTTGACCAAATTTGGATGGCTTTAATGGGAACAGCAAAAGGCACATCTGTGACCCTAGAGCAACCCCTGACAAATTTCAAATCCCTGCTCCAAGCACGGGGGCAGTAGAACTTTTCAACAAAACAGTTGTAAGAATATTTTTAACATGGGCAAAACAATGTATTTTCCCTTAGTCTGTTCTTGGATGCGGCTGAACTGTTTAAGCTGAAACTTTCCAAAATAATTCAACTTGAGGCAGACACCCCGCCTGGAAGATTACAGACCCAATGGTTAAAGTCTGGTTAAGTTATAATCAACTGCATACACGGTCTCATAATAGGAAGTGTGGAGCATCCTTATGCATAAGTAGCGGTACCTGCCCTGCCTCTAATGAATGTGAATACATAACGCTGCAGGGCTGTCAGGTCTGAGGTCACTGGTCTGTACAGAACAAGTGAGACGCGAAGGGGTTGTGTTTAGCTGAACTCTCATGGAAGTCTTGCGTAAATGATGCTGACTTATCTGAACCATCACCAGACCTGGAAGCAGCGAAGGGACGGAATGGTCTGGGAGGAGAAGGGGAATGTCTGCGAAATGGCTTGCCAAGGACAACCAGAGTCCATATCTGTTGAGTAAGTGACCTGTCCGAAGAGGCGGGCACAGTAAGGTTGGCCCAGCCAGTGACCTGGGGTTGGGAGAATGGACGTGAAGGGAGTAAACAAGGTTAATTCATGATTATCTGTCCTGTAGCGCTGCCTGGGTTTTTGCGCGTGGTGACAGCCTGCTTTGGCCCTTCTAAAGAAAATCCAAGCCCCAGAGGAATGTAATGCATGAGAAGAAATGATTCTCAGAAGGACCAGAGATACTGGGGGCCAAATGTGAGCTACCCGTCTTACTAGACGGTCATGTGCAAACAATTAGCATCCAGTCTGATGGGGGCAAGGGGCCAGCTCACTGACAGCAAGGAATGGAAGCAAAAACCCTGTCCGCTCTCCTTTTGGGCAGTAACTTGAGCACAAGCAGAAGCAGGAGGACTCTGAAAGGTGCTCCAGCTTCAGGAGAGGATGGAGGGTCCGTGACTGGGACAGTGAGGTCAGCACGTGCAACCTGTGCTTCAGTTTGGCCACCTGTAATATGGGGAAAGTAAAGCCTCCCACCTGTGTCGTGTGCCCGGAGACCTAGAGGTGCGAAAGTTCTCTAGACCGGCTAACTGCAGTTAAGATCTGAAGCTTGCACGGTTTTGTTGGAGAGTCCAAGGACCCTGAGGAACAGAGCCGGTTACCCTGTCGAGGTCTGACAGCGGCACATCACTGCTGACATGCTGGTTTTTTGCACCATTCCATTCTGTGCTGGGACATGGTTTGCACATCTCGGTGCTGGGTCCAGGGCCTGCCACAAGATGGCAGCCCAGCGGTGCTAACCAGAAAGCCAAACCCCTGGGAAACTGCAAGTTGGGAGCAGTGAAGGGCATGCCTGGGAAAAGCCCAGCTGCCCCCTCCCCCCACCTTTTCTCCACACCCAGTGAGTCCAAACTCTATCTGCTGAAATTGGCTTTCTCCCCACCTGTTTCAACCATGCTTCCCTCCCTGAACTCCCCCTATTGCTTCCTACCTCTTACCTGTAATCCCCACTGGTACCCACCCAATGGTATCCCCCGCCTACGTCTTTGTTCTCATTTCCTCTCCTTCCACCTCCTTTTCCCATTCTCGTCCTCATGCTTCTGTTGTCCTTTTGGCTGTCTCCGAGTCTGAGATCCTTCCAGTCCCTCCTTCAGCACCCACCCCTCCAAGCAATCTTTTCTCCTCATCCCAAGTTCTCTGCCCCATGTCTTGTCTCACCTTTGATCTTGTCTTAATCTGCTTGCAAGCTCTTTGCAGGGTCTGTGTCTCCTCTGCATTTGTAAAGCACCGGGTCCGCTTAGAGGCTGTACGGAGATGGGCGATGAGGGGACCAACTGGGAGCCTTAATCCTGGCATACGTTCATGTTCTGCCACTCTCCTCACTGGGGAGGAACTGGGAATGCACAGCCACTTTGCCCACGCCTCCTCACACTCAGAATGGGAATGCATGACTAAGGAATGGGCCATGTGCACAATACGATGTGGCTTTATTTGTCACCAGGCCTTTCCTACAACCCACACCCCGAAAGGCTTTGGAGTTAATCAGTTAGCTGTGCTGCGGAGGCACCTAAAGTCCTGGCCCCATTGTGCCAGACGCTATACCCATGTATTGTAAACGACACCCCCGGCCTCACACCCGCAGCTGGGGGTGAAGTCGGCGGGGCTCGCAGCGAGTGACAGCAGCTGGGGATCTGGTCTAATGTGCGTCTCCTTTGGCTGCTCTGTATTATGAGGAATATGGGAGGGAGAAGGGAGCTGTTTGGTGTTGGATTGGAGGTGAGAGAGGCCGAAGGGCGTTTCGGAAGGCAGTGGGGGTGCTGTAGCACGTCCCTAGGCCAGGAGCAGCATTCTGCATGTGCCGGAGTCTAGAGAGGTGGTAGTTCGGGGCCTTTAAGGAAGGGAGTCTGTGCCCCAGGAGTGCAGTGTTCCTGCTGTGAATGCAGAGCCATGGTCTCACTCTGATGCAGCAAGCGACGTGGGTGTGATCCGGCTTTCTCACATGCCCCCCTACCTCCCGGCAGGTTCTGAGACGCCCCTGGCAGACACGGCTCTGGACCTGCTGCATCTGCTGATGGTGGATCGCTGGAGGTGGCTCTGCACTGAGAACATGCAGAAGGTGCTGCACCTGCTCTTCGGGTCCCTGATCCAAAGGTAAGATCTCTGCAGCGCTCCACGTCCCCAGGGAGAAGAGAGCTGAGCGGGTCTCCCTTGGCACATGCAGCCCTGGGCCGTTTCCCTTTAGAGACAGGAAGGACTGAGCCATAGCATCAGGTCCCAGGCTCTTGGAGTGGGAGGTTTTGTCCCTGGTGAGAAGGGCAGTGTGTCCAGTGAAGGCTGCTTCCTGTCACTCCAGTGGGTGCTCTCAAAGGGTCATGGGTCCATTTGGGTTGGTAAGAGCAGCGGCCAACCCAGTAGGAATACGAGGAAAGTTACGTTAGTAGAGGATGAGGAGGACTTGTGGCACCTTAGAGACTAACCAATTTATTAGAGCATAAGCTTTCGTGAGCTACAGCTCACTTCATCAGATGCATATTGTGGAAACTGATAGAAACTAGTAGAGGATAGTCGCTAATAATCTCCCCAAGCATTAATGAATTTAGTCTCCCAGCACCCCAGGGAAGTAGGACTCCCAGCCTCCACTGACACCCAGCTCTCTCTCAGTAAGGGGCAGGTCACAGCTATGCCTTGTCTGATGTTCCAGAAAGGAATGTGTGCACTGTCCCTGAGCAGGGTGTGTTTGTAACCCTCCCTCCTGCGATGCCATGTGTGCATGGCAGGTTCAGGATGTGCCAAACCTTCCCCAGTCTGGCTGGCTCAGGGCCCTGTCCTCGGCTGGCACATGCATTGAGCGAGTGCTCACTTTTTCTTGTGCAGCAGTAACCACTTGGCTGGACCTGCCGCATGTCCTGCAGCCCTGTGTCCTTCAAAACATGGCTCCTGCTGCGTGAGCTGGGAAAAGGAGGGGTCATTTGCCTGGCTATTAGCTTGGTTATGTGGAGTCTCTCTTCTCGTACCATCCCCCTTTCCCAGGAGGGGATGCCTACGGCCAAATCCTCAGCTGATGTCAATCAGGTAACGCAGCTGCATTAATTTTCACCAGCTGAGGATCTGGTCTTCGAAGGTAAACGGCAAAGCTTTTCGAAAGTGCCGAAGCTCAGAGCCTGGAAGCATTTCCTCTCATGCAACAGATGTTCTCCAAGGACCGTGTCAGGGGAGCTGCCCCCGATGAAGTTTGCCAAAGCCCTTTCAGGCTGAGGATTTTAGCAACCACTAGAAAGTCGGCTTCTTTTGGGGGAAGTGGGGGGGGGAAATGCTACAGCTTCTCCACAGCAGGCTTTTCTAGCTGCGCAAATGAGCTGGAACCTGATCCCTGTGTGTGTGAGCACAAGAGGCACCAGGTCCTGGCACTGCACGTTATCCCCTCCTACTATGCTGCGTCCCTGTTACCCAGGGAGCCTGCACCGCCAGCCCGTTTTCTACCCGAGGAGCGTTCACAGGCTAAGCACCTGACTGGCTCTGTGACTCGTGCCTAAACTGGGGATCTCTGGAAATGTCCCGAGCAGAGCTGTATTAGAAAGGCGGGGTATGCAGCCCCTCCCTGCAGTCTGTGTTAGAGATTCGGGGTCAGACGAACATAGTGTCTCCATGGGCGTTTGCCTCGTGCCAGGGGGCCTGCTTTCGTGCCCAGATCAGAGTATTCTGCAGTGTTTCCCCTGGAAATAGAACTAAAGCAGAGCTTCCAGTCCAGTGCTCAGCACCCTTGAATTGTAGGGTGAGGAAGGGGGGGGTTGAGTTAGAATCCACAGATCTGAACCCCCACCCTCTGCACTTTGTGTCTGGATCAGATTCAAAACTAGAAGGGGCCTATACTTCCAATCCATGTTTGATGCAACCCAGAAGGCGGCGGGGGCGGGGTGGGGGGTTTGCAAAGTCAGCTGATCTGTTACCAGGATACTGGTGCTATCCATTAATTGCTCGGACTTCTGTCTCCTTCGCTGTTCTGGGCACCACAAGCGATGGCCTCTCGGTGCCGTTCAGCTCCGGTGTGGGATGAGAGCTGGGGTAGAGTCAGAGAAGGAATGTGGATGTTCTGCTCTGGGAGGTCAGCGCTGGTGTTTCTGCGGGAGGAGCGCAAGTTGCTTGGTGGCTCTGACCATGACAGAGAGCTACGGTGGAGATCTCCATTTCTCTGTGTTCTTGGCATTGCTACCTGCCGCAGAGCTGAGACCAGCCTGTGTTTGCCTCGGGGTACATCTCTCCTGTGGGCGGTGGTGTGATATGCCCAGGTATACCTGCATTAGCTCTCATCTAGCTAGCACAGCTCTAAATAGTGGTGAAGACGTGATGGTGCAGACCCTGGCATGGGCTGTACAAGCCTGCCCAGAAGCCTGGGTATGTACCGGTGTTCCTGACCCGCACTGATGTCCGTGCAGTTGCATCTTCACTGCTATGTTTATCCACGTTCGCTATAGTGAAGTCAGTGTGGATATGTAGACACAAGCTGCATCGCTCAATTTCAGTGTAGACATACCCTCATTAGAGGAGTGCTAAGAACAGGTGCTCTCCATGCCCACTCAGTGTGGTACTATGTCCCCCTCTAATGGTGGCTGGTCCACATATAGAACTTCAGCTAACCAACATGGGTCTTGTCTCTCGGGTCATAGAAGCTCAGAGTTTAAGATCCAGAGGCCCCAGGTTGGATCTCTAATAACGATGATTCAGGAGTTTTGCGTTACACAGACTCGGGTTGGAGGCATTTCGCCATCCTTGTACCCCTAGCTTGATTGAACGGGGCAAACCTAAGTACAGCCTCAGTCCTGGCACCCTGACTCTGGTGCAGACTGCTGCTGGGTAGCCCTAAGAGGGAGGAGATGATGCCAGATGCTGATTCTGTGGCATGAACTATTTAATCCTTGGTAGCCCCTTTCTTTGCTAGTGTAGACCAAGTGCAGGAATAGTCTTAACAGATCAATGCTCCATCTAGTCTGACATCCTGTTTCCAACAGTGGCCAGTACCAGCTACTCGAGAGGAAGGTGCAAGTACCTTTTCCTAGGCAGTTATGGAATAACCTGTTGATGTGGGAAGGGATCTTCCTTCCTGACCCCTATTAGTTGGTTTATGCCCTGAAGCATGAAGGTTTATATAGAGTCGGATGTACAGCCTGTTGTGCTGCTTCTGATGCCCCCAGAGGGTTCCTTTCATGCTCCACCAGATTCCCCATTGGGGTCTTAGCGCTTGAGAGGGTGTTGGCAGGTGTTGCTGCTTCAGAACTGCCTCCCACTGCTGTACACTCCTCTTGCAGCTCTTGTAGCACGAGATGTTCCTGGTGTCTTGATTCAAATACCCGCATGGGCATTCCAGCTTCTTTCCAGCAAGTACCAGAATTCCTCCTTTGCAGAAGCCATGCAGCTAAATGATCTGGACGCAATGGGCCGATCCCCCTGCCTGGTGCAATAGTGTTGAAATCAGTGGAATTTCACTAGGGATGAATTTGCCCCCCTCTTTACACACACATTTCTTCCATCCTTTGCAGTGGTTTCTCATTCCTCCCCGGTTCCCTCTCTCTCTCGGTCTGTTCCCTAGCACCAATTGCCATAGCATCCTCCAGCTTACACCTGAAATTACAACAAGTGTCTTCCGCCAGATGCTGTTGCTAACTAGTAACGATTCTTCTCCTTCCCCGCACCGAAATATCCCACCTCACCCTTCCTTCCCTCCTCTCCATGGCTGGAATAGTTGTAGCTGGAGCCAGGGGCTATAAATCTCCCCTGATTGTCAGTTTCATGGCAACAGGAGGCTGGAGGAGAAAAGCTGGATGACCGAAAAAGGTATTGTTAAGTAAAAGGGAGGACATGCTTGCATGTCTGCAGCGGTGCCAGGCGCATCCAATTATGTAACATGGAGTGGTCCTTTTTTGGAGCCGCAGGGAGAAGCGAGGTGGGGGTGGGGGGCAGCCGGGAGTTGAGATGACCCCGAGCCAAGAAAAGATTCCAGTTTGTACAGTCCTCTCTGCTCGCTCAGCTTGCATCTGTAAACAAACCCTTGGCCCTGCTCCAAATCCGTGCCCCTCATTTATTAAACTGTCTCTTTCCTCCCTTGGGTGAGCAAAAAATGCTCTTAGTCCTAAGGAAGGAAACGGGGCTGTGGTCCTTCCTAGCAGAGTGAATTCAGAGTCTGCCCAGGGGCCTGTCTGCCAAGGGGAACAGAGATGGGGCTATTCTTGGCTTCTGGGGTATCGGTGCAGGAGCTAGAAGCATTTAGACAATCAAAGTCCCTTTTTGAGTGGGTGAGTCAGTGCAGCAATATAAATACAGGCCGGGCAGTTGGAACACACAGTGGCTGCATCCCCTCATCCTGCCCTCAAGCTGTCCCCTTTGGCAGCAGTTGCCACTGGGTCAAAGGGACAGGCACCCCGATGCCACGGTGACGGGCACAGTGAGACAGACTAGATCTGGGGCGTTCTCAGGGTCCAAATCTTAGGTTTTTAGCCAGTGGGAGAAGAGATGGGGGAGCCTTGCTTCGGGTTTCTCAGAACCAAGTGCCCATCCATGGGCTCTGGGCTCGAGAGCCAGCTCCGTGGGGCATCCAGGAACGGAGCCACCTTTGGGTGACAGAAGATTAAAACGAATGACTCAAACAGGCAAAGGATGGGGGGGGGGGCGGGTTTTTGTGGAACCTTTTGAAGACCAGGGCGAGGTGGGAGCTTGGCTTGGCCTGGCCTGATCTGGCCACCAACAAGGCCTAACCCGGCGCGAGCCCTTTGTGGAGGCAATGGTGGTTCCTGCAAATGAGCCACTTGAATGGACTTCCTGGTTCATTTACGATTAGACCTCAATGAGGGGCACTCAGTGCTAGTAGTGGTCAGTTCTGGGCTGGGGGCATCTGCCCCAGGACACTGGCTGGTGGTCACGAATGTTGGAGACCCACCATCTCACGTCCTACAGAACAGCCACTGAGAGTAAGCTCCAATGGCTGCCAGCCTGACTCTCCTCACCTCCCTCTGATTCCTCTTCATGAAAATGTCTCTGCTTCGCCTCTAAAAACGCCCCTGTTCTCTGCCTGTGTAGTTTGCTGGCATCGCCTCTTGTGTTTCCCAGGCTCCGCAGTGCTGTGATGATCAGGGGAGGCTGAAAGTTTCTCTGTGGCTTCCATGTCAATGGGTGAAGGTGGCCCAAGTATAAAATGCGTGGAGATTAGCCGCAACAAGAGCCTGGCGCTCGCGTGAAAGAGGTGTGGCATGGGGCTGTGCAAGAGATCACACAGAATGGGTGCAGCAGGGGCTGCCAGCGTGGGTGCAACAAGCATGTGTGGTCAGAGCAGAAGGTTTGGGATGCAGGAGTAATGGGCTCCTAGCATGGGTACTGCAGGACCAGTAAAGGGTGCTGTAGGCCTGTGGTCCAGGACAAACAGGGCTGCAGCGTGGATATAAGGGGTGGACGTGATTGGTGCAGCAGGCCTGTGCTCCCAGCATGTAGGGATCATGTGCTGATTGTACCTGTAGTGTGCAGACTGTCTCTGTGTGTTACTGCGATGGCAAAAAGGGCTGCAGGTGGAGGGAGCAGAAACCCTAGAGCAATACCCTGAAACCTTGCTGATGAAGCTAGAGAATCCAGGAAGCTGGTAGCCACCTACGGTAGGTTCTAATGGAGCCAAGACTGCCTGAATTCTGACGGCCCATGAGCTATGTCCCATTGCCAGTAGCAAAGGTATCAGGAAGCCCCAATGACTGGGTCAATAAGTCAGTACTCGCTGGTTGTTCTGTGTCTTGTGTCCCGTGGCTGGTTCCTTGGTCAACCTGCTCAGTTCCTCGCCAGCCACCACTGCAACTCTTTGTATCGGGTCGGTGGGCTTCCTGGGGTCTCTCTTGATGATACCACAGGGTGTCTGTTGTCCGCAAGTGCTCCTGATGCTGTGATCATTTTAACCATCTGTGGTTTTTTTGCTCTGATTTCCCCTCTCTGGGGGCTTGCTCATTTCAGCCTGAGCTAGAGAAGTGCTCATTCTCTCTTGCAGAGCATGTCTACTTCCAAGTAGATGACTCTGGGTGAGGTGGGGAATCTAGAGATGAGGCCAAATCTGGACAGATGCAACTCCATTCTCAAGGCAAGCCTAGACCTCTGACTGCCAGAAGCTGGGAGGGGAAGGGGGGTCAATCTCTCCATAGTTGCCCTGTTCTGCACACTCTCCCTGAAGCTCTGGTTCTGGCTACTGTTGGAGACAGGATGCTGGGCTAGATAGACCATTTGTCTGACCCAGTCTGGCCATTCTTATGTTCCAAGACTCTGAATCTAAACACCCACAGTTTTGGGAGAACTCTGAATCCAGATCTGGACATTCCCCACTGCCTTCTATCCCTAGCACTGTTTTTTAAGCAATAAGCTGTTCTAGTAAGTCATTCCCCACCCTTTCCTGAACATAACAAGAGAGGGGCACATTTTACACAACCTTCTAATCCAAAGATAAAGAGATTGCATTTCATCACATCCTGGCCGTCTGTGCCTGGTAACCCGAGCGGGGCTGCCGTGCTGAGGCTCGGAAGCGCGTGTGTGTATATAAGGGAAGCGCGGACATATGCAGTCAGCTTTGATGGTGTCAGATTCCACGTGGCTTTATAGGGGGCCCGGAGCAGGAGTTAAAATAAATGAAAAGCATCCCTGGCTTGGATGACCGATCAGCATCTCCTGTCCTGCTGTGTCCTCAGTCATATGCTCGCATGGCTCTTCCAGATCTCTCCCCTGGCCTTTATTTCCCTCCTTCAGCACCTTTATAGTTTGCACATGGATGCAAAGGGACCACCTTGCCATCCCTGGGGATCAACATCCCCTGTTTGTCCATAGCAGAGGAGCAGGGCAAGTGAAAAATGAGCTGTGCTAAGAGCTAGGCTAGCTAGGTAGTTGATGAGTGGGACCAGCCACGTGGTGTTCAGGTCTGCATGAGGTTTTAGACTAGGAATCGAGGTTCAAGCTAGAGGCTGACTCATGGCAAGGGTCTGGGTTCACCAGCACTGAAATCTCGTGAGCTGCCCCAGTGATGTTTAGGCTCCACATGGCAGGAATCTCATGAGATCGCTGCCCTTGCCAATTTTCCACCATTTTGGATGTTGGCGGCCTTGTGGGCTCAGTTATTCTGGTGTGGATTCTATCCATTGCTGGTTCTCCCAAAATTCCAGCTGGCCTCTGAGCCAGGATTGGGAAACAGGGTCCTTGTGGGATTGGATCCATCCTAGAACCAGACCTTAAGGGAGACTGAGATCCCAGGGCTGCTTCTCTGAGCCTCTGAGAAATCTCGTTCTAAGTTGGGGGACCCTGGCATTGTGGGGAAAGGGGGAATGAGGGGTCACACAGAGCCCCTGGCATGAGGGAGGAGCTGGAGGTGTCTCAGGGAGGCCCTGAAATAGAGGGGGAAGGGAGAGTGATACACAGATTTGAGGGGGGGGTGGAATAGAGGAATACAAGGAGCCCCTGGTGTAAGCATACAGAAGCAACGAAGTGTGCATCCCACTAGTTGTTTCACTTGCCACAAAATTGCAACCTCACACGCTTTGACTGAAAAGTTCCCTGCAGATTCTGGAATTTTCAGTCCTAGGTGGGAGGTAGGCAGCTTTTATAATTATACTCCAGCAGCATATAGAGGCCCAAACTGAAGTTGGGGTCCCACAGTGCTAGGTGTTGTACAGAAACATAGAAAGAGGCTGCCCCTACCCCAGGTTGCTTAGTCTATGTGAAGAAGACAGACAAAGGGCAGGAGGGAAAATGGGCACAGAGAGAGGAAGTGAGATGTTCATGGTCAGTGGTCAAGCAGGGAATAGAGCTTTGGTCCTCTGAGTCACAGTCCAGTGCACTGTCCGCTGGGACCGCATCTTGCCCACCACATTTGAATTGAGAAGCATTATGATTTTAACCCGTTGTGGAGTGGCTCAGGAAACTATAAAGCCTTTCACTTGTGTCAGCCATTTGAGTCCAGTCCAGGCTGATGGTGACAAAATGCTGTTGCCATCTGATGGCTTTTTGGATAAACTTTTGTGAAATGAGTTTGTTGAGTCTCAATCTAGATCTCAGCCACCTCTGTAGAGGGGTGAGAGAGTTGAATGGCCCCTCTTATCCCGGGAGGTGGTCGGAGCCAAGGAGCATTGGTGCTGGATGGAGGAGGACTGTTCTGTTGTTGCCTGTGTGGTACCTGTTGTATGGATAAATGGAGGGCACGGGCACAAAACTTTTTTTTTCTTTTTGCCAGTGAAAAGCGCAAGAGAGAGACCCCCAGGACATGCACACGTATGTGTGCTGTAATCCTGTCACAATATTTCTCCCTATTATTTTTCCGGGATGGGGGTGACATAATTTCTAGCCAGTAGTCAGTTTGCCCAGCTCTAAGTTTGTTTATTGGCTTCATGTTTGTTCTCTAGATGCCACCTCTCTCGCCTTGGCAGGGTGAAGAGGGGTCACTGGCTTTGCATTTCTCACTGTGGGCACAAGGGGGAGCTGCTGGCCAACCTGAGATTCTCTCTGGCAGGTTAAAATTCAGAAGGACCCCGCAGCTGTACAGCTGAGGGTCTCTTGTCACTAGAAGGGGTTGTAGCTGGGATAGCACTGGGGGAGTATGCCCCATGGTGATCAAGGCTGGGTGGGTACATAGAGGTGACAGCTGAGAATGGATGGAATAAGAAGAGAACCGGGCTGCGTGGCCACACTGAGCAAAGGGATGGTTAGATTCACGCTAACAAGGTCCTAGATCCCACCACCCCAGACCTTCTGCAGGAGTTCGGGTCCAAACTTTGTAATTTGGGCCAGTTCTCTGTTGGTATAATGGATTCCTGGAACTACACTGCTTCAGGTTCAAAAGAGCCACATGACACTCGCCCAGGAAAACATTCTCTTGATCCAGACATACAATGCCTACTGGCACCAATGGGTATTAAACAAGACCTGTCTAGAGAGTTAGTAGCCCAGGAGTGGAGGGGAAGCATTGCCCACTTCATATGATCAGGTCAGTACACACAAGACTGGCAACCTTCAACTTAGGCCTATGCCCTACCCCCTTCTCTGCCTAACGCAGCTCAGTTGTACCATAGCCTTGCTCTTGTCTCACTGGACTGCTGCTTTCTGTCTCTGCTGTGGCCTGGGATATCACGAGTGACCAGTAATTTAAAGTCACCATCCCCACCTTTATTTGTCCATGTGGGTGGGTGGAGGGGAGGGAGCTGAATCAGTATGTGGGGTCAGACATTTGTGTGTGGAAGGTAGGAGCAGAATTAAATAAAGAGCTGGAGCGAGAGAGAGACACACACACACCCCTGATCTTTGGAGTGACAGATCTGCAAGAGATACCTGAGCTGTTGGATATAGCACCAAGATGAGGCTTGTGGTGGTTAGGGGGTGGATGAACAATCTGAGGGCGTGTGGTTGTAACTGAGGAAGCGCTGCTTTGATGGTGCTGTTGTGTCTCTATCTCTGCCCTCCTGTGAGCTGGAAGAAGTTTAACCTAACACCGTTCTACCTTTAAGTCTCCTTATTCCTCTCATGGCAGTTAGAGAGGGAATCCAGCCTATTGCTGTTGAACATCTTAGCCATTCTCTTTGGCCAGATCCACATTACTCCTTATGCTCTATTCTCTAGCATTTTGTCCAGTGCTAAATCTCCTAAATGATGGGATGGATCCTGCTTCCTCTGGGGAAACTAATCAGAGTCTTCCTACATCCCCATGTCCAGAAACTTCACCTGCTGTTCACTGGCTGAGTCTCCACTTATTGCTCCTAATTTTACCCAGTTGGGCCACCCTAGACCATTCCCCTCTCTCCTTAATGCTAGTGTCACCCACTAGCGTGCATGGTGTGTCCTCACCAATCCAGAGTCGCAATATGGGTACCCAGACACAGAGCCTGGCTCTTTAACTCAAGCTGTAGAGCCTCACTCTTTCAGTCCAAGATCTTTCTTGTGTTATGCACCCTGGGCCAAATTTTGCCCTTCCTCCTGCTGATCTCAGAGGGGTGTAAGTGCAGGGAACCGGGCCCCACCTGTGTGACACCACTGCCCTCTGCTGGCTAGAAGGCCTGTATGTGCACATGACCACCTCCCCTCCCAACGGTGTGAGGCCCGGAGAGGTTAAAAACCCGGCCTTTAGTTCAGCTCATGAAAACGCTCCCTGAGGTCAGACAGTGAAGGCAGGCGGCTCTGGAGCAGGCGGTCCTGAGCGCTGTCCCTGCAGATGGCCCTGAAGCTGTCACAGCTGCTGCAACCAAGGATGAGGCTTTTGTCCTTCCGTTGTTTTTCTTCCTAGCAGTGCCCTTAAAATAATTTGCTTTGGGGAAATCTCCCTCCCTGTCACAAAGCGTCCTATGCTCTCGCATGCCATTGCTGTCCCCCTCCCCCCCGCCCCGAATCTATTGGATATCTTTTTTTTTTTTAGGCAAGGGTCTCTTAGGGCAACTTTAACTTCACCCCCCCATACACACACACACACCCAAGTTATCTGCCTCACATGGCTCTTCCTGCTCGCTGAGGTGTGTTCCTCTGGGCCGCTAGTGGTGGCTTCAGCGTCTTGGGACCCTGCCTGGTTCCAGATTATTCCAGCTTTTATTATTCTCCTTTCAAACTGTGGCCCGAGGGCGCGTTATACCTGCAGCCTGGATATGTGGCCGGGAGGAGTAGGAACCCCCCCCCCAAACCTTCACAGAGCCCTTGCCCTGGGGCTGTCCATTCCCACCCAGGCTCTGTTCCATCCCCTTCCTGGCCCTCCGCTCGGCCTTGGAGCTGACCACGATGGAGGTCACTCCCCACTGAGGTAAAGTCACCGTGAACAATGAGGCCCCTGGTTACCAAGACAACCACTAAATTGCCATCGCCTCCCTGGCCCGTCTACCCCATCAGGCTTCACCGCCGTGCCTCTCTCGGATTGGGTTTTTAGCTCAGCTGGGTGGCCGGTTTAATTAGCCCTTCCCCCCGGGGGCTCTGCATTGGGAAAGCCGGCACCCCGGTACTGGTCGAATGAGAACGGGGCCAGGCAGCCGTTCACACGAGAGCGGGTAAACCCGGCGGGAGGGGAGGAGCGGACGCACCACTCAAAGGGGCCAGGCAAAGCACCGGGGAGTCGTACCAGTACAGCAGCTTTGTTCCCCTCATAACCAGGTGCCTGCCCAAGCTTGCACGTCCACACCTCCCTCCGTGCTGGTGCATTCTGGGGAAATCTTGGCGGCTACGCCACAGTGCCTCAGCAGGGGATAGAGCCTGGAGGGTGCGTGCACAGAGCCATAGCAACCGCCCCGGGACGGGGGGGCAGTGCGTCCTGGGATGTCCCACTACCCATGTCGCTGGGAGGAAGACAAAACTGGTTACACAGTTAGGGGAGCCCGTCGACACTGCGGACCAGCCCGTGTGTGTCACTGGACGACAACCCTGTGCCGGGGAGACCACTGATGAGGGTGAGCGGCCACGCTGCGAAATAGAACGGCGCAGAACAAGGGCTGAAGCAGCTGCTGAGTTGTGCTCATGCGAGCTGTGCCCTGTCTCCTTCCTCGGGCCAGCCAACATGAGAGAAAAGCACCAGCGCGCTGGAGGGAAGGGGTTTTGTTTGCACAGGGGACTCAAGTACCTCTGCAGGGAAGACAAGCCTGCAGAAGAGGTAGTGTAGACAGGACTTAATGCAGCTATCATCCCTGTGTGGACCAGGTGGAGGGGAAAACCTTGCCCACAGCTGTCGGGGGGACAGTTATCTGCCAATCGCACCCTGAAATAAAGGGAGGGTTTCACAGAGTGTCCAAAGGAGGTGGAATAGGAGAGTGCTGTATCCTCCATCTCATCTCTCTTGAGCCTCTGCCTTATCCCATTTCCTCACGGTGCTCTTCTCATCTTGGTGACCAACAGGGGGCAGTGGTTAGTGCACTGACCTGGGACTTCAATTCTCTGCTCCCCCACACAAGACTTCCTACATGACCTTGGGCAAGTTACTTAGCCTCTCTATGCCACAGTTCTCCAGCTCTACAATGGGGATAACAGCACTGGGCTGTCTCCCGGGTGGGCTGTGAGGATAGGTACGTTAAAGATGGAGAGGCGCTCAGTTACTGTGGCGATGCGGGGGGAATCATGTAAGTAATCTATCTAGATAGAGGAGAGCGGTGCTGGGTGGTCTCTGCTGTGTCCAGCACCCACAGCCTAGGAGAGGAAGTGCTGCAGCATCTGGGCTCAGTGGGAGGCTTTCTCCTCTCCTGTGTGGGCTGGTGATCGAGCCTTCTGACACCGGGGGCCATGCAAGGGCTTTTTGTGAGCGACTCAGACTGTTCTGGGTTGGCTCAGTGACTGACCACACCCTTCCCCCTTCATCAGGAATAGGACCCAGCCTCAGTCTGTCTAAGTCAAAGCGCCATCCAGCTTCACTGTGCCATGTCTGAGCTTCTCCGTCAGACCCCAGCCTGGTTTTGAGCCAATTTGGGATCAGCCTGTGGTCTTGTGCCAAAACCTTCAGACTTTCCCAGTTTCCCGCTCCAACCACTGGAAATGCTACTTCTTGTTACATAGCCCACTGAGAGCTCAGACATCACTATGGCTATAAAAGGTCCTGAGCACTGTATCAGAATAACCCTTCTGACTTAGGGACATAGGTGGATATAAGGTGTGAGATCTCCCAAAACATTAGGGCTGGAAAGGATTGCTGCATGTGGCTGGAAATTAAAATCCCAGCCCCAACTTGTCCCAGGGGAATGCTGCAGGGCAGGAGTGAGGTGCATCAGCGGAGCTGTGAGTGGGTTCAAGACTGGGCAAGCAAAGGGTGCCACCGGTAAATATTGAGGCCAGTGGCCAGAGCTGTCAGGCGGCCCACAGAACTAGAGCCATTAAACTTCAAGCCACTGCAATTGAAAGGACCCACCGCTTATTCCGATATCAAAGCCTCTTTGATGATCGTCCTCCCCTTGTTCGGCGGGGAACACAGCAGGCAGCTGTGATGATCTCCCGAGGTGATTAGGGACCGGCTGTCCCTTGGATAGCCTCTTGGGCGCTCTCGACTTAGTGTGCTGACAGGGGCTGCTGTATGTCCTCCCTGCCCCCTTGGCTTTGGGAACTGGAGCTGGAATGGGTTGATGTCAGTTTAGCCATCCCGGGCACCTCTGAAAATACAAGTGTGATTCAAGGAGCTCATAACTTTGGGGATTTGTTTTGTTTTTCAGTCTCTCTCGCTAGCTCTTTCCGCCAGCACAGCTGGTGAAAACAAATCGCTTGGCAGCCTCCTTGCTCCCCTTGACTTTACACAGGACCACAGATGCACAGCGTTGCCTGACCCTCTCAAGCACCCGGGCACAAACCTGCTTGCTCACACTGCCAGGCTTTTTGGATGGGCCTGAATTCTCTGGAGCACCTGCACTTTGTAGCTCCTTGAAGCTGGGAACAGATGGCCTGAGGCAGGTGATTCAGCAGCTTGTCTGCCAGAGCCATCTGGAACACAGGGAAAGAGGGCGGAAGCGAATATCCAGCTGCTGACACTGCAGTGTAGGCCTCCCCAAGGATCCCTGCCTGCCCTCCTCAGATGAGACACAAAACCAAGGTGCTTCCCTGTTATGACAATTTAAGACCCCGTGGCACTTTTAGAGGGTTTTGTCCTGGCTTGTGTCCTGCCCAGATTGCTAGATGGATAAGTAACATTCCTCCCGCTGTTGAAGCCACTGGAGAAGTTTGTCACTGCCTGATCTAAGAACTGATGAAGTTTGCTCTGCTGGCACAGAATGGCTTCCATGTCTCACCGCAGAGAGGCCTGTGTGATGGTGGGCGAGTGATTTTCCCCCCTTCCCTAGCACAAGAGCTGCTAGGGGAAGGAATTGCCTCCCTTCTGGTGGTGAGAGCAGGAGAATGGGAACACGGGCTCTTGGGTTCTCTTCCTGCTTTTGTCGCCGTCTCATTCTGCAGCCTGGGACAAGACACTGTCATGAGTCGGAAAACAAGATGCAACTCCCACCCCCCAAGTTGAGTGCTGCTGATTGCTAGTAGCTGAAACCCGTGAAAACTGATCAGGTGAAAGCCTTGATTCAGACTGATGCCATTCCTGCAAAGCAAAGCCACTGGGAAAACTGGATCAAGGTTGGAACTGGTGGGACCGAGGCACTGAGCAGTGCCAGTAGCAGGCTGTTGGCTATGGTGTCTCTTCCCACCACCAGAGACTCGGATGAACCTGAGTCTTGCCGCCATTAGGATGTAACGCAATGACCCAACCGACTGCACAAGTCTTTTCACAATGAGGACACCTGCAGCAGGACTGGTCACTCTTTCCCCTGAAACAAGCAAGAACTTCCCTGCTTCTAAAGCTGCACAACTACTTGTGCCCATGTTGCACTTCCTAACTTGTGTGCGTGGCCGCAGGATGCCACAGCGCTGGGTGCCCTGAATCGATTCAATTGGCTTCTCCCTGCTCTGAGAGCAACCATCTCCCTAAGACAGCGCTGGGTCTGTAATTGCTTTGGGAGGATCCAACAGGACACTAGCTCCCAGTCAGCTGCAGCTCCTTGGAGCATGGCTGGTTATCACAGCCAGGCTCTCGCCTCTAGTTCAGCAGTGATAGCTGTCTGGACGGGAGAGATTCTTGCTCCTTAGCATGAAAACAGCTCCCTCGGCATCCTTCCCCAGCCTGGAGGGATGCAGCGAGAGCCCAGTTGACGGGTGTTGCAATCTGACTTGGTTACTCCCCCTGACAGTTCAGCAGCAGGTAGGAGCTAGAGGTATTTATCCATGCCCACATAAACAATCAATGCTACTGCAGCCTGTTTATGGAGGGACAGTGCCTCGTGGAGAGGAGAGTGCTGAGGAGGGCTCCAGACGACAGGTCTGCAGAGGGCTGTCTCCTGGTTTTGTCTCTCACTCCATAAAGTGTGTTGAGATCCTGTCCAATTGAATTCGAGGTGGCAGGGAGGGCTTTTGTGCTGGTCTTAAATAGCTCTGAATGGGAAATGTGGTGGTTTTGCTTCCTTCCTGTCCCACAAAACATGGAGAGAAAGCAACTGAGCTGTGCAGGGGTCCCAATATGTGAACCTTACACCCTAGCTGGTGCCAAGCTTCATTTCCAATTGACTTTAACCTCTGGGAAAGGCTCTGCAATAACAGCACAGAGGCCATCTGATCATCAGGATGCTGGGGTTTTCATTGTGATGTGGCCACCTCTCCACAAAGAGCTAAACTGAGAACCTGCCAACCTTTCCCTCCTGCCCAAACTCTAAGGAGTTTGGATGCAGAACTCCATCACTGAACCATCTCTCTTGTAAAGTCACTTGCTGTCCATGAATGGTGCAGAAGTGCCTGCATTTGATTGGATTGAGGCTGCGTTCTGGGTCTCAAGTCTCTTGTTCTTGGAGGTTAGCCCAATGAGTCCCGGATTCTGAATGCAGAGAGAAGTCTGAGAAAGTCTGGAAGGAGTCCAGATTGCAGTCCACTCCACGTATCGCTTATACCAGTGCAGATGTGCTGTGTCAACGTAATATGGGGGTTGCACTTATTTGAAACGGGTCAGCCACACTGGTACAGTGCATCTGCACCGGGGGGGGACACACAAGCACAGCTACATTGGTATGGCTTGTAAATTACACAATCTTAGATTCTTGTGCAAACTAGGGGCCTGTGGTGGAATCTGCATGTAAGGGAGACTACCTTACACCATCTCTCTGAATTTGGTCCAGGTATATATTTCTGTTTCCCAGGATGAGCTCTGTATGACAACACAAGTGTGTGTGTGTGTGTGTGTGAGAGAGAGAGAGAAATCACATTGGATATTGACATAATCCAGTCCTCCCAAAAACCTGGGAATTTTGGATCCACTCTTCGTTTCTCCATCTCAAACAACTTTTCCTTCAGAAACTGTTCTTCCAAATACAGCCAATAAAAACAAGCAAACTCTGTGCTTTGATAGTAGATACTGCATTGTTTTAACCATATCCTTTGTCCTTGGTTTGACTCTTCAAGAGTCAGCACCTTAGTAAGGGCTAATTTATCTCTTCTGCATGGGGTGGGAGATCAGCTATCATTTGGGAAGATAGAGAAGAAAAGACTTTCGGGGGAACAATGCTTCTCTCTTGTGGAAAAGAGTATTTAATTATTTTTCTTTACTGGCTTGCAGAGGGTTAACAGTGTTTTTCTGTATTTTATTTCTGAACTGGGCGAATGAAGCAATCCATGGCTCACAGAGACCGGCCTCTCCCTGGGGTGCTGTTAAGAGCTTCATTGGCTCAATAAACACTTGATGAAGACCTTATCGAAAGCAGGGGAACTTTCTGACTTCATTAAAAATCAAGGGCCTGGGACACTTTTTTTTATCCTCTGTTTCTTTCCCCCTCTCCCGCTTCCCGTGGCTTGGGGAGCAATTCAGTTGCAGCTTTGGTATTTTTATTCCTGCGGAAAGCTTGAGAGCCCTAGAGGAATTAATCCTTCTGGCTGCATATCAGGTGCACCCCAGAGAGCAGCGGGGCAGTATTGCCCCCTCACACCCACACACTAGCCCCAATGTCTCAAACCTGTGAAAGAGGGCTACTCTCGGTGGGGTCAGAGGGGAGAAAGGAAAGGCCTGATGCTCCGTTGCCCTGCAACGTGTCAAATCATTTACACCAGTGTGTGTAAAGCCTTACCATTCTGACTCACTTGGTGCACAGGAGACTGCTGTATCTGGATAAACTCACAAGGCTCGATTCACACCGGGCGTCGCTCTGCTCTGCCGCCTTCTGCGGAGCTGCTCCGGGTTTGCACCATGGCGCGAGGGAGAGCGGCGTGTGCGCTGTGGGTTTAGCAGGTGTGAAATTGGCAAGACAATCTGTTCAACTGGAAGGCGCTGAGCCCTGAAGGATGGAGGCTGCTGCACTGCTGAACAAACACTTCATCATATTGTCCTCGGGCTGGGGGTACGGAACACATTGTTCGCAGTTTAAACCACTGTAAACTTTTTACAGGGCAGTGAGAGACGAACGTTTCCAGTAATTCAAGGAGATGGTTTACTTATTTTCTTCTCTTCTTGGCCAGCTCTTTAAAAGGGCTCAGGGTTCTTCATAGTCTTTAATTTATGGAGGGCTCTTTTTTTCTGTCTGCCCTCTGCAAACAATTCAGCAAACTGGACGAAGGCTGGTTTGCTCTGCAGGCGTCAGATCCAAGTTTTTCAGCTCTGAGCTCTGTGCGTTTCTCTTGACAGCATGAGGGAGAAGCAAACACATAAATTCTGGTGATTGTAGCATCAGCAGGTGCTGAAAGTGGAGGCTGGCAAGGGCGGGGGGGGGGGATATCGTCCTCCTTTATTTTCCATTCCTCTAACTGCTCCTGAAGCAGTTGTTTCCTTGGCTATGTATCCTCATTTCTTTCCCCCTCTCCCGCCCCCCGTGGCTGTGGGAGTGATTCAGTTGCAGCTTTGGTTACTTTTGTCATTTTTTAAAAAAATCAGTTTTATTGTGAGTGAACTTATTCCTGGGGAAGGATCGAGAGCCCTGGAGGAATAAATCCTCCTGGCTGCATATCAGGGGCACCCCAGAGAGCAGCAAGGCAGGATTAACTCCCCCCCGCCCCACCCACCCTCCCACACCCATAAACCAAAAATTCTCATTAAAACAATTCTACAAAGTCATGAATGCTACAGTGTTCTGCAGCTTTGTGCTTATGTTTTGGGCCATTGTTCCATTTGGATACCGTGAGTTAAGAATGGGCTTGTGTTTTAAGGCACTGGACTGGGATTTAGGAGATAGGCATTGAGAGAGGAAGGATTGTCCAGTGTTCAGGGCACTAGCCTAGTACTTGGGAGACCTGGCATCCATTTGCTGAACTCCACAGGCTTCCTGCATGACCTTGGGCAAGTCACTTAGTCTCTCTCTATGTCTCAGTCCCCACTTGTGAAATGGGGGTAACAGCCCTACCCAGCCTCACAGAGCTGATGTTAGGATAAACATGTTAAAGATTGTGAGACGCTCAGATCCTAGGGGCTATGGTAATACAAATAACAATAATACTATCATAAGATGCTTATCTAGATGGACAAGTTCAATACAGCCGCCTTCTGTGGCCTTGGGTGAAGTGAAAGGGTAAATGTCTTAATGATTGGGAGATGCTCACATATACTGTGGTGAAGTATGTAGACACAGGTGTCCTCTCCTGATGAGGAAATTGGGTCAACTAAGGAAGCTTGTTCTCCAAAGAGTCCTTCTGAGGCTTTTCTTTGAGCTAGGGCAAGCTCAGGCAGGATTTTGGAGGGTTAGTGAGAGCTGTTAGGGTACCCATGTGGCACAGGAGTGATCAATCAAGCTCATGTTTCCCTCGCTGTCATGGCGTGGCACATGGATTTAAATAACCTGGAGCATATAAATGAAGAATACTGTTGTAGGTACTGAGACCCATCGGTAGTGTACTTGGTGTAAGAAATAGAATAGAATTGTCCAGGTGCCTCTCTTTTACGGAGGAGGACTGTGTATGTTTTTAAAAAGGGAATCTACCTACTTAGTGTTACAAAGCAAGAGAGGATGCTAGATAAGACATGAGACAAAGAGGTCTAAGAACATAAGAATGGCTATACTGGGTCAGACCAAAGGTCCATCTTCCGACAGTAGCCAATACCAGGTACCCCAGAGGGAATGAACAGAACAGGTAATCATCCAGTGATCCATCCCCTGTCGCCCATTCCCAGCTTCTGGCAAACAGAGGCTAGGGACACCATCCCTGCCCATCCCAGCTGATAGCTATTGATGGACCTATCCTTCATGAACTTATCTAGTTCTTTTTTGAAGCCTGTTATAGTCTTGGCCTTCACAACCTCCTCTGGCAATGAGTTCCACAGGTTGACTGTGCATTGTATGAAGAAATACTTCCTTTTGTTTGTTTTAAACCTGCTGCCTATTGATTTCATTTGGTGATCCCTAGTTTGTGTATTATGAGAAGAAGTAAATAACATTTCCTTATTTACTTTCTCCACACCAGTCATGATTTTATAGATCTCTATCATATCCCCCCTTAGTCGGCTCTTTTCCAAGCTGAAAAGTTCCAGTCTTATTAATCTCTCCTCATATGGCAGCCGTGCCATACCCCAAATCCTTTTTGTTGCCCTTTTCTGAACCTTTTCCAATTCCAATATATCTTTTTTGAGATGGAGTGACCACATCTGCATGCAGTATCCAAGATGTGGGCATACCATGGATTTATATAGAGACAACATGATATTTTCTGTCTTATTATTTATCCCTTTCTTAATGATTCCCAACATTCTGTTTCCTTTTTTGACTGCCACTGCACATTGAGTGGATGTTTTCAGAGAACTCTCCACAATGACTCCAAGATCTTTTTCTTGAGTGATAACAGCTAATTTAGACCCCATCATTTTCTATGTATAGTTGGGATTATGTTTTCCAATCTGTATTACTTTGCATTTATAAACATTGAATTTCATCTGCCATTTTGTTGCCCAGTCACCCAGTTTTGAGAGATCCTTTTGTAGCTCTTCGCAGTCTTCCTTGGACTTAACTATCTTGAGTAGTTTTGTATCATCTGCAAATTTTGCCACCTCACTGTTTACCCCTTTTTCCAGATTATTTATGAATATGTTAAATAGGACTGGGCCCAATACAGACCCCTGGGGGACACCACTATTTAACCCTCTCCATTCTGAAAACTGGCCATTTATTCCTATCCTTTGTTTCCTATCTTTTAACCAGTTACCAATCCATGAGAGAACCTTCCCTCTTATCCCATGACTGCTTACTTTGCTTAAGAGCCTTGGTGAAGGACCTTGTCAAAAGCTTTCTGAAATCTAAATATACTATATCCACTGGATCCCCCTTTTGTCCACATGCTTGTTGACCCCCTCAAAGAATTTTAGTAGATTGGTGAGGCATGATTTCCCTTTACAAAAGCCATGTTGGCTATTCCCCAACAAATTATGTTCATCGATGTGTCTGACAATTTCATTCTTTACTATAGTTTCAACCAGTTTGCCAGGTACTGAAGTCAGGCTTACTGGTCTGTAATTGCTGGGGTCACCTCTGGAGCCCTTTTTAAAAATTGATGTCACATTAGCTATCCTCCAGTTATTTGGTACAGAAGCTGATTTAAATGATAGGTTACAGACTACAGCTAGTAGTCCTGCAATTTCACATCTGAGTTCCTTCAGATCTCTTGGGTGAATACCATCTGTTCCTGGTGACTTATTACTGTTTAGTTTATCTATTTGTTCCAAAACCTCCTCTAATGACACTTCAATCTGGGACAGTTCCTAAGATTTGTCACCTAAAAAAATGGTTCAGGTTTGGGAATCTCCCTCACATCCTCAGCTGTGAAGACAGATGAAAAGAATTCATTTAGTTTCTCTGCAATTGCGTTACCGTCCTTGAGTGCTCCTTTAGCATTTTGATCGTCCAGTGGCCCCACTGGTTGTTTAGCAGGCTTCCTGCTTCTGATGCACTCAAAAAAAAATTTCTATTCTTTTTGAGTCTTTGGCTACTTCAGACTCTTTTTTGGCCTTCCTAATTATATTTTTACCCTTCATCTGCCAGAGTTTATGCTCCTTTCCCTTTTCCTCACTGGGATTTAACTTCCACTTTTTAAAGGATGCCTTTTTGCCTCTCTCTGCTTCTTTTACTTTGTTGTTTAGCCGTGGTGGCTCTTTTTTGGTTCTCTTACTATATTTTTTAATTTGGGGTATACATTTAAATTGAGCCTCTATTATGGTGTCTTTTAAAAGTTTCCATGCAACTTGCAGGGAGTTTACTTTTGGTGCTGTACTTTTTAATTTCTGTTTAACATAATTTCTTGAGGTGTTGCTCACTCGTGGTCGACTGAAGACTTCAAGGAATTTTTTTTTAAAGAATTGGGATACCTACTCAAAATAACCCTGGCAATACGTTTGTGTTGCTGAGTTTGGAGTAACAATGCACTCTCGGTTCCCTCTGGAGTTTCAGATGGAGGCAGTATTCCCTCACTTCCTATCTCAAGCTGTTGTCGAGTGTTAATGTTGAACACCTAAGGGATTTTGTGGCGATGCTGTACATGGGACAGAGGGATTCCATCCTGGCCCTGCAGTTGAGCTGTTTCTGTTTCTACAACATTCTCAGAACCTTTTGATAGGAGGCATGGATATATTTGCATCTCTCCTTGTGAGTCTCCATGTGTCACCATTCTCTTTGGTATATTGTACTACCTTGGTCTTGTGTGCCTTGCTTTTTACCTTCCTGTTGCCTGGGAGGTGCATTAATTGGCCTCAAGGAATTCAAGTCTCTGTTCCTGAGCAGCTGTTCAGTCATTGATCTCAGGAGGAGGGGGCAAGGTGCTGCTCTGGGATTAGTACACTCATTTCACCTCTTGCAAACATGGGTTTGAATCCTGCTGGAGACTGTGGCCTCAGGGCTTGTTTAGGTGCGGGGCTTCACTGGTTTAACTTAAGGGGATATTGAACTGATTTAGCTAACTTGGTGCAGAAACCTGCATGGGCACTCGTAGTTCAGTTTAAACCAGGCTTACTTCAGTTTAGTTTACATTCATTAGGAACAGGTTTAAGCCAAACTGTAATAAGCCACTTGTAAATTAAAATAAGTGTGTCCACACAAGGGTTTGCAGTGCTTTAGCTAAATTGGTCTAAAAACAGGTTTAAGTTAAACTGGTACAACTCCTGTGTGTAGACAAAGTCTGCCTGACTCCCCTTCGAACCTGCAGGGAAGCTTGACTGATTCACTGTACTCAGCCTTTTCCATTGGCAAGGAATCCAGCAGGTGGTCAGCCACACTCCCTCCGAGGCACAGCAGCCCATCTTGCATTCAGGAGTCAAACAAGATTTCAGTCCACACACAGCTACTTACCCCCTTCTGCTGACTCCCAGGGCGGTGCCTTTACCACAAGACCTTCCCATCTCAGCAGCACCCATTGCCTTTTTCTGGGGAATAGGGCCACTGTATATGCTCATCCCCAAACCCATGTTCCCCAACTACGGGGCTTTCATGTTTATCCTGTTTTGATGGGGCCCCTTCAGTTGACCTTGGAGTTCCATCCTAAGCCCTGGTATTAAACCAGCTCTTTTTTAGCAGCCAGTTCATTCCTCCATCGGCAGCTATTTCAAACAGAGGATCCTTACAGCATGGGCAAGTTATGTGCCTCCAGACAAGAGGCCAGGACCCATTGCCTATGTGTTCTGTCTCTTGACACTGGGCATTTTCAGAGCTTTTTGGTGTCTGAGGCTCAGGGGTGACTTGCTGTCTATTTCAGGTCTCCTCTGCAACACAAGGAGATGGTTCAGTGATGGGTTTGTTTTAATTTCTTTTGGTGCCCTATTTCTGTGTAAAATACCAGAGTGGAAATAGCAACTTATCAGCCATCCAAAATAAAGCCAGTTCTATTTGTGTTTGTCAACGGGTTTATTTCTACCTGATTTCCTCTGTGTGTGTCTCGTCTGGGTGTCTACCTCAAAATATTAGTGCTTTAATAGCACAAAAAATTATTTGTGAATTTAGCGCTGGTGAAAGGTGCCAGATTGGCAGCTTTACACATTTAAGTTCATGCATGAGAAATATTAACCCTTAATAATCGTGTTGCATTGGTGTATCTCTGAGGACTGGATTTTAGCGCAATAGGTCTGCTTGATGGCGATGTCAGAGCACTTGGGTTTGAGTCATCTGGGGTTTTCCATTAATTGATCCAGCCTGCCTCACACAGCAAATAAAATCGCTAAAGCAGAGGTATTTTTACTCATGAACCTTTAATGATCTAACATATTGCTCCTATCTGTCCATAAGAACGGCCAGACTGGCTCAGACCAAAGGTACATCTAGCCCAGTATCCTGTCTTCCAACAGTGGCCAATGCCAGGTGCCCCAGAGGGAATGAACAGAACAGGTCATCATCCAGTGATCCATCCCCTGTCGCCCATTCCCAGCTTCTGGCAAACAGAGGCTAGGGACACCATCCCTGCCCATCTTGGCTAATAGCCATTGATAGACCTATCCTCCATAAACTTATCTAGTTATTTTTTGAACCCTGTTATAGTCTTGGCCTTCACAACCTCCTCTGGCAATGAGTTCCACAGGCTGACTGTGCATTGTGTGAAGAAATACTTCCTTTTGTTTATTATTATTTGGTGACCCTTAGTTCTTGTATTATGAGAAGCAGTGAACAACACTTCCTTATTTACTTTCTCCACAGCAGTCATGATTTTATAGACCTCTACCATATCCCCCCTTAGTCATCTCTTTTCCAAGCTGAAAAGTCTGTATTTTTAATCTCTCTTATGCAAGCTGTTCCATACCCCTAATAATTTTTGTTGCCCTTTTTTGTACCTTTTCCAATTCCAATATATCTTTTTTGAGATGAGCCACCCAGATCTGCACGCAGTATTCAAGGTGTGGGCATACCATGGATTTATATAGAGGCAATATGATATTTTCTGTCTTATTATTTATCCCGTTCTTAATGATTCCCAACATTCTGTTTTCTTTTTTGACTGCCGCTGCACATTGAGTGGATGTTTTCAGAGAAATCTCCACAATGACTCCAAGATCTCTTTCTTGAGTTGTAACAGCTCATTTAGACCCCATCATTTTCTATGTATAGTTGGGATTATGTTTTCCAATGTGCATTACTTTGCACTTATCAATGTTGAATTTTATCTGCCATTTTGTCACTCAGTCACCTAGTTTTGTGAGATCCTTTTGTACTCCTCACTGTCTGCTTGGGACTTAACTATCTTGAGTAGAATCATAGGATCCTAAAATATTATGGTTGGAAGAGACCTCAGGAGGTCATGTAGTCCAACCCCCTGCTCAAAGCAGGACCAACAACAACTAAATCATCCCAGTCAGGGCTTTGTCAAGCCAGGCCTTAAAAACCTCTAAGGATGGAGATTCCACCATCTCTCTAGGTAACCCATTCCAGTGCTTCACCACCCTCCTAGTGAAATAGTGTTTCCTAATATCCAACCTAGACCTCCTGCACTGCAACTTGAGACCATTGCTTCTTGTTCTGTCATCTGCCACCACTGAGAACAGCTGCGCTCCATCTTCTTTTGAACCCCTCTTCAAGTAGTTGAAGGCTGCTATCAAATCCCGCCTCACTCTTCTCTTCTGCAGACTAAATAACCCCAGTTCCCTCAGCCTCTTCTTGTAAGTCATGCCCCAGCCCCCTAATCATTTTCGTTGCCCTCCGCTGGACTCTCTCCAATTTGTCCACATCCCTTCTGTAGTGGGGGGACCAAAACTGGACACAATACTCCAGGTGTGGCCTCACCAGTGCCGAATAGAGGGGAATAATCTCTTCCCTCAATCTGCTGGGAATGCTCCTACTAATACAGCCCAATATACCATTGGCCTTCTTGGCAACAACGGCACACTGCTGACTTATATCCAGCTTCTCATCCACTGTAATCCCCAGGTTCTTTTCTGCAGAACTGCTCTTAGCCAGTTGGTCCCAGCCTGTAGCGGTGCATGGGATTCTTCCTTCCTAAGTGCAGGACTCTGCACTTGTCCTTGTTGAACCTCATCAGATTTCTTTTGGTCCAATCCTCCAGTTTGTCTAGGTCACTCTGAACCCTATCCCTACTCTCCAGCTTATCTACTTCTCCCCCCAGCTTAGTATCATTTGTAAACTTGCTGAGGGTGCAATTCATCCCATCATCCAGATCGTTAATAAAGACGTTGAACAAAACCGGTCCAGGACCGACCCCTGGGGCACTCCACCTGATACTGGTTGCCAACTAGACATCGAGCCATTGATCACTACCCGTTGAGCCTGACGATCTAGCCAGATTTCTATCCACCTTATAGTCCATTCATCCAGCCCATACTTCTTTTAACTTGCTGGCAAGAACACCATGGGAGACCGTGTCCAAAGCTTTGCTAAAGTAGTTTTGTATCATCTGCAAATTTGGCCACCTCACTGTTTACCCCTTTTTCCCAGATCATGTATGACTACGTTGACTAGGACCTGGCCCAGTACAGACCCCCTGGGGGACACCACTATTTAGTGCTCTCCATTCTGAAAACAGACCGTTTATTCCTACCCTTTGTTTCCTGTCTTTTAACCAGTCACCGATCCATGAGGGGACTGTGCCCGCTGCTCCCAGGGCAGCGGCTCTCAGGGACGGAATGTGCTGGGTTAGATGGAACCCGGGTCCGATTTTGTCGAGCAATCCCGACCTTCCTAGCCTTTTCTTGGTGGGTCCGCCCTTTAATGGGGTGGTGGAGGGGAGCCCCCATCGGCTGTGCCACAACTATCCCTGCACTTCCTTTCCCTCCTCAACTTTTGTGTCTCCTTTCTTTTCTTTCCCTCACCTCGCTGCCTAATCTTGATTCTTTTCAGTTCTCTCTCTGTGGAGATTCTCCATCTCTCTGGTCCCCCAGCCCACCAGAGCTGACAGACTGTTTGGAAAAAGTGGAGCCCACTGGTGATCGAAAGGAGCCAGGACATCTGTGCTCTTGCAGCTAAGCACAGCTGGGACAGCAGCCTGCATCCCTGCCCACAGGAGCTGTTCCTGAAACTGGCTGCATTAGGGGCAGGAGCAGGGAGAGGGAGAAAACTTGGGCACCTTTTGAAGAGCTATCTGCTGCTTTGCCCACCTCAGCAGGAGCACATGGGGAGCGAGTCTGGATCAGCCTTCTCCTCTGTTCCTGCACTCAGTCCCCAATTTGGGAAGCACAGAGCTAGACTGAAAATACAAAATCATAGAGTGTAATAAATAACCCCCTCCCCATCCTGGGCTTTATAATCACAAGAGCGCTATGGCCTGTAACCATTTGCACGTCCTGTCCCCTAACTGGATGAGAGTAAGTCTTCAGAGTGAGGCTTACACTGCTGATACTGATGATTCCACAATCAAAATTAACTTTCTGCAACATTTGCTTTAAAATTGCTCTTTTGGTGATGTTCCCGCCAGGAAACATGTTTGCTCTTTGTAGGAAGGAAGCACATAAAGGTTGTTGAACACAGTGGAGATTAATCCAGTGAAGCATTTGATCTAACATCCCTGGAAAGGTCCTTGGCCTGATTGCTGAGCTTTAACCCTACATCCCCGAAGTTCTGTGACCCTCTCAGACACCATCTGTCATACTTGGAAATCTGTTAATTAACTTGATTTTAAGCATGACATTGCCCCTAAAGTAGGCGCAGTTCCACACCTTGAAAACCATGTGTGTTAGTTGTGGTTGACCCTAGAGTGTACCATGACCAACTAAGCATGACTAGCAAGATTTTAAAGTGTGCTGATGCTGGGGGCAAAGTTGGGTTTAAGCCAACGCACTTTCAAACGTGACTGTTGCCCTAGATAGGACTCTTGTTACCTTGCTGTCTAAGGCTGGTGCAAACTAGCCTATTGATCCCAAGGGCATGCTCGGATAGCATAAGAAGGCTCTGATCCTGGTTGGAACCATGGGGCACTGTGGCAATACCCACAGAAGCACTGCTGATGGTACCTTTTCCCTAGCTGTCCCAAGTCTCTGGGATAACCATCCAGCTCCCCCAGAGGAGTGCCAGGAACAGGGCTGTTTTGAGAGGGATTACAAAGACCTTACAGCTCTGTGGAACCAAGACTGGTTTTATTTTCCTGTCTTCTTTACTTTTATTCATAGTTTTTAACAGGTGCGCACGCGCACAACTTCCATGTGGATCCTGGAAGCCTGTTGTTAGGGAGATGTATTCCTTAGGATGTAAGGCAGGGGCACATGAGGAATGATATCACTGTAGCTCTGCCCCTTGACAACCATTGGTACTACCCAGAGATTTCTCCCTCACTTACCTTTGGGTGTTTCTATTCTTAGTGCCACTCTTGTTCTGTCCACTTGCATTTGGAAGCCGGGAAAGAAGCCCTTGGCCAGCATGCCCAGGCTGAGAAGAATGCAGACAGTCTGGCAGAGCGCAGGTTAAATAAAGTTTGTCTTGGCAGGGCCCAGCTCTTGGACGTACTACAAGCCACTGGAGTACAGTGATGATGGAATTACAAACACAAGCACCAGCACAGGCTGCCAAATGGGACAGGTCTCCCGACACTGCTTGTGGGCTGCTATCTGCTGGAACTCTGTGGGTATGTCTACACAACAACTAGACACCCACGGCTTCCCATGCCAGCCAACTCAGCTTGCAAGGCTTGGGCTGCTGGGCTGTTTCCTTGCTGTGTAGACTTCCAGGCTCGGGCTGAATCCCAGACTCTAGGAGGTGGAAAATGGAAGGCCTGGAGAAATTGCAAGCTTTCCCCATTGTCAACACTCCACTGTTTCCTGTCGAGCCCCCTGCTGGCACAGACTGAGGAGAGAGCACGTTTCCCACAGCCGGCGGTATTGCACCAGTCTTTTCAGTGCTATGGAGCTGAATCCTGGTTCTGCTGAAGTCAGTGGGAGTCTTGGCATTGATGTGAGTGGCATCAGGATTAAGATCATGCTTCCCCAGGAGGCCTATGGGGTTCCACTCTGCATGGCTGATTTTTGGGGGCAGAGGGAGCTCCAAAGCTGACGGCTGGCTGACTGCAGAGGCATTTTCTGGTACTTGGGAGAGTGCTGTAATGTTTTGGAGTCTGGGGATCCACACTAGATTTAGTAACATTTTCTGGCCAGCATGGGTGGTGTCAACGAACCTTTCCTGCACTGGCTGCACATGCCTCCTGGCTCCTATCCGGAATGACATTCCTGTGGCTGTAGCCTCGGGATTTGCAGGTTGTTACCATATAAAGGGCATAGTCCTGTCGCAGCAGGAGAGCCAGTGTGAAGTTTTTTTGGAGGGTACATAACTTTCCTTTTAATAGATGGATGGCATAGATTTTTGGATGCAAGCTGCAATGATTTCACTGCCCTCCAGTGATGGAGATGAGCAGAACTGAGAAGGATGGGAGGGAAAGCTGGCAAAGGAGATGAGTACAAAACACAAGGACAGTCTCACCTCCCTGCCCTAGGAGGTTATAGCTTTGGTCTTAAGAACTAGCATTACTAAAGACCTTCAGTTGTCTCCTTAGAGTCCTTCAGCCCCTTCTATTCCCAAGCATCTCCCCTTAGCCTTTACTCACTCTCCCCCAACCCAAACGAGGACTGGCTTTTGGCACAAGCAATGGGAAAACACCACGTGGTGTCCTGTATTGACTTTCTCTACTAGCAGTGGGACAGGACAAGGAAGGCACTCAACGCCAGACCAGATTCCCTCGCCAGGCTGTGCTGGCAATGGGATTAGGGAGGGGAGGAAAATTGGTAATATAACATACTCCCCTCTGCTACCACAGCTTAGGGGCATGCTGCTGCTTGGGGGCTTCCGGATCCCCTGGGAGCTGTCTTCCCTTTACAGTGAAGCATCAAGAATGCCTGTTTTTGGCTTTGGGGTGGGGTGGGGCAGGGTAGGGATCAGGCTGGTCTCTGAGCTGGGTTGATTCTGAAATCAAAAGCATTAAAGATGCTCTTGGCAATAAGGCACCCGATTTGGAGCAAGGAGCCCTGGGCTCTACTCCCATCGGTGCCAAAGTCTGCCCTCGAGCCATTCATTAAGAGCTAGAGCAATCCACAGGCTTGAAGGACTAGTCTGACCTGTACAGCACAGGCCACGGTCCCATTGGTGGCCAGTTCCATGAGTAGCTCTCTTGACATTGTGTGAGTAACTCCTTCACAGTGCAAGCAAGAGGGTCACTAATCTGGCCCTTGTGCTCTGTGCCTACATTTTCCCATCTGGAGATTGGGAGTAGTCATCTCTAGCTGCCTCACAGGTGGCTGAGGAGCAGCAGCTAATGAATGGCTGTGAAGTGGCTGTGATACCCTGTGGGCCGTTGCTGTGAAGGGAGGAACATTTTATAAAGCCCATCAACCCTTCTCCAGGAGTCCCGGATAAGTGGGAGGCTCAAGAGCTAATTCCCACTGTAGCCATCTTTCACCTCTCTCTCTCTCTCTCTCTCTCCCCCCCCCCCCCCATGCCTGCCTGCAGATGGCTGGAAGTGCAGGTGACTAACCTGACCTGCACTCAGCGCTGGGTCCAGTACCTCCGATTGCTGCAGGAATCCATATGGCCCGGGGGAGTCTTACCAGCGGTGCCTAAACCTGTCAGGACGCAGGAGCAGAAGGAGGTGACGGCACAGCAGGCCTTGCAGAGCCTGATGGGACTCCTTCCTGGTGAGTTTGCCGTGCGATAAACACCCAAGGGCTCTCTAGCTGTGGGATCTGGCTAACGGGCCTTGGCTCTTTAGGGATCAGGTTCTGAAATCCATTCCACCACTTCGCCATGTGAGAGAGCCGGTGCAATAGTGACACCTGGAACCAGTGCTTAATGTGCCGCAGATGCTGAGCACCATGGGCTGTTAGCACTGCAAATGAACGGGAGTTTGTCATAGGCTCATTGGCCATCCCTGAAACCAGTGCAAGGCAGAGGGTTGGGGAGCCCCACAAGTGACCCCATTGCATTGTCACCTCTAGAGATCTGGTTTCCAAGCATGAGAGAGCCTGCTTGTGTTTACCCATGTGTGATACCAGAGGCATGGACTTGAAGCCGTCCCTTCTTTGCCCCCCTTTGGTGTGTTTAGTGTGAAACACTTTGGAAAATAGCAATTCTCGCTCTCTAAACTCTGTGCAGTTTTGACACCATTGTCAGCCACGGCAAGATCCAAGACCTGGCAAATTCACCTCACCTCAGGAGTTAAATGACCCATCAATAGGGCTCCCACTAGTTCCAAGTGAACAGCCACCGCGCTGCCCCAGGGTTACTCGAGATAATTCACACAGCCATCTCAGCAAAGTCCAGTACTCTGCGGGAGAGAGAGCCTGCCATTTGGTGACTTCTAAATACAGGCCTCCTCATCTCCCACCTTTAGTACTGGCCACTCAGTAGGTGGTGCTCCTACTTCAGAGCCACTCTCTAGGGAGGCAGTGCCCCAGCACAGCAAGAAGGTGCTGTTCCGCTGAAGGTACTATCTTTCAAAGGAGGTATAAAACAGAATTCTTTCTGCTATCATTAAAAAAAAATCAGGACGCTTCTCCACATGACTAAAATCATTACCCCTGATATGCTGGCCAGATGGTGTTCTTTTACATTTCCCTCTGTCTTAAAACAGCTGCTGTCTGGTTCACCCCAGAGGTGGCTGCATTTCAGAAGTGGGTGAAGTAATCCATCTGTGGATAATTTGTAAAGCATGTTAAGATTCTTCTCCATCTGCTGTTTATTATAACTAGCCAGAGGTTGTCTCTTTGGTCCGGAAGCTCTCTTCTACATTTGGTTCTAGAGCTGGATGTTATGTCTGGTATTAAGATTGGGCTTTAAGATGTGTGTTTTCCTGGTATTTCTCCAAGTCGGGGGAGGAGGGGCATCATTTTCTGGGACATCTAATCAGATAGAAAAGCCTCTTTAACATCCACTGAGTTCCTGAACAAGTGCAATGCGCCCTGCGTTGTAATTTAGATGTGGGTTTTTAAAGACAGTGTCTCTCTGATGTTAACAGACTTAATTCTGGAAATCCTTGGGACAAGCAGATGTCGACTGAGCTGGAACCTGGTCCTTGAGTCACTACATCAACCCATCATAAACAGGTAGCCTTGACAATGGGGCCTTCTTAGCCTCCATAAGCCAGAGTCATTGCTATGCAATAACCAAGTAGTGCGTTGCGCGATGGACTCCCTTGAAAAACCTCACTTAGAAAGTTTCTGATGATGAGGAATCTCACTGGAATGAACAGACTCTTTCAGGCCAAGGGCTCTCACTGCAAAAGTTCATCTCCTGAGGCTTTGACGTGAGGTGACGATCAGAAAATATCAACCTCAACATGCTATGAATTATCTCAGGTGATCTGCTGATTTCATTGATGCAAATAGCTTGGCAGGAGACGAATCTGGGGTTGTCCCATTGTTTGGAAAGGCTTTTAAGTTAGGCTACGTCTACATCACAGGTGTGATTTTCCCCAGCCTGCATACACACACTCACACTAGCTCTCACAGAGCTAGCGTGAGTATAAACAGCCGTGTGGCCACGGTAGCATGGGTCATAGCAGCGGGGGCACGGCTGAGCTGTGCTGAGTACATACCCGCCGGTTTCAGGCGGGTTTACACTCTGGATGGCCCAGCCCTACCTCTGTTGCCGCTGCCTGTGATGCCACAGCTACACTGCTCTTTATAGTTTATAGCTCGATCAAAATCAAAGTGGTCCCCGTGGGCAGAGCCGGTCAGGAAGTCCTATTCAGGGCTTTCGTGAGCAGGCAGTGGATGTGTTGCGTGCACAGATGGCTCGCCACTGAGCATTATGTAAACATAGATTTAGTATGCATCTCTGAGCCCCTCTGCTGCACTCTCCATACTAATGAGTCTAACCTTCCCAACTTCTCAGCAGCCTCAGGCAACCACTGTTTGGGGGGGGATCACCCACCCATTGAAGCATTTCCTCCCCCTCTTCCCATGTGTGGGATTTCCCCCCCCCTTACCCCAGCCTGGGGCTCTGCAGTGAATTTGGCCTCTAATGGATGCCTTGTACATAGGTGCACACCCTGCTTGAGCGAGTGCAAATGTGTCAGACTCCAGCCTCTTTGCATTGACAAGCCTGTGTTTTCTCCTCTGTCTCTTTCAGGCACTTGGTTTACCGCCTCTCCGACGTCCTGCTGGAGTTTTTGATACTTAACAACTCCAGTGATGATCCCAAAACAACAACTGTAACTTCATCTGTCTCTAACAGCCTCGAGACAGCAGGCATTTCCCCACATTAACCAGGGCTGCTGTTGCCAGCAGCAAAGAAGAATGGGCAGCAGAGAAAAGAATTCACAGGCATCAGGTCACTGGCATTCAGTGTTTGCTGGACAGGGCTGGAAGTTTCTTAATTAACTACCCCAGCCAGTCTGACATGAGGCTTCTTTCAGGCTTCCCCTTGTTGGCAGGGTGACTGACTATGCCCAGTGTGAGCAGGTGGAGATGTTTGTCTGTAACATAAGTGTCCATTCCATGGCTCACGTGATGGCGAGCAAGGTGCTCCCAGTGGGAAAGCGCCTGATCTCTCTAGGGGCAAGCAGGCTGCGAAGTGAGGCCAGGCCAGCCACAAATCCTACTTGGATGTAATTTCATGCCCGGCATATCTCTTGAATCTGAGTAGTCCTGACCCAGAATGGTCGGTGGCACATCAGGGTTGGTTCGAGGGCGTCAGGCCCTGGCACTGATGTGCAGAGACATGACCCCAGGACGTTCCATCAGCTGAACACCCATCGACTCGCATGCCATATAAGGCAAAGAGAAGAAGGAATGCAGCCCTTATTCCTAGTAAATAAATTCACCACTTAGCTCCTCATTGAGTGAAGGCTGCATGGTGCTGAGATTCCTGCCTGGCCTTCTCCCGTTCAGGGTGGATATCTGTGAGTGCGGAAATCCTCATCCCACCCTTGTTCCTCCCCAGAGAGATGAGATGGAGACAAGGAGACATCCCCAGGGAGAGTTCCTGCCTTTGGTGTTGTCCTTCCTGTCTCCATGCACATCCTCCCTGGCACCTTTCCCTGCCCATCGCCCACTCTGATTTGCCTGCCCAGCATGAAGAATGGGGGGAAGAAATCCACCTCCCTCTGGATGATGGAGTGGAACCTCCTAGATGGAGACACTGGAGACGTGAACATAGCCCCCAAGTCAGCCTCATAAGCAACCGTCCAAATCTGTGGGAACTGCAGAGTGATGGGTAACGAGCGGAAAGCTCCTGCCTTGCCTTAGGGGCAGGGGAAGGTGCCTCACACCATCTCAACACCAAGAGAATGTTGTTCTGAGATCCCTCGCCGCCAAGGCTGAGGAGAGGGATCTGGGGTGAAACAGAACTGGAGAGCACCGCACCCATCCCCAAGTCATCTGCCTGTGCAGGGAAGATTGAAGATTATGGGGCAATGGCTCCCCCACCCCACGTTGTCTTGTAAGTGGGGATTGTTAAGGGTCCTGGGGTTACAATTCAGGCACCGCACCACAGGCGAGCAGCAGCTTCTTTAGCATGAAGGCCGGGTGCTTCTTGGAAGTGAGACCATCCCTGATCTCCGCTTCACCAGAGGATCTCTCCCATTGATTCGTGGCCGGGCCACTCTGTGGAGGAAAGAACTGACCTATATCAGACACAAGGGGAAATAAATTAGTTTCTGTAACCATAGACTGCCTCTTGCAGCAAGTTCTTGGAGATCCATCACCTCACTGGTGCTCAAAGGAGTTTATCATACAGCTCTCATTGGTAGATAAGTGGGAGGGTGGTTAAAGCAGGCAGGGGGTGTCCGGACCCCAGGGTTCCATCCCCAGCTCTGCCCTGGCTTGCTGTGTGACCATGAGCAAGTCACTTTAACCTTGTTGTGCCTCAGTTTCCCTAGCTGCAAAATTGGGAGGGATGTTGTTAGGGTTGATCTATTATTTGCAAAGTGCTGTAGAGACAGGGTATGTTATAGAAGCAGCACAAGGTGGTATTATATATCTATTGCCCATCACTGTACGATGCCCCAGGGTGACAATCTCTACAGCATAGCAAAGGCTTCAAGTGGCATCATGGGCTTATGGTGCCCCGCTGTTGAATTAATGTTAAAGCAGGTGAACAGGGAGTAAGAGCATCAACAAAACTATTTGCATTTCCTCCAGCACATGGGCCACATTTCACCAGGTCACAAGCCACAGTCTGGCTGGCATTGGACTTTTTCATCCAAGAGGACCCTGCCTCCTGTGATTCTCTACAGTTTAAAATAGATAATGGGCGAGAGCTGGCATGAGAGAGGCCTGCAAGGTCATGGCCATCATGTCCATTCTACACTACATCCCAATGTGCTTGTCCTCTCTTACAAGGGTTACACGCAGTTACCCAGGAACTGAAAGGGACGTGCATTAGCCTGTCACACCCACCCACTAGTCCCCAACCATTGTGCTGGATTTGGGTGCGCATCATTTTCACTGTAGAGGACATTTAGCCAGAGGGGTGAGTAACACTAGTGCAGGTAGCCTTGAAGACACAGACCCTCCTCTTTCCATAGGGAGACAGTCTCCCGTGTGGGTATCTACTCTTCGGGGTGTGTACTGCCTACAAGTATGTGAAAGGTATAAGTACCAGGACCAGGGGAGGGGGTCATTTAGGATGGTCTGAGGGTGCCCGAAAGCTAAGAGGAATTGGATGAAATGGAGCAAACCGAAATTTTAGGCTGCCTATGAGCGAAAACTTCCTAACAATGCTATGGTCTCTTAGGGGAAGGAATAGCCTCCCAGATGGAAAGGGAGAAAGTCCATTGTTTGAGTCATTTAACACTGAATTTGGGCAAAGAATTGGAGAACATACCATAGGGGACAATCCATCCCACAGTGGCAGAAAGTGTGGAGTAGAAGGTGGGACCCAATAGGTTTCCCATTTCCAATTTCTCTTTGTCATTCTTAAGCCACAGGTTGCCCTTCAGCATCCCATTTCACTTCTTCCTCCTCACTCCCTGGCTTTCTATTTTGCTCCTCTGTCCCATAATTTTGGTTTACAGCATACCCTGACCTGCCTTGCCTGAAAGGAGTCTAGGAGAGGCCCTAAGAGAAGAGACCATCAGCCAGAATCTTATGTAATATTACTGAGCCCTGTTGCAGGTCTGGCTGGTGGCTTCCCTGGTTTTTTTGGTCTGCTCCATGGCTGTAACCTCATGTTTTGGGTGTCTCAGGTCATACCCAGTGTAAACCAGAGAGGACAAAATAAAGTCTGGTTGGTGGGAAGGTGGGTTAGTCCCTCACCTATAAATCAGATCCTGCAGTGTCGAAGGGGAGAAAGGGGGTGATATTTGGAATCCTTAAAGCCATGGAATATAGCATTGGGTGGTAGAGAGGGTGAGCCTAGGGTTCTCACCTGTCGAGAGGGTTCGAATATCCTGCCTGGAACTCTGACTTCTGACGTTCCTTGAGGGCAGCTTTTCATGAATATATCCGTTGCCATTCATCATATGGGGCATAGGGAGTGAGTTCCTCTTGCAGATTATGAAGGATGTAACCAGAGACCTGTCACTTTGGTGGGAGGCTGGTGTCAGTGAGTTGCGGTTGTAATGCACTATTGCTTTGTCCTTGCGTTGTACTATCCCTTTGTCCGTGGCTCTCAGAGCACTTTGCAGACTTCACTGAATGGTGCTCCAGAATGCCCTTGCGGGGTAAAGCAGTGTTATTGTCCCTGTTTTACATGTGGAGGAAATAAAGCAGAGATGTGAAGTGACTTGCCTGTGTTCACTTTGTGAGTCAGATGCAGAGGTAGGAATAGAAAAACTGGTAATGGCTCACCCTGGTGGCCCCAATCTGTATTTTGTCATTAAGGAACACACATCCTATTAAGATCAGTATTTTCTTAGTGTTTCTGCCTGTGCACAGGCCATCTCGCCCGAGTTTGCAAATGAAATGGAAAATGATGATGAGAAAAAGTAGTTTCCCATGTTCAGTCTGAGCTGAAAATTTACCTCCTCTTATCTATCACAAAAAATACCTCTTTAGCAAAAAAAAAAAAAAAAAAAAAGGGCAGCTTTGACTCATGCTGTCCCCCTCTTGCTACAACATGTTCAGCAAACTCTGTTTATTGGCAGGAATTTAGGGGCTTATCGCAGCCTGCTAATAAAGGGGCATTTGCAGGAACTGGAGAGCAGCAAGGAGATTTCAGTACTTTAGGACTCAGAAGCAAAAGTCCCACAGTTACATGCCCCTACCCGAGATCTAGAACAGAGCACAGCTCAGACTGAGCAAATCCCATGCTCCTTTTCAGGAGGAGCCTTAGTCACTGAGTTAGTTGTCATGTGAAAGAAACAAAAATAAATATTGACCGCAGGTGTGGCTAGTACTAGAGAGGTAGTGTGGTCAAAGAGCTAGGCTGGAGACCCGGGTTCTATTCCTAGATCTGCCACTACCATGTTTTGTGACCTTGGGAAAATCATTTCACTTCTCTATGCCTCTTTCCACACCTACCATTTGCCTTTGGGGGCAGGGACTGTCTCTCACTATGTGTATGTACAGTACCTAGCGCAACGGGGCCCTAGTCTTTGTTGGGGCTTCTAGACTCTACCATAATATAAATAATAACTATTATACCTAGAAAAGTAACAACCCCTCATTTATATACAGCAAAAATAGCAGCTGCATACTTAACCAAGAATTGTAATTCTGCACCAAATCCCCATGTCTTCACCTGGGTACAAAAACTGACCGCCAACTATATGCAGACTTACTAGTGTATGATAATATTGCAACACATACTTGTGTATAACAGTACTGTCCCAAGAACCTGTATATATGAATGTAGACAAATATTTTACCATGTGACCTGTGTTCTTATTCTAATCTGTATATAATAATACCCTACCTAAAAATGTATACCTGTTTGTGGATTTAAAATGTTTATTTACTGGGAAATATCCCTACAAACCACACACTATGAAGAAAGAAGAGAATAAAGCAGGGAGGATGACAAGAAAAGGCTGAGGAGAGACGGGGGAGTGGGTTGATAGTGTGTCCCAGAATGAAGGAGGCAAATCCTTGGATAGAGGAGAGTGCAGTAGTTTGGAACTGGAAAGAACCATCAGCTTTTGCTGTGCAAATATTGGCCAGTTTGACTAGAGAGAAGAATGCTGCCGTTTTCACCAGCTCACATGCCTTTATGTGATGGTGATTGATAATTAAAAGCAAAAAGGAGGAGAGAGCTAGAAAAGAAAAATTCCAACTAAGAATTAAAATATTAGGTTGAAAAAAAGGGGAGAAATTGTATACAACTAAGCGCTTGGGTCATATATTATTGCAGATTAGCTTTGCCACAGAAAGATCCCATATGCTCTATGAAATCCCATTACCTATGAGTAAGGGAACATTTGCACAGCACATGTGGCAGGGAGAGCTGCTGGAGCCAAGTTCCCTTCTATAATATCCACCCCAGGATAGATTGGTCCATTTCCAGTGTCAACAGCTCGAGGATTAAGTACTTATCTCTCTGCAGAACACTGGATAATTAATACCAGATCCAACTCAGGGCTACACTCCACAGAACCTGCTTGGAGCTATATCCCTGGTTGAATGTTAATCTAACGCACCCGAAGGACTTGCACAGTGGCGCAAGGTTTCTCACTGCACCAGATGTGCAGGCATGGCCTTGCTGGCATAGACAAGTGAGGTACCTGTCTGCTAGGGTGAATAACCAACAGCTGTACCACTTTGTGCTGGGCTAGTGTCAGAGCGCTGCAGTCATCCCCTAGGGCTGCAGGACATGGGGATGATGACGACTTATCAGGAGGCCTTTTCCTCCACCTGAGTACTGGAATGATGGTGCTCATGGGTGATGGGATTGATTTGCCATCTGTGGGGTGAGATGTGAAACCCAGGCACTTCTGGCCAGAAAAGATTTCATAGTTTGTTTATTTATCTTATTTAATAATACTGTTATCCTGGACAAAATTCAACTCAGGTAGTTATATTCTTCTTACCTTAATGCCACCCCATCTTCCAGTCTCATCTGGATATATTCATCCCTAGTTCATCTCTGAACTTTGCCCATACTGTTACATTTTAGTACAACTTCTCTAGCCTCTCTACCACCTCCAGCACCTACTTATACCATTCTGCAGTATTGGATCAGACAGAAACCTCTGCCTACTGAACCGCCTACATCACTTTCTGCAGCCCCCTGGAGTTTCTGTAGGAGTCTCCCGCAATTATCAACCTTGCTGAACTAAGGAAAGTTGATGAGGTCACAGCTCTAGGGATGGGGATGGCAGCAGGCTATAGATAAGGAAGTTGTCTCATTCAAAGCCGGGCAGAAAACAAATGTCGTCCATAACGGTGCGCTGTGACTAGCTCTTTAAACAGAATCTGATCTATACTATTTTGTGTAACCCACTTCTGCTTCCACAATCAGTGGAAGGGCATAGGAAAGCTGCTTGCTGAGAGGTAGTGTTGTCTAGTGGATGGCGCAATACACGGGGAGTCTCTTTCCAGCTGTGACTTGCTGTGTGATGTCACTTCACCCTGCTGTGCCTCCATTTCCCCTTTGAAGACTTAAGTGCATGCTTCACTTGATGCAGTGTGAATAGTCCCCTTGCCTTTAATGGGACAACTGCCAGTGCCTACAATAAGCCTTTGCAAGATCAGGAGTAGACTGTGCGCCTTTGGTGGCAGGGACTGTCCCTTACTATGTGTATCCAGCACCTAGCACAAAGAGGTCCCCCTCGTAGGAATACAAGTCAGTAAACTGGAGGGCAAATAATAAGGTGAGTATTGTGGCCATCTCTGAGCATCCATGTTCCATTTTAGACGCAACTTGCTTTCTGTCTTTGTGGCCCATGCTGCCCTGTGTCTCAGGCCTTTACATCTTCATCAAGGAACTTTTTTTTTTCAAATGTATTTAAAGTCTTCTTCCTTCCTTTAACCTTTTCATTCCATTCGCTTCACCTCACTGAGACGCTCAAAAGGCTGCTCAAGCATCCCTTGACCGAATCCTCCCAGCACTCAGCACATTCCCTTCCTGTTCCCAGACCCCTTTCTTCCCCTAACATCCTCAAGTGTGGGGTGCACTTGACTGCCATTCCCGAGGAGGGACAAAAGTGGTGAGGATCAAAGACCATAAATCAGTCTTTAAAAATAATACCTACCAAGTCTCTCGAGTGCTGAGTCTGGCAGAAACTCATTAACGATCAGTTTCCCCCTCCCACTCCTTTGCCGTTGGAAATCAACAGAGCCAAACAAAACAGGCTGTCTTTATTGAAGACAGCTGAAGTGTGTGTGCTTAGTGTGAAAACCAAAAGCAAAGCCATTTGCTAAGGCCCCTTTTCCGTGCAGGCCACTTCACATTTATTATGCCAGGGGACAGAGCTCCTTAAATCCTGATGCTCTTTATTTCTGGGTTTTTAACCTGCCCCTTACCTCCCCCTCCTCTTCCGCTTCTGCTCCTTTCTTTTCTTTCTGGTCCTGTGAGAATGGGCTTTTTAATCCCCTGGTACTGCAGATTAAGGCTATTATAGCCTCCCCAACCTGACATTGTCTCAGAGAGGCTCACAGCCAGAACCTTGTGAGCACTCTCTGTCTTTCTGCTCCTGCCTTTCTTCTCGGAACACTAAAACACCATGGCTGACCTTTCCCTGAAGAGGAAAGGACTATACTGTGTGATCACACGTAGGCAGAGGCCAGTCTGTGCAGGTCTCAGGGTGAGGGAAATTAAGACCTAGATGGAAATTAACAAGTAAAAAAGGGGAAGGAGAAAAGATTATGGGAATTAGATTGATTCAAAGCAAAACCCTGGGAGCCGGCCTCTGGTGTGTTAGAAAACTGAACCCAGAGCTGGAGCAAACTTGGTAAATGGTTGTCTCTTTCACAGAACCAACCCAAAAGCCTAGGCCTGAATGTATAGGTGGTAGATGGGGGAACAATAGACACTCCAACCAGGATCCTGATCCAACCTTTACAGGTATATGGTGGGTCACAGAACACTGAATACAAAGACCCTGGAAATATGCAGGGTTCTGTTTAGATTCTGAGCACTTATGGGGTGGGACTGGATCTAACACAATGAGCTCTGATCCTGTTTGGGTCTATAGTTACTATTAGCATACACATTCCTTACACTTTTATTCTGGATCTCAACGCACTCTACAATCTGGGGCTAAGGGACAGGTTCAACTCCCTGCTCTGTCAATGAATCAGAAATGTAAAGCGGGAAGAGACCTTGAGATATCATCAATCCAGCCCCCTGGAGAGAGGCAGGACCAAGTAAACCTAAGACTACTGCTGACAGGTGTTTGTTTAACTTGCTCTTAAAAACCTTCAGTGATGGGGATTCTACAACCGCCCTGGGAAACCTCTTCTAGTGCCTAACTATCCTTAGAGTCACAAAGATTTTTGTAATATCTGAACTAAATCTCCCTTGCTGCAGATTAAGTCCATTACATCTTGTCCTACCTTCTGGAGAACAATTGATCACCATCCTCTTTATAACAGCCCTTAACATATTTAAAGACAGATAGCAGCCACTACCACCCCTTGACCAGTCTTCTTTTTTCTCTATAAGTGTATGCTCTATGCCATTGTCTTCACAGAGGCAGGGAGGGGATAGCCAAACAACAAAGTATTTTGTCCTTTTTAATGTTCCACAATAGTCTGTCTGGTGTCGATGTGTTTTCCCTATTGACTGGGATGTAACACCTTCTGTTGGAGATCAGCACTTTACACTAGTTAATCTCTCTCACCTGTCAGGTGATTTAAAATGTCACAGAGGCTTACAATATAAATGCTTAAATATTACCTTACAATACAATGCAGGCAGCAACTCACAGGCATTCAATACAGTCTAAACACTAAACACATTTCAGAGTAGCAGCTGTGTTAGCCTGTATCCACAAAAAGAAAAGGAGGACTTGTGGCACCTTAGAGACTAACAAATTTATTTGAGCATAAGCTTTCGTGGGCTACAGCATCCGATGAAGTGAGCTGTAGCTCAAGAAAGCTTATGCTCAAATTTGTTAGTCTGTAAGGTGCCACAAGTCCTCCATTTCTTTTTACTAAACACATAATTCAAATACCTATTTTATCAATACTGATGCACAGGTGAGCCAGACTGATTCCAGCTGTGTATTTGTCAGTGTTCAGTTGAGGCATGAGGACCTTGCCATCAACTGGCACCTGGTCTGCCAACATAACAGGCACTGTGTTTGCCCTTCTGCAGTCCTCTAGGACCTCACCCGTCCTCCATGAGTTCTCAAAGATAATTGTCCCTATTTTGCTGCTCTCCCACACTTCCTGTGTGCTGTTGGACAAATCAGTCAGCCTCAGTGCCTCGGTGTCCCCATCTCTAAAATGGGAGTTGTGGTGTAAATTATATTAAAGATTGTGCGGTGTTCGGGTATAATGGTGATGGGGCAATGTAAATACTAAAATTGATGGATTGAAGAAACTCATACAATGCATACACAACTGGGTGTAGCTAAGAGGTGACATTCTGTTTCCACTCAGAGTTTGACCCAAGGCATTAAATTCAGATACAGCTATGTATTCATTATAATTGTTATTGTAGCAGGGTGGGTGGAAAATTCTTATAATGAAGCAGCGCGTTTGCTTTAGCAGATGGTACGCTGGGGTGGGCAGATCTTACAAGCTTCAGAGATTTGATTCAGCACCCATTTGGCAATTATTGGAACCTCTTGGGTTTTCGAGAATGGGCTGGAAATGCCTCCAGCAAGACAACAAGAACTCTGTTGAGTTTTCAGGCGCTTACTGCTTCCATCTTGGCTACAGGAATAATACCCTGTCTTGTTGTATTTTAGCCCTTCCATCATGGAACCAGAGAATATATATATATATATATGGATCAAAGTTAGTCAAGCTTTTGTTAAAATTTAAAAAAATCCTCCAAAACACTTGGGAGCTCAGTGTTTTGGGGGCCAAAGCTCTCTTGCATCCCAGCCGCCGGTAATGAAATAAAAACAAGCGCTTGCCCTTGGAGGAGCTGTACATGTTAAACACTGCCATGTCCAATTCGTAGGAATCCCTTCAGCTCTTTGCAAGGCAAGTCAGAGCCCCTGTAATTATTGGTTCTATAATGAGTGGCCTTTTCCTTCTCTTTGTGTGGCCCATTCACCCCTCCTCACCTCTCCCCACGCACACACTATAAGAGGATATTTGTAATGAAAATCACTCAGCAAAAGTGGAGAACAAAAGCGGGTGAGGAGCGAGCTCTCCGGTAGGGATATTAGAAGCATTAGGCTCCCATCTCCGTCAGGTCTGGGCTCCGCTGTGAGTCTACTGCCAGCATAGAAGGTAGGGGGAGGCTGTTATTAACTTTAATCTGAAGAAAAGCAGCCATTGAAGCCAACTGAGGCCTGGTTTCATAGATACAGCAGCTCTCCTTCAAACTTGCAACCTGATGAAGGGCCTGTCTCCCCAGCAACCAGTTAGGCCTCAGCTCTAATGCATTTGGAGACGTACTGTCTAATCTGAGGTAAAAATGTCACCACAAGCAGGCCCCAGGCTGGCAGCTCCCAGCTACAGCCTATCTAGTAAGCACATATCCAGCTTGAACCTTCTGGTTGCTGGGGTGAAAGGGCCTCTTTATCTCCACGGGGAGAGGCAGATGAATCCTGGGCTCAAACAAGGGACCTGCTTTTTCCCCCTACCCGACGCTCCCCCTCCTGTTAAAGGGTCCTTTATTGTGTCTCTAATTCTAAACTTGAAGTGGGAGGGAGCAATAAGGCTGGAGAAATTGGAAAAAGCCTCTCCCAGTGGGGAAAAGCCTCAGTCACTGGTGTGTGAAAAGAGAAGGCAATGAGGGGATTAGAAATGTCAGCTTCGTGGGAAGTACTTGATATTTAATAGCTGTAATTGATTACTGGGAGTCACTCACTCACATACACACAAAGCCACAGGAATTTCCCCCCACACCTTTACCTACTATACCAGCAGATCCCACAGAGCTAAAGAGGCGGGGGCCAGGTCAATATTCACTTGGGGCAGCAGCAGTGGTTGCCATCATAGCACCAACATTTTCTAAGGGCTCGTGCACACTTGGAATTAAATTCACGCTTTAAATTCACATCCTGCCTGAATCCGAATTAACTTTCAAGTCTAGGCAAGCCCTCAATATTACCCCACCACAGAATCAAAGTGTTGCGGTTGCTGCCCGGTCTTGAATCACTGGGGTGTCTCAGATAGCGCACCGTGGGCCATGCCATATTGTTGATGGCAACCACTGTCGGTGCTTCAGGAAGGGGCATGGATCAGTCTCTGGGCTTCTGAGTCAGTCCTGAACCAGCCTTGCTGCTGGAGGTGCTGTCCTTCAGATCAGATGTAAAGTACTGAATAACTGGCTATTAAATGTCCATGTTACTTTTTGCAAGAGCAGATGCCAATTTCTGACTTGACTAATTTCATTCTCTCCAGCCTGCATTTCCGTTTCAATGAGATAAATAACACTTCTTCACTTCTTGTCCTAATCTGCTGGGCACACTGTTTATGTTTGTTCACTAGCGGCATTACACCCCAGGTAAGGGTCCGGTGCCGTATGTGGTTGTGAAGCAATTCTACTTCAGGCTGTTACGCATTTTGGATCTATTAATCCTCCACCATAGCACTCAGCAAAATATAAATAAAATAAAAAATCCTCCAGCCAACGATGGGCGGGGTTGCACATTTTATGGGAATGTTGATATCAATAATTAATTGTACAGAATTAAAAATAGCGATGATTTAGTACCATCAGGAACCTGGCGCCTTCCCTCCCATTTTTTTGTTACACTCACGTGTCTCAAATTAGACTGTCTGCCCGCCGATGGGGATCTGATCTTGAACCTGATCTTGAACCTAATCCCCGCCTGATCCTGCAGGGAGCCTTTGGCTGCTACCACAACACAAATAATAATAAATGAAAGGCTGTATATAAGGGTGACTTCTTATTACATAGGGTCAGGTAAATGGCCCAGCCTGTGTAGTAAGCTGTCTTTCATAATGGCCACAATACCGCAGAGAAAACCATAAAACACTGAGTGTGAATTTCTCCCTGACCCCAGCTGGTGCCCAATTATTGCCATGAAGCATGGAGATCAATAGTCCTTGTAATTTTTCTCTAGCCAGTGTCACTACCAATACTATTGTACTGTAGATCTGCCATCTACTCTCACAAGCATATGGCCATTAGAGAAGCTGAGGTTTTCCCCCTCCTAACCGGATGCCTATATGCTGTATTTTGTATGACGAGTTAAGCTTTCTTTAAAGAATTTCTTTGTGCTAACGGAGTGTGCTTCTCAGTCTTTGGAGAGTCTCTGAATCTTTAGAGATCTTGCCAGAATTTTTGTCTAATGGGGCCAATAAAAATTGGTGGATTCCTCCCCCCATGAACATGCGCGCACACACAGAAGGCCACCAAGAAGAAATGGAAACACCATGTGCTGTGTCCAAACCAATTCACACTACTTTGGCTCTGTTGATGTGGCCTTGAAAGAGAACATTTCTCATTTGGAGAAGGGGATTTTGGAACAATTGAATAATACAGACAGTTTTTGCCTACCATGCAACAAAATGCTGAACACTAAGTTGAGCAATGCTTCCCATTGTCTGACTGGCAAGTGAAAGCATCCCAAACTCCCTAGCTCATCTCTACGCCAAAAGATAATAGCCTCTTGAGATGGCCTTTCTGCTTTATCCAATGAGTCCCATCTTGAACCAAATCTTCCACGTGCCCCAGACCATTCAAGCAACAGATATTTTTTAATCTTGCAAACGAGCTCGAATAAACTTTCTTATTGTGTATACGTCTCTTGCAACAAACTCCACCCACAAATATGCACCATTGCCTATTTCAGGAAACAGAGTAGCAGCCGTGTTAGTCCATATCAGCAAAAAGAACAGGAGGACTTGTGGCACCTTGGAGACGAACAAATTTATTTGAGCATAAGCTTTCGTGAGCTACAGCCCACTTGCTGTAGCTCACGAAAGCTTACGCTGAAATAAATTTGTTCGTCTCTAAGGTGCCACAAGTCCTCCTTTTCTTATTTCAGGAAAAGATCTCCATCTCTGATTTGCATGCATCTTTGATGCAGCCACAATGACGCACAGACTGGTCATTCCCTCCAAGGACACCCATTCTTACAGTGTCGTTTGGCAATGCTTTTGGTCTCTTCCTACCACTACCTGTGTCTGGAAGATTCAAAGCCTCACCATCAGGTGACTATCCTGTCTTGTGGAAAATTGTGTGCAGATTATATATAGGCATGAAGCTTTGTGATCCTTTTATGGGCTGTACACAACATGGTACATTCCACCAACAAAAATAACTTACTGGTGCCCCATCTGCAAGGTTCACCTGAAGCTGGAAAGCCACAACAGACAAGCGTGTATTAAAGTGTATCACACATCAAGGTCTTTAAAATAAACATCAAGGGTGTCTCTTTCTGATCACATTCCTTTCTACAAAGGGCTCAATGATTGAATGTCATGAACCTCTCACATTTCTCTCTGGTCATTTCTGTCCTGAAGTTGGAATGTGGGCACCGGCAAAATGAGGTTGAATGTTATTATGTCACAGATCCAGAATGAAGAGACATTATCTCATAGACAGTGACAACAAGGTTGGCAAGACATCAGAGGTGATATTCCCTGGAAAGCTCAACTTGGAGGTGAGGTAAGTGAAAAGATGGATTTAACTAGCAATGCTAACTTGCACAAGCTAAGTGTGGTGATGTCCTTGCTAGGACGCTCAGTAAAATACCTATATCAGCCCCACAGTGACCTGAGAATGTTGATATTGACCAATACGAGGAGTTTTGGAATGGAATTTGCAACTCAGTTGTTGAGAACTGAAAACAGCGATGGATGGATAGAGAGCAGTAGTACTGAAAACAGTACCTCGCTGCCATGATCTGAGAATACCTGATGGAATGCAATGGGGTAGAACCCAGCTCAGCTCCCTTGTGGAAGGATTTCTAGTCTACACCTAGAACGAGGGAGTAGGTCTTTTGTCATTGTCTTTATTGGAATGCAAGGATTGAAATAAAACCTAGAAAATGTCTTTGCCATTATAACAGCTCTCTAGCTCTGCTTGCACGTGAAAAGAGATAATATGAAAGCTCATATTCAGTCCTGCTTAGCACATGGCATGACTTTTGGCTGTGGCATAAGCACTGGAAGGTGATGCAATGCTAACAGGGTTTGGCCAGGGACAGTCTTAGAGCTGGCAGACTTGTCCATATGAAGAATGTTCTAATTTAATAACATACTCAGTAAGTATGAAAATGCAGAAATATGGATAGTCTTGGGAGTGGTGAAGGTCACTGTTAAGTGCATTTTACACATACAATGTGTAAAATGGTATAGGTCACTTGTGAACTGACTTTGGCAGTCCCAGTATGGTGCAGTGGACATTTGTGCACATCAGGATGAATTGCACTGGCAGATCTTAGAGTGGGATAAGAATGGAACTGCAGTAGCAAGATCTGTTGTAGATTGGGATTGAGGTGCATTCGCGGAGCTGAGTGGGAGCACAGAACTGGGATAGCAGGGGTGCCCTCTATTTAAGCTACATATATGGCCCCCCATCACCATAGTATCTGAGCACCTCACAATCTTTCATGTATTTATACTGACAACACCCCAATGAGGTAGGGCAGTGCTATTACCCCGTTTTACCAATGGGAAAGTGAGGCACAAAGAGATTAAATGAATTGCTCAAGGTCACACAGGAAATCTGTGCCAGAGAAAAGACTTGAACCCAGTTCTACAGGTCCTAGGTGAGTGCACTAACCATTGGACAATTCTGCTGCTCTGCAATTCTGGAGTGCATTGGCAGAGCTTTTGTGGGGTCCTAGGTCTGGAACACCATAGCTGTGTGAGGAAGTTTGCAGTAAATATATTCCCAAACTGACCTTACCATTTCAACTGTGGCCCTAGTGACATGGCAAAGGATCACTTTAGGGGAAAGCTTTTAAAAATGGTGTGGCACTTTGCCCATGAGAGCATTTAGATGCTACCTGCACATATGGGGTGAAAAGAGCTTTAAACTCTCTCAACGAAGGGTGATGTTTTCATCCAGTAATTACATTCTGGGAGACCGGGGGTGTGGGGAAGGCAGAGATATCTGCCTGGTTAGCTGGGGAGACAAAATAGATGGTGTCAATGACTCCACAGTTCCTGAAGTGAGACACCCACAGATCCCGCTGCACGTTCCATATTGGCCATGCTAGAGCTGGACTAGATCCTGCTGTGATCTGCAGTGATGCACTTGCTACATCACTGAGCTACAAAATCTTGTATCTCGCATTGGAGCTGGGGATGTCACTATCCTGAAAAACCCCTTTCCTCACACCTGTTCTCCCCCTCTGGTTATCCATAAGAGGGAGCCTTCGGTCTTTTCTTTACAGCTTCAACAGGCCGCTGCTGAGAGCACTAGATGGTGCTGTTGTCTTAGCCATTGCAAAGGCCAGGAGCCAGAATGAACGGTTCTAATGATAAGGGATGCAGAAGTGACAGCTGCAGCTTGTGTGCTGACCTGGCCTGCACTCCAATGTCTTCTGCAGCACTTCTGCAGTCCCCAAAAGCGTGGGAACAATCACAAAATGCCCTGTGAAATAAATAATGAATTAGCGTTATCCTTAATGGCTATTTAATACCATGTGATACTGGTTACCTTTCTGGCCCAAGGTGCCACTTGTATGGAGACTTTCATAGATGCCAAAGAAAGATTGAGTCCAACCAACATCAGTCCCAGAAAGAATGTAAGCCGCAAAGACTGGAATACTGGACTATCTAAGCTTCGATCTGGAGAGTTTTTTGCCCACTCTCTCGGCACGGTCTCCTCAATGCTTCTCATTGCCCACCATTGTCAAAGTGAAGGAGTACTTGTGGCACCTTAGAGACTAACCAATTTATTTGAGCATAAGCTTTTGTGAGCTACAGCTCACTTCATCGGATGCATCCGATGAAGTGAGCTGTAGCTCACGAAAGCTTATGCTCAAATAAATTGGTTAGTCTCTAAGGTGCCACAAGTACTCCTTTTCTTTTTGCGAATACAGACTAACACGGCTGTTACTCTGAAACACTGTCAAAGTGTCATTGCAGTCAGCACAGGCAGAGGGTGCAGGCTACAAATGTTACAGGCTACATGTGGCAACGATATCTTTAGATACAGCGGGGCTTGGTTCGGAGGTGTGGAGGAGTCAGAGAGGAGAGAAACAGGGCCTGAGATCTGAAGCTGTGAAGTCTGACACAGCTCTAGGTAAGAGTCATGAGCTGGGGAGAGGAGATGTGGCTTGAGTCAGGATGAGAGATCAGGAAGTCGGATGCAGATACAATACAGCTCTGGGAGCCATGGAGCTGTAAAATAATAATTCTAATGATTAGCAATTCTCCCTGACCTCCAGGTTGCACATCTGGTTCTGGCCTCGTCCCATGCTTGGTTTCCCTTCCACACATCCTTTCATTTCTCCACACTCTGCAGGAGACCTGTGCCACCACAAAGAGGGAGCTTTGCCCTTTGAGTTCAAAGTGTAACACCTCCCGTACTGAGATGCTGGCTTTACAGCCTGTATTCACCCTGTAAGACATTGAGCTGCCCTGATATTCCGAAACACGCAATCTGGTGCCTGTTTGTACAACCATGGGAGCTGTACTTCCCATTCATTCCTCGCTGCTCATCTCTCCATCTACCCTTTCTGCAAAAGCAAGGCAAGCCAGCTGTGCAGGGGAAAATAGGACTGGGCCAAGGTGCAAACTGGATACATCCTGGCCTCTGCTGCATTATGTCTCATACTGTCCCTAGCCAGATTTCTTAAGGAGACCAAGTGAACACAGGAACATTCTGGGGAAGCAGCACCCTCCTGTTGAAGGTTGATGGGCACGCCAGTGACTGATAAGTTGCAGTATTGATGTGGTTCTTTATGTAGCCTTAACATGATGGGCTGTTTCCTTTGCGTGTGAGCCTTCTTCTGTACCACAGAACATTGTTGCTAGGATGGTCTCTGACTTGGAGCTTGGTGGGAGTGTGTCTTGAGGCTGTGGGAATATTATCTGTGTGGCTGAAAGCACTTTACCTTGAAATTGATCCAAGATTGATGTGTGGCAACCACTATTAAATGTTGATTGGAGAGATGACAGTTGGCGTTGTATAGTGGGGGCATGAAAGTGTCGAGCGCTGACCAGCTATCTGTCTCTTTCCACTGTCGCCCTGTTATTGCACTTTACCAGTACGTTCGCTACACATCGCTCCAGAAAAGCACAGTGGACAGTGGGGTTTGGTGAGATGCCACCAGGTCCTGGGATGCTGCAGAGTGGTTACATCTGGGTCACATGTAGGGGGAGTTGTCCACTCCCACATGAAGAGCAAGTATCTTTGGACCACTCCTTTTCTCCTCTGCATCTAGGCATGCACAAGTACGGTGGCTGGCAGAGGTGATGCCATATTTACAATGTTGCAAACCTGAGGCCAGATTTTGTCCAGATTTACCCCAAAGTGCAACCCCCTGAAATTGGTGCCTGGTGCTTATCTTCCCTATTTAATCATTGTTCCCAACCGGGGCACTAAAGCTGTGTCGGGCATTGCAAGCACACCCACCCACATGCACACAGCAGGCAGTGCCCACCATCTCAGGGGCAACATGGGTTGATTTTGGTAGGAGTGCAAACCTGGGTTCTGCTAGTCACCTCTTGTTTTTGGCAATATTAGCAGATCACTGGTTGTTCCCCCTGGCTTGTCTAATGAGGCTGTTGGGGACAAGGTGCACACTTCAGATCTCAGCACCACACATTGTTTATCCTTGGTGGATGAGAATCAACAGTGCTGCTCTAATTAGAGACTGACAACACATATTAATTCACCTCACTCTGCCGGGGGCTACCCTTCCCTACAGTGAGCAAAATTCTTCTGTTGCACATTGAGTTCAGTGGGATTGCACTGGGACATCTGAAAACAGATTCTGGTGCAATGACTTCTCCAGGGTGTTATCCAGTCTGGTTTTAAATTACTCCAATAATAGGCCTTCCACCAATCCCCATGGGGGGAGGTTCCGCATGCTATTATATTTCACCAATTAAATGTGTGCGTCCCCCCTGTGTGAGGTTTTTCATTTTGGCTTGACGGCCTCCTTCATTCTGAATATTTTCCTGGTCCGTTGTCTCTCCACAAGAAGTTAGTGAGTCCCTCTGTGAGACTTGTTCTCTCAGAGGTTATGGCTGGAAGCTTGCTCTGGGGTTTTGGCTTGGGGACCCCGGGTCTGGAAATGGAGAGGCTTTTACAGGAACCTGTGCCCTTTTGGACTTTACATCCTCATGCTTAAATTACAAGTTGAGTTGCAGACTTGAAAACGTTCTGGTTGAATTTCTTTCTTTGTCAAAGTGGATTAGGCCGGCGATTATTTACGTGCACCTCTATTACCCGGGGTCTGTTTCTTTTCTCTTCTATTCAATGTAGTTTTACATGAATGGTGAAAAAAAATATTCCCATAGTTTTTTTTTTGTTTGTTTTTTGTTTTTTTTTCATATTTCAGTCACACAGAATGAAATGCTCAAATAAGAAAGCTCATGCTCAAATAAATTGGTTAGTCTCTAAGGTGCCACAAGTCCTCCTTTTCTTTTTAGAATGAAATGGGTAACTCTAGATCCCTGCTGCTCTGGGAGAAGTTGGGTCCTCTTAGCTCTCATGCTTCTGGGAATCAGGTGACCATGGCAGCAAATCAAGAAAGAATCCTCCTCCTTCCTGTACAGAATACAATGTTGGCCAGTTGCACTATGGTGTGATGGGGTATATATCCATCCTGGCTTTAAAAAGATTAATGTGGGCCTCAGAGGTCAATTAACCCAGGTGGCAGCCCCTGGAGGGTGGGCCAGCCCCAATTTAAGATGAATCCCAGCTGGGAAAGGAGATGAGTGGTTGCCATAAAAGGCAAGAAGCCTGGAGCAGAAGGGGGCTGCAGGGAGAAACTTTGCAGTAATTCTCTGGTACTAGAGAGTGGAAAGACCAGATGGACAGTTGGCTCTGGCATCCTGTACTGAGTGGAGAAGTCTGGCAGAAGGCCAGGAGAGACACAGAGAAGTCATTGAGGTAGAGCAAGCTGTGGTGATGAGCCCCAGTAAAAGGACAGAAACTGAGTTTCAAAAATGAGAGTCCTGGGAGGTGTTTAACATAGGAACAGGGAAACTTAAGAGGCAGGAAAGGTCAAGCCCAAGGAGGGCAAAAGCTGGGTTAAGTTTATACTTTTGGTTTAAGATTTATTGTGGGATTCCAGGGAAGAGCCCTGTGAGTCCCTGCCCTGAAAGAACGGGGAATCTAGGGAGGCCGTGGGAGAGGCCCGCTGGCAGGCTATTGTAAAAAGAAATACAGGGAGGCAGCAGCAAGAAGTCTGATGGATCAGCTTTGGCTGCTGGCTATAGGGTCCCTGGACTAGAACCCAGAGTAGAGAGAGGCCTTGGGTCCCCTGTTAGCCACTGGGGATGGTGGCCTGAGCCTCTGAGTAGGGGAGAAGGATGTATGACAGTCCTGAGAAAAGGGTGTGAGACCACAAGGCCCAGAGTTGCAGCGAAGACCTTTTGTAAAGACATTACACTGTTGTTTGTTGTTTGCAGTGTTGTTGAAGCTGTGTTGGTCCCAGGATATGAGAAATACAAGGTAGGTGAGATAATATCTCTAACTGGACTAACATGGATGCTTTCTAGCTACACAGAGCTCTTCTTCAGGTCTGAAAATGGAAGCAGAGGTCTGAGCTAAATGCATGTTGAGACGGATTGTTAAGCAGAAGAGGTAACTCATGTTGGATGCGGTCTCTTGAAATGAAGTGGGAAATTGTGGGTTGGACTGGTATGCATAAAGGGTTTGAAATAGACAATTAAGGGTAGCAGGCAATGGGATGTGTTACAAATTGTTGTAATGAGCCCTAAAAGCAGTGTCCCTCTTAAGTCTATGGTTTCAGGTGCCTGGCAGAGTTATGAATTTAAGTTCCCAGGCTTGCCTTTTTAAGGTGTTGTACAGGTTTCCTTTGAGGACAAGTATTGAAAGACTAGATATGGAGTGAACGCTTTGTGAACGCTATGGTGTTTTTGTTTTGTATCATGTTTCTGTGTGAGTTCATTTGAGAGCATAGTGCGTGTCTGGTTTCACCCACATAGTTGTTGTTGGGACATTTGGTGCACTGGATGAGGTACGCCACATGCTATGATAAGAATGTATAGAATCCATAAATCTTGAAAGGTGTGTTGTAGGAGTTATTGATCATCATAACAGTGGAGATATGTCTGTTGCTCTGGCAGAGTCTAGTGTCACTTTGAGTTGGTGTGTCCTGGTCTGTGGGGAGCTTGCTTCTGATGATGATCTTGAAGAAGTTAGGGCAGGGATCGGCAACCTTTGGCACACGGAAAGTCAGGGAAATCCGCTGGTGGGCCGGGATGGTTTGTTTACCTGCAGTGTCCGCAAGTTCAACTGATTGCAGCTCCCACTGGCCGCGAGGGATGTGCTGGCCACCACTTCCCGCAGCTCCCATTGGCCTGGAACAGTGAACCGCAGCCAGTGGGAGCTGTGATAGGCTGAACCTGCAGATGCTGCAAGTAAACAAACTGTCCCAGCCCGCCAGTGGATTTCTCTGACAGGCCACATCTTAAAGGTTGTCAAACCCTGAGTTAGGGTGTTGTTTGAGGGTCACAAAAGGTGCATATGGAAAGATTTATTTCAGGATGTGGTTGTCATCAAATATGGGCTGTAATTGTCTGATGTTACCCTGTATGGGTTCCAGTGTGGGGTGGTAGATGTCAGCTAGGGGTCTGTGGTCAGTTGGTGTTTGGTTTGTTTGTTTTTTCTGTATTGAAGCAGGTTCTCCCGGGGTATTTGAGTGGCCCGTTCCATGATGTGATCTAGTTCTCTGGTGGACTGTCTTTTTAGTGAAGTCAGTTTTAAGTATATTTAGGTATGTATCCTGGACTTCCTTTTTGGAGCAAATTCCATTATATCTGAATGATTGGCTATAGATAATGGATTTTTTGGTGTGTCTGGGGTGGTTGCTATCTCTGAGGTAAGTGTGGTGATTCATGGGTTTCTTGTGTATAATTATTTGCAGGGTTCTATTAATAAGTTAATTGTGATGTCCAGGAAGTTGATGTTGGGGTGAGAGTGTTCTAGAGAGAGTTTGATAGGTGGGGGATGGGTGCTGAAGTTGTGATGGAAATCTATGAGGGATTTTAGATCTTCTGTCCAGAGGATGAAAATACCATCAATGTATCTCAAGTACATAGTTGGTTTTGTGCTCCATTTCCCATAAATTCTTCCTCAAGGTGGCCCATGAAGAGGCCAGCATATTGGGGAGCCACCCTAGTACCCATGGCTGTTCCCATGGTTTGGACAAAGTGTTTGTTGTTAAATATGAAGTTGTCATGGATGAAGGTGAAATGGGTGAGTTTGGCAATGTGTTTTGGATGGAGTTCCAAATGTTGTGCTTTATCTTATATGTATCTGAGTCAGGCAGTGATGCTGTCATGGCAAAGGATGTTGGTATATAGGAAGGTAACATCCATAATGGTACGGATAATGTTCTGGGGGAGGTTGTTAATGTTGCAAAGTTTCTGGAGGGAGTCAGTAATGTCTTGGAGGAAGCTGTGCTTTGTGTGGTGAGTGGCTTAAGGTTGGTTTCTATGAGTCCTGATATGCTTTCAGTAAGAGTGCCCTGGCCAGAAATGATATATCTGCCTGGCTTCACTTATTTGTGAATCCTGGGAAGCATGTAGAAGGTCCCTGGGTGGTTACAAGGGAGATATGGTAGGAGAGTTTTTCTTGGAGTTGTTTGGGGAAGGATTTGATGATATTCTTACATTCCTATGTGGTGGTATGGGTTCTTCTCTGAGTTCTTTATAGTAGGTGGTGTCAGAGTTGTCAATTGTCCTTGTTGATGTAGTCATCGTGATTAAGGACTACGATAGCATACCCTTTGTTCACTACCTGGGGGATTCGATTTCAGGGACTGGGTCGCTATCCTCTCGGCGATAGAGAGATTCCAGTGTGTTATTTGTTGGACTTTGAGTTACTGCAGAGGGGGTGGCACTAACACACCACCTGGCCAGAGACCTGAGTTACAAGAAGAGGCAGACCACTTCAGGACCTGAGCAACTATTTGCAAGGGGGTGCTAGAGGAGCAGAACCAGCTATGTCATGCCCACCGTCAAGAGGGTGCAGCAGCGCTGAGTTAACTCGTTGACATACGGGGATTCACTTTCCTTTAATGCATCAGGTGTTAACCACTGCAGGAGACAGAATGGTTGTCTGGGTGGGACAATGATTTGATCATCAGTGGTGCCTGCTCATGGGCTTTTGCTGTTTCCCAAGAAGTAAGGTTTTTTACAACCCAGTACACATGACCTTTTTAAAGAAAAGATTGTTGATAGAAGTCCCATTTACGCCTTTATTTGGCTTGGGAGGCTGCACTGGAAAAGATTTTTGTATGTATCCCCAAGTGTTATTTGATTAAGGTTATGACTGCTAATAAACACAATGGGCCCGATTCTTCTACCCCACACCTCGCCAGTCTTATATCAGTATAATTCTGTTGACTGCAATGGGGTAACTCCTTTTTTACCTAGTGCAGGCACTACCAGTCAGATTCTTCTCCCCTTTCACAGGTTCATACTGGCATAACTCCATTCTCTTCAGTGGAGTCACTCCTGATTTATATCAGTATAAGAGGAGAAGAATGGGGCCCAGTGCTAATAAGTGTCTTTAGTGTAGTTATGCCAGAGATGATTTTGGCCCAATCACTGCTTTACTTGCCTCTCAATCACTTTGCTTTTTACAATCACGAGCTAAGATCTGTGTGGATCTGGATAGGTGGCACAATGACACCCAGAAGAGAAGAGCAGATATTGTCCAGGAACAAGAGGCTGGAAAGAGCCATTTGGAAAGGAGAGGTTGAAAAGATCAGAGACATGGGCTGTGTTTAGAAACAGGAGAGAGATAAAAAGATCAGATAGGAGGACAATAGGATGGGCCAAATAAGGGAAAGTAAGAGGTGGACAGGACAAGAGAGCAAAGATTTAAATCTGGGATTTTTTAAAAGGATCCTAAATGAGTTAGACACCCAATTCCTACTGATTTCCAGTAAGAGTTGAGTACCTAACGCCTCTCAGGCCCCCTTGAAAATGCCAGAGATCAGAGATTAACCCTCTGGGACATGGGGAGAGAAAGCAAACTCCAAAAGAAAAGGAAAGTCTTCACATCTTCCATATATACGTACAGACTCAGATCATACACACACACACACACACACACAGAGTACACACGCTCATACATAGCTGCAAACGCTCTCCTCCTTCTCTTTCATATGCCCATATACCTACACACACTGTATATATACCCACACAGAGTACACATCCTCTCGGACACCTGCACCTGTGTATATTTACTCTGTACATATCCCCCTCCCCAATAGCTCAGATATCATCTTTGCTGTAATGGAACATGTGATATGCTGTGCCTCCTGGCCATGAAGAAGCCATCAGACTGGCAAAGGGCTCCCAATCAGTACAGATATTGTATATATTTCTGAGGCCTTTGCCACTGCATATTGTGAGCCTTTGTGTTCCTAAAGCATGTCATTTTCCCTTATGTGAACTCTGGCTCTTGGCCTCTCATGCCGTGCCACAATGGGGCCTATGTTGCGCTGTAGGCTCATTGGCAGCCGTGTGGGCCGGTTTCTAATTACAGCCATCAGTTAAGCTGTCAGAAGGAGCTCCCAGCCTCAATCATTTCATTATCAGATTTCAGCCCTTGATGGGCTGAAGTTAGGCCTGAAAGTGCGACCTGCTCAGAGCCTTCAGCGTGCGTGGAGCGGGGGGGACTGTGCTCCTACACAAAGGTCCCAACAGCTTTTGCGCTGTGGCAGACCCCTGCTCAGCTGACCCTGGCATTTAACCTTTCACACTTCGGGGACAGAAAGGGGGAGCAAGGAGACTGAAGGAATGTGCCATGCTGCATGTCTCTGCCAGCACAGCACCCACTCCCTTAGACACTATTGCTGGCTAGATAGATATAGATATGGGTATAGATATGATTGCTGGCTATCCAGAGTTTGTAGGTTCATAGATCTCAAGGCCAGGAGAGATCACTGCAACAGCATAATTTGACCTCCTGAATTACACATGGGGCATAGAATGTTCAGCCGTATATGGATTGTATGAGTCTCACACAAAGATGGGTCCAAGTCACAAAATCTCAGAGCCCCATCTGGATTTCAAAGATCTCCCCTCCACTCCCCCCACCCCCACCGGCCAATGACGAAGCTTTGTAATCCGTGCCATGGTCCCTCTAAAGTTCACACTGCGGCCGGTGAAAAACAGACTTGCAGCTGGTGGAATTTAACGACAACAACAGCAACACAAGTTTATTTGAAGTAGTTCCTCTGGAGGTTGATGTGTTTGTTTTCTCAGGCCACAGATTATTAACTAATCCTTAAAATTTAGTTTTTATGATAGCACTGTGGGCAACTTCCTATTCTTCCCCCCACTCCCCCGGCTCAAAACAAAGCTATGGGTGTAGAGCTGTGTAGAGCTGTGGCTGCAGGAGTCTACGAAGGATTTAAAATCCACAGCTCTGCCAGTCTCTCCCATCCTGATTTTCCAGAAGGAAGATTACTGAGAGGAAAAATATTCTGGGTTAAGGCTCTGAACTGGGACCCAGGGAAATTCAGTGGGAGTTGGGTGCCTAACTCCTATGGACTTCTTGAAAATCCCACCTGAAAGAACTTATCCTAGGTCTGTGTCAGACTCAAGAGTCAAACCCAGATCTCGTAAGGACCAATTATGAAAAGATTTTTAGGCACTTAAAATGGATTTCAATTGCAGTTAGGCACCTAAATACCTTTACAAATCTGGCCCTAACTTCCTTAGGCCCCTTTGACATGGTCAGTCCTAATCTCTCTGTGCTTCTGATCCCCATGGGAATAACAATACTACCTTTCTCTGGCTTCTCTATTTAGACAGTAGGCTATTTGGGACAGGGATATTCTCTTACTATGTGTCTGTACAGTGTGGAACACAATAAGGGTTTGATCTCTGATGGTCCCTAAGTAATATACCTAACACCATAGTACTGAAAATACAGTACACTGGGGACTTAAATCAGTAGAATGAAATATAGTTAAGGGTGAGCTTCAAAAGGGTCAGTCATTTGGTCAGCACCCTGTAGTTCAAAAGCCTATCAGAGCCTTATCTGAACTATCCTACAGTATTCTTGCCAGCAAGTTAAAGAAGTATGGGCTGGACGAATGGACTACAAGGTGGATAGAAAGTTGGCTAGATTGTCGGGCTCAACGGGTAGTGATCAATGGCTCCATGTCTAGTTGGCAGCTGGTATCAAGTGGAGTGCCCCAAGGGTCGGTCCTTGGGCCGGTTTTGTTCAATATCTTCATTAACGATCTGGAGGATGGTATGGATTGCAAGTTTGCAGATGATACTAAACTGGGAGGAGAGGTAGATAGGATACAGAGGGCCCTAGACAAATTAGAGGATTGGGCCAAAAGAAGTCTGAGGTTCAACAAGGACAAGTGCTGAGTCCTGCACTTAGGACGGAAGAATCCCATGCACCCCTACAGACTAGGGACCAAATGGCTAGGCAGCAGTTCTGCAGAAAAGGACCTAGGGGTTACAGTGGACAAGAAGCTGGATATGAGTCAACAGTGTGCCATTGTTGCCAAGAAGGCCAATGGCATTTTGGGATATATAAGTAGGACCATTGCCAGCAGATCGATGGACGTGCTCGTTCCCCTCTATTTGGCATTGGTGAGGCCTCCTCTGGAGTACTGTGTCCAGTTTTGGGCCCCACACTACAAGAAGGATGTGGAAAAATTGGAAAGAGTCCAGCGGAGGGCAACAAAAATGATTAGGGGACTGGAACACATGACTTATGAGGAGAGGCTGAGGGAACTGGGATTGTTTAGTCTGCTGAGAAGAATGAGGGGGGATTTGATAGCTGCTTTCAACTACCTGAAAGGGGGTTCCAAAGAGGATGGAGCTAGACTGTTCTCAGTGGTAGCTGATGACAGAACGAGGAGTAATGGTCTCAAGTTGCAGTGGGGGGGGTTTAGGTTGGATATTAGGAAAAACTATTTCACTAGGAGGGTGGTGAAGCACTGGAATGGGTTACCTAGGGAGATGGTGGAATCTCCTTCCTTAGAAGTTTTTAAGGTCAGGCTTGAAAAAGCCCTGGCTGGGATGATTTAGTTGGGGATTGGTCCTGCTTTGAGCAGGGGGTTGGACTAGATGATCTCCTGAGGTCCCTTCCAACCCTGATATTCTACGACTCTATGATTCTATCCAAACCTGTTGAGCTGTAAATCCCAGAGAATGAGCTTCCTTGTATGATTTCTGATATTTCCTGCTTCTTCGTGGCCCCAAAATACCTTGAGATAAAGTCATCTCATTTTAACATTCTTGGCCCTAAGGGTGTAAAATAAGCACTCCAAGAAGCTACCAGGCACCATATTTTCCCTTAGCAGAAAGGGATTTGAGCAGCTTGGTTCTTCCACTCGTGCATCACATCTGTGGCTTTTAGAAAGAATCTCGTCTTCTTGCCCCCAGTCTTTGCCCAAGAAGTAGACATCTGAAAAGAAACAGCCTGTTCTAGGGGGATTGAGGATGGGGGTTGTAGGGTCTCTGTTGCATAGCCCCACACAGCTGTAAATCGCAAAAATATCTCTGGCTCCCAGCAACTATCTGGTGTTTATCTTAGCCCAGATATCTATTGGCTGAGTCACAGAGAGCATGCTGTTCAGCCAAGCCAAATACAAAGGGAAGACGGATAATTTGCACACAAGGGTGTGTGCATAGTGTGTGTGGGTGAGAATTTGTGTGTGTGTGTGGGGGGGTATTCATGAGTGTGACTGTGGGTGCGGGGGGGGGGTATGTCAGTTTGTGTGCATCTATTGTCAGGTGTATATGTTCCTAAGTGTGTCTGCTGGTGTTTCCAGGTGTACAGGAGTGTGAGTGAAAGTAAGAATCCTTGTTTAGTAAGTTCTAAACCTTTATGAGATTCTCTGCTTTAAGATGAAAATAAAGGGTGTTTTGATTGTCTGAATACGAGGGTCAGCCTCAAGGATTGGGACATAACCAAAAGACACTCGGAGCCCTGCTAGGACAATTTCCCCCTGACTTCACTGTTCTGGGGATGAGAAGAGGCAAAGAGTATATGGGGAAAAGGAGGTTGCTTGGACTTCAGCCACTGGAATAGGTCATAAGATGCGATATGGGCTCAGAGGTACCAGAATTTTTGAGAGATAGCACCTCTTATGTCGACTAGTGTGAAGGCAGCAAATTTAGGTATCGAGGAGCTGAGGTATCCCTCTGGATTTGAGAGAACACCTGGCAAAACTCAACAGTTCTCCTTTGAGTTTTCAGGGTTCATTCTAACCTGAAACTAAAAGCAAAATTCACGGTGTAGGGTGCAAAAATCTCCCCCTCTTGGGCCCCTACATGCCAATCTGGCAGTGTACCAGAGCTGTAAAGATGTCACAAGAGGTAGGGGTAGAATTCTTCCAGTGCAGAAGCAGCAGTTGCTGCAATCAGCCCTACGCTGCCCCCGTTTCAGAGTCTCGTGCAGGGGGCTAGGTGGAGTTGGGTCTGGGGCATACACTACGGAGATTCTGGAATGAGGAGCTGCCTTTGGTAAGCTGCCATAAATTAAAGCAGCCCCACAGCAGTCCTGAATCTAGGAGGCACAAAGAGGGCTGAAAGCCCTCCACCAGCTGGGCCGCTCATGGTCTGCTGCATCTCCTGAAGGCTCAGCTCTGAATCTGACCACCTGGGTGCAGAACCTTGTGGATGGAAAGGGCTCTTGCTCCCTTGCTCACCTCTCCATCATCCCACGGACACAACCAGCATCTTCAGAGGAGATCCAGAGGGGCCAAATGACAAAACACAGCTCTTCCTCCCCTCAGCATTTCTTCCAATCTCAGACAAGCAGGGCTCATGCGTTCGCACTGACTCTGGGATGTGTTGACAGGATTCTTCTGAATCGCATGAGCCACCACAGCAGTACTTCCCCATCAGCCCGGAGCAGCACCCATTTCCTTCTGCCTTCCATTGTCCAGGAATCGGAGTCCCTGGGGGCGTGCTGTTCTACACCAGCCTGGGCACCTGCCCTGAGCCTCACACACACACTGTAGAGATGGCGAAAGGACAAAGGAATGAAAGAATAGGAAAATACAGTTACCAAGGAGGAAGCCTCGATGAATACAGGGTTGTTTGGGTCGTTCTACGTTATTGCATCCTTCTGATCACACAGCAAGGCCGCCCTATGCGCCAGGAGATAGCCTGCAAGGGGCCTAAGCAATCTTTCTCTGTTACTTATATAGCACCAATTACTGAAGTACCTGAGCACTACTTTTAAAGTATTCCTTTGCTCACAGAAGTGTTATCAGAAGTGCTGTTATGAGACACACACAGACTAAGGCCCAGAACCTCAAAGGTCTTTAGGGGTCCTAACTCCCATTGATTTCAATTGGAGCCAAAATCCATTTGAGTATCTGGGCCTAAGAGATTTGCCCAGTGTCACCTAAGAAATCAGAGTCAGAGCAGGAATTTGAATCAGGGTCTCCTAAGCCATAGGCTAGTGCCTTAAGTGCTCGACCATCCTGCCTTTCCTCTTAAGCCTCCCTCCCTCTCTTCCCGAAAAAGAGCAAGTTGTGTAGGACAGGAGACAAAATAAATGATGGAAGAAAGGTTGAGTCAGATCATAATAAATATCTTTTCTCTCTCCTAGCACTTTTTATCTAAGAATCTCAAATAGCTCTGGGTGAGTTTTGAATTTAACCCCTTTTTCTGCCTGTAAATTATCCATGAAGCAATCAGGTTTCTTTTTAATACATACATAATTACACTGTAGACCTCACAGGCACAAAGTATCATTGAGGCCAAGAGTTTAATAAGCCTCAGAAAAAGGTCTGGATATTTATATGGCTCATTAGAACATTCACAGTTCATTAGATAAAATTATATCCTATTTTTAGAAGGGATGCGTGTCTTCACGAGATGAGACTGTCACTGAACTGATGTGGAGAAGATACTGGACTGGATGGACAACTGGTCTGATCCAACCAGGCAAGGCCTCTGTTCTGTAGTTATGGGTTGTTCAAATGGATAGTATTGTGGGATGGTTTTAATATCAATTTGCTTTTATTTTGTTTCATTTCTATGGCTCATGGGTGCCAGCTGACATAAATATAGTTACACGAGATGTTCTGTTGCAAAGGAAGAAAGCGCACAGATGGTGAAGCATACCGTGAGGGCTCCTGGTAAAGTTTAATAAATACAATAGTGACTAAACCTCATGCTCCTTGACATGGGCCACTGGTAACCTTAGGAGAGCTCTTCTCTCTTCCAGCATGGGAAGGAGCTGAGCTACCTCTCGAAGGGAAGAGAAGAAAGAGAGAAACGAGTCAAGAAGCAGGGACTGAGGAGACCGAGAGACCAGTGGAGAATGGGTCCGTGGGGACTGGACCTGCAGTTCCGCAGAGGGAAAGGGGCCTGTGGGCTCAGAGTACGCAGTTCAATCAGGGTTGGGCACACTGTCACTAGAGTCTCCATAGACATTTCTTTTATTCTCATCCAAAATTATCCCCCATCATGGATGCAAAAATACAAATCTTTGCAGCTCCCCAGCAAGGAACAGATGTGCCGATACGAAAGCACAGAGCAGGTTGCTGGGGCTCCTCCTAGTCACCCCTGATGGGACACACAACTGACCCAGTTTGTTTCTACTGAGATCTTTCAACATGACTCTAGGGTGGGCAAGGGGGGAGTAGAGTAGGGTTACCATGGAAACAGGCCTTACAAGAAACCGTGGCCAGCCAGAAAACGGAAAGAAATAAAGAGAGAGAGTGCACGAGCAAGTGGAACAATAATACTACCCCCCAATGATGTGTTTAAATTGAAATCAGCTGCAGGCCCAGCTCTGCCTCAGGCATCCTGCTGCAGATGGAGGGGCTGTGAGAATGGGAAGGCCCAGCACTAACAGTGTGAGACAGCCGTAAGGTGATACGCTGAGAAGAAATTAACTTCTTACCCTGCCGAGCTCTGCTGCCATCCACTGCTTCCCACACCATCCCACTCCGTTGTCATCAGCTTTTATGGCACCTTCAGGGCCTACTTCTGACACAATACACACGGACAGGCCTTTGCCCTCCCCCTGAGACTTGTATTCTGCTCCAAACCGAGGATCTGATTCTCCTATTACTTATGTCACTTCTACAGCGCTATAACTGCTGACCTCAGTGGCATTCCTCCCGATTTAAAGCAGGGCAAGAGGAGAATGGAGCCCCGAGAGTCAAATCTCAATGGCTGACATGGACAGAAGTGGGAAGGGTGTGAACATTCCTTTCTCCAAATCCAGGGTTCACCAAACGGCTGCTTTGCGGGGATATGGGAGACCGAGGGATACTTGTCATCTGCCAATGCACAGTGGGATCCAGGCTGCAACTGAGCCAAGTGGGGATGGCGTGGGCTTTGCAAAGCCCTTCTTAGGGTTTTTTGCTTTGCAAAACAGAAAGCAAGTATTGGGTCAGAGGCAGGTCTCATCTTACCCAAAGACCCAAGGGTCAAGGAAAGAGCTAGATAAATGGTTCAGACTTTGATTCACCTGTAATCTACTTCCATAATTCTGGTTAATAAGTCTTTTCCTGCTTGTGCTGCTCATATTGTAGATGGGAGGGGGAGAAGGCTAATGAACTGAACATTAAATACATGGGTGCTGTCTAGAATGCCTGGTACACGGGGTGAGATGCACCATCCATGCTGCCCAGGGAAATCAATATAAGGAAGGCTGCCATATCCTATCACAATGCACAGAACAGAAAAGGGGGAAATTCTATCCCTGCTCCATCAGATTTGACCATGAATCTCAAAAGATAGTGGTTGATTACCTTGATTCCCCCCACCCCCACCCCATCTTTTGCTGTGCCTGGAGCTAGTCATTCCAACTGGCTCCAACATAAGAGCTGTCTAGAGCAAGGGGATGACAAAGCCCTGGCTGGGATGATTAAGTTGGGATTGGTCTTGCTTTGAGCAGGGGGTTGGACTAGATGACCTCCTGAGGTCTCTTCCAACCCTGATATTCTATGACATGAGTATAAGAGGTTTTTTTGATTCTATTCCTGTCTCTGACACTGCTGCACTGAGTGTGTGTGTGTACAGAGAGGTGGTTGGGAGACTTTGCAAATAGCTAGTGAAGCACTCGGAGACAGGCAATGCTATTGAAGTTCAAAATAAAGGGAGGCTAACGTTTGACTTTGACTGAATAATATTTTTCCAGAGCCTCAGAGTCTAAAAGTCACTATCAGCTTCTTTTTTTCTTTTTATATTTTGGTGTAAAATTAACTCCAGTGAAAGGTGTCAGAACCCTGGAGAATTAAGACCTCTGTTTATTCACAGAATTTTCCCAGTACAGGATGTACAGTACTTCCACGCTATATGCCTGAACAGATCACTTCTAGGGCTGGGGTAAGTGGAGATCAGTCTACAAGGTCCATACAACCCTTGGCCCTTCTGCAGAGACAGTCAACAAGGTAACAAGACTAAATAACTAGTTAGCAGCAGATGCAGTTGAGGTGTGTGTGCTTGGAAGCTTGTCCACAGGGAAAGTGACCCAAGAACTCAGCAATTCATTTCACTTAAGTCAATAAGTAGCCTTCAGATGGCAGCAGCCTTTTCTCTGCTGGGGCTGTGCAGAAAAGGGAGGGGAAATCATTTTTTGTGAACGTTGTTTAAAATATTTGTGAGTTTGTTTAGGGCCATTTGGCACCCCAGAGATTTGGTTCAGCAAGAAACGATTGCAAAACTGCCTGCTTTGCATGGAAACCCAGAGAATTCACTGTCACATGTGGTGTGCAAATGTACCCTTGTCTGAATGAACTGGTGTGCTTACGGATTAAGGATTTGTGGATTTTGCTGCCGGGGGAAGTAACTTTTTAAATCCGAAATGAGTGTTTTTTCACCTAGAAATGATTCTCCTTTTGAGTCAAAAGCTTGCAAAATTTCACAGATTATTTACTGAATTGCGTCACTTCCATGCATTTGCAATGAAGCACAGAAACCTCCCATCATGACCCCATGTTGCAATCCTGAAATGGGACCCTCACAAGCACGCCCTCACCATCACAGAGGACCCTGGACTTCAGAAAGATTTCACTGAAGCCATGGGATCCCATGCAGGATCAAGATCATTGCTGTTGACCTGAGTTACATTCAAAATAGTCTAGGGTAAAAAATAATAATAATCCATGTCTCAGTCCTGAGCCATTTACAATAATTCCTTTTAATGATCTGCAATTTTTGCTGATGTCTCCACGGTGATTGGAGGATAGTTGTAATGGGGAGACTGCAATGGACATTCAAGGAAAAGGAGCAAAGGGCTTTCCGTTATTTATACCTCTGCTTCGCTTTAATTGTTTTCGGTCCTGAAATGATTTCTAACAGCTGGCCCAGTTATCATCCCGATCGTGTTGCTCCGTGCTTCGGCGCAGAGTGAGCCGGGGGGACTTGGCAACCAGGCAGCTGTCCTGGAGTCTGAGCCATGTATGAGCTCAGAGGGGGCGGGGGATGGGGGGAAGAGAGAGTGAAAGAGACTTGGATGGGATAAACTTTATTTATTTTATTTAGGTGCGAGACTGACAGCGCTGACTAGAGCCAGGCATAGTGTGAGCAGGTGCTTTGAGAGCTTCCCGCGCCCCCACCCAAGTTTTGATGATGCATGGAGCAGCTCCCCCCTCTCATTGCAGCACTCTGCTCCCACACTGCTGTGCCAACGTACCTCAGACTTGACCTGCAGGTTCCCGGTTACAGCGGTGCTAAACCTCTGCGAATAGATCTCACACCTGACCTGGAAACTTTCATGTTCCAGCATTAGCTGCCTCCCACCCTAGCTCTGTCCATTGACTCCACTGTTGACTTGTAGCAAGTCCTTGCTGTTCCACACGTAGGCCTCACACACACCTTTCCAGGTGCACCTGCCTTGACCTCTGCTGTTCCAGCCTTGGGCCCCTCCACCACAGCTCTGTCAAGGCCCCTCAGTCCTGATGTGGAATGCTCCAAGCTGCTCCAGCCCTGGACACATCCCTGAAGCTCAGCTCATGACCCTCAATCCTGGGCTTTACACAACTTGGGGAAAGTTTTCAACAGCAGCTAAGAAATTTAGGAGCTTAACTCCTATTTTCAAAAGCATTTAAGGCACAGTTCCCCAAAGGTATTTAGTCTCCTAATTTCCACTGAAATCAAGGAGCCTCAAATACCTTTGAGATCTTCACCTAAGTCACTTAGGCACTTTTGAAAATGTTTCCTTTGTGCCCATACCCACAACACCTCCTGTTGGTCCTGTCGTCAGTTGTCTGCAGTGCGTTATCAGCTCAACTCAATCCAGTTCTGAGACACCCTTGGCAGTAGAAATATTCTTAAACTGTTGGGCTATGTTATGTGCATCTTAGACATAAGCTGTTGCGGGTAGGGACTGTATGTTGCTACAAAACCTAGCACATTTTGGGCACTGCTGAAACATAGATAATGATAAATAATGAATGGCTGTGTTGTGAACCAGACAAATACCCACTAGGCCCTACCGGTGCCACCACCAAGCTCACTGTGCACTTGTGATGGAAGCCAAATCTGAGCCGCAAGCAGTGATAAACAAGGTACCCACAGGATAATGCTTTCAAACAGGTCACTTTCTACATTTCAAAGCACTGGCAGAGTATCTCACACTGAAGGTACTGGAAGTTTCATTTTAACTGTAATTTTGGGATTCCTCAGGGTGTCTGCTGATGTGTCACAGGATGGTCCACAGCATATACTGCACAAACATGAAAAACTAAAACTCCAGAGGGATTTTGAATGTTGTGAGTTTTGATGCTCATGAAGAAAGGCTTTTTTTTTTCTATTTAAATATTTATGCAATGAAATTAAAAGGCAGCAAGTTTAAAACCAATAAAAGGAAATACCTTTTCTTAAATGCTACGTAATTATTTAGGGAACTCATTGCTATAATATTTTACCACGGTAGATATGATAGGAGGGTTCAAAAAGGATTCGTAGATGTGTGTTCGTGCAGCGCCTAACGCCATGGCTCAAAGACATCACTGCGCTAGAAATAATAAACAATAAGGGAGTAATAAGATGAGAAGTCAGTCAATATTCAGATTGTGGAAACAATACCTTTTCCCTGGGATGTTTCTGGACATGTTCTCTGTCTAGCCGAGGCAGGAGGCTTGTTTGTCACTTGATATCACACCTGGACCACATAGGGTTCCTGTTGCTCTGAAGGGAAATGAAATAGATCTGTAATGTTACAAAAAGTGTAAAGAAGGTCAGAGGGGTGCTGCTACCTAGCCTTCCTCTTCACAAGACAAGCGGGATGTGCAATGAAATTAAAATGCACCAAGTTTAAAACTGATAAAAGGAAATACCTTTTCTTGCTTGCCACATGATTATTTAGGGAACTCATTGCTATAAGGTATTACCAAGGCAGATACGATAGGAAGGTTCAAAGAGGATTAATAGATGTGTGTTCGTGCAGTGCCTAACACCGTGGCTCAAAAACATCAGTGCACTAGAAATAATAAACAATAATATGAGTAATAAGAATATTATCTGCATTTGTACCAACTAACATAAAAATTTGGAAGCAATATCAACCTTAATCTTAGAACACTGGACTCAGAATCTCGACTCTGCAATTAACTTGGTGTGTGACCACAGACAAGTCACTTCACCTGTCCGCACCTCAGTTTCCCCATCTGTAAACTGGGGGACATGGTGCTCAGATTTGCAAAGTGCTTTAAGATCCATGGGGAAAAAGGACTATATAAATCCTACGTATTGTTATTTATTCTTCTTCTCAAGTATCTGGCCATGGTGGGAGACAGGATATGACACTAGATGGTATGAGCCAGGATGAATATTCTTGTAATCCTGTCTATATCGTTTGTGTTTTCCGCTTATATTATTTCTAAATGAATCATGAATCTGTCCTACGTGCAGCTGTTGTTGATTTTTTCAGTGTAATTAATGTTTATAAAGTGCTTTGAAGATGCACACCACCATTTAAATGCTAAGTATTGTTACTTTATTTTTATCATTATTATTTATTATTTCATGTCTTTACTTAGCTGAACTACTGTCAAACATCCCCACTTAATAGCCCATTTGGTGTCTGGATCTTTTCTGTCCAAGGCATATTTTGGCAAAAAAGCTAGGAGAATAATATAATAATATAATATAATTCGCATTTATACAGCACCTGTCAACCGCGTCTCTCAACACACTTTACAGCACTAATTATTTCTCACCACTCTGCTAGGATAGTATCAACATCCCCTTTTTACAGATGGAGAAACTGAGGCACAGAATGGCGTGATTTATCCAAGATCACACAGGAAATCACTGGAAGAGATTTCCCTGCTCCAGCCACGCTATATTACACTGTCTTAATTATGACACCTTTATCAATCTAATCGGTCTCAAATCACTCACAGAGGCAGACCACTCAAGATGCTATCTTTTTGTAAAGCTTTTTTGTAGGATTGTTTTTCGTATTACAGTAGCACAAAATTGTTCCCCTGTTGTGATAGGCCCTGTAAAAACACATAATAAAAGACAAGCCCCTGCACTGAAGAGGTTACAGTCTATGTAAGCAAGATGGGATGGCAGACAGAAATGAATTACTTGCCTGAGGTCATACCACAGACCCAGGAACAGAACACAGGTCTTTTGCTTCTAACCTGTCTGCTGGACCATGCCACCACAACCTAGCCAATCAGCACTTTCTGATATAGCGAGGCTGGCTAGGGAGCAGGCAATAAATTCCTTCACTTCCAGGTCAACCAGTTCAAATCCTGCCACGCTGATCACTCATGGTGGTTATAATTTGGTAGCCTGTGTGAAATGAGTCAAGGATCTCAGTCTGGCCATATCTCAAAGTGCATCATACTGACTGCTCGCAATTTGACAGTGTAGGCAGAGAGGTCATAGAGACCAAAGGGGCCCCTCTAAGTCAGGATTTGAGGCACACTAGCATGGTGGGAAGGATGGGGTTTTGCATGTGAGTTGATGGCTGTCAATGCGTAAGTGCCTTCAGCTTGCAGTCCAACATGTAGCAGCCCCTGATGCTGCAGGATCTAGTCATGCTTGGAAAATAGTTCCCCAAACCTACCCATGAGACAAAGTATAGTATGAAAAAAAAATTAACAACTGGCTCTGCTACTCTGACAGATAAAGAGCAACTTTTTATAAAGGACCTTGGTGTTTTCTTCCTGCCAAAACCCATTTCAACTGTGGTCATTAGTGACTTATCTTTCCTAAAACACTAGCAAAAGCTGACATCTCAGAGAGGGGCTCCATCAGTCAATGTGCTCTGGAGGACAGCAGCTGCCTAGAGCTAACAGCTGTTTGCGTCATATATGCAGGAAGTCCTCCCCTTGCTGTTTACACGCACCCTCGTGCCCCATGCTTAAATCTTGATTTAGAGTCATGCTCTAGTTGGGCTAAACTCTATGTATCTTAGGTCCTTAGCATGGCCTATCTATCTACGGTATTTAGATGGTGCCAACCTGTTATAACCAATCTGTGCTCCAAAGGTGTGGGTCTCCAGGGTGGCTAAGGAAATCCCTGGAGGACATGGATACAGCCTTCCAATAAATGATTGCCACAAACAATGTTCTTTCCAACAAGGCAGCCTTTTATTGGTGCAAACAAGACACAACAACAATCTAAACCACAAATCACGTACCACCAGAGCACCCCGACCCGTATTGCCTTACCGTTTGAAGCGATGCGCCTCGCTTCAGATGGCCAGTCTTAGATGTTTTTTGGGTCTGAGATATAAATTCCTCTCACACTCAACACAGCACACACATTCATCTTTATTAACCCCCCACTCGCCTTTATACACTAGCACGATACTATACTATAATTATAGCTCTAACTTTGTCTGACAGCCTCACTCTGGCGACTTCGCGTCCCAGCACTGACTCTCCTGCGCGCGCTCTCGGAACCTTCTTTCCTTTCTCGTCTCCTCAGCTTTGTCCCCTCAACTGACACACTGACCTTTATACCATTGTTCAGTTCTATTTTTAGACACATGACAAAATCATCCTGCTTGATTATCTTCTTTTTGCCGACTGCCAGTTCTGTTTTTAGACTTGTGACCGTTATTTACCTCAGTGTTATGCTCTGCTGAATCATTATTGTTTGCCACCTTTTTCCCGCCAATTTGGTTTTCCCGCCAATTCTATATTTAGTGGTATGTGGCCTGCAGCTTCCATTTAATGGTAGAGTGACTCTTGCTGATTCAAAATGGAAGCTAGGGATACAAAATGAAGTCTGGGGATTTCAAAGTGGAGTTTCTCTGGTATCAACACAGGATGTCTGTGACAGCACAGAGACTTGAGCCCAGATATCCCAAATCTCAGGCTAGCACCTTAACCCCTGGTGAACCCTTTCTCTGAGGTGACTGACAGACCAGACAATTTTAAACGAAAAGAAAGTTTGAGGAAGAATTCCTCCTAGCCAGTCCCAGCTCCATGTTTGTGGGTGAGGGTTTAGCTTCAGATGACACAGTCCCGGAATTTCAAGAGTTGTTCTACGAAAGTTCAGCTCCAAATGGTGGAAAACTGGCTCGATCACATAAATTCTCCATCAGCACAAACTTCTACCGTCTTAGGCTGAAATCTCCTGTGAACAGCTACTGGTTGTATTGAGATTTGGGACACATCTATTTCAGGGACCTATATGGCCCCTATTGAACACCTCACAATTATTAATATATTTATTCTCACAACACCACTGTGAGATAAGAAAATGCAATTATCCCCATTTTACAGATGGGGAACTGAAAGACTAAGGGTATGTCTACATGGCAAAAAAAAAAACCAACCCACCCAAAAACAAAAACAAAAAACCATGGCAGTGAGTCTCAGGCTGGCAGAACTTGAGGCTGCAGGCTACAAATAGCAGTGCAGATGTTTGGGCTCGGGCTGGAACCTGGGCTCCAAGGCCCTCGCACTTTGCCAGATTTCAGAGCCTGGGCTTAGTCTGGGCCCAAAAGACTACGCTGCTAATTTTAGCTTCACAACATGAGCCTCAGTCTCTTGACCTGGACTCTAAGAATCGGTGCCATGGGTCTTTTGTTGCTGTGTAGACATATTCTAGGTGAGTTGCCCAAGGTCACATAGGAAGGCTCTGTCAAAAGCAGGAGGGATTTGAGTTCAGGAATTTAGATATGAATGTCGACAAAATTTGATGTAACTAGTGAACATAGACCCCAGATTGGAGATATAATTATGACTTTGATTAGTAAAAGCTACTGGTGCCTTGTCTCCACTAGGATTTTACATTGAGATAGCTAGCTCGTGATGGTTATCTCGATATTGAAACATACCTCTTTTAGCAGTGAAAACATAACCTAGGGCCATCAACCCCAATGACTTTCACTGCTTGTGCTGTATCTCTCAGGCATCGACCTGGCACTAAAATTCCCTTTTGTTAGCTTTAAAGAAAGTCCTATTAAGGATGGTTTAACCAGAACTGGAGCAGACTAGCAACTCGTTTTCTCTTACAATTTCCCATTTTGCACATGCAGCTGCTGGGATTTGGGCCAGTTTTCTAAATGAAGTCACTTTTCAAGATGACTGCCCTCACCACCATGAGACTGAGAAAATACCCATTATAATTAAAACATTGATTTTTCAAATAAAGTTCACACCCTTGGCCCCCAAATTGGTTCCTCCAAGTTGTCCTTGACCAAAGAATGACACAGACGCTGCAAGACTCTTCTGTTTTCATTTTATGGCACATTTTATTGCTCAGGATTCAACTCATTAACCAACTATAAACTTGGGGTTTGTTGAAAACAGATACTGCATGTCAGTGGCTCGACCAATGCCACAGGTTGGAATGCAACCTCAGTGTTCCAGGTAACCTGTTTTTCTGGTACTTTTCTACACTGTTATTGTTTGTGTCATCATGGGGAAGGGTGTCAAAGGGCAGTGTCTAAGTTCAACCAACAAAATTAGCACCATTAGGCATCCCATTCCCACATTATTTTTGCATGCAATTTGGACAGTTGTGCCCATTGGGTGATATCAACCCCTGTGCAGAGAGTCAATACAAGTCCTGTGCACATTTTAACTTCCACTTAAGTCATGTGAAAATCTATCTAAAGCCCCAATCCCTCAAAGACTTACACACATGCTTAATGTTAAGTATATGAGTAGTGCCAGTGAGTTTTATAGTGAGTTCAGTGGGACTAACTCTAGATAAACATTTTTGAAAGAAACTTCTTTTTTGTGCAAAGTTGGTGACACGAAAAATGTTTTGCAAATTCAAGTCAATTTTGCCAAATTGTTTCAGCCAAAAAAACCCCTAAGAAAGCCCACCAAAACCAAAAACCACTAAACATTTCATTTTGACATTTTCTAAAGGAAACATTTTGAATTTTTTCTCTTCAAAATGACTTTCAGTATATTTTGTTTTGCTTAAAAAAATGTTTTGTTTGACCTGACATAATTTTTATTTTATTTTATTTTAACTTTTCAGTTGGCCCCCAAATGTTGAAAAATGTTCATTTTTGGTTCAGCCCCAAATGAATTTTTTCCCCAGTTTTTTTGAATTGCCAGTGAACTGGAAAATCTGTTATTCACACAGCTGTAAATGGGATTTTGCACATGCTGGAAGTTAAATTCATGTGTAAATCTTTGCAGAGTAAAGACCTAAAATAGGAGCATTAGTACAGAATAGACATATCTATGGATCATGAGAAAATCCACAGTTACAACAGATAAGACAAAAAAATTCATCAGGAAAAGAGACCCCTCTGCGTGAGGGCATAAAACAACTCAGTCTGAGGGTGAGATGGATGGTCCATGATTAGGTCACTAGACTGGGACTAAAGAGACCTGTTCTGCCATGAACTACCTCTGTGACATTGAGCAAGTCTCTCGAGGCCCCACGAATAACAGCATTTTCCTACTTTGTGCATTGTGAGATGCTCAGATACTTTAGTAATGGGGAAGCACATAAGTAATTTGGACAGATTGGAATCTCCTTGGGCAGGTTTTTCCCTAATTGTCCCTTATATGGATTCAAACGTGGCACTGGCCACTGTCAAAAAACAGGCTACCAGTGGTCTCAGGGTACATCTACCCTGCAAAAAAAAAAAAAAAAAGGCCCATGACTGTGAGCCTCAGAGGCTGGCTCAGCTGATGTTCCTGAGACCCAACCCTCTCACCAGGTTTCAGAGCCCTAGCTCCAGCCTGAGTGGGAAAATCTACACTGCCGTTTTTAGCCCCATTTAGCATGAGTCCCATCTGAGCTATGAATCTCACCGCCCTGGCTTTTTTTTTTTTTTTTTTTGCACAATGTAGATCTATCCTAATCTGATATGCCAAATACTGGGGCTCTAAAAGGAGCACTGCTTACAGCTTGAGGTGATGAAGCTTAGCCCTGCTAAGCACTAATTGCAACTGGGAAGATGCCACCCATTAGTTCATGAGATGACTGAGCCGTAATACTCATGAATACTTTCAAGGCCTCTAACATGTTTTCTTTGCCGCTCACCCAATTCCTCATCAGCAGCAATCTGAGCAAACAGAAGGAAGCTTATGCACATGCAGGAGGCTGTTTACATAGGTGCGTGAACAAGCAGCGCCCAGTCCTGCTGCAGCCTGCAAGGGGCTCAGCGCCGAGGTGACACAAGAAGAACACCGTTAGAACTCACGTTGCTATGGTAAACTCAAGATGACATCAGCCAACAGTCCTCAGATGTTACTGGCTGGGGAAAGGTTTTGTGGGGTTGTTTTTAATGGTCTGCCTTAGCAGCCATCACCATCTTTCAATAGCCAAACATTTTTAAAAAATCTCTCTGTTTTTAATGTTTTCAGGGTACGTCAGATGTTTAAAGAACTGTTTGTGTGTGGAAGCCACCTTCCCCTGAGTTTACTCAACGCAGGAGGGGGTTTTTTCCAATGAAAATTGATCGTTGCTTCTACAGAGTTGGTTGTGGGATTATTCATCTCTGCTGAAAGCACCTACCCCCCTTTGCCAAGATAGAGAAAAGTAGGCTTTGTATTTATGTGGCTATCTCAAGCTGAACAAGTCAGTGATTGGAAGAGAGTTTTCAGAGGAAATCTTAGGGGACTGCTGTGATGTGTGGGGGCTTCTCCCACTGAGTCTTTGTACCCCAGCATGGTATTAGTGAGGGTAAAATTGAGGAGGAGGAAATTATGCTTTTCAAATGTGTACCCACAAAATAAGCCTAGGGTGGGATTGTGTGGATCTTTGTATTATGGTCATCCTTCTCCTTTCTTCCAGGAAGTGAGCTGTAGCTCACGAAAGCTTATGCTCAAATAAATTTGTTAGTTTCTAAGGTGTCACAAGTACTCCTTTTCTTTTTAGTTAAGTGTTGACATCTAAATTATGATTACCAAGCACCTGTGTTAACACCTCATTGAGGTGAGTGGGGCATTCACAACTCTCAGAGATGTTGTTCCAGGCTCTCTGCAGACATGACTACATTGGTTACACTGAATTCAGGTTTCAAAGGTTTACTCTACAGCCATAAGAGGTAAAACTTTACCTTTTGTTTTCAATGAAAGCTGAGAGTTACAGCTATATGTATTAACAGAATGTTTTATCTTTTTCCTTAAAAAAAAAAAGAAATCTAGGACGTTGAAGTTACATTTAAAAAAATGTTTTAAAATGTTGTTTAGGTTGCAAAATCAAATGTTCAAATATAAGGAAATGTCACATTTATGGTTTTTCATGGAACCTTCATTCTTCCCCCTTGTGCGTATGTCATTAATTGTGATCACATACTGGTTTTTTCCTTAGAACCCCTCCCTCATTTAGATTGGACACACCAGGGGGCAGAATTAAGGTTGCCTGGGCAACTGTAAATATGGCACTTCCTAATTTTTACATGCTTGATTTTGGAACCTAAATAACTTTCTTTTGACATAGTTAGGGCTTTTTTTTATGAAATGTATATTTAGCACTTGACTGGGCTGCATGGCTAGGGGAATTGGGGATAGACGATGGTGCCTTTTATCCCAGGGCCATTGGTTTGAATCTGGCCTAAGTTATTAGCTGAACAAGTTGTGACCAATTAACAAGCTGTTCAGAAGCCTATGGTAACATGAGGTGTCAGTTCAGTTCAGAGTCAATAATGTCCCTAGCACAACAGTGCCAACAAGAACTGGTTATAAGTGGTACCTTTCTTCTCAGTTCCAGAAGAAATGACAGTGTGAGCTTCCTTCATGCCATTGCCACCCTAATCTATCACCCCTGGTGTTAGAAAGTCACATGTACAGACAGTAAAGGAGTTCTATACCCATGATACATGTAATCCTTAGTTTCTCTGCAGAGACTGGCCAAACTCATTATACCAGGAGTGAATTTGACTGTGACAGTAGAAGCAACATTTTGTGAGTACTTTGGCAAGGTGGGTCCAGAAGGAAGGGGATTGACACCCATTCCTAACACTTACGATGCTATATAGTCAGTCCTCACACATCCATGAACTTCAACCACTATACACTTTTGATTCAACTCAGTAACCCCCAGGCAAAAGACACGGTGTCCCATCACCAAACCTCCCAGCCAGTCCTTCCCATGCCAATCTGGAAAACATTGTCAGTAAACATTGATGCTAAAGTAGCATTAGATAAGGATACTGTTTCTGTATCCACAACAGTGTTGGATCAAGGTTGCCGTGTGTCATTTCACCACCACAGCAAATTACAAACTAAGGACTTGGAGAATGGAACCTTATTTTTAATAAAGGAAAAATCTTTGCACTTCTATTCTGCATCTGTCAGCGATCTCACTCAGCCGAGCCCTGGAGGAGTTCATCTGGCCCTTATGTGAAGGAAAACCAACAAATTAGTACAGATGTTTTTCTGAGAGCTGCAGGGATCAGGGATCAGTGATTTAATACTGCCTGATATTTGATAGGGGACACCCAGGGAATATGTGCTGGAAACCAGGAAGTAATATTACATGAAATCAAAATATAAATATGTTCCTAAAGGTTTAGGTAATTTTTTGCAATTTCCCCTTGTATAATCTTAAATCAGGTCTCTCTGCCCCTTGCCCCATTTTTCATACACTTGTTCCTGGAGGTGGCTGCTGCTTTTGGGCCTGATCCAAAGTCCACTGGAGGCTTTCCACTGATTTCAGTGGGGCTTAGAACAAACCGTTTGTCAAGTGAGCCATGAAACCAAAGGCAATCTTCTGGGCCCCTTGGTGAGAAAGGCAGGATAGGAGTTGTTTAAGGATAGCTATGAGCCTACCCTAACAGATTTGGAGATTAGCTTTGATTCTGAGAAGCACTCAGACTTCGGGGTTCTTATCTAAAGTGACTGTTCAAACCATGTGGGTCTGGAAATCTCATGAGAATTAGAGATTTGCAAACGGTTGTGTAACTAAGGGAATGTCTACACTTGCACTCAGAGGTGTGACTGCAGCATGTATACCCGAGCTAGCTTTGATCTATCTTGAGTAACAATACCAGTGAAGCCAGTTGCATATGTACTCAGGATCCTGGGCCACAGTGGGACTAGCTCAAAACTAGCTAGGATATGTCTACCTGTGCTCTAATCACACCGCCAACAGCAGAATCAACATACATTTACATCCAGAATCAAGAGTGATTCCATGATGGGCTGAATGAAACCTGAAGCCAAAACCAAACTCCAGGCCAGGGTCACTAACAATCCATATACTGAGGTTTGCAAGCCTTCTGGTTAGCTAAATACAGCTGGGACTATATATAGCACTGGGTTTTGACCACTTTATGGTTTAATCAGGGAAGCAGTTAAGCATGTGTTTAACTTTTAGCAACATTTGGACAAAAACAAAATTTCAACTGAAGAAAAGGAAACAATATTTTTTGGATTTTATTGTGAATTCTTGCAGTTTTGGTTTGCTGTTTTCCAATCAACCCTAAGTATCAGGCTCTGCTTAGGTCCATTTGAGTGGCATTTCACATAGGTCCCAAACCAGATGTGGAGCAGGATCACTGCATTGCAATGGGCAATGGGAGAACCTCCAAATATTTGGTGGAGTTTGGAGAAGAAGCTCAGATATATACCAGGAAGGTCTGAATCTTGTGACTTTGCAAATTATTGAGGGAGGTGACATGAGAACAGAGCTCTTTCTCCAGGGAGTTTTCCAGGACTTCCTGCTTCTGAGTGGGCAGGAAATACGAAATTCAGCTTCTCTTATGGTTTTTAAAAAATTTGTTCCTGGAATGATGCAAAATTAAAACAATGTTGAGGGGAAAATTAGTATTTCACAACTGGAATTGAATTTCGGGCAAAGGCTCTGACTTGGTCACCTCTGTCCCTAACTAAAATACTGCTCACAGTCTCTTTTCACTGGTGTTTGCATGGCAATCGATTTGAGTTGCCTGTCCCTTGTATACTCCCGGGACCTTTGGCCTCAGTGCTGTTATTCCAGTTCTAATTTACACTACTTTGCATTCTATAGCACCTTCCACCAAAGAGCAGTGTTTTAGAAGCATGAATGAATTAAGCCATAAGAGCTGCCTGTGGGGCAGAGAATTAATGTCCCCATTTTACAGATGGACACTGAAAAGTCAGTTCACACATCGCAAGTCAGCGGCGGAGTCACAAATGGAACCCACATCTCCTGTGCTTCACCATGAGACCATCCTTCTTCTCCATTAAGACAAGCATTCTGGGATCCTGCAAAGCTCACCAAGAATAACAGGGTTTATGCCACCTCCCTGCTCTTTCCAAAGGCAGTGAGGCTAGGGGCAGCCCACCCATACCGCTGACTGCCACTGCCTGAGTCTGAGGACTACTGGTGCCTAGAACCTGCCGGCTGCCCTTCCTTCACAAGAGATAGTGCCATGAACTTATGGTTGGTGAATGCATAGCCCTGACTTCTCTGAACAGGGACACTGAGAGGTGGTGATGAGAGACTGGCTGATGTCAGAGCAGGAAAGGACATGGGGTAGTAACAATCTAAGAAACACGGCTCAGCTGCTGTGTTTATTTTGGAGTCATGTGGCCTCGAAGGGGAAAACAATTTCATACTTAATTTTTTCTGGAGTTAGCTGAAGCTGCCTGAGTTGTAACAGGCAGAGCTGGCAATCTTAGAGCCTATGGCCTTCCAGTAGGTGCTGCTACTAAGCAACAATGGATGAAAATGTTTCAGTGAGATAAGAACTAAACCTTTGCCCAAAATTTCAAACAATCCCAAACCCACACTCATCTCATGAGCTAACACTCCGTTAATTGAACCCCTGGAGATATGAAAACATTAAATCAATTTTTTATTATTATTACCTATTTTACAGTGTCACCTAGAGGACTCAATAAAGATAGGAACGCATTGTATTAGGTGCAAGAGTTGCCAACTTTTCATGCGGTAAATAAGCACCCCGACTTTCACATTAAGCCAAAAATCAAGCTGGCATTTCAAAAATCTGGCATTTCAAAACAAGGCCAGAACAAGCCAATCCCTAAGAACCGCAACACTCTATGTGACTAGATCCCCCCAGCGTGCAGTCCGGGACTGTGGTGGGCCCGCTGTGCACCCCTGATTCTCTCCCCACCTTGCCCCTGCTTGCCCCTACTTGCCGGGAGCGAATCAAAAAAAAAAGAAAAAAGAAAAAGAAGAAGAAGAAGCAACTGGCTACAACAAGCTACAAGCCAAACAAACAACAAGCTACAAGTCAAAAGCTAGCCAACAAGCAACTCACAAGCCAATTTAGCCAAAAACAAGCCCAGTTTCTGTGGTTTTTCTCATGGGTTTGGCATGTCTGCTAGATGCTCTACAAATGAACGGCAAGAGATGAGCTCTGTCCTAAAGTTACAGTTGAAGTAGGTCAGACAGACAAAAGAAGGATCATTATCTCAATTTTACAGATGGAAAACTGAGACACAGGAAGATTAAATGACTTGCCCAAGATCACTGTCACAGTGTGACTGGCCCTTGAGGAGCAGGTGGGTCCAGCTCTACTGGTGGCATACATAACTTGTCTCCCCAGGTGGAGAATATTAGCAAAATCACAAGGCAGTCAGGTCATGTGACTAAACTTTAGCCCTGGGGTGGAAATAAGACGACAGAAGCCTATGGAGTCCCAAAGGGAGACAGCCCTGGGAGCTGTTGCTTCTTAGAGGCTCAAAGGTGCTGCAGAGGGGCCAAGAAGAAAAGACAGACCCTCAGGAAAGAGGGGCTCTGACCAGATGGAGACTGGGGTGGATGGTTTTGTTTTGGATTTAGCTAGAGGGCCTAGGCACTGTAGCAATCAAACCAGCCTGGGAAAGCCAGGCTGAGGAAGGAGAAGCTGAGTCAGCAGCTAGCCTGAAGAGGTAGGTCATGGCGGTGCAACAGGAATCTGTGACAAAGCTGGGAATCAAACCTAGCTGTTTTGAGCTCCAGGCTAGTGCCTCAACCAAAACACCATCCTTCCACCCTCCTTTTCCCCTGCCAATTCTGCCTTTCAGGGAATGATACTCAAAGTACTGAAATGCCACCCAAAACACTATTCTTCCCAGGTTTGCTAGTTTCAGGAGGCTCAGAGAAGAATCTGATTAACCCCCTAACCCTCAAACGGAGCTTCACTCATCACCCTTATTACACACTTAAACAAGGGCCATGGTAACATTGGGGCCCTTTCCCAAACTTTTATAGTTCAACTCGGTGAGCTAAAAGGAAGGTGCCGTCAGCAGGTGCTGTACACGCTAATCCCTGGCTGGAATACACTCTAGCATACACTGGTATTTTCCTCCTCTTCCCTTGAAATCTGCATATTCCACTTCGTCACCAAATGCTACAGGTGCTAGCTGGGGTGCAAATAACTCTTGGAGTGGGGAAGATAGGGACAATTAGTGGTGCCTCTGCCCCGTGTTTACACTCACTCTGAGTGTGTGGCCTCTACAAAGATTAGACTTGGCTGATGTGTGTGTGTTGCTCTGGTCAGCCCAGTGAGTTCCAGGAATGCCTTCTGCTGGTTTGGTGCTCCTTTGGTTGCATCACACTGATGAATCTCAATATGTCACATCCCCAGAGCAGGTCTTCTTTCTCCAGAATTGCTCAATGTCTTCACTGCTGGCTTGGTTTTGCAGCTACGTAAGTAAGTCATAGCAGGGGAATTTTCTCACACCCTCCAGAAAACCACAAGATATGGAAAGTCCATGTTATTCCTGACTCTAGAAAAATAACATTAACAGAGATGAACTCATGTGGGCCTGGCAATGCCTGCCAAGGAAATTGTGAAACTCAGCACAGTCCCTCTATCCATCCATTCTGGAGATGCCCAGGGAAGACCAGCTGTTCGGCGGGGCAGGGGTGAAATCAGAGCTCTGTTCATTACATACTCTAATGGTTTTATGATGAATAATAGTTCCCTCCCACCTGACTCCATTCCCTTAGACTGTCCCACCTGGAGCTGGCAGGCACTCACCAATAACAGCCATAAATCCAGAGGAAGATGACAGGGTTGTGGCAAAAATCTTTCAGCTCAGGTGTTGTGGAACTTGCCCTTTATTGGCATTGCACCATGGCTGACCTTTCAGAAGGGCTTGGAGGGGGAATGGCTGAGGCTGCCATTTGGCCTTAGGTGGGGGGTTAGATGTGACTGGGGAAGAAGTAAGTTCTTTATGTGATCCAAAAGTGTTTAAAAGCAAGCTTGATTGTTGATAGCCCACTGCTTCATATCTGCCAATAAAATTGACTGCAATATTTAGCTCTGTCTTGTTTCTGTGTTTGGTGGGGGGGTTTAAGTTTTGGGGCAAGGTTTCAAGGGCTTCACACTGAATATACTGTATGTGCTGTTAGCACTGGGACATACTGTTACTATAGAACCATATAGTTCATCAGTATAGGGTAGATCTCATAGCAGAAGCATGGCACCTGAGCATCTAGTGTACATTTTCATGTGTATAGATAGAAAAATCCCCATTAATCACCTATTTAATCTAGTGAATTTGGGTTCAAATAAAGTGTTTTATAAATGTTCATTACAGATGGAATTTTTTTACATCTGAAGACACAAATCATTAAAAACAAACACAAGTTTCATTTGCAGAACTGTTGGGCCAAGGAAATTCCATGCAGTGAGTAACTAGATGTTTTGCACCTAGGAAAATTTCAAGTGATGGCTGCTACTTTCCCTCTACTCATTCTGTTGGGCTTTCCCAGAAGCTGGGCAGTGAGTCGACAGATCAACACTGTCAATCTTGCACCAGGATTTCCTGGCTTTCATCAGGAAATGCTGTGTTTTGGTAGCCCTGAGACACCATGGTGGTGGGAGCTGTAGAAAGACCAAGGAAGGTGTACAGATGAATAGATTTTAAGGCCAGAAGCGACCATTGTGATAATCTAGTCTGACTTTCTATATAATGCAGGGATAGAAGTTCTCTGAATTAATTCCTGCTTCAAGTCCAATAGACTTAAAAAAGTGCACCTTCTATATAGTCAGAATTTGTCTAGCTTCAGCTTCCAGTCATTGTAGCTTGTTGTGCCTTTGTCTGCTAGGCTGAAGAGCCTTTTAATATTGAATTTATATTCCACATGTAGGTACCTACAGACTGTGATCAAATTGCCCCTTAACCTTCTCTTTGATAGACTAGGGAGCTCAATCTATTTAGTCTATCACTATAAAGCACATTTTTTCAAATCCTTTTATCATTCTCATGGCTCTTCTCTGAACCCTCTCCAAACTTTTCAACATCCTTCATGAAATGTGTGCACCAGAACCGGACACAGTATTCCAATAGCAATTGCATCAGTGCCAAATATAGAGTGACTATAACCTCCCTACTCCTACTCAATATTCCCCTGTTTACACATCCAAGGATTGCATTACGCCTTTTGGCCACATCGTCGCACTGGGATCTCACGTTCAGCTAATTATCCACCATGACCCTCTAGCCTTTTTCAAAGTCAAACTGCTTCCCCGGATCAAGTCTTCCAACTTGTAAATATGGCAGACGTTCTTTGTTCCTAGATGTATGACCCTACATTTGACCATATTGAAACATATTATTTGACTGTGTCCAGCTTCCCAAGTGATCTAAGCTTTTCATTATTTACCACTTCCCCAATCTTTGTGTCATCTCCAAACTTTATCAGTGGTGATGCTATGATTTCTTCCAGGTCATCGATACAAATATTAAATCAACTAGGGCCGAAAACTGATCCTTGTTGGACCCCCCGACTAGAATGATGAAATCCATTTGTAATTATATTTTTACATCTATTAGTTCGCCAGATTTTAATCCATTTAATGTGTGCCATGTTGATTTTTATCATTCTAGCTTAAAATTTATGCCAGCATCGCTATGCCACTGAGGGGTGTGATTACAAACCCCCTCCCCCTCCTCCCCCCGGTAAAATAGCTGTGAAAACAAAACCACCAGTGTGGACACAGCTATGCCGATAGATGAATGTTGTTGGTGACTTAGCTAACATTGATCAGGGAGCTGGTGTTCCCACAGCAGCAGAAGTCCTCTTTCTGTCTACACTATGGGATTGTGCAGACATGGCTCTGATGTCAGCTATACCAGCATAGGCTTTGTTAGGAAGGCATAGCTTTGGTGTCTGGCAACTGTCTGCAAACATTTCACTCCTTGGCACAGGGACTGGGTCTTCCTATGTGTTTCTTGTGTCCCCGGCACAATGGGGCTCTCATCTAGATTGCTCTGTGGCCGAACAGTATATAGCACAGCGGGGCGCTGATCTTGATTGGGGCCTCTAGATGCTACTGTGGTATCGATACTTAACAACAGCATTTTGTGTCAGAATTATTAAACTGGTTTAGACACACTAATGATAACAATAACAAAGGTGTCTTTCTTCCCAAAATATTGTGGAACTGAGAAGGACAAACACAAACTATTCCTCAGAGTCTTTCCACTGCAGCCAAAACCTTGGAGCCAAAGTGGAGACTGATACTGAGCAACACAGTGTAATCAGCAGAAACCCCACTGAAGTCAAGGGAATTACACTGGTGCAAGTGAAATCAGAATCAGGCCCAATGTCTTTCAATGGCAAAAGAGGGAGGGCCAATTTGTGAAATCACACTCATTTGACATCAGTGCAACTCCACTGATTGCTGGTAGAGTGACTCCAGATCTACACCAATGGGGCAGCGATCAGAATCTTGTTCAAAGAGTGTAACCCTTGCCCTCTTATCTTCTTTCCTTTTGGTCTATGGCCCATAGCTATATTTCTCCCTGAAGGAGTAAGCAGCGCCAGCTGAGCCCAACCCCAATCCCTTGTGACTGGGTTCCTCTGTAATGAGGACGAGTGTCTACAGTCATCAGAGAGACTCTGAGAGAGGGTTTTAGGTTCCCCTGCCACACACTGAACAGCATCTCTGCACCCTGTCCTACTTCAGCATAAGTGTTTAGAGGGCATTATTCATTGCATACTCTGTTCACAGGGGTCAGTGCCCCTACAGGACTCAGATAAAAGTCCTTTGGAAAATAGAATGTAAACGGAGCCCAGTCCAGAGAGACTCATCCTCTGACCTTCTGACAAATAACAACAAATAACAAACACGTGGCAATGTAATACCAGGAACGTCCACCCTTGTGAGTCATGTGGTACTCCAGAAGCCCTCTGTGGAATTGCATGCTTGTATTCCATGGTTGTTTGCCTAACTCCCGTTTGTCGAGGGGACAAAGAATAAAAATATTTCAAAGTAAAACACAGTGAGCTAAGTTCCTCCCTGATCTAACTCCATTGGCTTTGATAGACAGGCATTTATCTCTCATGGACAGGTTAAAAACAAACAAACGGACATGGCTGAATTGACAGGTTTCAGAGTAGCAGCCGTGTTAGTCTGTATCCGCAAAAAGAACAGGAGTACTAGTGGCACCTTAGAGACTAACCAATTTAGTTGAGCATAAGCTTTCGTGAGCTACAGCTCACTTCATCGGATGCTAGAGCATTGGTGTTTTCAGACACATTTTAGAACAGTTCTTACTTCTGTATTTGATTGATGTGGTAGAACATATGAGGAGGTTCTTGAACCCAGAGAAGTGAGTGTAAGTCAGTGTGTCTGCAAAAGAAGCAAATATCTAGAATAGTGTGACCAGATGTCCTGATTTTATAGGAACAGTCCCGATTTTTGGGTCTTTTTCTTATATAGGCTTCTATTACCCCCCTCTCCCATCCTGATTTTTCACATTTGCTGTCTGGTCACCCTACTCTAGAAAGAAGGCAAAAAAGAGAGCTGAAAAGGAACCAGCTATGCTCATTTACATTATAGTTACAAACTAGTCAGAGATTCCAGTTACAACTTGGCTCCAGCTTGTAGGGTGGCGGTTTGCAAAGCAGATGTGTGTTTGCCTGGCATTGAGACTGAGGCCATGTCTACATTATGCCATAGACGCGTCCTACAATGACGGTAGGGGTTTTCCCATCACTGTAGGTAATCCACCTCTCTGAGCGGCTCAATGGAAGAAGACTTGTGTTGATCTAGCCTCATTTACCCCAGGGAATTTTTCACCCCCCTTGGTGCTGTACCTCTGTTGACCTAATATTTAAGTGTAGACCAGGTCTAACTAGTCAGAGAGGGGTATAGACACAAGGGGTTTGATTTTCCTGCACCATGTGTTGTCATACGCAAAATGGGTGTAACACTACCATTCTGCCAGGGTAACATTTCACACTCACTTTGCAGTCACTTTGCACAGGCATAAGTGAGCACACAAGATGCTAGGCAAGGGAGAATCAGGCCTCAAGACCTGATCTGTTCCAGAGTTATGGGGCTAGATTCGCAGCTGGTGTAAATCAGTGTAACTCAGGGGTTCTCTAACTTCATTGCACTGCAACCTGCTTCTGACAACCAAAATTACTACATGGCCCTGGAGGGGGGGCCCAAGCCAGAGCCCTCCCGAGCCCTGCTGCCCCTGGCAGGGGGCCAAAGCTGAAGCCCCGGGCAGGGGGCCTGTAACCTGAGCCCTGTGACCCAGGGCTGAAGCCCTAAGGCTTCGGCTTTGGCCCCGGGTCGTGGTGCTTGGCTTAGGCTTCAGCCCTGGGCCCCAGCAAGTCTTAAACCAGCCCTGGGTCGCTTAAAATGGGGTCGCGCAACCCACTTTGTGGTCCTGACCCACAGTTTGAGAACCCCTGGACTGTACTAATCGAGGAAGCCACCCTGACTGACACCAACTAAGCACCTATCACAGGGTTTATAAACTAGATTATTTAGTGGTTGCTCATTTACCATTTAGTTTTAAATAAGAGGCACCCGCATTTATTAGCCCTGCCTTTACCATTGGAAGCCCCAGGGGAAAGTAACACGATTTAATAGAGGTCAACCTCAACTGGAAGCCACCCTTGATTTAAGACCACGGGGAGGAAGCAATTCAGGTTAATAGCAGCCACAGCTTCTAAACAAAGCTGTAAGGCTATGCTGAATTTGAACTCATAGCAGCCCCTCAGAGTAGGGCTACCCAAGATCATCAGATACACCATGCCCAGAACACAGACGGGTTTCCTCCAAGCCTTGTTGGCAAGCTGGATTAACCCAAACCATCAGCCTCATTTCACAGATTGGAGCCTACTCCAGGTCTCAAAATGCTAGTAGATGAAAGACTAGTGCATTTGATCCCTCTGTGCCATCTAGCTAGTATTACTCATATGTAAAGAATTTGGCAATGTATCCACACTGGGAATATAATACCAAAACATTGTGGAACAGGTCACTCAATATATTGCGAAGGATTTGCTGAGTATGTCTAAGGAAAACATCTTTAAGATTTCCTGGAAGGCATTAAAAGCCTTTCAATGTAATCATTTTAGGATTCTCATGGGATTTTAATGATGTGTTACAGGACAATTTGCAGTATCCCGTGTGCAAATATTAGTAAAAGACTGAGCTGGGAATCGTAAACCATGTTTTGAATTAAACGATATTGAGTTTGCCTCAGGTATCTCTGAAATATTTCAGAGAGGAGCTCTTTGCTGGATTTGAATGGGGAGTTTATTTTAACATGAGGAGCAGCAAAACTGTTTCTTGTAAGATAGTTTTTGCCTCCTAAACCATAAGGCCTCAGGTAGACACTGAAAAAGACGGGCAGTTAATAGCCACACGAACACAATGAAAACGAGGGACGATCCTCTTGTTATGGCATTGGAGTCAGAATTAAGAGATTGGGTTCAATTCCTGGCTTTGCAACATAATCCTGTGATAATTTGGGAAAGTCCCCTAAACCCATATTGTTAAAGGTCTAACTGATTGAACTCTGTAGGAGGTAGGCACCTAAATACTTTTGAGGATCTGGATCTTAACCTCTGTATTGCAGTTATCCATCTGTAAACTGGAGACTCTGTCCTGACTCTTTTGATCGTAAACTCTTTTGAGCAGGGACATCCTATTTTATTTATTATTATTAATGATGCTGATGATGATTGATTGCTTATTTATTTACTTATTCGTATTGCAGTAGCTCCTAGGAGCCCCAGTCATGGGTCAGGACCCCTTTGTAGTAGTCTTTGCACAAACACAGAACAGAAAGATGGTCCCTGTCCCAAAAAGCTTACAATGTGTATGTACAGCACCTTGCACAACAAAGTCTTGATCTCAGTAGAGGTCTCTAGGCACCACTGACACAAATAATAATAATATGGATACTCTGGTTTAAGGTCAACATTAGGCGTGAGATTTTCCAAAGGAGTGAAAGGGTTTTAGGAGCATAAATGCTACTGAATTATTTAAAACCCAATATGAATAGTTGGGTTTTAGTTGGGGTTTGGTCCTGCTTTGAGCAGGAGGTTGGACTAGCTGACCTCCTGAGGTGCCCTCCAGCCCTGACATTCTATGATTCTATGAAATCAGGACTTAAACATGCTGCTGCAGCCTTCAACACTCCCACAGAACAGCAGTGCAAATGCATGAGAACTAGGGAGTGGAACAGATTAGACTCTGGACGAGGCAAATTTCTTTATCAAAGTGGAATGAAATCAGAAACGTAAACGTGTAGCAAACAGGGTGAAAAGCCAGATCTGTAAAATGTTTCCCTCTTTAATAACCTGGGGTGTTATTGCCAACTTGCAACAGGCTGGAAAATAGATCTATATTTCTAAATAGTTGATTTTTTTTGTTTGTTTTAGTCAGACACTCCCTGTGATGCTTCTCGGGGCACCCAAGACTGTGAGTTACCTTATCACCACCTGTCTCCAGTCTTGCCTGGGCTCACTGCGTGTTAGCTCCCTAACCAACCACTCTCCACTGGGCTACACCAGCCATGTCTTTGCCTAGCAGGTGGCCAATAGATGCACTCCAAGTCCCTTCAAAGTATCCCCCTGTGGTGTCCAGCCCCTGATCATTGCGTACCCACAGAAATCCCAGACACTCTGTTCCTACAGGAACAGTGCACCATAGTTTACCAGTTTTACCTTAGACCACCACTCCTGTGTCACACACAGCAGCCGAGTTCTATTATAAAGCAAAAGGAAATTTATTTTAAAAAGAATAGCCATTCAGATACAAACCAGTGCGAGAGATGAAAACAAATCATAACACACTTTCTAGAGACTAAACTAACATGGCATTCCCCTGTCTCCTCCCGTTCTTTCCTCGGTGTTTTCAACCAGTTTGGCTGGGATCCCCTTTTCATGAAGCAAACTCACTGTCAGTTTCCTTCCTAAGTGAGGGATGCCAGGGTGTCTCTCTGCCCCCACAAATATACCAGAACAGACCTTTGATGTTCACCTCCAAATAAGGCCCCCCTCCCGTTGACCTCTTCCTGTTAATTTCCTCTCTGTGGGGCTTGGACTTCAGGGAGACATTTCCAGTGTGGACTGGAGCCAGAGCTCAAAACCCAGCAAGGGGGGAGGATGTCGGAGCCCAGCAATGGGGGAGGGTTTCAGGTGTGGACTGGAGCCCGGCAAGGGGGGAGGGTTTCAGGTGTGGACTGGAGCCAGAGCTCAAAACCCAGCAAGGGAGGTGGGTGGTATTGGAGCCCAGGCCCTGCAGCCCAAGCTCCACGAGCCCGAGTCAACTGACCCTGAGACTTGGTGCCGTGGTTTTTTCTTTGCAATCTAGACATACCCTATGAGCCTTTCTGAATAGAGATGACTTTAAGCACCTGCTTATGTGCTGTGCTGAATCAGGACCACTGGGGCCAGATTTTCAGAAGGACTGACAACAAACAACTCCAGGAGAAGTCAATGGGAGCTCAGTCGCTCTGAAAAATCAGGCCCAAATTGTTGTTTACTGTACTGAGAGAAATCCACAGGTCTATTGTTGCCAAACTCTGCTTGAGGCATCTCACCTCAAAATTTGATCAAAGATATCCCCACTGCAAATCTGGTTGGGTCCAGTTCACCCCTAGGCAGATGGGCTAATACAGGCCTGTGCAACCTTACATCTATTTTGAGTGATTAAGTGGGGCTTAAATGGTGCATAGATATTGTGCTGGGTCTCTACACAAAGGTGAATTTCACACTATTAGCAACATCTGACCCTTAAAGGTTTACAAGGCCAAGCTGATCCCAACTCTGTAGGTGTTCCTGAACCTCTGGAGAACGTACTCAGCAATGTTCTGAGACAGGGAATGAAAACAGGAAATTACTCAATATGCAATAAAACAAATTTTTAAAAAATGGTTTCTGTGAACTGAGTTTTTAGTTAACAACAGGGCATAGAAATCAGAAAAATAAATGAATAAATCAACCAGGAAAGAGATTATTTCACAGGGGGCCTAGATCTCTATGTTCTCATTAACAAAAAATGAAGGCAAACAAACAAATAATAATAAAAAATAATTTGCCTCCAAGGCCTGGTCTATCCTGAGGATTAGCTCTGGTTTCAGCAGTTTATGACTAGCAACCAATGCAGCTGCACCACTGCGAAGTGTGGTTTTCCTTATCAACACTAGGGAGTTCCCATAGCAGAACTAAACTGGTTGTTCCGGGTATGTGGATAAAAGTGATATGTGTTTTTTAATTATTTATACTTATTTAAAAGAAAGAGCACCACCTATAGGCATTTGGGGTTGTATAAGTAGGAACATTGCCAGCAGATCGAGGGACGTGATCATTCCCCTCTATTTGGCATTGGTGAGGCCTCATCTGGAGTATTGTGTCCAGTTTTGGGTCCCACACTACAAGAAGGATGTGGAAAAATTGGAAAGAGTCCAGCGGAGGGCAACAAAAATGATTAGGGGCTGGAACACATGATTTATGAGAAGAGGCTGAGGGATGTGGGATTATTTAGTCTGCAGAAGAGAAGAATGAGGGGGGATTTGATAGCTGCCTTCAACTACCTGAAAGGGGGTTCCAAAGAGGATGGATCTAGACTGTTCTCAGTGGTAGCAGATGACAGAACAAGGAGTAATGGTCTCAAGTTGCAGTGGGGGAGGTTTAGGTTGGATATTAGGAAAAACCTTTTCACTAGGAGGGTGGGGAAGCACTGGAATGGGTTACCTAGGGAGGTGGGGGAATCTTCTTCCTTAGAGGTTTTCAAGGTCAGGCTTGACAAAGCCCTGGCTGGGACGATTTAGTTGGGGATTGGTCCTGCTTTGAGCAGGGGGTTGGACTAGATGACCTCCTGAGATCCCTTCCAACCCTGATGTTCTATGGTTCTACAGTTTATAGGCACATGAGAATTTGTAGCATTGTTAAAAGTTAAGGAGTACTTGTGGCACCTTAGAGACTAACCAATTTATCCGATGAAGTGAGCTGTAGCTCACGAAAGCTTATGCTCAAATAAATTAGTTAGTCTCTAAGGTGCCACAAGTACTCCTTTTCTTTTTGCGAATACAGACTAACACAGCTGTTACTCTGAAACCTGTTAAAAGTTAGTTGTTTGAATCAAGTTATTGTCATGCTCTGCAAATGGCTTCCTAAGCAATTCTGAGCACTGGTTATTGGCTATTGATGGCTGAAAACTGGACTAATCCAAAGGCAGACAAGCCCATGGTCTAAGAATCTGATTCTCCATCACCTCGCACCTAGTGTAATTAGACACACATGTGTAAAGTGGGTGTACAATTCTAGCAGGTGTACGCAAGTGTTACATTCATTTTGCATAGGCCTAAATGGCAATGCAAGGATGCAAGCGGATAAAAACTGTTTGAAAAACTGATTTTTCCTCTCTGAGAATTTCAGCATTTCAAAATGACTCTCCAAGCCGAACTGGACCGAAAAGTTGCAATAGCAACAATTTGGAAGTAAAAGTTAATATGAAGTTTCACACTGGAAATCTTGAAATAGCAAATTTTGACATTTTCAACTGAAACAAATTGAAATTTCAAAACAGTACTTCATTTCATAGTGTTAATTCAAAAATAAAAGTTTTCTTTCAAAATGTTGATTTGGAACATAAGAAAATGAGATTTTTCATTCTGGATTCTCATAATTGGAAAATTATGTGGGCTGAGAAATGATGGCAAAATTTACATTTTTCCAGTAAAAAGTTTGATTTCAACAAAAGTACATTTTCCGACGGGATTATTTTCTGGATGAAAAATTCCATCCAGTTGTAGCAGTAGAGAATCAGACTAATTGACAGCAGGTTTAAAACAAGCATAAGGAAGTACTTCTTCACATAACACTCACTTAACCTGTGGAACTCATTGCCAGGAGATGTTGTGAAGGCCAGAAGTATAACTGGGTTCAAAAAAGAATTAGATAAATTCATGGAGGATAGGTCCATCAATGGCTATTAGCCAAGACGGTCAGGGATGCAACCCCATACTCTGGTTGTGCCTAAACCTCTGACTGCCAGAAGCTGGGACTGGACAACAGGGGATAGATCACTCAACAATTGCCCTGTTCTGTTCATTCCCTCTAAAGGATCTAGCACTGGCCACCGTCAGAAGACAGGATACTTGGCTAAATGGACCATTGATATGACCCGTATGGCCATTCATATGTTCTTACTATAAGAATTCCACCTCAGAGGGAACTGAACCTGCTGGGAGTGTGGCATTGCATCTCTCCTGAAAACCCAGCTACATGCATCTGCTTTATGTACACACTTGTTGTTTGAGAACAAAATAATTGGTCAAGAAACATCTAATTTAAAAACAAAGAAGTTATTCAGCTGGGAGGTGCTCTTTGGAGGTTGGCATTCAAGTGGAAGCCAAACTCTCTCAGTGTAAGCAGCCTAGATCCCTTGTGTCTTTCCACCGACCTTCATAAATACAGGAGAGGAAGGCTTTGGTCTTAGAATTTCGTCCTGAGCGTCCGAATGGCTGGCTTTTAAAAGCAGTAGCACACAAAGGCACTGCGCTATATGTCTCCAGTAACTGGGAGCACCTTAAATTCAAATGAGGAAAGCAGAGCCAGTTTGCCAGGCATAGTCACAAAAATATTTGCAAATTGATGTTTGTGTTATTCAGACGTCTCTAGTTAAAACCATTGTGTATGTTAATCAGCTGGCCATAGAAACTGTGCTAGGATCCAGCTAGCAATGACCCCTGGGGTGAGCATCCTGCTAGAAATGCCCTCTACTGCTAGGACCCTGTTGTGTGTGTGGGGGGGGGGGTCCTCAATTGCAACCCATTTTGATCCACGACCTGTGCATCTTCACACTGTCATGTTGCATAGATGTGTCCTAGTGCCTATTAGCTGGGCCTGACATAATGATGTTAGTGCAATCATATGCTGACACAATGTATGCCGCAAAGCTAAGTCATTGCTTGGTGATGCTGGATGCTATCTGGTCTTGCAAGATCTGTGAAGATTGTCCTGCAAGTGGGGAGACCATCCCATTAATCAAGGCTATCCCTGGAAGCTATGGCTATTTCAGATTTAAATCTGGCTCCATCTTTTAGGTCTGCCTCAGTGCCCTTGGCCACTCAGATTAATCCCCTCCACCCACAGCAAGGGCAATATCTATTTGTCGAGTCATCAGAACTGTAAGCCCAGTTTCAAATGAAAATAGATCTGGGTTGCAGCTGCCACAGGCGCTTTGTAATATCTTGGCCTGAGTTCCCTGTTCTTCTTATTGCTTGCACAATATGAAGAAACAGATGTCACGCTGCGAACTCCCTGAGGAGACGTGGTTAATTTCTTGCTGTCCTGTATACAGCCCTCTTGGTCTACCTGTGCTTCAGTGTCGAGCCTCACTGCTCGGACTGCACGCTGCTCTGTGTCTCCCCGTTGTGCAGCTTGTATTTCCCTTTTTATTACCTTTGGCTCAGTTGCCATGGGAGGTGCCGAATTTTTGCTCTCTATTTAATAAACTGTTGGCTGTTGTCAGACATTGTATCAGTGGAGGGTTAGCTGAGAGGTTGGGGAGCTATTTCCTATCTTAGCCAGAGGTGGCGCTTTGCAGGGTTTATGCCTTCTTTGCACGTGGTATAATGTTTTGTCTGGTCACGTGAAGAGCCAGCTGACTCTCATCTCTTCATTATGGTAAGATATCCTAGAGCAGGCTGGGTAATTAGCATTTCCAGGCCTGGTGAGGACAGTTCAGAGTCATGGGTTCTAGTTTCTGCTCTGCCACTGAACTACTATGCGACCTTGACTAAGTCACTCCACTTCTCTGTGCCTCTGTTTCCCATCCCACCCTTGATCTCTTTAGAATGTACGTTCTTTGAATCATAGTCAGTTTCTTACCAAACGTTCATACAGTGCCTAGCACAATGGCTCTGCAGCTTCTGGGTGCTGCTGTAGTACAAATAGTAACACAAATAATAGCAATAACCTCCAAAAAAACTCAGAGTTCTGGTTTGGAAAAGAGCCCCCCCTACAAAATTCAGAAGCTTCTCTGAACTAAATGAACCAGCTAAGGCTGCAATTCTCAATAGAATAGGCTTACTTGTGGTCAAGGGTGAGGAGGTTAAGTCATAGCATCAGGAGGCAGGAGATCATAAGAACAGATTCTTTCAAGATCCCTGTTACTGACTAGCACAAAAGGTTTGTTGGAGGATCCTGAACAGTGAACATAGGACACGACTCCCTTTGCAGGTCATACGTGAATAGCTAAAACCAGTTCCTGTTTTATAAAGCTTAGTTCATCCAGTCAGAGAACAGAAACAGTGCCATGTGACTTCAATGACCAACCACTGTGGGCAAATAACAAGTCCTGAATCACTGATACCCAGGGAGGGCAATTCACAAACAATCCAGAGGGGGAAATGCATTCGCACAAACTATTCATTGAGAAATTGCAACTAACTTTATCCAGAATTACAGCTGGTCCACAGATTAATGGGGAGCAGAGAGAAAAGAAAATCTGGGCCAAAAGAAAGCTGATGAGGTTCAACAAGGATAAGTGCAGGGTCCTGCACTTAGGACAGAAGAACCCAATGCACAGCTACAGACTAGGGACCAAATGGCTAGGCAGCAGTTCTGCGGAAAAGGACCTAGGGGTGACAGTGGATGAGAAGCTGGATATGAGTCAACAGTGTGCCATTGTTGCCAAGAAGGCCAATGGCATTTTGGGATGTATAAGTAGGGGCATAGCCAGCAGATCAAGGGACGTGATCGTTCCCCTCTATTTGACATTGGTGAGGCCTCATCTGGAGTACTGTGTCCAGTTTTGGGCCCCGCACTACAAGAAGGATGTGGATAAATTGGAGAGAGTCCAGCGAAGGGCAACAAAAATGATTAGGGGTCTGGAACACATGACTTATGAGGAGAGGCTGAGGGAACTGGGATTGTTTAGTCTGCGGAAGAGAAGAACGAGGGGGAATTTGATAGCTGCTTTCAACTACCCGAGAGGTGGTTCCAAAGAGGATGGTTCTAGACTATTCTCAGTGGTAGAAGAGGACAGGACAAGGAGTAATGGTCTCAAGTTGCAGTGGGGGAGGTTTAGGTTGGATATTAGGAAAAACTTTTTCACTAGGAGGGTGGTGAAACACTGGAATGCGTTACCTAGGGAGGTGGTAGAATCTCCTTCCTTAGAAGTTTTTAAGATCAGGCTTGACAAAGCTCTGGCTGGGATGAATTAATTGGGGATTGGTCCTGCTTTGAGCAGGGGGTTGGACTAGATGACCTCCTGAGGTCCCTTCCAACCCTGATATTCTATGATTCTATGAAAGGGATAGATTTACCAGATAAATTAATAGCTATGGATGATTTAGCCAGCTCTCAATGTTAATAAGAAGGCATCATCTTATCTAGTCTCTTTTCTAACCACATCCTTTCTTCAGTGACCATTTCTTGGCCTGGGCTCCATCTCCAAGAGGTAGAGGCTTATGTTGCAAACCTTCTTTAGTTCTAAACCACTCAATCTCTGCTCTCACTCACTCACCCAGCTGTAAGTTTTCACTGACTCTTGAAAGTCCCTGAGGCTTTTTCTTCCATTTCGAGGGCAGGTTGCTGTGTCTTATCACAGCGCAAGAGATTCCTTCTTGACTATTAGAGCTGAAGTCTGGAGCATGTATTACTGTCCTCAGGCACTTCTGCCAGGTCCAGTGGAACAGTTGTTCAGTTCTCAGCTGTAGTGTATCAGCTAGTGAGAGCCCAGACACCAGAGGGGCTGATGTTGCTGAGAGAAAGGTATACTATAATGCTATACTCTGTCTGTGGAACAAATGTAAAGATTAAAATAAATTCACATTTCCCCAGCCCCAGGACAACTTAGTGTCCCTTTCTGGCAATAACCAATGGGTACTTTTCTTGCTATAACATGATCCCAACACAACATGGCATTAAGACATCCTGAGTCCGGAAATAAACTCCAGGCTGTTGAATTGTGCTGCCAGTTCAGAACATGGACCATGGAACAGAACTCTGAAAATCAGAGCTGGTCCTGGAAACTTCAGGATGTGGAGCAACAGCTTCAGTCCAGGAGTGGAGTGGGAGAAGGCTGTGGAAGTTTATGATCCCTGGAAGAAGTTGATGGGTGGGGTGAAATGCGGTAGATGAGACAAAGCTTTGGAAGACAGGGAATTTGTGCAACTCCCCCCCCCCCCCCGCTCCCCTCCCCCCAGTTGGCATTAACTGTCTGAAGTCACTGTATAAAGAAAGTATGAGATGCATGTTACAAAGGGATAGGACTGTACACAATTCATATCATCTGAGCTATATGTTACAAGAGGATAGAGCTGTACATAACTCACATACCATACAAGATGGATGTTACAAAGGGTCAAAAAAAATTTCGTTGAAACACATTTTAAAACAGCATTTTCGTTTTGGTTTTTGAATCTCTTCTCCACTCCTCACCCCCACTCAGTTCTTTCTCTTTCAGCCCTGCTTTTCCAGTGGGGGAGGAAAAGGGGGAGAGAGGGAATCCTGCAAAAAGGAAACCTTGAAATTATTCATTTCATTGGAAAAATTGAAAAATTCCACAAATTTTCACCTAAAAGGATTTCTTTCTTTCTTTCTTTCTTTCTTTCTTTCTTTCTTTCTTTCTTTCTTTCTTTCTTTCTTTCTTTCTTTCTTTCTTAATGTTTTGGCACAAAATACTTGCCATTTTTCAACCAGCCCTACAGGGATCTTTCATCTGAGAGTCTCAGAAACTTTACAAACAGCAGTTAATTAATTAACCCCCTCCACACCCAGTGAGGTAGTCAAATGCCCATTTTCAGATGGCGAAACTGAGTCACAGGCAATGAAGACTGGGATTTACAAAGACATCTAAAAGAGTTAGGTGCCCAAATCCTACTAAATTTCAATGGGAATTAGGTACCTAATTTCCTTAGGCTCCTTTGAAAGTCCCAGCAGAAAGTGATTGGCCCCAGATCACACTGTGAGTCAGTGGATAAGCTGTGCTTAGAACCCAGGAGTTCTGATGCACAGTAAGCAATAGAGACACTCTCTTGCCAGCAAGTCCACCTCAAAGGAAGCCATTGCAAATCTTCCACCAGTTTGATTTGTGTTCTGATTGTTTGGGGCATATTTGAGTTCTGTAGCAAGTCAAAAAGGGATTTAGGGAGAGCTATCCCTGCCGCCAGCTGGAATGCAAAGAGCAACTCCCACCTCCTCTCTCAGGACAGAGCTCAGAAATGTCAGAGTTGGTTTTCTGAATGTACCACAGCTAAGTATTTTCTGGTCAGTGTCTGTGGCCTAGGCAGGGGAGGTAACCTGAGGAATATGCCACTGAGGAGCTGGGAACACAGACCAGGAGAGTCAAAGTTCACCTCAGAGCCCTGAGTCTGCAGGTCAGGCTGTTCATACTCCAATGCAGGCTGCAGAGACAACGTTCAAAGATAACCATTGCATCACAAAGCGACAATGGGATTATTTCCATCTCCAGAACCCCATGATAGTTGAAGCAGGGAAAATGGTTCAGAGAAGAGGCTGAAAGAGCTAAACCAAACCTTCCTCCAAAGCTCCAAGTGACCTTTTCCATATGTGCTTCTGTGCCTCCCACTGGTTGGTTTCAGTCATCACTGCGCATTGTGCATGCTCTTAAAGCCAGTGCCATTAGGAGATGGAAGCACCAGGAACCTTACGAGAGAGCTGTTTTTTATTAGGTTTGCCCCCCAATGCTGAAAACCCCAAAGGTTCAGAATAGAACTGCATAAAACCAGGATTTTTCATGCATTTTTTTTTAATGGAGAAAAATCCCCTTTTGGAATTCTCTTTTTCCCAGGGGAAATTTCCAAAATATTGGTGTGTGGCTTTGTTCCTCAGTTTCCCACATTCTCCTATAGCTTTCCAACTTCTTCGAGCTGGGAAACAGTAAAAAAAGTGTGAGAAAATGAAAACACTTTCAGTTTTACCGTAATAGAGTTTAAGCACAGAAAGAGCCACCAGATCATCTATTCCAGGGATTCTCAAACTTTTTCTTTCTGAGCCCTCCCCCGGCCCCTCCCCAACAGTCTATAAAAAACTCTGCAGCCCACCTGGGCCACAACAACTGTTTTTCTTCCCATCCAGTAGATTAAAAGCCAGGGCCGACATACAGAGGGCAGCAAGCCGGGCAATTGCCCAGGGCCCTACACCACAGGGGGCCCCATGAAGCTAAGTTTCTTGGGCGTCAGCTTCAGTCCCACGCAGCGGGGCTCAAGCTTAGGCTTTCTGCCCCTGTCCCCAGGGAGTCTAACACTGGCCCTGCTCTCTGGTTTATTTTGGCGAACCCCCTGGAACCTGGTTGATAACTGCTGATCTAATCTGACCTCCTATATAGGAAGAACACTTAAAAGGGTACATGCTCACTTTGAAATGTGAACTTCCAGGTAGGGTGTGAATTGAAATCCCATGTGTGGACAAAGCCCAAAGTGTTACCTTTGCTCTGAACTAGCAAAGGTTGGAAATCAATATCCAAGTCTCTACTCCATCTCGTTTCACCCACTTTTTAAATGTTTTCCAACTTTTGAAGAGTTGGAAAACAATCAGTAGGTGGGGGGGGGGAACCACAATTTCAAAATGAAAATTTTCAAAAAGGACGTACATTTGTTTTTCTTTCTGAAATATTTTTCTATGAACAAAAAATCTCAGGTGTTTTTCCTGAAATTTTTCATTTTGAAAAAAAAAATCAGCAAGAGGAAAAAATTCATAACAAAACGAACTTCCAAAAAAAATTTTCAGTTTTCAAAGAAACCCTATTTTCTGATGAAAAACACTTTTGGGAAGGAACGTGTTTGACCACCTCTAGTTAAGAACTAGAAAGGGAGAAGCAGAATCTAATCAGTAAGCAGGGACTGTCTTCTTATTCAGTGTTTATACAGCACCTAGAACAAGGTTCATGACTCTAGGTATTACCATAACACAAATAATCAATAAGAATAATGGTTTTTCATTTTGAGTTTTGATGTTTAGATCACAGGATCATCAGGGCGGGGATTCTCTTTTGCTCTGTACAGCACCTAACACAGTGGGGCCGATAAGACTTACTGTAATAGAAATAATAAGTGTACAAAAGTTAGATTCCTACCCTGAAGCACTAGTGCAACCCTAAGGCTCTGATCCTGCAGTAACTTCACTCATGTGGGTAATCCTGTGTAAAGAAATTGGTTGGCGCCAACAGTAAAATCTCTCATTGCTTGTGCCTTTGCAATCTCGAATATTAGCCAGTCTGCAAGAAGAGGGTGTTGAATGGTATGTGGGGAGGATGATATACAGCAAAGATTGCAGCAATAAGATCACAACATTACACAGTTTGGCATATGAACATCTTGAGGTTCCCTTGCTTATCCATTTTTAACAATATTGAAATTGATTGATTGTTGTCTTCCTTTGCCAAGTTCCTTTTGCCAACTTTCTCTGTCTCTATTTTACTTATTTTTAGTCCTCGCTCACTTGTTCTTTGTCCCAGCCTTTCCAAACGTTTAGGATTTTGATAGCCCTATATGTCTCACTCCAGCAAACACGTGTTCAATAATTCTGCTCCTGTGAGTTGCCTCATTGATGACAATGGGGATACTCAGATAAGTAAAATTAAATATGTGCCTTCATATTTTTAAGAGGGGGGGGGCTTAGTTTCTTAACCCTTGCCCAATACATTTACTTTACCATAGTTTTTTGTAATAAACCATAATCTTTTTTTCTTTTTAAGCACAGCTATATATTTTCCCTCTCTGCACAGAGACACTAAGATGTGTGATACTTGACACTACAACCATCTCGTAACCTTTGTTTTTTGCTTATAACTTTGTTTCTAGGTTGGTCCTTGATTGTGTATCATGTTTTCCCTTTCACCAGGCTCAGCATAATCAATTACAAAAGCAAGAGAATAAGTCAAAGCACCAGATAGTAATGCAGAAGGAACGAAGGGAAAAGCAGACATATGGATTTCATCACCAATGGAGTATAAAACATATCACAATAATATGAGCGTAAATGAGTGTGGGAGCTTGTTTTTGTATGACTGTCATAGTTACTTTGTGGTTTCTGCTGAGTTCCTTTGGGGTGATTGCGTCCCAGTACCACCTAAACCATTCCCGACTTTCTCATTTGCAACAGGGCTTTTGCTAGGTGATGCTTTAGGCTTTGGTGCAATTAGCTGCACACTGGAAGTGGTTCTGAAGTTCCAGGGTAGTCTGTTAATAACTCTTCCAAGATGTGTTTACCATGATCTGCAATGACAATTTCCATCCACATGGACTATTAGAGCCAACTTTGCATCCTGGAACTTCCTCTACTGCTTCTCAAAACAAAAATTAATCAAAAGCCAAGGGTTCTTTGACAGCCAAGAGAAATGATGGAAAAAGCATTGTTTGATGGAGCTTTGGGCTTTTGGGGGCCTGGGGGTTGTTTGTTTTTGCTTTGATATCAGAGATCCTCTGACCTTGATCCAATCTGAGATATCAACAAACATGAGAGGTGCTGGAGCATGGACCACAGAGATGGAGTGAAAGGGACATTTTTCTATCTTGCTGAATATGTTGAAGCCCAAAAAGTTAAAGCTTTTCCAAGAACCACGTTCTTTTTGCTGCATGCCCTTTGGCCTTATTCTTGCCATAAACATAGAGTAACTTTATTTAAATATATAGTGAGTATACATGTGCAGTCATACATGCACAATACATGTTTCAATAAAGCTACTCCATATTACACACACTTGTACCCCAGTCCTGCCAACAGTTAAGGATATGAGTAACTGTAATAGTGGTTGGAAAATTTTGGTCAAAAAGGGTTTAGGGTTTTTTATTATTATTATTATTATTTTTACAAAAACAGGAAAGTTGGTTTTCAAATTGGGAAATGGGAAATAAAAATTATTCCTTAACAATGACCTCTAGAGCTGGCTGGAAAGCTTTCATTGCTGGGGGAAAAAAAACATTTTGGTAAAAAAGAGACTAAATTTTTTCTCAGCTTTCCCACCCCTCCCCAGTTGTAGTGTATGTGAAGAAATCAACAGACACCCATGACTGTGCTGCACACCAGGATAGTGACAGCTACGGCAATTTCCTGCTGTATCCTTAGCAGACCTTATTGAATTAAGTTGAAGTATCTTTGGGGTCTATTGTATTCAATGAATGGGGGTTATGTATTATTGTGGGACGGGATTGTATATAACCTCTCGAGGTGGGAGATGTGATAGACATGAGACATGGGTATTCAGATGGTGATACTGAAAACATGCCAGACAAGACTTGACTTTTGGGACAATTCATATGAAGTGAATTTCCTGGGGAATCCCTGGGGAGAGGCTAATTCAAATCCCCCACTTCCGGTTGTACAAAAAACCCCCAGCTTTTTGAAGCTATGCCCCGACGACTGGACCATTGTCTGAGGATCACCTGTAACACAAGGCTAAGATCGAAGTTCAAACTGTATAAAGGAAAGGCTGAACTATTCATGGTGGTTCTGGTTCTGAATGTGAGACAGTAATGAACTTGTAACCAGGGGGAAAAACATGGGACTGGCACCTACCAGAGGCTAAGATTGGAATTGGGGCCAGTGATTTCTGTTTAGCTTTTTAGCACAGGTGTAGGTTCTTTTATTGTTTTTAATGTTTTCTCTGTAATGCTCTCACATTAACAATAAATGTGCTTGCTTAGAAAGAGCTGTGTGATAACTCAGGACTGCGTGAGGCAGTCTGACTTGCTGGGGTTATCACAGTATAGGCAGAGAGCAGTGCAGCCTGGAAAAAAACCCTAGCCAGGGGGAGATAAATGTGGGTCTCTATGCAAGAGAGGTGATGGCTGAGGAGCTGGGAGCCTAGAGTAGATGCCCTTGAGGAACCACAGAGAGGGAATACAGGTACAATTTCCCTGAACTGTGACAATGGTCACCTGGAATTCCTGGTGACATTGAGAAACAAGCTGGTGTCCTTAGTCCATTTCCTTGTGAACAAGTCCATGTCATAGAAACCTCCTCCCTCAGCTGGCTCTGTTATTACAATTTATATTATGGTAGCACCTAGAGGCTCAGGACCCCATTGGGAGGGAAGGCAGTGTGACCGAGTCGTGGATAACTCATTGGACTGGGATTCAGGAAACCTGCTTTCTATTTCCAGCTCTATCATGGGCCTGCTGGGTGACTTTGGGCAAGTCACTTCACCTCTCTGAGACTGTTTTCCCATCTGTAAAATGGGGATAATGATACTGCTCTCTTTGTAAATGATACTGCTCTCTTTGTAATGATACTGCTCTCTTTGAGAGCTACTGATAAAAGCTAGGTATTTATTATTGCTGTTGTGCTAGGCTCTGTGCATACACAAGGAAAAAAATCCCTCCTCCAAAGAGCTTACAATTTAACTAGACAAAGGATGGGAGAGGCAACAGAGAGCTGAAGTGACCCAAAGTCACACAGCAGGCCAATGGTAGCAACAGAACATAGTCATTTTAGCAACCAGTCTGGTACCCTCTGCAATGGGCCATGCTGGTTCTTTCAGCTCATCTCAACAGCAAGATCTAGGACTCTAGATATGCTGGAGAAGGAATTCCCACCTCTGCTTTAGCTGTGGTTCTCTCAGATGATGGATGAGACACCAGCAGGAGGCAACATGGAGGACATTTACCATAACTTCCCACATTGCGCCTCCTCTTTGTATAAAGCACTGGCCTTGCTCTTCAGGGCTGGCAATCTGGCGCCTTTCAGCAGCAATAAAGATCACACATTCTGTTTTGTTTCTTTATGAAAACCCCAAATAAACTCTCCCTGGCACAATCCTCAACTCATTCTGTAATTGCATTTCATTGTAAAACAGCTTTTCCTAATCAGAGATTATGCCCCACATGCCATATTTAGCTGAAATTAATTGCATATGGAGGCCAAAACATGATCTAGTCTGGGTTCTGGAAAGAATCAAGAGGCTGGGGTTGCATGACCACCAGCCTTGGAGGAATGGGGAGGGGGGAAGAAAATTAGGAAGGAGCAGAACAGGAAACATATGACAGAAAACATAGACCACTGGGACCCCCCAAGCATTTTTGCCATAGTTCCTTTGATCTGAAAAAAAATCACCGTTTGTCAACTCTCATCATTCAGCTGTAAATTACATGGGTGGTGCACTGGACTTGATGAGTGTGATTGTGGCTGGAGGCCAGAGAATGCACTGAGACACTTATCCAGCAGTGGCTGGTTTTCCTCTTCAGCGGTTATTACACCAGGGTGAGCACATACGCCCGTCGCAGGTAGGGACGGAGCAAGGCAAGAGTGAGACGATTCAGTTTCAGGGGTAAGACTGATTTTGTTTGAGAGAGAAGGTTCACCTACATTACACTATGGCTGGGGGGTCCGGTGTAATTTCCAGCTTGGGAAACATACCCATGCTAGCATTCATCGAGCTAGCCCGCTAAAAATAGCAGCATGACTGCAGCAGCAGGGGAACAAGAAGGACTAGCTGCCCAAATACGTACCAAGCGTCCCAGACAGGATGGTGCAGTGGTGCTTAGCCTGTCCTGCTGCCAGCATCACTCCAGCTACACTGCTGTTTTTAGCTGGATCCAAGCTAGCACCTGTACGTCTACCAAAGATGGAAGTTACAGGTCCAGCTGCAGCATGGGTATACCCAGAGAGAGAGAGATTTGGGTTCCCGGTTAAGCAAAGCACATAAACGCATGCATTGAAGTGAAGCATGTTGTGTTAAGTGAAAGATGTGTGTGGTCGAGTGCTCTGCTAATCGAGGCCTTGATCTCTTATATTCCCCTGGGCTGTTCAAAAGTCTCTTTCCAGGACACCCCAACCTCTGCCACTCTGAGGCAGATAGAATTCTCTTACCTAAAGAAAGAAGAAGTATGGATTCTAAATGCCTTGGGAAGTGTCAACAAAAAAATCATCTGTGAATTACCTGGTCACATCCAGACCTGGGTGGGTCTATCCCACCTGGATATAAGCCTATAGTTTTGACTGTTTCAATAAGCGGTCACTGAGGTGTCATTTAAAGTTTGGTATAAGCTGGAGAGTTTAGGGCCCCACATTTTGGGTTCATCGCTAGCAGCTCTAAATATTTAGGCTCGGATTTTCAAAGAAACCTGAGGGAATTAGGTGATCAACTCCTACTGAAAGTCAGTGGGATTTGGGAACCTAATTTCCTTAGGCTGGTTTGAAAATTTGTTGGTGTTATTGTTATTTGTGTAGATATACCTGTGGTTCACAGCAATTCACACTGGTGTATCTGTTCTTCTTGGCACGGCTCCATGGAGAATCACGTAGTTGGCTGCAGGTAGGTCATGTGATTGCATTGAGATGAAGCATTGTCTTAAGGATACTGGGCTGAATTGCTCTTCATTTCTCCCAAAGCACCCTGGCAAAATCATTGTGGTTCCATGGATGTAAAAGGGGGCATGATTTGTCTCGTGGCACCATTAATCATTTACTCCACATTTACTCCCTGACTCAGGATAGCACTTCAGGTGCCTAAACACCTTTGAGAATTGGGGCCTTAGGCACATACGTAAGTCCATCACTATTCAGGACAGTGTGTAGACCACTAGTCAGTGTGGTTACAGGTTCCCCTCTGTGTCCAATCCACAGAGGATATGTCTGTTACAGCCCCAGCTGCAGTGCCCGGCTCTTTAGCTCAAGCTGTAGCAGCTCGTGCTTTTAGCTCTACGAGTGTCCCGTTCGCTCCCCAGTGAGTCAGCCAAAATGGGGGCTATCACAACAGCACTTCAATATGTGCTTAAAGTTAGGCACATGATGAAGTGGTGTCCTTAACAGTGGTGCTTTCCTGAATCAGGGTCTAAAACACCATTCCGAATAACAAAAAAAGGCACATTTTATCGCTAATGCTATTTCCATGTTTTAAGTCGAAGGAAAATTTCAGTAAGCCTTGAGTTCTAAGCCTGGCTCTGTGGCTCTGTATGACTGCACCTAACCAGACTATGCCTCAGTTTCCCCCATCAGTTCAGCATCAATAACAATATATTACGTGGACGTTGTGAGTAAGCTGAGTGAGTGATTTTTTTTCATTTCGGTGGCCACACTGGTAAATTGGGAGAAAAAATTCCTTTTGGGACAAGGAAACATTTCCTTTGTCCCAAACAAAATGTTTTCACTTTTTTCGTTTTCTTTCATCTTTTTTTCCATCCATTATTTTTGTCCATGATGTTGTTTAAATAGATCTAGATACATTTTGAAACAAAACTTAGTTTTGAAACAAAGGATCAAAAGGTTTCGTTTTGAAAATGTCCATATGAAACATTTCAGTTTTTCTTGAATTTTTTCCCCATTTTTTTTCAGACACAACTATTTGCTGAGTTTGACCCAATTTCATAAATAGTGCAGTCAACCCAAACCTGCATTTTTTTGGTGAATAAGCTATTTGTTTGGGAAAAAAAAAAAAAAACTCACCCAGCGGTAGTTGCCAGGCTAAATTAGTTCACATTTTTTAGTGATTTGAAGTGCTCCCACATTTATAATTATTTCTGATGTATTGACTATAATGAAGTGCGAGTATGGTCACAACCATGATCTCTTGGAGATGTATATTTATTTGCCAGTGACTTTCATACCAAGGCAGCTCTGATTTTTGTAACTGCTAACACTGCACATTCTGTTTATTCAGCAGAATGCTCCAGCAGTCTGGGAGATGAGGTTCTATTCCAACTCGTTCGCGGCCCTGCTGTGAGGCCTTGCACAAACCCTGCCCCACGCTGGTGATAATGATACCTTCCTTTATAAACTGCTTTGATGAACAGAGCCACATACGAGCTAAGTATTCCTGTTACTACGCAGATTGTGGAATTGGTGCCGGCGGTGACAATGCACAAGGTAGAACAGCTCCTCGCTTGTTTTTCCCAAGCTTTGTGGGTTGTGCAACGCTGACAGGAGCAAAAACATGTTTTTGTTCTGCACACTGAGTGGATATGACTCACCAGAAGCAAGCCGGGCAAATGTTTCTGGTAACAAAGTGTCAGTTTTTAATCGTTACTTTTCCGCACAGGGCCGCATTTTAAGGGTACTTTGAATGCCCACAGAGGGATTGTAACATGAGTAGTTCAAACTGATGCGCTGGAAAGATCTAGGGTAAAGTTTACAAACATTCCTAAATGATTTAGGATCTTAAATCTCATTTGCAGCGTTGTGTAGGCATTTAGGAGTCTAAGTCTCATTGACAGTCAATGGGATTTAGAGCCTTTAAACATTTAGGTGCTTTTCAACATTTTACCTCGAATCGAATCGAATCAAATTTAATAATTTAAGCCCCAATTCAGCAAAGCACTTAAACATGTGTTTAATGTTAAATCAGTGCTTTAAGCCCATTGCAGTCGATAAGATTTAAGGATGATCTTTAAATTAAGCATGTACTTTGCAATAATATGGAGACATTGGGTGATTTTTTTTAAAACTCACGAAGCCCAGCTCCCATAGGCACTTTTGGAGATCTCACCCACCAAATGCACATTGTATGGAGCCCTGACCCTTTTAAAATGTGGGTCACTTGGCTGAGGACTGAGACTAAAGTGGTTTAATTAGGGGTGGGGCTGGTGGTTTAATACTCATGGGATGGTGTGGGTCACGAGTGTAACCCACGGTGCTGTTCCTCCTTCTGTCACACTCTAGGGATTGTCTATGTCACCCTCCCAAACACCCCGACTCCCGTAGCCTCCTTTGGATAGTCGGGGAAACCCCCAGTTCTCTAATACCCTTCTTGAGCCCCCTCTGCTGGCTTCTGTAAGAAGTTTCCGGAATGGTGGTGTGGTGAACAGAACTATAAGAATAGAAGAATAGAAAAAAAAACCCTGTCACTGAATGACTGGCCTCTTTAAGAAGAAATGGGGCCAATCCTGCCTGTTCCATAATTAGCTGCCTATCATGCCCAGGACTAATTGGGGTCAGGTGACAGCTTGATGAACACCTAGGCCTCCTAAAAGGGCAGTGAACTCAGTTTGGAGAGGGAACCATAGGGAGCAAGTTGGGTTCCCGTGGAAGGCCCTAAAATGGCATCTGGGAGATGCAAGGGGGTTTCAGGGAAGTGGCGTAGGAGTCAGGGCTCGATCTTAGAGCAGAGAGACTTTAAGTAGCCTGGAATGGGCTTGGAACTGAGCCCAGAGGGTGGGCCGCAGTGCAATCTAAGCAGGGCAGCAGAGCTGTTTGGACTTTTGTTACGCCCGGAGGGGTTCAGTTTCACTTAGTGACTTGACTGGAGGGCTCAGCCATATCACCCAGTCCAACCTGTGTGGGGAAGGCTGAGGGGACCCGCTTTGGAGGAGGAAATTGAGGCAGGGAGTGGCTGCAGTGCGATGCTTGGCCAGCATGGACGGCTGTGGGGGCTGCTATGCCCGTGACCCTCCCCGCACCCTGCCTGAGACGCTTCTCTGAAGGCTGGCGGTGGCAGAGGAGAAGTGGTGCCTTCAGGATACAGCCACTTCACACCGGTATGCCTAGCAACGGCCACAGTGGGTTAGTGTGAGGGCTGTGTGGGTGAAGGGTGGGTAAGTCAGGGAACATGGGTTAGTGCTGGCGAAAGGTGCCATCCTAGTTGACCTGCTCCCCCAATGTGGTGGGGGCCCAGTCCCAGAAAGAACTGGGGTCAGCCAACTTCAAGGCACCACTCCAAAAAGGCATGGAGGCGAATGAGGTCAAAGCCTCGACAGAAGGGTGGCAGAGTCCCAGACTATGCCCACTGCTCTGAGGGAACCCACTGGAACGCTGCCCCAATGCATGCACAAACAAGGGCAAAGGAAGAGACCCCACAATCCCTGCCAGCTTTCCTGTGGGGAAAGGTGTCCGATTGCTGGCCCTGTGACTTGTAGTCCTCCATCTTCCCGCAGAAGGGATACTGTGGGGGCAGCCATTCTTCCCTTGGCAAATTTGCCTCAGGAGCAATTACAACCATCTGCAAGTACTGAAGGGTGGAGACGCTGAACAGGGAAGGGAATTACTGCAGGGGTTGTTGGTAGAAACCATGGGATGAAAATGAGCAAAGGGGAAAATCTGAGTGAACATGGTTGGGGGGGGGGGGTGGACCTAATGGTGAGTGAAGGAAGGGGGAGCGAAAGAAGCCCTATTGTCCATTTTAAACTGGAACAGGACATGGTCTTAGAGAGGGCACTCGCCATCTCACAGGACAGTGCAGGGATGGAGGAGCTGATCTAACAGAGGTTTTTTTAATTGGCATGATTCTGTTTTTCTTTCCATGGTATTGGCTCATAGCTCATGTTTCAAAGGACAATGAAAAAGACTGGTCATATGCCTGGCAAACCGTGCACATTAACCTGAGGTGGGGGGGCAGATTTTCTTCTGATCTAGGCTGCTGCTCAAGTTAGTCCACGAAGATTGATTGTCCTTGTAACACTTCTCCTAGACAGTGTAGCTGCAGGTTGCTGGTGGGGACGGCTGGGTTAGAACTGGAGGGTGCGTGACAGGACTCCTAGGTTCTATTCCCAGTTGTAACATTCAAAACCATATTTTCACAAGTGATCACTGACGTTTGGTGTCCAATTTGAGACACTTCAGGACCGGTTTTTTTTTTTGCAAGTGCTGAGCACCCACAACTCCAGTTGCAGTCAATGGGAAATGCATCTGAAAATCAGGACATCACTGGCTCAAGTTTGGGCATCCAAGAAACTGAGGTGCACAAAATAGATAGCCACTTCTGAAAACCTCACGTGCCCCCCCCCCCAAATGTTGTGCCTCAGTTTCCCCATCTCTAAAACTGGTTGTACCTACCTTGTGGAAGTGGTGTGGCTGGTGATGTTCATAAACTCCTTTTGAATCCTCTGTTGAAAGGCTCCATGTGAGCGTGAACTATCGTTATTACATAAATGTGTCTAATATTTTCCTGAGCAGCTCGTCAACTTCCCACAAAGAGGTTTTTGCCGTGCCAGTGCGTCAGCCTTCGTGCACGCACCAGGGAGTTTGTAGAGCTCTGGCCTACTCTGACACGCTACACTGAAGCTTTGATTTTAATAAATAAAGAATCTCTAAATCAATAACGATAGCTAAAAAATGTTCAATAAATCTTCCCACCAGGTAAATTAATTAAAGATCAAAAGGAAAGAGAAGCATCTTTGCTAAGATCCTTTGGATGACTCCAATTCCTGCACACAGGTGTCCAGCTCTACGCCTGGAGGGGTACAACAGAGGTATGCCTGGGTTCCCCAAGGGGGGTTTGGACAGCTGCAAAAACATGTGCTCTCCATCACGTCAGATCACCCGGCTAAAATAAATCCATGAGGTCATGCCAGCACCGTTGTGTCACCCTGTAATAATTAGGACCACTGCCCGGTCGCCTCGCAGCCCACAGACCCAGCTTGCATACAGGTGTGTTGTTGTTAAGCAGCTGGCATAACAAGGCTGTGCCAGTGCAAAGTATGAAACAGCTCTGGGCTTGTCCAAAACTAACACAGCCGGGCCTTGAAATATGGTCCAGGGGGTGCAGTTCTCCCTCTTGGAGATGAAAACAAATCATAAAGGTTAAAAGGCAGGAATCAGGCCTGATGCCTTGTACAAACGCAGGGGAATCTCTGTGGATCGTCCTAGGAGTAAGGGGATTTAATAGGTAGCCAAGTCAGAGGTTTAAAAATAGAACTCTCAGCATAGCTATTCGGTGATGTGTCTGTCATATTGGCCAGGATTTGCTGCTACAAACCCCAGCAAGTTCCTAGCATTGTACATTTGCAGCTGCTTCTACCTTTTATTTTTTAGTGATGGGGTGGTGAATTTGGGAGGTGGCGGGGGAGTTGGAAAAACTGACTTTAAAGGGGATGGGGTTACAGGTAATGGGCCTGACTATGTTTTCACATTGGTGCAAACCCATTGAAATCAGTAGGGGTGACTTGGTAGCTGGGAGAAGAATTTAGCCCAAGGTATCCCCCAAAAGAGGCTTCTCCCCTTTCCCTATCACATGAGGAATAGATAAGACACATGGATAAATAACAGTTCTTCCTGGAGGGTTGTGTTGCCCTGTGGCATATGCAATAATGATGAGTCACGTGAATTTCACAGTTGTGCTAATATAACTGGAAATTGCTACCAAGATCTGGCTGCAAAGTGAGTCCCTGATAGCCAGTGTGGTCCACAGAATAACCTGTGGCTCTGAAAACACTTTCTCTTAGTATCTTATCTTAATAGGAGAAGGCCACTAGGAGACATGAACCACTCATACAAGCTGCCAGGTGCCACGCCTTGGCACCTCTTACAATGGCAAAGTGGTACTAATACAGGAAAGTACTCACCCAGTACTGGCAGATTGTGGTGGAGAAGTCTGCCATGTAAGAAAAAGCATCTGAGGATGGTGTCAGCCTGGGGAATTCCTGAAGCACCTATATTGAGGGTGGAGGGTGGGAAGATGTCAATTTGAAGACCTCTGATTTCTGCAGGCTTGCAGCATACCATTCAGCCAGCCGGTGTCTCTGTTTGCTGTAGTAGTCAGTGGTAAACAAGGCTGACAAAGCTGGAATTCAAGCTGTGTGGAAATCTATTTGTTTTTCTTTAGCTGCAGCTGTTTTCTTTAATAAACTTCCTGTTTAGGAGACTGAGATCCCACATATCATGCGCCTGGTAGGGCATATTTGTCCATCTTTGATTCAGAGCTGTTAAATTCTGAAACGATCAGTTCTTTATCTGTTACATAACACTCCTATCTCTACTCTCTTAAAATAGAGCATTCAAAGAAGTTACTCCCAAATGGCTTTGAGACACCTTGGCCTCAGAATCCTTGTAGCCTGCCTTTTAAATGTTTTTTTTAAAATCCACTTAGAACATGTATCTTTCAATGAGAGCATCTTGAAGGATGCACTAGGGAGATACAGGAATAGAGAGAGGATTTGATTAGCCCCAAAGGATTCCAGCAACATGGCTTTGATTTAATGAAGACTATTTCTCTAACACGCCATTAGAAGTATGCAGCATTGCATAGCTCAACTCTCATTTTCCCACCCATTTTTCTCCAAAGCTTGACTGCCTAATCTATAAATAAAGAGCAGGTGTGCAGAGCTCCCCAGGATCATGTTCTGAGTCCGGTCTGATACGTCAAATGCAGCCTCTAGACTCCCACAGAGGGAATTGCTAACAGAAATGGAACCTGTTCCACCTGTGGAGGGGCCTGGCCAGGAGTTCAGCTCATCCATCTGGTCCTCAGTGCTGTGTGATCTTCTTTTCCTCGAGTGGCTCTGCATCCCCCATGCAATGAAGGGTGACTACATGCTGCTCTTGCAGTTGCAAGCTTCACTGACCACAATAGTAGATCTATTTGGGATGTTTTATTTATTTAGCTGTGGAAAAGGTGACTGAAACCCTCTCTTGTTGCAATCTTAAACTGAGGGTTTTATTTGTGAAAATTTCCATTGTGTCTTTTACCACAGTGTAGATGTACCCCATGACACCGTGCCCTCCTAGCTGGATATCTGGGTAGATGCACAGCCAAACAATGCACATTCGAAGGTTGAACTTATATATCGGGGTGGGGGCGGGAAAAGTGTTCTGATGACTCCAGCATAGCTTTTTATGATGTATATTGACAACAGAAACCTTCAATAGGAGCACAGCCCCGGACAGCTCAATTAAGTGTCATTTACTTTCTGCAAAATACACCGATACTTGTTTTCACCAGCCTGCTAGCCAGCAGGCGAGAGTATCTCGTAATGTATGCAAGTGATGTCACCTCGTTCCAGTGAAGTTACGAGGCTCTGAGCAGCAAGAGACTGAAAAACAGCAAGTATGTTTAATAGGCAACCAGAGACCTGGCTGAGTTAGGTATCTTTGTCAACAGACTTCTCCCCACAGCAACAAAGTCTTGGCTGCCAAAAAAGTCACAACAAATGAAGCGAGGGTGATATTCATAGAGCTGCATGAGACCAGGAATATGGGACCCAGGGAAAAGAACTGGGATTTACATTTGCTTTTTAAAATCAGATGGGAGGAAACTTAAACATCCTGCAAAACGGCATCTACTATTACATCCAGGGGTTGGCTACCATTTAACATCAAGCATGTTTTGAATTGTGGGCCTATAAGTCAATCTTTTGGGGAGTTAGAGAGGGCTTCTAACACCCTTGAACTTTACTTCTTGTGGCTTCTGACTACCTCTACTCCCCCATGGAATTAGAACCCCGTCTTGTATGTTGGGTTATTTTACCTCTGTGCTCTAAGGCCTGACCCAATGGAACAATTCCCATTGACTTCACTGGGCTTTGGATCAACCCCTCAGCAACTTGTCTTTTGTCATACTGCCCTTCATAAGAATGCTAGGACAGAGCCTGGAGTGGAAACTGGTGAGCCAGTTCCCCATGGAAAAACCCCCTCTGCTGTTTTGGTTGATACACACAAAAGCACCAGATTCCAAACTGAAGTAGAGACAATTCCCCTTCATATGGCACCGCTGAAACATGGGTAAAATTTCCCCAAGCACCTAAGTGACTTTGTAGCACAAGGGCCATATTTGTAAAGGTATTTAGGCACCTAAGGATGAAAGTAGACACTTGATGGGATTACAAAAATGCCTAGGCACCTAGAAGTGAAAACAAGGGGATTTAGGTGCTTGTGAAAACCCCACTGGAAACCTATCTGCATCTTTGCGTACCTAAATACCTTTAAACTCTGGCCCAAGTCTATAGACTTTCAGTGAGATGCCTAAGTTGCTTTTGAAAATAGGACTTAGCTCCTAAGTCGCTTAGACACTTCTGAAAATTCAACCCTATATCTAAAGCACTAGAAAAATGCTTTGAGAAATACAGGCTGAAATGGTGGAAGAGTTGGGTCCAGAGTTGAAATTTCCCTAAATTTGACATTATATGAATTTTAAAAAAATTTTTGTTTGGGACTCTGTACCGTCAACTAAAAATATAAAACAGCCCTATATTGAAAACTGAGACAAATTCTGCCCTACCTTACATTCCTCTCACTCAACATGCAATTTAAATGGCAGCCAGGGCGGTTTAGGTTAGACATTAGGAAAAACTTCCTAACGGTCAGAGTGGTCAAGCACTGGAATAAATTGTCTAGCGAGATGGTGGAATCTCCATCATTGGGGATTTTTAAGAGCAGGTTGGACAAACACCTGTCAGAGATGGTCTAAATAATACTTAGTCCTGTCTTGAGTGCAAGGGACTGGGCTAGAAGACCTCTCGAGGTCCCTTCCAGTTCTATGATTCTGTGAACTCCACTGATTCCAACACTCAGTGAATTCCAGTGGGGTTGCACAGGGTGTGAACCAACACAGAATCTATCCTTGTACACAAGAATCATCTTGTCACTAACATGGGGTGTTGAACAGCGCACTCCAACATCACACTTCATCTTAGCACAGAAGGGTTGCAAAGCTCTCAGTCTACAGAGAACTACAGGAGGGATTTTGGCTGGCAGAGCATTAGAATTAGGTCATGAGACCAGGATTGATACCTCTACAACTTCAAAAGGGCCACGGGATTCTTAATGACCACAGGTGATCAGGACCTTTGGGTTATGTATTTTCAGTGTATTATTGATAAGCTGAAGGTGCCAATGGGCAAACTGTCCCAGGGTTTTAAGGCTGTAAAATGCAAAGAAAAGTATTGTTCAGGCTGATCCAAAGGTAACGGGATGAGATTGAGCAAAGGAAATGATAGGCTATCCGTCACAACTGCCCTAACATTGAGGTCTATTAATCTGTGGAATAATATCTCAAGAGAACCTGCGGAAGCTTCACCATTTGAGTCATTTAAACCTGGGACCCTCGGATTCTTTGGAAGATGTGGTCTCTTTCACTATTTCCAGCAAGAAGTGCCTCTCTTTTCCTTTCTTAGTAGCTTATCCGGCTCCTGGAAGTCTGGTGGAAGAGCCCTCCACGTGGAGGCAGTGTGGTGTAGTGGAGATGTCAGTGGACTGGAAGTCAGGAAATAGGACTGTTCCTCAGCTGTGTGACCTTGAGCTTGTGACTTTGTTTCTTTGTGCGTCAGGGTGGGATTTTCAAAAACAGCTCAGTGATTTAGGAACATCCAATCATGTTGAAAGTAACTCAGGCCCAGATCCTCAAAGGCATTTGCATGCCCAACTCCAACGGACCTTAGTTGCTTTTCAGAAATCCCATCCTTTTCTGTCTTGTCTGGTTAGCTTGTAAGCTCTTTGGGACAGGAAGTGTCTCCACTGCATGTCCATACATCGCCTAGCACAATGGGGCCCTGAACTAAGCTGAGGCCTCTCAGTGCTACCATAATATTCATACAGAATGGGGATACCTGTACAAAGAAATATTTTGCCTTCCTTTGGTACTCACTTTCTTTAAAAAGATGACCTCCCTGAGGAATACCTATCAGCCTGCAAATCAGTCAGGACATCAGTTGACTGGACCTGATTCTCTTCTCACTTAGAGTGATGCAGTTCAGAATTAACTCCATTGAAACTGTCTGTGACAGGAGAATAGCATCCACTGTCTTGGGCCAATCACCCTTCCCTGCCCCCCGCCCAGTCTCATCATAGATAGAGTGGATAGCCTGGGTTTAAATTGACTCCCAGTCGCTCTACATGTTGCAAATAGCAAACTCCTGCTGCACAAGCAGAGCTTGGCATGCCTTCCATAATTTGCTGTTGGGTGGGGCTGTATTCCATCCTCTACAAATGCAGGCTCTGGCCTTCTAGGTTGGATTTATTATGGGTGACTAGCCTTTGCGTTCATTGCATGCTTGCTACTCTGATCTGAGGATAACTGGCTTCTAGACTGGTCTCTGAGGGAACCTGCATTCCATTCTTATCTATTGCTGGCATGAATTACGCTCTCAAAAATTAGTCCTATATTTATTAACACAGCGCAGCCAAAAGCCTTCTCCAGTGCTATTCAGTTGCATATGCAAAAATTCCACTTCCTTTTACTCACCTCCCTGGAGAGATTCACTAAGAATAACCTCACCCCTTGCAGGATCAGCTGATTGTTCGAAGAGGCTGGCTTCCACTGGGGCCAGGAGAGAGTTCCCCAAAACAAGGCTTAGCTTTAAATTCAGTCCCTCTCTCCCTTTATTGGACATGATGCCCCTAACAGGGCATCCCACATTGCAGCACAAAGTATGCCATGTGCTTATAAGTAGAACTGGCTGGAAAATAGAAACCCCTTCCTGTGGAAAATTCCAAGTCTTTTGTGTGTGTGTGTGTGGGGGGGGAATATGTAATTGAGACAAAGTCAAAAATGTAAAATCTTTCACGGGCAGGGGTTTCCATTTTAGGAGAACTGAAAAAGTTCGCTTGCAGGCAGAGCGAGAAATTCACAAGAGCCTTCCACGCGGGGCAGCTAGGGAACAAATTTTCTGTGGAAAACTTCAAATTTGCAACCAAAAAAAAAAAAAAAAAAAAGGACATTTTGGTCAGAAAATTGTTGCAATGGCAAATTCCCACCAGCTCTGCTTAGAAGAAAAACTGCTCTCTGGTTTCTGGTCATGGGTTGGGACAGCAGATATCCTGCAACTCCCATGTGGCCCTGGACTGTGGGCCTCATTCTCATCTCACCTATGCTGCTGTAAATCTGGAGTTACTCCAGACTGACACCAGTGTGGCTGAGCTGGTAATCTGGTCCGGTTTGTGATGATTCTTAAGCAAGAGCGTGGAATCTGACTGTGAGTCTAAGTCATGAGCCCTGCAATAAGCAGTGTCTGCCTCATCCCTACCCACGGGATCCAGGCAAGCAGAAAAACAATAATAAAACTAATGAAAGGCCCAGCTGGACAAGGACAATTTTGGCTTTGACTTAAAGGCAGCAGGGGCCTTCTGCACTGCTGGTGCATGGAGGTAGAGAATTGCATGGGGGAGAGGATCAAGAGGCAAAGATCCGAGGGGGAATGATGAGAACCTGATGTATAGTATTGTCAAAGAAGCCAAGCGAAGCAGAATGTCATCATCTCGTGGGGACATAGGGGTCCAGCAAATCAGTGGGAGGAGATACGTAAATGCAGAGCTTATTACACAGCACAATTAATAAAACCTGACAGAGCCAATGCATCACTGAGTTGCAAGCCGGCAGCGCTCAGAAACTATAGATAGGCTTAGCACCTGCAACAGCAGCTGTAACTATTGAAAAGCTAAGACAGCTGGAAGGGTAACTGTAGTGATAGGAATTGGGTAGCATTGCTTTAAATCATTTGGGAGTCCCTTTTCCATCTCTGGGTCTTCTATCACAGAAGCCACCAGAACCGAGCAGTGTATAGAGGTAGCTAAACCTTGCATAGGTGGTAAACACGATGATTTGAATCCAGCTGTGTCCATGTGGTTTCCTTGCATTTTTAATATTGTGTAAGAGGACATGAGCCAGTCACTGACAGGGTCTGGAAGGCATTTCCCATCCCCTGTCTAGCACTGAACAGGGTCATAATTTCTGAGTTTGGGTGCCTAAAGCTTGGTACCAAATTCCATATTCAGGTACCTCTAGTAAGTGATCAGGGTCTTTCAGAGCTGCTGCAGCTTCCATTGACTTCTAGGTTCATTAGGGTTTTGTTTCTGGGTGCGGCGACCGTCGTTCTCCTCCTTTGTATTGCTAAAGGGCTTGATTCTGTCACACGTACGCACACAGAGCAGGACCTAACTCCTTGAGTAGCCCCAGTGAAATCCACAGACTAGATTGTGCCCTTGTCTTCTTGGGGCGGGCAGAAAAGGCCGGGGGGGGGGGGAGCATATGTTCAGGGAATGGGTGGGGTAGGGGACAGAGCCCTGGTTGTGCCCCTCCCCTAACTGCTGCCCAGAGCAGCTGGCCAGGCATGAGGAGTGAAATAAATGGCGCCCTTTTAAGCTGCTGGAACTTCTCTCTCCACCACCAGAACAAGAGGAGAGCCAGAGAGGAGTTGTCTCCTTCCCCTGGCTGATGCTGGGCCACAGCAGTTCCATGCCTCTCCTAGAGGCTCCATCTAGCCTTGTGGGAGAACGTGGGTGTCATTCCCCAGTTGGGAGGGGTCAGCGCGAGACCTGGGCACTGCTTCAGGCCTCGAAGCCGGGCTCACGAGGGACTCTTGTGGTACAAAGGCCCTGTGCCCAGGGGTGAATTTCACTTAACCTAGGTTAACCTAGGTGTGCTGGATGCACATGCACAGGGGCCCCATCTCAGGGGGCCCCGGCTGCTGGGGAGGGAGAACCCCCCCCCACAAAAACCCAACTCAGGGCCAGCAAGGGGCAAGGCCGGGGTGGGTCACGTTTGCACACTGTGGCAAGAGCCAACGGGCCGGAGCAGGGAGCTGGACTAGCCCTGCGGGACAGAAGCCGCTGCAGGGTGTGTGTGGGGTGGGCTCACTCTGCAACATCCCCTCCCCCTGCCACCTTCCCCCTGCCTCCCCGGGGCCTTCCCCCCTGCCCCAGGGGCAGAGAGAGGGGCAATTACCAAAGTGCACATGGCCCCAAAATTCTTCAGTCTGGCACTGCTCACTGGACCTGATTCTCCTCTCATTCCAACGGGTCTGACGCTCGTGTGAGTCCATGGTCGGAGTAAGAAGAGGATGGGGCCCCATGGGGCAGGATCAGGCCCAAGGGGGCAGAATCAGACCCAGAGGGACCTGATCCAAAGCCCATTGAAATCGGCAGGTGTTTTTCCATTGACTTCAATGGAATCTGGCTCAGATGCCAGAAGAATCAGCCTCCCCAAAGTGATTCAGACTGCAGGTCTGACACTATGCTTCTTTCTAAGGCAAAGCTCCCCTGAAGTCAGTAGACGTTATTCCTGGGTGAGGCGTATAGCAGTGAGCATTTATTATGGGGGTTCATTTCACTTGACTGGAGGAAAGACATAACAAAGGGGAGAAATGATGACTGGTATAAAAAAGAAACTCACAACTGCCAACCCCCTCAACACCCAAACAATTTGATCCGTGCTTCACAGACAAGACGGTTTTACTCCAGCGCAAAGAAAAATGGGCAAGACTTCAAGTTACAGGCCAGAACTCTCATGTAACCCATTGCAGCCTTTTATTGACAAAGGAAGTGGGGATGGTTTTGATAAACTCGGAGCCTGCAAAAATGGTTTTCTTTTTCTGTAAGTTGCACTGAACCTCTTTGAGGTTTAAAAAGAATGCAATTCTTCTCCTCTGTCCCAGTCTCTCTGCTTATTTCTTTTCTAAGCAAGGCAAAGAGTGAGGCGATCAAAGAACAGATCGCTCATGGGTAAGGCCAACACTGAGATTCAAGATTCCCACTTGTTTAAAGAGACAGCACAATGTCTGTGCTCCCTCCCGCTCCTCAAACTAGAGCTGCAATGGGGCTTCTTGCATAGGGAGCATAAGCTTTTCACCAGCTTTCTGCATAGAGGGAATTTCACCCCTACAGAGCAGGGATACCTCGGGGCCTGGAGTAACAGCGGGTACTACCAGAGCTGCCTGGTGTTTTAGCTGTAGGCACCAAGTGAAGTCTAGGTGACTGTCACACAATGGCGACCTAGCAGGACTGACCGAGATCTGGCCCCACAGCTCTTTCAGTCACTTCCTTTTGTAGCGCACTCAGAAGCGCCTTCCATGACTGATGAATGCAGGGCAGGACTTTGGGAGAACTTAGTAGTGATGCTGAGTTAGCATGGGAGCCAGAGGACCAGAGCCTGGCTGTGTCCAGCAGCTCCCCATTCATTAGAGCAGCTGTAGTCTTTCTTCTCTACCCCAGCAATGCTCACATTGGAATCCTGGTTCCAAACCACTTTGCTGAAGGGTCAGGGGGAAGAATCTGAACCCAGATCTGAATCCCACAATAGGCCACTCTGTGCCCTCGATTCGTCCTGCAGAGGCTGGGGCATTCTCCAAGGGGAAGACCCTGAACTCTGGAATTCACTTCCTGCCTGAGTCTGCTCATCTCCAAGGCACAGTCCAGTCTCTCCCTGAGGGCCCATCTTGCTGTGCAGAAGTGGAGGAGAGATCCTTTAGCCTCCGTGACCATCAGCCATGGTAGATGCATTCTGTATGCATTTAACTCTGTCATCAGTGCACCTAGAGATCGTGATAGCAACGGCATACATACATCTTGATAAGGGACTAACCCCACACCCAGGCCAAACCACTTTTGAGGGGAAGATTGGATCTGGATCTGAAATTTGACTCTTGACCCTTTGCAACCTTCATCTTTCATTTCCCAGTGGCCAGCAAGAGATCTCACTTCATTTCTCTTGGCTTTAAACTAGCCCTCGACACAGCTTTGTTCAGAGGGTTTATGTGTGCACGAGTGGAAAATGTTAGTCTGGAGCAGTCTTCTTCATCATCCTTCCTCCTCTTCCTCCTTTGTCAAGTCCCTGCTTTGCACCCCTCCCACCACCTTGGATCTCACCTCACCATGCCAGCCCTGTGGAGCTATTTATGTCTGATTGCTGCCTGACTCTCATTAAGAGTCCGGTGAAGAAAACCTTCCCCTGGACTCCCCAGCTGTCAGAGGCAGGTGATGTAACTCTGACACAGCGGGTGGCATCCTCCCAGCAGAAGGGAACTGGATTTGGAATGGCGCACACACCCTGTGGCCAGCTGCCTACCACCCTGCTCCAGTCTGCTGGCAGAGGGTGTGAGTCTCTGCATTTGCTTTGATACACACACACTTATAGATCTTATGTTTTCTTGCAGTAAAGAGGACAGGACAAGAGTTGTGCAAGCTGTCAAGTTTTCTCTCCTCAATGCAGTGACCAGGAACAAAAGCACCTAATTCACTGCTTACAGATAAAATTGGAAACAGGTCTTGCTCACTTCTGGCCCATATGATTTCAGACTGGGTGGGCTAAGTGCAGATGCTTTTCAGTAAATGGGGATCCCAGGGTTACCTGATCTGCATCTACTGGGGCTTGATAGTTGTGGTCTGGACTGATGCCTTTATTCTTTTTTGTGGGCTGCACCTTTAAATCTCTGAGTATTCTCCCCCTGTGCAGAGCAGCTGGCCTGTGTCAGCTGACTCAGGCTTGCGGGGCTATAAAACTGCAGGGTAGCTGTCTAGGCTTGGGCTCTCCCCCCCCCCCCCCTTTTTTTTTTTTTTTTGGACACTATACATTTGTTGTTCTCCTGGATCTAAAATAAAAGTTATGTTAGACTGTACATTGCCCATTGAATAGGGAAATATAACAATGATGCCAGTTTGACTGTGGCTTTGTAGTGGGAATGGGCACGGTAGTTCCTGGTGGGGTTGCCGTCTCCTTCCACTTGCTTTGAAACCAAATGGCTCCCTAAGACCTGCATTCATTTTCCTTTGTAATAGGAAAGTCCTGTTAGGCATGATTAAGCTGTTATTTCCAAATCTCATCCCACAGAGATGCTTGACATGTTACTGTTGGATCTATCACCTCAAACTTCCTGTTTTTTCTGCAGTTCAGTATTCACTCTGTGTTCCATTAATGGCATTGTTTGTGTGCAATTTCCTTAGTTTGGTTATTTCTTTTTAAAAAAGAAATAAAAAAGGAAAGAAATTAAGGCAAAATTAAACAGAGCTGTGGTAGATCTGTCAGCTGTAGCTAGTTGAATGTGTGATATCAGAGTGAAATAAACACATTGAGTGCCTTTATTTCAAAGTTTAGAGGTTCAATGAAATGCCCTAAATGGACCCTGAATTTGCAATGTAGGACTCAAATATACACAATGAGTATGTTTATTTGTATACTCTCCTATGCACATATGCTCATATTTTGCAACAAATGCAGCAGAGTTTATTTCATTGTGCAGAGTTACAATTGTCATTAAGTTGCACTGGGGTGTATCTGCACCTTGACACCTTACCTAGTCCTGTCCCACTTATCTGCGCATACCTCACTGCCCCATGCAGTGTCCAAGCTTAAAGAGGGCTCCCTGCTTTTCCCCTGGTTGCCAGACATTGGAGAACCTCAGCAGTTTCCCTTCATGGTTCTTGCCTTGGAGTCACCTAGTAGTTTGGTAGTACGTGACCTTTCTCCTCCTAAGTTTTTACTTTGAATTCCAGATTCGAACAAATTAAAGCTCTCTGAGCAAAGAAGACTGCTGAGTTTCACCTAGTTTTCCATCTAAACCATCGTCCCCCGGTGGTTTTGAATCAAAGCCATAAACGACCAAAATTTACTTGAACCTGTATCTAGGTTTGCTCCAAAGATGCATGACTCTCTGCAAACTTCCCAAGATGCCTGTGCCATGCTGGGAATTTATAAGGACGTCGGGAAAGTGGGTGGGTTTCCCATCAGCTCTGGTTTATTTGGGACCAGTTTGCCCAACTCTCCCAGACCTGCTGGCAACTCTTAAACCTCTAACCTGGATAAATTCCACTGGCTGGTTTCTTTGATGGCCGGGCTGAACTTTCACAGCTGGAATAACAAGAACCCATGGCTGGAAGTTAAAGTCAGACAAATTGAATTGAGAAATAAGGCACAAATTTTTAACAGGGAGGGTGGTCAATCACTGGAACAAACTACCGAGGAAAGCAGTAGATTCTCCATCTGTTGAAGTCAAACTAGATGTTGTAATGGTCCCATCAGGGCTTAAACTCTATGAATGAAGCTGCTTTTCAGAGCCAAGCAAGGTCACCAGAAGTACTATTCCAGTTGGGCCTCCCCATATATCCCACCCAGGAAAACTACCTCCAGCCTTTCTTAGTGCCAGAATACCAGCATCCAGGACTCCTGCTCCCCTGCACTTTTAGAACATCTTCCATCCGTGGGTACGTCTGCATGGAAGGTGGAGGTGCGGCTTCCAGCTCAGGTGGTTGCACTCGTTGCGGCATGCTGGCTCTAAGTGTAACTGTGGCTGGACAGGCAGTAGGATGGGCTAGCTGGCTGAGTATAGGCCCAGAGTTACAGACGGGATTGTACACAGGGTGGCAAGACCATTCTGCCCCTGCCCACCCCCCCCGCCCCGCCCCGCCCCACGGCTGCAGTGCTGTTTTTAGCACCCTGGCTCAGTGAAAGCTAGTACGGGTATGTCTGCTGGAAATCACACACACACACGCGTGTGCACACCCCCCCCCCAGCTCCAGCGTAGACACACCCTGAGGATTGGCATGAGCCGGGCGAGCTGTGTGGATGTCATTCTCCTATGATATGGAGCTGGAAGCTGAAGCATAGAGAGGGTCAATGACTCCCCCCGACCCTCCCAGCCTGCCAGGGCTGACTCTGAAGTCGTGCTGCGCCCTCCACCCCTTTAACAGCACCTGCTCCATTGGCACTTCCCAGTTCGACAGGGTGGGCGGGCTGGGAAAACACCAGGCCAGTGCGGCGTCTCGCAGCCAACTTGTTCCTCCTCTCAGAGAGAAAATCAGTGGCGGGAACCCCTCTCTCCTCTCCCTCTCTCAATGCAAAATGACAGTGAAGGACTTCAGAAGAGTTTGGAAAGCGATCCCGTGGGCTTGTCGTTAGGGAAAGTGGCGGCAGCTGCTTGCTGGCTTCCACCACAGCTCTGCTGATGCGCACCTCACTTTCCTGCCCCATGACACCCCTCTCACCCCACCGCCACTATGGCAGTCCTTCTCTCTTTAAGGCTCTTCCAGAGAAGTTTATTCCTGGCCTGCAACAGCCCTTGCTCTGCCAGTTCTGGGCTCCTGCAGAGGTCTGCCAATGCACCTCACTCCTGGCTTGCTGTTCCAGTCCCGTTCCTTCCTCCCCCACAGCTTTGGAAGCACTGTTGGACCCTGTACTGCAGGATACCTTGCCATTCTCGTAGACCCCACAGAACTGTCCGCGCCTCTCAGGCCTGACCCACAGACCCTTGCTGGTATTTCTGTGCTGTCCCGGACACAGTTCTGCCACTGCTCTTCAGCCTTGACCTGCAGAACGCTTCTGCTTGTCCAGTCCTGGAAGCTCCATGCTTCAGCCAACCCCTCCTCCATCTGGACCTGCAGCACTCCCTAGTTATCTTATAACTACTTATGGGCCATAATGTCTGAGCACCTCACAATCTACAGTGTATTTATCCTGACAACACCCTGCAATGCAGGGCAGGGCTGCCCCTCTCTAAGGCACAGAGAGACTAAATGACTTGCCCAACGTCACACAGAGTCCGTGGCAGCACAGGGACCTGGATCCATTTGTCACAGCCTAGTGTTTTAACCACTCTGCCATCCATCCTCTCATATGCTCTGTTGCACTCAGGAGCTCCCTCCTCGTTCCTGGCCTCCTCATCTTGCCTTGCTTTGTCCCGGGCATTGCCTATACCGCTCGTACCATATCTGCAGCAGCCCGTGCCATTCCTGTCTCAGTCCCCTCTCCTTCCTCTCCCCAAAGTGACTCTGTCTACTCTTCCCTGGCCGCCTTTGCACAGACTACAGCCTAATGAGGAATGTGTAATATTTCCCATTTCCTTTGCTCTTAGCTGCCTCAAATACACTCTCTTTTGTACCTATTTTAAAGGGCAATTATACAGCTGTATGCTGCCCTAGGCCAGTAAATTGCAAGGGGTGGGATTACAGTTCCCTGCTACCTTTCTGACAAGCGTAAGACTTTTACTGCTTTCCCTCAGTCAGTTCCTTTCCCCGTCAAGGCTTTTCAAACCCTGAAAAGTGTCAGGATTTAAGACCAGCTCCTGCAGCTTCAAGAAACACCTTTGTGTTTATTCCTCTGTACTTGTAAACCACTTTGTCCGGGGGTAGGGAAGGGGGAGGATGGAACATTACTAGGACCTAAAGGTGGAAAGCGACTGGGACTACAGATCTATAGCTTCAAGAGAGGGCGAAGGGGCTAGTGCCAAAATGGTTGTGTCACTCACAAAAGCTGAGGCCAGGAGTTGGACTTAGCGGCACAAGTGTTTCCATTCCCAGTGACTCACTCACTGAGTTGTTTTGGCTGCCCTCACAGACTGGAACAGCTTGGCCTATGGAAAAGCGAAGGAGCTGCTAGTGATGTAAGCTTGTGTACCACTTGCCATTCCTTGCTGGGGTGCCCAGTGAATGCATTCCTATAGGGACTGTCTTTTTGTTCTGTGTTTTGTACAGCGCCTAGCACAATAGGGGCCAGGTCCCTGACAGGGGCTCCTAGGCACTATTGCAATGCAGATCATTATTAATGACAAATAATAATGTGGGGTTTCAGCTCCCCCAAAACGATGGATCTGTGAAAAAGGCTCGAGGTTGGTTCTTTACCCTATGAGAAAATGTTTGGGGATTTCAGGCACTGAGAGTCAGAAAAAGTGACATGATTTGCAGAGTGGCAGGAATCATGGACCCAATAGTTGTGAGCAGAATCCTCAGGAGAAGAATTAGAGTGGGGCAGGATTAGAACAATTTTTTTGTAAAAGTTTACACAACTTGCCCCCCTTCTTTGTCAAAATTTTGATGACTATTTTAATTGAAACTTTGTTTAAAAAATTTAACCAGCACTGAAATTTGAAATTTCAATTGCAATTTTAACTTTCCAAAATAAAAATGTATGCCTATTTATCTGTCTATTGATCTATAATATCTAATGACTGGGGTACCTTGGATTTCATGTGAATAAGGGTTGTAGAAATTGGCACTTAACCCTCAGTGGGAATTTTTTCCTGCATAAGGGGAAAGTAGAATCTTATCAATTAGTCATGGTTCCAGCAGGGTTTATTCATGACCATGTAACAACATGTTAAATGCAACTTATCCATGTCAACATTGTCTGCAAAGTGCTAGCTAACACAACTCCTCAAGGCTACATGCTAACATGACCCAATTTCCTTGTTAAGTGTGTTCCGTCGTTCACATCCACAGTGAAAGTTTATTTGGTCAGGAACTGGAAAGTATTTCCTGCGAAATTTCCCCCCAAAATGAAACAAACACACACAAACTCCCCCCAAACACCCAAACTAAAACAGTTGTTCAACATGTAATAAAAAATGTCAGTTCTGACAACCAGAAATTTTTCAAAAAAAAAAAGGAGGACTTGTGGCACCTTAGAGACTAACCAATTTATTAGAGCATAAGCTTTCGTGAGCTACAGCTCACTTCCTCAGATGCATCTGAGGAAGTGAGCTGTAGCTCACGAAAGCTTATGCTCTAATAAATTGGTTAGTCTCTAAGGTGCCACAAGTCCTCCTTTTCTTTTTGCGAATACAGACTAACACGGCTGTTACTCTGAAACCAGAAATTTTTCAGTTATTAGTTTTCAGTTTTGTGGAAGTTTCTTTCTTTCTTGCCCCTGTGGAAGGAAGAAAAGAAAAAAAAAACAAAAATATTTTTTGCTGAAAACACGAAAAATTTCAACCAAATCGAAAATTTTCTATGAAAATCTCATTTCAGTTGAAAAGTCGTTTATCAACAAAAAAAAGTTTCAGCCAGAAATGTTCAAACAGTTTGTATCTGTCTTTTTAAAAACCCCTGTCTCTTTTTGCTCTTCCTCTGTGCCCATTTTTATTTGCACTGTTGTCGCACCAAGGAGCCCTCATCATAGACCAAGCTCCCATCGCGCTAGGCGCTGTGCAGACACAGAACAAAAAGAGTCTCTGCCCCAATGAGCTGACACTCTTGCTGGCTCTGTGGTGGAGCAGGCAGTTCTGTCTTCCCAGACAGCAACTCACATCCTCTGTGGGTGTCGTCCCTCCATCACTGTGTTCCTGTTCTTCTCGCATTCTGTATCTGCTGTATGTCTGTTGACACAGCTATACCAAGATGTACCTGATCCAAAGCCCTTTGAAATCATTAGGGGGTCTTTCCATTGACTTCAGCAGGCTTTGAATCATACCCTATATGCAGGCGAAGTGTCGTGATAACTAGACATACTGTTTATGCTGGTTTGCCTCTTCGTCCAAGAAGTTGTTTAAATATTATCATTAAATGCAGAGTATATTTAGATGATCCATATAATTGCACTGAAAATGTAGCCATCCAGCTGGCACAGGGATGATAAGAGATATGAAACACGTTTAATAAAAACACAACCCTCATAGGATTTAGACTCAATAACTGAAATAGAAGGTCTCTAGGTTGCACAGTCTTTGGTTAATAACATTCACAGGGATTTTGTAGGTGTTAGATTAGACATGGGGGAAGAGAGAGGGAGATCTTTGGATTTTCCCCACATTATAATAGTATCATTTTTGCAACTGTGAGGCAGCAGGTACAAAAGGAACTCAAAGAGCCAGAGGGCTGGGTTCTTCACTCTGTTATACCCTGTGACTCCATTGGGCCAGATCTTCGGCTGGTATAAATCGTCATAGCTCGGTTGAGTACAGAGACGCTACACTGATTTACACCAGCTGGGGATCTGGCCCATTTGCTTCAGTGGAAGTACACTGGCATAGCATGAAGTGGTGAAGCAAATCAGTAGACTTCAAACAAAAGGCCCAACCATGCTCCCACTGAAACTAGGGGCAAAAATTACTGGGAACAGGATTAAGCCCAAAGTCTGGTTCCTTGCCAGAGCTACAGACTATAGGCCAAATTTTCCTCTGAGTTTCACCTCTGGCTCTCTACCATGCTTATCTGGCCTCCATTGCCCTAGGATCTAAGCCCCTCATGATCTTTTAGTGTGTTTTATCTCGCAGCACACTGTGAAGTAGTGAATGGCTATTGTGCCCGTTTTATAGACTGGGAACGAAGGTTAAAGAGATTAAGTGACTTGCCCAAGATCACACAGCAGAGCAGGGAAATGAACGTAGGTTTCCCAAATTCCAGGTTAGTACCCTAACCACTGGCCCATCCTTCCTCTTGCTGACCTCCATTGGAGCGACTCAGAATTTACACCGGGGCTGAATTCGGCCAGACTGCTTTGCTTTTTCAAGAACAAATTGAGAAAAACCAGGACTTTGCAACGTTTTGGCTAGGAACTGCTCCATAAACAGAGCACCTATCCGAGTGATTCTTCTCTGTGACAATAGATTTATCAGGTCTGTGCAAAAACACAAAAAGGATAAAGAACCCCCATCACTTGGCAGGGCCTAACCCCAGCTTCCGTATTGAGTTTGGGCCTGTGAAGTTGACAGCAGGATGGTTCTCCCTCTGACTTACTCAGCTGTCTCCTGTGCTGAATGACAGAGGGGGTGGATGTCTTGGAGATGTGCCTGAGTGATATGCTGTTGAGCCTTCAACATATTTCATCCCAATCCTGGTCTTACTGAACTCAATGGCAAAACTGCCATGTCTTTATTTTGTTATTTTTTAAAGTAATGATTTCTTTCAAACCCAGGGAAAACCTTTTAGTTCAGAGCCATATGTTGCTGGCTTTGCTTTTCTGAGGTTCCAACCTATGTGTGATTCACAGATCCAGCTCAGAAGAGCTGGAAAGTAATTCATTAAGTCCAGGCTCTTCTCTGACAATAGAAAGATGACAGCTGACTGCGATGGCCACCATATTGGATGACGTGCCCGTGACTGAACCAGGGATCTCAGGAATTAAAAGCACAGCCTGCTACAACGTGAGCTAAAGTGCACTACCTAGGGGTGTAAAAGACTCACATCTTCTGTGGATCCCACGCAGAGGGGAACCAGTAACACACACTCACCCATGGATTACACGTGCATTGAGGGCACTAGACTGGGGCCCAAGGGGTTGTGCTTCAGTTCTTGGCTCTGCCACAAGCTTACTGTGTGACTTTGGAAAAGTCATCTTGTCGGTCTGTGCCTCAGTTTCCCCATCTGTAAATCGGAATAATACTACTTCTCTGCCTCCCAAGGGTGTCGTGTGGACATATTAATTAAGGCTTGAGGGGTGGTTGGGTGGTGAGAGCAATGTAAGTGCTGAGATAAATACAGAGGGTATAGCTTTTTGTACTTTACTGCCCCTTGTTCCCTGGGCTTAGGTCATGAGAGAGTTGGATACAGAAGAGAATGGATAGTGGTGGGGAAAAATAGTGGATCAAATATTTTATATTGAATTGTATGAAATTCCTTGTACAGATTATTCAGCAAAGATATTCATGTTTTATTCACCCAGCTCTATCAAATGGGGAAACCATGGGAGGAATTAGTCAAATAATTTATTGGCAAAATACTACAAGCTTTCCAACAAATTCTTTGATGAATTGGATATGGCCATTTCTGTCTGCACACAAAGAGACGTGGTGTCTGTAGAAATGACAGCATTATGATTATTATTTATTTCAGTAGCACCTGGAGGCTTGGACTTAGCTAAGGGCCTCACTACGAAAGACGCTGTACATCCATATAGTAAAAGATAATCCCATTCCTGAAGAACTATAATCTAAATTGATAAAACACAAGTCTAAGGGGATAAAGAAGAAAACAGAAGTGAAGTCACTTGACCAAGTGCCACAAACAGAACCCAAGTCACCTGACTACCAGCCCAGAAGTCTGTGGACTGGAGCTCCATCAGTTTAAGCCATAAATAATAATTCTGCATAGACTCTTTCTACATATCATTTCTAGCCTATCTAAGGCACTTGTATTCCAGTCACTGCAGAATCTAGGTGCAAACTTATTGACCTAACAAGTCGAGTGGTGAGGAGGACAGATGTTCTGTTTCGTGAAAGATTTTGAAATTTGGTGTTGCTCCAAATCTGAGCAAAAAGGAAAATTTTCAAAATTCTCCATGAAGGAAAATTAAACACATATAGTTTGGGGTCATTCAGCATGTTTCGTTAACATTTGATTTGATTTTGACTTGTAAAAAAAAATTCTATGATGGGAAAATGCGCTATATTATGTAATATAATACAAAATTGAAAAAATTGAAAAGGAAAGGTAGTTTCAAAATAAGAATTTGAAACACTTCATTCAGAAGGTCTTGAAAGAGAAAGTTTTAACATCACTTTTTTCACATTTTTTTTCCTAAATGAAATCCCATGACATTGACCCAATTTTTTGCAAAGCATTTCAGTTTTGACAGAACTGCATATTCCAATGGAACACGGTTTCATTGATGTTTCAGTGATCAGTTCTGCTAATAAGAGTAGCCCACCTATAATGTCTATGCTTCTGTAATAGTAGCACAGGTCATGGTATGGTTCACCTGGCCATCTAGATCCATAATCCTTCAGTTGTGGTTCATGGCCCATCACTGGTAGAAGGAGCCTTTCCAGAGCATGCAGAATTGTGAGAATGCTCCCACAAGCAACACAGAGGCTCTGGAAAGATGAGATCTGTGAGGACTCTTTTGTTTGCAAAGTGATCTGGAGAGCCACTGACTTAGCGCTGTTATGCCCCTCCTGTTATATAATTTCCGAAGCCTACACTGGCTTATAGAGTTGGCTGCCCTTTCCACCTTCCATTTCAGTCCATTTTTCTTGCATGGCAGTGACAGCCGGAGTCATGGCTCATTTGCCACCAAAGTTTGGAGAATTTGGTACTTATTTATAGCGAAAATTACAGAATTTTTTCCCAGGGGCAAAGAGCCCACTTGCTTCTGACCCAGCTTGCCAACAGCTACGTTAAACATCCCCTGAGGTCACAAGCGCCGATGATTCAAATGCTGCTGTCAGGCTGAGAGGTCAGTATCCCTGCAGGGGAGCAAGGGGGTCAGAGTCCCTCATTGTCTGTCCAAGCCTTGTGGTAGTACCTAGCAGCCCCAATACTCTAGGTGCTGTGCGCACACAGGGGGAAAGACAGTCTCTGCCCTGGAGAGCTTACAGTCTAAGCAGACCTGGTGGACAAAGAGAGCATTACATTTCCCTCACTTCACAGATGGGGAAATGAGGCACCGAGGAGTTAAATGACTTGCTCCAGGTCACCCAGGCAGTCTGTGGGAGAGCAGGGAACCCCGATTACCTCTGTTCTACGTCAGTGCTGCAAGACCAACCGCCCCTCACCAGTGCTGCTGCCTCTTCTCTAGGGCTCGATCCTGAACAGTGCTGAGTGTAGAAAAATGACACAGCTGAGCCCGTTGTTGCTGGCGCTTGGGCCCTGCAGGATCTGGCTTACTGCCCTTTTGCAAAATCCTCTGCCCACTGCAGTGAATGGGACTCAACCCCTCCTGTGTGAAGCAGCAAATAAACTGTAAGCCTCCTCCGCTCTCAGCCGTCTCCCCAAAGGCTCCTGTGAGGATACAGATGGAGGATCGGGCCAGCCCCCAATCCTATTTTCAGCCACAGTGTGCGCAAAGGAGGGAATGAGGATGCCCGGCTAATTGCCCTCTTCCCAGTCCCTGAGCTTGCCATGCTCCTTGCTTAGCTGGCTGCAGCTCCTCCTTATCCCTGTCTTCACTAGAGCATTTGCTAGCACAAAGGAGAGCTAGAGCAAGCGACTCCGTCCATATGGCAGCAGTGTCTCTGGGATGGGGCCAGCTCCATGTGTATAATATTTCCATTAACTCAAGGAGTGAAACTCTTGGGCCTGAGTCCGGGCGGCTCTGGAGTGGCAGGGCAGCCGTAGCTCCAGGGACAGAGCAAGGATGCTCATCTATCACCCAGACGTCAGCAACTGGCTGGGAGGACCGCGCAAGCCCAGCACGCAGGCTCACACCTGCTTCGTTAACAGCGGTGCTGTCGCATGGCATGACAGCTCGCTGCTCAGCAGGCCTCTGGCCATCGCTTGGCCGGGCTTTCCTTGAGCTCATTCAGGAGGGGAGGGCGTCTTGTTAAACGTGCTGGCTGAGTAACGTTTAACCAGGCTGGTTTCCCACTGCAGCCCAGCTGGGACCAGAGCAAGGCACCTGCTGAGGAGAGGGTGCTAGACCTTCAGTCCTCTTAAGCAGAGGAGGCTACCTGGTGCCAATGATAGTTTAGAAGGAGAAAGGCAGGAGGGGAAATAAACTCAGTTCCTTGGACTGAGCAGCCTAGTTCTCCGTGTGGAGCTGCGTTCTCTGTGCGGCTGTACACCAAATCCACGCCTGGTGGGCACGGTGATACACATCGGGCTCTCTTTTTCCTGGGACTGCACTTTGAACCCAGGCTATGTGGGCCTAGAAATCCATCTCAGACTCTTCTCTGCAGTGGGGCTGTTGGCAGAGTCTGTGCCAGGTGGGCACAGAAACAGATCGAGGTATTCTCCTTTATCCTGGGTCCGTGCCAGGTGGGCACAGAAACCGGAAGAAAGTCAGGTTAAAGCTCCAGGCCAGATTTTCAAAAGGGCTCAGCACCCAGCCACTTCTATTGGGAGCAATGGAGAACTCCCCCAATCCCCCAATTCCACCACCACTGGGAACAATAGAGAATCTTCTCCCCTCACCCCCACGATGGAGATTCCTTCCACGCACACACACCCCGCCTTCTCATCCCCACCATTCTGAACAATGGAGCTGCTCTTTTTGCTACTCTTGGCCGTCCAGACACAGACACCCCCGCCCCACATGTTGCAGGGAAGCGATCCGGCTGTAAACACTCTGTGCTTTCAGTTCCGCTTTCAAATCCTGACCGTGATGTTGCCATGGTGGCAAACAAGAGGCGGTGGGCTCATCCTGGGGAACCTCTGTCTAGTACAGAGACCCAAAGCATGAGCCTCTGGCAAAGGACCGTTGTGGTGAAACTGACTCCCCATCATACCCCTGCTTTTTGCTGGCCCTGATGGTTTTATTTTTCTCTTGCCCCAATCCTCCTGCAGTACAAAAGGCACATTCTTGTACCAAAGTATTTTTTTCTGCATACTTGCAGCATGAGCCAAGCAGAGGGGGTGGTGGGGACTGAATGGTTTGGGAAAAATCTCACACAGGGATTAGTTACAAGGGACAGCTGAGCGTATAAACCTAGTCCCCAAAGAGGGTCATTATGAGCATTTCTGGCAGTATCCTCCCCCTCCCCCCACCCCCAAACCCTTGGCAAAGTTATTTCAAAGCAAAACAGAGAGAAAATAAGAAAGGGGCAGCGTTTTTGAGCTCTCCAAAACAATCAGATCTCAGAAATTCTTTTGAGTCCCCCTAGCATTTGAAGACACAACAAGACCTCAGTGAGCTAGGCAAATAAATTGAGGCCAGGTGGACTTGGATGGCTCTGCTTTGAATCTTGCCTGGATCTCCAAGTCATTATCTGATGGTGTCCTGTCGACTGTGAGAGCAGAGGTGTTTCCAGCTCACGTTTGACACAGGCTGATAGTCAGGCTGGCAAGATACAATAGACAGGTCAGGCACTGAATGGCCATAGAGACTTGATACCCATCTCTCCCATCCTAATAGAGGCGTGCCTTCAGGTCTGGAATTGAGCCCCACAGGTAGCTCAAAACAAGGATGACCCATAAGCTTTGCACAACTTGTTAACCATTTAGGAGCAGAGCTTGGACCTCTCGCTTGCTCAGCTGACACCCATCAGTGATGTTAATGACCCTCCCACAAACCACACTCTGCTGCATTTAGATGCAAAATGTGATGCCACTCACAGTAGGGGTTGTGCTGGTCTTCATAAAACAATGCTCCTTCTCCTTTCTTGCATGCTTTCATCAGCAGCGTTTCTGTTAACAATGTTGGCATTAGAATGGTCGTCATTATGCTTCAGAGTCAACTCCCTATTGGCACAAACCTGGGCTGTTCACAGCTCTTTCAGCACCATCATTACAGGTTGTCTGCAGACTCAGGCAGTCTTCACTGTGGCACTGGAGGCCCAGTGCCCCTGCAGAAGGCTTTCGTCACAACAGGAGGTTTTAGAGCATAAGGGGGCAGCCTCAAAAGAACAATGAGTTCTTTGAGCCACTCCAGCTCAACCCCTAGCTTTTGGTTTCTGGATTCATTTGAACTCAAAGCAAAGCTCAGCAACATCAACTGGCATGGCCTGAAACCAGAAAAAAAATCAGCACAAATCCCTGCAAAGGAAAAGCTCCAGTCTTTGCAAAGAGCCTCTACTCTGGGTCAGTTACATCTCTGCATCCCAGTCTCTACTGCTAACTGGCTTAGAAAAAAATCCCCCATGTGCTATCCCTTTGCCTGGAATTAGGGGCAGTATGGTGCAGTGGGTAAAATAGAATGGAGACTGGATTTTTGCCTTTACTCTGCCATAGACCTCTTCTGTGACAAAGTCATCACACCTCTAGCTCTTGACATTTAGAAATCTGTTATAGGTGTGAAACATACATTGGCCTGCATTATGTTACTCCATCACAAAGCAACTGGTAACTCTATTAAACAAGGCTCCCAAATATGCATTTCATTTACATTTCATAAGGGGGAGGTGTATATATACAGGGTTCCTTAACTGAATAACAAGTGGTTATTAAAACCATATTTGTTGAGGATTAACAGCCTCACACACATGAATCTCTCATTAAATGCAAAAGAGGTGGAGGTGGGTATCTCAGCCTGGGGCTCTCCCTGTGAGATCTCTCAGCACCACATGCAGTCAATATGCTTTTAATAAGTAGCTATTAACAAATGGACAATAACCGCTTTATTAAGCTTAAATTAAATGCATATTTGGGAACCTCAATCCAAGGCAGTATCATGTAATGGAATATACTGGAATTCAGGTTGGTTTTTTCAAGCAAAGGTTTGCAAGGCATTGTGGGAAGTAAATACTTGCAGCTAAGGCCACAATCCGGCTGTTGAATCCATCCAAAGCGTACGTCTGCATGTATCCAATTGCAGGATGGGAGCCCCGAGTTGGTTTTGCGAAGGGAAGCAATGCAAATATACCCACTGCTGAACGGCAAGCTTGGGTGGCTCAAGATCAGGAACCAAAATGGTTCAGGATGCTGGGATATTGTCAAGGGCGTTGGGGCGAGATGTAAAAGCAAGCTCCAGAGTTTGTGGTCATCACACATCCTATGGCACTATGTATAGGAATGGGGGTGTTGTTCCGAGTGTCCTGCCCACTAAACGAGGTGTTTATATCCTGTCTATCTACATTCCCACTGCAGCTTCCAGTGGCTACAGGAGGCATCTTCTCTTCCTGTCCTAGACAACTGCATAGTATTGCAGTGTGGTATTAGTCCATGATCCTGCAAGTGCATCTACAAAGATGCCATCGCAGAACCACTGATTCATTCCGGTCAGGGGTTGCAATTCTCTGTATATAGGGATGACCCTGCAAAGATTTCTTCTCATGCTTAAATCTAAGTATCTCTGTAGCCCTGCTGAAGTCAATGTGGCTGCCCATACCCAGACCGTTACGCAACTCTCTGAAGGATTGGGCATCAGTTCTGGTGTCAGATACACCCAGACAGAGCCCATAGTCGTGAGCAGGTGTGGTGCGTGGAAAATAGAATGGGGACCCTGTGTTGCTTTGGGATGGGTGGCAGCAAAGGAAAGAAATCCTAATCTTTACTGGATGAAGGTAAAACCATTGCAAACTAACACTGCATGGAGACAAGTATCCCGAGAACTTGGAACACCAGGGATTGGCTGTGAAAATCTTAGGGCAACCTACACGGACATTCCAAGCCATCAGAGTTAGTAACATAGCCTTCCCCCTGCACCATTTACCATCCCTCTGATCACTGCTGAGCTCTCCAGTTTGGGTTCCCAGGAACCTTCCCAGGAAGGGTTGTCTCTGCAGTAGCTGGCCCCTTACCTCTGGGAAGAACAGCCACCTTCAGTCCTTTTCTGGAGCATTTTGCAGCTGATCATAGCAGATTGAACTTTTTTTGCCAGGCAGTATTTTGGCTGTCTATTTGGGGTACTTATAACACTCCCATCCCCAGAATATCTGAGCAATCTCTAATGTATTTATCGCCACAGATGGGACCTGAGACACAGCCCAGATCTTCAACAATATTTAGGTGCTTAACTCCTACTTAAGTCAACAGGAGTTAGCTCTTCTTCAGGGCTGGGAAACTAACTCAGAGCATCACCGCTAAATACAAGGTGGAAGAGAGTGTTTAGCATAAGTAGTTAACAGATATTTCCAGGGTCAATCTGTTCCAACTTGTATTTAGCTCTGACTCTCTGAGTTAGCTCTCCAGACCTGAAGAAGAGCTCTGTGTAGCTTGAAAGGTTGTCCCCCACCCTCAACAGAAGTTGGCCCATTAAAAGATATTACCCACCATATCTCTCTTATGTCCTGAGACTGACATGGCTACAGTAACATTGCATGCAATCAGCTGGGTGTCAATCCTATCTCCCTCCAGCCCCAATGCATGTGAGTTATACCAGCCAGGTTCCCTTAGGCTTCACTCACTCCTTTACATGGCCCCTGGTTCTCCCTTCTACTCCTCCCTCCGCTCCTTACAATATTCCTGTCCTAGCTGCCTCTCCCCCTCAAACCCTCTCACCGCTCTTCGTGCCAGATCCTTCTCCTCTCTAGCTCTTGCCATCTGGAACAGCCTGCCTGTATCTTGCCGCCTCATTGACTCTCCATCTATTTTTAAATTTAATTTGAGAACACAGCATCCTTGCCCCATCTCTGCTGCCTAATTTCACTCTCCTTCTGCTCTCGAGGTGAGACTCCATTCCTATGGTATTTTAAACGTGCAATGCATTTTGGGATATGGTTTGTGGGAAAGACGCTAAACAAAGTCAACTCTGTGCGTTCCTGGCACTGATGTGTCACCGTGGGTCTGGTTTTGTTCTATCCTTGCACTGGCATTAAAATCAGGAAGAATTTCCTTGAAATCAGTAGAGTTACACTGGGTAAATGAGATTCGAATCAGGCCCTAAAACTTAACCATGCCCTAGTGAAACCTCCACTTTGCACTGGACAAACTGAACCAAATTCATTCCTGATGTGCCACCGCTGAAGTCATTAGGTTAATTTGGCCTAGTAATTAGAGCATTGCTATGCAGCTGGCTCCCTGAAAATTCCATTCCCACAATAAAGTATATTGTGCTAGTTTTATCACAAAACTTTGCTACTTGAGCTGGATTGGAAATGGGGGGCAGGGGCACGGTGGTTGTGCGGAATAAATGTTGACTTTTCAAAGAAAAAAATGGAGACTGAAAAATGTGGGACTGAAAACTGAACGTTTTCCAGTTTTTGGATGAAAATTTTAGTCTTTTGAGTTTTCAGATGAAATGTGGGGAACGATTTGAGGAATGCAGATATTTCCATTAAAAAATCCATTTAGTCAAAACCCCAATTTTCTATTGAAAAAAGCATTGATGGGCGTTTCCCCCATTTGCTACATTTCAGCTAGTTCCATCGAATTGTGGTTTGCCTCCAACTTCTTTTGCCAACTCAGACGCCGCCTTCACACATTTCTGGAGACATGCTGTGAATTTTCTTGCACCTTTCTTACATAATCTCTCCTCTTTCTGCTGGGAAAGTAACTTTGATGCGTACACAGCACTCTTTGTAAATGGCTCCCAAAGCACTTTATAACAACTAATCTTCACATCCCCCGTGTGAGGTAGATCACAAGCTTATGCTCAAATAAATTGGTTAGTCTCTAAGGTGCCACAAGTCCTCCTTTTCTTTTTGCGAATACAGACTAACACGGCTGTTACTCTGAAACCTATTATTAGACATATTTTCCAGTGGAGAAACTGAGTCATAGAGAAGTGAAGTGCTTGCTTCAAGGCTACGCAGCAAGTCAAAGTGAGACCTAGATGTTTTCCAGAACGGAATTTGTATCTGTTCTAGTGCAAAACACTAGTGTAGACACAAGTTATACTAGTGCAGTTTACCCTGTTTGAAACTGGAATAAACTAATCGTGCTGCACTAGTTTGAACTGTGTAGCCTTATGATTTATTTGGGGTGCAAAATGCATTTGTCACTAATAACAGGTTCATTTTTTGGTGGCTACTTAGAGATTAATTATGAAGACGACTGGTGAGTCACACATAAGAACATAAGAACGTCCATACTGGGTCAAAACAAAGGTCCATCTAGCCCAGTATCCTGTCTTCCAACAGTGGCCAATACCAGGTGCCCCAATGAACAGAACAGTTAATCATCAAGTGATCCATCCCCTGTCACCCATTTCCAGCTTCTGGAAACAGAGGCTAGGGACACCATCCCTGCCCATCCTGGCTAATAGCCATTGATGGACCTACTCTCCATGAACTTATCTAGTTCTCTTTTGAACCCTGTTCCAGTCAAACATAGAGACTTGATGAGTTTTTCAGTAACAACTAGAAGTCTCATCTCAGATCAAAGCCCCAGTGTACTAGGTGCTGTACAAACACAGTAAAACACAACCCCTGAACTGAATAGCTCATGGGGTTAAGAAAAAGGAAAGATTATTATCCTTGTTTTACAGGTGCATTCAGATCCCATCCATGTGCCAGTTTCCACTAAGTAACCCAGAATTTATTGGCAGTATCTTTTCTGAAAGGGACTCCGCCCTGCCTATGTAGCCATTCAATTAGATGACTTATCAGCCAATGTGGATTCCTTCTGGGGTGACTTCAGCGTTTCTGCTCTTGCATTGATCCCAAGCCCATAGTTACAATTCTCCTTGGCTGTGCTACAAAAGTAAATGCGTTTAAAGCAAAATAACAGAGCTAATAAAACTGGTTCAAGTCAGAACCCTGCCCCTCTATTTCAGTGTGGTTCCTGGGGAGATTCCAAAGTGTCCCACCTCCCAGAACTTCCTCCCAAAGCTAGGTAAAGACCTTGAGGGATTGGTATCTGCAGATATGAGGAAACAAGATGGAAAGGGAAAGTCACAGATGAAGATGGGACCAAACCAAAGCCCTTTCTCCAAACATTCCCAAAGCATAGAGTGTCTGAAATGTGAATTATGATCAAGAATGAAACATAGCCAATGATCCCTGGACTGATTCTCTTATCACCTGCACTGGTGTCAATCAGGAGTGAGTCTATTTAAGTTATTGGAGTTACCCCTATTTAAATCTGGTGTACGTTAGGGAAGAATCAGTCCTCCTAGCTTTAAATGTGTCAAATAGCACCAGGATAAAACACCCCCAAATCCAGGTATCCAGACCCTAATTTTACATCTGGAGTCTATCTCTAGTAAGAAGAGTTCCCATAATAGATCTCAGCCTAAAAATTGTCCTGCACTGTCATCACATCAAAGCTTCAGAACCATCTGGGAAAATTTCCAGTCCATACACTTTTTCCTTCCCACTTACATCCCTTCCATAATACATTCTGTATGGCCCTGTATCCAGGGAAGCTTTGGGATGTTCTGGTTGTCTACTGTCATGGGTGGCTGGCAATGGAGGCTAAGCCTCCCCAAACCTCCGCTAATGCTTCCTGCCACAGCCCCGGGCCAGGCCTCAGTGGGGCTCAGAGCTCCCAGCCGGGGCTCAGGGCTCCTTTGTACTGCTCTGGGTGCTGACAGGCTGTCCCAGGCTCGGGGTTTGGGGCTGATGGCTGGGGTTTGGGGCTGTGCCGGCAGGCCTGCTGGCGAGAGCAGGGCATGGGGGGTTTAGTGGGGCAGAAAGGGTGGAGTGGGGCAGGGCCTCTGGTGGAAAAAAGTGGGGCATGGGGTAGCCTCCCTGAACGGGGGGTGCATGCGCCCATGTCTACCATGGTAATGGGACTGGAGGGAACACTGGGGAGCTCTCTGCCACATGATATAACTGAAGACAAGAGCTCATAAAGGGATTAACTATTTACGCAGATAATAAGGGCATCCATAATTGCATTCAGCCAGATGGAAAGACTACTTAGGGATATAAGAACCTGTGCTTCTAGGGGCATGATCCAACCATTAGCTGCCTGGTGTCAGCAAGAAATTTACCCTATGGACAAGGCCATTTCATAATTGATCTGGTTGAGCACCTTCAATTCTCATTGAAATCAATGGGAGTTGATGTGGCTCAGCACCTCCTAGGCTTGGGCTTGAGTGACTCACAATGTAAAGCTTGGCTGGGGGCAGGGCTGCTAAATGTGAGCCACAGATGTGAGTTTACCGGCACTGTTACGAATTGGATGCTGATGCATCTCTCCATTTCACTCCTTTGGTTTTGGGCAGCACCTTCCTGCAGGATTCTGACCAGAACAGATGGGATTCCTGGCTTGAAACCCATGTGCTTACAATGTCTCTGGATCATGTATTGATTGGAAATGAAAGCACATAAGCCAAAACGCCAAAGGAAGTTGAGAGAGGTAGGCGCGGGGTGGGGACTCTATCTCTAAGTGTGAGTGTGATGGAATCAGACATGGGTTCAACATGAACAGGAGGGGTCCAAACTTCCCAGAGTTGGAGCATGGGCTCTTGATTCAAGGTCTTCCTGTGAACAGCAATGTACACCTTGTGTAGACAGAGCAAGTGGTGTTTAAGTGTGTTAGCTAGTCATGGTTAAGCTTAGGGTCAGTGAAAACGGATGAGCGTGCACTTTTTAAAACATGGCCCTGTTTTCCTGGCGTCTTTAACTTTTCATGCGAGTTTGCATAGCTGTTTTCACATGCAGTCATGATAGTAATGACTACCATCCTCGTGGATCCAGGAATGCTTTGGGAGCTACCAGATCAATGCTAAAGGCATGAGAGTTTTGCTTGGAAAAGGATATCAGGCTTGGGGCCTAGATCAATATAAAAATAGCTTTGCCTTCCCTAATGGGGCCCCTGTCCAGCAGAGCATAGAAACGTGCTGAAGTGCTTTGCTGAATCTGGGCCTGAAATATAGGGAAATCTGTTGCATAAAGGCTGCAGATAAACAGACACAGCAAGGGGGGAAGAAAGGCAATTTTGACAAAAGCCACCTCTACAAACCCCTTCACACACACACACACACACCGTAAAACACTGGCCCTTTAATGCCTAATCAGAGCATAACTAGGTTTCAAAGCTCTCATCTCAAGTAACTTCCTAGAACGGAACAGATGGACTTTGAAAGGATGGAAGTCTGACTCAGCCTTGGCAGGATTCGAACTTTTGGCTCCAGCATACCTACAGAGCCAAAACTGATGATTAGATAACTATAAACCATCCCTCTTTTACAGCAAATGCTTCTTTGGTTCAGAATTGGAATCCGGCAAGTCAGAATCCTGGGGTTGATTTATTGAGAGGCAAGCTGGCCTTGTGGCTAAGGTATTAATACTTGGGCAACCTGGGCTCAAAGTCCTGGCTACTGACTTCCTCTGTGACTGTGGGCAAGTCACTTAAATCACTGAAGTGGGTTCTAGCCCACGAAAGCTTATGCCCAAATAAATTTGATACTCTCTAAGGAGCCACAAAGACTCCTTGTTGTTTTTTTTAAATCACCCTCTGCCTCCGTTTCCCCATCTGTCAAATGAAGATAATAGTAATTCCTCTTTGGTCTATTTAGACTATACACTTCAGGGCAGGGACTGTCTCTTACTATGTATGTGAACAGCACCTAGCACAAGGATCCTGATCACAACTGGGGGCCTCGAGCGGCTAAAGAAATGCAAATGGAGACTGAGTTGCCCAGAGCATCGACTGCGGTTGTGGAGTGCTCAGCACTGCTGAAAATCAGGCCCCCTAAAAATAATGGAGCTTTAGTTCACTTTTGGCCTCTGCTTCTGAAAGTGATTCAGGGAGCTAATGATCCTGGCTAGACTGGCTGCTAGCCCAGCTTTTAGCTTTGGTGGCCCCAGGACCAACCTGTTAGTATTTGATAACTGTTGAGACTCTGCATTACTGCACCATTTTGCAGCCTGGAGGATTTTTCGGGAGCATTAATATCCTGTAGGAAATGGAGCAGCCACCTTCCAAATAGAGGGTGTCATTGGATGGAGAGGAGACTCTAGGTCCACACGGAGGAGAAACGTGGCTCCAGACCTGCAGTATGAGGCAGGTGATCTGACACACTCAACTAAGACATGGGAGCCAGGAACTCCTATATGCTAATCCTGGTTCACTATCCTGGCCTTTTGGTATAATACCGCTGTGTGTCTCAGTTTCCCTATCTGTAAATACCTACTACTTCCCAAGGGATGTGGAGAGGATTAAGTAGCTAATGGCTTTTAAAGCGCTAAGTGTTATCGGGTCCAGTTTGGAGGTCCTTACTGAGGAAAAAAAACCAGGGAGCCAGATGGATCATTGCACTTAGAGATGGGTGAATAACTGATTTTTCAGGTCAGGGGCAGTTCTGGGTGGGAGGGAGGCAGGGAATGGTTTGGGTTGAACCAAATCTGAAATGTTTCCTAATTTTCTGGGAACTGAGAAAGTTTGCTCTGGGGTCTGTTCCAGAGTGAGGATGCAACCCTGGGTCTTCCATCTCCCAGGGGAGCACCCTACAACTGGGCAGAAGGTTTCAAGGAGTAGCACCCAGCAGCAACTCCTCCTCCTCCTTTGGCTATTTTGTGAATGGCTGGAACCGTTGGTGTCAAATCCGCAGCTTCGGCTTGACTGAAACTGCATTTTTTTGGTGAATGAACAATGTGTCTGAAATATTTCACCCAACATTAATTGTGCTACAGACCTTCTGGGCTGGTGCAAAGAACATCAGAACGGCCAGACTGGGTCAGACCAAAGGTCCATCTAGCCCAGTATCCTGCCTTCCAACAGTGACCAATGCCAGGTGCCCCAGAGGGAATGAAGAGGTCATCATCAAGTGATCCATTTCCTGTTGCTCATTCCCAGATTCTGGCAAAGAGAGGCTAGGGACACCATTCTTGCCCATCCTGGCTAACAGCCATTGATGGACCTATCCTCCATTAATTTATCTAGTTCTTTTTTGAACCCTGTTATAGTCTTGGCCTTCACAACATCCTCTGGCAAGGAGTTCCACAGGTTGACTGTGCATTGTATGAAGAAATACTTCCTTTTGTTTGTTTTAAACCTGCTGCCTATTTCTTTCATTTGGTGATCCCTAGTTTGCGTATTATGAGAAAAAGTAAATAACACTTCCTTATTTACTTTCTCCACACTAGTCATGATTTTATAGACCTCTATCATATCCCCCCTTAATCATCTCTTTTCCAAGCTGAAAAGTCCCAGTCTTATTAATCTCTCCTCATACGGAAGCTGTTCCATACCCCTAATCATTTTTTTGGCCCTTTTCTGAACCTTTTCCAATTCCAATATATCTTTTTTGAGATGGGACAACTACATCTGCACGCAGTATTCAAGATGTGGGCGTACCATGGATTTATATAGAGGCAAGATGATATTTTCTGTCTTCTTATCTATCCCTTTCTTAATGACTGTAGGGCAGGTATAGCCTTGACTCCTAGGAAATACTCCCAGCAACCCAGGTCCAGAGTCAGTTTGATGAGCTCTGCATTCTCTCCACAGCAGCCTGGGGCACAGGGGATATTCCAGGATGGGACAGGGAGGAGTTGAAGCAGGACAGGGATGGGCTACTGGAGGGAGGACACCCAACTAGGGGGGTGGTTGGTGCTTCTCTAGAGATTCTGCACCCATATGAAGGGAAGCCCCTAGAGGTCATAGAATCACAAGCACTGTTTAGGGCATCCCCTCAGGCCTACATCAACGTCCACACTGGCTCCCACAGCCCCTGGTTAAGGCAGGCACTAGCTGATTCTACTCATTCATTGTGCTGGGCTGAATCGGGCCCAGTGGGTTTTTTACACAGATTAGTACCCAGGTTGTGGTCTGTTGTTTTAAGCCCAGGATCTGTTAGACTGATGATTTCTAGAGTTGGTCAGAAAATGTTTGGTTTTCTTTTCCATGAAAAAATTCAACTTTTCCTGGAATACCCCAAACCAAATTTTTTTTCCAGTTTTTGGCAATCAAAATCCCAGAAATGTCTGCCTGTAAACCAATTTTTTAGTTTGTTTTTCAGCTCCACATTTTCCATTGGGGAACAGGTGGGGATGGTGTTCTAATGAAAAACGGAAAATTTCCAAGGGAAGCAGACACTGTCCATGAAAATTTTCATTTTGCTGAAAACCCTAATTTCTCTTTGAAAAAGTTTTGATTGAAAATTTTTGCCCAGCCCTGCTGATTTCTTCATCCCAGTAAATGACAGACAGAGAGTCTGGAACTGGGGGAAGAGCTGCAAACAGAGGGAGAGAAATAAGAAAAACAATGGAAGAAAAACAAAATTTTAGCATGGGTACTGGCAAACCCGCCTGAAACCGGCAGCCGTATACTAAGCATGGCTCAGCTGAGCTTCCCCTGCCATGACCTGTGCTACCGTGGCTACCCTGCTATTTATACTCACACTAGTCTGATGAGACCCAGCACAGTATGTGTACACGAGGAGGGGAATCACACCCCTAGTTCGTAATGTAGACATAGCCTATGAACAATCTTTTTTTTTTCCCTGACTTGCTGAATATTCAGGAGCTCCGTGTTTGTTTGAAGTGTTCCCCAGCTGGGACGGCTATGTTTTTCCTGGTTGCTAAGCTTGTCTCATGCACAGTTAATTCCTGATGAGATCATGGTGCCATTGAACATTTCATGGATAATTCAGGATTATTCATTAGCAAAAACATGAACAAGCAGGTGTATTCATAGGCTGCCTTCATGGGGAAAAAAAATCAACAATGCAACCCTAGGAGACTACATGAATTATTCAGTGCTGGTTGATCTGAATAACTTCTGGAAGGGGGGGGGTTCATTTGGCGACATTAGATAGTACAAGGCGTGTGAATCAATCAGCGAGCAAGAGAATAGGGAGAACCAAGAAGTCTGCCTGTGTCTGATGGCTACCGTTAAGGATGCGCTTTGTATTCATTACAATCCTCTTTACAGCAAGGGACACTGCTTTATATCTCGATTTTATCCATACACAGCTATTTCATGTGTGCAAAACTCGAGGGAAAGCGTCAGAGAAGCAAACTGAAGTGAACTCACATAGCTCATGTGGTAGGAGTCAGTGCTGGAGGTTTGGCATATAAGTCCTGCTCCAGATGCCTAGGTCAGACTAGATGATCAAAAAATTCCCTTCTGGTCTTGCTGTCCACTAGTATGGAATAAGAGCACCCTTGCAAAAGACAGAACCAACGTGCAATTCCTACCACAAACCTCCTGTCTCAATAGCCAAGAGTTGCAATTTCTGAAAGGATGGGGATGTTACAATGGCCTTGCCCACTGCTCAAACCCTTTTGCAAACATGGTTATAGCCTAGTTCAAAATAGAACTAGATAAGTTCATGGAGGATAGGTCTATCAGTTTCTCCCGTGGGGAGAAATACTTCATCAGTAGCATGCTTTTGACGAGCATAAAATCCCTGTCATCACATCAGGCCACAACCTCATTAGCCGGTCAGAAAATAACAGTTTTGCTGCTGAACACTTTTGCCTTTTTTGTTTGAAAACTGATTTTTTTTTTCAGTTTTCAGCAACCAAAACCTGAACATTTTCAACCAAAAATTGGGGAGGGGGGAGTGAAATCCATGTTCAGTTTTTGGTTTTCTGATGAAAAAGCCAACATTTTTCTGGGCATGTAGCCGTTTTCCAAGGAAAAAAAATATTTCCCCCAAAACAATTTTCTAGAATAACCTGGTCTGGAATAGCACAGGTAGCCCATTATCCTGGGGAAGGGCTATGAAAGAATCATGGAGTGGATCAGTGCTTGAGGGAATCCAACACGGGCAAACTCTGCTGATCAAAGGCTCCATGATTATGAGCCTCAAAAATCAACCCAGAGGGTGCCAGGAGCCTGCAGCCAAAGAGAACAGGCAACACACATGAGAAGGGAAGGATGTCCCTTCACACTCCCTGAACACAAAACTCGAGGAGCTGACAGCACCAGCTCTCCCTCAGAATGGTTCAGAGCACTGAGAATATACATGCAGGTCCCTGGCTGGAGGCTGCCGCCTGCGGTGGCCGGGATGGGAAAGTCACACAACATTTAATGAAAATGAAAAAGGAACAGGAACCGCCTTCCAGATGTTCTGCCAGATGTGAAAACAACAGTTGCACACAGAACCATGCAGAGCAATGAGAGCAAAACCCCACCTCATAATCACAGCTCTGTTTCCCTTGGCCCGTCCAACTGATGATCCCCCCCCCCCCACACACCCGCACCCAAATGTCTGGGGAAAAGGTGGGGTCAGATGTGACTCTCTGGACTCAACCTGTCACCAGGTTCTGCATCAGATCCAGAACCCATACGGGCTTATTTCCTGAGTGGAACTCATATGCAACCATAGAAGATGGTCAAAATTCAGTCTCAGGACAGCTGGTCGTGTCACATTTACACTGTTCAAGACAGCAGAAACTGTGTGGGATTAGCTGGAAACATCCACCATTTCCATCTGAATTCTCATTGAGGGTTCAGCCCTTTTGAAACCCCAACCCTAGTGTAACTGAATCCTAATCCGGATTCACACACTGACCCCTCGGCCATCTTCACGCATTGCCAGTGAACCACACACAGGATTCTGAGGCTTAGCTAGGCCAAGGCCAAGACTGTTCAGACGTGACTAGTGATTCTGGGTACCCAACTTGAGAAACCTGGAAGTGACTTGATTTTCAGGAAAGATTGAGCACCCGCTCTCTGAAAATCAGGCCCCCGCAAAGTGTCTCAATTTAGGCACCCACAGTCACTAGCCAATTTTTTAAGTCTCTAACTTTCGGAATGCTTGTCTGGAGCATATCTCAATGTGTATCACTGGTGGGCCACCTCGCACTTGAATACCCTGGGAGCAGCCTTACTTGGGAGGCTTTTCTGGTCTTTCCTTTCTGGTCAGGTTGGCAATACCATGAGAACAGCTTTGGTCAGGAGCTGCAGGGGCCACCAGAAAGATGAAAACAAGGAAATCTTTCCTGGATTGTTTAGAGGATCCATAAAATTGCTCGTATCATAGGAAGTGATGTGAAGCAGTAGGTGTTTAATAATAACAATCTTGTATATACTCGTCATCCATGGCGCTCAAAGTACTTGACAAAGGGGGTAAGTAGCATTCGCCTCATTTTACAGATGAGGAAACAAAGGGGAAGTGGCTTGCCCCTGGTCACTGAGCAGCAGCCCTTCTCCATCTCTCTGCCAGTGTAGGCCTGATCTCTACTGCACACTGCATGCTGTTTGGTCTATGCTAGTTCTAAGCATCCCCAGCAGGGGGGCTTCCACCACTTGTCCCAAGGAGACATTTCCACAGCACAACTTTCTGAGTTTGGCCCCCTAAGCACTTTGCCCCAACTTCCACTCAAGTGCAAGGCACATGTCTTAGATCTCACCTTCACTAACATAAACATAGAGCATCATATGTGTGTATGTTCTATCTGTCATTACAAAAATTCCAAGACAAACCACTTCCCTGCCCACACTTCTTCCCTGGGGGAAAGGATGAAAGAACAATCATGTAACTGATGTCAGCCATGTTGTTTAATGACTGCTGGAAGGTGCTTAGACCAGCCCCTGGCACTGAGGCAAGACCAAATAACCCTAGACCATCCCTGACAAGTGTTTGTCCAGTCTGCTCTTGAAAATCTCCAATGATGGGGATTTCACAACCTCCCTTGGAAGCCTGTTCCAAAGGTTAACTACCCTTAGAGATAGAATTTTTTTCCTAATATCTAACTTAAATCTCCCTTGCTGCAGATTAAGCCCCTTACTTCTTGACCTACCTTCGGTGGACATGGAAAACAATTGATCACAGTCCTCTTTATAACAGCCCAGAACATTTTTAAAGACTTTATTGGGTCTCCCCTCAGTCTTTTGTTCTCAAGGCTAAACATACCCGGTTTTTCTAACTTTGCCTCATAGGTCAGGTTTTCTAAACCTTTTATAATTTTTGTTGATCTCCTTTAGATTCCAATTCATCCACATCTCTCTTAAAGTGTGGCACCCAGAACTGGACACCGGATTCCAGCTGAGGCCTCACCAGTGCTGAGTAGAGCAGGACAACTACCTCCCATGTCTTACATACAACACTCCTATTAATACACCCCAGACTATTAGCCTTTCTCGCAACTGCATCCCAGTCTTGACTCACATTCAGTTTGTGATCCATTATAACCCCCAGACCTTTTCAGCAGTACTACTGCCTATAGTAACCTATAAAGAACGGAACTCTCCAGATGTGGCACTGAAATCATTTTGAAAACGACACCCCACTCTGCTCCTAGAAAGCCATTTGATACCCTATCGTTCTTTGTTCTGCTCCTGGTGCAAGGAGTTTACATGACCAGTAAAATCCTCACTCACACAGGAAACCTTGTGTCCCACCCATTACAACATGACTTATAGCTGGGACAAGAGCATTATGGAACGAAATGGGGAGTTAGCCAGAGTACAGGGAAAAGGGCATGGGATGCACTGCTTAGCTTGTGATATGGAAAATAAAAGGAATCAAACCTTCTGTGGGACTTCCCCTCCCTCACATCTGTTATTTTACATTCACACATGTCGGGGGCATTGGGAACTTTTTTTCCTCTCTGGTGCTGACAGCAATGTGATGGATTCATGGACCATGCCAAGGGAGCCACAGAAACCTCTGAAATCCAGCTCAGCACAGGATTTGGAACCTCAGTGAGGTCAGGCAGATTAACAGCTGTGAGGGTGTCCTTCTGGGATGCAGTGTTATCTGACGGTGAGGGCCCTAAACTAGGAGTCGGGAAACCAGGATTCTAATCCTGACCTTGCGGTGTGACCCAGAACAAGTCACTTCACCTCTCCAGGCTTCTGTTGCCCCTCCCACCTTTCATCTCTCTTGTCTATTTATATTTCAAGCTCTTCAGGGCAGAGACGCTCATAGGATGTGTATGTACAATGCCTATGTGACCGCTGCCAACTTGGCTAATTCACCAAAGCCTGAACCGAGGACCTCCTCAGCTGAAATCATGAGCTCCTACAGCTTGAGCTCCCTAGCTGCAGCTGTAACAGACTTGTATCCTGTGCAAATTAGGCACAGATGAGGACCAACCTGTAACACACATTGATCCGTGGGTTACACCAATCACACATGGGTCCTGATCTGAGTCGTGGCTTCTAGACTCTACTGTAATATTAAAAATTGTAATCCTGACACACACACAGAGGGAGTAATCCCATCTATGCTTCCCACCCTATGCAAGGGAAGCAAATGGGAATATAATGTGTCTGAGGGTCAAAGCAGTTAGCCACAGGCGTCTTGGACTTGGCCTCAATAAGGAATCTTCTCCAGAAGAAATATCTAATCATTTAAAGGGGCTATAGGCTTGATCCAATTTCAGAGCCATTGCCTTTGTCTCAGAGTGGTATGATCCAAAACCTGGCAGGAATTAGGAAACCAAACTGGATTAAGTGGTTGAAATTTTTTGTTCAAACTGCATGGTGTTTTGGGCAAGAAAAGCCTTTTCATACAAAAGAAAACCGTCACTGGAAATGTCCGATTTCGACAACATTTTTCAGCTTTTGAGTTCTTTTTCAATAAAACCCCAAAATTTTTCCCAAAAGATTCAAAGAGAATTTTTAAAAATTTCATTTCCATAAAAATCCTGACCTGGTTGAAACTGACCCGAATCTTCGATCCAAACACAAAAGCAAAAAGTCTGTTGTCATGAGAGAGCCTGCCTAGGGGCCTGATCCTGAATACACTTTATATAAGACATAGTAGTTACTATTCATAGTAGTAAGTTCTATGGCTGGGATTTGGGTGTCTAACTCCCTTAAGCTTTGAAAATTGCAGCTTATACACAGTAGTTTTCACAGGAGTGGGCCACACTTTTGCTGACCTGAGATTCCGATCATGAGGCAAAATCTGGCAAGGAAGGATATACTTCAGGTGAACGCTGAGGACTGGGATCAGGAGATAATTCCATTCCCTGTTGGGCTCCAGGATCTCCTTGGCAAGTCACTTCCCTCCTCCTTGCCTCAATTTCCCCATCTGCAGGACAGGGACAATAATATTGGCCTACCCTACAGTAGGTACTCTGAGACTCATCACTAGTATTTGTAAAGGACTTATAGATTCCCAGAGAGAAGGTGCTATGGAAGCGCAAAGCGTTTTATTTATCATGTATTGTTTGTTTTATGTTAGCACCTAGAAGCCCCAGCCATGGATCAAGGCCCCATTGTGCTAGATGCTGTACAAATACATTTGTTGCCCCAAAGAGCTTACAACCTAAGTATAAGACAAGAGACAACAGATAGATACAGACAGCCCTACAGGGGAGCACAAGGAAGCAATGTGACAATAGTGGTCAGCATGACAGGCAGGGGCTCAGCACTAGCTGTGGTCAAGTGTTTTGTAGGTGTTATAGCAAAGGAAAACCTTGAAAGATCTCAAGGGTTGCATAGCTCCACCTGCGAAACTGCCTTGCTTCACCAATAAATGTGATGAGATTAAAAAGACCCTGCCCCACCCTGAGCCTCCGGCAGCCAGCACCAGAAAGATGTAATCTAGCAAAGCAGTTTCTTTATGAAAAAGGAAAGTCCTGAGTGCTCCCTGTAGGGGATCGCAAGAGACCCTACATGAATTCAGAGCTCCCACCCCCCACCCTGCTGTAGCCCAAGGGGAATCGTTCCAATCAAGTCATACAGACATATACATAGATATAGACCCTCCTGCCAAATTAGGTTGGGGGGAAGAACCCAGCAGGGAATTGTCTTGCAGTAACACAACCTCCATCTGTTGAAGCGTGTGGTGGGGGGGAGGGCTATGGGAGCCAGAGTTTGTGAGACCTATACAGGACACTGCTGCATGCTGTACTCATGTTTGCTGCAGATTGGAAACACATGCAGTGTCAGAGCAGGCAAGACGCTAACAGGGAGCATATGAAAATATTTCGTTCTACAGAAACGTTTTTCCTCAATGCTCGGCCTCTTAGGAGGATTTTTTTCCTTCTTCTTCTTTCTTCTCTCTGTTTTCCAGGAGGGACTCTTGTGTCTTGTAAATAACCCAAGCAAAGGCTGAAAGCACAGTGTGTCTTTATTTTCGGAGTCATTCAAAATGCACCTGAAACCATAACGGCAGCAAGGTTTATAGGGGAAACTTAAATTAATAAAAAATACGAGGCCCTGCATTTAGAACTAGTGCATTCGTTTGCTTGCTTGTTCTTTCTTACTTACTTTCTTAATTTGCTTTACAACTGAATTTAAAATGAACGACACCAAGAGGAAACTCATGAGTGTGCAGAATTGTGCGAGCCAAATCAGCTTCAGTCCTTGCCGTAGCCTGAGTTTTCCAGAGAAGTTTCCCATCCACAAAAGCTTGATTTGCAGAGGTTCTGAGCACACACAGCTGCTGCTGTCTTTGCCTGAAGTTGTAAGGCCCAGAAGCTCCTCTGGACCACCCCGCTCCATCTGTGGGTTTTGATAAGATCACAGTCTGAGCTGTGGGCCTGAGCATCAGTTGATGTAAATTGGCCTAGCTTCAATCACAGCTATGGATCGGGCCCTATATGTTTGCAAGTGTGCATAGAACTTTGAATACACACATACATATAAATGTGACTGGACAAATCCCATATCCTCTGTATTCCTCTGCAAATCTGCAAAATTGGGCTAAACCTCATCCCTTTCTTACAGGTAAGCTGGGAGTAGAGCAAGCTGGAAAAGGGGTTCTATTTCCTTGGAATAATTTGACACAAACGGGGAAAAAATAATTGTCATCAAACGTTTCAGTAGAAACATTTGACTTAACAGAAATGCCAGCCACTTAAAACCTGAAACGTTTTCAGTGTTCGACAACTGGAGGCTGACCTTTTTGGACAAACACTGCCAAACGCCGAACAATTTTGGCTGAAAACCCCCCAAAATTTGCTTTTCAGCTAAAAATAGGCAGCTTTGGGGTTTCAGATTTGCTGATGAAACTATCAAAACATTTCAAGGGAAGCAGATGCTTTCAGTGAAAATTTTCGTTCTGACCCAAACTCCCCCCCCCTTGCAATTTTCTGTCCAAAAAAAAGGTTTCATCATACATGTCTGAACAGCCCTAGTTGTGAAAATCGACTGATTCACATTTGTAAAGAGTTTTGAAATCCATTTTTGAAAGAAATAAATCCAATGTCCTCATTCAGTATTAAAAGCACCCCCAGCTCCCTTATTGAGGGGAAGGGGGATCTTTTAATGAAGGCATTAGACTAGGTTTGAGAAGATCTGAATTCAATTCCAGGCTCTACCATAGACTCCCTGTGTGGTTTGGACCAGCATTTAATCTCTCTGCACTCCAGTGCCAATCTGTAAAATAGGGAGAATGATACTTCCTTTGCCAGCTGGGTCTATTGAGACTGTAAAACCCTTTGGTGCCCTTTACTGTGTGTATGTAAGCACCTTGCACCTGATCTCAAGCTGATGTGTCTGTAGTAGAAATAATGATCCTTAAATGGTTACAGGCTGGGACCAGGGCTGTTTTTCTGCATTGCATTAAATTCAGCCACATTCTTCCCATTGCAGCCAACCTAAGCCCCTGATTGAGTTGCTCACCCCATCCTGAGCATTGGGCTGCTTGCAGCTCTGTCCCAGCCCAGTTTTGTGTCCCCTTTCACCGACCAGGATTAGGTGCTGTTCAGCTCCTTGTAAATCAGGGAGATTTACTTTTCAGAGTCCCCTGTTTTTATCAGATGGTTTTTGTTTGTTTGTTTGTTTAGCTTGGAATGAGGTTACTGAGAAGAGCAGAGGGGTTCTCAAATGAAAAAGAATAGTGGCCAGGAATTTCTGCAAAGCCTTATTTGTTATAATTTGCCTAACCCTTGTACCTAATGGTTTTACCAATTGCCTACAGGTCCTCTTATTTTTCCAATTGTGCAGTCTCTCTCTCTCTTCTTTCTGTTAGATTTTATTTCTTTTTTATTTTAGAGCCTGGAATCCAATGTCAGACCCGGGAGCTCACTCCTTCTGCTAACAATGTAACCCCAGTGTCATGACTGGTGCGACTATTCCAGCTAGGTAACCTAGTGACCTGCATGTATGGATAGTTCCATGTTGCAATGGTCTTCTGGCTCCTCGTTCGTAGCAGTCTGACAGTAGTTTTTCACAGCTCCAGTCAAGGATCAGGGCCCCGTTGTGCCAAGCACAGTCCACACGTTGAACAAACAGGCAAGGCCTGCCCCCAAGAGCTTCCATTTTAAGCAGCTCTCGGAAGAATGAGAGCTGTAGTGTAGCTTTCAGTCCAGTTCACAGCTGCTGAAGCCAAGTGGTGACATTCTCAGCTGCACAGGCTGAGCTGGTCATTCTGAGTCAAATTTTCCAAAGCACCTAAAGCCCAGCTCCCCAAAGGTAGTTGCCAAACTCCCATGGGAGTTAGGCACCTAAATCCCTTTGAGAAACTGGGCCTAAGGCTATGTCTACATAGCACTTAAACACTCATGGCTGGCTTGGATCAGCTGACTTGAGCTCTCGGAGCTCAAGGTGTGGGACTATACAATTGCTGTGTAGACAGTGGGGCTCTGGCTGGAGTCTGGGCTACAGAACCCTCCTCCCTCATGGGTTCCCAGAGCTTGGACTCCGTCCCGAGCCCAACTATCTACATGGCAATTTTTAGCTCCACAGCCTGAGCCCCGCGAGCTTGAGTCAGCTGATCCGGGCCAGCGATGGCCATGCTGCATCTGGCAGCGAGCCTCCCAGCCTGGGTCTACAGACTTGTGCCAGGGGGGCTTGCACTAGCAAGCTAAAAATAGCGGTGTAGATGGTGTTTTCCATTTGTGACTTGGGCTGTAGCTCAGGCTTTCAAGTCTGGTGGGGGGGATAGGGATAGGCTCAGCCTCAAAGCTGTGTTTATGTTGCTATCCTTAGCATGCTAGCACAAGCGTGCTACTGAGAGTCTGCGGGCCCAGGCTGGGAGGCTCGCACTCACTCCCAGGTGCAGTGTAGTCGTACCCTAAGTCTCTCTGGCACTTTGGGAAAATTTTACCCTCTGGTAGCCAGAGAGAACCACAGGGTGTGTCGGGGTCCGGCAGCTTTAATAAAGAATCTCCTCTGTATTCATTACAGCTGAGCCCTATCTCTTTTCCATTCCCGCTCTCAGCCTGCCCATTCTGGTTTCTTTACCCAATGGAATAAACCTCTCCCTAGTAATCTCTTACACTCTCGAGAGGAGGGGTGCAAGTCTGTGGTGCTGTAAACCAAAACACCTTTTTGGTTTCCAGGTGTTTGGGTGTTCAATGAAAACCTGAAAAATTCTGATCCAAATTTGTCATGGGAAAAGGAAATCATTTCCCATCCATGCCTAGTTTTGGTTGGGCTCATTATCTGGATCTGGGCCAGCAGCAAAGTTTGCATCCAGAGCTGGACCTAAACTTTCCCAGCATTCAGGGATGTCCAGATCCAGTATTCTGATTTGGTCCCATCACTCTGATTCCACCTGGACTCTAGATCTAGATCTAGCGATGTTCAGTACCGTTGCAGCCTGACGCACTATCCCTTGCTCCAATGCTGCCCCATCAACCCCCTCCACTTTTCTCACCTTTCTTCCTTCTGGAGAAGGCTTGAACATTGTTGCTGCTCCCTGGGATGATACAGGGCGGTTGTTGGGGGTTTGGGTTAGTGTATTTTTTCCTCCTGCACAAACACTCAGTGTGTTTATATGGGATTTGGTTTCAGCCCAGAATCCAATTACTGCAGTTGACCTGGTGCCAGTTTGCAGGCTTAGGTATGAGGTAGTGTGCACATTTCCCACTCCCTTGGGAATGCATGCCGGAATTCTGTGGTGCTGATGTCAGCACCTTGAAAGGACAGGGAGATGACGCTGAGCAAAAACTCCTCAAAGCTGCACCGAGGGGTGTGAGTCGTGACTAGCAGCCCCCAAGAGAGTCTGGATTCCCCAGCAACTCTGAGCTCTGATGATAACAAGGAGGCTCCTTTTATCTCCAGGGGTATTAGCACCACTGAAAACTCGGTAACGCTGGAGTTCCCATAAAAGCTCCAGGGATTGAACTCCCATAAAAGGGACACGACGCTGTGTCCAGAGGCAAGGCCACATATGGAAATGGCACAGGGGCTGCATTTTAAGCTGCCACGACTACCGTTTGAAAAATGAGAGTTATTCCAACTGTTTTGTCTTTAAAAGGAAATTCTGAATACCTTATGGATAAGACATTAAGCCAAAGCCTGGACCACTTGTGGTCATTAAAGATCTATAGCTCTGTTTGCAAAACTAGTCGTGGAATCCTACCCAAATTCCCGTTTGGGGAAATATATCCTAAGTACCTACAATTCCATCTATATTTTGTTGATTCCATCTATATCTGTTGATTTGATTGATGGATTGATTTTTGGTGAGGGAGGGGTTGCTTGGAGATTTGGGTGGAACAAGGTGTTTATGTTGTGTATATCATTCTTATTGTGGAAATCCATCCAATTAAACTGTTAGGAATAGAGGAAACATAGAAACTTGGAGACTGGAGCAAGATCCATCTCGTCCAGTGGCCTGTCTCTGACAGTGGTCATTATTAGATGCTTAGAGAAAAGTTAATGAACCTGGCCTCCTGATTGCCAAAAGATTCCTGCAGGCACCTTCTTAAACCCTGCAGTGGTGTTTCTATTCCTGCTCCTTGTTCCTGGCTCCCAGCTCCTGGTTTCCACTCCTGACCCCTGCAACTGCTCCCATTGATGCTCTAACCCTTGGCTCCTGAAGCCTGGCTCTTGGCTCCAGCTCACTCCCTGGATTTAGTAACTTGGTTTTTGATTTGGGCTCTGGCCACTAAGCCTGATCACCTCCGCTCCCACCACTAGGCAAGCCTCCTGCCCTAAGCATTTGGCAAGACTGCCCATGGCCTGGTCCATCACACTGGGGGTTGGCCTCCATACCACACTCACTGCTATAGGCATAACGAGTCATTCCATCTATCCACTCATGCATGAGAAAGGGCTGACCTGAAAGGGCATGTGCCCACCTCCAGTTGTCCAGTATTCCATTTTCATCCCTCACCGCATGATATTGGTCCATTATTTTACACAGAGGCAGAGGTTCCACTCACGCTTTTTCCTGAGGCTGGTCCAAACTCAACCCCCAGATCTTAATCCCACAGGAACTCGGGCCCATCTCTGGATCCGAAGACGCTTTTAGAGATTTCCTCTCACATGCAGCATCCTTGTGCTCAAAGGATGGCAATGGGCAGCCTGAGAGATGCTGACTGGGTAAAGAAATGGAAGAAGGGCTTATCCTCCCCTGACTTAATTACTGCTCATCTAGCAACCCTGGCCTTGCTAGTGACCCATGCTGCCAGAATCCCATGCTTCCTTTCCTCTAAACAGTTCCGCATAGTTTTTTTCTTGCAGTGTAGACAGGACCTCGAAATGGTTTGCCCAGTCCTCCTTTCCCTCCCACAGCGGTGCTTAGGCATTATAGGGCATGGGGGTAGCTGCCCCAATTTTCCCAGAACGGGAACCGCAGCAGTGTGGATGCACAAATGCAGTTGACACCTGGTTGTGGGTGAAGGAAAGGTGCCATATGGACACAACTCAGCCCATGTTGTAGCCACATCAGATGACGGTGCGATGACCCCACTTGTGGTTGTTATACAGGGAGGGGGCCTCTGGACCACTTTCCCTCATTTTGGAGCCCTCACTAGAAAGATTTTTGTTTTAAATAAGTTATTCATGCTTTAATCAATCGGGGACATGAGGCAGGATTCCTGGAGGTTTAGAACACAGATTCAACTATTGACTCCAGATGGGAACTGTTTGAGTAATGAAAGTTCTGGTAGCTGCAGCTCGCAACAAACCTGATGGAGAACTAGGGAGTGGCAGGGGGGCAAGGGGAGGGGGACTGATTTTTTTTTTAGTCACATAAAACTGCAGCCAAGAAGACATCAACCGGAGTTCACCAGATCTGGCGTTTTAATTGCTAACAGATCGGGCAGGTCCATATAGATATGACTGGGATATAAAAAAAAAATAAAAGACACTGGAAAATGCTGACAAAACCGAGGGTTTGTCTACACTTGAAACGCTGCAACAGCAGCACTTCAGTGTAGACGCTCACTGCATCAACGGGAGGGGTTGTCCCTTCGGCGCAGTTAATCTGCCTCCCCAATTCTTCCATTGACCTAGCACTGTCTACACTGGGGGGTTAGGTTGGCTTAACCGCATCGCTCAGGGGTGTGGACTTTTCACACCCCTGAGTGACGTAGCTGGGTCAGCTTAACTTTTGAGTGCACAGCTGGCCTGAGAAATGTTCCAGCATCGAGATTAATCCCAAGTAAAGCTAACGGGGACTGCAGATTTGGTTCTGGATATGCCTCAAAAATGGGGATGCTACTCTGATCTTTATCTGAAAGAAGGGCCTATTTCCAAACACCTATGAGGATGGCTGGCCTTCTGCTGACAGCACTGTGTTGGGGGACTCAGGAGCTCTGCATTCAATTCCCAGGGCTCCCCTAGGCTTGTGAGACAGCCCAATGGAGCCCTGATCCTGCAGGGTCCTCAGGGTGCTACTCTGGTACATATAATAATGGGAGTCACCTCAGAATGGCAATGTTATGGCTACACAAAGCGCAGCGTGGACAGAATCAGACCCCTGAGACTTGTCTAGATTAGGACATGAAGATGTGATATTAACCCATGTTAACTGAGGGCTTGTCTACACATGGAGTTAATCAGGAATGCTCAATTTGCTTTAGGCACACCCTACCTTAGTGTAGAGTAGCTTTTGTATGTAGACAAGAATGTGAGAGGTCTAGTGTAGACAAGGCAGTGGGAGGAATCTAGGTTTTAACTTGACAAGGTTCGCGTGGGTTAAAGGCAGTGTTCCTGGTCTGCCCTTGACTTCGATCAAGTGCTGTCATTTAAAGTTAGGCACCCAAAGCCGGTGGGAACTTTTGGAAGATGTAGGCATTGAGTCCGTGACATAGCTGGGAATTCACCCCAGTCTCCAAACTCCCAAGATCTGTGTGTGTGTGTGTGTGTGTGTGTGAGAGAATATGTTTGGGAGCAGGTGTGTGGGGGGGTGTTAGAGAGAGGTACCTTTAATAGCATAGCTTTACATTTTCCACCTTCCAAGTGATTATCGAGGAAAGAGATTGTCTCATTTTTTCATATACATATATCTCGTCTCTGAGTCGCCATGGCAACACTGTATATGTTTGCAGGGCTGGAAGGATCTAGGGATGGAAAATGAAGCCAAGGAGTGGACTGAGCAGAGGAATCCAGCAGGAATTTTCCTCTGCTCCTCTGCGGCTGATTGGTTAACACTAATTTAACTCGGTCTCCTGAGTTTAGTCATCAAACCTGTGATTTCCAGTTTTCTTTTATTGTTTTTAAATCAACCACAATTGCTCTTGTGAGCCCATTTTTCACATTAGAAATTAGAGATGCAGCTGATGGGGATTGCAGGATGGGAGCCAGAGCACAGGATAATGCCATAGAAACACAAACACGGTACAACAGCTCTCAGGGCAGCAGATGGGAAAAGGCCGTGCCCCAGAGGAGTGGCAGGTCTGAGGCAACGTACCCTAGTGGTTGGAGCTGGGATACTAGGCATATCACATATCTGTCACTTACTCACTACATGATATTGGGCAAGTCATTTAGATCCTGATTATCTTCAGAGGTACTTGAGCACCCACAACTCCAAATGAAGCCAGTGGGAGCTGTAGGTGCTCAGCCCGGATGCAAAATCAGGCCCGTAACATCTCAGTGCCTCAACCTAACGACTGTAAGATAAGGATAATAAATAGATCTGGGTGAGGAATTAAACAATTCTGTGTATTACTCTTCATTTTCTTCTAGCAGAATATCCACAGACAGGTCACGATTTCCTCACCCTTGTTTGCTATGCATCGTTGTTCCATGCATTTTCGGTGGGGCTTTTTACAGAATGGAGTGATTGTGAACAATTTGCTGGCTGGGATGGCTCAGTCCCCGAAGAGCAAACTGCTGGCTACTTATCATTGCTGGTTACTTATCATTGTGACAGTGAGAGTCACAAATTGAGCCAAAGGGGTTTAGGAGCAGCAACATTAAGTGGGGCAGGAACGCCCAGTGGTTAGGGAATAAGGGAGACTTCGATGGGTTGTATAAGCCCCCATACTGGTTAACCAAGGGTTAGCAGCAGGCTGAGCCCAATTAGGCTACTGAGTGGCACCTGGAGTGGGGTCAGGCATGGGTCTTCATAAAGGAAGGAGCACAAGGCAGTGGAAGGCCAGGGAGGAGAATCAATTGAGAGGGAGCTGGGCGTTTCCTCTCAGGGGCCAACAGCTGAGAGGAGTCCAGGAAGCTTGGGGCCAGAACCAGCAGGTCCTGAGCCCAAAGGAAGGCTATGAGGCTGGCGGCAGTGAAGCCTGGAGTCAGAAGTGTGTTGTCCTGTGCCAAGAGAAAGCTGGAGGCAGCACAGCCCAAAAGGCAGGGATGGCAAATCCTAAGGGGCATTTGGACTGAAGTTTGGCAAACTGCAGAGCAGAATTGCAAGAAGGGATAGGCTATTGCTGAAGCCCCGGAGGAGGGGAGGTTCCAGGGAGGACGTGCCATGCTCTGAAATAAGAGCAAGAAAGAACTTTACAGGCATTAGGCTGAGCCCCAGGGAGAGAGAAAACTGAGGGCCTGACCTCTGGGGTTGACTGGAAATCCCATCGTGTTAACCCCATTGCACAGGCTAAATCCCACCCCATATCATAACATTCTGCCTCCCTAAACCCCACTGTAGATTGGCTGTACACTGTACACTTTGCTTCAAATCCAGTCTTTGTCTGCTGCCTTATGTTGCTGTGAGCTGTTAAACAGCTGCCACATTTCACCCCAGAGGTGGCTGCATCTCCATGGTGGGTGAAATGATCCCTATGGGGGAATTTACAAAGTGCTTTGGGATCTTTGGGAACAACAGCTGCTGTAGAAGTGGATTACAAATGAGTCATTAGTAATTAGTCACAATAATACCCGAGTGCTTCCACAATTTATAGGTCTGCTAACGCTTCTACATGTGGAACTTTTTCATCCATTCAGGGAAGATCTCAGGGTGGCAACTCCTTCACTGGTCTTTACACATTGCCCGTTTATGGCTTGGGTTGGGCGTGCTTGGTTGGTTCCACAACCTATAAATCTTACCCGAGCTCAAGAAAGAAGCAATTTATCAATAAGAAAGCAGCAGGGGAAGAAGAACAGGGAGGTGATAAGGACAAAGGCACCCCAAAAATACAAAACAGCTCTTTTCTTCCAGTAGCATTGTGATGTCTGGTTTTATGGTCAGTGTATGGGCTAGGAGGGGATTTCCCTCTACAGCCTCCCTCTGCGGAAAATTGCACAAGTGGTATGTGCGTTTGTAAGAGAGAGAGAGAGCCCCGTCTGCTCAGGCACTTGATGGGACAGGGAGCTGATCTTCAGTAACCGTTCTCTTTTATGACATGAGTCCACGCATTCGTTGGCATGATAATACTTTGCACGCACAACCATGCATCCACACATCCCTGGGCACACCTGTGCATGAACACATGCAAACCATGCATGCACCTATGCACACATCCCAGCATGTGAGAAGACACACACATCCATCTATTCACACACACCCCTCTACATTTGCACACCCATGCATCCCCACACCCTCATACGCAGGCAGACACATATACACGTACACCCCACAAGCATGCACATACTCACACGCACACACATCGCTTCTCATATTTGGATCTCAAAGTACTCTTCACAGGAAGGCACTTGGTCTCCTCCCTCCTGGGTTGTGACGATGTACCCATTGTACAGCCGGGGGAAAAGAGGCCCAGACCTGCCCCCAAATACAATTCGCTCCGAAGTTCAGCCCATGTTCACTGAAACATTAAGCAACCTGGCCAGTGCTTATGGTTTGAACAACACCCCATTCCAGCGAAACGAGCTGCATTACACATTTCACTCACCACTTGTCCTCATTATGGCTCTGTAACTCTAACCACTATGCCCCACTACTTCCCTTAGGGAGGGGTGCTCCCTCAGGGCTCCATATTAGAACATAAGAACAGCCCTACTGGGTCAGAGCAAAGGTGCATCTAGCCCAGTACCCTGTCTTCTGACAGTGGCTAATGCCAGGTGCCCCAGAGGGAATGAACGCAACAGGGAATCATCAAGTGATCCATCCCCTGTTGCTCATTCCCAGTATTGGACACAAGACCCCACCAGCTCCCCGTGGGTAACTATGCTTTCACTGAAGCATTTTTAAAGGACACGGTCCTCCTGCATTACCCCTCCTCTTGTGCCCCAAACATACTTCCTGCCTCCCAATGCCTGGAAAAGGCAACTTGCTCGGAAACTTCAAAGCGCTGCTTGGCAAAATCCGCACATTTCTGCTGAGCAGCTCCCATCAGCACATTCAACACCAAACAAACAAACAAGAAGAGGAGGGCCCAGCAGGATAGGAAAGGGGGGAGGATGGCAGGAGGGCGATTTCTCCTTGGAAATCTGGCATCGACAGACTGTACTAAATTAGGTTCAGAGAGGCCATCTGGAACATTTATTTTTAATCGCATCATCTTTTTTTATTTTATTTGAGAGATTTTGTTTTCTCTCACGTTGTCCGTCAATTGGGAGCGAAGCGCTGCCTTATAAATAGAATAATTAGCGCACATGCCAAAGAACCTTGTTAGGAATCCTCCAGACAAAAACAAACAAACAAAAAAAGAGGCAAAACTAAAAAAAAGTAAGAAATGGAAGGTGGAATAAATGATGCTAAACTCCAGCAGAATCTGGCCTCTTCTGGGAAATTCTCCGAACCCCTTTCTCCTTCTTTCCCTGTTCTCTCCCTAGGCGTGTGATATTGCTCTGGCAGGGCTGAACTTTTCTTAGTCTGGTTCAACAGCCTTCTGGAATGTGTGTGGGAATCAGGAAAGGCGAGAGCTGCTGGAGATGTCAGGCAGCGGTTACATGGGACGGGACCAAGAGAACCCAGTGGCCTCCTACCCCATTGTGCCCCCAGTTCCTCTACCCGGCCGATCTCTGCCAATCTCCACAGCTGAATTATGACTCCCTGAGATGGGGAAGAGGGCGCTCTTGTCTGATGCAGGTGCTGCAAGCCCCCTGTGGGCAGCTGAGTCCTGGGTGTGGTGATTGGGGCTGGGATTTTCAAAGGAGTTTAGGGGATTTAGACACCCAGCACCAGGGGAAATTCAATGAGCGTTGGGCTCTGAGGCTGCTTTTGAACCTTTCAGCCTTGGTGTTTGTTTACCCAAGAAAACCCCCAGGGGAGAAGAGCAGTTGGGGATATATATTTCTGGAGAGATAATGATGATACAAAGGAAGGGTGGTTAGGGCACCAGTCTAGGACTTGAGCAATCTGGTTTCAATTCCCTGCTTTGCCAAAGCCTTCCTTGCACAAGTCACTTAGCCTCTCTGGGCCTTAGCTCCCCATCAGAAAAAGGACTGCTCTATCTCCCAGGGGTGTTGGGAGAATAAGTGTCTTACAGATGATGAGCTGCTGAGCTGCCATAGCAAAGGGGATCTTAGAGGTAAGCACCTTAGATACAGAGACATGGGAGATACGGTGCAGCCTTCCTGTAACGGAGCAGGTGCGGTTTAGGTCCTTTTGATGCCTGATTAGCAAGTGCAGTGGGGTACCTGGGCAGCGAATGACCTACGTCGCTCCCACATGGAACTGGGTGCAGCATGGTGCCTGCAGCATCCAGTGGGACCGAAGGAGCACTGTTCAGATCTGGCCGCTAACACACGGTGGGGCTATGATTACCATTGGCACCATGAAAATCTGGACCCTTCCTGCTCAAAGTGGTTCCATTTGCTCTTTTTGAGCAATGGGGGGAAGTCGTTTCCAGAGCTGCCAATGGGCCCGCTGCCCTCAGACATGCCAATCCAGTAAGCCTTGGCAAGAGAAGCCCAGCTGGTCTCAACTGTCCATGGCTTGGTCTAGCTACCACTGCTGTCTAGAGACTTACATGTCCCTCATCATTGTATCAGCTAAGCACCTCACAATTCTTAATGGACTATATTCTCGCAACACTCCCGTGAGCTAGGGCAATGCTATCATCCCCAGGAGACAGATGGGGAACTGAGGCACAAAGTAGATTGTGTGTCTTGCCCAAGGTCACGCAGGAACCCACATCTCCTGACTTCCATCCCAGTGCTCTGTCCACTAAACCATATTCCCTACAAAAGCTGGTCAGGACATGGTTTTCCCAGCCTCTGAAAATTTCAACAAATGTTCCCATCCCAAATCAGGACACACAGTCCAAATCTGACATTTTCACAAACTGCAAATCCTTCCCCCCATTCCCCTGGAATTGGTTCAGGTTATTTGTAATATTTCTTTTTTTTTTTATTTTGACCATTTATTTTTATTTTACTATAATTAGCTTAAATGGGTGGGGGAGTATTTTGAACTAGAAAAGTAGAATTTGTCATTTAGAAAATGTCAAACTAGGATGTTTTGAAAGTTTCAAAACTCTTTTCCAAAACTTGTCAAAACCGACCCTTTCTGATGAAAAATTTTGGTTTGGACTAATGAGTATTTTTTGACAATAAAAATTTAGTTGACAAATTCAGAAATGCTCTTCTCCCTGTATCTATTACAACTCTCTCTCCATCTGTCTCTTGATCGCTCTGTCTCCTTAACAGAGAGGCCTCAAGCCAAACTTCACAGAGCTCAGAACATACCTGCTTACCCATCTTTAGTTAAGGCTTTATGTACAGTGGTGTTTGAGCCACTGCTGTAGCTATACAATTCACACCAGAAAGCACATCTACTCTGAGGGTGCACACTGCTGTAGCTAAGTCAGTAGAAATACATACACACGCCACCTCCCAGTGGAGACAAAGCCTAACATCCAGAGTATATTTAACCCACTGGTGAGTGTGTGTGTTGAGTCCCGCACTCTGCCCTATTCTGCAGAAGATTTGAGTCTGTTACAGGCCCAGTTAGAGGGCTTCGGTTCGTAGCAACTCTGCAGGTTCAACCCCTGGTAGAGTGGCCACCTCATGGAACCTCCAAGCTGTAAGACACTGTACTATGACAATAAAGACAGGCACCATGATCCTAACACTGGCTCCACAGAGATGGTGAAAGTCTCCAGGAGAGGACACAAGGAGGAAGGTCCCAAATTCCTATTTCCTTATGTGGCCTGTGAATGAATTAGTAGGGTCTCTGGGGTCTTGCTGCAGGGAGGTAAATGGGGACAACTGATGGCCAAGCTGAGGAGGAAGTGTACTAAATGAAGACTGGCCAAGGCTCTGATTCTTAGCTGACATGGGGCTTAGGAATCAAGGCAGCATGAAAAATGGGGCATTTCCACTGAGAATGAGCAGAAAACAACAAAAGCTACTCATAGATGGGGAGGGCTGTAGACTCCACTCCTGCAGATGCACAGCAGGCCCCCTCCCCATCAGTGTGTTCCAGGCCTGTGGTCTGCTGCGGGAACGCTGTCTGGCTGTGTTTGGAAAGGAACCGTGCCAGCCGCAAGTCCTGAGAACTCATCCCCCAGTCACGTTAACGGCGTCTCTGTCACCACGATAAACGGTGCACGGTCACCAGCCCACTCCTCCAGAACAAATGGAATCAGCCTCATGCTGGGATGGGAGTTCTACCGTTGGAAGGGCCTGAAGTTGGTGAGGGTGGCTTGTGGCAGGAAATGTACTTTCAGCTGTTGGGGATGGGGGTGGTGAAAGGGTGTAAAATGTGATCCCTATTCTGAGCAGGCTGGTAGGATTTGCTGAACCCGACCAACAGTAGAGTACATTTAATCCGGTGTCCTGCCTCTGGCAGTAGCCAAAACTTGATGCACAGTAGGATAGTGGCGTGCCCATATAATATGCCTAATTGTTTAATGCTTCAGACTGCAGGGAAAGGTCTTTGTGATCTCATCTAGTGATTAGTCTGTGGCATGAAGCATGAGGCTTTGTAATTTCCTGCTAGCTAGCAGAACCACAGATGTTATTCTGATTCTTCTGTCTGATCTTTACTGAGCTCTTTCCCTCAATAATATCCAGCAGCAGCAAGTTCTGCACGTTAACGCTACATTATATGCTCCAACTGGAATATTCTAATCTGGGTCTGAAGTCTCCAAGCTTCTAGGGTGTTAAGGGCCAGGCCTACATCTATTTAACACACTATACTTGTGAAAACTTGGCAGAGTATCGTAAAATGGTGCAATCAATTTGCATTTGTGTGGGAGTGAGATTAGGTTTGTGTCTTTGTGATTATGGCTGTGTTAATGGGAGAGAGTGTGTGTCCTTATGAACTGGTGTTTGGTATTTGGTAAATAATGATATAACAAAAAAAGAAAAGGAGGACTTGTGGCACCTTAGAGACTAACAAATTTATTTGAGCATAACAATCTCTCAAGTGCTTCCTCTTGTCCTGCAAATTTGACTTGACAGTCCTTTTGTCCCTTTTGTCCCAAAGGGCCTCTGGCTGGCTGATCATGCTGGGATTGTAGCTACCGGGGCAGTGGAATGCATAAATACTCTGGTGACAGGTTCTGCAGATGGCAGCTCAGACTAGATGCCATGTGCACGCAGGGAGAGTTGGAAAGACCCCAAGATGCCATAAACATAAAAATGCTCCAGCTGTTTCTTTACTCCAGTCAGATCTGGGGGGGTTATGTGGGGGGAGGGGCAGCCAGCCCCCATATACTCCAGCTGGATTTAGCTAATTAGCAACCTTTATGTCATGTGCACGACAAGCACAGCAATTCTACAAAAGACCTGGACTGGATCCCATTGTGTCCATCAGTCAGCAGGTCAGCCTGCCAAGCCTTCTCTTGGTCATTTCTGATAGAAAGTGGAGGCTAGAGAGCTGGGTGTTGCAATGCATTTCTGTATCATGGTCCTGCAAACTCTGGACATGTATGTTGAGGTCCAGACTGATTTCCCAGTGGTCTCAGCTTAGGCCATGTTGCAACTTGTGAGGATAAGAAATCTCTGCTTGGGAGACGCCCAAGATTGTTGCAGCCTGGTGAAGCAGCTGAAGAGTGAAGTGTCCTGGAAGTGGTATGTCTGGATAGGGAATGAGCACTGAAATAGCAACGGATACTGCAAGGTCAGGAGTAAGGGTGTATTGGTACAACTATGTGGTGACCCAGGATCGGAACCGAGGGGAGCCGTGTAAGTCCAAACTCAGGCAGAATGGGTGGCAGTGCAGGACAAGAATAGCAGAGCGTGGGGGGGGTGCAAAAATGAGGTCCATTGGCAGAGCTATGTCGTGGTCTCAAACCAGGTGTTGCATTGCACTGGCAAAGCCAGACGCTTATACGTCCCCTGCCAGCAGCACTGGGCCAAGATCCCAGCAACAGCTTTCGCCCCTTCCATTTCACGAGCAACATATTCATGCACAGCAAAGACAGGGAAAGCTCCTGGGGAGGTAGAGAGCAGTGCGGGGGTGTTTCTGGTGTTGAACAGCAGTGAAACGCTATTTCTCTCTGAGGCTGACAGTGTAAATGCATTTCCTGGCAGGCAGATCATTCTGCATTAAAATTCTTGGTGAAGATTATGAGCGTGTGTTTATGAAAAGCCTGCGAGTGCTTCTTGGAACCAAACATGCTTTCGAGATTAGATGTTTGGGTGTGGGCTGAGTGCTCGTTCAATGTAAAAAGTTAAGCTTCTAAATAGACAATTCAAACCCACCCACCTCATAAGGAAAAATAGCCTATCCCTTCCTCCCCAATCCCCCGCTTCCTTGTACGTGGGTATCTGGCCATCGTTATACTCCCTGATTCCCAGTGGGCCACCACTATTCTTTAGATTACAGGTGGACACAAAGCTAATGGTGAGCTGGCTTGTCTTGTCGCCAGAAACATTATCCAATCCAAACCGTGTTGTGATGGTCTCACAAAAATCATTGTTGTGAGGCTATACAAGGAGGATCTGACCATTTCACAAGCTTTAAGCACATGCTTGTGTCCCACTGACATCAAGTTAAGTTTAAAGTTAAAGGGACTCAGAGTTGAGCCTGTGCGTAAGTGCTACCCTGAATAGGGATGTTTTAATGCAATGGCACGTTGGCTCTTTAACTAAAGGGGTAGAGGTCTGTGCACTGGAACCAGTGTCCCAACCCTGCTAGCAATCCCTTGGGGGGGCGGGGGAGGGCGGGGTTGGTTACATATGGAATGCAGGGCATTGCTTGGAGTTACAAAGCTTTTGGGAGGCATTTCTATCCCTAGTGCAGGGCCCAGGCTAGAAGAGTATGCTTATTTTTTTAGAGATGACTCTCCCTTGAAGGAAATTGGGTTTAAGTTCCAGGGGAAGAGTTTCACCAAGAGTGACACTAATTTTGTGATGAGCTTCCCAACACCTCAGGCCCCCCTGAGGGTCACCCAGCTTTGCTACTGATGTGACCATGAGAAAGGAGGCAGAGGTTCCCTTCAGTTAAGCAGCTGTGAGTGCAGGGGCTCACCCACTGCTCTGGGCCAGATACTGGGGTTTGTTAATAACACCTAGCTCTTATATTAGTGCCATGAGTATGGGGAATAAACAGGAAGATCTGGCAATATAAGCACATGAGCTAAATTATGACTTAATTGACATCACAGAGACATGGTGGGATAAATCCCATGACTGGAATATTGGTATAGAGCAGAGGTCCCCGAACTATGGGGCGTGCCCACCCAGGGGGGGTGTAGAGGAATGTTTGGGGGTCCCTGGCCAGTCCTCATAGGGGCAGGGAGGGAGCGCCACCCAGCTCCACTCCTGGCCGAAGCCCCGGCTGCCGGCCCTGCGCCCGGGGCCCTGGCTGCTGGCCTCAGCCCCTGGCCAAGGCTCCAGGCCCGCCCCCACCCCCCTGCTGTAGTCCCCTTATCCCTGTCCGCATCCCCCCTCCTGGACCATGGAAGGTAAAAAAGGGGGGAGTGTGAGGTAAAAAGCTTGGGGACCACTGGTTTAGAGCGTGTTGCTTGTTCAGGAAGGCCAGGCTGGGGAAAAAGGGAGGATGTGTTGCATTATACATCAAGAATATATACATTTCTTCTGAGATCCAGAGGTAGGTGCAAGGCAGACCAGTTGAAAATCTCTTGGTAAAGATAAAAAGGGGGAAATAATAGGGGAGATGCCATCGCAGAGGTCTATTATAGACCGCCAGATCAGGAAGAGGATGTGAAAGAGGCATTGAGAGAATAAATAACAGAAATCTCCAGAACACAAGACCTGGTAGTAATGGAGGCCAGACATCAGTTGGAGAAGTAATACATTGGCAAAACACAAATGTCCAAGAACTTATTAGAATGTATTGGGGACAACTTTTTGTTTCAGAAAGTGGAGGAAGTAACTGGGGGACACACATTTTAGATTTGGTTCTGACCGAAAGGGAAGAATTGGCAGCAAATCTGAAGGTGCAGGGTAATTTGGGTGAAAGTGATCATGAAATGTTAGATTTCGTGATTTTAAGGAAAGGAAGGAGTGAAAGCAGAGAAAAAGGGCAATGGATTTATAAAAAGGAGACTTTAACAAACTCAGAAAACGGGTAGGTAAGGTCCGATGGGAGGAAAATCTAAGGGATAACAGAGTTCAGGAGAACTGGCAGTTTCTCAAGGAGACGGTATTAAAGGCACAACTGCAAACTATCCTGATGTGAAGGAAAGATTGGAAGAATAATAAGAGGCTAGTATGGCTCCATCAGGAAAAAGGAATCCTACAAAATATGGAGACATGGATACATTGGTAAGGAGGAGTGCAAAAGAATAGCACAAGTGTGTAGGACAAAATCAGAACGCCTAAGGCATAACACAAGTTACACTTAGCAAGGGACATGAAAGGCAATAAGAAGAGGCTATTTAAATACATTAGGAGCAAGAGAAAGATGAAGGGAAGTGGAGTCCTCTACTTAGAGGGAAGGGAGAGCTAATAAATAATGGCATCAAGAAGGCTGAAGTCTTAATGCCTATTTTCCTTCAGTCTTACTAAAAATACTTAACACAACTAATATTAACAACAAGGGGAAGAAATGCAAGTCAATAGGGAAAGAACAGGTTAAAGAACATTTAGATAATTTAGATGTATTGGAGTCAGCAGGGTCTGATGAAATTCATACTAAGGTGCTTAAGAAACTAGCTGAAACAATTTTAAAACTGTTAAAAGAAAAGGAGTACTTGTGGCACCTTAGAGACTAACCAATTTATTAGAGCATAAGCTTTCGTGAGCTACAGCTCACTTCATCAGATCATCTGATGAAGTGAGCTGTAGCTCACGAAAGCTTATGCTCTAATAAATTGGTTAGTCTCTAAGGTGCCACAAGTCCTCCTTTTCTTTTTGCGAATACAGACTAACACGGCTGTTACTCTGAAACTTAAAACTGTTAGCAATTCTCTTCAAGAATTTATGGTGAGCGCACAACTGGTTAAAACATCATACTCAAAGACAGGTTTCAGAGCAGCAGCCGTGTTGGTCTGTATCCGCAAAAAGAAAAGGAGTACTTGTGGCATGTTAGAGACTAACCAATTTATTGGAGCATAAGCTTTCATGAGCTACAGCTCACTTCATTGGATGCATGCAGTAGAAAATACAGTAGGGAGATTTCATATACACAGAGAACATGAAACAATGGGTGTTACCATACATACTGTAACGAGAGTGATTAGGTAAGGTGAGTTATTACCAGCAGGAGAGAAAAAAAAAAACCTTTTGTAGTGATAATCAAGGTGGGCCATTTCCAGCAGTTGACAAGAACATGTGAGGAACAGTGTGTGGGTGGGGGGGGAGGAATAAAGTCAAAGAGTAATTAGCAATGGTTTCCTGTCAAACTGAGAAGGTATATCTAGTGGGTCCTGCAAGGATCAGACCTAGGTCCGGTACTAGTCAATATTTTCATTAATGACCTGCATAATGAAGTGGAGAGCATGCTTCTAAAATTTGCAGATAGCACCAAGCTGGGCGGGGGTGTGTGCAAGAATTCAAAATGATCTTGAAAATTAGGGAATTGGTCTGAAGTCAGCAGGATGAAATTTAATTAAGAAGTGCAATGTACTTCCCTTAGGAAGGAAAAATCAAATGCACAACTACAAAATGGGGAATAACTGGCTAGGTGGTTGTACTGCTGAAAAGAATCTGAGGGTTTTACTGGATCACAAATTGAATATGAATCAATGTGACAGAATTGTGATAAAAGGCTATCATTTTAGGCTGTATTAAAAGGAGTGTCATATGTAAGACACGGAAGGTAATTGTCCCACTCTGCTTGGCACTGGTGTGGCCTCAGCTGGAGAACTGTGTCCAGTTCTGAATGCCACAATTTGGGAAAGATATGGACAAATTGGAGAGAGTCTAGAGAAGAGCAATGGAAATGATCAAAGATTTAGAAAACCTGAGCTAGGAGGAAAGGTTAAAAAAATGGGGCACGTTTAGTCTTGAGAACAGAAGACTGAAGGGGGCACCTGATAACCGTTTTCAAATATGTTAAGGGCAGTTAAGAAGAAGATGGTGATCAATTGTTTTCCACATCAATTGTAGATAGGACACGATGTAATGGACTTAATCTGCAGCAAGGGAGATGTAGGTTAGATACTAGGGAAACCTTTCCAACTGTAAGGGTAGTTAAGCTCTAGAATAGGCTTCCAAAGGAGGTTGTGGAATCCCCATCATGGGAGGTTTTTAAGAACAGGCTGGACAAACACCAGTCAGGGATGATCTAGGTTTCCTTGGTCCTGCCTCAGGAACTGATAACCTCTTGAGCCCTGCAATTGCTACCTTCCAGCTCTACCTTGCTCTGATTCTATATAGTGCTTTTCATCCATAGATCCCACAGCACTTTACATTATCCCCATTTTACAGATGGGGAAATTGTGTCACGGGGCGGGGAAGTGACTTGTCCGAGATTGCCCAGCAGGCCCGTGGCAGAGACAAGGCTACAACTCTGGTTTTCTGAGTCTCAGTCTAGTACTCTATCCACTAGGCCACAACACCTCGCAGGTTTTCTAGACTGCCTTGGCTTCAGCTAGATCAGCAGTACCCTGAGACCAGCCTACCAGCGTTTCAGTGCTCTCCACTCCTCACCAGGACTCGCATCTGAACAAGCCCGGAGAGTTACCAATGTCAGAAAGATTTAGGGCTTGGGGTCCACTTGTGTTTGGCCAAAGGATCCAGTTGGTGCTTTGCAGTTGCAGACAGGTCCATCCATCCGCACTGTCCATGTCAGGCTCGTCCCAGCATTCCAGGCTCTTGCTGTAGCAAATAAAAATGTCCCTCATGAATACTATCGCCATGTCCTTCCTCCAGGTACAAACACACACTGCCTCTCCTGCTCTCTCAAAGACTAATGCCCAGATCTTATGCTGTATCGTACATGTGCACTTGAGGGGGCGGGAGAACAGGGGTTCTCTTCTCCAGGCCCCGGTGCAGCAGCCATGTGCACCATTCCAACCTTGCACCTACAGATCTGCTCAGCAGAGGAGCTCTCTTGCCCGCTGGAGCATTTTGTGTCCCCAAATTATCATGGTTTGCCCGCTAAGAAGAGTTGCCTACCAGTTAGGGGCATGGTCGGTTCCCCTGTCTCACAGCTCATAGACTGGGTGGTAAAGGACTCGTTCACCATGAGGTTTTGGTGCGTAAGGTGCATCCCACCTGTTCTGCCCCATTCTCCCAGCTCTGAGACACCCAGTGCTACCAGGCTGACATCCAGACAGAGCACTGGTCTGCTGTCCCTCCTTACCCACGTACACCCACTCACGCATTCAGTCTGCAACACACAGACACAACCCTGCATCACATACACCCCTCCCATGGGGTGCAGACAAACATCCCAGCTGCCCCATGAGCCCAGATCACACACACACACACACACATACAAACACACCACATCTCTCTCTCACCCAACACGTCATCACATGAACACCTCATGTTTCGCGCTTACCTCACATAACATGCACACATCATGCAAACATATGAGCACTTGCACCACAAGACACTCACACACACACACAACATGGCCACATCACTTAAACACAAGATGTTGTCCTAAAAGCACAGCTTCCTTTCGTAAGTGCTTTTTCAAGGCGACCCTCCCTGCTCTGCAGCCGGGGCGGCCTGAGGTCTGATTTTTTTAGTGCAGAAGACCAGGTTGTATATCTAAATATACGTCTAAAAAATAATAATTTCCAAGAACAATGGTGGAAGCAGCCCAAAAATGTGCTAAGGAGAAGAACGAGTGCATTAGAGCTGGAGTCCAAGCAAAATATTAAAAGGATGAATCAGGAAAAAAAATATATGGGGTTTTAAAAAGTTATTTTTCTTTTTTAATGGTTAATGGCAGGTTTTCAGTTTGAGCTTCAAGTGCTGGAGAAATGTGTCAAATGATCCTGTGTGGAGCTATTCCATGGGGGATGAGAAAAACATTGTTTTGATTAGACATTTAAGATGGTTTCAATCAAGCCCTGCTTAGCGATCACACAGACTAGGCTTTATTATTATCATTATCTTTCTTTATTTCTTTCACTCACTTCATGCTACCTGTGTCATGCCTAACGATCTCCCAGCAGCATTTGACTATCGGCGTTAATTAGTCCCACTCGCTGTTTCTTTTGTTTTTGAGTTTTATTAGCACCAGTGGTTTGGCTTCCAGGCTGTGTGACAGGGTGTAGTGGCGGCTGCTGTATGAGCAGTTTATAGGTCGCCAGGTTTCATGGATTCCCACTGGGTTTGGTGAACTTTGACACTGACAAAAGTGAGTCAGAGATAGCATCCGGTCCTTCAGGATTCTTTGCTCTCTTGGGGCTCGGTGCTGCAAGACCTCAGTGTATGGCACTCCCTGTGACTTCAGCGGGGGGTGTCGCACACAAATGGCTTGCAAGATCTGGACCCCAGTCCTGAGCACCCTAACACACAAGAGGGCTCTGCTATTCCAGTCACAGATGCTAGCACAGCTCTGCTGATGCACCTCAGTCCTGATCTGCCACCCCCACCTTGCTATTCCAACCAGGGGGCCCCTACACAGCTCTACCAATGCCCCCGAATCCTGACCTCCAGCCCTTCTTGCTATTCTTGATACTCGCCTGCCCATGACCCTCAGACTGACTTGAGTGCACTCACAGTTCTGCCAGCATCCCTCACTCCTGACCTCCCGGCATCTCCGGCTTGTGAGTATAATGACCTGTTAACCCTTTGATATCCAGGAGTGAGGAGGGCAACAAATCAACCTGTGATTTTGCATGTTCCAAATTGCTAATTTACACCCATGTCCTGAAAACACTATAGGCTAAAGTGACTAGAGCAGTGGGCTGGAACTTGGGACATCTGAGTTCTATTCCCACCTCTGCTGCTGGGTGACCTTGGGCAAGTCACTTCACTTCTCTGTGCCTCAGTTTCCCCAGCTGTAAAATGGGGATAATGATCCTGACCTCCTTTGTAAAGTGCTTTGAGATCTCCTGACAATTAGAGCTAGTTGGTATTATTATTCAGTCCTGGTGCCACTGCAGTTTATAACAAAATTCCCATTGATTTGATCCTGCATGATTCACCTTGGCACGACTCCCCTCTTACCCAGAGAAGTGTTGCCAGCTCAGTGCACCATCCAGTAGCAGAAAATAAGCTGGAAAATATCAGTTTCTCAGAATCAAGCTACCCCAGACACTTCGTATTTCACCAAAGACAATACAGCCGCTCAACAAATGCCAAAGCATTAGCATCAGCAGCCAGAATATCAGCTTCGCTTCATAAATTCCCCCACTCCCCATTCCTTAGCCTCAAAGTGTATTAGGTGTGAGATACTGATTTGGAATGGGGGCCAGGCAAAAGAAATAAACAAATAAACAGCCTGGAGCAATTTATGGGGATTTTGGGGCAGGGAGGGGGGAAATAGAGCTTTGCTGATAACCCTCTTCCCTCTGTAGGGAAAGTAGAGTCACATGCATATGGGATGCATATAAAAAGCCCATGTGTTTAGCAATTCAACAGCTCAGCAGAGAGAGAAAGAGAGTGTGAGTTAAGTTAAAAAGAAAAGGAGTACTTGTGGCACCTTAGAGACTAACCAAATTATTAGAGCATAAGCTTTCGTGAGCTACAGAGGGTGGTGCTGGTGGGCTATCACCAGCAGGAGAGTGAATTTGTGTGGGGGGGTGGAGGGTGAGAAAACCTGGATTTGTGCTGGAAATGGCCCACCTGATGATCACTTTAGATAAGCTATTACCAGCAGGACAGTGGGGTGGGAGGAGGTATTGTTTCATATTCTCTGTGTATATATAAAGTCTGCTGCAGTTTCCATGGTATGCATCCGATGAAGTGAGCTGTAGCTCACGAAAGCTCATGCTCAAATAAATTGGTTAGTCTCTAAGGTGCCACAAGTACTCCTTTTCTTTTTGCGAATGCAGACTAACACGGCTGTTACTCTGAAACCTGAGTTAAGTTAGGCACTACCAGCATTAATTGGGACAGGTACAATAATGCATACAATGGAAATGGCTTCAGAATATTAAATTTCTGGTGGGGAACCTTTTACAGTAATAATTACTCGATCTATCTAACCCCATAGACCCTATCTATCTCTATCTATCTATCGCTATACACCCCCTCTATCTAATCTATCGCCATACACTCCCTGTATCTATCTAATCTAATCTATCTATCTATCAAATTTCAGCCACTCTAGAGATGGACAAAAACTTGGTTTAGCCAAACTAAAACCAAGACTAATTTTTCTAATCAGTCTACTCATTTGCTTGTCTTCCTAATGTCTAATCTGTTTCTATTTATTCCAGACCAATCGCTTGTTCAGACCTAATACCCATTTATCAATATCCCCAAAGGTAGGGGTAAATTGGGGGCTAATTTGGCTCGCTTTGTACAGCACTTTGAGAGTGGTGGCTAGGATAATAGATGTGCTCCTAGCAGAATGTTGCAACACTATAATAAAAGCTTCCACCAATCAGAAACTGAGTCACACATTTGAGGGAAAAAAAAGGGGGTGAGGGGCAAAAATCTGATTTCTGATTGGATGAACCAAAAAGAAAATCTGTTCTCTAAGCCAATCAGAATGTTCCGGTAGCTGCAATGTTAGCTGAGGGTGGGATACTTACCCTTGGTGATTACAACATCCATCAGGGATAATGACAACACGTGTCTCATTAATCATCTGGTGTAAACAAAGGGAGACTCACTGAAACAGAGCCGTGTGGCTGGATGAATGGCTCTGAGTTTGAAAATAAACATTTCAAGGTCTGCCTCAGCGTTTATTTTTGCTAAATGATTTGGCTTTGCTTCAGCATTTATCTAGCAACGGGGGATCCATTGCACCAGGACAGCATCGCTTAGCTCCACCACGAGGGGATTGTGCAGGGAGGGCCAGCCTTCTGTAAATCATTGACATCTATACTCCAAACCCCTCCACTTTCACTTCCTAAAGGTGATCTGAAAATATCAGGGCAGAATCTTTCCTATGCGGCAGGCTGCAGGGGGCATTCAGCCTAGAAATACATACGCACTACTGTTGCCAGCTCGCATGATTTTATCATGAGTCTCACAATATTTGGGGGTGTTCTTAAAGCCCCAGCTCCTGGAGTCCTGTGATTCAAGCAGTTGGGACTTAAAGAGAACGCCCTACTATCGCGCAAGTTGCAAAACAATCACCAGAGTTGGCAACACTGGCCGGGGTGCATGTGTGCGGATGGACGCACATACATACACAATGTAAACATACTCTTCTGGTGCATTGGTGCGTGCTTCAGGCGTCCTGCTCCATGGAGATCACAGAACATATGTCTTTAGCTATTTCCGTGTTTCACGTTTCCAGCTTCACAAAACAAGGGAATCTAAAGCCACAGCCTGGAATCCCATTTCAGAGATTTAGCTGGGTGTCTTCGAAATGTCCCATTTGCCTGTGTTACACTGCACTGCACCTTGCGAGGCAGCCGACGAGCTCGCAGGCTAGCGGGGGGAGGTGGCAGATCGGGTGAGGCCAGAGGGCAGAATGCAGACCTAGAGGTGGCAGTGGGTGAGGGAGAGCTCTGCGCACTGCAGATGTTCCCGGTTTTATTCTAACGCGCGCCCCTTCCCTGGGGGCTATGTGTCACGGTCATTAGCAGCAGAGAGAGGATTTTGCACACATCCTCCCTCTGCATCTCCAAACCCTACTCCAGACCACTTTGGAAGGGTTACCCTGTGCAGCACAGACAACGGCGAAAACCAAAAGCACATTGCCCCAGGGGTCTGGTTCACGAGGCCACATCCCTCTCACCTAAGCACCAGGGATCCCACAAGGGAACCCAAAGAGACGTCCTAACTGCTGAGAGAGAAACATCCAGGGTGTTATAATCAGAGGTGGTGCGTGGTGTGTGTCTAGAATTACCTGTTGATCTACGTGTGTTCACGAAGTGCATGGAGTGTCATGCGTTGCAATGTGTGTGTCCATGAAGAATGTGATGCATTGAGGGTGCATGTGTAGGAATCTGAAGAGTGTTACGTATTGGTATGTGTGTGTGTACATGGAGAGTGTGCAAAGAGTGTTAGGTGCTGGGGTGTGTGTAAGGAGACTGTTGTGTTGACCAGGTGTTGCTAGCTGTCTGATTTATGCATGATATTTGCATACAATGTGGAGTGTCTGAGTTCCATGGTGTGTGTGTGTGTCCTTGTGGGTCGGAGGTGGCATTGTGCAGGGGCACACAAGGTTTAATTATTTTAATTTGTGGTGATGTGTTTGCTGACAGTAGGCAATGTAGCGCTTACAGTCAACAGCGCATCAGAGGCCTGGGCTCAAATGAATCACTTGTGTATATGAGCCAAACTGCAACAGTGCAAGACCCTGCTCTGTTTCCAGGAGGTGCATTAGCACTGAGAGCGCATGGCAGGATGGAGTTTCAGGAGATGGAGACGGCTAGTGCTAGGCTAGGGAGAGCGCTCCAGATGTGGGGGAAAGGGACATACAGATGGGAGAAGGGAAAGAGCGTGACGGGAGGGGGGAGTGAGGAGAGATGTAGTGAAACAAAAAAAGAGACAAAGGTTGAATTTAACCCTTTAAAGGGCTCCACACATTCTGTCCGTGTGTCATGATGCACTAGCCGGTTCTCCTCCTATTAACCTGTCTTATTCATTTAGTGAGTATTCAATAACCTCATAGGTTTGGCCATTCCTGTTCAGTCTATTGGCTCATCTTGTCCAGTATTCTGCCTCCAACAGTGACCAGCACCAGCTGTTCCAAGGCAAAGCAGATATCCATAATGTACCTAGCCACTGGGTCAGTGAGAAAACCTTCCTGACCCTGTAGAAGACTATGCCCTGGAGCATGAGGCCTGTTTGCCTTATGCAAAAGTTATTGGTGGTTATAAACATTCAATTCATTAACAAATGCAGCCTTATTCTGCTCCAGTGTTTAGTATGCTGTAAGTGGAGCTCTGAAGATTACTTGGCAATACATCCTCACTGGAATACATCCCTCCTGTCCTGGGTCTAGGAGCAGCCTAGATCTCAGCAATCTGTGTGGGACTGGGCAATTAGAACCTTAAGGACCGAGGGCACTGGCAGAGGGCAGAAATAGCAGGTCAGGACGGAGGGGCATTGGCAGAGCCGTGTGAGAGGCTCAGGGCTATGACAGCACAAATATCTCCCAAAGAAACTCTGGAAATGTTTGTGCAGAGATCAGCAGAATCAGTCCTGGCTAATTTGGGGCCAGCGTGGATTTCCACCTTGACCATTAGCATAGTCCTTCAAACTGGATTTGGCCTGAACTATGACTTTCATTTGGGTCAAGTTCTCTTCTTCTGCTCCACACAGGACACCCCCTGTCGCTAATATGTCAGGTGCCTATTGAAATCCACACTCAGCCAAATATTCATTTAGTTCTGATTTATTAAGCCAGTTACTGTATAGATGATTAGAAACATATTTCTGGAAATTGACTGGCCACGGAGCAGACATGTAGCCATTACAGAGTTGTTAATATTCTATAAATATGTTTTTAATCATTTCTGTATTTAACATACAATAACTGTCCTTTTAAATGTAATGTATATTTGGCAGCCTTAATATAAAGAATTGCAGGTTTTTGTTTGGTTTGGTTTCCTACAGATTCATTAAGTTCTGCTGCGTGGAGAGAGAGTGCAGATTTTGAAAGTGGACTTTACTAAATTGAGAGAGAGAGATCCTCTCAAGTGTTCAAGCACCAGAGTGTCTGTGAGAATGGGCGGATAGGGATGGACTCATTATATAGAAGACTTTTTTTTGCCCATATTGCCTATTAAGGAGGCAACGTTGACTAGTGGATAGGGTGCTTGTCTAGGAATCAGACGATTTGAGTTCTAACTCTGGTTGTGCAGCCAACCTGTGGAGTGGCCTTGGGCCTGTCATGTTACTTCTCTGTGCCTCTGTTTCCCCTCCCACCCTTAGACCATAAGGTCTTCAGGGCAGTGATAGCCTCTCACTACTTATCTGTAGAGCCCTGAGCACAGCGGTGGGCAAACTACGGCCCGGTGGCCTCATTCGGCCCTCCAGACATTTTAATCCAGCCCTCAAGCTGGAAGAGGGGTCCAGGGCTTGCCTTGCTCTGGTGCTCCAGTCGGGGAGCGGGTTTGGGGTCTTGCCCCACTCCACGCAGCTCCCAGAAGCGGAGGCATGCCCCCCCTCTGGCTCCGATCCATAGGGGCCGCCAGAGGGCTCCGCATGCTGCCCCCGCCCCAAGCGCCACCCCCGCAGCTCCTATTGGGTGGGAACTGCAAACAGTGGGAGCTCCAGGGGCGGTGCCTGTGGACAGGGCAGCACGCGGGGCTGCCTGGTCACACCTCCGCGTAGCAGCTGGAGCGGGAACATGCCGCTGTTTCTGGCAGCTGCTTGAGGTAAGTGGTGCCTAGAGCCCATCCCTGAGCCCCCCCCCCCGCACCCCAATCCCCTGCCACAGCCCTGATCCCCCTCCTGCTCTTGAACCCCTAGGTCCCAGCCTGGAACACCCTCCTGCACCCCCAACCCCTCATTGCCAGCCCCACCCCACAGCCCACACCCCCAGCCAGAGCCCTCCCGCCCTCCAACCCCCAATTTTGTGAGCATTCATGGCCCGCCATACAATTTCCATATCCAGATGTGGCCCTCGGGCCAGAAAGTTTGCCTACCCCTGCCTTAGCACAATGGGACCCGTATCTCAGCTGAGGCCTCTAGGTTCTACTGGACTAGAAATAGGAGTGAGGAGCAGGGTTAGGATACAGGCAGTCCTCCACTTTACGACATTCGAGTTACAATGAAAAGCACTTACAATGTTTATAAATTGACATCCTGTTTTGACTTTCCGATATTGGTTTCGACTTTCCAACACTCGATCTGACATTGTTCCTCTGGGAAAATTGAGTTACGACATTTAGACTTAAGATGCGATTTTCAGGAACCAATTGTGTTGTAAGTCCGAGGATGGCCTGTAGAGGAAGTCTTTAAGATGGTGTATAGCATGCTACCACCAGAGTTAATAGACAGCCTTGAGTGCTTTGGCTTGATCTTCAAAGGTGCTGAGCAGTGACAGCCATCAGACAAAACCTTTGGGATTGGTACGTGCTCAGCCCCTCTGATAATCAGGCAATCATTCCACCCTCTCTCTCTCTCTCTCTCTCATCGCTCCTTCTTTGTCTTCCTCACTGTGTTTTTGCTGGGCGCCTCAGAAATGGTGGATGCACTGGATGGAGTCTGGAGAAGGGGGTCCAGTAAAAATTTTTAAAAAGGGGGAGGAAGGAAATTGTGCAATATTTTGAAATGTCAAAGTTGTTTCTGTTTTGTAGCGTTCGCAGTAGACTTGTTCCATGGAAACTTTTCACATTTTTACATGCATTTTTATCAAAAATTTACCAATCACCATTTGGGGAACAATGTTTTCAGTTAAAAAATATTGTGAAAATGTCAAAAACCAAACTCCACAAACAACAGTGTTTTGGGTCTTATTCTTACGATGAAGAGGGTCGGGGGGGAAAGTGTTCTGAGGTCACACACACGCTTCAGACATAAGCTACAAAAGCCAGGCTGACTTTTAAAACACCTTCAAACTTGATGTCCTATCGCACCTGATTCCCATCCAGATGACTGACTGTTCCCCGAGACCTGCTGCCTGCAGGAGAAGAAGGTTGAGAGAGGAAAGAATTTACATTAAATTAAATTATTTTAGCTGGAAAAATAAACCCTTCTCACAGCTTGAAGCAAATGCCTGCCTGATGCCTTCACGGCTCTCGGGCTCAGCGCGAGATGGCTGCCATCACCCTGAAATGAACGTCCGGAATGCCAGACTGAGCTCAATTCACTCACTGCAGGCGTGCCTGCCAATGGAAATCAGCCCATTTTACAGCTCCAAGGGAAGGGAAAGGATGCTGAAACAGGAAGTCAGGTCAACCCACCTGCAGAAATCAAATTAACCCCTGGTACCCTTAGGGTGACCAGACAGCAAGTGTGAAAAATCAGGACCGGGAGTGGGGAGTAATAGGCACCTACATAAGACAAAGCCCTAATATCGGGACTGTCCCTATAAAATTGGGACATCTGGTCACCCTATGTACCCTAGACCCCCAGGTTGAGAGCTCATGGTCTATTGGCTAATCCAGCAGGATGAATGAAACTATCCGGCACAGGAGCAAATTTTTATGCCTGCAAACATATCCAGAGGGCAGGCCTGGATGCCCCACCAGCCACTGGGAAGCCCCTGACAAAGGGATATGGATGACCGGAAGCTCTGCAAAAAGAGCGTCTTGGCCACTGGGTGCAGAATCAAGGACAACAGACGGCCTGGAGTGATGGGACATCTGGACTCTGTTCCTCTGGAAGGGGCAGGACTAAACGTGACCTGGCCGGAGGGCTGAGTCCTGGGAAGAGGCCGACCGCTGCGGGACTGGAGTGAATGTCGACAGGGTGCGCTACAGTAGGAAAACCGGCTATGCCACGCCCAGTCACGAGGAGGTGCGCCAGTGCGGAGTCATCCCTCCAGATTCATTCACGCACTCAACGGGGCAGTGCTCTGCGTCGTTCCCAGCTCTAGGGCTGACTGCAGTTTGCTGTCGTGAGTGTCGTGAGGCTACAGCTACTTCCCCCAGTTCTGAACCTTGCTATAGGGCTGGGGAGGAATCTTATCCCCTAACTTCCGCACTTCTTGCGCCTTTGGGGGAAACAGCTGGAACTGGCCACTGTCTGAGACAGGATTCTTGGCTAAGGGGAAGTCCCATCTGATCCATTCTGGCAGCTCCTGTGTGCCTGTTCCCATGTCCACCTCTCCTGTTCTGTACCCCAGTCGTGCCTCCTGTCCGACAGGGAGAAGTCTGTGCAGTCGTTGGAGCCCTGTTGGCCAAGACATAAAGGGCCATTCTTTGTGAAGAGCAGACAGCGATCAGATAACCCCAGGCCAGCTGGCCATCGGCCACAAGCCAACACATCAATCCCCTTTCTGGGTGAGAGGCAGGGTGTCACAATTGGCAGGGCCAGTTGTTTAGAGGATCCCCAGGGGATTCCTCACAAGCAGAGAGAGTCTCTTATCCCAGAGCAAAGTGAGCCAGGCTCCACCGTTCGGCAGGAGAGGGATGCCGTTGGGGGCGAGGGACTCTTTGTTTGCCACATTGCCACTGGCCATCTCATGGCGTCTGAGCTCAGGCAGCCTCAGGGAGGGCAGCAGTGCGGGGAGGGGGAGGATATGGAGACGCATTGGCTTTTAGGGGCTGCCACCCTTCCCTAACTCTTCGCAGCTGTCTGGATTTCCATAGGGCCAGCCCGTGTACTGCAAACCGAGTACACGTCAAGGCCTGAATCCAGCCAGGGTGTTATGGTGACATGCCGTCACTTCCTTCGGTTCACAGGGAATACTCAGAGCCAAGAGCTCGGGAGTCAGCCAGCCCCTCCATCTTCCTGAGAAATCCTTGCAGGGATCTGACCATGCACTGAACAGACAGGACGTTAGTTCATTTGTTCCTCTGTGTATACGCTGGGCTTATGATAGGAGGGGCCAATAGCACTGGCCAGGGGCAGGCATGCTGCAGGCCCATTAAAAGCTTCTCTCCTCTCCTCCCCATAGATCTGCCAATGCTTCACAATCGGAACTTTTGGCACCCCTACGGTTCCAGCCCTGTCCCACCCCCCCTCATCTGCAGCACCACCACTGTGGCCATACTGCACCTCTCCCTCTGACCCCCAAGGCTCTGCTAATGAACAATAACCCTATCCTCCAGCACCCCTTGCTGTTCCAGCCTTGGGCACTGCACATCGCTCTGCCACAGGAACCAAATTCTGACCTCCAGCCCCCTCTGCTGTTCCAGTCCTGGGCCCTGTGTTGAGCACAGACTGCCAGAAGTCTGAATTGTGCAGTGGTTTTACACACCTGTTAGGACCACAAAAATCCATTCAACTGCGGACCGAGCTGGGCTGGAGCCTATTCCCAGATGCACGAGGCCTTGAGCCACTTGGCTGCCTGAGCTTCTCATCCTGGAGGGGTTTGATATCAAGGGTTCCTGGAGCTGACTGCTCCGTCCATCCAGAACCAGTGCCTTTGTTTCTTGGCCAAGCCTGCTGAACTCCTGTTACCCACCCTGCCGCAGTCGCTCTACCTGGATGTCACAGATGGATACATCCCCTGCCCTCCTGGCTAAGCAGCTGTTCACTTAGTCCTGGGAAGGGAGCCTTTAGCTATATGTCCCCTCTGGAGCCCAGAGAAGGGTGGGGCAGGAATGGCACGCTGGTTAACAGAAAGAAAAACCACTTGCTTGCTGCCAGCAGTCTCGTTAAAACTAATGAGACGGAAAGCAACACATGGAGCAGCATGGCAGGTTTGCAGCTTTCCCTCTTGTTTCTCCTTCTTCTTTATTTTTGTTACACCTTTCCGAGGGCGGCCCTGAGCTTTACCAGCAAAGGTGAGGGATGGAATCATGACTGCAGGCTTTGGGGCTGTCTCTCCCTTTCTCACCTGTCCCATTGTTCACAGCCTGGACAATTAGCCCTTGGAACTCATTGCCACAAAACCTTATAGAGGCCAAGAGCTCATCTGGGAACCGAAAGGGAGAGAGAATTCTATGGATAATGAGGTTATCTGGAGTTATAATCGTAAATGCTAAAAGAGTAAATCAGTTTGGGACGGAAAATAAATTCCTGGGCTTCAAGGCTTAGACCAGCCCCTAACTAGAGCTGGTTGAAAAATGGGTGAGGGGGTGTTCCATGGAAAACTTTGAATTTTCATTTTAAAAAACCCTCTAATTTTCAGACTGAAAACCAAACCCTTTCCAGGTTTGGCTGAAAGTTTCTGATCTGGGCTTTCATTCTTTCACCAAAACTTGAAATTTGCTGGGGAAAGGAGACATTTTTTGCCGAAAATTTGATTGATTGAATTTTTTCCTCCAAAAGCTAGTTTCAGCAGAAAACTTTCACTTTTCCCCACCTCTTACTACTCGGGATTGAGAGGGGACCTCACTGAGGGGGAAGCAGGTGTGCCATCTGCCTCCTGCAGGAGATAGTGCCACCTTCCTCTCCAGAGCGTCTGGTGCTGACAGAGGGGGCATACTGGACTAGAAAGGTCAGATCCATCTGTGCTCCCTTTCTCAGCCCTTTCAGCCCCCCTGCTTCTGCATGGGCATAAGGCTTCAGTGGGAGAGGTGTGGCCACGTGAGCAGTACCTCTGCCTCAGAGCCTCTTGTCTCATGCCCTCTTTTTCCGAGCACCTTGGCCCCTCTTGCTCACTCGGCAGAAAGCTGATATTTGGGACTGAGTGCAGAACGAGTCGCACGCGTTAGCCAGATGGTTCAGTCTGTCACTTGCGAGCCGGACCCCACTTTCCCCAGACCAAGTGCTTCTGTCCTATTGAGCAACTGGAAGGAAGGACTGTTTTCTTAGCCCCGAGCTGTCAGCGAGTGCCAGGCAATAGCTTTCCCTCGGCCTCTTCAAAGCTCAATCACGGATAGCAGCTCACTCTGCTGGGGCCTCTGCAGTGTGCCAGGTAGATGTGGTTAATCCTGCGCTTCCCCAGGTGAAGCAACAAACCTTTACCTACAGAACACATGGGCCAAGCCACCTGGTGCAAAGAAGACCCCAATCACAAATGCCAAGGAGAAGCCAAAGGGCTGGTCTCTCTCACATATTCCTCATTTGCTTTCACTTCTCCTTGCTATTTCTCTTCAATATGTAAGCAGAAGTGTTCCAGGCTCCATCCTATAGAATTCTATAGCAGGAATAAAAAATGCCAATCACTCAGCCTGTGGTCAGCCAAGCAAGAGAGATGTTCTCCCTCGTTGTTCATTTTTAACCCGACAGTAAGGCAGCTCCTGCTAAGCCGGGGGCCTGGGCCTCATTAGGGTTTATTAAGCACCAGAGCTCTTATGTTGCAGGTGATGAGTCAATGAGCAGTTCCCTTAATTCTGCAGGAGTAAGGGGGAGGAAATGCTGCAGAGTTTATAGCTAACAAGCCGGCCGGGAAGGGGTAGGTTGTTTTGTTTTGCTCTGCTCAGCTCAGGTTCTCTCTTCAGTGCAGGGCCCAAGTTAAATCTAGGAGCTGCTGAGTTAATTCCAGGGTGGTGTTACAAGGTAATGGTCTTTTACAACAGGGAGTCACAAAATCTAGCTCGATGCAATGGGCTGTGCATGGTTAACTCCATTGTCAGAAGGTGCGGGGAGGGGGGACTGGCCCATGAGCCAGGTGGAACTCCTGGGCAAAGCTTGCACATCTTTGCAGAAGAGGGAGGTTTTGGTGATACAATGATACAGGCCCTCGTAGACTCCTTGGACTGAGCCTGCAGGTGCCAATGGCTTTGCAGTCCCAGGACTTAAAACACAGAGGGAGACACCAGCAACCGAAATCAGAATGTAAATGCAGCCTGAAAGAGGAGCTTAAATGGCAGTCTGGCTCCAGAGGAGGATTTGGACCACTCCAAAGTTTGGGGGCTGTTGAGATCACAGAGCTGGTTTGGGGACTCTGCAAGGTGAGTGAGCATTTGAAAAATGGGGCATTTGGTTCTGATTTTTGGACACACCTCCATATAAGAGGCAGGAGTTGGAGTGGTGGTGGTGGTGGGGGTGTTCTAAGCCCCTCTCTATGCCCAACCATAGCATTTGCTTGTGCTCAGAGTTTCGTTCACAGATGGGGAGTGGATGTGTATGCACAGGGCTTCTGTTTTGGGGGGTTTATAACTTCATTTTCCCAGCTTTATTTGGGCAATGTTTGAGTTCTGTGTCGATGTCTCAAAGTCAGGGGGGGTCAGGGCTTTCTCTTTGTGGGTACAGTCAGTGCTGTTTGAAACAGTACCATGTTCAAGCGCAGTGGGGACCCTTCTCTGCACACCAGCTGGGTCTGCCTGGACCAATGAATGCACACCACCGTGTGCTGTAGCAATCACACCCCTGTAGTCCGCATTGTTGCTCCATGTAGACAAACCTTAGGTACAAAGCAGGGACATTGCCCCAATAGACAAACCGCACTGGGAAAGGGGTGAAGTCAGCACAAACTGAGTAACCATTTCCAGTGTTTTTCTGGTATTTCTTGAATAAATATCTATACCATTTTTTTATTTTGGTTTCTTTTGTATGGCAATGTAAATGAAAGCCAACTGTTTTTCTATGTACTACACCTTTAAATGTAGTGGACTCTCCCTGCCTGCCGCCATGTTGTGTTTTAGTTTCAGTGCAGAATCTGACAGAGTCCCTGTGCACTCACTCAATCACAGGCTTCTCTGTAGCTGCGTCCCCTGGTGCTTCTGTCCCAGGACAAGAGTGGGTAACTTCCTCCTAGGAGTCAAAGCGCTCCCTCGTTGCGCCCATGGTCTGATGAGCTCCTGTCTTGTGCATGTAGAGAGCAGGGTGTCTGTGGCTGATTGGCTCTTGGAGGAATGCTGTGTGTCTGCTAAGCACTTTGTTCATCACATGTGGGGTCTCATGCTCTAGGTACCATAACTACTAATCCTTAAAGTACAGCTAATTGAGTCTAATTATCAGTACGCTCCTCCCCTCACCCCCCCCCATACACCCAATCCATACAAGATCTTCTGTCTCCTAATTGGCAATGACAACCTGTCATTTTTCAGGGATTTGGAATGCAGGCTGGCTTGTCTCTGCCTCAGATTATCTGCCTCTGGCTTTGAACTGTCTATGGCCACCAACCCATTCCTGTACTGGGAGCTAATTCTGTCCCTGTGGGGAGCTAGAATGGGAATTTCCGGTAGGCAATCAGGCCATTGTTTCCACACTTGTTTCTTTTTTCGCCTCTCTTGCACCTTCCTTAACTTCTCTCCCTCTCCTTCTGTCTTCCTTTCTCCTTCTCTCTGTTTTGCATCTCCCGCCGGTGCACACCCTGGGAGAAAAGCTGTGCTAAAAAGTGCACAGAAACGTGCCCTGCCACTTGCATGTATCTATGCCTGTGCAAATGGATGGAGTGGGGTCAGTCCTGGAGTGGGGTCAGAGTCCCCCAGGCTGTGTCATGCCAACAACACAGAGCTTGATGGAACTGTTGCCAATACAACCCATTTGGACAACAGTCTCGGAGGAGTGGATTTAGGACTGGGAAGGATATTTGCATAGTTCAGTTCTTAGCCTCACACCTCCTGGATTAGAAATATGGTGGTCCCTTGTAGGGCTAGGCGGAAAACAGTTGTCCCATCCTATCAGAATTTTGGAGACTTTGACATTTTTTCCCATCCCAAATCAGGACCAAAAATCAAAATCTCAAATATTTTTGGGAACCATCAAACTGAAAAATATATTGGCAGCCAATCAAACTGCTTAATTTCTATTTCAACTTTTTGTTGTTTGTTTGTTTGTTTTGTTTTTAACTCTTTTTGAGTAGAAATTAAGTTAGGTTTTGAAACAAAATTTCCAACCAAGAAACAGAAATGTTTTGTTCTGAAAATTTTGAAACATCCTTCAAAACTTTTAATTTTTTTTTCCCAAGTTGGGAAACTTGTCAGAACCAACCCTTTTCCACCAATAGTTTCAGTTTCAATGAAATAGACATTTTTGGCAAAAAATGCCCAGTCAGCTCTACTTTTTTGCACTTTGTCCAGCAGTTTGACTCTAGAAACCCAATTTAAAGAGCTGCACGTGGCACCTGTACCCATAAATGAGCACTGAAGTGCCCGCCACTGTCATAGGTAATGGACCAGTTAAGCGTGTGTCACCACTGCTCTACCAGATGGAACATAAGACGTGCTAATGTGTGTGTACGTGGATGTATATTTCTGTGTGTCACCCTCTAGTAGCAAATATAAGCTCAAATAATATTCCACCTAAACAACCGTTTGTTAAGGGGGGGCCATAGTTTTGATCTTTAAAGTCCTAGGTTCTATTCTTGATGCCACCCATGTGATTTTTATTTGGTGACCAAGTGATAGATTTGTCAAAAAATATCCAGCATGGGTGCCTCGGTTTGAAAATTTGACCTTGCCTGCCAATTTCTTACCTTTCTTTGCTGGCATATTGTCTCATAAGAACCATGGACCCCTATTTCCCTCTGCCCTTCCTCCCCAGGAGCATGTTAGCAGTGGGCATACTTCATACTCAGGGGATCAGATAAGCACCCAAAAGTTTGGATTCTTATCCAAATGACATGGGGCTGCAAAGGTGTTTCAGAAATCTGTCAAGAATCACTGTACCTAGATACACGAGCTTTGGAGTAAGCATAGTAGCTTCTGGGAGCTGAGTACTTTTGCAAATCTAGACACTAACGACTATTATTGCTAACAAATCATTAGACTGGCTCTAATTACACCCATTCATGCTTTAGGGACATTGCATCATTTAAAACCACAAAGATCCCATTTTGTATTTGTAGGAAGAGGCATTAATTCCACCCTATAGGATACAAACTGCCACTCAGTTTCCCAATGTAGTTTCAACTGGATACAGCATTCTCCTTTTACTTCCTATCCTAAACAGTTGTGTAATGTGCTGTAATGCAGTTATCACGATCTGCCCCGGAGTTGATTCTATTTGGGTGGCAGTGCATGGAGCAATTCAACTCAAGGTTATCTTGAGGATTCATTAATTGCATGTAAATTGGTGTGAGATCATTGCTGGAAAAGTGCAGAGCTGTGCCAGGTATTATTAACACGGAAATCTCAAAGGATTAGATTATTTCAGGTGGGGATTCCTCAGCAGATGAACTTCTAAACAACCCAAAATTCTGCTTTCACGCCCACGTCCCAGCAGAGAATGTGGGAAGAGGAAATACAGAGGAATGTAGGCAATTCTTAGATAGAGGGTCCAATTCTGCTCTCACAGTGGTGTTAATCTGGAGTAAATCCACTGAAGTCCAGTGTAAACAAGAGGAGAGTCACGTCAGGAATATTTTTTAATTTGTCTGAGTAGGAGGCATCTGACAGTGTTCGAAGGCAGGTTCCTATGGACAGCCGCCGGAGAAGCTTTGCAGCGTACCACACAATAGCTCCTTTGAGCTCGCACATGAATACTGCCCCTGTTTGGCATGGGCAACTGCAGGCTATGCATTGGCAACCAGTGGGCATGCTAATTTTGTGGCTGCTTTTGAGTATGTGTCCCACTGACATGTGGCCATCAAGAGGGAATTCTGCTAGCCACACAAATCTGTAGACAAGACCCTAGTCAGAAAAACACCAGCAACTATGGGAGTTGCAGCCTGCTCTGGTTTTTATCATTACCTTAAGTCCCTGGGCAAAAAACAGAGAAGATATTTCCAGAGCTCTATTTCAGACCAGCTGCTCCCCAACCAACTGCTCCCCACCCACCCAGTTCAAAGAGCTTCCCAAGCATCTTCCAGAGGGATTCACATACAACCAAGCCAGGAAAGTTGCTATATTCATCCTGCCCCAGGAGTACTGGCCGTCCATGTGGGACCATGTTGGTTCTCTCCTCGGCTTCATCCAGTGCTATGTTTATCCCTCCTGGTGTCTGGGGAAAGCAGAAATCAGGAAAAACCAAGTCCCTTTCCAATTTTCCCAGCTGAGCATGTCTAGGGATAGAGAGGCATTTCTGAGCTTCCTATCAAATTCATTTGAAGTTCCAATCTGACTTTCTCACGGGAACATCTCACTTGGCTTCTACCGAGCAGGCCCAGTGCTCTGAATTACCCCCTGCCTGTGTGTGTTGTTCTCAGTTATTTGTGCATTTTTAAGCTCGACATCGATAGATTCACGGCCTTGAATGCACATCAGTTTGCAGGAGGTACCAAGTGATCTTGTGCTGGTGGCGATTTTGCCGTAGTCCCAGTGTCTGTCTGAGCCAGGAGCACGGGGTTTGGGACAGTCGCCATGAGGGTGTAGTATAAGCATGTATGCCCTGATTCAGCAAAACACTGAAGCACGTGCTTAGCTTTAGCTTAACTTTGCTCCGAAAGGGGGTACTTGCATGCCAGGGCTTTAGATACCACAGTGATGGGCTTTATAAAATCCTAAAGGAGATACATAGGCAAGGGTGATTCCAGCATGTGATGAATGGCAGAACTCTGGGGTTTGTTAGTCTGGGTCTGCTTGATTCCTTCGAGTTTCATGACACTTCTCCCAACTCCCCCTTATGTAAAGCTATTTTGCCCCAGGGAAATTTAATTATAACAAACGAACCTTGTCAATCTAATTGAATTAGAATCTGTGCTATGCAATCAGGAAAGATTCTTGTCTGAGAGTCATTTTTGCCTGGATTCTAAATGTTCCAAATCCTGAGATCCTTATTCAGTTTTTATTCAGGCAGAACTCCCATCAAGACAGTTCAGGCCAGATTGTATCTCTGCATGAAAATACTAGTATAGAGGCCAAGAAACTCAGCAAGCTTCCTCTCATGGAGTTTCCTCTGCCGCCTTCTGCTGGAAGGGACCGAGCATTAGTTCCACAAATAGAACACATCAGACTTCCATGGGTCTCTAGGAGCTGGCGGGGGTATGGGGCAATCTGCAAAGATGCCTCCGTGTTGGTCCTGGGCTCCCTCCAGTTCTGCTCTTGATCCCGGGAAGCGTGGTTCCACTGTTCAAATTTCGTTTGGTTTGTAGATCTCAATGAGACATAAAAACAAATCTGAAAACTCTTGAACTAGATCCTTAGCTGGTGGAAATTGACATAGTTCCACTGAAGCCAATGGATCTATGTTGACTTATGCCAGTTGTGGTTCTTAGCCCTATATGTGCTGTATTTCATTTGTCTGTAGGACTGTAAGTATAGAAAATTATTCATTATATCGCACATTGTGTTAAGCGTTATAGATGGACAGGTCCAGCTGTAAGGCAGAAGCTCAAGAGGCCATAGCTGAGATTGAGATTTGACCACTCACTCTGCATTTCTAGACTTTTAAGGGCTTGAATGTTCATCTTTAATGTCACATCAAGGCTAGGGTTTGGATTTTGTCTTGCATGGGAATAACCTTGCTGCATGGACTAATGTCCTCATATGTCTGGTCAATCATCTTCTCCCAGCCCAGTGAGACATGTCCAATTGTAACTCACTGGTGAGTCTGTGTTCTAGTCCCCCACTGGGCCAATCCATAGACAATGTTATGTCCCTCCTCTTCCTCCCCTCCTTCCCAGCTACAAAGGCTTGCCTCTTTAGGTCAAACTGTAGCAGCTCATGCTTTCATTCTGGAGGACCTTGGTTTTGGCCTTGGGGTGTTGGCTAAGAGGGCCATCATAACTCAGTCACCTCTACAAGGCTGGTATATTTCCTTATCAAACTAAGGGCAACTCCATCTCAGTTCATTTAGCACTAATTCTTCATGATGCTGAGTGCCCTCTGTTTCCTTGGGCATCAGTGGGGGTTCCCTCTACATATCCAAAGGAAATGCTCACATGCACCAGCTAATGGTTATTTAGAGAATCGTTGGAGATTTTTTTTTTAACTAACCTATAGCTTTAAGCTTCAGACTGGGAATTCAGTCAACAGGACAGTGAATCCAAAAAACCCTAAGACCAACTGACAGCTCAAATGGAAATAGATATGCTTCCCCATCCACCCCACCCCTCCCGCTTATTATTGTTGGCAGACAGGTTGGAGAGGCCTCCAGGTTGAGCCTGTCGAAAGTGCAAGAGAGAAAATTGTTCTCATCTGAATAAACAAAATCAGCTGTTGCCAGCAGCAGTAAAGCCCTAACTGAGGATTCAGGCAGGTCAACTATTATTTCTGTCTGGGTATTGGGTGTGACTGGCACTTCAGAATGGCCTCTTCCTTTTCAGTGTATAGCTGCAAAGGACACTGACTTGTTCTTCCTTTGCCTCCATTCCCTGGAAGGACTTCTCTTCTCCCATCCATTTTGGCTATAGGGTTTGGTCAGTGGTGTCAACCATGAGCCTGCATGTGGGTTTTTCCCTCTGGGCCCCAGAATGTCTATGATGCAGTAAAGAGCACCCCAATTGCAAAAGGGCAGCAATTACATATCACCAGGTGAAGGGGATAAGATCCTTGGATGGAGTTATCATTAGGGTGCTTTGCAAGCCTCAGTTAAGCCTCATGCTTCCCTACCCAACCAGGGGTTGTTATCCCCAATATACAGAAAGGGGAACTGAGGAACCTGCTCATTCACTTGGCCATGGATAAAGCTTTCCCCGGCATCACATAGCAGGCACTGGCAGAGGCAGGATTAGAACCTACAAATGTGTGGGAAGAGGGTGGAAAGTAGGGCTGGAGGGACACAACCTGTTTAGGTCCTTAAAGGAATTGGAATGTGTCATCTCAGCCTCTAGAGGGAAGCATTGCAAAACCACCCTCAAAACAGCACTGTCTGCTAAAGGCAGACCTTCTGCCTCCTCAAAGATCTATACTTTGTGCCTCAGGCATGCTTGGTTTTTCTGTTGTTGCAAAGAGCATTGGTTTTGAAGGGAATGACTGACTGCACCGAGCAGCAAGATTCTTGTGGGGGGGGGGGGGTGTGTGTTAATTTCACATGGACCCACGCAGCCAAGCTAAACAGGGCAGATTGACCAACAGTGTATTACGTATATTTCCCCCATTTGCAAATGCAGATCCTGGCGCTACAGCCAGTCTGGTGCACTGCATGTAAGCTGCAAAGGAATTTCTCTTTCCTAATCGTGGTGGCTCCAGCCCCTGGGAGACTGAGCTGATTTATTTAGGAGAGGAGAGCTGCATCTTTCTGTCTTGTTCAGACTTCGGAGCAGTAGACAGTTGCTTGTTTTATTAATTTGTTGTTGTAACTGGTTGCCCGTGAGAAAGCGGGGCTCGTGGTGCTAGCTACAGCCAAGCAGAGTTCTGGCAGGTGCTGGGCAAGCTTCCCTCAGACAGCCTTGCCAAGGCACGGGAATGCTGACCAGAGATTCCAGTGCTGTTTCCACCCACCGGCTCCATCAATGCGGTTCAGCCCTGACTAACAGCACCCTCTGCTACTCTGGCTTTGGGCCCCTGCCAATGCACCTCAGTCCTGATCCCGGTAAACATTGGAATCCTACCCAGCGCTTCAACTCAGACATGCAGGAGCCCATGCAATTCTGACTAAGGGTCCCTCATATAACTCTTGTTGCTGCACCTCCGTTTTAACCTGCAGCACTCTGCTATTTGTGTTCTGGTTCTTCCTGTGTCTTGACAGTGCACCTCAGTTGTGAGTCAGCAGCCCTGCCTTGCTCTCTCTCACTCCGCTTGTCAGCGTATCTCAGTGTGGATCTGCAGCCTGCTTGCTATTTCAGCCTTGGACCTCCACACGCTCAACTCTGCCAATGCCCCTCGCTCCCGACCTGTCCTACAGACTATCTATATATGCTAAAGAATTCGTCGGGAATAGAGCTTAGATCATAGGATTACAAGTCAGGGCTCTGAATTCTTTTACCAAATCTGCCACAAGTTGTCTGCCTGATCTTGGGCAAGTTACTTTAACCTCTCTAAGCCTCAGTGTCCCCATGATTAAAGTGGAGATCATAACTTTCTTGTGGCTTCTCAGGAGTATTGTGATTCAAAGCCAGATCCTAACCATTTAGAAGGCTCATGGGTGAACACATCATAGACATTTTGCTGCCAAAGACAATGGCCATAGAGCTGCCTCTGTGTTTGTAAACCATCCACAACACAGGCAGCTTCCCCTAGTCTTGCTAGTTGACCTTTCAACCTGCATGGACAGCAGCAGAGACCAGTGGCATAGTATGGAGCTGCAAGCACATGACATGAGCCTGGAAACCAAATCTTTCTTCCAAGAAAATCTGTGCTGAATTCCACATGGGTTTGTTTCGAACACAGAGCCCTCCACAACAGATACTATTTGAATGAGATGCTGAGGACCGCGTGATCATAGACCTTTAATTATAAAGGTCTGTGATCATCAGCATCTCATTAAAATATGTTACGTACAAAGCTCAGGTGGATGCTGTCTCCCATCACTAATCGATGGCTGGTCACCTGCCTGCTTCAAAAGATCTTACAAGTCATCTGATCAGCTGGCCATTCTGCAAGAATCCTTAACTTGAGAACATTGCACTGGTATCACTTTAATCAGTTTTTAAACTGGTACAGATAAATAGGTGTCAGAGTAGCAGCTGTGTTAGTCTGTAGTCGCAAAAAGAAAAGGAGGACTTGTGGCACCTTAGAGACGAACAAATTTATTTGAGCATGAGCTTTCGTGAGCTACAGCTGAATGCATCTGATGAAGTGAGCTGTAGCTCACGAAAGCTTATGCTCAAATAAATTTGTTCGTCTCTAAGGTGCCACAAGTCCTCCTTTTTTTTCTTTTTTTTTAGATAGGTGCAGGCCCCTGTGTGAACACACTCATTTAGGTTTTCTAAGGGGCTGATTTCCATTTAGCTTAAACTTGCTCCTAACTGACTTGAGCTAAACCAAAAGAAGCCTGATTTAAATTGAAATTAGAGCATCCACCCAGCCTTTTGTCCTGGCTAACTGTATCAGTTTAAATTCATCCTTTAAGTTATCCTGGTGCCACATTCCAGTGTAGACAAGCCCTGAGAAGGGGTGGGGAGCACTGAGTTTTTTCTCAAACTGTTCCACAGCCAAGTCATGCAGGACTGGGCCAACGTTCATTCTCAATGATTCTGGAGGTTCACGAGAGTCAAAAGATGGGGGGGGGGGCAACAAAGCTGCTTAGTTTATGGGTAGCTTTTCCTCCTCAGCATATGGAGCACTTACTGCTAACAACAGAGCCCTGAGCGACAAACACACCCCATCCATGCAGGGAAATAGGCATCTGTGTTCCTGTTTTACTACTCACAAGCTGTTCTGTTCTTAAAGAAAGAGGAGGAATAACTCTTGACCTTAGAGAAAGCAGAGGGCTTATAAAAACCATAAGTGCAGCAGGAATTACAAAGCAATTAAAAACCAGGCCAGAACTGGGACTGTGTCAATAAAACCAAAGGGAACTTGTATGCAGTGTTGTTGTGGCCATGGTGGGGTCCCAGGGTATTAGAGACACAAAGTGAGTAAGGAAATATCTTTCATTGGACTGACTTGTGTTGGTGAGAGAGACAAGCTTTCGAGCTACACAGAGCTCTTCTTCAGGTCTCGGAAAGGTACTCCGTGTCTCAGCTAAATACAAGATCAAACAGCTAGTTTAGTTCAGTCTCTCTCACCAACAGAAATTGGTCCAATAAAAGATATTACCTCACCCACCATGTCTCTCTAAAGGGAACTTATGTCATTTCCACACCGGATGTGAGGACTGGGATGATTGACAGCCTCCCACCCCTCACGTGGCCATACAGGAATGGGAGCTGGCCCTTTGGGGTCAGTCTGGCTGATGCTTCAGGCCTCCTGCCTGAGTTTATTTGGTCCAGAATCAAAACACAAACTCTGCTCCCAGGAGAAAGAAGACGAGCCCGGCTTTGGGGCTGTGTGAATCTTTCCTCATATGGGTTTGAGGCTGAATGAATCCAAAACCCAACACACATTATTCTGAGATTCACATGATGACAAATAGAAGTGATCGATCCCTCCCCAGTATCCAGCCTTACCCGGGTGTTTAAAGAACCTGATCTGAGTAGTCACCAGGATGGGAGAAACACGGAGATGGAGGTTGATGGGAGAAAGGGTTTGCAGATGCTTTAGATTAATGTCCTTGGTGTTTAACTTGATACTTGGGTTTGCATCCTAGTCTAGACCAGTGGTTTTCAAACTTTTTTTCTGGTGACCCAGTTGAAGAAAATTGTTGATGCTCGTGACCCAACCGAGCTGGAGATGAGGGGTTCAGGGTGTGGGAGGGGGGTCAGGGCTCTGGGCTGGGGGTGCAGGCTCTGGGGTGGAGCCAGGGATGAGGAGGTTTGGGGTGCAGGAAGGGACTCTGGGTTTGGGGGGGCTTAGAGCTGGGGCAGGGATTGGGGCACGGGGTTGGGGCACAGGCTTACCTCAGGCGGCTCCCGGTCAGTGGCACAGCAGGGGTGCTAAGGTAGGCTTCCTGACTGTCCTGGCACCGCAAATCACGCTGAGCCCCAGAAGTGGCCAGCAACAGGTCTGGCTCTTTGGCGGAGGCACAGAAGAGGCTCTACATGGCTCTTGCCCACAGGCATCTCCCCCTACCCCCCAGCTCCATGAGAGTGCGGAGCCGGTGCTTGGGGCGGGAGCAGCCCTTGCAGCCGTGTGGCCCCCACGCCTAGGAGCCGGACCTGCTTCCCACCCCAACAAATATGAGGAAGAGAAGATCTGTTCAGTTGTCTTTAAGGTGACCAGACATCCCGATTTTATAGGGACAGTCCCGATATTCAGGGCTTTGTCTTATGTAGGTACCTCTTACCCCCTACTCCCATCCCGATTTTTCACACTTGCTATCTGGTCATACTAGTTGTCTCTGAAAATAATGCATTTCTTTGTATTGATTTTTGGCGGTTTTTGTTTTAAGGTCTCCAGAAGTGCTGGATAAATCCCCAAAGTTGGGGTATAGGCCAGATTTAACAGCCCCAGCGGTCGGATGCTTCTATCAAGCTTATGTGAATTATTATGTCAAGCTATTGAGTTTAAGTGCATTATGAGAGGGAATGGAAGTCTCTATTTTATTGCCTAATATGAAATACCTAGCACTGAGCAGGAGACATTTAGGCCAAGCCTATGTTTAACTCTTGGGCCTTGTCTGCACTGGGGAAATTTGCCAGTATATTCAGACCAGTTTTGAAGTTGGTTAGAATATTTTCTTAAATGTCCTCAATGTAGACAAGGCCTGAGACCTAAACATAAGCCTGGCCTAAATTTTCAGGAGTGACTAGTGATTTTGGATGCCTCCATTTTGAAGGGAACACTTTCAAGCCATTTTGTTTTCAGAGGACAGGTGCTCAACACCTTCGGAAAATCAGCCCCCCTTTGAGGCACCTCAGTTTGGGGGGGGAGCCAAAATGGAGGCACCCAAAGTTACTAATTACACTCAAAAATTTAGGCTTAGGACACTGAGATTCCCCTATTGTTCCTTTTCTTCTCTGCCTCCAACCCCAATCTCAAATTTCAGGGCTAGAAGAGATGCGGAGAGGGATATGTATCTATAACTACAGACCAAAGGAGCCGGGAAAGCAAATGAATTCTAGAAGTAATTGCTGGCAAGTTTCTCCACTTTTCCAGTTGAGTCAAATGTACTTGTACTAAAACCTGCCGGGCTGTTCTTTGATGTGGTTAATTCTGTCGCAGGTTGCACTGAAGAACACTGGCAGTGGCCATGGTATTTTCTTCCCAGAGCTTACAGTGTCTGAGTTGCTGGTGAGCATCCAACTCCTATTCTTTCTGTCACCTCAGCCATGTTCCCAATCTGCAAATGGCTGGAATGCACTTTTTTTTTTTTTAATAACTTGTATGGGAATTCTCTCCTTGCCTGTGTCATCAAATAGCCTTCATCTTGCCAGGAAAGCACATCCCTGGGCCATATTTCAAGCTCCCATTGGCTCTTTCAACCCTGCCACTTGGATGCAGCTGCTCAAAGGGGGTCTCATTGCCAAGTTCCTCTTCCTACACAAGGAGTAACTGGCCCCACCGCACCTATGCACAAACCATGAGCTAGAAGGGCAGTTTGGAAGCACACTGATCACTGTGGCTGGCAATGCTCCTTTGGTGTTAACTGCAAAGTGAGACATATGCAACCTGAAAGGGTTGATACAAGCAAACAAAGCTATACAGCAAAGGAGACACGTAGAACTGACTGGAGAATTACATATCCATTTTGCAACAACTTTTGTTTTAAGTCAGCAGTGGACAAAACAAAACCTTTTGGATGTTTTCATGAAACAGAATTGTGTTGGAAACATCCGTGTTCAGGTAGAGAAGGTCAGGTTTTCAATTTGGAACTCTCTCTTTCTCTCTGGAAATGACCAGAGATTCCACCCTGGACCTCAGAAAATTTCCTGTCAAAAACTTCGTTGACATCAATGCGTCACTACAAAACATTCTGGCTTCAATAAAACCACACTTTTTGATGAAAAAATATTTAGTCAAAAATGTCCTGAGCAGCTCTAGAGAGAAGCGTCTGGGGCTGGGAGGGAAAGGAATGTTCATAATGGCACCAGAACCTGGGAGAAATCCCCCAACTACATACTCAGGCCAGATTCACCCAAATGTTTGCTGAGCCTTGGGTCAGGTTTTTGGGGGAGAGAGACTAATGTTCGCGCGTGGGTGGAAAATATATAATACTCACCCAATTTTGTGTCAGTCAGGATAAATTCCTTTGAAAGCATTGGCATAAAACTAGCAGAGGCCTGGTCAGGATCAGGCCCTTTGACCCTGTCTGCATTGGGGAAGCTTTGCCACTGACTTCAATGAAGCCAGGATTTCATATAGATTTTTTTCACCTAAAATGTCCCACCATTGCTACCATAGCCTCACCTCCTCCGGCTTGGTGGGGGTGGTCATGTGAGCACCACTGCCTGCGTTTTTATCCTTCTCATGTGGACCTGCTCTGAGCCTGGTTTGATCAAAATAGTCAAAACTCCAGGGGCTGCAGGCGCCTGTCTACATCAGCGTTCTGAGCATTGCTGACCCAGTAGTACAGTCACAATGGGGAAATGAATCGTGGTAGGCACAGCCTTCCTAGCACCCAAATGCCTTAACAGCTATGACCAGTGGCAGCACAGAGAGGTCCCAGTTCACGAGGAACTCAATGTACACGCAGCAAGAGAGACAGTCCCCTCCCCAAATGGCTTATAGTCTAAGTAGACAAAGGATGAGAAAGTGACTCACAGAAACAGGTCAGAGCTGGGAATAGAATCCTAGTTTCCTGACTCCCAGGCCAACACCTGATCCACGCTGCTGCTTGGCTTCCTCCATCCCCACCCTTCCAAGTTTAGACCGGAAATTTCCAATGGGCGATTCAGCCATTAGCCACACAATTCATGGAGCTTGGACGTGGTTCATCTTGGCCACGGCGCTGAAGTCCTGGCAATAATTACATGCTGCCTTGGTGAGAAAATCCTGCCCTGATCGTATGCACAGGAAGCAACTCTAACAAGCGTGTTAGTCCCATGCTGTGGTTGGGTCTTTAAAGGAAGAGGTGGGGGAAAAGAGCAGGAGAAAATGCCAGCAGCCTAGATACAGGCCTGGAGCCAGAAAGGTCAAAGAGGTTACAAAATGAGGCAGATAGCACATTTCTCAGAGCCTCAGAAAGATTTAGGATTGTGGCTCAGCTGGCATCTTCAGCAGAGATCTGGGTCAGTTCTTATGCCATGCCAGTCTCTTCTCTGCTCTAGTTAGGTGGCTATTTGATCCAGTTGCTGTGGTGGTGTTCCTGGCTTTGCCATTACTCTCTTGTGGGACCTTGGGCAAGTCACTTCACCTTCCCATGTCTCCGATTCCCCTGCCACTGTTTATCTGTCTTGTCTAGTTTGACTGTGGACAATCTGGGGCAGAGACTGGGTCCTCCTCTTACGTGTCTATACAGTGCCTAGCATAGAAACATAGACTCTCTGGACTGGAAGAGGCCTCGAGAGGTCATGTAGTCCGGTCCCCTGCACTCATGGTGGGACTAAGCATGTTGGAGCCTCTTGGATGCTAACTACTACCAGCAAATAGTGACAAGTCTGAGGGGGCCCATTTCTCCTCTCTTTCCATGCACAGTAGCCCTGGATAACACTGTTCAGTGCTGATGGGACTGGGAATGTGTTAAGCGGGGGCCAAGGACCCTTGCCCCCAGCTAGCATTGTATTTTGCAGCTCCAGTATTTTTATGGGCTGTTTGGCCCGACAGCCTTTCATTACCTTTCCTGCCTGCTCGGTTTATATCCGCTGGCTCTTGCTGGCTTTTTCCTCTCTATAAAATGACAATGCACAAACACACTTGCACAAAGAGAGAGAGCTGGAGGTGGAGGAAAATGCCTGACTTGTTATGGAAATAGCATTAAAGTAAACCTTCCCGTTCCCCTCCTCTGCTCATGCGTAAGGACTGGAGGAAATGCTGCCCCATAAAGTGACCATGGTGAGGCATCAAATCAGCAACATTTTGTAATGGACTCTTCAATCTAGCTGACAAAAGTAGAACAAGATCCAATTGAAATTGAAGCTTGACCAATTCGGACTAGAAAGAAGGCACACGTTTTTAACAGTGAGGGTAATTAACCACTGGAACAACTTACCAAGGGGTCATGGTGGATTCTACATCACTAACCATTTTAAATCCAGATTGGCTGCTTTGCCAAAATCTCTGCCCTAGTTCAGACAGGAATTAATTCAGGGGGCCCTATGGCCTGTGTTATTCAGGAGGTCAGACTAGATGGTCACAGCAGCCCTTTCTGATTTTAGAATCTCTGATTCCACAAACCTTTCCTCTGCAGGGCCCTCGGGGATTTCTCTTGCCTTGAGCTCCCTCTTTCCAGCTTGAAGGGGGCCAGGATGGTGGCAGCCCTTGTGGAACCCCAGTCTGTGTGTTAACATGAGGGTCAAACTAAGGCACCATTACAATGAAGAGCTGCCGTTGGTGGATTCCCGGGGGGTGATCCTGGGGTGGCTGCAGGAGCAGGCCTTTCATTTGAGGGAGGCTGTTGAGTTCTGGGAGGGAAGGGAGTCTTTGTTCTTTCAAGTGGGTTCTTGGCCAGTGGGATGGTCCTGGCCAAGCAGGGATCAGCAAGCCATTCATCCTCCGTAGCCCATCCATGTTTTTGCCAACACTGCCCAGAAAGGGCACAAAATCTGGGCTGTCCAAGATTTCAGAGCACTTGACATACATGAACTAAACCTCTGTGGAAGTGTTGCTACTACCCCCATTTTAGAGATGAGACACAGAGAGGGGAAGTGAGTTGCCCAAGGTCCCACAGTAAGACAGTGGCAGAGGCAGGAGCCCAGGAGTCCCTGCTCCTCTCACTGGACCTTAATGCACCAATTGTCCAAGTCAGGACACAGGCACTGCAGATGCCCTATGTGCAAACAACTACATTAGACACACAGAGGCTTACCTGGCACCAGGTCTTGATGGAGCCTATTCCATGTATGCCCCAAGACAGTCATCTATTCAGGAGAGCTAAGCATACTCCACATGAGCTTTTCAGTCAATGGGCCTTCGCCAAGATTCCCTTCCCCCCCTTTACTTTCTTCCTCCAAATTATTGTGTCGCTGTGGGAGAGAGGATTCTGGATAAGGGATTTTCAAGAATCCTCATTAGTTGTGTGGCCCTGGGTCTTCATAGCTGGAGACGGCAATAGGTTGCAGCACTGTTTGCCCAGTGCTCAGCACCGTGGGACTGAAGCCTCTGCATTCGTTGGCTGCTGCTTGCTACTCCAGAGGGGAGGCAGTGGCTAACGGAGGTGGAAGCAGGAAGGGGGAGTTCTCATGGCGCCAGCAGAGGGAGCTGTGGTGGATGGGGCACTGATCCCTTGAAGCCAGGTAGAAGAGATGCATTTAACAGGAGGGGAAGCCATGCCTTTCCCTTTTCCCCCCTTTATCCTAATCCCAGGGGGAGAGATCCCATATAGAAAACAACGCATCCAAACTTCCCAGTGGTCCACGGATTCTCTGCACCAGCTGGAGGTTCCAGCACCACTGCTTTCCACTTGTGCTCATGTAGCAGCCAGAGGGCTCAGCACTGTGTCTTTTTGCCGTTTACACAATATTAGTGCAAAGACACCACACGGACCAAAGAAATGCGTTTACTCACTACATAAAACATGTGAGGCCTTGTCCCGTATACACACTGTCGCTCTGGTTGGCTTCGAAACCACAGAACACAGTGAGCACCGCCAGAGGGCTCGCAAACTCTTGAAAGGAATACTCTCCAATTCCTGTGCATGGCACTCTGGAACAAGTATTCTCTACGTGAAGAAGCAGGGTTCCTTCCCACTGCTCATCCCCACCTAGTGATGGATCCCAGATGACTAGTCCTCAGCCAAAGGAATATGATCTGGCTCATTAGATTACAAGTTGGAACCTTTACAGACTGTAAGTGGGATTCTGTGGCTCCCTCTCCCACTCCCTGTCCCCAAGTCCATGTTTCCTAATAAATCATCCTCTAGCCTGAGCCGCGTCTGCTTGTTTTAAGTTTAACAAGCTTATTTTTTTGCTGATAAGCTGGACTTTGAATTCTTCCCAAGCTCCCGGGTTGGGGCAAATAGCATCAAGAAGGAGAGACTATTAACCATGATATATTGTATGTCAATGGGACTAATGCACAGTGCTTACCGTGGTCAGCGTGTTTCCTTTGTATCAGCATTTCTGGGCTGATTGCGTGTATGACATCGTGAATAGGAGGGGAGTTTCAGGCATGGACCAGATGTAAATGGATGGAGCCAGGTCAGCAATATCGTAGGATGGGGCTACAAGTTACGTGCCAGGAGTAGAAAATGGGTCCCAGTGATGAGAAAGTATTCTAATATGAATCAGTGTCTCGTACAAAATGAGTATAACTTACACCATTTTGGTGCCACACCATTTTTACACTCTGATGACACCCATTGCTTTCATGGAGTCACTCTGGATTTCCATAAGCATGACATAAGGTCTGCAGTTGGGGGTGAGTGGGGTGACTGCAGCACGTGTAGACATACCCAAGCTAGATTTAATCTAGCTTGCTTGGCTACTGGAGCAGTGAAGCCATGGCAGCACAGGACCCCTGGGTACTTCCGTGGGCAGCTAACCCGTGCTGAAGTCACTGCTGCTACTGTTCACTGAGCTAGCTGGATTAAAGACAGCTTGGGTATGAGCACACGTGTTGCAATCACACCTCTGATTGCTGTGTAGACATATCCATAGATCCAAATCTAGTCCTCTGCCTAGCGGGTGGCTTGGGGATAGGCTGAAGTATGTAGAGAAGCTGCTTCTTTTTTTTGTACCCACCTGTTGCTTTTTCTCTTATCCCCCATTCTCTCTCTCTCTCACACACACACACACGCCTCCTTGGCTGTAAAGTGCACTCATATGGCAGCCTCCATTCAGAGCATGTTACCGACCAACTTACTCCCAAAGTACAACTTACATTTCTATTGATATTGCCACTGAATCTGGCCTAGATCCTTCCATGGGACTTGCACCTGCTTACATTGGTAATTAATTTGGCCCCTCATTACATGAGATGAGAAAAACCTTCACCGCACAGCCTGAAACCAAACAAGTTTCACTTGGCTCAGGACTGCTTTACAAATAGAGCTGAATGGCACATTCTTGGTGAATAATGTATCTGATTAATTTCACCACTTTTTCTGCTTGCGAAATGTCTGCAGGCCAACAAGTTTCCTGTTTTCTCAAATGTGTTTAGTGGAACTGTTTGCGGGGCACACTCTGATAAATTCTTGGTCCATAGTTTGTTTGGAAGGCGTTCACAGATGAGTACTACGTATATGAAATGTGAGCTGTGTTAGCTAACTAGGACTGATGGGACACACAAACCAGATGGTATTGTTTCTGTTCCCTGACTGGATGAGGGTAACTCTTAGAATCAGGTTTCCAGAGTGAATATTCATGATTACAAATTCAAAATTTTCAAATATTGGCTTAAAATTCACTCTTTCTGCTAGCCTTCTGGCCAGATTGCTGGAGTTCTCAGACCACTATGAAAGGGGCATGGACAAAGATAAAACAAATTCCTTCTCCATCCCACCCCCACCCCCATTCACGTGATTATTCACAGAAAACTTTGTGGTGTGTTTTCCCAGCTCTAGTAACAAAACTGACATTTAAGTTGGATCCAGCAAAAGGCTTGAGGTCCAGAAATAGTGTGGTGAGAACCCTAAAGGTTGGATATTTAGGCAACTTGAGAAACCTCTGGAGTCCTGCAAAGCTTTGCCAGGAATTGCAAAAAACATGGGTGCTCACGGGACCCCATCCCAGAAAGAATTTAGAAATCTCAGACCTCAATAAAGGTTCCATTTGGACTAAGTTTATGTCTTGATTGAAGGTTCGTTGGTGTTCTTCCATGTGAACAGCTTCAACCCATGTTCTCAGTCAGCTTTGTGGTGATTAGAGCAAGGAGCTGGGCCCTGAGTTCTGTTTCCTTGGATGGTTCACTTAACTTCTCTATGCCGCCACTTTCCTGTCTCTTTATTGGCCTTAAATCTCCTTTCCTGCCTCATAGCAGGGTTGTGTAATCAATGTTTTTAAGTACAGTGGAGTCCTGGAGTGAAAGCTGCTATTTACCTGCAAAGTATTATTATTAAAGTTATAAGATAATTATCAACAAGGCCTGTTTTATAGCGGTCAAGTATTGCCCTAAGGATGGGAATATTACTGCAGTATAGCTTGTCGACCGTCACTGTCTCTGAAAGCACACTATGCTGGAGACTCTGCTATATGCTGTTGCCTGGCTTTAGGTATGAGGAGGATGCAGGAGCCTTGATATTCCATTACCAGTATCTTTACAGTGTCCCTTTGATAAAAATCCCATCCCAAATCCAGCCCCTCCCCATGCCAATATCTGCCCTTAGGAACAACAGGAGAAGTGGGGGGGATGCAGAACACAAGTTGGGGAAAATAATAATAATTTTCAGCTTTCATTTAAGGCTCTCAAAGAGCTTTGTGAACACTGATTATGTGACCTCCCCTGCAAGGTAGTTACTGTCCCTATTTTACAGATGGGGAAACTGAGGCACAAAAAGTTGATGTATCTTGCAACTAGTGAGGGGCAGGCCTGGAAAGAGAACCGAGGAGTCCTGACTCTGACACTCTGAGTCTAAGCACTAGACGACTCTCCTTCCTTATCCATACCGATCTGTGCTTCATGTCACCAAAGCAATACCCATGCTTTGATAGCTATACAAATAAAATAGCAGGAAACAATAGGCTGCATCCCCAGCTCACTCAGGCATTCCTGTGAAACTTGCAAAAGTAACATAAGATTCCTGCCAACTGTAATTAAAGGAGAAACCGACCCAAACCAAAACCCCAGATTGGAACACAAGAAAGGTTTGAAATCTGAACCCAGACCCTAATGGTATGGCTTAAGCCGCTCTCTGTGGGTTTGTCTACATTAGATACTTTTGGAGCTACACCCGTAGGAACCCCCAGCATAGACCCTCTGCTGCGGTGTAAGATGGGATGCAGTTACCCTAGGTCAAAACTGGGGGAAGGCCCCACTTCACATCCGTGCAGCACAGCCTCAGGGTGGCTTCGCTGAGGAAGAAATAAGTGCAGAGAAGTCCTAGCTGAAGGGCACTTGAGCTGCCAGCAGCTGCTTTGAAGAGGAGTACTCATAGCAGTACTTTAAAAGTGGGGATGGCCTGTCTTCCTTCAGCTGCTAAACCAAGAGCAAAGCGGAGGGATGTTAGTCATTGAGCTGCCACTGCTGTTGCCCCTGCTTCTTGCTCTTTCTGTTCATGCGTGGCAGAGTCTCCCAGCTTGCCCCCATCCCGATCTGCCCTTGTGATCACCTTGTTGTCCCCTTGAAACATGAGCCTGAATTGTCCTCTTAGCCTGGCCGCACAAAAGGAAGAAAACAAACCCGAGAGCTCATGAAGAAACCCTAAGGCTGCTAATGTCCCATGGCACTGCCATGCTGGAAGGAGACAGAGCATCCTTTATCTCAGCTGGCCCAGCAGGCTAGACATTCCTGCTCCTTTCCAAAGGGAGCAAGCGAGCCTCGGGGCTCGTTCGCAGCACACTTCCCTGCTGGGGGAGCTCCTCACAAGGTGCCCTGCTGCCCAGGAAGCTGCTCGACGTGTCATGTGAATTGGCCAATTTGTCATGTTTGAAAATCTCCTTTCTTTTCCAGCTGGGGTTTGACTGCCATCCAGAACCCTCCTGTGTCTCCACAGGAAAGCGATCCACAGAGACATGATGGAGACACTGCTCTCCGTTTTGCTGTCTTCTGCGAGTGTGTCTGAAGTTTTCTTTTCTTTTCTGCCTTTAGAGATGATTTTTTTTTTTACCAGAAAAATGGACATTCATGTGTTTGGAAACAATTTAGGAAAAAGGGGAGCAGGGGATAATATTTAAAAAAAAAACCAACAAAATAACACTAGCTACTCAACAGAATTCTTTGGATTGTGCTTGATGTGCATAGATAGGAAGTGTGTGTGTGTGATCTAGCAACTGGAATACAGGACTCCTGGGTTCTAATTCCTAGCACTGATTGTTTTCTGACCTTGGGCAAGTCGCTTAGTATTATTCAGAGTACAGCAGTGCCCAGAGTCACTCTCACAGGGCCCTTTAAGGGAGATGGACTGAACTCCGCTTGTGTCTAGTCCACTGCCTCCCTGCTGATGATTGTTGAGACATCCTGATGGGAGGGAGCCTGCTTAGATTACTGGGAGAGGAAGGCCAAGGGGAAGGTAGAATGGGGACTTCTGCAAGAGAAAGGAGACCGGTAGGCAGGTGGAAGGCTCTCCTACTGTACCACCTGATGGGCGACAGGGAGTGCTATGGGGGTCTTGTTGTGAGCGCAAGGAAGAGGCCTGGCGCAGACAGTCCAGGCAGTTCCTAGAAATGGGCGGTGCTCCAGGGGGTGAAGCAAGATATCCAAGAAGATGGATTTTTGTAGCTTGTTATAGCATCCCTGGACAACAAGCCAGAGTAGAAGGAGTCCTGGGTTCTCTGATGTTTCACTGGGGAAGGTAGTGTGGAAAACCGGGGCAGAAGGACCAGCGAGTGTGGAGCTGGGCTAGAAGACTTTTTTGTTCTGTGGGACTCTGGTTTTTGTTAACTCTGGAGGGATGGGCTATTATAACTTAGTAGGAGGGCTGGGTCACCTCCGTGATCCAACAGTGCAGGGAGCTGGATTATCACCAGGGACAGAGAGCAAGACCTATGGCCGGAAGCCAAGGTAAGGTGATTTGGTCATAGGCTCCAACCACAACTGGGGGGTCCACTGTGAGACAGAGGCAGCCCCTGTTCCAAGAAACTTCTCCCACTCTAAATAGACAGGACTTAGGATGGGAGTAATTATCCCCCTTTTACACCATTCTTTTATCTAGCACAATGCAGCCCTGGTCCGTGACTAGGGCCCGGGGGTGACTTAAGAGTCTAAATCCACTGAACGCCAACAGGACTTCAGCCCCTTCATCAATCGGGCACTCCTGAAAATTTGTCCCCTAAACTCTGTTTGTCTTAGTTCCCCTCTCTGTACAATAGGAACAATAACCCTTCCTTTGTCTGTTGACACTATAAACTCTTTGGAGCCGGGACTGGCTCTGTAATAAAAATAATTACAACAGGTCCTGATGACAAACTAACACCATCTCCATGGAAACGCATTCCCAGCCGGAGAATAAAGTAATGCATGAAAAGTGCTGTGAGACCCTTGGGTGAAAGACATTGGTGTAAGTGTCTGTAGAGCCTGTCAAAAAGTCATTACTGATTTTTTTTAATTGAAAAAAGCCCTTTTGGATTAAATGTAAAAACTCTATTTTCCTCAAAAAGGTTCTGGTTTGTGTCAAAAGGGGGTGGGGGGGGAGGGAATTGGTTTTCAATTAAACCGAAACCTTAAAAAAAAATCCCCTCAAAATTGTTTGTTTCCATCCAATATTTTACAGAAAATAAAATACATTTCTTAGCCAGCTCTAAATGCACCCAGGCTACATCACCACAGGGCCCCAGGTGAGTGCATGACATGCCCCCTGTGCAAACAGGATGGGATGCCTCTGCTGTTACCACAAGGGGATTCCCAAGGAGTAAAAAAGCTGGGAGACCAGATCCCCAGCTGGTGTAAATCGGCATTGCTCCACTGCAGACAGTATGGTTGCATCAAACTTCACCAGCTGTGAATCTGTCCCATAATATTAACAGACCATAAAGAGCTTGGGACCATATATCTCAAGAGGTTGGTAGTGGGATCAGAAACCCAGCACTGTCAAAACTAGTACAAGATGGTTATTGCCTGACAACTGTTCAGAGGCCCTTAGTTGATGGGATTTGTCCTGTTCCTAGTAGGCTTCTGTGCATGTTGCAAAAACCACAACTGACGCTAACCAGCCCTCTTACGGACAGTATCGGGAAAGAAGGAAAAGTTGAAATGGAACATGAATGGTGAACTACCCTCTTCCCATTAGAGATGGTCTCTGCAGCGCTGGGGTGAAGCCCATGGGCAAGAAAGCTTGCAATGCGGATACTTGGATAGCGTGGCCTGTAGTTAAATGGAGTTTGCACAGCTGTCAATCTGGTACATTTCATGAGTGCTAAATTCACTCCAAAATTTCCCTCCCTAAAGTGACTATTTGTTATTTAATTCCTAATGTGGTTAACTTAGAGGGGAAGATTCGGCACTTGTGGATAGATGTGGTATTTACCTTGGCCTTCTCTGCCTTGTGGCTGGTGATATTATTTATCTGGGTGAATAATTCAACCACTCTGTAACCCTAGAAAAATGAGGAGTGGAAGGGAAGCATCTATAATCCCCATTTGGCAAAGGGGAAGCGAGAAAGGGATGGAGAAGGAATAAGAGAGAGAAGCCGGCTGGTTGTTTCACATCAAAGCCATCCGTTTAATTTCCTAGCCCATCTGTTGGATTTCATCTGGCTGCGGTGATACTGCAGGCGTGAGTGAAGGAACTTGAGTGTTCCATGCTCGTGTTTCTGATTAAGATCCAGCGGGGAGGGAGAGGAGTTGCTTGATCTCAGTTTTTGGATGTGTTCTCCTCCTCCGCATGCAGCCTGCCAGTGGGGATCAATCACTTGTTGCTATCAGCCTAGCGGACAACTCTGCCTTAGGCTGTTTCCGTGCTAGACTGCCTCTCCATTGCTGGAAAATGTGAATAAGGTTTTCTTGAGCCTTGGTACCCCGGCTTCTCCAGGGCAAGCATAACTGCAGCAAGGTGCGGGCATTGTCAGAAGAAGGTTAAGACGATGGGTTGGGACTCAGGTGATCTGTGTTTGGGTCTTAGCTGAGATGCTTACAGAAAAATTTTCAAAAGCATCTAAGTGACTTAGGGGTCTAAATCCACTGAAAGCCAACTGGACTTCAGCCCCTTTGTCAATTGGGCACTCCTGAAAATTTGTCCCCTAAACTCTCTTTGTCTTAGTTCTCCTCTCTATACAATAGGAACAATAACCCTTTCTTTGTCTGTTGACACTATAAACTCTTTGGAGCCGGGACTGGCTCTTATTAGACATACATAAAACTAGCACAATGGATCTTGGAGGAGCCTCAATGTGCAACTGTAATAGGAATAATGTCTGATGGAAACCCAGGAGCCCGGCCTGCAATAGCAGTCACTCCATTGTTGGCACCATTGTTGGGATGGGCTTGCAACATGTTCTAGTGTGGACAGTCTTAGCAGGTAGTGCTGACTCACGGCAACAGGGGATCCGTTGTCCTATTGTACAGTAAATCTACAGTAAAGATTTCCCAGGTCCTGAATTTAACCCTTGCTGAAAACACCCTGATATTCCCTCAACTCTCTTCTTCAAATGTTCCTATGTTTGGTTTAGTTAACATTAAGGGGCATGTATGTTAGCACACCTGTCTCCGGGCTACTCATTTTTGAAGGGAGGGAATGGGGGTGAGAAGGCTGAAGACGTGAGGGAAGGAGCGGGGTGACTATTTTCCCAACTTTGCACTTGAATTCCACCTTACAGGGGGTGCTGGATTGACGGTCATTGCAGCCAGTTATTGCCAGTGAAGAGATACAAGGGCAGCAACAGTGCAAGCATCCCCAGCCAACATTCCTCAATCATGGATTGGGCAGAGCATTGCTAACAATAAAAGGGCATATTGGGTAAAGTTTTCAAAAGTACCCATGTGACTTATGAGCTTAAGTCCGATTTCACCTATTGCCAAAAAGAGGGTCAGTTGTGATGTGGACACTTGTCCCCCAACAACCGGAGTGAGGCCAGTCACCTCGTTTTATACAGACCATCATAAAGCAGTCAAATGATTTTTGAGGCCAGAGCCTCAGAAGGTGTAAATTGGCATTGTTCCCTTAACAGTTGTGTCGCAATACTGATTTACATCCACTGGAGATCTGACCTTGAGTTAGTCTGATCTGAACCAGTGACCTGGAGATGAAAAGTCTTCTATCCCATTCCCAGTCCACTGAGCCATCTCGCGGCCCCCCTGCCCCAACGTGTGCCATTAAATATGCTCATACTCTGGTTTGCCCTGCTGCTTGGATGACACCAAGCGTCTTGGGATAACTGGGAATCTGGATAACCTGAGCAAAAGGGAGTCAAAAGACCAGGAAGCCAGAAGGTTTGTTTCAAAGGGAGGTTCAGATAATGGTGAATTCACATAGCCCCTCCGCTAGGAAAGTACTTCCTATTCTATGTAGGTTCTTTTGCCGCCCTCATCACTGTGGCATCTGTGCACCTACCAGTCCTGTGTTAAGTGACACAACTAACATTTGTGATATGAGGTTCATTCTTTCTCTCATCCTCTCCCTCCGGGAGAATTCTACGTGCCATGCTGGATTTCACTTTGCTAGGGTTTTGGTTTGGGGTATTCTGTTTTTAGTTCTACATGTGGTCTGTGTTTTTATGTTGGAGAAGATGGGTTGGAGAAACGCGTCTTGCACGTGAAGTGGAAGGTGGAGGCTTGTGATGGGCTTTGGTTCCTAAACATGGGCCTAACTTGACTTCAGCTCACATGCTCAAAGTTAGGCATGTGTTGAAGTATCTTCCTGAGTGAGGGATTCTGCTGTAAAGTGCAATCGAATCCCCACAGAGAGAAGAAAAAGAGAAGAGAATCCCAGCCATGCTAGTTTCTTATTCCGAGCTCCAGCTGGGACCAGCCCGGTCAGACTTTGGGACACCCATCAAGCAAGCAAAATGTGGCTGTCTCGTGATAACAAGCAGCTCACGCTTGGCTGGACTGCCTTCTGCTATGAGCTAAAGTATCTTCGGGTCTTGTCTGTACTAGTTTGGGAGCTGAGTCCAGTACAGAGATGCCACAGCAATTCGTGTAGGTAATGCAGTAGGTGTCACTCTTTGCTGTGAACCAGTGCACTGAGCTGCAAGATGGTAAGATGCAAAAGTCTGGTCCTGTCATCAGTAAAGTTCACAGGGCAAATATCAAAAAAGATGTGAGTGTTATTCCCAGTATCCTATGGCAAATACCCTCTGTGGTTGCTGTTGAAAATAGTATTCTTCACTCTGCCACCTCTCTGTACGATTGTTGCTGTGGGCTGTTAAAATGTCTCACCCCAGAGTGGGCTGCATAGCAGTGGTGGGATCCTTTGAGATGAAAGATGTATGAATGTTCATTACGAAGGGGGGCATTGACAGTTCTGGGTTCACGGTGCAAACCCGTTTCTTTCATAATAAGAGTGGCATTTACATAGAACATTCTATCCATGGATCTCAAAACATTTTACAAAGGGAAATAAACATCAGTATCCACATTTTACAGATGGGGAAACTGAGACATGGAGCAGTTAAAACTCAGATTTTTCCAAGGCCTCCACTAGTTCTGGATGCCTCCTTTTTTGGGGTGCCACTTTGGGCCTTATTTTCAGCACTCAGAGCTCCAGAGGAAGTCAGTGGGAGCTGTGAATGCTCAGCACTTCTGAAAATCGGGCCCTTTTAGGTAAGCACCCCAAAATGAGGGGAAACTGAATCCAAAGTGACTTGTCAGAGCTCACATGGTGAGACAATGGCAAACCACCAATTCTGTCTCCCAAGAAAGCACCATGATATCAATGGGCCTTTAGCCTGAATCAAGACTGCAGCTTTCTTTGCATGTGGCCGGGTAGCTGTTCTATGCTGGATCTGTGAAAGGGAAGCTGATCCTTCTGTATGTTCGTTCTCTCAGGATAACTGAATGAATCTCTTTATCGGAGTTTGGATCAAGGCTGACCTGTGTCCTTCCTTGCATCCCTCTAATGCTGCCTGGCCAACTCCATGAGGTCAGAGACGGAAATGCGATTACACAATCCAGCCCAACCATGTCAACGTTCAAAGGCTGATGGGGTTTCTGGTTTGTGTGAAACCGGGCCAGCCGTCCCTACCTTGGGCTATAAAAACTGGTAGAGCATGGCAGCACAAAGTGATAGCAGCTCCATCCCAGCTGGATTCTGTCAGTTTTAAAGTTACAACCCCAACAATTCTGTAAATGACACTAAATATCCCAGAGCTGAAGTGGGCTCTGGACGTTTTCAAGGCACATGGGACGCTGTGATTAGGGCTAAGAAACTTAATCAGACTTCATGGAACCCATGGGCCATCTTGGTAGGACCATGGTGGAACAGAGTAAGAGGGGTTTCCATACCCGTCAGCTGGTCTGCCTCTACAGCCCCCGCAGGACAGCTGCACTGGTGAGAGAAAAATTCCCCAGGTTGCCCACCAGCTGCATTATCTTGTATTGAGATGCTACTAGATCTCTACAGCTAAGCAAGGTTCGGCTGGTCAGTACTTCCATATGAGACTTCCAAGGTAAGGTAATATTATCTACATTGCAGTGGCACCTAGAAATCCCAACTGAGATCAGGACCTCATTATGCCAGGCACTGTACAGAAGCCTAGTAAGAGACCGTCCATGCCTGACAGAGCTTACTGTCTGAATTGACAAGACAGTCAAAGGGTAGGAGGGAGAACCAAATCTCAAAGGAATTCAGGCACCTAATTCCCATTGATTTCAAGGGATATTAGGAAACTAAATACCTTTGAGCATATGAGCCAAAGTGACTTGCCCAAGGTCACACAGCAGGTCAGTGGCAGAGGTGGGAGTAGTACTGACATCTCAAGCCAGGGCTCTAGCCACTGAACCTTGCTGCCTCACCTGGGTCTGTACTAATGCACTCTTCTGTCAGGGTCAATGGTGATGTGATGTCCCGATGCTGCTGGAGGTGCTGTCTTGCAGATGAGAGATAAAATCAATGTCCTCCTGATCCCGGTTAGTCCCTAAAAAGGCAATGGTACACTTTTGTTCTTTTTCCCTCAACAGCAGAAATTTTAAGGCTTGTGTCTTGGCCAAATTCAAACTCTAGTAATCCTGCTTCCTTGAATCCTCACTCAGGGGCTGGCTGGAAAAGCTAGTCCTCCTATCCATATCGGCCAATTATCTGATTGATCTGGGAACAGCGGTTCGAAGGTGAAAGCGTTGCACAGCTGTTAAGCATTATTGCTATTATTACTAATCACCTACCCCTTGGGCAGCGCTGCTGAGCAGTGTTAGATGTAGTAAATGCATTTAAAAGGATTAAGCATTTGCTTGTTCTGCTCATTCTGGGACCATAGATTTCAAAAGTCTTTGGATCGAGCCCCAGAGGAATTGCTTTCATAAGGCCCCCTCCACTACCAACTCAGCAATGGGACATTGCCTTTGATTTCCAGCTCGAAGCTCATGGTATGAGCTCTCCATCCCCACTCATCTAACCCTCCCCTGCCTGTAACTAAAGTGAGTGAAATGACAGCAGGGCAAAACAAAAGCCACCTAAACATTCCTCCAAACTCTCTGAGCCACCCAGTTCTAGAGATCTGTGACAGCTCAGTCTGATTTCTCCACACATACCCTCCCCATGAACTTCATCTCCACCTTGTCCCTGCCAGGACATGAAGACAGAAAGTCACAATACCAGGTGAGAGGCTGCAGTTACCTCTAGCTCCAGTGGAGTGGTAATAACAGTGCCCGGTTCTTGTATGATGCTTTTCATCTGGAGTTGCCTAAACTCTAAGCACTGGAAATCCCCCCCCACTCCCTACCCAAGAGGGCATGTCCAGCTCCCTTTCACAGACCCAGGAGGTTTGGATGCTCTGGGAAGCTGTCAGATTTGGAGGCAGTGCTTCTCCAATCCCAGCCCAAACTCTGATCCTTTGGAGGTTTCCCAGTCACAAACTATGAATGCACTGAAAGAACCTGGACAACTCCCATTCCAGGGATTGGAACCTCATGGCAGAGAGCACCTTACTTGCCGGCCTGTGAATATCTTCCTCTGTCACAGCCATCATCCATCCGAGCCAAGGAGGCCCTGTAAATCTCCACAGGCAGGGTTGGAAACTTGTCCCCTCTCTGGGGGTCTTTCCATGCATTACAAGGGAGTTGGATGAATGTCTATCATTTGTCAGTCCTTGGAGGCTCCACAAACATGGCCCTATAGATTTTAGGCAGCCAGATCCCACTCTTGCCAGGCAGTCAGCCCCCTATCCCTGCCTTCCCAGGCCCCTTTCATTGGCAATCATAATGAAATGTGCAATATCCTGTCTTCACTGTTTCCTGGATCCCCACCCTCCTCATTCCCATCTTCCCATTCCCCTCCTTAGGACCCACCCTGACCAAGTCATCCAAGGGAACCCTGGGACTGCAGCAAGCTGTTCCAAGAGCTGTCAGGATTAATTTGCCTTCTGAAGGATGAGCCGTGGGGCCTATCATCAAAGCCCAGCAGGCTGCTGGATCGCAGCTGGATCCGGTGGGTTATTTTAAGGAAGCAGGATGCAAACATCTGGGCATGAGAGCTGATGTTTCTGTTGCTCTGAGTCCAGCTGTATTAACCCTATAATGTCAGGTCAGGGCACCCCACACCTGTGGGATGCTGTTCCTCTGCATTACAAGAGTGGAAGGGCACAGCTGTGTTTGCAGTAAGAGCAGTTAAGGGCTTGGAAGGGAATTAAGAAGACGAGTGCTACATTCAGAGCCTCAATTCAACTCCATGAGCAGCTCGGTGTGCAGATTAGGGTGACCAAACAGCAAGTGTGAAAAATCGGGACGGGAGTGGGGGTAATAGGCGCATATGTAAGATAAAGCCCCAAATATCGGGACTGTCCCTATAAAATCGGGACATCTGGTCACCCTAGTGCAGATGCATGCAGCTCCAAACATAAGACATCCTCAGGGATGATGGAAGAACCTCAAAAGATTTGGTTTGATCCCAACTGGCACCCATACATTCTGATACTTCTCCAAGCCATGTCCTCTCGGGTCTGCTTAATGTATGTGGAGAACAGGATTTCTCATGAGACTTCCTGCTTCTGGTCTGGCCAGAAATAATACAAGAGCAGCCACACCTTGGTATTTTGGCACAGCCGTTCACCCATCCCTTCTTGGCAATGGGCAGATCCCTCTCATCAGAACATAAGAACAGCCATATTGGTCAGATCAATGGTTCATCTAGCCCAGTATCCTGTCTTCTGGCAGTTGCCAGTGCCAGGTGCCCCAGAGGGAACGAACAGAGCAGGGAATCATCGAGTGATCCATCCCCTGTTGCTCAGAAACCTTCCACTCCACTAGTTACTGTAGATAGCTAGGTCCGAGTATAACTTTTCTGCTTGAGCATACTGGAAATGTGTGTTTTTATTCTAAAAACTCTTAAAACTGGCTGGTCCAATTTTGTGCCAACATTTTTCACACACTTTTGGCTAGAGTCCAGAAATGGCCAATCTTAACCAAAGGGAATTTTATTTGAAGAATTTATGAGCCACTTAAAAGAGGAGGTGGTTAGAAGAAATTTAACAATAGCCCAATATGGCTATTTAGTTTTAAATCCTTCCAGGCTCTGATTGGAACTCTTTAAGGCTGCTGCAATGTATGGAACAAGGCACTGTTGTAATTTTGAACTTCATTGCTGTGTTTGAACAATAAATGGCTCCCTAGTCTCCAGTCAAGAGGGAGTATCCCACTATCTCATGAAATTCCAGTTGTTAGATCCTGGCATCAGAGAAGTGAGTGGAAGCAAGCGGCAGCGATGCCAAGAAACCCTGTGTTTCTGAACTCCTTCCAGCTGCAAAACAGGCAAATAAAGGCATGGTCCCACTCCTGTGGAAGCCAGCAGGAGCTGTGCAATTGAGTTCAGAGGGAGCAAGATCAGATTTGAGGTCACCGCATGGGGCAATGCCCCACTGACACATTCGTTTCTATACCCATGGAGTTGGCCTGGGGGAGTAATAAGATCTAATCATTTTAACAAGACAAGGATTTCGCTATCACCAAATGGCATGTACATGGTTTCCATTGTGGCTAGCCTGGCTCGATCTATGATTTGGGGAGGAAACAAGCAAAGCATGGGAGTTCTGTTTATTTTGCTTTGTGCTTTGGAGTTTGGGAATCTGGAATGCAAAGCAGAACTCTCAGGGTGTAAGCTGAAAGGGGGAAAGAAAAGACCCAGGCCTTAAACTGGGTGAGTTTGGGGTAGCTTCAGAGTGCCTCTGAACCCAACTGCCCGATGTGTGGAGGTTCCTATTCCAGATCTCCTTGTACAAGCTAAAAGCCGGACCAAGGGGTATGGGAGGCTGCACTGATGGTAAGGAGCATTGGTTTCTCGCTTTGCAGACCTACCTCTCTGGCAGTGAACTCCAGGCTGACCTTGCCAGAATTGATACACCCCCATCTGGTTCTTCTCTGGGCTCCTCCTCCTTGCAGCGTTGGAGCTGTGTGCGCCGCCGTTTGTCCCTCTACTCCCTCCCCTTCCTACTAGCTTCCTGCCTGGGAAGCTTGAACCGAGGCCATTTTTACATCTCCCCTTTCTCTCTCTAAGGCCTGCCAATGTTTCCCAAGCATGTGACTGGCAGAAGTCTTCTTGTAGCCTGTGTCTGATCAGTGGGTGGTGACAGCTGTTGGCGGAGGGTGAGGCAGGGAGACCTCCCAATCCAGAACAGAATGGCTCTGGTAATACTTTTGTTCTTACCCTCCTTGAACATAAGGGCTTTGCCTCCATACTTCTCTATCCTCCCCGCCCCCCCACCCCCAGCACGTAGAGACAGCTGCAGCAATGCAGGTGAGAAAGCAGAGCCATCGTAAGTTTTTTTCCCTTTCCTCCATAAAAGAAAAATCTCTGTCCCTTCTGCTGCAAACAGGGATGTCCCAGGTGACAGGGCTGGGAGGATCTTCCTGTGTGAGACAAAGTGCTGGAGAATAATGCGCTAATAATTATACTTCACTCTTATCATAGAACAATTGTTCAAAGTGCGACACCAACATCAGCTATTTCTATGAACTCGTGGGTGTGTGTGCACTGACTCTTACTGGAAGGAGTCAGAATTGCTCAGTGTGTCATGGGCTCTATGCTGCTAACAGCTCGTGGAGATTCTCCTTAACTCAAGTGGCAGGGGCATAGTTCACAAATATGCAGGTGCCTGCAGGTTTATTAAAGAAAATAGTCGCAGATCTTGGAAGTGTCATAAATCTTCCGACTTACCTATACAGGGCAGATCATTCAAATTAAGATAGGGTGTAAACTAAAAGCACAATCGCTATTCCTGATTAACTCCCTGTGTAGACTGGAAAAAGGGATAAACAGTGAGGTGGCAGCGTCTGCAGAAGATAAAAATTACTCCAGATAGTTAACGTCCAAAGCTGATTGCTGAGAGTTACAAAGGGATCTCACAAAACTGGGGAACAAAATAGCAGATGAAATTCAATGTTGATAAATGCAAAGTAATGCACATTGGAAAACATAAAACCAATTGTACATAGAAAATGATGGAGTCCAAAGTAGCTGTTACCACTCAAGAAAGAGATCTCGGAGTTATTGTGCATAGTTCTCTGAAAACATCTGCTCTATGTGCAGGGGCAGTAAAAAAAAAACCCTAATTGAATATTAGGAACCATTAGGAAAGGGATAAATAATAAGACCAGAGCCATCCCTAGGGGATGGCGAATTGGGGCGACCGCTCTGGGCCCCAAGCTTTGGGGAGCCCCGCGGGCTGGCACGGTTGCCCAGCGCCGCATGGGTGGTGAGTGAACCGCTGGCTGGGGGAGGCCACCCCCAGCTCCAGCCAGGGTAGAGCGCACGGCGGCACCGCTGCAGCCTGCCCAGCACCAGGAAGATGGGCAGCGTGGCCCCAGCCCCCTGGAGCCCAGCGGCACTACTGAAGCGGGGCCCTGGGGGGTGGGGGTGGAGTGGGGCCACGCCTGGTTGTTTGGGGAGGCACCGCCTCCTCCAGCCTCCCTTACCCGCTCCTGGCGCGGTTGGTTCCAGAAGTGACGTCACTTCCGCCTCGGGGCCCCGCACTCCCCTAGGGATGGCCCTGAATAAGACAGAAGGTATCATGATGCCAATATATAAATCTACGGTCCGCCCACATCTTGAATAGTGCATGCAGATCTGGTCATCCCATCTCAAAAAAGATATCTTGGAGTTGGAAAAAGTATAAAGAAGAGCAACCAAAATAACGAGGGTTACGGAACCGCTTCCATCCGAGGAGAGATTAAAAAGACAGGGACTGTTTAGCTTAGAAAAGAAACAACTAAGCGGGGAGGTGCCGCAAGTCTATAAAATCATGACTGGTGTGGAGACAGTGAACAAGTAAGTGTTATTTTACCCCTTCACATCACCCAAAACCTAGGGTCACCCAATGAAATTAATAGGCAGTAGGTTTAACCGGAGCTACGGTGGGACTTAAATGGTTCATAGATAATGTGCAGGCCCCTGCACAGGGGTGAACTGGGCAGAAAAAAGGGCTAAACCCAAACCCCTGATGCAAACAGTCTCACGCTCTGGGGTGTTCCAAACCAGCATCAGTCTTTTCAGCCTGGGCCACTAAACTAATGGAAACTGAACTTGATTCAGACTGGAATTTTCTAAGGAGCAGAGGGGATCTAGACACCCAAATCCCCCTGGGCATCTAACCTCCTTAGGCCTTTCAAATATCCCAGCCATGATCCTGCCCTACATTTTTTCATGCCTAAGGCCAGTTCTCTCCATCTGCAATGAAATGTTCCTCTCGCTCCTACCAAGTGCGGGACGAAAGAGGCTTCGAAACATGGAATATCTTTGCAGCTGAGCTCCTTCCTTGACTTTTTTTTTTTTTTTTTGCCATGAAGAACTCCTCTGCTTTTGCCAAAAAATGGTCCGAGTGAAATTTCTAGCAGCCCTGCTTTGGAAAGCCAGCCGCTTGTGCATTCATTTCACATCATGGGCATTGCAGGGGCCAGTTCCCACGCTGGTATCTTGCTGTAACAAGTGTCATATTAAGGATACTCAGTGTGATAATGCGGTATCAAAAAGAGAGAGAAAGAAAAGCCCAGCCCGGGCTCCTCTCTCTGCTCTCCAAGGGCGGGGAACAGAAAGTTTATGCCAAAAATAAGAAATGGTGTTTAAAAATATACAGAGCCGCCCTCCATTTTTTGTTTGTATCAGACCTCCGCCTCCCAATCTGATGTATGGTCACTTGCATAACGGGGGTATTATTTATTAGAACGGCCCACAGCAATTTATGAGAAGTCAAGACCGCCAGCCCCAGGCTCCTTGGAGCACACAATCCCGGCACAGAAATAAGGAGGCACTCTTGCATGGGAACAATAGGCAAGTATGCAGAGAGAATGTCGTCTTTGTTCAGAGGAAAGTTCTCTAGGTGTAATATCTGTTGTACTGATGGCTACCCTTGCTCCATAACCTTGTTCATGCTATGAAGCTAAGAGGTGGTTCGTGACTTTGTGATGGAGAAAAATACTACCCTGAGCCACACTCAGCACCTGCTGGCTTCACTAGGGCTGCAGGGGGTCAGAGTGTTGGAACTGCCATAGATTTAATGGATGCGAGGATCCTGACTGCTGCATCTGAAAGAAGGGAGGTGTTGCCATGGGATTAGATAAAGGAACTGGGAGCCAGGACTCGGGTTCTTTCCCAGTTCTGCTCATGGCCTTCAGCAAGTCACTCTAAGCTCCCGGAGCCTTGGTTTCCTGACCTGTGAGATGAGTTTAGTGAACTTGCCTCGCTCACCTAGGGTGTTGGGAGGCATAGTTAGTTAACATGTGTAGAGTGCTTTGAGGTATTTAGCTTAGAAATGCCAGGAACAGGACAGTTCCCTCGTGGGCATGAGACTGGTAGTACCAGCAGGATGCATTCTGGAGGGGACGGCTGGTACGTTGGCTGTGACAGAGCCAAGTCAGGGACGGTGTGACCTTCACCTGCTCTTCTCCCAGAGTCCCATCTGAGAGCTGGACGGGGCACCGGGACCATGCAGGAAAACCCTAGAGCTGAAGATGGTTTAGGGTTTGACTCGAGAGCATCCTCGTGCTAGCATGACAATGGAGTTAGAAATGAGAAGGGTGGTGGGAGAGGGAGGGTTTCGAGCTGCATGATGTATTAATGCATGAGGCTTCCCTTCCAGAGATTAGGATTCAAACCTTCTTTCACTGTCAAGTGAAACAAATTTAGAAGGTTCCAACCCAGTCCCAGGTGGAGAGAATATATGATTTGTCCATCTAACAAGTATGCCACACACTATTGTTAGCCATACTGTAGTCACGATTGACAGTATCTGCTTAGGAGAGGACGGGGAGAGCTGCAGGTGCTGCAGCTCAGAACTGAGGGGCATTATCACAGTTGCCTGTGTAGGTTTTTAGGGGATGTTGCAGGGCAGCTTGCTCCAGGGGAACAAGTTTACACCCTCCTTCTCTGCTTGGGACTAGCCCTATTTTCAATCTACTTTTCTTGCCCCTTCCTCCCCTGACAGCATCATTGATGGGTTCTGCCTGGCGTGTTTAATTTTACTCAATATATTTTGCCAACAAACGTTGTTCAGAATAAGGCTCTGCCTCATTACCATTCCTCCGAGCGTCTGTCTGACGTCATTCTGTGTGCCATCCAAGCAGCCAAAGGGAGTTCTCCCCTGGGAGTGATCTCTGAAACAAACAGCCAGCAAGAAAAAATTAAAATTAATAACATGCAAAAACCACAGAGTCTCCCTAATACATTAAAAGGCAGCATAACCCAGGCACTAAGCACAGAAACTTCCCATAAGCATCTCGTCTTGTACTGTTCAGAGATATCCAGGGGCAGGTTGGTCGTGAACAGAAACAGCATGTACCCAAAAATCAGCTGAGTAATTATTCCTAATTGAAACTTTTTCAAGCACTGAGGTCACTTGGCTTAATTCCAGGAAAGCCCAGGGCCAGATTTTTTTTTTTTTGTCTGCTCTCAGCGTTGTGTTATCAATTACACCTGTTCAAAAGAGCATCACTGTGATCTGGAAGAATTTTTACACACCAGCTGGTGACTGTGTGCATTACCCAGGTGCCATCCACACAAAACGAGTCTGTTACAGCCCCAGCCAGGGAGCGTTATCAGCTCATGCTTTTAGGGGTGGAGGTCCCTGGTTCAGTTCCTAGTGTTGGCCGTCACATAGTGTGCAGAACAGCTATGAAACAAGCTCAGTTTAGACTCCTCCTGTTGATTTGTAGATGTAAAAGGACTATTGTGATCATCTAGTCTGATCTTCTGCATAACACAGACCAGACAGTTTCACTCAGAACTTCCTGCATCATGCCAAGTAATTCCTGGTTGAAGAACTGAGACTTGAATCCATGGTCTACTAGCTCACAGACCCATGCAGGTACCTAGGCGACAGTGGACTTATACAAGTAGCTCTCTCGTGACTTCAGAGGAATTTTTCCTGATTTACACCAGTGTGAGATCAGGATCGGGACTCGTGCCTGCAGCCACCAAGGTGATTTCTGGTCTCAGAGCTGGGATTCCCTCATATTTTGATTCTCATGGCACCGGCATTTTCCCAAGAGATCCATTCTTTTGACTGTGTCATGCTGAATGAACCAAGTGCGCTAATTGTCCTGTCAAAAAGTATATTAGGCCAAGAGTTGTTTCAGCTTGTTTTAAATAGTCCTGATATAACTAAGTTCTCTCCCGTATATAAATAGGCACTGCTGTCTCCCTTCTGATCATAACCCATGTGCAATCAAAACAAGATCCCCTGGGAGCACAGCGCTTCATAAATATTTTCCTGGTAAAGTTCAGATCCCTTTTTCCAAGTAGAAAGTTCTCAGAACATTCGCTTTGCAAGCTCCACTCCCATTCTCTGCCATTCCCATGCCTGCTTCAGTCAGGAGGTTTTGCAAAGCTTTGCTGCCTGCCTGGTACCTGCGTCTTTCCTCTCATTTTTGAAAAGAAACCCAGATTATGTGCCACGGTTGCTTTTGCTGTGAAACTTTCCAAAATCAGCTTTGCCTGCGAGCGCTGCCCAGACACAATCAGCTGCCTTAGCAAAACAGGCCTCTTCTGAGTGTTTTTTATTTATAAACCCTAGCTACCCTGACTCCATACATGGAGGGAGAGGCACTTCTTGCCTTCCAGAGCTGACAGTATAAATAGACAGAGGAGGTTCCAGTATCAGCATCCCCATTTGGGAACTGAGGCACAATGAGATTGAGTCACGGGCAGTTTGCAGTGGAACTAAGACTTGAAGCTGGATCTTCTGAGTCCCTGACTGGCACCTTAATCTCAACTCTATGCTTCCGCTCAAGTGTGCTGATTTTTCTCACGGTAGCTTCAGCTCAGAGTCTCTGCCACTTGTTGTTTCTTGTCCAGTTCGCGAGAAGGCTGAGTTCCATCTCTGAACTCTTCAGCTCAGAAAGGGTTGGATCCAGGGTTTTGATATGGCCTGTTATAGCAGAGTGACTGCCACCAAGTTGGGGCATGGAACAGATGAAGATGCAGGATTTGTGGTCAGTCCACATTCTGGCCCTAAAATTTAGCTGGAATATTGAAAAACAAGAATAGTTTCCATTCATAATACCCTCTGCCTCACAAAATCCCAAAGATCTTCACGTACAGGATTCAATTTCACCCTCCACTGAAATGCATCCACCCCTGCAGTGGTGCACAGCAGCTGATAATGAGACTGTCCAGCAGTCTGGGATATTTAAGAAATGATGGAGTCAAATGAAATCATCCTAGTTTTGAGTGAACTGAAATGAACATAGGGACAGTGATGGGGATCCACCTCTTTTTGTGCGCACACAACCTCTATTAGCATTGTGAGCAGTAGGATGATAGGCCCAATAGATGTCAGGGGCCCCAGTGAACGAGGTGCCATACGTACATAAGAGACAGTCCCCATCCCATGGAGCTTACAAGGTAAGGAGTCACAATGAGCATTAGTATCACCGTTTTACAAATGAGAATCAAGGCACAGAGTAGTTAGTTATTTGCCCAAGGTCACCCCAGCAGTCTGAGGCAGAGCCACAAGCTAAGCCCACCTCTTCTGAGCCATAATCTTTAACCACAAGTCTATCCTTTCTCTGTGCATTCCCTACCTGAATTTGAACTGGACAGCAGGTGGGTCAGGGAAGGGCTAGAAGAATATGAGAGCCTTTTAGCGAGAAGTTTGATAGAGTCTTGGTGGCTCATCTATCAAGAGCTGCTGTTCTCCATCCAGCTGTCCACATCATAAAACCCATCACCACTAACTGCCCCCTCTTTCTGGCAGCCTCCTGATTTGAATGGACGAAGGAGACCAAACTTCTTGCAGCCTGGATGGTGATGCTTCTCGAAGAAGGTTGAGGGGCATTGTGGGTGTGATGTGGGGAACCCTGGACTGCTGCTGTGCCGGTCCTGCGGGTGGGCAGAAGACTTCAGTCTGCAAGGCTGTCTGTATGGCGCCCTTAGCTAGCCCTGAAACAATGAGACGGAGTGTGGAGGAAAACGGATCATCCAGAGGAGACATCATTCCAAGATAAGGAGTCGTGGCAGCCAGTTTACTGTTCATGCACTGAGCAAGAGCCCCTTTTCAGCGGTAAAGAAGTTTCGCTCCAGATCTGTACCTGGCAGCTTGGAGCCATCTCCAAACGACTTATTAACTCGAAGCCATGTCACCAAATTATCTCTACTACTGTTCCACCGGAGAATGAGGTGTTACAGTTAGTGGGTGGACAACCTCACACATAGAGATGAGATCTTTGTGGAAAGTTTGATTCCCACCCACCCCTAACAACCAAATTCATGTGCAGAGAGAAACGGAACAGCCCAAGGAAGCTTGCTCATCTGAAATTTCCATCTGGGTATGGTATTTCACTCCCCTGGAAGGTCCTTACTCTCCTACCTTCTGAATATAAAGGCAATCCAGAGGATCTGTCCCTCCCCTCCTTCACCAGGGGCTACAAATCCTGCCAGGACCCAGAGCCGTCCTCTCATTGGTGCATCATTCCGAGGAGAGATTTATACTTTGGGGTGAGGGGGATGGTTATTTGATCATTTAAAAAAAAAGTCCTTCCCTCTTTCACTGTACAACACAAATCCCCGTTCCAACACGTGCACGACAGCAGAGCCGAAATGTTAGCGCAGAAAGCAGGTGATAAATCATGGGGCGATTGATTCAAACCTTTCCAGGGAATGGGAAACACATGGTGGGTCGTTCTAATTAACTGTTTGATATGGCTGCAGTGCGTTCGGGTGTAGTTTCCAATGTTTTACATTTGGCTTGTCACAGACCTCTCCATGGTAACTGAAGTTTACCGGAAAGCCAGCAAATCCTTCATTCGAGAGAGTTAAAGTGACTTGTTACAGTTCGGCTCGACCACAACAAAAAAAGAAAGCCCGGCGTTTCCGCTGAGAGAGCGCTCTCTTCTCCTTCTCTTTCTTTCCAGCTGGAAAAATAAAACAAAATAAAAGGTCCTTCTGCCTTATCGGTAAATCTCCAGTGTTTATTTTTTGGCGGAGTACAAGAACTTGGACCCGTTACCCTTAAAGCCACATGCTGAGCACAGCGTGATTTGGGTGGGACTGTAGCTGAGTTCAAGGAATGGGAGAAGAGGCTGCCCGGCTCATTTCTCCTAGCTCATCGTTTTGACCACATCACCCTTCTCCGTGCATCCCTCCACTAGCTCCCCTTTCTCCAGCGCAGCAAACAAGCTAAATGTCTTCGCTTGCAAAGCCCTTCCATGGTGATCCCCACCCAATCTATCATTTCTATTCAATCGCAATGTCCACTGCTTCCACGATTGTCCCAGCCTCCCTCCCTTACTTGTTACATTTTCAAACAAACCCCTCCGTGCTTTCCCCTTTTGAAAACTCTCCTTTGCCATGGTGCCTACCCAAAACTTAACAACAGCTGGGCAGCTGGTGCGCAGACCACTGCCCATCACACGGAGCAGCATTGTTTCCTTGAGCTCCCTGTCTGTCTCCAACCATCTGCTGTCTCTTGTCTTAGACTGACCTTGTCAGTTCCTTTTGGGCTGTGTTTGTACAGTGTCTAGCACCCTGGGGTCTGGGCCATGACTGGGCAGCTAGGTGCTACCACAACACAAATAAACAATTATACTTTTCTTACAAAAACCAGCCTCATGTATCAAATCCAGCCCTGGCTCGAGGCCGCACAGCTCCCATCGACTGGAGATCATTGCTTGAAATCAGTGGGTGTCCAGAAAGGGGTTGAATTTGGTCATCTGGATTCTGTTCTTGCCTTACAAGATGTGGGTAACTCCCATTCAAGTTACTCATGTGAGGCCTGATTTGCATTTCCCAGCACCTTGTGTCATTATGAACCCCAGTGCGTAGGGAGTATAATATGCCACTAGATCAGAATGGTAGTGCTTAAGGGAGTGCTTTGCCCTCACTTTGCTCTGGAGCAGTGTAAATGCCTGTACAAGGTGCAGAAAATTGGCCCCATGGAGAGAAATTGCAGGGTCTGCACAAGAACTATGCTTCAGCTTCTTAAAATCTCAAAGTAGGGCTTAAGTGAACCTTAACTGGGGCAGGCTCTCTGGACGGGGGAGTTTCACCCAAGCTGCATGGAAAGAATCCACTCTTTAGAGTGGACGAGAGTGGACTGATCAGGAGATTGGCAATGGCATAAAGTGGGTCGGTTAAGGTGCTAGCCTAGGACTTGGAGTCTCTGCCACAGACTGTGTGACCTTGGGTGAGTCACTTAGCTCTTTTGTCTCAGTTCCCCATCTGTAAAATGGGAATAAGAGCCCTGTCCTGTGTCGCAGGGGTGTTGTGTGGATGAATGCATTCAAGACTGCAAGGTGCTCGATGCTATGGTAACGTAAACCCAGTAAGTACCCAACATAGATAGTCTGTCTCCAGAGGGCTGCCCATCTGGAACTGGCATGACTACAATTTGTTGCAGTCTTATGGTGGCTTATGTGAAATGAGCTTGTGGAGTCTCAACACCATACCTAATGGTCAGGTGCCGCATGACGTCTGGCCCTCGCAGAAGACAGGCTGAGGTCTGAATGAGCATGGCTACTGACCACATCTCTGGTGTTGTCTGTGAAGGCCTGAGCAGAGTCTCACTGGTGGGCTGAGAGGACCTTGTATTGCTATTTTATCTGCTTGGTAAAAAGAGGAGTTCACTCTCCTCAAACGCCAGCCTAATACTTGAACCAGTGCTGCGTGTGCTTTAAGAAAAACACTCTCGCCCACTCTATGCTTGCCATGTTATCCGCATCTGTTTCAGTGACAGCTCAAACCAGAACCCGAAGGGTCTCCGTCAATAAAGTATGCTAAACCATCAGTAAACACGAGGGCCAATTTTTATTTATAATCTGAAAAACGTTTTACTCAGGATTTTGGGCTCCCCATCAGCTCAGGCTGGGTAAGCTCTTCTCTTCCTGTCCTGAGCTGCTGCAATATAAACATCTGCTAGCCCCCACCCCCCACCCCCAGTGGTAGGCGCAAATCGGTGGGTGAAGCAATCACTGTCTTTAAGGACCACACCCTGCGGTACTAATCGGTATTCACTCGGCTAGGTCCATAGCTGTCACGCTGTAGCTTCACTGCTCTGGGGCCTCAGTGTAGACACTCACTGCAGTGACGGGAGAGGTTCTTCTATCAACCCAAGAAGCCATTCTTCTGTTGACCTAGCGCTGTCCACACTGTGGGTTACGTTGGCATAACTATGTCGCTCAGGGGCGTGGATTTGTGACGCCCAGGGGAAAGACATAGTTATGCCTATGTACGTTTTCAGTGTGGATCAGCCGTACATCTTTACCTGGGCAAAGCTCTCACTGAAGCCAATGGGAGTTAGGAGTGAGCCAATGGGAGTTAGGAGTGAGCCAATCCTGAGTAAAGACCTTAATATTGAGGGCAAAATCCTGATGCTGCTGGAAACAATGGGAGTTTTGCCATTGACTTCAGTGGCACCAGGAGCTGGCCTTGTCCCGTCATTTGTAAGATGCCATAGAGGATGGTAAGATCTTGGAATGCAGGGGCTTGTTTTTCAGGGTCAAACTTCCCCTTTCCCAGCTTCCCAGGGGGGATGAATAAGATGTGAGCCAGGTAAGCAAGAGTTAAATCTTTAAAAACTTGATCATGTCTTTTGGATAACATGTAATAAAAGGATGGGTGGGGAAGTTTTGTGTAGCAAAGCCAGAGCATTAATCATCCTTGTCTCCCTCTGGAGACATAGGTTCAAGTCCTACTTAGGTCACAAGTGCAGACTAGTGTGGTGGTCTCCAGTCAGCCCCTAGAGGATGTATCTGGCCACTTCAGAGGACCATGGGACAAGACAGCACCTGTTGCAGTCTGCTCAGAACAAACCCCGAACTGGAAAAGTTTGGGGTGCTGTAGGTCAGGACTGAGGTGTATTGGCAGAGCTTTGTGGAGGCCAGGGTCATAATAATGCAAATCGGTACTGACCTGCATCGATGGAGCTGAGCATGGGGGCCGATGGGATCCAGGTACTGTGAAACTGACGTGCAAGGCTCCAAAAGGGACACTGTGGCGTATCTGAGGACTGAAATAGCAGGGCAGAAGGTGCTGCAGGAGGGAAATTGGTGGTGGTGGGGGGGGCACTGGCAGAACTGGGTGTGGAGGCCCAGTGCTGCAATGTACCATGATGCAGGTGAGCAGTGGGGTGCATTGGCAGAGCTGTAGGGGGACCCAGGCCTGGGTTTGCAGGAATGCTGCAAGGAAGACCTGGTATTTTAGGGGAATGCCCCAGGGCAGTGGGTGCTGTCTGTGGGGACTGAGGTGTTCGGTGGAGCTGGGCTGGGTCCCAGCTGGAATGACAGGGGATCAGAGTCAGCCCTGGGGTACAATGCCAGAGCTGTGTGGGGAGCCCAAGACTGTATTAGTTGGAAAGGGGTGCTGCATGCTTAGCTCTAGGTCCTTCGGCAGAGCTGCTCACTTAGCATATGCTGCTTCCGCCCGCCGCGTTCCCATCAAAAATGAGGGGCCAGACCATTATCACGGAACCAAAAAATAAACAAACGTTTCACCCCTTTGTGTTCGAAAGTGGCTTTCCCCATTTCCTGTGCTTGGCACGTTCTCCCACCGCGGGCAGCATGCCCTTTTCCACTGGAGGTGCACAGCCTGGGAGCTGGGGGAGGCCAGGAGCAGCCCCAGCTGGAAAAGCCAGTCTCACTGCAAATGAAACGCAAACATTAATTTGTAATGCTTATTGGATTTTTTTTTTATTTGACCCTTTCTGCACAGGGGCTCTCTGGAGCTCAGAGTCATTATTGAACATCTGGCCAAACCACTGCTGGATTCATTTATTGGGGAATAACTTATTTGTGGCTCTGGAAGGGAAATGGCCCAACTGTTCATTGGACACACGTTATTTGGCCCTTGGTGGAGCTGCTTGAATAGTCGAGAAAAGGATTCACTAGAAATTTAAGGCCTGATCCAGATCCATAGAAATAAAAGCCACCACTCCTACTGGTGTAGGAACCAGCTCGTTCTCCACAACTGCTGGGAAAAATAAGTCAAAGTAGCACTTTATTACATACTATTAATGCTTTGTGACTGTCATTTTTAAGTATTATTAACCCATTGTGAATATAATTGGACCAGCTCTCACTATAAGGAGATCAAATCATTTTAAGCAGGACTTACCACTTTCTCTTTCTTTTCATCCCTCTTTCTTTTTCTCCTCCCCATCCTTCTCTTTGTCTCCATTCCCTTCTTTACGCTCCTCTTCTCTCCCTGTCTCTTAGCTACAAAGCACCGTTTCCTGTGCAGAGCTGACACCTGAGAGAGTCCTCTTAGGCCGTGCTGTACTGTTAGGGAAAAAGCGTTTCCCTCCCGTCTAGGGTTGGGAGGGTAGCCTTCCCTGGACTTCTGTATTAGCTAAACAAACACAGAGTCAGGTCTCTTAGATAAAATGAGGCACTTTAATGCTAGCAAGTACGACAGCTGAAGGGCTCACCAATTCCTACACAGAGGAATATGGCGAAGCCCAGAACAAAGAACAAGGTATAGCTTTTATAGATTGGTTCAACATACTTTGTGATATCTCTTCCAGTTCAAACCGGTCAACCCCTGTTGGTCTGAGTCCTGAGGTATGAACATGGAGGCCCATCTGTATAAGGAATTCTTTCCCCAAACGGGGAGTACAGGTTACACATAGTTCAGTACCCCACCTCTTTCAAACCAGCCTGAGAAGCCTATTCCTGCCATATAGCCGGGGCAGCATTTGGGGAATGGTCCTTGTGAGAGGGTGGCCATCAAATCCCCCCTCACCCTTCTCTTCTGCAGACTAAATAACCCCAGTTCCCTCAGCCTCTCCTTGTAAGTCATGTGCCCCAGCCCCCTGATCCTTATCGTTGCTCTCCACTGGACTCTTTCCAATTTGTCCACATCCTTTCTGTAGTAGGGGGCCCAAAATTGGATGCAATAGTCCAGATGTGGCCTCACCAGTGCCGAATAGAGGGGAATAATCACTTCCCTCTATCTGCTGGCAATGCTCCTACTAATGCAACCCAATATGCTGTTAGCCTTCTTGGCAACAAGGGCACAATGTTGACTCAGACCCAGCTTCTCGTCCACTGTAATCCCCAGGTCCTTTTCTGCAGAACTGCTGCTTAGGCAGTCGGTCCCCAGCCTGTAGCGGTGCATGGGATTCTTCCGTCCTAAGTGCAGGACTCTGCACTTGTCCTTGTTGAACCTCATCAGATTTCTTTTGGCCCAATCCTCCAATTTGTCTAGGTCACTCTGGACCCTATCCTTACTCTTCAACATATCTACCTCTCCCCCCAGCTTAGTGTCATCTGCAAACTTGCTGAGGGTGCAATCCATCCCATCATCCGGCTCATTAATGAAGATGTTGAACAAAACCGGCCCCAGGATCGACCCTTGGGGCACTCCGCTTGGTACCGGCTGCCAACTAGACATCGAGCTGTTGATCACTACCCATTAAGCCTGACGATCTAGTCACCTTTCTATCCACCTTATAGTCCATTCATCCAATTCATACTTCTTTAACTTGCTGGCAAGAATACTGTGGGAGACCATATCAAAAGCTTTGCTAAAGTCAAGGTATATCACATCCATGGCTTTCCCCATATCCACAGAGCCAGTTATCTCATTATAGAAGGCAATCAGGTTGGTCAGAATGACTGGCCCTGGGTGAATCAATGTTGACTGTTCCTGATCACCTTCCTCTCCTTCAAGTGCTTCAAAGATCCTGCAAAGCTACAAGTAACCACATGGAGGTGCCCCCTGGTGAGTCAATTCTATGCCCATGGAGCTCATTCTGGGGCAGGGCTCTGTCGACACTGATCCTTTCGTGTTATAGACTCGGCCAATGTGCCAGCCTGTGGGGCCTTCTGTTTACCGTATTTAGCAACCTCCTCAAATTGCTGACACCCTGCCAGATGCAACAAAGAGCAGTGATGGCAAAGGAAGCCTCACATTGTACTAGGAAATTCCTTTTCTCTGTGGCTCAGCCCTTCCACCGGGCCTGAGAAGTGGAACGGGCAATAGCTGGGAGGGTTTAGTTTGGTACCAGGTCAGACTTGCACCCAATCCTGTCAGAGATCCTGAAAAAAGCGCTTAGGTTCAATCACAAGGGAACAGATTTTACTGGGTACCAGCAATGAAGAGCCTTCCTCCTGCTTGTCAGAACAATCATGCAAGGAGGCTGGATGGCTGATGGGGTTGGCAATGAGCTACTATGGAGCCATTTCCTCTAGGACACCAAGTCCAATATGCAGCAGTCCAGGAGTGACTGAAAGATCTTACCATGCTGTGATGATTGCATGCCATGTGTTGGGCATGTCACTCCAGTTGCCAGCATGCCCCGCTCAAAGAACCCCTACTTGGCTCCCTTCTTGGCAAGCATGGGAAAGGGGACCAAGGAGCGAATGGGCCATGAAGACTGAACTCCTTCTCCTCTTGAGAGGTGACTGCCACCTCCACTTGATAGCAATTAACGGTGGCCTTCAGGCTCCTGGCAAGCTGCCGGCACGGCTCTCAGCTGAGCACCCCTGACTTTGGCAAGGGTTTCCCTCTTCGTTGCCCTGTGACTGCCCCTAGCTCTAGCCCCGCTGTGGCACAGGAGCCAGCGAGGGACGGGCATCGCCCTGGAGGGTCAAGGGGCAGGAGGGTGAACAATCTGAGGTTCCAGTAGTAACCCCATCATGGATCTTGCTTTCCCAAACACGTCCAATGGGAAGCGTGACGTTCCCAGATGTCAGTCAGGATGGAAGCCTCTTCCGTTGGGATGTAGGCGGGGGAGCCCAAGTGTATGCCGGCACCCAATCCTGCTCTTGTTAAAGTCAACAGGAAAACTCCCATTAACTTCAGTGGGGGCAGGATCAGGCCTCAGAGGGGGCATTGCAGCTATGGCAAACACCCATGGCCTGATTCGCCTCTCACTTGCACCAGTCTGACTCCACTGACCTCTGTGGAGTTCCTCCAGGTCTACACTAGCGGCAGCCAGAGCAGAGCCAGGCCATCAGTCTCCAGGGGGGTGTTGTATCCAGGCATATCTCCTTGGCCCACTTCCATGCACGCAGCCCTCTTCCCCTGCTCCCCCTCCCTTCCTCGCTGGGAGAGCAGGTGCTGGGAGATAAGCTTCCGAAACAAGTCGGATTCTCTCTGGAAGCCGAGTTCCCACCAGCCTGTGGGAGGTTTCACACAGCTCAGCTCCCTGGCATCAGTGCGCTAACGAGGGGTGGGGGGTTGCACAGAGGGGGGGATGTGGAAGTGTGATAATGCAGGAATGCAGCTCCTCACCACTGCCCTGGGAGGAAAAGGGTAAGGGGAACCAATGGAGACAGGCAGGGAAGGAGAAAGCAAGCCTGGGAAATAACAGAGCTGTGTGCAAACCCCACCTTCCCTGCCTAGGCTGTTAACCCATTCATTCTTTATTCCCAGTAGGACTGTCTGCTGAGCAGTAGAAACTCAAGGGCAAAAGAGGCAACCCCCTGGTGGAAAAAATCTCTGTTCCCAGCCTGGAATTTGCTTCCTTGGCAGCAGCCACTCACAGACTTTTTGTGTGTGCACACGTAAAATTGTCTAAGACGAACACAGCCTGAGGTAGAACTGGGCAAGGATCCCAGGAGTCCTAATACCCACTCCCCTACTCTAACTGCTAGATCACGCTCCCCTCTCAGAGCCCTGATCCCCAATACCCCTGTGAATCAGTAGCAGCACCAATGGAAACCCTTTCTCCCCCCCCCCCAATGTTCCCTAGTGTCGACAAAGCTGCTGGATGGCCTTGGGCAAGTCACTTCACCTGTCTGAGCCTCAGTTTCTCCAGTTGTAAAATGGAGATGATCCCCAACTAGCTCACATGGTGTTGGAGGTGGGGGTAGGTGTCAAGCTTGGCCGTAACGCATCTGGAGAACCCCATGCAGAAGGCTGTCCAGAAACACAGAGTATAATATTAAGCTACAATGGCTGGATTTGAACTGGTGACACAGGGCTCTCAGTCCAGTTACCATCTAGCTTTATTAGCACCCTAAAGAATACTATTCATGGCTTATTGCCCATATTTTTGGCCTCAGAAACAGAGAGATGATAGAAGTTTCCTGAGAGTAGGCATCATAGCAGGGTTTGTGCTCCATTCTGGTTCCAGTCTCCTCGGGAATCACAGTGTGATCAGCTGTTCCAGGCTGTGTCCAAACCCAGACAATTAGCAAACATGAAAAATCCAGCCCAGAACAAAGTAACAAAAGCAGTTTCACAACTCAGCAAAGACCTACGGTGGGTTTGAGCAGGTTCTTGTATCACTCACCCCGCTTAGATCAGCTCGGTTGCATGCCTGGGCTGGACCCGGAGTTGGATACACGGAGTTTATAAACAAACTGGAGTGCCATAAATCTCCCCCCTGTTAACAGGTATTTGTTGGACAGGGCTTGGCTTTGAGCTGTGGCTGCTGTTTGCCTCCAGGCTGCACACGCCTCTCCAGCCCCTTGAATTTACTGGCCTATTGGACCCACTAATAAACTTGTTCACTTGCAACTAGCATTGCTGTTAGGATACTGGAGTGACCCTGCAGGCCCTGGAGAAGTTCCTTCCCAGTGAGTTTTCTGTGCTGCGTTCCCTGTATACAGAATGTTATAGAGATGTGTAAAGCCTTTTAGGCGGAACCTAGGGTGGCCCTGTTGCTTAAGGATAAAGAGATGGCATCCGTGAAACCCAGGCAGCTCCAATTTCGAAGCCACATGCAAAAGATACAATGCTTTTGGGCAGCCCCATTGGCCAGTGATTGGGATCAGGCAGCAGAGGATTCGTGGTGATGGGGAAGATGGAGAGACAGAGGAGGCTGGCAGGAGTTTGACCATAACTTGACCATGGTCTATGAATTCTTATGCGGGGAGAAGAATTCGGATAGCAGAGGGCTCTTTCATCTAGCAAAGACATAACAGGATCCAGTGGTCAAAGAGCTGAAGGTAGACAAATTCAGACTGGAAGTGGAATGCACATTTTTAACAGGGGTAGATAACCATTGGAACAACTTGTCTGGGGATGTGGTGGGTTCTGCATTGCTTAAAAGCTTTAAATCAAGGTCGGATGTGTCTTTGTAGAAAATCTGCCCTCGCTCAACAAGACGTCATGGGCTTCTCATAAGAATCACTAGATGAAATATTCAGGTCTGTGCTATGCAGCAGGTCAGACCAGACAAACATAATGGTCCATTTTAGCCTTTAAATCGATGAATTTGCGATGTATTTCATAGCCCATCAAACAGCCGACAGATAGTAGTAACTTCTGATCTTTGCCTACCTCAGCTGGAAAGACTGTTGACCCAGAAGTGAAATGCTGCATCATCAGATCCCTTAGCCATCTCATCCCCTGCTTTCAGTGCTTTTAAGCCACTGGGTACTGTGGTAAATTAAGATGGGAGGTTAGATCAGCTATTTTGTTGTAGCAAAAGTCACCCAACAGCATTGGGTGGGATGGCCAATATATCAGTGGAGGTCTAGGCAGTGGATGTCCAACATTTCTTCCTTCATGAAAGGGTAAAGCTTTTCCTCTAGGTTGGAATGATCATCTGGTTGCCAAATGTAGAATTGTCTACTGGTCAGAACAGAGAACGGCCAGGATTCAGACTGGAAACGTGGTTTTTATTCCCCACTCCTCCACTGACTCACTGTGTGACCTTGGCCAATTCACTTCACCTCTCTGTGCCTCAGTTTCCTGATCTGTAAAAGGAGGTAAGAACTTTTTGAAGTTCTTGGAGATCTTCCAGGGAAAGCAAAGTATGGATATTATGAAAGACGCTGTGACCCCCGTCCTCGTCTCGACACAGAATCAGCCCCTCCTTCTGGGTTCCTGTGCTTCTAGATTTTAAATTTTTTCTTGTCCTGGGAAAGCATCTGGTTTCAGCTCCAAGATCAGCCAGTCTGTCATTTTACATAAATACACAAACATCTTCCACTAAAAGATGGATTATGACCAGGCCTTTACTTGGAGCGCACAGATCAAACCAGAGGAGTAGCTTTTCCATAAGAATAAAAGCTTAGCAATTACAGATCACCAGCAGAGTGATGCATAAGAGAAAATACATCCTGGGAAAGGTAGGGCCTGATTCTCATTCACACTAGGGCTACATTTAAGTCCACTTTAAGCCCCTTTACATTGGCAGAGCAGTGTAATGGGACCTTAGTGTACATGGTAATCCATCCCAAGGAGTTTAACAAGATCAGGAACACTCTTACACTCAATTCAGAATCCTGAGGAACATCCCCCTCCATGGACTTGGATCGGATGACTTCATCTTCCTCTGCTCCCCACCTTTCCCTGCTCAGCAGCACCTTTGCCTTTAGGCCATCCTCACCGGTGCTGTTGCAAGAGTCTTCTGCTCTTCTGCTGAAGTGGAAGCCTCACTGTGTAGGATACTGAGTTAACAAGGGGCAGAAAAGCTGGTCAAGTGGTTAGGGTGCTAGCCAGGAGACCCGTGTTCAATACCCTGCTTCAATATCATTGACTTCCTGTGTGACCTCGGGCAAGTCACTTAGTCTCTCAGTTCCCCATCTGTACAAGGAGGTAATAGCACTGGGTGTTGTGAAGATAAATACAGCGTGAGGTGCCTAGATACTATGGTAATGGAGGCCATACAAGTACCTTAGACAGACAGGGAAGAAGCTCAAGTGAAAGAACAGCCACTCAAAGGGACCACTGTATTTCTGATGGCTACCATTCATACAGTGGGCACGTCTCATGGGCACTGAAAGTTTGCTTGCCATTAGGATAAGTGACAGGTGACTGATAGCATAGGTCTCTCTTGGGAGAAAGGCAGAGTCTTTTGCGGGGGGCCAGGGAGTGAGACTAGACTGGGTTTTCTGCAGCAGAATGGAAAAGTGCAGCCAATGGGATCTTCAGCACAGGAAACAGGGGGGATGCTTTCTTTCCATTGTCAAATGCCTTCGCCAGTGGCTGGCTTGATATTCAGCAGCCCATTACGAGTTATATGCCTGTCTCGCCAGGAATCAGAACCTTTCCCTGTGCAGGAGCGGGGGCTCCATTTGTAAAAATATTTGCAAGGAATATGACGGCTTTATGTTGATTTACTAGCAGGAGCAATAAAATGGCACTTCTTGGATGCCCGAGTTGCTCATCTCTGCCTGTGATTTATGGAGCCAGGTGCCAGTACATGCTACCAATCAGCAAGTTTGATTCCGAGATCATTGTTCAAGGGCTTCGAGTGAGCTAAAACCATTCAGCTGATTTATACAGGAGGAAATTACTTTATGTCCCTTTCACATAGATCCTTGAATTCTGCCAGTAAAGACTAACCAAATCCTTTTTTCTTCCTTCTTCTGTGTGCGAGAGCCAGGATTTCACACCATATACTTTAGCAGCCAGATTTCCCTAGGGCTGGCTCTGCCCTTAGCTCTGAGGCAGTCCTTATAAGGACCCTAAAAGGTGATGCAATTTGGAGTCTGCCGTCTGATTGGCTAGCAGTCTTCATACAGCCCTACTAAGAATGAAGACACCCAATGAGCCAGGCCATCATGAAGAAAATGTGTCCTGCTACAACAGTCACAACTAATGGTGAATGCTTTGGAAGTCTTGTCTAAACAGTCACAGGCTAGGGTTAAGCCAGCAATGCCTCTGGTGATGTCTCGGTACTTAGAGATTACAGGGATGAGCATGATACAAAATTCCTAGATAGCTAGCCATTGGCAATCATAGCACAGTGATGAGTGAATTAGAAATAGATAGCCACATAGATAATGATACTAGAGTGCTCTGTGTCTCCGTAAATGTAAATAGTTAATAAAGAAGGTACCAGGAGACAACACTCAATCATTCATAGCATAGCTCCTAGGCTTTGTAGAACATATACAACTTGTTGCATGCATTGCAAATATGCAGCTCATTGCATCAGCTCTAGATAAATAAATATTTTTATTACAATAGCATCCACCGGCCCTAGTCAGGATTAGCATCCCATTGTGCTGGTCTATGGGCAAAGACACATAAAATGACCCCGTCCTAAAGAACTTGCTGCGTGTGTGGATCAGATAAAGCTGCTTGTCTTTGCATTGTGTCTTGAGTCTTACCCAAGTTATTCCGAAGAAGAAGAAACAGTCCCACACATCAACCGAGACATCTTTTCATCATAAATGCGGTTACCTTATTCACCGTTTCCTGTTTTGTGCTTTCTGTATATCAAGCAGATCACACTACAATAACAGGGAAAGCATGTTTTTATTGCAATCACATACAAGTAGTCCCTTGTCCTGCTTGTTGTGGCCTTAGGCTTTTGTTAGTTCAAGAGAAACAGGGAGGAAAAAACAAAAGGAAAATTTATTGTCTGTGTGAACTTCCAGATCATGGAACTACTCAGTGCCCAGTGGGGATAAGCCAACCAACCTTATACAGTTTACTTTATCTCACACATATGCTCCACTTCTGTTGGCTAATATGCTGTAGCAGTGGTTTGGGTTTTTCTTACACATAAAAGAAAAAGAATCAAATGTTATGGCTGTGATGACATAGTAGTAAGACAATGACATCATACCCTTGAAATGACATCATAGTTTTTTCTCCTCCCTGGCTGGAAATGTGGGTTTTGCTGTGCTGTACCAAGCAGGTAACAGTGAATTCTAGGGCTAGAATTCCAGCCAGGGTTTCTGGTGGTGTCGTAAGCTTTGAGGCTGAAGCTTGACCCCGTGGGGTTCAGCAAGGAAAAGACTCGTGACTCCTGGTTTCCAGTCCTGACTCTGCCTCTAACTTTCCATTTAACGTTTCCATTGGCCAAGAAGTTGTTCCTCCAGTTATAAAATGAGGATAATAATGGATTCGGCAGTGTTGGGAAGATTAACTAATCAATGCTTATGAAATGCCTTGAGATCCTAAGATAGAAGGAGGAGTAGAAGAACACAGGAGATTTTTTATTATTACTGATATATTTTCTCCAGAATCTCAGTTGCAATTATTACCCTGGAATTCAAAATTTCCCTTGTTTTTTTTTTTAAACTGTGAAATAGATACATTCCCAGTGAATAGGGGGAAAATTGTACCACACTGAAGGAGTATCCACTCAGCACTGACTGGAGACCCAAAGGCCTGCCCTGGGCTTAGTGTGAAACCTGAGATGGATTCTTTGGGGACCAATCTCTCCTTCAGTCCTTCCACGGGCCTGCTCAGGTATACAGAGGGACTGTTTCAAGAGCAGTACTCTTGCTCATTAGCCTCAGAGGGACATTTGTACTAGGCAGTAAGGGAGAGCAGATTACATGTATTTAGCATCTTGCTTTAGGGGTGTTTCTCACCTTCATGTTTTTCTTATTCAGCCCCTGGCATTTGCATTTAAGTCATTGGCTTCCACCATGTGCTTCACCTGTCCTGTCAGGTACTGAGACGGAGTCATGGTGGTGGCTGGCGGTATCCCAGCAGGGGGATGTAATGTCCCAAACATAGGAGAGCCATTTTACTGCAGGAGCAGGCAACATGGAGGGAAGAAAATCTGGCCCGAGAGGGAAAACACTCTGATTTGATTAGAACACCTATCAAAAAAGAGAAATCCCCCAAGTTGTTGGGCATGAATTCCGCCTGCAAGTCCCATTTATCTTTCAAGCCAAAATCAACCTGATGGCTTGGAGAGCAAAGAGCCCAACAACCAAGAGAATGTTTGTTTGAAGGACTCAGGCTGGACACTGTCCCCATCTCCGTGGCGCATGGTGAGGGGCGAGTCATTTTGAGTGGGCACCGGACATCTGACTTCTTGGCCATTGGGACGCTCCAGCCTGAGAGGAACTGTGAGACAAAAAAACTCAGCAAGCTGCTTGAGGCAGGAATGTATTTTTGGAAGCGGCTGGTGCCTGGCTTGCCAGGAAAAACGACATTGTCCCTGGGGAGAAGCTGCACTTTGTGTAATTAGCTCACATCGGCGGCGATGCAGCCAGTTTCGATGCAGGCAAAGTGTTCAGAGCGGTCCCTGCCAAGCGGCTGAAGGATATGAAAGCCGAGGGGAAAGCAGGGAGGGAGGATGGTTGGAAGAGCATGGCGCAGCACGCCCCTCCAGGCTTCCCCTATCCCCCCGGGGCCACCGTCATCCCTTCCTCTTCTCGGCCATCGTATGAGGAGCACTGTCAGGCACAGGGGAGCAGGTGCAGGGTCGGAGGCAGGAAACTGTTTATAGTGCTTAGGAAAAGCTGAGGTTTCTGGCAGGTTCTTGGAGTTGTTAGGTTTGGCCCAGGGCTCCGCTGTGTAAACTATGGGATTAGAGTCAAACACTAAACCCACGCAGTCCAAGGGCAGAGCTGTCAGCTGGCTGCAGGTATCTTTTTTTCTCTATGCCAGGGTCTCCAAACCAGGAATTTGGAGGAGAGGGGGTGTTAAGTAGAGAGGCAAGATGGGGAGACCAACTAGAGGGGTGTGAAAATATTACACCCCTCCCCCGCATCCTGACAGACAAGAGAAATCTATTTACCGGTACTTCCCTGGTGTCATGAAAAGTAGAGCTGGACCTGTCATTGAGATCTGGTTGCAGGTTCCAACCCACCCCGACCCCCACTCCTTAAGGGTACAGTGCAGCCCGTGTGGACTTACTGGAAGTAGCACTAGCTTGAATAACACTAGCCGCAAAGCCATAGCCGCGTGGCCCAAAGTCCTAGGTGGACTCACACAGCCCATGCTTCTGCAGCTTTACTAATAGATTAGTCGAGCTAGCTAGATCCAGGCTAGCTCAGGTATGTCTCCACATGCTGCAGTCCCACCTGTACTGCAATGCAGATAGAACCTGAATCTGGGGGGTGCTGGGATCTGGGATTCTCTACCGAGCCCATCGGGTGATGAACAGACTTGCTCTAGTTGCAGCTGAGAGTCCTCAGTGGAAGCCAATGTTGGAGGCAGATGAAGAGATCAAAGAGGGTGAAAGTAGATAGAAAAAAGCAGAGGGTCAAGAAGAGAACTTTGTGGGCGTCCTCACAGAAGATCTTGGCACAGAGGAGAGGCCACTCTCAGAGACAGAGAAAAGGCGATTGTTAGATAGGAAGGAACAGAACCAGAGGCTGGTGCATCGCTGTGGCTCAGAGGAATGGAGTGGCTCCCTGTGAGCGAGTCTGCACTGGGTCAAAGAGAATGAGAGAAAGATGATCAGGAGAAAGGGAGGGCTCCCTCCGATGGAGAGGGGGCTCTGCGCTGCAGCCCCCAGAACAACCCAGAGTTAAAACAGGCAAGGAAGAGGGCGAGGGGGCTAGAGAGGTATGTTAAAGGTCCTTTGATGAGATGTTTAGGAGAAGGACAGTAGTTGGTGAGAACATAAGGCTCAGGAGAAAGTGAGGAGATGGTGCATCTGCTCATGCGGTACTGTCTAGTGGATAGGGTTGGGATGTAGGAGACCTCTGCTCTGTTCCTGACTCTGCCACTGAACTGCTTTGTGACCTTGTCAAGTTACTTCGCTTCTCTGGGCTTCTGTTTCCCTTCTCACCCTTTGTCTGTCTTGTTTGTTTAGATTGTCCCAGCCGCGCAGAGCTGAGCATCGAAGTACGCAAGACAAGTGAATGGAGTATTATTGTCCCCAAAGATGGGCAAGTGAGGCTGAACGGATGGTTCCCATGTGGTCTTGGGCAAGTCACTTAGTCTCTCTGTGCCTTGCTTCCCAGTCTATAACACAAATAATAATAGTACCGCACTGCCCTACCTTGTAGAGCCAAAAATAAATACGGTAAAAACTGTACGGCGCTCAGATACTATGGCAATATAAATGCCATCAGGAGAGGCATAGGGAGATTAAGTGACTCACCCAAGGTCACCCAGGGAGTCTGTAGAAGAGCACCCTAACCACTGCACCATCCTTCCTCTCAGTCTGAGAAAGAACTTGCATCTGAGGCCCAGTGCAGTTCCTCAGCCACAAGCCCATCCTTCCTCTTGACTCCACATAATTACAGGTTAGTGTGTTTACACTAGCGGGCCACGGGGCCTTCTCTGAGGCATGAGGCTGTCACTGCTTACTGCAATCCAACAGCCTTAAATTGGTCTCCTAGTTCTTAGATGAGTGTGAGAAGGTAGCATGGACTTATCTATCTATTTATAGCATGCCCATAACTGTGCTCTCGGGTCACCTGAATGAGAGCGAGCATGTGTCCTTAATTCCCCTGCCCTGCCCCTCTCTCTCCACATCTGCCGAGGGAGATATTTTTTGCACAATTAATTTGTTCTTTATTTTGCTTTTCAAGATTTCAGGCTTGTACCGAGTTGACCTCCTGTGTTTTATTACTGGTTTGGTTTGGATTAGCTGACTCATTGTTTATCCTCAGCGAGGCTGGGCTCTCGGAGAAATTTCATGTGCACAGACGTTGGCGTTGCAAGATGGGCGAGGGCTGCCAGGTAACAAAATCTTATTGGTGCCCACTGGGGTGCGGAAGAGGCACCCTGCTTTCCTGGGAATAAGAATACTGAATAGATTCAAACATCAGGCAAGCAACATGGGCTGGCTTCCCCTACAGGTGTATGTAATCCAGAGCCATACCCAGAATATTTGGCTGATGCTTCTCACTCTTCACCTGCAGTGCCCTGGTATTCATCTCACCTGAACACCTCCTGCTCTGCCAGTTTTAGCCTCCCCACATAGGTGCACCTCAATCCTATCCTGCAGCATCCCTTTCTATCCCGCTTTCCAGCCCTGATGCTGCTTTACCGACACCCCACAGTGATGCAACGCCAATCCCAGCTCTGGTCTCGCACACAACTCAGCCAATACACCTTAGCACTGCTCTACATCGCCGTTTGTTATTCTACTCCTTGACCATCCTGATCAGAGGTGGTGAGTCATGCTGAGTTATTCCAAACGGTGTGCCATTTCCATGCTGTGATTCAGACCAGCTAGCAAGCTGTATCTTCCGTAAAGCTGGAGCTGACAAAAGATTTGCAGACAGAAGCTAGCACTGCTTGCAAGTTAGGGTTGATGCCTGTGACCCATCTGGCTTGGTCCCACTCAGCTCTGCACATCTCAGGTCTCCTCGCTGGGAGCCCGATCCTCTGCTGGTGTAAATCAGCCGAGCTCTGTCAATATCAATGGTGTGACATCGATTTACGCCAGCTGAGCATCTGGTCCTCTCCAATTTCAAGGCTGTACAAGCTAAACTCACAGAGAAACCCCAAGGGAGTGACAGCCCTCACCTTGCCCAGGTCCCTCCTGGGCTATCAGTTGTCAGGAAAATGGAGCTCACAAGTAGGCATTCTGGACTGAAGAAGTCAGGTTTCGGTTCTAGCTGCTGGAATTGGCCAGGTTTCTGCTCTCTCTTCTGCCCCACGCACTGATCCCACTTGTCTGTGCACACCTGAATCACAAGTGAAAGTAAAGCATCAAATCCCAGCGTTTGTTTGAATGAATAGGGACATTGATTGGCTGCCAGCTCTCAGTGCTGACTCTAGCAGAGCCAAGCCAGCTAGCTAGGGCCCATGTTGGTGTTTCCATGATCAAACCTGCCTTTTTGAGAAGGCGGAGGGGGTAGCTTGATTAGATTCAATCTCATCAGGCTGAGACTTGGCTTAGGGAGAAGACTTTGCACGTGATTTTTCCTGCTAGTTCAGACTGTGGTTCTGCTCTGAAAAGGGGCTGTAAAACTGACATCCATCATTTATCCCCTTCAGTGCTTAATTTGTGATGAAAGAGGTGCTGAGTCTCAAGCAATTAGGTGCTGGGGCTCACACAATGCACATTCAACCTGTGGAACTCTTTGCCAGGGGATGTTGTGAAGGCCAAGGCTATAACAGGGTTTAAAAGAGAACTAGATAAGTTGATGGAGGGTAGGTCCATCAATGGCTATTAGCCAGGATGGGCAGGAATGGCGTCCTTAGCCTCTGTTTGCCAGAAGCTGAGAATGAGCAACAGGGGATGGAACACTTGATGATTCCCTGTTCTGTTCATTACCTCTGGGGCACCTGGGATTGGCCAATCAGACGACAGGATACTGGGCTAGATGGACCTTTGGTCTGACCTAGTATGGCCATTCTTATGTTCTTATGTTTATGTTCAAGCAATTTTTTTACATTCATAACTGATTCAGCAATCCCAGAGGTGCTGGAGCTATGAACTGCCAAGCCTAGAGGTGCCGGAGCTCAGCCCTGGCAAGCCCTGGCACAAATTAAGCATTGATCCTCTTGCTGTGATTCCAGATCAAATTTGCTCAGTTTACAAGTTAAAGGGTTATTTTTCTAACCTCCAAGCACTGCAAATTCAGCCAGGAAGCTGGCAATACCGCTGGGTTCTTTCTACCTCTTTCATCACCAGCCACAAAGATTCCACAAGATGCTCTTTGGAGTCAGGTGTGATCTGTAAAAGTCAGATCGAGATGCATATCCAAGTGTCAGAGCTCTCATAACTTTGGGACGGTTTGGATTCAGGGTTTGGGTTAGGCCCATCATATGGAGATAGGGACCACCTGCAAAATGCTGGTCCAGATTCAGGTTTGGGTTCTGACCTCCTCCATTCACACACAGTTGTTCAGGGGTGGTGTTTCTTTCTGACCACCACCTGCTAGGGGGAGCCTGAAGCAAGAGGGCTTGTTGATCTTCTCTTACTGCTGTAGGGTCAGTGATCAAAGTCAACTGCATCTCACCCGATGAAGTCCTTAAACATTTGCCATGTTCCAAACCAAAGATGACTGCATTTCTATGCTGGGTGAAGCAATCCATCTGTTGTTATATGCCTGGATTATTGTGGTGCTTCGTTAGTTAGGACTCATGTTTTTGAGCTGCTTGAGTGGAAGGTGCATTAGAATTCGTACATAATGTATAGTATTAATAAGCACATGTGAACGTTACTGGAGTCATCCTTGCAATTCGACCTCTGTGCTATCACCCCATGCCACTATAGACAACAAAGCATTCTTTCCAGACAATACCCCCATTGATTTCCTGCACCAATGCCGATCGTAAAGGCTTCATTGACACTGTACAAGGTCTGAGTGACCTGATTTGCCACTGGAAATGTCTTGCACAATGTACAAATTGTATATGTTGGCACATCAGATCACCAATATAAGGTCACTGGAGGGGATTGGCAGCACAATAAGGGCCTTATGGCCTAGAAGGGATGGTACAGTGGGTCCCTTCTCAGTGGAAGAGCTATGAATGTCATTGATTTATCTCTTTGTCTTATTTTAAACAAAACGCCCTTTAAAATAAATCAAAAGAACTCAGTTGGCAATGGCTGGAGTCTGAGTCCTCATAAATGTTTTCCTCCCTTTACAAAAGCAAAGCACAGTTGGGCATGCCTGGAAAATGTCTGCCATGGAAAAGCTGTTTTCTGAGCAGCAGAATTGAGGTACATCAGCAGCAATGTGGTGAGGCGAGGCCTTGGACTGGATGGACTGGCATGTATCCGCAGATGTGGCCAAGAGCTAGAATAGCAGGGCTGCTATGGGACAGAAGAGAGGTTCATTAGTGGAGGGTCCATGGCCAGAACCCATGGGGGACATAGCAGGTCAGGGCGGAGGTGCATTGGCCATGCTGTGGTGGGTGGTGCTCGGGTCTAGAAGAGAGGGGTGCTGTCGATCAGGAGTGAAGGGCACAGCAGAGCTCTGTGTGCTGCGGAGAGGGGTGGCGGCTCAGGATTGGAATAACCAGCCAGGAGGAATGTCAAATGTTAGCAGAACTCTATGGCAGAAGCGCATATGATGCCTTCAGGGAAAACCCCTCTCTATGACTCTAGACAATGGTGCATTTTGCTCGGAACAAATTCACATGAACAAACCAGCGTCTCAGTAGGGATGAGAGGGCGTTACAGCGGGGCTGGGGGAGAGGGGTCGCTGAGGGCAACATGGCTCATGAGACAGCCCGGCCACAGGTCTTGAATACAAGAGAGTCCTGCCCATCCTTTGCTGCCTGAGAGACCTCTCTTCACCATACCTCACAGCATCTCCTAGAGCTGCACATGCCAAGACAGGGACTGGCAGGGTGCCTATGTTATTCCTCATGCCTTGAATAAACTAGTTGTCAACTAGCAGTCTTTTGCTCCCGCTCCCCATGGCCCCTTGTTCCTGGTGCCCACCTTCAGTATGTGAGGTGCACACAAGTGGTCCTGAAGCCTTCAGCGTGACTGGCCTGAGCCTGGGATTGCTTTGCCTTCCTCACACAGCTTCAAAGGGATGGGCCCAAACTCTGACCGGCCTCAGCCGGCACAGGATCGAGCCCAGCGCAGGACATCCTGCTGACCCGCAAGGAGGAAGCTGCAGGATCAAGAGCGTGAAGTGTCGGTCCAACATGTCCTGCCCCGTCAGCACATCGCCCCCTTTGAAGAGAGTGGCAGTGAAAAGGAAGCGCTTTGATTTACTAAACAAACATTCCCCTGACTGGGGAGATAACCCCAGCCAGGCATTGGCTCAGGTCCCCGAGGGGACGGGAAGTAGCACTTCATCTTTCTACCATGAAAGCTTGGAGCGGGACCCAGCCAGCCGAGATCCAGGGTGTTCATCTAGCTCTGGCAGCCGTGTCGTAGCATCGCTGCCCAGATCAAATGCACCGGGCCTGATTCTCTCCTCGCTGACGCTCGCCTAGCCTCATTGACGGCCGCTCTGTTGCAAGACAGGGACCAAGAGCAGAACCGGACCCCAAAGGGGATTTTCAGATCACGGAAGAAGCTCAGGGTCAGATCTTTAGAAGATGTACGTTGGCACAGATGCTTTGACTTCAGTGGCTACACTGATTTACGCTAGCTGAGGGTCTGGACCTAAGGGTGCCTATGTGTGTATGGTGCTAGGCTGGCATCCCCGGTGACTGGCACCCTCTGTCCGTCCACAGACGAGATGCAGCGTATACTGCAGCCATGCAAGCTTCTCTCGTGCCACCCTGCCACACAAACATGCCTCGTCTGATAGGATCCCCACTAGTGCTGAGACAGGAGCCCGGTCTCCAACGCCCATTCAGTCTTTGTCCTGGCTGATCAGGCTGCAGATTAGAGCCATGCGCAGGCGTGTCCTTAGGCCATGGGGGCACTTCTCCACGAGGAAAGCAAATGAAAGCGCTTTGAGATCCCTGAATGAAAGGTGATAAATCAGTGCTACACACCAGTACATGGGGACAGGGTCTCCATTACGCGACGTGGCCTCCATATTTAATCATTCAGGCACCACTGCTGAATAAAGGACACGGCAAAATGGTCTCCCTTTCGGTGGGAGTTGTGCACCACCCTACGTGGGAACTCCCCAGTCATGTGCTTGGAACAATGAAATGTTCTCTTCTTTGTCAACGAGAGTGTCTCCTTCTGGGTGTCATAGGCACCTCCTCCCCTTAGTTCCTAGAATCCAGGCAGCAGGAAGAGGAGCGGCCGCACTGGAATGGAAGTGCCATGGAAATGGATGAAGGTTACGGGGTCAGGAGGGTACACTCAGCACTCTGGACCCTGCAACTGGAGCTGCAGCTGAAGACGTTAACTCTTCACTGCCCATGCTGAGTGCAACATCGCTTCGGACTGCGATGAGGCTGCAGCCATGTTCCACCCCAGCAGCGGCTGAGGCAATTCCTGTTGGCCAGCCGTGACGCTCAATGGGCTCACAGTCCGCCACAGAGAAAAGCCCAGTGAGCTCAGCAGAACCATGCCCACGGCCTGAAGAGCTCTGAATCCAGCCACGGAGCCCCTCCCTCTCCCCAGCAGCATGTCCCCTCCCTGTGATATTTTTACTTAGTATTTAGCTTTCTCCAGACCTTTCCTCCAAAAGGCTGAGAAAGACTCGGGCGGCGGCGTCTCCTCCATCGTGCCCATTCGGTGCCCGCCCAGTCCTCACGCCTCCCCTTTCCACCACCCTCTCTGCTTGAATTCCTTTCTTGCCTCTTCTCCATCACCTCCCTCCCTCCCTTACTTCAAACCCCTCCTTAAAACCTCCTTCTTTCAGGAGGCCTCCTACACCAATCTCCTTTCCCATCTCCATCTTCTGCATCGCACTTGTCAACCTGAATTAGACTGCAAGGTCTATCTGTGTAGGACCCACGCACATAGGGTTTGGTGCTTATTTGCTCGCAGAGTTCCAGTATCTTCTCAAAAGTTTAAGCATAAACCAGGGACCTCAGGCTGAGCATTGCTCCCAGCTTCCATGTTGCCAAACAGCTTGGAAATGGTACCAGCATCAGACGCATTGTGACACAGTCCCCAGGGACTACAAGAGTCTCACAAGGAGCTGTGGGAGTTTGACCCCTTCTCCTGCAATTCCTAGGTCACTTGGAAGCTCACAATGTCTTTCCTAAATCTCCCACAACGCACTGCTTCTGGGAGGTGTGCTGGGACCCCGAGTGCATTGTAGGTGGATCGGCGTAGCAGAGGCAAAACTGCGAGCCTGGCTTGTGTTGGTGCATTGAATCACTTGTGCTTCACGGGGTGCAAGACACTTGGCTCAGTTGCACGTGACTGAGTCCTCTACTGTAGAAAAGGCCTGACAGCTAGCGCACTGCTCCAGCTTTGCTGGCATTCCCAAACTCCAGTACGGAGGTCTTGAAGGAACATATCTTTACACTCCTTGGGGGGAGGACTGTGCCTTTAACATGCTCCGTGAAGCGCCAGGCAGCCTCCTGCTGGGACTGGCCCTCTGCAGCATGGTCCCAGGGTCTCAGCCATCTTTCTTTCCAGCTTCCCACTCTCTGGAGGAAGCTGCATTCACTCTGGGATTTTTTATACCATTTTATTTTTATCCGAGCTTCTTTCCAAAACAGGCCAGTGAAGCCCCCAAGCGATAATGAAGCAAACTAACCTTTTTTTTTTTCCCCAAGTCAATATTTTTAGCTCGCATAAACAAAAGTCATTAAGCTTTTGAGAGCAAACTCGGCTCTGCGGGGCCGGGGGAGGCACCAGTGCAGGGACAGACTAGAGGCAGCTTGCAACTCACCGATTTAGGGGCTGCCAAGGACTAGGGCAACCCTGGATGCAGGTTAGAGCAGTCTGAGGGTCACCCTAAATGAGACCCTGTATTGGCCGCTGCAGGGGTGACGAATCACCGGCGTAAAGGTCGCCCCTAATGTGCATGCTTCTGCACCTGATCCACATCTGATCCACGCCCTCCTACTTCCTGCCCTCCCCTTGCTCCATCAGCAGCCTGCCAGGAGCAGGGGCTCTCTGCACCTGGGGCAGGGGGTGTTCTCCAGGGCAGCTGACATCCTTAGCAGGCACAAAGGAACTGCTGGGCAATGACGAATAAGGCCTTCCCTCTGGGAAGGAGACAGGAAAGAGAACTCATCTTGTCTCTCAGTGTTCAGGTCGCCTTTACCCTTTGGGCCATCCTATTCCACAGAGAGCCCTCCTGCTCTGGCTGCTGCTGAAAGTCATTGAAGGGGTCTGTACATAAGGCACGCGTTCCTTTTCCTTCACTCCACAGAGCAAAGGGGCTTTACAGCAGTGTAAATCCCCTGACTGCAGTGGAATTGCTTCTGATTTACACCGGTGTGAGAGAGAAGAGTCAGGCCCAAGGGCCATATGAAGAGGGGATCATTGACACCACACTCAGATACTTTGTTAGCAGAGGGTCAGGAGGGAGTGGGGTTTGTACCCCCGGTACAAACACTGAGGGGACGCAGCAGAAACATATAGTCACCAAATTGTGGAATAAACAGAGCAGGGCCAGGGGGAAAAAAAACAGATTCAGAGTTTCAGGGAAATCAGGATCTGGATCCCAATGGCAGCTCGGTCCCAGCTAGGCAAAGGATGGAACCAAAGCCCCGGGTGTGACTCCTCTGAACGCTGCAGGGGTCTGGAACCAGAATCCAAACTTTGCAGCTCACAAATCTCTTGTGAGAGGTTCTGCTGGATGACTGGGTTAGAATTACCAGATTCCCTAGGTTTCAGAGTAGCAGCCGTGTTAGTCTGTATCTGCAAAAAGAACAGGAGTACTTGTGGCACCGTAGAGACGAACAAATTTATTAGAGCATCAGCTTTCATGGGCTACAGCCCACTTCATCGGATGCACGGATTCCCTAGACTGATTCCCTAGCACTGCGGTTCTCAATCTCTTCCATCCTGTGACCCCATGTTATAACAGGAAAACGTCTGGGGGACCCTTTTCTCATTGAGCCATAAAGAAAGGAAAGGCAGCTGTGACTCTTTGAAGCAAGTTGGTGACTCTCCAGGGGGACACGCCCTTGGCTGAGAACTTGTGCCCTAACTAACCTGTGGCCCCGGCTATCTGAGGTGCTGCCTACCCTCAGATCTCTACTACGTCAGGAGTTGCACTTGCCCAGCACCTCTGAAAACCAATCTGGGCTCTTAAAAGAGCTCATGGGAGTGAGGTGCCCAGGTCCCAGGGAGATTCACTGGGAACTGGTTGCCTTAAATGCCTCATGGGCCTTTGGGAAAGACCACCCGTATTGTTAATTCTCTAAAGCATTCGATGAAGTGTTGTTTGGCAGATGCTGTTACTTCACTAACTCTTGGGCTCATCAGGAAATATGTTGTATTCGGCTGAAAGGCTGTGTTTCCGTTTGGATTGCAGCACAGCAAACGTTGCTAATGTAATATCAAACTTTCTCTGCTCTGCACTTGTATCCCTCTCATGAGTGCCTAGGTACTATGACAGCCTTGTAAAATCCTAGGTAGGTAGGTAAATGAGGGTGTGTGGGCATATATAGATGGGTGTGTATGGGGACTGATGCATGGATAGATAGATCCACTGACCTGTTTAAACTGTTACATTGAAGAGACCTGCAAAGCCTCTGTTATCTCACAGCTCAGGAACCAATGGTTGGGAAGAGAGGGAGAGGGAGAGAGAGAGGCAAACCAGTGTTGATGTCAAGAAGCAATGCCCACATGGCAGGGATATGTTTACCTGGCATGGAAGCACTGCTGAAATCAGTTGCAGGCCGTGAGTTGGGCATTGGGATTGTGTCCTAGCACAGGATTGAGGAGCCCTTTGATTTCATCTCACTCATTCAGGTCCCCGTCTCTGGGAAATGAGTGGTTGGAATGACTTGTGTGGTGCCTTACAGGCCTGGAGGTGTTACTGTGCCAGTCACAGGCAACTGACAGCTCAGTTCCACTTGAAAGGTGCCCTTTGAGTGGTTTTCCCATTTGCATTTATGTGGCCACACTTGATCTTGCGCCTGGCTCCCCATCTGCCCTTGGGAATCACTGGAGTTTTGAGATTTGGCATTTTTGAATTGCATTAGCATCCAGGGAATGCGGGGAGACACTGCTGTTGAGCCAGCCCTGTCCCTCCAGCACAGGCATATCAGAGAACAGCTTGGGTGAGGGATTTAACTTTAAGAAATACAAATAAATTGCAATGAAAATAGGCCCAATTTTGGCAAAACACTGGCTCCATTTAACTGAAGGATGCAATGTGACTCTCTGGTTCGAGCAACTCCTGGGTTCCATCCTAGCAGGCGCCGCCATTGATTCAGGGTGTGACCTCAGAACGATCACTCCACTTCTTTGTGTCTCAGTTCCTACACAAGCACTGCTGACAGCCACCCAAGTAACAACTAGGATGAGTAGAACTGAAAGAGAAAAAATATACGTTTCTTAGAGCTGGTCAGAAAACGGAATGAGTTTTTCACAAAAATTGTCATGAAGAAATTCATCCCCCATTTGTTTTTAATCAAAACACTGACGGTCAGAAAATGTTGACCAGCTCTCATGTTTCTCTCTTCTGTATAGGCAGCTGGAGCGATGTGATTAAACCAATTATACAGGGGGTGAAGTGAACCACGGAGAAGAGAAGCTCACACAGCAAATGCATGGGAGAACTAGGAATGGAACCCAGGAGTCCCGACTCCTAGGATCTGATCCAAAGTCAGTCTGGGGGTTTGCATTGACTTCAACAAACATTAGGGCTCTAGACCCTTTTTCTAACCATTTAGCCAAACTCCTTCCATCAACCCCCAGATTAACATCACTTTTGTTACAATACCTCCCACCTCTTCCACACCCCATCCCACCACCATCATTGGCTAGGCCTCCCACCCTGATGACCAGAGCCAACACGACCTTCATTGCCACTGTCTTCCTCTTCCTGATAGCATCTGCATTATTACTGCCTCCTCCTGTCTGCCTCACTCAAGGAGGCTGCAGCCCAGTGATTCTCCCATCAGTCACTTCCATGTTGACCGGCAGAGGACTGCAATGTCTCCTAGGGAAGTGGGGCATCCAGAAGAAGTGGTTGGAGAAAGCTGTTTACCCAATCAAGGACTTTCTCCATTTCCTTCCCCTTCAGTGGCAATGACATCTTGGAAAACTCATATAAATGCAGCAGGGTCCGTTTAAGAACTAAACAGCTCAGAGGCTTCTCTGCTTTGGAAGCAGCTGGCCTCTTGAGTGAAAGCAGCTCTCTCTGTCTGGTGCTGTTTATTCGGCCTGCCTGTGTTGGTTGACAGCAAAATTATCAGGAGACTTGGTCTGTTATTGCAAAACTTCCTCCTGTCCCTTGCTAGAATTACGAGGGGAAGATTTAAGGGCACAGATCTGGGGAAGGGGCTTAGTTGCAAAGCTCTAACAAGATCAAAGCTGGGTGAGTATCCAGATTTTCAGATCAATGCACAATCTTGGTTTGAATTTTCCAAGTAACCTGGCTCTCTTGGGTCTGCAAATTTGTCTGGAAACCTCATGAGAGCTCTCTGGTTCTCTTGTAGAATTCCCAGCCCTTCTAGCTCCCAGATGGAACAAAAACACCCTCCAAAACAGCTTCTTTCTCATGCTATTTTTGGAATTTCTATTTCTGGAGGAAAAAAGAAAAGGAGTACTTGTGGCACCTTAGAGACTAACCAATTTATTTGAGCATGAGCTTTCGTGAGCTACAGCTCACTTCATCGGAAAGCTCATGCTCAAATAAATTGGTTAGTCTCTAAGGTGCCACAAGTACTCCTTTTCTTTTTGCAAAGACAGACTAACACGGCTGTTACTCTGAAACCTGTCAAATATTTCTGGAGGAAACGTGCAACTGAAGAAGCAGAAAAGAAGAGGGATTGAGCTTGGCTTTGGGTTCCAATGTTACACCATCAGATTCAGCCATCCCTTATGGAGATGCCTCCAAATGGTCACAGTGCTTCTGAAACAACGCCATACAAGGCAAAGGCAAGCCCTGCTAATCTGCTTGAATGGGAACATCTTCTCACCATGCACCCTTCCCAAAACTTCCTGTCTGGTTCTGATAGAAGAGAACCCAGGTACCATCCAGCACTGCACAGTAGAAACCCAATCCCTGCCTTCCAGCTCCCACAGTTCACTTAGAGAGTCTTGAGGGCTTTCCAACTCCAGCAGGAAAGATGCAACTGAAAGTGCAGGAGGAAACCTGCATGACCCTCATCATTACGCTGACCTTGGAGGAGATTCCTTCTGGAGGTCTCCCATCCACAAAGTGACCCAGCGTAGTAGGGTCTGGAGTCTAAGGGGATTGAGGAGGGCAAAAGAGGCTACAAAAAGAAGCAGCAGGAGAAAAGCATCTCTGCTGGTTTGTAGAAATGCTAAGTGCTGCTGTCTGGAAGAGGTTTCAGTGTAAGGAACTACCAGGCCACTCTCTATGGAAGCAAAATCTCTGCCCAGGAGAAGCAGTGTGACCATGTGAGTCCAGACACCCTAAGGGGGGAACAGTGGGTGAACCCCAAAGAATAAGTAATTGAATCAACTGGTTGTATACACTGTTATTGTGTATCAATATACGTCAGGTAAGGGCTCTTTTAATTAAAGAGTGTAATGTTCTGAACTCGATGGTCCCTAGGAGATCTGCGTAGAGGTTATGGCTATAAGTGTAGTCATAGGTATGTGTGTAGAACATTGTACACTGAACGGCACCAACACCTACCAGCAGTGTGGGGAAGCAAATGGGACTAATTCCAAGTACTGTACAACCCCCAGAAAAGACAATGACAGACCATTAAAGTGAATGGAAAGCCATTGACAACGGAAAAGAAAACACCCAGTCTTGGAACACTAAGGAAGGAGGGAGTTTTCCCCACTCTGTGTAACCATGAATTAGCATAGTCGGAGAGAGAGAAAAAAAATTACAAACCCTCTTGAAAGGGAAGGGGTTTGAAGTGAAGGCTGTCCAGAAACGAAGGGCCAGCATCTAAGTGGGGGTGCTGTCTGTGAAACACTGGATCACGTGTTGGGAAGCTGTAACTTGTGTTAGAAAAGGGAATTTAGCTCATATAGAAGTGTGAAACCTGTGGTTGAGTCTCTGTGTTTATTTTCTGTGACTGCTGTGAGTTTGCTTTTCCTGACCGTTTCATCTTTGAATCTGTGATTTTTCTATTTAATACACTTTTTGTTTATTCAGACTCTACGCAGGTCTCGGGGGTGCCAAGGGGGTGGATGGTGCAAGTGCACTGATGACTGGGGGCAGGTTTCACTCCTGCATGCGGTGATGAACCAGAATGGAAAAGTTTGAGTGTCTGGAAGTTAGGAGCTTGGGGGACGGACTTGGGGAGACACAGGACCAGAACAGCTATTGGGGTCACCTTGCAAGGAGTAAGCAGGCCAATGGGAGCCAGGGTAAGGCCAGTGGGAGCCAGGGTAAGGCCTTGTAGGCTGGCTACTGGTATCAGAGTTCTGAGCCATAACCACACAGCATTAGGGCACCCAAAGTGACATGGCAGGTGGTGACAGAATGCTGACTGCTCTGGGTGATCCCCAAAACGTCACAAGCAGCTGTTTCCCTTCTCCCTATTACTTCGACTCACCAGCCTCACCTACAGGAGCTGCTTGATTCTAAGCAAGAGGCGAGCCCAGAGAATAACGAACCTGTTTCGCCCGACTTTGCTCCTTGCATTGTCATGTCCTCCTGTGTAAGGCAGGTGTAAAACGCTGCCGTTCTGAGGTGGTCGCATTTTGCACCTAGCTTGTGCTGGGGTAAATGACAGCACAAAGCGCAGGGCAACAGAGAAGCAGGCCAATGTACCTAAAAATAAGTCTGGTTGAGCAGGATGAGCATTAAGTTGCAGACAAGTTTCCCAGTCTGGCTGACAATAGTGTGACTGACTGAAAACTCACTCCACGAACTTTTTTCTAATTCCTTAAAAGAGGGTTGCTATCACCAGCTAGAATCCCCTCCCCTCTCTCTACCACCAAGCCTAACCCGCAGCCTGAGTAGGAATGATTCATACTCATCCAAGGATCTCAAAGCACATTGCAAATGTGAATGAAGCCACACAGCACCCTGGTGAAGAGGGAATCCATTCTTAGCCTCATTTTGCAGATGGAGGTAGCTGAGGCAAAGTGACTTGACCAAGGCCACTTTGTGGCCCAGTAGCAGAATCAGGAAGCGAAACTAGGAGCCTAATTAATTCCTGACACCAGTGGCCCATCTTCAACTGGTGTCAAGGGGCAATGAAATGAATGGGGAGCTCCACCCATTTACACCAGTTGAGACTCTGACACTCGTCTCTGCATGTGAAACTACAGGAATAATGAACCTACTCTGCCCACCTGACCTCTTCTTGTTGTTCTCCTTTATTTAGTCCCCTGGAAATTGTCTGACACTGACGAAAGGCCTGATCCAAACCCAACTGGAAAGACTCCCCGCCCCTGAGTTTTGGATCAGGCACCCTGCCCCTGAAAAGCCGGGCCCTGGGGAAATGTCAAATTTGCCTGAGTCATAACAAAAATGCTCTCATTCATTTTACTGTCAAATCAGCTTTAAACAAGCCCGATGCAAGTAAACATGGAAGCCTAGATCGCAAAGGCTGAACAAACACTCTGGGCTAATTGGTTTATACACACTCAGCAGATGTCATTTCACGGACAGAGATCTGCTTAAAGGTTAAAAGTACGATTTTGAAAAAGCAAATGACAATAGTTTGGCAGGAGGGGGCAAGTTGGGTGTATGTGTGGGCATTGTTGGCATGGGCATTGTTGTTCTCAGAGGAGAATCATTAGGCAGGATTCTTGAATTCACCGTGTTAACAGTTGCAAGTACATAGCCCATAAAGATGGAGCCATGTAGGAATATCTCATACTGATATAATGGCATGGTGGACCAGAGAGTCTCAGGCTGTCCTCTGTGGAGTCTTTGATGCCAATTCAGCAAAGCAACCTTAAGGGCCTGTTTAACTTTAAACGCACGTTTCAATCCATCCCTATTCAGCAAAGCACTTAGGCACAGATTTGTAAAGGTATTTGGGCATTGCTTCACTCAGCATTGCAACACCTAACTGGATCAGGAGCCTAAAGGTATGTCTACACTGCAGCTTGATTAGACATCCCCAAACTAGCTTTAATCTAGCCAGCTTGGGTAACAGAGCAGTGAAGCTGCAGCCATGTGTTTCAGAGCTGGCTAGCCCTGCAACTAATCATTCAGGGGTCTGGGCAATTAAAGCTAGCTCAGGTATGTCTTCTCGAGCGGCAGTCAGAAGCCATCACTGCAGTGGAGAGAGACCCTAAATCTTATTTTCAGAAGTGACTTAGACTTGGGCTCCTAAATCAGTAAGGCATTGAACCACTGAATGGAGCAACACCTAAATTACCTTTAAAAATCTGAGCTGTAGGGCCTGATCAATGGGTGTTTAGAATTATCCAGGTAAAGATTAGGAATAATTATCAGTAGTGGTTTCACACCTAAATTGTGCTAGATAGCACTGGTCAGAAAAGAGGGGATTTTTCTGTGGAAGTTTTTGACTTTTTGGAGAAATATTTCCACTGAAAACCAAAATGTTTCTATTCAATATGGCACCATGGTGCCTCATGGGAGTTGTAGTTCAGGTACTCCCATTCTCCTATGTGGGACAGACTCTCTCACCAGCCTATATCTCCCATGATGCACTGTTTTATCCCTTCTTGGTGAGTGGAGGTTCTTCATCATTATAGTCCCTGGCCATGGTGCATTATGGAAGATGTAGTCTGGCCAGAAAACCTGATTTCAATGGAATATTTCTGTGCAGCCCAGACCACTTTACAGAGCATATAAAAGACCCAGTCCTTGCCCCAAGGAGCATACTATCTACATGAGATATGGCACAACAAGGGAATATGAGAAAAACAAAATAAGGGAGTGTATAGACATGACAATAATGGGATGATGTGGTTGCTTAGAGAGCAGGACACACATCTCAGTGAGTGTTGCCGGGGGTTTCTTTTCTTTGTGGAAGGTTTATTTTTCCAATTGTGCATTTATAATGTGAGTGTATATATATATATATTGATGGTCAGCCTTTAGGGTTGAAGTGGGGAGGAGAATAGAGGAACAGGGGAGTTCCTGAAGGAATAAAATAACAAGGAGAGATATAGGCCATGTTCTCTACCATTTTTGTATGCTGTGGAGTAGGCCCTGATCCAGCAAAACAGTGGGATTCCTCGTGGGATTTATATTAGGCACTCATTTTAGTACTTTACTGACTTCTGACTTTAGTGTATTAGGGCTAGGCTAGACAGTGGTAGTGTGTACAAGCCCAAAGAATCTACAGTGAAAGGCACCTTAAAGATCCACCAGGGGTCACCTGATTAAATTAAGAGGTAGTAGGTTTAAAACAACCATAAAAAAATATTTCTTCACACAACACAGACTCAACCTGTGGAACCAGGGGATGTTGTGAAGACCAAAAGTATAACTGAGCTCAAAAAAGAACTAGATAAATTAGCCAGGATGGTTAGGGATATAAGCTCATGTCCAGGTGTCCCTAAACCTCCAACTGCCTGTAGCTGGGAGTGGACAATGCGGGATGGATCACTCGATAGTTGCCCTGTTCTGTTCATTGCCTCTGAAGCATCAGGTACTGGTCACTATTAGAAGACAGGATCCTGGACTAGATGGGGCATTAGTCTGACCCACTACAGCTGTTCTTCCGTTGTCTCTCTCAGACCCTGATCCAAAGTCCTTTGAAGTCAGTTTAAACACCCCCACTGTCCTGTTGAGCTTTGAATCTGATCCCCTGTTGTCTCTCTCTTGGTCAGCAGAGGACAGTCCTACAGCATCGCAGAGGGCACCCTTACTGGAATGTGATTGGACTTAGTTCTTACGCTGACTGCGATGGGAAATGCCTGCATTCAAGCCAGGCGAGCTTATGACGAGAACTTTATGCTGGCTGTTGCTTCAGAGGATGCCTGGAATAAAACAATGCAGAAGTAAAGGATGACTCATGGATGAGTGACCATCAATTAGCAACAAAAAGGACACACACACACACACACACACCCCCGAGAAGGGTGGAAGTGGAAGGTGCATGGCAAATAGGCACAGAGCAACAGAAAACAACAAAGAAATGTCAGCAGCTGCAAAAGCCAAATCCATTATGAGGGTTTGCAGCGTGTCACACGCACATGCTGATACCAGTGTCATTTTGCTTCAAATTTACAGGAAGGGGAAACCTGTACAATGGGGAGAAGAGATGTTCCCACCTGGCAACATCCGTCCCTCCGTTGGTAAACATTGATGCATTTGTGATTACATGTCCCAGGTCACCAGGATGTAGCTCACTTGCTCAAAGGAAAGACGAATAATACCCTCTGTAAATCAGCCCGGGACAGAAAGCTCACTCCTGCAGCCTTCCTTCATATCATGCTCAGGTTCATTGACTGACTTCCATGGGCCCACTCACATGTGTAAGGGCCGCTGGGAGGAAGAAGGGTCATGTTGCTGGAGCAGTAACCTGGGCTCAGGAGAACTGGTTCTGCCCAGGCTTCTGGGCTAGTCCCTCTCTCTGTGCCTCAGGCTCCCCCTCTGCAGACTGTGATTAATAACGTCTCCCTTCCTCACAAGGGTGTGGAGGATGTGATATACCAGGGTACAATCCAGACTAATGAGCTGCTGCATCACCCCTGCCCTGCAACCTCGGGTGCCCTACAACGCCTTGCTGAAGTAGCTCCCACCTGGGCAGCTCACAAACATTTTCCCAGGATGCAAGCCACACCCTGAGTGTCTGTGTGTAACTGCAGCCTGCTGGCCACACTTGGGTTACATTCTGGCTCTCACCAGCCTTGGTTATACTTCAGGGTGACCCCAACACACGCCCAGTCAGAAGCCTGTTAAGCCGAGTCCAGGGTCTGCGTCCCTGGGTGGATGCAAGTTAGCATTTTTGAAATTTGTCAGCTCGCCTCTCGAGCCCAGAGTTGCTGCCACTCTGCGATGACATAGCTGTCAGCCCTGCTTTGCTGTTGTTGGCCCAAAATTGGCAATGGGCCGGCAGCACTGGATAAGCGCATGAACCACCGCCGCGAAAGGATGTCAGACGAGTTGCACATTGATGAGGGAGTGTGTCTCCTGAAGCAAGGCATGTCTCCTACCGGGGAACTGTAGTGGAGCAACTCCATCTCTACACCAGTGTGAAAGAAGAATCAGTCCCAGGGGATGGGATTCAAGGCCCGTTACACAGACAATGTGAGTGTTTGTATCTCTCCCTCCCTAGCTCTCCATTGTAGCACATTTCTGGCATCCATCAAGGAAGCCCTGAAGCCCCTTTGTTTGTCTCTCCCATCACGCTGTTTGGTTTACAGTCATTTTCAGCCCTTGTGCCTCACGCTGCAAGGGGGAACGCAGTCGGGTTTTATCTCCTTTCCACTCCAGATTTATCAGTTATTTGTTTATTTGGGTTTATTGCTTTACTTGTTCATTTTGTCATTTAATTTATTAAATCCCCGAGGCTGCTGAAACATGGCACCGAAAAAAAGCAAAGTACAAATTATTATTATTTGCGTGTTCTCTGGACTGAGCCAAGAAAAAGAGTCGGGGGAGGGGGGAAATGGTGGGATTCTTCTCTGTTTGTTTCTTCAGAAACACGATGGGGGGGAGGCTTATGAAATACTTAACCCTTGGCTGCCTGGCCGTCGCTGCACCATCAAGCTCTCGGCATCCCATTGAAACAGAGGAGATTGTGGGGTGTAGGTTGAATATTCAGTAGCAGGGAAAAGGAAAATGAGAGTGTGTGAATCAGAAGCAGGTTCCTTTATATTACCAGTTTTCTGCCATCAGAAACTTGTCCTGTTAAAAATGCTAGAGGGGATGTCTATGGAGCAAGTGGGAGAAGGGGGTAGTGTGGTCTGACAGGGCACCAGAATGGTAGTTGGGGCCCCTGGATTCTACTTATGGAGCTAAGAGCTATTAATATACCCCACGGGCTAGCATAGCAGAGGCCTGCAAACGCCTTGGCAGCGTGAGAAGGATCTGACCTCAACGCTGCGAAAGAAAGTCTGTGGCGGCAGCTCGGAATTCTCCCCCAGCCGTCTCCTCCGTTGCAAAGGGGCATCCGTTTGCACATCCCCTGCCTCCCTGCAGCGGCAATGAGGGAAGTTTCCCAGTGGTCACAGCTCTGCCTTCACTCGGCGGAAGGGTGAACAGCAGCCTTTGCTCAGGCGGGTCTGACACAGTGATGCCCATCAGATACTTTTCTGGAGACAGTCCTAGTGGAAAACAAGGAGTTTCAGCTCTGACCCTGTGGCTGCCTATTGTCTCTTCTAGATCGGGTCGGAACTGTTGATCTTCATTGTATCATTTGCAATCATTAAATTCCACTCCATCATTATCCCCTGGCATATTCCACAGCACAGCTGCTATTCCATTATTAACTGGATACAGCAGCTTAGATAAGTCATAAGCATCTCCTCAGCCTGTGTCTCTCCCACTGTGTGTTAGAGTTTCTGCGTACAGCATCTCAGCCTTTACCCTACCCGAGATCAAACCTCTGGAACAATTTTGTTTGCTTTTGCAAACTCAGTTCACATTCGCAAATGTCTTCTCCTGTCATTCAAGCCTTTTAAAAAAGTTTATTTCAAGGGTGTTTTGAATTTTCGAAAAACACAACCGGCATGACATCTTTTCCCCGGCTGAGCTGTGTAAGTGGGGGAGCAGCGCCCTTAAGAGCTCAGCCGGCCCAGCTGGGTGCACTACATACTGCAGCCAAGATTTTCAGAAGAGACTAGGTTTGGTTTCTTCCAATTCTTGGGAGCCCAACTTGAGATACCTTAAAGAGGCCTGGTTTTCAGAAAGTGCTGGGCACCCTGCTCCCCCACCCGTCCCCTGGAAACCAGGCCCCTTTAAGGTGTTCCAAGTTGGGCTCCCAAAATCACTAGTCACCAGGGGCAGACTCTGCACCCCCCGTTCAGAGAGGCTACCCCCGTCCTGCTTCTTCTGCCTGGGGCCCCGCCCCCACTATGCCCCCCCACCAGCCAGCCCACTGACAGAGCCCCAAACCCCAGCCCGTGCCCAGAGCAACCCTGAGCCTGGGACAGCTCGCCAGCACCCAGAGCAGTGTGGAGGAGCCCCAAGCCCCAGCCAGGAGCTCTGAGGCCCGGCCCCAGGGCTGTGGCAGGAAGCATTAGCAGGCGTTTGGAGAGGCTTAGCCTCCCCCAGCCTCCCTTATCCATCGCCCAGGCTAGTCACTTTTGAAAACTTTATCCTAGGCACCTAACTGTTGGCACCCCACTTCGCAAATGCTGACCCCAGCGACATCCCAAGGCTCGCCAGTGCCAGACCCTGATCCCTAGCCCTCTGCTCTCCGCGAGCCCTCCGTTTCTAGACCACACCTTTCTGCCCTCTCTCCCAGCGTTTGTCCACACCCAGAGTGCACGGAAGCGGAGCTAGCTCCCAACTCCATTAAGAGCTGTACCTAAGCACAGAGCCAGAGAGGACAAAGGAAAGTGGTTTTGTAGGTCAGCTATTGCTGAATGGGAGACGTGGCCAGCGGGGAGAGTTTGATCTTCCAATCAGAGCTGTCTCCCTTCCAGATTCCATTCTGTCAGCGTTTGGCAGCATGGAGAACAGATTGCTGGCCTCAACTCACCCATGGTCATTGTTTCTTTAGTCAGCAGCAATCACATCTGCAAAGGCAAATGCCATTGTGTCAGAGGGACAATACCTAACTAGTTTCCTCCTTCTCCTCCTCTCTGGATCACAGCGAACGCTCCCTGGCACCGTGAGCTGATGGCTTAGCCCAGGTAATGCCAACCACCAATGGGGGACTTTGCTGGGGAATCCAAAATGTGAGACTCATCGGAGCTGAGTGGGCTCAGAGATGGGACCCAGGCAGGAAAATGTGCTCTCTTGGGAGCAAAAGCTTGCTGTGGTTTCTTAGGGGCCTGGCCCCGTGTTGCTCCCACAGACTCCCCCTGGGCATTTGAATCTATATAGCAATGCACATTTAGCTCTAAAGGCTGCAGCTGCATTCTGTAGCCATGAACAAAGTGGCTTTCAAATTGCCCCAGCTTCCTTTGCACGGGGGGAAGGCAGCATGAGGTTGGAGGTGGCTTCTTCTCACCATCTCCACCTCCTCCTTGTTCTGTGCTCTACAAAAGGTGCATTGCATTTTCCCCAAACCCTGGGCAGCTCCCAGCCAGAAGCTGGGGCACCTGTAAACTTTACTGCCGTACAAAAGCTGTGATGTGTTTGCTGTAGGGAAGATAATAACAGGGCCGCCCATAGGGGGGGCAAGTGGGGCAATTTGCCCTAGGCCCTGCAGGGGCCCCCATGAGAGTTTTCAGTGGCACTTCGGCAGGGGATCCTTCAGTGCCGCTGAACACACCTGAAGTGAAGGACCCGCCGCCGAAGATCCGCCACCGCTTCTTTCGCTCCGGGTCTTCGGCGGCAATTTGGGAAGACCCGGAGCGGAAGGACCCCCGCCGCCGAAGACCCCAGCCCCCCTGAATCCTCTGGGCGGCCATGGATAATAATATGAGCTTGTGAACCTCAGAACGATCAGCAAGTCAAGCCTGGAAAGCATCCAAAAACCTGCCGCTGACAATGCCTATTTGGGCGAGGGCTAGGAGCATTGTCTGATGGGGAGGGGAGCTAATGTTAGATTATGATGAGCTTAATTTTGCTCCTCTTTCCCGTCCCAAGGTCCACTTACTCATGCGAATAGTCCCACTGGGCCTGGCATTTGCTCTCATTTCCCACTATGTAGGCATTTACCCCAGGGTGCACAATGCTACCCGGTCAGTGTTTTATACCCACGTGGAGCTGACTCTGCGCCGGGGTCAATGACCCAGATTTCAGGGCAGCAGCAACTCGGGCCCACTGTCTTGATATGTGCCGCAGGGTGGGGGTCTATACACCCCATCACACTGACAGCCAGAAAGGGGTTAATGGATGGGTCAGTTACTTCTTCAGCTGCAGCTGATTAACCCCAGCTGAGGTCAAGGAGGTTTCAGCGGAGGTCAAGGCGGGTGGCTGCCAGAGTGGCTAGAAACTACCCTGAGACAGTACCTCAGCAACCAGCTAGGAAAAGCTGCATGGAGAATGGAAACTCCAGGGAGAGGTGATTGGAAATTACAGATCTGTGGCAGATCCCTGCAAAGGTAGGAAGCAGTTCAGGGAATCAGCAAGGGATTGTAAGAACCAGACCCTAGCTGTGTATTGTTGGAGGGTGGGACTGGGTTCCTATGCCATCCTTTGCAGGGAGGGGAGCTGTAAACCTTGGGAATAAAGGGACAGCGACTGGTGAGGCTGAAGACCTGGAAGTCTAGGTTTTTGTTTGGCTTTTCCTGTTATCTGAGAAGGCATGAGGTGTTTTGCTAATATATTTTATACCTGGTGTGTTTTTGTTTTTAAATGGTGGGGCTGGTACTCCTGGTGGCTCTGCAAGACAGCCAGAGAGCGAGAGAGAGCGTGTGCACCCATTTCAGACACCTCGGCCTACAGGAGACTTCTGAGTATGGGTTAATTGCTTCCTATTGTTGCTCATTTATTTGTCCCGAAACAAACTCATTTCAGGTGGCTTTTCCATGCTGTAGATTAAGTTGCAGCCACTTCCCTGAGAGATCCCTGCCTTGCGGCTACTGGGCTTGAGGGTCAAACACTCAAGAGCTCCCTGTGCCCTCTCTTTTTGGCATGGCATAGAAAGCCAACTTGTCAGGTGCCCTGGTAGATGGGCAGCTAGTTCTGTTATCTCCAACAGCAAGAAAGAAAGAGTAAAAATGGAAGAGCAATAAAAGAAGGAATGAGAGGAGGAGGAGGAGATAGACAAAGAAGTTGTGAGACCATAACAGTAGCCCATTGTAATACATCATTATTATTGGGGATATCTCCAGTGGCTTTAACCAGCCCCTGATCTGTTGCATGTGCCCTGGAACCAGTTTTCAGTGCATCCATTTGAATGAATTTTGGTGAGGATGGACCCCGTGAATGGGTCGCAGTGGGGCAAATGCATTTCCAAGGTGGTATCCAGCATATTCACCCACAGATTTTTAAGGCCAGACTGGCCTCCTGAATGAACACAGCCTCTGTTGCTCCCTGAATTTCAGGGACTCGGCTTCCTAGCTCATGAGCGTGGTGTGATGTGTACGAGAAGGGCCTGGGGATGGGTATCAAAAGGCAAACCTGGACTCCAGCTCTAAACAGCAGTGCAGCCTAAAGAATCATTCGTAGCGGCACTAAGGGCGCGGCTGAGCCTGTGCAGAGTACAACCCCATGTGAAACTGGTGAGTTGGCACTACTCAGCTGTTCCACAGCATCACTGCTATGTACGTTTGCACTAGTGTGAGAGCCAGCAGGAGTATGTGTGCACAAGCAGGGGAATCATACCCCTAGCGCGTAGTGTAGATATGACCTTGGTGTCTTAGCTGATCTGTAAAGTGGAGATGATAGTATTCAGGGATGTTGGAGGATAAGATACTAAAAGGTGTGGGGGTTCAGACTCTGTGGTAATAGGGGCCATATAAGTACCTTAGGCCTTGCCTTCATTGCTAAAATGGGTGATCTTTTTACAACAGGGTAACTAACACACATGAGCTATCCCAAGGTCAAAACCACAGGGGAAGACCAAGCCCTCTCGTTTCATCTGTAGGAAACCAGCCCTGTATCCCCTCTCTCTCTCCTTCCATGTTGCTTTCAGTCCCTCTTTTCCTCTTGTTTCCTGTCCAGAGGTCCTGTCTGTACCTCTTGTGCCTGTGTTTATAAAGCAGAAGGGATTGGTTCTGGATAACCTATGTCATCAGGAATGTAAGGAGTCATCTCAAACATGCTGATATTGTCCCTAAAGCTGATATAAGAGGTTTCTGCTATTCAGATATTAAGTATTGGACTTCAAAAATATGAATGATGAAAAAAATGATGAATGATATCTAGTTAACTGGAAGATCAAGGTAGTAAACTAACAATAGAAGGACCCTGTTCTGTGACCTAAGGGGGGAGAGAGAGAGATGATATCTATTTTATTTCTAAGGCACAAATGCGCACAGGCCTTGATTCAGCAAAGCACTCAAGCCTGTTCTTACCTTTAAGCATGTGCTTAAGTCCCATTGCTGAATATTTTGCTGAATTAGGGTGACCAGATGTCCCTATTTTATAGGGACAGTCCCAATATTTGGGGCTTTTTCTTATATAGGCTCCTATTTACCCCCACCCCCATCCCGATTTTTCACTCTTACTGTCTGGTTACCCTATGCTGAATTAATATGGTTGAATTTAAGAATGTGCTTAAAGTCTTTGACTCAGGGACACCGTATATATCAATACATAAGAGTTTCTTACCTACTATAGCTTGGGTAAATGTAATAGCTTTTAGGACCAGGAGGATCCATTATAATGACCTATATAACACAGGCTTAAGAACTTTATCCAGTATTTGCTGCAGCACGCCCATCATGTCTAACTGAGCTAGATTTACCAGCTAGTTAATGCACAGAGTAGCTTATGGCTGATTTTCCAACTGGCATTCTAACTTGCCCCCTACCCTTCTCAAACTAATTAGGATTGAGCTGCTCTGTTCTCAGTCTCCTAAATCTCACACACCCACTTTAAGGCTCCTCTGCATTGCCAGAGTGGTATAAAGGGGCCTTAGTGTAAAGGAGACCCAGACCCATTGCTGTCGGAAGTCTCTTAGAGCTGAAGATGATTTGGTCCATTTGGTGAGGTCAAGGTCGCGGAGATCAAAGGGGCTGGTGCAGAAAGGGAAACCGTGCACAGTGTGTAGCTGTAGCCAAACAGTTGTGTCGATACTGTGCTCTACTTGTTAATAAGTCTATCGCCGTTATGGGTCCCGCCCTGTTGAGCCATGGTGGCAGGCAGGCAGAGAGCAGCTGACAGTCTGCAATGGTGGAAGGCTGGCTTTGGCCATCTCATTTGATGAGTCCGTTTGGACTCCAGTGTGTTAAAAGTCTCTGGGCGTAGCGTCCGTGGTATTTCTCACCACCCCTGCAGCTGTTCTCCATTGCTACAGTTACATGTGGAGGCAATCCTGCTCAGCGTGCATGCAGAGACTTGGCATGTGTAAGTGCAAGATAAAAATTGGAGAACTGGAGCTCAGGAGATCTCTATCTACGTGCAGAAAATCGCACTTGACATGCTGATATGGCCCTCATGGCCCCAGTTCTGAGCACCCCACAGTCATAAATGGAGTTTATCCTTACAACAGCCCGTGGAGGGAGAAGTTTTATCTCTGCTTTAGAGAAAAATAAACCAAGGCAGAGAGAGATCAAAGGATTTGCCCAAGATCAAATAGCAGATCTGTGGCAGAGCTGGGATTAGAATTTAGATTTTATGGGTCTTAATCCCCTGGACACCCACGTGGGAAAAAGTGCAACTGGGGACTTTAGTTATCCTGTCCCAAAAGGAGGGAAAATGCTTATTGCTAATCTCCGCAATCACTAGCCAGTATCCATCCTTCAAGTGACAGGAAAGAGCAGTAGCTCTGTAGCATAGAATTTCCCATATAATTGTTAGTTGTCATTGTTATACTGATATTCTTATCATGTAGAAAATGAGAGACCTTCAGTTTCCAGGGATGTTGGGCTGGCACCTTTCACCAGCGCTAAATTCGTTTACAAGAAAAAGATGTAAAAATAATCCCGTTAAAATAAATTACCCTCCGCGATTTCATCAGGCTCGGCTGGTGTCCTGGCTGCACCTGATGTGAATTACGCCAAATCCAAAAGCAGTGTCTTTTGTGGTACTCGGATGGAAAGTGCTCCCTGATCACTCCGTGGCTGCAATTTCTAAAGGATTTACTTAGTTAAAGGTTATAATCTTTAACAGCTGCCTGATTTATTCAACTCATTTTCCACCCTTCATTAGAGATGCTGACATGGATCTCAGAAGAGGAGTGTAATCTTCCTCCTTCTGGTGCCATTTCTTTGAGGATTAAGCCTTTTTTTCATAAAGGCAAAGTCTGTGATGGAGACCTCAGCATGGAGCTCCAGTGCTTCCCAGTATACAACATTGGTACCGTCGAGACTATCAGCAAGGAGCTGAAAGCATATTTGCCACCAATCTGTTTAGGCCCATTCTCCAGGTTACAATTGCTGGACAAATCTGATGATCTTCATGTTGCATAATTGGGCAGCTCTAACATCAGCTTCCTGGCTAGGGAGTCTGATTCTTTAGGAAGCTCAGTAGGCATCACCCCATAACTGATCAGTATTTCCCCTACTTTCTCACTTTTGCAGATCAGCAGCACTTAGAGGCTTTTAGAGCTATTCCCCACCCACCTCCTAGTAATGTAAAACATGCCATTAGGTCCGTCCTTTCTTGATATAGATCTGATGCTTATCTGGCACTGGTCCAGACTTCCTGCAGGCACGTGTCCGGGGCCATTATCAGCATCAGATAGTCAAAACTGGCTTGGGGCCAAAAAAAGACTTTCCTGCATGGAGAGCCTCTCTTGGCTAGACTCAAATCTTGGGCAGAGCTGCCTCTGGAGAGCACACGTTGTGGCAAGAAGGCTATGACAGTTAGCAAAGCCTGCAGTCAGCCAAAGGAAACCGTTCAAGTGCCCCAGTCTCACACACAAGTTGGAGAGGGACTTGAGACAAGTTCCCAGATTTGATCTACTGTGGGCTTTGGGAGTTTGAAATTCTGATTCAGATCTTGCTTTTGCAGTGTGAGGTCAGCTCTGCTGAAAAGCAAACTGCATGCAAGGTAACTTGTCAGTATCTGAACTCTGCTGGGAAACACTGGGGCATTTCCATGTGACAACATTGGAGGAAAGAGACACTTAATTCGTGCCTTCTGTCAGAATGGGGGCAATTCTCCCTTCTTCCTGGTGCTTCACTGTTCTCTGCTCTGACAAGCTCAAGCTGAGAACTAATCACCAGGGCCACAACTCTGCCACTGCAAAGTTCCTTTGGACATCCATGGGAGACTTGACAGAGGAGGGACTTCAGGATTTCGCCACCTGTGAGTAGAAGGCGCTTTCCTGTTGATCATCGTCCATCCTTCACCCTTTTGGCCTATGGGAGGTAGTGTGGCTCAGTGCATAGTATGCTGGATTGGTACTTGGTTCTTCCTCTGACCTGCGGGGCGACCTGAGGCAGCCCCACCACTTTTCCATGCCTCAGTTTTTAAAATGGGGCTTATGACGCCTGCCGCTTTTGTAAAGCGCTTTAAGAGCTATGGATGCAAGTGCTATGTCCGAGCGAGGTAGGTCCTGTCTGCTAATTGCTGTGCCATTCCAATCTGGAGTTGAACGTACTCTCGCTCTTTTGCTCTAAAGGACTAATAGCAGCTTAAAACAACAGAAGCAGGTGTCAGGCAGGGATTCTGTTCCAGATGTTGTTGGTTGGTTTATTGAGCAAACCATCCACTCTGCATTGTAAGTGGATGGGGACTAAATTTGATGCTGATCCATTGAATCTTTGTGGACCCCCAGAAAGGTCTGCCACCAGGCTCCTCGCCAGTCCATCCCGTACAAGATTTTTAGCCTGGCTTCAATCAAGCAGGCCCCAACTGTGCCATGAGCTTCCTCAAACCTGCTCAAAGTTTGAGGCTGCATGTACCCAGTGTCCTCCAATGACTCGCACCTCTTGCCCACTCAACAGATATCATAAAACTGCCCCTTTCGCGCCAGCTGGGGTGCCCAGGACCTATCTCCTCCCACTGGATGGAGCAAAAGAGTTCCACCTCCCTTAAAGACACATCACCCTTACTAAGTGGAAAAAATTGTCCCCAATTTGTTCTTCACTCTTTACCTTCTGAAGAGCTGGAGACTTAATTTCAGCTGCTTTGTCTGCAAAAGTGGTTACAATTTAAAAAAAGATGGAGCCAGCACGCTAATTCAGTGGTCAGCTGACAGGAGTCCTGCAATAAACAGTGACCACAGCAGAATAAACTAAGGGGCATCAAGCGAATCAGCTGTCTTCAGTCATCCAAGCGGGAAAGGAGTTGACCACGTCACTTGGTATCATCCTCCGGTGCAGGCTGCCATTTTTGTTTTGGCTTTGCCGACCCCACATGACGGCCTGTATTTTATGTCTCTGATGCTAGGCATGACTTGCTAAGAGCCCCAAGTCATCCTGCGCAGCTTGGTTGCACTTGGGAGCAGCATTTCACTCCACATGTTACGAATTAGGCCCATTAATTCAATCTACGTCTGTTTGTTTTTGTCTCTTGGCCAAAAAAAAACAAAAACAAAACAGGAACCCAGGCTCAACGAGTTGATCTGAAGCCACATCTCAATCAGAACTAAATCCTCTGACCAAAAAGAAACACCAGGAGGCCTTTTAACATTGCTTAGGAAGGTTTCTCTCCCTCAAAATACATTTAATACACTTCTCTTCCCCACCCTCAATTCCTTTTATTTCCGTTTAGAATGAAGAAAAACAAGCAAAAATCCCATTCAGTCCCAGACCCAGGATCAGAATCTAATTTTGAAAAGTATTTCATATGCACAGATCAAGCCATCTTCCTTCCATTGACTTAAACGGGGATACATAAGGAATGAATTGGGAGCGAAAAATTAGTGGATTTGCACAGAAAGCAACATCTGACTTCCTCCCGGGCACCAACCGCACGGCGTATTAAATCACTTAGCAAAGTTTATTGCTCATGATTTGCATTACACTGATGGCCCAAAAGCCTAAAGATCTGCTTATCCACATAGTACACAACAATACTACACTCTGGATAGGAAAGGTCAGTTTCCACAGCCATGCTGGGGGTCGGTATTTAGAGACAATAGCTTTGCAATGCAGACCCCCTGGGAGCTCCCTTCACAGAGCTGACCTTTCCTTGACTGCTGACCTGGGCTGGCTACCAGTTAGGTCAAAGGCACCAGAACCTAACGGCCTTATGTGCCTGTGCAAATGGAGTGAGGATGGAGCCCTGCCATCATGCCCTAGTGTAAGTGGAGAAATTGCCCACAACTACCCCCCTGCAATTTCCCTGGGAGAAGACCAAAGCCATGGGAGGAAAATTGTTTGAAACATTCTGAACAGTTCTAGTCACTACTAGATTCCCAGGGTTTAGTGCTGACGACCACAAACGAATGCATCGAAGGGACCGCCCTGGGCCGAAGGGGAGCATATTACATCAGGGCAAATTCAGAGCCATTCTGAGGGTAGAAGAGGAGGTGCGCTCCTCCAGAATGCTCTGGGATAAATGCAGCTGGGGAAAAGCATGCATCATGATTCTCCTATAATGTTCAACAGACAGCAGAAGTCCTCTGTCTGCTTGATGCTATGGCTACTTCTATTAAGTCCTCTCCCCTCTACCTAACACCACTTACCTGCACCTCCGGCTGTCTGACTCCAGGGATATCTACACCTCCTTCTACCTGACTCTTTCCCTCACCCCTCGTTTGTACTAGTCCCTCTCCCTGTCTGCCACTAGTACAGACTTTGTAAATGATCCCTGACAGCTGGGAGAGTTTCAGGGAATTCCTGGGCTGGCGTTCTCAGAGGGACTCCTGCGAGTCCACCTCCAGGAGACCATTGGGATGTCCCTAAAACCATGCATTCAGCGCAGCACCGAACACCTCCATAAAGTTCAGAGAAAGAAGGGGGGGGGCGAGGGGAAGCGGGTTGTATTAGTACAGCAATAATTCCTGTTTGGTGGCTCCATCGAAGTGACTGGGCCTTTTAGTAAATGACTTCCCTCTAAAAGCAAAACACGGCCCAATGTGATTTATAAGGTGCTATTGTGCTTTTATTAATGGCAAGTGTTTGAAAGCAACCTGCTGTTGGCACATCTTGGCCCTGCTGCTGGCACGTGTAGAGGTGCTAACAGAGCGAACGGGAATTAAAACCCAGAAACATTCATTTAAAGGTGGGCAGCAGGGAAACATTTATAAGTGCCTTATAGCCAGTTCCCAGTCTGAACAGTGAACAAAGCCACAAGGTGACCTTGGGAAGGAATAAGAGGTTCTACAGTTCCTTTTTGATAAGAAGATTATATTTGCACAACTCCTTTCATCCTGAAAGGTTAGTAACCGTGATTGCTAGTTAGATAGGAGTCACTTATTCCAGCCTGCTCTAGGCTGCTACACAGAGCTGCTTAGCAGCACCACACAAGTAGCGAAGAACAATACTGCATGCAGTTGTAACAGGGACGGAGATTTAGGCTAGGTAAAATGTAGCAATTACCCCAACTGAACTGGGCCATGCCTACATCTCTGTTCTTGTCTATTGCTCCACTTATGTCCTGGCTATGCCACAAGCTTCCTGTGTGACCTTGGGCAAATCACATAGCCTCTCTGTGACTCAGTTTCCCGTCTGTAAAATGGAGATAATAGCATTTCTGTACGTCACAGAGATGTTGTGAGGGGAAATACGCTAAAGATTGAGTGGCGTTCAGATACTGTGGTAACTGAGGGTCAACTCAATACCATAGTTTTATGGTTCCATTCACTGTACTACCTAAGCACCTCCTGGACATGAATCAATCATTCTCTCAACATCCCTGTGAGGGAGGGGAGTGTCACTGCTCACAATTCATCTGTCCTGGAAATCTGGGCCAGAGTCAGGAACTGAATCCAGGTCTCGTGAATCCCGCTCCAGTGCTTTCACCGCTAGGCTGTCATTCTTTGGGAGCTTTTTGCATGTTCATCAGGTAGTTGAAGCCCAGATTTCTGATGCCCGTGAAAAGAGGCACCTCCAGTGGCCCGGCACGGCCCTGAGGCATTGGTTCAGGAGCGGCCCTCAAGGGAAAGTGCCACCAATGCTACTTGCCGCTGTACGCTGGGGTTTTACTGCAGCTTCCCCCTCTGAGCACTGCCCCAGCCTCGCCCTGCCATGCAGCGAGGCAAGGCTACCCCCTTGTATCTTGAATTCGTTCCCTCCCCTCTCAGAGCGAACGTTCCTCTGCACTCTATAAATAGTGCTCTCGGCCTGAGTGCAGAGGAGATCAGGAGGCCCAGTGCTGTCAGGTCAGTGACTAATGCCTGGGGCACTTCGTCACCCAGGGTGGCCAGCAGAGAGCTTGGAAACTGCCCACTCAGAGGAAATGGCCTTGCAGTTACAAGCTGACCCATCCCTAAAATGTGAAGCCTTCCTGGAATAGCCTCTCCCAGTCCACGGGGCCATCAAGAGACCCGGAGCACTGGGCACGGCTGAGGGAAACCCCAGAACTGCAGACAGCTGAGTCAGACACTCTGAACAAATACCCTTTCCTTTGTCTTATGGTTCTTGGTATTAAAACAGTTCCTAAGAACCATCATTTCCCCTCAAATTGAATATCGCCCATGAACACCATGGGCTTTCCAAGCTTCGCTACATCCCTGTGACTGTCATATAGCAGTTACTGCCAAATTGCCATGACAAACCGGAGGGGTTCCCCACAGCGAGTGGCTGGAGCAACTTGGCTCTGTTTGGACAGACTTGTCCCCTTGCTATAGCCTAACGTCATTAGCTGACTGGGGACTCTGCCCAGAAGGCACTGGGTTTGCCATAACTCTCTGCAAGGGGAAGTCAGCACGACTGAGCCAGTGGATCAAGCACTGAGCTGGGACTCAGGAGATCTGGATCCCTAGCTCAGCCCCAAGATCTGTTGCTGACCTTGTGCAAGTCACTTCACCTCTCTGTGCTTCTGCTTCCCCTCCAACCCATTAGGTTGTTTGTCAGCAGCACAGGGCCTGTCCCTTACTCTGTGTCTGCACAGCGCCTAGAACCATGATCTCAGTTGGGCCCTTGAGGAGCTACCATCAGACCAACAGTAATAAACAGTCCTCCTTTGTTGGAGCGATTAGCTCTCCTCCCTCTGTAGGGTGATGTGGCATCTCCATTTCAATAGACTGTCCATCTCATGCTGGCCCATGTCCATTGGGAAGTGGGAGAGGTTCCATATCTCTTCCTGAACCTTGCTTCCCCTTAAAGAGAAGCCATCCTTTGAGAGAGGTGCAACAACAACCCAGCATCGAGTTTCACTGCTGTGCAGAGTACTCCCAACTATTTTAAGCTGCTCTTTTCTAAATGGTGTGGATATATACATCAGCTGCCTCACTGGAGCAAGGCTTGCCTGGGGATGGCTCCTGGGTGATTATAGTTAACCCAGCCAAAGGCTGAGGTGATGGTGGGGAAAGGACGCTGAGTTGAAGTGATCTCCTGCTCCCTTTCTCCTAGATGCTGGGGGCTATTTTGGAGGGGTAGACATATTGAGAGGAGGGACGTAAGGACTGGCTGTGGTTAAAAACGGGTTTATCTGACCAATGTGGCCAAGGTGTATCAGTACTTGTCTCCTGGGGACCTGGTGATAGTATCTCCCAGATGCAGACAAAAACAGACTGAACCACGTTGTTAGGGAGACCCTACGAATAGGAAAGAAAACAGCTCCGTGTCAGAAACCCAGAAGCTGATGTCCCTTAAACCCAGTCTGACCACAGGGAAATCTACAGATTTACATTAGTGCAGGTACTCCAGTGTAAATCTGGAGTAACTGTCAAATTCAGTGTGGTCGTATGGGATTTTTCTCACTGGGATAACAGATCTGAAGAAAGTCAGAGAGCCATAAGGCTCAATCCTGCAAAGTGTGCTGAGCATTCTGAACTCTCAATAATTTTAGTTTTCAGGGAGAGATCCTCAGCTGGTATCCATCACCAGAACTCCACTGTAGTCAAAGGAGCTCTGTGAATCACAACTGCTGCAGCTCTGGCCTTCAGCATTCAGGACCTTACCCAAGTGATCCTTTTGGGGGAAAAATTCTAATTTGGGTGCCTACAGCTAGACACCCAAATCCATAGGCATAGATATGGATTTAGGTGGCTACCTGACCATATTGGTCTTAACACATCTCATAAGAATGGCCATACCGGGACAGAGCAATGATCCATCTCGCTCAATATCCTGTCTTCCAACAGTGGCCAGTGCCAGGTGCTTCAGAGGGAATGAACAGAACATGGCAATTATTGAGTGATCCATCCCATTGTCCAGTCCCAGCTTCTAGCAGTCAGAGGTTTAGGGACACCAGAGCATGTGGCTGCCTCCTTGACCATCATGGCTAATGGCCACTGATGGATCACCCCTATCACAAAACTGATTTTCTAACCCTTTGTTGGAATGTTACGTACTTCTTTTTCAAACTCTGTATTTTGGGGTTGAGATAAAGCACTTGGTTGAGATTTTGCCTGTCCGTAAGAACTTCTTTCCTCTGCCACTAGTTTGGCTCTCTGTTTTTTTTAATGTTGTTTGTTCTTCGGCCATGTCCTGTTCCTGAACAGTTTGTTTGATATGGCTGTTCCATATCACGTACGTCATTTATGTCATGCCCTTTAATAGTCTATTTCTCAGATACATTAAGCAATTGTGCAGCTTTCCCTAGGCGATATTCCCAGACAAGGCACTGAGCAAACAAACTTGGAGTTGACCAAACATAGACTCTAATCACTTTACTTTGAGCTGGGGTTTCAAATAGTGGTGGTTGTTTCCTTTAGTCTTTCGCCTGGAGATGGTTTCTTTGCATCCACATAGATTCCTCCCGCCCCCCGCCCCAGGGGCATTTGATGAGATGCAGTGGTGCTATCTAGTCCCCAGTGAACAAGGGGTTAACTTGAACTCAGTTCCCCACCTCTCCTCACATGGGCACTCGGAGGAGGAGGTATGGAATAAGAGTAAAGTTCACCCCAGTGCAGAGGGTTAGCACAAAGCTCATTGTGCTTAAGTGAGACTTAAGTGGCACATAGATCTTGTGCAAAAGTGGGATTTAAATTGTGCGGGTCCTCTGAATTTCACTCTAAAGCAATGATGACAGAGTGAGAAATGCCCACACTACCACACCAGCATCTACCAGACTCGATTATTACACATTTGGTTTGCTGGTATCTTAGAAATCCAACAATCGTAACGGGACAGGATCAATATCTCCGTCTCCCTTATTCCCAACTTCTCCAGCAGCAGGAGACATTTATGCCATGTACACATTCCAGCTAGCTCCTCAGGTGGTGTAAATGAGCATAGCTCCATTCCAATCACTGGATCGCAGCCCATGTGCACTAGCTGAGGATCTGGCCATGTGATCTTGATAAAGCTGTTTGTAACTGAATCCCTTGCAATATTGTGACCTAGTTGAGCAGAATTTTTTTTTCTTCTTTTGTGGAAAGAGGAACAAACTATCAATCACTTTTCCATAGATAATTTAGATGCGGGAGTGGTAGCAATTTCTTGTGCAAAAGATGTTCACCCCCAAACTTTTTGGTGTGCCCTTAAAATTTGCCAAGCTACTGCAATATGATAATCAAGCTGTCGTTTCCTTTGTTTGGGATAAAATTAAAGGACAAACTGTCCTTGCTGAGAGCTGGATGTGACAGTCCTTGTCTCTGTGCAGACCTGTCCTGCTACAGGGAAGGAATTGGGGCTTATCTCATGTTGGTGTTGATATGACTTAAGGAGCAGGAACTGACTCATCAAGGGTGTGCTGGGAATCGTTCCGCGAGCAAGCAACGGAAGGCATATCTAATGTTTTCTAAGCACCTAGCAACATTGCTAATGAGCCAAACTGCTCTCACCGGCACCCCTGTGAATCTGGAGTTGCATTCAGGAAGAACTCACTGGTGATGTGCAAAGTGGTATAACTTCGCATCCCTTTGAGTATGACTCCTTCAGACCTCTGTATACCTAGACTCCCTCAAGCATTGGTCAATAAGATGGTCCAGAGGAGCCTCAAGGAGGTGTAAACAAGGGTCAGTTAAAGTATTGTGCAGGCTATTCTAATGTACACCTTCCTTTTCAGCAATGAAAGCAACCATCTTCTAGCCCCAAAGCATGGGAATTCCTCCAGATTAGATTCAGTTACATTCAGTGGGCCAGATTCACAGCTAATTTATTGCAGTCCATGGGAATTACACCAATGTAAATGAACAGGTAACTCTGTGTGAGTCTAAGTTGAGAAGGAGTAATTGGTGTAACATAAGCACTGAGTGGGCCTGATGAAGATGCAGCTTATAGCAACCTGCATGGAACATCAGAGAAGGAGCACAGGTTGCAGGAGGAATACGTTTGGAAGAGGCACCATGAAGTCAGTCTGCGTGCACATGGTTGGAATGTTAGCTGCAGTTGCAGCATCCCTGTAAATAGTTATTTTAATGGTTAGTTGAAGTAATCTCATGCCATTACCCAGCACACAATGCATGAAACAGAGTGGAAACGGTCAGTCTAGTGAGACTCAGTGAGCAAGAATGAGACCAACAAAGCATCATCCAGAAACAGAGCAAACAGGCAGCATGGAGGGATGGAGACCATAGGCAATGCTAAATTTCTCTCCCAAAAACCTTGCACAAGCATGGAAGCAAGAACCGAGTCTTTATAGGAAGCTGACCATGGGGCAAAAGATGAGAAAATGCAGATACAGTTAAAAAAAAGCTCTCTCGTTGGGGAAAAGGAGAAGAAGTGAGAGAGACACTGTTGCCAGAAATAATGCCCAAAACATGAACCGCTAATAAGTGTGTTTGAGGACTATGACCCTAGGCAGAGAGACTGTCGAAAGAGTAGTGTTTTTGTTTTTTTACTGGAAACCAAACACAGAAGAGGGAATGGATACTAACATTTACAGAACTGAGAGCTCTGGCACCCACATGTAATTCTGAAGACATGAAGATTCCTTGACGGCGGGGGCATGCGGGTGACGTGACTCAAGCTTACAAGAGGGATTGTGGAGAGAAACGGCTCTAACCCTAGAGAAATACCCTTGTTATTTGCAGGCGTCTGAACCGTCCAGAGACAGGATCAAAACAATGACAGCAGAACGAGAACACAGGCTCTCACTAAAAGAAGCAGGATGGAGGCAGACCGACTGGGATTGCAGTCATCCGTGTATATACTAGGGAGAGCAGCAAAAATGGCAGAAGTTAAGTGCCTGGGCTATGGGCAGTGGTGCAAGGAGTGTGGGGAACAGGAACCATTTTATGTCCCAATGCTAAAGAAAAATGCAACGGTACATGCAGCAATGGAGGAAAGAGAGAATGATGTCTGCAATATGATTTTAGCACATCCAAAGACTCTCAATGCGCTGCAGGAGGAGGCTGCTAGCCATTCAACTGCCATATTTGGATCAATGACAAAGTTTATTCCAGCTAGATTGTGGAGCCAGCTGCAGTGTAATCCTAGCAACAGCGATAAGCAGCAATGTTCGAGTGGAGAAATGTGACCAAGTGTTAGTGATGTACAATAAAACCATTGTTAGGCCAATTAACAAAACGCAGGATGTCGATAAGAGATATTATCACTTAGCAAATATGTTTGCCCACAAACATACCACCCGCTGCTGGGCAGCAGGGCAGCAAAAGCCATAGATTTAATCACAGAGCAATACCAAAATATCCTCCGTGTGAGAGAAGAGGGAGAACAGTCACCCTGGGTCCTGTCCATTGTAACAGAATATAAGGACCTGCTTCCAGAGATGGACACCTAGAGGGCAAACTGAAGTTGGGGGGGGGGGACCTCATGTGCAGCCCATAAGGCTACCAAAATACAGCGTTCCATTAGCCCTGGTAGAGTCGCTGAAGAAGGAACTGGCAAGCCTGACAAGAAAAGACATTGATATGTTTGTTGAAACTAGCACAGAATGGATCCCCGGCCTGTAGGGGTAAGAGAACCATCAGGTCAGCTGAGGAGCTGCATTTGACCCAAAACCACTGAACAGAGCACTGAAACAAGTCACTCCACATTGCCAGTGTTGAAAGTTCTTCTATCCAGAGCCAAAGTTTTTCACTGTTCTGTGGCGTCAAGGGGTTCTGGCACATTGAGCCAGTCCGTCACTTGACAACCTTTTCCACATCTTTTTGGCAGGTCCCGGGGGATACGAATGTCCATCACATCAGCCTGGCTTCAGAGGTGCTCCACTGTAAACTCTGTTTTAACTGTTAGAAAGCGCTAACTTCTTGAATCTTTACTGTCAGATTGTCTGACCCGCCCCTCACACAACTGTGGACCCATAAATTGATTGTTTTTAACCATTTTTTTTTAAACATCAGTATATCTGAAATTATATTTAAAAACAAATTTCATTCTGCCAGCCTCCATGTAGGTAAGCCAAGCTTGTTGTCTGATACATGCTAGCTCCTTACCATAAACTTTAGGCTCTTTAGGGTGTACCTTGACCAGTTAACATGTGTGAAGATACACCCGTATGGAATAAAAGTCCAACCCTAGTAGGGTTAGGCTGAGTGTATGGCCAGTTTCTGCTCCCAAGTAGGCAGAATGCACGGACCCATACCCCCAAAGAATCAGATGGAACTGTTAAATACCACTTTATTTCAGGTTTGCTATCAATGCACAAACAGCAAAGACTGATGTACAGTATACATGGTATACACAAAGCAGCCAGTACAATAGGCATTTCTGTCCTTCTGCCATACATTTTGCAAAAGAACCACAAAAAAACAAAACAAACCCAACCCCCCACCCCTGCCCCCCACGACTGACAATTCTTGATGGTGTTGGGAACCAATTCTTTCAGTGGAAAGACACAAAGGGCAGCCCCTCAGGACCAGCTGCACAACTGGAAGCGGTAGGGGTTCAGCTGTGCTAGACACAGAAACCCCACCAATAAATGTCATGTATATTCCTAAGGATGTGGAGGGGGTGGACTCTGAGACAGGGAAAGAGGTAAAGTAGAAGTGTTACATACAGACATTGTATAATCTAGGGCCTGGTCCAGTATGGCCTAGTGCAGTGCCACTCAAAGTGGTGGTCCGCGGACCGGTGCCAGTCCAACAGCCATCGGCTGCTGGTCTGCGTGCACATTGGGGAAAAAAAATTGCCGGTCCCCCCCACATCACATAGCTTGAGAAGCACTGGGCTAGTGCAGAACTCTTTGACTACCCTGATAACTGCTTGCCCAATGGGATTTAGTTTCCTTTCTCCTGATCCTCTCTCACTAAAACATATTGTTTCTCTTCTGTAACCAGTAACCAACTAGTCCAAGTTCTCTCTCCCCTATGCCGATACTAATGTTATATCATGAGAGATTATGGGAATGCTGAGCATTGACACTATCTTATCAATGCTCATTGATCACTCACCACTGGGAAGAAAAGTGCAGTGAACACTGAAGAGCTGATTTGTCCTGGAGACGGGGCATGGTTTGATTCTGTTAACTATGGCCTTTAAAGAGGACAAGGTGCAGTGCTGAACCACAGCTGGAGTTAGGTAACAACAAACCCCATCATCCATTCTGCACAGCATCTGTGAAGGACGGTGGGGAGAGAGAGTTGGTGTAGCTTTATCAAAGTCAATAGCGTAATTAAGGCAACAGAGCTATACTGATTTACACCAGAGGAGGATCCAGCCCAGAGGCCCTAAATCTATCCATCAGAAAGGGGTTTTGCCATCGAAGAACCATCTATAATCCCAGTGCTATAGTTCCTTGATCTGAAATCCAGCATTAGGTGTGGTTAATGCCCTTTGTAATCAAAAATCAGAATTCTATTGAATTTCCAGTTGGGGTTATTTTGAAGCCCAGAGATCTATGGGCCCAGTCCCGTCCCATGCAAGTCTATGCCAAAATTCCTACTTGCTTCAGTGGGACAAGGAAGAATCATCTTCCCCATAGGGTAGAGAAGCTGCCCCAGAAGAGATTCCCGAACTACTGTTGCTGGCATCACAACATCAGAGGGAATCCTCTTGATAATATAGGGCTTTGGGGCTGGAGAATGATCCATGGGCAAAGCTTGGACAGAACATCCAACAGATGCAGATGCTCAGTGCAGCATCCAAATCTCTTGTTTGAGCTGTTCTGTTAGGGGCCCACACTTGAGAGGTGGGCTCCTGAAGGCAAGCTCACTCTGGAAGAGTGTCCTATCAAAGTATATTCAGTGGGCTGGCTGGAAGGGAGCATGTGGGTAAGACAGGCTATGATGGAGCCACGAGGAGCCCAATAGAAGGGCAGGAATGGACAATTAGCCCATTGCCAAGCAACATCTGCATATGAGTTGCTCATGTACTTTAGAGTGCGGGGAGGGGGGGGTTACAGCTAGCTGCCGTTCTCTGGCAGTGGAAGGCAGTTGGTCTTCGGTTCAGTGCCTGAGTTGCAACCCAGCCAAGGGCCAATAATAAAAAATACTTTCCCCTGCTCTGGTATCTTCCATGCTAAGATCTCAAAGAGCTTTGCAAAAAATGAGCAAGTATCATGATCCCCATTGAACAGGTGGGGAAATCGGGCCACGGGGGTCCCAATTCAGCAAGGCATATGCCTCACTTTAAGCCTGTGAGTTGTCCCCTTGATGCCAGCGGGAACACTTGCAGACTTAGGGTCTGTCTACACTGCAATCGCAGGGTGTGATTATAGTTTGAGTTGACCTACCCAAGGTACCTTCAATCTATCTAATCTGGGTCCTGGAGAAATGAAACTGCTGGCTTGTGCTTCAGCAAAGGTTGTCCAAACCTTCCTGGGCCCCTGCTGAGGCTAGCCTGGGCTGAAGCATGCATGACTGCAACGTCTCTGCTAGGGACCTGAGCTAGCTAGATTAAAGCTAGCTCAAGTATGTATGCACAAGACGTAATCACGCTCCTCAGTTGCAGGATAGACACACCCATAAACGTAGGGACGGGCTTAAGCAGGGTATGTGGCATATATCTGAAGGCCAGAAAGGCCCATACAAACATCTGCTGGAAGGAGAGTTAGTCCCCGTTTCTTTTATATTTCAGCACCGAAGATCTCTGTGTTTTTGAGGGCTTGTCTACACTACCCGCCAGATTGGTGGGCAGCGATCAATCCAGCGGGGGTCGATTTATCACGTCTAGTATAGACATGATAAATCAACTCCCGTCAACTCCAGTACTCCACCAGAACCAGGAGTGCAAGCGGAGTTGATTGGAGAGCGTCAGCTGTTGACTTACCGCAGTTAAGATACCGCGGTAAGTCGATCTAAGTACGTCGACTTCAGCTACGCTATTCGTGATCGACCCCGCGCGATAGTGTAGACAAGCCCTAAGAAATAACCCTGAACAAAGACGTTGGGAGAAGAGGATAGTGCGAGTACTGGGCACGGAGTGACAGTTAGTGACATACACGGAGCACCATTTTGAGAAAAGACTCAGTATTTGCCACCCAGGGCAGTCACGCATACAATGCTCTTGGCAGCGTGTCATTCTTCCACCAGGAAGCACTGTGGTGGGGCACGATTGTGCAGTACCTCCTAGAATTATGGCCATATTCTCACATACAGCGAGATCCCTTTAAGCTTCAGCCGCGTAAAGGGGTCACGGGAATGCAACTTATGCTCGTTTTAAGGCACCTTTACAGTATTAGCACAGCAAAAAGGGACCTAAGTGTAAAATGGTATCTGGCCAAAAGAGGTTTCTTTAAAATACATACCCACGCTGTATTAGGGGTACACTGCCCCTTCACACACCCTTCTCAAAGCACCATATAAAGAGGCATAGTGTTCTGAGAGGATCCAATGGAAATGACAAAATTACCCCAGGTCTGCAGGGTTTGCGTAAACCACGAGGAAGGAGAATAAAAATATGGATATTAAGCACCATAAGAATCTACGTTGTTCGGTCCATACACATGAAAAGCAAAAGCCGCCGATCAGTGGCCGGCGTACAGCCCTGCATGACAACGCTGCTGCACAGGTCTGGAGAGCAGCAACACATCGGCTGCGGAGTCATTGCTAGCAAGCCCTGAAGGCATCGGTTCGTAATAGACCCCAGCACTTTATTGCACCGGTCGTTAAGCAGTATAGTTTGTCGTCCTTGCAATGGTAATTCCTTTTGATCCCATCTAGCACTAGTGTTTCAGGGGTTGGGGCGTGACCCTTTGAAGCCTTGAGGGAGGCTGGCCATGGCGATACAGAAACACACTCTTGTTGTCCTTGGTGTTTTGTTCGATCCCGGAGAGCAGTCCCCAGAGACCGATCCTGTTCCTACCACGCCCATAGCATCCTCTGGATGGGGAGGGAGCCTGGACAGTTTGGCAGCTTCGAGGTAGATGTTTATTTTACTTAATCTCTGAGCAACCTGTTCTATAACACCCCTCTCATGTGGGCACGCTCTCGCCCTGCGTACAAGTCCTTTTGTCCGCTGATATGCCCTATGTAACAGACCCCTCACCTCAGACAGCTCCCCCTCTCCCTCCCCCCAGCTGCTGTTCAGCCTTCAGCCATTTATCTCCAGCCAGAGAGACACCAGGCCTTCTTTGGAAGCAGCGCCCACGGGGTCAGCACGGCCTCAGGGTGCAGAAATCCAGCTCCTGAGGCTTCTTCCTGAGGTTGCAGCGATCCCGAGGCAAGAGCTGGCCGGCCCGCGCCGTGCATTTCAACAGGCGCCTCTTGAAGCCCCGGCCGCAGGTTTTGGAGCAGGGGGACCAGGGGCTCACCTCCCACGTGGGGCAGGGGTCGCCACATATCCTGACATCGACGGGCTGCTGGGCGGCGTCGCACGCGGAGGCCAGTTGGCCGTAGGAGTCGCGACAGTGCACAGAGCGCTTCTGCAGCCCATTGCCGCAGGAGACGGAACAGGCCTCCCAGCCACCAGCTGCCCACTTGTAGGACACGCGTTTGTAATTCGGCCTGCCCGGATCCAAGCGGTTGGACATGCTCAGGACGTTGTTGTTAAGCACGGGCGGGCTTTTCCCATCTTTCCGGTAAGAGGACTTGTCGTCTTTGCTCTCCTTAGGCAGGTAGAAGGAGTAGCGCACGCGTGGTGGGGTCATCTTCCCCACTGACAGCACCTCCACGGTCAGCGGCTCCTGGATGGGCTTGAAGGCCTGGAGACTTTCCACCGCCGTGCCCGTCCCACTGTACCGCAGCACGCTGCCCTTCACCATCAGGTCCCTCTCCACAGCCGAGACGATGAAGTGCCCGTTCAGCAGATACTTGCCTTGGCCGTTCTTCAGAGCTAGGTAGTTATCGTCGCTGATGAGGCCCTTGTAGCCCCGCTGCCTGATGTCAATGCTGGAGGCTCCTGCTGGGATGATCACCACAAAGTTGTAGCCGTGCCTGTAAGAGAACAGCAGACAAGCCACCCGGGAGGTGGTGTCAGCATCACCAACATCACTGGGCCTGGGCCTTTCATTTATAGGCTGTTGCTCTTAGCGGTGAGACTCATCCTCTCTAGGGCCGGTGCTTCCCAAACTTCTCCCTCCCAGCTCTGCCGGGGCCCTTCCCCTTGCCTGAACCCCCCTCTGCTAGACTAACAGAGGGACCCCACAGCTCTGCCGGCATGCCTCAGTCCTGACCCACAGTATCCTATTCCAGCCCTTTCAGTACTCTGCAGCCCCACAGCTGCTCGATAGCTCGCTTCCTGAGACTTTCCTGGCCCTGACAAATCCACACAAGAGGTGCTGGACAGACAGCATCAGGGTAGGCTTCCCTGTTCCCCAGTGGGCCTCAACCCTGAAGGGATCACCTTTAGTGATGAGAGAGGAGTTCAGTCTGCATGGGTTTCCTTGGTCCCCCTGCTGAGATGGCTACCAAGGCAGGCAATTATGGTGCTGGGTCTTTCTGATGTAGACACCTGACCACTAGGTACTAGGCTGAGAGCCATCATTCATTTTACACAGTCCACTAGAAAGCCACAATAAAACCATCCACTCACTCCCAACCTGGGCTGGGTCTGATTCAGAAACCTACAGCTGAAAGGGTCTCTGGTCCAGGATCAGCCCCTGAGTCATCTAGTACAGTGGCTCTCAACCTTTCCAGATGATGGTACCCCTTTCAAGAGTCTGCTTTGTCTTGCATAACCCCAGGTTTAATCTCACTTAAAAACTACTTGCTTACAAAATCCTACAAAAGTGTCCCAGCACCCTCTTACTGAAAAATTGCTTCCTTTCTCATTGTTACCATATAAAAATAAAAAAATCTATTGGAATATAAAATACTTATATTTCTGTGTATAGTATATAGAGCAGTATGAACAAGTCATTGTATGACATTTTAGTTTGTATTGATTTTGCTAGTGCTTTTTATGTAGCTTGTTGTAAAACTAGGCACATATCTAGATACATTGATGTACCCCCCGGAAGACCTCTGCGTACCCCCAGGGGTACACGCACCCCTGGTGCAGAGCCACTGATCTAGCGAGGTTCAACTGTAGACAGTTCTCCCCCAGTGCAAGAGACCAGATTGAAACCCCTGAGAGTAGCCTAGAACTTGGAGCCTTGTGCTCCAAAAATTCAGGCCCAACCAAGGAAGCTAAAGGCAGCTCTCCCATCCCTGGAAACACTGCCATTGGTCCCTCCCTTCCATGAGCCCATTTTATAGGGCACACTGGGAAAGCAGCAGGATCCTCTGGCACTCACATGGGTTTGGTGAACAAGCCCGAGACCTTCTTGCAGCTCTTGTTGTCTCCTCCACACACGCTGCACTTGTCAAACTTCTTCTTGGAGCCCAGCTTGCCATCACATCCCGCTTTGATGCATTTGCCCTGGACGCAGACCGAGGTGGAGTCGGGCGCGCAGGGAGTGCCATCCACAACCTGAAGTTGACCCGCAGGCAGAGGGAAAGCAGAGCAATCAAGTCACTTTGTGCTCAGGCGAAGATATTTGCCCCACCTGTGCGTGTTCCACCGGCATTCCAAGAAAGAACTTTTGGGTGCCCATCTGGGACTATCATAGCCCCATGTGCCACTGACCCGGCAGCTGCTCTAAACTAAAGAGCAGCCCAGTGTGGAGGTGTTGTTGTGTTGGAGGACATAAAGCCGCCTTTGCCTCCGTTCCGGGCTGTGCCTTCGAGAGGTACTAAACAGAACGGTGCTCTTTGATTGCTGACTGCCACGTCTATAACCACCTCTTCCTCTCTTTCCTCACATTTAATCCTGAGGGCAGCACCCTGCAAACTAGCAGCTTTTGAGATTCGATTAACCCTTCGGCAGTGTCATGTGCGCACCACATGCCCAGTCCCAAATCTGGCAGCCGGCCCCGCCCTGTGCGTGTGAGCCAGAATCCCCGGAGGGAAGTGTCTAGTTGTTATCCTTTATTCTTGATCTAGTGCCATAGGCATGCAATCTGGGATGCTTTACAAACACAGGTCCAGGCATGGGGCCAGATCCACAGCTGGCGTAAATTAGCACGGCTCCATTGATTTACACCAGCTCATCTGGCACACGGCCTCTCATCTAATCCCCTTTATGCCCCACGATAACACTGATAGCCAAAGAACAGGCTCGTTTTTCTGGAATCCCAGCCTCCGGGGCAGTGAATTCTACATGTCACCCGCTGGGTCAAAAAAAATCCTTCTGTTCACTCATTTCCAGGTGCCCTTGTGTTTCCCTACAGCTCCTTACCTGATTTCATTTACAGCCGCCCCCCTTCCCCCACGCTCCCTGGTTCACACTGTTTGTCCTCCTGCTCACCTTAGGAGCCAATACATAGAAGTAACCCGTGCCATTAGCTCTGCAGATGAGCTTGCATTTGTCCCGAGGCGAGACTCCCGAGTACTTCGGGACCCAAGAAACAGTGGCGGTGAGCCGGTTGGTGCTATGGTTGTAGCCGTTGAAAGCCTCGCACTGCTCCTCTCGAAAACTCTTTCCTAGCCCTGGAAGGAAACAAAGCACACATGAGCATTTCACCAGAGAGGACATCCTCAGCTAGGAAGCATCAGCCATACAGTATCGCACCATGGAATCTGGGGGTGTCCAGGGTCAGATTCTTCTCTCCCTGCGACTGGTTTTACTCCAGTTCTGCTCCATTGACTTAAGTGGAGTCACTCCTGATTTACACTAGAGTGGCTAGGCTCTGGATCCAAATGTATGGCTGGTCTGACTTGGTCCCCAACTGGACTATTAAGGATTGTAGGTGTCTACCAGACTATCTGGCTCTCTGGGTTTACTGAAGCAAATGAAGCTTTGGTGTTGCAATTCATGAGACATGTTATGTCCTCGACCAGAGGAAACTTGTCTGACTCTTTGTATAGTCAGGGCACCCCCAATAAAGAGAGGATACAAGGGAGAGCGGTTTGTGGGGGTAGGATAACAGCGCTACAGTATCACCATGGTGGGGGGTACAGAGAGCCACTTCAGGCCACACTTACAGCTAAGGCAGTGTCAGTTCCGGGGTAACGTCCTACAACCATTGCTCAAAACAACTGCCACCTTTTTACTCCAGGGAAAAATGAAACTGGCAAGACTGTAAAGTCTGCATGAATGGCTCACTTCTTGGAAATCACTGCCTCGTATTGCAGGCCATATCTAGTAACGGGGGGGGAGGGGGTGGCCACTTGATGTTATTGCAGTCTTTCAGAAATGGGAACAAGGTGTGTAATAAAAGATAATAAAGCTCTTCACCCAAGGGTCTCAAAGGAGAGTAAATATTATCCTCATTTTACAGATAGGGAAGTGGTGAGACACAGATTTGGGCAGTGACTTGCTCAAAGCAACACAGTAAGAATATAAGAATGGCCATACTGGGTCAGAGCAGTGGTCCATCTAGCCCAGTATCCAGTCTGCCGACAGTCATCAGTGCCAGATGCTTCAGAGGGAATGGACAGAAGAGGGCAATTCTTGAGTGATCCATCCCCTGTCATCCAGTCCCAGCTTCTGGCAGTCTGAGGTTTAGGGACACCCAGAGCTTGGGGTTGGATCCCTGACCATCTTGGCTAATAGATGTGGATGGACCTATCCTCTATGAACTTGTCTAATTCTTTTTGAGCCCAGTTATATTTTTGGCCTTCACATCATCCCTTGGCAATGAGTTCCACAGGTCAACTGTGCGTTTGTGTGAATAAATACTTCCTTTTGTTTGTTTTAAACCTGCTGCCTATTAATTTCATTGGGTGACCCCTGGTACTTGTGTTATGTGAAGGGGTAAATAACACTTTTTCTGCACACAATTCATGATTTTATAGACCTCTATCCTATCTCTCCCCACCCCCCTTAGTTGTTTCTCTTCTAAGCTAAGGAGTCCCAGTCTTTGTAATCTGTCCTCATATGGAAACTGTTCCATGCCCCTGATCACTTTTGTTGCCCTTCTTGGAACCTTTTCCAATTCTAATATATCTTTTTTTGAGATGTGGCGACCAGAACTGCACAGTCTTCAACATGTGGGTGTACCTTGGCTATTCCATACTATGTTTGTTTGTTTTATCTGTGTATTAGACACTCCTTGAAAGGCCTCTGAGCAGTGTGCAATAAAACCCGAAGAAGACATCTGACAGTTATATTATTAGAAGAGACAACGAGACCCTAACCAGGAGATGGCAAGGAAAGAGTTAACACTCTCTCCTGAGCAGAGGAAAACTAAAGTACACAGCCCCTCGGTGCAGAGATTGTGGCTCCTGTCCATGACTATGGCTGAGCCCAGCTGTGGTGAATTAGGCAATTCCCCCCAACACATTAGAAGAGGCATGTGCTGCAAGAAAGCTGGAGTAGCTGGCATTAGGAGCTGGGTCCTGCTGGCAGGAAGGAGGAGGAAAAGCTAACTGAACAGGCCTTTCCAAATGGATCCACGCTTGAGCTGCACAAATCAGTCCTTTTGGTTACCCTCCAGACCGTCTGATGTCCTTCTGAATAATTCTGTGAGAAGGCCATGCTCAGAGGGAGCTTGGGGTATTGGTCTCTCACTGTGCAGGGATATTTAGGGGGTTGTTAAATATCTATCTGAAAGGTTTTTAGACTGTTGCCCATCACCATAGTACCTGGGCGGCTTCCACATATAATTGGTAAGAGTAGCAAAGCTCCGAGAGGATTTCATGGTGTCTTTGGCAACTCTCCCTTTTGGGAGTCAAAATTCTGCTTGGGGGATGGTGTTTCGGGTGTTGACAGAGGGTTGGAAATAGAAAGTGAGGTTTGTATCGTCAGTGTCACTTATGGGACCTGGCTTTCTCAAAGTTGTACAGCGTTTTCTAATGATACTCAGACACTGGATGCGCCTGACCTCCCCTGGAAGACTGTTCCCTAGCCAGAACCCCTCAACTGAGAGTGGTTTGTACCCAACTCTCAGTGGCTTTGTCTTGGGCTTAGTGACTTTTTCACTAGGAGGGCAGTGAAGCACTGGAATGGGTTACCTAGGGAGGTGGTGGGATCTCCTTCCTTAGAGGTTTTTAAGGTCAGACTTGACAAAGCCCTGGCTGGGATGATTTAGTTGGAGTGTATAATCTCTCTCTCACACACATGCCCTAGCACTATATTCCCCTGCCCTGCAAACTGTGCAGTCATTTCCACTTATCCAGTGTGTAATATTCCACTCTAGTGCCATGGCCAGGCTGGAGTAAACTGGTGATGCTCTGTTGGCTTCAATAGAACAGGCTGGTGGCTCATCCCCTGCTTTGCACTGCTGTAAATGACTGCACACAGCAGCAAGGCCAAGGAGAATTGGGCCCACTGTCTCTCGTGAAATTGTCCCTAAACTTGCAAACATGGCAGTGGGTGCTGCAACGAGGCTAGCTACAGCTCGTCGAAAATGTTTGACGTTTTTTGCAAAATGTTCTTGCTTATTTTTTTACCAGCTTAAAGTGCTCAAAATGTTCCAGAAAATTGGGTTTTTGATTACAGTTATTTTGTGCGCACATAAAAAATTTCTGCATATTTTTCACATACTCTAACTTTAGCTCTGCTATGCACAGATGAAACAGTTGCAGACATCTGTCCAAGCTTTAGTCTCTCACGATGTATTGTTTGCTTGTTACTGCAGGTGGAGTTAGGTCACACGTTACCAGCTGCAAATACCACCTCCTAATCAACGTGGGCAAATTAAAAACCCAAACCAGCTCTTTTCAGGTCTGGTTAACTTTCCCTTTCTGCCCCCATCAACCAGGTTTTGTGGGCCTTTGAATGTTGGCCAGGGCAGAAGTACCATGAAAACTGGGATTTTTATGGTATTTCCAGCTCAACTGGACTGAGTGGAAATAGAGCAGAGAAGGAATGAGTGCCCCCATTTTCAATAGGGACGAGCCAAACTGGATTCTACTAAAAGACACAAGCTCCCATTAAACCGTGACCTACTTTAGATCTTCCCAAACGCACTGTAGGACTGATATTTAGAGATGTTTTCTTCACTTCCGGCATGAAAATCCCTTCCGACCGTCTGTTTTCCCTCATTCACCTGCTCGTTTTTGCAGCCTCACGAGGCTGAGACACCGCTCTGTGGTGTGTGTATCAATACTGACCACGCACTCAACCTTCGGAACATCTCTCCACTTACGGGTCCCATCACATCGTGTCTGAGCGTCTCACGGTCTTTCGTGTTTTTATCCTCACAACTCCCCTGCGAGGTAAGCAGTGCTATTGTCCCCATTTTACTGATGGGGCACTGAGGCCCAGAGAGGCTAACCTATTTGCCCGAGGTCACACACAGAGTCTGTCTCCCTTTAAGTACTAGGCTGGTGCTCTAACCATTGAACTGCCTTCCTCTGGTACCTACTGAGATCTCCAACTTGATTTGAAGACCAGAGAGAGTTGTGTAACCTGCAGAAAAGCTGCCAAACGTTTGGGGTCACCTGACCCAAACCTCCATAGCTTTTGAGGCTCACACCTCCAAACCCCTCATCCGCCACTAACTTCAGTGACACCTAACAGCGCCATGAGCACAACAGAGAATCAACAGCAACGGGACTGAGCGGGATAGCGGGTAGCTGCTTGGGACTGGTGGTTTGCTTTAACACATACAGCTCTTTGAAAGGCCCAACTGTGCCCATTAGAAACTAGTGCCAGGGCAGGTCTCTCCCCTCCCGGCTGGCCCCGACCCTTGGGGAAGCCTCACCTGACTCGGAACAAAGGTCGAGGTTACAGGAGCGGTACTTGACCCGGACACCTTCGCAGTACTTCCCTCCATTGGCAGGCGCTGGGCTGTTGCACTCGCGCTTGGCTAGCTGGACTCCCCCACCGCAGGTCCGAGAGCACTGGCCGTACGGGGTCCACTTCCCCCAGCTGCCATCCACCTGCGGGAGAGAGGGTGTTAAGAGGAAAATCCCTTGGCCCTACCGTCATGTCTCTTCAAAAGCAGCCAGTCGTGCAATATTTGGGTCCCCGGTGGAGGGAATCCGACTGGGGGGGGGGGTACCCAGCATTAAGCAGAAAGGGACTCTACTCTCGATGGCTGCCACACCCAGCATAAGCCATTCACACCTGGTGTCAGGAGGAAACACTTGCCAGGCACCAAGAGGAGAACAGAGCTGCTTCAGAGTGACCTTTTGGGCGTAGCTCTGTCCTGGGGCAAGAGCTAAGTCGGAGGGAGCCTCAGCCCTAGCAACCAGGGCCCCAAGTCCTTTGCAAAAGATAATCATTTGTTTCCTCCTCTGCTCCATCCCCACAAGTGCATTTGCTGTTTATACACCTGCTGGGGACTCGGCTTGGCCTCCCGGGTTACAGATGGGAAGTGGGGACTTTCCCATCTAGCTTGCTGACTTTCCGCAGTGCTTGGAATTGGCTAGCCTGTTCACAACACGTTTGCTTATTCATGGCCAGGTGTTCAAGCAACACCCACCATCACAGCCAGTGTCTTGGATGGCGGCCGCGGAGATGAACTCCACTCTGAGCCCGCCAAGTGCTCGCGCCGTGGTGAGGCTGCTCCATGAGGAGTACGCTGCGGTTATCCGGTCTAGAGGAACCCTGGATAACTGCAGCCAGGCCCAGCGCCCTGGAGAAACTGTCACAATCGCTGGGTTCGAGGGCGATGATGACTAGCACGCCTGTGCAAGTGGGGAATGGACAAACCCCTTCAACTTCTGGCAGCTTTCCTCCCTGCAGCGAGGTACAGCCCGGTGGCTTTCGGCCATGCCCCTCCCTTGGCCAGCCCCTGGGAGAGCGTTGGCACTAAGTGGCCTGGTTTCAGTGCCCAAAGAACTCTGAGCTACATGTTCTCAGCTTCAGCTCAAGCTGCCTGGCCGGGCTTTGCCTTATATGCCCTCCGCCAGCCCTCCCCACTCGCATCCCCCAGCACGGAGCCGTCAGGTACTCACCCTGTACTTACTGATGTTATGCCTCTCGACACATGCGCCTTTCAGGCAGAACCTCCCCTCCCCGCAGCTGGTGCCATCAGCCCAGGGGAAGTGGCGCGTCTGGCAAACAATCTGACCCCGGGCTTTCCCCGTGCACCAGAGCTTGGTGCAGTATTGCATGTAGGGGCAGGGTTTGGAGCCGAGGCCAAAGGCCAGTTCGCACTGTTGGTTGAGGTTGTAGCTGGCCCCAGGGAGGTCCTCCGGCAGCGAGATGGGCTTGATGGGCTGATCCAGCAGGCAGTCCCCTGCGGGGCAGGGAGAGAAATATCAAATGGGAGATACCATTCGAGTGACCGGGCATTCAGTACACGGCGTTGCTGCACCCAACCCTTGGAAAGCATGCAAAGTAGACGTTCATGGCTGATGCAGGCAGACCTGTTACTTGGCGCACTATAACTTGTGGAACTCACTGCGGCAGGAGGCCATCAAGTAAAGCTAAAGCTGGATTTTCTTCTCTCTTAACAAGGCCTGTGTGATTTTTCTAATCAACAGCGTGTGTAGTTTCAGTGGTTTCCATCCCGTTCCTACGGGTACAGGTGTCCACTAAGCAAAACCTACCAATGCAACTGGCACTGACTAGCAGCTTCATCAGCCTGGCCAGTGACCAGCCTCCCCTCACACTCAGAAGTAACTATTGAGCTTTTGAGATCGGTCTAGGGGATTTAGACACACATCTCCCATTAAAGCTGAATGTCCTTGAAAATCTCAACCAACCCCTCTGGGTCACAAGACATAAGCATGTTGGCCGTGAGTTGTTCAGAGGCGCATCCCAGGAGAGAGGGCTGCAGTAGTTGTGTATCTAGCCCTTACATCATGTCGACCTCACAGGAATGAGTACAGCAAGATGGTGCATGCAGGGGGAGGGGATGTAGGTGGGCAGAGGCAGGTCTCTAGCCTGACCTGGCTTTGGTTTAATCAGGTTGAAACCAAGAAACAACTGAGTCCGAGTTAGCCAGGGCCCAAGCTGACCTGCCCTCGGCCACTATTGACCCCCTGCACGAACACCGCTTATATGATTTACTGCTTGCCAAGAGTAAACTGTTTAAAAAGGGAGAACCATGCCAGAGTCTGTGGAACCGAGGGACGTCCCAGCCCAGCTGTGTGAGGGCTTCAAGGCTGCAGACATCTGGTGTGAGGAGCACAGACGCTTCCTCTCTCCCCACCCCCACATCCCCGTGAGAGGCAAAGGCTCTAATTCTTCACACTTAAAGCTCCAGAGCTGCAGGGCCTGTTTTAAACCAGGTCCCAGCAGGCGAAATGGGACGGGTGACCTGCAGCTGGGAGAAGGCGAGATGAAAGCCCAGGCCGCACTGACCCAGAGCACTGGGATGGAGCGGATCTCACCACGGAGCAAGCATGGATCCCATCACAGGAGCAGGTAGCTACAGGCTCCCAACGCCTGCACTCGCTGCTTACCCGCTTCTCCTCCCCGCAGTGTCTCCACACTTTGTGTCTGAACCCTTACCAGCTGGATGGCCCGTCCCCCGGCAGCAGTGTAAGCCCCTCCGGGCAGGGATTTTGCCCCTCGGTCTGTTTTATTGAGAGCTGCGTGAGCCGCCGTCAGCAACTGCAGCCGCGTCCCCCCGTCCCAGCATGCCCAGCTCACCGTGTCCACTGTCCAGGAAGTCGGTGATTATGGCGGCACTGCAGGCCGACCAGGGGTTGGCGCGATCGATCTGTATGAGGGTGGGTGACATCATGTGGTTGGTCTTCAACCTGCCGAAGACTTCCTCGCAGACCTTCACGTTGTCGTGGGGCATGTTGAACACGTGCCCTGGAAGAGCGAGAGGGGGCTTTAGTCATCCTGAGCTCTCGCACTGCACTTTTCACCTGTAGACCTTGGGCCAATTCACAACGTCCGTCCCATTATCCCCATTTTACAGCTGAGAAGCCTGGGGCACCAAAGCCAAGTGACTTGTCTAAGAAGCCTCGCGCAGAGCCGGGAGGAGAACCCGGGAGGCCCATGCCGAAGCTGCAAGGCCATCCTTTCATCACAAGGCAACCTCTCCTTCTCTAGCAGGAGGCTCTGATCTGACCAAGTCTCCTGCACATGGATAGCGCGCTTAGTCCCAGTTTATACACATATCTGGCTAGTCCCCTAGGATCCTGGCACAGATCCTGCTCTAGCTAATGCCACGGAGCCCTCATTTGCTTTGATGAACCACCACACCTATATGGGCCCTGTTGTAACAGCAAAACCACCACGGCCTCAGCAGCTGATGTCTCTCCCCACCACCCCGTGTGTTCTTCCCGGATGCTAATGAGACACATCACCCCAGATCTTGGCCATTGTGGCTAAGCCAGAAGAAATCGTTCTGCTCGTGGGACTAATGGCTCTAAAATGCCTGCAGCTCGGTGGTTAATGGTCTGGGTGTCCTGTCCCGCCACCCCGGGCTCCAGAAGCTCCATTCCTTGTGTTTAAATCAGATCGTCCTTAAGACGGACAAGTTCTCACACACGTTAAGCCTGCCAATGAGGTCTCTGAGCCGGCACTTTTTTGGCCAAAACACACACCCTCTGCTTCTTGTATGGATGCGGGTTATTCAGAGAGAAAAGAAGGAAAGGAAGAAAGAAAACACTGAAGAGAGAGAGCGATGTCATTGCTCAACCCCCCAGAGACTACAAGTGTCTCTGGATTTAGGGGTGTGCCTAATGCATCCCAGCCTCGCTGTGTTATTTCAGGACACCCGAATCCCGGAAACTGAATGAAAGTGGCAATAACAACAGTAAGATATAGCTGGGTATAGCGGCTAGATATAGCGGCTGACCCGCCCACACTGGCCCCTCTTGCTTTCCTAGCAGCTGGTTTCCAACCGTTCCTCTCTCACCTCCCAGAAGCACTGGGAGGAAAGCCGGTGCATGTCACTTTCTCATCCCGAGGTGGAGTTTCCCCTGAAAGCTGTTCCGGACACTTGGCTATTGTCTAAACTTCCTGAGGCTGCAATTCAGGGTTATTTTAAACAGCTCAGGCTTCTCTCCCTCCTATGGAGCCATAAACATTAGCAGGTTTGGGATATGGGTGTGGGGTTTTTTGTTTTGTTTTGTTTTTTTCCCCAGGTGGCAACCGCAGCCTGGGGCTCCACATCTCTGCTGTGGGTTTGGTTAAAGTGGCAGCTTTCTAAGCCACAGAATGATGGATGGAGGCGTTCGCTATTAAAACCAGAAATGGTCTGGCAACGGTTTGAGGGACAACATGCAAGGCGGAGGCTTGAGAACCCAGAGAATGAATGGCTTGCCCGGGAGATTGGACACTCGTGCGGTTCATGGAAGCACACCCCCGGTGACACTAGCATTGTACAGCCAGGGGAACAGAGAGTCAGCAAACTGCACAAGAAAACGCAGTCATGCTATTATCAGCAGGGCAGCACATCCCAGTGGGCTAGGAATCGGGACTCCTGGGTTCTGTCCTGGCTCTGCCACAGCCTTCCTGTGTGACCTGGGGCATGTCACATCACTCCCCTGCGTCTCAGATTCCCACTGGGTGCCACGTGCTTTGAGACCTGTGAAGTCGAGGAACAGGGGTGAGTCCAGAAAGCCAAAATTCTGTCCCCCAAAAGCCACGCCGCACACAAAGGAGAGAGCAACCCCGAAAAGGGGACGGGCGTGCTCTGCCCCGAGCCTCAGCCCCTTACCCAGCTCGTGAGCCGTGGTGAAGGCAGATGGCAGCCCGTCGTCCTCGATGACCGAGCAGCTGCGCTTGGGGTCACACATGGTGCCAACGTCGGCCATCCCCAAGGTGTCACAGGTGGTGGAGCCGCACAAATCCTACGGGGAACGTGGGGAGAGGACAAATGGGGCCAGTTAGCGGTGGGCAGGCATCGCACCGAGGCTGCAGACCCGGAGACGCCAGCACCGGAGAAACCCCTCTGCAATGCCAGCACGTGGCTTTCGTCATTGCACTAACTAACCCCTAGGAAACAAGAACAATAGGGGACTACAGGATAGGAACTGTGCGTCCCTGTTCACACTGAGCAGGAGCCAGGAACCCTTTGTGGCACACTGACCTAAAATACACACTACCTTGGACTGTCCAGTGCGATGAAATGACACGTTTGGACTTAACCCTGGCACCAGCTATAGCTTATATATAACATCTTCCTGAGTCTTCAGTGACACGGATTCCTGACTTCTAAGGACCCTGTAGCCAGGGAGGGGCCCAGCCTAAACACCAGGGGAGGCAGCCTGTTTTCTTTTTGTTTCCAAAGGACAAAGGGCCTGACCCAAATGCCCCTGAAGTGAATGGGAAGGGTCCTGCCTTTGGATCAGACCCAAAGGAAGGAGACTGGTCAGCTTCTCACCTCTGCTTGGCTTTGAGAGGTTGATGGGTCAGAGCCAAAGTCTGTTGAATTCATTGGAAAGGCTCCCATTCACTTCAGTGGGCTTTGGCTCAGGCCCCATGCCAGTCCTGCACTGGGAACAGGCAGGCAGTCTGAGTTAAACAAGAACTGGGCCCACCTTTGCCTGCAATTCAAACTGCAATTGACCTTTTAAGGGCCAAAAGATTATTCCATTCCTTTCTGTCTCCCCTTCCAGTTCATAGTGACTCCAGCCTGTCCGAGTTCTGGATGGGTCCAGAAGCGTTGGAGAACTGTGAACTCATAGGAGAGTATTTCCTGGGCATGTCAGAAATGGCACAAAGAACCACCTGATCACCAGATTCCCAGCCCAATTCTGCAAATCCCAGAGGCCTGCAGGGTTCAGAGGAGCCAGGCTTCAGAGGGATTATCTGAACCAAATCTGTGAACTGCCTGAGGTTTGTCCAGGGCTAGTCTGTCTGAATGAAACCAAAGCAGGACTAGGCCCTGCCAGAGGATAGCCTGAGGATGCCCTCTGTTGTAGAGTGTCTGTCCGCTCTCAGAATGGGCTTCTGCACAGTGGGGATATTTTTTAAGCATAGGCAAGATATCATCAAAATATTCTGCACGCATGCTTATTGTTATAGGCACAGTGCATACACATGCTTATTCATTATGATTATTGAGTATGTGTATTACTGTCGTGCCTAGAGGCCCCAGCTGAGATCAAGACCCCAGAGTGCTAGGAGCTGTACAAACATAGAGGCAGACATAGCTCCGGCCTATAAGAGTTTAGAGACTAAATGCTCCAGACTGCCAAAGGATGGGGAGACTGAGACAGCTGGGGAAATTGACACAGACACCAAGATTTTCAAAAGTGATTGGTGATTCTGAGTGCCCAGCTCAAGACACCTTAAACAAGATCTGATTTTTCAGAAAGCACTGAGCATCTGCTCTCTGAATATTAGGTCCCTTTAGGGTATCTCAGATTGGTTCCACAAGAACTGAGACATCCAAAGTCATAAGTAAATCTTGACTGGAGAGATTAAGTGATTTGCTCCAGGTCCTACAGGAAGTCTGTCCTATAGCCAGGAGTTGAAATTAGGCCTTCTGCTTCCCTTGCTAGGACCTTAACCACCAGACCAGCCTTCCTCCCTCACATATGCAAACAGTGTACCAGTTTCCCCAAACATTTGCTTAAACTCCCCTACCCTAAACAAACTATTTGCAGCTCTCAGCCCTCACGGGTCATTGCAGTTTATCTGTGCTTCCCAGACACAGATAACTCACACTAGCCAGTGAATGGCATGATTCATTCTGTGAAGGAGGAGATGGCATTCTGTGAAGCTTGCAGGAAATGGCTGCCTTTTTAACCAATGGATTGAACCCTTATAATGATAATCATACTTTGCACCACTCATCCTAAGATCTCAGAGCACATTTCCAAGAGGGTAAGCATCACTCTTCCCATTTTACAGATGTGGGGACTGAGGCATAGAGTAGGGAAGTAACAGCAAACCAGTGACAGCGCCGGAAGTAACAGCAAACCAGTGACAGCGCCGGAAATAGAAGCCAGGTATCTTGGGACCTATACCCATGCTCTCACCACCAGCTGGTGCTGTGCCTCTGTGCCACACCAAAGGAGAACCTTTCAGAAGGAATAAGCATGGAAGTGGCAGAGGAAGAAATCACAGAAACAGCTGGGGGAGCCATGCTGGAGATGAAGGATGCAGTTGTGAGACTGCAACTACTAGGAAGGGTGGTCCAGTGGTTAAGATGCTCAGCTGGGGCTCGGGAGAGTGGGGTTTGATTCCTGTTTCTGTCACACCCCTAGGAGATGGGAGCTTTCTAAGCACCTGAGGCAAATAGACTTAAGGAAGCAGATAGGTGGGGAGATGATCCCCAGCCCCAAAAAGAGAAACAAGGGAGTATCTCTGTCAAACCCAGAACAGCTTTTCATAGAGGAAGCTTCTCCTGCTCGGATGAGGTGCTGCCAAAAGGTTCTTTGCAGCTGGGGAAATCTGCAGCCTCCCAGTTGACACCAGAGAGGTAAGTTTTATCTCCCAGCTGGAAGCCCTGAAGGCAACTAACTGCTCTCCTTGTAACCCATTCCCCTCTTTTCCCAGGCTGGGAGGTTTAGGTCTGACCCTGCTGTTCCCCCTAGTTCCCATGTGACCACACAGACACACTGAAGAAGACAATAGTGACAGCCACCAAAGGCAGAAGCCCCAAGCAGGGGGTTATGCCACATCTATGCCATAAGAGATTCTCTCTGCTGGAGTTGTTAGGAGCCAGGATTGACTGTGTCTAGCAGATGTTGCTTATGGAGACAGAGGCTGGTATATAGACTTCAGCTGAGCAGTACCATTGCCAGATATAAATTGCTTCCTTATTTTGTAGCTCACAGGTGAACAGAACCAGATTGGCTAACTACATCAGGGGCTGGAATTCCCTTAAACCAGAACACATGCAGTCACGTTAATAGTCTGCTACATAACAGAGATAACAGAGACATTGGGGATGCACAGCCATGGGGGAAGGGAAATTTCCCGTCTGAAAGAACTGCAATCCAAGCAGGGCACTTGGAGTCAGGGCTCCTGGGTTCTTCTCACACCTCTGCCACTGATGAATCACTTAAACCAGAATCTTCACCCTGAGGTGCCTAAAGTCAGACACAGTGTTGATTATCTTATAGCACCCCTAAAGCATGCTCAACATTTCACAGGAGACATGGTAAGCACAGTCCCTGACCCAAGGAGCATCCAATCTAAATTCCAGAGGAGGGGTGGGTGTGAAAGGAGCCAGGTTACAAGAGGTGTAACCCCTCTTTCAGAAGTGCTGAACACCCACAACTCCTGCTAAGGTCAATGGAAACTGCCAGGGCTCAACACCTCTGGTGAAACCAGACCAATTATCTGGATGCCAAAATATGGATTTTGGTACTCCAGTTTGAAGGTTTGGGTCTTTAACCTCTCAGTGCCTCAATTTCCCCATCTGTAAAAGGCAGTTGGCGACCCTTACACACCTGGTATGGAGCGTGGAGTGAGAATGCATTAATTAGGGTCAGCTCCTGTATCATTAAAATCTGTGGGAGTTTTGCTATTGTCTGCAAAGGGGGCTGGATTGGGGCCAGAATCCCTGTAGGTGCTTGGACCATCACATTCCATGAGCGAAAGATCTAGGGTCGATTCTTGGCTCTGCCGCAGACTCTCTGGATAACCTTGGGCAAGTCACTTAGCATTTTTCTAGCTCAGTTTCTCATCTGTTAAATAATGATAACCACACTCCCTTTCTCCCAGCCTTTGTTCTGATTATTTCAATGGTGAGCTCTTCGAAGGAAGGCCAGCGGATTGTACCTCACTATATGTCTACAGAGGGCCCAGCACGAAGGGGCTTAGATCTCTGTTGAGGCCAATAGGTGCTACTGTAATACAAATCATACGGTCAGATAAGTCACTGTTAAAATACACAGTATTATTGTTGCGTAAGCACAAAGTGTCCTTTCTCCTTTTCCCCACACTATTCTCTTTTTCCAGAGCTCAAGGGAGAGAGGGGGTTAAGGAGACCTACCGAGGATGACCCATCCCCAGTGCCGGCCTCACTCCAGGACTCTCCTATCGGATTCCACTTGACAGCTCCGCTCAGTTTTTCCCTTCTAGGCAGCCCTGGACTCGCCCCTGGCTGTGCGGCCTTCTCCTTTGAAGTGCACCCACAGGGGAGAGTCTGGGAAGAGAAGTAACTCCCTGGAATTTACACGCTGACATTTCATTTGTTTGTGAAGATCTGAGCATCATTTTTCACCCTTTTATCATCTTCTGAGATCAAGCTGGGAGACCCAGGAATCCAGGAGAGGATGTGCTCGCAGGACAGGCTGTGGGAAGGGGCAGGGAATCTCTCCCACCTTAAATATGGATGGGATCAAGCTACAATAGGTGGGCCTTTGGGGTGCTATCACACAATAAATAAGAGTGATTTGTGCTGCATTCCTCTCCAGGCCAACAGCAAAAAGAATTTGATAAGTTCATGGAGGACAGGTCCATCAATGGCTATTAGCCAAGATGGTCAGGGACACAGCCCCGTGCTGACTGCCAGATGCTGGGACTGGACAACAGGGGAGGGATCACTTAATAATTGCCCTGTTCTGTTCATTCCCTCTGGGGCACCTGGCATTGGCCACTGTCGGAAGACAGGATCCTGGGCTAGCTGGACCAGTGGTCGGACCCAGTAGGGCCATTCTTATACTGTGTAATCGCACAAGAGAGGCTTAGGTCATCTCCAAACTGCAGTTCCGATAAGAACCTAAACCGTTGGGGGCTTATTCAAGGTTCGTCCTCGATAAGTACCAATGTCAACAACTTCAGAGGGTTCTGGCCCTGCCCCGCTGGCTTTAGTAGAAAGCATGTGGCTGAGAATTCATTAAATACTTTGAAAACATCAAGGTAATAATCTGTCGGGAAAGGGCTGTCCTTTGCATAGTAAAGAAGCAAGCCTCTCACGACTGAAGAACTGGATGGACAAACCTGCACTTGTCTGGGTGTGAAATGAATGTGTTAGGCTCACCCTGGTCCCTGGTGAGAATATATCAGCATCACAAAGCCATCCCACGCTTTGACGCTGCCGGCAACAAGGAGAGGACCACAACTCGGATATGAGAGAGAAGCTGGCAGAGCCCATGGGGAACCCAGAGAAGGAATAGTATGGGTTGCTGCAGATCAGGGTTGAGGGGCATTGGCAGAGCTGAGTGGGAGTCTCAGGAAGGAGGGGCAGAAGGTCTTGACCCTGAAAGTGCATGGACAGAGTTGGGGGAGTGGAAGCCTGATCTGGTTCATTTGATCTTTGAAGCTTAAAGTCACAACTGGGCAGAGAGCAACTGGCGCTTATCTCCAGGGCCTGGCCCAGGCAGGAGGCTCCTAGAGCTTTCTTCCCTTGACTGCTGAGGGCTGTAGCTCATATGTCTTGAGGGAAATCTCTCTTTCTCTGACAGGCAGGTTACAAGAGGGCACTCAGCAAATCCATCACCGAGATAGCCTGTTGGCTGCTGAGGAATTCAGGAGAGCTGGCTTAACCGCTCTGTCTCTGTTGATCTCCAAGGGGCAGCCCTAGGTTCTGGGGGCCTATGTGCAGCGAGGCATGAGGAAACCTAGCCAGTTTCCTCCCCACCTGTTGCAGTGGCCTGCAGTGCTGTGCTGAGTCAGTTCCTGGCGACGGGGCCCTGTTGGATTCCATAGGCCTAAGGCCAACAGTCTCTCCGTCACGTGTGGGCAGCATCACCATTGCATGAACTCCTGACCACTGACATCAGAGGGAGTCTTGCTGATGCCTCTGCCAGGATGGCCAGGCCCCTGTATCCTGCCCGCCAGGGATGGACATCGATCTCGACTCCTCAGACAGACTGGCTCTACACTGCCCTTGCAGCTGTCCCTGGGTCCGGAAGATCAGCAGCATGACTTGTCCATGTGCCTGGTGAGCATCACGGCAATGCGTAGGAGCACCTGGGCACTTCCCTTCATACAGTGCTTCGGACGTTCACAGCTGATGGACTCAAAGCACTTTAACAAACCACCAGGGAAATAATCTTCATACCCCCTGGTATCATGAGCCTCGCTTTACACTGGAGCCCAGACAGGGTAAGTGACCTGCTTTAGTCTGTGGCACAGCTTCCCACGAGGGACAGAGGGTACTTAGCTTAGTCTAATGTAATCTGGTTTAGATAAAGTAGGATTGTGTGTTGCCAAGCCAGTCGGATCTCTGTGATCTCGCTCCTATTTTATGCCCTTTAACTTTCCATCTCACTCTTTCTGCTTTTGCATTTTCTTAAATCTTGCCCAAGGGAAACGGTGAGCAACATGAAGACCATGGAGCCTGACTGCTTTCACTCATGCTGGTGCAAATCAGGAGTAACCCTGCTGAAATCAACAGAGCCACACCTGCATAGAACGGAGGTAAGTGAGCTCAGAACCAGACCCTCTGAAATCCAAAGTGTCAGGACCTGGTTTCTGTTGGGGGAGGGAGGGAAAGCCCCATCGTCATTTCTGGGAGCATTGAGAGCTGCAGGTCTTGGTGTTCACAGACTGAAGGAGGTGTGAATCTGTGGATTATTGTGTTGCTTCTGAACGTCACCCCTGGAAGGATGGTCCAGTGGTTACGATGCTAGCAGAGACCTGGGTTCAAGTCCTTGCTCTGCCTCCAGCATCTTGTGAGTCACTTAACCGTTCTGTAACTCGGTTTCCCCATCTGTAAAAACAGGAATAAAAGCACTTCCCTACTGCATAGGAGTGTTCGAAGATAAATTTGTTAGAGGTTATGAGGTGCTCAGGTACTATGCTAGCAGGGGCCAGATAAATGCCTTCGATAAATATAGGGGAAATATTCACATTCGTGAAGGTTGAAGCAGCAGCATCCAATGGATGAGGCACTAGACTGGGAGTCAGGAGACACAGATATGCTGTGGGACCCTTTCCAGTTCACTTCCCCTCTCTGCAGCTTACCCTCCTCATCTGGACAATGGGATACTGAAACTGACCTTCACTTTGTAAAGTGCGTGGAGCTCTACACCCGGAATCTGTACAAGTACGGGCTGATGCCGCAAACCGGCCAGACAGAGCCAAACGCTGGGCCCCTTCTCAGCACTCTGTGAACGAGCCCGTGCTGTGTGCTGAGCTGAAGATGGCATAGTGTTTACAGAACAACCATTTATTCCCGGTTCTTGGCTCATCTGCTCCCCCTGGAACCGAGAAGCAAAGCAGCCCAGGGCTGTAGTTTGGGTAAGTCTGCTTGAACATGGAGTATCTGCCACAGCCAGAGCCACCGAGGGCAAATGGTCTTGGTTAAAAGTGGGGAGGGCACCGTGGGGACACGGCGGGAAGAGGCTGGAGTCTCCTTGCTCATTGCTCTTTTAAGAGTTCCTGTTTCCTTGCTGGCTGAGAGCGGCTCTTGGCTCCCTGCCGAACACCTGCACTCTGACACACTGACCCACTTACTGCTGCGAACCTTGTCCGCTGACTGCAGGGATAGAGTAACAAGCAGCTCTTACCCGGCCCTCCTTTAACCTCTGGGCCCGGGTTCAAATCTGAACCTCAGCCTCCCTCCCGGTGCCATTCCCCTTTGAAATGCCAGATGGCAGCACCACAACCACCTGCCGTGCCCCTCACCCCCCCCGGAGAACCCCTCCTCCAGCCACGCTGGAGATCCAGCCAGCTCCCAAGCCTGGGTCGGAAAGGTCAGCGTAGGGGCTCCGGGCGAGGGGAGCTGCAAAGAGGAGTCAGCAGAGAAAGAGATTCCAAAACACGGGATTGGGAATGCGTCTGGGGGCTCCCAGAGTAACAATGGGATAGCATCTCCTCTGCGCGGGGAAAGACTCTACACAGAGCCGGAGGGGAGCGGGAGAAAAGAGAGAGGGGCAGTTGGGAGGAGACAGGGTTACAGGTGGGGGAAAAGAGGAGGGGAAGGAAATAGGGGGAGTAAACGAGAAGAACAAAAGAGAAAAGAGAGTGCGAGTTTGCCATGCAAAGAGCCTGACCCTCCACGGCCTTCTGTCAGCACTGACACTTCTGCAATGAGTGGGTGTGAAACTGCACCACTGGGGCAAGCAAGTGGAGGCTCCTGGCCTAGCAGCGGTTTGCACCCGCCTTGCACAGGGGCAAGACAGGAGAGGACCAAGCCCAAACTGTGCAGCTGGGCAAAGCGTATTCCTAAGCGCGGGAAGATGCTTATTGGGACTACAGGGAAGAGGCAGGAGCTGTGTACTACAGGGATGGCAAATTATAGACGCCTAGATAGGCAGACTACATGCTGGAAAGAGGGAGCAGGAAGAATCCAAAGCAAGAGGCAAACAAACGATTCCTGCCTGCCCTAAAACAGTCTCCTTTCCTACCTGAATCCACAGAGATTTTAAGGCTAATGGATTCTTTAGGCTCAGCTAATCGGATCTTCTGCACAGCACAGGCCAGAGAATTTCCCCAGAGATTCCAGCATCAAGCCATGTAACATGACTCCACCAAAACTCGAGAGGGGGCTGAAAGCATCCGAACCTGGATTAGGGAGAGCTTTCCCATCCCACTGGAAGCCAGGAAAATGCTAACTGCATATGCAAGTGTCACCCATTTAAAATCCCCGGAGATCTGGCTATGGTGGGAAAGGGTGGAAGGTGGAAACAGCCCAGTTACAGCTGCTGCATCCAATGGGATTTGCAGAATGTTCACAGATAAGTCATGCTCATTACTTCACTTCGTCTTGGCTATGCTGAAAATGATACTAATACTGGTCCAAGAATGGGATTTTACAGTAAACTAAGGCCTTGTCTGTCACGCCAGCTCCCTGCCTGATCCAGACACAGCTCTCCTGGTCTGGCTCTGCCCACTGGTCCTTTACAAGGTGATAATACTTTGCTCCAACAGCCCTCTCATCCCAAGGCCCAGAGCCTCACCATAACCCTGTATTTCCCAGCCACTTCACAAATAGGGAAACTGACGCACAGAGAGATGAAGTAACTCATCCGGGGTGACACAGAGTCAATGGCAGAGCAAGGCAAGAGAACCTATCCTTCCCTGCTCTAACAGCTAGACCATTCTCTGACCCTGCCCAGCTGCGTTTGTGGAAGATGAAACAGACGTATTTCTTCTCCGTCTCTTCCTAGACTTTCCTAGCCCACCCTCTTTCATCCCCCTCCATTGTGTGGCTGTTGGAGAATAGCCTACACAAGCTGTCGTTGCCACAGTTTGGCAGGCTCTACAGAGATGCCACCATCTCCACGTGGGGCCCGAGCCGTTGCCTCTCACCAGCCAAGCACAGCAACTGTGGTCCCATCTCCCATGGGCTCCATAATCCCACATGATACTCATCTTTCTCCTTATCCCCACTAGAAAAACTCAGGATTATGCAACCACTGTGCTGCTGTCCCATTGGATTTCTCCTACCAGGCGTGGCCGCCTCCCCAGTGATTCCTAATCCATGTCTTTCCAGATGCTTTGCAAGTTGGCTGCAGGGAACCTTGCGGCAGTTGTGTCAAGCACTTTGAGGATGGAACTTCCTCCCTCCACAGACACACAACTGGGTCAGCCTGACTCAAAGGTACTTGAGCTTTTCATTGTCAGCTGCATGTTTTCTAAGCTCCCCACCCTTGAGTTCATGGATAATGGAATTCTATACCCTCTCCCGCCTCTGGTGCACAGCAGTAAAGAGAACAGCTGTTTGGCAAAGCCGTCCATTTAGCGACCGGGCAGTAGACATTTTAAGAACCTCCATGGTCATCGTTGGCTGATGTCAATCCGGACAAAGCTGCAGAGCATCAGTCTCCAGATGGTTGTCAATGCAGCCAAGTTACTGGACGCCGCTTGCTGAACCAATCTCCATTCCCTAGGTGCAGTCACAAAGGGGCAGCTGTGCAGCTTAATGCCGTATGCTCCAATGGCCCCTTGTTCAAGCACCAGCTAACGTGGGAAGAACGAGATCTCTTGCTCCCACTTGCTTGGCAGACCTGAATTGGCCAGATGCACAAAATGAGTTCACCAAGGACATATCCGCAATCCAGAGCAACTGACATCATAGAAAACAAGGCTGTGCGGGAGCTCCTGATGCCAGATTGAGAAAGGACAACTCCATCTATCAGCGACTTGCTGACTACAACTGGAAACTGCCTATCAATTGGCCTTTAGACTAAATAAAAGTTAAGGGTTTATGTAACAGCCTTTTGGCAGGGAGATAAACTCTTGGGTACCAGGAGACTACAGATGGACAAGTTCAGGGAAGGCAGATGTCTCCGTTGATCACGTGCCCTTGCGCTGAGCTTGCATTGGGGTTTCAGGAATGGACGGTTTTGTCATGCGTCAAAAATGCAGCCAGTGTGGCAGCACACGCATGTTTAAGGCCAAACTCATCCCTGGTGTAACTCCAGTGACTTCAGCAGGTTTATGCCATGGTGAATCTGGCCCATTAGGGACAGGGTCAACATGCTGCCAGTCCTTGCAACAATCGTAAACCAGACAGGGCCTGATGCAAAGCCCAATTGAAGTGGTTGATGTCAGCAAGCTTTGGATCAGGCCGTCTGTATTCGTTCCCATTTAAAGAGATTCATGTCCATCTAAAGGACTTGATCTGAAGAGATGAATTTCCACTGCTGAAATTCAGTGGTTGTGTTGCCACCATTCCAGGGTAGATCAGAGGTCACTAGTTGGTGTCACAGGTCAGTGATGCTCATATCCTCTTGATCATTAAGTCTTGTGGTCATCAATATCCTTTCCTTCCATGAGTGCCTTACTAGGACACAAGTTACGGAAATGCCCCCACAGCTTCCAAAGGGGTTTACTGATCTGCTCCGGGATCTGATCCCCCAGGATAAAGAGAACAGGGTGGGAGGGAGGTAGAGAAAAGAGAACTGAAGAATCACTGTCACTATTCTATGTGCTTTTTCCCTATCATCCAACCCACCCTAGCTGATTGCCATGATATTGTGTATTCGTAGACACTTCCTCTCTTGCTGACTAGCCTCTTTCTTCTGCGTGACACCTTCCATGGGTGATTTCCAAATTCAGCAAGTAACATCTCACCCCTTTAATGGCTATAGCCACACAGTATCATAGTCACTGCCCTAAATCCTGGTCCCACTGAAGACAGTGGCAAAGTTCCCATTGCTTTCAACAACAAGATGAGGATTTGGTCCACTGAGCCAGATTCTGTCCTGGTTTACACACTGTGTAAGGACTGCAGAGGGGTAGCTAAGAGTACAGTCTAGCCTATGTCGGTCTGGAGTCACTGAAGGCCTAGGTAGGTAGTTGGAGGTGATTAGTTAAGTCTGTCAATAGCACTCATCACTGCAGCAGAAAGGAGAAAGCTTCAAGCAATGTGATGTGAATCAGCAAATAGCAGCCATGGAAAGGGGAATGCAGAGCCCAGAGTGCTTTAATGAGTTGGGGTGAAGTATTCTGAGTATTTTAAGGGGCAAATACGAAGCTTGATGTGTGCAAGCATTTCCCATGCGGAGAAGTGGGATTCCTCCCAGGGACCGAGGGCAGTCAGGAGCCCAAAGGCTGTCTGAGTGTGGCAGAGTTTCTCCAAGGAAGTTTCAAGCATGTCATCTGTTTGCATCCAGTCCAAGTGGGCAGTGACTGAAAGTCACTCCTTCCCATCTATTGGCTGTTTTGGGGCCCATGCAAAGTGAGCTGCTGCTCTGAGTCTTGTTCCCATTGCACAGTTCACCATGCGGCAAAATAATCATCCCAAACAGCATGGACATTGGCACCTTTGCAGGCAGCATCAGCTGAGTCCAAGGACTGAATGAGGCAAAGAGAAAGAGCTTGAAACGCATCAAGTGGAATGCTTCCATCTCTCAGCGGAGCCTCAGAGGGTCTCCCTCCAGCCCACAGCTGCCAGTACCGAGTACTTGTTCTGTGGACAGAGAGAGGACTCCAGCCTGCAGGGATCTGACACCTTTCATCAGCACTCCATTCACTCAGGACCAGTAGAGGAGAGAGAGTTCCAGGCTCTCCTGGGGCTCTTCAAGCGAATGAGTCAGAGGAAGTGTGAAGCTGGGAGAGGCTCTCTTTGGCAGGTGCAATGTGCAGCTCCAGGGCTCAGCTTTCCATTTACTCCCAGCTGAGGAGGAAGGCTCGGAAACCAGGGCCGGATGCTTGCTCCGCTTCTGAGGCTGTCCTCAGATGGACTCAAGCAGGTTGCAAAGAGATTTTTCTGGGCTGCCGCTGGGAAGGCATGCCATGCATCCAGCAGAAGCCCTGGCCTTGCCCTGTAGCTCTGAGTCGACCCTCTGCCCTCACCACCATCTTTGCTCTCCCAGCCCGAGTTCGGGCCCTTGAAGAACTCTGTAACTGGCTGGCTGGGAGGAGGGCTGCTCCCCAGCAGAGTCCCCCGGCCTCGGGAACCGCGCACCAAGCTCATGACCCAGACCCACACGCGCCGCTCAGGGGGAAGAGCCTGAGCTCGCTGCCTGACTCTTCATCCCCGGAGCGCCTCCTGTTGGCCAGGGGCCCCCCCGCCCCCCGCAGATTCCCTGCTCAAGCCACGCTGGGGGTGCCTATCGCTCGGCGCTTTCTGGGAGGCTGGAGCTGAGGGAGACGGGGCCGTATCGGCCCGAGCGACCAGAAAAGAAGTACAGTAAGTTAAGTGGCCTTGCAAAATCACGCCCGCGCCGGGTTTACACGGGAAGGGGGCTTGCTTTGCGCAATCGGCAAACCGGAGCGGACCGAGCTTTGGCAGGAGGGGGCAAGGGGCGGCAGGGCAGGCAGGGTGCCGTGCCACGGGCCTTGTCCCAGCCAGGGCCAGGGAAGGAAAGCCTGGCCCGCTGCTCCCCCCCCCCCTGCCCTCCCGGCCCCAGACCCACCTGCTTGGTGAAGAGGATGGCGGTGTCCCAGTACTCGGGGTGCTTGTCGCTCACTTTGTTCCACTTCTTCTGCCAGGCGCAGAAGTTCCGCAGGGTGAGCGCCGCGTTCCCGGTGACCTTGGGCCCCTTGTCGTCTTGGCCGATCACCAGGAACTTGACCACCGCCAGGCTGATGGGGTTGAGGATGCTGGGGTGCTTGTACAGCCTGGCCGCCGTGGCCAGGAGGGTGAGCAGATAGTGCTGCAAGTCCGCCCCGTGGAACTTCACCATGGACTCGTCGGCCACCACCAGCGTCTCCACGTAGCGGGGGACCGAGACGAAGCGCTTGGAGCGGCCGCTCTTCCTGGGCAGCCTGGTCTCGTTCAGCTGCTTCTTCCGCGGCGCCTGGGAGCCTTTGTATTTCTCCAGCGCTTGCAGGATGGCCGGGTTCAAGCTGGAGCCCACGCCGCACCTGGAGGTGGGGTCTCCGGCTTGGATGGGCGCGCCCCTGCGCTGCAAGAGGTGCTCGCCCTGGCTGTTCCTCCGCGCCCCGTCCCCGCCGTCCTGCCGGAGCGGGCTGATGAGATATTCAGCCCCCCGGTACCCGAAAGCCCCCCGGAGTCCCCCGCAGAGGCTGAGGGCGGCGAAGGATTCCCGGTCGGAGTTGACATCCCCGGAGTAGAAGCAGTGCCTGAGGTCGGGGCGCTCCCTGGCCGCGCTGGGGGATGCGCCCAGGTAGTGGATGGCGAAGGCGGGCGCAATGAACTGCGCGTCCGGAGTCAGGTTCAAGTAGAAATCCTCCTGGAAAGCGGAGATCTGGAAAATCACCCCCTGGGGGCTGGGCTCCTCCGGGCCCCTTTTGAAATAGTGCCGGCCGTTGATGTCCGGGTCTAAGCGGAGCGGGGTCACGATCTCGCTCTCCAGGGGGGAGCCGAGCGAGGGCAGGACAGCTAGGCACAGCCCAAAGATGCCCAGCAGCCGCAGCATGATCCCGGGCGCTGCCGAAAGGGGTGGTCAGTTTCAGAGCAGCAGCCTGATCCAGGCGTGCGAGGGGGAAAGAAGCAATCACAACCTGCCCCCAAGCCCGCTCGCACCGGTAAATCCAGCTGTCGGGAACCCCCAGGAGCGCGCTCTTGTCAGCACCAGCCTCGCCAACTCCAGCGCCCGTGGAGGGGGCCAGCCAGCCCGCGCCCCCCGTACCTGTCTTTTCAAGTGCATCTGCTTTTCCGGGGGTTTATATACATTTCTGTCATGGGCAAAAGAGCGAGGATTTGTAACCAGAGTTCTTGGGGGGGAGGTGCTGAGGGCGCTTATTGGACCTGCCCTCAGCCACTTGTAGCTCTCCAAATACTATCATCACTGCACAGGGCTGCAAGTTTTTAAAGAGCCAGAGCAGCTCGTTACAAAACTGCAAGGAGTTGCTGGTGCGCTGGTGTTATTCTTGGTCTTTGCTCCCCTTCTCCTCCCCTGCAGCTGGTTTGCACTTTGTTCCACTTTGGGGTTGTTTTGGCAGCTTTGATGTTTTGGGGGGGGGGGTATTTGTTTTGGGGGGGTTGTTTTTGATTAAAGTCCTGGCTTCCCTGTGTCTGTTGTCCTTCTTTATTATTGTGTTTGTTTGTGGCTGCTTTGAGACGAGATCTTAGTGTTCTGACCCTCCCAAAGTGTTGACAGCTCAAGAAGAAGTGCCAAGGGCATGTTATGTAAGAGGACTCGCTAGGAAATGCACTAGATAGTCCAAAACAGGCTGCATAAGGCTGCATTGTGTCTCCCTTCTCCTAATTAGTGCTGGCTTTATCCTGCTGAGAAGCTATTAATCTTCACTGCTGACCACCGGTTGCAAAAAAGGTTCTTTAAAACAAGAAACCTTTCTGCCATTGCCCTGGCAGTTTGGAGATTTGTTTTAAAATTAGTGTTACACGGAGTTCTGCCCCTCAGGGCCAGAGCCTGATCTTGCCTCCCCTGCATTTGCTGAATAATGCCTTCAGCTGCCAGTGGTCCTACTGAAATCAGTGGGCTAGCTTTCCTCACAAGGACACAGCATATAACAGTGTCACCCCAAGAATGTCCCAAGGAAGAAATATTGACTAGTAGAATCACAGTTGCAACTGGTTGGAATTTTTGCCACAAAATGTTTTTTCACCCCCAAACACCAATTTGTCAAATCCGAGACTGCGGGTGGAGAAAGGGAAAGAATGTGAGAACATAAGAGCAGCCATACTGCATCAGACCAAAGGTCCATCTAGCCCAGTATCCTGTCTTCCAGTTGTGGCCGAGTGCTTCAGAGGGAATTAACAGAACAGGGAATCCTTTTGTTTGCTTTAAACCTGCTGCCTATTAGTTTCATTTGGTGACCCCATAACCCAAGAACTAGGGGTCACCAAATGAAATGAATAGGCAGCAGGTTTAAAACAAACAAAAGGAAGTATTTCTTCATACATTGCACAGTCAACCTGTGGAACTCCTTTCCAGAGGATGTTGTGAAGGTCAAGTCTAGAACGGGGTTCAAAAAAGAACTAGATAAGTTCATGGAGGATAGGTCCATGAATAGCTATTAACCAGGATGGGCAAGGATGGTGTCTGTAGCCTCTGTTTGCCAGAAGCTGGGAATGGGCGACAGGGATGGATCACTTGGCGATTACCTGTTCTGTTCATTGCCTCTGGAGCACCTGGCATTGGCCACTCTTGGAAGACAGGACAATGGGCTAGATGGACCTTTGGTCTGACCCAGTATAGCCATTCTTATGTTCTTATATTCTTAAGTGATCCATCCCCTGTCGCCCAGTTTGGTTTGGAAAAAGTTCCTGACTTGAAAAAGCATTGAAAAAAAATTAAGTTTTGAAATTGTCACAAGGTCCTATTTCGACTTTTTCAAATGGAAAAACTTTGGGTTTTACGGTTCAAACCAACTTTTGTCTTTTTTGAAATTTCACTTCATTTCTATTAAAAACAAACTGAAGAAAGAACAAAAGGGCAAAATCAAAATGAGACCTTTCAAAGTGATCAAAGGGAAACATTTCAATTGGCCCAAACAACAAATAATAATAATAATTTGTTGATTCATGAAATTTTTCAAGATTTTTATTTTTGGCCCAATCCTGGACAAGGACATTTTTTTTTTAAATTTGGAAAATTCTCACAGGAGGAGAAAACAATTAACTGCCTGCCCCCCATCACAATTCCCTTCTGCTCCCCACCAGCCTCCTGGGAGCTAGTAATTTGCTACTGGCCTATACCAACAATCAGTTAATACACAAACTCTTAGCTGCACCAATCAATTAATGGAGGGGGTGGGGCTAAGTCTCCACCTATGTCCCTCCCCACACACCTGCGTTGATGGGAAAAGGCTGGAATTTTCAGAAGAGCTCTGCTCTCATTTAGGCACCAAAATAAGTAGCTGGATTTTCAAAGCAACCTGGCACATTGGATGCATAGTGCTTGAAAATCTTACCCCACCTGAGCACTTAGCCATGTATACACTCAGGCTCAAGGTCTGGGTTGCCCTGGGGCATAAGGGGGGGGGGCTCTTATTCCCTCCTACTCTGCTGCATTGATGTGCTATCCAAGTCACAATTTAGCCCAATGAACCAAGGTGGCAGAATTTGGACCATGGTAAAGACACGTGGGATCTTCAGAGCAGGGTTTAATGTTAGAGAAGATGTGCGGCTAAATCCCCTGAACTGTTTTGCAAATCTCAACCTGTGTGCCTTTGACAATAACTGCCCCAAACAAAACCTTTAGCACACATACTTTCTGGGCACGTCCCAATGCAAGGGACAATCCTTGGCCTATTTGTCTGGCATTGTAATTCCAGTACCTCATTCCCCACTTCTCTCCTATTGTTAATTGCACGTTTATTGCGTCTTGATTTGCATTAAACTTCAGTCTTTTTGGAGCAAGACCTGTTTCTTACTCTGTGCTGTACAGCATCCAGCACAATGGGGCCCTGATCCTGATTGGAGTCTTTGGGAGTGATCATAATAATTAAGCTATTACAGCAATGAGCACATTGGCTTTGATTCAGCGAGGTGCTTACACACACGAGGAGTCTCCTTGACTTTAATGATGCTTAAAGTCATGTACTTGCTCTTGTGCCTGGCTGAATTGGAGTAGCATCAATAGACGTATGGAATGGTGTCGGGGGGGAGTGTAAACGTAGATATACCCACGACTGGGTGTACAAGTGCGTACGGTGAGTGTATGTAGATGTGTCTGAGAGACTGTGAGATCTCTGGGCGTGCGAGCGTCTGTGTGGCCGTGATGTAACTGCTCATGTTGTTCCTGGAGGGTGTCTGTGACAAATGCCCACGGGTATAAACACCTGACTATGTCTAGGTGTCTGAGCACGTAGGTACGTGTGAAAATGTATTTGCAGAACGTGGATCACATCCTCAGCTGGCGCAGACCAACCTCACTCCACTAACATTAATACTAGCTGAGGCTCAGGCCTTCTTGTGTGTAACCTAGTCAGTTTGGGACTGATCCTGAAACCCTCGCTCATGTGGGAAGGGCTGCCAGAGAGGCTGTGTTTGTTTGTATGTATCTGGTTCTCTGTGCATTAGTGTCCATAGGCCCAGAGCCTCAAATGTATTTAAGCTCCTAACTTCCACTGATCCTTCGAGAATCTGGGCCTATAGTGTCCTTATCAGCTGCCAAAGCACTGGCCATCGTCCTCTGTGGAACAATCCTGTACTGATTGGGAGGGATGCACAAGGTGACCAAAGAGGTTTTTTCCATCTTTGGCTTCTCTCATTCCGTGCTAAATGCTTTTATGCTTGAATTAGACACATGCATTTAAATAATGCTTTACAGTTAGCTGCTAATACATAAGTCACGGGTTCAAAGCAAAGGCTTGTTTTTACTCCACCGCGTTGATTTAATGGTAAATTAAGCCGGCCTTGTAGACATGGTGGCTTTGATATGATTTAAAGGCTTTGGCATGGAAGTGATGGTAGCAGAAGAATTTTATGCATTTCCAAAATACAAACCTACAGTGCTGCCTAAGGGAGACTGAGCTTCTCGGCCTACAGTCCCGTCTGTCCTAGCACCAGGATCTCACCACTGACTGGATTCACCATCAGGTCACCCCGTAAACTACCTTCAAGCTGAACTTGTGACCCAAAAATCAGACTTGATGAACCCATAATTTTAGCTAATTAACTCAGTGACTTTAATGAATCAAACTCTGTTTGTACACCAGCCAAAACGCAGCAGTGACTTGAGTTCAGCCGGGAATTCATACTTCATTTTTCATGTCAGACCTTCCAAACTGCTCGGAAGAGCCTTAATTTAACCCCGCTAAACAGAGTCCCTCCTTCATGCTGATAGCCTGGTAAACCTGGGTTTTTATCCAAGGTTTCTCTTTTGCATGCTGCAGTCAGAAAGCAATGAGCGGAGGAGGGAACCCCTCAGAGAATCTCACACTGTGCACCTGATTACACATCAGGCTCTGTGTGCCCTGATGTGGACGTGTTTTGAGATGGACTCAGAAGTACAGTTAATGAAAGTGCAAGAGGAAAAGGCCAGGCTTAAGTATGAGCAACTCAAGACATCACAAAGGACCTGGCTTCTGAGGACCCAATGCTGGAGAGATGAGCCTGAACCAAACCCCTGGATCCAAACATGCTCAAAGTCCAGGGTAGCTCAGAATCTGAATTCAGATCTGAATGTGGCACTAGACCCCTCTCTCTACAATGGACTGAAACAAACCTTTGGGACCGGAACATCCCTGTGGGGAGGGGTTGAACTCCAGAGCTGAACTTTGCAGCTCAGTACTGTACAGCACCCGGCACCATGGAGCCCTGACCTGACTCCTGTGGGCATGACTGCAATATAAATAGTAATTAGCTCCATTGGGCTGACTTGGCTACTCCCATTCAGGTCAGATTTCCCAATCTGACACCAACACCACATGGCGGTGTGGGACAACTGTCCACATCTTTGGTGGGTCCCTGGGTATTTGAAGGGATGTCCCTTATCTGGAGGCTAACATCACACATGCCATATGGATGCAGAATGCACCATGGGTGAATTTTACACCGGTGCAGAGGGCCAGTACAAGGTACCAGTTAAGTCTTACTTAAGCTGGATTCTGAGGCCTTTGTTCCGTAATTCAGTGACGAATGACACAGTGTGATTCAGCCATATGGGCAGGGAATAGAAGCCTAGGGGATGCCACTCTTTAAAAATCAGCCTTTTCATTTCATTGTTCTTCATTCCCTTGACATACAAGGAATTATCCCACTACGTGATCCCGTACTCAGGCAGCCGGAATGGAGGGGTAACTCATAACCCAATTCTCTCTCCCCATGGCTCAGTGGCTGGGGATCCGCACAGATCAGAAAGCCCTGCTGGAATCCATGACTCAAAACTCCCAAGCAGAGCACATAGGCATTTTGAACTTGACATTTTTTTGTTCTAATCTAACCCTCCTACTCTGTTTATTCTTTGTGGCCACATGTCTAAAGAAAACAAAGCCCTGTTATTTTAACATGCAACTCAACTCCCGTATTAATCTAACTGGTTTTTTCCCTGTGTGTCAAACTTGGGATGGACTGGGCTAGTGTCATAGAATCATAGAATATTAGGGTTGGAAGAGACCTCAGGAGGTATCTATGCCAACCCCCTGCTCAAAGTAGAACCAACCCCAACTAAATCATCCCAGCCAGGGCTTTGTCAAGCCAGCCTTTAAAAACCTCTAAGGATGGAGATTCCACCACCTCCCTAGGTAACCCATTCCAGTGCTTCACCACCCTCCGAGTGAAATAGTCTTTCCTAATATCCAACCTAGACCTTTCCCACTGCAACTTGAGACCATTACTTCTTGTTCTGTCATTTGCCACCACTGAGAACAGCCAAGCTCCAGCCTCTTTGGAACCCCCCTTCAGGTAGTTGAAGGCTGCTATCCAATCCCCCCTCACTCTTCTCTTCTGCAGACTAAATAACCCCAGTTCCCTCAGCCTCTCCTCAGAAGTCATGTGCCCCAGCCCCCTCATCATTTTTGTTGCCCTCCGCTGGACTCTCTCCAATTTGTCCGCATCCCTTCTGTAGTGGGGGCGGGGGGGAGAGACAACCAAAACCGGACGCAATACTCCAGGTGTGGCCTCACCAGTGCCGAACAGAGGGGAATAATCACTTCCCTCAATCTGCTGGCAGTGCTCTTTACTAATGCAGTCCAATATGCCGTTAGCCTTTTTGGCAACGAGGGCACACTGTTGACTTATATCCATATTCTCGTCCACTGTAATCTCCAGGTCCTTTTCTGCAGAACCGCTTAGCCAGTCAGTGCCCAGCCTGTAGCAGTGCATGGGATTCTTCCATCCTAAGTGCAGGACTCTGCACTTGTCGTTGTTGAACCTCATCAGATTTCTTTTGGCCCAATCCTCCCATTTGTTTAGGTCACTCTAGACCCTAACCCTACCCTCCATTGCATCTACCTCTCCCCCCAGCTTAGTGTCATCCGCGAACTTGCTGAGGGTGCAATTCATCCCATCATCCAAATCATTAATGAAGATGTTGAACAAAATCGGCCCCAGGAACGACCCCTGGGGCACACCTCTTGATACCGGCTGCCAACTAGACATCAAGCCGTTGATTATTACCCGTTGAGCCCGACGATCTAGTCACCTTTCTATCCACCTTATAGTCCATTCATCCATCCCATACTTCTTTAACTTGCTGGCAAGAATACCGTGGGAGACCGTACCAAAAGCTTTGCTAAAGTCAAGGTATATCCTGTCCACCACTTTCCCCCCATATCCACAGAGCCAGTTATCTCATCGTAGAAGGCAACCAGGTTGGTCAGGCATGACTTGCCCTTGGTGAATCCATGTTGACTGTTCCTGATCACCTTCCTCTCCTCCAAGTGTCCGGCACTGGTTTCTGGCCATAGCATCCCAATGGGCCTGAATGGGCTTCTACTGAGCCAGTTTTGCAGGACCATCATTAAGAATATCGGACTGGGAGGGACCTCTTTGGTCACAGAGTCCCATCCCCTGCTATCACAGGCAACCCTATCATGGAACCCTGCTCATAAACTTAGCAAGCTCCAACTTAAAGCTAGTTCGATTGTTTGGTCTGACTGCTTCCATTGGGAGGCTGTGCCAGAGCCTCACTCTGATGGTTAGAAACCTACTTCTAAGCTCCAGCCTCAATTTCTTCCTCACCAGTTTACCTCATTTGTTTATGCCAACACTGTCCTTTAGTTTAAATACCTCTCCTTCCCCACTCCACACAGGCCCCGGGCTTACCGCCTGTCATAGGGTGACTGGTGCGACGCATCTCAGTGCACCCCGGCTGGGAGTTGCCGAGTTGCCACGTGCCTCCAGTCCGATGGTCTTGCCTATGCCGGCTGGGTGTCAGCTCCCTAACACAACCAGCCTGTCAACTGCTTAAGCACCCACCTCTGAACCTGCCCAGCCGCCGAGTCCCTTCAAGGTGTGCCCCTGTGATATCTATCCCCTGACCACTGGACACCCACAGATATCCCAGATCCTCTGTCGCCAAAGGAGCAGTGTGCCCCAGTTAACCAGCTTTCCCTCAGCCCACTGCTCCTATCGCACACAGAGCAGGTGCTTTCAGTTCTAATGCAAGAAGAGGAAATTTTGTTTAAGAAAGAACAGAGACTCCAACCGAAACAAGTGTGCATGCTGGAAACACATAGCTATACTCAAAACAAAATCGGATAATGCAAACTAGGGCCTACACTTCCTGCTAGTCACCCTTCCACCCCAGCAAAGTAGATCCTCACCGCAAAGTTCCGCCTTTTGCAGTGCTTGCTAGCCCCATGGAGCCAGGACCCAATCTTTCATGGCACGCCCCTGCTCAGCAAGATACCTCCTCAGTGAATCGATGCAGGGTGTCTTTCTCCACCCTGTGATATACTGAATCCGTCTTTTGTCTTTATTCACAGGCAGGGCCATCCCCGTCTGTTGTAATGTTCCTTTTTTACCTCCAAGTGGGTTTGATTGTTTGCAGTTGTCTTTGACGGTTTTCCATTGACTGTTCTGGGATGGGGCAAAGGTAGACAATTGAGCCTTGTATTACATCACCAGAAGAGGGGTGACAGCTCCCTCCCACTGGAATGGGCCTTCCCCAAGACACATGATTCCCTGGTGACTAGCTTTTACTCCAAGACCACAAGGCATAGTTCTAGGTATAGTTACATTATTTCCTAAATATTACCCCATGCTCATCTCACAATGATTAGGAGTACTGATAAGTTACAAGCTTTCAGGAGAGCCCTCACAGGCTACCCTTCATGGATAAATACCATGAAAGTGGTGTATTGAGCGTAGCGAGTTTGTCAGGTCTGAGACAGGAGTTGCTTGTAAAAAACAGTGAGCCCTTTGCCAGCTGGCACCAATGGCACAACTGGCCCTTTAAGAGAGAGTGCGGCCCAGTGCACCTGTGACTGGTCAGCTGCTCCCCCCCACCCCCCAATGGGCTTCAGAGAAGGCACTGGGGCTATTTAAAAGGCCTGAGCCTGAGCTAGAGTTAAAGTAAGGCAGAGTTCATGTGAGAGCTTCCTGAGAATGGAGGAGAAATGGATGGAGCAGCAGAGAGTTGCCAGAGGGGGAAAGCTGCAGGAAACTTGAAGGAGAATGGTATCTGTAAGCGCCTGCTGATGAGTGCTGCGGCCAGTTCTTTGGAGGATTGGCTAGAGCTGGGGACCCTGCTAAGTTGTCTGGTGAGGGGAAGAACCATCATAGTCAGTGCAAGCCAGGCCTAGAAGCAAGGGGTTGGCTTAGGGGGAGAGATCCCCAGGAGCGGAGGTGAGGGGGCTGGGGAGTGACATGCTGTGAGGAACCCTGACTTGGGGTCCCAGGAGATGACTCCTGGGCAAGAAGTGGGTCTTGGCACTCTGTAGTAGGAGGCCTGAGGAGCAGGGCCCCGAAACAGGAGCTAAAGGAAGTGGGACAGAGGGCTTATGACTCTGGGTTGGGTGTGCTGGGAACGGTGGCCTTCAAATGGGACTGAAGAGCTGCTGTGGTGTAACCTTGTTTTACTTTGGGGGTTTGGGAGGAGCTATTTTTGCCCTGAGGGGCCTGCAGCCTCTGGCACATCCCTATGAATAGAAGGGCTTGAATGTGATGCTTTCCTTCGAATGGGCCGATAAAGGAGCAACTGAGGTGAGCTGGGCCTGTGCATGAGGGTGCAGGTTCTCTGTAACCTTCACCTGATGTATTGTCAGAGAGCAATCGGATCCCCTCTTGGCTTGTTTAGCCTAGGAAAATGAAGGCTAAGGGCTCTTAGCTGCCTCCTTGTGAGATTGGCTGTGATCATCCAATAGCTCTTTTCTGCACCTGCGCCTGTTTGCATTTGCCTTTCTTGAACATGTACTGTCCTTTTGTTCTATGTTTGTACAGCACCTAGCGCAGAGGGATCCTGGTTCATGAGCAGGGCTCCTAGGTGCTGCAGCAATACAACGGACAGCATGGGTGTGACCAGAGTTGGACACAGTATTCCAGCTGAGGTTTTACCCGTGCCTTGTACAAAGGCCTTGATGCTCATTAATATACAAGTGGGGGAGGGTGACTGGTGCCCTTTGAGTTGAACAGAGGAGGTGAATGAAATAGGCTGTGGATTAAACTCTCAAAAGTCCTGTTGGAAGGGAAAGGTTCCAGAACCTGCTCCTGACACCTCGGGGCTGCAGACTGCACTAAGCACCCCGCACCGCAGCGTCCCTCGGCCTGACGCTGACGACAGCTTGCAGGTGGGCCTTGTTGCTGCTGGGATGCTCTTGAAAAACTTAAGGAGACCGCAGGTTTCTTTGTAATGATCTTTCCTTTGAGTGACAGCTGGAGGGAATATTCATGCTCTGCATCTCATGCATCTGCGGTTAACATTGTCCCCGGATGGATTCAGTACTGGAGAGAGTAGTTTGTGTAAGCGGGAGAGATCTCCCACATGTGTCTCTGTTCCCTCGGGATATCTCCGTCTGTGGCTATCAGAATTCCTCAAGGAGGCAAAAAGGGATCGCACACAGGGTCAAGCATTGCACAGTCGGCCAAATGCACTTATTGGGATTTGCCTGCCTTTGATGCCGCAGATACTGGGCATTGCTGAAGGAGGAGGACTCCTCTAGGAGCTAACACCTAGCTCTCATGTAGTGCGTTTCATCCACAGATTTGGGGCCCTCTATCTTGGTTGGGCCTGCTAGGGGTTACTGGAGTACACATTATAAGGCACTTTAAGCTCTGTTATTAAGGAGGGGCAGTAGTACTAAACTTATGTTACATGGGGGGAAACTGAGGCACGAGGACAGGAAGTGATTTACCCGTAGGTCACTGGCAGTAGAAGAGCTGGGAGTAAAACCCAGCTCTTCTGATTCCTAACCCAGTCCCCTTGATAGACAAACAGCAGAGATTTGGAAATCTGATCATTTCAAGGTATCTTGCTGTGAAGGGAACACGTGTCTCTCCCATGGTAGGAGAGGCCATGCATAGACACAAAGAGCACTGATCGCTCAGTGATGGCTAAGAAGCCCTTTTGCTTCTCTTGATAGTCCCCAGCATTCATTGTCATTGTCTCAAGTGTCAAGATGACCCCTGGGTTCAGATTGTGGGGTGTCCTAACACCATGCTGTTTACTCGTTCTCCTTATAACTGGGGTTTATCTCTGATGCAAATGAACTGCCCCTTGTCTCTGGTGTCCCGATGCTCAGTTTATATTGTAGACACAGGCAAATCAACATCCCTTTGTCTAGAACAAACTTGTTTATCAAGCCTGCCCCAAAACATATTTCGGGACCTATTTCCAGCACAAGTATATAACTTTTTATCCCCCATCGGTACATATATTCTGCAACAACATTCATGACTGGGGTGTCACCAGGTCTCATTTGCTACTTCCCATGATGCTCTTTACAGATAACTCCTATGACAGAAATGTGTTGGGTGCAATGAGTGTCGGGCATTACAGAACAATGGGCCCTTGGCCAGTTGGCACTGAGGGGCTCGTAGGGTCACAGGTGGAATTTTTGTTTCAGATTATCTTTGTGCTTTCTTGTTTTCCTTCAAGTCAAAGAGAGAGAACATGCAGTGATTCTTTGTACCATTCTGCATCTGACCTCTGACACAGAATGGTCCCTAGTGTCTCCCCTGCTGCTGGCAGAGAGACTCTATTACCTTTAAAGGTGCAGTAAAGAGAAATCTGAATGGGATCTCTTCACTGTTATGTAAACTGCAAACACCATGATGCCCTTTGTATGTGCATCTGTGAATCAACTAAGACAAGAAATGGGGGAAAGATGCATTGTTGGGATTGCACTGTAAATCTTTCAAGGCACTTGGGGCTAGATTTTGCTGCTTTACACTCCGGTAATTCCACTCTCTTCGATGGGAGTCAGCCCTGAATTGTAGGTTGTAAGTGGGAGTGGTGCGATCTAAAATAGATAGTATCCAGACACAGAAGGAGCTGGTTTTTCCAGATCTGGTTCAGATGATGCTAAACTCTCCCAAGATTAGCTAGTGAGATCCGGGCAGCACTGGATCCAAACATTAACCCTTGCCTTGATTTAAACTCAATCCCAACCTAATGTGGAATTTTAAATCTGCTCTGGATCCAAATGCTTCCTCCTCAGCCCTTCTCCCAGCTCTCTCTACTCCCATTGGTGTGTTTCCAAAGGCAGAGAGATTTTTATTTTTGTTTTTTTTACATTCTGAAGCCACTTTGCAAAGTCAAATGAAGGGGGGAGGGGTGGAAAACCCCAACGATCTCCCATATGCTGCAGTTCAAAAAGAGCACTAGTTTAAAATAGCCTGGTAGAGCACTCGAAGCCAAAGACAGAGTGGAAAGGTTCTAGCAGAGGAAATTCTGGCTTTATTACCCCACTTGTCATGTTGGCTGTGTCAGAAACTGGACTGCAGCCCAATAGGACATACTGAGCGCTCCCCGCTGCCTAAGCCAGGAGCTCCGTCCTGACCACCTGATCAGGAAGAAGTATCCTGTCTCCAGGGAGAGAGGGTAGATCAAACCAAGCTGTTTGGCTGCTCTTTGGAGAAGGCTGATAGGAATGAAATCTGGCTGGGTCCTAGTGGGATCGTTGGGGAGAAATGGAGACAATCTGAATGTTGGGAGGCCGTTGTACACCTAGGGCCAAACCCATCCCTGCTGTCATTCCAAGCAGTCAGAGGATTTGCAGCAGGGATCTATCTGGCCCATGGTATTTGCCAAATAACCTCCATAGGAGTGTTAGGTGACTAGCCGAGGACATGGGGAAACTTGGGAGCAATTCTTGCTCGCTTAGTCTCTCTGTGCAATGGCAGTAGTCTCTCTCTCTCTCGCTTAGTCTCTCTGTGCAATGCTCTGCTCTTGTGGGTGTCTGAATGCACTAACGATTGTAAGGCACTCGGATACTATAGTGACGGGGGGCCATGTAAAGACACTGATGTCCATCTGTCTGTGTTATGTATGCAAAAGCTGCAGATGTACACAGGGTTGGCCTGGGAGAGTTACACATCTGTCTAAACAAATCAATGCCAACCGATTAGGAGCCAGAGTAGAGTGTATTTTGTAATGCCTTGTCCTCTACTGAAAAAATCTACTGAACACCCCCAAAAGGACACGCCTACATGAATCACCGTATTCCTAGTTAAAAAGTAATTCTTAAACAGGAGTTGCTTAACTTAGGCCCCAAATGAGATGTGGCCCGTCTATGCTGGGGTGTTTTGCACGCTTGTAGCTGCATGAGGGCAAACCCCTCGTGTAAATGCGTCATGCTGGCGTAAAAAGTTGGGTAAACTTCACTAATGCAAGTCACTTTTTTACAGCATGCAGCACATCTACAATTAAGGGTTTGCACGAGTGAAACTACAGCAATGCCAGAATTCCCTGGCGTACCGAAGCTCTTAAGACAGCCAGTTCCCCTCGAGTGGGCTACCTTGCTAAGCAACTGTTTTGAAGAAGAAATAGAAATTTCTTCTATTGCTCCATGGGTCTCTGCCCTTCTAGGTCCCCTCTATATGGAGGCTAGGGATGAGCAAACCAGTTTATTTTTTCAAGTGGCATTCCCTGTCTCCATGCTGTAGTTCCTGACAAGCAAGAAGTTTCATTTCTGCAGAGCTCTGAGAATGTCCAGGTATGGGCCACTTCACCTTGACTGGGCCTTTAAACATGTGTTACCTACTGATGCTAAACAATCTGCTCCACCTTGTAGTGAGCTGTGACCCTCTGAGTACGTTTCCCAGACCTGAAGAGCTGTTCCTTGGGTACGGTGAATGGGGGCGACTGCTCTGGGCCCCACGGTCGGTCTTGGGAGTGATGGGTCGGTCCTGGAAGTGACCACTTCGTCACTTCCACCCTGAGCCCTGCACCCCACTAGGGACGGCCCTGTGTGTAGCTCAAAGACTTGTCTCTCTCTCTCTCACCAACGGAAGTTGCTCCAATTAAAGCTATTACCTCCCCGACCTTGTCTCTAATATCCTGGGACTGACACAGCTCCAACACTGCATAGAGGTACTTTTCTGTCACTCCTGCCTTGGCTGGTGCTCAATCTGGAACTACCTAAATATCCCAAGCAAGTCCGTTCTTACCACACCCTCCAGCCCAGCTTTGCAGGCCTGAGGGCTGCATGGAGCTCCACTGAGCTTCAGCAAAGCATCCACCTGCTCTTTTCTGTAACCCCCAACCTTTCAAAGGTTCAACCCTCCTTCGGGCCCTGGGAAGAGCAATGGGTCAGTGAACTGTCCTTCCAAATCGACTGCTGCTCGTTGTAGATCGGTGCTTTTCCGTAGTGGCCTGTCTGACCAAACACTTGCATGAGAGGCAGGGTTGCTCAGGGGTTCGTACACGAGCCTGGGCTCCAGGGACCTCTCTTCTATCACAAGCTTCCTGTGAGACCTTAGTTGAGTCACGTAGTCTCTCTCTGTGTCTCAATTCCCTGTCTGTAAAATGCCTCCCAATGAGGCAGCAGAAGCAAAACATCATGCAGGCATTAATGTAAAATGCATCCACAGGTACTGGAGCCCTCATAGGCAACCCTAGATTTGCAGCCCGTTGTACTGTACGCTCCTGTTTTATACAGGATTCCTCCCAGATTAATAAGCCTCCTGCAGGATGTCCCAGCTGGAAAGATGGATGCGAAGCATAGCTCAGGTTCAGAACAAAACCAGAAATACTGTGCTCACGGCATTGCGAAGCTCCTGAGCTGGGGAAGCCCGACAGTTTGCCCGAAGTTTACACTTCAGGAATAAACCTGGTGTAATGGGGATTCACAATCCAAATACCAAAGACACATGTGGGCTGAGCGAGCTGTTCTACAGGTCATTTGTTTTCTTGTCAGCCTATAAACCAGCATAGTTGGAGCAGGGATTCTCACGCTTTACCATTGTGTGCTAACCAGCATACGCTCCCTGTCCTAGCCAAGGGGAACTGAGCAACTGTGACTTTAAGGGACTTGCTCAAGGTCACACAGAGTCTGTGGCAGAGCCAGGAGTGAGCCCAGGGCTCATGAGACTTAATCCAGCACCTTAACCATACAACCACCCTTTCTCTCTCAGTAAAATGCTCCTCTCCCATCTAGCTCTGCATGGCCACCTCTTTCCCCTCCATAAACACGTAAGACCCCTGCAGCAATTGCCTATGTGGAAAATCACATTGGGGAAGTAGTGGAAATATTGGTAGCTGACTTTAGTCTATGACTGACCCTTATTTGGCTGCTGTCGGTGCAATAGTTGAGCACCTCCACATCTTTCATGAATTTATCCTCAACACCCTGGTGCGGAAAGGCAAGGCTATTTACCCCCAATTTACAGATAGACAGACTTCCCCCACTGTAGGAGAGCTGAGAATTGAACCTCATGCTCCCAACCACTAGGCCACCTGCTTCCTCCCACTACATCGGGGATCGAGCTGCTGGGAATAAAGAGGGGCCAAACCAGGTGACCAGCCAGCTCTCCATCCACCGCCAGCCAGTGTTTTGCAGCCTCCTGGCAAGGTTTTGTAAACAGAGGGCCTAGAACCCGCCGACTCCGGCCTGAAAGAGATCTGCCCCGTGCAGATCTGTGCTGCCTGAATACAGAGATATCCATTGCATCAAAACTTTCTTTCCAGTTCTAGACATTTGACATTTTAGCCAAGTGAGAGGAGGGAAAAGTCTGCAAATAATGTTTCAATTCTTCTGCTCCCAGCTTCACATCCTGCCTAGGAAACAGCGCATCAGCCTTTTGGCTCTGCAGGCTGCTGACACCTGAGGCCAAGTAAGATCTGCCGCCAGGCACAGCACTTGTACCTTCTCTGGGCCGGCAGCAGGGGTCATTGGAGCACATGCGCTCCAAGCCAGGCAAAGGGATGTGGACAAATTGGAGAGAGTCCAGTGGAGGGCAACAAAAATTATTAGGGGGCTGGGGCACATGACTTACGAGGAGAGGCTGAGGGAACTGGGGTTATTTAGTCTGCAGATGAGAAGAGTGAGGGGGGATTGGATAGCAGCCTTCAACTACCTGAAGGGGGGGTTCCAAAGAGGATGGAGCTCGGCTGTTCTCAGTGGTGGTAGGTGACAGAACAAGGAGCAATGGTCTCAAGTTGCAGTGGGGGAGGTCTAGGTTGGATATTAGGAAAGACTATTTCTCTAGGAGGGTGATGAAGCACTGGAATGGGTTCCCTAGGGAGGTGGTGGAATCTCCATCCTTAGAGGTTTTTAAGGCCCGGCTTGACGAAGCCTGGGCTGGGATGATTTAGTTGGTGTTTGGTCCTGCTTTGAGCAGGGGGTCGGACTAGATGACGTCCTGAGGTCTGTTCCAACTCTAATCTTCTATGATTCTATGAAAGCTCTTCCTGAAACAATGTGGATCCCACAACTGGGTGCCCCCCTGTAATGGATCTGTGCAGATGGATTGACCACCGAACCGGACACCTGTTGCATCAAAGACAGGATATTGCAAATAAACCCACAAGCCTCTACACATCCTCTGTGGGAGAATCATGCTTAGCAGTCGGGGGAGCTGCCCTGATTATTATCCCCAATAGCCCTCCGAGGGCAGGGGAACCCACAGGCACCAGCCAGTATGTTGCACCGTAGTGTGCATAAGGCTGGCATGGCCTGTGGTGGAGGCTGCTAGTCAGAATCTTGCTCTCCAGCCCCCTCCCCCAAGGTTCAGAACCAAACCCAAATCCAGGGCCTGGTAGGCCTGTGAGGAACAGGATGCAGGGGAACCCTACACCCTTCCCCCTGGGGAGGCCTCGCGCCATGACCACCTCCGCTCTGCAGTCCTCCAGCATCCCCTGAGCTCTCAGTCCTGCCGTGGCCTAGTCTGGCCCCGCGGAAGGGGAAATAAGCACAACTCTCAAGCACGGCTGTGCTGGCAGGAGCAGAGCTTGACTTAAAGAGGGGCCCTTTGATGTTGGGGCTGCCAGCAGGGGGAATCTCCCACACACTTCTCCCTCCCTCTGCAGTAGGTGGGAGACTATCCCACAATCCCAAACCGTGCCCCTTGTAAGAGTCTGACCCAGGACTGGAGGGTACTGTGGGGTATTTGCCAACAGGTGGGATTCCCAGCCACGGGTAGATCTGTGGCCCCAGCTCAGTGTTAAAACTGAAGGCAGAGCCGCATTGCAGCTGCTCCCTGATTGATCTCTTATCTGAGTGATGCATTTTGGGGGGCTCCCCCTCTCATCTCTCTGCTCCTGGCCCCCAGGTTCAAGCTGTGTGCATGGGTCAGTGGGACCCATGAGGCAAAGGAGCTGGCTGGAGGCGTGCTGTGCTCCCAGAGCACAAGGAAGGGGACTGTGGGGCAGGATCACTCAGAAGGGAAAGAAGCAGAATGCCCCCTCCTGTTTGCACCTACTTGAACTGCTGCAGAGAGGCCAGGAGGTGAAGGGAAGAACAGTGGGAGACACAAGAGAGAGGAGAGATGGGGCAGGGAGAAAGATGCTCAGGGGTGAAATGGGGCAGGGTGGGGAGGATCTGCACCATGGGAACAAATGGAGAGTTCCTGCCCCACAAAGAGGAGAAATAAGTTAGAGAAAATAAAGGCGAACGGGGGAGGGGAAGAGAAAGTGGGGATGTGGGGAGGGAAGGAAAGCATGTGAGGGCCCCCTGCCCTGTCCACTAGTGGATGGATGTTCTGTGGCTGTGTCCTTAGATTTGTTCTCTCTTCTTGGAGCTGCAGAGTGGAGACAGGGGACATTGCCGCTGCAGTCTAGCTGCTGCTGTGGGGTGTGTAGCCTCTCGTGCCCTGAGTTACATCAGCCCCTGGGTTTCACTAGCAAGTAGGATTTTCCCCTCCCCTTCCCTCATTCAGTTCTGCAGGGTTTCACCCAGTGATGCCCCTGTTGTACCATTTAAAACTTGCAGGCCTGGGAACAGCACCACCCTGCCCTAGCAGCTGGGCGAAAGCCCCACACAAGAATCTATCCCAGCTGGGGAAGTTCATGCTGGAGTTTGGGTTCTGCTATTGCCCTGCAACCTGGCCTTCTCCTTCTGCCTGTGGCTTTGGGATGGGTGGAAAGGATCTCAGGGCCCAGGGGAGGAGACCTCGGCAATGCAACCTCACAGTGCAGGTGCCTCCTTGCTGGGGGAGGCAGACCACTTGCCCTGCGGCTGCAAAGCCAGGCTTGGGATAGCCCCCCCCTTGCCACTGGATCCACCACTGAAATAGTCCAGCCAGGAGCCACTCATGCCATGTGCCACACCTCTCCATCTCACGTGCTTTGTTGGAGTCACTCAGCAGAGGGAAAAGGCTCACAAACCCATCAGCCCATTGCTTGCCTGGCAGCATCAGTGTTGGTGATGAGGATAAAACAAGGCAGAGCTGGTGTGTCTCAGGAGCCATAGGAAACATAAGCCAAGGGGGATTGGGTGGCCTGGGGGACTGATAGTGGGCTAGGAAATCTGTCATGGCTAGGGGACCGAATCAAATCAAGCACCGCTCAGTAGTGGCCAAAAGGAACTGCTGTGTGAGGGGTCTGTGAAGACATGTATGGAATGAGTTGCTGAGTCTCAGCCTGGTGCCTAATGCACATCCCCAAAATCACCAGCGTGTTTAATCCATCTCCGCAGAGACAGCAAAAGCACCAATGAGCCCATGGAAAGTGCAATCCTCTCTCACCCATCTCCAGGCCTGTTACCATGTAGAAGAGAGGAGTTTGGTGTCATTCCAGGGCTAAATTCACTGAAGAAAGAAATACTGAGCAGGGGAAAGGGTGAAACAAAGAAGGAGGAGATGTGACTTTTTCCATCGTAGTGTAAAAGGGAAATAAAAGTATGAAATGCAATGTGGAAATAAACAGGTATGTGCATCTGGTGGATAGAGCACTAGAGTGGTACTCAGGAGATCTACGCTCTATGCCTGACACTGGCCTGCTGGGTGACCTTGGGCAAATCTCTTCACCGCCCTGGGCCTCTGTTTCCCCATCTGTAAAATGGGGCTAATAATACTGCCCTCCTTTGTAATGCACTTGGCGCGCTACAGATGAAAAGAGCTAAGAAGTATTGGGAAGGAAGTGCTTGGCTAGAACCCTAGCCATGGGAAATAGGAGACCTGGTTCAAGTCCCAGCTCTGCCATAGGCTTTCAGCAAGTTCCGCATTGGAAAAATGGGGATCTTAGCATGTCCCTCACTCTGGGAGTGCTGTGAGGGTAAATGTAGGTCGTACCTTACCTGTGTCCAGAAATGTAGGAATGTATCGTCATTTATAGACATTAAGACACATAATAGTTCCTCCCTGAAGAGTTTACATTCTATCTCTTATTCTGTACAGAGCCTAGCACAATGGGGCCCTGATCTCAGCTGGGGTCCTTTGGCACTGCTATAATACAAATAAGCTCATTTTATTATGTCTAAATAGGCAAGCCAGACAACAAGAGGCAGAAAGGAAGCATTATCCCCAGGGGAAACTGAGGCACAGAGCAATTAAACTAATTTGCCAAAGGTCGGAGAGGTAGGACTTAAACCCATGTTTCCTGAGGCATCAGCCAGCGCCTAAACCGCAAGCTTGTCATCAAACGTTTTCTTAGCATGTTTCCTTGTAAGTTACTAATTGAGTTGGAATGATGGGGCTATTGTTTAGTTCCTATTTTTGGAAAGCTTTAAACCTGTTCTCCTTAAAGCACACTCATATACCTGTGTCTAAGGGTACCACGGACTGGAGTGTCAGTGTGGAAAATAATTTGAAACCACAGTCAATCAAGACTGCCCTCTGGAGGCAGATAATATCCTCCTTAGTTCTGTAATTCAATAGAAATGTATTTTTAAAAATACAACTGAAACGAAAATGTCAAGGCCCTAAACGGACATGTATAAATGGAGTAAAGCATTATAGTGAGGAGAAATGTGAATGATTCTTTGCATAATATTGCAGGGATTTGTGTGTTTAAAGTTTTTAAAATAACAATACTTGTAGATCAAGGGTGACCTCTGGAGGCCAAATTTACACGATTGAGTGTTTAATACACTTATTGTAGATTGATATCCTACAATGATATATATTGGTGTTGGATGCACTTGCCCATTTATTATGCACTGATCTTAAGCAGTACAGGTGCTAAGCAGGGCTGTGATTCTTTTTCACAAGTTAGCTAAAGAAAATGCTAAGCTATCAACATTTGCCGGCATTGTAGTTTCACATCTTTATGATCAAGACGTTTTTCAATGAGTGCACTAGAAAATAATCTGGCAAGAAACAGATCCTGTCCATGGATCTTTTCCTAAAGAGATTTGTTCCTATCCACTGGGTTTTGTTTTAAAGGAAAACTAATCAAATGTATTATTTCAACCTCAGGAGATACAGTATTTACATAGGCTGGGCCAAATGCTGTTTTTAGTTACTCTGAATTTACTCTGATAGTTTCAGTGGAGTTACTCTGGGTTCACACTATGGAAGTGAACTCAGAGTCAGGCCCTGTGTACACAAATAATTCCCTGTCTTTTTTTTTTTTTTCTTCATTTGCACACTTCACTATCAGCTACAGGCCTGAATGAAAATCTCAAATTCAACATCCCATGACTCCGGATGCCTCGCTGCATCTTGATGCATCTGCATCATATTTGCAGCGTAAGGCCTGTTCAAATTGTTCTCCTGTATGGGAAAAGTTGTCTCCTCGGGCTGATCATTGCTAGTTCTTTCATGGAAACTGACACAGTCGCGCAGGGGGAATATAAAGCCCTGGCTGGGATGATTTAACTGGGAATTGGTCCTGCTTCGAGCAGGGGGTTGGACTAGATGACCTTCTGGGGTCCCTTCCAACCCTGATATTCTATGATTCTATTGGGGGCCAGGCTCAGGCAGCTGCCAGCTGAGAATTCAGTAGAGAACACACTTCCAAGCGTTAGTCAAATCACAGAGTGATATTCACTGTGTGAAGGTAATTCAACCTGGATGATTACCAGCTGATCTATCCCTGGATGAACAGATAGATAGATACTGAATTCAGCTGACTAAACACTATTCCCCAACCCTTCTTATAACTGTCTGTGGGAGGTGAGAACACACTCTAAGACACTGACTATTCCCCTTGCCGGGAGTTCATTATTTACACTAGCAAGAGAGACTAAAACAGCGCTGACATCTAGCGGTTGTTTTTGGAGTGGTAGGACTGTATGTACTTCAGAGATGTTGTCCCTAGACAGCACAGGGAAGGCAGAGAACTGAGTGCAAATTAAACAGGGAAAGCACAGAAAAGAGAGACAGCTCTGAGTCAGTGCTCCAAAAAAGAAGTAAACCTCCAAATTAGGCAGGTGACCCAAGACAATGTATCAGGGGTGGCAGGTGAAAGCGATCAGTAATACTAGAGGCTTTTCGTTGCTACACAATCATGGGAGCATGTGCAAGGGGCCCAATCCTGGAAGCAAAACTCACACAAGAGTCAGCACCTTAGGACTGGGGTTCTGCATTTTGAAGATTGGTGACTTCCCTGAGGTTTCTGTTTCTTAGTCTCCTGGCTCAGTGCAGTGATAGATTCAGGTGTTTGGAGAGGGGAAGGGGAAAGAGTTTGCAAACAATTTGATCAAAGGGGCTTTAAATTCACATTGATTATTAATTAGATGCTTTTATATGCTCAGCCCCTCCCATGGAAATTAAAGTCCCAATCCTACTCCCATTGAAATCAAAGGGAGCTTTGCTACTGACTTCAGTGTCACGGGCATTGAACCATAAATTCCTGTTCTCTGTTGGTGGTTTGTAAAGTGGATCTGAAAGGGTTACAAAGAGAAACAAATACTCCAGAGAAGTCAGTGGGTTCTTTTTTTTTTTTTATCTGCTCCTCAGATCTGTGAAAGGACAGTGCCTGAAGCCAGAGGTGAAAACCAGGTTTGGTTATGTTATCCCAAAGCACTCCTTAGAACTGATTTTAACAAGTCCTGAGAGACTTGTATCAGCTACAAGAAACTACGAGCTACTGTTTGCAGACAAAACCACTAATGAAAACCAGGGCTGCCTAAAATCTAAGATATAAATGTGTCCTCATAGGTCAAAGGCATGGCTGTGGAAGGGGAGGATAAGAAATGAGTTGTGTTGTATTGGAAAGATGTGTCCCCTGTGCCTTGTGAAGATGTTACTGCCATAGTCAAGCTTGTTGTGGTCATAATTTATAACCTGTTACCTCCAGATTCCCTTTTACCAAACCCTAGTCGGATTTGTTTCTGCTCACATTATAGGGCTGGATGCTAGGGCAGTGAGAGTTGATGAGAAGGATGGCATATCATTAAAGAAAAGGAATCAGTCAGGATTCCTGGGTTCCATTCATTGACTCTCTGCATGACCCTGTCAGATGTCATCTATCTGTGCCTCAGTTTCCCCATCTTTTAAAGGGGGATGATAATATCAACCTCACAGGACAGGGGATTGTGAGGCTCTAGTCATCAGTGTGCTGAGGTTCTTGGAGGAAAGACACTACAGAAGGGCCATGTCACGATTGCTATTTTTTGGGTTACTTTAAGAAAAGTTCACAATGTGAAGTGATGCTGAAAGTGACATTCTTCCAGAAAAATCACTATGGGAAAAATGGCCTCATCTTACACCACCAAGCCATGTGCAGCAGAGTCCTATCTGCAGGCTTTAATTACAAAATAAATATACAGTACGTCTTAGGCCTCTGTCCCCTACGAAGCACAGAGAGAGTGTACAGGAGTCCATTCTAGCTCATGCGTCCTAAGCAACGGGATTAGCAGCTAAGAGCCAAGAGCAGCCTCCTTATTATAGATGCTGGTGGGTGGGTGAGAGAGGCCCCAGCTTGACTTTCAGATCCCACAGTGAGTTGGCGGGGTGGGGGGGAACCATTATTTGTAAACTGAGCACGTTTGATACTGAGCCACTGAGAGAGAGGTCACAGATGGATTCCCACCATGTTGTTTTTACAGCTCTCTTTAAAAAGACAAGCAGTAATTAGAAACTTGGCCCTGGGTAGCACTCTATTTGGAGACACTGCTGTGTGTTTACTATATAGGTAGAGACTTGGTTTTTAAATAGAGACCATCAGAGAGAGGGGCGGATGTAAATACTCCCCATACTAAGACATTTGTGGAGGGAAAATAGCCTGTAAACCGTGATCCTGCCCCACCCCCGCAAGTCTTGGCCATAAACTAGATTTCCTGGTGTCTAGAGCTTCAAAATGCTGCATTAGCCTTTCAAATGTTTTAAGGATTCTTTAAGGAATCTTTCAAAAGATTTAAAACACAGGTTAGATTGGCTGATCTCTGGGCTTTCATGCACTGGAAGGGAAAGGAAGTTTTGGCCCAATCCTGAGCACCTGCAACTCCACGGCGGCTCCTGAGACCTGAGGGTGGGCTTTGCAAAGTGAGGCCCCTTTCCATAGGGCTGTCTGCAGAAGCAGCACCAGTGATGACGTTCCATAGGATTTTTAATGGGGTCTGGAGCAAAATGCAAAGCTTTGGTGTCTCTTGGGGCAAGTGGGAAAGGGCGCTTAGGAGGTAAGAAACAATCTATCAAAGGGGTGATTTCCCTCTCCCCTTCACAACAGCTGCTCCATGGTTCTAAAAACTTTCCCAGCCAAGAACATCTGCTTTCTGTTGGAGCTGTGTTCTGCTTTCTCCTTGCTGAGCACCTGCCAACAGGTGATTTTCCTGGGTCTGCTTCCAGCTCTAGGAATCCCACTCCCTGGAAAGACACTCCGGTAGCAAGCTAGCTGTGGTTTCTATTTCTCTAAATCATGAGATGGGATAGTTTCAGGAATTCCCCCCATCACGCGCACACCACACACACACACAAAAAAAAAAAAATGGGGAAGGAACAGTGTTGTTTGGGTCATTTTATTCTCATAGGCAAACACTAGGAATCTGCTTTACTGGCGAGTCCATAAAGCCTGGTGCTTTATTTTGGCTTTAGGAAAACAGCTTCGTTCAAACCCTCAGCATCCAGCTGCTTGGGGGAAGTTCTGTTCAGAGTCCGCACTCCCTGTGTGACCGCATTTGCTTCTGGACCACAGGGTGCATTTGCGCTGGTTGATATGGGGGGGATAGTGTGGACTGCAGAGGAAAAACTGGATGCAGAAGGTTTGCTTTCAGCCCTGGCGACAATGCTGTCTGAAAGGTAAGGGGCTGACTCTGCTCTCGGAGGGTCTCCCTGGAATCGGTGGGCGCCGCTTCAGTCCCCAGGGGTCGGACTCTGCCATGGCAATCAGGAGCAAGTCCTCTGGAATCAGTGGGGGTGAAACGGGTGTAAGCTGGGGAGAAGGAGGGTCTGCGTCTGGTCTCCGTGTAAATCAGGACTAACTCCCCTGAAATCCAGAGGCTTCTTGCTGTGAGAGCGGGCTCTTTGATCTCGGCAGAGGCTGGGCTGAAGGAGTTAATCCGGAGCGAGTAAACGGGTCGGGGGGAATGCTGGAGTTGACACTTAAACAGGAGAGGCGGGCCCTTCTGGCTCCTGATTGGCCTCCACTTCCATCCAAAACTTTTTTTTTTCTTTCCCTTTTTCACTTCTCCTCCTCCTGCTTCTCCGGGTCCCAGGGGAGGGGGAAGTGGAATAGTGCGAGATCAAAAATAAACCTCTTATGTCAAAGCAGGGGGAAGAAAGTATAAATACCGAGGAGTCGGCAGCCCGCTTTGGGGCTGCAAAGGCTTTGGAGGGGCTGCTCCAGGCGAGCTCGGCCAGAAGCGCCTGGGGAAGACAGGAGGGAAGCAAACTCTTAGAGAGAGTGAGAAGCCCCTTCCCCAAGCCCCCCTCCGCCTCAGCACCTTGCCCAAGCAGCCAGCTGACTGGCGGCTGCTGGGTGTTTGGCTTGCAAAGGTGCAGGGAGCCCCCAGCCCGGGCTCCGGAGGGAAGCGGAGTTTTCTCCATCTCTCCCGCTTGCTGGTAATTAAACCAGCCGGCGTGAACCTCTCCCTCTTCTATTGCATCTGGCTTCACGCCCCAGCGCCGGTCCCACGCCGGCTTGCGGAGCTCGCCCTGCCCTGCCCTGCCCTGCCCTGCCGGGGGGCGGCACTTGGGTCTCCCGTCGCACTTGTCCGGTCCCACCATGCCCCTTTCCCGTCGGGAGCCGCCCGTGCCTGGCAGGCGGGCACCTGCCTGCCCCCTCCTGCTGCTGCTGCTGGGGGCTGCCCGGGCGCTGCCCAGCCCGCCCGGGGACTCCCAGGAGGTGGTGCCCGTGCGGATCCCAGACCCGCGGGGCGGAGAGCGGGTCTCCTTCTGCCTCTCCGCCTTCCGCCGGGACTTCGTGCTGCAGCTGGCGCCCGATGCCCGCTTCCTCGCCCCCGGGCTGACGATCCAGCGCCTGGGCCGGCGGGGCCCGCGGGCCGAGGGCGGCGAGGCCGGGCTGCGGCGATGCTTCTACTCCGGGACCGTCAACTCGCAGCCCGGCTCGCTGGCGGCCGTGAGCCTGTGCCGGGGCATCCGCGGCTCCTTCCTGGTGGACGGGGACGAATACCTCGTCCAGCCCGCGGCCCGCGGGGGCGCCGAGCCGCTGCGGCAGCCGCACCGGCTCCAGCGGAGGGGCCGGGGGGGGCCCGCGCCGCCCGCGCCCGGGAGCGAGCTGCCCCTGGGGGCCGGCCGCCGCGCCAAGCGCTTCGTGTCCGCGGCCCGCTTCGTGGAGACGCTGCTGGTGGCTGACGCGTCCATGGTCCGGTTCTACGGGGAAGAGCTGAAGGTAAGACGGTGCTTCCCGCCCCCCGAGCCCCCTCCAGCACCTGGCAGGTCCCTCTCCACCCTCCACGCGTGTGGAATGAGAGGGGGCAGCATCCAGCCCCTTGCGATGAGCATCTCTGGTTCCTGGGGTGGGGGGGGACCTTCCCAATCAGAGATCCGGGGCTGAGCCCCACTGGGGAGCATCCACGCTCACAGGGCGAGGAGCTGCCTCCCCAGGAACCCGACCTATTGGCTCCCCCTGGAGGGAGCGGAGCTTCCGAGGAGACCTGCTGTCTCAGCCCAGAAACCAAGCCCCAGGGTTAGCGCTGCGCCCAAGGGCTAGAGGCTTCTCGGTCCTGTCTCCACACTTGCATCCACCCAGAAGAAATGCCCTGCGCTCAGGGGTGAGCCTGCGGGGTTCCGGTTTGGGAGCTGCTGGTGATTGTCCACGAGCTTGCTTTGCAAAGGCTCTGCGGCTTGTCCCTCTCTGGGTACCCTGAATGGGTGGCAGGGCGGGAGGGAGAGACCTGAATTCACCCTCTGGTGACCGCAGGCGTTTCTAAACATGGCCAGTGCCCTGGCTCCCAGGGCGGTTGTGACGCTTACCTGTATGGAAACATCCTATGATCAGACAAGTAATGGGTTGCTATAGAAATCGGTCTAAAAACCCCAGCACCTTTCTATAGGGTCTTGGCCCCACCTGGCTGAATTTTGTAGCAGGGATATATTTCTATGAGAGACTATAACATGGTCCCTCTTCCCCCCTCCAAACAAGTGTATTGTCTTCCATTAAATTCTCTGTGCTTTTGACATAAGGCTAGTTAACTAATGTTCCCAAAGTGCTTTCCGATCCTAAGTGTCACTGAAGCGTGAGTTTATAACATAGATATAAAATGAAAGAGATGATTCTTGAAGGTGACCATAAGAACGGCCAGACTGGGTCAGACCAATGGTCCATCTAGCCCAGTGTCCTGTCTTCCGACAGTGGCCAGTGCCAGGTGCCCCAGAGGGAATGAACAGAACAGGGAATCATCAAGTGATCCATCCCCTGTTGCCCATTCCCAGCCCCGGTTATGCCTGGGCATCTACAGCATCTGTAAGGTGGGCTTTCAAACCTGTAATGAGCATGATCACTTGCATGATCACATGATCCCTCACTGAGGTCCAGCTACATCCCAAGTGTGACACATTTTAAAACTCAGCTATTGTTAAGCAATGTTTATGCGTTCACACACACACAAATGACCATACGATGATCTGGGGTGTTTTAACCAGGGTAATAGTATTTTCCCTATCTGAGTCATTCAAAGATAGCTGCATGGGTTTTGATGAAGCTTTCAGAAAGTGTCTTGCACTCTTGAGCTGACAAATGGTGCCGTTTCAGCCTGAAAGGAAAACTCTGGAGACTGTTCTGAGCAGCTGAGTAGATGGATTTGCCCTCTGCCTTCACTGTATGTACACAACACATATACTAGCTAAGGCTAGTGCCTTTCATGTTGCTACAGAGCTAGCCGGGGAAGTAGGAAACGCGGTTGTAGCAGGAGGTGAAGGAAGTGTTTCTGGCCAACGGAGTGAATCATAGAATCATAGAATATCAGGGTTGGAAGGGACCTCAGTGATCCGTGTCTGGGCCTGCATCTCACCAAGGAGAAAGTGCTACTTTTTCACCTGGGTCTGAGGACAGGGTTTGGAGGGGAGGATGAGGGGAGAGGGGCAGAACTGTCCCTTGGATATATCGGGAAAGTGCTCTGCTGCAAAGGGGATTAACTGAATTGCCTCTTGCAGCTTTAGCACAGGGAGTAATGCAAGCCGCAGCTGAACAATGCACCAGCCTGCTTGGGGTTAGCCACCCACTATCAGTTAGCACAGACCCTCCCTGCACACGAACACACTCATGCCACAAGGCAAACAGACTCTTCCCCATGCTCCTGCCCTGGAAAACATTCTCTCTTCTATGGTAAAAGAGGTGTCCTTGGCCCGGTACAAGTCCAGGTCTCACGTGTCCATAGCATGATACCGATGGCACTGGTTGTCCCCTGTGTTCAGTCTGAATGGAGAGGCAAAGGACTGGGTGGGCTGGGGAGGCGGATCTCCCTTCTCACCCTCCAGCTCAGGACTGATGCTCTCTGGCAAGGTGCATACCTGCCAAGCCTGCTCTATGGACAGAGTGTCTGTCTCCAGGGCTGTCAGTCTGGGCCCCTGTCACCAGCACTGTCACTTGTAAAGCCCTTGGCCTATAGTCTCTGCCCAAACCCAACTTCTATCCACCTTCTCAGCCATCAGATGCACCAGAAGCAGTCGTACAAGTGTAAGCATGAAATCCACCGGCTCTTGTGTGGGGGCATAGGGCACATTTCGACAGCAGAACACAATCTACCCCAGGAAATCCCTGTATAACTTCTATTAGTGTAATAATAACAGCAGTCCCTAGGTCTTATAGTGCTTTTTATCTGCAGATCTCAAAGATATTTTTTGCCAGGGAGGTCAGTATCACTCTCCCCTTTTTTACAGATGGGGAAACTGAGGCACACAGAGGGACATGACTTGCCCAAGTGTAGGGGGAAAGGAGACCATGCCTCAAAGGCAAATATACCCCAGCCATCACTGGCACCAAGTGGAATCCACACCTCTCCGTGTATTACCCTGCCACCTGCTTGTGCAGGTATTTGCCGTTGTTTGGGTGGCGTGTATTCTGTAGCAGAGGGTGGATCTGGCACTGAAGGCCAGACCGATTCTAGGTTTGTCATCGCGTGGTTTGAGTGACCCACTCGTGCTTCTAGGTACTAAAGTGACAGACGGTGCAAGAGACTGGCACCAGTGTCTTAAACAGTAAAGTCTGTAGGATAGCAGCAGTTGATACTAAATGGTGAATGGTCCCTAAGCAGCCTCTGTGTGTGTACGTGTGTGTACAGTGTGTGTGTGTGTACATACTGGGGAGCACATGCAAGTGGAGGATGTGCAAGAGACGAGACAAGGCCTGACTCTGCAGTAGTTCTAGGTACGGAGCTCACATTAAAGCAATGGGATATGGGGGTGGGTAAATTTTAACCAGATGAAACCCATGTGCTGCATTTTGCCTGAAGTAAGCAAGCAGCCAGCAGGATTAAGGTGGGGTCTGACCCTTTCCCAAAGGCTCCCCCTCATGTTCTCCCCAGTGGGGCACATTCTCATTCCTGCTCTCTTCAGTTGAGATCTGATCACAGGTGCTGGAGGGAGGGCCTGCTGCACCCCCTGGCTGGAAGTGCTTTCCATCATATCCAGGGTTTACAGTTTGGTTCAATGGCTCTCAGCACCCCCACTATACAAATTGTTCCAGCACGTGTGGGCCTGATCCTGAGGTGTGCTGAGCATTCCAACTCCCACTGACTTCAATGGGACTTGTGGGTGCTCAGCAACACTCCGGTTTTGGCCCTTGTTTCTTGTTGTTTATATAATACTCGTAGGATGCTCAGTGCTTTGAGAAACACAAAGTCCCTGCCCCAAAGAGCTTACACTCAAAATAGCAGTAGATCAAGTCCTATTAGATGCAACATTGTGACTCAAATCCTAAGGTCCTAACTGGTTTCCTCAGTTCTTCACCAGACAAAGTCAGTGAGAGTTTGGAATGCGAGAACCTGATGTTTTGGGCCCATATCAAAAAACTTGGTCTTGGAGAAGAATGTCACCCCACCATTGCATTTCTGGTCCCAGCCCTTAGAGGGGCCATCAGTGCAGACCATAGTGGTAATAATGAGGTTTTGCATCTTCCATGTCCTATTTGTGCTTTCAAATGGGCACCAAGTGGCTTGAAAACAGCAGTAGGGTTTTCAGGATTTGTCCTCAGCTGGTTATTGAAGCTGCTCATAGCTGTCTACGGACACACTGATGAAATCAACAGATCTCTGACCGAATAACTGATCTTGCTGGGTTTATGTGATCGAGCTCTCACTAGGCAGCTCTCAATGGCACCCCGGCCACTGAGCTGCACTTAGAACCGATGAGATGCTGACATGCCAAGGATGTAGCTATGGGACAAATCCAGAAGCCAGTTACTGTGGTTTAAAGGAACGTGATGCCACCTGAGGGCCATGTAAACAGGCTGCTTATCAGCCAAGAGATCGCAGGACAGTGTGTAGAAGGGTGGAGGGGCCCTCTCCCGATCCACTCTTGGAAGTTACCAAGCTGTGTAGAGGGAAGGGAGCATAAACTTTAGGGCTTCTCAGGGGGAAAATGGAGTAACTCCATTTTCTGCAACTGAGGTTGGATTCTGGCTCATCATCTTTCACAAAAGCAAGATTGAACTGATTTCAGGGGAGTTCTTCAGGATTTAGAGGCGTAACTCAGAGGAGCATCTTGGGTAGGGAATATCCTAGTAATCCGCATTCGGTTCCCCATCCTGCCCCACCCTCTTCCCCTTCCTACTGATTTCTCTGCTTAATCCCAAAAGGTGCAGGGGAGGGAAATATCATTTTCAAGGTGTTTATTTTGGGCAGGTGGGGAGGGTCAATTTTTTTTTCCTGGCTGAAAAAAAAGATTAAAAAAACCTGACATTTGAAAAAAAAATGCCAATCCGTTCTAGTGCTGAGTTTACACACGTCAGGGCAGTTATTCAAAATGGCCCAACTCACCTGGTCTATTTCGGCTTCTTGCGTGATCAGCGACAAGAGTTCTGAGCTTCAGCTGGCAATCCAAGAGGCGGATCAGAATCCAGCTCACACTCCCTTAGCTGAACTGGCCCTGCTGAGCTGGTGGGAATGCACACTTGTTTGCATCAGTGGGAGCAGCACATCTGACTGGAAGATGCACAGCGAGCAAAACTTGTTGAGACAGAAGGGACCATATTTACATAGTTACTTTTCTTCCCGTAACAACACTTTCATGACCAAATATTTATTAAAGGTCAAAAGCATTGTTTATAGTAAGAAGCTATTTTCTTACATAAGCTGAAACAGATCAGGCGTGGGATATACATAAGAGGAAATGGGGGAGTCAGAGCAGTGTAAGTTATAATCAATTTTATGCTGCTATTAAGGAAGTTCTATCAATGATTTGCTTTTATTCATTCCATTCCATTTGCTCCATTCTTCCTCAAGTAGCTCAGCAGTTAGCCTAACTCAGACAGCAAGGGTCTGATTCTGCTCCCTCTTCACACTGGTGTAAATCAGGAATAACTGTGCTGACATCAGTCGGGGAGGTGACGACAGAACCGGGCCCTAAGGCTTTCTGTTTCTCATCACTTCTCTGAATCAGATTATTCCAGTGGGCATTTGTTGTTGCACCTATGGGCATGTTCCTGAGAGGTGCTGAGCACTCTCCACTCAGCAGGCCTTGGGAGCGCTCAGACCTTCGCAAGAGGGTGTTAGTGATGAACGGTGCCTAGATTCTACAGTGATAAATGTAAATACCCGCGCTATGCACACAATGCTCTGCACGTCTCCTCCAGAGACCCCACAGTGCTTTACAAAAGTGGGTGAACATCATTAGCACCATAGGGCTTTTTTTTTTAACAGTTGAGGAAACTGAGGCATGGAAAGGACTCGGGCCTAATTATTTCAGAGATGCTGAGCACCCACAATTGCCGATGACTTCTATGGGGCCTGGGGGTATGGAGTTAGGCACCCAAAGCAAGGGGTGTGTTTGAAAATGGGGTCTCTTTGACTTGCTTAAGGCAGCACAGCCAGTCAGTGCCAGAGTCAGGGCTCAGATGCAAATCTCCTGAGCAACGTGCTCAGTTCACTTGAGAGTGACCTCAGCCCACCAGGTAGGAGTAAGGGCTTTGGCTGTGGGCACAGTGTTGCCAACCCCAAGCATTCCACAATCATGAGTTTGATCTTAAAAATCATGAAATTTCAAACAATAATAAATGTTGGGTCCTTTTTCTTTGCCATCTGGTCTCTGAGCCTTCAGGGTGCACTGGGGTCATGTCTTCAAGCTTTTCTCTCTAACCACAAGGGCTAGACTCTTCCTTTGTTCTTGTCAAAGAAAACTGGGACTCTCTGGGTATCCCCTGACTCCAGCAGCTGGGGCTTGAAGAAAAAGCACCAAATATCATAAGACTCGTGATAAAATCAGCAGCTCTGAGTAAGTCATAAGATCTACCGTTGACTGTAGTGTTTCTTCCATACAGTTGGGGTCTGCGCTCGAGCTCTGTTGGGCCTGTTACAATCTGGGTCCTTTGAGAACAGCCAGTAGCTAAACTGCTGGATCGAGTTTGTGGAGCAAGGCTGTATTGCATCAGGTTACAGTCAAAGTCCCATCTATTGCAGACAAGCAGGGCACAGCCTCCTACATAGGCAAACTGTCCCGCAAAGTGACCTTGCAGGTGAGCTAAACCCAACCAGATCTTGCTGGTAGAGTTGCTTCTAGCAGTTCTCGTCTACCAAGTGGCTATTCCAGCTCAGATGAATTTTCTGTGTCCCATAAAGTCCCAGGGTGAAATTTCCGAAGTCTCCTAGGGGAATGAGATGCACAGTTCCTGCTGATTCCAATGGGAACTAGATGTCTGAACCCCAGGTGGATTTGAAAATGTCACCCTGGGCTTCCATCTGATGCAGGTGGACAGTCGCAGCTCTCCGAGGAGGAAACGGATATTTGCTTTGCTGCCTTTCTGCCACTCTGTGCTCTCTGGCCGGGACAGCAGATGGCTCCAGATGTGATTGAGATGGAGCTAAGATCGCCTTGTTCCGGCTCTCTCTCCTAGGCTTATGCCAGGATTTTTCACAGTTTGCACAATAGAGTTCAATTAATCCCTTGACAAAGGGAGCCAGCCCTCCTTATCTGATTTCTGGAGAAAGTGGGCATTCTGCAATCCATGGGGGCCATCTCTGAAGATTCAATTAACACGGGCTGTTTCCGGCTGCTTTTCACTGCAGCCCTGGAGGAAGGCGAAGAGCAAGAGAAGTGGGTGGCTGAGCACATCAATGCATTGGCCTTTGTGCTCCAGGGCTCCTGGCTGGAGTTTATCTTGCACATGGAAGTGGGATAACTTTGGCAGCCTGAACTCTGGGTTCAAGAAGTCCAGGACAAGGTTGAGCAAAGAGCTTAAGAGGCATAATCCAGAGGGGGCCAATACATTTTCCCCCCCTCAATTTCTGCCCACTGGATGTGGGAATCTTCTCCACTTCCTTTCCTGAACTGCAGCATAATGTTAAACAGCTGCCACAGCTGACCCCAGAGGTGGCTGCTGGCAAAATGACTGTTGATTATAAAGCACTTTGGTATGAAAGGCACAGTGTAAGAGATCATTGTTATTACTCTGCGTCTCATGCCTAAGGATCTGTGCATAACTCCCACATGCTGAGAAAACAACCTACCCTGGAATAATTACAGGGATGGCAAAAGGCTAAACAAACGTGGCTGTGCGCCTGTCCAAAGCTCCATCAGAAAACAGACATTGCGTCATCTCTCCGATCTGGTGTGTCTAGCAGGTTAGAAGATGGGACGAGACATCAGGATTCCTGGGTTCTACTTCTGGGATGGAGTGCGTTCTTGTAGTGAGAGCAAGGAACTTTGGAGTCAGTAAGACTGAGTTCTATTCCTAGCTCTGTCGCTATCAAGCTGTGTCCCCTTGGCCAAGTCACTTTAACCCTCCTGTGCCTCTGTTTGCCCACCTGTAAAATGGGGATAATGATATTTTTCTGACCTTGCAGCGATGGGCGGTGGGTCAGCTGATCAGGAAAGGGCCGTGGTGACTGAAATGCTGTCATCTCAAAGGAGAAGGAAAGCAGGTTGGATTCCAGGCCCAGCTGTACTGACGATGAGCCACCTCCCCTAGGGCACTAGGTCAGGTTACGGGTGGGGGGTGTATGAAGAGCACATTCTGAGCAGAGGATAAGAACATCGGAGATCCCCAACTCCTTAAGCATGGAACATTCAGCGAGGAGGGAAGGAAAGGAGAGTGGGAGGAAGAGAGAGAGAGTAGGAAAGGAGGGAGGAGAGACACAGCTGCTGAAGAGGGGGGGAAAGAAAGGACTAGAAACAGATGAAGGAAAGGAAAAGATGGGGCAGAGGAGGAAAGGGAAAGGGGAAAGCATGTGAAGGAACAAACAAAAGAGGGAGGAGAGGAGCTGGAGAGAAAGAGGGCCGAGAGGAATATGAGCAGGGCAGCAAACAGGAGGACTGGCCAGGGTTCACTTTGCCTCCTGCCCCCGTACTGCCCACAACTTACTTTGGCTGCAGCCTGGCTTTGTGCTAGGAAATTTCTGGCTCGGCCATCAAACTGCAGAAGGAGGTATTGCATGAGAGGCAGGAGCCAAGGCCCTGGCAGGAGCCCCAAGAGCTCCCAGCGACTTTGGTAAACATTGAGGAGGCTGCCCCACTCCCCACCCACCAGGGATTCCAGCTGGGGCTGGAACGTCCTCCTGGTTCCCACTAGCCCTTATCATAATGGAACAGGAGCTGATGCTGAGCCATCTCCCGAGGAGCTCCACTCCAGTCCCCCGGCTCAACGCTGCATATGCACCAACCGATTAATGCACTGACAGCCCAGCAGGGAGTGAGTTTTGCTTTGCAGCAGTAGGGACAAATGCTTGGGGAACTGGCTGCATAGTATCAAATCATTGCTTACTGTGGGGGGTGGCTTTTAAAGGTCCTTTTCAGAGCTCATCAGTCTTAAAAAACGACCACCTGTTTTCTTCCCGGGGCCTGTCTGCGTACAGAATGCCCTGCACTTATTTCCCCTCCAATAAATGCTGTCTTCTAAGGAGAAAAATCACAGCCAGTTAGGATGTTTGGCTTCAAAAGCGACCCTCCAATAGCAAATGGCAGTGCGGGCCCTACAATAACACATCAAATTGTGGTGGGGGGGTTCTACAAAAATAACCCGACAGTAAAAAATCATGTTGAATGGATGCGTGTCCTACTGAAACAACTCTACAGCAACAGGGGTGTGTGTGTGTGTGTGTGGTTTCATTCAGTTTTTTATCCTTCCCACCCAGACGATATTCAGAGGACAGTGCAGATTCAGATAAATAAGTGTGCAGAGAGGCGTTTCGCAAGACTCTTTAGTCACATGGAATCCTTAGATGTGATCAAATTAAACGTCACCACTTACGCTCTTATCTCTCATCTTATCTCCTTCGCCCTGTGTTGTGCTGTACACTAGTAGCAGTCTCATGATCTGTCATGGTTCGTGCTTTTCATGTCAGTCAGCTGCAGAGCTGCTGGCGTGACCGATGGGGCACGTGGGTTCCTTGCTGGGAAGGCAGTTTGTTTGCTTTGTAACTCAGCTGAGCAGAAGCTGTTAATACTACCTGAGCATAATAATACCTAATAATAATTAATATCTACGCTTCTGCAGTACGTCAGCTATAGATCTTCAAGCGCCTCATTAGGGATATTAAGAAACATCATTCCCAGAGGGAAACTGAGGCACCACTTAAGTTCCTAAGTCTGGTGTGTCTGCTACTGAGGGTCATTGAGTGGCATTTTCTGATGCGTTCCCCCGTCTGTTTCTCCTTCTGGGGGAATTGGATGGAATTTGGTTTTCTCGCAATAGCAATGAGCGGAGAATCACAACTCCACAACCACTACTAGGGAGGTGGAAAGTTTCCGTGGGCTTCATTAAACAGTGGAAACTTACCACTTTATTCCAGTATGGGCCAAATCCTGCTGCATCTGCCCAGGCAGCTGTACCAATGCACTGGGTGAAAAGGAAGGATTCCTCTCCCTTTCCCCTGAGAATTTGATAATGATCCAGATTCGTCTCCCCAGATTGGAACCTGCCCCTCCAGTTTTAATTCTCGGTCAGATCCAGGACTGGAAAAGGACCAATTGTCTCGCATTAGTTAAAGATGTGAGTGAAATCTCGAGAGCAGTTTTTTTGAGCAAGATGGCGGAAATCTCACAAGAATGCTCCTGATCCCACAACTCCGTTCAAGGTGGCAAAAATGGCTCACAAGATTTTTAATTTCATCAGATCTGATCTCCTCAGCCTTGATTCCACCCTTTTCCTAAATCTAACCCTGCTTCCTCAGCAGCAGGGACACCACGAAGGCAAATCCATGGAGATCCAACGACAGAGAGAGGCTAAATCTCACCCTGGATGTTCTTCATTAATACAGAGGCCCCTAGGGCTAGGGGTGGCAGAAAGGAAGGTGGAAAAGCAGGATCAAACAACTTTAAATGTTGTCTTTGGCTGAGAAAACACAATGATCCGCCTCTGCAGAACCCCTCAGATTCCAACGTGTTTCTGAACTGGCTCTGCTGGTCAAATGTACATTCTGCAGGTGACTTGCTTCTCTCCCAAGAGCAGCCAGGTTCCTATCATGGGCCAGCTGAACCAGAATGCGCTGCCCAGGCCGAGCGCTGGTATAAATAGACACCAGATGGTGGAACAAGTGAATTTGACCTTTTAATCTACACTAAATAGCTGTTTGTTCAGTTCACTTTCCATCTTTGCCTTCCAGTTCTTTTCTATGTTTGCAGATACAGGCAGGAAATAAGAATTTAACCCAAGCCCCACTGTGCCATCTGCCAAACCAGCTTACCCCACCACAGCGTGCTCCTGTATCCTGCATCTTTGGACCAGAAAAGATCTCATAGCACTCTTTGCAAGAATTGAGCTGTAAACCCAGGTGTCTGGGCCATTTCAATATAGGTAATTATTTTCAGACCCTTCAAAATTCTCATTCTGGTTCCAGTCTCCCTTGTTACCTCATCCCCCACCCCCCCAAACATTGCTATATTCTACTAAGCAGTGACCATATTCCACCCCAGAGACAGCTGCATTTCAGTGGTGGGTGATGTGAACCCCTGGATGGTTTGCATATGCGTTCAAGTGCTTCGGGGAGCCTTCTGCTTTAAATTAGAGGCTATTATGCCAATTTCAACCCTAGTCTTGTGAAATATGGAGTCCTCTTCAGATGCATTATTCCACAGCTTTGTGGCCTCTTTATCAGGGTGCCCATTTTGACTTTACCTTGAGGCAGAGACAAAGAATTCCCACATTTCCCCTGGAACAGTAACAGTGGACATTGCACAGTCTTGTGTATGTTTCTTGCCTCAAGAGTGAATTCTTTGCTGCATCTGCTCTATGCTTTGTAGCTGTATGTCACATAATGGAATTCTGGCCAGTCTGAATAAACAGGTCGAGCGAGTGTGCCCCTCACTCCTTCTGGTGCCTGCTATAACACAATGGACTGAATTTGACTAAAGTGCCTATTGCTAAAATTAGACATCTGTTCGCATGGCTATTCTGTGATAGGATAACATGTTGCAGAATGATTTAAGATAACTAGGAATGTCCTGCTTATATGGCACTGGTTCAAGGCGGCCCCAGTGCACCAATTAATCTTTCAGATGAGACATAAATCCAAGCTCCTGACCACATTTTGCAAATTAGGAGTGGCACTTTTCATAGGAACAGGGATACGCTGACTGCAGTGTGTCAGTCACACTTCCGTTTATTTAATTATGTTGCACCTCCTGACTCTTGCCGCTCCCTGCAGTTTCAGTTGATTGTGGTATTCTTCACTTCATACCCTTAGGTACTGTTCAATGTTGCTGTTAAACAGCTCTCTCATTCCACCCCAGAAGTGGCTGCATTATCAGCAATGACTGATCTCTACACACAGTCTGTGAAGTGCCTGGGGATCCTTGGGGATGAAAGTCATTTTGTACGTTATTTATGTATGAACGTTGCAAAGTACATCAGAGGCTCCGTGTTGTGACAACATTTCCGATCCACTGAATGTTGGGATGCAAGCGAGACTCCCATCATGGCCACTGATTTACATGTGTGCATTGGTGAGTCTTACTAATTTTCTAAACAAATGGTGCTTCTGCTCCTCCCATGCAAATCACTGGCCCAGGAAAGGCTGTGAGCACTGCGAGCTGTTTATTCCCCACTGAGGCAAAGAACTTGGCGCGTTCCATTCTACGGGATACTGTTCACTCCAGCTACAGCTGAGATTGTTAAACTCACAGAGCCAAATTCTGGTCTCAGCTGCTGGTGTAAATCTGTAGCAGTTCTGCTAACTTCAGAGCGGCTCTGGATTGGCACAGGTGTAAGAAAGGGCAGAATTCAGTCCTTATGTCTGACTCTAATCTAATTACATAATTATGCTAAAGTCACTGAGACCGCAAAGTGTAATTTGCCTGGGATGAGAGAAGCCGCTTTCTCTTCCCCAGTTCTCATGCTGTTGTGACATGATTGCATTTTTTTCTCATGAATATGATTCCGTGAGACGGTGCCAAACAGAGGAGGAATTTCAATGCGCCGATAAGATGTTTACATCAACCTAAACATTGCTGGAGCGTTTGACGTATTCAATAACCTCTGGTTCGCTGGTTCGCCCAAGCAGAAGGAACTCCTGAGTGAATGCTTGGCAGCTTTCATAAGTGCTATAGGAACAAATCCCATTCACAAATAATAACACCGGAGCCTAACGCCCACACACGGTTTGGACTAAAGTACCGCAGCACTCAGCGCTTGCTGGAACAAACTCGCCTATTTCCTGCTGTGCTCGTACCTCCCAGGAATCTCCGAGCCAGGAACGCTGACCACCCTTCAGGAGTGGAGAATGTGTTTAAAGAGCACATATTTGAAGCTGAGTGTAAAGGCCAGCAAATACTCCACCATACCATAGAGTGAAGACTTGGGGCCAGATCCTCAGCTAGTCAAAATTAGCGTCGCTCCATTAAAGTCAACAGAATTACATTGATTTTTACCTCTGCTCTCCCCTCCCCCATGTTCGTACTGCAATCATACATCCAATAATGTAGATTTTGTATCTTTAAAATGCTTGTAAAGCATGTGTCATGCCCCCTCTAGAGGCTGGTCCACATAGAGGTTAATAACCTGCTACTGTTGCTAGCTAAGAGAGTTTTTGCTATACCTCAACTAGCAGAGGCCTGTAGTTTGGAGCTGAAGGCCCTCGGGTCAAACCCCGCTAACCACATGAACATGTGGGTGTTATATACACAGCACTGAGATGGAAAATGTCAAGTTAAAGTGGTTACATTCTGATTGGTTCCTGGCTTTAGTGGACTGGGGCTGGAAAATGAGGGCATGGCTCACGCTATTACTGAGGACACAGACACATCCCTCAGATCATTGACATCCTTCTCCTGAGCAGCTGCAGACGGCAGTGCGTTATTTGCCGTACAGAGGGTCGGCAGTGCTCCAAGCTATAACAAAAGGCAATACCGACATCGACTGAGATGCACCTAGATACACCAGGGGCGGCCAACCTGGGGCTCCAGAGCCACACGCGGCTCTTCAGAGGTTAATATGCGGCTCCCTGTCTAGGCACCGGATCCAGGGCCGGAGCTACAGGGGCCAACTTTCCAGTGTGCTGGGGGGTGCTCGCTGCTCAACCCCCGACTCTGCCACAGCCCCTGCCCCCACTCCACCCCTTCCCGCCCCCTCCCCTGAGCCTGCCATGCCCTCGCTCCTCCCCCCAGAGCCTCCTCCATGCCAAGGAACAGCTGATCAGGAGGTGCAGGGAGGGAGGGGGAGCGGCGGGGCCGCCGATGGGCGGGAAGCACTAGGAGCGGGGGCCGGGGGGGGAGCTGATGGGGGGCTGCTGACGTATTACTGTGGCTCTTTGGCAATGTACATTCATAAATTCTGGCTCCTTCTCAGGCTCAGGTTGGCCCCCCCGATCTAGGGGATCTGATTTTCCCTGGTCTTGCACCTTGGTTATAATTTAAACCAGTACAGAACAGGTGTAAGAATTTTACGCCCCCTCTGGGCTGGTGTAAACGACTGCCCAAGGCGCAGGGCAATGGAAAATGCAGCCCATGGAGCGTATTAAGGATGTTTGTTAGGTGCCCACTTTAGACGCCGTAGAAGTTGTCAGGAAGGTTGTATTGCTTCATCCCTAGTGCCCGGGACTTAACAGAACCCTAACTAGCGGCCCCTGCGAAGGAACAGAAAGTGGCAGGCTTCACGCTGTATACTTTGGACCCAAGGGTTTAACCCTCTGGTTGCCCGCCTGCCTTTCTCCTTTCAGAACCACATTCTGACCCTGATGTCAGTGGCCGCTCGGATCTACCAGCACCCTACCCTGAAGAACTCCGTCAGTTTGGTGGTGGTGAAGGTGCTGGTTGTGGAGGATGAGAAGGCCGGGCCGGAAGTGTCCGATAATGGAGGGCTCACGCTGCGCAACTTTTGCAACTGGCAACAGAGCTTCAACCCCGCGAGTGACCGTCACCCAGAGCACTACGACACTGCCGTCCTGCTGACTAGACAGGTCTGTAGTCTCAGCCGCTGACAGACCAGAATCCATATGGGATTTACCTTGGCCATGGCCTGGAGCATAGAGGGAGATAAGGAGGGGGCAGAACTATACCCCTCCAGTACAATATTCTAACAGTGCTAGGTGCTGTACATACACCTACTAAGAGATGGTCCCTTCTCCAAGGCTCTTACATTCTATTTAGAGTGTAGACTGTTATTCCCACGTCCGTGGTGGGGAACTGAGACCCGGAGAGATGACATGACTTTGTCCAAGGTAACACAGGGACCCTGAGGCAGAGCTGGGAGTTTAAGCTAGATCTCCTGATTCCCGCTCCAGTGCTTACTCATAAAGCCGTCCTTCCTCTCCATTAAATATTTTCTTTCTGGTCCATCATCAAGTGCCCAGCAAAGGCATCAGAACTTCAGAGAAAAGGAAGAGATGAAAACTCCTTGGAAACTCACTGACCTACAGATCCCATAACAGTGAATTTTAGAAAACCAGCTGCTCGAGGAATCTCACTTAGTAGTCAGTTAATAGGCCACATCTTGTCTTACTTATTTTCATATCACAGAACCATGGGATTTATAGACAGCAACGATCTAGGAGTTCATTTTATCTATGCCTCAAGCATGAGAGAGCTTGGTAGATCTGAGTCTAACGTGCAGTACCATCTCCTGGCACAAACATACAGACATAGACAGTTCTTTCAGCAATCTATGTAGCAAGACACAGGTTAACATACAAGGAAAAGCTAGAAGTGGGAATAGACCCCAGGGCTCCTGCAGTCCCAGGGAGTGGCATGTTAACGGAACAATCGATAGATCCCTGGTTAGCCATATTCCTACAAATCTATACAGGCCATGAGTCCATAGAATCAGATGGGGACCCATGCTTTCTCTAACTATATTTCCCCTGGTTCCGTTTTCAAACACAGGACTTCTGTGGGCACCAGAGCTGCGACACCCTGGGAGTGGCAGACATTGGCACCATGTGTGACCCGAACAAAAGCTGCTCTGTGATTGAAGATGAGGGTCTCCAGGCTGCCTACACCCTGGCTCATGAACTAGGTAACTCCTTTTGTATGGCACGCACTTGAGGAACAGCCAGCCGGGCCACTGCAGCAGAATCCATGGCAGGGTCTTTATAGCTCCAGTTTCTCGGCTCTGAAGTCTCTCTCAAGTCAGGGGGGCTGGGAGGGGGCAGTTTAAACTGGAGTGCCGGATCCTCAACTGGTGTACACCATTGTAAACTGGCGTAGCTCCGTTGACTTCAATTATTATTATTTATTATTATTTTATTATAAATGATGTTTATTATATTAGTGTCTAAGGGCCAATCAAGATCAGGGCCCAACTGTGACAGGTACTGCTCACTGCTCAGAGTGTAGACAGTCCCTGTCCCAAAGAGTTTATGAGCTCAATAAACCAGGCAGACCCAGGGTGGGGGCAGAGGTAATACACCCAAACAGAGCAAACAAGATGATGGCACCAAACGTCTTTTTTTTTTTTTTTCCCTGCAGTCAAGCTATGCCACTTTACCCTAGCTGAGGATCTGGCCCAAGCACTCCAAACCCTTTTCTTTTTATTCACTGTGGTCCTTTGCTCTTGTATTGAACATTCCCTTTTTATGGTGGCACCTGCTTTTGCCTGCACCTGGCTGACGCCTGTCCTAGGAGAGGTGCTCCCCTTGGGCCCTCTGTGTGTGGGACTCTCCTGGAAGCAGATGGGGATTCCCCGTTCAAACCCACGACAAGGCTGTCAGCCTGAGAAGGGCGGGAAGTGTCAGAGGCCAGTCGGGATGTACTCAGAGAGGATGTAGGCTAGTGAGGATGGGAGGAGGGAGGAAGATGGCTTGCTAACATTCAGGTGCTCTCCTCTTCCAGGACACGTGCTCAGCATGCCCCATGACGACTCCAAGACCTGTGAGAGGCTCTTTGGGCCCCTGGGAAAACACCACATGATGGCGCCTCTCTTTGTCCACTTGAACAAGACCCTGCCCTGGTCCCCCTGCAGCGCCATGTACCTCACAGAGTTTCTTGACGGGGGACATGGTAGGAATCAATTCAGTACCCACTGGATGGCTGGGGTTATTCCAGACCACGGGGACCCAGGCCAGCACAGGTCCTCCAGGGCCAGATTTTCAAACATATTTAGGCCCCTAAGCTGCTGTGGCACTTTTGAAAATCCCATTCGAGCCCATCTGCATCCTTTGGTGCCTATATGCCATTGACAATATGGCCCTATTGATATCCCTGGCTCCTGTTCAGCTGGGTGCACAGACTTCATCTCTAACGGCTCCTAGGCCAGTCCAAGCACCGCGGCAGGTTGGAACACGCAAGCTGTGAAAGGCAGGCAGTGGGCCCTGGCTGACATCTTAGCCAGGCAAAGCCTGAATAGGTCAGAGGCCCCCAAGGTCCCATATCAGTCTTTTACCCACCTGCTTGGCTTATAAGCTCTCCGTCACAGACACCGTGCACTGGGGCATCCCAGTTATGCTCGGGAAGCAGTGGTGTTGGGGCAGCTTCATGCAGACAATGGCAGCTGAGGAATTGCTTCACTGGGGGATACTGCCGGCTTAGACGTGACGCCCACTGATCAGGGACAGCATAGAGATAATAAAGTCATCCCTGCTGGACAGCAAAAGAGAATGGAGCTGGCCCCTAGGAGCCCAGGACTATGCCTTAGCTGAATGGTAAACTCCTTCATTTCCAGCCTCACTCTGCTTTGCCCTGTTTGCTGACTAGGTGACTGTCTGCTTGATGCTCCAGCCGAACCCATCGTCCTCCCCACAGACCTTCCAGGCCAGCTCTCCATGTACGACCTGGACCGCCAGTGCCAGCAGATCTTTGGCAAGGAGTTCCGGCACTGCCCAAACACCACGGACGAGGACATCTGTGCACAGCTGTGGTGTAGAATGGACACCAGGGAGCCCCTATGTCACACCAAAAATGGCAGCTTGCCGTGGGCAGACGGTACGCCCTGTGGAGTGGGCAGGCTGTGCTGGGATGGCAGCTGCGTGGCACAAGATGCGAGGAAGCCCCAGGTAACAGAATGGCTGATGGGAAAGAGATGATCTGTCTCTACCTGGGTAAAAGAACTATTCACCACGAATGAGGCTGAAGAGCCGGGCCCTCTGGCATCTGCCCATGATCTTCCTCTCCACAATCATCTTTAAAAAGCAGCTGAGCTTTAGGCATTGCCCAGCCTTGAAGGCCATATTATCATTCTTATGTGTATTGTGGTAGCACTAGGAGCCCAAGTCATGGCCCATGAGCCCACGGTGCTAGGTGCTGTATAAACACAGAACAAAAAGAGAGCATCTGCCACAAACAGTTTGTTATCTAAGTAGAGTTAATACTTAGCACTTGCATACATGATTGCTCCCAAGATCCAGGGAAGTCTTGTTAACCCGAGGTGGGGAACCTAAGGCAATGAGCCGACGTGACTTGCCCAAGGCCACATGGCAACTCACTAGCAGAGATGGGATTAAAACCTTGAAGTCTTGACTCCCAGCCTTGTGCTCAGACTGCTAGACCCTACTTCCTCATTGCCTACATCCAAGGAGGGTGAACTCAAACACAAAACAATTTCTGCCCGGTTCTCAAGGAAGAGACAAGATGAGCAAATATTCTGGGTGTGAGTGTTAACTGCTGATAGTGTCGATGGCCCTGATCCTGTAATCCAGTCTGTTAATGTGGATCCCTGTGGATCAGGTTTATGCCAATTAGAATTGAGCTCCTAGACATCTGGTAATTTATAAATGAAGCACCTCATGTTACAAAATTGGGGGGAGAGGGAGGCGGTTCCCTTATCCTAGTCCGTCCTAACCTGTATCCAGGAAGGGCTCATATCTTTTGATTTACCTGGTTTTCTTGTGAATATCTCCTCTGATGGCATGTTACACTGAGAGATTTTTTATTTCAGCCTGTGCTGGGTAAGGCCAGCTCATAGATTAACTCTGCAGTGAATTGCATTATGGTTTGTGCTGGTCTGAACTCGACAGAGCAGATTGTCCTTGTGCCATTGAGTCATTTTCTTTCCCCGCTGGGAACGTACACAGAGATCAGCTACGTCTGAATCAGGCCCCAGGTGCAGCAAAGTATTTAAACACGCGCTTAACTGTAAGCACTTGAATAGGTTCATTAAAGTTGATGGTGCTTAAAGATAAGCAGGTGCATAAGTGCTTTGATAGATCAGGGCCCCCGTCAGCACTGTTAGGCAGCAACATATGGGGTCATTTCACTGGTGCTGTAGTCCTTTATTTGCCCTCCATATTTACATGACAGGATCAATGTCAGGATAAAAATCACAAGGCTGAGTCATAATTCACAACCGCTTTCCTCTGGTGTGATTCCTCTGGCCTTCATGACCTTGCTACTGAGTACAGAGGCTAAGAACTGAGGAGAGAACACCTCTCCTGGTGTGCCAAAGTATCGGCTCTTTACTCCTTTAACTGTGAGTTTCCTGTCCTTTGTGGGCTCCTGCTGCAATCATAATGATCTTTTAATGTACAAACAATCATATTTGTGTTCCCCCCCTACCCCGCCCCCCTTGCTGCTCGCTGTTTGCTTTCTGCACGTCACTCAGCTGGCACGAGGGACGTGGACTGCTCCGTTTCGCTTGGGCACCACAGGCTTGTTCCCTGTCTGGGTCTCCCGTGATGCTGCAAGGTTTGGGTTGCAAATGTCACAGGGGATGTTTAAACCTCAGCCAGAGCATGTGGCTTGGCTGCATTTTTTTAAAAAATATTTTGACCTCCATCGGGTTTTGTAGAACACCTTTTTGTCATATTTATCTATTTAGAAATGAACGCTGCCAGCGACCCCGGGCTACAGCAACACACCGCCTGACAGACAAACACACTGTAACATAACTTCTAGGCTCATTAACAGCCTGCCACCATAAGCAGCCACGTCCCTTAGGCACTTAGGCTTGCCTGTATAGGCTGAGATTGTCCATCTTTGGTACTCAGAACCCTTTTGAACATCCCACAAATGGCCTCTCTAGTGAGTAGTGCATTGGACTGGGACTCAGGAGACCTGGCTTCTATTCCTGGCTTGGCCACTGGCCTAATGCTTGGGCAAGTCACTTCCCTCCCCGTGCCTTGGTTTCCCCATGTGTATAATGGAGATGATACTGATCTGCTTTGTAAAGCACTTTGAGATCTACTGCTGAAAAGCGCTAGATAAGAGCAAAAGATTATTACTGATTTATTTCATTGCCGTAACAAGGGCCTTCTGTAACAGAATCCTTTGCAATGTCTTGCAGCCCGTGGTGGATGGGAACTGGGGCCCCTGGAGCCCGTGGGGAGCCTGTTCCAGGACGTGCGGAGGAGGAGTGCACTTCTCGTACCGGGACTGCAATGATCCTGCACCTCAGAACGGTGGAAAATACTGCGAGGGTCAGAGAGCCAAATATCAGTCATGCCGCACAGAGGAATGCCCGCTGGATGGTAATCCGCTGTTTGCAAGTCACACTACCCTCCACACAATATCCCTGGCTCCGTCTGCAGACGCTCCAGAGAGAACGGCCGGATTTCCCAGTGCAGGAGTGAAAGGAGCCATTGTACAGCTATTGATATAATTTAGGAGGCATTATGGATGGCAGCAGCCTGTCTGCTGAGATCTGACTGCCAGGCACTGCATAGCGTAATGTTAGGGAGACAGGGAGGGCTCTGTCTGCCACTGAGACAATCAGAGTATCCCTCACCCAGCTTCTGGAGGCAGCTCACGGCCTCCCATCCCACACTTACCATCAGGCTTATTCATCAAAACCACCCCTTCCCCAGTCACCACTTCCCCAAGAGCCATTGGCAGGTTAACTGGCCACAGTCTTCTGGTAGGGGTATCCACCCAGCTCCCAGCTCCCACAGGGTCTACTGGTGAGACTTGCAGTGTGTATGCACAGATAAGCAGCAAGCATAGCTCACTGACTGGATGGATGCCATTTGTAAGACTTCAGGCAAGTGATTCATTGCCCTTAGGTTGCTGTCGGGTCACATTTCCCCTTCCTTTCAGGGAAGAGCTTTAGAGAGCAGCAGTGCGAAAAGTACAACAGCTACAACTTCACAGATCTGGATGGGAATCTGCTGGAGTGGCTCCCCAAGTATTCAGGGGTGTCCCCCCGGGACCGTTGCAAGCTCTTTTGCCGAGCCAGAGGGAGGAGCGAATTCAAAGTATTTGAGGCCAAAGTAAGACACTTGCCTTTAATTATTATTGTCCTTGCCTGGAATATAATTGAATGAAAGGCCCCAGCTGGGGTCATGGAACTGTCTCATTATTGTCTGCTTCTTATGGCCCAGGTGATCGATGGGACATTGTGTGGGCCAGAGACCCTCTCCATCTGTGTCCACGGGCAGTGCATCAAAGCTGGCTGTGACCACGTGGTTGGCTCCTCCAAGAAGCTCGACAAGTGTGGGGTGTGCGGTGGCAATGGGTCAACATGCAGGAAAATATCTGGCTCACTCAACAGATCCAAGTAAGTCCTGGGAAGGTTGAAGCCTGGTATTCCAGGCTGTGTTGGAAGGACATGATCGTAGCGTAAAGGTGCACCAAGTGAGAGAGGGTTGTCTCTCCTGGGGATGTTTTTGGAGCAGCAGCTTTCACCTCATAATGGTCCTGATACTCACTCAGCCCCTGGCAGGATCAAACCCCCGAACAACCTGCAAACTCTGGACGGATGCTCTCAGAGGTCCTGATTTTCCATCGTTCCAGCTAATGGGAGCTTTGCAGGATCAAGCCCAGTGAGAAAAGGGGTTTAATCATAAAACATAGTCACTGTTTCCAAGGCTCTTTCCCAAGGGGCCAAACACTAGACTTCAGTGGAGCTCCACTGATCTACAGTAGCTCAGGATCCAGCCTCTGAACCGATTCTTCACTCAGTTACACCTCTGCAACCTCACTGACATTAATACATTCACACAGGGTGTAGCCGAGCAAAGAATACCCCCACACATTACTAAAAGCATATCTCCTTACACAGACGACCAGCAGCATGTCAGATGTTGACAATTATTTCAGATTTAATCACCTAGGTTACTCTTCCCCATTTGTTTTAATTTTTACTCTTGAAACAGCTTGGATAGTGAACCCAGACCCGGTCAGACTAACATTTTGTCCCTTGTCCGTTACACTTTCTGATTCTTATGTGCTATCTAAGTGCTGCAATGTTGTGGATGCCAAAATTGCTGGAAAAACTTTAAATATATATTTTTAAAAATACCTCTTAACATTAACTTTTAAAGGTATCATGATATTATTAAGGTTGCAAAAACAATTCTCTCTCTCTCTCTCTCTCTCTCTCTCTCTCACACACACACACACACACACACACACACACACACACAAGTTTAGACTCTAAACTACTTGTCAGTCAGGCAGATTCTGATCTACTTTGCACCAGTATAAATCAGGCATAACTCTGTTGGTTTCCATAATGTTAACCTGGATTTACACTAGTGTAAATGAGCTCCGAATCCAGTCAAGTGACCCTGTTCTGTTCGTTATCTCTGCCTCAAACTCCATGAAACTTCTGCAAAGTTTATTCCTTATGTAACCCAATCAGTGCCTGTTGCTTTCAACATTATCTGGTGCCACTGGCATGGGCTTGGTGCTCTACCAAGCACACAAAGTCAGTCCCTGCCCTGAGCGGAGAGGTTGAATTTCACCTGCGTGCAGTGGGCCAGCACAAGACCTATGCAATGCTTGCATGGCTCAATGATCTCATGCTGGCCTGACACGCTGGTGAGTTTTGTTGTCTGGGCCAGAGCTTAAAGAGGGTATAAATCAGTGTATTGCCACTAACATCAATAGAACTGTGGCAACTGACACCATCCGAAGAGCTGGCCCTGTGTGCTTAAAGGTTAAACTTCAAGCAGAATAATGCTAGCCAACAGAGCCCAATATAAAAGGCTTCTTGGAAAGAGAGTAACAAAGGGCTGAGATATCAAATTCCATGTGGCGAGATTACTCCCAAAGTCCAATTAGATTTCCTAAATGGTTTCCTTCCAGGGAACACAATGAATGGAACTTCCATTTGCCAATGAATTGTTTGTGGTTGACTAAAGAGAGATTAACGTGGTAATGACAGCCAAAAGGATTTAATCTACAAGAGATCCTATTAAGATCAGGGTTAAGGATGCCAGCGCGACGGAGAGCAGAATTCGACCCTAAGGCTTTGTTCCAAAATACTCTACGCATAATTGCAAGCCACAACGCAAGCCCTTGAAATGCCATGTGTGAATATTCCTGTCGGTTACAGGTGCTGACTTGTGCCAAGTGCTGGATTCTAGTGTGTTGCCTCATACCTGTCACAGATGATCATTATTGTTTGCTGAGCACAGACAATGTACAAGGCACAATGACAGAGTGTCCCTGACTTAAAGGCCTTTTAGTCCATAGCCATGACTCAGTGCTCACACTGCAGTCCCTAGGCCCCTGCATACTCCAGGATTCGACAGCAACACAATTTGCCCTGGAATCCAGCCCAGCGGCAAAACTGCACTCCAGAATCTTATTTCCTTTTTTTTAAAACCCAGTTGCTGTCTCTGATGGTTGCAAAGAAAACCGGATAGTTCAGTGGTTTGAGCATCGGTCTGCTAAACCCAGGCTTGTGAATTCAATTCTTGAGGGGGCCATTTAGGGATCTGGGGCAAAAATTGGGGATTGGTCCTGCTTTGAGTAGGGGGTTGGACTAGATGACCTCCTAAGGTCCCTTCCAACCCTGATATTCTATGAACCAAGTGCAACCAATGCAGAGATACATGCCTGAATCTGCAGACGGCCTGGAAAAATAGCTCAGACAGGTGTGAACTGCCCTCCTCATCTCACAGGAGATGTTAACTCTGAAACCTAAAGAGGACAATATAAATATCAGTAACTGCTGATTGTTTTAGCAGAAACATCCAGCCAGTGTTCTTATCCTCCAGCTCCAAACTGTCACTGATCCCTCCCCAGGTATCAAAATCCCCAGCTGCCTCATACCCAGCTGTCAAAACTCTCCTCTGTGTCCGTGATGAGGTCCCAATACGGATCTGAGCTTTCAGTACAAAACTCTGCAGCCCCATTGCAATGTAAAAATTTAGGGGCAGTGTCAAATAAAGGAAATTTCATATCAAAATAAATAATTGATTGCACGGCCCATTTTCACATTTTGTTCAGAAAAACCCTCCTGTTTAACTTTTTATCAGAGGCTGTCGTAGAATTTCCCGGCCACAGCACTGGAGTGCTGATTAGGTCAAGCTTGTCATGGGCAATATGCTAACCCGTCCCTGTACTAATTTGTTTGTAAGTTCAGGACGACAACCATCTCCTCTTGATTCATGCAGGTATGGATATAATGACATTGTCACGATCCCTGCTGGAGCTACCAACATTGACATCAAACAACGCAGCCACCGAGGGGTCCGACACGATGGAAACTACCTGGCTTTGAGAACCCTGGACGGCAAGTACCTCCTGAATGGAGACTTTGCCATTTCAGCCATGGAGCAAGACCTCCTGGTGAAGGGGACAATCCTGAAGTACAGCGGCTCTCTGACGACCTTGGAGCGGCTCCAGAGCTTCCAGCAGCTTCCGGAATCTCTCACCGTCCAACTGCTGACCGTCTCCAGTGAGGTCTTCCCGCCCAAGGTGAAGTACACTTTCTTCATCCCCAAGGACGTCCCCTTTAGCAAGCAGAAGGTCAAGGAGAAGAAATCCGCCAACATCATCCAGCCCATGCTGACCTCGCAGTGGGTTATGGGAGACTGGTCCGTGTGCTCCAAAACCTGCGGCTCTGGCTGGCAGAGGCGAACGGTGGAATGCCGGGATGTGGAGGGCCAGGCCTCTGCCACCTGCGACAAGGCTCTGAAGCCTGAGGACATCAAGCCCTGCGGCGACCTCCCGTGCCCCATCTGGCGCGTCGGCCCCTGGTCGCCGTGCTCCCGAACTTGCGGCGAGGGAGTGCGGACACGGAGCGCCACCTGCATTGACTATGAAGGAAAGATTGTAGCCCCTGAGAAATGCAGCTCGCCCCCACCCCAGACGGCGACGGCTGCCTGTGTACTGCAAGAATGCTGAGCCCGGGCAGGCCTAGTGCATCGGAGACGCATAACGTAGCCACCTATTAACCAGACCAGACCTGGCTTGGCAAGTCAAGCAGGGACGTAGGTTTAAAAGTGAACGTGCACTAATTGACCTGAGCAGGCCCCCGGGGGGCAGACCTGCTTGGAAGACTCTTTTCTGGTTTCATCCCCTGCCAATAGACATCTACCTCAAGGGGAGGGGGGGAGGAAATAGCCCGGGGGAAGGGAGGAGTCATGTGATTTATTTTTACCGGTCAATGGCAGATGAATTTTAATTTAAGGAGAGAGTCATATTCTAGGCTATTTCCCAAAAGAACGACCTGAGTTTCAGCCATGCCCACCCACTCTCCATTATTTACCATATGTGGCCTGAGAGACTCATCTGCAGGGAGGCTGAGGGGTAGGATAGCTGCACCACCTGGCTTGAAGGGATTTCCATTACATTCAGGGTTCACAATTTGGTTCAATGGCTCTCAGCACCCCCACTATACAAATTGTTCCAGCACCCCTGAGTTTAACAAAGATTTTTTTAAAAAAAAACCTGTGTGGGACAAAGGGCCTGATCCTGCCACCATTACTCAGGTACAATTCCCATGTTCTTCGGTGAAGACTGTGAGAGCAGAAGCCTAAAACGTGACCTTCTACTAATTTGGTAAATTCCAGTAGTGGTGTTCGGACCCAGGGCTTTGGTTCAGCCCATTTGAAGCTGGGCCCCTTTGCAAAACTTCTGCTGTGGATTGTGGCTCCGATTTCGGTCCCCTTTATCCCAACGTTTGGGGGTGTTTGGATCCAGGGGGCTTGTTCAGGGCCATCTCTTTTCTTAGATGGTTATATATGGCTGTCCACCATCTGGACAGATGGAAGGAGAGGGGACAAAGTCGGTCCATCAGTGGTGCACACTGCAGTGGAAGCCCTGTGAAAAGTCAACCTGCAAAGTCAAATCCAGCATTGCACATGCCCATCTGAATCTTTCCGACTTGTCTCTCTCAGTTAGCCTGCACAGACAACCAATGAACTGTTGCAAGAGGCATAGCATTGTGAGCAGGGGACTGAACTCCAGCTCCTCCTGAGCCTAAAGGACACTAATTCCTTTATGCAGCCTTAGGTGAGTCACTTAACCTCAATTTCCTCAGCTGTAAAATGGGGTTATTGGCACTACCCTGATTAACAAGATGTCATGAAGATTAGCTGATGTTTGTACAGTGCTTTGAAGAGTGAAATATTTATTGCATGATATAAGCTAGATGCTGCATCTCAACTATGCCTTGCCTCCTGACCAGGAGGGTGCGAGCTAGTGTTTCCTTGCGCATAGAAACCCTCCCTGGTTTACAGTAAATTCTCCCACTACTTTGCCCTGGTGTTGTTCTCCATCTGACCAGTCCTGACTAGAACATCTAAAACAGCTTCTCCCAAGGCTGGAGTCTTTTCTTTTTTTTCCCCAGCAGGGATTGCTGCCAGAGCTAAGTAATGTAGCCAGCTCTTCTCTCTCTGACCCAGATGTTGTCTGTCCCTAGTGCAGACATCTGGCCAGTCTCTGAACTTTCACCTTTCGAAGCAAGCGCCCTGTGCTACGCATCCGGTGAGACTGATCAGAGCTATTAGCAGCCTCTGGCTTTAGGGAAAATGTGCAAATTTACTTTTCATCAAAGTTTCTCAATAGGGGATCCTCATATTACCCAGAAGTTCCCTTTTCTTATGCCCCTACCCTGGGGACTCTTGAGCATCTTTCTCTCTTTTGATGCTCTCTCTCTGTCTCGCATGTGTACGGCTTCCATTTAATTGTTGGAAACAAACCACAGAGAACTAAAAAGGTCTCCATTTGTCTGTCTCTCTCTCTCTCTCTCTCTCTCTCTCTCTCTGCCTGTCTCATGTGTGTCCTTTTCTAATTAGGGCTGGGTGACCCTCCTGGAGGATAAGATTCTGTGATCATTGAAAACTATTCGGTGGAGGGGAAGGGTTCTCAAATCTATTGACCCTATTTTCCCTGTATTTTAATTCTAGGTTTTGCTAGCTCAAGCAAAGTCCGTACTATAGGGAGGGACATGCCAGCATTTCCCCATCAGAATAGTGGTGAGAGCAGATTACTAGGAGGCAGGATTCCCCGGTTCTGTTCCTGGCTTTGCAGCTGCTTTCTGACCTTGGGGAAATCGCGTCTGTTCTCTGTACCTGTGACTATGTCTACACAGTGACACCGAGCCTAGGTCGATTGACTCAGCCTCACAGGGATTGGCTGTGGGGCTGCAAATAGCAACGTAGAGATTTGGGCTCGGGCTGGAGCCCAGGCTCTAAGATCCACCCCCATTGCAGGGTCCCTGAGCCTGGGCTCCACCCTGAGCCTGAATGTCTACGCTGCAATTTTTAGCCCTGCGAGCCCAAGTGAGCTGACACAGGCTAGCTGCAGCCATGCTGTAGGTCTTCTATCTGTATAGGAGCAGCCTGGCCGAAGTCAGCTCCTTAAAGGTCAGCAAAGTATTGTTACAGAATGGGAGTGTTTGATGAGGCCCGACGGAAGCTATTTCAACCACAGATGTCAGCACTGAGGGCGCACTGTGTGGTGGGCGGCTGCAAGCCCTTGTAAGAGCCATTCGTTTATTTATTTATTTTTCGCTGTTGTTATTATTCCAAAAATTGACTCCTGCATCTTTGACTTGCTGCTCCTCCTGGGGCTGGCACTGCATGCAGAATGTGCTCTGGCAACCTCATTATGGGGGGTGCCCCAAGACAACATCCACAGTGGGGTCCCTCTTTTTTTTCCTGCAGTCGGTGACCTTTCAAACTAAAGCTGCTACGTGCAGTGTGCTAGGGGGCTCCCCGACCTTTACCCACTCCCTGAGTAGACCAGTGTTAACATTCTGCTAGCTTGGCCCACGTGAAAGGGCCCCATTAAACAGCCACGCCAAGGAAAAAGGTAAGGGGATTGACCCTTCCACCTTCGAATGGAGTTGGGATAGTGAAAGAGAAGTCAGTTTTGTTAATCTTGAACAAAGAAAAGTCTGGCTGCTGGGTGCACTGTATTTAATATAAGGGGCAGCAGGAATAGGAGAAGTGCGAAAACAAACATGTTGGTTCTTCAATTAAACTCTAGTCCTTTCTTTCAGGAAATCTAGCTAGCTCGTGCAAAGGTGTGTGGTTAAATTCTCTGGCTGCATTTGAATATTTCAACCAGTATCTCAAAATTGGGCGGAACCAAAATCCCAGATCTGAAAGCTCCTGATTTAGGGGTTCAAAATCCAGATCCAAAAGCATGGCCTATTCAACCTTGAGGTTTGGATCTAGACCCTTACAGAGAGAGGTTTGAGCTTTAAACTCTTATCAGAAGCTGGAGTAAGGAGGGTTGGTTCCTACCCACCTCTTAATAAGAACTGACCCAAACCTGGGCCCCAAACCTGAGCTGAACCCAGAGAGAACCTTAGCACCGCTGCGTCTGCATTTCTAGGTTCTGGGTGCAGATGTGCCAAAATAGCATGAGAACGGCTGTTTGGACCAGGAATCTTGCCAGAAAGCCTGTCCTCACCAGACATCTAGCTTAATTTTGAAGACCTAGAACATTCAGGCCCTGATCTTCCTCCAGCAGGATATGGATAACTTCCATTGAAGCCCAGTGAAGATATTCTTATCCTGGGGGTCGGCTGGAGGGAAGAAAAGACCCCTGCTGATCTGGTTGTTTCCTTTAATCAAACCACTGAATCTCAAGTTTGCCCTCCTCCAAATATGCTGGGAAATCTTTACAAATCCACATTGGGTTCCTTCAGGACGCAGTGGCTCACACGTTTCTCACCTTCCCTTCACTGATCTGAAAATGTGTATGTAGAACAGGTCATGAACTCAATAGCACTCTCCTCCAATATCATTTTACCGGTGTGTTACACAATATATGAAACGGACGGACCCGAGCCAGAGAGTGCACGTCGGGATCCAGACTTTGAAAACGTTCACAGCATAGGGGATCCAGAATTTCTGTTAAGCCCCTTTATGGAGCTAATGGACAGCTGCAAAGTTTGGATCCAGCGCTGAATTTCCCCAGAGTTTGAGGTTCAATTCAGGCCTCTCTAATGAACATACATGGAACGCTGCTCTAGCTCCAGGAATTTAAACCATCTCACACGCTCCAACAAATAGTTGGATGCTGAAGTCATGCTTTCTTGCTTTGGTATTTTTTTCCTTCGTGTGTGAGTGTTTAACTCAAAAGCAACTATGTGTTTTTTCTCCCAAGGTTGTAGCACCCATTTGAGATAGACTGCGATTTCTGACCTGAGATTTCCCTGAGATTGTGCCAAGAAAAACAGATGTGCTAATAATGAAGCCCACCCTGGTGTCAAACAAGCAGAGAGACCTCCTCCATCTGTTTATGTCCATGGCACAGTTCATTAGCTAGAACTCCTTGCATGTGCAAGTTCCCGGTTAGAGACAAATCCCAATCAGCGTGATATTTTTGATTAGCTCCCCAATTACTTTCTAGCTTGGCTTGTGTTCCCCTTAGTCCTAATAATGTGAAAGAGGAATCTTCGTCCCCAGTTCAACAAGGTACTGAAGAGCACATCTGGCTTTAAGCATGTGAGTAGATCTGTGGACTTCAGATGAGTTTAAAGTTAAGCATGGGTTTAAGTGATTCGCTGGATCACGAGGGGGGAATGCATCTGTGGTATAGAAAGCTCAGTTGAAAAAATACCATGGTGTTTTGCTGCATTGGTCCTTGATATGGAAGTAACATTATAGCAAGCATTTACACTGGTGCTGTTGTTTTATATTATTCAGCCCAGGCCTGTGTCTCTAAGCTTGAAGTGGGACTTCTTTACAACAGCTGCATTCCTGTTACTGAGGGTTAAGAGTTTTAACGCCAGCATGTGCGGTCCAGCCCTGACCACTGAAAAGTTGAGCTAACCTCGAGGTGACAAGGGCAGGAAACCTGCCAGTTCCTCATTCACGCCAATGTCAATCCTGTCTATTTTAAGCAGACCTTTTGAGTCTCTTGTTCTCACTCTTCCAGTTACTGTAGCTACTAGAGATTCACTCTCAGCACAAAATCTGGATCAGGATCAGAACTTCTTTGTGTGGTGTTCTGATCCCAGGCATTGGGGCCCAGGTCTGATACATACATTTCACTGGGTGATGATTGTTTTGGAATTCCTGACCTATCCTTCTCTTAGAAACCTGTAGCATTTATGGTGATGTAAGTCAAATAAGTTATATATAGGAGATATATATAGAGAGAAAGATGTATATATGTTTCCCTTCAGTGAAGGATTGTAGCAGTGTACTGAGCCTCTTCTGTAAGATATTTATTATGAATTTTTGTTTTGTACAGTAGCTGTCTGAAAAGAAGGTGTGACCATTTGTGTTTTAACATGCTGCTGCTGTCCGCCCCCATCGTACACCCGCAGTGGAGTTTTGGGGGAGGAAATCTCGCTAATCTTTCTAACTGCTTAGTTACACAACTGGTGTCTCACTACTGTTTGGTGTGCAAATCAGGACGCGATTTCCAATCAAGCTTTGTAATCATAACAAACCAATAGAAACAAACGTTCTAATTTTATTTTAACAAAGAAACATTTTCTTGTTTTATCCTGGGTTTGGTTTGGTTTTGTTAATCTTTGAAAATGGATAGTCCAGTTGTAATGCTAGCCTTTATCTCTTAATAAAGGACTTCCTGCAAGTTACCACATTGTCAGTTTTTGTTTTCCACTGGTTAGATTTGGTTTCATGAATACTTTCCTCTGTGTGTTTTATATGTCCAGGCCATGAGCCTTATTTCTGATCCTCACATTTCCTTTTTCTATGTAACTTTTCAGAAATATCTCTCTGGATTTTAAAATAATGAAATAAAACATTACGATAGGAGGCAGTCAAAATAAATCGGTGAGAAATTGAGGAGTTGTTTACATTTTACAGGTTGCTTATGCTGTGTTGTTAGGCACTGCAGAACTCTGTGACTTATTAGACCCGAGAAGAACTATGGTCTAGTCATTAAAATAGCAGGACTGCTGCGTTCTTCATTTAACTCTGCTGCCAAATGAATTACTCTGCATTTATATCAGTGTCAGAGAGAGCAGAATTTGCCCCTTATTATTATAAATGCAGCATCATCCTCTAAAAATACAGCTGCTAAAGTTTGGAACTTCTGACCTCATATTAGCTAGCAAACTTATCTGGATGTATGGACTGAGTTTAGAGGGTGTCTCACTTCATATAATATAGATGGTTTGCCTTTCTCAACGCGCATGTTAGCTGGACTTCCTCTACCTTCCCTTAAATGACTTAGGTCCTGATTCAACAAACCAGTTAAGCACATGCTTAAAGTTAAGCACGTACTTAGGTGTTGTGCTCAACCGGGGTCTTAGACTCCTACTGACTTGGCAAGGTATAACATATCCCTTTGCGTCTTATATATCCCTTCTGAATTTATCCTAGCGGCATTAAACACTAACGCCACTGACTTCAGTGGAGTTACTATGGATTTACACCGGTGTCTCTGAGCAGAAATTGACCCATTACTCTGTTTATGTTCTACTTGAGTTTGTCTGATTCCATGGTTGGTTCCCACAAGCTTTGCTTCTCTAGTCTGTGCTGTCACCAGAAGCCTTCTGCAAAAACACAGCTGGACATCATATAGAGGCTAAAGTTTATCTTCTTTGTATTACATGGTTGCTCGTCTGTTGTTCTGTTTAGACCTAGACCCCAGCCATAGGGATGGTTGACATGCCATCCATGGAAGGTAAAATAAAACCAGCACATACCATACATTTAAACCATGTTCCTTCCTGAAAACTGTTGTCACTGCAAGATTATGACTTGGCCAGTGAAATACAAAGCCTTGGGATTGAAATACCAAGGAGAATTTGAATAGAAAATTCTGGTCCCAAAGCAAAGTGAGCACCTCTGAAATGGCTTCTTTGCATCTTTCCAGTCTCTGGTTTCTTTGCCAACAAAGAGACATGTGGGATGGGATCTGGGGTGGTTGGGTCTCCCTGTGGTAGGGCCCGGGCTGCTCAGGACAATGGGGTTCAAACGTTGCTTTAAGCCATGTTTGTGCTTCCCCCTGGTGGTAATTTGCACCTTGATTACACACTGGTCGCCCACGGCCAGAGATTGCTCTTGTGCTATTGAAGGTTTGTCATGCTATAGGGACACACTGGCCGGGCCTCCTTTCCCCCCCTAACTGGTGGCATGGCACAGATGTTACTGCAGTACATCTATACCCTAAGGAATCTCCCAGGCAAAGGGACAGACTCCTGAAGAGTCTGGTTAAGTTCCTTGGGCTGCCAGTGCGGCATAGAACAGCCAAAATGCAGCAGAGGATCACTCCTTGCCTGGCTTTGCCCTGCAGTGCAGGGATGGTGCCTCCCCACCGAGCTGGCCCTCTTGGCATACAAATGGTCTACGTTCCATGCACAAGCTCCCTCTGTCCTGCCCCCAGCTTGAACAATGGAGCTGCACCAGGAGTTGCTTGCGGGACACCGGTTCCAATGGCTTCAGGCATGTACTTGCAGCTTATCCATTTGCTTATTGTGGGAATGGTACCCTAACACGCCTCTGAGGTTTGGGAACCGTTGCTTTTACTTCCTTCCCGAAGATGGACTGGACAAATGGTGCTGATGGTGGAGGGTGTGGGTTGCTATTTTTGGTCTCAGCCCAGGAAAACCAGAAAGGGTTAATCCTCTACCATAGACAGTGCATGGTAGCCTACTCTACATGTCGCTATGTTAGTGGGCATAAAAATGCATGACACCCTATTTATAACCTTGTGTACCATTAATTTTAGACAACTTCTGTTGGCCCCCTGTACAGCTGGGTCCTACCTTTCAGCTCATTAGAAAGCCAGACTGTCTTTTCAAATCGAAACATTGTTTTGCTCTTATGGCTGGAATTTCATGAGTATCGGTCAGCTTGGTGCTGCTGCATTTCGGTGAAGCCATGGGTGATAGAATATTAATGGGTAGCTAAAAGCTACCAACTAATCAGGCCTCAGTCTCACTACAACTAGATTTAAGAGGGGGAAGGTTATAAGGAAATGCATATCACTGGAGTTTCTCTGCAGCTGTTCCCTTTCGGGAAACAGAAAGCCTAGGTGACAGTGGGCAGTGAGATGCGCTACCTTATTTTTGCCAGGGAGAGAAGATGTGTCCCAGTCCTGGATTCACTCCATTCTAGCATGCAGAACTAGGGCTGTGACCCAGTGTCGAGGTTGCACTCCAGTTTGGGGTAATTATATTTTGTCAGCCTTCTTCCCTCACTGCAGATTTCCTTGGTTATGGCATTTCCGTCACTTCTCAGCCTAACGGGCTGCGTTGTGCCAAACAGTTGCTGCATTCCACCCCAGGAATAGCTGCACTTCAGCAGTGGGTGACGTGAGTCACGTACGTGTCTCTGTGCTGATGCAGAGCACTGTGCGGTCCTGTAGGATGAAATGTGCTACCTACTCACTTAATCCTATCAGGTCCTGAGCACTCGCCTTGAGTGCAGCATCCCTCACGATCATGCCATGAATGCACAATACATAGTAGCCATTCTCGTATAACGTGTGTGAGCTGTACTGGAGATGGGCCCAAAAATCTAAAATTCCAGCCAAAGCCAGATTCCCACCACTCACAAGGGGCTAGGGCAGTGATGCTCAGATTGCGGCTGGCTCTTTAATGTATCCCCTGCAGCTCTTTGCAGCCCATGATATTAAAACAGTGTGATTTAATTAGTAACCAATCAGGATACTTTTACTACATTATTAACCAATTAAGTTATCAACTTGCACTAAGTTATTAACTTATTTGCCATAGACTTATATATAAACTAAATATTTCCCCATCAGATTGTTTAAATATGAATAGTAAATGAAACAATGAATTCGCAATACTGGGGCTCTTTTGGGTAACATTGATCGCCAATTTGGCTTTTGAACCGCTGAGGTCTGAGTACCACTGCTCTATCATTAAGTATGCAGCCATGGATTTCGTTCTCTCTTACTATCCCCTAAATAAGTGGACTGATTTCCAAAGGTGCTGGACACTTGCACTTCCAGTGACATCAGTGTGATTTGTTGGCATTTAGAGCCTCTGAAAATCACTCCACTTTCATGTAGGTGTCTAAATAAGAATTTAGGGGCCTAACTTTGGGCACCCAGGTTTGCAAAGTTTGGCCATATAGGACCTTAGTCTGATCGCTCTTCCACCAGTGCAAATGGGAGAGTAACGCTACTGAAGCCAAAGGAAAAGTGGGGGTCAGAATAAGCATTATAAAGCCAGCCTGGGTCAGAAGGAGGTGGGTGTGACAGATTGGCCTCCCATTCTAGGATGTCACTTGATGTACTGGGATTTCAATGCGCCTGCCTGCTCCGCTAGCCTGGGCTCCCTCTCCCTGTTTTGCTGAATTAGGCTCTCCGGCCTCTGGCAGCACACACACACGGGTAGGTCCACACCAGCTGTAGAATCCCACAGAGTCTGCAAACAGCTCTCTATGAGATGACTCAGCTAGGAAATCACCCAGCACTCAAGTGCAGCTCCCCTCTGGAAAGTACACGCAAAATAATATTGTCTTGCGCTGCAGAGAAATCTATACAATGTAAGCTCATAAATTCGCCCCCTCCCTCAGTGTGGAGGAAGATATGCACAACTTCTTCCCCCCTCCCCCAGTTAGCACAAACTGGATTTAATAATAAACAAAAACAAGTTTATTAACTATAAAAGGCAGCTTTTAAGTGCTTATAAGGGATAGCAAACAGAACAAAGCAGATTACCAAGCAAATAAAACAAAACACACATACTAAGCTTAAGATCTTAAAGGGACTGGTTTCAAGAAATAATTTCCCACCCTAAATGTTGTTTTAGGCAAGTTGCGGAGTTTCTGTAGCTTAGAGTTCCAGTAATTTCACTTTACAGGCTAGACTTAGTCTGACTCCTGTCTTAGTCTGGACTAGCCCGTGCTTTTCCCACCGTTCAGTTCCTTTGTCTCTTCAGGTACTTTCAGCAGTCTTTCTTCTTGGGCTGGAAGGCAATGGAGAAGAGTCCTGTTTGCCTTACTCCCCAGCCTCAAATAAGATTTACATAAGGCGGGAATCTTTTGTTTCCCAGTCTTGACCGCCTCCTCCTTTTAGTGGAAAATTACTAGAAGTCCAAGATGGTGTTTAGTACCAGGTGGCAGGACCACCTGACCTAGTAGTGTGACAGCTACATCCCAGGACATCTTTCAGAAAGGAGAGAGATTAGTATCTTCAAAGTCTTATTGTTTCTTCCTAATGGCCTATCAAGGCTGATGGCCTGTTGTCTGGTGGGTGTCTCCCAAATACACACGCAGGTGTCATTGTTACATAGTCAATATACCTAATATTAGGTACAGAAATGATACAGGCATACAAATTGGATAATCACTTTCAGTAAATTATAACCTTTCTGATTATACAAAAGACCCATCTTGCATAAAATATACCTCAGTTAGGCCATACCCATATCATAAGCATATTTCCATAAAGAATCTGTGGTGTAACATCACAGAGGGATAATTATTAGTTTCTTCGGCCTCAGTTAATATCCTGAGTGAATCCTACTCAGGGAATCCTGCTCAGGGAATCCTACAAACAGCTGGGTGACCAGATAGCAAGTGTGAAAAATCAGGACAGGGGGTGGGGGGTAATCAGAGCTCATATAAAAAAAAGCCCCAAATATTGAGATCGTCCTTATAAAATCGGGACATCTGGTCATCCTAGCTGAGAAGCAATGAAATCCGTGGCAGCTGAGACTTTGGTTCCTTGCAGGAGCCGTTCTTTTCATACAGCCATTGAGAGCTATTTGCCTGAGCCAAACGCTCTGTGTTCTCACCCTTGCTTCCTCGAAAGCCAATCTGAAGTATGTGGCACGCCGACAGGCCTGGGGCAAGTGTCTCTCTTTCATCCCCCAAGAGTCCACTCTCAAGAAAATCTTGTCTCTCAATAACTGCCTGAGAGCCCAACAAAGAGCGCTTATGTCTGGAGAGCCGTTCCTAATAGGAATCAAATGCTAATATAATAAGCCTATTCTGACAGGCTTTTTACACAGTCCCTTCTACCCACCCCCCTTCTGTCCAGGCTCAGAACCATTAAACAGTCAGCCACGTTTTTGCCTGCCTTTTAGCTCGTGTTGTTTCTTTATCAAATGCCAGCTAAGGACCCAATCCTGTGACTCAATGGCAGCTGAGCCCTCAGCACTCACAGGGTCAGACCCTCAGGCACTAGAGGGTGCATCCAAATCTGCAGCGTGGCTTTCGCAGCAGGGCCTGGTGACTGAATTGTATTCCCCTTGGGCGATTAGTCAGTCACATGTATCTAGTGACCTGCGCAGGAACAGCCTGCCATGCTACTCACAAGATAAAACCAAATAAAACATAAAACTGGAGAAAAAAATTTGGCAGTTGCCAAGCAAGTAAGTCAGTGGACTTGATATGAAGTTAGTTAATGGCCCTTTAGAGACTAATATGGGCAGTAATGAGGAGGTGAATTGGAGAACCACGAGGCAGCCTTAAAAGCTTTCGGGCTAAATCAAAGAATATGCAGCAGTCTCTTGAGGGTAACAGCAAAAGGGTTTCCCTATGGAACTACCCAGATCAAAGAGGTTGGGTAAGTGTGGCAGGGAGACAGCCTCTGCTGAGTGTTGTATGTAAGGGATTTGACTAGGTTCCTGGGTAGGAAATGAGGTACAGGACCCAAATATGCCAGAGAACCTGAATCAAAATGGGAATAGCATCTGACCCAAGACACATGGAAGTTAATGGATAGTGTCCCGTTGACTACAAGGGACTGCTCATGAGGCTAATTTATTAGGACAAAGGCAGTGTGCCTGCCACCCTGTATCCGATCAGGAGGAACACATGCCAATATCCTGGGACTGGTGAGCAATCCGGGAAAGGCGGTGCCTTCTGGGGTTACAGCATGAGACTTTGAGCCAGAAGTACTCCTGGCTCTGCCACTGACCTATTGAGCAACTGTGGGCGATTCATAACCTCTCTGTGCTTCAGTTTCCTCATCTGTAAAAAGGGGAATATAACACTGAGTGTGCAGAGAGCTCAGTGAATATTTTTGTAACATGCTTTGAGATCTTCTCGGGGAAAATATATGGAAGTGGGGAGAAAGTTCTGCATGGGTTGCAAATTCTCTGAGGAAGAAGCAGCCAGGACACTAGCGAGTGCAAAAGTGACATCCTGGTGGAATAATTCCTGTAATTGTACTAAGGCTGCCTGCCTAAAAATGCAGCTCCAAAGACCCAAGGTCAAAGATATTTCCAGTCTGAGAAACTTTGGCAGCAGGAAGAACAGCACTGCCATGAAAGGAAACAGCCCAGGATGGGAGAAGAGGTCTCAGTGTGCAGAGCCCAATCAATCACAGCTCTGGCTTGTTAGTGTTCAGCTTGAAAAAAAATTAGTCATCTCCTCCAAACCTTGCTATCAGAAAGGCAATCACACCGTGCCTGCTGTCGAAAGGGCCAAGAGCTATACCTAGGTGTCTGCTGCATAGACGGGAAACCGGAATCTCATAGCCAGACGAGAGGGCTTGAAGTGTCATCGCTAGTGAATTGCGCTGATGCAGGCCCGTCAAAGATCGACCCAAACAAATCAGCTCCCTGGCTTTGTGGCACAGAATGTTCACGCTGAGCCAAAGCCACGGGCATTCCACAGGAAGGCATGCTACAAGCTGCTGAAAGTGATACAAGACAGCGCTGATAACTGCCCTGCGCTTCATGCCACACTTTCGGGGAAATCTAAGGAAAAAGTTCTCACATCTTTTTGCTCTAACAGCAGCAACCCTCCCCCCCCCCCCCCCCCGATAACGGCCCTGAGAGAAGATAAGCTATTAGCAGTTCTGCCAGCTAAACAGGGCCCTTCGGTAATGTAGAGCACAAGCCCTACGCATTCAAAAGCAGCGTCCTGGAAAGCTGAGCATCTATCTGCTGTGCTGTTGGAAAAAAACCAAGAGACTCTTTGTCAGTGCACACTAGGGAGTACTGGAGCTGCAAAGTAATTGTTTAAATCACACATAATCTCTTGTGTGTGTGTGCGCAAAGGGAATGCAACATGGTGTAAAATGTTCTCAGATCAGAATTATCCATTCCCTTACACTACCGGTAGAGTTTCGCACGAGAATATGCCAGGTGCAAGGTAGCAAAGAATCAACGCTCCCTGCACCATAACTGGTATATGGTGTGGTGTGAAAGGGCGAGAGGAACTCTGGGCCAGAGCTGCAAAGATATTTAGGCACCTAAGCCCCAGTTTTAGGCACCACTCTGCAAACCACACTCAGCAGCTGCCCAACAAGGTAGGTGCCTAAACTTATTCGGTACCTAAACGTTCAGGGTAAAAAAATCCTCAATGACCTAAGTTTCTGCCTCTGATCATAAGTTGTGCTCCCTGGTTCTAGACTTCCAGACACCTGTCGCCTGCCTAAACACCAGTGCCATCCAGGAACAGGGGGAAGATAGGTTGAGGAGTGTTTACCTTGCCTGCCAAGGGGGACTGTTTCCTTGGTGATCTCTTTCTGCTTGAGGCTGTTGTTGGGGGTGCAGAGGCTGTGGGTGGGGACAGAGTATGTGTGGAGCCTTCAGGAGGAAAGGGGCTGGCTTACCTTGTGTTCTCCTCTTTCTGCCTGCCCCTATCTTGCCTGCCTGCATCAAATCCCATTCAAACTCTGGCCGCCACCAGCACCGTACTGAGCTAAGCAACGCACAGCCCCTTTGTGGATCCAGGCCTCTGAGCCTAAGGGTAAAACTCTCAATCACCTAGGTCTTATTTTCAAAAGGGACCAAGGCAGGGGTTCTCAATCTTTTTCTTTCTGAGTTCCCACCCAATTCTGTCAAGACATGGGGGTGGCTTCGACAGGCACATATGCATGTCATGGTCAGTGTTCATCCTGGCTCAGCTTCAGCTCTGGGTGGTGGGGTTCAGGCTTCAGCTTCTGCCCTGGGCCCCAGAGAGTCTAACGCCAGCTCTGGTTTATTTTGGTGGGCCCCCTGAAACCTGCTCGCGGCCCCCAAGGGGGCCATGGGTACCCAGTTGAAAACCACAGGACTAAGGCACTTAGGAGCCTTCCACTGAAAATCAATGAGATTTAGGCTCCTACGTTACTTCAGTGCTTTTGAAAAATGTATCATAATTCTCCTCTCAGTCCAGTTTACACCTTTGAAATTCTATTGGCTTTGGTGATGTTACTCCAGATGTACAAATTAAGTGAGCTTCAAATTAGTTCCAGTGGATTTATAGGGCCTGATTCAGCACTGTACGACTCCAGTTTCATGCCAGCGTAACTTTGATAATGTCAACGACTCAAGCCCATAATGTTGTAAAATGAATATGAGACCAAAATCAGGCTCACCCTTTATGGAAAAGTCCTGTAGAAAATGATGGCTTTCCCGTGGGCTTTCTTTAACCATCCTGTAGAATTTAATTAAAAATGATAGCCCAGCTATAGAGGTGGGTAGGAGGGTTCAAAGAAAGGAGCTCATTCTCATTAATTAGGTAGGTTTTTAGAGTAATGTTTATAGAACTGTCACATGCTGGCTGGCTCTTTAAGGGGAATTTGGATCTGCCTGGCTTGTGACAGACCAGATTCCCCTGCTCCCATCCCTCCATCCCAGCTGATCTTGATCAGGTTGGGGGATCAGGTGGCTCCATTCAATTATTTGGCCCAGCTAGGGAAGAGTGGGTGATTGCCATAAAGGGATGGGAGCTCTCATTTGGGGAGGAGAGTTGTTTCATGTGACTGGCCCTGAAGCAAGAGGGTCATTGGAGAGAAGATGATTCTTGTGGCAGGCCTGGGAAAAGACCAGCCTCCCAGGTAGATGGCCTGGAGGTAAACTGGGTATATTGACCCAGCCAGGGGGAAGGACTCCTAGACAGAAGCTCTGAGGGTCAGTGGTTTGGCCAGGAAGAAAGTCTGGAGAGTCAGCAATCTGAGAGTGCAGGGTGGATGAGGAGACCAGGAGGAGTAGAAGACTTTTTGTTTGATGTTGTCCTAGGACTAGCTAACTGCTGACATAGCCTCCCTGGGAAAACATGCTCCTGTCAAAGCAGCATTGCTGAGACTAAGAGGGGAACAGCAGGGAGCTATTGCTGTGCTGTGCCATCGTGGGTCACCAGGGAGTGGAGGTACGGCATGCTACCCCGAGAACGCTATTACATTTCTAGAGAATCCTACTTGTTTCATCCCTATTGGACTATTTCTTCAGGGTTTGACTTTATCCATCGCACCTACTCACTGCATGCAAGTTGTGGCATGCAGGTGCTAGAGGCAGCCGGGCACCATTCATTTCAATGTCCTTGGAAGAAAGCAGAGGCACCATCGTGCCCCATGGAGAAATTACCAGTTGGACAGAAAAAGCAAATAGTAATAAAAAATGACCTGGTTTTTTAGGAACAAGGAGGCCAAATCATCAGGACAGCTCCTACATAAATTTACCCCCAGCTGATAATCTTGTGGAACTGCTGAGGAACCTATTCTGAAGGGACCAATGATTTCTTTTTACCAAAAACGGTCCTCTTCTGCCCTACTTGGAAGAATTTGCTATTTAGGTTACGCTTGGGAAGGTTTACGTCCCAGGACCTCTCACAATTGAAAGCTGGGGGATGCAAACATGACAGGCTCGGCTGGGCTGTACGCGGTGCAGACATAATGCTTACTTGCAATTACTGGGCAAGGGTGATACAATTGTCTAAAGTGCTGTACAGTGATGTATGATGTGCAGAGAACACTGTATATCAAAATGTAACTCATGAGCAGTTTCTAGCACCTTTCTTCCTAAATCCAAAGTAATCTGCTGTCAATTAAAAGCCTAATGAGGCATGCAGAGATCTCAGCTGGGTGCTGTGGGTCACGTCTACCTGTGATGCTTTCTTGGGGTTGCCAGGACTGAGACACACCCCTGCTGCAGGGAGAGAGAAATTTGCTGATAGTAAATTGGTTGCCAGCTCCCTGACACCCCCAGGCTGTTAGCCACTCAATCTCCTCAGAGCTCTGCCAGCTCTTACTTTGCCCTGCAGGGTAACACTATCTATTCCCTGAGCGCTTCTGAAGCGCCCCCCTGTAGTGTCCAGCACCTGTCACTGACACTCAGTTACTACCAGTTTTTCTATTCCCAAGGGAACAGTGTATGCACACAGCTTAATTGATACAACTCAAAATCAAGGCCTTGGTACCACCACAGCATAGGGATGTAACAATTGTACCTTTTATTATTAAAGATGTTTATTATCGAAGAGGTTGAGTATTGAAGACAAAGATTTCAGAGATACTGAGAAAGGATAATGGAAACAGAAATGGTTACATGTAGGACATAAGGTATAACATGCTCCTTAGGGTTCACACTTCACTTTCATTGGGTAAAATCTTTTTCTAAAGCAGTTTCTCACTGAAAGCATCTTTGCAATGTTTCCAGATAGGAGAGGCTGGGATCCCATTTTCATGAATACATTGCACTGCACAATTCCTTCCTTAAGTGCAGGATAAAACAAGGGTCTCTTTGCCCTCCTCCTATACCCCAAAGTTCACTGTCTTTGCACCCAAGACAGGACAACCACTTGTGGTTAAGTCCCTGGTGGGCTGACACAATGTTGACTTTCACATCCTCGTGTTGACTTGGAATGCAAATGCGGCTGCCACTGTGTTTGACTGACAATGCTTAATTTACATCGGAGACAGGCGCAGGCAAATAGATAGGCTTTTACTGACAGAAAATATGTTTGTCAACTCTGCCTTGTTACATAGTTTTAGTTGGTACTCATAAGTTATTAACCGTACATTTCACAATGACATTAATGACCACCATGACACCAGCTTTAATCTGTACCTTGCAAGACACGAGCTCTGGCAGTCGCTAAGGTGCCACAAGTACTCCTTTTCTTTTTGTGAATACAGACTAACACGGCTGTTACTCTGAAAACTATGAAAGCAGTGTGTTAGGTGTACCGAGTTTGTTAGGCCGCTTAGAAGTTGCTGACACAGAGTAGTGCAGGGGGTTCTCAACCTTTTTCTTTCGGAGCCCCTCTCCCAGCCCCCAACGTGCTATAAAAACTCCACAGCCCACCTGTGCCACAAGAACTGTTTTTCTGCATATAAAAGCCAGGGCCAGCGTTAGGGGGTAGCAAGCAGGGCTGTTGCCTGGGGCCCCACGCCACAGGGGCCCCTGCGAAGCTACATTGCTCAGGCTTCAGCTTGAGCCCCTGGCGTCAGGGCTCAGGACCCCAGGCTTCAGCCCTATGCAGCGGGGCTTTGGCTTTCTGCCCTGGGCCCCAGCGAGTCTAATGCTGGCTGTGCTTGGAGGACCACCTGAAACCTGCTCATGGCCCCCCAGGGGGCCCCGGACCCCTGGTTGAGAACCACTGGAGCAGTGAACCCTTTGCCAGCTGGCACCAAGGGGCCTTTGTGTCACAGGTCCATTTCAGGATTCTCCAAGAACAAGAGAGAAAACTGGGAAGAAAACAAATGAAGGGGTTGCTCTCACTGGGGGTCTTAACCAAAGCCCACTGAAGTCAATCAAAATCTTTCTCCTTGAGCAAGTTTCTGTGGAAAGAACTATGTGGGGGGGAGGGGGAAGGGCATCAAACATGCTGACCTGCCTGTCTTCCCAACCAGGCTTGTTCCCTGTGAGGGGCATTTGGCAGACCTGGGAGAAGCTGAATGACTGCATACGCTGGTCATGTCCCCGCATGACTGCGTGGTAAATACCAAGCAACTGTGTCACATTGCTAAAACTTGCGCAGCTTGGCATCTGCGTGCATGTGAAGTTAATGACTTCACTTTGCTTCAGTCCTAAACATCTGCCAAAGTCTGAGCAAATGCATCAGTGAGGGCTGGGAAAGCAGAACTAAAAATGTGATTTGAAAAATCCAGCGGAAGAGGGTCAGCATGCAATTGGCAGATCCTGCTGAACTGCACTGGGTCAGTGGGCCGTTCTAATTGACCTGGCAGAGTTCAGGCAACGGTCACAGTTGGTTGAGTTAATCCAGCTGGAGGTGCTAACAACCCTCATGGAAAAAAGAAAAGGAGTACTTGTGGCACCTTAGAGACTAACCAATTTATCTGAGCATAAGTTTTCGTGAGCTACAGCTCACTTCATCGGATGCATACTGTGGAAATTGCAGAAGACGTTATATACACAGAGACCATGAAACAATACCTCCTCCCATCCCACTCTCCTGCTGGTAATAACTTATCTAAAGTGATCACTCTCCTTACAATGTGTATGATAATCAAGGTGGGCCATTTCCAGCACAAATCCAGGTTTTCTCACCCCCCCAACCCCCCCTTCCAAAAACCACACACACAAACTCACTCTCCTGCAGGTAATAGCTTATCCAAAGTGACCACTCTCCTTACAATGTGTATGAAAATAAAGGTGGGCCATTTCCAGCACAAATCCAGGTTTTCTCATCCCCCCACCCCCATACACACACAAACTCACTCTCCTGCTGGTAATAGCTCATCCAAACTGACCACTCTCCTTACAATGTGTATGATAATCAAGGTGGGCCATTTCCAGCATAAATCCAAGTTTAACCAGAACGTTGGGGGGGGGGGAGGAAAAAACAAGGGGAAATAGGCTACCTTGCATAATGACTTAGCCACTCCCAGTCTCTATTTAAGCCTAAATTAATAGTATCCAATTTGCAAATGAATTCCAATTCAGCAGTTTCTCGCTGGAGTCTGGATTTTAAGGTTTTTTTTTTGTAAGACAGCGACCTTCATATCTGTAATTGCGCGACCAGAGAGATTGAAGTGTTCTCCGACTGGTTTATGAACGTTATAATTCTTGACATCTGATTTGTGTCCATTTATTCTTTTACGTAGAGACTGTCCAGTTTGACCAATGTACATGGCAGAGGGGCATTCCTGGCACATGATGGCATATATCACATTGGTAGATATGCAGGTGAACGAGCCTCTGATAGTGTGGCTGATGTTATTAGGCCCTGTGATGGTGTCCCCTGAATAGATATGTGGGCACAGTTGGCAACGGGCTTTGTTGCAAGGATAGGTTCCTGGGTTAGTGGTTCTGTTGTGTGGTACGTGGTTGTTGGTGAGTATTTGCTTCAGGTTGGGGGGCTGTCTGTAGGCAAGGACTGGCCTGTCTCCCAAGATTTGTGAGAGTGTTGGGTCATCCTTCAGGATAGGTTGTAGATCCTTAATAATGCATTGGAGGGGTTTTAGTTGGGGGCTGGAGTTTTCCGAGGAAAGCAAAGTGCATCCGCTGAGTTTCTGATCCTGCAGCCACTTACTCCCATGAGCAGTCCTTCCTCACTTGAATTCAAGGGTTTACTTGTGGGAGTAAGAGTTTGCAGGATCAGACCCTAGATAATTTACACTCCTCCCTACCATGCACAGAACAGAATACCTAGAGGTATGGGGCCAGATCCTCACTCGTGTAAATCAGTTCTGCTCCAAAGTTGAAGAAGTATGCTCAGTTACACCCACTGAGGTTCTCGCCTATAGTCATTGTCCATTGTCATTTCCTCATGCCTCATTTTATAAGATGATAGCTCATTACCTGTGATCACATACGTTGTGTCATTTGGGCCTGGGACTGTCCTTTACTATATGTTTGTACAGTGCCTGCCTGTGGCCTCCAGGTGCTTTCACTATATAAACGGTAAATCAAACAATAAATAATTTTGTCAATGTTTTGTTTCATGCAATGACACGACACTTTTGTTCCCATTTCTGTACAGAATTTAGTATCTCTTTGCCAACCTGCACATGTACAAACAAGGACAGGTGGATGTAAATGCTTTTTCACTGGAGGTTCATTCCTTTACTCTGAAATATCTGATCAGTGGTGGGGTATTGCTTGAAATGCTCCTCTGGTCTGTTCCGGTATGATAAGTCTTATGTGTTTATTTGCAGGTCATTCTGAGCCCACTGTAGTGTGATGGCATTTCTACCACTGCCATAATTCTTAGCGGGAACCCCATTATCCAAGCGGAGTTGGGCCAGTCCATGCCACCGTTCACACAGGTTATATCCCTGTTTATCTGACCACCAGAGTTGAACCTACCTACCATTACTGGTGGCATAGATCAGAAGTTCATTGTTCTTCTCCCACAAGCCACACTTGGGGTGAGAAAATTCTCTACAGATTCTTCTATCTGGGATATTCTTCATATGTTCCCACGCTTCACGGACACTTCAGCTAATTTAAAATCTCACCCAAAGATGTACCTTTTCTCTCTCCTGTATGACTATTAATTTCCCTTACCCGTTGTTATGGCCTTCTAACTAGAATGCTTTATTTGTTCACCATGCATTCTGGCTTTCCAGCACTGCTTTGTTCAATAACTTATGCCGTGCACTATCCAGTGTCTTTGTTTGATTCCATACAGCATTTTTAGATGTGCTTTGTGTGGAAGATACCGCACCAAGCTAGGGTGTGTTGCATTCCACTGTCAGACTGGTTGACTGACTACACTGCTAAACCCAGGGTTGTCAGTTCAATCCTTGAGGGGGCCATTTAGGGATTTGGGGACTGGTACTACTTTGAGCAGGGGGTTGGACGAGATGACCTCCTGAGGTCCCTTCCAACCCTGATATTCTATGATTCTATGACAGCAGTGAGAGTCTGATTTATTTTACACTGGTTTTACAGCAGTGTAACTCCATGGACGTCAATAAAGTTACCCCTTATCTGAGCTAACTGCCCCTCTGATCCCTTGCTGGACTGTACCCCCTCTTGGGCCTGAAGCCATCACCTTTGTTAGGGTGGAATCACATGATGCGCTCACTCTCAGACTGGGCCTTGTGCTGCAGTCCCCAGATGTCAGTCATGATATTCTTGGCAGATCTGAATTAGGTTCAGTACCTGCAGTTCTGTTACCTCTGGGAGCAGCAGTAGCCAGGCAGTCTCCTGAAAGCACATGATTATTTATTCAGAACAAAAGCATTTAATAGAAAACAGGTCTTAAACCTGTGTAGTTTGAAAGCTGGTACCTTCCACCAATAGAAATTAGTCCCATAAAAGATATCTTGTCTCTCTCACATCCTGGGACCAACACAGCTACAACACTTACACCAATGGATAGCCTATGTGCGTGCCTGTCTTTCCCTAAGGTTTACCATTCCCTGGAAGCCACAGAAGCCTCAGTTGCTTTTAGACACCCTTGCTGGACCTGTCTCTCTCTTTCATCTCAGTCTGTTCTCACCAGGTACAGCATCCTCAAGTCCCTGCCCTTCTCTCGCTAGTGTCCTTTTGAGCATTTGGTGTTCTGATGATCTCTACCTCCCAGCAGTGGCAACACCAGGCTTGTACCTTCATTGAAGACAGGTTATAGGATCCACAAAACAAACAGCTTTCCCCATTGTCTTTCAAGTGTGTGCTTGTTTGGCCAACAGCCCCCTATTAAGTTAGATCAATACATTCATATAGGAAAGCCTAATAATCCAGTGCAACTGTACAGTATCTTTGCCTCACTGACCAGATCACCTATAGAATTCATCAATTACTATAGTATTCTTAGATTAGTACATAGCAGCTCCACATCTGCTATACCCCGATTTGCAAGGATTAGGTGAGAGGAGAATCAGGCTCAAAGTGTGTAGGCATGATCCTTGATTGTAGTTCCACTGAAATCAGTTGAACTATGCCAGTTTACTTCGGCTGATGCATTGGCTTGGCAATTTTTGCATCAGCATTTAGAGGCTGGGATAAAGTAGGTCTGATCATCAACTCAAATTAGTGTAAATCAGGAATAATCCATGGCAGCCAGGGCCTGATTCTCCACTGCCTCACGACTTATGTCTCCATTTACACCTATGCAGAGTGGGTCTTCATTTAATGCTGCCAAATTGGCATGGGAAAATTTTACTCCTGCTTTGCAGAGGTGTAAATGACAACACAAGGTGCAAGGCAGTTTTGAATCAAGCTCCCATTGTAGTTGCTGTACTTTGGTGTAAAGCCAGAATAAGTCAAAGACGAAGCAGGAAGCAGGTAGAGAATTCCTGGAATCTGCTCATTCTCATGCTGGTTTCCAGCAAGGCTCACTAGTTTTGCTAGGAACCTATTACAATTACCCCAGTATTTTTAATACAGCACTGAGAACTTGCTCCTGTTTTTTATCTTTACAACAGTGAGCAGCGTGTCACTTTCCAGCAGATGATTTAGATTTTTCACTGCTGATTAATACTTTTGGACTGTGGCCTTTCACTGTGTTTCCTGCTGCAATTTATTTAGAATTTCTTACAAAAATGTGTAGCAAATGGCTGCACTAATCAAGTTAAATCAAGCCATGCTTACCTTGGGTTAGCATTAACATGGACCAAGTTCTAGGGAGGGATTAACTCAGAATTTGACCTGGATGGATGAACTATGCAGCCATGCAGAGTGACTTTTGGGAGGCGGGGAAGGGAAGGGTGCTGTCAGAAAATAATTCCACATGCAAGGAGCGAGGAAGGGTGCTTCCTTAAATCCACAGCTGGACAGGCTCCAGGGTGCTTCAGAGCATGACATGTGGCTGATCTGGTCAACCATTGCTCTAATCTGCCACTGCCAAATTCTAAAAGACATCTCTCATTCTGAGCAGGGTTCAGTCATTTTCTGTACTGTCAGGAGCGGCTGAACATGGAGTGCGTTTCCAAGGGGGAGATTGTGATCTGGCTCCTGGGAGAAAACACATTGGTGTGAGAATGGGCAAGATTTCCCTCACTTGCCTTGTATGCCCTGAGCAGAGGCAAGACGCCATTCCATTCTCCTGCGAACCCTGAGCACCAGGTGAGGTGACAGTCTACCCGAAAGGACAGGGAAGGAACAGGGCTACCCTCAGGAGCAGGTAGAGGCTGCACTTCCCAAGAGCTGCCGTTGGCTTATCGTGGTGAACTGCAATTGCCTTCAGAGCTGACCCTGGGGTGATGCAAATCCACACACTACTTCGTACATAAAAGGCATGTCAGGCGAAATGATAGTCTCTTTTTCTCTGCTGCTCTTTGCCCAGCAAGGTGGGGCTGACATTCCTTTCACACCAAAAGGGCTGGAAGTATCAGATGGTTCTGCTGCAGCTGGGCCTACATGAGGAGGCAGGCACCTGGGAACGGCCACTGGAAGTGATGGGAGCGGCAGCTGGAAATGACAGTTTAAGATTCAAATTGGGAACTGTACCATATGGATTAGGCGGGGGGACCCTGCATGCCTCGGGCTGCGGTACCCGCCCCAGCACTGGAGGCCGTGAGTGCATCGGGCTGCACTGTGTCCTCCCGCAGGAGCCTGATGCGAGCACCGGGCGCGTGCAGGCCCCGGGCGGCGGCTCCGCGCTAACTTGGAGCCGTGCGCGCCCCGGGCTGCAGGACCCTGCCCCGGGGACCGCGCGCGCACCGTTGGGCGCCGGCCACAGGCTGGGGCCCGGGCACGCGCCGCGCGAGCCTCGCACTGCGCCTGCGCCGGGCAGGCGGCCCCTCCTCCGCCCGCCCGGCCGGCCGCGGCCGCGGTGCATTGTGGGACACAAACAAAGTGCCCGGCCCGGCTGGAGCGCGGAGCTCGAGCGCCCGGGCCCCGCGTGCCCCCCGCCCCCCCCGCCCGGAGAGCCCGCGCGAGCCGGCCCCCCCCGCCCGGCGCCGCCCCCAGCAGGGAGGAGGCAGCGGCGGCCCCCGCGCGCCCGCCCGCCCGCCGCCGCCGCCATGGCCCAGCGGGGGCCCCGGCGCGGCCCCAGCTAGGGGCTCGGTCTGCCGCGCGGCCCGGGGCGCCGGGCCCAGCCACCGCAGGTAACGGAACGGGGCCGGGCCGGGGGGAGACCGCGAGAGCCGGGCCCGGGGGCTGCCTCGTCCTCCCCCACTCCGGGGCCCCCGTCCTCAGAGACCCGCTTCCCCGGGCCCTAACCCCCCCCCGAGAGCCCCCCCTCCTCCTCCCGCCCTCCGGGCCCTAACCCCCCCCGAGAGCCCCCCATTCTCCTCCTCCCGCTTCCCCGGGCCCTAAACCCCCCCCGAGAGCCCCCCCTCCTCCTCCCGCTTCCCCGGGCCCTAAACCCCCCCCCCGAGAGCCCCCCCTCCTCCTCCCGCTTCCCCGGGCCCTAAACCCCCCCCGAGAGCCCCCCTCCTCCTCCTCCCGCTTCCCCGGGCCCTAAACCCCCCCCCGAGAGCCCCCCCTCCTCCTCCTCCCGCTTCCCCGGGCCCTAAACCCCCCCCCGAGAGCCCCCCCTCCTCTTCCTCCCGCTTCCCCGGGCCCTAACCCCCCCCCGAGAGCCCCCCATCCTCCTCCTCCCGCCCCCCGGGCCCTAACCCCCCCCCCGAGAGCCCCCCATCCTCCTCCTCCCGCCCTCCGGGCCCTAACCCCCCCCCGAGAGCCCCCCATCCTCCTCCTCCCGCCCTCCGGGCCCTAACCCCCCCCCCGAGAGCCCCCCATCCTCCTCCTCCCGCCCTCCGGGCCCTAACCCCCCCCCCGAGAGCCCCCCATCCTCCTCCTCCCGCCCTCCGGGCCCTAACCCCCCCCCCGAGAGCCCCCCATCCTCCTCCTCCCGCCCTCTGGGCCCTAACCCCCCCCCGAGAGCCCCCCATCCTCCTCCTCCCGCCCTCCGGGCCCTAACCCCCCCCGAGAGCCCCCCATTCTCCTCCTCCCGCCCTCCGGGCCCTAACCCCCCCGAGAGCCCCCCATCCTCCTCCTCCTGCCCCCCGGGCCCTAACCCCCCCCCCGAGAGCCCCCCATCCTCCTCCTCCCGCCCTCCGGGCCCTAACCCCCCCCCGAGAGCCCCCCATCCTCCTCCTCCCGCCCTCCGGGCCCTAACCCCCCCCCCCGAGAGCCCTCCCTCCTCCTCCCGCCCTCCGGGCCCTAACCCCCCCCCGAGAGCCCCCCTCCTCCTCCTCCTGCTTCCCCGGGCCCTAACCCCCCCCCCCAAGAGCCCCCCATCCTCCTCCTCCCGCCCCCCAGGCCCTAAACCCCCCCCGAAAGCCCCCCCTCCTCCTCCTCCCGCCCCCCGGGCCCTAAACCCCCCCCGAAAGCCCCCCCTCCTCCTCCTCCCACCCCCCGGGCCCTAAACCCCCCCCGAGAGCCCCCCCTCCTCCTTCTCCCGCTTCCCCGGGCCCTAAACCCCCCCCTTCTCGTCCTTCTGCTCCCCTGGACCCCCCAAGAGCCCCTCCTTCTCCTGCTTCTCCAGGCCCTAACACCCCCCCGAGAGCCCCTCCTTCCTCCTGCCCTCCCCGGACCCCCCGAGAGCCCCCCATCCTCCTGCTTCCCCGGTCCCTAACCCCCTCCCTGGACCCCCTGAGAGCCCCCCCTTTTCCTCCTCCTCCTCCCGCTCCCCTGGGCACTAACCCCCCGAGAGCCCCCCTTCTCCTCCTCCTCCCGCTCCCCTGGGCACTAACCCCCCGAGAGCCCCCCCTTCTCCTCCTCCTCCCGCTTCCCAGGCCCTAACCCCCCCCTCCGAGAGCCCCCCCTTTCTCCACCTCCCGCTCCCCTGGGCCCTAACCCCCCCCGAGAGCCCCCCCTTCTCCTCGTCCTCCCGCTCCCCTGGACCCCCCAAGAGCCCCTCCTTCTCCTGCTTCCCTGGGCCCTAACCCCCCGGACCCTCCAAGAGCCCCCCATCCTCCTGCTTCCCCAGGTCCTAACCCCCCCTGAGAGCCCCCCCTTCTCCTCCTCCCGCCCCCCCGGACCCCCCCTAGAGCCCCCCATCCTCCCGCTTCCCCAGTTCCTGACCCCCGAGAGCCCCCCCTTCTCCTCCTCCTCCCGCTCCCCTGGGCACTAACCCCCCCCGAGAACCCCCTCCTCCTCCCGCTCCCCTGGGCACTAACCCCCCCCCGAGAACCCCCTCCTCCTCCCGCTCCCCTGGGCACTAACCCCCCCCCCGAGAACCCCCTCCTCCTCCCGCTCCCCTGGGCACTAACAACCCCCCCCCCGAGAACCCCCTCCTCCTCCCGCTCCCCTGGGCACTAACAACCCCCCCCCCGAGAACCACCTCCTCCCACTCCCCTGGGCACTAACCCCCCCCCCCGAGAATCCCCTCCTGCTCCCCTGGGCACTAATTCCCTGAAAGCAACCCCGGGCTCTTACCCGAGCCCCCGCCCAGTACTCCCCAAGAGCTCCCCCTCCACTGGGCACTAACTCCCCAAAAGGCCCCCTACATGCACCCTGAGAGGCCCCTCCGCCCGCTCCTTGGGGCACTAACCTCCCGAGAGGCCCCCCCAAGAGCCCTCCCTGGGCACTAACTCCTCAAGAGGGCTCTCCTTGCTCCCCTGGACACTAACCACCTGAGAACCTCACCAGGTTCTTACCCCCCATTCACCCCCTGCTCCCATGAACACTAACCCCCTGAGAGCCCCTCCAAACTCTTGCCCCCCCTCCTTTGGGCACTAAGCCCCTGAAAGCCCCCTACCCCAGACACTACACTCTGGAGAGCTCCCCCCAGGCTCTTAATCCCCCATGCACCCCTGTGAGCACCCCCAGCTGCACAAGGCAGTAACCCCCTGAGGGGTCTTCCAACTCTTACCCCCTGTGCTCCCCCAAGAGCCCTCCCTGGGCACTAACCCCTCCAGAGGGCCTTCCCGCCCCCCCCCCCTTCCCAAGAACCACCACCCCTGCTCCCCTGGGGTTGGCCTAGAGGCCACTAGATGCCTCCTGTCTCTACCCTAGAGGCTGTCCTATTTTCCCTGTCCCAAAACCTTGCCGCCTCCTCATCCTTCCTGGCATTTATTGCCCCAACACAAACTCTCTGGAGGTGTGCCCCCCCCCCCCTTCCAGGACATACCCTAGAAGTACCCCTTACTCCCCTCTCCCAAAGCTTAGCAGCTCCTCCTCCCCATTCCCCCCACTCCCTCCTGACATCTACCCCTTCCCATAGCCTTTGAGGCCTCTCCATTTTCTCTCTTCCAAAGCCTGGTCTGGTCTCTGTCCATTTCCTCCCCCCATGCTGCCTTCCTGTTTTCATCAGCCCTCCCCCTGGCATCTATCTGCCCCACTCACCCTTTGGTTGGTGGTGATCTCTCTCCATCCTTTCCCAAGGGTGACTGCTACCCCCCATCCCAGGGGGTTGCTCTCCACAGCCATAGGGGCTAGCAGCTGTTCAGGGCAGCAGCTTGGCATTAGTTGTCTTTTATGTGCCATGCATGCTTGTAGGGCCTCCTGGGGAGCCCTGCAAAGTGATGCACTGAGCACAGGTGCTCCTGGCCTAGCAGGGTTTGCACACTCACAGGATAATCTGTCTGTCGGAGGGGGGCGGTGGGTGATGACACACTTCCTCTTTGCATAGGGGTGTGAGTCCCACCCACACCACAGAACCAGGCACACAGAGATGATCTCTTAGAGTGGGCCCACTCACAGGTTTTGCACCAATTTAGCTATATCTGCTTAGAAAGCAGCATAGTTAAGTGAGTGATCCAATTATATCAGTGCAGGTGTTCGTATTGGTATAACTTGTTTTGATATAAACACTTCTGTAGTGATATAACTGTCCATAGTAGGGGGTTACAATGATTTAGCTATCTTTGTTTCTATTCCAGTATTTAAATTGGTGGAAAAAGTGTATGTAGGTAATCCCTTACTAGAGGGAATTCCACTCCCGTGCTGTTCTCCCCAAGTGGGAAATGCACAGAGGATCCCCTTTACGCTAGAGAGAATTGTTGTTTCTTTTGCATGTCGGTGATTTCCCTGATTTGCTTCCTGAACCTGACACGCACAGAGATTCAGTTTACAGGGGGAGGGAAATGTCCCCTGTCTGAGATTTACAGATGCACTGGGGGAACAACCGATTCATACTTCTCTTTATTGTTGTCACATAAGATGTAAATGAAAGAATTAGTGAAACGAACTCCATGCATCATTTGTTGCTGCAGGAGGTTGAATCACATGCTCTGGCTGGTTTTAAGGAGGGCAATTTTGTGGTATTGATAGTAAAATGTGTGCTAAAATGAGGGTCCAGTCAGATGTTGGATATTTGCTAGATGGGTCAGAAAGAAATTTGACTCCCTTTCTACCTTGTATAACATTGCACAAGTAGCCAAATCCATTGTTAGAATGTTTGCCGTTTTCTGCAGCTTCAGGTATTGCCAGGGATAGAGTATCTGATCCAGTATGATAAATCTGGTGACTATTTTAGTTAAGGAGGTTTTTCTCTTTGGTATCTTTCTACTCATGAGGAGTCTTTGCTGTATGATGTCTGTATTACAGGAGTAATAATAGACATTACAGCCATGTCTGTTCTTTTAATAAACTGTGTAGTTGATGAAAAGGAGGGCTTTGGGACCGTGCCACCCTCCCCCCCGGATATTTTTGACATTGTGCAGTCCAGTAGCACCTTCTTTGCTGTATGTTCCTGGTAAATCACATCAGTTCTGTACCAATCCACTTGAGCGTTTCAGTATATGTTCATTCAGTACTATACAACCTAGGTGTTGAGAAGTCTGCTAGGAAATAAAAAAATCAAACCTCTTAACTCTATAAAACTATAAAATGAAAAAATAGAAAACAGTAGAAATTATAGGAAAATAGTAGTGTAAAGGTATTCTGTGTAAACCAAAGAATTTCGTTTTGGGGTGCAAAAAAGGAAGCTGAGAGAATTAGAGTTCTAGGCCATAAAGTGAAATGGTGTGTTTTTAAGAATGGATTCGATGAGAGAACTACTGAAATCTAAGGGATGCTTGCAAGTCTCTGATGATGAAGAATCAGCTTTTTAAGTAATGGTGATGGATTCCATTTATGAGCCTTAATTATAATCCATGAACTTGAATGACCTAAAATAAGCATCATTTTGTGAATGTCTGTCTGTGCCAGATCTTCTCTTTTTAGCCTGTCTATATAGCTCTTTCCTTCGTTTCTTTTAAAAGCATTGTGGTTTGTAGGCTGTTTTTGAAACCTATCAGGTGTGTAGCAAACCTTTTTCTGAAAAATGGTTTCTAGTATTCATTAGTGGCAGTACATTCAGATTATTTTTGTTCGCTTTCCTGTTATACTAAAGAGTGCATAATGTATTTGTTCTAAATACTTACGTGGCACCCCTCATCCAAGTATCTGGACTTGTAGTAAAGCAAAAACATTTCCCTTGCACAAGTAGCTAATTGCTTTACAACACCCGCACATGTCACAACTTTAAAAGGTCAGGTGTGGAAGAAATTGCCAGTAAACTGATGGGAATCCAAGCTAGTAGTTATCAAAAAGCTGCTTAACACTTTCTGAACATGGCCATGAAGTGAATTTCTGTTGACATACTTCTGTCTTATCCATTGCAAGAAAGTTATCCCAAATTATTCAGCCTGTGCAGAGAGCCAGACTTTAGAAACTCTGAATACTTTCATGCTTAGAGCACACACATTTTTAAATGAAATTATGTAGTTGAACAGTGCTTTTACGATCTACATTACTTTAAATATTATGACATAAGTTGTGGAATTTGTCTTTTAAAGGGACACCACCTTATAAAACACATATGTCTCTGAAAATGTTTTGTTATAAGGATCATGTAAAATTGCAAGGAAGAAAGCGTGTGGTTGGTATGCCTTACTAATATGTAGTGACATCAGAAGTATTTCAACAATTATATTTGGAAATAATGAAATAGTTAAAAGGGAATTGGTTTGTTTTAATATACTTTGGAATAAATATGAAAATGCAACCTCTGTGCACTTAGGGAGAGATTTTTAAAGGTATTTAGGGTTTTCTGTGTTCAGTATCACAAAACCTGATTGATGGAATTTAGACGCCTAAGTGTCTGAAACCTTTTGAAACAGGCTTCTAAACCATTGACAGGTTGTGATGCCGAGCACAGCTGTGCCTAAATACCTTCAAAAATCTGGGCCTTGCTCCTGACTAAACTCCAGCAGAGTCCACTGTCTTTAACTTGTTTAGTAGTTAAAATTGATACAATGAACTCTCAGGAAGAAAACAAATGCTTAGTGCTGCCATGTCAAATGGGCATAAAAGTGGACCACTGAAAAACGATGGGTGGGATATATAAAAATGTAGTAAAATAAAAATGGCTTTAACTAATACCACTATAGAAGAGAGAAAAAAGAATTCTAAAGCGTTAGCAACATTCCTTCTTCTAGCTTCCATCTAATCAAGTTACTAAGGAAGCCTCTTAAACTACATATTGTGTTTACAGACAGGCTGTTTGTAACATGTATTAGAAAGAAAAGTCTGCTTAAGCTAAATCATGAGTTTTATTTAAATTTGAAGTTGGAAGAAATCAAATTCTGTAGATGAACTGTGAATAATGGAATAGGTGTTTTAACTGAAGACTGTTTCATTCATTTTATTTGAGAGGAATGAAAAAAGGCAGGTTCTCTAAAGCACAAACATCTTACTAAATGGATGTTTATTCTCTGATAGCATATCTGTATTGACAATGTAATTACTGAGTACAATGTCTTGCATGCAAAAGTGTGACTCCTGTTCATTTGTATTAAGAGTAGTTTTAGTGGAAAGTTTGTGGATATTGAGGAAGACTTTCAGGCTGCTAAAGGTGGCTGAAGAGGGCACTTATGAAGTAGATGGCAGATTATCTAGCACAGGGGTTCTCAAACTGTGGTTCGGGACTCCAAAGTGGGTGGCGATCCCATTTTAATGGGGTCGCCAAGGCTGGTGTTAGACTTGCTGGGTCTCCGGCCCAAGCCCCACTGCCTGGGGCTGAAGCCCAAGCCCCACTGTCCAAGGCTAAGGTTACATGCCTCCTGTCCAGGGCAGAAGCCATTGGACTTCAGCTTTGTCCCCTCCCACCTCCACCCCCACCCAGGACGGCAGGGCTTGGGCAGGCTCGGGCTTTGGTCCTCCCCGCCTGGGATCGTGTAGTAATTTTTGTTGTCAGAAGACGGTCACGGTGCAATGAAGTTTGAGAATCGCTGATCTAGCATATTATATACCTGGATTTTATATATAAAAATAGCTTTACAGGAAGATGGCTTAAAATGACTGGGATTTTTGCCAGGAGCAAGTCTTTTGGGAAACATGTTTGATAGCATTTAGAAGTAATGTACCTCAGGGTACTGGAGCGCTCAGGAATGGTAATGGACTCTGTACAGGCTCTCCCCCCACCCCCCTCATTTGCTGGTTTGAGTCCAGCCCATGTTAGTAATGACATAAAGTTGTTAACATCTGATGACTTAAGTGTGGTTGTTATTAAGGCTACGTTGTAGTCACAGGTATTTTTAGTGAAAGTCATGGACAGGTCACAGGCAGTAAACAAAAATTCATGGCCCGTGACCTGTCCATAACTTTTACTATATACACCTGATTAAAACCCCGGGGGTTTTTAAAACGGGGGGGACTATGGGTGCTGGGGGTGTGGCCCGGCGGGGCGCATTGGGAGGGAGGGGGTTTGGCAGGGTTGGTGCAGACTCCCTACCTAGCTCCTGGAAAGCAGTGCCCTCCAGCTCCTAGCTCCACTTGCTGCCTCCGCTCCAAGCCCAGGTTCTGTAGCTCCCATTGGCTGGGAACCGTGGCCAATAGGAGCTGCGGGGGTGGTGCCTATGGGAGGAGGCAGCATGTGGAGCTAGGAACTGAAGGAGGGGAGTTCCTGTGGCCTTTCTGGGGAGCCCCCCCCCAGGTAAGCACCACACCCCAACCCTGAGGGCCCCCCACCCACCCAAACTCCTGCTGCCGGGGGCGGGGGGGGGTTGTTGAGACTTCCCCAGCAGTGGCAGGTGTGACTGATGCAGGGGCTGCCCAAGCTGGTGAGGGGGCTCCTGGACCATCTGCATGGGCTGCTCCAGAAGTCACAGTGGTCACGGAAAGTTGCGGAATCCGTGACCTCCATGACAAACACGAAGCCTTAGTTATTATATTTACATAGTTTTAGACTCTGCATAGCACTTTACAAAGATTTAGAAGAAAACTAGGGTCCCTGCAGTGATACAGAGTCCAACTTCTAATGTACAGGGTACCCGTGTCACAATAAAAACACACTAATTGGCAAGTTTAGTGGCAGTGTTGGGCCAATGACTGAATAGCCATGAGGAGACTGTGCTCATACCCATAGAGAGAGTCCTTGCAGACTCAATTGTACAAGGGGAAAAATGTGGGACACTTGCATTGCTTTTGCTCATCCTTTGCCTGTTCTGTGGATAAACAGAGCACTCTTCAGTTTCCAGGGCTAAGGACAGAGTTCCTCCTAGGCCAGAGGTGGGCAAACTATGGCCCGCGGACCACGTCTGGCCCGTCCTGCGTGGCCCCTGAGCTCCCAGCCGGGGAGGCTAGCCCCTGGGCCCTCCCCTGCTGTGTCCCTGTCCCCCCCTCCCCTCCCCCGCCCCGAGTGCAGCAAGTTTCAGCGCTGTACAATGCACCAGCGCTGGGAGCCACGCCTCTTGTGGAGGTGGTTTTTTTAGAATGCTGGGAGAGAGCGTTGCCAGTGTAGACAAGCCCTTAATGTTAACTGTGCTGAGACAGAGCTGTATTCCTTCCTTGCTTAAATTTGTTCAGGACTCTTTAAATCCACTTTCTTTTGAAAAAGTGTCTGTATACTTGTTTATACAGTATAGGTCTGGTACTTTGAGGAGTTGATGACAGTCCATGCTGCCTGTTCTATCTATTGGACTGATGATTCCTGTTTGTTGTCTTGTTTAAGTTTTTGCATGTGTGTCTTGATCTCTCCCGCAGCCCCAGCACAAATATATTACATGTAGTTTCTTGTTACTGCAGTTTTCTCTTTAGCTTTGGCATTAATATGACTTGGATTATTGGGGTGTGAAGTGGAGGGCTACATTTTGCTTCATAGCTCATTAAGAAACCCAATCATGGAGGTTCACACTGTATTTTATCAAAAAGAGTGTAACGCTTTCCCAATAACTTGTTACGGAAGTTAGAGAAGGAAGGATATCAATTGTTATAAAAGGAAATCTGTTTGCAAGTAAACTTTAGACATAGAACACATAAAACCAGCAAACTGTCAAAACTGTCCTACCTGTCATAATCATTGCTGTCATGTATGAAGTTACAATTGTATATTAGTGTAGAATCTATCCCATAATTTTATCAGAGTTTTGGGTGACAGGAGTAAAGTCTCAGAGCAGGAATGAGGGAGAATTCTTCAGGTAGTGAAGTTCTACTGTCCCAGGAACTTTAGGGAACCCACCCAAGTAGCCAGGCTCTGTTTTCTCAGAGGAAGTGAAGAAGGAATTGATTTTCAAAGTGTAACCTCGGCTTTTCTCTCCTAAAACTGAAGTTTGAATCTTATATTACCTTGTTTGAAACCCCAGGGGATGTGACTTTTCAGATAGGGGGTTCAGGTTGGTTTGGTTTGAATAATTGAGATTCTGCTGAATTTCGTAGCTTCATATTATTTGTTTTCTTAAGTGGGACAGAAGTTTTGTTCTGTAAATAGACATCTTTTTAAACTTAAAGATGCATACACAAGCATGTTCAAGTTTTTTTTTCTTCCCAGAGTTGAAACAATAGTGTTTGCATAAATAGTGAGCTGCACTATAATTGTGTTTTGGCATGCAAATAAGCACGTTAAGCATCCCACTTTGCTTTAGATTTCCTTTACACAGCACGTCCACAAATAGCTTTTTAAATTGGGGTGGAGTTTACCCAGACTAGGTTCATAAGAGTGAATATTATTGTCATAAATTTGAATTTGTATAGTAGTTATACTTGCAGAGCTTCTAAAATTGACATTGATTGAAAAGCTGTATGCAACTGTAGAAAATCGATAGAAAATCACTTCCTTCAATTAGCTCTTTCAAAGCTTTTTTATTGCTTCACTCAGTGGTCACTGCCATGTGCCAGATATCAGAGGTTTATATCATTTCTCACAGTGGCTTGTAGAACCGTACAAGTTAAAAATTGTATTTTGGTTTCCTTTTATTTTTCTCTCCCTTCTCTTTGCATATTATTTGTCATTTTCAGTATCATCTTCATGTACTGCTTCTGATGGTGGGCTGGGAACAGTTAAGTATTTGTTATAAAGGTGTAGTGTATGGAGGCGGTGGGAGGTCACAAAGGTCAAACTTTGATCCTAACAACTCTAGTGTTCGCAAAAAGAAAAGGAGTGCTTGTGGCACCTTAGAGACTAATAAATTTATTTGAGCATAAGCTTGTAATCATGTTTATGCCAGTGATCTAGGTATGACTATTACTATTCTTTGTGTTCAGATAATTGACACGCTTATAGGATATAAGTTCTACATCTAGAAGAAAATCTGCAGGTTCATTTTGCACACTGGTCTTACATGTGGTGCCTTTTAAGAGCACAATAATCAACTTAATTTGGTCCAAACATAAATGTTATAAACGTCAAGCTTTTTATCAAACCTAAGCCCAAAAGTGAAATGGGCTTCACAGATTCATAAATAACAAAGACTAAATTGTGTATTGTTTTTATTTGATAGTAACACAAGTAAATTTGTTTACATGTTTAAGCTGGTAGTGTCTCTTTAAGCACTTTCAGACCAAGTGAAACAATTCTGTTTTTAATTCTGGTAGGTCAGCAACTACACTTTGCAGATTACTGTTGTCGTTATGCAGAAATTGCAGAGCCCTGAAGCTTTGCTAGTTATTTCATGGGATGTCAAGTGGTTCCCCCACATAACAATTTTTCAAATGCTGATTATTTTACCACGTGAAAATAAAATTCATTCTAAAACAAGACCTGTAATCAGTTACTGTTCAGATATTGTTAATGGGACATCATCTTAAAAATTACACTGCTTAAAAAATTACTTGCCTGCTATTCTAAACAGCGTAAGTGAGAGTACTGTGATGGAGTCTCCCATTGAGTTTGATGGGTGAGCTACAGTCACTTATTCTGAGTCCTGAGATGGGACCAAAGACCAGCTTTGGACCTGCAGCCCCATCCACAAGTGCCAGAGGTGAAGACCATTGTAGATGAGTGTGTGTTGCTTTTATCTTTATGCCCTCTCTCCTTGGTTGCAGCAATCTGCGAGCTCTCAGTCTTTCAGTCTGAGATAGTAGAGATGCTGCCATTGACTGTTGTCATGGGCTAAGAGCTCCCAGGTGTTGAGGTCAACATTACAACACTGCAGATTGACCTTGAGAGTGTATTTGTACGTTTCTCTGATCTGCCCCTAAAACAAGTTGCAGTCTTCAGTTCTGCCTAAAAGATGGCTTTCGGTATTCTGCTGTCAGACATACAGACCACTTGACCACACCATCTCAGCTGAGTTCTCAAACTTCAATGTCTGAGAAGTTGTAGCACTGAAGCACCCCAGTGTTTGGAAATAAATATTGCCACATTATTATAATTGAAGGATTAAAGAGGAAAATATTTATTTGGTTTGTTTACTTGTTTACTTGCATTACACAGACAGCTGTCAAATACAATTTTACTCTTCCCCTTTTTAGTACAGTAAATTTTCTTTGGCTACCTTTAGACAAGGAAACATTCTTAAGCAGTAGTGTCAACAGGATTTAGCACGTTTATAAGTGTTCTTACTTGTTTGTGGTCAAATATGGGGGACGCTAAGAAAACATATTCAAACATTTTTAAACAACCTATTTTTCTAGTCTAGATATGGTCTTAATGAAAAAGATTGTAAAGCTCCCAACACTTGTTGACAGTGGATCGAGTGAGGCTGCACATGAAAGACCTGCTGGTCACAAGACAACTTACAGGCCATATCCCAGGATCCATTCTTTGTTTTGGAAATACAACTTCTGAAAGGCAACGGGTTAAATCTAGGGCTGTCAAGTAATTAAAAAAATTGATTGTGCGTTTAAAAAAACATGAAATTTCTAAAGATAGCTACAGCACTCAACCCAAGATTTAAGAAGCAGAAGTGCCTTCCAGAATCTGAGAAGGATGAGGTGTGGAGCATGCTTTCAGAAAACTTAAAAGAGCAGCACTCTGATGTGAAAACTAGAGAATCCAAACCACCACACACACAAAAAAAAATTAACCTTCTGCTGGTGGCATCTGACTTATGATGATGATGATAATGAACATGCGTCAGTCTACACTGCTTTGGATGGTTATCAAGCAGAACCAGTCATCAGCATTGATGCATGTCTCCTGGAATGGTGGTTGAATCATGAAGGAACTTATGAATCTTTAGTGCATCTGGCATATCAATATCTTGTGATACTAGCTACAACAGTGCCATGCAAACGTCTGCTCTCACTTTCAGGTGACATTGTAAACAAGAAGCAGGCAGCACTATCTTCTGCAAATGTAAACTAACTTGTTTGTCTGAGTGATTGGCTGAACAAGAAATAGGACTGATTGGACTTTTAGATTCTGAACTTTTACGTTTTATTTTTGAATACGGGGTTTTTTTGTACATAATTCTACATTTGTAAGTTTCATGATAAAGAGGTTGCACTGGAGTACTTGTATGAGGTGAATTGAAAAATACTATTTCTTTTATCATTTGTACAGTGCAAATATTTGTAATAAAAAATAATATAAAGTGAGCACTGTGCACTTTGTATTTTGTTGTAACTGAAATAGATATATTTGAAAAAGTAGAAAACATCCAAAATATTTAATAAATTTCAGTTGGTATTCTATTGTTTAATAGTGTGATTAATCAAGATTAATTTTTTAATTGCAATTACTTTTTTTAGTTAATCGCGTGAGTTAACTGCGATTAATCGCCAGCCCTAGTTAAATCTAAAGGTTATCTTTCAAGTTGCGCTTGATAAGATTCTACTCTCTGAAAGCGCTGATCTCAAATACTTCTGCCAGAATTTCAAGAAAGTTGTGGTAAGATTAAAAAAAGCACATGATTTACAAAAACAGTGACATCGGAAGGATGGGAATTTCTTGGGGGATTTTCTTGCATATAATTTAGGTTATGGTAGTAGACAACATATTCAAGTTGATGAAAAGACAGGTGCTTTTTTCTTGCATTTGTCAAAAGATTAGTGAGAACAGTTAATCTGTTTAAACCCTCATTAGAGAAAATGTATTAGGAGCTCAATTTGGTGCACCAAGGTGTGACAAGTCCACAATTCGAGCCTCTGTACTTAAATATTTGAAATGGATTGAGGAAAATGATGGCCCTCTTTCTTTTCCACATTCTAAATATTACACCATAATTAAATGGAAAACATGGAAATGACTGTGATTGACTAATTAGTGTAAAGGTAAAAATAACACTTGCTAAGCTATATTAACTCACAGTTAAAGAAAAAACCTGCAGTGTTAAAGTATTGGAAATAAGTTTGTAAAGGAAGTAGAAATCAAAGCAATATTGTATGTCTTATAAAACCAAGGCAGATACTGGATATTCAATTGTTATGAAAAAATGCATATTTTACAAAAAATATCTGTATCTTAAGACTGGATGATAGTTCCCGCCAAAATTCCCATAGAACTCACCTGTGCCTGAAAATGTGGTAAATAATAGAGAGTTCTGATAGAATTTGATGGACTAATCAAAAGATATTGCCCAGATGTTTGTACCTTCCAGTCTGGTTCTGCTGTTTAAGCCATGTAATAACATGAACAAGGTGCAAAACTCACCACCACCTGTTTAATCTCAGTGAGTGAACTTCAAAGCCTAACATGGATCACTGAAGTGTTATTAGAAGTGACCTTGCATAGAAGAGAAGTCTGTCTGTCTTTTTTGGGTTTTTTTGGGGGGGGTGGGGGGGAAGGCGCCACGGGTGGAGGAGAGGGAGATGAAGGGGATTGTTGCTTTGTGATGTATAAAGAATTAATTGTTTAAAAAACAAAAACTTTAGAATATCAAGTCTGGACTTCCAGCAAAACCAGGGACGTCTAAGGCCTGGTCTGCACTAGAGCTTACGTCGACCTAACTGTAAGCATCTACATCAGTGGTTCCCAAACTGAGGTTCCCAAATGTCCCAGGAGTTCTTGGGGGGGGGGGGGGGGGGAAATTCCCTAATGGTGGACAGATCTGTCCCTAGGGATCCCAGGCAGCCTGGAGCCTCTGGGCTTCCAAGAGCTAAGCAGATCAAAACAAGCATATCTATCACACTGAGGAGATTTAAACTTCAAGACTCCTTATAAGAAATGGAAAGATAGGTGGATATTTTTTTTTTTTGCTGTTTTTAAAATTTAATAGGCAGCTAGTATTGTTTTTAAAATTATTATGAAGAACAAGTTTAAACTTTGTTGTAACGTGTGGTGTTTCCCGGACTGCTCAAGACCTGAATGCTTGTGTAGGAGGAACTCTTTGAGTTGGCTTCTTAAATACCTTCATGCTGTTTCACATTGGATACTCCTTGATGAAACATAGGAGCCTTGTCTTACAACAACAGGCTTATTCAAAGTGATACAAGCTACAAAAGTTAGCTCTAGGAAGAGTGTTGCCGTTTTCATAATGTAATAAAAATACTGTAATGATTAATAATAATAATAGTGTGTAAATAAGCATGTCATTAAAAACAAATTTTATATTTCCAAGATCACTGCTTTTATAATTTATACTCAGGTAAAGGAGAAAATTCCTGGAAATATTCATTTTCAGGAGGGAATTTGAGAGACTTGGCATTTTAGTGAAAGGGGTTCACAGGTTGTTAAAGTTTGGGAACCAGATCTACGCTAAAATGTTGCTCCCACCTATGTAACTTGCCCATTACACCGACTTCATAACTCCACCTCCGCAAAAAGTGTAGTGCTTACATCAGTGTAGTTAGGTCAACACAATGTCAGTGCAGACCCTGCGTGCTTACATCTGTTGTTGCTGCCTTTCAGAAGCTGTCCCACAATGCCCCACACTGACAGTTAAATGGTGCAAGCGCTACTGTTGCAGACGCGCACTGCCCACACAAAGAACATAGTGTGGACATGCAAAAGCGATTTAATTACTGTGTTGGCTGTATATTGATGTAACTTAGGTTGACTTAATTTTGTAGTGTAGACTTGCCCTAAAACGGCTTTCTCAATAAGCAGCTGAAGGGGTGGAGATATCAAAGTGCCTTTCTCCCAAGAAACAATCAAAATAGATGTTAATAAACACCTAACAATAACAAAAAACCCAAAACAGTATGACACAGGTCCTTTCCCTCAGTCTGTTCCCAGATGAGAATATTTTAATCCAGAGTTAATTTATAGCAAACCCTAAATGGCAAATATGTTTGTAAATGAGTATTCTGGACAAACATTTTTGGGTGTCCACACTGGCATTTACAAATGCGTTAGCTAATTCGAATTAACTGGCTATCAGTTTATTTGAGTTTAAAAAGTTCTGGTCTAGACAAACCCTCAGTTGCTCAGGTTTCACTCTTGTCATGCCATAATCTCAGTAGACTTGTAGCATAAACAGGGACATTGTAATGTTAAAGTCAATTTTCTTTCACACCTTTATACATCATAAAGAAGCAAAAATGGACAAATGTAACTATTTTTTCTTTTAAAAATACTGTGTACATAAATAGATCAGCGTAATGTTAAAGTCAACAGGTTTGATCTTGGGTGCTTAAATTTAGGTAACTAAATCCCAGTTATGCAAACATACTTGAAAATATTCTTTACATGAATATTAAACTGGCCAACGTGAGTATTCTGTGTGTTGTAGGGCATATATATTGTGCATGTTGAAAATAAATAGGTCTGTTAATCTGCATATTTCTCAAATGGGAATTGAGAATACTACTATACATATGGCTTTTTGGTAAGAATGTTAAATTTTTAATTTTCCAACTAACTGTGCAGCCTTAGTGTTTTAAATAATGTGGCTTTTTTGCAATGAATTATTCTCTAACTGGGTACTAATGAGCTAAACTCTGGAGAATGTTTGCAGCGGAGTAGGTGGTTGTGGTTTGGGTGTAATATTTTATATATCAGGAAATGTATTTGTTTTTTAAAATATGAGTGCGCACACATTGCTGCAAAGAAACACTGCAAAGATTTTCTTGAGCTAATTGATCGTGTAAACATCTTATTTTCAGATTTGAATAAATGAACTTGACTACAGTGGAAAAATTTCCTTTCTGGCTTCTAGAATTTTCCAGACTACTTGTAGTTCTGTGGTTTTACTGGGCACATGGATTCTTTCTTAATTTTGCCAAAATTCTTGCAGTTGCATGTGATGTAATATTTACTTTATATCTAATTACTGGTCTTTGAAAGAGCCAGAAATTTTACTATGTTTTTGAAATAATGGGGATTATAGTCTTCCTTATTTTGGAGGATGGAATTAAAGTACCACTAGTGCCACCAAGATTTCTGACAGGGGTCTAATACAAAATGAGACTGTCTTTTTGAATATTCCTGACTCTTCTCCCCTTCATCCTAGCAGTTTTTCCTTGCGAATGGAGATAACTAGTTGTCCTCAGAACAAAGTTTGAACCATGCGGATTTGGCAGCAGCGTTTGGCTGTAATTGCAACAGTTTGAAATTGAAGCGCTTTAAACTGATTTTAATGAAAGGAGCAGTGACAAGGTTTGCATGCCTAAAATGTGATCAGCTTTGATACTTAGACCTTTCTGTAGACTGGAAGCTATAATTGCATTTAACATCATGTGTTCCCTCTAGTATGATTCTAGTGCAACCTGCATCCAATCCAAGTCACTCAGTTGTGTCTAGGTTCCAGTAGGTTCCACGAACAGTGGAGTTCTTGCTAGGGCTGACCATGACCAAGACAATTCATGTCAGCTTTATTGTGTTACTGTCCATGTGGATGGAGGCTAATGTCATGTTAAAACACACAAGTCAAATTGGTCTTCCATAACCCTTTGCACTGCAGGAGTGACCTCTTTGGCTAGGTAGCTAATCTTCATTGCTCAGGGGTCAGCAAGGCCAAAAACCAGCTACTTGTTTAAATTTCCCTGAACGGCCACATGCATTCCAGCTGAAGACTGATTCCACAGCAACCAACTTCTTTTTGCAACTGATCAGCAAACTGCTTCATGCTTCATCTGTAAATTAGTTATCTATCTGCTATAAAACTATAATGTTGGCAGCTAGCTACCCACAGTGCTCCTAGCGTGTGAGCTGTGGGCATCTTAATTTTGGCTGTCTTCTGGGCCAAGGCACCAGCAGTGCAGAATTCCTTTAACAGAAATCACAAGGCTTACAATGAGATTTCAAGTCATCATGCCAACCTGGAAATTTCCCAGACCAGAATGAAAGCCATATCAAGGGGATGAAGGTGGCCTATAAGAAGACAAAGAATGGTAAATCCAGGAGTGTTGCCAATGTTTTGACCATTTCCCCATGAAATGAATTGAATTATGAGATTCTGCCCCAGTACAAGGCTGGTATACTTAATGGACCGCCTGGTAAGTTCCTTTTATTTATTATACTCCTTTACTTGGCTTCGGGTGGAGACATTGTGAGGTTTTGTGGAGGCAGCCGTTGGCAGATACAGCTTCATTTGGGCGCACAATTTTCCATCCATCTCTGTGGCCTCCTCAGGTTCCATCCCGGTTGCAATCTAATCTCCTGGTTGGACTCTGGCCACCTCCTTCCCACAGACCCGCACCCAGTCTCTCTACCCCTTGATATCTCTGGCAAGGTTCCTGGGGCACAGTTGCTGAGTGAGGAAAGAATGTCCACTCTACCATTGGTTATGACTGCCTGTTGGCATGGCACATACTGGCAGGCAAAATGGGTAATCAGGGAAAAATTTCAAAAGTGAACTGCACACACAGTGCACTGAGGCTTAACTAGGAGGGTTTTGTGGCTTTAAAACAATGGCGCTCAGCCTTTTCCAGTGGTACCCCATCTTACCACAGGAACAGTTTTGTGATACACCCTCTCTCATCTAGCCATAAAGAAAGGGTGGGTGGTTGTGATACTCCCACCCTAGTTGCGAACCCATACATTAACACAAGCAGAGGCATTCCCAGAATACAGGAGTTGCAGGTGGCATTTTTAACCCCAATATGACATCCCACTTACACAGGTAAGCAAACAAGTGGAGATTACTCCATGTATGCATTTTCATGTTCCAGAGTAGCACTAGGACAATGCAAGTTATTTTCAAACGAGAGTTCCCTGAAGTTATCTGATTGGTTTGGATCATATGCTATAAGAAAATATAGCAGTGTGAAGTGCATTCAGAGCAATGAGAGAGAGTGCACTTTTGCAGGCACTGCATGCATGCAGTATAGGCAAAATTATTTTCGTGAGGCAGATACTACAGACACTCTACCTTAATCTGTTTTTGGAGTTAATCAGTATCCACCCTTTTGGCACAAGATCAGAAACTTTCCCTTTTATGCAATATTCCACATTGTTCTTGAGGCCTACAGAGATGACCTGCTTTTCCTCCACCCCCACTACCTTTTACAGGTGACACTGCCTTTCCGAGCATCCAGCAAATGTCTTCATATGCCAAAATGACTCTTTGGTATAGCTCATTAGCTTTCCTCTTGTTGCCTGAAACACCTGGGGCCTTTCATACGCTGGAATCTGCAACATGTTGTCAGACAGTCTGAAATGTGTAGAAATTACCAATATTTGATTTTCTGTACAGGTGACATTCTCGAGCAGCTCCCCCCTTTTAAAAAAAAGATAAATATTGTTTTTAAGGATCTAATTCCAATGCCTTGATAGTCTTTGGGAAACATAAAGGGAAGGCAGTAGCTTATGGTAGTGCTGCCCATGTCTCTTGGTGAAATTATGTATTGGAATGTAAAAGTGGAGATAAGTGTCTGTTTTTCCCTTTCCAGAAAGGATTTGGTGGTATGTTGCTGTGGACACTGATATAGACTTTTGGCTTTTCCTACAGGCCCTCTTAATGCTGCTCATCCCAGGCTTGAATCAAGAAGACCATGTCCTAACTGGACATGCTTCACAGTCGTCATGCCAGGAGAACGATTCCAAAGAGGGCAGACTGCCTGAATTTCAGGCATTGTCATACCTCTGCTTTTTCCAAGCTCCAGCTGAGAAGGATACTTCAGGTTGCAGAGAGAGGATGGCAAGTAGTTTGACTGCTGGACTGTGGCCAAATATGTTCGTTCTCACAGATTTAAAGGGAGGACGGTGAATTCCAAAGACACAAGTTTCAGGGATTTTGAGGTGCTTACACACAAACCCTCAAGCCATCCTGCTGCCTCTGCCTCATGTGCACTGCTTGTACCTGCTCCCTCACCTCCATGTAACGATGCGCTCCAGAATAGAGTGCTGTGGTACTTTAAACAGCAGACTCGTGTTTCAACCATAGCCTGTGCATGCCAGTGCAGAGAAGAAGGAATGAGAAACAGCATGCTGAAGTGATGCACTTCCGCTACCTCCAAGATGTTACAGAGAAGAGTAGCCCCGAGCTTTCTTTTTGGGAGAATGCATTTAAGGTTACATATGCAAACCTGACTAGTTAGTTGGGGGTATACTACAATAGTCCATACAAAAATTCACATTTGGGAGCTAATGTTAGTCTTATTGCAAGAATTGCTTTCTTGGCCTTGTTTTGTAATGCCGGATGCACCGTGTACTGTCTTTTCAGTTTCAGATTTAGTCTGTTGTCACAAGCTGGCATCTGGTCTACTTTCTCTACTTCCAATAAAGCTGTGTTTAAAACTACTCATTTGTTACTTGCACTTCAAATAATTCTGTCTCAAGTAATATTTTCACCACCCAAGGGGACAGCCAGAGCCTCACCGCCAGGGTTCAGGCTCTCCTTCTCCCCATCTCCCAAATCCCTCATTGGGAGACAGACTGGGCTCAGGCTGTCCTCTTCTCCTCACCCCCTTTTCCCCCCCACAAATCCTTCAGCAGCAGGTGACCCAAGCTCTCCTTCCCATCCCCTTCCTTCCCAATCCCTCACCTGGAGGCTGTGGGGCTCCATCTGTCTGCCTTGGGGTGGCAGCAGCTGTGCAGAAGTAAGGGTGGCAATAAGTCTGCTGTGAAAAGTGGTGGTGGTGGTGTGTGTTGTTACAGTAACAATTATAATCTTTGTTATTAACAAATATCACTTTTTATATTGCCTCCCTTCTGTGCTGCTGCTGGCGTGGCACTGCCTTCAGAGCTGGGTGCCCAGCCAGCAGTCGCTGCGATCCCCTCTAACTTCAGAGTTGGTTGGCGATATATCTACTTGGCGGGGGGGCATAAATGACTACAGACACAAAGAAGGGGAGCCTGATCAAATAAGTTTGAGACCCACTGATCTAGTGTAATCACTCTGTGTTTGTGGGCCTGACCCATAACTGCTGCTTGAGTGTTCCCTTCATTCATGAGGAAATGATGCAGTTAGTCATGGAACTCCTCTGAGACTCTCTTCTTGCAGGGCATTCCTCACACCAGGCCCACATTAGCTATGCTAGGAAATTATATAATAGATTTTGGGACCTTGGAGAAATTGAGAGCCCCCTACCCCCGAGGAATCTTGGGATTTTTCCAGGACAGGTTATAGGAGTTGAATCATAGAATCATAGAATATCAGGGTTGGAAGGGACCCCAGAAGGTCATCTAGTCCAACCCCCTGCTCAAAGCAGCACCAATTCCCAGTTAAATCATCCCAGCCAGGGCTTTGTCAAGCCTGACCTTAAAAACCTCTAAGGAAGGAGATTCTACCACCTCCCTAGGTAACGCATTCCAGTGTTTCACCACCCTCTTAGTGAAAAAGTTTTTCCTAATATCCAATCTAAACCTCCCCCACTGCAACTTGAGACCATTACTCCTCGTTCTGTCATCTGCTACCATTGAGAACAGTCTAGAGCCATCCTCTTTGGAACCCCCTTTCAGGTAGTTGAAAGCAGCTATCAAATCCCCCCTCATTCTTCTCTTCTGCAGGCTAAACAATCCCAGCTCCCTCAGCCTCTCCTCATAACTCATGTGTTCCAGTCCCCTAATCATTTTTGTTGCCCCCTAATCATTTTTGTTGTTTTGAGAAACTAACCCTTCTGTGTGCAGTTTCCCTGAGCAGTTGCAAAAGTCTCTGAGGCCTGTGTAGTCATCCGTGAGGCACCGCAGTTTGCTGTGGTGTTGGGAACTCTGAGATGCAGCTCCAGAAGGCATTGCTGCTGAAAAGGGTTAAGTGTAGTGCTGGTGTGGATACAGAGTGTAACAGCAGATCTGTGTGTAGAGACACTGATATGTTCAATAGTCAAACTAAGGATTGAGTTTCTTACCGTTCAGATAACAATGGTATAGATATTGCTTCAAGTACAATTTAAAGGTACTGCTTTGTGAGTTACATTGTGCCTACCCCCACCCCAAAAATTTAATATTTTTGGTGCTGAGCCCTATTGATTCTTGTAAACTAAGTGCTGTATATGGTGTCTCTATGTAAAACTTTCAGCAAGGTGATTTGTGAAAGATCACTATTTAAGCCAAGAGATGGTAGTTTATTGCAGAAATAAATTTTCAGTGGCCTTCACAAAGTAAGGACTACTTTCATGACAACTCTCAAGGTAGATCAATTTTTAGACCTAATATCCTTGATTATAACAGTTCCAAGCTCTGTCGTAAAAGAAATATAGCATCTGTGGAGCAACTGGTATAGCCTCGTCAGACTGATTATGAAAGCTGTGATAATCAACACTATCCCCAAACTTGTAGTTTGATGTCTTTAACTTGCGTTCAGCCATTGTTTGTTGCATGTTGTCTGTTTGATGTAAGTTCTTCAATATGCGTGGAAATACTGCAGCTCAACACGTGTTTCAGGTTTTAATGTAACTGGCATTTATGGCAATAACTTAACTGTAATTCTGCTGGACACTTGTGATTTTAAGTATGCGGTACTGACAGAGATGGGGCTGTTAAAACATTGAATTTGTATCTTGATGGCTCAGTGCCCTGATGTATTCACTCATTACCTCTAAAAGTGACAGGTTTGCATTCCATAGATTCCATTACAGCAGACTGAATATTTCATATTGAAGTAATTGTATGCAAGGAGACCTTGCAGTGGTGGACTGCCCTCCCCTACTTCTTTTTTTTTTTAAAATACCATAGGTTTGTCCACACTGAGGCTCAAAAAGGGCTACTGAGCTGGCTTAGAACAGTGTTTTAAAGGAAATTCAGCAAATAGTGTTCTTGGTCCAGTGTAAATGGGAGGCCTCTGTCAGCTAAAGCTAACATCTTGAATATTTTTTGTGTATTTTTGAAGTTATAGGGCTAAATCCACTTTTGCTGTAAGGAGGCACAACTGGTGAAGTTGGCCCATGGTATCACCTTTAAAGAGAAAACCAATTTCACACTATAAATCTCGTGTCACAAAGATGATATTCTTAAGGTATAAAGAAAAATTAAAAAGCAGGAGGCAAGTGAGAAACAAAAGTATTGGTAATGAGACAGGACCAGCAGGATAAGATAGAGAATGCTGAAGTTGGACCTATTGTTTGTTCATAGTATACATTGTACAGTTTGTACTTTCAAATATGTTTGAAAATATGTTTCAAATATGTTTGTCAGGCACACAAGTTTTACGTACAACTCAGATGTTGAAAAATAAGTACTTTAGAGGACATGAACTGGTAAATGTGATTTGTTGATTCAGAGGTTTTAACTTTGTTTTCTCCTTTGGAAGTAACTGCTTGATTTCTTCAGTCTTGAAACAGTAAAAATGAGAGAGGCCACCTTAAATGATTTAATATCAAGGTCTACCCTACTTCTAACTCGATTTAAAATCCATTAAACTGAACTTGTGTGAAAACCCAGTGCCCTAACATTTATCATCAGACTACCCATCAATTGGCAATTCAGAAAATTCTCCTTGTTCTGGCATTCTGAGGCACTCTTGTCACACTTCAACAGAGTAGTGTGTGACTGGCTCACTCAAACCATAAGAGTAAAGACAATGTCAGGGAAAGTTTGAAATTGCTGTTGCATCAACCTATTAAACTTCTTTGAAAATAGTATTTTAAATGTTTACAGTTAATATAAGTGGTTTATTCTTTGAACTTGAAAAAACACTGTAGTGTAGCATGTTGCGTGTGTGGGACAATTGAATTTTCTGAGAGATGAGGGGTGAGAAGTCCATCACCCATACCACCAGTCGTGGGGAAGGGGCAGCATGCCTGTGTTTCTTTCAGGGTGCTGTCCCTGCTCTGTTCTCAGAGTTGGTCTTATCTTATATTGTCCTATGGCTGGAAGTTATTAAACTTTTCCAGTTCCATTCCGCCACACATATACCCCAACTCCACTCCAGGTTGCTGTTGGGGGGAATCTCTACTACTTTTCTGCCTCCTGACTGCAAAGTAGCATCAGGAATAGTTCTCCCTTACTCCATCCACTCCCAAGCTCTTCATTTTTGGTGGTTCTTCCGCAGATAAACTCTAGTCTGCCTCTCCTGTTCTTCAGTAAAGCTATAAACATAAACTAAGCCTCTGGAGCTATCTCTCTCCAGACCGCTATAGATATGAGACTGGTATATGATTTCTTTCACTTAACAAAAAGAAAAGGAGTACTTGTGGCACCTTAGAGACTAACCAATTTATTTGAGCATAAGCTTTTGTGAGCTGCAGCTCACTTCATCGGATGACGTATGGTAACACCCATTGTTTCACGTTGTCTGTGTATATAAATCTCCCCACTGTATTTTCCACTGAATGCATCTGATGAAGTGAGCTGTAGCTCACGAAAGCTTATGCTCAAATAAATTTGTTAGCCTCTAAGGTGCCACAAGTACTCCTTTTCTTTTTGCGGATACAGACTAACATGGCTGCTACTCTAAAACCTTCACTTAACAAGTGTTTTGTTTATGCTTAATTTCTCCCTTCACAGTGGCGTGAAATTTCATTTTAAATCCAAGTTGTCTTCATAATTTGACTCAGACTTCATAAATTGTTAACGTTTTTCTCATAATTTACGGTTATTGAAATAGATTAGCCATGTGACTGCATCTGTTAATGTTAGTCAGTTGATTCTGTGCTCCAGAAGGAGTAACACTTTTCTCTGTCTGAAGTTGTTTGCAATATGAAGAGTGAAATGGCAGGAACAAGATAATGTGAGGTGGAAATATGGCTCATATTTAAGAGTGGAGTGAGTAAGTAATGAGAGAGATTCACCAGGAGGTTCTGATAGCCACTATTTATGTATATTTTAAGGCTCCAGATCAGTAACCTATTCCACATAGGCAGCCCCCTGCATCCATGAGCTTATAAAACTCCTCCTGGGCATGAGATCCACTTGTACAGATTTGTGAGTGTGAGAGGGAGGTAATATGGCTAGAAGGGAGGAGAGACTTACCCCTGTCAACCAACCAGGTATAATTCAGTCTCTGATATTTAAACATGGAGGAGCACTTTATTTATGCATCCAGCTGCTTCTGAACTGTGTAAAGCCTATAAACACAGAAGAAAATGGGGTCCCTACTTTAATTGGGAGTTGTGTTCGTGAAAGGAGTGCATGTTTAGGGCCTTAAGTAACTGAAATGATAGCTTGTTTTCCCCTTTAACAATTAAATACATAATTAAAGCTGCCTCAGAAACTAGGTCTCATTTGGAGACCAATTCTATCCTCCTCTGCCACTGCAGAGGGCTGTGTATGCAGCAGAAGTCGTATGGTTCCCTTGCAAAAGATGGAAGCAGAAGATGCACACAGAGCCTCTCTGTGCAAGGACTCTTTCCACATGTCTGCAGAGTGAGGAGTTGGGGTCACTGGACCATCTTATTCCCCTGTGAAATCAGAGGTGTGTAGGTTTCAAACAGTCAATAATGTCTTGAGACTGTTTCCTCTGTATCCTGGAGGAGAGGATTCTCTGTCTTCCACACCTCCAGGAAATTGTCAAGCCTTTTTACTTAGATTAGCATCAAAGAGAGGATTTGTCCCTAAGAAAATAGTTGGAAGTGTTCTGGAAATCTATTGCAAATACAGACTAACACGGCTGCTACCCTGAAACCTGTGTTTATATTGTTTCAGCAGTAGATATGCAAAGGAAGATGTTATATCCCCTGTGTTTGCTTTACCTTAGATGTAAAATCCAGCGTTGTAGATATGATTTGGTAAGCCAGAAGTGTACTCTGAGGTTTACAATGCATTTTGGTTTTGGAGGAATTTTCAACAACCTCTCATCCTAGTCCAAAATCATGTATTGAAAACAGCTTTAGGCAATCACTGCCTTCGCTACCAGCAGCACAGCTTAGCTATTGTCAAAAACTGTTCTATGTTTGATAGCTTGAACTCCGTCTTCCGAAAATTCATACAGTGGACTCCATACAGCTTTTTTATTTAGAACCTTCACTGAGAAGTTTGTTTGATTCTACGCATTTGCATCCCAGCCCAAACTAATGTCAGGGTCTTCAGTTTACAGAACCATTTCACAAAGCCCCTGAAGACTAATAACTAAGCAGATTCCAGAAAACAAAAATACAGGTTTAAGATGCATTCGTACTAATTTAAAAGACCATATTTCCCATCTCAACAGGTAAGTGTCCCTGTTAATTACCCTGATCACAATTTATTTCTTTGAGCAGGTGACAGCAGAGATGTGAAAGGTGATATTATTGGCTGAGTTCAGATAATCTGACTTTGACATTTTGTTTGCATTATTACAAAATATTAATAACTCAGTGCATTCTCGTTGAGTAAATCTAATATAATCTCACATAATTTTTCCTGGCCCATGGGACAGTCTGGATTCTAAAAGATCTAATGTACTGGACTTTAGTGTAAAGGAAGATTCTCTTTCATATTAGTCTCTGCAAATATGAAGTCACTAATCTTTAATTCTCAGTGTAGAAATTTGTAGTGTAGAATATCTTTATAAAAATGACAAAAGATAATGTTTTTTGTCTGTTTTTTAGGACACTTGTGACCAGTTGCATGGTGAAAGAGCATCAGCAAAAAGTGAAAAAATGGGTGTAAAAACGTTTACTCATAATTCCCCTGCTCACAGCCAGGAGATGCTTGGAAAACTTAACATGCTTCGCAATGATGGACATTTCTGCGACATCACCATTCGCGTACAGGACAAAATCTTCAGGGCACACAAGGTGGTCTTGGCAGCCTGCAGTGACTTCTTCCGCTCTAAGCTAGTTGGCCAAGCAGAAGATGACAGCAAGAGTGTATTAGATTTGCATCATGTGACAGTGACTGGCTTTATTCCCCTCCTGGAGTATGCTTACACAGCCACGCTGTCTATCAACACAGAAAATATTATTGATGTGTTGGCTGCAGCCAGCTACATGCAAATGTTCAGTGTTGCTAGCACATGCTCAGAATTCATGAAGTCGAGTATTTTATGGAATACGCCCAACAGCCAGCAAGACAAGATGCTAGATGCAGGACAAGAAAACAGTGCAAACTGCAACTTTACATCTCGAGATGGCAGCCTTTCTCCGGTTTCCTCCGAATGCAGTGTGGTGGAAAGAGCCATTCCTGTTTGTCGAGAGTCCCGAAGAAAGCGCAAAAGCTACATAGTCATGTCTCCTGAAAGTCCACTTAAGTGTAACACACAGACGAACTCCCCCCAAGTGCTCAATCCTTCAGCTTCCTATGCAGAGTCCAGAAATCAACCAGTAGACTCTTCCTTAGCTTTTCCTTGGACTTTTCCTTTTGGAATTGATCGAAGGCTTCAGTCTGAGAAGGTGAAACAGGTAGAGAATTCTAGGACTTTAGAACTGCCTGGTCCATCTGAAGCAGCCAGAAGAATTACTGATTATGTGACATGTGAGAGCACAAAGGCCAGTTCACCTCTTGTGATTGAAGAAGATGTGCGTGTCAAAGTGGAAAGGTTAAGTGATGAGGAGGTTCATGAGGAAGTATCGCAGCCTGTCAGTGCATCCCAGAGTTCTCTGAGTGATCAGCAGACAGTTCCAGGAAGTGAGCAAGTTCAGGAAGATCTCCTGATCAGCCCACAGTCTTCCTCTATAGGTACAGCCACTTCTACTATTTTATATATGTATACATACATGCACTCGTGATTTTATGTAAGAAAGTCTGCTTGAATTTTTAATTAGGTCACAGAAGATTGGTGAAACTGTATTTTGTTCTGACTTATGAAATGCTATGCAGTGATTTTAACAGTTTATTAATAATTATTTTCTTAATAGTGCCAAATTGTTTGGCCACAGTCCATTCACAGTACCATTTTGGAAAGATTGGTGCTTTCAGTAACCTTTAACTCCCTTTACTGTATCTTTGAGCCAAAATCAAGCCTTTTATCAGTGTAGGTACAATGATAGTAGAGAGCTTTTATTATAAGAGTTAAGAACATAAGTTGCAGAATAAATGGTGGAAAGCTGTCAAATTAATATCCCAGACAAAAACAAAACAGTGCAGTCATAATATATAGAATCTTTCCATTTCAAAGGGATTTAATCACAAATTGCAGCTGTTATTCTGCCAAATGCTGAGACTAACATTTTTCCCAAATGACAATTTGTAGCCATTTTTGGGTTCCTCGAGTGAGCTGTTATCTATTAATAGCTAATATTTAGTGCAGTGGTTCTCAACCGGGGGTATGTGTACCCCTGGGAGTATGAAGAGGTCTTCCAGGGGGTACATCAACTCATCTAGATATTTGCCTAGTTTTACAACAGGCTACATAAAAAGCACTAGCGAAGTCAGTACAAACTAAAATTTCATACAAACAAAATGAAAGTAAGCAATTTTTCAGTAATAGTGTGCAGTGACATTTTTGTATTTTTTGTCTGATTTTCTAAGCAAGTAGTTTTTAAGTGAGGTGAAATTTGTGGTACGCAAGATAAATCAGATTCTTTAAAGGAGTACAGTAGTTTGGAAAGGTTGGGAACCACTGATTTAGAGGACATAACTATTACAATCCAGTTTTCTCTTTGCATAGAAAAGACTCTTAAAATGGCTTTTAGTAAGTCTGGACACAGTTTGCAATATTTCTAGTTTGGTTGCCAGAATTTTGTACAGATTATCTATTTGCCTTTGTATTTATAAAGTCTATTTATTGAAGGATTATTTCAGTAAATCTGGTTTATTTGAGAACTGTTTGGTCAACTTCATTCAAATAATATCATGCCAAATGCTGTTTCACTTAATAAAACTTTAAATGTAGCCTTGTACTAACTCTACCTCAGAGTTTTGTCTGGTGGATATAGCACTGTGCCTTCGTGAGGGAGTGGTAGCTGATCTCACTCACCCTATCAAGGAGGAATATCTGGTCACTGTAATTATACTGTATCAGTTGCTCTAAAGAAGCAGGAACTTTGTCATATTAGTACATGCTTCCACTCTTCGTATATTGCTATTTTTTTGTATGTCTTTATTTTTTATAGCTCATATGATAGCATTCTACATTGGTAGCATTTATGCCCAATCTAAACTGCTTTGCTTACTGGAGATTTACAGACACAGTTTTTGTGAATCCCCTTTGAGTAGTAGCCACAAAAGTGTGAGTAAATACTGGTTCACTGAACGTGCAATTTGACCTAGTCCTTAACACATTGTAGCAATGCCTTAGAAAAGAAATTGCCAAGGACATGTGATCAGTTGTGTGAAGTGGCAGGAGACTATATTGAGATATATATGTATCTATCAGAAAAAAATATAAACTGCAACATACCAAAAAAGACAATGAAACTAAGGGTCAAGAAAAAAATCATACTGAAAAGTTTTACCCACTTGTATTTCTTATTCAAGCAGCCTGAAAGACAACTAACTATGCTGCTTCCTTTTGATCAGGATTCAGTGTGATCTGTATAGAAAATGTCAGAGGAAAGGTACATTAGATATCTGTTCTAAGCCACTCCAAAAGTAGCAGTGTATAAAAATGTGTCCAACATAAAGTAATCTTTAACCATAGGAGAATGGGACGAATGGAAATAGAAGAATGAGACTAGCACTAGATCATAAAGAGAGGGACTCCGGTGAGTGGCCTAAATGTTCTTTTCTAAGAAAGTCTTAGAACTGAACAAATGCACTGAACATACGCTAGTGATCAGCCCCTGATAATGTGTGTGACTGAGTTCCTTTTGCCAAAGATTGACCTAGCCAGAATCCTTAACTGTGAAATGACATTGACTGAGAAGCAGCTTTGAAAATGTCACCTTATAGTGCTAACCCTTTGATCTCTACCCTTCTGGGTCTGTTGCCACTGTGGGCATGTTCCCTATCGATATTTACACCGCAAAAAGAGGATTTGGGGTTTGTGCCTTGTTTTTGTGTACTGCATTAGTGACCATCATTTTAACCAAATGCTCTAAAGTCTAAAATTAAATGTCTGTAAGCTTTGAGGATAGTTCAGTATAGCATGCTGCTGCACCTTCATGGCTGCAGATACAAAAAAGTTGGCCTGAATGATGCATGTGTGATGCTTTCCTTAGAGCACCTAGAGCTTTAAGCCACTCTTAACCTCTGCTTTAGCAAGAGAGAGTTTTGCTGGAGTTTAGATTAAGAGACAGTTCCCTGCTGCACCAATCGGTCTGCCTCACCAGCAAACTCCGAGACACTGCCAGGCCTTGCCTTGCCTTGCAGGTAATAGAGTGAACACAGGTTCACCAGAAACATCTCTCTGCAGAGAGGTAAATCCACATTCCTTTGTCTAAGCCAGGCTTGCCTCCAGAACATATTTCCAGCCCATACACATAACTCTTTATATACAACCTGTACATAGATCACACAATATGACCAGCATGTCACCTCTTTTTATATGATACCTTACCCAAACTGTTTGGCTAAATATTTTGACAACTGTGTGTTGTGTTCCATTTGCCATTTGGCATAAAGGGCCCTTAAGGTATCAGTGTATTTGAACTTACATTTAGCATTGTTTGCACAGCATTATTATACCATAGATTATAGATTATATTCCTGTTTTTCTGTATTCTAAAGAAGTGCAAATTCCTTGTTTTAGAAGGTTTGCACTGTACCAGAGGTATGATAAAGCACAGTTGCAGCCCAGGCCACACTCTAAGCCTCCTTTATTTCCTAAAGAGGTATTGCCTTGCACACGATCACAACATTAGGGATGATCCAGTATAGCAGTAACTGTTGGGGGCAAGGAGGTGTGTTAAAACACAATGTTCTCTTTCCTGAACACACACATTACCCTTTTAAAATTACATGTATTTATCTCAGTGTTTTATAATGCATTTATAAAAGCTCCCCTGCCTGTTTTTCTTATATTGTAAAGAGCTCTCATTCGCTACTTGGGCAGTTGCAAGAATTGCTCCTTTGCGGTTTGTTATATATAGTATCACTTAAACAGTGTGTAAAAGCACTTTATAATACTGGAGAAAGACAAGCCAGAGAGCCTTTATAAATATATTAGTCTGGTAGCAACACTTGTTATGTTTGAGAAGATATTTTCATAACTCTGTGACATCAGCCCCATCAGAAAGATAAGTACACAAAATAAAAACTCTAGCAGCAAATGAACCTTTTTTGCACTAGGTTTTATTAGTTGGCAATATTGTGAAGGATAAAATCAATATAGAATTCAGTGTTCTTATTTTTACGGTTTGTGTTGCATCTGATCTTGCGAGCCCACATGTAGTTTCCCACTTTTTGAGCACTTTTTACTTGCATTAAATTGCAAATTGATGTTCCTTTTTTCTTCCCCAGGTTCAATAGATGAAGGGGTTACTGAGGGATTACCCACTCTCCAAAGTACCTCTGGCACTAATGCTCATGCAGATGATGATGATCGGTATGTACCAACATAGTGTGCAAACTGTTCTGTAGTGAGTGAGTGGTATGCTATAATTAACTTGCCCCAGCCCTGCTCGGAGAAAGGTTAGCTGCTCATACATATACTTTGTGTTGAACAAAGTACGATCAGTGCCTGAAGGATCAAATACTTTAGGAGAGCAGAGGTGGTGAAAGTCCATGTTTTGCTTAGCAGTTGCACTGTTTCCTTTTGTGAAGTTTCCAACTGAAACTGAAGAGGAAAGAGATGCTTATTTCTGTGCTGTGTATTCCCACTGTTCTGTATTTATACACAGACTTCATTGTGAAACAATTAAGATTGTTGCATACATTGTATATCTGACACAAAAACAAGGGAATGAAAAATTAATCCACATAACAGTACATATCTTCTCCTCCTCCACCTAGAGAAAGACATGCAGCTGTTACAACTACTGTACATCACACATACCACAACCGTAACTCTGTTCCCTCAATCTGTTGTTCTTAATATACCTTTACCAAAACACCCTGTTTCATCACTATTAGGTGTAGATGTTTAACATAGTAGTTTGCTGTGTTGGGAGCAGGTAGTATGTTAAAGTGGGTGATGGAAGGCTGGCATACCTAGGTATATAGAGTTAAAGTTATGGGGACATGGACTGAAGTGTATGGTAGTTGTGATGAAAGGAAGGTATGTGCTCGTGGGCGGGGTATGGGGTATGCGCTGTTGGGTAGTTTAACTTTTTATTTCCTAGCTTTTGTAGTTTTTGTCACGTGTGGTATGTATGGAGCCACACTGTTTCCCAGTGAAGCTTTTAGTGTATTAATTTCCTAATGTTTAAATGTTTGATCAAGGGAGTTGGTCTTGAGCAAGAGGTATGGACCCTATGCTGGCTGTTCCAGGAGCTCTGACACAGTTGCAGTGTCTGATAGAGAATTCGTCATCAGCCAGCAGCTGCACTTTTCTAGTGCACAAAATCTCTGTTGGCAGCTGATACGTAAAACTTTCTCCATTGTAGGGTTACATGTGAAAGAAGAATGTAACTGCTGGCAAAAGATTTGGTGTATGATTGAGAAGATTTTACACACTTTGGTGTGTAAACGTAGTTATAATAATAACATAGTTCTTATAGTTATGACTAATAGTTAAAATAACCCTAAATACCCTTTTTAAAACTACCTGTTGCACCAGATCTACTCCCAAGATCATCTCTATCCCAGTTTTTAAAAAGATACGAGTCAACAACAAAAAAACCAAACTGCCACAGTTTGATTTCAGCCATGGATCAAATTCAGGCACCTTCTATTAAAAAATATACGAAAAGAAATGAATCAAAAACTGAACAGAAAATTCAAAGGGCATAAAACTAACATGTTATGAAATTTCACACTGAGAGGCCACTTACATGTAAAGGAGAAAGGAATTTATGCCCCATTTTAAGCCCATGCTCGAAAAATTCCCAAACACAGATTGGAAGAACCATCAGTAAAATCCAGCAGGATTTGTGTACTGTTTACACAGTACTGAAAAAATTGCGAGCTGTGTGCATTTATTAAGAACAGAATTCTGCGCTCCGGGACTTTGGATTTTCTAAACCAAATGATTTATAAATTCAAATTCAGGTTACAGGCCTTACCCCATAAATTGGCTAAATATTTAAGGCAGAGTTTCCAAGTCCCAGGAAGCTCACTCTTAACTCTAATGTAGTGGGAAGAGCTGTTTATGTACCCCAAAACTTTATTCTCACTCTGTAACAGACTTTATCATTACCAGCATTCAGATCTGCTCAGCTTAGTAGTACACAGTCAACAGAAAAATCTTTAGCTGCGCTCCTACTCCTCTCTCTGAGGAATAGACAAATCATAGTTTAAAAAAAACGACGCTTGTGCTCTTACACGCTCCCTCTCTTTCTCAGTGCCTGTATATGTATATATAAGGGGCTCTGATTTTGTCTGGAGGACAGTAAACTGGCTTCCTGGGCAGCCCACTATTTTTAATTCATTGTGCAGCATTTAGAATAGACGCTTTAGAAATGGGGTGGATGCTGATTCCTCATATGTTTGGAGTACAATAAAGCCTGTAACTCTCTTAGTCACCTTCGGTTAAAAAATAAATAAATAAATAAAAATCTAAAGGCTTCCTCCTACAGATAGCATTATCCATTATGCCCTAGGCTCATTCTAGAAACACTATACCTCAAATATAGCTTGAACTTACTCCAGGCTCCTGGGAGCAACAGGAATTTTTCCTATCTGAAATAAGCATAAGAACTTTGTGTTCTACTTCTATCACTCAGTGGAGCTTCTGTTACTGAACAAAGCTCTAAACACACTTGGTTAGCAGATATGGATACAAAAACTTTGCTCAGTGGGTTTTTTCCATAGGGATCATTAGTTTAAACCTAAGTTGGAAATTCCTTTATTGATAGATTCTTGAAACTCAGAATCAAGTTTTAGACAGACTTGCATCTTGAAACACTTAGTTGACTATGCGTGTGCTGGTCTTCTGTTGGGCTAGTCTTTGTATTCTAATCTAAGTAGGTTCTCCATGCAAAAATCCTATTGATTGATAAAATACTTTTTCTGGTAAAATATCTTCATCCTGTGTTAATTGTTTAATACGATTAAATAGCCTCCTTGTTTCAAAAGCAGGTCCTATGATACATGACTTGAAGTAGACACATGAATGTTTTATGTGTTTGAACTGTTCTCACAACTGATTTCTGTAGTAGTCTTTCTTCTGTTGAACGTTATTAGATTGTAAATTTCCATAATATGGATATGTAGTAGACTGGGTTAAATGTTTAGTCTAGTTTATTAGCTACTGTTAAATTAAGATGAGGCAAATTACTAGTACCGAAATATATAATGTTTGTAAAGTCTAATGAGAATCTGTCTGTTCAAATGGCTTGTCCATCTCTACAAACGGGGCATTCTTGGGACAAACTCAATGTTTTAGTGTTCGTATTTGTCAGGATTTAGTTTTGCATAGCTGAATGTGCATTCCAGTCCATTTGCAGAATGTCAGAAGCAGATCAGTTGCTTATAGAATGTGGTGCTTGGAGGTTATAACATTAATTATAATGAACAGTTCTTGTTTCTTGATCTGGGTTGATTGGAATGTTTTCTGTGCTTTTGTTAATTTTTTGAAAATTATAAAATATGTCTTATTTAAAATGAAGCTTTTTTATGTATGTTACAAAACGTCCAAAAATGTTTATTTTAGTTTAGATTTTTCCCATTATACCTGATGTAATAGGAATTGCTCACAGCTTCCAAATATTTAAATAAGTGAGTGTATAGAATGCAAGGAAGGGAGGGAAAGGGTGATTTTGTTTTTACATTTCTTCCTTGTGCTAAGGTCCACAGATCCATGAGGATGGGTACTTCAGCCAGCTTGCAGCATGAGGAAGAAACTGACCTGTCAGTCATTGGGAGCTAGAAAATGCTCTGCTTCCTGAAATGCCCTCCAGTTTTATTTGCCTCCCCAGAGACAAGCAGATGGCTCACCCAAGCCTGCCTTGCTGCAGAGCTTTCTGGGGGAAATTCCAAACCCTGTTTCAGTTTTCTTATTTTAACTCAATAAAATATGGTCTGATTACCAGGTACCTCAGGGTGGCATTTGCCTTTAAGGGAGATTGTCCCCTCTGCTCTGCTTTGCCTTCTGAGGCATTTGCAGCAGCTGGTGCTCCTGCAGACTTCAGGGAGTGAGCTAGGCCAAAAAAAGCCAGAGGCGAAAGAAAAGGTCTCCTGCTTTCTCCCCCTCTTCAAGTATCTCCTTGGTGAGCTTGTCTGATTCTGTGGGCAGAATGTAGTCTTTCTCCAGCGCACTCCAGGCAGGGTCATCTCAGACCCCTTCCCCCAGGCAGGAAAGTAGCCAAGCAAGGTTGGAAAAACTGGCTCCAGGAACAAGTCGCTCCCCCTCCACTGGCTTTGTGAGTGGAGCATTACCTAAAGGGCAGTGCACCATACAGCCTGCTACAGCAGCCATACCTCCAACTGCGGAGTTCAGCCGTCTTCTCCCCCTCACATTCTCTCAGGCCATGGATAAAGGACAGTGGACAAAGCATGGACTCTACCAAAGCTGCTGCCATCTCCATAACAGGCCTAGTGTTCCCTGCTGATATTCCAGGCTGGGCCCTCCAGGAGAAATGCAGATCTATCAGGCCCAGGTCGATCCCTTGTGCTAGAGATGGGTAGAATTTCTGGGGAGTTCATTCTTGAACTTTATGACAGGTCTGTGTGGGGAAGGAGAGGCAACAAACCCAGCCTCTCGCAGGACAGAGAGATTGCTAGCCACTTGAAATAGTTGTAGGAGCAATCTGAGCCCAGTCTCTCCTCAAAGCAAGATTATAGGAACAAATTTCCAAAGGGGAAATAAACAAAAGCAGCACTGTTCCCTCTGGACATCTCCATCAAGTGCAGCATGTACCTAGAGCAGTGGTTCTCAACTTATTTGCCATTGTGGGTCATATATGCAGCTTTTTTTGTGGTGTTTGGGCTGCATCCACACAATATATATATCTGTATGGCCCTGAGGATGTCACATGGGCCATAGCTGTGTGCTGATTAGGCTGCATGCAGCCCATGGACCGCAGATTGAGAACCACTGACCTAGAGGTTATGGGTAGGGCTACGATTTTGTCACGGAAGTAAAGGATTCAATGCCTTCCAGAAACCTCCGTGACTTGAGCTTGCAGCACCTGGGAGCTGCAGGGTATTCCCCCCCATCCACCCCCCCCCCCCCTCCACCCCATCACCCATGGTAGCTGGGAACTCCGGGGCCCTGAACTCCCAGCCATCCTGGGCAGGGGAGCTCAGACCCACCGCGGCTGGCCGGGGTGCCCCGGGAGCTTCGGACTGGCGGGATGCCCTGCAGTTGGGAGCCAGGGGCCAAGGGGATGCCTTGCCGCTCCCAGCCAGGTCCCTAGGGGTGGTGTGGGAACCCTCAGCTCCCCATTTTGTCATGCATATTTTTAGTAAAAGTCATGGATAGGTCATGGGCCTCTTTGAATTTTTCTTTATTGCCCAGGACCTGTCTGTGATTTTTACTAAAAATATGTTTGACAAAATCTTAGCCTTCGTTATGGGTCAAAACAAATTGAAGTAGTCCCTGAAGTACAGCAGGAGAAAATACTGCAAGTGGTAGCTAGAACAAGAGCAGGCAACTAAGGCAAGGTCAGTCGCTTCCCTCAGTTGACTCAGATCTATATGCAGGACTCCCAAACCAGGCCTATCTGGATTTAGATCTGTTTGGTTTCTGGGTCCTTTGGTTTGGAAGTGAATGGCTACCAACCACTTCAGTTAAAATGAGGTCACTGGACATGGTCCACAGGAGGCAAGAATCTAAGGCAAGAATTCTAAGGCAAGAATCTCATGAACAGCTTTGTCCATTCTGAATCTCAAGCAACCTATGGAAATGCCAGGATGTGAATGAAACCATCCAAAGTCTAATTCAGATCAGAGCAGTACAACCCTTTCCCCATCCTATTTTCTAGCCTCAAGCAGTCAGGAACAAACAGACCAGGGCCTAAGTTCCTTAAAAATGCTTATCTTTCCCATTTCTCCATCCCATAGACCATTCTTCCCTCTTACATGCAGATGGCAGCTTTTTATTTTCTCAATTTGTATTACCATTTGATTTGACAAGTGGTCAAATCAGGGTCTCTTCCAGGATCATGCCAGTATTAATATTGACTTTAAGGAAGAAGCAAATTCACTTCTCTTCCTAGACAATTTTTCTGATCAGGGCTCTGTACAGAGTCAGCTGCAAAAAAGACAGGGATATGTTTTCTAGGATATCTTGGATACATGTTATATGGTGCCGGGGAAGTCCATCATAGGATTGGGATGAGAATAAATACGATCAGATGCAAGGTTTCACCTCAGACTATTTTTAGCAGAAGATGAAGAACAAAGGAAGGGCATGCAGTATCACAGAAACAAAAATACAGCTCTATTGGGCATGCTGTTCTTATACACAGACATGCTTCAGTGATCGAGAGTTCATGAGAAACATCCAGTAATTATCCCCCTCTGCATCACATCCATTGGCAGAAATCAAGGTCTCATTGGATAGTCTCCACTCTCTCCGATGAGTGTACTAAATCAGATTTTTTTGAAGGGATCCACCCATTAGCAAACCAGGCAGAGCAATCTTCAGTAGATGCTAGCTGGGGGGTAATGGAGAGGGCTCATTCAGGTCCCAGTTCATTCCAGGGAATGGGTACCAGAAAAAGCAGAGCACAGCACCTATGATCTGGGACACAATGATTCATTGAGGCCTCAGAACACTGTTCCTTCCATGGGTCACAGACGTGTTTTGGGTTGTGACAGTCAAAGTGTCTGATAGGGTTTTTTATAAATAAACATGGGAAACATGATCATATCAATCACATAGAAAAGCGGCTTCTCCTGGTCAGAGCAAAGTTGCCTATCCCTGTGTGCACTGTCTATCAAAGGGGAGATGAACACCAAGGCTTACATGGCAGAAGTTTGATTAAAGTGGACCCTGGACCAAAAAATGTTCTTACTCATTGTAAGTTAGTGTGGTGGGCTGGTGAGTCACCTGTTTGCATCTGGAAACAACAATAAAGCACCCTGTGGCCTTTCCATGGGTCGGGACTGGCGTGTGAGATCAGAAGCGACTTACAAAGCTGAGCAATGCCTCTACTGTGTGCTTTTCCACTGCTCCCCAAAACCATACAAAAAATAGGAAGGAGTGAGTGGCAATGAAACTGTTGTCTTTCTGCCTGTCAGGCCTCATTAACCTAGCATTGAGCCTTCCAGTGTGTGGTTTTTGCAATAGTAGACTTCCTCTGAGGGGGGGGAAAAAACCCAATCCAGACAGGTTTAAAATGGATACATGAATGAAGTGAATTCACTCTCATGGACCCTAAAAATCATTCAACAAATAGAATTTATTCTGCTGGTTGATGCAAAGTCTGTAATTTAACTACAATGTTAAACAAGTAAAATACGGTCTGGAATTCCTATAGGAGGGCCTTAGTGTCAGTGAATAAGTGTCCAAGTAAAAAGGTCATGTTTCTAGTATAATGTTATCAACATGTTCAGGAAAAGGGAATTTTGTACAAATCCCAGCATTAAATACTTTCTTAAGGCAACAACTATTATTCTAGCTCTGAGGCTGTAGAGCATGACTTTGGAACCTCATTCTGCTCCTTACAGTGTTACCCAGATTGAGCCCCTGTAGGAGGTGTCATTATACTTGCTATCCGTTAAAGTAAAGCTTCCAATATCCGTAATCTCCAGTCAGATGAGTTATGAAGTTAGCTTTCTCAGATGAGACCCACTATTGTATTTCATTCAAACAAGTGTTGTCCTCTTAACTGTGTCATACGATTCATTCCTAAAGTAAATTCAAGAAATACTCTTCCTTCTCTTGAGCATCAAGTCTAACTTCAGGAGCACTGACAGTCTCAGGGCAGAGAAGTCCTATCTCCTATATTGAGATCTGCTAGGCAGCCAAATGACCATAGATACATAAATTCACAAAAATTCTGCATACTGGTGAATCCAATCTTTAGTCAATACTGTTTTTTTAGCAGAAGTATTCTTCCATGTCTTAGTGTTCAGGGGAAGGAGCATTAAATTGGATGTCCATATTTAATGGATGATCCTAGTTTGTCCACTGCTGTGGAAATCCCCTTGTAACGGATTTGTTAACCTTCAAATGACGAAGTATAGGAAAATATATCTGCTTACCTGAAAATTTCCTTTTTTGAGTTTTAAGATCCACAGATTCAGCCCACCCTAGAGACCAGTGGATTTTCCAGAATAGGGATGGAAATTGACATCCAGCTATTTGGTTCTGTTCCATTAGGGGGGAAATTATCCTGGTTGTGGAAGTTGCCTCAACTGGAGGGAACTTCAGGTGGCAGTGATAGACAGGTCTGGTTCTGCCCCTAAGCTGAGAGCAGGCTGCAGCAGCCACAGTAATAGATCTGTGGACCTTTCTGCTCAAAGAAAGGACATTTTCAGGTAAGCACAAATAATAGAAAATGCCATTTTTATCAACTGGATTACTCTGGTCAAGCATGTGGACAAGGGTGATCCAGTTGATGTAGTGTACTTGTACTTCCAGAAAGCCTTTGACAAGGTCCCTCACCAAAGTAAACTGGGTGCCCGGTTGGGCCACACTGAGAATGCAACATTCAGGGCAGACTGGAAGAAATAGGGCAGACAATCCTGCCAAACTGGTGGAGGGTTTTCTGTAATTTGATTACCAAGCCAGTAACAAAAGGGCTTCTGCAGTACCACAGTGGTTAACCAGAAGCCAAACACAGTCCTCTTTAGGCATTTCAGCCCTTGGTTATAACAATTTCCAGACAAACAGGTTAATAGAGTGAAGAGTTCTTGAAAACCTAATTCATCATATGTGAGGTTCTTACTAATCCCAAAGGATCAGACACTTACCCCAGGACACTTACCCAAATATCACACTATCAGCCAATCCTTAGTAAACTAACTAAAGATTTATTAATAAAAGAAAAGAAGAGTTACTGGAATTGTTAAAGAATCATATACATACTAGTGATTTTCAGTGTTCATAGATCAGAATTGTAGCAGTGATGTTACATCTCCTGGCTTGCAAAAGTCCCTTTGGAATTATCCCAATAGGTCAGAATCTAAAGGCATCTTAGATGTAAAGTCTGTTAGTTTTTCCATGGATTTTCCAGGGTATTCCAAATAGCTACTTGGAAGATCTCAGTCCCAAAGCTTAAACTTTCCCTGTTTAAAGTTTGGCAGACTAGAGATGCAGGATCAGGCCCAAGGTTTCACTTTTATAGCTCTCCAGCAGGCTGCCAAGCCTCCTCAGTGCTTTTCTCCTAGGAAGAGTAGGCAGTGCAGATAGTTTGTGAACCTTTGTTCTGAAAAAACAACTCGGAGTCCTTGTGGCACCTTTGTTTTGAAGTTAATCTTTTATTTCCTATGCATACACAGGTAAACTAGTTACACTCATTTACATAATGAAATTAGCCAGTCTTCCATTATAACAGAGATAGATAAGCTGCAGACAATGTAGGTAATATCAACTTCCTGCAGTATCTCACATCTTTGATCTTAAGGTTAACTGAACACAGTCACATACATAACGTAAGACAATTTAAGACATGAAAACAGACTTAGAAACTAAAAGCTAATTTGATTACACTGATAAACTTCTAACAAAATATAGATAAACACAGGCAAATATACTTAGCATCTACCCTTGATGTCTGTTATGAATGAGTTAATGATTGTTGTGGTCTAAGAGTAACAGCCGTGTTAGTCTGTATTCACAAAAAGAAAAGGAGTACTTGTGGCACCTTGGAGACTAACCAATTTATTTGAGCGTAAGCTTTCGTGAGCTACAGCTCACTTCATCGGATGCATCCGATGAAGTGAGCTGTAGCTCACGAAAGCTTACGCTCAAATAAATTGGTTAGTCTCCAAGGTGCCACAAGGACTCCTTTTCTTGTTGTGGTCTAGTACATCTCTTAGAAATTCACATACAAGTGAATTATCCTGGTACAATTGTAATGCCTCCTGTTAAGTTGTTATGGGTCCTGCATAGGTTGGCTGGTCTGCCAATGTCACAAGAGATAAGAGGGAAAGTCCTCTTTTCGATCAGTAACTGATTAGAAGAGGGGTGGGCAAACTACAGCCTGGGGGCCACATCCAGCCCTCGAGCTCCTGCCGGGAAGTGGGGTCCGGCGGTTGCCCTGCTCTGGTGCTCCAGCCGGGGAGCAGGGTCGGAGTCTTGTCCCACTCCGCATGGCTCCCAGAAGCAGCAGCATGTCCCCCCTACAGCTCCTACTCATGGGGCAGCCAGGGAGCTCCGCACACTGCCTCTGCCCCAAGTGCCGCCCCCGCAGCTCCTATTGGCTGGGAACCACAGCCAGTGGGAGCTGCAGGGGCGGTGCCTGCTGGCAGGGCAGCGTGCAGAGCTGCCTGGCTGCACCTCTGGGAAGGAGCCAGAGCGAGGACTGGGAGCTGCTTGAGGTAAGCGCTGCTCAGAGCCTGCCCCACAACTGCGTCCTATGACCCAACACCCTACCCCAGCCCTTATCCCCCCTCCCCCCCTCCAAACCCCTCAGTCCCAGCCTGGAGCAGCCTCCTGAACCCCTAGCCCCACCCCAGAACCGACACCCCCAGATGGAGCCCTCCCACATCCCAACCCCCAATTTTGAGAGCATTCATGGCCTGCCATACAATTTTCATGTGGCCCTCAGGCTAAAAAGTTTGTCTACCCCTGGATTAGAAGGTAGGAAACAGAGGGTGGGAATAAATGGTCAGTTTTCACAATGGAGATTGGTAAATAGCTGGGTCCCTCAAGGAACTGTCTCTCTGCTGTTCAACGTGTTCGTACATGATCTGGAAAAGGGGGTAAACAGTGAGCTGGCAAATTTGCAGATGATACAAAATTACTGAAGATAGTCCAAAGCTGGCTGCGAAGAGTTACAAAGGGATCTCACAAAACTGGGTGACAAGGCAACAAAATGGCAAATGAAATTCAATGTTGATATGTGCAAAGTAATGCATATTAGGAAAACATAATCCCAACTATACATATAAAACGATGAGGTCTATATAAAATTAGCTGTTACCATTCAAGAAAGATCTTGGAGTCATTGTCTCTAGTTCTCTGAAAACATCCACTCAATGTGTAGCTGTCGTCAAAAAAGCTAAAAATGTGAGGAACCATTAGAAAAGGGATATATAATCACAGAAAATATCATGATGCTGCTATATAAATCCATGACATCCGCACCTGGAATACTGCGTGCAGTTCTGGTTGCCCCATCTCAAAAAAGATATATTAGAATTGGAAAAGGGGCAGAAGAGGGCAACAGAAATGATTGGGGATTGGAACAGCTTCTGTGTGAGGAGAGGTTAAAAAGACTTTGATCAGTTTAGAAATAGAGGTGAGGGAAAAGGGGGGATATGATAGGGTCTATAAAATCATGAATGATGTGGAGAAAGTGAATGGGGAAGTGTTGTTTACCCCCTCATGTAACACAAGAATCAGGGATCACTCAAAGAAACTAATAGGCAACAGGTTTAAAACAGGCAGTGCTACTTCACACAGCACACAGTCAACCTGTAGAACTTGTTGCCAGGGGAAGTAGTGAAGTCCAAATGTATAACTGGGTTCAAAAAAGAATTAGATAAGTTCATGGAGGATAGGTCCATCAATGGCTGTTAGCCAAGATGATCAGGGATGCAACCCCATGCTGTGGGTGTCCCTAAACGTCTGATTGCCAGAAACTGGATTGGATGACAAAATAGATCATTCAGTAATTGCCGTCTTCTGTTCATTCCCTTGACGTTATCTGGCGCTGGCCACTGCCACTATGGCCATTCTTATGTTTGTGTTTAAGTGATAGGCAGGGCTGTTTCTAGTTGACTAAGGTGTCCCATCCACTGTGAAGAAAACACCACACCAAAAGACCAAATTACAGTGCTATATTCCCCGCAGTTAGTTTGCAGTTAGAGAATAGGTGGGGGTACTTAGATAATGTCAGGTAATTAATTTCTTTGAAAGTTAAAATGTTTCCTTCATCTGCTACCTAATGACCTTAAAATTATAACCAAGTTTAGCTAACTTTAAACATACTGATACATATCCTGTCACGCAGCAGGCTGTATCAAACAAACATCCAGTATAAACAAATACAGTTTACTTTCTTGCTGCCTGCTAGGCAAGCTAATGACTTGAAATTATAAATCATATTATTGATTAATTATTGAATCTGACTTGAGCTGAAAATGAACTGTCCTGCCTCAGTTTCCTTTAAATGTCACAGGAACTGCAGAAATAAAAAATTGGATTTGCCTACCCATCTTACTAATTTACTAAATTCTTTCTTTTGCTCCAGTTGCCAGTTGCACTTTGTTATGTACTTTTGGAAGAATGCACATATTCTATATATATATATATATATATATATATATATATATGTTCTCTGAAAAATGAAGTGCATTGTACAGCTAATGTTCAGTGACTGTTTCCAAAGAAATTGAGGTCAGAGGCCAGTGTCATTTCTTGCCTCGGGTCAGGTTTTCTTTGGACAGGCCACCTCAATTTTTTTTCTAGCCTGCTTGTAAATTAGTGATTTTTTTCTCCCCCCAGGTTGGAGAACGTTCAGTATCCCTACCAACTCTACATTGCCCCTTCTACCAGTAGCACAGAGAGACCCAGCCCAAATGGCCCGGATAGACCTTTTCAGTGCCCAACCTGTGGGGTCCGATTCACCCGCATTCAGAACTTAAAACAGCATATGCTCATCCACTCAGGTAAAGAAACTTAACTGTTTTGAAGAATAAGTAGGTCATGGATCCAGGACGCTTGCTGTTTTTACAGCATGCTTAGTACTGTAACTGTTTTTAAATGAACTGCTGTATGCAAACTGACTTTTTTTTGCTTCAATCTCTTTTTCAGATTTCTAAAAATTGGGATTAATCACTGTGTGCATACCTATTTTTCCAACATACAGTCTAGCTGTGTTGCTGAATAATTAAACTTTGTATGGATGAAAACATATTTATTAAAGTTGGTGGAATAAAACATTCATACAGTAATGGGGCTTCTGCTTTTATGGAAAGGTTTGAGGCAAAATCAAGATGTTAAGCTGCGTCACTCAGGGGTGTGAATAATCCACACCCTGAGCAATGTAGTTATACTGCCCTACGTGCTGGTGTAGACAGCGCTATGTTAGTGAGAGAGCTTCTCCCGCCAATACAGCTACCACCTCTTGCAGAGGTGGCATTATTAAACCGAGGGGAGAGCTTTCTCCTATTGGCTTAGAGCGTCTTCACCAGACAGCAGCACAGCTGCACCAGTGCAAGTTTCTAGTGTAGACAAGCCCTATGAATCCTTTGCAAGGGTTGTACTGCATTGGCTTTTTTTATTATACCAGTCTCAAGTGGTGTAGATTGGAGTTCATCCTTGGATGTCGGAATTTTCTGGTGTGTTGCTTGAAGAGACTCATAAACCATAAGAAAGCTGTGACCAAAGCCATTTTATCCAAAGCAGGTAGCTGAGATTAGTAGTTATGTCCTCCTGTGTCTCAGAAACTTCTGCAGGGATAGGTGAAGGGGAGCAATCAAAATGACTAATAAATTAAGTGGTTGCAGTCAGTGTCATTTAGCAAGAGTTATGTATTAGGTCTGCTGCTTTTGAATCAGCCTTTCTCTCCAGATTTCTTTGCAGCCATTTTCTTTCAAACAAGTGACCAAAGGATGAGCTGTTAATGAGGTTGTTACTGTTTGTCACCCAGAGATTTAACAGTGTAGGATTTGGTAGATCAGCATTAACTGTGTCTTTGATAGTCCAGTGAATGTAGAGATACTTTTAACAGTTACAGTGCAGGCCTCTAAGATGCCCCTTATAGTTGTATACCAAATGGAATTTGTGCCCGTCAGTCAGAATGGTTGATCCTTGCTGATGGTTTTTAAGAAATCAGATTATAAATAATAGTTTTGATATTTTAAACATGTTTATGGCTGAAATACACAATAAGTTATATAAAGTGTATATAGAAAGCAACTTTTGATGGAGTTAGCCACCATTTACCTAATAAAATGTTTAAATCTATAAAAGTCATTTTGATATAAGAGAAATTGGATCCTTGCAATTGAACAGTAACAAGTTTACCCTCTCCTGGTTTATATTTGACCTGTCATCTTGCACAAATGCCATAAAATGTATGTGGGCAGAAGAACCACAATTCTCAAGGCACAAGTTTTTACTAGCAACTGTTACTTAGCCCAATAATGATCCATTAATGTAGTTTTTTGGCATTTGACAGTAACAAGACAACCTGCCTGTGCATATTTGGTTATTAAATTGTCCCAGGTAGGCTGCTAAAATTTTAAGATATCCATCAAGCATGCATAAAGTATTTCAGCTTGATCTGTTAGTGGACAGATGTCAGTAAGACTTGCATGGGAAGTTGGAAGATATTTTTTACTAGCTGTTTTTGAGTTACTCGTGTGAGGAAACCTCCAATCTGTAAATGCCAGAAGTATTTTCCCTTAACTCAATTGGCTGAAGAGATTTGCCTCAAACTTTTCAAGAAAATAAATGCTTTTGGACAGAGACCAAGCATGGAAAGTTTCAGCCCCAAAGGACAATATTTTAGAATGTTTAGCATGTGAAAGCAAGTTTATAAAGAGACTCAGTTTAACCTTAACTGTAGCTTTCACTATGTTGGAAGCCACAATTAAAGGAGCTCACTTACACATGAGGAAAGCAGAAGAATTGACAAGTAAGGTTAACAGCTTGGACTGAAACAACATCCTTAATTTAGACCATTTAACATTTTTTTTCTTTTGAACTATAGTGCGAATTGAGGTCAGAGTTCCAGATTCTTGGCCTGAATTCTGTCAGACCATTTAATAGGACTTTTTGTGGTTTAACCTTTTGTATAGTATTAGTGCTGGTAGTGATGTGATTGTTTAGGGAGAGCATGTTTCTCTCAGCCATACGCATTCCATTGCAAATTAACTGCTGTTGTACCGTGTAATATTTGTATTCACTCTGAAATGAGCATGGTCAGTAAAGGATGAGAGAGTTGGTAACAAGGCTTCTAAATTGGATGTAGGACAAAACTCAGGGCCAGATCATCAGATGTGTTAATGCTGCTTTGTGCTCCTTTGACTGTGCAAAGCTGCATTAAGGCTTACTTACCTGGCCCCCAGAGGATCACCCCTGTATGCAAGCATCCACAGGTGGCATAGAGCTGCTGTGTAGGCTCCTGTACCACAACTCCCTTGTCAGGCTCCTTGCATAAGCTAGGGTATCCCTATGGCCAGGCAGTCCCTTACTACCAGAACTGCTTATTGGGGCTATAGACAGTTGATGAAACTTTCTACTAAAAGCAATTTAAAGGTTGCTGTGTTGCACTGACCAGCCCAGCTCAGATCAGTCCAAGATCAGGAGACAACAAAGGTGGTTTATAGGTTCTGCTGCATCAAACACTCTGGCTGCAGGTCAGTTGGTCAGTTGCCTTGGTTTCTAACCCACAGAAGCCTTACAGCGGGTTTAAGTTATATAACGAAGAAGGACTATATAAGGATCCACCTTGTCTCTCTGTATAAGGACCTGGTCGTTATAAAACTTCCTTGTCATCTGATTGAGACAAATATCAGGTTTATGCTAATCGCTTCTGCCATTTTAAAGATAACCTGTTTCTCTCCTTCTTAAATCAGCACTTTACTCTGACTGGTCACAGCTGCTGTCCTGTTGAACAGAAATTGCCAAATGTGACCTCCAGTTGCACAAAGTAAATATTCCCCCCTCTTTTCCCACAGGCATTAAACCATTTCAGTGTGACCGTTGTGGGAAAAAGTTCACCCGAGCTTACTCGCTAAAGATGCATCGCCTGAAGCACGAAGGTAAACGCTGTTTCCGGTGCCAGATATGTAGTGCCACTTTCACTTCCTTCGGGGAATATAAACACCACATGCGGGTTTCCCGGCATATTATCCGCAAGCCTCGGATTTACGAGTGCAAAACATGTGGCGCCATGTTCACCAACTCTGGAAATTTAATCGTTCACCTGAGGAGTCTGAACCATGAAGCGTCAGAGCTAGCAAACTACTTCCAGAGCAGGTGAGGTGCACAACAAAAACCTAACAGGGGAAACTTGCTTTTTCTAAATCATCTCTTCCTGCTTTCAGGGCAGCCTGCTGTTCCTCTCATCAGGTTGCCAGCTAATTGCAGTCACGTTCATTCCTGCACTACTATCTGTAATCTCTGAGCTGCTTTTTAGTGTGTATAAACTGTATAATAAGGCATTGAAGAATCTAGTAGTTTCGAAAGACTGCTTCTTAGTGACTAGGCTACTTCTCTTTCCACTAGTATCTAAAAGCACGTTAATAGTGCTAAAAATAGCATTATATACCACAGTCTGTGAGTTTTTATAAATTATTTGATGGCTGTATCTGAAAGAGTTTGGACTGTCTGTTTAGATGGGGGGTGGACTTATGACCTAATTTTTTTTAAGTACTTTTTATTGAGGGAAGGATTTTATTATGAGACTGCATGAATCCAGATGATCACATCTTCATTCTCATTTTTAGGTTTATTTACTGCTAAATGATCACGTTTTAAAATTTCCAACGTATTAATCATACAGGCCTACTGCACATTCTTGTTAATCAGGTAGTAAAGAATTGGCTTAACATACAAAAACATTTCACTAAAAGCTCTTCAGAGGCCTGTAAATGAGTCTTGAGGAGTTAAAGTAGCACAGTAATATCACACTAATATGGGATAAGTGTTTATAAACAAGAGATTTTTAAATAGAGGGATAAGTAAATGAAAGTGAATGAGGGGAACTCTAGAGAGAGGGAGACTTCATTACTGTTAAATATTTAATCTTCTGAGAACAAGTTAGGTTTTAAAAAATAAAACAAAAGTTCCTTCATTCATGATAATGCAGATGTGTACATGTAAGTAGGCTGTTTGTTTTAAAAAGTATGAAGTAAACCTGTTGTAAGTTTATTCTTTGCATCATAGCAACTAAAATTCCCTAGCAATAATCTGTCAGGTGTTTTCTAGATGTCATATTTTTTTTGTCTTATGAAAGGTTTCAACATTTTGTTTGGTGGTTAGTTCTACACCACTTGTATAAAGAATTCCAAAAGAACATAAATCAGGAAATGTTTGCTTGTCAGCTGTCTTTCCCTGAAAATATAGTTTAAAAGTACAAAGTTCAGTACCTTCTGGTGTGTGCAGTTCATTGAGGGTACCACTTGTGCCAGAGGTAGCATGAATATACCACGAGATGATGCGGTTGCTGTGGTAAGCACTCTTTTTTTGTTGTTGAATACATTAAAACACACTCCTTTTAGTGATTTCCTGGGCCTTATTTGATTTTTGAAAATACAGATTAACATGTTAGCATAGTGCATTTTCCAATTATTCCCCGATTTGGATTTCCCCTAGATTTGGAAAAGTTCATCCTTTTCTGCAGAAAGAAAAGGGTCACTGAATCTCATATCATTGTTCCAGGAAACTGCTCCCTTTTGAATGGACTACATGGAAAAACCAAAGAGTGCCTATACTGGTTTTAGTTATGAATATGTCTGGTGCTGGATATTTGCAAAAAAGTTGACTTTGTATCATGCTCGCACAGAGTAAATCAGGAAATATTGGTAGAGTGTGTGAGACCTTTCCTCTGAGCATGTTCAGCCCCCAGTTTCTGAGAATAAGCTGTAAAGTTATTGTGACAAAAGAGCCAGGACTGGGTGGCTCGGGAGGAAATGAAATTCAGTCCACTTCTTAGTACAGGGAAACCTGCCAAGAGTGACCACTCATGGGAGTTAGCAAAAGTGGTCGCTTGTAAGAAGTGGTCTCTTTAAAGTTTGCAGACCAGATGGTGGTGGTGTTCCATGGCCTCTGCAAGTAGTCACTCATGACAGGCGGTCTCTCTCCAGGGGTGATCGCTAAGGCAGGTTCTACTGTAATAGGATAGGTGTCAGCATCACAAAAAACATTACAGTTGGCATCCTTATTGATAGTTTAGCAGAGAGGCCAAGGATGGAATGGGCTTTTGAAATTGAACTACCCTCAGTCATCTCGAATAGTCCTGTGTCATTGTTGAGGCACGTTGGCGGGGCAACTTGAGGCTCGGCTTTCATTGCTGCTGCCTGTGCTCCATCTGCTCTGTGGATAGAGAGCTATCAGTCCAACTTCTTTACCTTGACCTGTTGGAGCAGTGGTTGTCGTCTGCAGGTCTGTGCGCTGGGTCCTGCACTAACATGCTTTTGTTATACCTTTGTCCCCGTGCCTCAGCCCTGTCTCTTTTGCTTCCTGTATCCTTTTTAATTCCCTTTGACTTTGGACCCCTCCCCTTTGAGAGGAAGGTTGTGTTTGATTCTCTGGTAGTCCCTGCCCCCTCTACAGAGGTTGAATAGACCTGAATTTACCTGCACTAAATTTAGTTTGTTCTTAAAAAAACAAAACTCCAGCACTCCCTTTTTTGGCATGGAAGCATTCCGCACCAGGTGGCGATACTAACATCAACTCCCATCCTCCTCAAGGGGCTCAAACCCAGATACGAAGCTACCCCTGAGGAAATATGGTTGCATAAACCATGAAAATTTGATATCCCAGGTATAGCTTCTCCAAACATGTAAATAAAAACTGAGTTATAACCCTTAGTGAAGCATATTAGTGTGAAGATTGTAGCCCTAGCTGTGATAATAGTTTCTTTATTCCCTGCGCAATGCAGTAGTTAGCATAGCTGTATCTGATGTTTCTTTGAAAGGTTAACATTCTCTTCTGTCCTTTGCCCCTCTTCTAGTGATTTCCTAGTCCCGGACTACTTAAACCAGGAGCAGGAAGAGACCCTCGGGCAATATGAGCTAGGAGAGCATGGGTTTGAAAGCAACTCCTCTGTCCACATGCCTGTCATTTCACAGGTCTCGTCGACTCAGAATTGCGAAAGCACTTTCCCCTTGGGGTCTTTGGGTGGGTTGGCAGAAAAAGAGGAAGACATGCCGGAGCAGCCAAAGACTAATGCCAGTGCCGAGGCAACCAGTGATGACCCCCCGAAATCAGAGCTGTCCTCTATTACTATTGAATAATTCATGGTTTGGTTTCATTTTTGTTCTTTGGAAAGTGCCTGTGTTTGGTCCTGTACATTTTAATTTAATTTTTTTAAACAAAAGGAGGGAGATTTCCCTTTTTACTTTGTAAGCTACACTTTAAACAGAAAACTGCAACAGACGTTACATTATTTTTCATGACTGAATGATCAGTTCTGTGAAAATGTTTAAGACTGAATGCACAATAAGGTCCTGTCAGAGCATCATAGAAGCTGTGATGCACTTCTAAAGAAGAAGCAATCGACTGAAATCACTTCAACTTCCTTCTTCCACAATTAGAACAGCTCATTAAATTTCTAATGCTTCTGCAGACCCTCTGGTAAAGGGAGAGAATCAGAAGACACTTTTAAAATGACCAGTACAAGCATGCATGCTCGCAAGTTAATTAATGAGCAGAGTTTTGACTAACTTTAAGTAGATGTGTTAATCCTCTGCTTAAAATATGGCATGTCCTGTCTTTGTCCTTACTGTTTTTCAAACTGCTTACTATAACCCTTTTTTGGAAATCGTAAGCATTTCTGAAATATAACAGTACTGTCCTTTTAAAAAATGTCTCTTTACAAAAAAATCTCTGAATCAGTTCTGACAAATTGAGTGATGATGCCATGCCAGGTCCTCCCACTTCTGATATTCCACTCCGCTCATTCAAATAACCTATCCTGATTTGCTTATATGGGGCGAGGCATACAGTCAAGGAAAGTATAAATCCATGCAAGCCTGACAAATCTGTCATCACTGTATCTTTCTGTAAAGGAAACCACCTTTAAAAAAAAGAAAACGTGTCCCAGACTAAAATTCTTAAACCTTGGCCAGACTGCTTGCAGTCCTACTCACTTTCCCCTATCATACATATCACTAATCTCCAAAAGCTGGCTAGAGAGAGTTTACAGAAAGGAAAAAACAAGTTGTTCTTCTTTTGTGCATTATTGCACACTTTTGTGCTTATACATATGCATGTATACTTTCTGGGGTTTTTATTAGTCTGTTTTGGACAAAACAACCAATTTATTCTTTTTAGAGGCCAAGTTTCTAACCCAACAGGGGGTTGTTTATAAAAACCCTATATAACAATGTTAAATTGTTCCTGTTCCAAAACATTTTAAACCTTTGCCAAGTTAGTTTATTAAAGGCTGTTACTCCAGCTACGTACACAGCTCAAGCAAGCAATAAAGTGAAAGATTTGCGATTTCATTTTTTCCAGATTTAGAAATGGCTGTAAATTTTGGGTATGGGATTTTCAGAGCAGTGATTCTCATTTTGTTGCAGGCAGTTTGGGCTATAGTAAAGCTTAAAAACTTAAAGGAGGGATTGTATAAATTCTTTGGCTGCTGATGAAATTAACTCTCTTTGATACATAAACAGCTGTGTTCCACAACCCACAGCATGCTGAGAGTTTAAGTATTACCTGACCTTAGTATTCCAAGGGCATGTGTCAGACTCCCTTGGTTTTAGATCTACGTGGTAAACTCATACCATGGGTATGAGTCCCTCTGTCATGCACACATTGGATTGAAAGGAATTCAATCCTTGAGGGGGCCATTTAGGGATCTGGGGCAAAAATTGGGGATTGGTCCTGCTTTGAGCAGGGGGTTGGACTAGATGACCTCCTGAGGTCCCTTCCAACCCTGATATTCTATGATTCTATGAAAGAGAAAAATAGAGAAATGTTTTTAAAAAAGGGAGGGAGAGGAGATGCAGAGCTCAAATGGCAAGACTGATTAGTGTGCAATGACTTCAGCAGTTCTAATGTATCTGTAGAACTATGAAATATCTGCTGATAGCAAATCAGTGTAAAGCTTGTTGCACATTGGTAATATTTTAAAAGGCTTCAATGATAACATACTTACACATTTCTAGTGTTTCTTTAAATAAGTTTTCCCTACCCTGTGTTTATGTTAAAAAAAAAATTTAATAAGATTCCCAGTTTTTTCCAAATTACTGAAGCTACCTTTTCCCTCCTGTCTCATCTGCAGAAAATGTCACAGCTACAATTCATCTTATATGTCTATCTTGGTCTTTTGTAAAGGGCTTGGAGCAGAACAAATTTTTATTCAAGATACTGTACTATGAAATAGGCCAGTATCCATTGAAGGGACTGGATCAGAGGACCAGTCCTCTTCCACTTCTGATTTCTATAATTAAGAATCCAGTGAGTCAGGACAGTGCCTGTTAAATATTTCTTCCCGCGCCCCCCAGTAGTTCAGGATAAAAGTAGGATCTGGTACTAAACTCTAATTCATGATCCTCTTTCTCTGTTACAGAAGCATAAGTCTTCCTTGTACATGACAATTTTTAGTCAGTCATAAGTTAAAAAGCACTTAGGTACACACACAAACTCGTACTTCACAGCTGGCCCACTGTGTATAATGCACAATGAATTAACACATCACACATGGATGGACTTATTCCTTCTGCCAAAAAAAGATGGTTTTCACCCAGGACAGGATCTGTCGTAACACATAATTCACTGATCATGAGATGTGCAAATGCAGAATACACACACCTAGAATAACTGATTTTTAGATGACTTAAAATTTTGTAGGATGGTTAACTGCTGTCTGAAATGCTGTGGAGAACACATTAAAACTTGGTAGCTACAAGGACAGTATTGTAGCTCTAATCTGTTCTTTGGTTGGTATTTGTAATTGTTTCCTGTTAATATATGTATCCCTTCTCCATAGAGAGGAGTCCAAATGAAATGTAAATCTTCTTTCATTTCTCTTTTCCGTGTCTTTCTGGAAGTGCTCAGTTCTTGGGAGTACTAATGTCCCTCAAAGGAGAGATTTAAAATGTTCTAACATTTTACATCAAGCTCTATTGCTGGATATCCAGGTTCTAAAGCGAGATAAATGTCTAAGTAAACTGAAAGCAGCAAGCCTTAGAGTACACTGGGGATTAAACCTGAAACATAACTTCTTTAAAAGATGTTATCAGAGGGGTTTGATTCCTGGGCTGCTTTTTCTAAAAATAGATACAAGGAATTAAGTTATATTTTGGTTAAAAAGTAAGTTGTTCAGAATTTCTTTCAAATAGAGGAGATTCGGTTTACTGAGGCTGTAGTACCCCTGGCAGCAACTGTTGAATTGACAGGTATTCTCCAAAAGTATTCAGAAAGTGGTTTGAGTGCATTTTCCTTTTGCATAATCTTCTGGTGTACAGAGGATGATCAGTGCATTAAGTGGAAAATCCTTCCTTCCCCCACCCACTTACGCTAGAAGAGGGCCCTGACTACCACAGACCATGGATGGTTCTGCTATATGGCAGGGAGCAAGATTCAGGGACATGGATCTGCATTCCCTACATGTTGGACAGTGCCTCAAGGCGGAGGGGAGAGGGTCACCTCTGGCTCCCCTCTCCCCCACAGAGAGGAGAAGGAGGAGGAGCAGTTGCTTCAGCTGTGCGCTGGCCGATTTGGCCAAGTAATAGTTTCCTTTTGATGCTTGTGCACACAGCTCCCCAGCGATGGGGATACATTTGCATTGAGGAGATTAAACTTTCCCCCAGTACTAATTGGAATGTCAGTTTTCTGCAACATAGTTTTATTATCACAGGTTAAAATTTTTGTGTCCCTTATTAGTTTGTCTTTCTCACTACAATTTGAGTTCAGTTGTCAGGCTAGCAAGTACTGTGGTCAAGTCTCTCATACTGAGAGTTTAGTTGACTAGATCTTTGAAAATGGTTCTGGTTTTCACGAGGCTGAAAGGTGTGAACTTAAACTTTTAAAAAAAGTAATAGCTGCCAATGCAGTAGAATATATTTTATAAAACTATGGTCCCTAGGTACCTTATGGTATAAAATTTTATTGTTTTTAAGATATGGCTTTAAGTTTTTATATGTGGGCTTCCGTCATTTCTTGGTTGCTGGTTTTCCCCTCCAGTCCAAAGACTTCAGCGCATGAGAATTTTGCCATCCTGTTTTCAGGGCATACCCTGTAGCATTTTATATGCAATTTGGAGGGGTAGAGGCTTTGTGCACGCTGCCTGGATTGGCTGGCATAGGTAATATGCAGATGTAGGGAGCACCTTCTGTTCCTAGTTCATTGTGGGCAGAAAAAAGTACTGGTCTCACCATCAAATATAGGGTCGGACTGTGCCTCAACCACATCAGAGGTCACCAGCAGAACATAGTTGGTGCAAAATATTCAGAGGGAATAAACCGTAAAACGTGAACTTTTTAAAAAATACAACAGTAATTGTTAACGCTCTGGGTTTTTGTTAACTTGGTGCATGCTACAACAGTCATTCAGTATCCTACAGGGCTCGCCGACAGATCTGGTTGCACTAAAAAATAAAAATAAAAATAAATCAGTTTCTGGGGCTGCCCTCCTGTATGGACACCACAGTCTTCCTGAGGGTTGATAAAGTCCCCAGAGGAGATTTTTGACCATTTTGTTTAGCTGATGCATGCTTTTGATATTCTGACTATAGCCCTGCCTACAAGAAAGTCCTCAGTGGCTTCCTTGCCCTGCTGTTTCAGTGCCTTGACTCTCTGGGCACTGGCCTTTGATGGAATCCTTGAGCGGGGGGAGGGTAAAGCTGGAGGAAAAATGTGAATTAAATTATCATTGGGCTTCTTTGTGTGTTTTAGTAACAGTGCAACCCTTTTAACTGTGCCAGTCTCCAGTCACCAGCCGTATATCCAGTCGTCATCTCATACACAGTACAGCTTCTCTTGTTGACGCTGGTCACCGCTAGATTACTTGGCATGTTTATTGACTTAACAGAAATGTTTTTTGGTTTTGTTTTTAATGTATACGATGTTTAAATACACTTCACATTTTATATAATACTATCTGGCTATTAGTATTTTTCAGGAACCATAGTTCTTGGTGGCTATATATATTTTTGTGACTTTTTTGTAAACTAAGTGCCGTTTCAACGTTACAATCATTTTTAGAGTTCTTGTAATCAATGTGAATATCATGTTTTTTCAAATCTGTTCTGAGCCTGTAGTGTTTGCTTTGTGATCATATGTGTAATGTATATATTCTGTATAGTTACATTGTACTGAAATACTAGCTTGTTTGATATAAGAAAAGTATGTATTGGGTACTTTTTTGCTAGCCTGATTGTTTAATCTTTAAAAAAAATGTTTTGAAATACAAAAAAAAATAAAAATCTCCAAACTGGTCCCCTTATAGGTCAAAATTAGGGGGGGCAGGAGGAGGAAAAACTAGTTTTGAGTGTCTTTGGATAGAAACATGAAGCTAAGATTTTTCATTAAAATATTAATGTTTTATGGAGTATATACTTGCTTTGTGTCGTTACTTTACGTATGCCTAAGAGTACGGACAACAGACTCGATTCAGCTCGGCTGTAAGCAGGTGCAACTCTCAGTGGGATTTCAGCCTTTTATATTAGGGCTGACTTTGGTCTGAAGTAGTTAAATAGGGTGCAAAACTACTGTTTTCAACATCCTGTTCAGAAGGAAGGTAGCTTTAAACGAAGTGAGTATTAATGAGTGACCGCAGAGACTGCCTGAGTAAGGAGTATTATAAAGAAGTACCTGACATCATTTGACTTTCATACATGTGTGTATGATCCTTGCTATTCTTTTGCCATGTGTTCTGGAGGGGGAAGAAAAAAGGCACAGGGAAGGCTTCCTTCCTAATGTGGTTTTCCTGGTGGAACATCACTGGAAACAGGCCTGTTCTGAAAAGAACAATATTTAAAATGTCATTCGATGGAGTCTTTGCAATTGCAGCTACAAGCTTCAATTTGACCATGGCACAAGCTCAGAGGAAGGGGGCTTAAGCTATGCCATCTCTGTCACCCCTTACAGTTAAATTAGGCCTGCTTTGACAAGTCCACACGGCCCTGGCTGTGCTAGAACACTTGGCTCTCCACATGGCTAGGGAACCAGTGTCAAGGCACTTGACTTCTGGAATAGCTTGACTGAAATGTTTAAAACTCTACCCAGCCACCTGCATATTTGCCATTCCTGCTATGGTCTGATGTGACTGCCAAATATGAGCATGCTAGCAGTCCAATCCTTGCTGTGTTCAGCATCTGAACTTGGGATTAGAAAACCAAATGGAAAAGCCAATGAGATTCCAGAGTACAGGGTAAGCATCCATGATGAGCTTTGGAGGGGTGGGTTAGAACAGCTTGAGTTTTACGTATTTTGTGCTCTTACTTTCCCCTTTGAAAACTTTGCCTCGTGACTGGTGTATGGTGTGGGAATCATAATGGATTTTGTTTGGGGAACGGCAGGGTTCTGGTAAAAGTGTTTTGGACAGATTCATGATTTGAGATGGAGGCCTTTACACTCTTCTGGTCATACTGTCCTGAAAATAGGAACCTTAGAAAGTCCCTGGGAAGACATTCAGACTGAAATGGGAAAGGAGCAGTGATTCTGAATGAACTGGCACAAATTAAAAACCAACATTCCAATATATGAGTCTCAGTGTGAACATCTGCTGAGATGAGAAAAGACCAATAGTGTGTGTTCCCTTGGTAGATCTCAGGGTCCAAAGAGGTCACTTGAGTGTGCAGGCAAGCGGACTTTTGCAATACAAATCCAAATATGCTAAACATGCATTTTAATTTGATGTGAAACTTTTTCTATATTAAAGACCTTGCCTTGGCAGTTGTACTCTGTCTTAGGGTGTCTCTACACTATAATGTGAGCCCAGGGTTAGTAAACCTCGAGTTAGCAGACCCTGAGTTTGCTAACCTAGGGCTTGAGCGTCTACACTTATTTGTAACCTCAGGATAGGAATTGCTCCTCCTGCAGGAAAGCAGGCCAGCGGGTGGTACTTAGGTCAAAGAAGAGAAGTTCCTTTCTTCATCCAGGCTCTGCCACATAGTTCCAGCAATTGCTCAGGAAATCCAACCTGTGACCACAGAGCCCATTGTGAATAACTTCTCAGTGCAGAATCAGTGGGGGCAGCACTGGCTCATACCAAGGTTAGTTATATGACCCTCAATATTTGTTGGGTCAGTGTATTAATGACTTCAGTGCGTTCCAGCCTTGAAGAGACAGTGCCCTGTTCTAGGAGATATGATTAAGACTATGTCCAAGGGCTGATGGCTGTGGGTCTGCTGCCAAGGTGATAGACATAGAATGCAATGGAAGGGTTGGTGGATGTTATTCCCCAGGGAAAAGAAACTCCCAGCTGAGAACAAATGTCATGTGAAATAGAGCATGGATGATAGAGGAGACGGGTCTTGCTTTCATGGTCAAATCACTACGAGTTTCCTGAAACATTCTGATGAAAATGAAATTTTGACAAAAAATGGAAACACCTTTTTTTTTTTTTTTCCAAAAAGGATCATATATTCCACCTCCAACTTTAGTGCTTTTCCCATGACGGCATAAAATGACCCCCTTTTAAAAGCTTGACCCTGCACGTTGAAGGCAACGGGTAACACTGACACTGGCTTCAAAGGACCAGGAGCAGCCACTGCAGCCCCAGTTCATCAAAGCATTTAACCACGTGCTTCAAATCATCCTTATTCAGCAACACACTGTTATCTTGTGCTTGCGTGCTTTGCTGATTTGGGGCCTTAATGCGAGTAGCTTCTCTAACTTGTTTTCATCTGAGCGATCTTGAACTTCAGTTTTTAAAGGGCTTCATGGAAACTACATTAGATATTGGACTGGAAACCCCAGAAGAAGCGGCAATAAGGTGGACCAAGATAACATGGAAACGCACAATAGAAGCAGAATAGAAAGCTATCAGAATTACATGGGAAGAAGCTAAGACTGCAGCAGGAGCCCAGCAAAGAGGGAAGGCAGTGATGAAGACCCTATGTTCTGCATTGAATAGAGAGGCATGAGAGAGAGAGAGATGGAAACTATATTATTGTTAGGTTTCAGAGTAACAGCCGTGTTAGTCTGTATTCGCAAAAAGAAAAGGAGGACTTGTGGCACCTTAGAGACTAACCAATTTATTTGAGCATGAGCTTTCCTGAGCTACAGCTCACTTCATCAGTGAAGTGAGCTGTAGCTCACAAAAGCTCATGCTCAAATAAATTGGTTAGTCTCTAAGGTGCCATAAGTCCTCCTTTTCTTTATATTATTGTTAGTGTGTATTTACATGAAAACAGACCCATGAACTGTAGAATAAAATCCCGCAGAAAGAAGAGTCTGAAGCACTGCATAATAGACAACAGAACTTTAAAAAAGGAAGAAAAAAAATCCCCTCCAAGTTCAGACTTCATCTTTCCCACAGTTTAACAAAAAATGCCTTTATGTAACGTTGGAGCTATAGTGATCAGTTTCAGGGTTGACGTGACAATAATTATAAACAACTGTTATGTAACCTCTTAGTTGATTGAGCTGAAATTAATAAATTTAAAGGAAAAGACAAACAAAAAAAGAGTCCCTTTAGGGAGCTTATGTTTTAAATAAATAAAAATCTTTCAGGTTGACCTTTTTTGCAAAGTTAATGCAAACCCTGGATGAAAAAGCTGCTTGAGGAATAGTTGGCCAAAGGCGCTGCTCTTTAAAAACACTATTTATGTTAAAGGGAGAACCTTGTTTTAAGAGCTAGACACATTTGAGTCTGAAACAGGGCGGTGGTGTTTAATAGTTCATTTTTATGTCAGTTTTGTTTACTTTGTTTAAAACACTTTTTAAAAATTTTTAACATGGGAGCTAGGTGTAAATCAGCCAGGTCCATTGCCTACAATGGAGATACACCTACTGAGGATATGGCCTATATATATATAATTCCCCCTTTGTTTGCCTTTTGCCATCTGGAAAACATTTCCAGGTTTTTGAGTGGAGCTCAAGTCAACATGGCTGGCCTGTGCCAACTGTCTCAGGCTTGCAGGGCGTGGACTATGGGGGTATTTAACTGCGGTGTAGATGTTCAAACCCGGGCTCTGGGACTTGGGGAGGGGAGCCTGAGTCCAATTCAGCTGACATGGGGCAGCGGCGGGCGTTTAATTGCAGTGTAGACATACCCTAGGAAGCCAAGACTGAATTTATGCTTTTCTGTCTCCAGAGGTGTTTCATTAGCACAGTTACCCGTGACATGTTCTACTGCGTGCTGCTTACTGAATCAACTCAAGCAATCCAAATCCCTTTCCAAACAGACCCCGATTAACCTCATTCTTCCACACTTCCTTTAGCCCTTTATGTCCTGTGCACAGCCACACCGTTCAAGAGGGAGCCGGATAAACTAATTGAGTGAATTTAGTGTCTCTGTGCAATGTAGATGTTCTTATTTGATTTGAATCTGTTCAGTTACATTTGGTTTTCTGCTGTTTATTGTTTAAATGACAAGACCCTACTTTGTAATAGTTCCCAGAGGTGGAGTTCTATGGCATTTAAATCAGGGGATGTGGACTCAGGGGGCCTGGGTTCTCTGCCATCAATTTGCTGTGTGACTTGAGTAAGTCACTTCGTCAGTCCTTGCCTGTGTAAAATGAGGATAATGAGACCTTGCCTTTATTTGCAAAATTCTTTGAGATCTTTGGAGGAAAGGTGCTGTGTCAATGTAAAGGCCACACTTAAGGGTGCTGTTATGAATGTGTTTGCTAAGGGTAAAATTTGCCCCTCTGTATTTTCTAAATCCCACTTAAGCCCTGTTTTGAGGATGTAAGTGGTGCATGGGCGTTGTGCTGGCCCTCTGCTCGGGGGTGAATTTCACCCTAGATACGTTCATGTTCTGGCTGCAACATGTCCTCACTAGTGCTGTTTAGTCACTTGGACACTGCAGTGATTGGCCTGGCATTAAACCTAAATGAATGGATTGATCACAGCAGTATGCTGATTGTCTGTGCAAGTCTGATCTTAACAGGAGACGCATCCTGCCACCTCCAGCAGGTCAAGTCCCTGACTTAAGCAAATAGTTTTGAAGTATTCCTGTGTAATTTCTTGCAGTTTTGCTTAACCTTTCAACTCTCTCTTCTACTGATATTCAGCGTGGTCCAGCAGTTAGGGCACTGAATTGGAATTCAGTAGGCCATCTGCCACTGCATGAACTTAGGTAAGTCACGCCACCTGTCTGCCTCAGTTTCCCCACCCACCTTCATCTTGTCTACTTAGTACCTGCCCTGAAGAGCTTAGTCTCTTTTATTAGGTGTATGTACAGCACTGGCACGACTGGTCACAATCTTAGCTGGACAATCTGGGTGCTACTGTCATGCTAATAATAATAATGATTTGGCTGATTATTTTTAGTTGCTCCTTTGATTGCTTACTTGAGTGAGAGCTCACCAGGGGTCAGGAGTTACTCTCCAATTTTCTTACAGCAGGAATTTTCTTTAAAGCCCTTCATAAGCGGTGTCCTCCAAACATGGCTATAATAAGCAAGCCATAAAAATGTGTGATGTTGCCTGGCTGGTGGAAATGTGTGATTAAGGACATATCCAATTGTGACGCATGACTGGAAAGCGTTAAGCATCCTGCAGGATAAATAACTTAAATTCAACCCTTAAAGACATATGGAGAGATAATGTTTGTGTTTTTCTTTATTTACATATATATGGTAGTGGTCAACAATGTAATCAAACAGTCCCTGTCTATGCTGTATTCTGTTACTTCAGAGATCAAAAGGACATCTTAACATTTAAATTAACTGTAAACATAGGATATGCTGTATTCATCTCCCTTTTGAATATGCTGTATTCATCTCCCATCTGTGAATGGTGGAAAAACAGGCAATTGCCTTATGTTAATAATTACCTGCGATGCTTAGGAAATGGGTCCACTTCAAATTTCCCATGAGTGCCTATTGTTCATGAAGGACTCTGAGCTGTCACAAGAGAGCCTGAAACTGTATAAAAGTAATAGCTTGGGTCCTGATCCTGTGATCTCAGATCTGCTTGAGGCTTCATGCAGGGGAAGTCTAAGCCACAAGGACTGAGATCCTGGACTCTGGACCACTCTGAATATAAACACTGGACTATAACCTATGAACTATTTTGGAAATAACTCTTTGCATCTACAAAGCTCTCCATCTCTGCCATGAATCTGAATCTCAAGATTGTACTCAAGTCTGTATGTATACTGATCTTTTAACCAATACTCTCTCTCTCCTTTTTAAATAAATTTTAGTCTAGTTAGTAAGTAAGTAAGTAGTTAGTAAGAATTGGCTGTAAGCATATATTTGGGTAAGATCTAGAATATTCATTAACTTGGGAGGTAATGTGTCCAATCCTTTAGGATTGGTAGAACTTTTTTATATGATGAATAAGATTTTCAGTAATCCTCATCGTATTTGACTTGGGTGTCTGGGTGAAGGCCTGAGGCTGGGTTACTTTAAGAGAACTGCATTGATGGCTTCTGGGTAACCAGTAAGGTATTATAGAAGCTGTTTTGTGCTGGTTTGGTAAATCTAAGTGTTGGAATATCCACCAGCTTTGGGGATTGTCTGCCCCGTTCTTTGCAGTTCACCCTAATCAAGTGACCTCAGTTGGCTCCCCTGGGACTCCGGTCACACCAATATAAATTATAAAACTATATACGTCCTATGAATTTAGAGCTGCTGAAAGATTGACACAGCCCTGGGGACTGATTTTCCTCCACAGAACAGGTTACAGCGGAGACCACTGTAGTGCAAGTTTCTCCAGACTGCCTCGTTGCTCTGCCTCAACCCTGACCTGAAATGACCTAGACTGAGCAGATCACTGGTCATTCTGTCCTTGGAGCGCCAATGGGACGGCGTCACAAGTGCCAGTTGCCAGGGTCCTTTTTCTTGGTGATGTAGGCGCCTGTTTATTGAGATCCACCAAACTCATTAACACACAGTGTGCGCAGAGTGGTACGAGACATACAAGGAGGTATAGTTTGTGCTCTCAGGATCTCACGGGCTACATACAGAGGCATTCTGGGTTTTGCATGGCTCTGCTCTGAGCAATCAAATTCCATGTTTTAAGAGCTACGTTGGTTTCGAATTAGTTGCCAAAAACAGCATTTGAAAAACAAAGTGGGTTTTACTTATTCCTATAAACTCAAATACCTTGACAGATTACTCTGATGTGTTTTCTAAAAACTTGGCATGTGGATTGATATTGTAGATGCCAAGTGACTGCCCAGGGTGAATTGGTCTGACATGTGTAGCCTGGAAAAACAGAAGCATCGAACGGGAAAGCTGGCAGACTCCTAATGGCATGCACAGGGCTGATGAGCCTGAAGAGAACAACTGTCCTCCACACATCTGGGGTCTCTCGTGGTTGGCCCTAGCAGGTAACAGCCACACAAGCCCCGAGTGGTAAGTATGTACATGCAGCACGTTGACTGATAAAGTGGAATGAGCGGTAACATGGGATGGGGCCAGACTCTGTACAGAGAGAACCAGTCTGCTCAGGTCAGGTTTTCAGTACTTCATTGTATGTTTATTTCCCCCATGTCCCGTTTGGAGCCCTGAAAATCCTTTCTGATGTTCCTGCTTTTGATGCCCTTTTCTTCCCAAAATAAGCCAGATGGACTATGATCCACCCAGCACCGACCTAAGAGACCCATGGGAGCCCATCTATGCTTCCCCAATTGTCCCATAGCATGAGGCACCCTCTCCTTCCACTGCCTGAGTGTGTTGCCTCCTCAGTGCACTCAGACCCTGCCTGTCCAGGAGCCCAGGCTCTCCAGTTTGGCAATGCAGAGCCATTAGCGGCTAGCTGAGCCCACTGGATTTTTCCACTCCAAATCTAGTGGTTGGGTTTACAGAGATATGGACCCAACACCAAACCCTGGATCTAAGCACCGCCAGACTTCTTGGGGGTGGCTCATCCAAACCCATGCGCAAGGTCAGAAGGTTTGCAGGTGTACCCTGACTTCATAGCAAAGTGAACCAAGCCCCTGTTTGCTTTGGGCTGTTTGGAAACTGACACAATTTAGTGGCATGAGCTCATCTCTTGATTTAATATTCCCTGGTAGCGGGGGTTGTTTTGGTTTGGCTTTTCTTTTTTGTGTTGCGGGGGACAGGTTGTTCTTGCTTTGTTTCAGTTTGCATCTGTAACACATCAAGTGCTTCCACACAGAGGAGGTAGCCTGTAGTTTTCCACGTACAATCTCTCTGCTTCCACTCCGCTCAGTGCATGGAGATGTTTGTTCTATGCTAAAACAGCGGGGCAGGCAAAACCGCAAGTAAATCAGACTGTGAGTTTTTTTCCACTTTTAATAACAGTTTACTATTCTGTAAGTGCATATAAAGCATATGTCCCGTTCATCTAGCCAAGGAGCTTGATAGTCCATCAGCAAGAACTACCATAGGTCTAGGGAGACTGATTTATACAAGCGAGAATACACATGCCAGGAGCTGGCAGCAACTTGCTCCTTCTTCTTCTTTTTTTTTTTTAAACAACTTGGCAAATCCTCTTCTTCTCCTTCATCCAAACTTTTGCCTTTTATAGTCGTTGAATAATGCTTTTTATTTCTGGAAAAAATGTATATAGTAACATTTTTCATCAGCCATTTTTCTTCCTTTTCTGAACAATATGGGGTGCAGAGAACCCTAGCTACACAACAGTCAGTTGCTGATTGAACCCCCCCCCCCCCCCCGCATGAACAGTCATACGCACTGTAACCTGCGCACCGTGCCTGGAATGCACACCCTCCGGCATGGACTCACGCACTCTCTCTTGTACGGGCTTAGACATGTGCACATCCACACACACACACACACAAACGCACCACACTCATGCAACCCCTGGCACCCATTCTCATGCTCACATGCGTGAGCATACATAAACGTACATTCGTATGTATGTGTACAGACATACAGGTATATTAACTCATGCACGGACTCATGGAGATCAGTACCCCCACCCCCCGATCCCTGCATACTGGTACATGCACAGCATCAGCCATCGTCTCATCCACGTTTCAACTTTTCTTGCCCACTTGGACTTACACGTTTGCAATTTTTCCACACATGCAGGGACACATTCAGATGTGGATGGACAGATCCTCAGACACACATTATTAGACACACACTGTCTCACACAAGCATATAGATTTATGATTTGTTGTGAGTGGAAAACAGCTGGGTCAGGTTAATCAAATACAGCAGAAGATTTAAGGCCAAATATTGAAAAGCAGTGTCTGGTAGTGAGGGGAAATTCTTAAAAGCACAATGGTTTCATGGCTCTGTGCCAGCACAAGAAGATGTGTGTCTGGCTACGCTAAACATCAGCACTAGGTCTGTTTCACTCCAGGAGTGCTCTCAGATGTCGGGGGGGAGGGCAAAATCCATGTTGGGTTTGGCCCCACGCACCAGGGACGTCATTTTGGAGCACTGGCGTTTCAGAGGGGGATGCTGAGTTGCATAGCATGGGAACTGCAGCAAAGGGAATTACAGTTAACCCCCTGCTCATGCCACAGTCGATCAGAACGCTGCTTCCCTGTCATGTGTTTTCTGTCTGTCCCTTCCCATCCTTGCCAATGACTAAGATGTGTGTTTGCTACCATGACAGTAAGTGTGACTAAATGACCCAAACAGCTAAGTCTCCTGTGTGGTACAGCTGAATACCAGATACTGCAAAGCTGAATGGGTCAAGGTGATAGAACTTTTTACCCTGAGGTCGCTGGTTTACAGCCAGACCAGACTGGGAGTGACTGTGACCAATTGATGGTTGTTCTGTAGCCTACATGGAATGAGTTGGTGGATTCTCAGTCCAGTTGCTGGGCATCCACGTTGTAAGAATCATCCCTTCAGCTGTCTCTAATTCACCCCCTTCTTGGCAGCCTCTGCAGAGAGCCCAATGAGTTGAATGGCCACAGAGCCTGGACTCCCATCATTCCCCTGATTTGGGTCTGTCCAGTTCAGGGTAACAGCACATTAGCAGGGACAGAGGGGGGTGGACACTTGCATTACCGTTGCCCGGGCTATACCTGTTCGCTGGCTAACCGGAGTGCCTAATTCTGCAGGGCTGTCAATTCAGTCTGTCTCACAAGTGCCGTAAGGGCTGGAAAGGTTTGGAAATAATCAACTGCAGAGGAAATAATTTCATCTCAGGATTCTGCTGGCTGACGATGCTCACAATTTATGATGCCCCGGAAGCTGAGGCTGGGATTATTTCTGTGCGACTCCCACAGCTGCTGCTTGGCAGCGCCGTGACTGTGTTAGAAATGACTGAACTAGATCAATACAAGCAGAGCTGACCTATAAACATCCATGAGCCTGAGTGCTGGGGCTCAATTTAGTTGAGTACGGATGGGAGCCACTCCTTTCCCTGCACCTCCGTCTCCTTCTGTCCATAGGTAGTGCTGCCTGGGTGGAACTGCCTCCTCCTTGACCCCATGATTCCTCTGTTCCCATCTGGCAGATGGGACATGCTGCTCTGCAGTGACTTCTCTTCTCCCAGAGAAGACCTGCATCTCCTAGTCTCTCATGCCCTGACTGATGTTGGTTGGGCAAAAGAGGTAGTCCATTTCCTCATGTGGGACACCTGGCTTGGAAGAAAGGCAGGTCTAGTGGGAGGGCACTGGGCTGAGCCTCAAGAGACCTGGGATCAATTCGTCCTTGGCCAAGACAGTTAATCTACCCCATGCCTCAGTTCCCCATAGCACTTCCCTGCCTCTCGGTGGTGCAATGAGGATAAATCCGTTCATGATTGTGGGCTGCTCAGACTCTCTGGTGAGGGAAGCCAGGTAAGTACCTGCATAGATTGGGAGGTGTGTTGTGCTCCCCTCCGCTGATTGGCTGACATAGAGCCCAGGGATTCTCTACCTGGCTCTGCCACTGACTACCTGTGATATAAAGAGCAAATTGTGTAACCTTACTGGGCCTTGGTTTCCCAGCTTACTATATAACCAAGTGCTTTGTGGAAGCACTTGGCGATCGTCAGATGAAAGGCACAGTGTAATTGCAGAGTATTCTATGCATTACATGAAGAGATCATCAATGTGCCTGCTCGTTAAAGAACCTGTAACAAAAGCTCATTTCTGACAGGCGTGGTTTTGTCTGGGCATCCACATTCTGTTTCTTTGTAGGTAGATGAGCCTTGGCAGGTATAGAGTATGTGCTGAACACATGGTCTACAGAGATGAGAACCAGCTGCTTCTTCCAGATGTTTCATTCCTCTTTCCTGTTTGTTGCACTTCAGGATAGGAACCTCTTCAGCTGTGTGAGACACTCACTGTTCTAGGATCTCTGGGGGTGGAGGGGAGAGATTAGTCTTGTGTGATGTCAGCAAGAAATGGAAGCAGAAACAAAGTTTCCCACTTTTGTGGGGACATGCTTGAAGGGACTTGGAGCTCTGGCTCTTCCCGTTGTTCATGTGTTTGCCTGCTGTGAGATAAGAGAGGCCAGAAAGGAGAGCTGCGAATTACAACTGAAAACACTGATGTTCTTTCCGTGCTCATATTGTCCTGGCAGCGTTCATGGTGGGCAAATGGAACTGGATACAATAGAATCCTCAGGTTTCAGAGTAGCAGCCATGTTAGTCTGTATTCGCAAAAAGAAAAGGAGGACCTCCTGGCTCAATCCTTGCTCAGAACTTAGACCCAGTTCAGATCCCCTTTAGGCGTTGTCTGCTGGAGCCTCGCAAGGGAGCTTAACGCCCTTCGTCAAGCCTCATTTTACCATGCATAAGCGCAGCTCGGAGGTCTGTGTAAATGGGGCAGTAGGCAATAATAGGGGATGTTTACTCTGCATCACAAGGGGTGGCTGCAGTTTGTGGTGACGTACCCAAGCTAGCTAACTCGGGTGCCAGACGAAGTGAAGCCATGACAGCATGCGCTCCAGCATGGACTGTTCAAGTTCACTCAGGACCCCGGGTGATTACTTGCATGCTGCTGCAGCTTCACTTCTCCAGTCCCTGAGCTGGCCCAATTAAAGCTAGCTTGGGTAGGTCTAGGGAAGCTACAGTCCCATCCCGTGATTGCGGTGGACACATACCCTTGGAGACTTGCACAAATGTGGGGTAATTTCCCCCTGTTGTTTTAATTGGGGGGGGGGAGAGAATGACTTCTGTGCTCTGGTTGGGGCTGGCGTGATATGGAGAGTCTGTTCTCAACCACTCTCAGTAGGACCAGGAAGCACCAGAAACCTAACTGGGGAGAGCCGTTCTTGTGAGCTTGCCAGCCCAGTTTTGCAGACTTGAGCTTTGGATAAGCAGTCCTTGTTTTGAACCAACTTTGGATGGTCTGGGAAGCTTACCTAACACTTGGTAGGATCCTTCTCTGAGAATTGTGTCATGTGGAGGGAAGGGAAAATATTTTCACCATGCAGGAGCTTTTCATTCTAGTTGTTGGAGCTGGGGGTCCCGATGGATGTGCATAGAAATATTTTTACAGATGTCAGAGGTGTGGTATCCGGGACTGTGGTTTGTCCCCTTGGAATATCTCACGCTATTAATGCTTTTCTACTGTGGATCACAAAGCTCTCTAATGAAGTGGATAAGCATTGCTAACTCTGCCCCAAAGCGGATGGGACACTGAGTCTCAGAGATTGACACGACTAGGCCCATCTGCAAGGAAGTTGATGGAAAGCTGGGGTCTCCTGAGCACCAATCTTGTGCTCTATCTCCTGGGCCTGGCCATATCTATCTCACAGGTAAGGGCCACATGCAAAGTTCTAATTCAGAGCTGGGCCTGAACATTTGCTATAGCTTGGGGGCGATTGCAGGTCTAAGATTTCACATCAGACCGCACCTCTGATCCGGACATTTCAAAAACCCTTTGGTAGCTGAAATAGAATCATCATAGAATATCAGGGTTGGAAGGGACCTCAGGAGGTCATCTAGTCCAATCCCCTGCTCAAAGAAAGACCAATCCCCAACTAAATCATCCCAGCCAGGGCTTTGTCGAGCCTGACCTTAAAAACCTCAAAGGAAGGAGAATCCACCACCTCCCTAGGTAACGCATTACAGTGCTTCACCACTCTCTTAGTGAAATACTGTTTCCTAATATCCAACCTAGACCTCCCCCACTGCAACTTGAGACCATTACTCCTTGTTCTGTCATCTGCTACCACTGAGAACAGTCTAGATCCATCCTCTTTGGAACCCCCTTTCAGGTTGTTGAAAGCAGCTACTAAATCCCCCCTCATTCTTCTCTTCCGCAGAGTAAACAATCCCAGTTCCCTCAGCCTCTCCTCGTAAGTCATGTGTTCCAGTCCCCTAATCATTTTTCTTGCCCTCCGCTGGACTATCTCCAATTTTTCCACATCCTTCTTGTAGTGTGGGGCCCAAAACTAGACACAGTACTCCAGATGAGGCCTCACCAATGTCGAATAGAGGGGAACGATCACGTCCCTCCATCTGCTGGCAATGCCCCTATTTATACAGCCCAAAATGCCATTGGCCTTCTTGCCACCAAGGGCACACTGTTGACTCATATCCAGCTTCTCATCCACTGTCACCCCTAGGTCCTTTTCTGCAGAACTGCTGCCTAGCCATTCGGTCCCTAGTCTGTAGCGGTGCATGGGATTCTTCCGTCCTAAGTGCAGGACCCTGCACTTGTCCTTGTTGAACCTCATCAGATTTCTTTTGGCCCAAACCTCTAATTTGTCTAGGTCCCTCTGTATCCTATCCCTACCCTCCAGTGTATCTACCTCTCCTCCCAGTTTAGTGTCATCTGCAAACTTGCTGAGGGTGCAATCCACACCATCCTCCAGATCATTAATGAAGATATTGAACAAAACCAGCCCCAGGACCGACCCTTGGGGCACTCCGCTTGATACCGGCTGCCAACTAGACATGGAGCCATTGATCACTACCCATTGAGCCTGAGGATCTAGCCAGCTTTATAGACACAGAAATATAGAAATAAACACAGCTTCAGGAGCAAAGAGCCTTGTTTTGGTTTGTTTTTTTGTGGGAGTTAAACCACGCATAGTACAGAGCAGCGAAACTGGTGGAAGACCCCCAAAGAGAACTGGCGCTGGGATCCGTCCCTCCCACACGCTCGGCTCAGGAAGAACAACGTGCAGCTGCCAAATTTCCCCATTAAAATGTTGAGTTCCCTCTCCCCGCACCAACCAAATAAAGCTTGATTGAAACGAGCCGTTTTCATCTTCAGTGCTGCGATGTTTTGTTCCTGACTGTGAGTCAATGATTTTTCCAGTCCCTCCCCCATGATAAACAAGTGCAGGCTGAATGTGGCCCAAAGGAAAATGTGATTCCCTGCCACATGCCTCCCCACTACCAATAATAACCATATGGCCGCTCCCAGATCCCCTCTTTCCAACCAGCAGAAGCGCAAGCAAGAATTAGCCCTGGCACATACATAACAGGGGCTGAACCCAGCATTGCCTGCAGCTGGGCTGTGCACACCCACTAAACACAATCCCATCCTGCCACAATCACAGAGCCTTGTGCTGTGGCCCGAGTAGCTCTCCCAAGCTAAGCAGGGTTGGGTTGAGGGGGTGCTTGAATGGGAGATCTATGAAAAAGGAGCCGTGCCGCTGGGATGGCTCTGAGATGCTTTTTTGTTGCATGCTAGGGCAACCGTGTGCAATTCTGTATGCCTGCAGCAAGTAATTTGATGGGCATGTATACAGGGGATTTTTAGGACCAACTTCTCCCACCAGACCTAGAGCAGTGGTTTTCAACCTGTGGTCGACAGACCCCTTGGGGGGGGTCTGCAGACTATGTCTAAGATTTCCAAAGGGGTCCACACCTTCATTCAAAAATTTTTAGGGGTCCACAAATGGAAAAAAAAGGTTGAAAACCACTGACCTATAGGGACAATCAAGGATGTATAGCATTACGGCCCCCTCCAGCCAGAAAGCCAAAAGGCAAAGAATCCATCAGTCAAGCCCTGTATCTAAAGTCCCTGTCTGCCCACATTTTGCAAGTGCTCACAGGCCACCCATTGCAGCCCCACAGAGGGTGGGGACAAGGCCCATGAAGCTACTATGTCCTAAAGTGGCCCTTTAGTTGCAGTGACATCTGCCTCCTTCGTAGGTTGAGCTGCCTAGATGCTACCTGCAGGTTGAAGTTCTATGTATCTCATTCTCAGGAGTTCGGAAAAGTCCAACAATTGTTTGTCTGTTTTTGCGGGGGCGGGGAGGGCCCTGATACAGAAGCCATCATCGCCATATGGGTGCAGAACCACAACTCCAGCAACCTGAGCATCCCAAGCAGGTCAAACATTGCCCGACTGAGACGCTCATGACATGCTGGGCAGAAGCCTCCACCTCCCAGGTGTGCAAGACGACATCATGTTCATCACCCCACCCATTCGTCAACCACTGTTGAGTGACTCTGGCTACATTTGAGAGTGGCACCTTCAGTAGGAGGGTTCTCTAAGCAATAACAACAACAACAAAAGATATGCCACTTCCTCCTCGGTGCACCGTTCATTAATTCTACAGTGTGTCCTTGAGTGTGTCTACTGATTGGACCAGGGAAGATGGATGTATGTTCCTCAAGGGAACCCTCATAGGTAATTCCTTCAGTCATAGTCCTTTCTCTGCCCATCCTCTATCCCACACTCCTCCCCTGGAAGAGATGCACTGCCTTAGATCCTTGTATCTTTTATTCCCATTTTCCTACCCTAATTTCTTCCCTAGTTCAGCAGCCTCTTTCTGGAAAAGAGCCAGTGGACTGGCACCTTATCTTCAGAGCTTGAATGACAGGTTCTTTGCTTCCTGGTAGGTTGACGCCATAACGCAGCACATCCTTGACTGTCCCTAGTGGCAGGATGAGAAAAGAGCAGAGGAATTACCACTCTGGCCTGTTGTTTTCCCTTTCATAATCATCCACAGAAAAGGGCAGGTAGGTCAAAGTTGTGCTTGGGTAGGTTGGTCATCATTAGCAGTAGGTGGGAGGGAGGAAATCTCCAGACCAGACAGCACAGCTGGTAAACAAACATGGAGTGCAGGGATGAGCATGTTAGTCAGGCGTTCAGTAATTCCATCAGTGTTCTGACTGCTAAGGAGCGATGGGAGAGCTGGAGACTGGCCCCCTGTATTGTCCTACTCTGGTAGTTTTAGTTGCTGCCAAGCCAGGTTTAGCCTCAGTCAGAGAACAGTGAAGACACAAACGGAGGCATAACCAAGATTTGGGGAAACCCCAACTTTCAGTTAACTGCAGTTACACTTTGCCCTCCTGTAGAACTTTCTGTTCCTCCCTCTAATTCAGGCATTTCCATCATAGGCCCTAACCCTAGTGCCTGGCACTGGTGTCGGAGAGTCCAAAAGTGTTTCAAAAACACTAAGGAATTAGGCTGGGATATTAAAGGAAGCTCAGGAAGTTAGATGCCCAAGTTCCATAGAAATTCAGGGGGGGATTTTCAAAAGTGCCATGGGGAGTTAGGTGTCCATTTGCCCTGGACTCCTGCATGGGACTTGTGCTCCTAAAATCCCTTAAGTGCTTTCCAAAATCTTCCCCTCAGTGGGAGTTACAGGTGGGTTTTTCAATAGTGTCTACATGACAGAGGCACACAACTTGCCCTGAAACTCAATGAGGGTTGTGCTCCTAAATCACCTTTAACTCCTACTGAATTTTAATGCATTTTAGGAGCAAATTCTCATAGTCTCCTTTGGGCAATTCCAGCTTTGAGTCCCTCGCCTTCCCAGCGTAGGTCAGCATTAGCCCAGCTTTTCAAAATATTTCAGCTTTCAAAAACATTTTTATGGACTTGTAAATACTATAAATACTTTGTTTCTTTCCCCTTACAGGAGGAGGCTGGCAAGTAGCCTTTGGGCCAGGAGTGACAAGTTTTTTTTAGTACAGAGGCTGTTTTATCTCTGTTTTGCAGATGGGGAAACAGAGACAGATTAATGACTCGCCTGTGTCCGCTGCCTTCTGCCCCCTCTCTCTATCTGTGCTTAGGTACATATGTGGCCCCCCATTACTGAGCCCTTCACACTCTAACAGTACACCTGTGACTTTGGGCAGAGCTATTATCCCCATTTTACAGATGGGGAATTGAGGTCCAGCGCTGCTAAAGTGACTTGCCCAAGGTCCCAGAGGAGGTTTGTGGTGAAGCAGGGTATTGAATCCAACTGTCCAAAATCCTGGGCTGGTTCCCTAACCACTGGGCCATCCTTCCTCTCTTCCAGCCCTGTACTTTGCTTGCCCTATGTACGATTTCTACTTGGATGGCATCCCTTTTCAATTTTTGATACCACAGAGTCTCTGAAGCTCTCTACCGAGATTTGACCTCTCAGTATTTTGTATTTTAATTGGCTGGCCATTCTTCCTCAATTTGGAGTTATCGAGGCAACAAGAAGAGAAATTTTTTTAAGCATTAAAAATCTTAGCAGGGTGACGTTTATTAAAAACCTGAAGAGAATAGCTAGCTTGTGGAAGCTTTACTCAGACATCGGTCCGTCGGCAGAGGCCTGTTTGTGTTTTAGAATCCTTGTCCTCTCCCTAGATGAAAGCCCTGCAGAAGGATTTTGTTTTTCAGACAGAAGGCAAGCCAAGTTGGTGATTTCATCCCAAGGCAGGCTGTGTCAAGCTGGTCCTATTCAAGCATGCAGGAAATCAACCTTTGGAGCTCATTCAGAAAAGAAGAGGGAGGGAGGGAGATTCTTAAACTGAACTCCAGGCAAGCAGGAAAGATGCCTTCTGTCATCAGGGTGCTCCAGGGGATGGCTCCTCACCCTTTGAAGGATGAGCTGGCAACATTTCAAACAACATTTCTTAATCCCCAGTTATTCCAAAGAGCAATTTGATCTCTGCCCTCCTGGGGCTGCGGGAGGGGCATACGCTGCATCACTCCGATACGGGGTCAGGTGGCGACCACAGGCCCAGGCGACTTGTCCCAAGCTGCTGTAAATCCAGTGCATGTTTTTCTGGTTAGAACAATTGTTGCCTAATTAAAACAGATGCTTTCTGGGCTTTAATGGGGCTTAGTGAAGGGACAGGGGGCGGGGGGGAGAGCGCAAGCTATGGGCAAAGGAGAGGAATGGGGAGGCTAATTGGCAGCTGTAGAAAGGAGATGGAGGAGGGATTTAATTTCCAGCAAAATAGTTCTGTATGAGCTGTGTGAACATTCTTCACTTGACGTACTTCAAGAGCAGCTAGAGCATGGACTGCAACCGCACCGGCTGCAGAGCATGGATGGTCCAGAGGTTAGAGCACTTGAGGACAACTCAGGAGATCTTTATTCTTTTCCTGGCTCTGCCGCAGACATTTTCCATGACTGTGGGCCAGTCACTGAATCTCTCTGTGGTTCTGCGCCTCAGCTGTAAAATTAGGTTGATAGTCCTTCCACACAGGGGTGTTGTGAGAAAAGATTTTGCTAATGTAGGTGAAGTTCCTGGATGCTTGGTGATGGGGGCTCTAAGTATCTAGATACCTTTATTGTGCTGCTGTCTCTTGCCCCGGAAAGGCCACCTATAGCGATGAGAAGTGAGTTAAGTTTCCATGGACAATTTGGTTGCAGATCTCTTATCTCTCTGCAGCAACAGCCAATTAATATTGGTTGTAATGTGGGCATCAACAACTGGATTCGGAACCTCCTTTCTGTTAGACCACCAGACAGTCCACAGCTGACTGTCAGCCAGAGTGATCCTGACCAAGATTTGAAGTGGCAACTAGGAAGTCACAGGCTCCATAGCTCAACCCCTATCCCATGGACATACTCAAGTCCCATCACAGAATGAAGATCTGTTGGGCAGAGTTTTGGTTACTTTCCGATTTCTCCCATTGAGCCCAGTCACCTGTTGCAGTCTGATGGCACTGTACCTCTAGATCATTGTTTTGCAAAGTTGGCTAGCAACCAAAGGTAACCATAATTGAAGAGTGATGTGGTGCCTTATGAAAAATGAGTGGGAGGTGAGGAGGGGCTCAGATTCATTCCCAGTGGGCAGGTGTCCAGATCACACAAGTCACAGTGGCAGTCTTGGCAGAGAGGCCAAACATAGAACTTGACTCTCTCACCGTGTAGGTGCAGGATGAAGAACATTGGCTGGATGTAAGAACAATAGGACAATGGACCAAACTACGCTGGGGAGTCATGGAAGTTCCTTCCCTAGAGGTTTTCAGCAGGAGGCTGGATAACCATCTATCTTGGATGGTTTAGAGACAACAAATCCTGCATCTTCCCAGAGGGTTAGACTAGCTGACCTTGTGGTCTCTTCTAACACTATGGTTCTTTGATTCTATGGCGTATTGCCTAGCCACTGCCCATTTGCCAATAGACAGTACATCTGATGCCAGGGCTGTGAACTTGACACCTGCCTGGGCTCTGTAGCCTCACCCTATTTAAGGGGGCAGGAATTCTGTTGTTGTGGTGGGCTCCACTTGCCAACCGGGGATCAATTTAAATAGGCTGTGCCCACCACCCCAGGATTTATATAGTCTGACACCTACTACCAGGTCTAACTTCACTTGAAGTATTTGTGTAAAGGGGCCGGTCACTGGATGTAATGGAGCCTGGATATCCAGAGTGTGCTATGCTGCACAGATCCCTTTCACGGTGTGGGCTTGTTCACCCACAGAAGTTGTACTGGTTTAAGCTAAACCAGCGTGCATGCTTGTGTGGATGCTCACAAATCAGTTTTAAATGGGCTATATAGGTTTAGCTTGCACCTTTAAATTTATCACTGCAAGCTAAACCTCTATGAGCCAAACTGAAACTAATTTGTGTGTATTCCCACAAGGGTTTTGCACCAGTTTCACTGAATCAGTTTAAAATCACACCTTTAGTTACTTATTCAATTATGGTCATACAATGTTGTGTATAGCCCAGGCCACGCCTGCCCTGCCCTGTATCAGAACATTATCCAAATCAGCATTTTCCAGTGCTCCCCATGATGCTGCCCCAGAAGCACTCAAAGGTGGCTGTCAAAATCGCCACTATGACGGGTGTTCACTTTGTTGGCCATATCACCAGGGAGATCAAAGATCAAATAGGCCTGGGTGCTGGAGTTGCTCACCCATGCTTAACCGTGGCCTGAAAGGCACATTGGAGAAGGAGTCAGGGGGCAGTTTGATCTGCTGCTGGCCGTGCTGTCCCAATTCTGTGTTTGTACAGCACCTAGCACAATCAGGTCCTGTTCTATGACTGGGGACTGTAGGTGGTACAAGAATACAAATAATAATAATAATAGAGGCTATTAGCCATCAGGGATGTCACTCTTAACAACCTGCACTGACGTACTATATTTAAACAAAAGTTAATCACAAGTTTATCAATGTGAAAACCTTGCTGGGATTACACATTCCCAACTGAACTCTGCATGAGTTCTTTGTAGGGCAAGCAGAGTTTGCTGGGGGTTTTCACTGTAGAAAATCAAATCTACGCCTTTGCAGGTCTCCTACAACACAGAAGGACTTCAAGGAATGCAAACTCTCCTTTCGAGCAGTTGCTTTTATGGACTTTTTTTTTTTTTAAACAAGCTCTTTCTGTTGTGAATAATGCAGACAAAATGTTTGCAACTTGGCCCAGAGGATGGGAAAAATGCAGGGACCGAAAGCCAAGGCAGTATCTCAATGTCGACACTTGTTAGACAATTTTTATTTAGTGGCTGGTGCTGGAATCTGCCCACGCAAGCTGGGGGCTGAGGAAATAGAATGTGAGCACATCTGCTTGAGGAGCTGCTGTCTGACTTGGGGAGCATCTTGTGGTAATTAGGGGTATTTGCGCCTTTAATTTAATTGACTAGAGGGGCTTTTGCCTTTCTTTTGAGTTTATTCTCATAAAGCCAAGATATCCCAAAACACTAAGAACCCTCTGCCTTTACCTCATGCCCTTTATCCCAGGGAGCTCAAAGCACCTTGCAAAGGTGCAGTAAGTAGTGTTGTTACCATGGAAACACTGAAGCCTGCGGTTAGTGTCAGAGCCAGAACACAGGGCCTGCAACTCCCAACTCCCAAGCTCCAACCACTAATTTACACTCCCCTTTCCATGGCAGCATAGGAATGGTAGTTTCCTTTGCCAGTAACATGCATTCCCTTGCTATTGTTGTGGCAATTGTAATCCAGCTTCTCGTCCTGCCTGACCACAGGCCTGTGTGTCTGATGCCACCACGTGCGGTCATAGACCCTGCAAGGTCAAATTCAGCTTTGTAGGATTTTGCCACACTATAGGGGGACCCATCCATCCATCCTAATGGGCCATCTCTTATTTTGTGCCTTCTAGCCTATGATCTAGAAGTGAGGAAAAGGTGTTGTTAAGAAAATATTGGAATCAGTGCACTGGGGGGGAAATAATAATACTCCGCTCTCTGTAATGCATTTCCTCTGTAGATCTCAAAAGCACTTTGCAAAGGAGAGCGGGATCATTGTCCCCATTTTACAGTGGGGGAAACTGAGGCACAGAGTGGCAAAGTGACTTGTCCAAGATCACACCCAGAGTCATGAGAAGAGAAGCTGTTTCCCGAGTTTGAGTACCCATCCAGTACTCTGTTAGAGCCAGGGTTCTGAACCAGCGGGTTATGACCACTGTACTGTTTTCATATTGCTAAATGGGGAAAAGGCCCCAGTATGGACTAAGGACCTTGCACATGACTATATGAAGGAACAAACTAACCAGCTGCAGTGTGATAAGCTATCACACTTCAAAAGGTGGAACACCTCTAAAGCTGGAGAACAAATTAATTCTTGTTCCTCCCCAGCAATACGTCCCTTGTTCCCTCGATGCTCCCATACCTCTGGCTGCCCTTCCCCTTTTGACTCCCTGCCATACCTCCTCCTTCCTCTGGCTCCCCATATGTTCCCCACCCCCCCCCAACTACCCACAAGTTCCCTGCCTAGAGAGACCCTATCAGGAGCATGGTCCCCAGCTGGCCTGTGACTATGGACTTATGTTTAGAGCACCTGTCTGCATAGACCCACACAGCCCACAACTTTCACTGTATCTCTGCAGCCAAAAGTGTGGGGGGGGCGGGTCTAGGCAAAGAGTCCTGGATGACCCCTAGAGCGATCCTGTGGGACTCTACCCATATGGACGCAGCACAGAGCACCTACCCCACATCTGCTAAGAAAAATGGGCCATAGAACGGGGTGTTCTGGGAGCAGGTGCCTAAACTTAGGAAAGTCCAGGCTGTCATGCTGGTTTTTTTTTTCTTTTTTTCCCCTCTCTTCTTCGGAATGGGCAGCCACTGTCCTGCCTGTGGGAGAGCCACTTTGGCCAGGGACTCCCTAGTTTCTCAGGGGTGAAATAGGCCGGGAGGCTGCAGAGCTCTGTGTGATGAGACATAACTGTGTCCCAGGGGAACTGCTGAGAAGCACTTGGCCAGGGGAGGGGCACGTGTCCCAGTGACAACCAGGCCAAGGCCAGACAGTGTGACTGAGGGACGATTGTGTGTCTGAGCTGTAACCTTGCCATGGCCCATTCACTGAGGCACAGACGTGTGCCATAGAAGGGGGTAATGTCCCCTTTGTTCTGTCCTCCCTCCCACCCTGCTCATGCAGGGGCTTGAAATACAGGCAGGTGTTTCTAATCAATTAGACTAATACAGAACTGGCTGTGTGGGAGACTTCCTAATTTACACAGGTGTTCACCAGTAAGGCTGGACCCAGTTTAAGGTTTTGCAGTTATAAGATTTCCTAGCTGTTGGGGGGATTTATTCTTTGTATTGTATTACAATAGCATCCCAAATCCATAATGGATACTGGGCCCCTGTTGTCCTAGGTGCTGTATTGTATGCGTAATAACAGAGTCACTGCTCCAAACAGCTTAGAATCTAAATACACAAGACAGACCCTGGGTGGGAATAACATACCTAAGGTCACATAGTAATACCAGGGAGAGAACTCAGCTAACCTGACTCCTAGTTTAATGCTCTATCCACTGGGCTACACTGCCTTCAATGCCACAACTTCTCTTGCTAATTTTAATGAGAGTGGATAGTCAATCTCCTGCCCTGATTTGAAAAAAAAAATCTGCATAATAAATAAGAAAACAAAAAGTAGAATTTGGAAGTTTAGACAAACAAATATGGAATGAAATGTTTTAATGAACATAAAACACCTAATGAAATGAAAACAGAGGTTTTGGGGTGGAGTGCAGGTTTTGTGTTTTGTTTTGCATCCCAGACACTGAGTTACTGTGGGATACCCAGAAAGCCAAACTGACCAGCCTACTGTAATAGTCCCACCTAAAGGAGAAATGCAAAAGATAAAAAGGAACATGCAATCTGGCTGCATGGGAAAATGCAAACGAGACTGGTTTGGGGTTTTTTTGCTAGCTATTCACTGAAGTTAAACAATCCAGCAATTTCCCTACATTCAGCCAAAGCCTGGAGTGCAAGGAAGAACTGGAGAACAATGCAAAGAAAGGAGAGGTAAAAATGGTTTGTTTGTTTTTTTTAAAAAAAACAACCTTGTAAAGAGGAAAAATCTTTTAAAAAAAACTGAGTCCCCCCGACCCAAATGGGTGAAAGGGGACAATGCAGATAGAAGCCTATGCCTTAACTTTCTCCATTCCTTCCTTCCATTTAGAACTGGGCTGAGTCCCATGGTACTGGTTCTGGTTACCTGATTGGCTGCGCATATCTCCTGTGGTCAAATGGGCTAGTAGAAGCCATAATGACTTTCTTTTTCAGAGGCAGAAGCAGCAGCTGGGTGTTCTGATGCAGCAGAGAGAAAGGTTGTTTAATGTCTCCTCACCCTGAAGACAGCCCAAGATTTTACTGGAGCAGCGATCTCGCCTGGCAGCCTCCCACAAAACATTAGCTGGGAGAGAGCAAGGATTCCAGATCATGGGACTATTCAGCCAATGAGAAGACAATAAAAGGTAGGATTGAAGTTAAAGGCCAAAGTGTACCTGAATCTTTTGAGGTGCCTAGGTTTCCTTGGAGTTTGTTTAGGATGCGGGGCTGGTAGACTCTGTGCGTTTATGTACAATAGAGTTTTATTAGTTTAAAATCTGCATATGGGTGCTGCCACACTTCTGGCTTGAAGTGGTTTCCATTATATACAGGATTTACAGTTTGGTTCGACGGCTCTCAGTACCCCCACTATACAAATCGTTCCAGCACCCTTGAATCTACATTTTTTAAAATTTTGTTGCCCTTGTGGTCATAGTGTATGGATCATAAGGATCAGTAATGCTGCTGGAAATACTGGCTGGCTTGTCTGACACACCATGACAACAGCAAGAACAATTTAAGATGTGATTTCAAACTTGGTTCGCTCATTTGGGATGCCTGAAATTCTGTCTGAAAGGTGTACATTTTGTCAACCCCCATCTGTGTGTGTGTACTTCCCATATTAATCTGTGTAGGCTTTTTGTACATGTTGTTCTATATCTCTACATGCCAAAAATGCTCAAATGGCAGCCACAGGTCTTGTGTGACATTTGGAATGGGCAAAATCATGAGCTAGAAGAGGAGAATTTTGCAAGCTGACCTGGGGCAGGGGAGGAGGGAGAGGGGATTTGTGGAAAGGGTGGCAAAGTTTAGAATTTGATGGAAAAGCACTTTGAATGCTCAGAGGGTCATGCAAAACAAATGGATCAAAATGTACCTGCAAAATGTTGTAGAAGGGTCATTGCTAATTTAGACTAGTCCTAGAGGGGATTAGTGGACATTGCTAATGACTAAGATGCCTTTCTGTCTTCAGTTGCATAAGGGAATAGTAGCGGTCATGGGTATAGGGCCAGGTGCCTCTCTGTGACCAGTGGTGTACAGTGACAAAACAGGCTTCTGAAACCAATGCACTGTTTATTTTAACAATAGGAACAAAGCATTTAGAGAAAAAGGCAGACCTAACTTCTTCAGACACCCCCAGCAGGTGTGTGTCTCAATCCGGTTCCTACAAACAACTCCCTGCTCTCGAGAGACAGACTCGTTTTAAGTTGCTATAGTTTTTTAGTTCTTTGGGATCCCAGGCTTTTCCCTGTCCTAGTATTGTCTCTTAATAATCCTTAAGTGTTTGCAGAAAAGTGGCTTATCTGGACCCATTTTTCTTCGTTTTTGCTTGACAAGGGAATGGGTTAACTATGGGCCTGATTTTGAGCTGAATTTAACTCCTGTTGTCACTACTTTCCATTGATTTCAACCGGAATTGGACAATGGGCTCATAGGGGTGCTGAAAATCTACATCTCCCACTGAAATTAATGGGAGCTGCCAGGTACTCAGTGCACTTGTCAAATCAGGCCCTAGATTGCGAAGGTATTTTTAAAGTACCCACTATTATAGTATCTAAACACACGATGCAGGATGAAAAGAATCCCTCCTTGTTTGTAAGGACTAGTTTGTAAGGACTGGCTAGTAAGACCATATCACCATACAAAAGTTGTACTGCGTTAACTACAGTTGAAGCGGTACAAGCCTCCTTTTGTGTGTGCAGATAAGGGCCATTTCTAGGGGTGGGTGAGAGGGCAGCTGCCCTTGGCTCCAACTTCCAGGGGACACCAAACTGCTTATTTCTGTAGAGGAAGGGGAATAACCTATGCTGGTATTATGTGTGCAGTAGGGGTTGTACCAGTATAACTATCAGTACCACTAACTGACTTAGTTATATACCAGTACAATAGCTGTGTAGTCCAGGCCTGACCGTCCCTGCTGCACAGGTGGGAAAGGGTCAGTCGGATTTGCGGGAAAGCCACATGCAGAATGGTGATTAAAAGGGACAGCAAATGGTCAGAGAATCCCTGTTGAGAAGGATGAAATATCTCAAGGGAAATGTGACGCAATTTCCAGCCAAACGTAGTACATTTTACAAATGCTTTAACCATTAATTAATATCAAAATCTGCAGCCCATTATAGGGCTTTGGCAAAACATTTCGCTTCATACTCAAATAATTGGGAGAGTGCCCAAGTGTATTCATAGGCCAACTCCCAGGGCTACAATAAAGGCTATTGTCTTGTGTCAAATAGTAATTTACCCCTCCTAAGTCTCTTTACTCTCTGTATGACCTTTGGAACGGGGCAGTTGCCTTTACCATACATGGAAGAGCATCTTCAAACCTTAGTGCTGAGGTTAGGAGGTATTTTTATTTTTGTAAACCTAAAATATCATTGTTACCAAAAAAATCTGGGAACTAGGACGAAAAAACTCTGCAAACTCAGCCAAGCATTGCAATATGGTTTAGATTTAGTGCGAGAATTATGTCATCACTGAGCCCTGTAGCCCAAGCAGGAACTTCTGGTGTCTCTCATGATGGAAGGTCAGCCTGAACGAAGGGTGACACAGTTTCTTGTTCTAATGACTGACTGTTGGGACCCTAGGAGAACAGCAGGCTCTAGTGTACTAAGCATAGGACTGGGAGCCTACACTCCTTGAGCCAAATTTTCAAAATTCAGCTTCTATTTAGGCACCAGAATGAGGGGCTAGATTTTCGAAAGAGCTCAGTAGCAAGGGTCACATCTTTCCCTGCCCAGAAGGGTCCTGATGAGAGCTGCTGCATGCTGTGCTCTGTTTAAAAAATGTGACCCTGGACTCTGTTTCTGGCTCCACCACTGACTCTGTACCTCTGAGCAAGTCGTTGTGCTTAAGGCACTGAACTAATTCAATTCCCTGCCCTGTGTGACTTTGGCAAAGTCCCTGAATCTCTCCCTGTTCCCCACCTCTAAAATGGGGATAAAAATACTTTCATTCTCCCCTCGCTGTCTTTCTGTGTAGATGAAGTGACCAGCACATAGTTAGACTGGGAGTCTGCCGCACAGTTAGGAGGTGAACCCAGATCTGCAGAGATCCAGTCCAGTGCTATAAGCCATCCTTCCTTAGACCTCCAGGTTACACTTGCTTAAAGGTAACATGTAGTAATTAGGGCAGGGGATTGGGAACCAAGTCACCTGGGTTATTTCCTGACTCCGCCACTAACTCGCGGTGCTATCTTGGGCCAGTCGCCCTAGTACGTACCCGGGGGCCCTGGGGGGGATTTGTACACAGGTAGCTAGCCCAAGCTGCTGCTCCTGCTACCCCCAGCTACACTGCTCTTTAGTGCACTTGCTCAAGCAGAGCTAGCATGTGTGTCATGCTGGGAAGTACCCTCCCAGGAACTGCACAGATGTACTTAGCCTCTTCCTCTGTAAAACCCACTTCGGTGATTTGCTTTGAGGACCTTCAGCAAAAGGCATTGTATACGTGCAGAAGCGTTAGCCCTTTAATCACCATTAATAAGGCAGTTATCTTAATAAAAGAACAGATTATGACATGACCGTTGTGTTGCGGTTGAACAGCTGCCATGGATCCACTGAATTATAGATTTGTTAATCCTCAACGAGGGTGTTCCGTTTTGTCGGTGGATTTTTAGTGAACATGTAATAAGTGTTTTACTCAAGTGAATCTCTATTAAATGCATATGTGGAAATCTTAATTTGAAGCATGGCAGGAAAGAAGGACTTGGTTCAATTCATAAAATAGTGTTTAAACCCGGTGGGCTCCAAAATCCATCCAATGCCAAAGCAAACTGTGACCTGTAAACTTCAGACCAGATATCTCACATGGGATAGAATAAAAAGCCAAGGGGAAAAAAGAAAAAGAGTCAGAGGGGAACAGTTTGGCCCTTGAATCTCCAACCCATACAAAGGGGTTTCGTTTCCATTCAGGAAATACAAACCTCTTCTGTGTGGTTCATATTCAAACGGTGTGTGTACAAGAGTCCCCCTTCTCCCTTCCCAACCTCCCAAGCAGCAGCAACAGCTCTAAGTAACGCTGGCGAGCAGAAGCCAGATCTCGTAGCGAGGTTTAGGACATGTTCTATGCCTCCCTTGAAACGATGGAGGAAAAAGGGACATCAAATGCAATTGCGGTGGCAGAGATGGCTTCATAGGACATGGACTGGGCTTTGGCCTAGCAATAGGCCAGTACAGAAGCTCCCGATCTGAGTACCCAGTGGTCTGAGGGAAAGGTTGATCTTGTGGTTTAGACACTTGACTAGGAGGTAGGAGACCCGAGTGCCACTCCTGGCTCTGATCCTGACTCCCTGAGTGATTTTGGGCAAGTGTTTTCACCTTTTTGTGCCTTCATGTAGTCCGCCCCGCCCATCAGTAACCTGGGGAGACAACTTTTCTGCCTCACTGGCCTATTGCAAGAGTACATTAATTCATCTTTGTGAGAGGCTCAGGTACTGTGTTGACGGAGGCCATATAAGTGCCTGGATAGTTGCAATCTTTTCAGCTGACCCTTCTCTGTAGGCACAGCAGTTTGACTCAGCCTGTCAGAGAACACCCCTGCGTTTTGGGGAAGTTCAGATCCAGATTGAAACTCTTCAGGGCTCTAGTACTTATCGTAGGTTCCATAATGTGGGACGTACTTTGTATTCGTTCCACCTGTATGTAAATATGTCCCTTTGGAAGGGGGGTAAGGGGGAAGAGGCGATTCGTCCAGATTTCTGCAGCTGGCTGAGCCATCCTCATTTTGAGCAAATAAAATCTAGTAACTGAAGTAGGGGACTGGCACCTGGGTCTTCAGGGTTCTATTCCCACCACTGTCACTGACTCACTAAGTCACCCTGGGCAAGTCTCTTCACCTCTGTTGTACGTTTTCCCATCTGTAAAGCAAGGCTATTTGCCTGCTTCAGAAGGGATGTTGTGTTGCTTGATTTACAAACATGAACTACTACAAGATCATCTGATATAACAATAGCACTTAGCACTTTCTCAGCTGGAAATACTTTACCAAGGTGGGTAGAGTATCATTATCCCATTTTACAGAGAGGGAAACAGAGGTACAGGGAGGCAAAATGATTTGCCCAAGGCCACAAAGTGAGTCAGTGGCAGAGGTATTAAAAGAAACCGTCTCCTGACTCCCATGCCCACTTCAAACAGTCCACAGCTACATTGAGGAGAGGGCCTATATCCAAATGAAACTTTGTATTACCATTTGGGATGTATTGTCAGGATTAGGTTGTATTTCTTGTGGCAAATAACTGGATGGCATCGGGTACAGGATTCTGTGTTGGAAGCATTTCCAGAGAGGCCAACCCCACTTTCCATACTTAAGTATTGACCCCTGTGTGTTCTTGGTTTAATTGGAGTTGATCTCCACAGTTCTGGTCCCGCCTACGTCCTCCCACCTCTGCCACCATTTTCTCCTTACTCAGACCATAGGGGTCTCAGGGTAGCTTCATTTGTCTCCTCCACTCACTCTTGACTTCACAGCTTTATCCAGGCTGTCCTGTATGCTTGGACCAGCTTTCAAACTCCTGGCTGCTGGGCTTTCCTCATTCTAGCCAGCTGTCATGGGCACATCTCACTCTGGGTCTGTTCGCTATCTTGTACCCATTTGTTCTCTGATGCATGCTTCAGGCCAGGGATCTTGTTGGCTTTTTGCTGAGCACGTTCTACCTGGTGTGAAAAGGCAGAACCCCTCATCCAAATCTTACCCTCCTTAAGATTGCAAAACTCCCTTCTTACATTGCAAGCTGGTCAGGAAAGCAGCCATGTCCACTTCTCTGTCTGTATTGTATCTAGCACAACAAGGCCCAATCCTGACTGGGCCAATGGGCTTTATCCTGATAGAAGTAATAACTATGCTGAATAAGGACTAAGGTCTTGACGATTTGATGCATAGGAATAAGGGGAGGGGGGATAAAACCTATTAGATCATCTAATCCCTTTCCTCAGCTATTGGAGAATTGTTTCCTATATTCCACTCTCCATTGTTTTCTCAAGTCTAATTATAAATGTACCCTGGGGTGGAGATTCCACCTCTGTCCTTGGGAAATTATTCCACAACCTATTAGGTCTCACCATTAGGAGTTTTTCCTGATATTCAGCCTAAATTTTCCCTTTCCTAATTTCATCCCATGACTCCTCGTTATACCCGCCCCCTTCTATTGTCCTAAATAATTCCACTTTCTGTAATGTTTATTTGCTCTGTATATCATGAGCAGTTATGTTCTCTCCCTCACCCCCTCTTAATCATTTTCTCCTGAGTCAGTCCCTCCAGCCCCCTCTTCATTTTTGTGGTGGTTCTTGGAATCCCAGCTGGTGACAGTATTCATTACAATAACATCACTACCTTCAATGACTGTGAGAGACATTTGGGGGTTCAACCCAGAGCAATAAAGGATTGTGTCACTTCCTACTCTGCAACTCTGGCTGCCTTCAATGCTATGCTGTTGTGGTTCACAGCCCGGACACCAACAGCCAACCTACAAGCATGCAAGTCACAGCCTGGCCTGTCCACTTTTCACCACAGGCCTCCCTCCCTTCCCATCTCCCACCCAGCCAGGTTGGCAGCTGGAGCCCATCTGGGGAGCCCGGGCAGCATGGGGCGCCGTGCTACGGATCCTCCCCCTGCCTGGGATAGGGGCGGGGGCCGAGAGCAGCCCCCAGCTCATGTCTCCGCTCCCCGTGCCCCCTGCCCAGGGCAGGTGGAGGGTCTGCGTTGTGGCTCCCCACAACGTCCTGGCTGGGCTGCAGTTCTGAGGTCCTGTCCCTCAGTTGGAGCTGGGGCGGGGAGAGCCACGTGGGCAGCTGTAAGGAGCTGCAAACCCTCCCCCTGCCCTGGGTGGGGGGTCCGCAAGGTGGAGACACAGGCCAGGGGCTGCTCTCAGACACACACACCCCCACCCCTATCTCTGGCAGGTGGATGGTCCATGGCTCCCAGCCTGCTCTGGCTTCTGGCTTGTCTGGGGCCTCAGGCGGAAGGGGCAGGGCGGGGCCATGGGAGGGCCTCTGGCCCCCCCACTTTTGGAAAGGCTCTGCCACCCCTGAATACCTGCCTAGGTACATATGCCATGTCTTCCCTGTGGAACACATAGGACCTAGGATGCACCTCCAGAGAGGATGCCCTTTTGAGGAATATATGCTGGGGCTCCGTTTTCAAATGTATGCCTTAATAGGGTGTCCAAATCCACCCTTTAGATTTTAAGATCATGTAGATGCCACCACAAAGCCATAGAATGGGTAAATGAAAATGTGAGCACCCAAACGTAAAATTTGAACTTCCTATTGCGTTGCCTACATTTGAAAGTTGGGCTCTATATGCCCAAAGGCATCGAAACAGTTAGGAGTTGAAGTTCTGGGCATGTTAGCAAAAGTGCTTCATATAATTAAGGAAACAGCTAGAGCCAGGCGAATAGTGGGGAAAATCTGTTTTGTGGACATTCATTTGTGTTCTAAAACGAATTTAGATTCAGCTGCATTCGCGAGCTTTTGATGTTCATTTCCTGGGAATATGCGAGGGGAATTCCTAGTGTGAATCCTGTTTTGTGACTGGTTAGGCAGCAGGTGTGCTGAGACCACTGCCAGTCCTTCTAGCCAGTATTGTTTCTTTGTGCTCTCCTATCTGTCTGTTGTCTCTTGTCTTATACATAAATTGTAAGCTTTTGAAAACAGGGACCTTCTCTTTGTTCTGTGTTTGTACAGCGCCTAACACAATGAAGTCCCAGGCCATGACTGGGGCTCTGGGGGGCACTATGGCAATACAAATTAATAAGAAAGTGAGTTTTATGCTTGAATCCTCCATTCTATAAATGCAAAATTCTAATTATATATTTTGCTGCACTATTCACAGCTTTAGTTCTGAGTTTTCCAACCAGCAAACAAAACCCACACCGTGTGACCTATGTAACTAACCAATGCCACATGAAGCTTGAATATCAAGTATTGTAAACAATTGCTTGACAGTTTGGGGGATAAGTCTATGTCCGTTGATGGAATCCATTTTGGTTTTGCAAATGCTACATATTTCAAACTCCATTTTGAATGTCACCTTTGAGCGTGGATTTTGTTGTAGGAACGTCACACTTAGTGGAGAGACTGTGTCTGGGAAGCTGTGACAGAGAAATCAGGGGGCCACCAACTAATCTGCAATGGGTTTGCTACCAGCGGGGCCATTGACTTTGTGAGGACCCTAAGGAAAAGTGTATTCAAGAGTTTGTTGTGTGTCCATAGACGTGTGATTCTCTTGTGCTTCTTTAAGAGTACAATGTGTGTGCGTGTGCACATATGTGTGAGAAGTTCCTTTGCTAAGCCTGTGTTTCCTTCATTTACTACCACATTGTAACTAGGAAACGAGAGCTCTCACAGCCAGACAGACTAAGGGGAAACGTGTTTAAGCAACTGGGGGACTTGGAAGGACTGAGGCATTGGTTTCAGGGTCTCGGCATCCAGGCTGCAGGGTCCCACTCCCCAAAAAGAGTGTCAGGAACAGCATCTGCACCTGACCATGCACTTGAGGGACCCAGAGCTAGGAAGGGCGATCAGTTGTTACCCAGAGCCAGGGGCTTGGAAGCATGTGGGATCCAGTGGTTGGATCCAAACCAAGACTAGTGTCTGTCCAGAGAATGAGACTGGGCCAGGCTGTGACAGATGGTTATTGACACAGAGGGAAACTTTTGTGAATAACTTCAGATTCAGGAATATCACCATCTGCTAATGAAAAGAAAAACATGTACAATTTGGCATAATACATTATTTGTTAGCAATTATTCACTTGGCAACAATGTTTTTGAGCTGTGTTCCTGGTTATCCCTTAAAAATTATTTAACGTTGTGGTCACAAATGGAGCAAAATGTAAAGTATTTGAATAGAACAGAGGTAGAGAAAGGAAGTGGAGGAATGAAATCAATTCAGATGCATGGGTTGACCAGAAGTGTTTAATGTCAATTGTTCATGAGGGGGTGTTTGTGATCGGGGGGGAACGTGATACCATCTCAGATCACAGAACTTTCAGATAAATAGGGTTTTACTGTGTGAGTGGGGAGAATGGGAGTTGGCGGTATAAGCACAGAGGAAGCAAATGGGGACATGAGTCTATGGTAGGCTCAGATGAACAGGAAGGTCCTCTGTTACTGATGGAAACATAGCAAACATAGCAAACTGATGGAAACATAGCAAAAGCTTTTGCTTCACCTTGCTGCTGTCTGTCCCTCAGCTCAACATAGTGTCCTATTTTTACCATGTTTTGCCTGCGGCAATTTTGTAAGACTAAGACACGGTCTGAACAGCCACAAGCCTGTTTTACCTCACTGAGACTATCATTATCCTGAAATCGGAATTCATCACCCTGCCGATACCTTGTTTTAACGAGTAGGTTGTCTGTCTGCTGATGCTACAATGATAACAGAACCTCTGACTTCTTCGCAAAGTGCCTGTCATATTACGGAAAAGTGATTGGGGCCAGAGTTCTTGTATGGGGGCAGTGCCCTTGTTATGAATAACCAGGCAGACGCAGAGGGCTGTGGTGGATGTCTTTACTGTAACTCTCAACTCAGCTGCCTACTTGACGTTCACTTGAGGAGTGCGCCCAATAATGGTGGATGAATCCAGGAAAAGGAGGATAATCATGGAGGCATCTTGTAGATGGCTGTGTTATGCCTGCCCTGAATTGTTATTCTGGATGAGACTAATTGTCCATGTAGCCTACTATCTTGTCGCTGACAGTGGCCAGCACCAGGTATTCCAGAGGAAAGTACAAGGAACCCCATAATGTACAATTATGGAATAACCTGTCCCTCAGGGAAGTTTCTTCCTGACCCCCCAGCGATGAGTGGTTGCCTCATTCCCTGGAGCATAAGGATATTTTCTTTAAAAATTGTTATCCTAGTTAAGGTAGCTGGGGATGTTCTCATGTCCAATCCTTTCTCGGATTCTGCTAAACTGATGGCCTCAGTGATAACATGTGGATGTCACAGGAAATAAGTTAGTATTATGTTGAAATATCCTTTATTAATTGTAGATTCAAGGAGTGAAATAGGTTACCACTGTGGATATTTGTGCCCATGGAAGTTACAAGTTAAAAGCCAGCAAAATGATGGACTTGTGACAAGCCAGGACAGTGGACATCTCTCTTGTAGATTTGGGATCTGCTATACCCTGTCAGAAGAGCTGTGGGGTTGCTTAACACTTACAGTTCTTCTGACAAGTGTCTGTCTTCACTTATGATAGAGGCTTTGGTCCTTGTATCCAACAGTAACAGAATCTTGCCTAGGGAGTTGTCCGTGGCACATGGTCAAAGATGTTTGCGTGGCGTAAGCCATGCTGAATGTCAAGTCATGTCATCTTTCTGTGGCTCAGTTTCCCATATGGGAAATGGGGATAATGCTTCCTTTCCCCATCCTTTTCTGCCTGGTCTCGGACGGTGCCTCTAGGTGTTGGACACCCTCTCCGTGGCAACTACGGTTCTTGGGTGTATGAATACGCCCTATGAGGACAGTGTTAGAGACACATGAAAGTAAACTCCCTTTAACAAGCCAGTGCAGCTAATTGAGTACATCTCCCTGTTGTTTTCTTTGTTACCCATGATGATTTATGACTCTCCCCTAACCTCCACCAGTTCCCACTGCTCTGATCTCTCCAAGGCCTTTTTTTTTTTTTAATATCCTTCCTTGGGTGTTTGCTATGTTTCCAACCAAGATGCTATCCACAAATCAGCATCCAGGTGAGGGCTTTTGCATTTAGTCAAAAAAAATCCTCTGAAAATGCTTGAACACCTTGCCTGGACTGCACCTGGAAGCAATCCCTTCTGTAAGCCTGAAAGATGCTTCACCGGTGGGACTGAAGAAGTCTGCAGTGAACACCAGTTGCCTGTGGACCAGTGTCTTCTGATGATTGATCCCACTTGCCTATACACAAGACTCTGTCCCACCCATGTGCTATGTTGTTGTTCTCCTTGATGGGCTGTGTTTGACAGCCTAGCTCTAAGGGCCTTTTTTGTGTGTGTGTGTGAGTACCCTGTGTGGCAGCTGCCAGTTAACTGGGAGTAGAGGATGGCTGGCTGAATAACTCTTTCTTCTCGTTCTTGTCCACGGTTTCTCAGCACCCAGAGAGGGCACATCAAGCCTTATGCAATAGCTCACTGGTGCAGTTTCACTTGGGATTGGCTGGTTTCTGTAAAGTGCTTTGAAATGTTGGGCGAGAATTTGAAATATGCTGGAAGTACAGCAAAGCGTGATCACCTTGTCATTGTTACAACTCCTCCCAACCCATCCAACATTACAGTACTGGTGATGCTGTATGGAATCTGGGGGACACCTGTGGATATGAATATCAATACTGTAAAATTGCAATGAGTTATGCCAGATATGCCGTGTAAGATATCTGAAAAAATGTTATAATTTGCCAGATCTGATCATCTCATTTATATGTGTATCACCTTTGTATTTTGGGTTATAGATATGTATGTCTGTATTTCAAATTTGGCCTATGCTTCTGGGTGACACGCCCAGAGAGTTTGGCATTAGCACTGCCTAGCCATTAAGGACCAACAGCTATACAATTGACCCACTGAGAGAAGGCAGATACACTTTGTGACTCAGCAAAGCATGCAGGGGCATGCCTATGGACAGAACTCTAAGGCCTCCAAGCCATGTGCTGGGCAGTTTGTGTTGGAAACAAAGGAAGCACAGGCCACATGGCAAAAGACTATAAAAGGCAGCTGCATCTTCTCCATTTTGTCTTCAATCCTGTTTCTTACCTCTGGAGGAACTTAGATACAAACAGAAGCTCTGAATAAAGGACTGAATAACCCATCCAAGCTGTGGGTGTGATCCAGAGGGACTTTTAAACCAGCAAACTCACAACTACTGCTAGGAACCTGATATGTGGACTTTGAAGTCTTTGTATATGTCTGACTGTTTTACCGTTTAACATCTCTCTTCTTTCTTCTTTCTTTATAATAAACCTTTAGTTTTAGATACTAAAGGATTGGCTGGCAGCATGGTATTTTGGGTAAAAGCCAGACCTATACTGACCTGGTAATGTGGCTGACCCTTTGGGGTCAGAAGAACATTTTGTATATGTGAGCAGAGTTTTTTAAATAACTTCTCACTGTACTGGACCTAGGTGCTGATTGGGAACCAGAGAGCTGGAACACAATAAAGTGGGGGCTGTGTGATTTCTTTTTTGCTTCTTCGTAACCCGTGTGGGGGATCAGAAGCACAGTTTGTGACTGGTTGGGGAGTTTAACTTCAGTGTTACCCACCGGTCTTGGGAGTATCTACTGTCCCTTGTGCAGCCTGCCCTGACCTTGGCATTTACAGTGAGGGCTGCCCCAGGCACCACTGGTCATAGTACCCACTAAGCAGTCTGAGATTTCTGCTCTCAGCTGTTCATGGTCTGTAAACCACTTTTTTCTTCCCTTTGGGAATTCCTAGAATCACAGAAATTAGAGATGGAAAAGATCTATGAGGTCATCTGGTTCATCCACCTCCTCCTGGGGCAGATTTGTTCCCTACACTATATTTTCCTGTATTTTGTCCAGTTTTCAGTGATTTAAGCAATGGGGCTTCCATCATTTCCCTTTGGGGACTGTTCCACAGCCTGGCAGACCTCTCACCATTAGGAAAGTTTTTCCTAATGTTCGACCTAACCGTTCCATTTCTTAACTCCATCTCCTGGAACGACGAGGAATACAAAATATAGAATTTTGCTGAGAATTAGTTACGTGAGACCTTCTATCATCTTACTCTCTAGGTGTCAATCTTACATTTGTGATTTACCCTTTTCATGCCAGTCAAGTGAACGTAAGAACAGCCATACCAGGTCAGACCAATGGTCCATCTAGCCCAGTGTTCTGTCTTCTGACAGTGACCAATGCCAAGCGCTTCAGTAGGAATGAACAGAGCACGCAATCATCGAATGATCCATCTTGCTGTCGCCTACTCCCAGCTTCTGGCAGTCAGAAGCTGGGGACACCCAGAGTATGGGGCTGTGTCCCTATGTTGGCTAATAGCCATTGATGGACCTATCCTCCAGGAACTTGTCTCGTTCTTTTTTGAACCCTGTTATAGTTTTGGCCTTCACAACCACCCTGGCAACATGTTCCCCAGATTGTCTATGCTTTGTGTGAAGAAATACTTCCTTTTGTTTGTTTTCAACCTGCTACCTATTAATTTCATTTCAACTTCTGTTATGTAAAAGAGCAAATAACACTTCCTTATTCACTTGCTCCACACTAGTCATGATTTTACAGACCTCTATCATATCCTCTATTAGTCATCTCTTTCCAAGCTGAGTCTTTTTAATCTCTCCTCATATGGAAGCTGTTCCTTACCCTTAATCATTTTTGTTGCCCTTCTCTGTACCTTTTCCAAGTCTAAAATAACTTTTTTGAGATGAGGCGACCAGAACTGCAAGCAATATCCAAGGTGTGGGCATACCATGGAATTCTAGATTGGCATTATGATATTTTCTGACCTCTTATCCATCCCTCCAGTCCAGTGGAAACCGCACCAAGTGTTGCACCCCGTTTGCCCAGGTACAAGTCTGTTCTACACTGTCTTGTTGCTGATGATTTGAATTTAATGTTGCTAAAAGGCAGTAGCGTGACAGAGTCAAAACTTTTATCCATGAAAATAGGGCTGGCCAGAGCAGAAGCAGTGTAGCTGTCCCATCCCTTAACTGAGCAGCTGGGGTTGGCTGATGAGTGATTACTTGAACGAGTTGGCAGTAAATTATAAACAGGCAGGATGCTTATTAATTAAACTGATAGAACGGTAGAGAACGTTACGGTCTTCTGAATACCTGGGAGCACTTGCAGTTCTACCCCTATCCCTGAGGCTGTCTCAGAGCCTTTCCGTAACCTAGTCTGTCTCCTCTGGGTAACAGAGGTGAACTCTCGGCCATTGTTCCTAGGTAGCTGGGCCTTACGATTTCAGCTACCTGGTAGCTGCCACCTCTGCCCCTTTCAGTCAATCCCAGTGTTTTCACACAAAGCACACTTAACCTGTGGATCTTGATGCTGTAAGATATCACTGGGGCCAAGACTAGTAGGGTTCAATGAAGGATTGATCACTATATATGGATAACAAGAATATCCACATTTGTTGCAGTTAGGGCTTAAAAATCCCGAGGTTTGGAAGGCCACCCACTTCAGGACATAAGCCAATTTCTACTTGCTGAAGATCAGGAAGAAAATTTCTCTGTGAGCCGGTTATTCCATCACGGACTATTGCAGGATTTCTTCCACATTCCCCTGAAGTATCTGCTGTTGGCCACTGTTGAGGTCAGAATATTGAATGAGATGGACTGTTGGTCTGATCCAGCTTGACAGCTGTTTTATTTAGGCTTTGCCTCTGCTTAAACATCCCCATCAGGAAGTAGGTGTTTCCTTTCCCGCTTCTTCTTCTTCCTGTATTACCTGAGAAGCTATTGATTTTTCTGTTTGGGGGAGGGGGAGTTAATCCTGACTGTGCTGCCCTTGCCACTTACCTGACAGGGTGACTCTATCTACTTTAGTGTAAAATACAACCTGCTAAATGGATCAGTCACTACAGGGTAAAGCCGCTTCCCAGGACCTAATCTTGTAAACATTCTGGAGAGCCCTCTGCCTGGGATGGTTTAGAGTAGACCACAAATCCTGCATCTTGGCAGGGGGTTAGACTAGATGACCCTTGCGGTCCCTCCTCACCCTGTGGTTCTGTGATTCTATAATTAATTCTTTTCAACATTTGCTTTGTTTTATTTGTGTAACGAAAAACGGTAGTGTAATTTTAAGAAATGTAGCACAATTTGGCCAAAGAGGAGCCAGTGGAAGAGTAAGTGAAAACAGTGAAAGCTAGTAATAATTAAGGCTGTGATTTAGTCATGGAAGTCACAGAATCCGTGACTTCCAAAGACCTCCGTGACTTCAGCCAGCACCAGCACCAGGGAGCTGCAAGATACCCCTGCTGCCCCGGGTGCCGGGAGCCCCACACAGCTCCCAGCCACTGCAGGTGGCAGGGGGGACCCCCGCTCTTCCTGGCTGCCCTGTGCGATGGGGGGAACCCCAGAGCTCATGGTGGCTGCTGGTGGCAGGGGGAACCCCCGCAGCTCCAGGCCGCTGTGGGTGGCATGGGGACCCCCATAGCTCCCTGCTGCCATGGGTGGCAGGGGGGAACCCTTGCAGCTTCCGGCTGCCCTAGCGGCAGGGGGGACCCCCACTGCTCCTGGCCGCCCCAGGCGACGGGGGAACTGTAGAGCTCCTGGCGGCTGTTGGTGGCAGGAGGAATCTCCACAGCTCCAGGCTGCCGTGGGTGGCAGGGGGGACCGCCGCAGCTCAGAGCCACCAGCGGAGTGGGACCCTGGAGCTTCGAGCCCACACGGGTGGTGGGGGCCCCTGTAGCTCCCAGCCCACACGCAGCTGCCCAGACTTAGTCCCCATTTTGTCAGGGATATTTTTAGTAAAATTCAGGGACAGGTCATGGGCTTCCATGAAATTTTCATTATTGCCCATGCCCTGTCCATGATTTTTACTAAAAATATCCATGACAAAAATCTTAGCCTTAGTGATAATACGTATAGGTTGGCTGGACAAAGGATGAAACAGGAGACCCATTTAAGTATTTCCAAGAGCCAAATGCCAAGAAGGGTGAGAAATTGCTTAGGCCGGGACAAGAGGACGGAATCAGGAGTAATGGGATGGAATCAGGCAGAATGTCAGGGCATGTTTCCTAATGGTCAGTTTTGTGCAACTATGGAATGGTCTCCCAAGATGAGTGGTGGAACCTCTAAGTCAGACTGGGGAATAAAACATAGGGAACAATCTTGCATTCACCACCTGGGGTGGAGCAGATGTTCTAGTAGGTCTTTTCCATCCCTCACTTGCATTGTCCTCAGTCTTACTGTAACTGGTGTGGGACTGGATGAGTGAACGAGCGAGTTTGTTGGGGCAGGGAATCACAGCCCAGGTGTTGGGAGACAAAGCCAATGAACATGACTAAACAGCTTCATAAAGCAGAACCACGGCTGGGTGAATCAGAGTCAGACTTTCCTGCAGGAATGTCCGATAATGGTGTGCACACAATTGAGATCACATTTTTAGCAGGAGCTGGCTGCAATATGAGACTCAGTCATCTGGCAGCAAGTTGCTTATTGCTGTCTCCGAGGCAACCCTTGGACATCGTGCATGTTGTCTTCTCTCTTACTGTAAGCCCGGCAGATGTGAAAGGCTTTACCCATGCCAGTGAACCTTTACCGGACAGCTCTGCTGTGACAAATGGTATGACCTTGCACAAAAGATTCATCGGTTTTAAGGCCAGAAGAGACTATTATGTTCATCTAAGGTCTGTTCCTCCTCTGTCTGTCTGTCTCTAGCTGATGTCAGCGACAAAAAGCTTCACTTCTTCCTCTAGCTACCTCTGAGAGTGAGCTGGAATCTACTCCCTGGGCATCATCTACTATCTTGTTTACAAACCCACTGGAGACAGATATCCCTGGGGTATAGCAGTGTACACAGAGGCATTTATTAATAATGCTGATGCATGAGGTGAAAAGAGCCCAGTTCAGCTGTCAGGTCCCATGGTGAGTTTGCCAGGCCCACAGTTGATAACTATTTATAAACCAACCATAAACCCAGGGTTGTGAGTTCAATCCTTGAGGGGGCCATTTAGGGATCTGGGGCAAAAAAAATTGGGGATTGGTCCTGCATTGAGCAGGGGGTTGGACTAGATAACCTCCTGAGGTCCCTTCCAACCCTGATATTCTATGATCTCTAAAATGGAGAAAAGGGAGACCCTACAAACATGCACCTCGGACAGTCACGAACGTAAACGCCCGTGCGCATTGATCTGCAGTGCGAGGCTGCCCCGGAAATTGTGGTGTCTGTGCATAGGACTGGGTGCTTGGGTTCTAGCCCTGGCTTGGCCTCAGGTTTGGGCAAGTAACCGCCTCTGTCTTTGTTTCCCCATCTGAGTACATCAGTGTTACCTCACACACAGGGCTGGGGGCTCCACGTGTGCTTCTCATACACTCCCCCAGGCTGCTCAGAGCTCTTCTCGTTTTGCCTGAGGCACATGAGGCAGAGCAAAGAGCAGCGAAGTGCTGAATCAGAATGGGTTCAGTGCCTGGCCATCCTTCCAAGCAGCCAGTAAGAGAGGAGATGGAAGGTATGAGAATTGCTTTTCCCTTGCCTCTAAGCAACCAAGTGCCAGCAGAGAGTACATAACCGTGGAAACGTGTCATGATGCGGCTTTGCAGTGACACAATCAAGGTGCAGAAGTCCTTAAAGGGACACCACTGCCCGATTAGCTGTCTAGTTCTTTGAGTGGAGTACTGCCGACAGAGGATATAATACCACCTTCTTCACAGGGGTGCCAGGGTGCTTAACAAATGTTTGTAAAGGGCTTGAAGAGCACTGATGCCGCAGAACAGGGGCGGCCAACCTGGGGCTCCGGAGCCACACGCGGCTCTTCAGAGGTTAAGACGCAGCTCCCTGTCTAGGCACCGGATCCGGGGCCGGAGCTACAGGGGCCAACTTTCCAGTGTGCCGGGGGGAGCTCGCTGCTCAACCCCCGACTCTGCCACAGCCCCTGCCCCCACTCCACCCCTTCCCGCCCCCTCCCCAGAGCCTGCCGCGCCCTCGCTCCTCCCCCTCTCCCCCAGAGTCTCCTGCATGCCATGGAAGAGCTGATGGGGAGGGAAGGGGAGGCGCTGATTGGCAGGGCTGCTGGTGGGTGGGAGGTGCTGGGAGCACGGGGGGAGCTGACGTATTACTGTGGCTCTTTGGCAATGTACATTGGTAAATTCTGGCTCCTTCTCAGACTCTGGTTGGCCACCCCTGCTGCAGAAGGACAAATAACTGACCCAATTCCCACGATTGATTTATAGTTCAGAAAGGCATTGTTGCGCGGCCGAGATGGAGCTGAAATGGGGGTATGTGTGCGTCGAGAAAAAATACTGACCTTCTGCACTGAGCTTATAAAGGGATCCCGATCTCGTGAAAGTATCAATATAAATAAGTGGCCTTCTATCTTTGACTAGTAAGAGGCCCATGAACTGCTTCTAAACATGTCCGCTAGTATGACGCCTTCCTTGGCGTGTGCTCAACACAGCCAGACATACCATCAGCAAGACTTCCCCTGACCAAACCTTCCCCTTTCACAGTTCAAGTATGACTTTCGGGGGTGGGGGAATTCAGGCCTTCTCACTCCTTCCAGGATTAGAAAACAATCCAGGCTGCTGACATCAAGGCTTCTAGCATCTAGTGTTCCCACCTGTCAGTGAGAATAGAAGAGCCAGGAAATGCAGGGGCCGTGCATGCAAGAATACATGGGAGGAGTCTCTGTGCTCGACAAAGGCAGTGTAACCCCATCTTCTGCGCTCTGAGAATGCTGGGCTCTTAACGTTCTGGGCTGGCAGGAGGCCAGGGAAAAATCCGTTGCATAAGAGAAAATGAAAAGTTGTAAAACTCCTACACTGAAGCTGAAGTCAGCTGGAAGTTATGAGTCTGATCCTGGGAAGCATGGCACATCCTCAGCTTCTAATAGCAGCTCCGTGCTGCCCGGGCCCTGGGTGTTCTGCCAAGCTAGGGTGACCAGACAGCAAATGTGAAAAATCGGAACGGGGGTGGGGGTTAATAGGAGCCTATATAAGAAAAAGACCCCAAAATCGGGACTGTCCCTATAAAATCGGGACATCTGGTCACCCTATGCTAAGCCCAGGCTTCTGAGATTGGAATTCTGTCCACACACAAAAAAGACAGTCATAGAATTACAGCTGCTAACCAGAAAGCAGCCTGGCCCAATCACACCACAGCCACTCTCGCAGGGTCGGATTGCTAATGGTTTGATTGCATTTTTGTCCTCACTTACTGGGAACCCTCATTCAGCTGCCACCCTCCCAGCAACTCTGTAAGGAGCTGGCATTTTATAAATGATGGGCCAGGTTCTGTACCTCTTAGCACCTGACTTGGCAAATGGTCCCATTAAACTCAAGGGTCAGAACCAGCCGCCCTCACTCCCTCTTGATCATGATTTGTACTACGATGCCCATGTGAAAACGTAAACGGGAATAAGAGCCACTCCCTCCCCTTCCCATCCAACATTTCCTGCTCAGACCTTGAATTCAGGGCTGCCTGCTTCTTACTCCTTGTGCAGAACACATGGGTGAGAGAGAGCTGGGTGTAGGCTGAGCCTTGGCTCCACTCTCGGTGGCCAGCACAGATCAGCCATTGCTGGGTGCAATAAAAATCTGCTGGTATAGGCCACCCCTAAACTGGGGCAAGGAGCAAATGAGGATGAATTGTGACCTACGCTGGTAGACAATCTCCTATCCCGGTGTCCTCATTCGAGGCCTGCTTCTGCTATCCTTACTTGTGTTATGTAGCATCTTACGTCTTGTTGATTTCAGTGGGGGTTTACAGAGTAAGGCTCGATGAGCTGTGAATGAGGAGGGGAGAATCTTGCCCATGGTTCTTACCAATGAGGGCTGCAGGATTTGGCTCAGGGTTTTCAAAAGCATCTTGAGTTCTTCCTGGGTGACAGGTACTCTAGATATATGGCATTCTCATTTACACTGCCTTATGACTGTCCTAGGAATAAAAAATATGGTCTCTATCTTAAGCCTGTTTGAGTATCAGGGAGCTAGATGCAAACCTGAGCTGCTTCATTTGCTCAGGTACATTTGCTCACCTATTATTTTTCAGCAATAACAGTAGTTAGGAAATCCCATATTGGAGTTGTGAGCCCTACTTTCTTCCCAATCAGATTCTGGCTGTCTGGACTAGACATGCACAGCTCTGCCAGTGACCTCAGTTGCAGCATCTCTTGCTAGTCCAGTCCTGGGTTTCTCCTGAGCCAAGTCTGCCACTTGTGCCAAAGAGTGGGGATGTGTTTATTTAGACATGCATCCTCCAGGGACCAAGCAGATGCCACCAAATCAGTTTAAGGTGTGACACAGGCCTGGTACTCTGAGCCTGAGTCTCCCCAAGTCTCCCAAAGCAACCAGTGAGAGAACTGATGGAACCCATTGTTGCATTACATTGAGGATCAGAGCAGAGAGAAGGCTTAGAGGGGTGGCGATGCCTGCCACTCCACCTCTGAGGAGCTGTAACTCAGTGATACTTGGGAGAATATCACCCAGCAGGAAAGCCAAATGGGGCTGGAGTATGCAGCGTTTACACTGAGCTGTCAGCCGCGATAAGATAAGAGCCTGAGTGTGAAATAATGAATCTGCCTGGCAGGTTGAGATAATTGTTTTTGAGGGATGTTATGGAGACTGTCCACTTATGTCTTGGCTGCTAAGGTGGCTTCTTCCCGCATCTCCCCATCAGCGAGCGGGGAAATGTGTTTTGGAAATGGATCGCTTCAAGTGAAGTGGCCGACAGACACATTACAGTAATTCTCCTCTCATGGATGCGCTCCTTGATGGACCCGTGTTTCCCAAAGAACAGTTAGATCAGCGACGCTAACTCCAGACAGAGATTCTACTGCCTTGTAATGTCCCCAGAATGAACTGGGAGGAGAGAGGAAGCAACATCTGGGCTGCTGCTCTCCAAGTGAGGCATGCACAGAAATAAATGGGCTTGTGCATGGTCCCCTTGCTTAATCAAGCTCACAAGTGAAATACAGGGAAGGAGATAGGTTAGTGCTGAAGCACATGTAGGGCCTGATACAAAAGGGTGGTGTAAAAGTCGAGCTGTATGGGAGAGAATATTGCCCTCTAGGGGCTATGGAACAGGTAGGATGAGAAACCTACTGCAGTGTGGTTCTCCTTTAGCTCACATGCTAGGGCCTGCGCTTTTGGAGCAGGAGGACCTGAGTTCTATCCCCATTCTTGCCATGAAGTTCTGAATAGCTAAGGTTTGGAGCTTACCCTGGCCTGCCCTCTCCTGGCTAGAAATTGAATGTCCTTGTTAGCCCCACAGTGTGCGGGCATATGAGAGGGATGACACCCCACTTCTGGTTGCAGCCAACAGATGGCAAAAGCTTTATGGTCCCTCACCAAAGGCTTTTAAGCAAAGTAAGCTGTCATGGGATAAGAGGGAAGGTCCTCTCATGGATGGGTAACTGGTTAAAAGATAGGAAACAAGGGTAGGAATAAATGGTCCGTTTTCAGAATGGAGAGCTGTAAATAGTGGTGTCCCCCAGGGGTCTGTACTGGGACTGGTCTAATTCAACATATTCATACAAGATCTGGAAAAAGGGGTAAACAGTCAGGTGGCAAAATTTGCAGATGATACAAAACTACTCAAGACAGTGAAGTCCCAGGCAGACTGCGAAGAGCTACAAAAGGATCTCACAAAACTGCGTGACTGTGCAACAAAATGGGAGATGAAATTCAATGTTGATAAATGCAAAGTAATACACATTGGAAAACATAATCCCAGCTATACATATAAAATTAGCTGTTACCACTCAAGAAAGAGATCTTGGAATCATTGAGGATAGTTCTCTGAAAACATCCACTCAGTATGCAGTGGCAGTCAAAAAAGCAAACAGAATGCTGGGAATCATTAAGAAAGGGATAGATAAGACAGAAAATACCATGTTGCCTCTATATTAATCCATGGTACGCCCACACCTTGAATACTGTGTGCAGATGTGGTCGCCCCATCTCAAAAAAGATATATTAGAATTGGAAAAGATTCAGAAAAGGGCAACAAAAATGATTAGGAGTATGGAACAGCTTCTGTATGAGGAGAGCCAGGGCCAGCCAAGAATGGGCGAGGGGGAAGGGAGGTGGGCATCAAAGCTGACAAGTGTTGGCACAAAGGCCAGCTAAGCATGAGAGTCAGAATCAGCCAAGCACAAGGGCAGCTGGCACCATGCCACCTTTTGAGCAAACTGAGTCACTCCTTGAGTACCCGCTGTGTGTGCGCTAGTTACGGCCAAGGCTTTGGACTAGGCAGCGCATGGGGATGGCATTTATCCATCACACTAATGCCAGTATATGGAGAAATGTTTCTTTCAACAAGTCTGGTGCCCTCACGCGGCAGCTTTCCTCTCCTCCCAGTGTGTTTCTATCTCTCTACCGGAGCCACTGGCGAGCATGAAGCCTTCATTGGTTGCACAGGGCAAATATTCTGTGCGTTAATGGAGCACTTTTCCTCTGCAAGCTTGCTCTCTACACACTTCAGGCCAAACCCTGAGACGCACTTAGCACCTGCCATACCCACAGACTCCAGCTGGATCCACAGGCACCCAGAACCCCTTAGGATTTGGTCCTTAAAATGCAGGGAGCACCAGTGAACATAGGTGCTGGAACTAGGGGTATGGGGGAGTGCTGCTGAACCCCCTGGCTTGAAGTGGTTCCCATTCTATCCAGGGTTTACAGTTTGGTTCAATGGCTCTCAGCACCCCTCATTATACAAATTGTTCCAGCACCCCTGCCAGTGAAATGCAGCCACCTCCAAAGTGGAACAAGGTAACTGTTGCTATGTCAGGGTTTAGGACACAAAGTGGAGAAGAATCCTGTATCCAATTAAAACTGCAGGGGGCGGGGGTTGGGGACACGGAACATAATTGTCCATCTTGGCCAGAACAGGGGAACTCAGAAATATACCTAGATTTACTCTGAAAGGGAAGCCCGCATGGTCATTTTGTCTGGCCCTTCCAAGTCATGTGAAAATCTTTTCCATGTAACCATGTACACCTGGGATATTTTCCTTGGTTTGATTCATCATGTGTAATTTCTCCAGAGGGCCCTGTGCAGTTTCACAATCACTCACAATCTGTTTGGGGGTTGTTCTTGGTCTGGGCATGGTTGCTTTGGGTCCTGCTCCCAGTGTTCTCATTCACCTCTAAGGGATGCAGCTATTTCCAGCTACCGTCTGCAGATCTCGTTAGGGTTTCCTCCACCTCCCAGCAGTGTGAAATGCTGTCAGCTCCCCGTTCCCTGACCCTTTTGCCTGAGTGGGCTTTTTGGGGTTAGAGGCCTCACCGATGATTGCTTTAGGATCCTTGATCTCTTTACTTTTCTCACCGTTTCTAAGGCGACCGATGCAATAAGAGCTGAACATCAGTCCCTCTTGTATATTTTGTGTGTGGACAGGTCTGAGTCTCTGCTTCGCCTCCCAGTTACTTCCTCTGTTGCCCTCGGGTTACATAAGCCTCTTGCCTCCCCCATTCTCAGTGTTACTGTTAAACGTCTCCAGCCATGAGCACAGCAACCACTCACCCCTAACGGCTTGACATACAAAGCGGACCGAACACTGTGCTTACATTGCTGCTGATTTATTTAGGCCGACGCAAGTGGGCAAATGGCCAGCCCGAAGCGTGGCCTCAACAGACCCTTTGCAGTTTCTTTTTTACTTTAGATTAAGCTGAGTGGTAGTGAGAAGTGCCAAACTGACAGCCCCACAGACGGGGCTGCCTTGTCTATCCACAGAGCAAAAACTGACATGGCAGTGACAGGGCAAGCTTCCCTCACACACAACCCCACCAAGTGTGCCTTTGTCCTGACAAGGACCATCTGCCTGGAGGGACAAAAGACTAGTTCTGTTTCCATGCCTTTGGGTGTGAGGCTCCTGCAAACCCACCCCAGAATAGAGGTCACCCACCACTCAAAGAGATCATTGAATTCCAGCTGTCACAGACAGTGCTTTCCTCAGGGGTCCTTCAAGGGAGCTTTAGAATAGCTACAGTACAGGTATCTGAACAATTACATCGTCGTACTGCCATTGGATAAGCCGGGATTCTGCTTCCTGGCTGATGGAAATTAGTCTGGTTTGGAAGGTGACAAAGTAAGGATGTCTTAGGAGGTTAGATACAATGCTTTGCAGTTGATCCACAGCTGAGTTAAGGAGATTTGGCCAAGAGTCAGTGTCTAGCTACCTTCACTGACCTCTAATTGGAATCAGGGTCTATGATTCAGCACAGCAATTGTTACGTTTGTGGACGAGATGGGATGATGGGATTGCCTACGATGGCGTGTAGCCGATCTGCAACTGCTTGTAGCAAATATCTCCAATGGCTGGTGATGGGACACTAGATGGGGAGGCTCTGAGTTACTACGGAGGATTCTTTCCCAGGTGTCTGGCTGGTGGGTCTTTCCCACATGCTCAGGGTCTAACTGATTGTCATATTTGGGGTTGGAAAGGAATTTTCCCCTCGGTCAGATTGGCAGAGACCCGGGGTAGGGGTTTGTCTTCCTCTGCAGCGTGAGGCACGGGTCACTTGCAGGTTTAAACTAGTGTAAATGGTGGATTCTCTGTAACTTGAACTCTTTAAACCATAATTTGAGGACTTCAGTAACTCAGCCAGAGGTTAAAAGTCTATTACAGGTGGGTGAGGTTCTATGGCCTGCAATGAGCAGGAGGTCAGACTAGATGATCATGATGGTCCCTTCTGACCTTAAAGTCTCTGAGACTCCTTAAGAGAAACAGCAGCTTCAGAGCAAAGAAGATGGGAAACACCCCAATACATAAAGACACCAAGGCCCTGAGAACAGTGCCAGCAGCGACTGTGGAAAATAGAGAAGGATCTGAGACGCAAATATTCAGATCCAGATAGGGATTCTCCCCCACCCAAATTTGGCCATGTTTGGGTCAGAGTTTTATTTCTGCCAAATTCAGATCCTGATTCAGGTTCCACATCAGAATCTACCCTCTTCCCTCTCTAGTTCAGGGCTGTTTAGATCCAGGATCATCTCTAGCGGGAGCAAGTCAGTCATTATAAATGCTGTCAGGCTTGAACCTGGAGCTAAACAGAATGAAGGAACTTTCCAGACTGATTCAGTTCTATTTCCATCCCCTTTCCCTCTGAGAGGTCTATTTATTTACCTGACAATGTCTCCCAGCTGCTGTGAACTGTACATGTCCCTTCAACACACAGTGTTGAGTACATTTGTTTCTCTGTAGAGTTTCTCATACTTCCTCTGTGCTCTCCAGGTGCTGTCTCACATATTGTCTGCCACCACCCCCTTGGCTTGGAGAGACGAAGGGACGTGGATTGCAGGATGGACACCTGCCCTTTAGGTGCCCCTCTCTTCACCATCTCAACAATCCCAGATGTTTCTCAGCAGGCAGGATAGCCAGGAGCCCTTTTTAGCATGGCAAAGAGAGACATCTAGTGGGAGATGAAGTAAATATGATTTTTAACATCTTCCTTTTTCCACATATAAGTAGAGAAGATGTGAGTGGGTCTGAGAGAAGGTGTGTACATCAGACTGAGTTTTGGGGTAGTCGTGAACTTAGCCATTGTCTGTCTGGTTCTGCTCTAAAGTCCGGATGCTTAGTCGTTAGGACTCCGCATTGTCCAGTTTGACTCTCTGCTCCTCAGACTGGGAGCTCGGTTGGGGTTGCCCTGGTTTCCTCTGGGGTTAGTTAATTGCATTGCCATGTAGGAGAAGTAGGTTGGATGTCCAGCCATAATATGTTGCTCTTTTTCAGGCTGGTTCTGAAGGGCCAGCCGCATGACCTGTCTCTTGTGGCTCACAGGCTTGCGCTTGAATAACCCAGCAATGACCAAGGGGTTTCTTGCTTCCCATTGAGCTGTTTGAATGGCTCATGTGACAGCTTTTGACACAGTCTCCCACAGTATTCTTGTCAGCAAGTTAAGGAAGTATGGGCTGGATGAATGCACTATAAGGTGGGTAGAAAGCTGGCTAGATTGTCGGGCTCAACGGGTAGTGATCAATGGCTCCATGTCTAGTTGGCAGCCGGTGTCAAGTGGAGTGCCCCAAGGGTCGGTCCTGGGGCCGGTTTTGTTCAATATCTTCATAAATGATCTGGAGGATGGTGTGGATTGCACTCTCAGCAAATTTGCGGATGATACTAAACTGGGAGGAGTGGTAGATACGCTGGAGGGGAAGGATAGGATACAGAAGGACCTAGACAAATTGGAGGATTGGGCCAAAAGAAATCTGATGAGGTTCAATAAGGATAAGTGCAGGGTCCTGCACTTAGGATGGAAGAATCCAATACACCGCTACAGATTAGGGACCGAATGGCTAGGCAGCAGTTCTGCGGAAAAGGACCTAGGGGTGACAGTGGACGAGAAGCTGGATATGAGTCAACAGTGTGCCCTTGTTGCCAAGAAGGCCAATGGCATTTTGGGATGTATAAGTAGGGGCATAGCGAGCAGATCGAGGGACATGATCGTTCCCCTCTATTCGACATTGGTGAGGCCTCATCTGGAGTACTGTGTCCAGTTTTGGGCCCCACACTACAAGAAGGATGTGGATAAATTGGAGAGAGTCCAGCGAAGGGCAACAAAAATGATTAGGGGTCTAGAACACATGACTTATGAGGAGAGGCTGAGGGAGCTGGGATTGTTTAGCCTGCAGAAGAGAAGAATGAGGGGGGATTTGATAGCTGCTTTCAACTACCTGAAAGGGGGTTCCAAAGAGGATGGCTCTAGACTGTTCTCAATGGTAGCAGATGACAGAACGAGGAGTAATGGTCTCAAGTTGCAGTGGGGGAGGTTTAGATTGGATATTAGGAAAAACTTTTTCACTAAGAGGGTGGTGAAACACTGGAATGCGTTACCTAGGGAGGTGGTAGAATCTCCTTCCTTAGAGGTTTTTAAGGTCAGGCTTGACAAAGCCCTGGCTGGGATGATTTAACTGGGAATTGGTCCTGCTTCAAGCAGGGGGTTGGACTAGATGACCTTCAGGGGTCCCTTCCAACCCTGATATTCTATTATTCTATGATCCACAAGGACAATATTTTCGTATTCTCTTGAAGAAACCAAATAGCTTAGTAAATTTCATACTAGGATTGGACATTAGTAAGGGTAAGAAAGTAGTAGCGACAGTGACACTAACGAAGGTAAATATTGCAAGGCTTTTATGCTTTGCGGGCATTAGCCAATCACCAGCTGGGGAGGAGTCCAGAAAACATCTCCCTCCTCCACTGGTGATCTATGAGGCTAAGTGAGCAGTTACATTTTCCTGACAGCTAGAAGGTCCATCTTCTCCAGTTTGGCAAGTCATCTGTTCTTGACTTGGGTCCTTCTGTTCCTAGCTCTGAAGACTGATGGGTTGGCTTGTTATTTGGGATTCTTCTATAGTTCCTGATCAGCCCTCCCCGTGGGCTCTCAAAGAGTAAAGCGATCCAGCAGTCAACTTTGTGAAGGGTATGGGGAGGGGAAGAATAAGTCTGCCACATCAGAAGTAGCTTACAATAATACACAGGACCTGTTTGTTTGACACACATACAGGCACAGACCCCCACCTGTAATCTCCTGGCTCCCCAAAGACAGGGCTAATCTTTGATTTAACGTTTGTCTCTTGCTGAAATCCCATTCTTGGCACTGCTACCTCTCTCTCTCTCTAATAGGTTGCACATAGTTAGGCAGAAACACGCCAGCAGCAGCAGCAGGGAATAAAGCACGTGATGGGAAAGTTTTCTCTGCTCTCATGTAAGACAGGAGAATGGGGGATTTGGTGTGTGTCATAAATAATTTGCTCTGAACCTGGCTGGCTGCTCTGACTAGTCACAGGAGTCTTGAAGATCTCACATCCTGGGTCTAGACTGTGGCTCTTAATAAAGGGGGATGATGACAGACAGAAAAGTGTTGCCATTATTATTTCTATTACAACAGTGCCCAGAGGTCCCAGCTGAGATCAGGGCCCCATTGTGCTAGGCGCTGTAGGGTAAGAGACAGTCCCTGTTGTGCAGAGTTTATAATCTAAATAGGCAAAGCGGACAAGGGGTGAGAGAGGAAATATCTCTATGTTACAAACACAGACTAGAGAGAGACAAGGGTGAAGTAACCTGTCTCTGGCAGAGCCAGGAACTGAACCCTGCTCCCCTGGGTTCCAATCCGGTGCCATAATCTCAGAACCATCCTTCCTCTCTAACCTTGCCATTGGCCATCTCATGAGAAGGTGGGGAATGACACTTATGGAGCAGGGGAGAAGAGAGGAGCCATTTCTGGAACTCCATTTAGTGTAAGCATTCTTGTTCACAGGGCAAACCCCTTACGTGAATTTGGGGCTATACAGGCTCAGGGGATGTCATCTTGTTTAATTCTGAGCCCATTCAGACATTTGAAATGTCTTCCTTGTAGACGTTGGCACGTCTATGGCTAGGATCGAGTGAGTCAGGTAACTAAACCTCAAAGTGCCCCCGAGGAACTCCTCAGATGCTGCTGCCAAAGTATCTGCCCTGTTGGGGATTGGCAAGCTAAAGGTGGCCCTGTGGTGTCTAATGGGGTCAGCGAATGCGATCTGAGAGGGGGCAACAGCAAAGGGTCTGAATGGGGTAATGAGAACTCGAGAAGAGAAGAATGAAGCTAGATCCTCCTTTGAAAGTCCCGCTCGTTGGTCCCTCTCCCCACTTCACCAAGCAGCCCATAGGCAGGTGAGCTGCCAGCACTGTTCAGTGGACGCCAATGGCTCACAGAGGGCTGATGTGCCATACCAGGCCTCTCATTGTCAGAGCAGAGCTCAAGAGATCTCTTGACCTCGTGAACTTTGCGCCTCAGCTTGGATTCCTTCTCCCAGTAATCTTCTTCCGTGCGGGACACTTCTGACACTACTTCCATACTTCATGTTCAGTAGTAAGGAAGGCACTGGTGTTAAAATGAGTGAGATGACCCCATGGCTTTAAAACTAGGCCATGCTGGTCAGTGTGGCTTTCTCCCTCATTTCAATTCTAGCATGGTGTTGGCAGCCAATATTTTGATAAGTCCCTAGAGGCAGAGTTGAATGACATATGCCACTTGAAAAGTGGGATTCCAAGCTCTTGGACGGCATTCCGTGTTGGTACTGTCTCATAACGGTCCTTGAGAAGTCAGAGAGCATGAAAATCGGGTTGGAAGTGAAATAAGAGGAAGAAACCAAGACTGTCATAGAATCATAGAAGATTGGGGTTTTAAGAGACCTCAGGAGGTCATCTAGTCCAGCCCCTTGCTCAAAGCAGGCCCAACACCAACTAAATCATCCCAGCCAGGGCTTTGTCAAGCCGGGCCTTAAAAACCTCTAAGGATGGAGATTCCACCACCTCCCTAGGTAACCCATTCCAGGGCTTCACCACCCTCCTTGTGAAATAGCGTTTCCTAATATCCAACCTAGACCTTGTCATTGAAACAATGAAACAATGTCATTGAAAGTTGGATTTCCTACACACCACCCCAGTGTTAGGGGAAAAAACTCCTAGACATCATCAACAAGTTAATCTTCCCAGCTTTCTAGTAAGGTATAACATTAGTTCCTATCCATGCAAGCTCATGACGTATATTTTGAAGAGATCATTGGCCCTTGGATCAGGCAAAAAAAACTAGGCCATTTACCAAACAGACCCAGGTGATTTCAGCATACTGAGTATGTCAAATATCCACCCCTTTCATCTACTAATGTTTTCGGCCCATCTCCCAACCACTCTTCAGAGCTCAATTTTGCCAAACGCTAGCCCTCAAAAATACATTCCAGTCCATGCTCATCTTGCATTACAGACACAATAAACACACATACCTAGCAGTGCCAAGAGTGAAGAATGAGTTTTCTACTCCACTAACCTTCCCTGCCTATCAAACCATGTTACTCAAGAATCACAATAGCCCCATTATAAATCAGGTGACGTTATAAACCCACAAAAAATGGAAGGAAGGAACTTTTAAATCAAAGGTTCCATTAAGATCCATTCGTAGCGAGAACGGGCAGAATGTTCCTTTCCACTGCATGTCTCCCACTGCACATCTTGGGTGATAGGACCCTGGCTGCGTCACGTTTACGTTCAGGGCATAAAGGACACATTGGAGAAGGAAGGAAGGAATGTGATGTCAGAGCCAAAAAGGCTTTTAAGATATTCCTCTCCCAAAATTAATTCAGGACAGATGATAGTCGGCTAGCTTAGATCCAGTCTGCAGTGATGGATGAAAAGTATTGTCCTTCCGTTCTTCTCCCCACCTCCCCGTGTACTTCTTAAGAAACCGCGTCAGCTGTTCAAGGATCACCCGGTGGTTTCTGATTTGACGCATCCAGGAATTAAATTGGCCTCCTCAAGCACCCATGTGTTTTTAACTGGGCTTTGTCAGCAAGGAGTTTACTAAGCAAAGCAGTCACGTCCACATGAACTCGGGTACTTCACGATGATTTGTCCTGGCCTGCTGCTTGTTGTTTTGTTTCTAGGGAGGGTGGGTAAAAATTCAAAAGTACCTTTAGTTATGTAGGTGTTTTTGAGATTTTTACCCATCTTTTAACTAGTATATTCGATTAAACAGTTGGTATGATTTATTTGCCTGAAACATCCCAAGAAAGGGTTAACTGGGCTCCACTGACTCACTGCCTCACTGGGATACAAGGAAGGTGAGAGAGGACCTAGAGTATGGGCTGAGTAGCCGTGAAGGGGGAACCAAAGAAGCAGCCAAAGCTGGGGAGAAGATTTGTGCTGAATTTTTTTGTTGTTGATTACTTTGTTAGTAAAGCCAAACCCTAGGAAGGGGATGAATTTGGACTCTACAGGGTGTTCGCAGAACAGACTGGGAAAGCATGCCCATCACCATAGCATCTGAGTGCTTATAGGGAGGAGCTGAACCGTTCAATACTTCAGTGGAAATTGAGGCCACCTGGGGTATGTCTACACTGCACACTAAGCTGACTCGGGCTCACGGGGCTATAAAATGGCAGTGTAGACGTCCGGGCTCTGAGACCCTCGCCTGTTGCGGGGTCCCAGAGCTCGGACGTCTACCCTGCCATTTTATAGCTTCACAGCCCAAGACCCGGGAGCCTAAGTCAGCTAACGTGAGCCAGCTGCGTATGTTTTATTGCAGTGCAGACAGACCCTTTGAGACAGATACTGGGGGATGGGAGACTAGGGTTTTGGGAAATAGCCCCTTGGCAAGCAGTCAACCCAATCACTGAATTTAAGAGTCTTCCAGGATTCTAGTTCAGGCCATGTCTACACACAGATTTGCACCAGTTTAGTTGCACCAGTGCAAACCCATGTGTGTGAACAGTTGTATTTCAGTGGAAGGACAGTTTAAAATCACCCCTTAAATTAAACTGATGCAACATTGCTTGTAGTACAATCCCTCTGTGTTCACAGCCGCAAGGACAGAAGAAGCTGGAAGGATTCCCCAGGTAGGGAGGTCTAAAGTCTGGACCAGTTTAACTTAAGGTATGGTTTTAAAATTGCTTTAGTTAAACTGTTGCCAAAGGCCGCCTGGGCCCTTGCAGTTTGGCTTCATTTAAGTCAGTTACAAACAAGTTTAAACTAAACCAGCCGCTCTTAAACCTAAATAAGAGTGTCCACATGGAAGCTTACACCACGTTAAGTAAACCTAGTTTAGCTAAACCAGTGCAAATTTGAATGTAGATAAGGCCTGAGTCTTGTCTTCTCTCTTTCCAACCTGCAGTGCAAGGCTGACCAGGGCTGTGCCATTCCCAAGAGACAAGGGCCCTCGAGCAAGGGTCAGTCTGGATCAGCCCAGCTGCCCTGGTAATCTCTGCTTGTTGTGGCAGGGCCTCCATTACTCCGAGCCAATTAAAGGGTCTGGATTGTAATTGGATTTGTCTAAATTTAATTGCTTCAATGTCATCTTGGTGGTTTAACTTGATCTGGGATTAGTTTGATTCCTCATTGCCAATCATAAGATCTGCCTTAACTTCAAGTGACTGTGAGGATGGATGGGTGGGGGGACAGGAGGATGGAGAAGACCCCAGATCTCCTGGGCTTGTTCTGACTGGGTGAAGGAGAGAGAAACCACATGCTTGGAACACGAGTGATGTTTATGGAAAGACTGGATCTAGCTACCCATTGAAATGGAGTGGTTCAGAGATAGGATTTATGATCTTGGGAGAGACCCATGGTTCATCTAATCCTGTATCCCGTGACCGGGGCAGATGCTGAGGGCAGAGATGCTCAGACAGTGGCTCGCAAGCCGCATGTGGCTCTTTAATGTGTCTTTGCAACACATGTGTGACTTAATTATAAACCAATCAGGATGCTTTTACTATGTAATTAACCAATTGTAGTTGATTAAAATAATAATACTTGGTGAGTCATTTTGCTGTGAGAATAATATACACTAAATATTTCCCATCATACTCACTGCAATGAGCCCCTTGCTGGCCCAAATCGGTCTGAACGGTGATAGTTATGAACTGATCCTGCTTGGTAGGTTCAAAGAGCATTTGGCTTCTGCTAGCAATGTGACACACTCCCAGCCCGAAGATTTGTGTGACAGACCCTGAGTGACTCCCCTAATCCGCTCGCTCAGAGGTTTAACAGCAGCTCAGCCTGCGAAGGGGCTAAGGGGAACAGTCACTGCTGTGGGTGGCACTGCACAGCCCTGATGGGAAGTGCAGGGGCCCAGGGAAGTCATGTATGTAGCCAACGTCCCAGAGGTTTCTCACCCATTCAGCCGTCACCTCTGATTAGAGAGGGAGAGAGTGTGAGTGCACACACCCAGAGACCAGAGTCCCCAAGCCTTAGGATGGGGCTGAAAACTTCCGAAGAAGCCATAGGGCTGTTCTCAGGAGCAGTACTGTACTGATCGCAGGTCCAGGTCTGCTCTCTGACACCCATGTTAATCTGGAGTAACTACTGAACCACTGGAATTGCTTAGTCTTTACGAGGAGTAAAACTGAGAGCAGCTTGACTTCTAGTTATGTCACAGGCTCTGGGCCAGATTCTGATCTCTGTTACACTGATGTAAATCGGAAGTAACTCCATGTGACACTTTCTTGTTCCCAGAGCTGTGAGTCACTTGTTACACCTCTGCCTCCAGCAAGAGAGAGAGAGAAACTTGCTGGTTCTTAATTGGTTGTCAGCTCCCTGTTAGCACCAGCATGTCAATCTCCTCTGGGCTACACCAGCCCGAACTTTGCCTTGCAGGTTAACAATGGTGCACCCCAGGCCCTGAGACCCTGTGATATCCAGCCCCTGTCACTGGCTACTCACAGAAATACCAGGTTTGCTATCCCCAAGGGACCGGTGAAGTGCTAGCATGTTTGATCAGCTCAGCATCACAGCACTGAGATCTGTTTACATGGAAAACACCCATCAGTTTGTCATCAAAGATTAAGATTGGAAAGATAGGGAGTAAGGATGAATGATAGAAACATCAAAGTTACATATAAAACAAAATCCTAACACGCTTTCTAGCGATTTGGCTTAACCTCCTGTCTAAAGCAGTCTAAACTCACCAAAGTTGTCTTGCAGTATTTCCAACCCAGGCTGGGTAGGAGCCTGTTTTCATGAGTGTAATCGCACTACTCAATTACTTCCGCAGGTGCAGGATAAAGGGGTATCTTTTTGCCTTCCTCTCATATTCCCCAAAGTCATTGTCCCCAGAGTTAAGAGGACCCCCGCCCCCTTCGGGATTTATTCTCCAGTGTCTTGCCTCTCTGTTGACTTCCCATCCCCCTGCTGACTTCAGATGTAAATGGAGCTTGCAGTGTGTTCGCTTACAATGATCAATTTTGTGTGAACCAATACAGACAGGTGACTATCCATCCCATACCTGGCAGAGACCTGTTTGCCAACCCTGCCTTGATTCAGACTTGAGAAACATATTTTCATTCTACAGATAGAATGTTTTACATAATAACTGGACATACATTTCATAATGATATTAATGATCCCGGCTTTCACTGAGGCTCCTACATGACATCATTGATGGATAAATGCCATGATGGTGACAGGCTAGGTGACGTGAGTTTGTCAGGAGTTGCTGTTACAGAGCAGTGAACCTGTTGCCAGATGGCACCAATGGGCTGCTGTTTCATACTCCACTGACTTGCTTTGGAACTACCCAGGTGTGAGCGATGACAGAATATGACCCTCTGCCATTCAGGATCTATACACTTGGGTTATATACCCAAGGCCTGATCCTTCTCTTACTTACACCATTTGACACCGGTTTAGTGTCACTGTCTTCAGTGTGGTTAACCCCTGATTTATACCTGTGTAACTGAGAATATTAGCCCCCAGAGTCTACTGTAGATACCCAGCTTGGTTTGTGTTCCTCCTAGTCACTGGTGAATGAGGCTGTCCTGATGCTGTCACATTGATTAGCCCAAAGGCTCAGCTCAGCACCTTAATTTTACGGGACTGGATTGAGTAAGAATTTTTCGTGATTCACTTGGAGAGTCCGACAGTATAGATCAGTCTGGTGGCTATTGTACTAGAGCCCACATGGCACTTCCAGGTGGTCCATGGAGCAGCTTCTGTCCTATTGGAAAAGCGCCTCTCCAGATCCCCAGGCATGAGGCTTCCTAATAGTTCTAGCTCAGACTAGGACCATTGATGGATTCCCAGAGGCTAATGACAACCCAAACCCCTTGCTGCACCATGAAGCCCTGCTCCATGGCTTTCTGCCTGTTTCTTTTTGTGCGGTGTAAATGCAGGATCAGATTTGTGGATGACAAAAAAACTGGAGGAATAACTAACATACAGAGGGGAGAGAAGCAAAGTGAATTCAGAACACAGAAAAGTGCAAACGATAGGGGAGGTTCGTGCTAGTGAATGCAGTGTCTTGTGCTCAGCAGGAGCCTAGATGCAAAGTGGTGGTGGGAGTAATGGGGAGACAGAACCAACCAGCCCACGTGGGTGCATTAAAGTAAGTTTATTTCCATCTTCTCTCCTTGATCCTGTCCAAATGTGACTGCTTCATACAACAGACCACGAGAAATGCCACGGGAAGGATGCAGGATCAGGAGTGGGTGGTTGGGAAAGGAGATGTTCACTAGAAGATCGGGGTCATAAGAAGTGGACACAATATGAGAAAGTTTCAGAAGTTGTGTGTGTGTGCGCGCACGCGTGCACAAGAGTGACACTCTTGTACAAAAAAAAGGAGGACTTGTGGCACCTTAGAGACTAACCAATTTATTTGAGCATGAGCTTTCATGAGCTACAGCTCACTTCATCGGATGCATACCGTGGAAACTGCAGCAAACTTTTATATACACACAGAGAATATGAAACAATATTCTCTGTGTGTATATAAAGCAGGACAGTGGGGTGGGAGGAGGTATTGTTTCATATTCTCTGTGTGTATTATAAAGTCTGCTGCAGTTTCCACGGTATGCATCCGATGAAGTGAGCTGTAGCTCACGAAAGCTCATGCTCAAATAAATTGGTTAGTCTCTAAGGTGCCACAAGTACTCCTTTTCTTTTTGCGAATACAGACTAACACGGCTGTTACTCTGAAACCTGACTCTTGTACAAGGAAGAAAAGAGATCATCAAGTGTCAATGGATAAGATGTAAACACAGCTAGAGAGAGATTAGCTAGATACTCTCACATACTCCAGGACGCTAAATTATGTTAAACTGGAATTAAGATCGTGAGGCCGTATCAGTAACCGAAGGGTAGAAAACATTACAAGAATGCTGTAATTCGTCCCAAAACGAGCACTATAAACCCAAGATATTCAGTCAAGGCTGAATTTAAAAGAAATCCAGACAAGCCAAGAGATGGGAATGCACAGCTAGGGAACCCAAAGAGCTTGAGCTCTGCCTTGTAGTCAGGATCAGGCCCTTTGTAATTTTGTTTATCATCAATCATAATAGTCAAATAGCACATTCATAGTCATCAGCCCCGCTGCAGGTTTCATTCTGGCCACTAGAGCAAGGCAGCCTGAAAAAGAGAGAGAGCAGACTGGGGATTACAGAGATCCAGGCAGTAACACTCCTGAATAATGCTTGTTTGACTCTGGGCTCGAAGCATGAGCTGCTGGCATTTGGAATGATCAGACTGACAATCATGAGCCAGGATACGGGGAGAGCTCTGATTCGAGTGGGTGACTTGTGGGGAAAGGGACCTCTCAGAGTAAGGAGGGGTAGCACAATCAGGCCCTTAGGTGTCACCATTAAGCTATGTCAAAATATTAAATCCATAGCTGACTCTCTTTGTTATGATTCATTTGTATTTCGATAACTCCTGTGTTGTGGTTTTTATTTATATTAAATAGTTCCAGCCAAGATCAGGGGAGGCCCATCGTGCTAGGAGTTGTATATATACATAATGACAGACAGTCTCTGCCCCCTGAGAGCTTACAATCTAGAGACAAGATATGTAAAGGGTGGGAGGAAGGAAGTATTATTGCCCTCATTTCACAGTGGGGGAAACTGAAGCACAGAGAGACTAAGTGACATGACAAAGGATGCACTGTCTGTGACAGAGCCCAGACCCAGATCTCTAAACCCCAGCCCACTGCTGCAACCAGAAGATCATTTTGTCTTCCCTGCTGATTTTGCTTATATAACCATAGCCACTGACCCGACACGGGACTGAGTCCCAAAAACCTTTGTCATTCCAGTCACATGACTGGAACCAGCAAATGAAGTCCAGTTTCTTAGCAGCCCTTGTTGCATGCCAGACTGTTACTCCGTACAGTACTGGGAGGGGAGGGGATGATTGCCTACTAGATAGCAACCAAATGTCAAGGGTTAATTTTTCTTAATGCAAACTCCCATTGTCCAGGACTCCTTTAAAAAAAATGAAAACTACTTTGTGCAATTCGGAAGGTGGAATTAAAAAAGCAACAAAGAAGCAGGACTCTTAAACCAAAGGGCTCCAGGCTGTTCTATGGAAGTCTGTGACCATTAGGTACAGAACAGCCATAGTAATGTACAAACACGAGAGCCTGGTAAATTGATTTAAACACTTTCCCTTATTGTAACATCTATCTACTTATAAGGCCCCATAAGGATTGAATATTCCACATAGATTGATGGATTTATCCTTGCCATACCCCAGTGAGATAGGGATGTGATATGCTATTTTACAGCTGGGGAAACTGAGGCACCGAGCGATTAAAGCATGAGCCTATGCCCATTGAAATCAGTGGGAGTCTTTCCACTGACTTAGGCCCACCGAAGTGACTTGACCAAGGTCACACAGGGAGTCTGTGACACAGCAAGTAATTAATTCAGTGTCTCCTGAGTCGCAACCCAGGATCTTAACTTCAAGCTCATCCTTTCTTCCTAGAAAAACAGGCAGCATCGTGTAATAGGCAGAATAAAATCCGTTTCCCTGGAGAGAATCTGTTCTTCTGTCAAATTGAGCCATGCCTGAGCTGTGAACGTCAAATCCCAATTCCAGCTCCTGAGCATTCAGTGTGTTTGGATCAGTGGAGTCAATTGGGCGGAGGCTGGGGAAAAAGGTTGACCCAGGCCTGTAATTCTGGAGTAAGAGGATCAGCATTTGGTCCCTGCTACAGCTTTGAAGTGCTAGAGGGCCCTGGTGTGCAGTTTTTAAAACCTCATTCAATAGAAATCTCATTTCTGCTGCCTCCTGCCTTTGCACCCCAACTGCATGGAAGAGTCCCCTGGGGCTCCCAGGAGTTCTCTTCTAGCCCTGGCTACCTACTGCCCTGAGGCAAACTCCCTATTCCATTTCTGCCTTCCAGTCCTTTTTCTCACGTGATATATACAGGAGTGTGGACTTGGGACAGAAGGTGGGAATGGGAGGGCCTGGGAGACAGGGCTCCTGGGTTCTAATCCCACCGCTGACTTGCTGGGTGAACTCATGGAAAGTTACTGTGTCTCTGTGCCTCTATTTCCCCATCTGTATGGTAGGTGCAATAATAAACCTTTACCCCTCAGGCTGAGTATTACGGAGCTTAGTTAATGTACCTCAAGTGCCTTTAACCCACAGTTGCACGTTCCCTGACACCACCAATGATAACATCAACCCTTTTCACCCAAGCATCTCAAAATACTTCCTATATTGCAGTAACTGAGCTTCACAATTCCCCCTGCGAAGGTTAAGAAACAATCTTCATTTACAGATGGAGGAAACTGAGCCCCTAAGGGACCCATTCCAAGTGAACTCTCTCTCGTGGTTCCAGAGAGGATGGTTCTAGACTATTCTCAGTGGTAGAAGAGGACAGGACAAGGAGTAATGGTCTCAAGTTGCAGTGGGGGAGGTTTAGGTTGGATATTAGGAAAAACTTTTTCACTAGGAGGGGGTGAAACACTGGAATGCGTTACCTAGGGAGGTGGTAGAATCTCCTTCCTTAGAAGTTTTTAAGGTCAGGCTAGACAAAGCCCTGGCTGGGATGATTTAATTGGGGATTGGTCCTGCTTTGAGCAGGGGGTTGGACTAGATGACCTCCTGAGGTCCCTTCCAACCCTGATATCGTATGATTCTATGATTCCTCTGCTGCTGGACATCTGGATCCACCTCTGCATTGTGGCAGGGCAGCCGCACTGCAGCCCCTTGCTGAGTTGTTCGATAGTGACATCTGCTGGCAAAGCAATGGTACTTTGGGGTTTTGGGTTCATCGAGGCGGGGGGGGAGGCCGAGCGTGCTTAGCTGAGCCTTTCCTTCTGCTGGTTTAAACAGGGCAAGCCAGTGTAAAAGTCCAGGATCAGTATCCCACCCTCAAGAGCTGAGACCTGCATTACTGAATTATCAGAGCAAGCCCAGCCTGTGATATGGATAAAGGGGGCATCCTGGTGCTTTCTCTCTTCTGATTGTATGCTGAGCCTCCGCCTTCAGGTCTAGCCTCTGTACCCCAGTCTGTGCATTGAAGACAAATATCTGCCTAGTTTCAAACAGAACAGAGAAGGGCCCAGATCCAATCCCAGCAGCCCCAAACTCTGGGGTAGTTGGATTCCGGAGCCGAACTTCATGGCTGAGGCCTATTCCTAGAGCGAGCTCCTGATCAGTTGCACCTGGTCCTGGCATCCCGGAGGGATACAGCTCCCAAGGCAAACTGCAGCTCAGGCTCACCTCTACTAGCAAAGTATCTGCATGTTGCTAGTGTAGACAGGAAGCAGGGCAGGCTTCCTCCCCCAGCATGTCCCACCGATGTCCCTGCCCCCGCCCCCCCAGCTACACATGCAGGACAAATCCCCCTTCGTCCAAGAGGTGGAGATCAGCCTCCATGGCCCACTCAGTGCTTAGCCTCTCAGCCGAGTGGGGAGGCCAATTAGTGGTGTCTGGGGTAGTGGTCTGTATGACTAGGGGGTCTCACACTTAACTGCTTCTGTAGGCAGAGCTTATGGCACACACCAGGGGCTCTTTGAATCCTCAATTTCACTTCACAAGCCCCTTGAGCCACCTTCCATCCCCCTCTTAAATAGATGGCAGGAACTCTCCCTGTCAGTTTTCCACCCCCCACCCCCAAATCAGTAGGGATCTGGCCACTGATGCCTGCAATGCTCCCTGAAATTTTGGACTTGATTGGATGTGGAATTCAACGTTCTCACACTAGACAGACAGCTGCAGAAATGCCATCCAGCTGAGTGTACAGCCTTCTCCAACTAGGTCAGATGTCCAATCCCAGAATTATTTTTCTTTTTTATGCAGGGTTCATGCAACCAGAAACTATGTCCTTGTCTTGAAAGCTGTTACTAGTTATGCTCATGACCTGAAGAAGAGTTCTGTGTATGCTCGAAAGCTTGTCTCTCCCACCAACAGAAATTGGTCCAATACAAGCTATTACTTCACTCACCTTATCACTGTAATATCCTGGGACCCACATGGCTACACCACCACTGCATACATGATACTCACAGCTGTCTTGGTGGGTCATGACCCATCTGCTGGGACCTCCACAATTAGGATAGGTGCTTGAATAGGCACAGGACATGAACCAGGAAGCCAGTGCAGGGTGCTGAGCATCACCGGGCTTCTCTGCTCAGCAAGTGGCCCAAGATCGACAGACCTCTCTCTACATCCTTTCAACTGCACCTTTAATGATGGTTGTAACGCTGTTTAGTACCCTCTATATCCTCACAGCCCTTCTAACTCCCAGTGATTGTTTTACAACACCAATGATTCACAGTGAAGTCAGAGAGAGTCCTGACAATGTGAGAGCAATTGCGGAAAGCTGTGTAAAAGCTGCCGCTGATCATCTAAATGTAGCAATTTGCCATTCTCATGTGTGCCACAAGGTGGTGCAAGGGAAATGGTTTCAGTCCCTCTTTTCCTTGGCCTCTGGGAGCTTCATGTGTCTAACTTTTATTTCACTCTAGGAAGCGATGACCTCAGGGATTGGTGGCAGGGGCTGCCTAGCCACATAAATGCCCAGAGATCCATAATGGTATATCCAAATTTTCTTTTGCACCCTTGGGCTTCTCCCAATTCAAAGGTCACATCCCTTGCTGCCTCAGGCTGGCTTCATCTGGCCCACAGGAGGAGAGGATGCTCCCGCCCTATCAGATTAACATCTATAACTGCAGCATAAATCACTCACTCACCCCAGTAAGAGTGAAATGACAGCAGGTCTGCGTGTGGGGGAAGCGAATGTAGGTCTAGACTGGCGCAGAGCTGGCATATAAGAGCTAAAGAGCTTGCTTTTCCATTCGCCTAAGTGTGGGGAACTTCGTTGGAGTCATTCTCACCTCGCTGTTGTGGGGAAGATCAAAATCAGGTCTTAACGTTTTCTGAGCTGACCTATTTCTCTGTCGCCAGAAAAGCGAGGAGGTGGGAGGGGACAGCAGAGCTGGGGGGACCTTTCCCTTTCTTAGAAGCACAGTGGGTTCGGGTGAGAAAGGAAAGCTGAGTTGCAGAGCAAACCACCAGTGTTCCAATCGGGAAGAAACCCCCTAGATTCACATCTGAAGAAGGGTGGGTTTTTTTACCCATGAAAGCTTATGCCCAAATAAATCTGTTAGTCTTTAAGGTGCCACCGGACTCCTCGTTGTTTTTCTAGATTCACATCTTAACTAACTCTCCTCAGCTGCTTGCTGGCTACCTTAGAGCTGGGATTAGGATTTTAAAGGCGTATTGTTTTTTAGAACACATCAGCTCACCCATGCTAACTAACCCACTCTAAAACTCCACTGTAGACAAGGCGACAGAGACGTGACCAGTTTAGCACGTTAAAATACGTGAAACGAGCGAGGAGTTCATTGAAATCTCTGGCACTGCTCGCTGTAGTAAAGTTAACCACATATGTAAGTGTTTGTGGGATCAGGCCTTAGTGTGTAGCAAGTAATGATTTGTCTGTAGCATCTTTGCCTTTAGAATGAACTACAGTGCAGAGACAGGGCCCCATTCTGACTTACATTAAGTAGTGCTTCCTCCTGCAATTACTCCGATAGATTTCAGGGGCACTGTTTGGGCTTACTGAGTAAATAAATTAGGTCCACTATTGTCAGCTCACCCCCGAGAGACTTCAGAAGACTCATCGTGGAGAGTTGATAGTTCATAGACTGTGAACTGTTTGGGGGGGGGGGGGGACTTTATCCTCTTTTGTACAATGCTTAGCACAATGTGAGGCCTCTCCGTGCTACTGTCATATAAGCCCGGATCCTGCGATCATGCATGTGCTTAACCTTACTACTGTGAGTAGTCCAGTCCTCTCAGTAATAAAGATACTCATGGTCATAAGTGCTTGCAGAATCATGGATGAAATGTTTAGGAACGTACAGTGGCAAGGTGATGGGCTAGGGTGACCAGGTGTCCGATTTTTGACAGGAACTCCCCCTTGAAAAGGGATCCTGGCAGCTGTGGTCAGCACCACCGATTGGGCCGTTAAAAGTCTTGTGAGTGGTGCTGCGGGACCAAGGCAGGTTAGTTTCTACCTGTCCTGGCACCGCACTACATAGACTGCCCTCGCCCCAGGCACCGGCTCTGCACTCCTATTGGCTGGGAAGGGTGCCTGTGGGCAAGAGCAGCGCACAGAGCCTCCCCCTGCCCAGAAGCCAGACCTGCTGGCTGCTTCCGAGGAGCAGCACAGTACCAGGACAGGCAGGGAACCTGCCTTAGCCCTGCTACGCCACTGACTGGGAGCTGCCTGAGGTTAGCCCATGCCCCCAACCTTGAGCCTCAACACCCTGCTCCAGCCCTGAGCCCCCCCCCACACACACACACACAACCTGGAGCTCCCTCCTGCACCCCCAGCCCATCATCTCCAGCCCCACCCCAGAGCCTATACCCACTCCTGAACCCCAACCCCCTGCCACAACCCACAGTCCCCTCCCACACTCTGAATCCCTCAGCCCCACACCCCAGCCTGGATCCCCCTACTGCACCCCAAACCCAAGCCCCACAAACCTCTCCTGCACAACCCACTGCCTCAGCCCAGTGAAAATGAGCAAGAGCGAGCCACCATGGTCGGGGGAATGTAGTGAACACTGGTGAGGCCTGGGGGGACGGGCAGGGCTAGGGTGTTCCGTTTTATGCGATTGGAAAGTTGGCAACCCTATGATGGGCGCAGGGCAGGACTTTAAATATATAATGACCTAGACAAATAAGCATTTTCCTAGAGAGGATGTGCTTGGAATCACCTTTGAACACAGGGGTGTATTATTATTTTTATCATTTCATGTATCTTAATAGATTGACACAAGATCACCAACATACGATAAAACTGCATTACATAGACAGACAAATTGTAGAAAAATTCTCGAAAACCATTCCTACAGCAAATTCCATTAAAATACGCAGCGAGAGAGAACACATTCAGTGGCTGAAAAGATTCCTCTGAATGTACTACAAATGGGAATTTGAGAATTAAAGTAGGAGGATCTAGAGATTCTAAATTAGATTAGGGTATATTTCCCCCATACCTAGGTTTGTTTTGGTTATGTTCACCCTTGCAAACTGCTATAGAATTGCTAGTATACAAATACATGTATATATATATAATATGTGTGTGTGTGTGTGTGTCCATCCATCAGGACACTTCAGAGAACCGGCTTTTTCTGGAGGGATTACAGCAGCTCATCAGAAGGGTATTAAATATGTCATTTGCATTCACACTAAGAATTGGTCATCTTTCAGTGCTGTGGTGGGACAAATCAGAGGTGGTTAATAGGAACACGTAGCTGGGAAATCTGTGATTGCGCACAAAAGAAACCAATTCCATTTCATCAATATGGCACGTGTCTCTGAGCCCATGGCATTATACTGGGAGAGAGTGAATTGAATTGATGAAATTGATAACCTCTCTCTTGCTCGAGTGCGATCTAGACATTCAAGCAGGGAAAGGGGAGTTAGTTTAAAATCCTTGCGTTCTGTTCCTAGCTCTTCCATTCATTCCAGAAACACAACTTTGAGGCATTGAGCCATTAAAAGATTTCCCTCGGTTTCCCCAGCAGGAAACCTGGGACTCTGTTACAATCCAGCCCTCAATCTGGGATTTCTGGTCTCTTTTATGATCTGCCAAGGGTCTTATGCCGAGAGGCAGATGTGAGTGCCTTGTAGAGAGCGCTGCATAAATAGCCAGTGGACTAGTTGTCTCCCCATTCCCCCCTTTCACTAATTTATTTAATTATTCATTTGTCTCCTTCTCCCACCCCCACCAGGATGCATGGCAGTCCTGTGAAAATCAGAAATGGTAGAGAGCATTCTGGAAACCTGTCAGAGTCACCATTTTGTCATAGATGTAAAACCAAAGATTAAGAACCCAATGGATCCTGCTCATAAATGTGTCATGGTTTTATAGCACAGTCAAGTGATTGTGGGTTTTTGTTTTTGTTTTTTTTGGGGGGGGGGGGAAGGGGAGAAGAGAAGGAAGAAAGGTCACATGCAATAAAAGTAACAAGGGAGAAATTTCTTTGTTTTTAAGGTATTAAACCAGGACAGTGTTTGAAGTAACAATCATACTGTTTCCAATGGCAGATGAACATGTTTTCATATTTAACACCTCCCATCCCACCAGCCTGAGTCTACCAGAGCCCCTGCTTCCCTCCCTATCTTACCCTCCCTTGGTTGATCCTGCTGCCCCGACCTAGCCAGCCCCTGACATCAAGAGGAGCTGCTGCTGCAGGTTCGGCAGCTGGTGGTGGTTGAGGCCTGGCACGCGGCACCCAGGGCAGGGGCTAGGTTTTGGCCGGGCCACAGCCCACAATCTCCCAGCCACGTTCAAGACCTGAACTTCAGGCTTTACAAAGCAAAGGGCCGTTGCTTCCTTGGAGCCCTGTCTCCAGCCCTTATGCTTTGTCAATATTATTGAAAGGATACATTGCAGCCCTGTCTGAAAGGACTGAATGCAGGTCAGCTGCCACTGAGGTTTCCATTTTAAAGCAGCGCTTCCTCAGCTCTGCCTAAGTGAGAGGTGCTTTGGCCACAGGGCAGGATCTCAACGGTTGTCAAAAATGGAACCCATTGCAACTGTCCTCATCTTTTGCCTGGAGGTATCCATGATCGTGTGAGGTGTTATGCACAGATGAAGGTAGAGTACTGTATGTGGGGACCTGCTATCACGGTTCCTTACCCATTCTGAACTCTAGGGTACAGACCGGGGACCGGCATGGAAGACCCCCAAGCTTATTTCTACCAGCTTAGGTTAAAAGCTTCCCCAAGGCACAAATACTTCCTTGTCCTTGGATGAGTACTGCTGCCACCACCAAGTGACTTAGACACAGATTCAGGAAAAGGACCACTTGGAGTTCCTGTTCCCCAAAATATTTCCCCAAACCCCTTCAGCCGCTTTCCTGGGGAGGCTTGAGAATAATCTACCAACCAGATAGGTAAACAAGGTGAGCACAGACCAGACCCTTGGGTTTTTAGGACACTAAACCCCCTCAGATTCTTAAAAACAGAACTTTATTATAAAGAAAAAAGTAAAAGCAGCACCTCTAAAACCTGGATGGAAGGTAATTTTACAGGGTAGTAAGACTTAAAACAGAGGATTCCCCCCTAGGTAAAACTTCAAAGTTACAAAAAAACAGAGCTAAACCTCTTTTAGCAGAGGGAAAATTCACAAGCTAAAAACAAAAGAATCTAATGCATTAGAACTTACTATTTCTCTAATATTAGATGCATCATTTCAGTAGGAGCTGGTTTACTTGCTTGGTCTGTCTCTGAGACACCACACAGAGCACAAAAACAAAGCCTTCCCCCATCTCCCCAGATTTGAAAATATCTTCTTTCCCCATTGGTCCTTCTGGTCAGGTGCCAACTAGGTTAATTGAGCTGATTAACCCGTTACAGGTAAGGGGATTCTGTACCTCTGGCCAAGAGGGATTTTATATTAATGCATACATAAAGGTTGTTACCCTTCCCTTTATATTTAGGACACCTGCAATTTTCACAAGCTGCTGCTCAGAGCTGAGGGGCAATGTGGTCTAGTGGCATTAGGCACAGGACTAGGAGATCCTCATTCATTAATGCATAGGGATTAATTGTCCTCCTGTCAATGAGGCCAGTAATATCCCTGCTCAGCTGTGTAAAGTATTTGGAAATCCCCAAATGGAAAGCACTACATAAACGCTAAGTTTGTTGCTGAAGACAAGGGTGGCCACAAGCCACTTCATAGAATTGGAAGGTCAGCAACTAAATTATCCCGGCTTTGGAGCAAGAGAAAAGGACATGGGTCTGTTATAGGATCTTCAGGAGGTAGTTGCATTTTGCGCTGGATAAACCCATAATGGGTAACTGCATTATACATAGTGAGGGGCCGGCATCCAGTTTGCCTGGAAAGGGACCATTTTTGCTATTGCTCGGCTAATGATTGGGAGGCCTTTTTGGGACATTCAGTCACCAATTTGATGACATTCATTGTGCTTCTGCATGTAGCAGGGGAGACCACAAGCAGGTTATCATCTCCTCCCCCAGGAGGAGGATAGTCAGTATGAAATGGGCTTTGACTAGGTGGTTTTCTTATTTCCCTGGTACTTACGCAGCTGGTGCGTTGGGTTTTAAATTACAAAAAAAATAAAACAGATCTGGCAAAGATCTCTGCCACAAGGCTTACATAAAACCGACCATGGTTCGGCTGCTGGTGAGTGGAGTCCACTGCCCATCATGCTGATGAAAGTCTCTTTCCCTGCTTGTGGTCTCTGCTCTGTTGATACCCATCTGTTCTTTCTTGTCTTAAACTTAGACTATAAGCTCTTTGGGTGGGGGGAGGGGAGAGAAGAGAAGAGTTGTCATTTTATTCAGTGTTTATATGGCAGCTAACACAATGGGGTCCTGGGCCATGACTTGGGCTCCTAGGTGTTTAATAATAATAATAAATAAAGTATCAGTTTAGCCTTAAATATTTTCACTGGGGAAAGGACCTGTAACAGATAGGGCACTCACCATGACATGTAGCAGCTCGCTCACCAGCACCTCCTGCTGGCTAGTCTGGGAATTAGCTCAATCTCCAGCCTCAGAACACCCCCTGCTGGCCAGGGTCTCACCTGCCTCAGGCCCCTTGTCCCTCCCAGACCCAGGACTCCTTACTCTGGAGTTCTGCCCACTGCAGTGCCCCCACACACTAGGTCTTCCCTCCCAGGGGAAACCCCTAATCCCTACCTTGTCTCAGAGGGTGCTGCCAGTCATCATCTAGCCCCCTCTCACTGGGGCAAACTGCAGTCTGTAATGGCCACTCACCATTGGCGAGGGGGTTGGACCAACTGCTTCTACCTACTCCCAGGCTGCACTTCTGCAGCCCCAGTACCTCCTTGGGCCTTAAACAAGGCCTCAGCCTGGGGAGTGGCCAGGCTGGAGCTCCCCAGCTCCTCTTGCCTTTTCCCAGCACTGCTTTGCTTCAGGAAGCCTTTTCTCCCAGGCAGCTAAGTCCTTCTCACTCCCCAGCTGGAGTAAGACTAACCTACTGCCTCCCTGAGCCCTTATATCCAGGCCAACTGTGGCCACACCCAGTCAGGCCACAGCTGTGCCTGCTTCCCCAGTCAGCCTACCCTGTTTTCCCAGGAGTGGGGTCACTGCCCCACGACGCTATCCCAAATGGCACAGCTAAATGCGAGATGGAACAAATGGTTTAATAGTTAGCACATCTTCTAAGGGACCTTTCCCAGACCAGAAGAAGAACTGTGTGTAGCTCGAAAGCTTCTCTCTCTCACCAACAGAAGTTGGTCCAGTAAAAGATGGTACCTCACCTACCTTGCCTCTCTGATATCCTGGGACCGACACAGCTACACTGCATGCATAACGCCACACAAGGAGGTTGGGGAGCAAACAGCCTCCATTATCATATTCAGATCCAGGGTTAGGCTACTCACCGAGGGTATGGGACAGCCTTGGTCAGTTTCATCTCCCTTACTGGGGCGGAAAAGGGATTTGAAGAGGATCTGTGTGTCCTGAGAAGAGGCCTCATGCATACCTATTAGACTAGTGGTTAGATAATGTAAGGGGGCTGTGGTAGACTCTGAGTCAGTTCTTCCATTCTAGCCCACGAGAAGGGATTTGAATAGGGCTGTTTATTGTATCAAGTGAGTGCCACAGGGATATTTGGACGTTGGTTGCTCTTCACATATTCTTGAAACTGTTCCACTTTCATCAAATAGTAATTGGGCAACAAAGAACATGAAGACCCCTCTGTAGTCCAGGGTTTTGGGTACGTGCCCAGGTTTCTAGTGGGTCTGGTTTAAATCCCTTTTCTTCTTAATGAGAAGGGAGTTCAACCCAAATCTCTTGCCTCTTAAGTGAATGTTCTAAGTGCTGAGGTATTCTGAGCTGATGGTTCCCTCTGTCTTTTCCGTTGAAGGAGGGTCACTTTAATTACATATTCGTTGGCCAAAAGGCATAGTAAACAGCTGGGTGTAGTTTAGAGGGTTGGGTCATGACCTATGATGTGGGAGAATGGGGTTCAAATCCCATTTCGCCTTGAAAAGAAGGGATCTGAACTTTGATGGTATCTCTCAAGTGAAAGGCCTAAGTGCTGGGCTAGGAGGTAGTTGGATGTGGGGGCTCTACACATCTTTTCTGTTTCTAGTCTTTTCTGTTGAAGGTAGGTCACTTTCAGTAAATATTACATGAGAACTGGGGCAGCAGATTTCTGAGGTTCCCTCTGTAGTCCTGTGGTTTGGCTACTTGCCCCAGAAGCAGTAAACTGCGGGTTCAAATTCTCCTTTCTGTTTCTTGAAAAGGCATTGGCAGCTTGATCTCTTACCTTGCAGGCGTTCCACTTGAACTATATATTAACTGGAGCAAAGGACACTTTCCAAGCCCTCTATGGTATGAGGGTTAGGGTGCTCACTTGACATGTGAGTGCTCCTGGTTCAAAGCCCCCTTGGGTTGGGTGAGAAGGGAGTGGTGTCTTAATCTCTTACCTCTCAAGCCTTCCACTTTAACTATATATTAACCGGAGCAAGCTAAGCTCTTAAGTCCCTCTATGGTACAGGGGTTAGGGCGCTTGCTTGGATTGTGGGTGACCCTGGTTCAAATCCCTGCTCTGTGGGGCAGGAGGGCCTCTGGCAGGTGAGAGGAGACCCCTCCTAGCTGAGCAAGAGGCCTGGCACAGGGCCTCTTCCTCTTTTTAGTAAAGAGGAGAATGCCCCTAAACAGTAAAACCCCCCTCTCACTCTTGTCCACCCTGATCAGGATACACGCCCAGGTTGTGGCAGACCCCAGGGCACTCCCCTGCTCTTTTGAGGGGTGTGAACTGGGGGCCGCCACCTCCTGGGGAGAGTCACTGGCGAGCGATCCCTGTCCAAATCCCCTCTCCGTCCCAAGAAGACAACGGCCTCTTGAGAAAGAGAGGGGCTTCGGACAAGGATGGCCCACCCAAAGGACGGTCGCCTAGGAGGCAGGAAATCCCTGTGCAAATCCCTGCTGAACGGGCAGCTGGGGGATTTGAACCAGGATCTCCCCCAACCCAGGCAAGTATCCTAACCACTGGACTAGAGAGTGAGGGTAGCCGGGCAGGCGGCCCAGAGCCCATTTAACTAAAGTGGAACAGCTTCAACAGGCAAGAAGTCAGGCACTATACCAGCAAGGTCAGGGCACCTGCACAAACGGAGACTTGAACCCACATCTCCCACAGCCCAGGCATATAGTCCAACCACTAGCCTACAGCAGGAAGTGCTTCAGGCTTTTGGCCCAAATACCATTTAAGTAAAGTGAAACAGCTTTGAAAGGCAAGAAGGCAAGTACCCACAACACTACTGCAGAAAGATGAGAGCACATGCACGAGGGGAGATTTGAACCCATGTCTCCCCCACCCCAGGCCCATAATCTAACCTTCAGCCTACAGAGGGAATTGTGTCAGCCTGAGGCCCAACAACCATTTAATTAAAGTGGAACAGCTTCCACAGCAATAGGGCAGAGTCCCTGCATTGTGCTGGAGACTCATCTCAAGCCCTTCTTAGTATCAGCAGAGGGAGGGAAGTGAACCCACAACACCCATAACCCCCACATACAGCCCAACCACTGGACCATGGAAGGAGTGACTGCTACTGCTTTGCTCAAACAATAGTTAATTAATATGAAACACCTTCTACGAGCAAAAGGCAAGGGCCATACCCACCACTAACTCAGAGACACCCTGGAACGGCTGGGGACATCCTTTCAGAGGCCCCTGCAACGGACAGAGGAAGGATTTGAACCCACAGCAGCCACAAGCCAGACCAGTGGTCTAACCACTGGACTATACAGGAAGATGTTAGGTTTCTTGACCCAAATAATATTTCATTAAAGTTGAACAGCTTCACGGGCAAGAGGAAGGGTGCATGAGACCTCCCCCCCCCAATCACTAGAGCCACAGAACCACAGAACATAAGACAGGCTGTAGGAAAGCCCTCTTCAAACCCCCGCAAGCTTCCCAGCAGGGAGAAGCAGGATTTGACCAATCCAGCCTCACAGTCCCTCTGTGACACTTAACCACAGGATCAGAGAGGGAACCACAACCTTTAACTGGACCCAGCAGCCTTTAATTAAAGTGTAACAGCTTCAACTGAGGGTGCTCCCATCGCTGTAGCCCAGGACCCAATGATTAGGGCACTCACCCGGGCAGTAGGTGAGCCCTTTTCACATCCCCTGTGCTCATCAGGCAGAGGGGCGAGTTAAGAACGTGAATGGGCAGATTGCATCAGACCAACGGCCCAGCTAGCCCACTGTCCTGTGTTCCCACAGCAGCCAACGCCGGCTGCTTCAAAGGCAGTGAACAGAAGAGGCCACTTACCAAGCGACCCGTCCCATCGGCCCCTCCCAGCAGCTGGCAGTCAGCGGGCACAGGATGCCCGGACCACAGGGCTGCATCACTGACCACCTTGGCTAATAGCCACGGATGGACCCATTCGCCACAAACTTTCTCATTCTTTTTTTCAAACCCACGTACAGTTTTGGCCCACCCCACCTCCACCAGGAACCAGTTCCACAGGCTGAGCGTGCGTTGTGGGGCGAAGTTTGGTTTGGGTTAAACCTGTTGCCTGCTCATTTCAGCGGGTGACCACAGTTCTTGCGTTGCGTGAAGGGGTAAATAACACGTCCCGATTCACATTCTCCACCCCAGTCTTGATTGTCTAGACCACTATCAGATACCAACTTAATTGCCTCTTTTCCCAGCTGAACTGGAAGTGCCCCCCCCAACCCCCATCACAGGTGAGGCCCCACTAACCACTAGGTTAAAAGTTACACGGGGGGGCCTCTGCCTCCTTCCCCCTGGGCTGTTTTGTGGGACATTTGGCCGGTCCCTAACCCTCTCACGCTAAATGGTCTAGGCACCGAAGTCACCGGAGGGGTTCCTGGCTGTGGCTGGCAAGCAGAGGTCAGTACCTGGGAGGGCAAGATGCTGGTTCAAGTGCCTTCCCCCTGCCTGATGTGCAGGGAGTTGAGTAGGGCTTTGCATTCTCTCAAGCGTGAGCCCCAGTACTGAAGGGAAGGACAGCCTGAGGAGGGTTGCTCTTTGTAGCGTGTCGAGGCTGTGCCACGTTCATTAAGTAGTAACTGGCCAGCCTTGCGACCTGAATCCCTCTGTAGTCCAGTGCTTTGGGTGCTTGCCCAGCATGTGGGTGATGCTGGTTCAACTCCTCCCCCAGCTTGCTGAGGAAGGATTTGAACAGCCTGTTCTCAAGTAAATATCCTGCTGCTGGACTAAGAGGTGTTCTCCTGGAGTGCTTGGCCCCCCTGTGACTTTTTTTTTTTCTGCTGAAGCTGTTCCATTTACATGACATATGCAGGGGGCCACTAGTTTAGCCAGCAACCCTGTGTAGTCTAATGGTTGGGGTGTGTGCCTATTGGGTGGGAGGCTGGGGTTCAAAGCCCCTTTCTTCTTACTGAGAATGGATTTGAACTTTGATCTCCTGCCTCTCAGGTGAATGGCCTAAGTGCTGAGCTAGGGTGTTCTCCCCATGTGGGGGCTCACTCAGTGTTTTCTGCTGGAGGTGGGCCACTTGTGTTACATATTCATGGGGCCACAAGTCCAACCAGTAGCCCTGTGTAGCCTAGTGGTTGTGGTTTATGCCCAGTGTGGGGGAGGTGGGGGTTCAAAGCCCCTTTCTTCTCCCTGAGAAAGGGGTTTGAACCTTGATCTCCTGCCTCTCAGGTGAATGGCCTAAGTGCTGGGCTAGGAGGTTTTCCCACGTGGGCGCACTCTGTCTTGTCTGTTGAAGGAGGGCCACTTTTGTTACATATTCATTGGGACAAAGACAAAACAAGCAGTAGTGGGTAGTCTAGGGGCTTGGCAAGCTGCCCAGCATGTGGGTGGTTGGGGTTTGAATCCCCTTCTTTCTTCTTGAAGAAAAGGGAGTTGTGCCTTGATGACTTCCCTCTCAACTGAATGGCCTAAGTGCCTGGCTAGGAAGTAGTGGGATGTGGGGTCTCCCTCAGTCTATTCTGTTGAAGGTAGGTCACTTTCAGTAAATATTACATGAGAATTGGGGCAGCAGATTTCTGTGGTTCCCTCTGTAGTCCTGTGGTTTGGCTACTTGCCCCAGAAGCAGTAAACTGTGGGTTCAAATCCCCTTTCTATTTCTTGAAAAGGCATTGGCAGCTTGATTTCTTACCTCGCAGGTGTTTCACTTGAACTACATATTAACTGGAGCAAAGGACACTTTCCAAGTCCTCTTTAGTACAGGGGTTAGGGTGCTCACTTAGTATATGAGTGCTCCTGGTTCAAAGCCCCCTTGGGTTGGGTGGGAAGGGCATGGTGCCTTAATCTCTTACCTCTCAAGCCTTCCACTTTAACTATATAATAATCGGAACAAACTAAACTCTTAAGTCCCTCTATGGTACGGGGGTTAGGGTGTTTGCTTGGCATATGAGTGTTCCTGGTTCAAAGCCCCCTTGGGTTGGGTGAGAAGGGAGTGGTGTCTTAATCTCTTACCTCTCAAGCCTTCCACTTTAACTATATATTAACCGGAGCAAGCTAAGCTCTTAAGTCCCTCTATAGTACAGGGGTTAGGGTGCTTGCTTAGATTGTGGGTGACCCTGGTTCAAATCCCTGCTCTGTGGGGCAGGAGGGCCTCTGGCAGGTGAGAGGAGACCCCTCCTAGCTGAGCAAGAGGCCTGGCACAGGGCCTCTTGCTCTTTTTAGTAAAGAGGAGAATGCCCCTAAACAGTAAAACCCCCCTCTCACTCTTGTCCACCCTGATCAGGATACACGCCCAGGTTGTGGCAGACCCCAGGGCACTCCCCTGCTCTTTTGAGGGGTGTGAACTGGGGGCCGCCACCTCCTGGGGAGAGTCACTGGCGAGCGATCCCTGTCCAAATCCCCTCTCCGTCCCAAGAAGACAACGGCCTCTTGAGAAAGAGAGGGGCTTCGGACAAGGATGGCCCACCCAAAGGACGGTCACCTAGGAGGCAGGAAATCCCTGTGCAAATCCCTGCTGAACTGGCAGCTGGGGGATTTGAACCAGGATTTTCTACAACCCAGGCGAGTATCCTAACCACTGGACTAGAGAGTGAGGGTAGCTATGAGGCTGGCCCAGAGCACATTTAACTAAAGTAGAACAGCTTCAACAGGCAAGAAGTCAGGCACCCCAAACACTATACCACCTGGGCGGAAGGTGAGCCCCCTTCAAATCCCTTCTCCTCACCAGGCAGAAGTGTTATGGCCATAAGAACGGTCAGACTGGGTCAGACCACCGATCCAGCTCGCCCCATAGCCTGTCTTCCGACAGTGGCCAATGCCAGACATTTCAAAGGCAGTGAACAGAAGGAGGCAAATATCAAGGGATCCGTCCTCTGTTGTCCACGCCCAGCATCTGGCAGTCAGAGGGTTTGGGTCTCCCAGGTCATGGGGCTGCATCCCTGCCCACCTTGGCTAATAGCCATTGATGGACCTAGCCTCCACAACCTTGCTAATGCTTTTTTGAACCCACGTATAGTGTTGGCCTTCACAATGTCAACGGGCAACAAGTCCTACATGTAGACAGCCTGCTGTGTGTGAAGCAGTGCTTTTAAAGCAGCTGCCTGTTAATTTCATCGGGTCCCCCCCCAGTCTTGGGTTAGGTGAAGGGGTAAATAACACGTCCTTATTCACTTGCTCCACTCCATCACATCCCCCCTGAGTCTTTGCTTTTCCAAGTTGAAATTGATACGCGGTCCCCGGCATCACAGGTGAGGACCTAACCACAAGGCTCAAGGTTACACAACCCCGTCTCCTCTGTGGGGCATTAGCCAAGGATCCAACCCTCTCACAGGAAACAGGTCAGGCACCTGAGCCTGCCCCGGGCGGTGTAGTTAGGGCGAGGCAGTGACCGTGTAGACCCCCCATGGCTGACATCGACCGGCGCTGCCGCCCACCTCGCAAGGGCGCCCGCTGGCCGTGAACTCGGTGCAAGCCAGCGGCGTGCGGACCTGCACAAGCCGGTGAAGTCCCGCTGCACGGCCAGGCGATTTAGGACAGGTCCGTTTGTGGGGCAGCCTTGCCCTTTAAGGGTTTTCCCCTCGGTCCTTCCCGTAAGGAGCCGCTTCTTGCAGCTGTGCCGGATGAGCGAGCCAGGCTTTCCAGCGCAGCCCCAAGCTCCCCGCGCCCTGCCCACTTCACCCCGGAGTTTTTGCTCGCCTGGGGCAGCAGGCGGCTCCGCGGGAGGAAACGCGCCCCAGCCCCCGCGCGCGGGTTTGCGGCCCGGGTCCGCCTGGTGGGGAAACGCCGGCCCCGGGGCGGAGCTGGGCTGGGCTGGGCTGGGCGGGGAGGGGTCGAGGTGCTCGGGCTGCTCCCCTGCGCCGGGCACCTCCTCTGCCTCCGCTCTGCCGAGCCAGCCATGGACCCCCCCCCCCCCGCCAGCACGGTGCCCTACGCCCGCCTGCAGCTCCCCGACCTCGACTCCGCGCCCTCCTACAAGTACTGGGCCATCTGCAACATCCTGTGCTGCTGCCTGCCCCTGGGGCTGGTCGCGGTCTACTACTCGGGACAGGTAAGCCGCCCTCCTCCCCATGGAAACTTGCCCCCTGGCTCCGCTCTGGGCAGAGCCCAAAGGCTGGGGGGTCAGACAGGGACCGGAGCAAGCAGCCCTCTGGGGTTAGAGCTCCCTTCCCCTCCACCGCTTCCTTCGCCGCTGCAGCGTCCCTCGCTGCCTTTGGGCTCTCGGGGCAAGGCCTCCCGTTTGTTTTCGTCTCCCTTGCCTCGTGTGTGTGGGTGCAAAGGCAGCCTGCGCGTGTCTAAAGGCACAGGGGACGTTGTAGTTCAGTGCATGGGGGGTTTTTTGTTTGTTTGGTTTTTTTAAAAAATTGGTGTTTTTCTTCCAAGCAATCTTTGTCGCCTCCCACCATGGTGCGCAGACTGCATTGCTGTCTGGGGGGTATTTAATAATTACCCTTCCATGCTGCACAGCTGGCCTGCATGCTTTAGTGGGTGGGGGAGAGGGCTCTGAGTTTGTGAATTCTTCCTCAGAACTGGGAGTGAGGGAAACTCTGTGTATTTATAATACTCCTGCGAGGGCCAAGGGGAGTTGGGGGATGCAGTCCCCTGCCGAAACTCCATGGCTGGGGGGCACCAAGCTGCCTGAAACCCTTTAAGCCCTGTATATCAACACCGGCCCTCCTGCAGAGTGCAAGGAGTTGACTATGCACATGCCCCAGTGATGTACTGACTGCCTGGCCTTGATACCCATGTAACTTGCCTCAACCAAAGTTTGTAGCGTGAATGTGGCCTCGGTCTCAGTGACTCGCTCTGTATTTTTTACGGTCTCTGAAATTTATCTCTTGTTGCGACTCTTCTGCATGTTTTCTTTTGGGGCCCTCCTCTGGGAATCTATGAACTAGGCTGTTCGTTTTGGTGAAACCGAGCGTGGTGAAATAATTGCGTATTCTGACAGATAGATGGTTTTATAACCCCCTGAGTGCCAAAAAACTGAGGGAAGGTTCAAATATTGCACCTTGAGCGGAGACGTGGAGGAGGGGTGGGAAAGCTGATGCTGAAATGCGTCAGGCTTTCTTAGATGAGCAGTCCCAGGGTATGTAAGGTGGCCTCGCAAGTGCACATTGGGAAAGGCCGCAGGACTTTACCGTTATAGAACATGTGAGTTGCTCTGTGCAGATCTCTCTACGGCAACTCCCCCTCCATTGAGACTGTGCTGTCTAGAGACCAGCTGGAGCATGTCTTGACAGAGACATTTTATGAGTAACTTCTGTGTGTGAGCAAATTTTGTATTCTTTGTGAATGAGATCCCTCATTCCTGACTCTGCCATCTGGGCTCTGGTTACCCAAAATCAGGGATGGGAAGGAGCCATATCCCCCCCTCCAATTCTTAGTATGCCTTCTCAGGATATCCATCCTCACCCCTGGGTTGTGTTTTTCATATGAGGAAACCTTTTCCTTCCTGGGGAGCAATCCTATGATTCAATCCTCCAGAGCCAGAGTCCTCTCTGTGCCCATCCGGTTATGGGGCAGGACTCTGTGTCCTCTGGTGCAATCCCTGGTTGAGTAATCCCTTGGCCCTGGGCCACTGCCTCTGACCTTGTGCGTCAGAGCCAATTTGGCTGATGCAGATTATGGAGCCCTGTGCAGAAGTCTTTCCCCTTTCCCGCTCTGACACGTTTCTCCCATTTCCTAGCTTTGTGCAAGTGTTCTGAGCTGACCTGCTCTTTACAATGAGGAGGAGATGCTCCCACCTTCCTCCCAGCTCCTGTGGCCTAACAAAGCCTTCTGTTTGCCCAGGCAGCAGCCAGCAGGGCTGGGCTCTGCCCCAAGCTTGCCACATCACTTCTTTATGAAATCTCAGTTGCAATGGCCCCAGATAGTCCTGAGCAGTCTTTACCGGGGTCTGGGCTAAGGGCTCTGCAAATGGTTCTACCTTTGGGAGCTAGCACCCACGTCCATCTCCCTTCCAGCACTTGATGTGATTTCGCCCCCTGGGGCCTTACTAGGGTCTGGGCTAGGCCAGTGTCCTTCCACCCCTAAAATGTCTGCCCCTTAACTTGCATTGGGGATCGGGTTTTCCTGTTCCCGTGAGGAAGAGAACTTGTGTACAGATGGCTGAGTAAATTCAGCCATATGCCCGATGTACAGGATGTGGAACTCCCCTCCCTCTCAAGGCTGAATACCCTAGTTAACGCCAGATCTTTGCCACTCAGGCTGGCTCTCCAGCTGGACGGTCAGTATGTTAACCAGCCGTGCAGCACGGCCAGTCCCCTGGCACCTGAAACCTGGGCAGCTTGCTCACTTGTGGCCTGTTCCCAGAGACTGGAGGGCTTTTAACTCTTTGTGAGTCATCTTGGGGCTGCTCCCTTTGCCCTTTTTAGGATTATCCATTTCTCCTTGCTGAGCTGCACCTGCCTATTTCCCCCCTCCTAGGTCCCATGCTTGGGCCAGTCCCCCTTTGGTCTTCTGTTAAGAACCAGGCCTGGTATCCACATACTCGTCAGCCTGTGGCACAGAGGTCTTTTGGCTTCCTCGCCCTACCCACCTTGTAAGATTGTGGGGGGACAGATCCTAAACCTGTTCCATCCTGACCATTTCGTGCTGCTCCCCTCAGGGAGAGCCTCCCCCTGCCTTTGGTAATGCTGCAGCTGAGTCGCTATGACCTTCTAGTCCACCCCCCAAGATCTTTTCTGATCAACCTGGGGAGTCAGTTCGAATTTAAGGATCAAGGCCACTTTAAATTGATCGTAATCCTCCGAGACTGGCCTGGCCATTTGGCTGTAGGCTGCTATGGCTTTTTACCTCCGATAAGGGAGTGACAAAGCCGATCCGCAGGGGGAAACCCGACAGCCTGGCGCTCAGCACAGTGCTCTGATACATCCCATGATGAGAAGACCTTTTCCTTTGTCTTTTACATGTAAATGGAATAATGTAGATCATTAACAATTTCCGAAGAAACCCCTTTGAATCCTGGAAGACGCTATCAGACCATATGAGCCGCTTTAGGATCCCACTTTAGTGTAGGAGAACATAGAGCATAGTCATGGGACTTCACTTTGTATCCCCTTTCCTCTGTGGTGTGGGTAGATGTGAACCTGTGATGCTTTTTGTTTTCTCTGTGTAGCCCTTTTAAACTCCTGTGTTCATTTTCTGCGTGCAGAGAGCAGCAGCTATTCTGTGCTCAGGGCAGATTGTCCACAGAGGGAGCTGCCTTCGCGGGGTGAGAGCCATTGGTATTCCCATTCTTAAACTGGGGCAACAAGTCAGCATCTGTTCTCCATGCGGAGTCAGCATGCTGTTTTCTATCTCCGCTTACCGGATCGCCAATTTTTAAAAAGGGCTCCAGAGGTGATCCTAGCAATTACAGGCTAGCAAGCCTAACATCAGTACCAGCAAACTGGTTGAAATTATAGTAAAGAATTGTCAGGTACATAGATGAACACAATGTGTTGGGGAAGAGTCAACATGGTTTTTGTAAAGGGAAATCATGCCTTACCAATCTACTAGAATTCTTTGGGGGGGTCAACAAGCACATAGACAAGGATGATATAGTGTATTTAGATTTTTCAGAAAGCCTTTAACGAGGTCCCTCACCAAAGGCTCTTAAGCAAAGTAAGCTGTCGTGGGATAAAAGGGAAGGTCCTCTCATGGATCGGTAACTGGCTAAAAGATAGGAAACAGAGTAGGAATAAATAGTCAGTTTTTAGATTGCAGAGAGAGAAATAGTGGTGTCCCCCAGGGGTCTGTACTGGGTCCAGTCCTATTCAACTTAGTCATAAATGATTTGGGAAAAGGGGTAAACAGTGAGGTGGTAAAATTTGCAGATGATACAAAACTACTCAAGATAGTTAAGTAGTTAAGGATGCAAAGCAGACTGTGAAGAGTTACAAAGGGATCTCACAAAACTGGGTGACTGGGCAACAAAATGGCAGATGAAATTCAATGTTGATAAATGCGAAGTAATGCACATTGGAAAACATAATCCCAACTATACACAGAAAATGATGGGATCTAAATTAGCTGTTACCACTCAAGAAAGAGATCTTGGAGTCATTGTGGAGAGTTCTCTGAAAACATCCATTCAATGTGCAGTGCCAGACAAAAAAGCAAACAGTGTTGGGAATCATTTAAGAAAGGGATAGATAAGATAGAAAATATCATATTGCCTCTATATAAATCCATGGTACGCCCACATCTTGAATACTGCATGCTGATGGGGTCACCCCATCTCAAAAAAGATATGTGGGAAAAGGTACAGAAAAGGGCAACAAGAATGATTAGGGGTGTGGTCAGCTTTCGTATGAGGAGAGATGAATAAGACTGGGACTTTTCAACTTGGAATAGAGACGACTGAGGAGGGGATACGATAGAGGTCTATAAAATCAAGATGGTGTGGAGAAAGTAAATGTGGTGTTTACTCCGTCTCATAACACAAGAACTAGGGGTCACCAAATGAAATGAATAGGCAGCAGGTTTAAAACAAACAAAAGGAAGTGTTTCTTCCACACAGTGCACAATTTGTGGAACTCCTTGCCAGAGGATGTTGTTATAGTTTTGGGCTTCACGGGGTTTAAAAAAGAACTAGATAAGTTCATGGAGGATACGTCCATCAATGGCTGTTAGCCAGGATGGGCAGGGATGGTGTCCCTAGTCTCTGTTTGCCAGAAGCTGGGAGTGGGCGACAGGGGATGGATCACTGGATGATGACCTGGTCTGTTCATTCCCTCTGGGGCACCTGGCATTGGCTGCTGGGTTGGATGGACCTTTGGTCTGACCCAGTCCGGCCATTACGTTCACTAGGTCTCTGGCTCCTCTGTTGCAATAAGGTCCCATTCGCACTGGCGCTGTGCTTCCAAGGTGCGGGCCCCGATGCTCCCCGTTCATTGTGGTTTTTTCTCCCTATGCTGGTGCTGCACCTCCTGGTCAACAAGCCCTTTTGGGCTCCACTTCCACCCCCTGCAGGAGAAGTTCTCTCCTCCAGCTGCAGCTTCTGTCACTCCAGGACCTACTGAATCATGCAACCCGGATGGGCTCAGTCACTGTTCTAGCTTTTCTCTCTCAGAAAATCTGGCCAAAATTACCTGACATTAATAACACTGAAGAATCTGCACCATTGTTATTGACTCAGGGAACCCTAGTATAGAAGGGTTGCTGCTGTTTTAAGCACTGTGTCAACTGAGCTGGCTCGGGTCTAATTATTAATAATTGTTTGTATTAGGGTAGTGCCTAAGAGACCTAGTCATGAACCAGGGCCCCATTGTGCTTGCCACTGGACAGACCCGGGGGCGGGGGGGGGGAGTCCCTGGCCCCAAAAGCTTATAATTTAGGTCAGTGGCTTTCAACCTTTCTGGACTACTGTATCCCTTTCAGGAGTCGGAATTTTGTCTTGCTGTGACCGGGGTCCCACACTGAAGTTCCTTAACTAGGGTGAACTGCAAAGAATGGGGCAGACAATCCCCAAAGCTGGTGGTCATTCCAGTACTTAAATCCACTAAGCTAGCCTCAAAACAGCTTCTGGTTACCCAGAAGCCAAAACACAGTTCCCTTAAAGCAACCCAGCCTCAGGCCTCCACCCAGACACCCAAGTCAAATATGATGAGGATTACTGAAAATCTTATCATATAAAAAAGTTCTACCAATCCCAAAGGATCGGACACATTACCTCCCAGGTTAATGAATATTCCAGATTTTACCCAAGTACATGCTTACCGCCAATTCTTAGTAATTAAACTAGAATTTATTATTATTTTTTTTAAAGTGAGTATTGGTTAAAAGATCAGTATACATACAGACATGAGCACCATTCTGAGATCAGTTTTATAGTAGAGATGGTGAGCTTTGTAGTTTCAAAAAGTCCTTTCAGAGTTGGTCCATAGGTTATAGTCCAATGTTCATATTTGCGGTGATCCAGGTGGGACCGGAGATCTCAGTCTTAGGACTCAAGCTTCCCCTGCATAAAGCATCAAGCAGATCTGAGATTAAAAGGATCAGGACCCAAGACACCTTAATACAGTTCCAGGCCTTCCCTTGACAGCACGGAGTTCTTAGGCAATAAGCAACAATAGGCAATCATCAAGACTTTGAAGTGGACCTATTTCCTAAGCATCACTGGTAGTTAACTAACAAGGCATTTGCCTGTTTTCCACCATTCACAGGTGATTGCTTTACATTTCAAAGAGAGATCAATACAGTGATATCACTATATTTACTGTTCATTTAAATGTTAAGATCTGTTAATCCAGAGATCAAAAGGAGAATTCAGCATAGACAGTACCCGTTTGGTTACACTGTCAACCTCAAAACAATATATATATATATAATCACACAAAAACACAAGCATCTAATAACAGGTCCCTAGAGGTTGAATTTGGGTTATTTATCCTGCAGGGTTCTTAATGCATTCTGGCCATGTGTCACATTTGCATACCCCATGTTTCACCTCACTTAAACTACTTGCTTACAAAATCAGACCTGCAGAATACAAAATCATCCCAGCCCACTGTCACTGAACCGTTGACTTTCTCATTTTAACCATTTATCAGATAAATCAATTGGAATGTAAATATTGTACTCACAGGTCAGCACTCCATTCCTAGAGCAGTATAAACAAGTCGTTGTCTGTAGGAAATGTTAGTTTGTACTGACTTTGCTAGTGGTTTTTATGTAGCCTGTTGTAAAACAAGGCAGATCTCGAGCTGAGTTGATGTGCTCCCTGGAAGACCCCTGCATACCCCTGGTTGAGCACCACGGAGCTAGGTGAAGCAGTGTGTAAAATGGCAACCTGCCTACCTCGGTGGGCTGGCACCTGTGATAAGCTGAATGTGCGCTAGGAATGGGGGTGGGGGGCAAGACCTCTGCATGAACTTCCCACAGCAGTTTGGTTTGAAACTGAGCAAGTATTGCCCAGGCGCCGTAAACCGTTAAAGACGTGCCTTTGGCCCCAAAATCAGGACTCCTCTGCCAAATCAAACTCTCCCCAGTGTCACAATAGCAAATGCCAGCAGCAGCCGAGCACTCAGCCAGACCTCTTTTCTCACAACGTACAAACAAGCTAATGAAAGGCTCCAAGTCATGCAGGGAGACCTTGCCCACCTGTGCCGGTAATTCTGTGATTTCTACACAGGAAACAGGGAGGAATCTGTATAACTCATTGCTGTGGTTGTATTTTCGGGGGGGAGGGGGGGAGAGGAGAAACTCCCATTTCCACACAGCTCATGGTCTTAAGTCAAGTCATAACGCTTATGCCAGAGAGGCCCTAGTTTTCAGAGCTAAGACTGGACTCCCTCCAGGATGATGTTCAGACAGTATAATCTTGCGCAAATTAGAGACCGCAGGTGACGTAATATCTTTTATTGGACCAACTTCTGTTGGTGGGAGAGGGAAGATTTCAGGCCAGTTATTTCACCACTCTGGGCTATAACTTGCCACTGTGTAAAGCATTGCTCCCTTCCTAACCTTGTGACATTCCGTAGGGGTTAAAGTCACTGTTGAGGGTACAGCGCTCAGAGAAGCTTGGAAGGAAGGTGCTAGAGAATGGCAAAGATTGTTATCCGTGATGTTCTCAGAGGTGGAGGCTCTGTAATGAATTAGTGAGAGATTTGCCTAGACAATCAATCCCTTGAGCAACTGGCTGAATTGAGGATCTCATCTCGCCAAACACAGACCCAGCACCCTCTCCTCCTCTTCTACCACATACCTGGTGGAATCTGCTGTTTGGTCTCCTGTCTGACTCGTGATCTAGACTGTCTGGAAGTGGTCAGGGATGAAATGGGCAAATGTGGACTGATCCGAACTAAATATAAAACTGTTGCCAAGCAGCACAGTGATCAGTTTTACACAGCGTCTTACAAATGTAACCCCCAAGGGCTTCAGATGAGGAAGCATGGCTTTGTTAAGGCACTGGGCTGGGACTCAGGAGATCTGGGTTCAGTTCTGGTTCTGCCACAGACTCCCTGGGTTACCTCAGGCAAGTTGCTAAGGACTAGATTTTAAAAGGTGTCCTGCCACCCAGTGGAATTCAGAGCCCCCAATTAGGCGCCCAGGCTTCACACACATTGTAGGGGAGAGTTAGGCCCCTAAGAGAGGGATTCTCAAAAGCCAGCACTCTGAACAGGGAGCTGCCTAAGCCAGCCAGGAGTGAAATGCAGAGGAAAGGAGTGGGGCTTAGGGTCCAATCCACAGAGGGTCTTAGGTGCCTAACTCCCATGGATCTGGGCCTCTAGGTACCTGACAACAGGCTAGAGGGAGGTGTCTAACCTTCATGGGGATTCTCAGCCATGAACTCTCTCCTAGAATTAGCTTTCTCAACCAGGTCATCCATTTTTCCAGGGGATGGGGGGAGGACCCCAATACAGCCAATAGCCCAGGGGCAGAGCACTCCCCTGGGATGTGGGAGTCCTGTTTTCAAATCCCAGATCTACCTTATCTGGAGCAGAAACTTGAACCTAGGTCTCTCACCTCCCAGGAAAATGCCCATCCCACCCAGCTGTTGGGTATTGTGGGGGTGGGTGTCTCAATCTCTGTGGTTGACACTGTTTCACTTTGTATTCAGTGAGCGAGACAGTAGCCTGGTGATTGGGGCACTTGGGTATTACAGGGATGCGCATCTGCCTCCAAAATTCCTACCCTGCTTGCCCCAGCTGTCTTTTTGTGTGGGTATGTTCAGCTCACCCACCCAAGTGAGATCGCTAGGGGAATGCTTTGCTTGAGAATCCCTTCAGGGCTTAGGCATGAGCAAGGGCTCGAAGCAGCTCCTGAGCGTCCTCATGCCTACCAGTGGAAACATAGGGGACGCTAGGCTCCTAGAGGAGTAAGCAGCAGCTGAGCAGAGATTTTGTGTATGTCAGAGGGGCCTAAATGTTGGGTTTTAAGTCCCTTTGTGAATCTAGCACTTAACAGATCTGTCCTTCACTTCCCCATCTGTAAACTGCAAATATTTCCCTACCTCCTGTCAGATACTGGGGTGCTCTACACAAGTCCTTAGATGAGCAAAGACAGTAGATTTGGGCTCAGAGGAAGGTAAGGGCTTGAATATCCCTTCATATGCCCCTGAATGGCTGGCCCGCACAGAGACCCCCTAATGGGACAGGAAACAATCAGTAAGCTCCTCACCCCAAAGAGCAAATCTGCACTGAGTAATGGTATCCATTTCAGCTGACTGCTGTGGGGTTTGGTGTTTGAGCAGTGCCCTAAGGCACTGGAAAATCTTCACCGTAATGCAGCTAGTTCAATGTCCTTGAGCATAAGGTTAATGGGAGCTCTTTAAAGGACGTATAGTTGTATCCCTATTGCGTACACCAAACATGCAGCTGCAGGGCATCTTTTTACAACAGTGAAGAACCTCATGGGAGTGGTGCACAAAACAAAGATCAGTTTCAATTGAGGATGACCCCTTCATTACAGACCTCTGCTCTGTCCATCCTGGGTTTCATATCTAGGCTCTGATCCTGCTGAGCACCTCCAAGTCCCAGTGACTTTGACTTGAGCACTTTGAGACCCTGGCAAAGGGCAGCAATTTCATGTCTCAGCCCAGTTCATTACTGTGAAACTAATAATCTGTGACATTCACTGAGCTTGAGAACTTGCTAGCACTGTTGTACGGACACTTAATTATAGACTCCTTATTTACCTTAGTTTTCCCTTTTCATGCATCTTGCTCTGATTCTGTGCTTAAGGAAACCACACAGAGCTGCTGCTTACATCTTTCCCTATTCTGCTCTGTATTTAAGCCATCTGCTCAATTGCTTTTCCCCATATGTTTGATTATCTGTAACTTGGATTTATCTTAATGGCAATGAATTACTTCCCTGTGTTCATTCCATCTACTATTATCTTCTGCAGTGGTGTTTCTGGGGTTGATCTAGAGCAGTGCTGAATACCATCATCTCCCCCTGACTTCAGTAGGAGTTACAGGTGCTCAGCACTCTTGGGAACAAGCAGAGAGATTGGAAGCCTTGTGTGACTTGATTTTCATGGACATAAGTCAATGCTAGTTTAGTTTTCACTAACGATTGGACTGCAGCATTTCCTTGCGTGACTAGGCACATGGTGCACCAGAGAAGGCATTGGGCTGAGAATCAGGACACCTAGTGGCAGAAGCAGCACCTCAGTTTGTGTTTGGCCTTGGTTTTGTCATCTGTAAAGTGGGGACAACGCTGCTTTAGCTGCCAGAGTACCACACTTGGAGATGGAAGCATGAAAAGTGCAAAGCTTTAGAATAGGGGATGTTTTACTGTAATCCACTAGTTTTAAAGATCTGTCTCTGAATGATAGAACAACTCCACAACACAGCCAGAATGCATTTGTGCAATCAGTCAGATTTCTCACTTACTGGAACAAATGGGCCAAATTCACCCAGGCATAATTTGGCCCAGTGAGTTCAACTTTTGCTGCTGATTTTTGAATGCAACACATTTTAGTCTTGCTCTGGGTGTAGTGCTTGTTCTGTTAATCCACCACTTACCTCTCCATCAACACTTGCATTAGGTGGGTTCTTTTTACCTGTTTAGCTGGGTTTGAAAAATCAGAGGGCAAGGGCTATCAGTTTCTGCAGAATCTAAGCTTTAAAAAAACCCAGAAAATCTATCCCTTCTTGCTGTTCAGGAATCTTTCTGATTGGTAATGGTATGTGTGAACCAATGCAGTATTGTCATCCTGAGTCTGCAGCTCAGAGTTCTCTCAAGCTGCCCATAGTGAAAACTAACCCACTTCTTGTCAGTTTTCACCTCTGCTGTTTAGAAGCCTGTGGTCAGGGTGAAAGTGACAAGCATCAGTTTAGGCAGGAGGGCCAGAGGAGCAGACACACCCTGCTCAAGAGCTAGAAAGCTGAGAGAGGGGTGGAGCTATGTAAGCGCACCCAGAGCAGCAGCCAGGAGGCTGGAGAAAAGGTAGAATAGCACCCCTTCCTTCCTCAGCCACCCTTGTAGCCTCCCAAGACACCCTGCTGTGGGAGTGGAGGAGGAAGAGATTGCTCCCCTTCCCTTCTAGCTGCCAGAGCCGCTTAGGGGTTTGAAATCTGAAGCACCCTACTTGGTGGAGAATTATATGAAACAAGGGAACCCCCCAACAAAGGTCCTGGAAGAGCAGCCTTGGAGAAATCCCAGCTCCATCCCCTTTCCCAGTAGTGACTTGTCAGGGGCTTCTCACCTGAGAATTGACATGGACCACGCCTCTCCCTAAAACTGCTGATAACAGGCTTAGTTCCCCAACTACTAGGGTCTGGAAATTCCAGGCTGCTGAAATGAAATTCTCTCCGAAGGAAAAGGAGTGCTTGTGGCACATGCTAGAGCTGTTAGATGGAACACAGCTGCAATCATAATTAACCTGGTGCTCTACAATTTATGGGTGGTTTTCTTCTAATCTACTCAATCTGATGGCCCATTACATTTATGCAGCATATTGCACCAAGGTCTGCTTTAGCATACCAAGTAGTATATCTTAGCACTTGGTTTATCCTTGCTTCTCAGACCTCATCTAAACCTTTATCCTGAAGGACAAACTGAATGGCTAAGTTCTCACAGCCCCAGGGAGTATAAAAGACAGACAGCCTTTAATGTCCTTAGAAAACCAGTTTGAGGGCATGGTGTGGTATCAATTTGTTCTATCTACAGCAGGGGTGGGCAAACTTTTTGGCCCGAGGGTCACATCAGGGTTGCAAAACTTTATGGAGGGCCGGGTAGGGAAGGCTGTGCCTCCCCAAACAGCCTGGACCCTGACCCATCCAACCCCCCTGCTCCTTATCCCCTGACCCCTTATCATGCTGCTCGGTGCAGCGCACTGAGGCTGCGGTGGAGGGGAGACAGCAGGGAAGGGGCTGGGGGGAAGCCTCCCTGGCCAGGAGCTCCTGAGCTGGGCAGGATGGTCCTACGGGCTGGAGGTGGCCCACCTCTGATTTATAGACTTTGCAGAACTTGATACTACTTTAAAAAAATAATTTTGACATATACCAGTTTGTTTTTAAGCAGTTTCTGATTTGTCTATTTTAATGGTTGTTGTTGCCCAAAATTATGGATTAAGGATTTCCACCCCTCCCCTGATGTTTAAATTTTCACAGGTGCAGGCAGATGACAGTAGGTGTTGATTCAGAAAAACTGAAATCATATGTCCAAATATACAAAGTAAACATCCTTAAATCAAATGCAAGTTCTCAAGCAGCATTTCTCACTTAGACTAGCTGTAAATTCCAATTATCAATGGAAATTTTTCCCCCCCCTGTGTTTGAACAGAGAAATCACCTTTTACTGGTTACAAATCTAATCCTCCTTAGTTCTGTGGCTGGACATTTTTAAGGGCTGAGTGATGACTTTGACACGAATGCTTGTAACTATGCAAACTCTGACACAAACATTCAGATCTCATGCTTTGAGGTGGATCACCCAAGGGAGCGGGAGAGAAGTCTCCCCCCTACCCCTTTATCGGCTGGGATTTGAACATGCGAGGCTGTGCACAGTCTGTTGGGGAGCAAGGCAGGCAATTCTCCCACCTGTTTAATACTGCTGAGTTGGCTACTCTAGAGGTAGGGTTTCCTCAACTGGACCATTGCTCTATCTACTCTGAAAGATCTTTGGACAAAGTCTACCCCCTCTACATTTTTAACCATTGCACAAGCAACAGGTGAGTCAGTCATCTTAGGGGGTTTCTAGAGAGGCAGAAGCTGGAAAGTTCAGATCTAACCTATCCCAGGATTTGGGGAAGTTTTAGTTCTGGGTTTAGCACATCAATCCCTTTGCAGAAGCGTAACACAACCATGACTGGATAGTGAAAGGGTGTTTATTCTAGGTTTAACAACGAAGCAGTTGTGCCAGCTTAATTCATTCAAGTAACTAGCTACACATTAACAAAAGAAGGAAGGTAGGTTTCAAGTAATAATGAAGGTACAGTTCATCCTAACAAAGAGCCTAGCTGGGCCTAGTAAGTGTCCTGTCTTTTCTCCCTCTCATATTGGAGTAGCTACATAGATGACTGACTGTTCACACCACTTTACCAGGACAACATAAAGGCTAAATGACAGGTTTCAGAGTAACAGCCGCATTAGTCTGTATTCGCAAAAAGAAAAGGAGTACTTGTGGCACCTTAGAGACTAACCCATTTATTTGAGCATGAGCTTTCGTGAGCTACAGCTCACTTCATTGGATGAAGTGATCCGATGAAGTGAGCTGTAGCTCACAAAAGCTCATGCTCAAATAAATGGGTTAGTCTAAGGTGCCACAAATACTCCTTTTCTTTTTATAAAGGCTAAAGTCTCTCCTGGGCACACTGATCTTTAACAGTGCCCTTTTTAAAAAGCAGATGGATACATTTTTTGTATTTCATTTGACTGACACAATGATGCCTCTAGACAAAGCTTTATTAGGCTTTCAGCTCCCATAGCAACAAAAAAAAAATTTTTTCCCCAAATTTAAGGTGTACTTGTGTGAATTTTCCAATCTGCCTGATCTGAAACCTCCCCCCTCCATTAACTAGTCTTGTGGTAGAGGTGGCTAATTTGGGGAGTGAGACTCAGAACTTAGCCCCTCTGGTTTCTTGTCCCACTGACGGGCTGTGCAGCCCTGTCTACACGTGAAACCCTGAGGCACCTACGCTGACATGAGCAGAACAGCAAGGAATGCAGCACACTGACAGTTAGTCGCAGCTGGTTAAGGGAGTTGCTCAGCTCATGACCTATTAGGGATTATGTGAAGACAGTAAGTCTCCCATAAACACCACACACACAGATTACTAAGAGTGAAGACTTCCTACAGCAGGTCTGCAAAGTAAATGGACTTTAAAACCCAGTTTTACAGGTATAGTCATCTTGCCCTGAACTAAGCAATATGAAACCCTTTAGAGCCATACTTTCACACAGCCCATGGTTTTCAACTCTGATTTAACTGTACAGTGAGAGGGTAACATTAAGAATCAAGACAATGGCAGCAGCGACTAATAGGATTCTTAAATCAGAACTATCACCTCAGTGCAAGTAATACCCCCCCCTGTCTTGAACTCATGTTCAACTCCTCACTTAGCTCAAGATGGTCATGTTCATGTGGAAGTGGGTTGGGTGGCTGTCAGGAACTTGCTCAGCCCCAGTGAAGGAGTCAAGGTGTTAGATGCTCCTATTCCACCCTGTAGTTAGTATAGGGGCACCAAAGACGATGATGATTCAATCTGTTCCTCTTCGTAAGGGATGTAGCCGTGAGAAATCTCTTAAGCTTCTCCTTGGGCATGAGCAGGTTGCCGTGCAGCCTTGAATATCGTGCCCTGTATTTCCTTACCCACAGTAGTGGCGAAGTCTAGGTGTAGACTTGTTTCAGACAGGCTCCAAGTATGCCCACTGATGCATGTGACTTTTCTTGGTGCATTCCTGGAGCCCTAGTGTCCAGAATAAGAAACATTTACAAGTCTAATTTAGACAAGAGACAACTCAACACTCCTCCTCCCCCCCCCCGCCCCCCCATTGCCATGTGTGACCCACAATCAGGGGAGAAAGTTGTAAAAGCAAAGCAATGTCAAAATAACCCTTCTCACACACAGCAGTTGAATTCAACTCTTGTATCTTCCTATCATTTTAGTAGGATGCTGGACCCAATGCGTCCCCTCCAAAATAAAGATGACCGGGGATCCACCCTATTTTACATTTGATATGCCAGCATGAACAGCACTCCCATGCACGGCAGGAGAGCCCCTTGCCCTCTGCTGACCCCTTAAATAAAGAGGTGCCCATCAGAGGGCTACATGGTGATGAGGCTGGGGAAAGCCTGCTCATGCTGTTGGGGACGTTCCCTAGTGCCTATGGGGAGGTGTCGTTTCCATGGTCTGCACCTCCTTGGAGTAGCGCCACTCATGTAAGGCAAAGTCAACCTGGCAGCTGCCAGGTTATTACCCAAGGCTTCATGGTGGGAATCCTGTTGCAGTAATATTGTGATACTCAGATAGCTGCTGATGGGATGCATTAGTAGTTACACTCTGCTCTGGCTCCCACGCAGGAGTCTCTGATGTTAGATTTTAAGGCAGTGGCCATTTAAAAGGGGCAGCTGGATGACAAAAGGAAAGCTAGATCAATCCAAACCCTGGGGATGTTCAGCTCCAGAGCTGAACTTCATAGTCCCTCTGTTTCAAAACCTTCCTGGTTTCAAGCGCAGACTGTTCACAGCCAAAGTAACCATACGTAGTTGATCCTAACCTAGACTAGATTTGAAGCAAGGGCCTAGAGGGGAAGGTCAGGCCTTTATCCCATTTTGATGCCTTGTACAGTCCAGTCACTCCACATGCTTGAGTCTGAAAAAAATCTGATTTGATGTTGCTGTTTCTGACCCCATGCGCTTATGGGCAGGCAGCTTGTGTGGCCGGGGTGGGGGGTCTGGCAGGAGCTGGCTAACTGGGACCTGTGAATGGAGGAATGGGGAATAGGAAGGAAAACTGATTTTAAAATCAGATTAAAAGCATCATCTCAGCCAGCCCCTTCCTTGGGATTCACTGCTTTGGGCAGTTTTTCCCAACAGCTTTTCCTGTTCTCCTCCCAGCTCAGAGTGGATGTCAGCTCTGCTGTAAGCAGCAAAAACTTTCTAAACCCACGCTGAGTTCAGTGGCTTCTGCCTAACCCATAAAGCTTTCAAAACCAGGAAAGCAACAGGGCTTAAAATACAGAATCGCTAAATAGACACTGGGGCATTTTAGTTTGTGTATTAAATGCAAGGAGACCCTTTAAAAAAAGATAATTTTTAAAAAAATTCTCATTTGTTGGCCGCTATAGCTCACTACCCTGCTTGTGATGTTCCGGACCTTGGCCAGGTCTGTGACGGTCTCAGCTGCACAAATGTAAACTAGTGTCAATGAAACAAGAGTGAACTGCACTGGTGCAGCACGTGTATGCTAGGGGTTTGCATTAGTTGCCCTGGTGGCTTCAACACAAATGTAGACAAGTTCTAAGACCCTAATCCAGAAGAGCACTTAAACACTAGTATATAATCCTTGTGGAAGCCCATGGGACTTCAGTGACGCTCTTGAGCTTTGCTGGATTGGGGTGTGACTGGCTGAAGGAGAGTTTCATGGAAACTTCAGCAGGTCTGAACAAGTTTCATTCGTTCCACTGGGTGTTAGAATGCTTTGAAGGGAAAACAACTCACCTCCTGGAGGGGGCGGGTCACTCCAAAGGTGAAACATGTTGACTGACTAGAGTTGGGGGAGTCTTGCACAGCTGCCTCCTGGGCCGGCAAACCCTTCTCACCAGCACTAAAAATATTAAAATGTATGCAGGGAAACACAGTCAGGTAACCAATGTACAGGAGGATGACGTAGACCAGATAAGAGACTTCTTTCAGTTAGATGGTTCATTCATCAAGGTTGTTGCTCAACCTGGCTGTACTGGTGACTCTGGTCACTGCTGGCTTATTTCAGCAGAACTCTGTTGCAAATAGCTTTCTAGACAGAGAGGGGGGATGTTATTCCTCTGTTAGAGGTAAGGAACAGTACCAAGTTTCCCTTCCCCACACCATTGTGGGAGTGGGTCATACCACCAAGAGCTAGAGCAGTGGCTCTCAACCTTTCCAGATTACTGTACCCCTTTCAGGAGTCTGATTCATCTTGCATACCCCCAAGTTTCACCTCCCTTAAACTACTTGCTTACAAAATCAGACATCAGAATACAAAAGTGTCCCCGCACACTGGTACTGACAGATTGCTTCCTCTCATTTTTACCACATAATTATAAAATAAATCAGTGTATATAAATATTGTACTTACATTTGTGTGCAGTATAAACAAGTCATTGTCTGTATGAAATTTTAGTTTGCACTGACTTCAATTGTCAGTGTAAAACTAGGCAAATATCTAGATGGGTTGCTGTACCCCTGGAAGACCTCAGCATACCCCCCACAGGGTTACACGTACCCTGGTTGAGAACCACTAAGCTACATGATCTCAGTATCTTTGAGAAGCTGAGACTTTTGATCCCCTGATAGAATCTAGTTGCAACACAAATGAGTTAAAGGGAAGAGATTTAATCTAAATTCCTCCCCCCACCCACACTCTGATACTTGGATCATCTTGCCCTAGGAGGGAAAGCTGACCTACCCAACCATGAAGTACCCCTGTCTCCAGGCATGAGAGCAGCAGACTGCTGCATGGCCTTGGACAAGTCAGTCAAGCCTAAATGTTCAGGAACAGCCATGGATTGTCTGCCCAGCGTGATACCTACGGACTCGTTTTAGGGGTGCAGAGAACACCCAACAGCTCTCCTAGGAACTCAGCACCTCTGAAGCCAAAGGGGGTTACAAGTTGAGTGCCTGAAAACTGACCTTAGCTTTGATGGTCCAGATTCTGCTCTCATTTTTGTTGGTGTAAAGCCAGAGTAACTCCAGTGAAATCAGTGGAGCGACTTTAGATTTATAACCGAGCAGAATCTGGTCTGGTTTCTCTTTTACCTGCCTGTCAAACAGATCTCGTATTTTACCTGTTGTAGGGGAAGCCAGTTCATTAGGTACAAGACCTGTAAACACTGGGGATTGAAAGCAGTTTACAAAATGTCATCACTAATTAGCCCATGCCTCTGTCCCCAGGTGGAGGAGTGCCTAGCACGCAGAGATACCGCAGGAGCAAAGGCCGCCTCGGACACCGCAAGAACCATCAACATCCTCGCTGTGGTGGTCGGGTTGGCATGCATTGGTGCGACCATATTCTTTATGATCCAGAGAGCTGAGCTGATCAAAGCAGCACAACCAACCCAGTTTCCCTTCTACAATTTAGGCTGAGGCCATGGTGCTGCCCCCCCACAGGCTTGGGGAAATGGAAACCACAATTGCAAAAATTTGTGTTTGAATTCTGCTCCGTCTGGGTTCTCGCTCTTCCTTACTCTGCTGGTAGCCAGTAAGTTTCCTCTGCAGCTGGTGCTACCGTAAGTGTGTTTGCAGATTTTATGCCCCCAAGATCATAGTCAAGCTGACAGCTGCAGATATTGAATTGGGAATCCTTGTCTCAGCCTTCACCGCAACCCATGGGTATAATTCTCATGGCATTAACTCCTTTCTCGCTAGGCTGGGAAGAAATAAAAAAAGGCACTGAAATCTTTCCAGGCCCCACAGATAGACTTGCTGCTGATGCCAAGGTTCTTTAATAAAGCACCACCTGGGAGCAGGGGCTGCACTGGGCGTGGGTGGAGCTTGCAGGAGCAGCTTGCAGGGGTGATCAGCTCCCCCACAGCAGCGGCTGCTAGTCAGCCACCCAGGGCTGAAGACAGAGCGGAAAGAGCAGTGGCTGGGCGCCCAGCTCTGAAGGCAGTGCCGCCACCCGCAGTGGCGGGGGGGCCAAAGAGCAGCTCCTGACCCTGTGTCCTCGCCCATCAGGGCACACTGTCCAGGGCAGGTGGAGAGTCTGGGGCTGCCCGTTCTGGCCCATGTTCCTGGGCGCTGCTCCAGGCTCTTGGCCCCAGAGCCAGGTCCCCCTGTCTGGTGGCTGTTACTGGCTACAAGCAGTTGAAGGGCAGCAGGGAGCTGAGGAGCAGTTACAGCCTGGGCAGGGCCTGGGAGGAGGTGGGGCCAGAATTTAGGAGGACCAGGGGCAGGGCCACGGAGAGCTGGGGCACAGCCCAATTTTCTGTCTAGCCCACCTCCATACCCCCACCCCTTTCCTGGCTCAGGCCAGCACCACCCCGCCCAAGAGCGAGGAAGGGACCTCATTCTGCTCCCACACAGGAGCTAGAGTAAGGCTCTTCCATTCTCCTCCCCTCAAATTCTTCCAGGCTTATACAGAAAGATAAGTCTTGGCTCCAGCAATGATCCCTGGTGGCCACATTCATCCCCAGTCTCCCCACAACACAGCCTTCACAGGCCCTAGCTAGCACCTGTCCTGGCAAGCTGTGTGCTTCTTATTTTAAAGAGGTTACTAAGTGCCTGGTCGCTGAGACCACTGCCATTTCCCCACTAGCTCCGGGAGAGGACTGTAGAGGATTACTGGTTTCAGAGTAGCAGCCGATGCATCCGATGAAGTGAGCTGTAGCTCACGAATGCTTATGCTCAAATAAATGGGTTAGTCTCTAAGGTGCCACACATCCTTTTTTTTTTTTTTTTTTTTTTTTTTTTTAAGATGATTACTGTGAGGTGTTCAGGGCTAATCAATATAATCACTTAAAGTTTTGTATCCACTCTCGTTACAACTGTAACCGATCGGGCTAAAACCATGTCTGCTTTACTTTGGCTGGGACACCGCCACTATGTATGATCAGTTTCATAGTTGCTGCTCCTTGTGGCCTTTTACCCACCCCCCCCCCAAAGCAAAAGATCAGGAAGGGATCTTTTATGAAAGCCCAGAAATTGATAGGGGAGCTCAAAGGCAGAGAGGGAGGGAACCTTGAACTACTTCAGATTCTTTGAAGTAGATTTCACTTTGTCTGTTCACCACCACACCTTGCCCTTCACAAGAGCGGAGGGAGTGTTCAGAAGCACAGGGAGCAGAGACTAAGAATAGGAGAATGGATTTTACACTGTGCCTGTATACCTGGGCTTTTAATGTGCTTGCCATTTAATGTGTACTGTTTAAAGGAGGGGGCTCACCTGTAAACAGCTTATTCCACTGTTTAAGAGTTTACAAAAATGTAAATAAATGCTTCTGATACCAAAGGGCAGTGGCTCTAGTTTTTAGTATGTGATATCTCTCCTGTGTGCTTAAAACTATTCAAAATAGGTTAATGCTGGTGAAAGGTACCAGACAGACAGCCCTAAAAAGAAACAGACAGATAGATACTGCAAGGCTGTGCAGTATTAGAAGCTCTAGGCCACCAGCATGACCTGGCTTGAGCTCCCTTTTCTGCTGGGAGTGAAAAAGTTCATTCCCCATGGTCATGGAGTTGATTAGAGCAGGGTACGACATGCTTTTTAAATGTCAAGTTATCAAAAAATAAACTCAAACTGATTCCCCCCCTCCCCGGGTTTTGACACAGGGAATTTCTCTCACGAACACTTGTTTAGTCAAGCCATTTCCCAGTGGAATCTGTAATTGTAAACCCTCCAACTCACTTTTTGTAGGCTAGCCAACAACCATCAGCTGGTAGCCACTTTGCATCCCTTCCAACATGGGCTGGACTTGAACCAGTCAGAGGCGAAAGGCTCACAATCTCACGTGGTCACTGGTTCTATTGCTGCCTATACCCAGAGGTGATTGAATGCTGGTTAACTTACTTCAGCAAGGAGACTTGGTGCATATCTTCCTCAATGGTGCTGAGTCCAGGTCCAGGTGACAGAGCCACGCAGATGTTGATGACGATGGCTGGAATCGATGTCACTGTGAAGATAAGAGGGGAAAGGCTCAGGTATCTCTTTCTAGAGTTCTTCTCTCCTCAGAAAAAGATAATACAATTCCTCCTGGCCCAAACCTCCTCTACCCACTCAGTAGATTTCAGCTAAGTCTGGGTCAGAGAGAGACAAGGCAGGTGGGGTAATAGCTTGTATTAGACCAACTTCTGTTGGTGAAAGAGACGAGCTTTCCAGCACCACAGAGCTCTTATCCAGGCAGCTCAAAAACTTGTCTCTTTCCCCACAGAAGCTGGTCCAGTAAAAGCTATTACTTCCCCTACCTTGTCTCTGGGATATCCTGGGATCAACACTGCAGACAAGTTTAGATCTAAAATTCTTCAGAGTCCAGGGTGCTGGTAGCAGAGTTCAGCACCTCGCTGCAGGAAAAAAAGGCCCACCACACACTGTCTTCTCCAAGACCTGGCAAACTTGTACCAGCGTTGGGCTGTTTAGGGCACTGCATTCAGCTGCCTTTCTGGTCACAGGCTTACAGCTGTGTTGCAAAATATATACAGGTCTTGGCTGACTAAGTGATGGGTGGAATAGCCCATCCCCTCATTCTTTTGTCCGCTAATTAGGCCTAATTCCCATCACACCACTTTTGGGTCAGTGAGTTCCTGTCCTGCACGTCCCTTGTTTACCAGGCATAATGTAACCTATAACAGAACTATAGCAGCAGGCCTGTTTTAGTCGACCTTCCCTTTTACACCTTTTCCCATCCCATTGATTGATTTAGGCTATTGTGACACTCTACCCAGCTCTTTACAGTTGGGCTCACAAGGCAAAGACCCCATTATTACAGCACTCCTGCTGCCACCAGCAGTTAAGGGATAAACGGCTGCTGTACATTAGCCTGTCTGCCCTGTGCCCAGAGCAGAGAATTGTACCCGAAGCCTGAACAAATACACACAAGGGGCATCTCCACCTACACACCAGATTCTATCAAATGTTTATCCTTCAGGGGTTTGTCTACATGGGGAAACAGAATGGAATACACTGTTCTGCAGTAGCTGCCTGTGTAGATGCTCTTATTCTGGAATAAGTGTGCACGGGAGGAGCTATTCAGAGTTGCTTTTGCATAACAGCTTATTCCACAGGAGCTACACGGGCAATTTCTCTGGGGGAACAACAGCTGAATATTCCATGGGTTCTGGCCACCTCTTCATTCATTGCAGAGCACAAATTAAACTCTTCAGCGTCCTGGTCCCTTCCAAAGTATAAGCTAAATGAATACTTGGCTACTGGACCTCCATAGCAAGCCATGGGTGGCAGGTGTATTACACACCCATGTCTCATGCACAGGATACACTTACTAATGTGTGCAGATGCTTAAAGAATTCCCCTTGCCCACAGTGCCAACATGCTAGGCAGTGGCTATGCCACTCAAGCCCTAATAGTTTAGGGAACGATTTACCACTGCAGAATGTCCAGCAGAGGGTGGCATGGGCCCTGTTGACTCCTCATGGGATGGTGACTAGATGCACCAAACTCTAAAACCAGAGCTAGTTCTTTTTTCATGCTTGAGAGATGGGAGGGAGGGGAAAAAAGCAAGAGGATCTCCCAAGGGCTGCAGGAGTGACGCTGTACAGCTGCAGGCTCCAGGACTCACCTCAAGCAGCAAGATCCTACCCCAGTCTGATCCAGGGATTAGCCCATGGGGGAGGGGATCAGTTTGGCTTGCTGAGCCCTGTTCTCCTCTGCGGCTTCTGTTTGCTGCCAGAGCTAGTGAAATGATCATAGAGCTCTGGGTTTTTTCAGAGCAGGACGGTGCAGCTGGCGGGTGGTTAGGTAAATAGTGAATGTGGTGGGGGTGGGAAGCTGGCATTTGAGTTATTGCAGCTAGCCTGCTCCACTGACCTTGGCAATATCCGGCAAGCCACACGCAACCATCACCCTGGGGCCATTACACCAGAGGCAAGTCACTATACTCTGAGCTGAGAGGGGACAGCAGCATCACAAGAGAAAATCTCACCAACCGAGGGGCAGTGGGTACAACCATGTTAACTCAGCGGGTGAGGGAAAGGACGACAGACTGGAAGGGACTGAAAACCACAGAGACAGCCCGTGCCATGGCCTGTGAAAAGCATGCTGAGATGCATCTGCAATGACTATGTATTGGCAACTACACACTGCAAAGCCAATCCCTCCTCCCTCTTCCCCACCCCATGCTTTGGAGACTAGCTCTAGAGCTGCACTGCTCAGCTGTGCCCCCTCTCTGAGCTGGGCCAACCCCAATTCAGATCTGAATTGTGCAGAGGACACCTCTCATCGGGTGACCCACATCTCTTGAACCAAACGGCCCTGCACATCAAAGAGGTTTGGACCTGGATCTGAACGCTGCAGCTTGTGCCCATTTAAATGTACGGCAGCCTCAGAGCAGCGTTTCTACCAACCAATCCACCTGGGCACTTGCTCCGGCCAACACTACAGCCAATCTTAGGAGAACGTGGGTCATACAGCGAGCCCAGCCTTGTGCAGACATTAACCCTACATTTGAAACAAGACTGAATTACACTAGGGTGGCCAGATGTCCTGATTTTATAGGGACAGTCCCGACATTTGGGGCTTTTTCTTATATAGGCGCCTATTACCCCCCTACCCCGATTTTTCACTTTCTATGCCGTCACCCTAGTCCCAACCCATTATAACTTCAACACCCTCCCCCAACACACACACACACACACACTTCCATCCACCCCTCTCTTTCCTTCTGCCTGAGGGCAGAAAAAAATATTCCCCTCCTGCTGCTCCCCACTGAGTCACGGCCGTGCTAGGGCCCCTCTGTCCACTCAGCCTAGATGCCAAAGATCCTGCTTTAATATATCCATGACAAGTTAGTGGTACTGCCTCCACCCAGACAGACACTGCTTACCACCTCATAGATCATGTCGACAAGGTATAAAGATGAAATGCTGGCCAGCTCACAGGGGATTGCAGGACATTCACTTCCAGTAATTCTACGGTGTGCCCGCTACCGCTGGACAGGAGTCTGCAGGCACCTCTGCCCTGCACTGGAGAAGGCTGCTACCAGGAACTAACGTCAATTTCCACCGCCTTGGCCAAGAAAGGAAGCTACAAGGGGAGTGAGGTCCAGGGATTTCTTTAACAGCTGATTCCCACTCCCACACTCCTAAACAGCACCCCACCCCCATTTTACAGATAGGAGATTTGGGGTAGAACAGATGGAAAATTTGACTTTTGACCGTTCTCTCTAGGCTGGCTGAGAACATAGCAAGCATTTTTTGCAAAACTGATTGGTCAAAAGCTCCAGTTTTGGAAGAGATGGGGAGAGAGAAATGGGTCCCCGGGGCCTCATCACCGTAAGATCAGAGCACAAGGTAATCAGAATAGGTTTTATCCTCACTACACCCAGGAAGGCAAGGAAGTTTAATCCCGGTTTCACTGCTGGAGAACGGAGGGCCAGGGGAGGTTAAATGACTCACCCATGATCAAACAGAGAGGCTGGGGCCGAATCTAGGTCTCCAGTCCTGTTCAGTGCCCTACCCACTAGATCAGCCAATGTACTCACTAACTAAAGGCTTTGTGTGGCTACAGAGCCTTCCATCCTCAGACCTCAAAGCCCTTCATGCCTGAAACATTCGCACTTGCCTCATTTCACAGAGAGGGGAAGTAGCTTGCTCAAGGTCACCCAGTGAGTCAGAAGTAGAGGGGAGGAACAGGACCCGGTCTCTGGATTGCAGCCTCCTGCTCCACCTACCAGACCATGGATGAGGTCAGTTACCATTGTTCATTCAAGTGCCTTGATGGGACAGTAAACAAGTGAAATAAACTGAGGAATGAAATATCCATGGGGAGACAAAGTTCAGAAAGAGGAAGCAGAGCAGGAAGCTGCCAGAGATACATACTCTCCACCCTGCAAGGTATCAATTGCATCTCCCAAACATGGTGGACTTTGGCAGGCTGCTGATAGGAATAGTTTTTTATAGGGGATGTTTTATTACCGGGTTAGAGGTGTATTTCTGGGCAGAGAGTCAAATGGGAATAGTTAATTTCATAGAAGGGCAACTGCCAGACCCTAGGGAAATTCAGGACACCAGCTTCCTTTTAGCCCAGAACTGCCCTGCAAGCCTGTCCTGAGAATTTCAGGGTGGGTGGGGACAACACTGAGACATAGATCCTCAACAGGTATTTAGGCTCCTGACTTAGTCCCTGCACCCAGATGTGCCCCAACATTGCAGCCACCCCTGAATGAGGCTTCTCTACATGCCTCTGCAATACTAGTACAGCAGATGCCCCAGAGGGGGCTCGGTCCCCCCGCACTTAAGGACTATTGCACAATATACTGGGCCGTTAACATCCCATTCTCTTGCACCCTATATCCGCTACTCTTCAGTAGCCAGACCCTGACCTTCCCAAGGGCTTTAGAAGGTGCTTCCCCTGCCTCGTAGGGGGAAGGAAAGCAATCTCACCCAGCTCTCCAGGTGGTTTCTGGGTCTCTTCCTTGGGTCATTCCTTGCCAGGCTGCCAATGAGCTTCCTTGTAGTAGTCCCCAGCCTCTCTGGCACCCGCCCTGGTCTGCCTGAGCTGCAGCCGTTGATGCCAGCTGTTGCTAGTCCGTTAATTAGCCGCAGACAGGAAAGTAGCTGCTCTGTCCATTAACCTCTGTTGCAGCATACAGTTCATACACCCCATCATAAGGGCCTCCTGGATCCATCCCATAATGCTGTTGCCCACTCTTCTGTGATTACCCTAGCCAGGTCCCCTGGCACGATAATCCTCCCCCATCCCCTGGGGCCATTGCACTGCATGTTGCTTACCTGTATATAGCACACGCCTGCCTCTCCCTATGCCCATCTCAGAGGCTACGTCAGCTCTCCTGCCGCTCAGGGAGTTTTACTCGTTCCAGCTGGGAAGTCTCCTCCCTGCAGGGCACACCCCAGAGCCTCCTCTGCAGATTCCTAGCTGGAGTTCCAGGCTGCGCAGCAACCGCCAGCCAGCAATTCCAGGGCTCCGGGGACGTGGCTTCTTCCTAAGGCCGGAGATGCATGCAAATGAACTTGGGGAACAGCAAGCGAAGCCTCCAAAACGAGGCACTGGAGGGATTTGTGGGAAAGCCAGGGCGGCGATTTTGAGAGCATGAAGGCTTCCAAAGCCAGTGAAAGCTCTACGCCCTTCAATCCTGATCCCCTCTTCCAGTCTGCAGCCTCCCCTCATACCCACAGCTCTGCCCAGACCCCAGTCCTGAGCTGCTGCCCCCCCACCCCGCTATTCCACCCTTGCCCCCGCCAGTTCTGCCACTGCCCCCCTGCTTCCTGTTCCAGCACCCCTCCACATCTTGGGCAATGCCCCTCAGTCTTCTGCCCCAGGCCTGCTCTTCCCAAATAGAACAATGAGTCTTCTGTTTGTGGACCACGTTCTGCCCTTGCAGAGGGGACAGACCGGGTCTAGTTGGCCTTTCCCATCCCAAGTACCACAGAGAGTTTTGAGCTACAGTATAATCCATCCTGAATGGGCTGCGGGTTGCACTGCCACCTAATGGTCACAGTGCTTCATTACAGCAAAGCTTATGGATTGGGGAAAGTATGACAAGTGTGATTGCAACCCTGAGCCAGAATAGCCAGACGGCTGGAAAACCGTAAGGGCTTGTCTCTAAGGGGAAATTGGCCAGCATAGTTATTCCAGAATAAGGATTCTACTATTGCTATTATGGAATAGCTCTCCATGTGGAACATCCTACTCCAGGATAGCTACAGCACTTTAAATTCCCACCCTACCTCATTCTGGAGTAACTTCTGATCACAGACAAGCCCCGAGACACTCCATCCTCCCTTCTTCACATGTGCATCACCTCCACAGAGAACGCTGCTGACAAAGGAGGCATTCCTTTTCCCCCACGCTCCGTCCTGGCTGGCGAGCAATGAAGGCCCCACAACTGGATAATTGGGAGGGCCCACCAAGGAAACCCACAGGAAGCACTAGCTAGGAGGGGGAGCAACATAAAACCACATGCCTCCCCTCCCCACCCCACCCCGGGCCCAAAGAGCCCTAGAAACTGAACTGCAGGGTGAGTACAGCTGAGGAAGATCCATTCAGACTGAGGACAGGAGAGAGCGTGGTCTAGTGGATGGAGCATTGGCACTAGAATCAGGAAACCTTGGCTCTATTTCCACCTCCGTCTCTTCCCCTGCCTGTGCCCCATTTCCCACCCTCTGCCTCATCTATTTGGACGGGATGCTACCTGGGGCAGAGTCTCTCTCTCACTGGGTTTGTACAGCATCAAGCACAATAGAGCCCTGACCTGGGCTGGGGCCTGTGGAGGTTACTGGAATGCCAAAAATGCCCTCCACCGCCACGTAGGGATCCAGCCTCCTCTTTCTTTGCCCGCCCTTTGGAGCGAGCCACACACATTCCAACCAGGAGGGAGCCTCCGGGCCTGAGCCCCCTCAGGAGATAGGATGTGGGTTCCATTTACCTGAGCTGAGAGTCTGACAAGCAGCCCCGTGGTCCCAACCTGGGAGCAAGTGAGGATCCAGACAGGTCAAGTCCTGCAGGGAGGGAGGAGGTTGTTGTTAGGGTATAGGATAGGCCTGGTGCACGGGGAGCAAGTGGCACTGCCCTGACAACCTGCATCCAATTTGCTCCCGTCACAGATCAAGGCCCTTCTAGGAGGTCCTTTTTCTGCACCAGCCCATTCCGTGCCCATGAGTGCAGAATTCCAGGCATCCCCTTCAAACAGCCAGTTCACATCGCCAAGCCTTCCTGCTGCATTCCTTACACTGCCATCGGTGACCAAGCCAGCCTTTGGCAAGGCCCATGTCACGTGCAGCAAGCTAAGGCTCTTTCCTACAGAGCATCCCGCCTTCCGGCATGGGAAGGGATGGTGATCACAGGGCTAACAGGTACATGCTCCACAGAGCACACTAGGCAGCCAGCCGAATCCCGGGATCCGGTGGCCCTGAGCTTGGGCGAGGCCCGGTCTGGAGTCAAGTTTTATGGCTGATGTCATCCCCACAGTGGGCCGAAGCCCAGGTCTGTGCAGCCCCAACGTCAACGTTTGAATTTCCGGCTTAACTCTGTGACTTGGGGCCAGCTCTGCTCAGGATGCTCCTACAGCCCACGAGGTCACTAGCTAACCCTCCTTCCTCTCCCCAGGCCCAGGATCAGAGGTGTGCCTTGAGCAGGGATCTCACAAAGCTGCCGCTGCCATGTAGGCAGCTCCCAGGGAGCAACGTGTAGCGAGGTGGAGGACAAGCCGTGGGGTTGTTTCAATGCCTCGTGACGGGCAGATTTGGGAAAGTGAAAACCCCGCTTCCTGAGAGCATAAGTACAAATCGCCATCCCGCTGCACTGCGTGGAGAGCAGAGGCCGCCAGGGGCCGATACCAGATAGAGATTCGTAGGGTTACTCACCCTCCTGTGGCTTAGCCGTCATCCGCTGCAGTTGGCTTCCTTCCGAGGCTCAGCCCAAGGGGCTGCTGCAACAAGGTTGGCTGGCTATTGGCGTCCTCTGGAGCTCTCCGCAAGCCTCTCTCTCCAGCTGCGCAGCTCCCTACACCCAGCATCTATCTGACGTACGTACCTAGCCCCCCTCCCCAGAGTATCCGAGCACCGCATGATCTGTAACGGAGTGACCCTCGCAACACTCTGTGAGATAGGACAGGGCGACAACCCCATTTTACAGATGGGAAACTGAGGCACAGAGCGATTAAGTGACTTCACATAGGAAATTTGTGGCAGAGCAGGGACTTCAACCCAGGTCTTCAGTCAGCGCCCTAACCACTGGACCATGCTTCCTCTCTAGACCCTCGTCAATATTAGGTTACCAGATCTTGTCTGATATTCTGCCACCCATTTCCTGCACAATCTTTGAATCACAGAATCCTAGAAGATTAGGGTTGGAAGAGACCTCAGTAGGTCATCTAGTCCAATCCCCCACAAGGTAGGACCAACCCCAACTAAATCATCCCAGCCAGGGCTTTGTCAAGCCAGGCCTTAAAAACCTCTAAGGATGGAGATTCCACCACCTCCCTAGGTAACCCATTCCAGTGCTTCACCACCCTCCTAGTGAAATAGTGTTTCCTAATATCCAACCAAGACCGCCACCACTGCAACTTGGGTCAAGTCACCTTTCTGCGCCTCAGTTTCCCCAGCTGTGAAATAGGCACAAGAATCCGTCCCTCACAGAGGGCCTTGAGATCAGTTCAGCGAGGTTTACGAAGTGCTCCAAGACCTCTCGGTACAGCAATAAAGAATGAAATGTTCAGAGTAATACAAAAATCCCCAGTTTAATACAGGTTTTCTCCAAGCCTCTCCATTTCATTCAGATCTTTACAAAAAAAGTGACTTTACAACAAAGAAGTGCGGAAGGAGGTTAAACTGAGCAGGAAGGGCCTGCTTTCATCCTTCCAACATATGTACAATACTACCGTAGGGAGCAATATATACAGAAGAAAACCGGATCAAAATCAGCACATTTGAAATCATTTTGCAACATTCCTTTTTAAAAAACAGATTAAAAAGCCATCAGGCGCCGCCTCTTAACCCAGCCTGGCTCGTGCCAGGGACCAGGGGCAGGCAGAGACATTTCCTAAAACGGCAACACTCTCTTTAGGGCTGCGGCAAGCTGTTCAAACGCGCAAATGATTTTACACGTTTATCAGCTCCCCTCTGTCCTGGCAGATTGCTGCCTGATCCTGCAACGAGCAGGGTGCCAGTGATTCCAGAATCAGGGCCCAGCACTGGCAAGAAAAGGGAAGTACCAAAGATTCATGGAGGAACCACCTCACCGGTACCTACAAGTCCCTACTCCCACCTTGTCCCCATAGCAACGCTAGCCAATCACAAAATGACTTCTATTACATCACCACTACACATACACACAGAGCAGGGCTTGCAGTCATGTTCCCAAGCAGCCAGAAGTCTCCTATTGGGGCTCCGAGTCCATACCCTGCCTACGTCCTGCTCAAAGGCATTACAGAGTCTGGGTCTAACGCTGCAGCCATTATCATTCCCAATATTCCCACTGGTCCATATAAGGGCTACAGGGTCAGCCCTGTGCTCAGGATCTCAACGCACTGCCTGGGGGCCTACTTTGGGGTACCCTGAAGAGCAGCCTCCGTGCGACCCTTCGTCTCCACAATCTCACATGGCACCCAAGGCTTCAGCCTGCCGCAAGGACTAAAGAACCAGCTAAAGGACTGAGGCGCTCGTGTCCCACAGACGGTCGGTGGGGTTTCACAGACAGCTAACGAGGTCACACTTCCCTTCTTACAGTTAAGGCACATTGTGGCAATGCCAATCTGACCCGTAAACAGGTCAGAAGATAGATAACGCGTACACACACACACACCATACACACGCACAGGCTCTCCAGTAGCTACATTTAAACCATTCTTGTGAAAAGCAGGCGGACAAGGGGGGAGCAAAGTTTAGCCCGCAACTCAATAGCGACTGACCCATCTGGAATTCTGCAATGTGACCCCCAGAGGCCCCTCAACAGAGGCTAGATGCATTTCCTTGTGGGTTTGCGTGACGAACCTTGCAGAGGGACTACAAGTCCCAGAAGGTAGTGGATCTGAGCAGTGTGCCGAGACCAGTGGGCCAAACCTCTGTGTTTAAACTTAGGCACAACCCACCTCAAAAGGAGATGGAGGCTCTGTAGATCCATCCCCTGACATGCTAGATCCCCTAGTGTGCATGGTACACAAACCTAGCTCTCAGCAAGCAGGGTCAGCTGCTGGCACTCAGTAACGGTCCAGTGAGAACAGACGGACTGACTGAACGGCAGCCACCCCAGCACAAACAGTGCCCTGGCTAGGCCGAGCTGACTGCCACGTGCCATCTCAACCGCCCTGGGCGTGAGAATAGCTGTCTTGCACCAGGGGGATTTCCCAGTCATCTCCTCCCTGACTCAGCTCTCAGGATCCAAGCAGGGTGTCGCCAACCACCTCCGCTTTGCTCCAAAACAAGCAGATCAAAACCACTCTTGTGAGGAAAGATTCATTTGAAGCATCACTATCACCTCCATCACTCCCCTGCAGTGGGCAGCAGTAAGCCTTCCCTGCCATGCAGAGCCTGGCATTCGTTGCACTGACATAAGGAAAGGATCTAAGAGCAGGACGAGCTGTCCCGTCCCAGAACCACCGCCAGGCCGGAGGCAGAATGCAGCAGCTCAGGGCGGGAGAAGGTCCAACAGAGCCTGGATTTTCCATCATTGACAGATCAGGGGAGATTTTACCTCTAGATATTCAACCTCTCATTTAAGTGTTTTACTGGAGTCAAGGAGAGGAGTTTTTTGGGGGTCATTCAATGGTAGGCAACCAATACAGACTGCTAACCTGCCCCGTGCAGCACTATCAGGGGCAACTGGAGATCCTCAACAATTAAACCTGCTCCGAAAACAAGAATCAAAAACACAGTTAAAAAAATGGGTATTTAAAAGCCCATCTGAACGGGAACTAGATGGTTGCCAGGGCCAGAGCGGGGGGTTGAATGGGCAGTCCCTCGTCATTCATCAAAAAACAGCTCTGCCATCACCTGCCAAACACTGGGCAGTTCTGGGGAAACACACACACACACAGCCCCACTTTAAATACGGACAAGCGTGTCCTTTGTGCAGCACCCCCCGGTGGCTGCTGCAGCCCTATCCCTCTGGACTAGGATGAGCAGGGGGTTCTCCCGGCTCCCTCCACAATGTGCGCCCACCCGCCACAGTTCATGCTGAGGTGAGATGGGAGGAGGATTCCTATGCTCTCCCTTTGTAGGTTCCTGCTCACCAGAGGTAGGGGTTAAGTTCACATTAGAGGCAGTTCCCTGAAGGAGGAGGGGAGGGAATACGGGGAAGGATACAAGCTGCCCACTTCTCACCCCCATGCCTTCGAACAGGCCAGGCGTCCCGCTGGTCCAGTCCCATGGGGGAGGGGAGGAAATCACACACACACACACACACACACACACGATTCCCTTCACATCAGCTGGGAGTGTCTTCAACCACCGGCTTGAAAGAGACCCAGAGCGGAACGTGAGAGGCGCCGCCCACCCTGTGTGTCCATCCGGATCAAGAGCCCCTCGCTGGAGCCCTCCTAGAGACTGGTGTGCTGCTTGATCCAGTCCCGCAGCTTGGAGACCCGAGTGTAGACTCCCGGCTTGTTCCGCCGGGCGCAGCCGTCTCCCCAGCTGACCACACCGGCCAGAAACAGCCTGTTGTTGCTCTCCACGCTAACCAACGGCCCGCCTGAGTCCCCCTGCACGGAAACGGAACCACAGGTGAAAAAACAGGCTAACCCCCTCTCACCTTGGGCTCTTCCTCCATTTAGAGGATCTGCCTGTGCCCACATACAGTGATTAACCAAATGAAGGAATTCGTAAGGGACGTGGAATGTTTCTAGAAGTTATGTCCACTGGTCATTTGCACCCGAGTGTGTTTAGAGGTGGGGTAGGAGGTATGAGGGTGATCAACTGTCACTGTAAGTTAATGAAATTTTCACATGGGAATTTTCTAGGTGGTTTATTTTTTTCACCTAAAAAGACCTCGCAGGAGTCTCTGAAGCTCCTTGATGTTTGCATTAACTTCCTCTTTCAACTTCTCCCCTCCCTTGGTGACCTTGACGGTATTTGGGGAACGGGAGTCCCGTCTTCCAGCGAATTTCACGCTGGTGAATAGAACCGTCTTAGCAACCTGTTATGCAGGCAGCAGCACTGAGCGCCTTCTCAGCCCTGATCTTGGCTCCTTGGCTGAGGCAGGAGAGTCCAGCCTCAGGGCTCATTGAGTCCTTGGCCTCTCTGCAGGAGACCACAGCTCCGGGCAGGTAGGCCAGAGGAATCAGGCAAACAGCTATCAGCTAGCAACAGCTTCCCAGCACCAGTGAGCCAGGGACGGATGAGAACCGACAAGCAAATGGCGGTGACCCATGTTTTGAAATCTGGATCCAGAGCCAAAGAGCATCTCCCGCACACACCTCCCCGCCAAAGGACGGGGTGTTACAGAAGAACATCAGCGATTCCCATTGATTAACAGTAAGGAAATAAAATCTCTCCTCGGAGAGAGACTGCCTATGTATCCAGAATACACAAGGGCTGACGGAGATACGAAGTAAGCCGCCGTGCTGGACCCAGCTTGCTAAGAAAGGGCTACCCCCACTTCCCAGGGTTTCAGCACAATTTGGTTAAATCCCTTCCAAACCCAGAGGCTCCTACCTGGCAGGCATCAATACCCCCGGTCAGGATCCCCACACAAATCATGCGCGACGTTATCTGGTCAGTCAGCAGCGTGTTGCACATGGTCTGGTTAATCACCCGAATCGCCGCCTTCTGCAGGATGGTGGCACCAATACCTACAAAGACCAGAGGGGAGAGCTGCATTAAAGATGGGAGTCCCCTCTAAAGCGTCTGGGGTGGAGAGCACATGCCCCAACTCCTAATCCTCAGCGCCCTGAGGGTTACGAGCGGACAAGTGCTCTCCTCACCAACATGCTCCCTTCACGACTTCCCCCAAAGTGAGGCCCCTGCCTCCCATCCCCAATTCCAGCCATCAGAACCCAGCTGTGCCCCAGAGACACCTCCCTTCCCGTCAGATTCAATCCCACCACTGACTGCCAGCCACGCCCTGACCTCTCCCCACCGCTGCATTGCAGGCTCCTGACGGAAGCCCACTTCCTCCCAGCAAGAGGATCCAAAACCAGCTACAACGGCTGGGGGCAGCATGTGCGGCACAGGCTGAGGGGGAAGTCTGGCAGCAGACTCAGGACTCACTCCAGACAGTCCCAAAACACCCTCTCTCTCAGCTGCTGGAAACATGCCTTCATTCTCGGCACAGGGCCCCTCCAATGGCGGCCTATGGGTTAAATGAGTTTCTAATGAGGTGAGGAACTACCAAGACCTGCAGGTTCTCCCCCTCCCCACTTGAGCTACGCGCTGATCAGCCAAGTGGCATCCGGTGGACCCAGAGCAAATACAGGCATCCAGCCCCACCTCCCTCACCCCTTCCCAGGTGACTCCCTCACCTCCTTCCGAGGTGGCCCCCCACCCGGTCACCCAGATTTCCTTGCCAGCAGGGAAGTCATGGGTGGCATCGGGCAGGCAGATGGGCCGGACGGTGGCGGTGAATTTGACGGGACTCTGCAGCTCCAGCACAGCGATGTCGTAGTCGTAGGTGAAGTCATTGAATTGGGGGTTGGTGATGATGCGCTTGATGCTCCGCTCTTGCACCATCTTGTTAGTCCGGTCACTCTGGTCATGAAGCCCGAGAAAGGCCGTCCACAGTGTGGGGTCCGAGTACCTGCACAGAGACATGCCACAGGGTGACACGGGGCAAAACCAGAGACGGGTCTAGGGCTGGGATCGGACTGGGTAAAAGTTTTCCATCGAAATTTTTTTTTTTTTTTTTTTTTTGTAAAGAACAGAAAATTGGGTTTTCAACTAATTGCGTTTCCATAAAATGGAGTTTGCTTTCCACGGAAACGTCTGGTTTCTGGTCAAACAAACAAGTGCCTGAAAACTGAATTAGGAGTCTTTGGGCTATCCTGTCACGACGCCTCATGGGAGCGGTAGTTCAGGTACCTCATGGCCTCATTCTCTTCTATGGTTTGGGCTCCCCAAAAAGACTACATCTCCCATGATGCACTACAGTCACGGATTCCCATGATGCAATGACCTGCCCCCATTATGAGGGATGCAGAATGAGAGATGTAGACTTACCAGGTAACCCGGCCTAGACCGAATAGGAGCATAAGGAAGCCAGTCTACAACTCCCATGAAGCATCACTTCCCATTTTGATTTTTTCACCGAAATTGAACTTCTCCGGGGGGTGGGAAAAAGAGTGCCCATTTTCTGACCAGCTCCACAGAGCACCCAGGAGTCCCTCAGAGCTCCATTGTGGCTGCCGAGCTATTGGGTGGAACATGGAGCTTCCCTGCAAAGCCCCCTACCGGAATACGCACGGCACAATGCCACTACCATACGCTTTCATGGCATCTCATCCAAAAACCTCACACAGCTCTTCACAAGGGTGGGTATTATCCCCAATTCACAGATGGGCACAGAGAAATTAAGGGTCCCACCCACAGTCAGAATCAGGTGCAGAGCTGGAAATAGACCCCTGGTGTTCTGACTCCCAGTCCTTTGGCAGGACTAGATCATCCCTGAGTTGCTGCTTCCCAGACCACCAGAGCACCTACTGCAAACCACCTGGAAGGTGATCCCGAGATGCAGTTTAAACAGCTGTGACCAGCGAGGTGATGATAAACTCACACCCTTCCGTTTTTCTAAGCATGGCAGGTTCCCCCAGCAGTCCAATGGCAGAGCCACTGCTTGCCAAGAACTACTAGCCACAACAGGAGCCTGGAGAGGAGTCGAAATCCCATCCAACGAGCATGACCAGTGGCAGCACACCCATCATCCCCAGTCGATAGAGGTTGCCATCTGCTAACAGTGGGGTTAGACTCATTACTTGGACCAGGCCCAATACAGGATTCAAAGCATCCATTGAATTGTTAGGAGGGAAAGCAGCATCCCCTATGCATCAGAGTAAACTCCCCTTTGGAGAGAACATTCTCGGTTATTCCCTTATGGGCAGGGGGCAGCCTACGCATGTGTTGGTTATGCCTTCCTCTGAAGCAGCTGGTACTGGCCTCCATTAGTGAAAGGATACTAGGCCAGAGAGCCCATTGGTCTGATCTACTATAGCAATTCCTATCCTCCATGTGCATGTCTGACATGGCACCAAGTCTGCCCAACCCTAGAGAGCAGCAGAGACCCAATCCCACTGCACCCACCAACCTGATCTGCGACTCTTCTTGGAAGCAGTGTGCTGCTGACACCAGCCACTTGTTCGATATCAGCGAGGCCCCACAGACATGCCCTTGGCTTTTCACGTGCAGGCTGACCTGCCACGGCCACTCGCCCTCTTCCGAGTCCTGCCCGCCGACAATCCGGGTCTGCTTGCTGTAAGAGCGGATCCCACAGTCTGAGATGGGAGAGTGAGGGAAAGACCAGAGAAAAGAGACCACTCCTGTTAGTTACCTGCTGTCAATCTCGTCAGACACCCTCTCTATCCTTGGGGAATCTATTTAACGGTGTTGTTGCTGCCTTGCTTTGGCAACCGATATTAGAGTTATCACTGCAGTAGGAAGAGAGTTTGCGAACTGCAGTGGCAGAGTCAGCAGTGTGTGAATAAGAGTGTTTGTGTAGGTCCTATGTAAACTTTTTAATATAAAAACAAAAATCAAACCATCACCTCAACTTCTTGATGACAGCCTGGCTATTCCCTAGCAAAACAAATCCATTCCAAAAAGCACATGTCTATTCGGGAGCCCAAACTATCCCGCCCCGCAACCTCCCTTTCCAACTCCATAAAACAATTAATTAAGAGGTCTCAGGATCTACGCCCTGACTCAGGGGAGTGCCAACCACCACACCAGCACTGAGAAGGAGCATCACCCACCACAGCTCTCCTCGTCCGAGTTATCATCACAGTCTTTCGTCCCATCGCACTCCGGGTTGGTCTTGCTCAAGCACAAGCTGTTGTGGCATTTGTAGGTGTAATCCTTGCAGGAGACGGACTTCACTACTGGCAGGCCGAAGGGAGAAGCATTAGCCCCAGATGGCACCGTGCTGGGGAACCCCCCAGACACTAGCTCATGGGGAGGACGCTGAGGCCAGGAGGAATGTTGTCTGGGACAGCCCTTTAGGCTCCTTCCCAGGAGAAGGGCGTGGGGACCATATGAACCCCTTGGTGTTTCAGCTACATGGTTTTGCTGGTACATGCGGCACCAGTGACATGCAGCTCCAACGGGAATCGCACCCGTGTCCCAGTGTCGTGGCTTTTTGAGATCTCCCTCTTGTCACGTTGTCATGATCCCACAGATTTCCAGCAAACGGAAGCCCTGTTCGTGGCCCCTTGCTGGGGACCTGCAGGAGGCTCACGCGAGTCTCGCTAACAAGCATGCCGATTTCGAGACTCTCCTCCCCGGCCCGTCCTCACCTTTGCTGCAGGTGCCCTCGTCACTCCCGTCCCCACAGTCATCCTTGCTGTCACATTTCTGGGTTTCAGGGATGCATTTCCCGTTGCTGCACTTGAAGTGCTTATCTGGGCATTCTGGGAGAGAGAGGAAGCAGCCGCTGCTCAGAAATGGCAAAAAGGGCACGAAGTGCCATACACCCGGTTTTCAGCAACCCGCCCGAGGGAGGAGACAGACTGTGCTGTCAGGGATATAAAGGAGATTCCTTAGTGAGGCTGCAGGACGCAGACAGACCCTGTGGTTCTCTAGCTTAGACTAACGCCTCTTTAACCCCACACTCATGTTCTATTTCCCTTCTGTTTCTTTCTCCATCTCTTCCTAGGAATCTGCTCTTTTCTTTCTCCCCTTTTCCACAAAACATTTATGTTATTCCTAGGCTTGGCAGAATTCCCATTTTTATTGATTTATCATTTCCATGGGAAATATTGAGGTTTATTCTTAAGCTTTTTGTTGAGCTATTTATCAAATTAAATAGCACAATTTATTTTTATTGTAAAGTAAATCTACTTTACTTTACAGGTGTGCAAAATCTACCCAATTTTTATTGATTTAAATGTTCAATGGCTGGAAACTGGGGCTGGGGTCAGGCAAGAATTATTGAAGGCCAGACTTTGAGATTCAGAAAGTTACAGCTTTGTTCCTCAGGTTTGGGTGTACGATGAAATTGACATTTACAAAAATCCAACCCTTCCAAGCCTAGTTATTCCTTACCCAGCCCCTTATATTACCCCCACTTTGTCCCAAATAGCCTGAATTTGGCAACTTTCCAGGTGCTCTACAAAAGACACCTGCTTTGAAAGGGTCTGGGTGAGGGTGCACTTCCTAGATCACACAGAAGGTTAGTAGCTAGCTGGCAGCAGAGTTCCTGCAGAACTGATTTTAATACAGCTGGCACTTAGTTTAATTGTATTTATTGCATGGATTAATTATGTTAGGGCCCCCAGAACATGGGATAGGAAATTTATTTTTAATCTAAATAAATTATAAAACTCTTGCTTTTCTGTGGGAAAAGTGAAAATATTAATCTAGCTCCAGTTACTCCAATTTTTATTTAATTTATTTATTTATTTAGCAGGCAAAGTTGATCCTCCCTCTCTTTGTTAAAACCAGTTCAAACTAAACACAAAGTCACCGCAATTGCAGCTAGAGTCAGATCCAGCTCTCACTTCACCAGTTCTAGCACACTTCCCACCAGTGTTTTTCACACATTGTCAGGTCTCGGTCCCTCCCGTTCTTTGTCTGCGGCACACATTAGTTTATTCTCCTGAGGGCTGTAATACTTTGGTCTAATGGTGGTTGTTGATTTCGTGGGTGGGGGTGTTAGTGGCCTAGACTATACAGGAGGTCAGCCCAGATGTTCTGGTGGCATCGTCTGGCCTTCGACACTGTGACTTAATGGCCAGGTCTCAGTGTGGGGTGAAGCAATGGTCGAGCCACTTACTGCACTGCAGTTCATCACTGTTGTCCCCGCAATCATTCACACCGTCACAGAGCCAGAAGCGTGGCTTGCACCAGCCGTTATTACACCTGAACTGCTCCTTGGTGCAATCTGGGGAAGGAAGGGGAGACGTTAGATGATGCACCGATGCCGTCGCTCACCTGTACGATAGACAACTACAAGCTGGTGAGGGGTTTCAGACAGTGACTTTTCAGCAGGTCCCTCTACCTTGGAGACATGCACAGAATACACTTTGGACGAGGCCCTGGGCGGAGTCCTTCCTGCATCTCCACCCCTGGGAGCTGAATGTGCTCAGCAGTCTCCCAGGCTGGGCCCCTTCCTGAGAAACAGAAGAGCCAGAACGACTGACTGTACTGGGAGAGCATTGGGGACACCAAGGAGGATCTTCAAAGCCACAAAGAACCTTTCAAATGCACCCTTAAGGAGGAGAAATGGGAGCCACTCTAACATCAAATGGGGACAGATGTTTAGCCCCTCAGAGCAAGTCTGACTCAACATCTGAGGCTGAGCATTTGGATGAGAAGGAACCTTCTGCAACAACTGGCCATTCCAGCTGGCCAGTCACTGGCCAGTTCAGCACTTGGCATCAGCCTCACACACACATGGTGCCCAGATACCACCGGGGATCAGTGCCCTGCAAATACCTGGGGGCCTGGCAACAGGCACAGACATATTTTGGTAGCCCGTTTGCAGTATCTTAATCTGAGCGGGTTACGACAAGCATGGCTGAGTGGCACCCTGGGAGCAGCTTTTTCAAGGCAGTTTGGGCATCCTCACCAGCCATACTGCATAAGCGTTTGGCCCAGTGCCTTCTGGGAAAAGCTGGGCAGCTACCCCATCATGCCTCAGCAGGGAACTGAGTGCCCAGCAAACGTGTGCACAGACTGATACCAGAAGCACATGGAGCAATGCACTCTGGGATGCACTGGAAGAGTCAGGAGGAAGCAACACCAGTCAAACCCATTACAAAAAGTCAATCATGTTCCAAGCTAGACAAGACTCAGCTGCCAATGGACAGGGCAGTAAACATGTTTTGAGCTGACTGTGTCACTAACTGGTCAAACTCAGTAGCACAGACAGAGCCCGATGCGTTTCTAGGATAAGGGAGCAAAGAACTGGAGAACAGATTTTTCACTCGAAAAGAGCCTAGGATTGAGTACACACCCAAGCACCCACTCATCGCCCCGGGGGGCAGTGAGCACCCACAGGCCGGGAGCACACCACTTGCATCCCAAGGGAGTTAAGTCCTGTCATTTAGTACAATGAGACCTGAGCCAGAGGCTCCATTCTCCTCTCATGGACTCTAGGCCATGGCTAATGACATTATCTGTGGGATTGTATATTAATCCAAGAGATAAAAATGAATCCACACACACACACACTCATGCTCTGCCCAGGAAGGAACTATAAACAGCACAGCAGTGCCCTGAGCATGACAGGTAATGAAATGCATGCAGGTACGCCAGCCCCCTGGGGCATGCAGGGGCCAGGTGGTTGGGACCACAAAGCAGCATCAGCAAGGATTAAACAGCAGAAACAATCTCCCAACAGGCAGTGGTCGGAGGAAGGTTAGTGAGTGAAAGTCACCTGGCATTGGCTCTTTGCAGGGAGATTAACAACAATAAGAATGAACCCTCCCGAACTATAAAGGGATTCCAGACTGATCAAGCCACTGATTGTTGCTTATCTACACCCGTCTGAAGGTTGGGGGAGGAAGCGGTTTCCACTAGAAGCTTAATGCTAGTTGGACTGGGGAGATCCCCAAGCCAGCAGGCTTTGGCTTTCCTCCGTGAAAAGGGGAAGACCAGTCTGACTCACAGTCAGATTCAGGTCTCAAACAAAAAGCCACAGCGCCAGAAGACCTGATCTTTGGGGAGACACACCCACACACACAGACACACACCCACACACCCCATGTCCCCTGTGTTCAAGGGGTTCGGATCAACTCAGTCAGCTGGGTGCTGGGATGAAGGCCGCTGCTCCATGGATTACAGCACCAAGGTCCATTTTCACTCCTGATGAATGACAGGAACAGCAGCAGCCCCGACGCCTTTGCGTCAGTTGCTACGCACATACAGAGCTGAAGCAGCCGGTGTAGAGCTGCAGTACAGCCGTCACCCAAAAGCTCGGCAGCCTGGTAGGATCTGTTCGTGGTGCACCCCACAGGTCATGCAGCTGGTTGCCAGAGCCACCGAGACAGCGTTGGACTTGTAACCCATGTCTAAATTCATCTCCAGCAAGACAGCAGCTCTGCAAGCTGCTGGAGGGGATTGCTGGGCCCAGCAATGAAGAAAGGACTTTCCCCACCGAGATCTCTCTCCCTAAGGGGTCATTCTTGTGGCTTAGGATGCACCGGTTCCAAGACACCCCAGTCTGGCTAACCTCCAGCCCTGCCGCTGGACTACCAAGAACTGCCTTCAGCCCCCAGCGCTGAGGCATTAACCCAACCTGTCCACTTAGGGGATCCCTGAGCAAGCCAGGAGTTCCCTCCCACTTGCTGGCATTCGGCAGAGACCTCTCCATCCCATAGCATGGCCCTGCAAAGAGACTCCAAAGGAAGGACTTACTGCAGGAGCGCTCGTCGCTGGCATCCGTGCAGTCCACCCAGCCGTCACAGCGCATGACTTTATCAATGCAGCGGCCAGTGTTGCAGGTGAACTTGCCAGGACAGGCTGCAAGCAACAAGGGAGAAAGAGAAAGGAGCAACATGCATTAGCCTGGCCAATAACCCATCAGCTCCTCTTGCATTCAGTTTCTGACGCGTCCATTCCTCTGAAAACACATGCAGCACTGAGGACACATCATCTGGACCAGTGTGGGTGAATGCTCTTCTGCGAGTGGAGTGGATTTTCCAGGGACCAGCTGCTTCCCGCACTGGGATGTTCCTAAACCCTGTTTGGCTAGTCTACCCTGTGCTTGCATCTCACCACGTCTGTTTCCACCCACTGGACACTTGGCATGAAGAAGCCAAAATGAGACATTATGTGAGAACAAACATGAGAAACAAGGTTCGAATGACAGACTGGATCCTGATCCAGACTTCACCAAAGCACAAGTGTATCTGTACCTCGTGGACTCAGTGAGTGAAGAGGACTGGACCAGAAGACCTCTCGAGGTCCTTTCCAGTCCTACACTTCTATGATTCTATGTCTCCCTCGAGTGCTGGGTCCAGTGACTACAACAATCTGCTACTTACTCCCAATGAAGAGGAGTTACTCTTTTCACTCAAATACCCTCGACGCCTAAGGTCTTGCAACCTGGGGTGGTCTCATTAAATTCGAGCTAGGATTTCCTTTGGCCCATTTTCAGTAACAAAATTCAGATTTGGCTCAGTACTTGCCCAGCATTTGGAGTGATCCAATTCAAAGTTCTGGCCCATCTTTAACAATAACCTACGCTTGCCACAAAATTGCACTAGGAAAAAAAAAAGGGATATGCAAATAGATACATATTGAATTCCCAGGATTTTATCAGTCAACAATGAATGCATGCTACCCAACTTATAGGGCAACTACAGCAATAAGCCAAGTCCACAAGCAGGTGTCCTCCCCAAGATGTGATGGCCTACCTGGGCTATGCACATCTGTCACCACAACTCATTTCACTTATGACCCAAACCCTCCAGAGGTCAAAGGGCAGACCAATAACCCAGCTGCATCCCTCCTTCCTCAGCAGCTAAGAAAATAAACCAGGTCCCCTGAAAGTTCACAGCATCTGGGTTTCAACTTACGGTCACTGGAATCATAAGACAGGAACTTTGCCAAGAAGCCAGTGTCTGTGTGCGACTGGTCTGAATGGAACCGGACAGTGATTTTGCTGGTATTACTTGCCACCACAAACTGGGAGCGCTCTCCACAGTACCTGGAAAGAGGACAGCACAGATTTAGGAACTGTTACCGTACGGAAGAGATGGTCCCTCCCTGACCAGTAGAAAAAGGCAATTTCCTCTCCATGTCTCTCACACGTCCATTGGCCTAGGACATCAGCAGGGTCTTCTCACTCCCATTCACTCTAAAAAAGGGCTGACCCCAGCATGGATTAGTGGGGTGGTCATGGCTCCATGCCAGGTGCCAGATTTAGATGCCTTGCCCCAAACTGCAGGGCTGCAAAGTTGAGACCTGGATTTCAATCGGGGTGCTTGGATCGGTGGTATGGGGGGGCTGTTTGATATGGCCCATGCGAAATACAAGGGCCTGCAGAAAATCTTGTTGATAGCTGGTGTGCTGCCCCTCACGCTGACCAGCAAGGTCACTGTGCTTCCTTGGCTGCCTGGATCCACCTGTTGTCTCTTGTTTTATACTCAGATTGTAAGCCCCTTGGGGCACTGACCGTCTCTTTGTTCTGTGTGCCAGGCACTGTACACACAATGGGGTCACCCAATTGGCTGTGAAATTTGGGTCTGGATTTAGATTCTGATCTCCCCCACATTTCCGAAAGGGTGGTTAGCCCTAGAGAACTGACCCAAGCACTCAACAAGATAGCTCATTTCTATTGAAACTTTTTAAATCATTAATTATTTTTGCAGGAGTTATTACACTTCAAAGCAGCAAGCAGGTGTTGCTTTCAATTCCATTGACAAATTAATGGAAAACTAATGTAACCAAGTTGTCCTTGTAGTGTACATAGCTGATCTTGCTTACTGCACCTTTAAATTTCTACGAGTCTGCCACGGCATATTCGTTTCAGATGACTCACACACCAATCACTCCCCTTCTCCACTTGACTTTTGTGCTTCTCTTTTAGGACGATTACTGAGGTTGAAACCACAGCGCTGCTCGGTGCGAACAGAAAGAAGAACAGTCCTGTCTGGATTCCTAACCGGCATCTGACAGCGGTTAGCTTTGTAGACAGCATCTGATGTTGAAATCCAAGTAGAGTAACCCCCAGCTATAGCCACTCAGCAGCGATCCCCAGTGATGGGCAACGAGCCAGATGCTCACAGCAACAATAGTGTAATCCCACCATTCTCCATGGGACATAGGAACTGCCAGACTGGATCAGACACCTGGTCCAGCCAGTCCAGTATCCCATCTGACAGCAGCCAGTGCCAGGTGATTCAGAGGAAAGTGAGAGATAACCTGCCCCCACGAAGATCTCACCCTAATCCTCAATAGTTATTGGCTTAAACCCTGAAACATGAGGTTTTATATCCCTTCCAGTATCTGTTAGCATTTGCTATAGCAGCTCTGGGGATTCTTGTAAACGATATAAATGCCCAATCCCATTTGGAATCTTGAAAAATTCTTGGCCTCAATGATTCTGTGGCAGTGAGTTCCACAGCCTAATGACATGTTGTGTGAAAAAGTATTTCCTTTGATCAGTTTAATTTGCCACCATTTGTTTCACTGGCTGTCCCCAGCCTGTGTCTCTGCGTCACGTCACATTGCCCAGTACTTACTTTGTATTGCTGATTTCCACATAATCCTTGGTGCAGGAACTGACCGGGATGCCAGGTTCCAATATGTAGAACACGTTGAAATGCACCTTCACGTTCTTTGTAGAGGGGACCTGAGAGGGGCGAGACAAGAGTCAGAGTCAGTGGGAAGGGAGTGAGAGGGGGGGGGAACTGGTTTCTCTTCCTTCCTCCTTTGGCGATCAGAAAAGGGATGGGTATTTCAGGTATTTATGCAGAGCTTTTTCAAACCTGATTCACAACAGAGACCAGGCCAGTCAGAAAATCTTCCACCTGTAGTTTACTCTGAACAGCTCCCATGGGTTACCAGGCAAGCCGTAGCTTCAGTCCTAGCCGCATCGGGCCAGGTGTTGCTACAGGAGTTACCCATCACCCAGCTGACCTGATCAGTTTCAGAGGAACGATGTGAATGGTCAGGGAAAAGCCTCATGACACCCCTGGAGTCATTCAGAACAAGGACTGAACAAAGCAAGGTAGGGGATGTTGACAGAGGGGAGAAACCAACACAGAAATGGACAAATCCAGACAAGCCAGGGCCCATCATCTCCAGCATCCCATCCCCCATGGTGGCCAGTAGCAAACGCTTCTGAGGAAAGTGCAAGAACCAACACCAGTGGAATAACCTGCCCACGGCAAAAGTTTCTTCCTACCCCATCAATCAGAGGCTGGATTGTTCCCCCAAGTCCCTTACGTCCTGTGTAAAGCCATAGCTGATGCTATTATTTACATACAACACTGAGGGGGATGAAAGTCAATGGGAGCTAGGCACCTAAAAAAAACCAAAACTATCCTCACCCCCATTCCTTGTGGGAATCCTGTTCATCTCTTGGCCTTGGCGATCACCTGCCGAACTCACTGCCATGACTTTAACAATGGGCTAAGCTGACCCCACCTCCCGCTTCTATCAATCCACACTAGGCAGAAGGGTCCGTCCTGTGCTCTCACCTCTATGTTCCAGACACAATCCATGTCGGGCGGATAGTGGGCCGGGTAGAAAGGGGTGGTGAAGGTTCCACTTTCTCCTTTCAAAGTCTTGCTGCAGGCTAGAAGACAAGCAGGAAAAGGAAATCAAGATGCCAGGGCTTCCAAAAGCAGCGATCGGCTATTACCCGAGGCAGAAACAGACACAGGCAGAGCAGCCTTTAAATGAGGTTAAGCCAATCTCTGGAGATACCGGCTCTACTCCAAGGTATGGATAGAACCCAGGAGACCAATTACATGGTCTTCCCAGCTAATCCAACTTAATTCCTTCCCCCTTCTCCTTAGGGGGCATCATTAAAGAAGACAAGAGCATTGTGGGTAAGAAAAGAGCTTCTGAGAGCCAGGAAGAGACCTGATTCTAAGGGGCTCCTGTGCAATTGGCATCATCACCACAAGCATCTGGCTTCTCCCTTCCCCCACCTCCACAAGAGAGAGGCTTTCCCGAGCCCCCTAACTTACTTTTAGGCTTCGGGAGCTGGAAGAACTCCGCCTTGAAGCCAGGGTTCCGCCCCTCAGCGTTGGTGATCAGCGTCACCAGCATGACGTTCTGGGAGGACAGGAAGGTCAGGTTGTAGGACGGAGGGTAACTGCCACACAGACTGGGAGGAGAAAAGCACAGAGAGCACCACACAATGGAATGGAGCAGAGACAGGGGCTCAGTCGCTGCGTTAAGCCCTCTTCACTGCTCGGCATTCCCCTTCCCCACCACGAACAGAGTCCCAACCGCGCCCCAGAAAAAACAAATCCCAGATTTAAAGGGACACTATCAGCTCACTCTTGTAATAATATCCAGTTCGCATTAGACCTCACAGTGCTTTACAAAGGAGGGCTGGATCATAATCCCCACTTTACAGCTGGGGAAACTGAGGCACAGAGCAGGGGCGAGGGGGAGTGACTTGCCCAAGGTCACCTAGCTGGCCAGTAGCAGAGCCAGGAACAGAACTCAGCTCTCTTGAGTCCCAGTCCACTCGGCCATGCTGAGCTATGGGACCCTGTTACTGGGGGCTGCAGAGTGGGCTTTTCCTCCTAGTTGCTAAACTGCATGACAAGAAATGCAAGATTTTCTTTTGTGAGCAATTGTCGTTGCCAGAGGGATTGTATGCGGTCAGGAACAGGCAGCCTGGCATCTAGGATGCGCATGACACTTGGAGCAGGTTTCCCAGCGGTGAAGAAGTCGTCCATGGAAGCCTGTCTCTCCCACCAAAGTTGGACCGACAAAAGCTATTACCTCCACCACCTTGTCTCTCGAATACCCTGGGACCCACAAAGCTATACCAACACTGCATAGATTTTGTGTGTATTGCAGCAGCCCGGAGACCCAAATCACAGGCCAGGACCCCACTGTGTCAGGTGCTGTACAAACAAAACGGAAGCCCCTGTCCTGAGAAACTCGCAATCTAAGTCAGTCGAGGAAATGGGGGTTTTTCTTTCGGTTCAACTTTTTCACAGTTGGCGCCGTATCTCGAGAGCTGTTTTAAGTGAACATTTCTTTGCCTGGGCTGCCAACACGTTACGGTTATTAAAATGGATTTACAAAAGAATCACAACAACTGTCCATTCATTGTATTACCCTCCTCGTGGACAAAAACAAATCAGTGAGGGCAGCTTCACTTGCAGAGGCTTATGGCGATAATATTCACGTTGGCTCACTCTGCAATGAGAAAGCTCGGCAGGCAAAAAAACAAACTGCTTCCACTGGAATATGCATTAAAAAGAAATATTTCTATCAGCTTGGGACCATCATTGTTCTGTGTTCGTACAGTGCCGGCCATGACCAGAGCGCCTAGGTGCCACCACAACACAATAAGTGAATTATTAATTATATATTAATTATCTTAATCCTCCCAGGAAGGAGGCTTCAAATGACCTATTTATTCAAGAGCTCTCTCCCCATCTTGGTTTCCTCCTTGCAATCCCTTTGCTCACACCCCCTGCTGCTCTCATGCTGGTCTTGCATTTATTCATTCTTGCTCTGTTCAGTTAGTATTTGGTCCGACCCCGGTTAAGTCTTGAGTTCAGTATCACCCCACTGATTTATCAGATTACTTCTATTGTGACAGCAGCCCCATCGTGCTGGATGCCACACAGACACACAGGAAGATAGTCCCTGCCCTAAAGGGCTTGCATCCCACTCACTTTTCTTCGGAGGCTAATTCCACAGTCTAGCAGCTCTGGCTGTCGGACAATTCCCTTGTTATTCAGCACAAGATTCCTGTGACTCAGCATAATCCATTACTCCTAACTATACCTCTCGCTCTGCCCAAGACAGCTCCTCTCACTCCTTGGCGTTTGACACCGTTCAGAACGGGCCCCGCATTCTTTCCCTGCCCCCATATCTCCCCACAGAAGGAGGTAGCCCAGAAAAGTCACTCACTTCACAAGTTCATGGGGTTCCACGGGGCTCAGGGAGTTGTAGACCCTGATGATGTCGCTCCCTTCGCTGCAGAGCTCCACATCGAACGTCTTGAAGGTCAGGCTGATGATGGAGTCGACGTCGGCCCTCAGGACCCACGTGCAATGAGCATTGTTCGGGTACGGGCTGTTGGGAAAGCCCGGTGTAGTGAAGCTGGTGATCTCACCTTCCTCGGCATGAAGGGCAAAACTGCAGCTATCTGCGGAGAGGAGGGGGACAGGGGAGATGGTCCGGATGTCAGTAAAGGCATCACAGAAGGGAAACCAGATAGATGTCACAAGCAGGTAGTTCTTGGTTTAAATCGCAAGAGATGAGAAGCACCGAGGTCCAACACCACCACTGTATCTGGCCCCCAGTAATCCCAAGGTGTGGGCTAAGAGGCCAGGAAGCTCCGATGACTTGGTTTTCTGAGTGCAGCTTTAAATTTCTAAAAACTCTCCCTGCCTGCAGAGTCCAACAGGGGATTTAGTCCTTAGTCTCTCTGCTGACTGTTACAGAGGAAACGTAGGCGCTATGCTCTCTCAGGGAGACCTGACCTTTGTTCTTTCTTGTTATTGTTTTCCTTTAGCTAAAAAGGAAAGTTGCACTATCTATGGAAAAACCTGCCACTTGGGATAGGCCCACCTGATCCTACTGGAGGATCCCGAGGTCAGGCCCAGTGAGGGGTCACGTATTCGGAATCACGGGCATCCCGAGGCTTCTCCTGCCCGCGAATGAAAACCCTCCCAGCAAATACAACAGTTTCCTACAGCCCAACGCAGGGGGCTCCTAGTGGAAAAGAGGAATCGGTCCCACCCTCCAATTCAGGGGAAATATTTGCTGGCAAGAACAGTAAGAGTTACACTTACTGCCTCGTGATGATTGGATTATACTGGGATCAGCAGCTACAAGAGAAAAACACATTTCATTAGTAACAAGTTCACTGCTCAGATGCTAGGCAGGGAGCACCCAGCCAGCCTGCGTTTGACAGGGGAAAGAGCATCTTCCCTGACAGCGAGAGCCAGGGAAGCTGGTCCTCTGCCCCCAAAATAAGCAGAGCTCTGGCTTGGGTGCCTTGGGTCACAGGGGAGAGGACTCAGGTCTGGAGGCTTCAGAATCCAAGCGAACGAGCCACAGCACACAGTTCTCTTATGATCTCGTCCCAGAGGGAGCAGCAGGGAGGACCCTGGGTTTCCCCATGAGCACCATCTGCTTCCAGCTGGGATTCCCCACCGGGGTTGCGGAATCCTCCTTTCTCCCCCGCCCCATCCCTCATCAGAGGGGGCATGAGCTCGCTCAAGCCAAAAAAATAAAATCCCACTCCCTAGGTAGGCCCCGCCCCAAAGAGTCCCTTAGCGCTGCGACTGCTGCTTCCCCTACACCATCCATAGAGCACGTCAGCTGTCCCGGGCATCCAGTGCTTGTCAAATTAGCACTTTGCCCTTCTGTAGAGCCTTCCCTCCAAGGACTCTCAAGCCATTCCCTGTCATTAACCGTCACAGCCCGGGCAAAGCAAGCAAACATCGTCCCTACTGTACAGACAGGGAAACTGAGGCATGGAGCCATTAAGAGACCTACCCACACCCAGCGAGCTAGTGGCAAAGCTAATAGGACAGCTCGCAGGCCTCCAAGCACAGGTCTATTCCGCCTCCCCAAGAATCACCAAGGGCATCAGGCAGTTCCCTCCCACCTGACCCAGAGCCCAACGAGGAAGAAGAGAAGGGGAACGGAGCCAGGACTCACGGAAAGCAACAATCGAATTGACTTGCAGCACAGGGTTCCGTGACTTGTACTTCACCGTTTGGATCAGACTCTGCTCGTCAGCCATGGCCTTGTCGAGCGCCTTGGCCCTGTATGCTGGGACAATGAACTCCGACCAATAATAGGCAATGACGCTGCCTTCGCTGCGGGGGAAAAGGGAGCCAAGTTACCGACAGCGTGCAAACACCGGATGGAGGAGGAGAAGGAGACAGGGTCCTGGGACTCAGACTCAAAGGTCAGCAGGGATCAATCATCATGATCATCTAGTCTGACCCTCCTGCACATCACAGGCCACAGAACCTCCCCCACCCACTCCTATAATGGACCCCTAACCTCTGACTGAGTTACTGAAGTCCTCAAATCAAGTTACAGAGAATCCACCATTTACACTAGTTTAAACAAGCAAGGGACCCGTGCCCCACGCTGCAGAGGAAGGCGAAAAAGCCCCAGGGTCTCTGCAAATCTGACCCACAGGAAAATTCCTTCCCGACCCCAAATACAGCGATCAGTTAGACACTGAGCATGTGGGCGAGAGCCACCAGCCAGACACCTGGGAAAGAACTCTTTGTAGTAACTCAGAGCCTTCCCATATAGTGTCCCATCACCGGCCACTGAAGATATTTGCTGGTAGCAGTCGCAGATCGGCTACCCACCATCGTAGGCAGTCCCATCATCCCATCCCCTCCATAAACTTATCAAGCTCAGTCTTGAAGCCAGTTTGTTTTTTTGCCCACACTCCTCCCCTTGGGAGGCTGCTCCAGAACTTCTCTCCGCTGATGGTTAGAAACCTTTATCTAATTGCAAGCCTAAACTTGTTGATGGCCAGTTTATGTGTGTTTGTTCTTGTGTCCACATTGGCGCTTAACTTAAATAACTCCTCTCCCTCCCTGGTATTTACAGAGAGCATGCATATCTCCCCTCAGCTTTCTTTTGGCTAGGCTAAACAAGCCAAGCTCTTTGAGTCTCTTCTCACAAGGTAGGTTCCTATTCCTCGGATCATCCTAGATGTCCTCCTCTGCACCTGTTCCACTTTGAAGTCAAGGCCCATAAGCAGTGGAGGCTGCAGGGAATGAGGGCACACTGCTCTCACCTGAAACCCCCTGGCTCAGCCTGGTTCTGAGGCTCTTGGGGCAGAAGGTGAGCTAAACAAAAGGGCTGAATATGGCCTTGTCAGGAGCTCTGTTCAGGGAAGGGCCCTGCCAGACTGAGTCACCCCATGACTAGGCCCATCACAGACCAAGTCACTTAATTTTGCCTGGTGCCACACAGTTCCGTTCCCTGGGGGCTGCCATTGGGTGCTCCCATTCAGAAGCAGCGTGTTACAAAGACGACTAATTGCACTGGGCTCAAGTCCCGGTGAGGTCATTCTTACTCTCTTAATCCAAATTAAAGGGAGCCCGACTGAGGAGCTCACAGCTGCTCTCTGTGCATGGAGGAAAATTGCTGCAGTGAGGTGGGTCTGTCCCATGGTAACCCAGGGAAGGTGAGTTTTTACCTCCTTGTAATTTCCGGGATGTACCAGCTCCCTGCCCCTACATACGGGCTCAGGATGCAACTGTAGGGAGGCAGCACCCACCTGAATGCAGTTATTACTGTCTCCTTGTGATAAGGGCCAATGTCTTGATTATTTTTATACATCTCCTTGATCTAAAAAAAACAAACAAAAAAAACACAACAGTAAAGAGAAACACATTATATATACAGAAAAGAATTTAAAATCAGGAGCACTTCAATTCCCAGCAGGTCTGGATGTTAAAAGAACAGAGTCAGGTTAAAAAAAACTAACATCACAGCCAAAGTTTGCGAGCCTGGGAACCTAAGGCAGGCTCCCGAGTCCATATTTAGACACCTACAAAGTCATGGGAGGACAACGTCAGCATCATTCGTGGGGGGCTCAGATCCTTCAGCGATTGGAGGTAGAGGAAGGGGTGTTGACATCCTATAAATGCCTATACAGCTGGATCCACGACCCTTTCCACAGCACTGAGCTCAGCCCAGTGAGCTCAGGTGGACATATAGAAGGCCGTTACTGCAGCCGGGGAGAGGAATCAGGGCAAGAAAGGGCCAAATGAACTGCAGTGCTGCGTGCAAGATCCCAGCACCCATGACAAGCTCTGGGGTGGGAAGACAGCTGAGCTGAGAGCTCCCTCTGGGGAAGCCCCACGTGGGGAGAGGTCAGCAAGTCCCTTACCGTCTGCTTCACCTTCTTGGAGAGCAGGGCAAACTCGGTGGTGCTGGAGTTCTCGTAGGCGTCAATGAAGTTCAAATTCAGAATCACTAGATGGCCATTGTAAACCTTCTGGACAGGGGCTCTCCGGTCTGGAAAACACCATCGCAGAAAGAGAAAAGGATTTCAGTGCAGCTATCAGAGCGAGAAAGCCTGAGCAAGACGGAGAACTCAGGAGTCCTGGCCTCCTACTCTAACCACTGGAAAACACAGACAGACCCTGGGCGTCAGCGGGCAGGACTGAGTGTGGGACCTCTGGAGCTTAGTGCATGAGCCTCTACCGCGTGAGCTAAAAGCCAGCTGGCTCTTACCCACAGTTGTAAGAGCAGACTCATTAATGCTCTCTCTTTAAGTGGTCTTGATGCCACGAGATGGGAAAGAACACCACACCCAGGTGGTGTGTGGGTTACACTACCACCTATGGAATTTAAGGCCAGAAGGAACCACCAGATCATCTAGGCTAATTGCCACCAAAATCAGACAAAGTCTTCCAGCCCAGAGGAGACTCAACTGCTGTGTGCCACAGGCAGGGAACAGGAGGAACTGGGATGCTCAAGTGCCAGAGGCCCCCGCAATGGCCACCCCACTTTCACCCACAGCACCTCAGGAGTCGGTCACCAAGTGGGGGCACCCCAGACAGGATGGGCTGCTGCAGCTGCCCCCCAAGGTAGTGCAATTGAGCCACATAAGCCACACTAAGCAGAGAGGGGGCCACCAGCTTTTAAGTGGCACTTCGGTTGAAAGCTCTGCAGAGCAGGGACTGAATCTTACTTCGGTGTTTGTGCAGAGGACAATACAATGGGGCCCGTGAACCCAAAAAGCAGCATGGTTCATCTGCGGGCAGCTCATTTGTGGGAATTAAAGGCCTCTGATCTGGGGGGGGGTCAGGCGCCATGGGCGAGCCCCCCCAGCTGCCCAGTCTAGCTGCACCGTCTGGGCGGGAAAGCACCTCACTCACATTTGAAGTGCCACACCAGGAGGCCGACAAGGAGGGAGACGAGCAGGAAGACAATCAGCACAGCAGTCACCACCACCCATCGCTTCGGGCCGCGCTTCTCCACCTTCTTGGCATTCATGGTGGGGAGGAACTCCACCCCCTCCTCTTGGCCGTTCATGTCCTAGGAAGGAGAGTAGGGGACTCAGGGTTAGAAAGCTCATTGCTACAGGCATACCACGCCCTGGTGCCAGGGCTTTTCAGAGCAGAGGAACAGGACTGGAACTTGAGAGATGTGGGTTCTAGTCCTGGTTCCCCTCACGTGAACGTGAAGCACAAAGATCCCATTCTCTGATTGATTGATGTCTTTATTTAGGAAGTTTTAACGCATTGACAATTCTAGCCACATAAAGATCAGACAATACAATAATCGTTACAACAGCGAGCTTCTGTCTAGAGAAATAATATGCCGTAATCTAATAATTGGACCTCTCTCTGTAACAAGGTGTTACCACTCATTCTCTTCTCTTTTTAATAATGACCCTTGGGCGATGCCAGAGCAGTCATTGGAAGTCCTCTCTCGCCACTGATCAGGGTTAAAATAACCCCCCTCTCCCAGCTCAGCCCCCATCCCACCCAGAACTCGTCATCAGTGCTGGTAACCTGCACTCGGCACCTTCTCCCCAAGAGCCTCCATCTCGCCATAGTAATGGGCTCCGGTGTCAACCCTGAGGAGCGTTAAATAACCCCCCCGTGCAATAATGCAACACATCATCGCAGAGAAACTCGCTAGAACAGTAGGGCAACATCGAAGTGGTCCTTGAATCCCAGACACCGCAGTTGGCTAATGAACACACACAAACGACTGGGTCCCAACGTACAGGCCTACCCAATGAGATCAGCTCTGCCAGAAGATTGAGCAGGTCAACATTCCACCTACCAGAGGGCCCTGGTGCACATATGCAAATCACTGAGTTATAACCTTATAAGAACTTAGTTTCATCAGCTTGAAGACAAACACGAAGTTACCCAAAACAATTCTGCAACATGTGTGCACCACACACAGCCGGCTGCGTATTGCAACACACACCAAACTATAAATAACTTGACTTCCCTGTTCCCAGGAAAGTTTTGCAACATGCTTCTGCAACCCAAAAATCAAGCAGCTCCTGAATTCACAAAAGGCAAATCAATCCAATGCCAGTTAAAGGAAATCAAAAGTGAAAACAGACCAAGTGTGTGAACACATCAGGCAGGAGCTGTGACTGCTTAAAGAGAGGAGACCAGTGAGATGTAGAAGGTGTGATGCATGCAGCGTGTGACCGCTAAAGTACTCAGAGGGGGCTGGAAGGAAGTGGGACTAGTGGTTATCACAGGGAACTAGGATGCAGGATTCCTGGGTTCCATCTCCAGCTTGCTTAGTGACTTTGGAAAGTTACTTAAACTCACCCGGAAATGGGATCACCACAAGAGCCTTGTGAGGTTTAGAGAGAGAGGTTTGTAAAGTGCTTTGAAGTGCTTGGTGGAAAGAGTCTACGGACATGCAAAATGTTCTAGGTTCAGAGAGAAGCTCATGCCATACATTTCAGTAGCCTAAAACCAGAAACTCCCAGGTGGGATACTGGGAGAGCATGAAGGAGCACGCAGATCTAGAGAGCACAGAAACACGGTGGACAAAGATACTCCATCAGGATGTGGGCACCACATGGAGCTTGGGCTCTGTCCACACCAGCAGGCTGCACCGTAATTCGCAGGGTAGAGGGAGGTCAGAGCTCCCTGGTCCTGTCTCCACTCCAGCTTCCAGCCTTGCCATAAATCACCACCAGCCCGTGCAGGAGGCAGGGTTTTCTCAGGGGCTTGGCTTAGACTGTGGAACAAACTCCCGCGGGCACTAGGGACCATCCCAAACCTCACACCGCCTCCTGCTTCAAGTTCCAGGCACACTACTTTGACCTGCTGCCTCCAACAAACGCAGAGGAGCATGGACACAAACAAAGCCTAAACAAAACACTCCACAGAGTACAATTCTCCCCCTGGGGAGAGGATGAGAGAGGCAACAGAGCACACAACAGATTTTAGTTACTCACAGCTGGAAGGTGCTAGGATATCAGGGTGATGAGGGCTGTATAATAGCAGATATAGAACAGTAGAAGAGCACTAGTAGTCGCAAAATTTGCTTGCACCCTTAAGTACAAGGGTAAGCAAGTATTCACCTCTCATAGCTGGGGAAACTGAGGCACCGAGGGGCAAAGTGACTTGTCAGGCAGTGGCAAGGCTGGGAGTTGAGCCCAGGTCTCCTCGCTCTAACCATTAGACATCACTGTTTCCGACACTTGACTGTGGGATGTTCATACGGGGGCATCCTGCCCAAGAACAGGACACCAGAAGTCAAGCTGAGAAGTTTGCCAGTCTACATCTGAGCGTTTGAGTGCTAAGAGCAGCACCCCTCCCCCCATGGCTCAGAGCACCTGTTGAATCATTTGTGGTTTTCACAGTTACCAGGGAATGCCACACAAATGCACACCAAAGCAGGGTCAAGGAGTAGAAAGGGTCCTGACTCACCTGCAGCATGAACAGACAGAAACCCAGAGGCTGCAGGGAGGTGCCGATGAACTCAGTGCCACATACCGGGACGGTTTCAGTGACACACACGGAGCTTCACTTTCTCACAATGCCTGCCCCCAGCTCGCCTTACCCCACCCACATACGTGCAAGCAGCGAACTCAGCCAGGCCAGGGAGGGACCCAGCAACAGCCTGTGCATTTCCTTCCAAGATCACGGAAGGATGGGCAAAGAGGAAGGAGCAAATGTGATACATTCTGCTTTTGCTTCTGTTTCTCGCCAGCCTTGGCATGAACTGTGGTTGCACACACTCCGTATGCTCAGCCATTGACGCAAGGAGGTCTCATTTTGCACTTACTGCATTTCCTGTTTTATGCACCATCTGGAGGGCGTGGCAGAGTTCTTACCATCAGCCCTGCAGTCTAGATACATCCTACTAAAAGGGGTTCAAATCCCACCTGAGCTAACACAAGCCCTTCATCCTGCTTCGTACAGTTCACCATGCCTTTCTGAGCCTCTTTGACACCAAGACCTACCTGCTAGGAAGGGATTTTAAAAACCCCAGGGCACTTCTCATGAGAGCAGGGGTTTGGAGCCCCAGTTCGTTGGCCAAGTTTCTGCTCCCCCATAGCAAGCCAGCTGCCCCACTTCTTATCCAGAGGTGGCTGCATTTCTGTGCTGAAGGGGTGCAATTTGTGAAGCACTCTGGGACCCTTCAGCTTGAAATGCACCAAGCAATGAGCAAGTCCAGGCCTCCTCTCCCTTTGAGCACTGCAGCCTACTCCAGCCTGTCCCTAACTGCTGCCCAGCTCACCTTCCCATCCCCTTCACCCTGGCCATGTTACCTCTACTCAAGGCTCCTTCTGGGCTTCCCACAACAAATCCAAGGACCCCTGAGGGTGAGGCCCTACTCAGCTGCCTCCTACCCTATCCATGTATCTGCTCTCCCTGGCTATTTGCCCTAGTGCTTGCAAAGCTCTGCACCGCTTGTCACTTATTCTCAACTTTGCACCTTCCCTTATTTCCCACCCCCCACAAGTTTAGAATAGTCTCCCACTTCCTGTCTGCTGCTGAGCCCAGCCCTCTCCCCTAACACTCCCATAATTCCAGAAATACTTCCTACCTTGCCCTCTTCCCCAATAACCTCTCCAAACCCTCTCTTTCCCAAGCCATGGCCTCAGGCTTTTTATCCCAAACTGTCCAGGACAGAGAACACATTCTACTGACGATCTGCTAAACCCTATGTAAATGTAACCCTTTGTAAGTAATTATTAAGGTGGTCATTGAAAGGCCCTGGATACTAAAAGAACACAGGGTTCTCAACAGCTCTTTCAAGACTTCTCTTAGTTACTGGCTGAATGAATTAGTCCAAGACTCAGAGGCACGTCGTTACCATAAAGCCCTGAGAGTCGGCTCTATTAAGATGGCTTCTAGTACCCTTGGCTTTCTCTCCATCAGCTGACTCTGAGGAGCGTTTGTAAACCACCATGTACAGCTGTGACTTGATAATCAGATGGCTTGTCCACCAAAAGAGGGGGAAGAGCAGAACCACCATGAAGTCCATGATGGCCCACACTATAGGGACCTAGTTTACCTAAACAGCATGTAATTCCCATGAGGCTGGGTACAATAGAAGAAAGGACAGACTGATTGCCACAAAACCCAAATATTGCACAAATGGACAAATTTATTGTGCACATTGATCAGGATGGACCAACAGAAACCAATTGGAACCAAAGCTTCTTGGAGGTTCTAACACATTTCTCCTCAGTATCAATAACTGGCCATAACTGGAAGCCATAAAATACCTCCATCTAGGTCATTTTCACAGAATTGCCAGCTCTCCTGATTTTATCATTCATTATAGCAGTTGCTTTTCTTAAAACCCTGGCTCTGAAGTCACGTTATCCCCTCAGAATCTCAGCGTTCATTGAAATAAAGGAATAAATAACAGTCTAGCTTCATGGTTACAGAGAAAAGCTTGAAAATGCAAACCCTGAAGACTCAGGAACCAGAAAGAAAATAAAAAGCCTCCAGTGTAGCCTTTAAAAGCAAAAATCTCATCTTCTTTGAGCCAATCTCATGCGTGTTTGGAATTGGATTCATGTGCTGTGACTGCTTTGGGATGGCAATGCTGTCCTTGCCACACTCCCAAATGTGCTCACCATCCCCCGGGGAAACCTCCTTCCCATGAGGCTTCCAGCCCAGTTGTGCTGACCAAGAGGTTCAGAATAGAATGAGGTCGTCTGGATGCTTTTCCAAATCCAGCCATGACCCTTCTGAGGTCCCCTCCCCTTCAGCTCCACTATAACCCCAAGAGCCACAACTACACACAAGAGTCTTATTTTAAACTAACCATCCCGAGATCACCGCTCTGGCTGTCTCATAGGCTCCCAGTGGACTCCCCTGAACCCACTCTGAGTGGGAAAAGCCCCCACTCAGGGGGCATCTCACCCCAGCTGGGAACAGGGTCCAGCCACTCAGCTCCCCGGAGGGGCAGGGGGCAGCTAGGCTCTAGCTGCCTGAGCTGTGAAATTGACAAGACAGCTGATGGGAGGGAAGCAGTGTCTACATAGACACTGCATTGCCCTAACCAGACTGACATAAGCCTCTCGTGGAGGTGGAGTTATGATGTCAGTATATTAGGGAACTTACATCGGCGGGAGGAAGGCTGTAGGGTGGACTCTGACATAATTAGGTCAACAGAAACTGCCTTTTGTCGACCGAACTGTGTAATGTAGACCAGCCCTGAGTTGCTGTTAAAAAAAGAAAAAGACCTTCCCTTCCCGCAGGGCAGGCGGTTAAAGGAGCAAGACTGCAGGTGGCCCAGTGGCACTTTCTCCTGGGGCATGCAGGGAGCCAGGTTCCATTGGCATTCCTGGCGTCTCTCACACGCAGCCCAGGGGGCGGACGTAACAGTAAGGGGCAGGGGGAGCAGTTTGCATTGCTGCTCCTCGTGCCGTAGGTGCTCTGTGGTTAAACCAAGAGCCTTCAGTCTCCAGGGCTGCTAATGTGGCATCTTTCACCAGCTGCTACGTTTTCATGCAATGAGCAATGAAAAACCCAGAAGATTCAACTTTACTAAGTAAAACTGCGGGCCTAAAATCATTCACCAAATACATTCAGTTCTCAGACACTGGAAGCAGATCTCCTGTTCCAGTCTTTGCTTTATAGCTCTCCGCCCATCTGATCACAAGTCCTCCCTAGCTATTGCAGGTTTCAGAGTAACAGCCGTGTTAGTCTGTACTTGCAAAAAGAAAAGGAGGACTTGTGGCACCTTAGAGACTAACCAATTTATTAGAGCATAAGCTTTCGTGAGCTACAGCTAATCTGTGGGCTGGTTTCATTTGACCTGATTCATTGCTCGACTCCCACGACTCAGCTTTTAACGACAGGATAAAAACATTCTGCTAGATGCCAACAAATCCAGCTGTAGGGTCATTGGTGGGGAGCCATGTCAATCATTGGGTAGCTTGGAGTGGCACGGTGCCCTATTCTCCCTTCACACCACTCTCGAGACACAAAGCCATCTGTCATTTTAACCCACACGCAGCACTTCAGCCCTTTTGGCAGAGGCAGAAAACTACAATTTCTCCTCCTTAGCAGCCCCGGTGACTCAACGGGAAGGAAGAGGCCACACGCAACTAACGTCAACAAGACCAAAGCAAGTTAGTCCAAAAAAAAGCCCCCACAAATATATCTTACTCTATGTTCCATTCTACACAGCCGATGAAGTGGGCTGTAGCCCACGAAAGCTTATGCTCTAATAAATGTTGTTAGTCTCTAAGGTGCAACAAGTCCTCCTGTTCTTTTTGCAGATACAGACTAACACGGCTGCTACTCTGAAATCTCCCGCCTCTGAGATCCAGCTGTTCAAGGTATTTTTAGACTGGAATCGTGATCTGTCCAGAAAAAACAGAACTTCAGGGAAAGCAATGACTCATGCTGCCAGCAGCAAGTCCAGAGCATGCATAGGCAGCAGGGAGAGGGGTCAGGTCCTTGAACTAGGAAGGTTTTACAGTACTGAAAAGCAGACGCCCCAGCCGGCAGAGAGGAGCCGATGGGATCCACCGCTCAGAGAACCAGGTTGTGTTTGGAACGTGACGCTGTACTGCTATGGTGACTCAGGAGTTCATGGTCAGAGGCATCGGCTTCTCTAGCTGGCAGACCACTCATGGGTGGGCGTGCAGCGCAGCACCCTGCTCATGGAGCAAGCTGTCACTGCTCAGCATCACCGCCTTCAGGTGCTGTGCTGTTCAGAAGATCAAGCCGCTCCAATTTGAGAGATGCCTGACCTAACAGCACATGGGATTTAAACACAGGCACTCCCACTCAAGGTCTGGGAATGAACTGGCTAGTTTGTGTGTGTACACACCACTGCCCTCTGCTGGATGGGATTAAAAGTGCTCAGCTGTGTGCCATTAGCCCTATACTGCTAGCAGCTAATGGGGAGTCATAGAATCATAGAATATCAGGGTTGGAAGGGACCCCAGAAGGTCATCTAGTCCAACCCCCTGCTCGAAGCAGGACCAGAGTCTCCTTCGCTGAGGTGGGTAGAGGGCTTTGTTTGTGGAGAGGGAGGATCAGAGAGTCCTAGCCTGCTGTCACCATACCATTCTGAACGGTCAGGCCATGTGACACAGTGACAACAAGAATAAACGCTACAGAAGCAATAAGCTATCCAGCTACCCAGCACATGTGATACCGGGCTCCACCCAGGCTGCTACTGGCTCTGCTTCTGACACCCGCTCACTCCACACTTTTGGGGGGGTGGGGGGGAAGGACACATCTTGGCTCTCCACACCGCCCCCAGCTCTTCTCACAACATGAACATAAGAAGGATTTTTATTTAAACAAAAAAAAGTTCCCTCCACCCAAGCTGGAGCCAAACCTGGAATTTTCAAGCCACATGCCCAACCCCACAGAGCTGCTGGCACCCTCCCATCCTAGCTCTGACGTGAGGCAGAGATCAAGGTCCAGCTACGTGGCTGGTGGGGTCCCAGGAGAGGCACGGTGGCCAGAGGACAATTTCCGGGCACAGGCATGAGATCCACACTGGCGAAAGGCAGGGACTGAGTGTGCAGAGTTGGGCCTCAGGACAAGACTCATCTGTGGTGAGGGACTGGGCAGAGCAGAAGGCACAGTCCCAGTGCTGGATACTTCACCTTCACCATCAGCCCACACCTCACTGTACCTCCAGAGACCTATCCTCCAGCTGAACCAACGAACACTCTCAAAAGGGAGCAAGCTGTTTCGGGGCTCTATGCTGCTGGCATCAGTCTGCGGTGTCACCCAATACCTGCCCTCCCCACGCTGCCAATTCCTGAGTTACAGGAGGGGTTCCACTTCCCCATGAGGATCAGGATTTACCAGGAGAAAGGTTACCTGTGACCTTTCAAAAACCCTGGTGCATTTGGAGCCAGCGGCTCTGATCCAGGCTGCAGGCTCTGGCTTGCTCGGCAGCTCCAACTGAGAAGACGGCAGGGCAATAGATCAGGAAGAACGAGCAAAAGGAGATGAAAGGAAGGTGATACTGGAAAATCAGTTCAACTGCAGGACAGCATGGCCCAGGGGTCAGGAACCGCAGCATCACCTTTGTCCATTATTAATGCAATGCCCAGAGATGAACAGGACCCTTTCCAACAGTCTACCCGAAAGAGCTTGCAGTCTAGCTCATGGCCTGACTGAGACAGGACGTGACCAGGCAGTGCCAGTGGGATGGGGAAGGATGGGGCTACAGCATGGCCTGGCTGTTCTACACAAGCTTTTCAAAAGTTTGTTTTAACCTCAGTTTCTGAACCAATGCTAAATGCAATTCAGTCTTTGGTTTTACCTGCAGTTAGTGTTCAGCGGCACTCTGTCAGGCTCTGCCTTGCAGTCGTCAGGCCTACTAGTTGGAGCAGAGATCGAAGCGGGACATAGGGATGGGACCGGCCCAGGGTGGTGCTGGAATTGAGATCCAGGGGTCAGAACGGAGATCAGAGTCCACAGACAAGCCAGAATCAGTACCGTAGCTGGGATCCAGGTCCAGGCCAAAGGTCAAAGCCGGGTAGTCTGAGTGTGAGGAAGGTCAGGAAGTGGAGGCAAGGCTGGAGCAAAGTCACAGTAGGGCTCAAACAAGGATGGGGCAGGAACAGGATTGAGAGCAGGCTCGGAGTCTCGAAAGCCTGACACACCGCGAGGCTTGCAGGAGGGTTCCTGGTTGGGTGGTGCTGTTGCACAGACTGATCTGCAGCTCTGGCGGGGTTGGAGAAATACCCGGGGCCTGGGGGGCAGGTCATTTGACCCAGGCTCTACTCTGGGACAGGCTGCTGCCTGTGACCAAAGACTGAGTCACTACAGGCTCTGTGGGAAGGGTGAGCGAGTGCAATCGGGTTGTTGCAGTCACTCACAGCAGCTCTGCTGGACGGGCAGCTGAGGGAGCAGCCCTGATTGGGCTGCGGGTTTGCCTCGCACACCCACGGTCAGCTGTGGCATCCAGCATATCTCCCCCTTTGCGGGTACTACACTTGAGTCCCGTCTCTTCACCATCACTGCAGTGTTCTGGGATAAGCAGGACAAAAACTGGAAACACTAGGCACACATGAGACTCAACCTGATACGACCCAGCCAAGCCATCACTTCGGGACAGGGGTCCGTCCTTTCCAAGGCCTCGCTACCATCTCTTCTGGTCTCTGTACAGACCTGCAAACATCTCGAACTGCTAGTGAGGCACGTATTGAGAGAAACCCTAAAACAAGAATCCCTGGACAAGAAGAGAGCCCAGCACATGTCGAGGAGGAGGCAGAACTCAGAGGGCTGGCTGAGAGCTGTAGGAAAAGGCAGGTCTCATCTGACCAAACAGGGCAGCTGGACGGGAGCGGGCATCTGACCTTGATTCAGGGCCGTTCTGTTCAGCAATGTTTTTTGCCATCATCTGTAAATAAGGTTTCAGAGTAGCAGCCGTGTTAGAGTCTCTAAGGTGCCACAAGTCCTCCTTTTCTTTTTGCGAATACAGACTAACACGGCTGCTACTCTGAAACCTGTCATTATGCAAGGCACTGCATTTAGCCGTATGGAGTGGAAATCTATCAACTGCATAAAAGAAATGCTCAAATAAATTGGTTAGTCTCTAAGGTGCCACAAGTACTCCTTTTCTATCTGTAAATAAGTCTTTCAATTCAAGACTCCAGGTCCCAGCCTGTGAATCCAAAGACGTGCCCACCCCAGGTCTCATCTGCCGAGGCTGATGTTTAATAAGTCAAATAAACGCCAAATATGCAGCCTGGGGCCAGGTCTACACTTGGAAGGTCTTGTCCGCACAGCTATCCTACGCCAACAAAGCACTCCTAGTGGGGATGCAGCTTATATCAGCAAAACCGCACAGCTTTGCCAGTACAACTGTGTCCACACGGAGGGCTTTTGCTGGTACAGCTACATCGGTCAGGGATTGCACCTCATCACACCCCTGGCCAACACAGCTATGTCTGACAGAAGTTTGTAATACAAACCCGACCGGGGGTAAGTGCCAGAAGGGGCAAAAATAGCACCACATCATTCAACTCAGCCTTCCAAACCAGACAGGTTTAGGATGCTCCAAGCCACTACACAAATAGATCGCACTTTAATTCCCCATTCACAGCCATATGCTCAAGAGACACTATTTCAAGAAAGACTTGCATCCAGACAAATTACGTCCAACTCTGTGTTTGAGACACAAATGGCTGATGCTGCTCCCAGTGAAGTCAATGGCAAAACTCTCCTGGATTTTAGCAGGAATGAGACTTTAGACACTCAGGTCAAAATTTGCAGTAACAAGCTTTCCATAAAAACCTTTACAGTAGTAGATGCCTTTTTATCTCTAAGTTTTCCCACACATATATTCAGTGATTCTAATGGAAACAGGATATTTTTGCCCAGTAAGGACGTGATTTTCACTTCAAACTATTCATATTAATTTGAATGGGAATTGGGCAGCCCAATCTCTTTGATTACTTGGAAATATCCCATCCTAAATATTCCCCTGCAACCCATTCAGATCCATCACGGTGCCGCATCGCAGAGCCTGGAAGCAAAATGACTAGTCAGTAACTAAATGCTAAAGTGAAATTGACATATCCATTTCCCTTGTCCCAACACAAGAACCTAATCATGTCACATTACAGTTGAAACCAGAAAAACATGAAAATATGATTTGTTTTAATACTGTAAGAAGTAACAGCAATAATGATGAAAAATCACACGGGACTGCATCCCGCAGCAAGTTTTCAGACTTCTCCATTGAAATCAACAGAAAGTTCTGCTTAAACACCAATAGCCAAGCCCACAAAAATAAATTAAAAAATCAAAACAATAAAAAAATAAATAAAATCATGGTACCCCAAAATCATGATATTTAAACACACACACACACACCCCAATACTTGTTAGGGGGTTATTTGCCCGCTGGGTTTTAAGCCCTTGGGGACACATTTTCAAGCTTTTCTCTGGAACTATGCTAACTAGTCACTTAGCTTTATTAATTATGATGATGATGATTTTAAGAACAAAGATTCTCAGGCAACCACATGGCTCCAGGAGCTGGGGCTTTAAGATATGCACTACATATCGCGAGACTTATGACAAAAATCACGAGAGCCGGCACGTGGTGCATCTGACAAAGAAATCTAAGCAATCCAAAAGCCAACAAAATTTACATGTTAAAATGGTCTGTGTTTCACACGAGATTTCACACTAAATTTCAAATGAGAGCAGGTGTTCACATATTGGCTGAAATGTACAGCTATGGGAGTGAGATGGAGTCACTTTCCTTTTACAGAGACCAAACCTAAGCGCTGTTAGTTGGGCAGCACGAAGCACAGAGTTAGAATTGTTTAAACAATTCAGTTGGACAACAGTGTTGCACCCAGATCCTTTGTAAACTCTGCTTGTACCATTATCAAAGTATATAACAAGAGGTTATCCTTTTCATGCAAGGCTGGAATAGGCTTTTGATAAGAACAAACACATTTGAAAATAGGTTTCAGAGTAACAGCCGTGTTAGTCTGTATTCGCAAAAAGAAAAGGAGTACTTGTGGCACCTTAGAGACTAACCAATTTATTTGAGCATAAGCTTTCGTGAGCTACAGCTCACACTCATGCTCAAATAAATTGGTTAGTCTCTAAGGTGCCACAAGTACTCCTTTTTATTTGAAAATAGGACGCCTACAACTAAACAGCCTTAGGGCAGCAGAGAAATCCTGTCAGTCTCCGCATTTCTCTTCCTCCCCAGTTCCTTGTTAAGGACAATTAGATTATAAAATGGAGATTAACCTAAGGAAGGAATAAACTGCAGGAAGTGAGAGACAGAGCTTCCTGCCAACACAAGTGTCCTTCCTGATAAAGGGGGGAAAGACCTGTGGGAATCAGTTCAGCATAAATCTGGTAAAGAGCGCTGAGTGTGCCACACCTCTGGTTAGAAGCTGCCTTGAGTCTTTAGAGCCACAAGTTCAATTCCCCACTAAGCCAACTCATCTTGTTGCCTTTCTGAGTTAGATGAGAAACTGAATCCCATTATGTTTACTGTGGAGGATTCTCATGGAGGAAACTTGAAAGCCAAGGCCCATTCTGCTCTGCATAGACACTGAAGATTTGGTCCAGTGCCCCAGGCCAGGGTTACCAACCCAGCTGCCTTTGGGCAGTGTGCTGCATGCCAGCTGGCTGGTGCCCTGCACCCCAGAAATGGCTGCATCAGACACATGGATAGAACTTTACATAAGACTTCAGAATTCTTTGGAATAAAAAGTTACATTATGGTCATGATTTTGATCTCACTCACACCAGTGAAACGCCATTCATGTCAATGGATTTTAAACGCCAATTTACACCTCTATTTGTGAGAAAGGAAGCATGCCTTGACATTTATGTGCACCCTTTTAAAAAAAGCTGTTCTCCAATACAGCTGTAGAGAGATAAAGATGTCAAAAAAAAAAAAAGCCCCCCACAAGGGACTGTCTCCCTCAATGAGTTTCAAGCAGAATCCCACATTGAAATCAATAGGGAGTTTCACTTAAAGCCGGATAGTTAAGACTTGATCTTCCATGCCAAGCTCCCATTGACTTCAGTGGGAGTTTGGGGTGTGTAGGCAAGATCAAGTCTGATGTACCTGCTTTGATATCGTCGCCATTCCACGTGGCTGATTGGTCTGTCTACTGTAAGCTCCTTGTGGGCACAGGCAGCTTCATGATTCAGACTGCACTGAGCATCCTCTCTGGGTTCTTAATTAAGCATAAATCTAAATCTTGGTTCCCCTCCCACCCCACAAGATAGAATATGTTCATGATATCCCTCCATTAGTCACCTGATGCTATTTAACTAGCAATAAATGACAATAGATGTAAATGGCAGCCCTCTCCTGTCTAGGTGTTCAGATCACCGTACAGCCAAATAGAAGAGAGTCAGGAATTCAATACCTAGCAATGGTCTCCCTGAGTAATGAAGGTCAGAGTCAGACTTTACCAGAGGGGTTTTGTTTTGTTTTTAAGGGGTGGGGAATCTAGGTTCCAATTTAGGCCCATTAATAGAGACAGCAGAAGACCGATGCAAGCACTTTGCATCAGACACTAACCCAGAGAAAGTAGATGGAAATTCTATCATTTTACCATCCACACCAGCTGGCAAGGATTTACACTTAACTAGTGCAAGAAATCTGGTCCCACCTAAAACTCTGCTGCTGCTCTGAAACCTACATGTGAGCTAAAGAAGAAACTCCATTATTATTTGTCGCAGGCTAAGGCCTATGACACAGTGGAATAGATTTGTTGCCAATTCCTGAGATATTTGGCAAACAAAATAAAAAGAAAAAAAAGGAAAACCAGCCCCTGGAAGCTAGTCATTAGTCATTGATACTCTCAGCTCTACCCTTAAATGGGGGGGGGGGGGATTATAATTATAATTACAGAGAATAATAATATACAGAGAATTATAAACCAGTCAGCCATAACTTCTGGAACCTAGAAAGATACTGGAAGAAGCTAGAAATCAATTTGTAAGCACCTAGAGCAGTGGTCCCCAAACTGTGGCGCAGACCTCTATGGGGGCACGGAGGAACGTTCGGGGGGCACAGGGTGCCTGGCCCAAGCCAACCCCCATGGGGGGGTCAGCAGGGAGCATCACCCTGCCCCACTCTACCCCCAGCTCCGCTCCCAGCAGCAGCTGCAGGTCCTACCCTGGCCTTTGCCACTGTCTCCTGGCTGAACACGGACCAGGTAGGGGAGGCGTGGACAAAAAAGTTTGGAGACCAATGACCTAGAGGGTAATAGGATTTTAATTAATAGCCAGTACAGATTTGTCAAGAACAAATCACACCAAACCAACCCCGTTTCCTTCTTTGCCAGGGTTACTGATCTAGTGAATAGGGGGAAGCAGTAGCTGGGATATATACTCCTGAGGGAATTCTGCCCCAAAAACCCCAAAATTCTGCATATTTTGTTTGTCAGAATAGTGCACTATAATCACACCAGTTTCACTTATTTTGCTAATTTATTTAAACTACCATACGGGGTGGTGGGGGGGGAGGCGGGAATCACAACAACGGTTCAGCATTTCCTAAACACATGGAAGTTAAGTTACAAATACTTGGTAACCAATATCCTGCATTCCAGTTATAATCCTGGATTTTCATTTAAAATTACGTGACTTTTACTTTGGTGGTTGGTGAGCTGTAAAGTAGACTGTCGCTTTAAATGGCTCCAACTTGCACACATGAAAGCCGTACAGTTTTGCTAATCATTGTCTTGCATTTTTTTTTAAATGGGTAAGTAAAACAGATCTTGAGCTGTAATCTAACCCTATTCATAGGCTCATAGAAGATTAGGGTTGGAAGAGACCTCAGGAGGTATCTAGTCCACAGTGGCACAGGGGGGAAAAAAGAAAAAGGGAGAGAGCACATAGACCTTCCTAGCTGAGAATTCCATTACTGTCATTTACAATAAGGCTCTGGCAAGGTAAAGGAGCCTTAATTGACTAAGAATGGGAACAATTCACCGACAATGGGAACATTAGCAGCCTGCCTGCTTAGTTGCTACATTTCTGCTCTGCCTCAGGGACAGAGCCTGCTTCACACAGCCCTGCACCTCCAAGGCTGGGATGCAGGGACAGGGACAGAGAGAGTCTGTCTCATTCCTTCGCAAGGCAGGCAGGCACCCAGCCCCAGCCTCTTACCCTGTCTCCAGAGACCCATACACACGCCCAGTCTCCTTCCTCCCCTCCGCACCAGGCTGCCAGGGAACGGGGGTGCTTCCCACAGATTTCTTGGCTCCCCCATTTTTCTGCAGGGGAGCCAAGAAATCTGCTGAAGGTATGAATTCTGCACCTCCTTCCCCCAGGACTAGATATAACTTGATTTTAGTAAAGTTTTTGACACAGCCCCACAGAACATTCTTCTCATAAGCACACTAGGGAAATGTGGTCTTGATTAAATCAGATGGGTGCGCAACTAGAGTTGTTACCAATGGCTTACTGACAAACAGTGAGGGTGTATCTCCTGAAGTCCTGCAGAAGTCTTCCCTGGGTCTGGTAGTACTCAACATTTGTATTAGTGGCTTGCATAATGGAGTGGAGAATAGGCTATAGAAAATCTGCAGATGGCACCAAAAGTCTAGTTGCAAGCACTGTGGAGGACTAGATTAGAATTCAAAATGACCTTGGCAAATTAGAGAATTGATCTGAAATCAACACGACAAAATTCAGTCAAGACAAGTGATAAGTACTACATTTAGGAAGAAAACAAAATATCGAATGCACAGCTACAAAATGGGGAATAGATGGTCGTACTGCTGAAAAGGACCTGTGGTTTATAGTGGATCACAAACCGAGTATGAGCCAAGAATGTAATGCAGTGGCAAAAAAAAAAAAAAAGCTAATATTCTGGGGTGTATTAATAGGAGCATTGTATATAAGACACAGGAGGTAACTGCCCCCACTTTACTCAGTGCTGGTGAGGCCTCAGCTGGAGTACTGTGTCCAGCTCTGGGCGCCACACTAGTAAAGATGTGGACAAACTGGAGAGTCCAGAGGAGAGCAACAAAAATTATCAAAGATTTAGAAAACTTGACCTATGAGGAAAGGTTAAAAAACTGGACATGTTTAGTCTTGAGAACAGAAGACTGAGAAGGCACCTAATAGTCTTCAAATACGTTAAGGGCTGTTATAAAGAGTACCATGAGCAAATTTTCTGCATGTCTAATGAAAGTAGGACACAAAATAAGGGGCTTAATCTGCAAAAACAGAGCTTTAAATTAGATATTAGGAAAAGCTTTCTATCTAGAAGGGTAGTTAAACTCTGGAACAGGCTTCCAAAGGAGGCTTTGGAATCCCCGTCATGGGAGGTGTCTAAGAACAGGTTGGACAAACACCTGTCAGGGCCGGTCTAGGTTTACTTGGTCCTGCCTCTCAAGGTCCCTGCCAGCCCAACATTTCTATGATTCTGTGATTCAAACAACCTAGTTAAAACAATCCAACTTCCAAACCTGCTGGTTGTGGACAGAGCTTGAAAGTACACCCTTAAAGGTTCAATAAAAACCCAGAGGGCAAATATCCTTCCCCTTAAAAAAAAAAGTTTATTTGCCCTTTCATGATTTTTATGCCAGTGATATGACGGGGAGCAGGGGTCATGATTCCTGAGCAGGTTTCAGAGTAACAGCCGTGTAAGTCTGTATTCGCAAAAAGAAAAGGAGTACTTGTGGCCCCTTAGAGACTAACCAATTTATTTGAGCATAAGCTTTCGTGAGTTACAGCTCACTTCATCGGATGCATACTGTGGAAAGGGTAGAAGATCCTTTCCACAGTATGCATCCGATGAAGTGAGCTGTAGCTCATGAAAGCTTATGCTCAAATAAATTGGTTAGTCTCTAAGGGGCCACAAGTACTCCTTTTCTTTTTGGCATTCCTGAGCAGTTAGGATTGGCAACATTAAAACCAGCTACTCCTGTTGGAAAAACATTTTTTTCTGTTGCCAAAGGCTGGCAGGGACACAGTTTTTGTCGGGCTAGCACTGAAAGGACTCATGGTTTGGAGTTTCCTGGATGAAAAAGGCCCCTTTTGCCTCTTTGCATTTTAAGCATCCTCCTTGTATCGCTCCCATGTGCTTTTTCAGAGTCATCTTTGACATATTTGAGCCTTGCAATCTAAGGCAGGAGTCAAACAGCAGGAAGTTTTGTTAACTAAAACTAGTCCTACCCTAAAAGATCTACAGTTTGTTCCTTCATTATTGCCTAATCCCTGCTCTGAACAGACCACAGACCCTTCTCCTTGAAAATGCAGCATAAAACTCCTAGGACTGCTACCAGTCAACATCATTAGCAAACACACACCTTCTTTCAGTCACAAACTTTCCCCCACCTACATACCAGCACCTAGGCCTGGTAGAGGAGGAAGTGTGTGTGTAAGTGGAACCATCCTGTTGTCTTCATATTAGCTACTTGTCTCTGCTTGATTTTTTTGGTCTGATATTATGGAGAAGGCTTCAGTGAAAAGGCCAGTGAATATACGGCTCTATAACCCTCCAATGGATGGAAATAATATGTTTCCCAGATCTGGGTGAATACTAATTTGTGAAAATTTGGTCCAATACAACCCATGTATTCACTTTAACAACACTGCCCAGTCATTTCCCACCACAAACAGAGCAAATTTCATTTGCAGTGCAAAGGTCTCAAATAGTTTGGCTCATGAGTTCTGATCACCATATTTGGGATCAGGAAGGAATTTCCCCCTGGTCACATTGGCAGAGACCCTGGGGGGAGGGAGGGGGTTGCCTTCCTCTGCAGCATGGGTCACTATTTTACTGCAAGTGTAAATGGTGGATTCTCTGTAACTTGAATTATTGAAACCATGATTTGAGGACTTCAGTAACTCAGCCAGAGGTCAGAGGTCTATTGCAGGAGTGGGTGGGTGAGGCTCTGTGGCCCACAACAAGCAGGAGGTCAGACTAGATGTTCATGATGGTCCCGTCTTGCCTTAAAGTCTATGAGTCTGTGCATTTGACTGGCCATCTTTGGTCTATCCTCCTGCTCAGAGCAGATTCAACCATGGTTACTGAACTAGTCCTGAATATAATTTGTCCTCCTTGGCTACAACTGCAGCAAAATAGTGCTTATTCGCGCACCAGTTCTGCTGCATGTTGTCAGCAACAGTAGCCTTAACAAGCCCTGTGGGGAAATCACACACTGAAGGAGCAAGAAACAGCTGCAATCAGACACCACTGAGAGCTGCAGTGAGTAGGTCACCAAACAGCCCAAAGGCTAAATAAAATTCATTTGAGTGAAGTAGTTGGAATTGTCCTACTGACCAGACCACCTGCTTGCTGCTAACACATGAAGAGAAAATAAAGGCTGAATTAATCAGGTAAGATTATTCCTGGGAAGAGTTCACTCAGCTCCAGGATGGACTAACTATACAGCTCACACAAGTGGCATGGCCACAAAGCTTTGCAGATCCACGCAGTCTTCCTCGTCACCCCAAGGAGGAATTGTAATTGAAGTTGCTAACCAGAACCAGCTCCTCAGCTGCAACACTGATTACCTCTGAACAAGCTGCACATGAAGCGTGGAAAGGTTAAAGCAATCAGGCCTTGCCGTCTCTTCTCTGCTTGGCTGCATTATGGATTCTCCACCAATGGTATTTCTAAGGGGCCTACGTTCTGCTCTCATTCACGTCAGGGACTCCTGCGGGGCTCTGAGGCGGACACAGAACAGAACGTGACTCCAAATCTGAGAACCTCTCAGTTTTCTGCTTAATGAAAGCTCTCGGCACCACAGAATATGAAACAATAAAGGTCTTTACAGAGCAGCTGATCTGCTTGGGCTGCATAGATGCAGATACAATTACTGATTCTTCAAATCTGTAACAAGCCATTAGGCAGGGCAAGGCAGGGCAGGGGAAAGATAATAGGTAGAAACTCTGCAGTGAAGACAGGGCTCATCTTCTCTGCGAAGTTAACTCCCAGGTTGCTCCTAGAATCCCATCCACAGCAAAACCCCTTCACTCAGTGTCAGTGGTGCTAACTCAAGCTGGCTGGCCTGGAAGGACGTTCAGACTGGGAGCACAATTAATCAGCTGCTAAGACAACCAGAATGCAGGGTACCACCCCTAGTCCTCCAATGCCTTCCTATCATTCCTCCTCGCACCACTGCCGTGACCTGTGTGGAGACAGCACTTGAGGGTTGTTTTGTAGCATGGCTACAAGCTAGGCTCACTGGAGAGGAGTAACTTGAGTGTAGATTGATGCAGAGTTAACTCTACATCAAAGACATTCTCACAGCCTGAGACCAGATGGGGCCATTTGCCTTGAATAACTAAATTCTTCATTCAGGGCAAGAAGAAAGTGACTCAGCAATTCTTCACCATTGCCCGCTAACAATCACTCTAGGAGGAACCCACAGATCAAAGATCAACAACTAAGAGACTAAGGTGCCACAAGTCCTCCTTTTCTTTTTGCGAATACAGACTAACACGGCTGTTACTCTGAAACTAAGAGACTAGAAACAATCTGGGAAGTCACTTACACTTTGTTTTAATATAAAAATACAATTTTCTAAACGCCAGGTTTTAAAATAAGCAGAAACTGTAAGAGGTGCACATGCTTCTGGGTGAGCACCAGTGGCCCAAATCCACTCTCAGAAAATATCCTCTCTGACATGACCTTACCCTTCAAGTGATAAGGCCTCACCAGAACTGTTCAACACCTTAGCAGGAAATTCCAAACCAAGGCCTTGGAGTTAAGATACAAGGCCAGGTTAGCCTGGCCCTCTCACAAGGCAAGAGCAATAATCCACACAACCAATAAGCAACAAAACAGGCCCCTTAATTGAGGTAAGGCCTGGGCTGCACAAGTAACTTGCTCTAGATCACATACAGGGGGGATTTTGAACTATTTGAGTTAGATCCAGTGCAAAACAGTGTGGACTCTTAACACACTTAAATTGCATTTATAGCTATTGAAAATATCTGTACTCGTTTTAACCTAAAACGATATAAGCCTGGTTCAAACTTGAGTTAAGAGTACTGAAATTATGTTTTGCACCTGTTTAACTAAATTGGTTTTTAGAGTAATGGATTTTAAGGTGAGAATGAACTATTATTAGGTCATCTAGTCTGACCTGTATAACATAAACCACAGCATTTCACCCAATTACCCCTGTATTGAACTCAATTACTTGCATTCAAACTGATTCAAAGCTGGCACAGTACAGTTTGTAACACAGCCACAGCCTGCATTAAGCTAAAAATCAAAACAACCTGAGGTTTAAGTCTATGTAAGATGGTCCATACAAGGCTGTCCGCTGGTTTAACCAAAGCGGATTCAAAACAGGTTCCAGTTTGCATGAAAGAGTCTGAACAAGAGCATTCCTGTAAGTCACCTCCAGCTAAGGTGAAGTGGGACGAAAGGCCTATCCAACAGTTCTGTTGCTGTGAAAACTAACAGACAGCATTTCTCCTATGAAAAGCCCTGCAAGGACTCATCAGACCAGCCCAAACCCTGTAATCGAAGACACCCTGAGCTAAAGCAGCAACCAGTTCCAGCCTCCCTCCCCACTACGTGTGATTTGCTGTGCAAGAGCTGCTGCTTATCCATCCCACAAGCCAGGAAAGCAGAACGCTCCCGGTCACTCCACAAGCCTTCGAGCCAGCACTAGGGAATACTTGGAACTCGTTTTTATTTTAGAAAACACCCTAAAATCTGCATCTTGCAAGCAAGCGCCCTTAGAACTGGCCTTCCCCTCCCTGAAGAAAGCCACCTCACTCCTCAAACAGGAGAGGGAAAGGGTTAGAAAACAGCCCCCTCAAATGCAGCTCACCTCTTTTCTATTGTTGTACTTCAGCCCTGAATCCGAGGTTTTCAGTTTTCTTCCTGGGGAAAGCTGATAATCATTCATTTTTCTTTCTTCCGAAGGCCAATAGTTCATGTTTTCCTTCCCCCCTCCTTTTTTGGAGGTTTGGGAGAACGGGGATGTGGAGTTTGCACCCCAAACAATTCAACGTTTTCAGTCCCAGCGCACAGAGCAGTTGGTCCCGCTGCGGTGTGCAAAGTCCTTCCTGGTGACTGAGTAGCTCAAAAACCTGAGTCCATGGCTGATCAGTTTCAGCTGAAACTCAGAGACCGGGTGAAGCCAGCTGTGGGAACTGCAAGGTCTCGGAGTACAGTACTTCCTTGCTCCCTAGGTTACCCTCCCACTTGGGTCCCGCACTTTGGTCCCCTTCCCTTGCCCTTTTCTCCTCCCTGTGTTGTTTATCTGGAGTTTTCCTCCCCTTCTCCTGGAGCTCAGGTAGTTTCAAGGTGTGGCTGTTTCTCTCTGTGTGTGTGATCACACGAGATTACCTCGCCTGAGCCCCTCCTCTCTCTCTCTTTCTTCTGGCAGGTGAAAGATCCTGCCCCTGCAAAAGGCTCATTCAGCAGCTCTATTCACTTGCAAAAAAAAAACAACCCTGGTGGTTCCAGTCCTCTGTCCCTGTGAGGCACCCAGATACAGGGGTGCCCACACACACTGGTGAGGAGCGAGCATTTCATATATTTTAACAATTAGAAAAACTCTGGGCGACCCAAAAATTAATTAGATTTACAGTAACACGAGGAGCCCCCTCCCCCCATAGAAATAAACATGTATACATAAAGGAACCAGCCAGCTGGTAAATCAAAGCAGCAGAAAAGCCCCCTTTATTCCCACTAGAATAACCTTCCCCAAAACCTTATCAAATTTTGGGGATACCCCCAGGCACTGGGCATGTGGGGTGACACCCCCAGGCACTAGCTGGGAGTGGATATTTGGGGGGGATACGCAGCAATTAGAAAAGGAGGACTTGTGGTACCTTAGAGACTAACAAATTTATTTGAGCATAAGCTTTCCTGAGCTACAGCAGATTCCTCTCAATTGAGCCCCCCCTCACCACACACACACACACACTCTCTCTCTCCCATACTGAAGCCAAACGGTAACAATGGAGCCCTACTTCTCAGGGGAGAGGTTGTGCTGGGGAAATGCACTAATTTCATGCAGGCACAGAGCAATCAAACCTTTCTGAATAGGCTGCTAAGGTGAAATTGACAATGTGAGCCACTAGAATAGAGCTGGGAAGCAACAGGGAGTGAACAAAGGACTTCCCAGCGGGGAGTCTATGCCAGCAAACACCAGGTCCCATCTTCTCACTGCTTTGAGTAGGGTTGCAGATTGCACCAAAGATTCTAATGCCTGGGTGTCCCTATGTGTTTGGTCACCATGGTTTGGTCCACACACCATTTTTGTACCAGCATAACTATTTGTTGTTGGGAGTGACTTTTTTTTACCAGACTAGTTATCCTGGTACACCCCCTAGCGTGGCCAGTTATACTGATATAAAGGAGTCTTAGACCAGTATAGCCTAGTCCCCTTCGTGTATGTGAATACCTATGCCAGCATAAATCAGCTTTATACTGATATAACTGCATCCACAACAGGGAGGTTGTACCATTCTAGTAATACCCGACTAGTTAAAGCAGCACCACTTTTGTGGGCAGCTAAGCTCTGATGAATCAAGGGAAGGCATTTACTTGGTAACAGTTTCAGGATGCAGACAAATGCCTACAGCATGGCATGTGGTGCCCATACCATCAGATGTTAAGGTTAACAACAGATGTGGCTGCAGTGGGACTGACCGGATCTATCGCTAGACCGTGAGATGAAGCCACAACAAAACCTCAGATCCAAACTTTGGGGAAACTGATCTGGAGGCAGATTTGAAAATTGTGGGTGGGGCCTATTTATATTGAAACTCCATCCACCCACATTCTCCTCCACGGCTATTTCTTTAGGGACGAGGTGTGTGGCCAAATAGGGGCCAAATCCCTGGACTCCCTAATTTTTAATCTTCCAGGCTCAGGGGTGGATTAAGAATAAATGAAACATGGATTCACCTCAACTTTTCAGCTTCTGCCCAGCTCCTCTCCCCCAACTCTTTGATCTTCCTCTCCTGCCATTCACAGGGTCTCTTCCAACCCAGCTCTTTCCTCCTTAGGCCATGTCTACTCTCCAAAAGCTTTTGTCAGCATACTTGTGCTGGTCAAAGATGAGAGGAGGTCCGCTCTGTGATCGATATATAACTGTGCTGGCAGAAGCCACTAGTGCAGATGAAGTTATTCGGACAAAACTGTAACGTTGACAGGTACAGATTGTTTTGCTCAGGGAGGCTGGAATAAGTGATGCTACTGGGAAAAGCACAGTTTTGTCGGTATAAGCTGCACCCATTCTGCTGATGTTTGCTGGCCTGGTATACGGGTATAGCTACACCAGCAAAACAGTCTGACCTCGTCTCAATTCCATTTTCCAGACTTGGGTATGATCCACATGAATTTCTAATACGCTTGCCACACCCCTTATAGCCTGGCCCTGTGTTCCTCACTGCTGACCTGGGTCCCTTTCACACCAGTTGGTCTCTCCCCCAAGGATCCAGCCTTAATCCATCCTTACAGGGTGGGGTGGATGTAGCTGGGAAAGTGGGATCTGCCATGCACTGTCCTTTTATATTCCTAAAAACTCTGCCAGTGCACAGCAGAAGCTGCCATTGTGTTCTCACACTTGTGGCTGGGACAGCCTGTGACAGAGGAGACACACTCATATCCTGTGAAAAGAAAAGGAGTACCTTAGAGACTAACCAATTTATTTGAGCATAAGCTTTCTTGAGCTACAGCATCCGATGAATTGAGCTGTAGCTCACGAAAGCTTATGATCAAATAAATTGGTTAGTCTCTAAGGTGCCCCAAGTCCTCCTTTTCTTTTTGCGAATACCGACTAACACGGCTGCTACTCTGAAACCTGTCATATCCTGTGCTCGCTCTCTCTGTTGTTTTCCTTAGTCTAAACTATATCATTCTGATTGCAAATCTGCCGTAGGCCATTCCTGCAGCCCATGTGTGGAAGATCTGCTCCTACAATTTGCTCTTTGTGTACATATAAACCACAATGTACACTGACAGCTCCTTCTCCTGCATGTAGAAACCTTAACTCCCTCCCCACCCCCCCTTCTCCTGCTCTCTCACAAGCTCCTACCATCCCAATCACTTAACCAGGAAGTATCCTTAGATAAAGACTAACCTTCGAAACCTGAAACCGATAGGTGGCTGGTCTCAGGAGCAGGTGAGGGGCCTACAGGTGGCCTATGCGGTATCATAGAAGACTGACTGGACGAGAGCCAGCTGTGTTGTGCAATAGCTGGCTGTGTTTCTACCAGCCTCCCTGCCTTAGGAGCCTCGGGGGCTGCCGGCCAGAGAGCAGTTTCTGTGTTACACTGGTAGGCAGGCGGAAGGGCATTTCTGAGCCATGCAGCACCCTCCCTGAACTGATCCACTGCTCTCTCTTCCCTCTCCAGTCCCTCCTCAGCACCCATTGTGTTATCAAGCTAAGTGCTTTTGCTGGGAGCGGAAGGAGCTCCGCGCTGGGGCTGAAGACAGGATTTGTACGCTGCCATCCTGATTCACTGTTTCCGAACACCCGCAGCTCCTGCTGACGTCACCTGGAGTTGGGAGTGTTCAGCACTTTGGTGAATCAGGTTCCTACTGCTTACAGGCTAATGCTTTCACCTGCTGTGCTGAGCAGCTTTTTGCATACGAGGCAGCAATCTGAAGTGTCTGGGGGGGAAAAGTGTGACGATGCAAAGGAACTAAAGAGACAGAGAAGTCAGGGGCCCCAAGCTAATTACGGCCTTTCAGTTCTACAGTTTGGGGGCAGAGAGCTGGCCTTAGGTCTGTTTCACTGCAATAATGGTATTATTGATTTATTCTTCGTGGTGCAGCAGCACTCAGGAACCCGAGGCATGGCCCACGAGGCCCTGGTGCTAGGCACAGTACGAACACAGAACAAAAAGATGGTCTCTGCCCCACTGAGCTGACAATCTGCTTGGCATGTTTTCAATGGTATGCAGTTATATACAGGATGGATATATTTTCCCAAAGCTTTCTTTTTTCACAGAGGTTATATTTTTATTGGGTTTTGATACATCATGAACATAAGTCACTTAAACACTGTTAGATAAAGATCAGGGGAGAGAGAACAAAATAAATGATCGTGTGAAGGGGTCAGAAAGGGATACCCCTGTTCTCCCCCACCAATGATTTTGTATGACTCCTTCCTTTGAACCATCAGGGATGGCTATGGCTGGAGATGGGAAACTGGAGCGGGAGAGCCAGTGTTCGGAGGTGGCAAAGAACATTCTCTCTCGCAGATGCTTGGTTGGCTGGTTCCTACTCACAAGCTCAGGATCTAACTCATCTCCCTATGTAAGGGCAGAAGGGTAGGGACTTTGGGTTTTTCATTGTTTTTCCACCTTCCGCTGCAGCACATGGGTGTGGGTCACTTACCAGAATCATCTGGGTACAGCTCACTTAAATCAATTGCTTGCCAGGGCCTTGGGCACCAGTGCACCTCAGTCCCTTCTCTGCCTGTGGCACAGAACTCTCTCAGTGCCTGAGGCCTGTAATATTTGCTCACATTTCGGTTGTTAGGTTTACTATGCGGCTCTTGGCCTGTGATACACGGAAGTCAGACTTCTGACCTTAAACTCCATGACTCTAATAAATGTAGTAACAACTCTTTGGGGGAAAGGGACCGAGAAGTACCAAGATCTCAAAGCACTAATTCAAGTTGTAATCAATTAAATCTTCTAGCCCCCTGTGAGAAAAGGAAGTATAATGAGCCCCATTTTAACGGATGCAGAAATTGGAGCAGAGAGATGAGTAACTCAGGAGTTTGACTCATAGCTCTTGCTGCTTAACTACTCAGACACATTTCAGAGTAGCAGCCATGTTAGTCTGTATTTGCAAAAAGAAGAGGAGTACGAATGGCACCTTAGAGACTAACCAATTTATTTGAGCATAAGCTTTCGAGAGCTACAGCTCACTTCATCGGATGCATTCAACGGAAAATACAGTGAGGAGATTTATATACACACAGAACATGAAAAAAATGGGTGTGTACGATGATACCCGTTTTTTCATGTTCGGTGTGTGTATAAATCTCCTCACTGTATTTTCCACTGAATGCATCCGATGAAGCGAGCTGTAGCTCACGAAAGCTTATGCTCAAATAAATTGGTTAGTCTCTAAGGTGCCACAAGTACTCCTGTTCTTTTTACTCAGACACAATCACTCCTTTAGGAAGAGTGTGACTGTGTTCTTCATACGCCATTTAAACATTACAGGCCAAATTCATCCTGGGTGGAACTCAGCCATTAGATTTACAGGGTTGAAACTGATCTCAGGGAGGGTCCTTATCTTTAACAGTGAATGTATTTTGGTATGAAACAGCAATCATGCCGTAACTGTTCCAGGAGTTATCCATTACAGGTTAAAGAAGCCAGTAGAGGTGAGGCTTGATACACTAGCTGCCCTGTACAACATTTAGCAGATAGGAAGGATATCCCTTCATGATGAGCTAAAGCACTAAGACGGTACACCCATGTGCTGTGTTCAGGGGGGCTAGCCATTCCATTGCTGTTGGACTAGGAGTGTGCTTACACAGTGACTTCTAGATGTCGGCTAACTGCCAAGTTCCTGGTACTTCTCACGCCATAGCATACTATAACAGCAATAATTTCAATTCTCTGCATTTGAAGTCTTTAAATCGTGATTGGAGGACTTCAGTGACTCAGGCAGAGGTTAGGGGTCTAGTACAGGAGTGGGTGAGGTGAGCTTCTGTGGCCTGCACGGTGCAGGAGGTCAGACTAGATAATCACAATAGTCCACGCTGAACTAAATCCATGAGCATTCACGCTCCCTGGCTCGGGAAGGGCTGAGTTCAAACTGTTTCAAAACTAAAGGTGCTTCCTTTACTGGAAGTCAATAAACTCTAAGTGCTCTGCTCTCAGGGACAGGTCCTAAATCCAACCTCCAGCAGCAATCGCTAACACCCATTCCTCCCACACACACTTCTGCGAGGCAGTCATATAGAAACCAATCCAGCTATGTCCACATTCACTTCCAAGAAGAGACCTAAATCTCATCCAGCTACTCGCATGGTGATAAAAGTGGGATCAGAAGAGAAATGAAATGTACGTGGTGTCCGGTTACCTCATGTTCCAAAGAGTAAATAAAAAAGGTGATTCACTAGGAGGAGACACAGCAAAAGCCAATGAGCGGAAAATGTCATTCAGAACCACTCCAGTCTCTCAGCTAAATATGCAATGCCCAGGAGAGTGTGAAGCATAGAAGAAGCATGGTCTAGTGGGGTAAGAGCAGGGAACAGGTAATCCAGGGATCTATGGTTGAGTAGCTCAGGACTAAAGCAGTCATAACGCAAGTACCCTTGCACTGCCTGGGGGGCATGAGCTGACATGTGTTAATACTCTTAGAAAGCTGTTCAATAATTGCGGTGTACCAAATTGTTCATTAATCTCTGAGGACAGGACAAGAAGCAATGGGCTTGCATTTAGGTTGGACATTAGGAAAAACTTCCTGTGAGGGTAGTTAAGCACTGGAATAAACTGCCTAGGGAGGCTGTAGAATCTGCAACATTAGAGGTTTTTAAGAGCAGGTTCGACAAACACTTGTCAGGGATGGTCTAGATAATACTTAGTCTTGCCTTGAGTGCAGGGGGCGGGACTAGATGACCGCTCGCGGTTCCCTGAATGGCAGCTCATCTCCTGATACCAGCTACAACCCCTGTAAGAACCTTGAAATTGGATTCCTTCTTTCAGAAAGACCTGTTGGGATACCATTAAAAACAACTAAATATCAAGGTCCTAAAACTGAGCCACTCCCTCAAAATACATTCACAGGAAAATTTCTAATGAAGTGCGGGGGGGAGGGGGGAGGAATTATGGTAATTCACAAACAAAACTGGACTTCGAATGAAAAACCCATGTTTAAAGAAGATCTGGAATGCTGACAGCAAAGCACCATGTTTTCCATAATCCCCCCCACTTCTAACAGACTAAAGGGTAGTAGGTGATGACATATACTGATTCACAAGAGCGAAAGATACAATGAAGAATTGTTAAAGGTACATTAAGAACTTTGATAGTTATTTTTTAATAAGTTGTTATTATGGATAATGAGTAAGAATAGACAAGGTAACACTTAGACCATGATCTTGCTGGCATAAGTATGGTTTTGCCAATTTTTCTTTTACATAGAATTGCTGATTGTTTTGCTTTCAGACTGGAAGGACATATCGAGTGGAGTCCTGCAGGCATCTGTTCTGGGTCTGGTACTATTCAATAATTTCTTTAACTTAGATGAAGAAGTAAAAGATACGTGTGCAAAATTTGCGGCTAACACCAAGCTGGGAGAGGGATTGCAAGCACTTTGCACAACTGGATTAGAATTCAAAAAGTGATCTCGATAAACTGAAAAATTGGTCTGAAATCAATAAAATGAAAGTTAATAAAGACAAGAGCTAAGTACTACATTCAGGAAGGGAAAATCAGATGCACAACTACAAAAAGGGGGAAAAACTGGTTAGGCAGCTGTGCTGCCGGCAAGGATCTGGAGATCATAGTAGACTGCACATTGACTATGAGTCAATAGTGAGACGCTGCGGCAAAAGTCTAGGGCGTATTTACAGGAGTGCCATATGTATGACATGGGACATAATTGTTCTGCCCTTTCAGCACTGGTGAGGCCTCAGCTGGAGTACTGTTTCCCATTTCGGGCACTGCACATGGACAAATTGGAGAGAGTCCATAGGAGAGCAATAAAAATAAAACATTTATAACACGTGGCCTGTGAAGAAAGATTGACAGAATTGGGCACGTTTAGTCTTCAGAAGAGAAGGCTGAGGGGGCACACGAGAACAGTCTTCAGAAAAGGTGTGTTAAAGAGGATGCTGATTGATTGTTTTCCATGTCCACCAAGGGTAGCACAAGAAGTAATGGGCTTAGTTCACAGCAGGAGAGATTTAAATTAGATATTAGGAAAACTTTCTAATTATACGACTTGTTAAGCCCTGAAACAGGCTATCTAGGGAGGCTGTGGAATCTGCATCACCGGAGGTTTTTAAGAACAGGTTAGACAAACACCTGTCAGGGATGGGCTAGGTTTACCTGCTGAATCCTGCTTCAGCATGGTTGGCTGGACTAGAGGACCTCTTGAGGTCCCTTCCAGCCCTGCATTTCTATGATCATGGCTTTAAAGGCAAAACCTCTGCAGTAGGCTGTGAATTAGAAAAGGCAGCACTTGCCAACTGCCTTTTAACTGCAAACGAGTCAAATGACTTGGTGCCATGGTTCCCAATGTGTTGTGTGTTCTGAAACCAGGCTAAAGAGTCAGGCATGCCCAACCGTGACAGACACAGTTAAGGTCCTGTCTTTACGATAAACTAGAACCAGGTATCTAGATGCCTTGACTTGATTGCAAGTGAAGTGCACACATTGGCATTGCTCGCTTTTTGCTGGTTTGTTGCAAGCCAATGGCCTTAACTGACTTTCAGTTGCCTTGCAATTGTCTGCAACAAAATCTCACTCACACAGAAGAGCTCTGGGGTGGATTGTTTAAAGGCAAAAAGAAAAGGAGTACTTGTGGCACCTTAGAGACTAACCAATTTATTTGAGCATAAGCTTTTGTGAGCTCCAGCTCACTTCATCGGATGCATACTGTGGAAAATACAGAAGATGTTTTTATACATACAAACCACGAAAACATGGGTATTTACAACTACAAAAGGTTTTCTCTCCCCCCACCCCACTCTCCTGCTGGTAATAGCTTATCTAAAGTGATCACTCTCCTTACAATGTGTATGATAATCAAGGTGGGCCATTTCCAGCACAAATCCAGGGTTTAACAAGAACATCTGAGGAACGGCGGGGGGGGGGGGTGTCAGAAAAAACAAGGGGAAATAGGCTTGACTTGAGACTGGGAGTGGCTAAGTCATTATGCAAGGTAACCTAAGTTAATTGTATCCAATTTGCAGATGCATTCCATTTCAACAGTCTCTCGCTGGAGTCTGGTTTTGAAGTTTTACTGTTGTAATATCGCAACTTTCATGTCTGTAATCGTGTGACCAGAGAGATTGAAGTGTTCTCCGACTGGTTTATGAATGTTATAATTCTTGACATCTGATTTGTGTGCATTTATTCTTTTACGTAAAGACTGTCCAGTTTGACCAATGTACATGGCAGAGGGGCATTGCTGGCACATGATGGCATATATCACATTGGTAGATGTGCAGGTGAACAAGCCTCTGATAGCGTGGCTGATGTTATTAGGCCCGGTGATGGTGTCCCCTGAATAGATATGTGGGCACAGTTGGCAACGGGCTTTGTTGCAAGGATAGGTTCCTGGGTTAGTGGTTCTGTTGTGTGGTATTTGGTTGCTGGTGAGTATTTGCTTCAGGTTGGGGGGCTGTCTGTAGACAAGGACTGGCCTGTCAGCCATAAACATGTTGGCATACTGTGGGGTCATGCGACTTTGTGACTTTGTCCTTACCCATAACTATTTTACATTTGTGGACAATGTATACCTTCAAATCAGCAGCACTGCTATGGGTACCCGCATGGCCCCACAGTATGCCAACATGTTTATGGCTGACTTAGAACAACACTTCCTCAGCTCTCGTCCCCTAACGCCCCTACTCTACTTGCGCTATATTGATGACATCTTCATCATCTGGACCCATGGAAAAGAAGCCCTTGAGGAATTCCACCACGATTTCAACAATTTCCATCCCACCATCAACCTCAGCCTGGTCCAGTCCACACAAGAGATCCACTTCCTGGACACTACAGTGCTAATAAACGATGGTCACATAAACACCGCCCTATACCGGAAACCTACTGACCGCTATTCCTATCTACATGCCTCCAGCTTTCACCCTGACCACACCACACGATCCATTGTCTACAGCCACGCTCTGCGATACAACCGCATTTGCTCCAACCCCTCAGACAGAGGCAAACACCTACAAGATCTCTATCAAGCATTCTTACAACTACAATACCCACCTGCTGAAGTGAAGAAACAGATTGATAGAGCCAAAAGAGTTCCCAGAAGTCACCTACTACAGGACAGGCCTAACAAAGAAAATAACAGAACGCCACTAGCCGTCACCTTCAGCCCCCAACTAAAACCCCTCCAATGCATCATCAAGGATCTATATCCTATCCTGAAGGATGACCCAACACTCTCACAAATCTTGGGAGACAGGCCAGTCCTTGCCTATAGACAGCCCCCCAACCTGAAGCAAATACTCACCAGCAACCACATACCACACAACAGAACCGCTAACCCAGGAACCTATCCTTGCAACAAAGCCCGTTGCCAACTGTGCCCACATATCTATTCAGGGGACACCATCACAGGGCCTAATAACATCAGCCACACTATCAGAGGCTCGTTCACCTGCACATCTACCAATGTGATACATGCCATCATGTGTCAGGAATGCCCCTCTGCCATGTACATTGGTCAAACTGGACAGTCTCTACGTAAAAGAATAAATGGACACAAATCAGATGTCAAGAATTATAACATTCATAAACCAGTCGGAGAACACTTCAATCTCTCTGGTCACGCGATTACAGACATGAAAGTTGCGATATTACAACAGAAAAACTTCAAAACCAGACTCCAGCGAGAGACTGTTGAATTGGAATTCATTTGCAAATTGGATACAATTAACTTAGGCTTGACTAGAGACTGGGAGTGGCTAAGTCATTATACAAGGTAACCTATTTCCCCTTGTTTTTTCCTACCCCCCTCCTCAGACGTTCTTGTTAAACCCTGGATTTGTGCTGGAAATGGCCCACCTTGATCATCATACACATTGTAAGGAGAGTGATCACTTTAGATAAGCTATTACCAGCAGGAGAGTGGGGGGTTGGGGGAGAGAAAACCTTTTGTAGTTGTAAACACCCATGTTTTCATGGTTTGTATGTATAAAAACATCTTCTCTTTTTTCCACAGTATGAATCCGATGAAGCGAGCTGGAGCTCACGAAAGCTCATGCTCAAATAAATTGGTTAGTCTCTAAGGTGCCACAAGTACTCCTTTTCTTTTTGCGAATACAGACTAACACGGCTGTTACTCTGAAACCTGTTTAAGGGCAGGATCTCAGGCTTTTGCAAGTGTCATAAATCAGTTCACTTTGCTGGTCCACGACAGACAATTTGCGTTGGAAGTATTTTGATGGGAGGAGTTAAATTGGGATGCAAAATACAAGCAGTACAAGTCCGAGCATGAATACGGGTACAGTGGTCCATTTCTCAAGCCTGTTGAGATATCTCTGAGGCAATCATCCATCTAGTGGATCGATGTGGTACTGCAGCAGGCAAATCTCCTCTGCATAAAGTTGAAATCAGTTGGAATTTTTTTCTTTGAGACAAAGTGACAGTCACTGTATTCCTGAGGGACATTTGATACAAAAAAAATGTGTGGGCACTCTGGGAAAAGGATCTGGTTAGACCAGTTGTGTCAGAGGAACGGGGTTTGATCTGTAAAAACCTCTGTGTGTAGTACAAGAAAAGGAAATTTCTTTACACTACTGTTTCAATGGTAGTGCACACCAGTCAGGTTAAGAAGTAATACACATAGATTGGATGTATAAATAAAAGATTGAATAACTGTGGTGAAAGAAGAGATTTTACACATTGATGCTGGACATGTCTAGTCAGCAGAGAGTACTGGGATGCAGTTCTTAACCAAATATCACAAACGGTTGGATATTTGTTACCAAAGGATCCTTGGGTAATCATCTGGGAGCTTTCGGGCAGAAATGGTCACACTAAGAGGAAATGAAGAATAAATATCTTGCCTGCTAGTAGGTGAAAGGATACTGATGGCTTCTCATTGGAATAAGAAAAATAGTCCAACTTTACAGGAATGGTACAAAAAATACGAGAGGTGGTTGTTATGGAAAAATTAATGAACCAATTATAAATAAGGGACAGGTAGATATTTACATATCTGGTTACCATTTATTCAATATTCAATGTATATTTGCCTGCAAATAAACCAGCACACCTGTCCAAATTTTTCAACAACATTTAATAGAAATGCCTATTTTGTTAAATACATGGAATCAAGGATTTCACTCAATTTAATAAAATCACTAGCAACAGCATGTCCTGGATACTGTCAAGATGGTAACTCTGTGATATGGTAACACCCAGTTCAATAGAGAGATGTGATAGCCCTATTACTGTATAATATTTCTCTAAACAAAAGCTCACTGTGGTAACGATTATTGGTTTGCCTCTATTTACAGAGCAAGGATTTGTAAACCTCTTACAACTTCCTAAGTAACTAAAGAGTTTAAAAAAAAAAGTGTGGAGAGGAACATGCCACACATGGTGTTAATGGAGGAGCAGACTCTAAAGTCCAGCAGTGGGTGGGGAGCTGGGTTGATGGGTTTCCATAACATTTAAAGAAAATCCAAAGCTGAGTGAAAAGAGTGGGTTAAGATGGTCACGATTCACAGCAGCAGACCAGACAGCTTACTCAGGTCAGGGAGGGTATGGCACCTTTAGATTTTCTTTTCATCGTTCTCCCAGTCCTGCAAAGCCTGGCTGCAAATGATATTTTGGAAAGCAAGACCTTGGCGAGAGCTGACAAAATGCAGTGAGTGGAATGGCCCTGTCTGAGCAGCGCCAGTCAGAGAGCTGGCTGGATTGCAGTGGGTGACCGCGTTTATGAATTTCTAGTTCACCACGGTGGTCCCATTTTTGCTAACCCATGTCCAGGTTTAAATGGTCAACCCAGGAGCCAGTAACTTTGAGAAACTGCAAACCAGGATCTAATGACTTCGGCCTTGTCTAGCTTAGGGAGAAAAATGGTATTTTGTTAATAAAAAAACACCACCTCACGCTGGCTATTATACTTTAATCAAGTGTGGTTTAAAACATGTTAGCACCTACCTCTGACAGTTTTTAACACCTTTAAGATGTGTTCACTGGGGGTGGTCAAGCAGTGGCTCCTCCAATTGTTTTCATGGTAGCAGGGTGTCCAGGTGAGTTTACATATCACTTGTGTAAAACAGAATTAATCATCCCCACATGGTTTCTCCCTGGGCAGAGTGAGAGAGAAAGAAGGGATCACTGGGGGAAGATGCAAATGCACTTCAGGCAGGGGCTCAGATTTAATAATTGTATTAAGATGATGTTGAAGTAAAAAGAAAACGGTACAGAGTTTAAGCGTAGAAGTTTCTGGTTATCAGGGAATAAGGTACAGATTATCAAGGGCTGTGAAATTCGGTTTAGGAACAGGTGGCGTAAGGAATACATAATCTGCAATCTCCCTGATTGGGGGTAAAAGTTTAACGGGTCAAAGTACAGACACTGAGATATGGGGTTATGTTGTTCATATAATGGCTATGTTCAGGTGTGGAGTATAATGTGTGGATACGCTGATGAGGATGGATTTACCCTCATTTGATGGGATTTAATGTTCAGTGAGTTTGTACTACATTGATGAGGGCTGTAAGAACCGGACTAGAACAGAACTACCCTTGCAGCAGCTCCCAGAAGTACACCACCTCAGGGAGGCCCAATGGTCCAGGGATTGCACACAGCAGTGGCATCTGCTACCCCTTTCCACAGGTTGCATTGCATCCCCCGCCCCCTCACACTCTCTCTCTTTATTGGAACTTCCATATATGCTTCCTACAAGCATTGCTAATGCCAGAGTCCCCTCCTGTGCCCGCTCCCTCACTGTGAGCTCATCCCAGAGCTAGGCACAGCCGGGCCCTCCAAGAAGCAGCAATCAGAGTAAAGTAGATCAAACAACAGAGCTAGCGCACACATTGCTGGGAAAGCTGGGTGCCCAGAAGCGGATTTCCAGACTAGATAGGCTAGTGCCTGAACCTCCCTCCCAGTAATGAGCACATGGGAGAAGGATCTGGCAATCCAATTTAGTGCTGAGCAACAGGAAGTGCTCCGGGCAATGATATCCATAAGTGCTACCTATAGTTACATCTACTGTAATAGTCTGCATCACACCAGGGAAGTGATCCAGGATCTGGGCAGACAACTGTAAGGCTCCTGCAGCTGTTCTACGGACAGGGTCCTTCCCACCCATGCTTCTCTATAAACATCCTGAGGGCTGTTGCTGAAGCTGTTGGGGATGCTAGTGACTAGGGCCCAGATTCTCAAAGGCGCCTTCCTCCCACTGATTTCAAATGGAAATCAGGTGCCTAAATACTTTTGAGGATCTGGGCATAGGACTCCTTTCCATTCCCAGCTCGGTTATGGACCTGCTGGGTGACTTTGGGTAAGTCAACTTGTCTTTCTGTGCCTGTTTCCCATTTGTCATGACACAATGCTGAGAGCTCTCAGGTTGTCCATTTTGCGGGGAGCTGTACCAACACACTAAAAAAGAAGTCCCTGTGCTAAAGCATTTACAGTGTATGTTAATGATAAAAAGCAACAGGTGGATGAAACAAAAACATGCAGCTATAAAGTTCTTGAGAGCTCTCAGTGAAAGCCATCTAGAAGAGCTAAGTACAATTAAAGTGAAAGCTGCTTCTGAATTGGTGTTTGGAACTTAATATCACCCTACAAAGGCATTTGATCTGGTGTTTGAGGCACAGAATGGGGAGTCAGGAGTTTTGGGGGGCCAGGAGGGGGTTTCTGGCTCAGCCACTGATTCTCCGTAGCTTTGGGTAAGTCATTTCACCTCTTTGAGCCACGGTCCCTCTCTGAGATCACATACTTCTCAGGAAGGAAACGAGGGTAAATTCAGTCACATTTGCAAAGGGTAAATATTGAAACAAATCCATGACTAGCTACAGCTTCATGATGACCACTCTCCTCTGTACAGATTCAAAACCTCTTGCTGACAGCCTCTTCCTGCTTTAAAAGCACACACCAATAGAGCTAATAATTGACAATTGCTGTTAGCAGTAGAGGAGGAAGGAGATGAAGCTGAACCCGTCTTATTCCACCTTCCAGAGAGCAATAATGAAACTCACATCATTCTGTGATTGGTGGCCCTCTGATGAAGAGGAAAGAGGATCTGCTTTCTCAGCCATGGAAATACCAGTGATTTGGGAAGAGAAATGGGACTTACTTGGGAGTTTTGCCTAACAACTAAGTGAAGACATTGGGGTTTGGCTCCAAATACAGATGTTCGGTAGAAGAGGAGCCAGCAGCAGCAGTCGGGAAGGAGAGTGCATTTCTCCAGGAAGACAGCAGTACAAAGTATGTGTCGATGGCAGCTCTAAAATGACACAGCAGAGGAGCTGGAACGAGACCTGCCAATGTGGAAGTGGGAGCTCTTTTTTGCTTCTTTATGAGATACAGCAAGGGCCTAACATGTGGCTGGGTTTTTCCTGCTGGTGCTTTTGCACTGGAAACTAGATCTCCTCTGTCCAATTTTCCTCGAAAGACTCCATGGATGACTGGAGAATGAAAAGGATTATGGCATTAAAAGTACTATGGGTGAAATCCTCACTCTATTGACTTAAGTGGAGGCCAGATTCACCTCATGCATTTAAATCTGAATGAGAAATATTTAGTCAGACACGGATTTTAACAATGTATTTAACTCAGACATTTGAGAAACACTTGGGAGAAAATATCGGTGTTAAAGAGTCAGACTCCCTTACCCTTTGATTAAAGGACAAGAAACCTCACACTCCACGTTTCTGAGACCTCCAGTGGGGCTACCAGAAGCACGAAGGGAGGCCAGATTTGACATTCCTGATATTTCTAAGGTTAATAAAAGGTGGGGGGAGGGATTGAAGACTTCTGCATGGCTCAGCACAAAGAGGAAAAAGGCAGAGTCCAATTTCATTCCCTTGACTTGTCATCTTTCACAAGGGAAAGTGAGCTGGGGTCTGTGAGAGAATGTCCTGCCCCCTGCACCAGCTTGATTGGCAGAGGAATGCTTCAGTCGGGAAGTCAGGGTATTTGTGCTGGGATGGGTTGGAGTAGTATGAGCAATGTGTGTCAGATGAGCTGTGGAACAGCTGCAATAGGAGGGGAGAGACTATAAGAGGACCTGAAAGTCTGAAGGAATGATGTGGAGTTGGAACCTTGACTTCTAGATCGGGAACTTCCTTCACGCTTGGATAGGGTGACCATTTTTCACCAAAGGGCAAATTGGACACTGTGCAGGGCTGGCCCGAGCCCTCCCCCGGCTGGCCCAACCTCCCCAACCCACGTGGAGCTGGCCTGAGTTGCTCGTCCTAGCCCCCATCCCCGCAGGGGCGTGGGGTGGGCAAGCAGGGCTTGGGCAAGCAGTGATGCAAATACGAGATAGGGTGACCATGTTTTCCAAAGGCTGGTGCTGGCATCGCCGCTCACCCCGCCCCATGTTCCTTCGCACCCCACCTTTCTAAAAAAAAAAAAAAAAAAAAAAAGTAGGCATGTCTCCCATTTGCTCTTAACAACTGATCAAGAGCCAATGGGACAAATGCCCGTTTTTGCCAATAAAGTTGGGACAGCCAGGACAAGGCTTAAAAAGGGTACGGTCTTGGCCGAAATGGGACGTATGGTCACTCTACGCTTGGAGGGATCTGGATCTGGGATTCTGGCTTAGGTCCATGAAGGGGAAAGGAAAGGAAAATGGAGTTAAAGGAAGAAATGTCAGTGACAGGGCTAGAAAGGGGAACCTAAGAGCGAGAGAGAGATATTTCTCTTGGCCCATAAAGCTAGAGATAAGATTGTTCAGCAGCAGAGGGGACATGGGGGAAGCAGCCAGTCTTTTCTTCTGGTTTGTTGAATGGTTTAGTAATTAAACCAGGATTTAATTCAGTGGGGACAGCCCAGCAGCAGACCCAAGGAACTGGAAAAGTGGGACATGCAAGCTTGCTGAGGGTGCAATCCAGCCCATCATCGAGATCGTTAGTAAAGATGTTGAACAAAACCGACCCAAGGATCGACCCCTGGGGCACTCTGCTTGATACCGGCTGCCAACTACACATCAAGCCGTTGATCACTACCTGTTGAGCCCGACAATCTAGCCAGCTTTCTATCTACCTTATAGTCCATTCATCCAATCCATACTTTTTTAACTTGCTGGCAAGGATATTGTGGGAGACTGTATCAAAAGTTTTGCTAAAGTCAAGATATATCATGTCCACTGATTTCCCCATATCCACAGAGCTAATTATCTCATCATAGAAGGCAATCAGATTGGTCAGGCGTGACTTGCCCTTGGTGAATCCATGTTGACTGTTCCTGATCACCTTCCTCTCCTCCAAGTGCTTCAGAATTGATTCCTTGGGGACCTGCTCCATGATTTTTCCAGGGACTGAGGGGAGGCTGACAGGTCTGTAGTTACCCAGGTTCTCTTTCTTCCCTTTTTAAAATATGGGCACTTATTCCAGCCGTCCGGGACCTCCCCCTATCGCCGCGCGTTTTCAAAGATAATGGCCAATGGCTCTGCAATCACATCAGTCAACTCCCTCAGCACCCTCGGATGCCTTAGATCTGGACCCATGGACTTGTGCATGTCCAGCTTTTCTAAATAGTCCTTAACCTGTTCTTTCACCACTGAGCGCTGCTCATCTCCTCTCCATATTGTGCTGCCCAGTGCAGCAGTCTGGGAGCTGACCTTGTCTGTGAAGACTGAGGCAAAAAAAAGCATTGAGTACTTCAGCTTTTTCCACATCATCTGTCACTAGGTTGCCTCCCCCTTCATTAAGGGTCCCACACTTTCCTTGACCTTCTTCTTGTTGCTAACATACCTGTAGAAATCCTTCTAGTTACTCTTCACATCCCAAAGATATGGCTTGTAACTCTGCCATAGCGAGAGATACAAAGACAAAACTGCCCTAAGGGAGCAGCAGCTGGCTGGATGCTTGGAAAACTAGCAGCAGCCTCCAGTTGCTGGGATAGTGGAATGCAAATATACTGCGAAGATGTGATCTGAAAATCCCTGTGAAGCCACCTGATCCCTCTTCCTCGAGCCTTTTCTTGCGTACAGACTTGTTTTACTGTTGTATGTTTGAGTCTTGCCTGCTCTCAGTCGCTCCCAGCTCCTGTCTGTTACTTGTCTGTGCATGGGCAGTGAGATTTACATATCTCTATCTTCCCATCAGAGACTCAAACCCATCAACAGTTTCTGAACCAAAGTTCATTGCACCATAGCCAATAAAACCATCCCTGGATCCGAGTTGCTCACAGGGATTTACAAACAGTAAAGGGTAATTTATGGCTGCTGTGCATATATGTGCAAGAGGGGGAGAGCGTGCAGTGGGTCTTAGCCCCTCTTAGTGCCCCTGTTCAGGAGGGAACCATAATTTGATTGTTGTGGACTAACAGGAGAGGTATAACCAGTGTGCGCTGTGTGCCAACAAGAACAGCAGTGGGAGCAAGGTTCCCTGCAGCAGGCTCAACCTGTTCCCAACGAGCCCTGGCCATGAATCCAGCTCTGGCAGAGAAAAACTAGCCAGACTCCCAGCTTACCTAGGGAGGCTCTTCTCTGTTACCCCTTTCCAGAGAGGGCTCTTCCTGCAAAGCCGTGCCAGGCACTGGGTTGCGCGAGCAATCGTCCATTGCCTGGAGTCACATCAGCCAGTCAGGGATCCATTTCCACCAGGCCAAACCACAGCTGGGTGAGGGGAGAATCCTCCAGTGCTAGGAGAGTCGCTGCTGCTGGAAACTCCCTAACTCCTGATGTGTCCGCACTGGCAAGGCACGTCGAGTGCCTGGACTCTGCAGCTGGAGTGCTCCTCGTAATCCACCTCCACGAGAAGCATAAAGCTTGCTGCACCCTGGCTGAAACGCCCAGGCATCAGTGTGAATGAGGTGTTGCATTACTGCACTGTGATTGGCCTCCGGAACATCCCATAATCCCCTGCAATCAAGTGGCCACTCTTCTCATTGTTTTGAACTCTGCTACAGGAATGCGGATATCCCCTTTCAAAGCTCCATTTCTGACAGCCGGCATGCTTATCTGCTCTGGGACAAAGCAAGCCATTAGTGTGGAATGCTGCTGTTGTGAGTGTGTGTGTGGGGGTGTTATGCTGCTGTCTGAACTTACAAGACAGCATGCTGACACGCTTTCAGCCCCCGCCAAAACCTCCCCTCTCCCCCCCCCCACATACACACAACACACTCCCTGTCACACTCCACCTCCGTCCCGCCTTTGAAAAGTGCATTGCAACCACTTGCACACTGGGATAGCTACCACAATGCACTGCTCTTTGTGGCGTTGCAAGAACTGCTAATGTGGCCATGCCAGCGTGCTTGAAGCTGACCATGTAAACACACGGCAGCGTTTTCCCTGCTGCCATCTCTGAAGGCTGGTTTAACTCCCAGTGCTCTACATCTGCAAGCGTAGCCATGCCCTATGGGCTTGTCTTCACATACTGCACCGCAGCTGCCCCACTGTAGCGCTTTAGTGAAGACGTTACTGCACCGAGGGGAGAGCTTCTCCATCAGCATAGTTAATTCACTTCCTTGAGTGCTGGTAGTTATGTTGACAGGAGAAGCTCTCCCATTGACATAACACTGTCTACACTGGGGGTAAGATCGGTATATCTCCATCGCTCACAGGTGTGGATTTTTCATATCCTGAGTGACAGAGTTATACCGATATAAGTTTGTAGCGTAGACCTGGCATAAGAAAGAAAAATGGCTCCAGCCAAACACATGGGGGCTTGTTAAAGAGAGAAAAAAATTAAAGAAGAAGAGAATTCAACAGGAATAAGACAGCAGAAAAAGAGCTATTCTGTGGCAACCATACGTGAACAGAGACAAGGAAGTTAAAAGATCAGACAGAAAAGAAAGCATTGAAAAATAAAGCAAAAGAAGCTGAGGTGGTGTACCAGACAGGATTCTAAAAATCCTTTTGTAGTCCTAAATAACTGACCTCACAATTCTCACACTGCTGTGAAAGCCTGGAAATGGTAAAACCGTGTCCTTCCTCTGTGGTTAGAGAGCCCATTGGGTGGAACATTTCCAGGCTATGAACGAGCCAGAACCACTAACACACACTGAGAGATGTGAAGAAACAGTGGATTTACCTACATCACTAGAAGTAATCAACTTTGAAGAAGTAACTAAGGGTATAAACCAGCTACAGAGTGGTAAAGCACGAGGCTGTGATAGGATAGATCAGAGGTGGGCAAACTACGGCCCGGGGGCCGCACCCAGACTTCCAGACGTTTTAATCCAGCTCTCGAGCTCCCGCCAGGGAGCAGGGTCAGGGGCTTGTCCCGCTCCAGGCGGCTTCCAAAAGCAGCAGCATGTCCCCTCTCCTGCTCCTAAGCATAGGGGCAGCCAGGGGGCTCCGCAAGCTGCCACTGCTCCCACAGCTCCCATTGAGCAGGAACCACGGCCAACGGGAGCTGCAGGGGTGGCGCCTGTGGACAGGGCGGCACGCAGAACTGCCTGGCTGTGCCTCCACGTAGGAGCTGGAGGGGGGACATGCCACTGCTTCTGGGAGCTGCTTGAGGTAAGTGCCCCCCAGAGCCTGCACCTCTTACCCGCTTCTGTGCCCCAACCCTCTGCAACAACCCTGATCCCTCTCCCACCCTCCGTCCCAACCCGAAGCATCCTCCTGCACCCCCAACCCCTCATCCTCAGCCCTACCCGAGAGCCTGCACCCCCAGCCAGATCCCTGCACCTGAACCCCGTGCCCCAGCCCAGAGCACCCTCCCGCATCCTGAACTCCTCATTTCTGGACCCACCCCAGAGCCCACACCCCCAGCTCGAGCCCTCACCCCCTCCTCTACCGCAACTCCCAATTTTGTGAGCATTCATGGCCTGCCATACAATTTCCATACCCAGATGTGGCCCTTGGGCCAAAAAGTTTGCCCACCCCTGGGATAGATGCTGAAATGTTTGAAGCTGGGGAGGAAGGGATTGTGAATTACATATGCAAGCTGTACAGAATGGGCAAAAGGAGGTCTGTCCTAAAGCTTGAAGAGATGTTATCCGCAAAAATCTCTAAAAAGGGGACCAGCTTGCTTGTGATAACTGCAGAGGGGTGACACTGCTATCTGTACTTGGAAAAGTGTTTTGCCCGATAATTTTGAATAGGATGAAAACAGCGTTTGACAAAGTACTCAGAGAAGAACAGGCTGGATTTCAACCTGGCAGGTCATGTTCAGACCAGACTTTCACCTTTACCAAGACTTACTGAGAAAGGCTTAGAATACCAGCAGATGATGGTTTTTATCAGCATTTTTTAGAGTTTACTGATAAACTCTGGAAGATCCTGAGACACTATGGAATTCCAGCAAAGATTATTAATTTAATCAAAGCTTTGTTTGGCGAGTCTGCGTGTACATCAGGATAGAGAGGGGAGACACGGAATGGTTTAAGATTGTTACTGACTTAAGGTAAGGGTGCATGTAATCTCCACTGCTTTGCTGCATTTTCACAGACTTTGTGCTGCGAAGAGCGATGGTTGCTGCCGAGGAAACTGGCCGTGTCTGGGCAAGAGATAAGCTGCGAGATTTAGAGTTTGCAGATGAGAGGGTCATATTGGATACCAACTTGGATGGAATGAAAAGACTCTTCAGGAGCATAAAAACAGAAGAGGCCAAAATGGACTGTGTGTCAGAGACAGAATGCTGTCAATACGGTTGCATGTGGGATTGATTGAGAAGAGTTGATGACTTCATCTACATTGGAAGCGCAGCATCTTCAAATGGCCAGATCGCTAAAGAACTGAAGGCAGGAATGGCCAAAGTCAGTGGATCTTTCTTCCATGTTTCAAACATTTGGAAGAGTAAGAAGATACATCTGAACACTAAAGTGAGATTGTTTAGCACTGTTCTTCTCCCAGTGCTATTGTACACCTCAGTTATGTGGCAGATGGTGTAAGTGCACAAAAGAAGATTGAACGCAGTCCACCAGCACTGCGTACAAATTATCTTGGGATTTAATTGGGGAGATTGGTCAAACAGTGTGGAATTGTTGCGCCATGCAGGTGAGCAGACTGCATCAGACAGACACAGGTGTGGTGGTTGAACTATGGGCTATCCCATGGAAGAAGCACAAAGTCAATCTTAAATTGGATCCCATCTAGAGAGAAAGACAGCATGGAGGACAAAGAATGACCTGTCACAGGATGATCTAAAAGGGCGTTGCCCTCATGGAGACAATTTACAATGGAGTCAAACTGTTGCTCTGGGTAGACAGCAGTGAGAAAACTAGCTTACCTCTTGTGCCACCGGGCACAAGAAAGTCTAAACCCACACTCTTCCCTAGCAATAATATTGTGTTGAGACTTTGCCAAATGCATGTAATAAGAGTTGGCCTCTGAGCATGCAGGGGAGAACGACACCGTAGTTACGTCATGCTGGCTGACTGTTCTCACCATCCTGCTGCAGCACCTCCAGTTACTGCGTGCAGCCAGAGATGTGGCTCCCCCCACCAACAGCTATTGGGCAAGGGCAGGATTAATCTCATCCCATGTGCTCATCTCTCTATTTCTAGTCTGTGCAGGTTTCTGGGTGGCAGAAGCTGGACATCATGCAGAGTAACAGCTCACTGGCTACTTACCTGATAGGTAAATAGCACAAGTCAAACCAAGCCATAGGAACTGTGCTTACCAAGCCAGAGTTGGCCAGGGTTCTGCACAGTGAATGTGCATTTGGTTAAGGATCATTGAGGTCTTGTGTCTTTTTTAGGTGCTCTGGTGAATTGGGTCCACGCTGGTGTCTATATCTGGAGACTTTGCCCTTCTGGGCAGTCTTCCTCTTGGCTGGGTTCAGGTGATCTCTGAAGCACTCCTTAAAATAACTCTTGCAGATGCCAAGGTCCTGCCATTGCACAAACCTGTTCCAGCTTCCATTACCTCCACAAAGGTGTGGTCAAATTGCTCTGTGAATTCGTGGGTAAGGATGGGAACTCCTTGTGCCTCCCTCTAAGCCACTACGACAGCTTCATTGTCCCATGTCTCAGGATCTCCTCAGGCTGTATTTCTTGTCTCCTCCTGGACACTACAGCCTTCCCGGATGGAAAGTGGAATGATAGGCCTTCATATGTGCAGAGGGTATGTCTTCACTGCACAGTTAACCTGGGTGATTTGCAGCACCCAAGTTAGACTAGCCTGGGTATGAAGGTTACACAGCAAAGCCCTACCCCTGTTACTCTGTCTGCACTTGCCCATGTGTGGGTGGGGGTGTAGCCCATTGTTCTTTGTGCTGAGACGCTCTACAATTTTTGCCACATCATGTGTGTCAGTCATGGGAAACTGTGTCTGCCTTCTGGGAGGGGCACTGAGAACTATTAGCACGTGCGTGATTTTGCTTGGGTCCTCACTGCGAAGCGGGCAGGTTCCAGCCTGCGGGCAAGTGGGACCCCCCAGGTTCTAACCTGAATCATAGAATATCAGGGTTGGAAGGGACCTCAGGAGGTCATCCAGTCCAACCCCCTGCTCAAAGCAGGGCCAATCCCCAACTTAATCATCCCAGCCAGGGCTTTGTCAAGCCTGACCTTAAAAATATCTAAGGAAGGAGATTCTACCACCTCCCTAGGTAACGCATTCCAGTGTTTCACCACCCTCCAAGTGAAAAAGTTTTTCCTAATATCCAACCTAAACCTCCCGCTCTGCAACTTGAGACTATTACTCCTTGTTCTCTCATCAGCTACCACTGAGAACAGTCTAGATCCATCCTCTTTGGAACCCCCTTTCAGGTAGATGAAAGCAGCTATCAAACCCCCCTCATTCTTCTCTTCTGCAGACTGAACAATCCCAGTTGCCTCAGCCTCTCCTCATAAGTCATGTATTCCAGTCCCCTAATAATTTTTGTTGCCCTCCGCTGGACTCTTTCCAATTTTTCCACATCCTTCTTGTAGTGTGGGGCCCAAAACTGGACACAGTACTCCAGACGAGGCCTCACCAATGTCGAATAGAGGGGAACGATCACGTCCCTCGATCTCCTGGCAATGCCCCTACTTATACATCCCAAAATGCCATTGGCCTTCTTGGCAACAAGGGCACACTGTTGACTCATATCCAGCTTCTCGTCCACTGTAACCCCAAGGTCCTTTTCTGCAGAACTGCTGCCTAGCCATTCGGTCCCTAGTCTGTAGCGATGCATGGGATTCTTCCGTCCTAAGTGCAGGACTCTGCACTTGTCCTTGTTGAACCTCATCAGATTTCTTTTGGCCCAAACCTCTAATTTGTTTAGGGCCCTCTGTATCCTATCCCTACCCTCCAGCGTATCTACCTCTCCTCCCAGTTTAGTGTCATCTGCAAACTTGCTGAGGGTGCAATCCACACCATCCTCCAGATCATTTATGAAGATATTGAACAAAACCGGCCCCAGGACCGACCCTTGGGACACTCCACTTGATACTGGCTGCCAACTAGACATGGAGCCATTGATCACTACCCGTTGAGCCCGACAATCTAGCCAACTTTCTATCCACCTTATAGACCATTCATCCAGCCCATACTACTTTAACTTGCTGGCAAAAATACTGTGGGAGACAGTGTCAAAAGCTTTGCGAAAGTCAAGGAACAACACGTCCACTGCTTTCCCCTCATCCACAGAGCCAGTTATCTCATCATAGAAGGCAATTAGATTAGTTAGGCATGACTTACCCTTGGTGAATCCATGCTGACTGTTCCTGATCACTTTCCTCTCGTCTAAGTGCTTCAGAATTGATTCTTTGAGGACCTGCTCCATGATTTTTCCGGGGACTGAGGTGAGGCTGACTGGCCTGTAGTTCCCAGGATCATCCTCCTTCCCTTTTTTAAAGATGGGCACTACATTAGCCTTTTCCCAGTCATCCGGGACTTCCCCCAATCGCCATGAGTTTTCAAAGATAATGGCCAATGACTCTGCAATCACATCCACCAACTCCTTTAGCACTCTCGGATGCAGCGCATCTGGCCCCATGGGTTTATGCTCCACCAGCTTTTCTAAATAGTCCCAAACCACTTCTTTCTCCACAGAGGGCTGGTCACCTCCTCCCCATGCTGTGCTGCCCAGTGCAGTAGTCTGGGAGCTGACCTTGTTCGTGAAGACAGAGGCAAAAAAAGCATTGAGCACATTAGCTTTTTCCACATCCTCTGTCACTAGGTTGCCTCCCTCATTCAGTATCCCCAGCCAAGTAAACTAGCCTGCGTTTAAAGCACCTCCAAACTTGGGTGGGTGGTTTTTCTGCGTGGATGGTAAAGGGGGGGGTTGGGCTAAAACCTGGGAAAGAACTCAGGTTAACGGTTCAGTGAAGACATGCCTGAACATACGTCCCTCAGTGAGGGACTCTTCATAAGTCCTTTCAACTTCTATGAAAAAATAACTGGGTAATCCAGACAATAGAATTTGCAATCCATGAAGGATGTCTGCTCTCTATGACTGGTATCAGAGAGGTAGCCATGTTAGTCTGTATCCACAAAGACAACGAGGAGTCCAATGGCACCTTAAAGATTAAAAGATTTATTTGTGCATAAGCTTTTGTGGGTAAAAAAATGCATCTGAAGAAGAAGTAGGGTTTTACACCCACGAAAGCTTATGCCCAAATAAATCTGTTAGTTTTAAGGAGCCACCAGACTCCTTGTTGTCTCTCTGACTGTTGATCAGCAGAGTGATAATCCAAGCAGTGACTGAGAGATGTGAGCTGCTTGGGTAGTGGAGCAGCATGCTCAGGTAGGGGACAGGAGGGTCAGGATGAGGGGCCAGGAACACTAACTGGGGCCAGCGAAGGGGACATCTTGTCCCAGTCCACCATAAAATGAGGACACTTTGTACAGGGCTAGCATGGATGCCACATCATGGGGCTGATCAAAGAACTTAGCTTTTGATTGCTGGTTTCCAACACATGGATAGGTATGTCTTCGCTTTAAAGGTCTTGCTTTAAAAACTCTTTCAAACTAGGCAATACATTATACTCAACCCTCACATTCTCTTCCATGCTTTCTTACAACATTTGCCCATTACCCAAGCAGTTTCTGTTTAAACCTCTCTCCTCACCTTGATCCTTGCAAGAAAAAAAGAGTTACCAAAAATAAATGGTCATCCCTTCTTTAATTTCAGTTATTAACATTTGTTAAAGATTCAGTCCCCCTGCCCACTCAATTAAACAAACACCCAAAACCTTCCAGAGATTCTCCACCAAAGCCATTCCTGGATTTCTAAGGTTAAAAAACAACAAGAAGCTGTACGTGTTCCCCCACTTTTCCTTTATGCCACAAAGAAAAATTAGGGCGAGAAGTTAATTAAAAAAATAACATTCAAATGACATTTAAATTAGAGAGAGAAAGCAACATTGGGAAATCTCAGTAATACAAAGACCATAAATGTGGGGAAAGAGATTATAGAAGATTCAGCAATTATATGGATTAAACGTTGCAAAAGAAGGGAACACCCAGAGATTTTGATCTTTGGAATGTTCATCCACATGGCTGCTCCTGTCTATTCTCCACCCTATCACCAGGTGAACAACCCCGAGCCTGCCGTAGCTCATACAGCATCCTGAGATCAAGGAGGGCAGATGCACCCTGCTCTCTGCAGCCAGGGGGACAGACCGTGAGCAGAGCGGCGTGGGCAGCACAGGTAAATTCCTCCTCCGCATCCCACAATGGGGACTGTAACTATCAACTTACGTACTTATGTGGGGCCAGGCCACTCAGACTGGAAACTGATGATGGATCAGAGAGGGCAGCATCATTTGGATGCCAAAGAGATGGTCACAGTGGGGACACCACGGAGCATTGGGCGGTCCGTTATCCAGACTTCACTGGTAGGAGGCGGAGTGCAGGTCCTTGGGGAGGGAAAAGGCCCTGGGAGCGAGTCCAGGGGCACGGCAATTCCTGCAGTTACATGACTTCTCCTCACCTCCCCAAAGTCTCTTGGGGGAGGGGGGTCTCCCTCAAGCCCCTAAGCAAATGTATAGTGTTGAGGATGGGAATAGAGAGTTAATCTATGTGGGGGTGGAAGACACGGAGAGTATAACCAATATTTTGGATCCATCAAACTCCCCCATCTCCAGGAAAAATGACTTTAAGCCTCCTTCTGCATCAGGTTTACAAGTAGTAAATAAAGGAAAGAGAAATATCACTGAAGTTATAAAGTTAGTTAAAAGAATCTGACACTTCCACCTCGTTGAATGAAACCCTAGGAAAGAGCTAAGGGGTGGGGAGGTGAATAGGTAGAATACTGTACAAAGCCCTTGCAATACAAAAGCTTTTTAATGGGTTAAATTCTGAGTCAGAGACCAAGGAGGTTAGCAACAGGAATACCAGTGCAGAGATCACAGGAGTGAGCAGATGAAGAACCCATGAGAGAGGGATTTTTATATTTTTAAACACTGCACTCAGTAAATTACAAACAAGGACCCAGCCTTTAAAGATCTGGTACAGGTTCATTACATCAGACAAGAACAATCTCTGAAGCATCACAGGTCCCACTTTCCTTCTGATATGGGCACTTTGGTTCTGATCTTACAGACTTCAGGAAAGCTGCTATAATCATCTCTGCTAAATAATACGCATCATTGCAAAACAGTAATCGTCCGAGTTTGAGGTGGTTATCACAAGAGCAAGGCTAGACCGTCATAACTGGGTTGTTTTGAAATGATTATAAGGCTCACAACTGCTAGTTGGAAAACTAAATGCGTTCAGAAAAGCTTTTGGGTTTTTGTTTTTTTTTACTGCTCCGAGGTATTATTATTAGAGTGGATCGGGCATTTTTCGATCGTGGTTTTTCAATGGAAAACGCCAATTCCTTGAGCTAAGACATGCACACCCATCAATAGCTTGCAGGGGTGGACACTCACCCGAGCTGTGGGAGACGCAGCTTCAAGTCTCTGTGCTGCGTGATGCAGACCAGAGACTTGCACCAGAGTTTCCAGCATCCCAGGTGAGTGCTGTAGCCAGCAGACTTTGGCTGTTCCAGGGTGACTTGCATGTGCTTGCTCTCTGTCTGGGTTTTGCTTTGTAAAAATACTTGGTAAACTCTTCACTGGTTTCCTCCCAATGGAATGAGGTGGATGAGGCTTTCTTCCGGCAACTCGCAGAAGCTACTAGATCGCACGCCCTGGTTCTCATGGGTGACTTTAATCTGATATCTGCTGGGAGAGCAATACAGCGGTGCATAGACAATCCAGGAAGTTTTTGGAAAGCATAGGGGACAATTTCCTGGTGCAAGTGCTAGAGGAGCCAACTGGGGGGGAGCTTTTCTTGACCTGCTGCTCACAAACAGGAAAGAACTAGTGGGGGAAGCAAAAGTGGACGGGCATCTGGGAGGCAGTGACCATGAGTTGGTTGAGTTCAGGATCCTGACACAGGGAAGAAAGGTAAGCAGCAGGATACGGACCCTGGACTTCAGGAAAGCAGACTTCAACTCCCTCAGGGAATGGATGGGTAGGATCCCCTGGGGGACTAACATGAAGGGGAAAGGAGTCCAGGAGAGCTGGCTGCATTTCAAGGAATCCCTGTTGAGGTTACAGGGACAAACCATCCCGATGAGTCGAAAGAATAGTAAATATGGCAGGCAACCAGCTTGGCTTAACGGTGAAATCCTAGCGGATCTTAAACATAAAAAAGAAGCTTACAAGAAATGGAAGGTTGGACATATGACCAGGGAAGAGTATAAAAATATTGCTCAGGCATGTAGGAATGAAATCAGGAGGGCCAAATCGCACCTGGAGCTGCAGCTAGCAAGAGATGTCAAGAGTAACAAGAAGGGTTTCTTCAGGTATGTTGGCAACAAGAAGAAAGCCAAGGAAAGTGTGGGCCCCTTACTGAATGAGGGAGGCAACCTAGTGACAGAGGATGTGGAAAAAGCTAATGTGCTCAATGCTTTTTTTGCCTCTGTCTTCACTAACAAGGACAGCTCCCAGACTGCTGCGCTGGGCATCACAACATGGGGAGTAGATGGCCAGCCCTCTGTGGAGAAAGAGGTGGTTAGGGACTATTTAGAAAAGCTGGACGTGCACAAGTCCATGGGGCCGGACAAGTTGCATCCGAGAGTGCTAAAGAAAATGGCGGCTGTGATTGTAGAGCCATTGGTCATTATCTTTGAAAACTCGTGGCGAACGGGGGAAGTCCCGGATGACTGGAAAAAGGCTAATGTAGTGCCAATCTTTAAAAAAGGGAAGGAGGAGGATCCTGGGAACTACAGGCCAGTCAGCCTCACCTCAGTCCCCGGAAAAATCATGGAGCAGGTCCTCAAGGAATCAATCCTGAAGCACTTACATGAGAGGAAAGTGATCAGGAACAGTCAGCATGGATTCACCAAGGGAAGGTCATGCCTGACTAATCTAATCACCTTTTATGATGAGATTACTGGTTCTGTGATGAAGGGAAAGCCGTGGATGTATTGTATCTTGACTTTAGCAAAGCTTTTGACACGGTCTCCCACAGTATTCTTGTCAGCAAGTTAAAGAAGTACGGGCTGGATGAATGCACTATAAGGTGGGTAGAAATTTGGCCAGATTGTCGGGCTCAACAGGTAGTGATCAATAGCTCCATGTCTAGTTGGCAGCCGGTGTCAAGTGGAGCGTCCCAAGGGTTGGTCCTGGGGCCGGTTTTGTTCAATATCTTCATAAATGATCTTGAGGATGGTGTGGATTGCACTCTCAGCAAATTTGTGGATGATACTAAACTGGGAGGAGTGGTTGATATGCTGGAGGACAGGGATAGGATACAGAGGGACCTAGAAAATTGGAGGATTGGGCCAAAAGAAATCTGATGTTCAATAAGGATAAGTGCAGGGTCCTGCACTTAGGACGGAAGAACCCAATGCACAGCTACAGAATAGGGGCCGAATGGCTAGGCAGCAGTTCTGCAGAAAAGGACCTGGGGTGACAGTGGACGAGAAGCTGGATATGAGTCAGCAGTGTGCCCTTGTTGCCAAGAAGGCCAATGGCATTTTGGGATGTATAAGTATGGGCATAGCGAGCAGATCGAGGGACGTGGTCATTCCCCTCTATTCGACATTGGTGAGGCCTCATCTGGAGTACTGTGTCCAGTTTTGGGCCCCACACTACAAGAAGGATGTGGATAAATTGGAGAGAGTCCTGTGAAGGGCAACAAAAATGATTAGGGGTCTGGAACACATGACTTATGAGGAGAGGCTGAGGCAACTGGGATTGTTTAGTCTGCAGAAGAGAAGAATGAGAGGGGATTTGATAGCTGCTTTCAACTACCTGAGAGGTGGTTCCAGAGAGGATGGTTCTAGACTATTCTCAGTGGTAGAAGAGGACAGGACAAGGAGTAATGGTCTCAAGTTACAGTGGGGGAGGTTTAGGTTGGATATTAGGAAAAACTTCTTCACTAGGAGGGTGGTGAAACACTGGAATGCGTTACCTAGGGAGGTGGTAGAATCTCCTTCCTTAGAAGTTTTTAAGGTCAGGCTTGACAAAGCCCTGGCTGGGATGATTTAATTGGGGATTGGTCCTGCTTTGAGCAGGGGGTTGGACTAGATGACCTCCTGAGGTCCCTTCCAACCCTGATATTCTATGATTCTATGAATGGGAGAGGTACAGGTGACAAATAGGCCTGCAATGGTTAATAATAATTAATTCTTCCTGGCCTCAAAAATCAGAGAAACTATCCTCATCTGTTTACTCCAAAATATGGTCCACCGACCTAGTCCTGAATGTCACCTAGGAAGAAAATACAACAAGGATATGTCTACATGATAAAAAAACCCTGCAGCATCGAGTCTCTGAGGCCAGGTCTACAAGGGCTCATGCTATGGCACTATAAAAAGCAATGTAGATGTTCAGATTTGGGCTGGAACTGGGGATCTGAAACCCACCCTCCGTCCCAGGCTTCAGTGCCCGAACACGAATGTCTACACGGCTATTTTTAGTGCCGTAGCTCAAGCCCAAGCCTGTAAATATGGGCTCTGAGGCTCTGCTGTGGGGAAATATGTAGACATATCCTAGAAAACAGCTGACATTGTGTAGGATGCTTTGTCTGAGGAACCACAGATGAGTGAGAGGTTCAGTTCTCCAAGAACAGAAACTAAGATGGTCAGATAAGACTATGGTTCTTCTTGCCTAGGCAAGAAACTCCTGATTTACAATATTGCCAAATTTTCTCTCCTTCTCCTCCTCCTGGCCTAGCTAAAAAGACACCAAGCTCTCAGTTCTGGTACCTGGCACCATAGCAGGTGGTGGAGACAGAAGAGCAGTTGCAGGGAAAGTCCAGCCCAGAGCTGGCTGCCCCAAGGACAACGCTTGCTCAGTGGCTCTTTGGGGATGGCACGTAGTCCACACAGCACCACGAGCTGTGACAGGATGGTGTGTGCTCTGTGTAGACAGAATCTTTGAAGAGTTTAGTTGCTAGACTCTAACAAGTCTCTGCTGCACATGTGTGAACAGAGATTTTCCAGAGACTTCTAACTTGAGCTAATTTGGATGCATTTTCACAGGTTTGCCCAGAGGCCTATCTCTGGCACCACAGCCACCACCCACAGCTCCCCCCGCTAAATTTCAAGTCCTTGCTCCAAATCACAGGGGAACTACAGCTTCTCAACAAAACAGTGGTAAGATTTTTTTTTTTTTTAAATGGGCAAAATGTGTTTCTTCCTAATCTCGTTCTCAAAAATGACCCAGCTGTTTTACCTGAAATTTCCCCCAAAAATTCAGCCTGAGGTAGACACCTAGAATGGCAAATTTCAGCTCAAACTATTAAAGACTGGCAAAGTTATAAGCAACTGAAAACAGGGTCTTATAACTAGGAAGTGTTCGACCAACCTTAACCGTACACAGTCCTACCTACACTGGCTAGAATATTTAAATAATAATAATACAAGTTGTCACCTCATTATTCACCGGCTCTTCCACGTCATTAGAAAAACCATCAGTCCTGGAAACACGCATGGAAAAAAACCATCATAACAGCATCTTTCTCATGAAATAATTGCCACCTGCAAAGCCATAACCCATTCTGGCTTCAGAGCCAAAGTCCCCATAAACTATTTTAAAACATAACCTTTCCAAAGCCAGTGACGTTTTACTCTCTAGAATTGTGTTGGCTGGAAACCTGGCTAGGATCTCAGAAAAAGAGGAAAACATTGAGGTGGGAATTAGTCTTACCCCTACACAAAAAATCCTGATTAAAATCCTGATTATTCAGGTTAAATTTTCAAACCTGGGTGGGTAGAAGTAATCAATAGGATTTGTAGGTGCTCAGGACTTTTGAAAAACAATCACCCCTTTATGAATAGGCTGGGAAGAATTGCTCATTTTGCTGGCCAGTTACAAATGAGCAATTTATAATTGTAATACAATACAAATCACAGTCATCTGTGTAATTAAGAGCATCAAAAAACACCTCATTTGCTTTCCAGCATGAACACTGATGGCTCTCTCTTTTCATGGCTCTCAGGGATGAAAAACTTTGAAGGTCATGCCCTGCCAGGGTGTTACTTCCTGACTGTTGGGGTCCTGTGGTCTGTGAAACACCCCATCAAGTATCTCATGCAGAGGAAGAATGAAAACATCAGCAAAAATAAGTGGTACCAGTATCTGGAGCTCCTGGAAGGGCTGGGCAAAGTTATCATTGCTCTAGTGGGTAAGGACTGGAGCTCATTACCTTCCTTTCAGCTAGTAGCAGTGCATCATTCCCCCAGCTGCCTGACATGTCAGCGCCCACACTTGTCGATCAGAATAATGAGCACCAAATAAGTTTCCTCCTATAGATAGCGCCCGACTAAATTCACAGCCATGAAAACCACGTCACTGACCATGAAGTTTAGTCTCCCCCGTGAAATCTGTATAGTATAGGGTAAGAGCATACAAAAGGCCAGATTTCACGGGGGAGACCAGCATTTCTCAAATTTGGGGCCCTGACCCAAAAGGGAGTTGCAGGGGGGTTGCAAGGTTATTTTAGGGGGGTCACGGTATTGCCACCCTTACTTCATAACTGCCTTCAGAACTGGCCAGCGGGAGAGTGACGGCTGCTGGCCGGGTGCCCAGCTCTGAAGACAGCGCCCCGCCAACAGCAGCGCAGAAGTAAAGATGGCAATACCATACCAGGCCACCCTTACTTCTGCGCTGCTGCTGGCGGGTCGCTGTCTTCAGAGCTGGGCTCCCGGCCAGCAGCTGCCGCTCTCCACCTGCCCAGCTCTGAAGGCAGCGCCGCCATCAGCAGCAGCGCAGAAGTAAGGGTAGCAGTGCTGTAACCTCCACTATAATAACCTTGACTCCGCCCACAACTCCTTTTTGGGTCAGGAGCCCTACAGTTACAACACTGTGAAATTTCAGATTTAAATAGCTGAAATCAGGAAATTTATGATTTTTTAAAATCCTATGATTGTTAAACTGACCAAAATGGACCGTGAATTTGGTAGGGCCCTACCTATAGATAATGGGAAAGCAGGCAGGATCTGCTCAGCAGGCTCCAATAGCCTGCCCTGTCTTCCAGTTAAAGTTCATAGTTAGGCCATGTTGGGTTTTTGAATAGTAACAGATCTTTCTGAAGCTAAAAGAAGGCAGATGCACTGTAAATCATTTGCAGACTTAAGACAAGAGGTCTCACTATGCCTGGCAGTAGTGCTGACTCCATGTCACGTCTAGGTTAATACTTACCTCTGTCGCAGCTGCACCTGCCTTCCTGTACCACGACAGGGCAAGGGGCGAAACAGGCAGAGCTGGAAGGCTGGGGCAAGGGGATCCTTGCACAACGCCTGGATTCTGATCCTTTACTCGCCTATGTGCCAAACCTAGAGTAGAAAGGTGGTTAAGTGCTAATAGCTTTCTCAGTGACTTGGATCCTGTTCTCCCTTCACACTGGCCCTTTTCCTGTTGGATAGGGATTCTTGCTGGACAGTTTATTCCCGAGGGCCCCCATTTGCATCTCTACACCCAGGATCACAAGTGGGTGGACCTGCTGACTTGGACACATGGAACCATGTACTTCACTTATGGCCTCTCTGGCCTAGTGGATATTCTCATCCCCCTCCCACTTGGGCTGCCCCCAGGGCTGGATCGCTTCATGCTCTCCCAGGCGCTGTGTGTTGAAGGTTAGTAGCAACTGCACTTCTGACAAAAGGCTGCAGCAGCCTAGGAAGCAGATGAGTCAGAAGCTCTAATAGCAGTGGTCCCCAAACTTTTTAGGGTCATGCCCCCTCCCCAACCCCCCAAGTCAGGGCCTGGAGTGGATGCAGACAGGAGTAAGGGGACCAAGGCCAGGGCCGCAGCCGGGGGCTGGGACCAGGGCCAGGGGCAGAGCAGTGGGCAGGCTGCGGCCGCAGCTGGGGCTGGAGCAAAGCTGGGAGCGGAACAGGGCGGTGCTCCCTCCCCACCCCCTGTGGGAGCTGGCTCAGGCCCCGCCGCGCCCTCCAACCGTTCCTCTGTGCCTCCCTCAGGAGCGTGCGACCCACAGTTTGGGGATCTCTGTCTTACAGGTTTCAAAAATCCTGTTAACGCTTCAGACCATCAGCAACACTATGGCTATGTCTACACTACAAGCACGATAGGGGCACGACTGCAGCTATGCTGCTGGAGCATAGATGCTCCTTACATCGACAGAAGGGGTTTTTCTGTCTATGTTGGTAATCCACCCCCCGCGTAGCAGCAGCTAGGTCGATGGAAGAATTCTTTCCTCGACCTAGCCACATCTACACTGGGGATTAGGTTGGCTTAACTATGGTGCTCAGGGGTGTGAATTTTTTCACATCCCTGAGCGATACAGCTCGGTCGATCTAAATGTTAAGTGTAGACCAGGCCGATGTGGCTTAAACAATTATAAAAATCCTTCTCATCTGTAAATTATTCACTTGAGACTTCCATTTCAGTGGAGGCTCTTGGCTCATTTCAAATCAATGGCTAAGAGAGAAACTTGGAAAACATCTGGGCACATGGGCAGAGTTTCATTGTCAAAAGAAAAAGAAGGAGAAAACATATTTTCAAAGAATGGGCAGAAACTCAGGCATCAGCACTGGAAGAAAGACACAAAGCTCTGTTCCAAAACAGTGGGATTCAGAACCATCAGTTATTTACAGGAAGAAGGGTACTTCAAAAACCTGACTTACAGTCACTTATCAGTGACTTGCCTAGACAACTGGGGACAGACTGTTTGCCTCATAGTCATTTGGACAATAGGACCTGGCTTTTCCCAGACATTTTCTCTTTACTTGCTTGCCTCGAGCTTTTAAATGGCAACATCTCCATTCAGAACAATAGGTCCTCCCTGTGAACTGCACTATCCTATCCAAATACATAGCAGTTACATGTGCACAAGGTAGGGAAAATATCTGTCTCATCAACCGCAACCTAGGCTCCAGGGTCACTGGTTGGTTCTTTGCATCCAGTTCTTCGCTAACCATTTAAGCAGTATTAGCACAATTTGGTTTGAATTTTGGCAGGTTTTCTCTTTTATTTTCATGCCCATCACCGCCTTGCGCTGGATCAGCACATCCACTCACTGATGCTCGTTGCCATATTTGGTGGTGCCTTCTGCTCCCTTCTGGAAGTGTTCATGCGAGATAACCCAATCCTGGAGCTCTTAAGGACGACCATGTTCCTTCTCCAAGGATCCTGGTTCTTGCAGGTTAGTAATTGTTATCCTGTACTTTAAGCCTGACTGACTCTATAGTGGAGAGCAAAAAAGGGGTAAAACACTCAGACTCAAAGGTCAAAAGGGACCATCATGATCTACAACTGTCAGACTTGGACTTAAATTCATTTTAGCCATGATGCGTTATTTACTAAGTTCTCTCTCCAGATTATTAGAGAGGTGAGGTAATGTGTTTTATTGGATCAGCTTCGGTTAGTGAGAGACAAGTTTCTCAGTTGACACAGAACTCTTCTTCAGATCAAGATCTGACGTGTAAGCTCAAAAGCTCGTCTCTGTCACCAGCTTAGAAGGTGGTCCAATAAAAACGTATTACCTCACCCACCTTGCCTCTCCAATATCCTGGGACCAGCACAGCTACAGCTCCTCTCCGGGTTACAGCAGTTCTTCCTCCAGGTTATAACTGTACACACTGGTTCTGAAAACTTTACCTCTCATTTTGTAGAAAAAAAAACACCACACACAACATTTGTAAGAGCGGCTCAGCCTGGGAATGTTGGTCATTTTGTTGCACATTATAGCATTCACAATGTAATAGAATCAGGACTCATCTAGAAGCCAGGCAAGTCTTGCACTGTGCCCTCGATGTCAGCAGCCTTGGGCTCTGTCAGACAAGCAGGGAGACCTAAGTCCTGCCCCCTTCTGACTAAACTCAAAGGTAAGGACCGTCAGGACAAGCACCTCAGATGATCTCAGCTGACAGGATGGTGCATCGGGAAAATAGGATAGGCTAGTGGTTAAAGTGCTAGCCTTGGATTTGGGAGACCTGGACTCAATCTCCTGCTCTGCCACAGACTGCCTGCGTGACCTTGGGCAAATCACTTAGTGTCTCTGTGCCTCAACTCCCCATCTGTAAAATGGGGATATTAATACCTCCCTATCTCACAGGGGTGTTATGAAGATAAAGAAAAACTGGATAGTTCCCCCATTACTATACTAATGTTAGTACCCCAGATAGATGAGCTGTCTCCATAGCCAGGACCCAAAGCATATCAGGCTTTGCAGATTAAAAACACACTGGAAATTTCACCTGGATGCACACAAGGACCCAGTGCAATACACTCATTGTAGTTGGTCACTAAGCAAATTCTGCATTCCTTGAAGTGTCTGGATGGTTTCCTATAGCAGTCCCAAGACAGCATGTTAGAATAGCATAATCAGCAGGTCGAACTGGTGTGCAAAGCTGCAGGAAGGCACAGATATAAAAGGAGTGCAATCTCCTAGGCAGACCCTAGAGCGCAATGGGGAGCCTTTGGTCAGTGCATCCATATTCGATATGGAAGCCGTGTAATAAAGGAGAGGATGGGGTGTTGGAGGAGCTGGCCTGCTCATCAGATCACCACTTATTCTAACTAGATCGGGTTTGTGCTGTACCCACCATGGGGCGGGCCAGACTGGGACCAGACTGATCATGGAAACATCATGTTCCTCACCATGTGCTTCAGCTGGCACTATCTAGGTGCTCTCCTCCTCTTTATCATCAGCTACTTCATCGTGTACTGGTACGTAGTGGGGCCGGGTGGTGGGAGAACGGTGTGTGCAGATATGACCGTCATGAGCCCTGGTTTGTGTCAGTGACACACAACAGATAATAGATCTGCTTATATACAGTGGGCAAAGAACTCCCGTTATTTGTACTGTGGTAAGACCCAGAGGCCCCCAGTGAGGGATCAGGGTTCCCCCTTGTGCACATTCCTAACAAAAAGATAAACGCTGGGGGGTGGAGGTTATCATCTATGTATCTGATGAGAGACAGCAGATGGGAGAGTGAGAGGATTCTGACTGGTGTAATAAGCAGCAGTTCCAGCACTGCCTAGCCATTGATGTCAACGGTGGTTGTATCCACTTACTCCATGGGCAAACAAGCCCCTCACGTAGCAACTTGAGATGCTCAATCCAAAATAGAACACACTGAACATGCTCCCCTTCTGAACGTATTTAAACGCTAGAGCAGCAACCAGAGGGGACATTTAACTGCATCACTGCTGCCAAAATGTAAATTCCCTCCAAATACAGTTTGGTACGGAATATCCAGTCTATTGAGTTACATGTTGTAGACACGCAAGATGAGCCTAGGGTATCCTGAAGAAAACATGGCTACTTGGCTATCCCATACATGGTATACTCAGCACTGGCTCATGAGTTGGATCGTCAATTTAGGACCGGTTTGTGAAGGGTTGCCTCTCATCACGCAACAGGACCTTGTTAAAATTTAACCCTGAAGATTAAAAATTATGCAAAAGTCATATAAATCTTAGTTCTCTCACTTGATTCATTTCCTGAAGGTGGGAGGCTGTCTCATAGCTTGTTAACTATGCCTGTATCAATATTAATCTGTTACAGTTGCATTGAGAGACGGAAGAAATATGGCAGACAGGGAAAAATTGGGAGTTCGACGTTCGACATGAGTTCCTATACTCCACTCCTACTGCAAATGGATAACATGGAAAATGTTGACTCCACGCTGGAGTCTCTTCCTTCCTAGAAGCCAGGAGGATTTTCCTGCCCCCCCAAACAACATGGGCTGCAGATTTGTCACGGTGTTAACAAAAATCACAGAGCGCTACGTTTAGTAAAAGTCACAGGTTTAGGAAGAAATGTTAAAGGTACCAGGGGGGCATGTCAGAGTGGTGGTGTTGGGTCTTGCCCCTTGGGGATGGAAGGCCCTTGGGGGAGGATTGGGTCAACCCTTGAAGGCTGGGAGACCCTGGGGAAGGCTGGAGAGTGAGCCCATCCCACACTCACCCTGCAGGAGGGCTCCTATCCCGAGGCCTCCCAGAAACATCATGGACCAATGGAGGAAAAAACCAAACAGTATCTGACTCCCCCCACCCCGCCATGACAAACTAATGAGCGGAAAAATGGACAGGGAATCCGGCGATCTGGGTTCAATTCCTAGCTCCTCCCAAACATTGCTCTGCGATTCTAGACAAGTCTTTTAACCTTTCTTGTGCCTCGGTTAATCAGCTGTAAAAATGAGGATAACAATATTTCCTTTCCACCACTGTCTATTCAGATTGTAAGCTCTCCAGGGCAGGGACTGTCTCTTATGTATATACAGCACCTAGCACAAAGGGGATATGACGTTGGTCAAGTGCTCTAGATTACAGCTAGGCCAAAAAATTTCACACACTTTATTTGCTGGAAAAAAAAAGTGCAATACCGACTGACCCAAATTCACAAGATCCCCGTCTTCCCACCCCCGGCTTAATGCCATTCACAAAACGGAGGAAAGGCATCACCACCTCTTCCTCTTCTGGTTGTTTTGTGAACGTGGTCATTTAAGGCGGCACAAAAACATTTGTTAACAACATGCTTCATTCACCCCCAAACAGATTTTTTCAGTTCAGCAACATTCTCCCATCTTCAAATTCAGTTCAATCAGGCCCTCCCTCCCCCCCCCACCCCCATCAGAACAGCCAAGTGAACTGAAAAATGAATTATTCACCCAGCTATACTCTAGCCACTACTGTAAATGTAAATGAACATACTCTAGCTGTCATTCACTTCTCTTTCAGCAGAATATAAAGGGACTTAGGTAAAGTGACTTTCAGTGGGGCGTCTTAAGCACTTTGAGAATTTTGCTCATCAACATCATTCCATTCTTACTCTCTGCTTCTTTTTAGTATGTATTAGAATTGAACCACAAGTATAAAGACACCCCCCTGCTAAGAGAGACACCCTTTCCATTAAACAGAAACAGCAGCACATTCTCCCTTCCCACATAACAACGCTGCCTGGTGCTCTGGAGTGTATCATTTGTGCCTTTAAGGTGTTTAAGGCAGGACCGCAGGCGTTAGCCTGGCATTCAGTTCTAGAGCTATGTAAATAATACTTGACAGAAAGATGTCAAAGTATTGAAAATAGGCACCAGGTACAGGACTGGAGACCACAAGTACTAAGCCTGGATCTGCCACTTTCCGCTACTTTGGCCATGTCGCAGCTACGTGCCTCAGTTTCCCTCTTTTTAAAAATGAGTCAAAAAGGGTTTCTCTACCTCAGCTACAGTGTAAGAATTATTGTAAAGCATGCTGAAGATGAAAAAGTGGCTCCTAACATTTAAATCATGGTCTGGAAAGTCATTTTAATTAAGAACGCCCCTAGGAGTATCTCCAGGGTGAGTTTCTAGCTGTCAGGGTACCCTGTACAGTTACAGAACAGACTGGCTTCATTTTTTAAATTTTTTTATTTTTAAGTACACACCCACCCACCAGTTGTTAAAAAAAAAAAAGACAGACTTTGCTTCTCCTTACAGCTGTTAATATTTTATGGATGTGTGTGTGGGGGGGGGGGGTAGGGGAAGTGTACTAAGGTCATGTCTACATTACAAAATTAAGTTGACCTAACTTACGTCGGCATAGAGCCCCAGCAGCAACTACATCGCTTGTACATGTCTACACTTTGCTCCTTGTGTCGGCGGTGCGCTTCCTCACAAGGAGGGCTTGTTTTGATTGTACTGTCAGCGGGGAGTATCACAGGAAGGCTCCTGAAAGCCAGTAACAGTCGACAAAAGCAATGCAGCATCTACATTGACTCTGTGTCGACCAAACTGCACCGACCTTGACTTTACACCACTCACGGAGGTGGAGTTATTAAATTGGCGGAGCTGGGCAGTTACACAGGCAGGAGCAAAATTTAAGTGTAGCTGCTTCCCTAGTTATGTCGATGCAAGCTGTCTTGCATCAACCCAACTCTGTAACAGAGACCAGGGCCCTTAGTCCTTTGTGGGTGGTGGCTAGAAGATACTCTCTTGATGAGAAATGGGTCTATCCCATTGGTGGAGGGAGGAGGTATTAAGGCACTCGTATAATACATTCCTTCTTTCTAACTCCATGTGTAGCTTTTCCAGACAAAGGGTCTATGCACCTCAGGCCAAAAACCTCAAATTCTAGCAGAAGGAGCTTCAGAGCAACAGTAACCCCGGGAGGGCTGCTCATCTTCAGCCAACAGCTCAGCAGCAACAGTGGAAGAATGAAGAACTCTTGCCATTTAAAGAGCCCATAAGGAGCAGGGATATTAAAGTTCTACCCCTTTTGGTGGGGGTTGGGGGTGGAGTTAGCAACCGAACACTAGTTTAGCACTGGCTTTGTAATAAGAAGGGCCAAGAGCAGTTTCTTGGCTGGTATAAGCTAATTTAATCATTTTAATATTGCACTGTACTTCGCTTCTTCAAAAATTTCAGAGGAATTTGTCCCTAAATGGCACATAACATTTAGAGCTAGAGGTGTGTGAGGATTTGGGGGATTTGCCTGTACACTTTATGAATCCATTGTCAGATTACGAACTCTGTATCTTTACCAAGCTGCAAACTCCATTTCGAATGTGGGGCTAGTCATGGTCTTCTCTGTTGTGCCGTTGCCTTCCTGTTCTGAAATTCCAACGCAAAGGCCTGATAAGAGTCATTAAACATTGACAATCCTCCATCTAAATGATACGGAGACGGCTGCTGCCCAGAGCAAACTAGTTTTTTTACTCTGAACTCAGGGAGATGGTCACATGGGCAATGAAGTCACTGGCAGGGATCTGATCACCTGAGGGCTGGTCTACACTTGAAACGCTACAGTGGTACACTGCAACTGTGCTTCACTGTAGATGCTACTTACGCCAAGAGACAGGTAATCCTAGCGGGACCAGGTCGATGGAAGAATTCTTTCATCAACCTAATACTGTCTGCACTGGGGGTGTGGATGTTTCACAGCCCTGCATGATATGGCTGGGTTGACAAAGGGGGGGCTGAAAGTTATAAAAGAGCAGGAGCTGCTCTACTCTGGGGGACTTTTTCCTCCAGCGAAAGAGGAGGGAGAAGCAACCCAGCATGGAGAGCCTGATGAAGCAGGGGTCCCTGCCTACTTTCCTTAACATAGATGGACACCACGCAAAGGTGAGCTAGCGAGTGGCTTGCTTTCAGCTTATTTGTTGCTTTCTATATGAGCTGTACTCTGTGTATTTCTCAGACTATTAAAGAGCAACAGTGTTTGAGTACTGTGCAAAGTTGGTATGTGTTGTGTGTCACAACTCCCCTGGACCCATTGGAAAGGTAAACCAGAAGGCTCGCCTTGTCAGGTAGAACACAGAGAGGGTGCGTTTAATCTACTGGGGTATTCCAGGGATCAGTACTGGTCCTAGGGGCCTACAGTAGGTGGGCGGAAGGGTGCTATTTCCGTGAAGGGATAGCAGACATAGTCGGCGCCCAGGGATTCCCTTCACAGCAATCTGCTGGGCTGCTAGCAGGGAGAGCCTGACTGTATCTGTGACAAGGTGCAAGTGAATTAGAGACCCAAGTTCTTAACTGCAGAGAAACAAAAGTGCCTCAGCTAGAGTGAAGTACAAAGGTCCAGTTTTAACCAAATGCTATAGATGACCCCAGCATTTCCAGCAAACAGTGAAAAAACATGGAACATTGTCTGGTAGGAAAGACTTCTTCAGAGCAAACCTAAGAGTAAAGCATCAGACTTCTACAAAAGCTCTCTGGGAAGGGGTATCCCCTCTCTTATCCTCAGTGCAGGAAATAGGGTAGGCTTGAAAGGATTAGATGGTTGGTTGGTAAATATCAATTTCACTGTTTTCAGTGTTGTAGCCATGCTGGTCCAGGACAGTAGCAAGACAAGGTGAGCTCTGAGGGAGGTAATAGCTTTGTTTGGATCAACTTCTGTTGCTGAGAGACAAGCTTTCGAGCTACACAGAACTCTCCTCAGGTCTGGGAAAGGTATTCAGTGTCACAGCTAAATAGAAGGTGGAAAAGACCGTCATAATTCAAGGGACCATTCAAGGTGAAGTGGCCTGTTAACACCTCTCCAGTCACAGGGAGGAAAGGAAGAAAACAAAACAAAAGAATAGGGGTGAGGGGTTTAAGTGGAAGGATTGTCGGAACAAACCATAAACCCACAATCCCACATGAGTATCAACTTCCTGGAAACCACAATCAGCTTCAGCAATGGAACCCCACAAACAACTATAAGCAAGAAAACTATGGATCACCACATCTACCTTCACAGATCCAGTAAGCACCCCAAAAACACCAGGAAACCAGGCACTCAGCTACTAAAGAATATACTCCAACAAGGAAGTCTGGGATATGTACCATAACACACTTAAAAATGCCTTCACCAATCAAGGACACTCCACTAGAGAAGTAGACTGTATCATGGAACAGGGTACCCAAATACCCCAGGAGAACCTGCTTCAATACAGAAATAAAACCCCCTTTGACGCACACTCCTAGTTGTCACCTAGCACCCCACACTGGAAATCAAACAATTACAATCCACCTTCGATGGGGACCACATCCTGAAAGAAGTCTTTTCTGAAACCCCTCTTCAGGTCTTCAAACAACCCTTCAAGCTCATCATCAGAAGCAAGCTCCCCACAGACCAGGACACACCAATTCAAAGTGGCACCAGACCCTGCCAGAACAACAGGTGCAAAACCTATAGATTTATCTCCACTGCTACGATAATCAACACCCCCCAAAACACAACTTTCAAGATCCATGGGTTCTACATGTGCCTATCACAACATGTGGCGTACCTCATCCAGTACACGAAATGCCCCAACAACTATGTGGGTGAAACGAGACTGTCACTACGCTCTCAAAGAGCTCACATCGAAGAATGATAGGAGAGAGAAACACCACATCACCTATGGGTGAACACTTTTCACAAAGTGATGGCTCTATATTTGACCTCTCAGTCCACATCCTCAAAGGAAACCTGGCACAGCTCCTACAAAAGATGAGCCTGGGAGCTTAAATTAATAACTTTGCTTGGTACTAAAAACATGGACTGAACAGAGACACTGGATTTATGGCTTATTACAACAATCCGTAACCCATCTCTCTCTCTCCTGCCCCGCCCCTCCACCTCCCTTCTATGACTGGAAAAAGGTTAACAGGCCACTTCACCTTGAATAGTCCCTTGAAATAGGAGTTAATTACCTATGCTATGCAATCTATTCTATTCCGCCTTGTAACACGGAGTTCATTTCCTAGACCTGAACAAGAGTTCTATGTAAGCACGAAAGATTGTCTCTCTCATCAACAGAAGTCGGTCCAAAACTCACCCATCTTGTCTATCTAACTTCATGGTACGTACACACACACACGACAAAAAAAAAAAGTTCCACTGATAAGAACCAAAGCAGACAGATCGGCAAAGAAAGAAGAGTGCTGCGTGAGAAAGTACTGAAGTTTGATTTAAGGATATTTACTTTGTACATTTTGACATATTGACAATTGGTGTTTTATTGGCTATAAAGCTTTAAACTTTTGAATATCAACATCTACGGTCATTAAAATATTGTCCGATCCCCCCCATGATTTCCCATAACTATGAAAATTTAAAATGATAAAAATAAAAAAAATGCTTAAAGATAAAGGTTGAATTATCCATTGAAATTATTTTTTAAAAAGTGAATTGTGCCAAACCTAAAAATAGCAGAGGAAAACGGAACATTTGTCTAAACTGCTAGAATGGTTTGGCGAAAAAAAACCAAAAAAAATTGTTGAAGAACTTGGTTTGGTGAAAATGGCTTTCAAACTCTCTCTGGGCGGGTAGAGCCGATGAATGCTGCATGGATACCCCAAGTATCTTGAGTGGAGGAGTCAGTTTTAAACTGACTGTAAACTCTTTGGGGGAGGGGCCATCTTTCCACTGTGTGCATACGCAGTGCCCAAAGCAACAGGGCCCTGATCCTTCACGTGTAGGTTCTAGGTGCTACCACAACACAGATGATCAATAACTTATCTGTGGCACCAGCTGGTGAAAGGAAAACAAGCTCAAACCCATCAAAAATAAAGGGGGCAAGGGTTCAAGAGGGTCGAGTTTAATAGAGCCTGGCTGGCCCTGAGTAAACCCCACCTTCTGCACAACCGAGGGTATCTCCCACCACAATAAGGCATCTGGTTTGATGCTAGGGTACAGCTTTTTTCCCCTGTGTAATGCCATGAGTTCCAGAGTTACAAACCACATCTAATTACCAGTAACAGGCTACACTACAGCCGCAGGGCTGCACACTGTAAAAAAGACATTCTGCACGTCTCCAAGGCCTGAGACTTAACTCTGTTAAATATGACTTGCAAATGGGGATTACCCTGATTTGGGATAGGATTTATATATAAAAAATTCAGGTGTATTGTGGATAGCACCTCAGTTGAGCTCTATATTTGACTAGCTTTGGTTACCTGACGGAGCTAAACTCGGGTTAAAGAATTCAGCTTCAAAACCAAAAGATTTCCTGTTCTCCATCCTGAAGGAAAAGGGACAAAGACGCAGGAAGTGACTGATATGGGGATGGGGGCGGAAAGGCAGCTTTATCTTTCCAGATCTTGTTAATTGCACAAAAACCATGATTCAAGAGAATATTTTCAAATGCTGCATTTAGGTACCTAGCTCTGCTCAAATGCAGCTGCCATCTGCCTCCTGATATATTTTTTCTACCTGATTTTCCCAAAGTGGGTTGGCTATCGTTTTTAAAAAAAAAAGAGTGCGTGACATACAAGGTCTCAATCTAAATTCGATCAAAAGCCTCATGCTGCCTGGATCAACAGTACCTGAGCCAGCAATGACTAGCTACAACTGAGGCTTTCAAGCAGAATTGAGCCTCAACAATTCAGCTAAACATTGGAAGATGGTGAATAGCAGGGCTTTCCTTTTTAAATAGATACTTCAATGATGGTATCAATCAAAGGCAAAAACAGTGTATTAAAAAAAACAAGAGGAACAACGTTAAAGAAACCTTCTTATAAATGTAGACGAACAGTGTCTCTTAGCCCTTAGCAGATCAGATGATCACACTGCATTTCACAACAGTAGGACAGAACTCTTTCCTTGCCAAAATGAAATGGTCTGTCTAGAATTGAAGGGAGATGGCAAGTTGGATTTAAGTGGGAGGGTAGTTAGATCTCTGGAGCATGGGTTGTAAATAAAACTGCTTTCTGCATTGTTTTTTTCTCGTACCCGGACACTTCTTCTAGACTCATTCAGAGAAAGCATTCCAGTGATGTCAGAGTTCGGAGCAGAAGTCAGTTCATCTCCTGATCTGTAACATGCACAATCCCAACAAATTGCATATCAAGAAAAATCGGAGACAGATAAAAATCAAATAAGGCCAGGCCAGCATCAACATAGGTTAAAAGTAAAACACTTCTCCTGCTTGAGTCAGAGTGAATGCAGCGTGGACAAAACTGAAGGCTTGTTCTCTTTTCCTTTTAAACAGGCCGTCGTCTTCTCTGGCTGATGATTCAGTCACTGAGAAATGTAAGAAGGGAAATTCCCTGGCAGACTTTTCTTCCTGCGTCCTTGCTCTGAGCTCATTCACAGCCAGACTCTCAGACATGCAGATTTCCTCCCACCAATAGTTATTAGCTATTTTACAGCAGAGGTTTTCTTCATCAGGCATGCTATGGGACAGGACTCTTCTCTCTGGCCTTTGCAAGGATAACAAAGGGAAAGTTTCTCCAGAAATCTGAGATGGTGGTGGTAATTGGGAAGTGAAAGCAGAGGCCTTAAAAAGTTATAAAATAAATAAATATATAGAATTTGTATTACATACAGGTTAAGCCGCAACAATAAAATCAGCCACCAACTACAGCCACCTCTACAGGATATAAAGGGAACTGACAGCTGGACTTCAAGACCAAGAATGTAGCTTGTCCATGACTTCAGAGAGTCACCAAATCCCTCTTCCCCTAGCAGCAAGTTCCACTGGTAAAGGAAGAACGCAGGCTGACTGCCTGAGGCTAACCCAGAACATAATGCAATGACAGCAAAGGACACTGCCATTTGCAAAAGGGGCAATTAGAATGAGAAGCGAATGAAGACGCATAGTAAAATCTCCAATTAGTCACTGCTTAGAGCTGGATTTTACAACTCTGAACTGAGATGTTTAGATTCTTAAGTACAGAGTCTTGTGTTGCTCTACTGAGGTTTCCAGTGGATACCACAATTCTGCTTCCAGGCAAGCCATGTTTTGCTTTTGGCACAGGTGGGGCTCCAGTCCAATCTCTGGATGGCCAGTGTTGGCACCTAAGAAGCCCTGACTGGTGATGGATAGGGGGAGGATAATAAGGCCAGGGAAACTCTTGGAAAGGGATTCCTTTTCACAGCTGATGTTCACTGTTGATCCTGTGTCTGTTTCGGAGATGGTGCTGTTGTCACAACAACAGTAGAGACTGCTTTGGTAGAGCCTGACACTGTTCCCTGCTGGAGATGGGAGGCCGATACTGTTTGAATTCGCACCTGTTTGAAATGAAAAAGCATTTAATTCACACTAGAGCACAATAGGATATCACACTGCATGCACAGCATCAATCCCAGTGGGCCAGCATTAACTCAGGGCAAAGACTTCACCTGATTCAGTCTCAGCCAGCATTAAAGTTAGTCCAAAAGTCACCCATACGAGCAATACTGAAAGCCACTGACTGCACAGTTTGTCATCAGCAAGTTCAAAGCATCCAGTGACTGTCTGGGACGGTGCAGTGGAGGAGGGACGGGTGGCGGGGTAAGAGACAGATTCTAGCGAAAAAGGATTCATCACCAGTTTGAATAAAATCCCAAATCTCAGCAGCTTTCAGATTTTCAGAACAAAGGCATCTGATCTGTTGGATACTTTGGACTTCTACAGGCCTCATATCATAGGCTCTTGAAGTACCCTGCAACTTCCCAGTCACTATTATCATACTGAATTTATGGATGGGAAACTGATGCACAAAGACTGATGTGATTTGCCCTAGGAGACAGAGGGAGTTCAAGCTGCAGATCTCTGGCTGGAAGGTGCTAGAGAAGAGCAAAACTGTAAGATACAATCTTTTTAGCCCTAAGCCACCACAGAGGGAGAAAAGCTGCCTGACATTAATATCGTTCTCTCTCTTCATCCTTACTATCCAGCAGCCCATTTCGTTAAAATTTAAAACATAAATCCAGATGCTATATAAATGGAAGTGGGGCAATGAACTAAATATGCTCAATGCAAACACCAAAGACATACATTTGCAGATTGGGTACCAATGTCCATGGAACCTTGTCTCTTCAAGGGCAAGACCTTTATGGAGATGTTACTGCAGTGAAGACCGGAAGGGCAGACCTATAGTTCCTACCTGCGTGGCCTGGCCTTGTTGCTGCAGCTGTTGTAGCTGTTGAGCTGTCAGGAAGCTCACTGGTTTATTCCCAGCAATCAGTTTTGTCCCAGCTGGCATGGTAGTCAGGATGATATTCCGACCCAGTCCACTGATGCTAAAGACAGAAACCAATTGTGAAGTCAATAGTGATGCAGAGGGCTGAATCAACTGGACTCAGTGACACAACCTAGGACTCCCCATATAGCCCTGCATGCAGCTCCCGACTTAGCTTTGAGCGAGACAGTGGGACCACCCTGGCATTTAAGAGTAACTACCAAATTCTGGTTATTTTCAAAAGTAGCTGGAAATGCAAATGATAATATGGTTCTGTTGTAGCATACCTGTACTTAGCTAAATGCAGTAACTGCTGATTTTGTAAGAAAGTATGTGTGTTTCTGTGACTAAACTGCTCTTCAGCAGCTAAGAGACGAAAGCCCCGGACTCATTTAGCACTGGTTTTTAGTTTGTCATTTGACTATATTGACAGAGGTTAGAACAAATCAGCTATGCTAACATTCACCATGCTGCATGGCAGAAGGAACGGCATGCTAGTCATCTTTCTGCAACACCAACAGCTCTGAGGGTCATCCCTGCTTCTTGTCCGTGGGTTAGTCTAACCAGATGGTGGGTAATGAAACACCCTCCTAGATAATGCAGAATGCAATCAGCATGTGGAATTTCCTGCCCTGGATGTGCTGGCTAGAGTAATGTGACAAGGAATCTAGGAATGAAAATGGACCATTACTTGCATGCTGATGGGATCTATGTTGATGCAGTTACACTTGTGACCTAGTTTCTCTCATGTTGATTGGGCCTCAGATCATGAATAGGATTAGATACTTCATCAGGGCGATTCTCGCTCATGTGAGAAAGCTGAGCTGATAGCTAAATTCAGAGTAGGGAACAAATTCTCCTCCAGGACAAAGACCTTGGAGCTGTGGTGTGCAACCTGCAGCCCACCAGGGTATTCTGATTGCAGGCCACGAGACATTTTACTGACATTGACCGTCCACAGGCAGGGCCCCACACAGCTCCCAGTGGCTGCGGTTCGCCGTTCGTGGCCAACGGGAGCTGCGGGAAGTGGCGGCCAGCAGGTCTCTGCAGCCTGCTACTTTCCGCAGATCCCATTGTCCGGGAATGGCGAACCGTGGACAGAGAGCTTTGCGGGGCGGTGCCTGCAGACGGTCAAGGTCAACAAAATGTCTTGCGGCCCACAATCAGATTACCCTCCTGGGCCACATGTGGCCCGCAGGTTGCCCACCATGGCCTTGGAGGATTTATCTGGAAGTGCCTTCCTCTGGAGCACTGAGCAGGAATCGTGTTCAGATCATGCAAGATGGGCATATCCCCTCAGATTTCCTGTGGTTGTGGCACGTCCAGCCTCTATTTCTAGATCTCCATGAACCCAACTGCTCTCTATGCGAGAAGGAGAGATCCAGCAAACGGAAATGCTGCTCACTGGAAGGTTGCACATGACTCACTTGGCCCCGAGGTTGCCTTTGATGATGGGGGCTGTCACCACATTCTTGCCTTTCACCGGCTGGCTGATCACTGACAGCGGCACTGTGATTCGAGCTGGCAGTTTACCCTAGGGAAGTGGAAGAATATTAGACAATATTGGGAGTTCAGTGAAGAGTCTGGCAACATACAGGTGCCACTTGCAGTCCTGGTGTAGAAAGCGACAGCAGTTCTCAGCTTTGCTAATGAAATCTGTCTCTCATTTCTGGCTTTTTAAAATGCACCCTACCCTCCCCACCCAACAGCTTGCTCACCCCTGTGTCTCCACAGCAGCATTTCTCAGGGAAGGGTTGTTTGGTTAACTTTTGGGAGCCTAAAGTTGTCAGACCACTTATTTAGCTGCCTTTACGGAGATATTGTTTCAGGAGCTTATCTTTGGGCATTACAACTCAAAAAGGGCTAGCGTCAACTTTTCCTGAACTCCCAGCTCCACACAGGGAGCACCTCATGAAATTCCAAAGCGGACGCCATTCCAGGAGGTACATGTTCCAGAGAATCTTATTAGGCGCAAAAGAGGCTTGTGTGGCTAAGTGACAAGATAGAGGATTTTAGGCCACTACTGCAGTAGGGACAAACTTGTCACAGAGAAAACTTACCGTAACATGAGAAGGAAGACCCTCTCCACCAGCGTTTTGAAGGCAGCTTTTAGCCAAGACCAAGCATATTTCAAGGTTCTGCAGCCATGGTATTAGTTGCACAATCACCTTTTATACTATAAGCCCCCATTAAAAAAACAAACAAAAAATGCATCCGACGAAGTGGGGATTCACCCACAAAAGCTCATGCTCCAATAGGTCTGTTAGTCTATAAGGGTGCCACAGGACTCTGCCGCTTTTACAGATCCAGACTAATATGGCGACCCCTCTGATGCTTAGCAACAAAAAATGGTTTCTAGCCTTTCTGGTTGCAAAGAAAGCTTTCCAAACATGAACCAAGAATACACCAATGGAGTTATGTCTGCCGGAGTCTGCTGAGAGCCTGAGCAATGGGATCTGAGAGCACCAAACTGCCCCCATTCACCTCAGTAAAGTATTGATGTTGAATTTAAAAGGTGGAAATGTTATTGTCAAATCTACTTATTATTTCACTGCTGATCATTTTAACATCCAGGTAACAGGGACTGTCACACTGACTGCCTCTCATACTGCCTCTGATGCCTACAACCCCATCCGTACCCTACCTTACCCCGCTTCCCAACCTTCAGCTTCTGCAACAGCTTCAATAATAGTTATGCAACTTTTATATAAAATTCTTTAGCATATTAAAAAATCAACTTTGTCGGGCAGCATAAAATAATACTGAATTGAATATTAAATTAAACAGAACGGAAAACTGCAGTGACTGGATTATTCCTTTTCATATTGATTTCAGTGAAAACTTCAAATTTTTCAGTTTATCCAAAGCTGACACAGCATCTCCAGCCTGCTGCCCTGGTGGACTGCAGAATCCAGGGATCTTGCCACATAATTTCCACCCAGCTTGCAGAGTACATGGGGCCTTGCTTGCCATTTTGGTGAGGATATTTTGCTGGGGCTGAGAATCAAGTTGGAATAATGTGCTGACAGTTTGGAAAAATCAGCATCAAGTCTTCTCCCTGCAGCCCACCTTGGCTCTGGATTTTGTCCAGACTAAGGAGGCCTATCTGGGACAGGGTGGGGTGGGAAAAAAAGCGACTATAAACTGCAGCCAGAGATGGGTTATCATTAGAACTAGTTTAGCAGATTCATCCTTAGTCTCTTAACTCCCTTTTGTACCTTTTCCCATCAACATTGGTTACTGATGACTGGCACGCTTTATAAACTTGTATCCACTTTTCTACAGTTCAGCTCCCAGGTAGGGTAGCCCTCTGAGACCCTATCTTTAAATCAGTTCTTTGTTGAAATGGGAGGAGGAGGAGGAAAGTAAATTCAGCTCCCATCTCCCTCCCCGTCGCCACTCTCCTTGACGCAGGAGCTCTGCCAACCTTCTGACCACTGGTATGGGACTGAGACGGGCAAGACCTCTCCCACCCCTCTAAACCTTACCCCATAACCCACACACTTAAACGAGGGCGCCTTCCTGCTCTCACTCAATTCTAACGTGCAGGCTCCTGGCCTGAGGGGAGGGTTGGGAATTAGCAGCGGGGGCAAATGACTTAACTGAATCTGCCTCCTAGCGGCCAGAAGCCATCCCACTTCCTGGCACAATGCTTCTTAGCAGTCACTGTGCAACTCTTATGAGCGGGTTAGTCCTTAAATGCTCTATGCTTGAAGTTCAGCTAGTGCCCTAATTAAGAGGGATCTGGGAGGTTTCAGCAGAAAGAGGGAATGAGACTATCCCCTCTCACCCCAACCACAAGGGACAGCATGAGCTACTTACTGCCTGGGATGTGGATACGACTGTGGTGCTCACTGGTACCTGCCGCACAGCAGTGGCTCCTGTTCCTATGGTTATTGGAGTGCCAGCTGCCCCGGAGGCCACAGCAACTGCCTTGGACACCGCAGCACTCATGGTTGGTAAAGAAACAGCTGAGGTATGAACTGTGCCAGGTATGCTCACTGAAGAGGAAGAGGGCACTTGCTTGGTATGAGTGGCCATAGTAATAGTCTGCCCTGCTTTCGGCGGCATAACCCCCAGTCCTTGCACAATTCTTATGGTGGCAGCTGGCTTAGCCTCAGTGGATGCCACTGTAGTAACGGCTTTGCCCTTCTGATCTGCCATAGTCATGCCCAGAGCGGGCATCAGTCTGAAAGCTGAACTGGTCGACTCCGCAGTCTTTAAGTCAGGTGTCACTTTAACCACCGTGGTCCCAGCAGGACTGGGAGAAGCAGAAGTGACTGTACTAGTCTTGGCTGGGGAATCAGCAGACTGGACAGGATTGGACGTCACATGCAAGGTTGCAGAGATGCCCTTCCCACTAGTGCTGCTCCCGGCGGCTGCTGTGAAGAGGTCCTGAGTCAATTTGACTGTGGTGACTTGGGACTTGGCAAGGGTGGCCATCATGTCTGGGGTGATGCGCAGCACTGTCTGGCCCTTGGCATCCGTGGTGATGGAAGAGGGAGGCAGGCGCAGCACATCCTTGCCTTGGATCCGGAAGTTAGCAGCTGTGAGTGGGATGCCACTTCCAGCCTGGGTCTTCATGCCAAGTTGCCCGGTAATAGCCACCTGGAAAACCAAAAAGAGGTACAATCCTGTTATATCCAGTGAGGAAATGGCCCGAGACGCAGCCAGACACAAACAAAACTTCCCAACAGGCGGATATTACTCAGCAGATGCTGCTCTTTTTACCTCTTCCCCCATCAGAACTAAACCAATTCTCCAACAAAGGTTCTAGAGAGCTGCTGGAAATGGTGTCGAAGACTCATTAGCTGGCACCTCTTTCCTCCCCTCACATGCCATACAAGAGATTGAGGGACGATAGATATAGTTCCCTTTCAGTCAAGCTCAGGAAGAAACATCCAAGCCTATCCGTCTGGTTACCGAAGGGGTCAAAAACGTCCATTTGGCGTCTGCATGTTCCACACACGCACACCCCACATCTACACTTGCAGTGTGACCAAGTGCATACACTGGAATTTGAAAACGTGGTCCAAATACAGCAAGCCTTCAACTGCTTGAACCTGCACAGGCAACAAAACCTTCCAGCGGTAATGGACTTGCTGTAGTTTTCCACTAGCCTTTTATATCTGGATACCTAAGCCCTCTGTTAAGCTAAAAGAAATAGAAGAGTGAGTCACAGTCCAGCTCCCCATTTGTGCCTCTCACCTGCTTAAGGATATTCTGGCCAGCTACATTCTGGATGACAGTAGTGGAAGAGGAGGAGGTTGGTGCAGAGCTGCCTGGAGAGCTGGTTGCTGGCTTTGCAGTGGGGCTGGATGCTGCAGAGAGTGCTGTCACAGCGATACCTGCCTGCCCTGTCACAGAGGCACCTGGCCGTTGCACCGGCACTGGGCTGGTTTGGGCTTTCACTGGTACGGTCATAACAGCCTAATGTAAAAAGTGAAAGCAAAAGACGCATGGTCACGGGCAAGATATTCACTTCCCCATTGTGCCCTTCTGCCACTCGCCGGCACACTGTCCAAGAGACCTGGGACCCTTCTCCCTGCCCTGACCCATATGCCTCCCTTCATCACGTTCCTCCTTGAAAACTGTTCCTCCTCAGATGAGATGGCTTGTTAGCAGCTGGTGAGTGATTCGTATATATCATCTCCAGAGTGCTATAGGATCTATCAGAGTGAAAAGTAGTCGAGAGCTGGCTCACCATTTCTACATGGTGATTCTCACCTGAGGTGGTACTTTTGTTTGTGTGGCTGTCGCACGGATCTGAGGCACTGATGCAGGTTGCTGCTGCTGCGTTACCACTGGGGTTTGCTGAGACACAGGTGGGAGGCTGGACTGCGCAGTGACCACACGGACCTGCGGGAGTCCTGAGGAGGAGGCGGTATGGCTTACCACCCTGGTTGGAGGCGGCTGTGACCCAGCCTGTGTCTGTGCACTCTGACCTGTGGAGAGCAGCGTCCCAAGCTGGGGCATGGGAGGAGAGGACACCAAGAGAACACTATGGAGAAATGGAAAGTCAGTGGGTTAATGAAGCTATAAAGAAAGACAACAAGAGAGACCAACAGTGCCCACAGTTCATGCATTGAATTTGTTCTCTGCTAACACTGGAACACAAAGGAGCACAGGGGAAGCATTACCTTTGGCTTGGCTTAGCTGGCTCCGGTCCAACACTTGTAACAGTCTTGCTAACCACAGAGACTGGAGGAGGTGAAATGGGTGTCGCTGGCAATGCCGGTGTGGTGGGTGTCACTGGAGTCACAGGGGTTGGTGGCATACTGGAGTCACTGAGGCTCAGCTGGCTTGGCTCTGAAGTGCTGCTGGGGAACACTTTCACTGAACTCTCCTTGCTACTCGACTTCTGCAACAAAAGTGCAACTGGAGTGAGGGTCCCTATGGAAACAAGCGCAGTAGTTCATTGCGCAGGGATATTGTGGGCGAGCCCTTAAAAATGGAGGTACGCTTCTTTGTGCGGACGTAAATGAGCCCTTAAAGCACTTTCAATAAAAGCAGAACCTTGAGGTTAGAGGCAAATGATTCTCCTCCCTTTCCAATGTGGCACAGGGTGACTGCAGCTGTTTGGCTGCTGATGCTTTCAGGGATGACTACATTTCAGTAGTGGTGGATGTATGCAGATTTCTTAGGTCTTCTATTGCCACTATGTCAGACAGACCTAAAAATCTCATGTCTCCCACTGCCAACTGGCTAGTTTGCTAACTAGAAATTATTTTGCTCAAAAATTAATTTAGTGCTAATAAAAAAATGCTGGTTGACAGCCCTAGAGAATGAAGTCCTCTATTTAACCATAGCTTAAGAACAGCATGGATAATGGCAGGACAAGCATTACACACACACACACCCCCCCCATCCTGCCAATGAGCCTCAACCTAGGGAAGGATGCATAATTCCATTTCATTGGCCTCTCTGCTGAGCCCACCACCGATGACTATTAGTGCCAACTGTGGTGTGGATTTTGTAGCATGGACAATTGTCCACTGGGAACTGGATTGAGACTCACCAATTCATTCTGTGTGAGTGTGAATGTAACTCCAAACAGATGGTAATGATTTGAAGCCCCATGAACAAGAACTGAATTTGAACCAATAGCCTCAAACTGAAAAGTTCGGTGTCACAAAGCCATCCTATCCCTTGTATTCTTTGTGCCACACACTTGCACAAAGCAACTTACTGTCTTGGCTGGAGGTTTCGGTTTCTGCTGGAGGGCTTTCTTGGCCTTTGCTGCAGCAGCTTGAGCTTGGTGAATCCGTTCTGCAGACAGGAACAATTGTGGGACAATCCCCGGATAAAGAAAAGCTGAAATAGCATACTTGAATGGCTATTCACCAACTTTAGATTCGTCTTGAGAGACACCACATCAAAAGCTGTCAGTTGCCAATCAACAAAAAATAAAATCGGACCGAAAGACCTGAAAGTTTGGCCAAAATGATGGAAATCCATGTGAAAAAAATGTGCACAGGAACACACAGACAATTGCACATGCATCTACCACAGCTGTATGTACACCTGTACACTTTTCTTGCACATGGATCATCCCTTTTCTGGGCAAACATTCAAGTCTTTCAACTTAATAATATTATTCTGTTGATCAGTGCTCAACAGCAAATGGAGTGGTGTCAATGACCAGACAGTGACTAGAAAGGGAAGTGAAACAGACTATACTCATTTCATTACACAAGATGAGCAACAGCACAAAAGATGAAAATAAGATTTTTAGCATTTTCTAATAGAAGAGGTATTTCATAGATTCCAAGGCCAGAAGGGATCACAGTGATCAACTAGTCTGACCTCTTGTACAACACAGGCTACAGAACGGTCCCAAAATAATACCTGGAGCCGATCTTTAAGAAAAACATCTGATCTTTGATTTAAAAATTGTCAGGGATGAGAATCCACCAAGACCCTGGGTAAAATGTTCCAATTATTCCACTGTCAAAAATCTGTGCCATATTTCCAGTCTGAATTTGTCGAGCTTCAACTATCAGCCGTTGGTTTGCCTTATACCTTTCTTTGCTAGATAGAAGAGCCTATTATTAAATATTTATTCCTTTGCTTTGTTACGTTAAATAGATTGAGCTTCTTGAGACTTAGACATATTTTCTAACCCTTAAATCATTCTCATGGCTCTCCTTTGAACCCTCTCCAAATCATCAACATCCTTTTTGAATTGCAGATACCAGAACTGGCCACAGTATTCCAGAAGTGGTCACACCAGTGACCAATACAGAGGTAAAATAATCTCTCTGCTCCTACTTGAGATTCCTCTGTTTATGCACCCCAGGATCCCATTAGCTCTTTTGGCCGGGGCATGACACTGGGAAGCTCATGTTCAGCTGATTATCCACCACAATCCACAAATCATTTTCAGAGCCACTGTTTCCCTACTGCTGTATTAATAAGCCAGGACATTTTTAACCTCACACTAACCCTTGCAAATATTCATCTAGAGATTTTAAAGTATCACAAACAAGTCCACTCCAAATGCTATATGGCTACCTACAGCAAGCACCTACCAAACTCCTCTTCACTCCTGTCCCGGTGCAGGTATATCCACAGTTTGCGTCCGATATCGTATTTCACACAGGGATCTTTCTCATAGTGTAGCCGGTCCAGGGCACCGCTCACAACTGTATTAACCTGAAAAACAGAACTCTCAGTAAACTAAACGTGCCCAAACTTTACCCAACCAATGGTCATGTTCGCAAATGGCCAGGAATTTAAAGGCTGAATCTATTTGGCATAAAAATGGAAGCGACTATTAGCGAACCTCATTTGAACAAGGAGGTGCAGCCTTTGGAGAATACAGGTTCCAGCCTATGCTGCTGTTTGTCTACCCATATCAAAAGACTTTCAGCTCTGTAGCAAAGATGAGAGCAGTATGAACTCTGTGGGCCACATTTGACATGCTAGCTATATTTTGGCCATCGAAAGCTCAGAGGGTGTGCGGGCGCTGTAGTAGCCCAATAAAATGTATACAGCTCCCATTTCCACCTCCATGAGCCACAAGGTACTGGGCCTTACGTCAGTCACCAAATAGTGCCAATCTTCCTCAATGGATTTTTTAGGAGGGGATGGTGGTTTCCGGGGCTTAGAAATGGCAACTATCCCTATATGGACTTTTGTCATCCAACTTACTTGGGCACTGGTGACATCGGGAGCCAGGAACTGGGAATCTTTAAGCAGCTCACAGATTTCAGCACGTGTACCCTCTCCATTCGGAAGGCGGGCCGCAGCATCGCGAACTGAGATGATAGGAAAACAAGGCTTAGTCAGGGCTCCAGCTGCAAATCTAAGCAGCTGTCTTCAAGCCCCTCAATTTATATTTTCCTGTTTTGTTTCTCCATCTCATTCACAGGCTCCCCATCATGGGCTCTTGCCTTTGACTGAGGAGAGCCTCCCACGGATACCTTCCCAGAATCCACCATACTGAGACTGCCATAGATGGCAAAGGGCAGCTCCAGTGCAATATGCAGCATCTTCAACCCCTGGGGGCCTGTGGGCTGGAGGGACTAACTCAGGGGTGCAAATTCTGGCTCTGCCACTCAACTTCAGCATCCAAACTTTGCAATACAGAGGACCAATCTGGCAACTAGGTCAGAGCCCAAGGGCTGTACCTAATCTGCATGTACTCTTCTATAATGGTTTAAAGCAAAATACCTTCTGCACTAACATTTGCGCCTGGTTGAAACTTCCCTTGTAAATCAGTAGAGGTTGTTTCAGCAATAGAAACCTGCAACTGCTAAAGACTTTCTTCAAACTGTAGTTACAGGGAAGGGGCAGCTCTGAGTCATGGCTATCTCTGCCTGTACTGTGGACTAAGCCTTCGGGCCTTCTGCCAGAAGACTTAACACCCCGCGTCGTGAAGAGGCAGTACCATAGTGCATTCAGGCATGAGTTAAATCCCCATGGCTAATAGTTCCTAACAGGCTCTTTCCAAAACTAAGGGCTGATCTGTAACGGATCCATATCCCTTTCTTCGTGAGGCATAAAAATGCAGAACAGAAACACTGTCAAAAATGTTATCCATGGGAGCATAAGACAAGAGCCAGCTTTCTAGAATGAAGCTGGATTCACCTCCACTCTACATCTTTCCGTCAACTTCTCTCACTTCGGCTACTGCAGCCCCCCTTCTGTAATGCCTGAATCCAGCATGTGCAGAATGCCAACACCCACCTTCTCACTCCACACTGCCCAACAATTCCCCTGGGGTCTCTTTATATCAGGATCCAGCCCAAAATACCTCTCCCGATTTCCAAACTCTCCATGGTTTGCTCCAACCAGCCTCAAGGACCTCATCTCTCCTTCTCTGCTTTCCTCCCCATTTCCTCTGTCTCTCTCAAATGAAAAAAAAAAAATCTTCACTTCTGCTGTTCCTGACATCTGGAACAGCCTCCCTGAATCTCTCCAACTCCTTATCAGCTCCTCATTTGAAATTTTTTTTTACCCTTGCATAGGTCACCCAATTCCCCCTCCTCCTGCTAAGTTTTCGCTGTGTAAAGCCCCGAGTGAGGCACGTTGGTAGGAAAGATTTAAAAAAAGCTTGTATTGCTGAGGACACTGCCACCTTACCAAGAGACAAGATGGTGACATATGCCGGCCTGTCGGATCGCAGGAGAGAATGCTCCCGAGCTTTGTTCAGCGAGGTCTCTTTGTCAAACACTCCCTTCACGGGACCAACCACTGACTCAAAGCCATGCATGCGGAAAGTGAAGGCCCTGTGGGGCTGGCTGTAACGGTAGCGCTCCTGGATGTGGGGAGATGGGAGATGACACAGCTCAGCAGGAGGTATACGGTGAAGGAAAAGGTCTTCGCACATTTGACGATTAGCCGTGTATCTAGAGAGCAGAGCACCTGCACTATAACTTGAGTGAAACGACTATCATGCTTCAGGGTGTGAGGCAGTACCAGTCAGGTCACAAAGGAATAGCTCCTGTGATTCAATACCATGCACTATGAAGTGCAATAGTAGGTTTGAAGCCTCTCCCTGAAGCATCTGCCAGCTGGTGCCCTTGGGTCCTAATTTAATATAACATCTCTTACACAAAGGATTATTTTTAATACAAATGAAATGTATTGTGTTTGAATTGGCTAATCTAACCACCCGTTAGAGTCAAGGGGGCGGGGGGGTGGAGAGGAATGTGAAGTGTGGCAGAAATTAAGCAACTATCACAAGTGTCAAATCATTTAGAGATTCCAAACATGAAAGGTGAATTCCACTAGTTTATTTCCTGTTTAGTGAATGGAGTCAGAAACCCTAGTACATCCAGGTGGCGAGGATTCTCATGTAAATGTATACCACACCACAAGTGGAAAGCAAAGGACTCAGTCCACCCCTTTTCATAGACCTCCTGCATGCAGGTCACACTGCTGAAAGCAAAACAAATATGAAGCGTACACATGGAAGAGGTGAAGAGAAATTCTCCTCGTTCACAGGCCCTTACATGGACTGCCAGCCTGTAAGATACACTGAAACCAACATCATCTTCTACACTGAATACTTCCTGGTGTGGGCAACCATGATCCATGGCCTGCAGGTGGACAGAATCACACTTGTTCAAGAGTATTGATTAGGTAATGCTCAAGAGGCAGGAAGCTGCAACATGGATGCAAGCCCTAATATTACTGATTTGAATAGATTCTCTCCTTTATCCCACGTGGGAAGCACTAGTGTATGTAGAACTGAAAGTGCTGGGCTCTATTCTCAATGAAACATGCTTTAAGCCAGCACAGATTTATTACAATGGTTCTCGTTTTCACTGCAAGTGGTTTGCAGAAGATATTTGACTCCTGTTCTAAATTATCCTACTTGCCAGCTGACTTTTAAGCACATGCATGTTGAAACAAAAATGGATTCTCCCCTCACCTGCTCCTGGAAAACGCGTTTCTCCTCCCCCGTGCTGGGACGGACCACGTAGTCAGTCCTTCTGAAACAAAGATTAGTGTCAGCCCTCAGTGACTGCAGTCAAACTGCAGGTCCAAAGGATATCAAGCAGGACTAGCCACACACAGCCTACCTGCAAATGTGTCTCGGACAGGAGGAATAGATTCTGAATGAATCTACATTAATACAGAGCCTTTCATCTTTAAGGATCTCAAAGCATTCTCCAGATTGTATCCATGGAAAAGCAGCATCATTTAAAGGCTAGAGCAGGATTCTGGGAGTCAGGAGACTTGGGTCCTATCCCCAGCTCTGCCAGTGAAATCCTATCTGGACTGAGGAAAAGGTCACTTCACCTCTCTGCACCCCCATTTACGCGACTGTATTTGTACATGGCTCACAACCTCCCTGCGAGGTAGATTTCTTAAAATACGAAGAGCTCAGAGACAAAGAGGGAAAAGATGCTATGGAAATGCACATGGTCTGTAATACAGGGACCATCAAAACGCTGCTACGGCTAGAACGGAATGTAGCGTCTGTCTAACAAAGCACAGTCAGATGACACAGAATCTACGACAGGAAGCAAAGAAGAATTCCCCATCTAACTTAAATGGCAGGGGGAATTTAAGGAGGAAGAGACTAAATTGCCAGAGTAGGAATTTTGCCAGGACAACAAACTACACCTGAGATCTGGAAACCGAGCTGTGGTCATTAGTGAAGATTCTTTGGTCAGAAATGTACAAAGGAGCACAGAATCCAGCTCATGCTCCTGGTGCTGTACTGGCTCTGCAAGGCTTACTGATAAAGGTTTGTTTATGTCATTAGTAGAGTCATTGGCCCTTACAGAAGCTTTACCAAAAGAAAGGATAGTATGTGGTGACGTGGTCCAGAAGCAGGGGTTCAGGCCCAGAGGCCTGGTGACTGAACCCCACAGCTTTAGTAGGCATCACAGGCCCGGACTTTCAGGCTCTCTCATTGCCCAATACTTACACCCGGGGAATCGGTGTGGTGGCGTCTGAGCTGTCTTCATTTTCCTGTCAAGAAACAAAGAGAAATGTCAGCCTATGGTATCTGCTCGTACCTGTGCTACCACCCCGCAGGTAACCGTGCTACGAAAGGAGAGACTGCCTCACCTTGAAAAAAGTCTGGTCTTTGGTCTCCAACCAGAGCTGGAAGAGTGCTACCAGTTCCTTCTCGTGGTCTTGGGAAGAGCCTGGTACAAGAAGTCCAAGAAGAAAAAATGGTTCACAGAAGTTCTTTATTCTTTATGGAGCCAGCACCCTCCTACCTGTACATCCTGATCAGTTCCCACCACCTCCCCCCACTTTGCATTCATTCAGCTCCAGAGCAACTTCCACTTACAGATAAGTCACTCTCCATACATACCATGATAATGCCAGAGTTAAATACACACAGACTGTTCAGGAAGCCCTAGGTATCCCATAGGTGGGTACAGCAATAGAGGGAAGGATGACAACAGTCAAGATCCAACTCCCCAAACTTCAGCAATAGCAAGAAAGATTGTGTGGGATAAGTGCATCTGATACTGACAGATGATCCTCACTCAGTGCTCCAAGTGAACTCCAGAAAAGTGGACCCCAGTACCCCAATCCCTGAGCAGAAAATTCCCACGCCAAAATTCTGAAGTGAGTGCAGGAGTACCTTCCTGAGTCCAAAGCTCACAATCGGTTTAAGCCTGTGAATATGAGCAAGAATCACTGTGGTTAAGGACAGGAAGTTTTGCCTGGTGGCTAGAGCACAGAACTAGAAGTAGAGATATCTGGACCCTTTTCCTGGCTCTGCCATTTACTTACTAACACCCTGGGTAAGCATCTATCAAGCTATGCCTCAGTTCCCCAAACTGTGTGTAACAACACAGACCTGCCTCACAGAGGTCTGCGGAGCATAATTAACTTCTACAGAATACGTTGAGATCTTTGGGAGGAAGGCACTATAGAAGTGCAAACATGAAAAATGTTTTAGTCACGCTTGAAGGATGGAAGTGAAGGTCAGCAACACAAAGCAAGATGCTCCATCCCCTCTGGCCACTTACTCTACATAGCTGTCCCGTGTGCATCATTGAGACTTCACTGATGGCACAAACAAGACTTCCCTCTTGTAAGTCTTGCAGGGTACAGATACCTTGCCACAGCTAACAGTAGAGAGAGTAGCCGACTACTGAAATAGCTGCTCTTCTCATTTCTCCAAGCTGCAGCAAATTGGGAAGGAAACACCTGGAGAAAACATCTGATCTTAACTATTTAGAAAACATGGTATGAAACAAGTTACCTACCAAGCAATTTCCACTGCTGAGTTTTTTCCTTGAATTCAACAAAGGGAGAAAAGCTGGAAGGAACATCTGCAATGGAAAAGACAAAGGCGTTTCATGCCCCATGTTCCACGGATGTCTTACAAAGGCGCACATGCAAACTTTTACTACTGTCTTTCATCTCATGATGAAAAATAAAGCACTCTAACAGATTAAGTCACTACATCTCTAAATATGGAGTTGATGAAGGGTATTTTAGCAGGTCAGGGTGGCAATGGAAACCTCAATAAATCAGAACAGAATACCGAGCCTTTCACTTAGAGGTTGCCAGTTTGAATCCTGTTCAGAATGAAAGAGACCAGAAGTGACCATATGATGGCTGCTTTTTGGCCAACATGAAATGAGAATTTGGGAAACATCAGCCCAGTTCCCAGTGAAGAATCCACATTGCAAAGACTATCCTCACAAATGATACTACCTGCTCCCCTTTTGGAAGCCTCAGCTAAGGAGCCAGGGACCAAATGGGCGATGGAGACTGAACTCTTTGTGCCCGAGCGTTGGAGTCTTAATGGAAGAAGCCTGCACCGCCACTACCCAGGTCATACCTGTTCTGTGGATAATCAGAAAACTTCAGTTCCCTGGGCTCTTTCAGGCACCTTTCACCAGCACTCAGCTCAACATACAAAGTTTATAAAGAGATCAGGAACCAAGCTGGATCCCAGGCACTGTGGTAACAGGATACAAAACAACTGCAACACCACTCAACCATGCTGCAGAACCCCTATCAGATGTGCAAGCAACACTGGCAATGACTCAGTGCTTTTGTGAATTAATTGCTGACTGGGGTTAAAATACAGACCAGCACAGATTAAAAATAGTAATGTTGTTTGTACTGGCATTTGAGTATGAGATTTTTACCTCTGCTGTCACCTGTCAGATATTGCAGAGCAGGCAAAACCAGTTCTGACCAGTTAGGGGCAAAGGAGAACCAGCTATTCAGAGTGCTCGCAGGGGAAGACTGCCAATCCAGAACTTTATCCTCAAGCTGAAAAAGAAAACAAGATGCATTTATAGTGTCTTTCATACAAGCGCTAAAGGTTTAATATGTAAGATAATAGAATATACAGCAGAGAGAAAGAAAGGGCAGCCAAAAAAGGCAAAGATGTGACCAGCTGTCATAAATATAAAGGGAAGGGTAAACACCTTTAAAATCCCTCCTGGCCAGAAGAAAAATCCTCTCACCTGTAAAGGGTTAAGAAGTTAAAGGTAACCTTGCTAGCACCTGACCAAAATGACCAATGAGGAGACAAGATACTTTCAAAAGCTGGGAGGAGGGAGAAAAACAAAGGGTCTGTGTCTGTCTGTGTGATGCTTTTGCCGGGGACAGAACAGGAATGGAGTCTTAGAACTAAGTAAGTAATCTAGCTAGGTATGTGTTAGATTATAATTTCTTTAAAGGCTGAGAAAATAGCTGTGCTGAATAGAATGAATATTTCTGTCTGTGTGTCTTTTTTGTAACTTAAGGTTTTGCCTAGAGGGATTCTCTAGGTTTTGAATCTAATTACCCTGTAAGGTATCTACCATCCTGAGTTTACAGAGGTGATTCCTTTTTACTGCTATTAAGTCTTCTTGTAAGACAACTGAATGCTTTTTCATTGTTCTAAGATCCAAGGGTTTAGGGTCTGTGCTCACCTATGCAAATTGGTGATGATTTTTACCAAACCTTCCCCAGGAAGTGGGGTGCAAGGGTTGGGAGGATTTTGGGGGGAAAGACGTGTCCAAACTACGTTTTTTCAGGAACCCTGATAAAGTTTGGTGGTGGCAGTGGAAGTCCAAGGGTAAAATAGTTTGTACCTTGGGGAAGTTTTAACCTAAGCTGGTAAAAGTAAGCTTAGGAGGTTTTCATGAAGGTCCCCACATCTGTACCCTAGAGTTCAGAGTGGGGAAGGAACCTTGACACCAGCTAAATTGTGAGGAGACACACATAGGAAAAGGATATGTCAGACAACAGAAGCTGCAGAGGAGAAAGCTCTTGCACCAGTGTGAATGAAGGCTGCACATGTGAAAAACAAGTGGCTCCCACCTCATCTATCGTTAATATATGAACATGAAGAAAGGGAGAGAGAAGTTCTACAGTCAGATGGCTTCAAATTTATTATAAATGGTGCAAAAGTTCTCTTTCCCAGAGTTTATGAAACACACGTTTAAAACCAAGAAGGGTATCTAAAGGCTTGTTCACTTGATTCAGGGGAATCACTGACATGTTTAACTAGCAGAAAATTCCACAATTTTGCTGAGTATAGAAAGACTTCTACAAGACCGATAAATTAGTAGATCCTTACCACAGACAGAGTAGCAGGTCCTTCTAGAAGGAGGATCTCCAGAAGAAGAGAGAAGAAGCTGGAAGAGATTTCATTTACTCCAAGACATGGCTTGATCTCTTCAAGAGGTCTTTGAATGAAGGAAAAAAAAAAAACAAAAAAAAACCCCACAAAATATTAAATAATTTGGGTTTAAAAACATTTTACCAGCATACTCAACACGGCTTAGCCATGCCACTGCTTCCGCTGCTCTTGCCATCGTGGCTATACTACTATTGATACCCACGCTAGCTCTCAGTGAGATAATGCGAGCTGGAAATCATGTCCTTCGCTTGTAGTATAGCTATAGCCTGTCTCACTCTCTCTCTATCACACCCACCCCTCTATTCACTTTTTGGAAACCACTTACTCTTCTTTAACAGCTGACAGAGCAATGGGGGATGGGTCCTGTGGTATTGGTGGGATTCCATCAGCATTGCTAAACGAGTCGGCCAAATCTTCCACCTCAGATTTAATCACCTTCAACTTTTTTTTCTTCTTTTCTTCCTTTTCTTTCACCTTCTTCTTCAGGATGGCAAGGTCAAACAAGGCTTTGGATAAGAGGAGACCGAACAAATCTCAGTGAAACACTTCAGTTTATAACAGTAGGGATCAGAAATGAACTAGATACTCAATTATGTATTTGGAAATGTATGCTACCACCAAATTATTCCACTGGAATATGGATTAACTTTTTGGAGTGAATGACTTTTTATATATCTTTATAGATGTTTGTATAACATTACACATATCCCCATACAACAGCATCTCGCCCTTAACTGCTGCAAAATAAGCAGTTAGTGCCACAGGGCACTTATTCCATCTTCTGCATTATTTGTAAGGAGATTCCGTGGGAAATCCCCTCCTCTTCCTCAATGTACAGGTCTTGACTAGAGAAATTCTTTAGCTGGGGAAAAGGGTGTTTAAAAAATAGGTGACAGAGATTGGGAGGACTGCCATATTTACCTAGATATCTAACATGCCACAGATTGCATTTATCCTCAGCTTTTCTTGTGCACATAATCTCCTGCGTCTACATTATTTATATCCACTAGCCTACCAAGTAATCATTAAATTAGGGTTATTTTCATGAAGGAAATTTTTTCCAGACCCAAATCTATAGCTATGTTTATTTTTGTTAATATTTTGAGCTGTTCATTGCTAACAGACAAACTGCACTGTAAGTTGATGGACAACCACTCTACTTCGCTCTGGAGAGCTGCAGCAACAGAAAGCCAAAGGGGCACATTCCCATGACAACACTGACCTGCCAAGGAGCCCTTCCGGCCAGCATTCACACGGGTCATGATGTCATCAAGAGTCAGGTCCCCTGTCACTAGGTCAGGGTGGTCCTACACAGGGGAAAGAGGGATAGGGGAAAGAGGCACAGGAGAAAAAGGGCAGCGTGTTAAAATAACGAAGAGGCCATGGCAAAGACCTAGAATGTATCTGTGGATTGCCTACAGAAACTCAACTTACTGAAGGTGAACCTAGGAAACTACTTAACCCTTGTGGCACTCCGTACCTCAGAGCATCCCCCTGGAACCTCCACATTCACCCTGACATATAATTATGATATAGTTCATACAAAGCATGGCATACAGTCCACAAACATTTAATCTCCCCATAACACATCACTGGTGAGTTCTAGGAGACCTCTGTAGATGTCAAAATAAAAGACAAAAGGTACATATCTATGTAGACTTAACTGCAGAGCGTGATAAAGGTTAAACTGGTTATGCTTTGACAAGTGACAAAGCCCTCATGAGTCCAGATGTATTCTCTCCCTGGGCTCCCAAATCAAACTGCAGTTTAAAACTCAAACATTTAACTCCTGGCATCTCAATGCTGGCACTTTCAGGGACCATGCCTGCAAAGCCGTAACTCCCCAACATTCTGGGATTTGGAAACCAAGATGAATTCTACCTCTTCCATCCTCAAAGATTCCAAAGCCACAACCTAGCTGACAATTTTGCTGAGGATGCATGAGGAAGAATAGAAGCCAACTTGGGTCTCCCATAGCTGTTTTGACTTTGAAGGGCTGAAAGAGATAAACTTCTCATTGTGGGGTGTGGAGAGGCAGATATGACACATGGAAAGTAGAGGGGCTGTATGAGAAGGGCCCGTATGAGAAGGGCCCATAAGAAGTTACAATAATTTTACCAGCCATAACTGCACTATACCTTACAGCTGACAGACAAGCTAAAAAACAAACAGAGGTAATTCCCAGCCCCGTGTCTCCTAGGTGTCTTACAGGCTGACGTTTCCGTTTCTCATGATGCTTCTTCAGCATCATCTTCAGGTCATTCTCCCCAAAATCAAGTTTATCTGTAATGAAATAAATCCAAGAAAAACTATTACCAGAATTCCCTGTCAGTCTGTTATTACAGTAATTTAACATACTTTTTCCTTATCCATCCCCGCCTTCAACAATCTTCAAGTTTTAATAGCTAAATGCAACTTGACAGCTTGAAATTCAGTCTGTGACCCAACCAGAGCAGGTCATGAAAAGCCACCACAACACTTTCTTATCCAGCTTTTCTTGGTGGTTTTCTTGGGAGTAGTGTGTAAGAGTAGTGTGCAGATTTGACTAGACAGCCCTAGGATTAGCTCCCTTGATATACAATACCGTTCAACTTGCATTATGGGGCGCTGCTTTATCCATTAGAGAGTGAACAATGAACATACACATCACAGCAACAGAGAGGAAGGAAGGCTGTGTGTTAAAATACTAGCTTGCCTCAACAGAAATTCAGCCTTGAAAGAAACCGGAAGGAGTATATCTAGAGACCTCACGGATCAAGAATAAAGTGAAGCATTTCAAAAGATCAGGTCCATGATGTCATTAACTTTCAGTACTTGACTTTTCACAAGGGACTGGAAGGAATCACCCTTTCTGAATAAAGCTATGTCTATACTAGAGAGTTTACAACAGCACAGCTGTACCGATGCAGCTGCACCGCTGTAAGATCTCGTGTTGCTGCTCTATGACGATGGGAGAGAGTGTGTGTCACTTGGGGGAAGGTGTGCAGGGGAGCACGTTTCACACCCTTGAGCAACGTAAGTTTTGCCAACATACATGGTAGAGTAGACATGGCCTAAGGAGTTCCAAGCACCTTCTGACTACTTCATTTGTGCCTTCGCTCAATTCTCACCTGCTGTTTTCATATCCAGAGTTGACAATGTGGGAATCACTCTCAGAGGAAGAGCTGGACTCGGGCAATGTGCTGGAGAATTTGGAAGCCAGGAACTTAGATCTGAGAAAACAAAAAGCCGTAAAGTTAATTTTTTCCCCGCCCCGACAGGGAATGCTGCCCAAATAGCCAATTAACTCTATCCCCAGGGTTCAAAGGAGCCAAGCCAATGAAACATGAATCCAATAGCTACCTTCCTATCAAAAAGACACTCTCCACATCCCCTCACTTCCCTGGCAGCTTCCCTTCCACCAACTGGACTAGTTATTTCAACAGCCATTAAAAGCAGACCTGAATTAGAGGAACAGTGTTTTAATAGTCTGGTAGTTGAGTCTCAGGGCTAATCCCAACACCGATATGGATGCGGTGCATGGTTTTAGCCAAGTCACTTCATCTTTGCATGAATATTTCAATTTCCCTTTCTTATCTCTTTAACAGCAATATTGCGAGGCATTACTACTAAAATTTTGTATAGAGCTCTGAAAAAAAAATAAGGTGTTATTGATTCCCCCAGAAAACAAACAGTCTGAGTATGCACCCCAGTACAAGCAGGAGAACCATGGTCCACCCGTTTCCCAACCTGCACAAACACAAAACACTGTCAGGGAAAGAAAACACATGAACTTTAAAAGTAAATAAAGGTGATTGTTTCCGTGATGTGCACGCCTATCCACTAGGAACCTGACTCTCAACCCCCACCTAAGCATAAAGTCAATCAGAAGGTGGTACACCATTGATTACTACCACCTTGGGCACCCCTGGAACCAGGAACCCAGAGCTGGAAGTCTGTATTATCTGTTATCCATCAGTTCCCTGAGCCATCCGTTGCCCCGTGTAAGGCAAGTTTATGTCAGAAACGTATTGAGGAAGGATTTATTATTCTCCAATAAAAAGTAAAATTCCTAGGAAATAGTGACTTTTCCCATGTCCAGTGCTGGCATCAAGGCCAAAGAAGGCTTTCAACTGTGCCAGTATCTGCAGAGAGCTTTTCAGACCAGCCCACACCCCCATCTCTCATGCTATTCCTGGAACACACTGGCTACATTACCTTCTTCATCAGAGGATAAAGTGGTGTCTCCACATTCCTCCTTCACCTCCCTCAGAACCTTCAGGTAGCGCTGATGTGTCCGTCTATCCCGTTCTTCTGGGCCACATGGAGGGGATGGATATTTTTTTTTAAGGGTCAGATCAGGGCCACCTTTCCTAGCCAGTTCCAGCAGGTGCTGTAGTAAAGAGACAGACATCTACAACAGAGGGAAGACTCTAGGATGCAGAGTCCAGCTTTGAGGGGAATGAGTAACTTATACCCACCTACAGGTCAATTTAATTAGTTAAAAAAATTATAACATATACCATCATTACATGGTTGCTGGTATTACTTACCCAGTTCTTTATAAGCTAACTAACAGCATTCTAGTATGTAGTATGTAGGGAATCCCAAAAAGTATGCCAGTACTTAATAAAGGGGAAGTCTAATAACTGACGGTATTCCTGCATCCCTTTCCATTCTCATCATCCCTTATTCTCATTCTATATGATCCATTTTGTCAAGTACGGGCTTGTCATTGTTCGGAAGAGCACCTGAAGAAGTTTGCACCCCATGAAGTTTAGCACTTCAAAAGAAGAAAGTTGTTTAACCCTTAGGATAACAAAGAGGAGGTATTTGATCCACATGCAAACCCCAGCTCCCAGCTCCCATTCCCATCCCCAGTGTAAGGGCTCCCATCCCGCTCAACAGGTAGAACAGTTCAGTCCCCCTGACTATCTAACCTTAGCCAAAAGCCACCATCATGGCATCGAGCCCAGTAATTATATGCCTCCAGCCTACATTGCTGTTGTGACATCTCTTCTCTCCGATTCCTGGCCTGAGAGACAGGCAAGATGCTTCAGGAGCACAGACTGAGCGATCTTCCCAGTAGAGGAGGGTAGGAGTGGCCCTTCCACAAGTCCAGACCTGTTCTACCTACCAGCAGCCAGAAACTCTCCCTACTCCTGACCTCAGTACCTCCACTGCACTGTCTAGTTTCACTCAAACTGCAGCTTCCAAGGACTGCTTCTTCAAGAGACAGTGAAGTTTAATTGGTGTCTGTAAAATGCTTTGAGATCCTCAGATTAAAGATCCAGGAGTCATGTCCTTAATTAAGGACTGCCTAAGAAAGGTGAGACTATTGACTGACAGCAGAAGTGGCGACGTTGGTACAAATAAATGGTTTATGGAAGATAGTTCCTCTTTCCTTATCTACCAAGAGACTCAAGTTCGGGTTCTGGGTTTCCCCTGCTAAAGGGTATGGCATCAGTAACATCCAAGCGGATAAGCTTAGGTTTTTATGACCACTTACAAAAGAAACGGGACACTGAACTCAATCTCAGCAGGAGAAAAACTGTCCAATTAGCCTTCAAAACAACACATGCAACCAGCTTTAATACAAGGCGAAAGATTTATACAGTCTGAAGAGAAACTATCTAATGTTTAATACAGTAGTATTTTTTCATGACTATTAACAACTGGATGAAAACATTGTTATATTAAAAATAACCTCAAACAATACTTCACTGCACTCCCGGTCAGATACATTTAGAAGCCAAGATGCCAATGCCTTAACGAAAATGGAATGCAGACTAATGGTTAGAGAAAAATAGTTGGAGTCAGTACTAGCGGTTTGCTATCACAGGTGACAAGAAGTCAGCATTGGGAACGGACTAGCCCAGGGAGTCCGAACTCTCTGGTTCTATTCCCAACATTGACACTGAACAACATGATGCTGGGGGAAGTCACTTGACCCTCACTTCGCCAGCCCCTAAAATGACAATATTTATTTTGCTGGGATGGAAGGGGGTGAGGGAGAAAGGCTGAGAGCTAAATATAATTGGTCTCTATATTTGGCCTTGGTGCAACTGCTGCTGGAATACTAGGTCCAGTTCTGGGGCCCATAATCCAAGAAGGAGGTAGATAAATTGGAGAAGGTTCAGAGAAGAGTCAAGAGAACAATTAAAGGATGAGAAAACATCTCTCTAGTGACAGACTCAAAGCTCAATCTATTCAGTTTAACAAAGGGAAGGTTAAAGGGTGACTTGATTACACTCTATACATATCTGCATGGGGAACAAATATTTAAAAATGGGCTCTTCAGTCTAACAGGGAAGGCTGGAGGTTGAACCTAAACCAGTTCAGACTGGGGGAAACAAGCTGAAAATGTATACCAGTGGGTAACTACCTTGTCATAAATACAAAGGGAAGGGTAACCACCTTTCTGTATACAGTGCTATAAAATCCCTCCTGGCCAGAGGCAACATCCTGTTACCTGTAAAGGATTAAGAAGCTCAGCTAACCAGGCTGGCACCTGACCCAAAGGACCAATAAGGGGACAAGATACTTTCAAATCTTGGGGAAAGGCTTTTGTTTGTGCTCTTTGTTTACTTGGTTGTTCTCTCTTGGGACAGAGAGGCCAGACAGAAATCCATGTTCTCCAACCCATCCTATTCCAAGTCTCCCATATTACAACCAGTATAGGTAAGACAGGCAAGGCGGATTAGTTTATATTTTGTTTTATGTGAATTTTCCCTGTGTTAAGAGGGAGGTTTATTCCTGTTTTCTGTAAATTTAACGTTTTACCTAGATGGGGATCCTCTGTGTTTTGAATCTGAATACCCTGTAAAGTGTTTTCCATCCTGATTTTACAGAGATTATTTTTACCTCCCCCCCCCACTTTTTTTTTTTTAAATAAAATCCTTCTTTTAAGAACGTGACTGATTTTTCCATTGTTCCAAGATCCAGGGGTTTGGATCTTTGATGATTTTGTAACCAATTGGTTAGGATATTATTCTCAAGCCTCCTGAGGAAAGGGGGTGTGTAGGGCTTGGGGGGATATTTTGGGGCAAGACGTCTCCAAGTGGTCTCTTTCCCTGTTTCGTTTGAAATGCTTGGTGGTGGCAGCATACGGTTCAAGGACAAGGCAAAATTTGTACCTTGGGGAAGTTTTTAACCTAAGCTGATAAGAATAAGCCTAGGGGATCTTTCCTGAGGGTCCCCACATCTGTACCCTAGAGTTCAGAGTGGGGAAGGAACCCTGACATACCCCTTGAAGAATCTACCAAGGGTCATGCTGCATCACTGGCAATTTTAAAATCAAGACTGGATGTTTTCCAAAAGCTCTGCCCTAGGTATTATTTTGGGGATAGTTCTATGGCCTGTGTTTTACAGGAGATCAGACTAGATGATCACAATGGTCCCTTCTGACCGTGGAATCTATACATTATTTATAGAACCATGAGGTTCTCATGGGGGAAGGAAAAAAAAAAGTGGGAGGGTGCTGCATAGAAGAGTAAGGCGTCTGTGCAGGTTCAGGGCAAGATAGATACTTGTCAAATATCTGCGTGAGCATCCAGAATCCTTTCAGCAACTTTACATTTAGGGACCAACCAAGCCTCAAATCAAAACAACGGCAGTATTTAATAAAACATTCCAGTAGGGAATAGTGGCTACATGAACACCACCAAATCCTTCAACAGACAAAAACTTAAACCATGTTTTTCATGTAACGCATCAAGTAACTCACTGCCCCTAGCAAGAACTTACATTGCGGGAAGCAAGGATCTGCTTCAGCAGTCGGCAGAAGTACTGCTGCTGGGAGTTCAGGTAGCGTTTGTACTGGGACTTGAAACAGAGCTGTCGGTATTTCACAACTTCAGGATTAAAGTGCCCATCTGTAGAAAAGAATAAAAAAAACTGTTTTGACTTCCCTTAGCTACAAGCTGAAAGGAAACCTTTTTTAAAAGTTTTCAGTTTATTTTCTCTACATAAATAATCCAGATGCTACAGCAGCCACGACCTGTTGAAAAATCAAGTATAATATCAAAGAGATTACATTTCTCAGAGGTGTGACAAGATCTGGAGCTTTGCTGTTCTAGGTCAGATGACCAAGAGCTCTTGTCACATTACAGTGGCCTCTGAGAAATAAGTCTGGAGGTCTCAGCAGACAAGTGTACACATCACAAAAAAGGCACTAGTTGATGCCTTGTTGACAGTCTCAGCAAACAGGTCTGTGTTGTACCAAGCCCATGAATAAACAGAGCTCCAGTCTCCTTCTCGATCTACCTGGCACCTTTCATCAGATATACATTCAATAAAAAAAAAATTAAAAGCAGAATGAGCTGACACTGACCTCGGAAGAGTTTCTGGGCAATGTGCAGTGGGTTTCCAAAGCGGAAGTTCTCTCCGCTGAACAGGGCTGGGATGAGCTTGTTCTGGTGCTCAGTGTTGTTTTCCGGGAAATGGGGCAAGAACTTTTTTAGGTGGTCTCGCTGTGAGTCTGTCAGCACCTCCTGCCAAGTAGACAGGCTGACAACTTCAAAAAAGATCTCAGGCTGAAGGAGACAAAGACAAGAATGAAGCAAAATACCTTTCAGTATCTTGAACAAATCTTTATCCCTCAAGGGTTTCCAGAGTTAAATATAAGTCACAAGACACTGTGTGGTGCAGACTTTGGAAAGCGGTAGTGTAAAACACTGAAAGGCGAACGTATTAAAGGATTCCAGTCATGAGGACCCATAACAGATGGAGAGAGAGAGATCAGGAGGTATAAAAGTAACAGAAAGATGTTTTAATATTAGATCTGAGAAGACAGTGAGAGTCACTACGTTTACTAGATAAAGAACAGACTAGGAAAAAAGGGTGCTTTTAAAATAGATTTGGCTAACATGACTTGAAACACCACTCAGCACCTTTAAAATCATGTTTAGCTAGCTATGTTGTAATCTAGGAGGGAGCCCAGGCTACAAGAAAACAAGCTGTCAACCACTAGCTGTTAAAATGTCTCTATACAGGTGTCAGGGGAAGGGGGAGTTCCATTTGTGTTAAACTAACCAGACTGAGTCAAGCTGATTTCAAAACCCACCTTTTTCAGCAGGGCCTGGGACACTTGGGGATGTTACCCCTCTTTTTCCCCACCTCACAACTGCTCTGACTTTCCTCTGTGGAACAGTGAGAATAATATCCACAACCTCCTTGCGAGGAGAGTAAGTAGTTACGTTTGACAAACACTCTGGAAATGGAAAGTGCTCTTATTATTACTTACATCCTCTAAGAGGTCCTCTGGCAGGCTAACTCTTGTTGTTCCCAGCATGCAGTCCTCCATGATCCGTGTGCCATTTCCCTCCCCGCATGGTCCCAGCTCCAATGGGTCTGTCAGCATGTGGTCCAGAGAATCCATTCTGCACTGTACTCTCAGTCCCTGAACAAAAGAAACTATCATCTACTGGCATAAACTTGCCAACAACAAAGTCCAAAATTCTCAGATACAACTGAAGGGGTCAGTTTTTTACAAGGTTTGATGAAGAAATTATTTTAACAGAATCCATTCAAGTTCCACAGAATTGTGTAACTGCCATGTGAATTTACTAAATAGTGAAATAGACAATGCAGATCCGATAGAGGTACTGGGACAATCACTCTTTCAGATGACATGCCAGCACACAAACATACACAGAGTATATATAAACACCACTAGGGAAACAGAAATGGACATTAGCTGATTAATAGCCATAGTTTTACATTTTTCTTACCTGTTCCACTTATAACACTAATAATTTACTTTTCACTATATATGCAACTTATATTTTGCCTGTCACTAAACTTTAATAATAAAGACTGGCTTGGTCAGCTTCACTTTGAGTCTTATGCACTACATCATTGCTGCAATATTTGGGATGAAACACTATTGAGGAATGTTTAAATCCACATAAAGAAAGTGTTTTTATATACAAACTAATTTGGAGGCCTAAACTTAAATCACTTTTACATTCAATTCACTCTTACAACATGGTTTATGGTTCATGCTCAGAAGCCTCACAACCCAAGACTCTGAAGAGGGTGAAACCTATAAGTAGAGTAATGCAAACTACAAGAAATAGAAAAACCCAAGACATGGGGATAAATGACAAGTGTAAAAAGAATGATGAAGTAAGAGCTACTGGAATTAGAGGGTGTTGCCTGCTGAGCAAACCAGACCTCAGGCTACAGGTCTGCAAAGATACTTCAAGGCTCTGACCAGATGCGAGACCTGTAAATATTTTCCCTTTATTTTCCATAGCAGCCTGAAGCTTTCTTACAAGCGAGTTAAACATTACTCTCATGCCTCCACTCTTGAGCTCTCTGCCACCATGCAAAATATGCCACAATAAGACGATGTAGACATGAAAGAATTCAAGCCGTTGCTTCTGTGGTTGTTACTTCAATACACCATCTACAAAGGGCCAACTACTCAGCAGCATCAGGCTTGTCCAAACAGCAAACGTTAAGCCATTCATTAGTTTGCCCTACATGTGAATCCCGATTCATGTTCAGCCACTGGAACACTGAACGTAATTAATTTTGAAATCTCATTTCTATTCCAAGCCATAGTGCAGTTTGATTCAATATATCACAGGGGATGAGTTCCTTTTCAGAACTAAATTGGTTCAGAGGAGGAATTACCTCTTGCCTGCAGAAAGCGTGGACACTCTAGCCAAGGATTAAGAACATTAGAGAAGCGGGATTAAAGTATGTGAACTGAAGTCATCTCAAATGTACCTGATCTGTGAATAAACAAGAGATTGAACTTTAATCAATAAGAGTAGAAAAATGGGAACACATTTACTTTTTTAAAATTAAAACCCAAGTTCTAGGACTTTTAGCTTCATAAATAATCTGGTTAAACCATGTGAATTCATCATAAATTGGAGAGAGACAGACAACTACACTGCCAATAAAGACAATTATAATCCAACATGGTCAACTAGCATTTCAATGGGGTTTACAAAATATACTCTATAAGCTTTGAGAGGTATGGGAAGTCATACTAGTTCTACTATACAGGGAGAAACTGAGGCACAGAGATTAAGTGACTTGCTTAAGAGCCAGTGGCAGTCAGGAATAAATCTCAGCAGTCCTTGCTCCCACTGCCCAAAAGACCGTTTACACAGCAAATTCAATGCCTGACCTACCATTCCCTATTAAAAATATTACAATCATGATACTCTACACTAGCTACTATAAGACACAGAAAGAAAAGGAGTACTTGTGGCACCTTAGAGACTAACCAGTTTATTTGAGCATGAGCTTTCGTGAGCTGATGAAGTGACCTGTAGCTCACGAAAGCTCATGCTCAAATAAATTGGTTAGTCTCTAAGGTGCCACAAGTACTCCTTTTCTTTTTGCGAATACAGACTAACACGGCTGTTACTCTGAAATAAGACACAGAGTTACTTAATTCTTCCAGTTCACCCTCATTTATTTTTAAAAGGGCTTTCCAAATTTATTTAGATCTTGCGGCCTATACCAGGCTCAAAGCACTTACAAAATATAACATCAACCATAGATAAAATGAAAACAAAACAAATGCTCAAACGCAAACCACAGAGACTATAACAACATACACCCACTAACAGGGGTGGGCAATCTACGGCCTGCTAGCCATTTTAAGCCGGCCCTCGAGCTCCCGCTGGGGAGTGGGGTCTGGGGCTTGCCTTGCTCCGGTGCTCCAGCCAGTGCAAAGGGTGTGGAGCCACTCCACACGGGAGCCGTGGCATGGCCTGGCTCCGGTGCTTCAGCAGGAGAGCAGGGTTGGGGGCCGCTCCATGCAGCTTCCGGAAGCTGCAGCATGGCCCCGCTCCGGCTCCTACATGCTCCAATGGTCCCCTCCGGCGCTCCAATGGGAGCTGCAGGGGTAGTGCCTGCGGACAGGGCAGCATGCAGAGCCACCTGGCTGCGCCTCCGAATAGGAGCCAGAGAAGGGACATACCGCTGCTTCCAGGAGCCACTTGAGAAAAGTGCCGCCCGCATCCCTGAGCCTTTCCCCAAGCCCCAACCCCCTTCCCTGATCCCCCTCCCGCCCTCCAAACCCCTTGATCCCAGCCTGGAGCACCCTCCTACACCCCAAACCCCTCATCCCAAGCCCCAACCCACATCCCACTCCCCAGCCTGGAGGCCCCTCCTGCACCCTAAACTCCTCATTTTTGGCCCCACCCCGGAGCCCTCACCCCCTCCGCATCCCAAAGCCAATTTTTGAGCCTTCATGGCCTGCTATACAATTTCTATTCCCAGATGTGGCCTTTGGGCCAAAAAGTTTGCCCACCCCAGTGCTAACATATCACATAACAAAACTAACTCCTCAAATGGCACTGATCATCACCCTCTAAGCATCCCTTCCAAAGAGCCCTGGGAAAGAAGGATGGACATAGATAGATCTGTTTGCAATGGCTAGGTATTTCTTCAGGGAGTGCTCATCCCCCAAAATAATTCAATGCTTTTTCTGCTAACAACAAAAGTGGATAACCAAAGTCAGCAGCAACACTACAAACAAACAAACAGTAAGTGCACAGGATGGAGGAAAAAATAGCCTGGCTGAGGACACATGTCCACTCCAGGGATCAGAAGCCGCTAGAAAGGAATATGGTTACCCGGGTCACAAACAGTGTCTTGGACAACGTTGCCAAGCACCCCCAACAAAAAGCCCCACTCTCTCCACGGATCCCCCCGCCCCCCAGGAACCCTCACACCATGCCAGTAGCTCATCCCTGGGAACCCAACCACCCTGCCCCATGGACCACCCAGCTCCCCCCCCGCAGGAGCCCCATGGGCCACCCAGCTCCCCCCCCCCCAGGAGCCCCATGGGCCACCCAGCTCCCTCCCCCCCCCCCAGGAGCCCCATGGGCCACCCAGCTCCCTCCCCCCCCCCCAGGAGCCCCATGGGCCACCCAGCTCCCTCCCCCCCCCCCCAGGAGCCCCATGGGCCACCCAGCTCCCTCCCCCCCCCCCCAGGAGCCCCATGGGCCACCCAGCTCCCTCCCCCCCCCCCCAGGAGCCCCATGGGCCACCCAGCTCCCTCCCCCCCCCCCAGGAGCCCCATGGGCCACCCAGCTCCCTCCCCCCCCCCCCAGGAGCCCCATGGGCCACCCAGCTCCCTCCCCCCCCCCCCAGGAGCCCCATGGGCCACCCAGCACCCTCCCCCCCCCCAGGAGCCCCATGGGCCACCCAGCACCCTCCCCCCCCCCCCCAGGAGCCCCATGGGCCACCCAGCACCCTCCCCCCCCCCCCAGGAGCCCCATGGGCCACCCAGCACCCTCCCCCCCCCCCCAGGAGCCCCATGGGCCACCCAGCACCCTCCCCCCCCCCAGGAGCCCCATGGGCCACCCAGCACCCTCCCCCCCCCCCAGGAGCCCCATGGGCCACCCAGCACCCTCCCCCCCCCCAGGAGCCCCATGGGCCACCCAGCACCCTCCCCCCCCCCCAGGGGGCCCATGGGCCACCCAGCACCCTCCCCCCCCCCCAGGGGGCCCATGGGCCACCCAGCACCCTCCCCCCCCCCCAGGGGGCCCATGGGCCACCCAGCACCCTCCCCCCCCCCCAGGGGGCCCATGGGCCACCCAGCACCCTCCCCCCCCCCAGGGGGCCCATGGGCCACCCAGCACCCTCCCCCCCCCCAGGGGGCCCATGGGCCACCCAGCACCCTCCCCCCCCCCAGGGGGCCCATGGGCCACCCAGCACCCTCCCCCCCCCCAGGGGGCCCATGGGCCACCCAGCACCCTCCCCCCCCCAGGGGGCCCATGGGCCACCCAGCTCCCTCCCCCCCCCCCAGGAGCCCCATGGGCCACCCAGCTCCCTCCCCCCCCCCCAGGAGCCCCATGGGCCACCCAGCACCCTCCCCCCCCCCAGGAGCCCCATGGGCCACCCAGCACCCTCCCCCCCCCCCCAGGAGGCCCATGGGCCACCCAGCACCCTCCCCCCCCCCAGGAGGCCCATGGGCCACCCAGCTCCCCCCCCCCCAGGGGGCCCATGGGCCACCCAGCTCCCCCCCCCCCCCAGGGGGCCCATGGACCCCCCAGGAAGCCCGCCCCAAGGAGCCCCATGGACCACCCAGCTCCCCCCCCAGGCTCCTGTCCCCCCGTTCCCCATCCCCAGGAGCCCCCCCTCACCTGTCCCGCGCAGCCGGCTCCAGGCCGCACGCGGCTCACCCAGCTCCCAAATTTCGGGAGGGGCGCAGCAGGCGGGGAGTTCGCGGAGGAGGGGGGGGGGGAGGAGAGGCGCGTGCGCGCGCACCCTCTCCCCAGAGCGCGAGCACGGTGCCCGGAAGGCGGAGCCCCCAGCTCAGCCTGGCGGACCCTTCTTACGCATGCGCGCCTGCCCTTCCCGGCGGCCTCAGCGTCGAGAGCCTGCGCGCCAGCCTGACATCACGCAGGCGTGATGTCACGTAGTGGGCGTGGCTCTGGGTGGGTGGGGTTAGCGCAGCGCCGGGGGGCGGTACCGGGAAAAATAGGGAGCAAGGTTTGTTGGGTGCCCCGGGGGGTGCGGCTGCGGGTGCCAAGGTGAGGGGGAGGGGCACTGGTGTGGGGGGGCGGACAGACGTGGGGGGAGGGGCACTGGTGTGGGGGGGCGGACAGACGTGGGGGAGGGGCACTGGTGTGGGGGGGCGGATAGACGTGGGGGGAGGGGCACTGGTGTGGGGGGGCGGACAGACGTGGGGGAGGGGCACTGGTGTGGGGGGCGGATAGACGTGGGGGGAGGGGCACTGGTGTGGGGGGGCGGACAGAAGACGTGGGGGGAGGGGCACTGGTGTGGAGGGGGGCGGACAGATGTGGGGGGAGGGGCACTGGTGTGGAGGGGGCGGACAGACGTGTGGGGGAGGGGCACTGGTGGGGGGGGCGGACAGACGTGGGGGGGAGGGGCACTGGTGTGGAGGGGGCGGACAGACGTGGGGGGGAGGGGCACTGGTGGGGGGCGGATAGACGTGGGGGGAGGGGCACTGGTGTGGAGGGGGGCGGATAGACGTGGGGGGAGGGGCACTGGTGTGGAGGGGCGGACAGACGTGGGGGGGAGGGGCACTGGTGGGGGGCGGATAGACGTGGGGGGAGGGGTACTGGTGTAGAGGGGGTGGATAGACGTGGGGGGGAGGGGCACTGCTGTGGAGGGGGGCGGATAGATGTGTGGGGAGAGGGGCATTGGTGTGGAGGGGGCAGATAGATATGTGTGTGGGGGGGTCTGATAGTGTCTGAGCTTTTCTCAGCATTCTCCTTGTAGGGGTGACCTTGCACCTGCTCGTTCCAAGGTCTCTAACCATGCTTGATGCGTTTCTCCAGCCAAAACTGGTTTATCACATGCTGTGGTTGAGCCGTCTGGACAGCTGCCAGACCAGGTTAAACCTGGCTTTAAAACCGCATATGAGGATCTTTAATGAGTGCAGCTCCTTTTGGGGAATCAGTTTGGCTGCAAATGCAAATAGAAAACAGTTATGTAGGTTGTCCCTCAATCTTCTCTTCTGGAATCCATTTCATTCCCTTTTCCCCACCCTTTAAGAACAGAGGAGTTGCCGCACTAGCTCAGATCCATTTAATCCAGTATCCTTTCTTTTATAATTAAGGCTATGATTTTGGCACTGGTATTATTATCAAACGTCACAGACGGGATGCCGACAATAAATAGTAAATCATGGATTTATTGAAGCCGAAGCCCGAGCCCTGCCACCCGGGGCTGAATTACTGGAATTTTCAAGAAATCACAGAGGTTTCATAAAATCACAGAATCCATGACAGATGTGTAGCCTTACTTACGATGTCTGTTGCCAAGTCTTTGGAGGAAGGAATTGTCTCTATAGTAGACAATTATGCAATAGCATGACCTTAGGGGAAGTTCTTTACTAGCTCCCATCATCAAAACACACAATCAGAGCACTTTTTACAGTGCGCATGTTTTCATTTTATTTCCCTTCCTCACTGCTCAGTCCTCTGAGTCCCCCAAGACCCTTCTTCTCCCCTGCTCCTCTTGTCCTCCTTGACCCTGGGTCTGCATTTCTTATGCAGCCAGCTCTGTTCCTCAAATACTGTTCTGAAAGATCATTGCCTAAAATGTCAAAATGGAACTGCATGAAGAATACATGGAGGTAAGTCATGTGGTGCTGATGTGATGCTAAATCACTAAGTAACACTTCTCTCTCCTTGGAATTAACCACTGTTTGCATGGCCAGTTCATACATTCACAGCAGTGTTGGGATTAAAGCCCCTCTGATTTTTCAGATATGAAGTCCTATCTCTTATATTTCTGAAGGACTACATTAACAATTTCATCATTGGATCTGTACATCCTCTGCAGAAAAGATATCAAGAGGCTAGTATGCCCCGTGTGACTCTGAGATACAGGGATCCTTCCATTTCTTTTTAGCTCACTGAGTGTAATCTTTGGTTATACCAGCATAGTCTGTATTTCATTTTTTTGTCTAGGCCTCAAACAGTTTTGTAAACACTTCAGTTATGGGGTTCCCATCTCCAGCATCTCTTACAGAACCATGAGGACCTCTTTCCCGGTCCCCATCCCCACTCATCATACCCTGTATCATAGCTACCATCTCTCCAGTCCCAAAGGCCCAATTGTTCCTTCAGAATCTGCCCCATTCTTGCTGGCAGGGCTGCTGATGAGGAGTATGTAGTGCTCACAGCCCCTGCCAGGCTGTGGAGCAAGAAGAAACAAAGTAACTTATTTTCTTTCCTATCACTTAATTTAGTTTTGGTGAAAAGGTGCCAGATTGACAGTGCAGGAACCTCATGTCTTCAGATTCTCCACAGCACAGATGCAACTTAGGTAGCAGCTGTACAAGCTTTTCCACACGGCATGGTCAATGTGCTTGAACCCTAACTCCTCCTAGGGATCTGAGGAGGAGTGGGTCGGTGTGTCCATGGCCCATTCCATTCATACTGCTGAGACTGCCAACAAGGGTTGGATATGTTTTTTCCCCATGTGTTGGAGACATCTGTCATGAAGAACTGGACTGACACCCATATTCACAAAGGCCACCAAACAATCATCACATGGTATCAGCCATTAGCCACTAGCGACATAGGATGGATTTGAACGGCTCATCTACTGATTTCCGGTAGCCGCCACACTATGCTATGGCTATTACTGCTTGTTGGGGGTGGTTTAATTACGTCAGCGGGAGAGCTCTCTCCCATCCGCATAGAGTGGCTACACGGGAGATCTTACAGCGGTGCAGCTGCGCCGCTATATAACGTCTCTAGTGTAGACATGGTCTAGGTGTATGATCAGGATGCCGCCAAAAATGTAATGACACAGTGGCTATCTATAGAATAAAGAATCCCAAATTACGCTGCTAGCATGATGATAAATTGGGTCCTGAGGAAGGATTTGATCAAGGCAAAGACAGTGGCCTTGCATGTGAACTTAGGTAGACATTCCATGCAGAGCAGGCAGCATGGAAGAAGATGAGAAGGTGTTTATTGGAGAATTATATGATCAGTATATGGCAAAGTGGAGGGTAATACAAAAAGCCCCAAGGGCAGAAGTATGGAGGGGCAGAATTATGCAGCACCTTGGAAGTTAGGGGACCTGGAAGCTTAAGACAAGTAACTTACTGGTGTAAGCTGAATCATATTTGACTACAACACCTGCTGCTGCAATCATCATGAATGCACAAATCATGTTCAGTATTTAAAAAAGAAGAAAAATTTATTAGTTTTGTTTTTACACCTGCCAGAAATCACAATACTATTAACACTATAACGGTCACTGAATGTACAATAAACAGACACATTTAAATAACAGAACAGGGTCAGAATGATGCAACTAGTATGTCAGCTTCAGTGTCTCACGAAACATCCAGATTTAGTTCCAGGTTTTTTAATAGTTCTTGGAAAGAAGCAAGTAAGATTCTTTTGGAGAGTACAGAGTGAGGGCCAACTTCTGCGCTCAGATGCAGCATGAGCAGGGGGCCCCACTGGAAGCCAAAGGGAGCACCCAGCATGTAATTCTTAGGGCAGCCTTTAGCTCTCAGTGACAATGAAGGGTACTACAGAATTAAGCTCTGATGGGACATTATTTAGGAGACAGAGATCTTTGGGCTGGCTCCAGCAAAAGAAAAGAAATTCATATGTTTTCTGCACTGCAGGTCAGTGCAGCCATAGAAACAGATTTTCTTTTTTAAGAGGAGCCCTGCACTACAGACCCAACTGTAGGACTATTTTTCACTACCAAATTTCTGTTCTCTCCCCAAATCTGTGTAATCATTATAATTCATTACCTTGGAATGAATATGCATGATGCTTAATTCCCAGGGAAGATTATGTCTCTCTTTGTATATACTGTATTGTATTCTCATCCATCCATTAATTTGGGACACAAAGTGAACCACCACTTTGGTTTCTGGCTGGTGGTTTTGTACGTGGTGCCTCTGTGAGACACAGGACAAAAATCCTTGATAAACAAGATACAAGTTCAAAAAGGCCATTTTCAAACTGCATTCCATAACAACTGGCTTGTTTTCAACTTGAAATAACTGGTACAAGAACAAGTGTCCCCATTTAGCAATGTTTTCTAAACAGAGTTGAAGAAAACATTACTTTTTAAAGCCTACATTTGCAATGCTTTAAAAGCTTATTCTTCATATCTGGAAACTGGACCTTGAAAGACTTTAAAAGACTCCTGTAAAACGGTAACTATTTACCATGTGACATTTTCAGATCTCCTACTGCTCATTATCTGTAATACCACATATCTGATTTTAAATTTGTAGAATTGTGTAGAAGAATGTGTATACCTTCATTTTTAGTCAGTAGATCGTCTGGCAATTTAAGAAAAGCCCCCCTTTTTTGAATAAGAAGCTGTGAGGCAAAGTCAGGGCAGTTAGCTTCCTTCTTTTCTCCGACACAAACAACATACCAAAGGCCTGATTTTCAGAAGTGCTCAGCACGTACAACTCCAGTTGAAATCAATAAGGATGACCGTTGTTCAGCACCTCTGCAAAGAAAGGGCCTGATCCAAAGCCCAATGAAGTCAATGGAAAGATGCTCATTCACTTCAATGGGCTTTGGATCAGGACCCAAGCCCCTCACTTGTTAATGCCCCAGCATTTCAGAACAGTCAAAGCAGGAAGATCCCAGGTACAAATTTAGTCTACATTTTGGCCAATCACTTCAAAACTACCCTAAAGCAATGCTGAGCTGGCCAATATTTAAACAGGGTTTACCTCATCGTGCACGGTCATTATTTCCACTCCATATGAACGGATATGTTATTTATCACAGCAATACGTGTCACCAGGCTTCGCCATCAAGTAGTTGTCCAGTTACGGTTTTAAATTGTGATTTCAGTTTAAGGTTTGGCATCATCGGGCCTGCTACTGCAATTCCTACACACACTCACAAGTCGCCCCACCAAAACCAATGGGGACATGTGTATAAGCCAGGGATCTTCAGTGCAGCACGAAAGAAAAGTTATTCAAAATAGAGATCTCATCTGTTAATTATTACATCACAAAAGGCCATTAAGACCAAAGTTTACAATGTATCCTATTAGACTCTGACACTTTGGGGTAGCTTTTCAAACAGAATCACTAGAGATTTAGGCATATTTAGTATCTCCCATCAACAATCAGTGGAGCTGTGGTGATATTCTCCTAAGTACCAGAGTAAAAATTACCCCTTCCCCTTAGTTTAAAAACAAACAAACAAACAGACCCTTAAAGGGGAGCAATGTAAGAAAAAATAAACTGCTTTAAAGACACAGCTTCCCTTTCTCCTGGTCCCAAACCATAACACAAGCTCTATAAAAGACCAGGTCTGCTGGATCAAGCAATCCTTTGAGATGGCTTTCATTGTCCTATAATAGTGGTCCACTAGCGTTCTTTTTTTATGTTTCCTGAGTCCAAGGCTGGTCCTTTTATGAAACAGTCCATACGAATTGCAGCACAAGGTACGTGGAAAATCAGAGCAACCAACTTTATCAGCGCAACCAACTTTCCATTCAACCTTCATGGGGAAAAGAAATTAAATTTTGAGGCAGCCCTAGAGATAAGTATACCACATTTGCGAAAAGTGTGTACACAGGGAGCAGGTTACAAAGGTTCTCTTTTGACATTGCAGGTTAAAGTGAGTTTCAAACAGCAATTGTAAGGCACAGAGTTCGGAGTGCCTTTTTACTTTAAAACTACCAAAGAAAAGGTTTTTTTGTAAAAAAATCAATTTCTTTAAACTCTCTCCCCCCATTCTCATTAGGGGTCACAGCACAAAGCTACTATTCAGGTTTAAGCATTACTGAGCCTTTTATTGGTTTACAAGGGAAAAGAAGAGTTCCCTATGAGTGCAGGGGAAACACAGTATAGGCTCAGTGTTACCGTCATGTGCTATTAGGATTTCAATTCCAAACATTGAGGTTTCAAGACTGCATCTTTCATTCTCCCCAGAACTTCTTGGCAGGGCAGCGCAGAGAACATGTAAACAGTTCTAAAAGGTTGCTAAAATAATAATTTAATTGACTGCTTGTGCACAGTTTCACAGCTTCATTGTTACATCTGTCTCTCTCACACTCACGCACACACAAGGAGTCACCGATTTGCTGCTTCTTTCCAGGCGGTCTGCTCTGTATCTAGCTGGTATGTTCCCTTCTTCCTTGGCCATTTAAAAATAAAGACACAGGGAGCAGTTCTGACATACAGCGAATACCACAGGCAGTTTATATGATGTCTTTTTGTTTACCTGTAGATGGTAGAAATGTACATGGGGCATAATCTGCCGTTAGCAAATTGTTTGGCAAGTATTTTCTCCCATCTTTATAATAAATGTTGTATACTGTGATACTTCCACAAAGGGAAAATAAGGGTCATCAGACATGCCAAAAAGCAAAGTTCTGGGCAAGCAGTTTCCGCTTCTCACTTTTTCCTTTTCCTTAAAGATTTGCATAAGATGGCACCATTCCCAAAGGGTTTTGAGGGTATTTTTTAGTTGTTGCTGTGACTTAAACCCCCTTATAAAGCATCAATAAGAGCGCCAAGATTCTAGCTGAAGTTATGTGAATGAATACTTTAAAACATAATGAGCTCCAGGACACCCAGATGTTTTGGGGGAGAGATTGTCCTTAAAGTCAGGTGACACAATGGGGTTTCTTCATTCGTGCTCTGCGGAGAATGTTCTTGGTTTAGTGATGTGCACTTCACTGCCCCCATTCCCGTCGGTGGTTGTAGTGATGATGTACTGCGTGGTTTGCTGTTGATTGGTTGGTTGTGATTCTAAGGGGTCACAGTGCGCTGATGGCTGAGACACACCCACCTGCACCCCACTGGAGAGTGAAGAGTTCTGTTTTACATCCAGATCGGGTTGTCCTTCAGATATCACATAATGGGTCTGCACAGAGAGTAGAAGCACAAGTCACAGTTGTGTTTCAGACCTGCTGAATTGCCATCTTTCTCTCACACCTTCTTATTACAACTTTTCTGTCTCAGCACTGGGGGATATATGAATGAGCGATTATAAAACTAAACTGTATTGTATTTAAACATTGACAGAAAAAAACCACAAACAGGATACTTTCAGAGTTGTACGGCTCATTTAACTACTATAAAAAAAGGGGTTAATTTAACATTGGCTAAAACCAACTGTATAATTAACCCACCCATGCAAAAAATTAAAATAACTAACTCACTTTACAATAACTCTGAAAGTCTCCTATTTTGCCATACATTCCAGTGGGAGCTGTATTTTCTGTATTCTATATCAGTATGTTGGATCTCCTGCTAGACAATATGAGTATCATGGCAGCTTTCACTGAGTCTATTCATACCATTCAGTTGTGCAAAGAGTTTAAAAGTTTCTAAAACTGTTTTGAAAATTAATTTCTATCTGTAGCCAGCTTTAATAAATATTTCCCTATCTGAAGTATTATAACTAATCAATACTACTAATTTGGGCCCTGATCCTGCAATCATTTATGCAAGGGAATAGTCCTGGACTCAGTTTGATGAGCTAAATGAAACTATTTGCTCATGTAAAGCCACTCATACGAGTAAATGTCTGCCACATGGTGGCATCAGACTGTAAATGCATTGGTACAGGGTTCTTCATTTTCACTTGTGTGTAGCAGGGTGATCAGCATATCCAACTAAGCAGCAGCTAATGATTGGCTTTGATTCCCAGTTCCTACCTGCTGGGCTTCTCCTTAGGCCAGGGCTTGCTGCTCCCGAGCTCTGCAGCCCCTTAAAGGGGCAGATCACCTTGCTACCCCACCTCATAGGGATTGTGGTACGACATAAATAATTAACTATGTTTTCCCTTGAAGTAGATGACTGACACTTTCCCACCAAATAGATTATTTCTTGTCTCCTGGAGCCTAAAGAACAATGCCACAATGCCACACTGCTGCTCAGCTTTGGGCCTCCTGAGTCCCAGCATGTAACGTAACTAAGGGTTGCAAGCGTAGCTACGGACACTGCCCCAATATGGTACTTGGTACAAGTGTTGCAGAAGGCCTGTGACCTTTTAGATCATACAATTCTCTCTCTCTGTCACTTACACACACACACACACACACATTCAGTTGTGACCTTTTAGATCATACAATTCTCTCTCTCTGTCACACACACACACACACATTCAGTTGTGACCTTTTAGATCATACAATTCTCTCTCTCTGTCACTTACACACACACACATTCAGTTGTGACCTTTTAGATCATACAATTCTCTCTCTCTGTCACTTACACACACACACACACACACACATTCAGTTTTTATCACTTGTAAGGCACATTAGCTCCTAACTTCAGAAAACACCTTTACATGTACCCTTGGTATGACACCACCATGTTTCCTACTTTGGGCCCCCCTGACATTTCTTTTGGTGTTTCTTTAATATGTTCAGACCGAGCGCTTTATGTCTAATTCATCCTCCCAGAACAAAGACTGCCATCCTTCTGCTTACCTGGGTGACTGCTTTTACTTGCCCTGTGTTCACTGTGGTGACAGGAGTGCCTACAGAGGTCTCTGCGATCACATACTGACCCTGTGGGATGGCCATCATCTGAATTTCAGATGCTAGAAAAGAGGATGAAGAATTATAGTTAAAACACTCTCAGAGGTTAGTATGGAAGACAATAATAAGGGTGGCCTGAGGGTCAAATAAAGCCTGGGAGTGCTACAATAGGGCCTGAAACTATCCCCATTTTAACGCAGAGGTAAGGCTGACTGGCCAAGAGTATAGGTTTCAGCATGAAGTGCAGTGCGGCTGCTTAAATCAAGATGGAAGTTTCATGCTGGCACCCAGTCTCCAAGGGCTGCAAGATTAGGCAGCAACTGATGCTGGATCATGCAATTTAAGTGTTGGCCTTCTGGTGAGTTGTCAACACAGCCTTCATCTGGGCAAAATTTGAGCTCCCGTGGAAAAAAGAATCAGACACTTAGGGCCGGATCCTCAGGTGGTGAAAATCTGCATAGCCCTATTGACTTCAGTGGAGCTACACCAACTGACATCATCTCAGGATCTGGCCTTTAGATCATAGCCATCATATCCCATCGTTGCCATAAATGGAAGTATTCCTCAAGGATGTGTTGCTCCAGGATTCATAGAGGGTTGCTGGACAGAGTTGCACAGGAAGGTACTTGACATCAGGTGTGAAAAGTCCATTTTGTGTCACCCTCTCCTAAATGAGCCTTTTCGAAATGCGTTCAGGCTTTCCTCTGAATTTAAACAATCCATTCTCCAAGTCAGACTTATTCGTGCCAAATGCACTCCCCTTGGAAAAGAGAAGCCAGCCTGCTAAAACAGACCACTTAAAACACCAGGGTGTGACTCCAGCCTGGAAAGGGGAAAGTCCAATAATAATAGTTTGTATTTATATAGCCCTGTTCCTCTTCAAAGAGCTTAATGAACATTAACTAATGAATCCTCCCAATCCTCTGTGAAGTAGGGAAGTATTACATTTCCCATTTTACATCTGGGGAAATGGAGGAAAAGGGCCTAAAAGACTTGAATCCAGTCCCAAAAGGAGTTAGTGTGATTGCTGACCTCCTCGCATTTCTGATACTTACGGTAGCTACGAAACGAGTTCCATGTGCTGGGTAGATACGTGTGCTGGACCGAGGATCCTTGCTGTTGCTGGAGAGTTTGGCTTGGTGCTGATGTGGTTGTTTGCATTTGAGAGGGGCTGAGTTCCTGCTGAGACTGTTGTGATGAGGGACTCAATGGCTGAGCTCCCACCTAGAACACCATGAAAACAGACATAATTATTTATCTGCCAGCACGGTAAGGCTCACACGCATTTGTACTGCTGGAGGTACGTTCCTCTTAGTATTAGGATACTATCGGACTAATCCTTTAGTTGACAGTGCAAGCCTCAGCCCAGGTCGGCAGCGATCAATAGTTATTGTACATTTGCAGCTGTCTTTTGGCACAGGAATCAGTGGGTTCCCTGAGTCATTCCTAGTTGAAAAAATGTCCGTATCACAACCACTCCCACAACCGGCAGTCTCAGAAGAGGCCGAACTCTGAATGAATGCGCGTGGAGCATGAACTCCTTTCTCATCCTCAGGTCTCTTTCGTACCAGGGCAAGGGTGGCAGAACAGTATGGGAATATCTTCCGCTGCTGCCACCCATGCTGCACCTGTTCTGTGGACAACTATAAACTTCGTTGCATGTTTACAATTAAGTCCTGCTCTACCACTGGTCACTGTAATAATAATAGGCAAAGAGTCACCCACGAAAGCTCATGCTCCAATACATCTGTTAGTCTTTAAGGTGCCACAGGACTCTTTGCCGCTTTTACAGATCCAGACTAACACGGCGACCCCTCTGATACTGTAATAACAACAGTGCTTTGACCTTCTATAGCACCTTCCACCCAAAGAGCCTCACAACCTCTTTGTGTGCTCAGTCACTACTATTAGACCCAGTTCCGAGATAGGTAAATGGAGGCAGAGATGTGATTTGCCCAACGTCACGCAGCAAGTCTGGGGCAGGGAGCCGGGATCAGAACCAGAAACAATACAAGTCTTTTAACTGCTCAGAAAAGACCAGTACTACAAACTGAACACTCTCTGGGGCAACAAGAGTTGAATTTTGAACTTTCTGATGCTTAGGAAAAGGGCTTTAATTCTTCTTCAGATAGTTTCAGTGTGTAACAGAAATAATTCATTATTGGTCTCAGAGCCTGGGAATTAACTGCCTGGGAATACCTCTGCCATTAGTCATCACTGCTTTAAAACAAGTAGCCAGAGAGTAATGTGGGGGCTGTACCTACCTTCAAGGCTGCCTCTCTACATGATCCCCTGGCTTACATAAGAGAGGGCTGCTGAGAGAGCATTTTCAGTGAAGGGCCTTGGAGTTTACCTCACTCCTGTGTCTGCCACAGCCTGATTTGATGACTGCAAGGCCTATATTTTACCTCAAGCTTTTCTGAGGGAGGGATGAAGTCAAATAGGGTTTTAGGACAGATGTCTGGGAGACTCCTGAGAATCCTTTATTGGCACCAAACCAGCATGTAAATGCTTTTGTTTAAATACTATGTTAATCTTGTACATACATGAAGAGACTTGCATTTTTAAAAAGAAACTGCCCATTTAAACAATCTAAATAAATTAATAAATCATTATCCATATCTCTCATAAGCTATCTCTGCATTTCTAAAATACCCACCACCATTGTACGTGGGCACTTTATATTTTCAAATATGCACTCTAAGTATCATTAGCCCTATTATACGGATGGGGAAACTGAGGCACAGAGAACTGGTTAATGGCAGACCAGGATTAGAACTCAGGATTTGCTAGCCTCATGCCGAGTCCATAACGTCTCTCTAAAATGCACATCTTCCCATGAGCTCCCTTGAGGATGGCCAGTATTCATAGATCTGTGAACTTCTTTCATCCCTTTAACCATATGGAGTCATAAATATGTCCACCTAAGTGTCTTTACACCCCTACCTTCCATATGCTGCGATAAATGGGAATATCTGGGAACTATTAAATAATATCAAGGTCCTAATGCTGCAACGGTACTCTTGTGCAGTACTCTTAAGGATTTCAAGGGGAGTCCTGCGGACAGAGCATCAGCTGCACAGGGCTGTATAAAACTCCAGCTTGAGCATCCTGGCACGGAGAATGCTCTTTGCATGGAGAGCGTGGGATACCTGTGATGACGACTGCGTTGCTGGGGCTGGCTCTGTGACCTGGATATGCTGCACCTGGATGGCGTGCTGGGTGTACGTCTGGGGATCATGCAGCTGTCCAACGTCCACCGTGGAATGCTGGGACTGGTGAGGTGAGGTAGCCTGGGAAAATCAAAGCAGAGTTGTGGACTGTAAACTCTCTGGGGCAGGGACTGTGTCCACCTTTCTGTTTGCATAGTACCCAGAGCAATGGGGCCATGATCCTAATGGGGACCTCTGGGCACTGTCATAATACAAATATTAAACAATAAGCAACACTTGGACTGATCAGTAGCCTGCATTACAACAGGGTTGTTGCTAACTTGTAAACAGGGCTAAAAAATTGAGTCATAATGGAAGGTAAATGATAAATTTAGTGGCGCAAAGAGACAGTTCTCTAATTATTAAATCTATCCATTTATATGGTGCCAATTACCATAGCATCTGAGTGCCTCACGATCTTTAATGTATTTATTCTCATAACACCCCTGTGAGGTAGAGAAGTACACTGTACAGATGGGGATCCCAGGCACAGAGAGACTAAGGGCAAGTCAACATTTCAAAATTAAGTCGACCTAAGTTAGGTCGACGTACAGCCACCACAGTAATTCAATCGCTTTTGCATGTCTATGCTACGCTCCTTACGCTGGCGGTGCACGTCCTCACCAGGAGCACTTGCACAGATTTAGCTGGCAGTGTGGGCATTGTGGGACGGCTTCTGACAGGCAGCGCCAGACAGTGTAAGCAATGCAGTGTCTACACTGACACTGTGTCGATCTAACTACATCACCCTAAGTGCTAAACCTCTCATGGAGGTGGAGTTATCCATCCAGTCGGCGTAGTGGGCGAGTTACATTGGTGGGAGCTACGTTTTAGTGTAGATGCTTACAGAGTTAGGTCGACATAAGCTGCCTTACGTCGACCTAGCTCTGTAGTGTAGACCAGGAGTAAGTGATCTGCCCAAAATTACACAGGAATCCGTGGCAGATCAGGGACTTGAACTCCCAAGTCCTAGACTAGTGCCTACTGGACCATCCTTCCTCTCTGGACCAACTACTGGACCATCCTTCCTCTCTGTAAATGTATGTGTTCATACATTCCAGAACTGCATATCCATACATTTACAGAGAGGAAGGATGGTCCAGATACAGATCTATGTTAGGGGAAAGAAAAGTGAAATTTCCAGTGTCTTACCTATTAAAGACCCTTAGAGGCACCAACTTCTACTTAATTATAGTAATTTAATTAGAGACATCACACCTTGTTAAAATCAATGCAAAGCTGCAGGTACCAGAATCTCAGCAGCTAAATCATTAAAACTTCATAAATTCATGTCAAACGGTGCCAGTATTTAGGCCACCGTTAACAAGGGGTGCAGTATTGCTAAAAATGAGCAACAAAAGGACAGGAAACAGCTCCCCATTTCAGGCTCAAATATAAGCTGTCTGACACTTTCAGATCCACCCAAGCAATCAGAGACTGAAGGATATAAAGGAGCTGATCTGGTTGTGCAAAGCTGCCTGAAGTCCATTTCCCCAGCTCCATTAATCCAGTTACCCTCTCTATTTATTTTTAAAGGGGTTACTGAATATCACAGAGGACGAACACCCTAAGAGTTAATACATGGAGAAAGCAAACACTTGTCAAGCTTTCAGATTTTGGCTCCAGGTCTCCGGGAGAAAAAAGAAGTTCAAACTGCTCCTCCCAAGTGCAGAAGTGAGTCACCCTCTGACTCACTTTGTCAATTCCCGAGGGGCAGCCCCTGGAGCAGCACCGGAAATTTAGCTTGAGCTTCAGTCTCCAGGTGAGACCTCCCCAAAACCTTCACCATCATAACATTTTGTTTAAAGTCTTCAAAACCATGGTGTCACTTAGGCTTGAGGAGAGATCTAAGATATATCCTCAGTAGATTACCTACCTGGGCCACTTGCACAACCTGCAGCTGTATGTGCTGGGGCTGCTGCAGGCCAGCTGTGGATTGTGACACAGGGATGTACTGGATTCGCTGATAATCTCCCTGTGGCGTTCGATAGTCTGTCGTCAGGGTCTGGGACAGTTCTGTCATTGCTTGCGTCAGCAGATCTGTTGTCTGAGGAAGAGAGGCACAGTGCATCGTGCAGTGTTATCTCTTGGGCTGAACACTTTGCACGTTTGTACTTAACCTAACCTAAACCACTGAAGCCTGGTCAGTAATTTAGAAGAGCTTACTGTGTATGGCGCTCCGCTTAATGAGATTCTGTCAGCAATCAGGCCAGTGGGAGAGCTCTGTTCTACACCGTGGGGGACCCATATTTTCATGCTCACTCTCTTTCCTTATCACTGGCAGGGACAAGGCATACAGGAAGGAACATCACACTCTCCCAGGTTAAGATTTACTCTCCTGTTACTCAATACAGCTGTACTCAGCTTTTAATTGCTATGGGCCACCTTCCCAAAGACTGACATTTCAGACAACCACAAAATAAACACATCTTGTGATGGGGCTGCAATGGGTGTGTCATGCTGGCGAATAATTGTGAGAGAACAGTTCATACGTTTGTAGAGTCTAAGGCCATAAGGGACCACTGGGATCATCTAGTCTGACCTCCCGTCTAACACAGGCCAGAGACCTGCCCCAGAATAATTCTTAGAGCAACTCTCTTAGAAAAACATCCACTGTTGATTTAAAAATGTCCCGTGATGGAGAATCCACCACGACCCTTGGTAAATTGTTCAAATGGTTAATTATTCTCACTATTTATGCCTTATTTCCAGTCTGAATTTGTCTAGCTTCAACCTCCAGCCACTGGATTGTGTTATGCCTTTCCCCGCTAGATTGAACAGCCCATTATTAAATATTTGTTCCCCATGCAGTTACTTACAGACTGTGATCAAGTCACCCCTTAACCTTCTCTTTGTTAAGCTAAATAGAACTCTTTGAGAGACAAGGTGGGTGAGGTAATGTCTTTTATTGGGCCAACTTCTATTGGTGAGAGAGACAAGCTTTCAAGCTTACACAGACCTGAAGAAGAGCTCTGTGTAACTCGAAAGCTTGTCTCTCTGAGCAACAGAAGTGTCCAATTAAAGATATTACCTCACTCACCTTGTCTCTCATATCTTGGGACTGACACTGCTACAACAACACTGCATACAAGCTCTTGGAGTCAATCATGATAATGCATATTTCCCATTCTCTTGGCTCTCCTCTGAGCCCTTTCCAATTTATCAACATCCTTCTTCAATTTGGGCACCAGAACCGGCCACAGGATTCCAGCAGCAGTCATACAGAGGTAAAGTAACATCTCTACTCCTACTCAAGAGTCCCCTGTTTATACATCCCAGGATTGCATTAGCTCTTTTGGCCACACCGTCACACTGGGAGCTCATTTTCAGCCAATTTATCCACTGTGACCCTCAAATCTTTTTAGAGGCACTGCTTCCCAGGACAGAGTCCCACATCCCGTTAGTATGGTCTCCAATCTATTCTTTGTTCCCAGATGTATACATTTACACTTCGCCACATTAAAACACATATTGCAGTGGTTCTCAAACTTTTGTACTGGTGACCCCTTTCACATAGAAAGCCTCTGAGTGTGACCCCTACTTATAAATTAAAAACACTTTTTATATATTTAACACCATTATAAATGCTGGAGGAAAAGCGGGGTTTGGGGTGGAGGCTGACAGCTCGTGACCCCCCCACGTAATAACCTCACGACCCCCTGAGGGACCCTGACCCCCAGTTTGAGACCCCTGACATATTGTTTGCTTGCACCCCGTTTACCAAGCATCTAGGTCACGCTGAAACATTGACCTATCCTCTTCATTATTTACCACTGCTTCAATTTTAGTGTCATCTGCAAACTTTATCAGTGATGATTTTATGTTTTCTTGCAGGTTATCGATAAAGATGTTAAATAGTGTAGGGCCAAGAACCGATCCCTGTGGGACACCACTGGAAACAGACCTGATAGATGATAATTCTTCATTTACAGTTACATGTTCAGACCTATCTGTTAGCCAGTTTTCAATTGATTTAGTGTTTGTCAATAGTCTTGCTATTTTGTACAGATGTAGTTTCATAAGATTGTCATCACATCTCTACTCCCTTTCCACCCCCAGCTCCTGGGAACAAGGGTTCCACCTCCCTTCGCCTTCCCTAGCTGTTGGAGAGCAGGGATTTAATTCTTGCCTCGCAATAGGCTGAGGGACCCAATAGTTTCCTTCTTCCCACTGCATGAAGGGAAGCAGGGGAATTCAGCAGCTTCCAAAGCGGTGGTCAATATTCCTCATGCTGCCTGGCACTGTGGAGAGTGCCTCTGTGATGGGCATTGTGCCCACTCTGCCCATTTAGATTGGCTCAGGAATCAAAGGCTGAAGCTCTACAGTAACTCCTCACTTAAAGTTGTCCTGGTTAACGTTGTTACATTGCTGATCAATTAGGGAACAATGTCGTTTAAAGTTGTACAGTGCTCCCTTATAATGTCGTTTGGCAGCTGCCTGCTTTGTCCACTGCTTGCAGGAAGAGCAGCCCGTTGCAGCGAGCTGTGGGGGCTTGGAACCAGGGTGGACCGGCAGCCCCCGTATCAGCTGCCTGCTTCCCTAAGCTCCCTATGCAGCAGGCGCCCAGCAGGCTACAATTGCCGGCAGTTCAGCTGTCCCTCCCACCACTGCCATGTGCTGCTCCTGCCCTCTGCCTTGGAGCATCTCTCCAGAACCTCCTGCTTGCTGTGTGTGTGTGTGGCCTAATGTCAGGGTGTCCCCCTCCCCCCTGCTCCTGCACCCTGTTTACTCCATCTTCCATAGAGCAGGGGGGACACACGACAGGGCTCAGGATGGAGGGAGCTTCCTGGCAGCAGCTGCTGTCTCAGCTTGCTGATTAAGGCAGTGTATTTAAGAGTTGGGTAAGCTTACTTAAAGAAGCAATTCTCTCACACACAGGGTGTGTGTCTCGGTCTCTCTCTGCCATGCTGCCTCCCCTCCCTCCATTCCTGCTGCCTTGTAGAGCGTGAGGCTACATTAACAATGAGTTAACCCTTGAGGGCTCAGCCAAGTGCTTGTTCATCATTTCGCAGTAAGGCCTTCCCTGGGAAATATCCCCCCCTCTGACTCCTCCACCTCGACCAAGCTTCACAACCATCATCGCTGTGTGCCGGTATTAAATTGTTTGTTTAAAACGTATACTGTGCGTGTGTCTACATATATACAACATAACTACAACATTAAGTGAGGAGTTACTATACACTGACTCTTGCTACCTCTGCTAGTGGGTTCCAAACTTAGTTCCATCCATTCCCAGCTACAGAACCTATGTTGGTGACCCTCAGCGCGCCGCTTAATTCAGCCTTAGCCTCACTCAGCCATGTGCCGAGAGACCCCACACGCCAACATCACACTGTTACTATCTTCATTCACAAGCCAAAAGAGATCTGGATTCGCAGCTGGGCAATGTAACCGTTCGTCTTTGGAACATTCTGAAAACCTTCCTGTTGGTGTAACTGAACTGAATGGTAAGTGCCATCCTTATGATCTACAGGACTGCGAAGCAAGAGAGGGTCCTAGGCAGCAAGAGATGAGCTTATTCCCCATCTGTTCCAGCTGCTGAAGAAGCAGATAAGGCAGCTTTATGAGTCACAGATCTTGCATGAGATTCATATTTCCCTAAAGAGCAGGATGCAAAGTGGCTGTTTGTTTTTCTCTGCTTGCACCAGCCCTGTCAACCAGAAAATGATTTCTACAATAGTATTTTAAGGTTACACAAAAATAAAGAGGAAGTTCTGCTCCTTGCAATTGTAGCATTTTTATTCAAGTATTGGAGCAAATGCGTGCATCAAAAGCCCGATCGAGAAAGTCCTATTCCAGCATAAGGGCACTTAAAGTGGCAGTTAGGCACATAAATGCACAATTTACACATCTTAATGCAGATTTAAGTGCCCAGATACTAGAATGTGATATTGTAATGAAGCTGAAACCTGCTCTTTGCTCTGTGTTTATACAGCCATTAAGCACAACAGGCCCAGATCCTGTTTGGTATTCTTAGGTGTCATCATAATAGAATGAACAAATAATAAATATATAAACAAAAAATTGTATCCACAAGCTCTGAATTATTCTTTATAGAAGCAGAAATGTTGTCCTTCCAGGAGCCTGGTCTGTGTTTCCAGGTTGACTCATCATTTCTGCAAATATATTTCAGCTATCCTACCTACCTAAGTGAAGCAGTGCTGCTCTGTGCTATTGTATTTACTAAACATGAAGAAACAATTAACACTGGGCTCATCTGATGTATCAAGCCAGAAGCATCAGGAACATTTTCTGTTAGTACAGGGCCGAGCACAATAGGGTTCTGGCCACTGGTGCTATGGTAATATAAATAATAATAGTAATTAGGGACGAGTTTGCCCTCTCTCAAGCACACACTGGTCACTGTTATTTACAGTTTCAGTGAACAGTCTTGAAATAAAGTTTAAAGTGTGGATGACATTTTTTTTAAATTTTGCAGGAGGTTGGTCCTTTGCCATTCAGGGGAGACCAGAACAATTTTCTGGTCTCTGCCATTCGCTGACTTGGCAGCTGGGAGTGTTGTGAAGGCAGCACGCTTCACCAGTGGTGATGGAGGGAGCTGAGATCACTCAAATAATACCCCACCCAAATGATTAAGGGGTGGCTTTGATTAGCTCTAAAGGGAGTATAATCCAGTCCTCGGCCATTAGGATGGAACAGAAGATTTTCCAAAGCGCTAAAGTGATTTAGGAGCACAAGTTCCATCGACTATCACTGAAACTTGTGCCCTAAATCACTCAGGTGTTTTTGAAAATACCATCTGGAGTCCATAACATATGAGTAGTGAGGACAGGAGAGGGTGGGGTAAGGCTAGTGGGCAAATCTTTAGATCTTTAAACAGGGAAATACAGACCCTCTAGAGGAACAACAGTAAATTGCATAGATTCATATACAGAAGTGATCTATGGGAATGTCTCAACATAAGCCTTGTAATACCAAAGCGATGGGAGCCAAGCAAATGCTAATAATCATTACAATCTAGGATATCTGACTGTTTCACTCAGATGGCCTGATTTACCATCCTTTGCATTCTTACCACAACAGTCTCTCCAGTAGTGCTGTCAGTGGTTAAAACGGCAGGGGTGGAACTGATGACGGCTGCTGCCAAGGGCGTGTGTATCGTGTTAGGGAGCTGAGCAAACTCAGGGTGCTTCTTGCGAATGTGTTGTACCATCTTGGTCTGTGGAGGGGTGCAGAGAAGAGGGTTAGGGAGATGGCCAGCGAGATTCCTCAGACCATGCGATGCTCCGGTCACCAGTGAGAAAACACAAAGACCATGGAGTTCATATGAATTAGACTTGCCTGATGATGAGCTTTTGCCTCTCAAACTCCATGGCCCCATGGACCAATCTCCCCCACACCATCAAATGTTTTGAGTACTTGTTCAGAAGAGAGCAGAAAGTCTCTTCTGTCTCTGACTCCTTCCTTCCTCTCTGTACTATCCATCTCATAAAAAAAGACCCATCAAAAAAAACCTAAGGGGACAGTTTTGAAAAACCCACAAACAACATTCGCAAAAGTGGCCCTGATTCTGGGTGCCTCAGAGTTTGGGTGTCCAACCTGGGACACGCTGTGCCTGATTTTGACAGGCGCTGAGCACCTGCAACTACCGTTGTCTTCAAGTGGAGCTGTGAATGCTCAGCACCTCTGAAAGTCAGGCCCAAGATGTCGCAAGTGACCATCCCAAAATGGAGGTGTGCAAAATGAGAGGCCACTTTGGAAAACCTGGCTGCCAGTGTTTAAAAAGCAGGAAATACTGTGAGCGAAAGCTCTGCGTGTACCATGCAAGGCCCACTCCTAGAAAACCAGGAATTCATCAAGACTCAACCCTGGAAAAGGAAAAAAAAACACTCTTTTAAACTCATGTACCCAGGAGGGGCGTAAGTATTATCTCCTTTGGCTAAGGGATGTTTTTCCGGAATATGGTAGGGTCTGAATGTAAAGTGCTATAGCTATCTGGAATAACACTCTGTGTAAACAATTTTATTCTGTAATAGAAGTGTCTACATGGGAAGGTATTCTGTCAGAGCTTATTCCACAATAGCTATTCTGGTCAATTTCCACATATAGAGAAGCCCTGACACCCAGGCAGATAAAGCAATTTATCCAACATCACACAGCAAATCAATGGCAGAGCTTGGAATAGAATCTAGGAATCCTGACAACCAGTTCCCTAATCTAACCACTAAACACCTCCTTTCTTTGTAAATCAAATAAACTGTGTTCACATTGTTAGCACCCAGTCAGCTTGAAATCAGTTGTCTGATTCATGATGAAAAGGCTGAACCCCTGGATTGACCAATGCAAGATCTGTGGCGGAACAAGGCCCCAAGGGCGGGGCTCTGTTCTGAGGCAAGGAGACACTCACAGTACCTTACTGCTGTACTGTTTGGAACAGTGAGGACAACAGACTGGTGGAGTGGCTACAGTGCCCGTGAGCTGGGTGTGAGTACTCAGCATGGGGTCTGGCTCTCCCGGTCCTGCTGGGCGCAGTTTCCGGATACTCGGAGGTAGCTCAGCACCGGGATGGTTCTTCAGAATATGGGCTTTGCGTTTGCTGGCACTCTTGTACACCTGTGGGTCAAAAATTTTGAACGGGAGCAGCATAACACCAACGGCAGTGCCCAAAACAGATAGAGTGTGTGTGTCTCCATCCAGAAAATTCACACGCCTCTTTTAACAGGGATTTGCATAACAATTTTATATAATAGTTCTTTCTCTCTGTCTCACACACACACGCATCACTTTACCAGCCGGTGAGAGAAGTATCTCCAGGATGGAGTGTAATAACTGCTTGACACTGCACAGAAACCCAGCGCTACACAACTACTTAGGTCAGGAATTGAGAAGGAAAACCCTATTCCACTGACAATGGGAGGCAGAATGTAATCACCTGAACTGGAATTTGCCTAGGCTACTAGGATTAACATCTCCACTCTTGCTCAAGCATCACTGGGTCTTTAATAACTACAAGAGATCAGCAAGTCTGCTTTAAGTCTAGTTTCTTTAGACACATCTTAGGAGCTCCAGATAGAGAAAAACAGCAAAGTAACCCTGTATACTAATGTTAAAAGAAGAAGCAAGCTAAACAAAACTAAAGAAACCATCAGCAAGGAGCGGGATGCTCTTCTCAACCACAGATAGGAGGCATCAGTGAACCACATTATGAAGGCAACTTTTCCAGAATAAATAAAAGTCTGTGTCAGGGAGAGAGGCCAATGAGCAGGTCCTACTCAGGGAAAGCAGAGGCACCAAAGGCAAAGGAGAAGAAGCTGCAGGCTACAGAACACTGGGAATCACTGGAATGTGGCTGAGAAGTGGATAGCTCACAATAAAAGGCCAAATCCTTCAAGATAAATAGGTGCCTAACTCCTTTTTACAAGTGCTGAGCACCCACAGCTCCCGCTGAAGTCAAAAGCAACGGCGGGTTCATGGCACCCCTGAAAACCAGACCTTTCGCCACATGGGCTCCGACAGTGCAAGGAGCTCGTGGTGTGTGAAAAATAGCTGAGCCTACAGACGCTACGAAGTGTGCAACCCCCTAATTGGACTGGCAATCTTCAACACCGAGATCAGACACGGAGTCCTTAGAACAAGCTCCAAAACAAAGTGGAGAAAAACAGAACTGAAATGTCTGGTTTGCATTTAGTTGCCTTAGCTTCAATGCATTTCTGCATGGACAGAGCTGGTACGAATGCCGTTGGCCAGCTCAGCCAGGTATTATCTCAAGAAAATCACAAGTCCTGCTACATGTTCATACACACAAATTGGTTGCAAGAAGGTAGAGGGTTGTGCTCTCATTGGTGACTTCCTCACATACCTTATCACAGTACTGGCAGAAGTAATCTCTGTTGGGTTTGATGATGGGCAATGTTAGCTCTGGCACCTCCTCTATTTTCATGTCTGGATGTCTCTTGGATAAATGATTCACCTGAGAGAAAGAAGCAAATGAGAAGAAGAAAATATGTTACAGCTGGAAGCTAAACAATGGACTCTTCTCTTGGTCACGGGGAGTATGGATTCCCCAGCGCACTGCCCCACCAAAACATTGCTAACCAGCCACGCCATGCCCACCTGAGGGCACTGGGCTTCACGTCCATTTGTGGTCAGTTGCTGAAGGTGAACCTAGTCACCCTGCATCCCACTTCCAGTTTGTTGAGCTGAAAGACTTGCTGTTGGAAAAAACAAAAATGTACTCACATGAATTTCCTTTGGTGAACGCTCCTGATACACGCTAATTTAATTTTGTTTGAGCCAGTGCCATGGAAAATCCAGGGGGGTGGGAGGTGTCTGATTCAGACTGATTTTTCGCATTGCTCCAGAATTTGCTGGCTCCAGACAGCAGTACAGTTTGTGTGTGTAACAAGGTTCCCAATGAGCATCCTTCCCCACTAATCTCACAGGGACGGTTTCCCAAAGAGGCATTTTATTTCTTGTGGGGCAGATACTAGAATGTGCATGCCTGATCCACATAAGAGGAGAAGAGGGTCAAACTCTCCAGGGCTGGGAGAAAGGTTTTATCACCAGAAGCCCCCTGGCTATGTAACTCTTTATTAGCAGAGATCGCAACCACCCTGAGCCAATGTGGCGTACAATACAGATGTGTTTGCACAAGCTTTCCCTCAGTGACAAAGGCTGGTGAGGTCCCACACAGGAAGGAGAAAAAAAAGAGAAAAGAGAGAGAAATAGTAATGGGGACAGAGGAACAAAACAAACTTCCTAGTAAATAATAAAGGAACATCTGGAAACTGAGCGGTGGAGCCTCCCTGTCCCATCTGGACCATGCAATTGTATTACTGATCTCAAACTTGGTGCCCAGACAGCACGATGATGGATGTATTTATTATACATCACAATGCTTATACACCATGGGGACAGGCCAAGAAAAAAAAAAAAAACCAGAAAAAAGGAAAGAAACAAAAAGAGGACCCTTTGGAAGAACTACAATTCCTGCAGTTCTTTCTCAACATTCCTCTGTTCTAATCACCTGAAATTTGCAGGCATTTGTTTCTTATTCACTAAAGCTAAATACGAAAGCTATCTTATGTCGTAAATCATGCCTAATCGACAAAAGTTCACTGGCAGAGATCTCAAGAGCATCAGGACACTAACCAACATGCCTCTCCTCCGGAAGCCCATCATACACAGTCGGCACTTGAACATGAAGCTCTCGTAGTCGGTGGAAGCTATCCGAGGCTTGAAGGTTTTGGAGCGGCTGATTCGATCAGCTTTCTTTGCTTCTCTTTCTGGATTATGCATCCTTTGCATGTGCTCTCGGAGCTTGTCTTTCCTCTGTTTAGGACAACAGTCAGAGAGGAAGAAAAATCAATTTTACAGCATTTGTTTGTTAAAGGGGTGAACAAAATGCATACCACAGAGAGGTCCATTCTTGGAACTGTCATCTCCAATAATGGAGCAGGCAGCTAAGATATGGATGGAGCATGGCATGCTGGGAACTTTTGCTTCTGTGGGCTGCACTTCATTATTAAAGAAGCTGACTGGAGAACTGGATCAATAAGAAGCTATAGAACCTTTCATTTCTAAGTTTATGGTTGGCAGGCAGTGAAAGCTGTTACCTGGCTAACGCTAATTCACTGGTCTCTGGGAGATGAGCTGGTGGGTCTCAGTCCAGTTCCCAGTGGCAAAGGGTTCCCATGACTACAGGTTGGCACGAAATGTAACCCTTGATGGCAGAGCCCAACTGCTGACTAAGCTGTAGAGGCCAAGTTCCCTCCTCCCCCACTAGAAATAGTTCCTCAAAGGCAGAGACAAGGCTTGTACCTCCATTGGCTATATCTGGGTAGAGGTCTCAGGGCTGAATTATGGGACTTTTCACAAACACATACAAAACATAAGGGGAAAATACAGAGGGCAGCTGCAGTTTGCTCTGTTCAATGCAAAGATGCACATGTATCCATTTCTAGTTATCTTCCTGACTTCAGTGGGAGTCCTACTTAAAAATGATCTCACTAGGTGGCCCACTGTTGTTGTACATTTTTTCTACCCAACCCTTTCCATTTATGCACCTCTGTCCTGCACTCTGCATAATGGTAACAATAGCTACTAGGGCTGATGTTATCCATGCTGTGAAAGGCTTTATAATAATAACAATGTTGTAATATTTTGCACTTTTGCAGCAGCTGTCATCTCAAAATGCTTTACAGGCATTGTTATCCTTCTGAGGTATCATAGGCGCTATACTATTACACCCATTTTACAGATGGGGAAACTGAGGCCTAGAGAGATTAAAGTGACCTCCCCAAAGCCACACAATAAACCAAGATCACAGCTGGTAATGGAAGCCTGGAGTCTCGACTCCTGGGCACAGCCCATTACACAATACTTCCTCTCATTAAGAGCATTTCCGTCACTTTTCCTCTAAAATAACCCTTTCCCTAGGCAGCATGAATGCCATTGTTTTATTTGTCCTTCTAGTTTGATCACATTTTGCTACACTTCTTAACTTTTCAGAGGCTGAAGCAACTTACAGTTTTATGCAGTGGTGACCAAACTCACAACATTATTGTACTTTGGATCTTACCAGAAAACTCTCACACGTGTTTATTAGATTTCTGCTCCCCTTTGGTCCAGTTCAGTTTCATGCTGTCCCTTTAAAAATCTCTACACCAGTTTAATTCCATCTGTTCTACACTTAGAGTTCTAATTTTAAGATCAGATGTCCATTGCCACTTATTATAACTTATTTCTCGTGGCTTGTGTGGAATATTAGTCCATTGGCGGAAATGGATTTCCAATAAAAAAGATTTCCGAAACCAAGTAATGGGAAGCACAATGTTGGGGGCACTTTGCACTAACGCTGTGCAACAAAGTGACTCTACAAGTGGATGGAAGGGAGGGTGGACCTGCCCCTTGGTGTTAACGAGCTGATCACAAGCAAGAGCTCAATAGTTGGCTCAGGCCAGAGAGAGTAATTCAAAAATGTATGCCGCAGCACGCACACTGCATAGATTGGCGCATGCAATCTGCGCGCAAACCTAGCATGCCTACAGGTGCTGGTTGCTTCCGTTTCTGGGAAGGCAGCCTTGCTGGCAAAGGAGGGAGAGAGGAAGCTGCCCCGGCATCGCTCTGGGAACACCACAGCCTCGGAGAGGCCTTACCTTGAACTGCTTGCCACAGGTGGAGCACAGGAAGTCCTTGCGGTCCGAGTGCCGTAACATGTGGAGCCGCAGCTTGTCGGGACGGCAGAACGCCTTGTCGCATTCCGTGCACTGGTAAATCTTCTCCGAATGGAAGCTGCGCACGTGCTTCTTCACCTGGCAGCGAAGACCACAGAGAAAACTCAGGGCACTCCCGATGGGGAGCAAACAGGCCACCGAACCGTCGCAGCAGCTCTTAGCAACACTAGGGGGAGACTTGGTTGCTGCTGAAGCTCTGTTCTTTGGATAGAATCCATCAGCACAAGAAACTGAACAGCCTTGAATAACAGTTTCCAAGACAACATTAGACAAAGCAGTTCCCTAGAGGTGCTTTGGAATCCTACTCTCTTGCACACCTGGGAGATGTGGAGATGGGCCAAAAGAGTTTTTCAGAGTTCTCTAGTCTGTCCCAGGGAACCTCAATTCTTCAGTGGTTTACCAGAATACCTGGGGTCCTGATAATAGCTTAACAGATGCTAACAGCATAATGAATGAATCCTCATAATCTTTGTTACAGATCTGCAGGGACACTCTGATCTCCCGAGGAATGATTCTCGAAGGCACCTGCAACTGCATGACTGGGTATTTTAAAGACGATAAAAAAGGATGGCTGACGTAGTGGCAACTTTTACCAGACCAACATCTTCGAGTTACACAGTCAGCTGATGCTCATTCCCTCTATTTCTTTCATTTGAAGGAAATCTGAGAACACAGATTAATTCCTTTTGATCAGAAAGAATTAGGTGGCGGTTACAGTACGCATGGGACGTAGGGAGCAATTCATTTTAAACACCTTCCGGCGTGCAGTTTCCTTTGTATGTTTTAGGAATGTCCTTTGCCTGGTCAGGTGCACAGCAAGATCTGTAATAAAACAGCTAGTAAGGCTTGGAATTCCAAATCCCAGCATGAAGAGAACAGGACCTTTGATGCAATCCTTATTTTCCTCCTGCACCATGGAGCCACTTGGTCTCTATATCTGCTCCAACAATAATTACTCAGGGACGTAGACCATGATTTCTGATTATTAATTCCCAGAGTGACTGGACTTAATTATTCATACAACAGTATATGAAAAAGTGGAAAGAATTTGGTAACCTTTCTCTTACTAGATCAGTTTAACTGGAAAATTGATGGGGGAGATGGTCATAGCTTAGGTAACCAGCTTGTTATTTTCTTTCTGCTCCATGTTAATAGAGGCTGGATTATTTTGGGGATGGAGGGTTGTATTAATAACCCCCCCACACCATCTTTTCTTCTTTGAACTTTTGGATAATGCCTATCAGTTCCTGGATTTATCACTTGACTTGAAACTGGATTTCCGTGTTTAGTCTCAGGTACCTTTGTGAGATATATGTCATCTTCTTTATTCATGTTAAGCGTAATGAATGTACGTAGGGTAGGTTTACGTTTTTCTCACCAAGCAAGAAAACAAGTACTCTAAAATGTCTATCATGTCTTTCATCTTGAAGGACTCCACAAATTGCACAAAGGGGTTACATCACCCACCACTCAAATGCAGCTACTTCTTGCATGGAACATGGAATTGAAGAGGAATATACTCAACTGAACCTACAGGAGGAAGTTAGGGAAGCAGAACATACTGAAATGCTCTGGAATTACTGCCCTGGACTCAACAGCATTACTCTTGCAAAAAAGGCAATGGGATTTTAAACATATAATGCATTTTAATATACAAGTTCAGCAGTTAGGGACTGTCATAAATATAAAGGGAAGGGTAAACACCTTTAAAATCCCTCCTGGCCAGAGAAAAAACCCTTTCACCTGTAAAGGGTTAAGAAGCTAGGATAACCTCGCTGGCACCTGACCACAATGACCAATGAGGAGACAAGATACTTTCAAAGCTGGAGGGGGGGGAGAAACAAAGGTGTCTGGGTCTGTCTGGGGGATGCTTTTTGCCGGGGACAGAACAGGAATGGAGTCATAGAATTTAGTAAGTAATCTAGCTAGATATGTGTTAGATTATGATTTCTTTAAATGGCTGAGAAAATAAGATATGCTGAATGGAATGGATATTCCTGTTTTTGTGTCTTTTTGTAACTTAAGGTTTTGCCTAGAGGGATTCTCTATGTTTTGAATCTAATTACCCTGTAAGCTATTTACCATCCTGATTTTACAGAGGTGATTCTGTTTACTTTTCTTCTATTAAAATTCTTCTTTTAAGAAACTGAATGCTTTTTCATCGTTCTTAAGATCCAAGGGTTTGGGTCTGTGTTCACCGATGCAAATTGGTGAGGATTTTTATCAAACCTTCCCCAGAAAAAGGGGGGTAAGGTTTGGGAGGATTTTGGGGGGAAAGACGTTTCCAAACGAACTCTTTCCCAGTAACTGGTGTTAGACGTTTGGTGGTGGCAGCGAAAGTCCAAGGGAAAAGGGCAAAATAGTTTGTACCTTGGGGAAGTTTTAATCTAAGCTGGTAAAAGTAAGCTTAGGAGGTTTTCATGCAGGTCCCCACATCTGTACCCTAGCGTTCAGAGTGGGGAAGGAACCTTGACAGGGACAAGTGTACATTCTGATGTCTACTGCATCCAGCAAGACGGAAAAACCTGTTGTGCCATGCCTCTCAAACAACCATGTGCGATCAAGAATTCTGCTTCACGTTGTCCAAAAGACTGCACCAACACCACTACACTACTGGGTCACTACTGACTGAGAGGGAAAAGTGCCATCTACAAAATGAACGTTACCACTTCCTGTCAGTTTTCCCATCCACAAACTGATCCTGCTTAGCTTGTAAGAGCATACAGACTTACAGCATAAGCTGGCTTGAATGGAATCAGTACTGAGAAGCATTACACGTGCCCAAGGTCTGGAAGCCATTGCTTGTGGTCAGCATGGCACTCACCTGGATAAAATCGGGAAAGCGCTTTTTACAGGTAGGGCAGGTGAAATAGCCATCATTGACATGGATTGCCACGTGATCTTTAAGCAGGTCCAAGCGGTCAAAAGATTCAGGACAGAAAATACAGGAATATGTTTTCTGGTCCAAGTGGAACTTCATGTGACTCTCCAGAGCGCTGCTGTTGATAAAACCCTTATTGCAAATGTCGCAGGTCAGAGGGCAGTTCCCCTCCCGCCCATGAAATCGCAGGTGCTGATCCAGCTTGTCCTTCTCCCGGAACGCCTTCCCACACTGCAGGCATTTGAAGGGACGGAAGGACTTTCGGATGAATAGATGCTGAAGAGCTGCATTCTGAAAGACACACCCAAGAAAGAACATCAGTGTTTATTATCACATACAGACTTTACATACAAGTATTGTCAAATTTAAGTGAGCCAAGATATTGAGCAGTTAAATCTCAAAAGACCCCTTTTGAGGTAGAAATGTATTATCTCCATTCTACAGATGGAGAAACTGAGGCAGAGAGTGATTCCGAGACTTGCCTAAGGTCACACAGTGAGACAGTAGCAGAGCCAGGAACAGAACTCAGGAGTCCTGAGTCCCCATGCCCTGCTCTAAACACATTTTGATACACAATTTTTCTGTAACATAAACTCACTCTTTCCTCTCCAGGGTGGACTTGAGCCTGAGAGGTGTTGGGAACCTGCAACTGATCTCTCAGGACGAGGCTCTGTGTATTTATATTTGTAGATGAGCCACCACATCGAGGCATCTCCCAATTACTCATACGCATTGTCTGTTAGCAGAGCCTCTGGGAATCTGCAGCCTTTTGGGGGGGTCAGTTTCTGCACCACGGAGCATCAGAGAGATCTGCAGCAGTGGTTTAGCATGGCCCCAAACTAATAATGCTGGATCAAGTGGATCTCTGTGCTAACCTAAACCTTCTCAGTATTATTAAAAAAGAGGAATGGGAATTTCAAAAACATTATAGCAGGGCCAGATAGGCAGCTTCAAGAGCAACACGTAATATCTTGTGAGGAACCCACACAATTATACCCTTAAACGCACACTGTGTGTGTGTGTTTGTGAGTGAAGTAGAGACGTAAACACACTCACAGAGAAACACATACAGAGTTCTGGTAAGAGCTTTGGTAGAATTTTGTGGGCCAATCAAAGGTATTTGATTATATCTAATCAAGCATTAATTGAATTTTTATTCATTACAATGTTTAGACATTAAACTCTATTAAATGCATATTTTAAATTAACTTTCTAATGTATCTCCTGCTATTGTTCTTCCTTCTCTTTCCCTTTTCCTTCATTCCATTTTTCTTTCTTTCATTCTCTCTTTCTATCGTATATCTTTTCTTCTCTCTCTCTCTTGTCCCCTCTTTCAGTGTCTGTTTTCCTTTGATCTAGTTTTCCTATAACATTTAACAACTGCTGTTTCTTTCCTTCTCCTGCCTGCTAGATTAGACAAATCCAGCGAAGCCCTGCTCAGCTCCTGATCTCTGCTCTGGCTGCTGTAGGAGCAGTCACAGCTGGACTTGCAAACTGTGGAAATAGTTGGTTGCCCAGTGGGCCTGCACTTCAGTAGTGGCCAGGAACTTTTTATGCTGGCTGGCAGTGCATATGGGAGCAGACTACACTGACAAATATGAAATCTCATATTACATTGCAGAAGACTGAAATGGCCTGGGGATTCTGCCATTTCTCTCGCGGTGCTATTGACATCTAAGGAATTTTTACACTCCTTCAAGACAGGATCTCCCGTCCAGTGTTTACTGTTGTCTCCTTTTCACTCAGCTTCTCCAATTTTTTTTTTAATCCACATCCATGCTAGCCAGGGAAACAAGGCTAGAATGCTGCTAGTTACTATGTTTGAACATGCTTGTTGTTATTAGCATACTTTAGAGTAAACAGAGTCTTAAAGACCAAATTCCCTGGTTAAAACCATCTCCACTCTCCTTTCTTTATGGGACTTCTTGGCTGGCATGCGCTGCTACTCTTGAGTCACTGTCAAAAGCAGATACTGATGAAGCAGGGTTCAAAGCTGCTTTGTCAGAATTAGAAGACACCTCAGCAGTTATTCTGGAGTACTGGGCTACAGACACATGAAGAGAATCTGAATGGTTCTCTCCACTGTCTAAACTGTAAAAGGAGGAAACCATGCACTCTTTCCAGTAAAAGAGAAACATAAGAGCAATTGTTTATAGAAAACTAAAAAACACTATATATATATATACACACACACACACTTCCCTTTTCACAGGTAATCTCAGACACCATCCCATGGCATAAGGAAAATTTCTAGTCACAATCAGATGATTTGGAATGTTCAGTGACACCAGTGATTAATTTAGCTGAAATCCCAAGTGCCTTATAATGGACTTCACTGGAGTTGGGAGTCACTCTTATATTGGAGGCATGTTGCTCTGTTACTGAGTCAAATTTTGGAGTGGTTGGTCTTTATTTTAAGACACAATAATATCTCAAATTCCTATAGCACTTTTCATTGACATATGGGGCTGGAAGGGACCTCAAGAAGTCATCAAGTCCAGCCCCCTACACTGAGGCAGGACCAAGTAAACCTAGACCATCTCTGACAGCTGTTTGTCCAAACTGTCCTTAAAATCCTCCAGTGATAGGGATTCCACAACCTCCTTTGGAAGCCTATTCCAGAGCTTAACTACCCTTGTAGTTTGAAAGTTTTTCCTAATATCTAACCTAAATCTTCCTCGCTGCAGATTAAGCCCATTACCTCTTGTCCTACCTTCAGTGGGCATGGAGAACAAGTGATCACCGTTCTCTTTATAACAGCCCTTAACATATTTGAAGACTGTTACGAGGTCCCCCCTCAGTCTTCTTTTCTCAAGACTAAATATGCCCCTTTTTTTTAACTTTCCTCAGAGGTCAGGTTTTCTAAACCTTTTATCATTTTTGTTGCTCTCCTCTGGACTCTCTCCAATTTGTCCACATCTGTCCTAGTGTTGCACCCAGAGCTGGACACAATACTCCCAGGGGAGGCCTCACCAGCGCTGAGTACAACATGACAATTACCTTCAGTGCCTTACATGCAACACTCATAAAAAACACACCCCAGAATGATAATAGCCTTTTTTGCAACTGCATCACATTGTTAATTCATATTCAATTTGTGATCCACTATAACCCCCAGATGTAGCAGTTCAACCACCTAGCCAGTTTCCCCCCATTTTGTCATTATGCATTTGATTTTTCCTTTCTAAGTGAAATACTTTGCACCTGTTTTTACTGAATTTCATCTTGTTGATCAATTCTGCGATTTGTCAAGGTCATTTTGAATTCTGATCCTGTCCTCCAAAGTGCTTGTAACCCCTCCCAGCTTGGTGTCATCTGCAAATTTTATAAGACACTCTCAACTCCTTTATCCAAGTCATTCCTGAAAATATTAAACAGTACCAGACCCAGGACTGACCTCTGAGGGACCAAATTGGACACACCCTCTCAGTTTGTCAGTGAACCGTTGATAACTACTCTTTGAGTATGATCTTTCAACCACTTGTGCACCCACCTTCTAGTAATTTCATATAGACCACATTTCCCTAGTTTGCTTATGAGAACATTCTGTGCAACTGTGTCAAAAGCCTTACTAAAATCAAGATATATCACTGCTTCCACTTGGCCAGTAACCCTGTCAAAGAAGGAACTTAGGTTGGTTTGGAATTTGTTCTTGACAAATCCATGCCGGCTCTTCCTTATAATCCTCTTAACTTCCAGGTGGTTAGACACTGATCGTTTACTAATTTGTTCCAGTATCTTTCTAGGTATCAAAGTTAGGCTGACTGGTCTGTAATTCCCCGGGTCCTCTTTGTTCCCCTTTTTAGCCAAGGATCTCAAGGCACTTTGCAAATATGAGAAATTACACCTCACAGTGTCCCTGGGAGGTGTTGTTATCTCCCCTTTACAGATGGAGGAACTGAGGGAAAGGAAAGTGAGGTGATTTGCCCAAAGTCACACAGAGGCAGAAACAGAACCCAGAAGTGCTGACTCACCGTCCCCACTTCTAACAACTAAAACCATTTCTCTTAAGAAACACTGGGCCAAATTCAGTCCTAGAGTAAGCCGGTGTAACTCCCTATGTGCACTTACACAGTGATTCAATTTGTCCCATAATCTTGGGTTTACATGTTTCTATTGTTTGTATAACAATTTACTTGTGCTTTGAAATAAAAAATGCATCATTTTCTGCTAGTTACAGGGATTTACCAGGAAGTCAAACAGTCTAGACAGATGGAATTCAAATTTCTATCTCCTCCAATACTGTTTCTTAATGTATTTAACCCAAATACTTTATCAGAATGGCAAAACAGAGGCCTGATCCTCATCCAGAATAAACTGCCAAAGCTCCATTGATGTCAAAGACGCTATGCTCATTACCCCAGAGGAGGCTCTATAAACAGGCTTTTGCGTACTTTTATACTCTCCTCCGTTTATCTCTTAGAAGTTTAAAAATCGTATTTCTTTTCTTATCACTTCTGTCCTTTGCCTTTTTCACCTCTAAGTGTAATGAACTGCAGAATTTGAAACAATGAAGTCACACTCTACATGGTCGTATGCAAGTGTTACAAAAGATCTACCCTCCGTCAAAGAAAACCATAGACAGCTACAAGGTGGGGGAAGTAACGTATTTTGTTGGATTTTATTTTATAGATAGCTACATCATTCCGATTCCTCACCCACTGCCAATGAGGCTCTTCCTTGATGGGGTAATATGTAAGATGTGACTGAGAACTGAAATGAACAAAGTCTTTTAGAAAAGCAGTCAGGCTTGGCTTTAATTTCAGAGCAAAATTCCACTCTCAGAGCAGCCCACTGCATCTTGATTCAGATTTTGCTGCCCTTATATTCATGAATGTCCTAGCAGAGGTGATCAATGTGGGCCAATAATGATGTAAACACCTGTTCACTGGGAACTGGACTGAGACCCATTTCATGCAGGCCAAAAAACATGTATACGATGGCAACAAGTCCCTTCTCCAGTTTCTTCTGATCAGGTTTGATGACCAAGAAGGTCATCAAATTTGGAACAGATGACCAAGAAGGGGGAAAGGTTCTGATTCCCAGCTACCAATTCCATGATCCATCCCGTTTCCTTTTCGTATGGTTTAATGGAGCTGGGTGTAAGCCAGTCTTTAATTATTAGAAATCAGGATGAGACCTAATGTGGGGGGAGCAGATTGCCGCACATCTGTGGGATTTTTACACCTTCTTCTGGTACTCATATTGTATTTGAGACAGAATATTGGACTATCTGGACCCTGGGACTGATCCTGCATGGCACTTCCTGTATACTACTCTGTATGTACAATTACATCATGACGATGCCAGATCTGCTCTGGAGATAGTTTGTTAATTAAAGAACTATTGTCAACTAGTTATAAACCCACACTTTAGATTTTGAAAAAGGTAAGGGGATTTACAAAACCTATTATCAGTACCTATGTTTCTCTAGTTGGTGGTGGTGGTTTTGTGGTTCGTTGGGGGCGGAGAGGGGACTGCTTGTTTGTTTTCCATTTAGTTTTGGATTTAAAGGTTCCCCTTTCACTATGTTATAGACACAAACACTGCCCTAAGGTGCTAGTGCCATGAGAACCAGAAAGTGAAACTGACTGGGAACCTAAGTGATATTGACCAGACTGGGAAGGTAAGTGATATTGACCAGATATTGACCAGATATTGACCAGACTAGTCTCAGCCAAAAGGGAGTGATGTGCACAATTTTTGTATGTTATTTTGTTATTCAATGAATGTGTTGTTTCTGTAAGTATGCTTAAAGATATCTGATAAGCATATTTTAAAATATAAATAAATACATAATATTTTGCATTTACATTCAAAGTAAGTAAACAGCAAATAGTAAAAGTATACCTGATTTTTTAAATTCTCAAGGTTGTAATAGCTGTAGTTGTTATTAGTAACATAGATAAGGGATTTTTTTTTTATAAATTAGTTTTATGTTGACCAGTGTCTCTTTAATTATTGCTAAAGAACCCAGGGTGAAATCTTGGCTCTATTGAAATCAATGACAAAACTCCCATTTGACTTGAATAGGTCCAGGATTTTACCCCCAAAAGTTTCAACAATGAACGTTTGGGAGTAGTTGTTGAAATATATTTATCAACAACCAAGTGATGCCTTTTTAAAAGCTATTTATTTAGAGGCATTACTATGGAGCTTATCACCACAATACCTGTTAATAGTCATTACAAGAAATGCTAAATCACTAGAAAACTAGATATTTAGATGAATCTATATGACTGAACACCAAATTTAAGGAAGTTTTAAGATGGGTAAAATTTGGGACCCAAGGTACTTGAAAATGTTTCTTTCAAATTGCATGCAACTCCATATTAGGTATTTCCTAAGTGGGAACTGTTAAAAGCACTAGACAGAAAGGTTTAAAATATATTGTTATGGTGCACACTCTGCCAGACTACTAAAGCCACCGAAGACTAACATAAACTACCAAAATCAGGTACACAGAGGTGCACCAGACAGACTTGAATCAGGTTCTGAGGCCACAAAGGAACAGCCCATTCAATACCCAGCTTAAAGTTTTGGATGATCCATTTAAACATCTTTTAAAGAGCTAATTATTATTAAGTCCTTGCAGTGGATCAGTCTGAAGGGGACTAAGAGAAACTATGCAAACAATAGTTATTGGGATGACACCCAGTTTTGTGCATGATCTGTATACAAAAGAACAAACACAAGACCATCAACAACACAGATTCCATCTGGAGACATTAAGCAGAGGTTGCACAAAACGACATGGAAGGCAATTTTGTTTCGTTCCATTAGGTTAGACACAGGATAAAAACCAAACCTACCTGCAGCTCCAACTGAGCAGGCAGCATTGGGGGAGAGAAAAATATTTATGTTACGAAATGGACCGTAAAACAGAAGACTTGACTTCGGCAGTCTCCTGTGGGTCATTCTCAGTCAGGGCCAGATCTGGAAGTCCTAGCTCAGTCTTCACTCAGGCAAAACTCCCAATGAGAGTTTTGCCTCAGTAAGGACTAAGCAGGGAGTTCAGGATTTGCCCTTCCGTTAATAACTGCCTAGAAGGAGTTAAAGGGTGAAGATGAAAATCACAGATAACCTTTAAGACACAGTGTCTTTCTGCCTTTCATGTTTTGTCAGATATCGTGTTTATTAAAAATTATATAATGAACCCTGCAGAGTCTCAGTGAGAATGAAATGTGCCTGGCAAGAGGTGGTAGCTATGGGAAGATAAAGAGGTTATGGATGCCAGGATCAGATTGCTGAGAAGTAACGGGTAGTGATTTATTTAAGTGCTGTCCTACTGGTCGATACTCGTCAGAATTTAATAATGTCTTACATTTCTATTGTGCCTTTCAGCTTGAAGGATCCCATTGTGCTTTACAAACTGCACCTCTGTCCTGCAAGCTGTTCTGCATGAGTGCAGGGCATCATCCACACGGAGCAACTTTCAGGACCAAGCCTCAGTAAGTACAGCCATTTCTGAAATGCATCCAGAGAGTGGCAACTAACGAACACATTGGATGGTGCACAACAGTGGGCAGGAAACATTTATTTTGACCAAGGACAATGATGTAATCCCCCATGTCACAGTTCAGGGCAACTGCACCTGTATTCTCCCCCTATGTTTCAGCAAGAGCACCCACTGGCTCCCCTGGCCATCACCTCTCTTGAAGGGAGACATGCATCTCATGTCCTTCTGAGAGGGCTATTTTCAGGCTGAGCAGTTCCCTGCCTTCACCGTGTTATTCCCAGCAGAGACAGGCTGCTCAAGCTGGCCTGCTGGCTTTCTCTTCAGAGATGGCTAACAGGGTGACTGCCCACAGGTATAGTTACCACAAAGCTCTTTTTATGCAAGCCTCTTTTATTCTTTAGGTAATAGCACTACAGACAAAACACATTACAAACAATAAAAGAACCTACGCACATGCTAATAGGCTATCAGAGATCACCCCAACTCTAAAATGGGCTCCAGCAGGAGCAGTCCTTCAGCACCCCACCAAGGTTTCAAGTTCATCATAGCTTCATCTCAGAACAAGCACCTAGTGTTATGGTGTCTCATTAGGCCCAGTTCTTCCAGCCCTTCCCTGCGGATTGGGACCCGCCATGGGCCAGGGGTCCTGTCTAGTTGTGGTATCAGAAAGAAAGCCCTGGGCCTGTGTAAAACCAGGCTAATTATCCAAAAGTTGTTTCTTTGTCTGTCGGTCCCTGAAGAATCCAATTTGAACTAGTATATCTGAACCTTTCCAGGGAGGAGCTTCAAAGAGCTGATAACCGGAGGAATTACATTTGCATCCCCTTCCTCCTTGAGGAGTTACATGTGATTCCACTGTAACACATTTTTAATACAATGGACCCCAAAGGTATTAAACCTAATTCAATAAGGTTTAAATTCATTCAATAAAGTTTATCTTAATTCCATAAGGTTTGTCCAGAATATTGTCAGGCTGTCACACCCTACTCTTACAAAAAGTGTCCCACAGGATCTTTCGTGTCCACACAAAACAAGGCAGGACCTCAGTGTTTAAGCTCTGATCTTAAGTCTCCCACAGAGTAAACTCCATGAACTCTACAGAAGGCGGCATGTGTTGACCCTTCCAGGATTTGAACCTACAGTTCCAGTGAATCTCAGTGTTTCAAACTAGAAATTTAAACCATTAAGCCGTTCCCTCTGACTTATAGCCTAAAAATTGTAGCCTTCTTGGTAAGTAGATTTGTACCTTCCCAAAACATGCAGGATGGTCCTGATTTTGACAGGTGCTTTCCAAATGCAAGTCTTATATTTATATTGATTGTTGTAACACTTTGTTATGACAGCTTTGTATCTTTGCCATGTGATGTTGCACAAGTAAATGAAACAGAAAATGTCTCAAGAGAATTATTTACTTCATGGAATACATTCAAAAAGGTGATGTCCCTCCACATGTCTGCTTCAGGCAACAGGTTCTAGAACTGCAAAGGCAAATCAATGCCAGAGCTGTAAACAAGAAATCCAAGAGAGGACAGATAGACAAATCTATGTACTTCCTTCAGTGTGGACCTGATCCAGCAACCATTGAAGCCAATGGAAATCTTTCCATTGACTAATGTGGGGGCTGGATCAAGCCCTACATGCATAGTGCCCTCTTCTGGACCCATTGCCAGCCTTGCAGATGCATAGGTTTATGTTACTATGTTTTTCTCAAGAGACTGCATCCTACAGGATGATATAAACACTAATGCAATGGTACAAGTGTGAATATCCATTAAGAGCTAGTTTATTATTACTGTGTATTGTAATGCAGAAGTCATTTTTTGTTATTTAAAATACAAGAATATTGCTCCCCTTTGTTGCAGATATAAAAGAATCGTGTGTCATTTCTAAAGAATGTCAATTCACTGAACAAGGCACTTTCAGTTACATCTAGGATGCAAATGTCGCAACATATGTAAAAGCTTTATTATTTTTTTAATATTACTCATGCTCCAGGATACCGTTTTATGTTTAATTTCAGAGTGCAACAGAAGGAGACACAGTAAAACTGAGGTTTGTGCCTAATAAAGGCTTGGAAAAAATCACACAAGGCCTCTTCATGATAATTATTTCTTTTAAATCTTTGACTGGAATTGTTTGCCTGAAGAGGGGCAGTCCTACCATCACCTCATGCTTTATTCCTTTCTTAAAAAGGTAGAAGAGGTTCACAAAGCTTGATTTATAAAAATAAAATTATTTTCATGTCTCTCATACAGTTTCTCAACTGTCAGGTCAAGACAAGCGCCAGGTTATTGCTGTTGAGTAAGAAATACTATCTAAGTAATCAGCGTGACTTACAGCTACCTAGGTCCAGGTCCCAGTGGGTAGCCACAAATTTTGTACCCGTTCTTTAAAAATAAATGACATTTTACATATTTGAAACCATAACTTTGGCTTCCCTTTGCTGGTTTATGACATTTCCTAGCCACACACTGTGATAACAGGGTGCAGTGAATTGCACGCACACATTGGAAGAGTAAGTTCTGACAAATTGTCACAGTATGGTGTGAATTTTCATGGTTAAAATCCAAGGCTGAATGACAGAACTGCTCACAGTCTAACATAACCTAGGCAGCCTCTATGCAACCATCCCACATGCAATGCCCACATCCCTTCCAATGCCCTTTGAGTTGAAGAACCTCTGCTTTTAAGAACCATACATCTCTAGGGCTCTGCTAATCAAGGGTTGCCAAATGTGCCAATCTGAAAGGGGAGCTGAGGGAGGAGATCTGTGATACAAACATGTCACTGAGGAATAAATAACCACCACACTCATCTCACTTGTGACCCAAACTCAAGTTTCCAGGAAACAGGCTAATGCATGAGACAAACCAACTCCATCTCTTCCCCGTTACCTCCAAACCAAGAGTGAGACCTTCAGACCTTGTTAAATCCAGTAATTAAAGAAACCCAGTGAAACCACCTCTCTACGTATCACACCCACAGCTGTACCTTTTAGGACAGAAGTTGTACTACTGTATCTTATGCAAAATGAATCAAGACCCACTTGGGAACTGGTCCAATCCTATTTAGTGTCAGAGCTTCAGCAGCTGGCTCCTTACTCTATAATAGTTTGATCACCACTGTCTGCTCCTACCAGCCATGTTCCCAGTGTTCTTGGGTTACAGCTGTCTGGTGCCTTACATAAACACACCATTTCAAGTCTAGTGTTTTCAACAGAGAGGAAGATCGAAAGAAAGACCACTTCACAGAACAGTGACTCCTAGATGCCAAGCATTTTATAAGCTTCACACACATGCATTTTTAGTGTGACTCAGCCAAATTCTATTCTTAGTTAAGTCACTGTATCTGTTAAGTAACACCATCAATGCAGTCACATATACATTGGTGTACAGAGAGTAAAATCTGGCTCAGTGTCCCCCTATAAGAATCATGCATTGTCTCCTTTTTTAATCCTCTCTCTCTATTTCGCTCATCCCCTAAAAATGAAGTCTCAACTTGTTTGCAGCTGTTTCCTTCTGTAATCAAAATTTTACACATGGAGGAGGGGAAAAAAAGATTTTAAGCTACATAAACCAATCTCACAATTACACTGCTTGGAGGATTATTTGCTTGAATCATTTCCCTCCCACACATGGTGGAAAAAGCAGCTCTCTCAGCTGCCGAAAAGCACAGGTTCAAAGTGTTTGCGGTTGGTATGTAAAGTTCTCAGCATAGCTTTTACCCTCATAAAAGGAGGGGGTTTCCTACTCCAAGAAATAATTTTATAATTAAAAATCTTCATCATCATAGGAATGAATGGACACAATGCTCCTTTGGCAATGACTTCTAAAGCCAACACATCTGCGAGACATGCAGATGGTGCTCTGAACAGGCCATTAGTCCATGCCACAGCACTATGATTCGGCCGGCTGTTCAGAGGGCTCCTGCCTGCCAACTTGGATGGACTATGTTTCTATGAAAGAATTACTGTGCTGGAACTGAACCAGCTCCAACTGGTGACCAAATCTCACTAGCATCTCATGACACACTAACTCTTTGTATTAGGTTTGTCTTACTTTCTGAGTGAGGGAGTTTTCTGAGCTCGAGACGCTGTGTTTGGGATTTGAAGACGGACACCACACTGGAGAAAAAGACCAGCTGTTGCCTAACTGGCTAACCAAGCCTTCCACTGGCTAAAGCAAAGTCAGAGGGCGGAAGAGGGCATGGGCCATCATCATCTTCACTTACCCGAATGCGCTTTGCTCGCCGCATATCATCTGCTGTCATGGTGCTCTGCGTAGGCACCGGGCTCTCATCATGCTGCTGCTGCAGTTGCAGTGGATGGCCTTCTGGCTGTTGACCCAGTGCCGACTGCGTCTCTTGCGGCACTGGGGTCTGCTCCTGCTGTTCCAGCCCATTCAGTGTAGCCTGTCCAGCCTCATCAAACTGCCCCTTGCTGGAAAAATCTAGCAAGTCCTGAAATTGCAAATCACACAGCCAGTGATTATTTCCCTCACCCAGTGAGAAAGGCTCTAATAATACTCAGTTGGCAGGTGGTTGGATTGCTGCATATTGTAAAATGATCACACTCATTACACTGGTCTGTACGAGCCTTTTTCCGCTAAAATGTCCCATTGCTAACAGCAGCTCAGGTCCACCAGTGGTAGCAACGTTTGGAGCAGTGGTGTAGCTGGTGATGCTGGTGGAAGCCCGGGTTCTAACCACCATGTTGTCCAAGCCTGCTCATGACACAGGGGTTAAACCACAGGTGGCCTAGCTACATTAGTGCCCTACCATTCCTATCACCAAGGGAGATGAACCTGTTAGCCACAGTGGGAAATTTTAAGGAAAAATCCTAGTGTAGATGAGGCCTCAGGGGAAATACAGAGGGTCTCTCTCTTGTGCAAGTTAATTGTCAAGTGAATTGAAATATTATCGTGTTGTCATGTGCACAGCAAACGAACAGGAGTGGTGAAGCTAGGCGTAAGACACGAGGACATAAAATTGTGCCCTGTTGATCTTCATCTCTGACTCTCAGTCTCCACCTCTCCAGGCAGCAGCAAAACCAAACTGTGTGTTGAGTTTCCATTTGTTACACAGCAGAGCTGCTTTTCTGTTTCTCAGAACCAGTTCAGAAGAGGAGGGGATGTTGGGAATGAGAAGCAGAATGCCCCAAACCCCACATTCTCTTCTCTGACAAATTTCAATAAATATTCTGGGATGGAAGATTCCAATAGCTTTAGAAAAATAATTAATTGTTATATTAACTGCTTACAAAACAACTAAAGAAATTTGAGTGAGATGAAAGCCATGAAATGGGGAGCCAAGGGCATTCAAGCTCAAGAGGTGTCCTGGCAAAGCTCAGCAGTAGGGGGAGGAGAAAGAGAGCACTGCGAGGAGGAATGCATCCAGTTACAAGCCCTGAATGCTCAGTCAGGGGAGACTTTTCATCTGAGGATCCAAGGTTCAAATCCTGGTTTGGTTGATAAATTCCCACAAATTGCTGAACTTGATGAGGAATTCCTGGTTGAAGTTCTGTGCAGGAAGTCAGACTAGATGATGACGATTGTCCTTTCTGACTTTAAAATCTATGAAAGGCTGGGCAAGACAATTCATTTAAGCAATGGATAACCCGCAGCACTGAGTTGAGTCAATGTGAGTCAGGAGGGCATCAGGCCTCTTTCACTGTGCTCCTCAGTGTCATGGCAACTCTCCAACTCTACCACAGCTATAGTGGCTGCAGAGTTTGAGAGCCTCCTATATAAGATGCTGTTCTACACCACATCCACCTCTCCTCCCTAGCAGCGCTGTACACAGCAGGCTCCTATGGCACTCAGAGTTGACATGGCGCAGTGTTCACAGGGTGCCAGTTGTAGAGTGTAGTAGCATTTCTACCCTTTGGACCTACTTAATGATATTTATCTGTGGCCATACCACCCTGAGCCTTGTCTGCTACGACAAGTAGGGTTGTGCCAGATCAGTACTTGGATGGGAGACTTAGACTCATTTACTTTAAGGCGAGAAGGGACCATCATGATCATCTAATTTTCCCTCCTGAATATCGCAGGTGACAGAACCTCACCCAGTGACTCCTGCAATAGGCCCATAACCTCTAGCTGAGCTACTGAAGTCCTCAAATCATGATTTAAAGACTTCAAGTTACCGAGCGTCTACCATGTATTCTACTGCAAAACAGCAAGTGACCCGTGCCTCATGCTGCAGAGGAAAGCAAAAAGCCCCTAGGGTCTCTGCCAATCTGACCGAGGGGAAAATTTCTTTCCGACCCCAAATACTGTGAGCAGTTAGACCTAGAGTATATGGGCAAGACCCACCAGTCAGACACCTGGGGAAGAATTCTCTGTAGTAACTCAGAGCCCTCCTTTTCTAGTGTCCCATGTCCAGCTGTTGGAGATACAGCAGAATCCCGTGTATCCGATCTAACTGGAACTAGGGCCAGATCGGATAATCAAAAATTCAGATAATCTGGATAAAGGGAAACTGCAAGGCTGCAGTGCCATCTTGTGGCCACAGGAGAGATCGCCCGCTTCTGGACCTGTGTGCTCTGGTTGTTCAGTTAATACGGAGAGCTGGACAATGGAGGGTCGGACAAAGAGGGTTCTACTGTATGTCCTAATAGCGTCCGTGGATTGGCCATACGCCATTGTAGGCAACCTCATCGTACCATTCCCTCCATAAATTTATCACACTCAGTCTGACAAAAGTCAAGTTTTTTGCCTCTCCCCTTTGAAGGCTCTTCCAAAACTTCATTCCTCTGAGGGTCAGAAACCTTTGCTTAATTTCAAACCTAAACTTGTTGATGGCCAGTTTATACCCATTTGTTCTTGTGCCAACGCTGACCCTTAACTTAAATAACTACTTTCCCTCCCTGGTGTTTATCCCTCTGATGTATTTTTAGAGAGCAATCATCTCTCCCCTCAGCCTTCACTTTGTTAGGCTAAACAAGCCAAGCTCCTTACGTCTTCTCCTGTAAGGCAGGTTCTCCATTTTTCTGATCATCTTCCAGTAGCCCTTCTCTGTACCTGTTCCAATTTGAATTCATCTTTCTTAAATACGGGAGACCAGAACTGCACACAGTATTCCAGTCTCAACAGTCCCTTGTATAATGGTAATAACACTTTCCTGTCTTTAATGGAAATACCTCGCCTCATGCATCCTAGGATTGCATTAGCCTTTTTCATGGCTACAGCACATTGATAGCTCATAGTCATCTTGTGATTGACCAATATACCCTGATCTTTTTTCTCCTCTGCCACTTCCAACTGGTAAATTCCCAGCTTATAGCAAAAATTCTTGTTGTTATTCCATAAACTCATGACCTTTCACTTTGACTTATTATTATTCCATTTTTAAAGGTCATCCAAATCTTCTTGTATGATATTCTGGTCCTCCTCCGCATTGGCAATACCTCCCTACTTTGTGTCATCCACAAATTTTATAAGCAGACTCCTGCTTTCTGTGCCAAGGTCACTAATGAAAACATTAAATAAGATTGGTCCCAAAACCGATCCCTGAGGAACTCCACGAATAACCTCCATCCAGGCTGACAGGTCATCTTTCAGTATGACCCACTGTAGACTCCCCTTTAACCAGTTCCTTACTAACCTTTCCATTCTCATATTAATCCCCATCTTCTCCAATTTAACTAATAGTTTCCACTGTGGAACTGTACAAAATGCTTTACTGAAATCCAGGCAGATTGGATCTGCATTTCCTTTGTCTAGAAAATCAGTTCTCTTTTCAGAGAAAAAGATCATGTTGGTCTAGCACAATCTACCTTTTTAAAAGCGAAGATGTACTTTATCCCAATTGCCATTTACTGCTACCTTTAATGACTCTATCTTTCACAATATGTTCTAACATCTGGCATGCCACGGGGCTCAAACAAACAGGCCTGTAGTTTCCCAGATCACTTTTTTTTTCCTTTCGTAAATATAGATACTTTATTTGCAGTTCTCCAGCCATAGAGTACAACCCCTGAGATTATGGATTCATTAACAATCCTTACTATTGGGTTTGCCATTTCGTATGCCAGTTCCTTAAATGTTCTTGGATGGAGATTATCTGGGACCCGGATTTGGTCCCCCTAAATTCTTGAGTGTGGCTTCCATTTCTGATGTGGTCGTTTCGACTTCCATATCCTTGCTCCCACTAGCCACCCTGCCACTACCCACAAGCTCCTCATTACCCTTATTAAAAACTGAGGCAAAGTATCCATTTAGGTGTGGGCCCATGCCTAGATTACCTTTAGTCTCTACCCTATCCTCAATGCTCAGCTGTCCACTTCTTTCTTCCTTGTTTTCTTCAAATAGAGTTCATCCCATGAGAACAGTCCTCTGTTTGAGAATGCCTACCAGTGGACGAACATCCCAAAGCCCCCTTTATAGCACCATTGCCTGAGCCATCTGTTGGTCATCTTAATCTTGTCTCGCCTTTGCTCTCCTCCTCTAGGGATAGGTAGAATCCCACTAAAGATCACCTGAGCCTCCATTTCTTTAAGCATCTTCTCCAGCCTGGCATAGTCTTCCTTAACACATCCCAGTGAGAATCTAGCAGTATCATTTGTTCCCACATGAATGACAATCAGTGGATTCTTTCCTGCTTTCATTAGGATCCTCTTCAGCCTCAGGTTCACATCCCATACCTTAGCTCCCTTCTGTTCTCCAGATCAGTTCTGGTGACATGTCTATCTGTTCTTCGTAGTTAGGGAGTCCCCAATTAGGTGGACCTGCCTCTTCCTAAGTGTGGCTTTAAAAGATGCAATAGAGTCATTTGTATGCAACGTATGCAATCTTCCCTCTGAGTCAGTACTGAACCAATGCCCCAGCATCACGCCAAAGGGCAGATCACTGCTCCAAATGTCGGTTTTCATCTGAGACAGAAAACTGAACCATTGATCACTTTTGACACTTTTCGTAAAAGAAAGGGCATTAACTCTAGGCCTGATGGTCACTAGAAAGAGTTTGCTGGCAAAGCTATACCAGCAACACTCCCCACCTCCCAGGTGAGGTGCATCTTTTCCTGGCAAAAGAGCGGGTTTTTTGCAGGGATAGCTTATATCAGTTCCCCAAATGAAATAACCTGTACCAGAAAAAGGACCTTTTATGCTGGTATAACTGGATCTAAGGCTTTTGGCTGGTACAAAAATATTGTAAAGAATCACACCCCTAACCAACATTATTATATAGCAAGTTTCTCGAGTAGACCTGGCCCTAGTGTCCCAGCCAAATTCCTAAATTCCCTCTGCAGTTTCAACTGGAGCTGACCTTTTCCACTGTCCACCCTACACAGCTGTGTAATGCTGTCACTGCTGTTGTATTGTTAAACAGCTGCCAGGTTCCATCCCACAGCTGTTTTCCAGTAAGCGGTGAATTGCTTTGGGATAAAAAGTGCTGTAGAAATGCAAGTTAGAAATAAATTACTGTGCTTTCCCCAGGCTGAGGTGCCACGGCCAGAACAATAAAAACTAGTGGCTGAATTCTGCCCCCAGTAACACAGGCATAAATCAAGAGATTACATCATAGATGACATTTTTCTCCCCCGCTCCCCCAAATATACCTGTGTTCCTTCTTCACACTTTTCCCCATTTTCACTGGTTATTTCCAAGCGCATGAATTTCGGTGGGCGCCCTGGCCGTCTGCCTGGCCCAAACCTCCTCTTTCCTCGCCCGCGACCTCTGCCTCTTGCTCTGCAGAACACACAGCGCTCCAAGTTAGAGAAAGAGGACATGGATTTGGATTCCACTCTTTTCCTGCACCTTTTCTAAGCAATCACCCCTGAACTACCCAGACGGTTCAGTAATAATGGCCTCCAGTATATTACAAAATGTGAAGAAACCTTGGGAGCAAAAATTGGGTCTCTAGTTGGTGCATATTTCTATCACCCCTCTAATGGAAATAAAACCCCATGCCAAACAAACATATGTCACTTGATGTGGGACTGTAGGGACAAACAGTGGAGCTACTGGCTCTTATCAAGTCCTCTACAGTGACAGCTAGTAGCAGCCCTCTAGGCATCCTGGAAAACATTAAAGCCTGAAAGCATAACATCTGTCCCAAGAAAGACGCTGCTCTACTGATATCAGACAGCAATCGGAGGGGGTCCATTTTTTACATGGATGTTTTAGCACTCACTTGATAATGAGAGACAGGCAATCAGGTTCGGAAAAAATAAAGAGATATTTTCCCTCTCTCCTGCTGATCTGCCATCCATTTCTAGATTCAAACCTTTCGAGGTTTAAAATGTTTGTGGATATCTTTCTCACTTGTAATTTTTGGACATTTCTGTACTTTCGATTTCTGACCCAACAGGGAGCTGATGCACCAGAAATATCATTAGAAAGTTGGTTCTCTTGAGATTTCTAGCCCAACTCTGTAGACTCAAGAGGTCACGGTAATTTCAATAAGCATCCAAACGGCTAAAATCCTGGCCCTGTTGAGGTTAACGGCAAAACTTTCACTGAATTCAATAGGACAGGATTGTACCCCTACTTCCCACATAATAAGTGCCCTTCCCTTCCTTCATATCACTTCTTAAACAAAGCCACCTATGCCAATCACTTCTCCAGTGATATCTCCCTATATTCTTTTGCCTGAACCATTGTCCCATGTTTGTCTGCGTGGGACTGTAAATTCCTGGGTGTCAGAGGCCCTTTCTTTTACCTGTTCTGTAAAACACCTCGTATATCTACAGTGCTATATAATTGATAATAAAGCCAGATCTTTTGAGATTGACCTATCATTAGTGCTATCAATATACAGGACGTAAAGTGCTGGGAGTTGGGAAACTCAGTTACTGCAAAATCATAAGTACCTGCTAAAGAAGTCCAGCTTCTCATCATGGGAGTTGAGGTGCTGTTGGAGCTGTTCTGAACTCATGAAGCGACGATTGCATTCATAACATGGCCAGTTCTTCTCTTGGTCTCGGAGAACTATATTAAGTTGGAAATATCAATGACAGCATCTCAGTCATCAACAGTTAAATGTCCCAAGTTTTCTCCAAGCCCTTTTGTCCCCAGTAGTCTCTGTGGGACACATTTCCATACTGAAGATTGTGTCTTGCAATCACTCTACCATATAGCTCTATGTGGCTTGCAAGCTTCTCTCTTAGCACCCCTGATCTACAGGCTGACATCAGCTGATTGCAGAAAAATGCAGAGGGTAGTGAATGGGATTGAGGAATATTTATATTGAAGGCCAGAGACAGGTTAAATATTTACACTGCTCTCCTAACAAACTCCCTATATTAAGTTGCATTTCTAAATAACAGATAAGTCTTTCAAATAAATAATTACAAAAATACAGTCCAACATACCCAGAAACTTAAGCTTGGCTTATTGGACCAGCAAAAATCAATTCCTTTGTAGATGTGGTTAAACCTCCTTGAGACTCTGAAGCAGTTATTTAAGACAGGAGGTTGCCTACTGAGGATGTTCTCCTTAGCTTAGGTTAGGTTTTGTTGTATTTTACACTGTCCAACAAAACTTCCCAGAAAAACAACTGCAACACAGATCTATCATACCATTGGTACTTCGAGTACAGGACTCCACCGCCATCAGCGACCTGACATTTCAGAGAAAAGCAACCCCCAGTAATATACCCATATACATGGGGGGAAATTCCTTGCCCACCGTCTGGTAATACTCTGAAGCCCTTAAGCACGAGGCTGAACTATCCTGATTTCAACATGTGTAACAGCAAACGGAGGGCCCCATACTGGAGCTCTGGCATAGGTAAGATTCCTATTTGAATTTTTGCCTGAAGGATTGGGACCACTATAATGGGTTATAAACTTAGCTGCCTCTTTTTAAAACAACAGCCACAGAGAAGGAGGAAAGAGAAAAGAACCAACTACCTTTCCTTTCCTCCTCGGATATGTCATGGATCTTCTGGTTCACAAACTCTGCATAGGAGGCTGCATACCACACCTGGAGCAGACACACAAGGCAAAAAGGCATCTTCTTAGATGAACCCCGAAGTGAGGGGAATTCATTGGAGGCTTTCTTAAGCACTGCATTTAGTCCTCTCATCTGACCCAATAACTTGTATTTCTCCTCTCACCCGCGATAAAGCCTGCTGAGTTCATTGTGCCCCCACTGAGGAATAAAACAGCATTGCTCACAAAGTGTATCCATTTAATTTCCAGGTACCGTTTCCTAATGTGAATCTTCATCTCACACATGGTAACCACTACTTGGAAAGGAAATGAGGTTAATCTTAAACTTAAAAGATGGAATAAATATTTAGCAGGGATTCTTCCAGAAGAGATGGTCGCTTTTCTCTTTACAGACAATATGCAGCATGGCATGCAGAGATTCATTTAAAATGTGTCTAAGGTAATAATGGATTGGAGCATCATGCTCCAGCTTCCTAAAGAAAAACCTGGACTCCCTGTAATTTAGAGAATAGGGATTTAGGAAGCCTAATGAAGAGGGAAGAGCCCTAAGAAAGACAGAAAATTACTACAGCTTGGATAAGGATTTCAGTAGAGGCAGGGTCAAAGTCAGGATTCAGAGGTTACCAACCCATCTCATTAAAAAGACTGAATTTACAAATGGCTTGTTTAGATGATTCTTAAACAGGATTTTAAGCTATATCTACACTAGAGAGCTTACAGCAGCGCAGCTGTACCGATGCAGATCTCTGGTGTAGCCGCTCTATGCTGAAAGGAGAGCGCTCTCCCATCGACATAATTAATCCACCCCCAATGAGCGGCGGTAGCTATGTTGGTGGGAGAAGCTCTCCCGCCGACATAGTGCTGTCCATACCGGCGCTTATGTTGGTGTAACTTATGTCTCTCGGGCAGGGGGTGGGGGTGGTTATTCACACCCCTCAGTGACATAAGTTCTGCAACATAAGCTGTAGTGTAGACAAAGCCTTCAGAGTGAAAGACTTGGGACACGTTTGTGTATTTCACTTCTGGGAGGACCGAGTACATTTCTTACACCCAACTTATTGTTTCATGAATGCCTAATTGGGGAAAGGAAAATATACAATGGAGATATTTTAACTCTCTGTTATCAGCCTGATTTTTACCCCCAAATGGCACGACTAAACCATGAAACACAATTAAGGGCTTGTCAACACGCAGATCTGCGCTGGTTTATCCACAGTGCGATTTCACATTGATTTAGGGCTTGTCTACACTTACATTTTATAGTGCTCTCACTTGCTGGCTCAGGGATCTGAAAAATCCCAGTGCTCAGAGCTATTCCCCTTGAGAAGGTGGATTACCAGGAGCACTGGGAGACCTCTCTCCCAGCACTTGCGTGTGACCACACTCATCCTTCAAAGCGCTGCCATGGGAGCGCTCCCGCGGCAGCACTAGGAAGTTTCTAGTGTAGAGGTAGCCTTAGTTAAACAGGAACAAAAGGCCACATTGACACTGATACTGATATAAACCAGGCTTATATTGATTCAGCTTAAAATGATTTGGAACAGATTTAAAACAAAAAATGTCACTCTTACATCAAAATAAAAGTGTCTCTACACAGGGTTTTGCACTGATTTCAGAACTTGGATTTAAAACAGATTTATGTTAAACTATTGAAACTTCTGTGTGTAGACAAGGCAGGCGATTGGGGGCGGGGGCCGGGGGGGAGAAGGACACAGACAAAAGCAAGAAAATTCCTGACAGCAGCAATCAGCCTTCTAATTAGTTCTCAGAATAGATGTTTGAAATTAAAGCAGCCTCTCCCAACCATCCCGCACTAAGCTCAATTGAATTAAAATGTTTTCAGTCTGGAACAAAAAGTAACTTCAACATGTTCTTAACCAGAAACCTAAAAATTAGATTCCATGTGCGGAGTGTAAGTTTAAAAAGTCACAGGAAAGTTGAGTGAAGTAAGAGACCTCATTAGTTTACAGAGCACTAGTACTCCAGCAGCCAATGATGTTCATGTGCGGGTGGGACGAAGGGGAAGAGGAAAACAGAGCATAAAGCTGCTGCAGTACTAGTTAGGTTATAATCAGAGGAGTACAAGTCAAGATGGCTGCTAAGAGTACACTACGAGAGAGAGAGAGATCATTTGTATACGTTTATTTTAAGCTTCCTCACTTAGGATCTGATCGGATGATGAAGTGAGCTGTAGCTCACGAAAGCTTATGCTCAAATAAATTGGTTAGTCTCTAAGGTGCCACAAGTCCTCCTTTTCTTTTTGTGAATACAGACTAACACGGCTGCTACTCTGAAATCTGTCTCCTGACTTCAGTGGACTGTGGATCAGGTCCCATATGCTTTACCAAGCTAAAAAGGTTAAGAAATTGCTCAGACTATTTTAGAGCAACAAATGCTAATGCTAAAGGCTTTGTCTACACTAAAGTAACAACCAAGTCCAGGGATAACAGGGTTTCAATTTGTAGCATAGGTGGGATTTTAACTGCATTGGGTATTTGGGTTATTTTCTACAATTCAATTTACATTCTTTCCCACTATGAAGGGGAATCATGATGGGTGAGCACTGAAGTCTCTTACCTTCAGTTCCTGTTTGGGCTCCACATTCTTAATTGTTGTATAATAAATATGGTGGCCATACTGGTATGCCACCAGGTTCTGCTCCAGGTGGTTCTGGGCTGGACGCACAAACATCATCCAGTTACAAAGCGCCTCACTGGACAGCTCAAACCACAGATCCTCTTGTAAATCCCTGTCTTTTCTGTCACCTTTCTCAAGAGACACCTAAGGCAAAAACCAAAATACACAGAGTAGTCGACATTCCACAGTGGTCACATAAAACAAAGGAACCTGAGCCTTTAAAAATCTGTTCTGACAACGACAGCTTCTCCATGAGGAAGGTAATGCAGCCAGAGCTGAGATTTTCACTTTCCCCACAGGACTCCGGCAACAGATGGAACTTAGGAAGGGGCTTAAAAATAGACACAGATGGGATCCATGATTATAAGGGACATGCAAAGACAGTGGTCCCTTCCTCAGATGGTGAGTGAAAGAAGTATGTTCATTCATCTATACCTGATGTACCTCTGCAAATGGGCCATGGAAGCTGGAGATGGCAAAGACCTAATGTATTAGGTTATATGGACTAGTGGTCATCAGTCGGTGCCTCTACAGATTCTCAAAGCTCTTTGTGGCCTTACCTCCACTGAATACAGGAGTACTCCCTGCATCCAAATCAGTGAGCAAATAGATCAGAGCCATTCAAATCCCTCCTCTTTTATCCAAACAGACTTGAAAAAGGGAGAAAATCCCCCTTCTGTTTAGAAGTCAGGGGAGGAAGAGGCAGAAAGAAGAAATTTGGCAACTGAAGTCACAGCATGCCACAAAGCAATGGCTGCAAAATGTCCTGAGACGGAGTTGCAACGTTTGTGTTGACACTCTGCTTTAAGTCTACTAACAGTGAATCATGTGTGTCACAGCACAATAGAATCAGGATGTGGACCTTGACTATTTTATGGCTCCCTGCAACTACCTTGGATGACTAAGTAGCTCTCTGGCTGTACATGGTTGGGAACAGTTGCACTGCAGTAAGCTGAAGGTGTCAGGAGAACACCTCTGATAAAGTCAGAACAACAGATTCTAGGGCATGAAAAACAAGTAGGTGTAAGGTGTCTCTCTTTCTCTCTCTCTCTCTCAGACACACACACACACACACCCTCAGAGTGTTACCTTTAAATGGATGTAGCAGTCTTTCAGTTCAGTTTGTCTGACCAGAGGTCCCTCCACGGGGCCAAACTGTGTGCGTTTGGGAATGCGTCTTTTGGAGAACACTCCCCCCAGGAACCTGTCTATATAGAGCACCAGGGGGAGGCTGGCTCTTGCTCTGGTCAGCACTGGCCGGTTTGGGATTGGGTGCAAGGGTCCATGTTTCGGACACACCGAGGGATGTGAGTTATTACACTCTTCACACCCTGCAACACAGTCAGAGAGGAAATGAATAACTGACATGAATTCCCATGCACTGGCATAAAGAAAGGCCCTTACACATAAGATATGATTTCCCTTTAACCGCCTCTGACCTGAATACTTGCCAGAAACTGATGCAGGTACCACAGCACTCAGGCCAATGGTCTCTTTATGCTTTAAGAAGGTTGTCATCTTAAAGCGAAACATAGAAGAGAAGCCTCCCGTTTTACTTATAAGCAAACAGTGCACTCACTCCTTGAAAGCTTCTCAGAGGCCCCAGCTCATGGAGAATGCAGCTGCATACTCTCAAAGTCAGATAGGCTGGTGTGAGTATATATGCTTCTAGGTGCAATCTGAGGTGTTGGCTATGACCTCTAAAGCCCTACATGGTCTTCGACTCCACTTACCAAATGGTTGAGAAAGGTAAGATTCCTATTTGAATTTTTGCCCGAAGGATTGGAACCACTATAATGGGTTATAAAGTTAGCTGCCTCTTTTTAAAACAACAGCCACAGAGAAGGAGGAAAGAGAAAAGAACCAACTACCTTTGGGGGAAGAGGGCAATAAACTAAATGCTTCCTCTTATGCTTACACAGATCATGGGGGTCAAAGGGTCGAGGTGGATCTGGGTCCCATTCATCCAAGTCGGTGTCTTCCCCGTCTTCGTCTTCATCTTCATCATCCTCGTCATCGTCATCCTCTTCCTCTTTCGTTTCCATCCTCCCCATTGGGTTCTGGAGAGGTGCTAAAGGATCAGAACTATCCACTGCCTCCATAGGAGGTAATACCTGGTTATGCACTGGTAATGATGCCTGAGGAAAAAATTCACAACACAGAGTTAGATGGCTCTCCTATCCAGAGGGGATCAAAGCTCACAATTAGATCATCACCTTTAACACAAAGGCAAGAAAACAAAATTATTGACAATCTACTCTTCACCTGTTTGTTTCCTTTGGTAACCAAACAGAGAAGGAGAGAAAGTGAAATCATGTGTATATCACTGCTGAGGCTATGTGCCCTGTAATGCTTCACTGTTCACAGTACTGTGAACCTTGCCCAGTAGGCGCGTTGTGAAAATATCTACCTAACCCCATAAAAGAGTGACATGTGGGGAGGATGCATCAAATGAGAGGAATTTTGAATCTTCACAGAGGGTCTTAGCAACTAAACAAATCCCACTCCCTATCTGTGCTTGAAGAAAGTACCTTGGGTCTCCATGGGCTAGTTTAATTTATTTTGATTTATAAAATGCAATTATTCAATGCTCTGGCATATGATCTTCTCCCTCCTATCACGAAAGCAAATGAAAACAACACCTGACATACACACAGAGGCAGAGTTCACACACTCTCTCTCTCTCTCACACACACACACTTTATCTCACATGCACATGTGTACACACACATACACACAGAGGCAGAGTTCAATAAGGCAGTAGATAATTAAGATCTAAAACCCTAACAACATAAGATAATGAGGCTGATTCTTAATAGCTAAAGGGTATTTGGTTTTAGCTCCGATTTTAATGAAGATTTACTTTCTCTTCACCCACACAAAAAAGCAGAGGTAAATTCTACACAATGTACAAAAATATCCAACCTCCAAAACAGGTATCTCAGACAGAGAATAAGAAAGATTATATATTGTAAAACCGGTCTTAACAGACTACCAAAAAGAGACCAACAGTCACTGGTCACATATAATAGTAGGGATTACTAAATTTGATACTCAAAGCCTTTGGAGAATACTTTAAAGCGGGGTTCTCAAACTTTATTGCAACGCAACCCACTTCTGACAACAAAAATTACTTCCTGACCCCAGGAAGTGGGACTGAAGCCTAAGCCTGCCCGAGTCCCACCACTCCGGACAGGGGGGCCAAAGCTGAAGCTCAAGGGCTTCAGTCCCAGGCAGGGAGCCTGCAATCTGAGTCCTGGCGCCCAGGGCTGAAGCCCTCAAGTTTTGGCTTCAACCCTGAGCAGTGGGGCTTGGACTTCAGCCAAAGTTTAACCCAGCCCTGGTGACCCCATTCAAAGGGGGTCCAGACCCACTTTGGGTTCCCGACCCACAGTTTGAGAACCGCTGCTTTAAAGTGATTGCTTCAGATAGAACAGTCCCTAGAACATGTTTCACTATACATTAAACAAATATCCCTCACCCCCTCAAAAAAGTCCCACATTGCATGACAAGACAGTGGAAAGCTGTAGAAGCCTTCACTAAAACTCTTTTTGCATCGCTTCCTGCATCAGGACATATTTAATCATCTGTTTCCATGGAGCAGTGAAATCAGAGTACCTTTACATTTAAAAGAAATGGGGTCCTGGCAACTTACTCTGTCTGCTTGTGGACCCTGCTCCAGAGCCATTTGCTGCGGGGATTCGGCAACGTTGCCAAGCACAGAGAGGTTGGTGGAATTCATGCTCTGAGCAGCAGCAGGCAAGAGCACAGTTACCTAAAATCATAGGCACTCATTTTAGCACTGCAGCATTTCCATCAGTCACTTACATATGGGCAATGCCCTGCATACAAAGCTTCTTGGAGCTCTTCACAAGATGAAAAAAATGCAGAGTTCTAAAGGTGTTTTTGGTGGAGATGATGGGCCTGAACAAAGCACCTGGACCCAAGCATTCCTGAATTTGAGGGAAAGGGTTTTGAATCCAGATCTGAATTTTGCAGCTTTGGAATAGTCCATCTCCAGCTTTCAGCTTTAATTTAAGGTCCTTTCCAGTCTGGGATTAAAACCATGCTAGGTGCAAGTGTGCTTAAATGCCCTTTAGCTAGCTGGCTCCTGCTAGAACTAGTGCACCAGGGACTTTATTTTTTCTTTTATTCTTCCCATATACACACTTTTCCCTCCCTTTTCCTTTCCCTTGCAACAAAGACTATAGCTCCCTAATTTCTTCTCTGTTTCTTTTCCTTTAACAAGCCAAGGGACAATACATTAAAGAAACTAGTAATAATGAGAATAAGTTGAGAGATGAAGCCCTCAAAACTTGGGATTCCAAAAGTTAGCATTATCTACTGCCCCCCTTAGTTGGCCACATGGCACGTGCAGTATTTTTCTATTCTTTTTTCCTTGTTATAGTAACGCACATCTTAATTTACAGTATTATTGAGTGTATTAATTTTCTTCTCCCATAGAACAATTTAGCTGTGTAAAACTGCTGAATTAACATTACAGGAATGACCTTTCCTGACTTCTGAGTGCTGCTTTCTACTTATCCGTGCAGGTATTTTACATGATCTTCATCACTGTCCTGTCTGAACTTTCACCTTTCTTAACCATTACCACTGCACTGGCGCTTGTGTTGTATATAATTATATAAGCAGTCTTTCAACTGAGACACAAACCCTTGTCCATCTATAGAGAGGCCTTGAGAGAACTAAATGATGATCAAAAACCAGACTAAAGGTGTGCAGTCAAGAGCAGAGAGGGAGGAAGTCCCTCTTATAGATATATACATGGAGGTGGTATATGTTTTCTAATTCTAGTTCTGCTCTAAAAGAGATAATATTAGAACAGCCCAGGCTTCCCTATGGGCTAGAGTGGGCACAACAGAACGGATGCATTGGCTAGTATATTAGGGCTTGTCTACATTACACGCAGGATCAACAGGCAGCGATCGATCCAGCTGGGTCGATTTATCGCATCTAGTCTAGATGCAATAAATCAACCGCTGTGCACTCTCCTGTCAACTCTGGTACTTCACCGGAGCGAGAGGTGCAGGCAGAGTTGACGGGGAGCATCAGCTGTCGACTCAACGCAGTGAAGACACCGCGGTGAGTAGGTCTAAGTTCGTTGACTTTAGCTACATTATTCACGTAGCTGAAGTTGCATAACTTAGATCGATCTCCCCCCACTTAGTGTAGACCAGGCTTTAGAGAGCTGTAAATTAGTGCAATTCCCCAAAAGGCTAAAAAGTATTCTCTCAGGGAACAGACAAAAAAAAAAAAAAACCACCCAAAATACATGGATACTTAAGTTCCTAGTTCCTTTGAGTTTGTTGTTGTTTTAATTGGTCTAATTTATAAAATTGCTTTCAAATTAGGGCTGCAGAGAACAGTGTGAAAATGACCAGGATTCAGCCAAGAAGACAGCTGAAATTAACTGTCGGGTATTGACATTTCCTGATGCCAAATGGCAATGCAATAGGCATCATTATTCAGTGGCATGCCTCCAGACCTGCCAGCAATGAGGCGTTCACACAAAGCTTGTGTCTGTGCATATATCATATTAGCACCTCCATATATATCACACTTCAAACACATTGTTACTCTCATCTCCATTACACGCATTGTAAGGAATCAACATTACTTTTAAAAAAAAACTTGGAATGGCCCTTTCATACCAAGTTCTTTTGAAAGACAGGAGGAGCCTTCACTATCATTTTAACTGCTATGATTAGCTCAGATTTCACACAGGAAATGTGTATGTATAACACTCGCAGAAGCAGCAGCTGCTCTAATGATATGATAATGGTTCACAAAAAACATGGAAGTCCTATCCTGGGAAAATTATGATATTAAAAGATGTTGGTGTAGGGGCGGGAACTTGGTGGGAGGGTTGGGGATATAGAGATAAAGTGCTTAGTACTCACGTGGCATATCCTGTCATTATCAGGAGATACCGTATGTATGGGGATGGGAGCCAGTATCTTTGCTGTGTTTTAAGTGTATAACTTGCATTGTGTACATAAGGTTTCTGATTTTAAGTTTGATCATACATTTACAGCTAAAAGCCTGCTGAAAAAACACAGATTAAACAGACAATAATAAGGGTGGGGGATGTTTGTTATTTTTAAATGTGAATCCAATCTAATAAAAAATGCCAGACTGGCAACTATGGACTGCAATCCTCTATTCACAGAATAGGTGGAGCACAGACAACAGCACTGAAAGCTTTCTTCACAATTCTACCAATGTGCCTCAACCCTGATTTGGAGGGTCTCTTTCTAGCAGTGAGAAAGGACCTTGTTCTCTGTCTCCGTTCATTCCTTCGAGTCTCTGCTGAGGCTGTCAACAAGGTTGCAGGATAGAGTCAATTGTAGTGGTAGCTTTTATACTGTGGAACTGATTGAGAGCTACCATTTCACTTCATACAGATTACGAAACAGCTATCAAATGGTAATGATTTTTAAATCAGTAATGACTAGGGCTGACTTTGAACCAATAACTTAGAAGTGAAAGTATCCATATCTTATTACCATTTCCTTGAACTATCCAGTCCCTAGATATATATTAGATACAATGAAAAACAATCCTTCCCCACCCACCCAGAAAAAAAAATCTTACGTCATCCAGCCTTCACAACCACAGTTCTCAATTTCATGCTGCTCCCAGTCAATTTCAAACTGGTGAGCACATCAAGCAGAAAGCCTGGAATACACATATCAGACATGGACCAAGTAATTTAACTATTTAGCCCTTACAATCACTTTCCTAAGAAACACCTGAGAAATGTTTGGCAAATTAAGAACTGGATCCATAGTCCATTGACATCAGTAGAAAGACTCCATTGACTTTAATGGTCTTTGGATCAGACCCTGTATGAGGAAACTTAGAAGCCCTGGCTACCTGTGACTACACTAAAAACCAAAAGAAGTAACAAAACAAAACAAAAAAATCACACAGATCGATTCTCCCATTTAAAGGGACACTGTCGAGGGATTTTTCATAATATTAAGGAGAAACAAATCAGAGTAGTAGTAATATAACTCCTTTAAAGCTTAAAATTGAATTCTGCTACAATTTTTCTACTCATTTACACACACATTGGTCAAGATAGCACTGGCTTGTTATTGTAAGGTTGGTTGCTCGTGATCACCAAGAAGCTGGTACTGAATGACTGAAAGAGAACACGTTTTGTTTTGGACATAACTCAAAGTATCACAGTCTAATACAAAATCCACAGTAGAATACACAGTGCCCCTTTGCATTCCCTGAGAATTCCTTCACTGTAGTATTCAGGATCCAATAGAAAAAAGTGCTTCTCACCTGCTGTGTTGTGGCATCCTGCTGGACATAAGCCACTTGGGACGGGTCTGTAAACAGAGTCTAAACAAAGCGAAAAAGGCTTACCAATCAGGCCTCAATTTACTACCAAATCACACAAGGAGAATTACTGTCCTGTTAAGACGCAACCTATGTAAGAATTATTTATTTTATTGAAGTTCTAAAGTGCATATTACTGTGGCAGCTGTATTCAATTTATACCAGTAACCCTATGTATGTAGAAATTAAACTGAAACCAGTGGCCTCCATATAGACTAGTGGCAGCTCCATAAAAGGATAATAATTTCACATTAATATAGCACCTTTCATTCAGATACCCAACAGGTGTTTATAGACTTTACTGATCGTATATATGGAATAATATTTTTCTCCATTGCTAAAGGGTAACAACCTCTAGGATGAAATACAACAGCTGTTTAACAGTACACAGCAACACTACAGAACAATTTAGGGCAAGAATTTAGACATATTGGATTCAACTGAAATTACAGGGGGATTTAGAGAGGTAAAATGGAATTGAGCCAGGATCAAAGAAGTTGGAGACTACTAATTCCATCATTCTGCAAGTGTGGGAGAAGATGTATCAAATAGCTCCTATATTTAAACAATCTTTAATGGCGACAAGTGGTCAGGAAGTTGGGTTTTAGTTTCATGTGAGAAATGACACCTCCAGCATTGTTTTGATAACTAGAAGGAGTGCCACCCAGTGAACCACAGTCACTGCTTTTCACAGCATCTGGGAAGAGAAAACCCTAGGAAAACTAGGTACTGACCAAGGTCAACTCTACTTGGCTTCTGAGATTTAAAAATATCACAGCTTGAAGGGGTCTGGCTGTAGGTTGAATAAACACAATACGGTAAAAACTCAATCCGTGCTTTATAATGCACTGTGCTCAGATTTAAGTTACTGTCCTATTTACAAACTACAGCATCTAAGTCTGAGGGCCTTTTGAGGTCCATGATTAGTAACTTTCTAGGCAATTTCCACTTGTGAGCCATCTCCTCTCAACACCTCAGTCCCTCACTACTTTGTTCTCAAACTGGATGGGACTTGAAGACTGCTGGCAGCCTATGCACCATAGTATGAGAAACTCTGTATATACTAGCTCAGAGCTGTATGACATAGGTGGAAAATGAGGCAAAAGGCAACTCTGGTGTTGCCCCATATACCAAATACAGTTCCTTTACAATGTTAATATGAATGCTGCCATATCAGCAAAGGGATTAAATGCTCTTGACAAGGACTCTCTCCCTTTAAATATATTATATATACACATGGAGATTTAGATACATACATATATATATCACATAAACTATATACTATCAGGAACAGCAGTTATTAGATATTTATTTAATCTAATAATTATGCAGGACAAAAATCAGGCCTCTGAAATCAATTCTTTTGCCTAAATAAGGATTATTGGGTTAGAGCCAATGCTTTCAGATCCTATGACAAGAAGTGCTGTGCAAGTGCAGACTCTATTATTATTAATTACCAGAACTGTGCTGTGCAAAATAAGGAGACTGTTTCCAAGAAAAGCATGGATTAAGCAGCACCTCTTCCCTCTCCTAAGTATTCACAGCCTACAGCTTTTAGCATTTTATATATATATAGTGCAGGCAGAATTTCTCCAGTGATTAAAAACACCTTTGATTTAATTACAGTCCAGTCTAACTGAAGTGCAATAGCCAGTACTTTGTGGTTAATAGCCCCGACATCCCTTGATTACCACATATGCAGAGTTGACTGGAATGAATAGTACATACTCCCTCTTCACCAATGGTTAGAGAGGTGGCTATGCACAGCTGATGGCCATTAATACAAACCATATAACTTTGCAGGTAGCTGGCTTTAATCCTGAATTAAATTATTACTCTGTAAGGCCCAGAGGGGGCAGAAAGGGGACGGATGTGGAACTACACGTGCCTGCGTAGCCTCCACAGGATGGATGTAAACCAACGTGTGCTCCGAGGTGTCCACTGAGGTGTAAGAGGTGCCATCTGCTGTGTAGACCACCTGCTGCGGGGGACGGTCCTGATCATCACTGTACACAATTTGTGCCACTGTTCCACCTTCAGGGACAAAGTGCACCTGGAGAAGAAATGAAGATGATATCCTTAAATAAATGTCTCTGTGAAAGTGTCCACAAACACACTCAGAATAGCCAAATTCATCATGTAAAGGCCTCCTGAGTCCATTCCACATAGCCAATTGTTATGGACATAACACAAAAATCATTGTATAATTTGAACTGAGAAGCCTAATCTAAATGCCAGTGAGGTAGAAACCTGGACATAAAAATCACTACAACTTTTCCTTTTTACTCTGCATTTTAACTAGAGACATAAATATTTATACACAGCCATCCCTAACACTTAGTTCTTGGATCATTCTTCTCCCTTCTGATTTTTGCAAAAAGAAGTAGATATGATACAGGACAAGCCTTGTTAATTGTTTACATACTTTTTTAATTTATTTTAATGCAATCTTGTGGATTTATATTATTTCATTCACTCAGTTTTGTATTTGGATGGTAATTATTTAGTTCTTATTTGAACAGCTAAAATAGTTCATTAACTTACTGATGCTGCTGCAAATGATACTACTATATCTGTGATATTAGAATGTGATATGTGGGACTGTTTCCCTGTAAGATGTACATTCATAAAGCTATTTGAATGGGAAAAAAATATAATCGCAAAAACTATTTGATGCTCCTAAAGCTGCTAATGGGATATAGAGACTGCACCTCCAGGCCAGCAGTTCATATCTACCCAGGTAGTGACTGGAAATTGTTGTCCACGGTGGCCTGTCTGAAATGAGTTGTTCTCAATCTTGTTGCCAGTAGGCAAGTGTTCTCTTCTTGACAACTTTGAGCTGAAGTGCTCAGCATTTTTGAAAACTGGGCCATTTATTTAGACACCTGAATATGGAGTGAGGAACCTAACTTTAGATCTCCATTTCCAAAGTATCTTAGCCAAAGTATACGCAGGTACTGCACTTTCACAGAGTTTGAAATAAAATTAATCTTATTTTATTAAAACTTGTTATAAAATAATTGATTTTGCTTGATCTTTTGGGATATTTTTCTAAGAAAAAACATAAGCATCTTAGTTTAGGCACTACTGTAGATCTTGTAAAATAAAATGCCATTTCAAAACTAATAACAATGATGAGACTAATACATGGTATGCATACAGTGCCTTTCATTTCCAGGATGCTGTGAAAATACTAATGAACCCTCACAACACCCCTGTGCAATAGCCAGAGGTAGTAAGTATTGTTATTTCTATTTTACAGCTGGAGGAGCTGAGGTACAGAGAAATGCAGTTTCTTGCAAAGTCCAGAGAGCAAGTTATTGGGACAGCCAGGATTCCAAGGCCTTACTCACAATCCTGTGCAAATTCGGCTCAACAAAAATTGAATAATTGTTTTTAATGTATATTTTAAATCATTCCTCTGCACTGCTGAGACTCTGAGAAATGGTATCTTACTAATATTTGAGAAGTAAACATGAAACTGATTTGAAACTAATGTGAAACTAATCAATCTCAGTTTTGCTGTCCAAACTGAGTGAAATGCAAAGAGTGAAAGAGAAGCAATGTAAAGTAAATGAGATTTTTCATAAATCTAAGGCCCAATAATAACCATGGTTTAAAAAAAAATCTGTATATACGATATTACTCTTGACAGTGATGCTTTGAACTGATCCACATTGGTGCTAGAAAATTAAAGAAAAGAGGATGTGTGATGTGACTTTCTGTTATGCTTACAATGAAAAAATGGCAGTAGGAATCTACTACGTATGTATTATGGTCTTGTCTTAGTCATGTGACTAATCCTACTGACATCAGTTGGACTAATTTGATGAATCCTTACACATAAAAGAAGGATTTGGCTGTAGCAGTCACTGGAAACTACATATTTCCTTCTGGCATCACTCCCTCCTACACTACCACAAAACTTTAACCAGAGGTCCAATTAGAAAGGAAGAAACTGTGGTTCTTTCCCAAGCTTCCACCCATGCTTCCAAGCCCAGCTATGTCCACTTCTGATGCCTGTACCAGCAGATTGTGCAAAGCTTCTTATGGATTGTTGTCCCCCCGCCCTGAGTGCTTATACTAGCAGTGAAATTGTGAACAATGTTGACATTTAAATGACCATTGATAGGCTCCAGAGATCACACCCCTCAAAATGAATAGCGATAGTTAATATCTCTCAGAGCTATTGTTTCAGGCTGTCTGCAAACTCAGACACACTTCACAGCATTGGCTTACACTCAGTTCAATTGCTAAAGCTTTACTTTGGAAACATAGGGGCTAGGCTTCGATTTCTTTTCAAGCTTAGCTTCTGGAGCACAAGATGGCAGGCTCTGGAAAAAAAGTACGAGCTTGTTGACCTGCTGCAAGCAAGCCCAACTCAATCCCTCACTCTAAGAAATAATTAGAGAAATTTCTAGGAGCCACTAGTCACCTGAGCAGTATTCTGTTCCTGCTCAGTAGATTCAGACCACACCTGTGGACTTTCCTCTTTTGAGTCCATCTCGTCCCTGCTGTGGTGCTCCATGGTGATAGCTAATTACAGGAGCAGTGTTTGGCTGAATAGATTCATCTGTTCGCTATGTCTCTACTCACACAAGACAAGATGATCTTCTGTAACATGGCTATAACGAGAGAAAAGAGACCCAAGATATTAAACAGCCGAGTACATTGCAATCAATTTCAATTGTAACAGAAAGGCAGCTGAAAGGTGTTACTATCTACCACATGCAGGGATGTGCTTCTATGGCAGAAGAAGTCTTAATTTTATGAACATATTTTTTCTCAGTTCTCTTTCCCAAATCCTGCTATACAGTATTTTCTATCTACAGTAGATGAGGAAACAGGCCAACAACTGCAAACAGCAGAGCTTCTGAGGAGGCCTGGGAGAAACAGATACTCATGGAGCAACCCTCCCATCCTGCAGCACTGAATGTGATAATCATTGCAGAGCAGAGAGAGGAGTTTAAAAAAGATCCATTTCCCTTCCCTCAAAGTCATCACATTACAGAGACCATCCATCAGCTTAGGGTTAGACTAGATTCCCTTTGAATCCCATCACTACTGCTCCTGCACTGGTCAGAAGGGGTTTGTTTCTTCCTGGCAACAAGGTGTTCCGTCTACAACTTTTGCAGCCTCTAATGGCCTACGGATCAAGAGACAGTGCTGGGAATTGAACCTCAGTCTTTCACAAAAATAATCATTATGTTCAGAGGCAGCCACTGTTTTCTCAATGTATTTGTTTAATTTTTAGTGCAACTGATCCTGAGTTTAGAGGCAACTCTCCACATGCACAGGTCTGCAATCCCAGCTGGCATTTCACATACTATTAAACTAGACATTTTTTTAAACAGAGAAAGAGAAGAACAATGAAGCTTAAATTCTAATCGATGTAAGCCTGGAAATCCTGACAAATTGCTTCCATGCTAGGTTTTATTCACCCCTTGCGATTTTATCAGAGCCTCTCAAGCTGCCATCGGGAATCTCAGAAGTGTAATTTACAGCTCTGCTGATTGGGTTAGTCAGTCCTTCAGCACCTTCCCAGTCCTTCATCTCCAATGTCATATTAAATCATAGACTGAGGAATTAGCATGAGGCTGAGCCCATCTGATTTTTCAGTAAGTCCAATTAACTTTATTTTATACTGGCTGTCTAGTTGGGCTGATCTGATGCCAGCACCTGCCTGTGCAACAGGAAGAAAGCAGAAGGTCCCTGTCATAAATATAAAGGGAAGGGTAACCACCTTTCTGTATACAGTGCTATAAAATCCCTCCTGGCCAGAGGCAAAATCCTTTCAACAGTAAAGGGTTAAGAAGCTAAGGTAACTTAGCTGGCACCTAACTCAAAATGACCAATGAGAGGACAAGATACTTTGAAATCTGGAGGTGTGTGGGGGGGAATAAAGGGTTGGTCTGTCTGTGTGATGCTTTTGCGGGAACAGATCAGGAATGCAGACTTACGACTCCTGTTAAGTTAGTAAGTAATCTAGCTAGAAATGCGTTAGATTTCCTCTTGTTTAATGGCTGGTAAAATAAGCTGTGCTGGATGGAATGTATATTCCTGTTTTTGTGTCTTTTTGTAACTTAAGGTTTTGCCTAGAGGGATTCTCTATGTTTTGAATCTGATTACCCTGTATTTACCACCCTGATTTTACAGAGGTGATTCTTTTACCTTTTCTTTAATTAAAATTCTTCTTTTAAGAACCCGATTTTTTCATTGTTCTTAAGATCCAAGGGCTTGGGTCTGTGTTCACCTGTACAAATTGGTGAGGATTCTTAACAAGCCTTCCCCAGGAAAGGCGGTGTAGGGCTTGGGGGGGATATTCTGGGGGAAGACATCTCCAAGTGGGCTCTTTCCCTGTTCTTTGTTTAAAACGCTTTGTGGTGGCAGCATACAGTTCAAGGACAAGGCAAAGTTTGTACCTTGGGGAAGTTTTTAACCTAAGCTGGTAAGAATAAGCTTAGGGGGTCTTTCATGCAGGTCCCCACATCTGTACCCTAGAGTTCAGAGTGGAGAAGGAACCTTGACAGTCCCTCACTGATGCTATCCTTGATTTACATTTTAAAGGCAAATTATTATAGTCATAATTTATTCCCATAAATTCTGACATTCGGTTTGTCACTGACAAGCTAGAAAAAGAAAAGGGAAAAAAGAAGGCATTTTCTGCCTTCTGTTAATCTCGCAAACAATGAAGGAGCCTTGCAGGACCTGAGCACATACATCCTACACAGGCCTTCCCTGCAATGCACAAAGCAATAATTCAGGAAAGCTTTACTATAACGTCACTCCGTGGAGTGATGGAAAAATTAACACCATCGCCACACTGAAAAACAACAAACGGAGGAAAGAGGCTTTTGTGCTTTATTAGACAGTATGTCATGCTATCATCACTGGTAACAACCTCCCACTGACTCCCTCATGCTAAGAAACACATCGCATGCATGTTTTGCTCAACCCAAGGGGTGACGGAAGAAAGTAGGATATGTCATGTGACTTCATAAACACTCATGCTGTTAGACTCTGGGGAAAAGAAAACAGAAATGTTACATTCATGAGTGATGGTATATATATCCTAAAATATAACCCTAAAATCTGGGCAAAGAGATGAAGAGGTAAGAAAAAATGCAATGTCAAATCAATGAGTGACGCTTTAGTCAGGGATCTTACTAGTAAGAAAAAAACACTATTAGCTGCATTGAACAATGGTCAGTGCTGAGAATCATCTAACACTGCTGTCCAAGAGGCTACATTATAAGGTGTTAAAGAAAGAGTTTACTATAATAAATAATAATACATAGTATTTTGACCTTCTATAGCATCTTTCATCCAAACACCTCAAAGTGCTTTGTAATGTAGGTAAGTATTATAAGACTTTCTTCTTATTCTTATCAAATCCTTCCTTTAACTGAAATAATTCAGTGATTTTGTTAGCCCTATGATCACCAGGGTGTATATAATGGATTGTGTAGCGCATGATAGTGTTCATAATATTAATAACAAAGTCTGAACAAGACAGCGTTTAGCTGAATTTATCTTAATATCGTAACAATCTTTCTTGCGTTCCTTTTCTATCAATTTATTCTAAGTTTTTGGCCATCGGTATTAATTAATTGCATACCCAGTATTTTAATCAATTATCCAAATAACTACCTGCCTAAAACAATCAAAATGGATCAAAATAAATGCTGAAGTTTTATTGTTTGGTTTATTTATTCTATTTACACACACACACGAGAGAAAGAGAGAGAGATTTGGTTACTAAGAATCTGATCAAGTAAACCAAGCATTGAATTAAGTGGAAGGCATGTATATAACCAATTAACAGATGGTATAACAGGGTGGCAGAGTTTTTTGACTGACTCCCCCTTTAAACAGGTGTTGAAATCTTGAAGGCAGATGCTGATTCATTCCTGCTGGCTCACGGTGGTAGGAATAACTCTTCTATGTTGAATATAAGGGAGGCTGGGATGACTCTTTGGCCCCAAACTGAACTTTACAATATAATCACAGCAGGAAAACACCAGGAACAACCAAGCTTAGGGAGAAAGCATAGGGTGTAGTTTAAATGTTTGCTGTGGCTCTGAGTTACTGATAAAACCAAATCTCAGGAAGAGAGGAAGTTTGGTCTACATTCAGTGGGTCAAAGATTCAGCTTCTATCGCCTGGCATAGTTCCATTATAGCTCCAGTCCAATGGAGCTATGCTGTTATACAGTGGCTGAAGATCTGGCCTGATGTATTTAGATTCTGTTCAGAGAACAGTGAAGATTTCACTGCTTACAGATGAGGAAATTTTGCTTACACCATAGCTGAACTGAGGCAGAGAAGTTAAGTGATTTGTCCAAAGCCACATATAGAACCCAGGAATACTCGATCCCAGTCACTTGTTGTAACTACTAGACCACGTTGGTTCTGAAAACCACCTTCTTTTGAGAAGCTGCAGAACTTGTTCATGCCTTTGATTCAATTAGTGTAAAAAGAAATCTGGTAAGTTATTGTTCGATTTGAATGGCTATATAGCTGCAATACATGGCTATCAAAAATTGGTTCTTCATTCGTCTTTTCATCCTTCCATTTTAATAATCAGAATATACAGCAAAACACCTTTCCCTGGAACAAGGCACAAGGGAATTTGCAAGTCTCTTTGTAATCATTGCAGTGCATTTGCGCCAGTGCTGCTAAATTGGAGCAAAAGACTTCCAGTGGAGACAAGGCCTTTGAAAAAGAGTCCACGACTTCAGAAAGTTTGAAAATGGTTTAGTTAGAAGTCACTTTCCACCCTGAGACATTGAAGGCGAGAATGCCAGGAAATGTAAATACCTGAGGGTGTCTACATTACAGCAGCACAGCTATGGCGCTGTAGCTTTGCCATTATAGCGCCATGGTGTAGACACTTCCTACATCAACAAAAGGGGTTTTCCTACTGATATAGGTAACCTACCTTTCTGAGAGGTGGTAGCTAGGTAAACAGAAGAATCCTTCTGTCAGCCTAGCTGTGTCTACACTGGGAGTTAGGTCAACCTAACTATAGATTGCAATTGCATGGGCATGCAAGTTTTCACAGCCCTGAGCAATGTACCTTGGTCAACTTAAGTTTGAGGTGCAGACCAGACCTGAATAAGTTTTAAAACTGAGCTCATAGAAGGATGCTAAGGGGACAGGCTGGAAGAAGTTTCCTTGCTGAACCTTATGCATAGGTGATCCTCCTTGAATTAATCTGGGAGGTTGCTATTCTTCCCTCCAAATGCATCCTCAAGATCCACTCCAGCTTTCTGACCTATAAGGAATAAGTGCTAACGTCTCTGCACTTCAGGGCTCCCCTATGATCTTTTCTCAGTTCTCCCAGCAGTACTGGCTCAGTGCACAGTGGAGTAACAGATACCCAAGCTGGCATGTGGCTATGGAACTTTTAAAAGGCAGTGACAGTTGGGTCAAGTCATCTACCAAGGAAAATTCTTGACATGTGTCCAGTCTCCCCCTGACTCATTACACCCAACAGAAATGTTGCGTTTAGATTAGCTGTTGAGAAAGGGTGGTAATTGAGTGAGTTGACAGTGACTTCACAGTGGCCCAACTTAAGGGTTACATGAACTGTTTACTTTACTGTCTGTAGCCTATATAACAGGAGTGGCCAAACTGTGGCTCGCGGGCCACATGAGGCTCTTTTACCATTAAAGTGTGTCACGCTGAGCACCCCAGTCCCATCCAATCCCACCCCCACCCACCCACCCCACCATTCTCCACCTACCAGACTTGGGTGGGGGAAGCTCAGGACCTCTGCCTTGCAGCAGCATGGTGTGGTAGGGGCTTCTGCCCAGCGAGGAGGGGGGTCTTGGGGCTTCAGCCCTGAGGGGCACTCCTGCCAAGGCTCAGGGCTTCAGCAATAGCGGGGCTAAAGCTCCAACCCCCGGCTCCAGGCAGGTGTGCCCTGGCTCTCAAACTTCTGAAGATTGTCATATGTGGCTCAGAGGGCCAATAAGTTTGACCACCCCTGCTATAAAACCATAAAAACAAGACACAATTCTCATTAATATTTAGCTTAATTACAACCTAGTTTCTTCAAATATAGCCCTATGCACAAGATTGCAATTAATTTTAATTATACGGAAAGTTTGTCGAATCTGTGCTAGTCCATCATTCTTACTGGTGCCTCCGTTAAATTATAGATGAAAGATCTTTTCTTGGGCTTCTGCATATTTTAGAAGGTGACTTGCATGGGCCTTGTCCTTTGCCTGGGATACCCAAACTTCTGGCATAATGAGGGAATACTCTCTTCTATCCATGCTACCTGTCTATGGATCATTCTCTACATGTATACATTTCTCTTTCCAAATATTTTGGGGGCTTTTCCACACCACGTGTAGAAGTTTGACATCTTAGGAATACAGGAATATCCGTGCAAATATGCCAATGGGGGATTTTGCTGCGTCAGAAGGGATGCATGCAGGTGCAGTGTGAACCTGATGTAACTCAATTACTTGCATTTCTATAGCATCCCTGAGACCTATATAGAGCATAAGCAGCATGTTAAGCAGTATGCCAATGTGCAATATGCTAAACCATTTACAGCACCCCTGAAGAGAGCATTTTCCTCCTCAAAATAGAAGCCATGCCTCACTCAGTATGGAATCAGGTGATGACACAAGGGCTGCAATGCTAATGGGTAGAAATACATCATATCATCATCCCTGAGTGTGAAAGAAACAGGATACCAATAGAATGCAGCATAAACAACACAGCAGGATATGGTGTGAGGTGAAACCCACACATTTCCCTTTATTAGGTCCCGCCCTCCAGATGCCAGCACATGTAGAATGCAGCTGTCTGTCTTCTCAAATCTATAAAGTGCAACCCCATCAGCAAACTCCTCAGACGATCCTACTAGCTCCTCATTCATTTCAGGATACAGTTTAAAATTGCCCTACTTTTGTTAAAATCCTCTGGGGAGTCCTGCAAACCTCACAGACTCTGTCCCTCTTCTCTTCCAGCACTTGCTTCCTCTTTGACCTTTCCAAAATTTCAGTGTTGCTCCAGTCTCTTGCCTCTACAATTCTCCATCTCTTTCCAAGCCCATGTGTAAACCTGCCTTTATTCCTTTGATACCTTCTCATGTCTCACTTCTTCCCCTTGTCATATATTGTCCCTAACTGCAACGCTATTATTAATTCTTCAAATTCTTTGAAACAATCATACACAAAATAATATATTATTCCATTGAGATTCCCCAAAATTGGAGGGAAGATTGGGGCAAGACAAAATGCAGGTGTGCACCTCAGCAGCAACTTGGAAAACTGGAAAGGTACAAAATAATGAGCTTAATTCAGGAATTCTCAAGTGAAGGGGCTTGACCCACACCACAGGGTGGTTAAAACTCACCAATTACATGGGAAAAAGAAACTAGGGGTAACTGGACTCAGCAGGGGCAAGGACAAGGAAGGGAAGGAGCAATTCCCTCCTCCTTCCTCCTCCCCTCACCTTCTATGGCTGTCCCCACCTCCTCCCTGTTCTGCCCCCTCCCCTAACCAATTTGTATTTAGCTCTCACATTTACAGCATGCAGCTCTGGAGGAAGCACTATGCACAAGCAGCTGCACTTACATTGATTCAGTCATGCCCTTAGTCTGAGAAATGTTCACTAGAAAATAAAGCTGCTCAACCATTTACTGATATGATGGATTTTGAATTAGAGAATGACAAATAATCTGTCACTTGGTATTTCTGTTACTGCAGTGTCAGGGCCAGGAGCTGTTTCGTATACTGGTTACTAAATTTTACAAAAATAAAATTCTTAATTTGTCTCAATTTATTCTCTGAATAACAGGGGTCTAACCTTTTACTTGCAGAAAATAACCGTTCAGCTAAAAAAGTCATTTGCACAGGGACAGTGGCACCTTTATAACAAATACAGAATAATAAATACCCTCTACTTTTGTACTCATGGCACCAGTGTAACCTCACCTCAGAGTGAATTCCAGCAGCAATGTCTGTCATTTATACGAAAATTGATGTTTCTATTTGGTAAATATCTTCCATAACACAAAATGTCTTTAACCAAATTAATAATGAAAAAACAAACACACACACAAACCTTTTTAAACACTTGGAAGGCTTCAGATGCGGACAGAAGAGAACCGTGCTCTTCATTTCTAGACCACCAGTTTGAATCCAGTTTACAACAGTAGCGACTAACTTATTAGCACCCCAGGGCAGCTCTAGTCGAGGTCCACGGGTGCAACTGCACTCACAGAAATCAGGCCCAGACCAACCAATATGCACTCAGTGCATTTTCACAGGACCCCCATCTCAAGCTTGGCCTAGCTGTCCCCCCATCACGATGCAGGCGCTGCCAGGCCAAATTTGACAGAGTGGCACTGTGACCCCTTGTGCCAGGTTGCAATGCCATTCACTCAAATTCAGCCTGGCCACCCCTCCAACGAAGGGTCTGTTTGTCCTGGTCTGATGGAGGGACAACCAGGCCAAATTTGAGTGAACGGAGTTGCAAACTGGCGTATGCAGTTTCAGCACCAATCAGGTCTGGCACCTGCCATAGGTAGTGTAGGGAGCAACTTGCTTGTCCCAGATCCCACTATCACCACCACTGGCATCATCATGCTGGGCTCAAGTCAACCTGCCAGGGCAAGAGCTCAGCGGTAGGCGCAGATTCGGGGATACCGCTCCCATCAGCAGTGGGTCTGGAGCTCAGGGAAAGATAGAACTGGAAGCAGACCCCCAGCTGCACGCAGGGCAGAGCCCCCCATCTCCACAGGGAAGACAGCAACCCCAAAGGCCTGGGCCCTCTCTTACCCCTCCCCCCCCAGTTCCCCACCCTCCAGTACTCATTGAATCAGAAGTCTACATCAGCCCCTGTATCATCAGATCATTGTGAAGTGAGTTGCGGATGGGAGGTGAAATCCAGCCCCACCAAAGTCAATGGGAGTTTTGCTATTGGCTTTAATGGGATTCTCAGTTCAAGTTCCGGTGGACAAGTATCCATATCACCAAAACTGCAGCTTGCATTCTTGCTGGCAGCCTCAGAAAATACATGAACTATGGGTCTAGCCAAAGCACTGGTTTTCCCTGCTTGATACTATTACTGGGGTTTCCTAACTTTTTGAGAAGGAAGGTTTGAAAACTCCATAATGATGAATCCGCTCACTTCCGACTGAGCTAGAAGACAGTGGCAAAGAGTTTCCTTTCAGTATCAAAGACTTTCAGAGAGGCTATATTTATCTCTGAATACCTGAGAAAGTACATCACTTTCTTGTACAAAGAATGAGGTTTGGTGTCCCCCAGCTGGCAAGCAATGGCCATGGTCATAGTATTGGCTATAATGAAGACATGCTGATAATTTTACCTTATGAGAGCTAATGACATACCTTAGTTCTGGAAAGCTGATGCTGCAAGAGTTGGCCCCTGCATTAACTGATTGTTTGAATGGCCTCCCCAGCTGAAAAGACTGGTATCCATTGATGTGGATCTGGTCAATTCGATTTAGGATGAACTGCTTTGACCCTGTGCTTCTCAGTCCAGTAAACTAAGCAGATTATTGATTGGGGAACAGTAATATTGAACTGGGGATGACTCAGAAATTCTGGAGAAAGATATAAATCCAGAATTCCCAACTCCATCAAACTGTTTGAAAACCAAGAAGGAAGAGTTGACTTCCTGGTACCTCTCTTTCCTTAGAACAACTTCTATTACTCCAGTCTGAACTAACTTCCTGAATCTGGAATTCTTGGGGAAAATGGACAAACTGAGAAGAGGGAAGAATTGATTAAGAAGAGGTTGAAGGGAGGGAGGGTGCTAAGAGATTCTGTTGCATACTCCTTACTACCTGTTCAAAGCAGAAGCCCCAGGAGTTGCAAAGTTGAGGAGTCTTCCCCATGGGACACAGATCTTTAGGCAGGCAAGGTGGTGAATCATGCTGAGGTCATGTTACAGCAAAGTGCTCTGAAATAAGTTGATTCTGAGTCAGTTCCGAGGTCATCTTACGGTAAGTACCTGTTTTCTGGTCCAATGAATATGGAGGCAGAGAAGCCCCACAAGTAGGGCTTATTTCTATGAAATGATGTATATATTTCCATCTGCTTAGAGGGAAAAGACATCTGCTCCTTGTCCACTGCCTATATAACTGTTTTCTTGAGAGGCTCTCCAAAGAGCTTTCCTCCTCTCATATGATTCCATTTCTTTTCTCTTCTATTTAGGTTCTTACATTACAATAATTGCTATGGTGTTTGAGCACAGAACATTCGCTTCACATTTTTTGGGGCACAGATAGTGTTGCTCGTTTGGTCTGAATGGTTAGCCAATACATAGGACCTTGCAGTGTTGTTTCCATTAGGCAGAGAAACTGATGAAACACTCAGCTACTTTCTTTGGTTCAATCCTATTTATTTACAAAGAATATACACAAAGTCTTGCATCCCTGAATACAGTAGAAACAAAAAAAACAGCAGGCAGTTTCCTTGCTCACTATTTCCAAGTCTGCTCCTCCAGTCAGTTCTATGCTCAAGGAGCTGTCACTCTGATCCTTTTCTGGGTCATGCTCATGACTGCTTCGCTGGTTGTCTGCTGGCTCTCTGCCTCTCACAAAGAGCCTGTCAAAACAATCTTCTAGCCCTGCATTTACAACCAGTACCAGGGAAACCCTCTTATTCTCCCAGGGTTAGTTTTTTCTCAAGCCTTGTCATGTAGCCCACTGCCTTGGCCAGAAGCTTCTATAGTTTTCAGTTATCTCGCTTCATAAAGGAACATTTAATTGCTCCTTCCAGCTAGCCAGAAAGAAGGATGTTTAGCACACCCATGATTTTAACCAGGTCTGTGATTGTCTATAGCAGCAGTTCTCAACTGGTGGTCTGTGAGCTCTTTCGGGGAGGGCTGCGGAGCCTCATTACTGAAACCCAATTTCCCTGAGCCCCAGCACTGAAGCCAGGAGCGGTGCCGGGCTGAAGCCGGCACCCCCTCACCCTCCCAGCCCAGGAGTGGTGCAGGGCTGAAACTGATGCTCCCCCCAAGCCAGGAACAGTGGATGGCTGAAGCAGGGAACCCCAGCGCCCCCCTCCCCGCTGAAGCTGGGAGCCGCACTGGGAGCCCCCCCGACCCGTACACAGGCCCAAGCTGCCCCCTGAGCTACCCCCTGCTTGCAAACATCCCCTAGCTACCCCCTGCCCGCACACAGCACATAGCTATCACCTGCCTGCACCCTGAGCTACACCCCTGCCCGCACACAGCCCCTAGCTGTCCCCCTCCCTGCACCCTGAGCTACTCCCCTCACTTCACAGAGTCCCTAGCTACCCTCTGCCTGCACCCTGAGCTATTTTCAAACTTTTTGAACTGACACCAGCCCCCTCCCCGGAGTTATATTTTTGGTTGCGTCCCCGTACAGCCCAGACAGGCTGGGTGGCCTCCTGAGTCAAGGGATGGAGGTGGCGCTCCCTCCCTACACCCTGCTGTGTGGAGTTGGCTCAAGCCTCGCCAGCCCTTGCCTCCCCCCCCCCGCATAGAAGTAAAACTATGCCCAAGGGTCATCCCGGCCCAGAGGCTCACGCTCTCCCCCTCACCCTCTGCCAGGCCCTGGCATTTTTATAGCATATTGATGGGGGGGGCCTCAGCAAGAAAAAGGTTGAGAACCCCTGGTCTATAGATCAAAGACCTGCCTGATGGCATCCATTAACAGCTTCCACCATACCAATATCTTCTGGCCACGACAGTAATTCTTTCTCCACCTTTTTTTCAGGGAAGCAAAGAAGGAGAGTGATTTCTTTCATCTCCTTATGAGGAGACTCAGGGCATGGCTACACTAGAGAATTTACAGTGGCGCAGCACCCCTGTAAGCTCTCTAATGTCGCCACGCTAAGCTCTCCTGTTGACTTAATTACTCCAGCCCCCGTGAGCAACAGAAGCTATGTCGGTGGGAGAAGGTCTCCCACAGGTCTCCCACTGACAGTGTTGTCCACATTGGCGCTTATATTGGTGTAACTTATGTTGCTTGGGGGTGATTTATTTACCCCCTTGAGTGACATAAGTTATACCAACATAAGCTGTAGTGTAGACATTCTCAGATCAGAGTCGCTCAGCTGGAAACCGTGGCTGGAGGTAGCATTTTTCTCCTGGGAATAGCTGGGCTCAATATATTTTGGTTCTTCTTCCATAGGGATTTTTGATATGGGGGTTCCTGAAGTGGACACACATACAAAATACTAAACAGTATATGTATTTCAAGGGTGTTGCCCTTTTATATTCCTGCTGTTGGGGAAAGGGCACCTTTCCTCAATGGTGAGAATATGCAGAAGACTCTGACAAATGGAGAGGACAGATTCTGCAGCAGGACCCTTGGAGTTAAAGCAGTGCCCCCGCTGAGCCCAGCTAGGGAGATCCCACAGAGAAACCAAAATCAAGGGGTTTCCAAACATTCTTTGTTGCCCCTGATCTGATAGGATTAAGATGGAAGAAGACTGGAGCTACGCAAGTGTAATGGTCCACCTCTCAGCTCAGAAAATCACAAAACCATGGCAATATCTCAAATGAGAATCCCTTTACAATATTGGCTGCATAAAACAGTTGCTTTGATTTACTCAATGCTACAGAAGAGGTTTGCATGCTAAGGTTCCTTACAGCAAAAACAGGAATGGCTATTAGCTGAATGCTATTGGTGCTGAGCATTGAATACTCTCTTTCACCACTAATCATATACAAGGACAGCAAGATCATCATGCAAGGTGGGTTTTATACTAAATTATGCTGTGAATTGTCATCCAGCTTTTAATATCAAAATGGTTTATTATGCTCAAAAGTAGGAACCCATGTGTCTGTAACAAGCTGTATCCTACACTTAACTTAATTATCCCAGCACACATGGGAGGTAAGTCAGTAAATTTTCTGAGAACCTTTGGAAGAATTTGCTCTCATGGCAGCAAGAAGGCTGGAAGGTGCAATATGTTTAACCTCACTGACTACTGAGTCATGACTGCTGTCTTTTTTCTGAATTTTCATTCATCAAAAACGTATTTATTTCAAGGAACTCTGGCTCTAGTGCATTCTGGTTGGATGTTAGTAATCAGGTAAAGTAGGACCACAAGATTTATATTTCACTGGTGGAATAGAGATGGAAATCACACTTACAGCTAGGACACAAAAGTCTATTTATTTCCAGGACAGGAGTAATGGTTGCAATTTATTTAACCATATAATAGAGAGAATAATTTGGCCAAACACAAACAAATCTTTACTCAAATTGTGTGGAATGGATCTATCTAGTTCTTATATCATGTCCATCATCATATTAGCTGATCATCTAAAATCTCATTATGATGTTCCTAAATCGTTTCCCACAGTTTATTAGATTTAGCTGCTAAAAATCTATTTATTTTAACCATGGAGTATAACAGGGAATCAACCATTCTGAATGAATCCCAGGACAGTGTAACATTCTGATGCTTGAATTTTTTCAAAACGCAATCATACCAACTGGCCGTGGTTTGCAAATTATAACAGGTTTCAGAGTAACAGCCGTGTTAGTCCGTATTCGCAAAAAGAAAAGGAGTACTTGTGGCACCTTAGAGACTAACCAATTTATTAGAGCATAAGCTTTCGTGAGCTACAGCTCACTTACTCAGATGCATATCGTGGAAACTGCAGCAGGCTTTATATATACACAGAGAATATGAAACAATACCTACTCCCACCCCACTGTCCTGCTGGTAATAGCTTATCTAAAGTGATCATCAGGTGGGCCACTTCCAGCACAAATCCAGGTTTTCTCACCCTCCACCCCCCCACACAAATTCACTCTCCTGCTGGTGATAGCCCATCCAAAGTGACAACTCTTTACACAATGTGCATGACAATCAAGTTGGGCTATTTCCTGCACAAATCCAGGTTATTATAACAGGAATCTTCTACTAAGAGAAATGTGATTCCTTTTACAAACTCCCGACTGTAATTTGCACCCAGATCTGTCTATCAAAGAAACAGTCCTAGTCTTTTTGACTGGACTACAACGACTTCATCAAACTCCTACCTAAATCTGTGTCCTCATTTCATCCTCCACCTCCTCTTGTTAACTAAGCTGCTACACATCAGCTTCTCTAACTACTCCCTTTGTCTTTCTCCCATTCCTGGCCTTCTAGTCTTTATGCTGCCCACTAAATTTGGCACAGTCTCCTTCAAACTTCCTTCTTTCACAAAGATTTCTTGCTCTAATCTTATTAAGATACTGCTTTGCCTTCTGGTGCTAAGACTGATCTCCCACACATCAAACTACTCAGACTTAGGGCATGTCTACCTGTACAGTGCTTCAACAGCGCTTCTGGTGAACACGCTCTATGCTGACAGAAAAGAGCTTTCCTGGTGGCATAATTAAAGCACCTCAGCAAGCAGCAGAAGCTACGTGGGCAGGAGAAGCACTCCTGACAACATAGCGCTATCCACACTGGCGCTTATGTAGGTGTAACTTACATTGCTCAGGGGGTTCACACCCCCCGGTGACTTAAGTTCTGCCGACATAAGCTGTAGTGTAGACATAGCCTATTAGATTCTAAGGAATTTGAGTCAGGGCCCTTGCCTGTTAAATTGTTCGGGAAACAGCAACATACCCTTACAGTGTTATGTAAGCAATATGTGCAGTAGTAAAATAAAGCTACCTAATGAAAAAAAAAATACAGAGGCCTCAGAAACTGGAAAAGATAAAAGCAAAATAAGGGGCTTTATCAAAGTACATGTGCCACAAGCTGACATGTCGGGTTGTGAGTTCAATTCTTGAGGGGGCCATTTAGGGATCTGGGGCAAAAATTGGGGATTGGTCCTGCTTTGAGCAGGGGGTTGGACTAGATGACCTCCTGAGGTCCCTTCCAACCCTGATATTCTATGAGTCTATGTACAGAACATCCAGGTACAGAGCATTCTTAGATTTCCATAAAGGGAGGTGACAGAAACATATCAACACTACAATACTGCTTGGGTTCGCCCCAGCCTACATCGGTCATTTTGTTGTATTCCTCCTCTTGCTCACCACACTCATCCCAAAGTTTTATCTCCTAATTGCTCCAATTCTGTATTTCTTTCTGCTTTCCTCTACTAGTGTTTCTATCTTTTTGCTAAATGTCTAGATTAAAGTATCATGCCATTTTAAACTTCTCAAAAGATTTGGAAGACAAAAGCTGGCTCTATGACAGAGATCCCAAATTGTCAGCGTACCTCAATATAGTCCCATTTCCACAGCTCCCCGCCCCCGGTGATTTAAGGCCACAGTCGTGTCCCATGAGCTAGGGAGGAAGGATCACCCCCCAACAAAAAACCGCACAGTGCCAACAATGCTGGGCTTGGTCGTCTCAGTAAGGTAGCCCTGCCATAGTATTTCGAGGACAGCGATCGCTCAAATGGAGAAATCCTGAAACGTTCCCGTCCCCCGAAGTCAAATCCGGGTCCCGCACAGGTGGCTGCATGGCAAGCCATTCGCATTTCGACCCGGAGAGGCCCCGCGTGCTGCAGTGGCACCTCCCAAGCACCCACAAGATGCCTGCCCACGCCCCGGCTTCTTCCCTCAACCTGCAGGCCGGGCAACCCTCCAGGCTCCTGCCGGGCGGGCGTGGGGAGGAACCCACTGGGCCTCAGTCCCCAGCACACCAGGAGCAGGCGCCAGCCAAGCCCGCCCTGGACAGCCAATCACCAGGGGGGGGGGCCTGGGCAGAAAAACAGCCCCACCAATAGAACTGGGCTCTTGCAGCCCCATGGTCTCCCCCACTCCTCCCCTCCCCCATCGGAGAAGGGGGACAAGACACACCCCAGCCAATCAGAGTCCGGGGCAGAACCTCTCCCCCGCCCTGGAGCCGAACGGTCTCCCCAACATACACACAAAGACACCCCCGGCACCAGCCAATCAGAGGAGGGGGCGCGACCCTCCTCCCCCCCCCGCCCCCGGATGCAAGGGAGACAGGGGTGCGAAGTCTCTGGCCAATCAGAACAAGGACCTCTCCACCGCACAGACTCCTCTCCCCTCGACAAAGCGTGAGGCGCAACAGCCCCCAGAGCTGGCCTGGCACCCAACGGTCACTCAGCCCCAACCACTCTGGGACTGGGAGGGGGGAAGAGGCTGAGAGGTTGCGCCGCATGGGCTGGGAGAGGAAGAAGACCGAAGCCGAGGGGAAGGGGAATGATCCAACTATGGGGGCAGGGGAAGATGAACGGGCCATACAGGGGCAAAATGCCCAGCGTGTTGGGGGGGGGGTAAAATGGCTCCGACACCCCCCCCCCGTTAATGAGGTGCCGGGGTCCGGACTGTACCATCCGGGAGGGGGGGAAGTCGGGTGGGGGCAGCCCCTTACCCCCCTGTCCGGGGCGGGTGGGGGATCCCGATCGGGGAGGGGGGGAAGAAGCGGACTGTACCTCTCCTGCAAGTGGGGGGGAAATGACAGCGCCCTATTCCCCCCCACCCGCGGGAGCGAACGGTTTGTCCCGGCCCCAGCGCTAAGGAGCCGCCGGCTCCGGCGCCATCTTGGGTGCGACTAAAACAACAAGCCCAAATCCCTGGCATGTCTCCGCGGTGCCCCTGGGCCAGACTCCCCTCCCGGACCGTCCCATCGCGTTACCTGAAGGGGTCCCATGCGGATGCCGCGCCCCGGCCGCCGCCGCAGGCGCCGCCGCTGCCCCAAACCCCCCCACCTGTCCTCACCTCACAATGGTAGCTGCAGACCAGGAGGGGGGGCGGCCGCCCGGAGCTCATTACCATAATCTGCCTGGCAACAGCTATCAGTGCCGCATGCTGATTGGCCAGGAATCCCGAGCCCGGGGAGACTGGGCAAACGCACCCCCCTCCCAAAAAAGCACAAAGCGGCCGGGTCCCCAGGGGGAAGGTGAAGCAAAGCCCCCCCTCCCCCCAGTCCACAGGAAAGGGGGAACCCTTGCCAGGGCTTCCACCCCACCCACCAATCACAGCGCCGCTCTCATCCAACCGCAGCTCCGCCGGGGGCCTGCTCGCCAATCACAGTGTTCCTCTCAGCGTGGTGCTCCGCCCTCTTGCTGTGGGAGGAGGGGAGGGGAGTAGAGCAGTGCCCCCTGTTGGCTAGATGGGGAGAAGGGAAGCCCAGCAGCGCCCCCTGCTGGTGGGGGGAATGACCCAAGGGGTAAGGGGAGCAAATAGATGGGTACAGGGAGAGTTGGGCTGGCTAGCTCGGCAGTGACAGAGCAGGGCATGGAACCCAGGGGTCCTGACACCCAGCCCCTCAGCCTATTCTCTCTTCTCTAGGCCCCCCACTCCAGGACTCAGCCAGCCCTTCATCCTCCAGGTAAACTGAGTTCAGTATCATTTGCTGCGTGCGCGCGTTTCAGGGATGGGACCTTCCATCCTGTGTCTCCATCTGCTCTGCCCAGGGGACATTTCTTGTAAGAGGGGGCTTCTGCCTGGTACTCTTGGTCTACATTTCCCCACCCTTCCCGCTGCGCACTGGGGTGCAGCCCCCTGCCATTGAGAGGTGGCTGCACTTTTGAGTCAAAGGCATTCTTGTGCCTGCATCATATGTAATGGGTTTTTAGACCCTTTGAGATGAAGGGTGCTGTATAAATGTAAGGAATTATTATATTATAGACAGAATAAAGCACTGGTGCACATGGGATGCTAGGGATGCTTTATGGAGGGAGGAACTAGATGACATAATTGATCCTTTCATCTTCACTGTATTATTCTGTAGGGGAAAAAATAAATTTAAAATCTAACCTAAACTCACTTTTTGTTTGAGAATGTTGGTTTTCTTTTTGTTGTTGTTTTTTGTGGGGGTGGTCAGTTGGCTTCTGTTGTATAAGGACATTGATCCTAGTCCATTGACACTTTATATTTTTGTATAGCATCTTTAGCACTGATGTGAACACAAAATGCTTCACAGGTGTTTATAAAAAAAATGTAAATACAAAATTATTAATCTAATGCACATTTTACTCTGAGTTTTGTCTAGCCTGGCTGAAAAAGGTGGGTTTTTTAAAACATTACCACTATCTGCACTCTCTCAAGATTCTTTGGGAAAGGATATTTGCAAATTATAAAAGAAACAGCAATTTGGTTTGTTTCTTCATAGACTCACTTAGAATTGGTATTCTAAAGTGAAAACTATAAAATGTGATTGGGGTAACTTCAGTACACAAGGAAATGCATATTCAATTGGGGGTGATCCTACCTGACTATTAGATAATGCCCTGATATACTCTGGAAACTCCTGCATTGTTTGTCTCATTTACTGCTACTTTCTGTTCATGTGTTATATAAGAAATTTGAGTTTTAAATGTAATCTAAAAGAAATCAAGGATAATAATTGACATCGTTGAGAAACTTGACCTACCCATTTGATATTCCAGTTTCTTTTGGGGTTACCACTGTTCTTTCTAAGGGGGGAAAAAGACTTTGTATTGGTTATGGGACAGAAAAATACTCTTTTTGCTAATTATCTTAGTGTTTATTTACCACATACCCAGGAAGTTTTCTATTTGGCAAGTTCTTTTTTTAAAAAGAATACTTCCTAGCAGCTTTCATTCTCATAATCTTCCAAATTGCTTTACAAATGATATATTTAAAGCGCCACTGAAATGCTGCCGCCTTGTGAGCAGTTATATCCTCAGTGGAGTATGGCAGCCAACTGACAGAGCAGGGCAGTGGGGGAAGGGGAAATTTTGATCAAGGATGCAAAGGCAAAGCATTACTCTTACAAAAAGTGCCACAGAAACGCAATATCTTAGGAGAGCACACAGAGGACTGGATCCTCATCAGACATAAATTGATGTAGCATTATTGACTCAATAGAACTGATCTTCAGGTGTGGATCTAGTCCAGAACCTCTATTTTTAAGATGTATGATACTCAGTTTTTCTATGCGGGAAGGGCTAATGGGTATATACTGAAGTAGTCTCCTCAAATGTTGAATGTTCACTAGATTATTTAAAGTTAAAACCTACAGGGACACTGTCAATTTAAAAATCATATATGCACATTGCCTACCCTGTGTCAATAATTTCACCTGAGATTATTAAAACTAAAGTAGTTTTAAAAATTGAAGACAGTAGGATTACTTGCATGAGTAAAGGGAGCAAGATTTGGTCTGTTTTGCTTTTCTCCACTTATACTGTGTGCTTGCTTAGACAATTAAAAAGGTCATCTCTTTTTCCTTTATTATTATTATTATAGTCAGTTTCATACTTTCACACTGACATGATGCTGAAATGTTTGAGTGGCAAACACAGGAAGGGAATGTTTAAGAACAAAGAAAAACAGGTTCATTTTTCATTTTATTTTAATTTCATGAAAACATTTTAATCATACTAGTTTTGTAAAGAAAACAAATATTTTAAGCACATCTGCATTTTAGGCCTATGGTTCCTGATAGTGCCTTTTTAGTGTTCTGGACTGGAGAATAGGAAAGTTGTTACTTAAATACACATATGCTACTGTGTTATATTTTCATGCAGACATGTCTTGGGTTATAACTTGGCACATAAGAATATGCAGCATTGGCTCCATTCTTTCCCTTCCTCCTGCACTGGCCACAATCCAAGGGTTATTTATGGGTATTTGCTTCCCTTTCTAGTGGAAGAGAACTATTGGGCCTAAGCATACAGTACATCATATGATATAATGGGCTGCCAAATGCAGAAAACCATGAGTCATCAACTCTTGTGTTTGAAATCAGAGGTAAAGCCTACATTTCCTTTCTTTTAATCCTTTTTGTTTCTGGTGTTTTGATGAAGAGCCCATTTATCTAGTGTCCTCATGTTCACACACAGATCCCAGAAAGAAAGGCCTTCATTGTCAAACCAATGTATTTTTCTAGGCACCCAGAATAAACTACATTAATTAATTCCCCATTTTCCTTAACTGTGTGGAATATTGGTGTAATCCTTGATCCTGAACTTTTCCCCACATCTCTGCATTATCACCTTGGTATACTGCTGCCTCAATAGTACTTCAGCTGAATTTCTTATCCATTCCTTCATCTTCTCCTGTCTGATCTATTGCAATTCCCTTCCCTGTGGCCTCTGCAAGTCTCTCAGATGCCTGGAGAGTGGTGCTCTCTGCCTTCTCAGATGTACAATACACCCACATCCTTCTAGCAATTCTGCTTTCTTCTTTTTCATTTCAAAATCCAGTTAGAAAGTGATCTTGTGGCTTCTTTTTGGCCCATTGCCATGTATCAGCCTACTTCACAAAACTTGTGTGGCTGAACCCCGCTTGCTTATTGGCATACCGCTCACACAAAGCCGCTGTCAGTACAAGAACCTTCTCCTCTGCAACTCCAGAGCAGCCTTTTCCTAATGCCTCCAGTTCATCAACACTCCACCTCATTTCAAATCTAAGTTAAAGATACCTCTATTCTCCCCTGCCTATATCTCTGAATTCCCTTCTTTGCTATTATGTATTTGATTCTTTTTTGTGATACTGTCTAATTCTGTAAAGTATTGTGGGTTACAGATTATATAATCTGTATGGAGAACATTGATCTAATCTTGTAAATCCTTGTGATTTGTTACGTAAGTAGTCTTTACATTAGTAGCCTCATTGACGTCACTGGGACTACTCATATGCATGATGATTACTTACATGAGTCAGGGTTTGCAAATTGAACCATAAATCGGATTGTATATTCCATCACTAGTTTGTCACTCCCCTGCTGCCCCTCTGTGTCTGTCTATAACCTAAATAATTGGAAGATTGGAAAATTTCAACTCTATCTGAATTATTTACATATGACTGACCACCTCTGAACTGTTTGAATACACTGCACTGTTTTATACCGTAAGGGTGGAATACTAGATATAGTGGAGGTGTTGGTATAAGATTAATAATTTAGAAAGAAGCCATCATAAATTTAGATTAAGGGGATCATTGCATCAAAAGACCATACAAATAAACAAAGCTTTTCTCCTTTATTGGTTCTTTGTTTTTTCCAAACCAGTTCAATCTCTCATCGTCACAAACCAAGTTAGTCATATTTGTCATTCTCTATTAGAAAACTTAGAGTTATGCAGATGTGTGCTATAATAGTGTCCACTTAATGCCCACAAAACTTCTACACTTTGTTTTACAGAAGACTTGTACTTTTTTTTTTAAAAAACCTGCACATCTAGACAGTTTTCAGATGAGCAAACCAGTTCCCCACTCCCATCTTTATTACTGCTGATGGCCACTTCACCTGGTGTACTCCACACACAGCCATAATTTTGCCCTCTAATATTTGCAAAAACGTGTGCAAAGGTCAAAATAAGAAATGAGCAAGAAAGTCCAGTTCCCATTCAAGGGATCCATTTTCAGTACAAAAGTTGCAACATTACTTACGCCAAAAATGCATGTTAATTTCTAGACAGTATCAAACCAATACAAGCTTGGAGACTCCACGCTTATAGACACCATCATATAATCAGCACACTTCAGAACATCAGACAGATCATTCACAAAAAATATTCCAGTCAAGCACATCACCCTATGAGAATGTATAGAACTCTGACATAAATTAATACACTCTAAGGCAATGGGCCAGATCTTCAGCTCATGTAAATCACTTCAGTGGAGCTATGCTGATTTACGCCAACTGCGGATCTGGCTACATAATCCTTTCAAAAATCTCCATTGCATGCTTAATAAACAATATATCAAAGGTGTAGGGAAAAAGGTGAGTTTTACAGTTTCCCCTGAAGGTCTGCATTAACAAAGCCAAGCTCTGGTGTACCAACTGGAGGAATGTGTTCAGTCAAGCATCCCCTCATGGAAAATGCCTTGCCACTAGCCTGCCAATATTTCTGTGGCTCCAATATAAAATTATAAAGCCTGCTGCCTAAGGTGGCATTTACGAAGTCCGCCTGGGGCTCAGGACCAGACAAAATTGCCAAGTGGGTTTTGTGTGTTATCTTGTTTTGATACTTCTGATAGACGCCATCTTAAATTGTAAGCTCTTGCATGGCAGGGACCATTTTTTTGTTTAGAGTCTGTACAGCGCCCAATACAGTGGGTCCTAGTCCATGATTGGGGTTCCTGGGTGCTACCCCAATTTAAATAATAATACATTACATGGAGGGCACGCAGGGTAGGGTGAATAAAAGAGTAGTGAAGTATTGGTGTTTGTATTTCAAGATTTTTTAATAACTGGAACTTTTTCCAGAAAACTACAGTGAACGATTCAGCTTTTAATTCCAATTTAACTAAATTCTTTTGTCTGGGATTATTTATCAGTTTAGAGCATAGTTGTCCCTTGCCTAGGAAACTCTTCTATTTAAAATGTTTGGAACCCTGTTGGCCGATTTTTATATCAGCAGATCTGATTACATTCCTTCAGTGTTGATAGCGGCTATCTTTGTAGGAGCCACAAAAATCTGTTGTGATGTTTGTTCTGCAGAAGCAGTAGATTAATATTGTTCCCAATGAGAGCAGTTGTGTACAAACGACGAAGGAAATAAAAGTCATGTTACTTTCAGCTCCATTAGAAAGACAGGGCTGGGTGAATCAAAACCTCAGCAATGAAACATTTTGAAGTTTCTGAATATGTTACATATAAACAAGTTGAATTAACAAGGAAAACCTTAGTATTATACTACCTTAGTTAAATATTTACTATATTGAAGTACTTTTAGTGTGTCCATCATTGTAGTATTTAGATTTATTCTGTAAGAATATCTGTTAAATTAATTTTCTGCCAACTTTTTAGAAGTCCCTCTGACTATTTTGATATTTCCATGATTGTGAACAGTCTTGTCAATGAGAAATGTCAATTTTTAAGTTCTTCCCAGAATAACAGTAGGGAAAACTCCCACATTTTGACATTTGTTTTCATCCTGAATCAAACAAGTAGAAATATTGAAAAAATTTGCAGAATGATAAGTTCTGAAACATTTCAATTTAGAAATGAAAAATATGACATTTCTCAATTGAAATGTAATATTTTTATACTGGAAACTGAAATGTTGATTCAAAGTGAAATGTTTCATTTTGGAGTGGTGCTTCAGAATTTCTTTTCCTTTTCCTCTTCTTTTCAAGAATTGATGATTTCCCGTGGAAATTTTTTGGCCAGCTCTAATTTGTATCCACCAAGGAGCTGATCCTCTGAGAAGCATAGCACCTTTAATGCCCATTAACTTGAGTGGGAGCTGCAGATGCTTGGCACCTCACCAGGTCAGACCTTAATATAGTTGTATCAGTGCGTTTGCACTGGTGCAAACCCCTAGTATAGATATAATTTGTACTGCTGCAGCACATCCCAGCTTCAGACCAGTGTAAACCATGCACCAGTGTAGCTACATTGATGGCTAAAAAAAACACTGTAGACAAGGCTTTATTCACACAAAAGTCCCATTTTGAGGCAATGGTTGTCCGTGTAAAAGATCTCAGAATTTGACCACGGGTGTGACTGCCATCACCAAGCATTCAAACATCATGAGTCAGGCCCCTAAAAATCATGAGGTTGATTTAAAGATCATGAGACAAAAAATAAAAACGGGGTTCCCTTTATTTACCTTTTGGTTTCTGAGGCTTTAGGGATCAAGTTTTCATGATTTTCTCCACATTGATGAGGGCTCGAAATGTATTATTTTTTAATGAAAGCTGAGATTCTCAACCTAGGTGCTGGGGTTTTAAAAAAACAAACTAATTATTGCAAAAGTTGGCAGCACCGCATATGTCATCTACATCTCACAGTATCCAGACTGCAGCTTCCTGTGTGAATTAACTGATCCTGCAATGAACTCAACAGCGGCAAACACCTGCATTCGCACAGAGCCCTACTGATTTAGGCCGCCTTATGGATTATTGTCAAAACACTTTTACTGATTTATTCTTTGCACTTAAACGTGTTTGGCTATATCCTCTAAAAGATACTTGTCTTCGTAGAAGAGAATCTGATCTTGGTGAGTAGTTTAAGGGAATGAGATATTTTGCAACAAAACTGAGTTTGGGAAATGAATATATTCCACCCTACGTACAGACAGACACCGAAATGTGTTCCAAAGCAAATGCCTTAAAAAAAAATAGTCGCTATTAAATGGAATGAATTTATAACAAATGCCAAGATCCGTCTGAGTTCAGCAACCCCGTGTCTCTGAAGATGTCCAGGAAAGAAGATGGGAATATTTGGGGCATGTGTTAAGAATGAAGCAAAAGTGTCTGCCATGACAGGTGTGCAACCAGAAGAACATGCAGAAGTGTCTGACTGAAAGACTCCCTCCTTCGAAAACTACTTGGAGAGGAAGAATGTATGGGATTTAACACAGAGGAGATGCAAAGAGCAGCCCAGGATAGACAGGGCTGGTGGACCCTTGTTCGAAGCAATGTTTGATGGCAGAGGAACGTTTCAAATTCAGACCCTAGCAGCTAATTATACTAAAGATTAAAATGTGTTAATCTGGTTCCTGATCTCATCCTTCCCTTTTTTTCTTTGCTTTTTGGATTAGTTTATCAATATTATATTTTTAGAAAATGTGGACATTCTGTTGTCATCAGAGTTCATTTCATGTCACTCAGATGCATCCAAGTGCTATATGATGTAGGCATGCCCAGAGTTCAGGCCAGTCTTGCACTGGAGGCTGGAGACCCTAAGGTCAGATGTTGTCTTCAAGGACGCAGATTTAGAATGCAAGTAATTATCCCTTCTTGCAACCTCAAGTGTGCTAGAGCTCAGCATTTCTCCACAATTATGGAATTGTAAATTGTTGCTTTGAACTTTTGTAATCCCAGTTTGCAATCACTGGAACAATTCAGGATTTATTAGATAAGTGCATGGAGGATAGGTCCATCAATGGCTGTTAGCCAAGACGGTCAGGAACGCAATCCTATGCTCTGGGTGTCCGTAAGCCTCTCACTGCCAGAAGCTGGGACTGGATGACAGGGGATGGATCACTCAATAATTGCCCTGTTCTGTTTATTCCCTCTAAAGCATCTCGCACCGGCCACTGTCGGAAGACAGGATACTGTGCTAGCTGGACCACTGGTCTGACCCAGTATGGCTGTTCTTATTAGGATTTGCTTATACAAGCCTGAGTTTATAGTTCACGGATGTTCAAACTTACAACCAACAATGTGCTGCAGTTCCAGCTGAAAGTGCTTATGTATCCTGCAGCACAGAACATGGATTTTATGAATATTGGATCATGGATTTTATGAATATTTTTGACATCTCAATGGAGCTGATTGCCCCTATCTCTAACTATGACACAAAGGCCTATTGGTGCCAGTTGGCAAAGGGTTCACTGCTTTATGTCAGCAACTCCTAACAGTCCTGACAAAGTCACTACATCTACCACACCATTTTCATAGTATCTATCCATAAAGAAAATCACATAAGGTATCTAATCAAAGCTTATGTCAGATTGATCCTCATAATCATTGCAAGATATATGTATGGATGAAATTTAAGGAGCTGTGTATATGTACTGAAAGCTGGGTGGACAGACAGGTTTTGCCAGACAAAGGGAAGTAGATTCACGTCTGCCTAGGTTCATGTGTAGATTAAGCATTGGAACCCCATTTATATGCAGGGAGATGGGAAGTCAACAGGAAGAGAACTGCAGCAGAGGTGAAGAGCTTTGTCTAGAGGTGCACTTTAGAAGTTTCTTAGACTATAACTGGAGGACAGGGAATTGGGAAAGCACCCTGTTGTCCAACACTGAGGGAGGAAAAAGGACAGCACTTTATGCATCCATGAATGGTAGTTCCTGGGCATGTAGATTGAGAACACTGGGAGATTGTTTTAGGTGAGAAACTACTTTAGACAAGGATTGTAGCCTGTTACAGTTAAGTTTAAACTCTAAGGAGCATGTTATACTTTTTGTTTTCTATGTAGCCATTTCTGTTTCCATTATCTTTAGTATCTCTTATAGCTGAATCTTTGATCGTAAATTTATGATTATTTCTCTGTAAATATATCTCTATGCTGTTATGTTAAAAAGGACCTGATTCTGAATTGTACCAATCAAGCTGTGTGTACACTGTTCTCTTAGGAACAGTAAACCTGGTAATTACAGGAGCTTTCAGAGGGGCTCAGGGATTGGGTTGCACCTATTATTAGCCTGTAAAGTAAAGTAAGGGCTGGCAGAGATTCGAGAAGATTGTCTGGGTTGCTGACAGATAGACTGAGGGTGGCGGGGAGCTTGACACCCACACCAGAAAAAGTGTCCTCTCTCGCTGAAGCAGGGGGAGTAACAGGGTGATTCACATTTTTGGGCATACTGGAAGGAACCATCACCCTAACCCATTTTATAGTTTCTGTCAAATGAAGCCAGATGCTTTACACTTTGGATCATGCATAACAATTAATCCTCCAATAAGTTCCTAATTACATTCCTAATACTGTATTGCTTAGACTTTTCTTACGTATAGTTGGGCAATAGCAACACTGAATTCAAGGTTAAGACTCACTTACTGTTGAACAACCAGTTTTTCTAAGTGCTCAAAAATCCACATGCCTAGTCAGATTGTTTTAAAAATTGCTGTTCCTCACGCAGATCTGGGGTAGGGTTAGTGGTCTTAATTTGAGGTAATTTGAGCAAGGGGTTCTTGAGAGATAGCACTCCCCCTAAAATCATATGACATCAACATTTTTTGGTTCTTACAACTTCTTTTGTGCACAGCTGAAGCTTAAACTATGGCTCTAACCCTCCCCAAACTTATGGCACCTGTTTGGGATGGATTTCAGCTAATATCTGGAGCCCAACATTAAAAAAAATATTCAGGTTAAAAGTTGGATCTACTATGGGTCTTGAGTCAAGTTAACAGGCCAGAGAAGTTTCAGAGTGGTAATAACCGTGTTAGTCTGTATCAGCAAAAACAACGAGGAATCCTTGTGGCACCTTTGAGACTAACAAATTTATTTGGGCACAAGCTTTCATGGGCTAGAACCCACTTCATCAGATGTATGGAGTGAAAATACAGGAGCAGGTATAAATACTTGAAAGGATGGGGGTTGCTTTACCAAGTGTGAGGTCAGTCGAACAAGATAAATCAGTTAACAGCAGGATAGCAAGGGAGGAAAAATAACTTTTGAAATGGTAAGAGAATGGCCCCTTACAGACAGTTGACAAGAAGGTGAGAGTAACAGTAGGGAGAAATCAGTATTGGGGAAATTAAGTTTAGGTTTTGTAATGACCCAGCCACTCTCAGTCTCTATTCAGGCCTAATCTGATGGTATCCAGTTTGCAAATTAATTCCAGTTCTGCAGCTTCACGTTGGAGTCTGGTTTTGAAGTTTTTTTGTTGAAGAATTGCCACTTGTAGGTCTGTTATTGAGTGACCAGAGAGATTGAAGTGTTCTCCTACTGGTTTTCTTGCAAGTCAGAGGGTTTGCAGGCAGCCTGATGTCAGAGTAAGTGAGTGTCTGTATGGGATATACTGTGTCCATTGAACCTAAGCAGCACCTATATACTATGAACTTGAGTCCTTTCCTAGGTAGCTTCTGAGAATATGTGTCACGCAGATTAGGTGCTCTCTGCCTGTATTCAGCATGGCTCCTGGAAGTTTTGCCCTGAACCCAAAGCTGCTGGTTTAATATCTGGCATTTCAAAGTGCTCTATAATCCACATGCATTGGGACATTATCTTGAAAACTGGTGTGTTACAACAGGTGCTGGTGTTGAGTTTGGGGTGCAAATTTGGGGTCACTTGATCTTTTGCTTCCCAATAGTCATCCCCTGATACTATGTGCTCTTTTAAGTGTTTAAAATCTATCTGATGTGTATAATGAATTTATCTTGAATATTGGTATGCCACAACAGGTACAGGACTGGGTTTTTTTGGACATTCGGAGTCCTGTGGTCAAGAGTTTGGGGTGCATGCAGATGAATGAGAAAGTACAGTTCTGTGGGACACAACACTCCATATAAAATGGCACACTTACGTATTTCTGCCTATTGTAGGGCAGCCCTGACTGAAACATACCCTCAGTGGATCTCGCCAGCTCCAGGGACAGAGTTAAGGCTGTGTACTGTGACTCTGTATTTCCTGGTTTCCAGTGGTTTAAGTATTGGTGTATTCAATGTTTTGGAAGGACAGGAGGCACACACCATTAACTCTTAAAGAAAATTTTGGGAAGTGAATTATGTTATATTTAGTAATGTCAGTTCAGTCCCTGGGTTGGGAATAAGGATGAGGCAATCTGGAGATTCTAAACAAAAGCCATTTCTCTGCCTGGCTGCAATTTTTCTGATTGATTTTTTTTTATTTCTCTGTGCCACTGACTTGTCAGGTGGAAGGTAAATATTTCATAACTAATAATAAAAGAAATGCATTGTAAGTAGTCAAAATATTCTGATATCTACTTTTTAAAAGGCCCTGACTGATTCATTTGCCTGCATTGTCTCTACACTGCAGCTATACAATTCATTGCTTTGGAAAGCTTGTAAAATAAAAAGCTTATGGCAGGGTTTAGGGGCAAATGAGGATTTAGTAACAGATTATTCTAATATAGGTGCTCTGTGGATAGTGCCATAAAAGAAGCTGCTCCAGGAGCAAATGGACTTTGAACCCAAGACTGCAGGTCTAGGGTAGAAATCCTGAACTAGAGAATGTTTTGGTAATTCTTATTCTTTGCTTGATGTATACAATTGTTCCTGAGAAGGGAACAGGGCAAACTGGCCCTGTGTTTTTGTTTGTTTGGCTTATTGGTTTGTTAACCTACAGTGTTATATATCTGAAAGGCGGAGACAAAATATAGTCTTAATAGCTGTATTACCTAGCCAGATTTTGAAAAACAATTTCTATTTTCCTGTAGTCCTATATGTACACTGTGTAACATGGCAAGCAGTGCACTCTTTAGGTTCTAATTCCATTTAAACAAACAAGAAATGTTGAGCTTCCGTCCTACACAAGAATTAAAATTGGGCCGGATGGTCACATTGTATTGGATCATATTGGAAAAATATCACAGAGAATGTGTCTTCAATGCAAACTTAGCCAGGATGTTGCCCATAAGCATCCCTCCCATCTATATACGCAAACCTCTCACTTGAGTTTGGTGGTGCCTTCAATCCAGGCTAGCTGGTGTGGCAGCGGTGGGTGGGTCAGAGCCCAAGTTCCACTTTCACTCGGCTATATATATTTAAAATGCTTTTACCATTGTTACTAATAATTCATGATTATTAAAACTGATTTTTTTTTTTTAAGAATTTGATTTACTTTTCACCCTTTGGGGTTTTGTTTTGATGTTTACATTTTACTTAGCTTTGAAAAATAAAAATAAGCATGAGCTTTGGTTTTGTTTCTAGTTAATTTTCCGATTCTCTGGCACTTTGTGCTACCATGTCTAGCTTGCATACACTGCAGGGAAATTTAATACTTCAACAAAATGCTCTTTTCATTGAAATAAAAAAACTCCACCATGGTAAAAGCATATCAACAGCATAATTTAGGCCTAAACAACTTTACAGCAGTCCTTTAACATACACTAAATGGCTTTATTCACCTTGAAATTATAATAGCTTCATGCTCTTTTATCAGATTTTTCAACATCTGGCTGCTTGATTGATCTGCAATAAAAGAGCCCTCTACCACACAGAAGGTGAGGTGCTGTGACTATGCATTACCAACCAGTGAGTCATATAATTATTGAAAACCCATAGGCAAATATTTGAGACACAGTAAATAGGACAATTTAGCGTGCACGTCTGATTTCTTCATCTGTATTTAAAGAAGAAATTTCAGACTGGAACAAGCTTGAATGAAAGAGAAACCGTTTATACAAAAAATAAACTAACTTGGTCATTATGCCATGTCTACACTAGTGACCTTAGAGTAGCTCAGCTGTAGTGATGCAGCTGCGCCGCTGGAAGATCTCCCATGTAGCCATTCTTTGCAGACGTCGACATTATCAAACCACCCCCAACAAGTGGCGGTAGCTGTGTTGGCAAGAGATTGTTTCCTACTGACATAGTGTTGTCCACACCAGCGCTTTTGTCGGCGTAACTTATTCCCTCAGGGGTGGGTTTTTTCTCCACACCCCTGAACGATATAAGTTATGCCGACAAAAGTGCTAGTGTAGACATAGCCAAGGGACAACCTGTGAGGAGATGGATGGATGGTTTGTGGCAGATCACTGGGAAGTCAGCTGCTGAGTGCTCAAAGTTAGCGATGGATCAAGAAGGCTTCCAAAAATTCTGCTTTGAGGTCACTGATATTCAGCTAATGGATAAATGGATTTACTTACTTATTATGACTTCTCAAATTCACCATTATGAGCTGAAACCTTCTCTGTAAGCATATGCCTGAAAAGCCACAGCCAGAAGAGGTGCAAGTGTCATGTCCTGGTTCTGGAACCCCAGAAACCTGCAGAGAGGATGCTCTGGGGGGCCCTCAGCAAGAATTAGGGGGGCAGGATCCACAGATCTTAGCATGTATATGCCCTGACTCAGACCCATTCAGCCTGCGTTCCATGTCAATTATTCCCACTCCTGGCAGGAACAGTCTGACTGGGAATAGGGGATGCTTGATGCATTAGACAAACCTACTTCAGGCTTCACTGCAAAAATCAGATACGAGAGAATTGGCTGGAAGAGAGCAAGATCTTGCAGCTCATTGTCAGTGGGAGTTAAACACATAGAAACTAGAAATGCACTCAAACTATAAATTTTAGATCCAAGTGTGGATTTCAAATACCTCAGAGTTGGGGCTTTTTTAAGATTTAATGCTTTGATTCAAGCCAGTTTCTAGCACTAAAGAGAGAAGAGAACCTCAATAGCTTAGATACTAAACAAATAGAATGTAAGTACCTCTTTGGGGAATACTTTCGCTATTAAGTGACGGGTTTCAGAGTAACAGCCGTGTTAGTCTGTATTCGCAAAAAGAAAAGGAGTACTTGTGGCACCTTAGAGACTAACCATTTTATTTGAGCATAAGCTTTCGTGAGCTCACGAAAGCTTATGCTCAAATAAATTGGTTAGTCTCTAAGGTGCCACAAGTCCTCCTTTTCTTTTCACTATTAACTAATTGTTCAGGTTTTGGGATCTGCAGGTATTATTTAGTCTGACTCTGCCAAGGGATCCGTTATGGGATTTAACGTTTTTCCCATTGAAGTGAACGGCGCTCTGCATGTGCACAAGGGTCCATGCTAGCAGAACCCATTGCCAGATGAGGGCCTTAGATACGAGTGGCAACTTTGGCCCAGATCCTGCCCTGCTTTAGGGTGTTTTTGAGTCAGGGTCTTATACAAATTAGTCTTAAAACTGGCTTCCCTTGCTATCCTCCAGTACAGTGGAATCCTTGGGTGGCGTGTTACTGCAGTAGCTTATACTACCACCCACCACTCTCAGATGCCAGTGTGGGGACATGGCAATGGCATCCTGGCAACCCCCAGCTGCCACAGTGGCCCCTTGCCCATTGGCAGCAGCCACCATGATTAAAATAGCCTATAGACGCCCCTGGTTTATGCTGCAGAGCAGCCTGATGTCCTTCCTGAGCTGTGCAAATGTTCTCCAGCCACAGCTCAGGATCTGTGCCCTGTCTATAAAGCACCATCTTGGGGCTATCCAAATACTGTATACTTTCGTCACTCGATATTATTTGTTAATATTAGACTGCAATGGACATTTAGCTTGGTCATTCCTTTTTAGAAAAAAATTTCATTCACCTTCTGCCAAATAAATCCATTTTTGGAGGCATGAATGGGATTAAAACTGTTGTATGTGTACAAACGTATCTTTTTGAAAGGGGTTGTATTAAAATGTGAGAATCAAATATATTTTCCAGGAGATGGAACAAATAGCAGATACAAGGACTCTAATTTAACTACTTAGAGACTGATCATGTGAACATTCTGAAGGCCCAATGACTTCAGTAGAAGACAGTGTCATTTAGCACGCAGAGAGCTGGACCTAAAGTGTCTTTACAAGGGTGCAGATTTTTTTTTTAAACATAATCTGGTTCAAGGGCATAAGTGTTTTCTGGCTTATTAGTATTGAGTTCTCTTATGTTTTATACTTGAAAAGCTAGCAATTACTGAAAGTGAAATGGAAGAATAAGATGGCAAATTTCCCTTCAGAAAAAATTAAGGAAATCTCACTGTCACTTCATTGTTGGATAGATACCTGTTTTGGAGAGCCTGTCATCTTTGAAGCTGAGATTGAGTGTGTGTATAGTAGGTAAAGGAGGCAAACAACTCTGGTAGCTAGTCTTATTTTCAGGATATACATGCTGAATTTTTAAGTTCTCAAAAAAAGCAGAATATTTAAGTATGACTTCTTTTAATGAGAGGAATACTTGTGGCACCTTAGAAACTAACTAGTTTATTTGAGCTGTAGCTCACGAAAGCTTATGCTCAAATAAATCGGTTAGGCTCTAAGGTGCCCCAAGTACTCCTTTTCTTTTTCCGAATACAGACTAACACGGCTGTTACTCTGAAACCTGTCTTTAATGAGAGGGAGATTATTGCACTAATATATTTAAATGTGCTGATGTATAATTTTTACAGAGCAGACAACAGGGTCAAATTTCACCTTCATACAGACGTCATGTGTATGTCTACACGTCAGTGAGGTTTCACCAAGGTGGATGTTGGGGCAGAATTTGGACTAAAGCAATGAGTTATGAGTAACTGTTTTTCAATATACTGGCACCTGTTGGTGAAGGTGCTTAAAATCCAGCTGAATAAAGATAACTAACTAGAAGTATCTGTACTCATGTAACCATGTTTCTTCATCCACACTACAGGGCTTTCTGAAATATATTTTAAATTCAGCTGTTAGATCCCAAATGGGGAATTAACTATCAGCTATTTGCATTTTAAAGGGAAAGCCAAACCCCCGTAGGGCTCTACTTAAGACTTCCTTTGTGTAACTTACCAGATACTACATCTCAGCGTAGTCTGTAAGGATTCAAACTAATGACTGAGACAAGTGAGGAAAATTTAGAATCAGAATAATCCTTGTAAGTCTGTTTTAAAACTGCAGGTGTTATTGATATCTGTGTTAAAAATGCCAGCTTCCACTATAGCTTGTCTTTGTGCAATGGTATTCTTTTACTGCTCAGAAAACAGGGCCCCCAGTCTCAAGTGAATCGAGGAGGTTGGAGGCATAGGGCTGCTATATCTCATACACAGAGGAACACGGTAATAGGAAATTGTAAAACACTTCAGCAAAGAACCTGGCCACCTAAACTAGATACATTTTAAATTCAGTTCATGTCAAGGCAGGTGCAATAATAAGCAAGCTATCGGAGAAGCGGCTTGGGCTTTGGAGAAGCAGAGACCTCCATGGGGGTGACCCCTCTTCTGCGACATCAGAATACTTCAGGAAAGAAATGAAGTCATCTGATTTCCCTTTAAGGCTCTAAGTTTGTGGATGTAAGCTGCAGGAGAACCACTTCTTCTGATGGAGATGCCAGGGTCCATTTCCTGGTCAGCTGTCTCAGTCTCTCCTGGCCGGCCTTACTTCTTCAGCATGAAGCACCTTCTCATTGGGTGTCATATTCAACTGAAACTCAGAACACCTGCATTTCATGTGATTACTAAGAGCATTTGTTCTTCTTTTCAGCCTTTAGGGCTTAAAGAATGCTAAAGTGTAGCTACTTTTAGGTTGTCATTTGGAAAGCCACTGTACAACAGGTGGAAGAAACCCACACAGGAGATTCATATTTTCTAGGACGTGACTATATTAACAGGGGCTCTATGCTAGTGATCCAGTTGCAAGACAGGGGCCTAACGCAGTACAAAACTGCTTGGCTCCTGCCAGAAATGTGATACCATTGCTAGCACAAAGGACAAAGCCAGGACGTGTGGGTTCTGTTCTTTGCACTGCCACTAACTCACAGTATACCTTGTGCAAATCACATAACAGTGCAGATTCCCCATGAGAGGAATTGTGAGAAGTATTAATATGGCTACAGTATGAATGAATTTGAATGAGGAAGCTCCATACTCCCATCAAGGCTGCCAATTTAATGATTTTAACAGGATAAACAGCTTGATGATGACCATCAGAATGGGACAGTCAGAGATGTAGTCACTGATTCAGATCTCAAACCACTGTAAATCAGGAATAATTCCATTGATGGAGGTACATTGGTATAAAAACAGAATGAGAGAAAAATTAGCCTTAAGTATCAGGTATAGGTGCAACTGATGCAGAGAACAAGATCTGTTAACAGAAAAGCTTTACAGTATCATGATGTTATGTCTACTGGACTTTACTTGTTCTTATGTGTCATATTACCACTTAACACAACTTGCTGCTTATGAACCGAGTAACCACACCAACAAATGATGAAGAATGAAAGGGCAACCTCAGGGTGCTGTAAAAGAGCTTTTTAGCGTAAGTTAGTTCCATAATGGCTGACTGAATATGCACTGAATCACACCTGATTTCCCCTCCCCCCCCGCCAAAAGAAAAGGTAGGGTGGGGGGAGAAAAACAACAACTTAGTTTTTATTGTGCTGCAGATGATCTGACATCTTTACCAACAGGACAAGTTGAGGTTTTTCACATTCCATGTTGCTTATTTGCCATGTCATTTGTTTAGGTGATTTCAGTTTTAATCTACGAGTGAAAACTGAACTCTATTATGAATCAGATCACTGCCTTTGCTTGTAAGTAGTCCAAGCCATTTTCATTTTCAGGTTTATTTTACTGCAGAAGGCAAATAAATGTACATTAATAAAGTTCAAATCTCTCCCATAAAGTAACTTCTACATCAGTGCTCACCTTCCCATCATGTGTCAAGTCATTAACAATCCAACTGTAATATTTTACATTTATATAGAATATTTGGGCCAAATTCTGATCTGGGATAAATAGGTGCAATTTCACAGACTTCTGTGGAGTTACCCCCGCTTATACCAAGTCTGAATTTAGCCCTTTCATGCAGAATACAGTAATGGCATTCATCACTACTGAAATACCATCTTCTTTTGGGTGGAAACTGACAGGCAGAAGTGCAAAGAGGATGAGCAATTATGTCCAAGGACACCATAGAAAATGCTTTCTGTGTAAGTGTCCATGAGATCTTTAATATCCATAGAAAATAGACTGGACTTGGTTTTTAAAGTCTCATAGGAAAGACCCCTATACAATAAACTTCTTGCTATTCAATTTATCTAGCTTGGAAAGACAAACAGTTCAATTGACCCTTCTGATATCTAGACAGTTTGTTCCAAGTAGTCTAGGGGCTAATGATGCCTGCTCTTCACAGGTGAACTAGAAGAGAGAAAGGGTCCAACAGTCATTGTTGTTATATTCTCAGATAACAGCCACAGCCGCTTATCGTGCAGCTGCAGTTTAAAAAGTTAATGGAATGTTAGGAACCATTAGGAAAGGGATAGATAATAAGACCGAAAATATCACAATGCTGCTATATAAATCCATGGTACACCAACATGTGGAATACTGTGTGCAGTTCTGGTCACCCACATCTCAGAAAAGATATGTTGGAATTGGAGGAGGGTAACGAAAGTGATTTGGGGTATGGAACAGCTTCCATCGGAGGAGAGATAAAGAAGCCTGGGACTCTTCAGCTTCTAAAAAAAGACAGTTAAGCAGGGATATATGAGAGAGACCTATGAAGTTATGAATGGTGTGGAGAAAAAAATTAATAGGGAAGTGTTGCCCTTTCACGCAAGACGAACCGGAGTCACCCAATGAAGTTAATAGGCAGGTTGAAAAAAAACCTCAAACAAAAGGAAGTATTGCGTCACACAACACAGTCATCCTGTGGAATTCATTGCCAAAGGATGTTGTGAAGGCAAGAAGAATAACTGGGTTCAAAAAATTAGATAAGTTCATGGAGGATAGGTCCATCAGTGGCTCTAAGTCAGAATGGGCAGGGATGCAGCCCCATACTCTGGATGTCTCTAAACCTCCAACTGCCAGAAGCTGGGACTGGATAACAGCGGATGGCTCACCCAATAATTGCCCTGTTCTGCTCATTCCCTCTGAAGTATCCAGTACAGCCACTATCGGAAGACAGGATATTGGGCTAGATGGACCATTGATCTGACCCAGTGTGGCCATTCATATGTTCACAGTGCATCCGCACAGCAGGCAGGCATAATCTGCTCCTCCATGCTCTGATCAACAAGGGAGGATGGGAGGCTAATACAACCTGCAGTGCAGACTGATCCCAGAGGCACCATTTCTAGGTCAGGCTATGTCCCCTGCATGCCAGGAAGAGTACTTCATATAGCTTTTTGAAAGCATGTCAAGATTCATCCTGCACTTTGATCCTCCCAGTGCCCAGAAAGCACAATTCCTTTCAGGCTTTCTTTACTACTTTTGCAGCAGGGAGTTCTGGGCCTCCAAGCATGGAATCGTCTTCACTCAAGTCACGTGCAGGGGCCATCTCCATCCCTGGGTACGGTACCATAGAGCAGTGTGATTTAGTCCAAGTGGGGAATCCTTGTATCTTTTCAGTCACCTCTTTGTCTTGGGATGCCTCCTTCCCTAAACAAGTACACTGTCTCATCAAGGTCTCCAGGATCCCTGTTCTTATTCTGCAATTAGGAGATGATTGAAGAACCCTAGTCCTTCCACATTTCCAGGATGTTAAATAAGTATATCCATACTATTGAAAAGGGCAACACCTTTCTTCATATTGAAATGTTTGCCAGGCTCCTGCTAATTAAAGGATGCTTAAGCATGAGACACAATCCAGCTTCCGTTTGCCAGGGCCAATGTGGCGATGCTTCAGCTAATCCAAGATGCAAACTTCCCAACTTGCTTTAGTTTATTCTGGAGTCTACTTATGAAAGGATCAGAACAACATGGTCTCTTTATAAGAGTGTTCTACTATATGAGACAGGATCTGACTAGAATCCATCACTATAACAGACAAGATTTACATTGTGGCTTATGTTAAAAAATTGTTTAATTAAAATACCTGCTTAACATCCTTATGTGAAAGCCAGATTAATGGTACATGTTTATGTGCAGAATACAGAGCAGTAGAACTCAGATGCTAGGGATCCTGGAGATAACTCAAGATAGACTCCATGCCCCTTAAAGATTTGCAGCCCACTAGCCTGCATCACCAGCTCAGGGGAAAAACTCAGTGCCACATCCAAGTCTGTCAGGCCCTCCCCACAGGGCACCGTTTATTAACACCAGTACAAAACAGGCAAGACATTAAAACGAAGCAGTTCCTCTGCCCATCCTGGGCTACATCTCCCGGAGGCTTTTCCCTCTTGCCTCTCTTAGGACTAATAGGAAGATATACCCTTCCCATCAATCCCCCTCCTTTGGAGTCTGCTGCGGGAGCCCATCTCCCCCCTGCACAGTACCTTTCAACTGTGCTCTCAGCCCTTTGTACCTGACCCTTTCCCAGCTGGGTTTTGATACTAAAACAGGGCTGGCTGGTCCCAGATTCCTGGCATGGAAAAGGGCTGTTACAATAGGCATGTGTGGAGGGACAGAAGGAGTTGTCACTACCAACAAATACAGCACTCTCTCCATTCTACCACATTACTTCCCCCCTCAGACCGCTGCATTGGCTTCCCTCTTCTCAGCAGCAGCATCATCTTTCATGTCTTCATCCTTGTCTTCCAAGCACAGCTCCACCCCACTTACAATATGTATTTATTAGAGTTTCCTCCCTCATTCCCTAGGCTTCTTAAGAGTTCTTGTCCTTTTTACTCTAGTAGAATTATGCCATTTTTCATAGTTTAAGGCCTCATCCTTCATACTGCCCCTCAGTCCTTGGAGCAGCCCCTTGTTTCCCATACACCAGGAGCCCTCTCCTTCAACTGTGATTTAAAACCCACTTCCTCAGCAAAGCTTACTTCATTGCTGTCTTTACCAATGAAGTCTTTGCACCTTTTATCCCATGTATTGTCTTTGTGACTTAGAATGTAATCACCTCAAGGGCAAGTTTGCGTTCTGACTCAGTATGAGCCTTAGACCTTTTCTGAGCAAGTTCCATTGCCAAATTCAAGTGATCAGTGTCAAGTATGAGTGGTGACTTTCTACTGGAGTCTACTGTTTTTCAGTTTACTACCCACCCAAAGGCTATTATGTAGCTAGACTTTGGATCAAGCTGTAGGGCCCAGATCCTCAAAGACATTTAGGCACCTAACTCCCAGTGATTTAAAAATGGGAGATAGGTGCCTAAATACCTTTGAGCACTTGGGCTTAGCTGACTTGTAAAGGCTATGTCTACACCACGTCTCTTCACCAACCTTGTAATCTGGTTGACCCTAGGTACGGCTGCTGCTCATGTACAACACAGTTAATAAATTGTGGTAGCTAAGGCCCAGATTTTAAAAGTATTTAGATGTTGCTTCACTCAGCATTGCAATGCCTAATTGATTAGTAGCCTAAATCTCATTTTCAACAGTAATTTAGACACTTAATCTAAATCCCATCTACTGTCAATGGAATTTTGGCTTCTAAGTGCCTAAATCCCTTCTGAAAATGAGATTTAGGCATGGCATTGCAATGCTGAGCACAGCAACTACATACCTTTAAAAATCTGGACCTAAGTGTATTTGAGCCTTGTCAGATGGTTTGGGTGGCACATGGTTTCCTCTGAAAGCAAGGTGTAAGGTTATAATTGCCACATGGTAGGACCCCCACTGTGTGCCTGTATAACCAGTTTGGCCAGTCCTTCCTCCCAGAGTGCGTTACCCCACCTGCTTCTGGTGCTGCTCTGCTTTCATGTCCTCAAAACACTATCCCCTGCTGAGGCATTATGGGATAGCTGCCCAGATTTTCCAGAAACACACACAAACAGGAGCAGCAGAATAGGTGTGCCCAGATGCATGCATTTGATTGGTAGTTGCCTTTTGAAAAAAGCTGCTGTGTTTGAACACAGCTTGGCCATGTTTCTTGTAATTGGATCAGCTGAGCATCATGAACTCTGTTAACAGAGTTTGAAGCCTGGATGGGACCAAAGGTGAAAGGCAAAAAGGCTTTTCACTCATTCTAACATCTACTGTAGTTGCCTTTGTTGGAAGAAAGTTATATACAAAGTATTTTTACATGGTGTCTTTGCAAAGCTGCTTAGAGGACTGACAGCTGCAAGCATCTTTACACCTGCTAATTTTCCTTGTTTGGGTGGTATTTTAGCTCCTAAAAATCAGATTTGGCTCAGTTCTACCTCTGCAATTTCTAGCTTGCATGGAGCTATGACATAATCCCATTTAAATCTTCCATCAAGATTTTAATTAAAATCCCCATAATACTACTATTTGAAGGCTAGTTCAATTACAACCTTTCAATTGCAGAGTTGAGGAGAGCAGAGGGAATATTCAAGGGCTTTCCGATTCTCAGACTCATTCTGCAAGGATGAGTCTGATTCTGACAAATGCTCTTGGCACAGCTTGCTGCTGCCAGTGCCTCTACTGGAACAAACCACAGGCCCCTCAACCTCTTCTGTTCTGCCCCCAAGGCATGTTAAGTCAATTGTTAAGGAAGATCTTTTCAGCCAGGAGTAGCCGCTTTCCTTTTAAACAGCTGTGCAGACTCACAAGTTGTAAACAACAGAGACGGTTCCACTAGAACCTTATTTACAGGAGAAACACAAACAAAGATTTTTCCTTTAAAATAGAAGCTAACTAAAGACACAGGGTGAGAGCGGCTGCTCTGACACAAGTACACTGAGTAAAATGCCCAGAGCAGCAAAAAAGTGGATTCTGAAAGCCCTGGATCCAATTGGAGAAAATTCCCCTGGCACAGAAACTAATCAATACAATAGCAGGTTGTTTTCCAACCCTGGCTCTCTCTTCCCCTCCCCTCCACAAAGGCCTGGTGTAGGTGACTGTGCTGGGGATAGGAGAGGTATATCAGGGTTGGGCCACAGCACATAGCTGGGGTGACCAGATGTCCTTTTTTAAAGGTACAGTCCTGTTTTTTGGGAACTTTTTCTTATATAAGCATGTGATGGGGTTGGGACTCACCACCACAGCACCTCCTGTTGTGGATTCTTGGAATTAGCTCAATCCATGTAGAGCAGCCTCCACTGGTGGTGTCCCATCCATCTCTTGCCCTTTGTTAGCATCTGGACCTGCATTGCTCCCTTCTTGCAGGGTCCTCTTCAGGACACTGCTCTGCAGCAGTGCCCCCTGGTCCACACTCACCCCTTTCCAAGGAGGAAGGGGGGGTGTTATCAGCAGTTCTTCCCTTTCACCCCAGCCACAATGGCCAACCACACCCCAAAATCTAACCCCTTTTGGCAGGGGTCTGGTGCAGTCTGTAATGGCACCTCCTAACATCCAGGTGTAAGTGCAAGGGGGGGACCTAGGTCCACCCACTTCTCTGGGTCCCAAACCAGGGACCCTTTGGCAGCAGCATTCCTGCCTACCCTCCTTCTCTCCCTTTGTCCATCTCTCTCCCTGGGCCATTCCCCCTTCAGCCCCCTTGCACCAGCTAAGCCCTTTGCTCAGGGCCTGCAGCCTGGCAAGTAACAGGTTGGAGTTCCCATCTACTCTCTCCAGGTGCTGGTCTCCTCACACAGAAGACAGATCTTCACCCTCTAAAGACCTAGTAGAGACTACCTGCTGCTTGCCTGGGCAGCCTTTATATAGGGCCTAGCCTGGCCCTAATTGGCTGCCTCTTGCTCAGCCCTGATTGGCTCCCCACAGGCCCTACCTGATTAGCTGGCTGTCCATGAAGCCACTCTGGCCTGCTGTTGCCCAATCTGGCCTGGGGGTGGGGCACCGCCCCACCACACAGCGCCTATAACCCCCCCCCCCCGCCCAGTTTTTTCATAGTTGCTATCTGGTCACCCTACATATAGCAGTGCTTTGGTTCTGGGTGGCAGTACTGTCCATAGGTACTATAGGCAGCCCAGCCCCCAGGGCTGTCTGCGTTACAATAGAGATCACTCTGACCCCTGGAACAATCCGGAATAGCAGGGCACAAAGGTGGCTTTCCCCCACCGGTCCATGGGCTATGAGTTCTGTGGTGTACCCCTATGTACAGCACAGAATCTCACCTCTGATCTACAGAGAGTTTCTGCGACTATCATGACTAGACTAAAACAAAGTAGAGTTAAGAACTCTGTAGAAACTGTAGGCAATAACATATATAATAATTAATATTTTCACTTACAGAGAACCTTTCATCGGAGGTTTGGAAACATTAATTAAAGCTTCACTCACTCCTTTGAGGTAGACAGATATTACCTCCATATTACTCATGGGCAAAATGAAGTAGAATTTGAGTGATTATCTCAAGGTCACCCAGTGACAGGGCCAAGAATTAGAACTTAAGTGTCTTGCCTCTCAGACCCTTGTTCTTACCATACAGTCATATGGTTGTCAATACAACAAACAGTTGGCCGGAATCTCATGCCGCCTCACTCATCTACTTTCCACAGAACTCCCTTTCACTTCCTGTTTTTACCCACTTCCCCGCCCATTTCACAACTTTGACTTTATAAAGGAGACATTTTGCATGGGTGGGCCATGGTAATAGCAACTGTCCCTCCTTGAATTTTGGGCTTGCCAAGAGCACTGTAATACTGAGCTATAAATAATCATCCTCTTCACACTTACATTTCTTGATAAACTCAGCAAAGGCAATCATCGAAATCTGCACCTAACTGAGCTTTAGCAAAGTAACCCCAGAAGATGATAATGTCATCAGACTATTTTTATAGAGAGCATCTATTAATTTTATCACAAGCGATTTGGAAACTCTGTCCCCAAACTACTTCAACTGGGTGGGTTTTTAAGCAAAAGCTTTATTTTAAAAAATTCCTTCTCTCCTAGGAGTTCCAAACACAGCTTTTTGCACCACATGTCATTTGCAAACTGTTACACTCCATTCCTTTTTAATTAGGCTGCCAGATGGATATCTGGTCTTGTGATACTGAAATATCAGTTTATCATACCTACTGTCAAACCACCATGCTATACTTTTTAATGCATTTTGGGCTAATATATTCTCCCCCTTCTAGCTAGGCTTGGTGCAAAGAGATTCTGCAGCTGCTGAAGGGAAAGTAATCCTCTGCACCGGGCGCTGGACAGGTAGTCAAATGGGAAACACTATTATGGCCCTTTCTAGACCTCCCAATTTATACCCGCCCATTCCACAAGAGGCAGTGGCTGATGGATCGTTGTAGTAGCAGATGTGTTGGCCCTCGGCTGCTCCTTCCCTGAACTACTCGTGTCCTGGACATGTAAAAAGGTCCTACGCATGTTGGCCCTTAAATCTAGTCCCTGTGCAGCAGAACTGCACTAGTTCTGTTGCTTCTGGAGTCCTCTGTGCCTGCCTGGGAAAAGCAAAATTTGCCTGTTACAGCACATTTTGTTTTTGTTGTATCTCTGTTTCAATGGGAAATATGTCATGGGTCAGAAGCCCCAAAATGTGACTTATCTTTTGTTTCCCTGTGTAAATGTGACAATATGGCCATCTGGCTACTTTGGTTTCTGAGCTAGGGGATTGAGAGTTCAAGTCCCACACCAGGACTTCACCTGATACCTACTGCTAACTCTGCAGCTCAATGGTAGGAGGATGCTGTACTAGAAGAGGTAAGACGCTAAAATACAGTCCCTTTGCTCCCCTCTGGTGACCTTCCTGGTGGAAATTATAGAACTAAGGTGCTTTCCGGAAGGGTAGGATAACCTCACTGTCCTAGCTAAGAGTCCCTCTCTCAATAACCATATTCAAGATGTATAAGACTGTGGGTGAGTTACAACTGGATGAACAGATGCTGCCGTCTTTACGTGTACAGCTGCTACACTGCTATAATTTTGTAGCAGCAGTGTGGATGATCCAATGGACAGAGTATGGGCCTGGGAAGTAGGAATACCTGAGTTCTGTTCTCATCTCTGATACTGACTCCATGTGACCTGCACAAGTCCCTTAAGCCTAAATTTTCAGAAGGGTCCACAAATTTTAGGCCCCTCAGCCTTTGGATGCCCAACTGGAAACACCTGCAGGGTGATTTTCAAAGGTGCTGAGTATCCACACTCCAGTTGACTTAAATCTCTGCAGCAGCTCTGAAAATCAAGCTCTATCAGATCCCAAGTTGGGGACCCAAAATTAGTGGACACTTGAAAACTGACACCTGAATTTCTCCTTGCCTTCTTTTCATCATCTGCAAAATTACTTACCTCAAAGGGGAGTGGTGAGGATTAATTAATGCTCATAAAGTGTTATATAAATATGAACGCTAAGTATTACTAGTTTGTTAATTTATATAGCACTTCAAGATAGCTTTGCTATGAGAGGCTGTACCCAATGATATATAAACAAAATGTGCTGTACCCAATGATATATATAAAGCTGGGGAGAATGAAAAATATCTGAATGATAACTTTGTAAAAGGGAAAAATGGAACTCAAAATATATTCAATTGAATCAAATACACCCATATTGTACATTAAAATGTATATACATTAAAATGTATTATTTTAAAGGAGTCAATTAATATTCCAGCTGGGTTTGGGTAAGTTTAAAAGAAGATTACAGATGCCAGAGGACTGCAGTAAAAGAGATTTAAAGGTTTTCAAGTACTGTAAAAAAAATGAGACTGTAATAAGTGACTAGTGGACCAGCTGGCCATTTTAATTAAAACTGGGCTGCTTATTGATCTGTATTACAGATTGTCCCCATTTACAACACTTCAGCAATCTTCCTTGCATCCATTTCAGAAAAAAAAATCACTTGTGATTGTATGTAAAGAATGTAAAAGTTAAAGAATATAAACAGTTTGTAATTTTATCTAATTGTCCGAAAATCTCAGGATTTTTCTGTTTGCTTTGTTTTTTGATGTAAGCACTCTTGCACATCTGGCTATGAAAATTATGGAGAATAAAATGTGTAAATTATAGCAGATATTTCCTAATTTATTCCATGAAATAATTCTGATGGGTTTTATACATGTTTTAAATAATGTTTGTTCTTTCAAATGTAGAAATTGCTTCTGAAGTTATTCTGATGTATATTAAATGATATCTATTTTTTAATTACATTACAGAAAATATTTCTGCTTTAGGTAGTGGCATCTTTTAGATTTTGGGGGTGAAATCTTAGCCCCATTGAAATTAATGACTAACCATTGATTTCAGTGAGACTAGGATTTCACCCACTACATTTTGCTTAACTATCTTCTCCATCATTGTGAAAGCCAAACGACAAATAATAAATAAATAATAAATGGCTTACATCTATTCTATACAGTGTTTTTCTTTCTGAAGGACTCAAGTGTTTTACAAATTATATACATAGTGGAATCACATCAACTCCAATTTGCTACAACTGATTTTAAACATTTCCTGAAATGTTGCAACTCAAACATAACACCACAGAAGCTCTAAAAGTGAAACAATCAACAGCAATACAACTGATTTGACTGACTTTTTTTTTAAACTGAGAAAAGCAAAAATTAAAAAAGTGCTACAAATGTGACAAGTAAATAGGATTTTTAAAATTTGTTCAGTTTTAATCATCTGTATTAAGTGGCATAGGTAGAGAAATATGTCTGTTTACACTGATTATTTTTGAGTTGACAGTGTGCTCTTTTGTCATTTGCAATCAAACCATTTCCTGGGTGAAGTGCAAAAAAAAAAAAAAAAACGGGTCTGCAGCATACTACACAAAAGTGGGGACAGGTGACATCTGAGGGGCAAACATATTATTTTACAAAAATTGCTCTGAGATCTTTAATGTAGATATTATTCCCTTAAAAACAAAAAAACAAACAGACCCCCAAAGCAGTTTATTATATTGTCATCTTTTCCACTCACAGTTAGACCCAGATCCTCAGTGATATTTAGGCACCTAACTCTCATTGATTTCAATGGGCGTTTGCTGCCTAAATACTTTTGAGGATTTGGAGCTTAGTGCTTTCATTTTGTTTACACAGCACCTAACACGAGGGAGCTCGGATTTGGAGTAGGGCTTTACCGCAATCCTGTTACAATTACTATTAAATTTTTGTCTCTCAAAAACATGGAGAGCTGATTTCACCATGCTGGGATTTGAATCTGTAATTGCAGAGTGTAGCATTCCAAACCTGCTGTTAATGTAAAACTGTATAGAGCAGTGTTGTAGCAAACATTTCAGAGTTATGCAACATTTAGTCTCTAAAAATAAATAACATGGTCCAAAAGGGTCTGAGTGGATTTTGTGGCCCTCTCCTTCCTTACAGGGGCATTGCAATAAGGCACACCAATTGTTCCGTTTTATGAAATTTACTAATTAACAAATGGATTGTGGGATTGCTCTTTGGTTGTTTTATTTGCAAACCACTGTAGCTTCCTTCTGTCTCTTCTAGAGAGAGGTTCCTTTTTATGCTTTTTGTTATATCTTTTTGTTCTTCATTTTTAAAAAGCCCTAGGAAGTCCAAACCAAAAACGTTGAAAACAGAACACTAAGGTTGCAAAAGCATTCGGAGGCCAGGAAGGCTGCCCATCCAGCCTTAACTCTGCCCCTCTGATGCTCTTGAGTAAGGCAGTACCACAGGTGGCAATTTCTTGCAGGGCTTGGGAAAGCGGTTGCTCACCGGACATCGTGCTTGGGCCTGGGAGTCAGAGACTAGCGGAGCCCTTCTCCCGTCTCCCGAGTCCCCGCGCCAAGCCCCAGCCCACGCCTGGGTAGCAGTGCCTGGTGGCAGCTGGTGGGGCCGGCAGCCTGGGGCCACTCCCCGTGATTGGCTGGCGCTTGGGGGCGTGGTGCTGCACGGAGGGTGGGGCGCTCCCCGGTCACGCTTGCTCTGATTGGCGGCGACTCGGAGTGATGGGCGCGGCTCCCTCCCTCGCAGGGTCTTTCTCTGGTCGCGGCTGCAGCTGGGGCGTGGCCGTGTCGTCGCCACGTCGCTGTGATTGGCCGGAGCGGGGACAGAGGCGTGGTTTCCCGGCTCCTCTCTCCGCGATTGGCGTGGGCGTGAGCGTGGGCGTGGCTTTGTGAGGCGGCTCCCCGCTGTCGCCGGACTCCGGGCGCTGAGGCCGCAGAAGCTGCTGGGCGGCGGCGGAGACGGGCGGGATGGCGGCGGGCGCAGGGCTGGGGCTGGGGCTGCTCCTGCTGGCGCTCACGGGCCCCGCGGCCACGCTGGCCGGCTACATCGAGGTGCGGCCCGGCGCGGCGGGGGATTTCTGCGTGGGTGGGGCGGGGGTGCTCCCGCCGCAGAGCCCCCTCCCGCCTTGGCGCAGTGGCGGAGCCCGGCCGCCGCAGAGGCCGCGTGAAAGGCACCGAGGGCGGGGTGGGAAGGGGGATTTACCAGCCCACCGCCTGCTCCCCTCAGGCTGCCTGTTCTGACCCCCGGGGGAGGGGGGGTCTGTCCCAGGGCGGCGGGGGGGGTGAGCCCCCCTCACTTTCCGACCCCGGGGGAGGGGGGCCTTTCCCAGGGCGGCGGGGGGGGGAGAGCCCCCCTCACTTTCCGACCCCGGGGGAGGGGGGCCTTTCCCAGGGCGGCGGGGGGGGGAGAGCCCCCCTCACTTTCCGACCCCGGGGGAGGGGGGCCTTTCCCAGGGCGGCGGGGGGGGGAGAGTCCCCCTCACTTTCCGACCCCGGGGGAGGGGGGCCTTTCCCAGGGCGGCGGGGGGGGGAGAGCCCCCCTCACTTTCCGACCCCGGGGGAGGGGGGGGCCTTTCCCAGGGCGGCGGGGGGGGAGAGCCCCCCTCACTTTCCGACCCCGGGGGAGGGGGGGCCTTTCCCAGGGCGGCGGGGGGGGAGAGCCCCCCTCACTTTCCGACCCCGGGGGAGGGGGGGCCTTTCCCAGGGCGGCGGGGGGCGGAGAGCCCCCCACTTTCCGACCCCGGGGGAGGGGGGGCCTTTCCCAGGGCGGCGGCGGGAGGCCCCCACTTTCCGACCCTGGGAGGGAGGGGAGGCCCTTTCCCAGGGTGGCGGGGGTGGGGAGAGCCCCCCACTTTCCGACCCCGTGGGGGGGGGGTTGCTCTCTGGGATCCAAACGCTGTCACTGGTTTCTCAGCATGTTTTCCCTCTTGACTTCATATCTAGAGCTTTGGGTGACTTTGCCCCCACCCACCAATGCCCAGCTCCGGGATAACAGCTCAGGGTAAAACGAGACTGGGAAAGGAAGTTAACCCATCGCCCTCTTGCTGATAAAAGTCCTCTGGGGGTGGGATGGGGGGGCAGCTGGTGTCATGTTCCTCATACATAGGAGCTGAACTTGCCATTTCCAGTTTCGCAACCTGATTTGCTTCTGATAATTTTGTTCGCCTAGATTGTGTTACGTTTTTAGTGCCTCAGTGTCTCAGGCCATAGCATAGAAATGCTGGCATATCAGCAGGCATGTTTGGCTTGTGTTTGCCCGTTTGTTACAGCTGTCCAGTATCAACTGGGTGTAATTGCCTTCCTAATTCGGTGGTCTGCAAATTGAGCTTAAGGAAAAGGTGTTACCCGTGTCCTTTTATTTCTTACATGTACAAAAAGGATTAATGCTATCCAAGGGCAGCACTTTTGTAAAAGAAAGCAATGAAATATTCATTGTCAGGTAGCTTTAGGTCGGAGATTGTTCAGCAAAGGTGGTCTCGGCTCCGTAGAATAAAGGACATTTTGCCATCTTACCATGCTGTTACTAAAGCAGCAACAGAAATTTCTGATTTGAAATCATAAGTGTGGCCGGAATTTCCCTTTGCCTGTGAAGACAATTTAGGATTTCTGGAGTATATAAAGCTGCTTGTTGCTGCATCAAAAGAATTGATGCTCTGATCTTGAGTTGGACGGGTATTGATGTAAACCTGTGCTAAGGAAACAAATTCTTATTTTCAGTTTGTTTCAACAATCGTGCTGCAGCATTAGGCTGGGAATGTCTTTTCCTGTCTAGTTGCAGATTTCAGGGTTAACTAGCTGAATCCCTCTGTGGTACCTTTTTCCTCTACTCCACCTCCTCCTCCCCCCCATGAGAACTGACCTCTGCATTCTTGGCACTGTAACAAGTAATGTGAGGTTCTCAGATTGGTCTAGAAGCTTAGACTATTAGAGGGCAACTTCATAGGGAAAAGCCTCAGTTAAATGCATCCATTTGGTCAAGGCTTCATTATCTCTTAATAGATTCTGAATAAATCTAAAAATTTCAACTATCCATTGCATTGTCTTTCAGATTAAAGCTTTATGCAAGTGCAGTGGGTTTGCATCTGATGACTAGGAAATATTTACATGTCTTTTTTTTTCCCCCCAAATTGAGTAGAATACGAAGTGTTGGGTTTTTTTTAAGGCTTCCTTCCTTCTCCTTAAACACCAAACTTCTCTAATCTAACTAAGATCTCATGGTAGTTTAGGACTCTGTTTTCGACATAATCTGTCTACCAGGGTGAACTTTCAAAATAGGTAGTTAAGCACATGCTGATCATCACAAAGGTTCTAATTTAGTAATACATACATTAAATTGCTACATCCATCTTGCATTGATAGTGTTTTAGAGAGGGACAGACATGTTATGGATATTTCTGAATGGCCTGATTTGACACACTTAGTTTACTGTAAGACTGTAGCAGCCTTGATTAAGCAAAACAGCCACAGGAGCACTGTACAAAAATCTGAAGCCCTGAGCGTTCTGTAATTACCAACTGACAATAAGATTTCTTTAAATGTTCCTCACAGATGTTCTGCAGAACTAATGTCGTCAGTGATTTTTTTCCCCTTCCTGCACAGCTATCACTTAAAGAATGGCATTTCACCTATTTATTTTGCGCAAGTTATAGTTCTCTGTTAAAAATTACTACAGGTCTGATGTGACAAGGTGGTAGTCTGATGACAGGACATGATCGAAAAATCTGCCTTGGTGGTGTTTTGCCAGGGAGATAACTAAGACTGGCCTGAGGAATTTCAACTAAAGCCCAGATGAGATTACTTGGCACTGACTTGCCAGTGAAGAATTTTTAGTATTTCTCTGATAGTTGGATTAATATCCTGTATCCTGCACCTGTTAAAACCTCTGCCAACTTTGTAGGCCACTTCCTCCGTCATATCCTAGGCTAGCTCAGCTGCTTATATGCATCCCTGGTGAAAGATTTGTTTATGAGCTTGCACTACATGTGGTAAATGCCAACTGCTTTGTTGGAAAGCAAAAATAGCTTCAATTTTATTTCAAGGCCTTATTTACACTAGAAAAATTAGGATATAGAATTGGGGAGTATGAATGGTGGAGGCTATAGCTTGTGCATTTTTACCACTGTTATTTAAATGTACTCTGAGTAGGGTTAAACAACTCAGTTTGAATCCAATTGATACTCCCGCTTCTACTGTTGTGATTACCCATGGAGAATTGGAGCTGTGAAATGTTAGTGTAGACGAGAATTAAAACTGTTTTTGAGACCCTGGTGGTGAACTCAACACTAGTCTGCATTTTTATATTGTTCTCAATGCTGTAGTATGGGTGCCAGGTCATTTCTAGAATTTGCAGAACATCATGGTTTTGATAGTGTATAATTTAAGTTTAAAATTGGTTACTTGCAGTAGGAAAATGCATGATAGTGTGTGTGCTTCTTAGTTTAGGTGCTTTGGCATGTTCCCATTAGTTGAATTTTCTGTCACTTCAATATCTCAGATGCCATTCCCTGTCTGTTGTATGTCCAATAATCTGCAAACAAATTATTTTCTTTCCTTATTTCAGTGTGTGTTTTGTTGGGAAGTATCTGTATATGCAACTTCATACTGGACGGTGCATTCTGCAAAGACCTGTCAACTGGTGACAGTCAGACGTTCTCCCCTGCACTCTATCATGTGTTGATGAAAGGTCCAGCTTGTGCAAGGTCCCTTCCAAATAAATTGGAATATGAACACACAACAGAAATGCTGATCCATTGGTGGTGGAAACTATCTAATGGTTTCTCTTGCATAGTGATGTGTTTCCAGATGACTTAAATTACTTGAAAAAAGAAAAGGAGGACTTATGGCACCTGAGAGACTAACAAATTTGTTAGTCTCTCAGGTGCCACAAGTCCTCCTTTTCTTTTTGCGGATACAGAGTAACACGGCTGCTCCTCTGGAACCTTAAATTACTTGAACTCACATGCTTCCTGCCTCTTGTTTGCAAGTTTGCTTGGAGAGCTTCAAAAAGACACTGGACGTCAATCTTAAAAACCATTCTAACTTAATCTTTATTCCAACTATCAACTCCTTCATTTCTCTTCTCAAGCTCTTTAAAGACATGAAGTTTCTGCTTTATTCACTTGACCTTTTATGTATTGAGTCTGAAGTAATACAAATGTAATAAGATTTGAAAAATATAGGTTTATTTTTAATGGCCTTTTTAGATAGCTATTGTGGATGGTATGGCCCCTAGATAAGCAGTCTTGAACAACTACTAGGATTTTGGGTGAGGTATAAACCAGATCACCTTGAGGCAAAATTGTTTAGTCAATGTCATTATTTTTTGGTACACTTCTGCATTTTCAAATATAGCTGTCTTGTACCATTGCTGCCAGCCTCAGTGACTTGTTCTTTTGACTCAAAATTACCACCCCCACATTAGTTACAAGAAATGTCAGTTCTGTGAAATAACAGTTGTAAGCATGGGTCTGTTAAATTTTGGGAACTGAAAGCAAGCTAGTTTTGTAGTTAAGTTTCATGCTGCATTTTATCAATCTCCATATGCAAACAATATGAGCATATCTAAAGACTTTGCCAGGTCTTAAACGTAAGGTCCCTCTGATATGTATTTTACATATAAGGAAGAAAGACCAATAGAAAACATGCATAAAATACTGCAGGGAGGTGCTGTTACTCTTATTGCAAGTTAAAATGCTGGAGAGAGGTAAACCCCATTCTTTGGAGAAAGTTTTCAGCTTTCCTGGAATTTAAGGTGTAGTTTTGAAACCTTACTTTCAGTGTGCGTTGTGTAAAGAATTCTGAATCAGTGTCTTCACACATTTGATCATTGATTGTTGTGTAATTTCGTAGGTTATGGATTTATTCACTTTTTAAAAATACAGATTGTAATAGTAATGCTTAATTCCTTGCTTCTAAACATACGTAATAGGGCCAAAGCGTCTATTGCTGTATGTTGCCTCTGTCATGCTCAACACCCAGTAGTCCAAGGAAAGTTTGGTGTCTTAATCTTTTACTTTTGTAAACCTGTCTAATGTAATCTATATGCAGTGTTCTGTAAGGTTTATGGGCAAAATATCTTACAGGCAGAACTTATTTTGCCTGCAGCATCTTCAACAAATGTTTTATTAAAGGTCCAGACTTTGATCCTAGATACATGTAACTTGAAAATGCAAAAGGAGCATAACACTTTCCAGTTTCACATCAATTCTATAAAAACTGAGCCATTAACTCTAATGCTAGACTGAAACATTTTAAACTATCCTCATCACGAACTGCTAAACTCTCTGAACATTAAAGTAGTCTTTGGCCTGTTCACCTTTATTATTCTTTTGTGAGGGAAAACTAACTTTTACTAAAGATTTCAATTAATACTCTCTAGAAGAAAGCATGGCATTTAATCTATAGTGATATATAGCTTGTAGTTGGGATGCTTCATATGCCTGTAGTGTTCTATAAATGATTCTGGTAAAATTTCACATCTGGTTCTGTACCTGAAGGATCCTGAGTTGTTTCCTTCTGAAATACATATTGTTGAATTTCCATGTATGTATGTGATGACTCATTTATCAGCCAGTAGTGACAAATTGATCATAGGCAAAGCATGAATGTTATAATTGGATTATCTTCAAGGGATACTGCGAACTTGATATCTAGTTGTGGCATAGTCCCAAATAATCTGGGAAAATAACCAAAAGTAAAAATTGATGAAGTAAAACTGAAAATGAGAAATTATTTTCACTGACTGTGACTGCTTTGGTTATCCAATAGTAAAGGGGGGAAGAAACAAGAGGGTGTCAGTTCGGAATGTCCCATTAATAATGGACTAAAGCAGGCTTGTCGTGGGACTGGACACTTGCAGTTCTTCCTACAGTGCAAGGGACCTGAATGATGTTCATTGACTTAGGGCTTGTCTAAACTAGGATATAAGGGGTGTTTTTAAAAAGAGATTTGTACTTTCTCACAAAGGTAGAGGTGAACTCAGTGTCTTAATGGACTTTAAAACTAGACTCAAGAAGTATTTTTAAAATTTGTTAATCAAGCTGTTAGAGGTGGAAAAGATTTTAAGCTCAGTCATTCTCTCCTTGGATTGTTTTGTAGGGGGATATCTACTGTGCCTCTGTCTTAAGTGAAAGGGTTTTCATGACTTCCAAGAGAATCTGGATCTGTTAGACAGTTTTCTGGTATTTTGCCCTTTTTAAAAATTTCAGTTGATCCCACATTGCCACCCCTACAAGCTTTAAAAATTTAACCTTTTTAATTTACTACTCCATGCAAGTATAACATGTAACATGAAACCTAAGTGCTTGATATCCTCCAAGCAGTTACATGTGTAAGTATCACTTATGCAGTGAGTGTTTGTTTGTAGGATCTGGCACTAAATGACTAATTCCTGTTGTGAGACTTAATAGTGTCTGCCATGGGACTGCATAATAGGCTGTTTTGCTATTGATTGAATATGATTTATATACCTAACTATTCAAGTGCTTCAGCTGTAGTCCAACCTCACACAAGTACATGGTGAAAATCAATCTTTTTTTCAAAAGAAACTAGGCTGGAGTCATTTTAACTTCACATTGTCTGACTCCTGTAGTTGATATAAAATGGCAGCTTAGCTAGTTGAGCTAATATTTGAGTTCAAAGAATTCAAACCTTCAGAATTGCATTCCAAAAGAAAGTGTTAAGTTTTGACTTTAGATGGGTGACCAAAATACTAATGGTTCTGTAAATGAAGCTAAACTAACTTTGGTAGCAGCAAAAAATACTCTAGAGAGTTTTATGTAATCAGGTATCCACAAGATCAGAAACTCATGCAACTAACAGGTTTCAGAGTAGCAGCCGTATTAGTCTGTATTTGCAAAATGAAAAGGAGGACTTGTGGCACCTTAGAGACTAACCAATTTATTTGAGCATAAGCTTTCATGAGCTACAGCTCTACGAAAGCTTATGCTCAAATAAATTGGTTAGTCTCTAAGGTGCCACAAGTACTCCTTTTCTTCATACAACTAAGCTGCTTACCAGCACCTCAGTTTGAAGCATTACATTGGACCTTTTAGATCTGTTTAGTTGGAGGAAAAATAAACACCCATTTGGAGACGTGGACCGGTGTATGCTTTCTGTGTAAAAAAGCATAGTTGCACCCTTTGCCTGTCAAGAGCACATTTACTTGCAATCAATTTTCATGCTGTCAGTGGTAAAATATTTTTGTTTAAACTGAAGTAACTCAAACAGGAGTTCTCTCCTTTTAGTTTACTCATCTGCATGCTGCTTGTTTATATTTAGGTGCAAATGTTAAAATGTTATGTAATACAGCACCTGAACACTGGGGCAACATATTTCCCTTTTCACCTCTGATGGTGATAAAGGAAATCCAACAGCATTGTGTGACTCTAACTTGAGTGCCTTGAGGAAGGCAAGTGACCTTGAAACTTCTCTTGTAGTTGAACCTACTCCTAGGTATTGCGTGTGTAACCCTTCTGCCAGGCCAAGTTGATAGCAGCAAGGGTGGGGTTCAGTACACAGGGGTTCCCTCTCACCAAAGCAAATGCGAAACTGGCTCGAGCCCCCACCCAGTGACCTGGGAAAATCTTACACACCCCTGGGCACCTCAAAGAGGCAATACTTCCCCTCTCGCAAGCAAGCACAGTCTCTCGGTGTAGCAAAGAATCTTTAATAACATGAAGTAAACGACATCAGCATTAAATTGGGGAAACACCGCAACTAGTGTTCATTAACCAAACCATGAGCAAAGACCCACCCCAGCAAATTGGGCCACATCCTTTCCCTCTGGTTCTTGAGTCCCAGAACCCAAACGTCTCTTGAGTCCAGCAATCCACAAATCACCCGAAGTCCAAAAAGTCCAGCCCCAGAGTTCAAAAGTTCATCTGCAGAGTGTTACTCCCCAGTCTGACTAAAATGTGCCTGTGTTGGGGGGAAAGAGGTAAGGGGCACCTTACGTGTCCTGAAGCTGACTGCCCCACAGGGCTCTGTTCTGCTCCGCTGTCTCACGAAAACTCCGCCATCTCACGAACAGCTCTGCTCTGCACAGCTCACCTCACCGTCTCACAAACACTCCACCAGCCTATCCACAAACAGCACTACTGCACTCTAGATCTTCCGGCTCCCCACTACTTGACACAGTGCTCGGTGATTTCAGCTCATAGTAGTGGGAGCCTTAGTGCTGGTGCACCATAAGGCCAAAGTGAATTCAGCACAGTACCTGTAACAAGACTGTTAATAGACCCAAAATTAGCTCTGACATTCCACAGTGGAGAGAGACAGAGGTGCAGTTGGTGTTTCAGGCCCTCACAAAGGGGCCCACACCACCAGGTACTAATACCTGTCTCAAGCCTCTCTCAATTCAGAGTTTTGGAACCCATGTCCCTTGCCTAGCGAGTGCTACTTAGTTGATGGTGAGTCCCTCAATCATAACAAAAGGCCAAGTACAGTTCAAAGCACAGTTCCCATAATCAGGGTAATAACAACAATTTATTCTTCCCACCCCAATAACAGACACTGGAGATTCCACAACAGCCGAAGTGACCATTTGGGCAGTTATGGCCTCATTCGAGGCGGGTGGGTGTGCCTGTGCAAATGAGATCAGCCCCTGAAGTTCTTTTCCACAACTTGCCGCACCTCACTACCAGATATCAGGGTGGAGCTCATCCTGACTCTGCTTACATGGGTAAGACCGAAGCCAAGCCTAGTACCTGAAGATGAATTTCTTTTGCCCATCCCAGGAGTGAGATCAGATACTGATCTCTGCTGGCAAAGTAGCAAAAATAGACTACTTAGAATTTTTTTTGTTCAGCTACCAGGAACTGGGTGTGTTGACAGAGTATAACTGCCTTACAATTTGAATAAAATTTTTCCTTATAAAATGCTTTTCTATTAGAAGCCAGAAAGTCTTGAGAGCATCTTTTGGGTGGGAACAGGAAAAAAGAAATATTCACGTTTGTAGTCTTACATTTTGCAGCAGTCTCTAAAACTAATATATAGATGAAAAATGAAAGCAAACTAAACTTGTTTGAACAACTAGTGTAACTTGCAAAGGTTCAAAGACTGGATAGGAAATTATCTCCAAACTGCTGTTGCAGCATGTTAGTGATTCAGTGTTAAACAAGTGATGTGATAAGATTTTGTTTGGTAAATGCTTTAGCTCGTGGAGGGCAGTTCTGGAGTAGATAATTGAGCAGTGTATGAACTGAGCATAAAACAGGAGATAAGTGTACAAAATATTTGGTAACTCTACATTTCATAACTTTTGGTCAGATGGTCTCTTCCTTGTTTGGTTCTAGTTTGAAAAGTGACTGTAGAAAGGCAGTTCAATAAAACTCCCTGCCCTGTGTGTTAATGGCTGGAAATAATGAACTGAAGAAAACAATCTGAGTAAATAAAATGCAATAGCAATAAAAAAAATTAGAGGGGTGGGGGGGGTTTTCACGTGATCAGCTTCCTCAGTCATAAAAGTGCTCATTTCTTATGAATAAAGCTACATTTATGTCATGGAAGTCACAGAATGTGTGACTTGCAGAGATCTCAGACATTTTCTGCTTCAGCCCCAGGGGCTGCGGGACTTTGGAGCTGGCAGCCAGCAGGGCTGTGGCAGGGTTCTGGCAACAGCCTTTCGTGGAGGGGTGGGGACGGGAGTGCCTCGGGTGAGTGGCTGGGGATGTCCCGTTTTCTCTTTGGGGGAAATAGCTGCCCCTGCAGCTCCCAGCTGCTGTGGGCGGAGGGGGAACCATGGAGCTGCAGCAGCAAATGTCACAGACAGGTCATGCCTTCCGTGAATTTTGTTCATTGCCCGTGACCTATCTATGTCTTTTACTAAAAATAACCATGACACAATCTTAGCCTGCCTTGTGAATAAGTGGACACTTAGGAGACACCTTCACTTTGAGTTTTTTCATTTTATAGTCTGATACAAACTTACTTATTCCTACTGACCTCTGGAGTAAAGAAGTTGGGATTCTGATAGATCCTTGCTGACGGGAGCTTTAGGATTCATCTATGCCCAGTTACAATGCTACGGGTATGTCTACACTGGCAGTGATAGCGCCGCTCAGAGTGCTGAAGGGAAACCACTGTTGTGTGTTCACACTGTCAACTGCCTGCACAATAGTGTGTTCACACTTGTGACACTTGCAGCAGTATTCGGAGCGGTGTACTCTAAGCAGCTATCCCACAGATAATCTCTTCCTCTTCTGCTGCTAAGAGTTACAGGAAGGCAGAGGGGGCTGTGGGGCATCCTGGGTCCTGTCGCAATGCCCCATGATGCAATCCTAGCAATCCCTATGCTTCCATCAGCATTAGGCACCATCTTTCAACAGTTTATGTACTGCACGCTCTGCTCTGCCTCTTTGGTCTCCAGGAATGGATCCCTCCCTGTTGACCAATATGCTGCTCATTCTTACTAACACATCACGAGTGGCAGTGGAGTTATTCCTTAAACTACAAAGGCAAGAGTAGTTCAACATTGATCTCGCCACGTGTAGTAACTACGACATGAGATTGCTTGTGACATTCACGGAGGTGCTGACCACAGTGGAACACTGCTTCTGGGCTCAGGAAACACCCACTGAGTGGTGGGATCACATCATGCTGCACGTCTGGGATCATGAGCGGTGGCTGCAGAATTTCTGGATGAGGAAACCCACATACAGGGGACTGTGTGATGAGCTCACGCCAGCCCTGTGGCGCAAGGACACGAGCATGTGAGCTGCTCTGCTGTTGGAGAAGCGCTTGGCGATTACACTGTAGAAGCTGACCGCTCCAGACTGCTACCAATCTGTTGCTAACCGGTTCAGTGTGGAAAAGTCAATTGTTGGACTCAAGTTGATGGAAGTGTGCAGGGCCATTAATCGCATCCTGCTCCGAAAGACACTGACTCTGTACAACATGCATGACGTTGTGGATGGCTTTGCACTAATGGGCTTCCCTAACTGCGGGGGGAAATAGATGGCATGCATATTCCAATTCTGGCACCAGACCACCTAACCACCCAGTATGTTAATCGGAAGGGGTATTTCTGTATGCTTCTCGGGCTGGTCTGGAAAGGTGCATAACTTTTGGAACACTGGCCTGTTCAGGAAGCTGCAAGCAGGGATTTTTTTCCCAGTCTAGAAGATCACCATAGGGGAAGTCAAAATGCCCATTGTGATCCTGGGGGATCCTGCCTACTCCTTAATTCTGTGGCTTATGAAGCCATACACAGGGCACCTTGACCACATCAAGGAGTGGTTCAACAACAGGCTGAGCAAGTGCAGAATGACTGTGTGCTTTTGGCTGTTTAGAAAGCCCGCTGGTGCTGCCTACATGGGAGGCTGGACCTGGTGGGTGGCAATCTTCCTATGCTTGTAGCCGCATGCTGTACGCTCAAGAATATTTGTGAGGGGAAGGGTGAAAGCTTCACTCGGGGCTGGACCGCTGAGGCTCAGTGTCTGGAGGCTGAATTTGAACAGCCAGAGACCAGGGCTATTAGGGGGGCACAGTGCAGGGCCATAAGGAACAGGGATCCTTTGATGGAGCAATTTGAAGCTGAAAGCCGCTAATATTTATTTCTATGCTCGGGAGTGCAGTGCTTGTAATGCTAGGAGGTGATTGCGATTGGTGCAGATGATGCACTGTGAAGGTTGAAGAAAATTGCCTGGTGCTTTGCAGGGTTTTTTGCTTTCAGTTAATGGAATAAAGATTGTTTTCAAACCAAACCATTCTTGTTAAACCAATAATGGGAGGAGAGAGACAAACAAAACACATCAGCACTGAGGTGGATGGGGGAAGGGAAGGTCCTAGGAGGAGGTGGGGTCCTGGGACAGTTAAAGATTGTGTATGTCCAGGTATCCTATCCAACTTTCTCCTTTGGAGTACAGTGCAGTGGGTACTGTACTTCAGCAGGGCTAAACTGCAAAGGGACGGGTGTTGAGTGCAGTGGGTACTAGGAGTCTGCAGTGCTGGACTGTGACAGGGAAGGAGTGGAATGCAGCAGGTACAGACTGGAGCCAGGAGGTTAAGTGTGCTGGCAGTGTCTGGGGGGTGCATGGGAAAGAGTTGAAGTGAGCTGTAGCTCACGAAAGCTTATGCTCAAATAAATTGGTTAGTCTCTAAGGTGCCACAAGTCCTCCTTTTCAGTTTTGTGACAGCAGCTGCAGGGGAGTGTGGGCGCGGAGCTGCTCAGTTGGCAGTGCTAGTAACACCTGGAGCCTGTCCGCTTGGCACTCCATAATGTTTAACAGCCACTCCATGGCTCCGTTCTGGTGTGCCACGTTCTCCTTTTGGGTCTATCTTCTTGCTGTCCCACTACTCCTTCAATTCTTGTTTTTTGGCCACGGAGTGCATCATGACGTGACGTAGAAAGTCATCCTTAATTCTGTATGACCACTTTCTAATTCTGCACCACTGTTCAGCCAGCGATAACAAAGGGGGAGGCTGGGCTCCCAAGGTCATACCTGTGAAGCCAAAATGCAACATTTTACAGAAGCAGTATTGTTTGCAACACAGAGACCACTGATTCAGTGGTTTAAAACACAGCCACTATTCACATACCTATCACTAACTGGTTGACCCCAGGCGAGCACAAGAGCCACAAGACTCCCAAAATGGTCAGTAATCACAGGGGCACGGGAAATCAGTTTTCCAGGACCGTACTGGACACATAGCTCTTTAGGAGAGCCAGCACTGTATGAGGGGGGCCTTATAATCATTCCTGTCCCCACATTTTCCATAGGCTTTGTTCATTATGGAAGATATCTCACTGCTGAGGGTGAGCAGGGAATCAAGAGAAGGTCTTCTCTAAGACTTCAGCTTCCACCTGGTCCTTATGCAGCTCCCCTGTGTGCTGCATGGTCCGTCCCATCTCTTCCCCCCCCCCCCCCCGTGACAACAGAGTGGTGTGGGAAAATTACCCTTAATGGGGCAAGCAACAAAGCAGCTCTGCCAAAGAACCGGTGGCAGCTGATTTGCTCAATATATCTGAGTTTCTTGGAGATCTGAGGCAGATTCCTGTGAAGTGAGGGAGTCAATCCATGCTCTGTTCTGCTGCTCAAACTAAGCATGTGGTGGTACAAGCATCATAGAGACACACGCCTGCTTTCGGCAACCTTCCTGCCCCCAAAACTTGCTTCAGCAATTCCCAAAATCAAAGCCACTTACCAGAGGCGGCCTCTCCTGTTTGCGCTTCGCCAAGCTCTGACAGCTGTGACTAGCTAGCCGCCTCCTCCGGGGTAGAGAAGAGCTCCTGGCTGCTTGCATCTCTGACCTCCAGGTCGTCCTCTGCCTCTGGGTCCCCTTCTCCCTCCATATCCTCGTCCAAGATTTTCTCCCCCTGACTCCGTCCACTCTCGGCTGGCATGCAAGCAACCGAAGAATCCGCATCGGAGGTGGGGTCACCACCAAGTATCCCATCCAGCTCTTTGTAGAATCGGCAGCTTCTGGGCACAGCACCGGAGCGGGGGTTTGCCTCCCACGCCTTGTGGTAGGCATTCCGCAGCTCCTTCACTTTGACCCTCCACTACAGTGTGTCCCAGTCATGACCTCTTTGTCATGCATCGTGAAATCTGTCCATAGGTATCACGATTCCTATGGCTGAAGCGCAGCTGGGACTGGACAGCCTCCTCTCCCTAAATGCTGATGAGGTCCAGCAGCTCGGCATTGCTCCAAGTGGGGGATCCCCTGGTGCATTGAGCAGTCATGGTCACCTGGAAAGATGCACTGAGACCACTGCAGAGCGAACAGGAAGGAGACTTCAAAATTCCCGAGGAATTTAAGGGGTGGGGCTCATGGTCGGTCACCTGAGGGCAGGGCAGTAGAGTTCAAACCAATGACCAGAGAGGTGAGAACTTGCATTGTGGGACACCTCCTGGAGGCCAGTCGCAGCGCTGTAATCGACCAGGGTGTCTCTACTGGCAACGCGGCGCTGTAGCCCCAGCACGGAAAGCTGTACCCCTCTTGTCAGGGTGGGTGGTGTTGTGTTGGTTTTTTTTTTAAAACCGCACCGCGACTGTGCAGTTTCTGCACGCTAAGTGGCTTGGCTTAGTGCGTACACCTCGGGAGTTACAACGCAGAAAGCTGCTTTACTGCGCAGAAACCTGATGGTGTCGACAAGGCCTAACACACTTACGGTACAGTTAAAATGTATAGTGTGGATGGGACCCAACCAGTCTTCAGTGTTGGTTTGCCCTAGGCATTGGCTCAGTTACAGCAACACATGTAAGTCCCTCCCATGCTACCAACTTTGAGGGGGCAACATTTTGTGACTCTGCTGCCTTGGTTACACTTTCTGACAAGGCTGGAGTCATAGTTCATCTTCTTTATTCTTGAAGCAGTTGATTTCCACTGCGGCTGATTTCCACCATGGCAATTGTAGGAGTCTTTATTTGGAAGCAACTGGCCATCTTGTCCAGTACAGTAAGGTCACTGGCCTGTAGCTTAGGCAGGATAGGTGAAAAGGGGCAACCGAACAAGGAAGTTTTTATACAAAACCTCTGATTAAGTCAAACTCTCTTCCCCCTCTTTCCCTCCCACCAAAAAAAGTGACGACTTCTGTTTCTGACTTATGATTGGGCCTACTTTTTCCTTCAGTTACCGTATTGTACAATAGAGCAAGATCTGATATTCAAGAAGTTGCTTACTGAGCACACTAATACCTAGATAGCTACTCCCATTGCTGGTATTTAACTTGTTACTTGCTCATGAGTATAGCTAGAGCATGAAACCTATAAAACTATGTTCTGTAACAATTTTTGCTACACCATTCAGAAAATACCTACTCTTACATTGAAGTGAGTTAGATGTAAAACATTTTAAGATCTGTCCTACATTAAATTCAGAACCTTGATGCCTAAATCAAAGAAGCCAAATTTGTGCCTTTTAAAATAGTCTTTAGGCTCTTCCTTATATTCTCTTGCATTATTGTTTAGATCCAGCTCCCTGTCAAAGCTTTGTCCCATTTCTGTTTCAGTGCTCTAGTGGATGAATCCCACTAATTGTCACGTCACGCTATACAGTGACAGCAGCAAAAAGAGAAACCTTAACGATACTATCTCTTACAATAAACATTATGCATTCATCAGAGATTTCAAGCGGATTTGAACTGTATATTTCGCAACAGAAGCTAGTCTCTGCTTTGATGTATGGCAGCAACTAGAAAAGCCCTTAATCACCAAATTCTGTTTTGGTTTTGGACTCGGCATGCTTTGTTGCCAGATCTGAATTAAAGAATAAGCTTTTTATCTGGACTTAGTAGCACCAATGTGAATGGGAAAAGATCACTTTAGGAGTACTTTTTTGGCACATTAATTTGTGCAGATTAATTTAACTGACTATAACTGGAGGTTGATGGCTAGCTGGTTACTAGTGCTGCATTAAGGGTATGATTCATAAAGAATTGGCTCTGGAATGGACACCCTCTTCTCCTCCCCCCCCCCCCCAATGTAAATAACTGGAATAATTAAGGGCCATCTTAGTCTGAACAGGCTGCTAACAAGCTGCATTTTGTGTCAATAGTGGTGAGTAGAAAACATTCCCTTGAGATTAGAGGGACTTCAGTTCTGGGAAACTGATGGCTTAAGCTTTTATTTTAAAAGTAATGAGTTCCTAGCCCTCATTGTGAAGATGATCTCGCACATGTATTCCCAATGCTGTCTTTCCAAGTCTGCAAATGGAGTTCTATCCTCCAGTAATGGAACTGTCAACCACTAGCAAGTCATGGAGGCTGTTTTCTCAAAGATGACCCAGCACTGTGGAACCTGCTCCTGGAAGAGACCAATGTGACCAAGATCCTTGCTGCCTTCAGAACAAAATGTGCAACCCTCTAGATGGATAGGGTAGCAAGAGGGACTAAGACTCTGGTCCATTTCATTATTTCAAATCTGAACCCCACAGGCACCGGCAAAGCTGGCCAAAACCTCATCCATTTCACTTGGGGGTGGAGGGTGCAGATGCTTCAGGATGGATTTGAGGGGAAGGGCATAGAGTATCAAACTCAGCTGTTACAATGGAAGTAAGAGGCAAGTGGTAGTAACAAGAAGCAATGAATGGGATGTGTATATGACTGCTTCTCTTTTCCAGCAATGAAGGAGGTTTGGAGGAGTCCTTTGCATGTATATCATCTCCTTGCCATAGCATATGACAGATGGGTGTCCTGAGTGTGATCCAGCAACAGCACCCTGCTTGGAATTAGCAGTAGAGCTTCTTACCAGAGCCCCACCTTTTGTGTTAACCTCTGTCTTAGGTGTTCAGCTTTTCAAGCCCTGAAAGTTACGGGCTTTGTGTTTGTACCTTAGTGGCTATGTGGATGAATGACCCTCTCCTACTGCTGATCTGTACCTAGAGGTAAGTTACTCTAACCTTTTAGCTGCTGCTAGTGTGACTTGATGTCCTCTCTTCCCTCCCCCTTGATCCCTGTTGCTTTGTTCAAATGGCATTAGTCCTTGCTCAGTACCAAAGCTGGTCAGTAAGCGACTCTTCTGCTTAGGGTGACAGCCACCTTCACGCATGCAATCTACAAATAGCCAAGGCAGAAGGTGGATGTGGTGCTGGAGCATAGCCCTGATGCAGTATTGCATCCTGCATCGCTCTAGCTCAGAGACCCATATCTGACCTTACAGAGTTCTAGCTTTCTAAATCTCAGCCTAGTTTGCTTAAGATCTCCAGCCTTTGGCTACATGCTCTCGCCTAGCATTTATCTAGCTTTTCCATTATACATAGCCAATTGTACTCCATAGTTCAGAATATACTCCAGGCAGTAAGTAATAACTTCACACTTGGATTCTTCTGAGCAGCCGCTATCTGCAATGCTTGGTTTCATTAGTGCTATTTCCTTGTGTGCATTAACTTTAGATTCTTTATATCTTGACAAAGTTCCCTTAAACATCTGTCTTGCCTCAGAACATTTTCTCAGGTTAAGAGAAACAGAATAGGCCCCAAGCAGCTCAAACCTCCACCCCATACCTTCCATATGGCAGTTGCATCCTGTTAATTCACTTGTTCATTTCAAATAAGGAGTACAGGACAGTAATGCATGTCCACACAGCACAAATTGTTCATGTATATTGCTTGCAGTGTTAGTATAATTGACCTCAAGGGCACTGGAATACAGATTTGGAGAACATGATTTTGGTTAGCAGAGAGAATGCAAACAGCAACTAAATCACTTCCTTTAGAGAGACGTTGTGAAAACAACCCCTAAATCTTTGGTCCTTGGATTGCATCTATTTCAGTAAACAGCGGTAGCGGAAGACCAGTTGATACAAAGCTACTTAGTGGCTTTTACTGTTTAGTAGGCCTGGTGTCCTGACTGCAGCTGGATTTTTCACCTTGCCTGTAACTAATTTTGAGGAATCTCTTGGAGTTTAACTCCATTTTTAAAAAAAGTGGCTTATTTTATTCATGCTTTTCTGCTATTGGGTGTAATGGTAGACTTGTGATTATTAAATCTTGCTTGATCGCATAACAGTGAGGACATAGCTGCCAGCTGGAGCTAACTGTATATTTAACTGAGACAAGTTTAATGCATGCAGCTGTTTATAGCTAAAGTTTGAACACCCATGGACTGTATGCACTTAGGCAGGCCTTGTTTAATAACATTCATAGCTACAACTTGAACTTGTAGGTATTGATTTGCCTATGGGCTGATGATACTCCTGAACACTGCCTTCCTCTCCCCCGCCCCCCAAACTCCTGAATTTGGGCCCTTCGCTTTTGGTGAGTGTTGAAAACTTCTCTAGTGGGCTGGTAGCTCAGTGTTCTAAGCACTTCGTGCTTTTACTGTATTGGAGTATTTCAGGCTTTTTCAGAGGTTTGCCTTGTGATAGTTGCTTTGGAATGAGATGAGGATTTCTGTGCTTTGGGAAAATATTTGTCATTAATAAGGTTAGACTGGCATCCCTCCAATAATGTACTTCTCTCATTGCGGAATACATCCTCATATGTGAGGCAGAGGATAAAAATAGCATTTATTAAGACTCTCTCTTTAAGAGGCAAATCACAGAACATAGAGACTGGACGACTACAGTACATTCAGTCTACTGGAAAACTTCAGTTATAGGAAAACAAGTGCATGGACACAGCATCTTTCATCCTAAAGAATCCTAAATGACTTCAAACACCACTGAAATATGATCAAATGATGCAGAGCACACCACACAACAATTGTGGGAGGAAAAGCTCTTGTTCAGGGTCCATTGGGACCAACTCCTACTCTAAGCAGATACTTTGAAGTGGAGGATTATGTGCTATGTATGTACACTAAGGTCACCTCCAAAACACCTGTACAAAGGAAAAAGGAGGGAAAGATGAAGGGCTGAATTGATCTTGCCGTGATTTGGACTTGTGGTTCCAGACAATAGGTATTGATCTTCAGGCTGCTTGACTATTCCCATTGACTAGAGATCTTATTCTGACTACTTGAAGGAGCTTCCCGCCTCAACACAAGTTGTGGAGGTGGGGATGGATAGGGGGCTGTGTAACCTCAAAACTGTCAGCAATTCAGTATGTAGGAGATCTGGGTCAGAATTGTCTCATGGGTTTTATTTGTGTTTTTGGGTGTTTTTTAAGCAACTCCTACATGAAGGTAGCTGATTTATAGAAAACTTATGTGTACAGATACTTCTGTTGAGTGCAACACTGGTATCTAGACTTGAGATCCTGTCTAGAATTGCAGTGTAGGTTAACCTCTGAAGGACCCTGTTCTCTTCTGCCTATTCAGCAGCTGTTACTTGATTAGTTTACTTTCCTCTCCATCTCCATGCTACTTTGTAATTTGAGGCTACTTTGTAATTTGAGTCTCCTTTGTGTGGGGAGGTCAGCATGTTTACATGGTGATCTTAAGATAGTTTGGTATGGACTCAGTCTAACATGTTATGGATTTCTATAATCTTGGGCCCTCTGAACATTCCCTGCCTCCAATCCCATATAGTTCAGTCAAAGGTAAATCTGTGTTCCTATTGAGCATATCAGGTTGGGGCCATGAATGGAGCTACTCAAAAGTAGCTGAATTATGGTCTGCTAAGGGCCTTAAATGTTGGGCATAGGACCTTGCTTTTGCCTGCTTAAATAGAAGGTTATTGAAGCATGCAGGGCACCAGTGTGGTGATTTCTATCTTGTGGGCTGCTGTAATTTGTGTGGAATCATCTTGAGTGGCAGATTGGTTGCCTGTGAAAAGCATATTATGTTTCATGGGGCTAATCCACTGCAGTATTGCACTTGATTTCAGTGAGATTAATCTCTATGGCTGAGACACAGACATATTCATAAATGTGTCTGAAACATAAAAGGCCTCAGTGGACCATGTCTAGAGGCAGCTAATCAAAAAAGCCTCCCCTGGAGCCATGATTAGAAATTGACTTGTGCAATGTTTCCGTACTTTGACTTAGGAAAAAAATCTCTGATATTGCTCACCGGTTTCCTACCCACAGGTTGAAATGACCTATTGAATCAATACTAGAATCAATCAATCCTCAAATCGGCACGGTATTGATGGGATTTGTGTGTTAAGTCAGCACTTCTGGGGTCTGAGTTTTTTTTAAATGCAAGGAAGTTCAAGCTTGTTCAGTTGTCCAGGACCCAGCTTGTTTTACCGCTTCTTGATCAAGGCAAGCTCATTCAAGTGCACACTTCTTACAAGAAGTGCCCCAATTGTTTTCTCAGCAACCTCATACCCACATTACCTCTAGCAAGAAGCATCTGAGCACCCAGAAAAATCTACACAGGAAAACGAAACCCTATGTTGGCCTTTTTTAGGATTGATTCCACAAAACTACTGGAGGCAGTTACCCACAATCCTCTCATTCAAAAGAGTGAATAAACTCCACCAGTATCTTCATGTTGAGACTTGTGTTTCTGTGGCTTGCTGGTACCTGAGCCTTGGGTTTAAAATCAGCTAAGCAACTTCAAAAGGAAGTTCTGTCTAGGGATAAAAGTTCTTTGGGGTTTAGATACTTTGGACCGAGTTCTAGAGGTCACTCTGGATTAGCCTGAAACAAGCTAGTTGCATACAGTCTTGGAAAGTGTTCATGCTTGCATTACTTCAACCACTTTTTGCAAAAACTAGCTGACTTCCTGCTTTATAGTAAAACTTCAGACCAATAATAGTCCAACTCTAAAGCTTTAAGGGCTTTACAAAGCTTCGTGTTTATTAGAATCCCTTTACCAAAGACTTGGACTACCAGCCATAAGGAGCTGAAGTAACTAACCACTAACCTAGTAGTAAAGACTGAGTTAGAACCTGGGGGGAAATCCTTCAAAGGAACCTCAAGGCTATTGTGTATCTGTACATATATTGGTTTCCTTCCTCTTGAAACAAGAAGTTGAATGCAAGAGTTGAAAACTGCTAGAAAGCTCATTGACAAAGATTAAAGGCAATTCTCCCATTTAGTTTTTGCAAAAAGAAAAGGAGTACTTGTGGCACCTTAGAGACTAACCAATTTATTTGAGCATAAGCTTTCGTGAGCTACAGCTCACTTCATCGGATGCATGAAGTGAGCTGTAGCTCACAAAAGCTTATGCTCAAATTGGTTAGTCTCTAAGGTGCCACAGGTACTCCTTTTCTTTTTGCAAATACAGACTAACACGGGTGTTACTCTGAAACCTGTCATTTAGTTTTTGATTTCACTTGGCAACACCACAGTCCAACCTAGTTCAATACACTTGAGCTATTAAACCCCGGTGCATTTAAAAAGCAGATGTGTATTTACAAAATGCAAAAGTTGAATAATTTACTTAGATCAGATTTACACTTCAGTAGTGCTGCAATAATTACGAGAGCACTTGCTAAAGTCAGTTCAGGTAATTTGGCTTTTTGGACGTAGTAAAACCAGTTAAACTGGCTAGGATCCAATCCCCTTTACTTAAATGCTATAAATTACTTAATTTTCTAATAGCATTAAACTGTTCTAAATAGAGATCTGCAGCTCCTTTTAGAGAAACTATTCACAGCAATCAACAAATTTCAGAATGCTGGTCTAACCACAACATGGCAATTTAATAACTGAACAAAAATACAGACAAATTAGTGTTTCAGAAGTAAGCTGTTGCTAAATTAGTCCCCGTTGCTTAGTGAAAGTTTGAGCTACCTAAATTGTAAGTTTTTGTGGGTTTGTTTGTTTGTTTTTTTCCCTCAACGAAAATGGAGAGGGTGGGAGAGACTTCAGTTATTGTGGTGTTTGGCTACATAATCTTGTCTTATCTGTTTACATTTAGCGACTAACTAGTAGGTCTTTATGATTTAGTTCTCCCTTCAATTCGTAGATCACTTAGTGTTTTATATTACAGCAAGGCCAGAAGCTCCAAACTAGACATTGTACGTACACATGCAAAGATGAAATCCTTGCCTCAGAGAGCTTACAGTCTGAGAAGGTAATGGTTTTAAGACTAGTTTAACTAGGTCTGAACATAGCTATTTTTCACTAGCAAGTTCCAGTCAACATACTAAACTGGATAGTTAAATACTAGGATAGATTACTAGGGGAGGTTGTGGAATTTCCCTGTAATTGGAGACTTCTAAGAACAAGTTAGACAAGCAACTGTTTGCAATGGTACAGGTATAGGTGGTCCTGCCTCAGTGTGAGGGGCTGGACCAGTTGACCTCCTGAGGTTCCTTCCAGCCCTACATTACTGATTCTATATTTAATCTTTACAGAATAATGCTAACCTGTGTCAAAAGAAGCCTTACTGTCGCTTTTCTCTCCTCCCATGCTCCGTGCACACACTTATTTGCCATAAGAAGCACATTATTGTGCAGTAGGACTGGCAAATGAAAGGCAGCCAATTAGATTTCACAACTCTGGAAAAATGTTAATGAACACATCCAAATTAGATGGAAATATAAGTAACTTTCGTGTGTGTATACACACACTCACCCTGATAGGGAATAATCTGACTTGGAGCTATTTACTCACTAAAAAAATTAATGGATCACCGCCCGCTGATCTTAGTTTAATAACTGGCACACCAATAAATAGTGTTGCTGTGCTAAATAACTTTTAAAGCCCAAGGCAATTACAGTTCTTTAGGAATTCAGTTCTCCAGTGATGCGGAGGCAATATTGGCAACAAACACTGGACTGTCTCCCAGGTGGCTCAACAGACAGTGGGTCTTGCACACTTGCACAAAAGGTATGTGCCCCTTTCATATTGACATAGCACTGGCCAAGTACAAGATGTCATTCTTACTGAGTGTTGACAACATAATCGCAGATCACCACTCAGTGTTCAATTAGAAAGCAAGCCTTAGTTCAGCGTTCGTCTGCCTCTCCTGAGCTGTGCAAGTCAAACTGGAGCGGGGAATTTTTGCACCAAGATGAGATTTAGTAGCTGTCTCCATTCAGGGGGAAAAGCAAATAGTCTTGTGATTTATACATTTCTAAGCACACCTGAAACAGCTCTAGTGGTAGTGCTTCACATCTGTGTGAACCTGTTGGTCTCACTCCTCTAGCCATTCATTACATGTGGTGGAAGCATCATGTTTGTCTCCAGTGCCTGAGATACCAGAGTGCCTCCTATTGCAATGCTAATGCTTATCTGATTAAGAGGAACATGTCCAGTTGTCTGTGACGATGGCGGAATTGACATTCCTAGGGCACCTTTAGGGGTCTCCGAGCATGCAGAAGCATTTCAGAAACTGGTTTAAATCTGGGCTTGAAAATCTTACCAGACACCTAGAGGCTGATCCAAAAGATGGATGGGAAAGGGCACCCTGGCAAGCAGAAAGGCGCTGGTTAGAACCTATCTGAGGGAAGGGAGGAAGTGCTTGGATTCCATTTCCGGTGCTGTACTTCGACTCTGCTGACGATTCTTTCTTTCACGCTAAATTCTGTCTTCTAGACATCTGAAATGTCAAACATTGCACCACTGTGTTTACTGGAAAGGATGACAAACATTGTCCCAATTCTCCCACACCATACTTTCTGAATACTTAAATAAGGAGTGTTAGTCTTTCCGCTCCTCAGCCTGTGGTTCCTGCTTGGTAGGAGAATAAAATTGTTACTCCCCAGCCCTATAAGACCATCTTCACCCTTGAATCCTTCCTCTTGCTCATAGGTCTTCTGAATGACGGTGGAGGGAAATTACGTGCCTGCTTCACTGCAGCCTAGTGTGTTGAAAATAGCTGTTTTTACTCTGTTGCAGATTGCTAAAACTTTGAGCAGCAACGAAGGCACTGGAGTTGTCTGAGGATTTAGGAAGGCTGCACTGAGTGGGGTCATATTTGTAATGTCACCATAGCAACCAAAGTGCTAGGAACCTTTTTTATTGAAACAGTAGCTTTGAATGAAGCTGCTGGCCCCCCCCCCCCCGATCCTCACTTACAAGAGGAAAGTCTCTCTCTCTCCTGATTTGTCACTGGAATAGGTCAAGTGGGTTTTCCCCCAAGCCCTGTTTCACAATGAGAAATAAAAATCGTTACTTGCTGTGGCTTAATAAATTCAGGCATGAATCACACTGAATCCTTTATTATGGCAACCTAGAAATAGCAGATGCATGCATTTCTAAAGCTCTTATCATGATAGCATCTACTCAAGGTGCCTGAAGTCAAAGGGTTTTCTGTGTAAACAACATGAGGTGCTGTCTAAAATGACAGTTTACATCAAGATTAGACACTGGCTGGAATAAATAGCAGGGGTGGGGTTCTGCATTTAGATTTAATTCTAATTAGCACCATCTCCAAACTCGGTAGAGAATAAGCACTATAAAAGACTATCCCTCTCAGTGACATCTACCAGCTGCTGGCTATTTTCATAGGCCTGTAATTTATACAATTAACCTATGCTTTTAATAGCATTTTCAAGATTGCAGTATAAAGACAGCAGCAGTTTGGAGACTAGAAGACAGCCTTGCTTTTTCAGTCTCTTTTTGGGGGGGGGGGGTAACATGTTTAATTTTAGTCTGGATCAAGCATACACTTGGCAGAGCCTAAGGGCTGAGAGCAAAGAATAAAGTATCCCTGTTCTTAAGCAGTGGGCCTTTCTACATCAGGAGAATGTCATTAGCATAGTATGAAAAGCTGATGCTTTAAAAACCTATTGCTGCCTGTTTGATACCTCCACATTCTGATGCTTTAGATTTGGGTATTTTAGATTTGGGTATTTACATTTACTGGTAAAAGGTGTGAAGACTTTCCCACAAATTATCTTTTGAGGTTTGTATTGGTGTGTGGTTTTGGGGAGTAGTTTTTTGCTTTGGAATAAGATTTATACATTATGGTTTATTTTATATCTGTTCCTGAGGTGGTAGAGAGCTCTCATTTTAGAACAGGGAGGGTAAGTTATGCACCAGTGAAGACATTCAATGCAGCCTTATCTAGCAGAGACATTTTAAGCTAGTGAATCATCAGTTAATCCCAAAGAGAGCTTCAGCAGGTGGTTTAGCAGCCATTAATGCTATTCCCAGATTTGTGCTGCTATCAGTGAAGCCTGTACCCTAAGGAAATAGTAAGTCATCTTAACTTTCAGCTTGGTTAGTAATGGAAAAGCAAATGGCTTCACCTTTCAGAAGCTGCTTTACCCCAGAACACACTTGCTAAATGTAATAAGATGGCATTAAGTCAGTTGTGCGCCAGGGACCTTCTAGATTTTGTGGGGCATCTGTAGTCACTGAGTAAGATGGATGTCCAAAGATCTAAAACTGCTCTAGATCACTTTCCTTTTCAAGATAAAATTATACATAAAGTGATGATGATAATTCTGCAATCTCCATCTCCTTCTGCAGTGTTGGGAGAGGAGGAGGGATAGCTCAGTGGTTTGAGCATTGGCCTGCTAAACCCAGGGTTGTGAGTTCAATCCTTGAGGGGGCCATTTAGGGATCTGGGGCAAAAATTGGGGATTGGTCCTGCTTTGAGCAAGGGGTTGGGCTAGATGACCTCCTGAGGTCCCTTCCAACCCTGATATTCTGTGATTCTGTGAAAAGGGATACTGCTAAAAGGCTTGAACACACACACACACACCCCCTTTCCTTGGAGTAGTCTCTGATTTCTGCTTTAATAGGGCTTTGGTTTATAAAACAAATGTAACCTATTCTCTCCAAGTGCACCGGTCAGAATAAGACCACATGGTTGGCTTCTCTCTAACAGATAATTCCTGTGGGAAAGCAATAATAGACTAATTACACAGATTGGTGAGATGAGGGGCTGGGGACTAATCCAGGCTGAGCCATTGGTTGTGACCTTGGGCAGGTCACTTGAATTTTTACTGTAGTTCAGCAGTAAAATAGGTCCTCTTTATGTACGTGCTGCATATGACTTTTTTTTCTTGTAGGTAAAAAGCACTTCAGCAGCACAAGCCAGTAAGGTTATTTAAAAAGGGAGATGGTTCACTGCTTGCTTGTATTGTGGCAGTACAATATGAAGAAAACTTCTGCAGTTGTGAGTGTGAGGAAGATGGTGGCCTTATCAGTAAGTTGTATAGGATCTCCCAGGGTTGGAGTAGCGTTTGCCACCTCTCCACACAGCACACTTCACACTGTGTCCTTTAGGGTAGATCTGATGTAATCTTCACTGTCCTCCTGGTTACTCTTCAGCTCTGAAAGCCTGCAATTTTTGCCACTGAATCGAGTTACAGACAGCAGTTCTGAGTTGGGCAATATTTGTTCCGGGAATCTGGACTCTGCCTCTCTAGGGGAATTGTCGAGGATGCTGAAGGAACTTTGTTGTGCAGCCTTCAGCATGCAGCGAAGGCTATGCTCAACCATGGGTGTGGCTCAGTCGCCACTGGCTGAGACCAACTTACTCGGCCACTTACAGTACCAGTTTGCTTATCTGCACTTTGCAGTTCATCTGCCCAATGACTCATAAATGCTTTAGTTTATTATGCTCAATAAATCGAGTAGGTGGGGAAATAGTTTTCCAAAGCCCCCAATTACCCTTCTAAACTAGAGTGAAAGGTCACAGGCTGACAAATCTCTGCCTCTCTAGAAAGGCAAAGCAGGATGCAGAAGCAGCAAATAATGTAGCAAGTCCTGAGTACTCCTCATATATTATGCACTATAACTGCAGCATATGAAAATATAAAGCGAGTTAGTGTCTTCAAACACCGTATCAAGCCTGTATATTGATGATAAAGCTGAGAGGGAATTTTAGTTTCAACTGCAGCTCCTGCATTCAGCTCCAATTAGCTGTTTGTACTGTATTCCCCATCACAAAAGTCAATAAAGGGACAAGCAGATGAAAATCTCCACCTCTTCCAGCAAGTTAAAGTAAGCCAAAGATTACTTTGCTACCATCTAAATTCACAAGCAAACACAGGCCAGTATTATCAGCTCACACCAGATCTGCCTGCAGACAGTAATTCTTCCTGTCTTGGACCCCTGCCCATGTGCATTATTATAATTATCAGCAATTCAAAAAAAATAAAGCAATAAAGCTAGGATGAGCTGCTAGCTGGTAGATTTACTGCCTGCTGCTTCAGGCATTGGTCTTCCTTGGTTCCAGCCACGAAGCCTGCTAAATAAAGGCAGGAAGAACAACTAGGAAAAACAAAGCACGAAACACAATTGGAAGCACAGAACAAGTTCTCTGTTAACAAGAAGTTATAAATCCCACTAAAATTGGTGAAATTCAAGTATTATATTCACACAGTCAAGTATAAAAGCCCTCTGCTTTCTCCAGATTTCCCATTACAAAGTTGGCTTACTGAATGCTAGCCTGCCCTAAACAATCATTTCACAGGTGACATTAAATGCAATTGCATTTTGCAGCCATGTTGAATGCTCCAGGGCTCTTTTGGACCCTGCTGTATACATTGTGCTCTGGAAGGGTTCAATCCTAATCATCAACCCTGGTGTTCTGTTTTTTTCTAAAAGCTTCAGATTAAAGCCTCAAATCGGACTGAAACAGTTGAAGCTGTACCCAATAGAGGCATCTGTCCAGTTTTGTTCATAATCTTATCAAGGACCATCCTCCTGGAGAGCAGGGAATCAATCACATGCACTCCAGCCATATGGGTGGCAGAAACATGCCAGTTGTAACTGTGCCAAAAACCAGATGAATCCATGTACAAACAGTTGATATATTGGTGCTACAAAGGAAGGGGGTAAAATATTTGGTATAAAAAGAGATGAATACGTGAGCCTTAAATTTTTTTGTTAAGAAAGCAATGTTTTCAATTCTGCTGAGCAGTGAATTTCATCTTTGCTTCAAAGGAATTGCTGGAATTCCCCAGTGCATTTAAGTGAGTTCATCTTGTATCCTCCCAATTAATGGATATTACATCACCATAGGAAGGGCTGCAGTTGTGACAACTCCCTTGTTAGACTCTAGACTAGAATAGGAAATACAATTTAAAAAAACTACTATAAATGTGGGATTTGTGGCTTACTTAATATAAGGTCTGTTGTATTTTGATTGAATAAATAGGCCCCAACAGTCAAAGATGTTAACATAACCCAGTCACTATCAGTGTTCATTTTAAACAAGGTTTGGGGTGTTGTCATGCTGCTGGGGAAAGATTGTGAGCCAATCTCAAGGCAGACTGTCAAAGAACAAGGGCAGGCACCCCAAACTGGTGGCATATTCTTTTATTAGATTTCACCAAGCGAGTAACAAATGTTAACTCCTGGATCACTATACCAGTCTTACCATGGAGTCACAGACTGCCCTTTAGACCCTCCAGCCTATCTTGCCACCCAGACAAACTGAGCTTTGTGATAAATAAAAGGATATTAAAACCAAAATTCACACCACATCAGGTTTCTTCAATCCCAAAGGATCAGTCACTTATCCAGATCAGTTGGTACTTTGGATCTCACACCAAAGACAATGCTGACAAACCTTCAGTTAGTTTACTAGAGAACTGTTAGCTAAGAAAAATAAACGAGTTATTGAGGGGTTAAAGCAGGTAAAGATTAACAGGTGAGTCAGTTTGTAGGTCCAAAATTATAGCAGAGATGTAGTAGTCTGTTTTCCCAAAAGTCTTTCCAGGAGCCCAGATGTTTCTGGTGATCTCCACTTTACATTTGGTACCTTCCTTGTAAGAGTCCAAACAATCAGATAAAGGATCTTCCTTTGAATCACTACTTTAGTTGCTTCTCCAGACAACAGTCTGAACAGACTTCACCCACATGGGCCAGTGAATTTCCATTGTCAAACACAATGGCCCTTGCTTTGAAGTTAGCGCTCTTCTTTTTTTACTTTTCCAAGCCTCCAATTGCGTTTGGGCAATTTAACTACAGGGATATACACAATATAAAAGACAATATAGTAGCAAACAACCACCCTTCCTTAGTTTTCATGAAGCTCACACATCAAGTATGTTCTCATCTTAACACTAACACACCCTTTTGATCTAGGCTTAACTAATTACAGGGATATACATAAGGTAATGCAATAGCAATCAACAGGTTATAGATAAGTGAAGACAATGCCACTGACATTTCCTTTGAACGAAACTAACGCACTAATGAACTGGTCTGATTATGCTACAATACCTTTTGACATTCCTTTTGATCTCTATTGGCATATGAGTGAATTAACCTGCAGCCCTGTCCTGAGCTGGCACCAGGGTAGAGAGCATCACAGTGGTAAACAGAGCTCAGCCTGTTGAGTACCATGGCGCAAACACCACTACAAATCCTGATCTCTTATTAAAGATGCAGAAAAGAAGTAAAAACAAAGCATTTTAAATGTTAAGTATTCTATGAGGCTTTCACTTTAACAGCAGTCCTTGTTCACTTTCCTTTGGCTGGAGAAAAGTTTTCTAAAAGATGAAACAGCTCCAGCCCCTCTCAATTAACTTCTCTTTTCCCTAGAAAGGACAGTTATCACCATGTCTGATACCATCCAAAAGAATGTCCAACAAGAAAATTTTTCCTTCTAAAACATCAGACAAACACAAGGAAGAAAAAAACAGTAAAGATAGAAAATGCCACTTCTCTGATGCTGACTTTCACTTGCAACATCATTGCTGGGGAAACACAGGCCCAACACAGACTAATCAGTCACTCTGAGACCTGGCAAACTTGTACAAGCCTCTAGCTGTTTTAAGGCATTGCTTTTAACTGCTTCTCAAGTAACAGGCTGACAGCAGTGTTGCATAATAAGTAGTCTTGTCTGGCCGAGCCAAACTCTTAGAAGGAAAAAATGGGAGAGAGGAAAGAAGAAATAAAATGGGGAAGGAAAAGAATACATAGAGGCTAGACAATCTCACGTCCCAGGTGGTGGTTGGGATTTAGCTGGAGTCAGCAGAGGTGGGTGATGTCCTCCGGCTTCCTCTCTCTGGTCTGGTCTGATCAGGACACTTTTCATGATAAGGATGAAGAAGGTCCCAGGGGAATGATGGAGGTCGCAGTCATGATACTGAAGCTTGCTCCAGTAGCTAATTTTTTCTCCCCAGCCTTTCTCTAAGGGAGTGATGGGTGGAATAGCTCGTTCTCTCACTATTTTGTCCACCAATTAGGCCTAGTTTCTGACAGTCTGTCTTCTCTCACTGTCCTGTTTACCAGGCATGAAATTAGTTATTGATATAGTCCTTGGCTTATATCTGTAGTAGTTTTTGTTTGTACTAATTCACTGTCTCCCTTTTGCAGTTTTTCTGTTAACACTTACCTTGTAGTTTATTGTGACACTTTATAAACTTTCACTTACTTTTACCTTGTGTGCTTACCTGTAAAACAATTTGTAGGCCCAATTATTACACCAGGTCTATGCAGCAACGTGCTGGAGAAGTTACCACATTGTGCTGCATACTCTGAAGTATGAGTCAAGCTCCATTGCGTGTACACTCTGACTTATCAGCAGTGTTACTGCCTTTGGGTTATGCTCTAGCTTAATTAAAGAGAAACTACAGTGATGGATTCCAATACCCTGAAGCTAAATGAAGATGTATCACACGCAACCTGAAATTTCCAGACTCTTAATATCTGATGCTGTTTTGTATCACCGTAACAGTAATTGGTTCTGGTGCCTCAATGCTGCCATTCCCTATAGGAAACCCAGTCTGTTGACCATACAAGCCAGGGCTATACACTTCCCTCTGAGGTGCTGAGTACCCTCAGTAGCTGTTAGTCTGTATATGATCTGTGGCTACTCAAGCCCTCATTATTAGGGCCCTACCAATTTTTGGTCCATTTTGGTCAGTTTCACGATCATAAGATTGTTTAAAATTGTAAACTTTATGATTTTAGCTATTTAAATCTGAAATTTCATGGTGGTGTAGTTGTAGGGATCCTGACCCAAAAAGGGAGGGGGTGTGGGGTGGGCGTGCAGTATTGCTACCCTTACTTCTGCACGGCTGTGGCCAGCAATGCACCCTTACTTCTGTGCTGCTGCCTGCAGAACTGGGCCCCCAGTCAGCAACCGCTACTCTCTGACCATCCAGTTCTGAAGGCAGCAACGCAGAAGTAAGGATGGCATGGCATGGTATGGTATTGCCACGCTTCTATGCTGCTGCTAGCGAGTCACTGTCTTCAGAGCTGGGCACCTGGCCAGCAGCCACCGCTCTCCGTCCGCCCAGCTCTGAAGGCAGTACAGAAGTAAGGGTGGCAATACTGTGACTCCCTAAAATAACTTTGCAACCCTTTTTCCCCCCCCCGCCCAACTCCCTTTTGGGTTAGAATACACAGTTTGAGAAATGCTTGTCTCCCCTGTGAAATCTGTATAGTATAGGGTAAAAGCACACAAAAGACCAGATTTCACAAGGGGAGGAGAGAGACTGGGTTTCATGGTCTGTGACACGTTTTTCATGGCTTTGAATTTGGTATGGCCCTAGTCCTAATTTATGACCAGGGCTTTCCTTAGTAGTATACAAATGTTAGAGGCTGGAGTTTTTAGAGCAACTTCCTTCGACTAGAAAAATCTCCACTGGTCTGATCCAATATGGCAAAATCTGTGTTCATCTAATGAGAGAGGGTGTTGCTCAGTTAATAGGTAAACTTGAAACAAAGCTGTACTTTAGTTTTCCTACTCGCTGTACGTTTAAAAGGGGTGGATAAATTTGAACAATAGTGTAGTTCAGTTCTAAGATATGAAGTAACGGGATCTTTTGCCTCGGGGTGTCAGCTGATCATCTGTCAACGAGGAAAGAATCTTTCCTCCATGTACAGAACTGCAAAATCAGCTGTGTGGAGGTGTTTCTTCCCTTTTGAACTGTTGGTTATTGGCCACCTAAAGGCCTAATATTGGGCTGGATGGAGCAGTGGACTACTCTGGTATCCAAATTGGAGGTTTCTATTGTGAAATCAGTTTTTCTTGGTACTAAAATCTTCATAAAACTAAATTTGTCACCTTATTCATTCAAATGCTAAACCGTCTGAAAGTACGGCAACTTACTGTTACATTAAAAATTAATTAGAAATTAAACCATTTTCCAACTTACTGGTTCAAGTAGTAACTTAATTTACCCGAATGAGAACCTGTGCATGCAAATCTTGTCCACTATATAATAGACCTGACAATGGGTCTGACTTCCAGTTGGGGCACACTGCAAATACAGAATGTAACACTTGATGTAACTTTAGTACCTTGATGCTGAATTTGAATCCAAGTGCTGTTTGAAAAGTGTAATCAAGAGCCAACAGTTTTCAAGAACAAATGCTCCAGATAAACTCTTTGAAAGCAGTATGCTGCATCAATAGATCTTGTTCAAGTCAAAAAAATCCAAGAGCTCCTTTTTGCTCTGGTTTTGTGGGACTGTAGTCTGGGACGTGCTGACTAATCTATCAGATGAGGATGATTGGACAACCACCTGTAACATTAATCTTTGAAAAGTCAGAATGGAGTTGAATTTGATTTTCTGCAGAAATCTTGCTGCTGGTAGAGGAACTCGCAGTTCCTATTTCAACAAACAAGGCATAATGACTTTCCTTTCACAAAGGGGAAACTCAGCCACACTTCTACTTTGATTAAAAAAATCCCCTGGACCGCCCATAGGTTTCTACGTTTGCAAAGTAGAAGATAATTCCTCTGCTTTCCCCACTTTCTCAAAACAAAAAGTTGAAGCCTGCTGAAGAATTGAGACAGAAACCGGTTTGTAGTTCCCACTGACACAATTATCTGAATTGAGGGTATGTTCACACTACAGAAACGATACCAGCATAGCTATGTTGCTATAGCTATGTCAGCATAATCCTGTTTTACATGCTGCCTAAACCACACTGACAAAAGGGGTTTTCCGTCTGAACGCCATCTCCCCAAATGACAATAGCTGCTGTTACGCTGGAGACTAGGTTGGCATAGCTGTGTCAATCCCAGGTATGGATTTTTTTTACACCCCTGATGGACAGAGCTGTGTCAGCCTAAATTAAGTGTAGACCAGACCGTAGTTTCTGAAATGGCTGAGAGCTCCTTCAGAACTGGCAAGAACAGAGGTTTGCATTCCACATGCTGAGTCCCCTTGTTTGGGATCCAAACTGCAATTTTGCAGGTGTAGGATTTTACCAGCTTTATCAAAAAGAGTGTATTATTCTAATTACACTTGGACTCTGTCCACCCCTCACTTTCTCAGAAATCTGGAGGTGTCTGGAGAATGAAGGATTTCAGTGGCCTAAGTATGTGTATATAAATTGACTTTTACTAGTACGCTAAAGGGTTGACCATAATAGCATTATGTAATAGCCCTTTAAAGAACATGCTTTGGGGCCTGTTGCATGCTACCAACAGAGGCAGTGTTACCAGAGAAGTGATATCCATGATGAGTTTAGAATCTCGCTAGTCCCAGGTTGGACAGCTAACCAACTCTGCTTTATTGCCATGAAACTCAATATCTACCAAGTGCCAGGAAAATAGATTCTGTACCAAAATAAATGTGTGCACTTCCTGTTTACTTCCCTTAAATGCACATGATATCTGTGCAAATGCTAGTGCAAATGGCACCCTACGGCATTATTTAGCTAGTAGGATCAGTCCAGTCTGATGTTGAATTACTACTACCTCGGCAAGTGACTTCAAACCAATGGAGACACTACGTACAGAATAGGCTGAAATGAGTAAAGGAAAAGCTTTCAGGGGGAGTCCTGTCAGGTCTGCTAGACTCTGCAGTGCAACACATTACTAGATATTTCAGTCCTTGAGTGGTGTCTGGAATTGGAACTTCATGCCCCATTTTGCACGTGGTACAGTTGGAGAAAGGACTTGGTAGTTGTCTGCACCAGGTGGAGTGGTGCATATTGGAGCTCTGGTGTTGCATTTGCTGTTAGAGGCTGGAATTGATCCAGTGAGGGTATTTAAAAAAAAAAAAATCCACAAGTTAGAGCTCACTGAAATGGGCATCAGGCCCACCTGGAGTTCTCTCCCTAAGCAGTTGCTTCTCCCACCATTTTCTGGCTCTGTCAATCAAAATTACTTCCTGTAGCTAAGCACTGTTGGCAAGGCTAACTTCAATCTGTAAAATCTTTCCCTTCCTGCCGGCATGCTGCCTGTGAATATTAACGGTGAAATCTGGCCACGCCAGCTTGAAATCACCATTTAGGTCTCAGTGGTATATTATAAGCCTCAATTTAATTTTATTAAATAATGCTATTTGAAGATTGATTATAATTGTCTCTTTAAAGAACAGGATGCTCAGAGGGAAGTGTATGACAGACTCTTTTGAAGCTGAACACCAAAAAGCTCTACTTAGAGCCATGCTGCATATGCAGTAACAACTACCTGGTCAGTCTTGCTACAGTACTGTATAGCCGAGGAAGAGGAAGTGGCGTCTGCTGACACATTTAGTAATTGATAAGGCTTGGAAATGACGTGGAGAATGTCAACAATTATTTTGAAAAGATCAAGTTCAAGGGTCTTGCTCCAATCCTTCGGAAGAGCTCGCATCACCTGAGTTGATGTCTGCTCCATCCCACCTATCTATGTATGCTTTACTAGGTAAGGGGGAGTTCTAATACCGCTCTGAATCCAAAGTACAATTCCAAGGTCCTTCCATTTTAGGGCTAAAACAGAAGCTGTTGGAAAGTAGGCCTTCAGGTTTCTGGAACCTAAGCAAGTTTGACCGTTGTACAGCAGCATGACAGAAAGCAGCTCAACGGTAATGAAGATGAGTTTTTCACTAAAAAGCAATATAGGTATTTAAATTGCTTGTCCCTGTGAGTGAGACTGTGAATGCCTTGTTAATTTCTGGCCAGTACATCACAAGTGTTGGCAGAAATGGAAAGGGCCCAAAGAACAACAGATGGCTCTACTCTCAGAAGCTTTTCTATGCCTATAACAATTAAGACCATTCCACCTGGAGGTTGGTTGGGCACTCCTATACACGATTGCTCTACCGGTTTCCCAAGCTTAACTCATAGGCAGGTCAAGGAACTTAGTTAGCTAATTGAACCCAAATCCTCTGACCGGAGATGTGTTTTTAGAGGGAAAAAATAAGTTTATGTATTAAACACAACCTTGGAAAGTGCGCTTGAAACCTTTCTAAAACTAGGTTACAAAATTACACAAAACGGGGAGGAGGGAGGGAAATCAAAGTCATCTAGTAACCTAGAGAGCAAGCTGAGGATGCCTTCATAGCTACTACACAAACACCCCCAAATAACCTGGGGTTAAGAATCCTGTTATGGATGTTTATCCTATCTTCCGAATGGGAGAATAGCATTTAATGGCTTTTTTTACAATGGATGTGCAAGACTGGCCCATCTCCAGTGTGCCTGGTTGCTTCTTCATTTTGAAGGTTGGCCGCCTACTTTGTAATGATCCTCTCTGTGGCTGCAGTCCCACAGCTGAATATCTGTACTACTTCCCTGTCCCAGAGTCAACTCAAATGCACCTAAAAGGTCTACCCAGTCGGGACCACCACTAATAAAAACGGATGTTGCTGTTTAACAGAGGAGAACAAAACCTATGAGAAAAATGCATGCCTTCAACTTGCTGTCCACTATGCAACGTGGAACTGGTAATTCTCCTACACAAGTGCCAAAGCGTATGGCTAGGGAAGAAGTTACTCCCCTCAGCTCACTCCCTCTCACAAGCTCTTCTTTTTTCTAAAATAGATCCCAGGAAGTGTTGACCTGAATTTTATGGGTTAGTTGTATGGCTCACCACTGATCGCATACCTAAGTTTTATAGATTCTTGTCCATTTTCAGACTGCAGGGTCTGAGAACTCAAGCTTTCTGTATTGGGCGAGGACTCTTGGGGTGCTTGGCAGAAACACACAGAAGACAATACCAAATTGATAAAAGCTTCATTGAGATTAACAAAAGACAAATAAATGCTATGAAACTTATGACTGCAAAACAGTAAAAATTCTAAAACTCCTGGTGGTAACATTCATATTATAAGTACCTTAACCTGACATACTCACAGCCTTTCTTGAGGACCTGGTAATAAGAGGTGAAGGACCAGCCTTACTCCTGGCTTGCCCGATAACACGATGGTTCTTGCTTCCCCAATAGCTAGGAATGGTGAGTAGTTGTACTATACTACACAAGCTGAGCTGATAGCATGACAGAAAATAGGAGAACAAAAAAAAAACTCTAAAGCTCCCTCAGATATCTTTACAAGGTATTTTATCGGATTCTGATGCTGTGGAATTCAGGCCCAACTTACTACACCCAAACCGGTTGCAGACGCCAGATAACCCTATTCAGTGTTGTGTGTAGTTCCTCCCTTTGGTTGCCCAAAGTTCAGGGACCATTCCTATCTGTGCCAAAGGTTGCCAGCTTTTATGCTGGTTTACTCTTAACTGATTATACGTTTAGCTATTCAGCGGATCTTACTGGATACAGGCCAGTAGGCTTCTTGCATTTCAGCAAAACTTACTCTATGTATAATTATTAGGAAGCACATATGTATCCTATGCTTCAACACATCCTAATTTTATAGGAATTAATACTGATAAAATATAAGAATCTTGTACGAAATGGATTAATTCAGAAAGAGAAACATGATTTGATATAGCTGGCTGGATTAGTAGGATATAATAGCTAACAAAATAATCCTATGGGCTACAGAAGCTACCTGGCCTTATAACCTAGTTGAACTCCCTTCAGACTATCTTCAAAACTTTCCATGAAATGGAGAGCTCAGTGCTGGCAGGCTCTAGTGGATTGTTATAAAACTACCTGAGGCCAAATAACAGTGTGGAGATGGTTCTTTTGTGTGTGTGTTTGGTTTTTTTTTTTTAATTTTTGCTCAGTTTTGTCAACAGAGTGCTTTCAAATGTGTGGCCTCTACTTCAGTACATACTGTGTTCTCTCAGAAGTAGGACAAGATACAAATGTGAAAATTAGTTAAACTTCTGTGATTGCTGGGAGTGGAGGGTGGTTGGTTGGTTGACTCTCATCTCTAAATCTTATCCACAGAGATTCTGCCTGGGATTGAAGACTGTTGAAGACAACTTCTTGTGTACCATACAAGTTCATTAACTTGTTGGAGCAACTGTGCAATCCATGAAAACCTTCCATGTAGTTAAAAGTGATGCAATCAGCATCTTGAGCAAGTGACTAGTGTATTTGGCTGTGAATTAAGGTTTAAATATTCCAAGTAACTATGGTAACAGCACTCCACTGATAAGCAAGCTATTTAAACAATCTGAGGAGGAAAGATCTTTGCCATAGTACCAAGGTGGTAATCTGGAAAGATAGCAAATATAAATGCATAGCATCAGGGTTCGAAGACAGGGTGGTCTTGATTTGTAGATATCTGTATTTGAACAAGGTGTATTTGCATACAGAAATTAGTGTGGATGGATATAGTCTCCTACATCTTTCTGCCTATCAAGGTGGTATCAGGGCATCCCCTCACATACAGGTGCCTACTCGCATTTGCTATACTTGTTCTGAGGAAACCTCTTTCAAATACAGTATCCTGGTACTGATCCATGTGACTTCCAGTTCCGTCAAATGTATCTAGTCCATGCACAACTTAAATACTACATTCTATTCTGGTGCTATGGTGTTAGCACTATGGTTAAAATTCCAGACACACCCCATCTCTAATTTCTGTTGGCTATATATGCTATTGTTCATCTTTTTGTGAATTGTTGGATCCATTGGCTAGCATGGTCACCAAATAACGAGCTTTAATTAGGCACCTATGGAAAGCCAAACATAAGTTTCAGTTCCTGCAACACAGTAAGTCTTGTGCACTAAAGAAAGCATTCGAGCCAGGATGGGAGCAGGTGGGGTCGTGTCATGCGCTTATAAACCAGAAGGCAGTGCATCTTGTTGCATAGTATGGTGTCTCAGACATAAGCTGTGAGTCTTAACTGTAAGTGGGGTCCAATAAATCATTGGTTGCTTGTGGTAAACATGATACGTCAGGGGCATGGAGTAGATTTGCTGGTTTTATTTTAGGTTTTTGTACTTTGCCAGAACTGTGTGCGAGAGGAACCAGTCATGTCGTAAGTTGACTAAATAGTATTTTCCCCTGCTAATTGGTTTATCCTACAGTACGCCACTGTGGAACTGATGGGGTCTGACAGGCTAGCCCCATGAGCAGATAGGGGATTCACACTTACAGAATTCTGTATCCAAGCCTCTCGGTTCATACAAATGCATAGCAACAGTAGTGATAGAGAGTGGGAGAAGAGAGAGGTATAGGAACAGTCATACAGCTGCCTTGGACTTCTGCCACATCTCCCTTTTCAGCCCAAAAGAAGCTTAGAGCTTGTATCAAACTTCTCTCTTTATATGGATAAGGGACACTCTCTCTTCACTTTATATCTCATTATTGAATTCCTCCTTCACTGGTCAACAATGGTCTTGTCAGCAGGGGAACCTAATTGGTGTATTCCCATAGGATAATAAGCCATTCCCTCCTTTTGCGATCGTTTGTTCATCTTGGTGTTCCTGAGTGTTTTCCTGGATATGTAGTTGGGATGTAGTAAGTCATTTACAGCTGTGGTTTTTGTCAGTTCAATGGGATTTGGGTACCTAAGTCCCTTTATGCTTGTCTTGAAAATGCCAGCCGTCACCTCTCTAAAACAGAGATCATACCTGTGAGGTAGATGGGAGGGAGGATCAGTTCATGGCTTTGTTTTGTCTGATCATGTATTTTGTACAATAAAGGAGCCCAGAGGAAAGGCTAAATCAAAGTGTAGAAGTGCCCTGGTTTAAATGGAAGAGGATCCTACCACAGTAAGGAAGGCCAGGACTTTCCAGAGTTTGCTTAGTAGTAGCAGAAATTCCCATGCTGGTCTTTGGACTCAGCACTCTGATATTCCGTTTTTTGAGTGATGTATGGTATTTTGGCCATTGTGTTCAAATGCTCCATATGATCAGATGAAACATCCACTCTGGTACCCACAGTGGGGGTCCCTTCTGGGATAACCTAGATTACACTGAACTCATTAGCACTACAACTGGATTTTTTCCTCTCCCTTCTTGTCAACTGTTGAGAATAGCTCACTTCCACCTTAATTTAATTGGCTCGTTAGCACTGACCCCCCCCCCACTTGGTAAGGCAACTCCCATCTTTTCATATGCTGTGTATTTATACCTCTCTACTGTATTTTCTACTCCATGCATCTGATGAAGTGGGTTTTAGCCCATGAAAGCTTATGCCCAAATAAATTCCTTAGTCTCTAAGGTGCCACGAGGGCTCCTCGTTGTTTTTGCTGATACAGACTGCCACTCTGAAACATGGAAGAGGAGTTGATCTTGGGTGCAACCAATTGAAGGCTAAGTGCTGTGCGTTTTCCTGGAAAGACAGATGCTCAGGCATTGCAGCGACGAGTGCAGTAGAAAAGCAGAGCTCTTGTGGTCATGCATCATTTAGCAGTAACCTGATAAGCGAGCTAGACTGGAGCTTTGCTCCCTGAGAAGGCTGACTTTCCTGGGCCAACTTCTGTCCTGTCTATGTGTCATTTGGCGAAGTCATAACTCCTAGGCTTGTGGTTCTTACCTACCTACTCCCCATTGGGATGTGAGGAAAAATCTGCTGTTCAGTACCTAATAGCATATATGCTACTGGCCAGAGGCGGAGCCAAGTTTTGTGAGGCTCTGCGCCGCCCCCCCCCCCCACCACCACCACTGAGCTTTCAAGACCAGAGAAGCTCAGTCCCCCAGGGCTGCAGTGGGGAGTGAGAGCTCCTCCAGCCCTGAGGCTGTGGCAGGGAGCCAGACAGCTCCCCCAGTCCAAGGTCACAGCCAGGGTCCAGGTGCTGCTGTGTGCCCCACCCCACCTAGTGCTTGTGTGCTGGGGGTGAAGCACCCATTTTTCTGGGGGCCCCAATTGGCTAATCCGCCCCGGCTACTGGCCCTGTCAACCAATCGGTGTAACTGCCCTGTGGAGTGCTTGGCAGGTATTGCTAGGCCCCTGTCCCTCTGGAGGAGGTTGCATTTTCTAGGGTGGTTACTTAGTGCTCTGGAATTGTGACCCCAGAATAGAATAGCAATTGAAGCTTCTCAACTACTGCCTTCCCTTACACCTCTAAGGGTATCAACGCTGCAATAAAACACCTATGGCTGACCATGTCAGCTGACTCAAGCATACAGGGCTTGGGCTTTGGGGTTTTAAAATTGCAATTTGGACATCCAGTCTCAGGAAACTGACAAGCATCTGTTCTGGCAACAAAAGAAGCTGGAACAAACCAATGAATTATATAGAGCAGATCTTATTTGCCATCTGCCACAGCACAGGCCCATAAGGTAACTAACAGGCACAGACATCTACCCTACAGTTTTATAGCCCACAGCCTGATCCCAGAGAGCCTGAGTTGCCTGACACAGGCCAGCTGTGAGTGTTTTATTGCAGTGTAGACATACCCTAAGTGTACAGGATGGTCCCGGGAGGGGTCATTCTTGGGGCCTTGCTCCATCTCTGCCTTCCATGAAAGAAACACAACCAAGTCATTTAAACCTTCTGCTTTCTTTTGAGACAGTGGCTAAGCTATAATTTTGAGCTCTTTCCCTTCTACATATTTAGTTAAATTTTGGATGTGTGGTCTCTCTTGTGAGACGGAAAATAAGATCTGCTCTGAATAGCAGTTCATTTGTGCCAGCTTGATTTGTTGATAGAATGGATGCTTATCTGTTGCCAGTATGTAAATTAAAACAGTTTTTAGAGATTGTTGAACAGGGCTAATGTTGAGCTATAGCAAGATCTGAAATGTTTTTGTGTTAGCAGTGTTCTGTTCCTGGAATATGGATATTAACAGGGTTTGTATGGAGTGGAACCTGGTGCGGTCTTCCCTCCCATCGCCAGTCATCTGGTCTTCTGAAAAGATCTTAGCCAAAACTTGGCTTCCATGTTAGCCTGTTGTGTAGTTGCTGAAGCACGGACTTGGAAACATGGAGTCCACAGACATGAGTCCCCCAGACCCTTGTCTGTGCTATGCTGCTAAATTAATCTGAGTGATTGGCACCCAATTTAGCCTAGCTCAGGTGCGAGCAGCCCCACTGCAAAGGCCTACCTCAGTTACTGTGTCTTCAGTGTTTCTGCATTCACCTGTCTGTTTGGGGGTATATCCCATAGGTCTACACTACAAAGTTAGGTTGAATAAGCTGCCTTGCATTGACCTAGCTGTGCATGTGTCTACACTTAAACTTGTATTCACTGATGTAAGCTCTCCATTATGCTGACACAACACCACCGCCTTCCCAAGAGTGTTGAGCCATGATTGATCTCTTGAAGTTGACACAGCGTGAATGTGGAAGCTATTAACTATGTTGACCCTAACAGTCCTCCAGCAGTTGTCCCACAATGCTTGACACTGACTGCTCTGGTTGCGATTAGGAACTCTGCTGCCTGGGGGTAATGGGGACCAGAAGGCTCCCTCCTTCTTAAAGCCTTGCAAAGTCTTTTAATGCCTTTTTCTGATTGTCCAGCTTGGGGAGCACGCCTAGTAGCTCTCTATTGTTGTGCACAACTGCCCAGCCAATCATCCTAGCTACACAATCCAGGCACGCTCTGGCTTGGAGTACACAGATATTAGATCTCCTGGGCCTGTGAGGAGAAGAGGCTGTGCAAGTCCAACTATAGACCAGCTGTAGAAACATGGTCATCTATGAGCAGATGGCAAGGGGGATGCAGGAGAGGGGGTACAACAGGGATCAGCTGCAGTGCCGTGTGAAAGTAAAGGAACTGTGGCAGACATACCAGAAGGCCAGGGAGGCCAACAGTTGATCCAGTGCTGCAGCATGGTTAGTGATATTGAAAGCACCCGCTTGCTTGATTATACGCTTTGATAAACTCGTAAGATCAGTGACACAGTGTAATGAACATAAATGTGTGGCAGGCACAACAAAATTAATAGGTGCCTTGTTAGTGTTACATTCATAGATGTTCACCAAGCACCACACAATTTGTATCAGGCCCCCAAATTGCAGGAGCACAGCATACCACAAGGCATTACTGTGGCTCGCTGATAAAGTGCTCTTTCAAAGCTTCTGAGCTGTGTAGCTCCACACTGAGCTCTTCTGATAGCACTTGTATCTGATGGTTACAACTCAGCAGACAGCTGCTCCTCCACCTCCTTCTATCCCATTGACTTTTCTCCCCCCGTGCATCACAGATACTGTGCAGGGCACAGCAGGCAGCTATAGCCATTGTGATATTTTTTCACTGAGATCCAGTCTTGTGAGTAAACAGCAGTGCCCCTTCAGTCTACCAAAAGCACATTCAACTGTCCTTCTGCACCTGCTGAACCGGTAGCTAAATCTTTCCTTGCTGCTGTTGAGGTGAATGGTGTACAGTACTGCTTATGAGCAAGAGGTAGGCTGGCTCCCCCAGGATCACTGCTGGCATTTCAACATCGCCAGTGGTAATCTGCCAGTCAGAAAGAATATTTGTTTGTAGCTTTATGAACAGTCCTATGCTCTTAAAGTTGTGAGCGTCACCCACCTTCCCTGACCAGCCAACATTGATGCTGAAGCATCCCCAGTGATCCCCCCCATCGCTTGAATAACCATACTAAAATAGCCTTTTCTGTTGATGTACTCTGGTAAAGTGGCGTGGTGTCAAAATAGGGATGTGCATGCCAACAGTCTCTCCCCGCTGCCGTTTGGGAACCCATTGCTGCAAATCCATTCCTAACACCTTGCCCATTGCCGAGACAGTCCTGCAGAGCAGGCACTGATGAATGGCCCTGCACACTTTCATGACAGTAGCGCACCACAGTGGATTTTTCAACTCCAAAATGACTTCTGTCTGGCCGGTAGCAATAGTGTTGCAAGTTTCCACAATGCGATCGTTTCTCTGCTGTCAGTGCAGCTCTTATTCTGATGTCCATGTGCTGGAGCGCTGGGATGAGCTCAGCATACAGATCAAGGGATGTGGCCTGGCACACCCGAAAGTTTGGCAGCCACTGCTCCTCATCTCAAGCCTCCATTACAGTGCAACTCCCACCACTCACTGCTGGCTTCTCCCACCCAGAAGCAGTGCTCCACCGTTTGCAGCTGCTCCATGAACGCCACCAACAATCCTGAACTGTTCCTTGCTATGTCCCACAGCAATCTGACCTCCAGGAAACCATGTTCCTTGCAGCTTTTCTTGTGCATCTGCGAGTACCGGAGGGTCAGACATGTCACACTCATGACAATGGTGCAGAGCTCTGCAGGCTCCCTGCTTCTGTCAGAGATGGGGGACAGTGACCGGTTCTGAGTGGGTTTGTGGGATTTTGAAAATGTGTGGAAAATTATGGGTTAGAGATGGTGTTATGGGCTGGAGAAAATGGCATGATGGGAACTTGACCCCGCAGTCTCAGTCACGCCTGCATGATTCATTTCTTCCCTATCATGCATTGCCAGAACTTCCCAAAAGACTATGCATTGGATGCTGGGGAGTTGCATGGTACCCAGGGTGCACTGCACTGTCCATCAAAAGATTCACTCCTACTGAATACACACAGCACTGACGCAAGGAGCGACGTATGCACGTGCACAAGCAATATGGTACCTGTGGCAGTTTTTTATAGTAATGTACCTTGTGTTGGCAATAGTTTACAGTGTAGACGTGCCTGGAGACGCTCCAGGGTTCTTTCCCTATCAGTTGTGGAATAATTTGACTGTCTTCTGGGGGGGATTATAGGAAGAACATAGGACTATCAGCACTCAAATGTTTTCTTCCTCTGGCTTGCATCCTAGCTGGTAAGTGGTCAGGTTCCAGACAGTTAAATCAGAGCCCCAGTTTTAACCTGAATCCCAGCTGTATAAGCTAGTGTGGGCTTAAAGCACCTCCAAACCAAGTCAGGGTTATTTGCATGGATGTGGGGTTGTGGTTAGTTGGGGAAAAAAAAAGTCTGGGTTAACTAACTGCAGTGAAGATATACCCCAGTGGGCTAAGCGATTTGAGTAAATAGCAGCCAGTCCCTTATCTGTCTACTTGAGAGCAGCCGAACTCTCAAGAAATGTGTAAATATTGAGTTGACCTTATCTCCTAAATGCCAACAGTATGCTTGGTGCTATACAATTCTTGCCTCAAGGTGTGTTGCAATATCTTCTCTGGTAGTGATTCAGAAGGGCGGTGTGTGTGAGGGAGACTAGTCATGCAGGCTAGTTTCTCCAATTTCATATATAGCAATTGGTGGGTGCCTGCAGCATCGTCCAGTTGAATTCTTCACTTGATCGTTCAATTGCCTGCTTTAAATTTACTCTTGTTGACACAGGTTAATGGGGACCTGCAGGCAATGGAATGTGAACAGTACAGTGTGTATGTGTATGCTTGGAAGGTTAAACATGCAGGGAAGGTTAGTGGCCTAAAGCCACAGTGTCGGCTACGGAAAAGGAGCCCTGAGGCAATAATGCTGCTTCTCTAATTGCTGCTAGTCCCCTTGACTGAAACGCTTACAAATCTCCATGTTCAATGCTTGAATTGCTTGAGAATTGGGAGTGGATTTTGTGGTCCACCTGCTTTAGCTTCATCGCTTTACAAGGACTATTAAAAAAATACGCAGGATGTTGAATTTCCAGTATAACTCTGGCCTGATCAAAACTCAGTTGCATGATGAGTCTGCCTAATCCCCTCCTCTTGGGCAGCGAGCAAGATTTCAGAAGCAGCAGCCTGAGCTTCCATTTCATTGATACACTTGCTGTGTGCCCAGAAGATGGGTTTGTACTGATATGTGCTGCAAGTTTCGTATCGTATGACTCCAATCTCAATTGGTGGTGGATGGAGTGGACAATTGGCATCAAGGTTGTGCCAATACAAATATCCATAGGAATGCACTAAAGGAGGGCGGGGATGGCAGGCTTTGCAGAGTTCAATTTAGCAGCTACTTGGCTCTTGTACCATGTACTTATGGGGGCTGACTCTCTTCAGCTTCAAAAAAAACACTGATTCAGAGTCTCAACTCCTCCCCCCTCCCCCCACCCCCAACGCCCATTCCATTTCTCAGCAACATCCATCTTGAGAAACATTGTTTAAAACTCAGAGCAGGCCTGAGCCAGTGGGTGGTCTTTCTGTTGGGATACACAGGAATGGTGTTGCTGTTGGGTGGGTTTCAAGGACTCTTGTTGGGTACTTCTGAGGACTTTCCCATGTTAACTGTTAATGTCACTTTTCCTATGTGTTGGTGTTTGGAGGTGAGCTCCTGAATCTCCCCACAAGTCCTGTGCCCCAAAGTTTGTTCTGGAATCTACAAATGACTTGTACTGTACTGGTCTTTAGTAAACTATCTAATGCTGTGAAATGATAGAGGAAGGGTGGCTAGGCTTTAGAGAAGAAAACTTTTACCCCTTTTAAAGATGACTAAAACAATTCTAGTTCTCTGAAGCACATGAAACTGACTGCTTCATATGAATAAATGTATCTTCATCTCTCTCTTCACAGGCACTTGCAGCAAATGCTGGAACAGGGTTTGCTGTGGCTGAGCCTCAGATTGCAATGTTCTGTGGGAAGCTAAATATGCATGTGAATATCCAGACTGGGAAATGGGAGCCTGATACTTCTGGGACCAAGAGCTGCTTTGGAAGAAAGGAAGAAATCCTACAATACTGTGAGGAGGTGAGGAGAGTCCGCTCTGGAGCGGAGCTTTAACTGCTTTCCAGATTACACATTTCTTCTGGTAAACAGTCACTTGAATTCCCCACCTAGTATGTTTGCTGGGTGAAAGCTCAAACAGAAGACTTATTGTACCACTGCATGGCACTCTGTTTCCATAATTTGAACTTCAGTGTATAGTTGAAGACCAAAAAAAAATTCTGAGATCCTTTCCTCAGAGACTATCCGGGTATTAGCCACGTGTTCGAATCATAGAATATCAGGGCTGGAAGGGACCTCAGCAGGTCATCTAGTCCAACCCTCTCCTCAAAGCAGGACCGATCCCCAATTTTTGCCCCAGATCCCCGAATGGCTCCCTCAAGGATTGAACTCACAACCCTGGGTTTAGCAGGCCAATGCTCAAACCACTGAGCTATCCCTCCCGGCTGGGATTTCCAAAGGAGCTGAAGTGAGCTAGGTAGTTAAGTCTCATTAAAATTCAATGGGACTTGGGTGCCTAATTCCACTGGGCTCCTTTGACCATTCTTGCCTTAAGCTTTATGACCAAAAAACAATATGTACACTTGAATTGGAATAATATGTGCAAAATAGTGTCACCACTCTCACGATTCCAAGACAGCGTTTCATATCGACTCTAAATATTTGAAGTTCAGTCTTGTTATCCTTGGCATTACATTCAAGCTGACACAAAGCTGCTAAATATCAGGAAAAGTCTTTATGAAAACGTTGTTAGTGTTTGAAAGCTTTTTATTCTTTTTTACAGACTCCCATTCCCTCTCCAGTATGCTCTAGAAACTCAGCCTTGCAAAATCTATTTATCCACTTCATCTGAGATTAAGTGACCAGCAAATAACTCATAATTTTTTTAAATTTTACTTTATTTCTTTTGGGAAGCATGATGCAGGGAGTAGAACAGACTGTGGCTGGGCTGGCGAACTTTCATGACTATTTAACAAACCTGATGCAACTAGTACTGCATCTCATTTACATAGCACTAACTAAATATATAAGCTAAGTGTCTAGACTTGTGGAGAACTTCAACAAGACATAGCAGTCATATTAATACGTTCTACACCTTTGGTTTCCTTAACCCAATTAAACTGAGTGAGCTTGTTTTAGCTTAGAGAACCAGTTTGCTTCATGTCTCTTCTCCCCCCCGGATTCCTTATAAAGAGTCCTTTTATTATGCCCCTTTGTGTTTTTGCCAGTGTTTTAGCATGTATGTATCTTGGTCTGTTTTTAGCATATGGGTTTTTTGAACAGATCTATCCAGAGCTTCAGATTACAAATGTGGTAGAAGCCAACCAACCAGTCAGCATTGACAACTGGTGTAAGAAAGGCAAGAAGCAGTGCAAGGGCCACACCCACATTGTTGTGCCCTACAAGTGTCTGGGTAAGTACTTAATGTGGAGCAGGCCTCTAATGAGGGAAGTAACTTGTTCAAACATTTTTTCCCTTAGGGATCAGAGGTCACTGACCTGATTTGCTCAGAGAGGAAACCAGCCTTCTAAACTGACCTTTCGCATCAGATCCCTACTTTTGTGTTGAGGTTTCTCTAAAAATTATTTTTTATAAGATGAAATTCTACACGCTTTTCACCAGATCAACAACTGGATGACTCCTGTGTTGTGATAATAGTGCCTGGCATGGAAAAGAAATCCCCCTCCCCTCCCTTGTCTCTGCCATGGGCATAAACCCAAAGGCTATTGTATTAGAGTATCACAAATGCTGGGCGCTTATATTCTGATACTATTTCTGTGAAGCTTTTAATATTTTGTTTCCTTGGAGACTCAAACACTCAGGTGTGTTCATATTCCCTGCTTTGGTCTTGGCAAGACATCTTTATTTTTTTTAGGCTATTTATATCTAGCGGTTTCAAATGGTTCCTCTTTATCTAGAATTGCTGTGTAGATATTTGAGCTCAGGCTGGAGCCTGGTCTCTGGAACCCCATGAGGGGAGAGGATCTCGGAGCCTGGACTCCAGCTCAGGCCCTAATGTCTGCCCAGCAATTTTTAACCCTGCAGCCTGAGCCCCGTGAGCCTAAGCCAGCTGACCCAGGCTATCCATGATCATGCTGCAGGACTTAATCTAGTGGAGATGTACCATGAAAGAGGAGAGATTTACAAGCACTGGGGCAAATATTCCATAATGTAGACTGGATATGTTCTGTTCTTAAACTGTGCCCATCCTTCAGTAGAGGGGAGAACTGGCAGGAGATGGAGACCAGCAACTCTCTAGTTGTTTGAGAAACTGAAGAATGGATGTGGCCTTCATTACTTGGCACCTGTTTTCAGATTGAGTGTTTTGACTTGCACACATCCCTGTGCGGAAGAAATGTTTCTTAGGGTTCTGAAGTTGTTGGTATCATGAGGTAGCATAGGTACTGACTCCATGGGTACTCCCCTGGAGCACCTACAGGGAAAAAATGGTGGGTGCTTAGCTCCCACCCTCTGTGATGAGCTCTTTTGTGGTATGCAGGAGGAATGGGGAGCAGAGGTGGAAAGGGCCAGGGCAGGGGTGGGGCCTTGTAAGGGGTGGAGTAGGGGTGAGGCCTGGGGCAAAATCAGGAGGAAATACCCCACTACCCCCATTAGAAAGTTGGTGCTGATGAGTGGTATGGGATTGCTGCAAATTTGTGCATACCCAGCCATCGAGATTCCTTTTGCAAAGGACACGTTCAAGGTTACTTGGCTAAATATTTCAACTGTCTAGATCAAGTTGAAAGACTCTTCCCCTTGGAACTGGTGGACTTGAGTTCAGTTTTTAAACTAATCAGAGCATACTGTTAAGTTTTTGACCATCATGTAAATGTCCGACATGAGCTAATGCAGCCATTTTTGTTAGACTGTAAGTCTCATGTGTGGGTGTTCATTTTATTTCTCATGGGTTTGCTCCCAAACACCTGGGTTTTAAGGGTTTTTTTTCTAAGCAGACTAGGAGATTTGGGCATGTTTGGGTAAAATTACTGGAAGATGCATCTAAATTTGTTTGACTAGAATCTCACCTGGAGCCTAGAATGTTAAACCTTCCCAGTCATAAGGTCTGCCAAGGTGAACTTTCTGCCTAATGATCTAGGAAGTGGTTATGCTGGATCTAGTCTGGCATATGATGATTAACTCAAACTGTAGTGGTGGTTTAGGTTTAACTTTCTATAATCCTTGCTAATGCAGAAGTTACAAAAAATACCACAGGGCAAACTGTTCCAAGTTGGAAGTCTGTAGCTAAGGTTTTTGCCAAAAACACCAATACAGAGTTGGTGGTTAGGTGTACATCAGAACACAACATAATCAGTTTGCCCTGAGCTTTACCGGGTTGTGTGGACTTCACGGCTTTTATTTTCCTGCTCTTAGCATTTTGGCTGGAATATCCAAATCGGAAAATCGTTATAGCTGTGGCTGAGTTGCCCTGAACCTAGTTTCAAATGCTTGGTACCGAGCACATAGATTTTAATCTAAACTCTGAAACTGCCTCAACAGAGCTGACACAGTGCAGTGAGTTCACTGTCATCTCCTCTGGCATAAGCAGAAAATGGCTAGGGAACCCTGTAATCATGGAAAATGCTCCTGGCTGCAAATAGCCAGGCTTCTGAAGCTTTTGGCAACCAGGAATAGCTTCTTCCATGTGACACTAGCCAGTTTAGGAATTGGTTGATTAAAATGGTTTAAATATATGCAATCCTTTCTTTGTGAGAAACTTGTTCAGTCTACTCCGCAGATTCCATGAGCAGCTGTTCATTGACATGCTTTATAAACGTGCATTCAGCGTAACCTGCAGGTTTTGGCTTGCGTATTTCATTGTTCAGCTTCTCCTACTTTTTGTTCTGAGTGCCAAGAATAGAACTAGAAGCTTTGTATTAGAGCAGGTCTCTTAGCTGTTAGTCTGAACTGGGTCATTAAGATTTGTATAGCAACATAGATTCTTAATGGGGTCAATAATGAAGTTCACTGTTGAAGATTTTAGTGCTAGTCATCTCTTGAGTTTGAAGGTCAAACATGTATCTGACGGGACAAGAACTGTTGTTTGATAGAAACATCTTGTTTTCCAGTGGGTGAGTTTGTAAGTGATGTCCTGCTGGTTCCAGAGAAGTGCAGATTCTTCCACAAGGAACGGATGGATGTGTGTGAAAGTCATCAGCACTGGCACACTGTGGCCAAAGAGGTAATGGGATTAACATGACTGTCATTGGATCCAGATACGAGATGTACTTACAGGGTCTCCTTTATTGTTACATCTGAACAATCAGTGTTCTCCTCTCAGCAGCTCCTGGGAAGTAGGAAAGTGCTATTATCCTCACTGTATGGATCTGGAACGTAGGCACTCCGTTAAATATTTCAGAACTCGAGACTCTTAAGTCTCCTTGACATGTAGGAGCCTACGTCTCATTGAAAGCCAAGTCACTTGAAGGTTTTTACCCTAAGTCACTTGCCCAAGTTCACAATCCTAGTCTGTGACAGAGCTGGGAATTGAACTCTGGTCTCCCAGTTTAGCACCCTAACTACTGAACTATCCTTCCTCCCAGGGATGAGGATCAGAGTGACGGTGAGACATTATTTCATAGATGTAGCACTCCATTTCCCTAAATGGAAGGTCAGATTTTACATTATGGTGGTTGGAGCATGGAATTGAGTGCCCATTTTGGAGTAGTGAGAGACAGACTAGCTCCTGTATGAGTCTCCATTTTACAAGCATGTCCCACTTTGCCAGAATGAATAGAGCCCCATCTTTCTCTTTGGCTGATTTGATTTGGCAAGAATTACGTAAATTCCATGCACGCTCAGCTGGTGGTGATTGGATGGAAATATCTAGATTTACAATATAGAGCATGTACTTGTATGAGACTAAACCACTTGGTTTTAGTGAAGATTGAAATGTATCAGCTTTGGAGCAGTAAAGATTATTCCCTTTTTTTCAAAGCTTTCAGGAAGCAAAGCTATTTTAAGAAATCTCTACCAGTAGACCACCTATTAATTAAGGGCCATCGTGCCAACTTCTAAGTGGTTGTTTCCAGCGAGTTCAGTCATTTGCCTTCAACATGGAGTTGACAGCATCATCCAGTTTACAAGCTTGGGTCGTTCTTTTTTTTCTATACTCTGGAAAGCAAAGGGAAATACAAAAGAGCTCCAATGTACCCAATAAAGCTTTTTGTTATTTCACTCATTGGTCAGGCCATAAAACCATATGCATACGCATTTTCAAATAAACGTGCAATTAAAGCATCTGCGTGCTGTTCATATTTAGCTTTGTACTGAATTGTCCAATTTCCAGCCAGAGCATGTTAAAATAAATTACCGTATATACTCGTTCATTAGCCTATTCATTTATAAGCCAACTCCCCCAGATGGATAGGTAAAAATAGTAAAAACTGTATGACCCTTTCATAAGCCGACCCTATATTTCAGGAATTGGCAAACTTCTGCTCCTGGCCTGTCGGGTAAGCCGCTGGCAGGTCGGGACATTTTGTTTACCTGGAGTGTTTGCAGGCATGGCCCCTCAGCTCCCAGTGGCTGTGGTTTGCCATTCCCAGCCAATGGGAGCTGCCAAAAGTGACTGGCTCCATGCCTGCAGATGCTCCAGATAAACAAAACAGTGTGTTAAGTATTCAATTCAGTGATTTCATAGTTTTAAAATCATCAAATTTTGGTGTAGACCCATTTATAAGCCGACCCTGCTCTTTGATGCATCACTTTCTTACCAAAAATATTTGGCTTATGAACATGTATATACAGTAGTCAATTTTTATGCCTTTAACTTCTTTTTAGAATGAGTAATGAAATAGTCAGCAAAAAAGGAGGGGAAAATGCAGCTGTAGCTCTGAAGTGTTGCCTTCCTGACGTGAAACTTTCTGTTCTTTGCCACTAAGGGTACATCTAAACTACAAAAACGAACACGGCAGCAAGCCTCAGGGCCCAGGTCAACTGACTTGAGCTTGCACCATGGAGCTAAAAATAGTGTAGATGTCCCTGCTTAAGCTGGAGCCTGGTCTCTGAAACCCAGTGAGAGGTGGGTCTGAGCCTGGGGTCCAGTCCAAGTGGGAACATTTGCTCTGCTGTTTCTAGCCCATAGCACAAGCCTGAGTTAGTTGACCTGGACTCTGCAAAACAAAAAAGCCACAACAGCGAGTCTGTCTCGTTTACCCTAGAGCCTGGTTAATTACCTATAATTGAACACCTTATTGTCAGAAATAAACAGGCATTGGCTGGTCTTATTAGCCACTCTGAGACCTGGCAAACTTGAACCAGCATCAGGCTGCTTAGGGGACTGCTTTTAGTTACATCTCTGGTCAGACTTAGAGCAGTAATATACAGTATTGGCCAGCTAAACCAGGCTCTTATTAGACAGAAAACAAAAGCGGGGAGAGGAAAGCGAAGAAATGAAGTGGGGAAGGAAAAGGACACAAGGTTGAGCCAAGGGGGGAACAGTGTCTGACTTCCCAGATGGTATTTGGGATTGTGGAGGTGGTGGCGGTGAGGTCTCTTTCTGGCCTGGTCTAGTTGGGACATCTCTGTGGCTCAGAATGATGAAGGTACAAAGGGGTCATGCTGGATCCTGGGGTCCCAGGAGACACTAGGGGTGGCAGCCATGATGGTGAAACTTGCTCCTTCCTTTTCTCCAGTCAGCAGTGTTGTGGTAGCCAGTGTTCTTCCCCCCCAGTCTTTCTGAGGACCCCCAAAAGGGCTTAGTAACCTATCGCTTCATTGTATTGTCCAACAATGCTGCCTAACTTCCAACATACTGAATTTTGATTCATTGATTTCTGGTCCCACACTTCTCTTGTTAAGATCATGCCTGATAAACAGTCCTTGAATTGTATCAGGAAGCCTTTATGTAGGTCTTTGTCCTCCTTTGCACCTTTTCCCCATCAGCATTTAAGTGATTAGAACACTTCACAAATGTTTGTACTCACTGTTTCCACAACTGAGCTTACAATTAGGGTAAATTTGTAGGCCCAATTATTATAAGTGCTTTGGATTATCAACAGCAAGGAATATTAGATGCAAAAAAAATAAAAATGCCCGTGACCTGTCTCCAATACAGCTTACGCCATTGGAATTACCACTGGCACTGCCTGAGTGGCAAAGGCTATTTAAACCTGCAGCATGAGGGGGGAGCAATTTAATGTGCTGCTTTAAGATACGACTTTAACTTCACCCCTGGCTTCCCTCTCAGGCTTGTTTGACAGAGGGGATGATCCTGCACAGTTATGGCATGCTGCTTCCCTGTGGGGTGGACCAGTTCCATGGCACAGAGTATGTATGCTGCCCTCAGACAAAAATTGTGGATGAAGCTCTTTCCAAAGAGGAAGAGGACGATGATGAGGATGAAGATGACTACGACCTTTATAAAAGGTAGAGCTTCTGATCACTCCGTAGAGTCTGGGTTAATGTCTTTTCTTATGTAGATTGTAAGTCCCTTGGGGCAGGGACAAACCTTTTTTCTGTTTGTACAGCGCCTAGCACAATGGGTTCCGGTCTGTGACTAGGGCCACTAGGTGCTACAGTAATGCAAGTAATGATGAGGCCACTGCCTCGTTGTTACCAGTGGCGATTCCCTCATGGGTGGGGATGGCAAAGAATACTTGTTCTGCTCCTGGATTCAGAGGAAGAGAAGTATGATGGAAGTGGAGAGGTCTTGCAGTGCACAGGCGGAAAAACGAATTCACAGCACTTCTCTGAAATGAGTGGAGCACCTCCATCCATAGCCACTCAAAAATGGCTGGCTGCTCTACCAGATGCTTGGCTCCAAATGCTGTAGCCTTTAGTTTAGGTAAGTAAGGGTAATTGGGGATAACGTTTTTTTAAAACCCCTTTGAGCTAGAGGCTTAAAGAAGCTATGGCTGTACTCAGTGTAGCTGTAATGAGAGAACTTCTGTACCTGCTGCTGATTGGGTGATCACCAGTCAGTATGTTTATACTCCTGTCTCTTGTGCTTCTAAGATGAAAAGAGAATCCTTATTCTTATACATCAAAGGCTGGCTGCAAAGTGATTAGCATAAACTTTCCCTTTTAATTATATCCCTCTAGTGAGTTCCCGACAGAGCCAGATGTGGAAGACTTCACAGGAACAGCTGTGGAAGAGGATGAGGAGGAAGAGGATGAGGAAGAAGAGGAAGTGGTGAAAGACCGGGATTACTATTATGATAACTATAAAGTAGATGATTACAATGAAGAGACCCCTACTGAGTCCAGCAATGACAGGTCTCTGTCTGAAAAGGAAATAATCAGTGATATGAAAGGTAAGTCATACTCCACAGTGTACCTGACTCCTGGCTCCCTCAGGCTGGCTGTCCAGGTGATCTTGTAACCACTGCATCGGTGATGGTGCTTTCGATCCATCCAACAGATTCCACTGCGGAGGCCTTAATTGCCAAATCTATGATGAAACACAAGCATCAGCTTTTCTTTGATATGTTGAAGGTGACTCTAACTCTCCAGAGCATGGCACATACGTTGCCAGTTGTTAGTAGTCTTGTTGGCAGAAAGCCCGGTGGCTGGCACATAAACAAGTACCTCCACCCAGGTGCAGTGTTGAGTCAGGAAACAGTACTTGCATAGCCTAATTTTAGGAGAGGCTATAGACCAACTTGGGGCACTTGGCTGACTGGAATATCTCCCTAGGTTTGAGTAGCCAACTCTGATTTGTCTTTTCTCTAACATGGATTCCAGAAAACTCAGACTGTTGGGCCAGGTTCTCACCTGGTGTAAACTTTGAGTATAATGGAGCTACACTGATTTACACTAGCTCAGAATCTGGCCCCTTGTACCTGAAACAAGATGTTTCCAGTAGATGCTTCCTTTCCTGCTCTATTTTAAGCAACCCAGCCGCTGCATGAAATCCTTCTCTTCCTTGAGAAACAACCCAGTCCAACCAAGCACACCTCTTTATCTAAATATTTGCTGTAGCTCTTGTCAGGAGCAGGTGCTATTGCAGCAGAGCATCTGCCAACTGTTGATTCCATGCTGTAAATTCTTATATTTTGAGTGTCTATCTGCAGAGGGAGGGGGCAAGAGTGAAATTCAATTAACTACTGATGACTGAGTCCCTGCTACCAGTTCGTGTCTTGTGGGTAAAACTCTTGCTGGTAGTGTGCCAGTGTGCTGCAGATGATTTCACTGAAACAGTACTCTGATTGTATATGTGGGATTATCGGAGATCTGCTGATGTTAAAATAGGCTTGGAACAGGGTGAGCTGTGTAGCTGGCTAGCTTCTGAAAGGTGTCTCTTCCAGGGATGCCCAATTTATTTCCCTCTACAGTGCTTCTAAGAAACAAGGTTGCCTGCTATAATGGTAGTCCAGTTCTCTTCAGAATGGTTAAATTGTTCCTCACCTATACAGCAGAGCTGCAATCCTGCAGCTAAACAGAGCCACTTGTGCTGACTGCTTACTGCAGAGATGTCCATTTCTGTATAAAATGCTGTAGCTGTAATAGTTGTCTTGAATTCTCCTGCTTTAGTCTCCAGGCTTTTTAAAACTCTAAAATCCAGCTGCTGCTAGCCTCCAGTGACATGTTCCATGTGCATAGCCTGCATTTTCCACTTGTTTTTATACCTGTGCAGCTCTGAATTCAAGCTTCTATCCAAATAAACTGCAATGGAATATGTCTTCCTTGTCAAATACCTCACGCAGCACTGAAAGGCTTTCTTTCCGTCGTATCTTAAGCATTTTAAACAGTGGCAGCTCTGTCCTTAGGGCACATGGGGTGTAGCCCCACAACCTCTGAAATTTATCTGTATCCCAATTCAGTGCTCTGCTCCACCTATTTGGTTGAAAGAGAATAGCTCTTGCAGATGAAGGCTCCATGTTGGGCCAACTGCTCCAGTGTTCCAGACTGTGCATTGCTCGTGCTCTAAAGCAGTTGCAGCACTGGTCCGGTAGCCTGCTCTGAGGGGCACTTTCAAAAGTGCCCCTAACGAGCATGTTGTGGAGTGAGGCGAGGAGCAATGCCGCAGCAGGATTTCTCACCTCAAGCCAGCAGTGACTTGTAAATCGCTTAGCAAAGCCTGTACTCCTCACTAGCTGATGTTCTAACCCGTCTCCACACAGCTGTCTGCTCCCAGGAGGCGATGACAGGTCCCTGCCGGGCTGTGATGCCTCGTTGGTACTTCGACCTATACAAGAGAAAATGCATTCGCTTTATATATGGAGGCTGCGGAGGCAACAGGAACAATTTTGAGTCAGAGGAATATTGTATGGCTGTGTGTAAAAAGATGAGTAAGTCCTGCCTGCCACTGGCCCTTTTGCAGCAAGCCACTGTCCTGTCTGGCATTTGGTGTTTCCTCCTCCTTGTCTAGGTCAAGTGAGGATACATGTGTAGCCCGTCCTGTTGGTTCTGGTGTTTGCAGCAGTTCTGTCTGTCCTTTAGCAGCAATCTCCTCTTGTCTCTGTGCTTCTCTAGCTTTTTAGGTTTAAGTTCCTTCCTACAGCTAGGGAAAACTGGCTTCTCAACATGCAAAGTATCTCTCCAACCTAAGCCCACACTTGGCCTGCAAACTTAATGAACACAGGGCTCAATTATCCTCTTCTAGATTTGTAGCAGGGACTGGGAAACGTTTTTAATCTCTATTCTTGTTATAAAATTACTTCATTTGTTCATTCACCCAGCTGCCTTCCCTAGTCAGAGTATCGTGTATCTGTTCAACCAATCACTCTGGCAATGTGAACTTAGTCAAAATTCTTCTGGTAGGAAGTTTTTCTTACTGGTGCACTTTGGAAAATCCTCACTAAAGTAATGCAGAATTCTGGTTCCCACCTTCTGCTCCACTAGAAAAATGAAACATGATTTAATCCTTTGCATTTGATAGCTTGAGGTTGTTGGCATCAGTTTCTGCTGGCTTTTATGGCAGATGATAAAACTACCAAAAACATTTTAACCTCCTTATTAATCTTATTGTTGAACTCCTCCAGCACTTCCACTTCAGCTGCTGTAAAAGCCCTTTGAAAGGCTTTTTGTTTTATCTGGGGCTTGGCAGTCCGTCTATACAGCCATAATCCTGTTTACAAAATGAGCTTCATGCAAGTGCATTAGATTGGGCTGATCTGACTGAAGTGGTGACATAAAAGCTGCGGCTGTCAGGAGCTTTTTTGTACAAAAGTTTGTCCTGTCCCAGAGGGATTTGGGAATGGAAATTGAGGTCTTCATTTCGAGATGCTATGAGCAGGCCCAGGATACAACATGTATCTGGCCATGACACTTACATGCAGAAATAATGCCTGTTTTACAGTCTTGCCAATGTTTCACCTAATAATTTTCCCTATTGGACTGGGAGATTCTGTGTTCAGGTGCACACTGGGACTAAATCACCTATCCAATGCTGATGCTCAAGTGCAGGATGAAATGAGGCCTGTGCTGTTCGAGGTTTGCAGTCTCACATTTGATGTTAAGCAGAGGTCCTGCCTGCCTGTATTTTAAGGCAGGCTAGTTTGATTTGAGATATTTGGTCCCATTTAAAAATAAGGGCTAACCCAGTATTCTTGTCATTCCCCCCCCTCCACACCCCCATTTCACCCTGCAAGATCTAATATCCAAGGTTGAGTGTGACTGAATATGCAGTAGCTGCCATGCTTGGTATGGTCCTTTTGGAAAGGGCTTTGTGGTGTACGACTTCATATCCGGATTCTCCATGTAATTGCTCCTCTTGCCAAATTTGAATGCTTCAAGAAGATGGGAGACTTCCTTGCTTTCCAATTGATTGGACAAGTTGAGGTCGTCTTGCTGAACCTCCTCCTGTTGCTGTCTTGTCTCATTCCATTGCCTGTTAGTCCTGCTTGGTGCATCTGATAGGGCAAGTAGGATTGAGGTGTAAAAGCCCTTGCTCCATGGGAATGGGTTGCTCCTTTAATATTCTGTGGGGGATTCCCTGTTGTGATCATGGAGTTTGCTGATGCTGTGTTGAGCCTGTTTGTCAGTGAGCAGCTAATGCAGAAAATGTCCTATTCAGGCAGAGACAAACTGGCATGGCAAGGAAGAGAAAGTTCTGTGTTCTGCAGTCCTACCGTAGCTCCGTTGCTGCGTAACACTTGCCTCAGAATTAATGTGAAAGCTGGACAGATGCTGGTGGCCCCAGTGCATTACTGTGTGTGTTCAGAATGTTGTAACTTACTGATGTTGTTGTGCAGCAAATTGGCAATTTAATTATACCAAAATGAAGTCCTGGTAGGTAGTGGTTCAACACAGTTTGACAGAGGGTGAACTCTGCAGATGTGAAGGTGCCTCTCCTTCCCCACTCCTTGCAACCATTATCACAATAGGCTAACCCAGGACTGTAGAAATTGTCTGAGCCACTCACTTTCTCTTTCCAGTTCCCCCTCCTCCTGTACCCACTGATGATGTGGATGTGTACTTTGAAACCCCAGCTGATGATAACGAGCATGCCCGCTTCCAGAAAGCAAAGGAGCAGCTGGAAGTGCGACACCACAACCGCATGGACCGGGTGAGTGTCTCACAACCTCTCATTCATCTGAGCTGCACGATTGCTGCCTGTCTTCTACTATACAGATCAGTGGCTAGCCACACTTCCCTTTACAATTACCTTCTGTGTTGCTTTTGTAACATGACCATGCAGCTTTGTGGTTTGCGGGTTTTGTTTTGTTTTTAGTATCCCTCCTAGGTGTTGGGACAGAAGTCAGCAGGAGTAACAAACTGGCTGCCCTTTTGGGGTTAAATGCTAAGATTAGACCCTGGGTTGGTTAGAAACAGCTGTCGGTGATTATGGGTGTTCTGATACAGCTGTCTAGTTAGGCCTCTGATTCTAGTACAGCATTGCTAGGTATTAATCTCACCATGTGTGCATGTAAAAATGAGCTAGTCCAGAAATACGTACATGAAATAAGTTTCTGTGCCTTGCTGAACTGTGCTCCTCTCTGCCTGCTTAGGTGAAAAAGGAATGGGAGGAAGCAGAATATCAAGCCAAGAATCTTCCTAAGGCAGAGAGGCAAACTCTCATTCAGGTAAGAGTTGAGACACCTTAAAAGGGGGAGCTGATTCTGTTCCCAGAGGTTCAGTGCTTGACATCTATCCTCGCCTGAGTAAGCTAGATAGCTTGTCAGTGTTCAAAGCCAAAGCACTGTGAGTGAAAAGCAGTCCGTCCCTTACTTGGATGAACGCCTAGTAGAGGGAGACTTGACTCAATTGCATCTTTTGGTCTGAAAACTGGAAATGGTGCTACGTACTACCAGTTCCCCCCCCCCTCTCCTAGCAGGAAAGTAGCAGGACCATCAGGCATGTCAGCAGCCCTGCCAAAAGGGAACTCTAAACCTCCTGCATTTGTTTTGCTCAGCTGTGCTTGCAAATGAACCCACAGCCCTATTCAGTCTGGCTCTGATGTTCTCTGTGGACACAGGCTTCCTATTTGTGCAGATCTAGTGAAAACCCATGAGGCTGAAAATAAATGGCTTCCTTGCAAACTGCTGAACTCCTGCTTTGCAGGAATGAAATCTCAGTGGAGACCTAGGGTTTGTGATGGGTATAGAATCTTCTGACAGTTGACTGTTGTAAACTCACACTAGGCTAAGGACAGCTGTTACATTTTCTCTTACAGTAGGCTAAGGCCTCTTTCTCTAGTGTGGTCTGTTCACATGGTTTTGTAAATCCTCTCTGAAGCCTATATCTTCTCTCTACCAATTTTATTCCTAGTTTGGGAAATAGTTTTTCTTGGTTTTTAATGGCACATACCGAAACTTAACATGGTGTTTCTACTCTGGTCCATCGTGGTGGTAATATACACAGCGTTGACAATGGTTTACTACTGCCAGGGAGCTCACTCTCTAATACTTTGAGTACCTATAGGTGAACAGATGCTAGATCTAGTGCCTTTCATAAAACTAAATTAATAGCCCTGCGAGGGAAGGAGATGGTATTATCCCCATTTTATACAAATGAGCGATAGGTGGATTCTTAAATCGAGTCCGTACTAGAGCTGAAATATGATCTGGATCATCTGATTCCAAACCAGTTGCTCTAGCTGCAAGACCCTGCCTTCTCCACAAACAGTTTAAATTGTTGTGAAGTACATTTGAAAGGCATATTGGACTATCATTTTAAACGGCACATTTGAAGTCAAAATCCGTCTTCTGTGTCCTTCTTTCCTTACTGTTGGATGCCTTGGGCAGGGAGTGTGGGATGCGACCATCTCGGTACACTCTAAGGAATTAGATTAGCAAGAGTAGGTGTTCTAGCTAGGTTCATTCCCCTCTGTTGCTCCAGTGCTATAGCAAACTTACATAAGTTCTGTTTCTCTCCTTTCCAGCACTTCCAGGCAATGGTTAAATCTCTAGAGAAAGAGGCAGCCAGTGAGAAGCAGCAGCTTGTGGAGACTCACCTGGCTCGAGTGGAAGCTATGTTGAATGACCGCCGTCGGATTGCCTTGGAGAACTACTTGGCTGCCCTACAAGCTGACCCACCACGAGTGAGTTGTGTTGGAGCATTTGAGAGTGGCATGAACGGTGACCACATGGGCTGAGGTGGGGGAAGACTGGAATGAGCCTTGTGGGGGCATGGGTTAGCATGCTGTGAAAGCAGACTCTTAGAAAGCTGTGTCAAATCATGGTAAGTGGTACCAAAGACCTATCGGCAGAGCATCTGAACTCATTAAGTGCTCTGCTTATTGTCTAGAAAACTGTACTTAGTTCTCTCTACCTTCATACTTCAGGCATAGCTGTTTGTATCCAATACATGTACTGTAAAAGGAGATTAGATGTTCTGTCAGTACTAAAACGGAGTAGACAATTTTAGATATAGATATATATATATATATATATATATATATATCTATCAGTGTAATTGTTGAATGGGATCCTGTACTTTGTGCCACCAATTGAATTTTAACTCTTCTTAAATTCTGCAGCCCCACCGTATCCTCCAAGCCTTGAAGCGTTATGTCCGTGCTGAGAACAAGGACCGTCTGCACACTGTCCGCCATTATCAGCATGTCCTGGCAGTTGACCCAGAAAAGGCTGCACAGATGAAATCTCAGGTACAAAAGAATGTTTCTGTCAAGGGAACATTGTTACTCCAGGAGTGGTTCATGGAGACAGTCTCTAGAAAAGCCTTTCACGGAATCTATCCCACCTCCGTGCTAAATGGCGGAGTACCTTAGGAGCTTGACATCTTTGTGCACTGAAGAGGAACTCTCATTTCCCATTTTGAATGCATGCTGGTTGTTGCTAAAGACGCTCTCCTTAGCACCTACCCGAATGTTAAATACTTACTGTTCAGATAGTACCCTGGAATAGTCTACAGTTTAGCCATGCATTATGCATAATATCTGGCCAGTTCAATCATTAAGTAGTTTCAGATGCAATATCTGCCCTTAAGCCCTTAGTTAACTTCTGTGGTTTTACATTCTAAAATTTCTTAGAGTAACACTGAAGGCCCAACCAAGATCAGAACCCTATTGTGCTAGATCCTGTAAGTGCATAAAGTAAGACTGTCCCTGCTCCAAAAGGCTTACACAAGCTTAGATGAGACACGTGTGGGAGGGGGAAACGAGCACAGAGAGAAACTGACTTGCCAAAGGTCAGCGATAGAACTGAAAATGGAATCCAGGCTTCGTGAGCCCCAGTCCTGTGCCCTAGCCACTGGACCAGGCTGCTGTTCCTCTTGCTAAAAAAGGCTTCTTTCCCCCGATGCTGTGTGAAACGCCCACACAAATGAAAGGGAACAGGCTGCATTGGGGAGATGGTGATACTGGTGATGCAGTATGCTCTCAAAGGCACAAAATAAAGAAACCAGTATCTTTCATTAGTGTCTCTAATAGTAACCTGAGGCTTTACTTGTAATAATGCAAGGCAAAATTTCAGAGAGAATTGTGGGCTTTGGGAGTGAGACTAGGACAGGGGCTTATCCCTAGATCTCCCCCACTGCAGTGCACAGCACTACTGTTAGTATTCAGAAGTTAATCGAAGTATCCTGTTTCCATTTGCAGGAGTTCTTTAGGTATCTGGTTTCACAAACTTCAGGTTGACTTGAGGTGCTGGTGATGGACTCTGAACTTTTGTCTTTAGAACTTTCTGCGTCAAACTGTTCCCTGTCCATTGGTTTACACACATTAGACAGGGTTCTGTAGTAAATACAACGCTCAGTGACTGGGAGCTGTCTCCTAATGAAGAATATCCAATACTCTCGTCGGAGACAGCCCGTATATCAAATACACCCCCCTCTCCCCCGACTCCTTTGTTCTTGTGCTGCCAAAACCCCACAGTGGGGTATGTGAACTGTAAGCTTAAGCTAAGACCTAAACAGCCCTTAATTCATTCTGAAGCTTCAGTGTCAACAAATTGACATGTGAGGAATGTGGTAGTACAATTCAATTTGAATTCGCTTTACTTTTCAATGCACTTTCAGCTTCTCAGTCGATTTGCTTGATTGACAGGTGGCCACATGTAAAATTAAATTGCTTTCATCCCAGCTTTTAAAGGTCAGAGTCACTTCTGACTATAAAAGCAGGTCCATTCAACTCATTAATTTTCTTCAACATTTGGCCATCCATATTAATGGTCTCTCTAGTCCACGTGATCCCTGATCATGTAGCACCCTCTGTGGGTGAAGTGTGGAGTTAATGTTAAATTTAACATGAGCCTAATGGGTGAATTGAGGCTATGTACAATGTGACCCAATTTTCAAATGAGGGCAGCGAACTGCTGCATATAGGCATGTGGTGTATTGGGTTGAGAAGTGCATAAAATGCCCTGTGTCCTAGTTTAGATGTCCTTGTTTGAAAATTGGGCTTACTGAGCAACATGTGCTGTCTCCGAACTTACACTTACTAATAGATCTATTATGTGGGTGATGGGGGGAGCCCAGAATTCCACTAGAACAAAGTATACACCATGGTAGTTTTGTGGCTTGTAAAGCAGCAGCATGACTAAGACCCTGTTTTGCCCAGAAGTTCTGTGTAGACTCAGCATTGTATTGCCAAAACCATGCTTTTTGTTTGGCTTGTAAACATTCTTGCCATCCTTTGGGTCTTCACTCACGTGCAGTCTGTTAGACCAGGGGCCCTGCCCTGTACACCTTGGCACACTTGGAGGTCTCCACTGCCAAAGGGAGGCAGGATTTTCAGTTTACTACTTGTCTGCAGTTACATGAAACAGTATTTAATATTGACCATAGTTAATGTCTGTCAGCATCAATTTGTATGCTTCTGAGAAAAAACTGATTGCTGTAGGAAGTAGGATTCCTCCCTGGCCCCTGCTGCAATGTGCAAATGGCTTGTTGCTTTATGTGGAGGCTGCCTTCCTGTGGAGCATGATATAAGCCAGTGCCACAGTTGGGATATCTGACTTGATGTACCAGTGAACTGTCTGATCCTAGGGCAAACTCTGTGGTCCTGTTTCTGAAAGATGATGATACTACAGATGCATTACCTTCTGTGGTTCTTAAATTGGCCCTTTTGTGTTGTCAGGTGATGACACATCTCCATGTGATTGAGGAGAGGATGAATCAAAGCCTATCTCTGCTCTACAAGGTACCATACGTGGCTGAAGAAATCCAGGATGAGATCGGTTAGTACTTCTCTATGCTGGTGCTGATAAACTAGGACAGCTCCAAAAAAAACCCCACCAAGGCCACATTTCTCAGGGCAAAGTGAGATTGTCTGAGATTCAAATCACCAGGGCCTGATGAAATGCATCCTAGAATACTCAAGGAGCTGACTGAGGACATATCTGAGCCATTAGCAATTATCTTTGAAAAGTCATGGAAGATGGGAGACATTCCAGAAGACTGGAAAAGGGTAAATATAGTGCCCACCTATACAAAGGGAAATAAGGACAACCCGGGGAATTACAGACCAGTCAGCTTACCTTCTGTACCCAGAAAGATAATGGAGCAAATAATTAAGCAATCAATTTGCAAACACCTAGGTGATAAGGTGATAAGTAACAGTCAGCATGGATTTGTCAAAAACAAATCCTGTCAAACCAACCTGATAGCTTTCTTTGACAGGGTAAAAAGCTTTGTGGACGTATTGGGGGGAAGCGGTAGATGTGGTATATCTTGACTTCAGTAAGGCTTTTCTTACGGTCTCACATGACCTCCTCATAAGCAAACTCGGAAATAGAATCTAGAGCTACTACAAGGTGGGTACATAACTGGTTGGAAAATCGTTCCCAGAGAGAGAATAGCTATCAGTGGTTCAGTCATGTTGGAAGGGCATAACAAGTAGGGTCCCGCAGGGATCAGTTCTGGGTCCTGTTCTGTTCAATATCTTCAATGATTTAGATAATGGCATAGAGAGTACACTTAAAGTTTGCAGACGATACCAAGATGGAGGGGTTGCAAGTGCTTTGGAGGGTAGGATTAAAATTCAAAATGATCTGGAGAAATAGTCTGAAGTAAATAGGATGCAATTGAATAAGGACAAATGCGAAGTACTCTACTTGGGAAGGAACAATCAGTTGCACACATACAAAGTGGGAAATGACCGCCTAGGAAGGAGTACTGCAGAAAGGGGATCTGGGTGTCAGAGTGGATCACAAGCTAAATGAGTCAACAGTGTAATGCTGTTGCAAAAAAAGCAAACATCGTTCTGGGATGCATTAGCAGGAGTATTGTAAGCAAGACACTACAAGTAATTCTTCTGCCCTACTCTGCACTGATTAGGCCTCAACTGGAGTATTGTGTCCGGTGCTGGGCACCACATTCCAGGAAAGATGTGGACAAATTGGAGAAAGTCCGGAGAAGAGCAACAAAAATGATGAAAGGTCTAGAAGACATGACCTATGAGGGAAGATTGAAAAAACTGGGTTTGTTTTTAGTCTGAAGAAGACTGAGAGGGGACATACCTTTTTCAAGTACATAAAAGGTTGTTACAAGGAGGACAGAGAAAAATTATTGTTAACCTCTGAGGCTAGGACAAGAAGCAATGGACTTAAATGGCAGCAAGGGTGGTTTAGATTGGGCATTAGGAAAAACTTCCTGTCAGGGTGATTAAGCACTGGAATAAATTGTCTAGGGAGGTGGTGGTGGAATCTCCATCACTGGGGATTTTTAAGAGCAGGTTGAACAAACACCTGTCAGGGATGGTCTAGATAATACTTAGTCCTGCCAAGAGTGCAGGGGTCTGGACTAGATGAGCTCTCGAGGTCCCTTCCAGTTCCGATTCTAGGCTCTAGTTCAACTACAAATGATTTGGCTGATGCCAGCATTGAATGGTAAAAATTCTCTGGCCTGTGCTATATAGGAGACTAGCTCTTGTAAAGGTCCCTTTTGGCTTTAAACTGTGAAGCTATAAAAGGCTACAACAATTTCACAGTAACTCTCAAGCCTCCTTTCTTCCCTGCCCTGGGGTAAAAAGGAGATCAGTGAGTACAAGCAGATCCCTGCCCTATAATTGGAATGTCACTGTCTCATTCACCCCCACCATACACCCCTTGTCACAAATGTCTCTTGGTTCAGATTGTACCACCTCCTCTAGCCAGTGTCTTTATTGACGGCCCAGGATGGAGATCCTCCTTCAGACTTAACACAGGTCTTAAGTCTGGCAACCCACAGGAAGACCAGCTTCCCCCGCTGCCCCACACCAACTACATTTAAAGGATCATGCACCCCACTTTCTCCCCCAGCCGACTCAGTCTGTCTATATTTGATCCCTTTTATTCAAAGTCTACCACTCTTCCGTAAGCACTCGGCTACTATACTGATGGGTACCAATATGAGAATTTAGATAGACATTGTAGGAAAATTCTAATCCTTAAACAGTGCAAGGTGTTGAAACAAAGGGACACAAATTGGCATGGTCTAAAGAACAAATCATTAGCTGGCTGAGCTATAATCCTAGTTCTGGTGTATTGTAGCTTCAAGGACCAGCTGCATGCTGCTGTTACACAGCACATTACCAAAATAGCAGGAGTTTTCTATAGGGCAAGGAGTAAGTTATTGCCTTTCTAAAACCCTGACCATACAGAAGATGATGATTTGAACATTCTTTGAGAGAGGCTACAAAGCATTCGTTTCCCCCTGCAGACGTTCATGTTGCAGCCTCTTCAAACTAGTGTCTCTGTGTGTCCCTGTCCCTATAAAAGACAACCAGATGGCACAACTGCATTCTGAGGAGCAAAAATTGTTGTTCTTGAAGCAATGAGGAGTTCTAGCAACTGCATTCAGTATAGGGAACAATTTCTTCCTCCTCTTACTCTTCTCCCTGGCTGCTTGTTCACTGTTACAGATGAACTGCTTCAGGAGCAGCGTACTGACATGGACCAGTTCACATCTTCCATCTCAGAGTCCCAGGTAGATGTCCGAGTGAGCTCTGAGGAAAGTGAAGAGATACCCCTCCAGGAGGGCAAACCCTTCCGTCCATTCCAGGTGAAGACCTTCCCAGCCTTGCCTGGAAACGAAGGTACGTAGAGCCAAAAGTGTGCATTTGTTTTAGGGAACCTGAACACATTCAGCTGAAATGGACATCAAAGCCCATGCAATACAGTGTGCTCTATCCCTCTGTGGACTTTCAGGGCTGAAGCATTTGCTGCAGAATTTCCCATGAGAGCACTACTGTCAAAGCTGCCTGTATGATATAAAACCTAAGCTGTCCATCTCATCAGAAGATGCTCTACTGGTTTGGGACAGAGCCAGTGCAGCTAGTAATCTGCAGTCCCTAATAGCCATCTTAGTTTGTCCTTGATTTTGATGCTGTTGGCCATTTCCGGAATTTTATTAATTTCCCTTTGCAGGGTATGCTAATTTTTTTTTTTTTTTTTTTTTTTTTTGGTGCTGCTTGATTCTGGAATTCTTTGTCTAACCAAAATGCTCCAGTGTAACATTGAACTTTGTTACCAAAAACTGCTGTGGGGGAGTCTTTTTAATCAAAGGGTGTTGACAGCTGGCATTTGTGTGGCTTTTTAATATATTTTTTAAAATGCCTGAACAGACTAAGCTATAACAAAGCTGTAAAATAAAAGCTTTATGCAGGGTCAGTCAGAAATCACGCAGAAGCCTTTTTCCCTTTCTCTCTTAATCTCCTTTTTCTGCTATTTTTGTTTTTGTTTTCCCTCCTGCTAGATCCTCAGCCGGATTTGTACCATCCAATGAAGAAAGGTTGGTTCTAAGCTGCTCCCTCAGTGTCTCCCATCACTCCCCTACCTTTACAGTGTTTGGTAGCTTCATTTTTAGTTTCTCAATCTCACCTTCTTTTCACCTTCCTGCTCTGTGTAGATGACCAGGGCTGACTTAGCCATGCCCTGTTTTGCTAAAGAAACAGGTTAGTTTGATTGCATCAGTGACCTTTTTCCAGTCTATCACAGGAATTCTAGGAATGCATAATTAGTTTGCCCCCAAAAGCAATTTAGGTTCAGCAGTCCCCTTGGGAATTGTGTAGCAGTTCTCACCATCTTATTTTGAGAGATGTTTAGCACTGGTTCAAAGAAATTTGACAGCATGGAAGGTAACTCCAAATACAGTTTCATGTACTGTAGTGTCTGTTCTGGTGACCGCACTAACACAGGAGTGAGCAACTCTGGAGAGAGGGTGAGGATTCGCTCTGGCACTCAGACAGTACCCAACAGGGCATGTATCTAGTGGGACCTAGTATCATGCAGGCAAATGATTCATTCATTCATTCACTCTGCTTTATAGTATCCTTTGCATCTTCCCTTTTTAACATCTAGAATGTCTTTGTACTGTACTAGTTCTCAGTGTTCATCTATTTCTGCTTTTAGGTATACCAACATTGCTAGCTCTTGCTTAATTCATGCAGCAAAGGACTCTGGCTGAAGGGGGATTGACTGGGAGGTGGAGAACTGACAGTAAACAAATTGCTTTAATTTGTCAAATCCTTTGTTAAATACTGTAGAATCAGACCTAGCTTGTCTACTAGTCTGAGTGTGCCTTCTCTAGGAGAAGGCAAGTCTTGTAGTAACGTTTGTGTATGAAGACCCTTGCTATTTAGTCGTGCTCATGTAGCATGCTGGAAGGGATCCCATTTGCTTCAACCTGCTTTTGATTCTAAATTTGCTCCAAAATTTCCCAAGGTGAACTTTTTTTTATAACCGTTTAATAACGACACAAGTCACTGTTGTAGTCCAGAGGTTGGATAGCCTGCAACTCGTTTCACTTTTGAATATTTGTTTAACTGCAACTGAAGTGAGCTCCATTTGTGGTCTGGAACAATTGGCAGCTGACTGAATGTGGACACTGTACTTTCACATTGAATTCAAGAAGTGAGGAACAGGCTGATCTTTTCCCGTTTAAGTAAATAGCAAAGCTCCCACTGACTTCAGGGGCAGAGGATCAGGCCCTACATTCTCCCTCTTTCAGGATATTCCATAAAAAGCTGCTGTTTTCCAGGGATGTATATAATCTAATCAGCTGTATCTCTGAGCTCCAAGAAGCTTGGGGTATTGAACAGTGCACAGCACTATACCAAATGGCAATACTTGTCACAGCAGCTGAATTCCCAGCTTAGAGACAGCTATGTTGGCTCCTTAGAACTGGGCAAACAGCCTCAGGCCAGGGTTGACAAGATGGTTCTCTAGAAACACTTTCGGTTAATATCTCCAGAAACTCTGAACTATTCACTTTCACAGTAAAGTGACCCACCTGTGCAGCCCTGGAAAGTGACAGGCAGCTGTGGTTGTGCCTAGAAACTGAATGTCTCCAAAGAAGCATATGGGGAAGGGGATGCAATAAAACCCCAGCAGCTCCTTCCTGGCGGAGCTGGAGTGAGACATTCGTTTCCTTGGCATTTTCAGGCAATAAAAGCTGTCATGGTGAAGGCTTGCCCTGGAGCCAACTCTCCTTTCCTCCCCCTCATCAGAGAACTTGCAACAACTCCATCAGCAGCTAATATAATGCATTAGCCAGGCTGCAAGCTCAGCAAGTGCCCAGAGGTGTGTTCAATCATTTAGAAGTACTGTATTAAGTGCTGTATGTAATATTTTCCCCAAATGCCCCACTCTGAAGCTGGAGGCTCAGCTGAGTTTGGATTGCAGCCCCATTGTCCCCTTTGCTTTGTCATAGGTGTTGTGAAGGACACTTGTTTTGCATACCCTGATATTTGATGCTCGCCATCTCCCAAGTTGTTAGCTGTAGACCTAAGTTGTGTTGCATCAGCCTTTTCTGTTCTGATCTATTTATAAAAGCTCCAGATCAAACTGTTTATGCAGAGCAGCCTGTTGTTAGTTGATGTTCTCCTTTGCAGCCCACACTAGATTTCAGCCTAGTCATGGATGAGTGATACTCTGATTCAAGGACTAGCTTATTTTCTCCCACCTTTCTCTGGGATTGATTGCTTTTGGGCCTGTGCCAGTGATGGGACAACAGCTCATTACAGAGCTGTGCTGGGTGACCTTGCAACTCCTGTTCCTGAGGCACTTGCTGATGTGCTTGATCCTGACAGAGATGGTGCTGACCGTGCTGTTGTGTAAAGTGCTCCCTGTGCACTGTTAAGGGAGAGGAGGGTATGTTCTACCTTCCTGGAGTCATGGTGATCCAGCAGTGTTCTTCTCCGCTCCCTTTATTTGTTGCCATAACAGGGTTTTTGTAGCAGAATAGTTGTGGATTTACACTCAACACCTTTTTGTGTATCCTCTCCTCTCCAGTCATACCCACTGCATTTGTCTTCATCCACCAGGAAACCCCCAAATCGTTTCACTGTAGCTTAGCACCAGCTCCCCCTCCTGAAGCATAGCATGAAGAGGGGCTAGTAATTGGCAGCCTGCACTCTGAATCTCACTCGCAGTGACAGCACTCCGGAGAGTAGGCAATCTTTCCTAGTTGCTGCTAAGGTATGATGAATGGTGTCTGCCTACATCTAATGTAACACTTAACCTTTTTGGTGTAGGTTCTGGCATGGCTGATCTGGATGGACTGATTGGGGCTGAAGAGAAAGTGATTAACAGCAAGAACAAAGTGGATGAGAATGTGGTAAGCCCTCTGCCTGTATTTTCTAAAGCACAGCCTGACTTGGAGACTAATGAACATTGGTGGCTTATTTCCATGCCTTTTTCCTGCTCATGGAATGTCAGTGTTTTCATTATCCATATGGTGCAGGGGAGTTGGTTTTCTGACTAACATAATTTCCTAATACTGTTTAGTGCTGCAAGTGTGGGAGGACAAGGGAAGGGGGAGATCCAGAGCCCCCAGTTGTAGAATGACTTGTTGAAGTGTCTGGTTTAGAAATGGCTTCCCTAGATAGAAAGCAGAGCTCTTTGATAGACAATGAAACCTGCTGAAAACCCACCTTTGTTAGGCAGCTGCCTGTCTTCAGATCACATCAAATGTACTGAGTGCTGTTCTGCTCCACCTCTACAATAAGACCACATCTACTAAGCAGCTGATGGTTTTGGCGATGTTTTTCAGTGGTTTAACAAGCTTTGCTGGCCACTGAAACTGAAAGCCAGTGACACGGTGCATACACTGTTTACTGTTGGTATTGGTTCGATCTTCAGTGGCATGAATGAGTTGAATTCTAGTTGCTGCCTCCTTGCCCTCCTTCTTGGGTAAAATCAACACTGGGGTTTGACTTCTAAATTCATTTTAAAGCCAAGAGGATCGATTTATGTAACACAGCTGAAGTGCCCAAAGCAAATGTCTGCAGTTGAACCAAGGTCCTTGAGATAGTCTCAGCTTGGCCTCAGTTTAATTATTCCTGCATGTTGTGATGCTGGCACAGTGGCTGTAAATGGCTGATGGCTATCCCCTTCTTATGAGAGGGTGAGAAGGTGGTGGGCATCTAGCAGAGTTGAGTGGCTGTTGACCCAGCCAAAGCACTCTGCTGCATTGTGCAGGAAAGGTCTCTTCTCCAGCCATGAGATCCTGTGCCTGTTGTTCCTGGCTCCTTGTATAAAATGCCTTCGTGACTGTTTTCAGGTAATTGATGAAACCCTTGATGTGAAGGAAATGATTTTCAATGCAGAGCGAGTCGGTGGACTGGTGGATGAGCCGGTATGTATGTGGCCACCCAAAAAAGGGACTTAGCAGTTAGTGAATCCTAAAATCAATTTCAGCGTCTGGTGTTTCTGTGTGTCCACTTACTCTGAGATGTCTCTAAAGTTTTGGGAATGGCGGAACCCTGCTGATACCTTGCAGGGAGTGGCATTGCTCTGATTTCTTCCCTAGAACTACAGTTCTACGTAGCTACCAATAAAGAGAATGACACTGACTTGCTTAAAAATGCCTTGTGGGACCCATAAGCAGCATGGGTCAGCATCTTGTGGGAAACCATTTGTTAGATTCCCTTTTTGCAAGGCAGGGAGATGTTAAATATTCAGGTTTCAGAGTAACAGCCGGGTTAGTCTGTATTCGCAAAAAGAAAAGGAGTACTTGTGGCACCTTAGAGACTAACCAATTTATTTGAGCGTGAGCTTTCGTGAGCTACAGCTCACTTCATCGGATGCATACTGTGGAAATTGTTTCCACAGTACACATCCGATGAAGTGAGTTTCAACAGCATGCATCCGATGAAGTGAGCTGTAGCTCATGAAAACTTATGCTCAAATTGATTAGTCTCTAAGGTGCCACAAGTACTCCTTAAATATTCAGGGTGCCAAGCATAATCGCTCATGTCTTCATATCACAGATGGTTTAAGACCTTATTGGTGGCTACCTCCTAGGGTTGCATTTAAGTATCTCCTTCTCACCCCCTCCCCCCCTTCTCTGCAGGATAATGATAGCTCCCTTCGTGAGGACTTCAGTTTGAGCAGCAGTGCCCTCATCGGTCTCTTGGTGATTGCAGTTGCCATAGCCACAGTTATAGTAATCAGCTTGGTGATGCTAAGGAAGAGGCAGTATGGGACCATCAGCCATGGGATTGTGGAGGTGAGACACAGCTTCTGCTATACTAACTGAGCAGGGTAATTGTTAGCATTGAGTTAGTTTATGATGCTGACACCCCTTTGTGCAGTATCCTCAGATTTAAGCATCTCAGCTCCTACAGGGTTCTGGCTTATGTATTAGCATGCAGGTATTTTTTCATTAGTGTCTCATGCTGGGATCTACCACTTAACAGTGGTCTTCACTAATCACAAAGAATTGAGTTAGGCATCCGTGTCTGTCTGAAGATGGGATTTGGCATTAAATGAGCTTTCAAGCCTAAATCTTGAGCAAGGGAATAAGCAGGTCTGATGGATAGTAATTCACCCTCCACATAATGTAGCAGCTATTAAAGTGCATGGAGCTGGGAGGCAGCAGCAACTTGATCTTTATCCTAGCTGTAATGGTGACTTAGTGCAGCTGGGCTGCTTTACCTCTTCCTCCAGCATGTAAAGAGACATGATCTGTTTCACATTCATATTTGTACCATGCTGTTTAAGTGTCCTAAAGAAACATTCTTCTCTATCCACTGCTCCGTCTATGTGGGGCAGAGGGCAGGCAAGAGAAGGCCTTCGGAGCCAGACAGCTTCTGAATTTTTCACCACTTGCCAGGGAATAAACAAGCAGCTGCCTCCAGTGGCTGATGGTATTTGTTGTATCTTGCCACCTGTAGGTCTAGCGCCTTCCCAACAACCATAGTTGTGAAGAAGTTAGACCTGCAAATTGCTGTGGGGACTCCATTGAGTTTGGTAACTGTCTGGTCTCTTTTTAAGGTTGACCCAATGCTTACCCCAGAGGAGCGGCATCTGAACAAGATGCAGAACCATGGCTATGAGAACCCAACTTACAAATACCTGGAGCAGATGCAGATTTAAAGGATCTGAAAATGCAGCAGCCCTGACCGGCAAAGGGGCAGGGCAGGGAGGGCCAAAATGGTCCAGTGTTTTGGATAGACTCCTGACCAACAGTTGCTTCAAGGGGACTTCATCTTACATTCAGAACTCCTGGATCATTAAGACTATAATTACTACTGTAGAGATGCAATTTCCATTCTTTTAAATGGGTGAAGAAATGATAATATAACAATATATGATATATAAATCTTCTTAAATGGGACAAATGGATCTATTGCAGATATTTGACTGAGATGTAGTTTTTCTTTTTTAAAAAATTAATCTGAAAATCCCAGTTCTGTTGTGTTGTCGTCTGATACAAGCGCTATATATATAAATGGGAAATGTTGATTTTTATTTCTGATAGACCACTTGTATATTGAAGGTCATTTGTACCAGCCACATTGTATAAAGAAGACACTTGTGGCTCTTTGGTCATTTTGGCTTTTATATATAAAGCAGTATTCTTTTTTTAAGTGAATTTTGCCAGAAGTTGCAAAGAGATTAAATAGGGTTAGGAGCTGAGAGAACATAACTAAGGGTGCAATTCAAAAAGATTAACGAACAGCTTTATAAAAATCCCCTGCTGCCTGCCAGTGATCTGTGCACTTCTGCAGCATAGTGGTGTGGTTTCTAGGAATCTAGACTCCCTGGAGGCAAGGAGTTAAAAGGCTTCTAGCATCTTTGTTTATAGCCATTCTAGTGGAATGTTAGAACATGGTTGTTCTGGAGTCTGCACATTCCCCTGATCTTCTCAATTCAGTCTTGCTCTACAGTTGGAAGTCTTTGATATTGAATTTAAATCCCGCCTTCTGATCCTCTAACCAGCCTCCTTCAGTGCCCATCTGGCATTAGCTGTGCCCTGTTGCTACTACTTTGTAACTTTCTCCAGTCCACCCTCCCCCTACCACATGGTAAGTAGTCTCCAAATGGAGGTTTTGGAGCTCTGCATCTCTTTCTAATGAGGCTGGGCTGTTCTGGAGTTGTGTGCATGGTCAGAATGCCCAAGCCTTGCAATAATCAAGCATTTGGGGAACTGAATAACATGGGATTTTACTTCAAGTTGGGGATGTGGGAGAGAGATAGGAAATGGATACTGCCTATTTTACAGAAAACTGGATGCACAGACCCTGAGGAGAGCAGGGGCCGGGGGGGGCACGGTGTTCCATTTACCATCATGTCTTTGTAATGCTTGTATAGTTGATGTTCATGCTCATGGCTTTTTTAAATCTGGAGGTTCTGGTAACCTGTGGTGTATTTTTTCTATTTTCCTGTGACTTTGTTTCCCCTCCCCCCCCTTCCGTGTCTCTTCCCACTATGCACAGATTTAACTTAACCTGCAAACTCCTTAATGTGGTCTGTGGGGAATGTACAAAGTTTAAACACATCAATAAACACTTTAACTTCCAGATCGATTTCTTTCTTTCTTCATGGGTGTTCGGGATCTTGTCTTCCCTCCTTGCCCTTGTCAAAGCCCAGGGGAGTTTTTCCCTTTTTTGCACACCTACAACTCCAGTTCATAGTTAGTCCTTGAATGAAAGGACTGCTGCTCACTGTTACTGAGGGGGAAGTATTCTCCCTGCACCAGCACAAGGAACATTCATAGTGCACTCAGCTCTGCTAACCTTTGTGAAGAGAAGGGGACAATAGTGATGTAAACCAACCGTGAGGACTACTTTATAGCTGTCTCTCTTCAGGCTGCAGCTGTCAAACAAACCAGGTACTCCAATGTCTGAGCCATGGCTTCTGTTCATGTTCAGATTGTTTCCAAAATGCATTCCAAGTTAGCTAGTTCTGATGCCAAATTTATTCCCTGGGTACAGGTTGATGCTGGTATGCTCCCTTAGAAGTGTCAGGACTAGTGGTGTTCTTGGAGGGCTTGCTTATGTCCATTCCATATTAGGGGTGTGTGCACCTGGAATCCATGGGGGTTCAGCCTCCTTCCCCACTGTCAGTTTCCAGCAAGAAGTAACAGGGGTAGGGGGGAACCAATGGCACCACTCCAGAGGGTGCCGGAGCTGGTCCCCTAGAGACACTGCTAAGGGGAAAAACTTCCAGCAGCGGTGCATGGGGCAAGTATGCTCACTAATGTGTTGCTCATGTCTATTCCATATCTCAAACAGCAGTTATGGAAAAGATAAGTCTTCTAAAGCAAGCTGGCCAAGCCATTCTGGCTGCCAGCTCTCCACCCACCCCTCTAACTGGCAATGACAGATACAATCAGGGATTTTTATAGTACAATGATCTAGCTCTAACCTCTGCCCCAGGAGAGCTTAGTTCTAATGTTTGGTTTAAATGCATGCCAGCAGGTTATATTGCATACAAGAGCTATTGTAGGAAGGCTATGGCGTGGAAGTGAAGGGAGCTGGAGCCTCCACTCTCTGAATTCATTCTGGGATACAAAGACTGACAAGCCATTAAACCTCCTGTCTTGGTGTCAAACCTTTGACTTTGCATTGTTTGTGGCATTCTGAAGACATTTAAAAGGTGCTAAGTAAAAGTGCCTTTAAATCTATATAGCAGCCACCCTCTGTTTTAAGAATGTGACAGGCATTTTCTGCATGCCTCTCCCTTCCAAAATGTGTTTAAATGAATGGCCTACAGGGCTCTCAGCTTTCCTTGAGTTTTGTATGTTGCTGCTCTCACCCTTCCCTCTCTGAATTGTGACCTCCATGCATGAACTCTACCTCTCCTGCATCATGCTAAAATAGCTTGTGGAGTCATTGCCATTCCCACATCTGGTTCCAAGGTAGGATTTTAAGAGTTAATCTTTCTTGAAGCTGGTGTGCTCTGAGTCCAATAGGTTTCAGTGGGGGTCAGGGTGAGGGAGAAGAGATGATGCAAAGGTTAAAATACAGGGGCTAATATGACAGAGAGGCTAGTCACTCAGAAGTGCCATGTTGTGAATGAATTATTCAGTCTATAGGAAAGAGCAGCTGCTGTCCTAAAACTCCTCCTCTTGGCTTGTCACAACTCATTTAAATGGTGAGTTTCACTTAAATAACATTGTAGCTCCTCATCCAAACCTTGTTTGACAGCTGGACCTTCACTATAATGGTCTGAAACACCCCCAAATGATGGGTGTTGACATCTGGATCTAGAGTTAGGGCTTAGGCTTCACCTCCAAGTCATAAAATATTATGCATCAGACTTGAATCCAGGTCTTATGTCTGTCCCATACTCAAAATGAATTGCTTATGATTTAGTTTCAGTGCACTGTCAAAGCTAATACTGTATTTAAACTTTTTTTATTAAGATCATTGGTAAGCCATCTACAACTGACCCAAGCATAAATTATCCTAACTGATTTCTGTTTAGGCTATGGCTTAAATTTCCTTATCTCCCAAGTGCAGTTGTGAAAGCTCCATCTTGAACTAGACTGCACAAAAGACAGAACAACAACTTTGCACTCTTGACTGTAGGAGCAAGGACTACAGCTGGAAGAGAACTTTTGTCCTAACACCGGTCTTGGGTGTTATGTGCTCGCTCCTAGCCAACACCATGAGACACAGCAAAGTAGAAGATGGCATCCATCCTGACCTTGCTGTGCTAATCAAATATAGCAGAATCAGAACATATCCCAGAGCCACCTATCACAGCACAATCAAGAATTTGGTATTTAGAAGTAACTTTTTTTTGTAAGACTACATCTAATAGGACAATTGAAGGAGCTTTCCCTTGGGAGTATCAAAGTACTTTACCTTGGCATTTATACCATATTCAGCATGGTCTCTGAGCACTCAAAATGTGGTTCTCTGCAATGTATGAAGTTGAAGAGTTTTGTTTTTTTTACACTTGAGTTGGGTAGGAAAGGGTTTTCCAATCCTGTGACTTTCATATCCATTTTCTTGACCCAAATTAGGATGAAAATTCAAATTTTTGCCAACCGAAAATCCCCCAAATTCACTTCAGGTCAAAAAATTGTTTAACTTTGACCATTTTAATTTTTTGCTATAATTAGCTGAAACTTTAAATTTCAAAGTCATTTTGAACCAAATTTTTCACGATTTACAGCTCTAGTTGAAAAATTCATCTCAACCCTTTCCTACAACATGGTTTGGTTTTTTCTGGGTGAAAAAACCAATGTTCTGACTAGCTCTAGTTTTTATGTAGTTAAATGAACTGCTCCCTGTACATGCCAGAGGCCAATCTGCTCACTTTAGTGACTAATAAATGTGCTGCCTTATACTTCCCCTTAACCTAACAAGGGTATGGAAGAGGGGGCTGGAATCTAGCCCTTCTCATGCACCTTCAACAGAATCATTAAAGTTCCACTCAGATAACCAGAGTTGCACAGGGGCCAATGCAGGCAGAACAGGAGCTGCAGTATCTTTCTCCCTGGTGATGCTTAAGGGAAGACCTCAGCATGCTTTAATATAACAAGCATATTAAATACCTACCCAGACTGATTTCTCTTCACCCTTTTGCATGTTACTTGTGGATTTTGGGGTGGGGGAGAAACTAGCCATAGGTGTAGTTACTGCCCTGCCAGACCACTTTGCTTTATTCTGCTCCTAACTCCACTTCTGGTTTCTGCTATGTTGTAAATTCTTTGGGATGGGCACTGTCTTATTGCATGTGTGAACAGTGCCTAAAATGACTGAGGGCCCTTAGCTACAGAGAATTATTTATAATAGTCTCAGCCTAAAAATGAACAGCTGCCAGCTAGATCTAACTTACCTGTGAAGTGAGCATAGTTGGTGTGGAAATTCAAGAGATGACAGAGCCCTAGCATGCTTTTTATAGTCGTATTGCAGAGCAGAACTGCAGCAAATCCCTGTTTAGTCTTTCAGAAGAGGAACCAGCTGAGCTTCTTGTTCATACGCTCCTCTGATCTGTGGAGGAGGGATGCATAGGAACATGTGTCCACTCAATACAGCTGTAAAATTAATATTAAGGCACAATTAGTACAGCTTGTGTACTAGGTGAACAAGGGACATTCCCTCCCACACATTCACACATGTCTTGGAATCTTACCACATTTGTACAGGAAAATGTAATATTCTGTCCTGATGCATGAGCTGGAAAGGTATGTCACTGCACAATACCTCCCAAACTAGATTAACCTTTCCAGTGGATTTGGGCTGGCATGGTGCTCCCCTGCCACTTGATTGGTTTAACTGGTGGTTTTGCAACTGGGATGCATTTATATATTGCTGGTAGTGTTAAGCGAGTCAGGGCTGTTCTCCACTCTTATTTAAAGGTTTTCTGCACTCCTAGAACATCAACCAATAGGAAGCATTTGATCCATTCGTGTACGTCTTCCTCTTTGCATTAAGCATCTAAAGCACCTGCTTTAAGGTTTTATTCCTCTTTGGACACAGGTGTGTAACAGTGCCTGAAACCAATGGGCATGTAGCAAAGCAAGGCTAGACCCCTCCGGGCTAGATTCACAAACCAACTTCAGTACCATGATGTTAAATGACTGGGATGCACAAAGCCTGAGTTCAGTGCTTAAGGTCCCTGCCCACTGAATGGGAAGACGGCACCTCAGGTAGGGATTCACAAAAGCCAGCACACCAGATTGTACCTCACCTAAGCTAGCCAATGGCAGGTGCCAGCTAAGGGTGTGCACTAAGCCCCACCCCTATCTGAAATTGGGCTGCTGCAAGGCAAGCCCTTTGCTATTCTAGGCTGCAAACCCTCTCTTTTCAGAGTAACAGCCGTGTTAGTCTGTATTCGCAAAAAGCAAAGGAGGACTTGTGGCACCTTAGAGACTAACCAATTTATTTGAGCATAAGCTTTCGTGAGCTACAGCTCACTTCATCGGATGCATACCGTGGAAACTGCAGCAGACTTTATAGACACACACATCATAAAACAATACCTCCTCCCACCCCACTGTCCTGCTGGTAATAGCTTATCTAAAGTGATCATCAAGTTGGGCCATTTCCAGCACAAATCCAGGTTTTCTCACCCTCTACCCCCCCCCACACACAAACTCACTCTCCTGCTGGTAATAGCCCATCCAAAGTGACAACTCTCTACACAATGTGCATGATAATCAAGGTGGGCCATTTCCTGCACAAATCCAGGTTCTCTCACCCCCCTCCAAAAAACACACACACAAAGCCCGTTGCCAACTGTGCCCACATATCTATTCAGGGGACACCATCACAGGGCCTAATATCAGCCACACTATCAGAGGCTCATTCACCTGTATATCCACCAAGGTGATATATGCCATCATGTGCCAGCAATGCCCCTGTGCCATTTACATTGGTCAAACTGGACAGTCTCTACATAAAAGAGTAAATGGACACAAATCAGATGTCAAGAATTATAACATTCATAAACCAGTTGGAAAACACTTCAATCTCTCTGGTCACGCAATCACAGACATGAAGGTCGCTATCTTAAAACAAAAAAACTTCAAATCCAGACTCCAGCGAGAAACTGCTGAATTGGAATTCATTTGCAAATTGACAGGTTTCAGAGTAACAGCCGTGTTAGTCTGTATTCGCAAAAAGAAAAGGAGTACTTGTGGCACCTTAGAGACTAACCAATTTATTTGAGCATGAGCTTTCGTGAGCTACAGCTCACTTCATCGGATGCATACCATGGAAACTGCAAATTGGATACTATTAATTTAGGCTTAAATAGAGACTGGGAGTGGCTAAGTCATTATGCAAGGTAGCCTATTTCCCCTTGTTTTTTCCTACCCCCACCCCCAGACATTCTGGTTAAACTTGGATTTAAACTTGGAGAGTGGTCAGTTTGGATGAGCTATTGCCAGCAGGAGAGTGAGTTTGTGTGTGTATGGGAGTGGGGGGGGGTGAGAAAACCTGGATTTGTGCAGGAAATGGCCCACTTTGATTATCATGCACATTGTGTAGAGAGTTGTCACTTTGGATGGGCTATTACCAGCAGGAGAGTGAGTTTGTGTGTGGTGGGGGGGGGGGGGTGGAGGGTGAGAAAACCTGGATTTGTGCTGGAAATGGCCCAACTTGATGATCACTTTAGATAAGCTATTACCAGCAGGACAGTGGGGTGGGAGGAGGTATTGTTTTATGATCTCTGTGTGTCTATAAAGTCTGCTGCAGTTTCCACGGTATGCATCCGATGAAGTGAGCTGTAGCTCACGAAAGCTCATGCTCAAATAAATTGGTTAGTCTCTAACGTGCCACACATACTCCTTTTCTTTTTGCAAACCCTCTCTTGGCATCCGGCACGTATGCAGTTTTAGCAAGAAGCTTAAGGGGGAAGGAGACCTTCCTTGTAACTGGGTGCAACGGTCAGGGTACTTACCTGGGATGTGGGACATCCTGCTTCAAGCTTCCCCCTTTCCTGCTGGAGAAAAGGGATTTGTCCTGGGATCTGCCATATCCCTGGTGAGTTCCCTGGGGCAGGCAGGGGTCTCCCTCAGTCTCCTGTCAAAGCTGTTCCCCTGTTGAGCAATAATGAAATAACTGAAACTGAGCACAAAACCATGAGTGATGCTTTAGCCTGCTGCTTAGAGCATGTATGCGGGAGATGGGAGACCCAGGATCCAGCAGAACAGCTTCAGCAGCTCAGACTGCCCCATAGCCCAGGGGCTCTCACTCTTTTCCTTTCTGAGCTCCGCCCCTCTCCCTCCAACATGCTCTTAAAAATTCCACAGCCCAGTTGTGCCACAACCGTTTTTCTGCATATAAACGCCAGGGCCAGTGTTAGAGGGTAGCAAGGAGGGGAATTGCCTGGGGCCCCAAACTAAAGGGGGAACTGCAAAGCTAAGGTGCTCAGGCTTCAGCTTCAGCCCTGGGTGGTGAGACTCGGGGCCCCAGGCTACAGTTCCATGTGGCAGGGCTTTGGCTTTCTGCCCTGGGGCCTAGCGAGTCTAATGCCAGCCAAGCTTGGCAGACCCCACCCGGAGCCTTGGTTGAGGAGCACATTGGTTAGAGCCCGGACCTGAGAGGTGGCAGATCCCAGTTCAAATCCCTGCTGCCCTGCAGGTGGTAGGGGAACTTGAGCCGGGTGGGGGGGGGGGTGTCTCACACACCCCTCATGAGTACCCAAACACCTGGGCTACAAGTTATGAGGTAGCAATTCCTCCTCTGTTTTGGGTCATCTCACCGATAGGGGCCCAATCCAGCAGACGAGGTCTGAATGTGCTTACCAGCACAGTCCCCACAGGGAAGAGTCAGAGGAGCAATCTCTCTTTCTCCATCCTTGCTGAGGGGCTGCAAGGTGCTTGCTCAGAAACAAGGGCACCTGCAGGGCGTGGGAGCAGGTGAGCAAGGTTTGGTGAATCCCAGCAGGGCCTAAGTCCTTTTGTGAATCCAGCCCACTGTCTAGGTGTGTGTGTGTGTGTGTGTGTGTGTGTGTGTGTGTGTATTGTGGGTCACTGAGTAGCACCATGGCTAGTTAGTATAATCCGTACACACCACATTATTCTCCCACTTTGCCCCCACTGCCCAGCTCATGCCAGAAAACAATGGCGTCATTGAAGACAACAATGAGGAGTTTCAGAGTAACAGCCGTGTTAGTCTGTATTCGCAAAAAGAAAAGGAGTACTTGTGGCATCTTAGAGACTAACCAATTTATTTGAGCATAAGCTTTTTCACGAAAGCTTATGCTCAAATAAATTGGTTAGTCTCTAAGGTGCCACAAGTCCTCCTTTGCTTTTAACAATGAGGAGAGTAGCCACATAGTGCCAGCAGACGCACCTGGTGCTGAGCATGATGTTTCCATCATCCGTCTGGTCCCCGTCCGGCCATTCCCATGGTGGGTAGAGCACAAATAAAATCTGTTAAAATAAAGTGGTATGTTATTTTCTGGAGAAAAGAACCTAACCTAGCCTCACAGGTATTTAGGCTCCTAACTTCCATTGGTTTCAACGAATGAGCATCTGGGTTTTGGTCTGCAAAGCAATCACACCTGTGTGTTTGGCATCAGCATCTCACCCATGACCGTTATTTTGTTGGCACAAATTCAGCTTTAGGATTTCACTGTGCAGATCAAATGCTGGAAGCAGCTGGATGGGGAGAGAAGCCCTTGTTTGCAACACACAACAACTGTCAAACCTAGTCGTAAATAGTTACAAAGAGGATGTGAAGGGTAAGTGGAGTTAAATGTGGAAATCCTATATTGGGAAGTGTACAAATCTCACTAACCCCAACCCTTGGAAGCTAATAAATAATGTACTGGAGGGTGGGGACACGGGACTGCCTCCCCCACTTTTGGCCCTAGCTCTGCAAGTTGTGGGAATAGGGAAGCTAATGTCTGGGAGGGGTCTGATCAACCACTGGTTTCACATCACTGATTCTGGCCTGGTCTGACCTGGAGGCAGAGAATACAGGGAGCGTTCTTCCTAAGACGAGCCTGCCTCTTGTTGCCATGGGGAATACCCATTGTGAAGACTGACTGACAAGGGGGGGATTCATCTAACATTAATTATTTTATATACTTTTATCCGGTCATGTCCTCCATCTCCCCCCAGAGTGCTCAACAGGGTCACAACCAGGATGATGTTACGGGAACAGAATGACTGACCTGCCAGAACCAGGATCCAGCCTGAGGAGAGCATGGGTGCTGAAGAGCTGCAGGACAGGGGTGGTGTGGGATGAACACTTCCAGCCAAAGGCTGAGGGCATCACCGCACAGGGCAACGATCAACAGCAAGTGGACGTGCTGCTGCAGGGCGGAGCGGTTACAGACGTGAAAGTGGAAGAGGAAGTCTGCCAAAATTCAAACCCTGTTGTTCAAGTAATAATGTCACTGAGCTGGTGAATCACCATGGACTGGTTCCCAAGTGTGCATGGGGGTTGGCCTACCATAATGGTGTTGCTGTGTTTTTTCCCCCCCGGTGCATGCATGTGCAAACTGCTCCTCAGGAAAGGTAAATGAGCATGCCACATGCTCAAGTGTGATGGAACAAATCATAGAGGGGATGGGTGCCCCCCCAGAGATAGTCTACTCGCGTTGTAGGGAAAGGGGTAACCCATCCTACATGCTAAGAAAAGCACCACCACCACATTATTTACTGTACCTGCAGCCATGTGGTTTGACTGTTTCCCCTCTATGTGAAAACCCCGTAGTGATACATTGGGTTACTAACCTTCAACAAACGTAGCCTGGGAGAATAGAAAGCGATCCAGCCCCCGGGGCTACTTGAGATGGAAATAGGTGAGCATGTCCACCTTGCCTGGGAATAGGAAGGAGAGGTACATAGTCAAATGCTGCCAGGTGTTCATGGGAACCCAGGTACGCTCCTTCCCAGGGTACAGATGCAACTGGAGGCCAGTGAGGACAAACTGCTCAGCCAGCATGCCTAGGGATAGAGGCAAACTCAGGGTAGAGCAATAGTCTAGCTTTGGCAACTCCATGCCAGGACAGGGTGACAGAGGATTAATATCCATTAGCTCAAATGCATATACCATAGGTAGTGTTTCAAGGCACTTCATGGGTTGGGTTGGAAAGGAGGAAGGAAAGCATCGGTACTTTCCTCAGGCTCCACCCACTTAAGAGGTTTCTTGCTGTGAATGGTGTAGGTCTTTATAATATGGTCATTCCCCATCTGTCTTGCAAGTACTAATATTTAGGACACTTTACATGCCAGCATCCATGACAGAACTCGCCAGCATTGGCAAAGGATGCTAACAAACATGTGTTTTAAATACTCGTATTTATATGGAATGTAGGAACCTAGGTTCCATTGAACTTCATTGGGATTTAGGCTCCCAAATCATGTAGGGGCCCTTTTGAAAAATGTTATCCATAGTCTAAATTTTCAAGAGAGATTAGTGATTTTGAGTGCCTCTGTTTTCAGGTGAGATGAATAGGGCGCAGTTTTCAGAAAACAATGAGCCGTCTGAAAGAACAGGCCCCTTTAAGAGGCATTTTGAATCCATAGTTAGGCACTTAATGGGATGATTTTTGGAAGTGGCTGAAAATTATACTTAGATGCATGTTGAGAATAATTTTCCTAAGATTTACCCTGACTCAGTTTCCACACAAGCATTCCTCTATTAATGTTGGGTGCATCCAAAATATCAATATATGCATATACACCCTTATAGTGTATATCCTAGTAACAATACAGTTATAAGCATTGGCCAAATACTCATAACTGCATCGGGTCTGGGAGACACCTTCCCACCATGGCGTGACTCCAGAGGAGTAAGGAAAAGCTCTGACAAAGAATCCCTAGAAAGAATTGTTTTTATATACACTATAATGAACAAATGATGTCGTTACTAGACTTGAGCTAAAGTCAGCTGAAGCAGTTTTAGGGTTGCACTCTGCTATCTTCAAGGTTTTCCCCTTTTCTCACTTTGCCATATTTTTTCCAGCTACTGGACTAAGCATTTCTAATCAATAATTTACTGTACTGGTTGCCCAATTAACCATGTTTTTTTATTTCCCAACCCTTAAATAAGATAACACTGGTATTCCAAAGGGTCGCTACAAAGTTTAACACACACAATCCTGCTTTCTCGTGAGTCCATTTCTTTTGGTCACATGCTTTGGGCCCATTTCTCCCGGTCATAGCCAAAGTCAATTTAAAACCATAGTTCACTCAGGCCAAATACGGACCATGTCCCTGCAGTGCACACAAATCCCATTGAAACTTCTTTTTGCTATCAATGAGATTTGTGCTCCATAAATCACTTTAGGAGCTTTTGAAAATTGCACTGTAATTATGGAGTGATGGGCCTCTTCTTGAAAATTCTGGCCATGTGTTAGGTTGGGCACCCAAAAGCAGAGGCACCAAAAATGGCTACTGACTTTGAAAATGAATTATTATTATTATTATGGGTAAAATTTTCAACAGGACCTAAATAACTTAGCAGCCAAAGTCCCATTTTCAGAAAGGACTTAGGCGCTGAGGAGCCGAAACTCAGTGCTCCTGTCATTTAGATGCTTTTGAAAATATTACGCTATATTTTATACGCCCACACAAAATATCAATAGAATTAAAGTACCCCGACGTATGGCATTTTTTTAAGCAGGCCATGCTTGGGGAGTTTGAAGAGTTAGCAACAAGCCATTTTTAAGATATCGGGATCCAGAGCCATACTGGACACCTTGAATCCAATATTTTACAGCACCTTTATAACATTATACCTAACACACAGGTTAAACAGTTTACTTCATACTTTCAGAAACATAATTTTGCATATAGCCTGAGAGGCACTATGAACACAGAGGCCCAACGCATTTTTTGCTATGCCAAGTCATAAGGGAAGGTGTAAATAAGACATTTAATGGAACCTTGACCACAACATTGAAGAATGGAGACACTAATTGTCCCTCTATAATACTAATACATACACAGGTGCCCTCTCCTGGTAAACTATGGGGCGTTATGGGTCAGTTTTGTATATTGCTGTGTCTCAGCATGTTTTTTTGGTAGTAAACATTATGTTAGATTAATATGAATTTGCTTACTGGCAGCAGGCAAGAATTTAAGAAACTTACCCACAAAGGAGAAAATAAGTTTGCCAGCAGCGTCAACAAACTCCCGACTCTGGTAACACCTGTTTGTGCAGCAGGTTTTATTTAGTCTCATCAGCGGGTAGTTCAGAGACCACCACAATCCAAGCATAAGGATTAAAGCATCAGGAAGGGCGTGGCCACCAAAAATTCCTCAGCTCTACGCCAGCTCACTGGAAACCTGGACCTAAAAGGCAAAACCAGGCATTTCAATAGCTCCATGTACAGTAGTGCTGAGCAAATAATGGATTGATTTTTTTTTTTTTTTGATTGAAGCTGACCCTGGGAATCCAGGGGAAAATAAAAATCCAGGGAAATTTGAACAAAAACCAGTTTTTTTTGCTATTTTTTGTCAAATCAAAAATCTTGAAAACATTTGATTTTGAATCAACTAAACCATTTCAAACAGATTTGAACAGAATTTTGGAGAGTTTTCTGTTTGTTTCCAGTTAATCAAAACGTTTTGAAATTAATCAAAATGAATTTGACAAAAATGCTCTTGATTTTTTTGGTCCAAAAAAAAAAAAAAAAGTCGTCAAAAAAGGGTCATCCAGGTCTACTGTTCAGAAGCCTTAATTTCTTGATTTCCAACGTTTGGCTTCTGACAGATAAAACCTTCAGAGCAAAAGAAAGGAAAATGCCTGAATAAGGTTAATTCTGCCCTTTAAAAACAAATCCTTTAGGAATAGGCGGGGCAGCATCACTAGGATTATAGACATTGTGAAAGGACAATGGGAATATGTTCTTGTGAGCTCTGTAATTAATGTTCTCCTTTATGATGTTCCCATGACTCTTACCGGAATCAGCAAAGTGATAAACACTGGATGGAAACATGCCCATTCCCTGTGGTAGCGCAAAGAATAAGGACTCAGGTAGGGTCCCCTCTAAGGAAATCCATCATGTCATTTAGGGTGAGAAAGGAACCATCTTTTTGTTGTGTGTTTGTACAGCGCCTAGCACAATGAGGTCCTGGTCCGTAACTGGGGCTCCTAAACGCTACAGTAATACAAATCATAAATAGCTTTATTCAAGTTGACCCCTCTTTAGGGGGCAGTTCTGGGAGAAGACAATACTCAAATGACAAGTGTCTGATTTTCTAATGTGATTGACATCATTAGCTGTGTTTTCTTCAGTTTATTGCTCTGTTGACATTTTTAACCAGGCGGAAACACAGGCCCGAAGTCAGGGTTTGCTGTAGGCAGCATTGTTTTGGCAAGTCAATTTTTTTCCTTTCAATTCTTCTTCTGTCCACCAAAAGGGAAAGGCTGGGAGGGGCCTGGGCAGCATAACCAATAAATACATCTGATCAAAACCAGCCAGAGAGACCCTGGGTAGTCCCTGTGCCCATCACGAGAGGCTGGAAGAGGCTGCCTGCCTCAGCTACACTGTTTAGATGGCAAGGCAAGCACCCGGTGCGTGAATGGGGTGTATGTGTGGGGTGGTCACCCCCTCAACCCAGTCTCTGAGAACTCCTCTTGAGTACTTATATGGATAAACAGCATATCCAAAGTTACAGCAGTTAGTACTAGGAAGAAGAGCATGGGAGTAGAGCTAAAACTTCATGTTTCTATATACCCCCCCTCTTACAGAATCTCTCGACCTCAAACCCCACACACTTTGGCTGAGGGCTATGTGCATATGAGTGAATTTTGAAATCAGGTGACTCTGCATAGGCATCACTGGCCTAATTAAATGGACTTCCCCAGGGATGTCTCACCACCCAGGCTCTTCACTCCAGATCCATCCTAAGGGCAAACAGTCCTGTCAAACAAACCTGGTTCTTCAGAAAGTCTCCAGCACATCCTTCGTAGCTATTAGTGCCAACTCCCTGGCCCTTCCCGTTCCCTTACAGGGCTTTCAGAACCAGCCCAGGACTTAGAGTCCCTTTTATATGGGAAGAGATTTACCAGTGCTGCCTTTGCTACTCTGGACACTTTTTCTCCAATGCAGAGACCTAGGCTGTCATAAATATAAAGGGAAGGGTGAACACCTTTAAATCGCTCCTGGCCAGAGGAAAAACCCTTGTCACCTCTAAAGGGTTAAGAAGCTGGGGTAACCTCGCTGGCACCTGACCACAATGACCAATGAGGCGACAAGATACTTTCAAAGCTGGAGGTGGGGAGAAACAAAGGTTCTCCCTGTCTGTGTGATCCTTTTGCCGGGAACAGAAAAGGAATGGAGTCTTAGAACTTAGTAAGTAATCTAGCTAGATATGCGTTAGATTCTGTTTTGTTTAAATGACTGATAAAATAAGCTGTGCTGAAGGGAATGTATATTCCTGTTTTTGTGTCTTTTTGTAACTTAAGGTTTTGCCTAGAGGGATTCTCTATGTTTTGAATCCGATTATCCTGTAAGGTATTTACCATCCTGATTTTACAGAGGTGATTCTTTTACTTTTTCTTCAATTAAAATTCTTCTTTTAAGAACCTGATTGCTTTTTCATTGTTCTTAAGATCCAAGGGTTTGGGTCTATGTTCACCAATGCAAATTGGTGAGGATTTTTATCAAGCCTTCCCCAGGAAAGGGGGTGTAGGTTTTGGGAGGATTTTTTGGGGAAAGACGTTTCCAAGCGGGCTCTTTCCCTGTTATATATTTGTTAGATGCTTGGTGGTGGCAGCAATAAAGTCCAAGGGCAAAAGGTAAAATAGTTTGTACTTTGGGGAAGTTTTAACCTAAGCCGGTAAAAATAAGCTTAGGGGGTTTTCCATGCAGGTCCCCACATCTGTACCCTAGAGTTCAGAGTGGGGAAGGAACCTTGACAGTAGGGAAAATAACTGAAATAATTTAAGTTATTTTCAGTTATTTCACTGGTGTCTGTGAAAAGCCAGCATGTGCGCTGTGAAGTTAGGCCATTCTGGATACCACAGCATCAGTTCAGTCCCTGTTTATGCATGTTTCATCTTTTCATCCTAGTTTCCATGTTCAGTCCAGAAAACAATAAATCTTGGTGTCCTTTAAGCAACATTTTTGGTATCTTTCTGAGGTTTTCATTGTCTTGATATCTTAGAAATATATCACTGTTTGCTTCTGAAGTTTCTTTTGAGTTAGCCTTTGATTTTAATGCTCTGTGTGCTCTTTTGACTTCAGGATTTGGGACATCAGCTTCTCCGCTAACACAGTTTTCAACATGTTGTGGATAAAGATAAACATTAGGCTCCCCTTCCTCTTTCTAGTAGGTGGAAATTAAAATTTCTGCTCCAGTCTTCCAGCTCATTGGATTCTAGCTTCAAAAAGTTGCCACCTTCCTTGGGCCTTTGAATATCTATTTCATTTCCTACTTCTGCTGTCTAAGCCACGGATTCCGCTTTAAGCTTTCTTTGCATTTGGGTTTGTATTAAATCTAATTTGTTATGGGGTTACAGAGACAGAAGATTTTTATCTCTGCAACACAGTTTGTCTTGATTCTGCCTCAAATTCTGAAGCATACTAATTATGTTGCGTATGTCTTCTCAGCCTGGTGCTTCTCCTGGTGCAATACTGGGGATCAGCTCAGAACCAGACAGAGGTTGCTTTATGAATTGTGTTTTTATGAAAGATACTTAATGGTGCCGCCTAATTTGCAGGTGTTTGCTTTTCCTGATGGTTCATCCACCTCTTTGGGTTTGCCAGAGGATGTTCTTTTTGTTTAAAAGTATTTGGGGCAGCTCATGTTTTGAGTGAATGCAGAGGCATGGTAGTATGTGTCTGCCCTAGTGCCTTCAGATATTATCCATAATTAGAACTGTAAAATATACATGATTAGATCTTAATTCAAAACACTGCTATACATAAGGCTTCAGATCTTGCCTACCTTTCTCAGACAAACTGTGCCACTGAAGAGATTGAAATTTGGCCCAAATATTTTGAATAAATGGCCAAGTATTCAAAGAGCAGTTGCTCGTGCTAGAGTTAAATTGTAGTTTTTGGCCATCCATTCTTTTATTTTAATGATCCTTTATGATGCAACTCACAAATTTACAGAGAAACCCTCTGTAAGCAGCACTTGCACGACAGTTACACCAACAAATTCCCATCTCTACATACCTACTAGTGAACAAATAGAATAAACTCACCTGAGGAACATTTCTCAGGCCTGATCTACAGCAATTATAGCCACTCAAGGGAGCTGGTTACAACACAATTCTTAATTTGTTGGGTAGCCAAAAGTTTATACATGTTCCCTAGCCTTGGACAGGCCCAAGTGTAGCCCTGTTAAGGAACACAACTAAGATCCCGTCTGCTTAGCATTGAAACTACATTATAATTGGGTCAGCGGATAACTGGGTTCTTGACTCGACTTTAGCTGTAGCATTGACAGCTTGGACACAAACAGTTACAGCTCTCAAGCCTGAATCCCATGCCTGCAAGCTGAACTTTGAAATGCCACCTTATAAAGCATATTGTATCATCTCCTGAATAAAGGAATATTTAATACACCAGTCTTGTACTCTGTATAGGTAAACTCCACTGAATTAAGCTCCCTGTGGTCTGAATCACACACATGCCCCTCCATGAGTACAATTGGTCTTGGAAAGAAGGTGAGTGTATCTGTGCTTTTAGAGTGAAATTCACCCTTGTGCAGAGGGCCTGCACAAGGCCTATGCACTGTGTAAACGCTCAAAATGGGACTTAAGTGGGGCATAGGCCTTCTACTATTATTTATATTAAAGTAACGCCTACAGGCCCTAACTGAGATTGGGGCTCCATTGTGCTAGGTGCTGTACATACATCTAGGGACAGAATCCCTGCCCCAAAGAGCTGTCAATCAAGGCAAGATAGATAAATGGTGGGAGAAAGGAAGTATCCACATTTACAGCTGGGGAATAGAGAGGCATAGAGAGACTTGCCCAAAGGCATGCAGGAAGGCAAGGTCAGGAACTGAACCCACATCTTTTGAGTTCCAAACTAGTATTTTATCTACAAGGCCCCTTTCTGCCTATTCATTGCTTAGGGGTATCTGGACATCCATAGAGTATGTGTGAAAAATATTTGCAAATCCTGAGCATTTTAATGAATTTTAGCATGAATAATCATATGTCTGAAAAACTCATACCAAAAAGTGGATTATTTGCTATTCACTTATTTGTCTTCTGATTAAAAGTGTCAGTCTTCAATTCAGAGAGCAGAAGCAAAAGCCAATAACTTAGATACCCGCCCCAGACACATACAATAGCAAACAGTTACTTTCAGAAACCAAGTATGTCCCCAGAAATCAGGAAGGATCCATTTGTAAATGATTTGGGAAAGGAGAGGGCATTCAAACATGCTTACAATTTGCAGGAACACCTGTACGTTGTCTTTTTACTTGAAAAATATCTTGCACTTAAAATTCCTCAAGATCTTTAGGAAAAAAAAAGTTGCTTGGATTTGTTGTCCTTACTCTTCATCTGATCCATCTAAAAGGACAGTGTAGGAGCAGGTGTCTAACTTAAATTTCTCGATTCCATTCTCTGTGCTTCTAGAGTTTCTCGTGCATCTCTTAAGGCAGCTGTAACAAACAAATGTTGACCAGGTGCAATTAAAAAACAAATGCTGATGCACACCAGAAAGCATGAAATTCACTTCCCTTCCTAGGGCTGGCACAACGAACGGTGAGTCCTACTTTAAACTTCTTTCAAAGAGTAAAGTGGGTTTAAAATGGCGTATACGTTTTGCACTGACCCTCTTGCAGGGGGTTGAATTTCACCCACCATGGATAAATTCACCAAGGATTTACCTAGGGGCTCAAAATTCCCTTCTGCATTTTAAAGTAGTTTTTGGACTCTCACCACATTTGTCTAGGTAAACGTAATGTAATACGAAACGTGGGGCTCTTTGCTAGTATTTCCCCCATATGTCCCAAAATGACCATAGTCCAAAAGCTGTGACTTTTCGGTTAACTGCTTCAGTTCACAATTCCTCGCCAGAGATTTTTTTTTTTTTTTCAGTGCAGCTAGGGCCAACCCTCCCAATACTCCATATAATCACACATATAAGACTGAACCTGGGATGCATTGAAGTATTGGCCACGGTGAAGAGGGTTAAGCAATTCAATGGTATTCTCTGCTCTAATTATAAAGTATGTTTTCCTCATTGCCTTGTGTGATTGGCCTCAGAATTTCTATAAAAGCAGCAAACACTCAAAGCAAAACATAAGCCCCTCAGCGTATCATGGAACTGAAACCGCTCAGTACCGATTGTGTGTCAGTAACACAAGCCCTGGCTAGTTACTGTATAATACACAAAATATTCTGCCACCCTTGCCCAGCACCACCACCTACCAGTAAATGATGGTCTAGTTATAGACAGTGAAGAGAAAAGCCACTGCATCGTGCCAGAAGCAGCACATGGTGATAAACATGATGTTATCACGGTCAGTCTGGTCCCAGCCTGCCCCTGTCCCCTCTCCCCCCCATGGTGGGTACAGCACAAACCCAATCTGGTTAGAATAAAATGATATATTATCTTTCATATACAGAACCCTTGTCAGCCCACCCAATGCCTATCATCCTTCCACCTCTTCCTCCTCCCATTACAATTAAAGGTGATGGATACTGCAGAAAGGCATTTTCACAAATATGCCATCAAGCTTTTAAATTAATTTCCTTCAACCGTGCCCTTCCCTTTCCATAAATGTTCTGTGACCAAGATTTTCCTGGCATGCATGAACAAAGCCACATGCACGAACAAAGCCACATGCACGAGTGTTTCAGCAAAACAGAATTTAAAATTTGCATGGGCAAGTGTTCATGTCGGGTGCGTTTGTGTCAGAGATTGAACCACCTCCACATCAGTGGCTACTTTTGAACACTTAAGTGTCAGCTCTGCACCAGGATGTGGCATCACTGATGGTCCCATTCCAAGTGCCCAAGGCACAACCACTACACAAATGGCTTTTCAGTTCCCTTGGGGGGGGCGGGGGAGGGAAAATAATTTACAGTGTTTCATTGCCCTCCACCTCAGTTAAAAAGGAAGGGAGGGGAATAAAAACATGAGCTGAGGAAAGGGATTTAGAAGAAAAAGGAATTAAATTGATACATTAAACCTATTTTTTGAGAAAGCTGCTGTTACTCCATTGTCATTTCTGCCCTGGCTTCACCAGTTACTGCTTCCAGTTAATAACAACAGAAAAAACTATACAGATGTCCCAAATGTTTTCTGACTGACTATCTCAAAGCACTTGCGGTTTTACAGATCGGGGTCTTCCCAGGACCTGAAGTACATTTATAATCAGTCGTAGCTATTTATCTAGATAGCTATGTGACTCGTACAGTGCTTGACTCCTTAAAATAAGAAGCGTCAGAACAAAGCGCTGGAACAAAAGTATTGGAAGTACACCATTCTGGCTCCCCAAAAGAGAGTGTTACCGCAGTGTTCCAGCAACAACCTGAGCGCTGGGCCCATGTCACTATAGCATCTGAGTGCCTGGTGAAAATTATATGCTATGAGACATTCATGATATTCCCCAGGACAATAACATGGTGATCAGACAATGCAATCACAGAATTAATCTTTTTATGATAGCTAATTACCACACAAATGCTTATTTGACTGCCCATTCATTCAATACCGCAACATACAGATAAGCATGAGCATTCTCAGCTGGAACAGCACTTATTCAGTAATACAAATACCATATGTGATTATTGCTTTCTGCTAAACCTGAAGGTAAATATATGAGAAATCTGCTATGGTCTAGAGAAGGAAGAATTACTACAGTCATGCAATTTAAGTAAACCTGATAATGCTCCCTGAAATTTATACCCTGAATGGAGGGAAGGGATAGCAATCTCCGACAGCTTGATATAGACAGCTTGATATAGACATAAGCCAAAAGTACTTGGTCAGGACAAATGACCTGCCAGAACCAGGATCCCTGGGTGAGGACCATGCTAACACTGAAGAGCTCCAGGATGGGTGATCTCCTATGAACACTTCCAGCAGACAGCAGATGGCAGTGCTAAATATACTGATGAGCAGTAGAAAGTGGATGTGTTGATCCAGCCCAGAGAGGTGCAGGACATGAAAGTAGAAGACACAACCTGCCAAAATTCAAACTATGTAATTCTGCTTCATTGTTCCTCTTCTAGCCAATCAGCCACCACAGGCCCCTGGAACTTGGGCTGCAATTAACGAAGTATACTTGTCATAATTCTGTGATCTGTGGATTTGGAACTCTTCATGGACGGGACTACTTTACATGTCTGTAGAGCATCTTCGAATTAGATAGGTCTGATTAATGTAGTTACACCAGAGGGGTGCTCTTCTGAGATTTTCTCCTTGATTTCTTGGGGTGGGAGGGGAAGAAAGAACTACCCCTCTCCCCACAGTATCAACGAAAGAGCCCATATAGTTGGACCTGTTCTGCACTATGTAACAGCTGATCTATTTCAGCCCAGAGGCGGATTTGTTTCACTGGTGGGTGAAGTGATTCTTGTAACTATAATGGGTCAAATTCTGAAGTCTTTATATCAACAAAACTCCATTTTCCTTGACCCCCAATAAGAATTCAGTAAAAACTGAGGAAGGACTTCAGGATTTGGCACGAAGTGTGGGAAGTTGTGTGACTTTTGGAGTGGGTGAGATAATTTTCTAAACAATGAATTACTTAATTACCCTGAATAAAATTTACCAACTTGAATGGAGTCATTCCAGGGAGGATCACTGTGTCTGTTCCAGTTCTAGGAAAGGCGATTCCAACCTGTAATTACTATTTTAAAACTAGACAGATTATTGTGGTTTTGGGTGGCAGAAGATCCATGGTGTTTCATCCCGTTAGTGCATGCATGGATGCAATTTTTACTCAATTTTCATCGGGGAGGAGGAAATTGTTCCCCCTACTCTTCCCCCAACCTTCAGCCCACACCTGGGAAGAGGAAGGGAGGCAGAATGGAATCTGAGGCTGCTTTATCCATCCCTCATTGCTGGCTGGCTCTTTAGCAGATCAGCTAGGCAGAGGGGGGGCCACTGAAGTTGAAACTTGCTGCTCCTAGGACCACTCTATTCCCTCCTACTGGGCGGGCAGGAGGCTGCTTTCTGGTGCTGGATCAGCTGCTCACGTCCCAACCCTAGCTCTGAGCAGAGAGCAGGGGCATCCCAGCCAGCTTGGGGAGGGGGGGCGGGGAATGAGCTAGCTGCAGCAACCCCCTCCTCCTTCACGAAGTAGGGTGTGGTATGGGAGAGGTGAGTCCGTCCCTGAAAAATCATGAGATTTTTTTTTAAAATCACTATTTTTAAGACAAAGTAATAAACTTGGGATTCTTTTTACTTGTCTTCTGAGCCTTTAGGGTTCACTCCCTTCATGTTTTCAAAAACTTTTTTCTGAAAGCACAAGAGGTAAAAACTTAATTAATTAGTTAATTAGTAGCAGTAGTTAAATGAAAGCTGGGAGTCTCTTGCAATAGCACGATGCCAACGCCTGGAGCTTTAAGAAGAAAAGAGTAGACCCTTGATAAAATCACAAGAGAGTTGGCCAGGCTGGAGTTGCTGGGCGTGGGACAAAGAGGCTCAGGGAGATTTTGGGAGGAGATGTGTCTGAGGCGGGGGGGAGGGGGAAAAGAGAGCTTGGCATTGGGGAGGATGAGGTGTGGGGCAAGAGGGACTGGAAATCTGGAAGGCAGAGTGAGGGAGGGGATGTTTGGGGAGAGCACTATTCAGAGCCAGAGGAGGAGTCACTAGGGACTTTGTTATTGTGATACATTTCAAGTGGGAGGTGCTCAGATACTGCCCTGAGGGCTGATTATACAACATGCCAAGAGAGATCATCACATGCCAATGGCTTCTGTGGAGCTTTGGGGGACTGTGATTCCAGAGCTTAAAGAGATCTGAAAAAAGTGTGTGTGTGTGGTGGTGGTCGGGGGGGGGGGGGGGTCTGTCATAACCTGGGAGCAGCTACTTTGGTAAGACAGCACTTAAAAGGTGAAAGTGAGCCCCTCAGGGAATGTCTACAGTGCAGCTGGGAGCGACCTCCCAACCCAGGGAGACAGCCTCCTATTAGCTTGAGAGCCCGAGCTCCAGCTTGCACTGGCAACACCCATGCTGTTCTAGTCAGCGCCTTATCTCAAGCTCCCCTAGCACAATCTGTGTACCCAGGCTGGGAGGCTCGCTCCCTGCTGCAGTGTAGACATACCTCAGTGACCCTGGTCATTTTACTTTATTGGGAGGGGGGTGTCAGAGACTCCCTGCCACACACACACACACACACACACAGTACCATGGGTCTCCCCACCCATAACTTGGATGACAAAATGTCTCCACTGGGTTAGTGCCATTCCAGATAGATCTGGCAGGGCTGGAGTGTCAGGCTTCGGGGAACACCGCACTTGGCGAGCTTTGCATCCTCCTCCTCCTCACCTCACTCCTAAGATTATAAGCGGGAGCAGAGGTTAACTTAGTTCTACCAACAAATCTCCTTTAGAGGTAACCCCGTCCCTCTGCTACTATGGGTATGTCTACACTGGAGATGTAGGTGTAATTTCCAGCTCAGATAGACATACCCATGTTTTTAATAGCAGTGTCGCTGTGTCTCCATGGGCAGTGGGACTGCTTAGCCGTCTGATTATAATCCTGTCCGAGACCCTAGGTATGCACTCAGGGCAGCTAGCCCATCCTGCTGCCTATGAAGCCATGGCTACACTGCTATTTTTAGCATGCTTGCTTGATCAGAGCTAGCATGGACATGTCTACCCAAGCTGAAAATTACACCTTCAACTCCAGTGGAGACACACTCTGAGTACTTTACTAACGGCCACCTTGCAAAGCGATGGACCAGCACAGCATTCCACCTCAAGGAACCTCCAGCCAGCAATCAAACCATCTGGACCAAGAAACTGACCTAAGTGTTTACCCTCCTTGAGAATACATAGAGTGCAGCAGAAATGGCAAAAGGTCTCAGGGAAGCAGTGATCGGAGTACTTTGCATAATTACATTAAGTGGTATGGTTAGCATAAACAGAGCAAAGGGACGTGATGATATAAAAATAGCATGGACATCAAAAGTTATGTAAACTGAAGCCTGAGCTTGCATATTGTACAGGTTATGTCAGACACAATGCTTACTCTTAGTTAGATGGTTAGTTAATGTGCAAAGGAATAAATATGCTAGAGTATAAGGACATAGTTGGAGACTCTCAGGAGAAATCCACCATGACCTGCCTATGCCTCAGGAAAAAGTAATTGATCAATGCCTCTTTCTGTGTGTCTGCCATTCATTGCTTTTATCATAATTGGGAGAAGAAGAAAAAAAATCAAGCCAGCAGCCTGTGCCTTATTTGAGAGAGCGCACAGATGTTGTGGAGTTGGCCAAGACAGTGCATCCTGCTCTCGGGCAAAGAAGGACGACAGAGAATAACAGCTAGTAGTTGTGGCAGATCTAAGCTGAAATGAAGGTTAAATGCAGAGGGGGAAGCATTACCTACGCATTAGAAGGTTGACACCAAACAAAATCCGGCAAGTGCTAATGATGGCAGATTTGCGGGGGTTAATGTAGTAGACAAAGCATATTATCTGAATCTGTTTCATTGACCCAAACTTCAAGAGTACACATCAGGGTCTTTCTTCTCATGTCTCTGGAACCACTCCCAGGGCTGGGGAAATCCCTTGCCAAATCCAAGAGTCAGTAAGGGCACATACTATGTTACAGGAAGAGAATCTTCACTCTGTTGGAAAAATGTCACAGATGCTGCTTTGACCTAAAAAGTTACCAAACCTGAAACCCAGCCCTCTTACAGAGCAGCTATTAGTGAAATATGATCTCTTCCGTAAACGGAGTAAACTCACATTTTTAAGGTACGATTCTTCTAGACCCCCTTGCCCGGCTAGTAGGACTCCCTTACTGTACAGGGCTGGAAGAACAATTTGATAACACAGGTCTGCTGACCACAGAACCATACCTAATCCACCAGCCCACAGTGGTTTTGAAGCAAGAATTTTTACACCCCCTACTCTTTGTCTCCCTCCCCTGTAAAATAGAGATAATGGTATTTTCCATAGGCATTGGCTAAAAATATGCAAGATTTTAGCTGCCCATGCTCCTGCTTGCCCTCCCTTGTGCTTGCCCCGATGATGAGTATCTTAAAGAAACACTTCAGTTAAATAGGATGTTGCCCCCAGATAATTATGGTATAATTATTACCTTAAGGTAGGAACCTGAGAGGCTTTTGCCTATGCCCCTGACAACACATGGGCAATCACAGTGTGCTAGGAGGCAGATACTACAAGCATGCCTATATGGTATCTGAGAGACAAAGTGGATGAGGTAATATATTTGATTGGACCAACTTCTACTGGTGGGCGAGACAAGCTTTCAAGCTTACACAGAGCTTCAGCTGAGTGATATCTGCAAACTTACCATTACCACAAACCCCCTCCATCCCCCCACAAAGAATTAGTCAGACACTCAGTGAACTGGATTTGAAGATCCCCTTCTATTGACTTGTTTCCCCATCACCGTGACAGGTATTTGATAGCCCAGCTATCGTGCAAACAGCTTAGCCTTATATCGGTGTTACTAACCTTCAATAAACAGCGCCATGAAGCGATCCAGCCCCTGGGGTACCCAGAACTGGAAATAGGTGAGCACATCCACTATGCCGGAGATCCCGAAGAACAACTACCTGGTCGTGTGCTGCCAGGTGGTTAGCATCACCCATTTGTGGGCCTCCTTATCGTAGAGATGTAGGTAAGGGCCACCGGGTGCAAACATCTCACCGAGCATTCCTTAACAGAGGCAAACAATGAGTTGGGCCTTCTTCCAAGTGAGGGCATGTTGGAAGGGAGAACGTTTTCAAGGTTAGAGCGACTTTAACCATGCATTGAGAAATCTATTTAGTATCATCAGTCAGTGTTTGCAGGGCTGCCCAGGGGAGGGGGAGGAGCAAAGGGAGCACGTTTTGCCCCTGGACCCCCATTTGAGAGGGCCCCAAACTGCAATGCCATGCATCAGATCATAATGCCTGCAGCATTATGGAGCAGGCCCTAGTCCCACAGGGCAGGAGTTGCCACTGTGAGGTGAGTGCAGGGCAGACTCGCTTTCCAACCCTGCTCCCACCCCTCCTCAGTGGTCATTTTTTGGAAGGGTAGGAGGCTTCAGTTTCAGATTTTGCCCTGGCCCTCCTTCCTCTCCCCAAAACCCCTCTGTTGTTTTGTTTGAGCTGATGCTTCTGAATGTGAAAGACAAATAGCAGTGGCAAAAGCCAGGCATAGTGCAGCCAGATGCTGTGTAAGCTTCCCTCCCACCCCAGCTCTGCCTACATCCTGCTATCTCAAACTGCAGCAAAATCCTACAATTCCAGTCTTGGGTTTCCACACATAGGGGCGAGAATGCATCTTAGTTATAATTTGCTACTCCAGCCGTGGGCCTTTTCAAAAGGCCCAGAAAGGATGGTCATGTATCTATGGAATTGGATTGGGGGAAAAAAGAGAATTTGTACAGAGAGTCTAGCACACTATGGCTCTGATCCATGACTGGGGCTTCTAGGCACTGCCATAACACAAATGAATAATAGATACGAATTCAACTCCTGGCACTGCCACAGACTTCCTATGTGACCTTGGGCAAGTCACTGAACCTCTCTGAGCCTCAACTGCCCTGTCTGTATAAAGGGAAACTACTTCAAATTGATGCTGTGAGGGTAAATCCATCCAAATAAATCCAGATATTATTGTGATGGGTGAGATATACATCTGCTAGATGGACAGACTGCCACTTGTGCCAGGTTTTATTATATGCTCAACAACAGCTCACTATAGACTGGAATGAGACCAAACTTGTTTGAACACGACTCAGGATTCTAGAGATGACAGATTTCACACTAAACCATCTCTAAGCCACCCAGTCTCCTACCTGTACTCCCCACTCACTCTGTTTTGTTTTGGATCATGCCCCTGTTCATTGGGTATTAAAGAGTATTGATTTCTGGCTACTTCACAGTTGACTCACTCCTCTGCCCCTTCTTGAGCCCACATAATCCTGCCATTTTCCTGCCCCACGCAAGGGATAAGGAAACAAGTTAAATTAAGAACACTCCTGCCTGGGTTGGCGAGGATGTGCTATGGTTTTATTGTGGGGATGGCAAACTATATCACTGGAATTACAGCCTCAGAAATTAAAGGTTTCAGAGTAGCAGCCATGTTAGTCTGTATTCGCAAAAAGAAAAAGGAGTACTTGTGGCACCTTAGCGACTAAATTTGTTAGTCTCTAAGGTGCCACACGTACTCCTTTTCTTTTTTCAGAAATTAAAGTATTTATATTCAGTGGTCACACAAAGATCAAGGGCATAGCAGGACCAAAACCTTGCATGATGTAGAAATTTTAGGACACCTGCATTCCCTAAAAATGTTACTTCTCTGGACGCAACCTCCCATGCCGGGGAAAAGGGGGAAACCACAGAGAAGAATCTTGCTGAAATCACTCATGCGCCAGCGACAGCCCGGTCTGAGTCCAAGCAAGTGTGTGTGTCTGGATGATTTATATAATAACTAACTCTTGTCAGCAATTATTGTTGGATTTGTGAGCGGCTGCTGGGTGTGGGTTGGTGGACTGTGATAAACAGGAGGTCAGATTAGATGATACTGTGGTTTCTTCTGGCTTTAAACTGTATGACACATGGATTCGTTTGAATTATTCATTGAGAGCGAGGTAATCCCAGAAGCTGCAAGCGAGATGATAATTGTCCTTACCCAGCAGAGCCCAGAAAGCTTTGGCCATCCCTCTAGGAGCTCCAGTCTCTGGAAGCGCAGGTTTGTGCAGACAGAGGGCTTCATCTTCTGATTGAAGTATTTCAGCGGGCATTTCACAGCCCACCAGAGCCCAAAGAGCAGGAAGAAAGTTCCTGGAAGGGTGTGTCCTTGGAAAGTTCCCATCACAGAGACAGCTCTCAGGACACTTGGATCTATGAGGCAAACAGCTTATGTAAGAACCCTAGAAGCATGAAGTGACTATTTATATTTGGGTTTTATACTGCTGCCCATTGCCATAGTCGTCTGAGCTCCTAATGGTAAAATGTTTTATGAGGCATCTTGTTAAAACATTGGCAGCCCCTCACTCCTCTTCCAACATTTTTCCAGGGTGAAATGATTCACATCCTCCCATCCTTAAAAAAATCTCTATGTAATCTATTGAAAGTCATGAGTCAGACTGCCCAAAAATTAGGAGATTATTTTAAACAAGAAATAGATTTTTTTTAAAAGAAGTGATAAATTGGGGTTATTTTTATTTGCCTTTTGGTATCCAAATCCTTTAGGGTGCATTCAGTTCACATTTTCATGCTTTTTTCTGCAACCATAAGGACTAGAAACTTATTTTGTTTTTTAAATGAAAGCTGAGATTCTTCCATAGTCACATACTTCCAAGAGCTGGAACCTTAAGAAAAACATGAAATATCACAAGATTCATGATAAAATTGCAAGAGATAGGAAGACTACATTCATAAGCCCACCACACTCTTGTTCTTTAACTGATACATGCGATCATGGCTTGACTTTTAACAAAAATGTACCAATCCAAGGCAGTAGGCACAGATGAAATTTAGTTAAAAATAATTAAATTCAAATGTAGTCAGGGTCCATAATTAAAGCCTTCCCAAAGCCAGCAAAACAGGAAAGCATAAAGACAAGAGTATTGTAATCAAATACCTTTGATCAAAACTAGGAATGGGTGAACTTGTTCCATCTAATTTCACACACACCTTGAATGGCGTGAGTTCAAGAGGTCAGCTCCATCTCAAATCCACTCTAGAAGCGAAGGGATGAGTTAAGAGAGAAAAATACAGTGAAGGAGAAGGTGGGAAAAGAGCAGATTGCGGACCACATTAAAGAAATGCAAACAACAAATGCATGAGAAAACAGAGCAAACGGGGAGAAAGACAAAATCCTAATGGAAACGACACATTATCTAAAAAGCACCCACTAGTGGCAGCTGATGGGGGGAACGGTCCGCTTTTCCACACAGCCCAAGTTTTCCTTCAGCTAGAAAGCCATGAAAAATTGAATCAGCTTTGGAATAAAGGTGGGATTTTCCCATTTGTTTTTTAATAGTAGAAGGTGGGGGGAAGGAAAGGTTTGTGAACGCAAACTAGCTTTACAAGCCTAAAATAACATCCTGAGTTGGGAACAAACAAGGACTGAAATTTCCTAGGGGAGTGGGGAGATTTAATTATTGGGTTCACTGTACCTAATTACCACCACTTCATGCCGACTTACGTAGGGGTCTCCTTTTCTCCAGATCCTTTCCTGGCAAAAAATAATCCTGACAACAGCACAAACCCTGATGCTTCTGAGAGGTCTCCAGTCTCCTTAAAGAAAGCATATGTCTCCTTGCTCTTGTGAGTACTTCTAGGCTGATAGCCCTAGCCCTTTAAATAGACACGGACATTCCCCTTTCGAGTTGGAGGTTAATGGCGGGAAAATTTCTCCTATGCTTTCTGCGCCAGATGCTCACTTCCTAGCCTAGCTCTTGCAGTGATCAAGGTGCCGCTGTGTCTGTAACGATCTGGATTTGAGCAACAGCAGCAGAAGCACATGCAGATGAGGCTGTGAAAGAACACCGCAAAAAAAAGACTCCATACCGCACCCAACCTCACCCACGCCACTCAACCCACACAGTTGTTGGGGTCTGTTGCTTGGGGCTCATTTTACTAACCTCTTTCCCAGTTTAAAAAAAGGTAGTCCTCTGCTGCCAGTTTCGCAGAGGCCTCCAACTGCTCTTCCACACTGGCCTAAACCACACCAAAGAGTGACACTATTTATCACAACATTTCCCAAAGTGTGGGGTGTCTCCCCCTAGGGGTGGGACATAAAGGAGTACCCAGGGTGGGGTGGGGTACAGAAGTGTTATGCCCAAACCTTTAACACCATAAGGTGTAGGGAGAGAGAGGTGCAATTCATTTCATTTTTCCAATGGCACTCAGGGTTCACGTGTTTGGGAAATGCTGCTTTGTGGTAATTTTTTTTTTTTTTTTAGCTTCCAGATAAACGTAAACATGGTGCTGCAAAGAAAATTAACGCGCATGAGGCATGAGAAACAACCATGGAGGGTCGTCAGTATCCAGGAATGTAGCAGTTTAAAGTGATTGGCTGTTTTGTTTATATTAAAAGAGAAACGATGACAATGAGAGAATCACACCAGAGGTAGGCCTGGTTCTGGAAAGACCAAACAATTAAAGAATCAAGACAAAGCCAGAAACACATGTTCACTGGACATGGGCACAGCAGTGACAATGGAATTTGCCAAACTCAGGACGTTCTGATTGTTACACTTCACGGCAAAGAGATAGGTTAGGTAAAAACATAAAATACTCTTGCTAGAAGGTTACAATGTAACATGACTTTATTTCTTAGAATTCAGAACAACTCACAAGAACCCAAAACACAGAGAAAGAGAGAGAGAGACCTCCCAACAGTCTTGGGTTTCATGGCACAGACCTACTTTGACCCCCAAAACCCTCCGTCCCAGTTGAAGCAGAACATTTTCTGCATACAGGGCTGCCTGGTGGGGAGGAGCAGTTTGTCTCAGACCATCCCTTTAGAGAGGGCCCCCAAAATGAGTGGCATTGCAACCTGATGCATGGGGTCTCAGTGCCACTCATGTTTGGCCTGACCTCCATTCTGTCTATGGAGGGACAGCTTGGCCAAATCTGAGTGGTGGTCACAATCCCCATGTGCTAGGTCGCAATGCCAATCAAATTTGGTCAGTCCATCCCTCCATCTCCAGAGGGGCGGATGTTCCAAGCCCGAGTGGTACTGCATCTCACTTTAGCCTCTTGAAACAATGGGAGATATGGAGAAAGCAGGCTGCTCCTTAAAACAGAGAGGCACAACCCACCTCACCTTAATCTAAGATAGCTGGCTGCAAACTGTCGGTCTCTGATTTCGTGCTTCTGTACAGAGCCCCCTGCCTGCAAGCAGGGCCAGGAAAATGCTTGAGAATATGAAATGAAAGATCACAATTTTTACATGGTTTTCAATATACCATATTGATGTATCTTGATTTTTAGTAAGGTTTTTGACACAGTTCCATATGACATTCTTATAAGCAAACTAAGGAAATGTTGTTCAGATGAAATTACTAGAAGGTAGGTGCACAACTGGTTGAAAAACCGTGCTCAAAAAATAGTTATCAATGGTACGCTGTAAAACTGGGAGGGCGTATCTAGTGGGGGTCTCACAGGGGACTGTCCTGGGTCTGGTACTATTCAGTATTTTCATTAATGGACTTGGATAATGGAGTGGAGAGAATTTTTATAAAATTTGTGGATGACACCACGCTGGGAGGTGTTGCAAGCATTTTGGAGGACAGGATCAGAATTCAAAATCATCTTGGCAAATTGGAGAATTGATCTGAAATCAACGAGATGAAATTCAATAAAGACAACTGCAAAGTACTTCACTTAGAAGGAAAAAAATCAAATGCACAACTACAAAATGGAGAATAACTGGCTAGGTGGTTGTATTGCTGAAAATACAATGGGGGTTACAGTGGATCACAAATTGAATATGAGTCAATAATGTGATGCAATTGCAAAAAAGGCTAAAATTCTGAGGTGTGTTAACAGGAGTGTCGTATGTCTGACATGGGAGGTAATTGTCCTGCTCTACTTAGCATTGATAAGACCTCAGCTCGAGTACTATGTAGAGTTCTGGGTACCACCTTTCAGAAAAGATGTGGACAAATTGGAGAGCATCCAGAGGAGAGTAACAAAAAAGATAAAAGGTTTAGAAAACCTGACCTATGAGGAAAGGTTAAAAAAAAATCTGGGCATGTTTAGTCTTAAGAAAAGAAGACTGAAGGGGGAACCTGATAACAGTCTTCAAATATTTTAAGGGCAGTGTCATAAATATAAAGGGAAGGGTAAACACCTTTAAAATCCCTCCTGGCCAGAAGAAAAATCCTTTCACCTGTAAAGGGTTAAGAAGCTAAAGGTAACCTCGCTGGCACCTGACCAAAATGACCAATGAGGAGACAAGATACTTTCAAAAGCTGGGAGGAGGGAGAAAAACAAAGGGTCTGTGTCTGTCTGTGTGATGCTTTTGCCGGGGACAGAACAGGAATGGAGTCTTAGAACTTAGTAAGTAATCTAGCTAGGTATGTGTTAGATTTTGATTTCTTCAAATGGCTGAGAAAATAGCTGTGCTGAATAGAATGAATATTCCTGTCTGTGTGTCTTTTTTGTAACTTAAGGTTTTGCCTAGATGGATTTTCTATGTTTTGAATCTAATTACCCTGTAAGGTATTTACCATCCTGATTTTACAGAGGTGATTCTACAGAATGTGCCCCCATCTCACAGAACCTAGCACAATGGGGCCCTGGTGCATGACTGAGGCTCCTAGATGCTACCAGCATAGAAATATTGTAATTATTAAACTGCATTTTAAGACCTAGCATCATAGATTTACCTTCTAAAGTAATGTATAATGGCATTAATTGTAAGCCAAATTTTAGATACAATGAAAAAAATAGGCATAATATATGAAAATTATTTAATCAGTATAAATACAATTTATCTTTTATTCGTAAAAATCAACGTTCAAAGGATCCATATAATCAATAAAATATCATGTAAATACTTTGCCTTGGTACTAGGGTGACCTGACAGTTACAAAAATCGGGACGGGGCAGGGGGCAATAGGAGCCTATATAAGAAAAAAGACCCCAAAATCGGGACTGTCCCTATAAAATTGGGACATCTGGTCACCCTACTTCGTACCCAAATATTTTATTGGTTTATAATGGCAGATATAGTGGTAAATTTATGCATTTTGAAATAATATTCTATTTCACATATTCTGAAAGTATATTTAAAATAAAATTATTTGCTCAAGCTCTGATGAACCTGAAGTTTAACGAGAATGCATTCACCTAGGAATAGAGTGCAGTGGACAAGAATTAAATGCAACTGTTGGAGGAGCTTTTAAGTCAAAAAGTTATACTGTTATTTTGATCAGATCTGATTTTAGACTGCCACATCTCTGCTGATATTTTGTAAAATCCTGCAGAGACCCGCCAGGTTCATATTAACATATCTGGGTAATGATTTCATATCTAATGTTAGAACAAAACAGCTTGTAAGAGGGACTATAAAAGGCAGCCCTTTTTCACATCCGTCCATACTAAATAAAGTAAATAAATAAATAAATAAATAAAGGCAACTAACTAACCAACCAAATAAGGCTATAAAATTTATAGCCAATTTTGTTATATTTCCTGGGCTTTCCTAGAAACATTCAGTATCTCATTATGACTCTCCGTTAGCAATTTAGACATGATGGCCATAGGTTTATCATTTTCCCGCCTTTTTCAGCCAGATCTGACAGACTCTGTGGGGGCAGCTGAAGGCCCAATTTAAGCACTTCAGGGAGGAATTTCTGAAGCAAACAAATAATATTTTCCCCTTCAGTGGTGCCTGGTATGAGATCTATTTTCAGGTCATTCTGCTTCTCTTCATATTTGTCCATTCTTTTTCAGTGAGATAAATTTCACCCCTAAACTCATTAGTTTACACAGCAGTTTGTTATTCGTTTTCTATATAAGCCAGATGAGATTGAATACTGAAGGCCTCTCTAGAAAGGACAAAAATAATCTTTGAAATCATCTCCAATCTCTGCCAGATATTTTCAGTGCTGCTATGTCTTGAGTTAGACTCTGCAGGTCAGTGAGCCAGACTGGATCATTTGTTGGCCTTTTTAAACTCACGAATCTCTCTTTAATTACCCATATTTTATCCAGTCAGTTAAGATTTAGCTTTTGAGAGAGAAACTTTGTCAATTTGTCCAAAAGATATTAATTTAGAATAAACTTGTGGGTGAGGAGTAAGGACATCCAACATCAGGCAGCCATCTTGCCAGGTACCATAAAACATGCTCCCACCTTTGTGCAATAATTTTTATTATAAAACACACAAGGTTACGTTGTGAAACCATCCATAAGTTACACTCATCACATTTCCTTCTCTACATCCCGATTATTGACAAAAAGAGAGAGACAAAGATATTCATCTGAAGAATGTTCCTCAGACCCCATTTATGGCACAATTATAACCACTCAGGGCACACGCTTACAAACACAATTTTTAAATTTGTTGCGTAGATGTGACCTTGACCACATTCTTTACCCAGGCTTGAATGGATCCAACTTGAGCCTTGCTAATAAAACAGCTAAGTTCCCATCAAAATGGCAAGTTGGAAACACTTTCTAGCGGGTTCACTGGACAACTGTATTTTAATCAGATCTTGACTCAGCTGCAGCTGTAGTGTTGACAGGTCATTTGGGGATGTAGTCCACATTACGCTGGACACAACCACTTTGTGACTTGCCTGCTGTATGTGCAAACTAACCTTTGCATTTCTACCTGAACAATGTACTGAAGCACATTATACCAGTGATTCTCAACTGGGGGTATGCAAGAGGTTTTCCAGGGGGTACATCAACTCATCTAGATATTTGCCTAGTTTTACAAAAGGCTACATAAAAAGCACTAGCGAAGTCAGTACAAACTAAAATTTCCTACAATGACTTGTTTATATTGCTCTCTATACTGAATTGTAAGTACAATATTTATATTCCAATTGATTTCATAATTATATGGTAAAAACAAGGAAGTCAGCAGTTTTTCATTAATAATGTACTGTGTCACTTCTGCATTTTTATGTCTGATTTTGTAAGCAAGTAGATTTTAAGGGAAGCAAAACTTGGGGGACGCAAGACAAATCAGACTCCTGAAAGCGGTACAATCGTCTGGAAAGGTTGAGAGCTGCTGCATTCTACAACAGTGATTTATACAACACTGATTCCTTGAACACCCACGAATCTAGCATTTCCTGGTGCCTGAGTGACAGGTGCGCTCCCAATGAGAACAATTTGCATTGTTAAGCATTTCAGTGCTTTTATTCGTATAGCACCTATTAGTTTAGAGTACACTAATGTAAAATGCTAGCTGCGCCCTTTTGCTTGCTTGCTGAGCAATGGCAAGAGCAAAAAAGAAGCTGTGTCAAAATTTCAAATACCTGTCCATTTTTCAGAACTGAATTGAGGGCAAAGTAAGGAGATGCTAAAAGACGCTGGCTCTATGACTAACAATCTACAGAGGTGAATATTAAAACAGTCACAATTCAGTAGTGCCAGTCATAAAACAAACCCCCTGATTCACAAATAAATACTGTCATAAAAAAATTGTGATTCCTGTTGAATCATGTTATTCAATGTGAAGTATTCAGGAAACCACTGTGTATTTGTGATGCGTTCACAACCCTCCAAATCTTCAAAAATTATAACAGGAATGAGTATTTGTCCACAAAATTCATCCCCTTAAATGTATTATTTACTGTTCAACTAATTATTGATTATTCTCTTGTTTAAAAAGCTTCAGTCATCAAGTCAGGGAGCAGAAACAAAACTGTGCGACCAAGACAACCAACCATACAATAGCAAATAGCCGAAACAAAATCACAGACTGAAAATTAATCTTCCGAACTACTCAGTGAATACTTACTAAAAACCAAATTTGATTTTTAAAAAATAATTCTGATAAATAATTTCAATTTTTATTTACATTTTCACAGTTGCACAAAATATTGTGTTTTAAGCTTTTTTAAAATTATTTTTAGCAGTTAAATTTTCACAGTTGTGGGAAATATTATGCCAGACACTGGGTGGGGAGGCCAGACAATTATTTAACAGCAGCAGACATGGAGATTCAAAATGTTAAAGCTTTATCACCGTTAAAACACACTATTAACATGACATGTCAAAATATATAAAATAAATATCCTTAAATCAAACTCTAATCAGTTTTCAAGCAGTATTTTTCTTAGTTTACCTCTCTGTAAACTTCAGTCATCCTTGATGAAACTGCTTTTCCCCCACCAGTTTGTATGTGTGTGGTGAAATCAACTTTTACTGATAAATATCTAATCCTTCCAAGTCTAAATATATTCTGACAGAAGAGGCTCAGTGTTATGTTTTGGCACACACACAGAGAATTAGATTTTAAAAAAACCCAATTATACTCTTCCTGGAAGGTTGCAACATAACACTACTTTATTTCCTAGAATTGAGAACAACAACAACAACATGCAAGAATCTAAAAACAGAAGGAAAGAAAAACAGGCTGCTCCCTACCACAGGGAGGCACAACTCACCCCACCTTGCTTTAAGTGAGCTCTCTTCAAACTGACTCTTCTGTTCTGCTTTGCTATAGAATCTTCTACCCTGCAAGGAGGACCTAGAACACCCCTCACCGCTGATGCTCCGACAGGGATCGCTTGCAATTCCAGCACAGTCCTCAATACAGCACACCTAGTTCATGAATTATTCATTAACCAGGGATTGGATCCTGCCAACTGCTGAGTACTCTGGCTGCATCCAATGAAACATTTAGGCATGTGACCAACTTTAAGGCCATAAATATTCCATTGATTTTGATCAGATTACTCTCACATGCTTAATGTTGAGCATGTGCTTAAATGTTTTACTGGGAGGAGCCAGTGAGCTCAGCACCTTGCAGTACTGAGCCTCAAAAAAGAGGCTTAAATTCATGCTGAATATTGGACAAAATTTTCACACATAGAGGCTTCAAGTTAGACACTGAATTGCATATTTAGGCACCCAAGTGGCCTAATATGTCAAGATGCAGCAAGAGGTGCTACAGATGTATCTGAAAGCCCCCAAATCAGCTACCTCTTAAACAGCAGCACCAATAACAGGAGTAGAGAAAGGCAAAAAAATTTCAGTGCATACTAAATTTGCCAAAGAATGCATTTTTCAGGGCACCAAAATTATCTGTGAATTTAGGTCAAATCTGGCAAATAGTTTTGGTTAGAAAAAAAAATCTGGAAAAAGCATCTCCAGTTTTTAAATAAACCATTTTGTCATTTTTTAAAAAATGACTTTAAAATGAAATGGCAATTTGAATTCACATTCAAAACATTTCATTTGACCAAACAATTTGTTTGTTTTTGTTTTCTCCGTTTGGCAAGAAAAACTAAAAACCTTCACTTTCAGTTAGAAGCTAAACAGTATTTTTTTCAGCTCAGCAACTGAACTAAAATAAACAAACATTTTTTCACTCAGCTATAGTCGGGAGTAAGGAGAAGATTTTCAAGGACAGAAAATGCATTGGTATTTCCATTGAAAAAAAGACAGGAAAAGAAGCTGAGGTGCTTGAAGACATCAAAGCTACCTTGAAGTAGTAAATGTAGGCCAGAAGGATCTGAAATAGGGATGGGGGAATCTTCTGAGACAGGCTTGAGCAATGACTAAATACAGAGAGCAAGGCTAAGAGGAGGGAACTGTTTCTTGACCATAACATTAGAATCAGTGATTTCTGTATGTGGAACTGCCGAGGTGCAGATTTGTCCATCTCTGTTCAAGGTTAACAGGACGTTTTGTACAATTTGTAAATAACTGGATGACCTAGAGAAGACAACAACTGGGATGTATGCTTTCAGCAGCAGTAAATCAATGCTATTCCCCGCTCTTCTTGCAAGTTTTGTATCTTCTGGCTTGCTTTTTCAGATTGCCCTCAGATTTTCAATAAGCAGCTACCCTCAAATAATGTCCAAATCTACGTATTTTGTTGCCTTGCATCCAGCGAAGATACGGAACTCAGCTAACCGCTCTCGCTGTACCGGTCTAAGGGAATTTAGAGAGCTTTCTACCTATTGTGGCTCACTGTCACAAACCCTGGCTAGTTTCTGTAATATACACACATCCAACAATTCTTCCCCGGCCTAGCCTCACCACATACCAGTAAACAATGGCGTAGTTTGTGGCAACAAGGAGGAGAGCACCCACATAGTGCCAGCTGAAGCACATGGTGATGAACATGATGTTTCCATGGTCAGTGCAGTCCCAGGCTGGCCCAAGGTGGGTATAGCAGAAACCCAATCTGGTTGGAATGAAGGGATACATTATCTTCCAGAGAAGGAAGCAGGTCAACTCAGCTAACTGCTCACGTGCTGAGCGAGACCCTGGGGCTTTGTTTGCACCACTTTGCCCAGTTGTGGTGGGTGGAGAGGCATGCCTTCAGGGAAGGGGAGTAAAACATACGCAGCTTGCATTGTAGTTTCACTCTTTTCTGTGGTATGACTTCAAGCGGCTTGTGCCATGCACAGTAGGCAGGTCAACAGCTCTTTGTGTTGAACGCTGCAGAAAGGTCTTGTAGTAGGAACATGCAAATACTGCCTGTATCCATAGCCACAAGGAGGGTCGCATGCCTCTAACAAATCCCCCCAGCTCCATACATTAATTAGCAGTCTGGATAGGCTGACAGATAAGCACCACCTAATTGAATCTTCTTGCTTGGTTCATTTTCTCTTCTCTCTGTTCCCACTCCAAAGTGTATAGAATCATGGAAAGCAGAGGTAGAAAAGGCCTACCTAGCCCCAGCACATCGAGTTCATGCACCCGAGCTTGTGCAGGAATGAGCCCTGTAGCACAATTTTCAGTGATTCCTCCAGCATGAGTGGCACTTCCTTTAGGAGACTATTCCATAGCAAGAGCTCCCAGCCTGGAAATTTCCCCAGATATTTAGAGTGGCAGGGGGTGGAGAGGAGTGCTGAGCTAAATTTCAGAAATGTTTAGGATGGAAAAAAAAAAATTAAGACAAGTTTTTTTCCTTCTTGGTGCATTAGCTCAAGGTGTGTGTAAACATGCCTTTTTAAAATACTATTTTTATTTGTAGACACATGTACTTGAAAATTATATAATTAAATTATACCGTACACAAAAAACAATGAAATATACCATATTAACACACGAAAGAGAATGATGACCTTCCTGTATATCTCCCAGTACTCTAGCTGTAATCCAGGGGTTTTGGTCAAACCCATTTCAGGGTAGTTCATGAAATGCCAGTCTACGGTTTCGAACTCTACAGTTCAATGCTAAATCTCAATTCGATTCGGAAACTGGATTAGCTGAAGGGGGTGCAAATAGCTTAGCCAACCACGTAGATATGAAATTCCAAATGCCAACTTGCTCATGCAGTGTAGTCATAACATTAGACTGGGTGTAGACATTATCTATAGTATTATTTTAAAAAGGAAAAAAAAATTAGCACACTTTTCAGCTCTAAAGGGCATCTGCAGGGATGGGGGGGGCGGGGAGAGAAAATTCTTACACCTTAGTTCTGTACATATTGCATAATGGGACATTGTACACACTCTCCTCCCACCTTAGATACCCCATTGTAAAGTCTCAACTTTATTTAAAATGGCAAATAAAAATCTCATCTTAAGTGCTTTAAACAAGGTGGACAATCCTCAGGAAAGCAGAGAAGTCAGCCAAGTCCTCACTTTTCATCCAACCCATCCTCTGGGAGAAGGACGGGTTCAGGGCTTTGGTTGGTTTTCCGTAAACAAAACCCACAGTCCAGTTCGACATCGATATTTCCGAAGTTTGCCTGACATGCCTTTCTGTACCTGCATTAAAAAAAAAAAGAAAATAAAAATATTAATGTGCACACTAGCCTGATGATGAAACATTGATCTAATTAGTAACTGATTTGTGTAAAGTCACTAGGCTTTTTGTTATCTTTGTTACATTAAAAACTGTTCAACTCTTTGTAACATGGGATCCTTCACCATCATTTCTCCCATAAGAACATTTAATTTAGGCATATGCTTTTAGTCTGGTTATGTTAACCTGGTATATTCAGCTAGTCAGACTGTTTGTGTCCTAAAAGCCCACTGCTACCAGTGTCAACGATGAGAGAATCAATTAAATATTTTCAAGCAACAACAATTAAGTTATTATGGAAGCACCCACCGTAAAAACACGTGGTTACCCATCAAACAGCAGCAGCTTTAGGTGCTTATTTGTTCTGATTCTCTCCTGCACTTGATACGTACATGTCACTCCCATTGGTACTAATCTGAATTCTGTGCACACAGCGAAATGTGAACAGGTTAATCAGCATAGCACTGCAGTGCTATTAAAAGTAGTTCTAATTATTGCACAAACTATCAGCCACTGACAAATAATGACTAGTTACTGTAAAGTAGACACAAATTGTTGTCTAGTCCTGGCATGCCACTGCCCCGCCCCACCACATACCAAGAAGAAAAAACAGAGTTGGCTGCTGTGACGAGAAGAGCAGCTGCGTAATGCCAGAAGAAGCACATGGTGAGGAATTTGAAGTTTCCATGGTCAGTCTGGTCCCAGCCTGGCCCTCCCCACGGTGGGGACAGCACAAACCCAATCTGGTTAGAAGAAGAAAAAAATGAACCATTTTACAGAGAAAGACAGGTATCAGCCCCTCTAGCACATCTCGGTTATTATGGCAACATCCACCCATTGACTAGAAGCAGAATGCTCTTGGCTCACTATCAAACCACTGCCTGCACCAGTTCTCCCTGCTTGCAACAACCTCTTGGCTTGACAAACTTTTTTAAACAGGGGGATTTGTTAATGTTACATCAGTCTCTAACTCTTTAGATGCCAGAAATGAATACGCTCACCTTTACAATTCTGAACAGAAGGACGGACGCTGGGCAAACCTCAACCTCGCCTCCCCTCCCCTCCCCCAAACCCTTCTCCTGAGCACTAGAATTTGTCTAGTCCACGGTGCTAGACACAAGAAGATTAGAGAGGTTTCCTAGACAAGAAATATTATATAGAGTGGTTAAAACAAACGCTTTGGAGTCAGACGACATGATTCTGTGTTTGAGCTCATTAGCAAAGCCTCAACACTGTTTTAAAGGCAGGTGAATGCTACGACCATGAGGGGGGGACACCCAATTCAAGATTTTGTTATACTTGCAGTGGTCAATATTGCATATATACTCAATTCTCCATATAGTAGCTGCAGTGCAAGAGAAGAGCATAAAACCTATGGCTTATGTGGTGAAATATTCAGGGCAATCTACAGAATCCAGAGATTAAATCCTTTTGACAATGACTTAAAATGCCTTAAAGAATTTTTTATTGGTCTTACCATGTCCTTTCCCCACAAAGCGAAACTGTACTACAAGAGCTGCTAAGCAATACAAACACAGATGGACATTCCTTCCCAAAGTAGGAGCTAAGTGATTTTTAAAGATCCAATGGGCAAAATTCACCCCTGGAGTAAATCCACTGAAGGTAATAGAGAATTTGGCCCAATGTGTCATTACCAAATATTATCTGGAAGAATGAACAGCTATATAGTTACATGGTATTTACTAAGAAACACCCAACAAGATCACCAATAATTAAAGGATACTAACCATGGGTCTATAATGAGTAATGTTAGCTCTTTGGGGCTGTCTTTTTGTTCTGTGTTGGTACAGCACCTAACAGAATGGGGTCCTGCTCCATGACAGGGGCTCCTAGGTGCCGTCACAAAACAAACAATAACATCACTGCCTTCTCTCCTTTCCTTGTCCCCTCCGAACCTAAAGTTCAGCTGAAAAGTATCAGATCAGAACAACTGACCTGCCAGAACCAGGATCCCTGGAGAATGAAAAAACTGGTTCTGAAGAACTCCAGGATGGTGTGATCCCGCAGGAACACTTCCATCAGGGCACAAAAGGCTCCGCCAAATATAGCGATGAGCAGCAAGGAGTGGAGGTGCTGATCCAGAGCAGTATTACTGTAGTCATGGAAACAGAACAAGAAACCTGCCAAAAATCAAACCACATTACATAATAATTAAATTGTATCAAGACAGTGAGTGAAGAGGATCATCAGTGACCATAGGCAGCGTGGGTTGCATTTAATGCAATAGATAGATACATTTTTTTCTGCTTTATGCATATGCAACTACCTGCCCATTAGGCAAAGACGGGATATTTGAATTTTATGGGACAAATCAGGTGAGAGCTCCCCACTCTGATAATCTTCAATCATGGGGAGCGGCAAGGAGGACAAAACATTACACTCCATAGCACCAAGCTTAAAAAATTGCACCCCAAGACTATCTGCTTCCTCCAGCAAGGCAGAGCTTAAAGCTTCTTTTGCCCTAGTCTATAGTGTCTGCCCGATAGGGCATCAGATGGGTGCGTCTGCAGTACCCACTCCCTGTCCAAAACAGGAAGCAGCAATAAGAGTCAGTCCAAGTCTCGGAGCAGAACAGTGAGCTTTATACTGGAATGTCTTCCCTGCCAAGGATCAAGCCAAGGAAAAGAAGCTCCATTTCGGTCACTGCACATCACCATAAGTCACCACGAGAAGGATCAGGTCCTAACACACAATCAACCTCCTCCCCCATAATCACACAGGGCCATAGGAGAGGGGAAGGAGCTTCCTCTCCCTAAACCACCACTGCCATCTAGTGGCTGTAAAATATGCATAGCCTCCAAATATCCAACTCATCACTGCAGTCAGGGCCCTATGCACGCCTGTTTCCCATGCCTCCAAAGCTGGTTCTGCCTTTCTGTGATTATTATTAGAGCAAAGTTTGGTTCCCCTCTTTAGTGGTCACGTAGCGGACATTACAATTTCTATGGCTGCCTTTGTTGTCCGCACAATATGGCGGAGTTGGGATGCTGCACCACTAAAAACAAAGGGCCTTGGGACTGTTTCATTGCCCTGCTGGACGCATGTAATTAGAACCAGGAAAAATGCTCACAACAACAACACGAACACAAAACCTCACAGAACTTGCCAGGATTCATTGCAGGTTCAAACCTTGGGCCACGTGCATTGAGAGCTTCAATTGAGGCTCTGAGACTTTTCACATGAACCTGGGCACCAGCCACAGTTTCATATCCAATCCCATCAAAATGTGATCCAGTGACTCATGAAGCAGTTTATTAGCTCTCCAGCTATGTTCTCTCAACCAAGTTTCTGTCATCTGAAAAGTTCAAGTCAGCCAAATAGTTCAGCCCTTTTGTCATTACTTACTACTCACCTTCAGTAAACATAGCCACAGACAGCAAGAGGCGATCCAGTCCCAGAGACAGCTTGAGCGGGGAATAGGAGAGAACATCCACAATGCCCGAGAGGCCATAGAAGAGGTACATGGTCATGTACTGCCAGTTAGTCAGCTTCTCCCAGCTGTGGGTCTCCCCACTGTAGAGACCCATGTGGGGGCCGTCGGGGACAAACTGCTCAGCCAGCATCCCTAGACAGCAGAGGCAAATACAGATGATGTTTTTTTCCTTCTAAATGAGGATAGGATGCAGAATATCATCCAGGCTGAAGAGAATGAGAAGTCCCAATGGAGTTTGTTTAGGATCACCTATTGGAGACACTTCCTGGTATGCAATTCATAAAGCATGCTTGTAGGGTGGTGTAGGGTTTGCCTGGTTGTTTTTGAGGATGCTGTAAGACTTCTACATAAAATGCTAAAATGAAGGCCACTAAGGCATCTGAAAACAGAATCATCCATTTTCTGCCACGGGGCAAGTCCACAGAATCTCTGATGAGAGAATACTTGCAGCATGGGAATGGCAGGTTTTTCATGGGCCATTGGGCTACTTGGGAAAGTAGTAGTGACTAATAGTCCATCCTTACCTGCTACAGCAAGGAAAGCTTTGGCTGCCCCTTCGAGGATATCCAGTTTTTGGATCCAGCGGCTTGCCTGACTGTCTGCATTCAGCGTCCGGCTCAAGTATTTTAGTGGGTATTTCACAGACCACCCGAGCCCAAAGACCAGGAAGAAAGTGCCCCTAAGGGCATTGCCTTTGAAGCTTGACATCACTGAGCCAACTTGCTGGATACCTGGGCCTGAAAGGATAACAATGTTCAAAGTCACCCTGTCATTGATCACCCTGACAACAGGATGACTCAGAGGAGCCTTGCCTCTCTAGATGCAGTGTCCTGGAGTCTGCAATGTTGTCACACCAAGGCACTTGGCTTCCTATGAAATCCCAATGCACATCTCTGTCCTTATAACAGAGTGGTAATCAACAGTGATTAGAAAAGAAATACAGAAAGAGCCACGATACCACTGGAGGAGAAGGGGGAAGGATTTGCATAATAAATGGATTGCCCATGGCAGGGGCTTTTTAATGCTATGGGAAATCATAGAATCATAGTACTGGAAGGGACCTCAAGAGGTCATCTAATCCAGTCCCCTGCACTCGTGGCAGGACTAATTATTTAGACCATTCCCTTGATAATATTTACAGAAGAGCAGGGCAGCCAGATGCTTTTTAAATGGGAAGGAAGCAAAGTTATTGCTGGCAAAAAGTAAGTAGGTAAGATTTTTAGGAACATTAACTCCCTTCAGGCAAAGTAATTAATAGGGTGCGAGTCCAGCCAGCCAGGTTGGATGTGATTTCTTAATCGCTCCAGAGAACTTTGGCTTCATTAAAACTTGAATACTGAACAACCGAGATAAACAAATGAGATTTCTATAAACTTAAGATGACCAGACATCCCAGGTTTTGGGGAACAGCCTAGAATCCCACGTACAAAAATGCAAGGATCACAGAGCACATATGGAAAATGTAACAATGACTACATTGGCACGTCCATGCATGATTCTCACATCAAGCATGTGAGATGCATTGACACCAGACTTAGAGATTGAATCTTCAGAAACAAGGAGACAGTTAATGTCTGAGGGCATTGTTTTCTGTGTTGGACTCACAGAGCAAGGCCAGAGGTGGGAACCGGTTGACATAAAACAAAACAAACAAAAATCAAAACAGAAGAAGTTGAGATCCAATGAGCATTTCTGGCCATGGGAAACTGGGAAACTGTACACTTTGAGGAATATTAACTGGCACTCAAAATCTAGCAAGAGGTCCAAGAAACTCGTGCAGCGAGCACAGGAATGCACAAGGAGTTATCATTCAAATGCTTGCTACAAAATTCTCATGCTGTGCTTTAAATAAATATTCTCTTGGGACAGTCTCATTTCCTCTTAGTACCCTCCTGCTACTTAAACCTTCCTTTTGCCATTTTGTACCCTTCCATTCTTCTTCATGCATTCTCCTGTGTCATTCTTGTACTGGGAAACACGTCCCCTTTTGTGCCACACAAACCTTCCTCTCTTTCATCAGATCTTTATCACTCTCCTTCCACTAAGACTAATAATAACCCACCAAAAAGAGAGACAGACACTGTACTCTGATGATATTGAACCTTTCCTGTTTATATCATATGTTAGTGTCCAGTTTATACTGTGAACCCCTTGGGGCAGTGATTATCCTTATGGAATGTTTGTAGAGTCCTGAGCACATGGGCTGTCAGAATCTAGATCGACAACACCTTGACACATTTTCTAAGTCCTCCCATGCTCGGAGTAATTAGGTGTGCAATTCAAAATTAAGATAGGGTGTGGTATGGATAGGTACTGGAGATGAGGGATGAGGATGGCTTTACAAAACCTCAAAAGGTTGGGTTTGTGTTTTACAAAACCCAAGTCAGGACAGATTGGCTCTGGCCTCATTTTCTCCAAGTGGAGTTGATTAAAATAAGTGATTCTGGTTTTGGATCATCTTTACACCTATATGCTCAGATAAAAGCATTATCCTTTATGCCACCAGGGCCTACCTTTCATTCTTACTTAGAACATCTATGTACAATGAGTTATGATGGGTCTCAGTTTAAAAAGTAACACCTAAAAAAGTCCCCATTGACATGGCACAGGAACACCCATATATTTCTCATCACGGACAGAGGTTAATAGTAGGGTATCTTGGAAATCAATACTAGAACTAATTGTATTCTGTGGTCCAGCTGGCATAAATGGTCATAGCTCCCTTGACCCAAATGGAGCTGTGTTAATTTATGCCTGTTGATGATCTAGCCCGGTAGACACATTTATCAGTAACTTGGCATATGGAGTGAATGGGGAGGTAGCAAAAGCTGCTGTGAAATATTTAGGTTGGAGAAGGATTGTGAAGAATGACAAAATGAATTTAAAAACCTTAATGGGCAGCCAGAATGGCAAAATAAAATGTAAAATAGTAAGTGTGAATTAATGGACACAGAAAGGAATGTTTTAAGCCACTCAGAGTAGTTGGTCTGAATGAGATTATCTTGCATGCAGAGGATTGTGGTGTTATTGAAGATGGCCATGTCTGTTAACAACTCTGTGCACTGAGCAATCTATGTATTGCCATAAGTGAACAAGATGCTTTGCAGAGTAATAGGAAGACAACGTCTCCACCTCAAAGAGCTTACATTCCAAATTAGACAGATAATTATAGACAATGGGTCAGGAGTGTGGGGAAGGGGAAAACACCTGGAGAGGGGAGGAGAGGAGAAAGAGAGTCACTTTTTTTTGAGAAGACTGTATTTTCATTCTTGCAGGACATGTACACTGTAGGTGTTTGTTTTGCATTTGTGTTTCCCCAAATATAATTAGGGGTCAGAGAGGAAATGGATTGCACCTGAGGGGAGATAAGTGGCAGAAGCGAAGACAAAGGAAGTGACTTTTAGAGAGGGATCTGAAAGCAGAGAGTCCATTAAACACAATGTGTGTCATATGTAAAATTATATGTAAGCTCTTTGGGGGCAGGAACTATGTCTTATTTGTTCATTAACACACTTTGCATAATTTTAGGTACTGTACCTATAATAAATACAACCCTTTCTGGACTCTGAACTCACCATTTTGACAGATAATAGTTTAGAGGCACACCAGTTGGAAAGACAGGTTTTTTTTTAAGAAGAATTATGGTTAGCACCGAGGTCAGACACTTTCAAATTACTAAAAACAAATAAACACAGTATCTTTCAACCAGCCCCATGGCACTAACTGTGAAGCCTACTTCATCACATCTCCTGCTTTATCAGCTGTGTAATTTAGATATAGATCCATGGGGAAAATGGACTAAATTCTAAGCAAGTTGTAGTTTAGAAACAAACCCAGATCAGCTGCAAAGAATCAAAAACTTGGCTCATATTTTACAGTGAACTAATCTGCATTCCAATAGACTGGGAATATGGCTTTGATCAGAAGGTATCGTTATCTGAGTTTCCCTTCTCTCTGTTCTGGCAGACTGCAATGCTTTTGAGATTTTGAGGTCACTTGCCTGATAGTCATATAAGACACCTGCATTATCGCCCTAAAGAGCGTTTCATCGTTGCATTGACTGCTGTGTTCAGTCTCCCCGTGTTCTGTTTTTTAGCTCTTCAGCTCCAAACCCTGATCTCTTTTATATGCCTTCTCCCCTATCTCAAATACCCCAGGACCTGTTCACCTAACAGAGATGGGTTCAGCTTATTGCTTACTTCATAACAGGGCACTGGTGCAACAGTCTGTGCAGAGAAATGTGCTTTGTTGCATTTTAAATTAATCAGGGCTTTACAACCTCTTCCCCCAATGGGAAAGATAGGTGCCTGTGTGGGAGGAGAAGCGATAGACGGGACAATATGAACAGCAGTTATTTCTAGAGAGGAGTTTGGACCAATCCCCTAAGATCTGAGCAGCCCTTAACTTCATCTGTGGAAGGGGCCTGAAATACTGACAGTGTCTTGGAACCTGCCCAGCTGTGTTGATAAATACCAGCCTAAGCCACAAAGCCCTTTGGCCAAGCTCTAGAGCTCAAGTGGGCCCATTTAGTCATGAACATTCACAGGGCATTGCAAATCCCTTTCCAATTTGGCGAGGTTCACATCCCCTTTCCCAAGAACAGGGTTTCATTTGCATGGGAGGAGGGGACACGGCTGTTACCCCTGCGAATAGCTGAATGTGCACGTACCCATGACTCTTGGTTCCACAGCGCCTGCTCTCTGCTCAGAAGGATTCCAGTCAGCCCATCGGGGGACGCGGCAATGTGAATTTTTGGTGACCAATCACAGCACTTATAATGAGAACCGCCATGGTAAATAATTCACATACATTCATAAAAAAAAAAAGCAAACAATCAGAGCCTGCTTGTGGATAATTTGCCAAGAGGAGAAAGAGAGCTCCTCAGCTGGTTGACTGCCATGCACACACACCTGGAAGCATCTGCTTTCTGGGTGTTGAGCTGCTGGCTGACCTCGCCCAGTGGTTAGGCTGGTGGAGGGGATCCCTGAGGAAGGAGCGACCTTCAGCTCAGCATAGCCTTCCAACATCCTCCAAAAACCAATCGCTGGAAGATCCTTTTCACTAAAGATCACTAAGTTTAAGAGCCAGACAGTGACTCTTTTGGGGGGTGGGGTGGGGAAAAAGAGGGGTTAACCATGGGAACTCGAAAAGACCTCCTGAGCATCTCTTCATCCCAACAGCATGAAACGTATTCCCAGCTTGTTCCCCCTTGCATCTAGATCACCCTTCCTTCCAGCTCCCTAGACCTTAGAAAACTCAGAAAGCCAGGTTCACACACAGACCATTCAGCATCTCCCCATGGAAGGGAGGAGGAAGGGGAATTTACCTGTGCTGTCTGCACTGCCTGCTTCCTTCCTGCTGCAGAGGTGAGGTGCACCTGTTCCCACTCGCACTCCAGATGTGAGCAGCAGCAGCGGTAAGAAGAAGTGAGATGGAAGTCCCAGATAAGGGGAGGAGTAGAGCAGGGAGGTGACTCTCCATCCGGATGCTCCACCCTAAACATCTTCAAACCAGATCAGAAAAGGTCTGAGTCAACCAGTTTTCACAATGATTGACACCTGTTTGCTGCTGTATTTCCAAAGGAAAGTTAACGTTCTTCTGTCATTTCACCATAAAATTAAAAAACAAACAAACCCAACACTAAATTTTTGTTCTTGTGATAACCTGGCTTACTCAGGTTACATCATATTCAGGTTTTGATGACTGAAGATAGCCTGGTCAGTATTCTGACTAGTCAAGTTTGTTGCAGTTCAAAGGGATGGGAGAACTCAATAGCCTTACAAGTTGGAAGCTCGCAAAATTTTTCGGGCCTGAATTCTCAGTTACATTAATGCCCCATCACATGGCTTTGACAGTGTGAAGCAGGTGTAACTGCCAGAGGGGTGCAAGGGGGTGGGGGTAGGAGTTAATATAACTGAGAATTCAGGCCATGGGTTTCATAAGTTGAAGCAGAGAACTTGTGAAATCTCCCTCCGTCATAAAACACTCATTCATTTCTATGAAGATTCAATTATAAAGTCCTCTTAATCTATCTATAAGCACTCACTTCTTTCATCTAACATTCCACCACTAACCCTCCACTGAGCAGCTGCTCAGTATCATCATACCCACATTAAACAAAAGATGACGAGTTAATATAGCTACTTAAACAATTGCAAAGGTCTCATGAGTGTAACATCACAAGTAAATACAAAGTGCTCCTTTAAGCTCCTTTCTGACCCCTCAAAGTCTTTATGGGCTGCATATAGAAAAGGTTGCGAGCTCCTCAGGGCAAGAACCTGGTCTTATTTTCTACTTACAGAGCATCACACCCCTCTATGGTGTTTTAATACAAAGCAGCGTGGTAATATGCTTTTCATGCTTTTGTTTAGGACCAAAAGTAAGATCCAACCAGAGACCAGGAGGCTTACAAACGAGCTGGCTGCTGAAGCGTACTGCATCTGCGTGCCATGTATTAGTACATTTTTCAATGCAATCCAAGTACGGATGGCCAGGGAAGCCTCCCACCCAATGTAAAATACCCAAAGCAATACTTCACTACTAACACTAGGCCATCTCCTACCAATGGCCTAGCCTGTAGCTATCACCTCAGATAGCTTTGGAACGAGAGCAATACGTCTCAGGTTCTGAGGAAGCACCTTTCTCTCCCAAGTGCTGGTTCCATTATTAGTGGTCTGTGTTTACCACAGGTGCCTATTCTCACTGGGGTGCGGGTGGTGGGTTGGTGGTGGCAGACAAAGGTGAGGGTAACATCACAGAAGTTGGTCCAATAGAAGATGTTACCTCACCCACCTTGTCCCTCTAATATCCTGGGTCTCACGTGGCTACAACACCACTGCAAACCACGACGGTGAGGACAGCCCAGGAAGCGATAGCCTCTGTCACTTCACCGCCGCACCAGCGTACAGGGACACTAGCGTGGTCAGCACCCCAGTTGCTAAGCAACACAGCTGGGAGATGGAAAGCATTCACTTCTGCTTTCATGACAGTTGACAGGCACTAGCATCAGCGGAGGCCATCCGGGACTAGTCAAGGAAATCCAGTTGGTGAGGCTGGAAGAGGTGCTGGGAAGGAGAGACTTGGAGCTGTCGAGCTGGGTGGAGAGGACAGCAAACACCGCTGAAGCAACTATCCTACCCAAGAGGAAAGGCGGAAGCGGTGGCAGGTGCCTCTGGCAAACAGCAGCAGTGGAAAGCGGCCTCGCAAAGACTGGAGCTCCACATCTTCCAGTCTCTCTCTACTCCCAGATGTGAGGAAAAGACGTAAGGGGGACAGTTCCGGCCACAATGAATTCTCTGCACAAGGGAGGCCGGCCAGCTCTTTTAGCCTGAACTGGAGAGAAACCCAGCATGGCAGAGTGAGGCAGGTGAAAACAAGGGAGGATTTAACAAGAAGCCTGAAAGAAAAAGAACCCCATCCCTCACCCCTGCATGTGGTTTCACCCAGGCTTAGCCTTTAAGACCCTGAGAGAGAGCTGGCCTGGCATCCCCAGTGCAGAGAAAATACAACAGAGAGACTCGGGTGTGGAGAGGGATCCTCTCTCAGCCCTGCTGTTTGGCACCAGAGGCCTGCCAGTTTTACCTCAGAGGTGCCTCAACCTCCCTCGGGGCCTGAGCACCACAAACAGGGCAGCTGCCCATTACCACCGATCAACGTCGCTATCAGTGACACCGTGCCCGGTGGTGGCAGCGAGACTGCCTGGGGAGAGCTCTATTCCTATCCCCGCCTTACGCTTCTTGAGGGACACTGAGCAAGTCACAGCCTCCCTGGGCCTCAATTCTATAGATAATAATATAACCTAGCTCTTACACGGTGCTTTTCCAGCAGTGATCTCAAAGCATTTTTACAAAGGAAGGTCACGATGAATGGACTCTGATTCCAAGGCCAGAGGGGACCACTCTGATCATCTGGTCTAACCTCCTGTACAACACAGGCCGGAGAACTGCCCCAGAATAATTTCTAGAGCAGAGCTTTTTGGGGAAAAAAAAAAAAAAAAACAAAAAAACAAACAACAAACCAATCTTGACTGGAAAATTGCCAGTGATGGAGAATCCCTTATGGCCCTTGATAGGTTGCCCCAGTGCTGAATTGCCCTCACTGTTAAAAAATTTATGCCTTATTTCCAGCCTGAATTTGTCTAGCTTTAACTTCCAGCCAGTAATATACATTTCTCTGCTAAATTGAAGAGCCAGGACTATAACCCAGGTCTCTCCTGAGTCCCGGTCCTGTCTTGCACTTCCTTAGTGCCTTCCAGCTGCCAATCTCATGCCCCTTTAAAAAAAAAATTAATTAAGCCTCAACCTCCCCTCCCTGGAAAGCAGGTTGGACCTAAGCCCATTTCACAGGTGGTAAAATTGAGGTTGAGCCACTATTAGGGAAATGTAAGTGGAAGGCCTAACAGCTGGGAGGAAAGGAGATGCAATAAGCAGCAGCCAGCTGCCAAATTGACACTTTCAGGCTTACGGGGCTTTTCTCTGCCAAATGTAGAGGGCCAGTGATGAGCAAAACATGCTAGGATAGGTTTCCGTAAAAGGGTGACTCTACAATAGTGTGTTTCAATCAGCTGTAAAGACAGGAAGTGGCCAAGTTTCCACTTTCCTTTGTGGGAAAGGGACCTGACTGAAGGACTTTCCCAGGCTGGGGCAAGGCATAGGAAATAGCTCCATTTTTTAAAAAACAAAAAGGATGTTTTTATAATAAAAACCAAAAAGTGAAGTTCTGACAACAGCTTGGCAACATGAGGTGGACAATACCGCCACTATATTGCACCTGGAGATATTAATGCACATGTTCCTGGTCCTAGACTGGTCAGTAACAGAACTGGGAATTGAGAAGCCAGAGGCTGAATTCACCACTGGTGTGAGCGGCCGCACGTCCGCTGAAGTTTTATGCCGAGCTCAATTCTCCTCCCCAGCCTACCCTTGTGAGATGACCATACTTGAAGTTAATGAAAAAAAATTGTGATCACGTTTGCCTACTTCACAGGGAAATGGGGAGGCTGATTTAATTAAAGGTTTAATTAAAGGTTAATGAAATGGCTTGAGTTCGGGAGATGGAAGGATGCTAGGGAAGTGTGAATTATTATTGCTCACACAGGCCTGTCAAACAGGCAATATAATTGGTGAAACAAGTGGTATAAGTGTGGGCAGGACTTGTTCAGCTTCCTACACTTTGATTTCAATCTTGCATAAAAGAGGCAGTGAAGGCAGGTGGTGGTGGATCCTATCTTTAGTTGAGGACATGAAATGAGTCCTGCATGGACTTTCTGTAGTAATATTAGACTTGTTGCAGTATTGTCTTCAGGTGGAGCAACAACAGGTTTCCAACTTAATTGCCTTTTGTTTTTGGTTAATACTGTTAAGATTAAGAAAGTGAGTCAGACTTAATGTTACTGATATTATCTTAAGATGATCAACAACATCCTCCTACCCGATATTATCAGATTACTCATGTCCGCAACAGGCACCTGTGGTAGCAACACCAGCCACTGCTCTGGAATGTGATCTTACAGCAACTCCAAAGTGCGTCTACAAGAGTCTAAAGTGGGGAGCGGGGAAAGGATATTATCACATGTATTAAAGTCTGTGTCTGCCTTCTCTGGAAGGATAAATTAGCTACATAGATGTTCCCATCAGAGAAGGAAATCAGGCCATGTATACACTACAAAATTATGCCAACTTAACTTATGTTGGCATACAGCTACCGCTGTTATTAAATCACTTGTGCATGAGCACACTTGGCTCCTTGTGTCGACCATGCGTGTCCTCACCAGGAGCTCTTGTATCGATTGTATTGTCAGCGTGGGGGCATACGGGGGCAGCTCCTGAAAGCCAGTAACAGTCAATGTAAACAACACAGTGTTTACACTGATACTGCATCAACCTAATAACTTTGATTGTGACTCTAAGCCACTTGGGAAGGTGGGGTCACTAAATCAGCGTAGAGAGGCACTTATGTCAGCAGGAGCCAGATTTAAATGAAGACACTTCCACAGCTAGTTCGACACAAGGCAGCTCACGTCAACTTAACCGTGCAGTGTAGACCAGGCCTCAGAAATAAGAAAGCAGACAAAATGTGGCTAATGTGGGTTTGTGTCTTAGTATATTTTAAATCAACCGTAAACAAATAGTTGAGCATAAGATTTCGAAGTAAGTGGCTGATGTTAGCATTTAAACTGTGGAAACCAGTTAGTTCACTATTTACTTTAGTCATGTTTTGGGAATGGTATAAACAATGCAGGCTGGATAAAGTTGTTTTGATTTGCACTGTATTAGTTCCTTTCTGCAATAGCAGACCTGTGGCAGGGGAAACACCTGTAGGAATGCCTCCCCTTAGCTTTTGACCAATATCAGCTTCTGAGGTCCTGGATGTGATTAGGGAGATTAAGGTTCTGGATTGCGATTTGGATCCATGTTTTGGAGAGGTTTATCATTGAGAGACTGACCATCAAACATTGCCTTATCAAAGGGGAGATTAACAGCATGAACAATCAGACTCATGCTCCAGGAAACATCTCTTAATGTGGACAGTTTTACTAGGGATCTCCTTGTCTTTAATCTTACCTTTTTTGGAGAAGACGGAGAAGGCTGTAGTGATGTCAGGTCTGCTTCATTTGGAGTCCTCAGATTTCCTTGATCCTCTACAGTCCAGAATTGGACCCATATGTAGTACAGTCCAGAATTGGACCTGCACTAGTCAGCGGTTGATTATCTTCTGACAGAGATCAAAATATCTGTGCTGGTTTCTTCAGGCCCATTAGCTGCCTTTCACAATGACAACATGTCTTCAGGGGCAAGTGGAGTCTCTCTGCAGGATAGGCTAGATGGAGTCCAGTGAGTGGTGTTGTTTTTTCCTAAAACTTCCCATCAAGAGGAAAGTGCTACACCCCTCCCCCCATTTTCAGTTTATACTAAGACTAGGGAAAATTGTGAGACAGATGGTTCGGGCTTGAGTGCTATTGTGATTGCTGCCAACTTGGCCAAAACACCAGGGACTGAACCAGAGGTAAAAACATGAGCTGCTACAACTTGAATAAAGAGCTAAGCCTCTCCCTTTCTGTAGACTGGGCAGAGTGGGATCTGTAACACATGCTTACCAGTGAGATACACTATTGTATGCTAGGACATTCATCTCTACATCTCCAGGTCATTGGATTCATGCAATGTGGTGTCACTCAGCTTTGTCAATAATTATGTAGAGGATGGAGCTTGGAAGAAAGTGATCTGTTAGGAGGCTCAGTCCAGAGAAGACAAAGTTAATTTCAGCAGGCATGGAAATAACAGTAAAAAAAAAAAAAAAGAAAGAGAGAGGAAATATTAGCCCCTTTAACTGAGATGGGGTTGGGGCAGGGAGCTCATCTTTTTTAAAAAAAACCCTATTGGTTGCATTTTGCGACCACAGGGGTCTGGCTGAATCAGTTAGCTGCTTCTGGATGTCCAGAGAAGCGGGTAGGGAAAAAGAAAAGCACCTTTGGCCATTGTTTTGGCTTTTTGTGCCGAGCAGAACTCGAGAAGGTCTTTTCAATATACTAGATTATTTCAAAGTGGGCCCATAGTTGAAATAAAATTTTCCACTCTCCTCAGAAAGTTAGAAGTCCCTTTTGAGATGCTGTCTAACAGGCAGTAGATGGGATTGCATATTTTCTTTCTCCCATTGCTAATTCCTCCCTCCCACTCTCCCAGTCACTAGATGTGATGATACTTTGGAAGAAACATGCTTCACAGAGAGAAAACAAGTTAGCAAGCATTATACTGATGAATCTTAAGACATTTTTAGAACTGGGGAGTCAATGAGGCAGAAGAGAAGTTATTCCAGATGGTAGGAACAGCAGAGGAAAAAGAAGCACTTTGCTACAAATGTGACCAGATTGCGATAAAGGATAGAAAAAGATGCTGGATGAGAACAGGGAGTGACAGAAAAAGCAATTTATTTGATCGACAGCAGCATGTATGGCCCTGAAGAACTGTAAAAAGACCATTCTCACTTTTTAAGGAGCTCTCACAAAGAGCAGAGTAAATCCAATGAATGTTTCAAAAATCAAGATCAATTTTGATCTTGATCCTATCTTATGAAAATAGAATTCAATCATTTCTTTTGGGAGAGGAGAGATGCAAGGTGATCATCATCTAAATTCTTGAGACATTAGTGCACTATACACCACCATCTTCTCTTCCAACCTCTGCTGCCACCACGTGGTCATTTAATTTTTAAATAAGCAGAAACATTCTGCAGTGTCACCTCAGTTCTACATATTATTCAATTAAGCTTATTTTCACCCCTTTGCAATTTAGGTAATTCATCTTGTCCCCATTTGGATATTGGCTTGCTTATGATTAGAGAAGAAACAAAATTCTGAAAGACGCTCACAGCAAGTTTTGTATCATTGTAAGGGGGAACGAATGATGTAGCTCATTTAGGTAAAACATTCCAGACACATTACTGCAGGGGGAAATGGTTTCTACAAAATGTCTATTGTATAAAATAGTTCAAATCCTTGCAGCTTACAGTTAAGGCTCTTGTCAACTCGATTAATTGGGAGAAGATGCTGTTTCTTGATTCTTTACACATCAATTCATTCATGCTTCTCCTAGTATTCAAGAATGCAAAATAAAGCTGTTCAGTGGAAAGAAGAAAAAAAATGAGAGAGTAGTAAAGCTAGCATTCAGGTAAAGGTATGCGGTTAGTTTTTGCAACTTTGTTAATTAGCAATAAGGTTTCGATTCTAGACTCTTTAGACAGCATTCAAGTCTTCTCACCATGCACACACAAGCTCAATAGGACATTAACATGCAAGCCATGCCTCCCCTGGGTGCATAAACATACATCCACAGATAGATATAATTTGAGCCTATTGTAAAATAAATAGGTGGTTCCGTTAAGCCAGGACAAAAACAAAATCAATTTTCATTCTACTCCTAACAGTTATTAAAACACACTGTAGTCTGTGACGGCAGAGCATCATTCATATCCAAGGGATATAAGGATTTGAACTTTGGATGTTTGCAACACAAATATTTTTTAAAATTCTCCCTCAGCCTCCCCACAACCAGTGTCAGACCATTTCTATCTGAACTAGGGAGCGGCATTTCCAGCGTCCCTCTGGATCTAATTATCTGGCAAAGGCAAGTTGAAGAAAGCATAGAGCTTGGTCAGCAAGTTCTCTTAATGCCCTTCGCAGACGTTTCTCTTTGTTGTGTCAGAAGGGACCAGACACATAGCAGCTGCTGGTATAGGCAACAACTGAAAGTTCATTACAGTATCCTACTCACAGGGAAAATGACTTTCTGCCTATCCCTATGGCAGCCCAGAAACGGACTCCTCGTTCTTTCAGACCTAGAGGGAGGCACACAGGTTGGTGACAGAAAAGTCAGATTATAAGAGAGACAAATGCCCCAATAATAAAATAATGTAAGCCTCAGGGCCTGAAGATTCAGAGGGATGAAACTCTGCTCCCTCTAGAGAAGGGGAAAAACTATCATTATTTACATTAATTATAATGTTGCTTACCCATAATTCCACCTGAGTTTTGTTTCTGTGGTTGGAACTTAAGTTTTGATTTTATATATAAAAGGTTATTGTTGTATTCATTAAAGGACACAAGCATTGTGCAGTATATGCCTCGGCAGGAGCAGGTGAGCCTGACCTTATGGGTAGTGAACTTGGGTTTTGGCAACAAAACTCAAGTTCAACAAGGAAGTGGGGGCAGAACCCTTTTCCTGGAGACTAGAATCACTATCCCAGCAAGCAGGGACTCTGTCCAAGGCTCTGGTTTTACTCGGAGTTCCCCACCTGGAGATTCTGTGACCTGTAAATTTGCTGAACTAGGTCAGAGCCGACCAACAGCATCACAGAGCTGATTTCCCAGCAATGCCTGAGCAGACTCACAGGGACTCACTGCTCAGCAACCCAGCAGACAGCTGCAGAGCAGATTTCACAGCACCCCCACCCACCAGGCTGGCACAAGCAGAGCAGATATTATGGAACTGGACCAGATAGCTCCATATCTGCAGTGGGACCTGGCTCAGCAGCTCTTTCAGAGGAGTATATGGCACCTAAAAAAAAAAAAACAAAAAAAACCCCCAAACACACAACCCTCCCCTCCCACCCAATCAATCATTGCTTGAGATCAGGAATGGGATTTAAGAAGCAGGAGAAAGAGGAACATGTCCCAGAAGCAACATTCATTGGGCAGGACAGCTAGACTCTAAATCAGCCTGTGCAGCACTGGAATGGGACACACATATTTGTCCTATCCAACCTTCAGGAGTATGGTTTACATCTGTCAAAAACCTGAAGTTGTGTTCAGATTACCTCAGACTCTGGGATATCCATTAGGGACCTTGTTCCAATCTACTTTACCTGGGAGGCTTTTCATACTCTGGTGATAGGCAGCAGTACAAAACCTGAAGACAGACAGGCCAAAGAGTAAGAAGGTAATGTTTAGTACCTTCTGTGCAATACTCAGCTTATAAACTGATGAATTACGGACACCTGGTCAAGTAGGATTTTTATTTCTTATCATTTCAGTCTTTGTAAGGCTTGCCTCAAAAATATAAAAAAAGACTTAAGCTGATAGACGTAGTACAAAATTTCAATAGCGTACAATTGAACAATGACAGTGCACATTCTTTGGCATAGGCCTGTGCTCTTCCTGCTTGGGGTGACCCTTCCGAATCCTTTACTCCACAAGGAGTCACTGGAGTTATTGAAGCCCAGTCTGGAGGTTTCTCCAACTTCGATTATCACAGGTCAGCCCTCCATTCACTCTGAAAATGTACCTGGGAGGTTCTGGTCCATCACTATGGCGGCAGCATAGACCCGAGATCCCATAAGCCAAACTGTCCTGACATTTGAATTTCTGCATTTGATTTTGCCATTAAAGAAATCGCTCAGAAGTAGGATATTTCAGATCCAAAGGGCTTCAGGGAATTTACAGGAGAGCAGAGATCACATCTTGAGTCTGTCCATACTGTTCAGCAGTAAAATTGCAGGATTTTCCTTCTTGATATTCCAATATAAATATTACTTGGATTAAAAAAAATTGATTCTCATAATCTTTAGGAAATAAAAGATATCAGCCAAGGTGCACCGTCATTCCTCATCCGATCCATTTAAGAGGGCAACATGGGAGCTTTTGTCACTTTTCTGCTTCCGAACCTCAAGTCCAATATCTATTTCTCCATTGTTTCTCTTACATCTTTGAATGCAGCTGTAACACACAAACAATAATAGTCATGGTTACGGAAACCGCCACCCACCAGTGCTGCTTTGCATGCCACTAATATTAGGGTGGCAGGATTATATACATGGGTAAGAATTTGCTTGCATGGGTTGTAGTGATTTGTGTTATTCTGCGATGTTGAATGATTTCTCTGCTCTCCCCTGCATCAGGTTTTTCACGTGCTGTGACCCACGAACCAGGTGCTGAGGAGGAATGAAGGCGAAGCCTGGCTGAGCTGCATGAACACCGGTAAGCAGCAACGCCCCCGCCTTCCCGAATCAATTCCCTGTCAAAAGGGACCCCACCAACCAGAATAGACTTTCTGGCACTGAGCCTCACGACTTCTGGAAAGACCCCAGCCTCATGTGCTATGACCTATGATATTAGGCACAATATAGGGAGATGGGGGCTGTATAGGGTGTGTCGCCTCTCTGCAAGAAGCACCTTACCCTGTGTCCGGGAGGAAGAGATCCCTCCCCATCTATCCTGGAGTGACACCCTCACCACATGCTGAAAAGGCAGATTTCACCTCTTACCCCAGCAAGCCCCTTGTTTGATACTCCTGGAGAGTGCCCTCAAAAGGAAGACCCCACTATACACACACACACACAGTGCTCTAGGCATTATTTTGGGTTGTTCTGTGACCTGTGTTATACAGAGGAGCGGACCAGATGATCACAATGGTCCACTCTTGTCTTGAAATTGATCAGTCTCCTAATGCCAACTATCTAGTGCTGCAGAGGGATTACAGGCATTGCATGGGGCTGGAATAGCAGGCCTGGTAATTCTGTAGCAGCTCCTCGGGCCATTCCCTGCAGAGGGATTGGCACGTGCCTATCGCTAACTTGTACAGAGAGAGCGACATCTGGATGGCAGTGCTTGTGATGCCAGAGGCTGATGGCTTCAGGGAACTGATCCATACCAGGCAGAGACAAGGCTGCCTCGTGCTAAGGGCAGGTGGCGGCAAGGTGACACACAGCCCTGGATACCCCTGGCGAGCATCACACTTGCACGTTCCAAACACTGCATTTAATGTAGCTACTGCAGGGCTGGCTGTGCAAGGGCAAGATGCTCAGACAAAATGGGCTTGTCCAGCATGCCTGTATTAGCTTGGTGCAGCCATTAGCGAGATACGATATTCCATACGTAAGTACAGATGGGATATGGTCACCTCAGCTGTGATACAGTGAAATGTTTCTCTGTGTGTATGGGGAGACATGGGAGGAAGAATGCTCCTGGGTTTCAGCACAGGGCTGGAAGTCAAGAGACCATGTTCTATTACAGAGCTCAGCCACAAATGTTGAGTGTGACAGCAGACACGTCATTAAGGGGTAAGTTTTCAGAAAGATGTTCCTCCTGTCGTAGGCACAAATTGTACTCACAGTGGTGTAAACGACCGCTTTTGTGCTCCTGGTATTGAGCCCAAATCGGAGTGTTCCAGATCTCTAAGTATTTGAGTGCAGGCAAAATCTGAGGGTTAGATAGTTCACATGGGCATATTTTAAAAGGTATTTAGAGGCCTATGGATGCTAATAGGCATCCAATGGGATTTTCAAAGACACTTAGACACCTGTCTGCATCTTTAGACACCAATATATACCTTTACAAATCTGGCCCCAAACCTATTTTGTAGGCATAAAAATATATCTGCATATAGCAGCTGTAAAAAGGGAAGCCAGGTCTCAGCTAGGTTGAAAAATATACATATCCCTTAATCTCTTGTGGCTGTTTCTCAGTGTTGCCAACTCTCATGATTTTATCACAGGTCTTGTGATAATTCATGTTTTTCTTTAAGCCCCAGCTGCTGGAGTGAATATATGAGATTCCCATCTTTAAAAAAAAAAAAAAAAAAAAAGTTTCTAGCCTGTGACACTTTGGACAACTCATGTTTCTCTGTGCACGAGTTCCCCCCCGTAAAATGGAGATGAAAGTACTTCCCTATCTCACCGAAGCGTTGTCTGGATAAAGACAGACTGTGCGGTGCTCAGGTATTATAGTGCTGGGGCCATACAAAGACCTAAGACAGACGGATAGCCCTCCTGATTGCATGGAAAGCTGACCCTGTTGTACCAGGAAAACTCAGAGACCAGGAAGCCTTAAAAAGAACCCCAACTTTATTTAACTTTTGAAATAATGAGATTTTTAAAGCTAAATTATGATTTTCTCAAGGCTAAGTCCTTTTTATATTTTTTAATATTTAGGGTTGGCATTATTTTGCTCTGCCTTCTAGACAAAGGTGCTGTGAATCTAGATGTCATTGCCATTTTAAAGTGCTTTGAAATCCTTAGAACGAAATCGACATCGCAATGCCAAGTGCTACATATTCCCAACAATAATTTGACAGTTGTTTCTTCTATACATTTTTTTAAAAATTAAACCTTCACTTTCAATTGCCAGCCAGCACCCAGTGCAAAGAAATAAAAATGGTTAAGACTTCAAGAAGCAACTTTAGAGGCTTGCTGACATTGCTTTGAATCTGTGCATCTGGCAAGTGAAGGATACGCCTCTCGGCATGCCCTGAAATTTAAAGACGTTTGATGCCACTAAGACTTTGTATTGCAGGTCATGATATGAGCCATTATACATCATGCTCCAATTGTTTCCCCTTCTTCCCCTGCCCTCCCACCACTAACATACCAGTAAGTGAGAGCGTAGTTGGCAATCATAATGAGAATAGCAGCCGCGTAGTGCCAGAAGAAGCACATGGTGACAAACATGATATTGTCATGGTCATCCTCATTCCAGGCTGGGCCTCCCCGTGGTGGGAACAACACAAATCCAATCTGGTTAGAATAAAATGATTTGTTAGCTTTGAGGGGAAAAGAAAAAAAAATAGGTGGATGCCTAACCCTCCAACCTCTAATATCACTTTACTTCACCCTCATTATTACAATGCTTCACTCACTAATGGCGTGATCTGACCCCCACTCATGCACAATGCTGGACTTGTGGCTCAAGCTCTGACTGGGGCTCAGCAGACCTGAGTTCAAGTCCCATCTTTGCCACAAACTTGCTATGTGACCTTGGGTAATTCACTTAAAATCTTTGTTCCTCAGTTTCCCCATCTGCAAAATCTGCAAAACGTAAAGGACCTGGGGCTAGTAGGTTTTCAGGACAATTGTTCATAGATGGGTTTTGGAGCACTTACCAAGTAAACCCTGAAAGATAATCCTTCAGTGACAACTGATTTGAATGTACAGTGATGTACATCCCTCCCCCACACCACATTTCTCCACCCCCAATGCCTAGTCTTAGAACAAATCTGAAGGTGTTGAACCAGAACTGACCTGCCAGAACCAGGTTCCCTGCAGGATGGTGAGGCTAGCCCTGAAGAGCTCCAAGACAATGTTGTCGCGGAGGAAGACTTCCAGCAGGATGTTGAAGGCCCCACCGAACACGGCAATGAGCAGCAGGGAGTGGATGTGCTTATCTAGCATGGGGCGGTGAAGGACGTGATAATAAAAGAGAAAACCTGTTGAAATTCATACCAAATTCAGAGTGGCATCATTAGTAAGGAACATATAGATTTTGCATTGCAGTTTTCATCAAAAAAATAAATAAAAATCTCGAAGCGCCTGGCAAAAGGAGGCGATCACCATTCCATTATCTCCATTTTACAGATGGGGAAACTGAAGCACATGGAAGCGAAGCAATTTGCCCAAGGTCACCCCGGAGAGCAGTGGCAGACTGGAAATCAAACCCAGGTCCCCATCCTGTGATAGTTGCTGGTTCACACATCACCAGCAAAACTAATAGGTTTCAGCTGCAGATCTCTGCAGAAAGCCCGCTGTTCCCCTGCTCCCACTGCACACATGCATGCACACACTCGTGAGTTTATGGCACTGGCAGGCAGAAAGAAATCTTGGCATATTAACTGAGCCAAGCTGCCATGGAACCTCATCAGGCCAGCTTTCCCCAATTATAGCCTGTATGTCAAGGCAACAAGAAGTTGTCTCAAAGCCTTTGAGCTGAGCGTACGGACGACTGAAGCAAAGGAAAAGAGAATGGCACAGCAATCCCCGTTTGAAGGTGCTAGGTCAACTCCCATCACCACCAGCAGTCCGTCCCCTCACTACTGAGTTTTTGCTCTCTATTGTACTTCATTAGTTTAACCCTCACTATTTCCTCCAGGAGTTTGCAAATGGAGATTAGCATGGACAGTGTCCTTTTAAATCCTAAGCCTTTGCAAACGATCATTTCAGTGTCTGAATATCCATGTCAAAAGTCATTGATATCTATTCTCCCTCCCCCCCACACACACACTCTCTCTGTTCTGCATTCTTTAAAGTCATGGGAACAGGAGGAGGAAAAGAATCTCGAGATGTTCCTAGACACAGTGGATTCACTACCAACAGGAGCTCCATTCGCACATGGCCATTGGCTTGCTTTGTTCAAGTCAAGTGAAGCCTGAAATCCTGGTTCAAGATGTGTTGACTTGAAGCCAGTGCATAGGCCACTTGGATTGGACAGGTGAGACGAAAGCAGGCAAGACCAACGCTGCCTACAGTGGAAGTATTTGCTCTCTGGGGGTACACATGACACAAGGACAAAACTCTATAGATGTGAGGCAAGAGTAGCATCCACCAGCTGTTTGTGGTAACAAGGGAACTCAGCCTGCTGCTTCATACCACAAAACCATCGTCATCTGAGGAATCCATGCCAGCCTATGGCAAGTATTGTATGGTTTTAAAGCCTGTTAGTAATCATGAGGCAGTTGCTATTGAAATAATGGCAGGATCTTTAGCTTTATCGGTGTCAGTTACATTATACTCCCTTATCTCTACACAAAGAGCTCACCTGCCTGATATTCATTGCTGGGCATCAGAAAGGCCCTCGCTCTAGTGACAGTGCAAGAAGTGACTGGCCCACTCCTTGTTGTGATAATGGTGTGACACATCCTGATCCCAGCTCTAAAGCCATGCCCTGACCAGCGCTTCCAGATTCTGGCCACTTAATTTCAGTCTTCAACTCTATCTACTTCCATATGACGTGAATTCAGCTAGGAAACCTGAAATCTCCTGTGGTCTTCAAACCGCCTCATAGTCAGAGACACAAAGAAATCCCTTTCACTGCAGAAAAAAGTTCTGGTACAATAAAGCCAGATTGAGGTCTCCTCTGATTTAGACGTGGTGGCTGCCCTTCACATCTCATTAGAGGTGGACGTTAAGTAACACCCCATGCCCCAATTCATCCCAACTTTGCTGAAGTTCAGAAGTTGGCAAGATCCAGTGTCTCTCAGCAACTCACCATTAATTATTCTTTCATGATACTTCCTGTGTTTTGTATCTATGAGATCCCCAAACTTTCTTCCTGAACCCAGCTGCTTCCAGCAACATCTGGAGATGTTTCCAGCCATTTCAGAATCCAATTAACAGAGTTTATTCCAGTGATATTTTGTGTAGTTTCTCCAGACTCTTAACTGTTTTTCCTCAGCACATTAGCAGGTTTTACAATCTAGTTATCCTCCTAGCGGTAGACATTCAAAGCTGTCTAGTGCATCTATGTCCCCAACTCCCATTAGGTTCAGTGGGTATCTGTCAAAATCCTCTGAGCAGCTTTGGGAATCTCAGCCCTAGCTGTTTGCCATCAGGCTACTAACCTTCAACAAACACAGCCACCGACAGCATAAGACGATCCAGTCCAAGGGGCACCTTGAGCGGGGAGTAAGTGAGCACATCCACCACACCTGAGAGTCCATAGAACAGGTACATGGTCGTGTGCTGCCAGTTCATCAACTTCACCCAGCTGCGTTCCTCGCCACTGTAGAGATACAAGTGGGGGCCATCGGGAACAAACTGCTCAGCCAGCATTCCTGGACAGAGACAAATACAGGGTTACATGTCCTTCCTTTTAAGGGAGGAAATTAAAAAAAGAGGGAAATCCAAAACCAAGAAAAGGAAATACCTTTTTCATACAATCTGTGATTAGACTGTGGAACTCACTGCCACAGGAAATCACTAAGAACAGGAATGTAACAAGATGCAAAAAGGGAATGGATATTTATATGGATATCAAGTTATCATAATTAGTGAAAACAACATTTTTGGAAGGGAGATTAAAGCTTGTGCTTTACAGCTTAAACCAATCTCTGTTAGAGACCAAGGTGAGACCTATCTTGGGGACATATTATTACAGATCTGGCTACTGCAGAGTTCTTGCACTATTCTCTGGCTCATCTGGTTCTGACTACTGTTAGAGACAGACACTAGACAAGATGTACCCGTGGTCTGATCCAGTCTGGCAATGTCTATGAGGAACAGATTTGAAGACAGAACATTCTCCAGGCTGGAGAGAATGAAAAAGGCCCAGTAGAGTTTCTCTCTGTTTGCCAGAAGCTGGGAATGGCCAACAGGGGATGGATCACTTGATGATTACCAGCTCTGTTCATTTCCTCTGGGGCACCTGGCATTGGCCACTGTCAGAAGGCAGGATACTGGGCTAGATGGACCTTTGGTGTGACCCCGTATGGCCGTGTTTATGTTCTTATGCTTCACATCACCCATTGGAGACACTTGGTAGTGTGCAGTTCATTGGGCCTTGTTTATATATTGTACACGTAGGATCAAATTTACCCTTACTTTTATGAAATTAAGGGGCTGAAGGGTGGGTGAAAAAGTCAGACAATAATTGTAGCATGGTGAATTGTCTTGGGTGGTCGGGGATGCACTGTGTTCTAATCCTTACCTATCAGGGCAAAGATGATTTTGACCACTCCTTCAATGACATCCAGGCGTTGGAAACAGTGGTTTCTATGGGACTTTTTATTCACCTTCTCGCTGAAGTACCTCAGGGGGTATTTCACAGACCACCAGATGCCAAAGAGCAGGAAGAAACTGCCTGGGAGAGCATGACCTTTGAAATTTGCCATCACGATTCACCTGCTGGTGCTAAAAGACAAGGAAATAAAAGAAAAGGCGTACTTGTGGCACCTTAGAGATTAACAAATTTATTTGAGCATAAGCTTTCATGAGCTACAGCTCACTTCATCGGATGGATAAAAAAAAAGACCATTGAGAGAAGGGCTTTTACAATCTCCCTAACAATGCAAATAAGCCTTGTCCATGGGACATGACCACAGCTAGCTCAGGAAGAGAGCTCTGTTTTCACATCTATTTCAAGATAATTTTACAACCCAAATATTTGCTTTTCACATTGTCATTTTAAGAGGCAGTGGCATAGCAGATACATTACGCAGATTCCCCATCGTCCAAGCGCAGTCACTAACTGGTAACCCCATGCCCTGCCAGCAGTGCCCCTACCAGAGAAGAGAAGAGTGCCTCCCTCTGGCTGAGCTACCAGGACTAGGCTAATCTTTACTCAGATACTGATCACACACACTGTATATCATGATCAGTGATGCAGAGCCATTTGTAGAGGGATTTTGGCCCCTGTGACTCTGGACCCAAGAGGAAAAGAATCCTCTTTGAAACTGACCAATATCCCTTCAGAGGAAGCATTAAAAACAAAACAAAACAGAGTTAGAGTTAGAATGGACCTTCTATACATGTAGCATGGGCAGAGATTAGCATGAAACTATCTAGAGGCTCCACCAGGGTATATTGGACCGGTGAGCTCTGAATAGCTGTGGACTGCAAAGTACTGTACAGGTCCAGATGAGCTTCTGAGCTTTGTGGTGTACATGCACCTGTGCGGGTGATGGAGCAAGTGCATCACTGCAAGAGGAAAAAGCATGCAAGAAGTTGAAACAAGCCATCTTGTTGGTAGCCCTGGGAATCCACAGCACATCCAAACTGCCTGGCAGGCAATGCAGTCTTGATGTCACTCCTCACTGTATTGTATCTTAAGGACAAGAGAAGCATCTCACCATTTCGCTAGTCTGTGTTTGAACTTGAAATAGTTCTTGAAGCCTATTTTGAAGGATGGCTTGCGGGCAAGGATGAAGCTCTAGGATGGAGCTGCCAAATTAGTAGGGTACTGTGGCAGATTTGCAAAAGCTTCAAAGGGGAAACACACAGGGGTAAGAAAAGAATGACAATGTATTCACTGGCATTAAACCCTTCCAGACAACAATTCATCCAAACCCATTGCCTCTGATCCAGTTTGTGGCTTTTGCAAATAACCAAATAAGAACAGAGCAGGCAGGGCTGCTACACAAAAGACCTATTCAGAGTAGAAACACAGGGTCACTTTTGTGGTGCAAGCTCTTCCCAACGCTGGCAAGAAAATAAATCTAAATACAGAAGCCACCGGTTCACTGTGCAATATGAGCCAGTGAAGGAGGCCATTACAAACATTATTTGTTTAAGACCAAACGCTGATGATTTTCATGGTGTGTGAAGAACTACCGTCCCTGGATGCTGTACAGAGATTTTTAATTTAAAGAAATAATCTGTTTCCCAAAGCTCAAATCTTCAACAAGAGAAGTCAGCTGGGTGCCAGCTACCATTGCTTCCTCTGGGCCATAGCATATTTTACATGGCTCTGGATATTCAGCTTCTACGCGCTCATGTGCTGCACACTCCCCTATGGTTCTTCGTATAGCTCCAGGCAATTACTGCTTGACTGAAATGCTACACTCTCTGTGGGTGAAAAGTGCTATATAAGAATTGGGTATTAATATACTGTACCCACAGCCCAGTGTGCATGTGGCTGGACTTGGACAGTGAAGAAAGCTCAGATATCAGTGAATGGACTCTCCCTGGTTCTGCACAACTTCACTAACTTACATTTCTATGGTATGTTTTATGGTAAAGATGCCCCAAGTGCTTCACAAAAAGATAAGCCTGTACCCTTGCAGGTAGATTACTTTGCCTACCAGAGAAGTGTAGCCACCTCAGGGGAAGAATAGGCCAACTTTAACAGTGCAAGGCAACAGTGAATAGTTTGGGGAAGGAACTGCAGCAGTCATAACCATTTGACATATGGCTGCCATTGGGCTCTCTCCTGGCTATGAGGAGGTCTTTCCAAAGTGGGTTTGTGTTGTTAATTGCTTCTTCTTTCTAATCCACCCATCACTATATTTCCCCTTTCTCCTTCCCTTGACATAGGTCATTTACAAGAGCAAGACATCACAGATTTTGCATCAATGCTTGACAGGGTATGTATCCTATGTATTTCAGGCAGAGCAAAGGCTGATCAGAAGGAGTGACACAGACCTAGCTAGGAGGGTGGGAGAAGGAGGGAACATTGAGGAATGATTCACTGGGTGGGTGGCTGACCGACAGGCAGGGCTAGCCCTGTGCTGCATGAATGACCTTACACCTACTCTGGAAGTGGTGAGCCATTTCTGGAACGGTTGCAATGGAGCAGTCCACCAGCAATCTAAACAGAGACCTGAGCTCATGTCTTCAGTGTTCCATGCTTTATGTTGGCTGCTGATCCAATTTCAGGTCCATTTCAAGCTTTTGCCCTTATCTATGGGGCTTTAAATTGGCTAGAAAAATGTGGCTGTGTTACACCCCACCATGGCCACTTAGTTCAATGCAATAGTACGGCTGATGGAGCCTGGGCTCCAATTAACTTTCTCAGCAAAGGCCCCCAAACGGTTGAAATTGCGGACACCAGAGAGCAAGCTGAGCCTGAATCTTACATCCTTCAAGGTACATTGCAAGACTCATCAGTTTCCTTGGGTCTTCTAACGTACAAGCTGCAGATTGACTGCAATGATTTACTTCTGGAAGTAACCACCTAGGACTTCTGTTAAGGAAATGACTAAACAGAAGGGACAGAGCAGGTCTTTACATGGAAGGAACAGATGTTACACAATGGCAGACAGATGTGAAAATGATGGAGCTCTGAGAAATGCCAGCTGTAGTGCAATCAGGGTGTGAGATTGCGCCACTGTTCCTTTCCTCTGCCTCCATCCAGGGAGGGAGCAGAAAGGTGAATACTACATGGGAGGGGCTCATTTCACAACTACCCACACCCTGCCCTGGAGGCATTTGGTATTGACCTCAGCACGGCAATGAGGCCATCCTGACACACCTGCTTTTATTGGCTCCCTGGAATAATCAGGATTAGTCAGTGGCCACAAAGAGACATGAAGATCTGCCAGATGCCAGTGGGAGTACAGGGCCAGCAACTTTTCTGTTACAAAAGAAAGGAAGATGCTGGCTGAAAGCAGCCTGAGCAGAGATGGCCTATGGGGAAGATATAGAGATGGGTCCTTCCTATAAAAAGGCAGTGGCCACTAACTTCTCCTGCTGATGGGTGAACTTCAAAATGGTCCAGAGCCTCAGCAGACCCAAGGGATTTAACAAGGCTGGACTGACCCCTTGCAGGAATGGCCTTGTGTTATTCTGAGCTTTGGCTCTTAGTCCTTGATGAGTGGAACTAGGAAGCACAGAGGTGAGGTTACATGTTTAATTTAAACCTTCCAAAAGGTATAGATCACTTCTTATTTGGCCTGGTTGCTGTATTTCAAAACAGTCACCCTGGGTCCTCCACACAACCCAGACCAGCTCATGAAGCCCATCTGTCACTTATAATCCCAAACCTGTTACCCATTTCCCCCCTCCTTGTACATCTCTTCTGTCACAGTTTCAGGGCAAATGCACCAGTATTCCCCCTCCACTGTCCTTTGAGGCTTCCCGGTTAAAATTTCCGGCTCCCAGCAGTCATCTCTCTGGGGCAGAGACCTGAGTCTCACTGACTCCTGACAAGGGATTTTAAGACTGCACAGCTCCTTGGATTGGCACTGTGATGTCCCCAGCAAGCCAGACTGCCTAAGCAGGCCAGCACCCGCGCTTTGCTTTCTCTCCAAATGCTACAACCAGTATATAACCTGCAGTCACAGCTCCATCTAAGCAAGCACTTTTATTCTTCAGATAAAAGCTCCACAGAGAAAATGCATTAGAAGAAGTTCCTACTTTCATGCTAAAAAGCTTACCAAAGGTCACACCAACCTCCAACCTTGGGCTTTGGTAGATTTAAGTCCTTCAAAAGCCACAGCTGGCTTTTCCCTGCTGGTTACAAGTTTATATCAGTCTTGAATTCAGAACCAGAACAAAAACTGGGCAGATCAGCTGTTTCTTTATGCAGTTTGGGCCTTTGATCTTGGCCTCAAGTAACAGGTAATCAGCAGACAAAGACCCTCTCCTCAGGATAAAGCTTTAAAAAACTAGATTTTTGCATGACTGGAGTTGGGTAATTTGCATTAACCTCTCCCTAGGGATGCCCCAGGAAATCCACTTCATACTTATTGTCTCAAAAGTCCATACTCGTCTGGCACATTTTCAAGATAGTCTTTTGAACTCCCATTTCTTACATCAGGCACATCTCCCCCCTGGGGAGGTTAAATACAATCCCTGCCCACAACACAAACTTACTGCAATTAGTTTTTTCAAGGATATTGCAAGAAATTGCCATATCTAGCACATCTTCTTGCCAGTCTCCCCCTTCACCAAATAAGCATCTGGAATTGCTTTCAAACTTCCCCTTATTGATGCAGCTTCAGACCACCCATCCTTTACCTTCCATCTTCCCTACTCAACTGCAATAGCTCCTCCCTGCCATTTTCTAACCACATGCAAGATACCCCTCAAATCTTGCACCAATGCTGCTTAATAAGCTGCTGTGCTGAACTTCCTACAGAAGAGGAGGCCTGAAATCTCCACTGCAATGAACTGGTCCTTCTACAAATGTTGCATCATAGGCATCCTTACTATTGACGAGTTCTAGTGGGGAGGGAGAGAAAGAGTAATATTTCCATGATGAAACACACCAACTCAGTTTATTATGAACCATGTGGTCTTTTGTCAATTACCTGCAAGTGTTCAAAAAACAGCTGGGTATTTGTGAGAACGTTTGCCAATACCAAAAGTTTTGTGAATTTCAGCACTACTTATTCACTGAGAAATTCATAACAGCGTCATTCCACAATTAAAAATGGTCATCTGATCTGGAAGCAAAAACATGACATGACTGATAAAGTGTTTTTAAGACAGCACATCAACTGAAAATGATTTGTACAAGTGGCGCAGTGAACATCCTGATGTAGTCTAAGAAAATCAGATTTAGCCCATGAACACTAGCCAAGCAACAGGTTAAATGTATAATTAATTTTATTTGTAAGATATAGTTTAGCTAGTTCAACACCCTGCATCAAGATCCTAACCCGGCACAGAAAAGCGTGCAATTCAGAATTCATTTGAAAATGGAGAGGATAGGTTAAGGAGAAAACTGATTTCAGAGGTCAGCTTCTATTTGTGTCTGGCATGGCAAGTTCTGACTAGGTGCAAAACAAAAGACCAAGAGGATTGTTAGGAACAGAGGAAGAATGAGCGCAAAGTTGTGAATAGGAAGGTCACTGGTCTTTAAGGTAAAGACAAGTCTGAACTTGGTGGATGAGTGGAAGGTAGTGAAGAGATGCAAAGAGACACTAGCAGTCAGAGCATCAGGAGGGCGGAGTGGGGAGAGAGAAGATTTTGACAGCACGATTTTGGATAGACTCGAGTGGGCACAAAATGGGATGTGGAGAGTCCAGAGAAGAGGCAGTTGCAGCAGTCAAAGCAAAAGATGGACAAGAGTTGGGGTTATAGGAACAGAGAGGGAAAGAGGATTTCAAAAGACGGAATGCAGTACAGTAAGATTTAGGGATAAAAAAAGAAAGGTGTAAAACAGATCCCTCAGTTTATATAGAGTGACAGGAAGGATAATACAGTTACAGATCTTGAGTGACACTCTGATGTATGACCATGCTTTATTATATAGCACCACAGTTTCAATATCACAGAATGAACTTTTCACCTCTTAACATAGAGAACAGCAGGTTGAGAGTCCCAGTGTTTCACTTAATCATGGAGCACACGCACATCCAGTTACATAGGTGAATCAGGGGATTGGTTTCCTAGGAGAATTGTAGCAATTAAATACAGTATGTTCCTGTTTGCCTCTTGCTAGTTTGCTTAACAAGGTGAAGAAACTGTTAGCTATTTGATCTAGCCTTGAGCATATGTCAGGAAGACCATCTGGCATAATTACAGATCAGCTGTGCCAGGATGATCAATTACGCTTTTTTAATTAATAGCTGAAGCTGAAACTCAATGCACCCAAATGTTTCTCTTCTGTTTATTAGTCTCTCTCTCAAAAAGAGACTTACATTTAATAGTAAGCAGCAGCCATATATATCTTGCTGCTTTGAATTAGTTTATTTAAATAGCAAGCAATGATGAGATGGGGCTGAACTGCAGAGTTCAGAGCTGGATCTGACCTTGCAACTCACCATTCCCATCCCCTCAGCTCACCAACTCCACAGGGATTTTCACACAAAATACCATCAGTATAGGCTCACCAAGGCACTGACTGGAAAGTTCTCAGCAGCCTGGCTCCATCAGAGCTGTGTTGCTATGGAGCTGGGTAGTGGGGCCTAGGAGGCAGTGCAGAAACACAGACCCTCTGTGCAGAGAGCGCTAAGCACCAGCAGAGGACTCAACGTCCTCATATTTTAGGGCCCTTTCCACTCCACTACTCAATAGGGGCAGGGACCACCTTTTCGTTCTGTGTTTATACAGCGCCTGGCACAATGGGGTCCTGGTTCATGACTGAGGCTCGTATGTGCTACGGCAATACAAACACCAACCAACCAACATGGCCAAAAATCCACAAAATCCTTCTAAAGATTCTGGTCCCATGTGGGTTTCCCATCATGTAGAGGATGTCTGGGGCTAAGATTTTAAAATAGTTGCATCACTGTAGGGCTTTGACTGGCTGAGACTTTGTTTAAATGGCAAAGTTGCACTGGCTTAGTTTAAATTGGTTTTTAAATTAATTTAATTAAACCTGTGGTGTTCAATGCTTAAGGTGCTTCCAGGAGCAATTCTTTATTCCATATCTTGTTCCAACGGGCTGGGCATAGAAATGTAGGGCTGGAAGGGACCTCCAGAGATCATCAAGTCCAGCCCCCCACGCTGAGGCAGGACCAAGTAAATCTAGACCATAGAATTCATAGAATTCATAGATATTTAGGTCAGAAGGGACCATTATGATCATCTAGTCCGACCTCCTGCACAATGCAGGCCACAGAATTTCACCCACCACTCCTAAAAAAGACCTCACACCTATATCTGTGCTATTGAAGTCCTCAAATTGTAGTTTGAAGACCTCAAGGAGCAGAGAATCCTCCAGCAAGTGACCCGTGCCCCATGCTACAGAGGAAGGCGAAAAACCTCCAGGGCCTTCCAATCTGCCCTGGAGGAAAATTCCTTCCCGACCCCAAATATGGCGATCAGCTAAACCCTGAGCATATGGGCAAGATTCATCAGCCAGATACTACAGAAAATTTTTTCCCGGGTAACTTGGATCTTAGACCAACCTGTTCTTAAAAATTTCCAGTCACGGAGATTCCACAACCTCCCTTGGAAGCCTACTCCAGATCTTTACCTACCCTTATAGTTGGAAAGATTTTCCTAATATCTAACCTAAATCTCCCTTGACAAGTCCATTATTTCTTGTCCTAGCTACAGTGGACATGGAGAACAACTGATCACCATCTTCTTCTTAACAGCCCTTAACATATTTGAAGACTTATCAGATCCTCCCTCAGTCTTCTTAGGACTAAAGATGCCCAGTTTTTAAAATCTTTCCTCATAGGTCAGGTTTTCTAAACCTTTTATCATTTTTGTTGCTCTTCTCTGGACTCTCTCCAATTTGCTGACATCTTTCTTAAAGCGTGGCACACAGAATTGGTCACAGTACTCCAACTGAGGTGAACAAGAGCTTCACAGCACCCTGTCTAGATTATCTTTCTGGAAAGCCCTGCCCTTAATGCCACAAAACCAGTGCAAATCCCCACGTGGACGCTTATTTCAGTTTAACTTAAACGTGTCCCCAATCAACTTAAGGTAGAGCAAAATACGCCACCCTTACACCAAACTAAAAGCATTCACACAGAGCCTTGCACTGGTTTAAATCATCGCCTTCAGTTAAACCAGTGATACTTTCTCACGTAGACGAGCCTTGAGCGTTATGGTCATTGTTCAGTGCTGGCTCTAGTTTTCTTACTGTTTATTGTACAGTTACTTCTTCAGCTGAAGAGGTAGAGGACTTTTCTTCCATTGCTGAGGTCCTGGGTTCCATTCCTACAAAACCACCAGATAGGAGCTACCAATAAAGATATATTGCTATCCCTGCAAGTAGCTCTTATACGAGGATATTTACTCCTAGAATGGAACTAGCCCATACAATAAAATACTATTGTCCTGCATATTTGACAGCAACGTTGTGGCCAGCTGTTACGAAAGCAATGAAAGACTGCCTCACTCCACAGCTGAAGGGGAGAGATTATTGGCAAATGAGTACATTTGCATTTTGTGTTTAATGAGCCAAACACAGAATCCTTTACCATCAATATTGGTACAATCCAACAGTTTTATGTATTAGGCACGTTATTTCCTTGGAGACACACCAACCACCTACCCAAATTGCTATAAAGAGGCCACATACATATACACTATGCAGATGGCTGAAAATATAAGCTTTCTGGGTAAATAGATGACCACACAATAAGCCTGTATGAGAGCTCTAGCAGCTGGACATTAATGGCAATTAAAGGTGTGCTCCATAAAATGGGCGCTGCCAGAACGTTATCACCTCATCATAATTAATAGATGCACAGACACGTCAAGGCATGGAACATTAAGGCCATATCCTCTGCCCTGTTAGACTGCACACAACCTGTTCCAGAATCAAAATGCATTTGCAGGAGAGTAGAAAATGATCTTCAGTGTATTTTTAAGCGTACCAAGATAGGACTAACATTTCCCCATGTGACTGACCCACCCTGAGACTAACAGAATGATCATGTGTCCTGACTCATCCTGCCCAGCACAGAACAGCTTGCAGTGTTTCTGTGCCAATGTCAACAGAGACTCAGGTAAGCACAAAAAAAGCAATAGGCTGTCAAGCATTTCCGTGCAGAGTCTTGCTCTGATTACTCTGGAGCAGGGAATAGGGCAGAGTAACCTGTCTGGAATATGTAACCACTGGGAATACAAACGTGCCTGCATGCACTTGTCTCTGCTGTTAACTTGTACCTTTTCTCGTCATTCACCTTTTGCCTATTGTCTAAATCCTAGTGCTCCATGGTCTGAGTTATTTGTTTGTAAAGTCCCAAGCACAACAGAGCCCTGATCCTTGTCTGGGGTCCTTCGCACTACCACATTAGACGTAAGCCAAAACAGCCCAATGACTTCAGATGGAGTTGTGGGTGCTCAATATCTCCTGAGAAACAGGCCCAAGGCATCCCACCTTGAGCACCCAAAATTAGAGGCTGCTTTTTCAGAAATTGCCTTGCCCTAACTTGATTTCCTCCTTACTCCATTAGTCAGTTCACCTGCTTGTTCCATCACATACCTGATTCTCCACGCACTTTAATTACCGAACTTTGCTCTACTGCCTGTTTATTACAGTATCGTGCTATTAGTCGCCTTAATCATGGACCTGGGGCTTCTATTCTGATCACTTTCACAGCTCAGTTTGTTTCTTGTGCTGTTGCTAATTCCCCGTTCTCTCAAGGAATTAGCAGTGTCTGGACATAGCCAGCTGCTGCTCACCCCTGCTTCTGAATGCACCCCTTCTGGGTCAGTCTCTTCCTGCACCTCCTCTTTCTCCAGCTGCCCTCCTTTTCTTCTATTCCCACCACCAGTTCCACTTTCTCTGCCCTTCCCCATCTCCCACCTCCTTGCTCTGCCACTCAGTTCTACATCCACCCCCTCTTCTGCCACCACCAGAGTCAATTGCCCCAATTCTGCCCATCTCCTTTATCTCGCCCCTCCTGACACCTTGATCCCTCTGGCCCCTCACCCTTCCATTTCACTCCACACTCCTGATCACTTTAGAACACTTGTCCCATCTCAAGATGGATCACTCAGGCAAACATCTAATCTTTTATTGCGCGCCCCCCCCCCCCCCGCCTGCCATTTAGTGAAATGCAGACCCTTCTTCTCCTACCCAGCACTGTCATGCAGCAGCTTCAGCTTTCCCCAGGGTCATTAGGCTTCTCTCCTGCTTCTTCCAATTCACCAGAACTGCCTCAGAGGACCTCTTCATGGCCAAGTTTGGAGCCTCTGGAGCTTTCCAAGGGTCTCATCTGCTTTACTGGACCGCTGCACATATCCTCCTGGAATCAGTTTCCTTTATCCTGTCAATAACACTTCATCTTGCACAATCTGGTTCCTGGCTGTGTACAGTGAAAAATAAAGTCCAAAGTCCAGTATGCCACTGTAGCAAATAGCTTACAGAGACCCACTCCACACCCTCCCATCTCACTCAAAATACGAAAATCACGCACATAGGTTCACACACAGACCATGCCCTACAGAAGAACCACACTGGTGTTGATGGGAGGTACCATGTCGGGTTGAGAACAGTGCCTATGGCTCTTGCGTGCGTGCATGGCGTTAGAAGGATCATTTTAGCAGTCTTAAGGGAACTGCTGGCCACTTAATTCAAGTGAATTACAGGCAGTCTTCCAACCTCAACATGAATTTAGCTCACTCATACATTTCACTAGCAAAAGCTGCAGGAAAGTCTCAGACAGGATTTGTGTGTCCGTCCTGCCACTCTTGGTGCAAGTGCATCTCTTGCAACAAACACCCAGTTTGATTCAGCTTCTAAAGTAAAGCCAGCCAAACCTCGGTGTTAATGGACTATTTCAACTCCTGCTCACCTGAATGTGTATAGCAATACTGCGCTCTTCACATCTGTTCCAAACATTCAGTAATTAGACTTGGTAGTAACTGACCCGGCAGTGTAATTGGACAAATAAGCCAGTTCACTTATCTGGTCAGATACTGTGGAGTCCTCAAGGTTTCTCTATGTATATTTAGATCTTGCTCAGCTTTTATAGAATAATGGCCCCCTGAATCAACACTATTCACTCCTGGTTCTAGTTCTGAAATACATCTGGAACGTTTAACTAGAGATCCTTTGATCTATGGGGGGACCCAAAGCTCAATAAGGCCTCCCATTCTCTCTCAATTTCATTCCCCTCAAGCAAGTGCTTTACTAGGGGAGAGGGTATGATTTCCAAGAGCCTCTCAATTCTTTACCTGCAAACTTGTTCAAAGGTGGGTGGGAAAGATTAGAAATAAAAGGGAAAGTTTGAATTTCTGTAGGTGCATGGTTTGAAGCCATGCAGATGGCAGTGACTTCTATTGCTGGTGATTAATTGCCAGCAGCTTAACAGAAAAAGAACTAAATCCCTTTTATATGAGAGCTGCTCACCCTTTCTCTGCCCCCAGAAATGAGTACACTTATTATTTACATGCTGAACAAATCTGAGTGCAAGTGTATGACAGGATTGCATGTGATGGTAGTGGGCAGAGCTCAACAGCCCTGAGGTTCACTTTCCATTTAGGTCTTATGTTCCTAAGAACTCATGGTTCACAGTTTCAGCCAGACATCTGCAAAGGTCAAGAAGAGATTCCTTTCCCCCCCACTGTATTCTGGGATTTAAAACAAACACACACAAACCCACCTTCCTCTGAAGCATCAGGAATAGTAACAGCTGGAGATGGGACAGAGGTGGCACCAGGCATTCTGCCTCTCAGGTGGTTGGCTGGTTTGTTCTTGCTTACATGCTCGGGGTCTAACTGATCACCATATGTGGGGTTGGGAAGGAATTTTTCCCCAGGTCAGATTGACAGTGAGCTTGTTTTGTTTTAAACCTCCCTCTGCAGCATGTGGGTGTAGGTCACTTGCCAGGATCATCTGGGTAAGCTCACTTAATGACCTTGGGCAGTGGTGTGCCTCAGCCCCTCCTACTCTCTGTCTGTGGCACCTAATAGTCTAGTCTTCTGTGGGCTGTAATATTTTGGCCTAGTTTCAGTGGTTGGGTGTAATGTGCAGGTGCTGGGTAGTGTTGGTGGCCTTTGATGTACAGGAAGTCAGACTAGATGAACTGGTGATCCCTTCTGGCCTTAAACTCTGACAAGTCAACAGATATTCTATAGGAATAATGGTCAATAACCTGTGCCAGTTCTAGGGGTTATTTTTTGTTCACGGGTTTACGAACAGCTCACCGGATGACCAGTCAACTGGAAAAGAGTAGTGTCACTCCCCCCCCGAGCTCCATCCATAAACCAAGTTGCATCCACTGGAGAGGTGACTGAGATGCCACTCACCACAGATCTTGGTAACGGGATCATCCCACTGCTTTTTTGCATGCTTCGAGCTACAGTGAAGTAATTAATGTTGAAAGGACATTCTCATCAGTCCTCAGAGCTAATAACCCATTGGGATGGGTGGCAGCATTTCACACTTTTTGGGGCTGTTGTTCCAGGCTGCCTGCAGGCTCTGGAAGACATCACTGTATGTGTTACTCCTAGATGGCATTTGAAAAGTTAGGTGAAAGCTAAGATTCTAGAGCAAAGATGGCAGCTTCCAGCCAAAAGGCCCTAGCTCACTAACCAGCTCTGTTTGGCCTCTGCTTTATAAGAGGCAGCTACACATGGCAAGCTCACTTGCTTCATTTATTGCAAGCCCCCAGTGGCCAGTGCAATGTTATTCCCTACTTCCAGCCCCTGAAGGATACTGCTCCTTTTCCCACAGTCATCAGGGAGTGGCAACACTAGGGCAGCTGAGGTAGAAGAGGCCTTCCTTCCCCATGTAGTTTCTATACTCCAGATGTTCTCACCAAGTGTCTGGTTCCTCTCTGACAGAGTATAGTGAAACCTCATAGGCTGGGATGCTCTCAGCGTTTTCCTCAGGAATTGAAATTAGGGGGAAAAAAATACATGGGGAGGAGTGAGGACTGATGAGGCATGAGACCATTAGGGTGAAGGTAGGTAGTATGGCACCATAGTAAAAACTGAAAAATGGTTCACAACCATTTTATTAGATTTAACTCACTTTTTAAAATCTCACAAATTAAAGTTGGCTACACAAATCTAGTATGAAGCACTATGTCTACCTTCATCTTGGTTTCCTGTTGTAATTTTGCACAACTCTGTTAATGAACTTCTTGAATGCAGTGCTTTCATTTTTGGTGGCTTCTCATGTGTCCAGTACTTCCAGTCCTTCATGATATGGTCATGATCACGCAGAAAGCGACTTCTTTCAGAACAAAATTCTATTCAATGAGGAAAAAGAACACTCAGTTATAGCTGTCGTGACTGGGACTAGAAAGAGATGAATTCCTACTTCTTTCATCCCAGGAAACATAGCACAAAAATTAGGTTGAACCACTAGTGATGATAAAGAAGTTGAAGTTAAATCTACACTTGTTCATTGTATGATATTCCACTCTGTGTTCAAATTCTCTATTCTGTCCTGGTCACATGGCAGCCCCATTGCAGGGAGTGCCTCACTCCACTGAACTGTCAGTGTTTTGTAAGACAGGCATCTGTAAAAGCTACATAGAGGTTGATAGAATCCAGAAGTTGGTGTTGTAGACATGTAAGAATCAAGTCTGTGTATTTTACTTTTTCAGCTGGCTTATACTAACTCCTTAAATGAAGTGCCCTAATTAGTCAACTTCTGAACTGAAGTCTTTGCTTCTTTCAGTGCGTTTTCAATAGATATCTGATTGATACAAGTGTAGTTTTCATTGCTGGACAGAGATCTACTACTATTGTAGAAGATGCCTGGATGGCATTGTATAATGACCCAAGTGGTTTCAACAGTGGACTTACGAGAGAATGGCAATTGTCTTCTCTGAAGTTAGTAGCAAAAGGAGTCCACCAGCCTAACTACTGAGATCCGTCCCATCTCGGTAGTTTCCAAAGCCAATAATAATGGTTGAAGTAATTTTAAGACAATAGCCAAGGATCACTCATGAGAAAGCCAGCAGGTTTTCCCAGGTTGGACTAATTTGAACTTCAGTCCCAGTGTATCATCTATATTTTCCAAGATGACTTTTGGACTTTTTCCTTTTGGACTCTTGCTGGCGAGAAAAAAAAAAAAAAAAAAAAAAAAAAGAGTATGATGATATTAAATGCCTTTGAAGATTCTGTAGCTCGTACTAGTAGGAGTAGACAGCCTCTGTAGTTTGAATAGGAGAGTTTAGAGTTACACTTTTCTCTGAGCAAGCTTTGTACTTCACTAGGTCTTCCAGAGAAGTTTGCAGCTCCATCAAATGCACAAGCAGCCCTCTCTCTGAAGTTCAATTTACAAGCATTTAACTCTAAGACGTGTGTTGTCAGAGTTTTAGCCATGTGTCTTCTATAACCTGAACATCTAGAAATTCATCTACTGGCCTACGACTGACATCACGATAACATATGCAGTGACTTAATACTTGACACCTATTTGCATTGATTCATTCATCAGCCATGTATGCACATTTTCTGAATGTGGTGAGAGAGTTCTTCACTTTTTCAACTGCGGAGTCTTTCACTGTTGCACCACATGATTCTAACCATGTCAGTTGAGTTTCTTGAAGAAAGAGAGTGAGCATTTGCTGGTCTTTGGTCAGAAGCAGTATCCAACTTTAGAATTAACAAATGACCATGCACTTCACATTGGCCTCCAGTGTGTAGAGCGTGGTATCTCTTGCTTAAAGAGCAAGTATGATGTGACAGCCATGTTTGTTTGAATAAATTGTGTCTCCAGCATTTTTAACAACCTTGTTAAGTACTTCTAAAATTGGCTGTGACAATGACTGGCTTATAAGGCTTTCTGCATCTCCATGCAATCTAGAGGATTTGTGTTTTGCACCTTTTCACATAGTTTGTCAGCATTGGCTTTGCTGATCGCTCTGGCAATCCAAGCTCCTCCACTTTTATTATATAAATCCATGGTATGCTCACATCTTGAATACTGCATGCAGTTCCTGTCACCCCCTCTCAAAAAAGATGTACTGGAATTGGAAAAAGTACAGAGAAGGGTAACTAAAATGATTAGGGGTATGGAACAACTTCCATAGGAGGAGAGATTAAAAAGACTGGGACTTTTCAGCTTGGAAAAGAGAGGACTAAGAGAAGAGAGGACTAAGAGGAGATATGACTTGACTGGTGTGGAGAAAGTGAATAAGCTCCTTCACATAACACAAGAACTAGGGGTCACCCAATGAAATTAATAGGCAGCAAGTTTAAAAACAGACAAAAGGAAGTATTTCTTAAAACACAATACAGAGTCAACCTGTGGAACTTTTCGCCAGGAGATATTGTGAAGGCCAAAACTATTACTGGGTTCAAAAAAGAACGAGATACTCATGAAGGATATGCCCATCAATGGCTATTAGCCAGGGTGGGTAGGGATGCAACACCTTGCCCTGAGAGCCTCTGCTTGCTAGAAGCTGGGAATGCACAACAGAGGATGAATCACTCAGTAATTGCCTTGTTCTGTTAATTCCCTTTGAAGCACCTGGCATTGGCCACTATTGGAAGACAGGGTACTGGACTAGATGGACCATTGGTCTAACCCAATATGGCTGTTCTTATGTTAAAATTAATTATAATAAAAATGTTTATTACAGAAACTCCAAGATAATGACCTCTCAAGATAGCAACTTTTTTTTTTTTTTTTAAATCTTTGCTTACTAGGAAATGTTTATTTATATAAAAGTTTCTTAGTCACAAATCTAGCATTCTGGAGCAAAGTCACTAAAATGTAGTCCAACAAACAAATGTTCTTTTCACACGCCCCTCTCTTCTCCCTCTACTGCATCCCACTCATAGTTATTGTCCTTGGTCAGTGAAGACCTGGAGTTCAGAGGTGCTTTCACATGAGTTCACCTCCCATCCTGGGAGAAGGCATCATGCTTGGTCGTCCAGCTGCTCACCACTCGCTCTGGTCACTCTGGCTGCTGCTGTTTGTTGTGCCACCATTCACTCCACTGCTGATGGCCCTGTACCATCACCTTCTGCTGCCACTGTGACCTCTGCGAGTCGTCTCTTGAAGTTCTGCCTAGCACTCAGTGATTTCAGCTCTCAGTGGGAGAGCCACACAGTGAGTGCAGGCTGGACTGTCATTTCCACAGAAATGCTGTCCTGCAGCAGGTCTAAGCACTTAGACCTGATTATTAGTGATTTCAGCTCTAGTGATGACTTAAAACAAAACAAAGACTCTCTATGGAGCCTGTCAAGGTTCCTTCCCCACTCTGAACTCTAGGGTACAGATGTGGGACCTGCATGAAAACCTCCTAAGCTTACTTTTACCAGCTTAGGTTAAAACTTCCCGAAGGTACAAACTATTTTACCTTTTGCCCTTGGACTTTATTGCTGCCACCACCAAACGTGTAACCGGTATATTACTGGGAAAGAGTCCATTTGGAAACGTCTCTTACACCCCCTTTCCTGGGCTTGATAAAAATCCTCACCAATTTGCATAGGTGAACACGGGCCCAAACCCTTGGATCTTAAGAACAATGAAAAAGCAATCAGATTCTTAAAAGAAGAATTTTAATAGATGAAAAAGTAAAAAGAATCACCTCTATAAAATCAGGATGGTAAATACCTTACAGGGTAACCAGATTCAAGACATAGAGAATCCCTCTAGGCAAAACCTTAAGTTACAAAAAGACACAAAAACAGTAATCTACATTCCATTCAGCACAGCTGATTTTCTCAGCCATTTAAAGAAATCAGAATCTAACATCTATCTAGCTAGATTACTTACTAAATTCTAAGATTCCATTCCTTTTCTGTCCCCGGCAAAAGCATCACACAGACCGAGAAAGTCTTTGTTTCTCCCTCCCCCCAGCTTTTGAAAGTATCTTGTCTCCTCATTGGTCATTTTGGTCAGGTGCCAGTGAGGTTATCCTAGCTTCTTAACCCTTTGCAGGTGAAAGGGTTTTTCCTCTGGCCAGGAGGGATTTAAAGGTGTTTACCCTTCCCTTTATATTTATGACATAGCCTAATAAGCTCTATCTTTAAATAGGGGAGAGGGGCAAGTCAAATAGTGCCTGTGACTCTTAGGCACAGCCCACACCACCAAGCAAAACCCCGTCCCACGCCACCCACCTCTCCCCACTGGGATCTGCCATCCAAACCTCTTGCTTCACAAGTGCAGTTCACTTGAGGGGTGACCAATGCTTAATTTGTAATGAAAGAGGAGCCGGGACTCAAGCAAGGTTTTTACTTTCCTAATTAATGTGGCAAGCCCGGAACTATGTACTGCCAAGCCTAGAAGTGCCAGGGCTCAGTCCTGGCAAAAATTAAGCCTTGAGGGTGACCCCTTCAATCAGGGCAGGCTAAGTACAGTTCTGCTGCCCTTTACTCAATCAACAACAACATTTCATGACCCCCACATTCAATACCAAAATGTGGGGGTCATGGACCTGGGGATTACAGTGGATGAGAAGCTGGATATGAGTCAGCAGGGTGCCCTTGTTGCCAAAAAGGCCAACGGTATATTGGATGTATTAGTAGGAGCATTGCCAGCAGATGGAGGGAAGTGATTATTCCCCTCTATTCGGCACTGGTGAGGCCATATCTGGAGTACTGCGTCCAGTTTTGGTCCCCTCACTACAGAAGGGATGTGGACAATTTGGAGAGAGTCCAGCGGAGGGCAACGAAAATGATTAGGGGGCTGGGGCACATGACTTACGAGGAGAGGCTGAGGGAACTGGGATTATTTAGTCTGCAGAAGAGAAGAGTGAGGGGGGGATTTGATAGCAGCCTTCAACTGCCTGAAGGGGGGTTCCAAAGAGGATGGAGCTTGGCTGTTCTCAGTGGTGGCAGATGACAGAACAAGGAACAATGGTCTCAACTTGCAGTGGTGGCGGTCTAGGCTGGATATTAGGAAACACTATTTCACTAGGGGGGTGGTGAAGCACTGGAATAGGTTACCTAAGGAGGTGGTGGAATCTCCATCCTTAGAGGTTTTTAAGGCCCGGCTTGACAAAGCCCTGGCTGGGATGATTTAGTTGGTGTTGGTCTGCTTTGAGCAGGGGATTGGACTAAATGACTTCCTGAGGACTCTTCCAACCCTAATCTTCTATGATTCTAAAATTATTTGTAACCCAACACCAGCCAAAATGGATCACTTGGGCAGCACAGCTCTGTCTGCTGGGTACCTAGGCAGAGTAGGTGAGTTCATATAAATAATCTGATCCTGAATCCTTCCCCTGGCTCATCACTAGCTGTCAGGGGAGAGCTCATTCAGACCTTGCTTACAAATCATAATTTGAAATTATAATGTTGGCCAACATTACCGAAATGAATGTGCCAGCATTGTCAGAAAACACAGCAGCTGTGTGAAGAAGCTAGTCTTTGTTCATACTTTTCAAACCTATTTTACTTTTTCAGGTACAAGTATTTTATCATACACTGTACAGGCTTTTTAAATGGGAATTGAAACATGAATACAAATTCACATTTCCAACCAATGATGAAATTGGAATCACTGCATTTAACGAGTTGACCACTTTGGGGGGGGGGGGGGGAGGAAGAGTTGGGGAAAGTCAGGCAGGATTTACACCACCACTGGGCAGCAGGGGGGTGTAGGGAAATCCCTGGATGCTCTAGGATGGAGGGTGGAAAGGTGCTTCCACTGAACCTTCATGCAGTGGGACAATATGTGGGGGAGAAGACAGAGACAAATGGTGAGAATATGTCCCCCAACTCTTATAAAGAGAACAAAAAGATGATAAAAGGAACCAACAAGAGATGTGTGGAGAAAGCTACTCTCACAAACTTAAGTTGTTCCTAAACTTGTTTCCTTCTCTTGCCCCATTCACCCATTACCGATCTTGAAATCCTCCTTGTGCAACATCAAATTTAAATGTTGGCATGATGCTGTATTTGTCTGCAAATTCTCACACATCCCTATAAACATATAAACACTTCAACCTCTCCCCTTGGGAATCTATTTGCTTGTTTGTTAGTGCTCCCTGTCAGGCTAAACTTCCCCTTTGCAGAATTTCATGCCATTAATCACACATTTTCGTATATCCCTTTCCTCCAGCTGCACCCAGGGAGAATTGTGATGGTTTTGAACAGTTGTTATTAAACTAATTAGGCTGATGAAAAAAATCTGCAAGACCAGTGGAGCAACTTTCCTTCATTCTACAGTTACTTCTGAAAATTTCCAGTCTTCGGTTAAAAAAAAAAAAAAAAAAGACCTAACGAATCAAATTAATTATATAATTGACACCTAAAATGCCTGAAAGTCACTTTTGGGGGAACGGGGTGCGCACATGCAGCCTGCTCATAGATGCTACCCTAGAAATTCAAGCTGTTAGCAATTTTCTTCCATCAGCATTTGAGATCAGTACATAGGGTTTTGTACTGTATCAGACGTTGTACCTTATGCTAGAAAAGAGATTGGTTACCAATTTTAATAGATGACGGGGATGACTTTTTACCCTTCCTTATTGTTCCTATCAGAATTTTTGCTGAAGCAAGTCTGCCACTGGTATCAAGCTTTGATAAGAGTTATTTCTGGACTCTGATCTTGCTGCTATTCTTTGCTCTAGAAGCATTTGTTTATTTTTCACTTACTGTAAAAGAATAAAACATTTCTGGACAATGCTACAGAGAGAGTGCCTGAGGGCAAATGCATTTCAGGCCAGCAGCTCAACAACATATGGATCTCATCTAGATTTTGTTCTAGGCTTTAGAAGAAAAGGCTCTGTCTCATTAGTTTGGTTGAAGACAGAGCAGAAGAATCAGGATTAAAGAAAGAGAATCATAAAGCTACATTAGTCTGGTGACAGAGCAAGATCCTCAACAAGTCCAAGGACCAAGTGGCCAAGGACAGAAAGTATCATTTTACACATAATGTCATTGAAAGTTGGTCTTTTCCTCTCCTGCTTCCAAAGCTTTCAATTGCCATTAGCCTGATGTACCTTAGTGTAGCCGACTCACATTGTTTAGAGGTTTCCTTCTTGTAAGTTATTGGCTGCAAGGCTCCTAGATCTTTAACCACTAGGCTCCCTGATCAGTTTGCTACCACGACATACGCGGTGTGGTCACCGTTCACCTCCCCAGGTTAGCGAGAGCAAACGCAAACCAAACACTCCCCAGCCCAGGGACCCCTCTGTGACATCGGTCTGTAGAGAAAGAAGGAAGTGCAGGGCTCACACACACAGGCAGAGTCACCATCAGAGCAACCACACCACAGGGCTCTGCCTTGTCGTGCTTGTTCTTTTATTTGCTGCTTTCTGAAACCCAAGGAGAAGAATGGAGGGGGCTTGTGCTGGAGACTGGGACATTGGGGTGGATGGGGGGGGGGAGAACCCCGTCCCTCCATAGGGAAAACTATCACTTTGGGGGGGAAGGGAAGGGCAGGGCGGGCCAGGGCATTAGCATGAGACTCACCTGAGCAAAGCCTTCCATCACCGCGATACACACCCTCCTACTCACGGAACTGTATCCCGGAGCTTCTACCTGGCCCAGGCTGCTTAGAGAGCGGAGCGGAGCGCAGCCCTCTTGGGTGGGGGAATAAGAGAGAGGGTTTCGGCTCCTCTCCTCTAAACATGGAGAAAATTCCCAACCCAGGAGACCCCCTTTCTTCATTCTCCAGCCCCCGGCAGACTAATAAGGGGAGTGGTCTCTAAACACGAAGCATAAAACCTGCAGGTACCTAGCCCTCCCCTCCCCAGCTCTCAGTCCGCTCACCCGCAGAACTTTACCTGCTGCTCCAGCCCCAAGCGCACCTGTCGCTCTCTGGATACAGGTGAGCGGCTGACGCAGAGCAAGCAGGCACAGGTGAGGGAGGGAACTGAGGAGGCACAAGGCTCCGCCCCATTCTCCCGAGCCCAAACCTCTGGGGAGGAAAAAAAAGGAAACCCCTTCTAGTCAATGGGGTCCCCGCTTTTAATTAGTGTTATGGCTGGAGTTTTCATAAGAAGCTGGGAGAATTTTCCTTTACCCCAAATTTCCTAATATTTACACTTACTTCTAACATTCTGCCTGTGTATTTCCTCTGTCCTGTGCTGTTGATTTGCACTTTGTTTTCTATGTCTGGAAGCAGCCTGGCAAGTCCCTTGGCACAAGTTTAGGGTGATGGTCTTATAGCTTCTGCGTCACATTCCTTTTTACTTAAAACAAAATACAGAAGAGAGGGGTGGAAATAAACGCTGGCTTTATTATGTTATAAAGCACTGGAAAGATCCTGATGTTCTGAGCCCGCAGGCATCCCAGAGCGGGAGGTCCTGAACCTCTGAAAGTTCAGCCATATATTTTAAATCATGAATATCTTGGACATTCTAATTTAGGATCTAATTTGCTTCCAAGGCTTTGTTACTTTTCAGTTATTACAGGAGTCTGTGGTTTTGTGACACATGTTCTTTAAATAAAAAAAGACATTTTTGGTAAACAAATAAGGGTGAAATCTTGGGACCATTGAAGTCAATGGGAGTTTTGCTATTAACTTCAATGGCACGAGGATTTCACCCCAGATCTCTATTTTTTTTCTTATAATTCAAAAGACTGAATTACCAGGCTCCCACATGGATTATCTTGAGGTCCTTAGCTATGAGAACGGGTTCAGATTCACCATTGCCCTGTACTTTGTGTAAAAATCTACACCAGTCAAAAGTGAATGTAAACCACTATCCTTCTGAATACAGAACAGCAGTGAACAGGGCCCCTATCCTTTGGATAGAACCCAGCACACCAATTTTGGTGTGCAATAAGGAAAGCATAGGTACAACAGGGATAAAAGGAAGGATGGATGGATCGATGGGAGAATTTTTGAGTCAAAAGACTAGGTATGTCAGAGTTGGGAAAGTTATATTAAGATAATATTAAAAATGGTACACCTTATTTAATATTATGATAAATGATCTTCCAAAATGAATAAATCCTGGCATAGGTATCATTCTATTTGCAGATGATTGTGCTTTATGGATTTGGAGCAGGAATATTGAGGTGTCATAAAAGAGAATCAACAAAGCGTTACTATAGATTTCAAACTGAGGAAATGCCTCGGGTTTCAAGTTGTCCATTGCTAAAATCAAAGACTGATCTTTACTAAAAGGAAAGCTGCAAAGGAATACAAATTGTATCTGTGTGGAGAACAAACAGATATAGCTAAAAGGTGTTTAAATTCTTAGCGGGGAATATTTGACACTAAGTTACTTTGGAAGGATCATATAGACTGTTAAAGATAAATGGGCAGCTATTCTAGAAAACAGAGTTCATTCATAATAATACTGTGTACTTACAAAGTCTTTCATTCCAGGCTCTCAAAGTACTTTACAAAGGTTAAATAATTAACCCACACAACACCCTTGGGAGAGAGATAAATAGTATTATCCCTATTGGTAACAGTGGTACTTGAAAACCCTTGTGCTGGCAGACACAGCTGTAATTCACTTTCACATATCAGTGCACAGATACTGTATCACTGCTTGCAAACCTACCTGCCTCAGGGAATTTGCAGCAAGGAAGTAGACATTATCATTTAGATGCAGTAAGGGAATTTAAATATTTCTGCCTCATTCCATAAATGAACTCTCAGTTCAATACAGGCCTGGCACCTTCCCACTCACATGTCTTTTTCAAGAAGAAGGGACAAAATTATTAAAATGTAATAGCTTTCTTTTTTGGTATCTTACACTGTTGACACAGGTGATGTTGTAAAATGTGAGATGCAAGCCCATTGGCTGTTTCTACTCTGAAACATAGGTACCGTTCAAACCAGCAGTAGAAGCTTTCTGCACGAGTGGATATAAATGTCTCATATAGACAGCTGCCATGATGTTGAGTGGTATTGTGGGCAAACCAAGCAGGCTTTATCCAGGTGAAGCAATCCAAATTTTACTTAAAGAAAGACTAAGTGGCAGGAATATCTTCTCTCTTAATTGTTGCTCACATTCTCCTGTTAAGTGACCTGTAATATCCCAGTGGCCTCCTGATGTCTTCACTCGAGCCCTTGCAAGAGCTGGGTGAACAAAAAAAAATTCACAATAGGTAATTTGTTAGTTGCACTACAGTAATGCACAGAAGCTTTGATCAGGATCAGAACCCCTTCATGTAAATCCCTATATAAACATACAGTTAGAGACAGTAGAACTTAAAATCTAAGTTGAAGAAAAGACACAAGTGAGTTTAAAACAAATGGTGAGAGAGGACACAGGAAAGAAATACAAAACCAAATAATTTAGTTGAATGGGTTGCCTCTATTTGAAAATTGTGCATGAACAAATCTGGATTCTCCTATATATGTTGTTCCAAATCATGCATCAAAGCACTTCAATAAATAACTTCAGTTCTGCAGCTTATTTGCTAAGAGTTCACTGTGGGTGTTTAAAATTCAAGCTCTTTTGATTGGACATATAGGTCGTATCGTATGTTTCTGTTCCCTAACTTGCTTGTGATGGTGAATTCAAACAATTTACGTTTGGTGAATATTCTGCTTTGTGTATGTAAGCAGAGACAGGGTGGGCTCCACCCTGACATCTGGTGGTGAGGTGTGGCAAGTTGTGGAAAAGAACTTCAGGGGCTGATCTCATTTGCATAGGCACACCCACCCTGCCTAGAATGAGGCCATAACTGCCCAAATCGTCACTTTGGCTGCTGTGGGATCCCCAGTGTCTCTGTTATTGGGGCGGGAAGAATAAATTGTTAGTACCCTGATTATGGGAACTGTGCTTGGAACTGTACTTGGCCTTTTTGTTATGATGGAGGACTCACCATCAACTGAGTAGCACTCACTAGGCAAGGGACATGGGTTCCAAAACTCTGTGAATTGAGAGAGACTTGAGACAGGTATTAGTGCCTGGTGGTGTAGGCCCCTTTTGTGAGGGCCTGAAGCACCAATTGCACCTCTGTCTCTCTCCACTGTGGAATGTCAGAGCTAATTTTGGGTCTATTAAGAGTTTTGTTACAGGTATTGTGCTGAATTCACTTCAGCCTTATAGTGCACCAGCACTAAGGCTCCCACTACTATGAGCTGAAATCACTGAGAGCTGAAATCACTGAGCACTGTGTCAAGTAGGGGGGAGCCGGAAGTTCTAGTGTGCAGTGGAGCCGGTCGTGAGACAGCAGTGTGTTCGTGAGACGGCGAGCTGAGCGGAGCCGGTCGTGAGACAGCGGTGTGTTCGTGAGACGGCGAGCTGAGCGGAGCCGGTCGTGAGACAGCGGTGTGTTCGTGAGACGGCGAGCTGAGCGGAGCCGGTCGTGAGACAGCGGTGTGTTCGTGAGACGGCGAGCTGTCCGGAGCCGGTCGTGAGACAGCGGTGTGTTCGTGAGACGGCGAGCTGTCTGGAGCCGGTCGTGAGACAGCGGTGTGTTCGTGAGACGGCGAGCTGAGCGGAGCCGGTCGTGAGACGGTGAGCTGTGCAGAGCGGAGCCGGTCGTGGTGGAGCGGAGCAGAGCCCTGTGGGGCAGTCAGCTTCAGGACACGTAAGGTGCCCCTTACCTCTTTCCCCCACACCCAGGCACATTTTAGCCAGATTGGGGAGTAACACTCTGCAGGTGAACTTTTGAACTCCGGGGCTGGACTTTTTTTGGACTTTGGGCGATTAGTGGATTGCTGGACTCAAGAGACGTTTGGGTTCTGGGACTCAAGAGCCTGAGGGAAAGGATGTGGCCCAAATTTTCTGGGGTGGGTCAGTGTTCATGGTTTGGTTAATGAACACTAGTTGTGGTGTTTCCCCAATTTAATGCTGATGTTGTTTGCCTCATGTTATTAAAGATTCTCTACTACACCAAGACTCTGTGCTTGCGAGAGGGGAAGTATTGCCTCCTTGAGGCGCCCAGGGGGTGTGTAAGATTTTCCCAGGTCACTGGGTGGGGGCTCGAGCCAGTTTTGCATTTGCTTTAATGAGAGGGAACCCCTGTGTATTGAACCCGGCCCTTGCTGCTATCAACTTGGCCTGGCAGAAGGGTTACATGTATTTAAAATCTCCTGTTTCCACAAACATGGCTGCTGGGAAACTAAAATATTTGTGGAAAGCAAATACAAAGTGGCGGCGATCACAGCTGAAACAAATTGCAAAGTTGTTTCTTTTTATTTAGTAAGTAATGTGAAGGAAGAATATGCTCATGCTGAAACAGTTAGAATACTCCCTCTGCCCTTTTGGAAAGTCCTGTAGCTATTAATGGAGTTCAAGACAAAAATTGTCAAATATTGTGGAAGTTCCACATTACTCTTCAGACAAATCTGCATTTTACAAGTCAAAAGCTGGCAGCTATGGGCCATTAAGCAAACTCAGCCTGCCTTATGGAAGTCAGGCTGAGTGTTCTCCAGTTCTATTCTGGTTCATTTACTGTGCCCATCATGGTATGTGATTGCCTTCCACAGTGCACTAAATAATGTGACTTTTAACACCTGTTGTGTAGTGGTTTTCCTCTGCCTCTTCCTCTCCACAAGAAGAAAATTATACGTGTATCCAACAGGAATATATACACTTCTGTGTGTTTTTATCAGTGAAGGCTTAGCCAAAGATGTTCCTGTTATCCTTGGTATGGAAGATGGTGAGGTTTGTGGTAGTTCTTTGTTCCTGCCGATTTGTTCCACAGTCTGGAATTGGTTTCCCAGATGGCTTTGCCTCCTGCACAAAAAAGGCTTCTTTGCAATAAATAGTCCTACTGAACCAGAGGAGCTGAGTTCTTGACCATTTCCAGAGTTTTACATGACTTTCCAGGTGTCCTGGGTCCAGACCATTGAATGTCTTGAAGATAGGAAAAAAGGCCTTGAATTTGACACGCTCTAGGGAAAGAACTTACTTCACCAGCAGCAATAAGGATTCTGCAAGTAGGTCTTAGAAGATAATAGTGTTGATGACGGAGGTGGAATAGAATGCAATTCGCCCACCGATGGCTGCTTTGGAACTGCAGTGCTAACAGGAATTGTTTTGTGCAGTGAAGTTGATAGATACAATGAGCAGTTCTGATGAGCAAGAAAGTGTCGTATTTTGGATTGCAACTGAATTGTAAAATGTAGTTGTCGCGCCATGGGGAAACAATCAGACACACTTGATTCTCTATTTCCATTCACTTCTTTAATCCTGTTTTTATGTAACTTTACATCACATTTATGTTACTCTTTGCCTGTTCCGAAGTTAGATTTCTGTGACATAAAAATTCCTTTGCTTAGCAAGCAGGCCAGGGGTGATATGACTACAGTGATATCTGAGGGCAGCCAAGCAGATTAACTCTTGAAGGATAAAAATTCCAATTTCAAATGTGTCCTTAGTACTAAACAACATGGTAATCAGAGAAAGAGAATAGCAAGATTGTCTCCAGTTTTCCCCAAGAGGCCTTAGATGCTGTGTAAAAGTCAGGTTTAGACAAGACCCAGATTTTGGGTAGATAAATCAAAATTAGAGCTGACTGAAATTCTCAAATGAAGGTATATATGTGGGGGAATGGTGCCGGTTCGTTAAAAAAGGCCTTTTTAAAAAGAATTTTCTCTCTTCTCCCAAATTTTTCTATCCTTCAACAAAATGGAAAAAGGAAACATTTTTGTTTGCAGGTTTTCACCTTTGTTAGTGGTAAAATGGAAAGGAGAAGGGAACAAAAAATAAGGGGGGAATTAAACCCCAAATGTCACATATTTTTCTGAAATATTTTAAATAAACAAACACCCCCGCTCCCCATGGAACAGAACCAATTTCAAAACTTTCCATAAAAATTCTTTACCATATTTTGACCAGTGGAAACCAAAATGAACTCTATTTTCTCCCACTGCTGTGGAATCCTTGTCCTTTCCTTTAGGAGGAGTACAGTTGAAAAATGACATACTGGCTCTAAAAGACAGTTCCCAAGCTCTTGGGCCTCCCGAGGTCTCTATGGATGAGGCTAAGAACCTTAAGTGACTGATGGGGTGGCCTGAAAATCCTCAAGTATCTTTGCAAGGTCTGCAAAGCCGAGCTTTGTTGAAGAGCAGTTGGGTGGAGAATTCATTTTAAGCATACTCTGGTCTGTATCATTAATTTGTAAAAGTGTTTATAATGTTTCCAGATGGTCCATTAATATTTTTGATAGTCCAATTAAAAATCCAAAGAGAGAGGGCACATCAAAGTCACTGTCTCATTCAGGGCTCTTATCTTCTACAGAAAGTTAAATTAAACCTGCACAGTGGCTAGGGTCTGGATTTTTCTGTTCACAGCTGCTCATGGCTCCTGTCTACTGACGTTAGAGTCTTATACTAATTATCAGGTACATGAGGCTTAGAATTCTCTATGTGTAGGGGTTAGAGCATTGCAGAGTTCCAGTTTTGCTATTATTTGTATTGTGGTAACGCCTAAAATTCCCACTCATGGCTCAGGACCCCATTGTGCTAGGGGCTGTGCAAATACAGAACGAAAAGATGGTCTCATTCACAAAGAGCTTACAGTCTAGGTATCTCATCGGAAGCTTTGAATTTGTCTCATGGGAAAATCACGCAAGCTAAATCAGAAAGGAAAACAATTTTCTTCCGAGTCTTGTGGTGGTGCCAGCTTCCACTGTCTTGGTCTGAGTCTTCCAATATTTGGTGCCTTTTTTAAAACCCCAGTTCCTGGAGTCAGGTGACTTCAAGAATCTCTCCTTTCTTTCTCTCTCTCTCTCTTTTTTTTTTTTTTTTTTAAAAACATAAGTTCTAGCTGTTGCTGAGAAAAGCTTTGAAAATATGCAAACCTAATGCCTAATATGCAAACCACAGCAGGCAAATAAAGAGCACTCCAAATGTGTATTTCTTTTAAAATCTCAAGATTTTTAAGCCAATCCCATGAATCTGGGAGTGGGGAGCCTGATCCAGTGGATGCTGGGGAGGCAAGGCTACTTGGACCTGATAGAAACCAGAGCTGAGATTCTGTGCTGGGCCTCTGACCGTATGTCAACAACTGTGATTTAAAACCCAAGGCAAAGAGTCTCAGAGCCTGGGTCTACAGGCTTGGGGTCGTGCTAAGGCATGAAAAACAGTAATGTAGATGCTGCTTGCCCTTCTGGGGTCTATATAAGTCCTCCCCCAAAAGGAAGAGGAGTGCTTTTCTTTATGATCTGGGCCTTGCTTCATCTTTCTGCTAGGCAGGAGAGTGGGGAGAAAAACAGCCTTCTGGCCAAGTGAACATTTAAACATGAAAACCCTCAGTCATTTGCTTTTTGAAAATTGGGTTAAAATGTTTGTTTTTTATTTTGCTGGTGATTTTTTCCTTTGCACAGCTTGAATGAGGGTTGTGAGTTTACCGAGTCACTTGCTATAAATATGCATGTTAAGCAATGAGATTCTTCCATGAGTCTGATTAGGGGGTATTTGTATTGCCCTAGCACCTAAGTCCCCAATAAGATCAAGGCCTCATTGGAAGAGGTAATCTTGCTGTGTACAGAAAAGTGGTAGGTATGATGTTACTTGCATAGGAGTGACTATGCTAATGAGATACTACTTTGGAAGATTGCTGCACTTTCCAGCTGAGTATCTCAGTCACTAAACATTCGTCAAACTTCACAGTCCATAGGAAGTAGCTAAATACTTTCAGCTAGAAGGTTCTACCGTTGGGCAAAGTGCTTGTTTTAATGTTATTTATTTATTTATTATTGGGTACAAAATGGAAAAGCGCCAATCCTTTTGCTGGATAAATGAGCTTGGGTTCGAAAGCTAGGAAGGCCAAACCCCCATGGGTTGTGGTTTTTGGTCTCCCTGCCCTTTCCTACAGTCATGCATTCCCATCCCCACACTCTCAGCAGTAGTTCTCAGCAAAGCAATGAGTGGAGCCAGGGCACAGCTCTGTGGCAAGGAAGAGGAATGTCTGTTTCATAATCCCATTATATGTTCCGGTTCTTGCTGTTTGGCAGGACCTTTGCTTACAAAGAAGGCAAAGTTTGTCTGGAAGTTTGCTGATCCCTAAGGATGTGACCCTTCATAAACAACTTGTATTACAAATTTAGTTCCTAACCCTTCATGGAATGAAAGTGGCTGTACCAAGGGAAAGTTGTGAGTTTTTCATGTGCCCCTCTCCTGAAGTCTTTAGTTATTTTGGGGGGTGATGTGGATGGGGATTCTCTCTCTCTCTCTCTCTCTCTCTCTCTTTCTTGCTTTCCAATGCTTTCCCTGTCGTCCTAGCTTCCTGCTGCCAGTTTATATCTTAATGGAATCTAATCTGAACTCCCTCCCCTTCTTACCATGTGGAGCGAGGTGATGCCAACAAATAAACATGGGTGCTATTCTAGGGCTGGAACACAGCAGACCCTTATAGAAGAGGTAAGAAAAAGCAGTTTATTCCAACCGCCTTAGGCTGCTGCTCTCAAAGCCAGCCGTCTAGTCAGCGTTCAGCTCTTCAGAGCACTTTAACACAGAGATTTGAGCTGAGGGTGTATTTGCGGTCTGCGTTTGGAGGAAAGCATGTGTGGGTTGGTAGGATTGAAAGTGAACCTAGTTATGTTAGTGCCAAGTTAGGAACACTAGATGGTGCTGTGGGGTTACAAAAATACCTTAGCCATCTGTAACATCAAAGTAGGCTACCACATCAGAATGGGCTGGTGCTGATAATGTGAATATTGGGGCTGGGGAATAGACAGATATGCAGGGATAGAGCCTGATCTTAGCTACTCTGGGTTTACCACTGGTCTGAGATCAGAGTCTGGCCACTTATTCCGATGAAAAGCATCTTTCAGATAATTTTTTCTACTGAAGTTGTGACCAATATGTCTCTCCTTGAACACTATTCACTTACAGCTGCCTTTCATCCCAGGGAGCTTTAGAAACACTGCTTTCCTCCCCACCTTCTCCCCTCACTCCACCTTGCAATACCCTGGGATGTGGTCATTGCTGTCCCTATTTTACTCAGAGGGAAACTGAGGCACAAGGAGAGGAAGCAATTTACCCAGCATCACACAGTGAGTCTGCAACCAAGCTGGGATTCATGTCAAGATTCCTGCTTCCCAGTCTCCTGTCCCAGCCCAGCTCCAGAATTGGCCACTCAGCCAGTTTCCTACCTGAGAGAGGCTGCCAGGATTACAAGGAGATACCTAGGAAGCATTTTGAGCTGATCCTGCTGATGTCAGAAGCACAGGGTTTACTGTTAGGAAGGAGCTGGGACATTTCCCCCTAAAGTTGACCAGGAAACACAGGCAAAACTCCTCCCCTCATGTTCTCCTCATAGAACGTGGCATGGTGGGCCTGGAGTTGGAAGAAAGAGGAGCACCTGGCTGGTACCTCTGTTGACTGAGGGATGAGAAGGGAAGCTAGGATGTGGTCTCTGAGATGCATTCAGGAGTGACAGTGAATAAACGTTCCTCATCTACCTTCCAGAAGAGAAACTCACTCCCCACACCCGCCACCCACACATACACAATCTGTACAGATCCCTGCGTTAGACCATCACGTTACTGCATTCGCGATGGGCTTGTCCTGCTCTCTCCATGTTCTGGGGGAAAGTCACCAGCTATTGAGCTAGGATGAATAATGACGATTCCACAGGTTCCAAACCTCTTTCGTTCACACATGTTGAACAAGGTTATATTTAAGCTAGCTGCTGCCCGCCACCACTGCGGAGTGTTGCACATACAAAAGTGAGGTTATAAAGTGCTGACCAAGGGAACTGGATTGTGCATGCGTGAAAGCTCCCCCCATCACTTCTGCTTGGCATAGCAGGCATGTGGTATGCATGGGAGGCATGTAAGTACCGCTTGAGCTCAGTGAGGATCAGGCTTAAGCATGTCTCTTTAGAGAAATCCATTCTTTGCCCATGTCCCATTCATTTTACTTCCCCCAGAGAGTAAGGGAACTGATGAGCAGGAGGCTTGAGACAAGAGCTAACCAGAGGACCACAGTTCTGTTTTGTGCCAACTTTTCAGGTTTTAAAATTTTGTTTTTGTTCCGCATTGGAATGAAACCAAAACCTTTGGAATGTTGTCATAAAAATGTAGTTGTGTCGAAATGTCTGTTTTCAGCTCAAAGCCTGCTCTGTTTGATTCAGGAAGGCTATGTGTCTATGTAGCCTGGTTAGGGCACTGGTGTGGGATGCGGGGGACACAGCTGCAAATCTGTGCTCTGCCTGATTCAGAGCAGTGTTTTTCATCCCAGATTACTGAACGCAGCAGGTCAGAGACTTGCTGCTGGGTTCCCCACATCCCCGGCCAGTGCCCACCAGGCTATAGAGTGTGAGAGAATGTCTCTCCGCCAGAAACCTTCCTGATGAAAAGTTCATCAAAGCTGATACATCTCTGCAAAATATGCTAGCTTCAACATCAAGTAATTTGGTTGAAAATGTTCCAGCCAGCTCTGCTTGAGACTTATGACTCCTCAGTGCCGGTGTCATTCACATAGCACTTAACCTTCACCGTGCCTACACATAGATTCTGCTTACACTTGTGTTGAAGGTTACACCTTGTGCAACACACCACATTGTGCTTGCAGCAGCAGGGCCTTTGGAAATATTAACAGCTTTTAACATGTTGTAATGCAGGATCACATATGCTGCATTACTGGTGGCATAGAGAGAGGGGTTGCCGTTTGCTGGACATCAGCATATCTATAGCCAGTCAAGGAATGGCTAGATGAAAAATGACATCTATCCAGAAAGTACGATGTAACAGAGTTCTACCCGATTTAGGCCTTTGGCTTCTAGTAAGGAGCTACATCCTCTATAAAACACCTGACCACCCGCTTCTGTGATACTGTTAGGGTGTCCCTCTTCTTAAACAAATACCAGATCACTCCCTACAGTTATATGGTCTATTATGTATGCTTCCTTCCTCCTATTTCTCACATACAATGCTATTTTTTTAAACAAAGGCTTCTACATGAAGTTCTAATTCTTCTATATATGTAAGAATGAAAATGCCCATAGTATAAATATACCCGAACCCCGTGTGCATTTCCTTGAATGCTGGAATATTCAGGTGCCTGATACAGATAAGCCAGAACCAGAACATCAGATCCAAACTTTCCTTTGGAGAAATTTATGCTGCGGCCAGATTTAGCAGCACGAGCTCTATAAAGGACTCAACCAGACTGTCCTCTGATGGAAATTATGATTCAGATGCAAACTTTACAGCTTCAGCCTCTGCACAGGCTCCAAAGAGTCAGGATGCACCAACTTAACAAAACCCAGATCCAATCCACCACCAAGTCAATGGGAGTTTTGCCTGCTTGATTGGGCCCAAAATTTATATTCTTTGTTTATTTTCCAGTCAGCACACGTGTCTCTGGGCACTGCCTGAGCTTTGCACATTGGTGGAATTTAAAGCACACAGTGAAATGTGTTTTTTAAGTTGCCTTAAGAGAGACGCTGTGTGTCAGGGTAGGGAGCACTAGGCCTTTAAAAAGAAGGTGGTGGGCAAACAGAGCTCTTATATTCTTTAGACTTAGTGGCTTCTTAAGGGCTGTAACTGATTCTACTTCCACTGCATCCATTGCTGCCCCGATAAGAAATAAGGGGCTTGCTGATTAGGCTGAGAAACGGGAACTCGTCCTTGCTACTGACCCCCCTCTGCCTGCCATGCCATTGCATTGTCCGAGAGCTCGGGTTACCCAGCGGGTCCGTAAACAGTGTCTAAAATAATTGCGCAGTTGTCACCACTGCAAAGAGGGACTATTTTAAAATGCTGGCTTAGCCCGAAGGGCCAAGGGGATTCAAGCCAGGCCCAGCTGTCCGAGCCCGACGCAAATGGAGGCTTCAAAGTGCCTCAGCGCCATTCGGTACTGGCCAGAGAGCTGGGAGGTGGGGGCGGCATGGGGAAGGGACCGGCAGAGAGAGCCTACATGCTAATGGTGTTTTGACGAATTGTTTCAAGAACAATTCCTGGGGCTCGGGAGATTTAGGAAGCAGCTGTTAGGAACCCGCTGGAGGATGATGGAGAAGAGGGAGGAGTGCGGGGGGGGGGGCTGCTGATTAACAGGAGGGCTAATGTCTTATCACATGATTGCCTCCCACACCTTAAATTGTTTAATAGACAGGCAGACACACTGCTGTCAGCTGAGCTGCTTTGAAGGTGGAGAAGGATGCACAGAGCAAGGGGTGGAGGTGCCCCCCAGCTGGGCCAGCGAGGGGAGGCAGGCCGGGGGGAGCAAGCTGTGAAGAGCATGGGACGAGATCCAGTGATCAAGACTCTGTAAAGGGTCCTGACAGAGAGCATCAGAATCCCAAAAAGCTGAGGAGCCGGCAGCTGGGGAAGGAGGAGCTGTGAGTCTGAGAAGGCCGGGAAATACCCGAAAAGAGATAAGCACATCTGCTTTCTGCACAGCTCTCAATCCAGCCAGGTTACGGGCCACGTCACTCTGCTTAATTCTGCTCTTCTCTCTTATTGCCCAGAGCCTGCAGCTCATATGTGCATGGGTAGGCCCCAGGGGCCAGGGTTAGTCTCTGTGTAACTGCAGTGACTCCAGTGGGACAAAGGCATTGCCCATTTTGACTGCACTAGAGGGAGGAATTTGGCCAGTGGTTAAAGTGGATTGAAACAGGAGGGGGTGCTCTCACTGCACCATTAAAGGAGGGTGGGGAGCCCTTCTTGGTGAAATCAGGGTCGGGGAACTCTTTCTCCACTTCCAGCAGGGGAGGAGGAGCTGCACTGTCCTTGCTCCCCAGTATTTTAACCCCTATACCAGGTCCATTGAGCCCTCCCCTCCAGTGAGCAAGGGCGGCTGGATCGAGTGCACTGTCGACCCCAGCACTCGGACATCAGGCATGTCACATTTCACATTTTAGTACGACCCACTTCAGGGCTGAGATCAGAAGAGTCAGAGGTAGAAGCAGCCGAGTGGGTAGTCCAATGCCTTCCTCCCCTGTGGGCCAGCGGAGAGTGGCTCTCTTCAGAACTTCACCCAGCCTCATTCTAAATAGCTCAAGCAGCAGCTGCGGAATTTCACCCTACAGCCAATTTCCCTCTGAGGTCCACACCTCAAAATTAACTCATTACCACCCCTCCAAACCCTCTTTGGGTAATTTTTCCAGGGCAAATCCTGCCTCTCTTCAATGGCTTTAGAAACACACACACACACACACACACACACACACCAAAGAACTATACCAATCATGCTGCCTTGGGGAAAGGTGGATTCGGGAAGCCTGATCAGCAGGTCTATATTGGCCCATGGCGAGCGTTCCTTCCTTGTCCCTGTAGAAAGGAGTTTGGGGAGGTGTTGCTGTTATGTCAAACCACTGGCCATTGCAACCGGTAGGGCAGTGGGACAGTTGTAGAAGCTCAGGACTGCACCCTGGCCTACATGGGGAACTCCTGCAAGCACAGTAGAAACCATCTCCTTCTTCCCTCACCCTGGCACCAAGCCCAGTGACTCAGGCATGGTGCATGAGCAGGACTTGATGCATAGCTAGTTTTCCTCCATCTCGAGTTCCAGATTTCGAATCAAGCCAACACCTCCAGCAACTCGGGAATCTCTCAGCAGCCCGCCCTGCAATTCGCATGGCTCTGGCTGCACAAACCTGAACAACAGAACTCTATTTGCTACAGGCTTGACACTGACATATCTTCGGGCCATGCCTGAGCTGCTGTTGAAAGGCAAATCCTGCAGGACGACCTGCTTGCAGGAGGTTTGGAAAAGAAACCATCGTTCTCATGACAGAAAACCGGGTGACTCCCAAAGGGTTTGTGTGGTCACAGACACTGAGGCTGTGGTAACTAATCCGGGGGTCCCACCCTCTGGTGCACAGGGGAACAGAAATGTTATCCCCAGTGTCCACTCAGACAAAAGGTCTCGTCATCACTTGACTATCAGGATCAAGGTTACCTCTTTTGGACCCTGGTCCTGAGATGTGCTGAGCATCCACAATTTCTATCAACTTCACTGGGAGATGGAGAGTCAGTGATATTCATGCTAAAGAAGAGAGAGGACTCGGCTGTCGGGAATGCCAAAGGGATTCGTATCGAGGCTGCAGGACGCCGCAACGGGGTCCATGGTTCTCTCTGGCTCCCAGAATGACACAGGCAGGTGTCACCACAAGCGTCACGCTAAAGCCAGGCCTGAGGCATCGTTCTCTCATGTTTTCAGCATAGCAATATTAGAACAAAGGGTAACTCAGTCGTAAGCTTGCCCTCTTTGGCTAGTTTCGAGGAGATGAGCTAGACCGTCTGGCACTTTTCAGAAGAGCAGGGATCATGGATAGATGCCCACAGGAGAGGGCATTCTTCATTCTCCCGGCTTTTGTCTGAACATCCTTACCTGCTTGAAAGTAAGAAAAGAAAAATGAAGGGAAACCAAATGGGAGCCAGGAGCTCCCTTTCTCACCCTGCAAGAGCTCAAAGATGGGATACATACAGCATTTGACAAAGACTCAAATTAGGGGATGCAAAACAGTTACTGATGTAGGAAACTGCTGCAGGATCCCTTCCTGTACTACTAGGAACTCTAGCTTCTCAGTTCTGCGGGTACTTCTTTCCAATGTCAATTATTTCCCACAGTGAAAGTGAGAGGACAGTAGATGTGTGCTGAGCACTGAGAGCTTTAGGACTAAAATGAGGGACCTTTAAGGGAGCATTTAGTATCTGGAAGAGAATTAGGGCTTGTCTACACTTAAAACACTGCAGTGTCACAATTGTAGTGCTTCAGTGAAGATGCTACCTAAAGCGATGGGAGGGGTTCTCCTGTCGGGCATAAGTAATCCACCTCCCCAAGACGGGGGAGTTAAATCAGTTTAACTGCGTTGCTCAGGGGTGTGGATTTTTCACACCCTTCACAGATGTAGCTATAGTGACCTATTCCTAGTGTAGATCAGGCCTGCGATGCAGCACGCCACAGCCAGTTGCCAAATGGCCACTTTAGAGCAGCAGTTGCTTTTCTCTGACAAATTGAAAGGGTCACCCCCCAGAAAGGCATGCTGAGAAAACGTTTCTATATAGGGACAGTTCTATCCTAGAGAGGGTTAGCAGGGAACAAGCAGTTATGTGAAGAAAGATGTTATTGGGGAAATGGCAGCTTCTGCGAAGCACCACTGTATCACATCATTTCAATGGGATGTGTTATTCTTAATTGCCTCTTAAAAAAGTTGGTGTAAGGTTTGCCTTGAATAGCCAGTATCCAGCCCCTGGTTGGCTGCATTTCACTGGTGAATGGGCAAGCAGTTTTGTACCCTGGTCTTGCAACATTTAGCAAGTGGGCAGACCACTGATCCTGCAAGGACACAACACTCTGTTTACAGGTTACATGTTATAAGATAGGGCCACAGTTGTAAAGAGACTTAGTGTCCTTGGGTTGCAAGGTGCTAGGTACATGTGATAAAACAAGGCATACTCTCAATTAGGCTCATGCAACCTCAACAAAGACAATGGAGTTGTAAGGGTCTAAGAGTAGAATTTGACCCCAAGTAATTTATTAACCTCAGAGCAGATTCTAAACACACACTGAAATGGACCCTTTGCTTTGGGGATAAAAATCCTGAATTTTTTGTTTACTGAAAACCCAGTTCCTGGTAAATAAAAAAATTGTTGACAATGATTTTGGGGGGGAAATCGCTCAATAAAATTGTCACTAAAATCATCTTGAGAATAAAAAATGTTGAAAAATATTTAATATTCAAAAATTTTCCAACAGCTTAATTTGTTTTTTTTCCTGACATTTCAGGGTCCCTTGTACATCTGAGAAGGAGTGTGGTAGGTTAGAGAGTGACTTGACCAATGCTGAGTGTGTGACGTCTTCTTATCTGGCCGGTTCAGAGTATGTGGGACCAATACCCACATTTGACCCTTTGGGACTATCATGTCTTTTCCTTTGGCCCTGCCATGTACAGCATGAGAAAACTGCTTCCTCTTGTCCCTCATTCCGACCCAACAGTGGCTAACACCTGCTGCGTCAGAAGAAGAAGGGGAAAAAATAACGCTAATGCCCCTAGTTAATTGTACATTGGAGACGGTGAAATCCTGGTCCCATTGAAGTCAGTGACAAAGCTCCGACTGACTAGAGTGGGGCCAGGATTTTACTTCAAGCCAATACATTCTGGAGCAGTGTAATGGGGTGTACTCTGTACACTAGCCCTGTCAGAGCTAAGTTAGGCCAGGTGGGCCCAATCAGCCAATTAGGCTGCAAGCAGGGGAGCCTGAGGCTACTAGGAGGCCACTGATTGGAAACAGGCTCACCTGTGCAGGAACAGGCAGGGGCTGTTGCTGGGAAAGACTGCAGGGAAGTAGGCTGCAGTCGCTCCTTGGGTGGAGGGAGTTCGAGGCTGAAAACTCAGAGGGGCTGGGAGCTGCCAGTGATGTAGGAAGAAGCTCTGGGAGACAGCAGCAAGTGGTAGGACTGCGGCTGCTTGTTATAGGGTCCCTGGGTTGGAACCCAGTTTGTAGAGGGTGGGCCTGGGTTCCCCTACCAACCACTGGGGAGTAGCAAAGGCATTGGAGTGGACAGCAGGTCTGGAAAAGCTGTGAATTCCCCAGAAGGGGAGGATTTTAGTGACCTGGCTGGAGGGCCAAACCAGGAAGAGAAAACTGCAGCTCCAGGACTGAGCAGGACAGCAGATCAAGACAAGACACCCCTCGAGGGAGAGCGCAAGTCTGGCAGAACTAATTCCCAAGATGGCCAGCAGGAGTCGCTGCAAGTGGTGAATATGCCCCATGACAAGCCGTAATTGTGTTTCACCAGCCTTTCCTCATGCATCCGTGAGCATTATTCTCTCCTGGGTCAGGCTGAGGAGAGGTCATTGGAGGCCTGCACGCATCTTCATAGATGGGCACATCATGTGGTCACTGTCACCTCTGTGCAAAGAGGGTGTTGAATGTCAGCCTGGCAGCACGTTACTTCACTTTGTAGAGGTACTCAGGGCAGGATCAGGTCTCGAGTCTTAGCTTTGGTTGGAAGGAGAAGAGAAAGCTCAGTCGGGTCAGTTCACTCCTAATAATCACAATGTTTAACGTCTCATTTCTGAGACTTAGCAAGCACAGTGACAGCACAGTCATGTCTCTGCTAGAGCTGCTGCCACAGACTGATATTCGCCATTAAGAGGTGATTTTTAAAAACACTTCCTTCTCTGTAAGATCTGATCCTTAAACAGCTCCAGTGTTTGCTGGATCCTACTGGGACAGAGAACTCAACTATTACCTACGTTCAAGGGCCAATCCAGTCCCTTCTGTCTGGCTTGAGGAGCTGGTTTGGGTACTTTGGAGAGGAATCCTTCCTCCTCAGGGTGCAAATTCACTCCTGTGCCCTGCAGAGGTCAGCTTTACACTTCCCATGTGGCTCCCGCTAGCTCTCTCTGGCCCTTCAAGGAAGAACAGCCGTGATTCCTCTGTATAGGGACCTTCTGCAGCCATGGAGAGAAAAGACGGATTTTCTCCTTTATAGATTAAAATCTAATTCTGAGCCCAGTGATGAGATCCACCAAGACTTGAAGCTGGTGAGTTTTCAGGACAGATACCTGCTGCCTCTTCCTGCTTTGTATCTGCTGGACCCCTTGCCAGGACGGCACTTCCTGGCCTTTAGCTCCAACTGGCTGGTGCATTTGATCTTTCCCAGTAAGATCTGATGGAACACGAGTCGCCCTGTACCGCAGTGACCAAAAACTCCTCCCAGGGTGAAATCTCAGTAAAGGAGGGTGTTAATCTTCACCAGCAAAAAGATGACAGCTGCTCCTTAGGCAGCAGACTGAGGGGCTGATCCCCAATAGCAGCCAGGATGGTGGCTGTAGCTTTTTGAACTTGTTCCTGCATTCCTTTCCTTCCGTGGGCATGTCCTAAAACCCATTTGCCCTGTGCGGGGGTGAGGCCTTTCAGTTGGCACTTGATGGTACCATAACCAGGTAAAGGGCAAGCAGTAGAAATAAAAAGCATTTCTGGCTTCCTTCACTAATATACACACTGAGAACAGCTGGAACTGGGCATCTCATCCTACTACAACAGCCCCCTTCAGGCTGAAAGATTCCAGAGCGCGCCGTCAATTATGCATACAGGAAGCATTCTCCTCACTCTGCACCCGCCACTGAAAAGCGGCCACCTCTGGAGCAGAAGAAAGAAGCAAGTTAGCCATGCACTGTGTCATGGCTCTGGTTTTAGAGCTCCTTCAGGGCTTGCCTACCACATGGCCATCCTTCTTGTAGGGAATTTGCAAACCACTTTGGATAAAACAAAAGCCAAGCCAAAGCGCTGTAAAAGCAAACTGTACTCGAACCTTTGCTTTGCTATGCATGTTTTTCTTCTCACACAAACTGGTTTTCACCAGGACTATAAACAAATATCACAAGTGTAGGCTGATCTGGCTGCATTTGCATCCTGGCTCAAACAAGGACTTAGCAGAAGTCTGTTTTAGATACTTAGCCAACTCTCCGAGGTTTGCCCTCCAGCTGGTTAGAGTCCCCTGCTCTCACTTTTAAGTCCCACATACCCTTGTTTACTGCTGAAGGCCCTTTTTCTCCTCAGCCACTCATCCCTAGCAAGACTGCCTTGCTCACAGCCACCCCTCTATGCTTCTCATTCATTAGCACTAATCAACAGCCAGATCTCAGCCAACCAGTTGCAGATTCTGCAGTCATGATGGTAGGCGATGACATGTTGGTGAGAAGTGACAGCTTGACTGGGTCAGGCTCACAGGAGCACTACAAATAGCAAGAGAAAGTCTTTTAATCCCAACAAGAGTTTCTAAGCCAGGACATGGGAAGTGCCCAGGAAGAAAGTAGGGGCTCTGTATGAGCAGAGGGTGAGGAACTTTCCCTGTGAAGAACATTTCAAAATCATGGGTGGCCAATGACCTGGCTTTTGGGGGAGGCTAGCCCCCAGCCCCTCCCCTGGTGCCTGAGGCCCTGCCCCTCCTGCTCACCTGCTTCCCCTGTCCCCCACAGAAGCCCAGAGCACCCCCACTGCAGCCCCCAGACCCAGTGCCAGGTGGCCAGGCAGGGTGGCCTCAGTGCCCCGGCCCTGATGCGCCGGGTGGCCGCTCCCAGCCCCGGAGAACCAAGCGGCTGCCCCCAAGGGGAAATACCCCTTCCCCTCTCCCCCCAAAATGCTTGTGTTAAAGGAGGAAAAATTCTGGAAGACAAATCCAGAACCCAGTCTTGGGAGTATGTGGCCCCTTATGTGCAGGGAACCATTAAATTCTCAGTTTTGTTAAATGTAGTCTTTTCCAAATTCTTATTCTCCTCTCCAACATTAATCCAGTGTGATGACCTGTGATTATAGGAACAATACTTAGTAGCAGTATTAATTTTTCCACTGTGGTTCTATGGCTTTACAGAGCCCATTCACACTTCCCTACAATTTCCACATGTGGCTGTCATTTGCTGAAAGTCCAGCAAGACTGTATATCTTTTTAGACAATATCTTTTCCGCCTTCTGGATGGACTTTAAAAGATCTCACCCTCCTTTGCTAGAGTAAACTCAACCAGGCCACTACTGCAGTGAACTTGAATTGTATCTGGCAGCTAAGTGTTACTACTATGGGTCTGAGCTCTACAGGATGGCAGCACAGCATCAGGATTGTGAATGTAGGTAGGGGAGGGACTCATTGGAAGGGGACAGGACACCACTGGGAGGAGACATCCTTAAGAAAGTCTCACTCAGCCCGGAGGAGCCCCCTACAGACATGTTCACTTGGGCTCTGACCTCCACCGCCTCCTGTCAAGATGCCCTGAACATGTAAGAGGAAAGAGAAAGTGAACCCACAGAGTTTCACTTCACTAGCTTTCATGGGAAGAGTTTAACTGAAGAGAAAAACCAAAGCCCATTTATCAAGTTAGCAGCACATTGCCTCAAGCCACCATTTTGCTGCATTACGATGGGCAGATTTGCAGGTGTAGTAGATGTGAGAGGGGAAGGAAAGTTGAGAGTCAAGGATGAGCCTCAACTACAGAGAGCAGAAGAAAAGTCGGTGGTAAGGAGGGGGACAATTGTTCTTGATGAGAGTCGTCTTGCCCTACAGACTCTCTTGAAGACATTTAGCTGAAGGAAGTTGAAATGAAGCCACAAACTTCTTTGGTCAAGACAAGCAGAGAAGATGGCCACAGTGGAGTTATTAAAGGTTTCCAGACTACAATGCAATGATCATCTCTGTCTGAGTGGAAGATAGATGTGAAGGTAGAAGTCAGGGAACCAAGAGAAAAGGTAGATTATTAAGAGTACAAGGCAGAACAATTAACCTGGTGAGAGACCCTTTGAGCAAGCAAGACTCTAGTGCAGAGAGACTGCTTTGATAGGGAAGCGTGGAACTATGCAAGAAGGAACAAGAATGCTTGCACTGCTATAGAAGCTAGCTGGTAGAAAGCAATAATTCCATAGCAAAAATGAAGGAAAGCAGTGAATGAGTCATCCGCTGTAGAGAGAAAGTATTCATTAACTTCCTGCTCAAAATTTAAAGACACACACACACACACACACACACACACGTCGAGCTGCAACATTGTTTAATTCAATATGGACAAATTCTATTCTCAGTGACACTGGTTTAAACCCAGAGCAATTGCCCTGATTCCATATTCATGTGTGTAACTGAGAAATTGGCTGATTTGACATCAATGGAATTGCACAGGATGTAAGAGCAGGCTTTGGCCCTAATGGGACAAATTAATCACTGGAGTAACTCCATTGACTTCAGTGGATTAACACGGGGGGGGATGAATTTAGCTAAACAATGTCTGTAAGGGAGATAGAGTATCAAAACCATCTGCAACTATTTGGAGTGTGTAAACACCAAGGAAGGAGCCAGGGTTAATGAGGAGGAATGGGATGAAGTTATGCAAAGGGAATTGTAGGCCAGTCATCAGCGCAGGTTTCCTAATGAGGAGATCTGTTAGGCTGTGGTATAGTCCCCCAAGGGATCTGATTATTATTATAATTAATTAATTATTTGTATAACAATAGTGCCAACTCAGATCAGGGCCCCATGGTGCTAGGCATTGTACAGATAGTAAAAGAGCACCCCTATCCCAAAGAGCTTCCACTCTAAATAGACAAGGAGGAACAGAGAGGTGAAATGACCCACCCAAATTCACCCAGAAAGTCAGTGATGGAACTGGGAATAGAACCCAGGCTTCCTGAGCAGTGATCCATCCACTAGACAACACTGCGTGCCTGGGAGCCCCTGTTTAAAATAGAGTAGGACGAAGCAGGGAAGACCGCACACTGTAGTTTGAATGTAGGTAGGGGAGGGACTTATTGTAAGGGGACAGGACATCACTGGAAGGAGACATCCTTAGGAAAGTCTCACTCAGCCCAGGGGAGCCCCCTGCAGACATGTTCACTTGGGCTCTGACCTCCACCTCCTCCTGTCAAGATACCCTGGACATGAAAGAGGAAAGAGAAAGTGAACCCACAGAGTTTCACTTCACTAGCTTTCATGGTAAGAGTTTAACTGGAGAGAAAGACCAAAGCCCCTTTATCAAGTTATCAGCATATTGCCTCAAGCCACCATTTTGCTGCACCACAACAGTCAGATTTGCAGGTGAAGCAGATGTGAGAAGGGAAGAAAAGTCCTGCATTGGCCAGGGATCTACTAGGTGGTCTCTAACATCCAAGAATTAATGAAACTAATGAACTCTTCATGACACGCTTACCATTTTTTCACCAGCTCTACCTAGGACCAGATGACTTTAAATTAAGCGTGGATGCCTTCCTGGAAGATGCCTTAGCCAAACACAAGTTATTAGGCTCAATACAGAGAGGAAATTCTCTGGCCTGTGTTATACAGAAGGACATAGTGGATGAGGTAATGGTGCCTTCTGACCTTAAAATACCCGACTGAATCTATGACCTCCCTGGCTGATCCTAGACAGAGCAGTGAGGGTACTTCAGGGCCACAGAGAGCCAACAGCTCTGTCCCTCCCCTTTGAAAGTACCCATGGTTTAACCCTACCTCCTCCCCAAGCAGCCTTCTCTTCAGGAACGGCCAGGAGCAATGTTTCTGTAGCTGCGCCGGTCATCTTCCTTGATTCTAGCGCTGTCTGTTACCGAACAACCCTAGTCAGGTGTTTGCGCAGCTGCGCGCACAGATTGACTTGCAATGCGAATTAGACGCAAGTGTCTCAGTCACTTCTGGAAAATGGGACTTGGCTTCTAAAGGCTTGTCTACATGGGAGGTTAGTGCACGGCAAGCCAGGGTGTGAATCTACAACACACCGGCTTGCTGTATAGGAACGTCCCATGTAGACAAGCCTGCAGTCACACAGGCACTTTTGAAAACTTTACCAGTCAGTGGGGTTTACTCTGGATTCACATGGACACAACTCAGAGAGGGCTGAAATGGGGATAAGCATGTGTAGATTGATGCCTGAAATGGGGGCACCTTCCAATCAATTTTAGCAAGGGTTTTTAATAACAGTGGGCCAGATTCTGCTCTCTGCTACAGCTGGTGTGAATCCAGAGCACCACTAGTGAAGTCAGTGGGTAAATTTTCAAAAGCATGTAAGTCATTTAAGTGCCTTTGAAAATATTACCTAGTAGAGTTACACTGGTGGAAGTGAGATGGGAGTATGAGCCCTTGTCTTTCACGGTTATGCATCTTTCCAGGAACATGGCACATACTATAAATAAAAAAACCCTTTAAGTCTGTAGGCTGATATTGTCAAAGCCTTACGGGCGATTTAGAGGCCTGATTCCCATTCATTTTAGTGGGCCTCAAAATCCTTTAGGCATCTCTGATAATCTCAGCTATAATGCCTTCAGTCTTTTGCCTAAAGAGAAACACGCTGGTTTTCCTTCCCCTCCCACCTTCCCTTTCCAAGGCTTTTCCTCCTCTTTTAAGTATCACTGGATCCCGCCTGGGGAACAGAAAGTAAGCAAAGCCAAGGCAGGGTCCTTGTCTAGAAGGTGGTCACTAGGAGCTTTGGAATGTGTGTGCCTTTGGAGCGGAAGGTGGGGATATACATGCTTGCTAAAGAAAAAGTGATCTTCCAATTACTTACAAGCGAGAGGTTCTCTGAATATTTTTGTGCTCTGCAGAGGTCACAGAGAGTTGAGTACTCAGTAACTCAGCTTGCCAGGTGGAGCCCTGCACAGCAAGCCTGGAAGCTATCCCCAGCATGCGACAGAGTGGCGTCAGCTGACTCTGTCTGATCTGATTCCTGCTCTCCCATCAGCAAATGCCACAAACTTGGCATGAGTGAGTTTTGCTTTATTTTAAATGCACACAGAGGAGCAGGACATGTTGAAAAGTGGGTTAGGAGAGGAGGTGGTGGGGGATGCTTCAAATAAGCCGCAGTGCTATTGGGCCCCGCGGGGGGCAGTGAAATGGGATCTGCAGTGCGGCTACTGTACCATCTATGGATTTTGTTCACCTGGCTTCACAAACTGTGTCCAAGGGTATTTTGAAAATGCTGGGTGGAGACTTGGAATAAGTCAGGGATCAGGGGCTCTCTTAGGGGCAGGGTTAAGGGGCTGGGGTAGGGGCCTGTTTCCCCTTTTCTTGCTGTGGAAAGTAACGTTAACAGTTGTGTAGTTAAAAAAGGAATGAACACAGGACAACCCCAACTCGCGTGTATCATTACAGCCTGGGACTCTGTCTCTACAGGAGATGTCTTCTTCTTCGCTCTTAAAGCAGGGGCAGAACTACAGGCGAGTGCCTCAAAGTTCAGATCCAGATCTGAAACGCTCTCAGACATTTGGATGGGAGGGGTTGGATCTGGACTTTAGCCCATTTTATTCTCACATAGTTTGGGTATCCAATAGTTTGTATCTTCTTGTTGCATCTGCTGATCTGCCTTCTGAAGCTTTTCTCTTTTCAGCTGGTAATTAGAGAAAAGATTAACCAAAGCAGACAAGTTAAGAATAATCCAAAGATCTTCCAAAATTCAAGCCAAAACCCCTCCTCCAGCTCCCCCCCCTTTTTGTACCCTACTCCTCCCCCCCTAAATTTGAAAAGGTCGGGATAATTTATTTTTTTTCTGCTTGCCTCTGCACCAACAGCTGCTCTTGGGCATCAGATTCAGAAAACCAGGAAAGGCTGTTTGTGCTGCATCTGGCTCAACAGTAAGCAGGACATACTGGAAGAAAATCTCATCAGAGAGCCTGTTCTCTTGACAGTTCGAATGAGGGTTAGGCCAGGCATGAATTATCACCTGGGTAGCAAGGTGACTGAGCACTTCGTGTGTTAGACAGTGAGACCAGTGCTGTGTTGTATTCTTGTGCTATCTCTGTCTGTTGTATGCACCTGTTGTCTCTTGTCTTGGACTGTGATCTTGTAATAAAGGCTCCTTATCTTTTAGCATCCTCTTGTGGTGGGGCAGGGAGCTACAGCAGCCTGGTTCTGTCCTCCCTTCTGCCATCATACCCAACTCTGCTTTGCCAAGTCCATGTCAAGGACAGAACCCCCTCCTGGCCTGGTCCTCAATAGTCTGTCTCTTCTAGTGTAATGGGGAAACTTTAAGGGCTAATCAGCTCTAGTTCTCCAGGGTTAACGAGAGTCATCTCTAAGAGGCCACTGGCTGGAGTAGGTAGGGGAACTCAGGTCCACCCATGTGACTGGGTTCCAGCTCAGGGCGCTTGTTTGGGACAGCCAGAACCAGTCTCTCTCCATCCCTTGCTGTTCCCTGAACTACTTCCTACCTCTCTGTAGTGTCCCCAGCTTCTCTTTTCTCCCCTCCCTTGCTGGGTTGGTTGGCTTGGCAGCTTTTCACCAGCCTCCTGGAAGGATCCTCAACCTGCAGTCCCTCAGTCTCTCTGACAACTGCCCCACCCTCCTGCCTTGCACCCCTTTTATTCTCACCACTGCTGTGGGGCTGCCAATCAGCTCTGGCTGAGCATCCAGGCAGCTGATTGGTTAGTCCTTTGGCCACTGAGCCAGCAAGATGTATATAGACCCCAGGACAGGTCTCTTTGGGGCAGGGACCATCTTTTAGTTCTGTGTTTGCTCAGCACGTAGCACAATGAGGCTCTGATCCAAGACATGGGGCCCTGCGGACTACCATAATACAAAATAAATCACAACAACAAAGCGATCTGAAATGTTGGGTACTTTTCTGGACTCACTCACTGAACCGTTTGAGGTTCCCTCATTGCAACAAGGGAGATTTAGATTGGATATTAGGAAAGTCTTTCAACTATAAGCACTGTAACATGTTAGCGAGGGAGTTTGTCTAACCAGTTCCTAAAAACTTCCAAGGATGGGGATTCCACAAACACCGGTCAGAGATGCTCTAGGTATACTTGGTGCTGCCTCAGAATGGGCAGGATGGACAAGATAACCTCTTGACATCCCTGCCAACCCTACATCTCTGTGATTACATTGCTCACACTCTCTCTCTGAACGACCACTTCACTCCACCGAGACTGCAGTTGTTCCACATATTGCATCTGTTTAGCCTCCCACTTATTGCTGGCAGCGTATCCCAGCCTGGCAGCTTTCTGCCCACATCCGAAACACATCCCATTTCTGTGGACTAGCCCCTAATTCAACCAACACAGGAGACCCGTCACTCATCCATGCATTTCTTATGCCTCAGAGAAATCCAAAAAACATTAGGCACTATATTTAACCCTCAGCCTCAATAAAAATATGCTGCCCTGGACAGCCTGACCGGAGCTGGGGATTGTCACCTTTCACAACCCCCAGTAATTGTTTACCTCATCGCTATAAATAAACAGGGGAGGCTTTTTTTTATTTGCTTGTAACATTTCAGCTCGAGCTTTTTAAAGTCATGCACCAAGATTGACTCCACTCCACTACTGCCCTGTGGATATAGAAAATGTAATGGAATATAACTCCCCATGCTGCCTTGTGAGAATAAAGCTAGGGCACCTTGTGCTCTGATTCTGTCAAGCCAGCTAGGCTGAATTAGTACTTGGGTAGAAGAGCTCCAACAAACCCTTCTGTGGAGCAGAAAGCAACATTGGCAGGTCTATGTGGGGGCGATCTAGTCTTGCCGTCAGTACGGAGCCACAAGCCTGAACTTAATGCAAAGACTGGAGACTCATACTGGCAAAAATGCAAGGAACATGCATTTGTGATGAAAGGATCAACTCATTCAGGGTTTCATACAAGGACTTATGCATAATCAAGGACACTTTTGCATGTTCTATGTAGTGTCCTGGCATCTCGATCGTCCATGCATTTTCCTTGCACTTTTGCAGACTGGGAGGCCTTTGGAAATCACAGTGAGGCCAAAGTGGGCAGAAATGATGGCAGCCCACCAGGGAAATTGTAGCTAGGAAAAGGTGGTGTCTGAGAAGAGCTTGACACTGGGACCCTTGGAAGATCAACCCAGTGATCCCTGGAGCCGGAGCCAGGCAGGATTCATCTTTCAACAGCTGTAAGCCATTTATTAGTCAGGTTTTAATGTTTCTGCAAAAGCCAAGTTGTGGGGGAAAGACAAATGTGAAAAAAAATTGTGTTAATTACCAGTCCATTTATATGACGCAAAGCTGACCCGGTCTGTCATCTCTTCCCCCTGAGTAGCTGTTCGTCGGGTCTCACATTTTCATAACAGGCTCCCAGTGGGGCCTGTGTTTCTTTGAATTGCTATGGAGACAGCAGCTGCAGCTGACTTCTCCTGTTAGAAGGAACCGCCAGCACTTCAGAAACCATTTTGGAAGCATTTGTCTCAACAGCTTCTGATAATCTCTCTTTCAATTATTTTATCACCCAGGCACTCCGACACCACAACGGTTCCCTCCCAGCCCAGCCCTCCACCACGAGGGCACTTCAGACACCTCAGTGCTATCCTTGTAGAGATAGCAAGCCTTGGGGGGGATGAGGGGGGCACTCTTGTAAGGAACACAGTGGGCTTCAAACAAGCCTCAGTCTGCTCTAGGCTGTTCTGTGAGGGGCTGGGGCTATTGAATTAGGCTAAGCTATGAAGCTGAGAGCCTTTGAGGTAGGCCGCACCATCTAGGCCAAGAATAATTGAACAAATAGTTTATCGGGATAACCAACAGCTGTAGAGAACAGGCGATTTCCAGAGGATTAGGGGAGAGCTGTGAAAGGGAACTCTCACGGGAGGTTTAAAACCCTCATCTTGAATTCTACCAGCCAAGAACATATGTTGGAGCCTTTGACTTTGTTTTTAAGTAACTTTTCCCCCTCCCCTTTTGAAATGATTCTATAAAACACTGATAAGAATTTGAACTAATTCAAGAATAAGGCAGAAAAATGGTTTGTCTTAGCAGAGCTGAATTATTTAGAGGTAGTTGATTTCTAAAAAGGAGTTTTCTTCTAGAGCTTATTTGAATTTGATCTAATCCAAGTAGTATTATTGTACAATTTTTTGGCAATTCCATTTCTTGGGCTTTGATTTTCTGGGAGGTGGCCTAGTTTTAGTGAATAAGGCATTGGGCTAGGAGTCTGGAGACCTGGGTGAGCTGTGAGAACTTGGGGAATGCTATTTCTCTGTTCCTTGGTTTCCCCATTTGTCAAGCGAGGATCTGGCACAGCATACAAATGTGACACCCTTCACATTACAGCCAGCAAAAGCTCTCTTTTCCTATTGGCAAAAGAGCATAAACAACCATAGCTAAGATACTTACACCCTTAGACCATTTCCTTGCAGGGACGCTGTGGGTCAGAACGAGAATCCAGAGAGAGAACAGGTGACCATTTGGGTAGCAGCAATGAAAGTTTTCCCTACACACTGCCCTATTGATGTCTCAATCCTGAATGGGAGAGACTGTGTCTAGAAGAGTCATGTCAGTCCTTGACCATTCCACTGAGATGGACCACCACGGTGCCAGTTTTAGGGGTGGGTTTTGTGATGAGTACACCGAACCACTGGAAAATGGACTGAGACCACTAAGCCATTGGACCCCTATAAAATGGGAATTGCTAGTAATCCCTGTGCTATAAGGGCCTGGAATAGAATCAAGGAACTGTTATCAACCCCCTGGAATAATCCAGTGTCTCTAAAGAACCCCTAAATTTCATCTGCTTGTAATTTGCTACAAAGCTTTCACTTAGTCTGAAACCATGCATCTCTAGTCTTAGCGTGCTAGGACGCACAAGGCCCCAGAAGCAGCAGGAGAACCACTGTGGTACCAATCAACATCTATTTAGGAAGGCCACGGAAAGACCGTGTGCTACAGCGTATTGTGGTGACTCATGGCAGCATAAGAGGGCATTTTAATGGCCACTCAGGGGAGGTGCATGGTTAAGGAGTCTATCAGCCAAAAATCACAATTTAGGGGAAACTTCTCTAGCAGCTAATCAGTTGCTTTACAGCTTGGATCCATGGTGGGGGATGACTCCATCCCTCCAGCTCCAACCCAGACCTATCTCCCAAAGCCCATCAGCTCTAACTTTCGCTTTTCACCAAATCCACAGCCTTGAGCAGCAGGAAGTGGTTCAGAAATGCCAACTTAAACTTTATTTACAACTACACTTCAGAGCAAGGAGCTGAAGACTGGGAGCCATAAATTCTCCAGCAGCTTCTATAACTTCTCCCTTCCGGAACTCTCATGAAAAAAAGTTTCAGCCCATCTGTCAAGGTTAAAAACATGCAGAGAGAAGCGAACCACAATTTACTTTCCATCTGGCTTAAACTGTGTCTCCTTCGCTCTTCACAACATTTAGAATCCAAACATTTTATCAGTCTTTAAAGAAAACATTCTGTTTGCTTTAAGATTTGCAGAAAAGTTCAGGTCCATTCCTCCCATTCTTATTTCAACCAAATGGGATCACCCAGCTCTAGCTAATGTGCTTCCGACCTTCAGAAACCATGTCTGATTTCTGTCAATTAGTTAAAATACTAATGGACAGGCAGATTGCCACAGAAATGTAGGGCTGGAAAGGACCTCAAGTGGTCATCTGATCCAAACCCCACCCACCTGGCCCTTGTCATGCAGGATTAAGTAAGTGGAATGCTTTCTTCCATCTTCAGCTGGCTAGACATTTCAGCCCTTTCTTCCAGGACGAGGCCCAGCCATGGTGATCTATGTTTTAGCCTTCTCCAGGTGAGACATTGCAACTCACTCTGTCTGGGACTGAATTCATTTGCCCTGGGATGGTTGAAGCTGGTGCAGCCGGCAGCAGAGCAAAGGTCAATGCAAACTTGTCACACCCACAGATTGTGAACTCCACTGCCTCTCTATTCACTTCAGAATGAAATTCCGAGTCTTGGTCCTAATCTGAAAAAGCATTTACAGGTCAGCTCCCAGACTACTGCACGGGGCAGCACAGCATGGGAAGGAGGTGGCCAGCCCTCTGTGAAGGAAGAAGTGGTTCGGGACTATTTAGAAAAACTGGATGTGCACAAGTCCATGGGGCCGGATGCGTTGCATCCAAGAGTGCTAAAGGAATTGGCGGATGTGATTGCAGAGCCATTGGCCATTATCTTTGAAAACTCATGGCGATCGGGGGAAGTCCCGGAAGATTGGAAAAAGGTTAATGTAGTGCCAATCTTTAAAAAAGGGAAGAAGGATGATCCTGGGAACTACAGGCTGGTCAGGCTCACCTCATTCCCTAGAAAAATCATGGAGCAGGTCCTCAAGGAATCAATTCTGAAGCACTTAGATGAGAGGAAAGTGATCAGGAACAGTCAGCATGGATTCACCAAGGGAAGGTCATGCCTGATTAATCTAATCGCCTTCTATGATGAGATAACTGGTTCTGTGGATGAAGGGAAAGTAGTGGACGCGTTATTCCTCGACTTTAGCAAAGGTTTTCACACCGTCTCCCACAGTATTCTTGTCAGCACGTTAAAGTAGTATGGGCTGGATGGATGCACTACAAGGTGGGTAGAAAGTTGGCTAGATTGTCGGGCTCAATGGGTAGTGATCAATGGCTCCATGTCTAGTTGGCAGCCGGTATCTAGCAGAGTGCCCTAAGGGTCGGTCCTGGGGCCGGTTTTGTTCAATATCTTCATTAATGATCTGGAAGATGGTGTGGATTGCACCCTCAGCAAGTTTGCGGATGACACTAAACTGGGAGGAGTGGTAGATACGCTGGAGGGTAGGGATAGGATACAGAGGGACCTAGACAAATTGGAGGATTGGGCCAAAAGAAATCTGATGAGGTTCAACAAGGACAAGCGCAGAGTCTTGCACTTAGGACAGAAGAATCCAATGCACTGCTACAGACTAGGGACCGAATGGCTAGGCAGCAGTTCTGCAGAGAAGGACCTAGGGGTGACAGTGGACGAGAAGCTGGATATGAGTCAACAGTGTGCCCTTGTTGCCAAGAAGGCCAATGGCATTTTGGGGTGTATAAGTAGGGGCATAGCCAGCAGATCGAGGGACGTGATCGTTCCCCTCTATTTGACATTGGTGAGGCCTCATCTGGAGTACTGTGTCCAGTTTTGGGCCCCACACTACAAGAAGGATGTGGAGAAATTGGAGAGAGTCCAGCGAAGGGCAACAAAAATGATTAGGGGACTGGAACACATGAGTTATGAGGAGAGGCTGAGGGAACTGGGATTATTTAGTCTATGGAAGAGAAGAATGAGGGGGGATTTAATAGCTGCTTTTAAACTACCTGAAAGGTGGATCTAGACTATTCTCAGTGGTGGCAGATGACAGGACAAGGAGTAATGGTCTCAAGTTGCAGTGGGGGAGGTTTAGGTTGGATATTAGGAAAAACTTTTTCACTAGGAGGGTGGTGAAACACTGGAATGCGTTGCCTAGGGAGGTGGTGGAATCTCCTTCCTTAGGAGTTTTTAAGGTCAGGCTTGACAAAGCCCTGGCTGGGATTGGTCCTGCTCTGGGCAGAGGGTTGGACTAGATGGCCTCCAGAGGTCCCTTCCAACTGTTATTCTATGACTGGGACCTGGCTATCTCTGGGTTCTCATCACACTGAACTAGCCTCCAAGTCAGCTGTACTTCACAGACTATTAGGTGCTGGGCAGAGTGCTCTCAGACAGGGGACCCACGGTGTGGAAATTCTTGCTGAAACAACAGTTCTGATTAGTGGTGACTGAGGTGTAATCCCAGCAACAAAACCCAAAAAATAAAATCCGGCACCTTCACCCACCCATGCAACCTGGGGAGATGCTATTTATTCTGGATCTGCAGTAGTGGTGTAGCCCTGAGACCCACAGGGCATTAGGCACACAAGGTGGGGGAGGTAATCTCTTTTATTGGACCAACTTCTGTTGGTCAGAGAGACAAATTTTCGAGCTACGCAGAGCTCCTCTTCAGGATTCTTATTCTGGAGTCTTCCAATTTCTTGCGGCAACTTAGCTATCATGGAGCAGATCTTCATGTGGCATAAATTATCATAGCTGCACTGTGTTCAATGGAGCTACAACAATTTACACCAGCTGAGAATCTTATTTTGATTTGGAGAGTGTAATGGAGTGGACTCACCCGGTGGCACCTCCTGCTGGTCATCCTTGGGAATTAGCTCACCAGCCTCCGGAGCGCTCTCTGCCATCTGGTGATCCCCCTCTCACTGGCCCCCATGTCCCTCCCAGACCCAGTTCCCTTTTGTCTGGTGTGCTGCCCCTCTGGCAGTAACCCCTCAGTCTCAGGGTCTCCCCACCCAGGAGAACCCCCCACCCACTATCCCCACTTCACCCCAGTCTTGGCTACTGCCAGTCCTCACTTAGCCCCGCTCCCTGGGCAGACTGCAGTGTATCAGCCACTCATCACAGGTGAAGGGGTTTGGACCCGCTGCCTCTGCCTACCCATGGGCTGCCCGCTACAACCCCAGTACCTACTTGGCCTTACTCTTGGCTTGAGGGTTTCCAGGCCAGAGCTCCCCAGCCCTGCTCTACCTCAGGTACTCTCTCAAGCTCCCTAGCAACCAAGCCCTTCTCCCACCGGAGAGAGAGAGAGACTACTCCTGGATGCCCGGGCCTTCTTATACAGGCCAGCTGTGGCCTGATTAGGGCGTGGCCCAGCTGCGGCCACTTCCCCAATTAGCCCAGCTTCTAGTCCACAGCCCCAGCCCTCTCTGGGGCTGTTCTAAGCCCCTCAGGGCAGGAGCAGGTGTCTACCCCGCTACAGAGAGACAGAGTTAATTGTCTGATTTACTCTACTTTTAGACAACTAGTCCTCTGCATGGGCACAGATTGGGGCATCTCTACAACTGCATCACCAAAGCTGAGTCCATCCAGTGCTGTTCTACCTGACTCAGTCATTCCCAGATTCCTTGTTGAGAAAGATCTTTTAGCCCCTACCCTGGCTAGTCTAGGACTGTGCCCTATTGTCCGGGCTAGTGTTAAATGTGCCGCGTGATGGGGCTGCCTCCACTCCTCTTCCTAATATCTCTCATTGTAGGAAGCTCACAGAGATACTTAGACTAAACTGTCCTTTTCTTACTTTAATGCTCTGGAATCCAGTCCATATGAGACTTCTGCTTGATCCAAATATCTAAATATAAGAGCCCGATCCTGTTAGGTGCCGATTTCCTCCCAATATGGAAGCGGTGGGTGCTCAATACTTTGCAGGAGCCATTTAGGCCTAGATCCTCAAAGGTAGCTGTCTCACTCCCATTGAAATCAGTGAAAGTTAGTCACCTTAATACCTTTTGAGGATCTGGGCCTAAATACCCTAACAGGACTGAGCCCTAACTCACTTTCTAAAGCAGAAGTGGAGGCTAATTCCAATAAGAGACAGGGATTAAACTTTAAACCAGTGGTTCTATCAGACTTGTGGATATGGGAAGGAACCAGCGGTTAAAGGCAAAATAAAAGAAACTTTCAAGTTATAAACAGACAGGACCTTAGCAAAAGGAGCTTAATTTGCTGATGTTTTAATATACCGTTCAATCATTCCACTCAATGGAGAGAGACCTTAAATCGAATCTCAGCGCTAGAAAATGCATTACTTACTGTTGAATTGATGTCACTGCCAAAGAATTTTCTCTTGGCTTAAGCTGTCTGCTGCAACATGCCAATGGCACGTTTGAGACATTTACATATTTGTAAAGTGAAATTCCTTTGATCTGTCCTGCGCTCATTTCCCTCCCTCCTGTCCTAGCTTTCATTTATTCAATTTTAGGCACAAAATGAAACATTACAGTTGAATACAGAAGAGCACTGCCCTTTGCTTAAGCATTTGTGCAGTCAGTGTGTGGAACACATACACAAAGATACCCCAGCACAAAGACACAGCAAATGGGCTTTGCACAGGGAACCGCATGGGACTCGAAGAAAATAGAATTCACCGCCCAACCTGCATGGGACATGCTGCTAGGCCAGACCCATGACCAAATGAATTGGTGGCTTCCTGTAGACAGATACGGTCACAGTTAAAATGTAAGCTCCTTGCACCAGGGATTTGGTCTGAACTCGCTGCAAAATTTAGAAGTGTCTCCAAGGTGTGTTGATTCGAATTCATCTGTGACCGATGAAAAAGCTAATTAGTCATAAAATGCATCATCTCCGTTGGTGCTAAGTAGCTCTCACCTTACTGGCACTTTCAGTCAAGAGGCCAAGAATTAAATTGGCCACAGAGATTGATTGCCATTCTCTCCTATAAGGTGGCTGATCCAGTCATCGTCAAGGTGCATTGCCAGGATGGTATGCAGCGTAATACTACATTCTATGGGTGGCATAACTGAGATCACTTATTCACTGGCACCTTAAAAACTCCCACACTCCAATCTGGGTCTATGCTGATTATGTGCTATGTATGTATCCTGTGAACCTTGTAACCGATACTTATAACTTCTCATAACTCAAGCCTGACCCCAAATGTACAGTACCTTCCCTCTTAACTTGTGTAAATTTGATTTTAAACCTTAGTTTTAATAATATTTTACTTGCAGTATATTATTCAGCCATTAGATGTCTCTGTGTGCTGTACAGCATTCCAGACAGGATATGGTCCCTGGTAAACAAGGGAGACAAAGATGGAACTCAAGCTGTGTGGAAGCCTGCTGGCTGTCCATAGTTATCACTGTTTTCTGTTTAAGGAGGACTGTGATCCCATATATCATGACATGCAGGAGGTCTGCCTTTGTTATTGGCACTTTTCACCAATAACAAATAAACTAAAAAACCCTAAATTCAGAGGACAAATGATGTATGTAACAAACCTACAAATGCATCCATAATTAAATACATGTTGGAGTGATAGCTCCCTGCATGGACTAAGGCAGATCATCAAAAGCCTACACATGTAGATTGCAGAGTGCCCTCCACTTTCACCTGAGCATGCCTCACAGGACCAGGTCCTAAACTTTGTTTGTTTGTATCTTTTGCTTCCTTTTCTTTCCTGGTTCTGGCACCCAAGCCTAATCTATGTTTGCTGCTTTCCCCTCTACCCTTTATCTGCTTTACAAAAGCGGATGGGAATGGAGCCAAGCCACAGGTTGTGGTTTTCATTATCATGAGGCTTTGAGAATAAGACCTGATTATCGGCTCTTGCCCAGCTGGCCGTGCCCTTGAATTTTGGCTCCCTTCCCTGCCTCTTTCTGCCTCTATGCCCATAATTGCTTCGCTCACCTTGAAAGCAGAGAACCTGCCTTTCACTGTCTTGATCTAACAGTGCCTACAGCCCTTTTGCTAGTGGTTTCAATTATCTTCATCGCAGCACCACTGACCTCATATCAGCAGCCCCGAGTAGACAGACTAACACTAGCAGGGCTCAAGATAACACGCTGAAAATAGTGTGGACATTGTGGTGCAGGGTGGAGGTTGGAGGTCTCAAGCCTAGGGGGTTGGCCTTACTCCAGCACAAGCCACAACATCCACATGGGTATTTTTAGTGCACTACCCAGGCTCATGCTCAAATAAATTGGTTAGTCTCCAAGGTGCCACAAGTACTCCTTTTCTTTTTACCCAGGCTGGGAGGCTTGCACCTAGCTGCAGTGTAGACAGACCCATAGGGAACAATGCTGAGCTGGCACATTAAGGGCTAGATGACCTAGCAGACACTCCTCAGATCTCATGTCCGTGAGTCAGCTTGTTATAGGAAAGGTGCAGGTTTTGAATGTTACAACCCCATGATGGTCCAGCCCTTTACTTTCTGCCTTTTGGGATCTGCCACACCCTGTTGGCAATAAGAACAAAACAGAGACTCCTGAGCTGTGTATGCACAAGGGCCTGGGAGTGGGATAGAGTTCCCTAAAACATTGTGTGAGCTGCTGCCATATATTAATGATCTCCCCTAGGGTTCCTGGTGCTATGTCTTCTTGCTCAATTGAACTTCCGTGTTGTCTCAAGTGTCCCAGCCCTGGGCCAAGACCTTCTGAGCATTGACTTAGAGACACATGCCGGCCTGCCTCTCATTCCTGGAATGCACCAACCAGGGTGTGAATCCCTTGGATAGGAAACACTGGAATTCTAACCCTTGTCCCTCTGACCCCGCACCCCTAGTGGCTCAAGGTCTCTCAATTATTTCTGTCTCCAGGCCCTCTATTCCCTTCTTGCTGTGCTGGGCGGGAACTTGGGGGAAAGAACGGGCTGAAGGGGTTGAGAGAAATGTGCTTCACTTCAAACAGAGAGGCACCCATGCCTCCTGACCACTGTATTTTATTCTATTCTATAGAGGCTTTTGAACTGCGCTCATCAGCATAGTATCTGAGTGCCTGCCGGTTGCGCATAAGGCAGCGTGACTATACCTCTGTCCTGTGTCATTTGTTCTGTCATCCCCTCCCCAGAGGGAGAATCATGTGCAGCGGAGCATCTTGTTTTGGTAATGTGTGCCTTTGGTTTTTTTTAATAAATATAAATATACCTGTTATGTGTTGTTAGAGAAGGCAAGGTCAAAGAAATGCACCTTGCACTTGGATTGGAAATAATGAGGTTTGTGATGGTCCTTAGTTCATCTGACCATGTACCTGTTGCCCGCGGTCTTTGTCCTGGAGATTTAAAATATCTTTTACATATCCTGGGGCCAAGCTAGGGAGCGCTTTGACAATAAGGACTGAGACCTGACCACTCCAATCCCTGACCCTTTTATCTCCGTGGGTGAATTACACTGAGATGTGGATCGGTGGACAAATACTGCTCTGGGACCTTTACCCTAGCCAGACACCGGGATCTGGACCACTGCAACAGCTCAAGACCATTTTGGTGTGTACTGCTGCAGTGCCACTAGGCTGCACTGCAGTAACAATTTGGGAGTCTGCTATGGTGCTGTAATGAACTTAGACGGGGATTTGTCCCACTTCAGTCGCACTAGTGTGATGTGTGCAGTGTGTACACAGTGGCAGTCAGCGTCACTGTACTGAGATCTGTCCTGGACATGGAATCCCATACAATGCAGGGTAGTCCTTGCAGCACTTCCAGGCTGGGATCTATTTAAATAGAATTACATCAGAGACAGCTTTGGCCTGTTGTGTTAGTTAGATGCTTGTTCTAGAACCTGCCTGCACAGATCAGTCATTTAAATTTTGGAGACCTGGTTTTCCTCTCCCTGATTTCAGTGGAATTACTTCTAATTAACACTGAAGTAAGTGAGAGGAGAATCAGTCCCTTGAAATCCAATGTCCTAACAAGTGACATAGCAAATGAATTTCCTCTAATCTCCTAGATACTTTGGGCCTGATTCTCAGTGCTTCCATCCCTGCACTTGAATCAAAAATAGAGCTGTGGGAAGGGGAAGGTAGCCTGACACCACCTTTTCATTCCTTCTATTCGGTGGGCCTCATAACCAGCCACAGCTCCCGTGCTCTTCATCTGGGTGAGTGCTTAGTATGTTTGAAAACCATATCCAAGATGACACAAGTTGGTCGCATGAACACTGAAACACCAAGACCCAGCGGTGGCTGCTATTGAAAAGTTTGCCCTATCGGTTTCCCCTCCTCTGCAGGAAAGCATCCTTTGGAGTGAAATCCAAATACCTCCAAAGATGTTGCAGGCCCACAAGCCCTGGAGGGATTATATGAGAGGGATAATGCTGAACAATGAGCCAGGTTCTTTTAAGCTTGAAATTGTAGCCCATAGCATGTGAATTTCAGGCTCAGAAAGACCCACTTGATTCCCCCTGCCAAGTTGACATACTTTTGTCTCACTCCCTAATGGAAACAGCTGGATTATGTGAGCCAAAAAAAAAAAAAATCATTTAAAGCAGCAGTGAGCCCTGCTTTGAAATATTTCCCTGGTAATATGCTTTGTCAAGCTAAATTCTGTCTGGGGTAAGTGACCCACCCAGAGTTTTGTCTGTTTCCTTACTGAGCCCAAAAGAGTCAAAGCATTTGAGCCTTGCGGCCAGAATGGGCTCCCAGACTTTAAGAGGAGGCTTTCTTAAATCGACAGGGGAAGAGTGGGCAATTTTTCTTGCCGACGCTTCGTGGAAAACACCCTGACCAGGGGAAGAGGGGGAGGTTCTCCAGTGCAGATCGGGAAGATCAAAGGTATTGTCAGCTGCAAGGATCTCAAGGGAAAGCGGTCTGGGCAGGTCTCCAGAGGCTCTGACTAGCCTGCACGCCCCCTCTGAGAATTGCCCCTGTGGAGCAGGGACCCTCAGAAGGCAAAGAGCAAGAGCCTCCACTCACCTCCCTTCAGTCCTTAAATCAGGCTCTGCCCCTGAGGTCTACCCTAGCTTATGCCCAGCTGCCCAAACTCCTCATGGGCCTTGTGACAGCTGTGGAAGAGCCCGGGGTTAGGACCATCCTAAGCACACCTTCCACATCCCAGCATGCCCTCCAATGACCTCTGCTCAAGGGGCTCTGCACCTTCCGGGGCGGAGGCGGGGGGAACATGCCACTATCACACAGTCCCTTTGCACCAGCTATTATGTATAGTATTTAGATCGAGATAGTACAGCTAGTGGTTAAGGGCAGTGGCCTAGCACTCAGGAAAGCTGGGTTCTGTTCCTGGCTCTGGTGCTGGGTGACCTTGGGCAAGTCACTTCCCTCCCAGTGTCTCAGTTTTCCCCATCTGTGAAATGGGGATAATCATGCTGACCTCCTTTATAAGAGCTTCATGTTGTTATTATATGGCCCGCATCACAATCTCTACTGCATTTACCCTGACAACACCCCTATGGGGTAGGGAAGTGCTGTTGTCCCCATTGTACAGATGGGGAACTGAGGCATAGAGAAACTAAATGACTTGCCCAAGGACACATAGGAAGCCTGTGGCAAAACAGGGCATGAACTCAAGTTCCCCAAAGTGGCATCCTAACCACTCGGCAATTCTGGGGTACACAGGTGCAAATGGGCCACAGGTCATCTACGAATTAGGCCCAAAATGCTGCTTGCTGGCCTAAATTCATTCCTGCTGTAAGTCCATTGACTCCAGTGAAGTTACATCAGAAATGAATTTGGTCCCTGCACTGAGTGGCATTGCCTCACACCCAGTTTGTTTGCTGTGCTTGATTCACTCCCATGAAAGTCCAATCCAAATCCCAGCATCTGCTTCTCCAGGCTGCACTTCTCCCATTCCCCTTCAGAAGAGCATATGATACCCAATCTGAGGCTGCACAGCGTGGGCTGAGAGGAAAGAACAAAGGAAACAGCTGATATCTAATAAGACTTCTAACATTCTTGGGTTATTATGATACCTGGCCAGGCTGACATAATAGGAGACAAGGAGTTTGCTTGTAATTCAGTCTGGTTTTTATAACCCCCTTTGACCTTTAAAAGGACTTAACAGATCTGTCTTCACCCAGGTCAGTTTCCAAGTATTCTGAGCTCCAAGGACCAGTGACTCATGGCCATTAGATGGACTCAGTCTGGGGTCGTAATTGTGAGTGTCAGTGGACTTTTGGACTCCCGGACTTTCAGCACAGCACTTAAGCAATTGAGCTCAACGGGACTTTAGAATCTCATGCTTAAAATTAAGGATATGCTCTGCTGAATAGTGACAGTGTGCTGAATCGGAGCCATTTATCAGCATCGGTCTGAGAAGGCTACCTGACTCATGACTGGGATAGCAGGCATTTGTGACAGCTGGGATCTTCTGAAACATTTCGTCCCATCTTTAAGAATTACAAATGCTGGCTAGTCTTTCTTTGCCAAACCTCATAGTGCTGGAAGTAGGGGTGATGGGGGTGCTGCTGCACACCCCTAGCTTGAAGTAGTAATAACAAACAACAAATACATGGTTTCCATCATCAGCTCCCCCGCTATAAAAATTGTTCCAGCACCGCTGGCCAAACCTCTCACTCCCATCTCCAATTTCACAACCTCTGTGAGTCTATCTTTTACCTCCCTTGCTGCACGTACAAATGCTCCTCTCTTCCACACAGATGCACACCTGCAGGAAAAGTTGGCATGCTCTCCTTTCAAGCTGTCACTGAGTCAAATAGTTTGAGTCTATTAATGACAGATAAATTAATTGCAGAGAATATGAATGACTTAATATTTTGTGTGTTAAAATATTTTTTTAAATTGTGTCATTGTATAATTCATATTCCAGACTATTTGATGAGCAGTCAGAGCCCAAAGGTTTCTCCACACACACATGCTGGTCTCTGCCTCCAAAGGTAGTCCCACTTTCCCATTTCACCGCGTTACTTAGGAGCTAGTGGTTTCAAATGCCAAAGCCTAGAGCCAATCCTTTATGGAAAGGTCCCATAGAATTTAATAGCACTGAAACCAATACGGTTTTGTGGTTATAACGAGAATTGTCATAGGAATCTAACCATGCCTAAATCCCACTGAAAGTCAATGGCCGTTGGGTGCCTAACTCACTTAGGCCAATTTGAAAATCCCTGCCTAAAATGGTAGATTCAGACTGGGGACATTTGGGTTCAATTCCTGACCCTGCTACTGATTTCTTATATGATCATAGGCAAGCCCCCAGGGTAAAATTTTCAAAAGTCTAAGTGATTTAGGAGTCTAAGTTCCATTTTCAAATGTGATTTATGGCCTTAAAAGCCTAACTTTCTTTGAAAGTCAAAGGGACTTGGGACCAGATTTTCAAAGCATTTAGGTGACTAATTGCCATCAATTCACAATCAATGGGAGCCAAATAACTTTGAAGATCTGGGCCTAGCTGCCTAAAGATGCAGATAGGCATCTAGTGGGATTTTCGAAGTGCCTAAGTGAGACAGGTGCCTAATTCCCATTGAAATCAGTAGCGGGGGGAAAATTTAAAAAATAAAGTCTAAAGATCAAATTGAATCATGGAAGCTGACTGGACTACGGTAAAATGAATCAACCAATGGCTTCAAAGTGCACAAGAGGACTGGTAAAACTGTGGCCATTCTCTTATTTTGTGAAAATCTGTGTCCACAAAATGTTGTGAATGGGCTTCATTTTACATCAAAAGATGCAAAAATTGATGATGTTGCGTATTTTGATCAGAAAATTGATCATTTATAATGAAAACTCTTTTGCACTTCTCAAGTAATTTACAGCCATGTCTACACTTGGCGCTCAGGGTGTGCGATTCCCAGTTTGCATAGACATACTCATGCAAGCTCTCATTGGACCAGTGTGATAAAAATAGTAGCATTCCTGGGCCTTGGTGAGTGGAGGCATGAAGTCACCAGGCTGTGAGCACAAACCCACCCAGACCTGATGAGCGCTTGCACAAGGATGCCTAGACAAGCTGAGAATCACACCCCCAGCTCCAAGTGTAGACATAGCCTATGTCTTGTCTACCTAAAATCCTCTCGCACTTTCAATTAGGCGAGAGTCTACACTCTTTGTGCAATCCTTTTGTGTAGCATTGCTGTGAACTGTTGGTGCATTTCACCCCAGCGGTGGCTACCCTTCAGTGACGGATAATGTGATTCCTGAGCATAGAGCTTGTTGAGGGCTTTGAGATCTTACGTAAATGTGAGATAATTACCCTCCTGAGCGTCTATGCATGATTTGGTAATGTAATACTCCTCTGAATCATGCATCTGATCTCTGACGGAGGAGAGCTTTTCCATGCTCTTCAAGCCTCCAAGCCTGGCTCATCTGTGTGTACTTATTTATTACCCTAAGCTTTGTAAGTTATTTACTTAGAATCGCTAAATCAGAGTCAACATCCTGAAAGTCTATAAAGACACCTTACCTGGACTTGGCAAAGCAATGCCCTTTTCTTTGTGGGAACTGTTATTAAGAGAACTTGCACTAGGGGCCTTGATGCTGCAGGCACCTTATAAACGGAGCATTCAAGAACTTAAAAATCTTGCAAATGCATCCAAAAAAAAAAAAAAAAAACAACAAAAAACCCCACAATCTCTCAGCAAATCAAATCTCCGGAGTGACTGCCCTTAGCTAATATATACAGGGCTCTCCCTTACATGTTGCCACCTGTCAACGATTAGCATGGCCTCTATATGTGTGCAATACTGTATGTAACCGAGTCAGTGTGTATGTATCCAAACCATAGAGGATGTGAGTATTACAGCCTCCTGCTACAGAGATTCGGTCTTTACCATAAAGTCTTGTGCTTCTAGTTCTTGGTTCATTTTCCTATGTTGGGCAAGATGCGGATCACACAACAGTTTATGCACAAATGATAATGAGCAAATATTACATGTGCAAATGATCTGTGTGTGAAATTTTGCAAGGCCAGAATGAAATTTGGTCACCAGAGAGAGAGAGAGTAGTAATAAGATAGTTAATGGGTGAGATACGCTTGTGATATTATCCAACAAGCAATAATTACATTATTTAAATTTAAATGAGAGGATTTTGTAAATTGAGGACATTTAGGAGTAGGTATACATGTCTCTTTGATTCCTGTAATACCTGCTACCCTTAATGGAACTTAGATGCAATCACTAAGCAGAGAACACCGCACAGTTTAAACTGCTGGCTATTTTTCCTGTGGCAGGTTGCAAAGAATTCTAATGAAAGTGTTTCAAGATCATTTACACATTATAATCCTTTTGCTTTACTAACCTCTGTTGTTCTTTGCTTTTGTCAATATCACCAGTTCCCAGTTTTAGATTCCTGTTTGCTTCCTGGATAAGACAAGCTAAGGCCAATTCAGCAAAGCACGTAAGCACATTAAGTCTCATAGACTTCATTAAGCATGTGCCTAAAGGCTTGTCTACATATGGAGTTCTTCTGGAATAGCTATTCCAAAACAACTATTCCGAACAACTCCATGTGTGAACGTACTCATTCTGGAGTAAGTGTGTCCATTCAGGGAGTTATTCCAGAATAATTCTTGCACATTTAATTCAGACCCACCCTTAATCCAAATTAGCTTTCAAATGTAGTTAAACCCTAAGTAATTTGCTAAGTCAGGGTCTAAATAAGTGATCCTACAGCACTGATGTCAGGGGCAGCTGCCCCATTGATTTCAATGGCAGTAAGATCAAGCTCCTAATGAATAAGCATATCTGTTTTCCATATATTAATCCTTAAAGGAGGGGTGTTTGGTAGTTTGAGAACTTCCAGGATGCTTTCAGGAATGCTGCCTAGTGGCCAGAGCAGGGATTCAGAGCCAGGAAGCCTGGGTTCTGTTTCTTCTTATTCTGCCGATTCTGCTGGTAACACTTAACTTGAATTTGGACAAAGATTTGAAATCTAATGGCCTAAATAACAGACACAAAGCAAATGAGCTTCATGTAAAGAGCCACCTTATTGTTATTTACACAGTGCCAATTGTGTGGGGGACACTTGACAGACAGTAAGATGAGGTGCAACGGTGCTGGAACAATTTGTATAGTGGGGGTGCTGAGAGCCATTGAACCAAACTGTAAACCCTGTCTATGATGGAAACCCCTTCAAGCCAGGGGGTGCTGCCACCGTACCCCTAGTTCCAGAAACTATGATGAGGTCCCTGGCCTAAACAGCTCCCACAGACTGAGACAAGATTATAGTATCTATGTTCCTACGAGGTGACAGACTGTGTTGTTTTGTGCAGTGTTGTTGGAAGGTTAGAACAGCATGCTGAGCACTCTTTGGTTCCTTTCCTGACTTCACCTCTCTCTCCTTGTTTTACAGATGGGGAAAATGAGGCAGAAATTCTACCTCCCAAGAAGGTTAGTTATTGGGCCAAATAGTGCAGTGTTAAATGTGGAGTACCTCAGCTGAAGTCAGTGGCATTACTCTGAATGTGCACTGGCATAAAAGAGAGCAGGATGGCTAATGCACTATGTACATTTCCAGAATGTATTGTTAGTTACACACAGATATTTTGCTGTCCTTACTGTTTATTGGGCACTTGCTTTTAATGCAATGTAATTATTTAATTAAGAAAATAAAAGGTTCATCCCTCTTACTATTCAGCTTGCATAATGTCAATAGAAAACAAGTCAGAAATGACAGAGACAACACTAAAGCCAAATCCAATACAAATCAAACAAACCCAAGGCTCTAGTCTCTTCTCGTTAAGAGCAGTTTGCACTGGTGGACCTTCTGGGGCAGGCAAGCAGGGTGGTTGCCCTGGCATCATCTACCATCTACCACTGCACTGCTCTTTTCCCCGCCTACCCCCTTTCTCTTTGGCTGGCTGTTTTTGCTCTACTGATTGGCTGGCTGGTTTTGGTGTGGGGTGTGGGGACAAAAATGTTTTCTGCTTTGGTCAGCAAACATCAAGGGCCGCTCCTGGGAACCTCACTGTCTTCAGTGGAGTCACTCCTGATTTAAACCAAAGTGAGAGGAGTATCAGACCCTTTGGATTCAATGGCATTACTCCTGATTTACACTGGAGTGAGTAAAAATGTGTCTCTGGGCCCCCATGTTTAGAACTGTTCCACCTTAATGAAAAATAAATAAATAAAACGAATGCCCCACAATCAAAAGAAGAGCTGAGCCAAGTGAAGTAAATCTGGGGATTGTGCTGTTTGCCTGCTCTACAGACATTCTCTCGATAAAAGTGACTTTTGATAATTGCTAGAAAAGAGCCGAGGCAAATTTGGGAGAGAAAAAAAAATCCATGACATAATGTCGTTTGGCACTCATCCACCAAGCTGGCTGCCCTGTGGCTGTGTCATTTGTGTGTGCCATTCCAAAGGGTGTTTCACAATCCATTTTGTTTTAAGTAAAAGGCAGAAAGGAAGATTTTGATGGTATTTTGGGGTTTCTTTCCATGTATGGCTCTTTATTCATGAGAAAAACAAACGGCAGTTCTCAAATCAGTTCATCCTCTTCGATGACTGTGAAGTGGATAAATTGGAGAGAGTCCAGCGAAGGGCAACAAAAATGATTAGGGGACTGGAACACATGAGTTATGAGGAGAGGCTGAGGGAGCTGGGATTGTTTAGCCTGCAGAAGAGAAGAATGAGGGGGGATTTGATAGCTGCTTTCAACTACCTGAAAGGGGGTTCCAAAGAGGATGGCTCTAGACTGTTCTCAATGGTAGCAGATGACAGAACGAGGAGTAATGGTCTCAAGTTGCAGTGGGGGAGGTTTAGATTGGATATTAGGAAAAACTTTTTCACTAAGAGGGTGGTGAAACACTGGAATGCGTTACCTAGGGAGGTGGTAGAATCTCCTTCCTTAGAGGTTTTTAAGGTCAGGCTTGACAAAGCCCTGGCTGGGATGATTTAACTGGGAATTGGTCCTGCTTTGAGCAGGGGGTTGGACTAGATGACCTTCTGGGGTCCCTTCCAACCCTGATATTCTATGATTCTAAGTCCAGAGCCCTCATTAGCATGGAGCCATGGAAAAAGGGGAGGGGGGTTCATTCGTGGAATTTTAATTAAATGGATACTCGTCAATAATAATAATAATAATTAATAATTGAAGAAAAATTCACAAAGCGAAGTCCAATGAGTAATGCAATGGTTTTGCACTGTCCTCTCACTTCTGCTGCATATTAATTTGCAAAAGACAATTACCAGGACACCACTGTGAGGTTTGCATTGCAACGAGGCTCTAAAGACCAGTGGGATAATGTTATGGGGCCCTACCCTGCACTGGGTAATGCTAGCATTGGTTGCATCCATGTAGAGAGTCCTGTTGGCTTTAATTAACAATACGGGATTGAGCTCCTAGGACTTTAATATCCAATGTCTGCAAGCTGAAGCTAGACAAATTCAGACTAGAAATCAGGTGCACATTTTTAACAAAAAAGGTGATTAACCATTGCAACACCTTACTGAGGGATGTGGTGCATTCTCCATCACTTGAAGTCTTTACATCCAGATTGGACATCTCTTTCTAAAAGGTATGTTCTTATTCAACCAGGAGCTTAATGCAGAAATCACAGAGTGAAATTCTCTGGCCTGTAATATGGAGGTCAGACTAGATGATCATAACGGTTCCTTCCGGCCTTAAACTCCATGAATATATGAATGTATATATTAGTCTATTAATAAACCCTGAATTAAAGGGGTGTCTTCACAGTCATGGGTTTTGTTGCCCTCTTTTAGGTCTATGTTTTGTTGTTCTCAAGGCTGTAAACCTACATAACCTTTGCTACCCAATAAGGCCCTACCAGAACTCCCACATCACTTACAACTCACCAGCCAGAGTACTATCCTCTCTTCCTATCACATGGTTCTGTCTGAGTTTGGGGCTGGTTTGCAATGTCAGATGCTGTCTGGCCCTACCTGCTTTGTTCCTCTTCTGAATGGAAAGGGGAAACTCCAGCTCTCCCTTGCAGATTCATGATGTAGGACAGGGACCATGTCTGATCTCTCTCTGCAATGCCAAGCACACCTCTGGCACCATATCCATAAAATAAAATTTACTACTAATAATGCAGGGGTTTCACTGTAACAACCTGCATGGAACTTGGAAGGAGGAGCACAAGTTGCAGGAGGGGGGCATTTGGAGGTGGCACCAGAAAGTCAGTCTGTGTGCACATGGCTAGAATGCTGGCTGCAGTGGCAGCATCTTGTATTTCTCTTAATAAAGAGCCCGTTTAGTTTTACAGCCATGGAGTCCTTTCATAGACTCAAAGAAATTTAAGACTGGAAGGGACCTTAAGAGGTTATCAAGTCCAGCCCCCTGAGCTGAGGCAGGACCATGTTATTACCCAGCTGGCAGGACCTGAAACATTCACAGAAGGAAGCAGAGCAAGCAGAGCAGGGGATGGCATAGCCTGGGAGACCGTGTCCGTAATCAGACATTAATTATTCGATATGCATGATGGGCGATAGGGGAGCCAGGTGATAGCCGAGGAGGAAGCTGGATTGGACCTGGCACATACCAAGTGAGATAGGGCTCTGGAAAATCTGGGGCCGCTTAGGGTCCTGATGCGGGACCACTGCAGTCACTTCAGAGGCAGAGACAGCTTAAACCTCCATTTAAGCAGATTAATGCTGTGTCCTGAGGAGGAACTTCTGCCTTAGTGATGCATTGAGTGGCACAGCAGGTAAGCTCACATTCAGATACCCTGGTTATAGACACAGTATAAATACCTAGAAGATGAAGCTCCCTGGCAGGGAAACAGTGGGAGAATCCAGCTGAATATGTGATTACCCAAGTGAGGAGAGATTGTAAGTTAGGAAAAATGTGACTTTTTTAGGGATGTGATCCTGTTTCTGTCAATGTCAATGGGAGTTTGGCCCTGACATGTGCAAAGGGTAATTTAGAATGTGATACTTTACACCCTAACCTTCCAGCCTCCCGCATCACAGCCCTTCGGCTCAGAATCTAGCTGGGCCATGCAAGCCCATGCTTTCCATTTGAATGTATAGCTTGTAGGGTTGTTTGTACAAGAGTGCCTGGTAGGGATGGTAGCAGATTACAAATCAAAGGAAAGGAATTTGCTCCAGAAGTTTGATTTGCAGGGATAGCTCATGCTGAAGCCTTCATCAGAAATAATTAAACAAAGCCACACATTAAGAAAATGCTTGTACTTGCTGGCTACCATAGGCAGATCTGGCTCCCAGCTCACTCTGGGTTAACTCTTTCATGCACAGTATGTATGTGAATGCACAGCTATTGACTCTGCTACAAGCAGCAATGCAATGTCAATGCCGTCAACAACATACCCAGTGTGTTTTATTTAAGAAGGGGAGCATGGGGAGCAAGCTCTCCCTCCAAGCTTTGCACAGGGGAAGGGATTGAAGAAGAATGATTTATTGGCTAGCGGGGGGTATCAGGACCCCCTGTCTTGAGGCCATTGGAGCGAGCTAGAAGGAGAAGCGAAGAAGATCAGTTGGGACATCATCCCACAGAGTGGAGCCTGGAGATAGAATGAAGAGATTCTGGAATGCAAGAAGGAAGCATCTTTTAGTAGGACCAACTGCTGGTCCTGTTGCTAACTACAGGGAAATTAGGATGTGGCCTAAAGAGAACAAACAAGGAAGAAAAGGATTGTGCTCATGGTGCTGCTGTGTGAATTTTAATGGAATTAATGTGCCCAGAGAATCAAAGATGTTAACATGACTACGCTAGGGTGTGTACCCCCAAACAAGCCATGAAAGGGTTAAAGTGGGCCTGAGCGGCTGATTATGCTATCTGGATGCACCTGGAAGATGGACCAGGCTTAATTAAAAATGAAGCCCAGGAGGGGAAGGAGTTAGGTGGTGATTATTGAGGGAAATAGATATCAGAAGAACTCTGCTGTTACTCTCTGGGTACTAGGGAGTGGAGAGACTGGCAGGGTTGAGGTGGAACCTAGCAGGGGGAGTTGGCCCTGGGATTCTCCCTTGAATAGAGAAGTTTGGGAGAAAGCCTGGAGAGATCTGGAGCAGCCATTGTGGTGGAGTAAACTCTGGTAGTGAGGAGTCCTGATAAAAAGGCAGGATCTGGGCTTCGGAGCAGAGTCCTAGGAGGTGTTTAACAGAGGAACTGTGTAATGGAACCTCAAGAGGGATGAGAGGAAAATCCCAAGAAAGGCAGAAGTTGGGTTAAGTTTATACTTTTGGTTTGGGTTTTATTGAGGGATTCCAGGGGAGATGGTCCTCGCCCTCAGAAAGGGTGAGCTTAGAGAGGTTGTGGGAGTGGCCTGCTGACAGTAGCAAGAAGTCCAGGGTCCGGGAGGCAGCTGCAAGGAGTCTGACGGAGCAGACTGTGGTTGCTGGTTATAGGTTCCCTGACCTGGAATCCAGTGTAGTGACCCTGGGTTCCCCAACTGGCCACTGGAGAAGGTGCAGGGAGGCTCCAGAAATGGGGGGAAAGGATGGCTGAGAGCCTGGAGAGAAAGAAGTGAGGACCACAAGGCCTAGAGCTGGGACCTGTTGTAAGGACCTTAGACTATTATTTGTTGGGCTTTCTGTTACCCCAGAATGGGTGGGACTAGAGTGTGATCTGGCTGAAAGACCAAGTCTTGAGAAGACCCAGATCATCCTGGGACCAGAGCAACCCATCAGGAACGTTTCAGAGTAACAGCCGTGTTAGTCTGTAGTCTCTAAGGTGCCACAAGTACTCCATCAGGAACGGGCACGAGAGATAAAGGAGCGGCTATGCCACATCCAGCCACAAGGGGCGCACCAGCAATGGTGAGTCAACTCTTCTGCAATGACCCTGTATAACACTGAACAAGTCAACATGGCTCAGAGTTTTGAGTATAGAGACCTCAGCCTGCTGATCCACATGGCAAACACACCATTAAAATCATGTGATCCTTTTATTAAAGATACAGGAAAAAAATAAATACAGTTAAAGCATTTCGTAGATTTCAAGGCCAGAAGGGACCATTATGATCATTTAGTCTGACCTCCAGTTTAACACAGGACAGAGAACTTCCCCAAATAATTCCTTTTGAACTAGAACAGAGCTTATAGAAACATCCTGTCTTGATTTAAAAGTTGCCAGTGATGGAGAATCGACCACAACACTTGCTAAGTTGTTCAAGTGGTTAAATTGCCCTCACTGTTAAAAAATGTTTAGCTTCGCCTTCCAGCTGTTTGCAATATAAATGCTTAAGCAAGGCTTTTATTTTTAAAATAGACCTCATTCCCTTTCCCTTTAGGGAGTTTTTATAAGGAAAATCCTCTGTGTGATACCATTCAGACGGTATTAAAGATTATATTAACTGTCCTTTTTGTGAGGAGAAAGAGGAAGAAGTGAGTGAGTGGGCTGGATCTGTTGTTGTGCAAGTCCAAACCCTTTTCCCTGAAAACAAAACCAGACAAACACATAACAGGGGAGAGAAAGAAACCACAAAGATAGCAGCTCCTGTCTCTGGTACTGACATCTAACTTGCCACCTTGGGGTTTGTCTATGCGTGCAGCAAGCCAGGGTGTGACACTACCCTTCAATACACGAACCCTGCTACAGTGTACTCAAATTTCCGTGTGGGGCTTTGACATATTCCCATTTCCAGTTGGACTCACACAACGGAATGGTCTCTGTCATTGCTGAGTGGCCTGAAAGGTTCATGGCTGTGTTGGACAGAGTCAGCGTAGAAATGGGAGTGACGGGAGAGAGGTAATTCTGGAATGGCTTTTGCTTGAAACATACCCCGCCAGTGAACCAAAAGAGAGCTTAAAACTGAAAGGCTCATCTGAGATTGCATGAAGGACTTTAGATTGTCTCGCTCCTTTCTTCCATGGTTAAATGTGTCGTCATGCTTGGTGCTACATTAGGGTTGACATTCTAGAGACAAATGTGTCAATAACTGAGAGTCTTCCAAGAATAGTATGGGGACAATAGATAAATCACAGTTAATTAACCATGAGGTACCTCCCTGAGGGTGGAGTTCAACATACCAACCCTTCCTGTTTGTCACCTGAATCCTCTGGCTTGTGTTCAAAGGCAACAGAGGGGCAGTGTGGCCCAGGTGACCAGTCGCCTTACCTTCCCAGCTCTGCTACTGACTTACTGTGTGGTCTTTTGGGCAAGTCATTTAACCTTTCAGTGACTCTGTTTACCAGTCTGCATACTAACGATGATAATAGTTACCTCACCAAGGAGTGGGGAGGCTTAATTATACCCAGACGGATGTGTGCTATATAAGAACAACATGTTGTTATTACTAAATCTTCCTGGAGGTGCCTGCAACGTCTTGGGTTTGTTCATACTCCAGGTTTTGCACCATGGGCATGAGAAAGATTAGGAGAAGCATGTTTAAGCAGGGGCAAGAATGTTGGGCCAAATACCTTCAGGTTACAATGAAATGGATGATGGAAAAACAAATTAATTTTTTTACAACAGGAGAAATAGCCAAAGTATTAAGAAACATTAATTATTTATTGAACTGCTACCTCTGCAAAAAGGGAGGGGGGAAAGTACATATCACTCAGTACGCAGTGAGATAGTAACTCTGATAATCCGAGCTCCAGCTTTGACAGTGTTCCTTGCACAGAGGTTCATTAAAATATAATCAGAGAAAGTGTAAAAAGTACTTCGGGGTGGCAGGAAAAACAAATCAGTCTCTGTAAAGTTGTGGATTCGGTTTAGAGTCTGATCCACAGGGCCAGATTCTGATCTCAGTTACAACTGCAGTGAGGGCTGTAAATCACTGTAGCCCTATGAAAGCCAAATGAGCTCTGCTGATTTACATAATCTGGAGGTCTGAGCATAAATCTCAAGGAAGAGCAGCGGAATCACTCTAGAGCTTTATAGTGGGGGGTGGCACCTAACTCCCAGCGGGAGTGCCTACCCTATGTGATTTCTCAAATCCAACTCTTAGTGTCTAAACCACTGCCCACTGAGATACTCCCAGTGACTTCTGGGGTTTTGGGGTCAGGCCATTTTTAACAGTTCATGGGGGGCTCAGGACTGTGAGTCACTTTGTTATTCCCCTGTCTCCACTGACAGAGAGACTTGCTGGTGCTGAACTGGGTTTCAGCTCCCTGCCACCACCAGCCTCTTAGCCACCCAAACAAACTCCTCTGGGCTATGCCAGCCCTTCCTTTGCCTTGAAGTTTAACGATAGCCGCATCTCTTTGAAGCATTCCCCCAGTGGCGTCTAGCCACTTATTCACTGAATGCTCACAGAAATACCAGGTCTGCTGTCCCCAAAGGAACAGTCTACATACCAGCACGAATGATTCAACTCAGGATTGGATCCTTGTAGAACACCACAGCACTGAGTTATCTTTATAATGCAAACAATATGTTTATTAACAAAGTTTCGCCATTCAAGAAATAGTCAGAAAGGAGAATGGAAACAAAAGGATTACATATAAAACAAAAATCATAACACAATTTTTAGAGACTGCACTTAACAGGCTAACCTTCTGTCTGAAGTTTAACTTACCCCAAAAAACCGTTGCAGGATTTCAACCAAGCCTTGTTGAGCTCCCGTTTTCATGAATGTTTATTTTCTGTTTACTTCCTAGGAGCTGGATAAGAGGGTGTCTCCTTTGCCTCCTATATATATACTCCCCCAAAGTTCGTTGTCTTTGCATAAGCCAGACTAACCCCCATGGCTTGTTTTTTCCTGTGTGCTCCTTTCTTCCGTTGGCTTACAAAGCTCAGTTTACTTTTCATCCGAAAGATACACATCTTACTTCCTGTCTGGAAAAAAACCTGTTTTCCTCTTTGGTGGGTGTCAGACTATAAACATATTTTCAGTGCTTATACACAACCCCTTGAAAACCATCTGTACATACATTTTGCAATGATTATGAGGATCAGTATGACCTCACATGGCCCTCTTCGGTGCACTAGAATACACACGCCAGACTGACAAGATACCTATAACTTCTATGCACCCCTTCTGTGCCCTTTTGCAAGCTGGTTCTTGGGTCACACTCTTACATTAGTATAAAAGATTCTGGCCCACACTGATGCACACTGAAGAGGAGACATACACTATTTGGGTGTCCTGATTATTGAAGGACAAGAAGCACCAGCAGGTTGTATGCATGAACCTTTCCTCTGATTTCAGTGTTCATGGGTTTCATGGCCCTTTGCCCTCCCATCCACAAGTTTCATTGTGAGTTTGGGATGAAACCTAATATCTTAAAAGGAAACTCAGTCAAAACACCTGAATTTCACCCAGTTTTGCCTGAAAATGGCAAAACTGTTAATCTTACATGGGTTGAAAGGGGCCTGGAGAGGTTGGAGACTGGTAGCTTGACTAGAAAGGGGCCTGAGTTGTGAGATTTGGATCCAGATTCTGATCCAAACCCCAAGCTCAGGGTGTGCTTTGGATCTGGGTTTCCAGTTCAGGTGCAACACAGAAACAGGGCCAAGATTCTGGGGTCTGGAGTTTTGGTTTGGTTTCATCTCTAATTTTTAGCCAGGACTTTCGAATGTCTGAAGAGTCTGTATCCCAAGAGTCCATCGCATGCTATTCAGTGGCCCCAGCCCTTGTTGGCACAGGTCTTTGGGAACTTTAATGAATTCTGTGTACAGATGGCCCTGGGAGCAGCTGCACTTTGAGGGACTTGAGGTTTGGAACTGGATATTGCAGCTTGGCCCCATCTCTGATGGAGAGCAGGCACGTTCCATTAAGTAGAAAGCTACTTTCTTGATCATCAAGACTTGGGCTTTCCTGCAAGATGCTCCCAGTAATCAGGGAAACATTACCACCAGGAGAGAGGTGGGCGTGGTGAGTTGCACACAGGTCTGAGAGGCAGCCTTGAGTTCTCACATCAGCTCGGAGCCACCTCCCACTATAGCTCTGAGCAGTTCTCTTGAGTCCAAATCATGCTCTAACATAGGTTATTTTTTCCTGAAGGAAAAGCCACAGATAAACAGAGATTTGAGTGGCCCTCTGTGTTGCTGCTCCAGTTCCCCCGCTCCTGCCTCCTGGCAGCAAGGCTCCAGTGGGAAGATTCCCCAATGACTATGCAGAGTAGCAGCAGGACATGTCCAGACACTTCTTGTGGCCGCATGACCTCCAGATTGGATGTCCATGTGGATGTGGATGGCTCTTCCTCCTACCAGGCTGTCATCACATCTTTGGTCTGACAGGTTTTCAAGCTCTCAACACAGGGCAGCAGAAAACTGGTCTCAGTTTCAACATCTACAAAATGGGATAATGATGCTTTCTTGCCTACTTCCCAAGGGGTTGCGAGGATTAATTATCATTAGACAATGTCTGCAAAGCTCTTTGAACACTGATCATAGAAATGTAGGGCTGGAAAGGACCTCAAGAAGTTATCAGCATGTCTCAGCTATCAAGTCCAGCCCCCTGCGCTGAGACAGGACCAAATAAAAGTAGACCATTCCTTACAGGTGTTTGTCCAACCTGTTCTTTAAATCATCCAATGATGGGAATTCCACAACCTCCCTTAGAACCCTATTCCAGAGTTTAACTACCCTCACAGTTAGAAAGTTTTTCCTAATATCTAACTTAAATCTCCCTTACTACAAATTAAGCCCATTACTTCTTGTCCTACCTTCATTGGATATGGAGAACAATTGATCACTGTCCTCTTTATAACAGCCCTTAACATATTTGAAGACTGTTGTCAGGACACACAAACACACACCAGTCTTCTTTTCTCACTGTTAAATATGCCCAGTTTTTTTCACCTTTCCTCAGAGATCAGGATTTCTAAACCATTTATCATTTTTGTTGCTCTCCTCTGGACGCTCTCCAATTTATCCACATCTTTCCTGAAGTGCAGTGCCCAGAGCTGGACACAGTACTCCAGCTGAGGTCTTGCCATTGCTGAGTAGAGCAGGACAATTACTTCCCATGTCTTACCTATGACATTCCTGTTAAACACCCCAGAATGATATTAGCCCTTTTTCCCATCTGCATCATATTGTTGACTCATATTCAATTTGTGATCCACTCTAACCCTCCAGATCCTTTTCAGCAGTACTGCGATCTAGTCCATTAAGTAGTTGTGCATTTGATCTTTCCTTCCTAAGTGTAGTATTTTGCTTTTCTTTATTGAATTTCATCTTGTTGATTTCAGACCAACTCTCTCAATTGCCGAGGTTGATTTGAATTCTAATCCTGTCCTCCAAAGTGCTTGTAACCCCTCCCATCTTGCTGTCATTCACAGATTTGATAAGCATCATCTCCACTCCGTCATTCATGTCATTATTGAAAATATTGAATAGTACTGGACCCAGGACTGACCCCTGAGGTATGCCATAGGATACATCCTCTCGGTTTGACAGTGAACCTATTAAAAACTAATCTTTGAGTATAATCTTACAACCAATTATGGACTCATCTTATATCATAATAAACCACATATACCTACTTTGCATATGAGACTGTCGTGTGGGAATACATCAAAAGCCTTACCAAAATCAAGATATATCACATCTACTGCTTCCCTCACTTCCTCCCATCCACCACACCAGTAACCCAATCAAAGAAGGAAATTAGGTTGGTTTGGTATGATTTGTTGTTGACAAATCCATGCTGGCTATTCCTGATAACCTTATTATCCTCTAGGTACTTACAAATTGTTTACTATTTGTTCTGGTATCTTTCCAGGTATCAAAGTTTGTTTGAGTCATCTATAATTCCCAGGGTCCTCTTGGTTCCCCTTTTTAAAAATAGGTACTACGTTTGCCCTTCTGTAGTCCTTTGGGACCTCACTGATCCTCCATGAGTTCTCAATGATCATCGCTAATGGTTCGGGTTCCAAAGTTGCTTCAGCTAGTTCCTTAAGTACCCTAGGATTAATTTCATCAGGTCCTACCAACTTGAATACATCTAAATTATCTAAATTTGAAATACATCTAAATTATCTAAATTTGAAATACGTCTAAATTATCTAAATATTCTAAATATCCTGTTCTTTTCCCTTATTTTGGCTTGTGTTCTTTTCTCCCCTTTTTGTTACTATTAATTGTGTTGTCTGGTCACCATTAACCTTTTTAGTGAAGACAAGCAAAATAAGCATTAAACACCTCAGCCTTCTTTATGTCATCAGTTACTAGCTCTCTTTCCCTGCTAAGGAGAGGACCTACACTTTCCTTCTCCTTTCTCTTGTTCCTAATGTATTTAAAGAACCTCTTATTGCTTTTTGTGCCCCTTGCTAGCTGTAACTCATCATGTACCATAGTCTTTCTGATTTTGTCCCTACACGCTTGTGCTGTTCTTTTGCACTCCTCCTTAGCAATTCATCCGTGTCTCCACTTTTTGTAGGATTCTTTTTTGATTTTCAGATAATTAAAAAGCTTCTGCTGGACCAATATTGGCCTCTTACTATTCTTCCTGTCTTTCCTTTGCATCAGAACAGTTTCCAGTTGTGCCTTGAAAACTGTCACGTGACAAGTGATAAATGGGAAGAGTTATTCTTTTTGGCTAATGTCTGCAACAACACCTAGCTCCTAAGGTTGCAGACAGCACCAAGCCTCTCACTTCTCTGAATAATCAAGAGAGTGTCTGCTTCAATATTTGACTATTGGCTTATCTAGATCTTGCAGCTTTGTTCCTTTACTCTCCACGGCAGCTGGAGGTATCAGGGCACAGCGGTTCCACAGGGACCCAGCCGTGCTGGATGAGCATGTTAGCTGCGTAGTTCTGGTTCAACTGCCAGCAGGGGAATGGTTAACAATGTTGGCCCATCAGTGGGCGTTACTAAGTTTCAAAGCTACCATCCCCTGGGCCGTACTCCCGTTGGTGTCCTTGTCCCAGCATGTCTCAGCTATTGAGCCAGTGCCTGGGGTCTAGCCGAGCTGCACACATTGCAGCTTGGAGGAGGACCAGGGGAGGGGTGCACGAGGGTAGCATAACACTCACATTTGCACTCCCCCAGTCCTGAGCCTGTTGCATGCAGTATCAGTGCCCTGCGGTAAGGTAGCTTTAAGTTATATCAGCTGCCAATAAACCCAAGAAACTGATTGCAGCAGCCAGGCTACCTCCACAGCCACATGCTCTCCCTCCCCCCTCCCCCCGCCCTTTCCATACCCCCTTCAGCAGCAGCAGAGAAGGGTGGCAAGGGCTCCTGCATTAAATCTGTGCCACTGAAGGTTGGCTATGCAGGTTTCAGGGTGACCACTCCTTCAGGTAGGGTCTAGCCCCGTGGCGGCACTCCAGATTTACACCAGCAAAACTGAGGTCAAAATCTAGTCCCAGCCTATAGATCCCTGTAGGCCACCCTGTCCATCACCTCTGCATCTGCCCCATCCCATTGCCTCGTGCAAGAGGGGCTTGCAGGATCGACAAAGAGCACGGATAAGAGAAGGAGAACACTGCCAATGCAAACGTTCACGTTTACAGCAGCAGCACTGTGTGACTTGGTTTGCAACCAGGTCCTCAGGAGAACAATCAATGCAACTGGTATGGCTAGACAAGCAGCCTGCCCCCAAACACAGCAGGAAGCTGAGGTGCCAGGGATTGGGTAAAGTGGAGCAGATATGAGCAGCAGGCCTGGGCACGTCTCCAGGAGACTCGACTGAGCAGCTTTCAACCCCAGGACGGCCCCGCGCCCATCAGGGCTACGTACAGCATGTGGCAAGTCTTCACGTTCCCATAAGAACTGGAAAATCTCCGGCTGGTGATTTTCTTTTCTGGTGGGGGCAGAAGGGGAGGATGACATTCCACCCAGCAGGAAATCACAGCTGTGTTCCCTACAGATGGACCAGAACCAAACCCTTGGATACAAAATCTCCTGAACTTCATGGGAATCTAGTTCCAGGTGCAGCTTTTGCAATGTTTCCATCTGGGGAGATTGATCTGCATCAATCAAAGCTGGCTAGCTCCACAATGAGCTGACCCAAATCCCCTGAGTCCAGCCACTCTCTATCTTCTGTGTGTTCCAACTGTGCAGCTCTGACTTTCTGTACTTGCCCCTAGGCAAAAGTTCATAATTTTCCCTGCAAGAGCCTCCTTGGATGATGAGTTATTCGGAGCACAGTCCATCCTTTGGACTGTTTGGAGAGAACTTGCACATAGGCCCAGATCCTCAAAGGTATTTAGGTGCCTAACTCTCATTAGGCATTAGGTGCCTAAATACCTCTGCAGATCTTGGCCATAGTGTGCCACTGCCGTAAATAATGATAGTAGTGTGATCCCTTTGGTCCGTGCAGTTAGTCAGTATTCAGGGTCTTGCAGGGTTCCTTCCATTAGGATGAGAAATCAATTTTACGAGTCCGGTATATTCTGGGGTAACCTTGTGCATTTGCAAAACCGTGTATGAAAACTCCTGTTTCCCTGAGCAGGAAAAACAAACAGGCAGTTTCCTGGCTCAGAAATCCCCGAGTCTGTCCTTTGAGCAAGCTCTGTGCCCAAGAAGCAATCTCTGCTTCCTTTCTGGGTCATTCTCACGATTGCTCCTCCAGGCTTTCTGCCTCCAGTATATAGCTTAGCCCCTGTGATTGGGTTAGCTCTGTTCAGGCCTGGCCATGCAATCCAGTGCCCTAGACAATAGCCTCTGTCTGCAGCTGTTCTACTGCATAAAGAAACTTGCACCTTCCAGTGAGCCTGAAAGAGAGTGCTTGGCCTAGCCATTTCCTGTAACAAGGTCTTTGGATTCAAGACCCTCTTGAGGGCAGCCAATAGCACCTTTCAGAATAATAATAGATAATAATAATAATAATTAATAAACAATACATATTACAAATAATCATGCATCCTTCACCCTCTTATTTAAATTGCAAATACTATTTCTTTCACCTTTAAAAATGGCCTTATATTTTTCTGCACAAAAAATAGAGACTAAAAAATGACATGTTTTGCAATGTGGACAAAAGTCAAGTAATTAATGTGAAACCAGGGATGGATTTGGCCCCTTGATTTTATTCCCAATTCTGCTGCTCACTCACTCCAGGATTCTGGGCAGATAATTTAATCTCTCTGTGCCTCAGTTTCCCCATCTGTAAAATTGGGAACCTAGGTTGCCTCCTTTCCAGGAGCTTATAAACCACTTTGAGATCTTCAGATGAAAGAGATACATAAGTGCAAAGGATTGAAAGGGAGGCAATACAAGGTGGTAGTTAGGTTCAGATGGATGAGTCTAGATTAGCACAGAGGTTTGAGTGCTGGGACTCCACATCTCCAGGCAGCTCAGAGGGGTTGTGGGAAGATTGGCTGAAGTAACTGCTGTGCACTTTGCCTGCAATGGCTTACAGGTTTTCTGTGCCTTTGCAATGGCATAAGAAATCATGCATGGTTATATACATTTCTGCCTCGGAAACATGTTGCTCTCTGTCTTTGCCCCTGAAGCCAAAGCACTGCTGCAAAGGCCACAGGGCAAGTAAGTAATTTGATTGGGTTCCTTGACTGTCGCCTGCATGCGCTGACCAGATTTTCAAGTGGAAAAACTGAGAAAGCTGTAGCAGGGAGGGAGCAGTGCAGGGGCCGGGGGGCTGTCAGGGTGGGGTGCACAAGAGGCAGCTAAGAGATAGAGGAAGGGGGCTCATACTGATGGCGGGGCAGGTGGCTTACTGGGAGAGAAAGTGATATGGCAAACTATTCAATCAGATCCTCAGCTGGTGTAAATCCAAGGGCAGCTCCACATGATCTTATCTCTCCTCCCCTTCCTGCTATTGTTTGTCTCTCACTTGCAGCATCCCCTTCCAGATTAGATCGGGAACTCCTCGGGGCAGGGACCGGATGGCCCATATTTTCAGATGTGGCTACTAAGCGAGAGGCACAGAGCAGCCACAATTCCAAGTGAAGTCCACTGAAGTTTTTGGATGCTCCAGTTTGCTTGGGCTAGCAAATAACTTTGCAGTCATGACTGCTTGCTCACCCCTGGACTGATTCAAAGCCCAGTGAAGTCAATGGAAAGACTTCCATCGAATAACAGGGGCATTGGATTAGGCCCCTGAGGCATGCAGAAAACCCTCAAGAAGCTTGCTGGCTGGTGAGAACAGGCAGAGGGGCATCAATCTCTTCTCCCTGCCTCCCATCTGGGGCAGGACTAGGTTTCCAGAGTCTCCCCTGAAGAGAGATACATGGCCTTTCATACCGAGGCACAATCCCGGGGTTTCTAAAGAAGGAGAGCGAGACAAAAGTTTGATTCATAAAAGTTTGAACACACACACAAAAAATAATAATAAAAATGCCTGGAGGTGATTTCATAACGTCAGTACGTAATGTTGTCAGTTATGTAGGCTTATTTTATTTCACTAAAATGCAGGTGGTGAGCTACACCTCCTCACAGGTGCTTTTCCAATTATCTCTATGTTTTCTAGGTGAATTAATGGCCAGCCGCCAAACGTCCCTGCCACTAGCAACAGACTAATCACAGCTAATCCAGAGGACTCATCATGCTCCTTGTTAAAGCACCTAGAGTCTATTTTATTTATTACCTTTTGAAAGATCTCCTTTTGCCTCGGAAAAACAGGGGGACTATTTTACATGGAGGCCATAAATACCTTATAGCTGCTTGAATGTCAATCACTTATTACCATTATGAAACAGCAGATGCATATCTAAGTCTGCATTTGTTAAATGTTTTCTTTTAATAATCAGCTGGAATCTGTGTAATGAGTGAGGTTATGCAATGGCCTGCTTTATTAGCTTGTAAGAGAGACATCTCTTTTTCAGCATTGTTAATTAGAGGCATCTGATCATTACAAATATATTTATTGAGTTGTGTTATTAAAATTGGGTGAGCTTATGAAAGTGCTAGGCTGCCTAGAGTCATGCATCCTGTAGGCAGTAATTATGCAAGATATCCTCCCCACACACCTATGTCTGCCAGTGCACTTTAGTGTTAGCATGCAGCCTTCCTGCTACTCTAGTCCTGATTAGTGTGTGCATGTTTGGAGGGTAGCAGGAAGGAAAGGGAGTTGGGCTATAGGAATAAATATCCCTAGGGTCTGGGCAGAAACTAACACACTCATTTTTATATGGGGCTTAGTCTAGGATTTCAGATCAATCTGCCCCACCCTAGTGTCAAATCTGGGTTAAAGCTGGGGCTCTGATTCTACAGCCCCTTCTTCAAAAGCAAAAATTCCAGGGAAGACTGAAACTTTTCGGGATGAATTTTCATACTTTGTTTTGGGTTCAGCACAGAGTTTGTGACTTTTGGTCATGGGGCAGGTCCTTTGGGTCAGAGGAATACATATGCTAAGCAATATGCAGAGAACTCCCAGCTCAGAATGGCAGATTGGTCTCAATAAAGATGCAAGAGGTTGGCTTTTCCCTTGATCCAAGAAGGTTTATAGCCCTTCCAAACTCTTGGGTTTTTGTTTTAAATCCTACGGCAGCGGTGTCCAATACGTTCGCCACTAGCTACATGTGGCTAATAGGCTATTGAATTGTGGCTAATGCATGTGGCTTTTTTTATAATGTGGCTTTTTTAAAATGTAGCTAATAAGAAAAATTCAAAACCACAAGTGTGGCTAGCATCGAATTTCTATTGGACACCACTGTCCTATGGTATCTATATTGTTAGGTCTTTGGGACAGGGAACTTACGTTCCTAGATAAGTCTGTAAAGCACCAAGCATGCATATGGCACTCTCCAATATCATTGTGCAAAATCTACACTCAGTTTTTACTCGGGGTAGGATTTTCAAAAGTGACATAGGCATGTAGGAGCCTAAATGTCATTGAAAGTCTATGGGATTTAGGGTCTGAAGGCCCACGTCATCAAAAGTTGTTAGGCACCTAACTTCCATTGAAATCAATGAGTTAGGCACTTAAATACTTTAGAAAAGCCTCCCCTTGGTGCTTTTGAAAATGTACCCTATGTTCTTACTCAGGCTCAATGAAGAGGATGAGAATTTTGCCAGAATAAGATCTGACAAGAAACTGCGTCATGTCTTGGCCCAATAACTTCAGACACCTGCTCAGCCTCCAAGTGCAATTCCATGGTAGCTGTTGCACTAACCCAGAAGTGCACATGCGGGAACATGTGTTGTTTGGACTGCGTTGCCTCGAACACTGTTCTTCAGAGTGTTTGAAAAAGACCTAATGAAATGTGACTCAGAAATAACTGACAAGTGCCAGCCTCACCTTCATATTGTTTCATCAAAATGGGAAAGAAGGCAAGGGAAGGAAAAAAAAACATCGACCTCCTCCATAATATCCGTTGTTCCAACTTGTCTGTGGCTTGCGGATGGAGTGAAATGTTGACACAAAGTTGACATCTCTGCTTGATTTATGGAAAGCTTGAATTGGGGAGAATATTAAATGTTATAAATCAATGGGGAACATCCATAAGCCCAAAATGCTTGTTGTAAACAATACGAAACACTGGCCTAATTTTTTTTTAGGTGTAATTTATGATGAGCAATTCCTTCTAAATGAGAGAATTTAAAAGGAAAAAAAAACACTTGGAAGTCTATCGTAAATTTGATCGGATTACCCAAGCCAGATTGGTGGTTTTCAGTGCTAGAAGCTTTCATGGGAGCTAACTCATCTTGTATGGATCCATAATAACTTCTTTAGCATCGTTCCACTCTGAGGGTCAAAAGCCAACAACCAGTGTGAAGGAAGAATTGTGTTTCAAGGTCAGAGCAGATGACAGGGCACCAAGGCTCCTGGGCCCCACTCCCAGTTCCTTCACTGATTCACAGCGTGAGCTACTTCACCTTAGCATGCCTGACCGCAAAATCAGTATGTTACGACTTCCTACTTTTGATGGATGGTGTGTGGTCAATTTAATTAAATGTTGTGCAAAGAAGCTTCTGTAACACCTTGGATGAAAACTGCTATGTAAGTCCAGTGTATTATTGCAATATATTATTCCTCAGACACACACCCTGGAGCAGCTAGAGAGCAAAGAAAAAGCTAAGCTAATTTTAAATATCAGTGTCAGAATTGTGGCGAGTCTAACATACACTCAGGGCAACAAACCCCAAAGGGCTATTCCTGCAGCCACGAATATCCAGAGCACAGCAGCCTTCTGGCTGTGCCCCGTTAGCCCAACGTTATACCAGAGCTGCTAGAGCCCTTACATTGGCTCTTTGCCACATAGAAAATCTCCCTACACCAAAAGGGATTCTTCAGTAGCCCTTTTATACTGCCACCATAAGAGACTGTAGAGCAATGGAGTCCTGGCCCCTGTCTATTGTGCTGCAGTGTTTATACACATAGCACTCTTTATTCTTCTAGCATGGTGAGTGATTTTCTGTTTGTTTGCACACAGCTGTCATCACTGCAGCCACATGCAGTTTGATTTCTTCCAACAATGTTGAAAGGAATAGTTATTTAGGGTAACTTTTTCAAAAGTGCCTAAGTCCCATCAATTTTCAACGGGCCTTGGGCTCCCGAATGCCTAAGTCACTTTTGAAAATGGGACTCGGGCCCCCAAGTGAGTTAGGTGCTTTCAAAAATGTTACCTTTCCCCATGATGTATTTTAGATCCAGGGGCATGCAACTGGTTTTGGTTCCATTGCAATTTTCCTTCCAAAACATTTTTCCTAACAAAATAATTAAAGAACCACTGGCATGGTGTATTGTTTGCCACAAAGACCCAGACCGTCAAATATATTTAGGCACCTAAGTCCCATTGAAATCAATAGGAGTTTGGTGTCTAAATACCATTGAAAAGCCAGGCCAAAGTGAATTCCAAGCCCAAAGCAAAGATGTTCCAGGGAAAGCACTAGAAGAGCTTTCATGCTATGTTCTGTGGCCCACTAAACCTCACATACAAGGGTCTATTTTGCTTCGTTGCCTCGTGAAAGCCTCCAGGTCAGACCTGTCAGCCCTGGGATGGCCTCAGCAAAGTGATGATACGAGGTTTGTTTTTTCATCCAATTGTTCACTTGAAAGCTTTGGGGATGCATGGACACCTAACGCTCTTTGATGCTGCAAAACTTGTAGGAACAGGGGAGCTGCCAGGCAAACCCTGGGTTTGGGCTGTATTTTCCCTGAGGATGATTCCAGATCAAAAGCAAAACATTGATTCTTCCTAAGATAGCATGCACAATCCAGCATGGGAATGGGAAGCATTTATCAATAGAGGAAAGCCTGAATAGACCATGGATGCTGCCTGCATCCCTAGATTCCACTGCAGCCATTAGATAGACTTCAGGCTCTACAGATATTTTAGCTGGCATGCAGGAAGGACTGGGTGAAGCCACATGAACTCCCTAATATCCCAGACACTAAGATCCCTGCTGTAGCTGGGGAAAGGAAGAGCACTCTGAGTATAGGCTGTAGCCATATCTTCTGCTCTGATCAGGTCAGATTTGTGCTCAGACATAACAGTGAAGGGTGTGCAGATACAGAGGATACTTTCAGCAGATGTCACAATGATGGATCAAGATCAGCCTCCCCTCTTGGTGATGGGGAAAGAAGACAAATGTGTTGATCAAGATCACACAGTGACTCAGTGGCAGAGCTAGCAATTGAACCCAGAAGTCCTGATTCCCACTCCCCTCCTCTAACCATTAGACAACACTCCATCCCAAAATCTTGGATGAGAGCCCTTCAAGGAAAACCTACATGCTGTGGGTCATGGGGCTGGGCAGAGAGCAGATGGCAATTTTCTCCCCAAGTCAAAAATGATGTAGTTTCCCAAATAGGTGTTAGAGAGCAATCTGCTGTTCGAGATGCTATCCCCTGGGCAATATGTCAAAATCCAGTCGAGGCTGCTAGTTGACAATTAAAGATCCCATGACCTTGTTTTTTGCAAGAGTAGGAGGACAAGCCCTACCCTGATGTCCTCACCAAATTCCAGTCTAGGTAATTAAATCTTGCCTCCCTAATTTTCCCCTACCTGCAGCTTCGGTATAATATTGTCATGTCCTATGCTAAATTGTTACTAATATTTATACGCAGCAGCACCCAGGAGATCAGGGCCCCATTGTACTAGGCTCTGTACATATACATAGTAAGGGATGGTCCCTGCATGATGAATTTACAGTCTAAATGGACAATACAGAATGGGAGAAAAGAAGTGTTCTTATTACTATGCTCATTTTACAGATGGGAAACAGAGACACAGAGAGATTATGTGATTTCCCCAAGGTGATCTAGGAAGTCCGTGGCGGAGTCTGGAATCAAATCTAAATGTGAGTTCCTCAATGAATGTCCTTCATTTTCATATGAAACACCTTTCTGTGCATGTGCTAATACTGTCTGTTTATAGAAAGCTTTTCATTTTCATCGTGCTTAACCAACATGATGGTATCAGACTTTGGGATGTAAGGCTCTCCATAAAAATATTCACCTCCCTAAATCACAGGGATGCTCTGAGACTTTGATTAATTAATGTTTGCAAAGCACCATCGAAGTGCACGGTATTATTAACGTTATTATTGGCACCCAAATGAACACGCCAACTCTCTTCGCTTTACAGCTCATTACCCAGCATGCTCTTTCACAACTGTGCTATTGTTGTTCCGTCTGAAGCAAAGAGAGGTGCTTAGCATGCTGATTTGCATGCCAGTAATACCCAGAATGCTCCTCCAGCTCACAGCTCTTTCATTAGCAGGGAGTGATGATTGAGCTCTCAGAGAGCACTGACAGGTAAGAGGGCTGCTTCTGCGCAGGGTGCCTCCCTAGAAATCTCTGCTTACATAGAGGGGAAGATCTCTCCTTACAGGTAGATCTGTGACGTGTGGCAGCTGGCAAAATAAAATGGAGAGGTGGAAAGGAAGCTTACTAAAATAATCAAAGTCTAAAAGAATGTTCCCTACTGAGGCACCTCCAAAAGCTAATTATAGATAACGTGCTCGCGCACACACACAATGTGGAGATTAAGGCAATCCAGGGCCCTTGTCACATGCCATATGGGGCTCCAACAGCACTATCCTCAGACCCCAGCTGCACGCTTCTTTGGGGTGGCAGAGGTTTTCAGAGTTAAGATTAAAGGTGCCATTTACGGCTCTTGGAGGTTTGTGCTTGTAGTTTGCACATGCATCTATTTTACGGTGCAGTTTTGTCATGTCCATCTCTAAGTACCAGATTTCACTCCTGAATCAGATAGTCGGTGGTTAGGGTCTTGGTCCTGGGATCTGCAAACACTGAGCACTGGACCTGTGCAGCACAACTCTGACTCAAATGGGGCCCCACACGTTCTATTTGCAAGTACAAAAATGAAGGCTCAGTTAATACTCTGCTGAATATCTGGCCCTACAAACTCTTCAGGGCCTGATCCTCAACTGGTGTATATCGGTATAGTGCCGTTGATTTCAATGGAGATACACTCATTTATACCAGCTAAGGATCTGTCCCTATGTAATTAACTTGATAATGTATATTGCAAAGTTAAGGTTAAGAGTTCCTGTAACCAACTCTGACGAAAGATTTCTTTCGCCAGGAAAGTTTGGGTGGTGGATGAAAGAGTTCCTTGTGAGATCTATTAGCAATTACACACTTGGAGTTGTAGGCTATCACTTTACACACACCACACACACACACACACACACACACACACCAGTGGGGAGGTAATTGTAACCTTTTCAGTGTGTCAAAAGAAAAAGAAATCTGTTTCCATTTTATCTCAAGGAAAAGAATTGAGACAGCAAATGGCATGCAAGGTAAATCAGATTGCACAACGAAATTTGCTTTTCTGGTAAGTGCTTAAAGAATGTTTTGAAAGAGGTGAAATATGATCCATCTATTGGTTAATACACTTTTATTGACTCTAAATCCACCCTCTCAATTACATTTACCAACAGCATTTGCCAGTGCAGCATTAGGAATAATCCCCATAATCCCTTGCCCCATTATATTGTAGCAACGATACAGTGTGTAGCCAAACCCCTTCAGGCTGTGATCTTGTCAGCTCTCATACACGAAGCAAGACTGGGCTGGGCTAGTACTCAGGTGGGAAGCCTCCAAGGAAAATACAAGGTACTACAGGAAGTGGTGTGGGTGGTGCTCTTCCCTCTGAGTCAGTCTTGAGCCATCCGTCCTAGCATGCTACGCTGCAAAAGGTACCCTCTTTCCCATGGGGTTCTTGTTCATAGCCTGGCTATTTGTAGTGAATGGGGAGAATAGGGTTATTCTGTCCAAATGCCAGTGTGGGTAATCACATTCTGTCTACCTAAATTCTTACTGGGGAAGCCTGTCAGCCTCTGCAAGCAATAAACATGGACATCTCAGTAGAAAATAGGGACACGCTTCAGTAAATTTAAATGCACTGGACTTGGAGAGCTTTCATAAAGCACTTTGGTGGCTTCTAACTGTCCACATATATTGTTCAAATGTAGGAAATGAAGAGGGAATATTGATTGGGAAGGACCCATGCCTTGCTCCAAACCACTCCCACACCCACATCATCCCTGCTCAGTATGTTTCAGTCCTTGGTGCTCACTTGTTTTTGAGTGTCCCTCCAAACTGTTCTTTCTGATGCCTGCAAGACACCCAGCTCATTGCATCTTCACGAGGTGATCCAAACACTGCTCCTTTTCCAGTGGCTTCCAGAGTTTGCAGCTGGGATTTTCAAAAATAAAAAGCCTGAAGGAGTTAGGCACCCAACTCCCATTGACATGGAGGTTCCAGCTCACTGCTGTTTCATAGTAGCTGACTGAATAATGTGGGGGATTACTGACAAGTAGATTATTCATCCAGTGATAGAAACAGGCACAAATAACATATACATATGACCAATACAGTTTGATAATTGATGGAGATGGTCAAGTAGAAAATTATCTGTCAATAATTTGCTGGAGCACTGAGAGAAGATATTTGGCAAATAAACTATTCGCACATAGTTATAGCCAGGTATAAAAGCCTTGTTGTTTCAGACATGCTGGGCCCAGATCTCCATTGTACTACTAAGGACTGAGTGAAGAGAGGAATCTTAGAGCTGCACTTGGCAGTAGTTCCTTCAACTCTCTTCCCACATCTGTTTCTTCAGCTCTAGGCATCAAGAGCCAGATTTTTAAAAGTATTTAGGTGCCTAAAGATGCAGATCAGAGCCCAGTGGGATTTTCAAACTCACACAGGCACCTGACTCTGTCTTAACAGCGATAGGCACTTAATTTGAGTAGGTGCTCTTGAAAAAAATCCTGTGCCTAAATCCCTTTCTAAATCAGGCCCCAACTGCCTACAGTCATAGCAGAATTTATTCTTCCTCTAGAAGAGAAAAGGACAGGTGGGGCTGAGTCTCCACCCTTCCCCAGATAAGCTGCAGATATATTTCTTTTGGAACACTTGACTCTGAGCCTTGAAGCTCTATAGCCATGTGATCAAAGCCCATACCCTTCTCTGCCACCAGGAGGGAAGCAGCCATGCCCCCCTCCTCCCCTGTGCATGCTGGGGACATGTTTACAGAACTCAGGTTCCTCCAGGACAATCATGGAGAACCAATGTGTCCTCCCCTCAGTTCCCAAATTGGGCTAACAGACGGTGGGACCACACAGCTCAGGGCTGTTACGTCACCACATCCCAATGGGCGATAGTTGCAAATGTGACAGCCACTGCTTTGGTCAACACACCAGGGATTAAACCAGGGACCTACAGAACTAAGCACATGAGCTGCTCAAGCTCTGTAGGAGGAGCTCTAACAGGCTTGGATCCCCTGTGAATTTGGCACAGAGGGGAGTATGTGACAGACACTCACTAGTGGGTTAAACAAACTTCAAGCCCAATGCATCCATTCATGCTGTTCACCAGTAAACACACAGAAATCCCCTGGGACTGACAGCACTCACCTTGCGACGATCTTAATCACCATCTATAGCTTTCACCGTAAACTCTCACTTTTATATTTAACTTTGCCTTCGAAGGCAGCATCCCACACTGGCCCTGTGACTCACCTACTTGATTTCTCTGCATTTGGCATGGATTACCCAGGGAAGAGACAGAGAGAAAGAGCTTGGTTGTCACCATCTAATCATAATGGGAAATCCAGTTACTATTTATCTCAGAAGTTACTTAATAATGTACTTGATGCATGAAGGATTATCTCCAAATATAATTAAATACAGAGCGCTATGTGAACAATGATAAGGATCCCATTCAAATGGGTGAGAAGGAAGGTAATTAAGATTAAAGCTGCTATTCTGCCAGCTTTTAGTCTAGGCCTTTCAGAACTTTCCATGCTGCAGGTGATGTCTCAGCACATCTGCCTGGAGGGAAGTGGGATTGGGCAGCAGAAATAAGTGAGTAATAATCACTTCACTCAGTGGTGTTGTACCAAGGTTGGATTTGTCCCAGCTTTTCTTTTTTTTTCCACTGGCAGTGCACAAAAATCCACAGCACAGTGTGGAGTGGTGATTTCTGTAACCATGGAGTAGCATAATTTAGCCATGGGATATAAATTACATAGTTCTGGAGAAAAGCAATTTAATAGTGTTAGATGCCTTGTGCAGCCCTGTAGCAGAGTGAATAAGTCAAACAGTGCAAACTAGGTGTAACATGCTGGCAAAGTGTGGCTTCTGTCCCTCTATGGTGCTGATCTACTTGAGGATAACAGTCTACTATTACTGCTAGTCAGGGAGTTATTCTTTTGGTTCACGTTGGAGAAGTCTGTACTGCAGTGCTGAACGTTCAAACCCTGCTGATGACCTATGCTGGAGGTCATTATATATCCAAGCCGGTGGCTGAGTATCTGAGGCGGGGTTGGTAACTGCCAACAAACATGCTAGAGGATGGTATACACAGCCTTCTGTCCTGACACCTAAAGAGCCTTTGGCTCCTTACCTCTCCCGCTGGAGCAGCAAAGTGAAACTTAAAAGTTGCAGTGGGTTTGACATCCCCGCTGTACTCATGGAGCAGAGTAAAACTGACTAGTTTTTCTCTGTTTCATTTTGTGGCTCCATCTGCACATAGAAACAAAGGTGCAGTAGAAGTAAAGGAAACAGAGCAGATGAGTGAGGAAGAAAGGAAGTGACCAGGAAAAAAAAAGAGGGGAGAAGAAAGGGATGCAAATAGAAAATAAGAAAGACGAGAACTCAGCACAAGGCTCTGGAATGCACAATCAAGGAGACTCAGACACCCCACCACATTTCTTGGTAGCAGTGTTTTCAACTCTCATAATTTTGTCACAAGTCTTGTGATATTTAGTGTTTTTCTTAAAGTCCCAGCTCCTGGAGTCATGTGATTATTGTTATTTATATTGCAGTAGTACCTAGGAGCCTCAGTCATGGACCAGGACCCCATTGTGCTAGGCACTGTACAAATGCAGAACAAAAAGATGGGTTCCTGCTCCAAATAGCTTGCAATTGACATATAAAACAAGAGACAGACAGATGGAGGTGCACAAGGGAACAATGAAAATGTGAGAATCTCAGTTTTCGTTTTAAAAAAAGTTTCTAGCCCTCATGAGTGCAGATAAAAGTCTGAGAACGTGACCCCTAAAGACTCAAGAACCAGGGGACAAACAAAAAGAGCCCAAATTTATTTTTAAAATCTCATTATTTTTAAGACAAACTCATGATTTTTGAATGCTTAGTGTTGGCGATGCTGCCTTAGCGAGTGGACAGGCTGCAAGTACATTAACTCTTACCCACTGCCCCAACTCTCATACTGTATCCAAAATGTCAGTGGAATGACCCGCCCGAATGATAGCATCACACTCCAGAGTCATAAATCAAGGTGGGTAATGAACCCAGAAGACAAGCTCCATTCAGATACAGGATGCACGTATCCTCCCTCTCCCCACAAAGCCTTATCAAAGCCCAGTGGAATGTTCACCTTTTCCTCACCCAGCGACTGCAATCAAAGCTGAAAGAATAACCACAAAATGAGGCTAATGTTTAAACTGCCCCAGGCAAGACGAGCAGTAAGCAAGCAACAGCTTTCGCTCCGAACAACCTATTAAGAAACAAAACAAAGTTATAACAGGTGAAGGAGAAAATATTTATTTGCTTTTTTCAAAGCCATTTTCCCTTCCAGCCAAATAACATTAATCCCAGTGGGGCCCTGACAGTCATCCTGGAAACCACACAATGCTTAAGTGTTCCTATCTGCCCCGAGGCAAGAGGAACGGTGGAGCAGCTCTGAAGAACCAGAATGAGAAAATAAATAAATAAATCAAAAGGGACTACGGGGAAATATATTGATGTCAGTATTTCTACGAGTCCAATCTGTCCGTGCTGTCAAAACAATCTCCATGGTGGTTAGGCCACTCTAGACTGACTGACAGAACAGCTCTTTGATAAAAAATTATTTAACCTCTCCGCCTTCAGGAGGTTTCCACCTATCCAGCTAATCTCACACAGGGCAGCTTTGTGATTGCAAAAGGAGACTGTAAAGAATTCACCTTTCCTGGCAACACTTTCAGGTTCCCATGTAAGCGTATTGTCAAGATGGAGCAGGGCAGAGTGGGCCTATCTCCTAGGAACTGCCTCCAGATTAGAGAGAGGAAGGGGGAGAATTTCAGAAGCACAAATGTGGGAGTCAGGCTCCCGACTCTGACTGGCCTATCCAAAGTGGTTGAAGCATTTAACTGAGATTCAGGAGAGCTGGATTAGTCTGTGGAAGAGAAGAATGAGGGGGGATTTGATAGCTATTTTCAACTACCTCAAAGGGGGTTCCAAAGAGGATGGATCTAGACTGTTCTCAGTGGTAGCAGATGACAGAACGAGGAGCAATGGTCTCAAGTTACAGTGGGGGAGGTTTAGGTTGGATATTAGGAAAAACTTTTTCACTAGGAGGGTGGTGAAACACTGGAATGCGTTACCTAGGGAGGTGGTGGAATCTCCTTCCTTAGATATTTTTAAGGTCAAGCTTGACAAAGCCCTGGCTGGGATGATTTAATTGGGGATTGGTCCTGCTTTGAGCAGGGGGTTGGACTAGATGACCTCCTGAGGTCCCTTCCAACCCTGGTATTCTATGATTCTATGAATGGCTACATTGCATTGAAGGTGTGATTGCAACATACCCCATAGACTCACTCTGTGTCCTTGGACATGTGACATAATGTCTCTGTACCTTACGAGGAGAGATTAATAAGACTGGGACTGTTCAGCTTGGAAAAGACACGACTAAGGGGGGATATGATAGAGGTCTATAAAATCATGACTGGTGTGGAGAAAGTAAATATGGAAGTGTTATTTACTCCTTATTATAACACAAGAGTTAGGGGTCACCAAATGAAATTAATAGACAGCAAGGTTAAAACAAACAAAAGGAAATATTTATTCACACAATGCAGTCAACCTGTGGAACTCTTTGCCAGAGGATGTTGTGAAGGGTTCAAGACTATATCAGGGTTCAAAAAAGAACTAGATAATTTCATGGAGGATAGGTCCATCAATGGCTATTAGCCAAGATGGGCAGGGATGGTGTCCCTAGCCTCTGTTTCTCAGAAGCTGGGAATGGGTGACAGGGGATGTTCTGTTCATTCCCTCTGGGGCATCTGGCATTGGCCACTGTTGGAAGACAGGATACTGGGCTAGATGGACCTTTGGTCTGACCCAGTATGGCCATTATGTTCTTAGTTCTCCATTTGTAAACTAGGGACAATAATAACATCTTGTCTATTTAGATTGTAAGCTCCTCAGAGCAGGGACTGTCTCTTACTGTATGTGTGCACTAGGCGTAGCACAGTCTGTCCCTGATCTTGGCTGAGGAGCCAAAGTAGCACTCTAGTACAAATAATGCTGATTGCCGTACTGGATCAGAGCAGTGCCCCGTCTAAAGATGTGTACAACATAAGCATTCCTGATGTGGTAGTGGACATTAATGACAGCTTGGAAAACAGACGACTTTCTCCTTTGAGATCTCAGTTCCTAACACCTCATCAAAAGGCTATAGGTATCTTCCCAACATCCTCTGTGGTAAAGATTGTTGCAAAGAAATCATTCCTCACTGAATGAGCCTGTGAAGCCAATGGAGCTACCTCAGGGTTGAGTTAGCTCCACATTTGAAATTCTGGTTCTATTGACATCGCTGACTTTAACTTTAATGAGGCCAGGATTTCATCCTGCATGTCAAATCATCATCATCATCATTATCATCATGGCAAATCCCTTGCAGATCAATTTCTAGCCAGGTCTTTAGGTAGTCTGTCCGGATGTTCAGTCTGTGTCCACCAATGGTGATTTTATCATGCTACCAAAGCTTTCGGCAGCAACATGACTGCCAGCTGCATAACAGCATTCCTTGGTAAATGCTTTTTGTAATACGCTGGTCTTCCATGCTAATAACATGTCTGTGCCATGAAAGCTGCCAAAACCAAACCAGTGCTGATGAAGGCAATTGTTGGGGTCAGCTGCAAACATCCTCACTGCTGATCTTGTCCAGCCTCTGAATCTGGAGCAACTGACCAAGATGACGAGAACTGAAGACATCAATCCAGTGTTCTCCAGCCTTCCTCAGTGCCCATGCTTCACTGCCATGCAACAGAGTTGGCACAATCATAGTTATATAACCTACATATCAAGTAGCAGGACATAATTTAGACTGTGCATTGACCCATTTCATTCAGATTTAATTTCAGAAAGGGGAACTACAGAAAAACGAGGAAGTTAGTTCAACAGAAATTAAAAGGGGACAGTGCCAAAAATCAAATCCCTGCAAGCTGCATGGAATCTTTTTAAAGACACCATAATAGAGGCTCAATATAAATGTATACCCCAAATTAAAAAACATAGTAAGAGCAGCAAAAAAACCATGGCTAAACAACAAAGTAAAAGAAGCAGTTGGGGCAAAAAAAAAAGGCATCCTTTAAAAAGTGGAAGTTAAATCCTATTGAGGAATATAGAAAGGAGCATAAACTCAGGCAAGTGAAATGTAAAAATGTAGTTAGGAAGGCCAAAAATTTTTTTGAAGAACAGCTAACCAAAGACTCAAAAAGTAACAGGAAAAAAAGTTTTAAGTACATCAGAAGCAGGAAGCCTGCTAAACGACCTGTGGGGCCACTGGACGATTGCGATACTAAAGGAGCACTCAAGGAAGATAAGGCCATTGCTAACTAAATGAAACTAAATGAATTCTTTGCATCAGTACTCACAGCTGAGGATGTGAGGGAGATTCCCAAACCTGAGCCATTCTTTTTTGGTGGCAAATCTGTGGGACTGTCCCAGATTGAGGTGTCATTAGAAGAGGTTTTGGAACAAATTGACAAATTAAACAGTAATAAGTCACCAGGATCAGATGGTATTCACCAAGTTCTGAAGGAATTCAAATGTGAAATTGCAGAACTACTAACTGTGTTTCTTTAAAGGGAAATCACGCTTCACCAATCTACTATAATTCTTTGAGGGGGTCAACAAGCATGTGGACAAGGGGGATCCAGCTGATATAGTGTACATAGATTTTCAGAAAGCCTTTGACAAGGTCCCTCACCAAAGGTTCTTAAGCAAAGTAAGCTGTCATGGGATAAGAGGGAAGGTCCTCTCATAGATCAGTAACTGGTTAAAAGATAGGAAACAAAGGGTAGGAATAAATGGTCAGTTCTCAGAATGGAGAGAGGTAAATAGTGGTGTCTCTCAAGGATCTGTACTGGGACCAGTCTTATTCAACATATTCAGAAATGATCTCGAAAAAGGGATAAACAGTGAGGTGGCAAAATTTGCCAATGGTACAAAACTATTCAAGATAGTTAAGTCCAAAGCAGACTGCAAAGAGTTACAAAGGGATCTCACAAAACTGGGTGTACCTAGCCTGTTTTCCAGAAGCTGGGAATGGGTAACAGGGGATGGATCACTTGATGATTACCTGGTCTGTTCATTCCCTCCGGGGCACCTGGAATTGGCCACTGTTGGAAGACAGGACACTGGGCTAGATGGACCCTTGGTCTGACCCAGTATGGCCGTTCTTATGTTTTTATGACACCTCTTAGACTCATAAGAACATAAGACTCTCTGGGGCTGATGCTTTTGACATATGTCACTAGATGCATTGTTTCTCCTTGTAGGCAGTTTTGATGTGTGAAGTCACACAGTATTCATGACCTTCCTGCCAGTTTGCAAGTCCAGAGCATTTGCAATGCCAGAGAGCTATGGTACAATAAATGACTATGCTCTTTGGCTACATGTAGAAGGAACAAAAAACAAAAGTAGAAGCAACAGTGGGCATCTGCTACTCACCAGGAAAGGAGAAAAGACCAGGAATGAACAGTTCCCATGAGGGCATCTTGCTCATGGAATATTTTAATTACATTGGTATCTGGGGTGTGTGTGGAGGTATAATTGAAAGGAGAGCTGTTGTCATTCTGTTCCACATCTAATTAGAGAAGAGTTTTCCTGCCTGGGGCAAAATGAGTTGTGAGGCAGCTGCCATTTTGTTTTTCAGTTCCAATGTGTGTTACAGATTGACTCGTTGCATGCTCTTTCACTCTCTGTCTCTTATGGAGACTTTATATTTGTTCTTTCTTCCTTTGTTGTTTTCCTTAATATGAAATATTATGAAATATATGCTTTGCTCTTTGTGTCTGGAAAATATAAGTAACAAACACACTCCAACAAGCTTCAGAGAGGATCCTAATTTACACAGAATATAATGTTATAGTCCAGAAAACTGAGAATCTAATCTGAGCAGAAGCCATCTACTTCTTCACAATAGGAATGGACTTATTAAGAAAATGTGGTTGTTACCAACCACCACAGACACTAAATTTAACCAAGTAAGGAATAGATTGTAATTCTGGGGCGGTGCCTGTATTTGTATTTGCACAGTGCCTAGCACAAAGAGGCACTGGTCCTGATTGAGCCCTTTGGGCACTACTGTAATACCAATAGCAAATAATAATGGCATCACGGATTGCAGCAATACAAGTATATTAGATTTCAAGAGGGCACAGATTATGGGAATTGAAGCTTCTAGTCAACAAAAGCTAGAGTGTGTTGCAGAGAAAGGATGGGCCTTATGGTTAACACCCTGGTCTAAGATTCAAGAGATCTTGTTTCAACTTCTGACTCTGCCACAGTGTCACTGTGTGACTTTGGTCAAGTCATTTAATCTCTGTGCCTCAGTTCCCCGTCTGTAAATGGGGGTAATAATCCTTCCTTTATCCTTGTGACACAAATTCTATTGGTGTGACCTTTGGCAAGTCCCCGGATTCCTGTCCCACCCTTTGTCTCTCTCAGCTATTTAGATTGTAAGCTCTTTGAGGCAGGGCTATCTCTTTTTATGTCTATGTACAGAGTTTAGCACAATGGGACCCTAGCTCAGATGGGGCCTATTGGTGCTATTTTAATGCAAATAATAATAGTTTTTTTTCTCTTTGTTTGGATTTAAAATAATAAAAAATCAACTATCTACAGCTCTAGGTGCCCTAACATAATTAATAACACAATAAAATAAAATCCCAGTGGCATTCAGTAATCACTCCAAACAGGAACTCGACCAGCCAGATACACACACCACCTCCTGTCCATCCCTCCATTGTTATAAGACGCATACCCTCATTATTATTATTAATTATTTGTACTGCAGCCCTACGAGCCCTAGTCATAGATCAGGACGCCGTTGTGCTAGGTACTGTACAAACATGGAAAAAAGATGTTCCCTGCTTCAAAGAGTTTATAATCTAAGTATAAAACAAAAGACAATAGATGGACACAGACAGACTGATGGAAGTACAAGAAAACTATGAGACAATATTAGCATGAGAGGCAGTGGTCACAGCAGCCTAATTGTGGTCAAGTTGTCAGCCCGCTCCATAAACCCTATCAAACAAATGTTTTGTGTATTTTGTATTAAGGTCTAACAGTGAGGAATAATGTAGGGGAATCCTGTAGGAACCATTATTAATGGGACACAGATTAAGGATTACACCTAAAGAGAACAATGCAAGGAAAAAGAGAAGGATGAGAAGCTTCACAAGGAACTGTTCAAAGGTGCTATCAAACTTCTATTGCTATCAAAATACAAGCACAGGTGTGTGTGTCTTATCTGATTTTGGAGCAGTCCATCTGGGAGATGGAATATCTTTGCCACAACCACATGGATCTGAGTGGAGGGCAAGTTGCACTGACCAAAAAGCTTTAAATGACTCAGGATCTTCCCACTGGAGATAACACCTGCCTCGTCATGCCACCCCCTTGAAACTGAGCTCAATAGAAGCACCCAAGCTGGAGTCCTGTTGGCATGACCGACAGGGGATTACTTGCAGGACATTTTCTTTCCGGGGCCTGCTGCTTTGGAACCTGCTCCTTCACATGAGCTTCAGGCTACTTCAGCATTCAAAAAGTAGGGGTGAGGATGAGGGTGAGGCAAAGTTGGAGACTTGCTGGAGTGGGAGTGGAATTTGAGTTTTTTAAAGTGGCTTAGCTCACCAGAGGTGGGTTATCTTAAAGTATACTACTGCATATAAGGTGTGTGTGTTTTAGGACATCTAGATCAGTGAATAGATAGGGGTCTTTTTCTAGCATTACCATAAATCTCGATAAATATATTTGCAAGAATTTAAAGAATTAAATTTGTAAGGAGAAAATTCAGTATGAAGTTAAGCTTCCTCCAACTGGGAGCTGTGCTAGCTGGAAATGTATTTACAATGGCTTAACAGTGGTGTAATAGATATGTGAGTAAAGAGATGCCTTTTAGGGACGGTTTAATCTTTAATAAATTACAGTTCACTGGTATTTAAATAGCATATAATAAGAGTCTGGATACATAATAACTGACTGGCAACTTAGGAGCTTTCATTCCTGTCTTAAAAGCCTTGGGACAAGAAAGCTGCTGTGTCCAGGACAGTGTTTAAGCACATGCTTAACTGTAATCATGTACTTAGTTCCTGTAAAAGCCAAGAACACTTAAGCATGTACTTAAGTGCTGTCCTGAACCTGGATGGATTTAAACGTGATTAATTGCTTTCCCAAATTAGACACTTACCTAAGAGACAAAAATTGGCCATAGTCATGCTGACTCATAACCGGAGAGCTGGTCAGAACCCAGAATTCCTGTTACGGGGGATATGCCAACATTTTGCTTGGAAAACATCCAGGCAACATTTTGTTTTGCCCCTCTCGGTTTGTTTCGATAAAGTCAAAACATTTCATTTTTACTATAATACAATATAATATACAGCTAACAAGCTGCCTGCCCACCCACTGGCCGGCTGGGGAGTCAGGCAGCTGTCCAAGCAGCCATGTAGCCAGGGAGCTGTGCAACTGGCCTGCCTGGTTTCCATTGACAGTGCCCATGGAATCAGCACATTCCCACAAAATATATTGAATCATCATTTTCTGATGGAATCTTGTTCTGTCAGAACATTTTTGACCAGCTTTTTGTAATAATGATACATAGGAGTCAAATCGCTTTTTATTCATAGATTGCAAAGCACTTTACAAAGGAATATAAATGATGGTATCGACATATTTTGTTTAACAACACCCACGTTTTCTGTCAATGAAAAATTTCAAGCATGTTATCAAACATTTCTGGGAGGCTGAGGTGGAAAGAAAGGCACATTTTTTGTGCGAACTTAAAATGTTTGACAATTGCTTCCAAAAAGTAGTGGCTGTTATTGTTTAAAAAGGCCATTTTTGATGAGAAAAATTTTTCATTGAAAAAAAATATCAATCAATTCTAAAAATCCCCGATGGAACAAGAGCTCCTTTTTCTGTTCATCTCTTTGTGGACTCTGGAACATATTCCTTTCTCCCTACTCCGTGCAGCAATCAGAAAACAAATGAGGGTAGATAGTTGTGGCTGTTTGCCGCCCTGAACGGACACTTACTAAGGGAGTGTTTTGCATTCCTTAATCCACTCCAGAGGCTCTCTTTCAGAGGAGGGGGGGATTTACTGTTGCCAGGAAGAAGCCTGTGAAAGGGGTTGAGGATTTGGGATGTGTCATTCAAAGATGGAGAGCCAAACGTACATCCCACCATCTTGGCCATCTTGAATTAAGGAATCTGGTTTAAATCAGCACCCACATTACTCAGTGTAGCATCCTGGGTGTTCACAGGAAGTGAAAACACCTCAGGGCAGAGAGACAGCAAAACAGCTAAGTGCCATTTAAGTCCCATAAGGCCTAGCCACCAATTAAGCCCTGTTTTGAGGCCTTAAATGGGATTAAAGAGGTCCATGGACCTTGTGCTGGACCCTCTGCACTGGGTAGAGTTTCGCTTGAGGTGAGCAACACTTAAGACTCAACCAAATTTTTAGTTGCATTTCTAATGTAAGCTCTTGACTAAAATTCACAGACATTTATGAAACTCATGCTGGTGGCAGCCATCTTGATGAAAAGTTCTATCACTTGTGACACTGGCTGAATGGGAGCTCGATGTTAAGAGATTATAAACAGGTTTCTAGACCATTTTAATTCTTGGGAAACTTGCCTGGTTCCATGTGGTTAAGGTACCTATATTTCCCATCAGTGATCCAGCAAGCTCATCCACTTACAGGCTTCTGGCTTGCCAGCCATTGCCTTTCTTGGCATCTCACTCTCTTCTAAGTAGGGTATTTCTAGGCTGCCCCATTCCCTGCCTTCATTGTGTTATTCCCGGCAGAGACAGGCTGCCCAAGAATACCTGCTTGTTTTCTCTGCAGAGACAGTTAACAGATGTAATTGGTAGTTATAAAATACCATACCACTCTTTTTTATGCCAGACTATTTTATTCTTAAAGTAAAAGCACTACAGAAAAAACATTAAAAACATACATACATGCTAATAAGCTTACCAGGGTTCACCCCAACTCCAATATGGGTCCTTCAATTCCCACCCAAGGGATTTCCTTTGTGGTCACAAATTTATCATATCTTCAGCTCCGAACAACCATCCAGTCTTACTGAGCCTCAGGGGTCCCAGTTCTTCCAACCCTACCTTAAGGATTGGGGCCCCCGATGGGCCATATATTCTGTCTGGTTGCTGGAATAGGAAGAGCCAATTTAAAACCAGGCTACTTAATTGAAAAATCCTTTCTTTGTCTGTTGGTCCCTGGAGATTCCAGTTTGAACTAAAACAATGAGGAGTCCTTGTGTCACCTTAGAGACTAACAAATTTATTTGTGCATAAGCTTTCATGGGCTAAAACCCACTTAATCAGATGCATGGAGTGGAACATACAGTAGGGAGGTATAAATACACAGTATATGAAAAGATGGGAGTTGCCTTACCTAGTGGGGGATAAGTGCTAACGAGCCAATTCAATTAAGGTGGAAGTGGGCTATTCTCAACAGTTGACAAGAAGGGGTGGAAATCACTTTTGTCAGGCTAATGAGGCCAATGTAATCAAGGTGGTCCATTTCAAACAGTTAACAAGAAGGTGTGAGTATCAGCAGGGGAAAATTAGTTTTTGTAGTAACTCATCCACTCCCAGTATTTAGTCAGGCCTAATTTGATGGTATCCAGTTTGCAAATTAATTCCAGTTCTGCAGTTTCTCATTGGAGTCTGTTCTTGAAGTTTTTTTGTTGACGAATTGCCACTTTTAAGTCTGTTATTGAGTGTCCAGGGAGATTGAAGTGTTCTCCTACTGTTTTTTTTTTAATGTTATAATTCCTGATGTCAATTTGTGTCCATTTATTCTTTTGCGTAGAGACTGTCTGGTTTGGCCAATGTAGATGGCAGAGGGGCATTGCTGGCACATGATGGCATATATCACATTGGTAGATGTGCAGGTGAATGAGCCCCTGATGGTGTGGCTGATGTGGTTAAGTCCTATGATGGGGTCCCTTGAATAGATATGCAGACAGAGTTGGCACTGGGATTTGTTGCAGGGTTGGGTTCCTGAGTTAGTGTTTTTGTTGTGTGGTGTGTAGTTGCTGGTGAGTATTTGCTTCAGGTTGGGGGCTGTCTGTAAGTGAGGACTGGCCTGACTCCCAAGGTCTGTGAGAGTGAGGGGTTGTCCTTCAGGATGGGTTGTAGATCCTCGATGATGTGCTGGAGAGGTTTTAGAGGTATTTATACCTCCCTACTCTATGTTCCACTCCATGCATCTGATGAAGTGGGTTTTAGCCCATGAAAGCTTGTGCCCAAATAAATTTGTTAGTCCCTAAGGTGCCACAAGGACTCCTCGTTGTTTTTGTTGATACAGACTAACACAGCTACCACTCTGAAACCTGTCAGTTTGAACTAGTTACACGTGCAGGTCTCTGGGGGTAACTTCAAAGGGCTGATAACAGAGGAATTACATTAGCATCTCCCTCCTCTTAGAGAAGGTACATATAATTCTACAGTAACAGATACACAATTGCATTTTTAATACATTGGGTCCCCAAAAGTATTAAACCTAGTTCAGTAAGGTTTGGCTTAATTGAATAACATTCATTCAGGAAACTGTCAGTCTGTCACAGCTAACAACTGCTTTCTAGGGCTCTTTGGAGAGAGAGATAAAAGCTGTGCTCAAGAAAACGGCCCCATGTGAAATAGCAGAGTTCTGGGGCTCAGAATTGATATGCATTGACAACGTGGTATGTGGAAAGCTAGCCCAGGGCCACAGTGTTCTGGTGTGCCACAGGCCATGTCTACACTACGGGCACTACAGTGGCACAGGTTTGGCCCCAGAGCTATGCCACTGTATTGCCATAGCGTAGATGCTTCAACAGAAGTGGCTTTTCCATCGCTGTAGGAACTTCACCTCCCCAAGCAATGGTCGGTAGGTCGACAGCAGCATTCTTCCATTGATTTAGTTGCACCTACACCGGGGATTAGATCAGCCTAGCTACAACTCTCAGGGGGTGTGGATTTTTCACACCCCTGAGTGCCATCGCTATGGCAACCTAACATTTATGTGTAGACCAGACCTGAGACTTAAAGGGCTGGAGTGTCTTCAACAACTTGACTCATGTAAGGGCCTTTTGCAGTAGTAGGTTACTGCTCCTCATTCTGGGTCAGTTGTGCTGTCTGGCACTTTGGGGAGATGGAGCCATCACTCCACCCACTCCCTTCCCCTTTCCATCCACTTCCTGCCCACCTACGTGGGGGTGGGAATACCAGGCACACCTCATACTTTTCCATGCCTGCAATGGAAATGCCTCAAAAGATAAATAACTCAAACAAAACAACATTTACCTGCTGCCTTCAGGATAGCTAGCAAAATTTGTTCTCCAGATAAGGATTTGGGAGTTAAGTGCCTAGGCATTTTTGAAAACCCCACTAGGTCCCTATCTGCATCTTTAGGCATCTGAACACTTTTAAAAACATGGTGCTTTGTTCATATCTTTGTGAAACACATGTTCTGAGTCTGATTCTTCAGTGCCCTTCAGCTTGTGTCATTTGCACCAGCGTAAAGTGCAGGCAAAGTAGATGTTAAACAGCCATTCTGATGTAAATGTTTCATACCCACTTCACACTCTGGTGTGACACCAGAGCAGCACAGAATTGGGCCTATTGAGTCAAATTCATCATTATCCATCTGCATATTTGAGCATGTGATGAATTCATGGGAGATAACTCTGCTTGCCAGTTAATTAATCCACTATTACAGGAGCAATGAAGATATAATGACCAGTCTTAATCCCCTTGCAATAACATTACGTACCGTATTACAAAAATAGCCATCTGTTGGTGTGCAACAAAAATGTTTAGAGCTCAGTGATTACTGGTTGCTAGAGCTATATCCGCTGTTGATATTTTATTAGCCACAATCTGATATGTCATCCAACTTGTACATTTGATCTAAACCTGAAATATTATTTTGCACCCATAATTAAAAGCATTTATAAAAATGCTTAGTTCACATATGATTTATAAGTTCCATTTAATTACTTTGCAATCCTGATTTATCACCTCTGCCTGGTAGGTACTAAGTGTTTTTAAATCAGTTAATATGCTGTGGTCTTGGTACATCTTATGGGTGGGGAGGGGAAAATGGCTAGCGGAAAATAAACTGAGCATTTCTGGCACTTGAATCTAAAAAAGATAATACTCTGATCTGATACGGGATAAAGTATAATGCAACAACTGTTTACAGAGTGTTCTTTATTAATGATCCTCATGTTTTTTTGGATGAATCATAGAATATCAGGGTTGGAAGGGACCTCAGGAGGTCATCTAGTCCAACCCCCTGCTCAAAGCAGGACCAATCCCCAATTTTTGCCCCAGATCCCAAATGGCCCCCTCAAGGATTGAACTCACAACCCTGGGTTTAGTAGGCCAATGCTTAAACCACTGAGCTATCCCTCCCCCATGAAGATTTAATGAATTAGTTAGTTAGGCCCTTAACTGACGGGACACTAAACCACATGAAACTTTAATTATAGGAGCAGTTCAGAACTGGACTGTGGACTGCTCACATGCTTAAAGTTAGGCACATACTTAAGTGCTTTGCTGAATTGCGACTTTTGTAAAAAACACACCTCTTGCAAGCATCTAGGAAACTGAACTGCTTTCAAACAACCCCAAACATGATGGAGGGAATAGGTGTCTATCCACAAAAGATACTGGAGGAGGGGATTCCTTGCAAAATGGCTGCCTAGAGAGAAAAGACTTTAGAGTCTTTTATTAATCAGCTGAACCACCCAGTTCTGTATTTCCCCACTGATTTTACAGTGATATTCACCCCTGTACAGAGGCAGCAGCACAAAGACCAGGCACCATTACATCCCATGTAGGCTTTATTTAGAAAACTTAAGTACTCGATGCACAAAACTCCCATTGACTTCAATGGAGCCAGGAGTTCATGTGATATTTTTCGCTGCTTGTTTCTTTAAAAAAAAAAAAAGAAAAAGAAAGGCTTTTACAGCTAAGATGACAAATGTGCATTTTGGACAAAAATATTTCCAAAGCAACTGTGTTTATATAATGTGTTATGTTGCACAATTCTTTAGCTTTGACAGCTTAAGAGTTTCTATAGATGAATTAATATTTTAAAAATTGTCTAAATAACCCAAAGATATAAGGGCTTGTTTACTATCGGACTGCCCATACAGTGAGCACAACCAAAAAATGTTTAGAAAAGACAAGAAAAGGTTTGTTCTGTGTTACTTTGTCTCCAACTGTTTGGGTTAAGTAAACCCACTCCCTTTCCACTTTGATGGACTTTAGGAAGTTGAAAATCTACACACACACACACATTGTCTTTCTACCTGGCATGTCTATATGAATATGGGGCTTGGAGCCAAAATCAACGAGATGGAAATCTTTCAGGAACTTTTACGATGTCACATACTTTATGCAAATTGGCGGAGTGTTTATAGCAACAGCCACTGCAACAAAACTCTGAGGTTTCAATTAGGCAAGCAAGCCCGGCGGATCCAGCAAGAGTGTGTGTGTTTGTGAGAGAGAGAGAGAGAGGCATAGAACACTCCAAAGGGATGCGCAATTCCATGTCAATGAGGTTTGTACATCCTGAGATCAGATCAGCAGCTCTGACGACAGCTTTCTCCTGAGGAGGAGCTGGATGTGCTGCGCGAGAGAGAGAGAAAGAGACAGGAAGTTCAGAGCTGTAGCCAGAACAAGTGACTGGAGCTCCTGGTTTGTATGCAGTGTAGTTGTAGCCATGTTGGTCCCAGGGTATTGGAGAGACAAGGTGGGTGAGGTAATATCTTTTATAGGGACAAACTTCTGTTGGTGAGAGAGACAACCTTTCAAGCCAGTGGCTCTCACTAAAAAGAAGTTGGTCCCTTAAAAGATATTACCTTGCTCCCTTTGGGACTCCTGGGTTCTTTTTCTCCCAGCCTGACTTGCCATGTGACCTTGAGCTACTTTATCTCATTGTGCCTCAGTTTATTTATCAGTAAAATGGAGGTAAATAACATTTATCTACCTCTTAGAGGGAGTTGTGAAGTGTTTGTAAAGTAATTAGAGATATTCAAATGGAAGATACTGTAGAAGAAGAAAGAATTTGTGTGTGTAGTGCCACCTGGGCTTGTCTACACTTGGAAATTTACTAGGAGAGCTATCCCAAAATAAGTGACTCCACATGGGGGTTTATAGCAAACTAACTATTCGACATTGGTGAGGCCTCATCTGGAGTACTGTGTCCAGTTTTGGGCCCCACACTTCAAGAAGGATGTGGATAAATTGGAGAGAGTCCAGCGAAGGGCAACAAAAATGATTAGGGGACTGGAACACATGAGTTATGAGGAGAGGCTGAGGGAGCTGGGATTGTTTAGCCTGCAGAAGAGAAGAATGAGGGGGGATTTGATAGCTGCTTTCAACTACCTGAAAGGGGGTTCCAAAGAGGATGGCTCTAGACTGTTCTCAATGGTAGCAGATGACAGAACAAGGAGTAATGGTCTCAAGTTGCAGTGGGGGAGGTTTAGATTGGATATTAGGAAAAACTTTTTCACTAAGAGGGTGGTGAAACACTGGAATGCGTTACCTAGGGAGGTGGTAGAATCTCCTTCCTTAGAGGTTTTTAAGGTCAGGCTTGACAAAGCCCTGGCTGGGATGATTTAACTGGGAATTGGTCCTGCTTCGAGCAGGGGGTTGGACTAGATGACCTTCTGGGGTCCCTTCCAACCCTGATATTCTATGATTCTATGAACTGTTTGAGAATAATTATTCTGGAATTTTTATTGGTAAACTTCTAAGTGTAGACAAGCCCTACATGATGGCAGGAGAAGTTGAGGGTATTTTGTTTGTTTGTTTTTCCAGGGGGTGGAATCTATGCAGTTCCTCATTATCTCAGGGAGTTCTTTCTAGGTATGGGATTGGTTATTTATTATCTCTGCACTGCTGAGCATGATGGACACCAGTCTGGTTGTGGTTGTTAGGAGCTACTGCAAAATAAATGTTAAATAATACTAATGGTTAAATCAAATAGAAAACAACTTGAACCACAAATCATTCAAGAGGTTCAACATCAGTAATATTTCCAACCCAAACATTTTCCCACCAAAAATGGGGTTTCATCAAAAGCCAGGTTTTTTCCACGGGAAAATGTCTTTGATGAGATAGTTCCATTTTTCAAAGGGATTTTTTGAAAAGAAACTAAAGAGAATTTTTGCTTTGAAATTTTCATTTCGGTTTGGATTTTGAAAGAATGAACAATTTTAGAAATTTCAAATTTTTGTTTGTTCCCCATTTCCCTTTTTGAATGAAATAAAATTAAAGATGTCTCCCTTCAGGGGAATGGGGTGGGATTTACACTTCTTCCTTTTTCCACTCACTCACTTTTCAAAAGTTGAGTAAGTTTTGAAAAGTTACAGTGTGGGGAAAAAAGGATTTAAAATAATCCAATAATCCTGGACAGTATTCCTGTTATTGCATTCGGGGGGGTGGGGGGGCAAATGAAATTGAAATTTCAAGATTTTTAAATGGAAAAAGACAGAAATTTTTTTGAAAAAAAATTCTATTTCAAACCCTGCAAAGTGGAAAAAACTTGGAAATTTCAAAATATTTCACAAAATTATTTTTCTGTTTTTTACCAGCTCAAAAAAGCATGTTACTTGTTAATTACATTTTCCATGCTTCTCCTTTTGGGGCTAATTCATGAGAAATGCTGTCTTTGCCATAAAAATTCTAATTAATTAGGGCACAATTTTGCTTTCATATACTATAAACTGGATTCACTGTTGCCTGCTAATTCTTCCCTGCGTTGCACATTGTATTGTCACTTAAACCTGTGCAAAATGAGTGTGAAGTACAACCATTTTATATCCTCTTTGCACTATATAAATGAGGACACAGGCTTAATTCTAATTTATGATACAGCCCTTTTACACCACTCTGATGGCATAAAGGGGCCTTAATGTGAGTGTAGCTTTAACTCTCATGTTGAGGCCTCCTTATACTACATTAATGAGTAAATAAGATTCAAGCCCATCGTGTTTCACACTCACTTTGCACCACTGTAAAAGTCTGCACAAGGGGCAACAGGAAATCAAAGTCCCAAATCAGCAGTGGCATTTTAATTGGAGGGAGGGATGGAATACAAAGGATGAGAGACTGGCAACCACATCAGTGATTTATTGTTTTAAATCTCAAGAATAAAAATAAATAAATGACAAAAGCATCATGTCCCATGTGCTTGTCTGAGGGACAGCTAGCTTGGCTTCCCCACCTGGTGGAAAACTGCCCCTGGACCGTCCCGGGGTCCTATTACTTATGTGGAGAACATTGCTCAAGCCAACGTGTTTTTCATTTCCAACCTCTTGGGATTTCAAAGGAACAATCAAAGGGGTGAAAAAGGAAGCCCCACCCAGCTTTGTATTTAGCTTGGATACCATACAGAGTATATTATCGAGTGACTGTGAAATAGGCTCATCACACAGTAGTACCCAATGATGTGCAGTTTTATATGTTGATTAATTACTGGGTTATAGATGTAGCTACATAAAAAATTATCTTTGTCTATTGTTTGTACCATACTAGTTCCAGCCAAGAGAGGAGAATGATAACAAGCTGAATTGCCAGTTTCCCCTGTGCTGAAAAGATACTTGTAAATATCACCAGGAAAATGTCTTGTTAAGGTTACTTTTTTTAAGGAATTGAAAATATTAAGCCAAGACATACTCTGCTGAGGGAGCTCTATCATAAAATTGATTTTAAAAAATTAGAAAATTTCTACTAACTCAAGGTGACAACATCTCTTTTGGGAGAATAAGAGAAAGTGACCAATGTCAGGACCGGGTTATAAATCCCACCATCCTGACTGGCATGAAATTTCTAGTGCTGTCAGCCCTGAGCAGTAAAAAATCATGTTTCACTGATGCAAATAATGAGATTGGCTGAAAAATCATGAGATATCTGAAAATAATAAATGTTGCGTTCTTTTGATTTCCTTCTGATTTTCTGAGCCTTTAGGGTGGTCAGATTTTCAACCTTTTCCCTGCCACTTCAAGGATTAGAAGCTGCCTATTTTTTATTGTTACATGAATACTGAGAGTCTTATATAATCACGTGATTCCAGGAGCTGGGGCTTTATGAAAAAATAGCACGAGGCCCAAAATAAAAATCTCAAGAGCTGGCAGCACTGAATTTCCCATTGCAGTCAATGGAAGTCTTGGCCAAGTAAGGCTTGGCTATATATAACCATCTGCTCCATTTCAAGTCGGTTCGCTCATTCCTGGAACCCCTCCCAGTGTTCCAACCTCATCCTGAAGTGTCTTGTGCTGGTCCTGCTAGTGGGAAGGTGAGAGAGTTTAACATCTCAATTGAAAATCCATGTGTGCCTCATTCACTCTGCAGTTGCCACTGCAGCATGTAATGAATGTATGAATCATAAAGCCTTCTTGAATTCTGTCAAGGAAATCAACAAATTCCCAGAAGGATTCTGATTCTCAGCTAAAGTTTGGGGTCTCTCACCCACTCCATTTTTTTCACATTATTCCTTTTGGCTCCGGGGTTCTAATTACTCCTTTTTTTTTTTTAATAATCCTGAAATATTTGAGTGACAGATCTTTTATTAAAATATTATTTATTATTACTATTATTATTATAAAGCACCCAAGTGTGGGCAGGACCAGAGTTCTGATCAAGCTTTCCATGCCTAAGGGAAAGCAGCCCTTTTTTTTGGCTCAGGTCCAGCCTCTGAAGAACACAGGCTTGGAACGTGGGGCTTGATATGGGAGAATCTAGAGACGAAATTGATGCTCACATTGCTACAGACACGCATTTCCTTTGAGGCACGAGCTGGCCTTGCACTTAAAAAAATAATAATAAATGAAAAGAGACAGCATGATCTAGCGGGTAGCCCACTAGACTGGGATTCACAAGAGCCCAGTCTATTCCTTGTCCTGCAGTGTGACCTTAGATCAGGTAATTTCCCTTCTGGTGCCTCTGTTTCTTCTCCCATCCTTTGTGTTATCTATTTAAATTGGAAACTCTTTGGGACAGTGTGTGTTTGTACAGTACCTAGCAGCTAGCACAGTGGGGCTCTGATCTTTTGACATAGAAATCACTGATGAAATTCTATGCGAGACAATGGATTAGATGGTCATAGTGGTTTCTTCTGGCCATAAAAAAAATCTATCAATCTTCATTGGGGTATCTAGGTGCTACCATGATACAACTAATTAACAATAATAAAAATAATAAAGTAGCATTCTGCAGAAATGGCCCTAAAAAGTGTGGTAATAGGATTGCAAACTGTGAGATTTGAACACTACTGTACCATACTGCCATGTTTTTATGGGGATGAGCAACACTAGGGCTGGGTCGAAAATTTTCTGTCAAAACTGTTGTAGTGTGGAAAAGTGGGTTTTGACGAAATTTTTTTTTCATAAAAGTGCCTGTGTTGGGGGAAACTTTCATTACTTCAATGTTCAAAATATTTAATTCAAAACCCAAAATATTTTTGTTCAATATTACTCTGCAGTGCCTCACAGAAGTTGTATTTCTGGCACCTTATGCTTCCAGTCTCCTCTGTGGGCCTGACTCTCTGACTGGACTACATCTCCCAGAATTCACCATGGCCTAGGACTTCTATGACACACCCTCTCACCTCCTCAAGAGAGGAGAAAGCTTGTGTATCATGAGAGATGTGTCCAACATGAAGACCAGAGACCCCAGCCCATACAGAAGAGTGGGAGCATAAGGCACCCAAAATACAACTCTCAGGAGATGGAACAGCACCATTTTGAACTGAAGTATTTTTGTTTCAGGCTGAAATAATTCAGTGTTTGATAGTTTGCCAAAAAATCAAAATTTTCTTCAAAATTTTTTACAAAAATTAAAAAAAACATTTTTGTCAAAGGCCCAGGAAATCCAATATCTCCTGTCTATTACAAGCCGGAGCATGTCTAGAGTATGTAGCCAGCATGGTCAGCTGGGCAGTTGCATCCAACAGTGGAGAGCTGCTAGGTGTGCGCGCCAAGCTGGACAACCAGGAAAAGGCATTTCAAAAATTTGCAGAGCTTTAAAAAGCGGGGCAGCCTGCCCAGTCCCTGTGACTCCTGGGATGTGGGATTCACAAACGTGACCAGAATGGTCAGTGTCAGGAATTGTGGGAAAGCCTCTGCAGGACTTTTTAGAGTCGACATAGATAACGCAGTGAGTACATTCATGCTGTGTTGACTTCACTAGATTAACCATGACTCAATGCCACCTGAAGAGGTGGTGTTACTTTGTCTCTGTAACGGGATACTTACATTGGTGAGAGACAAATTTAAGTGTTGACACATGTACAGCTATGTCGACTCAAGGTGGCTTACATCGACATAACTTTGTAGTGGAGACCAGGCCATTGATGGAGCGCCGCTAAACCCTGCAGGGCTTCATACATTCACAGTGTGAAATCCTGGTCCTATTGAAGTCAATGGCAAAACACCCATTGATTTCAATAGGGCTAGGATTTCACACTTAGATTTTAAGACCAGAAGGGACCATTATGATCATGTAGTCTGACCAGAAGGGACCATTATGATCATATAGTCTGACCTCCTGCATAACATGGGCCATAGAATTTTTCCCAATAACTCCTGCATCAAGATAACAATTTTATTTGAGCCCACGAAAGCTTATGCTCAAATAAATTTGTTAGTCTCTGAGGTGCCACAAGTCCTCCTCATTCTTTCTGCTGATACAGACTAACACGACTACCACTCTGAAACCTGCATCAAGATTGTATCTTCTGACTGAGCTAGAGCCTAGGTGATTGAGGTCAGCTAGGATCGTATATGGCAGCTACAGGAGCATATTGCAAAGTGCAGCCAAGAGAATGTGAGCCGGAGTAGAATGAGGCAGCGAAGGTGGCGGCCTAGAGTGATTACTTGCAGACCTTACTCAAACCAGCCTCACAGCCTGAATCCTAGCCCCAGAAAGGGCAGTCTGCTTGGCATACACTCTTAGCTGAGACCCTCACTGCTGTGCTGTATTGGACCACCAATAGGAAAGCAGAATAAATTAACCTGGGTTGCTCACTTCTCCCACAGGACGGGTTTAATGTTTGAGTCTCTTTCCCAGCTGCTGCCAATCTCTCAGGAGATGAGGTCTTGAGAATCCAGCATTTCCTTTCCTTGGCAAAAGATAGGGACAGAGATTTCCCACTGGCATGCAGGGACAGGACTCCAGTCAATACTCCAGGCTACACCTCGCCCCCTCCCAGCCTTCCCAATGCTTGTGTGTGTCAGACATCAGCACAGAACCGCTCTGCTAAGTGCTTCTAAGCAGTCGTGTTCAAGCATTTTTCCAAAACAGAATGATTATCAGGGATCTCACGGGGTACTTCTTTCTGAGCTGGATAGTTTGTATTTATTGCAAAATTCATCCTTTTCCCCAGGCATTTGAAAACAGGGTGTGCATGAGGGGAGAAGGAGATGAGTTTGTAATTGCTTGGCCAACCAATAGGGGGTTATATTAAACTGCACTATTGCACTTAGGGAATTATCTGTGATTAGGGCTGGTGGAAAATTTTCCATTGAAACTGCTTTGACCGATAATTTGGTTTTCACAGGAAGTCAGCAAACGTTTTCACAGGAAGTCTCTGCTTCCTTTGGTAGGTTTTTCTGTGTTTTGGCTGCAAACTTTTTGGATTTTTGATAAAAAGTTTAAATTTTCGGGGGGGGGGGGGCAGGGTGGAGGGAGAAAATGGTTTCCAACCAGCTACTTTCTGTGATTAATTTTTAAGTTATGTCAAGGTCACCTAGAGCCTATGGATAGGTTCCCTCTTCACCATTGTTCTTAATCTAAATAAATACATGTATTTGTTCATGATGGGCAAGAGAGATAGGTGCCGGGAGAAGCTGAAGAAGAAAGGGTAGGGAAAGATGCTGGGAAGGCAGTGGGCTCGCAGCTCTCTGTGGTGGCTTCCTCTGAGTTTGGAAAGGGCTGAGCACATGCTGGACACTTACACGAAATAACTAATAATAAAGGCAGGGCACTCTGCACCTATTTAAGGATATCATGGGAAAAGGCAGAAAGCCAGGAGTGGAAGAAAGAGACAAAGGGGTCAGTGAGGAGACAAGATAGCAAGAAGCGGGTTTGTGGAATGACTTGAGAGCGGAGATGTGGCAGCAATGGAGCTGGGCAGAGCTTAAATGTAAAGACAAGGAGGTTGCCCACAATATGTGGAGCTTGTGAAGGGATTTGAGGAGGGGTGATATGGAGGGCATTAGCAGAACCGTATGGAATGGCGGGGGGGTTGAGTCCTAGAGGGAGACTTGGGGAGAAGGAGGGATGAAAAGAGTAGGGACAGGCAGAAAGTAGAGATGAAAGAAGGGAGGCAATGGTTTGAAATTTTCTAGAGAGCCCCTGAAATGTACATCTGAACCCTGCACCTGTAACACCCTCAACTGCATAGGACATCAGGAGGGTTTGGGCTTGGGATGTCCAGTATCAGAAACACAGACTGCTACCACTGGAGCAACTCCATTAGCAGTCAGTAGTAGTAGACTATTATCCTCCAGGGGAACCAGCCACCGAGAGGGGACATGTCACTTGCTTTGCCAACATGTTGCAAGCACTTGACGTTTCTCCCCAGAGCACTCTGGGAAATCTACTTTTGCCCTCAATTCCGCCGTCCTTCTCTTGAGCATCTGCAGTCACTCTCTGGCATCGATGGCTTGAGGTTACTGCAGGCAGCAGCTGCTGCTTACGTGTAAACCTAGAGGAGTGAAGCATTCATTTAGTAATGTGTCTAGTTATTTGCACACCCTATGCCAAAGAAAGGGGGAGAGGGAGACAGAGAAAAAACAGGCAGCTTCACAAGCTGATGTTTGTGTTCAGAAAAACAAAACACCTTTTGTGTTACCTGCACAGAGACTCCTCCTTCATCTTTATGGATTTCTACCCCAGGCAATAGTTAAAAAGCCTTGCACTTCTACCAGCAAAACACTAACTGCCGAGCCATAAATCATCACCCTAATGTATCATTTGCTGCCGGAGAAAAATGAATGGTTTGCTCCATATGTGTCAGAGAGAGACTCTCAGGAGTGGACTCCTGGAAGGGGGCTTATTCTCACAGGCAGAGCTCTTACCCTTCCTCTATATGAATGAGTATGGTCCAGTGATTAAGGCATTAACTTTGTATGCAGGAAATCTGGGGTCAACTCTCCACTATGCCACAGATTTCCTATACACCCATGGCCACATTACTTAAGGTAAAATCTTCAAAAGCATCCAAAGGACTTAGACGCCCAAGTCCCATTTTTAATAAGGATTGAGGCCTATTGTAATCAGGTGGCTGAAACAACAGTATTAGCACCCAACGTATAGGCACACGTAGCAGCTGAACCATGTGGCCCAAGGGGTTTCAGATGCAGGCACTTGGTCTTCAACTGGTGGAATTATCTTGGTCTATACGTGTGTGAAAGGGAGAGAGAGACGCCCAGCATAGGTGAAGCAGAAAGAGAAAGCCAAGCAGACAGTAACAGAAAGCTAAGAGAAAAAGTTTTTTGGGTACAGAGAGCTGCTTGGAAAGGCAGGCTCGGGACAGCAAACAAAGCAATGCTGAAAGCAAAGCAATCCTGAAGCACTTACACGAGAGGAAAGTGATCAGGAACAGCCAGCATGGATTCACCAAGGGAAGGTCATGCCTGACTAATCTAATCGCCTTCTATGATGAGATTACTGGTTCTGTGGATGAAGGGAAAGCCGTGGATGTATTGTTTCTTGACTTTAGCAAAGCTTTCGACACGGTCTCCCGCAGTATTCTTGTCAGCAAGTTAAAGAAGTATGGGCTGGATGAATGCACTATAAGGTGGGTAGAAAGCTGGCTAGATTGTCGGGCTCAACGGGTAGTGATCAATGGCTCCATGTCTACTTGGCAGCCGGTATCAAGTGGAGTGCCCCAAGGGTCAGTCCTGGGGCCGGTTTTGTTCAATATCTTCATAAATGATCTGGAGGATGGTGTGGATTGCACTCTCAGCAAATTTGCGGATGATACTAAACTGGGAGGAGTGGTAGATATGCTGGAGGGCAGGGATAGGATACAGAGGGACCTAGACAAATTGGAGGATTGGGCTAAAAGAAATCTGATGAGGTTCAACAAGGATAAGTGCAGGGACCTGCACTAAGGACAGAAGAACCCAATGCACCACTACAGACTAGGGACCAAATGGCTAGGCAGCAGTTCTGTGGAAAAGGACCACAGAGAAGGAGGAGAAGCTGGATATGAGTCAACAGTGTGCCCTTGTTGCCAAGAAGGCCAATGGCATTTTGGGATGTATAAGTAGGGGCATAGCTAGCAGATCGAGGGATGTGATCGTTCCCCTCTATGCAACATTGGTGAGGCCTCATCTGGAGTACTGTGTCCAGTTTTGGGCCCCGCATTACAAGAAGGATGTGGATAAATTGGAGAGAGTCCAGCGAAGGGCAACAAAAATGATTAGGGGTCTGGAACGCATGACTTATGAGGAGAGGCTGAGGGAACTGGGATTGTTCAGTCTGCAGAAGAGGAGAATGAGGGGGGATTTAATAGCTGCTTTCAACTACCTGAGAGGTGGTTCCAAAGAGGATGGTTCTAGACTATTCTCAGTGGTAGAAGAGGACAGGACAAGGAGTAATGGTCTCAAGTTGCAGTGGGGGAGGTTTAGGTTGGATATTAGGAAAAACTTTTTCACTAGGAGGGTGGTGAAACACTGGAATGCATTACCTAGGGAGGTGGTGGCATCTCCTTCCTTAGAAGTTTTTAAGGTCAGGCTTGACAAAGCCCTGGCTGGGATGATTTAATTGGGGATTGGTCCTGCTTTGAGCAGGGGGTTGGACTAGATGATCTCCTGAGGTCCCTTCCAACCTTGATATTCTATGATTCCTGCTGTTTGAGTCCTCTTGTGTTCAGGGAAACAGGACTTTGTACATTCTTTGTAAATAAATACCTGACTGTCACCCATTTCTCCTACAAGATCCCAGATTTCTGGCTAGTGTGGCAAGGCATCTTCTCCGTCTCACCAGCCTCAGCTGTTTTTAACCTTGGTGAGACAGTCTTGGGGTAAAACAGCACCTCTTAGCTGCACCAGGGCAGTCTGTTCCTTCTCTCAGCCAGTCTTTTAGGTTGGTTTTTCTCCCTAAGGGAAGGGAGCCTCCCCTCCTGGTGAGGCTTGCTGCTCCTCACCTACTAGCAGTTTGTCTCCCCCCTCCCCCCCGGGGAGGGTTTAAAAAGGTCTCATGCAGCCCTTAGTTGGAATCAGCTGATCCTAACTGCCCTCAGGTAACTCCCTCTCATCTGATTCTAACTGATCTCTGGTAACCCCTTCTCAGCTGAACCTGATTGACCTGTAGTCACCCTTCCTCAGTTGATAGGGAGGAGGGCTTTTTACCCTTCTGGGACTGTTTTCTATCTCACCCTTGCAGCTGTCTGTCCTGAGTTTATCACACTAGTCAGTTGGGTCAGAAGGGAATCAGTGGAAGGTAGGTACCTAAATACCTTTGAAGATCTGGGCTTTAGGAGCTTAAGTTTCAGTTAAGGCCAGTGGGATTAAGGCTGGTTGGAAATTTTCCAGCAAAACTTAGTTTCATTGAAAAATGCTGATTAACTCAAGCCAAATGGTTTGCACTCAAGCCAAATGTTTGTTGAAACTCAGGCAGATTTCTTCAGACAGTTTACAGGGCTCTGAGTGTTGCTAGGCCCCAAGCTCTGTGGCAGCAGTCCTGGGAGGCCTAGCTGGAAACTACCTACACTACAATCATACCTTTATTTGCCATGTAGACGCACCCTAACATAAAGAGTTCCTCCCATTTCACTAGAGCTTCCCGAGTCTGGGTGCCTTTGAACCCTGGCAGGGTAGAAGTAGTGGGTGGGAGGGAACATATATGTTTCTGAAGAAATTCTTGTGTCATCGCTTTGACAGAACCTCTCTGCAGTGAAAACCCCCCCAGGCACAAGATGGCCTAACCTGAGAGTTCAAGGAAGAGAGTTTTCGCCCTGGGCAGGCAGGAGCAATAGTCTCTGCAAAGGAAACAAATGTCAGTCCTACGTGTGGAAGGTTGGATGAGAAGAGTACGTAGCTTTGCAGCCCCTCTGATTAGCAACTGACATGTTAAGGAGGGAATCTTTATACCCTGCAATTCTGGCACAATTTTACTTGAATGCCAGTGCAGGGAATTTAAGGGTTGGAAGCCATAGGCAGTAGTGGCAGGGGGGAGAATTGGGACTAAAGGAACGGTAGCATTTTATAACAGTGTTACCAGGTGCAAGCCAGACCCATAACTGGGAAAACGTCATTGGTTTTTCTGGCTCTGAGTGGCAGGCAAAGGCACGACTACACACAGGCACTTGTTTCTCTCCCCTCCTTCAACAACCACCACTGTCCTTATTTTGGTTTTCTTCCCTCCACCACTTCCCAGCTATGCCTTTCCAAACTTTCGCCACCTTTCTCCTCTCCTCCCCACCGTTCTCCTTATCTTCCATCCTTCTTGCTGCAGCCATCCACTATCTCCCCATTATGCTCTATCCCAATATCCCAAAACAACCTCCTTTCTCTGGCCTCTTTCTCTTCTCCTCCTCAGATGAGCTCCTTGAGCAGAGGAAGTAGGTTAGATGGAGAAATCCCATATCCTTCCCTTCATCATGGTTTTCCAGACTCATAGGCAGCCAAGAAGCAGTAATATGTACTGGTCAATGTCTGGGTATCAAATGTTGTGAGTGCGCACTCACCCGCTTATATAGAGACAGCTATCAGTGCATCATAACAGAGTAGGGCAGGATATCACTGGAACCTGGTGTGTGTGGAGGATAACTGGGGGTTAAATCCCTGTTTGGGGCTGTAGACATGGAAAATATATTTGGAAAATTGTATATTTGTTGGAAATGAAACTGTATGAGATACATCCTCTGTGTAAATCGGCATAGCTTCATTGACTTCAACGGAACAGATGACTGGCTAGTCAAACTGCAGGATCTCGGGGTTAGAGTGGATCACAAATTGAAGATGAGCCAATGATGTGATACAGTTGAGAAAAAGGCTAATATCATTCTGGGGCATATTAACAAGAGAGTTGAATGTAAGATGTAGGAAGTCATTGTCCCTCTACCACTCAGCTGTGGTGAGGCCTCAGTTGGAGTAGTGTGTTCACGCTTTTGGAAAGATGTGGATAATTGTAGAGCGTGCAGAGGAGAGAAACAAAAATGATCAACTATTTAGAAAACCTGACTTATGAGGAAAGGTTAAAAAAATAGGTTTGTTTGGTCTTGAGAAAAGAAGACAAAGGAGGGACCTGGCAACAGTCTTCACATATGTTCAGGACTGCTATAAAGAGAACGGTGATGAATTGTTCTCCATGCCCACTGAAGGTAAGGCAAGAAGTAATGGAAGCTGCACCGAGGGGGATTTAGGTTAGATATTAGGAAAAACTTTCCAACTAGAAGGGTAATTCCGCTCTGGAACAGGCTTCTAAGGGAGGTTGTGGAACCCCTATCACTGGAGGTTTTTAAGAACAGGTGGACAACCACCTGTCAGGGATAGTCTAGGTTTATGTGGTCCTGCCTCAGTGCAAGGGGCTGGATTTGATGACCTTTCATGGTCCCTTCCGGGCCTACATTTCTATGACTCTTTGAACAGAAGTGATCTGCCCTAGGTTGCAGGGTGACTGGACTACAGAGCACAGTCACGTCTGTCGTCTGCTCTATCCATGAGATAATATTGCACCTGAGCATTCACAGGGTCCAGCCTTGCATTTCTTGACGCAATCTCCAAGTGAAATCAGCTGGGTGCACAAAGAGGTGGCCTGTACATTAGGAGAATCCTGGCTCTAGGGTAATGTTGTAATACACTGTCTTGGTGACTGTAAGCATTTCTTCTGGTAGTGGCTGGTTGCAGTGTCTACAATATCCACGCAGCCCATGGCAGCCTGCGTCAACAGGCTTGGATTAGCAGGGCACTAGTGCACTAAGCCCTGGTCTACACTAGGACTTTAGGTCGAATTTAGCAGCATTAAATCGATGTAAACCTGCACCCGTCCATACGATGAAGCCCTTTATTTCGACTTAAAGGGCTCTTAAAATCAATTTCCTTACTCCACCCCTGACAAGTGGATTAGCGCTTAAATCGGCCTTGCTGGGTCGAATTTGGGGTACTGTGGACACAATTCGATGGTATTGGCCTCCGGGAGCTATCCCAGAGTGCTCCATTGTGACCGCTCTGGACAGCACTCTCAACTCAGATGCACTGGCCAGGTAGACAGGAAAAGAACCGCGAACTTTTTAATCTCATTTCCTGTTTGGCCAGCGTGGCAAGCTGCAGGTGACCATGCAGAGCTCATCAGCAGAGGTGACCATGATGGAGTCCCAGAATCACAACAGAGCTCCAGCATGGACTGAACGGAAGGTACGGGATCTGATCGCTGTATGGGGAGAGGAATCCGTGCTATCAGAACTCGAAATGCCAAAACCTTTGTCAAAATCTCCCAGGGCATGAAGGACAGAGGCCATAACAGGGACCCGAAGCAGTGTCGTGTGAAACTTAAGGAGCTGAGGCAAGTCTACCAGAAAACCAGAGAGGCGAACGGCAGCCTCGGGTCAGAGCCCCAAACATGCCGCTTCTATGATGAGCTGCATGCCCTTTTAGGGGGTTCAGCCAGCACTACCCCAGCCGTGTTGTTTGACTCCTTCAATGGAGATGGAGACAACACGGAAGCAGGTTTTGGGGACGAAGAAGATGATGATGATGAGGTTGTAGATAGCTCACAGCAAGCAAGTGGAGAAACCGGTTTTCCCGACAGCCAGGAACTGTTTCTCACCCTGGACCTGGAGCCAGTACCCCCCGAACCCACCCAAGGCTGCTTCCTGGACCCGGCAGGCGGAGAAGGGACCTCCGGTGAGTGTACCTTTTAAAATACTATACATGGTTTAAAAGCAAGCATGTGAAAGGATTACTTTGCCCTGGCATTCGCGGCTCTCCTGGATGTACTCCCAAAGCCTTTGCAAAAGGTTTCTGGGGAGGGCAGCCTTATTGCGTCCTCCATGGTAGGACACTTTACCACTCCAGGCCAGTAACACGTACTCGGAAATCATTGTACAACAAAGCATTGCAGTGTATGTTTGCTGGCGTTCAAACAACATCCTTTCTTCATCTCTCTGTGTTATCCTCAGGAGAGTGAGATATCATTCATGGTCACCTGGTTGAAATAGGGTGCTTTTCTTCAGGGAATACTCAGAGGAGCCCGTTCCTGCTGGGCTGTTTACCTGTGGCTGAACAGAAATGTTCCCCGCTGTTAGCTGCGGGGAGGAGGGAGGGTTGAGGGGGTAGCCACGTGGTGGGGGGAGGCAAAATGCGACCTTGTAACGGAAGCACATGTGCTATGTATGTAATGTTAACAGCAAGGTTTACCCTGAAAGAGTGTAGCCACTGTTTTATAAAATGTGTCTTTTTAAATACCGCTGTCCCTTTTTTTTTCTCCACCAGCTGGATGTGTTTCAATGATCACAGGATCTTCTCCTTCCCAGAGGCTAGTAAAGATTAGAAAGAACAAAAAACGCACTCATGATGAAATGTTCTCTGAGCTCATGCTGTCCTCCCACACTGACAGAGCACAGACGAATCCGTGGAGGCAAATAATGTCAGAGTGCAGGAAAGCACAAAATGACCAGGAGGAGAGGTGGCGGGCTGAAGAGAGTAAGTGGCGGGCTGAAGCTCAAATGTGGCAGCAGTGTGATGAGAGGAGGCAGGATTCAATGCTGAGGCTGCTGGAGGACCAAACCAGTATGCTCCAGTGTATGGTTGAACTGCAGCAACGGCAGCTGGAGCACAGACTGCCACTACAGCCCCTGTGTAACCAACCACCCTCCTCCCCAAGTTCCATAGCCTCCACACCCAGATGCCCAAGAACGCGGTGAGGGGGCCACTGGCCAACCAGCTACTCCGCCACAGAGGATTGCCCAAAAAAAAGAAGGCTGGCATTCAATAAATTTTAAAGTTGTAAACTTTTGAAGGGTTGTGTGGCATTTTCCTTCCCTCCTCCACTACCCCTCCTGGGCTACCTTGGTAGTTATCCCCCTATTTGTGTGATTAATGAATAAAGAATGCATGAATGTGAAGCAACAATGACTTTATTACCTCTGCAAGCAATGATTAAAGGGAGGAGGGGAGGGTGGTTAGCTTGCAGGGAAGTAGAGTGAACCAAGGGGCGGGGGGTTTCATCAAGGAGAAACAGAGAACTTTCACACCGTAGCCTGGCCAGTCATGAAACTGTTTTCAAAGCTTCTCTGATGCGTACCGCGCCCTCCTGTACTCTTCTAACCGCCCTGGTGTCTGGCTGCGCGTAACCAGCAGCCAGGCGATTTGTCTCAATCTCCCACCCTGCCATAAACGTCTCCCCCTTACTCTCACAGATATTGTGGAGCACACAGCAAGCAGTAATAACCGTGGGAATATTGGTTTCGCTGAGGTCTAAGCGAGTCAGTAAACTGCGCCAGCGCGCCTTTAAACGTCCAAATGCACATTCTACCACCATTCTGCACTTGCTCAGCCTGTAGTTGAACAGCTCCTGACTACTGTCCAGGCTGCCTGTGTACGGCTTCATGAGCCATGGCATTAAGGGGTAGGCTGGGTCCCCAAGGATACATCTAGGCATTTCAACATCCCCAATGGTTATTTTCTGGTCTGGGAATAAAGTCCCTTCCTGCAGCTTTTGAAACAGACCAGAGTTCCTGAAGATGCGAGCGTCATATACCTTTCCCGGCCATCCCACGTTGATGTTGGTGAAACGTCCCTTGTGATCCACCAGTGCTTGCAGCACTATTGAAAAGTACCCCTTGCGGTTTATGTACTTGCCGGCTTGGTGCTCCGGTGCCAAGATAGGGATATGGGTTCCATCTATGGCACCACCACAGTTAGGGAATCCCATTGCAGCAAAGCCATCCACTATGACCTGCACATTTCCCAGGGTCACTACCCTTGATATCAGCAGATCTTTGATTGCGTGGGCTACTTGCATCACAGCAGCCCCCACAGTAGATTTGCCCACTCCAAATTGATTCCCAACTGACCGGTAGCTGTCTGGCGTTGCAAGCTTCCACAGGGCTATCGCCACTCGCTTCTCAACTGTGAGGGCTGCTCTCATCTTGGTATTCATGCGCCTCAGGGCAGGGGAAAGCAAGTCACAAAGTTCCATGGAAGTGCCCCTACGCATGCGAAAGTTTCGCAGCCACTGGGAATCGTCCCAGACCTGCAACACTATGGGGTCCCACCAGTCTGTGCTTGTTTCCCGAGCCCAGAATCGGCGTTCCACAGCATGAACCTGCCCCATTAGCACCATGATGCATGCATTGGCAGGGCCCATGCTTTCAGAGAAATCTGTGTCCGTGTCCTGATCACTCACGTGACCGCGCTGACATCGCCTCCTCACCCGGTGTCGCTTTGCCAGGTTCTGGTGCTGCATATACTGCTGGATAATGCGTGTGGTGTTTAATGTGCTCCTAATTGCCAAAGTGAGCTGAGCGGCCTCCATGCTTGCCTTGGTATGCCGTCCGCACAGAAAAAAGGCGCGGAATGATTGTCTGCTGTTGCGCTGACGGAGGGAGGGGCGACTGACGACATGGCTTACAGGGTTGGCTTCGGGGAGCTAAAATCAACAAAGTGGGTGGCTTTACATCAAGGAGTATTTCAGGCAGGACTTCACGGAGGGTTCCAATAAGAAATGGTGCACCTAAGTTATTGTTCTTATTGGAACAATGAGGTTAGTCTGGCCTCTGATTGATACATGACTAGATTTACCTTGCTGCACCTTCTCTGTGAGTGACTGCAGTGTGATCTAGAGGAATGAGTCCCCTAGACTGGGGAGGGGGAGGGGAAGCAAATGAGTACAAAACACATCTGGTCTATTTCTTGTTTTGATACACTCCATCTATCTTTTACATCTTTGGCTGGCAGCAGATGGTGCAGAAGGACTGCATGCCATCCACATCTCATGGCTGCCCGGCAGAAGATGATGCAATAGGACTGCTAGCAATCCGTATCGCCTGCCTGCTCACCATAAGACGGTTCAATAGGACTGACTGCAGGACTAAAGAGAATGACCTGGTCGAGTCACTCCAAATTTAGTCCTTGCGCCCATGTCTGCCCAGGCTCTCCTGGCCAACGTGGCCAGGAGCACCTCAGACATGACGAGGACGGCTACCAGTCGTACTGTACCATCTGCTGCCACAAGGCAATGGGTTGCTGCTACTGTGTAGCAATGCAGTACCACGTCTGCCAGCACCCAGGAGACATAGGGTGATGGTTACCTGAGCAGGCTCTATGCTTGCCATGGTATGGCGTCTGCACAGGTAACTCAGGAAAAAAGGCGCCAAACGATTGTCTGCCCTTGCTTTCACAGAGGGAAGGAGGGAACGGGGGCCTGATGATATGTACCCAGAACCACCCGCGACAATGTTTTAGCCCCATCAGGCATTGGGATCTCAACCCAGAATTCCAATGGGCAGCGGAGACTGCGGGAACTGTGGGATAGCTACCCACAGTGCAACACTCCGGAAGTTGACTCTAGTCTTGGTACTGTGGAAGCACTCCACCGAGTTAATGCACTTAATGCACTTAGAGCATTTTCTGTGGGGACACACACACTCGAATATATAAAACCGATTTCTAAAAAAACCGACTTCTATAAATTCGACCTGATTTCGTAGTGTAGACATACCCTAACAATAGTTGTGTAGGCAGGGCTTTGAAGTCCTGTTTCAGGCTGGGACTCAGGCTCTGAAGCCTAGGGAGGGGAGTGGGTTTCAGAGCCCAAGCTCCAGTCCGAACCACAACTTCAAAGTTCTGCCTACACAGCTATTTCAGATTGCTAGCGTGAGCTTCACCACGCTGGGAGGCATGCTGCCATGGGCTGTGTAGACACACCCAGGGAGACTATACCTACCATTTACCAAGAGCTGCCAGAGCTCTCATTGAGCACAAGTGGCAGGAGCTTATGGCTTTGGTGTTGAAGGGTCCCAATTCAATCCGTGCTGACCACAGTTATGTCTCTATGTATGCAGCAACAGGGTGCTACACTATAATGTGGGATGAGTGTTATCCAACCTCAGCAGAATCTAACAGCTTGTGTGAGATGCAGCCTTTGGCTTGCATCTCTAGGCCAGAGGGTAAGGATTTGGATGTAATTATTTTCCTGATTCCTTTCCTCACTTGTTTTACAGGGACAAATAAAACGCCATGGTGTTTAATCCCTGGGAATAAAGGTTTAACATTACCAAGAGGAAGGAGCCTGGAGAGCATTATTTAATTTGTATATGTGCTCTCCACCTTTTCCTTTCTTTCTCATCTCTTTTTGTGTGGTCTGATAGACAGCAGGTGGGAGAGGCCTGGATTGGCACTGCCAGGTCTGATCAGGGCTGGTGTGAAAAAGCCCATTGTAATGGCTGAGCTATTCCTCTGTCCTCTCTCCCCTCCAGAGTTTATGGAACAAGTTGCTGCACTGGTTAAGAACCTGGTTTGGCTTTCCCACGTGTCTACTTGTAATCAAAGGCTCCCATGATTCCCCAGTGTCAGCCCCTCTCTGTAGGTATCCTCACAGTGTAATTGTACCAGGGAGCAAGCCAGGCTGCAGATGACCCAGTGCAAAGAACCTTTGCTACCCAAACTTACATCTCTGAACAGGGGCCAGCCACAGCTGCAGGCAGCCCTTGCAGTGCGTGAGTGCATGCACGTCTCCAGACTGGTGTTACCCAAAGGAGGTGAGATGAAGAAGACACCGTGGCCTGCTTGTCCCCCCCCTCCATACAATGAGTCAGCACAGAGGGACACACAATGTTCCCTATCAAAAGATGGCAGACATACCACTCCATTTAGCTGGTAAGTCCTTTGTGGCAGGGTCTGTCTCTTGCTGTGTGTCGATCCAGCCACCCCTCTGTCACAGGCTAACACTGGTCCTTTAACAGGGAGCAGAGCCAGACCTTTAAAACAGGGCTCCTGGGTTTAGAGAAGAAGAGAGAGCCAGTGAGGGGAAGTGACTAAGAGCCAGTCAAGCAAGGGGCAGAGAGAGTGGACATGGGGCTCTCCCTGCCTGCTCCCTGGGACTATGGCAGTCCTGGTCTCCAAGCCTCTCTGTTCCCCTAGAAAGGGAAGCAATAGGAACCGTGTTGGAAACAGTAGTAACAGGAACCATTTGTAATGCTATGCCCAAGATAAACTTCCTTTGTGCATCCCCATCCAGATCTTGGGGCTGGCCAGGGGTTAGACTTGTCCCTGACATAGCTTAGAACAGGCCTCAGGCTGCTCTAAATTATGCCAGCTGCCCACAGCCTCCAGCAGCCAGGATGGTCATAAAGGCCTCCCTGGCAACACCTCCCTTTCTCCTGGTCAGACCGCTGGCTTTGGAGACCAAAAGGGGAGAGATGAAGGAGCTGCTACAATGCCCTTGCACCCCTGCACAGATTGATATCCTCCACTAGCTGGGTAAGACAGCTCTTCAGCTGCTTCACAGAAGCTGAACCAACACCAAGTAGCCTTCCAAAGACTGCAGATCTCACCCTGTGTTCTAAAGGGGAAAGACTCCATATTGTCTGTGAATCTTGGATCTCTTAGGGCCAGATTCTCAGCCACTGTAAATGGATCCATGCTGGTTGACACCAGGCGAACATAGGACTCTAATATATACTTTGCAGTGGATAATGCTGTGTATGTGACTGTCATTTGAACCCAGCTGTTTTACCTGAGAACAAATTTCAAATCATCAAGTACGACAGGTGAGAAGAGTGATGGCTGTTTTCTTTTCACCCCCACCAAAAAAACCTGTCATTTTTTTCATTTTTTTTTTTTAAGTGAGAAAATATTTCTGCCAGGTGCTCGACAGAACAAGTGTTTCCTGGAGTGGTTTACACTGTATCACCATCCTGTTTGCCCTTATTTTTCATGCTAGGCAGGTAGCAACACTGCACTGTGTCGATAATACTGCACATGTAAGACAAGACTGCACTGGGGATAGTATCCTGGAGTTGGTATCAACACAAAGAGGAGGATTCAGATTGAATTCAATCAAAATATCGATAATAGCTATTCAAATAATAACTAAAATAAAATAATAGTTAGAGTTAAATTACTTGTAAAGAACTTTCAGGATGAAAGAAATCCCACAAAGTTTGCATCAGATTATTATTGTCGTCTTTACGTGATGCCTTTGGAGAGCACACCACATATTATCTTTTAAATCAGTTTAACTCATAAATTAATTAATGGGGTTACTCGTTAGATCTAAGGAAACTCAGTCTGCATTCTATGTGCGAGTGCTGTACATTTGGGGAGGATATGCTGTACTTTTCATATACAACAAAGAGGTTGAATCCTTGCTTTATGTGCAAAGTGGAACTCAGCCTTAACTATGAAGCTGTGACTCGCACTTCCCTAATAATTATGTATATGTTAAGCACCAAGGGTGTGCTGTGCAAGGTGTGGCTATAAAGACAGACCCCGGGCCCAGGTTCTTAGGACCTGATTCTCATGTACATTAACAAGATCCCCACTTTTCACAGCAACAGTGGGCATAGTGTAATTTAGAAGCCGCCTCCTGCAGTCTAAGAGCTTGTCTTCACACAAAAGTTGCACTGGTTTAACTAATGTCTGATTTCGTTAAACAGAGCATACACCTGTGTGGACATTCTTCAATCTATGTAATTGATTTTAAGGCCAGAAGGGACCATTATGATCATCTAGTCTTTCCTCCTGCACGGTGCAGCCCACAGAATTTCATCCTGGAACTCTGATTCTGGTTTTTTGTTGATTAAGCTTAAGTAGGCAAAGAACTGAGTTCAGCGAAATCAAAATAAATCAGGTATAAATTGGTTTGAGGGCCCACATGGGGTTTTACCCTGGGTGAACAAAATCAGTGGGAGTTAGGCACCTAAATACCTTTAAAAATCTGGTCCCTGGTCTTTAACTATACATACTATTTTTTCCCACAGGACATCTGCCTCATTCAGTGCACAGGTGTTTAAGGAATGAATCAGTGTTGTGTGACGAATGAAACTGCTGGTAGCATCACTGCCTCATTTGTGCTAGAATTTGGAGGGTCTGCATTTGTACAGTGATTGTAGAATAGAATCCCGATCCATGAATAGGGCTCCTACGTGCGACAATAGTACAAAGAATAAATAATAATATTAATAGAGAACCAGGCAGTGGACTGCAGGAAGTGAAAGTCACCTGAGAATTAGCCAGCAAACGATACTCCTCATTGTATTCTAACTGGATATGCGGCATCTCAGTATAACAGTGATGTGATGCGATCACTAGAAATGCTTAGAAACTAGATGAAAAGATAGATCATTTTAAAAGTAGACTAGACAAAACATCAGAAAACGTACTGTATGGAATAATTTTGTTTTGATCACTAGATAAATTGATGCATCATTTTCTATTATTCCAACTGATGCTATGGAAGTAGAATAGTGTGTGTGCGCTTTCGCTCTCTCTCTTCATCTCTTAGCTCCTTTCCCAAAGAATTCCTCTTATTATCGAATGCCTGCTAATAGAGACAGAAGGGTATGAAGAAGCAGAAAGACAGGAGAAATATTGGTATTGGGACCTCTGATTAGACAGCACTCTGAAGTTGAATGTTATCCATGCCTCATGCACTATAAATTCATGCACGATGACACCACGTAAAGGACCTTAAATCCTTCTCACTTTAATTTTTGCATTCTGCTACCTCTATTTATAAAGCAAAATTGTTTGCAAGGAATGCTGGGTAACTGCATGCACATATTGCCAAGGCCAGATTAAGACTAACATCGCATTGCAGCAATTCCAAATGCTGCCAGCTGAGAACTTTTACGTGTGGCATGCCAGGCCATGCTGAGCAGAACTGGGCTGGCAATCCCTAGTCAAGCACTTAAACATTTCCTCCCTGCTGTGTGCTGCTAAAGACATCCTACCTTCCAACCAAACTCAGTGTAAAGAATGTGTCAACTCCAGGGATTATAGGAAAAGTCCTAGCATCTCAGATTAACAGTGGTTCTCAAACTTATTTACTGGTGACCCCTTTCACATAGCAAGCCTCTGAGTGTGATCCCCCTTATAAATTAAAAACACTTTTTAATATATTTAACACCATTATAAAGGCAAAGCGGGGTTTGGGGTGGAGGTTGACAGCTCGCGACCCCCCCATGTTGACGAAGTGGGACTGTTCTTAATGGTTCCTCTGAATAGTGTGTGGACATGGAGTGAAGAGCAGACTGTGTGCAGGACACACAGCTTCCACCTTCCTGGGTCTGACCTCAGAGCATTCGGCATCCTCTGCCCCTCCATGCGCTTCCCCCAGCGAGTCCACCCAGGCAGGCTCCTGGGGAAGCCAGAGGGTCCTGCACCCCAACTCCGCAGTCAGATATGACTCTCAGCCAGCCAGTAAAACAGAGGTTTATTAAACGACAGGAACATGGTCTAACACAGAGCTTGTAGGTGCAGAGAACAGGACCCCTCAGCTGGGTCCATTTTGGGGGGCAGTGAGCCAGACAACCACATCCGTACTTCACTCCATGTCCCCAGCCAGCCTCAAACTGAAACTCCCTCCAGCCCCTCCTCCTCTGGGCTTTGTCCCTTTCCCCGGGCCAGGAGGTCACCTGATTCCTTTGTTCTCCAACCCTTTAGCTCTCACCTTGCAGGGGGAAGGGCCCAGGCCATCAGTTGCCAGGAAACAGGGTGTCGGCCATTCTCTGTGTCCAGACCCCTGAACACACCTGCCCTCTAGGGTTCTGCAATGATCATACACCCTTACCCCACCACCTAGATACTGAAGAACTGCATAGGGGAAACTGAGGCACCCCCACACTATTCAGAGGAACCATTAAGAACAGTCCCACTTCTTCACACCATGTAATAACCACGCAACCCCCTGAGGGGTCCCGACCCCCAGTTTGAGAACTGTGGATTAATGGGTCACTGTGTTCCCAAAAGCATTATTTGATTTTCACAGATTGTAAAGCCAGAAGAGACCATTGTGATCATCTAGTTTGACCTCCTGCTTATCATAGGCCAGAGAACTTCCCTGAATTAATTCCTGTTTGAACTACAGCCTGTCTTTTAGAAAAACATCCCACCTTTGATTTTCAAAATTGCTAGTAATGGAGAATGTACCACAGTTCTTGGTAAAATGTTCCACTGTTAAATTACCCTCCCTGTTAAAAAAAACGGGGCCTTATTTCTAGTCTGAAGACACGCACTCATCACTCTTCCACTCTGATCAATGGAGAAAGTCATCTGGGGTTTGAAATCATTTTAAAAAAATATTTCCATTTCTTCCTCCATTACACAGAATTAAAAAAAAATAATTTAATTTAAAAAAGCCCCAGCCATTACTTCTCTAGATCTTGCCAAACTTCATTTTTTGTTGCCTCTTCTGTATCTGCACCAAAAGTTAATTAACTCCATTGAGAATGGAACTGGTGCACAAATAAAGTTATTTTGACACAAGAAGGGATTGTGTCCTATAAATAGAAGCTGTTATACAGACACAGCCATATTAATTTCAGCTCCATTCAGAAACCCAGTAAGGGAAGGGGGAATATTTCTGTTTGCCAAATGGAATAATAATAGTAGCAATGATTAATTATTATTAATTCATTAGGCAAACATAGATTTCTCTCCTCTTCCACTCATTTTTCTAAAAAATGGAACTGAACATAACAGGACTATTAACAATCTCTTTAACAACCTCTTCTATTTTTAATATGCAGCCTGTTATTGTGCCAATCTGTAGCTCTTGCAAAAGCCAGGATAAAATTAGAACCTTATTCATAATAATCAGCCCAGCAATCTGACAGCATTTAGGGTCTGAGTCTGCTATCACTTACAGAGGTCTCAATCAGGAGTTACAATGGTATTACACCTGTGTAAGAGAGGCATCTATAGCATCCAAAGGCTCTCAAGAAGCTATCCATACAAGGATTGTATCACCCATCTTTGAAATGCAGAAATCTCCAGGGTAGAACACAGCAACAAAGAAGTAACACATTTGGGCCAAGTAGAAGCAATAGACTGTAGAACTCATTGCCACAGGATGCCAAACATTTAGCAAGATCCAAAGAGTAATTGGATATTTACAGGGATAACAAGAATATCCAGGGTTGTTATAGTGAATGCAAAGATTTTTTTTTTTTAAGGAATACAAAACCTTATGCTTCTGAGTTAAGCAAACTACTAGAGGTTAGGCTGAAGCCTTCAAGGAAGGAATTTATTCCACATCTGCCTATTGTGAAGTTTCTTGCACCTTCCTCTGGTAGTGGAGTGGCCCTGTCACAGGGAGGATACTAGATGGTGAAAGGACTGATCCAGTCTGGCAATTTCTCTGTTCCTAAATTGCACAGTATTTTTGGGCAAGAAGTGAAGAATACCACTTCCATTCTAAGCACCAGGTGAAATTTAGATAGGTGGAACGAATGAGTGTTAGAATTTGGCCCAGAGAAACATACCTACTAGTGCTAAAAGTACAATGAGATCATTAACTACTATGAACTCTCAGGACTTTGGCTTCAAACCCCACCCAAAAGGCAGCACAGCACTCCTTAACATTCCAGGACATTGATTCAGTCTGGTTCACAGGGAAGCCACCCACTTTCACAGACACCGCCTTGTGCAGTAGCTCTTGGGTTTATCTTGGTCTCCCACCCAAGCACCACCCATCTGAATTCTAGTTTATAAGCTCTGATGAGATCTCAGACTAATGGTGTACATCTACAAACAAAAACTGAGGATAAAATCTGTCTGTCTGAATGCATTAAGGAAATATAAAGGTCACATGGTTTCTTTACGTGCCACTTAAAGCAAAACTGTCAATTCTGGCAAGCCTCATTTTTTACATACCGTAAAAACAATAAAAAATCAGATAGAGAAAGGGATGCATCTAGCAACCAAAACCAGAGGAAGGTGCTGGGGATGGAGTCAGCTAGCATGTAAATTGCAGCAACTTTCAGCTAAGAAACCATAGCAGGGCTTCTACTGACTCAGGGCCAAATTCATCCTGGGGGTAATCTCAGTGGAGTTACACCAAGGATGAATCTGGGGTTCAGGAAATAGGAAGCCTTCCTTTCGCTCAGCTGGTAAAACTATTGTCATCTTATTCCAGAGTCACAGCCTCTGTTTCTGGTGAGGGATAAGTTAGTCTCTCTCTCTCTCTCTCACACACACACACTCAGTGCCTCCAATCACAATTTGCAGTTCTGCTCATTGGCTAATTTTATTGCCAGTGTGTTTTTAACGATGACCTTGAACCATGGCCTTGCTCCGACCTTCATATTGGTGTGACCACACCAAAATGCAGCTTCCGTGCAAGAGGAGTGAGCTCTGTTTGCACATGGCTCATTGATACACAGGTGTGCACTACTCAAAAATTAGCACTTGCGATTATACAGTCATTTTCTGCTGGGACCACCAGATGCCAGTGCCAGTTCACATAGGAAAAAGCCACTGAAGTCAACAGAAAGACACCCATTGACTTCAATAGTCTTTGGACCACACTCTCGTGGTGCTAGTGAACCAGTCCAATAAAACAGTAGTGGGAGGGCCTGACCTGTGATAACTGAGATTAAAACAGTGAGTAAGTCTGAGCCCAAATTGTTTGAATCAAAACACCCCCAAACATCCAGGGCTTTGAAATCAAACCCAGAATCCATGTCCAAATCTCATGAATGGCCCTGGGGTAACATTTTCAAAAGAATCTAAGTGACTTAGGAGCCCAAGTAACAAAGACTTTCATTGGCACTTAATGTGCTAAGACCCAGATCCTCAAAGATAATTAGGTGCCTAATTCTCATTAAAGAGAAGTCAGTGGGCATTAGGCACCTAAATACTTTTGAGGATATGGGCCTAAGTGACATAGGTTCCTTTGAAAATGTCACCCCTTACTTTTACAGTAGGTTGAGCCAAAACCACGAACTCCAACTACCCCCAAACTGTTGCACATTGAAAATCCAGATCCAGATCTGAATTCTGTAGCTTGTTCCCAATCTCTAAATTTTACTCTCCTCTGTACCTGCTGATTTTGCCTGGAATTGCAGGTGGTAAAATACTACCAGAAAGGTTGTTGTCATACTTCCACTCACATTAAAACCATAGACATTCAGGAAAACTTATGAGCAGGCCTGAGTTGGTGGGATTTCTAGCCTGGTTCTCATGCCAAAGACTTTCAATCAAATTAATATAAGCACCTGAAAAATTTGCTTCTATCCTAACAGAATGTTGTCCAGTGGTCAGAGCAGGAAACTGGGAGTCAGAGCTCCTGCGTTCTGTGCCAAGCTCTACCATTGAGTTTCTCAGTGATTTTAGGCAAGTCAATTAATCTCTCTGTGCCTCAGTTTCTCCAGCTGTAAAATGGATGTTTCACCTACCTCACAAGGGTACGGTGCAACTTAATTAATGTCTGTAAAGCACTTCATGAGCCAAGGGTATGGAGGCCTTGTTTTCATTGATTTCATACTGTAAGGAGAGCAGAATTAAAGCTGATTGCTACTGAGAAGCCCTTGTGTCTTATCTTCCTCCATCAGATTGTGTTTCTAAGGAATGTTATGAAATGAGGCCCCATGGGAGCTAATGGTGTCTATTTAAATCTCTCAAATACCTACATGCAAATATACCAAGCAGGCAAGGATTAACTCTAAATCTGACCATATTAGTCAAGAGGCTTTGCATGGTGATTTGGAATTGCTGGGAGAGAAAAAAATATAAAAGTGTTATTTTTGTCAACTTTACAATACAACTTGATCCCCCATGTATAATGAGCTGTAAGCCTGGCAATATCCCAGGATCAGGTAAAGAGAAAACTTTCACCAGGGAAAAAAGCAGTGGAATTCATAGGGTCACAGCATCATAGAAGTTGGAGATGGGAAATCTTAGGCCATCTCCTTTACTCACCACTTGGCCAATTCAGGGTTGTTCCTTACAGACTGTTCCCGAAGGCTCTGTCAAGTCCTTTTTAAATGGGCTTCCAGCAAGAAATGTTGCATTTTTACAGCGGTTTTCATCCTATGGGGTCCCAAAGTACTTTACAAATTATAGCAGAGCGTTTCAAAACTGTCTAAGAGATTTGCTCACCCAATTCCCATCAAAATCTCAGCTGGTATGTATATCCCACTGTTAAACTGCTGCTACCTCAGGGGTACCCGGGTGCTGAATTAGAACACCATTATGTAACAATATACCTTCCCTGGAATATTGTGTTCACTTCTGGTCACACCATCTCAAACAGCATATAGGAGAAATAGGCAACAGGAATCATTCGAGGCCTGGAAAAGCTCTCCTAGGAAGAGAGATTGCAAAGATTGGGATTATTTACCTAAGGGAGGAGATGAATAAAACAGGACATGATAAAAGTGTACAGAATAATGGATGGTATATCAGGATCGTCTCCTCATCCTCCTCTTATAGTACAAGAACAAGTTGAAAGGGACAAAATTTAAAATGAATAAAAGGAAATGCTATTTCACACAATGGTTAATTAGCCTATGGAACTCACAACCACAAGATATTATTGAAGCCAAGAGTTTACAAGGATTCATAAAAAGGATTGGACATTTCCAGGGATGACAAGAACATTCCAGGTTATAATAGTAAATATTAAAACAAAAAGCAAGAGTTCTGGAAGGCATGCAAACTCTCTTGCTTCAGGACATAAGCCAACCTCTAAATCAGGAATCTCAAACTCAAATCACCATGAGGGCTACATGAGGACTAGTACATTGGCCTGAGGGCCACATCACTGATGCCTTTTCATACAAAGATACAAAAGCCCCCCCCCACTCCATCCCTTCCATGAGGCCCCGCCCTGCCCCACCTTTTCCCACCCCTGCCCTGCCCCCATTCCAACCCCTTCCCCAAAGTCCCTGCCCCAACTCTACCCACTCCCTGCCCCTATTCCAACCCCTTCCCCAAATCCCCAGCCCAGCCCCGCCTCTTCTCTGCCTCCTCCCCTGAGCGCGCTGCGTACCCACTCCTCCCTGCTCCCTCCTGGAAAGTCCTAAGCGCTGCCAAATAGCTGTTTGGTGGTGAGAAGCGTTGGAAGGTAGACAGAGGAGTGGGGACACAGCGCGCTCGGGGGGGGGTGGAGGCGGAGTGGAACAGGGAGTGAGGGGAGCTATGGTGGGCCGCAGGAAATAACTCTGCAGGCCATGTGTTTGAGACCCCTGCTCTAAATATTGGGGGTTAGAAGGAAACTTTCCCTAAAGTTACTCCATAACTTCCTGCTGCAGGGTTTCTTGCGTCTTCCTCTGAAGAGGCTGGTGCTGACTACCATTGGAGACCAGATGCTGGGCGAGAAGGATCACTGCGTTGATCCAGTACCTTAATTCCTATGTTTCTGATACCTTGCACAACAGTCAAGGAGGAGAAATGGTGGCCAAAGACACTGGAGTAAACTTCTGCTCTAATGAAAATTGCAAGTGTTTTATGCCCATGGAGAATATACATGGTTTCTGTTAACACATCTCCAAAACAGCCACATCAGATCATCATTCTAAGGCATTTTATGGAAATTATTATTAGGAGAAGTATGATGGTAATGCCCAAAGGCCCAATTGACACTGGGCCCCATTGTGCTTGGCACTGTACAAAAGTAGTTGAGGCAGTCACTGACCCCAAAAAGCTCACAATCCAACTAGATAATAGGTGGGAGAAAGGAAATATTATTATCCCCTTTTGATAGGTGAGGAACTGTGGTACAAAGAGGTTAAATGATCTGTGCAAGGTCAAATATAAATGCTGGGGCAGACGTAAGACCTGAACTCAGATCTCTTGCAGGCAGGCTTATTGCTTTACTTGCCAGACTTTGTGTCATTTTCTAACAACTTCACTGCCTTGAACTGATTGTTGGTGGCAGCAACAGTGGGATGAATAGGGGTGCAGGCCTCATACTTTATTTGAGAGCATGATTGCATGACTGAAAATATATTTTTCACAGCCCTTATTAGCAGATGCATGATTCCCTGTCTATTGATATTTTTAGATCCCATGCTTGCTAGCAGCTAAAATCAAGGCATGCGCTCTAGACAGAGTATCACTGCAGACAAAGTGACATTACATTTGATGTTTGAGGATAAAATTAAAGAAAACTCTCAGCGTCCTCCTCACATTCCTATATTTAAGGAGAAATACAGCCGAGTTTCGGTTGATCTTGGCCTCCTCGCTGACCTGGGGCAGTAAATTTTTCCCCCTTTTAGTGTTTAAATAGTTTGTCAGTGAATGATCCCATTCATAAAGTGCTGGTGATGACAGTTCTGCAAAGCTAAATGGCACTTATCTGTGCACCTAATAAATCTGCAACAAAAATAAACAGAGGGGAAAAGGAAAAAAATTAACAAAGCCAGAGAGCTAAAAAAAAATAATTTGTAGGTATGCAAGGAGATTGTCGTTTAAACTGACTGCAGTAGTGTTGTTCAGATTTACTCCAACTTCCTGTCCCTTCTTGGCTGAAAAGGGAAAGGGTTGGGTTGATACTTGGAATTTTGCCGTCAGTTATACTTTGTGTAAATTTGGAGTAACTCCATTGCTCCAATAGCTCTCGCTCTAGCTGGGTTCTTGTCTGGGTACCCATTGCCATTGTGGCTGATTTGCAATGATGTAATTGAGCTCAAAATTGGCCCAAGGTATCGGTTTGTGGATTGCAGTCATGCTTGCAAGTTCATATTTTGTTCATTAAGGATTAGAGCCAGCTGCTTGGAAGGTTACTGAGATAAGTGGGGCATAACATACTTTGTACTTCCTTGTGTCCTGAAGAATCACAAACAACCCCGTTGAATTGCCAAAACTACATTCACGGAGTTGGAGCTTGTGCAGTGCTGGCTTGCTGTTGAGATAACATAATGGTAGATCCTTATGTCTCTTTCCCAATAGCCGATCAAGATTTCTTCCTAATGCTCAGGAGAGCATTTTTCATCCTGTCTGATGTAACCGTGGATCCTCCCATTGTTCTTATGAATATGTGATCCACTGCTGAATCCTATTAAATCCTTGACTCCAATAATATCATGTGGCATTGAGTTTCACAGGCTAATTTGCCAGGTGACGTGAGGTTTTACACTCAACTCAATGGCATTTCTCTGTCTAGCTGTCTGCAATGCAATAATGTTTGAATGCCGCACCCCATCAATTCCAAAATTTCAGGGACCGTTCTAGGCATCAGTGGACAGAACCATATTGATTTTGGTTAAAATTGGAACTGGGAGGGGGAAATGAGGGACTCATGGATCCCCTGGCATCTGGTTGCTTTCTATAGATCAAAAAAGGAGAGGATGGCAGCCATTAAAAGTTTCAAGCATAACAATACCTCCCCCCATTCAGTTCTGCTCTTCCTCCAGTACAGATTTAAAATGTTGACATCATGAATGACATATTTGCCTGACAGAAAGAAAAGAAATAAGAATGGTAGGGTGAAGAGTGGGGCCCATGAGTGGAATGGGGGTGCATACAGGTCACCTGGTATGGGGCGGGGGAGAATAGGGGAAGCTGTTATGATGGGAGAAGGAATGGAGAGGCACATAAAGACACTGGAATGGGAGGAACAGGGGATGGGTGACACAGAATCCTTGGCAGGAGGAAGAATGGCGGAATCTGGTATGGGGGGGGAGGGGGAACTGGGTGCATGGAGGAAAAGAGTGCATTAGGGGAATGGAGGAATGGGGCACACAGAGCCCTGGCCATGCAAGGAAAGGGGGAATGGAGGGCATGAGTGAAATGGGAGGCCACACAGACCCCTTCCATGGGGGAAAGAGGGGCATTCAGAACCCCTAATGGGGAAAATGGGGGGTCCTTACATTGGAAAATGGGGAGAAAGGTGGGAATGGGAGGCCCAAAGAGCCCTGGCATGGGGGTGTGCGGTAGGGTGTATAAACTCCACTCTAGGTAGTCATGGGTTAACAGGGGCCTGAGTTTAATTAGGCTACTGGGTAGCACCTGGAGGGGTGTCAGGCATAATTGGTGATCAAACCCAGTTGGGGTGAAGCTGGGTGTTCATGAAGGAAGAAGCATAGGGGAGGGGAAAAGCTGCTTGAGGAGGCCTATGGGGAGACCCGTGTGAGAGGTAGCAGGGCTGAGAGTGGTCTGGAGCTAGAACCAGAGGGTCCCAAGTCAGGAGGAGGCCAGGGGTAATGAAGCTTGGAGTAGGGTTGCCACCCTGTCCAGGCTTTCCCAGGATCATACCTTTTCTGAGGTAGCTGTCCAAAGAAACCTGTAAGGTGCTCAAAACACACAGCCAGCTGTCCAGTCTTACAGGCCCAGGACCATCCTGCATGTCCTGTCTTTTTTTACCTCAGGGGAGGCTACCGCCAGCTTGGGGCTAGAGGCTGGTTGTCCTCAGGCGGGAGGAAGCTGGAGGCAGTGAACTCAAGAGGCAGTGATGGTAAAGCCTAAGGGGCATTCAGATTCAGATTGGAGGGTCTGCAGGGAAGAGGGAAAAGCTTTTCAGTCACTAACAGGGCACTAGAAAGTGAAGATCCCTGACAGGCACCTGACTGGAACAAGCTGCTGTGATTAACCCTGTGGGGAGAAGCCCAGGCGATGTTGCTCATTACAAAAAGTCCAGGAACGGGCTTGGAAAAAGGCCTGAAGAAAGGCTAATGTTAAGGAGGCAGCGGCAAGGTGTCTGGCTGAACAGACCTTGGCAGCTCATCCTAGGGTCTCTGGGCTGGAACCTGTGTGGTGGGAGAGCCTGGGTTTCCCAACCAGCCACTGGGGAAAGTGGCATGAGGCCCCCTGACCTGAGGGGACAAGCACAATTCAGAGCCCAGAGGGAAGAGTGTAAGAACCACTGGGCCTCAAGTCAGCAGTGGTAGCCCTGACAAAAGGTCTTGGAATTATTCACTGAACTCTTGCTTGTTGGCCTCTCAGTTACCTGGAAGACTTGTGGAACTAAAACGTGACCTGGCCGAGGGGCTGAGTTGCAAGAAGAGGCAGGCCGCCAGAGGACTGGAGTGACTGTTGGTAGGGGACGCCAGACAGAAAAAAGAGCTGCCACATCATGTCCAGCCACGAGGGGTACACGAGTGGTGAGTCCACCCTTCCACAGCGGGAGAAATGGGGCAATGGTATGGTGGGGCAAGAGATACATAGAGCCCCTGATATGTTCCAGAGGGGCAAATATTATGTTTTACTTTTACAATGTTGAGACAAATTAAGCAAATATTTGGAGAACTCACAACGGGGCACCTCCTTTGCAGGAGGGAGAGAATTGTTTTTATTAGACTAATAAGCTTGTTTTGATACAAAGGATTAAACATTGAGACAGCACCTGTCACATGCACAGATGCGGCTTTTGGTTGGTTGGGGTGTTTTTGTTTATTAAAAGCCATCTTAATATGAATGGTGCTCTGCACAAGTGTCAGACTCCAGCCACACAGATCCAATTGCAGGATTGGGACCATAGTTAGGAATAGAACTAGTTGCAAATTTTTGAGCAAAAGTTTTCTTTGTTGAAAAATAACCCTTTAAAAATATTATTTTTTTTGTCAAAAATTGTTGACATTTGGAATTTTTGCTTTTATTTTTGTTAAACAAATAAATAAAAACCCTCCTTTCAATATCTTTTCTGAAATAAAATCACTGTTGAAAACATTATAATAACCCTAAAAGCTGGGGGTTTGGTCAACAAAAATGTTCAATAACCCATTTGGAAAACTCTTTCCATAATGCTTTCAATAAAAATTGGGGGATTTTTTTTTTAAATCATGATATATTTTGAAAAAGCAAAACATGGGTTCCTTTCAAACTCTTAATAACATCTTTGAATGTTTTGTGTGAGAATGGGTTTTCATTTCTCAACCAGTTCTAGTTAGGAATATTTTTTTTAAAATATCTTAATTTTACCTTAAAAAACAAGGGTTTGAATTAGTTATTTTGATTTCAATCTAAAAGAGTATCCAAACCATCCAGAGCTCTAGGTGCCTTTGAAGGATATTGATAACTTGGAGAGGGTTCAGAGAAGAGCCGGGAGAATGGTTAGAGGATTAGAAAACGTGACTTCTAGTAATAGACTCAAGGAACTCAATCTATTTATCTTGACAAAGAGAAGGTTAAGGGGTGACTTTATTGCAGTTTATAATTATCTGCGTGGGGAACAAATATTTAATAATGGCCTCTTCAGTCAAGCAGAGAAACATATAACCCAATGCAACAGCTGGAAGTTGAAGCTAGACGAATTCAGACTGGAAATAAAGCATAGATTTTTAATGGTGAGGGTAATTAACCATTGGAACAGTTTACCAAGGGTCATGGTGGATTCTCCATCACTGACTATCTTTAAGTTAAGATGGGATGTTTTTCTGCTGCAAGAGACACTACAGTATTGCCATTATATTACACTTTGTTAAAAAGTATCTCATGGGTTATAATGCAGATCACATTTCTGGAAGTGTCCGCTGACCCGTCACTCTACTTCTGGCTGTCATGGGAAAGGGCTCAGATTAGAATTTTTTTCCCATTGAATGGACATCTATGCAAATATTCAACCCCTTTCATATTTAAACAGGGATGGACTAACTAACTGGGTGAAATAAGGTAAAACCAGACTTGAGCCATCACCAATTATATGAACCAAAACTTTCTTTTCCAAGTTTGGAAAAGCGTTCGATTTCTATTGTGATTCTTGCACTGCTTTACATTCCGTGGGTTTAGATTAGTCTGGAAACAGAAATAACGAGAAAGTCTGTTCTTGGTCTTTTTCTGACTCTGAGTGTGGAACTGGGATGTACCAGGTAATCCCACAAGAAAGCTTGCTCTGATGAGATTTGAAGATAGAGGCCTGGCTGAGTTTAGAAAGACTAATCATCCAAATACCAAACATTTTTGTCGTCCTGTCCCCACCCCTGGCTGCTAAGAACACCTCACTCGTATACCCACAAAAAGGAAAGAGACCAAACTGATGAACAGTAAACATGGTGTTCAGCAGGCAGAATGGTCCTGGGGATTGAGAAGAGTACAAGGAGCCAGGCTTATCTTTGGGCTACTCAGATTGTAGGTTCCTTGGAGTAGGGACTGTCTTTGTGTTCTGGGCCTGGGCTGCCTTCACTTCTGCACCTGCTGCAAAGGCCCCTCTGAGGCTTTGGAGGGGTGCAGAATCTCCAAGGCACAGGGCTACCCAACCCAAACCCAACCCTGCCCCACCCCAGCCCACAATACCCCAGAATGCGCCTTGCTCAGGGGGTGGAGCTGAGCCGGCCCTCTCTTTGCCGGTCATAGAGATCCCACTGCACCAGGGGAATTCCAAGCAGTGGCCTAGGCCTGTAGACCAGCCCATTTATTTCAGCCTGTCTGCGCAAAGGGGCCACAGGTCAACAATGATATAGGGTTGCCAGTTTTAGTTGGACATATTCCTAGAGGTTTCCTGGAGGTTTCATCACACGACAGAATCTTACTTAAAGATTAATCTTTTATTCTTGGAGACTCCAGGACAATCCTGGAGGATGAATGAGGCCCCAGGGCTCCTAGGTTCTATCCCTAGTTCTGCTGACTTGCTCTGTGATGGTAGACAAGTCACTTCACCTCTCCAGGCCTCCATTTGTTAATGAGGAAACTATTACAATAAATTGGCTGTGTGTGTAATGGGGAAAGGGGATGCTCCGGCAACATTCTGTATAACTATCCACCCCCCTTCCTCCTGCACCTTTTCAAAAAACATTGCACAGAGCTATTGGATGTAAACCCCCGACAAATAGATGTTAATAGCCCCCACACAATTTCAAAGAGAGACACCATACACTTCCTCAGTAAAACAAACATGTAGTACACCCAAAACACACTGTAAATCGTATAAAATAGTGTAAACCGCGTTTGGAATCCTATGAATAACTTTTCAACAAAAGCAGTAAAACCAGTAAATCTCTGGTGTGCCTTGTGCAGATGTTCCCCCTTTTGTTTCTGTTCCAAACATTCAAATGTAAGGTTTCAGTATCACATGGTCTATGCTTCAGCACACACATCCGAACACGTCCCCTCTGATCTTCTCTCAGAGGTGACTGCTCAGTCTTTATGGCCAGACCATAGTACCTAGGGTGTGTCACCTGGACCCACCACTGCTTGAAGCAGTGTCTCAGTCCTTTCACGCACCCCAGAACCCCGTCAGCAGACAAACAGGCTCGGGATCCTCATAGCTAGCAGCATTCCAGCCCTGGGGTCAATAGCTGACTAGTCCTCACAATTGCTCGTGAAACAGAATCTGTACCAGCGTCCAAAGCAGTGCACAGATTGGGATGAGCATATAAAAGATCCACTTCTGGATCTCTGTAAGGCTCTCACCCTGTAGGGCACCATCTTCCCCCGCATAAACCCAGCCAAGTCAGACAAGAATTCACAGATCCTCCCCTTGTTAAGTGCTGCCCCATTCTCTCTCTCTCTCTGAGGCAGAATCCCACTTCAGAGCCCTTAGCGGATAGCTCAGTGTGAGTTCCACAGGGTCTGTTGCCTCTAGAGGAGACAAATGCTTCTCCCCCCAGCTCTTCCTACAGGTCCATAAAATACTCCATGGTGGACCAAACATTATTCTAATGGAGAGCTCCCCTGGTAAATAAACCTGGAAGAACGCTGACCTGTATCCAAAGTGGGGCAGGGAGTGGGATCCAGCCGTCACAGCAGGCACATCGCTTGGTCCTGTGTTGATCAGCTGATGAGTCCACAGGGCTGCCTGTCTTTAATTCCTGTTCTCGAAGTTGCTGTGCTACTCTCTGCAGAGAGAGAGAATATCCAGCTAACATCCATGTTTCCTCCCCACTGTTTCTCACCCCCTCCCCTAGAGAAACAAAGTCAAATTCTGCAGCCTAAAGCACGTGGGGTACAGGTGCACATCCACTGACTCCGAATTGCTCATCTGTGTGTCACAGGCCTTATACTGCTATTGAAGATTTTCCTTTAGCTCAAATGTCAGGGGCCCGCATTTTGGAACAGGAAGATGACAGTTCTGTCGGTGCCGCCATGAAGCTCCCAGTGCATGTAACATTGTGTTGACAGCTATGAGAGCATAAATGGCCATGAACTCATTACTACCCATCCTACTGGACATGAGTGTTAGCTAATGTTTGGGAAGGACTTTAGTAGACCTGGAAAGTGGGGGGTGCGATTTGGCTCGGGTGTGTTGGTTTCTTTTACTTCATGGACATATGGGAAGCATTCACCCAAAGGTTGCTGCGGCTAGCGCCTGCACTCTAGCATTCCCACCAGCCTTCTTCTCTCGGAAACACCTTTGTCTAATGAATTTTTTAAAACATTCTTGCTAACCACAGGAAGCCAAACAAAAAGCTGAGTCAGCCCCGGACCACCTGAGGTTGGGAGTAGCTCCCTAGTATTTGTGGAGCCACTCACCCTCCTCCTGCCCTAGGTTGTTTGACAAAAAAAAAAAAAAAAAAAAAAAAAGGAAAATCAGTGGTTCCAGCAGATAATGGATGTGCTGGAACAGACTGGACGGGGGTTAGCTCACTTCGTTCGACTGGCAACAACCTAGCAGCATACCTTTCTAGCTTGGCCTGGGCAGATCACAGCAGCCGCAGGAGGCCTCCTTTGTAGCAAGTACTGCTATGCGACCGCATTATTGTTCCAGTGATTCAGATAAGCATGCTGCTGTAGCAGTGTGGCAGGGGCTTCGGATAGCATTCCTGCTCATAGCAGGCACCTGCTTGAGAGGAAAGAGGGATTCCTCTTGGTTTAGTAAGAAATATCTTCTGGAGATGCCCCAAAACACCCTGGGTTAGGTTTCAAACCTCCCCCCCGACCCCGAACTTTCACTTCAACTAGACTATGGTGTGAATATATAGTGATCCCAACTCTCTTTTGAAGTCTGGGGTGTTCTAATTAATTTCTGATTTATGCCTTTCAAGCTCATCACGTTTTGCCCTTATCCAAAATGGCTGCTATTTCCATTACTGCCAGTGGGACTCTTCCCTTAGTAAGATGGCTGCCATGTCCCTTTGAGCTTGAGGCGGTCCTGGGCAAAAAATGGATACCACCTCCATCCAGCCCTTCTAATAGAGCTAACGCCAAGTTGCCTTCAAGGAAGATGATGGCCCCTTAACACCCTGTGAGAGAGTCAGGCAAGGGGCAGGATAATGTGGAGGTGCCATCAATGGAGCTGTTGGATCAGCAAGGAGAGGGAATGCAACAGGGAAGTATAGGAAATCTAAGAAATGTAGACAGCACGAGGCAGACTGAGGAGAGTGTAGGGAAATGAGGCACACTGAGGGAGTGCAATGGAACATGGTGGTGGCAGAGAGGGGAAAGCATGGGGGGAAAGGGATGGAAATATTCTGGGGCAAGAGGGAGGCGGGAGACTGGGCAAGCATGTTCGGTGAGGAGTGATCCTGCATTGGCAGGATGATGGAGTGGGTGTTCTAACAGGTCTCCTTCTCCCTTTGATATCTATGATTCTATGAGATTTTTGGCAGTGTTGTACCCACATATAGTCTTGATTCAGCCTTGAACCCAAACCCTGAATTCTAACCTAAATCTGAACTAGATCTGAAATGACTTGACCAATGTTACCCAGCAGGCCACTTGCAGAGTGAGGAATAGAGCTCACGTCTCCTGAGTTCCAGTCTATCCAGTAGGCCACACTGCCTCTCATACTGGGTCTTGATGAAGGTGGGATCTCTGAATATTAGGGTCTGATCGAAGCCCATTGAAATCAATAGAAAGACTCCCATCAATGTTCATGGGTTTTGTATCAGCTGAGCAAATACTGAACAGTAATTTAGGCAAAAGTAGTTTAAAGTTTATAAACTACCTGGCTTTGACAGTGTTCTCTCCTCTTTTGATTTGAGTTTGTTTTCTATGAACTTTCTAGAGGTCGAGTTCACTGGCAGGAAGGATGGTGGAAATGACTGATTTTAAGTGAATATCAGAATATTTGTAGAGTAAATGTTGAACTCGTAAATATAAATCACACTGGAAAGCTAGATGCAAAGAATGATGCTCATCCAAAAGAAGAACAGAAACTCTGAGTGATTTATGGATGCATTCAAAAATAACCAGTGCAGTTAAATATTAAATACCCACAGCAAATAATTCACAGTGATTAGAGCTGGATTAAGATTTTTCCCACTGAAAAATGGCATTTTGTCAAAAACAATTTAGAAGGGGGCAGGGAATGTCATTTTCTACGCTATTAATTTTTCAATAGGAAATTTCAAAGCCAAACAAATTTTTGTTTTGTTTTAAATTGACGTTTTCGTTTTGTTATAGGTTTTTGAAAACTGAATTTTTTTGAAACTTCAGATTTTTTATATTTTTGTTCCCCTCTCCTTTTATTTTTATTTTTTTGATGGGCTCATTTTTTTTTCTTTCTTTCTTTCAATTTCCCTTTTTCCACTGTCACATTTAAAAACGTCCTGAACTTTGAGAAGTTAGACTGAGGAAAGGAAAACTTTAAAAACAAACCGCCCTGAACGTTTTTTCATGGCATGGAGCTGAGTGGCAAAAAAAAAAAAAGGGTGGACAATGAAATTTCAAAATTTTAGAAATTCAGCATTTTTTAAAAAAAGTTTTGAAAAAAAGGAAAAATTGTTCTATTTCCAACTTTGCAAAATGGAAATAACTGACATTTTTGTGAAGTTGTTGTTATCAGCTCCACAAAGGATTTGCACATCAAAAATAATTTAGCAAAAGATTCTGAATTCCAAATAAACTTGACAAACTGCTAGACATGTACAGACACTTGGCAAATAGAAAGGTGAAATTCATTAGGTAAACTATTCACAGCAAATTATGTTCCTAATTCTAGTCCGCACAGAAAATGATTGGATTTGAGACATTTGAATACATTTCATTTACAAAATTTTGAATCTATGGCTACTAGGAAGTCATAGATTTTTAAGGCCAGAAGGGACCAGTGTGATAATCTAGTCAGACCTCCTGCATAACACATGTCATAGGACTTCCATGTAGTAAGAACACCAGAACAAGTCATTACTTGTGATTGAACTAGAGCATATGTTTGAAAAACACCCAGTTTTTATTTAACTTCCAGGGATTCACCACAACATATTGTGCCTATATTCTAGCTGATAGGACAGATACCAGACTTCTGGCCTTCCACTCTTATACTCATTCCTTTTCTTTTGCATCGCCGAGTGTTTGGTGACTTTGTGGAATGGGCACCTGTTCAAAAATTTTGAAAAATTTCAGCACAATCCCTAAAGTAGGAAGGATATCTGTGATTAAGACACAAGGTTACAAGTTAGGAGATCAAAAGTAATACCCTCATCCTTTTCTGCCATATAAAAGGGGAGGAGAGGTGTAAAGGGGCCCTAAATGCCATATCTGTCTGGTGGAGGATCCTCCCAGCACAGGAACGTGAAGACAGCTGTAAAGCTTCCCCCTCACTCTCCGAGGACCACCTTGGTCCTGACGCTGCCTCTGCTGACACTGCCTGACTCTGTCTGTGCTAGTGTGACACACAGAAGAAATCCTCTGTCTAGGATTTGGAAGAGAAATGACACGGAGTCTTATTTATATATTTAATTTTTAATTAAAAAATAAAGGTTATTTTAATACATCTCTTGCAGCCTTCGGGCAAAATGCACCCTCAACAAGACTTTAGGAAACACGATGCATATCTAGTCTTGGCACACAGGTCTTAAAAACAAATGCGAACTTTCTTCAGCCGCTTCTTAACTCCATTACTTTCCCCTAACCCTGAAAACATTTAAATGCTTCTTGGGGGGGAAAAAAAAATACAAACCCTACAATAATTAGAAATGGGTCTGAAGCAAAAATCCCAGTTCTGGAGCAGCTTGAAATCCAAACTGTGATCTCAATCCAGATTTTACCCAGTGGCCTTTACCTTTATAAAGGTTTGCCCCACAACCCAGATCTGATCACCTCAAACCTCCAGGAGAGATCTGAAATCTGAACCATGACCTGGGTCTGAATCTTGCACCTATCTTTATAATGGGCTGAACCAAAACCCTAGGTCTGTGCATCCTCCAAAAAACTGTTTCGCTTGGGCCCATGCCTAACAGAAATAAGTGCTGGTTAAATGAGAAATCGTGCTGTAAAAGTTCCCCTGTTCCTGGCAGTCACTGCCTTGAGGCCAGACTAAGTGCTCTGTCCATTTCTACCTTAAAAGGCAAAGATACGGCCAAGCGAACACACCGAACCCTCCAAGATGGTCATATCACTACACAACCACCTCCCACGGCATGAAAGGAACCCTGGGCTTTTCCTGATTCTCCAGGCTGTCTCACATTTCTAGACACAGTTTCTTCGGAAGATAGCAGTAAAGTACTCAGGCCCCCTTGTTATCTGCAGGAAGGACTTACACATGCTGTTGGGAAGGGAAAGACTATCACCATATGCATTGGGTTTCTTTGTTCCAAGGTGGCCCATGCTGGTTGATTCCCAATGGCACAAAGTGCACAAGCTCCTGACTTATACACAAGGTCTTTTTGTTTTATTTATTTATTTATGTTTTTTTTCTCTTTCCTTTTTCTGTGTTTTTTTTTTCCTTTTCTTTTTTTTTTTTCTGTTTTTCCTCTTTTAACTTGAGGGCGTCGTCTCCTCTGGGGAGGGCTCCACTGTGTGCTCCGGAGACTTTCCTGTCTCCAAGGAGACTTCAGGCTTCTCCTCTGTCAATTCAGGCTCTTCTGGGGCCTGAGATGTCTCGAATATCTGCCTCTGAACTTGGCTGTTCATCTTTTCCTCTGCCTCAATCTCTTCTGAGGTGGGGATGGAGTTTTTCTTCGGGCGGCCTTTGGGCTTTGTCGGAGCTTCCTGTCCACCTTTCAGTACCTGGAACAAAGATAATAAGTGTTTGGACCATTCTGAACTGCACTGGTGTCTGCCATCCAAGTTCCTGATGGTACTTTTAACATTAGGATAAAATCTATCCCTGTTCAAAGAGCGGGCCCAAGGTTTAGGCACCCTTACCTCCTACTCCGGACTCAAGTAGAACTTAAGTGATGCGTAGGCCTTGTGGGGCTTAAATGGGGCTTAATTAATTTAAATGGAGGCAAGTACAAACCCAGAAAACACTAATATCTCAGACTCTATGTAGGGTCCTGAGTTCAAGGCGGGTTGTAAAGGGGTCTCAGTATAGGGTTGCCAACTTCCTGACCCAACAAAACCAAACACCCTTGCACCGCCTCTTCTCCAAGGCCCCACCCTGCTCATACCATCTTCCCCCCTTCCCTCTGTCGCTCGCTCTCCTGCATCCTCACTCACTTGCTCATTTTCACCAGGCTGGGGAGGACTTGGGAGGGACCCAACTCTCAATGCAGCACATGTACAGGCTTGTCCAAAATTCAGCTCCCTTACTGAGATTTTCTTTTCATTCTTAGCTTAAGTAACAACAATCAAACCTCCGCCTGAGTTTCCAAAGTGAATTTTTTTCCTCCCTTCAGCTCTCTCTTGTCTCTTAGAGACTCAATTCTTTTTACTCCTGCTTTGGAACTAATGAGACCCACCTGGTCTTCCTACCAGGATGAGTCAGCAAAATAGCTCTGCCACCTCTATTATCTCCATTTTGCATACAGTGGAACTGGGGCAAAGAGAGGAAGCAACTTGCCTAAGGTCATGCAGCGAGTCAGTGACGGAACCAGAATGGAACTAATGGGACCTGACTGCCCTTCCTTTCCTCTAATACAATACAGGACAGACACAGTGTTGTCATTATTGTAGCTGGAGTGATGTATTGGACAAGTAGAAAAGGAGTACTTGTGGCACCTTAGAGACTAACCAATTTATTTGAGCATGAGCTTTCGTGAGCTACAGCTCACTTCATCAGATGTAGTGAGCTGTAGCTCACGAAAGCTCATGCTCAAATAAATTGGTTAGTCTCTAAGGTGCCACAAGTACTCCTTTTCTTTTTGCGAATACAGACTAACACGGCTGTTACTCTGAAACCCGTATTGGACAAGTGGGCATTCTAGATGTTTTTTGAAGGACAGGGAGGAGGCTTGGTGTACACTAACTGAGAAACTGCATGTAAAGGCTTGAAGTTGGGAATGCATGAAGGAGATAAAGGGAAAAGTCAGGAGAGAAATGTGGGCAGACCATAGGGAGCAGGAGCAGGTGTACAGGAAGAGTTGGAGGCAGGGTCAGAGTTAAAGACAGCTTTAAAAGTGAGAAGCAGGGACATCACTTATCAAAGCTGGACTTAGCTTCATTGAGTTGAAGTCTCTTTATGATCCAGGTGCACCCCCAATTCCCACAAGCAATAAAGACCCCAGGGTTGCCAAAAAATGAAAAGGGAGAAATTTCTGCTCCTCCCCCTTTTGTCCCTTTGCTTTGAATCCGCACTGCTATCCATGGCCAGTCTTACCCAACATACATTCAGCCATGTGAGCTTTTGAGCAACCAGTTAGCAGTAACAAACTGAACTTTAAAATTCTGGACCAGATCCTCAGCTGGTGTAAATCAGCATAGCTTCATCGGCAGAATTTATGCCAAAGACTTCCAAATGTACACCCAGATTTACTCCAGCTCAGGATTCATCTCTCTGACATTAGATTGGAGGCCTGGTTGGGAACCTTTTGATCTCTTACCATTTTCTTCCACTTCATCCTGCGGTTCTGGTACCAAGTCTTCACCTGGAGCTGAGTCAGCCCCAGTGACTGGGCAAGGTCCAGCCTAGAAGACAAGAGATACAGAGACTTGACAAAGGAAATGAGTCCAGATGCACTGCAGTAGCCAATCCCTGATTGTATCCTGTAGAGAGAATGGGGGGCTCACATACAGCGAAGTAAATTCCAGAAAAAGATCGCTATCAGCTTCTCCTAACTCGTCTTTTCTCTCCAGTTCAGAGGAGAATTACAAATCAGTATAAACAGTCATGATCCAAATTTAGGATCCAAAGAAGTATGGTCTTATGGAGGAAGCAAGAATGGTTTTGTGGTTATGACGCAGAATAGGGAGAGAGGAAGAGATGGAAACAGACCAGCTATCCTATGTGTTTTGTTGGGCAAGTGAACGAGGACAAAAGTTCAGTCATCCAGCTGGAGACAACTTGGCCCTGACATTCAGCACCTCTGAAAATCAGGCCTTAGGTGTCTCAAGACAGCACCCAAGAATTCACACCCAAAATCAGAGGCCACCTTTGAAAATTTTGGCTGCCTTTATTGTGCTTCACTTTCTCTATATATAGACTGGAGATAAGGATGCTTTCTAACCTCAAAAAGGTGTTGTGTGTCTGAATTTATTAATTTGCTGATATTACAGTGATGAGAGCTCTAGAAATGCCTATAAATAAATTTGTGTGTGTTGGGCCTTCCGGGGAGCTACAGTAGACAGCACAAATGCTTATCCTAACTTATCCGGGCCAAACCTCCAAATCTGTAATGGTTCCTTTATGACTATTAATCTATTTATTTCTTTACAAAGCCTGAGATCTGGAGAGCCTGGGCCAAATTCATCCCTGATGAAATTCCTTTATTTGTCACTTAAGTGAGAACAAATCTCGACCTAGTGGTGCAGTGGAGCTGCATTCAGGATGAATTTGGCCTTATGTGATTCAGAAATTCTAAGTAGAGCTGGGCAAATGTTCTGCAACAATGTGAAGCCATGCAAAACTCAGATGGGTTCAGGTGCAAACATGGAGTTGCATCTAAACATATTTTAGGTCCTGTGAACTTTCTTTTTGTAGCCCCTGAAACAACATGTTGTATGTCCCTGAAACAGCTTTGGAAACACATTTTCCAAAGCTGAGTTTTTCATAACAAAAGTTGTGATCCAACTGGATAGATAGTGGGGACAGTCACACACACCTATATTCAAATACCCTAACAAACAAACCCGCACGTGCTTTCCCCACTTTGGGACCCCTTTGCAGTTAAAGGGGCTGATTTTCCATCACCTTATATCACTCACCATACTGAATAGCTGGGGTATTGAAGTCAAAAGAGCTACATGGATGAGTTTGGGAGATCAGAATCAAGCCCACAGGTTCCAGACATTATCCCATCTGCACTCCTTGGCTTCTAATTAGCCATGCGACTAAGTAGCTCACCATGCCCCTCAATGTAGCCCCCGTCAAAGGACACAAGAGTGAGTGCAGATCTCAATCCATGCCCTTGCCACTGCGTTACCAACTCATGAGCTCACATGGGAAATATGTCTGTTTGACAAACTCCTGCCAGGAAGCCTGTGTCTTGTCACACCTAGATTACCTGTAACCTTTACAACCTCTCTCCGTGTGCATTAGCCTAGGAAACCAAAGAAACAAATAGAGAGAGAGAGAGAGAAAGGAAGAGCTAGGGGAGCAGAGATTGCTCATCAGCCTTGGTCATGTACAAAGTCAAGAAACCTTCATGTCTCTAATTAATTCAGCAGCCAAGACTGCTTTGATTGATGGTGTCACTCAGCTGGTCACATGAGGCAGTGCTGAGCCAGTCAGCACAACACCTGAGCCTTAGGGGATAGAGAATCATGCCAAATGGGCCAGATATCAAAAGAGCCCAGCATGCTGGGTACTGAGCTCTTTCAAAAAAAAACCATGGCGTAGGAGTCACTATGGGAGCTAGTTAAAATTTGACCCCATTTAGATGCTTAGATGGGGGTTGCACTCATTTGAAAACCTGTCCTTGATTGTGGGTCCTAAGTGTTTGAAAATCTGGCCCAATGTGACCTGTGCTTTGGTGACATGAGTCATCAGATGAAAAAAATAGGCATATAGCTTAGAGGCAGGCTTGGCAGAATTCCATATGTATTTTTTTTCTTTTGACAGATAATATTTATTTGTAAGCTTTTTGTATTGTTAATCAATTTAAATTTTCACAGTTGCAGAAAATTATGGGGGGGGGGGGAGGGCCAGGCAAAAGGGGGCAGTCACACAATCATAATTTAAATGACAGATGTTGTCAAGATTCAAAAAGCTAAAGCTTTATAAATGTCAAGATCACGTCAAAATATACAAAGTAAAATGTCCTGAATCAAACGATAAAAAGTTCTCTAGCAGGATTTTTCTTACTTTGTCTATCTCTAAATTTTGTTTATTATCTATGGCGGGGGGTGGGGTAGGGGGGATTTAGTCAGTTTGTGTGTGTACAGTGAAAACAACATTCACTGACTGATAAAAATCTAATCCTTCCAACCTTAGGCCTTAAAAATTGTTTAAACTAGGGGTTGGTGACACATGGGGTTTAAGGTTTTGTGAACCTCTCAAACACTTTCTTTAGGTTTGCAAAGCTACTCTGTGTTGGCAACCTTTTCTCCTGTAATTTAAACCAACAATTTTCTCCCCACACACCCCAACACATGGGTAATTCAAGTTCTTTAAAACAAACCAAAAAAACCCCTCCTTTTCTTTTTTCGCTAACGAGAGGCACGTGTAACGCGTTTGGCACAGAATAAACCCAAAAAGTTAGGCTGACATGATATGTAAATCTCAAATCACTTTGTAAATAATAATACACCAAGCTTCAGAACTCCTTACATGAGGTAAGTCAGTAGTTACAAAAAGGGAAACTGAGGCACAGAGCGGTGTGGCAATTTGTCCAAGATTACCATACAACACGTTAGAAACGGAGCCTGAAACAAAATTCAAGTGTCCTAGCTTCCACACCAATGAGGTGTCCATTGGAAAACACTTCACAGAGCCACATTGCCTCAAAGGGTAGTCTCAGATCTCCTTTGTGAGGGTTCCAGACAAACAGCAGTCAAACAAGCCTAATTCAGTATAACTAGAGCTGATCAGGAAACCCAGACACTTCTCCCCCTCTTTTTTTTTTTGTTACTTTTTCTATCTTTTTTCCACTGGGAAAATTGGGGGGTGGAGTAAAAAGTATGTGAAATGGGAATGAAAACAAATTTCACACTTTTTTCCAACTGAAAACAAATTGGAAAATAATGAAAAAGTACATGAACATTTTAGAAAACAGTTAAAAATGTGAAAAGTGGGTTTTTTCCTCACTTTCATTTGCTTTTTTTTACCTTTGCTCCCTTTTTCTAATGTAAAAAAAAAAAGAGAGAGAAATGGGTAAAACTTCCCCAATCCAAAAGCTGAAAATGAACAGCTGAAATGTTTTATTTCCCAAACCTGAAAGGAAACTACATTTTAAGTGAAAATGAACATGTCATTTAGACATACATTGATTCAAAATGAAACAAAAATGTTCATTCAACTTAAAACGTTACCGTTTTAGGGGTCACCAAATGAAATGAATAGGCAGCAAGTTTAAAACAAACAAAAGGAAGCGTTTCTTCACACAACGCACAATCAACCTGTGGAACTCTTTATGAGGATGTTGTGAAGGCCAAGACTATAATAGGGTTCAAAAAAGAACTAGATAAGTTCATGGAGGATATGCCCATCAATGGCTATTAGCCAGGATGGGCAAGGATGGTGTCCCTAGCCTCCGTTTGCCAGAAGCTGGGAATGGGCGACAGGGGATGGAACACTTGATGATTCCCTGCTCTGTTCATTCCCTCTGGGGCACCTGGCATCGGCCACTGTTGGAAGACAGGATACTGGGCTAGATGGACCTTTGGTCTGACTCGATAGCTCAGTGGTTTGAGCATTGGCCTGCTAAACCCAGGGTTGTGAGTTCAATCCTTGAGAGGGCCATTTAGGGATCTGGTGCAAAAATTGGGGATTGATCCTGCTTTGAGCAGGGGGTTGGACTAGATGACCTCCTGAGGTCCCTTCCAACCATGAGATTCTATGAATATGGCCATTCTTATGTCATTTTTGTTTTAGTTTTTGGAAAACAAAACACACTGATTTCAAAATGAATATTTGGGGGTTACGTTTTCCAGTCAGAAATCGGAACAATTAATTAAAATTTCCCTGTGGAAAATTTCAGTTTCACCAAAACCATATTTTCCAAAGGGGAAATTGTAAGGTATAAACATCTCAACCAGCTCTAAATATAAACATAAACAGTATTGGTCAAGAGACACTCAGGGAGAGATTGTGACCTTCCCTACTGGTGGCTGCAGTGAGGCTGTTGCTCAGCAAACCCAGCTCCCCATTACACCTCTTATTTATGGCCTAGTCACAGTCACGGTCCTCTATGTTCCCTGAGGGCAAAGACTGCTCCAGTCTAGTGCTCATAGTGGAACTAGCTTCTCTAGAGGGGTTGGGTAATGGGCAGGTTTCTGCCTACACACCCACACCCACACCTGCACTAGCCAGTGGAAATGAGCCAGCATGGGAGAGGGAAAACACGCTGTGCCCTTTCAAAGGGTGAAGCAGGGGGAAATGCTTTGCTCTCTATTCCTTGCATGTATCTCTCTGCATAAATACATGCTGCTATGCACATGTATTGAGCCCTCTCTTTATATAATGCGCGCAGTATGTGGTTTCCATTCATTCATTCTATTCAGGTCACCTTTGATCCTGGGAAAAGTTAGCCTTAATCGAATCCGGTCTTCTGCCCAAGTCCTCCACCAATGGCAAAGTCATCTTTCTCAGTCCAGAAGACGTCACAGTTCAACTAGAGAGAGCTCAGCACCACAACGACTGAGCAGCCCTTCTGCTACCTCTGCTTTTTCCACTTTAAGGAACGTTTTTGTCCTGTGTCTTTTTAAAGTAGTCGTGATAGGCAATGCCATGGGAGACACTCTCCCCTCAGTGCAGAAAGCCCTTGCTAGTCACGGCCAAAGTGTCCTCCAACCAGCCCTTGCCATGCATCACTGTGCCCTGATCCATTTGAAATGAATAGAAGTAAACTAGGGAGGAGCCAGATATAGTTTCCAGGATGCTGGCTGTCCCCTCGCCTTGGAAAAGCTACTGTAGTTCAGAGACAGTCTTTAGTATTTAAAGACAATGTTAAAGGTACCCGATGAAGCAGTGTGTAAATGGAGATCACGTTTCTTTACGGGAGTCATACATGCACTTTGCACTGGGGTCAATGACTGCACTTAGTGCTAGCCACTGGAGAATCAGGCCCCCGATGTGCGACTTACACGACCATATACATCACTGCTGACAGTTCAGCCTAGAGGTCTGGGGATTTGTTTATAAACAAACTAGGGAAATGCAACCGAGATGGAGCTACTATAAGATGGGTAAAACACTTGTTGGAAAACCATTCCCAGAGAGTAGTTATCAGTGGTTCACAGTCATGCTGGAAGGGCATGAGTGGGGTCCCGCAGGGACTGGTTCTGGGTCCAGTTCTGTTCAATATCTTCATCAATGATTTAGATAATGGCGTAGAGAGTACACTTATAATGTTTGTGGATGATACCAAAGTGGGAGGGGTTGCAAGTGCTTTGGAGGATAGGATTAAAATTCAAAATGATCTGGACAGACTGGAGAAATGGTCTGAAGTAAATAGAATGAAATTCAATAAGGACAAATGCAAAGTACTTCATTTAGGAAGGAACAAATCAGTTGCACACATACAAAATGGGAAATGACTGCCTCAGAAGGAGTACTACGGAAAGGGAACTGGGGATCATAGTGGATCACAAACTTAATGAGTCAACAGTGTAGCACTGTTGCAAAAAAAGTGAACATCATTCTGGGATGTATTAGCAGGAGTGTTGTAAGCAAAACACGAGAAGTAATTCTTCCGCTCTACTCCACGTTGATTAGGCCTCAACTGGAATATTGTGTCCAGTTCTGGGCATCACATTTCTGGAAAGATGTGGACAAACTGGAAAAAGTCCAGGGAAGAGCAACAAAAATTATTAAAGGTCTAGGAAACATGACCTATGAGGGAAGATTGAAAAAATTGGGTTTGTTTAGTCTGGAGAAGAGAAGACTGAGAGGGGACATGAAAACAGTTTTCAGGTACATAAAAGGTTGTTAAAGGGGGAGGGAGAAGAATTATTCTTCTTAACCTCTGAGGATAGGACAAGAAGCAATGGGTTTAAATGGCAGCAAAGGAGGTTTAGGATGGACATTAGGAAAAACTTCCTAAATGTCAGGGTGGTTAAACACTGGAATAAATTGCCTAGAGAGGTTGTGGAATCTCCATCACTGGAGACTTTTAAGAGCAGGTTGGACAAACACCTGTCAGGAATGGTCTAGAGCAGTGGTTCCCAAACTTGTTCTGCCGCTCGTGCAGGGAAAGCCCTTGGCGGGCCGGGCCGGTTTGTTTACCTGCCGCGTCTGCAGGTTCGGCCGATCGCGGCTCCCAGTGGCCGTGGTTCGCTGCTCCACGCCAATGGGAGCTGCTTAAAGCGGCGGCCAGTATGTCCCTCGCTCCATGCCGCTTCCAGCAGCTCCCATTGGCCTGGAGCAGCGAACCGCAGCCACTGGGAGCTGAGATCGGCCGAACCTGTGGACGCGGCAGGTAAACAAACCGGCCTGGCCCGCCAGGGGCTTTCCCTGCACAAGCGGCGGAACAAGTTTGGGAACCACTGCTCTAGATAATACTTAATTCTGCCATGAGTGCAGGGGACTGGACTAGATGACCTCTTGAGGTCCCTTCCAGTTCTATGAGTCTGTGATTTCACTCACCTGCTCAAGGCTGCACTGGGCCCTATATTCTCCTCTGTGAGCTCAGAGTTTTACCTATGTTTCCTCTGGTTTTCTGAGAGTCATGTATGTAAATCCCCTGTAGATGGCTCGGTCTCATAGGGTACACCTACACAGCAAGCAAGATTCTGCAGCCGCAAGTCTCAGAGCCCAGGTTTACAGACTCAGGTTTACACTACAGCACAAAAAATATCTGTGTAGACATTCGGGCTCCAGCTCTGAAGCCTACCCCCATTCCTAGAGCTCAGGCTCCACACAGATATTTTTAGCACTGTAGCATGAGCCCGGATTTGCAACTCACAGTTGCAGGCTTCTTCCCTAAGGGTCATGGCCCTGCAGCCACTTTCCCAGCCTTACCCCCAGTCACACCCCAATCCCGTTCCTCTGACCTGTCTGGCGTGGACAGATACTTCTGCTTTTGGAATTTCTTCTCCAGCCCCATCAGTTGGAGTTCTGTGAAGATGGTCCGGCTTCGGCGAGGCTTTTTCAACCGCGGGGTGGGCTGCTCCCCTTCTGACTCGCTGCTGGCATGAGTTTCGCTGGCTGGTGTCTCCGCGCTGGTGGCTCCCAAGGAGGAGTGGGGTGACAGTGCTCGGGAGCTGGGAGCTGCAGGGACAAGGTGAGGGACCACAGAGGGCTGCCGGGTGATGACGGAGATGAGAGGATATGCCCTCAGAGATGGGGACCCTAGGAGGGAGGAGAGAAGGGAAGTACAGTTCAGTGGCAGAATTGTTTAGTGGATAGTGCCCTGGACTGGGAGTCAGGAGACCTGGTTTTCATTCCTGGCTCTGCTGCTAACCTTCTGTGTGACGTTCTTTAGCAAGACACTTCCCCTCTTTGGGCTTCTGTTTCTTCCCTTCCCCCCACACCCCGCCCCCTGCCTCGCACCCCCCAGGCCCCCGCTTCGTCTGTCTCATCTATTCACATTGTAAGACCCTTGAGGCAAGGAGTGTCTTCTACTGTGTGTTTGCCGAGTTGCCTTCTCTAGGTGCGACTGTAATACAACTAATAAATAATCTATTCAGTCATGAGCAGAGCGGGGCCAAACCTTTCAGATGAGTAGAGTCTAATTAGTCCAAAAAAATGCAGTTGGAGATGACCCAAAACTATTTGCAAATTCAAATCAAACTGGGCAAACAGATTTAGCCAAAACAATCAGGGGGGAGGTTTTTGGTTTTTTTTTTACATCTGAAACGTTTCATTTAGACACTTTCAAAAATGAAACATTTTGATTTTTCATTTCAAAACAAGATTTAATTTCTAAATGTAATTAGATCTATTTAAATAAAAAGGTTAAAAAAAATCCAAAAACTAAAACATAAAAAAAACAAAATATTGTCTTGGGTCGACCCGATATGATGATTTTTTTCTTGGATTGTTAGGTTCGGCCACCAAACCGAAAAAAACAATTGTTTGCTCAGTTCTAGCCGTGAGTGATCTATGCAGTAGAGGTGGTTCAGTTTACCATGTAGTTTCGCTGAGAGATGAAATCAAACCAAACTTTATGCCCATCAGTCATTTAATCTGTGCAACTTTCCTTCTCTGTCAGCACCGAATGAATCCCTAGAAATGGGCCCACACTGAACCATCAGGGTTGTACTAACCCTCAGAACTAGGAAGACGTTCAGCTCTGGCTCAAGCACCAATCTTTGTGGCTCGGGGGCCATTCTGGAACATCAAATCCAAACATGCCCAAACGCTCGTGGAAGTTCTGATTCCGACCCAGGCTTCCCAACCCAGGCTTGAGTCTACTTCAGCAGCATCCCAGGTCCTAAGCCCTATAAATCAGGCATCCTCTTACACCTTTGTACAGTGAAACTGGACCAATTTGTGGGGAATGTGTGTTTCATTGTGATGCGATAGGAACAAGAAATGTTGGGTCACGAATCCTGGATTCGATTCACTGCTTTACAGCTGACTTGCTGTGTGATCTTGGGCAAGTCACATCATTTTTCTGTGCCTCAGTTTCCCCATTAGTAACACTGGAATAATAATCCTTACCTCAGAGCTAAGACTTACCTAAGGTTTAATTAATGATTGTAAAGTGCTTTGAGATCTTTAGACAAATGGTGCTCTAGAAAGGCCAGGTATGAGTACCATCATTGGGCCAGATTGTGAACCTCTTACTGCTACTGATGAGCACCTGTTTACACAAGCAGTTCTGTGGATCTCATTGGGCCTAGTATGAGCAACTGTTCACCATTGAAAGTAAGGGGCTGACCATCTGGCTCAGAGAATGAGCAATCACGTTACAAATGCTGTTAAAAGCCTGTGAGTTTCTCTCTTTCTGGATAAATTATCCTTTCAGAATCTCATTGTTCATGCAACCAGGATTAGATTCTATTATTGTCCTCTGAGCTAGAGGACAGGGGTGTCAGACGTAATCAGTCATGCTCCCCATGGTGAGTAGCGCAGAGCAGGCCAAAGAATAAGCCTGCACTTAGCAGCTCAATAATCAAAAATTACATAATCATGGTGAAGTCTTAAAAAAGGCAGTTCTAAGAAAGATGGCTGAATTTAGTCATATCTGACTAAATGATTGCAGTGCTATCCAAACCCCTCCAGTAGCTGCAGCGATCTACAAAACCCAGCTGATTGCTGTGATCTCTACCACTATTTTTCCCTTCACATCAAAACTTTATTCAATTTCAAACAAAAACAAAACCTGAAATCCAAGAGAAGACAAGACAAGAATTTACCAACAACCATTAACTGGTGTAATAGGAAAAAACAGTGATGTTTTGTTTCTATGGATCCTTTGGCACCTCATGACAACGGTGATTTACAAATCCACCAGCTCGCTGGGCCAAATTCTGCCCCAATTTACCCCCCAATGGCTGTACAAAGAGTAAGTTTAGGTACAACTCAGCCCTTCACTTTCCAGTGCCCAGTGTCTTGAATTCTGCCTTCACTGATACTTCCGCAGCCTCATTGACACCAGCTGGGTTGCATGGGAGTAACTTAGGGCAGAACCTCGCCCACTGCATTGGAACCATCTTGCCAGGAGACCACTGCCATTTCTTTCTCTGCCACTGTGGTTTATGAACGGCGATGTGCTCGCCCCCAGCCTGCAGCCTCCTTTGTGCCAGTTACACCAGGGCAAACAAGCTGCAGGGCCCCCCACTTGGAGAATACCCCCAATTCAGGAGGCCCTCTGCAGGAACCATGGGGCCAACTCTACCCCTGCCCTGCCTGGCAGGAAGTCCTGGCACAGGGGATGATATTGGGTGGGACCAAAGACATGTTGGTGGAGTGGCTGGGTGGCAGTCCTAAGCCTTGTCCTGCTGCTATGATCCATGGGGGCCATAGCAGCTGGGCTATAATAGGGCAGCCTCAAGGGCCCCTACCAGCCTCCATCAGGCTCAGGATAGGGAGAGGGCAAGCACAATCCCTTGTGCCAACACAGGAATGGATATGGCCCACTCTATCTCCTACTCCAATATCAGGAGATCTTGGTTAACAGCTTCCCAACCCTGGTACAGAGCTCAAGACCTCCCTGCTCTGCTGCAGGGCTCACACTCCAAATCTTTTCTCATAGCCCAAAATACCATTCCTATTCTTGCACATAAGTGGCTTTTGGCCACAGCCAGACATCTCACTGATACTTTCTCCCTTACACCCCTGCGTGTTTCCAGTGTAGCAGGGAAGAAACCACAAGATTGTTAAAGAGCAATAGATCACCCAAGCTCAGAAACTTCTGAAGGGCTCCAGCTGATTGAAACCTTGAGAGGGAAGCATTTTTACAAAGGACTGGCCTGTAGGAAGCTTAGCAAAGGGTATTTTATAGCAGAGCAATCAGCATTCTTCTTTGGGTTAGGGGTGGCACATGGGGCTGCACAGTGGGAGAACTAGAACAGCTTCCAGAGCTAGGAAAAACTCAGACATCAGGGATTGTTCTTTAGACTGCCGAAAGCTACTTATGTAAGAGGAATATGTAGAGGGGAAAGGGGAATCTCCTTCCTTGTACCATGATCACTGGCCTATGTGTATGTTTATTATTGTAGTGTTAGGTGTGCAGAGTAAGACACAATTGATGAATGCTGGGAAGCACAAGGAACCAGATTTCACGAGAAATGGTTCCAGATCTTCAAGTACTCAGTCCCCTCAACTGGGACCATATTTCTAAGTGCTTAACTCCCATTTAAGCCCCTAAATAAGAGATGTATTTTCCAAAGTGTTCAGCACCCAGCAGATCCTGTTGTGACACATCTAGCCAGATTTTCAAAAGAGCTCAGCACCTTTTTATTTTGGTCTCTATACAGAAGCACGCACTTACTTTGGAAAATCTGGTCTGTTACCCATGCTTGCTGTGTTGCAAGTCAGGATTTGCTATTGTCAGGCTGCTCAAGAGTGCTAGGCAGTAAGCAGCTTGTTAGAGCCATTGGCTCTAACTATTTTCTATTCATTTATTATTTAGGAATATTAAAAAAAACTGTAGATCAAATATTGGGCCAAACAATTGTAGCAGCATCTCTTTAATTGACCATTATTAATAATAATAATAAATAATAATTTATTATTTGTATTTCCATAGCCTCTAGGGGTCCTATTCATAGTTCAGGAATCCATTGTGCTAGGTGCTGTACAAACATAGCACAAAAAGATGGTCTCTGCCCCAATGAAAGCTTCTTTCTAGGTATACTCAGTCCTGTCTTGGCATGGGGAATGGGCTAGATGATCTCTTGAGGTCCTTTCCAGCCCTACATTTCTATAATTCAGTGAAGATGCCTCATCTTCACTCCAGCACCTGACAAGGTTTCTCAGATTTCTCATCCCTAGTTCTGAAGGAATAAGGAGAATTTGCCATGCAGGATGTTTGAGAGATACAGCAAGGAGAGCACTCAGAAAGATACTTGGGATCTGAGACTACCTTACACTGTCTGAGGGAAGGTTACAGTTACAGAAATGGGCCAAAGTCTATGATCCTTGGTCTCCTCTTTCACTGGTTTAAATCAGGGATAGCAGCATTGTAGCCAGAAGAGTGACATGGTTGAGACTTTCAAAGGAGCCTTAGAGAGTTAGGCACCCAACTCCCAAAATCCCAGCCATACAGGTGTAAGTGAGGCGTTGAGGAGGCCCCATGGGTCTGACTAGCTAGATACATTTATAGAGCATTGATCACTGAGGAATCTAGGCTCTAGATCATAAAGTAAAAAGCTAGGGTACAAACTGATCTGAATCTAGATACCTCAAAGATTGGGGGTGTTTGGATACAAAGCCCTTCCTGTTCTGTCTAGATATACCATTGATAATGTTTCAGTCACTATTGTATCTAGATTCCATTCGCACGATTCAAATCCAAACACAGTTCTGGATTTCAAACACCCCTAAGTTTGGATCCAGATATAGATTCTGAACATCCCAGAGTTCAACAGTGCTTGGATCCTTCTCTAGACAGACACAGTAATTGTGGAAATGAAGCAATTTCTTAATCTACAACAAATTAAATATTGGCAAATGGCTCCGTCTGCTCAGTGCTGTCATGACTTGCTCAGTCTCAAACGTAAAGGAGCTGAGACAGCTGTTTTTCCACTCGGTAGCTCTGTCTTACTGAACAGTTTCAGTTGGATACAGACTATAGACTTTCCCATATCACTGTACCCAACACCAACAACAGTTGGACTGTCCCTGAAGTGACCAGATGTTAAGGCTGATTTATCCACGGGTTGTCATATAATAATAATACTTTGCATTTCTATAGCACTTTTCGTCTGAGCATTTCCAAGTGTTTTTAAAAGAAATCAGTCAAGCCTCACAGTGTCCCTATGAGATGAATGACTAATATTGTGCCCATTTTACTGGTGAATAAATGAGCCAGAGTGAGGTTAACTGACTTGCTCAAAGCCACATACTGCCTCCGTGGCAGGGCCAGGAATAGAACCCAGGAGTCCTGGTTCCAAGTTAGAGGCATGTAAAATATTCATAACAAAATACAAAAAGGCTCAGAATTCAGAAGGATATTTTGTGGGAAGTTTTCATCATGAACACCAAGAAAACACCAGGAAAATCATCCCATTTCCCCAAAAGGATTTAATCCAGAATGAGACTTTTTACCAGTCAAATCAGGCTCATTCTGAGGTATAACTCAGATCCATATGGCAGTAACCCTGATTTGCTCCAGCAGCATGTTACATCCACTTCCCACAGACATGAACACAAAGTGCAAGCCAATGGAGAATCAAGTTCCCCTGAGCCGTTTCTGAGCCCAGATGTGCTAACAGGAACTGAAAACACTTGCTTTTCATGAGACCGACCTGAAGTCCGCTCCAACCATCTGTTGGAAGGTTTTGATTAAACTTCTTATGACCACTGGACATGACACAATATATACCACCACAACCCCCACTGGATCACATTTCAAAAGTTTAATGAAAATTAAATACTTCAAACAAATCTTTTTTTTAACTTCTTCCTTCCACCTCTGGGCTCTGTGCGATCTATGCTGCATACCTTTGACACAGACAAATAGAAACTAGGGGAGAAAAGGGAAAGCACTATTTAATTGCACTGTGACTGCCGGCAATGGCAGAACAGTTTCTCCTCCTGGGCAGAGTCAGCTAATTCTGTTTTGGAAAGAAAGAAGAAGGAAGGAAAGATTTATGGATCAGCTCCCCTTGGCAGGTTAGCTCAGCTTGGAGGCAGAATGAGATCTCACTCAGAACACGCTGCAGCGAAAGGTAAATAAAAGAAGAAAATGAACTTACGACACAGGAAAGTCTATAAATCTGCACCGTCCTAAGTGTCAAAACAAAAGGAAACCAAAGAGGAGTTTAGTTCATTTTCCAAATGAAATGTCAGCTTCAGACTGCGGTGAAAGTGAAGGCGGCCTGAAGGAAGAAAAGATCTAGCCTCAAAGAGAAGAAAAGAAACCTTAAATATGGAGCTGAGCAGAAAATGGGGAATTTTCATCAAAAAACTGAAAAGAGAACAATAAAATTAGTTTTCAGCAACCAAAAATTTTGGCTGTCATTTTTCATTTTTCTAACAAAAATATTGAAAAATGTTCTAGGAAAGCCAATACTTTCCACAAAAATGTCTGTTTAATCAAAAATCCAATTTTTTGTTAAAAAAATTGCTGGTAATTTTTTTGGATCAGGCTTGCTTAGAAATAAGGAAAGATAAATCATTTGCATAATCGCTCAGGGGTTGCCTAATTCTGCTCCCACTGAAATCAAGCAGAGTTTTACACCTGGCTTCAATGGGAGCAGGATTACGCCAATGCTGAGTGCTTCTGAAAATCCCACTGAGTCTGTTAGTGCTGGAGCAAACAGGCAGTGGGTGAAATTCACCCTGGGGCAGAGGACCAGCACAAAGCCTGTGGTCTAGTTATGTCACTCCTCAGGCCAGATCCTCAGCTCATGCACATCAGCATCCAAGTCATCTTACACCAGCTGAGGATCTGGCCTTTAAGCGAGATCTAGGTGGTACGTAGTCCTTGTGCCTGCTCTCTGCACAAAGGTGAATTTCACTGCAAGGGCATTTATTAGTCACAGGCCACACCCTCGGCTGGTGTAAATTAGTGAAGCTCTGTTGAAGTGGGAGGTGAGGATCTGTCCCAACAGGAGTAGTAACCCTGACTTGCTCCAGCAGCCAGAAAGCTAGCGCAAACCTTAGTGCAAACCTTAGTGCAGGGTCCCTGGAAAGCAAACCCCCAGGAGGAGAGGATGTCATAGCATAGTTTCTTTCTTGCACTGCAGGGGCTAGTGCTGTCCAAGAACCGGTCAGTACTGGGGAGGGAGGTAGTATGATCAAGGCAGCATAGGACTTGCGGCTTCACCATCCCCCTAAGCAGCCTCTGTCAACAGGCCTTCTATGGAGCCACAGACATAACCTAAAGCACCCGCTTTCTCCCCCCCCCAGCAGAAATCAAGATGGAGGGCAGCAATGATAACGCCTTCCCGCGGGCTGACCCTCTCCCTTCAGCCTCGTTGGCATGGGGAGCAAGCATGTATCCCTCCCTGCTCCAGCCACACTGGAGCTGGCTGCAGAACTATCCATAGATGCCTCCTTCTTTCAGAGAGCACTTGTGTGCATTCACCCCTCTCGCGGTGTGCCACGGCAGCCCAAGGCTTCAGCAGGCGCACGATGCCCCACTTCCCCAGGAGGACATTTCCTATAGCACCGGGCAGGGCTCATTTAGTCCTTCATCAGCCTTTTCATAGGTACCCATGGCTGGTTCTCTCTGTCCAAATGCACCTGTCGCACTGGCGATAACGCTGTGTGTCAGGGCAGGATGGCAGTCAGGCAGCAACAGGCTGGGCAGTGTGCCCACACAGCTCACGGAACTGCTATCTTCCCGCCGACACAGCAGAAATCTCCTGCTGTTTGGTCTAGCCCCCCTGAATTCTGTCTTATCTACTCCCAGCTCTGATGTCACATTTTTATAGGCCCTCTCCTTCATGACCCATATTTAAATGTACAAGGAAACCTAAGTTCTCATATTAGGACCAGCACACTCTGTAATTATGTATTATGTAATCAGGGTAGCATCCAATATTTGCCAAGCGATTTCCAAATGCTGGAGAAAGATGGTGTTCAGAGGGGGTCACAATCTACGCACAGACACATATTCAGAGGCAAGGAGAAAGAGGAATGACAATAATGTATATAATTGCCTGTTGTCTGGCTCTCTGGCCAAGATCACCTGTTGCACCAAATAGGCAATAGATTTAATAATTTTATTAAGATGATGTTGAAGTAAAAAGAAAACGGTACAGAGTTTAAGTACAGAAGTTTCTAGTTATCAGGGAATAAGGTACAGATTATCAAGGGGTGCAAAATTCGGTTTAGGAACAGGTGGCGTAAGGAATAATCTGCTATCTCCCCGATTGGGGGTAAAAGTTTAACGGGTCAAAGTACGGACATTGAGATATGGGGGTATGTTGTTCATATAACGGCTATGTTCAGGTGTGGAGTATCATGATACTGCAAGTCAATACACATACTCACAAATAAGCTTGGTTCACGGTAAGGAGCATGGGAGAAGCAGGTGTTTAAGAGGGGTCTGAATGTGAACAGCAGTGTTGCCAATTCATGCAATCTTATCGCAAGTCTCACTATATTCGCTAAAAGAAAAGGAGGACTTGTGGCATCTTAGAGACTAACCAGTTTATTTGAGCATAAGCTACATGCGCTGTTTCTCTTAGAGCTCAAGCTCCCACTGTCAGAGTTTGGTTACTACCTTGGAATTTCAGATTTCATTTAGAAATAAAACTTAAGGTGCCAGCCCTTGTGGTGGCAGAGAAAAGCTGGAAAACATGTACCCTAAATGCTCTGACAATGGAAGGCAAATAAAAAGATCCCAAAATGTACTGTCTATTTTTTTAAAATCTCTTGATAGTTCCTAGCTTCACAATATGCTACAGATTCTGGAGCACCATCTATTAGGACCTTGTCTATTAACGAGCTATTTCCACATATATAGACACAGAGCACTCCCATCACAGAAGGAGGCATTGAGGTGAAAATTCATTTGGAAGTTAAAGTTAGTGCAGGACACAGCAGGCTGCTAATGGTGCAGAATTTCTTGCCGGGAGCATAGGCAACTGGTGCTCCAAGATCTGCACTGGCTGCCTATGCATTTCGGGGCGGAGAGTAAACCATTGGTATTGAACTAGAAAGCTCTAACTATCTTCAGACCTTCCTACCTGCAGCAGCACCTCTCTCACTGTGCCGTACTGCCACAACAGATTAGCAGGGATACAAGAACTGGGTCCTCCACTCAGTATAAATGTGAAGGGGCTTCCACAGAGAGCATTCCTTGTCAGGCCCCTTTTCTTTGGGACGTATTCCTCACTGTGGTCTGTGATAGCATGTATCTGTCAATCTTCAGAGCATAGCAGAATACTCATCATTTTAGAAGTGCTGCTCAAGAAGTAGAAACTGTTGGGGGTGATCTACAGGGGGATTTGGTTTATGGCTGTGTTGCTGGTTATTTAGTTGTTATGCTAGGATATGGAGGTGCTGTCGGTTTCTTTGGGGATTAGTATATTTTAGAAAAAAGAACAGGAGTACTTGTGGCACCTTAGAGACTAACAAATTTATTAGAGCGTAAGCTTTCGTGGGCTACAGCTCACTTCATCGGATGCATAGAATGGAACATATAGTTAAGAATATATATATACAGAGAAGGTGGAAGTTGCCATACAAATTGTAAGAGGCTAATTCATTAAGATGAGCTATTATCAGCAGGAGAAAAAACTTTTGTAGTGACAATCAAGATGGCCCATTTAGACAGCTGACAAGAAGGTGTGAAGATACTTAACATGGGGAAATAGATGCAATATGTGTAATGACCCAGCCACTCCCAGTCTCTATTCAAACCCAAGTTAATGGTATCTAGTTTGCATATTAGTTCAAGCTCAGCAGTTTCTCATTGGAGTCTGTTTTTAAAGCTTATGCTGTAATACATTTGTTAGTCTCTAAGGTGCCACAAGTTCTCCTGTTCTTTTTGCGGATACAGACTAACACGGCTGTTACTCTGAAACCTGTCAGTATATTTTAGGTTTCAGAGTAGCAGCCGTGTTAGTCTGTATTTGCAAAAAGAAAAGGAGGACTTGTGGCACCTTAGAGACTAACCAATTTATTTGAGCATAAGCTTTCATGAGCTACAGCTCACTTCATCGGATGCATACTGTGGAAAATACAGAAGATGTTTTTATACACACAGACCATGAAAAAATGGGAGTTTATCACTACAAAAGGTTTTCTCTCCCCCCACCCCACTCTCCGGCTGGTAATAGCTTATCTAAAGTGATCACTCTCCTTACAATGTGTATGATAATCAAGGTGGGCCATTTCCAGCACAAATCCAGGTTTTATTTCCCCCCCCCCCAAAACCCACTCTCCTGTTGGTAACAGCTTATCTAAAGTGATCACTCTCTTTACAATGTATATGATAATCAAGATGGGCCATTTCCAGCACAAATCCAGGTTTTCTCCCCACCCCACTCTCCTGTTGGTAATAGCTTATGTAAAGTGATCACTCTCCTTACAATGTGTATGATAATCAAGGTGGGCCATTTCCAGCACAAATCCAGGGTTTAACAAGAACGTCTGAGGAACAGTGGGGGGGAGAGAGGGGAAGGAATAAACAAGGGGAAATAGGTTACTTTTTATAATGAATCAACCATTCCCAGTCTCTATTCAAGCCTAAGTTAATTGTATCCAATTTGCAAATTAATTCCAATTCAGTAGTCTCTCGTTGGAGTCTGTTTTCGAAGTTTTTTTGTTGAAGGATAGTCACTTTGAGATCAGAAATCGCGTGGCCAGAGAGATTGAAGTGTTCTCGACTGGTTTATGAATGTTATAATTCTTGACATCTGATTTGTGCCCATTTATTCTTTTACGTAGAGACTGTCCAGTTTGTCCAATGTACATGGCAGAGGGGCATTGCTGGCACATGATGGCATATATCACATTGGTAGATGTGCAGGTGAACGAGCCTCTGATAGATAACTTTAGATAAGTTATTACCAGCAGGAGAGTGGGGCGGGGGGAGAGAAAACCTTTTGTAGTGATAAACACCCATTTTTTCATGGTCTGTGTGTATAAAAACATCTTCTGTATTTTCCACAGTATGCATCCGATGAAGTGAGCTGTAGCTCACGAAAGCTTATGCTCAAATAAACTGGTTAGTCTCTAAGGTGTCACAAGTCCTCCTTTTCTTTTTACTGTAAGGAGAGTGATCAATTAAGATGAGCTAATACCAGCGGGGGGGGGGGGGCGAGAAAACCTTTTGTAGTGATAATCAATTACCAGCAGTTGACAAGAATGTCTGAGGAACAGTGGGGGGGGGGGAAATAAACATGGGGAAATAGTTTTACTTTGTGTAATGACCCATCCACGCCCAGTCTCTATTCAAGCCTAAATTAATTGTATCCAGTTTGCAAATTAATTCCAATTCAGCAGTTTCTCGTTGGACTCTGTTTTTGAAGTCTTTTTGTTGTAATATTGCGACTTTTAGGTCTGTAATCGAGTGACCAGAGAGATTGAAGGGTTCTCCGACTGGTTTATGAATGTTATAATTCTTGACATCTGATTTGTGTCCATTTATTCTTTTACGTAGAGACTGTCCAGTTTGCCCAATGTACATGGCAGAGGGGCATTGCTGGCACATGATGGCATATATCACATTGGTAGATGTGCAGGTGAACGAGCCTCTGATAGTGTGGCTGATGTGATTAGGCCCTATGATGGTGTCCCCTGAATAGATATTGGTGTCCCCCCGCTCTCCTGCTGGTATTAGCTCATCTTAAGTGATCACTCTCCTTACAGTGTGTATGATAACACCCATTGTTTCATGTTCTCTGTGTATATAAATCTCCCCACTGTATTTTCCACTGAATGCACCCGATGAAGTGAGCTGTAGCTCATGAAAGCTTATGCTCAAATAAATTTGTTAGTCTCTAAGGTGCCACAAGTACTTCTAGTATATTGTAGGTGATTGTCAGAGGTGCTCAGATCGGCACCTCTTCTTGATTCATAAAGCTAAGCAAAGAAACACCTGCCACCCAGGCTTCTGTTAGGTTGCTTGTACAGCCATGAATTGCAATGGATATTCCCAGTTTTGCCAGTTCACACAATTTTATCGCAAGTCTCAGGATATTTGGCATTTTACTTAAAGGCCCAGTTCCTGGAGTTGTGGGACGGCATGGGAATCTCAGCTTTCGGTTTTTTTGAAAGGTATGTTTTGAACTCTTATGGTTGCAGAGAAAAGCTATAAAAAGTGACCCAAATGCACCCAAAAGTCTCAAAATTCAAAGGGCAAATAAAACAGCATGTATTATTTCTTTTTAAAATATCTCCTGATTTTTAAGACAAATTTCATTATTTGAGGGGGGTCCAGGTTCATGCTTTTTGAACCTTTGGATTAGCGATACTGGATTCCATGGGGTTGGATGCAATGCATCCAAGGGTGCTGAGGGAGTTGGCTGATATGATTGCAGAGCCATTGGCCATTATCTATGAAAACTGTGGGCGATCGGGGAAGGTCCCAGACCATTGGAAAAAGGCAAATATAGTGCCCATCTTTTAAAAAGGGAAGAAGGAGAATCCAGGGAACTACAGACTGGTCAGTCACTGGAAAAATCATGGAGCAGGTCCTCAAGGAATCCATTTTGAAGCGCTTAGAGGAGAGGAAGGTGATCAGGAACAGTCAACATGGATTCACCAAGGGCAAGTCACGCCTGACCAACCTGATTGCCTTCTATGATGAGATAACTGGCTCTGTGGATGTGGGGAAAGCGGTGGACATGGTATACGTTGACTTTAACAAAGCTTTTGATGGAGATGGTGGAATCTCCATCCTTAGAGTTTTTTAAGGCCCAGCTTGACAAAGCCCTGGCTGGGATGATTTAGTTGGGGTTGGTCCTGCTTTGAGCAGGGGGTTGGACTAGATGACCTCCTGAGGTCTCTTTCAACCCTAATCTTCTATGATTCTACGATTCCAGTCTCTTCTACCCCCGCACAGCACAGGGACAGATTTAAGACTCCTCCATGGCTTTGCCAAAAGCCGCACGGAAGAATCAGAGCTACCCCCTGCCAAGGGGAGGAAATTCCTACCAGGTCCAATACCTGGTGGAGCTACTTCCCACAGCAAACCAACCTAGCTTCTCTAGCCAGTGCATTGTGTGAGCAGAGCCCAGACTTTCCCCATTCCCCATCCACTCCTACCCAGTTGTGTGAGGATAGAACAGAACAGCCCCATGAAGGCTACTCTCCTCCCGCTCTGGGCACCTGTAACCCATGATCTGCTACCCATGTGCCATTGTGCAAACCAGATGGGAATCTGGTCCTGACATAGCCATAGTGATATGTATCTATCTGTGTCTACATAAGTATTTTCAAGGTACCTGTCACCCTGCTCGGCAACCAAAGTCTGCACAAAATTATACTGGAAGAAAACTTTTAGGGGATGCTTTAAGGTGATGACTTAAGACACTGACTCTCCTCTCACTCATTCCGGTTCTACTGGAGTATCAGACGATTGTCATGGCGGGGCAGTAGTGTAAATCCAGCCTGGTCTACAGTTAAAATTTAGATTGAAATTGCTAGGTTGCTCAGGGATGTGAAAAAGTCACATGCCTGAGAGACCTAACCCCCAGTATGCTCAGCTGACAGAAGAATGCTTCTGTCGATCTAGCTACCGCTGCTGAGGGAGGCAGATTACCTACAGCAATGGAAAAACTCCTTCTGACAATATAGAAAGCAGCCACCCTACTGCAACCTATCTACACTGTCATAACTCATAGCGTACATGTGGCCTAAGAGGAGGATCAGGTCTTCATGCAGTTGCTACCATTGACCAAACCTGCTGATGGTAGGTATTATCCCTGTGCTACATGGGCAATCTTCTGTCATGTTCGGAACAGACTCTCACAGATGCTTGATCAGACAGCAGCAGCTGCTGCGGCGTCCAAAAACCCACAGTAATTATTTTAAGTTTTCCCCAGGATGCCATATCTTTCCCCCTTAGTTTCAGCAAGCAGATATTTGTGCCAAAACCAGGCAGAGTTAAAGGGTTCCCATCAGGTTTTTTAATAACAGCAACAATGTTACACACAGAGATTCCAACTAACATGAGGAATAATTAAGATATTCAAGCTTTTCTGGGGCTAACTGGATCCCTCAAAATATTCACCAGTATGAACCAGGAAATTACAATAATGGAGGATAGGGGGCCAGATTCTCAGCTGGGGTAAGTCAGTGTAGGTCAACTGAAGTAATTGGATCGGCTGAGGATCTGGCCCAAACAGTGCACAGCGCAGCTCAGAAACAAAGAGTCAAGTCTATCCCTAGTTTCAAACCATGAGCCTGAGTAGATTTACATCAGGGATGAACTTACTCCAGTGGTTGCATCTGTGGTGTAGAGAGGGTGCAGCCGTTGTTACCATTGTTTCACCTAACAGGGTTAGATGATACAATGGTAGACGTACCTGAGTCTGAGTGTGTCTCATCTCCAGCACAGTGCAGTTTCTGCCAGCGGAGCTGCACCTGTTGGGAATTAGAGGGCCAAACAAAATCTAGTGAAGACGGGGCTCATGATGGGTAAATCACACTTGCTGGGTGTACAGTTACTTGGTTCAGAAGTCAGCCATGAAACAGTTAATATTAATGATGAGTGATCAAGGTTTGAGATCTGAATAACCCAGAACTTAGGAACAGTTTGGATTTTGATCCAGATCTGCATTTTTCAGCTGACTCCCATCTGTATAATGGACTGAACTGAAACTCTGGATCCAAATCCTCTGACCCAGACTTTGGAACCAGATCTCAGCTTTACAGCTCAGGCCCGTCTCTAGTTATTATGTATTAAACAGGGATTCTGAAGAGGAGTCTACTTTGTTCCAGGCCTGCACCTCGTTACAATTCCTATACTCGGGATCAGTACATGGGAGCACAGGCACTTGGATGATCAAAGAGAGGCCTCATAGCCAGGATTTTTAATTGGCTCTCTGTTTTTTGGTTGCACACAAAGGCCTGCTGTAGCTAACCCGAAGTTTCTGTACATATGCAGTGGCAAAGGGCACTCCTGGAACATTCTGAAAGTTTCCAAAAATAGCCCCAAGACTCAGCCAAAGGTCACAGAGCCACGGGAATCATCAGTCTCACGGAGGCTGGAGGGAAACGTGCAGCAGTTAGTGCTCAGATAGAAGCATAGAATCATTCCTGCTGGGGCCAGAGAATCATTTTCATCAAGGTTCCTCGCTGGGTGCACAGTCCAACAGCTCCCCATTGGAGTTCACAAGTACAGCTTGCACCGTATGCAGTTTCCATTTCAGTCCATTGAGCTTTACTAGCCTGACAAGGAAGACGAGTGTTGCCAAAGTTAAATGCAATCCAATCAAGTATCAAAGGGCTTCTCAGTAACCAGTGGTTTCTCTCCCTTGGGAGAAATCCTGATTCCCATTGAAATCAATGGCAATGTCCCCATTGACGTCAATGGAGCCAGGATTTCACCTCGTGTGTCCTGAGCTGGAGGAAAATGGGAAGAAAACAAACATTTGTGGCAATTTCTCTTTAAAATGCCCATTTTCAGCTGTTGAGATTTTCTGACCAAGAGCCCTATTCTCTGTTGCCCTGCACCTTGTGTAGTGATTTATACACCTCCAATGTGGGGTATAAAAATGCTATCAGTTGGAATATGTGGTATTTTACACCCACTTTGCACTGGGGTAAATGACAACACAGGGTGCAAGACACAGGAGAATTAGGGGCCCGCTCTACAGTGTGTTGCCTTGACAATATTCATGGCTGTTATTGTTCATTTCTCATAAGTTGCAGGTTGCCACATATTCTGAAGCTATTGAGGAAGGAGACAAGGAAGGAAAAGTATGGATATACTAGTATCCAGCTATCTTAGGCTTCCGACAGTAATAGTCACTGTAGAGTCTCACAGCTGAAAGTAGTTGACTAAGTAAGAAGTACAGATCACAGTTTTTAAAAGCAGATTTCAAGTTTGTGTCAGCAGTTTTGCACCTGGAATCAATTGCAAGCAGAAGACTAACTATCCCAATTTGTGTAAATATTAGTTGTTGTTGTTATCATAATAATACCTAGCAATTAAACATTGCTTTTCATCAACGTGCTTCACAGAGATTAAATGCAAATAAATAAACCCATAAAAATCAACTGCATATACATTTATCTAATAGGCACAGGACTTAGTGACAAATTCAGATCCAGTTCCATAGCTGAACGTTTCCAAAGTTCTGGAGGGTTTGGGTTTGGCCCAATTTAGGAGATAACCCGCACATGAAATTTCCCCAAAGTTTGGAGCTGTTGAGAGCCAGGGCTTTGATTCAGGCCCATCCCCATTAGCAACCTGTCAACTCAATGTTTCTCTATCATGGTTACATAATAATACTAATTAATAAGTGCGAATGTATTGAGGCACCCATGCCTGAAGGCCTTTGGAGGCCTTAACAAAAACTAACCAGAAGGATAATTAATACTTATTTGCTAATAACTACATTTAATATTTATGCCATGCTTTTTAAATCTTCAAGACACTGCACAGACATTAACTAATTAGCCCAGAACGTGGGACAAGTCTAAGAAACTCCCAGAGCAAAAGCTCAGCTAGGTGACTGCAGCAAAGGTAACTGAGTATAAAACCCTGCATTAGATAGCTAATCCCCCTGCATCTAACTCTACTTTAATATACACAATCCAAAATCCATAAAGGTCTTGAATGCAGAACCCTGATGGATGCCAGTAACTCTTGCCTATAATAATAATAATGCTTTGTACTTCTGTACTATTCAGGAAGCAGTATGGGCGGGGCACCGAACAGGAGGTGGAGGGGGTCAGAAGACCCACCTCTGCCATTGACCTTGGGCAACTCATTTAACTGCTCTGTGCCTCAGTTTCCCAATCTCAGAGGATGATAGTGCTTAGCCACATTTTTAAAGTGTTTTAAGGTCTAAGGATAGAAAAAGCACGATGTAGGTGCTAAGTATTGTTATTGCTATGTTTAGCATCTTCTATCCCAGACTCCCTGTCAAGTTGGAGAGTGTTCCAGAGCCCTGTTCTACCCGCATTGGAGAAGAGCATTTGTAAATAAAGGTGGATTTTTTTTTCAAAGTAGCTTTTAAGAAAACCATCAGGTTGGCTCTCAAGAAATCCTGTGTAGCAAATGTCACAGCACAAGTGATTCTGGACTAACCATTTCTAAGGAAAATACACACTGCTTTCCTAATTAATCTACCCTGCTTCATATATTCAAGCCACAATCTCTGCCTTGGAAGGACAGGCCCCTTTATGATAATCTATACTCCATAGCTGCGTATGGATCCAATCCTGAAAGGTGCTGAGCACCATCTTAGAGGAGGTGTGTGCTGTTTCTTTAAATCTGTAGCAGGAGACAGCACAGGTGAGGTGGGTGGGGAAAGGTTCTCGGCAGAAGCTGTACAGGAAAGCAGTGAGAGGGAGAGAGAGAGAGGCAGAATAGTTTTAAAGGTGACACTATTTTCTTTATTCTAATAAAGTCTCTTGATCAGTCTTAGAAGAAAGTGACTCTTTCTGGGATTCTTTACAATTGGCACATGGCACTTTCAAATCCCATGGACTTAATTGGGAACGGGGGGGTGCTCACAACCCTAAGAGGGTCGCCCATTATGTCCCCTAGAAAGAAAAATGGGCCTGAAGCCATGTTGTTTGGAACCAGTTCCAAATGAGCTGCGGGTTTAGGTATGAGCTCCTATTCCAGACCTTTCGCGTTTGGACTCTGAGGGAGTTTTAAGGCCAGGGTATGTCAGTCCCAGAGAAATACATATAAGCACATCTCTGTGAACCACAGCACTTGGACAACGCAGGAAAGTTACTGGGATACAAGCCATCAGTCCATTTACTGTATCTGTCGAGCACTGCACAGATACAAAATTTGTATCCAATCTGCAAACATGGCTGTGGATACCCACAGATTTGCAGGGCTCTATATGTCTGCATTGAGGGACCTTTCAGCTCCAGCAAGTTAACTTCAATTTAAAGATCATTCTCTTGAACTAAGTTATGCTAAATGTTCTGGCCAACTATTTCATCCATTACCAATAATAAAATCCTGCTCTAGCTTTCAGAGTTTTATGGACCAAGTTCAGTAAATCAAAGTAGCCAAAAGATTACAGAATCAAATGCTTAAAAGCGGAGAAATGATTTGCAAACAGCATCTGGTCTTGTTTATTGGGGGTGAGGAAGGGAATATTGCATGGAGGAGATACAGCTCTTGGTGTACTCAAGATTAGCCCACAGCAACCGTCTGTCTTACACAGATGACAGTTAGATGAAAAGAAACCTCAGCGCATTGAGGAAGAATTTGGAAACGCAGGTTCAATCCTCCTGCTCTGCCACAGACTGTCTGGATGATGCTGGGCAAGTCACTTCATCTTTCTGTCCCTCTGTACAATGGAGATAATGCTTCCCCATTAAAACGATTGTGAGGCATTTCATCTACAACAGAAACAGGTTCCACTCAGCTCTGTTCAGACTCAGGGATCTGCCAGTGCACTTGCGCGAGGCCATCAAAACAAGGACTGCCCACTTGCACCATAATAAGGGTTTGAATCTGCACCTTTTGCTCCTTCAGTGCAAGTCTGTGTGCAGACGGTTTTACTTTGGAATAAAGCGCCCCTTTATATTTAGCTTGAGTTGGTGAAGCTCTTTTATTCTGACAGAACCGTGGCCCTGTAATAGTTTATATACTAGATCTGAGGGGGTTAAGTTGGGCCTGAGTGGCCAGTTAACCCAGCTGGGTGAGCCTGGCCTAATTAAAGATGGAGCTGGACAGTGACTATAATGAAGGGAAGCACAGATTAGAAGGAGGCTGCCGGGACAGAGGGAAAGGATGCTACAGTCCCTTTCCAGGCATTTGAGAGAGCAGCAGGGTCATAGAAGAAGCCCTGGGGACCCTCTCTTGAGTAGCAAAGTCTGGCAAGAGGCCAGGAGAGACGTGGAGCAGCCATGGGAAGTATAACAAGCTCCAGTGATGAGGATCCCTGATAAAATGGCAGGATCTGGACTCCTAGGGAGAGAGCCCTGTGAGGCATTCAACTGAAGAACAGAGCAAGGGGAACTTCAGAGGTAGGAAAGGTCAAACCTAGGGAGGGCAGAAGTTGGGTTAAGTTTATACTTTTGGTTTGGGGGTTTATTGGGGGATTCCAGGGGAGAGCCTGCGAGCTGTGGCCCTGAAAGAAGGGTGAAACTTCAAGGCATTGTGGGAGAGGCCTGCTGACAGGTTGTGGTACGGGGGTAGCAGCACGGGGTCTGATGGAGCAGGCCTGAGCTGCTGGTTTATAGGGTCCCTAGACTGGAACCAAGTGTAGTGGAAGGTCCTGAGAAGGGGATAAAGGGCAGTTGAAAGTCCTGAGAGGAGCGGTACAGTGACCCCAGAGTTGAGGGCTGAAGACTGGACATAAGAATTGGGACAGTTATTCTCTTGGACTTTTTGTTACCCTGGAAGAGGTGGGATTCAGGCTGGAGGGCTGAGTCACAAGAAGAAGCAGACCGCTGCAGGGAAGAAGTGACCACCAACAGAAGGTGCTAGAGGAGGAGGAGAGACTGCTAGGCCATGCCCAGCTGCAAGGGGAGCACATCCTGTGGTGAGTTCTCCCTTGCACGGGCCCATTGTCCCTAAGTGAGGCGGAAAGTAGTCTAGTAGGTTTACTGATTGAAAAGCAACACCCTGAAGTGCCCCTAGAAACACATGTTTGAAAGGCAGGTCAACTCCCACTTTGGATGGCATTGTTTGTGTCTAAATTACATGCATCATGCTGTGTGTGCGTAAATCAATCAGTCCTTTATTTCCTGTTCTGTTAATTGTTATCACAACAGCCATAAGCAAACACTGACTTTGGACAGCTGACTAGCAGCTCACACAAAAGCACTCTTCAGCTTTCATAAGCCCACTCTTGTCTTTCGTGCCAACACAAAGCTGGCCATAAATGTCACTCTCTCTTCCTGCTTCAAAGGCATAAACCAAATTGGTGAGTGACACAAGGGAAGAAATAGAGTTTAATTATTGCTAAACAGAGATCCATTTAATATTGGCTTGACAGGCCTTGTGCAAAATGCTTTTATCTTCTGGGCCAGTGACCAGTTTTTAATTCTTGCTTTCTTGGAAGAAACCCCACTTTCTGTGAATGAAATGAAAGGAGCATTTCAACAGGTGCCAGTGTAAATCTGCTAGAGATGTGCTGAGTTTTGGTTAAAACTTTGCCTGTTATTATCTCAAATGTTGTCCTGTTATAATCTCTCTCCAACCCAAAAACTCCAAGCAAAGGTGTCTCCTGAGCTGCATATGTGATTCTTTGATCTCGGATCTGCCCTAAGAGAGAGAACACCCGTCTCCGTTTCCTCTCTGGGACAAAAATAAACTCGGTGGGCAATTTGACTGAACAGCTGCACACACAATGCAATTTAGAAGGATGCAAATGATACACTAGCGAGTTTTGTCCAACCTTCTCATCCTTTGTGTTTGACAATTAGAACAGAGACAAATCCCTCATGGCTGGATAATGAAGGAACAACATACAGCAGGGATAAAGATACTCATACTGCCAACAGCAGTGTTATTCAAAGAAGTCCAGAGCATGCATGCTGGAATCCATAGCCACGTGGAGTATAGTCTGGGGCCAGACTCCATGAGCTCAGGGATTTCATCCAGTCCTGACATTTGTTGTTGATGATGATGTTGTCAGTTTTGTGTTTCCTTTAAATGTTATGTGATGTGTTCAGAACAAATAGATTCAAGCTGTAGATTCTACTGTAACAAGCCCATGACTACCCAGGAAGCTTCAAACCCACAGGCCTCAGCTATTTGAATGAAAAGAAACTCTCCCCTAGCTGTCAGCAGTATAAGACCTATGACATATGGATGAGCTATTTTCATTTCATCCGATAAGAGCAGTAGTACACACATGTACATGCTCATTTTGATCATACACCAACAAAATAGACTTAAGTCATATAAAAATCTCATTTTTCAGATGGCTAAAATTTATTAATATCAAATTCATCAAAATCTACTGCTGTAACATGGCTTCTAGCACTGATGAAAATTTTAGCACCAAAACACAGGCCAGTACCATTTCAGTGAAAGGAGGTAACGTTTTTGTAGCAGTAGCAGGCTATTATCCTCTATGTAGACCGGCCAGTAAAGGGCACATGACACACATAGGCCCTGATCCTGAAAAACTTATGTATACTTGCCAGAAGCTGGGACGGGATGACAGGGAATGGCTCACTAGACAATTGTGCTGTTCTGTGAAGCAGTAGGTAGGCTCTATAGAGAACTAAATATTAATGACAAAGTGTATAAGCAAAAAAGAAATAGAAAACAGCGTATTACTGTAGCTATATAGTTTAATCTGGTTCTGAGAAGCCCCATGATAGACTAGGGTGGTCTGGTAGTTCAGATACAAGTTTGGAAAGAGAAAGACCTGGTGGTATTCCTGGCTCTGCCACAGATTTCCCTGTGTGACCTCAACCAAGTCTCTAAACCTCCCTGTGCCTCTACATTCTCCATGTGTAAAATAAGGATGGTACCTACTACACCAGGGTGCTTGTAAAAATCCTGTGAGATCCTCAAATGGAAGGCACTAAGGGAAGATATTCTTATCCCACAGTTTGCTACGCCCATTTCCGCATACGTAAATTGCACGAACATCACACTGTGAATTCTCGTGTGTCATATGATTATGAAATTCCTTAGTGTCCCATTAATATATATGCTAATAATCAAGCAATCTCTGTATTCCACCTCCAATAATAGGCACTTATGCTGTGCAAAATTTTCAAACCAAAATAACACTTTGTGCATATCTATAATTTTCAAATTGAGAAAGAAAGCAGCATACTTAGCCAAGCATCAACCACCTCTCCCATATTCTATGGCATGATCATTTTTTAAAGGCATAAATCCAAAGCAAATATTTTGACACTTCTCAAACAGATTTCACAGGTCCGGATGGAACTCTGAAAGATCTGGTGTTCTGGCAGTTTCCTGCTGCACTCTGAAAATTGGGAGTTCCTTTGCATTGCCGGAGCCCTTACTACACTTTCAAAGATTCAGCTTAACAGGTGATATGACCCACTTGTAATTTCAATCACTGACCAGGTCAGACAACTCCTCGGAGTTTATTGTTATGTCTTGAGAACAGCTGATATGTTATTAGACAATAATCAGAGAAGCATAGAAATGTAGGGTTGGAAGGGACCTCGAGAAGTCATCTAGTCTATCCCCTGCACTGCTGCAAGACCAAGTATATCTATAGACCATCCTTGACAGATGATTGTTTAACCTGTTCTTAAAAACCTGTAGTGATGGGGATTCCACAACCTCCCTTGGGAGTCTATTGTAGAGCTTAACTACCCTTCTAGTTAGAAAGTTTTTCCTAATATCTAATTTAAATCTCCCTTGCTGCAGATTAAGCCCCATATTTCCTCTTCTAATTTCAGTGGACACAGGGAATAACTGATCACCATCCTCTTCATAAGAGCCCTCAACATAGTTGAAGACTTATCAGGTTCCCCCTCAGTCTTCTTTTCTCAAGACTAAACATACCCAGTTTTTTAACCTTTCCTCACAGATTAGGTTTTCTAAACCTTTTATCATTTTTATTGCTCTCCTTTGGACTCTTCAATTTTTTCCAAAGTGTGGCACCCAGAATTGGACTCAGTACTCCAGCTGAGGCCCCACCAGTGCCAAATAGAGCCGGAAAATTACCACCCGTGTCTTACATTTGGCATTCCTTCTAATATGCCCCGGAATGATATTAGCCATTTTTGCAACTGCACCGCAGCGTTGGCTCCTTCAATCTGTGATCTGCTACAACTCCCAGGATGGAAATCCTTTCCAGCTGTACTGCCACCTAGCCAGTTATTCCCCACTTTGTAGTTGTTCATTTGATTTTTTTTCCTAACTGAAATACTTTGCACTTGTCTTTATTGAATTTCATCTTGTTGATTTCAGACCAATTCTCCAATTTGTCAAGGTCCTTTAAAATTCTAATCCTGTCCTCCAAAGTGCTTGCAACCCCTCCCAGCTTAGTGTCATCCATAGATTTTATAAGCATAACCTCCACTCCATTATCCAAGTCATTAATGAAAATATGTAATAGTACATAATGCAGAATACATCCCTGTGGAACCCCACTAGATACATCCTCTCCATTTGACAGCAAATGATGTGGAAGTTCCAGGTTTTCTTGGCTTGGCTTGCCTTTTGCACGTCTGTGATAACCAGGCATTTCATTCAGAGCCTGATCCAGACACCACAAAAGTCAATGGGATTATTTCTGTTGATTTCAATGGGTTTCAGATCAGGCTCCATTGAGAGGCAGGTTCTCCCTACCGAGGAGCTGATTACCCTCTCATTTACACCAGTTTTGCACCATTGTAACTCCATTAATGGGGCTGCTTCGTATTTATACTGGTACAAATGAAAGGAGAATTAGGCCCTGGAAGTCAACCTGCACATGGAAGAAATATCAAGTTAGTAAATTGTGACCTTTTCATGGGTTCTTTGTGATGCACAAAGTTGGTCTGAAATGTGGATTTGTTGCTGTTGGTTTGGGGGCTCTTACATTTCAATTCCCTTGAGAAATATCAGCCACAATATGTGTAGTCCTCCCGTCATATCTTTCCTAGAGGACTTCGGGAAGCTAATGGTTTGATGCACCAGCTTAGCTAAAAACCAGTTTTTAAATCAGTTTAGTTAAAACTGTTCAAAGCGCTCGTGTGGAGGCTCAAACTGATTTAAGAGTTTCCAAATGCATTTTGCAATATTTGATTTAAGAGTGTCCACACAGGGTTCTTCCATTGGTATAACTAAATCAGTTTAAAATAGGGCTGTCAAGCAATTGAAAAAGCTAATTGTGATTAATCGCACAATTAAAAAAATTAATCACAATTAATCACCCAATTAATTGCACTGTTAAACAACAATAGAATACATTTAAATATTTTTGGATGTTTTCTACATTTTCAAATATATTTATTTAAATCATAACACAGAATACAAAGTGTACAGTGCTCAGTTTATATTTATTTTTATTACAAATATTTGCACTGTAAAAAACAAAAGCAATAGTATTTTTCAATTCATCTAATACAAGTACTGTAGTGCTATCTCTTTATCATGAAACTTGAATTTACAAATGTAGAATTATTTTAAAAAAGCTTGCATTCAAAAATAAAATTTGTAAAACTTTAGAGCTTACAAGTTCACTCAATCCTATTTCTTGTTCAGCCAATCGCTCAGACAGACAAATAAGTTTGTTTACATTTGCTGGAGATAATGCTGCCCAATTCTTGTTCACAATGTCACCTGAAAGTGAGAACAGATGTTCACATGGCACTGTTGTAGCCCGCGTCGCAAGATATTTACGTGCCAGATGTGCTATAGATTCATATGTTCCTTTATGCTTCAACCATCATTCCAGAGGACATGCATCCATGCTGATGACAGGTTCTGCTCGATAACAATCCAAAGCAGTGCAGACCGACACATGTTCATTTTCATTATCTTAGTCAGATGCCACCAGCAGAAGATTGGTTTTCTTTTTTGGTGGTTTGGGTTCTGTAGTTTCCACATCAGAGTGTTGCTCTTTTAAGACTTCTGAAAGCATGGTCCACACTTAGTCCCTCTCAGATTTTGGAAGGCACTTCAGATACTTAACCTTGGGTCGAGTGCTGTAGCTATCTTTAGAAATTTCACATTGGTTCCTTGCATTTTGTCAAAGCTGCAGTAAAAGTGTTCTTAAAACAAACAACATGTACGGGTTCATCATCCGAGACTTCTATAACACGAAATATATGACAGAATGCGGGTAAAACAGAGCAGGGGACATACAATTCTCACCCAAGGAGTTCAATCACAAATTTAATTAACACATGATTTTTTTAACGAGCGTCATCAGCATGGAAGCATGTCCTTTGGAATGGTGGCTGAAGCATGAAGGGGCATACGAATGTTTAGCAAATCTGGCACTTAAATACCTTGCAATGCCGGCTACAACAGTGCCATGCGAATACCGGTTCTCACTTCCAGGTGACATTGTAAATAAGAAGTGGGCAGCATTATATCCCGTAAATGTAATCAAACTTGTTTATCTTCATGATTGGCTGAACAAGACTGTGTTGACTTGTAGGCTCTAAATTTTTACATTGTTTTGTTTTTGAGTGCAGTTATGTAACAACAACAAAAATCTACATTTGTAAGTTGCACTTTCACAATAAAGAGATTGCACTACATTACCTGTACGAAGTGAATCGAAAAAATACTATTGTTTGTTTATAATTTTTAGAGTGCAAATATTTGTAATAAAAAATAATAATATAAACTGAGCACTGTACACATATTCTGTGTTGTAATTGAATTCAATATATTTGAAAATGTAGAAACAATCCAAAAGTATTTAATAAATTTCAATTGGTATTCTAATGCTTAACAGTGCAATTAAAACTACGATTAATCATGATTAATTTTTTTAATCGCAATTAATTTTTTTAGTTAATCGCGTGAGTTAACTGCAATTAATTGACAGCCCTAATTTAAAAATATATCTTTCGTTAAGTTTGTGCAACATTGAATATAGATAGGGTGAAATCCTGGGAGGTTTGCCATTGATTGCAATGAGGTCAGGATTTTACCCAAAGGTTCAAACGTGTTCTGGGGACTCTCACAGTCATTCATTGAAGGGATGAGGATGTAAAACTCTTAAAAAGCAGTCTTTCCTCCCAGAGCTTGTCTACACCCAAGTCGGAACTGAACTAAGTAAATCAGTTATGATTCACCCTCTCAGTTATTTCGGTGCAAATGTATGTGGGAATACACTTATTTCAGATTAAGAGTGTCCTATTTCAATTTAACTCAAGTCAACAAAAGATCAATTTAAAATAAATCAAAATAAAACACTCCTAATCCAAAATAAGAGTCTTGCCCTGAAATTACTAATGTTACAAATCATATTTGAGTGATTTTGGTTCCAGCTCTTCCCTAACATGGTCTTAGCAAAAAAATAAAACAAGCAAAAAGCTTTAAAGAGCCTGACCACGAATGATTTCTCTTCTAAATCAAATTCATTCATGATGTCATAATCTTACTAGTTCTCCAGTGGTCCATATAGATTTCTGGGGTGAACACAAGGTGAATTTCTAATGTAAAAACAAGCCTACGTTAAAAAATAAATTATTGGAGGTCTTAGACAATGTAAGGAAGGAAAACAGTGCACATGATCAATTATGTCCTCCTCTTTAGAAGATTATCTTTAATTAAATTATTTACACAGGAAACAAATAACTCTGTGTGATATTAACATCTAATTTCCAGCACTGCCATGATAAGAAGCCTGCACCCTTAAATGGCTTCTACAACAATAAACCATATCACCCATCATCAACATGTTGCAAAGCAGTCATTAATCACAGGAGCAACCTACTTATTACTGGTATCCAACCACTGGTAATATAAACACTTATAAAACAGGGGCGCCTTTCATAATTCCCTGCCCTTCTCTCTCAATAGTTTAAGAGGATTAACCCTTTTACAATGAGGGATGGGCCCACTGGTTTTTCCTAATTCCAAATCCACTCTACATCACAGGTTCAAAAGTTTGACTTGAACTCGAATGTCATCGGGTTAACGTTCCACTTAGGAGACTGAAAAAAAAGGATCAGAGAGAGAGAGAGAGAGAATGCAGCAAAAAGATATCTTGTAATACGTAGCAGAGAGTGGACAGAGTGAAAAGCAAATGAAAAGTTAACAGGATAAAAGGACCAGAGGAGAGGAATGAGAAACTCAGTGAAAGAATAAATACAGTGTACATACTGTCTGTGCGCTCCTGCATGTATCACATAACTTTCGGAGAGGGCTGGTCTATCCTTTCTACATGGCACAGGTGCCTCTCTGGCTATTAAATTAGTTAGTTTAGTTGAATCACCTTTCTGAAGAAAATGGTGACATTAACTTGAACTAATGTTGCAAACCCAGATAGTAATAATACTTTGTATTTCTCTAGCACAGTGTTTCCCAGACTTCTTCCACTGCTCATGCAGGGAAAGCCCCTGGCGGGCCAGGCCAGTTTGTTTACCAGCTGGGTCTGCAGGTTCGGCTGATCGCGGCTCCCAGTGGCTGCGGTTCGCAGCTCCAGGCCAATGGGGGCTGCGGGAAGCAGCGCGGGCCTAGGGACGTACTGGCCGCCACTTCCCGCAGCTCCCATTGGCCTGGAGCAGCGAACCGCGGGCACTGGGTGCTGCGATCGGCTGAACCTGCGGACGCGGCAGGTAAACAAACCGGCCCAGCCTGCCAGGAGCTTTCCCTGCACGAGCAGCGGAACAAGTTTGGGAACCACTGCTCTGACACTTCACTTCAAAATCCTTTATAAAGGTGGGTAAGTGCTGGTCTCATTTTACTGATGGGGAAACTGAGGCATGGTGAAGGAAGTAATTTGCTGAAGATTACACAGTGAGTCAGTGGCAGAATTGAGGAAAGAGTTCAGAGCTCCAAACCTTCAGCCCTCTCTTATATAGTTCTCAAAACTCTGTGAAGTTCACTGATCTCCATTCACAAGAGTGGCATGTTCCAAGCTGCCAGCTTAGCAGGATCTTTCTGTATACCTATACTGACACAATTCCTTCTCTCCTTACCCCCCCAAAACTCCCATTGACTTCAGTGAGTAATGGGGGGGGGGAAGAGTTGAGTCAAGAAGAATTTGGGTGCACAGTCTACAGCATCCAATGAGTTGAATTGACCCTTCAAACATCTGTGCTAACTAAGTCTTTATTTTGATTGACTTCTTGTTGTAAGATGCCAGAAGCTTGGATGGAGAATGCTTGGGTAGAGCAAAAATAGATTAAGTAAATGAATGAGGAGACAGAGCGATCACTGTGCACTTTTGAATCAAATCTCAAAGCACAAAATGCTCGAGCTCTAACTGGAGTAGTAGCTCTCCAGACACATATATTAAGGCCTGGTCTACACTTAAGATTTACATCTATATAGCTGCCTCACTCAGGGCACCCTGAGCAATGTAGCTATGCTGGCCTGGCCCCCAGTGTAGATGCAGCTAGGTCAATGGAAGAAGGCTTCCTTCGACCTACCTACCATCACACGGGAAGATGGTGTTACTACACTGATGGGGGGAAAAAACCTTCCCTCCATGTAGGTACTGTAGCTATGCTGGAATAGTCCCCTAATGTAGACATGGCCTCAGTTGATCATAAGATTGACAAGTGTTTCCAGTTTTAGAACCAGTTGTTGGAGGTGAATGATCTGTGATGGGTTAAGAATAGCTAAATAATAATGCCTATTTCTATAGCACTTTTCATCAGTAGATCTCAAAGCACTTCACATTTTTTAACGTATTTATCCTGACAACACCCCCTGAGGTAGGGAAGCATCCACAGATAAGGAACTGAGACCCAGAGGCTGAGTGACATGCCCCAGGTCACATAGGAAGACCATGGCAGAGCAGAGAATTGAACCTGGATTGCTCATATCCTAAGCAAATACCCTAAGCTCTGGACTATCCTTCCCTGAGCACAGGTGAAAAAGCCAACATTTTGAGAAAAATATATTTAACAACACATTGCACCTTAAACTGTCCTACACACCAGAAGCCAAAAATTAACTCTAGGCTTCTTCTGTTTTTGTTTTTGTTTTTTTAACTAAGTAATAAAATAAAGAGAATAATTCAGTGCCAAGAGAAGCTATTCAACTGCAGCTTTTTTCATCTATAAAAACTACACCAGTGAAGCCTCTTATAGCAATGTCATTTTTTTCATAGAACAACTTCCCTCTAAGCAGAGGTTTTGTGTAATTCAAATTACAACTGGTACATTGCAACGCATGGAAACATTCTGGGGCTGTCATTGTTCGCCATGGTCAATGGAGTTTTTCTGTATGTGAATTCATCATAAGCAGGTTCCATTACATGTGTGTGTGTGAGAGAGAGAGAGAGAGAGAATATGAATGAATAGATAAAACATTATATTTATCTATTTTTTTAACCTGGCATCAAGGTTAACATCACCAGTGAGTTAACACCAGTCATGTCTACAAGTTCAGTATGTATGAATACGTAATAACATTCAGTTTTATATATTACTTTTAATCAGCAGATCTCAAAGCAGTTTACAAACCAAGGATAAGTATAATCATGTCCACATTACAGAGGGGAAACTGAGACACAGAGAGCAAAAGAACACAGAGAGATCTATTACAGGAATAGAACCCAAGTCTTCTTACATGTGGTACAAAGCCATACAATATGGACTGCTTTTGGACTGCTTTTGGTGTAGTGACTCAGAGTACATATAGAGAATTAAAATGCAAATATTTTTTAAGTTGGAATGTGTAACATGAAAAGCACTTATCACTGCATTAATTCTCTGGGTGGTGTGGAATTCCATTCTTCTTGACAAAGGGAGACAGGGGTGTGTCTTTTTTGCACTGTTACGCGTGTATTTATAAAATTGCAATGAGTGTTTTGTAAAACACTTGTGAGACCACTTAAGTGGGCTTGTCCCTTATGGAACTGCACTGAAAACAGAATGCAGATGTAAAAGGAAAGATGAAATCACAATTCAACTATTTGATAGAGCAAAAGAAGATGATATGTGATGTCTCATAGGAAGCAGTTTCCTAAATCGCCAAACCCATAATACAGCCAATTTACCTGGCTAAACAATGTTGCAGAACTTAAAGGCTATTGTGCCAACTGGGCTCTCAATTTCTAAGCAGCTTCCCATTTATTTCAGTGGAAAGTCTCATTTAAAAAGAAAATAAAAGACCTGAGATGGTCCTAAAAGAACCTCAATCCATTTAGTCAGTATTTTTCACTCACATCCTTAGTTGTATTTTAAAATGAGCGGAAGGCCACAATGACTACAGAGTTAGATAGCCTGATCTTCAGAGGTCCTGAGCTCCCGATTTGCTAGGAATGTGGGTGGCTCAGTATTTCTGAAAATCAGGCCGTAATTAGTCCCGCTAGCCATTGGGCTTTTTCCTTTTTATGAAAGGGAAGGGAAATATCTGGGAATGTTTGCAAAACATAATCAAAATCTAACTGCTGCTTGTCATTTGCACCTGCTCCTACGGGGCAGTAGTAGAAGGTGAACACAGCCGTTAGACAGGTTTCAGAGGAGCAGCCGTGTTAGTCTGTATTCGCAAAAAGAAAAGGAGTACTTGTGGCAACGTAGTCTCTAAGGTGCCACTAGTACTCCTTTTCTTACAGCCATTAGAAACATTCTGGACCACACTCTCATTTACACTAAGGCTCCTTTGCACTGCTCTGGAATTTCCATCCACTTTAAGACCCTTTTACACAGCCGGAGCAATGTAAAGCGACCTTAGTGAAAATGGGAATCGGGCCCTTCATCTTTCATTTTGACACAGCTGTTTACAAAGTGTGACAATAAAACAGGCCCCAACACCAAACCCTGCAGAATTCCTTTCAATGTTTGGCATAGAGTAAAAGGCCTCCTGTCTATGGAAGGACAAATATAGTCCACTCAGATAGATAAGAATGAGCCCTACTCATTCCCACTTATACAGTCACAATCCACAATGTCCAAAGTTTTTGACTGATCGACGGAGACAGCACTAGGAACCCAACCCCATGAGCACGGCCTGTCCCTCAGAACAAACACAAGCATGGGGACACTAGACTTGTCAGCATTCAAGTGCTATAAATAGACACATTTGGGAACATACCTTTGAATTCTGCAGAAAATAATTACATTCGGAGAAATTTTGGGAAGCACTGAATATAAAAAGGATCAATATTTTGGATTTTAAAAAAACCAGGAACTCTCTCTCCTACTTAAAGGCCCATAACATGAAATAGAGAAAGTCAGGGTTAAAAGTAATAATTTACAAAGCAAATACCCTGACCTTTGTTGCTGATAACTCCTTACAAGAATCCTAGAAATGTAGGGTTTGAAGGCAACTTGAGAGGTCATCTAGTCTATTCCCCCATCCCAAGGTAGAACCAATTAAACCTATATTATTAAACCTGAAAGAATTTACAAGCTTACCTCATTTTTTATCATGTATGTTGTGTACCTTTTGTACTTTGTGCTTCACTCAGCTCAGACAACGGAAACAAACTATAATCCTTATCATGCTGGAACCTGATTTGCAAATGCTTAAGCATAACTTTACTCACATGAGTAGTCCCTTTAACACAATGGCCTTACATGAGTAAAGTCACATGCAAGTAGGTGTGCAGGGTTGGGCCCTTTCTAAGTTATTCTCTAGTCAACTTCACTTGCTTGTTCTGGTGTGATTTTCAACAATATAGGCTTTGATAGATAGAAACATAGTTATAACGTTACTTGTTATAACATTGTTTAACAACAGCCAAGTGCTGTAACATTTGCTTCCAAGTACTGTGAGAGACGTCTAAATCCAAACAACAAAATGGGTCCATTAAAATTTAAAAAAATAAATCTATCAGTCTGAGTCTTCATAAAAACTTTTGTTGTAACATGACTTAAATATAGGTGCTAAACTACCTTATAATGTGACTTAAGTCTTTACAATGAAAGCATGATTCAAATTGACTCATTGAGGCACTGATCCAACTCATATTTTATTGACTTCAGTAGGAGTGGAATGGAGTCATTCTTAATAAAACAATCCATCAATTGTTCTTCACCCACATCCCAAACTCTGTTCCATCATTAATTATTGTTCTAGAATGTATTGCAATGAAGCAAAACCAACTATTCCAATTCTGACACAGTCCCCTACTACTCAATGGCCAAATTTGCTATTAGAGAGAGCAGGTGGGCGAGACAATATCTTTTACTTCATTTTGGTGAGTCAGGCAAGCTTTAGATCTTGCACAGAGCTCTTCTTCAGATCCGTGTAAACTCCAAAACTTGTGTCTCTCACCAACAGAAGTTGGTCCAATAATAGATATACCTCACCCACCTTCTCTCTCTCTAATATCCTGGGACCAACACAGCTACACCAACACTTCAAGCTTCACTGTTATCAAGTGATCTAAAACAAATCTGCTCGTGAAAAGCAAGTAAAAAGGACATCAGTCTGCAATTATCTACAGTTCCTTCTATCACCCTCCTGCTTTATAGACTATTTCAAATATCAAGTATTCCAGCATTCAGCCCTCAGAAAATAAAAAGCATTGCAACTGTTGAGGTCTAATGGGAGTTTTGAACAAAAACAGATGGAAGGATAAAGACAGGTGTGTTTGTAAAATATTCATGGAAACGCTCGGCAATAAAACAGGAGATTATTCATTATTATTCTAGGTTTCAGTGAGATTTTTCACATCTTTTATTGCTTGCTTTTATATATTTCAATATAGCTTTGTGGCTACATTTTTAGCTCTTCCATATAAGTACATTAGTACAATGAATCATATCCAGGGATCAACCTTATTAATCTTAAAAGATCTCCTAAGTAACCACAAACATTTCTTTGCCTTGCAAAACACCTCTCTCAAGCCACCCATCCTTGTGTGTTTACTTAAAAGAGGTTTTATTATATATGTGTAGTATACAGGGAATAGGCTCCTGTATGCCTAAAAAGATAGAATCCTGTTCCCTCTTCTGCTTTAATAATGAGGATTAAAGCTGATCAGGATTTTTTGGATGAATCCACTGAAATCAAGGGATTTGCCTCATTTGAGGATATGGCCCTGAGTAACATATTGTTTTTGCCATGCGTAATCTGGAGTATAAATGTTCTATTAATATATGGATCCCTAAAATGCAGGGCTTCTCCTCCAAAACAGCAGTGTGAGTGAAGTACTGTACTTGGACTAGGTTTATATTGAAAGCTCTCTCTTATTTTGAAAGAAATCTGTAAATAGTGTAAGAACACTACATGACATACCCAGAAAATGTAGGAGCTGATAGTTCAAGTTTTAACTTGGATGAGCAGTCCCATTAAAATCAGTCAACTGATTACATGAGTCAAAAATACGAATGCGGTAAAGTTCTGCAAACTAGAATACACACACACACACAGCTATTGTTAGGGTGTTTTCCAAGCCTCAGAGACAAAAACATTTGAAATTTTTCCATCAAAACTTTTTGCGTGAAAAAAATGTCTCTTTTTCAATGAAACAAAAGTTTTGCTGAAAATGTCCGTTTTTGTCCCCCCAAAATGGGCTTTCATAAAAAAAACCTTGAAACCCGAAAATAAGCCTTTTTGTTAGTTTGCAGATTGTGGTTTTTAGACCCATAACATTTCAAAGAAAAGCTGACAGAAATATTTTTTTCAATCAACATTTTTCCAGAGGAGAAAAAACAAATCATTTCCCAGCCATCTCTAATAATGGACACGATCCTGGTATCCCAGAAAACCAGTCATTGACTTCACTGAGAGCAAATTCCCTTATTGCAATATATATACATACACTGCACAGCTATGTGGAGGTACATATAGAATAAATGTTGTTATGGTCTAAAAGAAAATAATTTGGGGTAGATAACTTAGCAAGATTCTGAATTGTCATCTCATGTTTGAGGGAGAGGGGAATCGTCACAAGGAAGCAAGTATATTTCTTCAAAAATAAACAGCTTGGCCCTCCTGCTGCTACAGCTTACACTTTATGCTGGTATAACTTCACTGACTTTATTGGAGTTGCTCCTGATTTACACAAGGGAAGCTGAGAGCAAAATCAAACCCTTTGTGTGACCCCTGGTCTATATAAAACTCAGTATCCACCTAAGTACTTAAATGGCCTCCTCACCATAGCATGTTATTGATTACCCAGAGTTCCTTAGAGCTGCATTCTGTCCATTAGGGATAGTGGAAAGGATTCAGTTAATAAATGAAAATGGACGGTAAAATGAGGGGAAGAAGAAAAATATTAAATATTTACTTTGTGAGCCCAGATCGTAATACTAGAATTTTTCAAAGATGCCACTAAAATGAAACTTTTTAGTCAATTTCACATTGACCCACAAGAAGCTTCCCAGCAAGACCCTGCTCAGTTGCTAGGAACTGAAGCACACTCAGAATAAAAGCCATCCGGAGGCAGAAATACACAACAGGAATCCACCTCTGGTGTTTTCCTGGATGCAAACACTTACAAGACCTCAGGATAATGTGCTATACTTAAGCCTGCTCTGAAACACATTCTTCACACTCAGACAACATGTGTGAACGATGAAGCACACGGTTCTATGAAAACATTCCTATCAGGCCTGGAAACTAAAAGCAAAGCAAACGAGGGACAGTCATCTGTATCTATGTTGAACGGTATGGGTGGATATCAGTTGAGGTCATTTCCATGAGACCTACTCCTGCTCTCCCTTATACCACTGTATTGTAGTGTATTCCATCAATTTAGACCTGCTTTCCTCTGGTGTACATGTTAGCAGAATCAGGCCCTATGTCCTGTTTCTAGCTAATTCAGTTAAAACAGGTAAGGATCGACAGCCCTTAGTGAAACCGGTACCTCCCTACACTTGTATATGCTACCAGCCTCCACAACCCAGCTGGAGGGACTCTTCATGTTTTCACTTTGATGGGACTCTTCATGTTTTTATACACTCTGAAGACCCATGGTCCGACCCAGAGTACACCCCAGACCCTCATGGAAATCAGGGAACGATTGGGGCTGTGCAAGGAAATCAGGGTCCAGTCCCTTTGTGGGCCAGATTCTGCTGTCAGTTACACCCATGCAGCCCCTCTGAGTAGAACCGAATGCTTGTATCCAAATGTACAGAAATCAAGGAGGCTGCACAATAGTAACCATGAGCAGAGTTTGGCCCCCCTCTCAACACGCATCAGCACTGGTTAATAAACATGTACAATGAATACATCTAGTAATCTTTTTGCAGTGTCCAGCTGCTAATTGTCAAGGGCCCATTCCACACATCATATTTCTACTGTATATTGCCTCCAATAGCATATAACCATACCTCACTTATACATTTTTCAATGAGGACAAAAGACACAAAGGTATCTGAAGGTCATCACAGATTCCGGAACCCTTCTCTATCATCCAAGCCCCCTAAATTAACCCCCACCATGGCCGATGGCTGCGTCCTTGCTGAATTCAAAACTTTTGAGATGTTCATTCTGTGGTGCCTGCATTTTACGGATGCCCACAAAACACCACCACTAATAATTAATAAAATACTATGTGCCGTATCACACCATCAGTTTTCCAACAGAGTGCTCCATTGATTCCAATGGGTGTTCTATTTAAAAATCCCTGGTACATAGGGTGACCAGATAGCAAATGTGAAAAATGAGGGACAGTTTTTCGGGAGGACAGGGGGTTATAGTTGCATAATAAGACAAAGCCCCTAATATCAGGACATCTGGTCACCCTACTGGCACATGATTCTAAGGTAATGCACTGAAAATACCCTTGGGTGGGCTCAGGTAGTACTCAGTCAAGTTTTTAAGCAAACGTGTTGTCCAAGTGAAAATCTTGGCTTATTTATGTCTGTGCTTATTTTTCACACAGTGATACAAAAGTGATATAGTATAGGGCTCCTTTGTAATGCTGAATCATACTTAACCACAACTGGACTGAGCTTTGATTGCTTCCCGTGTTGTGGTCCTATTTCCTCTTCCCTTGATGTGTTTGCCACTGTTTTATTCCAGGCAGTTTTCCCTTTTGTTAGTTACTTTATTCATTATTAGCAGCAATGGGCTAAAGCTACAAAATTCAGGTTTGGATTCAAATTTTAGAAACCCCAAAATTTGGAGTTGTTCAGATCTGGGATTTTCTGTTCGGTTTCAGTAGAAAGAGAAGGGTCATTTGCAATATGCAGATGCCCGATTCAGCTTTGAATCTCAGACACCGTCAAAGACTGAGTGTATTCAGGTCTGAGACATTGGCTCAGGCCCTTCTCTAAATATTTAATTATTGTTATCATTAGCCAACTCTTTATTTTCTTTCATGTGTCATATTTTGGCATTTGCCACTTTATAAATTATTTTTTCTGCTGCAGATATACAGAACACATCGGACAAAGTCTAGGCACCCTGAAGCACACCAAGATCTTTAAAATTATTATTATTAGATCAGTTAGGGACTGATCCTCAGTCATTATAGGTTGACACAACTCCACTGAAGTCGACAGAGTTATGCCGATTTACACTAGCTGAGGATCTGGCTTTTCTTTGGTATAATAATTGCATCAGTACTTTTTCCTGCCAAACTTTGATTTATGCTAGACAGGAAGATGTTTGTCTTTTGAGATTCTGACAAAGCTCAAGTTTTTGTTAGGTTATGACTGAAAGGCAGAACAATGTGTGCGTGGATGGTTCGGAGGAGAGTCTTATGGCAAAGTCTAGCCTTTATGATTTTCTCAAGAAAAATTACAATGTTTGGATATGCTGATATATCTCACTGTATATTAACATGGATGTATGATACAGTCTCCCTACATTGTAAAGTATTTCTTCAAGTGCCTTACTAATATTAGGAATATTTAGGAACTATTTTTAGGATTATCTTAATAAAAGATCCAGAGTGATCTGGAGACTTATACTTGAGAAATAATTATTCATATTTTTTCTAGGGTTACTGTTTTCTTTTGAATTTTGTCTTTACTGTTTGACATCAATCAATAGGATTTTATTTGCCGTTGTAACTGAAACTGACAGATAAAATGTTTTTTAAAAAGAGAGACTTGTTTTCTTGTTTGCATCACTGTACAAGAAGAAAGTGACAGCAGTATCAGTTCCTGTTCGCAGAACCTTTTATAGATGTTGAACTCGATAGAATCTGATGAAGTCTGCACCTGCTGCTGTTTTGGGGCTATATTAAAAAAATTGATGATTTTGGCCTCTCTCTCTGGTTTTTAGTTCCGGACAGATAGAGTTGTGTTATACTCCTGTGATGGCAATTCAATCCCAGTTGAAGATGCATGACTGACAGGAGCTTTGGTGTACTCAGGTGTAAATTAGTCTGGTAGAAGGTATTACCCACAACTTTACATTTGTTTTATTTAACTGGATTAATACAGCTGTTATGTTTCAGATCATAGGCTTTGGATGGAAGGGGATCTCATTTTTCTCCACACTTTGATACACATGCTGTATCCATTCCCCTTTCCTTTCCCACAGTTCCCTGCTCTCCCCCAGGAACTCCGTAACAGTATCCCTTCAATTAAAAGGAAAAGGTCTGGCTAAACATTAGCCCAACACAATTGGTTTCCACCCTGATTTTCAATTGTGTCCCAGATCAAATTCAAAGTGGAGTTAGCTTGTCCATTTCTTAGGCTTTTTCAACCCAGACCACATGGGATTTCATATTGCTCTGCAGTCATTGGTCTTAAAACTGAGCTGTGTTAAGACATAAGAAATCTACGTTCACCGTGTGATTTCCTAAAAGTTGACAAGCCTGACAGAAGTTCAGGAATATCAAATATTTGCTGCGTAAGCCCACAACTTCCCATAGGATCCAACATTTACAGATGCCCTGTAGTTTAATCCACATACCAAAAAGAGAGAGAAAAGAAAACAGTAGCCCAAAAAGTTTTAACCTGGGCCTCTCCCTATCTCCCTTAGGGAAAGATGTCAAACAACTATTCAAGTTTCCAATAGGTTTTACATTAGAGAGTCATATTTCTCAAGTCTCAGGTAAAAAATATATATATAGAACTGAGTCATGTTTCTACTGAAATCAGCGGAAAGTATCATTTCAGTGGGAGCAGAATAAAGCTAGGAAAGTCACCTTTGGAAGCATGCTGTTCCATTGGTATCTATCAAGGAGGATAACTAGGAGAGGATTAACATTTTCAAAAGGGCCGAAGGAGATTTAGGAGTTTAAGGCCTTGGCTATACACAAAAGTTGTAGCACTTCTACTATTCCGATATAGCTAAAATGGTACAACTCCCATCAATGTGGATGCAGTTATAGAAGTGCTTATACTAGAATAGCATTCCCATATGGGCAGGCAAATAAACTATACCAGCGAAAGGCACCTTGTTACCAATATAACTGCATCCACTACTTCAATTAAAAAAATAAAATAAAAGCGTACCCCTAACTGAAATAGTTATCCTGATACAAAAACTGTGTGTAGACCAAGCTTCTAAGTCATCAGGGCATTTTGAAAATTTTACTCAAGTTCTGCTGAGCAACAGTACAGATGTTGTGGGAGATGGAATACATAGAGTAGACAAACACAATGAATGCCCTGCAATGTCAGCTTTGATGAACTGAAATGGAGCCCTGACACAAGGCTCTTGGGGTTCTTTTATATTCAACAAACCCAGTGAATGTAAATAGTTTAGAAGCTGCGTAGAGCAAATACTATTTGTTTTTATTACTATTTAACATCAGGGACTCCAGGGATAACATTTTGTTTTTAAGTATCCAGTGCCCTGGCTTTTATTTTTCAAAGGATCCAACTTATTTTGAAGGGACCAATTCCAGGAAAACACAATGAAGTTACAGGTTGGCCCTAGAAACTGATACATCTTTGATTTCCAAACACTTACAGTATACATCACCCCAAGAGCTAACCGGGTGTCAAGTTTAATGAGTGAAATCAAGATTAAAAAAAAAAAAGCCAATAAACAGGATAGAATTAATACAGGTTCATTCAAGCATATTTTTGTTTACTTAAGATAAATATTATGCATTTTGATAATGGATTCCTACTCAGTTGGAAGTGATGTCTGAAGGCTTCTCTGACCTTCAAATCATACAATAACAAAACCCCCAAAATAGAAAACTTTAAACAATAGAACTACAGCAATTAATAAGTCGGGTTAGTTAGTTAGTTGCTACATAATATGCAAAGACCATTTAAATGAATGAACAGGGATATTCTTACAGTCCGAGATATCAGAGTCCAAGAAGCTAGCATCAGAGAGCTATTAACAACCATCTGAAAAATATTCCTCTTTATTAGGAATATATAATTTTTGGCATCTGATTATAGTGGATCTTAACCATCACATATAGTTGAACCTGGCTAACTGTTTTGTGCTAAGTTATATACTTGTAGGGCCTTCTCATTGCTTTTTGTCAACAAATGTCAGGCATTTACATTTCTTCAGAAAATGTATGGACATCATAATGGGTCTCTTTTATAGTGAGGTTATTCCCCCTGCCCCTCCCAATTTTACGCTGGGCATGATCCAAACCCAACAGGAGTCTTTCCATTGACTTCAACAGGCTTAGGTTCAGAGATGTGAACATCCCCCTCAATCAGAACTTCAGTCTGCCCCTTTTGGATACGTTGAAACGATTCAGAACTTTCATTCTCCTTCTCTAGCACACTCTGCAGGGTGAGCTCATTCTGTGCTAACTCTACTGCACATGTTAAATATTTAACTCTTGACCGTAGGCAAAAGAAAAATGTTTTCCCTTTGGCGATGAAGTGAGCTGTAGCTCACGAAAGCTCATGCTCAAATAAATTGGTTAGTCTCTAAGGTGCCACAAGTACTCCTTTTCTTTTTGCGAATACAGACTAACACGGCTGTTACTCTGAAACCAGTGCTTCTAAGAGCTCTCTTCCGATCAGAAAGGGGCAATGTTGGATACCTGTGCTGCTTAGACATAAGACATTTTATATCATCAACCCGAGAGGGGACCTCAAACAAATTTTTTGGCCTGTCTCCCTTAGCCAGCTTGGAGAGTAAATGCATCAAAATGTAAAAAGACAGCCAAGCAGTAGGGCAAATGCCACAGTGCGACCTTTTCTTTTGAAATGTTTGGTGTGGACTGTAGGTGATTATTTGATTTGCTTTATGTTTTTTTTTTCTTTCATCTTTATTTTATTTATGGGTTTAACTCCATTTCTTGGCCAATGACAGAATTTCCTCTCTGTTATAATAAAAGGATTCACATGACCTAAATTTTTAACTGTAGCTATTGTTAAGAATTACACCTGAGAGGACACGCACACAACCGGTGGCTTACAGGTTGAAAGTGTAGACTATTGTAGCCTCTTCTCTTAGGGTTTTAATCCCACCAGCAAATCCCTCCCAGTGCTTCTCAACCAATGAAACTTTATGAAGCATATTCCAGTAGAAACCAGAATCTTCAGTCAACCCAGTCATGGTATAAATCAGATGGATTTGGGGCTATTAGCAGAATCCCTAGTGGAAATTCAATGAACTACTAAACACAGAAAGTAACAGGGTTTAAATAATTAGAACATGTGTGTCATGATAGCATCATCCATGATCAGCTGCTAAGTCAGTTCATTTGACTATGAATTATTATCTCAGCCTTGCAAAACCAATGTTTTCCATAGCTGGCATGGAATCACCCATAAAAATACACTCAACCTTCCCACGGGCTTGATGATAACGTAACAGCTAAAGACCGTTTATTCATCCATCAAAACTAAATCAGAAGCGCTTACCCCAGATAAGCAGCTAAGAATTGTTTTATAATGCTGAGCTATTTTTATAGCCCTGTAAATTATTGGGTTCTTGCCCCTCTGAAAGTCTTGGAGCATTTTTGGTAACCTACTGTCTTTTATGGTACTTCCCCTCTATGTAAAATAGAATTTTCCTACAGTGAAAATAGAAAAATCTTTACTCCGAGTGGAAGGTTTGTCTGGTCCAATTCCTGCATGACTGGAGTTAACGGGTGTTTTGCCATTGACTCCAACATGGGCAGGATTGGCCCTCCGTAAGGATTTGCAGCCTGCACTCTGCTGTGCATTGGAGCCATTGGGGACTTTTATTCCACTTTTGCTATTGACGGAGTTTCACTAGCTAAACTGTAGCAGAGGATTAGCTTCAAAAAATCCCTTGCCAGTGGGATCTTGATTAATAACTATCCCTTCCACCAGAAGTATGTCATCGGTTGGTTAAAAACCAAGCAGGAATCAATATGAGGAAATTTATTATGAATAGGAACTGCACTATAATCACCCTCCCTCCAAAAGCAGGTATAATTGGCATTTTCTACAGTATTGGTCTCCAGCACCTTTCCTGACATTTAACGAATAATATTTTCAAATTGGGGTATCGAGGCAGGGGGAGCTGTAGAACTTGCATGAACGAAATAAGTCCCGATTTTAAAAAAAAATTAAAAATCTGTGTGTCAGACTGATGTCACTTAAATCAAGTTTTACACCAGTATAATTTCATTCACACCAGTGAGGTTCCTCTTCATTTACTCCCAGGTAATTGAGAGAGGAATCAGGGGCCAAACTGTGGGGCATCAATCTGTAAGCAGCACTCCTCACTGATTTCAGCAGAAACTTCTAGTATTTTCAGGTTCAGAACATTCCATGTATTTTTCACATCCGCATCACCAGGAATTGGTCCTTTAGAAACATTTTTTGAAATAACTTTGATTTTTTTTAAAAAATTATCATTTTTATCATTAGATTCTCCAAAGTTATAAATGTTTCTACTAAAAGCGTGTGGGGAGGACACAGAGTTTTGGGGAGAATAAAAGTCTGCTGAGCCATCTAACTGCTTAGCGGTCTTGCAAACTTCACAGTGTCTTAGCGAGGAGAAAACTTTTCTGCCTATAATGTATCAGAAGAGTGGCATTTATTTTGGGTGCACGCCTAACAAACTGCATCAGACTAATTTGTTTTCAAAAGCACATATGGCTCTGATTCTGTAAATCACTTCCACTGAAGGCATCCATCAGTTGAAGTGAGTGGGCTCCACAACTGTTCAGGGGTCTACTAGTGCAAATCTGTATATAGGATCCAGCCCTGTGTTTGTAACATGAACAGAATGTTTTCCATTTTCCCATTTGGTACGTCCTAACTTATTCCAAAGCTAATGGGAGATTTGGGTATCCAAATAATGCAAGATCAAGCCATTGAACAACAGTGGAACTATTATTACTAGGGCTATTAATTAAATTATTATTTATTCGTGTTCCCACTGATGTCACTGACAATTTTATAAGTGACTTTATGAGTCTTGATCAGGGCTTTAATCCATCTCCTAGGGGGTATATATGTTCTGGATTCCCCCCCCCCTCCATTTATTTGTGGATGTTCCAGAGAGAGCTGAAGCTGGGTCTGTTGTAAATAGGGAAGTAAATAGGGTGTCACTGGATATTGAGCAAACCACAGAAAAATACAGAGAGTAGAGGAAAGATGCATGGACTGGCTGAGGAGTTTGTGAACGTTTTGGCCAGAGAGGAGATAGTTTAGGGGAAAGGGTTTCCCTTAGCTTCTCCGCTACAAATATGTCATTGTGCACGCAGAGTCCACACTGGGAAACAGAGTTACTTTATTGCCCCACCACCACACACACAAAAAGGGCTTTGCTTGCAAATCTTTTCTGTGCCCTCTCAGCTCCCCACCACACACTGGCTTGTGCCAATCCCAGGCTAAACCCTAGTGCCCAGGGTTCTTGCAAAGACAAAAATCCCTTCCCTTGTGGTGGCTGGGTGCTGCAAAATCCCAGGGAGCTTGGTGCCAGGGTCAGACACACACACTCACCCCCCAGATCCAGCCTTCCTGGGAGGTAGATGCAGAAGGGGAAGGGCGCGGGGAAGAGATGAGAAAATTCAAGCTCTTACCAGTACAGGAGTGCAGAGGTTTGGGTCTGACGATGAGGGAAGGGCAGACAGAGTAAAGGGAAAGTTTCTCAAAGTAATCGCAGGTCTCCTTGGATAGGATCTCATCGATCATGAAAGTCTTGTAGCGCCTCCTGGCTGCCTTGAGCTGCCCGGGGGACGCGAGCCTCAGCTCGCCATGGCAGTGCATGGTGGAAGCCGCCGCGGGTTCAGCCTCCTTCCCCGAAGAGCGGCCCAGGCTTTAGGACGCCGGGGGGGGGGGGAGGACCTCTCTCTCTCCGGGGAGCGGAGAGGGTCCCGGGGAGCGGAGCAGGGCTGCCAAAGGGGGGCCCGCACCCCAGGCGCGGTCTCTGCGGCTGGCCTGGCTTTGCAGGGGCGAGGGAGCGCTCTCCAGCGTGCGCTCGCTCGGCTGCTATATAAACCTCCCGGTAAGCATCTCGCCGAGCCCTTTTTAGGACACTTCAGCTGTCAATCAGGGCAGCCTCCGGCTTCTCCTGCGCTCATCCCCTGCGCTCCATGCTGCCCCCAGCTCGCGGCTGGGAGGATCCCGGGCGCACGGGCGCGCTCGCTCTATTTTAAGCGACTGGGGTGTGTTTTCAATTCGGCTTTGCCTTCTCATGCTGGAAAGGTTCCAGGGTGACTTCCCCCCAGCACCAGCACCACCACCACTCCTCCCTCCACTTAGTTTGAGGCTTGAAAATCCAAGTAGCAATGTGGTCCATCAGGAAGTTATTAAGCACTTTGGAACAATTGTATTCCGAGAGCGAATACACACCAGCGCTCTGAAATGTGTTGCAGAGAGAGAGAGAGAGAGGGAAGCTTCCTTCGCTTCAGAACAATTAACTACCCACTTCTCTGCCTTTGCACGAACTGTCTAAGAAATACTCGTTGTGGGGGGGAGATGTACTTGTGGGTTTATATCTGTGCACACGCCAACCCACAGATGAGTATTTCTTTACCGACAGTTCGTGTAAAGGGAGAAAAAATAGAAAGTAGTTAAGTGGTCTGAAGCTAATAGAGCTTTAAAAATGGCTAAACCATCAAGGAATTTGCTGTTTTTGCGGCCAAGGGCTTGGAATATTACGCAGAGAAAACTAGAGATGTTCCCTATTGTAAACACTTTCTTCACCAATGCAGCATTAGTCGCTACTGGGTTGTTTTCAGATGAGTTTCTGCCTGGCCATTTTCTCTCCGCTGTTTATTGGAGAGCTTTGTGATCTTTGGAAATGCAGGTTTCCCCCCTACTGAACACCTCGCTCCGGAGTATAAAGCTCACACAGATTAAAATGGAAAGAGAGTCTTGGCAAATAGCGTCACTTTCATTGCTTGCAAGTGTTTTGCAGAAATTATTTTTTAATGTTCCATAATTGTTCTTCTTAAGTGCTGCTCATTTTCTCGTCTCCTTTTAAGCAATCATGTGTCAATTTCGTTTAATTCTAAAGATTATTAATTTTTCTTTGTTGTTTAATTTCAAATCCCTCTGGGCTTTCGTGCAATTTTCCTGCGCTTTGCAGAAGCCAAACCTTTCCTGGTGACTTAGCTCTGATTTTCATTTCTCTGGTTTATGTTCACACTGTGTCAATTCTTCCCGACGTGCAGGGAGAATCATTCTTGAGGCAGGGATTTGTATTGCTTTGAGAAATGATCCCACGCCTCGTTTTGAACAGGAATTTTTCAGCACAATTGTTTGAATTACTTTTGATATCAATTGTTGGTTGATTCTGGTCTATCCCTCATTAACTAAATTGCGTGAATCGACTCTACGATGCAAACAATTGTTAAATTAATTAAGAAAGTAGCTATATACTGAATTTTTCTCAGTATAGATTTATTATTAGATGTAATAAATACATTAATATATTCCCCAAAACCGTATTGCTCCCTTTTTTATTTTCAAAGTAACGTTGACCTCTAAGGGAACAAACCATATATTTTAATTTTTAGAAAGTTGAGAAATTATCGATTTCGTGTTTGTTTGGAAAGTACTGTGTTTGAAAGAGAAAAAAACAATCTGGTCAGAGTCTTTAGCATGGAGTTTGTTTTGGTAACTTTTTGTCTGCTGTGGTTCCAGTTAAAAAACATATATGGGAATCCTATTCAGATTGTCTTCCGTTTGATCAGTATTTCTTTTTCCATTGCAAATAGTTTGGTTTTACGGTCTGTTTTGAGAACCATAAAAATAACATGTATATCCTTTCTAAACACGGTCAAAAATGGGAAGAGCAAGCTCAGGGAAACAGGCGACCTAATTTTGATGTTTTCTTCAAAGATAGAGCAATTTTTTAAATGTATGGAAGGATGCCTGTTTTAAAAAACCCCAATCAGCAATTTTTATAAATCAGGGAGAGAGAGAACACCCTTAATCTTAAAGAAAAGGAGGACTTGGGGCACTTGAGAGACTAACTCATTTATTTGAGCATAAGCTTTCGTGAGCAACAGCTCACTTCATCGGATGCATTCAGTAGAAAATACAGTGAGGAGATTTATATACACAGAACATGAAAAAATGGGTGTGTATATAAATCTCCCCACTGTATTTTCCACTGAATGCATCCGATGAAGTGAGCTGTGGCTCACGAAAGCTTATGCTCAAATAAATGGGTTAGTCTCTAAGATGCCACAAGTACTCCTTTTCTTTTTGCGAATACAGACTAACACGGCTGTTACTCTGAAACCTACCATTACTCTTGTTCCTTAAAAGTGATGAGGAACGCATCAATGTTTAAAATAAATAGTATTTTATTTACTTTGCTTGGAACATACTTAGTTTTTGTTGTTGTTGTTGTTGTTTTTGCTGCTGCTGGGAAATTAAAGGTGATTCCAGTCAACAGGAATTTCACTAAAAGGGGAAGGGATGAGTTCAAAAAAAATTGTTTTTATTTTTAAATTGAAGAACTGTTTAACTTGCTAAACCACCCCCCAAAACCTCGAGAGATTAGATTAATTTATAGTAATAATAGCAATACTCAGTTTGTAAATCGAAAAAAACCGAACAGATAACACGAATCATGGAAATAAAATAGCTCAGGATGACTCAAAGGGTCATAATAAAATAGCGAACGTTTGCTGATCATAAGTAAATAAATAAAGTACTAAAGAAGTCAGGGTTTGACTCCTGAAACGGGAAAACTCCACAATATAGGAAAGGAAATGGGGTCATGATACTTCCTTGCGTTTGCTGTGCGTTCTGTGTTTGTTGCTGGTGGCTGGAGACGGGCAATTTCCCCTTGCATTTCAGAGTGCATTGCTGGAGTGAAATGTCAGCTTCCCTTAAAGCTGACAAGACACAGCAAAGCAATCTATGACATCTGCTAATTTTAGGGTGCAGGACAGATGCTGGGTGTGAAACAGCCTTTCATGAAATTGGCAAGCTGCAAAGCAGAGATCTATTTCAGTGGAGCTGTCCCTCTTTATACCCAGCTGATTCAAGGACTTGGGTCCTTTATTGTCCGGTTTATTTCACTCCTGCATCTGAAAGTCTGGTTCCTGGAAGATCTGGCGCGGATACTTCCGTCTTCAGCAGGTTCTCATCAGCCACTCCAGGAGCCGCAAACTCCCCTGCTAGATCCCAGGGCGAGCTGAATTGGCAGATGGGATCAGTTCTCTGAAGTGTCCAAACGAACTTTGTTAATAATGAGAATTTTTTTAAAGAAAAGAAAAGAAAAAAGGCTAGAGCAATAAGATGGGTTATGTGGAATGAAACACACGCTGGCTGTCAATCATAAAAGGAGTGCTTTGGTCAGGAATAATCAGGGGTTTTGTTTCCAACATTAATGAAGTGGCTGGAAAAGCAAACATCTGCCAAAGAGACTCAAACCCCCCACAGCTGTTGGAGCCACCAAGCCTCTCCTGAAACAGGGCTGCCTGTCTGGTAACTCCTCTCCTCTTATTGCTTCACTCCCAAGAAATGGGGTTGGAGGGGGAGGAGAAAGAAGGTGAAATGCATGCCATGGTGTGTGCCTGTGAGAGGGGAGGGAATTGGCTGTAATTTGAGTGTGGGGGGCAGGATGAATACCTGTACTCTACAAAGGGCAGATCAGCCTGAGGTATAACAGTAACTGGTCTGGACTTCTGCATGTGCCCTTTTACTGCTGGGAGAAAGGACGGGGTGGGGGGGGGGGAGGAGAAGAGTGTGGATGTATAAAAATCCAGGAACTTGATCCTGCAGCCCCTCGTCTCCCATGGGAATTTTGTTTGTGCAAGGACAGAATCAGAAATCAGGGAAGAAATTGGCAAGAAGCTAAGCAAGTCCATCTGCTTAGGGTCTTTCATGATGAAGACAAGAGAACTCATCCCTGTGACAGGGGAACACAAGCAAATTGTGCAAATAAGTCACCCACCTCCAGAAAGACACTTTGAAGGGAGAGAGGACGAGTGGCCTCGTACTGCCGGCTGCAGCAGGTATGGGTTCTGTCTCCAGCTCCGGTGCCGGCTTGTTGTTTGACCTCAATCCAGTTGTAGGACTTTTTGGACAACACGGATGGCCTGACTCACTGTTGGCCTGTGCCTTCATTTACATCTGTGCAGAGCAGGCATCAAATAATACCAAGCTCTTAGATAGCACTTTTCATCAGTAGATCTCACAGCAGTTGGCAAAGTAAAACAGAATTCTTAGCCCCATTTTACAAATGCTACCTAGTCAGAATGCACTGGCTTTGCACAGCTATGAATGACTGCAGGAGGTGCAGGCCCCAAGAACCTTGAGTAACTCTGGCACTGCTGGAAGAGTTCATTTTAGACAGTGCACAGGAGCTCTGAGAAGGGTTAGATGCTGCATCGTGTCTACTCTAGGACTTCCCCTATTTGCTAACGCTGGTGCAGCAGCACAGGGGGAAAGGTTGCTTTCTCCCTGCCCCTGCCATGGCTCGTCAGTCCCAAAGGACCCGTCAAAGCAGCTCCCTTCACCAGCACAAAATCCACACAGAGAGAGAACAATCTGGAAGGCAAATAGCATTTTGCCACCTGTCTGGTTCACCTCAAAAGCACCTGAGCCAGCGGTAGTCTATTTTTGGCAAAGTCCAAATTTCTTGGGCAAGGTCCAGATTCCAGAGAAAATAATAATTAAAAAAAGTAAATAAAAAGATTTGGGGGTCCATTCAGAAGCATCTGGTAGTCTGTATTTGGCCCCAGGTCTACCCATTGACTACCCCCGATTCTGAGCCATAAAACACATCACTTCTTGCCCTGCACTCTTTGCTGTTCCAAGGGCATCTCCAGAAGATCCCATGCTGCTATTTTTTAAGTCTCTGAATTTCTTTCCCTCTATTTCCAGTTCAACTCCTTTTGTGGGGAAAGTGACAGACGCATCAGTTTGCAGGATTATGATTTCAGGGATGCTCTATTTTCAGTCTTCTCATTAAAACCTGGATGAGGGGTAGAGAGAAGAGAAGGAGGAAGAAGGTTCTCTCAATATATGATTGGTGGGGCAAACGGCTGGGCAGGCAAACCACTGGAAATTGCTGCACTAGCCCCTGGCTGTGGATTTAGCACATCTGTTGGCTTCACTCACTCCACCTCACGCTGTGCCCAGAGAGATCAGGAGAAGGATTTGCCTTACATGACGTTCTTCACAATTTCTGCTTTCCTCACTGTCCTAAGACTGGTGCGAAGTGCCAGTCGTAGCTATTCTGCATGTCAAGTCCTATTTCTATGTTTGGATGTCTAGGCTGGTACACTTTTCTTCCTGTACATCCCCACTTCCCCAGCCCTGGTTTATGCGTCCCGATTCTGGGCTCATAGCAGTTGCAAGAAAAAAAACCACACACAATTGTTTACCTGCCAAAAGGAGGCCTACATTTCTTGGCATATACTCAGGTGTACATAGTGTCTATACAACACCCATTAAAAAATCTGCACCACCCCATAAACATCTCTAAACATCTCAAATTCTGCCAGTGATCCTGCCACACGCCTGGTACAGATTTATTCTATCCGGTTTGGTGTGTTCCTTGGTGTCCTATATAATAGCAGGGCACACCCACTGCTGAGCTTGTGGAGTACAAAATAATGCAGTCTAGGAGAGCTTGCATTCCAAGGAGTCCAGTCTGGCCACTGCTGAAGCTGAAGGCAAAACTCCCTTTGATTTCAATGGGAGCGGGCCCTAAAGCAAGGGAAGCCGTTAATTTAGCGTGTCCATGTTCCTACTGGAATGGACTACGTGCTACCTGGAAAGGAACTAAACCATGCAGAATTGATCACATTACAGTTGGCCCAAAATTGGCCTATTATAAAAATAAATCAGTTAAATTGGAGATTCATTGTGGGCTCATGACCCCAAGCCTATTGCAGAAAGAACAAGATTGTGCCGTTTACACATCCCTACTTGGAGGCAGCATAGTCCAGGGGCCCAAGCACTGCACTAGGAGCCAGGAGACCTGGGGTCTGCGTGTGACCCTGGGCAAGTCATTTCCCCTGTCTGTGCCTCAGTTTCTCCATGTGTGGAAAGTGGCCAGTGCTTTGAACTTCCCTTTTGAAGTGCCTTGAGATCTGCACATGAAGCACTCTATGTAAGAGCATAGTGCTGCTAGGGTGATCCCGTCCAGTTGACACATTCAGGGCCTGATTCTGATGTTACACCAGTGGAAATGCAGAGTGGAATTAAATGATTGAGAGATTAGAATCAGGTTCTCCTTCTGAAGGTTCTCTTCCTGTCATATCACCAAGTAGAAGCCAGCGACACATCTGTAAAGAAATGTGCCATGAGCTCTAATAATAATAATAATAAATACTTTGAAATATTAGTGCTTTAAACAGAAAGATATTAATGGCCTTTGGGAACAGCACGTAATTAAGCATCTCTTCACCATTGTCAGGTGAGTATTATTATCCACAAGTTCTAGGTGATTAACCTGAATCACAGAAAGGCTAAGTGACTTGGCCAAAGTCAGTGGCAGGCTAGGAAACAGAACCCCAGAGTCCTCCCCAGCTCCAATCTCACAGCAATAAAAGTGAAGAAAATAGCTTAAGCCTCGGTTTATCTAACCACTCCCTTTAAGTGGCGGTCATGATCTCGGACCTGTCTAAGGATATACTTCCGTGCTGTGGCCTTCAGGGCCATTCCTGAACGCCTGGTGAATTCACTTCTAATGAAGCCAATGGGAACTGGAGCAGCACCAGCACTGAGCCATTGCATTCTGCTCTGGATAATCATTCAAATGAGCTTCCATTTGAAACTCTGGAAAGTTTGTTTGGGAGTGGGAGAAGCGGGAGAAGGATGGTGTATCTGAAATCAGACTAGCTGGAAACTTGGCCCAGAGACTCTCACTCTGGCTGTGGCTAGGTTTTGAGAGGCTCAGAGAGCATAATATACTTGACAGATTCAGGGGCCTTGTGTGCAGCGCGAGAGTAAAAAAAACTCCAATAAAAGCTGGATTTTGAACAACAACATTCTGCAGCCAGAAAAATCAAAACACCCCAGAATGACAGGCAGGGTGAAGTGTAAGTTGTAGTATGGAGCACTGCATCATTTACTACTTGTCCTTCAAACCGCTGCAAAGCGATTTCCAGTGCACCAAGGGCAGTGGAGCACGAAGGGATACCAGCTTGCTCTTCATCAGCATCACTTGCATTGCATGATTTTGTTTTTCTGTTCGGGGAAAATGCTTCGTATACCTGGTAGTTTGTAAGCTTGGGGAAATCCAGGTTCTGCTGTACATGAAGGAGCCGGCTGTGTGTATTTTATATCAGTGTTGTTGTAGCTGGGTTGGTCCCAGGATATTAGAGGGACAAGGTAGGGCGGGGTAAGGAGCAGGGTGCGGGAAGGATGGTAGACATTCCCTTGAGGCATGAAGCTCCTTCGAAGGGCTTGGTGTAGTGACTCATGGTCCAGGGGAGGTCAGGCTGCTGGTCAAGAGAAGGGAAGAAAAATCTATGGCTCCCAACTTTAAATGGGATGCTATTGCTTACTAGGACCCAAGGCATAATGCAGGAATCTAGAAATCTTTTCAACTCTGGCAGATACGGCTCATTCCGGTTTCATTTAGTGAAAAGTGTTTACATCAAAAGTCTAGTCCTGCACCATGTGGGGATAACCCTGCCTCCACAGAAAGAGCATTCAGTATCAATGAGGTACAGTGAGAGGTCAGACATAACTCAATTGCCACTGAACATGATTAGGACATTAAAATACATGTAGCTGTTAAGACCCTGGTGCCATTGGTTAAGCCCAGGAGCTTTCACTGTGTTATATTGAGCTAAGGGTTGGTGTATTACACTAAACAACTGGTAGGCAATTCCAAGCCCCATGTGCTTAAGGAGCATCCTCAAACATAATTCCCCTGTCTCCTTGATTTCCCATTGGTCTCCACTGTCCATAACCTTGGCATTACCCTTGACCCTGAACTTTTCCTCTTGTCTGCCTTTCCTGGGCCTGCAGACCTGCCTATGGCCACCACTGGAACATGGCTATGCTGTCTCCGCACCACCTCTCGTGAAAGCCTCATCTCGGCTTCCATCTCTTCATGCCTGGGCCATTGCAACATCCTTTCCTATTGCCACCATGGGTCTCAGGCATGCCTAGGCTGGGGATTAACCCCGATTCCAGCCAATAGGAGCCAGCAACCAATTTCCAGCATGGGTTAGCTCAAATGGTACAAATTGGACCTGGCCCTATCTGCAACAGGTATCAGCAGTTACTCTTTGCTTTTGAAACCCTCCATGGACCTGCTCCATCTTTATCTTTTTCTCCTATCCTCTCATGTAGCCCCAGCCTCCCCTTCCTTCCTACAGTCCCCACGTCACTGGGGCGAGAGCAGCTCTTGAGAGCCAAAAGTCCCGATACCTGCCTAGTCTACCAGTAAGTTCAAATCCACCTGAGCACATGCCTCTCCTCCTTTGCCTGAGCCTCTTCCGTTCCTCTCCCTCTCTGCTACCGATTCCTAGATTTGCTAATATTTCTAGCAGTGGTGCCCAGGGGTTAAAGCAAACTGAAACAGGAAGGGATGCTTTCAGCCAAGGAGGAGGGGAGCCTGGGGGTGTGCAGGGATAGGAGCGGGAACTCCATCCTACTTTTAGGAGAGGAGAAGCAGAATTCTCCCTTGCTACTCCTGACTTATGCCCGTGGAGGCACTGATCAGGGATTGGGCCCCATTGAGCTAGGACGGTTCCTGTCCCCAAGAGGCTGACAGTCCATACAAGAGCTCATAATACCTACAGTCTGTGCTTAACCCATAACTTTATTTTTTTTAAACTCTGTAAAGGAATTTGAGGATATTAGCCATTATGACTAATAACTATTTGTATAGCCGTGGCACCTAGGAGCCGCAGTATTGGACTAGGACCCTGTTGTGCGAGGCGCTGTACAAACACAAGAACAAAAAAAATGGTCCTTACCCCAAAGGGCTTACAATCTAGGAAAGACGTGGAGCAAAGTGACAACATACTATTCTGTACTGGAAGGAAGGCAGAAAGAAAGAGCAAGAACTTAAGGTCCTGTCATTGCAAGGAGCATCACCAATCCAAGGGTTAAAATCTGGCACTTCCATCTCTTTGCTTTGCTATTCGGCACTCTTCTTTGCCCTGCCAGTAGATAAATACAATACTTCTACGCTAGCTTTGGGATGGGGGTTCTCAAGGTGAGGTTTATGGGCCATTTCTGGGTGGTACAAGGAGTCACTTCTGTCAAATAGAGAAGAATCTCTAAGGAATGATGCTTTTGTTAGTCATAGCCTATTGCAGGGATCTCAAAGGGTTCCCAGCAGCTCTTTTGACCCAATAGACTTTAAGCCTCCACCACCACCACCTCTGCCAGTCCCTCTTTATGTTGCCCAGCTGCTTCATGTCTCTTTGCTCATGGAGAAATCCAGGGGCAATCAAATTTGCACACAGCACCAAAACCAGAAGGTAGCCACAAATGCACAAGAGAACAGAAGCAGATTGAAAAGTGACTAGGTCAAATCAGAGCAATTCAGTCCTAATGAAAGGAAAGGCCAGCACCTGGAAAGCTGAAAGAAACATCCCAGAAGCCACACAGGGTGTTGTGGGGGGGAGGGGGGTGACGACAGAGTAGGCAAACTCATCATGCTAAAGCAAATTTATTTCCAGCTCAATACTGTGTGATAAGAAGTGTAACAACTTCCTCAACCCCCTGCCCCTCTGGCAATCAGCAGGGTTTGAATCCAGACCTTTCATCCCTAAAGCTCAGACGGCTCTCATTTCAGCCAAAGAAGGAATTATTAGTTGACAGCAGTAGTAAGCTTTTATCCCCTATGTGGACTAGGGCAGGACAGAACACACAGTTTACAAATGTGTAGTTACTACAGGGAAGGTGCAAGATTGGGGTTGGGTGGGAAGATGGTCCATGAGGGAACATCAATTTTGAATATGGGTAACATAAATTAGGACGTTTAAGTTATGAGGCAAGATTCTTTTCTACCTTGCACCTTGTGTCATCATTTGCAAAGTGGTGTAACAAGCTACCAGCAGTCTGAGTTTTCCACCCACTTCAGACAGATGTAAATGATGACAGTCAGCTGCTGTTTCCACTTAAGTTAGTGGAAAGCTCCCATGGACTTCAAGCAGCTCAGGATTAGGATCTGGGACCAAATCTTCAGCTGGTGTAAATTGGTTTCAAAAGAACTACATCAATTTAGGTCACCTGAGGATCTGGCCTATGGCCCATAACAGACTGAAGTTTGAGAACCATTAGAGCCAGATAGATTTGTTTGGCTAAATTCTGCTGTGAGCAGATCCAGTATAAATGCCAGATTAGCTCCATGGACTTCTGTGCAGGGCTTTGGAGCTGTGCTCCGGCTCCGCTCCAGATCCAGACAAAAACCTGCAGCTCCACTGCTCCAGAGCTGCTCTGCGCTCTAGCTCCGGGCTCTGCTCCAAAGCCCTGCTTCTGTGGACTCGCTCTGGATTTATGTCAGGGGCAGAATTTGTCCATGTCTAAATTTTAACAGATTTACACTAGGGTGACAAGATAGGAAGTGTGAAAAATCAGGACACTTTTTTCCCCCCCCCTGGATGTTGGGGGGTAGGGGGGAATAGTTGCATCTATAAGACAAAACCCCAAATATTGGGACATCTGGTCACCCTAATTTACACACAAACCAAAAAGCACAAAATAGCCAGGGTATGGATTTTTAAAGCTTTGGTGGTAAACCAGAGACTGCTGTTCGGGAAAGGCAAGGAGATGACTATGGGGTTTCATATACCTAATTGTTTTCAGCAGAACTGGTAATGCCACATTGCCTCACGATATTCCTGTTTGTATGTACGAATGTTTGAAGAGAGGCACTCCTTAAAACTGGATTAGTGTTTTCATTTTCATGCTGAAAGCCCGGCTGTCATTTTGTTTCAGTGTGAAAACACACACACGGGCCAGATCCTCAGCTGGTATAAATCGGGTTGGTTCCATGGAGCCGTGCCAATTTATACTGGCTGAGGGTTTGGTCCTTATACTGATACACCTGTGCATATGAAACCTGCTTGTATTAGACGTACAAGTGCTGGGGCTGCCTTCTGTTCCTCTTTAAAAGGGACCCTGAGAACCTGAAAACCATTGGCTCCATTATCTGCCAAGTGGGTGGGAAATGCTCTCTTTCAGGTTCAGTATGATTATTTCTTTGTATCGCGGCAGCACCTAGGAGTCGCAAGCATGAACCAGGACATCATTGGGCTAGGAGCTGCACGAATGCCAAGCAAAAAGATGGTCCTGACCCAAAGAGCTTGCTTATAGCCCCACTTTGCAGAGGTATAAATGATGCCCCAGAATGTAAGGTGGTGGAGAATCAGGTCTCTGATGTAGTTGCCTCTGGGGCATATAGAAAAGAGGCTGTGATCAGATACTCATTCAAAAAGACACTCAGGTCACCAGTCCTTGGGCTTTCCTTAGCTGTTCACACTGTACCAAGAACCCTGGGAAAGGGACAGGGTGAAGAAGAAAGGACCTAACATCCAAGCATCTTGCAAATCTGAGCAATGGAAACCTGTCCTCAGTGACTCTGGCTCTCCAAGAATACTAGAGAACAGCTTACAATTAAATAGAGCCTGATTCTCAGCTAGGGTAAATCAGCCTAGCTCCACTGATGTCAATGGGTCTATGTCAATTTACACCAGCTGAGGATCTGGCCCATGTTTATTAATGAATTGCTCCCAAAGCAAAAGCATCGCTAGCTTTGCTGTGGCCGATGCTAGGAGCAACGCCGAGACATTAACGAGCCAATAATTAAAATGTTAAATTCAAGAGAAGGCTGTTTGTGGAACACATGGTGATGTGAGAGTGGTTAGAACAGCCAGCACCATAGAAACCCAGTTGCTAGATGGCACGTCAGGGAAACAAATATCCCCTTGGTCCAATCCCCCATCCCCAGATGCCATCCAACCCCAGTTCAAACATTCAGACGGGTCCGCTGTGTTTTTCTAACCAATTGACTCTCCCCTTCACAAATGTTGGATGGGAGACCAGCAGGTTAAAGACAAGTGGCAAAACTCTTCCATAAAAATCCATCAGACAGACACATTAACCCCTGTAATCCCTTCCTGTGGTTTAGGAGACGCCACCCAGATTTATTAATTAAACCTTGTTACCCAGTGGCCACTGTCAATTAAGCATTTCCTTGTAACGGGTATAACGAGGGCTCATTCATTAGCAGATATTTCCATTACATTTAAGGTGATGAGTCTCTCTACTGCTTTGATCCCTCCTGCCTCACACCAGCAAACCGAGGGGCAAAACCTTTGTGTTATGGATTAAGATTGAAAGGAAAAGCGGGGAAGAAGAGAGGACACAGACAGAGAGAACAAAGCCAAGTCACTGCTTTGAACAGGCCTGTGAATTGGTACTAAATAGTCGGACATGGTCTTTGAGAAGAAATGTGGCATAGAATTGGGCTGGGATGCAGGGATCCTGGCTCTGCAGTGGACTTACTGTGTGCCCCGGGCAAGTCTTCATGTCTCTGTGCATTTGTTTCCCCTGCATCCCTTTGTCTGTTTAGATCACATGGGGGCAGAAATTGATTATCTGTATCCATTGCACTCAGCACCATGGTACCCCAATATTGGCTGATGCTTCTCTGATGGCCACAGCTTTGAGGTTGTTCGGGTGGAGAGAAAGGATAGAGAGGACGTAGAAGAAACCCTGTTCCTGCAGAAAAGAGCCAGAAACTCAGCACGTGGGGGCCCCAATCTGAGCTCAGCCCCAGGTGCTGCCAATTGCCAAAATACAAATGATTCATTATATGTATGGCTGTGCTTGTCCCTAGCATGTTTTGGGATCCACGGAGCAAACACTATACAAATATTAGAGAATTTCCATGAGTTCCTAGTTTGCTTGTGCAATTACTTCTTTTGCCTGCACAAAGTTTGCAAGGGCCATTTGCACCCACATTTCAAATTCCTCACTCTCAGCTGTCTGGCTCTGCACAGCTTCCCCCCTGGCCCACACCCTGTTTCTCATCCCTTCCCCCAACTCAGGCCCTATGCTCTGCCAGTTCTGCTTCCCTTCTCCCACAAGGGCCTACAAACTTACTCCCATGCTGCCCTCTGTGCCTGGACACACACCCCAGCCCCGATCTTATGGGACAGGCTACCTCCATTTCCTCCTTCAAAGCCTCCTCAAACCCAGTTCTCCACACAGTCCCTCAGGCGTATCTAAAGGAGATGCTTTAGGTCAGCCAGAAATTTTGGGATTCTTATGTACTAATAATGGCAGTTTGGTCCAGCCAAGTTGAGGGCTCCATCTGGCAATGACTTCTCAGCCATTGCCAATTCCTCCTCTATGGCCTTCACTGGGATATTTGCTTAATTAAGGAAAGACTGAAGAATTTGACTCACTGTGACTTGTCCAAAGCCTCACAGTGATTCTGCTGCATGGACAATGGGAGAAGATGAAGCAGAGATCTGCTCTGGAGCTCAGGGAGGAGAATTTTGCCTTTGGGGATAGTCTCTATCAGTGTTCATATAGTCCCTAGCACCACAAGGCCCCAATCTTGAATGGGGCTTTTGGTCATACCTGTAAATAATTATTGGTATTTCTACTGCTACTTGAAATAATTATTAAAAACAATTGACTCTGAAATCATAGAATCAAAGCAATGGCAGGCTGGAAGGGACCTCAAGAAGTCATGAAGTCCAGCCCCCCTGCACTGAGTCAGAACCTAATAAACCTAGGCTATCCCTGAAAGGTGTTTGTCCAATTCAGTTTTTAAAAACCTTGTAGCAAGGCAACAACTCACTGGTGCGGCACCTCCTGCTGGTCATCTGGGAATTAGCTCTTTCCAGCATATGGAACACCCTCTGCAGGCCAGCATCTCAGCTGCCGCTGGCCCCCCTTGTTCCTCCCAGACCCCAGTGCTTCTTTACCTTGGGGTGCTGCCCCCTGGCAGTGCCCCTTTGTCTCTGGGTTCTGCCCACTGCAGTAACCCACAAACCTGGGTCTCCCCACCCAAGGGAACCCCCCCAACCCTCTATCCCTACCTTGCTTCAGTGGCTATGGCCAGTCATCATCATCTAGCCACTGCTCACTGGGGCAGACTGCAGTCTGTAATGGTCACTCATCATTGGCAAGAGGTTAGGACCTGCTGCCTTTGCCTATCCCTAGCTCCCCCAGTACCTTTTCATCAGCCTTGCACAAGGCCTGCAGGGTTTACCAGGCTAGAGCTCCCAGCTCCCTTTGCCCTTCCCCAGCACTGCTGTACTTCAAGTACCTTACTCTCAAGCAGCTAGCCCTTCCCACTCCAGAGCTAGAATGAGACTCCTCTAGCTTCTAGCCCACAGCTCTCTTATAAGGGCCAACTGGGCCCTGATTAAGCCAGCCACACCTGTGGTCAGTTACATAGTCAACTTCCCCCAGCTGTTCTTTATCCCTTTCCCTGCTGCAGCCCTCTCCAGGGCTGCTTTTAACCCCTTCAGGGCTGGAGCGGGGTGACCACCCCACTACAAACCTCCAATGATGGCAATTCCACAACCTCCCTTGGAAGCCTACTGCAGAGCTTAACTACCCTTAGAGTTAGAAAGTTTTTCCTAATATATAACCTAAATCTCCTTTGCTGCAGATTAAGCCCGTTACTTCTTGTCCTTGCTTCAGTGGCATGGAGAACAGTGGATCACTGTTCTCTTTGTAACAGCCCTTGACGTATTTGAACACTGTTACCAGGTCCCCTCTCAGTCTTCTGTTCTCAAGTCTAAACATGCCCCGTTTTTTAAACCTTTCCTCATAGGTCAGGTTTTCTGAACCTTTTGTCATTTCTGTTGCTCTTCTCTGGACTCCCTCCAATTTCTCCATATCTTTCTGGATCTGTGGCATCCAGACACTGCTCTTCCTCCCACCTCTTCTGTTCCTCAGAACAAGTGTATATAGTCTTGATGTATAATGCAGCACTGCCTCCCTTTTTATCCTGCCTGTCCTTCCTGAACAGGCTGTCCCCTCTGTGCCAATATTCTGCTCTGTGGCAATAGAGGTCTCCAAGCAGCAAAGAAAGTAAAGCACCTTATTCCCAAACATCTCTGGTTACAGAACAAGGGGAAGCTCTTTGGAGCAGAGACCATTTTTTTTGTTCTGTGTTAACACAGAACCTAGAACACTGAGGTGCTGGTCCATATGGAGGCTCCTAGGGCTTAGCACAATACAATAAATAAATAACAATAACAGAAACATTGGTATCTGTAGTACAAGCAAGGCAGACAGAGCCATCAATGGCCTAGATTCTGTGTATGTAAATCTGGAGTAAATTACTTGAAATTGTTGGGCTCACTCCAGGGTGGCTCGTGTGGAAATGAAATCCAAAGCTGGCCCAATGGCTGCTACATTTAACAAGGACAAAAGTGGAAGGGAAATTAACACGGGACTCGATTCCTCATACACACACACCAGTGTAACTCCAGTGGCTTGAATGGGGTTACTCCCAATGTCCATTGATTGAGGCTTGGAAGTGAGTTAGGCTCATTCCTTCTGACTCCACTGGTGCATTTAAGAATCATTATCTGTTTCCCCACTGTCAACACACACCCCCAGGATTAGATGAATAGATTCCTAGATGTTAAGGCCAGAAGGGATCATTGTGATCATCTAATCTGACTTCCTGCTCAACACAGGCCAGAGAACCTCATCCAGTAATTTCTTCCTCAGCACGAGTGGCTAAATATGCATTTGAGTCCAGCCATGTTGCCAACTCTTGCGATTTCATCACAAGTCTCCTGATATTTTCATGCTTATCTTAAAGCCCCACCTTCTGGAATCAGGTGATTACATGAGTGTCTCAGATATCATATTTTAAGTAAGTTTCTAGCCCTCATGACTGCAGAGAAAAGTTTGAAAAGGTGAAGGCTACAACACCAGGAGACAAAAAGAACCCAAAAGTTATTTTTTAAAAGCTCATATTTTTAAAGTCAATTTCATTATTTCTTTGGGTTTGACACAACAAAGCAGGGATCCTTCAGAGTGGCTGCCTCAGGAGAAAGGGGGAGGAATTAGCCTGCTAGAAGCCTTCAGTAGTTCTCTTAGTGCATCTCTCACCAGCTGTGCTCACTGTCTCTGGACGATGGAACCACAGCTCTATCTGCTGGCAGAACTTCCAACCTGCAACTCTAATTTTTTAAACTAGTCATTTTGTTTTTGATGTAGGCTGGCAGACCTCCGCAGGCTTAAGACAGAATAATGTGCCATCTTTGCCCCTCTCTTTCTCTGGCCCTGAGCCGAGCATGTCTGAGCTAGACCAGAAAATCTGGGCCAGTGTGTTCATCGAGCCATTTTGCATTACACGCTAACCGTGGAAAATCAAAATCTGTTCACAGATAATTCACAAATTGCTCAAAGGGCTAAGTTGATCCAGTAACTTCACGGTCAGGAGTATTTCACCTAGATAAAGTATGAAAATAATCACAGTCACAGTGATGCTATGAACCTCTCATCCAAGGATCTCAAAGAGCTTCAAAGTTCACAGCAGCCTCTATAGGCAGGGAAGCCTTCTATAGCAGGGCAAACAGAGGCCCCAGGAAGGGAAGTGACTTGCCCAGCATCACACAGCAGGTCAATGGCAGAGCCGGGATAGAGCCCAGACTGCATGATTCCCAGTCCTATGTATTAGGTACAAAACTGTCTCTCCCTGTTCTCTCTCCCCACCAGGCTTGTGGACAGTACAAGAGCTGGACGAGCCAATCTTACACACCCACATCAAGAAATGGGGCTCAGGTGGAACAGTGAAGGCTAAAAGAGTCCTGTGGAGAAGATTTAAATCAGATGTTCCCCTCCCACACACCCGCAGCTCTTCTGCGGCCTGTCTGAGTGACGGATCCGTTACTGCAGTCATGGAAAAGATGACCTTATCAAATCAAAATCACTGGGAAAAAAAGTCAGTGCCATCTGGCCACTTCTGACAGAGCTGCATACCATTCTGTCAGGGTCTAATGCATATTGTACGCTCATCCTTCCCCATGCATTCCTAGGACATTTCTAATCATAACTGTGAATGGCGTCCCGCCGGGCTTTTCCAGGATCACGTTCCTGTCTTTACAAATGGCCAATCCTGTGCTCCTACTATGCACCAAAGCCCCTCAGAACTCAGTTGAAGTGTACCCTGCCTCATTAGGATCAGACCAAAGTACTAGTTAATAATGTCTTCATGACTGTGTAAAATAGACTTTTCACTCATTATTGTACCCATTTTCCTAATGTCACCCCAGCAAGATAGTAGCAGAGCAGGTTAGAGACCCCCAAGAGTCCCAGTCCTCGCTCTGCCTGTTTTCCCATATTGACATATGTCTATAATTAAGCATGAAAAGCAAAAATAAAGTTATTTTTAAACCTCCTTCTGGGACAGGGTATATAAACCCCATACCGGAATGGAAGGGGTTAAAGAGCAGCAAGCGGCTCAAGTAGTCCCACTCTGCTACACCTATGCTGGTTATTAGGCCTGGGAGGTGGACTTATGAGGAGGAAAGCCCACCAGTAGGAGGCTGGGCGGGATGGTGAATAGACAGCTTGTGGCTCTGTGGGGTAAGAAGCCTGGATGAGGGCTAAGAGCTGTATGAAGACTACAGCCTACCAGAGCTCCTTTCTAGGAAGGTGTGCTTGGCCAAGTCTATTGGTTTGGCTGGAGTCTAGGAACCTGTTAGGTGTTGGGGTAGGCTGTTGCAGCTGGGAGCCTGTCTGCAAAGAAGTGGGCTAAAAGCTGAGCCCAACTGGGCTGAAGATTCTTTGGTTTCCAGTTTCTGTTGGACTGGCATTAAGGGACTCTGTTACCCTGGAAGGGGTTGAAATCTCTGAAATGGCTTGACTAGGGAGGTTAAGCTCTCTACAGCTGCAGTGGGCTGAAGACCATGTGGGGAAACCAAGGCAGCTGTATTGCAAGGCCCTGAGGGGATGTGCTGTGATGGCGTTTCTGCCATACGTTGTCATCTTTTTGTGTGTTCATATAACTCAAAGTGGATTGAGTTTGGTAACTAGCAAGTTAGCATCTGGCCAATCAAATCTATCACTATGCATACCTATCTATCTAGTCTAAGGTGTTTCTAGAGCACCCATCACCATCATACCAACGGCTGCATAACATCTAATTACTGATATATGTGAGAAGGAATTGCTTTGCTGCCAGGTTAGGGAGAAAAAAATGAAGTCTCTGCTAAGTTAAGAGTCCGAAGGCTGTGTATTGTGCATGTGCAGAACATAAAGCTTCTTTATCTCTATGTTGCACTGAGGTGTGCATGTAGGTCTGTGTAATGGGTATATAATGCAATACAAAGCTATTATTGCATCAGGATTTATGGTGGCACTTTCCACCACAAGAGACCATGAATCACTAAAACCTGCATGATGGAATTGCCAGGTAGTGGCTTATGTTTGCATATTTGTTGTTTGCTATCTTATGTTTGCTTAATGGCTTTCCCATCACCACAAACACAGATGGATTTATTCTCACAACACCCCGGGGAGGTGGGCTGCATCAGTCTCACCATGTTACCGATTGGGAAACTGAGGCACAGAAGAAGTGATGTGATTTTCCCAAGGTTGCACAGTGATTTTTGGGACAGAGCTGGAAAAAAACCCTGGTATCTTGAGTCAAAGTCTAGTGCCTTGATCACATGACCCACCTTTTCCCCTAATGATAAGGTGAGAACTTTGTTCCATTTGAAGCATTTCTCATTTTACTCTCTCTAAGCCAATGGGCAGATTCCCCAGTCAGGCCAGTCCAAATAAAGCCCAAATCCTTAAGTCAGTGTCTACATCCTTTCCCTTGGGGAATATTTCATTAAATAACAGAAGATGCGAAAGGCTCACAGTAATACGAAAGGCCTTAACAACAAACTTCTGCGCTCCCTAACCTGAGAGGAGGGAAGGGTAGGGCTGGGAAGTGTCCTTCACCCACTAGGTAGCTCTTTATAGCTACTATGGAGAGCAACTTCCCTGACCCTGGATCACTCCTGTCTGCTACCCCTGCGTAAGAGGCTGGAAGCCTTTTGTAGCTGACTTCCTGTAACTGACATGCTTCGTATGCCCTCTGATGACAGCTCCCTGTTCTAAAGGTGCCACTGGTCATAACAAGGCTCATGGGGTCTCTTTCATGTGCCCTAAGGCCCAGTTACGCTCAATGTCTCCTAGAGCTGCTGGGGAGTGGAGCCCAGCCTTGATGCCAGCCCTTAGGTTCGGCATGTACTTTCTTCCGCAGCTGGCCATGACACACCTGAGTCTGGGCTTGAGTCCCAGGGAGCACTAACCGAGGGCTGTAATTGTTGTTATGATCCCCACCAGGAAGGGGAAAAGCATCTTTCCCCACCTGTACAACACCTGTGGAGAGCCAGCCAAGGAGCTCCCAGGCTTCTAAAGCAGCGATGACCTTGTACTCACACTTTGCTCACTTATTGCATCGCTCATTGAAGGACCTCAAAGCACTTTGCTAACTTTAATGCAGCCTCATCACCCTGTTGTAGCATTGGTGCTCTTGGCAGGGCTAGGAATAGAACCTAGAAATCCTGACTCAATGGTGGTTCCCACACACACACAATTGCATTCAAGGTGTGCTTCTAAGCCGTTCTAGTTAACCCAGTTCAAAACCCTGTGTGGGCTCTTAATTTGATTTAAACCTGGCTTGTCTCAAGTTAGCTTGTGTCAGTGAATTTATAGGCAACAGCTAAACCAGTTTCACGCTGATATGTGTTTCCACAAATAGGCTTGCACCAGTTTAACTAAATATGTTTTTAAAACAATTTGACTTAAAGCAGTGCAACTCCTGTGTGTAGGACAAGGCTTCCCAGTCATCTGTCTTACTATGCCCCGCTTCTTCCCAGGGACTCAGGAACACAACTCAGGAGTCCTGAATCCAAATCCCCTGGTTTAATTATTACAGCACAGAACCTGCCTGCCAAGCAGTAGCAATCAAGTCATAGGTTGTGGGGGAAAGGGGGGTGGGGGCAGAGGTTAAGGTCAGAAAGGGACCATTAGATCCTTTAGCCTGACCTCCTCTACAACATGGGCCATAGAATTTTATCCAATTAACCCTGTGTTTGTGTTAGACAAAAGCATATCTTCCTGCAAGACACCCAAACTTCATTTGAAAACGTCAAGAGATGGAGAATCCACCACTTCCCTTTGAAATTTGTTCCAGTGCTTAATCACCCTGACTGTGAAATGTGTGCCTTATTTCTCATTTGAATTTGTCTCTCTTCAACTTCTGACTGCTTGCCATTAGATCCCTATTTCTGTCCTTAATGATTTGTCCGCTGATTTCTTGAAAATTTACTTGATCTGGTTGAAAAACATGGCGGATTTTTTTACAGCATTTCTCACAAAGAATCAGTCCCTTTTTTTCTTGGAAAAATCAAAATTTGGAATGTTTGGACAAGCTCTAAAAATGTACTTTTTTAAAAAATAAAAACACTTGAAACCCCGTTTGGAGCTTCCAGCTGCCCATCCCAAGTCTCAGCCCTCTGAGGCTAATGCAGGGTAACGTCTGTCCTCTGCAGGGTTCAGTGCCATTGCATGGGCTAGTGGGAACACAGACCAAATACAGCACACAGGTGAGCTTCCAACTTGCAAAGAACACTGACTGTGAAATCCATTTCACAAGGAAGAGTCCACCAGATGGCAGTGTATCAATGGGGGAGCCTTTAGCAGGCTGGTAGCCCACAGAAGCCTTTATTACTGCAACATGAGTAAAGCCGTCATCTCAGACCAAGGATGCATTGCAAAAAGATTCCTAACTGCATAAACAAGCTGCCAAAATATCTCCTAAATCTGTAGGATAAGCCTAATCTATAAAGCCGTTAGCTGGAGATTTGTATCATGAGGGGCATAACCACTGTTGCACCTAGCTCCTCTTTTTCTTCATCATCTTTCCTCTGTCACCTTAGTATATTTGTATTAGGGTAGCACTCAACCAGGACTAGAGCCCAGTTGTGCCGGGCACTGAACAACCATGCAGTACAAGACAGTCCTTGCGTCAAGGAGTTTACAGATGCTCCTTTTCCCCTGCATTTCCCCCGACTCCAACAGCCCCTGTGCCTTCTGCCACTGCCCAGTGAATAGCTAATTGTTGGATGCTGGAATCGTGACATTAGTGGTAACTCTGTTAAGATTCACACAGTTCAATGCAAAGAGTGCTTTTTTGCTTTTTTTTTTTTAGTTCAGTATATTGGCTAGCCCATGTCATGCAAAATGCTCAGATACAATGGTGACGGAAATAGACAGGGTGCACATGATTGATGCCACTCTGATTCCTTTCCTCCCCCTCCTCTTATTTTCCCTCCCTTATTTGCTATTTTGTATGTCTCAAAAGCATGCTATGTACTCTGTACATGTTTTAAAATAGAGACAGAACTTAGCCTGGAAGTGCTTAGACACAAAAGGTGCCTCCTAATAATACTTGGCACTTTGATCGTGCTTTATATGTTCAAAGCACCATACAGAACGTAACTAATGAATCCTTAAAAATACATCCCATGAAGTAGCTGGACAATCATTCTTCTTAGGTGGCATCTCCATTATGGGAGCTTTGTAACCAGGGTAGCCCATTCTGTGGGATCCTCTGCTAATCTCTTTGTGAATGAATTGTTCTCTTGGTCCATGTAGGATACAGCATCATCCATCCAATATCGTCTTGTTCTGCCTTGTGTTCTTCTGCCATCAACTTTCCCTTCTAGCACCTGCCAACATGCATCTCTTGCTGAACCACTTCAAATAAACATGATTTATTTCCATTTTACAGATGGGGAAACTGAGAGGAGAAGTGACTTGTCCAAGAGCACACTGGAAATCAGCAGAAGAATCAGGTTTAAAATTTGGGCCCTCTTGAGCCCTCACTTCATATTCAGCTCTCTAGCCCACATGCTTTGTGCTTTCCTTCTCCACAGGTCTTCTCAAGTAGGCCCACAACCGTCATTAAATCTCTCCTTCAGAAAAAACTTCTACCATGAGAAGTGAGCCAATAGACTAGGCACCTTCCGCTACTGAAACAAGCATGTAGCCATATTGCTGTAACCCATTGTCCTTTTTCTTTCAGTTCCATCCCTGCCATTCTGCTGTCTCTTCATGCCTCAGTCACAGCATAATATTGGTGGGCTGTAAAGCAGTGCAATAATACTCATTAAAAGGGCGCAAGAGAGAGGAAGTGACGCATGGTTTTTTTGTATGGTTGATAGGGAATCAGGGCCAAATTCCGGCCCAGATCCTCAAAGGTATTTAGGCTCCGATTGAAATCAATGGAAGTCAAGCACCTACATACCTTTTGAGGATCTAGGCCTTTGTCGTGGCCTTCAGTGTTTCGCATATAGGGAATTGCTGATCAAAGGTGGGTATTGAAGAGAGATGTTGGCCATGAGGTAGAAATCCTGGGGTGGAATTCTCCAGCCTGCATTAGGCAGGAGGTCAGACAAAATGGTCGTAACAGTTTCTCCTGGCCTCAGAAATCTGTCAATCTGAGGTGCTGCCCTAAGCCCCAGTCATGTGAGTTACCCCACCAAGCCTCTCTTATTCCAATCACATCATAGTTCCTTGACTGTGTCAGGACTTCCAATTCTTCCTGCTTGTTTCCCAGGCTTCTTGCATTCATGTACAGACACCTAAGATAACTAGCCAACTGTCCTACTTTCTCAGTATGAATCAGGAGGCCCGCCCTGTTGCACCCTCCTCCTTGTGTTTCCTCCCGGGATCCTACTTCCCCACTTACCACTGGGCTTAGGTCACCATCCCCCGGCGAACCTAGTTTAAAGCCCCCCTCACTAGGTTAGCAAGCCTGCCTGCGAAGATGCTCTTCCCTCTCTTCGTTAGGTGGATCCCAACTCTTCCTAGCAATCCTTCTTCCAGGAACAACATCCCATGGTCAAAGAATCCAAAGCCCTCCCTCCAACACCACTTGCACAACCAAGCATTTACCTCTAGAGTTCGATGGTCCCTGTCTGGGCCTTTTCCTTCAACAGGGAGCTTGGCTGCTGGTGGGTGCAGAACACCCCCCAATTTTTCCCCGTGGAGCACCCACGGAGTCGGCACCTATGGCTGGGATAACTTAAAGCAGCAGCGACAAGCTGTCAAGGAAAACAGCACGTATTTAACTATGATGGGTCCTTCTGCTTTGTCCTTTGCCACTGAAAATCTGTCATCAGCCATTTGCTCGCCTCCTGCCCAGTTCCTTGCGCTCTGACCCTGCACGCTGCTGCTCAGACGTAGCAGTGGTGACAATCCAGGGGGTACGTGTGCTCTTTCCTCCCTCGCCAGTCTCAAGTACAAGCAAGCAGCGGGGTGAGGTTTCCATTTAAACAGGAGGAAGAATGGCAGCTGCAACCGAAAGGGAAATGTCTGGATTCCTCAGCGGGGCGTGGAGTGATATCCCACTGTATTCTCAAGCCAAACATCCCCACGCCAAGTACCACTGGAACCTTCATCCTAGCACATCAGGCTGTTCCCTGGAGGGTGGGGACATCCACCAGGATGTGGAATCACCTCCCCAGCAGCTGTAGGGTTAACATCATCTGAACCATCCTTGAGAAGGAAGGAAAGACAAACATGCTCCTGAGGGATTTCCACCTGGGGGCTCCCCCTGCTTCCTTGGTACCTTACGCAGCTGCTTCTTTTGACCATCCAGGGGGCCAGCTCTGCATGGAGGACATTCACTTTTATCTCCCCCTGTTCTGTCCCTTTCATTCCCATGCTTGCTCTGGAAATGAAAGAGTTAAGCAGATTTTTCTGTTGCGTGCTTTCGTCTGGGCACAACCAGGGGGCTTGGGGTTCTTGCTCACTACCCTGACACATGCCTTCAAGGCTGAACTTCCTCTGGAACCGTTTGCATCTTCCCCTTCCGCTTCCAGCAGCTCCTCTTGGGTCAGGGTTTTGACCCAGGATGGATGCGGTAAGAGCCAGAGAGGCTGATGCCCGTGCTCAGGTGGCCATTGTAGTGGTGGATGATTTTAGTACTTGCCAAGCAAACAGGACCCACCAGACGCTGAGCACAACACAGCGAGGAAAACACAGAAATGGCAAAGTCTGGGGAGGGCAGCGGGGATAGGAAAGTGCCTTGGATTCAAGGTGAAGGAGGGCACTGAGGACACCCGCAGCCCAGGAGAAGAAATTCAGAGATGCAGAAAAGAGGAGAAATTGTGTGAGCTGGACTGGATTCCAAAGGATGCCTCTTAGAACTCAGCTCACACTGCAACAAACAGCCAGATGGCTGTGTATGCTAGAGAGACCCCGTTGGGAAAGGAAATGGGAGGGAGAGAAGGGGAACAGGGTCAATTCGACATGGCTATCCATTCCCAGAGGAAGAGGAAAAGGAAATGCAGATGATGAGTTGTCTTCATGGTCTCAACAGTAGCTGAGCCAACGCAAGAGCAGGGGACAGAAAAAACAGAAGATTGTCTTTGGCTCTCTCTTGATCTATGTATTTTTCTCTCTGGCTCTTGCTCCCTGTAGCATGGTCTCATGGTCTGGAAGTTCTACATTTTCTCTGCAAAGATTCTGGAGCCCTGAAGTGCAGAGCCCTTTATGGGACCAGAGTCAGCCAAGGCGTTTGCCAGCCCCAATACCAGCAGCTCCAAGCAGCCATCCCTGGGGGATGGTATTGCCACACGCATAGTGGGCTGACTGTGATAAATCACTTTCCGACACAGCCCCTGGGGTGCAGCTTTTGCCACGATCAGAAATATTGATTCTGCTATTTGCTTTTCCTTCGGCGACTAGCCCTGTCACCTCTTTGCCCGGTTCATCTGGGACATTCTCCTCTTGAAAAGATCAAGGTCTATAAAAGCCATTGTGTATGCATGCACTACTGCCCTCAATTCTGATTCCATCCAATAAACTGTGGGTCCCACCTTCTTTATTGCTAGTTCTAGCATAAGTGATCATGGAGATTTTGGTTTTTGCTCAGATTGTAGGGGTCTGGGCTTCTGCAGCAGGAGAATCTGAGTTCTATCCATGCTGCTGCCGTGAAATAGCAGCCGACATGTGTGACAACTGTGGTGTTGTGAGGGGCTGTGGATTTGTAACATCCTCTTATATTTCTATAGAATTTTTCATCCCAAAGGATCTCAAAGTGCTTTTCGAACTCTCTCTCTATATTACTAGCAAAATGCAGCCACTTCTGGTGTGGAGGGTACCTAGTGCACAGCACAATGCACAACATGGGGTGGGGAGGACAATTTTGGGTGGCAACAAGATAACCCTATATGCTTATGCAAAGTGCCTTATGGGATCTTTAATTCCCAGGCAGAGTAGCCAGTAGCTCATTCATCTGAAAGGCCCCTTAGTAGAAAACTAGCAGAGCTGAATTGGTGGGAATTTTCTCTTGAGGGGTGGGTGAGTGTCCATGTGAACAGAAAATGCAGTTTCCGTACAATCAAAATTTTCCATGGGCAAATTTGTTCACCCTGCTGAACTGATGTAGTGCCTCATGGGAAATGTAGTCTGGCCAGAGAGCCTGGCCCATAGTGAAGAATGGGGCCTAAGGTATTTGAACGACAGTCCCAATGAGGTGCCATGGCTGATCAAGCAGACATAGATTAATGTCACATTGACTTGAAACAAAACATTTTGGTTTGGGAATATGAGAATATGGTTTTTGTAAAGGGAAATCATGCCTCACCAATTTACTAAAATTCTTTGAGGGGGTCAACAAGCATGTGGACAAGGGTGATCTTCAGAAAGCCTTTGACAACGTCCCTCACCAAAGGCTCTTAAGCAAAGTAAGCTGTCATAGGATAAGAGGGAAGGTTCTCTTATGGATTGGTAACTGGTTAAAAGATAGGAAACAAAGGGAAGGAATAAATAGTCTGTTTTCAGAAAGGAGAGTGGTAAATAGTGGTGTCCCCAAGGGGTCTGTACTGGGACAAGTCCTATTCAACATATTCATAAATGATCTGGAAAAAGGAGTAAATAGTAAGGTGGCAAAATTCGTGGATGATGCAAAACTACTCAAGATAGTTAAGTCCAAAGCAGACTGCGAAGAGTTACAAAGGGATCTCACAAACCTGGGTGATTGGGCAACAAAATGGCAGATGAAATTCTATGTTGATAAATGCAAAGTAATGCACATTGGAAAACATAATCCCAACTATACAAATACAATGTTGGGGTCTAAATTAGCTTTTACCACTCAAGAAAGAGATCTTGGAGTCATTGAGGATAGTTCTCTGAAAACATACACTCAATCATGCAGCAGCAGTAAAAAAGCAAACAGAATGTTGGGAATCATTAAGAAAGGGATAGATAGTAAGACAGAAAATATCATATTGCCTCTTTATAAATCCATGGTATGCCCACACCTTGAATACTGCGTGCAGATGTGGTCGCCCCATCTCAAAAAACATATATCGGAATTGGAAAAGGTACAGAAAAGGCCAACAAAAATGAGTAAGGGTATGGAACAGCTTCCTTATGAGGAGAGATTAATAAAACTGAGACTTTTCAGCTTGGAAAAGAGATGACCAAGGGGGGAATATGATAGAAGTCTATAAAATCATGACTGGTGTGGTGAATGTGAATAAGGAAGTGTTATTTACTCCTTCTCATAACAAAAGTACTAGGGGTCACCAAATGAAATTAATAGGCAGCAGGTTTAAAACAAACAAAAGGAAGTGTTTCTTCACACAACGTACAGTCAACCTGTGGAACTCCTTGCCAGAGGATGTTGTGAAGGCCAGGACTATAACAGGGTTCAAAAAAGAACTAGATAAATACATGGAGGATAAGTCCATCAATGGCTATTAGCCAAGATGGGCAGGGATGGTGTCCCTAGCCTCTGTTCGCTAGAAGCTGGGAATGGGTGACGGGGATGATTACTTGTTCTGTTCATTCCCTCTGGGGCACCTGGCATTGGCCATTGTCGGAAAACAGGTTACTGGGCTAAATGAACCTTTGGTCTGACCTAGCATGGCCGTTCTTATGTTCTTATGAAAATGTTTCATTTCGATTGGAAACACTGAAATGTTTCAAATAAAATATTTTCAGAACTTTGAGTTCAGCAAAAGATTTTCCTCTTTCAACTTTTGTGCCGAATTTGGAACAAAATACATTTTGACATATTAGAATTTTCCATAGAGTGAAAATGTGGGGTTGTTGTTTTTTTTACCAGCTGTAAAAACTAGTGACCTGCTTATAGAGTCAAATAAGACAGAGCCTGCATGTCAGGGGGAGAGAATGGATATGGGTTCCAGCGTGGTCTAGTGGCTGAAGCAGTGGGCTGTGGGAATCAGGATGTGGAGTACCATTCGTGACTCAGTCAGTACTTACCGCTTGACCTTGGGAAAAACATGTCACCTCTCTGTGCTTTAGTTTTCCCCATCTGTTTAAGTGTGGGGAGGGGGAGCGGGAAATAATACTGTGACCTTACCTTTGTAGGGCTTTGAGAACTTTGATGAAAATCACTAAATCCGTTCAAAGAACTATTATTAAATTAATCAGAAGGCTAGATGTGCTAATGGCCTCTCTTCGTGCTAACATACTGCATAACCAGGTCCTTTGGAAGCTTCAGCTCTCCAAGCAACTGAGAAGGTAGGAAGTGTTAAAGCATGCTAAAGCAGGAGAGCTTTTCTTTCTCATTTTGGCTGTCTCTCTCTCTCATTCAAGGCTCTCTTTGTGGTTTGGTTTGTAGGCGTGATGTGTCGAATATGGATTCTTTCTATCTATTCAAGTAGAATCTACAGCAGACAAGTTCACACCAGAGGCAAGAGAGATGAGAGTTCTTTTTTCTCCCCATCAGCCAGCCATGCATAAAGAGACTTGATCCCACAGTGCTGCAGGCAGCAGCAAGGGCAAAATCAGGATTACCTAGTAACCTCATCCAGCTGGCGGGAAGCATCGCGCTATTTTGTTTTCCTTTGACACATTCTCCTCCATTAAGGTTTAGTCTTTTATCTGTTCAAGAGCATAGTGTCCTCAATTTAAAATGAAATGACTGTGCAGAGTATGTGTGTGTGAGAGAGAAAACTAGGTTAACACAAAGGAAAATGCGTAGTTAAAAATCACAAAACAATCTGGTGATGAAAAAGTGATGTTTCCCACTGCACTGGTGGTCCAGAGGCCAGCTGGCGTAAACCAGTGTGTCTCCGTTAACTTTAACCCCATGTGCAGGGCACCTGCATTTCACACTAGTTAGAGTTGATGTGAGGGCTCTCAACAGAACTTGTTCTCAGCCCCCAGCATGGGGAAACAGGTCATGACTGAGCCAGAGTGCACTGCACTATGACTGTTCTCCGCTTCCTTGGGCCCTGAGGCTGCTCTAACGTACCCAGGGATCAGGTAGGTGTCTGCACAGCCCCAGGATACAGGGGCTGTATTTGTCCCATATGTACCTCGCCAAAACCCAAGTGTAAGAACAAAGTAACTGCTAAGCCTTAAGGCAAGGAAATGTTGTTTTAATGGGTATGCCGCACACCTGAAGTGGGGCTGGGGAGGAGGAGCAATTGAATGGAAGTTGGGGAGACACTGTGTTCTGTTGCACTGCGTGGAGAATGAAAGAAATCTCTGTGTTTTTTATAAACATCATGTGCACTTCAGTTTACTTGTGAGATATTATCCTGTCTGGCTGCATGTAGTTAGATTAAAAGAGGTTGCAAGGGGGAAACCAACAGGGAATGAAACAGTGGCAAGCAAAGATAAGGTACTATCACAGAGAATGCCACCAGTCCAAACAATGAGGCAAGCTATTAATTGGGAAACCTCCCTGGCCTGACTCCAAGTAGACTGGTGAAATTTATTCTTCCCAGGCTGAGATCAGAAGGAATGCTAAAACCTTAAAGATGCTAGCCGTCCTAGACAGAATGAGTGGGTTGTTAGTAATGGCTGCAGGTGCATGTCTAACTGAGAGAGACAAAGGATCATGCAGGAGCAGTGTGGGCTGCATCTCCCACCCCAGAGATGAAGGTAACTGGAGTGAATAGATCTTAGCAAAGCATGCAAGGAAAGAGTAAGGTTTAGGGAAGACAAAATATGCACATAGACCTATATTGTTTTTACCCTTTACTCTGCATCCTGTGTACCTTTAGCTGAATAAATAATGCTTTGTTTTGAATAAGCTGTTTTCTGAGTCACTTCAATCAGCCATTGGTCACAGGTCCCTGGAGGAAATGGGTTTATAGTTGCCAAGCATAATTGGGCCTGTTGTGTTAATATGGCTGGGAAACAGGGGTTGCCACCCAGAGATCAAGTCCAAGAGAGGTTGGACCGTGGGGTTGGACCCCTTTGAGAGGGGTGCAGGAAGCCAGGCCTGACCCTGCAGACTGCTCTAAAGAGGGACTGAAAAGGGTCTAAAGCATAGTTTGCCCTGTAACCATGACAAATGGCATTAGGCTTTGTGGATGCTGGGCCACAGAAGAAACCTGCTGAGGCTGTGTAGCTGTGTGTTTATGCCAGCGGGGGCGTGAGTGGAAGGAGAGGAATGCTGGTAAGGGGGGGAATGGTAGGGGATAGCGAGAATGAGACAGCAGTTTGCAGGGTGGGGATGACCATACTGATGGGAGTGTGTGAGAGAAGTGGGGCGTGGTTATGTCCGGGAGATATGTGTGGGTGGCAGGGGAGACACTGCTGGGGAGGCAAACAGAGTAGCTTGGTGGCTGGAATTATTACAGCACTGTGTGCGTGTTGGGAGGGTAGATGGATGGGAAATCAGGGGGGACTGGAGATATCAGAATGGGTGCATTGTCACAGAAGCTGTTGGCTTGTGAGTGTGTGTAAAATGGAGAGATATCAGGGTGGGTGTGGGGCCCCCGGGGAGGATTTCGGTATTGGCACAATGTGCGGGAGGGAGATATTAGGGTGGGTGTCTTTTAGGGAGCGTTGGAGATATCTGAGATCTTTTCCTCCCCTCCAAGCAATTCTTTAGCATCGCCATTTAAAAATTACTTCCCCGTTTTATTCATTCTTATCCTCTTTTCGGAAGGAGATTAAAGTCTGACAGTTGAGAAAATTCTTGTGGCTGTATCACTGTCTCTGGGCACGGAATGAAAGAGCACAGTAGGTTCTGGGGCCTCAACACTCTGTCTCCAGAGAGAGAGGTGTTTTTCCTGTTCTTTTGAACGACGCCTTGATTTGAATCTGTAGATCTGTTTCTCACTCATTTGAGAACAAGCTGAGCAGGCTGGGGAGAGTCCCAGGGAGCTAGAGACAGGGAGCAGTGTGATTGACTACCACTAGATTCCTTGTCAAAGACTAGATTCCTCCTGTATTCACTTGGGATCTCATGATCTTCAGCACCATTACGGGTCTGCCAAGGTGGTTTCAGGATCCGGTCAGCCCAGAGTGGCTGTTAGTGGGAAAGAAGGACGATTTTATGGTTAGGGTGCTGGATGAAGACTCAGGAGATCTGGGTTTAATTCCTAGCTCTGCCACAAGCTTTCTCTGAGACCTTGGGCAAGTCACTTAATCACGTCGTGTCTCAATTCCCTATCTGTAAAATAGGAATAATGACACTCCATTTTGTCTATTTAGACTGTAAGCTTTTCAGGACAAGGATTGTCACATGCTTTTGTACAGTTCCTAGCACAATGGAGCTACAGTCTTGGTTAGGTCTCTAGGCACCGTCATAATATGAATAATAGTCTTTGGTGTGGGGCTGGAAGTGTGAAACACAGCTCTTTGCTACGATAATATCCCCTCCATCAGTCAAGCCATTCCTTGCCCCTGTGAGAACAGAAGTCCTCCCTGCTGTATCTGATTGGATTCCAGGTGCCCTAGAGGGATTAGGCGTTGAAACATTCTGCCCAGAATGGTTTAGCAGAAGCATCTAACAATCTTTTATCCACAAAGATTGGTACCTAGCCACACACACACACACACCGGGTCTCATCCTACCAGGTTACCGGGGGTGACAGAAGATCAAAGGCTGATGAAGAGGCGAGTGAGGTAGTTGGAGCATTCATGGTGGAAGCCTTGCTCTGAATCAGATTTATTGCAGCACTGGATATTTTTACATTCCTAGGCTGTGACAGTGACAGAGGCAAAGAAACAAATCTTCTCCCTCTGCCAGAGCATCAGCAAAGTCTCGTCCTGCAGACCTCTTCAGGTTGTATGGACTTCTGAATCTGACTTGCCTTAACTCCTCCACCCAATCACGTTTTTGAAGCTGTGAGTAAATGCCCGTTCCCTTTGCTGATGACAACTGATAGTTCCCAAGATGTATTGTCAGGGTATAAACTCACTGCTTTACAGAGTCTCATCCTATTTGCTGAAGGAAGTTTGAGGTATTATCATAATTGGTTTATTTGTGTTGTGGTAGCATCTTGGAGACCCAGTCATGGAGCATGATTCCATTGTGTTGGCACCATCCAAACACAGAACAAAAGATGGTCCCAGCCCTAAAGTGCTGTATCCAGTGGTGAGTGAGTCACTACTTATGAGCCAGGTAGCCTAGTGCTGACCCAGCACTGTGGTCACTAAGGTATGGATTTGATTGGGGGAGATGGGTGCCCAATAGCTTAATTAGGCAGGAGGCTGATGAGCTAATGAATGAAAGCAATCAACCTGTCAGCTGGGAACAGTTAACGGACAGGAAGGAAGTGCAAGGGGGGAGACTGGCAAGGGTCAAGGGGATACAGGATCTGAGGATGGTGAGATCTTGCTCTTTTCTTCCCTGGAGAGTGGGCTAAAGGGGAAGATTGCTTCCAATTGTATATTACTGCAAAAGGCTGTACTGGTGAACTGTTGGAGGGGACCCAATAAATAACACAGTGGTGCTTATAAACTCTGAAGCATCCATTCTGTGGTGGTCCACAGGTCGGAGAAGAGAGCCTGTTACATCCCTGATCATGTTTTAATGGATTGCCAGCAGAATTTTGCATCAGTGGACAGGCTGAGTTTGTTCTTCCTCTCTGAGAGATTCCCATAGCCCATGGGTAAAGTCCACAGTGGGGCTGCTGGATGTTGTTGATGAAGACTAAGCAGGAGCGAGGCCAGAGAGAGTGATCACAGAGCACCAAACCTCTGAATGGGGCACCTTGCTGATTCTTAGGAGAAGAAAACAAAGGGATGAGAGGAGGAAGAAGAGACTCCAAAATAACATCCTCCTAAAAAAAATCAGAGAGAAAGAGAGAAGACGCATTGGCTGCAGATGGAGCTATAAGATGTTTAGAAAACAAACTCAGGAATACTGTAATATGTCACATTGTGATGTATAAAATTACTACATTTTGTGACTTGACAAAATGTCTGGGTCGAAAAAAATATCAGACCTCCTAGGTACCAGGACAAAAACCAGTGCCGGGGGAGCCAAGCCTCAAAATGGAAACATTGCAGGGCTGTAATGCCCATTAACATGGGCAAGGCTTGGGCTGGGGCCAGTGCAAGAATACTGCTTGGTAGTGAAGGCGATGGAAACACAAATGCTGCACATGGGCAGAAGGGCCCTGATCCAAACCTCCCTGAAGACAATAGTTATCTTCCTGTTGACTTCAATGGGCTTTGGATCAGGCCCAGTGTGCTCAATCCTGCAAGGTGCTGAGCCCTCAGGCCCAGATCCTCAGTGGTATTTAGGTGCCTAACTCCTACTGCAATCAATAGGTATTAGGTACCTAAATGCCTGTGAGAATCTGGGCCTCAGAGCCACCAACTCCCATTTACTTTATAGGAATTAAAGGATCATCTGCCTTGTAGAATCAGGCTCTAGTTGCATTTTATTATGTCTAAGACTTTCCTGTTCCAGCTGAAGTCAGTGGAATTACATGGACAAAATCTGGCTAATAAAACATACATAACACACACAGTGTACGTACTTACACTCAGCTTGCAGCCTGAAATATGTTAGTGATCCAGTTAGACCACGCACCCCGCATATGATGTTCCTGTAATGAAATGACAACATCTCCACCCTCGCAAGGCAGCTGGCTGGGAGTGTTTCTGTTAGGAACTAATAATACTACTTTGCACATATGTAGCATCTTTAATCCAAGAGTCACAAAGCACTTAATAAACAACAGTTAATTAACCTTCCCAGTGGCTCACTGGGGTAAGTAAGGCATCTGTATAAGGATTAATTTTCCCAGCATCAAAATGCATCAGGTATTTAACAGCAGTTTGCACAGTGACAACACCAATGGCAGAAGCATCCTAAATTCTGGATTAAAACTGCAGGGGGGATGCCAAGAGAGGTTGTGGAATCTCCATCACTGGAGGTTTTTAAGAGCAGGTTAGACAAACACCTGTCAGGGATGGTGTAGATAATACTTAGTCCTGCCATGAGTGCAGGGGACTGGACTAGATGACCTCTCAAGGTCCCTTCCAGGCCTATGATTCTATGAAAACGAAAGTAACTCAACTGGAAATGAGCCAGGATCCCTGGGCAACCATCCTTACTCTTGAGAAAAAGATCTTCCATAGGCAGGGCCTTTTTATTACATCATCCTAAAGAAAGCATCTCCAGGAGCACAGTGTCCTCTCGCATCTTGCAGGGTTCAATATTACTGTAGAGCAGCAGTAGTCAAAAAGCAGACTGCAGGCCAAATCCGCACCACCAGATGCTTCTGAAGGGAGCCTGAAATGTATTTATTAACTTAAACTTATTATTAACTTATTATTAAAATTATTATTTTCTCTGGAGTCTGGACCTTAACTTAACCTTGACCAAGAAATTTGGACCTTGACAAAAAATAATTGACTCCCCCTGCTGTAAAGAGTAAAATGCCATCTCTTGTATCCCCAGTACGACTTTCTGCAGCATGTCTATACTACAGCAGCCCAACTATCATCCTGCAGCTGTACGGTGAGATTAGGTCAAACTAACCGCAGCACACAGGGCACAACATTTTTTCACAGACTTCAGTGATGTAGCTATGTCTGTCTAATTTTTAGGTGTAGACCAGGCCTTAGAAATTTCCCATCCATGATCTGATCCATACTGACACTATTTAGGCCACGTCTACAGGTGTTACAGCAGTACATCTAGGGCACAGTAGGCCGCTGTAGCACTGGAGTGTAGACACGTCCTGCAGCGACAGAAGGGGTCTTTCTGTTGCTGTAGTAATGCCACCTCCCCAAGGAACGGTAAGCAGGTTGACAGAAGCATTTTTCTGTTGACTTAGCTGCATCTACACCGGGGGTTAGGTCAGCATAGCTACAGCATTCAAAGATGTGAATTTTTCACACCCCTGTGTACCATAGCTATGTCCACCTAACTCTTCAGTGTAGATCAGGCCACAGTTTGCAAGTTCAGAGCATGAAGTTTCAGGATCAGTTGGCCAAGTGTTTCAAAAGAGACTAACCATTTTGGGTGCCCAATTTGAGGCATCTTAAAAATAAATGATTTCCAGAAGATACTTAGCCTCTACCTCTGAAATTCAGGCTCTGTCAAGATATCTCAAATTGGGCCAACACCAGAGACACAAAACATTGTGGTTTCTTGGGGCCCGAAAGCGACATGAATCCGAATAATTCCATTGGGAATTGTGCAATTTAATCTTTTCTGTGTCATGTGGCTTTGGAACCATCATAGTCTTTATGGAAATCTTTTTTTTTTTTTTTTTTGGAGTTCCAGTTGTTGAAAAACATTCCTATTTCTTTATTACCAGGAACAACAAAATAAAAGTCATCAGCCTGGATTTTAGAGGTAATGCCATAGGGCAAGACAGAGTTTGGCCCCAGCAGTTCTCTCTCATGCCCTGGGCTACTGGGTGGCTGGGAATACCATGGAGGTGTTTTGCTCAGCAGCTGCAAGGGAATGGGAGAAGAGGAGGAGCTGAGATCTTGGAACAGCTTCAGTGGGTGGGAAGCTAGACTGGAGCTTAGGAGAACTGGGGTCTGTTCCTGATTCTGCAACTCACCTGCTGTGTAACCTTGGGAACGTCATTTCACCTCCCCGTGCCTCTGTTTTCCCTCCTACCCTTTGTCTGCCTTGTCTACTCAGCTTGTAAACTCTTTCGGACAGAAGTGGTCTCTTGTTATATGCTTAGCATTATGGGTCTTTGATCTTGGTTGAGGCATCTAGGATGTGGCAACTTGAAGTTGTCTGGGTAGAGTAGGATGGAGAAAATGGATAGAGAGGGTGCTAGAGAACCCCAGTTCCTGCAAATAATATTATTATAAAGTTTCCTTTGAGTGTAACATAAACCAAGAGGAATCAAGAATGATGTGAAGGTTGGCAGTGCATCCTGGCCTTTAATACATCCTGCTGTGCCCAGGTATTCCAGTACATGTAGCCAGTATAATCAACCATGCTCAACCACAGGGCAATGTTAGGAGAGAAGGGTACCCCTTTAACTCCTTTAACCATCCCTCTGCTTTTGCCATGGGACTGGGAGCCTAGAAACTCAGGGTCTATACTCTGTATAGCACTTAGCCCTTCTGTGCCCCCCATCTATTGCTGTTCTAAAATGGGTGTAGTAACATTCGCCAACCTCACAGGGGATGCCATGAGGTTTAAACTGAGGCCTGCAAAGAGCTTTGAGATCTTCAGATGAAAAGCACCAATGTGACTTGTAAAGTCTTATTCATTTATTAGACCTAGGGGAGTTCTGCTGTTAGGCAGATGACTGCCCTTGTCATACTACTGTAAAGGGAAGGCCCCTTGATGTGAAATGTTTATTATTAGAATTTCTTTTTAATGGTCTCGTTTAGGGGATCATTTTGGTGGTACTTAGATTTTCCATTATTGGTTTGTATGAATGGCTGTCTCTTATCTCCCCTCTTTCTAGTGCTGCATTAGTTTCTTTCCAAGCCCTTTATACCTCTCTATAGCAGTAATAGTTCCCTGGTTTCCCCCTGCAATTATGACATTTTATTCCAAGACCAAGATACAGAAAGATAATTTGTTCTTTTGCAGATCTTTCATCTGCATATGCTGCTTAAGGCAGCCATGCAGATTTTAAAAGTTTGACAGTTTCAAGGTAGAACAATAATAATCTCAAGACTCTCCATTCACACAGTAGTTTTCATGCGAGCATCTCAGAGTTGGTCATAGACGTTAATTAAGCCTTACAACACCCCTTGTGGTAGGTCAGTATCATTAGCCTTATTTTGCAAACAGGGAAACTGAGACACATAGCGGGGAAAGTGATGTGCCCAAGATCATGCAATATGTCAGTGGCAGAGCCAGGAATTGAATCCTAAACACTAATTTTGCCCTGTTTCTTGTCACTATTTAATGAAAAGATTATTGCTGTAGTGTAGAGTTGATGGGGAGTGGCTGCACATTCCCTCTCCCTACCTGCCCTCTTACCTCCTACCCTTCCAATCCCATATGCACACCTAACATCAAATACCAAGCAACTACCCTGACCAAACACTACTGGAGTATTCTACAGTAACTGTCCAAAATACTAGAATTTGCAATGTCTCTCCAATGATACTGCAGGGCACTGGACCACTTCTGTAGATGGCTGCAGATCTGGAGGTTTTCCAGGTAGTTGTGTACCAAACACTCAGCAACTTGCAGTAATATCTAAACCCCGGGACAAATCCTCAATGGGGGTAAACTGACATCGCTCCATTGACTCCAAAGGCACTGTGCTGATTGTCACCCACTGAAGATCTGCCTCCAAGATTTGAAAAGGGATTGGACATTTGTGTGGATATAAATAATCTCCAGAGTTGTTACAATTAATAATAAAACTTCTGGCAGGGATAGTAAACCTTATGCTTCAGGTTTTAAGCCAATCTCGATTACATATAAGGATGCGACCTAATGTTGGATGCAGATTAAATCACATCTACCCACTGCAGACTTCTTACATTTTCTGCTGATGCCTTTGGTGTTGGCCAATGAGAGACAGGACACTGGACTAGGGGGACCTCGGGTCTGATCTAATATGACACACCTGTCCACATTAGCTTAAAGCACAGCCTTGAGCCTGGGAGAGTAGAAAGAGGACTGTCAATGCTTGGACCTCTAGGGAATGTCACCAGCACAGCAGGAGCTGCAGAAAGCCCAAAGCAAAAGCACTCACACTCATCTGGGCTTGTACTGCCCTAGATCCGTCACTGCAAAGGCAGCGGAAAGGAATCTTGCCTCCTAGGATCAAAAGGCCGGGAACCCAGCAGCAGTAACTTTAACTGCAAGGGCAACCACTGCTTGAAGGCTTTAACATGCTTCATATACGAATCCCTCCCGAACATAAAACAAATGAGTGGCACAACATGTGTTGTTAATTAAAGGTTTTCAATGTGCCACGCCTGCTACACGCCTCACCAACTGCCCCAGTCAGCACTTCTGTGGGGGCTTGGCATAGGGCTGCAGACCATTCTGCTGCCTCTGGCACCAGAGCCCAGTCATTTAGATGGCCACTCAACCAGCACTTAACCCACTGTTAAGAGACATCCACATCTTGTTTCAGTTTATCAGACAGCTTGCTCATGTTAAGAAACACTTGATACAGCAGCGTTCTGCCAAAGGATTCAGAGATTCCAGTTGCTGGCTAAAGGAGGATTGCGGGACCCAGACTAATGGAGGAAACATATTGGCATTGCTCAGCTGGTTGTGAAGTTGTGGGGAATGCAGCTATGCTGCCACAACAAAGGAGTATAGCTGTATTGTGCGGCAATGGTCCAAACCTGCAGGTAATAGGAAAATTGTTACAGCACTTAAATATATACTCTGTGGGTGAAAAGTGCCTCTCTTGTTAGGAGATAGAACTCTTGCAGATTAACAGAATTTCCTGCAGCTACCAATAGGGCCTTTGTCTGGCCATATTAAGTCTCATGGAGATGTACAGGATATATGGCTAGCAGTGTTATCCCGTGGCTAGAGTGGGTTATTGAGGCCTATATTATGATCTATTCAGACTCACTCACTGGACGTGTCACTTAGGACCTGGTTTTCTCTGAGAACTGTAACAACACTAGGATTTTATATCCTTTCAGCAAAAGAAAATCAGTTCTTTTAACCTCCCCATCCCTCATTAACATTAACCTCATACTAGAGGAAAATAATGGGGTAATAAATGTGGATAATCGCAGCCACCTGCCAATGTAAAGGAAGGGCACTGTATAAGTGTAAAATTTTCTATTTATATATAAAAATGGGTATGGCCATCTTTTTATTGTGTGTTTACAGTGCCTAGCATAGGGGTTCTCAAACTGGGGGTCAGGACCTCTCAGGGGGTCACAAGGTTCTTATATGGGGGGTTGCGAGCTGTCAGGCTCCATCCCAAACCCTGCTTTGCCTCCAGCATTTATAATGGCATTAAATATATAAAAAGTGTTTTTAGTTTATAAGGCGGGGTCGTATTCAGAGGCTCTCTAGGTGAAAGGGGTCACCACTAAAAAAGTTTGAGAACCACTGGCCTAGCACAATGGGGCAGTGACCCTTAAATTGCAACCTCCAGGTTGGCTGCAATGTAAAAAATAGTAATCATGATTGTAATTCATCAGTAAAATATGTGCACGGTCCCTTCTGTGATAAAGAGGATAGCCTCCTGCTTTTGCTCTCTGCTAATGAAGTTAATCTTTTAGGTCAAGGGCTAGTGTTGCAGGCTTCAGAGGCTGAGGGTTCAATCCCTACTTGCAATCTAACCAGGAATTTGTTATTATTTAAAAGAATTGGGAATATACCATATAACAGGAACAACTCAAATAGAAAAAAAATGTTTCTGGGGCATTGACTCTTCCTCAGCAGTGGTGACAATCACAGGGGATGGCAGGAAGGTTTCTACAAGGGTGGTCATGTTACAGTATAGCAAAGGCAGGATAAAGAATAATTCTGCAACAGGGGAGATCCACCTCTCTCCATTTGCTGCAGATTGGTGGATGGGTGTGGTGACCCCGCTCAATTTGAAAGTCTCTTGTTTAAGTGACTAGAGAAATTGGATCCCTTTGATGCTATTTGTTCTTGCCTTCCTTAATCTCTGTTAGTCATAATTATTTTTTTAAATTCTGTGATGCATCTGACCTACTTCCAGCCTCTGTAGCCTGCTGCTCTTCTTAATTCTTTCCGCTGTATCTGTATTTTTTCCTTTTTTCTTTCTTTTTCTTTTTGCATTTGAAAGAAAATCAATACAACGATGTTACAAAAAACCCATAAAATCCTCAGACAAACCAGGAAATGCTTTGATTCTTACTGTGCAGTGAACTGTGAAGATCTCACTCTGATGGGATTTCTTCTCTTTGATAGGCCCAGCCACTGATCTTAATCAGTCCCTCGATGATGCTCACCAAACTAGAATTTGTCAAAGTACTTGAACCACCAGATTCTGCCAGCGACCTGCAAACCGCAAGTAATAGCAGTAGAGGTTTATTTTAGATCCTCTTGGCAAAAAAAAATTTTAAAAGTTCCAGAGCTCAAGCAGGAATGAAACCACTTGGATGATTGTAAATAGGGGCTGATGGACCATCTCAGAGAAACTAGAACCCACTCAGAACACCTTCCAGAGCTTTAGATGGACAAGAAGGGGGTCCAGTGGTTAGGGCACTAGCTGAAGGCTTGAGAGGCCAGGCTTCATGCCCCTGTTCTCCCACAGGGCCTTCCTGCATGGCCTTAGTAAAATCACTTAGGGTGCAGGGACACAGACACTTAAGTCCAACATTTAGGTGCCAGTGGCATTCACAAAACCCCTGCTCAGCTACCGCCTAACTCTGTAGTTGCCCAAATTTCTCCTGGTAAAGTCCCTGAAGTGTGTACATTTCTGCTGGTGAGGCAGCTGTGCATATGGCCAGTCCTGACACCACTGAGAAAGCTCAATGCCTAACTCATGCCTAAGCCCCATCAGGCTTCACAATCCCTGCCTGTCCTCACCTGCGGGGTCTGATCCGGTCAACTGGCTCAGAGGTTTCCTTAGACAAATGTCTACCAGGCTGGGCCCTGCACAAAACACAGCCAGGGAAAGGGATAGTTCCCTTATGGCCTATATCGTAGTGGTTTGAGCACTCACCCTGGATATGGCAGTGCTGGCTCAAATCCCCACTCAGCCTGCTGGGGAATAGGAATTTAAACCCAGATCACTGGGCTTTGGGATATTCTTGGGTGGGTTTCTCGCAGTCTGTCCCATTGAAGCTGTTCCATTTTGTATACATTAACTATAATCAGAGTAGGGAATGGCACTCACACATCCTCAGTGGGTACGCTGACCCCTGGGTTCTAGAGTCACTCTCTGGCCCAATGTATATTTATTTCTATGAAGTGGAACAGCTTCAACAGGAGAGTGAAAGAGATCTACTCCAGAATACCCCAGCAGTTAAGACACTCTCCTTGGAGGTAGGGGGCCTGGGTTCGAGCCCTGCTCTGTGTTAGGCAGAGTAGGGATTCAAACCCGGATCTTGACTGTCCTGGGTGAGCGCACTAGCCCGTTGCATGGTGAGGGGGAGAGCACCTTGCTTTTTCTTGAGAAAGCACTGACTTCGCTGCGGTGCATACTTCCAAGAGAGGGTCCAGAGCTGTGAATCCTGAGTGGAGGGAGGCACCTCCCTCTGGCCCAGACTTGGGTGCCAAAGGGTTTGTTGACAGTGCAAAAAACCAGCTGTGCAGACATAGGTGCTGGAACTAGGGGTGCTGCCATGCCCCCGGCCTGAAGTAGTAATAACCCAAATACATGGTTTCTGCCTTTAGCACCCCCACTATAAAAATTGTTCCAGCACCTCTGTCTGCAGATGTTCTCACTCGGGCTGGAGACCTCACCCCCTTCACCAGGTTTCAGAGCCTGGACTCCAGCTTAAGCAGGAATGTCTATGCTGCTATTTTTAGCCTGAGTGAGTTGACCTGGGCTCTGGGACTCTCTGCCACTGGGTTTTTGAAGTATAGATGTATCCTTACTCCCTTTGATGAGTGGGGCTTAGGCCAACACCCCTCCCCTCCACTGGTACCATTGCCTCCTGGCTAGCTTAGGCGGCTATTGTGTGGGGAACCTGGGTGCCCAACTTGGATGTAAAAAGAAAAGGAGTACTTGTGGCACCTTAGAGACTAACAAACTTGGTTGTGAATTCCACTTGCTGGCAGGACACCTAAAAGTTAGGCACTGCAGTGCTCAGCCTAAGTCCCCCCCTTAACGTATCTGAGTCTCAGTTCCTCATCTGTAAAATGGGGATAGTAGTTTTTCCCGGTCTCCCAAGAGTGTTGTGAGGAGAAATACATGAAAGATTGTGACGTATTCAGATACCACTGTAATGGGGGCCGTCTACTTTTAGATAAAAGAACATTATCTGGGCTTCAACAGGAAAAAATGTTAGTGTTTCCCCTCAATTGTTTTTCATTTCTGCAGCGACTCTGCAGAGGTCAGAAGTAGAAGTAGCTACTTCAGGAAGAAAGGCCATTCCTACCTGATTTCTGACCCAACAGAGACAGAAAGACGCGGTGGTCTCAGCTCCAATTTTTCATGGGGGTGATAGCCATCTCATAGGCTTTGCATACCCTGTTCTGAATCACACACACTCTGTTTTTTAACCTGATGCTGCAAGTTATCTCATTACATAACTGTTTTGCTAGCCTATTTCTAGAAGTTGCCAGCTTCCGCTGTAAGCTATCCCGATCTTGTGAAACGTCCATCCAGTCCAGTTCTGCTGACCTGAAAGGAGACAGGCACCTTCTAGTAGAGTGTGGTGTGAGATGATTATAGTGCCATAAAGGAGAACTAATGAATTATAAATATAGTGGAAATTAACATAGGCCAGAACGTAATAACTTAGGCTAGAAATGGGTCAAGCCACTGGGTCCAGCACTCTCATCAGCTGTGAAAAGTGCGGTGGAATCTCTGACAGTATTTTTAAAGGAATCAGTGAACCTGATTCTCCTCCAAACAACAACATATGTCAACTCCATTTACTTCAGCCACAGGACTCTGGATTTACCCTAGTGTAAGGGTGTCAGGAGAATCAGACCCCAGTGTTCACCAAACAAATTGCCGTGAGCCAAACAGGCAAAGGGATCATACAAATGAAAGGCCTCCGTATCTGATACAAGTACATAAAGCAGTTTGGGAAACAGATTTACCATGTACTTAGAGGTAAATTGCAATAACGGCAGGTCCCATGACAGCTGGAGAGCTCAGAAACAAACACATTTCCTGTGCAATAAACCAAGGTGTAATACATAAACGGAGAAACTAATTTAAAGAGAGAACCATCCTTGCATCAAAATAATTGTTCTTTTAACCCTTCATTGACATCCACAGAAAGGCTGGAGCAAAGCAGGAATTGAACCTCTCTCTCCCCCTCAGTCAGGGCTAGCTGTCTAACTGCTGGATCATCCTTCCTCCCTAAGTCTACTCTTGCAGTCTTTCCCCTCAATATCTGTAAAACAAAAAGAGAGAGAATGGGAAACTGAGTTGGTATTACGTATAAACCTTTATGTGTCAGAGACCAGGTATTTCTCCTGCACCCTTGCAGCCTGGTCTTGGTAATATAATGTGGATCCTTTCACCTCTAGGTTGTCCATTTGAATTCAGCTGAACAGTGACGGAAAGATGTCCTCTTTCTGATGGCCATGTGGTAGCTTATATGCAATGAGTTTGCTGGGTTTCAGTCTAGGTAACCACTTCGTAAAAACCACCACTATAGCTAGCACTGTTTGCAGCCTTGTTAGCCGTCTCAGAAAAAAGCCGAGGGCTGAAGGGCCCATGGCGACTGAATGTCCTCCTTCCTCATGATCCCTTCTGCTGCTCAAGCGGTAGGTGTTCTGTGGATACAAGTGAAGTTTCATTCTCTGGAGCTGTTAATCTTGCATCTGTCAGAGGGACTAAGTTAACAAAACACGATAATGAAAAGATAAAAAGTCCCTTAGAATAAATGAGATAAAAGCTCCTCTTCACTGAGCTTATATGTGTAATAGATTCCATGACACGTAATAATTTGCTGATAAAAAGGATTAGCCATCCCAGGTTGATACACAACCTAATAAACGTTTGCTGGAAATCTAAGTCCTAAATCTGCCTGATGCAATGATAAAGAGTGATTCAGTCAGACAGAGACATCCTTAATTTTTAGATGTGACATTTTGCTTAGCATTGGATTGGGTGGCTGCAAAGGGCGACGGTGGGGGACAAAAATGTACGCTGCAAACCAAGCTAATTCCAGACCAGATTGCCAGACAGCAAGGGCTCTGTCTGATTCCTGATGGGCTGGAAGACATAGGAAGAGGGCCGTGTGAAGGGAGAGTAGGAAGAAGCTGCTTGCAGATTCCTTGGTTTATTTTTAGTTCAGCATCTGTCTTCAGAGACTGGTGTGCATGTGGCATATTTACAGAACGTACACAGATCCTTCCCCTCTCCCATCATAGCCGAGTCTCCTTTTATCATAATGATCTCCTTGTACAGTGTTACCCTGTCCTAAGACGGTCTTTTGTTACTCGATAATGCCATTGTGCGTGACACCTGTACATTGGGCACCTGTTAAGCCTGTAAGATCGTTGACTGTGGATTCAGTGCACAGAGAGCAATTTACCACATTGTCTTTAAGGAAGGGCGAGCATGCTGGGGGGGCTACTGAATAAGAGGAGCAAAGGCTCTGTCTCATGTATCTGACCCTCTGGGTTCTGAGGATTCTCTCATCCATAACTGTTTTGTACTTAGATCCAGCAATGCAGTCAGATTGGTACTGTAAAGTAAGATTGTGCCGGATGTCACGCAGCTCTGCTCTGGGGGCCATGTGGGGCTGTCTGGCCCCCAGGAGTGATGCTGCAATTAAATACCCCAGCTGGCCCGGGTCAGATGACTTGGGCTCAGGGTGTGGGGCAGTAAAATTGTGGTATAGCTCTGGGACCTCATAAGCGGGGAGAGCCCCATAGCCCCATGTGCCCACGTCAGCTGACCCAGGCCAGCCACAGATGTTTGATTGCAATGTGGACATACCCTGGGCTCTGGCATCTGACCTCTACTGGACTCGTGCTCTGGGAGTCCACCAAAAGTATCCCACTATCGCATGGGCTGACTTTCTTAGTTCTCTGGACAGCCAAGTTTCCCCCACGCTGCACTAGGAACAAAGGGCTATAGCAGCCTCTTTTTGGGAGGGCACTAGGAAGTCTGGGATGCAGGTGGTTGTACTGGGCCCCACATAATGCCATGTAGATGCTGGAGCCCCAGGTTAGGACCCAGGGTTCAACAATTCCTAACCTGGGGTTACATATGTGTGTAGATGCTCAAGCCCTCGGTTAACAAACCCAGGGTCTGCCAACTCAAGTGCTAACTCGGGGCTTACATTGCAGTGTAGACATGCCCTGAGACTCTAGCTTTGACCCTGGGCTCCAATTCCTGACTACTGATGCCTGCTCTAACCACTAGACATGACAGCCCATGCCCCAGTCACTAGCACTTGTCTTGCTGCTAGTCCATCCTCTTGTATATTATGTTCTGTAGGAACAAAAAACTGAAACATACCATAGCAGATACACAATAGAGACCGAATGGCTATGTGCAAAGCAGTGGTGATCAGGCAAATTGGATAGGGGTATCCTGCCCTGGAGAACCTGCTGCTCTTCAACTTGTCTCATTTCAAATTCATATTTATTGCTGGCTTTTCTTTTCACCCATTCTTTGTACCATTTTATCTGCCTAGCTTTGTGTGATGTATATCAGTGTCTCTGCTGAGCAGAGTTGCCCCTCATCCATTCAGAGCCTTTGGCGTAGCTAATCCAGAAGGAAAGAACTCTGACACATGTCAGCAATAGCCCTGCTTTATTTGCAAGCAACTCGAATTTTCCTGTACTGGGTCCTGTGCAGCTTTGCAGATTCATATCCATTCTGAAGTGCAAGACGTGCTGTTCCAATCCTGCTCACCTCCTCCCAGGTCAGTCTTCGTCTGGAAACACTCCAATCCCTCCTCCCCTTACACACCTACACTTCTCTGTAAATGCAACTCTGTTACAATCTTTGGCCAGGAACAGAGCTCTGCTAAAGCCCTTCAGTCCTCACTGGCAATACTTGCTATGGGGCCTATTTCGAGTGTTTGCCATTAAGTCCAAAGCATAAACCTTGAGCCTCCTTTCTATCTATTCTCTAGCTACAGTTTGTATTAAGGTTTGCAGTTTAAAGTTTTGAGCCTTATTTCTAGCTACATACTTAAACTCTATATACGGTGCTTAACGTGAAATAATATCTACAGTGGGCTTAAAAAAAAGCTGTTGGCCAAAACCTGTGGGCCGTTGAAATCAACAGAAGTTTTGCCATAGACTTCAGGGTGATTATAAATTGATCCTAAGTGCAGTAACAGTCTGTATTAAGATTTACAGGGTTTAAAAAATACAGTAGTAAGCATTTAACTTTATTTCTGTCAAGATAAGTGCTAAGCTTTGAACTTTCCTACAGTTTTCAGCTTTGCAATACCATAGTCTGTCTGTATTAAGCTTTATAGGGCTGAGAAAGTTTGTTAGAGTTTATCTTCAGCCTGTATTAAAGGGGGCTTAAAGTGGGTGATGTTAATTTAAATAGATTTCTATATTTATAGGATTATTAAATACGTTTTTACCATAGCATCTTTTATAAGATTAAGCAAAGAAAATCCCACCATCTAATTCAGGTTAATGGGAAACTCGCACCGGGTTGATATTTTGTCCCAAATGAATGTTTTGGTGAGAGTTTATACAGAAGAACTATCAGTTATTTTGGGAATTAGAATAAATTAATTCATAATATGTAAGAATTTGTCTCCCTCCTTCCACCCCACCCCCCCAAAAAAGGCTATAGAAGGCCTTTGTTTTGTCACCATTATTTTTGTGATGTGGACAAGTACTCATTATGGGGCATGGCTACCAAACCCATTTGCACTCATGAAATACACCAGGAATTTTAAATAGGAATTATCATAACAGATCAGACTAGTGGTCCATTTAATCCAGCATGTCGTCCATGACAGTGGCAAGAACGACTGACTTAATGGAAGATACAAGAAACTTCATAATGGACAATTATGAAATAACTACCCATAGGGGAAGTTTCTTCCCAACCCCATCAGTTAATGGTTGACTTATGCCCCAAAGCATGAGGTTTAAATAGCCCTTCTAATAATAATAATAATAATTTGATCCTATTATATAACTGTGGATGTTTTCATTCTCCATATAAATGTCCAGGGATTTCTGTACCTTGTTAAGGTCTGGGATGCAATATCTTGTGGCAGTGAATTCCACTGATTAATTATCTATTATCTCTGATATGCACTGACTTCACATCCTTCAGCTTTGATATATGTATACAACAGGGCAAAGTCTCCTCTCAGATACACCTATGTAGAGGCAGAGTAAGCCCACTGACTTCCAATATGCAAGATCAAACACCCTTGAACTTTTGGGAAGTTCAGATCTAAACTGCACATCTCTGGTTACCAGCAGCTGCTATCAGGTTTTTCCTGCCCCCGCATTTCACAGACCATTAGCTAACAAGGAAGAAATTTAACAAGAGCTGGAAAAGTAAGCCCTGTTCTACTCTTCTTCTATGCAAGATCAATTTCATGGAATAATAAAACAGTGTAAAGGTTACCTCATGGTGACCAGGTTCTAGTGGACATCCATCAAAATGTTGCTGCTGACCTCTCCCATTGCAAATCTCCCCACCACAGAGCTAAGGGAGTCAGCAATGTGGTCACTGAATGCCAGCCAAATTGGAGTCACATGACTCACAGATGTCCTGCCCCCGGTCCCTTAAGTCATTTCAATTTAGGGAGTGCCACAGATATACTGTGCATCGCCTCCTCCTCCTTCGTGGGTGCTGCTCTGATCTTTCTGCTGCTTGCTGCTGTACTGAGTCCCCATCTGACTATGTAGCCCCAATCCCACTAGGGCTGCCTCACCTGTCTCTTGGTTTAATTTATTATTATTACTTCCTGAACTCATAATTATTTATTTTCTATTGTGCTGTAAGGGAAAAAAATTGGCTGTGATGTGTGTTGCACAGAACATAAGGTCTGGAGTTGTTAAGTGTCTGGCACCACACATTACACTCATGCAGTCCAGGTGAAAAGTCTCACATCCAACTGGGTGCCAAGGATAGGTTGCAATTGCTGCTGGTGGCCACCAGAAGTCAGCGTGGCACCTGCTCTGCAGGCCACCACATGGCATCTCAGTCTCCCCTGTCACTGCACCTCCATCATGGGGTAGCAGTTGTGCCAGGAGGGGGAGCAGGTGGCTGGGGCCAGGGGGAAGAGATGGAGAGGCTGACAGTGGTGCCAGGCAACTCTAGCTTCCCTTCAGCGAGCCAGCTACCCAAGCCCCCTGCTCCCTCCCACCTCTCCAGGTCCACCCAACCCCCAGTTTTACACCCCAGACAGCTCTTTCCACAGTAGGGCTACCCCCGCTGAGGTACAAATAACATTCTGGGCTCATGCAACTGGACAGCTGGCAGTGTGCACTGAGCACCCTTACAGGTTTCCCAGGACAGCTACCTCAAAAAGGGACAATGCTGGGAAACTCTGGACAGGTGGCAACCCTACTCCAGCCCCCGACCTAACATCGCTTTGAGATCCCCTGCTTCCCGCTCAGCTACCCAGAGCGGTATCCCCAGCCGTTCCACAGACAACTATCCAGCACTCCCAGACTGCCTCTAGCAGTTCCAGACTCCCACCATCACCCCTAGACATACCCCAACACTCACTGTCCCACCCCAGCGTCCCTCCCACCTTCTCCAGCGTCAGTTGCTTTTTTTGTTTCTGTGCCACTTCATCCTGGTTTCCACTAATTAGAGATTGGTTTATAAGTCTGAAATTTTGTATCCCTTTCAAAATCTCTAACTACTGGAGACCAGGATGAGACTGGATTTGGGGGAAGATTATCCCATATCCGCTGCTGTTGGGTACTTGCGCCTTCTTCTGAAGCATCTGGTACTGGCCACTGTCAGATCAGATATTGGACTAGGTGGACCTCAGGGTTTATCCAGTCTGGCAATTTGTATGTTTCTGCCACGGCTTGTGACAGGGTGTGTTGACTATAAACTGAATATTATGGTCATATGCGAATTATTCACAGAAATGCGAAGCAGCAGCGTGCGTAATGTGTGTGAACTGTCACAAAAGGATCTGCTCAGAACTTGGCAGCTATGAAGTCAAGGCAGAATCTGGTTCCCCTGCCTCTGAACTGCACCTTATAGTGCCTTGGAAATGAATTTCCAGTGAAATGACTATTCAGTGCATTCAGTGGGCTCCCTGCAATCATGGCCAGCCTTAGGCAAGTGCCAAGTGTGCAGCCGTACAGAGAGACATGCTTTTGGGGGACCCCTCCCCTCTCACATTCAGGACCTTGCACACTGGATGGTCCACCCCACCCTCTACCTTTAAAGATGAACATTGGGAGCTAACACCTTTGTATTTACCTAAATCGTCTCTACTTTCCTTCTTGTTGTGTAAACTCTTCTGTCTTCCCCAAAGATAGATGTCCTTCCCTCAATTGTTAAAACCCACATGTCCTAGTGACAAGCATCCCTGACCTGCCCAGGTACCTCAGCCCATACATGGCTGTGCTATGAAGGATATGGACATCTTCATGGTGCCCAGATGTCCTAATGCATGCATGGATTCCCAGAACCTAGAGCCAGCTTTGTATACAGCAAATACAGAAATGTCTATTACATTACTTTGGCCTTGAGCGCTTGTTTAATGTAAGACAAGTCACAAGTTGACCTTAAACTCAAAGGAACTGCTCAGGGCCCTGAATCTTCAAGGGCCCTGTTGACAGATAAGTCATTGGCTGGCCTAAACACACCACTTGGTAATCAGACCAAAGATTGAGGTAACTCTCCACCTATGCTGCTCCTGGCGAATGCTTGAACAGTTGATTGTACAATCTTTTGTCTTTGGCAGCTGGGGAGCTTGGCTCAGATTAGAGCCACACAAATTGCAAGCCTGGCCCTGGGAGCCTAAAGGAAATTCAGAGAGAACAATCTAAAAAAAGCACTACTGAAAGAAACGAATAGTTCCAATAGAACCCCCATTTAAACTATCCTCCTAGATCACAATGCCTGAGCGTGCATGCTTGAAGTTCACTTTCTCTGAGGAACATCCATGTGATTAACCCAACTAGTCACATAGATGCTTTATGCCAGTATAGCTTCAGGAGCATTTATGTGACTATAAAAGCCGTCAAAGTTAATCTATTCCAAGCATGACATCATGTTTGCATGTGATTGGGAAGAAAAATAAGCCTGAAAAACTGGAAGAATTCTATTCAGTGGGCTGAGTTCTAGTTGGGATGGGTTTGGTTGTTTAAGGAAACTGAGCGAAACAAAATGTTAGGCCTTTATTCTATATATATTTACCCATGTGCTTAACTTTATACCTGTGTGTAGTCCCAGAGACTACTCACGTACAACAAACACCTGTGTAAAAATATGTGTTTGCAGAATCAGGGACTCAATGTCCCTTCGTTCCGTTGTCACCCTTACAAACGTTTCAATTGTCTTTTATAACTAAACAGCATTGACACAGTCTTCTTAGTAGAGGTAATACATTCATCCAATTTTTCTTTCAATTAGTTATTCTGACTTGTAAGGGACTGCGGAAGACTTGGTGACGGCCTAGCTAGGGAAGAACGCTTTCTTGTGCCGACGGTCATTGTAGGACACAGAGAACCGGCTGTAACCAGCCCTTGGCCGGTGTCAACTGCCGCACAGGGCCCTGTGCCAGTTAGAGGAAAACCCCTCAGGAAAGCACCTAATTGTATATTCATGATATGTTAATGTGTAGTGCTTTTTTATTGCTTGTTGTCCACCCCTTTGTCGGACTCCATCCCAAGCATTGCTCCGGTGCGCTGGGCTCTCCGCCTCTGTGACAGCAACGCTTGAAGTCCCCATTGCGGGTGTGTCACTTACCTTCAATAAAGCTAATAACTTGCTACTTTGCTGCGTGTAGGCCTCGTTCTTCCGGAGCACTCCTGATGGGCCTTTAGTGCCCAGAACACTCTTTTTTTGTATTTTGGAAGGGTTTATGAATCATCCCCAATTAGTCCAGCTGGTGGCAAATATATTCAGTATTTGCTGGACATTTTGAACAAATCATTTTTAGACAATGAGCTTTTTATGAACTGTTCCCTTAGATCATTTATTGTCGAATTCTGCTGTAAATTACTCTCAATTTATTTCTTTGCAAATCCACTTAAGTTAACGGGGTTATTCTAGATGCACACTTAAGTAAAGGAGAGCAGAATATTGCCCATTGTATTTAAGGTAAGACACATTTCAGGACCTTAAGGACTTCATAGTAGTGCTTTAAAATATTGAACTATCCCTGCAGACACAGTTTCCATCAATCTGTGTCTGTGAGGACTGCAATCTGCCTGCAGGATTGCAATTTGCCAACAACACGGCATGGCACAGCTTCCAGTCTGATGAGTCTGTTATTAACAACCCACCTGTTCATCACTTGTAGTACCTGATTATATTGTGCAACAGCAATATGTTATGGCATTATCCGTGAGCACACTCCTGAATTCTGCTTAATTGAGGTGGGGCTCCACCACTAGAAATACAGTACTGCAAATAGTTGTTTCTGGGAAGGACTGTGTTATCTGCAATCGATGGTGAGACATGTAGGATGCTGTCATCACCGAAAGAAGACTATGGGTTCGGTTAGTGCAATAATTGTTCTGTCTGTGGGTACCTCTTAATCTCATAGGAATATGTGTAACAAATTTTAAGAGGGCCAAAGTGAATTAGGAGCCAAATCTCATTGAAACTTAGGCTCTTATGGGCCAGATATTTAAAAGTATTTAAGATTTATCCCTTGGGAGTGAAGCACCTAGGTGCTTTTGAAATCCCACTAGATGCCTGTTTGCATCTTTAAGTGTGATACTTTTAAAAATCTGGGTTTCTTTTGAAAAATGTTGTCCATATTTATAATATCTCTAATTAGGAATAGCAGAAGTTTTTGAACACAGAATGTTCACTACATGATACAAGTAAGCCAGTTGACCAGTAAAAAGGGCAAACAGCGCAAAATTTAGATTTAGTTTAAAAAAGAAACAAAAAACAAAACCAATATAAATATTTTAACTTACACTGGAAACAGTTTAAATAACAAGCTACCCCCAAACAAACATTCTGATCTCCCGCCTTATGTGTTTATTTTTCTTAGAACATATCTAGACCTCTCATCATTGTACTATCTAGGCCTGGGATGAAATCCTGGTGCCATTGAATTCAATGGCAACCCTCACATTGACTTCAATGGGGTCAGGCTTTCACCCTTGATATCTAGGGACTTGTCTATTACACATTGAACTAAAGGTGTGTTTTTCAGCTGACGTAGCAAAATCAATGCAAGTTTGTGTGTACACACTCTTATTTCTATTAAAGAGTTATTTGTTTTGGTTTATGTAGATTAAAGTAAATGCAGTAAACTGCCCAAATTGAAATAACAGTGTCTGGGTGCAAACCTGCATTATTTAATTAAAAAAAAATAATGTATGTGTAGATAAACTCTAGGATCCCTATGTAGTTTTTGTAGTCCACATAAAAGCAGGATACATCTCAGCCCTGAACTAAAACAACATAAAACAATTCTGGCCATCCAGGGAAATAGGACATATTCTCCCCTAACATCTTAAGTGCTTAGTTATAATGATGCGATACCAAGTTCTGTCTGTTAACTGGCCCTTGTGAATTACTCCCTGCGAACTGCTTACAAATTGATTTATTTCACTGAGTCTTGGCTTGCTTTCCTCCTACTATTGGAATAATAGACTATTAATAGCCCTATGCTACTTCCTCCTTGCAGCATTTACTTGTATAACTCGATGTAGATTTTGTATACCTAATTGGCTTCTCAGTCATGTACGTTCCTTCAACTACCCCTTTGACACAAAAATAAATGATTATAATGAACATTAAATTACTTGGAGCAGTCTCTTAAGACTGTAGGTTACCTAGTAGGGGTGTTCTCTTCAGGTTTCAGTGAACTTTGTACTTCTAAAGCACTTTCCATATAAGGATTTCAAGGCACTTTGAACAAATATTAATTAAATTAAGTTCCCCAACAGTTCATGAGTCCCGTCTTAAACCTGTGAAACTGAAGCACAGAGAAGTGAAGTGACCTGCCTGGGGTCACATAAGTAGACTCTAGCAAAGGGTTATTTCTCCTTTCTTCCAATACTATGGATAATTATAAAATCAATCTCCCTCTACTAAATGGGGCTAATACTTGCTCATCCATCTCTTGTCTATGGAGTGCTGTGAGATTCTGAGATGAATCGATAGCAATATTATAGAGTAGCAGCCCATTTCCCCCATTCTTCCCTTCCCCTCTCTCATTCCTTTTCTTTTTCTCTTTCGCCTGTTTTCTTTGTTATGGTTTGACTTTTATTTTGTAAACAGTATGCACTAATTCTTGACAGTGATTGCACCGTCCTCTTATATTAAGTGATGGGGAAGGAATCTCCAAATTAAGTGTTTTTTCCCTCATGTCATTCAGTTATATCCATCATCTCATTCTCAGTAACAATTATTGAGAGGGAGAAGAGGGACAAAGAGTGTGAAACAGAACTATTTGGCACATTACACACATTAAGACACAACCAAGACAGCTTCATCTAAGAGTATTGGTTAGGTTGCTCTTAGCCAGCCAACAACATAAGTTATGACTTTCCACAATTTCTCCCAGCAATGTGTGACCTCCCTTCTTCCTGTCAACACTGCTGGTAGAAAAATAACATCTGTTCTACCCAGGTAAGATCATTTCTTTGCTTTCCATAATCTTGCTTCTTAATGGGAAAGAAAAACCTTGTAGCTGATGAACCTTGTGGCAAAACTGGGTCTGTGACAAGCCATGTTATCCTCAAAGAGGTCTCTTGTGACAAGGGGACCAAATTCTCACTCATGATAATATAATTATGGATCACCTTTCTCCAAGGTACTGGAAAGACAGCAGACATTCAGATCTGTCAGAGTAATGGAAGTGGCACTTTGTCCTGCCTTTGGACAAAGATCTCTCTGAAACCAGTATGCTGTTGAGGTGAACAACACTGAGTGACCTTTAGGTTTGGATTGTAAAGGGTAGACAAGCCCTCGAGACAGCACAGCTAGAAGCTGTGATTGGCAAGGGGTGAAGCAGTTCATGTCAGTCCTTTCCACTGAGGGAGCTAGGTGCAAGGACTTTGCACTCTTTTTTCCACTCAGCCTGCCAGCATTCCCAGGCCCAGCCATGGCCCTTTTCAGCTGTTGGACAAATGACCACACTGAAGGACATAATGAACACTAACCAAAGGCAACACTTTAGGTTGGAACAAGGGATTTCCGCCCCCTCCCACTCTGCTGTTTGGAAAAAGCAAAACTGCTTCAGACTTTTTAAAAAATAAAGACAGTGCAAGCCACAATATGCAGTTTTGTGGGAGGGAGCTAAAGAGAGGAAATGCAGCAGGAACTCTCAGGATATAGAGTCCATTGAGCCAAGACCTTTCTTTGATCTCCAGTTTTCTCAGGCCACTTTCCCATGTGTAGTCTCACCATTTGTTTTCAGTTATGCAGACATAATGAAAAATATTCTGATTGGGAGCAGCAGCAAAAGCATCTGGCAACATCACTGAGTTATTCATTCTAAAGACATGAGGAAATGACAGAGTCTACATATGAGAAAACTCTTTTGAGACTATGCTAATGTTGACGCTGTCTAATAAACAGGAGTGCAGGGCTGCATGGATTTTGGGGTGGTCACAATATTAACAATGTACATTTGCAGCACCCTTCTTCAAAGCACTTGAAGTAGGTAATGGATAAAAAGGAATCACCTCACACACCACGGAAATGCATTCCCCTCTGCACAGGCTCACTTGGTCCAGACTTAGGCCTGGTCTACACTCGGGGTGGAGATTGAGCTAAGTTAAGCAACTTCAGCTACATGAATAACGTAGCTGAAGTCGACATACTTAGATCTACTTCCTGCGACATAATTAGATCTACTTCCTGCGCCTCTCGCTCTGGTGGAGTACCGGAGTCAACGGGAGAGCGCTCGGCAGTCGATAAATCGACCCCCACTGGATCAATCGCTGCCCGTCGATCCAGCGGGTAATGTAGGCAAGCCCTTAGGGTCATAACATTAGCAACAGTTTAGACTTTGACTTTCCCGCAGGCTACTAGTGGAAGTCCAAACCAGCTGGCCACTGCATATTGGACCAAAGCATCACTTTTATGGGTCTTCTGGGTCCTGGGACATCTGTACTCCAGTTACAAACATTACAGACCACTTGAAGGATCCTAATGACATTTATCTGAGTTTCCATTAGTGGGGGTGGCCATTTCAGATGTGACATTCTCATGATGGCCATGGCAACCCCCTTTGAATGCTGGAGAACCTGCAATAGTTAATATTTGGTGTGTTATTATTTGACTGGATGTATAAAAACATTCATCTAATCAACAAACCAGATTACACTGATGAGCTTAATTCACACCTGCCTATTGGGTGGAACGCAACAGGTGTTAACAGCTCAGCTTTTGGCAGGATGTGGGGAACAAACTCATGCTCAAAAAATCCAAGAGCAACTTTAGGTGGATGGAATGTAGTTAATTGGGAATTCAACCAATACTTCTTCTCTTATTAAAAATTACCCATGGCATCTTCTGTAGCTATGAAATGTTAGGATCTTGGTTTTATAGCTCTTCCAAAATACACCACTTCCAGTTGCACAGTATTCCAGTGCAGCCTGTTAGGGCATTGATGCAGTATTCAGAGGGAAAGGACTTTATGGAATCAACACAACCACTTCTTGCAGAGCCCCAAGTTTTCACTGGAGATGACCTATCCAAGTAGGCTTGACCTCAGCCTATTTAGCGGGTTAGATTTGACATGATCACCCTAGAAACAGGCTATAGCACAAACCACTGTCCCAAACTTTTGAAAGCGGAGCTTCCATTTAGGAAAAGGAAACCAATCACACTTCCCCTTGCAAACCTGCCATCTTAATTTTTATGTCTGTTGCACCCCACCTCAGATAGTCCTTTGCTTGCACCTCCCCACCCACATGCCACATACCTTGGGAAACTCTAATGTAGGTCTTCATAATATATTTCCTCTTCTTTGATGAGCAGTTTAACCCATTTAAAATATCACAATGGAGATCTCAGAGCTATTGTTTCAGGCTCCATGTAAACTCAGACAGCCATTGTACCATTTACACTCACATCACATTTTGAAAGTTGTCTTTGCAAGCATAAAGGCTAAAGACATGCTTTTCTTTCATTTAAATTGAAGCTGACTCCACAGAGCAGCCAAGGGCCATCTGCGAGCACTCCACTAGTCCTTCGCATCCCCACCTCCCCAATATGTTGGTAAACCAGGGCATAGTTTATCCCACTATAGTATTAGATAGCTGACCATATATATTCTTAAACTGTCCCATTGTCAAGAGGCACTGGCAAGAGAATGCTGAATTTCAACACTGAAAAAAACAAAAAACAAGACCGTATAAAATCCAACCCAGGGAATATTCTCTCAGTGGTCCATAAAATGGCATTTCCTGGGCTATTTATAACTTGGCAGAATTTGATTTTAAATTTTTTTTTTGTAATTTTGACCATTAATGTTAATTTTTATTTTCAAACATTTATTTTTATTCTTAACCATTTTAATTTTCACAGTTGTAGGAAATTAAGAAGGGGTTAGGATTAGCGTTGAGGTTAGGGCAACGCTGACAGCAGAATTACAAGGAGCTGCCCCTGCTTGGTCAAGGGGCCCGAACACCCAGCAACAATGTACAGGTGAGGCTGTGGTCCTGACCCAGTGAAGCAGAGACTCCTGGCCTGGACTGCGAGGAGGAGAAAGAATCCCCAGCCATGGGGAAGGTCACTCTGCTGCTGAACGACTCCTTGCCGGGGACAGCCCTTGCACTCCTCACCAGGGAGTGAGTGGGGACTGTGACAGTGGAGATGCAGAAGGCTCCCTGTGTGCCCATTGGGCCAGTGACACAAGATCCCTACAGGCGCTAGGTGTGGGTTAGGCTGTACTTGCTGACTACTATTGATGGTTTTTTTGGGTTGATTTCTATGTGAGGTGACACTGACCTTTATTGGTAACTTAATTTAAAATCAAATCCTGCCAAGCGTAGCTATTTAACCTGCATGCTTGCAATTCAAATTGAACAAATCCCCGTCCCCCACTTCACCTCTGTATGTACTGAAAGGCAAAATAATTACCACAGCTTCTATAAGGACTGTCCAGTGTAAGGTACTGTGTGCACTATTCACAATAGGCCCATGTTTTTGGGTCAGTGCTAGAGATGAGTGCTATGTCACTTTGGATGGGCTATCACCAGCAGGAGAGTGAATTTGTGTGTGGGGGGGTGGAGGGTGAGAAAACCTGGATTTGTGCTGGAAATGGCCCAACTTGATGATCACTTTAGATAAGCTATTACCAGCAGGACAGTGGGGTGGGAGGAGGTATTGTTTCATATTCTCTGTGTGTATATAAAGTCTGCTGCAGTTTCCATGGTATGCATCCGATGAAGTGAGCTGTAGCTCACGAAAGCTCATGCTCAAATAAATTGGTTAGTCTCTAAGGTGCCACAAGTCCTCCTTTTCTGTTTGCGAATACAGACTAACATGGCTGTTACTCTGAAACCATACAAGGACTTGTCTGCAATAGTGCTCTTCGGCAGTAAATATGTACCAAGGACCAGAATTTTAAAGGTATGTAAGTGCCTAGAAGAATTTCCAAAAGCACCTACAAAAACCCCACAAGGCACCTAAATACCTTTAAAAAATCTGGCCCCTAACGCTTAAAGATCAGTACCAAATGAAGAGGTGGCAAGATTGTGAACGTAAATCTTTACTGCAGCACTCCAGGAATTTTTATTTAATAAAAATACTTGCCTCCCATTAATTTTGCATTGAGCTGGAAGATATCTGGGGCAGAGAGGAGGAATTAATGCATTTGTTTAATATTAAATCAGGCTGACCTTTATGACTAGACTGACCCTGGGGTTTATGGCTACATTTCTTCGATAACTAGGTGGAAGGCATTTTACTTCAAGGTTTCATTGTAACTCTGGTGCAAGTAGTAAAACTAGGGATTAATGGCTCATAATTCAGAGAAAACAACTGCCAAATGATGGACCTATTTTCTGATGTCATTTATACAAGTTTTATACTGGTGTAACTTCTTACATTTTATGGATTTACACCAGTTGTAAGATCTGAATCAGCCCCTTTGCGATAGGGGGAACAGTACACCCCATCTCTGACAGCAAAACAAACAAAAACAAGCAAATCCCCAAACATCCCATAGTGTCAGATTTTTAGGTATTTAGCAGCCACAAAGGGGTAAGAGTTTCCAAAGTGCTCAGTAATCAGTGTGTCAAACTCTTTTGCAAACTTGTCTTATTTCTCTTCCTCATGAACTAAGGGAGATCATCTCTTGTGTATTCAAAACAGCAGCAGCCCAGGCACTCATACACCAATAACAGGTACCAGTTTATAATGTGTATTACTGTAGTACTAGGTGCTGTACAAAGAGAGATCAAAAAGACAGTCCCTGTCCCAAGAGGCTTACACTTTAAGAATGAGACAAGATGGATATAAACACATGGGGGAAACAATTAGACAACTTTGGTCATCATGATAGGTGGTCTTCTCTTTACACATCTTAGTGGCCCAGCTTAGCAGCACTCTCAGGCACAAAAACACCCATTGTTGTCCACTCCCACCCTCACTCAAACCCTGGGGCTGACCCCCAGCACCTCCACCCCCAAACCACACCCTGTTGCCCAGCCCAAGCCTCACAAAAACAAACAGTCCCTCCCATATACCCCCCCGCCCAGTGCCCAGCCCGTCCCATACACACCCCCAACACCCCAGTGCCCAACCCCCTCCCAGAGCCCATACAGCCCCCCACATTCCCAGTGCCCAGCTCCCCCTACAGCCCCCTCCACAACTCCCCGCCCATAGTGCCCGGCTCCTCCCATACAGCCCCCCAACACCACAGTGCCCAGCCCCCTCCCAGTGCCCATACAGCCTCCCACTCCCAGTGCCCAGCTCACCATACAGCCCCCAGCAACTCTCACCCCATAGTGCCCAGCTTCTCCCACACAGCCCCCATCACCCCAGTGCCCATACAGCCCCCCAACACCTAGTGCCCAGCCCCTCCCACACAACCCCCCACCTTCCCAGTGCCCGCTCCCCATACAGCCCCCACACAACTACTCCCCGTAGTGCCCCCACACAACTACTCCCCATAGAGTCCAGCTCATCCCACACAGCCCCCCACCTTCCCAGTGCCCAGCTCCACATACAGCCCCCACACAACTGCCCCCCATAGTGCCCAGCTCCTCCCATACAGCCCCCATCACCCCAGTGCCCACACAGACCCCCAACACCCTAGTGCCCAGCTCCTCCCACAGAACCCCCCACCTTCCCAGTGCCCGCTCCCCATACAGCCCCCGGCACAACTACTCCCCGTAGTGCCCAACTCCTCCCACACAGCCCCCCAACACCCTAGTGCCCAGCTCGTCCCACACAGCCCCCCACCGTCCCAGTGCCCAGCTCCCCATACAGCCCCCCACCGTCCCAGTGCCCAGCTCCCCATACAGCCCCCACACAACTACTCCCCATAGAGCCCAGCTCGTCCCACACAGCCCCCCACCGTCCCAGTGCTCAGCTCCCCATACAGCCCCCCACCGTCCCAGTGCCCAGCTCCCCATACAACTACTCCCCGTAGTGCCCCCACACAACTACTCCCCATAGAGCCCAGCTCGTCCCACACAGCCCCCCACCTTCCCAGTGCTCAGCTCCCCACACAGCCCCCCACCTTCCCAGTGCTCAGCTCCCCACACAGCCCCCCACCGTCCCAGTGCCCAGCTCCCCCTACAGTCCCCACACAACTGCCCCCCCCCCATAGTGCCCGGCTCCTCCTGCCCTGGCGCGGCCGCTCGCCGCCCGGACGGTTCCCCCAGGCAGCGCGCGGAGCCGCCGGCCCAGCTCGCTCACCGCCCCCCCCCCAACGCCTCAGGGGTCCAGCCCGCGCGGAGCCCGCCTGGCCGGGGCGGCAGGATGCGGCGCGCCGGGGGCCCGGCCGGGCCCGGCCGCTAGGCGGGGGCGGAGCGCGGCCCGGGCGCCGCGGCGGGGCGAGGTAAGCGGGCAGGGGCGGCGGCGGGAGGGGGGTGTCTCCCGGGCAGCCCGGCTTGGCGGCCCCCGCGCCTGGGAGCCCCGAAAGGGGCCGCGGGCCGCTCCCGGGTGCCCGGGGTAGGAGCCCCGGCGCTGTTAGGTCAGGCGGGGCTAGAAATCCTGCATTGTGCCAGGGTCGCGCCGGCAGAGCCCGCCTGTGAGGCGCGGCGCTGGTTGCCGCGAGGAAAGGGGCCGGAGTCGCTGAATTTTTGTTGGCCTCTGCCTGGCTCATTCGTGCGCAGCGAGCAGGCGTAGAAGGAAAGTCCCTGCCCTGGCGAGCTGCAATCTGCCCTTCTCGGGCTAGAATTGATGCTTTGGAGGTAAGAAAAACCTCGCTTTTTACGAGGGCTTCCGCGCGGTTCTCCTGCGGCGACTCAGTGCCCTTTGCCGTGACTCCGTGATAAGCTTTTATTGAATTCTAGCTTGTTTTTTGTGTTTTCCCCAAGCGTTTGCCCTGTTGACTCTGGGTAATGTCAATATTTCTTTTGTTGTTTATAAATAAATCTGAATGTTCAGGCACAGCTAGTGCATTGTATACTCTTTTCTGTTTGTAAAAAAAACCAAAAAACAAAAACAAAGTTTGTTTTGTATTTATCTTCAACTCCTGGCTCTTGCTTTTGAGTCTTTCTGTCTAGTCCCCATCGCGGGCTCCTCAGTAGGCAGATTTCAGAGGAGCAGCCGTGTTAGTCTGTATCCGCAAAAAGAAAAGGAGGACTTATGGCACCCCTTAGAGACTAACCCATTTATTTGGGCATGAGCTTTCGTGAGCTACAGCTCACTTCATCGGATGCAACTCACATCTGATGAAGTGAGCTGTAGCTCAGGAAAGCTTATGCTCAAATAAATGGGTTAGTCTCTCAGGTGCCACAAGTCCTCCTTTTCTTTTTTCAGTAAGCAGAGGAGCAGCATCTCTAGATGCAATAAAAGTTTAAACCCCAGGAGATTATTTGTTAAGAAAGGGATAATTGGGATTTGAAAGTGCATGCGTTTAATGATAATGCTTTTTAAACATTGGAAAGACAGCATTGTACTCTTTGGCTAACATGCAGCTTCTATGATACGTTTCTACATAGCTCTTCCTTTTTTTATTGTTTAAAGTGTCCTTTTTGATATTTTTAAATTGGTTTCTTCTGAGAGTTTTTTTAGTTCTTTTCAGCTGCATTCAACATCCACAAACTTTCTTGGATTATTAGGGCATTTTATAGTCAAGATCTGTGCTATGAAAAACACACAATATGGAACTACACTAAATGGGCATCTCACTGTTCACACGCACAAATTTTTGAGAGAGAGTGTGTTAAATCAGTAGGCATTCCTCAGTTAGCTTTCATATTGAATTTGAAGCACTTCTACTGACTTTAGTATTTGAGGAAAAAAATAGAAATTTTGGGCTCAGTCATTGAAGGTGCTGGGTTGAGTTGGGCAATTGCTTCTGTCTGAGCATAAAGGAAATTGGGAGTTTAATTGCTGTTGAGACCTCTACGGAGCATTTTCAAGGCTGTCAGCGTGTTCTGATTCTTTCCCTGGCTTTGGCACTTACCCAGACTTAAAGTCCTGTCTCCTTCCGCTTTTGCCTGGAGCCCTGCTCTATTGCATCAAACTGAACATATGTGCTGATACTTATAGACTACAATAATTTTTCTTCCTTCCCCATTTCTTACCCCCTCCTTTCCATCTGAGCCAGTGCAACAAAACAGCACTTTGGACAGAGACTCTGGAGGCCTTAGCTGGGGACATGAGCCCAGTTTACTGTAATGGCTAATATTGTGTATGCTGGGAGTGCTATTAAGTGGAATGAAGGAAATGGCAAGTAGAAAGTTCTCTTAAGTTATATAACTGTTGAATTTTTATAGAAGAAAGTTAAAAATAAATTGTATTTTCCAGTGTGGTAAGAACATTCTTCTTTCACTGATACAGGCTCCTGAGCTTGGGCTTCCAAGGCTGTTGTAACAGTGCCTATTCAAAATGTTCAAATCATGGTAGTGGACTTGAGGATTGAGCATGGGATAAATGCATCCATTTTCTTAGGATAGACACAGACCTCCTAACATGCTTATTTAGTATCATACAATTTATTTCCTTCCACACAGATGTCTTTTTATTCCAGTTTTGCAAATATGTGCTTGCTCCCCCTAGGCAATTTATTTTGACTAATAATATGTCAAATATTTTGAGTAATATGTCATACACTTTTTTTTTTATTATTATTGTACTCATTATAGTAAGCAAGTTGATTTTGAGCCTAGGCTGCTAAATTTTCATGACCGTTTTCCAAGGCCATTTTATGCAATATCACAATCTACTCTTGTCTGTTTGATGGATTTATAAAGTTTGAACATATTGTAACCATCTGGAAGAATCAAAAATTATTCCTTTGAGGGTATTTAATGATTGGGAAGCTAAAAGGAGAAAAATAGAGTGACAGTCTTGCAGTATGCATTGTAGAAGACCTAGTGTTTGGAGGCAATTACATAATTAAAACAATAATGCGGTGTACATAATGTACTGGAATATTGCTGCATTGACAGAAGCAAATTAGTTTAACTGAATTAACTTGCAGTTCAATATTGCAGCATGCTCTCTTGATATGAAAACTGTGTGCTCAAAATAAAGTTGCTGGTCAAGTGTTTGAAGTTGCCAGTGAAATTTGAGAATGATCTGCACAGTTGTCACGTGGGCACCTATCTTAATCCGAATGGCCACTAACCTTTACCTTTATGCATGTTGTTAACAAGACATTGAAGTATAATATGTCACCTGAAAATGGACCATAAACTGTAACTGTCCTTCCTGGATTTTAGATTTGAGGTTTCCTGTGATGGGAAGTAGGCATAAATACAATTGTCCTTGAACATCCGGGAAAAAAACAACCTGACTGTGACAGCAGTTAGGTTGTGGAATAGACTCCCAAGGAAAGTGGTGGAATCTCTTTGCTTGGGACGTCTTATGTCTTTGCTTGGATAAAGCACTAATAGGGAACAGTCCTTCATTGGCTGTTATCCCTGGTGCTCATATAGCACAGACATATTTGAGAAGCAAATATTTTGCCATTTGAATGCACTAGATTGCACCAAATGTCAAAACGTATCATGGGAGAGGATCCCCGTGACTTTCCTCTCCATTTCAAAATATGCAAGTTGGACACTGTGTTATGCTTTCAGTATATTCAGCGTATCTTTCAGGAACCAAGGTATAATATTTCCAAAAATATGTGTTTGGTAGGTGGTGCTCCCTTCTTGCTTATGGTCATGAGAGAGAGTTTGTTTAAAGGAGAAAAATATGAATGGACTCCAATCCTCATCAAACAAGTGCCCCGAGGTTGCTGGTTTCATTGTGAATGGGGGGACTATTTTAATTGCAGATGCCTGATAAAATATTGGCAGCACATCGTGTGTAATAGTTCCTTTCCATCTCCACTGTTCGTGAGGTTTGTAAGAGTTATTGCTCTCGGTTGTTAGTTACGAGACATTTAGGATGATTCAAGGTCTGCCAGCACACTGCTGAGTAATGGAGAGGTATAAAATGGTGGAAGGTTTAAAGAGACATTAGTAAATTTTTCTTTTAAAAACCTGAGGGGATTTTCTTTTAAAAACTTGAGTGGTTCATGTGGGCCTATACCCGTGTGGCATCAGCTAGGGATAATGTGGACATGTGCTTTATAAGCTTCCTCACACAGCTGTACCCCTCTACCTCAATCCTGACTCTTAGTACTCCCTTCTATTCCAGTCGTGGGACTTGAGTGAGCTGAGGCAGTCATAATGTGTTATTGCTTATTTGGTAACTTTATTATGGACTTGAATGGGGTGGGGGCTGGGATGAATTCCACCAAATTCATATTTCCCCACATGACCTAAGTAAGAACTTGAACTCTGCATCAGTAACTATATGCTAACCCAGAGCTCTACTTGGTTGAAATTATTCATTTGTACTATTAACATTTAAAATGTTTAAAGTAGGTAATTGAGAGAGGTGAAAACAAATAGGTGTCTTTTGATTGTTCTTGATGTGTTAGGCAGAACCAGTAAAATGACTTAATTATTGTGGAGGAAAAAATCAATTTTAAATACTCATGGTAAGTGGAGGAGTAGGAAGGCAGAGGGGAGCTAGCATTGTTCAGTTCATGGGGCATTGTACTGCTAGTCGGGAGACCTGGATTTTATTCCTACCTCTGCCAGCGACTGCTTGTGTTCCTGCCTCGGTTTCTCCATCTGAAAATTGAGACAGTGCTATTTACCCAGCTTTGTAAAGCACTATAAGAGGTATAGATGAAAAAACTCGTGTGTGTGTGAAAATGAATATAAAGTTTGAGCAGAATTTTTATTTCCAAGAGATAAAATTTCAGTTAATAGAAAAGTCTGAGTTTTACTTATTAAAGCTTTAAGTTTTGCGTGTTACAGAAACTTTTATACATGGTGTAAGCCCCTTGTTAGCTGGCGCCTACGCGAGTGCAGAGATCCACCCTCATGGACTAGGTTACCACATTCGGTCAGTCACTGGTTGGTTGTGGGACTATTACCAGACCTTTCTGAGTTTTATTTAAGTTGCTTTCTCTGCTGCTGTGATCCATGTGTACTTTACTAGACCATCATATCATATTCATAGTACATTTTGTGTTGTAATATGTTTCATCCTTGAGAAGTGAGTATGAAGTAAATACAAACTGCCCTTTCAGCTAGTTACCAAATTGGATTTACTTCACCAGTGGTGGACAGAAGATAATCATGTTTAAGCTTGTGTTGACTTTTTCAATCTGATTTTCTCCAGGAAGAAAAATTATTACCTAGTCATGAAATGCATTGTTAATTAGCTACTGATTGTTTAAGTTGATAAACACTGTAATCAACCAAATACATTCTCCATATATACTGTACTTGTGTGCTTATTCGTGTATCTAGTTTGTTAGTTTAAGCACAGCAGTAACTACTAAGAGGTTAATGAATGAGATAGAATTGATATTATTTTGAATATTCACATATTAACCATAGGTATAGGTATTATGTGCTCACTCAAAATTTAATATTGTTGGGCAAGATTCTCATTTCAGTTATGCAGGTGTATGTGTGAAGTAGCTATGTATTTGCAGTGGTGAAATTGAGATCAGAAACTATCCCTGTGGCTTTCATAGACAAATAATAATTTTATTGCTTTAGCTTATTTTAAAAATCCACATTTGTATTCCTGTCTGGCTTCTGTGGCTGCATAGGCTGTGGCTTCTGACCAGCTCATCTTATTGTTGGCGGTTTGTGGTAGGACTGCTAACTGAAACAACATTTCAACATACATTACTGATCAATGAACTGCTGTGTTGCTCAGTATATTGTCTTTGCAGCTTCTCTGTTACGATTACATTAAAAACAATTTAAAATGATCATTCTTTTGTAGCTGTTACAGTAATGTTAGAAACTGGAAGATTATGGATCTGAGTGTCACTTCAAAGAGCTGAATTCTGTTTCAGGTTCTGCCACTAATACATTCTAAGAGACGTTGGGCAAAATCACTTTGCCTCTCTTTAACGCAGTTTCCTCATCTATAAAGAAGGCAGATAATGATCTATATCTACCTTTTTGTAAAGTGCTTTGAGATATATGGAAGAAAAATGCTATGCTGTGTGTTTTATTATTATATACTAATTGGCAAATCGAAGTAATCAGTCTTGTTAAAAGGTTTCAGAGTAACAGTCGTGTTAGTCTGTATTCGCAAAAAGAAAAGGAGTACTTGTGGCACCTTAGAGACTAACCAATTTATTTGAGCATGAGCTTTCGTGAGCTACAGCTCACTTCATCGGATGCATATCGTGGAAACTGCAGAAAACATTATATACACCTGTGTATATAATGTTTTCTGCAGTTTCCACGGTATATGTATATAATGTTTTCTGCAGTTTCCACGGTATGCATCCGATGAAGTGAGCTGTAGCTCACGAAAGCTCATGCTCAAATAAATTGGTTAGTCTCTAAGGTGCCACAAGTACTCCTTTTCTTTTAGTCTTGTTAAAAGTTACCCTTAGTTGTATTAGCTTGTTACGAGCAGTTTTAATATTCCCTCCTGAGGAGAACTGTGTTTAATCTTCTGTGTAGCTCGTTATTGGAGTTATATTGATCACTTGCTAAACAAATCTCTTAAGTTTTAAAGTTAACTTTTCTATTGGATTATAAAGATTTCTGGGGCTCACTTAAGCAAGATACTTAGGGCTCGTCTACGCAGACAGCACTGCAGCTTGTCTGGTGAGGATGTGCTATGCCAACAGGAGAGAAGTCTCTCCTGTTGGCATAATAAAACCACCTCCATGAGTGGCAGTAGCTGTATTAGTGGGGGCAGCTCTCCTGACAACATAGCACTGTCCACACCAGTTCGTATGTCAGTGTAACTTGTATCGCTTAGGGGGGTGGTTTATTCGCACCTCTGAGTGATACAAGTTATGCCGACATAAACTGTACTGTAGACATAGCCTTAGACTTTAAATTGCCTTGATTAGCAGAGCAAATTGCCTCATAGAATGCTTGCTGCTAATCAAGAAGCAGTTTTCTCTAATTTATTTTGCTAACTATGTTATCTGAAAATGATCAGATGAATTCTTCAGTCACTGTGCCATATCGCAGTCACATGGGAGCACACTGGAAAAATAGACACAGTGCTTAGTGTTAGAGAAGAAGTTGGATGTCTTTTGGCACCAGCGTGAAAACAAGACAGAGGCAGCAGGATTTTGGAGACGGAACTGGTTTGATTCTTTCAACTGGAGCTGTCGCATTGCAGGCTGACGTCACGCAAGGGGAGGAGAAGAGAGAAAAAAATACAGGCAAAGCAGGTAGGAGAAGAAAACAATATGGATATAGAAGGCAGCCTGTGAGGGGAGGGGAAGGAACTTATTTAATTTAGGAAAAACTCACTGGGAAGAGACTTTGGGGAAGTTAGGACCAAATTTTCGAAGTCTTATTTCGTCACCTAAAATGCAGTTAATCTCCTGGTGGGATTTTCAGAAGTGTCTAGGTGCCTTCATTTCAATAGGATTTGGGTGCTTAATTGCTTTTAAAAATCCCACTAGGAGCTTATCTAATAAATGAAAATCTGGCCCCTGCTGTTTCCTGGAAGTGAGATGTATGTTTCGTTATGTAAGTATAAACATTGGTCACATCAACCTGGTGCTGGAAAAAAAAGATATGACTGCCCTAGGCCAGGTCTGCTCTAGGGCACTTTGCCCGTTCCTAGTGTAGACTCCGTTTATACCAGCAGAACAGTGATTTTTGCCAGCATAGCTTATTCTACGTTTCCCACCCCCCCCCCCCCCAAGTGAAACAAGCTATACTGGCAAATGTTTAGTTTTGCCAGTATCACTGCATCTATACTGGGTGCTTTTACTGGCATATCTATGTCGGTCAAAGATCACATCTCTTCACACCCTTGAGCAACATTTGTATGCCAGCGGAATTCTATAGCGCTGATGTAGCCTCAGTCAAATGGTGACTTGATCGTGTCCTATTGAAGTTCTTGGGAGGTTTTTTTGTTAACTAAAGTGGGAATGGAAGCAGGGTTGCAGTGAGGAAAATGTACTTAAGACAGTGTTCAGAAAGGGTTTGTCTGCTTGTTGGTAGAGCCCTTGTATGTTTGCTGGGCTTTACCCTTTTACTCTTTTGATTATGAATGCCTACCTTTGATTTCACAATAGCTAATCTATAATGCTGTATTTTTAAAATTGCTTTGATATCTTTTGTGTTGTACTTCTTGGGAGATGCATGTCTAGAGAGTTCACTCACCTCTGCTAGGAACAATTAGTCTTTTTAAAAGTGTAGTCTGAATATATATTGTTTTTAAATTCAGGAAGCTTTTTCTTTTACTTAAAATGGCAGTTAAAAAATTCTATTAGACTCTTAAAAAAACAAACAAACAAAAACGAGGAGTTCTTAGTCTCTAAGGTGTCACAAGGACTCCTCATTGTTTTGCTGATACAGGCTTAACACGGCTACCACTCTGAAACCTATTAGACTCTAGAAACTATTGGGTAAACTTGTTTTTTCCTTTTAAAAAAAAAACATTTAAAATTGCAATTGAAATGACTGACAGTATATTTCAAAATATTGTTAAAACTTCCGTACCTGGAACTGAGGAAGTGTGATTATAGTTGAGCAACTTCTTGCAATAACTTGCAAAATGTTGTTTTGAGTTACATTATTTATATACAGGATTTTTCCTTTCTAGAATAAGTTTGTGTGTATACATATGTGTGTGTGTGTGTATAGAATGCTTATGTTTTAAGACAATTGCATTTTTAAAAAATATTGCAAATACACTATTTAAAAAGTCACCATCACAGACTTGTCACTTTATTTTTTTACTCTAAAATAAGTGAGATTTATGGTATAAAAATATGAATGAGTGAACAATAATTTAAAAAAATGTGTTCAGGAAAAAGAGCATTTCTTAAACACCATGATGTTAAATATTTCTTAAAAAATAATCTACAATAGATTCTTCCTGCACATTTATGTTCACGTAGAAGTGTAATATGTGTTCTTGCAGTTGACTCAATAAACAATAATTGCTTTTATTTCATAGAGTATTCTGATGATTTATTGCTGAAGTGTAAATGAGATTCCAGAGTCCTTCAGTTGATTGATGCACATGCAAGCCTCAGATGTAAAGTTCAGTCATTGTAACTGCTGCAGCTTATTTCATTGAAGAAACAGGAACAAAAGTTTGTTTGTAACTGCCATTAGAATTGAGTACAAAGGCTCCAGTGACCTTTGAACCTTTGTGGCTGTGCATCTGACGGAGGATTGTTAACGAATGGGAAAAGCTGCCAGGAGACCAGAGATCTGCTTTTCCTGCGACTTTCTATAGCATTGTTCAATGATCTTATATTAAGAAAAAAAAATCTGTTAATTGGATGAAATTCTTACTTGGTTTTCATACAAAGTCAGTACCAACCACACCCTGATTTGATATTGACATATAAAAGCACTGTCCTTTAAAATGATTTCTTCTGTTGCAGGGAAGAGTAAAACAAATGGCTACACCTTTGTCTGCTTTAAAAGAAGTTTTAAAGATGGTTACATTCCTAATATTCCCACTTTATTTTTTTGCATGTTTTTTTTTTTGCTCAAGTGCTGGTCATGGAAACTTTTTTTCCCCTTGTACATTTAGCTCATGCTAATTTCTTAGCTATTTTACTTTCTCTAATATGGTTATCACTCATAACCAGCCAGTGTAAACAGGAATATTTGGAAAAAAGAAAAGGAGTACTTGTGGCACCTTAGAGACTAACCAATTTATTTGAGCATGAGCTTTCGTGAGCTACAGCTCACTTCATCGGATGCATACCGTGGAAACTGCAGCAGACTTTATATACACACAGAGATCATAAAACAATACCTGGGGTGGGTGAGAAAACCTGGGGGGGGGGGGGGTGAGAAAACCTGGATTTGTGCTGGAAATGGCCACCTTGATTATCATGCACATTGTAGGGAGAGTGGTCACTTTGGATGAGCTATTACCAGCAGGATAGTGAGTTTGTGTGTGTGTTTTTTGGAGGGGGTTGAGGGGGTGAGAGAACCTGGATTTGTGCAGGAAATGGCCCACCTTGATTATCATACACATTTTAAAGAGAGTGGTCACTTTGGATGGGCTATTACCAGCAGGAGAGTGAGTTTGTGTGTGTGTGTGTGGGGGGGGGGGTGGAGGGTGAGAAAACCTGGATTTGTGCTGGAAATGGCCCAACTTGATGATCACTTTAGATAAGCTATTACCAGCAGGACAGTGGGGTGGGAGGAGGTATTGTTTTATGATCTCTGTGTGTATATAAAGTCTGCTGCAGTTTCCATGGTATGCATCCGATGAAGTGAGCTGTAGCTCACGAAAGCTCATGCTCAAATAAATTGGTTAGTCTCTAAGGTGCCACAAGTCCTCCTTTTCTTTTTGCGAATACAGACTAACACGGCTGTTACTCTGAAAGGAATATTTGGTGTTCTGATTTCATCACTACCTTTCTATACCAAGGGTGGGCTGGCTTATTGGCTGTGTCCTGTCTCCAGCAAGTGGAAGCAGTATCTTGGCTGGCTGTAAGAGGTAATTTGTAGACTACACAAAGGTAAAATATGTCATACAGGCTTCAGGGTAGTATGGGCTATGTTGGGGCAATAGGAGCTTCTTTTATCGCTTATTCATGCAGAGCAAGACCATCCCCTTTGTGCAAGAGTGTAGGGTTTGAGTAAGGAACTTTTAGAAAGACAGGCTTTGAGTTAATGTACTGTGTGTTTTTCATTTTTGATTGCTCACTTGTAGTTCTTGGCGTATGTTTGCGTGTGTACACGTACGCATGTGTGTATAATCTATCCACCTTCTTCAGAAGAAATATTTGATTTTTCCTGGGTTGTTCAGATATGGGGAGGAGGGGTACGATTACCCCCTTCAGCCTTTGAGGGATGGAGAGCAGTTCAGCTCCAAAACCCATGGCTCTCGAGATCTGCAGGAGGCCGGATCTGTCTGAGTGGGGGCAGTGTGCTGGTTCTGGGGTCCTCTGCCCATTCCCTGCATTCCCCCAGAGTATAGCTCCATCAGAGGGTGACTGCATTAGTTCACAGGGGTGTGGCTCCCAGGCAACTGCAGCTAGATTGGCCCTGAACGTTATCAGTCGGGTATTTTTTGCAATTTGAATCAGTCACCAAGAAACTATTAATTGTATCCTCGCCATGCTGCAGAAATCTGACAAAAGAACAGGAGTGGCAGGCAGAAATATTATAAACAGATCAGCATTACAAGCACTGGTCCCTGTTATTGCTTCAGATGGAGTGAATTGCATTTAGTTCATGGGCACAAGTTGTTGGGAATTTTCCGACCGGTTGCTCCTCGAAGGTGTGGACGGAACTTTGAATGGTAATTTGGAGAAAGTATTTAACATCTGTGGATTTGCATGATGATTGCCTCACCATGCTTGTCCTCTTTTAGCAGGATTAAAAAAAAAAAAAAAAAACGGATTAGGCAATGCCGTGGTTAACAAGAACATCCAGAGTTGCTATAAGAAATTATTTTAAAAGTCCTAGGCTTATGGAATGGATATAAAGTCTCTTGTTCTAGGGCATAAGTCAACCTCTAACTATTGGGATTTGGAGGCTACTTTCCCTGGGGGTAGGTTATCCAATAATTGGCCATTTCTTCCACCTTCCTCTGAAGCACTTGTTAATGGTCAGCATTGGTGAGACTGTACTGGATTAAGTGGACCATTGCTCTGTATAGCCCTTCAAATCCGTGGACCATTTTTGTGGATCATGGATCTGATGCAGATACACATTTTGTATCTGTGCCGGGCTCTATTGATCTGACCCAATATGGCAGTTCCTTTGTTGAATAAGAAACAACTCACCAAATGATAACCAAGGATCCAAGATTCTATCTTATCAACTGACCTTTACAAATGCCAGAGGCAGGGGCTGGATTTTACAGCATGTGCAGAAAGCTATTTCCAGACCCTGACATACCAAGACAAGAGGGTCAATTCCAGAAGCTACCTTCTTGATAAACCGGAGAAGCAGGTGCTTGAAGTTTTCCCAGCAGGAAGTGACTTGAAAACAAACTTTAACTGGTATACATTTGATTAGAAAACCTGCTAGACAAGTACAAAACAAGTCAAATCAAAACCTGAATGAAACAAGCAAACAAAATAAATTGGACGTATATCAGATAAGAACTGACAATATGCTAAGTGAAATAAAAGGTTCCTGCAATTTGCCCTGAAATTTTGCAAATCCATCTGGACTGCAGTGGGGAATAAATCTCAAAGGTGGTACTTCAGCTGAGAGTGCCATGAGCCGTATGAACATCTGCCACATGAACTGCATAAAAAACGGTCCTTAGGATTCTTGGTTAACTCTGTGTGGTAAATGTTACATTATTCCAATGAGTTGTCTGAGGTTACCGTTTTGCACCTTCCAGAACATCTTTACCGAGCCCAGAAGGAAGCTTTTTCATTGCATCACCCACTTCCATCTAATGTGTTCCCTGCTTCCATCAAACACCAAGTTTCATTTTTTTTTTTAATGCATGGTTAAATTTTAAGAACTAAAGTGGAAATGAAAAATTAGAGACCTCTGGTTTAAAAATTGTCAACTCTTATTGCTAGTAACCACGTGTGTGGAGGAGGGAGACCATATAGCTACTAAATAGAACACATTTTTCTCTTGAAAGTGTTCTAAAAAGTACAAAAGTTCACATTCTGGTATCTCCTTTAATAAGAAAATGTCACACAGATCATTGAAGAACCTTGTGATGTGGCAAGTAGGAGCTCAGGTAATTGGAATACTTTTTGGCCCTGAGCCTATCAGGTTTCAAGTACTTCCTGTGAGGAAGTTGAGGGTATCCAGTGTGTCTGATGAAGTGCTCAGCACCTGGATGGATTGGGGCCTGTGAGAGCAATATGTGTATAGACTAATATTTCTATCTTATTTATTTTGTGCATTATTACATTCCATTTCTGAGATGCTAGGGAGCTTGATTCCTTTGTACAGTTGTTTGTCTCTATTTAAATAAGGTCAGGTAAACATGCTGATGGTAGGGATATCAGGAGGGCTTTGTGTTTTGTGCTTTGTGTGGAGTGCATTTTGTTTTGATGCTTTTAATCTCACATATTCTTGGAGCAATATTGTCAGGGTACAGCTCTCCAGTGTCTGATTGGAGGTTTTAGGAAAAGAAATATAGTTTAACCAGGGTAGTATTTCTGATTTTAAAAATCTTCTATAATACTGTGGTAATTACTTGCTGGGAAGGAGGTGAAGACTAGCGAAATGTATTGGTGAATTATTTTTCCACTAAGATTCTAACAGTGGAAGCTTCTGATATGTTTAGACCTGTAGATCAGCTAAGTTCTGGCAGGTGAGGTTGGGAGGAAAATAAGTAGGTCCAAAATAAGAGTGATCTTTGTTTCCCCGTTCCATACTAACCATGCCTGCCTCCTGTAACTAAACCATGTGTAGTCTGCTAATTGAAGATCGTCTATGCAAAACCAATATTGGTAAATTTCCTGTTTGAACAAGGTTTTTTAAATTGCGGGAAAAGAGAAAAAGAGCCTCTTAGAGTGGCCATGGAAGAATCCAAAATAAGAATTCAGATCCTCATTTTGGCAAAGCACTTCAGTCCATATTTAAATTTTAGCATATGAATAATCCCTTTTGACTTGAGTGGGACTACTTGTGTACTTTAAGTATGGGCTGAAGGGCTTTGCTGAACCGGAGCCTCACTATCCGATAAGGAAAGCTTACCCTGGAAAAGAAACAAAAACAAAACAAAAAATATTGCTTGTGTTTCTTGGAGCGTTTTAAAATTCATCTTGAGGCATGTGTCTAAAGTTATCACCTCAGGTACAAAAAAGGGGATATCTGAGATGATCCCGAGCCCAAAAAACTAGATAGCTAGCAGTGTGTGTTGAGCATCCTTATGAATTTCCCCGGACAGCTACCTCAAAAAAGGGTCTACCCTGGAAAAACCTGGACAGGTAACAACCCTAGATGGGTGTAGAAATATTGATGGGGTATTGGTAACTTAAAAATTGCAGTTAGTAAATCCATAGCTTTATGGAGCACATGTCCTTTCTTACGGGGTCCCATGTAATGTTGCCTTTAGACACCAGAAGTGTGGTAGATAAATATTATCCCCATTTTGTAGATGAGGAAACTATAACACCGATTTGCCAAGGACCAAGTTGCAGGTTTTTGCTGGGATGGTTGCTCAGAAGTTCCTGGCAGCTAGTGCTGTGACTAGTTCGTTCACTGAAATCTCTCATTTAACTTGAGAAGAAATATAGCTCCAAATGCTTAAGAAAATATGTGTGTGTGTGTGCGCAAAAGTAGGTATGTGACTTGCATATATGTTTAGCACTCATGTTTACGCAGATTGACGTTTCTCTTGTACATAGCTCTGTGTGTGTGTGTGTGTGCGCCTGCACATTTCATGCAGTTCTGAAAACCTGGGCCACAGCAGTTGGATTACCTGATTAGCAAATGCATGGAGCATCTACTAATGGCTTGGAATCTGAAGAACCCGCACTATATTATATATTATTGTATTATTTAATGTGCAGTTGGAGACATGAAGAGCCTTGCAATTCAGTTTAACGAATACTTGCTAGTGTAATATCCAGTTAAAATAAGAGGGAGAGCAAGAAATGATATAGCTGTTCAATTTTCAGAGTTGCTTCTAGGTAATCAGCTGTTAATTTGCACTGTACACCAGAGATGTGGGGGACCTGCAATCTGCTTGGGGAGTATGAAGTAGGAATAACAGAATAAAAATAAGAGTGTTCAGTCCATCTGGAGAGATGACTCATCAGTGAATAGTATTTAAAGGCAGTGATCATTGTAAATAACTTTGTGCTGTCGGTGTCTGGAAGAGAACAGTTTAACTTCTTAAACAAGGGTATTTTTCACAAGCAAAAGGAAGAGAAGTATTCTTGTATAATATCATTGGGTGTTTGTTGCTCCTAAAAGTGAGGGACTGAAAGCACTGGCTAGGGTCAGAAATACTGTGGATGTGCTATGGAAATATTTTCTGCTTCTCCCCGCAAGCTCTGCCCCAGCAGGCCGAGACCAAAGTGTGTCATATTCTTTAAAGGCTGGAACTAGACACGCATCCCAACACGCTCTGGGACACTCAAAAGTATTTAATAGCAATAGATATACACAATAAATATACAAAACTCACTTTTGTTAGTGCTCTCACCTGTATCTTGAAACTAATTCCAGGGGCAATTCCAGCCTTGGTGTAAGGATGTGCAAACTCCAGCTAGAAGTTGCATCTGTTTAGGCTAGGACTGAATTGGGTACAGGGTCTCCAAGATAGAAAGTTGGCAAGCAGGACATCTACTTCAGCTCTCGCTCTGTTGAACTATGAACTTGTTTTAATAACCACTTCTTATATATAAACTGCAGTGTCAACACGTTGGACAAAGCCTTTCACAGATGCGAGAAATGCCTGTTACGTTTAACCTTCGTGGCCTTGTCCTTGTGGAGAGACTTGGCTAACCACATGATGCCTCCAGCACTATGTAGGTGAAGTGCTAAAGAGGCCTTCACCTTGCTGTGATTCCAGAGCAGCTAATCATTTGGTACACATGGGCTCTGCAGATTGCTCTGTAGTGCTTTGTGGTTTTTCCCCCTTTGGTTATAAATGAAATGCAGTTTCATTTGGTATAGGTTGGCTCAAGGACAAAATGGTAATTTGACCATTTGTTTTGGGTAAAGAGGCAAATGATGTTCCCATCTGGGAGCTGTAGCAATGACATTCAAAGGTTCTGAACTAGCTGATTTTTTCCCTTGTTTTATATTGCTTTATTGAGATCCATAGCCCGCAAACATGGTTGGGAATAACTCATTGGAAAAATGAATTGCAAGCGTAAGTCTGACTACTTGTACATCTTTCCACATCTATGATGGCAGTATTCAGCTTTGTGCAACTCATTTTGGGTATGTGTACATGGCAATTAGACACCCACAGCTGGCCCATGCCACTGACTTGGGCTTGGACTGCAGGGCTGTTTAATTGCGGTGTAGACTTCTGGGCTTGGGCCGTAGTCCAAGCTCTGGACCCTGCACTCCAGCCCGAGCCTGGAAGTCTACACTTCAATTAAACAGCCCCTTAAGCTGAGCCCCACGAATCTGAGTCAGCTGCCATGGGCCAGCTGTGGGTGTCTAATTGCAGTGTAGACGTACCTTTAATGTGTGCAAAAATGTACATACAAATTTTTGCTGGCGACACTTGCATGTGCCAAAGTGCTGCCTGCCTTCTGAAAATGTATTCCTTGGTGTTGGTAGGTGAGAAACTTCATTTGTTCTGTACTTGAACTTCACAAGCCTAGACCTGCATGACCCTGCGATGAGTGTCTCATTAGATGTAGGTTTTATTTCACTTTATAGATTAAAGAGATTACTGATACGTCACACTCCTACCCAAAAGCTTTTCTGAAATTAGGAAATATGCATTTGACGTGTGTAAAGTGAAGCAAACAAATACATTTTCAAAATGCTCTTGTTCTAAACTTGCTGGATAGTACACCAATTTTTATCTGCTGTACAAAAGACTAGACAATAATTAGGTTTTAAGGTGAAATTTGAAAGATCTTTGCGATGACCATTCAAAATGCCAGTGCAGTGGAATTGTTCTTTTATTCCAGAGGGTTGCATATACTAAATTCAGACAGCCTATCTTATTTTTAAAGGTTAAGAGATGAACATTTAATTTTGGGGCAAATGTTGCCTTTTTCTTCTGTAGCTATGGACAACTCAGGTTAAGTGCAAATTCACCACATAGGGAGAGGGGTCAAAGATTTTGAAGTCCCCACTTGGGTCCATATCGCCATACCCACCTTCTAGCTGGTTAGATGCATGAGGAGAAGGCCTGCATCCAGCTTTGAATCTGCTCTATGAGGGCTGGTTCAGCTGAAGTACCCTCAGCTACCTCTCCTGTGGTGGGAAATTGTCTCAAATGATCTGTGGGGCAAGCAATAGCAGGTTGCTTTAAAACTGCTAACAGTTTAGATCTGGTTATCTCTGTAACTGTCTGGAGTTTTGAAATTAGCTTCACGTTATTTTTGAAGCTGAGAATCTGGACCAGATGGTTAAGCTAGTAATGTTCAATGATCATTAGAACTCTTTAACATTATTTAAATCACATGCACCACAGACCAAAAGCTATATATGTTACTGCAATTGTTCTCAAGCTTTTCAGGTTCTAGACCACTTTTTGAAATACAGATGCTCTTGTACTTCAGGTCTTGTTCCAAGTTGTTCAGGTTTCTTTGGTTAGGCTCTGATCCAGCAAAGCACTTGAGTCCTTTCATAATTTTATGATGTGAGTATTAAGGACTAAGTTGCCCAGGGCATTAATTGGACTGCTCACACACTTACTTACGCACATACTCAAGTGCTCTCCTGCAGTGAGTCTTCATTTTATGTGATCTACAGTCCCAAGCGTGTTGGTGCTCAATAAATAACCTCCCATTCCTGATCTTACATCTTCCCTGTGACAGCTGTTGCGTGTGTTTTCATGAAATAATATGATGAGAGTATTAAGGAGACGAAATAATCTCTCGGTAGTGCTGTGGGGTATTGGATGTTTGGTTAGGTTCCATTGCCACTGTACGTTGGTGCTGTTCTTCCCTTCCTTGCATCCAAAATCATACATCTTTTTAGGACTGAATCCTAATATCCAGGCCTTTATTAGGGCCGTTGCCTGCAACTGCTCTGCTGCTTTAATGTTGCCAAGACACATTGCATCTTGGCACTCTCCTTCTATGTTGGCTACTCCTATTTGGCTTTACTATAGTTTAAATTTGTTCATAATTGAACACGCACACGCACTCCCAACGAATGTGTAGGAATACTACATGGTAGCAGCAGGACACCTTGTGAAAAGTGTTTCACTTGTTAGGAACATATGCCCATCAACATGGGCTTAATTCTGTGACATATGGCAGTGGTTCCCAAACTTTTTACTTAGGTGACCCACCAACTGCATTTTATCTTATTTCCCTCCCCCCCCTTTTTTCTTTTAACCCATCATGAAGTATATGCACCCTCCGACCTGGCATTGCAACCCTAATCCCAGCCCGTTGCAGAGAAGAGGCCTAGGGGAGGGTTGGGATGTAGAGCAAGTTTGCCCTTTACTCACCCCGTAGGGAGAACCCCTGTCCCACAGGGTGGCTGGGCCTGGCTCCCTGCTCTGAGCATTGTGACCTGGAGTTTGGTGTTGCAGCACCACTCAGATTGGGCCTGGCCGCCGCTCTGTCAAGATGGAGGGGTGGCCAGGCCAAGTCTGAGTGGTGCTGCAACCCCATGTGGCAGATTGCAATATCCAGAGTGGGGAGCCGGGGCCAACCCCCTGGGACAGGAGCTGCCATTGCAGGGTGAGTGTGAGGAGGGCTCACTTTCCAAACCTCTTCTTCGCCCCCCTCACTCACCATTGCCTCCCTTCCTCACCTGGCTGGGAGAAGTGTATATTTGTCTTCCTGCATGTGAGCAGTAGCTGATATCTTCCAACAACATCCTGGCCAAATCTGTTTACATTTTACTTTTGTGTTTGTCTGACCTGCTTGTGATCCATTTTGTTGGTATTTCAGATACCTTATGGTGGTTGAAGGGTCCTCGATTCTTAAGAGTGGCTAGAAGCTATTTTAGGGCAGCATAAAGTTTCCTTATCTTTAACTGCTTCCTTCAAGGTCCTATGTCTGATTGTCTTTTATTTTCACCAACTGGAAATATGGGCTGGGAAGATAATCTGTACATTTATTGGGAAAAATAAATTATCATGAAACAAAGTTTTAAGAAATGCTGGGTTTCTGAAGGTTAAGATAGATTGGGTTAGTGGAGCTTCTGGAAAAACTGAGATTGGGGATTATGTTTGGTTTTTTATTATTCCCTAGACACATGAACAATCACAATTTAAAAGCATCAGAACAAAACAAGAAAAGATCAAATATTGTTCCTATCAAAGACTGACACTAAAACAACGTAAGAAAGGCCCTTGGGTCAGACCAGTGGTCCATCTAGCCCAGTATCCTGTCGTCCAACAGTGGCTATGGCCAGATGCTTCAGAGGGAATGAACAGAACAGGGCAATTGTCTCGTGATCCATTCTCTGTCGTCCAGTCCTAGCTTCTGGCAGTCAGAGGTTTAGGGACAACCAGAGCATAGAGTTGCAACCCTGACCATTGATAGCCATTGATGGACCTATCCTGCATGAACTTATCTAATTCTTTTTTGAACCCAGTTATACTTTTGGCCTTCACAACATCTACCTGCAGTGAGTGCCACAGGTTGACTGTGCATTGTGTGAAGAAATACTTCCTTATGTTTATTTTAAACTTGCTGTCTATTAATTTCATTGGGTTGACCCCTAGTTCTTGTGATATGTGAGTGGTAAATCACACTTCTTCATTCACTTTCTTCACAATTTTATACAGCTCTGTGATATACCCCCTTAGGTGTGTCTCTTTCAATCTGAACAGCCCCAGTCTTTTTAATATCCCCTCATATGGAAGCTGTTCCGTAGTCCTAATCATTTGTGTTGCCCTTCTCTGTGCTTTTTCCAATTCTAATATATCCTTTTTTTTGAGATGGGGCAATCAGAACTGCACACAGTATTTAAGGTGTGGGTGTACAGTGGATTTATGGCATCATATCATAATGACTTTCCTGGCCTGGGTAAAATCTTACCCACCTTCGTCAGAAAAAAGTTTGACTAAATAGATGCACATTTTAACATGTATAGAGGATCAGCTAAGTCTGGCTCATTCAGACCAAGGGGAGGAAGTAAATTCCAGAGCAGAAGCCCCCAGCCCCCGCTGAGAACACTGCCTCTAGCCTCATTAATTACACATCTTGTGACAGTCAGCTCTGCTGTTTAGTCTGATCTCAACTCTCAGGTCAGAGTATGGAGAGGTGGATCTTGAGGATCTCCAGGATACGGACCATAAGGGTTTTAATGGGATTGCACCTTGAAATAAACTGGGAACCAGTGCAGTCTCTAGAGCACTGGTGTGATATGCCCCCATCTGACATGCTGCTAAGAAACGGGCATTGCAGTTTCCCGTTCTTGGGGAAAGGTTCATTGGGCAACGCTTGGTACAGAGCATATATCACAGTGGTTGAGTTATGGCATTGGGAGGATAACAAGGAAACAGCTGTGAGAATATAATTTCAGCTCTATTACAATCCCACTGTAGAACCAGAAAACATCTGACTGGTGAGAATGAAAGCTGGATTTTACCCTGCGAAGTTAGGGTTTTACTTTGGAAGTCACATTTCTCTAATGCATACTATAATCCTTCTGTACCAAGAATAGACTAACAGCACCTGAATAGCTTAAGAAATTGCCTAGGGGGACCTGGCTGTTTAGCCTGATTCTGTTGTCACTTACCCTACTGTAAATTGGGAGCAAGCCCATTGAAGTGTGTTGAATACATGCCGGTATAAAACTGCTGAGAGATCAGGATTGGCCCCCTTACTTTTATATCTAGCTCATTGGTTCCCTGTAGTTGGCTGACCAGACTTCTAACGAGAGCTTCGTTTTAAGAGACAAGAATAAGTGTTCATCTTTTCTATTTTATCTTCATTTCATTGAACAAAATGATGGTGGTCTAGTTTAAAGTAATAGGTTAAAAAAAACCCTTCATGTGTTAAACATAATGGTGGCAGTAGATAGATCCAAGGTGAATTTGTAAAGGGTCCCCACCCACCTCTCAGAATATATTGGAGGGCAATGAGGGTCTTGTCTGGGCTTTTAAGGCAAACAGTAAGAAATGCCTGGAGATGGGCTTCATTGTTTCTTGTCTTTCACTCAGATTGTAAGCTCTTTGAGTCAGAGATTTTCTTCTTCTTCTGTTTGTACAGTAACTAGAACGATGGGACCATGGTTAGTAACGGGGAATCTACCGCAATACAAATAATAAGTCAGATACACAGATGTGGGTGCCTCTGGGTATCCCACATTCCAAAATTAAGCCAATCACAACGTACAGGTGAAATAAAATAAAACTGAGCTGATGGAACTTATGAGTTAAGTGACTTACATATTTAAAGCCAAGTCTTGCAGATTTTCCTCAGGTGGAGCTTCTGTTGGCTTTGGGGGTTTTACCGGAGAACAAACTGTGTTACTTAGACCAGTGTTTTTCAAGTTCGGGTTGTGACCCAGTACTGGGTCGCAGCATGTAATGCACTAGGTCACTCTGGTCAGCACCGTCGACTGGGATGTTAAAAGTCCAGTCGGTAGTGCTGCCCAGCCAAGGCAGGCTAGTGCCTACCTGTTCCAACACCGAGCTGTGCCCCAGAAGCAGTGCAGCTTCTATGTGCTCCCCCGCCCTGAGCACTGGCTCCGCACTCCATTTGGCTGGGAACCGGCCAATGGGAATGGTGTGGGGGGAAGGGTGCCTGTGGGCGAGAGCCGCACGGAGCTGCTTGCATGCCTCCGCCTCGGAGCTGGACCTGCTGCTGGTGACTTCTGGGGCTCAGCACAGTCTGTGGTGCCAGGACAGACAGGAAACATGCCTCTGGACCCCGGCTGTGCAGCTGACTGGGAGCCACCGGCCGTAAGTCCGTGCCCCATGCCCTGATCCCCTGCCCCAGCCCTGATCCCCCCCAAACCCCTCATCCCTGGCCCCACTCCAGAGACTGCACCCCCAGCCCAGAGCCCTGACCCCCTCCTGCACCCAAACCCCCTGCCCCAGCACAGCGCCCCTTCCCGCACCCTGAACTCCTCATCCCTGGCCCCACCCCACAGCCCTTACCCCCACTCCTCAGCCCTGAGCCCCTTCCACACCCCAAACTCTCATCCCCAGCTCCATTGGATCGTGGACATCAACAATTTTCTTCAACTGGGTCCTCAGAATAAAAGTTTGAAAACCACTGACTTGGACTCTATGCTCTTTGGAGAGAGAGACTTGTCCAGTGGTTAGAACACTAGCCTGCGGTTTATATGACCTGGTTTCAACTCCATTCTCCACCAGAAGCTTTCTGTGTGACCTGAGGCAAGTTGCTTAGTCTTTCTCCATCTGTAAAATGGGGATAATAGTACTTTGCCACCTCACAGGGGTGTTGTGAGGATCAGTGTATTTAAAAAAAAAAAAGTGTAAGGTACCCAGATACTACAGTAATGGTGGCAATATAAGTGCCATCAGTTATGTGTGTACAGTGCTTAGCATAGGGGTCGGGACCCCTCAGGGGGTCGTGAGGTTATTACGTGGGGGGGTCACAAGCTGTCAGCCTCCACCCCAAACCCCGCTTTGCCTCCAGCTTTTATAATGGTGTTAAATATATAAACCAGTGTTTTTAATTTATAAGGAGGCGTCACACTCAGAGGCTTGCTATGTGAAAGAGGTCACCAGTACAATAGTTTGAGAACCACTGCTCTAGATGCTACTGTGATACAAATAATAATAGACTGCAGACTTTTTCTCTTACTGAGAAGAAGGGAATGAAGTAAATAATTGAAAAATGTTTAATGTTTTATAGACCTGGGTAAAGATCAGGGGGTGCAAAACTGAGAAATCATAGAGATTTGTCATTTTTTATTCACAAACCTGAATATATTAAAATCCTTCTTGGAATAAGGAGAGAGAGTTGGAATAAAGGACACTGTCAGATATGGAAACCACCCAGGTGACAGCCCCTGAGCCTTTTTACGGTTTTAAAGACATTCAAGCAAAACCTTAGAACCAGATTTCTCCTTACACCTAGATGAGTGGGTGATTTCAGCTTCCCGTGCCAAACACAAACAAATGGAGACTTCTTTCATGGGTGGAAAGGAGACCCACACAGTTAAGGAGGATGTCACTTTAAGGAATTAGAAAATAAGGTTTATACAAGTGGGAGCCTCTGTTTTTCACCCTCCCTCCAAGGGGCAGATGCAGTCATTTTGATAAAGCATAAGGAAATTTAGTGTGACAGAGCAGGAGCCCTGAGACAGAAAATGTCAGGGGGGTCAGGAAGGTGATGGGGGCTCTAACAGATGAGTGCCTTAGCCCACAACATCACCTTTGACCCCGTCTTTAGGGCATTTCGCCATCTATTTCTAAACTCTAGCACTTCATCAGTGCCACATACTGAAAAACAGCAAAGATGAATATTCTATTCAAGGCCTTTGTTTTCCCCCTCATGTGTGCTATGCTCCCAAGAAATCACATGATGTGATGAGGGTTGTCAAGTCAACATGTGAGTGAGCATCTCATCTCCAGTATCTCTGACAGCCACCTGACACTGCCATTCGTTTCCTAGTATTAGCGGTAAAATTCCTAATTTTGAAATGGGTTACTACTAGGTTAGGGTCTGCTCCGCAAGTAATGAAAGCTCTCTTGAATTTAGCCACCATAGGTTTTCATGTCACAATGGAACATTGTTTGACATTTTTTGTGTATTTCAACCAAGTCTGCTTAACAGCAGCTGCTGTCTGAAGTGGCAGAAGGCATTCTGGTTTTGATCTAGGAATGTGGACTCATTTCTCACCCTGCTGACCTCATGGCCAGGATATATACAAAAGGGACCTTACTTATTTAAGGAATGGATTTGGCATATTGTTCCCTTGATCTAAGGGTCCTTAAGTTTCGGTTTAATAATTTTATGATGTCAGGTTGAGATTTTCAAAGCTGTCTAGGGGGTTTAGACAGACATTTTCCAAGAAAATATATAGAAAAAGTCTAAAATTTTCCATTAAAACTTATGGAAGATGTATCTTCATCCCATAGACTCTGTCTTAAAATCTAAACCCAAGTCTATGCCAAGAATCATTCCTCACCCTTGTTCATAATAATGATAGAAGCAAAACTGTCTTTTGGTCTTGCATATTTAAAGTTGTCCGTCTAAATGGGGTTCTGTTGTGAATCCTGTTACATGTTGTGTTTTTCTAGGGTTTGTCTTTCCAGTCTCACTATAATTTTGTCCTGTTGTATGGTTGCCAAGTGACACCTTTGACTTGGATTAGATTCAGAGACATTGTAATATTATGAAATGCCTCAATTAGTTTTATCTCTGTACTTAATCACACACTCCCAACGTTTTTGGGGCACTTTGATCACTGTCAACCCCGCAAACATACCTGCTATTATGATAAAATAAATAGTGCACAGGCTTCGCACTATTTTCCACTACAGTAATCTCCATAACCACCCACACAGTCACCAACCTGCTCCCTCCCCAAATGCTAGAGGACAAAGATGATATTTGTAATATGTCCAGGAAGTTATTTAAGGGGGACATGGGAGTTCCATGGTGAAGGGACCTTCCCACAGATGGCCTTAGAATCATAGAATATCAGGGTTGGAGGAGACCTCAGGAGGTCATCTAGTCCAATCTTTTGCTCAAAGCAGGACCAATATTCACTAAATCATCCCAGCCAGGGCTTTGTCAAACCGGGCCTTAAAAACCTCTAAGGATGGCGATTCCACCACCTCCCTAGGTAACCCATTCCAGTGCTTCACCACCCTCCTAGCGAAATAGGCTTGTTGTAAACTGAAAGTGCAATGTAGCTCAGGAGGGAAAATTCATCCCTCTGTTGAGGACCAGTACAAGCCTTATTTGCCACTTTGAGTCCCACTGACGTCATGTTTTCGTCACTTCTGTGTGATAAAAATGGTACCTAGATTTTGTGCTTGCCCTCCAGGCAGGGGTGAATTCCAGCCAAGGACGAGGCTTTCTCCCAGGTGACCAGCATGGTTGCTAAACCTCCTATGTCTTTATGGAGTACTGTTCCAGGTCAGATACGTTTTATGAAAGCATGCACCGACTCACTTATTTTAAAGGAGGATTAAGGTGTATGAAGTGACAGAGAGAAGGTTTTGTGTGAAACTGAGCATGCTCTGATGCTTACCCTTTTGGTTTGTCCAACATATTTAGACTTTTTTTCCCCTCCACCTGCTTCGTTCTTTTTCTGGAAATCTTTTATCTCCCAGAAATCTCCTTTTTGGAACATAAAGGTTACAATAAAACATTTTGATCTTTTCTAATGTAGTGAAAATGACCTTCAAAGCTGGTTGGTGAACTGCAAGTTTTCGTGGGGGTGTGTGTGTGTGTGCGCGTGTGCGTGTGTGTGTGTGTGATAAACAGATGACCCCACCCCCCCAGTGTAGAATCAGGAGATGAAATGAACGGATTCTGGAACTAAATCTCTCTGAAGTTGCATTAATAAAGCTTGATGTCCATCCTCTGGAGGAAGTGTTGACAGAACAGATGAGGGTTTAACCTCCTTTGATGTATGAGAGAGATGAGATCTCTTCAAAATTATTGTTGCTTTAAATAGCTCCAAAGGTTACTGTGAAGAGAAATGAGCAGACAGTGTGAATAAATGTGGAGACAAATCTGTTGAGGAACTTCACATTTAAACTGACCCACAACTGATTTTCCTCTGTTAACTTTACCTAATTTTACAGTAAGATTGGTGAATGGGAAAAAGGTATATACAGAAAAAAATTAAGCAGCACTCCATATGAAAATAGTTATTTTAAAAGGAAATGTGCTGCTGTAGATGAAAATCTATGAGGACTTATTTTTTTTGTTGAAAGGGCTGATGTAGATTGAAATTTTGGTGCTTAGGAAGAATTGTGTGGAAAACATTTTCTTAAACTGACCTCTTATTTCAGGTTTCAGTAATACTGTTCCCCCCCCCCCACAACCCCCAATACATGCTGGTGAAGAAAACTGGGTGAAACTGATAGAAAAACTGGTTATATTTCTCAATTTCCGTCTTGTGGCAGTTCCTGCTAGATTAAAGAATCGACTCAAATTAGGTAAATTGCCATATGGTAACATTTTACTGTGTTTAAAAACGAAATGCACTTGTGTTCTACCTAACCTTGCATTTGTTTCTAATACCAATATCATCTCCAGCAAAGTGAATCCCGTTTATCTGATCAATTTTGAGAAATAATATTCTGCAATCTTTTTGAAAAATAAGACAATAAACTATAATTATGCAAAAGTCTTATTTACATAAAAATGTTCAGCAGGCACATTCAATGTTTGTCTGTAAAATGCCATTCTAAAAGTTAAGTGCATTAAAATGTTGGGGCAATAGACTTGTGCAGTAATTTCGTTTACTGCTTTTTAAACTACCCTGCCTGTTTGAAAAAGGAATTTCAAACAGATTACCTGGAATAATTTGCACAGTACCAGCATAAACGAACTATTTACCCATTGATTTAATTGCACTGATTTAATTTGGGGGGCAGATTGCTCTAAATGGAAAGTTTGCAGGCTGTTTTTGCATGTAAAACAGCCAAGTAATTGCACAGGAGGCATTGTGCCTGATTCTCCGTTAACTTCAGTGGGATTATTTTTGATCTACACCTATTTCATTGAGATTAGAATTTGGCTCAGTGTTCTTTGTGCAATGCAATTTTTAGTAGGATCTTGCAGCACTTGGATTTGAGTTTCCATAAAATCTTCAAAGGGTGCTGATCTGGCCAAATTATTATTATTATTATTATAAAGGTCTCAGTTTACCCCTTTTCATGGAATCCGCCTTGACTTTCAACGTGATCTAAAATAATATAACACCAATACGAATATTTAGCTTAACTATCAAACCTCTTCCTATGAAGCCTATACTGATGGCTAGCTTTCACATCTACTCCCATCATTTTTTAAAATTAATTTTAAGTTGTTTTGGGGAGAGCGGAGTGGAACTCTGAATAAGCAATATTGATGGGATTTTTTGAACTACAGGTTTTCTACTCAATTAAAATAAAAAGCAAAAGGGGTAGGTTATTGTTTATACCTTGCTCACAAGAGTTTCATAAAGCTGTAGCTAATTGAATGGTAAGACACTCTACTGACTAAAATATAATTGTCACAGTAGCAGGAAATAGGGCAGCTGCACTGTAGAGAGGAGAATTAACCTTGTAGATGTTCTGTTGGATAGCTCTCTGTTTTTGTGATTGTATGATACATTCTGTGGAGGAGCTGAGCTGCCATTTGGACTCTTTAAGGGCCAAGTCTTGGTCTGTAAGTACAGAGCCAGAGTGAATAGGCTTTGTGTGTGGGAGCATTCATGGGGTTGTATGACGTTTAACGCTGTGGTGAGGTTCCTAAGCTGCTATAAATTGTCACTACTCCATTTTACTTCAACAGAGAAGTGGCAGTTATGTCAGCTGAGGATCTTCCTCTGTATCCTTAGGTTTCAAAGTAGCAGTCATGTTAATCTGTATCCGCAAAAAGAAAAGGAGGACTTGTGGCACCTTAGAGACTAACCAATTTATTTGAGCATAAGCTTTCGTGAGCTACAGCTTACTTCATCGGATGCATTCAGTGGCTAAATTTAGGATGTTGAAAGCCACGCAGCTGCTGCTGTGGTTTGCTGTCCATGTACTTCCTTTGCCACCGATGTTTTATCGAGCCTGTTAGCATAGTTGTGGACTTTCTGACCATACTCTCCTGATAATCCCACTGCACAGCCCCTTTTCCTGCACCTTGAATAGTGGAATCATAGCAGTTCTACTATGTTTAGTGTCTTCCATGCCCATAGATGCTGTGGGGAGGCAGGATTTGGCCGTATAAACGATGATATTATTTATCATTAGTTGTATTGCACTAGCTCAGTGGTTTTCAACCTTTTCTCATTGGCAGACCCCTAAACATTTTGAATGGAGATGCTAACCCCTTTGGAAATCTCAGACATAGTCTGAGAACCCCAGGCTGAAAGCCACTAGCACCTAGGGGTTCCAGCCTCGTTGTGTTATGCACTGTACAACCATAACAGCAAGACGGTCCCTGTCTCGAAGAGATACTGTATAACAGCAGTTTCTACATAAATGTAGTTGTAAAGAAGCACTCTGGGTGGTGGTGGTGGTGATGGTGGTGGTTGTTGTGGTTCCCCCGCCCCAAAATCTTGTCTGAGGTTGAAGCGTAAATTCTCTATTGACTCCTTATAAAATTCCAACTTTCTTGTAGCTGTGGGTGGGCCAGGTTGTTTCCAGGCTACTCTTCCTGAGAATCACAATCCTGTGTGAAGATGGAAGCACTTGCACTCCATCTCTTTCTGCCTTTGTAGAAACCAAATTGTTTCTATGACTGCTGATACCTTACTTCTGAATAACCTGCCTACACTGTGATTTTTTTTTTTAAATCCTCAGAGAGAGATGTTAATTTTCAATGAAGTACTACTTAAAATAGTACAGGCTGGTAGGTTAGGCCTACATTTGTTCTACCTTTAATATTACATTTCTGTTAGGAATTCAGCTCCCCAGCTCACCCCACTTTAGTTTCCAAGGGTGAGAATAGACTTAGCCATAAGTGAGGGAAAGAGCATAACTGTGTTGTCCTAGGAACAGCCCAGAAGAGGGAATTGTGATTCAGAGAGTCAGTTTCTCATGCTTTTCCATTCTTGCTGTGGAGGAAATTGTTACCCTTTACAATTTACTCTCCTCCTTTCTCTCCCCTTGTCACCCGCCAAACCCCTGGTTAGCTACCCTCTAGACCAGTGCTTCTCAAGCTGATGTGGGGGACTGGCAATTTTTTTCCCCAATGTGCGTGCAGACTGGCAGCCGATGGCTCGCGGACCGGCACCGATCTGCGGACCACCACTTTGAGTAGCACTGCCCTAGACAATGAGTGTAGAGGTGGGGCCAGAGCTGAGCCCACTTGCTTACAGGGGGAAGAAACTGGAGAATGGGGGATGTGCTCTGCATCAGATCCACGTGATCTTGGCCAACAAGGAAGGTAAAGTTAGAAAAAGGCACAATCTGACCCTAAATATCTAGTTTTTTGAAAAGTTTGTTTTCCAGTGAAAAGTATTTGCTCGTTAACTGCTACAGCAGAAACTGAGCAGCCTCTCATTGTTTGCTCCCACATTCTAAGACCTTGGGCAAGTTAGCTCGTTGAGTCAGTTTCCCCATGTGTAAAATGGGATCCTTGTACCTACAAGCTCAAAGAAGCATTAAGGTGTATTTATTATTTTGTGGGCGCGCGTGCGCGCGTTGCAGCACTCAGAGATCCTGGGATAAAAAGTCCTAAGTGGTGTTATCTCCAAGACTTAACAGATTCCTTAAGGAGACCTTGATAGAAATATCCTATAGCACTTAATGGGGGTGAAACAGATTTTTATAGAAATTAAATAGGGTTCTGTAGAAATTACTATGAGAACCTATATAATATAATAGAGGAACAGTTTCCTTCCTATAGAATGTTTAAGGAGTACTGCATATAGAATTTCATAGAGAATTCACATAGAGATTCACATTCTCTGTTAAATTGTACAGGGCTTATTCATTGGCAGGAATCAGTCATTGAGGATGTGTACAATCAAGAAAATAAAAGGGAGCAAGGACGGTTTCAAATCCGGCAGAGGAAAAAAAAATACTACGTTTGCCAAATGCAACAGGACAATTAGTAGGTTAGCATTTCTCTCCTGTTTACTTCTCTGCTGGGGATTCCTTCTCCATTTTTAGCTTTGCTGCTTTTGGCTTGTCTTTACAATATTGGCTCTCTAGCCTTGATGGACTGAATACAGTTCCTCTTTCAGTCTCTGCCTGAAGTGCTCCCAGACCTGCTGCCACCAGAGGTTGAGTCAGAGACAAGTGTGTCTTCAGGACTGTGAAAAGAGTATTGTAAAAGCTGCTTTAAAAAACAAAACAAAACTATTTAAAGAGAATAATCGGTTCTTGCTTTAAAACAGTTTCTAATTAATGTCAGTTGTAGAAAAGAGAATTTAAATTGTGGGATGATTTACATAGAGATGGTTCTGAACCCAAACCCCTGGTGCGTCACTCAACTTGAAAGAAATCTGGATCTAGATCCAATTCCATGGCTAACCTCTAATTCAGAATAGGCCTGTAGAGAGTCTTCCAACAGAGAAGAGACAGGAATTGGTTGTAATAAATATCAGTGGGATTCTTACTGAGGCTGCTGGACACAGACAGACTCTGTGGTTCTGGCTTGCTTGCTCCTACACCAAGGCAGAATCAGCTACCCAGTGTCACCGTACAGGGTTTCCTGAAGTCCTGGCTTGGACGAGTCAAATGTGGAATGGACTGAAGGAAAACCTTGGATCCAAGAAAAAAGAAAAGGAGGACTTGTGGCACCTTAGAGACTAACCAATTTATTTGAGCATAAGCTTTTGTGAGCTACAGCTCACTTCATCGGATGCATTCAGTGGAAAATACAGCGAGGAGATTTATATACACAGAGAACATGAAACAATGGGTGTTACCATACACGCTGTAATGAGAGTGATCAGGTAAGGTGAGCTATTACCAGCGGGGGGGAGGGGGGAACCTTTTGTAGTGATAATCAAGGTGGGCCATTTCCAGTAGTTGACAAGAACGTCTGAGGAACTGCGGGGGGGGGGGGGGGGAAGGGGAGGAGATAAACTCCTTTTCTTTTTGCGAATACAGACTAACACTGCTACTCTGAAACATGGGGAAATAGTTTTACTTTGTGTAATGACCCATCCACTCCCAGTCTTTATTCAAGCCTAAGTTAATTATATCCAGTTTGCAAATTAATTCCAATTCAGCAGTCTCTCGTTGGAGTCTGTTTTTGAAGTTTTTTTTGTTGAAGAATTGCCACTTTTAGGTCTGTAATCGAGTGACTAAAGAGACTGAAGTGTTCTCCGACTGGTTTTTGAATGTTCTAATTCTTGATGTCTGATTTGTGAAGGCCAGATCTGAACTTGTTGGCTTGGACCCATCTCTATATAATGTAGATTAATACCCACACTGACAAATTTAATTTTATGTCATGATATTGGTAAAAAGAAAATTCCCTGGTTATTCAGGGCAGTAGTGCAAAATTGCATTAGAGTAACATAATATAGCATTTTAGGATCTGGGGGGAAACATTTGCACATCTTGTGGGCTTGAGAGGGCTGAACTGAACCTCAGATATGATAGTCATCCATGCAGAATCTTAAATATTTTGGCTCTTCTGAAATCAGTGTGTAAAGGCAAGAGAGGAAGCGTGTAACATGTGATGTGATTGCTGAAATATAATTTCTCAACTTCAAAAACATAATTCCTGTTTTCACAAAGATGCTCTGTTGTTGAAAGTTTAAAGATTAAGTAAATATGCGAAAAAAGCACTTAAAGGAGAAATATGTTTTACTTTAAGTTTTTAGGAGCTCATAAAAGTTTCTTTTGTTTCATTTTACTTCGTTCTAGATTTGGTTTTAAAGCTTTCCTTGTGGGAAACACACAAAGCCATGCAGTTATTTTTGGTTAACTTTCACTTAGTGCTCTTGTTGCTTGTCACTGCAAAAACTGGCCACTCAGTTTCCTTCAAAGATTGAAACAGGAGTATTGTACTTAGACGGTAAGCTCTCTGAGCCAGTGTCCACCATTTTGTTCTTTGTAAAGCACCTCAGACAGTGGGGGCTTAGTTAATGAATGGGGCTCCAAGATGCTACTGGATACAAATAATAACTGGAGTACCTTTTATCTCACACAAACTGAATTTGTTGGTGCATCCTCTTGTATTTCTTGTATCAGAATTAATGGGAATAGACATTGCAGCATGGCCAATAGGTTATAAGAAGATATTATTCAAGGATTTCTACCGATGTGGCTCATTGATCTTCTTACAGACAGTGTCTGATAACATTTTGCTAATATGCTTTATTTATTGCTTCATAAAATGGAACTAGATAAGGTCAGTGACTGAAACTGACATTGGTGAGAAGTATATTGACTATTTCCTTCAGGGTGAAAGTAGCTAAAATTATATTACTACTGGGGGGGATTCCAATTGCTGAGTAGTGCACAGGGTATTTGCATATTAAGGCAAATGATTAATTTTCAGTGCAATTGTTTGTCTACAATTAAATACGCTTTGTGACACTGATTTTCTGAATTCACTCTTTTGGAGGAAATAATTTCCATCCTTGAAAGTTAAACCGTTATAATAATAAACAAAATCCTTCCTGCAAATATTTATTTTTATTGCTCTGAGTGACCCTTTAATTTTTTCTTTGTTTATGGGAATTAATTTTTTTCCTAGAGGAGAATTTTTTTCAATTTGAAATCTGTAGTAGGGCAGGCAGATTTCTGATTAACAAAAATAATTGAATGTAAACGCCATGTCTAATTCCATTATGTGATGTACTCCTTTGCAAAGTGTCACATTGTGACAGTCATACAAATGTATTTTAAAAGCAGGCTATTATTATGACTCCTTCCCCCTCTTTTTTGGTTTGATCAGTCTTGCCACACATGCGGGGTTTTTGGTTGGTTGGCTTTCATTTCCAACAGCAGGGTTTTTATAGAAAAATCTTTCTTTTAACGAGTTCAATGTGATGTAAAGGTGTTGCTTGGTTGCCTTCTGCTGCAGTTGATATTCAACATTATCACTGTGTAACAAACCGATGGTCTCTGATAGCGTATAGGTTTCTATTAGAAGCCCAGAAATAACTAGTGAGGGGGAGGGAATAGAGCTGACCGGCAGAGAAAAGCAGCATAGGTCAAATGCTCTTATTGTTGTTTCTTTCCAGGCTTCTGATAAAATGAACAGCCTCATCATTGGCTTCTTCAGCAGATATGCAAGAAAGATATTCTTTTGCATCCTTGAGAGCCTAATTCATGTTTAAATCAGTAGCAGTCTGCCGGCTGCATCTCTCCACTAAGCTTTTTAATGTTGAAGAGAACAAAAAAGTTTGCCCAGCCATTGTGAGTCAGTGTTAATTCTCTCTCTGGTTTCAGAGTAGCAGCCGTGTTAGTCTGTATTCGCAAAAAGAAAAGGAGTACTAGTGGCACCTTAGAGACTAACCAATTTATTTGAGCATAAGCTTCCATGAGCTACAGCTCACTTCATCGGATGCATTCAGTGGAAAATACTCTCTCATGCCAATCATCATAGTATCTAGTGTGATTTAGAGTGATAGTATAGGATCTAGCCGAAACATTGTAGTAATCGCAGTGTTGCAAAGTATTCCATGAGATTTAAAATAAATAAATGTTTTATTATTTTTATTTACCTTCTGTTTTTTGAGCCTTAGGGTGTCCTTGAGTCATGTTTTCAAGCTTTTCTCCACAAACATGAGAGCTAAAACTCTTTTTTTTTAAACTTAGATTATTATATAATCACAAGATTCTAGGAGCTGGGCTTTAAGGAAAAAACCAGACATCATGAGACTTGCGATAAAATGATGAGAGCTGACCACATTATAATCTAGTCACAATTGGCGTGATTCAGTGCTTCTGAACTTGCTTCCCCTAGCGTAGATCAAAAGTAAATCCACTGAAGTCAGTAGAGTTACTCTGTGGTTGTACCAGAGTAAGTGAGATCAGAATAAGGCCTGTAGTAACCAGTTACTGCTGCAAAAAGTTAGTGTAACTATTTGCAAAATTGACCATTCTATAACTAATTCAAAATGCACACAATTTTTAGATCTTGGGAATTAAACGTTGTTTTTGTCAGGAATGCAGAGTGCTAAGAGATGTGAAAGGCAGCACTGCTTTCTAAGATGTTTGGAGCGGTGGTAGCACAGTTCAACAAAATGAGACAAGGAGCAAAGGGCCTATCTTACTGGAGCCCCTTTTTGTTTTAACAGTATGCTTTTTTCTAAAACCTTCTCCAAAGTATTGGATGGTCCTAGGTGGACCTTGATGTGTCAGATAAGACAGAAGAATAGCACAGAGAGAGATTCCCTAGCCATCTATTGTATTTATTATGAGTCGGGCCCTTTGTTTTCAATTTTTATTTAATTTTCCCAGGAATGTATAAGTGTTTTTACCACAACAAAAAACAGGTGAAAATCAGTGCGAAAAACTATTAATAATTTTTCTGGGTAAATATTGGGGTTTATTTTGGTGGATGGAAAGACGGGGAAAAAATATTCCCAGTGGATTAATGCTTTGAATTCCGCTCATCAATGTGGTTTGCTGCAGAACTAGAACAGAATTAGAAACACAATGCCACCTCTGAGTTTAAGAAAACAGTATATCTCTAGTCCCCAAATAAAACTTTTTATTTGAATAAACAGTTTATTGTTCTAGACTTAGAGCTATTAGCCTGTAAATATTTACATTTAATAATTGGGCCATACCATTTGCAGCGCATACACTCAGCTTCATCCTTCTATCCCGTTTTTGTTTTTTTAAAACTTTTGAATACTTCCTTGTGTTCTGCAACGTATTCTGATACAGATTTTCGTTTTCTTCCTATTTTAGTGTGTCAAATCTTTAAACCGTTATCTGCTAACAGTTTGAAATGTGTACATGGTGAGTGTGAGATTTATCAGTATGTTCAGATGTGCATGCACTTCAGAGCTTGCGTGCTGCCTGTTTGTTATTGTGTGCATCTTCTAGAGCCTAGACTAATACATAGCCTTACTTCAACATGCAGCTTTGCATATACACGCAGACTAATGTATTATCGTAATACATGTATCTCCTGCAATGTATTGTATTTTCCTAATAAAAACAAGTTGTTTATTTTGTATATTTGACTGATACAAAAGTAGGATGAAAATCAGAAAAAAATAAACAATACTTCTAGTAAAACTCAGGAATTTTTTGATGGTTTAAACTGAAAAGAAAGGGGGTCAATTATGAGCTACATATCATCATCACCACCACCACCCTCTAGCATTTTCATCAGCAGATTTCAAAGCACTTTACAAAAGAGGTCAGTATCACCACCTGATTTTACAGATGTGGAAACTGAGGCATAGAGAGGGGAAGTGACTTATCCAAAGTCACCCAGCAGGCCAGTAACCCCCTGCCCCTTATCCAGAGTCCAGGTCTTCCAAGTCCTAGTCCTGTGCTCCAGCCGTTAGACCACAATACCTCTGCATCATTAGATATCTGTCATACTTATATGACTCCCATTACTGCAGTATCAGAGCACCTCGCAATCTTTAATGTATTTATCCTCAAGAGCTCCTGTGACATAGGGAAGTACTGTTGTCTCCATTTTACAGATGGGGAACTGATGCACATGGAGGCTAAATGACTGGCCCAAGGCCACACAGGTATCTGTTTCACAATAGAGAGTTGAACCCAAGTCTGTTGACTCCTAAGCTACTTCCTTGGCCACTGGAGCATCCTTCCTCTCTAATCTTCCTTACACTCTTATTCTGGTTTTTAATATGCCAGCTCAGTTGTGGTAGCCTATTGCTGGGAGCTACTGTTGCTCCCCTAGAAACTGATCAATCCACAGTGAAACTAGGATTATTTCCATTGATTTGAATAGGCATGGAATTTGGATCTTGGATAAAAGTTCTCTAAAAGTGCTGCATGCCGTTAGCTCCCCTTGACTTGGAAGAGAGTTGAAGGACCCCAGCACTTAACAGGCATCAATGTTTCACCTCGCAGGATCAAGCCCTGAAACAGCAACAGTAGTAGCAGTGATGTTTTACCAACTTCCACGCTGAAGATCAGAATGGAAGATCAGCTGCTTTCCTCAAAAGCTTGGGAAAAAATAATGAAAATAATCACGAAGATTAAGATTTTTTCAGAATTTGAGGAGTAATTTTGGATGCCTAGCTCAAGACATTTTAAAGGGGCCTGATTCTGAGGAGGTTCTGAGAGCTTACTTTAAGAAGAGTTGACAGTTTGCAAATGCTTGGCTGCAATTAATGAATTTGGAAAATAACTTTTTATATTTTTCTTTATAGTTACATGGTATATTTCTGCAAAATGACCATTCCATTTTGGGCCATTGTTTTCATATATGTTTAACGTGTTTGAAAAGGAGCTTTCATGTGATGGCATGTTGCTTGGCCTTTAGTAGAGTGAGTATGGTAGAACAGGAAATAATAGGATAGAAAATAAAACCATCACAGTGAAGTCTTTACGATAAAATAATTTCCTGTTGTGTGCTCCCTCGAGTGACCAAAGAGATTGAAGTATTCTCCGACTGGTTTTTGAATGTTCTAATTCTTGACATCTGATTTGTGTCCATTTATTCTTTTACGTTGAGACTGTCCAGTTTGACCAACGTACATGGCAGAGGGGCATTGCTGGCACATGATGGCATATATCACATTGGTAGATGTGCAGGTGAACGAGCCTCTGATAGTGTGGCTGATGTGATTAGGCCCTGTGATGGTGTCCCCTGAATAGATATGTGGACACAGTTGGCAACGGGCTTTGTTGCAAGGATAGGTTCCTGGGTTAGTGTTTTTGTTGTGTGGTGTGTGGTTGCTGGTGAATATTTGCTTCAGGTTGGGGGGCTGTCTGTAAGCAAGGACTGGCCTGTCTCCCAAGATCTGTGAGAGTGATGGGTCGTCCTTCAGGATAGGTTGTAGATCCTTGTTGATGCTTTGGAGAGGTTTTAGTTGGGGGCTGAAGGTGATGGCTAGTGGCGTTCTGTTATTTTCTTTGTTGGGCCTGTCCTGTAGTAGGTAACTTATGGGTACTCTTTTGGCTCTCTCAGTCTGGTTCAAAAACCAGTCGGAGAACACTTCAATCTCTTTGGTCACTCGATTACAGACCTAAAAGTGGCAATTCTTCAACAAAAAAACTTCAAAAACAGACTCCAATGAGAGACTGCTGAATTGGAATTAATTTGCAAACTGGATATAATTAACTTAGGCTTGAATAAAGACTGGGAGTGGATGTGTCATTACACAAAGTAAAACTATTTCCCCCTGTTTATTTCCCCCCCTACTGTTCTTGTCAACTGCTGGAAATGGCCCACCTTGGTTATCACTACAAAAGGTCTGTCCGCCCCCCCCCCCCCCCCGGCTCTCCTGCTGGTAATAGCTCACCTTTCCTGATCACTGTTGTTACAGTCTGTATGGTAACACCCACTGTTTAACGTTCTTTGTGTATATAAAATCTCCCCACTGTATTTTCCACTGTATGCATCCGATGAAGTGAGCTGTAGCTCACAAAAGCTTATGCTCAAATAAATTTGTTTGTCTCTAAGGTGCCACAAGTACTCCTTTTCTTTTTTCATTATAAAGCTGTTTGTGATAAAGTTGTGACGACAGGCTGGTGTATTTTTCTCCAATCTCCATTAAAGTTCATTGTGAACACTTTAAGTCTGCACTTTTGGTATAATTTGTACATTCCTTGGCTTTGAAAAACAGCTCAATGGGAGAACAAGCTGTACTTAAGTCAGGGGTGGGCAAACTTTTTGGCCCGAGGGCCACATCGGGGTTGCAAAACTGTATGGAGAGCCGGGTAGGGAAGGCTGTGCCTCCCCAAACACCCCGCCCCCCCCATCTGACCCCTCCCACTTCCTACCCCCTGACTGCCCCCCTCAGAACCTCTGACCCATCCAACCTCCTGCTCCCCCGCGACCCCACCCCCTATCCAACCCTCTCTGCTCCCTGACCCCCCCCCCGGTACCCACCCCCTATCCAACCCCCTCCCCGCTCCCTGTCCCCTGACTGCCCCGACCCCTATCCAGACCCCCACCCCCTGACAGGCCCCCGGGACTCCGACGCTTATCCAACCCTGCTCTGTTTCTCGTCCCCTGACCGCCCCCTCCTCTCCCTTCACCAGAACCTCTGCCCCATCCAACCACCCTCTGCTCCCTGTCCCCTGATTGCGCCCCGGGACCCCCTGCCCCCTTACCATGCTGCTCAGAGCAGCATGTCTGGCAGCCGCACCGACCTGTCGGAGCCAGACACACTACTGTGCTGCCCCACAGGAGTGCGCAGCCCTGCCGCCTGGAGTGCTGCTTGTGCAGTGGCGTAGCTGCGGGGGAAGGAGGACAGCAGGGGAGGGGCCAGGGGCTAGCTTCCCTGGCCAGGAGCTCAAGGGCCAGGCAGGACAGTCCCACGTGCTGTAGGTTGCCCACATCTTACTTAAGTCAACGGCAGTTCAGAAAAAAACCCTTGTAATCAGAGCATTGCTTATAAATCTAATACTGTAACTCAATAGCCGTTACTAATGGGCAGTCTTATCAAAGAAAGCTTATAGTCCATATATGCATAGTTTAGTTATATTTATATTTAGTGAGTAGTCCCTTCTAAGACTTTTATGGTCCAGGCCAGGCCATAGGGAGTTCGTGTTTGGCAGCACAACCTTTGTTTAGTTAGTCTGGGAACTAGAGAGCCAGAGAGAACCACAAGGTCTGTCTGTATCCAGCAGCCTCAGTGAAGAATAATAACCTTGATATTCATTCCTGCTGACTTCTGTCTCTTATATGCTGTGTGAGACACCACAATAGTCATATATCAGTGTGTATTTTTTAAACTCAATGGCTACAAATTACTGAATTTCTTGTTTGTTGCATGTATTGCACCTGAGTCTTTATTATTATTTGTATTACCATAGTGCCTAGGAAGCACCAGTCAAGGGCCAGGACACTATTGTGCTAGATACCATATACACACAGAATAGAAAGACCTCTGCCCCCAACTTAGTGTACAATGTAAGTATAAGACGAAAGACAACAGATGGATGCAGACAGATGGGGGAGTATGAGGAAACAATGAGACAGTATTGGTCAGCGTGATCTGCAGTGGTCTCACCATGCCAGCAGCCTAGTTTGTCAATTGTTTTGTAGGAATCCTAGCTAAGGAGAGATTCAAAGCAGAGTAATGAGGTAGCTTTGTGGATATTTATGGGAGCGCCTCACAAGCATGGGAGACAGCCACGGGAGAAAGCAAAAAGTTTCTTGTTTGAAAATTTAACCAGTGGGTGAGGGAGGCTGGCTTCCTGAGCCATTAACATCCTGATAGCAATTGAGAGATATAGGGTGGGGATAGATCATGAAGGGTCTTGAAAGTGAAGAGAAGCAGCTTATGCTTGATGCCATAGCCGCCAACTTTCCCCTGTGCCAGTGGGTGCTTGCGCCCTCTGCCTCGACTCCACCCCTTCCCTGCTCCGCCCCCATTCCAACCCCTTCCCCAAAGTCCCTGCCCCATCTCTGCCCCTATTGGGCCCTTTCCCCAAATCCCTGCCCTGGCTCCGCCTCCTCCTTGAGCACACCACGTTCCCCCTCCTCCCCTCTCCCTGCCAGTGTGAAATAGCTGTTTTGTGGCGGCAAGCGCTGGAAGCTTGGGGAGAAGCCGATGCGGCGTGCTCAGGGGAGGCGGCAGGGTGGGGAGCTGCTGGTGGGTGCCGAGCACCCACCAATTTTTCCCTGTAAGTGCTCCAGCCCCGGAGCACCCATGGAGTCGGCACCTATACTTGATGCCATTGAGAATGGGGAGCCAGTGGAGGGAGTCCAAAGGGGGGAGGGGGTCACGTAAAAGCTAGGAAAATGATCTCTGCATCAGCATCCTGAATGGAGATGAGCAGGGCAAGATGCGTGTGGGTGGCTGTGGTGAGAGGGAGAGGGAGAGAGAGAACCAGGAGTTGAAATTGTAGAGGAAGGCTATTGGGTAGGTGTTGGTGGGTAGTAGATGACCCCAAGGTGGGAAGGGGAAGAGAGACAAGGCAGATGTGATGCTGTTTAAAAGAGGGGAAAGATTAGGAAGAGGGAGAAGGAGCTGGAAGCAGTGGAAGCAGGAACACGCCTCCACAATAGTATAATACAGGGCGGAGAGCGTGAGAGAAGGAGAGGCCTCCATAGGAGAGGCAGCTGCGGAGGAACTGCCAGATGAAGGGATCTAGATCTCTCTTGGTACGTCTGTGCTGCATTGCTGTGAGACCCGGGCTTGTGGACTCGGTGTTTCCAAGCCTGCACGTGGGCATCCTTGACCCATTGTAAACCATGGTTTACAGCCTTGCTAAAGCATCCATACTGCACTGTGCAGACCTCCTGAGTTGGGTCTGCAGCTTGACCTACATCCATACTACAAAATGGCAGGGTTTTGGTCTGGGTCAGTGGGACTTGGGCACTGGCTTCTTTCCTCCCCGCCACCCCCCAGGTGCTTGCTGATCCAAGTCAGACTGATTTGTGTGTGGACGGAAGTGGGCTTGGGCTCAAATCTGAGCTTAGTGTGCAGTGTAGACATACCCTATGAGAGCCAGGAGAGAGAACAGGCAAGTATGAAGAGGTTGTATGTAGCTGAGAGCGTTTCAGGGAAAAGGGAGGGGAAGGTAGGTGATGTGCCTCGGATTAGAAACGGTGGCATAAGAGACATGGAGGTGAGTGGGGAGGGGGCAGATGGGGAAAGGGAGGGGATGGAGGGAGGGTCATGGGTGAGGTAAACATCACCAGAGGTGGAGAGGAGGATGCAGACTTGGAACCTAGATTCATGCTGGTGAGAGAAGTGGGGAGATTGGGATGGAGAGCCACCAGGAGTGGGGAGGAGGAGGATGGATGCTGTGATGAGGAAGGGGAATGGTAAGAGCTATGGGTAAGTGGCCAGTGGCCAAGTTCAACAGGGCTACTTTCTCTGCTCTTTGGACCACCACTAACAAGCTGAACGCTTTCCAGGTTTGTAAACAGCAGTGTGTTGTTTATTAGGTCCGCTCTACCAGTTCATCTGGATAGCCTTTTGCAGCAACATACAAATGGACATAAACTTTTTCCTTAGCCACCTCTCCAGGGAGCGAGAGGGGAAGATCATTTCATCCTGCTGGACTGATTGGCTTAATTAGGCAGGGGGCTAAGGAAAGCAATGAACACCCATCTCCCAATTAAGTCCACTTCAGCAAGGGGAATAGCTGGTCCTTAGAGCACATCTACACTGCAGTAAAAGACGTGTGGCATGGCTGAGGCTGGTCTGGTCAGCTGACTCGGGCTGTGTGGCTATAAAGTTGAAGTATAAACATTTGGGCTCAGACTGGAGTCTGGGCTCTGAGACCCCGTGAGTGGGAGAGGGTCTCAGTCCCTGCACTCCAGCCCAAGTTGAACACCCACACTGCAATTTTATAGCCCCGCAGTTCGAGCTCTGTGAGTCTGAGTCAGCTGACCTGGGCTCTGAAACTTGGTGCAGTGGATTTTTTTTATCGCAGTGTAGATTTACCTGTACTGACCAGAATGCTGTGTCAGCACTAGGCTCCTTGCTCTCTGTCAAAACGAGGTTACCAAGAAACCCTCAAAAACCACCCTAGGAAGGGTCTGAAGGCCTGTTCCTGGCTCCTGCTTAGAGGTGGCTGGGATCTGCCCCCATTACAGGCAGAGCCCTCCAGTCATATTCACTGTCTGAATTTGTAGCATTTTGCATCCGTTTTGTGCTTACTTAGCATTGGTGTAAATGGCTACAAAAGGTGCATGGCAAAACAGACTCTGGCCTCTGTTGACTAGATTGAACAAACAAAATGTCCACTGAAGTACAGTGCTGAGTATTCATGATCTTTTCCTCTACGGTGTGAATCCATCTATTGTCATTTGGCATCAAATCTCTTAATTGCAGTTATCTGGATGGTTCACTGAAGCCCTTGTGATAGTTTGTTTCTTAATTGGTTTCATTAAATTAAAAGTAAACGATACAGGTAATTTACTAGAAGCATAGTCAAATCTGTAAAATCCCATGCATGAACCAGCAGTAGTTTGAGACCCCTTTCTTTTCAGGACGCAATCTCAGCTGCCATGTCAGGGCAGTGCTGCACTGGCCTGCACTCTGTACACTTTAGTGGGATTACATTGTAGGTCAGTGGTGACTGTGGTGGGTTTGGTCCCTTTGGAGTGCCACCTGATGTGCTGGGATGCCACTCAGTCAGCGTATTCTGCCAGCCTGGGTCCCTTTTACCTGGCCTTGCTGGGCTAGGCTCATAAACCTCTTCCAGCCAAACACACAGAGAGACAGAGATCCGCTCTGGGAAGCTTCAGCCTTAAGGGCTTGCTCCAACACTGTGGTGCCCACTCCCTTTAAGGGGCACAAACCCAAAGGGTTTATGCAATTTGCCCCCTCCCTCAATGTGGAGGGAGATATGCACAACTTCTTGCCCCCCCAGTTAGAAATTACATAAACTGGGTCATATTATAAACAAGAAATAAAAGTATCACTATAAAAGGTGAATTTTAAGTGAATATAAGAAATAATAGAACAAAACAGATTACTGGCCAAATAAAACAACATATGCAAGCTAAGCTCAATATACTTAAGAAGCAGGTTACAAAATGTAAATTCTCACCCTAAATGTTATTTTAGGAAGGTTGCAAAGTTTCTGTGATTCAGAGTTCCAGTTATATTGCCTTAAAGACTGGACCCCTGCCTCAGTGTGGATTCCCCCCCCCCCCGCCTTCCCTTCAGGTGACTTTAGCAGTCTTTCTTCTTGTGCAGACGGCTATGGAGAGGAGGAGCCCTGTTTGCCTTCCTCCCCACCCTTAAATAGGATTTACATAAGGTGACAATCGGATGTTTCCCAAACTTGACACCCCCCCTTCCCTTGCAGTGGAAAGTTAACAAGAAATCCCAGGTAATGTTCAGGTTTCAGAGTAGCAGCCGTGTTAATCTGTATCCGCAAAAAGAAAAGGAGGACTTGTGGCACCTTAGAGACTAACAAATTTATTTGAGCATAAGCTTTCATGAGCTACAACCCACTTCATCGGATATTCATTGGAATGCATCCGATGAAGTGGGCTGTAGCTCACGAAAACTTATGCTCAAATAAATTTGTTAGTCTCTAAGGTGCCACAAGTCCTCCTTTTTTTTTTTTTGCAGGTAATTTTCAGTATCAGGTGACAAGACCACCTGATTCTGTAGTATCACAGCATCCATGAGTCAGTCTCCTTGGATTTCTGTGCTGTAATATGTGGGATGGGAATAAATGGGACTTTCTCCATGCTTATTTTATAATATAATGAATCAGATACTTTTTAATTTAAAAAGGAAAACCTGAGTCTTGAACTTGCTCTTCATCCATATCCAGACCACTTATCCATAAGCTTAAACAGCTATGTAGCAAAGTGCTTATCTATTGAGGTAAACAGTCATTTCAGAAAAAATAAGTATAATGTGGTGGGGGGATGAAGGGAAACAAAGAAATTCTCACAGCTAGACAACTTATATTGTTAATGTTAGGTTAACATAAAGAATTCAGGTACAAAACAAGTCAGGAAATTCTTACTTTAGGTGCCTCCATTGTTTCGACCTTCTGTCCCCTCCTTTGCCACCCGCCCTCTATATGCAGGCTGGAGAGCCCTTGCAGTACCAGAGTTTCTCCTTACCCCTGCCCGTCCTTTATTTGTACCCTCAAGGTTTCCTTCTGCCTCTGGCTGCTCTTGCAATATAGAATGGTGATCACACATATGTCCTCAAACACCTTTTTCCTTGCTTCAGAGCATCTCTTCTTTTATAGATCAAAGCTCTCCTCCTAACACTTACATCCCATGAGTTTACTGGAGAAGTACTTGCCCTGTGATGTTGAAGGTGATGAAATGGTCAAGGAATGTTGCTGGAAGAATCCACTTAGCACATGATTAGAAGGGCACAGCTTCCAAATGTGGTTGTGTAGCACTTTGTGTACACACAGACTCCCAAGTATAAGCACTGAAATTTTGTTTTGGTGGCTGTAGATCTAGCATTGTTGGTCTCTGCCTCTTTTAGTTTTAAATTATACTATAGCGGAGTATGGGAGAAGTTCTCAATATTTTTAAGGGCAATTTTTTTGAGGCCTATAGAGTTTGACTGTGTCCCTTTAAATGTAGATTATCGGAGTTGAAAATCCCTGGGTTTTGGCTGAATCTTCTCTTTAGAGGCTTGTGTATTTAAGAAGAGGTCACCACTTGAGCGTGAGAAAAGGGGTTTATTGAATTGCAAAAGAGTGTACTTGTCTCTGTGAATTCCTTTGAGAGCAGGCATACATGATGTGTAATGCTGTTCTGAATGGGCTTCATGCATTTGGCAAGTACAAATGGAAACAGATAATGGAGCTAGAATATTGTACTTTTAGGGCCAAGTTCTGAGGTGTTTGGCTCATTTGAAGTCAATAGGATTCCTCTCATGAGGAAAGGTGAGTAGGATTTGGCTCATAATAAACAGTTTTCTACATTGAACATTTTTCGATCATTCATAATTTCCATGCAAAATCTCTTATTAAAGGTTCTAGCGGTAAAATGCTTTGACTGACTAAGATTACGTCCTCAGCTGCTGTAAACTAACACAGCTCCATTGGAGTCAGTGGAGCTATGCTCATTCATACCTACTGAGAATGATGTTGTATGATTGCTTCTCTATTTTGGATGATTGTCTTTTATTTTCCATAAAATATTTCACCAACAGTCAGTGATGGGGATATAGCAAAATATTCCAGTAATGGTCTTGTAGTTTTGTAAGGTATGTTAATTGAAAATGAAGTGTATGATCACCTTAGTTACAAAAAATAACTGTCTTTAGCATTAGAGAAAAAACATATATTCACCTGGGAACCTTCAAAGTTGTTATAACATTTAAAGCCCAATCTTGCTCCCACTGAAGTTGGGTAGCAAAATTTCTGTTGATTTTAGTAGACCGTATTGTGCTGACAGAAAAGAAGCTCAAATTGTTGTTTGTAAAGTATTTCCTTTCCTCTCTGGCTCCCTCTCATCTTCTGTCAGTGAGAGTGAAATGGCTTCACTTTTGAGGTGGAGAAGGGAGTTTAAGATTTTGATCACATGTCTTCTCCAGCTGCAAATATATATGTGTTAGGATTAATAGTAACTTTCCCTTTTTGATTTACTGAGAACAGTTACGTTTTCTGCCTTGATCTCCAGTACTCACCAGAAATGTTGGTTTAAAATAAAACCCCAAGGAACAGCTATATACTCAAGCTCTTCTCTGCTTTTGTTTTAATCATTAATACATCAAAATATACAAACGATCATACGAGTGTATCTGGGGAAATAGAGCCTAGAGGTTTAGAAATAAAATAGTTTTGTGCATTAGCTGAAATGGAAAACCTGAGCTGTACAATTTTATAATCTCTGGATGGCATGCTTTCTGCCTCTTAAGAACTTCAAAAGATACAGAGGCATCGTCACTATTGACAACCTAATCAAATCATCCTAGTAAGTGCTGGTCTTTGAAAGGCTTTATCTAATTAGGCTGGTGTACAGAAACAACATTAATAAAGCATTCTAGCCAAGTCAAGCATCTTTTAAAATAATGGCAAAGTGCTATGAAATATCAATACTGTTGTGGGGAAGCAGGTGAACTATGAATCTGGCGCAGTGAAAACATATTCTGGAGTGTAAATAAAATCATGGAATAATGGAGGGCTGGAAAGGTCATCTAGTCCACCCTCTCTACCCCCTTCGCTGAGATAGGACTAAGTATACCTAATCCATTCCTGACAGGTGATTGTCTAACCTGTTCTTAAATACATTGAATGATGGTGTTCCATAACCTCCCTTGGTATAACATGCTCCGGTACTTAACTTTCTAACTGTAAGGATAGTTTTCCCTAATCTGTCCTAAATCTTCATGTTTCAGATTAAGCCCATTACTTCTTGTCCTACCTTCAGTGAACACGGAGAAAAATTGATCACCATTTATAACAGCCTTTAACGTATTTGAAGACGCTCCCAGTTGTCTTTTGTCTATACTAAACATGCCCAGTTCTTTTAACATTCGTAGGTTGGGGTTTCTAAACCTTTTATTATTATTATTATTTTTTTTTTTTGCTCTTCTCTGGACTCTCTCCAATTTGTCCACATCGTTCCTAAAGTGTGGCACCCAAAACTGGATGCGGTAGTCCAGCTGAGGCCTCACCAGTGCCGAGTAGAGCGGATCAGTTACCTCCCATGTTTTGCAAGTGACACTGTTGTTAATACACTGCAAAATGATACTAGCCCTTTCTGCAGCAGCATCACACAGCTGACTCATATTCAATTTGTGATCCCTTATAGCCCCCAGATCCTAGCCAGTTATTCCCCGGTCTAATACTTTGCATTTACCTTTATTGAATTTCATCTTGTTGATTTCAGACCAATTCACCAATTTATCAAGGTCCTTTAGAATTCTTATCCTGTCCCCCAAAGTGCTTGCATCCCCCTCCGAGGTTAGTGTTATCCGCAAATGTTATAATCACACTCTCTGCTCCATTATCCACTGAAAATATTGAATAGTGCCAGACCCTGCAGAACCCTGCAGGCTCCCTGTAGATGCATTCTATAATTATAATATACTGTTGTTCTGAAGTGTTCTAAAAGTGGAACACCATTACATTATTTTGCAAGGAACTTAAATTTTGCAGTCCCTCAGGCCACATGACCCACTTGAGTGCTTGGATGTGAAACTCCTGACAGTCATTAGACCTGTGGAAGCTTTCTAGTTCTTGAAAAATATTCCAGTTATGTAAGAAAGATGCTACCATAGTTCTCATAGATACAGAAGCATTTTTTTTTCTCTTCTGGTCGAGCAAAATCTTACAAACGCTTTCTGACTATCTTGTTAGTTCAGTGTCAAACTAATAAAACTTTGCTGTAACATACGTACACTCAGAAGAATCAGTTTAAAGACGACTTCATAAAAAGTGTGAAGTCCTTCACTTCCCTTTCCAACTCGGTCAAGCAGAACTAAGTTCCTTTAGGGAAACTGAGAACTGCTTTTACTATGATGAGGTAGGTATATTTTAATTTATATTTTTTAGGTGAAATCAAATAGGAATGAATGTTGAACTGGAGTAATCTTTTTGGACTTCATCTACTTCTGATTTGCTAAATGGTTAAAATAAATGATGAGAATTGTAATGGTAGACAGCAGTTGCCACAAACAAAGTACAAATAAAATGTGGGAATTGCTTTTGCAAAAATACATTTCCAGATTAACAAAATCTCTTTCCCACCCCTACCTCTTCCTAGACTTACGTTTAAGTTTATTTTGTTTAACTGAATAGCATCATTTTTGTTTTATCTGCCAAATGTTATCCAGAAGTTGCTATTGACCCTTCACTGAAACTTTGATATTTAGTTAAAAAGCAGTACTGAATTTTATGTATAAAATAATGTTTAGAAAATTTCTCCCTAGAGCAAAATTGTTAACAATCTGTCTCTCAAATCCCTTCCCCCTGGCTTACTCTAGAATAGAAATCTTTTGGTTTCAAGGAACCAAAATCTTTTGCTGTATTTACAATGACATGATCTTAAAAACAAACCATCAAAACCATCAAACAAGTATCTTTTGGGTGAAAAACATTTTGCCTCAAAATTATGGGGAAATTAAGTTTATAAATTAGTGCAGTGATGGCATATTTTGCCTGGTAACTACTAATTTTCAACAAGAATGAGTCTGAAAGAATGATTATTCTCTAAACTTTTATGGAAAGGCTGAAATTGTCCTTATTTTAAATAAAATAACGTGTGTCCTGAAATGTATTTTTCTCTCACTGAGGTATTGGAATTTAATGGTACTGTAAATTAAGTGATAATTGCCAGTCATGTACAGAGTCCAATATTTTAAAACCCTTTAATATTGGCCCATGAATAATTTAACAAGATAAGGTCTATTCACTTCCATTAGCATCAAACAATCGCCAGGTGATGAGCTTAATGTTTGATGAAAGGAAAGAAACTTGTCGGACTGAATGCTAAGAATAAATATTTTAGCTCTTTGAAATACCTGTTGCATTTATTTGAACTCTGGGTACATGCTTGCATTAAGTTCGGTTTTCTGCTATGCTGAACCATTTTAATTATTACACTTGAATATAGACTTCAACATTTTCTGCTGAGGGGAGCTTGGAACATTACTCCAATGTGACAATGTTCTGAGTTCCATTGCCTATTAATATTAATCTAGTTCAGTGCAGTGATGCATACTGTAACTGAAACCACATGAGTAATCCTGTTAGAAGCAGGGGGATTGTCCGAGCAGGGCACTTGGAAATAAAATGTGGTATCTGATCTGCTTTTGTGTGAGTAAGTTGCTGTATGTAGCACAAAGGCTGAAGTTTTTAACCCTTTGTAGGCATCATTATCATGATTTCTGAGGTAATGGCTATAATGTTCAAACTTGAGGGTGGAGCCCGAATGTCGGCGCCTACATCCATATATCTGCTTGCATTCCCATTGTATTCTGTTTTTAGAGATAATAAATTGCAGCCTGTTTGCGTACTATGCTCTGTACTGAAATACAAAGAGCAGTTATTAAACATCTCTCTGAGCAGATATGTATTTAACTTTTATGCAGTGTTAAAAATTAAGTGTTTTTACTATAGTAAAAATACCTGAGGCACAGAATCGTAGAAGATCAGGGTGGGAAGAGACCTCAGGAGGTCATCTAGTCCAACCCCCTGTTCAAAGCAGGACCAACCTCAACTAAATCATCCCAGCCAGGGCTTTGTCAAGCCAGGCTTTAAAACCCTCCAAGGATGGAGATTCCATCACCTTCCTAGGTAACCCATTCCAGTGCTTCACCACTCTCCTAGTGAAGTAGTTTTTCCTAATATCCAACCTAGATCTCCCCCACTGCAACTTGAGACAATTGCTCCTTGTTCTGTCATCTACCACCACGGAGAACAGCCGAGCTCCATCCTCTTTGGAACCCCCCCTTCAGGTAGTTGAAGGCCGCTATTGAATCCTCCCTCACTCTTCTCTTCTGCAGACTAAATAAACCCAGTTCACTCAGCATCTTCTCATAAGTCATGTGCCCCAGCCTTCTAATAATTTTTGTTGCCTTCCGCTGGACTCTCTCCAATTTGTTCACATCCTTTCTGTAGCGGAGGCCCCAAAACTGGATGTAGTACTCCAGGTGTGGCCTCACCAGTGCTGAATAGAGGGGAATAATCACTTCCCTAGATCTGCTGGCAATTCTCCTACTAATGCAGACCAATATGCCCTTAGCTTTCTTGGCCACAAAGGCACACTGTTGACTCATATCCAGCTTCTCGTCCACTGTAATCCCCAGGTCCTTTTCTGCAGAACTGCCGCTTAGCCAGTCGGTCCCCAGCCTATAGCAGTGTATGGGATTCTTCCGTCTATCTCTACTACGAAATCAGATTTCTCTGTTCATGGCAAGGTTCGTGTTTTTACATTCACTTTGCACAGGTATAAGTGATTTCATATGGTGCAAGGCTGGGGAATCAGCCCCTTCGTGCCATCTTCCACACCATCCTTTTTGCATCAAATGCCCTCCCTACTCAAGCTTGCCAACCTCCTTTCTTATTTCAGATTCCTTCATAAGATTCCTTCCCTCCACAGCACCCATAAAAAGGTAAATCACAATCATAAATAATAATAAAGTAATCCAGCCTTTCCATATTCTGACTTTTCCAGTGTGATTGATCTACTCTATCTTGTTTGTTAGAATGTAAGGTCTTTGGGAAAGACTCCGTGTATTTTGTGTCTTCTATAGTAGTGAGCGCATTGTTAGGGTTTTAATAAATACTAATGAGCTATAGCCATGCATATTTTTTATACCTTACTTGTAATCATTCACTGAAATCTGTCTACTTTTGTCCTTTTAATGCAGGAGATGGTATGATGGGATAACATGATTTTGGTAATTAATTGATCTTGGACTATTAATGGTAAATAGGCCCAATGTCCTGTGATAGGATGTTAGATGGTGTGGGATCTGAGTTACTACAGAGAATTCTTTCCTGGGTATCTGGCTGATGAGTCTTGCCCACATGCTCATGGTTCAGCTGATCGCCATATTTGGGGTCGGGAAGGAATTTTCCTCCAGGGCAGATTGACAGAGGCCCTGGGGGTTTTTCTCCTTCCCCTGCAGTGTGGGGCATGGGTCACTTGCTGGAGGATTCTCTGCACCCTGAAGTCTTTAAACCATGATTTGAGGACTTCAATAGCTCAAACATAGGTGAGAGGTTTATTGCAGGCGTGGGTGGGTGAGATTCTGTGGCCTGCGTTGTGCAGGAGGTCAGACTGGATGATCATAATGGTACGTTCTGACCTTAAAAGTCTATGAGTAGCAAATGACACTGTTTTGTGACTTAAATCTGCTTCCAGAAAATATGCCTCAACAAATCTGTACTTTATAAATAAGGAAGGTTTTACTTGTGAAAGCATTGACCTGGAAGTCAGATAATAGGGGTTATATTCTGGACCTGGCCATTGACTTGCTTTGTGACCTTAGGAAAGTCACTTATCTCCTCTGTGCTTTAGTATTCTCATCTGTCAATCAGGCAGGGTGAGGTTGTTAGGCTCATTTCATTCATATCTGCAAAGGGTTTTGAGATTCTCAAATGGAAGGTGATACATATTATTATAATATTTATTTTATGATATTTGTAAAATGTTAATATTTTAAAAAGGCTTTTATCCACAGCACTGGTGAAGCCTGCATGTAATTTCTAATAGTTTAAGAGTGGCACCTTGATTGAATGTTGAAGCTATTACTACCAGCAGTACGTGGGCAGTAAAATGAAAGTGCTTTGCATGATGTAATGCTTTATCACTGATTTTATGCCTGTGTTTAAGATGGAGTTTCTTTGTATTTCCTTCCTCCGCTGTATCATTAGCTATAGTGTTGGGAAGTAGCATAATTAAGCAACAGGAGGTATGTAGAATGCGCTGAGATTATCAATAACTATTACTGTACCTTGTTGGAAGGAATGTAGCAAGTGCTGCATGTACTTTGTTCGCAGTTTTGTACTGGCTGAGATTCAGTGTGGCTGCCTGTTATGCTCCGTAGTATCAGGGTGTAAGTGCATGGGCAAATTTCACAATGACACAGGTGTTAGTTGAGCACATCTTCTGGATCTACAATCCAGACTATCCAGTTTTTCTGTAATTGTGTGATGGTTATCTTCATCTTTCTTTCTTCGCTGCTCCCTAGTGGCTACGTCTGTCCTCAGGGTAGCAGGAATGGGATGTATTGTGATCAAAAGATTGCAGAAGAAGAAATGGTAAGCTAAGCTGTGTCCTATCTTGTTTCCCTGAGGATATATTTTCAATAGTTTTGGAGTAGAAAGAAGTCCCGAAGGAAACGGATGCCTCCACATTAGAACATTGGGAATTTGTAGCTTCCGGATACTAAACTGCAGTTTTGAGGCATTTGTCTTTCTGCTTGCTAGACACAGCAATCCAAACAGCATTGATGTCAAGTTATTGAGTTTGGTGAGAATTATGGAAAAGGGTGCGGAGGCACAATTCTGTTCCCAGCCTGCAGAAGTAACCAAAGCAGTGAGGGCAGAGTTCATGGGCCAGAGCCCACCTGGTGTAAATCATTGTAGCTCTGTGGACTTTAGTAGAGAGATACCAGTTAGCACCGGCTGAGGCCCTGGTACTGTGTATTTCTGGATGGAATATATAGCCCTTTACTCTGATGCAAAGATCGCTACCTAAGTCTTTCACCATAAAGAATACCATGTGGATACATTAATATTTAGTGCATGCATAGTTATACATTCTGCATAATATGATGATTCTGATGAATTTGTAATCTAAAGGCATGCAGACTGGGAAAGGTACTTTTTGTTTGTTTAAAAATTGAAATAAATGGAGAATAATTAAGTTCAGGAGAACATGTGACATTTTTTCTACTATGTAGAAGTGAAGTTAGAAAAGGGGAGTTTTTCTAGTGCTGAACTAGGAATATTTTATCCCCAGAGGCATGTTGAACATTTCGGATGGAGTTATTAATCATTTTAACAGCCACTGGGATTTGATTGGATTATTGTATCTATGAATATTCCTGATGAGTCATAGGGTTGAAAATGTTGCCTTTTGGACAACTCTGAATATTCATTTCAAGTTTGAATTAACTTGTAAAATCAGTAAGATCAGAAAGAGGTTAATAATGTGTTTGGCTTAAGAAGTAATAAAAATGCCTTAGGACTTCCTTTTTTAGGATAACTGCTAGACTTGAATACAGGTATGTGAGATACATACAACATGTGAGGCCGTGGATAGGAAACAAGGCTGGATATCTAAAGATCAGTCTATTCATAGTTCTGCCCACTAACTCAGTCTGAGCCTGGGAAAGTTAATTAACTACTTTGTGGCTTATTTTATCCTGCTATAAAATGGAAATAAAAATATTTATGCATCTTTGGAAAGCACTGTGAGATCTACCACTTAAGTGGTATTCAGCCGAGTTTGGTGTGTAAATAACATGCAAAACAGGAAGGAAGATAACATAGGATCCTTGCCTCCGAAGACAGAAGATGTTTGTTTAAATTGCTGTATAAATGCACTCCAGGAGCCATTTATTATTTTATTCTAGACATTAAACTTTCAGAATCTGTAAATCCATTTATTTCATTTCAGTGATTTTTGCTTAAAATAACCAATTCTTAATTGGGGCATTCATTTGCATATGGTACCTAGTGATCAGAAACTTCTGTCCTAAAATTCTAATTGGCCTTGCTTTTTAAAAACAAATTTCTCTAGTTTGCTTTCCCTCTTTCTTTCCCTTTATGAAGCATATGGATGAACTATGGCTTTTCACTCTTCAGTCTCTGACTGTAATGCCCCTATTGACCGTAGCAAGTCTTTTTTCAGATTGAGTTGGAATTGTATAATCTTAACATCTCATGGTGCATATTTTGACCCATTTTTTTTGGCATCTGTTTACAGAAAAGTGTGAACTTTTTAATTTGACTACCTCACTGCCCTCTGCACTTAAAATTGGTACTCCTCCCCAGATTTTACATTTTCTGAATCCTCTAATTTAAAAATTAAATGCATTTTCTTATTTTTGCTACAGGAATTCATATTCTTTCACAGAGTAATTATAAACCTTGAACGCTTGTGGTGGGGGAGAGGAGAATGAAATTGGTCACAAATATCTCTTCTCCCCACGCACAAGGGAGAGGAAAAATTACTAGGTAGGGCTTAAAGAGAAGAGTTTCTCAAGTACCAGTAGCATTGTAAGTACAACTTGTATATCACTCTGCAGAAGAGCCCATCAGCTTTGAAAAGCGTTAAGTGGTAAGTTTCCTTTTGCAAAGCTGAAATTCACAATCAAACAAATAATCAATGAGAGATGCTGCTGAATTTGGTTTGAGAGAAGCTGCGTTTGGTTAATCCTCAGAAGTTTTTTTGCAATGGGGAAAAAATTTTTTTTGTGTAGTGCACCCGCTGACAATCAGAATTTCATTGCTGTTGACCTCCTGGCTATCCATCACTGTGAGGTTTAGGTCATTGCTGTTGACAGCTCCTTCTATAAAAGTCCTTCTACCTATAAAAGTCTTTTGTTACTAGCATGTTATGCTACTTCATGGCTGCTATGGTAACAGATGGGAGAAGACGCTGCACTTGCATACTAAAGCTTAACAGCACAGATGCAGAGTGTAGTTGTGAATCTAGCTGAGGGGAAAGAGTTCACCAACCCACCAGTGATACTGGGAAATGAATCACCAGTGAAGACCTGAGTAGGGAGGGATTTCGTATTTTCTTACTCAGAAACATGTTTTTAATCAGATTTAGGCTGTTAGAAGTGGAGAGCATGACAGACTGCAGCCCTGAAGTACCATAAAATTAGAGGTTCCCCAAAAGTGAGACGCTTTCCCAGAGCCACCCCCTCACCAGGTTTCAGACCCTGGACTCCAGCCTGAGCTCAAACACAACTGTTTTTAGCCCTGTAGCATTAACCTCAGGAGCACAAATCACTTGACCCAGGCTCTTTGACTTGCTGCTGCAGGCCTTTTTTTGCAGTGTAGTTATACCCTTAGTGACATGGGAACTTTTGAAACTCCTAACCAAAATCACAAGTGAAATGTAGAGGTGGGTTGGGGGGCAGAAAGAACAAAGTGAAAGGAGGGTGGAATGCAGTGAGCTGGAGGCGGAGATGAGGGGTTAATGAAGATGAGAGTTTTACAGAGAGCCTGGGAGGGTGAGAAAAAGCACATTGACCTTCTGGTGGAATAGGAGATTGGTGATTTCCAGTGAGAGGAAGAGCTGGTCAGAGATGTAAAAAAGGAAGATTTTGTTAGGGTATGTCTACACTACGAAATTAGGTCGAATTTATAGAAGTCGGTTTTTTTGAAATCGGTTTTATATATTCGAGTGTGTGTGTCCCCACAGAAAATGCTCTAAGTGCATTAAGTGCATTAACTCGGCGGAGCGCTTCCACAGTACCGAGGCAAGCGTCGACTTCCGGAGCGTTGCACTGTGGGTAGCTATCCCACAGTTCCCGCAGTCTCCGCTGCCCATTGGAATTCTGGGTTGATATCCCAATGCCTGATGGGGCTAAAACATTGTCGCGGGTGGTTCTGGGTACATATCGTCAGGACCCCGTTCCCACCCTCCCTCCCCCCGTGAAAGCAAGGGCAGACAATCATTTCGCGCCTTTTTTGTCTGCTGCCAGCCAAAGATGTAAAGGATCGATGGAATGGGTCAGAACAAGACATAGACCAGATTTGTTTTGGACTCATTTTCCTCCTCCGCTGTCTAGATCACACTGCAGTCAGTCACAGAGAAGGCGCAGCGAGGTTAATCTAGCCATGTATCAATCAGAGGCCAGGCTAACCTCCTTGTTCCAATAAGAACGATAACTTTGGTGCACCATTTCTTATTGGAACCCTCCGTGCAGTCCTGCCTGAAATACTCCTTGATGTACAGGCACACCCTTTGTTGATTTTAGCTCCCTGAAGCCAACCCTGTAAGCCGTGTCGTCAGTCGCCCCTCCCTCCGTCAGAGCAACGGCAGACAATCGTTCCGCGCCTTCTTTCTGTGCGGACGCCATACCAAGGCAAGCATGGAGGCCGCTGAGCTCATTTTGGCAATTAGGAGCACATCAACCACCACACGCATTATCCAGCAGTATATGCAGCACCAGAACATGGCAACGCGATACCGGGCGAGGAGGCGACGTCAGCGCGGTCCCGTGAGTGATCAGGACATGGACACAGATTTCTCTGAAAGCATGGGCCCTGCCAATGCATGCATCATGGTGCTAATGGGGCAGGTTCATGCTGTGGAACGCCGATTCTGGGCTCGGGAAACAAGCACAGACTGGTGGGACCCCATAGTGTTGCAGGTCTGGGACGATTCCCAGTGGCTGCGAAACTTTCGCATGCGTAAGGGCACTTTCATGGAACTTTGTGACTTGCTTTCCCCTGCCCTGAAGCGCATGAATACCAGGATGAGAGCAGCCCTCACAGTTGAGAAGCGAGTGGCGATAGCCCTGTGGAAGCTTGCAACGCCAGACAGCTACCGGTCAGTTGGGAATCAATTTGGAGTGGGCAAATCTACTGTGGGGGCTGCTGTGATGCAAGTAGCTCATGCAATCAAAGATCTGCTGATATCAAGGGTAGTGACCCTGGGAAATGTGCAGGTCATAGTGGATGGCTTTGCTGCAATGGGATTCCCTAACTGTGGTGGGGCTATAGACGGAACCCATATCCCTATCTTGGCACCAGAGCACCAAGCCGGCGAGTACATAAACCGCAAGGGGTACTTTTCGATAGTGCTGCAAGCTCTGGTGGATCACAAGGGACGTTTCACCAACATCAACGTGGGATGGCCGGGAAAGGTGCATGACGCTCGCATCTTCAGGAACTCTGGTCTGTTTCAAAAGCTGCAGGAAGGGACTTTCTTCCCAGACCAGAAAATAACTGTTGGGGATGTTGAAATGCCTATATGTATCCTTGGGGACCCAGCCTACCCCTTAATGCCATGGCTCATGAAGCCGTACACAGGCAGCCTGGACAGTGGTCAGGAGCTGTTCAACTACAGGCTGAGCAAGTGCAGAATGGTGGTAGAATGTGCATTTGGACGTTTAAAGGCGCGCTGGCGCAGTTTACTGACTCGCTTAGACCTCAGCGAAACCAATATTCCCACTGTTATTACTGCTTGCTGTGTGCTCCACAATATCTGTGAGAGTAAGGGGGAGACGTTTATGGCGGGGTGGGAGATTGAGGCAAATCGCCTGGCTGCTGGTTACGCGCAGCCAGACACCAGGGCGGTTAGAAGAGCTCAGGAGGGCGCGGTACGCATCAGAGAAGCTTTGAAAACCAGTTTCATGACTGGCCAGGCTACAGTGTGAAAGTTCTGTTTGTTTCTCCCTGATGAAACCCCCCGCCCCTTGGTTCACTCTACTTCCCTGTAAGCTAACCACCCTCCCCTCCTCCCTTTAATCACCGCTTGCAGAGGCAATAAAGTCATTGCTGCTTCACAGTCATGCATTCGTTATTCATTCATCACACAAATAGGGGGATGACTACCAAGGTATCCCAGGAGGGGTGGTGGAGGAGGGAAGGAAAATGCCACACAGCACATTAAGCACAGCACTTTAAAAGTTTACAACTTTAAAATTTATTGAATGACAGCCTTCTTTTTTTTGGGCAATCCTCTGTTGTGGAGTCGCTGGTTGGCCGGAGGCCCCCCCACCGCGTTCTTGGGCGTCTGGGTGTGGAGGCTATGGAACTTGGGGAGGAGGGCGGTTGGTTACAGAGGGGCAGCAGTGGCAGTCTGTGCTCCAGCTGCCTTTGCTGCAGCTCAACCATACACTGGAGCATTCTGGTTTGGTCCTGCAGCAGCCTCAGCATTGAATCCTGCCTTCTCTCATCACGCTGCCGCCACATTTGAGCTTCAGCCCTCTCTTCAGCCCGCCACTTACTCTCTTCAGCCCTCCACCTCTCCTCCCGGTCATTTTGTGCTTTCCTGCACTCTGACATTATTTGCCTCCACGCATTCGTCTGTGCTCTGTCAGTGTGGGAGGACAGCATTAGCTCGGAGAACATTTCATCTCGAGTGCGTTTTTTTTTCTTTCTAAGCTTCACTAGCCTCTGGGAAGGAGAAGATCCTGTGATCATTGAAACACATCCAGCTGGTGGAGAAAAAAAAAGGGACAGCGGTATTTAAAAACACACATTTTATAAAACAGTCGCTACACTCTTTCAGGGTAAACCTTGCTGTTAACTTTACATACATAGCACATGTGCTTTCGTTACAAGGTCGCATTTTGCCTCCTCCCACCGCGTGACTACCCCCTCAACCCTCCCCCCTCCCCGTGGCTAACAGCGGGGAACATTTCTGTTCAGCCACAGGCAAACAGCCCAGCAGGAATGTGTCCCTGAAGAAAAGCACCCTATTTCAACCAGGTGACCATGAATTATATCTCACTCTCCTGAGGATAACACAGAGAGAGAGAGAACGGATTTTGGTTGAATGTCAGCAAACATACACTGCAATGCTTTGTTCTACAGTGATTCCCGAGTATGTGTTACTGGCCTGGAGTGATAAAAGTGTCCTACCATGAAGGACGAAATAAGGCTGCCCTCCCCAGAAACCTTTTGCAAAGGCTTTAGGACTACATCTAGGAGAACCGCAAATGCCAGGGCAAAGTAATCCTTTCACATGCTTGCTTTTAAACCATGTATAGCATTTTAAAAGGTACACTCACCAGAGGTCCCTTCTCCGCCTGCTGGGTCCAGGAGGCAGCCTTGGGTGGGTTCGGGGGGTACTGGCTCCAGGTCTAGGGTGAGAAACAGTTCCTGGCTGTCGGGAAAACCGCTTTCTCCGCTTGCTTGCTGTGAGCCATCTACAACCTCCTCCTCCTCCTCATCTTCTTCGTCCCCAAAACCTGCTTCCGTATTGCCTCCATCTCCATTGAAGGAGTCAAACAACACGGCTGGGGTAGTGGTGGCTGAACCCCCTAAAATGGCATGCAGCTCATCATAGAAGCGGCATGTTTGGGGCTCTGACCCAGAGCGGCTGTTCGCCTCTCTGGTTTTCTGGTAGGCTTGCCTCAGCTCCTTCAGTTTCACGCGGCACTGCTTCGGGTCCCTGTTATGGCCTCTGTCCTTCATGCCCTGGGAGATTTTCACAAAAGTTTTGGCATTTCGAAAACTGGAACGGAGTTCTGATAGCACGGATTCCTCTCCCCAAACAGCGATCAGATCCCGTACCTCCCGTTCGGTCCATGCTGGAGCTCTTTTGCGATTCTGGGACTCCATGGTCACCTGTGCTGATGAGCTCTGCATGGTCACCTGCAGCTTGCCACGCTGGCCAAACAGGAAATGAGATTCAAAAGTTCGCGGTTCTTTTCCTGTCTACCTGGCCAGTGCATCTGAGTTGAGAGTGCTGTCCAGAGCGGTCAGAATGGAGCACTCTGGGATAGCTCCCGGAGGCCAATACCATCGAATTGTGTCCACAGTACCCCAAATTCGAGCTGGGAACGTCGATTTAAGCGCTAATCCACTTGTCAGGGGTGGAGTAAGGAAATCGCTTTTAAGAGCCCTTTAAGTCGAATTAAAGGGCTTCACTGTGTGGACGGGTGCAGGTTTAAATCGATTTAACGCTGCTAAATTCGACCTAAAGTCCTAGTGTAGACCAGGGCTTAGTTGCATTTGGATGGAGTGAATGAGAGAGGTGGAAGAGGGGAGAACTGGAGTTGTGGAAGATAGTGGAGGAAGTAATTAGAGCTTTGACTGGTGTGTTGATTGTGGAGAGAGGAAGAAATGAACACAGTTAGAGAAACTGCTGAAATTGCTCATTGTCTTCACAATTTATAAAAGTAGTGAATGTGAATGTTTTCATGTGTACTCTAAAAGGGAATCCTGATGTCCTCTCACTCTGAAAGCAAAGGGACAGCGACTTATTGGGCTCATCTCTGCCATAGCTTTTCTCATTTTTTTTCTTTTTATAATTAGAAAGATAAAATTAAACTGCATAATTCAGTCCTTCAAATGACTTGATCATTGTTCTTCCTGCCTGTAATTGGGAGTGCGTCTGTAGGAGATTGCTAGGTTAGGATTGGACTGAGTGTTAGTAGATGAGAGAACAAATAACGTGACAGATGTGTTGTCTTGCTTAACGCACTAATAAAAGGCGTTCAGATACTACCGTGATAAGTATGGTATAAAAATCTGTATGCCATAAATAAATAAAAGGAAAAGGCATGCAGGAGAGAGCAACCTGCCTTAAAAATATTGTTTCATGTACTCTTCAAATTTGGAAGAATTTCAAAAATAAAGTACAAAAACTAGGGATGCATGTCAGCTTCCATGTTTTGGCTTGAATTTATTTAGTCATAACTCTGCACCCTCAGCCATTCTCAGCAGATCAGTATATTTTGTTAGCCTTAGACATTTTTGTTCCTTTCAGGAATCGGAATAAATATTTGTCATTGTTAAAGGATTTGTCATGTTAAATGATGTACTTAAAAATAATCTGCTGTATAAATTAACCTGTTAGATTATTACAACTGAAATTCTAAATTAGTTTACTCTGTTTGTGATTGTTTCCCCATCTGTATTTCACTCTGTATAAAGACACGGGTCTATTCATAGCATAGACATCTTTGCTTCCTGGTTCTAATACGCTTGTGTAGTATTGTCAATGGAGGTGGGAGCCCTTTGTTAAAATTCTGCCACTGAATTGAAAGAGTTTAGAATGATTTTCCCACCTGTGATGGAATGACCCCCTTTCTGGGTATCACTAAACCAACCCTATAACAGATGACTTTCTCTCTGTGGTTAATAAAAGAAAAATACTTCTGAAGATATTTCTGAACCCTCAAACTATTCACCCATACCCTAGCCAAATATTGATCCTGTTGATTTGAACGGGAATGGGATTGATCCCTACAGATTATTTTTGGTATTTTGGTATTTATCTTTTCATTTCAACATCCAACTGATGACGATTACAATCTGCCCCTGATCTAAGGCCATATCTACACTACCACTTATCAGCAAAACTTATGTTGCTCAGGGGTGTGAAAAAACCACCCCCTTCTCAGGCAACATAAGTTTTGCCAGCATAAGCGCTTGTGTGCACAGCTCTCCCACCAACATAGCCACCGCCATGTGTTGAGTTGGTTTTATTATGCCGACAGGAGAGCTGTCTCATGTCGGCATAGAGTGGCTACTTGAGCAATCTTACAGCGGCGCAGCTGCAATGGTGCAGCTGTGCTGCTGTAAATTCGCTAGTGTAGACATGGCTTAAGGCAGGAGCGAGATAGAGAAAAAGAAAAATACTTCTGAAGATATTTTTGCCTCTGGAATAATCTAAATTGTACAAAATGGCAGGTATTTTCTAAAAGAGCTATCTTCACCTCCCTTCCCCATTAAAATGATACAAGTGGAGCACTCAACTTGCAGGCCCAGTAAACTTGTGATGCTCTGCATTCTGCTCCACGCTGGTGATTTCATGGTGGAAGGGCTCCTTTTTCATTCCCAAAGCTCCAGAATCATACAGGAAGCTGAAATTGGTGACTCTTTGCAGAGCAGACCCATACCTTGCATCAGGAAATTGATTTCTTTGTTTGGGTACACAGGTTCCCGTAAGAGCCTTGAGCAGCACTATCAAGAGAGTGTGCAGAAGCAACAGAGCGCTCCAGAATAGTTGATGAGCTTCAGCAGAAGAATTGGCAATGCTGGCTACTTCTGGAAGGAATTTTATGTGGTTCTTCAGTATTATGGTCTGATCGTGTTCCTATTAGTTCCTGGTATCCAGTGTTTGTTTACAGATGACAGAATATTGAAGATCACTGCATGTGCATTTAGCCTAAGACATTAAAAGGTTTCCCTCTGACTACATTAATTGAAATGAAAGATTCAGCTCATTAAACAAATTCTTATTCCCTTTGATTTTCACCCTCAACATAATCTTGAAACTAGACTCTTGAATGTCAGAATTACTCACGACTGTGCATTATGGAAGGGCGTATCAAGTGGTGTCCCACAGGGGGCTCAGTTCTGGGTTCAGTTCAGTGCAATACCTTCATCAGTGATTTAGATAATGGTATAGAGAGTACACATAAAGTTTGCAGACGATACCAAGCTGGGAGCGGTTGCAAGTGCTTTGGAGGATAGGATTAAAATTCAAAATGATCTGGACAAACTGGAGAAGTGGTCTGAAGTAAATAGGATGAAATTCAATAAAGACAAACGCAAAGTACTCCACTTAGGAAGGAACAGTCAGTTGCACACCTAAATAATTGGAAACGACTGCCTAGAAAGGAGTACTGTGGAAAGGGATTTGGCGGTGATAGTGGACCACAAGATAAATATGAGTCAGTAGTATAACATTATTGCAAAAAAAGCAAACGCCATCCTCATGAGTGTTGTAAGCAAGACACAAGAAGTAATTTTTCCACTCTACTCCACTGATTAGGCCTCAACTGGAGTATTGTGTCCCGTTCTGGGCACCACATTTCAGGACAGATGTGGACAAATTGGAGAAAGTCCAGAGATGAGCAACAAAAATTATTAAAGGTCTAGAAAACATAACCCATAACCTCTATGAGGGAAGAACGAAAAAAAATTGGGTTTGTTTAGTCTGGAGAAGAGAAGACTGAGGGGGGACATAACCGTTTTCAAGTATATAAAAGGTTGTTACAAGGGGGAGGGAGAAGAATTGTCCTCTTTAATCTCTGAGGATAGGACAAGAAGCAATGGACTTAAATTGCAGCAAGGGTGGTTTAGATTGGACATTAGGAAAAGCTTCCTAACTATCAGGGTAGCTAAGCACTGGAATAAATTGCCTAGGGAGTTGTGGAATCTCTGTCATTGAGGATTTTTAAGAGCAGGTTGGACAAACACCTGTCAGGGATGGTGTAGATATGAGTGCAGGGGACTGGACTAGAAGACCTCTTGAGCTCCCTTATGGTGCTATGATTCTATGATTATTTTGTATTAATATGATACATTATTGTGGGTGTACGTGCTATTTTTCAATGCAAGTGACAGCCGCTGTCCTCAGGATTTTATCATCTAAGGCTTTGAACCTGGAAACACTCAGCACGTGTAATTTTACTCATGTGAATAGTCCCATTACAATCAATTGAGACTGTTCATGGAAGTGAAGTTCTGTTCATACCTAGTTGTTTGTATGACTTGGGGGCTAAATGATTCTGACTGTAGTCAATTCAAATAATACTGAGAGTCTCCTTGTGGTTTTTTCAGTCTGTTCTCAGTTTCTGTTAAAGCATGAGGTTCCATGATGTGTTCAGATGGTTTTAATTAGTGGTTTAGTTAGCCAATATGATCCAGTCTAGAAGTGTTACGTAATTGAGCAATATCATCTTATGTAGATAGTCAAAACATTGGATTGATCTTTTTATCATGAAAATAAAATTCTAGGGCTCTAACCCTTGGGAAAGATATTAGTAAACTGTATCCAATACTGGGACCTATTCAGTGTCCTGTAATCTAATTCTGTGGTTGATCCTAGTCTCTCCTATAAGTCTCTGTAACCTTTGTAGAGGGAATCAAAATATAAATGATTAATTTTTCCAAAGAATGCTATCTTACCATGATGGCCAAGTGTGATTAGTTCAGAAATGCCTTCCAGCTTTAAAGTGTCCTGTGTACATCAGGCTGTTGTTTTTCACAGACTATGCTGTGCATTTCAATTCTATTGATGCATTTCTTTGACGAAAGCTGCAAGGGGAATAAAGATGGGCACCACATGAAGCCATTCCTTTGACAGTAATTTCAACGAGGAAGAGACATGGAAATACGTAAACCGTTCTTGTTGCACTCCTAAAACTGAAACTTTGTGGCCTTTCTTGTTTGCCATATTTGATTCTCTAATTCTGTTGCATTTGTTTTGGTGCTAGATTTTTTTTTCTCATTTTGAGCCTGATCCTGCCAACTTCCAAGTACCTGACTTCAGTGGGAGTTGAAGGTGCTGGTGAGTTTAGGTTTTTTGTTTATGGCAAACTAGTCATGCCAAATGTTGAGCCCATCTTGGGAGAATCAAACCCTTTTATGGTCAGCATTTTGCAGGATTGGGTCCTTTGTTCTGGAGAATGACTGTATATTGTGCTAGGTGTGGGCTAGCAATTTGAACTCAGGACCCTTGTAGCCTGGGGCAAATTACTTAAACTTTCTGTGCTTCAGTTTTCCCATCTGTAAAATGGGCATGAGAATACTTCCCTATCTTACAGGGGTGCTGAGAAGATTTATTCATATTTGTAAGCTACTTTACATATGAACAGTGCTGTGAAAGCCCTAGGTGGTATTAGTTGCCTTATCAAGACAGAATTTTCTTTATCTACAAGCATCATTAAGAAGATTACCTTGAGCATTGGTGGCAAACAGAGCTAAAGAGAAGAAATTATTTTTGTTTCTGCTTTCTTTCAGAATTTTTCTTTTCCACTTCATCCTGCAGGATCAGAAGCTTTTTGTTTTGTTTTTTCCCCCCTTCCAGTGTGGAATTATTTTGTGTTAAAGAAATTGGGTTAATTTTAACTGACATTCAGTTGCTTTGTGGGTTTGAAACAAAAATGTTTCTGTTTAACTTGCAGAATTCTCCACATTAAAATACAAGCTAAAGAAATCAACTCATATTTTTTAAAGGATGCCTACCTAGGATGCCACACTAAGTAATGGTGCTTTAATTATATGGATGGGGAAGAAGGTTAATTCAAGACTATTCGCTTTATAAAAGATGCAGCAACTTTTGGACCTGGTCCTTTGGAGGAAGGACTCAACACCCACTTACTTCACTGAATGTTGAGGGGCCTTTTGACATCACAGAATCAAGCTGACTGTGTCTGCCTTTGATTTAAATGAAGCCTAGTAACCCTCTCAGGAATGCGGTTTAAGCATGAGGGCAAAATTAGTGTGGATAAAGCTAACCTCTTTAACATCTCAGCTGTTCTCTTAGATCGGAAGCCCACTGAAGTTGACAGGAGACTTTCCACCCTGGATCTGGCCCATAGGATCTCTTGATCTGAAAATGAAGCTGATGATTGAAAGGACTTTAGTGAGGAGAGTACTAAGCCCACCAGGGCTGTCCTTAGGATTTATGAGGCCCTATGTAGTAATATTTAAACTGGTGCCCCTATGATGGACGGCAGCCCGGGCTCGCATGTGCATTTTAGATAAGAGTGGTCTTTTGAAGGATTTATTTAAAAAACTATATGTCTGAAGATCCAAGCATTTACGGCTAACGATGTGCAGATTGTGAATGTAAAAATCTATGCAAGCATTTTTAGAGATGCGATTTTATAATCTTCTGCAACACACTAATGAAATATTTTTAAAGCAAATTTTAAACTAAGGTCCTATAGACTAACATGTTCTGAGTAAATATTACAGTAACACACAACTGTTTTGGTCAGTACATTCAGAAACTGACAGTATATACCTGGGGGTTGGCAAATGCCTGTTAAGTGGCTTCCTTATCACTTGAGTGGCTCTTTAACAGTTTCAATGTTGTGCTAATAGGGCTGGCCAGCTGCAAGGCTTTTCACTTTTAAGTACTGGATCCCCTCTGGAGGAAGATTCAGCAGGCTGCAGCAGTCAGCTGTGGTAGTAGTCTGCAGGAAGGGTCAGATTAGAACAGGGATAGGAAGAGGCAGGAGGGTGGACACTAAGACCCAGGGATGCCCCAAATTTTCAGGTGCCCTCTGCAGCCTCGTTTGCTGTGTATACTTAAGGGCACATCGTCACTGGCTTGTGTAGTTGCTGCACAACGCTGGGAGAGAGCTCTCCCAGTGCTCTAAAAAACCAGCTTCCACGAGGAGTGTAGCTGGTGCACTGTCTACACTAGCACGTTACAGTGCTGAAACTTGCAGCGCTCTGGGAGGGGTGTGTTTTTTCATACCCCTGAGCAAGAAAGTTGCAGTGCTGTAAAGTGCCAGTGTTGACAAGCCCTTAGGAGGGCGCTGAAGCCCACCTTTTAATTGAAGGATATTCTGTAGCCAATTGCTGAAGGCTCTTGAATAGTTTAGTGAGGATTTCTGGGTGAAGAGAAGGCCCTTTTTATGTCTCTAGCTATGAGTAGTCCATAATCTTGAACGATGAAGGCCAGCTTGCCTCCCCAGGAGTCGCTGGAGGACAGACAGCTATAGATTATTTAAAAGCCAAGATATCCTCTAATGAAGTTTTTATCCGCCGCTCTTGATTTGTCAGAAGTCCCAGGATGCATAACTTCATGTTGACCCACTTCTGAAATCGAACCTCAAAAACCACATTTCATGTGACTGCCATGGCCTACAGTTATTTGTGCTACTGTAGCAAAATTAAAATATCCATCTCTGTTAATGAGCAGCTCTGTGTCCTTCTTGAAGCACTGAGATTCTCTTCAATTCTCCAGGTTTTACCCTCTCCTCCCCACCTGATCCCTGGAGGGCCTGTAGCATAGACACTATCTTCTATCAGAAGTAATTTTCTTTGGAACTCGTGAACCTGGCTCCTTAATCAGCCAGAGGGGCCTCTCCTGGTTGATGAGAGGCCCTCTCTCCCCCTAGGTGTTCAGCGTGTTGAAACTTTAGTCCTTCTGGTCCCTGCTGGCTCAGGAATGAAAAATCCTTTTCTACCAAAACTTATGAAAAATGGATGATAGTTAATGTTTGACATCTATGCACATAACTTTTAAGGGAAAAGGGTGGGGAGGGGTGAATCAAAGCTGGAACATAACAGCTGCCCTTAATTTAGCACAGTATAGAATCTATTTATCTCTTGTACTTTCTTTCCTAAGCAGTTTAATGAAGCGGAAGTTTAATGGACCTGGAAGCCTGAATTTTTAAAACACTTTATCGTAATAGGCAGTGAACCAGCGATTACTGAACTTGTTAGCCGTCTGATTCCTTTGGGGTTCCAGTCATCTAATCAGTATTTCCTGCACATAAGACTGAGATGCGCTTCTGGTAACTCTTCATCTTGAACAAGTTAGGAGTGAGGTAATAAGAAGACTAGGAAGGCACTGTGGTCCAGTGGCACAGGCATCAGCCCATGAGTCAAGGTTCTACTACTTTATCTGCCACTGGAATTCTGTGTGACTGCCCTGTGCTCAGTTTCGTGAAAGCTTATGCTCAGATAAATTTGTTAGTCTCTAAGGTGCCACAAGTACTCCTTTTCTTTTTACATATTCAGCACTGGCTTAAGACTTTGGCATTGTGGCTGCCCACTCCAGTTTGACACTAGTGCCCCTTAATTTGGATAAGCTAGATGTACAGTATGTAAAGCAATGCATGTTATGAAGACGATGGAGCCACTCCTATTTATTTTTTCCCAATGCTGGAAAAGGAGCACTCGAAATTAAAAGGTAACAAAGCTTAAATGGATAAGGAAACAACATTTTGTGCCAGCAGGCATAATTAATGTGGGGAATTTGCTGTTGCATGGTGTTCCTGAGAATGGTAGTTTAGAATGGGGTTATCAGTGATTCTTTAGCTTTTAACAAAGGTGGGCGACATCTTAATAGAGAGAGACTGTCTTGTGGACACACTGCCCTCTGATTGAATTTTCCCTCGCGTAACATCCAGTGGCAGTTGCACGAGTAATTATTCGACATACAAAAGTAGTGTTAGGAAAGTACTGAATGCTTTTTCTTAGCAGCTTTTTATGCAATTTAGTATCTGGAAATTATGATGAAGTGCCAGCACCATGTAACCTGCCAGCTCTCTGGGAATCACCATCAAAACCACAGACTGGGAACTTATGGACAAAAGGGAAGGAAGAGAAGATGTATGAAATAGCCAGAAGCTATTGGTCAGAAGCTTAAATGTAACGGAGGTTGATGGCAGAGAAATGGGAGTAATGCATAAATTACACTTCTGGTAGGGTGGTTGGTTATCAGAGAAACAAGTTTCTTGATCTTACTGGTTCTCTAGTCTAGTGCACACCAAACAGAGCAATAAACATGGGAATAAAAGTGGATTGCTTGTTTATGATGCTTGTTGATTATGGTGTGTGCCCTTTGGGCTCGTTTCCAAAACTAAGCAATAACAGAAGAATTATTTTGTATACAGTGCTCCAAAATTAAATTAGGTGCAAATAAAAACACAAGGGTATTGGTCCTGCATTTTCTTCTGTGGAAGCAGACTGCTCTCTTGTCATGTTGGGCTGGGCATGAGTGCAGTGGTCCATGTGTGTGAATTGCCATGCAGGAGTGTGGCCATGGTCTCTACTTTGAGAAGCTTACATGCTAATTTTAGGCAAAACAGGTGAATGGGAGGGGGAAGCAGAAGGGTTACAGAAAGATGACATGAAAGCTCACTTACGGAGTGCATCCATCTTTTATCCAGTGACCTCTGTGCTGTACAGATATTAAGTCACACAGCCCTGCTCTGAAATACTGTAGGAAATTGTTATTGTGTCCAGTATGGAGATAGGGAAACAAAGGCACAGAAAGGTTAAGGGCCTCGCTTCCAGAAGTGCTGAGCATCTAAAATGCCAGTGGAAGTCCGTGGGGATTGTGGGTGCTTCGTAAAACGTGCCTGCAGTGAGTTGCCTAGTGTCAAACAGGAAGTCAATGGTAGAGCCGGGACTAGAACCAAGGAACCTTAACTCACAGTCCTGTGCTCTGTTCATTAAACCATGCTTCCTCTAGTATGTAGGATCATAGAATCATAGAATCATAGAATATCAGGGTTGGAAGGGACCCCAGAAGGTCATCTAGTCCAACCCCCTGCTCAAAGCAGGACCAATTCCCAGTTAAATCATCCCAGCCAGGGCTTTGTCAAGCCTGACCTTAAAAACCTCTAAGGAAGGAGATTCTACCACCTCCCTAGGTAACGCATTCCAGTGTTTCACCACCCTCTTAGTGAAAAAGTTTTTCCTAATATCCAATCTAAACCTCCCCCACTGCAACTTGAGACCATTACTCCTCGTTCTGTCATCTGCTACCATTGAGAACAGTCTAGAGCCATCCTCTTTGGAACCCCCTTTCAGGTAGTTGAAAGCAGCTATCAAATCCCCCCTCATTCTTCTCTTCTGCAGGCTAAACAATCCCAGCTCCCTCAGCCTCTCCTCATAACTCATGTGTTCCAGTCCCCTAATCATTTTTGTTGCCCTTCGCTGGACTCTCTCCAATTTATCCACATCCTTCTTGAAGTGTGGGGCCCAAAACTGGACACAGTACTCCAGATGAGGCCTCACCAATGTCGAATAGAGGGGAACGATCACGTCCCTCGATCTGCTCGCTATGCCCCTACTTATACATCCCAAAATGCCATTGGCCTTCTTGGCAACAAGGGCACACTGCTGACTCAAATGGATGTAATTACAGTGTTAATAGTAATGTTTTGGACTAGAAAACATGAATTTCCTGCTTTGCAGCATTTTTCATTTGACTCTTCTTTGGAGTAAATATCTTAACAGAAGAATTATACCCATGACTCTTACCTCGGCCACTGTTGTGACTTCACTCTTGCCACTTTAATCTCTAGAAAAGTAGCTGTTTACTAGTGATTTTTTGGGGAGGCTGTGGTGGGTGGTGAACTTCCACTGTTAGGTGCTATGTTGGTGATCAGAGGAGTTTTCTGGGAGTTGAGAGCTAACTCCTGACTCTCCCAACTACCAGAAACCCTCTATGTTCCCAACCCTGTTCCTATGGGGTGTCAGTATTAGAACTTGGATGTGCCTGAGTGGTACATGGTCAGTTCCTATGCTCCACGCTTGCATCTCTGGTGTGACCTGCCTCTCTAGCAGTTCTTTTTTAGGCTAGACACCAGCACCTAGGAGGTGAGGCCAGGTCAGCAGTGCAGGTTGGTGCATGTGGGAATGAGTGATCTGGCAGGGAGAATGAATCAGCCATTTGAAGACCGGAATGTGGGTGTGTTAAGGAGATGAGAGAGGCTTTATTTGGAGATGGAGGCTTGGTCTTGTCTTTGAGATGGGAGGGAGACAGTCTGAAGTTTCTTGATCATCTAAGAGTTGAGAGGGAAGCAAAAGGTACAAGCTCAAAACGAGATATAATATGACCGAAATTCAAAGGATTCCCATTAAGTTTCTGTTGAATTTGTGACCCTGTCACCTGATTTTTCAAAGGCGGTGAGCACCCACGGCCCCTATGACTTCGCTTGGAGTTCCGGCTGCTGGGCTCCTCTGAAACTCTGCCCCAAAAGAGTGAAGTAGATAGTCTTTTCTACCATTTCCAAAGGGGCTTGACAAAATCAGAACTAAGTAATACTTAGTCTATTCAAACTGTATGAAATGTAGGTAGACAACCCAGTGCCTTTAATAACCATTTGTTTTCTATAGAATGACAATAAAGTTATTGTAGGTTCTTTGATGTCATTGACCTTAAATATTAGAAGATGAAAGCTATAGAGAAGCAATTTTGTATACTACAGTACAAGCATTGTTTATTGTCTGCATACAAAGGCATTTCCCTTTACCTGGAGATTGCTTGAAATAAGCATATGACAACAGGTCTTGAAGATCCTACAAAGATTAGGCTTGATGAACTTGGGAAAAATTAATTTTCTGTCTGAATGTGTTTGCAAATTCTTTTTTTAAGAGACGCTGTAAGGCTGACTCTCTTGAGAAACTGTAGCAGAGTGGTACGGTTCCGACATCTTTTAAGCAACCTGAATGAGATTGCTGATTCCCAGTGCTCAGGTGGGCTTGTTGTAGGGTCTTAAATGTGGTTTTTTTTTTTTTTTTTTTTTTGGTACTACAAAGAATGTAGCCTCTTTATACCATTTATTTTTGGAGTTCTGTTTCTCAGACAGGAGCTACTGTATCTACCAACAAGTAGTAAGACAAGGTGTTCTTACTGAAGCATGCACACTATGAGGCACAAGAATTTTCCTTGAGCAAACCATATATAAATCAAATGGAACATGCTCTTGCACATACACTGGGCCTACAAGAATAATAATGACCATCTGGGAGGGCATTAATTCTCGGCAAATAACTACAGGCTGGACGGAGTTAGGACTCACCAATTGCCTGGAAATGCTTCATCCCAATGATCATTATTACTGCTATAAGATATGAAAACATTGGGATCAAAACTTCTGAACACTGACACTGACCTTGAAAAGGTTACTGGTTTTGCTTTTGAACAGGTCCACCAAAGTGTTTCTAACCTTGGCAGATAGTGGGATATGGTGCCATAAAATCACACTGTATTGATTACTATTTTGGTTCTTCTTTCACTATTCTGATTTTGACATAACTGTAGCTATCAGTTTTGTGGGCTCTGTTAGAAACCAATGCTTTGTATCTGAAAACCTGGAATCCCAGATTACAAATGATGTAAAGCATTAATCCTTAACTCTAGCGGCTAGTGAGATACTAATTAATAAAATTAACAAGATTGTTAGATTTCCAGTACCGTGAGATGTTCATACGTAGATCTGGTGTTTCATGAGATACTGGACCTTGAAGATATCCCTGGTCTGTTGTACTGCTAGTACTTTGATTGGCTGTTGTGGTTAGATGTTGACAGATGTTTGTCTGTGTGTGTATGTTCCCGCTGTGTGCTGCCCCAGCCCAGCGCAGACAGCTGGCCCAGCAGTCCTTGAGCAAACCGCCCAATGACCACAAGATCCATTAAAGGATGAAGGCACCCAACCGAGTTTATTGTCGATGAAGAGCGTACTGGTATCCCCCAAACTCTACCGGACCAGTAATGTGTGCCCGTAACAATGGACCAGCTCAATGAATGGCAGGACTTTCCGTTCCTCCCTAGGCTACACAAAGATACTCCCTCTGAGATGCATCATTATATCCCGATACAAAAAAGTTAGTACTGCCTCTTTGACATAGTTAGTTACTGCCCCCTGACTTGGCTAGTTATTACCAATTACCTTGTACATGTTGGTTCAATCAAACCATCTTTACTACGTACTGTCATCCTGATCTTATCTTCTAGGAGGAGTCAGTGTGTTCTTGTTATCCTTGGGGAATGTTTTTGTACCATTCTTGATATTGGGATGTTTCGGTACCAATTGATATCGGGATGTGTTTGTGAGTATTCTGTGACTAGCACTTCTTAGGAATATGTGCTTTTGCAATATCAGCCCTGTTCTTGCCAGATTCTGTGAGCAGGTCCTGCCTCATACCAGGCCTCTGATGCAAGGGCTTATGTTTCAGGCTCTCTTCCTACTACAGGTGTGATCCAGGAGGCAATATCAAATCTCAGTCCTTGGATTGGTGACATTTTCAATCTCTGAAATGTAAAGAGAAAAATAAGTAATGGGCTTTTGTGCTGGAAAGTTGTTGCATTATTGCCATGGGTAGAGCTCTGTTTTTCCAGTACAGGTATTTTGGTCTTTATGGGAAAGTCCTGTAGAATTTAATGGACAATTGTATCACTGCTATAGAATTCTGTAGGATGGTAGAAAGTTCTATGGACATGATGTTCTGTATTAATTTCTCTCAGTCCTCAGAGTGATTTCTTTAACAAAAATATACAAGGACTTCCCATAAAAAGATTAACAAATCTCATGCATAGTATGTACTCGTTACCTTTTAAAAGACCTGTTTGTGTTTTGTCAGCCTTTTATCGTGATCTCTGTATTTATTTTGTTCAAATTCCTGATTTATGTAAGATCCTAGTGATGACTTCATCTTTCTTCACTTCTGTAAGACTCTTTCATTAGCATGGCTCAGTCCTATATTTGATTATTATGAAATAGAAGATTTACTGCTATGAGTAATACCCATGAAGCCAGTGGCACCACTCATGGGGGTGAGCCCTGTTCCCAGTTGTGTGTGTTGCAACATCATACTCTAATCAACAGGAAAGCAAGATTACATTCTCAAGATTCTGCTAGACTTGGCAATTTGGGTAAATGTATGGGACACAGCTGGAGAACCATTGAAAGTCTTGCCAGAAACAGATAGTGTAGGAGCTTCATTGCTGCCCTAATGGGAGCATGATGATGATGTATGGGGAGGTAAGTGTTTTTAAAAAATCCCATAGTTATTGTAGAACGGACAATATTTCAACATCTGTCAGTTATAAAACAAGGGGAAAAAAAGAAAAGGAGATGAGCTGTAACCTGCCTCAGGAAAAAAGATTTTTAAAAAGGCTGATCAAATGCATCCAATATACAATACATCTAGAGGCTGTCAACATGTTAAATGCAAATCTCAGATAACCTCAATGTGATGTAAAATAGAAGCCTTTGAGCTTCCATCTGTTTCTATTCTTTCTCTTAAATGTTTAATGTCTCATATTTTATTTTTACTTTTTTTGTAATACCCTCCTGAAAAACATTTTCCTTTGCTCACTTTGGGTGAAATTCATCCCAATGCAGCAGTACTTAAGTGGTGCATAGGCCAGGTACTGGCAGTCTGTACGCAGGTAGATTTCACCTTAACTTTTATATATGTGTCAAACTTGTTTCTCTTGCCTACTTCTGGACTTCTAATGGAGCTGAAGCTAATGTGGCTCTGTCCTTGTTTGGACAGGCAGCATTGTCTAGTGTTTAGCACAGGTGACTTGGGAGTTAGGAGTCCTGAGTTCTTTTCCTAGCTCTACTACTGTATGACTTTAGTCTTGTGTAGAAAGGGGAAAATGACACAAAGCGCTGTGGAGCCATTTTTCTAAATGATGGTTACTGTCACTGAAAATAACCTTGTACAGTCAATTTTCAGGGTTTGGATTTTGTATGTGTATGTATAAGGGTTCCCTGCCCTGTTGTTGCAATTATAGTCTTGCTTCTCCTGTCCCCAAGCACCCACAGCCCCTTGAACAAAATAATAGTGTGGTGAGAAAAATAGTGCATTGTTCAAACCATAGTGGGTCTTGGTGTCTCCCCCTAGCTGTTGGGAAGATCTTCGTAATACCAGAAAAAGACAGGTAGGAGAGCCCTTTAATAAACGTATTGCAACAACCAGTTTTCATTTGAGAGAAAAGATTCCAGCGTTTGTATGCATTGGAGGGAGGAGAAAGGAAGATTAATGTAATTGTAAAAATATACTTTTAGAATCTGCTCCAGCCAAACACTTTAAACATGCGAGTAACCCCATTGGCATCTGTGGACTACTCACATGCTTAAAGTTAAGCAGGTGCTTATGTGCTTGGATGGATAAAGGCTTTAAAGTCTAGTAACTTGTGAGGTGCCAAGGATCCAAGTGTTAGGGCTGTATTTCCATCAGTTTGGTTAAGTGGATCATTAAGCATCAGGTGTTTATTTCTTCTAATATTAAATTTGTTCATAGTTTGCAGAATTATTACATCAAGTAAGCATTTAAAATGAGTATATCGGTGTTTCTATTTTGATCTTCATGAAGGGATGTGAGTTGCTGGTCTCTGGGGAAAGGAATCTTTGCCAGGCCTTGCCCACTACTGCTTCACTGGGGGCTTGTCTACACGGCTAGTTAGTGCACGGCAAACCAGGGTGTGACTCTACAGTGCACTAGCTTGCTGAGCACTAAACTCACCGTGTGAACCCTGTTGCTACTCGCTAAGAAGCTCCATAGTAGGTCTTGATATACTCCTCTTTCACAATATAACAACTCCCATTTCACACGGGTGTACAGGAAAGCGTACCATGGAACTTGTAGTGTGTGGTAGTGTGGTCCGCGCAGCAAGCTGATGCTCAGCAAGCTGGTATGTTTCTGGATCTTGAGCCAAATCTCACTGTCTGCTCCAACTGCTTTTATTATTTCTGGTTTCAGAGTAGCAGCCGTGTTAGTCTGTATTCGCAAAAAGAAAAGGAGTACTTGTGGCACCTTAGAGACTAACCCATTTATTTGAGCATAAGCTTTCGTGAGCTACAGCTCATTTCATCGGATGCATCAGATAAATTGGTTAGTCTCTAAGGTGCCACAAGTACTCCTTTTCTTTTTATTGTTTCTGTAGATCTTACTTTTGGGATTCCTTTATGGTTGTCTCATAGATATTGGGGTTTCCCACCCTGAGAAATTGGCAACAGTATTCCCAAACACTGTTTGGAACCCGAACATGCACCACCACACTACTATTTAGCTAGGTAATGTATATAGCATCCATAGTCATGTGGTGTCTGATCACCTTGAAAACATTAATTAATTTATTCTCCGTGTCTTGAGAAACTGGGAAGTATTATCACCCAGATAGGAAAATGAGGCACAGATTTTATTTAGCGTGTGCCTAGTCGTTGAGCCAAGCGATGGCCTCTTCAGTGGCGTGATGCCGTTCTTCTAGGCCACCGCTGAACCTAGTCAGCAGGCATTGCTCGACAATGTGTGTGATCGTCTGTGCTGCACCACAGCTGAACAAAGGGCTGTCACGAAGGCCCCAGCGATACTGGTTGGCTGCACAGAGACCTTGCCAGGTCCGGAACCTGTTCAACAGGGGCCATTGGCAATAGGGCAAGTCAAAACCAGGCGGGCAAACTGTGGGGTCGGCGACGAGGGACTGGTTGGGGATTATAACAGATATCCATTCCTCTCACCAGAGTGTTTCCGCCCTAACATCCTGACATGGCAGATGAGACCATAATGGGAGACGTGACGGCAAACGTGCAGCTGGTTTAAAAAGGTCATTGTGCAGTGGCAGGCTTGAGTTGGTGCATACCTTTTTCAGTAACTTGCCAGTGGCAACCTCTCACCTAAAATGAGATGGGGCAATATTGCTCAGAACTGGAAGCCATGGGAGTGGAGTCGGACGCAAGGTGCTGGAGGTGATATGCATGGTGGCATGTAACTGCGTATCCACCAGTTTCGTGTGTGACGATCAACTCCAAACGGGTGTGCAGTCCTGCGCCACTGAGTACGAGGTGGCAAGAGCTGACATCCCCAAAGTTGGAGCATGAGCACCCCATGATGAACCTGCCAGGCACAGAGAGACAGTATATCTTGTCTAAGGAAGTGTGTCACAGAGCTAGGAAATAAACTCTGATCTTCTAAGTCTTAGTCCAGTGCTTAAAGAGTGAGATCATTCTTTCTTTTCTCTACACATCAGCAAGCCTATGCTCAGTTGCGTAGCTATCCAGCACTGGTTTGTTCAAACTGGGATGTGCAGGATTTTCTTTAGATTTCCCTCCTTTCCCTTGTGACAAAACCCATTCTTATATAGGATGGATTCCACAAGCTATGGGCTATGCATGTTTTAGCAAGGTGCTTACTCTATAAAAAAAATGTTGAAATTGATTCAGGTGGAGTTAGGAGCATACAGTAGCCTTCATCATGGAGATGTATAACAGATGACTTTGCAACATTGAGGTGTGTTGTCATACAAAAGAATAGCTATCCGTGGAGTCAACAAGCTGGAACTAAGTAACATCTGTCTGTCCAGAAACAAAAGTAGAGAATCTTTTGAGGTTAATATTTTTAACTTGCTCATAAGCAATTTAAAAAATGAGGTGGAGGTGAGGAGTGGTTGCGTGACGCTAGTTAAGGTTTGTACAGTACCAGTGTGTGATCAACTTGCCAAGTCTCTAACAATTACAAGGCCACGAAGATAAATCTGTACTCACAAAACTAGACTGATAGGACTGGCTTTTTTTAGGATAGTTGAACACATTTTGCAGAGAAGATGTACTAACAAATCCTAAACAGCGTTTCAATCTGTTAATCTTTCTATTGGCATGCTTTGTCCAATCACAGACTAAAAGTGTGTTAGGACAAGAAAAAAAAATTAACGATCTGCACAGCTGCAAGCTGTATGCTACTACAAGATAAAAACGGATTGATGAGTGACAGTAACTCCTGCAGTCCAGAGTTAAGGCCTAGTGTCCTACAAGCGCTATGTGCATCAGGGAGTGCCTGCAAGATTGGGTCTTCGGTGTATAAAGTTAGAACCCAGTTCTGCAAAGAGAACACTACAGGCAGACCCCCTGCACCTCACCAAAAGCCTGCTGAGGTCAACAGGACTCAGTGTGGGCACAGAGACCTGCCCACACGCTTCTCTTTGCAGGATCAGGGCCTTAGCTTTTTGGCCACACCACAATTTGCCAACCACAAGTGATCAAAAATCATGAGTCAGGCCCCCCAAAATCATGATATAGATAGATAAAAAGAATACCAGAATAGGACATTATTTACTTATATATTTTTATCCGAGTGAGCAGAATGTTTGCATTTTCCTCTTGTGGTGAAGAGGATTCTTGATTTGGAAGCCGTTTTAAACTGTAGCAAAGATTAGGAGCTAGGTCAGGTTTTATATGGATCTGCTTTTTGTCCAGGCATAGCAGCAAACAGATGTTCAGACAGGAAAAGCAACCTTTCCTTCGCATCAGATGCAATTATAAAAGGTGGTCCTTTCTGATATTGTACAGAATTAATGTTTTTTGGGTTGGCGAAGAGACATTCAAGAAGGTCAGGTGAAGGAAAAAAAAGTCTGCTCTAAAAAAATTTGTGTTCTTATAATTCTTTCCTTAGTTTTTCATTTTCCATCAAGGTTTTTTGATAAACCATTTCATTGAATTTCTTTTACATGGACCTCCCTGAGGTGGGTGGGCTGGTCAGTTTGTTTATTTATTTATTTATTTTTGAATAACTGCCTTGTTGGGTAGGATTGTAGACTACTGAGATATTGACATTGTCATAGTAACTAGAACTGCAGCACTGGCTGGCAGCCAGAAATCCTGGTGAATCATGGCTTGAACGTGGGTGTCTCTGCAAATGGAATAACTTCTGATTCTTACAATAGGATGAATCAACGAAGTAGTGTTCTTTGAGATACTTTGAACAGCTTATTTCCCTTCCCCTTGGTGCCCCCATTTTATTGCCTTCATTTTAAAACTAGGATGTTAAAACCATCTATTTCCTCCATGCTTGAGCAGTAAATACACTATTGTGCAGAAAATGTTGCAAGGAATATTTTTTCTATTGCAATTGAAAGATTAATTAAGAAAATAAATGATAAAAGCTTCCAACCGGAATTTTGAAATTGACTAATTTGACTTCAGTTACCTTTGTAACTTTAGAACAGTTTCCTGTGCTGTACATTTGCATGTGGTGTTACATAGGACACCGGCATGTGATAATTGCAAGCCATATTTTTACAGTGCTTCCACCCTTTTTGCAAATGCTGTTTGTGCCCACAATTCCACTGTTGGTTTTGTGTATCAGCAACTAAAAGTATAACTCTTAACACTTGATTGGCCAAGGACTTGACTCTGGAAACACACACATAATTTACATGCTGGGATTGCTCAAGGTGTGATTTGCACCCTCACCAAAATGAGGCTGGGGTAGAGGGTCCCTTTTAAAAATCTGCTCCTCTAGGCTTCATTCTGTGGTAGTGTAACCGAGTTAGTTGGCTGACTGATCGTTGTTTGGCTCATCTACAGAACCCCTAAAGGGTTTGTGGTTTCGTTTATGGGGAAAGGCCATCCATCTCTGGAACTAATTCTGAGAGAATATTTGGGGGTGTGTGTGTGTGTGTGAGAGAGAGCGAGAGAGAGAGCTTCATGCGTGGGGCGGGGGGGGGGGGGAGAGAGACTGTACCAACAAAACTGGCAGCAGGAGGAGAGCTGTCTTTGTACCAGGGCTTTGGAGCAGAGTCTGGAACTCGAGTGCGGAGCAGCTCCGGAGCAGTGGAGCTGCAGGTTTTTGCCTGGAGCGGAGCTGGAGCACAGCTCCAAAGCCCTGCTTTGTACCTTCTTTCAGTAATACATGGATGTGGTTTTGTTGTGTAACTGAACTTATGCTGGTGTGATTATTCTGGGTACTCTGCTTTGGTAACTCACCAATAAGTAGACCGCAAGCTTGTATAACAGTACCAAGGCTCATGTTAAGGATACAAGTTGGTGGTAAGTCTTAGATATAAGGGACACAAGGACAATACTGCAGAAAGCTTAAAATATTGTTTAATTTTTTAAAATTGTAAATACTTTCTGCAGTCTCAGCTTCTTGAGTTACTATGTCAGCTATCAATTTGCAATAATAAAAAGCAAGATCATATGATCGTGTGGAAGAGGTAAAATGAGGGAACTATATTCCAACCCATGAGGGAGAATGGGAAGAATGTTTAACACCTGTTCACATCATACATTCAGAAGTCTCTATGCTTAATTATCTTATAGATACTTGAGAGAAGCTGTATATTTTACTTTTCTAAACATATATACAGTAATTTGTGAAAACTTCAAGATGTTTGGATACATCTTTTTAAAATTACTTTAATGCTGAAAGTAAGGGATGCGTTTACAGCATATATTCATGCAGTCTAAGGGCCAATCCTGCAAATGCTGATTCACATGGGTAATCCCTACTTGCATAAGGAATACTCACTGAATGACTATAAGGGTTGGCAGAATGAGGTTGTAAATTTGCATTAAAGACCTGATCCGAATCCCATTGAAGTTTATAGGACTCTCTCCATTGACTTCAATGGGATTTGGATCAGGCTCTAAGAACTCCATGCTGCATCAATGGGAGCTTTTCTAGCAATTTGAATGGGAACAGGACCGAGCCCTAAATTCATTAGCTTGAGCGAACTGTCAGTGGGTCTCCGTGAGTTTTATTCTGTGGATTTGATGGATGGCTTTTGCTAGGGAAGGAAGAGGTCAGGGAGGCTCTGAAAAGTAAAGTCTTTAGCGTCAATAAATTGCTTTTAGATCACGTTAATCAGGAAGGGAATTTGTGGTTTATCTGCTCTATTTTCAGCTGCTGTCACTGAGGTTGAAGAATTACATTGTCATGTTTTCAGGCTTTCAGAGGCTGTGTGGGTAAGATGAAATTAAGACAGAACTACTTACTTAAAAAGCTTTGAAAGAAAACCTCACTGAGATTAAAACTTTCCATTGATATGAGGTTCCTATAGGGATATCTAGGAGCAAATGTGCTTTTTCATTCAATATAAAATCACTGCTTTGCACTAATTAAAACTTACAGTGAACTCCTTTTTTATATTTATTAGCTTTGTTGTTGTAAGTTTTTAAAAGGACTTAGTTTAAAAGTCACAGTCCTCTGAGCTTTCTTTAACCTGCCATTGTTACAACATGTAAGATTTTTCCTGTATCGTTTGTTTTTTCTGCTCTGTGCATTTGACAGCACTTTGTGCATAGTCATTTTCATGATTTCTTTTACATAGTCTGTCAGTTTTGCCTGTTTGTTTTTGTGGGGTTTTTCCCACAAGCAACAGGGAAGAGGACAAATGAAAAAAAAACAAAACAAAAAAAGAAGGAAAATGTGATTGGCAGGGAAACTTGGGGGTAAGCATAGAACCTGGAATGACTTCCAACTTTTTTTAAAAATTGCCTTATTTTCTTTATATGGTAAAGACCCATTGGGCCCTGTTATTTTTATTATGGTAAAGGCCCCCATTGAGGATCCATTGCGCTAAGCGCTGTACAGACAGATAGTAAGAGATTGCAAATTCTATGGGGCAGGAACAGTCTAAGTAGACAAGAGAAACTTTAGAGGCACAGAAATATGAAGTGACCTCCCTGAGGTCACACAGCAGATCATTTGCAGGGCTGGGAATAGATCTCACGTCTCCTGGGACTTAATACAGTGCTTTGTCCATTGGAACAAATAGGTTCTCTAGGGCTATGTCTACACCACAACCTGTGCTGTCATATTTTATGTTGCTGAGGGGTGGGACTAAACCATCCCCCGTGCGACAGACGTTACACTGACATAAGCGCTTGTGTGCACAGCGCTGTTGGTGGGAGAGATTCTCCTGCCAACATTGCTTCTGCTGCTCACGGAGGTGGGTTTTTTATGCTGGAGAGAAGTCTCCCATCGCCGTTGCAGGGCTGCGTGTATTTCAGACCCGGGCTATGTGGTGAGCTGCTTGGCAGAGACTGTGGAGCTTCTCTTTACTGGTTTCAGAGTAGCAGCCGTGTTAGTCTGTATTCGCAAAAAGAAAAGGAGGACTTGTGGCACCTTAGAGACTAACCCATTTATCTGAGCATAAGCTTTCGTGAGCTGTAGCTGTAGCTCACGAAAGCTTATGCTCAGATAAATTGGTTAGTCTCTAAGGTGCCACAAGTCCTCCTTTTCTTCTCTTTACTCTGTACCACAGTTTTGGGGGAGTCCTTAGTGGTTTTAAGCACTGCTTGCCGCATTAAAAAAAAAAACCCAACACTCTTAAGTTTTACAATTTTAAAAAAATCAAGTAGAATAAATGCAGATGTGTTGAAGCCTTTATTGATCTATATAGTTGACACCCTATTTTAACTGTGATACTTGGTGAATGAAGGGTAGAGTGAGCTGCCCTGTGTGATTGCCTTGTTATAGGTGCCAAACTACGACAGTGAATAGTATCGGTTCGCTAAAGACCAAATCCTAGTCCCACTGAAGTCATTGAAAGTTTTTTGTCATGAACTTCAGTGGAACCAGGATTTGACTGTAAATGATGCAGGAGAAGTCCAATAAATGATAGCAGACCCAACCTGCTTTCTGTTTCAAGTGTAAACCTGGAGAGGAGAGTCTGAACATTAAAAGATTAGCCCACATCATAATATTCCTATAATTCTTCTATAATGCCTTCTATCTGAGAATCTCTAAGTGCTTTATAAACATTAGGGGTTATACCGTACAACTCTGCTCTCTTACAGCCCTCCTTTACATGGTTATTTTGTGTTAACAGAGGTGTAAAGAGGTTTTGTAACTTGCTCAAGTTCACACCACAACCTGTGGGCAGAATCCAGACTTCTCCTGTCTCCCAGTGCCATGTTTTAACCACTAGAGTATGTTGTATTTCATTGCTGTCACTTCCTCATTTGTACTTGGCGTTCTGTATTTGACAATTTAACAAAGCAGAACAGGAAAAGGCTTGATTTTCAGATTGTACCTTTTTCTGATCAAGTAGCATATTACACTCCGGGACTGCATAATTTATCTCACTTAGAGCCTGATCCTGCAGTCATCATTCATGTTGGGTTGTACTTTACTCTATGAGTGGTCTCATGAAATCAGTGGAGCCTTCATTCACAGAGTCAGATACTACTCAGCATCACTAATAATAGCAAAACTGAGCCCTTTGGGATAGGGACCATGTATTTCTTCCATGCCAAGTACACTGATGGCTCTCATCAAGTAATAAATAACTGCGATTTTAGTCTTCATTAAAAATGTTTAAATTCAGCACAAGGAAGAAGACTGAAAGCAGCTCATGTGTTTTTGTTTTCTTTGGCGGGGGATGTTGATTTATTATTTGATTTCTCTCCAGACTCTCTCCCAGAGAAACCGCTTGTGTTTTCTTCCGCTTTGCAGCGCGTGTTCCTAGGTTCATTGAAAAGAAGGTAGTTAGTTGAAATCTGGTCCTTTTTGGAAAAATTGTAATGAGACCCTTGAATATCAACCACCTCAATCCCATGCTCCTCCGGCATTGTGGCAGCTTTGAGAGAGTGGTATATTTGTCAATTTGCATGTGAAATTTGATAAGTTGTTCCAGCTGTCACCTACTTGTGAATAATGAGATGAGGACCACCTGGCTGTAGATCTATATAAAAAGTACTTGTTCTTGGTTATTTCACACTGCCCAATAAAATTCACGGAATTGTCTGGAGCAGTGCTACTCAAAGTAGTGGTCCGCGGACCGGCACTGGTCCGCGAGCCATCGGCTGCCGGTCTGCGCGCACATTGGGAAAAAAAATTGCTGGTCCCCCACATCAGATAGCTTGAGAAGCACTGGTCTAGATGACTCATTTCACTTGTCCTTTAAGCAGGTATGCACTAGCTCAGAGCCATGATGAGCAGTAAAGAACCATAGATTCATAGAATATCAGGGTTGGAAGGGACCTCAGGAGGTCATCTAGTCCAACCCCCTGCTCAAAGCAGGACCAATCCCCAACTAAATCATATCCCCAACCATAATCAGGAATGGTTTTTCTTCATCCTAACTCTTCCTTTGCCCCCCTAGGTACCTGCCCAAACTGGCAAGCTGTGTGGGTCATCTGGGGAGGAAAACAGAGTTGCATTTTTGTGTGTTTCATTGACTGAGAGCTTGTGGGATGGGGACAGAATGGAAAATGTGGGAAGAGCATTACACTGTAAATACGCAAAAAGAAAAGGAGGACTTGTGGCACCTTAGAGACTAACCAATTTATTAGAGCATAAGCTTTCGTGAGCTACAGCTCACTTCCTCAGATGCATATCGTGGAAACACGGTCTCTGGTTATGGGCACCTGATGTACATGCCTTCCTGCCACCCCATAACTTAATATATTACTATTTTCTAGTAGTCTTAATGAGATAACTGGGATTTTAATACACTCATCTCATATGAAATCCTCAGTTTCTAGAGCTGAAATGTCTTCTTTTTGCCAGAAGTGCTGTAAATTCATGGCTGCATGGCAACTTTTGGAGTAGCTGCTCCATTGATCAGTGTTTTCAGTGACATCCTGTCACTCAAGATGTTTTGATATTTGCATTTGAGATTGTTGCCGCTGAAGTTGTTTATCCCGTGGACATTTGTAACAGGTTTTTTAATGCCGTCCTGTGCTCCAAACCTGTGGTGTAATACCGCTCTTGAGAAATAATATTTTTAAGCCCATGTTCCAGCTGTGTATGAATGAAGCATTGACATCACAGGTTCAGATGGGCAATAGACTCGACACGGATTTATTTACTACACAGCTGTAGCGGTACTGAGAATGTGTGGAGAAACAAGAAATTCGTTATGCATTGCATCAAAACATGCTCTATTGGAAGGTCTCTCTTGGGCCAAACCTTGGTGTGCTTTTCTGCTCCCCCCCCCCCTTTTTTTTTTAAAAGAAACAAAAGAACAAATTTTATTCCAGAACACAATTGTCTCATTATATGCTGATGCTGGCACACTTACAACATGCACAAGTGAGAGATTAGGTGCGGGAGACAGTGGAAAATGAAAACTGCATAGTTTTTGTGCATTTTCAAAAGCATCTTTCTCTCCAAAGTGCACTGCAATGCTTCTTCTCCAGCATGAGTTATTCTGTGTGGGTTTTGCCTCCTCCCCTGTAAATATTATTTCTTTTCACCATTTTTTTCCTCTTTAATAAAATAATAGGTGTTCGTGTTGGAGTGAATATGTAATAACCAGGATTAATGCCAACCTCTGAATCTATAATTCCTTTTCTGTCTCAGGCTATAAGTTATTGAAAGCCTTTTGCTTTCCAGGCTGTCAGGAGCTGGTACCTTTATGGAGGTAAAAAGAAAAGGAGTACTTGTGGCACCTTAGAGACTAACCAATTTATTTGAGCATGAGCTTTCGTGAGCTACAGCTCACTTCATCGGATGCATACCGTGGAAACTGCAGAAGACATTATATACACAGAGACCATGAAACAATACCTCCTCCCACCCCACTCTCCTGCTGGTAATAGCTTATCTAAAGTGATCATCAAGTTGGGCCATTTCCAGCACAAATCCAGGTTTTCTCACCCTCCGCCCCCCCCCCCCATACAAACTCACTCTCCTGCTGGTAATAGCCCATCCAAAGTGACCACTCTCTTTAAAATGTGTATGATAATGAAGGTGGGCCATTTCCAGCACAAATCCAGGTTTTCTCATCCCCCACCCCCCTCCAAAAACCACACACACAAACTCACTCTCCTGCTGGTAATAGCTTATCCAAAGTGACCACTCTCCTCACAATGTGTATGAAAATCAAGGTGGGATTTTCAATCAAGCAGGAGAGTGAGTTTTTGTGTGTGTGTTTTTTTTTGAAAAAAAAAAGGGGGGGGGGGTTGAGAAAACCTGTATTTGTGCTGGAAATGGCCCACCTTGATTTTCATACACATTGTGAGGAGAGTGGTCACTTTGGATAAGCTGTTACCAGCAGGAGAGTGAGTTTGTGTGTGTGGTTTTTGGAGGGGGGTGGGGGGGGGTGAGAAAACCTGGATTTGTGCTGGAAATGGCCCACCTTCATTATCATACACATTTTAAAGAGAGTGGTCACTTTGGATGGGTTATTACCAGCAGGAGAGTGAGTTTGTGTGTGTGTGTGTGGGGGGGGGGCGGAGGGTGAGAAAACCTGGATTTGTGCTGGAAATGGCCCAACTTGATGATCACTGTAGATAAGCTATTACCAGCAGGAGAGTGGGGTGGGAGGAGGTATTGTTTCGTGGTCTCTGTGTATATAATGTCTTCTGCAGTTTCCATGGTATGCATCCGATGAAGTGAGCTGTAGCTCACGAAAGCTCATGCTCAAATAAATTGGTTAGTCTCTAAGGTGCCACAAGTACTCCTTTTCTTTTTGCGAATACAGACTAACACGGCTGTTACTCTGAAACCTGTCTTTATGGAGGTAGTTAATGCAAAGGAGAAGAATTTCGTATGTCACTCATATAGTGTCCCCTCTGACCTATATAGAGCCGTGCTCTAGCTAGGCGCTCCACATTGGGGAATTCAGCGGGGCTTAGCGTGGTTGCACAGATCCTTGCATCAGAATCTCATGGCAAGATCAGGGTCTGCAATGAGAACCACTCCCTGCTGACTTTAATGGGGCTTTGTATTCACACAAGAGGGCATGAGGATCTTTATGACACTACCCCCCATATTCGTGATAGTAATATTATTGATATGATTATGATATGATTATGATGCATTTTGTACAAGATGGGCTATGTAAAGCATCATTGGAAAAGTTATGATTGACTGAATATGATTCTTATTTGTATGCATGTATCTTTTTTGTATCTGAAGTTATGAATATTGACTATGGATCTGTATTTCAAATGGGCTTACTCTGCAAAACACCCACAGCCAGCCTTTCAGGTACAACAGTGAAGAAGCCAAACAGTGCTAATGGCTCATCAACGAAGACAGTGGGCTGTGGAATAGCTTAGCCTTCCTGTGGATGTTTTGGCCAACCTATAAGTAATGTCTGCTACGACTCTGTGAGGGCATCTGACCAGACCACATGTCTCTAGACTCCATTTTGGGTACCTGTATTTTTCCAAAAAGAAAAGGAGGACTTGTGGCACCTTAGAGACTAACCAATTTATTTGAGCATAAGCTTTCGTGAGCTACAGCTCACGTCATCCGATGAAGTGAGCTGTAGCTCACGAAAGCTTATGCTCAAATAAATGTGTTAGTCTCTAAGGTGCCACAAGTCCTCCTTTTCTTTTTGCGAATACAGACTAACATGGCTGTTTCTCTGAAACCTGTATTTTTTCCACAAACTGGGCTGGGAACTGTTTTTGGAACAAAGGGTTCCGCCATATGCTAAAGCTATAGAAGGCAGGGAGTGACATCATCTGTTGTTTTTCATTACCCCACAACTCAACACCTAAGAGAAGCGCCTAAGGAAAAGGATTTGGAACAGGGATGGGGAGCCCAAGCTGCAAAGCGGGTGCCGCTTGTGCCTTGAGAATCTGCAGGCCTGCTTGTATCATCAGTCAGGAAGAGAAATTGCTAATTCATATTAGGGCTGTCAAGCGATTAAAAAAAAATGAATTGCGATTAAAAAAATGAATTGCGATTAATCAGTTTTAATCGCAATGTTACACAATGGAATACCCATTGAAATTTATTAACTCTTTTTGTATGTTTTTCTACATTTTCAACTATATTGATTTCAGTCACAACACAGAATACAAAGTGTACAGTGCTCACTTTATATTATTATTTTAATCATTTTTTCAGTAAAAATATTTATAATAAACAAAAAAAGTATTTTTCAATTCACCTCATTTAAGTACCATAATGCAATCTCTTTATTGTGAAAGTGCAACTTACAAATGTAGATTTTTGTTTGTTTGTTACAGAACAGCACTCAAAAACATAACAATGTAAAACTATAGAGCCTACAAGTCCACTCAGTCCTACTTCTTATTTAGCCAATCGCTAAGACAAACAAGTTTGTTTACGTTTTTGGGAGATAATGCTGCCTGCTTCTTATTTATAATGTCGCCTGAAACTGAGAACAGGCGTTTGCTTGGCACTTTCGTAGCCGGCATTGCAAGGTATTTATGTGCCAGATATGCTAAACGTTTGTATGCCTCTTCATGCTTTGGTTACCATTCCAGAGGACATGCTTCCATGCTGATGACTCTCTTTAAAAAAAAGTAATGCATTAATTAAATTTTGACTGAACTCCTTGGGGGAAAATAATATGTCTCCTGCTCTGTTTTACCCACATTCTGCAATATATTTCATGTTATAGCTGTCTCAGATGATGACCCAGCACATGTTGTTCGTTTTAAGAAGGTACCTATGTGAGATTTCTAAAGATAGCTACAGCACTCAACCCAAGGTTTAAGAATCTGAAGTGCCTTCCAAAATCTGAGAGGGACGAGGTGTGGAGCATGCTTTCAGAAGTCTTAAAAGAGCAAGACTCCAGTGTCGAAACTACAGAACCCGAACCATCAAAAAAGAAAATCAACCTTCTGCTGGTGGCATCTGACTCAGATGATGAAAGTGAACATGTGTTGGTCTGCACTGCTTTGGATCATTATTGAGCAGAGCCTGTCATCGGCATGGACGCATGTCCTCTGGAATGGTGGTTGAAGATGAAGGGAAATATGAATCTTTAGCACATCTGGCACGTAAATATCTTGCAGTGCCAGCTACAACAGTGCCATGCGAACGTCTGTGCTCATTTTCAGGTGACATTGTAAACAAGAAGTGGGCAGCATTATCTCCTGCAAATGTAAACAAAGTTGTCTGAGTGACTGGCTGAACGAGAACTAGGACTGAGTGGACTTTTAGCCTCTGAAGTTTTACACTGTTTTTTATTTTTGAATGCAGTTATTTTTTGTACAGAATTCTACATTTGTAAGGTCAACTTTCATGATGAAGAGAGTGCATTACAGTATTTTTATGGGGTGAATTGAAAAATACTATTTCTTTTGTTTGATCATTTTTATAGTGAAAATATTAGTAATAAAAATAATATAAAGTAAGCACTGTACACTTTGTATTCTGTGTTGTAATTGAAATCAATATATTTGAAAATATAGGAGAACATCCAAAAATAGTTAATAAATTTCAATTGGTATTCTGTTATTTAACAGTGTGATTAAAACTGCGATTAATCGCTATTAATTTTTTAAATTGCGATTAATTTTTTTAGTTAATTGCATGAGTTAACTGTGATTAATCGACAGCCCTAATTCATTCTTTCTAGTATTTTAGGTTTAGTTTGCGGTTTTGTTTATTTACTAGGTAATCTGCTTTCATCTGTTTGCTGTCACTTATAATCAGTTAAAATCTATCTTTTTATTGTTAATAAACTTGTTTTATATTTTGACCTAAACCAATATGCCTTTAAGTGAAGTGTCTGGGGAAAAATCTCAGCTGGTTACCACAAATGTGCCTATTCCTCTCCACATTGAGGGAGGGTTGGACATATTAATGAGCTTACACTGTACAGATATCTGTGCAGTGCAAGACTGTATAATTTTGGGTTTATATTCCAGAGGGGAGTGTGTGCCTGTAGCTGGGAAACTGGCTGGTATCTGCTGTTTGCACTCAGGTAGCCCTGCTGTTGTTTTGGGTGATAACAGGGCCTGGGAGAGGCTGGCTGTGTCCCCAACTCAACTGTGTGTCTTAGAGGGGTGCCACGGTTCCCACAGCTCCCAGACTGCACTCCAAGGGTGACAACGCTGTTCAGAGTAAAATATCTTTCCTGCTTTTACCTTTTAAAAGAGAACTTTCTCCAGTGTGTTTTCTGAGAACCTAAATGCAGATCAAAGCAAAGTCATTTAAACCGATTGTGCTGCTTTAGTACTGAAGTCCTCCTTTCTGTCAATGGCAGGGAAGGGAAAATCTTGTGGTTAATATGCAGAACGGGGAATCAGGAGGTTTGAATTCTAGTCCTGGTTCTGCCACAGAATCAATATGTGACCTTGGCAGAATTGCATAGGGCCAAACAATGCTTGACCCAGCACAGGTGTGCTAGAGTGAGGAGAGGGCCTTTTGCCCTTGTGTAGCGGCTGTCAAAAAAGCTAACAGAATGTTAGGAGCCATTAGGAACGGGATAGATAGGAAGACAGAAAATATCATAAGTCCATTATATAAATCCATGATACCCCACACCTTGAATATTGTGTGCAGTTCTGGTTACTTTATCTCAAAAAAGATATATTAGGATTGGAAAAAGAACAGAGAAGGGCAACAAAAATTATTAAGGGTATGGAACAACTTCTGTAGGAGGAGAGATTAAAAAGACTGGAACTTTTCTGCTTGGAAAAGAGATGACTAAGAGGGGATACGATAGAGGTTTATAAAATCGTGACTGGTGTGTATAAAAGTGAATAAGGACGTATTGTTTACTCCTTCACACAACACAAGAACCAGGGGTCACCCCATGAGATTAATAGGCAGCAGGTTTAAAACAAAAGGAAGTACTTCTTCACACAGTGCACAGTCACCTGTGGAACTCGTTCCCGGGGATGTTGTGAAAGCCAAAAATATAATTGGGTTCAAAAAAAGAATTAGGTAAATTCATGGAGGACGTGCCTATCAATGGGTATTAGCCAAGATGGTCAGTGATGCAACCTCATGCTCTGGGTGTCCCTAGCCTCTGATTTCCAGAAGCTGGGAGTAGATGACAGAGGATGGATCCCTTGACGATCATTCAGTTCATTCCCTCTGAAGCACCTGGCATTGTCCACAGTCTTGGAGCTCCTGTCTTTGAGCTTTCTGCCTTAGTTTCCCTATCTGTAAGAAATGGGGACAATAACATATTCCAGCTTCACTTTGGTATTGCAAAATGCTTCCAGGTCCTTGGATTGAGGGAGCCAGGGAAGGGCAACTTATTCATATATTTCTAAGCAAACATTTCAGTGTGGGGGTTCTGTACGTTTGGGAGGTTTTTTGGTATTTATTAGTGGGAGGTAAATGGATAAAATTTCCATGATTCATATGGGCAGCTCATTAGCTTTTTTTGGTGGTTGTATTTTGTGAATGGTGGATTTTAACTGCCTGCTCCAGTTTGGGAGAGGGAATTGATCTGTTTAGGAATTTTGACTGCACTTTGAGAAAGTTTGCCACTGTGTATCTACCACCCTTTTGAAAATCCTGTCCATCATAGCTGCAGTGGTCAGCTCCTATGGAAGACGTATTCTAGACGCGGATTGCTGTGGGTTAGTTATTAACTCAGGCACCATAATAGAAGTACAGAGTTGATCTAGTGGATTTTACTTGTGTCCTGGAGGGGGTGTGAGAATATTTAACACGCCTACACATGAAATGGATTTTGTACTTGCCAGAGGGGACATCTCTAAGGGATAATGCCTGAGCTGAATGCTATTTTGACTCAGAGAGAAGAGGCCACACAGTGAATGTTTGTGCATTTTTCTACTTGGGCTTGTTAATACTGCGCTTTAAACACTGCAGATGAGAGCAAAACTAATAATCATTTTTACTCTGACAGTGTAAAGATATAGTAAACAAAAGATACAATTGGGGTGATTTTGCTTCTTTCCTGCAAACCTTAGATATATCTGATTAACATGTCTTGCAAAAAGTAAGCAAACCAGTTTAACTGCATAAAACATTATAGGGTAGGGAACAGAGATGGGCTGATGAGAACACTTGGTAGATTTCACAGTTAGGCTGAAGGACAGTATCATGAGGCATACGTTGAATCGTCTTGTCCCTTGATAACTGTCTGAGAGAACATAACAGATGTTCTGGAAAGAACTTGTATGCAGAGAATTTCTGGGAAGTTGTTTTGTGCCTAGGCTGCTGGACTCGGAGTTCTCTTGATTCAGCTGTTCACAGCTTGAAGAGAATGCATCTTTCCCTGAATGTGAAAGCCCTGCTTTCTGGGTTTAGGCTGTGGTGATTAAGTTGAACATTGTTGGGCTTTTTTATTAGCCTGAATCTTATATTCTCACCTTCAGCTCCATCTGGTACGTACTGAAGGACTTGAGTGATGCCCATTCCTTTTGTTGGCCCTCTGCAGAGGGGTGAACTTCTCAATTGGGTAGAAAGATGAACACTGCATCCTGCGGAACATTGGGGTAGAAAATTCCAGAAGTGAGGACGAGGTGCCTCCAGTCCCCAGCCTTTCAAACCCAGACAGCGATCAGCAGAGTCACTCTGGCTACATCTCTCTAAGGTAACAGAGAATCTCACAATTTTTAATATGCTTATCCTCACAACACCCCCGTGCAATAGAGAACTGTTGTTATCCATGTTGTACAGATGAGGAGCAGAAGCACACAGTGAGCGTTTAAGGTCACAGAGGAAATCTGGTGGACGAGGGAATTGAATGAAGTTCTCCAAAGTCCCAGGCTAGCATGCGAACTACAGGACCATGCTTCCCCTTTGGGCCTGTTATGATGGCTTATAGGGGGAGACAGGCTGTCTCTTGAGACACAGAGGATGCAGGGCTTTTACAATTAATACAAACAACCTGAATTGAAGTCACAAGCAAACAAGACAGTGTAGCCTTTGTGGAACTGGTGCAATGGGCTCCTGATGGCTAAGACTGCTTAATGTTAATAGTACTTAGCACTTTAAAAGTGTTTCATACATAACTCTCCAAGCCCTTAAAAGGTGGATCGATAGATATGATTATCCGTATTTTACAGATAGGAAAATTAAGTTGCAGGGAGATAAGTAATTTGCTAAGTAATCAATCCTAATTTTCCTCCTCTCTAGCTTTTTACTTTTGCTGAACTGTGGAAGCTTTTTCCTTGTAGTCAAATGTGAGAGGATTAAATGGGAGTACAAGGGCTGGGAAGCACTGGACTTGGATTGGTGCTGCTGCATATGTCTCCATGTAAAAAGAGAACATATTTTCAAGTCACAACTTATGCAGGTGAATTATGGTGAAAAAAACAAATCAGCAAGGAAGGACACTGTTTTGTTTCCCCCTCCCACTTTCCTGAACTCTGTAACAGGTTAGTAGAGTGCATCCGATTATCCTTTGTCCTCCCAAAGCATATTGTAAAGGATATCCTGAAGAAGTAGAGGTGGAATGTATACGTGAGTTTGGAGCCCTTTATTCAGGAGCAACAGCAGGTTCTGAGTCAGGTATTGGAACACCCAAGACAGCTTGGCAGAGATGAACGTATGGATTACTAACAGTAAAAGGCTTTTTAAGTGGGTGTTAGCCTCTGATTGTTTTTAATTTTTCAGTAATGGTTCTTGGAAATTTATTGTGATCGTCCTAAATATTGCTAAAGTGAACATATTCATGGGTAAATACAATGAGGTTTCCTTTAGCTGGGTTTGAGCCAGGAACCAGTGGGGGTGAGAATTGGTGGGGTTACTCTACTGTGCCTCGAAATCTGATCCCAAGATTAACTGCCACTTGGCTAGCATGTAAATTGCTAAAAGCATTTCCTGAATTGTTACACTAAATTATGAGGAACCCTGGGTGACTGTAGGCTGTTACATAAATACCAACAATTGCTCTGTTTGATACTGGGCAAATTTAACAAAGTACTAAATATGGGGCAACATTTTATTTTAACCTTCTATACCCAAGGTTTTCATGTGGGTTTTTGTCATCGTTTTGAGTGAAATCTTCGGGCCAAGTGGAAATGGCACAAGGAATCTTCTTTACTGTGAAGCTTTGAAAAAGCTGCTCAATTTCTAGGAACTGGGCTAAAATCCTGGTTCCAGTGACTTCAGTGGGGCCAGGTTTTCACTGTGGAATGCCTTTCAGAGATTATTTAACATTCATTATAGCGCTCCTGCTCCATATTTGGTAATGATACTTTAGGGTCTGTTGGGGGGGGGGCGGGGGGGCAGGGAAGAGAAGGGAAAGAAGTCAGGGAAAAGCAGCCTATCCCACAGCCAGCAGCCCCCATATCTCAGACAGAAACAATTAGTGTAGCATGAACAATGTATGAGACGTTACATGCATGGTTTATTTTTATATAATATAAAAATAATAATAAAATATAATCTTAGTTTGGAGAAAGATCTCCTCAAACCTTTACATTCTTAAACTAAAAAGATGTCTCTCTTTAAACTCCTAGGTAAAATTGTAATACAAAGTTTAGTTAAAGTGAGTGAATCCTAGCAATTCAAAACTTACATGTCATTGTAAATTTTCCATGTAGGTGCATTTCATGTTTTAAAATCTTGCTTATGTTCACAAGGTGGGAAATTTTCAGAACCTTTTCTTTTTGAATTGCATAGTATGTTTTGAATTGCATGTTTTAAGCTAAAATGGCTGAAATCTTGATGATGATTAAAGGTGATGCTGTTACTTCAATGGGACCAGTCATGGTAGGAGGCACTGTGCTCAGTAGCATTTGCGGTATCTAGCCCAGATTTAGTAAGCCCAAACATTTTGTATTAGATTGCAAAGTCCATCTGTTTTTTATTCCTTCCTGTAAAGCCAAATGCTTCAGTATTTTGATTCCTCAAAAAGATAGCCCAGCATTCAGAACATTCTTTAATAACAAACCAGTGTGTGCTTATACTTGAGGGTCTGGTGAATATGTTTGATGAATAAAATAGATTTCAGTTTTAAGCTTTTACATGGAGGAGTTAAAGAGCAGGAATGATTCTGCGAATATACTGTCATTGTTACTTTTAAGAGGAACTGTGTACCTTACTTTAAAAGGATGTTTATGAAGGTGAATTTGTTTTGTATCATTTAGCCGCAAACTCAGCGACATGGTTAGTGTGTCTTAGGCAAAATAAAAAAAATGAGAGCAGTTGAAAACCACAGATCTGGTTCAGTTTATAAGAATATATCATTTTTCTGTGGTGTCTAAGAAGGGAGCCTTTCTGGTGATCTACTTCATGTTTAAACGTTAGTGATACTTCTTCTGTTTTTCACATGGCTGCTGTCTAAAATCTGAATTATCTCTGCATCTGTATGACATGCAGAAGTACATAATATAGAAAAATACACTGATGAAGAAGATCTGGTTTCAATGAGGGGGCAATTTGGTTGTTTTTATTTTTAAGAGTTGCGAATGTATAAAGGGCTAGCAAGATAAAATTGTTTTGGTTTTCCTTAATCCAGATAAGAAGTGGGTAGCTACACTTCAGTAAAAACCACAGTATCCTATTCAGTAGTCTGAAAGTCAAAACTGTGCATGACACTGTAGGATTCAATGTAATTGCAGCTTTTTAATCATTACTATCTTTATTCTGACAGGTTTTAGAGTAGCAGCTGTGTTAGTCTGTATCTGCAAAAAGAAAAGGAGTACTTGTGGCACCTTAGAGACTAACCAGTTTATTTGAGCATGAGCTTTTGTGAGCTACAGCATCCGATGTATCCGATGAAGTGAGCTGTAGCTCACAAAAGCTTATGCTCAAATAAATGTGTTAGTCTCTAAGGTGCCACAAGTTCTCCTTTTCTTTTATCTTTATTCTGTGCTTTTATTTTAAAGGAGAAGCTACTAGTTTGCCAAAACTGTCCTCCGTCTTACCAGTGGTTCTTATTAAGTGGCAATCTACATTTCTAACAAAATTTTAAAACTAGCCTTCTGGTTTTGGGGTGGGAAGAGGTGAGGGGGATTAGTAGAAACACAAATCCCACTTTCCAGTAGGGGGAAGATTAACCTTTAGGATTTATAATCTCAGGTTGTAAATCAGACAGAATTTAAACTAGTCCCCACCAGAACAACAACAAAAATTGCAGATCAGAATGTATATTAGAAAAAGGTGACGAAAACCTGACTTTTGCTACCATTTCTTCCACTGTTGGGTAAACAATTGATATTTCATTTTGGAACAACACAGTGGCTTCTTCCGGGAGACAGAGAGATCTGACTTTTATCACTGAGTAGGCCCATAATGTTTATGCTTGGTTTTCAAACTTCTAAAAACTGTTCTGACACTGCAATATCTAATAGAAAGGATTGAACGTTGAGCACCACCAGAGTGGAACAGGCCAGTTACAAAGTAGCCCTCCTCACCCTGACTGTTTCAATCCCATTGAACGTTACGTTTCACATGCACACAATGCGCCTTGTGAACTGTTCCTGGATTATACCCCCTCCTCCCCATCCCTCCATCCTCCCCCGGGTCTCTGTGGAATGGCATCTTTTAGAGAAGTAAGTTCCAACCCTTTTTTTGTTGGAGTCTCCGTTGCAGTGGTTTGTCGGATGGGAATCCCGGACTTCCCGTCTCATCTGCATAACCGAGACCGTAACATCTGGTTTAACCTAGAGTATATATTTTGGAAAGATATCTGATGGTTAATTCCCTGTAGTTCCTGTTTTGTTCGGTTCCATTTTTCCTCTTTTGTTATTTTCTGTATCTTTTTGTTCTCATGGTATTTTTTTCTTGCTGTTTTCCCCCTCGCTGGGTCCCCACCCATCAGAAGGCAATATGTATGCTTAGGATGATGATGGAGCAGGGAGATGGATGCTCCATGGTGGCGTCAAGAAGCCAGGCCCCCACATGCACTGTGGCTGAGCTGAGTGGCTTGGGAGCAGAGAAGAAGCTGGGCCAGATGGTGGGCTGTTGACAGAGCCCTAGCGTACTTCAGTTAGCTTCAACAGGAGCCGCTCTGGGGAGAGGGAGTGGGAGGAAGATGGGTGAGAGGTGGGGCAGGGGTCTTCTATTTATTTTTGCCTTGCCAGTCTGTGAACTAAACCTTTTCAGACTTGCTATCCGTTAAAGTCGTTTTTGCTCCAGTCGCATCCAGACTTCACAGTATTATTCATGGGACACACATGGCAAAAGTCTGACGTTACTTATGTGACTTCTGAAGCAGATCCAGTCCCCCTACCCCAATCACTCAATTATTTATCCACAGGGCAGCAGCTTCAACAAGAGAGATTGAGGGAATGCAAGCACTGGAATATTCCCTAGCCCAGTGGTTCATGTACTTATCTGATTGTTGGCAGATCCCAGTTCAAATTCTTTCTCCTGCTCAGGTGGAGGAGGGACTTCAATTGGGGGTGTCCCACATCCCAGATGAGTACCCTGTTCAATGGGCTAAAAGTTATGAGGGACCCCCTCTCGCCAAGTTTTTTGGCTAAAATGGCATTGGTGCGTAACCTCCCTGCAGCCTGTACTTTGCTGTCTTTGAGAGACAGGTGGGGCTTAGCACACCCCCCAGTTGTTGGCATCTCCCAATGTATTGGCTAGTTTAGATAGCTCCCTGTCTAGCATGCTGGCTTTTGTGGTTCACGGTCTAAGGTACCTGTCTCTCCCCATTCTTTATACAGGAGCTTAGGTGCGAACTGAGCATCACTGTCCTTAACACCGTTTGTGCACCCAGGCCTAAGTGACTTGCCTGAGTTCGCATAGGTGAATCAGTGGCAGAGCCAGGAGTACAGCTCAAGTCTGACTCCTGGTTCATTGTGTAATCTGCTAGACGGTTGCTGGTGTTAATGTATAGTAACTGAAGAAAATACAATATTTTTTCTTTTAATTATTGATGCATTGACTGTATAATTTTGCATTTTTAATATAATGCCGTCATCTGAAGAGTTTTTTACAAATTAAAAAGCAAAATAAATTCTGAATTATCACTTTGCTGCAGCATTAATCTAAGGGAAAAGCGAGGTTGTGTCAAAGAAAACAATTATTAAAACACAAATATTTCCATTAAGGGAAATACAGATGTCTCAAAGCTGAAAAACCTTATTTTTGTTTTTAAGATTTGCCCCAGCATGAAAGTCTCTTTAAAGCTGTGATCCATGATTTGGAACTCAGAGAGAGGAGGGGAGCTTTTGTAGTTTTTTTTTTTTTTGTTCGTTTGTTTGTTTTTAGTATTTCAACTTAAAAACATCAATAACAATAATAAAAAAAGATTCTTAGTTAAATGGAAAAAAAAAACCTCAAGAAATCGCCCAGCTTTCCATTCTGGATGAGTTAATTCATGTATTAAATTGAAATCTGTACAAATTACTATTAATTATAATCATACTGGAGTGAAACCTAAATTAGGTCAAATGTCTTATCAAATAAAACATGCTGAAAATTATTTGATTTGCTTGGATGGGCTTGCAAGATATTCTGCGGTGTTTCAGCCTCGCTAGGCTTCTGTTCTTTCAAGTCAGGCTCTGATGTTTTTCTTTATGCATTTTGTTCTTGTGCTTTGTGGTGGGCCAATTCTCAGTGGAGGGCACATTGGCTAATTTCCATGTCGAAACCAAGAGCCGTGTTTAAATGTTCTAGGCTGAATGCTCTCTGTATATTTGAGACTTAAGCTACTCAAGCAAACTGAGGTTTTCGATAGCGATTTGTGCTGTCTCCCTCTTGGAGTTCAGACAGCATACCGTAGGGGAACCACCTTTTCCAGAATTTAGTTAGTGATAATGAGGCACCTGCCTTAGTGAGTCAGCAGAACCCCAGTGATCCTCTCTCAGAAGGATTCACATCTTCTAGTGGGGCGTGGGGTTCTTCAGGCAGATGTACAGTTAGTTGTGTACTTTTGTTGTATTTCGTAGTATTCATTACACCTTTTTATTTTCTGAAAAATATGATTCCAGATGCTATTTTTGGGAACGTTCATCCATGGCCAATGAACCACTTCTATTGCCCAAGAAACAAAGGCAAACACTTATGAGTTTGAGCTAAATCTAGTTCTGTATCTAGCAACATATCGATTGTGTTTGGTTTCAAATAAATACAAACATATCGTATGTATATGCAGAGTAAATAATGCCTGCCCGCATCCCCAGGCAATTCTGCATCACATACCATTGTATCTACCTCTGTATAAATCCCCATATGCAAACTACTTGGGGATTTAGTGTTACACAAAAGTATGCATGTGTACCTCTCTGCATTTTTTAGAATAATACTGCAGAAGGTATAGGATGACCATATTTTTGCAAAGGGAAAACTGGACACTGTATAAGGCTGGCCTGAGGCTCAATACCCGCCCCCCCCCCCGGCATGTGGCCCAAGCCCTTCCTGCCTCTCGCCCTCGTGGGACCGGCCCGAGCCCCCCGTTGCCTACCCGCACAGCATCAGCCTGAGGCCCCTGTCTTCCCCCATCCCTGGACGGGCCCGGGCCTGAGACCTCGCTGCCACCTGCCCATTTGGGGCTAGCCCAGCTCGAGCTGCTGGCCCAAGCTCTCTCTCCCCCCCCCCCCCCCCGTATGGAGCTGGCGTTGCTGCTCTCCCTCCCGCCCCCCCCCCCCCCCCGGTCCAATTCCTTTGCACCCTGCTAGGAATGTAACTGATTGGCAAGAGCAAACGGGGCAAATGCCCACTTTTGCCAAAAAGTCAGGACATCTGGAAATGACACTGAAAATGGCCAGATGGGTTTCTGTGTTGAATGTATCTTTTTGATTTCCACATCAAATGTTCTCAGTGTAAATATGCTCCAAGTAAAACTGAGTTTGGTTTCTTCCCCACACCTTGCCCTCCACAATTGGCCCTGCAGATTCAGCGAGGGCCTTGAGAACCAAGGCGTGTTCTTTCTGATCGGTGCAACCTCAACAGCAATAAAGAGTCTTCAGGCCAGCTTCAGGTAACCCTGTTCTCCTAAAAATCTGTCCTCAGTGACTCTAGTGCAGCTCCTAGTGTTGCTCTTGGTGGATTTTGTCCATTTGTAATTGATTGAAACATCCGTCAACAGTTCTGTTGATGATGCCCAAGATGCAGCATTAATAAAGCAGCACAGGCTTGGTTTTGTCACTAAAGTGAGCAGATCTGACTCTAGGGAACAGCTCTGAGTCAGAAGGTGCCATTTGTACACAGTTGTTTTTTTAGACTAAAGCTTCAGTTTAAAAAAACCCTCCTTTCCTAAGTCTATTACAGTCCTGTAGCTGCGGAACTCACAGTGTAACACACTGTAACCCTGAAGGAAACTGTTCACAAGTGGTGAAATTCATCCTGCTGCCGCATAAGGCCCTGCATACCAATTAAACCTTCATGAGGGGCTTAAATAGAACATAGGGGTTTGTGCGTTCTGTCTGTACTGAGCTGAATTTTGCTCAGTTGTGCTAGCTGAAAATTCCCTACCCGAGTCTTAGAGAATGGTAAGACCAGAGGATTAATTGGATCATATGCTTTCTAATTTGTATAGGAAATCTCTAAGGAGACTCTAGCTTTAAAATGAAAAACAAACAACTCAGCTTTTCTTTCAATAATTTTAAGAAACATTGTCCACCAGCGTCCTGCACAGTGAAAGGTTACAGGTGTGTCTTTTATTCAAGCCTAGCAAAGCTGTTAGGAAAATGCGCCATCCACCCTTTGCAGTGATGAATGAAAGAGAATATTTTACTTGCATAACAAAAATTAAAATAAAATGATCGTACTTGCGCACTCACTTGCTTTGTTCCTCCCAGATTCAGTTCATACAGTTTCAAAACCACTGAAAATCAGGCATTTATTATGTTTGCTTCCAGTGTGGAGATTTTGCTGTTGAATTGATTATCACTTCCAGTACTAGACTTGGAGAGAAGGCCATTGTATTCCTTTCCTTGCTGGAAACAGTTTACATTATCAGCTAGTTTACATTACGATGTGGTTCTCTTAAAGCTTCAGTGGAGAGAGGGGCTTCCTAAATTTGGTTTGCTTAAAGTGTTCTTTTTACCTCCATATTTGTCAGACGTGGTTTAAGGAGACCCTTAGGGAAACGAAATGGTGCAAGGTACTGCATTTTCAAACTAATGATGCTGAGGACTGTAAATGATAAGAATCCTCCTAGGTCTATGAGACTACACAAATTGAGGTCCCAACGCTGCAAAGACTTAGGCATGTGGTTAACTTTAAGAACACAAATAGTCCCACTGCTCTTGAAAGGTGAATACTCACATGCTTAAATTTCTTTGCAGGCTTGGGGGCTTTAAGTATTCCATGGTTGGTTTCAAATAAATAAATAAATAAATAAAGGTTATAATCCTACAAAAAGAAAAGGAGGACTTGTGGCACCTTAGACACTAACAAATTTATTTGAGCATAAGCTTTCGTGAGCTACAGCTCACTTCATGAAAGCTTATGCTCAAATAAATTGGTTAGTCTCTAAAGTGTCACATGTTTCAGAGTAACAGCCGTGTTAGTCTGTATTCGCAAAAAGAAAAGGAGTACTTGTGGCACCTTAGAGACTAACCAATTTATTTGAGCATGAGCCTTTGTGAGCCACAGCCCACTTCATCGGATGCATACCGTGGAAACTGCAGCAGACTTTATATATACACAGAGACTATGAAACAATACCTCCTCCCACCCCACTGTCCTGCTGGTAATAGCTTATCTAAAGTGATCATCAGGTGGGCCATTTCCAGCACAAATCCGGGTTTTCTCACCCTCCACCCCCCCACACAAATTCACTCTCCTGCCGGTGACCAGCAGGAGAGTGAATTTGTGTGGGGGGGTGGAGGCAGCGCAAATCCAGGTTTTCTCACCCTCCACCCCCCCACACAAATTCACTCTCCTGCTGGTGACCAGTGACCAGCAGGAGAGTGAATTTGTGTGGGGGGGTGGTGACCAGCAGGAGAGTGAATTTGTGTGGGGGGGTGGAGGCAGCACAAATCCAGGTTTTCTCACCCTCCACCCCCCCACACAAATTCACTCTCCTGCTGGTGACCAGTGACCAGCAGGAGAGTGAATTTGTGTGGGGGGGTGGTGACCAGCAGGAGAGTGAATTTGTGTGGGGGGGTGGAGGGTGAGAAAACCTGGATTTGTGCTGGAAATGGCCCACCTGATGATCACTTTAGATAAGCTATTACCAGCAGGACAGTGGGGTGGGAGGAGGTATTTTTTCATAGTCTCTGTGTATATATAAAGTCTGCTGCAGTTTCCACGGTATGCATCCGATGAAGTGGGCTGTGGCTCACGAAGGCTCATGCTCAAATAAATTGGTTAGTCTCTAAGGTGCCACAAGTACTCCTTTTCTAAAGTGCCACAAGTCCTCCTTTTCTTTTTGCGGATACAGACTAACATGGCTGCTACTCTGAAACCTGTCATAATCCTACAAGTAATTTCTGATATGAGCAATCCTAGAGATGTCAATGGGACTCCCTTTGTTAGTAAGGTTTTTAAGGTCAGGCTTGACAAAGCCCTGGCTGGGATGATTTAGCTGGGGTTTGGTCCTGCTTTGAGCAGGGGGTTGACTAGATGACCTCCTGATATTTTCCTCCTGACCCCTCCAACCCTGATATTTTCTGATTCTATGATTCTGTGAAGGATTGAGCCCCCCTTTTTGTGCTTTGAATTTCTTCTGCCATTCTTCCAGCTGTTTGTAGGTCACAGAGAACTGGCCCCATATTTTACAGAGAACACAGTCTGGGAAGTGAGCACCTGATGAGACAACTGGTTCAAGAGAAGTGTTGCTTGTAAAAAAAGAAATAATTCATGGCTTTTAAAGCCAAATCTTAACACCCCTGCCAGGCTCCTTTTGCTGTGAGTAATGGAGAGGATTAGTCAGCACCATCTAATTAGGCAGCAGCAAAGTAAAATGATTGTTTAAGGGAAGAAAGGCAGAGTCAGTTTTCTTTCATGGGGCTTAACTGTTGAAACCAAGTGCAACAAGGGCATTTTGACCAGAGTGGTATATGAGCCATCAGAACAAGTACAGGGCAAGCTTTAGTTAAATGGGTTTTGCAGCTGATAAAGGGAGTCCAGAGTGATGCGTATCCCTTGGCTCTTAAGAAGCTTTGCAGGCAGCTTATGTGAAATCACTGGGCTGGATCAGTCCTCCTTGTGTTTTGTGTGGGTCTCTGGGAAAGAAAGTGCGCCCCTGGGCCTTGGGCATTGCCTGTACTGGTGAATTGGAAGCAATTGTTCCTGTTCCTCCTCCCACCAATGTTTCTCACAGAGGAATGCTGCTGACGAGCCCTCCCTTGTCATCAGCAAGGGATGTGGGGTGACTTTGCTTCTATTCTGTTCTGTACATGGTGCATATCCTTATTTCCATATCCAGTTGTCTTTATGGCTGTGTGCTACACCATTTGATGTCAAAGTAGCTAGCTGTTTGAGGGCTACCAGGATGATCCGCTTGCCAGGCGGTATTGCTGAGCAAGCAGACTACTGCATTCTGAACAAGGACACATTTCAGGGTGTGTGTGTTTGTTCCCAGGGTTATAGGACATGGCAGTAATGCAAGTTGGAGGTCAGAGTGTGGATCGCTGTGAGAAGCTCTCTTTGTGTCAGTATTGGGCATAGTCTTCTGGTGAGGAGGAAGAAAGTGTGTGGAGCAGCAGTTGTTACTTGAGTTTCCAGTGTCAGGCACCCTTCATGAAAATACATATTTAAAAAATACTTAAGTTACGTGTGTGACGGGTTGGTCACAGAAACCCCCCTTGGGACTGCCTCTAAACCCGTTTTCCCTGGAAGCTTGGGACTTCAGTGCCCGGCCTGGTTGTGCCAGACACACTAGCCTGCTACAAACACAGACCCAGGTCTGAACCACATCCCCCAAAAGCTGCAGGCTTAACTGAAAACAGCTTAAGAAGTGCTCCTGTCTCCAACACCCAGATACCCAGTTCCCAATGGGATCCAAACCCCAAATAAATCCGTTTTACTTTCTGTAAAGCTTATACAGGGTAAACTCATAAATTGTTTGCCCTCTATAACACTGATAGAGAGGTATGAACAGCTGTTTGCTCCCCCAGGTATTAATACTTTCTCTGGGTTAATTAATAAGTAAAGTGATTTTTATTAAATATAAAAAGTAGGATTTAAGTGGTTCCAAGTAATGACAGATAGAACAAAGTAAATTACCAAGCAAAATAAAAAATGCAATTCTAAGCCTAATACAGTAAGAAACTAAATGCAGGTAAATCTCACCCTCAGAGATGTTCTAATAAGCTTCTTTCACAGACTAGCCTTCCTCCTAGTCTGGATCCAGCAATCACTCACACCCCTGTAGTTGCTGTCTTTTCTTCCAGTTTCTTTCAGGCATCTTTTTGAGGTGGAGAGGCTATCTCTTGAGCCAGCTGAAGACAAGATGGAGGGGTCTCCCCAGGCCTTATATAGTCTCTTTTGTGGGTGGAAACCCCTTGTGTTTTCCTATGCAGCATCACAGCCACAAGATGGAGTTTTGGAGTCAAGTCACATGTCCATGCATGTTGCAGAGTAGCAGCCGTGTTAGTCTGTGTTCGCAAAAAGAAAAGGAGGACTTGTGGCACCTTAGAGACTAACAAATTTATTTGAGCATAAGCTTTCGTGAGCTATAGCTGAATGCATCTGATGAAGTGAGCTGTAGCTCACGAAAGCTTATGCTCAAATAAATTTGTTAGTCTCTAAGGTGCCACAAGTCCTCCTTTTCTTTTTATGTCCATGCATGACTCGGGTCCCCACAGGCCGACGCCATTGCCCACATGTTAGCTTGACTATTCCCAGGAAAGCTCAGATGTGGACTGGCGTCTCTCAAAGTCCATTGTCAGCTTAAGTGTTTCTTGACTGGGCACTTACTGAGAATAGTCTTTTCTCAAGAAGCTGACCAAATGCTTCAGTGAGGCTACTTAAAATCAAACAAGTACGTAGCCTATATTCATAATCTTGAATACAAAAATGATATACACGTACAGGCAGCATAATTATAACCAACAAACTACAACCTTTCCATAGACACCCCACTTGGCCTCCTCTGTGCAAGACCAGGGGCAACAATGATCTACACAGTCACAAGTTCCTGTCAATAACATCATAGTGTGTTCTTCGTGAACAGGGATACTTTTCTGAATCAGGACCTCAGGGAGGAGTTTTGACATTGGCTTCATGTTTTAGGTGTAGGATTAGGTTGGTTCTTGTTTCATCCCCGGTGGTTCACCCAAGCCTCTTTATTGCTTAAGAATCTTAAGTGATTAAAAACTTTTCCCTAGGTGAAACTGCTTGCAAAGTTCAGAAAATGGCAGGTGGAAAGGTTGGATAAAGGGGGAAAAAAAACCCTCAGTTGCTTTTGAGTATCTCTTAATCTTCTCCTTCCTCCACTTACATTTTTAAAACATAGTTGCATCATTAAATAGTCTCACTTTAATTACTATGACTGGGGTATTTGAGCTGCAAAGTGCTAGCTTGCAGTGTGATGTCAGGACTGAAAGGCGGTATATGTTTTGGTTGAAGGAAAGGTTCACTCATGAGAACTAGAGAAATGCGCTCTCTCTCTCTCTTTCTCTGGCCAATTGTGAATTCTTAAGAATTTCTCTAGTTCCTTATATATTTAATGTTAAAAAACTTCCAAGTCTGTAAATGACAGAATGTGATATTAAGAGAATGAAGACACATCTTGACCCTAGTTACCATTCTGCACACATTTTATTATAGTTTTCACGGTGGATGATGTAGAGATTCAGATAAAGTACAGATTTAGAACTGCATTTGTTTGCCATTTGAGGGGGGCGTAAGAATGAATAAGATGCCCACACAGAGACAGATCATTAATCAAACCCAAAAGAAAAATGAGACTTGAATAAAATAATGTTTGCTTAGCAAACCTTGGCATGACTTGACCACTGTTATAATTAGTAATTAAATGGAATGGTTAAGGCCTCACTGAACACATGAGAAAAGAATGGTCTTCTGTGTGCAGTAAAACTGATTATTAGTTTCTAGAGGTAAAATACACCTTCACTAGCTTAGTTATTTCTCCTCATTTCCTTCCCAAGATGATAAATAGTTATGGGGAAATTCTCAGTAGGATAAAGAGAAAACAATTAAGTATATTTACCTTCAGCCACTGCAAACAAAGTTAGATTGCCCAGACCATTTTAGGTACCCAACTTCAGCCCAAGTTCTTATTCATGTAGGGAACTTCACTGACACGATCATATGTCCCTTGAGCCCTGACTGCAATTCCACTTCCGCTACAGGGAAGCTCCTTGGTATCCATTTGCTGCATTGAGGGGAGTGGAAATAAAATCCATGTCTTGCTGCAGAGCTGATGGGCATCTGTTGTGGTGAAGGAGTTAATGAAAAGCAAAGGCAGTGCTTCCATGGACTCACTGCAGCCCTTGGATGGGGACACGGAGAAACTTTTTCCCATGCTAAGCTGTGTTCAGAGGGGGGAGAGACTGGGGTTCCAGGTGCACAAGTGAGAAGGCTGCTGGAAGGGATCTATGAGAGAAGCAAAGTGGGGAGGCAGGGAAGCTTAGTTCTTGGCTTTTACCTTTAGGTACACCGGAAAGACTGAATCTGGAGGTGCTTCATCATCATCATTCCTGTCAGGTTCACCATCTGCAAAATACTTTTATCTTTCACAGTCCATGGAGTACCAAAGTAGATTAGATGCAACATTTTTCCAGACTTTAGAAGGGAGGTCTCTTGGGATGTGTCTACCCAGGTCTCCAGCCAAACTGTACTGCCTCTCTGGCATTTTTTTCTTTTAAAAGAATGTCTTCAGTACAAAAACAGCATCACTTAAAAAGCAGTGGGACTACAGTTGTTAAAAACAAAACCAAACCACCCCCCCCCCCCCCAAAAAAAAAGTAACTATTCCGCTTGCCTGACCATGGGTGATGCCTCTGAAATTGCTGCACTTCAGATCAGGACTTGGATTTTCTTATTTCCATACACTGCACCTGTACTGTGCATATGGCAGTAAAAAGATGAATCAGGATGAGAGGTTAGCAGATCCAGTGGTTTCTCCTCCCTCCCCCAATGATCCTGAAGTGCTAATTGAACATCCTTCTTAGGTAGCTGGGTGTCTTACAATGCCCTATTTCCAATGGCAAGAAGTCACAAACAAACACCTTGTGAAAGACCTGACACAGAAGATCCAAGGCTTCAATCTTCTGCTAAGCTCTTGGGCAATCTTAAGCCGCATCTGCACAAACCATGGCAGATGCAGATACTTGCTGCACAAATGGAAAATTAAAGAGTCTCCAGTGTGCGACTGTGGTCCAGAACGGACCATGCAACATATAACAACTCAGTGCCTGATTCACAAATATGAAGGAGGCAGCACAGCAATACACGCCGCTACTCCAGATGCAATTATCTGGCTTAACCACCTGAATGTAAAGTTGCTGTACATCTACATCAGCCATGCAAAGAAGAATTTCCAACATTTTGAGATGAATGTTTGAAGGGGCCCTATTTCCATTTGATCATAGAATCATAGAATCTCAGGGTTGGAAGGGACCTCAGGAGGTCGTCTAGTCCAACCCCCTGCTCAAGCAGGACCAATCCCCAATTTTTGCCCCCGATCCCTAAATGGCCCCCTCAAGGATTGAACTCACAACCCTGGGTTTAGCAGGCCAGTGCTCAAACCACTGAGCTATCCCTCCCCCCATGATCATCTCTGTGGTCATGGTTACAGGACAAACTGTGCTGTAGACCCCCTTTTAGTGCACTCCTTTGGGGATAGGCCGTACTATCTTTATCCCCTTCTGGGTGGCAGCCCCCGGGGTCCAACCAGGTTAACGCAGCAGGCCCAGCTGGTTTTGGAATCTGTGAGCCCTTTCACTTGGGGGTCCTGTGACCAATGAGCTGATTAAAGTGACTCAACAAACCACTTCAGAACAAAGCATTATTTATTCACTCATCCAAAGGTACAAAGCATGAAGAGCAGAGGGGTAAAAACCATGAAGTAGGTATGCATATTTTCCCTTACCTAGCTCTTAATCTTTCCTTGAAAGCTTTGTTTTCTCACATCTTGATTACTGCAACATTCTTCTCTCTGGCCTTGACAAATGCAATCTTACTCCACTCAAATCCATTCAGAATGCTTCTGCAAAGATCAATTTCCTAGCCAGTTGCCTTGACTGTGTAACCTCTCTTTGCATCCCTCCACTGGTTCCCCCTTCTCTGTTGCATCAAACATAAGCTGCTTATATTCACTTTCAAGGCCCTTCACTGTCAATCCCTGCTGTATCTATCATTTCTCATTTGCTTTTGAGCTCTCAGCCCTCACCTCTGATTGGCTCATGATGCCAGCCTCCATTGTCCACTTCTTAAGTTTTTAGACAAGCGCTTTCGTGTGGTTTCTCATGCTGCCTCTCACACTTGGGAGGAGCTCCCTGTAAACAGCCAGAAAATTACATCTTTATCGTCCTTCAGATCCTTCCTCAAAACTCTCTAAGGTGCCACAAGTACTCCTTTTCTTCTTTGATCCTAGGCTTAGCTTTGGGAAGAGTAAACCATTAGCCTGGAAGGAAACTTCTTCCCAATTGATAGCTTAGTTACTGTAATGTCAACTCCCTTGAAGCTGTTGACCCCAGGTGTCTTATCTTTGCTATTGTTTCATTTCCTGTGTGTTTCCCCCTTACAGCTTCCTTTTGATTTAGCTCTGCATTCAGACAGGATAATACCACACAAGCTGAGGTGCATGTTAGAAAAAATACATGTAGCTCCCTCATTATCCATAATGAAGGCGGAAGAGCAGAAATATATAAGCAGTCATGAGGTGAGTCACACACATATATATATATATATAAATAGTATTGCTGAGAATATAGGATAATCTGAGTTGTGCTGTTGCAGAGCAGAGGAGAAAATGCTTTGGAAGGAGAAAAAGGCTACTTGTTAGAATGGTCACATCATTGTAAACGTCTGTCCTTTAAGGATGCTACCAAGGGTCCTTGCCATGTCCCCATTATCCCTGCAGTGAAGAATCATTCAAAATTATAAGTAATACAGTTGTTAACCCACAAGAATGTCAGTAGATGGGGGATTGTGGGATAATTTCTGAGGGATCCTCTCCTGGCTCCCTCTTGTTTTGAAGCATTTGCTTGTATATGTAAAACATAACAGTGATGGATAATTTAGTCCCTGGAGTATTACCAAGATAGCAAATACCTGGAAGTATCTGGTGCTGCTGCCATTAGTCCAGTTCTGTTTTAGGCTATGGCTACACTGGCACTTCACAGTGCTGCAACTTTCTCGCTCAGATAAAACACCCCTCTGAGCGCAGCAAGTTACAGCGCTGTAAAGCACCAGTGTAAACAGTGCCCCAGTGCTGGGAGCCAATCCCCTCGTGGAGGTGGAGTACCAGGAGCGCTGGGAGACCTCTCTCCCAGGTCTGGCACGCGACCACACTCGCACTTCAAAGCGCTGCCGCGGGAGCGCTTTGAAGTTTTGAGCGTAGCCATGCCCTTAAACTTTGGAGGCCTGATTCGCTGGCATGGCAAGTGCCTCTGGAGAGGTGCTGGGCTCCTGCATCTTGCAGTGACATCTGTGATAGTTGTGGGTGCTGAGCACCTCTGCAATTCAGGCCTGGGGTTTCTGTCGAGTTCAGGGGTGCAATCCAGGCCAGTGAGGGGTTGTCATCTCTTACCCTGTAACCTTTATGTGCTTTAAAAGTTTTGCTACTGTAACTCCCTACCTGGGATGTTCACAGTCAGCAACAAGCATGCGCTGAGTGTCTGTGTATAACTTTAGAGTAGTTGGGAAAATATTTAGAAAGGTGATCATATTCTATTAAATTTTTCATAAGGGCCTACTTTTCAGTTTTCCAGTATTTTACACTTGTACTTAACAGACACAATCTCAAGAAAGCATAGACTTTTCCTACATCAAATAGCGTTTTTGCTGTGCTCTGGGTGTCCCTAAGCCTCTGACTGTGAGATGCTGGGACTGGACCACAGGGGATGGATCACTTGATAATCGCTCTGCTGTGTTCATTCCCTCTGAAGCATCTGGTGTTGGCTACTTTTGGAAGACAGGATACTAGGCTAGATGGACCGTTGGTCTGACCCAGTGTAGCCATTCTTATATTCTTATGCTTTCAAGGTCAACATAAAAATGAGAAACTCTAGCACATGAATAACTGTGCTTTTGTGGTAGCAATAACTTATAGTTCCCTTCTGCTTAGTTTGCCAGGAAATTTTTCACCACATCATCTTTTTGTTCATGTAATTTTTGTATCTATAGAAGTCTTTTTTCCTGTGTATTCAGAAAACCAGATTCCATCTTCATAAGTATTAGACCAGTAACTGCATCTCTGATTTCTTTATGACATACCGAGCTGCCTCCTCAGTATGTTGAAACTTAGTGCTTAAGGCACTTTCTAAAATTAGCAGAAGTAAGATTAATTGCTAGGGATAATTAAAAACTTCCATGTTCATGAGATCTTTGGGTGAAATGAGAAATATTGTTTTAAAAATAGAAAACCTCTTCCATAAGTTTTCTTCAGTAAAGGTTTATCCCGAATTTAAAACTCAAGGTTAGGCAGAAAAGTGATGTCCCAAGAATTATAAGATGTTCAGGCTCATCTGTCACAAATAATATTTCTATTTTAAACAATAAAATGCTTCAGAAGGGTTGATCATCTTAAGGGTATCACTCTCACTTTGGGTGCAAGAGGCCCAGGTGAGAGGTACGAGAATGATTGGAGATCTGGAAAATCTGCCTTACAGTGACATATACAAACCTCAATCTGTCTAGTTTATCTAGGAGAAGGTTAAGAAATGATTTGATCACTGTCCTACTTACCAGCTACCTACATGGGGAGAAGGTCTATGGTAATAGACGGCTCTTTAAATCTTGCAGACAAAGGCATAACAAGTCCCAGTTCTAGAAGTGGAAGTGTGGACAAATTGAGACTAATGATGAATTGCAAATTTTTAACAGTGAGGGTAATTAACTATTGGAAAAACTGACCTAGATGTGGTGGATTCTCCAACACCTAAAGTCTTTAAATCAAGCTTGACATCGTTCTAAAAGATACATTCCAGCAGAACCAGAAGTTATGGCCTGGTTCAGGAATCACTAGGTGTGACAACGTATCCAGTGCTATGCAGATGGCCAGAGAGTGTGATCATAATGATTTCTCATGGCCTTAAAATATGATGATTCTTTGCATCTTTTATGATTTGCTGAATTAAAATTAAAAATTTTCAGATTAAGGCAAAACTGCACTTGGGGGTCTGATCAGTGTTATAACTTCGTCAAAAAAGCGTCCAATAAAATGGTTCTTTTTAGCACAGTTGTCAGAAGGGAAATGAGAGTGAACCATCCATAGCCTGTTGTGTTCAGGCTGTAGTTCAGTGGGTCTCTTGAAGACTGACCATATCTGCTTGTTTAGGATGCAGAATAATATCCCTTTTTCCTTAGGAAATAGCCACTGGAGATGGGATTGAAGGGAGGGGAAGGGAAGGATTTTTGGTGTGCCTATATGAATTGGTGGTGGAGGTATTCAGCTTCCCAGACCCACTGATTCTAAGACCCTCTAGGGAAGGGATGCTTCAGTCCTATGGGGGTGGGGGCTGGGCTTCTGTGCTGCTCCTCTGGTCCTTTCCTTTGTCAGCATGAATCACAGAAGATTAGGATTGTAAATTCATCCTCAGGAGTTCATTCAGTCCAACCCCCTGCTCAAAGCAGGACCAACACCAACTAAATCATCCCAGCCAGGGCTTTGTCAAACCGGGCCTTAAAAACCTCTAAGGATGGAGATTCCACCAGCTCCCTAGGTAACCCATTCCAGTGCTTCACCACCCTCCTAGTGAAACAGTTTTTCCTAATATCTAGACCTTCCCCACTGCAACTTGAGACCATTGCTCCTTGTTCAGTCATCTGCCACCACTGCAAACAGCCTAGCTCCATCCTCTTTGGAACCCCCCTTCAGGTAGTTGAAGGCTGCGATCAAATCCCCCCTCACTCTTCTCTTCTGCAGACTAAACAAGCCCAGTTCCCTCAGCCTCTCCTCATAAGTCATGTGCTCCAGCCCCCTAATCATTTTCGTTGCCCTCTGCTAGACTCTCTCCAATTTGTCTACATCCTTTCTGTAGTGGGGGCCCCAAAACTGGACGCAATACTCCAGGTGTGGCCTCACCAGTGCCAAATAGAGGGGAATAATCACTTCCCTCCATCTGCTGGCAGTGCTCTTAGTAATGCAGTCCAATATGCTGTTAGCCTTCTTGGCAACAAGGACACACTGTTGACTCATATCCAACTTCTCATCCACTGTAATCTCCAGGTTCTTTTCTGCAGAACTGCCACTTAGCCCGTCGGTCCCCGGAGGTTTCCCAAGGTGCCCTCCACTTCAGAGATTGAAAGATGGTTCCCTTACTTCTGGACCAGTACAGATTTTTGTTCAGGTTTTGGAATTGCAGTGGAAACCCTAATATAAGGTTCAATAAGTCTAGACCAAATTACTTTTGCAAGTTATCCTTTTTCCCCAGATTGTGGGGACAGGGTGGGTTTCAAGCTTGGGGGAAAATGAACTACACATACCTGTTAGACCAGCATGTAAGGGCACTTTAAGACCTACGATGAGAAGTGCCATGTAATTACTAGATATTAGAGCTAGTCAGAAAATCTTATTCCACCTATCAAATTTCTTGGTAATTTTAATAATCAGATAGGAAATTCATGATGAAACCTCCAAAACCTGTGCTGGTCAGCATGTATATGTGCACTTCTTACTTCTATGGGATGGGATCAAATTAGTTCAATTCGTGTCACAGACCCTATACAGCTAACAGTTCAGAGATTCTCCTTGAGCTTAAATGGCCTGAATCTGAGCTCTAATCCTGATGTCACTATGAAGTTATGAACAGTCATGGTATGTGTGCCTTCATGACAACTGAAGTGCCAGGTAGCCACAGATTTGTTACAATATTAAAATCTTTGAAGACTCACCTACTAATTGATTTGGTATTTAAAGTGTCCATTTTAAAAGATAGTACTTTAGGTGTCCTGTTAGAGGAGCTATTGGAAAAACAACTGGAACAAAGTCCTAAAGCCATGAAGGAGAAATTGTCTCAAGACTTACTGCTGGCTTTGCCACCTGCTATCTTCAAAGTAAGGAAGGAAAAAATGCTCAGCGAAATTCGCCTGTGTGCAAAGGGGCCAATACAAGTATGATGCACCACTAATACCACCAAATGGGGCTTACCTGGGATGTAAATAGTGCATTTCATAGAATCATAGAATATCAGGGTTGGAAGGGACCCCAGAAGGTCATCTAGTCCAACCCCCTGCTCAAAGCAGGACCAATTCCCAGTTAAATAATCCCAGCCAGGGCTTTGTCAAGCCTGACCTTAAAAACCTCTAAGGAAGGAGATTCTACCACCTCCCTAGGTAACGCATTCCAGTGTTTCACCACCCTCTTAGTGAAAAAGTTTTTCCTAATATCCAATCTAAACCTCCCCCACTGCAACTTGAGACCATTACTCCTCGTTCTGTCATCTGCTACCATTGAGAACAGTCTAGAGCCATCCTCTTTGGAACCCCCTTTCAGGTAGTTGAAAGCAGCTATCAAATCCCCCCTCATTCTTCTCTTCTGCAGGCTAAACAATCCCAGCTCCCTCAGCCTCTCCTCATAACTCATGTGTTCCAGTCCCCTAATCATTTTTGTTGCCCTTCGCTGGACTCTCTCCAATTTATCCACATCCTTCTTGAAGTGTGGGGCCCAAAACTGGACACAGTACTCCAGATGAGGCCTCACCAATGTCGAATAGAGGGGAACGATCACGTCCCTCGATCTGCTCGCTATGCCCCTACTTATACATCCCAAAATGCCATTGGCCTTCTTGGCAACAAGGGCACACTGCTGACTCATATCCAGCTTCTCGTCCACTGTCACCCCTAGGTCCTTTTCCGCAGAACTGCTGCCTAGCCATTCGGTCCCTAGTCTGTAGCTGTGCATTGGGTTCTTCCGTCCTAAGTGCAGGACCCTGCACTTATCCTTATTGAACCTCATCAGATTCCTTTTGGCCCAATCTTCCAATTGGTCTAGGTCCTTCTGTATCCTATCCCTCCCCTCCAGCGTATCTACCACTCCTCCCAGTTTAGTATCATCCGCAAATTTGCTGAGAGTGCAATCCACACCATCCTCCAGATCATTTATGAAGATATTGAATAAAACCGGCCCCAGGACCGACCCTTGGGGCACTCCACTTGATACCGGCTGCCAACTAGACATGGAGCCATTGATCACTACCCGTTGAGCCCGACAATCTAGCCAGCTTTCTACCCACCTTATAGTGCATTCATCCATCCCATACTTCCTTAACTTGCTGACAAGAATACTATGGGAGACCGTGTCAAAAGCTTTGCTAAAGTCAAGAAACAATACATCCACTGCTTTCCCTTCATCCACAGAACCAGTAATCTCATCATAAAAGGCGATTAGATTAGTCAGGCATGACCTTCCCTTGGTGAATCCATGCTGGCTGTTCCTGATCACTTTCCTCTCATGCAAGTGCTTCAGGATTTGCCTTGTGCGGGCCGACCGTCCTGAGCAAATTTCACTTGTGAAGAAGATACGGTGTACGGGGAGGAAGTACCCTGGGTCTGTCACATTTTCACCCAAAAAAGAGTTAGCCTACTCAGTATTATCACCCCCAGCATTTAAAAATCACGAGAAAGGCCTCGGATAATCATTAGCTTACCTTAAATCATTTTTTTTAATTAATATATTTTCCATTGGTCCCAGGATATTAGACACACAAGGTGGGTGAGTAATATCTTTCGTTGTACCAACTTCAGTTTTTGTAAATTGGTCCAATAAAAATACTGCCTTACCCACATGGTTTAATACATGGATTTTTTTCTTTTTGGTCTTCTGGTTGTGAGCCATGAGGATGTAAATGGGAAATGTTTTCAAGTCTGGAACTAAGGGCTAGATTTTTGTTTTTTTTTTTTTAAATGTAAACTGAGATTGTCACCCAATCACATGAATACAGCAGCTGGGGCTTAGAGAGGGGAAAAAAATCAGATATCATGAGACTTGTGCTCCAGTCGCGATAGTTAGCAACACAGCCTACTCCTCCATCCCACACTCAGCGGAAAAGACAACAAGCCAACATGGCCAATTTTTAAAATCACTGTGTTTGGTTTCTATTCCTTTGTAAGGTTTGTGGTTTTATTTTTCTCCCTTTAAAAAAAAAATAGAGGTGCCCCTGTAATATTTAAAAACAAACTTCAGTCAGCAAGGGTGTCAACCCAAATTCTAGTGTCATTGACTCAATAAAAAGCTGAATTGCTGCAGTGGCTCCATAATTGAAACGTCCACTGTCTGCAAGACTGGCCAAGTCTGCTTTCGTTTTCACACAATACAGAAGCGCAGGTTTGATTTATCAAACAATGTCAGATTGGTTTAGCAACAACTCAGCACATATTAATTAAAAAAGAGTTGGAGGACATTCGGACTAAAGTGGTTGCTGTGGAGAATGGCTTAAAAAGCTGGTATTTTTGACAGCATTGTAGACAAGTTCTACGATTAGGTCAGAAAATCTACCAAACTAGGCAACATATGTATATATATTCCTAAGAATATTTGGAACTATTTTACTTCATTCCTCGTGTGGCAGTTCAGAACAGAAGAAGATTCCTCCTCAAAAGATTTCTACTTGACCTTCAGAACATGCAATATCTTTTAATGACGTATTTTCGTGCTCTAACTTTACCTGCGTTGGTTCCTCCATTTCACGTCAGACAATGGACTCAGTGTTCTTCAAAACATATCTGTTCAAAGCCTTAAGCTACTGCATATTAAATTTTGCAGAAAAATTCTACTTTGGCTCCAGGCCTAACCTACCAGTTTTGAAATTGATCTGTTTTATAGTTTTCTTTGAGGGCTGGGAAAGAGAAAACAAATTTGTGTTTAGAATGGAAACTGTTGCAGTCTTAACTATGACTGCCATCACTCCATAATTCATCAAAGCTGTGTTTGTGTTGTTTATTTAGAAATATGCATACCACAACAGACCACTGTTCAGTCAGTATCCTGATTCTAATCCTGTTCTTCCCATGACGACTATAGTGACTCTTATTACACCAGATCCTGAAGTTTTTACTTAACCCTTACTGGGGTAGAAGACTTGTTGAAAATAATGGAAACTTTGCTTACATGAAACCTAGGTTGTAAGTAAAATAGACCTACTGTTCAAAAATAATAGTTTGGTATCCTTAGCAAATGATAAGAGGCTTGTCATCAGGTAAGTCATGGACATGGGGGTGGGGCGGGAGGGAAAGGAAGGCAAAAATGTGATAGGTATTTATTACTTGAATAGACTCACCTGGTAGCATTCAGTCACATTTCCCCATGCCCCAAGTTGTAGTGCTCAGCATGCTCAGAATCTTTTCCTTCTGAGGTGCCTAAATTCTCTTTAGGTCGGCAAAACGCTGGCCTGTATGTCTGAAGTCCACAAGTTCTAGTACCTACTTCCTCTGATGTTGCCTCTTCTAGCATATCTTTTCCTGGCATTGCCTCTCCTCACATTGATTGAATAAGAAGAGCCTGTATTTATATGCTCCCAGACTCTTCCCACTCCCAGCATGCTTTGCTAAAAGGATACTAATAGCTTGGGCTGCCCTCCTCCTCTTCATCAGTAGCAGAAAATCGTCTGGGAGAGGGCAGTGCTATATCGAGACAGACAGATTTTCTAAAGCCTGCTTCCTGGTAAGTCCAGGTTTGGGTTTTTCCTTGTTCCCATATGATAGGGTACTCCTGTCACAGTGTTGGAAGAAAAAGCGGCTCGAATAATGAAGACAGATAGTGACCAGTGAATATTTTCTTTAAATCTTGGTTAAAACTACATGGTAGTAATAGCTTTTTACATGGTTTTAAAATGTATTTTTTGGTAAGTAACGGTTACTTTGAACATTATTTCTCCCTTCACAAGGAGCTAAATGAAGATTATGAAAATGAAATGAACATTTAGATGCATTCCCTTGAATAATACAGTTGGTAATTGGATACACAGTTTACTAGCACTCAAACACTGGATATTTAGCATTAACAGAATTTGAATTAAATTAGCCATGAATTTTCTTTTGAACTGTAAAAAACAATGTTTTCAATTAAGTTTTTCTCTGCCATTTTAAGACTATGGAATGGTCTCTTGATCTTGATTTAATTAAAAAACAAACAAACCAACCCCAGGCCTCCTTGTGCCAAGCTTTGGTTAGATATTTAAAACAAATTCTTGAGCAGAAGCTGTTCTTTTAACAGGGCTCAGAGTGAAATTCAGAATCCTGTTAACTGGAGTTGGGTGTGGGTGTGACTGGTGAAATAAGTGAAGAATGCACTGTGAAAAGCAGTGCTTGAACTTTCCTTACTTTTGACTACTTTGGTTTTTGAAATAATCCAGGGCAATAGATGGTAAATCCTCTCTCCTTCTGTAAAAGTTGGCTGCAAGTTAGTGTCGTTGTGATTTATAAATTGATGGTCTTCCACAAGTGATTAATAATATGAAATGCACTAAAATGTGTCTTGCATGTTCCTGCGGTCAGTAGGATGCTCATCCGGATCTAGGTTTGTTAAACATTAACTTCAAAAGTGCACCTGCTCCTATGACAGGCAGTCTGACTATTACTGATGTTTCATGTCTGACATTGTGTGTGTGTGGACTCTTTCTTAATAGAAAATATTCAGTGCTCAGCAGGGTGAAATTATCAGGAAACTCCAGGTAACTAGTGTGTTTAACCCCACCTAATATTTCCATTATGGACTCATCACCAGGGAATTGTTCACATTGTTTGTTCTGTGATGGGAGTATGAACCTGTTTAGTAATTGCATACTACAGGGTTGTGTTCAAAGCACTGTACAAACAAGCTTCATAACACTCCTCTGATTGATAGATTGTTAAACCATTTGCTAGCAGTGACCAAGCCTTTGTATCTTGAACACCACAGTTATCTGCCGATTGTACTGTTTAAAGTAAGTGGATAACTATGGTACTATGGATTCTAGTGTAGTCACTTTTAGTATTCAGCTCTTCAGAGGCTGCGCCTTATGATGCCATCTACTCTGAGCAAATTTCAGAGTAGCAGCCGTGTTAGTCTCTATCCGCAAAAAGAAAAGGAGTACTTGTGGTACCTTAGAGACTAACAAATTTATTGGTGTGTGATTCTCAGCTTGCATACACATACAAAAGAAATCTGATGAGTTTCAACAAGGACAAGCGCAGAGTTCTGCACTTCGGACGGAAGAATCCCATGCACCGCTACAGGCTGGGGACCGACTGGCTAAGCAGCAGTTCTTCAGAAAAGCCTGGAGATTACAGTGGACAAGAAGCTGGATATGAGTCAGCAGTGTGCCCTTGTTGCCAAGAAGGCTAACAGCATATTGGGCTGCATTAGTAGGAGCATTGCCAGCAGATGGAGGGAAGTGATTATTCCCCTCTATTTGGCACTGGTGAGGCCACATCTGGAGTATTGCGTCCAGTTTTGGGGCCCCCACTACAGAAAGGATGTGGACAAATTGGAGAGAGTCTAGCAGAGGGCAACGAAAATGATTAGGGGGCTGGGGCACATGATTTATGAGGAGAGACTGAGGGAACTGGGCTTGTTTAGTCTGCAGAAGAGAAGAGTGAGGGGGGATTTGATAGCAGCCTTCAACTACCTGAAGGGGGGTTCCAAAGAGGATGGAGCTGGGCTGTTCTCAGTGGTGGCAGATGACAGAACAAGGTGCAATGGTCTCAAGTGGCAGTGGGGGAGGTCTAGGTTGGCTATTAGGAAACACTATTTCTCTAGGAGGGTGGTGAAGCCCTGGAACGGGTTCCCTAGGGAGGTGGTGGAATCTTCATCCTGAGTGGTTTTTAAGGCCCGGTTTGACAAAGCCCTGGCTGGGATGATTTAGTTGGGGATTGGTCCTGCTTTGAGCAGGGGGTTGGGCTCGATGACCTCCTGAGGTGTGTTCCAACTCTAATGTTCTGTGATTTTTCTACATGGAACTTGGGTGAATATACAGAGTAGTGTAGCCGTGGTAGCCCGGTTAGTGACAGCCGCTGCTTAGCAACCTGCCTGAACCCTGTGCGGACACCGCCTCTGCCTGTGCCGCCGTTGCAAGTCGGCTAGCTCTGTGCAAGCCAGGAATCCCTCCCCTCGCTCGTAGACGCAGCCCACGTGCAGAGCCCGGCACGGACACGCAGCTTCCCCCCGCGTCTGGTCCCTGCTCCATAAACATGGTCCGTGGATGTCTACATATTTTCGGGGCTCTACCCATGTGTTTGTACAGTACCCAACGCAGTGGAACCCCCGTCTCCGTTGGGGCCTGTCAAGACTTTTGTAATGCCAATAAATGCTCGGTTCCTTAGACCACATATGAAAGGAGAAATGTGGCTTCTCCTTCTCTTAAGTTCTTATTGCCCCAAAAGTATTTTTTCATTTTTTTAAGGCACCAAATGTCAGTCCATAAATTCAGGCCTTAGGTTTTAGATTTTCGTTTTTACTTTGAGCTGTTGATACATATATAGTCCAAGAGGAGTTTCCAAATTTCTTTTCATATTTTTGTGTTGACAAGTGTAAGTTCTCTTTTGAAAAATAATGTACATTTGGTAAATATGATTACGATAACATCTTTCCATAAAATTACAACTTTCTGTGTGCCAGGGGCATGATTCACTAATCTGGTACGTAGCAGTTGTCACTTAGTAGCCTGACTCTCTTATTTCTTTTTATAGAATTAGACTTGGGAACATGGTGAATCATATTTTTTACAGCTAGACATTAAAAATGCAAGTCTTCAGACCTCTTAAAAATAAAACCTGTCACATTCTTCTCCTTGGAAAAAATCATCCTGCTGTGGAGAGGAGCAATATTCACCTCTGTCAATGATAAACAGCACTTCTGTGAAATAAATGCTTGTTTGCTTCCCATACACATGTGCAGAGTATAGCTGCGTAAGGCTAAGTGCATACACAGTGACGTGTATCTTTCGTGCAGCCATAAATACTTGGGAAGTAAAGGAGAAAACAAAATAAGATTCTAGACCTTAAAAAGGTATGTTATAATGCAGGGCCAAGTTATGTCCAAACCCTAGCTCACAGACCTAGCCTGTGTGTTTGTAGAGTACCGAGCAGAGGGACCCCACTCTCAGTTGAGGCCTCTCAAGGCTTCTGTAATACAAATAAATAGTTGTGCTTGCCCTACTGCATATTATGTGTAGAAGTGGATAGAAGTTGTTCCCAACCATCCAAGTGTTTTTTTGTTTGGTTTGGTTTGGTTTTTTTGCCGGAAGTAGGCATAATGCAAAAGCAGAATCCCTCTGTTCATAAATCAGGGGAAAAGAAAATGTTCTCTTCTCTCCCTTTGGATTGTGTGCCCATTCCACCATCTTCTCTGCCCAGGACTCTGGGCAACAGCCCCTTCTCTGACTGGTAACTCCTGAACAACTGTAGGTTTTCACTGCCTCCCTAGCAATGCTGTTTCTCAGTTCTGTTGACAATCCCATCAGCTGCTGGTTGGATAAAGAGAATCTTGACGTTGTTTGCTGTGCCGCTGATGAGTGGAAAGCAGTAATATTTCACACCAATGGGAGATGAGGGGGGCAGCACTACAAGCGTGTCACTCTCTGAATGGCAGACGCAGTGACGGGCAGATGGAATGGGATGGGTTCCACACACACAGGTAGCTAGCAATTGCTTATCACTTTCTGTGAGCAAATTACACCTGCCATCAGACTCCAGAGGGGACATGTCTGGGTTAAGGTGGTGGTATGGTCACTGTTTTACCCCACTGCACGCTGGCAAGTAGCAGGCGGGCTGGACTGGGAGTGGAAACATGTGCGCTACCTGCTGAAAATATGTATTAAGTGTTGTTGCTGAGCATGCTCAGCCCAGGGCCCCTGGAGACGTGCCTGCTGGGATCCCCATGGGATCCACTTTCAGATACTTTGCAGTTCAACCGCCTCACCTCTCAAGCATGACTCCAGCTCTCAGAGTCATAATTGGGCCTTTAGTGTAGTTAACTTAGTGTCAAATCCTTCTCCTTTTACAGAGATCATGATTTAAAATGCAATTGCCGAGACAAGCTGGGTCTTATTTCTGTGTCCTTGTGATTGCTGTGAATAAGGTATCTATTGTTGGAGGTGTGTATTCTAGGGTACTTTTGATTCTCGTTTTCACATAGTTTACCTATGCCCCGGTTAATATTTGCATGAATTATGTATGGAACTCTTGGACAGGGTTGCTTTGTCTTCAACTGCTCCTTGGACTTTAGTGCAGAAGATGACCTGTTTTTCAGCTGAGTGTGTCTCTGATGATGCTAATGTTTCTGTCCTATTAAATGTACATAAGGTTAAATGATTCTTAGTTCAAGTTGAATGCAAACATTCTTCCATTGGCTGTGAAAAATATCTGTGTGTTCCTGATTTGGTTTGTATTAATTTTCAGAAAATAGAGTGAGTTTTCTACAGATCTCACCTATTTTATTTTCCACTGAATGCATCCGATGAAGTGAGCTGTAACTCACGAAAGCTTATGCTCAAATAAATTTGTTAGTCTCACAAGTACTCCTTTTATTTTACCTTCTAAGGCCAAAAAGAAAACCTTTTTGTTACTGTACATATCTACTTACAGTGGGAGAGACTGGGAAGTCTGTATTTCTCTCTGCCACCAATGAGTTTTTCTGCCAGTAGAGAGAAAAAAAAAAGAAATGATTTTGTAGCAGCATAATCCGGTGTATAGAGGACTGGGGTGGGTGTCAGGAGACCTGGGTACTGTTCCCAGCTTTAACAATAACTTGATGTGTGACCTTGGACAAGTCACTCCATTCTCCATCCCTCTGTTTCCTGTCTCCCTTTGTCTTGTGTTGTCTAGGCAGTTTGTAAATTTGTTTGGGTGGGGTTTGTCTCTTAATTTTAGGGTGACCAGATAGCAAGTGTGAAAAATTGGTACCGGATGGGGGAGTAATAGGCATCTATATAAGAAAAAGCCCTGAATATTGGGACTGCCCTTATAAAATTGGGACATCTGGTCACCCTATGTAATGTGTTTCTCCAGTGCCTAGCACAGGGGAGCTTTGATACCGGTTTGGATTGCTCGGCACTACCATGATGCAAATAATGTTTTTAATTGGGAAAATATATATATCCTGGTTTAAGTGAATCTAGTTGAGGGTAGGACTCAACAGTGTTTTCTGCAGATGCCAAAACCCATTTGTTTTCTTTCTCTGTTCTCCCAAATACCATTTTCATGGTTGGCGCACCCTGAGGCCATGTACTCATGGCCATGGAATAGATGAAAGACCTGATATTGTTAGGCAGTCAGAAGAACCTGAGAAATCCCTTTCCCTACACCCCAAATAGCTGGGGTCTTAAGCTAAAAGCTTGAGTTTAGGCAGGTATAGTGCTCGGCAAGACACCGCAACATTGTATCAGGTTGTACCACTTCACTTCGATTCATGACGAATTTGGAAATGGCTTGATTCATGCCAACAGTAGACTTCAGGCGGTAATGAAAGGAAGTCTAAGCCAAGAGAGGTCAGTTTAACCAGGGAGTTGGCTTTAGAGAGAACACTCCTCCTCCTCTCCCCCCCCCCCCATATGTTGAATGTTACTGGGGTATAAACAAATAGTGCTGGTCCACTTTCGTTTTTTTATTTAAGGGCATCTGTCTACAGTCTAATGTAGCTTTTTTTCCAATGGTAACATATATTCCTGTAGTGTTCTCAAGTCTTTGATTTCAAAGACGTGTTTAATACTGCTGTGAAAGACCCATTTTCTTTCATGATGGAGTAAAGAACGCTACGGTGTGTTAGACAGCAATAGAACCTCTCTGTTATACGTTTTTCATTTCGTAATTCTTACCCTACAGAGGTCTCTTCTTAGCATCGTCTCTTGCTTGCTCTGGGAACAATAAAAAGTCCAAAATTAAAAAAAATACCCTATTTTATCTTTAACTCAATATCATCAATTAGATTGTGTTAGTCATTTGTATTCTAAAGAGTAGTGGTACTAAAAACAACTGTGTAGCAGAAATCAGGGCATGAAGCAAAGGCTCGTTCTTTCTGTAGCTGTGAAATCCTCAATTAGTTCCAATTACTGGTGAAATGTGGTAAATACATTTTCCAAGTTTGTGTTTAATGTTACCTATGGATTTCTGCGTGTTTGTAAATGGTACCTTGTAGGGATGAAAGAGGGTGGATATATTTGTTTCTTAATTGCTGATTTAACAACTTTCATGCCCATTAAACTGATTAAATTTAATCAGGAAACAACCTATTGGCCTTGTGGGGGCTGTTTCAACTTTATCTGTTAGATCTTTGCTGTCTTTTTTCAGTGATGAAGGATCAGGAGCTGAAGGATCAGTAGGGCCTTGAAATCTCAGGACCCAGTGCTATGAGTTGTTGAGTTTCTGTGGCTATTAACTGAACTATTTTGGAGACAACCTATTAAAAGATTTCATGGCACGCTGAGTTTATTTTTCTAGCGTCAGTTCTTTGGTTTCTTAAATACTTGTAATATAGTTTTACCCACCTCAGCACCCACTGTGTGTTGTTTATTCTAGACCTTGGGCCTTGAAAACAATGCTTGACTTTTAACTTCCAGACCTCACTGCTGACTTCCTTTTAAGTGTCTGATATCGTAATGTGCACCTGCTCTTGTTGAGGTGCTCTTGTCCTCTCTCCACATGAGGGCTGATGGAAGCTTTTCATCAAACAGCTTTTTTTGCTTTTTTAAATAATTTTTTTTGTGTGAGTTCATATTTTTCCCTATAGTGTGAAATGTTCAGATTTTTGACAAAATGGGAAATTAGTTTCTATTTCAGTCCCATGGAATTGAAATGAAAAACGTTAAATTTTTGTTTTTTTCCTCCCTTTCTCTTTTTCTTATTTCTAGGGGGAAAATGGGGAAACACTTCTTTTGGGGGAGTGAGATGCTTCTGATTCTATTTGATTCTACTCCAGATGAAAATGTTTTGCTTTGAATAGTTTTGTCAAAACATCTGATTTTTTTTTTCATTCCAAAATTTTTCAGAGAAATAATTGTTGTTGTTTGAGCCAGCCCTGCTCTACACATCTGGGAATTTGTCTTGGTCAGTGCTATCATCTGGAGACTTGCTGGAAATCCATCCTTCCAATCCACAATGCACATTAACATAGGCTTCTACCGACGGTGCTCAGACTGGGTACCTATGTACATGGTTATACAATTTCCCCACTTCTCTCAGTTGCTGGAAATACATAATCACAAACATATAGGTATTTACGTGCTTATGGTCTAGATTTTCAGTGGCAGCGGGGATTAGTCTTCTGCTTTGAAAGTGAAGCCATTAGCTAGGATTTAAATTTCAGGTACATTCCCAGGTAAAAGTGAATTGATCATTGTCTGCTGCTTCATGGCTGTTACTTACTGTATGTGAATAAGGTAAATTTCCCTTTTTAACCACCGACGCCAATGTAAAAAATATTGAAATATCATCAGCTGATGTCTGCTATTGGCTACATTGATTCATCATCTGGGAAGACATGTTTACTGGGTGATGGCAATCATAGTTACAGAAGAGGCTTTTAAAAAAAAATTCATATGAAATTGGTGTATGTACATATTAAAATTAAAACTTGCACGCCAGTGGAAAAAGAAATCTCAATAGAGGTAGGCACAAGACATTGGCACCACTTGTGGAAACAAGATGTACATTTTTAACAGCAAGAGTAATTAACCATTGGAACAACTTACCAAGGATTCTCCACCACTGACCTTTTTAAAATCACAATTGGATGTTTTTCACAAAGATCTGCTCTAGGAATCCATTTTTGGGAAGTTCTTTGGTTTAGCTTATATAGGCGGTCAGACTAGATGATCACAGTTGTCCCTTCTGGTCTTGGAATATATCAGTGAGACGGTCAGCCTTACTTTAGAAAGTCACCAATGTTCATTTTTTGGAGTGTGTGTTTTTTCTCGCTTTCTTCCCCCTTCTACCGCCCCTTTCTTTCTGGTTAGGAGTGTTTCACTTTGTGCTCAGTGTAGGGTGTTACATGTAATTGTGTTTTCACTTGATATCTCTTTCATGTAAGGTCATACTTTGCTAATATCACTAATCTACCCTAATAGAGGGTGTTAGATTACTCACATTGGTAGACCCGTGAGGGCGTGCCAGCAGTGTAGGAAGAGTACTGCTTCTTCCAGCCAATTGTAAGTGCAGGGTCTTTGTGTATTACTGAGTGCCAGGTTACATGGTGTTGCTGTATTGGGTTTGGTAGGAAGGATGGGCTTGTGGTTAAGGTATTTGACATGAGAGTCAGAACTGCTGGGTTCTGTTCCCAGCTCTACAACAGACTCGCTGTGTGATCTTGCACAAGACATTTTACTTCTCTGAGACTGTTTCCCCATCTGCAAAATAGGGATAGTGCTCAGTTCAGATGTGTGTTGGGAGGCCTAACTCATGGCTTGTGAGGAGCTCAGGTACTGACTGTCTCCTCCCCATAAAAATGCCAGTACACGAAGAATCCACAGTGGCGCTTCTCCTGACACACCCGCAGAATCTGAATGGCCTCTTCTTCAGCAAGCCCTAAAATCCATTTTAAGTATGGGTTTGTGAAGTGTGAACTAGTGAGGGTCTCTGCTGTGTTTGGATTGAGATCAGTACCTTTTAGCGTTTTGAGGGTGTTAACAGCGTTTGTGTGTCTCTAGACAAATACAGGAGTTGGTATGGTTTTAAATCTAGAATTTGCAGTTAGTAGGAACAATTCCCTGAGTTCTGTTTAATTATCCAATGATCTAACTGGGGCAAAGTTTTCCATCATGAAAATCCCTACAAGGCAACACAGTGTTCTGGGGGAGAGCATGTCCCTAACTGGCAGGGGATCAACACAGGACTTCAGTAACATTCCATGCGCCCCACCTAGGAGTGCTGTAGTAGCAGTGTTCTTACCCATGGGAGTAGGGGATTGCGTGTTACTTTCTAGTGACTCACTTCTTCCGGCTCGTGAGTAGCTTTGATAAGCTCTGGATGCTGCTGCTATCCTCTGTCAGAACAAAGGATGGTGAGCCATAGGTGAGGGAGGCGGGGACTAAAGGTAGAAGATCTGGTTGAATGGGTTCAGAACCCATTTCACCACCTCTTGGGATGAAACCATCCCGATCTCTATGTGCAAATTTGTGGGAAACGATATTGTAGCTAAGTTTAATTTTATTTTCAGAATACAGTGACTAAGCCATACTGTGGATTATTTAATTACTAAGTCACATTTCTTAAATATGTTTTGGAGGAGAGTGTGAAAAGCTATGCAGAGCCAGTAAATTTTTTTTCTTGGAAAAAACTGCATTTTTAATGAGCCTTTCTTGCACAAAACTGAAAAATGTCTAAAAATAATGCTCCTGAAATAAGACTTTTTATATGGAATTACAGCCCTGAGCAAACGTTTATGCGTTTTTCATAAGCTCTAGAAAATAGGATTTATGAGTCTCAGTAAAACCTTATTTATATTGTCACAAGATTCTCAACTGAAATTATGCATTCTATTTTTATAAATCCATGTATATGGACACTATGTGGGGAGTGTGTGGGTAATACATGTATATACTCATTGAAATATGCTCACTCAGATTTCACCACCATTTGTGTTAATATTTTTCTGGTTTCCTGGGTACCAAAACACCTGTCAGTTTTGTCGTCTTGTCTGTCCTGGTTACTTAAACCCAGGGGTTTGTGTGGTATTTTTGAGAGGGATTATCAATGCTTCAGCACCGGTGAGGCCACACCTGGAGTTGTGTCCATTTTGGTCCCCCACTACAGAAGGGATGTGGACAAATTGGAGAGAGTCCAGTCCTTATTGGGGAAAGCCCCTGGTTATATTTGAGACCTCCTTGAGCCCTGGTTGTCATCTCTGTATTTAAACCAGCACGTCTAGGTCTTGGTTCTGCCCATGGTGCATTGGCACATGCAGTATCTCATAAAATTAACTACTGTGCTGGTGCACAAGTGACTTTGCAGGATTCACAGTGATGTGCTTTGCTTATAGGACAGAATCCCCAGAATCTTATTAACAAAAATCTCAGGGAACCATCTGTTAAATCTTTCTTAATAGCTGTTTCTGCTTAATCTGAAGCATTCTGGGCAAGTGTGTGTGATGGTAAGGAAGACAGTTTTGCATTAATAAGGACCTTGGCTACTTGACTTAACTTTCAGCGGGGAGTAGATTTACATTTTATTTGTCTATAAAGTGCCTTTGATTCAAAGCACTGGCTACAGGTGGTCCCAAGTGAGAACAAGACACCAATTTTGTAACAAAAAAGACGAGATTTGCTTCATGAGGAGTAACAGTGTTTGGGAGAGGAAAACACAAGTTTGGAAATGATGAAGTATGTTGTAGAGATGGAAAGAAGAATTTTGAGGCTTGGGGAGAGAGAGAGAGAGAGAGAGAGAGAAGTAGATATTTAGGAATGGGAATGAACAGTAAAATAATAGTGAGATGAAAGGTATAAACAGGAAAGTAGAGAGTAGTAAGAATTATGGCATGAAATGAAAGACTGAGAATTTTAAAAAGCAAGTGCAGTTGGGTAGGAATCCAGTGTGGTGTATAGCAAAGAGAAGGAAGATGTGAACAGTGAGGCAAAATGAAGATCAGATGGGCTGCCCGGTTTTTGTCAATTGAAGTGGCTGAAGATGAGATTTTTGAACTCCAGCATAGGTAGATATTGCAGCAGGGTGGAGTTTTGTTTTCTTTTGTGGGTGAAGATTTAGGTGCTCATCCTGCAGTTGGATCCATACAGAATCCAACTGAAATCAGTGATGCCTCACGCAGGCACAAGGGTCCACCTTCGCAGATCCAATTGCAGGCTCAATGCCTTAGTTCGTATAAGCTCTTCAGGGCGGGGTCTTTTGTCCTTTCTTTTTTTTTTTTTTTTTAATGTTATTTAATCTCTGGGAAGCACCATGCAATGTTATGGGACTATATAAATGGTGGTGGTGGTTGCTGCTATTTATTATGTATTTTATGTGTTTTATCATAGTCATGGACCTGGATCCTGTTGTGATGATATCATCATTTAATACTAATTAAAGATTTTTAATGTATTGAAATGGGGGAACTTTTGGATCCATGAGATATTTTAGACGATAGTATCCATGAGATTGAGCATTGAATATAGAGGCAAGACATGTAGAATAGTTTTATTAGTAATGGCTAAAATTTATTTCAGTGGGTCAAATATTGGAGTCCTAGTTGGTTAATGTGTGAACAATAACAGCATTTTGCTGGTGTCTGTGTGCCAGAAAAAACAAAAACTGAAAAACAAACCAACCAACTCTCAAACACCTGAATATCTGGGTGAATGTTGCATTATAACCACATGGGAGCTGCCTCATCATGGGATATTGCTGTCCCAAGTGTGAGAGATGGGAGGGGTCCAGGGGAATGCGCTAAAAATGGTTTGAGCCCTACCTGAAGCTGAACCCGCGCAGGACAGAGGTAATTCTGATGGGCAGAGAAAATCACACTGAAGAGTTTGCATCCACGATGCACTCTCCTTATGGCTGAAGGTTACACACTCACATTAGTCAGTTGAGTCTGTCGTTTAAGAATGCCCCTGGATTCCTCACTGATATGAAGCTCTCACAGAGCAGTGTGTCTGAGTAATGCTTTCTACTATCTTCAGGTGGCAAGAAGACTCCATCTCATCCTGGTGGATGCTGATTTGGCCTCAGTTATATATGCCTTTGTCGACTTCCATCTGGACTACAGCGATATAGTATACCTGGGCTTAAAGCCCTTTGTCCTTAGGAAATGCCACTTGATACAGGACGCTGTAGTGTGTCTCCTCAGCAACACGAGCGGCTGCAAATGAATCACACTTGTCCTCCACTCTACACAGGCTTCCTATAGACTATCAAGTCAAATTGAAGGTTTCAGTCCTTTTCTTCAGGGCGCTCAATGATCTGTACCAAGCACATATAAATGATCTCATCTCCAGGGTGAGAACCTGGTTGACAGCTCCACTCCTCTGGCACAATGGAACTTTGTAATCTAAGGGTAAAGCTCGTCTGTGCAGGAGACAGAACCTTCTTGGGAGCTGGTGCAAGATTCTGGAATAAACTCCCACAAGAACTAAGGATCATCACAAACCTGACCATCTTCCACTCTATGGGGCACTTCTCCAACCTGCCTTCTCTGGTATAAACACAAATCAGCTTGTATGTTAAAAAACAAAAAAAAACAAAACCCAACTTTCCCTGAAAAACAAAACCCTACCCAAACAAACCCCTTACACCGCACGTAGAATTCTCCTTCTGGGGAGAAGATGAGAGAGAGAACAAACCACACGTGACAGATGTTAGTCATGTCACTTAATGTACTACTGGAAGGTGCTTAGATACTACAGTGGTGAGAACTAGTGTGAGAGCCTGTATGGAATAGAATGGCACAACATGGGCTCTATTAGGTGTTCTTCAGCGCCACTGAAACTGCAGTGTGCAGTTCCCTGGTATTCACATGCCAGAATGCACAGTGCTTCTGAAACCCTAGTGGCAGAAGTGCTCTCTCTGGGGCATGCGTATTGGGGAAGCTGCAGAGAGCGCTTGGGATGATCAGAGTTGAGACAGAGCAGAGGGCCTGCTGAGTTCAGCCCTCCTTTCCCCTGGTTTCAGTTGCTCTCCTCTGCCGCTTCCTACTGCTCAGCTCCCCCTCTGGTTCCAGACTCCATTCAACTCCACCCCACCCCACTGCTCGCCTTGCCCCAGTTCTAGATTTCCCTCTGCCACCTCCTTCCAGCTTTCTCTCCACCCCACCCCCATCCGTGCCCCAACCTCTACGCACAGTTATTGATCAAAGATCGAATTAGGCCATTGGTGCCCATTTCTGGCCATTAATGGTATAAAACCGAGATTAGAAAAGTTACCTGCAAAATACCAACACTGCCATGCTTCCCCCCGGCCCTGAAAGCCACACATTTAATTTACATTGGCACACAGAGAAACCAGTTCTGCTCTCCCTTTCCCTTGTACTTCATTCTTTGGAGGGCAGCTTGTTGCTGCTGCAGCAGCTGCCTGACAGCCTTCCCCTCCTCCCCGCTCTCTTCTTCACCACCTGCTCCTGAGGGCAGAGGGGAGGTGGCTGCTGCCTGACCCTGGCTCTCCCGTCTTTCTAGGGAGAGAAAAAACTAGCAGCGCTTTGGGGTTTCTGTTTCCACATCTCACTGTCCTTTCTAGGAAAGGGTTGTCTTCTCCTCTCAGCCCTCTAGCGGATCTTAAATCTTTTTCTTGCTCACGGCAAGTGGGTTTCTCAAGCCTTGATAGAAAGATTTTGAAGAAAAGCCAGCGTAAGGAACAAAATACTCCTCATTTTTAAAGCTGAAGGTCCATTTCTGGTCATCTGATTGCTTGGTGTTTAGATCTGAAGTAAAGCTGCATTATTACTAAGATAACACAGAATTGTCATTGTGCTAATTAGAGAGACTTCTATGAGGCAAATGTATTTCAAACATACACTCTGTTTTTGCTCCCTGTTAGGTAGGATAAAGAAAATGAATCCTTGTCTTCAGTTCCCTAGAGGGCAGGTGGCTGAGACATTTTATAGTCCTAAGCAGGTGGATACCACAGACGCTCCTTGAACACAGTATTACAAAACACACAAGTATAGACCTGTACCAAACGGCTGCTTATTCAGACAGTATTGCTGGGAGAGAAAAGTAGTGTGGAAATAATATAATTAGTCATCTAGTTAGTGTCTACTTTACAAGGCTTGGTCTCTCTCTGCCCTGGAATACTGTTTCAGCAGCAAAATGTTATAGCAAAATGTTTGTTTCTTCAAAGCCCCACTGATGGTTGTGGCAGGGAAGAGTGTACTCTTCCTTTGACAATTCAAGTCAAACGCCCGGTGTAGGATCAGTAACCGAACTGGCTACCTGCTAACTCTACTTCCATGTGCTGGTTTTAGTCCAGCTAAACTAGATATTTGTTGTTTTAGCTGCTTGTTATATTTTTGGGAAGTATGGTTTTTAACGTGTATTTTTTCTCTTTTAAAACACTTTCACTTGCGGCCAGATTGTGGCTCCACAGCCTCGTTCAGCTTTGCCGTGCTGCAGAGGCCGAGCATCTCAGCGGAAGCTCTCACAAGCTGTATGCCTCAGGCAAGCGTGATGCCTCCAGGACTGCAGCTGTTGCTACAACCATTGTAAGGATTTAAGTACGTGCTGTCTGGCTGAGAGGGACCCGACCTCCAGGCCAGTTAGGGGTGATATGTGTGATCCCACACTTACTCTGCCCACCTAGAGGAGAGGCATTTGTGTGTCTAGCACAGCGTTTCTCAGATGTGGCCACCAGGGGCTTTTCTTATAACCACAGTCTCCTGGATGGTGATTGTGGGGGGAGGCGCAAAGCGCAGACCCTTCCCTAGAGCATTGGTTGGGCCCTGCTTTCCTCTGGAGGAACAGGCAGCAGGCGTGGTTGGGCTTCAGCCCTGTGGTGGCGGGTGGCAGGCTCCAGCCACGTGGCTTCAGACTCCATTCCCTGGCTGTGCAATGGCGGGCTCTGGCTCAGAGCTCACCTCCCCCCCCCATCACTCCTGGCCTCTGCTGCCTCCCCCAGTGCCCCATTGCCCCTGGCCCCCTCTGCCTCCGTACCTACTTCCCCCCCATCCTGGGCTTAATTTGTACCTCGGCTTGCCGGGGCTGAGTAAGTCTGCTGTGAAAAGTGATATTTGTATGTTTGTTAATATCACTTTTCACAGCAGACTTAGTAGCTAGCAAGTTTTTTTTAAACGCAACCGAAAAAAGAAAAGAACGTGCAAAGCACCTTATTTGTGTTTCTGTTCTGTTTAGGTCCAGTAAAGAACAGAGACAACTGTAGATTATATTTATATTGAGTCTGCAAAAAAAAAAAAACCAACAAAAAACAAAAAAACCCTACATAAATAAATTACAACGATTTGGATGTGTGTATGTGCATCCCCCCCCCCCCCCCCAGCTAATTTAGTATTTTAGGAAAAATGTCAGAGCAGCCATCAGCCAGAGTTGGTGGCTGAACTCTGAGGCCACTGAAAAATTTGTTGTGAGAACTCTCTAGCACCAGCTAGATTTGTGAACTCCTTTGTCCTTTTTGGGCCTCATCCTCACAATGGTACCGAGTGTGCTCAATTACCACTGACTTCTTGTGGAGTCAGGCCCCACGAGTGCAAGGGTGAAGGGGAGCCTCTGCTGTCCTTCATTACATGTTCATTGTTCCATTATGCACCCAAGCAGGGTTAAGCATATTCTGGTCTAGGTGTTTAGAAGGGTTGGTGGGTTTATTTACCTACTCTTTTATTTAGATTTATTAATGGTTTCTTTTGTTTTTTCAACAAAATCTGTGAGACACTGATAGACATCAGTGAGTTTGCTTATTGTATCATAGAGGTGATGGAGACTATACCAGGAGATCTACCGAGGGGATACTTGTCTTGGTGGAGTAAAAATAGAGAGTGGGAAATGGCTTTTGAAGGTGAATAATTGCTGAAGTGAGTGATGATGGCAAAAGCCGAATGCTCTGGGCATCGTTCTTATTATATGCCAAGATGGGAGAAGATCCAGAAATTCAAACCCTCTTTTGAAGAGAGCTGAAAGCTTTATGCTGCTGCTTGCTCAACATTTGCATTGTCTTTGGGCTGTGGGTATGGCTTATGTGCATTATTGAAGGTTGGGGCTAAAATGTAATCATCCAAAGGAGTGGCTGGCATGGTAATGAAGTGAGGTGGTTGGACTCAGTCCGTGTCAATCAGAATTTCAATGTAGCTTGTCAGAGGATAACTTTTTTTCTCTCCCTGTAATGCCAGTAGTTGAAATCCTTCCATTGTCATGTTTTAGGGGGCGTGAGAGACTGAACAGACCATGAAAGACTATGTGCTTTTAGCATGGTTCGAAATAGGTAAAATGTGCCGTTATATACTCTCATAAGAGAGGTATTTTGTACCTCTGTCACCCATTGGCGGTGAAATTTCCTTTGATGTTCTAGACTACTAAATAGCTTTTCTTGGAAATATTTAGCTTACATCTGTTTTGGCCGGCCAATTTATTGTCATGTTTTGTGAAACTGCTCCCGTGTATATTAAGTGATGGCAAAGCTAAAATCGAAACTGGAATGTGGAATCAGAGAAAGCTCTACTTAAAACATTTTTTAATATTCTATTCTGAAAATTGAAATATTTTCCCATTACATTTGGTTTGCTTTCGGTATCAAAAGCAGTCTTACATTATCTTGCCAGGCATACATTATTAATTACAATCCATTTTTAATTTCATGAAAAATTATGCAAAGAGCAAAGCAGGAAGCTTGTCTTTCAGCATTCAGCTCATTTGTTGCCTAGATAACCTCAGTGATTGCTCAAGGTTAAATTTAAAATTTGGCAGTCTAGCTCTGGGTTTGTATCTTTTTAAATGGAGCAAGATTTAAACTCTTGGAAATTACCTAAGGAGAGTGGATGTATTGGCAAAGATGACAAATGCTATTCAGAATTGATAATCCCATTCTTCATGAAGATGACAGGTACTGTTTTTAAGAATGAATTCTGTTTGTGATAGGAGCCCTGGTTCAGCCCTCCTCCCTCCCCCCAACAGTTATTGAAGTGGTATAAAGATGAATCAATATGGAACTCAGGGAACTAACATTGTTGGGAGATACAAACCCAGAAGTTGGGTTGAGTGGGGCTGCCGGAAAACCGTTTTCTGGGTTGGAGATGAGTTCTTACATTTGATGCTTTCTCCCCCTTAGGATTAAAAGATGAATGGTTTCCCAATCTGTTGCTAATTTAACAGCAAGTCACAGCCTGCAGTTAGTTACATAATTCTGATCCTTTCTTGAGTTTCACATAATACAATCTAAATATGCCCTTTGAATGTAGCACAGCGGTGTGGTCAGAGTTAATATTGTAAATACTTAGCTCTTGATGGTGCTTTTCATCCATAGATCTCAAAGCGCATGACAAAGGAAGTCAATATTTTTTTTTAGAGATGGGGAAACTGTGGTACACAGAGTGTCAAGTGACTTTCCCAGCGTCACCCAGCAGATTAGTGGCAGTTAAGAATAAAAACCACGTCTTCTGAGTCACAGTTCAGTGCTGTAGCCGCTGCTTCATGCTGCCTCCCAACAAATCAAAATTTGGGATACTTCTTTGAAGCCTCCATAGGCAAAAAGCTTAGCTTTGTTTTGCCACCACTGGGTAATTATTTCAGCACAAATGTAGGTGAAAAAGAGTTGGCCTGCAGCCAAGGCTTTGTCTGTACTGGAAAAATTACCCATTGCAATGGGGATAGCTGCACCAGTGCAGAACGTAGTTTAACTTCATGAATACATAAAGGCAGACAGAATTCAGGAATTGGAATTTGCAACCTGGCTTTCCCAGAAATGTTTTGCAGACCAGTCTTATTGTCATACTCTGTCCTCCTAGCATGAAAAGGGACATTAAGGTATAATCTTGTATGCTCTATGGTATGTTGAATGGCCAGATGCTACCATTATGGAATTTCAGACTGCCATGTACTTGGAATCTCTTCTCAATATGTGTGCTCGTGTTAGTTGGCAGGAGCCCCTGAAAGTGTCTTTGCAAGGATATGTTTGCTAAAAGTTCTATGACTGCTGCCACCACAGTTTCAACTCTACTAGTCCGAGATTCAGAGATTATAAAGCCAGAAGGGACTGTTGTGATAATCTAGTCTGACATCCTGCATAACACAGGCCATAGGATTTCCCTGAATTTAATTACTGTTTGAACTAGAGCATAAATTTTAGAAGAACATCCATTCTTGATTTAAAAACTGCCAGCGATGGAGAATCCACCGCAAGTCTTGGTAAATTTTTCCAATAGTTAGTTACCCTCAATTACTAATTAGCATAAAATTTCTAGTCTGAATTTGTCTAGCTTCAACTTCCAGCCATTAGATTTTGTTATACCTTTATTTGGTAGATCGAAAAGCCCTTTATCATCAAATGTTTGTTCCTCAGGTAGCTACTTCTAGACCATGGTCACATCATCTCTTACCCTTCTCTTGGTTAAGTTAAACAGCTTGAGATCCTGGAGTCTATCATTATGAGGCATGTTTTCCAATCCTTTAATTATTTGTGGCTCTTCTCTGAATCATCTCCAGCTTATCAGTATCCTTCTTGAACTGTGGACAGCGGAACTGGGCACAGATTTCGTATAGTGGTTGTACCAGTTCCAGATGCAGAGATAATATAATCTCCCTGTTCCAACTGGATATTCCCTGTTCATACATCCAAGGATTGCATTAGCCCTTTTGGCCACAGAGTCGCATTGGGAGCTCATGTTCAGCTGATTCGCCACTATGACCCCCAAGTCTTTTTCTGGATCGCCACTGTTCAGGCTAGAGTCCCTGTCACCCTGTAAGTATGGCTTGCATTGTTTGTTCCTAGATGTATAACTTTATATTTGGCCATATTAAAACACACATTGTTGGCTTGTGCCCAGTTTGCCAGAAGAACGCTCTATCAGTGACCTGTCCTCTTCATTATTGGCCAGTCCCCTACGCTTTGTGTCGTCTGCAAACTTTATCAATGCTGATTTTGTTTTCTAATTTAGATCATCGATAAAAGTGCTGCGTGTTATAGACCAGGAACCAGTCTCTGTGGAACCTCAGTAAAAACACACCCATTTGATGATGATTCCCCATTTACAGTTATGTTTTGAGACTTGTCATCTAGCTTGTTTTCAAGCCATTTCATGTCTCACATGTTATTTTGTTTCTGCTTTCCCAATCAAAATGTTGTGTGGTACTACATCAAACGCCTTATAGAAGTCTAAGTATATTACATCAACATTATTGCCTGTAATGACCAAATTTGTCATCTTATCAGAAAAAGATATCAAGTTAGTTTGACAGGATTTATTTTCCATAAGCCTATATTGATTGGCAATAAATATATTCCCCTTCTTGAATTCTTTAATGAGTCAGTCCCATACTGGCCATTCTGTCGTTTTGCCTGGGATCGATGTCAGGGTGACGGGCCTATAATTACCAGATCAACCCATTTCCCCTTTTAAAATATTGGCACAAATTAGCTTTCTTCCTGTCTTCTGGAACTTCCCCAGTCTTCCCAGTGATACTGAAAATCAACATGAATGGTTCAGAGAGTTCCTTGGACAGCTCTTTTAAAACTCTCAAATTCAGGTTATCTGCTGATTTAGCAGTGTAATGATGCAAATGTTGATATAGATTGGCTTTGGCTGACATTTTAAGCAGTGGCCTCTAACCTTGTGCAGAGCAGGCCTTCACAATATGGTGCCTAAAAGGCTAGCAGCCACTGACATCTTGTCTGTAGTTGCAACACTGCCATCAGGGGACCTTATCCTATGGTAGCAACAGTGGGGAGTTCTAATAACTATGTATTGTTGACAAAGGTATTTGAGTACCTGCTGGCTGTTACTATAACTTATCACTTCATAAAATACACATTAGTTTTCTTTGCATAGTTAAAAGGGGCCAAATTTGAGTGGCACTGTAACCCTTGCAATAGATTGCAATGGCCAGAAATGGGAGCTGGGTCCAGCCCTGTGGGACAGGAACTGCCACTGTGGAATGAGTGCCGGGTGGGCTTGCTTTCCAACCATCCTCCGTCTGTACTGGGCCTGTGACCCATCTGCAACCTTCCCATAACCCGCTGTTTGGGAAACGCTGACCTAGGAGACTTGGATTCCATTTCTGGCTCTGTCACAACTTGCTGTGTGACTCTGGGCAAATCTCGTCACCTTTGCTGTATGCCTTTTCTCCCTCCCAGCCATTGTCCATCTTGTCTAATTAGGTTGCAAATGCTTTGGGGCAAAAACTCTTCTTCTTAAAGGGTTTGCACAGTGTTTAGCACAATGGGGTCCTAATCTCATCTGAGGTCTCTAGGTGATATCATCATAGAAACTTTTTTCCCCTTTCTGCAATAGCGACATGTACATTACAATAAGTACAAGCTGCCCGAGGATCCTAGCTTTCTGAATACTGATAAGTAGGTCCTTAATATACACTCCTTACCTAAGAGGTAGCTAAGCAACAGATGGGATTTGTATGAACATTCTAAAGTTCATTAGAATATTTAATCATTTTGAAAAGACTCCATTCTTGAAAACTTGAAATCTGGCTCCCCCGCCACACCCCAAAAGAGATCACTCATCACCTTCTTATCTCATCCCATACAGTCTGTGAAACCATTTATCCTACATCTTCAGCTGAGCTTGGTGAGGTATATCTGTGTTTGGATGTAATGCAATAAGTTCTAAACACTATGTCACATCCATCCTAAAATTTCAGGGAATGCTCTAGGGCTCAGTGGGAAGAATCCTATTCATTTGGGGAAAATTGGAATACCAGAAGAGGGCAAGTGGGGCCACATGGACGGAACCCCCTTCAAGCACCTCTGCAATTGTCTGTAGATCAAAGAACTGGCTGATGGCCCCAAGTAATACTTTCCAGTGTAACAATACCCCCTATCTCATCTCTGCCCATCCTCCCAATGGACTTTAACATGTTGACACACGGGATGACTTATCTCCTGGACAGAATGAAGATAAATAATAATGGTGAAGGACGGTGGGGCACACAGCACTCCTAGCTTGAGGGTGTTGGGGGGTGGGGGGTTGCAGAGAGTCCCTGAAATAGAAGGGGATGGTAGGGAGCATGTGGGGGATGCAAGGAGCCCTGATGTGTGCAATGAAGCAACAAAGTGTGTAGCTCCCTAGTCTAGGACTCTTATTTGCATTTACATCACATGTCCGTTTTTTTCCTCTCCTACGCATCCTTTGTTTCCCCAGTGGAGTCAGGATTAGCCTATCCCACTTGTGCATACTTGCTTTGGTGAGCAAAAATACATTCGTGTTGGTCAGACTCTGGAAGAAAGGGCCCTAAGAACAATAATCGGGCTCTCTAGGCACTGAACCAGTCTAACCAGTTTCATTGTTTTTCCCTGCGGCTGTTCACCTCTGCCAAACCTTGCCAATCGACTAGCCTCCATTATTCCTGCAACCTATTGAACTAATGCTTAAGAAGACCATGCTTAGGTATTAGGATTATTAAAGAAATATATTGCTATTCATTTACACAACACTTTGCAAACATCAGTCAATCTTGCTGATCTTTACAACTGAGCATAATGCTTATTTCCACTAATAGTCCTGTTGAAATGGTTGCATTGGGACTATACTCTGTGATCAGATCTATGATCAGTAATAAGTATTTTCAAACCATCAGATTCATAAATAAGACTTATTTCCTTCCCCAAAGAGCCTAGAATGGAAGGGCTTGGACCTGCAAAAAAATAAATAAATTGTAAGGACTGCTCATGTGAGTATAGTTACTTGTGTCTTTGTGGCATTAGGGTTCTTAGATGCTAAATAATTACTCTTCTTACACAGTAGTTTGACTTGGCTCCCAAGTACCATGATGGCAGTTGTATTAAAATGCCTATATGAATGATGAGCACCAGTGCCCCCCCGTATATTGAAACAACCCTGAATTTATTTTTTGGTGGCAACAAAAAGGTGATACAACTTACAAGAAAGGGCCCAGAAATGTCCATGGAAGTAGCTGCTAGCAGCATGAGGATTCAGAGGTGCCTGTTTATGAGCGTTCTAGCAGTATTCATTACTTGGCTCATACTCTGCTCAGGCTTTTCATTGCAAGATTTGATCTCCTTCTATGTTGCCCTGTAGTTGACTTTGAAGTTTAATCTGTATTTAAATAGGTGAGATTCCAAGAAGCCATTCAAACAGCTTGTTTGAAACAGACTGGGGATGCTGTAGTTTCTTTGGTTTCCAGCTAATAATTTAAGGGGCACCTGTTAGATTATCTTCTTGTCTTTTTATGAATATTAGCTGTCTGTAGTAAGGGTGATAAAAATATAGAGGGTGAAATCCTGGCTCCATTGAAGGCAATGGTCAAACTCCCGTTTTATCTAGAGTACCTTCTCAGTCATTTCTAAATTGCATAACCTAGGAATGCGTAGGCTCCCACAGGGACGTTTGGAGGGCTTTTAACCCACGGTGCTGATAGGTGTGTGTGTTTTTTTTTGTTTGGTCTGTATATCCTTCATCTTTCTAAACTTCCGATGACTATCATGGAGTACAGTGACCCTTGGGCACCTCTGTGATTAAAATACTGCCAAATAAAATCACGTTACGTCCTCTAGAAGACTCTGGGGCATATTCTGGTCAAGTTTTCAAAGCAGCAGTAGGATTTAGAAAAGATGCCTGATCTTTGTTCCATTGTGGAGAGCAAATTTTAGGGTTAATCAAGTGTTTTACAACGTGCAAGGAGCTGGGTGCTATATGATTGGATCTATTTCATTCTCTATGCAAATGAAATATTCTGGTGCATGCCAGGTGTTATAATTCAGATATCATGGGAGATGATGCCCTCTGAGCATTCTGGTGGCTCTGCTTACCTGACATATGTTGTAAGCGCCTTCCTTAGGGCCAGTTTCTGTCACAGGGATGTTTTGTCACTGTCACTGTTCACATTGAGTAACATCATACTCACTGTCTGTGAACAGTTCTGTCACTGTTCACCTTAAGTAACATCGTACACTGTGACTAATCCCATTGAAATCAATGGGGCTAGTCACCAAGTGTTAACTGGCATGAGTAAGAGAGGCAGAATATAGCCCTTAGATTGTAAACTTTGCTTGGAAGAGGACATGTCTTTGTATGTGGTGTGTACAACCCTGGCACAATCAATGCTTGCTCCTGATTGGACCTTCTTGTTGCTGTTGCAATGTAAACACTGAATATTCGTTAAAGTAATGGCTTGCAGTTTTGACCCAGGGTCTTAACTGATGATAGTAATAGTACGAGGAATTCACAGCATTTTACAGAGTTAGGAATCAGTCTTCACTTTGTACTGCTGGGGAAAGATTAAACAACTTGACCAAGATCACACAGGAAGTTAGTGACAAAGTCAGGATCACATCCCAACTCTCCAAAGTCTCAGGGCAGGTGTACACTGGAAAAGCTGCACCACTGCAGTTCTTTAGTGAAGACGCTATTACGCCGATGAAGAGCTTCTCCCCTCGGTGTCGTTAATCCACCCCTGCGAGAGGCGGTAGCTTTGTTGACAGGAGAAGCTCTCCTGTGGACATAATGCTGTCTACCCGGGGGGCTATCACTGCGTTGCTCGGGGGTGTGGATTTTTCACACCCTTGAGCGATATAGTTATACCGATATATTTGTACTGTAGAGCTGTCCTCAGTCCTAGTCAATAAACAGACCATGCTGCCTCTCATATATATTTAATCGCCTGTTAGAAGATCACTTTCCCGAAGACGAATGGTCTGTCGTCACTCTTTTGAGTGGATTTGCAAGTTAGGCTCTGAATTAAACTGATGTTTGCAAGCTACCTACTTTATGGTTCAGTGTTAAATTGATAAATGTAACAAAACTTTGCTTGTCCACAGTTCCTTAAATTTAGGACGTCAAAGTGCTTTACCAGTGTCAATGAATGAAGCCTCAGAGGAAGCAAGTAAATATCCCCCAAACAGAATGGCAGAGAAGTTATGTCAGGGTGTGGCAGAGCTGCGGATAAAATCCAAATTTCATAACTTTTAGTCCTAGTTGGCCATTTTCTGCAAAGTTATTAAAATTATTTAGGAATCAGAATGTCCAACCCAGGTAAGCACGTCCCTGCCTGGGTGCTACATGGCACAGAAACTGTCTGTTAGCTTTCCTGCTTCAGCTTGGAAAGGGTTACAGCTGGAAATGCCTGTATCAGCCTCAGCAAAACATGAATTGGTATTAGTGAGCAAAGAAAGAATGGGAACCCAGGCTTGCAAGCTGCTTTGTACTTCTCATTGCTGATTTTTCCTTCCGATGTTTTGGGAGGTGCTTGCACACAGCTGGCATTTCTGAGCCCGCCTGAGGTGGAAAGCACTCTGTATGTACTGTATCATTAAAGAAGGGGTCGGGGGTCGGGTGGGGAAACAACCTCAGTTTTTAGCCCTTTCTTTCTGCCTCCTCCGCGTTCTTCTCTCACTGCCTTTAGCCAGCTGCTCCTGCAGAGTGAGCGTGTGTTTGCGTGCGTGCGCGTAACATGGAGGGAGGGACTGGAGCTGCTGCTGCTTTTACCAATATCTATACAGCTGCTTCCATTGCAGGGACGCTAGGAACTGGAAGCAATCTTGATGAATCCGAAAGGTCAGTACTATCAATAAATCACCCACAGATATATACTCCTGAAAGAAGCTTTTTTTTTAACCCTCCTCTCATAAAAAGAATATTAGGCAGATATTTTAGCTGCTGCAAGGAACAGAATCGTTTCAAGCTGTGTCTTAGCCAACAATGTCTAATAAAAAATTAGAGCATGACAGTGTTTTTTAAAAAAGCAGGCATGTCATTATCACTTAGATAATGCAAGTTCCTTAAAAAAATATAGAGAGAGAGCCTAAATTTAAGACTATCCAGATTTTAAGTTACAGGATATTGGTATGGAAGAAGGGTAAATTATGTCATGCAGTCAGATTTTTATTATAGATTATACTACCATATAAAAAGTAGTCGGGTATAATAATTTGGTATTTCTTCATTGCTCACCCTTTATATGATCGTCTCTTCTGAAGCTTTTTCCAGTAAAATTTGTATCAAATGTAGGAATTAGTGTAATTGAAACTTGCGTTTATTTAATCTAAAAATAAAATGTTTTGTGTGATGCTGTCTTAAATAGGGTAAAATACATAATCCTTACTGTGGCTGTATTAAAAGAGCAATAGTCGTGGTGTTCTCAGTGTACTTTTAATGCTTTTCTTGGTTAACGAACTGCCTTTGCCACTGTATGGTTTTAGAAACCCAGCGTTGGAGGTCCAGGTTATCATGTGATTAAAATTCTTGTGGAATGAGGCAGTGCTGATGATCTTCAGGGCGAATCTTCTCCTTCACCCTTGGCTTTATACAGTGGCTGATATGAAATAAGCCTATTGTTGTTCCAGTCCAATTGGGTTTTTGTACTTCTGGGCTAAGAGCACATAAATATTTTCTTGTGGAGAAAGAGGGGTGGAAAGGAAGTTTTATTTAAAACTTGCCTTCTCTGGCATGGCTGTCACCTCCTACCTGGTTTGCAGATTGTTTTGCAAAACCAAAAGTTATTTATGAACATAGCTCCAGGAAGCAGAAGACTCAGACTCTCCTATTTCAATGTATGATGCATATAAATTAAGTTTAGCTATTTTATGCTGACTCCACCCACTTGGGTTTACACAGCCGTAGGGATGCAGTGGATAATTCCTACTAGTGTTGCAAAGGAACCCAAATAAATCCAGATTTCTTTGAATTTGTTTTCTGGAACTCTTAATGTGGTCTCCACACAGTATTTGAACCATCCAGGAACTAAAATACCAGGAGAAGACTGGATGTTGTATAACATTGGCCCCATTATAGGCTCCCTTATTCACTTATATAGAAAAGCCTGGCAAAAGCCTAAACACAAATACCAGAGATAAAAATACTAGAACCCCCACACTTCCTAATTTCCATTGGCCATGTAATAATAAATATGCAATACTTTACGTATTCCAGGTTGCTGCGCCCACACCAATGTGCAGGGTTTTGTGAATAGGAACGTCATGGGATTTTCTTGTTTGGTGTGAATTCCTTAGGAAATGCACGTGTTACGTGCATAGCTTTATGTACTAAGTGAGGCGGCCATTGTTTGCAAGCAGATAACAGTGTTACGTTATGATATACTGTTTCCATTGCTTAAGGTGCAAGAATGTGGTTATTTGCTGGAGATCTGTTTTTCCTTGTAGAGAATGTGCAGCATTCGTCTAAATGGATTCCAAATTTCAGGGTTGTCTATAGGTGAAATCTGTTTTAATTCCAGGCGTGCTAGCCTTTTTTCCCTCTGTTATGCAAATAGTCAAAGATATGATGGAATTAGCGTTTTTGGCTCTCCTGCATCCTGCTTTTCAGAGTATAGATAAAAATTTGCATTGATTTTTGGTCAGGATTCAATTTGAAAGGATTATGGGAATATATTTAACTTTTTGCACTGCTCATCCTGTGCTCCTGATGCTGACATTTTGTTTTGCTGTAGTGTTGGTTAGGGAATTCTGATGGTTGGTACAGAGACATGATGCTAAATAGTGCAAACTCAAGGCCTAATCCTCCCTGACCTTACTTGTGTAAGGAGGAGGGTATTTTTGCCCAAGTCAGGACTGCAGGATAGGGTCCAGATGTAGCAATTGTTTTGAATATTTTCTTTCTTTTAGATGTAAACTTGGTGCTGGTAAGAGTGGAGCAGCTATTAAAAGATGGCCAGATGTAGTGCAGGCAACGATTGCCCAAGTTTCTCTCTTGCAACAAAGCTGTATGCTTTATTTCTGACTTGCAACACCTCACACTAATGCCAGTCTTTGGCATTTCATGTTATATATGTGCCAAGTTGTGGGATGCTTTGTGTGATGTGGCCTTGCGTCCATGAAGACCTACCCTGAGACCGCTGAGCTCGCTTTTGTGACCTGAACATGTCCTCTGCTCCTCCTTACTTTATTTTCTTGCATTTAACTGGTGAGAAGTACCTACACATTCTTCAGAATTTCCCCTCTCAGGATCTTTGTGCTTTTCTTGGAAAAAGTATTTCAATATCATCACTAGTAAAAACAAATATTGAAAGAGAGGGTAACTTACTATCGTTATGGATCAGTAACGTGAAACGTATACCTTTTCAGTGTGTGTGTCTGCTTTAACATTTTTTGGCAGTCAAATGTATACTTTTTGCAGTGAACAATCAAATGGTTGTCTTTATGTGGGTTAAAAATTCCACTTTAATGTAGAGAATAAAGAAAACTAGTAATTTAAAACAAAATTACGAGTTTACCAATTTAGAATTTTTCCTTTATTAAACTGTGTTGTTTCATTACATCTGAAAAATTTAGAGAAACACAGGTGTTGGCTTACGGGAGTAGAGCATGATATTCCAGTATCTATCTCTGAGAATGGCCAGTGATAGATATTTTAAAGGAAGGTATAAATCTCCAAGCTTTCACCTATATTTGCACCCAGTTTTACAGCACTTGTATCACAAAAGGAAATTTCTTCCTGACCCCAACTAATGATAGGTTTAAAGACATGAGGACTGATAGCTCTTGTGCCTTTTTACTAGCTAGTGAGAGCAGATGCTATTCTTATTCATAGGTCTCTAATCCTTGTTTTAAATCTTACTAATCCATTTGCTTCAATATCCTGCACTAGTGAGTTCCATGGGTAAATTATAGGTTTGTACTAAACTATTTCCCTTCCGCTGTTTTAAATGTATTGCTAAAATATCAAAGGCCCTCTTGTTTCTGCATTGTAAATAGGAGTGGCTGCCTGGTGAGCCCTGTCTACTATCCATTAATTTCGGTATCTCTAACTACTGTTATTATTGATTTATGTAGTATACAGTTCATTGCAAACACAGAGTAGAACTCTACCCTGAATAGTTTGTAATCTGATACAGACAAAACCTGATGTGGGAAAGAAGATCAGGTAAGGGTGTGTGTGTGTGTGTGTGTGTGTGTGTGTAGAAACTATTGTGAAGGAGAACAGGACAGGATGGATTCCTAATAGAGGTGGAGTTTGAAATTATATATAAGAGAGCTGTTTGGGACATTAACTTTTCCTTCATGAAAAATTTGACAAAAACAAGAATTCCAGTGAAAATGATGTTTTTACATTTTTTTGGTTGAGAAGCTAAAAACAGAATTTTTCAGTTGTTGAAAATAAAAAAATAATAACTTTCCCCCTAATTTTTGGCAACAAACATTTTGTTTTGGCCAGTCAAGCTAAAATTTTGGTTTTCCTGAAAATTTTCACTTGACTGTTTAAAACATCATTTTTTGGGTGCCAAAACCCAAAAACTTTGAAAATGTTTCAGTTTTCAACAAGTACCTGCCAAAATAATCTCAAGTGGATGTTTCCTGCAGATAATACCATGTTAAGAAAATAGAAATTTTCTGTTGCAAAAACTTTTCCAAAGAAAATTGTCAGCCGACTCTAATACTTGAAGGAGAGAAGGAGACCACTTGGCGTACAGGAAGTGAGAAGGTGCTTCAAATATAGTGGGCAGGGAAGGTTCAGAACGGAGAGTGAAAGAGAGATCTAAGGAGAGAGGACTAGGAGGAATGTAAGGAGCGGAAGGGTAAATAGGAGAAGGCAAGATCAGAGATGCAAAGAGGTGGTGAAGGAACTATTGGAAAGTAAATTGATTGGGGTGTCGAGTGGGTTAGTGAGAAGCAGGAAGAAGTAGGTTTCAGAGTAGCAGCTGTGTTAATCTGTATTCGCAAAAAGAAAAGGAGGACTTGTGGCACCTTAGAGACTAACAAATTTATTTGAGCATAAGCTTTCGTGAGCTACAGCTCACGCTCACTAAAACTTATGCTCAAATAAATTTGTTAGTCTCTAAGGTGCCACAAGTACTCCTTTTCTTTTTAGAAAGAAGTAGGCGAGGGTGAGCTAGAAAAGGAGGAGGTCACAATAATGAAGGTGAGAAATTACCCAAGGTATGTGCAGAGGATTGGGCTGCTGGCACAGAGCGGAAAGGATACATCTGACTGGTAATAGATATAGGCGGAAGTAACAGAGCATGGCAGGAGCTGGGATGTGGGAGAAAGGGTAAGGAGTCTGAACTCAGCTTCTCCAGTGAACACCACAGTTAAAAGTTTGTTTGCAGTTAAGTCCAATTCATTACTTCTCTTTGTGCCTTTTAAACAGGCCTCGAGTTGTGCTGGAATGCTCTGGGATGCTGTTTTGGCACTTTTTTGGGATCCACAACAGCATTCTGGTAGTTCTGGTGTGCCCACTTACTGGAAGTGTGTTCCATCACTTCTTTTTGGACCGGAGCACTGGTTTTAAAATTACATAATGAGGCTGGCTATCCTGAAAGGTAGCTGAGAACTGATCGAAGACCTATCTTTCTGTACTGCTTTCTTTCTTCTTCCTCTTTTCCTTCCAGGCTTTGTCATTCACCTTTCTTGTTGGGAAGGAGAAGTAAAATGGCATTGCTCAGAGACATAGAATCATAGAATATCAGGGTTGGAAGGGACCCCAGAAGGTCATCTAGTCCAACCCCCTGCTCGAAGCAGGACCAATTCCCAGTTAAATCATCCCAGCCAGGGCTTTGTCAAGCCTGACCTTAAAAACCTCTAAGGAAGGAGATTCTACCACCTCCCTAGGTAACGCATTCCAGTGTTTCACCACCCTCTTAGTGAAAAAGTTTTTCCTAATATCCAATCTAAACCTCCCCCACTGCAACTTGAGACCATTACTCCTCGTTCTGTCATCTGCTACCATTGAGAACAGTCTAGAGCCATCCTCTTTGGAACCCCCTTTCAGGTAGTTGAAAGCAGCTATCAAATCCCCCCTCATTCTTCTCTTCTGCAGGCTAAACAATCCCAGCTCCCTCAGCCTCTCCTCATAACTCATGTGTTCCAGACCCCTAATCATTTTTGTTGCCCTTCGCTGGACTCTCTCCAATTTATCCACATCCTTCTTGAAGTGTGGGGCCCAAAACTGGACACAGTACTCCAGATGAGGCCTCACCAATGTCGAATAGAGGGGAACGATCACGTCCCTCGATCTGCTCGCTATGCCCCTACTTATACATCCCAAAATGCCATTGGCCTTCTTGGCAACAAGGGCACACTGCTGACTCATATCCAGCTTCTCGTCCACTGTCACCCCTAGGTCCTTTTCCGCAGAACTGCTGCCTAGCCATTCGGTCCCTAGTCTGTAGCTGTGCATTGGGTTCTTCCGTCCTAAGTGCAGGACCCTGCACTTATCCTTATTGAACCTCATCAGATTTCTTTTGGCCCAATCCTCCAATTTGTCTAGGTCCTTCTGTATCCTATCCCTCCCCTCCAGCGTATCTACCACTCCTCCCAGTTTAGTCACCACAGCTTTCCTTTTAAGCAGACACTTGCCCTATATTTCATCTGTAATACTGTGTCCTTTCAGTGGGCTGAGGGCAGAAGGCACTAAATAGAGGGAGGTAGTTGTCCTGGTTGGTAGCAGAACATCTAGCACAGTATGATCTCCATTCAGCTAGTTGGGCCCAGAATAGCATGTAGTTGCATGATCTGTGTTGCATTATCATCTTGGTTTCCACTTTGCCATACCAGGATAGAGAATTGCGTAGTCCTGCTCTGCTGGTAGAGAGCACTCTTGTCTTGAAGAATTCCCTTTTATTAAGCAGCATGATTGGGTAAACTTATGAAGCATCCTGAAGATAAGTATGCATTACTGCTTGTTGGATTACATGTATTTACAAGTACTGTAGGTTCAGTTGAATACTCCCTGGAGGATTAAAATCTCTGTCTAATCAAATTTAGAGAAGGAAATTAAACCTTTTAACATGACACTTGTCATAACATTAAAAAACGAAAAAGCCCTCTTTACAGCAGCATGCTGATTGTTTCACATCACATTTTGTTTTTTAATTAAGACAATTCAAGCTGGAGGCAGTTTTACCCGGGTGATCTGAAATGTTCCTTTGCTTTTGCTGAGATAAGATGATGGCTTTGATGGACATTGAGCTCTCTCTTGCTCTCTCACACATACAATATTCGTGGTTTAGTTTCTCTTAGCAAGTGAATTCAGTGCAATGTCTAACCGCACTGGAATATACTGCTCTGTGATGGACACAGCTCTATTTTCGTGACTGTCCACTTGATCTGAATCTCTGGGTGCAGTTTGTTTTCGTAAACCGAATGTGACATACTAATGGACTCCAGCAACACGTGTTTCCTTTTTTTCATTATTTATTGTATGGTAATTTTCCTACTCACAATGCTGCTGGATAGTCAGTGGTTTTTCAACTCCTTCCCCCTCCCCAAGGGCTTATAAATTAGTGCTAAAAACCTTGCTCAGGACTGGAAAGTAGCTGATGAAATTTCAGCCCTGACTCAGTAAAAAAAAACCAAAAAAAAAACCCCACAAACATGCAAAATTGTTTCAACTTCTGGTGGCCTTTCTTCAATTGTGGTATTGTGTGTGTTTTGTCTTTAAAAAGTGAAATGTGACAAGAGCTTACTCATATCACCTTTTGGTGCAGCTCTGTCCCAGCATGCACAGAAGAGGAACATACCACCATTCCCAAATTGTCCCCAGATAGATATGGTAGAGGACAGCTGGTGTTATCCCTGGACTGCTTGGTGGCTGCCTCCCCGCCCTTTCGTTTTGTGTCTTCTGGGTAGTGAGGCTGGTCTACACTTAAAACTTAGGTCAACACAGTTACAGTGCTCGGGGAAGTGAAAAATCCACCCCCCTGCGTGCTATAGCTGAGTTGACATAGTCCTCATTGTAGATGCAGTTAGGTACAGGTAAGAATGCTTCCGTGGACCAAACTACTATGGTTTGGGGAGGTGGAGTTCCCACAGCAATGGAGAAGCCCCTTCAGTCGCTGTAGTTTGTGTCTACTGGGTTACAGTGGCATAGTTGTGCCCCCCATAGCGTAGACCTGGCCTGTTAAATTGAACGTGTCTGCAAAATTTCTCAAGTACAAGTGCTCTGAGCCTGATTAGTGAGTATGGGTAGATGTCTAAATTATATTTTCCTTTGCTTATAAAATACACCCATGATGGATTGATTGTGGGTGCAAACTGGGGGCTGTATTTTAAAAAAAAATGGCATTATGTAATTTTAGAAATGAATGCTTTACCCTGTTCAGTGGTCACGGTGAGGCAATGTTGTGCGTTCCCATGGTTTCTTGAACCAGTGCCTGGTAGCTTCTTTGAGACATTACTATGGTACATATTTGGAAAAATTCTGAACATTTCTTTGTCAGACCTATTTGTATGCCTGTCATTAGCTCCCAGCCTCCTTTATTTAAGGTGCTGATGTTCTGCTTTTTAATTAGTTTCCCCCATTCTCCAGTGGGGTATTTCGTTTTGGGAAAATGGCAGTTTGCCAACTCTTAAGTGGCACCTGGTAGCTGAGTGAAGCTCATGCTTCACAGATAGTGGATAGGGAGACTTGTACTTAGGGCTTGTCTACACTTAAAACATTGTAACATTTCAGCATAGACACTACCTACGCTGACAGGAGAGTTTCTTCCTTTGCAGATAGGTAATCCGCCTCCCCAAGAGGTGGTAGGTAGGTTGATGGGAGAATTAGGTTGGTTTAACTGCGTCGTTCAGTGGTGTGGATTTTTCACACCCATGAGTGAAGTAGTTATACCAATCTACTTTGCTAGTGTAGACCAGGTCTTAGTGGGAATCATTTCCAGTAATTCCATGTATGGACACTATTATTCTGCAGTGAAGGTGCCTTGTTCGTATTAAGTGTAACCCCTTTGAAAGTTAAATTAGTGGGTTAAGCTGAACAGGAGCAAGGCACTGTTATTCTGGAATAAGAATGTCTACACATGGATTTATTCAGGAATAGCTGTTTCTGAAGAAAGAAAAGGAGGACTTGTGGCACCTTAGAGACTAACCAATTTATTATTACCTGAAGAGCTCTAGGTAAGCCCTGACTGCAGCTCAATGAACTGCATCAGACTGACCTTGGACATGGCTACGCTTGCAGATGTAGAGCGCTTTGAGTTAAACCAGCCTTCAGAGAGCGCAGTAGGAAAAGCGCTGCAGTCTGTCCACACTGACAGCTTCAAGCACACTGGAGTGGTCACATTTGCGGCACTTACAGCGGCATTGGGAGCGGTGCATTATGGGCAGCTATCTCAGCATGCAAATGACTGCAACGTGCTTTTAAAATGGGGGTGGTGGTGGTGGAGTGTGACAGGGAGTGTGCTGTGTGTATGTGGGGGGAGAGAGTGAGTGAGTTTTTGGGGGGGGAGAGTGAGTTTTTGAGGGGCTGAGAGCATGTCAGCATGCTGTTCTCTAAGTTCAGACAGCAGCAGACCCCCCCACCCCCACTCCCCCGCCTCTCTCTCATGCACAGCATTCCACACTAATAGTTGCTTTGTCTTAGAGCAGATAAATAGCCGGCTGTCAGAAACGGAGCTTTCAAAGGGCATATCCACATTCCTGCAGCAATTCAAAAACAATGACAAGAGTGGCCACTTGACGTAAGGGGATTATGGGATGTTTCTGGAGGCTGATCAGAGCGCAGTAATGCAACATGTCATTCCCCCGTGCGTTTCAGCCAAGACACAGCAAGCGTTAATCTTCTCACCGAGGTGGAGTACCAGGAGCGCTCTAGCTGTGACCATCTTTTTTGTTGGCCTTGCTACCTGGAAATCTCACTCAAGTCATTTTAAGGATAGAATCAAGTTATTTCTGCATATGACTAGAATTTAAAAATCTGAAGTTTATTTTCTTCAGTGTTCCATTTTTCAATACAGAATGAAATCCCTCTTTACCCTCCCCCACCCCAAATTTGACGGATCCTCCATCTATCATGGTGACTGATTTTAAACTTACATAGATGAAAAGTTCTGTCTGCAGGCAATTTAGCTTTGTTGCCAAGTTTTAATCCATTATTTGGAACTGCAGTTAGTAATCGTATACCAAAATATTTTTAACAGTTAAAACATTAATAATTTTTTTCTTATATATGGATTTTATTACAGTATGAAATACAGTACTCAGAACTCTGCAAGTTAAGCAAAATGGCTGTTTTCTGCTACAAATTGTTATTTGTCTAATGGTCATGCCTAAAAGCACCAACTGATGTCATTGGGCTAGATATTGTACTTACGTGTAGTGCAGGGGTGGGCTAACTTTTTGGCCCGAGGGCCACATTGGCGTTGCGAAACTGTATGGAGGGCCGGGTAGGGAAGGCTGTGCCTCCCCAAAGAGCCTGGCCCCCGCGCCCTATCTGCCCCTTCCACTTCCCGCCCCCCTCAGAACCCCCCACCCATCCAATGCTCCTTGTCCCCTGACCACCCCATCCCAACCCCCCCTTCTCCCTGTCCCCTGACTGCCCCGACCCCTATTCACACCCCTGCCTCCAGACAGGTGTTCTCCCCCTCCCCCCGGAACTCTCACGCCTATCCAAACCCCCCTGTCTGCCCCCTCAGAACCTCCACCCCATCCAACCGCCCCCTGCTTCCTGTTCCCTGACTGCCTCCCGGGACCCCTTGCCCCTTATCCAACACCCCCACCCCCATGCTGCTAAGAGCAGCAAAGCCCTGCCGCCCGGCCAGAGCTAGCCACGCTGCCTGGCAGGAGCGGCGGGCCAGAGCACTGGGGTCGCGTCGCACTGAGGCTGCAGGGGAGAGGGGACGGTGCAGGAGGGGCCGAGGGCTAGCCTCCCCGGCCGGGAGCTCTGGGGCTGGGCAGGACATATCCGGCCCGCAGGCCGTAGTTTGTCCACCTCTGGTGTAGTGAGATATAGTTCCTGACCTGAAGAACTTACAGTCCAAATAACTAGTCACTGAGTGGGAGAAAGGAAGTATCAGTATCTCCATTTTACAGATGAGTAACTGAGGCACAGAGATTGTGACTTGCCCAGGGTCATAGACCAATTGTGTGGCAGAACTGGGAACTGAACCCAGATATCCTGAGTCCCAGTCCCATGCCTTAATTGCAAAACCATCCTTCATACATGTTTGACTAGATTCAGATCTCTATTACACCAATATACACTTAATCCAGTGTAACTCCACTAACTTCAATAGGTATTCTGTGCGCTGGGCACCTCTAAAATCCAGATCATCTTCAGGTGTCAACATCTGAAATTTTGACCTGGCAGGGCAGGTGGAATTCTAAAACTCCAGGCCTGTCAGCTACCGTGATGGTTTTTAAAATTCCCTTCAAGGGTTATAAAACTCAGTTCCTTATGCTCAAATAAATTGGTTAGTCTCTAAGGTGCCACAAATACTCCTTTTCTTTTTGCGAATACAGACTGACACGGCTGTTACTCTGAAACCAATTCCTTGAGTGTGAGTGTTCCATTGTGGGCTTATTTTTTGGCAAGGGGGTATTGGTGCAAAGATAATTATTATCTGAAGTATTTTCAGATGAGTCAACATGCCATTGGGTTTAGTGTGGGAATGTATCGTTGACCACACTTAGAACAAAGAAACAAATAACTAAATGATGGAAAATAATAATAATTATAATCCCCCCCAAAACAGTGACAATGGAGTAGCTTGAGAACCTTTTGGCTGCCTGTTCTGCATGAAAGAATATATAAAGCCATGCCAGCTGGAAGGCAGCTGCTCTTCAAATCTGGCACCACGCTCTGGGTCATGTCAAAGTACATCTTGTCGCTGCAGTCCACTCTGATCATCTGGTGCACTGCAAGGCAGCTTTCAGTGGAGGTTTTGCACAGGTAGAAACTGGCATGACTCCAGTTGTGTGTGATTTTTTTTTTTGGGTCAATTTTGGGCTTGTTTTGTGGAAAATTGAATTTTTCTGTGAAGCGACATGTGGGTCCAAAAAGCACCTAAGTGGGAAAACATACTCTGAATCTCTGAAGTTGAAACAGATGGAGGTTATTTGAATCCCTCAGTGGGAGAATCAGTCTTTAGAAATTAACAGTGATTCCATTTCCACCAAAGTCTGTGGCCCACTATTGACCTGTTACCTGAAGCTGATTCCTACCATCCAACAGGCAGAAGTTGACTAGCACCGCTATGAAGGGTTTGTCATGTCTTAGTGATTTTTCTGTTCAGTGTTTGCAGATGAAAGGTACTACATCTCTCCCCTGATATACCGTGTTATAGGTGAAACCGCTTTATATCGAACTTGCTTTGGCCTCGAGCATTTCCATTATTAATAGTCACTTCCCGCCCCCTGACTGATCCCTCAGAACTCCCGACCCATCCAACCCCTCCCGCTCTTTGTCCTACCGCCTCCAGAGACCTCCCTCCCCTAACCACCCCACCCCTATATAAACCCCCCTGCTCCTTGTCCCCTGACCTCCCCCTTCAGAGACCCTCCCGTCCCTAATCACCCCCAGGACCCCACCCTCTACCCAACCCTCTTGCTCCCTGTCCCCTGACTGCCCCGCCACCATCCACCCCCACTCCCCCAGGCCCCTGACAGGGCCCCCAGGACTCCCACGCCCTATCCAACGCCCCCATTTCCCTGTCCCCTGACTGCACCGCCCCCAGAACCTCTGAACCATCCAACCCACTCTGTCCCCTGACCGCCCCCGAGACCCTCGGCCCCTTATCCAACCCTTCAGCCCTGGCCAGGCACCCTTAACACGCCGCTCAGAGCAGCGTGTCGGAGCCAGACACACTGATGCACTGATCTGCTGGAGCGCGCAGCCCCGCCTCCCAGAGCTCTGCTTTACCGCGTTATATCTGAATTCGTGTTATATTGGGTCGTGTTATATCGGGGTAGAGGTATATATAAATGCAAGCTTCATTAATTTCATTAGCAACCACTTTTTAAGACAGGACATTAGGTTACGTTGGGGAATTCCACTTGCATGCATCTTAAATATTTTTTGCTTCCTTCAGTCAGTACTAAATAGGTCACAAATACACTTAGGTTCTAAAATGATTTTTATTAGTGATGCTAAATTGCCAGGTGTTTCATAAAAGCCTGAGATGGAAATTGGCTTGATAAACCCAATATTTTGTTTTCCTGTGGTTTGAGTCTTCATGCTTAGCATGTCTTGAAAGATACCGTGGTACATATTTATAACCAACTGCTTCTGTTCATTTTCAGTTACCTGTTACGTTGTGTGGCAGCGGAGGCTGTTGCTCAGCCTAGTTGAACTACGCTCATTTGTCTTTCTACTGTTCGCCTTAGCAGCTTTGGTTCTCCATAAATGAGTAGGGTGTCCTGAAAAATAATGCTACCAAACCGCCATCAGGGATCAGATTGGAGGGGGGCTGGGGTGGAGGGAAGAGCTGTAATATTGTGGTGGTAAATAATCCATGTGTTTTACAGTTTTTATTTTCCTGACATCTGCTTTCTTGGCTGTTGCCCGACTTTGGCCCTCTTTTCATGTACAAGTGTTGCACAGATGAATGAGATGCAGCCATGTCAAAGGGAAACAGGCCTCTCTTAAAAGTGATGAAAAGATGTCAGACACATACATACCATACCTTTTTAAGGGCATATATATACAAAATATGAGTGAACTGAAAGAGAAAATACCCACGTGTTTGACTTATTTCCTCTCCTTGCTTTCTCTCTTACTTTTTGGGGAAGGGGAATTTTGGGTTTTGTTCAGTTAAAATAGTACAAGTACTTTAGCTAATGTATTTGTCTTGGCATGCTGGGGCAGGGGAATAATTTTAAAAGGTTGATATTGATTTGAGATTTACATCTAAATTCTGGTATACGCTCAATACTTCGGTGCTTTTTGTTTAATTTTCCTTGAATTTTTTGTTTGTTTGTTTTTGATTTCAGGGAGGTCTTAGTTTCCTTCCTGTATGTGCTGACACTGATCACGGCACGTGCTAAAGTGATGAAATACCAGCTTCCCTTCCTTGGGGGGAGGGAGGAGATGATTCATGATTTTATGCTGATTCACAATCCCATGCTGTGAGTAAAATGAGGATAAGCCTCTCTGTTAGGTAGCTTTGTAAAATGCTTTGGGATCCTCAGTAGAAGGTTCTGTGTAAGGCCAAAAAATGGCATCATTAAATGTTAACATGGCTAGACAAATTCTCATGAATCAGAGACTATTGAAGGGAAGATTTTAAAGGGGTAGAGTCCAGCTCTTTAATTCCGGACTCTCTGAATCTCCCTCCAGTCTTATAATTCCCACCCTGGGTATGCAGAAGTGTGGCACTCAGTGTTAGCCTAGTTTCGCTCCCATTAGTGGGAGTTTCCCCGTTCTGTAGTTGCCTAAACATTCTTTTTAGGAAGGCAGCTGATTTGGTTGCTGTGTGGGGTTTTACCATCAACTCCAGTGGGAGCAATTAGGTCAGTGGTGAATGCTTTTTAAAATTCTATCTGTAGCATGTACACGTTGACTGGGAAGGCAAATATCCTCTTGGGGCTTCCCAACTGAGACTAAGGACTCTGTGCACAATCCCCCAGGAGACCAGCAGTCTCATCTGAAGTAAATGAGGGTCGCCCATGGTTTCTTTTCATCTATAGTATTGATGATCTCAGGCATTAAAAAAAGCCATGAATTAGGACCCAAAAATCATTGCATTACTATTTAATTGTAGAATTTGCATTCTTTTTATTTGTCTTCTAGTTTTTGAATCTTTAGGGTGCACTCAGGTCATGTTTTCAAGCTTTTCTCCACAACCAGAAGGGTGTGTGGGGGGGTGTGTCTCTCTCTCACACACACACTCACGCTCACGCTCACACTCACACACATCACCTGACTCCAGGAGCTGAGGCTTTTAGAAAAATGCCAAATATTGTGGGACTCGCAATAAAATAATGAAATCTACCCCTTGAGAAACAACAAATAAGATTAACAATCTTGTTCCAGTTTATTTATTTTTCTTTATTTCTCTTTAGCAGCCAATGGAAGACAAGATGTCTCTTGGGCTAGTACTGCAGGCTGTGCAAATTAGATTTCATATCAGATTACTGCTAACAAAATATTGACATTGGATATAGAATTGATTGCAAATACCCACTGTGATTAAAAATATTTTGTTGAACAGCAGCAGACGTTTACACAGACTTTGAAATTAAAATATGGCTTCTTTTTGAATCAAGTTGTTGTTCTTTATAAGATGAAATTTCTGATGAGTCTCTTATGGCCCACAAGGAAATACGAGATAATCCCGTTTTTCTTTTCTTTCTCACACATACACACGTCGTTCTGGCACTGTGCTAGAAAATGCATTACCAGAGACTGACATCTCCAGAAATTGAAAGTCATTCTGAGGGGTTGTCTGCATATGGAAATAGCCCGAAATAACTATTGCATATCTGAAGAAGAGCTGTGTGTAAGTTTGAAACATGCCTCTCTCACCAACAGAAGTTGGCCCAACAAAAGATATTGCTTCACCCACCATGTCTCTAGTTATCCCTCAGGAGCTCCCTGTGTGGACACTCTTATGCCACTTTTGGAAGGAGATTAAGTGCAAAAAGTCTCTCTCAGTGTGAAATAAGAGTGTCCATATGAAGAGCTAGTGTAGAATACCTATTGCACTTTAAATTCACACCTTAGCCTATTTCGCATAGCTTCCCTGTGTAGACAAGCCCTAAGAAACTGCAAACTGCTATGTAATGGAAGAAAATGTTTATGCATCTACAGGCAGAATTTCACAAAATGTCATTGCATATTTGGGGTTTATGGAAAGAACTTATTTGGCAGTTTACCCTGATGCTTACTTAGTGATGGAATCCACACAACCACCAGACCAGCCACCTTCCTGACAAGAAAGGCTAGGAATATTGCAAATAATGAACAGATGTTGCTGGCTGGACCTGGCTGGTTAAAACAAAACCCTTTGGAAATTTTGGATTTGTTCATTCACCTATTCATTCTTGGGAACCTGAGTTAAATCGTGGTGCACACTGCACCAAGGTGTGTGAAAATTGCAGGAGTTTTATTAACCCAACACACACTTGTATAAAATAAGTAATGTTGAAATGCAAAGTTGAAGAAAACCAATGAGGAGAATGCTCAACCATGTGGAGCAACAACCCAGATGCGTGTGCTAGATGTTCATTTGCAGAGATTGGATTAATTTAGGCACCCTGGTGTCACTATGAACCAAAGTTGAAGGGGTTGCAAACATCCTGCCCATCCCATACTGCTAAATGAGGGTGGGGAGTTTCAGGTAGATGGGAGTAAAGTAGCGGCAGTGTCCTGATAATGAGAACTCTTGAATTAGCATATCAGTAGAGCTGAAGTGCGTGCCTCATTAACGGTCAGTACTAGGGGGAACCAATATTATGGGCAGGTGCAGGAACATGGTGCTTTGCGATTTGCTGAGAGTCAGAAAGCCCTTTAGCTGTAATAATGTGCCCCCAGATCACGTACAAGGAGCTTGAACGCAAGAGTTGGGATCTATGACAACTGCACCCTTGGGGAAATGTCTGTTTAAACTATTTTAGTTTTTCCTCTGTCTCTCAGTGCTGTTGCAAAAGTGCTGATCTGTAGATGCCACGGTAGTAGAACAGAACAGGACATACGGGTTTTATAAATCATTTTCTTTGTCATCCTCAGAGCTGTTGTAATAGGGGGTTAATTAGATGGCCACCAGAATTATCTGCTAGTTATTTATTATACACCTAGAAGAGTAACTTGGCAATAGTGGGTTTAACGTACAATATATATTTCTTAAAGATCTAAACATAATGCTTACTTGGAACATTCATTTATGGTACTAATCCTGAAGGAGGCAGGTAAACATTGTTTAGGACATTTATTTTTTAATCTGGTGTATACTGCACCAGAATGTGTACAGCTCTAACTATCCTATCGGTCAAATGTATCTACTTTTGCTCACTATTATTATCATATCCGAGCACCTACTGGTCTTATGACCAATCTCTTTTGGAACACCGAGACTCTCTGCTCTGTAGCTATTTCAAAGAAACACATAGTTCAGGGTTGTGGTTCAGATTCTACAATGCTGGATGCAGTATATGAACCTAAATTGAATAGAATAGAAAAATTAGTGTGTCAAAGAGCCCTTGATGGAATTGTAATGAGCCTTGGAACCTAAAAGACCTATTTTTTTATATTCCATTAGGACTCTGTCCCTGTAAGAGCGCAGTGGGTGGGCGAGGTTCTCTGGTCTGCAGTGTGGCTTGACTAGATCCATGGTGCAGACTAGATCATCATGGTGGTCCCTTCTGGCCTTAAAGTCCAAGTCTACAATAATACTAATAATACATTAGCACCTTCCATCCTAAAAGTGGCTTACAAATAGTAATAAATTGAACTTCCCAAGATCCCTGCGCACCAGTAGGCAAGTAGCAATAGCCTTACTTTACCAATGGGGATACTGAGGTACATATTGGTTCAGGCCAAAATTTTCACAATTGTCTACTCATTTTGGGTGCCCCAAGTTTTTAAATGCCCATTTTTAGACCCCTAGGGCCCAAAACTGAGGCAGTCAAAATAGAAGACACTTATGAAAACTTTGGCCTAAGTCACTTGACCAAAGTAACATGGTGAGTTGGTTACAGAGCTGCTAATCTTGAGCTCCACTCCCATGCTTTGTTCGGTTGATCTTGCTTCTTTCTTATAATATTTTGTATTTGCTTACAGTAGAACTTACTGTGCTCAGGAGAAAAATAAAATGATACAATTTTATGAGCACATCCAGAGGCTTCTATATTTATTATAAAACAAGAGCGGGGAGAAAGTACTTACTATACTCTGTAATGGTAATGGAAGGCAGTATCAAACTTTGTCCAACTAAGAGGCAAGATGATATGCCAAGAAAAGAAAATGTGCTTCTTGACGAAACTTGCTCTCCCCTGTAGGGTTTTCATAATTTGGTGATGAGATGGCAGCAGATGACCTAAAAGTGAAGGATGGTATTGTTCACTTATTCATTAAAGAGAAAAGTAAAGCGTGACACGGATGGGTGGTGTTAATGGAGTTGGAGGCCTTTTTAAATTTTGCTTGAAAAGCTTTTAAAATTAGCCTTGAGAATACTAGGAAATTCACGCTAATTAACGCTGAGAGTTCTCTTGCAAAACTTGTCACTAAATCTTGCGTTTAATGTAAGATTCTGTGGATAATTATCTGATTAACACGATAAATTGCAGAGATTAGGTAAGAACAGAGCAATAGCATCTTCATTCATGTTCCATTAAAGGAAAGCTGCAGCAGATAGCTCAATATTTTCTAAATAAGAACCGAATGGTTAAACTTGAGTTTTCAAAACAGGTTTGTTTGTTTTTTTTAAATACTTGTCATGTGGCCAAATTGTTCCTTTGTGTGGAAAGACCCAGGTAGGAGATAGGAAACTCATGTTTAGTTTCTGCCAGCTCTGCGTAGGCTGAGAGTACCTTATTCTGTGAGTTGTACATTAAAATCACGGGGAATATTCATGGAGGTAAGTACTATTCAGAAAGAGTTGAGGATGACACTCATCCTCTCTCAATGGGGGTTCTGCCACTGACTTTCCAGCAGGTTATTCTGTATGTGTATGTACACAGGAGTGAACGGGAGGGGCGGAAGATATCTGTCAAACAGTCAGGAGATACAGTCTCAGGTCATAGGTTGCTAGATTTTAAGGCCAAAGGGAAGCATTATGATTGTCTCGTCTGACTCTGCTGCAATAACACAGGCTGAAGAATCTCACCCAGTAATTTTTCACCAGGCTGAAGTGCCTTTTTGGGAGAGCCAATTTGCTGGAGGCCTAGGCTATCCGCTTAACTGGGCCACACAGACTGAGCTTCCTCTGTGCATAGCTGTCCCCAGGCCCTCTAAAGGGAAGGAGAGTCCATAACATAGAAAGGGGATGTGCATAAGGAAATACAACTACCTTCCCATGTGGACCCTAGAGTGTTCTGCACGGGGGACAATTTGGGAATGGTGGTACGTTCGTCTTCTGTGCATGCTGGGACAGAGCTGCACAGGAGCGTCCCCAAGGAAACTCTCTGGCCTACGGTGCCAGTAGCTCCATTCAGTGCTGTTTGATGTATCTCAGGGTGGCAGTTTGCAGTGGGGGAGATGTCACCTGGGTGATCCAGCTTTGTATTTCCCTGAAAGAGAACGTGTTTCCTGATGCACGGGGGAAGTGAGAATATTTAAGACTCATTAGAATCCTTTGGAAATCAGCCATTTCAGAGTTGTTTCTTTTTCAAAGATAACTTTCAAACAAGATATTACATTAACCGTTAAAAAAAAAAATCAAGGACTTAAAATTTACCTTAAAAACTACAACTTTGAGACCACGTCTACATTAGGGAAACTTTCTAAATGTTTCCCACCCTTGCTAACATCTTGCTAGCATGAGTGTAGATAAGTCACCGGTTACCTCCACCGTTTTAAGCACAGTCACTTGATATACTCTCTCTCTGCCTTTAACGCTGCTCAGTGTTAAAAAATACTGGTGTATGTGTACATTGGGGGTCCCAATAATGCTAACACGGGAGTAGAATAACAATTTTTACAATGAGAAATTTTTGGACAATGGGTATAACTTTCAAAAGGGACTCGACATACAGAAGTGTAAGTCCCATTGACTTTCAGTGAAACCTAGGTCTTAAAGGCCTAAATTCTTTTTGAAAATTGGGGACTTAACATAAGAACGGCCATACAGGGTCAGACGAATGGTACATCTAGCCCAGTATCCTGTCTTCCAACAGTGGCCAGTGCCAGGTGCTTCAGAGGGAATGAACAGAACAGGCAATCTTTGAGACTAGGGACACCCAGAGCATGGGGTTGCATCCCTGACCATCTTGGGTAATAGCCATTGATGGATCTATACTCCATTAGCTTATCTAGTTCTTTTTTGTACCCTCAAAAAGAAAAGGAGTACTTGTGGCACCTTAGAGATAACACGTTTATTTGAGCATAAGTTTTCGTGAGCTACAGCTCACTTCATCGGATGCATGCCTTTTTGTACCTTGTTATAGTTTTGGACATCACAACATCTCCTGGCAATTTAGTCTTCTAAGTCACTTGGGTAAAAATTTCAAAGTTTCCTAGCATCCTTAGTGTAAATAGCTTGAAATAGTCTAATTTCCTTTGATTTCTAATGGGTCTTGAATTTCCTCTGTCAGCCTGATGCACTCCCCTTTGGTTATTAATAATTCTTTTTTGGGGGGTTCTATTTCAGGCTCTTCATTTTTCTCTAGAGCGGTTTTCCTCTCTTTTGTAATCAGATTTAGTGTTTAGAATCTCTTTTATATTACACTAGGGTTTTTCCTTTGACTGGCTTGAGACCTGCTGACAGGATGAGTTTTCTTTTCATAGCATTATGGTAATGAGGCTAACAATTCAGGGAATGAGTGGCAGTTGACTCACTTTCCAGGAGATTTTGTTGGCTGTTGGGCTGCTTTGTAAGCATTATTCTTAGCAGAAATCTTTTGCTAGTGCTGTTTATCACACCAGTTTGTTCCCTAGAAGATGCATTATATTTCTACTTTCTATCACTTCATTTCACTATCTTTTTAACTTTTCCTTTTTGAGCTCTTCTTGTTGGTGGAGTTCGGTATGTACAGCATTTTTTTTAAGCCATTACAGCTCCTCTGACCCTTTTTAGGTCTTCAAAAATAAAATAAAAAAAACAGATCTGTGCCGTAAAATTATGGCACAAACCTGTTTTCTTCTTTTATGCACTTTGCTAGATCACTCAGCTTTTTATATTTTGTTCGTAAAGGCATTTTATGACCGACAGTGTGACTCGGGACAATTAAAAGTTTTCAGAGAAATATTCCCACCTCTGACATGAGTCAGTGTGGATTGAACAGAAATACTAGCTTCACTTAAACAGTTGAATTGCTATATGCTACCGTTCAGACAGCTCTCTAGTAGCTCTCTGTTTGCAACAACATTTGCCTCTCACCTCTCATTATTTTTTACAGGCTGCCCCCAAAGGGAAAATTTGCACTTCTGCATTACGTCAGTGCTGCTCTTGTGTGCAATCAGATTATCAGCATGAAGTTGAAAGAGAGGAGTTGTTGGTCAAATCTTATGCAAAGGAGACTGCTCTATGTGAGAGAAGGGAGTGTTCTTTAATGGTAATTAGGAAAGGACTCCTGGGTTCCTTCTATTCCAGACTCTGATTCGGCAGAGGGAAGGGGAGGGTTAAATCATTAATCTCTTCTTGTGCAGCATTTCCCCTGTCTACTAAATAGGGATACCAATACTTACTTATCTAAGGCTATGTCTACATTACCACTATGCAACTCCAGCTACGCGAATAACGTAGTTGCAGTCGACATACCTTAGGTTGAGTTACTGCGGGGTCTACTAGCCAGGACTGCTGAGCCTCGAGGATTACACCGCCAGAGGAGGGCAGGGAGCATTTCCACCTATTCTGTCCATTGGGAAAATGCAGAAGGAAGGGAAGCTTTAGTTTGGGCCTGTTACTCAACAGAGGACCCCCAATGGAGAAGGCTTCAGCAGGAATATGAGGAATTGGCTGGTTATTTTGCTGCCCTGACAACACCCCCTCTCTTGCTTGATGCCTCAGGAGAAAGGAGACCACTGCATCCTCCTTCTGCTGCAACCCTGTGTGTCGGCTTGTGCTCTGATTTGTGCCAGCTCCTTTGCACTAGTGCATGTCTCCTCTGTGCGCTCATCTAACTGCTCTCAAATAGCTTCTGTGGTTGCAGCTTCAGCTGCTGTATCTTCCTCGCCCATTATTCCTCATTCAAAGCTTTCTCTGTGTAGAAAAATGCATTGTAAATGCAGTGCAGAAGCACTGGTGAACAAGAGCTTAACTCCAGCTCAGTTTCCTCTGTTTACTTGCTCAGGTATTGAGAGAAGGGCAGTAAGGGCTGCTTGGGAGACAGAGGTCCAGCTGCTCACACAGGAGTCCATAGGGCTGGGTTGAATCCCAAGCTGGGAACTATTTCTGTTTATCTTCATTTATTTTACTTTCTTGTGATAAATACTGTCGGTTGGGGAAGACCATGCTGTCTGCAGCTGGCTTTCTTACTACTGAGTCATTCCACCACCCTTCACTTACTTCTATGCTTGGTTTCCTGGAGTCTTTAATCAGTTTGCATCATGCACCTTTTCTGTTCCCTTATACATGTAGTATAATTGCAAATGTCTCTGCACAGCCAATCCCCTTTGATGATCTCTTTGGTATCTGTATTTATTTGGGTTGAGTGGGGCATGCAGTGGTGGCAGACAGTGGCCTGTTCTCAGTAAGTTATTATTCCTGTAATCATTTTAAAATTATTTTTTCTGGCATTCCCCACGCAGAAGTAGCTTATTGATGCAAATGAATTCTCTTGGGGGAGAAGGAAATGCAAAAATCCTTTTGCTGGAGCTTTTTCATATTCCACCATTGCCACCTACATACGTAATTAAACATCTTTTATACCTTTTCCCTCATGAACGCTTGTCAAGGTGAGCATCCTATTGTTCTTACCATCACTCTTGCATAGTTTGTGAATATGCAGTTCACCTTTTTTTCTTAAAACCCGGTTGGGGTTTGGCAAGTAATTCAGGGGCACTTTCTTTGCCTGCCTGTGATTTAAAATTATGGGGCTTGCAGAAGAACTTAATGGTTTAAAGCACTCTGATTAACACTTCTGTTTAATGATGGGTGAAAATTCCTGGTTAATACTTTTTCATGGTGTAATTTAAAAAGCTTTTGGTTTTCGTCACTCTTTTCTGGAATGTCTGAATTATTCACAGTACGCTTAAAAAAAATCCCCCAAATACCACACACCTTCACCTTTACTCAAATGTGTAGCTTTTTTCTTGGAGCTAATCAAACAATACAGAGATGCTTCGCGGATTCTGGAAATTATCGTCTTTGGCAGTTAGTAGGCATTTGATGGCCACAGAGCTAGATGAGTGTCCTTGGGATAAATGGAAGATATTTCACGATGTTCACATAGATTTCTTCATGAAACCGCCATGGATGTGGTTGACTGTAAAAGGAAAGTCTGTAGCGCAGTTCATTTGTGGCCTTAGGGAGGCAAAGGTGAATATCTTGTTTTCAGCTACTTGCTATATAAAATATGTATAATATTATTATTTGGCAAATGCTTCTTGAAAATCAAGAATGCTCTTTGTGGATAAAGAAAAGGAGTACTTGTGGCACCTTAGAGACGAACCAATTTATTTGAGCATAAGCTTTTGTGAGCTACAGCTCACTTCATCGGATGCATACTGTGGTTACTGCATCCGATGAAGTGAGCTGTAGCTCACAAAAGCTTATGCTCAAATAAATTGGTTCGTCTCTAAGGTGCCACAAGTACTCCTTTTCTTTTTGCGAATACAGAATAACATAGCTGTTACTCTGAAACCTTTGTGGATAAGGCTCTCACAGAGACTCTGGGTTCAATTCTGCCTCTGCTACAGACCTCCTTTCTGATCTTGGACAAGTCACTGGATCTTTCTGTACTTCAGTTCCCTATGTGTAAAATGGAGGATAAATACTTCCTCCTCTCATCTTTTGTCTGTCTTGTCTATTTAGCTAGTCCTTGCCTCAAAGATCTTACAATCTCCTACCATGTGTAAGGGCAGTGCTTAGCACAGCTGGGATCCAATCTCAATTTGGGCCTCTCCATGCCACATTGAATTTCAAAGCATGCTTTAGATTGCGAGCCCTTCGGGGCAGGACTTTCATGTTTATACCTTTCAATAAAATTCCTATCACAAAATGAATACTGTACAAATGTAGTAGTAGTAAATAATTGTAATAATAAAAGACTTATGATAAGGTAACGCCCTTATCCATTTTGGAAGACCTAGAATGCTCAGACACAAAGGCAACAACTTCCTGTTGAAGCTAAGTTAATTCCATGGGGGAAAAAATGCTTTTGCTTTTCCTCTTTCCACCTCCAAACCAAAAGCCAAGCTGCCAAGCCACTGCTACCACTCCCCCCCCCAATGCTCTGGCTTACAATGCAACAAACCAACTCCCCAAAAACCCTACAAATGGTCTTTAGAGTTAGATTTTGTTTTATGATGCAACTATCCCTTTGGTGTGTCCGCCCCCCCCGCGCGCCCCCCCCCAAATCTAAATTAGATTGAAGCTTTCGGTAACTGTTCTTCTCCTATTCCCTAACAGCAGGGATCCATTCATAGCAGACATGCATGCCAGCTCCAGTGTTTTGTAACACAAATGCGTGTGTGGGTGTTGAAGGCGAAATGATTGGATAGTAGTGGTTGCAGCTGTGCCCTTGAGAACATTAGACAAGTGTTTCTCTTTTAAAATAGATTTAACAATCAAAAATTATTCCAGCAGGACAAAGTAATTGCTGTTTGATTCTCTGAGGAGCTGTTGATACTGGGATATTCGTAGTGGTGTAGCTATTATTCTGTATTGGTGTAACATAGGAGTTGCACCAGTAATCACACTGGGGCAGTGTATTTTGCACTGGGTCAGCATGGTTTTGTTAGGGGATTTCACCAGTGCAGGTGCATTGGTACAAATTTTCCTGACATAGACCAGTCCTTACACTACGGCTTTGTCCTTGTTAGGTTAAAACATTGAGGTTAGGTTGGAATTAGCTAACAGGTATTAGCTGACACTGACATTTCCACGCCCTTTTACCAAGGGTAGGCGCAAGTTAACACTTTTTCTTCATTTAGCTGGTCAAGGTCAATGTGTGTGCATGATTCTTTAACACTGAGGAGTTTTAGTAGGTTTCAGAGTAGCAGCCGTGTTAGTCTGTATCCGCAAAAAGACCAGGAGTTCTTGTGGCACCTTAGAGACTAACAAATTTATTAGAGCCTAAGCTTTCGTGAGCTACAGCTCTCTTCATCGGATGCGTAGAATGGAACATATAGTAAGATACACACACACGCGCACACACACAAGTTGGAAGTTACCATACAAACTGTGAGAGGCTAATTATTTAAGATGAGTTATTATCAGCGGGAGAAAAAAACTTTTGTAGTGATAATCAAGATGACCCATTTAGACAGTTGACAAGAAGGTGTGAGGATACTTAACTTAAGGAAATAGATTCAATATGTGTAATGACCCAGCCACTCCCAGTCTCTATTCAAACCCAAGTTAATGGTATCTAGTTTGCATATTAATTCAAGCTCAGCAGTTTCTCGTTGGAGTAATAATTTTCAGATGTGGAGAGAGCCAGATAGTGTTTTCCTTATCCAGCAGCAGAGACGCAAAATTCTGCTGCTTTTAGCTTCTCTAGACTCATATAGACACCAGACTTTAAGGCCAGAAGGGACCATTATGATCATCTCTGACCTCCTGCATATTGCAGGCCACAGAACCTCACCGACCCACTCCTGTAATGGGCCCCTAACCGCTGGCTGAGTTACTGATGTCCTCAAATGGTTTAAACCTCAGCAACGTGCTCAGCATCACACAAAAATCCCCAAATGCAGACAGTTCCTGCCCCCCAGAGCATTCTAAGTAAGACAGACACCAAGCATTTTCCCACCTTAATTATTTAGTGGCAAATTTTCAAACAACTGAGCGCTTCACAGCTCCTAGTGAGGCACCTTAAGTAAGCAGGGGTATTTTCAAAGGCTTAGCACATAGCAGCTGCTGTTGCTGGCAATAAGAGCTGAGATTTTTAAAAAATCTGGCCACAGTAATCTAGGGGCCTAAATGGAAGTTGAGTTCTTTGAAAATTTGGGTCCACTTATGGATGCTGAGCCTTCCCCGGGATTTGAAGTATAAAAAGGCACTTGTATACAAGCTCTCAGGGCCCTTACTTTAAAGTCAATCCATATAGAACAAGGAAACCTGGAGAGAATTCCTAGTATTTTTTAACTCTATATATTAGAATATTAACTAACTTCTTATGGGCATTATTTCAGTAGAACCTGCCCTACATTTAAATGAAAGCTCTAAAAAAGAATGTTTGAGCTATCTTCCTTCCCTGTACAAAATGATCTTCGAGAGAGGTCTCTTTTGCAGATTGCCTAGTGTACACCAGTATCAGTGACCTCTTGCTTTAAGAGAGAGCCTAGAGAAATTATCGTGGCTGTCATGAAAGCTGTGATTGTTCGGTATGCCACCTTTTTCTAGCTTTGTGCATTAGGCCCAAGCTGACAGCAGTTTTATTTCAGTGTTCATGAAAGTGATTTCTGCCACCACTGAACTGACATTTATCCCATCCAGGAATGTGCACCATGCAGTGTGAGAAAATCCCAAAGATATCACCTTCTGTTTCTGCGCGGTCTTCCAGACTCTGGTTCCTTTAACGTATTCTTTTAAAGCAGAGATTGAGACGTCACCTTTTGTTATTAAGGGCTCTAATGCAGTTTTCTCAGATCTTTTGTGGATGAGAGTGGTGGAGCGAGGGGAGAATGTCATAATCATGGTTTAACCTGGGTACGTACCAGGCTAAAATGTGGTTCACTAAGGTGGTGTCTATGCTAGCCTTTTATGCTCTATAATTACACACTGTGCTGCAATAATGGTGGCAAGGGTGGGAATGCCGGTGTAAATAGGATGCCTGTGACCACCGACATTTAAACCACCATGCTGTCCCGGATGCTACTGACATAGACAAACCACATGGTGGTAAAAATGCCGGAGATCTTTCTGTGCAACAGCCTTCAACGTTGGTTCCACCAGTTGTTGCAATGGGTTGATGACAGGTTCTAAATTTGCTAGTGAATAGGGGGCCTGCATGATTGTCATATTTGTTTTTTTTTCCTCACCACCTCCAGGCATGAAAAAATGGCATGGTTAGCCATAACCCTGACAGAGAGACAAGGTGGGTGCGGTAATATATTTTATTGGACCAACTTCTGTTGGTGAGAGAGACCAGCTTTCGAGCTACACAGAGCTCTTCCTCTGGTCCGGGAGAGGTACTCACAGTTAAATATAAGGTCAAACAGATAGTTTAGCATAAGTAGCTAAAACATATTCTAAGGGGCCATTCAAAGTGAAGTGGCCCATTAACACCCCTGTAATCATAGGACAAAAAGGGCGGTTAGTGGGTTACAGATTGCTGTAATAAACAATAAGTCCAGTCTCTTTATTAAGACATGATTTTTAGAGTCTAGCAAAGTTATGAATTTAAGCTCCTAGGCTCATTATTTGAAAGTGTCATGCAGGTTTCCTTTGAGGATGAGGGCTGAGAGGTCAGATGTGGAGTGATCTCTTTGTGAAATTTTGTGAAAAGATTTCAGAGTAGCAGCCGTGTTAGTCTGTATTCGCAAAAAGAGAAGGAGTACTTGTGGCACCTTGATGCATCCGATGAAGTGAGCTGTAGCTCACGAAAGCTTGTGCTCAAATAAATTTGTTCGTCTCTAAGGTGCCACAAGTACTCCTTTTCTTTTTGTGAAAAGAGTTCCACCCACAGGTGATATGGTGATTTTGACTTTTATCATTTTCCTGTGTGAGTTCATTCGCTAACACGCTTTGTTGTCCTATGACTGCAGGGGTATTAATGGGCCACTTCACCATGAATGGTCCCTTTAGAATATGTGCTAACCACTTATCTTAAACTATCTGCTTGACTTTGTATTTAACTGTGGCACTCGGAGTACCTTTCCAAAACCCGAAGAAGAGCTCTGTGTAGCTCGAAAGCTTGTCTCTCTCACCAATAGAAGTTGGTCCAGTAAAAGATATTACCTCACCCATCTTGTCTCTCTAATATTCTGAGACTGACGTGGCTACAACAAGGCTTATAACCATGATACACAGACTAGTCTAAACATGGCTATTTTTGTAGTGTAGATGGGGGCTTCTCTGCATAAAGGTATGATCAGTTAAACAGTTGACCCTGTATGAATGAATGCGAGTAACAGTAACATTTGGTTCAGCTAGAGAGAGGCTTTTTCTGCTGAACTGGCTAGCTGACTGAGCATGTTTTAAGTGTTGTCTCATGTTAGGAACAGTAATTGACACTGTACGGCATGCAAGGCTAATTGTAACTGATTGCACTTGGTTATTCGGTGTGTTGAAAGCATCTTTTCTCAGTTCGCTTTTGGGAAGACTAAATCTGTTGTCATAGTTTTGCATTGCCATCAAAATGTTTAGTAAACATGTCAAAGTAGAGATGGGCCTGAATTAATTTCCTGTAGCCCAGTTCCGGTCAGAGTTTGCCATTTGAACACACCTTGGACCAAATCTGAATTTCCCCAAATTTAAGGCAGTTTGGATTCAGATTCTTCTTATTTTGTATTAAGATAGCACCTGAAGGCCACAATAGAGATCAGAACACCTTTGTGCTACATGCTGTATGGACACATAGTAAGAGAGAGTCCCTGCCCTTAAGAGTTTACAGTCTCACAAACAAGACAAGGGGTAGGGAAGAGAGTAGTAATAACCTCATTTTATAGAAGGGGAACTAAGGCACAGGATAGATTATCATAGAATCCTAGAATCTCAGGGTTGGAAGGGACCTCAGGAGGTCATCTAGTCCAACCCCCTGCTCAAAGCAGGACCAATCCCCAATTTTTGCCCCAGATCCCTAAATGGCCCCCTCAAGGATTGAACTCACAACCCTGGGTTTAGCAGGCCAATGCTCAAACCACTGAGCTATCCCTCCTCCATAATGATTAATTGACTTGTCCAAAGCTGCTCAGAAAGTCTGTGGCAGAGGCAAGAATTAAAACCAAAAGGCAGCTCTTTAGCTGGTGCAAATTACCTCAACCTCAACACTTAACTCAGATCTCCTGAGTCCCAGCCTAGTGCCTTAACAACTAGACCGTCTTTCCTTGTTTCAAATCCCCAGTGCTCAGTTGTACTGTTTTAGTGTGAGCCCATCCCAAATTTAGAGGCTCCTCACATAAAAAATTGACCTTTTGTTATGTTGGGCTCCAATCCTGCAAACATGGATGATTTCAATGGGTCTATTCATGGTAGTAAAGTTAAGCATGTATGTAAGTGGATTGGGGCCAGAATGATGATTTGTGCTTTGGAAGTTCTAAGGGAACAGTGTGGGGTGACAACTTTTATATATATATATATAAAACAAAGGTCATATATATAAAAAATCTTGACCTTTGTTACTCCACAAGGCCTTAGATCATTAAAACTGAATTGTAAATGTCTATTATATTTTTCACCATTAGTGCAGTTGTACCTTTTGCACTACTTTCAACACTCACAGTGAAATGCACTAGCGAGCTTCACTTGGTACGTTCATTTTCTCTCTGACTTAAATGAATCTGAGTTCAGCAAAGCATTTATGTGCAAACATCAGTGCTTTGCTGAAGAGGGAAGTACTGTTGAATTGGGACCTAACAGAACAACAGTGTGAGAGATTGAAAACAGTAAACAAAGCTGCGAAACCTAGGAGAGGTGAAGATTAGAATCCATAATGGACAGCTCTATTGAATCTCGGCCACTCTGGCTCTTTCATATCACGATGATGTATTGATTACAGCTATGTCTACACTACAGACCTTACAGTGGCACAGCTGAACTGCCGCAGCTATGCCTGCTGTAAGGTCTCCTGTGTAGCCGCTCTATGCTGACAGGAGAGAGCTCTCCTGTCGACATAATTAAACCACCCCTAACTAGCAGCGGTAGCTGTGTCTGTGGGAGAGCGTCTCTCGTCGACATAGTATTGTCCACGCTGGTGCTTTTGTTGGCGAAACTGATCTCACTCAGAGGTGTGGTTTTTCTACATGCCTGATGGACAAAAGTGCTAATGTAGTCATAGCCTATTTTAGATGGGGAAGTGAATCTGTTGCTTTGGGATTAAGATTACATTCTTAAATGCAACTTTAAAATGAGGAGTGGTGGCTTTGTTTTTATTTTTATTGTCTGGTGGTTGTTTTTTTTTTTTTTTTTTACCTAGTGGACTTGAAAGGCATCTCTTGAAAATTGGCCATTTGACACCTTGAAGGTACTTGCAACCTGATCAGTGGTGTCAAGGTCCTTCTGGCAGAACTGTTTTAGCTGACTGAACAAAGTGAGTCACCTTGACAGCCAGTCCAAGTGTATTTACATCTGAAAACATATGAAGTGCCATCCAGCATTGGAATGTGTGTTTTTGGTTTCATTTTTTTGTCAAGTAGGGGTCACAAGGGATTCAGTGGAATAAAGTGTATGTGTGGAAAGGGAGTGTACGTATACCTGGAAAATGTGTAAGACCATTACAATGCTGAACTGTTGCTGCTGTACAACCTTAGATTGTATTTTAGCAAAAAGCATTGCTATCGAACAGTAGAAGTTGCCCATAACTACTGAACTCTGAGTGATCCAGTCTTTCCAGTGCCGCTTTTTTTAATGGCAGCATAGAAACTGCCTTTTAAATATTCATGCAAATTAATAAACACTTTAGGCAAATTGATAGATACCTTTGAGTCCCAAAGTTCAACTGAAACTTGGATGTGCAGAACATTTAACTAGGTTGGTTGCATCACAGCCTGTATTAAAAGCTTGTCGAGAGAATGATCAAGGTTTCAGAGGGCGAGGAAACAATATGTTGATTAAATGCTGCAGTAGTGCTCGTTTACTAAGTGCAGTCAGTCACAGGGTATATTAACAATGGTAGGAATGACCTATTCACCGTGGCATTTTCTAAAATTAATTAGAGTGCCATTACTAGTCTTCAAAAGGGTTTATTTAAAGCTGCTCATTTTTCTTTTTAACAGCTGTTCTTTTCTAAGGTTTTACAGTCCCAAACGAAAAGCGAATGCTGGACAAATAAGACATGCTTTTCCTTCTTCAGGAGAGAGATGTTTTCTTGTGACAATCGGTTTATAGGGAATCTCATCCTTTTAACAGGTAGTGATGCATATGAAGTGAGAATGATCCATTGTTTTAGATTACACTGAACAACCAAAAATAAGAACGTGCTTAAAGCCTGGTTCTTGAAACTTTCACTTAGGGTTTGTCTTCACTGACACTTTGTGGGAAAAACTATTGTCATTCAGGGGCGTTAAGAAAACCCCTCCCCCGCCCCCATCGACAAAAGTTTTACCTATGAAAAGCGCCCGTGTGAACAGCACTGTGTTGGCAGGAGCACTCTCCTGCCGACATAGCCGCTGCCACTTGTGGGGGGTGAAAGCCATGTTGCTAAAAGCCTCATAGTGTAGCCATAGCCTTAGATATGCGATCCTTAAAACTAACTAAATAAAAAGAAGCCCTACCTTTTCTTTCTTAATGCCCTCACAAATGCGTGATCTCCAACTCATGGTTGATTTCCAGAGTATACACAGTTTACTGTTCTGAATTTTGGAATTTGCATATATGGGAGATCTGAAATTTCCAACACTAAGTTTTTTTTTTTTCCCATGGTAGTACTATGGCTCTTATTTTAAAACATTTATTTGTGAAAAAATTCTAGAAGTACAACAGACTTCTGTTTTCCAGTACATAGTAGTGGTAATGATAGAAATAATGCTTGTATTCATCTAAAGCTACAAAAGTGTGGAAGTATCAATATCCCTATAAGACAGAAGGAGAAAACGATGCACAGAGTGGTTTGTATAATTGCGTTTTGATTTCTGATCCCTAATATTTGGCCCATAGCAGTACTTTTTTTCGTTGGCTTTCATTTCTTTAGAAAGCCACTTTTTCTTATAAAGAAATGAATTTGTGTACAAGACCTGGGGTTGTAGTTTGCAACTTTGTAGAGCATAAAAACAACCAAATTAAATAAAACAAAAATGCAACTGAAACAATTTCTTATGCCAGTTTCTCATTTTATATTTGACGATGAAATACAATACGTCTGTTGTTTGTTTGTTCTACCTACATAGGGGGATGCACTAACACAATTCTGCATTGGCAGGGAGATGGATTAACTGACCTACTCGGTCTTTTCCATCTCCAGCTTGCACAATTTCTCGAGACAGACTTCAACATTCTATTTCACATAATGCAGACGGACATAATGTAATCAGTAAGGTGTTGACAATGCTGATTTAAAACACTTGAAATGAATTAGTCTTCAAGGTCAGGAGTCTGAGCCTTCAATTCCCATCTCTTGTTTCACTTTTTCAGAAGCTATTGTGTTGGCTCTGCTTTCCAGAATGCATGATTATTCCCAGTAGACTCACTGTACTAGCCTTAGTTTTGTGGGGCAGAGGCGACTCAGGCGTGTTTGCTTGAAGAAACATTTGTGTTTCCCCAATTAGTGGCTGTCTTGGGTCTGGAATAAAGACAAGTTGAGTACTTTCTAGTTTTCTGTTTAGCTGCTTTGAGAATTGCACCAGCATCACACACATCATGCTATAGTTGTAGTTTTCCAGTTTTTTCTTTTCCAACTTTCCTCTTCCTGGAGATAAGTTACAAGCATTTGACTTGAAGAGATTTCTTTTCACTGTATATAGTCTATTTTGCATTAACATCTCCCTAATTTTTACAGTCTCACCCGCCATGTTGGTCAGCCAGCCCAGGACCCTGATGTTACTGTATCATTGCTCATTTACCCAATATTCCAAATACATTTTGTTTGCCCATGTTATAGTTTGATTCCTGTGATCAGGCGAATGAGAGGCATGGTCTGAGCAAAGGTCTGAAACCCAGGAGCTTTTGAGTTGTGATTGTGTCTCTGGCATGAACTCCCTGTGTACCCTTGCACAGGTCACTGTGTCTTTTAGTGCCTTCATTTTTCCATCTGTACAATGGAAATAATACTTACTTTCCCCGCATAGGTGGTAAAAGGATTAATAAGTTAACATTTGCAAAGCTCTGGGAAGTGCTAAATTCATTTGGTTTCACTGCTTTTAATTTTGTGTTGTCAGTCTGCTTGTTAATCCCTTCCATACAGTTCTGTTCTTGGTCCTGAATTTGTAGGAGGCAGTGGTGTTTGTAGCGACTCCACTGTTTTTATGTTGCCGTTAGGTTTGGCTATGGAAAGGGAGTACCGGTCATTTGAGGGGATGTGTTGTGTGAGATCTTGTGCTGCCTGGTTGCAGTGACCCACAGTGGTAGTGTGTTAGCAACGCATTGCTTTCTTACCCTCGTGTTACTGACTCCTGCAGCTGTAGTACAAGATCAAAAAGCCCCTCTAGGTTAGGGTGACCAGATTTTAAAGCTCTTAAGTTTGGGCAACCAAGATGCCTTAATTATTACTATCCTCTGGTGTTGAAGGTTAATGGAAGGTTTTGGGAGCTGAGAAGGACACATGGTGTTTCTGGCTGGTTGTGGTGGTAGATGTCCACTCATACCTTCTTTCCCTGGCAGTGGCTTTGCAACCTCCTGCCCTCAACAGTCGCCATGGCCTTCCTTGATCCCTATATTAAAGGATCTTAAACCCCAACAGCTCCTCCAATAAAGTCTCGTAGCACCTCCCCTGCTCAATTGTGCACTCAGTGTATTGTGGTATTGCAAATCCCACTCTTGTGCTGTCTGGTGTGCTCGAGGGTTTGGAGAACTCTTGGCTCCAGCCTGAGTTGGATCAGGCACAAGTTGAAGAGGGATGAAGCTCCAGTGCAAATCAGAGGCAACTATGGGCCTTAAGGTAAGGAAAAAGCCTGATGGGGAGAATTTGGCCCGCTGCCCATTTATGTTTAAACTGTCATATTTGGCCTCCTGAACTGAACTAACCTTCAGGTTTGGATTGCTGCAAAGCCCTAGGCTGCTGGTTCGCCTGTAGTGCAGTCCTGATGGCTGAAATAAACTCAAGCCTCAGCTGTGACCGGCACAGTGCCCTGTTAATGCCAGTCCTGGGATGCCTCACAACTCTGCCAATGTGCCTCACTCCTGTCTTGCAGGACCCACTGCTATTCTAGTCCTGGACCCCTGTTCTGCCAGTTTACCTTCATCCTAATCTGCAACACCCATGCTATTCTGTTTTAGCCCTCTCTTGAGTAGTGTCTGTCAACTGTGCCAAATTACATACTGCATTTGTTGTGTGGATGGACATCTCCAATGAGCAAGGGAGAGCAATCAGAAGGAAGTGAAAGTATGCTTCCAGCAAGCAGTGCAAAGCAAATTCCTTAACACACTATGCTTCTTAGCCCCCTGGTCAAGAATACACTATCTAGGCCTACTGTACTGTCCACTTGAACAGTGCCAGTTCCAATTCTAATTGAGTAGCGTTTGAAGGCTACTGGTCTTCAGCATCACTTTGTATTGGCAGAGACCTTATTAAAGGAGGATTCCTTGGGTAGTAATAACATCTCAGGAAACATCACTATCAGTAGAGTTGTAAATCCACTTGGATCATAAATTCCCCAGTGCTGGGGGCAATGCTTTCTCATTAGGTGGAGAAGTCTCAGGCACGACAATGGTGCGGTGTAAATACTAAATACAATAATAAATCAGTTTTCAGCAATTCTCACCCCCTAGATTGAGGTCAGAGAGAAAAGTCACTGGAGGGGAAAACAGCATGGATGGCTGAAATGCCTAATGTCTCCTTGGGGGAGCATAACCCAAAGTTCAGGCATGGCATTTAATTAAAAAAAAAAAAAATACAGCCACCAAAGAATGAGTATCTGTCAAACAGACAATTAACTGTCTGATGTGAGGAGCCTAACTTTCCAAATGTATAATGCTTCTATGCTATCACAGAGCTTCCAAACCATCGAACACCTAGGAGGCAATTTGTCATCTCCCTGGGAAAGGAGTGCCATCAATCTGAATGTTGCCAGCGTGCAGTGGTCCATGACCACAATTATCATACATCTCAGCCTACCAAGGTCCACGTGTGTGACAAAGACTAGAGTGTGGATATTCTATTAGGAGACTTAAAATGCTGTGGGATTTCTACCACTAGTTTAAATGACTCTCTAACTCCAGTTTCATTAATCTTTGTTTCTGATGTAAATAATTTGCAACATCAAGAATGAAGGGTCACCTTATTTGTGCGCAGCGTAGATAGGGCCAAGGACCGCCTCAACATGAGGGGCATTTAAGGTGCATGATGATTTGCCACCCAGTGGAAGTAGTGTTTGCAGTATTTCCTGTAGGAAATTAAAGCAATACTGCCAACTCCGACGCAGTTTCTGTCTTGCCTGTCTGTTTTTTAGAGCATCTGTCATCATGGTATCTAAGTGCTTATTGGCTTGTAAGATTCTAAGAGTTAGATCCTCGGCGGGTATAATTTGGCATAGCTCTTTTGAAGTCAGTGGAACTACACTGATTTTTACTGGCTGAGGATCTGGCCTCAAGTATGAAGTAAATTAGGCCTTGTCTACACTACAGAGTTTTGTTGATGCTCAGAAAGCATGATTATAAAAACTGGTATTGCATGGTCACACTCACTCCCTCTGTCAGCAGAGCGCATCCACACTTGGGGCACTAGCATCAACAGTGTGAGCAGTGCACTGTCGGTACTTATCCCACAGTCCAGCTCGACACCTTCTGCCCACTAGGTCTTGTGGGAAAGTGGAGCGGATCGTGGCGCATCTTGGGACTGGGCTCATTGTCCTGTGATGCATTGCTTTCTGTCCCAGCATTCCTTGGGCTTCTGGCTTTCTTTTGCGGCATTTTTCAGTGGCCCTTCTTTGCTGTGCAGCCTGGCATCTTTGTGAGAAGGGATGGATTGCGCACTGCTCTCCTATGCTCTTTTAGCTGTCATGAAGACATTGCGAATGGCAGTGCAGTTAATCGCAAAGTTCCTAACTGAAGAAGACTTCCAGTTGCCTGACATGTGTTGTGATATGGATAGGAGAAACTTTAGATGGCTTTTGGCATTCACAGAACAGCTGCAGAGGGTGGACCATTGTTTTGGGCTCGGGAAACAAGCACTGAATGGTGAGATCATATCGTCATGCAGGTGTGGGATGACGAGCAGTGGCTACAGAACTTTTGGCTACGGAAAACCACCTTCCTGGAACTGTGTCTGGAGCGCGCCCCAGCACTGTGGTGCAAGGACACCAGAATGAGAGCTGCTCTATCGGTAGACAAGCGTGTGGCAATCACTGTGTGGAAGCTGGTGACTCCAGACTGCTACTGGTTGGTCGTGAATCAATTTTGAGTTGGGAAGTTGATAGCTGGGGCTGTGTTAATGCAAGTGGGCAGGGCAATTTATTGCATTCTGCTATGAAGGACCGTGACTCTGGGAAATGTGCATGAAATAGTGGATGGCTTTGCAGAAATGGGTATCCCTAACTGTGGGTGGGCGATAGATGACGCACACATTCCAATTTTGGCACCAGACCACCTTGCGACAGAGTACATCAATAGGAAGGGGTACTTCTCCATGGTGTTGCAGGCTCTTGTGGATCACTTTAGGCATTTCACTGGCAGCTTCTTGCTCACCGGAGAGCCACTGCTGAGACTGGCTAAACACCTCCGAAGCGGTGAAGAGTTCCTGGCTGCCTGGCCCACTGGGTGACCCTGCCGGGAGCTTCACTTAGTTGTCTAACTCCACCTCTTCATCAATGAGTTCATCCTCTGGGTTAGGTCCTCTTTCCGCTGCCTCCAAGCCTGCCGAAGTATCCACGGCTCTTGGCGGTGGAGGTGGGGTTGCCACTGAGGATAGCACCCAGATAGAACTGGCAGGTCTTAGGTGCAGCGCCGATTTGCCTCCCTTGCCTTCTGGTGTGCATGCCTCAGCTCCTTTATCTTTGCTGTGCACTGCAGCGTGCCCTGATCATAGCCCTTTTCTCATAAGCCTCGAGAAATCTCCCCGTAGGTATCCCAGTTCCTCTGGCTCAAGTGCAGCCGTGACTGCACAGCCTCCTTTCCCCATATGCTGAGCAGATGGTCCAAGTGGGACCATGGTCACCTGGGAAAATGTGATGAGACCTCCCCCGGCCAAGCAAACAAGAAACGGAATTTCAAAAGTTCCCAGGGCTTCTCAGGGGGAGGGACAGATGGTTGCTCACCTGGCTGCAGGGCAGTAGAGTTCAAACTGCTGGCCAGAGCGGTCACGATGGGCATTGTGGGACACCTCTTGGAGGCCAATTAAAGTGATAAAATCAAGCGTGGTGTTTACATTGGCACTTCATCAACTAAAGTGTTGCACAAAAAGTCTTGTTTTTTGTCTGGGTGGTTTTATGTTGTCGCCAGAACAGGGCATTTTGGCCGCCAAAAGTCGGATCGCAATATGTACGCATCCACTGTTTTGTCGACACTTAGTAAGGCAAATCCCTTTAGATTCTCACGTGCATCCTGAGCAAGAGCAGGAGCCAGCGAAACATGATTGTTACCCGTTTTCAGAAAAGCAAGGCCTTGTCTACACTAGAAGGTTGTAGGTCTCTAACTATACTGGTGTACTAAATGTAGTACAATCCCGACTAGTGTGGATGCAGTTATATCAGTATAAAGATGCTTTATATTGTATAGCTGTTATGGTGTAAGGCACCTTTATACCGGTATAACTGCATCTCCGGTGGGGCTTGTACTGACATAACTGTGTCTGTAAACAATCGCACCCCAAACTGATGACACAGTTACATTGGTAGAAAAATTGTGTCTAGACCAGGCCTTAGAGTAACAAGAGTGACAAGACACTCACCAGTACTGTTTCAGTTCATGTTTTGATCCAGGCAACATCTCTAGGGGGAGCCCAGGACATTCAGATGTAATCATGAAAAGGAGAATAGTTAGACAGAAAACTTGGTCAATGTAAAGAAGATCTCATGACGATAGCATGTTGCTGTGTAGATGTGTGTGCTGCAGTAGCATCTAACCCTTGGTCATGCAGCATAGTAAGAGATCCCTGCCAGGAGAATATTGCAGCTGTTAAATTGGAGTGTTTAATTCCTCATTGGGAGAAATGGAAATGCAGTACTTGATGGGATCAGCAAATTAGATTTGAGGATCCCGAAAAGGGCATCACAATGTTTTTTTCTGATACTGGTGTTAATGTGACATGAAATGTATCCAGCTGTAATTTGAAATTGATAAACTCACCCTACCAGAAATCTTTAAGGTTACCAGAAATAGGTGCAAATGCAAGCTGTGAATTTAGAAAAATGTTCTGTAAATATTTGTTCCAGTACATTTGATTCTCAATTTACAATGAAGAAGGGTTCATTCATCTGAAGAGAGATTGCTTAATGGCCTTCTACACGGACAGAACTTTTTTATTAATGTAATGGTGCCAGATTGCATTTGAAGGGCATTCAGAGATACTAAAGAGACTAAGAAATGCCATTTTAAATAGTAAAGGTATTTGTTTTCATTATGGGTAAATGCCCTTTTATGTTTTGATGCATTTGAGGCTCCTGTGAGGGTATGAGGGAGACTTTTTGTTTTGTATTTAATATCTATAATATGTCTGTGTTAAATATTTTATGTAAAATAACCCTGAGACTTAATTTGTTCCCCCCTGTGTGTAAGAAATCTGTGGAAGGGAACAAGCTAATCAGCCTTCCTGTTCACATTTCTGATATATGGCAGGTAAGATGTGCAGATTGTGCTAGGTATTCTTAGGCTGTAGTGTAGACATAACCTATGTCAGCATAATTTATGTTGCTCGGATGGGAATAAACAACCCCCCTGAGTGACATAATCTACACCAACGTATGGGGCTCATGTGCAAGTGATGCCTGACCAACCTGATTGCCTTCTATGATGAGATAACTGGCTCTGTGGATATGGGGAAAGCGGTGAACGTGATATACCTTGACTTTAGCAAAGCTTTTGATATGGTCTCCCACAGTATTCTTGCCAGCAAGTTAAAGAAGTATGAATTGGATGAATGGACTATAAGGTGGAAAGAAAGCTGGCTAGATCGTCGGGCTCAATGGGTAGTGATCAATGGCTCGATGTCTAGTTGGCAGCCGGTATCAAGCAGAGTGCCCCAGGGGTCGTTCCTGGGGCTGGTTTTGTTCAACATCTTCATTAATGATCTGGATGATGGGATTAATTGCCCCCTCAGCAAGTTCATGGATTACACTGAGCTGTGGGGAGAGGTAGATATGCTCGTGAGTAGGGATAGGGTCCAGAGTGACCTAGACAAATTGGAGGATTGGGCCAAAAGAAAACTGATGAGGTTCAACACGGACAAGTGCAGAGTCCTGCACTTAGGGCAGAAGAATCCCATGCACCGCTACAGGCTGGGGACCGACTGGCTAAGCAGCAGTTCTGCAGAAAAGGACCTGGGGATTACAATGGACGAGAAGCTGGTTATGAGTCAACAGTGTGTCCTTGTTACCAAGAAGGCTAATGGCATATTAGGCTGCATTAGTAGGAGCATTGCCAGCAGATCGAGGGAAGTGATTATTCCCCTCTATTTGGCACTGGTGAGGCCACATCTGGAGTATTGTATCCAGCTTTGCGCCTCCCCACTACAGAAAGGATGTGAACAAATTGGAGAGGGTCCAGCGGAGGGCAATGAAAATGAATAGGCGACTGGGGCACATGACTTATGAAGAGAGGTTGAGGGTACTGGTCTTATGTAATCTGCAGAAGAGAAGAGTGAGGGGGGATTTGATAGCAGCCTTCAACTACCTGAAGGGGGGGTTGCAAAGAGGATGGAGCTAGGCTGTTCTCAGTGGTGGCAGATGACAGAACAAGGAGCAGTGGTCTCAAGTTGCAGTGGGGGAGGTCTAAGTTGGATATTAGGAAAAACCATTTCACTGGGAGGGTGGTGAAGCACTGGAATGGGTTACCTAGGGAGGTGGTGGAATCTCCATTTTTAGAGGTTTTTAAGACCCAGCTTGACAAAGCCCTGGCTGGGATGATTTAGTTGGGGTTGGTCCTGCTTGGAGCAGGGGGTTGGACTAGATGACCTCCTGAGGTCTCTTCCAACCCTAATCTTCTGTGATTCTGTGTGCACAGCGCTGTGTTGGTGGGAGAAGCTCTCTTGCCGACATAGCTTTTGCCGTTCTCAGAGGTGATTTTATTATGCCAACATGAGAGCTCTCTTGTCGGTATAGCGTGTCTTCTCCAGATGAGCTGCAGCAGTGCAGTTGTAGCACTATATGTGTGGACATGACCTGAAAAAAAAAATCCCTGTTTCATGGGACCAGGACTCCCATGGGATGGGGTCAGGAAAAGTTATGGGGTCTGTGGACCACTAGGAAACCTCCCCACTCTAATATATGCAGGGCCCTTTGTTTTCAGTTTTTATTTTATTTAATTTTTCCCAGGAATTTTCAGTGTTCTTTACCACAGCAACAAAAACATGTGAAAATCAGTGCAAAAAACTATTAATAATTTTTCTGGGTAAATATTGGGGTTTATTTTGGTGGATGGAAAGACGGGGGAAAGTATTCAGTAAGTTAATGCTTTGAATTCCGCTCATCAGTGTGGTTTGTTGCACAGCTAAAACAGAACTCAAAACACAATGCCACCTCTGAGTTTAAGAAAACAACGTATCTCTGGTCCCCAAATAAAACTTTTCATTTGAATAGAATGTTTACTGATGTAGACTTTGAACTGTTAGTCTATAAATATTTACATTTTTAATAATTAGGCCACACCATTTGCAGTTCATACACTCAACTTCATCCTTTTTTCCTGTTTTTGTTTTTTAAAACTTTTGAATACTTCCTTGCGTTCTGAAATGTATTCTGATACAGATTTTTGTTTTCTTTCCATTTTAGTGTGTCAAATCTTTAAACCATTATCTGCAAAGACTAATGTATTATCGTAATACATGTATCTCCTGCAATGTATTGTATTTTCCTAATAAAACAAGTTATTTTTTATATGTTTGAATGATACAAAAGTAGGGTGAAAATCAGAAAAAAATGAATGATACTTTTGGTAAAACCTGGGAATTTTTGGGTAAAAATTGGTTAAAACTGAAAATGAAGGGGCATACAGATGCGCCATGGTACATTTCCCCTCCTCCCCCCCACCCCCCCCCCCCCGCTTCCTTCATCTCCTGCAACAGTAGCATGACAGGCTCCCAGCTGAATTGAAATTGGCATGTGACTATAGCGTGTGCTTTATAACCTCTCTGGGAGGACTCTTGGAGAGGCCAGAGTCTGCTACTATGGAAGTCAATGGCAAAACACCATTTGAAAGTGTGGAGGATGAGCTGAAGCTGGATGAGGAGAAACTAATTCTTCTCTGTGCAGCCTTCAGTCCATAGATATGTTTAGGTTAATTTTCCCCTGCTCCGCCTAGGTCAAATGCCATGTTCCCTTTCTTCACATGGACATGTGGGGGTTTTACACAGACTTTGGAGGCAGGGAGAGTATCTGGAGTAGTGCCCTCCTCCTCTGACCATGGCTTTTTCTCTCCTTTGTGCTGCTTAGTGGGATGGGGGAGGGAAGAGACATAGGGGCTATTCTGCTTAATCCAGGCCAAATTTGCGGGGGGGAGGAGGAAAAAGCCATGCGGCATGAGAAAGTAGGAGTCGGAACAATCATCCCCTTGCACGTGGCATTTTCGATCTTCAGTCAGCCTCTCTTTCAGAGATGTGACTTCAGAGCAGTTTTTGTTAAAATACTGAAGAATAAGGAAAGGTATAAAATGTGTATAGTTTTCTGAGAAACTAACTCTTTCAATTTCTGGGGGTAATTGTGTTTAGTGTTTGGCCTAATTGCATGCTACTTGCTTGAATCTTGAGGTGTCCTGGAGGACAACTGTCAAATACCAAAATCAGTTGTTTGTTTAAAATGTATAATTGGGAAGCCATAACCACTCTTACCCCTTCATGAGCTGAGAGAGGCCAGAACAGCTTTTTTTAGTAAATACATTAGATGTATTTCAAATTCTTAGGGGGGATGGGATGGGAAGAATTTATTGCTGGGCAGGGAGTTTCTGGTTTGTATGCACAATAAGGCATCTTTAAAAAATGATACTAGCTGCCTAATAAACAGGAATGGCTCCTGTGGAGCTGTTCCAGTTTGTCATGGGACATAATTAAGGTTGTGGGAGAGCTCCTGGGAAACTTGCAGGAAAGCGTGATTGCCGATTTGCAGGCTTATTTTTAGAATACACTGTATGGGGCACAAGTCTCTTCCCATTAGAGAATGGTAGAATGGTAGAACTCCCAATGGTAGAACTCCCAGCGACTTGCCTGTGGTCAGGAGCAGGCATATAGCTTATACAGTGTGCGTGCATTTTATTATCCATCATCTGTAAATCCACTTCCCCATTTTATAGTCTTTGTATGAACTTACTGTAAATCTAATTCCACGCGTTGCACAACGACTAATAATCTTGTCAGGACTGTATTTTTGGTCACTGAGATCAGGAAACCAGAGGGCTGGGCCTCCTGCCAGCTCCTAAATGACACAAAGTGCGTAGTGTCATGCCAACAGGAATGTTTTTCTCTCTGTCCACCTGGAACTATCCCGTCATAAATCCTTGTGAAAGAAACAGCCAGACCTACAGTGATGTGCTCCGGGTTCACTCCTAGCTCGTGGGGTGTATGCAATAATTAAAGGATGGGGTAAGTGAGCTCACTACAGCTTGCGGTCTTGAGCAACCAGTGAGAACTCATACAGATGGGTCCGTTGACTCATTCTGCTTCCAAGGTTCAGTGACCTGCTACTATAACAATGTAGGTTGGTGGGTTTGGAGGGAAATTACGAGTTAAGCTCTCCTAAATGCTGTGGGTGTTAGTTACAGTGGGAGAATATATTCAGTTTTTGTAGACTGGCTGTTTGGTCAAAGTTCCCCACTGATTCCTGTGAGTCTTTATATACCCAATTTGGTTCCTTCACTATCCTGAGAAATTCCCTAACACCTGTGATTTTTCAAAGTAAAATTACCATTTACTGCCTGCCTGCAAACTTCATTAAAACGTTTGAGCAAAATGTGCAAAACCTGCCATGCTTAGCCCCTGGAGGAACCTGTCCTTGGTCTCATATTGCAGGTGAAATCTCAGGTATGCAAAAATACAAAAACAAAAAAAACCTTCAACCTTTTTTGGCAGGAGAGTGATCATACTAAGAAACCAGCTGTCTGATAAGAAAGCAAAGATGGGAATTGCCATCAGGTATGAGGAATAGTGTAAAAAGAAAAGGAGTACTTGTGGCACCTTAGAGACTAACCAATTTATTAGAGCATAAGCTTTCGTGAGCTACAGCTCACTTCATCAGATGCATATCGTGGAAACTGCAGCAGACTTTATATATACAGAGAGAATATGAACCAATACCTCCTCCCACCCCACTGTCCTGCTGGTAATAGCTTATCTAAAGTGATCATCAGGTGGGCCATTTCCAGCACAAATCCAGGTTTTCTCACCCTCCACCCCCCCACACAAATTCACTCTCCTGCTGGTGATAGCCCATCCAAAGTGACAACTCTTTACACAATGTGCATGACAATCAAGTTGGGCTATTTCCTGCACAAATCCAGGTTTTCTCACATCCCCCCCACCCCCATACACACACAAACTCACTCTCCTGCTGGTAATAGTGTAGGAATAGGAATAGTGTAGTAAACACATTTGTAATCTGAAGTGATTATAAAGGTGTAAATTCTTACTTACAAACATCCATTCAGTATTTTGCTTGTTTTTAATGGTGAGATGACAAAATGCAGGTATGAAGCTAAGTATAAAATTACACAAAAAAGTCTACAAACAAGGCCACCCTATTGCTAGAGGTATTAGTCATGCACTCCTTACCTCTTGTGTATAGTACGCAATCCACTAGTATGATGTGTGAAGTGTGCCGCAAAACATATGTGCAAACTTTGGAATGTGTGCGTTTAATAGATCTAGATCTGAGGCCAGTGTTTAATTAGCCATCTCCTCTGGCTTCTTCTCTGGCTCCATGTCTGGCAGTTGTGATTATGGAACAGTTTATGGGGCTTTGTGTAAGGTGGCTATTGCTTCTGAGATGTTTTGTCCTCCAGGATGCCTTTTTATATGGTCTCACTTCTGAAGCGAGGAATTTCCCCCTCATAAACTTGGGTCTGGGGGCGTGAGAAGGACAATGGAAGAGAAGATGAGATCCCACAGATATTCACAAAGATCCCCGTCCAGAGCCTAGATGCAAAATACAGCTAACCTTTAAGTCTTACCACTGCTCCAGCTGTATTGTGTCTGGGTTGTTGGCAACTCTGATAGAGGAAACCAAGGTTTATATCGCATAACTGGTACATGGTGTGTGGCAAGAGGGCAAATAATTGAGCTTTATTCCATGTTTGATATGCTGTGGAAGCCAGCACTAGCCTAAGGCATTGGTATCTTTGTGTGGTGCATAGACCAGAAGTTTAAATGGAGATTTCATACATGTAGCAAACCCAGTTGTTCTGTACTCTGCATCTGCTCTTACCATCCATTGTAAAATAAATGCAGTGTATGCCACCCTGCTTTTATATGCATTTGATGAATCTCTCAGAATTTGTCAGCCGCATTTTCCATTATCCTGTATCTGCATTGTCTTGCAATGTACACCAGTGCAAAATGCTACCAAATCAGAATGGGAATGATTTATACTCTCTTTGCTCTGGGTGTAAATAGCTACATAAGGTGCAGGGCAATGGAATATGTCCATGTGTATGGCACATTGCTGTGTATTTATGCAAAGCTCCTATACAATGGGTTTCCTTTGTTGAATCAAAAACTAGTTTGCCCAAGTGTCGGGGCCATAGCAGCTGTAGAATTAGATTATAAAAGTAGATTGCAATTATTTAATCTGGCTATTGATAGCATACATTTATTTGACTATTTTTCTTTTTATGGAATTGTAACTAAAATGTTTGTTATTTGCATTCTCTGCTTAATTGATCTGCATTGCAAAATCACTATTTATGGAGTGCTTCACGTTTCAACTATATACATACATATGCCTTTTACAGCTTTATAGTTTAAGTTTTTACTGTACGAAGCTAGCAATTAAGATTGGTGATCTGTTCAGGAAAAAAGGTGGAACATCACTAGCAAATCTTTCGTAATGCTTATTTAACAACATTTTAAAGAATTGCAAAGTGCATAGCAATGCTATGTAAAGGCTTTCAGTATAGTTATTCCTTTAGTCAAACTGGATGATTCATCATAGCTAACATTTGGCTCACCCTTCGTTCCTTTGGGTTCATGTATGTGCTGTGCTGATTAATGAAATGGTTTGCCTAAATAAATAAATATATGGCAGTCTATTATTAAAGATTAGCTTTGAATTGTGCATGTTGTTAATGAAGCTGGGATGGATCACACCAGATACTCAGCAGGATTTAGTGCTTTAGATCTTTGCTGCTGTCCCCTGCAAAGTGTCGTTTATATGGCCTGCTTAACTTCGTTCATAACAATAGAGATGCCTTAGAGGTGAACTGGGAAGCTTTTGTAAGTACTTTTTTTTTTTTCAGAAGATTTGAGCTCCCAGCCACGTCCATAAAGGTTTCTGTGTTGGAATACAAATAAATTGTGTAAGGTGTTTGAAAATCAGATCCTCCTTACCTGCAGAAATTTTTAGCCTGAGAAATTTAGGTGCTGAGCACCCCGCAAATACTATTGAAATGAGTGTGAGTCAAGGGCACTCTGCATCACACAGGGTAAGGAAAAACGCTGGAACAACTGATGACCCAGACCTTGTACTATCAGGGTCTTGATATACTAACCTTGCAGGCATGCAAGGGCCATCTTTTTTCCCCCTCAAGAATTTGGGGGGAAAAGTGGGGCAGGAGATGGTGCTAGAAGTGATTGTTGACAGCTATTGTTATTCATGTGGTTAATTTTGCTTGTCTGGCCAGTCTGTTGAATTCATTGAATCTGCTCAACGTGTTAGAAGATTTTAATTTTTTTGTTTCATTTTTTTTTAAAGTTTTTTCAAGTGTCCAGTGATTAGGATGAAGGCTTAAAAAAAAATCAAAATAAACCAATAATTTAAAGTTGGTTTGGGAATGCAAATTTCCAAACTAGATTACGTTCTTGAGCTGCTGGTATTCTCAGGGGGAAAGAAAAAAAGAAAAGAAAACCACGAATACCAGATATTTAAAAGCCTTCGCATTTTGATTTGAGAGAGTATTTCATACATGCAGCACCAATGTGAAGCCATAAGTAAGCTTTGCTAGGAATTTGTAAGCAAGAAACAAGCATGTCTGTCTTTTTCTCTCTAGAATGATGAAGTCCTCTGTACATACAGAAGAGGATGACTTTGTTCCAGAACTTCAGAGAAGCATTCATCCCCGAGAGAGGCCGGATTGGGAAGAGACTCTCAGTGCTATGGTAAAGCATTGTTATATTTTATATATGCCTTGCTTTCTGTCCTGATCAGTGTTAGAATGATCTGCCCACTGATTCTTTTATAGTTATAGATTTTGATGTGATGATCTTCTATTTCAAATCATTACGCTGATTATACAGGAGTCTGAAGAATAGTGGGATGCATTCCTTCCTCTTGCAGTTCACTGATGGAGAAACACACGTATGGAGGTTCTGTCCTATTAATACATGCCCCTAAGCAGGCCTAGTAATCAATTAAATGGTCCATAATGTCACAGTGATTTTCAGTCTGCATTAACCTCTTATTCAGCAACTATCTCCAGTACGAGGGGAACATCTAGTAAAAACATGCTCTTTAAAGCACACAGTGTTGCACAGAGAAAATTAGCAATATGTTGGCTGTGCCTACATAAATAAAACATTGGCTTCAAAACTAAACCCCCACAGTGAATAGAACAGTGGAAAATTAACCAGCTAGTGCATGTTTCCATGCTCCGTGAAGTCAATGGAAAGCAGGCGTTGAGTTGGGCCATGACAGTTGTGGCCTGATTTTTTCAAATGAGCTGAGCACCTTGAGCTCAGGTTGACTCAAGTGAGAGCTGGGATTGCTCAGCTTTGGAAATCAGGCTGTTACTCTGTTAGCAACTTCAGTGGACTTCCTTACTTGGTGGCCTCGTTAAGTGATCTTACGTCACAGCACCATGGCCTGACTTCTGTTAGCGTCAGGCTAGCTGGAGCTTGTGGTGAATGTTCATTTTATAATTTCTAATGTGAACCAAATTGCCTTATTAACCAATGAGACTGGTGGGAAAATTCTACTCCAGTGACTGAGATATTGATTCTCTGTGTGTGGGATGGGTTTTTAATCCCCTGCTTCAGAAGAGCTGGGTGCAACACCCTTCCAAGTAAACACCTGGTAGTAAAAAATTCACTGTCTTCATTTGTGATCAGTAAATATTTTGTGCTTTTGTTGTGTCCCCTTTGGATTTGCAGGGCTCATTTTGCATGAGTGTCAAGGTGGGACTCTTTATCAACAATGGCAAAGATAGGCGGGTCAATATTTTAAAAGTAAGCCTCATGCCCCAATCATTTTCTTACTTTTTGGTCAGATGATTCTGACTCAACCGTGTCACTTATGCACCTTCCTAATGCCTGAATTGTTTTTTCTGGAGGAGTCACTGCTTTTTGTCTTCAGCAATGTTATTGCTGGCAGGATAAATATTCTTTGTCTTCTGATTTTTCTCTTCTCTTCCTACTGTGTCTGACATCATTCTCTCTCCTTTCCTTCCCTCTGCATGCTCCTCCCCCCATAGCATGCTTCAAGCATTAGATGGTAGCAGCAATTCTGATGTCTAATAAGTTCTATTAGCAGTACATATCTAATGCTAATAGAGCTTCTTGCTGTCCCTGCTGAGACAGCATGCCATGCTGTCTAGGGGCTGGGGGGAATTTCCATTATTGCACAGGGAGCTTGTATCTAAATCCCACACTTTGAAATGAACAGTGGGCTTAGAATTGTATTAACTCCTCCCCTGACACACTGGGGTGGGTGTCCTTGGCTTTTCCTGTGTTTGTGATCAGGACATTCAAACAATGATCTTTCAGGGTATTCCTCCATGTAAGGAATCCTAAGGCACTGACAGTGCTGGTTGAATACTTCGGTAACACTGCATTGGAAACACGGTTTCAGTTGCTTCTGCGGCGGTCTTGCAAGTATATCCATTATATGTTCCAGGCCAACAACCCAATGAAGGTCAGGACTCTAAATCCAGTGGGCTCTTCTTAAAAACTAGGACCTTTTGTCACTTGAAAAGATTTCTTGAGGTTTTCTTGGTCTGTCTTTGTGACAGGGTAGAGTCATCATACTCCCTACAGAAGCTCTGAGTAACAATGGAGTTGTCCCACCATAAGTTATAACCCTGTCACATATGCAGCCGTATTTATACCGCAATACCTTTCCAAATGACCTTTAGAGCAAGGACATTGGATACCCTGGATTCATTCTTTGCCTGACAGTGAGAAAGCATACTTTTCAACATCACTTAGTTTCACAGAGCCAACAAGCCTTGTTGAGGCTCAATTCAGGTGAAACACAGTGCTGCTTATGAAGCCATATAAGAATCAGACAGACAGAGTAATCAAGCAGGGCATTTTGAATTCAAAAACATATTTGCTAGAAGAATTTGAAGAAGGTATACCTACATGGATCACTAAAGCATGAAAGGTGATTTGATATCTGATGGTGTTAAATGGGGGGGGGGTATTTTGTGTTGACTGTTCTTTTACATAACGTTCAGAAAACGTACAGATAGCAAGTATATGTAGAAAATGAGTTACCATCTACCTCCTAGTGGGGTTGTATCTTCATTTTACAGATGGGGAAACCAGCAAAGAGAGCACCATGCACACTTAATATGATGATATTTTGTTCCAAAGTTTATTTTCAAGCAAAACCAATAATGTTTTGGGTTCATCGGTGTTTGTGCCCCCTATTGCTTCCCTGTGTTGCTTTGTCTGTTTGTGACTCTTTACCTCCCATCCATCCTTTGTTAATTCTACCTGTCTCCAATCATTCCCTCCTGGATTGTTTTTCCTCTATATATCTCCTTTTCTTGTCTGTACCTCATACTGCTCCTTCACTGTAACTTAGCGGGTAGCTGCATAGGTACACCATTGATACTGCATGTATGAGAACAAGGTCTACTCCTAATCCATCTTGTTCAGCAAGCAGTACGTGCTTGTGTCCTTAGCTAGCATCATGCTTCTGAGTGCTTCCTAAGATCCAAGAGCTTGGTAGTCTTTGGGTATATCACTGATTGGGCAACTCATTGCCTGTAACCTCTAGATGTGTCTCTTGACTGCAGATCTCCAGTTCATTCATCAGTGGTCCTATTGACTTCCATGGGACTATTCATGTGCCTACTTATACATGGGCTTAAATGCTTTGGATTGGGGCCTAACTAGGCAATGGAGAGGCTGCAACAGCTGGCAAATGATTGAGTACTGAAATTTATCTTTCATGTTAATTCACTATTTCTTTTATCAGTAGATCTTTTTTTTAATCCACTCTGTTTCCCAGTTTATAATTTCTTTGAGGCGCTATCTAGGTGTTGGAATATTTTTGTTTTGTTTTATTTTCTATTTAAGAATTGCATATGTAAGGAGAGACATGAAGGGAATAGTTTTTTTTAAAAAAAGTATAAACAGGAACCATAAAGTGAGGAGCTTATGTAAAATTATTTTTTGCAGCCTAGGGACATGATCCTGTTCCCATTAAAGTCAATAGAAGCTTGGCAGTTGATGTCAGGGCTTGAGGTAATAAGACAGGTGAAGACTTTTGGGTTTTTTAAATATATACCCTATTTAACCTGTGCTCCATCTGAGAGTGGCAAGTTTCCAGAAAATGTTGCTTCTGATTCTTTTCTTGTTCTAGTGTCTCTCTTGTATGTACAGTTCTCTGATACAGGGAATAACTATCATTTTCTAATGATGAATCTGAACGATTAGCCATTTGAATGGAAAAATGAATTAGCAAGTAGTTGTGAGTTTGGGCCACTGTGATGCTTCAGGAAATGATTAAAAATCCTGTAGAAATAGCCTGTAAATTCTGTAGGGATTGTCTGCCTAATGTCACCAAGAACACCACCCCAGGCTCTCTCCCCTCTCTGGCCCCCCCTTCCCCCATTCTTGAGTAAACACATTCCCCAGACAAACACTCCAGATGCCCTCCATTTCCTCTACTTTTTTCCCCTGCAGGAGAGCTTCAGGATCACGTATCTTGCAGGAAAGGAAGGAGAATATGGATGTCAGTTGTGGGAAGGTGGAGAAAGAGAGTGACTTCAGGCCAGGCAGCCAATAATCTTGTCGCAATTTGTGTCCTGCAGCTAAAAACTCAGGAGAATTGGGTTGAAAACGTTGGGCCTCCTGGAGTGAAATTCAGAAAACGCATTTAGCTGCTCGCAAGACGTTTCCAGTGGCCCAAGTCCTGAGCCTAAGGAAATTGGATGTGGTTGAAGTTTTCATTGCCGTGTTTTTCCAGAGGTGGAGTTGGCTCAATTAGAAAATTAAAAGTTAACATTACTCATGACATCAGTGGGTTGGGTTTCATTGTTCCCTTGAGCATACCAGGTAGGCTCCACATAAGGGAGCAGGGGTCCACCCACCTGGAACAACTTGCAGGATCAGAGCCTCAAGCAGTTTTACTCTTAGAACCATTACGGCACTTAATGCATTCACCGCTGATTCACTCCTTAGAACCTGTCCTCCTGGACAGCCAGAGATTCAAGTGTCTGTAACAAATACCATTTGAGAAGGATGATGATGAAAATTTGGCTCTGACATTTCCCGCTTTATTGCGCTGCCAGGTGTGATGCAACCTGGAACAGACATACGAGGCAACTGAAGCTGAAATGTCCAGTCTTGGATTTGTATTCATGGTGTAATTTCAACCTGATGATTACCTGAATAAATTGTAGACAGGTAGAAGCAGTTTCAGTTACTCATGTTTACTCTGCTCAGTGTATAAATTCCCTTTTCCAATGTTCCTCCCCAATTTCATCTTAATGGTCAAAGTATATAGAGAGAGGAATTCATGTTTTCAGGGTGTTTGATTTAGATGTCCTGAATTGTAGATTTCTGTCATCTGTTTAGACTGTGCCATTTACCATATATTATATCTTTCCAGGTAATATATTAAGCCTGGGATTTCCCCCTTTGCTCTCTTTCTTTTTTTTTAGAAAACATGTCCTGTGGGGAAAGGTTGAAAGAATTGGGCATGTTAGTTTAGGATAGTGATGGCTGACAGGAGACCCGGTATGTCTTCAAAATATGATAAAAAGGACAGTGATGGATTGCTCTTCACGTCCACTGAGGGTAAGACAAAAAGTAATCAGCTTCGTTTGCAGCAAGGGACATTTAGGTTAGATGTTAAGAAAAACTAGAGGGATAGTTAAGCACTGGATACCAAGGGAGGTTTTGGAATCCCTACCATTGGAAGGTTTTAAGAACAGGTTAGACAAACACCTGCCAGCGATGGTCTTCCAGGTTTACTTGGTCTTGCCTCTGCATCGGGGGCAGGGGGTGGATTATATGACCTCTTGGAGTCCTTTCCAACCCTTCGTTTCTCTGATTCTTTCACTGCATTCCTATCAGCCATTCGGTTTGCTGACTCCTCCAATAGCTGATTCCTTGTTTTATGCACGAGAAGCTTGTACTTTCATAAATTAAGATTTATTTTTGGTTAGTATCTGCAGAGGTCACAAATGGCAGGTTTTGCTGTTTCTTAATTTAGCCCACGGATAATGGAAGCGCTATTGGATGGCTGTTCTTTGGTAGTAGTACTGATCTTTTTTTTTTTTTCACCCCACGGCTTTCAGGGGTAAACAGCTGGCACAGATATATGCAGGACTTTGTCATTGTAAGCAAATTATGCATTCCGCCCAGGTAAGCAAATGCTGACCCTAGCAGCAATACTGAAGGCTTGGAAGGTGCTGTCAAAATGGGTCTGCAGTGCTCATCCATTCGTGTGTCGGACTGTGCTGTTTGCGTTTGTGCATGCATTCTTTTCTCTTGGAATAATTCACGTATTTATTTGCACTAAGATGATCACAATGGTTTTTTTCCCCCTTTCCTGCCAGAAAGTAATCATAAGCACTTATAGAGTGCTTTATGTTTTCAAAACGCTGGACTAATGCATAATAAATAACAAATGGTCTCTGTATGTGTTTGTAGATTGCGAAGAGGTGGTGGCTTGAGATGCTGTGAACACTAAAAAGAGCAGGAACTGTCTATTTTTAGGGCACCCATCGCCATAAATATAAGTTAATTTAGAGCACTCAGATACGTGCTCCATCTTTCACTGGAAATTGTTTTATCTATCTTTCACAATACAGTAGAATCTCAGAGTTACAAACATAAGAGTTACAAACTGACCAGTCACCCACACACCTCATTTGGAACCTGAAGTATGCACTCAGGCAGCAGCAAAAAAACCAAACCAAAACAAAAAAAACCCAAAAATCTAATAGTCAGTACTGTGTTAAATCTAAACTACTAATAAAAAGGGAAAGCAGCATTTTTCTTCTGCATAGTAAAAAGTTTCAAAGCTGTTTTAAGTCAATGTTCAGTTGCAAACTTCTGAAAAACAACCATAATGTTTTGTTCAGAGATATGCACATTTTAGAGTTGCAAACCATCTCCATTCCAGAGGTGTTCATAACTCTGAGGTTCTACTATAGATCTCAAAAAGCAGTTGTCAGACTTCATGTTTGAATAGAAAGGTAAATGTTTTGGGTTGCAGGTTGGGCTGGTTTGCAGCCTTTTGTGGTCATTTCACAAAGAGTTTGAAGTCCTGCAAGGTAAATATGAGAGCCCAGCTGAATGAGACCTAGCAATAGGTTGACCAGGTGTCCAGTTTTCGACCAGAACACCCGGTTGAAAAGGGACCTTGGCGGCTCCACTCAGCACCGCTGACCGGGCTGTTAAAAGTGCAGTTGCCGGTGCTGCAGAGCTCAGGCAGGCTAGTCCCTACCTGTCCTGCGCTGTACCCTGGAAGTGGCTATCAGGTCCAGCTCCTAGGCAGAGGGGCCATGAGGCTCAGCAGGCTGCTCCTGCCTGCTCTGAACACCAGCTCCACACTCCCATTGGCCGGAAGCTGGGGGGCGGTGCCTGCAGGTGAGAGCTGTGTGCGCAGAGCCGCCTGCCACACCTCCGCTTAGGAGCCAGAACTGGGGGCCACTTCTGAGCCACAGTGCGGTCCGTGATGCCAGGACAGGCAGGAAGCCTGCCTTAGCCTCCCTGCTGCGCTGCTGACTGGGAGCTGCCAGAGGTAACCCCGCCCCCAAACCCCTGCCCCAACCCTGAGCCCTCCAAACCCAGAACCCCCTCCTGCACCCCAAACCCCTCATCCCCACCCCCAGCTGGAGCCCTCACCCCCTCCCGCACCCCAAGCCCCGCCCCAGCCTGCAGCCCCCTTCTGCACCCTGAACCCCTCATTTCTGGCCGCACTCCAGTTAGAGCCCTCACTCTCTCCTGTACCCAAACCCCCTGCCCCAGCCCAGTGAAAGTGAGTGAGGGTGGGGGAGAGTGAGCCACTGAGGAAGGGGGAATGGAGTGGGGGCGTGGGCAGGGTCTTGGGGAAGGGGGTGGGGCTTCCAAGAAGGGGTGGGGCTAGGATGTTCGGTTTTGAGGGATTAGAAAGTTGGCAACCCTACGAGGATGAAAGAGTTTCTGTGTGTTGGATTTTGTCAGCGGGGATGTTGTTACTTGTTTTGGCTGTATGTTTAGAATATTAGAGCTATTTGTTAGTATTATCAGGGCATAAATTTTTGAAAGCAAATGATGTAATTAAACTCTGAGAGTCTTGTTCTCAAAATAAAGAGAAAACATTTCTTAGTGGATATTTCACATGCAGATTGAGGTTAGGATTTCTGTAGTGCTATCAGGGGGCTAGTCACTAAAAGGGGATCACTCTGGTGTTTTTGTTCAATAAGCCTTTCATCTAGAACAAGGAAAGTATATGTGTATGTGATATGCTGGTGCAGTGGGGTATACAAACTCTACACTGCCCAGGAAAAGGGGTAAGGAGCAACTGTGGATTCAACCAGTCTCATCTAGCTTCATTTGCAATAAGTGTCAGCAGGGCAAAAATTCTCATAGAATATTTACTGGAGCCTCCCACATCTTCTCTCTTCCTTCGTCCCCCCGGCCAATATGTATAAAAACTCCAGGGCCCAGCAGGGTTGCAAGGGTGTACTTGGGGCTCCAGGCTTTAGCCGCTGGGCTAGGAGAGGGAGCACGGGGCTTCTGCTTGAGGCAGGATGGTGGGGTGGTTGAGCTTGGGGCTTCTGCCCGATGGGGAAGCAGGGCTCTGGGCTTCAACTGCAGGCTTTACTACCGCAGAGGGGGGTGTGTGTGTGCTGCCCTCCAGGTTTGAAAATATGTACTTTCCCTTCTCTGTGCTTTTGAAAAGGCTTAATTTCTCTGTGCATAGTACTTTGCTTAGTTTTAAAACAGTCTGTGAAATAAAAATGACTTTCGCCCAGCATGGAGCATCCCTGGGAGTCTCTGATAATTGGCACAATCATTTAATTGGCACATAGGCTTCCACTGGCGTTTGACAATTAAAAGGATTCAATTATACCAGAATGGAAACTGTAACTTGGGCAGTAGGTATTAATTTATAACAGTCATTTCATTTTAATTTGCAAAGCTGGAGAACTAATATTGTTTGTTCTTTATACACACTGAAAACAGAGCAAACCCATCTTGCAGTGCAATTTTACACCAAGAGGAAAACTTACCAGTCATCTAGGATTCCCTTGCATCCTTAGTATGTTGTGGTATGCTGAGTAGTGAGGAGCTCAGGATTTACCCTACACATATTGTTTGAATGCACTCAGACTTTTCCAAGATGTGTACCCACAGGAGCTGCCTGCCTTCTTCATATGTGCTCTCAAGCCCAAAGCTCAGCAATTAGTAATGATTAATAATAATTTACAGTCAGCCTGGAAGTAGTTTAACTTAAGGTTTTCCTGCTGACATGGGCAGGATTGTTGTTAAGAAGAAGAATTTGTCTTGGAGATGACTGCTAATGTGAAATGCTTTGAAAGGGAGGGGGTAAAAAGGAAGGCTTCTGTGATTAAGGAATGTAGCAGTTACCTTTAAATGGGGTATTAAAGTTCTGCCAGAAATGTTTTTCTTTTTCAGATGTCTTTCTCTTTCTCATCTGTCTTATTGCTAATGTGCTGATCACCTCTGTTTTGTCATTTGTGTGGATCTTTGCACCTAGAAATAAGCACAGATGAGTTTAGGCTGGCCATTCAAGGTCTTTTGCCCTCATGGACACGTGCTACAGTAAGCCCATGGTGCGCCAGTGTCTGTCTTGGAATGAACAACCGTGCACTGCAGTAAATGCAGTCTCTTGCAGTGTGAGATAGTTTGGTCATGCGTTTGCATAACAGCACCAGCAACTCTTCCCTTTAATTTTAAAGAGGCAAATAAATAAACAAATGATGGTACTGCAGCTGAAATTTTGAATGCACGCTTATAATTCAAAGCTAAGGTTGCCACAGCACTGATAATCCTCTGCCACACTGCGTACAAAGGCATAAAGGTGTTTTAATGTGCATTGTGCAAAATGTGCCTACGCTATGGTACTGTATATATACTGCTCTGCTAAACGGCATGCATAATTTCCATATTAACTGTAATTTGGCAAGGAGGGCCAAGTTATGATTAATGTGGGAACTGCAGCTCTGAATTTCATGATGTTTGTGTATGCAGCGTAGCTGTAGTATGGTCAGTCCAGGGTATTAGAGAGACGAGATGGGTGACATAATATCTTTTATTGGACCAACTCTCACCAACAGAAGTGGTCCAGTAAAAGATACTACCTCAGCCACCTTGATTTTATAATGTTTGTGTGTTAGAATCTTTGCATTAAAATACAGACCCTTTCATAGGTCTCTGTTGTATATTGAGCATCTTATGGTTGCTCTCTTTGTCTCAGCCCACTTTCTTACTGGTGAAAACAACAACAGATAATACCACCTGAGTTGGGACACGTCCGTCATGATTCGAGGTGCAAAGGATGGGATTAACATTGGAGAATGAACTATCTTCTCACCTTTCCAGATGGTCCCTCTTTAGGTAGTTTGTAATGCTGCAGTGTGGGAAATGCTGCAGTTATCTAAGAAGCTGTGCGTCCTTGCTAGGTAAGACTCTAGATTTCTAGGGCTGTCAATCAGTTTTCACCAGCACTAGATTGCTTAGAAGAAAAAAAAATGTATGTGGGAGCTGAAGAAATTGGCTTCTTTATAAGGAACCTTTTTAAAAATCAACATCCTTTGACAAATCATGAAAAGCTGGTGTTTAACTTTCTCTTCTTTATTTTCAAAACCTAGGGATGGATCTTAATTGCAGTTCAACTGGGGTGGGGAAGGTCAGCATTTCATAATGGCTTCAAGTTTGAATATTCTATTTAGCACTTGAAATACATCCAGAGAGTGCAGAAAGAGGCTGAGAGCTGTTTCTGAATCACTGTTAATATGTTTGCAGCATTTATTTTAAAAAAAAAATCAATAAACCACTCTTGGTGGGAAGAATTCATTCTCCAGCATGATTCAACAGCAGTCAGTTGTGAAGCAATTAATTAGCCACTGAAAGTTATGGAGATCTTTAGTTTGAACTGTTGTCCAGTACATTCAGTTTAATACTCCCTTGCTAGGTTTTTGCCAGTCATTGTGGTGGTAGTGTAATTTTGCATGGTGGTACATATTGTAAAGTGGGCAAGCTGTCTTGGTAGGTGTTAGTACAGATAATGTAGTTGTGGAGCATTTTGAGCACAATCCTGGGGATAATTTTCATGTAATAGCCATAATTTCTGGGTGTTAGTCATAGAGTTGTAGTAACGAAGTTTGCATGGATTGTGCTGCCAGGCTTTTCCATTCATCAGGGTTTTTAAGCTTCTTGATCAGAGTCACCCTGCAGACCAAGGTGTGTCTCATTTAGTTCCTTTACCCAGGTCTGGATTAAGGCATAGGTACTACATGTCCCACGTCCGGAGGTGTTCTGAAATAATAGCTCAGTGAGGTGTGAACTGCCCCTTGCATCTGAGTGGAGTGCTAACTCTCAAGAACCCATGCTCTAGGGGAGCCTAGCAATATCGCCCACCAGAGGACTCTGTGTGTGTGGCCGCAGTGGGGTCCATCTCATGGTCTGCTCAGGATTCCCTTAAAAGTCCAGCCCTGCCCCTTTACCTTTGGCTTTCCAAATAGTCACTTCCCAAGTGGAAATCAGACCATTGGCCTTCATATATAAAGTGTGGGATTTTCAAAAGGGCTCAGAGTTCACCTAATGCTGCTGCTGTTGGACTCGGTGGTAAAAATACCACTAATTTCAAAGTGCTGAGCACTTCTGAAAATCTCAGCCTAAAGACCTCATTTTAATCTTGTATTGGTGTATCAGAAGAATAGTGAAATCTGGTTTACACTGGTGTAAGTGAGATCAGAATTAGGGCATCTGAGTCAAATTTTACTTAAAAATATTCCAGTGCAAATCTGGAGTAACTCCAGTGGTTTAAATGGAGTTACTCTAGGGATATATCAATGTACCTCAGAACAGATTTGGTCCTAAGATTATTTTGTCCTATCTCAATGCAGTCATCTTGTTCTCAGACACTCATACTACAAGCTGGCCATGCATTCTCACAATTGTCTTGTTGATCATTCTGTTTCAAACAAGCTGAGAGCTGTAGAGAAGGGGAACTTTTGGTTCTGCATTTCCTCTTGATCTGGTATGTGGCCTAAGCTGCAAACAAGAAATTACTGCTCTGCGTGAAAGCGTCTAGAGGGACTACGTGGCGAACCAAAAATTGTAACTATTAATTCTTGATTGTCATGCACATTGTGTAAAGAGTTATCACTTTGGATGGGCTATCACCAGCAGGAGAGTGAATTTGTGTGGGGGGGTGGAGGGTGAGAAAACCTGGATTTGTGCTGGAAATCACTTTAGATAAGCTATTACCAGCAGGACAGTGGGGTGGGAATAGGTATTGTTTCATATTCTCTCTGTATATATAAAGCCTGCTGCAGTTTCCACGATATGCATCTGAGGAAGTGAGCTGTAGCTCACGAAAGCTTATGCTCTAATAAATTGGTTAGTCTCTAAGGTGCCACAAGTTCTCCTTTTCTTTTATTAATTCTTAGTTTGTGGTACAGCATTTTTCCTTTTGTTTGTATGTGGTCAGCTGGGTAATATTGGTTACTGAAACTGGATATGATATACTGTATTACAGCTATGTACATTTTAGGGCTGGCCTGGTTTTACCTCAGCCTCTTGGTGCTGTAGTCTAAACGTGTGGGAGATGCATGGTTGAAAAGGTCCAGGATTTAAAACTCTTCCCATCTAGTCGCTGCAGGAGAGAAGGAAAATTTCCTTGGAGGATTAAGGGGCTAAACTATCAGTTTCTGCAAAATCCCCCAGCTTTCATTTAAACAAACAAATGAACAAAATGTTGCTAACTGCCTTCCTGATTCTGCTGACACCACTACAGCCTCTGTTGCTGCTCTTAATTTACTGCTGCATGGGAAAGCCAAAAGTTAATTATTCTCTGGTGAGTTTAACTTCTGCTGTTCAGAACCTTGTGGATGGTTAACGGCATGTTGTTGGTGTGTATATAACTTAGGTTGCTGTGACATTGAGGTGTGCGAAACAAGTGGATCTTACACCAGTTGTGCATTCAGAATCTACTTAAAGTGCCTGCAACTCCCATGGAAGTCAAAATCAGGGCCCAGTTTTGCTCTCGGTGACAGAAGCATATGACAGAGCTGAGTATAAATTGCTTTTTGTTCTGCCTTCCTAGCTTCTGCCCCTTCTCTCCCCCCACTCCATGTCCAAATCACTTTGTTTGTAGACACACCGTTTATGACCATCTTACTTATTGTCATTTACATCATCACTGAATATGGCCAAGGGACCTTCACTAAAGTTGCACCTGCTGGTTCCGAGCTGACTTCAAGCCAGTAATTTTGATTTTTTTTCCATGTAAAAGAAATGTATTTCAGCACAATAACCCAAAGCCTCCCTTGTTCTTTTGTATTTAAACTGCAGTAAATCAATAGACTATGGAAATCGTGCCTCTTAACAGCGTTGATTTTTTTTTAAAGCAAGCAAGAAAGTAACTGAAATCAAGGCGTGATGTTCACTGGATATTTTGTTCCCTGTGGTTTGTTTTCAGATACATTTTGTAAGCTGTACAGAAGACTTTAATCCTGGCTGCCTTTCCCACGCATATTGTATGTGAGGTTTTTGTTCCTTAAAGTACATTCCTTAGCCAATATACTGTTAAGTAGGGCAGTGCACTGTATGCAGCTCCTTGTGTTGAGCTCGTCTTTGTGAATGTAATAAGGGGCTCTTACTGTAGCCTCTCCAGAGCAGTGTCAAATCCAACCTTAAGGCTCCCAGGTAGTTATCATGCTCATGTTGTCATTAGGAGCTAAGCACTCATTTGGCTTGATGCATCTGTTGTGTGTCTCTTAAAAAACAAACCTCACCTATGAAATAACAGACAGGAAATGCAAGTGTGGGACTTCTGTGGTGGTTCTTCCCAGCAAGTACAGATGAGGGACTTAAATTTTGTGTAAGTCTTATGCTGGCTGTCTGTACAAGGATGAATTTCACATACCATGCGGAGGTTTCTGTGTTCAAGGTGCTGCAGTGTGTGTCACTCTGTGTGACAGGCTCCATTTCCAGGACTTGTATTACGTATTGTCCTTAGGCCCAGGGGGCTGGATCCTTGCTTTTAGTGACATGTATGCAGGGCAGATCAATATACACTGCAAACTCCAGAAAAATGAGAGATGAATAACCAGGAGTGAGCGTGAGCTACATTTTTCTTTACCTGTAGAGGTACATGAGGCCGATAAATGGATGACCCAACTCCTCCAAGATTCCACTGCTGCTCTGAAGCATCCCTTAAAATTTGCCTGCTCATGACAGTATTTAAAAGCCTATCTTTGGAGAGGAGATGCTAGGAATAGAAAAATGCACCCTGTGTAGTCCTTGAAATAGAATAATTCACTGTAAATTACACCATGCAGTAATTATTGGCTAAAAAAATTCAACCACAGTGACAAAGAATGTGAAAAATGCAGTTGAACGTTCTAAACTCCAAAAATAATACAAATCAAAATCTTTTTTTTCTTTTTTTAAATCTTGGTTTCTGGGTGCTGGAATTGACAATGTTCAGAGTCGATGCACCGTACTGACAGCAAGCACCGCCCCTTCTCTCACTATCTCTTTTCTATCATATTTCTCTCATCTGTCACGAGCTATAGAAGAGGCGCAGGCAACTGAATTGCTCTCTTTATTCTCTTGAGCAAAAGGGTTGTCCCATTGTGTAGGGATAGCTGTCCACAAATAAATAGTAATATTTGCACTTCTCCAGTGCCTTTCATCCAAGAATAGAATGACCAGATGTCCCAATTTTATAGGGACAGTCCTGATATTTGGAGCCTTGTCATATATAGGCGTCTCTCACACACACACGTGCGCACACACACGCGCGCACACATATGTCCTGATTTTTCACACTGTCTGGTCACCCTATCCAAGAATCTCAAAAGTACGTAGAGACTTCAGTGACTGCGACCCTACAACATCCTTGTGAGGTCTCTCAGTTTTACTGCTATTTTACACAGGAGGAAATGAAGAGAGACAGAGATGAAGTGACTTGCCCAAGGTGATGTAGTAATTGTGTGACAGAGCTGAGGACAGATCCCACGTCTCCCTAAATCACCAGTCTTGTGTCTTAATCAGCGAGACTACACATCCTCCAATTAAAATGACAAGAATTTCTTGCTGTGCTTTAAAAAACACAAGAAACATGCGGCTTCCCAGTGTGACATAACTAGACCTTTTCATGCCTTTGTGCAGTGGGGATCAAAGAACTCTGCATTGGGTGAGGAACAAGGAGAAGATTTAATAATACTGATTTTTTTTTTTTTTTGGTACAATAACTTCTTTTTTGGTAACATTTTGACAGAGTTCACAGTCCTTTATTCATTCCTGAAAAACGCCTCTGTGACCTGCACTAAGTTCTCACAGCTATTTCTCTGCACGGAGTGGCATGAGTTGCTATAATTAAAGAATATATCAGGACCTTCAATCCCTACTTGCTGTATCTGGAATGTGAAATGTATTTAATCCTTTCTAACTGCAGTGTGGGGCCCCAATCTTTTCTGTGCGAGGGTGCACTAGATTACACAATGATGCTCTTGTATCAGAAGAGAGCTCTTGGTTTTGCATAGCCGTAGATGATTGTTCAGTGTTCAACTGCTGCACTCTGCTGATCAGGCCATAAATAGCATCTAAATCCAGTACATTTTTGCAAACAGACTCAAGTTGGAAATCCAGTTTTTTCCCCCTTTTGGAAGCTGTTAATCGAATAACGTACCACCTAGATTTTGTTTTCAAGCTGAGAATTTCAACCTGCCTAAAGGATTTGAATTTTCTATTAATTTTTATTGGGTGTACAAATCTCATAGGCAATCTTGAAAACATCACTCTGAAAGTATTGAAATGCACCTACTGTGATATTTAACTGCATATGCAAAAATTTCTTATAAAACCATATACAGTACTTACATCCAGCAATTTAAACAGTGTCAGCTGATCATAAAGAACTCCCAAATACTTGTATTCATGTCAAACAGTGCTACTGTATGCAAGAGACTTCAGTAACGTATGCAGTTATTTTGTCCAGTTTCTATGCTCTCTGTCCAGTTCAAACAAAGGGCCCAATTCTGCAGCCCTCATTTACCTTCAAGGGTGCTGCGCTGGCAAGTAAATGCTGCAGGATTGGGCCAACAGTTTCTGTTGGGGTTAACCCCTCCCCCCCCCCCCTTTTTTTTTTTTTTTTTTACTAAATACATAACAAGTTTGTTATTGCTAACGTTGGGTTTTTAACAGGGTGGTTTTATTTTATTTCATGTATTGTGATCAGGATGTTTTTGGTATCATCTGAAGGAGGGGTAACAAGAACTTTGTTTTCAAGGAGGCTGGGTGGTTTCAAGGCTAGGGAGTAGGTTAGAATCTGAGCTGAACAATCGTCCTAACTTCATTGCATCTCAGGCACACTATCTGTGTATCTAGCAAGTGATATGAACAGGGAGAGATTGATGGTACTAGTCTTTTACCTCTGAGTGACCGGTGGATATTTGTAGAACATATTTTGAAAACGAAAAGTGGCAATCACTGTAAATACTCCACATGGCACTGGTATCAAGCCAGCTTTGGTTTGTATTTATTACCTTCTAAAGGATGCTGAGTTGCCATTGAGTTCTGTGTGGACAAGTGTCTGCTTCAGAAAGAAACCCCATCATGGTCCACAGTGACAGGCCCCCTTTTAGCCCTTTCAGTAAAGCCGGGTAGTATTTTCTCATAAAAACCCTGTTTTTGATGAAAAATGGCTTTTTGACCAAAATGAAATTTTCCATCTTCAGCCATGTTTTTAGTGAAAAGGTAAAAGCGAAAAAAATGAAAATATTTTGTAGAAAATTAAGGGGAAACATTCTTTCAAAAATCCCCATCAGAAGCAATTGATATTTTTGACTACCTCCTAACTTTTAGCAAAGATGCCAAGGATTGAAAAAACCCGGCAGCTGGACCACCCTTCAGACCCACAGAGGCAGTCAGTTCCCTCCAAACTGGATTTGAGACATATTGACTGGGAGGGAGGAAGCTTGTACATGGCTACCTAGTATCCATTCTGTAGGGGTAACCTTCATTCCTGCGCAGAGGGTCAGCTCCAAGTGGTACATAGGGCTTGCAGTGAGCTCTGCGCAGGTGGGAGTAGCTCCATGGAACTCAGTGGGACTAAGAACGTGTGTTGTTTGCAGGATTCAGACTTGACATTGCAAGTTCAGACTGTAAAAGGAAAAGTGGGGACAAAGATTCTGATAACAGGATGGCACGGTTACTTGGTTGTCAAAGTAGACTAACGTTCGGAGGTAATATTTATGATTTTCTTTGAAGAACACGCGTCACAATTCCACCTTGAGGTTACACTGTGCACAGCAGAGTGCGGACTGTGGGAGGAGCAAATCTTAGGAAACTGGTTGCGGCTTCCTGATTCTCTGCTAAGCCCCAGAGTGGCGTAGAGTAGCCTTGGAGACAATCTGCCCTAGGCACCAATGAAGCAGCTGAGGATTCCTGGAGTGCTTTGTGCTCCAACCTTTCTGCTTACCCTGCCCCTCCGCACCTCAACGCGCGCTTGCGCCAGAGTCTGCAGGGAGGGAGATGTAGGAGCTGCCTCTGTCCATACTGGGCACTCCCATATGTTAGGGAAGGCTTTGACTCCCTTTGTGCCACCTTGTTTACTGTTACAACTACTGGAACACTTTTATCGGACTGTTCTCTAATTTTACTTGAATTAGCAAATCGGGCGTCTTGACTTCTGTGCTTGAAAGGAACGTTTTCTAATAAACCCAGTCAGGTTTGTTTTGAGCGAGAACTCTTTCATACTCTGGTATGCTGTGAACTTGTTGGATTTAAATTATTTATGCCTGAGAGGTTTTGTGTCATTTAAATTTCACTTCAGCTACACTAAATAACGATTGCGGATATCAAGGCCAAACATTTCAAACCTGGGTGCTGAAAACAAGGCAACTCAGGAAATGAATATTACAGGTGCTGGGACCCCACAGTGCCTCCTGAATTTAGCAGTAACGTTTTCCAGTGCACCTAAGTGTTAAAGTCTCATTGACTTCCAGTGGGACTTAAGTGTCTAAATCACATAGGTTAGCCTTTTGAAAAGCATCTCTATGCCTAAATATGGCCTTTGGGTACCTTAAGTTAGGCATCCAAAATTTGAAAATATTGGCCCAGTTGTTTATGGTGAATGTATGGGTTTTGAGTGTATGAATGACTTATGCCATGTGAATATGTTAGTTCTGGCTTTAACTTAAAAAACGTTATTGATTAAAATAAGAATTCCCTTTTGTGAAAAATTTCAAAGTGTTGGCTTTTGTTCTGCATCAAAATGAAACTGAGACCTCCAAATTTGTTGCAGGGGGGTGGGGGGCAAGGGGAAAGAAGCACATTCCATTCTCCCTCCACCCAGCCCAACAGCTACATGGTTAGGGCAATTGCTTGGAATAGGGGGGCCTCAGGTTCAAGTCCCTGCTTTGTCTGCTGTATCCCAGGTGAGGGAAGTTCCCTAACCATCAAGTTGTGGTAGCTCTCTCAATCTCTCCTGTTGTATATAAATAATTAACTATTTATTGGGCCAGAGAGAAGAGGCAGGCAGAGCAGGGACTTGCACTTGGGCTGGCCACATAGCAGCCGAGCGCCTCAACCACTTGGGCTATTGGCAGTTCTCGCGGTGTCCCTATGTTTTTGACCAGAAATTCCATCCTTGACTTAATAAACTACCCGGTGAAAGTTTTGGTTTTGACAAATCAACATTTTCTGATGGGGAAAATGTTTGTTGGAAAATTTCCGATTGCCTCTAGTTAAAACTACTCTCTTGTCGTGTTTCAGAGTAACAGCCGTGTTAGTCTGTATTCGCAAAAAGAAAAGGAGTACTTGTGGCTACAGCTCACTTCATCGGATGCATACTATGGAAAGTGTAGAAGATCTTTTTATATACACACAAAGCATGAAAAAATACCTCCTCCCATCCCACTCTCCTGCTGGTAATAGCTTATCTAAAGTGATCACTCTCCTTACAATGTGTATGATAATCAAGTTGGGCCATTTCCAGGACAAATCCAGGCTCTCTCACCCCCCCCCCCCACAAACCCACTCGGGGGGGGGGGGGGATCAGGCCCTAACTTGTTTACCAGGTTTTGGACGAATGCAGATTGAAATAGCACTGACATTTAGCCGTGAGAATTGGAGTAAATCATTTGCATAAGCAGATTTATTATGCAGTTACTAGTTTTCCACGGGACACCGATGCATAAAATATAAGGAACGAAAAGTAGCAGCTGCCTAGGGTCGCCAGCTAATTTTCAAATGTAAATAATTCAGCTGTTTCAAAATGATATTTAAAAACAAATTACTGTGACAAGGAGCACAAAAGATGACAAATTCCTTTGTAATGGATTTTGTTTATATTTGGAGAGAAAAATAATTTAGGGACGATTTCCATGGAAGGTTTCAGAACAAGTGTAAACTGATAATGGGAACTTCAATGTGTGCATGTTTGGGATGGAAAGTAATTGCGTTTAGTTGGGAGGCAAACAGTTATATAATTGCAATAAGTATGTGTTAGTTATTATTTATCTCAATTTTTCTTCTTTCATCAACCAAACTTTCTTTCTTTCTGTTAGTACTTCCAGTAATGACTTCTGACTCGGATGAGAACCAGCATCCCACTAATGCTTCCTGATTTAAGATTTCTCAGTGAGCCCACTGGATTGCTTTTCTGCAGCAAGCCCTTGATTTTAACATTTGTCTCATTGTGGACCATCTAAATTAATAAACACTGATGGGATAGAGAGAGGCATGGATCTTTTCCTAGTATGATTTGGACATAATTCAGTTGGGAAGGGAGAGAACAAGATGAGTTTTCCAAAGATAAATGCTGGTTCTGAAGTGTTCTGCGCTGTGCACTTTGCCTACTCCGCTTTGAGTCCGACATGGGGTGAGCTTTATCTACTGCTGTCATTTGGCTCTGAGCACATCTTTTCCTCTCAGTTTCACTTACCTGGTTTCACATGGCACCAGCTTCTGCTGCAAATGAGAAATGGAAAATTATTTTTCATGCCACAGAAGTTCTTTTCCATGGAAATCGAGACAGGCAATCTATTTCAGGCTCTACCTAAAAAATGCTCACAGGAGGGGCACATTTATTGCTGTAGGTAGTTACTGTATTATGTATTAAGAGCTACAACATATATTACATTGGCTGTCTTCTTACCACTGGTTTCAGAGTAGCAACCGTGTTAGTCTGTATTCGCAAAAAGAAAAGGAGTACTTGTGGCACCTTAGAGACTAACCAATTTATTTGAGCATGAGCTTTCGTGAGCTACAGCTCACTTCATCTGATGCTGTAGCTCACGAAAGCTTATGCTCAAATAAATTGGTTAGTCTCTAAGGTTCCACAAGTACTCCTTCTTAACACTGGAATTCACAATGAGACCATCCAGTGTTTTATTAATGCTATTGACCAAATTAATTGTCTATGAACGCAGATAGGTCAGGGATTGCTTTATTTAAGGAATTAAATATTGTATTTGTTTTTCTGCAACATGTACTGAATGTTTTACACATAGACTCTTTGTGAGGCAATGGTGTTAAAATATTGCTTAGGCTATCAAAAGCCCAATTATGAGAAGGGTTGAATGTCCTCAGCTCCAGTTTAAATCAATAGTGCTGAAAGGTGGAGGAGGCATCATTCTTAATTGCAGTAACCCTTTTCTTTCCAGGGCAGTGCTTAATGCAACTAGAGTGGAATTCGACTCTGTGCAGAAAACCCGTACACTACTTAAGTCCTACATAAGCCCTCAGGGATTTCACCTCTGTTGCTTAAAGTCCTTATCTTTTTTCACAGACCTCTTATTTAAAAAAGAAACCAAGTAATGAATGGTAGATACTTCTCAATAATCATTTTTCAGCTGTTTGCGGAAGCAATTGGATTTTATCCCCCCTGGTCAGAGATGATTGATTGCTTGAAGGGGACAAGAAGGATCCCCTTTCCCACATCCCATTTATGGTACTGCACAATTTGACAAAGTGCTTCATGGAGGTTGCCTGCTTTTCGCTGAAGCTTCAGGTGTTGGCGAATGGTAGCTGCAGGGTACTGTGCGAGGGGAGGCCACTAACCTGATCTGTAATGGCAACACCAATGTTACCGTGTAGATTTCTCTGAAACTGAGTCTTGGCATGTATATGTTTCAGTGGTGAGTACCTCTGAAATGCATGTATGATTATTGCAAGTTTCATATATCATATAGTGTGCTGTTACCTTGAATTATAATGGTCTCTTCGGGGCAAAGGCCATGTCTTTTTCCATGTTTGTAAATCACAGTGTACACTTACTCTCTATTAAACCTAATAACTTCTGGCAGCTGTTCAGTTCTGGTCAGAGACCTCTCTGCAGACAAGTTTAGGAACATAAGAATGGCATTCTGGAGCAGAGCACTGGTCCATCTACTCCCAACATTGGTGATGGGTTTTACTCAGCCTTCTCATTGTTCTTGCCTTATGAGAGAAGGTACATTGGAGTGCCCGCATTGCCACCTCTATGCCATCCATTGTTTTGGACACCACTCATGTTTTATAGTTTTGTATGTGAAGCAGGAAATACTGTATCTGACCTCTGCATTCTGCACTGTGCTCGCTCCACTGCTCTTGCCATGGTCATTAATGAGCCGCTCCCGGACAAGACCAAGGATCATTGCTTTGTCCTTGCCATCCTCTGCCTGTCTGCTAACTTGGACATAATTGGTTCCCTCCACATCCCATTATGGGCCCAGCCTAAAACCCATGAAAGTAAATTGAAACACTCCAACTGGTGTGTACTTATATAGACCTCATCACTGTAGTACCTCGCAGGTTTTAATGCATTTATCCTCACAACACTTTTGAAGTACGGCATTGCTATTATCTCCATTTTACAGATGGAAACCTAAGGCACAGAGGGGCTAAGTGATTGGCCTGAGGTCACACAGGAAGTCTCTGGCAGAGCAGGGAATTGAACCCAAGTTTCTCAAGTCCTAGGCTGGTGCCCTAACTTGTGGACCATTGTGCCTCTCTTATATAGATATGTAGCAAATTCTGTATGTAACCGTGAGCACCACTCAGGCCTGATTCTCCTCACACTTACACATATATTTTTCTCAAAAAGAAAAGGAGGACTTGTGGCACCTTAAAGACTAACAAATTTATTTGAGCATAAGCTTTCGTGAGCTACAGCTCACTTCATCAGATGCATTCAGGCATTTTCTGTGACCTTCAGTGGAGATACTCCCAATTTAGCCTGCTGTAAGTGAGGAGGAAAACTGGGCTTCTTGTGACCTTTGCTGTTGCAGCCCAGGTCCTAGCATTGTATATTGCCATCCATCACTATGTTACATCCTTATTTATATGGGAAGCTGCTCAGGACAGGGACATGTTAAATGGACTGTAAGGTTTTGTGTATGTCTATACCACTTCATTGATTTTTTTCCAGTGAAAATAATTTTTAAAGCCTTAAAAGGGCTTCGGGTACACCAAAGCCATGGATGCCAAACCTCCTGAATTATGGCATATTTCCAGTCAATCTGGATTTTGCGAAAGGGACCCATCTCTATTAAGTAGCCAAGGTGGGAATTTCTCTTCTTGATAGACTGCAATGCATACAGGAACTATCACGGGGAAAAAATATGCACACAGGTTTAATTAAAGCTGCAGTATCCCATTTGCCCATGGCTTGGTACATAAACAGTCTTCCCTATAATGAGAATAAAAAGGTTAAGATGAAACAGTAATACACAGAATGATATAGACAGGTACAATACTTGATTTTATTTTTATCTGTTAAATGTAAAGAGAACGAGAAGAAAACTGGAGTGTAAGGTTGAAAGAGAATTTGGTTCTCTGGTCACACTAAAAATAATTCCAGTTTCTCCTGAACTCATTGGAACTCCTTAATGTCTGTCTAGCATCTAACACTAAAACATGAACAAAATCTATTTAAAAATGTATTGACAGTTATTGCAGTAAAATGGATGTCACAGCCCTGTTTCCTATGTAAATTTCTGGACGAATGAACATCCTTATGGAGGACTTTCTGAGCACCAGGTCTGTGGGTTAAATGTTTTTTATCCTGAGATGTTTCAAATGATCAAAGCCACAGCACATAAACATGAAATTCTTCCCCAGGTGAACAACTTTGTGCCTCAGTGCTATACATTTGTATCTTACTGAAATATAAATTAAATAGAAATCCCACCTACAAACATACCTCTTGATCTCTTGGGGGGTATAAAAGATCATTTATATGGTATTAGAAATCATGTAAAATTGGCAAACCATTATGGAAAATAGCTAAGTTAAAACAAAATGATTTTAATTCCTATATGTATATACCAAGGAAGCTCTTAATTATTCCAGTGTAAGATATGTGATATATCAAGAATTTATGAGGTAACTTGGGTCTTAAATAACATGAAATTTTTTTGAGGGAGGCTAAGATAAGAACTGAATGGCACAGATACAACTCACATTTATCCGTGTGAGTGGAGCAAAATATTACATGTCCATTTCACTCTTTTTATTCAGGACTGAAACGCCATTAGATGACAGAGTAGGAAAATTAAGTGTCTGGAATGGGTATGGATAAAAGATTATGCACGTTAAAGCCACCACATAAATTGAAAGCTTCTGCCACCCACAAAATGACAGATGTAAATTTTGTGATGCCTTTTCATTGTGTCTTTTATTATTGATTCATGTTTTTTTTTAATTATATTTGTTTGCTAAGGCCCAGCTTGTTTAAATATTTCAAATAATTCTTCCATATTTAGGCACATAAGTAGCTAACCTGATTTTCAACAGTCCTGGGTACCCAGCAGCTTCAGCAGTGTTGAAAGTCAAGATGCTTAATTAGGAGCCTAAATGGTGGTCTTGGAAGCCTAAAGTTAGGTTACTAGTTTTGAAAATCTCTTCCTTTTTCCTCTTATTCTTTGGGTGTATAATGTATTGGCTCTCCCAGTAATTAGTGAGAATTAACAAGGTTTATTGTAGGTAAGCAGCTAACCATATTTTAGGTTGGAATCCATGGATTCAGTATTTCTGTGCTGCAAGTTACTAAAGTATATCTTGCATACATATGTGAGACGTGCACAGACAGTGCATGTATTTATCTAGTGTTGGAGGCACCAATATGTAGTGTGCGATCAAATCTAACGTTTCTCTTTCTTTTTTTTTTTTTGGCGTGTGTAGGCGAGAGGTGCAGATATCCCTGAGATTCCAGGGGAGCTGCCTCTTCGGACGTGCGGCAGCACAGCGAGCATGAAAATGAAGAATGTGAAAAAGTAAGAGCAATGGGCTTATTTTGTTTGAGAGTTAATTCTGTCGCTTTTCTGTCCTCTGTGCTCCCAGTCCTAGTGTCTGTGATTCTAGCTGTGCTCAAGACTGTCATAGTGCAGTGGAGCCCCAATGCATCCAGAAGCCAGGCTGTAAGCAGTAAAGGATTTCTGGTAGTCTCCTTATCAGAGCAGCGTAGACCTGCTGCCTGGGAAAAGCAAAACGGCCAGTCGGCATGCTCTAAATATTAAAGCTTGGGATGGATGAAGCTTATAGAGGTGGAGGTTTTGTAAACCTTACACGCTTGCTTTTGGGGAGAAGGGTTGCAAAGCTAGTTTGAATTTTGAATCTCACTCTTGCTGTAATTTAAACTCTGGGTTTTCCCCCAAAGATTATTCATAAAAAATAAATTAAAAAAAAAAAGGCTAAAGGCAAGCCTGTGCAAGGTATAAGTGTAGTAGTTCCCCTGTGCTCCTGAGACGGAAGGAAAGCTAAACTGGGACAAGTGGATGACCTTTATTTTTTCATTAGAATTTTTCTATGAGTGTGTCTGCTCTGTTTTTCAGGGTTGGTTTTTGTTTCAGTTTTCACGCTATTTTTTCCCATGGACTGTGTTTTCTCTCTGCCCTCGTTCTGTTCCCTTTTTGTGCTCATTTGCAGAATTCAACCCAATGATCTGAGAATGGGGTCCAAATTAGTCAAAAATGACTTGGCCCATCCATATTTAAAGTGCTGGCAGAAGGTCCACAGCTACCGGCATTGGTCTGTGCATTCAGAGCAATGATGCTCTATCATGCTCTGATGCTGTTAGGGAAAATGGCTCTTTGTTCTATTGCTGAGCAGCTAGATGCTGTATCTCACTTCCCACTTATATTCCCATGGGAAGAGTGAGCCAGATAAAGACAATCTCATTGGCTCACAACCAGAAGTATTTATAGGAGTCTGCAGCAGCTTCAGGAGAAGGAAGATTCTGTTGCAGAACCAGAGCATCTCCCTGTCAGCCATTGCTGTAGTTGGGGATGCTTGGAGATGATTATGTCTCACCGCTGAATTTTAAAAAGCCAAAGGATAAATAGCATTTGTTCTGCACCCTCAGATCCATCAACCCAGAACTGATGGGCTGTGATGCCTTTCACAGGTAAAATTTGACTTTCATGTGTCTCTTATGTCAGGTTGTTTACAGATTAATTTCCCCAGTGCAAGTACAGGTGGAACAGCTTGTCCCTGCATCCTTCCCAGTAGACACTGGCCTTGGTGGTGATGGAATGCACGTGTTTCCCTAAAAAGACAATGATAAATGTCACTTGGCAGTTTAGTTTACCTCGCTCACCAAATCCCTTTCCTCACTGCTTTAGTGCATCAAAATAGCAGCACTTTATGTTCCCTTATCTTCAGGATGATGGATTGTCTTGGTCAGGCGCTTAAATGTAGATGGTCTAGTCGCATTTCATCATGACATGCAATTCTGACAATTGTTTCAGTGATGTGCATCTTATGGGTTGCTTTTGATGTACTTCAGGTTATCCTTTACCAAGGGCCACTTCCCGAAGATGGCGGAGTGTGCACATTTCCATTATGAGAATGTGGACTTTGGCAACATACAGGTAAGTTTCAGATTTCTTTTACATACAAAATTGGGTTGTGTTTGTCTGACTAGCTAACTAATCTGAGCAAAACACTTCATAGAGCTCCAGATAGGTTTGCTTAGTTTGTTAGAGTGTCTGATAATAGGAAGTTGGAGCAGAAAGGGTCCCTTTTTGGGGAGCTGGTTTGATAAACTGGGCCAATTTATGCCCTCAGTTACATTTGTGCACTCCCTTGAAGTAAACGATAGTATATATTGCACCTGGGTGAGTTGATGGCAGTGGCTGTAAAGACTGCAATTGGCACAGAACTTAAATTTTTACGCACAGGTTATTTAATAATGAGGGTGTTTCTTTTTCGTGTGTGTGTGTACATATGTATGTGTGAGAATAAGCATTTGTGCGCCTATTAATGTAGAGTAGTATATGTTGTAAGAATAGATTTGAATTCAGGTTTCCCTGTTCTGTTCACATGACCCTAGACTCGGGTCTTATATTCCAGCAGCTCTGCCCTCCTTAAGGCAGAATACAACAAGGTCAGGTTGAGTTCCAGTCGGTTTGCGATGCCGGTTTACCTTCCTCTGTGAATCTGTAGTTCTCTCCAGGCAGAACCCCCCTTTATTGAGTTGTACCCGAGACTTGTCCTGGACCAAGAAACACTATCAGAGACTCATAAATGGTACAAGCTTTGTCCTCTGTCTTCAGAGACAGAAAGCATCATTAACGCCTTCAGCATGTGCCAGCCAGAGAAGCAGCCTTATAGCTGGAGGAGGGTAGAATCCCCAGGCCACAACCCTTTGACATCTAAACCATTTTCTTTCATTTAGGGTAATTTGTATAATGGCTTACCTTAAGAGTTGTGGTTCTGTTTATGTGCGTCTTCTGAGCCATCGCTGTGGAATGTTCTGACTGCTAAGGAGTGTTGTGACAGCAGTCGAGTCCCATGTGGGATTTGATTTCTCAAAGGCAGCTGCTGTCAGGTCACAGGGTTGTCCCAGTATCGTTGGTTAGAGGGAGAAGGTGAAACAGCCTTGCAGGAGATGACTTGTATAAAAATAAGTCAACAACGTTCAGGATTTATTGTTGTTATTAGCACCTTTAGGCCTCCACTGAGTTCAGAGCCCCATTGTGCAAGACACTATATATGCAGACAGTAGACCTAACAGTCTAAACAGAAAAAACAGGCAATGAGTTGGAGAGGATACAGGCAAGAGGTGAAGTGACTTGCCCATGGTTACAGTGGCAAATCAACGATAGAACCCATAACTTCTGAATTCCATATCAGTACCCTCTCCTCTCGACCATACCCACTCTCCATACTATAAGATGATGCCATCTCCATTCTCATTGGTCAGTAGGAAATGTACCAACAGGAGCAGGATCCAGTCCTTGTACTGCATTGTAGTTCTGGAAAAGTGTGGCTAACTTTGCATTCCTACCTGTGCCTCCTTTTATTTTTTCAGAAGTGACCCTATTAATCTTTTAGTTATTATAAAAAAGGTTTTATAATGGAGTAGCTGCTAAATACATCTCTCTCCCTCTATAGATTTATATTTTACTGCATTGTGCATTCCTCCGAGAATTTTCTTTCGCTTTTGTCATTCAGAGATAGTGAGTATCATAGAATCATAGAATATCAGGGTTGGAAGGGACCTCAGGAGGTCATCTAGTCCAACCCCCTGCTCAAAAGCAGGAGCCATACCCAATTAAATCATCCCAGCCAGGGCTTTGTCAAGCCTGACCTTAAAAACTTCTAAGGAAGGAGATTCCACCACCTCCCTAGGTACTCCCTGAGTACTTAGTCTTCACAATGCATAATGCATGTACTTGCGTGAAATTGCATCCTGTTGCATATTATTTTTGCTTAAAATATTTTGAAGACAATTGATGGAATTGCATTTGTGGTTGAAGTATATATTGACTTTTTCTAATGCTGCAGGCTCAGTTACAAGTCTGATGGCAGGGAGATGCCATCACAGTGTGAAGTCAGATTGATGTGTTCGTACAAATTTTCTTCACATTGTTCTTCAAATGAATCTGAATCCTGATCTGGGGTAAAATTTTCCAAAATGAGACTTAGGGCTTATCTACATGTGGAATTTAGAAAAGTTAATCTGAATTCACTAAAGGTGTGAATTGAAAGTGGATTGGATAAACAGAATTAAATCTCTGTGTGGATGCTTTGATTTAGAATTAAAGTGGCCTTAATTTTGTTTACTTTAATTCACTTTGGAAGTGAATTGAGCTAAATTGATTTGAGGTCACTTTAATTATGAATCAAAATGCCCAGAAAGGGACTAAATGCAGTTTAACTAATCCACTTTAAATTCAAACCTTTAGTTGATTTGGGTGAACTTTTCTGAGTATCCTTGTGTAGCCGTGTCCTTAGGCTCCTAAGTGCCTACATTATTTTTGAAAATGGGACTTTGGATCCCATAATGTGAAAACTTGTGAAAACTTGTGAAAATTTCCCCCCTAGGTTCTTATTTAGAAAACAGTTAAGCACATGCATAACTTAACAGTGGGACTACTCATATGCTTAATGTTAAGCATGTGGTTCAATGCTTCGCTGAATTGGGGCCCTAATTACCTGCCCTATTCCTCTAATTCCCAGTTTCTGCTGAACAGTGACTGCTAGTCAAGTCAAGTTGTGCAGTGATTTTGTAATGTGAGCAAAAACACACTCAGGCACAGGTTGAGATTCATTGCTCTTGTGAACTAAACCACATTTGAGCCCAGGTCTCTAGCTATGAAAGATTAGGGGCATTATGATGCTTCCTTGGTAGCAGAAGACTGAGTATTAAAAGGCCAAAGAAGAAAAACAAATTAAAACCGTTAGTACAGCATGAATATAGTTCCCTGCGGTAGAGAATAGCATTGGATAGGGCTCACGTATCTTAAGTGGTGCATTTGTGCTAATAAATTGAACTAGACAAGACAATAAGAGTAGGCTGGAACGACATACTTTTAAATGATAGTTTGACACCTAATAGCAAATTACTAACTTTAATCTGAAGGGGTAGTGGGTGTAATTCCCTTTGAAGAACTATTCACTCTTAAAAATTTGCATAATAGACAGGCAGTATTTTATGGCGACATCAGTAATTATATAAAGGGGTCTAATAACAGTTTGGCCAGCTTTCAAATTGATTTTTAATGTTTATGTCATCTGTGATAGGGGTTTGGTGGAGCAATGGGACTTGACAGCTTGAAAATTCACTTCCAGAAACTCGCTCCTCGATCAGTCTCATGAAATGGGTGAAAATGGATTTGTTCTCTTTTTACCATAGTGCTGGATTAACCAAACCATGCTCATTTCTGCATGATTTTCCTGTTAAGGGAGACCCAGGAGTGATCTATCTGGGGTGTTGAATGTCAGTGATGAGGTGCTTGGGTAGAGCTGTATCTGGCAATAGTGCTAAACATTGATTGCCTGGGTGGTGCTGGTCAGCATTAAAGAACTGCATGTGGTACTGGATATATCTACTGGGTTTCAGGGATTTAGACGTTCAGCCCCCAATGAAATTAATGGGTGTTGGATGCTGCAGTATCCAAGGAAATTTTTCTAAATCATGGCCTGAAAAGGGTTTTTAAAAACTTTTCTTGCTACTTTCCATGGAACACAAACCAAGTGAAATTTATTATACAAATGATGACGAATTCTTCTGAGGACTGAGTCACTAGAGGGCAGTAGAGCTGACGGTTCATGTAGTCAGTAAATCCAAACAAGGTGCCAGAACTTATTGTTACTGAAGAACAAGCTGCATCAGTTTATTATAAAGTGTTACACAATCCATAAACCCATTTATTATTTATATGTCCAGCCAGTGCCCCAGCTCAGAGAGTTCTATGACCCCAAGAATCTGGTTGCTGGATGAGTTGCCTTACCATAGTACTGATAGACCAGGTCCCATTGTGCTAACACAGTACAAACACACCAGCTCTGTTCTGTCATTGTGGCCTGATAGCTTTTACATGTGGTTTATTTAAGCACATTCCTCTGTGGCTGGATTATCATGTTGTGTCCCAAAGGCTGCATGGATTAATGGACTGAGCACAGCCCTGGGTCCCAGAAACTTTTGAGTTCTAATCCTGATTCGATTACTTGCTTACTTTGGCTTCGAGAATGTTAATTTAACCTCTCTCTGCCTCAGTTTCCCCATGTATAAATAGGGATAACACTTCCCTACCTCACGAGGATGTACTGAAGCTTAATTTATTAAGGTTTGTACAGAGCTTTGAAAACATAAAGTACGATACGAATGTTAACTATTGTCATCTTACCAATCCACTGAAGAACAGAAGGTTCCATTAGTCAGCAGTAAATGAATAAAGAGCCTCTGAAGCATTGCCTTGCTTACTAACATTTATATTTTTTTCCGCATTGAAGCTGTGCAGCAAATGCATATTCAGTCTTGATTTGAGGCACTGAAATGAATGGTGGAAAAATACTTTCTCAAAGACTTGCGCTTTCATTAAAAAAAAACCCACAAATCTTTCTGCAAGATTGCTGTAAGGAAAATGTTAGCTCACCAGGCAACTAATGGAATTTATTGGTGCACCCAGTTGGGATCAAAACTTTCGTAATGGGATGTGCTTTGTTGATCTCAACATTGTAAAGAATTTACTGGTATATTGAGGAAATAAATTATATTTAGTATTGCATGTATCCTTCAGGTTTGCATCATTGAATTTTTAATTATATGCTGAAAGGTCAGGCTCTGCATGATAAATTTTTTAAAATCTAACAATGGGTGAGCTTTCACAAGTCTGACTGGTTTTGGTATGGGGAGGAGGGAAGATATATGTAATGCAGCCCTGTCTGCAGAACATACCTTCTACACCAAATGTTATTATGCGGCAGTCAGAATGTGGTGACTCAGTGTCATTAGACTGGACTGTCATCTTCCCCCTCCCCTGCTTAGCTCCTTTTCCCTTTCCATCCTTCTTGTTCTCTGTCTGGTAATTGTGATGTGGGGCCTTGCACATGGTCCACAGTCCCTCACAATTCAGTGGATGTCACATGGTGAAAAGACTAGCAGGTCTCCTAGCCAACACTGTTTATAGTATTAGACAGGCAGTTGTGGAAAACACTGAGCCGTGAGTCAGAAGACCTGTGTATTATTCCTAGCTCTTCCACTGACTGACTGTGTGACCTTGGGCAAATCATTTAGAACCCGTCAAGCAAAACGCTTTAGTGTACACTCATTTTTAAAGGTACACCAGTAGAAGAACGTTTAGGGGGTGGCCATTTTCAAGAGCTGACTTAACCAAAATTGCCCTGTCACTTACCCTGTTCACAACCACTCCACTTTCCCGCATCATTTTATCTAAAACTGTACCAACTCCACTTCTCCAAAAAAGCACCTGAAGTCCATTTCTAAAAGTGACTTCGGACTCATTGACCCCGGGTAAAACCTAAGGCTTGACTACACACAGAACTGTACAGTTTTAAACAATTAATACTGTAGTGCGGCATAGTCCTTCTAAGGTGGATGCAGGAATACTAGAGGAAAGGTAAGTCTATCAATATAGTATATTCTCGTAAGGCAGGGAGAGGCAGAGATAATGGGCACTGGAGGTAGCTTTAATTCTTTTAGAAATAAAATTCAAGTTTATTCTTGATTTTTCATACTCTTTGGTTGAGTGTGCATTAGAACTGCAATATGAACAGCTGAGGAGCATAATGGTTAGCTGGTCACATTTTTTGTTCTTTCCAGAGTCCAGTGGGATGGAATAAAGGGTTATGATCATTCTTTTTCCTCAGGCACCCTATCATTTGACAGATTACCCCTTCAGGCCATGTGTTCTGTGTGAATATTTATGTACCAGCACACTGACTGACTGACTAAAACCCCAAAAGGGATAGCTGTCTGAGGAGGACCGGATTGCTGCGCATGGAAGGTCCACTCTCTGTCATCCATCAACCCCTGGCATTGCAAGTGGTATGAGTGTATTATAAGTGTATGATCAGGGGTAGAGGAAGTACTTGAACTCAGAATCACTTCCGCCGGTCTAGGCAGCAGCTGCTAGGAATCCCTATTATATGTTGAGCAGATTTGCTGCAGAATGCCTTCAGCAAGCTGAGACTTTGCAGCCAAGAAGACACACCATGTTTCTGCTGTGGCTGTAGTTGGAGCCTGTAAGCGTATTTTCCTGGTGTGTCTTAGGAAGCAGACCCTTGTAGAGATCAGCTTGGTTCTCTTTGTGCCTTTCATGAGCAAAGCCTGTTGTTAAGGGGTTTTCTTTGTTTTTTGTTTTTAAATAATGTTCAAGGGGGGAAAAAAGCTTATAACTATTTATTTATTTGTTATCTGAGGGGGAAAAAATCTCCAAAGAGCCTGTGAAAGATTCAAAAAGAAGCACAAATGTTAGGCTTGAAATTCCCTGTTAACCTTACAAGCACAAAACAGCCTCTCTCTTCCTTCCCTTCCATAAAGAGAAAAGGGGATATGCACAGTAGAAATCACTCAAACAACCATAATTCTGCCCTATATCATTGCCCACAGGAGACAGTAAGCCTGGGAATTTGGTTTAGGTTTTAAAAAAATGTTTGAGAGGCTGAGAAGCAAGAATCCCTGTTGAGTTTGCAAGCTGTGCACGGGTGAGTCCTGATACAGTACTTACCAGCCTGCCTTCCAACTGCAAACGGGATTTCCTCTCCCCAGACTAGATACCACCTTGCCTCTCATCTTCTCTCTGGTGCTCTACTCTGTTTCTTCCAGACCAGAGTCTCCTGTCCCTTCCACATGCTTTCTTCCCTTCTCAGTCACCCCCAGTGGAGGCCATTGGAGACTTTGCAAGGTCTTCTTTGACAGCCTAGGAAATGAAGAACAGCAGAGCTCATACTGAATGTGGAAGTGCTTCTAATAACTAAGTAATTCTGCCAGTGACTCTCCCAAAATTGGCACCAGCTCTTGCCAACATCAACAGATTTTTTTTTTTTAATGGATTTCTAGGCCAGGCTTTTGATGCCAAAAAAATTAGGAAAATATTCAAGTAGTAAGTTCACCTCAGGTTGTGGATCCTTGTATTTCCCACATGACTTATGCAATTTGCCACAAACACCTCAGAAAAAGTCTATGCGGGAGTAAGATCACACCTGTGAAATTTCAGCCAGATTGGTTTTCTTCCAGCAAATTGGGGAAAAATCAAACTCGAACTTATGAAGGAAGGGTAATTTAAATCTGTGCAATGGTTGATGTTTCTCCATAATACAATAAAATTGTTGATCGTACCTGTACTTACTGTTCTGGGGAGCAATGCAAATTGACATGTTAGGATCTTCGTCCCTCTCTAGCGGTTTTCCCCATAAGAGGTTCACAGAATCTCTAACTTCTGGAAGAGTTAGTCCTTTAGGTCAAGCCACAGTAGTTCATACTTCTAACTGAAGATATTAGGTTCAAATGCTGCTGAAGGCCCAAATGGAGCTGGATAGGTTAACATTTTTTATATAGCCTTTTACAATTATATCCTTCCACCAGAAGGAGACAATCAAGTCCCTTCTGTTGTTGTGCATGTGTAAATCATATTGCTAGAAATAGGGTTAAATGGAATATGTGGGTCAGATTCTCCAGTGGGGTGGAGCTGACCTCACTGTTGTACTGGAGTAATTCAGAGCAGAATATGTCCATCTTTAAAAGAAGTAGAGGGTATTTCTACTCTGCAGTTAAAGATATAGTACTGAAGTGTATATGAATGACCAATTATATTCTGTTCTGGGTTTTCTTTTGAAACCTGAGTATGTTTCCAGCTGCCTAGCCTTCTCTCTAAATGTACTGTATACAGCACCTCCTCCCAAACTGACAGATCCTGGAACCAAAGTGCTGCAAAACCTGTTTTTCTTTCTCTTTGTAAAAGAGGAATGCAGTTTTCACCAATACTAAATTGAATGTTGTATGTTGCTATTGAATTATCTCTCATAGGAGTGGTTCTCTCTGTTACCTTCACTTGGGATTCAGTACCTATATCTGATCCCAAATATCCCCTTCACTTTTGCCCAAGTTATCTTTAAGTTTAAATTGAATCATGATGCAGTGTAACCCACTAAAATTGATCACAAGTGAACAAGGAAACTTTAGCTATTGATTCATATGACCATTATTCTTCCATCTCTTGCCATGAATAGGGTAAGATCATCGGCTAAATACTACACATCATGAGCCTAAGTGGCTAGGTTTTTGATGTGCATCTGAATGTTCCCAGAGGATCAGAAGGTGATTTCAAACAGAGTTTGGGCCCACCTTTAATAAATACCTGTATTTCTGATGCCCATGTTCCTGTTACACTTGGTTTGGGTACTTGCAGTTGGTGGTGGCTGAGTATAACAAATATTTAGAAACAGACATTTCTTGGAAAAATACTGCCAGACTTATTAAGCATGCCAGACTTTTTTTTGTAAGATGTTTTATAGGCATATTTAAGACATCTAATCTTTCTTCCAAGTATTTGTATTAGGGCTGTCGATTAATCGCAGTTAACTCGTGATTAACTCAAAAAATTAATCGTGATTCAAAAAAATTAATCGCGATTAATCGCAGTTTTAATTGCACTGTTAAACAATAGAATACCAATTGAAATTTATAAGACATTGGATTTTTTCTACATTTTCATGTGTATTGTGTTCTATTTTATAACTGAAATCAAAGTGTATATTTCTGATTATAAATATTTGCACTGTAAAAATGATAAACAAAAGAAATAGTATTTTTCAGATCACCTCATACAAGTACAGTAGTGCAGTCTCTGTCCTGAAAATGCAACTTACAAGTGTAGATTTTTTTTCTGGTTACATAACTGCACTCAAAACCAAAACAATGTAAAACTTCAGAGCCTACAAGTCCACTCAGTCCTACTTCTTTTTCAGCCAATCACTAAGAGACAAACAAGTTTGTTTACATTTGCAGGAGATAATGCTGCCCTCTTCTTATTTACAATGTTACCTGAAATTGAGAACAGGCATTTGCTTGGCACATTTTGTAGCTGGCATTGCAAGGTATTTACCTGCCAGATATGCTAAACAGAAGTCTTAAAAGAGCAACACTCTGATGTGGAAACTGAAAATGAACATGCATCGGTCTGTACTGCTTTGGATTGTTATCGAGCAGAACCAGTCATCTGCACGGACCCATGTCCCCTGGAATGGTGGTTGAAGCATGAAGGGACATATGAATGGTTAGTGCATCTGACACGTAAGTATCTTGCAATGCTGGCTACAACAGTGCCATGCGAACGCCTTTTCTCACTTTCAGGAAACAAGACATGGGCAGTATTATCTCCCGCAAGTGTAAACAAACTTGTTCGTTTGAGCGATTGGCTGAACAAGAAAGAGGACTGAGTGGACTTGCAGCCTCTAAAATTTTACATTGTTTTATTTTTGAATGCAGTTTTTTTGGTACATAATTCTACATTTGTAAGTTCAACTTTTATGATAAAGCACTTGCACTACAGTACTTTTATTAGGTGAATTGAAAAATGCTGCTTTTTTTTTACAGTGCAAATACTTGTAATCAAAAATAAATATAAGGTATTCTGTGTTGTAATTGAAATCAATATATTTGAAAATGTAGAAAACATCCAAAAATATTTAAATAAATGGTATCCTATGAATGTTTAACAGTGTGATTAATTGCGATAAATTTTTTAAATTGCTTGACAGCCATAATTTGTATCAGGGGAGAATTGATCCCATGCTTGTTTCCTAAATCTGGGACACTTTGGTGAATCTTGTACCTTTCATTAATTGACTTAATTTGAATCTGCTGTACATGGGTGTGCTCCTGCTTTCATTGATAACATAGAAAATGCTATGCATGCAAAGAGCTGGGTGAAATTTTTCAAACTTGGGTGCCTAAAATTTAGGATCTAAATCCATGTATTGGGCCCTGGATGCTTCAGATGTGCAGAACACCTACAACTCAGATTGGTGTCAGTGGAATCTGAGTGCTTCGTATCTCTTTGCAAATTAGGTCATTTTTATTTAGGTGCCTAACTTTTGGAAGCCAAGGTTGAAAAATTTGGCCTGTAACATGTGTACAACTTCTTTTCTTTGACCACCGAAGGTATGTGGAACTCACTTGAGCAGTTCTGGTTTTTTTCAGCATGCAGTGGCTATTCAATGACCTGAGTAAATCTTGAGAACAGCTAATGATGGAACTAGCCCAGCGATTAACTTTGGCAATGACCTACAATATTTGCCATCATCATAAATCATCGTTAGTGGCATGTCACAGAAATAAATAAATATATAAAAAGTTTTAATTAGCAACTGGAGCATAGAAGTGTTGGAAAATTGTTCTTCGCTAAAGGTTAATGACCTGGAAAAACAGAAAAATGTATAATTAAAATATATTTAAAAAATATTTATAAAAAACCCACATACGCCAGAAAAGTAATCCTTATTTCATAATGTTACATAGTATGAGAGGCAATTAAACTTTTACATTTTTATAAACAATAAGTCACTCTGTTAAGAAGAACATTAAAAATACATTGAGTGACACTTTTAAAAATATGCCAAGGTGATATGTTTTTAATGTCTAACAAACTTTCTATAGATGTGATCCCTGGCTTTTATAGAAGCAGGTAATATTTTTATTCTCCAGTGGAGGTTTGACATGCTGGTGGATGTATTAGCTGTTAACTCAAACATCATTTGGAACATTTGCATTGTGTGTTTACTTTACCTGCTTGCATAAAAGACAGTTTATTTAGTAGTTCTTATGTTCCAGAAATTCTGGTTTTAATGACACAGTTGGCAGCTGAGGGGCCAGCCAGTTAATGCTGCTCTTGATTAGCTTTAGATTTTCAGTGGTTTGTAGGTACCTTATAGTACACTTCTTGCTCAAGAAATCTGGATAACAAATCGCCTAATTCTGCAGATTTTGTTCATATGAGTAACTGCATTGACTTCATTGGGACTACTTGCTGGGGTAAGAGTTATTCATGTAAATAAGGATTACCAGATTGGGTCCATAGGCTGGAACTCTGGGGAAATTATTGACTAGCTTTCGCAGTATGATCTACTTTCTAGGTTGTTTTCACTTTTAAAAGGCAGCAGTTTTCCCCCACTCAACAATGTCCTAATCCATTTTCTCAGATGTGTCAATCAAACATTGGATTGTGGTGTCATTGTACAAACTGGGGAGAGGGAGGGCCTTTTGAATACCAAGAAGAGAGCTGCTCTTTGTGCACACATCTTGATAATCTGCACCATACAGCAAGAAAATGCAGAGAAAGAGTCACATGAGGCTGAAAGGCCGTATTTATATATTGTACATTAAAATGTTTGCAGGTATGCCATGGGTAGGGCCCCACCAAATACACGGCCATGAAAAACAGGTCACGGACCGTGAAATCTGGTTTCCCCCTGTGAAATCTCGTCTTTTGTATGCTTTTACCCTATACTATACATATATATTATATATTATACAATACCATACCATGCCACCCTTTACTTCTGCACTGCTGCCTTCAGAGCTGGGTGGCCGGAGAGCGGCGGCTGCTGACTGAGGGCTCAGCTCCGCTGTCAGCAGCGCAGAAGTAAGGGTGCCAATACCTTACCATGCCATCCTTACGTCTGCGCTGCTGCAGGCGGGGCTCTGCCATCAGAGTGGGCTCCTGGCCAGCAGCCGCCGCTCTCCGGCCACCCAGCTCTGAAGGTAACAACCCACCAGCAGCAGCGCACAAGTCAGGGTAGCAGTACTGCAACTCCCCTTACAATAACCTTGCGACGTCCCCCTCCCCCACACGCTCCTTTTTGAGTCAGGACCCCTATAATTGTAACACCATGAAATTTCAGATTTAAAGGACCGTGAAATTGACCAAAATGGACCGTGAATTTGGTAGGGCAGTAGCCATGGGGGAATCTCTCTCCATGGCACAGCTATGAATGGCTGTCTTGACAGCTTCACGTGTCAGAGAGGTTGTTAGAAGATCTTCAGAGTTGAGCTCTTAGAGATAAGGCAGTGGACAGAACTTCTCAGGGTTCCTGGGTGTTGATATATGGGTTTTTGATTTGGGCCCTTTTCTAGATTTAAAATGAAACGCGCCCATGACCATGGAGCTATATGCTGGAAGTGTTCTTGCAAGTCTGCAGACTTTGATGTTTTCTTTGTTTTAAATCTGATCTGCTTTGTTCCCTGATGTGGCAGTGTGCATAGGATGCGAAGGCTCCTGTTTCCGGATTGTTCCTGCATGAAGGCTGTGACCTTAAAAGCCTAAGGGACTTAAGTATTGAGAGGCAGCTTTGATCTCTGTTATAGATTCCACAAGTATCAATTATCGCTCTCCCTTGCTCACTCTTACTTCTCCTTTTACTCCTGGCCATTATGCCATCAAGTACTTAAAATTCAGGTTGTCTTCGTGGCGCTAGAGACATTTGAAGCTGAACGCTCCCATTACACACTGTCTGGAAGTACAGTTTAGCAACACATTCAGGACTTGTCTCTGTGGCTCATATTGATGCAATATTTAAACTGAAATGTGTGATGCTACCTCTGCAGGACTCTCCATCTTCAAGCTTTACTCTGCTAAAGCATTGCTCTTCTCTAATTTCTAACTGCACTAAAGCCCACATAACACATCCCTTGCTCCTGATGAGCAAGCTTCTTGGGGTTTTTTCCTCTCCTCCTTCACCCAATTAACAGAACTTTAATAAACAGCTAATGGCCTATCAGTGTGGCATACATGTTTTCAGCACACAAGATCTGCCATCTCACCACATTGACAGACTTGACGGTTCCCTTGAAAGTTCTTCAGTTCCCCAGATGACTTTTACGGAAAGCTGATTTGGATAGGTTGAGTAAGAGCCTGAATTTGATGTGGTCAGGGACTGAGGTTAACATGCGTACCTTCTGAAAAGTACCAAAGGGTTTCTATTGATTCTCAGTGGTAAGGACATAGGGTTTTTTAAGCCTCATTCAAAGACTCCAGCAACAGAGTAACCCTCTGCATCACCATACTGAGGTGATGCCAGTAATACTTCAAAAGGAAGAATGTTACCTAATGAATCACCAACCAACCACAGGAGTAAAGAGCTATTGAAATAAAAATACAAAATGGCATATGCTTCAAAATCTATATGTTCATAATCCATGTGCCTGCCTTAAAATTAACTTTATTGGGTGAATGATAACGCTTATTCATGTGGTTATAAAGTAGATGATCTATCAGAAAACCACATTTTCAGGCAGTCTTTATGGTCTTGTCTTGCCAGTTTGTGTTTAGACATTAATAAAATTCCTTCCAACTTGCTGTTACATTCACTACATCTGCATAGCTGTTGTGTGGGGCTTTAATACTGCCTTTTTTATTGCAAATATTAAACTTCAAAGGGGTCAAACTTTTACAAGCTGACTTAAAAATGATTGTGGGCTAAGTTCTTATTTACCAAATTTCAGTTTGGAGTGATTTTTTTTTTCTTTTTAAACCTTAGTTTTACAGTTTGAGGTCTGATTCCCTGAAAATAGGACTTTATATTGGACGTGCTAGCACAAAAGTAATATATTGTCGATGTGGTGATCCCAGTAATAACTAATTACCGGAACAGCTTGAGGAGCAAGCATGAGGGAGCGGAAGCCTGGAGGTCAGAAAGGTTTAGGTAAGAGAGCTGTGAGTTTCAACACGATGGGGCGCTCTGATAAGGTAGCAATGGGGACCATAGGATTACTTGGATGGGGGGGGGGAGCAGGAGGGAAGAGGAGTGCAGGTTGCAGCAGAATCTCCTTCATGAGCTGCCTGCTGTCTATCTTGTTTTGTGGTTTGAGGTTGGATTTAATATTACAGGTTTTTGACCAGTTTATAGTGACCCCTGGTGCTACTGTACTCACTTTGAATTATTAATGTATATGCATTTTCACCATATTGTTAGAGCTGTAACTAATGCTTCGAATACGCCCCATACTAGTTTTTGTCTGTCCCTTGGTTTTTACTTCTCCTGGTGTGGAGTCTTTGCATCCTGTTTTGAGCTCTTGCGAAACCCCTTCCCCTGTATACTCTGAGTCAGCAGCCATGTGGCTACTTTCCTCTTAATTCCAGTTTAGCGGGACTGAATGGAGCTTCCTTTAGCACCCGTTGGGTGCAGTTCTTTAATCAGACAGAGATGGTTTCTGCAGGTCAGGACAAAGCATTCCCTCTTCCCTGAGCATGCTGCTTCTACATCTCCAAACTCTGGGAGTTTAGAAACCAGGACTGGAAATCAAAATAAAAGTTCTTAAGCCAGCAGGCTAGTTCTTTTTTTCTTGTTTACGACTGAATGAGTGATATGCTGCCACTCTCTTCCCCACGGAGGCAGGTAGAGTGTAGCTGCACTGGCAGGAATGTGTTTGTTTCTCTAGGTATTTACACTGCATCTATCACTGTGATTTTGAGTGCCTTCCATGTTTAAAGGTGACCTGGAAAGTAGAAAAAAAATGGGTTTGTATCCTGTTTTGCTCTTTCTGCTTGTTTTTATGTAAGAAATTCCGGTCTTGTTCAACTTGGAACTCCATATTGCAGGAGGCAAGAGGCTGAATACTGAGCACTTGAGAGATGAGGAGATTTTTGATCAGGCTATTTAGAACTCTTTTCTTTTTATTCGCCCCCTTTTAACTGAAACATCTAAGAAACGTTTGGCAGAAATGACATCTTTGTTAAAGACTCAGCACCCCAACCCCTCCACTTAAGCGGTGAAAGAGCTCTTCAACTAGATCTGAGGCACCCAACTCCTCCAGTAAAACCCTGGAAGGGTCAGGCTTGATGCTCCTGATATTTTGAAGCTTCAAAAAAAAAAAAAGGGGGGGGGGCAGAAAAATAAAACCTAACCTCTAAAAACAACAACAGAAAGAGCCGATCCTTCTTAGTGAATCAAAAAAGAAAAAAAGGGCAGAAAAATATTTTTCAGGTCATCTTTAAAGAATAAAATATCTTTATTTTTTCCACCTTATTGTTCCATAATCTGAGTCCCTGGCAGATGTTAATCAGATGGCTTAATGTGCTCAGATATCGTGGTAATGAGCATGATATAAGAACCTGCGTTGACTAGAACAGAATAGAAGACTTGAGTCTCAACTTAGCATCTGTGGGAGAGACCCAGTCTGGTAACTTTAAAGCATGTGTCCCAAGGTGATTTTTTCCCCACCTGATTTCTAGTCATTTTTCTAAAGCTACATGATTGCGAGCAGCCGGGGCACCCACAGCTCCCAGCCACTGCTGCCAGTGGCTTCAGAGGGACACCGGAGCTGCTCAGTGGCTGCGGGCGGAGAGGCCCCCCCTGCAGCTCCCTTGCCGTCATGAGCAGTTGGCTACCCCACACCTCCCAGCCACTGGCAACAGCAGAGGGACCCTGGAGCTGATCGGCAGCGGGGGGGGGACGGAGGAGGCCCCTGCAGCTCCCCAGACTCTGAAGCTGGCAGGGACACCCCTCCCCCTGTCCCAGCTCCCAGCCTGGCAGGGTGGTGGGGGACCCCTCCCATCCACTGAGCAATGGGGTCCCTGCAGCTCCCAGGCGCTGCAGGGGGTGGGGGGGAAGTAGGGTGCTAGATCCTCCCTCCCCTTTTTGTTAGGGATGTTTTTAGTAAAAGTCAGGGACAGGTTACGGCTTCCGTGACTTTTTGTTTATGGCCCATGACCTGTCCCTGACTTTTACTAAAAATATCCATGATAAAATCGTAGCCTTACTCATGAGTAAGTCATATAGAAACTCTTATTAACAGGGATATTGTTAAATTAAAATCAGGTCCCTTCGTGCGTCATTCTTTTTATAATGGGGGGGGAGTCCTTTCTTCTCCAAAATGATGCCATGTCCTTCACGGCCTGCTGTGCTGCTGGAAATTCACCATGAGAACTGTGATATTTTTAAGATTAATTATCCATAATTCCAGTTCTAGTCCAGAGAGACCAAAAAATAATAGCGGCTTCTAATTAAGGCTGGTTTTGAAGCCTGCTAATTAGTAGCCTACCTAACTGTATCCTAAGCCTTACCACCTGTGGATGTGATCTTGTCAAATGTCAGAGGTGAAGTAGGGTTGGACTTGGTCAGTACTTGAATTGGGTACCACAGGGTCTGATGCTGTTAATTTCCATAGGTGATGATCTTCCCTCTAGTTAATGCTCAACCAATGCCCGAGCATGTTGCAGCTGGACGTAATGGCCAAGGTTTTCAAAAGTGTGCAGTGGTTTGGATTGCGGATTGCCAACTTGAGACACCTTAAGGAGGTCCGATTTTCAGAAAGTGTGGAGCAGCCACCCTCTGAAGATCAGGCCATTGTAAGGTATCTCAAGTTGGGCCCTCAAAATCACTGGTCACTTTTGGAAATCTTGGCCAGTTTCTTTTGAACAGATGATATAAATCAGAGACCCCAATCAGTGTGTTAGTTGAAGATCCTCAACCCGACTCTCGTTTACGTTAAGGCTCCTTTACAGTAAATTACGTTACCCATCCTAAACTGGTTAGCGTTGATGTGAGTTGTTAGAAAGCTTTTGTGAAATGCCACAGATGTGGCTGCCTTTTGCGGGTAAGTGAAGTGATTCCTGTATACAGTGAAATTAGATATCTCAAAGGTATATGAAAGTGGTGTTTTTGCCCTTTCTTGCTTCTCTCTGATGTATGTGAAAGGTGGTGTTTTGGAGTGTTTTAATTCTTATGTGAAATCTCAAGTTTTGCTGAAGGACTCATTAGAGGTCTCAGATGTGGATTGTGAGCCTTCTCATCCCATACTTGAAGGGGCAGTAATGCTGAATCTTTAACAATGACATTCTTCCTCCCAAGTTATTCTCAACCGTGTTTGTTAACTCCCTCCCCCCAAAAATGTTTTAAACAATCTGAATAAATCTCACTTTCCTCTCCCAATCAGGTTTCACTTCTGTGGAGTTTGTCATAAAGATGCTATTTCTTCAGGCATCCAAAGATCTGAATATCTATGGTGATTTAAAATAAAGAGAGAGAGAAGGAAAATATATATATTTTTAAACAGAGCACACACACACACCTTTAACAGCCTTCTTTACACACCATAAAGTACCAAAAAGGGATCAATCCAGGCAAATTTTTATTTTTTCTCTGTAGCTCATTTTTAAACAACCATCTAAAGGGATGAGCCAAATCTTGTTGGCTGGCGCAGTTGTGTTTTTACTAAAAAAAAAATTGAATAAAATTCTGGAAACCTGGGGGATACTTCAAAGTAGCTGCTTAAGATGTGGTGGGGGAAGGGCTGGTATAGGTGGTCCTCAGTGAAGGATTCACGCTGTGTGTAGCTTGTGAATTGCTTGGAGCACATTCAGGATGAAACAGCTTCTGTCAGCATAAGTTATTGTAGTAATAGTATTCTAAACTCCGCTGTCAACAAAACATGCCTTTGAATTCAACACATTACGGCTGTAGCAGTAGACTTCATATAATGCTTACACTGTGTCTTCTGTATGCTCACTCTCTGAAGTACAACAGTCATAAATTGGCTTAAGAGACTTCTATAATATTGGAATACACACAGGTCAGTGGCTGAATATAGTCAGGTCTACACATAGGCGTGTAGTTCTTTTATGTCTGCCACACAGATGGATGTACATTTGTGTATGCTTTCCGGCTGAGATTTACAAAGCACCTGAAATTAGTGGGAAATGGCCATCCACGTCCCCTAGATGGCTTTGAAAATCTCAGCCTGTACAAGTGGTACATAAATAGGCTTGGCAGAATTTGATGTTTATTTTTAGGCATTTTTTTCTATTTTTATGAGTTAATTTTGCACAACCATGAAAAATTATCAGGTTTAAACATTTTTATTTTTTTTATTTTAAATTTCACAGCTACGGGAAATTATGGGAGGGGTTCAGACAACAGGGGGATCAGACAATAGTTATTCAGTGACAGTAGACATTGAGATTAAAAAAGGTAAGCTTTATGACTGTTAAAACACACATCGTCAAGATCATGTGCAGTGTAAACAGCCTTAAATCAGACTCAAATAAGTCCTCAAGCAGCATTTTTCTCCACGGCAGTACTGTTATTTATTTGTTGTTATGGTAACATCTGTGCCCCTGGTCAAGGCTCAGGCCGACCTTTGTGCTAGGAGCTGCACATATTTATAACTAAAAGGCAGTCCCTGTCTCAAAGAACTTGCAGTTTAGTTAGGATGCATGTCACATGCAAGGCTATGAGCTGGGAGAAAAGTATAAGAGAATGTGATCATGATTTAGATGTGGTTTGTGTCTGAGCTTCATTTTACCTGCATGGAGAAGAATTGGGCAAAATTCAGCACTGTGAAACCAGTGTAAATTCAGAGTAATTCCATTGACTTCAGTGATGTATCTCGAGATTTACACTGTTATAACCGAGAGCAGAGTCTGGTCTGCTGTGTGCCTTACAAGATATCCATCCATCCACACACAAACATTTTACGTATGTAAGTTTAATCACTTTGGAAATATCAGGATGTAGAGCATTCAGTTTTTACTCAAGACGTACTCCCACTGACTTCAATGGAAGAGCCAGTGTGACATATTACAAAGATTCTTATGTGTGCTACATAGGGGCAGGAATATACCAAAAACCCTTTTTTGTAGAAAGCTCGATTCTGCAATACCTTGACACTGCTTGTGTAAAACCTATAAGACCAAGACTTACATATTCACCCTGACCTTTATGTTGTAATACAAAGTCCTCTTTCCCTGCACTGCCTAGTACCTTAATGAAGTGACATCTCTAAACATTAAAGATGAAGAAGAAAAGATTGGAACTGAATATTTTATTCTTCCGCCTTTGAGTGTCTTAGTGGAATTTCCAAGAGCAAAAATCAAAACAGAGCTTATGATCAGACCATAACCTTTTATAACCACAGGTCGTCCTTTTTGTAGCTGTTTAAATTCTTGCTTTGAAGCCAGATATTTATGGGTTTGACACTTAGATTAAAGAGAATGGGTCAGATGGATGCTTGCTTTTGGAAGATGGTTTATCAGTTGACTATTTCCACACATAATCCAATATATTATGCTTTTTCCTTGGCAAAGTTTCCTTAATACTGCGATTTCTTAGGGTTTTCCTTTTTCCAGCATGTCCTTTACTGTGTCTCATACAGAATGAAAAAAAACTTCTTTTTTTTGCTGTTTATAGCTGCAAAACTGTTTATTTCCCCCCCCCCCCTTGAATTTCAGAGTATATACAGTATAGTGTTTTCGCCACATGAGATAAATAGTTTGTGTCAAGGCAAGTAATGGGGTGACGTGTGCATGCCCTTGTTTGCTAGGGATTACAATGTCATGATTTCTTGTTGGCATTTGTGTCTGAGTATGTAATGTGTATTTACATAAACCCATGGAAAAACACCCATGTTAACCAAGTGTTTATGCTCTCCAGTGACAGGAAATGTCAAAGTTTAGGTCTCATGACCCCTAGTGCACCATGATACAGTCTGTATTTATATGATCACATGCTATTTCTCAAATAATGTAGTATCAGGCAGTTTTCTCTATTGCCCTTTGGATCCCTGCATTAGCAGGTCTGCAGCTGTCTACAGGGACCTAGCAGAGCTTCTCTCTCAGCCCCGTGTGCACCTAACAAAGTGCCATATTGTGGAGCCCTTGTTTGCCCAAGGCCAAGACTATAACAGGATTAAAAAAGGAACTAGATAAATTCATGGAGAATAGGTCCATCAATGGCTATTAGCCAGGATGGGCAGGGATGGTGTCCCTAGCCTCTGTTTGCCAGAAGCTGGGAATGGGCGACAGGATGGATCACTTGGCGATTACATGTTCTGTTCATTCCTTCTGGGGCACCTGGCATTAGCCACTGTTGGAAGACAGGATACTGGGCTAGATGGGCCTTTGGTCTGACCCAGTATAGCCATTCTTATGTTCTAGCAAGCGTTTACCCACACAGATAATCCAACTGAAGTCAGTGGGGTTGTTTGCATAATCAGAGTTCCCTGGGGGTGAGTGAAGGCTTCACATTCTGGTCCAAAGCCAAGAGGAGCCCTTCTTTTAACCCCTTTGTACCTTACAGAGGAGCTCTTTCTCAAACTTCAGTGTCCATGCCTAGACACAAGGCAATGCAGTTAGTTAATATTTAAGGGAATGCTTTGGAGTGCCCAGATATAGAGAGCTTAGTTCCAGTATTGACAATCCCATAGGCTCAAGAATCATGAGTCAGGCCTCTAAATAAATAAATAAACAATGAGATTAGTTTAAAAATCATGGGATTTTTTTTAAATTGCCTGCTGGTTTCCTTTGTGGTAGCAGTTCTCAAACTGGGACCCCAAGGTGGGTCGCGACCCTGTTTTAATGGGGTCACTAGGGCTGGCTTAGACTTGCCGGGGCCCGGGGCCAAAGCCCGAGGCCTTCAGCAGGGCTCAGGTTACAGGTTCAGCTTGGACAGGCTCGGGCTTTGGTCCCCACTCCTGCGGTGCTGGTCGTAATTTTTGTTGTCAGAAGTGGGTCACGGTGCAATGAAGTTCGAGAACCCCTGCCTTAGGGTAGTGTTTTTCAAACTGTGGGTCATGACCCAGTATGGGTCGGGGCATGTCAGGCACTGGGTCGCGGTGGCTCTGGTCAGCACTGCCGACTGGGTCGTTAAAAGTCCCGTTGGTGGTGCTGCCGAGCTAAGAACAGGCTAGTGCCTACCTTTTTTGACACTGCATTGTGCCCTGGAAGCAGCCAGCAGCAGGTCACGCTTCTAGGCAGGGGTGCCACGGGGCTCCATGCGCTGCCCTTGCCCTGAGCACCAGCTCCGCACACTGGTTCCCGGCCAATGGGAACTGGGGGTGGGGCGCGGGCGCGTGGGCAAGAGTTGCACAAAGCTGCTTGCGTGCCTCTGCTTAGGAACCGGACCTGCTGCTGGCCACTGCTGGGGTGCAGCGCGGTCTGCGGTGCCAGGACAGGTGGGAAGCCTGCTTCTGCACTCCAGCTGCGCCACTGACCAGAAGTCGCCAGAGGTAAGTCCACAGCCCAAGCCTCTGCCGCAGCCCTGAGCACCCCCGAAACGTGGAACCCCTTCCTGCACTCCAAACCCCTCATCCCTGGCCCCAGCCCAGAGCCCGCACCTCCAGCCCAGAGCCCTGACCCCCTCTGGAACCCCAGCCCTGAGCCCCCCCCAACCTGGAACCCCTTCCTGCACTCCAAACCCCTCATCCCTGCCCCAGCCCAGAGCCCCCTTCCACACCCTGAACCCCACAGCCTTCACCCCCGCATCCCAGCCCTCTGCCCCAGCCTGTAGCCTCTCCCACACCCCAAACCCCTCATCCTCAGCTCCTTTGGGTCACAGGCATCAAGTTTTCTTCAACTGAGTCCCCAGAAAAAAAGTTTGAAAATCACTGACTTAGGGTATCTTGTGTTATATTTTCAAGCTTTTCTTTGCAACCATGAGAGCTAGATTATAATTTTTTAATAAAAGCTGAGATTCTTGTAATCACATGACATGTAGAGCTGGGGCTCTAGAAAACTATCACATGCTGTGAGACTTGTGATAAGGATTGGCCCACATTGTATGTAAGGGCCATTCCATATTATGCCACCCGTACTCTCTCTGCTGGTTTCCAGTCTGGACCAAAGTATCAGACTTTCACAATTTAAGAACACAAGAAAGTTCAGTTCAAATGGAACATCTAGTTTTCAGCAAAGTCCTTTTTAATTTTTTTAACTGAGTTTCTTCCATGGGTTGGCTTAACCAACCCTGAAGACAAGCAAATCACTCAACTCCGTGTCCAGTAGTGGCTTGGCTGTAATAGAACTCAGGATGCTCCATGGTACCAGGACTTTCAGCATCTCTGTCTTTTGTAATTTCCGAGACAAATTCTAGCATCAGCTGTAGCGGTATAAGTCCAGAGTGACCCTTTTAAAATCGATAGTTACTCCAAATTGGTATAAGTGCATCTGAGAACAGAACTTAGCCTTCACTCTCTTCCTTTCTCTCTTTCTCTCTCTCTTATTCCTTTTTTAAAAAACAATTACTGTGCAGCATTACCATAATTACTGTAAATGTGCTAATAGGCATAACTATAACCACACAGTGTATTCTGTAATAACGTCTTTTCATGTATTGAGGCTAATTTCTTCAAATGATAGAAGTGCTGTAAATGTCATTGGATGGGTTTTATCATAAATACACAAAGGCCTCACGAGAACATCTAATTGCATTGTGTAACTATGTAATTATGACATCATGTAAAATCTCTTACAGAAATATAGCAGAGGGAGAAAAAGTGTGCAGCAACTGGGAGACTTTTCAACTGCCGTGTCAGCTGATTTGTCTTCATCCTAAAACTAGCATAAATGTCTAACTTGCATTGTAAACGAACACTTGATTTTTAAGATATAAGCGGCTTGCTCTTCAGAGGTACTAAATCCCCCAATTCCGGTTACAGTCAACAGGAACTGAATGTTGTTGGGACTGGAGCTCGTAAAAATGAGCGGTGCTTTCTGCAGCAAATTTTAATTCTTCCATGGAAATTCAAATACCGAAATATTTTTGTTTTTGTTTTGTTTTGTTTTATTTCAGAAATAAATAAAAATTTTCCATAGAAAGCAGACACGTGTTATGGAAAAAAAAATGGTTTTCTTGGAAAACTTTCAATCAGCCCTGTCTGTATAAGCGCATTTGAAAATCGGATCCATTTCAAAAGCTTCAGTGGGCCTTCGTATGGATGCAGTGGGTCTGAGCTAGCCAAGCCGAATGCATGTTCAGGGCCTAATATTAGGCATGGTGCAATGAGTGAGGGTGACAAGCGGTAGGTAGCAAATTGGGTGATGAGGGAAATGGGTTGTAGCCAGACATAACGTGGTTACTTCTTGGTGGTATAATATATTCCATCTTCTGTTTATAATTTAACTGCTGTAGCAATCAAAATTCATAAACAGTCCATTAATACCTCAGTATGTTTAGTTGAAAAACATAAGCTGACACACACAAAAAAGGAAAAGTACTTGAAAATAAGTGACTTTTTTTATCTGTGAATGAATCTCTTTTCATTCATTTTTATCTGTTAGCATTAATACAAATTTTTTTTTAAACCAAACGCTTTGTAGCCTGTGAATAACGAACTGTCTAAAAAGCCATAAATTCCACACCATTAGGGTCTGATCTGACATTTACAAATGTAAGCGACTTTGCCTGTTGACTTAAGTCGAGTTACTCATGTGTGGAAGTATTATCAGGAAGAGGTTCTTATGGAGCATCACAGCTATAGCAAGAAGTTTGTTCAACACAAACCCTGCTATTTTCTGCTTCCTGTTGTGTGTCCCTAGCACGCATTACAAAACGAGAAGAGAGAGCCTTGCTTGGCACATGAGGCTGGGTTTACTTATGACTTTATTTTGTCTAGCAATGCACTGTGCTGATGAATGGATAGTCTGGGTCCCAAATCTATCGATTAAGGATGATGAATCATCTTTGTGTTTCCTATGTAAATGTTATCACTCTGGTATTAATGGCTGAGATAACCAGTGCAGGAAGCATTTGGGTAGGCTGTTGGAAATCTCGTTTAATGGTTTAAAAAGAAAGCTGGAGGGGAGACAGAATTTCTCAAGGTACGTGTTGTATTGTCTCTGAGCTTGGAGTTTGAGCAGGGGCTTTGTTCTCTGCCCTTCTCTGACCATTTTCACAGGTGTTCTCTCTTAGCATAGAAGCAATGAGACAGAGCTAGTTTTGCCCCCTAGAGACCGCTGAAAGAGAGAGCCCTGAGATTTCTTTCAGTCTTTTTACTTGACTTAATTTCTTTCTGTCTGTGAAGAAGACTAGAGCCATATTAGTAGTTTTCAGGGTCTCTTGGTGTCTGAGACAAAACGTCTATTACAGGGGTGTGTTTAAAAAAAAACAGGAAGAAAGATTCTCGCAATCTGGCTGGGCTGGTAGTGATATCAACAAGATATGCAAAGTTCAGGGACCAGTTTTTGGCAACATTGCCTATTGGGGTCTCATCCAAAGCCTATTAAACTCATTGGGAATCTTTCCATTGATTTCATTGGTTTTGATGAGGCCCTGAATGCATGCGGCATGGCGGAAGGAACACAGAGCTGGAATTGAGGAGGTCCTCAGTTCTAAGTCAAGCCCTCCCACTGACTCACTGCATGGGCTTGGGCAAGTCACTTGACTTCTGTCTCAATATCCCCAACTTTAAAATTGGTACCCAGCTCACAGGGGTGATACGGGGATTCATTAGGTAATAATGATGGTGCAGTGCTGTCAACATGTCAAGTCCTGTATACCTATGAAGTGTGATTATTTTGGTATTTCATTCAACTTTGCTTTCCTCTAATTCTTCAGGCCAAACTGAGTCTTGAACTCCACTTGTGCAGTCCCACTGTTGTCGGATTATTCTTTCAGTCACACCTCTACCTGTAGGAAAACAGGTCTTGGCAACGGGGAGAGGCAGAGGGCACAATTTGCCCTGCAGATTCTCTGATAGTGATAGCCCAGCTGGACGTCCAGAGCACAGGGCAAATATGTGGTGTTGGAAGTGTGTGTATGTGTGTGGAGACACAGGAAATATGGGGCTCTTATGCGGTTTTCACATATTCATGTTTTAGGGTAGAATTGCAATTCAGCCCTACCCTGGCAGGTGTAAGTGGCAAAACCAGCCAAAGAGTAGGGAGAGGGAAGGGACAACACAGGCCCACTTTTAAGAGTTAGGGAAGCCTGTTACTGACTGATATAAAGGCATGATTCCCATGAGTTGCTGCTGAGGTTATGGTAGCAGCCAGCATATTGCTGCTTAGAAATAGGAAGGATAAGTGAGCCCACCCCAGATGACCGAGAAAAGGACAGGCACCATAAAACCAGACGTTTTAATCTCGTTGCTCTCATTTGTCCTGCATGCTGCTTTCGCAGGGAAAGTCTTCGTGTTCTTTCCTTTTTTCAGGACAGCAATTAGTCCATGCCTTCCCCCTACCAACCCCATAAAAGGTGTGGGGAGAACACTCCCATCCAGTCTCTTCCACATTTTGTCGCTTGCTGGAGTTTCTGTATAGAAATTGGTGCCGTGATATGAAACACATGGCAGCTGTGCACAGTGCCTGAGAGCTCAGTTGTTCATCTTCTACAGAAAGTTGTTCTCTGAGGTGGGAAGTGCTGGTGTCCACAGGCACACAGGCCCTCCTGAAGTTTGGCAAAGTTATAAGCCCCCCGCCACTCTGGAGTCATGGGAAGGAGTGGAGTAAATCCCCTGTTGAGTGGTGGAAAGGAGTAAATTATCCCTCCTCCCCTTTTCATAGGAATGAATCATAGAATCTCAGGGTTGGAAGGGACCTCAGGAGGTCATCTAGTCCAACCCCCTGCTCAAAGCAGGGCCAATCCCCAATTTTTGCCCCAGATCCCTAAATGGTCCCCTCAAGGATTGAACTCCCAACCCTGGGTTTAGCAGGCCAATGCTGAAACCACTGAGCTATCCCTCCCCCAACCTTTATCTTCCTCCACCTCCCCTCTCCATTGGCAGTGGGAGAAGTAGGTGTTCAACCATGTTGTGAAGTAACAGTGGGGATGGGGAAGAGGTTTCTCCTGGTGTCTCTGTTAATAGTGAGACCAGCCTCCAACTGTCTCTTCTAGGCTCCTTTCACATTTAGGGCCTCGTCCTGCAAACCCTCCCTTAGATACGTGTGGGTTGCATATATTTGTGCAAGATGTGTTAATTTTGATCAAAGATTGTGTCTAATGCATCTAAGAACCTTAATTTTCCTTCCAAAACAGAACAGAATGTTTATTTTAATCTATATTTATTTGGTCCAGTAAACGATATTACCTCACCCACCTTGTCTCTCATTTTTATCTGAATTTTGACAAATTCTGACACTTTGGAACCAAAGCAAAGGAAATGGTTGACACTTTCCGTTTGAAATGAACAAAGAGGAAGACCAAGAGTGGCCATGGTGAGTTTGTTTCTCAGTGTGTTAGTGGACAGGGAAGGTCTGTCTCATGGTGCTAGGCACATTACTGTGTGCTCGGTAGAGCCGGTAGCACAATGTGGCCCTAGGTGCTACCACTATCCAATGAATTAATAATAAATAATAACTTAAAGCAAACCCCAAAACTTACACCAAAACAAGTTAAAAAACATCTCCCCCGTGCTGAGGGGTAGGTGGTGGCTGTGGAAGAAAAAGAAATATGTAGGGAAGGTGGTGATGGAGGGAGAAGTGACTTCACCCATTGGCCAGCCCAGAGCAATAGGAGAGGAGAAGCCAGATTTGCCTTCTTGAAAGCAATTTGGCAGGAGGGGGACTTTGGCAGAGGGCAGGAGACAGAGACTGCGCTCGGAGAGCCATCGCTGGAGGAGTCAGCCAGTGCTACAAAGGATCCAAGGAGCCGTCAGCCCCCCCGGCAACATGAGACCAATATTATGACTATATTAATATCCTGTAAGCACTTTGGGGCAGGGACCATCTTTTCCCATCAGTTCATGCTCGTGATTATGTATTAATTAGTACTTGTATTGCAGTAGTTCCTTGGAGTCCCCCCAGTCGTTGAGCAGGGTCCCATTGTGTTAGCTGCTGTGCAAGCACAGAATCAAAGAAAGTACTTGGCACAATGAGGCTCCAGTCCGTGACTTTGGGTATGTCTACACTGGCAGAGTGACAACGCTGGCAGCTACAGCGCCGCTCAGAGAGTGCTGAAGGGAAATGCCGGAGGAGAACGTATATATCTTATGGTGCTGTAAATAGTTAGCATTTACTTGACAGGTTTCAGAGTAACAGCCGGGTTAGTCTGTATTCGCAAAAAGAAAAGGAGTACTTGTGGCACCTTAGAGACTAACCCATTTATTTGAGCATGAGCTTTCGTGAGCTACAGCTCACTTCATCGGATGCATACCGTGGAAACTGCAGCAGACTTTATATATACACAGAGACCATGAAACAATACCTCCTCCCAGGGAGGAGACATTATATATACAGGGAGGAGGTATTGTTTCATGGTCTCTGTGTATATATAATGTCTTCTACAGTTTCCACAGTATGCATCCGATGAAGTGAGCTGTAGCTCACAAAAGCTCATGCTCAAATAAATTGGTTAGTCTCTCAGGTGCCACAAGTACTCCTTTTCAGTTAGCATTTACTGGCTTTCTTTTTTTGAGTATGGAGTTTCTCAATGGGGGTAAACAATTACTGATTATATTTTGCTGGCATATAAAATATGCCCCTTTTTTAAAGTGATCGTCAGAAAAAATAAAGTCGTCTTGTTCTTGGCCCACTCCAGTGGCTGCTATATGCAAATAGTTCAGAATGCTGGAATAACTTTAAAAATGATTGCTTTTGTGTGATGACTAGACTATTGCATTCATACAAATAAATTGGCAACAACTAAAATAAGTACCCTGTCTTGTCCAGAGAGAGACAGAGGCTGAAAAAAAGGATGCTTTCTTTGTGGTGAAACCACTTAGGGGAAAAAAAAAATCTAGCTCTTAATGTGTATCTTTGTTTTTGCCCCAAACCACCAAGTGGCTGGTTCCTTTCATAGCTCTGTCTCCATTGTCATGACACTGTAAATATTTGATCAGTTGTACTCAGCACCTCTTTTGCTAAGAAATAAGAATACATGAGCAAGGAGATAAACTTTTTTTTGCAAAATGTTAGATGAGTTTGCAGAGAAAACAAGTCATCTAATATTCGAGGGCTGTGCTCTGTAGCACAGCACCATCTAGTGTTCAAATCTCTGAAGAGACTAGAAGCTGAACAGCCATCATGTATTTCTCCTTAGCATCTGGTTGGTAGCTGTTTTCAATTTAGTGTATTACATATATCTCTTTGGTAGGCTGCGTTGAGGAGCCTTTAATTTGGGTCCTGCTCTCTCAGTTTCCAAAACTCCCTCTCTGAACTAGATTTAAGAATATGTTGTGCTCTTTTGTGGGTGAAGTGGCAATTTATTCAACTTGGGTACGCTTTTTCTCCTGCTTATTGGAGGATTTTGCATCATTATATGGTCATTCATTGCCAATGTTCGATAAAATTTGATAAGTAAAATTATTTTTTTATCCAATCAAGATGATTTTAAGAAGCAGTGCCGTTGGATTCCCTTTCCTAGAACTGCATAAATAGATATGCCTGCAACTATTGTTCTAGCAAGCAAGACAATGATGAGATTGGGAATATATTTTATACTGGCGTAATCTACAAAGTCAATATCTGGATTTCCAAACTCTCCATCCTCTACCTTTGAGGATGGTTGGGCTCATCCTAAAGATAAGACCACCCTGTAATCCATATCTGGGTTCCCAAACCTCCCAGAATTTGGAGGTATTTCAATCTGATTTTTTTGATTCAGGCCTATCTCTTAATTTATATGAGGCATAAGGAACACTTTTCAGGTCTGATGCTATCATCCTTCAATTTTGTATATGTCTCTTTGTTAATTTCTTATATGGAATATAAGGGACCTATGTCACTTTTGTGCCAGTGGGATAAAACAAGAGTTCTCTACTCTTTTCATTCTGTAGAGTACTTAACATGAAAGATGTTCTCAGACCCAACTCCCCTTCAGACACCCCTCACTTTCCACCTCTTGATTCCCAAGCTATTTAAAAATCTGCACATCATCAGAAGGGGTGGCACAGCTCCCTAGCTAGAACTGGGACCTAAGTCTGAGAATCGCGGCAAGAGAAGATTAATTTCTGAATAATCTCATTTTATTTTCTGTTTAATTGGTAAACCAGACTTAATAAGATGTGAAATGGAGCTAGCGAGTTATAACACCAGAGACCTTTATTTACATCTGCATTTATCAATTGCAGCCCCTACCAAAAATACAGGATACAAACTGAGGGTGCAGTTCTTGTCTTTAAGGTGATTCATGCATTGTTGCAAATCTTGAAAAATCTTCCATTGTGCAGAAGTGTTCAAGGGCAATAGCTCTTCTTCTAAAATTTAGCCAAGGGCAGGATGAAACCCTGAAGCAAAGATTCCAGAATCCTATCAGAACACTGAAGACACCAAATGATGCTATGGAAACCCATCGTTACATTGAATTAGTTTCCCTTTGAACAGTAACATGGAAAATATTTTCTTTTCCCTTTTTGAGCATAGTCTGTGGTGAAATGAATAACACGCAAGAGCAGGCATGTGTACTTCATATATCAAAGTGCCTAGTTTCCACATGTCTGGTATTATATTCACCAGGGTCAATTAACTAGTGACTAAAGATGGTTTCCTTTGGAGACAGACTGGGGTTTTTGGCTGCTAGTTTTTCTTCAATGGTAGGCATCAGAATTTTATGGAAATACGTGTCGGAAACACTGTTTATTATGTAGCTGAAAAAGGTTTCCAATTAACTGCCTCAGCCCATTAAGCCATTTAAAAAAGAAGTCCCCTTGTTGTTATGTTGCTGATATTATTATAAGTAATGGAAGATTCCTTGCAGAAGTGCATTTATATCCATTTCTGGTGAGTTTTCCTGGTAGCTCACAAGGCTGATTTAGTTTGTGTTCCTGAAGACTCCAGTGCAAATGTTAGTAGCCTGTGGACTCAAGTGGGAGATTTATGGATTCTGATGGTGCTGCTTGAAAATTGGTCTCCATAGTGATGAGGAAGGTGATCGACCTAGGAAAGGCTCTTAGTGGGGGGAAGGGTAGGGGAGGAAGCTTTTTGCATCAGTCCTGTAAGACCCTCACAATGGAAAGATGCAGGCTGGAAGTGTCAAAAGCATCTTCTGTGCCAGGTTCATAAAAAAAATAAATAAATAAAGCTTACAGTTTATTAGAGGTAGGCTTCTATCAGTCATATGACAATGGGAGAAATATTTCAGTGATTTTAGGTGTGTAATATAAGTAATAAAAATGTTTCTCCAAAGTGTCTCTTTAGACTTACAGACAACTCCCTACATCAGAGAAAGCCAATCCGCTGGAACACTGCCTTCTGAAAACGCTACCCTCTAGTAAAATCACGGGAAACTGTTTGCTTTTTGGAGTGGAAGCAGGCTATTGGGTGGATCTATCCATTCAGCCCATGGACAGCCTTCCCTGGCCCCAAAACAGGACAAGCCATATGACCTGTTGCTCATTTATTCATTTTGTCGCAGTGATGCCCACATAATGCAAAACACAGAAGACACCGTCCCTGCCCCAAGAGTTAAGGTTGGAGTGACCCAAGTACTTCTTGATGCCAACTGGCGGAGGAACCAGGGGTACACAGGATAACAGGAATGCCCTGAGTTCACCAAAAAGAGTCATGTCATGTCATGTAAGGTCTCTGTTCCAAACGTGTGTCACACGGGTCATCATCATCTTATTTGTGAGATGTATGTATGGAAAATATGTAAGGAGTTATGTCTGTATGCAGAAAATTGTGTTCTCTAGGCTGTGTAGTTAAAGGTAGGACGCTCAAAGGTAGCGTATCTCGAGACAAACTTCTTCAGGTGGAGGTGGGAGACACTTCTCCTCATGGTGGACCATTGTGTAGTGTGTGTCTCACAATAGGCATCTGTTAGCCTACTGAGTCAAATGCTAATGAAGAGTTTGTGGAGCCTTCAGAAGAAAATTAACAGGATGAGATAAACAACAGGGGAGGAGGGAACCCTGCTTTTCAGGTGAAGATCAAAAGATCTAGTCTGGTATAGCTGGTGTGCAGATGAACCACCCTCCTTCCAGGTATCGTTTAGCCTGTGAGGACAAGCCGCCATTGGGCTTGATCTTATGAAAGGGGGATCTCAGCCAACCTTTCTGAAAACGCTGGGAAAAGGACTTGGGGTAAACTACCCTGTAGGAGATAGGGAATGTCTTGTGAGTTAAGTTTAGGCTCTAACAAGTGTGTTATGAGTTTGGTTTTTTTACATGTAACCATTTGTTTAAAGTATTCTTACTTTCTATCATTTGAATCTCTCTGCTGTGATAAGGAACTTGTTCTTGTTTTCACTATCACTCTAAGTGCTGTGTGTGTTAAGTAGAGTGGTGATTGTGAGTTAAAGTTAGTAAGCTGGTGTGTGCTGTTCCTTTGGGCATACTGAATCTGTGAGTGTTCAGTGGAACAGGGGCTGGGCACTGCAGAGACACTCTTGGGGTGTTGGCGTGTGCCTATCACTAACTTGTACAGAGAAAGCAAAGTCTTCGGAGGCCTGGAAGGCAGCTTTTGTGTTGCCAGAGGCTGGTGGAGTCAGGGAGCTGATAGACAGCAGGCACAGACAAGACTTTCTCACACTAAGAGCAGATGGTAGGTGAGGTGCCTCAACAACCTTGGGTACTCCTGGGGACCATCACAGGTACACTTACAATAAGTCCAAACAGCTTTGGGTAAGAAATGCACAGTTAAGGCAACCGAACAACCTTATCTCTACCCTGTAGTCATGCTATGTGGGGAGCAAAAATATGGCAAAAAAATCCAATGTGTCTTTAAAAATCAGTTTAAATCTTTTTTTCAGACCTCAAACTTTACAATCCCTTAATTTTAATCCTGTGGTTATTGATTGACATCAGTACAGGGCAGAGTTAAGGTTGAATGGGTGACTAATGCATTTCTTACCTTAACATATTTGGATTTCTTTTAAGTGTAACCCTAACTTTGAATTCCTTGCATTTGTAGTGTTTGGTGTTGGGATAATTGCAGATCCTTGCAATATTTTTTTTAACCTGTCAATTACTGATACATACTCTGAAATTTAACTCCATTTTAATAGAGTTGTGGTTTTTTGTTTTGTTTTTTTGGTTTGGAGGTATAGTTTGGGGCTGAGAGAAAGGATTGTGATTTACAAGCATAGTGTCAGCATGATGGTGGACACGTGTGGTGTTGGTTCCACATTTTGTTTGGTATTTCTAAACTATCACTAGCTTGCGCTCTCCTACCTACTGACTGGAGATCTTAAAGTTCAGCAACCTCTTCCTTCACTGTCCAGCATTTGTTCTCTCTTTGTGGTAGAACCGTAGATCCATCAATTCAATCCCTTGTCTAATCTCTGTGTGATAGAATACTTTCTCCTTCCTCTGCCCACTGGATTTCTCTGTTTCAGGAGTTTCATAATTTTTTCACAGCATGGGCCTACCTTCCTAGAGAGAGTCTCCTGGACACTTGACTTCAAAGAGCACCACAACCCCACCAGCCTTCTCCTTTGTGATTACCTACCATGCCTATGGCAATTTACTTATGTGGAAGAATATCCTTAGGAAAGTAGTGAATACATTTTCAGTGGTCTTTAATGCAGTGTAGCATCTGGCAACAAAGAGAAGAAACTAGCATCATGTGACCAGCCCACTCTCAACATATCACCAGTGGTCCAAGAACCATGGTTTGAGGAACATTTGGTTTATTTAACCTGTCAAAGCTCTTTATGGAAGACCCACCTATTCAAGTTTCTAATCTATATCACACCCATCACTGATTGAGTGCTGCCAGGATTATAAAAACATACAGTTCTGTTAAGACTGTTGGTGTGCCAAAAAAGTGCGTGTGTGTGTGTGCATCTGGTTTCTTTTTAAACCTCTTTCCTCTGTAGTCAAGGTGTTTATCCTCTTCCAGACCTGCAGTCAGTGGAGTTTGTATAGCACACAGCTGGTGGTTTTCTCTTCAGAACGTGAGCATTAGCCATCCATTTTAGCAAAAAGTGTCCCAGGGCCACCTATGAGCTTGGTTGACATGTGTTATCAGAATGCCAGATTCCTCCACCATGCTATGTGTTTGTAAGGCTTTCCATCACAGCAATTCAGAATATAAGTGTGTGTTCCAGACCTGCATTAACAAGCAACTAATGTAGTTCAATTTCTTTTCTTTTTGCATGTGTGTAGGGGAGGGAAATCAATCAGCTTGCTATTATTTTTAATTAAACTGTCTTGTCAGTAGATGCCAAGATGAAAAGCATATTAAGAATGTTGGTTTAGTTTTAGTTGATTAAATTAAATTGTCAGCTAAAGTCTGACAAATGGGAGATGGCATTAGTAAGATAGTAGACCTGCTTGGCTATATGTACTGGTTTGAACCATCTAGTGTGTGTGTGCGTGTGTGTGTACACCGCTACCTTCTCCTTGGTGTAATCGGGAATGCCCAAAGGTGTGTTGAAAGCTCTGTACTGCAAAGAGCTAATGGAGAGTCTCACCGACCACAGGTTGAAAACCACTGTCCTAGGTGGTCACAGTTTTGTCACAGTCTATGTAGTATTACATGCTGGATTTGGACTCGGAAGACTTGGGTTCGATTCTTGACTCAGCCACAGACTTCCTGTGTGACCTTGGACACTTAATCTACCCCATACCTCAGTCTCTCATCTGCAAAATGGAGATAGTACCTCCCTGCCATGCTGTGGCATTGTGAGGATAAAATCCAATAATGAAATAATAGTGCCCATCTTTAAAAAAAGGGAAGGTGGAGAACCTGGGGAACTACAGACCTGTCACCTCACCTCAGTCCCTGGAAAAATCATGGAGCAGGTCTGCAAGGAAACCATTTTGAAGCGCTTGGAGGAGAGGAAGGTGATCAGGAACGGTCAACATGGATTCACCAAGGGCGAGCCAAGCCTGACCAACCTGATTGATTGTCTTCTATGATGAAATAACTGGCTCTGTGGGGATGGGGGAAGAAGTGAATGTGATATATCTTGACTTTAGCAAAGCTTTTGATACGATCTCCCGCAGTATTCTTGCCAGCAAGTTAAAGAACTATGGACTGGATGAATGGACTATAAGGTGGATAGAAAGCTATGTCTAGTTGGCAGCCGGTATCAAGCAGAGTGCCCCAGGGGTCAATCCTTTGGCTAGTTTTGTTCAACATCTTTATTAATGATCTGGATGATGGGATTAATTGCACCCTGAGCAAGTTTGCAGATGACACGAAGCTGTGGGGAGAGGTAGATATGCTGGAGGGTAGGGATTGGGTCCAGACTGATACCTCCTGAGGTCTCTTCCAACCCTGATATTCTATGATTCTGTGAATGTGAGCAACTCAGGTACTGTGATGAAAAGAAGAGGTGCCTAAAGATTCCTGAAATGTGCACTGATATTAATATATATTTGTATGTTAACATGTGTACAGTAATACAAATCAACAGTGCTACAGAATATGAAACAACCGTCTGAAGATTCCATTGCTGTCAACACTACTTTGTGTTTGGAGGCAGTGAGTTCTTACAAAGTTGATAGCTCTTAGTCGAGGGTAGGAATGCCGGGGGTTGTGCCCCGTCAGCATAATGCTGAGATTGCTCTAGTGTTGCTGCGACCTGCATTGTGTGTTGGTAATAGTCTCCTGAGTCAGGTTTAGAGCTGCAAAATGTCATCACATCACTTGGTGATCACATTTTGCCACACTGTTATCACTGCATCACATTACTGTCGAGCTCCAGTATGTGGTAATTCTGGCTGCAGAGACCATGTGCTTAGTGCATGGTTGAGAGCAGGAGGGTTTTGCATTTTAATCTTTAAGAAGTAGGTTGTGATTGATGGAAAAAAGAGAGCCTCCTCGTCATGGGGGTGTGTGTGTGTGTGTGTGTAAGTAAGAGAAAGAGGGTGGGAGGTGTTGAAGGGAGGAGAGCCTCAGACTCCTAAAGGGATGTGTAAAAACCCTGAGATACAGTTTGTTACAGTGCTCACCATTAAATACCCAGCACCTACCACACTACGGTACTTGAGATCCTGTAGTTATTTTCTATTCTTACATAAGAAATTACTTTTAGAGTCTGAGATCCCTGGGGCCTGGTTCTCATTTGCTCTAAGGCCTCTTTATACCACTCTGACAGTGTAAAGGGGCCTTAGTGCAAATGAGAATCAGATCTTACCGCATGCATGGGTGTGTGCAGTAACTGTTTACTGATGGCTGCTTGTACCTGCAGGGTATAATCAGAGTAGTATATGAGAGTCATGTTATTTGCCTAATTGGGAAAAGATTCCATTTTTGTTGGTTTACTGTTTTTTGGGTTTTTTTGCTAGCTAGAGGGGAAAATGTGTGGAATTAGTTATAGGAATAGAGGTGAATGGGTGATATGGTCAGGTATGTATTCTTTTCAATTTTACTGATTAACTCAGAGCACTGATTGTCATAGCATTCATATTTCCACTCTGACCAGAGAGATTTCTCTTCACTACTTTCTGCTACAATCTCCCCTTGCAGTTGAGAGGCCAGTCTACAAATCATTGTAAGAGGCAGCAGTTCTGCATGAGGAATTACTTTTTAATTTTATCAGGGAGGACCAGATGCACTGGAGTGAGCCACATAGGGGAACTGAGAATCAGCTTCACGATGGAGGAAGTGAATGGAAGTCCAGTGCTTGTTGAATAATACAATTTCTTGCACAAAAATAAGAGTGCTAGCAAGATGGCTCATGCTGTAATAACTTAAAATTTCAAGGCAACAGCTTTATTCTCTCATGTATATTTGCTTAGCATGGTGACAGCACCCACTAGTCAGACTGTTTCATTGCGTATGTGGGGGAACTGTCCTGTAGTGTGTGCGAACTTGGCGTTCTGTCACTGTTTGTTAGTTTATTTCAAACAGTAACTTCTGAGAAGTTCTCCAGTGTAAAATAATGGCCTAAAAGACACATTTTTGGTGGGAAAGCCTTTTTCCCTTCCCAATCTCTCCTTGTAGTGAAACACTACGTTGTTCCTTAAAACAACAACCCTGATTTACTTGTTACTCAGCTTCATGTACTGTTTGCCTTTTTGTTTTTCAGTCTACAAACAAATGCGATAAACTTCATTAGTTCCCTAGGTCACATTGAACGTTGTGTAGACAGGAATTCACTGGAGTATTTTGGTGTCTGGTAAAACAAAGGGGAACTTCTAAAGGGTGGAAAAATGCCCAGCTAGTGAAGAAAATGTGGCTTTTTATACTATTTTTGTAAAGAAACAGATCCTCTTTGGACGAGAGGTATAGTAATAGAGTAACATAAGAATTAGCCTTAGCCACAATTAGTTTGCGTTTCTAGATTATAGAAAGTTGATCAGGTTAGTATGGAAGTTACTGGGTTTAAAAGAAAAAAGCCCAAAACTTCAGAGAGTGCAGGAAATGCTCACGGACACTGCTGGTAAGCTGGGGTTGGAAAATAAAATGATGACTTTGACTGCAAGGTCAGTTTTAATGTTCTATGTATGACAACCACATCTGTGTGTGTGGGAGGCAGGATTCCTATGAGAGTTGGACACTCTAAGAACAAGGGGTTAGGGACAATGTATAAGATTAAACAGTTGCAAAATTTGTTTTAAAAAGCAAGTTACCATTCAAATATAAATTGAGTTAATTAATGTGGACAGAGGGAACAAAAGAAAAATTAATTCACATTATACGTGTAAAAATGGTTAAGGCAATAGTGGCTGTTCTGTCTTATAGTTTCAGGTCTGAAAATGGTAGCATTTTAGAGGGATATTCTGCAATGCTTTGATTGAGGAGGGGTGGGTGGGTTTTGTGCTGAAATGGCAGCTCTGAGTCACACGGTATTAGACCGAGGAGTTCAGCAGGAAGTAAAGGAATGTGAACTCAGAAAAACAGCAAAAAGATTTCAGACCACAAGGTTGTATACGACATTTCACCACAGGATTTGAAACACTGGAAGTGAAATGGAGTGAATCAGGCTGCTCATGTGACTGTGGATGTGAAAGGATGTGTACCACAGGGGCAGGAAAATCAGATAGTCAAGGATTGGGTGAAGGTGCTGCTAATAGGTTCAGTTTGGATTATTGGCGCACACTCCACATAGCTAGGAAATGGATACAAATTGTGTGAAAGGAGAGTTTATTTGAAATTCATAGTCCATATAGTTAAGAGCCCTAAGACCTGACTTTGTGGGAAGTTTCTTGTGTGAGTGGTTAGTGAAACAAACCACTGTGTTAATATATGGAGGGTGCTTATGTGATAAATTGGAGAGGTATGTGATGTATTGCCACCATGTACCCTGCCCACTAGCCCACCTCCCCAGGACTTATCCTAACAGTCCACATGCCAAAGCAACCTCAAACAACCCACCCAAACTTCCTTCTGCATGGGCCCAAAGAGGCAGTCCTGGGATGGTAACAGCCTTCTCTGGAAAAAGATGTCGTCACAACTTTAATGTTCAGCATCTCTCAGCCTTGCAGGACTAAAAATGGGGGATTTATTTCCTGGAAAGGGACATTTCCCATGTTCCCCATTGGAACATACAAAGACTTCAAAGTCATGACATTTTTCTGATACATATTTCTTGATTTAGTCCTAAGTGAAGCACGGGATCTGGTCCAAGAGGTGAATATAGTATAATGTAATTAAATTTTACATCTGTGTGTGTATAATACCCAAGAAACCCACCACACTGGCATTTAACTTCAAAGAAGGGGAACTGCATAAGAATGAGAAATCTAGTTAAATGGAAATTAAAAGGAACAATCACAAGAGTCAAATGCTTGCAAGCTGAGTGGTGACTATTTAAAAACACCATAATAGAGGCTCAAACGAAGTGTATACTGTAAATAATAATTAATAATTAATAATAATAAACAAGAGGACAAAAAAAAATTCCACAATGGCTAAACAGCTAAAATAGGCAGCTAGAGGCAAAAAGGTATCTTTCAAAAATTTGAAGTCTAAAATAGAAAGGAGCATAAACTCTGGCAAGTCAAGTATAAAAATATAATTACGGAGGTCAAAAAAGAATTTGAAGTCTAACTAGCAAAAGACATTAAAATCTAACAGCATTTTTTTAAAAGTACATCAGAAGCAGGGAGCCTGCCAGACAGTCAGGCCATTGGATGATCAAGGTGCTAAGGAAGATGAGGCTGTTGTGGAGAACTAAATGAATTCTTTGCATTGGTCTTCACTGCAGAGGATGTGGGGAGATTCCCACACCTGAAACATTCTGTTTAGGTGACAAATCTGAGGACTGTCCCAAACTGAGGTGTCAGTAGAGGAGGTTTTGGAACAAATTGATAAGTTAAACAGTAATAAATCACCAGGACCAGATGGTATTCGAAGAATTCTGAAGGAACTAAAATATGAAATGGCAGAACTAATTTTTGTATGTAATCTATCGCTTAAATCAGCCTCCGTATCAGATGAGTGGCAGATAGCTAATGTGATACTGATGCTTAAAAAAGGTTCCAGCGTTCATTCTGGCAATTATAGGCCACTAAGCCAAACTTCAGTAGCTGGCAAATTGTTTGAAACTATAGTAAAGAACAGAATTATCAGACACACAGATCAATACAGTATGCTGGGGAAGAGTCAACACAGCTTTTGTAAAGGGAAAATCACATTTCGCCAATCTATTACAATTCTTCGAGGGAGTCAGCAATCATGTGGACAAGGATGATCTAGTCGATGTAGGGTACTCGGACTTTCAGAAAGCCTTTGACAAGGTCCCACACCAAAGGCTCTTAGGGAAAGTAAGCATTCATGGGATAAGAGGGAGTGTCCTCTCATGGATTGCTAACTGGTTGAAAAATAGGAAGCAAAGCGTGGGAATAAATGGTGAGTTTTCACAACGGAAAGCAGTAAATTGCAGGGTCCCCCAAGGATCTGTGCTGGGACCAGTCCTGTTCAACATGTTCATAAATGATCTGGAAAAGGGGGTAAACAGTGAGTGAATGAAATTAAACTACGTAAGCAAATTGGGAAGAGGCCAACTCAGGTTTATTCCAGAGCTCAGCCCTGCCACAACATATAAAAAAAACAACCAACTCAACTAATCACACACAAGACAGAAGAATTACATCATCAGAAAAACCTTGCAGTAGCTCATGCACAGGGCCCTACCAAATTCACAGCCGTGAAAAATACGTCACAGTCCATGAAATCTGGCCTTTTGTGTGCTTTTACCCGGCTATACAGATTTCATGGGGGAGACCAGCGTTTCTCAAATTGGGGGTCCTGACCCAAAAGGGAGTTGCGGGGGGTCACAAAGTTATTTTAGGGGGGTCAGGGTATTGCCACGCTTAGTTCTGTGCTGCCTTCAGAGTTGGGCGGCCCGAGAGCGGCAGCTTTTGGCCAGGTGCGAGTCCAGCTCTGAAGGCAGCACCTTGTCAGCAGCACCATAGAAATAAGCATGGCAACACCATACCTTGCCACCCTTGCTTCTATGCTGCTGCTGGCAGTGGCTCTGCCTTCAGAGTTGAGCTCCTGGCCCGCAGCCACCGCTCTCCGGCTGCCCAGCTCTGAAGGCAGCGCTGCCGCCAGCAGCAGTGCAGAAGTAAGGGAAGCGGTACCGCAGCAACCCCCCCCCCCCCACACACACACTCTTTTTTTGAGTCAGGATCCCTACAATTACAACACTGACATTTCAGATTTAAATAGCTGAAATCATGAAATTTACGATTTTTTAAATCCTATGATCATGAAATTGACCAAAACGGACCCTGAATTTGGTAGGGCCCTACTCGTGGATGATCATGAAAAAAAGACACTGTAATCTAGCAACTTCTGAGTGCTGATTTCACCCTTTTATGAATATTACAGAACGCCACAGATTATTTTGGATTGAAGTGGAAGAGTCAAAATCTAGGTTTCAGAGTAACAGCCGTGTTAGTCTGTATTCGCAAAAAGAAAAGGAGTACTTGTGGCACCTTAGAGACTAACCAATTTATTTGAGCATGAGCTTTCGTGAGCTACAGCTCACTTCATCGGATGCATACCGTAGAAACTGCAGCAGATATTATATACACACAGAGACCATAAAACAATACCTCCTCCCACCCCACTGTCCTGCTGGTAATAGCTTATCTAAAGTGATCATCAAGTGGTTTTTGGAGGGGGGTGAGGGGATGAGAGAACCTGGATTTGTGCAGGAAATGGCCCACCTTGATTATCATGCACATTGTGAAGAGAGTTGTCACTTTGGATGGGCTATGACCAGCAGGAGAGTGAGTTTGTGCGTGGGGGGGTGGAGGGTGAGAAAACCTGGATTTGTGCTGGAAATGGCCCAACTTGATGATCACTTTAGATAAGCTATTACCAGCAGGACAGTGGGGTGGGAGGAGGTATTGTTTCATGATCTCTGTGTGTATATAATGTCTGCTGCAGTTTCCACGGTATTCATCCGATGAAGTGAGCTGTAGCTCACGAAAGCTCATGCTCAAATAAATTGGTTAGTCTCTAAAGTGCCCCAAGTACTTCTAGTCAAAATCTAGTTTGTCCAGGATGCTGCTCGACTAGAGCGTTGAAATAAAGGAATGAAGTTATGTCAGGAAACCTGTGGTGATCATGTGATTGTATTTTAGCCTAGGAATTTATAATTGCCACAGTAGCAAGCACTGGAAGAGCTCGCTGCATTTCTGCCCCTTTCGTGGGGTAATAAATAGGTGATGCCATGCAAGGACTGGCTCGCTAGTGCTGCTGCTCGCTGAATGGAAATGCTGGTAAGAGAGTATCAAAGAGCTCATTTGTGCTCTCCTGATATCCTGGACCATCAGCAATGCCATGAGACTGCAGCAGTAGCTGTGTAGTATAGTCTTCAATAGAGCCAGTGGCTCTTTAAACAATTAACTTATCATGTACATTTTAAAACAGAGACCAAAACTGAGGGCCAGCGGAAGGGAATGATTCTCTTATAATAATTTTATCTTCCACCAGGTTCTGAATGATATAATCCCAGTACTGGATAAAACTCTGTATAATTTGATTTCCAGGCACTCAGGTATCTCCCCTTCCCCCTCCCCCCCCATGGGCATAATACAGACCCTTTGAACTAACTGACAACTTAATATAAACACGTTTGGGTAATTATTCGAATGGGGCCGTTCTGGCTGCTCCTTGGTTTTCGAAAGCAGATGCTCAATCGTTTGAACGCTGTTCATTTTCTTTAATAATCTGTGTTGTGAACAGAGCTGTAATATTGTAAATATTAGAGGGCAGATTCTGTTCTGACTTGCCCTCTGTGCAGCACCATTGACTTTAGTGAGATTTCATGGGGTTGTAAGTCTGGGCTGTTAGATATCAGTAGAAATGAAAGAAGAATCAGAAATCAGCTGGAGTTAAACAGTGCTCATGTGACGGCAGTTTGCTGTCACTTTTTTTGCCTTTTGAGCTGTAGCAGCAGACTTTATGCCTACTCTGAACACAATCCCCGCACGCATTCCCTCCCTCTCTGTTTCTCTTGGCTCTTGTTAAGCTCCACAGCTTGTCTTGTGGGACCTTTCCAATGAGAGAGAGGGAAAGGAACACCACTGATTTTTCTACAGTGCAAATTGAGCATGAAATGGGCAGTGTGGAAACGGCTAACAGGGTTACAGAGGGAGATCTTAAACGAGGCACGATCATCCGAAGGAGCAGCAGCTGCAAAAGGGGAGAGCAACTGAGCTGAATGTGGGGAGTCTAATTTGATTTTTGCTAGGCTGGAGTTCCTGCATTTCGGAGCTGATGCCTGGAAGGTTTTTTCAATTAGCTGCTGGGAAACTAAGGAGAGACCTGGAACTGCTAGGCCTTGGCTAGGGATCCCATCCATGGAAAGAATAGATCATTGTAGCAGGGGTAAGTGGAATGCGGACTTGCAGCGATCTTACACATTGTACAAAGGATCTTTATTGTTTATTTTCCTTTCACTGTTGCAAAATCTTAAAATCTAGATCTACAACTAGTGGGGAAATGCCTTTAGCTTGGCACCAAATGTTAACAGGAAAATAAAGCGAATGAAAGAGACTACAGCTTAATAGGCAGCGTTTTCCATGTAGAATTTTCAGATCTATCTGAAAGGGGCTTTTGAGAAAATCTCTTACTTTACAGCATTAAATCCAAGGATGAAGAAAAATTATCAGATTTCCCTCTCCCTTTTTCTTCCTCCCCCATATTAACCTTTGGCCTGTTGGCAGGGTTTATACACTGAGGAAGTCAGTGTGAATAACAAAGTTACTGCAGTATAAACGGTTTATCTTTAAAAACAGCCTTGTGTTTTTTTAATTTCCCACCCTGTCCAATAAATCTGAATGATTTTTTAATTATTATTATTATTTTGTTTTTAAGTTGTAGTACATTCACCAGTATTAATTTCAGGAACTGCATTTTATATTGATGTACTTCTGCTCTTAGTTGTTGCTAATAACACACAGAATGTGTTTTCATTGATGAAACTGGATTTATTAGAGAGTGTGCGTTTTAATTGATTTAAATGTTAGCAGTCTTTTTTTCCTCCCTATATTAATCGTTTCCTTTCCCTTTCTCCCCTAGAAACAGTCCTTGGAATAGAGAGTGAGAGGGAGTGCATACACACTCCAAACTTTAATACTCATTCGGAACTTACTTAATATCTTAAGGTTCTCAAGATACAGGTGATACCGAATAATGCACAAGGGCATCTAATTCAGGGCTTAGATGCCATGCTACAGGACCTATAGAGAAACCCATGATGGACAGATAAAGCTTTCCAGAGGGTTAGGAGCAATTTTTCATTTCATAGCCAATAAATAAGTAGCTCAACAGGATCAGTTTTTGCTTCCTGGACTTGTCAAGAATGAGGCTTTTAAAAACCATGCTAGATACAGCTAATTCGGCGCTAGGTTGAACTCTGAGTAAGAGGGCACAGATAGGTGCATTGGCCCAGAAGGTGCCCCAGAAGGAATTGTGGCTCTCTGAGAGTTACCTCTTGCCCTGGGACAGGGAGGGATAGTAAGTTACTTCAGCTTTTCCAGAATACAGCTTATTGTCCTTCCCCCGCCCGCCCTCCCACAAACACACTTTGCATCATTTCAGCTCTGCTGGCTTTCATTTGCCCATTTGCTTTCCCTGGAGCCTGCCTTCTCCATTCCACCTGGATCTGTGATCCAGCCGGACCATGCAAGGATAGGGAAAGGCCCTTTACTTCTCTGCCTGGCCACCTAGGGCTGAGTGACAACTGAGCCCTCCACTTGTAGCACCACAAATGAAAAGACCCCCCTCAGTGTCCTGTTATCTCTCTCTCAAGGGGACACTGTGATGCAAATCACACAGTAAGGAAAAAACACCTGCCTTCAGCTCAGAGAAACCAACAGAACTTTAAACACTGATGCTACTTGTAATCCTTTCTGGGGTGTGTTTACCTTTTTGCAGCGGGAATGGTGCCACTAGACTTGGCTGATCTTGCTGCTTTTACTCTCACTTGGTTCTCATGTCAAGTTGCATTGTTTGCAGTACTGCTGACCCCAAAAGTTCCATAATCGTGAGGTAAGTCTGAAAAAAGTCCTGACCTTGGCTTAAAAAACCATGAGGGTTCCTTTTAATTAATAATAGCTTTGGGCTCTTTTTTGTTCTGCTTCTGGTTCCTGAGGGTGCACTTGTTGTGTTTTCACATTTTGGAAGCTGAAATTCTCACCGAATCACTTGGACTCGGTGAGCCTTGGCCTTTAAGAAATCTACCAGTCGTTTACTCATTTCATTTAAAGGACACTTCCCATTAAATGTGCTCCAGTGTATGTTTCTGAAACTCTTATTTAAAAACAATATCCCCTCCCGCCCCCATATTTGGGGCCTAACTTACCCTGAGGTGTCTTTTTCAGGAAGGATGGCAGTGCATGTATCTAGATCTTTGTCACTCATATAAAAGTAATGTGATCATATATCTTAAAGTTTAATGTGTCCTTGCAAACGCTTTTATTAAGGAAATATTTCATTTATGTGATAATTGTTTTATGGGGAAATGATTTGAAATAGATTACCCTTGTTCCTCAAGATCACTTTAATTTCCTTTTGGCTGCTTTACTCTTATTGCTTTCTTTGCTTCATGGGTAAGCCGGGACATCTGCACAGCAGACCACATGGAGGCTACAAGCAGTGCAATGAGCACTGCTTTCATCCAGCAGAAATGACCTGTGGTCTTTCAAGGGGTGTCGGCACTCAGACACACTCTCATGAAAATACTGTGGCTGTAAAGTAAGACACCACCCACCCCTCCCTTGTTTGTGAAATTGGAATGTTCCGTTTTCTTGGCAGAATAAAATGCTTATGTAATCAACAGCATGCCATAGTAGTGATAGTGTGTTTGGATGTCAGATACCTACCTGACATCTAAAAGTCGGGTCACAAACTTGCCAACATGACTGTGTCAGAGGTGTGATGAGCTCTGATTTGTCACCAACAGAGCTGTACTGGCAAAAGTTAGATTATACCAGCAAAACAACGCTTTTGCCAGTATAGCTTATTTCATTTGGGGATGGTGGAATAAGCTATGCTGGCAAAAGCTGGTGTAAGCTATGTCCATGCTACGAGCGCTTGGCTGGTAAATGATACCAGCACGGTTGTACCGGCAAAGCCTTCAAAGTGTAGATCGAGCCTCATTGTTGAGAAATAACAGGCTGACGTATATTCAGCAAATTGAGGGATGATTCCTGTATCACCACATGTCTTATATGGCACTTACATTATTAAACAGAAATTATGATTTAGGATTTATATATGATTTAGTATGATTAAATATAAAGATGCCCAGGAATTTGTGTGCATTTATTTTAAAATTCTACCTCGCCCCTCCAGAAATACTTATTCTATCTATATCTCTATTTTTATTTGTTTATGATTTATGAATATCCCCAAAGGTGGGCCCGTCTTACGATCTGGGCACTCTTGCTTGATTTGCCTGTTGATCACCAAAATCACATAGTGAACAGCTCTCCCACGTAAAAGTGGTCACTAATAAGTCCTCTAAACAAACACAGTATTGCCAACCCCACACATGAAACAATGGTGAATCATGCACCCCAAAATCATGAAATTAAAAAAAAAATGTTTTTTTTCATGTTTTGGTATTTGAGCCTTTAATACTCATTTCATATTTCCAAGCTTTTCTCCGAAACATGGGGAGTGGAAACTAACTTACTTAAAAAAGGCAGAAAACTCAGATTTTCATATAATCATAGGACTCCAGGAGCTGGGCTTCCAGAAAAACACCAAAAATACATTCATAAAAAGCACCCCCACCAAAAGCAAATAATGACAACCACTTCTTCTCTACCTCTTCCCAAATTCCCTAGAGAAAAGGAATTCTGCAAGCCTGGAATGCTAACAAATCCAAGGTTTAGCATCCCAAGGTAAGAAGCAAAATACAGCCACTGGCCCTTATAGAGAATGCCCTGCCGACATCCACCTTCTCTCTGATACCAAGTAGGCTTCAGCTCCAGCATCTTTGCTGATCACAAGTTCTGTAGCCTGGCATGGGGAGTGGGAGTTGGCTTCTCCAATAGCCAAACCATTTAGGGTTTTAAAGAAAAGTAATACCAATATATTCCACCCAGAAAACCTGCAAGTGGCAAATACAGCTCGTGGAGCACTGCATGGTGTTATGTACTCTCAGCCAATCGGCAAATGCAATGCCCAAGGCTATGGTCTGGGCACAGCCCTGTGGAAGGCTTGTTTTTAAATGTCTGTTGTATTAACTTCATGAAAATATTCTGCTTTCAAACTTTAAAAAGGTTTTGATGCTTAATATAGACCAGATCCTGATTGACTGCAGCCATATAATTAGAAAAGTGCATATATAAGTGCCTGTGTCTGAAGATCATTCTCTCACACATTTACAGTGAATGAACCATCAAATCAGGCAAAAAAGCCTGCAACTTAGTACAGGTCTGTTTTGAGAAGGGAAGCTGTAAAATCATTTTGTGTGTCTCAATAACTTTGAGATCAAACACGCTCAGTTTACAGGTAATGTTATAAAGCTGCCAGCACTGACCATTCAGCCTGGGAACTGAGAGTCAAGATGAGTTATTTCCAACTTATGTATCATCACAAGCAACGAAGGGTTCTTCAGGATAAAAAATTCTGTCCTCCTCTCTGTAATCCCATTTTCTTCCTCCAGCATATTAGCCTCATGCACATGAGATTGAATTTTTTTGAATAACTGTGCCACTGTGTGTTCCCATGCCAGGACATAAAGGGCTGTGTGGGAGTGAAAGTAACAAAATTAGAAAGATGTAATTCTGAAAAATAAATCCTGGAAAATAAGTTTATGCATAATTTCTTGGAAAGCTTTCCCCAGTAGAAAAAAAGTCTTTCCCAGTCAAAACTGTGCTTACAATAAAATAGCAAAACGGCATATTTACCAAAACCCACTTTTAGAATGAGCATCATTTATAAGAAAGAGAGATGCAGGTAATCGAGTCAATGCACTCATTTGAGATTAAGTAGTGTCTGAGTCACCGGAGTAGTTTAGGAGTTAGTGAAAATACTGTCTGTTGTCCTTGAGTAACTTTGAATTTGAAAAAGGAGGGAATAGCTCCTGTTTCTAGTGTCACCTGTTGAATATAACCTTTGTAATAAACTGAAAGAGTACATTTGGCTTCATGACTGTGTAGCATTAAAGCTTTGTTTCAATTAATTTTTAAGGGCGTGATACTGAGACGTGCCAGGTAGTGCTGGTTAGGAATCCTTCAGCTAAATGTCATTTCACTGGAAAATGCTGATTTGTTGAAACCAGATCTTTTTGCAGAAACATATTGGTTTCAACATAACTTTTTGGGGGAATAATTCTTAAGTCCGAGATGGAATTGAGAGAGCCTGACTATATAGCTTTGTGGGTAGGGCACTTGCCTTGAATGAATCGCACAGAGTAGGGATTTGAACCTGGGATTTTCACACCCCAGGTGAATGTCCTAATCAGGTGGGTGGGTGTCTGTCTGTCTCTTTCTCTCTCTCAGAATGAAAACACATTTTCCGTTTTTGCTGAATTAAATTCTTGGTTTTGGCCAGCCCTAGTGCCAAATGCCCTCACTCCAGTTGACATGAATGGAAGCTGAGGGCAGTCTGGACCTCACAGGGTGCTGCAATATTACATAAATACTTAATTTCCCTTTTAACTGTGATGAGGCTTTTAGGACATGGTGTATAACTGAGCAACATAATTTAAAGTGAGAGTGATTCTTAATCTTCAACAGTGGAAATAAATGAGAAGAGGCCAAATCTTGTAGTGCTTTCTCAAGGCACCTCTACCCAGACTCCCCTTGAGTTTTGTCTGAGTAAATACGCTGTGTGTGACAGGATTTGGCCCTGGATATTTTTTAACTAGGGATAGAAATAGTTTGCAAGAAAAATTAGCCTCATATTTCTTGCTTTTGTCTATCAGATGTCATTTTCACCCAATACGTACATTCCACAGCAATGGATAAAGGTGACATTTGTACTGTGGTTTCACTCGTCTGATTTGCTAAGTTGCACAAACATCATAAATTAATGAGAGGACTGACTTCAAGGGGCATTAAAAGTGTGGTGGTTTAAAAAGAAAAAAATGAGTTCCAAATATTATCAGAAAAATCATCAACTAATAGTGGTTTAGACATTTAATGAGCTTTTTCTATAGCTGAGCATGAGCAGCTGCAATTTCAACTGCATGTATCTGGCTGCCTTTGCCAGGGAGTAACCTTAAATTCCATTTTGGAAAAAAATAAAAAGATTACCAGATTTCCTTGGAACAATGACATGCTCTTAGCCAGGAAAAGTATCAACCTTTCCACTGACTTATAACTCCTGGCAAGAGACAGCTCATGGTTCTTTAGCATTCTCCCCATCTCTTCTGACTTGATAATTCTACGTTTTGCACAGCAGTGACTAATGGCCGGGTTTCTGAGATGCAGGGTGATTGTATTTGGGTTGGTTGCCGTTGTTGAGAAGGGGAATTGATGTATTATTTGTGATAAATGCATTGCAGTACTTCACCAGACATGTATTAGACCTCCCTAGGGGTATGTCTGCCTTGCAGTTAACTCGGGTGATCGTTTCTGGGGTTGGAATAGCCCTGGTGTGAGCAGCCACTCTGCAAAGTCATATCCTAATCACCATGTGCTCACTGGTGCTGCACTCCCCATTGTGTGTCACTGGGATGTCCCACAGCTCCTTGTGCTATAGCAAGCTGAGCTGCTCTGTTCTTTCTCAGTGACTTGTGGGAGAATCTGTCTGTCCTCTGGGCACAGGGGGTGCGTGGAAGGAAGAATTGTGGGAACACATTGGAGGACTATCAACTCTCAAGCAATTTAGCCTGAAGTCCTCATTGGAAACTGGGTGGGTTACCAGCCCGAGTGAAAGCGGCATCTGGTTTGTAATGCTTCCTTCCCCCGCCCCTCAGCTAGCCTGATTGGAAGCATCACGTTACTCAGGTCAAAGGGTTTTATGTAGGGACAAGAGAGGGCTTTAGGAAGAAACCACTGGAAAGAGCCCTGACTAATTCTGCAGTGAAGACATTCTGGGTATGTGTCTGCATAGGTTTGAGGTAGGCTGCCCATCCTCCACTTTCCTTTGCTTTTGTTCTTCTGTGTGGCTCAGCCATTCCCTAATGATGCTTTCTCCCATTTCCCCATGTCCTTCCCATTGTCCTAGCAGTGCTGAGAGATCACCAACTGGGAGCTCTCTCTTGTGGGGCACTTGCCTTTGCCTTTTGGAAGGGCTGTCTCAAAAGAAACCAGTATCTCATGTTGTCTGGAAATATCAATGCCTATCCCCTTGTGTACATCCATTGGTCTAGTAATAGTTAAAGTTAGATGAAAGCCAGTGCTACACTGCTTTGCAAAATTCGGCTTGTCCCCTCTTTTGCAGAGAGCAACTTCTTTGGACAATTACATTCTGGGTGGGTGAGCGTAGTTTGTGCCTTGTCTGCTAAATGTTCCTGGCACATTTTGTGAGGGTGGGTGCCCAGAATATTATATAGTATGTAGATCAAACCCAGTATTATCAGAAACAGAACAGCATATTCAGCAGTGTGTCAATTGATGCACTTAATGTGGAGGGTCAGGGACAAGGGCATGCTCTGTCAATATCTTGTCCTGAAATGCAGAAAATGGATTTGACAGCATGGGTTGGTAGCAGATCTGTGATCTTGAGTACATATTCTGCTGAATGATACAGAAGTCAACCCCCTGTGGCCCAGGTCATCAGCACCAGAACTTTTCCCTGCAAAGGTTCTGTGAGTGGAACTTTTTCAAGGAGCCATTCACAAGGCCCCAAATACAATAATACCTCTTAAAATACAGACTTCTCTGCTTTTGATGTCGCACAGTCATTGCACAGTTACCACAGACATTTGCTTGGGAGAATTACCATGAAATGTTCCATAAACTCCCCTGCACTTGGTCATAAAGATATTCTAAGGCAGGGGTCGGCAACCTATGGCACGCGTGCCAAAGACGGCATGTGAGCCGATTTTTAATGGCACGCTGCTGCCTACCAGGTCCCAGGTGCTGGCCCTGCTCAGCCCGCTGCCGAACCCAGGCAGCGGGCTGAGCGGAGCCGGCAGCCAGGACACCGGCAGCTGGGACCCTGGCAGGTAGCAGCGTGCCATTCAAAATCCTGCCCGCCCTGGCCCGCTCTTCTCCGCCCTGCCCCCTGTGGGGGCGGGGTGAAGAAGCTTGGTCCTGCCAGCTACTGCTGAAGGGCAGGCAAGCTCCCCTCTCCCCCTCCTCTTCCCCCAGCGTGCTGGGTTCCTGCCCCTCCTCCTCTCCCTCCCTACTGCCGATCAGCTGATGGCCATTGCGAGGGAGGGGGAGGGAGGGGGAGAAGCAAGCCGCACCCTGCTCATTGCTCTGGGGAGGAGGCGGAGAAGAGGTGGGGAAGGGACCTTGGGGAAGGGGAGTGAAATCAGGGCATACCCCCTCCAGCCCCCTGCCATGAGCTGCTCTGGGCAGGGGGCTGGGAGCACCCCCACGACCCTAGCCCATACCCCCAGCCCTCTGCCCTGACCCCTGCACCCCCCCCCATACACTCCCAGCCCTCTGCACTGATCCCTGCAACCCCCATGAGCCCAGCCCTGACTCCAGAACCCCACACACATACCCAGCCCCCCACACCCTATGCCCTGACTCCTGCACCCCCCTCACATGCCCCCAGCCCTCTTCCCTGACTCCTGCACCCTCCTCACACACCCCCAGCCCCTGCCCTGATTCCTGCACTCTCAGACTTGCCCAGTCTCCCCATACCCCATGCCCTGACTCTTGCACCCCCCCACATTCCCACCCCCACCCTGAACACCAAACAGGAGTTCCTGCACCCCTCGCACCAAATGGGAGCTGCCCAGGTAAGCACTCCACACCCAAACCTCCTGCCCCAACCCTGAGCCCCCTCCCTCATTCTAGCTACTGACCAGACCCTACACCCCAACCTCCAACCTGCTCCTTCACCCCCAGCCCTGTGCTCAGTGCACTCCCACCCTCAGCTCAGTGCAGAGAGAGAGGAAGAGAATGGGCTAGAACCAGGGAGAAGGTAGGTACCCACTCTATGTGGGCAGGGCCGGGATCCCAGACTGGCAGTGGGCTGAGCGGGGCTGGCAGCCAGGCCCCTGGCTGGCAGGAGCTGGCGGACAGAATCCCAGACCGGCAGTGGGCTGAGCCGCTCAGCCCACTGCTGGTCTGGGGTCCTGGGCACCAGCCCTGCTCAGCCCGCTGCCGGTCTGGGGTTCTGGCTGCCGGCCCCTTGCCAGCCGGGGTCCCGGCCGCAGGCTCCACTCAGCCTGCTGCCGGCCTAGGTGAACGAAACCCCTGGCTGGCAGCGGGCTGAGCGGGCCGGTGGTGTAAGATCAGCATTTTAATTTAATTTTAAATGAAGCTTCTTAAACATTTTGAAAACCTTGTTTACTTTACATACGACAATAGTTTAGTTATATAATATATAGACTTAGAGAGAGACCTTCTGAAAAATGTTAAAATGTATTACTGGCACGTGAAACCTTAAATTAAAGTGAATAAATGAAGACTCAGCACACCACTTCTGAAAGGTTGCCGACCCCTGTTCTAAGGTCTTGTGAGAGCTCACGCAGTGACTGTGCCAAGGGTCAGATTTTCCCAGAGGTAGTCCTGAGTCAGTGTAGGTTGTGTTGCCCCCACAACATGATGGGGCTTGGCAAGTGGTTCTATGTATTCAAAACACCTTTCTGTGATGGGAAGGTGAATGTGGGGTTCAGGAGAGTTAATCTTGCTTCGGTTAATTTCAGTGGAAGCGGATTTGGGTCTGGGGTACGCTTTTGGGGTGAAGCATGCTTTCAACAGCTTTTCGTACCTCAAATAGTTATCTTTCCACCCTAATTATTATTACTTAAAGGAAACCTAGACATGTTTTTGAGTAAAATGCAGGTAAACCTTGCTAACTAGGCAAAGCTTTGTTTACTGCCATATGCAGAAGGATTTATGTCATGGAAATGAAGGCAATCGTTGACAAATTACGTATGGTTCCTTTGGCAAAGCTCTTGAAACCTTTTCCTTAACAAGCTCTGTTTTCCATGATGACTCTATGCCAGTAGTCATGTATTATATGCTTGCTGGTTTAGGGGTGTGCTTGTGCATGTGTGTTCTGACCAAGATGAGCAAAGAATATTCCTGGCTTTATAAAGAAGTTGGAGTGAACAAGTTTCACACACAGATGAACCAACCCTTGTTTCCTAATTTTGGCATGAAATATTATTTAATCAGGACAGCTAGATGATGTGGTCAGCAGTGTGAAATGTGGCAGGTCCTGTGTGCCTTGCATACAGCCAGCTTCTCAGCCAGGGTTTGTGATGTGGAGTTCCAGATAAATGAATGAGATTTTAAAATGCCTGCCATTGGTCCAAATACCGTTGTGCCACAGATCGGTACAACAACTTACTCATGTAGAGCTACCAGGATGAAACTTTCCAAGTCTCTTCGGAGAGGGCAAATGACTTCTTTTTTGTCCCATTGCAAGAAAAGCAACATAATTTAGAAATTCTGTGCATGTGTTGTAAAAATGTTTATAGTATTAAAATACGTAATTTAAATCACACTTCTAGACTGTGTTGTACCATAAGCTTTGAACACCTGGTTTTTTCATGATCTATTTCTAGAAGAGAAATCCAGAAAGCCAATAAATTCTTCTCTGCAGGAGACTCATTTAATCACTCTGTTTAGCTGCTAGCTTACTAGAGATGAGCTGCTTTATCCCAGACAATGAAGGGGCCAATGAAGTAGAAAGGTTTTTTTTATTTTTTCCCCGCTAGCCTTGTCTGTATAAATGATCGATAAAGTCTTGGCTGGCAACCATTGTTTTTTTCTGCAAAATATATGTAAGCAGGATATATAATTTAGTGTTGCCTTTCAAGATACCAAGGGTGGAACTATTCCCATTAAGTGGACTGACACAGTGAGATCATGCTTGTTGTTTTGGCTGGTCTTCTAGTTTTGGAACTCTTTGCTGCTATTCAGTTTATTATAGTTAGCTATTGTTCAGTGGATCGTTATATTAGGAACTATGGTACTTACTACAGTCAGCTGTACACAGTGACGTGTGAATTTGAAGGCGGAAGAAAAATGAATGTCAGCTCTCTGACAAACTGCAGCTGAAGCAAACAGAAACCTAACACAGGTCTATAGGATGTTTGCACTCTTCCATCCTTCATTGGCATGTCCAGTAATGCAGAATGGATGCTCAGAAACTTGTCTTTGCCCGTGTAGCTGATTGATAATATGGCATAAATTTATAGCACTGGGAGTTTGCGTGCAACTGTCAGTGCATAATTTATTCCTAAAGCCATCTTTAAAATGGAAAAGTGTGTTCTTGCAGGATTCTCTTAGAATTCCTTTGCTGCTGTTATCCATTTCCCTGTCTGTAATTAAGTGAGTACCATATTCTGCAGTTCAGTCTTCTAGTGTTTTCTTTACAGTCTTGGCACCTATTTAAACATTTTGCCACGTTTATCTGCAGATCTAACTTTTTTCTCTCGTGACCTCATAATCTTAGCATGTCTCATTATAAAATGCTGCCATTGAAAAGATTATGCTGTCTAATCAAAAAGATCAACGAAGTCAATTATATCTACTTATGGCAAAGAGTCCTGTGGCACCTTATAGACTAACAGACTTATTGGAGCATTAGCTTTTGTGGGTGAATCCCCACTTTGTCAGACGCATTCGTGTATTCACCCACAAAAGCTAATGCTCCAATACGTCTGTTAGTCTATAAGGTGCCACAGGACTCTTTGCCATTTTTACAGATCCAGACTAACACGGCTACCCCTCTGATACATATCTACTTATGTTAGCTGAGCACACATCTCCCAAACATACCACTACATAATTGTTTGTTATTTTCAGGAAGCTCTAGACTGTGATTTTGAAGGTGAAAAGTGAGCATTTCAAGTGATATGAAACATGTTAAACTGCCTATAAATTGTTGGAGACTGCTGTTTCCATTCGGTGCTTGCTTAGATGATCCAGCTGAAGTCCGGGGGCTGGGAGGGGAGGAGAGTACCCTTTTCTTGTAGCAGTGACTGTCTCTGGCTTACTTGTGGCACCTTAGAGACTAACCAATTTATTAGAGCATAAGCTTTCGTGAGCTACAGCTCACTTCCTCAGATGCATATCGTGGAAACTGCAGCAGGCTTTATATATACACAGAGAATATGAAACAATACCTCCTCCCACCCCACTGTCCTGCTGGTAATAGCTTATCTAAAGTGATCATCAGGTGGGCCATTTCCAGCACAAATCGAGGTTTTCTCACCCTCCACCCCTCCCCCCCACAAATTTCATATTCTCTGTGTATATATAAAGCCTGCTGCAGTTTCCACGATATGCATCTGAGGAAGTGAGCTGTAGCTCACGAAAGCTTATGCTCTAATAAATTGGTTAGTCTCTAAGGTGCCACAAGTACTCCTTTTCTTTTTGCGAATACAGACTAACACGGCTGTTACTCTGAAACCTGTCTCTGGCTTGTTTTCTAAGAAGAACAAAACAATTTGCCCAGGTTGGGGTCAGTCAGTTCGGCCCATAGGACCTGGTCCAAAATCCACCAGCATCAGTGGGAGGCTTTCCTTTGAGTTCAGTGGGCTTTGGATCAGGCCTATAAGAATGTTGAGTGCAATTCTGATCGCCCTGTCTCAAAAAAGGTATATTGGAATTGGAAAAAAAATACAGAGAAGAGAACAAATATGATAAAGGCTATGGAACAGTTTCCATAGGAGAAGAGATGAAAAAAACTGGGTCTGTTCGGCTTGGAAAAGAGACAACTAAGGGGGGATATGACAGAGGTCTATAAAATCATAAATGGTGTAGAGAAAGCGAATAGGGAAGTGTTCTTTGCCCCCTTGATGTAGCACATGAACCAGGGGTCACCCAATGGAATTAATAGGCAGCAGGTTTAATACAACATAAGGCAGTATTTCTTCACACAACTCATAGTCAACCTGTGGAACTCATTGCCATGGGATATTGTGAAGGCCAAAAGTATAACTGGGTTCAAAAGAAAGAATTAGATAAGGTTCGTGGAGGATAGGTCCATCAATGACCATTTGTCAAGATGGTCAGGGACACAATGCCATGCTCTGGGTGACCCTAAACTTCTGACTGCCAGAAGGAGGGATTTGTTGACAGGGATGATTGTTTGATAAATTGCCTTGTTCTATTTCCTCTGAAGCATCCGGCGTTGGTCACTGTCAGAAGACAGCATACTGGGCTGGATTGACCTTTGGTCTGACCCAGAATGGCCATTCTTATGTTACGTTCTTTATGCACATGTTCTCTTTAGACTGTTGTGTCTCCGAGAGACGCTTGGAGTGAAAAGCTCCTAAATAGGGCGGAGTCAAATAAGATACTAATATACTGTGTAGTAACGCTATTTAGAGAGCAAAAAAAAGAAAGAAAGCAATTGTTCAGCCGAGGAAAAGGGAGTATGCAAAATATTGTTCATACTACTGGAATGTTTTGCTGCAGAGAAAGGTACAGTAAAAGGTAAACCTAATGAAACATACTGTAACAACTTCCCGTTCAGTCATCTATATGGACTGAGACATTTCTGCCATAATTTTCAGGGTTTTTTTTGGCAATGAGGTGTGGGGTAGGGTTTTACATGAAGAAGCTGTTTCAGAAGCCACTTGTTTTCCCTTACCTCCTAACCTGCTCAACAGGTTCTTCTGCAACTCTGCTCCTTTTCTTTTACCAAGGGATGTGGGATTGGCTGCACAGAGAGTAGCATGGCCAGTTCCTATGCCAGGCATTCATTTTGTGAGTTTTTACAAACCAAAATTAGGGAGTTTGCGTATATGCAAGGGAATATGATACATTTAAAATTTCACTTCTCATTAGAGACCCAATTAGAAAGAAAGAAAATTACTAGGGAATGACCCATCATGTCACATCAGGTATTAAAGAGCAGAAATAATCAGCTAGTTGCTAGCAGTATGCAGCCTAATGCAATATTCTGTGCACACTTTGCTCTATTGCCACAGAACATATAAAAACAGCTGGGTAGCTTGTTTTCAGAGACCTCAATACTGGCTCATTGTTCTAATGGGAATGGTATCTAGATGACATGCTTTCTCTCCTTGGAGGCTGGATATTATCGCTAAATACATTGTTCTTAGATAATCCCTTGCCTGTTTACTAGAGGGGCATCAGCAATTCAGCAAGCTCTTAATTAATAGACAGGAAGTGAATTTCAGTAGATAAAGGGCCAAATTCAGAGGTGATGTGAAAGGGGGCTGTGAGTTGGATACACTTTTCCCTCTCTTTGACTCCCACCTACCTTACTCTACAGGTGCCAGTGTAAGGCAGTCTGAATGGTTGTAACTTACACTGTAAGGAGCAGAAAGAAAATGTAATATAAAGTAATCCCCAACTTAACTTGATTTACCGAGGGCAGGAAGACGCACCAAGTGTGGTCATATCTACATTCAGAACATGAACACTGATGTAACTGCACCAATGTAGTTACACTGGTGCAAACTCCTCCACGTGGAGCTTATACTGATGTAGCTTAGTATCTACTTTCTGGATGTAGGCAAGGCCTGAGCTTCCCTTATAGGTTGGTAGAATGAGTGTATGTGTGTCTAAGCAGGACTAATTTGCACCTCCTTTCTTATCACACTTAAATGTGGGCCAAAGATAAGGGTGGGGGGGATTTCTCCATGAAAAAGAAAACCCACTTTTTTAACTGGACTGGAGCACCTAGGTATTTTACAAATGTGGAAAATATTTCAAACTCTTTAGTTTTCCCTTAACTGTGTGTTTTTGCTGTTACCATTCAGGTGTACTCGATATGCTGCAGCACTTCTAATGTTAAGTTTTGGCTGCAAATAAAATGTTAGTGGGGAAAAACCTGGGCACAAATGCAGAACTGAATAACTTTATCATGATAAGGAGTACTAGTGGCACCTTGGAGACTAACCAAGTACTAGTACTCCTTTTCTTTTTGCGAATACAGACTAACACGGCTGCTACTCTGAAATTTATCATGATATTCAGTCATATTAACAGGCAGCAGGGCTGTCAAGGTTCCTTCCCCACTCTGAACTCTAGGGTACAGATGTGGGGACCTGCATGAAAACCTCCTAAGCTTACTTTTACCAGCTTAGGTTAAAACTTCCTCAAGGTACAAAATTATTTTACTCTTGGATTTCCACTGCCACCACCAAACTTTATCTGGGTTTACTGGGAAAACATAGTTTGGACATGTCTTTCCCCCCAAAATCCTCCCAACCCTTGCACCCCACTTCCTGGGGAAGGTTTGGTAAAAATCCTCATCAATTAGCATAGGTGACCACAGACCCAAACCCTTGGATCTTAGAACAATGAAAAAGCATTCAGTTTTCTTACAAGAAGACTTTTAATAGAAGTAAAGGAATCACCTCTGTAAAATCAGGATGGTAGATACCTTACAGGGTAATTAGATTCAAAACACAGAGATTCCCTCTAGGCAAAACCTTAAGTTACAAAAAAGACACACAGACAGGAATAGTCATTCTATTGAGTACAGCTCTTTTCTCAGCCATTTAAAGAAATCAATCTAACACATACCTAGCTAGGTTTCAGAGTAACAGCCGTGTTAGTCTGTATTCGCAAAAAGAAAAGGAGTACTTGCGGCACCTTAGAGACTAACCAATTTATTTGAGCATAAGCTTTCGTGAGCCACAGCTCACTTCATCAGATGCATAGAATGGAACATATAGTAAGATATATAGATATATATACACATACAGATAAGTTGGAAGTTACCATACAAACTATCAGGTTTCAAAAAGAAAAGGAGTACTTGTGGCACCTTAGAGACATGCAGGTCCCCATTTCTGTACCCTAGAGTTCAGAGCGGAGAAGGAACCTTAAGTGATCACTCTCGTTACAGTGTGTATGGTAACACCCATTGTTTCATGTTCTCTATGTATATAAATCTCCCCACTGTATTTTCCACTGAATGCATCCGACGAAGCGAGCTGCAGCTCACGAAAGCTCACGCTCAAATAAATTTGTTAGATTACTTACTAAAAGTTCTAAGACTCCATTCCTGTTCTGTCCCCGGCAAAAGCAGCATACAGACAGACACAGACCCTTTGTTTTTCTCCCTCCTCCCAGCTTTTGAAAGTATCTTGTCTCCTCATTGGTCATTTTGGTCAGGTGCCAACGAGGTTACCTTTAGCTTCTTAACCCTTTACAGGTAAGAGGATTTTTCCTCTGGCCAGGAGGGATTTTAAAGGGGTTTACCCTTCCCTTTATATGTATGACAAGGGCATACCCAGTGCTGAACAACCTCTTTCAGACAGGGACAGAACTGTTTGAATAGTCTTGAAGTTTTACAGTTCCATCTATCCTGCTGGAAGGAAAAGTGCGCTTTGCAGGACAATTGATAGCTGGAGGTTGTCTGGAGGACAAGAGGGAGATTAGCCCAAGTAGTAAGCAGTAGCAGGGAAGAGGGTGTGAGGATGAGAGAGGGGGAGAAACTCAAAGCGTTTTTTAGGAGCGAGGGTTGGAGAGCAAAGGAAATGAGACAATAAATGAGGATGGAGTTGACACCAAGAGCAGAATTGTCTTCACCTTCAGGAACTCTCTGAAGATTCTTATCCTTGACAGCAGGAACAGCAGTTGCAATACAAGATGTTTTAAATGTACCTCATTTTAGGCAGGTTGTTTTCCTAAATTGTCTATTCACCCCATCAGTCAGGCACAAATACTGGGGGCCCCCTCTTTGTTTCTCATACAAATAATCCCTTAATGGAGACTTTTCATTTGCTAAACAGGCTAGACTGCTTAAGAGCAGCAGAAAATTTGCACTGTGGAAGGGACACGTGTGAGATAAACTCAGTATTTAATACCTTGAGTATAAAATAAATGGTCCAAAGCCTAAGGTGTTTCCTGGCCCAAGACACCTTTTTGTTTCCTACCATACTGTATGTAGTGAGCAGAAGAGTAGTTAAAATTCAGGACATTATGTCTTACAGATGCAGAATTTGTTTAATTTCTTGGCACATTTTGTCACTTTTGTTTAATATGTTCTGTGGCTACCTAATCTAAAGATGCAAAGGGACGATAGGTTATAGGGAGAATCAAGACTTCATCTGCTGCTGTGAACTGATAGGCCACTCATTTGCTTGATCTCTTTCACTCTTGTCTCTTTCAGTTTTTGCCTGGATTAGTTTTGCTCCTGACTAGTTTAAGTATTATAGATGGATCAGTTAGGTGCAAATTTCCCAGCAAGCAAAGTTCAAGCCATTCATTCTTTTTTTTTTTAAAGCTGAATTTATTTTTGCTTGAAAGAGGAAGCAAATAATTCTTCTGGCAAGTATAACTAATGTGTCCACTGTTCAACTTAATTACCACCCTACGAGCCAGCAGGATTATGAGGATGGGCCTCTCTTCCTGGAAAGCGTGTGTATGTGTGTGTGAGAGAGAGGATGAGCTATTTCATTAGGTTCAGTGCCCCTTTCACAGAAGGTAATATTGGTTTTTCTGAAGCTCTGTGATTCTTTTATAAACCGTATTTTTCAAGGGGTATATTTTGGATGTCTCAGGTAATTGGCCTGCAACTGTGGATAGTCTTAAATTGTTTGGGTACAATTTTAAACTTCTATTTTCTCAAAAAATATTTAAGCCATCTTTATTATGGGTTATCAAAACCAGTAAAATATACTGCTATTTCTCCCCTCCCCCCAACTTTCATTAAGATTTAAAAATGACCTTTTATTGGCAGTGACTAATATGGACATATGCCCAGGAGATATTTGGAGCAAGCTGGTCTATTGGTCAATGTGAACCTCCTAAGGTTCTATTCCTGGGTCTGCGGCTGATTCACTGTTTGACACTGGATACATTCCTTGCCTCGGTGTTCCCATCTGTCATATAGGCAAAACAGGGTAAAATGCTTGCCCACCTTATAACGTTTTTGGAGGAAAACGTTCATGGTATCTTGGTATAAGTGCAAAGTGGTTTCAGACAGAATGTTTATATGTAAAAAATTAATTACCAAGCATGCATCTTATGATTTTATCTCTTTTTCATTATTCCTGTTAAGCGTCTCCAGTGAGAAGTTCTTTGATTTTCAATCACAAGCTCTTGTTGATTTCATCAGGAGTTTAAATACCGAAGGGTTTTTTACCCCCCCAACTCCCAGGCTAGCAGGCTTTGGAGATGGGCACAAAGGGAGCTGATAGAGGAGTCAAGAGGAAAGGGGCTCATAGCATTGTTGGTTGGAAGTGCGAGAATGTTAAGTGAAGATCAGATCATAGGGCCATATTCCATGCTGTACAGCCTCGTTGTACTCAGAGTGCATGGTAGCGCATGTCGCAACAGAATTCAGCTGAAAACGAGGAAGCTGAGAGAGTGTCCGTTTGCCATGGGAAGCTGATAGAGCATCTCAGATCAGCTGACGTCATTTTCATGCTGCATGGCACTACTACACGCTATTTTTATTGGAGCCTCCTGCTTACGTTTTAGAGAGCAGTGGGTTGGGAACTGCCAGAGAAGCCAATAGTGGAGAGAACTGCAGCATCTAACTTCCCAGCTTTCTCCATGTAAATGTCTCTTATGAGGTTCATAAGTGCATAAAAAAAAAAAAGCAACCCAAAACAAAAATCCAGAAGGTTAAGATTTTGACTTAAAACTACTGGATGGGGAATTCAGGTGTGTAAGGTGGCTGCTCCATAGCTTGCTCCTCTGTGGAGCCTAAGTACTGTATCTCATCCACCTCATCGCTCATGAGACATTGGCCTTGGCTAGTGTTCCTGAGGATCCCAGATGGGGGACCATAGTCCTTGCCATACTTAGGATTGGGTGAGTTAAATTAGATGGAATGGAGTGTGGTGCCATGTGAATCCAGTTTCTTTCGTGGTGTTAAGTCAGAACCTTGGGGTAATTTTCAGAGAGAAAAAGAATTTTTCTGGCATAGCTATATTGTGATTTTTTGGGGTGGAGGGGGCAATATAAATTATGCTGACAAAAGCTCTAGTGTAGACCCCATTATACCAGCAAAATAACATCCTTGTGTCAGTATAGCTTATTTCTCTTGGGGAACTGGTATACAAAGGATCTTTTTGCTCGTATAAACTGCATCTATACTTGGAGGGTTTGCTTGTAGAGCTATACCAGCAAAGCTTTTAAGTGCGGACAAGGCCTGAGATTTAGGTACTCTACCTCCCGTTACATGAACAGGAATGATATGGTTAAATCTCTGTCACTGCTTTGAAAAAAGCTCATGGTAATAGTGTGCTTAATGGATCTTTGTATTTGATGAATGATGCTGTAAAGCACTCTGTTGTGGTAAATTACTTGATAATGTTGAAATCTGGAGACATGTTTTATTATCTAATGCCTGCCCCAACATATAAAATAAAAATGGAATAAAGTGGGTAGCTAGAAAAAAGATCACTGGTATCTGATGCATGAATATTTATGGGGAATATTTCCAGTGGGCATTTAGTTTTACAGACTTCTAGAGAATTAATCCTGGGCTCTCACTCTGTGCTTGCTGACAATTGTTTGACTGGTGCACCGTATATTTAAAAAACTGTCAGCTGAGATACGAAATCAAATTGTGTTTTGCAAGGTCTGTATATCTGGTAAATACTGAATATTTTCAGTCTCGCAGCTCCAGTCAGACAAGCACAATCCTGGTTCCTGATACCCAGCATGTCTCGGAGCAAGTTGATGTGAATGTGGTGCTTCAAGCATTATTACATGCCTGGCTTATCCCTGCTCACTGACCTGGTCTCTGTCTCTCTTTCTCTTCTACCCTCCCCCTACCTGCTCCTTGGTGTAGCTTTCACTCCCGGAGGAACAGAATGAAGTAACAAGGAACGGCTGTGAATCCAAGGAACTGGTCTACCTTGTGCAGATCTCTTGTCAGGTAAATGTCATGTTTTTCCCCCCCTTGTATTGCATAACTATTGCATTATGTTAAATAACATGGCCTCATAATATTTTGATGTGTTGCTACTTTGGTGTGCATTTTTTTACCTCTTCATTGGTGCAGGCCGCAGAAGAATGCTTTGTGTTGTGCAGCAGGTGGATAATTTTTAAGGAGAGAAATACTGAGCTTGAAACAGAGAGATGAGTTGTTCAGCAAACAACCCTAACTACAGTATGTGGAAAGCTATAAAATATTTAGCCTGGAGATCTCTTATCTGCATGCATGCTTAGAGTGTATGTATATATCTGCATACGTATTAGGGATGTGTGCATACGTTAGGTGTACACACGAAGTACACCTCTGCCCCGATATAATGCGACCCAATATAACATGAATTTGGATATAATGCGGTAAAGCAGTGCTACAGGGGGGCGGGGCTGCGCGCTACAGTGGATCAAAGCAAGTTCGATATAATGTGGTTTCATCTATAACGCGGTAAGATTTTTTGGCTCCCAAGGACAGCTTTATATTGGGGTAGAGGTGTATGAATAAATAGAAGAAGTGTATGAGTGTGAACATAGAGGACAATATATTCTGTTGATAAAAACTTGCAACTGCGAATCAGGAGATTGAGGTTCTCGTTCTTACATGGCACCTATTACTGTGGTATCTTAAATGCCTGGGACAGGTAAATTCACCTCTTTGTACCCCAGGTTCCCCTTGTGTTACCATAGGGTTAGGAACTCTTCCGCATCCTTGTAGATCCTCAGGTGCAAATAGTGCAAACTGTTCTATTATATTGACTGGCATTGATGCTTGTGGAGAGACCTATTGCATTTTGGGTGGAAGTAAACTGCGGTGGATGTAGTGCCAGAAGGTATTGGTTATTTTTCTACCCTGTGTCTAGCATTTTCCCCTAACATCACCCAAGTTGGCCCTTTTTAAGCACACAGTTTGTTGACCCAGTAGTGGGCATCACTGGGAATAGCTGCAGTTTCTCCTTCTCATTTTGAATCTCTATATTTGGTTCTACTGTCAGGTTCCTGAAGACTATGGGTAAGTGTAAGTCATAGGCCTATTTACAATAGGTTACAGCTTATCTTAATTATGTTATGTGGGAAGGGGCTGTTTTCCCACAAAGTTAGAAGGCCATTTTTCAAATTATATTTGCACAAAATAGTATGAATGCCTTTGGGAGTGAGGGAAGGGGCTGAAATTTCACAGATGAGTGGCTTTCAAAACGGCTTGTACTTTGTGGGCATATCACAGATACCATATCACCCTGTTGTTGCCAGCTGGAGACTAGATGATAGATTAAAAGAGCAATGCAATTGCTAACAAGACAAGACTGCAATTCTAATTGAGGTTACCTGCCCAGGTCTCCGCCAACTGGATTGTGTTTAACAATCTAAGGATTGAGGCTGAGGTTTACCAAAGGGCCTAAAGGAGTTGAACTTCAATAAGTTTTGGGTGCCTAACTCCCTTAGGTCTCTTTGAAAAACCTAGCCTTAATTAAAATATATGGCATTTCTATTACCTTGCACCTCGGGCCGTAGCACATACGCACTTCGAAAGTGTTTGAAGACATCAAGCATTATTAGCTCAGTAGCTAACTCAATTAAGGATCCTGATTCAGCAGATAAGCCTTGTATCCCTCCCTGAAGCTCACCCTCTCAAGTGGGCCACCAGAACAGTGTACAGAGGTTTTCATCTGTGAATGTGATGCCTGTGGTCCTGAAGAGTACAGCTTTGGCCCTGCTAGGCAGAGCTACCTTGTGGAGCTCTCTCAGGATTAACTAGGTCCTTCTTAGTGTAACTGGGCCTCTAAACTTCAGAATTTTAAAGGTGATACCCAACAGCTAAGAATCATACCAAGAAATGGGCTGGTAGCTAGTACAACATGCATGACGCTGATGTTATATGCCCATAATGACACACCAAGGAGGAAGGCTGCTGTTTCTGCTGAAGCTCCAGGGTGCTTTTCAAGGATAGCCCTAAGGAGAGTCCATTTCTGAAATTTGGCACCTAAATGAAAAGGAGGTGGATCGCTGTGGGCAATTGCACATTGGACAGAAGGAGTCACCACCTCCCAGCTTGCCATCCCTGAGCCTCCTGATGGATCCAGGAGCTGCAGCGAATCCCAAGACTGTGAATCATGGGCCACCTGCTGAGAAGTTCTGGGCCCCTGAATCTCTCACTAAAGTGTTTATCTGAATGAAACTGATGTCACTGGAACCATGGCACGAAGCAATGAAATATAACCACTCACCCATTCTTCCAAATGATAATTCCTCCCAACCCACCTGACTTTCTCCTTATCAGCTCTCTTGTCTTGGTCCATGCTCCCATCTTTCAAACACTTAGACTCTGTCTATACGGCCCCATTGTTTGGACTAGGTGCGCATATCAATGTGGTGCACTGTAACTCCCCTGTGTGGACGCTGCAGGTGCAATCTAAAAGGTTCCTAGTTCGCATTAACGTAGTCCTGTTCGAAGAGCACTATGTTAACACAGACTAGGAGCCTTTTAGTTTGTTCCCACGGCATCCTTACAGAGGAATTACAGCTCAGTACTTTGGTGCGTGCTGCTATTCAGGGCCCTGTAGTCTGAATTGCGGGGCAGTGTAGATAAGCCCTTAGAAAGCAGAGAAACTTGCAGCATCTGGATTCAGTGAAAGAGATGGAAAGAGCAGCAGAGCCAAGTATTATTCCTACTGGGGAGATATTGCACGCCCTAACTTCTCACGTACTCTCCTGATGTCTAGGGTAGGGTTCCATTCTGTCACCTGGGACACTAGGTGTCAGAAAGGATTCGACCCTGTGTTAATGTTGGTGTAGTTTAACGAGGGGTCTAAAATATTGTACAGGATGGTAGTACTGTGGGGAGACATTCTGGCAGGATATGTCCATGTCAGCCTGTGGCGGGCCTGACACTGTGCTGCCCCTTTGTGGCAGGGGTGGGATGGGGTGTCAGAACCTCGCCACTCCCAAGTTCACATGCTCGCCTCTCTGGGGGCGGCCCGATGCAGCCTAATGGCCTCCCTCCACACAATCAGCCCTTGGTCAGGGTAGTGTGCCCTAACGGCCAGAGTCCCTATAAATCGCTCCCAGCATTGGAGCTGTGCGGCCCAATGGCCAGAGTCCATATAACTCCTCCCCCGCAGGCAGGGTAGTACAGCCTAGCAGCCAGAGTCCATGTAACTCGCCTCAAGTGTCAGGACAGTGTGGCCCAAAGGCCCGTGTCCATATGATCACCCCTTTCGGACAGGGTAGCATGGCCTAGTGGCCAGAGTCCGTTTGATTCCTGTGGTTTGGGGGTTAGTAGGGGGATCCGGGCCTGCCCTCTCCACCAGGTCCTGACCCAGGGCCCTGGTAGTGGCACGTTCCCCTTGCCACCGGCTTAGCGGGGATCCGCCCGAAACACGCTGAGCCTCTGTGCGGCTCTAAAGCAGTTTGCCTCTAAAGTTCCCCTGAGTCACTTCCTACCATAACCTCTGGGTTCTCCAATTCGGGGGGTCCTCTGGTCTGTTCCTCTCCTGTGATGTACTCCGTCTGGGCATCATGGTGCATCCCAGCTTGTCTGGCCTCCGGATCCTGGAGCACAGGCTGTCCCTCCTTCCCCTCTGACAATCAGCCCAAACTGAGCAGCTCTGCAGGCTTTTATACCTGTTCTCCAGTTGGAGCATGCCCAGCAGAGCTTCCAGAGCTTCCTCTGCTAGGAAGGAAGGGTTAATCCCTGCGGTACCAGTGCGGGGCCGCTCTGCCCTGTCTCACAGGCCAAAAAATTGAAAGGGGGGAAAAATTCTGAAACGGATTTCACTTGGTCGTACTTTGGATTTGCTACTAGCATTGGTGTTGAGCTAGTTACAGCAGCTTACAAAAATCTTTTAAAATGCCCACTAAAGGAGAACCAGTCATAATGTTTACAAGTCAGGTTCAGAAACATAATTGTTTAGTTTGGTCTAAATCCACCTAAATATAAGCGCTCTGAAATGTTTATAAGTATTTTGTTGCAAATGTGAATAGTGTGGTAGAAAGTGAGAGAGAAACCCGCTATCTCAGCAACGACAGATTAAAGCTCTCGGATAAATGGGCAGAAAAAGCTTGCTCTGGTTTGTATTGAAGCTCTTGTGCAGTCCAAGATGGGCACAGTACATGGATACAGCTTGGGTTTTTTGTGTGGCTTGTTGAAAAGACATTTATTTTGTCATTTCACTCTGCAACTGATTACCAAACAAAAGCTTTTGAACACTAGACCTTTAAAGTGGCTAGCTCAAACTCAGCTGTGCTTGGCAGATTTCCACCCAGAAGTTGCATTTAGGAAATTCTATTTCCCCCCTTTCCCATCTGTAAATATCATTTGATTAGTGTAAACAGAATTATTTCACAGATAAGATTAGGGTTTTTTAAAATGATCATTTGGGGAAAGCTTTCTGTTTGTCAGTGTATAAAATACTCTCTTTCACTGATGTTTATATTTTGAAATCTCTTTATTTTTGTTTCTATTTTAGGGGCTATACAAACTAAGCCAGATTAATAGCTCTGAAGCAAAATAGTCAAATGTAGAGTTACTTATTACAATTTTATTAAAAAGTTCAGTCCTAGAAAGGTGATTTTGGGTAAGATTGCACCATTTTAAAAATGTTGCTAGATAAATGGTTGGTATTTTCAGGGCATCCAGTTACTGTGGTAACAGGATCACTGTTGTTAAACACACATACACATTCGTTCTCGCTCTCTCTCTGAGAAATAAGGGGATAGATAGAATCCCCTAGAGCAACACACACAAATGCTTGAGATCTGAGGAAGCCTTCTTGGGGAAGAGTGGATGCTGCGTCAAAAGCAAGTAAAGTCTAGTTTTCCTTCCACCAAAGCTAATTTAGGTTTTCACCTTTTAATAATACGGACCGTATTTAACGTGCATTTTACTAGAGAAGGAGAGTCTCTCTAAAGATAACAGTGGTGACTTTCTTTTAGGAAACAGACCAGTATAAAATCCTCAAAGGGATGATGTGCCTGTGAACCTTGCAAACTCTGTAGACAATACTTGGAGTGACAAACCATAGAGATAAGCACAGAGCTTTAAGTGACCACAGGAAGCACCTGAGGCCTCTGGAATGGACAGGCTATACCTGTGCCCCTTCAAAATCTATGGACTATACTTGCAAACCTTTTAAGCTCCACAGGGGTAAGCAGAAAATATACAAGTTCTGCAAAACATTTAATGCGGATTATAATGTACCCTGAGAAATAAACAAAAATTAGGGTCTACAAGAAGGCTGAACTAATCCTATCAGTTGTTTTTTTGTTGGATTGTAAAGCAGATCTGAAATCTGTAGGCCAAAATCTATTTGACTTGCGAGTTAGACTAATTTCAGTGCCTCCAAACAGGCTGTTTCAGGTCTGTTCCAGGACAGGGATTCAGTAGCTTGCTTCCTACCTCCCATGTCAGTGCTTTACTGCTAGCTCTTATGGGAGCGATGACAACACCACCATCTCCTCCTCTGGCCATGATGAGTGGTTGAAAATATTCGTCTCAAATTTGCTAATGGTTTTTTTGTCAACCAAAATTGCATTTTGTATCACTGAACTGTTTGAAAAATTTCACTCCACTTTAGTCATCTCTTCCTCCTGTCCCCTTCTCCTTTGCTTCATTCAGACCTGTAGTTATGCCTAGTAAATGCTGATGACGACGACAGTGCCCAAAAGGGCCTCAGGAGTGGTGGGGTCCCATTGTGCTGGTCAGAAACCATCCATTTTGCACCTTTCCCCCTCTGTAATTGTCAGGAATATGGGAGCCAGATTTTTAAAGGTCTTTAGGTACCTAAACACGTAGATAGGTGCCTAGTGGGATTTTCAGAAGTGCCTAAGTTGGTTAGGTGTTTTTGAAAATCCCACTGGTCACCTATCTACATCCTTCAGGTGCCTAAAGACCTTTGAAAACCCAGCCCTTGGTCCTCATAGGTCGAGGGTATATCCAACCTCTCCTTCCAGTTCCTCATCAAATGCATTTATTTCAGCTGAAGTCTCTCAGTTCTAACCCACCTCTCAAAGGTGAAGGGCTGTTTTTCATTAATGCATCTTCCCATTTTCCCAGCTCGCTTGGTTTGGGTCGCTGGATCAGTCTTTTCCAGGTTTGCTGCCCCAGCGCTCATTCCCTGTCCACTGTCTCTTTTCCATTAATGGAAAGCAAATAGAATCCTTCCCCGCACTGTACTGAGCCATCACCTAAAGTACTGTGTCTGAATGGTTGTCTGTTGTTGGTGTTAGCTCATGAACTCCCTGGTGTACTCCATGTTTTCAGCTCCAAACACACAATAAATAAAACCTAAGTGACAATAGTAATTGAGCTTAATACAGAATTTACGAAGCTGGCAAGTATACTGAAAACCGCTTTTTTGGATTTACTGGAAGTTAAGATGATGCCAAATCACTATGCGTTAGTGTCTTTGCAAAGTTAGTGGTTGTTCCATGCTTTTTAAATATAAAAAGGGAAGGGGATGAGATATTAATAGAGAACAGAGGTTTGCTAAGACACTTCCAAGAACTGCAGATTCTTGCCCACAGAGAAGGCAAGTGGCATATCTAATCATCTGTAATATCTGTTACTCTGTAGCCGTGGTGATGACGTTTAGGACAGGCTAAGTACATCCATTAATCTATATAATGATCACTAGAGACAATGGAATTGATTCACTGCTATCTTCACTTCGGTTTCATATGTGTGTAATGCCCATGATTTCATTGGCGTAACAACCACATTAAACAGGATTAACAGTGGAGTGTCGTGCCCTTTTGCTTTTAGACAGAGACCCTGCTCCAAACCTCCCCTAGTTAAATGGGTACTCGGGTATAAATTCACCAATAGTATCCTAGGCTAATGGATCAATGTCCTAACAGATAAAGCACAAGATGGAGTATTGGTGTCTGCTAACAACCACTATAACACACTAGGGAACAAGACAGCCTCATTCCTGTGCACCTGTCTATAATCATAGACTCATAGAAATGTGCAGTGAGGTAGGACTCAGTATTATCTAGACCATAATGTCTAGGAAAAAAGCTCTGTGATCGGGGGGCCTGTAATGTGAGTGACATATGCTGGAGGTCTCTTGCTGCCAGTACAAAACATCTCTGGAATTACTAAATGTTATAGACGACAATTTCCTAACTCAGAAAGTGTTACAGCCAACACGGGGGAATTCTTTATTAGACTTTGTCTTAACAGATGAAGAGGGAATGATCACAGAACTAAATGTTAATGGTAGCATAGATACAAGTGATCATGACTTGATCACATTTATAATGTGCAAGTAGAATTAAGTCCAGACCAGTAACACACACACACATGGTGCTGTAGTAGGGCCAATTTCACAAAGTTGAAAACAGTTATGAGCCAGATCAGCTGGCAGGAAGAACTTAATCAGAAAAATGTGATTGAAAATTGGGAATTATTTAAGAACGCCTTACTAGATGCCCAAAAATCCATACTCAAGGAAGAAGGCTGCACTGGTTAAAACAACAACAACCTGGTTTCGTAAGAAAGTGAAGGCATCTGTATAATATATATATAAAAATGAAAGGAAGTGAAAGTTGATGATAATAAATATAAATCAGCAGGTAGGAAATGTAGAAAATTGGTAAAGGAAGCAAAGGGACGCAAGGAGAAATCTGTGGGCAGCAGAGTTAAGGACAATAAGAACAAGTTTTTTAAATACATTAGGAACAAAAAGAATCCTGACAATAGTGTTGGTCCATTACTAGATGGAAATGGTAGAATTATCAATATTAAAGCAGAGAAGGCAAAATGTTCAATAAATGTTTCTGTTCTGTATTGGGGGGGAAACAGATTATATTGTCTTGTCATATGGTCATAATGACACTCCCCTTTCCACTGGTATCTCTGGGTGATGTTAAACAGCAGCTACTAAAGTTAGACGTCTTTAAATGAGCAGATCCAGATAACTTGCTTCCAAGAGTTTTAAAAGAACTGGCTGATCAGCTGGCTGGACTATTAATGTTGATTTTCAGTAAGATTTGGAGCACTGGGGAAGATCCAGAAGACTGGAAGAAAGCTAATCTTGTGCCAAGTTTTAAACAAGGGTAAACAGGATCACTCAGGTAGTTATAAGCCTGTCAGCTTGACATGGATCCCTGGCAAGGTAATGGCTGATATGAATTTGATGAATAAAGAATTAAAGGGAGGTAATGTTCCAGTTGCAAATAACATGGTTTTATAGAAAACAAATCCTGTTAAACTGACTTGATATCTTTTTTTGATAAGATTACAAGTTTTGTTGATAAAAAGATAATAGTGCTGATGTAATAGACTTAAGATGTCTCTAAGGTGTTTGATTTGGTCCTACACAACATTCTGATTAAAAAAAACTAGAACAATGTAAAATTAACATGACACACATTAAATAGATTATAAACTGGCTAACTGATAGGTCTCAAAATGTAGTTGTGAAAGGGGAATTGTCATTAAGTTGGTGTGTTTCCAGTGGAGTCCCATATTGATCAATTATTGGCCCTGTGCTATTTAACGTTTTTATCAATGACCTGGAAGAAGACATAAAATTGTCACTGGTAAAATTTGCAGATGGCACAAAAATTGAGAGTGGTAAATAAAGCAGAGGAGAGGTCACTGACTCAGAGTGATCTGGATTGCTTTGTAAACTAGGCACAAGCAAACAGTGCATTTAAATGCAGGTAAATGTATACATCTAGGAACTAAGAATGTAGATCATACTTACAGGATGGGGGACTCTATCCTGGGAAGTAGTGATTCTGAAAAAGATTTGGGCTTGGTGGTGGATAATCAGCTGAACATGAGCTCCCTATATGACACTGCAGCCAAAAGAGCTAATGCAATCCTGGGATGCATAAACAGGGGAATCTCAAGTAGGACTAGAGGAATTATTTTAATGCTATGTTTGGCACTTGTGCGACTGCTGCTGGAATACTGTATTCAGTTCTGGTGCCCACAGTTCAAGAAGGATATCAATAAATTGCAGAGGGTTCAGAGAAGAGCATGAGAATGATTAAAGGATTGGAAAACAGCCTTATCATGATAGACTCAAAGAGCTCAATCTGCTTAGCAGAGAAAGGTGTATGATCCAATAGCTGGAAGTTGAAGCTAGACAAATTCAGGCTGAAAATAAGGCCTACATTTTTAAATGAGAGAATAATTAACTATTGGAACAATTTACCAAGGATTGTAGGGGATTCTCCATCACTGACCAATTTTAAATCAAGATCGGATGTTTGTCTAAAAAAATCTGGTCTAGGAATGATGTTGGGGAAGTTCTCTGGCCTGTGCTATGCAGGAGGTCAGACTGGATGATCAGAGTGGTCCCTTCTGGCCTTGCAATCTGTGAATCTATAGTAATAGAATATCAGTTCAAGGGAGTAGAGAGGATTTTCTCCCATGGTTCAGAGCTGCCATTTATTCTGAAGCCTCCCCTTACATTTCAGCTGATGGTTTTGCACAGTGCCTACATGCTACGTATGAAGTTGTCTGGTATGAAAAGATCAGGTAGTGACACGGATGACCCTCTTTCACCAGTTACACTGCAAATACGTTTTTAGAAACTGACACCCTATGGAGCAGGAGTCCTGAAGTTATTGCTCCTCTCATATCTCCTATGATAGGATGCATTGAATCCACTGGCAATGTTTTACTGACCTGTGTTACTGAAGATGTACTGATGTACTCTACCCACTGTCCTCCACATCAATTATTAGAACAATATACTGTTGTCTTATACTGGTATGTGTGTGTTATCTGGGCTTCTTAGGGTTCACTGCCCAATCGCTAGTGTCATTTGTCCCCTGCTTCCATCCCAGCCACTGAGCAACCGTTGCCCTCCTGTGTGTAAACTTGTCCGCTTGCAGAACTTTCCCCTTTCATTTTTTTGGTTCCCAATCTCTTACGGTTAACTTTTCCATTCATGGCTTCCTTTGATCATTTCTCATTTAAATATACGTTGGTGAAGCAAAGGGGACAATGTTGCCTCCTGCTATTCTTGGCTTTTGCACAGCTCAGCTATAATGACAGGATCGTAGTTGCACTTGGTTTTGGTTTGAATGGCGTATAAATGAGTGGTTGAGTATTTATTGATTCAGACTGCTGTGATAAATACAATTTCGTGGAACTGTCTGTACTACAGCAAATATTTTCAGTAGATGCAAAATTAGGTACACTTTTAAAGCTGTCATTTTGGCTTACCAAACAAAGGCACAGGCCAGCAATGCTGTGAGCTCATACGGTTTTCGCTTCCAATCCTAGTGCAGAAGTTATCCAATGAATTAGTTTGAGGTTGGTTTCAGAGTAGCAGTCATGTTAGTCTGTATTCGCAAAAAGAAAAGGAGTACTTGTGGCACCTTAGAGACTAACAGGATGGTGGCATTTGTGTCTCAGAAGGGGTGACACCCAGGATAGCAGCTGACCAGTTCATAAGATTTGCATTGGTCTTCGCTGCTGTCCAAGTGTCCAAGGATGGAGATCAATGAGGGACACACGACCCCTTCTGATTAATGTGCAGTGTGTGCATCGTTCTGTGGATGGAAACCTGCCAGAAGGGCTGAAGGAATACCCAGACACAGTGCTGGTCAAGAAGGGAGGATGAGCAAGAATAAATAAAGAATAAATTTCTCAGAATAAAATGCAAAATCTTGAAAGTCTTTTTTTGAAGCAATAAAGGCTTTGACAATTATATGGTAGATAGTCCATGTCATGTTCCTTGTGCATTGTGCCCGCAGAGAAAACTTTGAATTAGAGAGATCAATTTTCTTGTATCCAAATGTATTCCATTTAGATCTGGAGCAAAAGTGAACGGACTGGCTAGTGATTATGATTTCTTTCAAAAGAGCGATGCCTTTTGGCAGGGCTTCTGATTGTAATGTGGTACTTGTAGGGCAAGGCTGGGCTCAACCACAAATTGAAAAGAACAGTTGGCTTTAAGTGCTCTAAAGAGACATTGATTTCTGCCCCATAATTAAACAAGTGTGAATGCATCACAGCCCAACATTTTCTCTACAATTTTTCTCGTAGTACAGCTGTTCCAAGACCTGGTCTTGGTGGAAATCCAAAATGAGAAGAGGTTTCTGGTGGGTGTTCCTGCTTTTCTTAGCTATCTTGCTGTTTATCATCTGTGGATAGTTTTCACAAGATAGGGCATGTCTACATGAGGAAATTGACCCGCATAGCTGTTCTAGAATACCTGTTCTGCAGTGGCTAGTCCAGAATGACTAGCTTTCCATGTGGACATTCTATTCTGAAGGAAGTGACTTTATTCAAGAATATTTACTGCATTTATGTAGCTGAGTATTTAATCTGGAATAAAATCACTTTTATTCTGGAATGAAGTGTCCGCACAGGATAGTTATTCCAGAATAGCTAAAATATAGTGGAACAGCTGATACAGATCAATTTCTCCCATGTAGACAAAGCTATAGTGGTCCTTAAGGTATGTAAAGTGTGTTGATGTGCATGAGATTGCAGGTAAAAATATGTATATAATTAAAAATTCATTCTTTTTATATGTCTTCTGTTCTTTGAGCTGTTAGGGGTCATGTTTTTAAGCTTTCTATCCATAACCATGAGGGCTAAGACCTTAAATTTCTTTTTTGTAATGAAAGCTGAGATTTTCATGTAACCGCCTGATTCCAGGAGCTGGGGTTTTAAGAAAAACACCAGATAGCCCGAGACTTGCAATAAATGGAGCTGAATATTTTTTTTCCTTGTTATAACAGGTGGCCACTATTGTGGTGCGATTAGTATTGAAGAACAGTGATATATCCGTGCTGCAGCCAGAGTTCGCTTCCTTTAGTAATGTGATATATTTCCCGCTGATGCCCTGTTCTGAAAGAGCTTCAAGAACAGTATTGGTCTCCATGATTTGTTGATCTCCATGATTTGTGGTCTTAAGACATTTTATTTTTATTTATTTATTTTATTTAAGCTTTGTGGCTCACCTTTAAAAAGTCCCCATTTGTGGTGCTAGTCGTTAAAAATTACGTACCTTAAATGTTCCATCTTTTAGGTTTTGGTGCCACTATTCAATCTGTTTCTTCTTAAAAACCAATGTGTGTGGTTGCCAAAAAAGCAGCTATTTTTCCAAGTTGGCTACTGCCCTGGTTACAAAACTTCTGCAAGCCTTCCTGGATTTCTTCTGATGTGTGCGCTGTATTTAATATTCTACCCCACTGCCTCTTTTCTTGACTTCTTGTCACATACAGCTTTGAAAGAGTTGTTAGTTGGTGATGCTTTCTGTCTTTTAAAATGTCCTAGAAAGTGTCCATCCTCTACAGCATCTCTCATAAATTAATAGGGGTGCTTCAACAGATTTATTTATTTGTAAGTGCTCAAAAAATGACAGGGACAAGATGGGAGAAGTATATTTTATTGGACCAGTGTTTGCTGGTGAGAGAGACAGCTTTCAAGCTACACAGGGCCCTTCTTCACAGGACATGCACACTGCTGTGATGAGTTTACCATCTGGTCCTAGAGCTCTGTTTCTGCAAGGTGTGCTGCACAGGTGAACCCCTGAGCCTGCCTTGTACCCCAATGACCCATTTAGAGTTCATCCTTGTAGAACATGCAGGATTAGGGGGTCTGTGAGAGGCCAAAACCGAAAGACAACAACAAGGAAAAGGAGTGGATTTTCAGGAAGGGAGGACAGTAGTTGCACAAATGGTTACTGCTTGCTCTTGCTGTTCTTGCTTCCTAAATGCAGACAGAGGCAGGGGCTCACTGACATCAGGCTGTGGTGACAGCACATCATGTTTATTTCAGCCTAATTTAGTTTTTATCTATACCCTTAGCTTGTGAAATGTCTTTGGCAAATCAAGCGAGAGGGATAATGGTGGTAATGTCCTGCAAAGATTTTGAAAATCCTTGTTTCCCCTTCTCTTATAATGAAATGTGCATTTATTTGTATTTGACAGGAATAAGTTGTGTGTTTGTGGTGTGAGCTGTGTCAGATATATCATGTCTAATCCTTTCCATGCATTTAAGTGCCTGGTTTTTGTAAACGATGTGATAAGTGACAGCAGCTCATAAACCTAGCAACCATCACTGATTTTTGAAACAAAAGTTTTTTGAATGCTAAACTATTTTTAGTAGATTTTTCTCCGTGGAAATTAGTTTTAGTAAATAATGTGCTTCATTCTTCCGTTTAAAAAAAAAAAAAAAAAAAGAGAGACAACTTAGTTTAGTGGATGAGACATGGAAGTGAGAATCAAGAAACCTGAGTACCATTTCCAGCTCTGCCACTGTCTCTGTGGGTCACCTCGAGCAAGTCACTTTCAAAGTTACCCATTGGTCAAATAGCTGGTAATGATGCTTACTTCACCTTTGTAAAGCACATTATGAAAAGTGCCAAGTAATTACTCTTGCAGTTTTTGACCTGTCCAGGAGAAGAGACAGGGTCAGTGCATTATTCTGTTTACATATATGTAATAAAAATGTGTGTGTAGTGATCTATAAATAGATACCCATTCATTCACTGCCTTGATACCTTTAGATGGGTAGGGTTTTCATTCCCATTGCTTAGCAGTCAGTCTTGTTGGTGGCTTTGAAGCATTTCCTCTGCGGTGCAAGTTCACATTGGGTTCTGAGTTAATTTTCTGATGTGTAGAAATGCAGTTTCCTGCCACAGCTTTCTCTCTTCCGTTTCTCCCCCTGCCCCAAGTCTCTCTGACCCATTGCTCTTACCATATAATTTCACTAAGGAGATGATTGGTATTGGATTGTTTAAATTACAAGTCATAAGGAGGGAAGGGAGTTTTATTAAGGCGTTGAGAGATGTAAATCTCATTTCAAATTGCAAGAGCTTTAGGTCTCTGCCTTTCCAAAACAGACTTATTCAGAAGACAACATCTGAGCATCACAGCTTCAGATGCAATGCATTGTTTGTATGTTCCACTGTTTATATGCTCCTGTTCCTTTGCAGCTCTGCAAAATAATTGCCCCCAGAAAATACTGGACAGAACATTTGCCTGGTGGCTGGATATTTCTTGCAAAGCTTATTCCTTTGCATGATGAGGGGATATTCAAAAGATTCAGTTGCTCATTTCAGATTAGCATACACAACTCTGCATACTCATCCTATCTGCTTATTTGACCCTGTTTTTCTCCAGAATGGGTTGGAACTCAGAAGAGAACAGTCCTCAGTAGATTTCTGTTGCTTTCATTTGGGCCAGAAATAGTGGTAACCTAGTCATCCCAAGTATCTTCTCCATGTATCTGCTTCTGGTCCCATTTGGAATAAAGAGGTCATGAAAGTGGGTTTGTGGGGGACCAGAGGAGAAACAGAGGAGGTGTTTTGGGTGTTTAGGAGGAGGTGTTTAGTGGTTCATATGAAAATCTTCACATTTGCCTGTTTATAATTAATTAACTTTGCTGTGTTGTTCATATGTTAAAGATTTAATAATGTAATAAGGCCAGTCAGGATGCCCCAAACAAATACGTTGGTCTTTCTTATATTGCTTCCATGTCTGACAGCCTGGGTAATGTGAGCATTCCCTTTCTCCTCCTTGCCGTAGCTTCCTTCCCAGGTCCATCCTGCACTACTCCAAATGGAGTCTTGAGGTTTGTCGTCATTCAATCCTTTTTAAAGCTTATGGGTTTCTCTCAACATCATTCATCCACAGCCTCTCCGTATCAGCATGGAAATCTCTAGAGGCTGTTCATGCTATTTCTAAACTCTCCTTCAGGGGCTGCTGCAGACACTAAGAGAGTATCTACATGGGCACACTGAGGGTATGTCTAGATTGGAAACACAGCTGTTGCTGTAGTGTAGACATTTACCACAAAGCTGGGAAGGGTCTTCTGTCACCTTACTAAGTCCACCTCTCTGAGAGGCGATAGCTAGGTTGACAGAAGAATTCTTCCATTGACCTAGCACTGTGTACACTGGGGCTTAGGCCAGCTTAATGACATCACCCAATGCATGACATTTTTCATAGTTCTACGCAATGTAGTTAAGCCTACCTAACTTTGTAGAATAGACTGGCCCTCACATCAAACCACCCCCTGTGTGGATGGTCTCATTCAGAAGTAAAATGGCCTTAGTTCGCTTTAGTGTAACTCACTTTGGAATTCCTGTGTAGGCAAGTCCGAAGCGAGAAGCAGAGATTGATAGTGGAACTTTACTCCTCCATCTTTGCAGCACAGTGGAAACATGCCCAGCCAGTCCTGCTAGATTAAGCAATTTTCTACCTGTTTTCTGAATTCATGGGATGGTTTGCAACATAATTTAACACACACAAAATTGAGAGCAAGCTCTTCTTCGTATTCCATTCTGAGCAGAGGATAGACTTTACTGACAAGCTTCTTCATCCGCCTCAGTCAAACTCCACTCACTTTGTGTTAGTTTTACAGATATGTTTAATTTCCAGAAAGTTATAGTAATACACTAGAAGGTGTGAAATCGTCTGAAGGATTTCAGTACAAAGACTTAAACCTTGATAAAGCCACCTATGGTACCAGATGGAAACACTTTCTGAATAAACTATAAGTAGTAGATTTTATTGGGTTTGTTCTGTGTTTTGACTAATTTTCTAAGCCATTTTCCACTGTGATTTACAATAAAGGGAGGAAGGGTTGTAGGGGATTAACATCCAGACCCTCAAACCCAGAGAGCTGTCAGTCACCCCCTTGGCAGAGTAAAACCCTCCAGTTGAATTCTGGCGTCTTTCCAGTTTTCTTACTCTAGGGTCAGAGCCAAATGTCTTTTAGCAGTTACTTTTTTCACGTTTTTCTGTCTCTCTCTCCATGCTGACTGACACTGTACATGGGGTACCCATGTAATTTCATGATTTCTGTCAGGAATTCAGGATGCCTGAGAATCTGAACCTGAAAAGAACAATCTCCCCATCTATAAAAACAAAACAAAAAAAAAATTCATGGCGACACTACGGAGAGCGCATGTGCAATCCCTGGGACAACATATCCTGGGGCTCAGTAGCAACTTGTCTGATTGGTTTGAAGTTTTATTGATGGGAATAAAAGGAGTCCTATCCCGACTGTCCCACCTGGAAGCACATGATTTGACATATGGTCATAAATAGGGGGGAGGTGGGTCCCAGTCTCTGTTTTAGTGCTTGGGCATCTCTGTGTTTTGTGTTGATAAGTTTGAAGAAATTATAAAAGTTCCAAGTGTAATTACTGTTGTTGGTTGTGAACGGGACCTCTCCCCAAATAACAATCCTGGTGGAAAGGCACTGCTTTTATTTTTGGCAGTACATTTCACATATCTGGAGAATGGGGCAACCTGTTGTTTTCTTTCTTGGCGGCTCACTTCACCTTAGCATTCAGCAAAAGCAGAGCTGATTATAGACCATTCAGAATGCAAATGGGGGAGTGCTGCAGCTTGCCAGATTCTAAGTGAAGGCAGCTAAGCCAGCACTAAAACTATTCCTGAATTTAACTCTTCTCAGGCTTGTGGGAGCTGCTCTCGAAAGTGATCAGACCCTCTGTGGGGAGGAGACCAGCCATATGGTTTGAAGTGCTGCTTCAGTGTGGGGTGGGAGTGAAATGGGCGTACAAATATGAGAGAGAAAAATATCATTTGCTTTTTCGCCCCAGCCAAACAATAACAGGGAGGCACAGCAGTGTAATTCCGTCACTAATGACGCCAGCTGTAAGGCCCCCTCAAGCAGTGTGTGCTCTGAACTTGAAAATAAAAAAGAAAGTTGCTACTGTGCGTTGACATCTTTGAGGAAATATTACCGAATGAACTATGGCCACCTGTCATCCCTCTTATGCCATTGAGCCGAGGAGCTAAAAATATTGGTTTGAGGGGTGGTGGCTGTGAATCTTTGTCCCTCTAAATGTACAGCATGAATAGCACCTTATGGACTCATACAGCATAAGGGTCTCACTCACGGAAAGTTCAAGTCTCTGGCACAGTAGATATTAAAGTGTCAGTTCAGTAATCTGTAATCATGTTTAGCGTGACATTTCTTCTCACTGAGCTAAAGTGTGAGAAATACGCTTCATGCAATGCCCTGAAATTTTACCCTGCCCTTGGAGCAGAGAGTATTATAAATCCCACACAGCAGTGAGTGGGAAAGGGCGAGGTTGTGATTTCTGAACAGGCATGACTCCTTGGAAGTGAACAGTCCCTGGATTTGCAGACACAGGCCCTGATCCAGGAAAATACTTAAGCACATGCGTATGTCCCCTTAACTTCAGTAGGACTCAAGCATGTGTTTAAAGTGAACCATATGCTTAAATGTTCTGAGCAAAGAAGCTTTTCTGAATCAGGGTCAGCCCGAAATCAAAGTGAAAAGTGAGAAACAAACAAAATCTGGCGATGGGGAAACTAGCAGCTGAGTTGGAATTGACATTGAGGAGCAATTTAGGGAGATCCAGCTACAATGAAAAGACGTCACTCCTACTTTTCAGTATGTTTTATCAACACCCTTAATGCTTAGCTTTGTGATAAAACCTACACTGGCAAACATGAGGTCGGCACCATGAGGCTGCGTTAATAGTTATTTTCTGTTTCTTGTTTCTGTGGTTTCAATAAATTGCTGAATAAAACAATTTACTTCTGCAAACCCTTCTGGCAAAGTGGAATAAAACATGCAACTTCTTTTGTTGTTGTTGTCAGTATCAAAGAGTGTGATGCTATTTTTGATGTAATTAATGTATCACTGGTTCACTATTGTCCTGTAACTCTAGAAGTCTGGCTGGGAGCTTAAGTTAAATACCTTACTACTTGTTTTATCCTGGGAAAACGGTCCAGGAAGCTGATTTAATTTATATTGACCACCCACTGGAGATGTGATCAGATGTGGTAATGGCACACAGCCTCCCTAAATGGTGTCCAGTTCCTTGCTAGCCAGCTGCAAAGATTTCCTGCCTGTGAAATTAAACTGCATCCTGAAGAAACATGCCTCTGTACTTTTTTTCTTAAACATTAACTATTTAGGCCCCAAACCTGCAAAGAATTACTCATTGGAGCTACTCGCATGTGTAAAATGAACATGTGTAAGTTTTTGCAAGCTCAAAGCTGTAGAGTTTAAGGAAATATTTGCTCTTCCTACATTGGAACAGGTGTCTCCAAGACAACGGTCTGTGAAGCACTACCCTGACAAACTTTTCTGTATTTACATATCAGAGTCACTCTTGTTCTGTCAAAGGGGGGTGGCCATTGTTCTGACCGATGTTGAGGTTACAGAGAGTCCAGTGAGTATAGAATCCATCCATACATTAATCTGTTAAATTTAGTAAATATCAGTAGCCTAGTTGCTCTCAGGATGAAGAATCTGTTCCATTTAAAAAAAAAAAAAAATTTGTTCTCTTCATTTGTTCTCTTCCATTTCAGCACACACTGCTGGTCAGTACAGTAGTGTTTGCTGACCCCAGCAATTCCTGTCTTGTAAATTCAGGTCTTTTTATCTTAATTATGACTGAGAGATGCTGCATCCCTGCAGCAGGCCAGTATTTAAGGATAAGATATCGGGGAGGCATTTGTCATTAATGACACAGTATTAATCAAGAGCTGAGGCATGTTGTGATGGCTTCTTGTCCTTTGAACAAGTAGCCTTCAGGACTTCAAGGGAATGTCCTGTTAAAATGCAGCTGGCAAAAACAAACTACAAGCATTGCAAAAATTTCTTGATCTTTTTCTTTTCTTTTCTTTTTTTTTTTTTTTTTGGTATGGGATGACCAGACATGGCTCAGCTGAGGGTCATGTTGTTAATTTGCTGAGAGATAAAGGGCCACCTCTTCAGGCTTCTGAAATACTGACTGATGCTTGTGGTATGAAAGTGGAGTTTTAAGTACAATATTGGTTGTCTGGAGCTTTAACCGTCGTAAATGATTTAGACAGAAAATAGCTAGTGCTATGGATGAGATTATGCGGCTGGATTTATGGCTTGTGTAGAACCTCTCTGTATTAATTGCCATAAAAGTGATACCTGCACTTCCTTGGCAAATAAATTTGGATTTAACTGCTAAAAATAGCAAATTATGATTCTGAAAAAAATTAGGCAAATCCCAGGTTGCAGAGTGGACATTTATCCTCAGCTGGCTCAATAGCGTGTGAGACCATCTTAATAATCGTCAGGATAGCATGGGCTGTTTTGTGGCAATAAGATCTCCTTAGGTCACTTACTTTGGCTGAGATAAAACACAGCCGTAAATGTAAAAATCTCTGTCTTATTTGAGACATGATACTAGTTAAGTATTCGGTATCTTTTATTGATTTTTTCATTTTGTTTTACCCAGCTTAATCTTTAATAGAGAGCTGCTGTACCTGTGGAGACTGCAGATCCTTGCAGGCAGTCCTCTGTCTTGGTCTGAGCAAAAGGCTGCTTGTATGAAGTTGTCTGTATTCTGCGTTGGCTGCCCCTTTTGTGCTACAGGGGAAGGAAGCCACAGTCTGGAATCTAGATCTCCATGGGCTGTCTTTGGCCCACTGGCCGTATTTTGGACACTTAATTCCAGCAGATCTACAAATGTACCTCTTTGATTTAAAAACATAAATAAATAAGGTGGCAAGTTCTGATTTTTTTTATTTATTTATTTTTTTTTTGGGTGGTGGTGGTCGATTCTCGAATCCCACTTCACCCACTGTATCATATATCTTGCCATTGTGTGTATTGACTGTTCTTATGCATCCCTCTCCAGTTTTAATCCCGGGCTCTTTCCCATGGGTTTGCTGGTTCAGTGGCTAGGATACTAGTCTAGGTCTTGGGAGACTTGGTTTCAATTCCTTGCTCTGTCACAAGCTTCCTGTGTGACCTTGGCTAAGTTACTTAGCATCTCTGTGCCTCCATCCCCACTCTGTGCAATGGGGATAATAGCACTGCACTATCTCATTATGTGAAATAAAGCACTTTTAGATCTGCTGCTGAAAAGCACTACTTAAGAGCCTGGTGGTGACCTTGAGTAATTCACTTCTCCTCTCTGTGATTCTATTCTACTGAAATTCTTATACTGCCTTCATCACTGTAATATGTGAGCACTTTCCAGTCATGCATTAAGCGACAGGAATAACATCTGCCATATGTTCGTTGTTTTTTATCCTCATCACCCCAGAGGGAGAATTACATGCTCAGTGTAGTTTTGTTTTGTAGGGATTTAAAAAAAAAACAAAAACACGTCCATGCTGCTTTTTGTTTGTATTGGAAAAGGCAGGTCAAAGAAGTGTGCCTTGCACATGGAACGGACATGGTGAGGTTTGGGTTGGTCCTTCGTTCCTGCTTCAGTTTTCCTGTCTGTAAACTGGAGGTAACATAACCGTACCTCCCTCAGAAGGGTGTTCAGAGGATTAATTATGGTTCATAAAGTGCTTTGAAGCTGTAAACTTCTGTATTAGTACAGCACTTGTTATTGATTGTAGTAGGCCATGAAACACTTGGAATATGGGACTTGTGTATTAAAGGTTTCACAAAAGTAAATTACACCTTGTTGCTATGGTAGCATTTTGCTTCCTTGTCTCTGTATGCAGCAGAATGAAAACCTAACCCTTGGAACTGTAGTTATCCAATTTACTGCATGGTTATGAAATGTATTTTGTCAATATTTTAAACTGGGAAAATGATATACTTAGGGGCAGATGCGCAGCTGACATAAATTATCTTAGCTGCACTGATTTCAGCTGAGGCTCTGCCCTGTAAACTCTGCCACAAATAGTACAGGCCCCAATCCTGCCATCAGATCTGTGTTGGTGGACTCTTGAGTCTCTGCAGAGACCAACTGCAGCCACTAAGCTCTGACATTTTTGACAGCTTCTTGTAGTTTACATTTTCACTGGCACACAGTCAGATCCCCTGTGGGGTGGGCACAGTATGAAAACCTTGTTAGGTAAGCAGAGGGAACAAATGGGTTTTATGTAGGTCTTTTAGAGTTAATAAGGCAAATTTAGCCCTGATATAACATTACTGGCCTGATCTACACTACAAAATTAGGTTGGTTTAACTACGTCAGTCAGGGGAGTGAAAAATTCACACCGTTGAGCGGCATAATTAAACTGACCCAAAGACCCCATGTAGACAGTGCTAGGTCGACATAAGAATCCTTCCATCAACCTAGCTACCGCCTGTCAGGGACGTGGATTATCTACACCAATGGGAGAACCCCTCCCATTGGCGTAGATTTGTATACACTAAAGTTGAAGGAATAATACCAGGGGTGAACTTGTTTCACTGTGTTTTTAAACTGTTCCATACTAAAGCTTAAAATAAAAATAATTGGACATCTTTTATTTACATCCATGTATTGCATAAGGGAAGACTGGCAGCAAAGAAAGCAGTGCCTCCCTTTGCTTCTGCTAGGATTGTCATTTTATGCTCCTGATCAAAGTGGTCTGATGTGATGCTTTTCTCTCTCTATGCAGGGCAAGAGCTGGATTGTGAAACGGAGTTATGAAGATTTCAGAGTACTCGATAAACATCTCCACCTATGTATCTATGATCGGCGTTTCTCTCAGCTCTCAGAGCTACCCCGCTCCGATGCCCTGAAGGACAGTCCAGAGGTAAAATGTGAACCCTGTTAGCAGATAAAGCTTCTGATCAGACTCAGAACTACTACAAATGAACAGAGGATAGTTTGGGTTTTCTTCACAGCTTTTAAAAAGCAGAAGTTTTGTGGATTCTGAATTAGATTTTGGGAGTTGATTAGAAAAGGAATCGGAACAGCACATTCGTCCTCACCTTAGCAAAGGAAAGTGCTTTGCAAATTAGTATAAATTACTGCACTGCTAAATGCAGAATCAGAATGCAAAGAAAGGAAAATCAGACTTTTAATCCATGCTGTACTGTCAATTACTTAGATCAGAATTTTACTGTATCTTTGGAAACATTTTTAATGACATGGATATTTGCTGACTTCAACAGTGATTATTTGCTAGGAATATTAAGTGGTTAAAGGTCTGTAATGTTTTAAAGGAGGAAACAGTATTTGAGATAGTAAATTTATATCTATAAACCAAAAATTGCTTTGGGTTTTATAAAAATAAAATATATGTGTGTGTTAGAGCGATCTTAGGAGGAGCTTCAAAAAGCTTATTTAAAAAGAAAAGTTCTTTTTCTCAGTGTAGAAAGGTGTTTTTCATTCTCAATACCTGTAAAAACTCCTTGGAACTGAAATCTGGTTGATTAGAATACTTGTACCCTGGCCTTTTGTGAAAGCAGATAGTATTCCCCTTCAGATTTCCAGCTTCATACTCAGTCTTTGTTTATCATTTCAAGTGTTTATTTGTGTCCAAAATCATCTGCTTGGAGGAAGCAAGTGCATCACTTTGGAAGACTGGGAGGGGAAAAAAAATATGTGTAGTTTGCAGGAGGTTATTTGAATCAAACAAGCATAACCAAACATCCTCTGTTAAACCTCAGTGTCTGTGTGAAGAGCATGCATTACAGTGATGGACAATGCCTATTGCTTCATTTCACAGGTCCCTTCTCCCTTAGGCCTGATGGCTGCAAGCACATGTCCCATTGCAAAGGCATGAATGCAGAAAAATCCTGACTCTCAGCATCAAGAGGCCAATGTTGCCCGCTCATAAGCCCTGTGACTGAAAAAGGGGAAAATAAGAAAACTCAAAGCCATTTCAGGCATACAAAGCAAAGTCTATTCTATCTGTAAATCTGGATCTATACTCCTTTAAAACCAAATGGGAAGAGGGTGGAGAAAGGGGACAATGGGTGAAATCATTGCTCCATTGGAGTCAGTGGTGAGTTTTTGGCACTGTGTTCAGCGAGTCTAGGATTTCACCCAATATCTCATCAGGGAACCTACACCTGTTGGTTGGTTTTGTATTGGATGCAAGATATTGCTGAAGACAGTGTAAAAATAATAATCTCCTAAATGTGACAGGGGAATGGAGCAGTTAAACAATAAATAAGTAGAATAACATGCTCCAAGATTAATTTTGTGGCATTTTCATCCTGTAGGCACTGGCTCTGCTGGCCTTTCAAGACTCATTATTTTCTGCATCAGTTGCTGGCAGTGGAATTTGTACATTTTTTTTAAGTTATTCCCAGCACTGGGAGGTTAATGTGGGCATTGGGGAGAGGAGCTGGGAATTACACTCTGCCTGTTGCAAGCTTGCCTCAGGTAAAATATTGTGGAAATTACTTTAAAAAGGGCACAGAAACTACATATTTAAAGACCAGTCTATAAAAATACTCTTGGCAGCAATTTGGAGTCACTAAGAGCCTGGCCTGAGGAAGGATTTGAAGATCTACTATTTGTGATTAATAGTCCTGCAAAATGCTCCATATGGGTTAGACCCCTGCTCCTACATAGAGCTCTTTTCACTTTGTTGGGGCTCCATGCAGGTTTAGAAAGGTCCATAGGGTGCAGCCAGCAGGATCCAGGACTATTATCTGACAGCATGGCAATATGGAGCCAAATTGTAGTCCCATTGACACTGATGGAGTTTTGACCTTAGCTTCAGTGGGATCAGGGTTTTGAGATTTGTGTTTGGACCATTGTTTTTCCAACGCACCTGTTGTAGGTTGTATAGCATGAGGTTGGATACAAAGTAACTATGTGCACAGGAGATGCTGTGACATCTAACATACTGCCACACCTTGGAATGCGGTTTTGCAGCTGTGTGATGTTTCTCATTCTTTCTGTTTTTTTTTTTGTTTTTTTTTTTCAAATTAAACAGCTAAAACAGATGTTTTGGGTCAACGGTGTTTTATTTGGTCTTGGAGACTCCAGACTGTCCTGGAACTTCTTAATGCTATCTCCATAGCTCAGATCAAAGTGACTTGGTAAAAGTCATTTTCCATCGGCGTAAGGGACAGTACTAAGGATGTTTTTAAAGCCCTCATTTATGGTTTGAAAAATGAATGTACCACTCCGGCCTGCCGCGTTCCAAAGCACTTTACATTTGTGGGGAAATGGCAGCCTCTGTTTTGTTTTACTCAGTGGTTCTCAGATGTGTTGGATTGTCATAATTGAAATAATCTGTTTGGATGTGAAATGCATAGCAAACAGACGACTTCAGGGCTTAAAATATTTTGGCACTGGCAGTTAGCCTTCGCTGAGAAACCTTTCTCATCTTACATATATAGAAATGTGTAATTCCTGGAACAGTATTTGCACTGATTTCTCTCCTTCTCCAAACCTTAGAACCCCATTGTATTAGGAACTAGATCAGTGTCAGTGCAAACTGCCCATACCTCCCTCACCAGTTAATTTGACAACAACTATGCCAGCCTGGAGAAAGGGGCTCTGCTTTTGTATATCAGCAGAATAATTATACTTGTTCTTTCTTTCCCTCTGCAGCTTGTCACCCAGATGCTGATGGCTTATCTGTCACGGCTCTCCGCCATCGCAGGCAACAAGATCAACTGTGGGCCTGCCCTCACATGGATGGAGGTAGGGTGCAGTGCCCAACACTGCTTTTCATGTCAACTGCCCTGTTCTTAGCAGCCTGCCTCTTGCGTAGTCCTTACACCTGTGCAAAGTGAGTGGAGAGGAGTTGTGTAGTCCAACTTTCTGGAGTCACACCCCTTGTAACATTTCACACCTACTTCTCACAAGTGGCAATGACTACACAAGGCAGGGGAGAATCAGACTCCATGTTAAGGGTCAGGGATTTTTTTCCTCCTATTTGGATTTTTTCATCTGAAAGACATGACAGTCTTTCACTGTTTAATTACAAAGTAATAGAGGGTAGCTACTCAGGTGATACAGCGGTAGGGTCAATGTGCTGCCTAGATAAGCCAAGTTCAGCAATGGACTGACACTCCAGGTAATAGGCTGCACTAGATGCACTCACCTCTTCCGGCACTCATTTCAATGGGTATGTATTGCTCTTTGAAAGCTGCGGATGTTGAGATCTTCTCTGCTATTTTTGGCTCTCTATTTTTTAAAGACAGCTGCATCGAAACCACCAATATTATCTACTCCGCTTTGCCATCTCTTCTGTTAAATGGCTCAACAGAGCTTGTGTTGTGTGCTCTCAGCGGTCCTGTTTATGTACAGCTGTAGCACTGATTTCTCTGTTTATTGTTTTGAGCCACCTCAAGCACTAGTACTTAAACCGCCAGCCTTAGTGGGTAGAGGGAGGAGGAAAGAATGGGAGTAAGTGATCAAGACCACCTGCTCCCTTTGGTCAACAACAATGCTGACCCTAGTCAGTCTGAGTAGTGGTGTATGTAGATCTTCCCATTGCCTGCTGACATTACTGTATCACACAGGACACAGGAAGAACTGTTGTTCGACTTCACAAATCTTGAGAAATGTACTAGCTAGCATGTTCATGTAGCTAAATTTTAAATGTTTGTAATTTGGATGCGTGATTCTCCTCAAATTTGTCAAAAAAACAAACAAACAAAAACCTTTAGGTTAAGATGAGGTGTGGCAGATTTTCAGCCCAAAAGGAGAAATGATCAGGGACTTTTAGAGGTGAATGAAACTGGAGAATTTACTGGAAATTAAGGTTACAACTCAGCTATTATGTGCACTAGTGAAAGTGCACTAATAAAACTTAAGTTCGCCTGACTGACCTTCCCAAATTAATTGAGACTCTTACAAAATTGCTTTTCAGATGGGGACAATAATCTGAGTTTTAAAAACTGACTGGGAAGCATAGCAGGGGGTAAAAAAGCCAGCGGAACCATAATTTCTTACTGGAAATTCAGACATTATAGAAACTGGCAGAAGAGTAGACTAGATTTTATATTTTTTCTGTAGCTTTGTCATCCTCATTGTCCCTCCTGTCATTAAATTCCCTGCTTGCAAAGCATTTTTGTCGTCATTCTGTTATTTTTCTAAGTACTTGAAGAAAACAAATATGATGCCATGACAGATCCTGGGGAGGCATACACATTCACTGTCATGTTAGAGTTCAATACAAAAATGCACAAAGACTGCATCCTCAACAATGAATGGATGGGAAAGGGTGATGTGACCTTCTGAAACTTAATTTATAAACTGTCCTTCCTCTTCATTTCTATGTATTCTGTGCCCTACATTGTCCCTCCACGCTGTTCTCTTCAGGGGGCCCCTAAGCTGTGCTGTCTTTGTGAATCAGCTTGAAATCCCTGTCATGCATGAGCACCAGTGAAATGTATTCGCAGAGCCACATGTTCTCAGCTGCCTCACAACCTACCGTGCTCTTTGTTGCAGATCGATAACAAGGGGAATCACCTGCTAGTCCATGAAGAATCATCCATTAACGTGCCTGCCATTGCGGCTGCCCATGTTATTAAGAGATACATTGCTCAGGCAGCAGATGAACTGTCCTTTGAGGTAAATAACTAGAGGAACATACATTCCTCATTGTCAAATGTAGAAGAGGAAATGCATCTGGTACACTGTGTGTGTATGCATGTGAGAGAGAGAGGGCGTGAGCGCAAAATAAGGGGACAGGGCTTCAAAAGAGCTTGGTGTATTGGGCTCTGCACTCTTTTGAAAATCCAGCCAGACGTGTCACCATGGGGCTGCTGGGTGTTGAGCCCTTCTGAAAATTGGGCCCTGATTGTAGGTGTTGATCGCTGGAAAATCTCTCTCTCCATTTTCTCTGCTGCCCATTGTACTGTGCAAGTATGCTGTGACAGTTCACTTGTATGCACTGTTATTTTGTTTGGAGCTTTGAGAACATTGCACACAAATATAAAGGGCAACACAGACCCTGCCCCAAAGGTGTTTCTCTGATGACAGCTTTAGTTGTGCCACCTTGCAGATAATACAGATATTTAAGGAGTGTTGAGGGTTTTATTCAGATTCACTGCTCAGCACTCACTACTATAAACAAACACACAGAGTGAAACAGAAAGATGTAAGTTAAATAGACTATATCCCTCTTAAGTTACAGTATATATCATTTAGGGCATAGACTATTTGACAGTGTTTCAATATTAATAATAGCAGTAAAATGGTTTGCACTAGTATGGCACGTTCTGTTTATCAGTGTCAAAGTCCTGTTCAAGCCGATAATTTAGTTTGGCAAGAACTATCGAGGTAGGTAAGTTTTTGTTACTAGTCTAATTTTGCAGATGGGAAACTGAGGCACAGCACACTTGCAGCTTGGCCAAATTCATATAGTGAGCAGGGTAGAGCTGGGATTAGACTACAGATCTCCAGTCTCCCAGCGTTGTGTTCTGACCCCTAAACCAGGAGACCATGCTCTCTTGTGATATTAAAAAGATTTTTATTGTCCAATAAACATTTTAAAGAAGCTGATTCCCGAGCCAGTCCTTTGTTTGATTCTGAATAGTAAAGAAATCTGGCTAATTTCTGGCTTCTGTAGATTCTGGGGAGGTAGTGTTGCCTAGTGGATAGAGCACTGGGTAGGGACTCAGGAGACCCAAATTCTGTTCCCAGCTCTGCCATTAAGCTACTGGGTGACCTTGGGCAAGTCACGTCACTGCTCTGTGCCTCAGTTTCCCCACCTGAAAAATAGGAGTAATGATGCTTATCTCTTTGTGAAGCATTTTGAGATCTAGTGATGAAAAACACTATATGGGAGCTACGTTATCATTTATTATAGTATCCGGTGAAGAATTTACTCAATTTCAGAAAAAGTATTGCATGCTGCAGTACACAAGTCACCCTCCCACCAAACTAGTATAAGCATCTAGAATGAGTTCTGCCAATGTCATTTTCAGCCATTGAAGCAACAGTGCAAACCATTTATCTGGTTTTGTGTGTGTTCTTTTCGGGAATGGGTCCCAAAGGAATGAGGGAAGCTTCAGAAAGCCTCCTTGGCCACCCTGTCCCCTTTGGTCTCTTCCCATCCTGCTGCAGTAACGTCACGCTGCCTTACTGCTTTGTTAGCTTCCGGATTCAGAGGCGAGCGTCTTTGTCAGGTCAGGAGAACTGAGTGCAGTTCTTAACTTTGTGAGGGTGAGGGGATGGCAGCAGTCAGAGATGCAAACACATATTGTACAAGGGGAAAAACGAGTTCAGCTGTGTGAGAACATTTCCCAAGGGGTTTCATGCTTCGGGGCTTATTTACCTCAGGGCACACTGCACCGCTTAATCAGAACATGCCTGCATCCATTGGCTACTCTTAAACAACTCCTTATGAGTACATTAAAAAGGTGCATCTTGTAGGATTTATAATGCATTAAGTCTCATACTTCAGCGGTAGCTTATACAAGGGCAGATACCTCAAAGCAGAGGATGGCTTTAGGATTTGATGCAGTGGAGAAGAATGTGCATTCGCTCTAACAGTACCCTGTCTCCGTCTCCAGCTACATTGGGGGTGGTATTTATGTTGCAATTCTTTTCCAGGTGGGAGACATTGTGTCCGTTATTGACATGCCACCAAAGGAGCTGACCACGTGGTGGAGGGGCAAACATGGATTTCAGGTATGCACCAGGAATTCGCTCAGAGAGAGTGACATGAATGGAGGTTTGAGAATCTAGTCTTTGGTGCCTGTAGGATTTACACAGAACTGCCAATGCTGCTGGTATTGCTAATGCCCATGACTTTTGATAGGGCTACACAGAATCCCTGAGTGGGGAAAGTAAGGTGTAATGTGACTTCCCCAAAGTGAGCAGGGGCTGGGAACAGAGGTATTGTTGCATAGGAGTAGTGGTGCCACCTTCTCGAAAGGGTCCAAGATAAGGATGGAACCATGACTCCATCATCTCTCCACGCTGTCTGGCAGAGCGGGTCTGTCATTGGTGAGGAGCCTACATTGCACCCTTTCAAAGACAACTGGAAATACACCGCCAGCACCAGGAAGAATCCTGATTGAGTCCTCACATGTTGTCTTGTATTTTCCTATTATTTGGACCAATTAAATCTAGACTCGGCAAAGCAATGCAGGGTGTCCTACAGGATTCAGAGTGTTCCAGTGGATAAAGCATGGGACTGGGAGTCAGGAGACGTGGGTCCTAGCCCCAACTCTGTGTGACCGTGGGCAAGTCACTCAACCAGTCTGTGCCCAGGTTTCTGTGTCTGTAACGGAGGTAATGATTTAGGCTTGTCTGCCTTTGTAAAGTTGATGAAACATGCTACAGAAGTAGTGCTTATTGTTTTGTTACTTTGAGGATCAGTTGTTTCCAGGCAAGTGGATGGGGCCTGATGGCTGAATTTTCTGGTCTATGTGACTTTGAGAATTGTGTGCATAGTTACTCTCTCTTTGTTGACAGTAGAGCCTCTCAGTTTGTAGGAGAGATTTAGGCTGAATTTTCAAACTCGCCGGGAGTTAGGCATCCAGACCCTATTGAAACTGAATGGGAGTTGGGTGACTAACACTCTCAGGGTATGTCTACGTGAGAAACACTACAGCTGCAGTGCTGTTGTGTAGATGCTCACTACTGAGATGGAAGAAGTTCTTCCATCGCTATCATACATCCACCTCTCCGAGAGGCAGTAGCTAGATCAATAGAATAATACTTCCACTGACCTAGCACTGTCTATACCGGGGCTTAGGTTGGCTTAACCACAGCTCTCAGGGCTGTGAGTTTTTCATGCTCCTGAGTGACATCGCTAGGTTGATCTACCATTTTGGTGTAAAACAGGCCTTAGACTCCCTTGAAAATTCCAATCTTACAGCAGAACTCCAGCCCTTGCTTTCCAAATGCTGGCACAACACTCCAGTGTGGACTTGCAGAATATGAAATTAAGACTATAGTGTATGAAATTAAGACTATAGTGTATAGAGGCTTCGAAGGGGAAGAGAACTTACTTTCCATCTCTTTGTGCTGCCTTCCTTTGAGTTTCATCCTGAAAGCTTCATTTTAAACAGGTGAGTCCTCCATCCTGCAGTTGTTTCACATTGTAAACTGGTGCAGTTCCCCCTTTGCTCTGAACAGAAGCAAGAACACACTGAATAGGGTCAAAACTTACCCGCTTCCTGAGGTTTGCCTTTATTGTTAATTTAAATAACAACAAAACCATAAACACCAGCCTAAGATTTCTTCCCAAGCTGGGCAGTTCATTGGGTTTTCCCTGCAAGGCCTTTCTAATTCACACTGGCCCTGAGAGAGAGACTAGTCTAAACCCTCTCATAGGAATGAACAGGACATACCTCAACTAATCTCAGAGAGAATCAGCAAAAGTTCCCATTAGCTGTACACAGAGTTCAAACATCTGACATCAAGCTGACTCAGCAGATAAGCACTGCATCCCCATGAAAGGTCCGGAATCTACCACCTTTTTACACACACACACACCACACACACACACACACACACACACTCTCTCTCTCTCTCTCTCTCTGACCATATGCAAAGAGTATTGGTTATGAAAGGCGTCAGGTACATATGTTTACAGCTCAGGGCTCCCTTGCACGCCTCTCTCTACCCCCACCCTTGCCAAAATCAGAATAAATCATATGGATTCTTATGTAGCACACAAGTAAAAAGATACATTGCTGAGTAAACCCATGAGAATGGCTTCATCTGTGTGCACATGCAATCAGTTCACAGACCCATATAGCGGATCCCAACAGCTGCAGAAATATGGCATTATAGTTAAGGTTGATAGAATTAGGATTTTTAATTGCACCTTCTGTCCTCAGCATACCCCAGAGCTCTTCATGAAGCAGTGAATTAGACACTAGCAGTGGAATTATTATGCAGGCACGTGCAGCAGCTGTTCCTCATGCTCAGTAGCTTGCTCGCAGCCGTGAAAGCGGTTTACTGAGGGATGCAGTTTTCTGTAGCACCAAGCAGGGTTTAGTCTAATCTCTTTGCAATGTGCTGATAGAGATCTTTCATTTCCATCAAACACCATCTGAAATAAATGGTCACAAATCCCATAGCTGTACAAAGAAAAGGATATTTCTTTTTAAGTGTAAGACATATTGGTATGAGTGTAGGAAAAAAAACAGTTTATTGACTTAGCACAGCTTTTTGACACTGTTGCCCACTACAGGAAAAAGAGAGGGGGGAAAAAATCTTATCCTGCTGTTGATATAGTAGGCCTAGAGGTGTGTTACGATCGGTGAAGAGTATTGTTGTAACATGCTACAAAAGAGTGTAGCGAAGCAAAACTGGCACTTGTAGAAGCTATGTTTAAACCATGTAACCTTTCCAGTATTTATGGATAAGCAAACACTTTCAGTTTCCCGTTTCAAATTAAAAACGGTGGTGAAAATAATGCTAATCTGTGTTCAAGTCGCTTTAATTATTAAAATAAATCAGCAGAGATCCGTTGGCTCTTGCCAGTTGATTATGATTCTGTTCCCTGTGGGGCATTCACACTTTTTCAGAGACGTCTCTCTAATCTTACGAACTGTGTGAAATACATAATGATTGATTGTTTATTTCAGACTAAGATTTGCAAACTGGGTTTCACTTTAAATCTCTTCTCATTTGTTTTCTCAGAAATATTTTTAAACAAATTGCCATTAGCACTGGTGGTAGCTGTCTTTGATCCCAGTGTCAAAAGGATGGTGACTAAACTAAGGGGCCAGCCACCTTCAGTCTTCTCCTGTGATAGACTCAATGGCTTTGATTTTTAAAATAGCTAAGCTCATTACATGTTCCAGAGACAGGCTTGTTTTTTGAAGGAGTCTTTATGCTGACTCTACAGAGGGTGATTCTACTGCAGTGAACGCACACTGGATAGGGACTAAATATTGGGCTTGTTTCTATAGAGTATTAAGTAATAAGAACCTAGTCCAGCCCAGTGAGACTACTCATGTACTTTAAGTTAAGCATGTACTTAAATGCTTTATTGGATCAGGCCCTGTTGTTTAGCCCCTGGCCGATCAAGTTCTGATCCCTTTCTGGGGTTTTCTTTATTGTGCGTGTCTGTATCTAAGGTTGCACTCTTGTTTAGTTGTCTCTTTTCTGAGATATTGACTGCATAAACATGTTGTCTGTCTTTACTGAACTGATCTTGTTTTCCTTGATTGTTCTCTCTTTCTCTAGGATATAAGAAAAACTTGTGGTTTTTTCTTATTACAATATTTTTCCTTGTCTTTCTGCTAGTCATTTGTACCAGGACAAAATGAGAAATCTAAAGTGAATACAGAGGAGTTGGTTTAAAGATTCTGGGGAAAAGGAAGGTGTTGTGTAAGTAAGGAAAGAGATTATGGAGCTAAGAAGCTACAGAAATGACCCGTGGACACATCAGGAGGGGGAAGGAAGAAGAATTATAAAATGGGAAAGACTCTAAAATGTAGTTGTCTTGGAGATAAGAGAACCTGGGTGAGATAGGGATGTTGAGGAAGCAAAACAGAATAAGATGAAATTTCAAGGGTAGCATGAATCAATTGCACTTGAATGATGATCAATCGTAGGCAGAGTTATCTGATGTGTTAAATTTCTCTCTGCTCCATCTGAGCATTGCATCGCTCCTGCATGTCTTGTACCACTGCTTCTGTGTTAAACATTTCTCTGACACATTAAGGAATATGGAGGAAACTAGCTCACGATTCATGTGCACAAAAAGATCAGCTACTTTGCACCATGTCTGGAAATTTTTAAAGGGAAAGTCCAGATTGACCGTGTGTGCATTTGCATGCAGATAACATCTGCAAAGTTACATCATGTCTGGCAGAAGAGTCAACAGTCACAAGATGACGATAAGATCAGAAATAAGATCACAGGCAGTTGTTAGTAATTTCAGGAATGAGGGAGCTGATTCCCCATGCTCCCCCTGAATATGTAAGGCAAGTGTCAAGTTTTTATTACTTCACTTGAGGTGGCTAATGCCTCCCACTCCCTAGTCTCCATCCTGAAAGCTTATACTGTAGATGAATTTTCATGTTTGACAAGGGATGTCGTGTTTCATTAGTGCCAGAATTATACCTAAATACAGTGTCACATAAATTCCAGACTGAGCTGCCATGGGGCAGTTGTGGAGAAGATTGTCATGGTGTTAGAGCTTAGAAGCCCCCATCTAGCAAATGGAGTCTTGATAAGAACCACTTTCTAGGCCTGGGTATAACCAGGCAGGGTAAGCAGAGCAGAGTAGCCAAAGACCAAGCTGACTGGATTATTCATTGCAAACTATCAGATTTCACATTGAATTTTTACATTCCCACTGAGTAATTGCATATGTTTGTCCAAGGGGAGCCTTCCAGCTGGTATATATGCATTCACACACAAATATCCATGTCCCTTCCACATAATAAACCTTTCCCCCTTGTCATTCATGAGAAGAAAACTAGTCACACAGATGTTTATGAAAAAGCAAATATGAAAGAATACAAATGTGGTTGGATTGAATCACCGGTCAGATTTAGGAACATGTTTGGGAACTCATCATTCTGGTTTTCATTCCACTCCAGTAAAATGGAACCCATGACTTAAAAAAAAAAAGTCTCCAAATGTCTGTACTTCCATTATAGCAGCATCTTTCCTGATAGATGGCAAAGATGCTCTAGTGTCTGTGATGCAACCCACCTCTACCTGTGGTACAAGGCAACCACTTAGGGTTTGCTTTTAAGACATAGAATGACGTAAAGTGGAGTTTTTAATGACATTTTGACTTATATTTATGTTCACGTGTTCTTAATGAATCATGGCATTCACTGTAAGATTATTCCCCAGACACAGTCTCCTCCTCATTAAGTGTCACCCTCCTCATTCTGTGCAGTGTGGTATTTTCCTTCCTTCCTTCCTTTTCTTCATCCTCTGTTCTTTCAGTCTTCCACTCCATCCCCACAGTCCTCAGGAACTAAAACCCTGGAAACAATCATTTCTCTTAGCTGCTTTTGAGATGCAGTGGCACATTTTGCCATTCTTGATAAGCTCTCTGTTGAAAGCTAGACCATGAACCCTTGGCCTTTCAAATGTCCCCTCTAACCTGTATTCCATGCTGAGCACAGTTAAAATTTGCTTACTTAAATCCTAATCTTTTGGGGGATTTCAAGAATGTATAGCATTCCCCCAAAGACCCATAGATCTGCCTTAGATTGGTCAGGATAGTGAAACAGACTATTAGTTGAGAGTGTTTTTCTTTGTGCATAATTTTGCAATGTAGAAGTTTTCAGAGTAAAATAAAATGCTCGTATGTTAGAGAGCAAAGCACGTTTATGTGGACTTAGCACAGGTTTGCAAACTCAAGTCTTTAAAGGAAAAATTGAATTCTAGCTTCTGTTTGTTGTTTTGGGAACCCAGTGCTGAAGGCAACCATCTGGCTGGAGAGAGACGTCACTTGTGAGACAGGCGTTGTGAAAGAGCCCACTGGATGCATCACCAGTGGCGACATTTCTTCGCCAGCCGGCCACCTCTATCTGCAGGATCAATTGCAATAACAGCTTAGACAAAATTGTATCTGAGTTTAGTCCTGGCAACAAAAAGTTTCCTACACTAAGAGCAGTTGTGCTGCTTTGCTGAGTAGAAGGGCTGCACTTTACCTGTAAGTATGTGACCAAAGTGTGTGTGTGTGTGTCTCGCGCTCTCTGTCTCTCTCTCTCTCTCTCTCTCTCTCTCTCCTTGGCCATTCCCTCACCTAGCTCTGCATTTTCTTGCAATGCTGTTGGCATTAGAGTCCCTCAATCCTTGCCTGCCAGTAGTACCAGGGCTAGAACTGTGCCTTGCCCTTCCGTCACTGGGGAGACTCTTTGTATCCTCTTTTTCCCATCTTGCAGGCATGCAGGGCTGAGCACCATCTAGCACAAAGAAAACTCTAGAGGGGAAAAATCTGAGTCCTCATGCTGCTAACTCCGACTTGCGCCCACTGTTGGTTTGCTATGCAGATCGATGTCCGTAATTCTGTTAGAAATTTGGTCCATATTGTAGATCTCTTGTAGGTTGTGCCTGCCCTGTGGTTCCCCCTGCTGAATTAGTGTGGTGCTGCATGTACTCCTTGCCTCAGTTTCCCTTCTCAAGAAGCTTGTAACTCTCCTTCAGGCACTCTTGATGCTTGACTTAATATTCTCCTTGGGGCTTGTTTATTATGAAACCTCATCAAAAGATTCCATAACAAAAAGTCCCAAATAAACAAAAGGTGCTTCTGGTTTTCTGGAGCCTGCCCTGTAACCTCTGTTCCCAATCATCTCAGGGTTATCTTCTCAGTCATTATGTCTGTCTTTATGGCATGAGCCCAGCCCTCCTCTTGGAACTTGGGTAGTTCAAGCAGTTCTTGTCCCTCTCCCTTACCAGGAGTCCCCAGCTCTTCTCCTGGAGCTGGGTTGCAATTTACTTCTATTCCTGTGTCTTCTCCTTACTGCTCACCTCCTGCAGCTGGGTAATCGAAGCAGTTGGCCCCACTTAGTCCTCAGGCTGGTGACTCAGGACACCTGAGTTGGGGTTGGTCCTGCTTGGAGCAGGGGGTTGGACTAGATGACCTCCCGAGATCTCTTCCAACCCATATCTTCTATGATTCTATGACCCTGCAGGAGCCTTCTCTCACTCCCTTCAGTGTCTGCAGGCATCTGCCCGGCGTGAAGGAAGAGGCAGCATTTATGCTCGTCCCCTTGTCCCAACTCATCCCCAGTTGGGAGAGAGGGGAGCCTTGCCCCAGGCCTTTAAAGAAGCAATACCAGGGTTTCCTTCCAAACCCTGCTTGCTCCCGGGACGGTTTCCTCTCTCCCAGTATCTACCAGATCTTTGTATCTATAATCAGATTATACAACACTTAAAGAGCCAGACCATGAGGCAGCGTGGACTGACCTGCAGGCAGTACTTCCCATAAGGGGCAGATTATGTTCCAGACATGACACTGTGACAAGGTAAAGTAGGATGATTATATATTATAAAGCAACATTTCCAAAAGGCTGATTTGACTTGGGCATTGGTGGTGGTGGTCTGGTGGTGGTAAATATTGTAGCCAACAAACATTGAGTTCTTGTTACTCACAATTTTTTTTTAATGGTTCATTTTTATAATAGCAGTAACATACATCCTGGCATTGTAATACTGAATCCTAGAATATCAGGGTTGGAAGGGACCTCAGGAGGTCATCTAGTCCAACCCCCTGCTCAAAGCAGGACCAATCCCCAACTACATCATCCCAGCCAGGGCTTTGTCAAGCCTGACCTTAAAAATATCTAAGGAAGGAGATTCCACCACCTCCCTATGTAATGCATTCCAGTGTTTCACCACCCTCCTAGTGAAAAAGTTTTTCCTAATATCCCCACTGTAACTTGAGACCATTGCTCCTTGTTCTGTCATCAGCTACCACTGAGTACAGTCTAGATCCATCCTCTTTGGAACCCCTTTTCAGGTAGTTGAAAGCAGCTATCAGATCCCCCCCTCATTCTTCTCTTCCGCAGACTAAACAATCCCAGTTCCCTCAGCCTCTCCTTATAAGTCATGTGTTCCAGTCCCCTAATAATTTTTGTTGCCCTCCGCTGGACTCTCTCCAATTTATCCATATCCTTCTTGTAGTGTGGGGCCCAAAACTGGACACAGTACTCCAGATGAGGCCTCACCAATGTCGAATAGAGGGGAATGATCACGTCCCTCAATCTGCTGGCAATGCCCCTACATATATATCCCAAAATGCCATTGGCCTTCTTGGCAACAAGGGCATACTGTTGACTCATATGCCGCTTCTCGTCCACTGTAACCCCTAGGTCCTTTTCTGCAGAACTGCTGCCTAGCCATTCGGTCCCTAGTCTGTAGCGGTGCATGGGATTCTTCCGTCCTAAGTGCAGGACTCTGCACTTGTCCTTGTTGAACCTCATCAGATTTCTTTTGGCCCAATCCTCTCATGTGTCTAGGTCCCTCTGTATCCTATCCCTACCCTCCAGTGTATCTACCTCTCCTCCCAGTTTAGTGTCATCTGCAAACTTGATGAGGGTGCAATCCACACCATTCTCCAGATCATTTATGAAGATATTGAACAAAACCGACCCGAGGACCGACCCTTGGGGCTCTCCACTTGATACCGGGTGCCAGCTAGACATGGAGCCATTGATCACTACCCGTTGAGCCTGACAATCTAGCCAACTTTCTATCCACCTTATAGTCCATTCATCCAGCCCGTACTTCTTTAACTTGCTGGCAAGAATACTGTTGGAGACCGTGTCAAAAGCTTTGCTAAAGTCAAGGAACAAGACGTCCACCGCTTTCCCCTCATCCAGAGAGCCAGTTATCTCATCATAGAAGACAATTAGATTAGTCAGGCATGACTTGCCCTTGGTGAATCCATGCTGACTGTTCCTGATTACTTTCCTCTCCTCTAAGTGCTTCAGAATTGATTCCTTGAGGACCTGCTCCATGATTTTTCCAGGGACTGAGGTGAGGCTGACTGGCCTGTAGTTCCCAGGATCCTCCTTCTTCCCTTTTTTAAAGATTGGCACTACATTAGCCTTTTTCCAGTCGTCCGGGACTTCCCTGGATATCTGTATAGTAGAGTGGTCTTATGTCTCCCAAAGTATCCTGTGATACAAGGAAATATGGCAACACCCTGGAATGTCTTAATAATAATTTCTTTACCCTTCTGTAGACCCTTTCACTGAATCCTTTGCAAACATTAAACAAACATCAGACCTCGGCTGCAAAGAAAGAATCATTACACCCATTTGAGGAAATTGCTTAGGCACACGCTTAACTATAGGCATGCACTTACATACCCACCTTGATTTCCTGAATCAGGGTCTTCCAGAGGAGTAAACTGAGACTCCGAGAGGCAAGATAAGTGTATATTATTTTCATGTAGGTGTTGAAGTACAGCAAAACCTGCAGCAGGTCATTAGTACAAGGGCGTATCCCAGCATTGTTTTTTCAAGCAAATTTCATGCATGGTGTGAAGGCCCCTCCTAAATTCAGCTTGCATTATGGCCTTGAAATGTAGATAGAAAATAAAATTGAAGATTGCCTTTAAGCCACAGTAGGAATCTGTGCAGTCGGTGGTGCTTCTCTGCTCTCTGATGAAGGGTCTTCTGTTGTGATGTGGTGTTTGGCATATGCTAGTGGGGGAAGATGACTCTCTGCATTAGATAATGGATGACAATGCTTTTGATGCGAAGAGAAAATAGAGGGTGGGGTTTATTAGGTTGTCAGACTTGAAGTCCCTGTTTCACACTGTACAAAGTATCATCATCCTCTTGAATTCTATTACCTGGAAGGGTGTTTTATATGGGTTTATCTGTGGCTTAAATAAACAATTTTTTAAAAAGTGCCGGAGATCCCAGAGAAGGAGAGAGAAGGAAATGTACACTCTTCTGTATGCCAAGAAGCAAATGCAGTACTAACTAGAGGTAGCAATGGGAACAGAGTAAGTAAACTAAATTCTTCCTGGGCTTCCTGATGTTGTATTAGTGAGGGGCTTTTCTCTCCACTCCACCTCAATCACTAATGTAATTATCTGGCAAACAGCATATGTGAAACCAAAGACATTAACTTGTCAATAAGGCAGTAAATCATTATAATGAAACCCAAACTAGCAATGCTGTTTTAAAATTGCAGCTTGCTCGCTCATCATTGTGTAAATTTTAAAGGGACGTGCCATCCATTGGATGAGATTTAACCTATCCTTAGCCCATGAAAAAGAAAAGTTCTCATTTTGTTTGGTAGCTGCTATTAGAGCAGTAATGCCTCCTGTTTGCTTAGATTCACTAAGGTGTGAACAGTTTCCCCATAAAGTTGCTTAAGAGCCTCATGTGTCTTCCCGTGTTGGCATCATGAGCTACCATGGACCTGGCATAAAAACTAAGGCTGAAGTATAATTACAGTGGTAATAGAAACATTATTTATGATGGTGTTACAATAACCCAACCTCTCCCCGCTTGATTTAAGATGTGCAGCAGTCTTTACCTTTAGATGACCTTGCATTTATCTAAGTATATATCATCCCCACTATTAATTTTAGTACATTGCCAAATCCTTTAATCCTGGATCATGCTCTAACAGTGCCCTGCTGCATCTGTAGAGATTAACTCTTGGACTAAACTCACTTCTTATACAAAATCATGAAAACTTTGTATGGAAGGCAAGGACACAGATTTAAAGTGGGTCAGAACAAGGCATAAGGGGTTGGTTGTGACCCTGAAAGAATGATCTCTTGAGAAGCTGGGAAGAAAAGGTGACTCTCTTACAGGATATAAGTCTTTAGAACTGGTACCAGCAAAATGAATTCAGGAACTTGTTGAGACAAGTGCAACTAAAAATTCTCTCCTTTAAACGGCAGTTAGTGACGTTTGTTGTTACCCTGGCAAGATGGAGATGTCCCGAGCATGTGCCGTGTTTTCTTTGGAAAGAAACAGCTGTGTGGAGTGGGTTCAAAGATGTCTAGAAGCAACAATATAACTATCTTGGTGTTTGCTGTAGAGACTCTGAAAGTAAACAGTGCTGCATCGTTCGTTCCCTAATGTGCTCCCTGAGCTGACAGCTGCATGTTGCTGTAACAGGGCATTTTGAAAGCAACTGCGAGAGAAAAATGCACAAATATATTAGCCTGCATTTAAATTAATTTTTAAAAAAGCAATGAACATAGAAGATATCTGTGAGTATAATACATTGGCAGTGGAAAAGACATCATTACTGCTAACATTTTGAATTAGCTGAGTGATATATTAAAAGCTGAAGAGTTTCCCCTTCCATAGTACGCAGAGTGTTTGAAATTAACCCTCGTGTAGAGTAGAACACGGCTTTGCACCCCTCCGATTTCACTTGAGCCTGCAGGCCATCTCGTCTGTATGAACAAACGTATAGTTTGTTGCAAGCTGAAATATTTATGTCCTGTGGAAAAAGCTTTCAGATTTATAACAAAGTTTAGTGTATTGCACAATACAAAGTACTTGGCTCATAGACTTTCTGGTTACATCATTTTTGAAAAATCATAGTGATACTAATCCATGTGTATGTTTCATACAGTTGTGGAGTAGTATACAAACAGGCTTAAAAGAGAAAAGGTAACTAACATGGCTTCTCACACACAATAATTTGACTATACGATCTTTAATATTTTGCATTTATACCCTGTTTCTGTTTTTCTTGTCATACAGGTGGGATTCTTTCCGAGTGAGTGTGTTGAGCTAATTAACGACAAAGTTCCTCAATCTATGACCAACTCTGTGCCAAAACCAGGTATGTGTGTGTGCAGTTATTCAAAACATTTTATGGAACTCCTCTTTTCCATGCTTCACGTTTTATCACTTCTTTTATACTTCTCATGATCTGTTTTTCGCTGCATCACCCATATGTTACACTGTGTTGGGCGTCTTGCATTCTCTTTGTTTTGTTAGCTAATATCAATGTTCATTTCATATGTGTTTTGAAATATTTAGCCTTCCAAGGTTTTGGGGTCCCTTCAACAACCTCTGAGTACGCTCCCTTCACCAATCCTGCTTTTGATGCCTTTGTCAGAGTGTAGTACATTATTTTTTTTCCATATGGAATGTAGGGATGATCCAAAAATGGTTATGTCAGCTTTGATACAATGGGGGAGATACATACAGTGGGACCTGGGGGTGGAGTAAGGTCTTGTCTACACAGGAACACTCAGCAAAACTTAACTTTTAAAGTGGATTAGTTAAACCTCATTAAATCCATGTGTGGGCACTCTTATTTATTTAAAGGTCCCTTAATTTGGTTTAGCTTAATTCACTTAAGTTCAGTTAAACAGAATTGAGGCCACTTTCACATTCTGAATAAAATCATGTACACAGGAATTTAATGCGGTTTAACTAATCTATTTAAAATTCACACTGTAGTTAATTTGGATTAATTCTCCTGGTAGCCCCTATATAAACAAGCCCTTAGATACAATAGAACTCAGATCCTAAACACCCCTGATTCTGGATCTGCAAATCCAAAGCCCAAACCCACCTTTCTCACCCCACTTCTTTTCTGGATAGCTAGGTGTTGTATAAAGTGAAGGACCATTATTACGGGAATGAACTGATCAAGGAAAAATTAAATGGAGAAAAAGATGTTGGACCTGATTCTGCTCTCAGTTCCACTAGTCTAGTTCAGGGCTTACTCCACTGACTGGTGCACATGCATGACCCCATGTATTTCTGCACATCCTAATGATACTGAGATTGTTCTTTGCTCTGTGGTTTTTTAAAATTTATTATTATAAATCCTGCTTTAAAAGGTCACCCTAACTGCTGTCTCTGTGTCAAGGGAAACATCTTGAAATCACTGATCTGGCTGCGTTAAAACGGTGCAGCGTAGCAGCAAGCAGTCCCTCTAGGATAACCGAGTGATAGAGAATGAAGGGTTTTCCCCTTTTCTGGGGAATGCCTGGGAGAACACCCACCTTAATGATATGTTTTATCTGCCAAGAGTGCCAATTTGACACTTTTTTAAAAAACTGTCGTTCCAGGGATTGATTTTACTAAGTGAAATTCCTTTTGACAAATTCTATTTTAGTTCTCAGGGCTTGTGGCTCACCAGTAAAGAGTCATGAACGCTAAGGTATCTATGCAGTGCATCAATATTGCATGCTTTGAATGGCTGAACATTCGGAAAGAATACTTTCCACTGTTGCCCCAGTTCCCCTGCCCTGCCTTCATCCTCTCCAGGAACGTGGGAATGCACTTGTGTTAGCTTCTCTGTTGCATAGCTCATTAGCAAGTCAAGTCATTGCAGCAGGTGTGCGCTCAGTAAATCCAATATGCATTTCTCAAAGCTTGAACTTGATCTGTAAGTACTGCAGTCATTCACTTCTTCAACCGTGTTTTTATCAGTCCGAACATGTAGACAAAGACAACTTTAGACCCTAATATAAGCTGGGCTGAGGAAGACCATCACAGTCACAAGTGTTTATCATTAAATATGGCTCAGGCAATTAAATTAAATGTCACAAATTGCTGGTGAGTAGTTTCTTAGTAAGCCTTAATGAGAGATAATGAAGCAGCATAGATTAATATATTGTATTTGGCTTTAACAGCACACTGGAGAGAGGTGGTTTTTTTTCACAATCAAAGAAAACATTTGTTTTGTATAAAAGGTACAAGCTCTATTGCAGTGAGTACATGGAAGGATTATTAGGTCTCAGTGTTAACCTTCCTTAATAGTTACCCCATACATACGGTAGGCCCCAAGCATTCAGGATTTACTTAAGGCTACCAAGAAAAAAACAAAGCCACATCTTAAGCCTACAATCAACAGAACCTTCACATTAAAAATAGAATCTTGAATTGCCATCTGTCCCATTGTAAGTAACCTGGTTTGTGAATGGAGAGAGGTATTTACATTTATAGTAGGCAGCTCAGCAGCCTGCATATCTGGAGAATCAAAAAATATTTTTAACAATGGTCTGTTTTTCAGTCTCTTCTGAGAAATGACCTAATATAGAAGAGCTGCTTAGATAGGACAGGCCAAACTAGTGCCTATGGATAAAATTTTCAAAAGAGCCTAAGTGCCATTGACTTTCAGTGAGACATAGGCCCCGATTTTTAAAGATATCGAGGCATTGCTGTGTTCAGCATTGCGACACCTAACTTATTTAGGAGGCTAAGCATCATTTTCAAAAGGCACCTAGGAGCCAAAATCCCATTGACAAACATTGGGATTTTGGCTCCTCTGTGTCTAAGTCCCTTTTGAAAATGAGATTTAGGCTTCTAAACCAGTTAGGTGTTGCAATACTGAGCGCAGCAACCCCTAAATGCCTTAAAAAATCTGGGCCGTAGGCTCCCCAGTAGCCAACTCCCTTTTGAAAATTGGACTTAGGCTCCTATATCACCTTAGTGCTTTTGAAAATTTACTCTGTAGCCTTATATCCAGCATCACAAAGAAATACATCAGAGGCCCAGTTCACTCGGGCACTTCTGCACATGCTTAACTGCCTTGTTGAAAAGGAATTGATTTAAGAATGTGCTTAAAGTTAAGAATGTGCTTAGGTGCTTTGCTAAAGTGGTCCCCAAATTAGCACCAGGTCAGCACCTTGCTGGCAATCTCAGCTGAAAAGACAAGGCATGGAGACTGAACGATACATTCAGTTTTCACCCATTTTTTCAAGTTCTGTGTGTATATAAATCTCCTCACTGTATTTTCCACTGAATGCATCCGATGAAGTGAGCTGTAGTTCACGAAAGCTTATGCTCAAATAAATTGGTTAGTCTCTAAGGTGCCACAAGTCCTCCTTTAGTTTTTAGAAGCAGTCCCTCCACAACATGGTTAAAGTTGTGTTGGTGGGACAGTGTGGAGAAATCTGTATTTCCCCTACCTATATTGTGTGCGTTCTGTGAATATAATGCGTGATTCAGGCTTCCAGACCAATTTCCAAACACGTTAAAGTTCACATCAGATATCTTTTTAATTATCTATATTTTAGTGTTGCCGTTAGCTTTTCCAGGGAACAGCGAGATGCTTTTCCAACAGGAATTGGTTGGGGCCTTACTTTACCTTAGCAGGGTATTCCAACCAGAATCAACCTAAGGTTTTAGATTTCGACTCAGTAAAGCAGATTTAGCAAAATGTGACCTTTGTTTCCTTAATCAGAATTTTGTGTGTAAAGCATTCAGGATGTTTTGTATCTACAGCATTGAGTTGTTTGCCATGACGGAATTTACAAACATAGAACTGATTGTGTTGTTTAATTGCTCATAGATTTTGCTGGGTTAAGTAATCTAATGAAAAGCAGATGTAAAGCAAAGAATTTCCTGCCCTGCTATTTATTATTATTCATAGTGACTGAGATCTTGATTTGCAGAAGTGATGGGAGTAACACTTTAATAGACTCATAAAATACTAGGTTGGGCTTAAATGAAGTACAATTAATGAGTGAGATTCAAATGAAAATGAGATGTTGGAGGCTAAAGAGGAGAGTTGGGACTAGGTACAGGCTGCATTTAGGAATAATGTTTCTTTAATTATAGAGGTGTTTGCTAACACCAGAGATGTGAGCTGAATAACTGTCTAAAGAATAACAGGAAACCTGGATTTAAGTGAAAATTTTATCCATTTTATCCAGTTATTCTGACATTCAAAGGACTAAGAAAAGAAAAAATGCTTCTTGCCATGAGTTTGCTTTAAGATATATTTGACAATAAAGCTTGTAATTAAAACTAGCATTTCTGAATGCATCAATGGCATCATTTGTGAAATGAAAGCCCAGTGTAACACTTTAAATTGGTTTCAATTCTGCTTTAATACAGAATTTGTAGTTGTGTGTAGATATATATGTAGACCTATATCTTATTAATTCAAAATAAACAGTCCAATTTATGATAGCTAAAGTGGGTTCCTATATTGCTTGGAATGAGTTGTCTTTTTATAACCATGATCTCTATCACCACATCAGGCTTATAAATACCAAGCTTTAATTTCAAGTGTATTTCAGTATTTATTCTGCAAACATAGCATCTCAAGTCATGATCCAGTGAGACCTCACAAGCTTAGCTGGAGAAGACTCAATGAGTACCTCCATGGGGCAGTACATAGAAAAGCTAGGTGCTTCAGGAATCAGTGAGAGTTATTTTTTGAGTAGCATTTTCCCTTTTGAATTTGCATTGACCAGTGCCCCAGATTATTTCTAGTGAGTCCAATACCACAGAAGTAGAGCTGGGCAAATAATGGATTTTTTGGTTCACTGGCAATTCTGAAAAATCAAAAACATTCATTTGGAGGCAAACTAATAATGGAATTTTTTGAAAATTTTGGCTGTCCAAAAGTCAGAAAATATTTCAAGTGGGATTGAACTCGACACAAATTCATGAATAATTTTGGGTCGACTGAAACTTCATTTTTCAGCGAATAAACTATTTGACAAAATATTTTCCCTAGCTTCGTGCAAGGCACCCTCCTCTTTCAGTTGAGACCCACAACCAATGACATGTCTCTGTTAAAAACTCCATAGTACAGAGCAAGAGTGTGCTGGCCAAATTCCCATTTGTTTGAGTAACTGTAATTTACCTTCTTCAATTCCATTTCATTTGGCAATGGAATTCTAATCTTCACTTCCTGTCCCAAATTATTATGTAGTGTTACTATGCACTGTTTGACAATGAGTAATTCCCACCCCAGAGGTGACTGAACTTGAGTGGTACCGTAGATGGAAGTAGTGCCTGGCTGTATGGTTTTTAAAGAGTTTTGGGACACTTGGAGATGACAGATGACACACACATTCCAGATACTACTATTCTTTCTGGTGAGATGTGAGCCTTTTGAACTTTCAGCCTGCTGCTTAGCTGAGGGGAAACCATCAGTGTTTTTCCTCAAAGTGGAATGTTTGGAAGTGCCTTTCAAGTGTTTCTTACTCCTTTCATCCAGTATTGTTCATCTCTGGTAGGTGTTGTCTGGGAACAGGATGTGCATTTGTTCATATCTTCTCAGTTTGTCAGTTTTTCATTATAATGATTTTAGGCATCATCTCTTTTTATGTGTCATCTTTGGTCATTAACCTTTGAATATCCGTTATGGTAGTTGAATGCCATTTAAAAAAGGGTATCATGCTTATCCTCATGCATGAACTCGTTGTATGTCTTGCTTGTTAACATGTAACTTGTTATTGTGTGTCTTATCCTGCATAAAGCCTTGCTTACCAAATCTTGTCTCAGAAATACTTTGGCTTGATAGTTTGTTGGAAGGTGTTTGAACATATGTCACCTCTTAAATTGGGAGAGATTAGTGCCAATATGAAAACAAAGCATAAACATAAGCAGTTGACGGCATGAAGTTCTGAGCGTAGCGGAGAAGGGGTGGGTTGGTGCGGGACATCTCTCTCTCACTCATTACTCTTTCAAAGCGCCGAACTCTTTAAAACTCCAATGGGGCTGTGCCACCACTAACCCGAATATCAGCCTTGTTTATGACCAAGGAATTCGGTTTTTTTAGATTTAACAGGTACATTTACTTATCTACTATCTATATGCACATATATACTAGCAAATCCTCATTAAAGCTTAACACCATATATATAATATGTATTATACTTATATATATGGTGTTAAGCCTTAATGAGGATTAGCTAATATTTTAATACATGTGTTGCAAGTTGTTAACCACAAATAAATATTTTTAACATAATAATGACGATGAATCAAAACTCCAGATTCAAATAACCCACTGAACTTCAGAGGTGTTTAAAATCCAGGTCTGTGGTACGAATTGAGTATTGAAAACGAATCCATCATTTTAAATGCAAAGATGTAAAACTGAGTTGCACCAATTGTTTAAGAGATGGTTGCTAACAAAACAAACGCTGAAGAAGTTGAACCTGCATTAAAATAAGATAGTTGTAAACTCTGGAGACAAGGACAAAGTGTTTTGTTTAAGATGTACTGGAATATGCAGATGAAGGGAGAAAACAGCATAGATTCAGTAATGCAGATCCTGTATTTTAGCAGACCAGTTAGCACTGGTTAATGCCCATTGGAAATAGATTCTAGCTGGCAGTTACTCTAGACAAAATACAAATTGATTGTTAAAACATGTATAATTAAATGTAGTACCATTTTTGTTAATCCTCAGCGATGATTTAAAAATAATTAATTATTGAGTTTTTAATGTATAACTTTCCTGTTAAATCTAAATTGAATTGGAATTTTAGTGAGCCAGCTTGAGGCTACACTTTCAGTGTGCTGCTGGAAAGGAGCGAAATGCACTAATGTGCCTGAGGCTGATGCATGTAGTTCTCTGTGCAGTAGCCTGAAAATGTTCTTGTAATATTGACAAACTTAGACACCAGTTCTACGAGATGTTACGTAATCTCAGCTCCCCTTGAATTTAATAGGTGCTGCAGGTGGTCAACACCTTGCAGGACTGGGGGACCCTCTTCTACACATGCATCTTGTTGTTAAATGATTTTTTTTTTTTTTGCAAAGCATCTTCCATGTGTATGTCTCAGGTGTTATGGGCACCACCTGTCAGTCAGCCCATCAGGTTGAGTGCTCATAATAAGACTTTAACAGGACAAAGTCAACTTGTTTAGGACCCAGATTTAAAGTGTTCTAATCTGGTGTAAAATTACTTCTGGATTCTTATTGGCATTTGGTTGTTAAAATTAATTATAAAAGCAAACCAGCCCTTCAGGCTGACACATCAAATACACTCTCCTTGCTATTCTGCAGTGAGTTAATAGAGTAACCCTGTTGTCAAAGCCCTGCACTTTCCTTCACATCTTTGCGGGCCATCATGCACAGACTGAGAAGTAAGTTAAAGCAGCTTTTTGCCTGAGCGCCATTAGAAATGAAGCAAAATAAAATGTAAAAGGGGACCCAGTCAGGTAGAGAAGTATATTATTTTTGTAAATGTAATATTGCAAACTCTGGAGGTGATTTCTTTCCTGGTTGGAATTGTCCATCTTTATAGAGGTGATACAGCTCCCATACTTGGCTCTGATTCAACAAAGCACACGCGTGACCGTAACCACATGCTTACATCTCATTGAGATAATGGGACTAAATCATGTGTTCAAGTGTGTTGCTCAGCAGGGATGAGATAAAGGTTAAAACATACGCTCAGGTGCTTTTCTGAATCAGGCCCCTTGTTAGGTGCTGAGTCCCTTGAACTCCTGGTTGATTTTAGTGGGGTTTAGGGCATTCCGCACCTCTCAGAAGGTTTCCAGCACCTTGAAGGATTGATTAGGTCCATATGTGGGTTTGCAAGAAAATGGCACTGTTTGCAGTCTAGCCACGCTTGAATTGAAATTGACCCATTTTGAATGGGTGCATGTTTTAACCATTTCTTTCTTTCTTTTTTTTTTTTAATTGTACCTTCCCAGTATCCCCTGCCCACGGAGCCCGTCCAGCGTCTTGGAGCTACTTCCCCCCTTGTACGTTTTCATTTATTCCTTTTTTCTCTCTTTCGTTTTTGCATACATGCAAGTCAGTAGCTGCAATGCTTTGAGGGATGTTCAAGGAAGCCAAAGCCAGACTGTATTGCAATGTGTGCCTTTAAGATCTTTAAACATAAAACAAATGCAGCTGGGAAACAAAGACAATGATAATTCTAACCCTCTTCTGCCAAATATGCTAGGGTCACTATATGGCATTAAAACCATGATCAAAGATGAAGAAAACACCTTCATAACCCCCGTGCAAACAAAATGAGGGTGTCAGCTGGAAGAAAGACAGGCTAAAGAGTTGGGAGATGGAAGAGAACTAAATATAGCGTGGACAGCACATTATATATTTTAAAACAATCTTCAGGAGAAAAATAATTAAGCTGATTTTCTTAAAAGTGGGTAGATAATTTTATTAGTACTAGGCACTCCCCAGCCCCAGAATGACTCTGTGAGGTGACCTGGGAGCAGTATTCTTTTAGTGCCCAGTACAGCGGGCCTCTGATTTTGGTTGGGGCCTCTAGACTCTGATGCAACACAAATAATAATCAGTCCAGTGACAGTAAAATTATATCCCCTTGTCAGAAATTTAAGATCTTAAAGGTGGAAGCCTGATACATGTTGAGCCTCCCTTGTACATCCCCCATTGTAAGATGCTTTTTTATTCTTGGGTTTCCATAAATCAAAGTATAAACTTTTAAACAAAATGATTATTTAAAAAGTCCCCATCTCCTTGCCCCACCCTTCCCAGCAAATTGATCTAAAGATGGTGCTTTGCACTGCATGGTGGGGAATGGGAATATCTTTCTATGTGGATCAGCCGGGATTTGGGGACCATTGCAGAGATATCTCTGGATGGAAGGAAGTGTCATTTGACAGCACTCCTATCAGTTGTGAGGAGCTTCTTTGATGAATGCCCGCAGTGAGGCAGTGGGGGCTTACAGACTTGGCAGAAGGATACTGGCCACCCATGAGGCCATGAAAGAGAGCAACAGAGCAGTGCCTGCTTGTGTCTCCGATAGGGTCATGCAATAGGGGAAAGCTTTCCTTCTTTAAATATTGCCAGCAGTGTCCTTAATCATAAAGGAGCTGTTTTCTTTGTCATCCCAACTCTCAGTGACAAAGCAAAGAGCCTGAGGGTATTGATATTGGGGCAGAGACTCTGTGAAAGAGGGTAAAGTCGATTGACACAAGAAGCCATATTATTGACATACAATGTAAACAAATTTTGCAGTGAGGATAATGAGTACTAGTGAGAACCAAGAGGGGTTTCGGTTTTGAGTTTTTTTGGATGTGTGGAAAAAACAGAGAGAGAAAGAATCTTCTTCGTTTCTTCTTGTACAGAGAAACTTTGTGGGAAAGAAGTAAACCTTGATCCCTCCAGAAATGCCATTCTTTCTAGGGTTCAGCAGCAGTTAACCTCAGATGATGTGTTTTTTTTTCCTTTTGTAACCTGAAAAAAAGAGTGGCTACCTCTCTGGTTACTTAATGCAACCTGAAAGGTCAACACTCAGACTCACTCTGCTTTAAAACAGTTTCGTTAGAGGGAAGAGTTCAAACACTGAATCAAGTATCATATTTCTGCTCAAAGGTATAAAGCTTATTAGTGGTTTTACTTGTTTTTCATGTGAAATTAATTTCTTTTGGCAGCCATGTCCCTTTCTGAGTAATACAAATGAAGCAAATAGATTACAAATTTGGCTGCCACAGTACATGGAACGCCAGTACATACCATGTGAGACTTCATTGACATGCTTAAGTATTCATCTGTGCTCTACACCGGCGGTTCTTGTTTGTAATATTTCCCTATATCAAAGGGCCCCAGTTAAACATCTCCTGTTTCTAATAATTTAGGAAGACTTTGTGTGTGTATTATTTTTTAATAGAGGTTTCCCTCCTCCCCCCAGACTTTGCCAGTGTTAGGGGGTGGGTATCTCCCTTCTTTGTTTTTCTGCTCATGTAGCTTTCTTTAGAGTTAGAAGGAGATGCATGTTCATCTAGGAGGAAAGGTTTATAGTGCATGAGCCTAATTTTAAGATTTGCTGAGCATTCATGGCTCCCATTGACTTCAGCCGGAGCTGAGCACCTCTGAAAATGTGGCCCTATATCTTTTGGGTCCTGACTACGCCTGACACCGGGACTGCGCAAGCTGCAGCCACAACACCACCGGTACTAGCAAGGTTCTAGCACTGCCATTATCAAAATCCTTATACACCAGTGCTAGGAACCTGCTGACAACAATCCTATTTACATGTGGTTGCAGATAGCCCAGTTCTTTTCAAAGGTTAGGCTTGTGGGTAGGCTGCCTACATCTAGTTTCACCCTCATAAATATGTAGAATCTGTGCCTCAGAGCACATCAGATCAGAACCCAGACTTTTGACATGTTCATTCTGTTAATACTCTCTCTGCAAATGAAATAGTTAGTCTCCTAGAGTTTGTTCCATTAGCTTTTTTTTAAATTAACCATGTTTGTTCTTTCTCTTGCCTTGTCCCTCTCTATACCCCTTCCCCCCCTCCCCAAATTGCATGCAGATTTGGAGATGGCTAGTGTAAAGCCAGGTTCTGCATGTGTTACAGAGACTCTGAACCAGTCCCAGCTGAGCTCAGGTAGAGCCATTATGGACAATTAGCTTCTCAGTGTCCTAACCCAAAGTCTAACACTGTACGTGATAGCAGTAGCTATATACTAACACCTTAGGTTTGGCTACAGAAGCTAGACATAGTTGAAATAGATTATGTTGATTTTTATTTCTTTCTGAAGTCTGGAAAAGTAAGAGCCTGATCCTGAAAATCCTTCTTCATGCAAGCAATTTTTCCATGACTAATCCCATTGCAGTCAGTAGAACAGTATTCTAGAATAAGATTAGCAGGATTGGATTATTTTAACATGGCAGTACTGATGTTATTCATTCGCATCATGGGTTAACTCAGAAATCTCCTCACCTGCATAAGGTCTGAATCTAAAACACAGTTCCTTTTATGGTGCTTATAAAAATACATGGTACCAAAACCGTCTTGTTCGTGCAAAACAGAGGAGAGCTTGCTCAGAGAGGAAAGAGAAGAAATGTGGTTTAAATGCTGTAGTTTAGCAGCATCTTAAATGGCCATGATGTGTGCACTGTTACAGTGATAGCTAAGAACCGCTGTGTTGTCGTTGTCATGACTCCCTTGCAACAGCCTCTCAGGAGAAACAGGAGGTAAAATTAAAGCACTGTAAAGGAGCTGAGGGACTGCAGTGTGCCACGGATAGATCCAGCGTGCTCTAGCTGTCCATTTGGCAGTTATTGCGAATGACTCACTAACATGCATTTTAATATCTTGTTTTTATGAATGAATATCTGGAGTTGTCTTTGACATAATTTTATACAAAACTATAGCCTAAGGGAGGTGAGTGGTAATGGGGTATGTTGCCTTTGTGGGCGTTCTCAGCAGAGAGAGGTCGAGGATGGAATGTGTGCACAAAGCAACCATCAGGGCAGCAGAAGTTGTTTCTCCGAGGGAGGGCTGAGACATGCTGGCAAGGGTCAGTGCAGGGGGAAGCTTGCACCTCTTCTGTGCCCATTCTGCTGGTGAACAGAGGATTTCATTATTCAGAGCTGTCAGCACAACATCTTTCCACCAGCACTAAATTCACCTAAAATAGTTAAAGAAAAAAAAAAAAAAGAGAGAGGGGCCGGGGAGATATTACAAGTGGGATTTTCCCAAAGTGCCTACAGGACTTAGGAACACGGGTGTTCCATTGAAAATCATGGGATTTTGTGCTCCTGAATTCCTTGGGTGCACTTTAAAAAAAATCTTCATAAGCTGAACTTAATAAAGTGACCAAGAGCCATAAAGTACAGTTATTGGCGTGCTGGATCGATGCTGTGCAGTAAAAATGGGTTAATTTAATATCTTGTGCAATGAGTCATGGTCCCACAGAACTCAGGGCTGTGGATCACGTGCTGTCACCATATATGTCTTTGAAACACTTTACTGTACCCCCTTGAATTGGAACTGAAGTGTACTCATGTCCCCGCTATACATTATTCACACACAATCCCTGTTTAGTAAACTGATTGTGTTTCCATGGGTGTCATTAATGTTAATGAATGGTGCCATTGATGTTACTCTAATAAGTGAGTCACCAACACTTCCAAATACCTGTCAAATCTTCCTTTTGCCTGCACTGTCCACAATATTATCATTGCGGTTCTTTCTTTCCCACATATGAGGGCTAATTAATGAGCTTAAAGTTTGTACAGTGCTTTGATGGAACGTGCTTCAGAAGGGCCAAGTATTATTTTCATTGTCTCTCATAATTGCATATCTCCCTATTGCCACCTTTTCAGTATTGCCCATGTCTGCCACTGCCTCGACTCTACCCACCTCAGCTGAACTCCTCCTGGATACTTTTATCTTCTCACTTTAAAGGTCAGCAGCAAAGGAAATTTTTTTGGTTGGGCTTTTGCCCTCTTTTGCTTCTTTATAATGGATAAAGAAGGGCTGGACATTTCCACCCACCACTCCCTCCAGTTCTTTCTCAGTATTATTTTGCTGCTATTTTGTACCTGAGAAATATCAGCAGAACCAAGGCAAGTCTTCCTTAGTTTTACTGTTTTGGAAGTTTCAGGACGTTTATTTTGAACTCCAGGCATAATGCTTACCACGAGTAGCTCCAGTGACTTCCTATCATTAGAAGATTGGATTTCTTGGGGGACAGTCATGGTGTCTTTAAGTGACTGCCCAGGACCATAACAGAGGTGTGGGATATGGTATCTCATTGGAAACACTGACTGTCTTTTTTGCTCTTTAAATTCATGTGCACGGTTACATAAATAGCAGTAACATTTTCCTCTGACGTCATTTAACAGCACCCGTGTTTCTTTCACTCTGTGCCTCTTGTTCTGTTCCATTTTCCCCTTTCTTGCTGCAGTAAATAAATACATAAAGTGGGGAGACCAGAGCAGAGTGCTGACCTAATGGGGTGCTGCTATATGCAAGATTCACCTGCTCTGCATTGAACTCTAAACCCTAAAACCTGTAGCAGACAGTGTGAACTTGGAAGAACTTCAATTTTTAATATTCTAGGAACAAGTATTAATAAACTGTGGACATTAGATGCTCTCACAAACGTTTATTGCAGAAGATCTGAAGCATCCTCTGCAAAGTAGTCTGTGTCCTGTAACAATGTATAAGAGGTCTTATAAATTGAGTGTGGGAAACATCCAACGTCTGTTCCTTGAAAACACTATCAAAAGGACATCTTTGCACCGCGCCCCACAAATCTCTAGAAACTGCCTGGCATGAAATTACTCACTGTGCTTTATATGCAATTCAAAGAGCTTCCCAGAGGATTTACAGGAGCGATAAATCCCCTCCGTGCATGTCCTCCGTCTATATATCAGCCACAGTCTAGATGGAAATCTCAAGCTCTTTGCAGAAATGAAGCCAGTAAAAAGTGCTGTTTTAAAGGACGAGTGTCTCACAGTTTGAGGTGACCTGGTAGGACATTTAATGCAACAAATGAAGGAAAAGCTGTCCTTGAAATAGACTGAAGGTGGAATATCTCCCTCTTTGGTCTGTGTCGGCAGGAAGCTGGGATCCAGGATGATCTGTCATAATATGGCTATAGCTGCCGTCAATAACCTACTCTCCACCCCAACCACCCAAATCAGCTTCAGAACATAGGAAGTCAAGCAATGTGTGCAATCAAAAGGCCATATTTCCTCATCCTCCTGTGGGATTTTCCACTGGAAGTGGTGCGTCAATGCCAGGAACAGACACCACCATTTCTTCATGACCAGTTAGTTCCATCAGGCGCTGTGGGATTTGCCCACTCACCCTCATGGAATGAGCAGGGTTGGGGGTGGCTGATGAAAAGACAGTTCTATTCCCAGGAAACACACATCCCAAGAATGAGAGTGACAGGTTATCAGCTGGGCCTGGGAGAGCATTCTGCATAAAGACACCCTATGCACCCCTCCCTCTGGCTTCCTGGTCGCACAGTTCTGTTGGAACCCAGAAGGGGGCACTTCTAGCACAGAGGTTGACTAGTTTTCTGCAGGCTTTGCGGGAGAGACATTTACCTCCCTTTTGCCAAAGCCTGCCTGCCCTCCACCTACAGAGAAACAGTGCCACAGGGATGGCTCAGCCCCACCCAAAAAGGGCAGAATTCTCTGCGCGCAGTTTCCAGACAGATGATCTGGCCCAAATTCTTAATATAAGTAAAAGTCTTGAACACGAACACACACACACCCCATTAAGATTCTCCCCCTCCCCGCTTTTATATTATGATATAGTCTTTAATGACATGGTCGCATGCTGTTTTTTCCACATGACCCCTGCCTCATTCAGTGCACAGAATGGATGGTGCTCACTTAATGAGCAGTTATTCCATATATTTTTTTCCTCCTGCTTGTTCAGTGTGTTGCCCCGAGCCTTATTTAATGCATACTAGTCAAACTGTCCTCTGAAGACAGAGTTAATAATTTTGTCACTGGCATTTCCATGGCGTTCATCGCAAACACGAATTAATTTATTTTCACTACACTGCTATATCATGGCTCCAGGGCTAGCTGCACCTCTGTTCCCACTTTGGTCTCTCTGAGTGCACCCGCTTCAGTGTTAGGCCTTGTGCCTTATACCTCTCCTGGGGTGAAAGCACATGATTCTTTCACTCTTAGACCAGGCACATGGGATGGACCATGGTTTTGCAAGCAGATCTTACTGGGTTTGGCATCTGGAGTTCTTCCCTTTGGGATTCTGTGACACATGGTGAATACAGTTTCCAGACAGCCTTCTAAAACCCAAGGTACTGTTTAATCTTAACAGCAGGAATAAAGCATAGTAGAAGAAAAAGGGTTTTAAAACAACCAAAGGTCGATCAATTAATATTTTACCTATTCTTGGTAAAGATCCTAGTCAGGCCTCACTTTCCTGGTCACCCCGCAACCTAGTTCTGGGTGTCTGTCTGTTTCACTTTACTGGCTCTCCCTTGCTTGTCTGTTTAAATTTAATTGTGGTCCGTGTTCACAAGTTTGAACCCTCTACCCCCTTGACAGACTGGTCCAGTGAGCTTAGCGGGGGACAGAGGTAGAACATCACCAGGGACAATACAGGAGACATTCTCGCCAAGTGTTGGCAGAGGAGTGACTGTCTTCAAGCTGTTATGCTTCCTGTTTGTTTTCCCAGCAGCTTGCTTTGACCTAAACCAACACATTCCTACAATAAACATCCCACACCATACAATAAACATCCCAATAGCTAGGTCAGCATACAGTATTCATAAATTATTGCCGTGCAGCCTCGCCCGATGAGGTGAAGGGGATATTATTATCCCTGTTTTACAAATGGGGAACCAAGACAAAAAGAGATTATGGTAAAAAAATACCCACTAATTTTGGGTGCCAATTTGAGATGCCTAGGCCCTAACATTTCAGTGCTCTCTAGCATTGTATAGCACTTGATATGTTTAAAGCACAGCTCCCATTGACTTCAAATTCACCTGTGAACGCTCAGCACTTCTGCATTGTCAGACAGATGCCAAGGATCTCAAGTTGGGCACTCAGCAAATGAGGAACTCACAATTAGTGACAGCCTGTGAAAAGTTTGGTTTAAGTGAAATGACTAGTATCACGTAGGAACTCTGTGGGATAGAATCCAGTTCTCCAGGGCAAAACTCAACTGTCTTAACCACGAGACCACCCTTTCTCTTCCAGCAGTCACCTGCCTCGCTCGCTGCACTGTCAACTTCTCTAACAAATGACACAGTGGTTTTACAGACAGCAGCCTCTTTTGCTACACAGCCCTGATTCTTCCTCACAGCAGGTCCATCCTGTGCAGTGAGTGATGCAGGGATCTGTGGGGAAAAAGTATGTGTTCATATAATTAAACACTATTATAATGGGTCTGCAGAAAGAGACTGAATTAAGGTTGCATAGGAAACCTTAATTCTGGCACTTAACATTCTAGTGTTTGATTTTGCAACCTCAAGAATGTTTTCTAATGTAGTTCATTTGTGTATTTGCCCCGCAACCTGAAAAATAATTTTCATCATGAGGCATGATACTGACACCCATCAGCAGGGCTGGATCCTTTAGATCCACCTGAGCTGATGGAGTAACTGATAGAAGTAGAATTCTACCATGTGGATCAGCACAAGAGGGTGTGGGACACCCACTTTGCCAGTAGATTTCACAGAGTTTCGCTAAAAGTAGAGGAATGGTGAGACTCAAGTCAGGTCCTGCAGGAGAGTGTTCTCCAGTAGCACAGACTCTTCAGTCCATCCCTTCCAACCTGTCCCTGTCTCCGTCCTCTCTTTTCCTCGCCTCAGGCTTTTCATCCCAGTCTCTTCATCCAGGAAGTCCTAGTCTCGCATTTCAGGATTCCCTGTCTCTGGCCCAGTCCCCATTCTTGACTCCTCATCCAATCTGTCTCTCTCCTGCCACCCTGGCCTCCAGTCGTTCCTTCCCTCCCACCCACATTCCCCATCCCCACTAGCTCCCAGTCCCACTCGCCATCTCCAATCCTCTCCCCAAACCCCCCAGTACTCCTTGTCTCAGTCTCATTGCGCAACCGGTCCCAGTTCTCCCCCCATGTCCTGGCTCCTCATCAGATCTGTCTCCACTCCACCCCACTGGTTCTCAGTTCCAGTGTCTTTGCCCAGTCAGCTCCAGCCCCCTTAGCTCGTCATCTGATCTCAGTCTGCCCCGCCCCCCACCTTTTGGCTCCCGGCTCTCCTCTGCCCCATTTACCTACCCAGCCCCAGTCTCTCCACATATCACTTCTCAGACCCCATTTCCCTTCCCGCCACACACACCATTGCCAGCCTCCAGTCCCCTCCCACCAGCTCCTTGTGCCCATCTAACCTCTTCCCTCCATCCTCCCCTCCTCTCCCCCCCCCCACTCAGTTCTGGCTCTTATCCCCTCTGCATCCTCCTCCATGCCTTCTGGGCTCAGCAGGGGATCATTGAGACCACAGGAAAGACAGGCACCCTGCTCTCAGTTCAGGTGCCCAGACCTGGACCCGACATGGCCTGCAGCAGCCCAAAGCTACACTTGCAGGAAAGTCCCATTGACTTCAGAGGACTGTGTGCGCGTAAGGCTTCCAGAATCCGTCCCTCTGCCTGCAGTTGTTTCCTTTGGTTTCCTCAGCATTAGCTTTGAGAGGACAGTCCAGCAGGATACCAATCATCCAACCCCAGCCCAGTGCCGCAGTGCCTGCAGTCTGCAGCAGCACCGGAGCATGTCATGGAGTAGTTTCCTCCCACCTCACCAGCACCCAGGCCCATAGCTGCTCTGCTCCATGCGAGGAAGCAGATAGGAGCATAGGACTTTCCCAAAGCCAGACAGTGAGTCAGTGGCAGACCCAGGATTAGAATTGCACAGCTGAACTCGACATGAAGTTGTGAAATATGCCCTGAATGCCCCTGTTCACCTCCTGCTGGAAAGGGCAGTTATTTAAGCACAGATACCAAGAGTGTCAGCAATTAAAAGAGGCTTTTGGTGTCTATCGATGATGGTTTAGAGGAGGTTTCTAGCAAACGAGGATGAGCAGTGGATTTTCAGGGAGCATGAAAAGAAGATTAGAAAGCTGTAAAACTGTATGTGCAGAATACTCCCTCCACATAAAGCTAAGAGTCTGGGGCTCTGAGCATATATTTCTGAATTTAACTCAGTTTTGAATTTAGTTTTTGCTGGTAGATCTAAAAGTACTCTGTACGTGCACATAAATAAAGTCCGTAAATCACTGGCTGGTTTAGCAAGTTAGAGACAAGCAATAATTTAAAGCATTTCAAATAAATTCCTAAGAATACATAGCATTAGAAGGTCAGTGCATTTTTTCCTCCTTTCTAATCCTTTGATAGTGTAGATATTTCCCTGCAGGAGTAAAAAGAAGCGAGTATAAATGTTGGCAGTGCTGAAATGGCTCTTAGGCATTCATGGTAGTGTTTCTTAGAGACAAACTCCATGGAGTCATGGTTAATATTTGCAGTCAAATAAATATTATTTGTAATCTAAACAGCATCATATTTTCTTAGGGTTTCCAAGATGTTACAGAAAATTATTACCAGGTTTTTGTGTGTAAATGGGTTGTTCTCTTTGGAAGTGTAAATTTTGGTATACCCAGCATTAACCCCGCCTCCATTTTTGAAGCTCCAGTGGTTAGGTCCTGGACATGTATCTCTTCCAATTACATGCTTGTCCACACAAGAAAGTATCACAATATAGTTATACTGATATGAGCCAACATATGGATGTTCTTATTCCAGTGGCTTTTTTCACTTTATCTTAAAACCCTTCTCAGGCAACATAAATTAAATGGAAAACAGGTACCTAGATAAGATTGCCTACAGGACGGGTATACGATACAACTATATCTATTTAAATTCACACCTTAGGTTATGATGAAATAATTTTCCCCTGAAGACAGGGCCTAAGTAGTAGATAGTTTCCAGACATAGCTGGTGGTTATTGCCTTGCACCTTTTGTAGTCTTTTTCACCGATACAAAGTGAACACACAATGTGGCCACTCTTGATTTGGTAGCACTTTACACCCATTGTGCCCAGATGTCAATCACCACACAAGGTGTAGGCCAACAGAGAACCAGCCCCCTCCCCTGCTTCAATCTGAGAGTCTATCAGCTGTTGGGAAATGCTTGCTAAAGGAGATAGAGGTGGAGTGCAGGGACAATTTTAGTGATGTGCGCACGCACACACACACACACACACCGGGGATTTCTGCATTGCACTTGGTCTCTAGCAGCCCCAAGGAGCTGGCGCAGAGAGAGAGACTCAACTTCAAAAGCAATCAGGCAGCATTTAGGCTTTGTCTACACTGCCCTGCATTTTGGACTCTGGGGGTATGAATAGCTATGCGCACCAATTGCTGTGCTGCACTCTCCTGTGTGGACACTGTAGGCAGGAACTAAAAGGCCCCTAGTTCGCATTAATCTAATCCTGTCTTGGCCTGGTTTTCTGTGGAATTTTAACCAGGAAAGAGACTTGCAGACAAATTTAGCGTATTTAGGTCTGTGTGCATCAGGGTAAACATAAATACAGTCTATATGCATGTGCATAGACAGAAGGAGACAGACTGGTATTTTATACCTTACTGCAGTTTTTGTGACTTTATTCTGGCAACTAACATCAAGAAATACTTGTGGAGTAAGGTAACATGAGCAATGTGGTAGAACTGGGCCATAAGCAGTCCTTTTTGCAAGCACCAAAGTACTAATAGTAAAACGTGCCTTCTTTTCACACTTTGTCTTCTTTTTCACTCTGCCTGCTCTCTATTCCAGTTTTCAAGATGGTCTTTTAAAGTGGATTTGTTTTTCTCACCATTTGTGTCAAAGTAAGACCTGAACCTTATAGCAGTCAGTTTGAGCTTCCAATCCACAAGTATTACAGTAGGTTTGAAATTAGGCAAAAGGCAGATTACCCTTCCCTGCTTTTCCTATTCTTTCATTATAGCACTGCGTACCTGTAAATTACTATGGGAGTCAAGCTGTGGAGTGGAAATACTTTCAGACAGATTTAACCACAGATGCATGGCACATACCTCCAATCTGGTCCTGCTTTTGCATGTGGATTTATCAAGGGTTGTGCTGGTGCATACCTTGAATCTCCGATTACACCCTGGCCCCATGAAAATTCACCCAGGCAGCAGAAAGTCTGCTTAGTCTATCTGTCAGCAGGGGGGTGGCACTTGGGCTCTGAATGTACATGCCTGCGGCTCTTGTGCTCTATTGGTTTAACATTAATGTTGCTACATCTCCAGAGAAAGTGAAAAGAGACTTAAACAGCAGGTCAAAAAGGGGACATCGTGTCATCTAAACCACGTGGGAGATAATAATCTTTGAGGCGTTCTTAGAGCAGTTAATTGTCCCTTGGTTTGTATGTGCCCCATTGCATACGTTTGGGGAGAATCCTTAAATTAGCACAAAAGAAGGCATAGTTTAAAATACTTTACAAGGTCTCCTACTACAGTCAATGACAGATCTAAGTGTTTCTATTAGAAGGCCCAGACACTGCTGAGGCAGGGTTTTCCTCTCTTTTCCAGTGAGTTTAAACTTGCTGCAAGATATAGTTTGGACATTACTCTGGCTTTCAGGGCCCACTTCATTAGTTTGTGAATCATCTTGCGCTTATGATTAACTCAGAAGGCTCTGCTGGTTTGAAGTTTCATTCGCAGGGTTTTATTTAAGGCCTGTGTCAACCTCACACTCATTCTTTCTCAGGATTTAATCCTATAAGTACAGTGTGAATCTTTTCATTTAATTCTTGAATCAGTCTCTCAGGAACTTGCTTTGTTCAGGAAAAGGCAGATAAAAGTCTTCAGCTGTCTGCTTGATCCACCATTGGCCATATATCTTCCCAAACTACTTTTACCTGGGTCAGTGAAACACACATGCATTGATTCATTTCTTGTAAACCTGGGCACACAAGGCAGGCTATTCCACTATGGCTCCAACCACAAAGGGAGAACATAAGAGTGAGGCACTCCCATCAATCCCGAAATACTATACGGCACCCAGACATCTTTATGGCAAATCTGCAGGGGCCCTGTGAGTGGGAATCCTGATTTTGTTCCCAAGCCTGCCTCTTCCTTAGTAGTGTGATGTTTTGATTCTCTGCCTCCCCACCAGCTTTCAACTGTAATGTTAATGTCTCCCAAATAAACCGGCTTTTTCAGAGGCCTTGATTACAGGATAAGTGTGGCAAAACATGAAATGACACCGCAAAATAAGGTGCCTTCCTTCCATGGTTGAATTTGCCAGTTTGGAAGATGGAGAAAGTTACAAGGTGAACGGACAGCATGATGATTTTTTTAGCCACATGACTACTGTTAACATTAGCCTAGTCATATGAGAATGAACCCCAGTCAGATTAATCAAGGCACCTCTGCAGTTTTGTCACTGACTTCAGCAAGGTCAGAATTCCAACCTGGGTCTCCTAGCTTCCAGTCCCTTGTCCTAGCCGTTAGACTACACTGCCTTCCCGATACTTCACCCTCTATCTGAAGTAAGAAGATACAGGGTCTGATTTGCCTCTCATTTATACATATTTTACATTTGTGATGTATATCCCTTGCCTTTCGTGGATGTAGCAGAATGTGAACCATATTGTTTTCGTTTCATTTCATGAAAGTCGTTCATTTGTATTACCATTAGATATTTTGATCCATGCACAATAAATTGTCAGAGGAAAAATGTAAGCCTTGGAAAAATTGTGGAAAATTAAATCAACACAATTGCACCCATGTTAAACGTAATAAAAACCCCATGCCATGCAAGAATTTAGACTGCCTTGCAGTGTGAACATTTTGTGCGGCATTGCCTGTGGCATGGAACCGTGTTTTTGTTGTGTTGTCCCAGGTTTCCTCAGGGCTGACGGCTCCACCTTTAAAGCACACATTGTAAAACACATAGTAAAATCTTTCCTGAAGCACAGTGATCATCATCAGAGAGATAATCTCCAGTTAATAAAACCACCATTTTAAATTAGGAAAGGAGTTAATGTTGTTTGTGACAGTCCTCTTGCATTCTCATTCCAATTATCGGGAAGTAGGAGCATTTATAACGTGCAGCCTTGCTTTTAAATCAAACTGTGTAAAATTGAATGCTTAATTAATTCAGCCTTGCAGAATTCTTGCCTAAGGCAAGCTGTGAGTAATGTTTTGGTTCAGTGCATCATAGTTAAAGGGGATGAGTGGAGTTCAGGCCCAGTCAAGTATGTTTTCCTGAATATTTGTGTGACTGATATACCTGTCCTGTATTTCTGTATTTCCTGTCTTAGCCTTGCTGATCTGAATTTTGAATTGAATTTACTTTCATTGTATTCACACCCCTTTTGTATGCATTTTCTACAAATGTTTTGGCAAATTAATTTGGTAGTAGGAACATTTGTGTTAATTATAAGTGAATATTAGACAGTATTTGCAGAAATATAATTTTAAAGTCAGCATCATAAATATACACACAGGAAACCTCATTCTACAAGTTAAACTCATCCAGGCAGAGAAAAGAAATATGATATTGTAATCTGCTTCCTACCGAAACAGCTCAAATTATGACTATCACACTGAGAACAAGCATTATCTGTAGGCTTGACTTGGTGAATGATTTTGAACAAATACATTCAAGAAAATTGTGAGTTGCTTGAGGACCATCTGTGAACAGTAAAAGAAACAAAATGTGTTGAACAAATTATTCATTGTGAATTGCTCACCCAGCCCTACTGTTTGCCGAGATGCCTGTGTAAACAGAAGCAGATTCCTCTTTAATCCCTCTGGCCTCCAGTTTGCTTAATTTATCCACAGATTCTACATCTCAGTTTGTGACCTCACTGTGATGTTAGACATTGCATTGTGTGACATCCCTGCATAAACTGGGTACATTCAGGAACAGACTGATTATATACAATAATAGTAATCAAATCAAATTTATTACTGTAGTATATTAGCCTTAAAATAATAATAGAGTGCGAAGACTAAAGGTGACACACGGTGAGTAGTCCCATTGACTTCATTGGAATTCTTGTAATATATAATGGCCTTGGCACTTAAACAGCAGTTTTCACCTGTAGATCTCAAGGCACAAAGGTTTATATTAGCCCCCATTTTACAGATGGGGAAACTGGAACCGGAAATAGAACTCAGATTTCTTGGCTTCCACTTCAGAGAAACTGCCTCCTTTGTCTACAAGGGAATTCTCAGGGAAATTAATTCCAGTTAACTAGAGGTGCAAATTTAAAGTGGAATAGTTAAATCACATTAAACCCCTATGTGGTTATTCTCATTCAGAAGTAAAATTCGGAACAGAATTAAGGCCACTTAAATACCCCAGCGGGAATTTTTCTGCCATTGTAGGAATACCACCTCCCCGAACAACATTAGCTACATCAGCAGAAGCACTTTTCTGTCCACGTAGCAGTGTCTACACGGAAGGTTTGGGGTTTTTTTTTTTTTGGAGGGGTGGGGGTTTGACATAGCTGTATCACTAGGAGATGTGGGGTGATTGGGGTTTTGTTTTGGTTTGGGGTTTTTGCATCCCTGACCAATATAGCTATGCTGGTATAAATTCTTAAGTGTAGACCAGGCCTGAGTATCCTGTATAGACAAGCTCTGAGTGAGTGTCCACAGAGTTTTAATGAAGTTTAACTAATCCACTTTAAATTCATACCTTCAGCTAATTCGATTGAATTTTCCAGAGGCCTGAGTTACTATAATCATCCAGAGCAGTGGTGTGAAGAATTTAGAGTTCTTGGGTCTGACTTGCTAGCTGAGATAGGTGGATGTGACCAGGGCCATATTAAGAAAATCCAGGGCCCTGGGCACATACCAAATGGGGCTCCCTGTGGCCCTGCCCTGCCTTGGATTTGCAGCGTCAGGGGCCAACCATAACTCCTTTTTGGGCAGCCTGCTCCCTACCTAGACCACCATTCTCTGATCTTCAGATGGGCTAGGGCAGTGGTTCTCAAACTTTTGTACTGGTGACCCCTTTCACACATCAAGCCTCAGAGTGTGACTCACCTTTATAAATGAAGAACGCTTATTTATATTTAACACTATTATAAATGCTGGAGGCGAAGCAGGGTTTGGGGATGGAGGCTGACTGCTCACGACCCCCCCACGTAATAACCTCACGACCCCCTGAGGGATCACAACCCCCAGTTTGAGAACTCCTGGGCTAGGGTCTGTTCTGGAGAAGGGAGAACTCAGTCCCCATCCCAGAAGATGACTTGTGTGGAGGCCCCTACCACCACCACCCCAGAAGAACAGTGGTGAGGCGATGGCAACAAAGAACTTGAGTCCTCTGCTGAGGTGATATCTTACTCATGTTCCCCCCCAACCCATCCCTCATTGCAGCCAGGTATCAGAGTTAAAAGCTCATTTAGATGAGGGGCAGTTCGCACTTCACAGAGCCATTGTTTCAGACAGTCTCCAAACTCACAGCAGGTCTACACTATCAACTTGCAGTGGTGCAGCTGTGCCGCTTTAGTGCTTCTGGTGAAGACACTCTAAGCCGATGGGAGAGAGCTCTCCTGTCAGCTTAATAACTCCACCTCCACGAGAGGCAGTAGCTATTTCAGTGAGAGAAGCTCTCCCACCAACATAGTGCTGTCTACACCAGGGCTCAGATCACAGTTTCAAGGCTATCTCCACGATCATAAGGGCTAGAAACATTTTGTTTTTAAAAAATGAAAGCAGTGATTCTCATGTCATCATGTGACTCCAGAAGCTTGGAGACCCAAGGCATGTGCCTATGTTTTAATCTAGCCCTGGATGCAGCCATGTTTTAAAACTCCTTTTCGAGGTAAAGGAGCCTCCTTTTACCAGGTTGTTACGGTTTGCCAGTGCTACTCAACTTCTCTGGTACATCTTTGCTCTCTTCAAATAAGTAGGGGCTCATGTTCTCCCTAAAGTATCATTAGTGGCCATGGGAGACTCTCCATAGGCTGCCAAGAACAGTAAGTAGGGTTTCCAGTTTGGGGTTAAAGCAGAAAACATCTGACCAAAGCCAACATTGGTCCTGGATCCGGTACTATTCAATGTTTTCATTAATGGCTTGGATAAAAGAGTGGAGAGTGTGCTTATAAAATTTGCAGATGACACCAAGGTGGGATGCATTGCTAGCACTTTGGAGGACAGGATCAGAATTCACAATTACCTTGACAAATAAGAGAAATGGGTCTCAAATCGACAAGATGGAATTCAATAAAGACAAGTGCAAAATACTTCAGTTAGGAAGGAAAAAATCAATTGCACAACTACAAAATGGGGAATGACTGACTGGATGCTAGATACTGCTGAAAAGGAGCTGGGGGTTATAGTGGATCACAAATTGAATATGAATAGGCTTGACATAATTCGATTTTTAATTTTTTATCATTTTGATGGATAATATCAATGTTTATTTTAAAACATTTTTTATGATACTTGATTTAAATTTTCGCAGTTGTGGGAGATTATTGGGGGGGAGGGTGTCAGACAATAATTATTTAATTGCAGCAGATGTTGAGAACCAAAAGTTAAAACTTTATAAACCATTAAAATGCAAATTGTCAACATCGTATGTCAAAATTTTAGTCCTAAATCAGACTTAAGTAAGTTCTCAAGTGGAATTTTTCTTACTTTGCCTATATGTAAATTTCACTTATTATCAATGGAAATACTTCGTCAGTTTGTTTGCATACAGTGAAATCAGTGTTTACCCATAAAAATCTAATGCTTCCAATTCCAAATATGAGTCGTCAGCGTGATTCAGTGGCAAAAAAGGCTGATGTCATCCTGGAGTGTATTAACAGCAGTGTCGTCTGTAAGACACCTGAGGTAGTTGTCCTGCTGTACTCAGCACTTGTGAGGGCTCAGCTGGAGTACTGTGTGCAGTTCTGGGTGCTACACTGTAAGAAGAATGTATCAAAATGGAGAGAATGTGCATCAAATTAAAGCAACAAACATGAAAAAGGTTCAGGAAACCTGACCTATGAAGAAAGGTTAAAAAACCTGGGCATGTTTAGTCTTGAGAAAAGAAGACTGGGAGGGGAATGGGATTGGGGGAGGGATAGCTCAGTGGTTTGAGCATTGGCCTGCTAAACCCAGGGTTGTGAGTTCAATCCTTGAGGGGGCCATTTAGGGATCTGGGTCAAAAATTGGGGGTTGGTCCTGCTTTGAGCAGGGGGTTGGACTAGATGATCTCCTGAGGTCCCTTCCAACCCTGATATTCTGTGGTAATCTGTGGTAATGATAGTCTTCAAATATGATAAGGACTGTTATAAAAAGGACAGTGATCAGTTGTTCTCCATGTCCACTTAAGGTAGGATAAGAAGTAATGGGCTTAATCTGCAGCAAGGTTAGATATTAGGAAAATATTTCTAACTGTAACAATAGTTAAGCTCTGGAATAGGCTTCCAAGGGAGGTTGTGAAATCCCTATCATGGGAGGTTTTTAAAGCAGGTTAGACAAACACCTGTCAGGGATGGTCTAGGATTTCTCGAGGTCCTTTCCAACCCTATGTTTCTATGATTTTGTAATAGCTTTTCATTAAAGCATACACTGAAAATACAGGGAATTTACTACTATGCTGACGTGCCTTCTAGCACCCATATAGCGAAAGTGCTCATGTGTGCATGTTAATGAAAACTGATAAAAAGGAGTCCTTATAGAGTGTGGATCTCAGGTTTCCAAGGGTCAACAGCCAGTGAGTTAGGTAATGTTATGGTCGCCTGTAGCTGTGACTTAGTTTTAGTCCGAGGAGCCATGGATTCCATGATTTTAATGTTCTGTTTTAGTTTATGATGTTTTCATAGTCCCGTATCTTGCCATTTTGGAATTGAGGATCAGTGAATGCGGTAGTGACATTGACCAAGCTGTTTACTGAAATCTTTGAGAGTGCCGAGTTAAACGGGAGGCTACGGACCATATGTTCATCATGGCTGGTGTAAATCAGCAGTGCTGGGGTTCTCCTGTCGGTGAAGGTAATTCACCTCCCCAAGAGGCAGTAGCTAGGTAATTCTTCCCTTGACCTAGCACTGGGGATTAGGCTGGTATATCTACATCTGTCAAGGGTGTGGGTTTTTCACACCCCTGAGAGACGTAGCTATATTCATATAAAATCCTAGTGCTGACCGGGCCTCATTCAGAGAATCTGCACTAGAGAAGAAGGGGCAGCTGCAGTTTTCTTCCCACCTTCCTGCAGGCTGCTTCAGAGCTAAACAGACAGGTACTGTTTAGGCAGAGCTAAACAGACAGGCAAGTTTACTTCTAGCGTGTCAGAAAATGGTGGTGAGGGAAATATGAGGACATTTTTTTTTTAGTATTTTATGTAAATTTTCCAACCAGCTAGGGTTTTAACCTGTTACCGAAATGCTCTTCAGTGGGTTAAAAAATCATGGTATTGATGTTAAAGAGAGTTGGCCTTATTTGTTTTCTCTTCTGCCAAGTGGATCCAAACAGCTAACTGCAGAGCAGAAACCTTGAGTTCCCTGCTAGTTGGATTAACAAAACCAGATCATCCATAGGGCTTGTCTAGAAAAGTTGCACCAGTGTAACCTTAAATTGATTTAAAATCAGTCTAGTTACACTTGTGCAAACACCTAATGTAGACTCACTTAAACTTGCTTAAATCTGTTTAATTTGATTAATTACCTGGTTAAAGTACTTAGAGGTGTGTTTTGACCTGGTGTTTGCAACCTTTTGTGAACGGCTGTTCTCTGATGTTTTTTAAAACAAATTGCAGGGGTTTTTTGTAAAGGGAAAGTTTAATAAAAAAAAAAAAATTCCAAGCCTGTAAAGAGTCTTGCCCCGTCCTCTGAAGAAGCTGGGACTGCCTCTGTTGAAAGCAGGATTCTGATACAGTGCAGCAATTCTTATGTTCCAGTGGACTTTCTCCATTTCTAGAGTAACAGAAGACATGACACTGACACTCAGGAAGTGTGTGTGTGTGTGTGTGTGTGTGTGTGTACACGTGCCCACAAGTGAGAAAGAAACAGGGGAGATTTTTTTCCTGACTCATATTATTATTACTTATTTATTTATACAGCACCATAGGTATGCCTAACGCTTTAGCGACGAATAAAGGATGGCATCCCTGCCCCGAGCAGTTTGCAGTTTAGGGAGGAAAGGGGATTAGTTATTTAGATAAGATTTTCCATTCGATTTTCCACCCAAGACCACGTGGAGTGAGACTCTTACTATTACACCCTGCAGGACTAGAATTTCTCTGAATGAATGCATGAGTCAGCTTTTTATTGCCCTCCCTTTCTGTTGATTAAATCATTTTTCTTATCTCTGGAGCCAAACGTATTGTCCTGTCAACAGGCCACTCCTTGTGCCTTACAAACCTGAGCCTGCTGGAATAAACAAAAAGTGGCAAATGAAGGGAACCCAGACCCAGGAGGAGGTAAACTAGAAATTCAACCATTTGGGGCTGTTGTCTGTGTAATAAGCAGTCATCTGAGTAAAAGGGTGGAGCTAGACTAGTGTAGCTTGTTTCACAAGTGTGAGCTTTGGGAGGGGCCTCTTGTGGAGTTTCAATCACAAAGCACAGCATGTACTGCCTGAGACAGTGTGTGTGAGCCTCAGACTCAGAGGTTTTGCTGATCAGGAGACAAAGCCACAGCATGAGAAGCTGAGCTGGGACTGGGAGCCTGGGAGAAGAGAGGTGGGAAAGTTGAGCTGCGAGGGCATACAAGTGAGGTGGATATTTGAACTGGAAGCATTGTGCAGTGGAAAATGACCTTTCACTCTGTCTGGATCTAATCCTTGGTGGCTGGACTAGAGAGCTGAGCTGATTAAGAAACTCCATTGCTTTGTTAATGAGTTTTGTGGAGTTAGCCTGCCACTGCTGAAGTACTGATTTTCTGGCCTGCAGCAAAGACAAGGTAAGAGGTGCTTTTTGCCTTGCTCTGGTGTCTCTCCTGTCTAGGACTTGCAGGGTTTTTTGGTTCCCTTCACTACTTGTTGCTTAGTAGCTTGCTTGTTGTTTAATTACTGTTAGTGTTGGTAGTATTAATATTTACCATCTAGCAGCATACTGTTCGAATGCATCCGATGAAATGAGCTGTAGCTCACGAAAGCTTATGCTCAAATAAATTGGTTAGTCTCTAAGGTGCCACAAGTCCTCCTTTTCTAACATGGCTGTTACTCTGAAACCTGTTTGAAAGAAGCTTTTTAACAATGGAGCATCAGGAATGATAGGTGTGGGTTTAAAATACTCTGGGCATTTGAGTCATTTTACTCTGTAAATACCAGTTTGCTTTGTAATGTTTTCAAGGCACTGGGATGTACGGTACAGAACACTATGGCAGGAATTGGTCATCCAGGATTCAGGAACTAGAGGGGCCCAGGTGCCTTATTTCAGCTGCAGCAGCCGTATCTTACCTGACAATCTCTTTGCCTTCCTCTTCTAGATGAAAAATACCTGTTACTCGGGAATAGGTAGTGGAATTTGGTTGTCTGGGGCCGTAACTGCTGTATCTCGACAAACTTGTTTTTGTTTTAAGAGAAATAAGCTCCCCCTGGGATCCATGCCCTTGGGCAGATTGCTTGGCTCTGGAGTTCACTTGTCATGTCAACAAAATATTTTATTAAAGCACACATGTGTATGCATACACGCATACACACACAGCTTCTGTTAATTGTTGTAACTCCTGTTTTCTCTTCTGCACATATCTGTTCCTGGGTCCATTTTAATCATTTACCTTTACTGGGTCCCTAATGGTAAACAGAATTTTATTATACACAGAGGTAGGGTCATGAATGCATTGCAGACCACTAGAACAGTCCTGAATTCAGGAACCACATTTCCGACACCCATGAAAGTGCTCACTAAAACTCTAGAAGAGAAGGAATTTCAGAACGCGTAAACTCCCACGCCATCCTCAATTTTTCTCCTTGTGCATATTGTTTGGATTGCAGCTATCTGAGTTAAGCCCTTCCTGCTCCTAGCAAATGTGCAGCTACACCTGGACGCAAAAAAGCCATAGGACTTGGAGTGTCTAAAATTTGAATTTCTATAAGTTCTGCATATCAGTTTCATCTTTTTTTCTTCTCCTTTTAATTGCAACTTGAGGCAGGCAAATCGCCTTAGGGATTGCCTACCCTTCAGCCTGCAGATCAGTGGTTCTCAACCAGGGGTTCACGTACCAATGGAGTACACAGAGGTCTTCCAGGGGGTACATCAACTTGTCTTTGTATTTGCCTAGTTTTACATCAGACTATATAAAAAGCACGAGCGAAGTCAGTATAAACTAAAATTTCATACAGACAATGACTTGTTTAGACTGCTGTATCTACTATACACTGAAATGTAAGTACAATATTTATGTTCCAATTGATTTATTTTATAGTTAGATGGTAAAAATGAGAAAGTCAGCAATTTTTCAGTGCTAGTGTGCTGGGACACTTCTTTGTTTTTTTTATGTCTGGTTTTGTTAGCAACTACTTTTTAAGTGAGGTGAGACTTGGGGGTACACAAGACAAATCAGACTCCGGAAAGGGGTACAGTAGACTGGAAAGGTTGAGAGCCACTGCTATAGATCACTGATTCTACTGCCCCTACAGGGGCTTGCATGTTTAAAAGTACTAGTCCACTGTGTGCTGCAGCTGGTGGGCAGTGAATGTACTGTCTAAAAATAAAATCCTCATTGAAAGCAGTTAGCATGTGCATAGCAGGCAATCACTTGTCTGTTTTAATTTATTCACAATACCGCAATGAGGCTCTAGTCCACTGGTGCCCAACCTTATTATACAGGAAGGCCACCCCATGTGAGGGCCAAAAATGATTCTGTTCTGTATGTATTTAGATAGAATCATAGAATATCAGGGTTGGAAGGGACCTCAGGGGGTCATCTAGTCCAAGCCCCTGCTCAAAGCAGGACCAATCCCCAACTAAATCATCCCAGCCAGGGCTTTGACAAGCCTGACCTTAAAAATATCTAAGGAAGGAGATTCCACCACCTTGCTAGGTAACGCATTCCAGTGTTTCACCACCCTCCTAGTGAAAAAGTTTTTCCTAATATCCAACCTAAACCTCCCCCACTGCAACTTGAGACCATTACTCCTTGTTCTGTCATCAGCTACCACTGAGAACAGTCTAGATCCATCCTCTTTGGAACCCCCTTTCAGGTAGTTGAAAGCAGCTATCAAATCCCCCCTCATTCTTCTCTTCCACAGACTAAACAATCCCAGTTCCCTCAGCCTCTCCTCATAAGTCATGTGTTCCAGTCCCCTAATCCTTTTTGTTGCCCTCCGCTGGACTCTCTCCAATTTTTCCACATCCTTCTTGTAGCGTGGGGCCCAAAACTGGACACAGTACTCCAGATGAGGCCTCACCAATGTCGAATAGAGGGGAATGATCACGTCCCTCGATCTGCTGGCAATGCCCCTACATATATATCCCAAAATGCCATTGGCCTTCTTAGCAACAAGGGCACACTGTTGACTCATATCCAGCTTCTCGTCCACTGTAACCCCTAGGTCCTTTTCTGTAGAACTGCTGCCGAGCCATTCGGTCCCTAGTCTATAGCGGTGCATGGGATTCTTCCGTCCTAGGTGCAGGACTCTGCACTTGTCCTTGTTGAACCTCATCAGATTTCTTTTGGCCCAATCCTCTCATGTGTCTAGGTCCCTCTGTATCCTATCCCTACCCTCCAGTGTATCTACCTCTCCTCCCAGTTTAGTGTCATCTGCAAACTTGCTGAGGGTGCAATCCACACCATCCTCCAGATCATTTATGAAGATATTGAACAAAACCGGCCCAAGGACCGACCCTTGGGGCTCTCCACTTCATACCGGGTGCCAACTAGACATGGAGCCATTGATCACTACCCGTTGAGCCCGACAATCTAGCCAACTTTCTATCCACCTTATAGTCCATTCATCCAGCCCATATTTCTTTAACTTGCTGGCAAGAATACTGTGGGAGACCATGTCAAAAGCTTTGCTAAAGTCAAGGAACAACAGGTCCACCGCTTTCCCCTCATCCACAGAGCCAGTTATCTCATCATAGAAGGCAATTAGATTAGTCAGGCATGACTTGCCCTTGGTGAATCCATGCTGACTGTTCCTGATCACTTTCCTCTCCTCTAAGTGCTTCAGAATTGATTCCTTGAGGACCTGCTCCATGATTTTTCCAGGTTGTGATGTACAGTATTGTCTATTTAAAAATAAATAAATAGATCAGTGCATAGAATGTGTATCAGAAAAAAAAAACAGTAAATAACACATAACTAAACTAAAATGTCAACATGACGACAAAATGCTAATGAGTCGGCTATTAGTATATTGTGTTGAAGCAGGCCCCGGGGCCTTTTTAAATGCTCTCGTGGGCCATAGTTTGGGCACCCTGCTGTAGTCCATTTTAATGACTAAATAACCTGCAAGAGGTTGTGATTTCTGACTGCAGTGCCCCCATGTCCCCAGTTAAGTCAGGGCTCCATTGTTATAGGCACAAGACAAACATAGTAAGAACAAAAAGAAAAGGAGGACTTGTGGCACCTTAGAGACTAACACATTTATTTGAGCATAAGCTTTCGTGAGCTACAGCTCGCTTCATCGGATGCATTAAGTGGTAAGAACAGTCCCTTTTGAAATTAAACCAGGGTATTAGTTAGATAAAGGAAAGCAGAAACCATGTGAAACAACTGTACAATGCAATGCATTCCTAGGATTTATAAACCAAATTAAACTTGTTGCCAGTCACAGACCTATTGGGCCTGATTCTCATGTACTCTAAGGCTCTTTTATACCACCCTGGCAGTGTAAAGGGGCTGTAAAGTGAGCATAGATGGAATTTGCATCAGCTTTAAGACCACTTCACTCTGCCAGTGTGGTATAAGGTGCCTTTGTGTCTACACTGCAGCTGGGAGCCAGCCTCCCAGCCTGGGTAGACAGCCTTCTGCTAGCAGGTTTGCATTAGCTCACTAAAAATAGTGTTGTAGACAGCAACGCTGTTGGAGGCTCAGTCTAGCCATGCAAGCTCAAGCCCTCCCTGTTGAAGGCAATGGGAGCTCAGTGTCTCTTAGGTCAGATATGCCCGACTTGAGTAAAGTGATCGTCTTATTTACAGTCACCTTGAAGAATGCTGGTAGAGAATGGAAAAAACAACAGGCCCTTGACTGCAATGTCTCCAATTCCAAGGCTGCTTACCGGGGGCCTCAGAGCAGGGAAAATAGTCACTCTCTGGCTGGTAATAATGGAGGTGTGACGCCTGGTGGAGAGGGCAGGAGACCCCTGTTAAGCTCTGAGGGAAGGCACAATGTCATGAACAGTATCGCACCATTCCACAGAGTCACCGAAAAGTCTGTCGTGACAGCTGTGCTGTGTCTTTTGAAAACGCACATACTGGGTTCTGACATCATACTCCTCCCCCTTCCAGGTGGGTCGCACATAGTCCATCCTGCCAGAGTAGTGGGGGTTCCTCCCCAGTCATCCCTCCAGTTCAGGACTGGGCTCCCGCCAAAGCCTGTCAAAAGCTCTTTAATCAGCTTTGCTGGTGATCCAGCTAACTGTTCTCCTCTCCTCCCACTACCAAGATCTGAATGGGTTACAGTGTAAAGCAAGAGCACCTTGATTGGAATCACTCCAGATTTATGCTCGTTTAACTGAAATCAGAATCTGACCCACCGTCCTCATTAGACTGGCTAGTGAAAGCTCTGGACTGGGAATTGAATGTGAATCTCGCACCTGGAGGTCCTGAGCAGTGCTTCTGTGCCAGTCCAAGATGGCTGTGTCTACACTAGTGGGTTTTTGTTGGCAAATCTCCCGCTGTTGCATTACCATTTGTGCAATTCCACCGGTAGCAGCCACAATAGATGCAACAGTGTTGGACGTGGCTCAGCCGTTTACACTACTGTATCCTGTGGACCTGCTCTTGAAGTCTTCAAATGAAGACGAAATGTGCTTTAGTCAGATACATGTTGTTTGACTCGATACGGGGTGAGTAGATTAGATGTTATGGCCTATGTTATACAGGAGATCAGACCAGATCAGTGGTTCTCAAACGTATTTGATCGCACCCCCTTTCTTTGTGTCTGTAGTAGTTTAAGGGCTCTCTCCTCCCCGCCGCCCCCCAGGTACATATACCGTTAAAAAAAAAAATCAACACGCAACTCTCACTAAATATTAAAAACAGTAAGGCATTGATTCAAACAGAGGCAATGATCCATTGCAAAAGCGAAACTGCAGTTGTGGTCGATGCTTACAATTAAACGTGTACAACACGTTGTAGCAAACGGATTAATGCACAGATGGCAGTGATTTTGTATAATGCTCTACAAGCTTAACAGAAATATGTCAAAATTCAGAGTGTTATCTGAGGACCTGATATGTCTAGCGGAATCAGCGTTGCTAGTTATTTGTTGTGGTGGGTAAAATGTGTGCAGTTCCCCCTCCCCCAAAGCTTCTCATGCCCTCACCCCCCAGTTTGAGAATCTCTAGACTAGATAATCTAATTGTCCCCTCTGGCCTTAATATCTAAGAACAGACATAGATGACACAATGTTTAAAACTGCAGTACCTGGTTGACGTTGGCTCTCCCACCATTGGAGGTGTTTTGGTGGGAGATTTGCCGAACAATAGTAGTGGTGATGAGGCTCAGTGGAGCATATTTGGTGTTGTCCCAATATATGCCTTCATAATATTTTCCCAATAGTTTGTGATCTGAGTATTGATTAGGCACTGGTTACTGTACTGTGCCTCTTCAATGCAAATAACTTCATCATTAAACCAAGTCTTGAGCACACATTTATTTGAAGCGTTTATGTATTGATATAGTGCATGCCAGGCCATGTTAAATCAAACATTGATGCTCTCCCAAGGTGAACACTCGGGATAGACCAACACTGTTTCCCTGATGGATGGATCAGGCATTCAGCTGTGCTAATCATACGTTTATCAGAGACTCAGAACGCTTTCAGATGGATCACTAGTCTCCAAGCTAACAGATAAAAGCAAAAGGACTGAATTAAACTCCACTACAATGAGAAGGGATTTAACAAAGTGCAGCAGGACTGGGAGAGGCAGAAATTGGACATCTGCAGAAATCAAATCCTCAAAGAATCAATCCTGAAGCACTTGCATGAGAGGAAAGTGATCAGGAACAGCCAGCATGGATTCACCAAGGGAAGGTCATGCCTGACTAATCTAATCGCCTTTTATGATGAGATTACTGGTTCTGTGGATGAAGGGAAAGCCGTGGATGTATTGTTTCTAGACTTTAGCAAAGCTTTTGACACGGTCTCCCACAGTATTCTTGTCAGCAAGTTAAGGAAGTATAGGCTGGATGAATGCACTATAAGGTGGGTAGAAAGTTGGCTAGATTGTCGGGCTCAATGGGTAGTGATCAATGGCTCCATGTCTAGTTGGCAGCCGGTGTCAAGTGGAGTGCCCCAGGGGTCGGTCCTGGGGCCGGTTTTGTTCAATATCTTCATAAATGATCTGGAGGATGGTGTGGATTGCACTCTCAGCAAATTTGCGGATGATACTAAACTGGGAGAAGTGGTAGATACGCTGGAGGGGAGGGATAGGATACAGAAGGACCTAGACAAATTGGAGGATTGGGCCAAAAGAAATCTGATGAGGTTCAATAAGGATAAGTGCAGGGTCCTGCACTTAGGACGGAAGAACCCAATGCACAGCTACAGACTCGGGACCGAATGGCTAGGCAGCAGTTCTGCGGAAAAGGACCTAGGGGTGACAGTGGACGAGAAGCTGGATATGAGTCAGCAGTGTGCCCTTGTTGCCAAGAAGGCCAATGGCATTTTGGGATGTATAAGTGGGGGCATAGCGAGCAGATCGAGGGACGTGATCGTTCCCCTCTATTCGACATTGGTGAGGCCTCATCTGGAGTACTGTGTCCAGTTTTGGGCCCCACACTACAAGAAGGATGTGGATAAATTGGAGAGAGTCCAGCGAAGGGCAACAAAAATGATTAGGGGTCTGGAACACATGAGTTATGAGGAGAGGCTGAGGGAGCTGGGATTGTTTAGCCTGCAGAAGAGAAGAATGAGGGGGGATTTGATAGCTGCTTTCAACTACCTGAAAGGGGGTTCCAAAGAGGATGGCTCTAGACTGTTCTCAATGGTAGCATATGACAGAACGAGGACTAATGGTCTCAAGTTGCAGTGGGGGAGGTTTAGATTGGATATTAGGAAAAACTTTTTCACTAAGAGGGTGGTGAAATACTGGAATGCGTTACCTAGGGAGGTGGTAGAATCTCCTTCCTTAGAGGTTTTTAAGGTCAGGCTTGACAAAGCCCTGGCTGGGATGATTTAACTGGGAATTGGTCCTGCTTCGAGCAGGGGGTTGGACTAGATGACCTTCTGGGGTCCCTTCCAACCCTGATATTCTATGATTCTATGATTCTATGATCACCTGCTCTGCTATCTCCTTTCTCTAATCCTTTTGTCTCCATCCCTCCTTTGTCTTTTGCCGTCTTCCAAACCATCCCTAGCCGCCACTCTGTGTTAAATGCACTCCATACCCTCTCTTTAAATCATTCTCCTCTGGCAACGCTTTCGTGTGCTGGTCTTCCCACTGATGCCTTCTTGCATTTGAACTGCTGCCCCATTTATTTTCCTGACTTGGATTGCAAGTCCTTCAAGGTAGGGACTTTGTCCTAGCTAGGTAAAGCCCCATGATGTTGCCATAAAAGTAAACAGGGCCCTGTTTGTCAGCACCAATTTATAGTCACAGATATATAAATATAAAAGTAGAGTAGGATGTAATGCCCTAACCTTTTCTGCCCACACTTCTGTTGGAAGGGGCACATTTTAAGCTACCCCTACACCCACCTTCTTCCCTTACCTTGGACCTTAGTTTAGAATTCCTAGCCAGGAAGATCAGACATGTCTCTGGCACGTGAGATATAGCAGTTTCCTCTTCCAAGTACAAATTGCCCTTCTATGTAGGAGACCTACTTTTCTGACTCACTAACCTTGAGGATACTTCTCATCCTGTTACAAATCCTCAACCAGTTCTGCAGCATCTCTATATACAAAGTAAATAGGGAGTATCCAAACCAGCATCCTTGCCAGTGTAAATAGATCTGTCAGTTCTCAACAGCACTCTTGGGTTAAGTTAATAATATGGGCCTGATTTCCAGAGATGCTGCTGAGCTTGTGCAGAAGTCAGTGGATGCTCAGTCCCTATGAAAATGAAGCCTGCGTGCATGCTGAAAATGTATGTATGTCTGTATGTATCTGTGTATGTTAGCATATATCAAAAGAAAGATGTTGAGAGAGGTAACTGCTGCTGGACAGATATAACATTAGTTTGCTGATTCACGGTTTTGGCTCTGATAGGGGAACAATGTGACCTAAATATTGGGAAAGTTGCTCATGTTCTCTGAAAAGTCTGGTGTAGACCGAGTGAGGAGTTAATGGCCATGGAGAGGATTTTCTGTGCTCAAGCTGGAGCTTCATCCCCAAATAATACCCGGACACTTACATCCCAGCCAAAGGCCGAGGAGATAAGGATATGGCCGAGGAGATAAGGATATGGCCGAGGAGATAAGGATATGGCCAAGGAGAACTGTAGTTTTACTGAAGTAATTGCACATAGACTCTGCACCCAAAGGAGAAGTCTAACAGTGACTTATAAATAAGAGCAATCATGCCATTTATCATTTGTAATGACTTCATCTACTCTTCCTGTTCACAGTGCCCAGGTAGCAGCTTGGAAAATATTTATTTCCTACTGATTTTTTTCGTCTCTTTCACCAGGATGAATGATGTTTGTTTATTTTGTTTAATGACACTGCAATGAACAATCTTTAAGATATGTAGCAACTTCTTCCACCACACAGTCCTGCCTTAGCAGGTGTTGGCCCAGCCCTGGAGAAGTGCTGCAGCAGCAAGCAATACACAGTGTGTGTTTACTGAGCAATAAGTGAAACTGGTGAAGATTTTGTAATTGGTGATGGAGGATTATTTTTGTAGGTTCCTGTTTCTATGGCATTCGAAGAATATATAGGGAAGCGATCCTGCAAATGCTTAGGACCAAGCACAGTGCTCACTAATGTGATTAGTGCCATTGTATTTATTTGTATTGTATTCGCTTCAACTTGAAGTCCGTGACACTACTCAGAGTAGTAAGCACTGTACTCAAGGGTAAGTGTAAATGTTTGGTTCTATAAAAGTTATTTTTAATAAGTCTTAAGGGAAAGCGGTCTTATCTTTTTACAGATGGGGAAACTGATGCACAAAGCAGGGTTGAGTAATTTACCCAGTGTCTCAAGGGGCCTAACTAAAGATCATTGAAGTCAGTGGGAGTCTTTGGAGTCAACTGAAGTAAATGGGACTACTCGGCATGTAAGGTTAAGCACAGGCATAAGTGTTTGGAGGAACACAGTGAGTCTTGGAATAGAAGAGCTAGGAATAGAACTCACAGCTCCTGACTTCCTGTTCTTTAGCCACAAGAGCGTGGTGCTACTTTTCCTCCCTCCACTGTAAAGTCTAGTTTTAGAGTAGACTCAGTCTTATTTTGGGGCCAGTAGCCCTGACGAATATCCCTTTAGCCTGACTTACTGTAAACTATCATCTTCCAGAGAATGGATTTTCTACTTGGTATGTGATATCGAGCTGGACCTGAATATGCTTTTTTAAGGCGTCTTCTGCACTCCCTTCCTTTTTTGATTTTTTGCCACTGGAGTTTGTAGTTTGTAGTTATATATTTTAAATCATGCAGCTATGCATGTTCTAGTTTTTGACCTTAACACAACATTCTCCTCGCAGCAGGGGACAGCTGTGTTCTGTAGTGTGTAAAATCACTGTTAATAGGAGAAACTAACGCACTGCCAAGTGCTGAAAATGTGGGTCAGCATATATGCTGTCCGATTTTCTCTTTGAGTTAAAGTTTACTAATCCTGTATTAGAGATCACGCTGCCATCAGGAGGCTTGGGAAGAACAGTCTGTCTAGGGATAGATTTAAAACAAAATAATTATACACATACTTATTAGTGATAAATATTAAGACAGATATTTGCATTCTTGAACTTATTCTTGCTAAATGTAACTGGATTGCCGTTAGACAGTGAAAATGTGAGCACTGGCTTTATAATCTTACCATCACCACATTTTTGTACCGTCAATTTGTGTGGCTGGTGAATGGGGTGCCGTATGTACCAACAAAGCCTCCTTGCATAGCTTATGCTGGCAGAACCTGTGTAGCTTATACCAGTTCCCTGAATGAAATAAGCTACATCATCAAAAGCAGTTTTTGTGCTGTATAATTGCATCTACTCTACGGCTTTTGCTAGCATAGCCAAGTTTGTTAGGGGGGTGACTTTTCTTTCTCTGATCAGTGAGTCATCCTGTATATGTAAAACGTATCAAGTCGTTTTAATCCAAGACACATTCTTGTCAATTCAAATGAGATCAGCAGAGGAAATTGTGTTTAACTGAAGGACAGAAAAGAACCATGTAAACGTTATAACAGGCTGTTGATAATTGAATATCTGGGTATCTAACTTGTTCAGGCATTGGACAGGCAGCTCCTTGGATTGCCAAACAGGTGTAATGTGGGAACATATTTGTCTATTTAATGGGGCAGAAAACAAGCAATTATTTTAGCCTATACTGAGTGAGTGGCTTAAAAGCACCTGACATCTATGTTGATTAAGAAATCCAATCTACTTTTTTGCTTGTGTTTTAAGCCTGTAACACTTTAAATACCGAACATGACATATTTCCTTAAACCGTGTAAATCTATACAATACACTTAGAACATTTTAATGACTGTGGTGAACCCTGTGCTAACAGTCACCTGCTAAGTGCTGTCACCTTTCCCAGTGACCAGGGTAATCTGTAGAGATGATGGAGTGGTATATAATTTCCCAATAGTTTTAATACATTTATTTGATTGTTTTGTTATTCACCCAGAACACCAGGATGGGCTCCGCATTCACAGTTATATACCCAGTTTGTGAAATGATTCAAATAAAAATATTTACAATATTTTTTTACATTATTTGCCAAACTGCAGCAAAAGTTTTTAGAAGCGTTTCCTATATTTATTAATTATAGCTAGGATTTTCAAAGGGGCCTCAGGGAATTGGGCACCCAAGTCCTGTTGACCATCAATGGGTGTTCGTGCCTGTGGTTCTAAGGGGTATGTCTATACTAAAGCCAGGACAGCTACTGCACTCAGTTTTGCCTCTGCAGTGTAAACGGTTCCTACACTGATGGAATCTAGCTTTCTGAGAGTTGGTAGCTAGGTTGACGGAAACATTTTTCCATTGACCTAGCCATGCCTACACAGGGGGCTAGGTTGACCTAGCAACAGTGCTCAGGGTGTGACATTTTTCTCAGCCCGGAGAAAATCGATCTAGCTAAATTGATGAGTTTAGAGATGTAGACCAAGCCTTTGCCTACCTCTCAGTTTACACTGCTGTGATTCAACCAACCGCTATAAGACCAAGAAATAAAGCTCCTTTTGGTGGCTGCAATTTGCATGTGGGAGCACTCAGCATTGTACTGCGTCAGCTCCAATTGCAGTCAGGGGGGCTAACTGCAGCGGGAGCAGAGTTAGGCCAGAACTTTTCAAACACTCACCGTGCAGGTTTCACTATCCGTGAAGCTGAGTGAGAAATAGACATATGGCCCAAAAGGTTTATCACCTGCTCCCATGAGGGTTGGGACCCATGTCTCTCTCTCTGCTGCACAATGCCTGGCATACTGATGGTGCTCCGTAAAGTCCCAGAGAGACTCAGATACTCTGGGGTTGGTAACCAAGATGGACTGAATACAAATCTATCCTGATCCTGGGCTTGTGTGTTAACAGGGTATGTTTAATTTTTTCCTTAAATTAAAAAATAAACTGGCATGGAACCAAAATCACAGTTTAAGTCACTCTTGGTGCTTCAGGTCACAGTTAAATAATACACTTTTAATGGTGGAAGGTGAAGCTGCTGGTTTTGTTGGAGATTTAAGAAGCTGCATATTCAGATCTACTAGTGTTTTGCTGCCATGCCTTTAAAGTCCAGGGAAACTAAACTTAATGCACCTTGCATGTGGATAGTGCGTCTTTGAGAGTTTGTGCTTGTAGCTGGCATAACATCCAAAAGCACGTGCTTCCCAGCACAGGTAGACAGACACGCACTAGCTCTGCTCAAGCTAGTGTGATTAAAATAGCAGTGTTGCCATTGGAGCTCAGGTGGTGGCTTGATCTGGCCACCTTAGTATGTACCATGGGGTCAGGCAGATTTGTCCTTGGGTGACTAGCCCAACCTACCCCCTGTGCCATCACGACCACGTTGCTGTTTTTATTGCTCTATTGCACCTTCCCAGTGCGGTGTATACCCTCAAGTCTCCAGTTAGAGAGGGAGTGAAGCACAGTAGACCAGCATTCCTTCCCTAACCCCTTGCTGATCTTTGCATGGGAACACCAGTGTTTCACAGAATGCAGCACTCTCACCCAGGAGCCAGAGGTTCAAGGGCTCCCTAACTTCTGCTCCACCCCCTTTTTCCTGGTCCAAAGACCTGAGAACACAGGAAGGATCAGGGTGTGATGAGGATGAGTGGGCATTCTCTGGAGTGAGAGTGGGGAGTAGAGTTACTTCTACTGGATCCCTTATGCCATAGGTAGAGTTTTATTGATAACGGGATATCCTGCCTTAATTCTCTTTACTATTGTGTAATGCTACGTGTGATACACGAGCTGTATAAACCACTCTGACAGGTAACTGGGTTCATCCATCTTCAAAAGGTTTGCAAGGTTTTATAGAGAAAGACAGGAAAGAAAACTCTCTTGCCTCCTTTACTTACTCTTACTCTGAAACCTCTCTTACCTCCTTTACTTCTGTTGCTGCTTTGCTAGTACAGTAGACACCCAAGGCTAAGGGCAGTGTTTACAGTCTCCCAGCCAGGAAACAGCATTGCATCAGCAGCCTGCCAGGCTAGTAGTGGCAAAAATTTGATGTACTTTGGGACCCACTGTGACTTTGGTTCTTATAAATCCTGCTGTAAAAAGTTAGATCATTTGGATACAAAGCTGCAGAGTGTTTTAAGAGCTGCTCCCACATGCAGGCCCAGCTTTGTCGAACTAGTTTTTAAAATTAAGTTAAGGTAGCTTCAGGTTGTATTTGTGCCCCTGAGTCCCCTAACCAGTTTTTGTGGTTTTACAATCACATTTTCCAACTGGTTTTTCTCCCTTGTTGGTGGGTGGAGAAACCGACATAAACAAAAGGACAATCATTGACCAGGCCCCGAGTCTGTTACACAATCGCTAGCAGGGATTCCTGTACCTATGCTGAGTCTTGCTTACTACACAGATGAAACTGTGAAACTGACATGAAATGTTGTCATATGCATTTGGGCCCAGATTTTTGAAGGTATTCAGATGTTATGTTCAGCGTTGCAATGACTGATTTAGGAGAGTAAATACCATTTTCAAAAATGATTTAGGCACTTAGGAGTCTAAATCCCATCAACTTTGCATATGATTTGGTCTCCAAAGTACCTAAATCCTTTTAGAAAATTATATTTAGGCTCCTAAATCAGCTAGATGTTGCAATGCTGAGTGCAGCAGTGCCTAAATATCTTTAAAAATCTGAGCCTAAGTAATTAAATGGGGAAAAAGACACAGAGAAAAATATTTTTTCCCTGATATCTTTTATATATCCTTAATCCTGGGTGTAATTTTAACCATTACAAAGCCGAAAAGAATTTCAGACAGAAATGTGATTTTTTTTTTCCAAGTTGATGCTTGATAATAAAAAGGCTGAATTTTGTCACTGAATGAGTCTAGCTTAGAGGAAAAGAGGCCTGATGCAAAGCCCTAACCCCAACCCTTAAAAATAAAGATTTCCATTGATTTTGAAACGCCTGTGAAGAGTAGAGAGAATACTTCAGTATTCATTGAAATAAAGGGAAAATATGCAGCTGTTTAAAGTGGTTAAAATGTAATGCCCTGTGCCAAGGGTTCTTTTGTTCTGGAATGAGAATTTTCAAGGGAGCTAGTTGGAAGGGAGTGTAAAAGTACCCACCTGCCCAGGGAAGTCCCAAGTCCAAAGCGGTGCAAGAAATTTCAAGCTTGAGTGCGATATCACACAGCAGTAATGGCACTGCGAAGAAAAGCACCTTTGTCATTCTGAGCAAGCAGAAACGGAGGCTCATGTTCCCTTGCTTTGTTCAAGATGACATTACTCTCCTGAATTTTCATGACTGTAGTAACTGTTTTAATGCAGGTAAAATATAGGTCTGGCTGCCTCATTGAGTCACAGGAATGGTAGGAGGCTAATTGCTAACATTGCAGCACAGTGCTGCAAGGACTTTTACAACTTCCTGAAACTGTAAAGGCTCAATGACAAAGCAAGTCCTTTTATGCCTTGTGATTTTTTTAAATAGAACTCCTCTGTTCAAGCTAAATTGCTGTTAAATCATGTCCATAAAGGTACTTTTGTCAGGAAAGCCAGGAGGGTTCTTTTGTGCTACCTCATTGCTTTCGGAGGGAGCTGCGGGAAGAGAGGTTGTCATTACAGAGCATTGTCTTGCTTCCTGACTCAAATGAATGCCAGATCTGCCCTCCCATTGACATGCAGGCTATTTGTGTAGCTCCCGCTTCTCTTCACCCTTAGAAAGGCAGTAACCCGTATGAATCTCCATGGCATTGATTGCAGATTTCACTTCTTAGTGGAATTGGAAGGTCTTAACAAACTGACTTATTTTCCCAACTTGATACAAAGCTCAAGAGAAGCAGCATTATGTAGAAGAATTGAGCAGAACATTGAGAGTCAACACTCGTGGGTTCTGTTCTTGTCTCTGCCACAGACTCAACTTTGTGGCTTTGGGGGGCAAATCACTTGAACTCTGGTTCTTCAGTTTTCTCTTCCGTGAAATTCACCTACCTCCCAAGGAGCTGGATGAAATTTAGTTTACAAATAATACTTAGGGTCCAATCTTCAGCTGTAACTGGAGTGCTCAGCACTACCGAAGTCAGCCTTTTATTCCTGTACTGGCCAAAAATAAAAATCAGAGCCCTTGTATTAACTTTGGAATTGAGCGCATATGCTTGTGTGAATAATCGGCATTGATGTTACTCTGAGCTTCGTGCTCTCAGTAGGATGTATTATGTGTTGTCTTGCCTGGTTACCTGAACCTAAACGTGGGGGTTGGTTTGTTTTATTGTGCAGTGTCAAAAAAACACGGCAAGCTCATCACTTTCCTGCGAACATTCATGAAGTCACGCCCAACGAAACAGAAACTGAAGCAACGCGGGATCCTGAAAGAGAGGGTGTTCGGGTGCGACCTGGGAGAGCATCTCCTCAACTCTGGCCATGATGGTAAGAGAGAAACTCCTGAGTTCCTCATTCACACTGATGCTTGGGGCTTGTTTAAAGAGTGATTTTTATCATAGTGTTTTAGTACCTTCACAGGGAGAAAATATCAGTTCGGTTCCCAAGGACTGTTAAATATAGCAGCTAATGGCAGAACAAGAACCAATGGCTGCAAGTTGAAGTCAGACAAAATCAAATTCGAAATAAGGTGCACATTTTTAACTGAGGGTAAATAGCCACTGGGACAAACTGGCAAGGGGAGCAGTGGATACTTCTACTCTTGAAGTCTTCAGATTATGCCTGGATTCCTTTATGGAAGATATAATTTAGTTGAATGTAAAGTATTGGGCTCAACACAGGAATAAGGCGATGAAGATCCCTGGCCTGTGTTACAGGAGATCAGACTTGATGATGTAATGGTCGCTTCTGACCTTTCAGTCTCTAAATCCGTGGGACCTGATTCTCTTTTCGTGCGTGTGTACATGAGGAGTAACCCCACTGGAGTCAGTGGAGTTGCACTGTTATGAATGAGATAAAAACTAGGCTCAGAGTTATTGCAGTTTATTTGTTCATGGCAATGTCCCTGATGTGCTAGACACTTTCCAGCAAGGACAGTCCTTGTCACAAGAAACTCACAGTCTAAGGAGACACAAACAAGTAAACAGAGGATGGGGAAGGGTAACACCAAACAGATTGTTTTTATACAAGTCAGAATCCCTATAGGCAAATGGTAGAGAGGGTTAGGAAATGGGAAATTAGAACATCACAGGCGTTAGAAATCAGATACATTGTAATGCCACTTATTCTTTCCAAGTCTATCAATATTTCTATCCATTATCTTTACATGATTCCAGCTCAGTCTGCAAACTGGGGTCTTTCTATCTGCCTTTCCCACTGCTCCCATAAAATACACAATGTACAGGAACTAGCTGGATTTTACTTTAGAATTTTGCTTTCCTCGAGTCCGTGACAAGCCCATTGCTCCTCCCTTGTCTCCTCAACAGCTACTAAAACAAAGTGTCAGGGAAGGGGTGTCCAGGCCAGGAAAAAGCTACACCTACTATTTCTCTTCTTAGGTTTGTTTGATATGATCTGCTCTCTCATCTCACAGTGACACCTCTGATCAGAGGCTGGTGAATCAGGGAGGCTCCAGAACTGCTAAGTACCAAGCTAGAGAGGGAGAGCTATTCAAACCAATTCTTTCACAGTTCAGCAGTAGTTGGAAGTCGTTCACATATACAGCCCCTTCTGGTGATGTCTGTTTAGGAAAGCAGCAGACCAGTATGTAGCAGAGCAGCCAGAGTACCAAGCAGTTAAGGGCATCAAGAAGGTAGAAAGGGATACAGCATCACTTCCAGCTATGTCAGTTTTTGTTTCCTTCATATTTTTCCTCTTGCCTAACCAAATAGATTGTGAATCTGGGCAAGTGGCTGACATCATATGTCAAAGTCCATACTGTCATGTCTTACAGCTTTTGCCTTGAGGATGAAGGACAAGGGGGCAGGGAAGAGGGGTTTCTTCGCTGAGTTTACACCAGTAGTATTTTAGACTCCTTGCTCATACAGATGGCTTGAAGGGTAGGGGCTGGTGGAGGGCAAGCGATGTGTTGCCTTAAATGATTCCATTTGGGGAACAGCAGGGTTTAATCTTGTCGCTGACTTTAAGTATTTTACTGCCCGTTTTGGTGGACAGCATCGAACTGTTCTTGTGAAATCAGGACTGTGCCAAAGCTCATTGGTTTGTTAATTAGAGCCAGTGAAGGTCGATATAACTGGGGCTGGAAAAGTCTGAGAGAGCCAGAAACTGGATGGTTTGGAAGCAGAAGTGGTACTAATGTCCCATTTAAGAAATGGATCCAGGATGGCTAGTTTACGCCACCTTGTTGCTGTAGAATATTTTGTTTTATCTCCAAGTGGGAGAAATCAAGGCGATCAAAAGGCATGCAGAGAGAGTGAGCTCGTGACTGGGCAAAGCAGGAATTCTGTTTAATCCCCAAAGCCCCCTCTTGTTCCCTTGAGTTGAGCAAGACTGGAGATGATTTATTAAGGTTCATAAGAGACAAGGGGCAGATCCTCAGCTAGAGTAAATTGTCAGAGCTCCAGTGATGGTTCATCTGTGAGCATTGACACCATCTGAGGACCTGCCCCCTAGTTTTTGAACCCCCTCCCCACAGCACACTCCTCCATGATTATGTCTGTGCTTCATTCGTGAGGTCTCTTCATCTGTGCAGTTTCCAGTTCTTTTCAGCCTTGACTTAATGACTCTTTCACAACTCCCCGGAGCAAAGCAGATCCAATCTGAATGTTGCTAACAGGGGCAGATCTCCATTTCTCACAACAGGGTTGATTTTTTTCTGTGTGATTCAGCTCCCTGACCCATATTCCAAATGAGGTAGTTCTAAGGATTAGTTTTGCAGAGACATTTTTGCGTTCTGGTGAATCAAACTATGCGTACGCAGACAGCATTTTAAGTACCCCTCATTCTGAAGCGTTAGATAGCTTGGTCTCAGAGAAAATTGTTAAGCAGAACAGGTTGATCTGCTTAAAGGGGAATTGAGATATCACATGAGAACCTAGATGAGTTAGATAGAGAGTGGGTACAATAATATCCTTTCATCTGTGAGATCAGACAATAGCTCAAAAATGTTTTCAGAGTAGCTGCTACCACGCAGTACTTCATACGTGCGTCAGTTTTAGCTGATGAAACAGCAAGGGACTTGTTTACATTCAGAAAGCATTTGATGGTGTGACGGTGATCGAGATTCACAGAAAAAAATATCATTTTGTTAAATTAATAATAAATGTTGACACTTTGCTACCCAATAACCAAAAGCGTCTGCATGGCTTAAGCAAAACGTTTTGGGACAAAATGTCTTCAAAACAGGCAACAGCACATTCACATGCTCTCGAGAAGTGCAGAACTGAGCTGTTGTGCTCCGCGTGTTGAGAACTGTTGAGTCGCTGCTGCTCAGCTGACGAGGCCTTGCCTTTCAAGAATTTATCTTGGGACAATCTGAGTAGTTCCAATCCCATGCCTCTGAGATGCTGCAGGCTGCCCTTCATATAGATGGGTCCTATTTTATTTACAACACCCAGAAATGTGCTAAATGCTTTGTAGTGCAAGGAAAAGTTAAATTGGCAATCTGCTGTCCTGATCCTGCAAACACTTGAGTTACTTTCCTCATGTAAGTAGTTCCTTTGAATCCAATAAGACTGCTTACATAATTAAGTGTAAGTATTTGCAGTACTGGGCCTTAGTTTTTTGACATGGGATGATGAGTGAGAATAACAGACAGACAAAGATGAGCAAAGGGTAAGGAAGGATGAAGGTTGCAATAGGTTACTTGATTTAGGGAATGGTCACATCTTGATGGTGTGCATACTTAGTGTTTTAAGCTTTAATAAGTTTTAATACTAAACAGGTAAACTTTGGTATATATTGAGCATAGCCAGTGCAGATGGTTGTGTTTTTATTAATGAAGGTCTAGAGTACAACCGGTACAGGGTAATGGTGGTATAAAGCATTTATATAGTGCCATCAATCTGTAAAGGAGTTTGCAAACATAGGTGAAACACGTTGCCTGCCACAAAGAGTTTACAATCCAAATGAGGCAAAGAAAAGAGTGGAAGTGTGGTTCGGTGGATAGGGCACTGGACAAAGAGTCAGAAGACCTGGGTTCTGTTCCCAGGTCTTTGCTATAATGTTTGGCAAGTCTTTTCATTTCTCTGCCTCAGTTTCCTCTCTCTTTGTTTAATTATACTTACCTTCTTTGATAAATTGGTTTGAGATCTACAACGAAAAAGTACTGTGTAAGAAGAGTTAAACATCTTATTATTAGACAAGTCATAGGACAACAGACCAGCTGTGGAATGACCAGAGTTATCTACTCACAAATTCGTGGTCCCATGTACACCTTAAGAATACCTGGAAGAATGTACACTTCCATGTATAGTGGAAGAATACCTGTCTGTCTACCATCTCTACATTTAAGAGCAGCAATGATGCTTTAGCAGATATCCCTAGATTTAGAGCACGGAGTTCTCAAAAGAGAGCTCTTGAGTCTGCCAGTTTTTCTTGTTGGCATGACAGAACCTGTGTCTTTCACCCTTCATGGCATAATCCATCTATTTACTCTGACTTCTTTTTAAGGGAGGTATCTGTGCAGCGAGTGTATGTTGCAATTGGGTGGAGTCAGTATTTGGTGGTTGTTGTTGACTTTATTTGGTATATGGCTGCAATTTGTTGTTGTATAATTGGGTTTGGGCCAGCAGGTTACGCTGCACACTATTTGCGGGGGGAGAAGAGGAGAGAAATAAAAATATAATGTTTGTAATAGAGGCAACAGAGGAATATTTTAATATTGAAACAATTCTGTACCCCCTGAATGACAAATGAATGCTCGTAATTGTATGGGAGACAGTGTCCTGTTTATCTATTTTATGTTAGCACTAGACGGGTCAACCAGTATTAGGACTCCTTTATGGTAGGTGCTGTACATAAAGTTAGTGAGAGACAGCCCCTGCTCCAAAGTGCTTATCTAACTAAATAGGCAAGAAAGACAAAAGGTGGGAGATTAACATAATTTGTTGGGGAAGAGTCAACATGGTTTTTGTAAAGGGAAATCATGCCTCACCAGTCTACTACAATTCTTTGAGGGGGTCAACAAGCATGTGGACCAAGGGGGTTTAGATTTCAGAAAGCCTTTGACAAGGTCCCTCACCAAAGGCTATTAAGCAAAGTAAGCTGTCATAGGATAAGAGGGAAGGTCCTCTCATGGATTGGTAACTGGTTAAAAGATAGGAAACAGAGAGTAGGAATAAATAGTCAGCTCTCAGAATGGAGAGAGGTGGTATCCCCAGGGGTCTGTACTGGGCCCAGTCCTATTCAACATATTCATAAATGATCTGGAAAAAGGGGTAAACAGTGAGGTGGCAAAATTTGCAGATGATACAAAACTACTCAAGATAGTTAAGTCCCAGGCAGACTGCGAAGAGCTACAAAGGAATCTCACAAAACTGGGTGGCTGGGCAACAAAATGGCAGATGAAATTCAAATGCAAAGTAATGCACACTGGAAAACATAATCCCAACTATACATATAAAATGATGAGGTCTAAATTAGTTGTTACCACTCAAGAAAGAGATCTTGGAGTCATTGTGGAGAGTTCTCTGAAAACGTCCACTCAATGTGCAGCGGCAGTCAAAAAGGCAAACAGAATGTTGGGAATCATTAAGAAAGGGATAGATAATAAGACAGAAAATATCATATTGCCTCTATATACATCCATGGTACGCCCACATCCATGGTACACCTCACTGCTGTAGCTCACAAAAGCTTATGCTCAAATAAATTAGTTAGTCTCTAAGGTGCCACAAGTCCTCCTTTTCTTTTTGCGAATACAGACTAACATGGCTGCTACTCTGAAACCTGTAAAAATGATTAGGGGTATGGAATGGCTTCCGTATGAGGAGAGATTAATAAGATTGGGACTTTTCAGCTTGGAAAAGAGATGACTAAGGGGGATATGGTAGAGGTCTATAAAATCATGACTGTTGTGGAGAAAGTAAATAAGGAAGTGTTATTTACTCCTTCTTATAACACAAGAACTAGGGATCACCAAATGAAATTAATAGGCAGCACATTTAAAACAAACAAAAGGAAGTATTTCTTCACACAACCCACAGTCAATCTGTGGAACTCTTTGTCAGAGGATGTTGTGAAGGCCAAGACTATAACAGGGTTCAAAAAAGAACTAGATAAATTAATAGAGGATAGGTCCATCAATGGTTATTATCCAGAATGGGGAGGAATGGTGTCCGTAGCCTCTGTTTGCCAGAAGGTGGGAATGGGTGATGGGATGGATCACTTGAGGATTACCTGCTCTGTTCATTCCCCCTGGGGCACCTGGCATTGGCCACTGTTGGAAGACAGGATGCTGGGCTAGATGGACCTTTGGTCTGAGGCAGTATGGCTGTTCTTATGGGAGATGGGAGCTATTATTATACTCATTTTGCGGATGTGGATCTGAGGTGTGGAGGGATTAAGGTTAACATTTTCAAAAACACTTAAATCCCATTTTCAAAAGACACACTTAGGAGCCCAAGGAAATCTCTTTGAAAGTCAGTGGGACTTAGGCTCCTAAATGATCTGCCCGAGGTCACACAGGAAGTCTGGGCAGATTCTGGAATTGAACCCACATCTCCTAAATCCAGTGTTTTAGCCCTAAGATCATCCTTCCCATCACTGTTAAGAATCCAGCATCAACATTTTCTAAATAAAGGTTTCTGCCCCTTTAAAATGCAGAGCAAGGTCTTATGTGGGTGGTAGCAGTGATGTAAGGTGTACAATTTATTGAGCATTTCATATGCTCAATGTGCATTACAAACATTAAGTAGTAAGTCCTCACAACATCCCAGGTAGCATTTCTCCCATTTACTAGTACGGAAACTGAGTCGGAGATTAAGTAACTTGTCCCATGCTATACAGTAAGCAAGTGGAAGAGTGAAGAATCCAGGCCTTCCAACTCCCATTGCTGTGCTCTAAACTCTAGCCCATGCTGCTGCTTTGTGCATACAGACCTGAATATGTCTCAGTGAACCAGCTGCAGCTAATATCTGTCAGTGGTTTCCACTTGTGATACTAGATTATGATGATACACACATTTCATACAGATACAAGGGCCATCTCCTCTCTGTCCTTTCTCTCTCTCTCTAACTTCAGCTGTCAACGTTAAAGATTTGGGGGCTGTTGAGTTCAAGGTTTCTGTTTCAGGTTTATCTCTACAAATAATGAATGTGTAAACATCCTCTTGAGGTATATTGGTTTTTATTGTGCGGCTCAATTCAATTATGGTCACTTCCATGCCTGTGGGATGTGTGCCTCCATTTAATTTTAGTGTGCGACTACTGTAACTTTTAAATACCTTTCCCCACTGATGAAGTCATTTGGAAGCAGCCCAAGCTTGTTAGGGAGTAGTTCTTTTTTCATCAGGCGGGAGAGATATCCAATTTGTTCTGCTCTGCTGACATCTGCCATGCTGCTGTATTTTATGGAGTGGCAACTCGCAGCACTCTTAGTATAGTCCCTGATAAGGGAAGCATTTTAGTTCTTCCCATTATGGCACAGGTAGGGATGGAAGCAAAGCGTGTCTTTCCAAAAGCACACCTGCCACGCTCCTCTCCAAATGTAAAGAATCCTATTTACAAGGGATTCAGGAGTGAATTCAAGGGATTCAAGAGTGAGTTCAGGAGAGGAGGTTGGGTATGTCATGCATTGCAATGCCTATGCAACATACTCATTTGCTCTTAAGGAGAATTAGGGTATGTCTACACAGTCAACGTTAAAGTGCTGTAATAAAACCACCTCTGCGAGGGGAACAGCTACCAGCGCTGGGAGCCATGCCACTTTACAGCACTGAAACTTGGATCACTTAAGGGGGTGTTTTTTCACACCCCTGAGTGAAGAAAGTTTCAGCGCTGTAAGTGGCAGTGTAGACAAGGCCTTAGACATGAAACTTCCTGTGTGAATCCTGAAAATGATTGTAAATGTGGAGAGCTCACCACTCTGTGCATCAGTTTTCCCAGCTGTAGAATGGGGATAACGATCCTGACGTCATTCATAAAGTGCTTTGAAAACTAAAACTGAAAAGTGCTCTAGAGGAGCTAGATATTTTTGTTGTTTATTTTATTATTAAATATGGATGCAAGGTTATGAACAGTTTGTGTGTGTCTAAATGGGCAGAACACTTTTGGAATGTGGCAGTGATGCGTTATTAACAATAATAAATACTCTTCTTGGAGTAGTGTCCCTGTGGGTGCTCCATTTCAGGGGCATATGTGCCCTGCACCTTTGATCAGAGATTTTTGGTAGTAGTGCCCATTCAGTCCATGCAGGTACCCTACACATTCTCGAACCCTGGACTGAGGCTAGATACGGCTGCATGGGCGACCGTCCGTAGTTCCTTCTCGACTGCCTTCAGCCAGAGACAGAGTTTAATGTATGCCAGTTTTTCTCTTTAGAGTTAGAATATAGTATATGGAGTTAGTTCTTTAGTTAGTTTATAAGATTCCTATTACTTTATAGTTGCTGGAACCGCTGATCCTGTTTTCTTTAAAAAAAGAAAAGAAAAAAATATTGTTTTCCCCCATTATTGTGGGGGTCAGAAGCAATTTTTTTCTTGTCTCTGGGTTGCTGAGGCCCTGTATTTTAATAGGTGCGTCTCCTGTTGAGCAACAGGAATAGGAATTCTGTGTGTTCATTGCTTGGAAAACTTGCATATGCGAAGCAAGTGTAAGATTTGCACTTCTTTTAAGGGAAGATCCTGAAAAACAGGGAAATTAAATATAGGTTATTAATGAAGGAGCAAGCCTTAAAACTGGCTTTGGACCCAGATGCCGAGAACCCCCTCAAACAGGTACCTACTACTTCTGTTAGTTCCCTGTCTACATCAAGATCATGGTCACAGAGAGCTACAGGTGAAGACAGTGTCAAGACCCTGGTCTCTGACACTCTCCATGAATGAGGTACCTGTAACCACTCCTTCGGTACCAAGGGCTTCCCACTCAAAGACCAAGGAAGGGGATCAGAGGATCAGAATAGAGAGTTCCTCCTCAAAGACGATTCAGTCACTGGAGACATCAAGCCCGATAGGAGTGCTATTGATGCTCCAAGTTCTTCAGGTACTGTGAAGCACTCTGAGACTTCACCTAAGTCCCATGCCTCAGCAGTAAAGGGCACACGACTGAAGATTACTTTTATGACTACCATCAGAGCCCATGGTAGCGAGAGAGCAGCCTCACTGGAATCTGCGGTACCATTGATACCATCATCAGCACCCCGGACAGCAACATCGGGAACCACAGTGCCTTTATGAAGGTCTGTTGTGTTCCCAGTACCACAGGAGTTCTGGTATCCTAAAGACCTCATGGTCCCGAATGAGCCTGAGTCTCCCCCCTTTGCAACCTCCAGACGCCTCTCTGAACCGAGATCTGCAGGGTTACTGAATGCACGTATTGTAGTGAGATCCACTACTTCCTGAGCCTCTACAGGGAAGGATTGTCGTCACCTGTACAATATGGAGGGAGGTGGTAGAATCTTCTTCCTTAGAAGTTTTTAAGGTCAGGCTTGACAAAGCCCTGGCTAGAATGATTTAATTGGGGATTGGTCCTGCTTTGAGCAGGGGTTGGACTAAATGACCTCCTGAGGTCCCTTCCAACCCTGATATTCTATGATTCTATGATCCTATGTGAGGGAGCATTCGGAGTAAGACTCAGAACTGTCAGTTCAAGGCTCTCTAGTTTACTTTAGGAGACATTATTCCCTTTTGCAGATCCAAGGAAGGCAGGATACAAGATCCCTTCTTGTTAATACCTGGGAGAATCAACAATGTCTGCCCCCTTCCCTCCCCGCCCCCCCGCCTCCAACGCCTTAGAGTCCTCCTCATTGGTCTTCAGTGGCCTCATGGGCAGTGTACCACCAGCAGTTTTGAGGGCCCTGATTCAGTTTCATAAGGAACTTAGAAGACCTCTTCTTCGGCAGCTTTGATCCCTCCCCTCCACGCCGAATCAGTAGAGGAGACCTTTGAGGAGCAAGAGGTGAGGGCCGACAAGAAGGTCAACCCCTTCCCTCCCCCCTTACAAATATTGCTTCTTCATAGCCTGATGAGGCAGTAATGCCATCATTAGCTGATGACTTTTGGTAGTTCCAGGCTCTGAAGAAGTGGGTCGCGGACACAGTTCAGATTCCTCTGAAGAAGTCCGGGTTTCCCATCCTGGACATATTGCATACTTCTGCTTCAGCACTGTTGGCACTGCCAATTAATGAAGCTCTTGTTGAGCCAGCCAAGACCATGTGGCAAATGCCAGCAGCGGGACCCCCTGCATGTCAGTGTTCCAATAAAAAAAAAAAAATACCTTGTCCCAGACAGAGATTGAGTTTTTGTTTTCATACCTGGCACCAAATTCTTTGCTTGTGGACACAGTTAATAAAAGGGGGAGATGGCATATTTGTAAAGCTACCCCATGTAACAAGGACCAGAAGTAACTGAACCTTTTGGGTCGTAAAAGCTACTCTTCAGCAACATTTACAGTTCAGGATTACGAATCATCAGGCACTGATGTCAGAATGTGACTACCTGAATTATGAGAAGTTTAATGCTTTTATTGGCCATTTATCACAGGAACATCGAGATCAATTTAGTATCATAATAAAGGAGGTCACCTCTTGATGAAGACATCTTTGCAGGCTTCACTTGATGTGTCTGACACTGCAGCCAGGTCTATTTCTGCCACAATAGCAATGAGATGAGCTTCCTGGCTTCAGTTGTCTGGTTTCCCCCAGGAGGTTCAATCAACCATTGAGGACTTACCATTTAATGGCACACTCTGCACAGACGACTCACTTCGTGTCTTAAAGGATTTTAGGGCTACACTTAGATCCTTGGGGATATATATCCCTGCAAATAAAAGGAAATTCAGCAGTTCTTTGTCAGCACAAAGAGTCCTTCCTGCTCAATTTTCCACCTTCTGTAGACCATCTGAACTGCCTGTTAAGTGGTCGACATTTTTATAAAAAGAAGACTACTATCTCGACTGCTTTATCCCAGTTGCCATCGTCTTCCAAACACCAGTTTTGATGGTTTGGTCAAGCGTGAGTTTCTGAATTCAATGATGGTCAAGGCTTATCTCCCTTCTGACAGGTTTCTCGCTCTAAAGAACCTTTTCCAAAGAATGCTGCTCAGTCCTCAAGTGCTAGCAAGGCCATGTCTGCACCGAAGATGGCAACTTGCATTTTTGTAACACAGAAGGCCAGGTTATCGATATCTCCAGATGTGGCCAAGGATAGTTTACGTGTCCAACAAACAGGTTTCTTTACTCACCTGGGTCCTATAGTCACTCACCTGGTGAAGGGACTTGCTGGGTTTGTGGGGGAATCCTGTTCACCCAGAATACCCCTAGAGCCATAACAATGCACACTTCTCTCTTGGGATGTAGAGCACATTTGGGTCCTCATGCAGCCCAAGGCAAATGGTCACAACAAAACAATGCCTGCACATCAGTCTGCTAGAACTGAGGGCAGTCATAAATGCTGGCCTTCGCTTTCTTCCCCTAATCAAAAACAAGTAAATCAAGTTCATGAGGGACAATTTAGCTTGTACGTATTATATCAGTCATCAGGGAGGAGCGTGTTCCCCCTTGCACTGCACTGCAAAAATAAAGTTTTGGAATTGGTGCATAGCCAACCAGATAATCATTTCGGGTTCTTACCTTCCAGGTTTACAAAACACCATGGCAGATGACCTCAGCAGACATTTTTCCTTAAATTACAAATAGGAATTGGAGTCTTGAGTCCTCTAAAACATATTCCCAGCTTGGGGGTTTCCAGAGGTCGAACTTTTCACCACTGCAGCCAACACAAAGTGCAGAAAATTTTCCTCTCATAGGATCCAACCCTCAATCTCTAGGACAGCGGTTCTCAAACTTCATTGCACTGCAACCCCCTTCTGACAACAAAAATTACTACATGACCCTGGGAGGTGGGACTGAAGCCTGAGCCGCAGCTTCAGCCCCAGTTGGGAGGGGCTCGAGCTTCAGTCCCGGGCCCCAGCAAGTCTAACACCAGCCCTGGCAACCCCATTAAAATGGGGTCACAACCCACTTTGGGGTCATGACCCACAGTTTGAGAACTGGATGCCTTTCTCATTACATGAACAAGGGATCTTTTTTATGCATATTCACTGACTCTGTTGGTTTTAAAGGTTCTCGACAAGATCAAGCAGGACCAAGCCAGAGTCCTTTTGATTTCACCAACTTGGCTAAGACAAGTTTGGTGTCCTTGCTTTATCAGACTCACCTCTTGCCCTTTGTCGCGGACTCCCAATCAAGTCTCAACTTTTGTCTTAGAATGCGGGTCAACCACTTCACCCAAGTCTGAACATTCTGCAACACCAAACATGGTCTCTCAATGGTTCTCAGGATGAGAGGTGTCCCATTCATTGGGAGTAACACATGTACTATTAAATAGCAAGACAGAACCTACAAGACACATATCCCTCCAGAAATGGAGAAGATATCGTCTTTGGTGTAACTGCAGTCATCTTTCACCTATCCAGTCATCTGTTTCCACAATCTTGGATTACTTGCTGGAACTGAAGACATCCAGTCTCTGTAAGTTTCATCAAGTTTCACTTAGCATCAATAACAGCTTTCTACTTGCCAGTGGAAGGTTTCTCAGTTTTTGAACATCCAAGGTTTTAGCACAACAAGGTTCCAGAAAGGTCTCATGAATCTTTCCACACATCAGAGAGCCTATTCCATTTTGGGATCTCAACCTTGTCCTCAGCCATCTCATTGGACAGTCTGTTGAGCTACTAGCCACATGCTCTCTTGTTACATTTGTCTGTGAAGACAGTCTTTTTGGTGGTCATCACTTCTGCTCAAAAGGTTGAGGCGATTGGGGCTCTAATGGCAGGCCCGCCATATACGGTGTTCTCCAGGGAGAAGGTAGCATAACAACCCCATTCAAATTTTTTACCTAAGGTTTCTTCTGGGTTTCACATTAACCACACTATTCGCCTTCCAGTTTTATTTCCTAAGCTGCATAAGACTGTACAGGAAGCCATCTTCCATGCACTAGATGGACATCAGTCTTTCACTTGAACAGAATTCAGGAAGTTCCTGAACTTTTTGTCTCTATTGCGGATAGGTCTAAGGGATCCACTGTCTCCATGCAGAGACTCTCTAAATGGATGTCTGGGTGTTTTATTACCTGCTATGGGTTGGCTTATGTTTAACCTCCCCTACGAATGGCTGCACATTCTAGTCGATCACAGTCTACATCTGTAGCCCTATTCAAGGACATTCCAGTTGCGGAAATCTGCAGAGCTGCAACATGAACCTCGGTACATACGTTTTCCAGCCATTACACTTTGGTTCACGCTGCTAAATCAGATCTGCAATACGCAACGCAGTCCTCTCTTCAGTGCAGGACTCGGTTCTGAACCTCCCACCTTGCTAAGGGGTTACTGCTGGGAAGTCACTGGAAGTGGAGCACCAACAGGGATGCTACTCGGAGGAGGAGGAGGAGGAGCGGTTTCTCACCTTGTGCAGTAACTGGAGTTCTTCAAGATGGTGCCGCACTACCCACTTTCCTTCCTCACTGCTTCAGAGTTTCTCTGTGGGACTTTGCGGTAGAGAGGGAACTGAGGGCGGTTTGCTCACACAGCCCTGTATTGCCCTAGTACGGGGCAGGAGGACATGTAGCGCGTGGGCTGAACGGACACAGCTACCAAAAATCGGCAGCCAGTGACGCAAGGCGCACGCACGCCTGTAGTGAAGCACACGCATCAAAGACCCTCCAGTTACTGCACAAGGTGAGTAACCTTTTCTCGACCTCTCTGCTGCAAAATTTACCATCCCTGAAACAGACAGAATATATTGATGCATCTGACATTTTTTTTCTTCCTTCCATTGAAAACAGTTTTTGAGAGGGAAATGTATAGGGTTTAAAAATTGAGACTGCAATTTTCAAAATCATGTAGGGGATTTAATTTTAGCAGGAACTGGATATCCGAATCCCCTATATGGTTTTGAAAGTCTCAGCCTGAACCTCTGCAGGAGATAGGGTCCTTAGCCTGCCATGTGCTAAGCCTTCTAAACTCTACTCACTTCCAAGGGAGGGCTTTGTTCCCTTGTGCTTTTAAATAACTTTTAAGCCAAGACATTTCTGCCTCCTTGGCGTTTCTGATGACATCACCACCCGTTCTAGTTCTGTTGGTGGTTTATCATCCCCAGGGATCCCAGCTTCCTTATGATTCTCCAGCTTCCCATTGTTTATAGAATATTTTCAGTGATAAATTTTTGCAGGCTTCCAAAGGGGAAGAATGTGGTTAGTAAAACAGGTTAGAACAAGAAAGGATCATCTGAGGCAACATTTCAGCTGGGACGCTCTGTGTGGGCAGAGTAAAACCAGCTCCATTCTCATTTTTCCTTTAGCTCAGACCTTCCAACCTATATGTCTTCTTTTCGGTTCTTCACGTTCATTTCATTAGTCCCTTGATTTTGTTAATAATTTTTAATTATAATAGATGTTTGGCTGGCTGCCCTTGAATCTTGGCCAACTTGAGGAAAACCACAGTTCAAGGCCTTGCTTTTAGGGGTTAGGATAATCTAACCCTACTTTGTTAGGTCTGGTTTAATCCTTCCTTGAGGTCCTAACACTGACGGCCTGCATTGGCCGTGTTTACGCTGCCACTTCTTGCTTTTGTTGGAGAATAAGAAAACAATGTGGAAAACTGCAAATAAGCAATAAGGCAGAAATTAATTTAAAAAATAGAAAGCTACGTAAAACCTCAAATTAGTCTTGCTTCTGTTTTCTTTCTCTTTTTTAAAATTGCATAAATATATATATAAAAAAAATACAATCTGCGAAATTCACATGCCCAGTGTACTTCAAAATGTTCCACAGGCCCAAGTGTAAACTTTACTCACAAACTGACCTTTATAGCTAATTGTTTTCCGTCTAGAGATTTTCTATGAAACTGCCATTTTAAAGATGAATGCATTTAGATTGCAAGGGCTTCGCTACAGAAGCAGTCTTTTTTTATGTTTGCAGCACATTGGGGGCTGTGAGTGCTACTGTAATACAAATAGTAAATAACGAGAATCATGTGAAAGTGTAAAAACCCTGGAGTTCAGTTCCAAAACCCTTCAGGTTTGAGTCTTAGCAACTGACATCAATAGATTTATTTAAGCAACATCTCTTTTCTTATACAAAGGTCCGTTAATTGCTGCCTGACGATCATGCATGTGGATTGTAAAATTTGGATCTGAATTTTGCAGGCCAAAACAAAACGCTGGCTGTTGACAGGTCTTAACCCCTGTGTTCGATGCACATATCCCACGTGTGGTGACTCAAAGGGGGTAGGTACCCAGATATCTATTTTAAATACAGATAGGCCTGAGGTGAGAGTTTCAAACCTGAATCTGAACTTCGCAGAACTTCAGGTGTGTTTGAGTGTGACATTTTGGTTTGATCCTTGCTCTGCTTTTAAGCACCTGCATGCTAAAAGATGCAGGATAGTCCAGTGGTAAGAGCAGTAGCCTGGGACTTAAGTGACCTGGGTCAATTCCCTGTTCTGCCAAAGATTTTCTTTGTGACCTTAGGCAAGTCACTTAGGCATTGTCTACACTGGCACTTTGATCATTAAAACTTTTGTCTCTCAGGGGTGTGAAAAAACACTCCCCTGAACAACAAAAACTTTAATGACAAAAAGCACCGGTGTGGATAGCGCTTTGTCGTTGGGAGCCGCGCTCCCGTTTACGAAGCTACTGCCCCTCGTTGGGGGTGGTTTTATTTTGTCGCTGGGAGAGCGCTCTCCCAGCAATAAAGAGCAGCCACTCAGTGCACCTTACAATGGTGTGGCTGCAGTGGCAAAGCCACGCCGTTGTAAGGTGCATTGTGTAGACATATCCTTAGTCTGTGCGTGCCTGAGTTCCTCTTCCGTAAAATGAGGATAATAGCACTGCCCTGCCTCACAGAGCCATTATGAGGATAAATACATTAAAGTTTGTGAGGCTTTCAGATAACTACGGTGATCAGGGACCAGATAAGTACCTTAAACAGATAAAATCTGAGCCCCCAGTGCAGGATTTGGACATCTAGCTAAGGTAGGTGCATCCTTTCTTACATTTCCTGAGTACAATCCAATCTCATGTGAATATTTAAAACGCAGAAAGCCCCTGTCACAGGGCGGCTGGCCTTAGTAAACAAAGTAGGTCCAGCTCCCGTAGTGGTCAGTTCAGAGGGTTGGGTAGCACTTGGGGCTCTGAAAGGTCAGGGAGAGGTCCAGTGAGGGAGGAACATAATTTGTTGGGGAAGAGTCAACATGGCTTTTGTAAAGGGAAATTATGCCTCACCAATCTACTACAATTCTTTGAGGGGATCAACAAGCATGTGGATAAGGGGGATCCAGTGGATATAGTGTACTTAGATTTTCAGAAAGCCCTGTTCTGTTCATTCCCTCTGGGGTACCTGGCATTGTCGAGAAGACAGGATACTCGCCTAGATGGACCTTTGGTCTGACCCAATCTGGCCATTCTTATGTTCTGATGTAACCCTGGTGAGAATCAGTTAAGGTGACTCAGGAGACTGGAGGAGGTTTCTGAAGGCTGCAGAGATCAGAAAGCTCTCTGCAGGTCTTCTCTGGAAAAAGAGAGGAGGTATCAGGAAGCCAGAAGGCTGAAAAGGGGCTGAGGGCTACTAAGTCAGTGGATGATCTACAATCAGCTGTCCTCCTTCCTGAGCTAGAGAGAGCCAAGACCTTATAAGGCTGGAGAGGGCTGAAGGCTGGGAGCAGAAGGGCTGGAGAGATGTAGAGCTGAAGCCAGAAGGCTGCCCTGGCACAAGGACAGAAGAGGACTGCACTGGAGAGCCAGGGCTTGGCAAGGGACACCAGAGATGGATGTTCGGACACTTCTGAACTATGATTGTGGGACATCTGTTATGATTTATGTTCGTGGGACTTTTGTAATAAATGAACTCCACAAGGGCTATATTTATATTTGGGAAGATCCTTTGGACCATTTCTGGGAAGTCTGAAGGAGGGAAACTGAGGCAGATGCACCTGTCATACTGCAACCTGTAGCAGGAGGGCACCCCAGGCATGGAAGCCCTATGACTACCTCATTCTGCCATTCTTAGTAGAACCTTGCTCTGTGAGTAGGGCCATGGAGATTGGTTGGACTATTTATGGGATAAATTACTACTCTGTGTGAGTAAGAGTGGCAGAATCTAGCTCAGGATATTTAATTCATGCAGAGTTAATACAGTGAGTGTATCTTAAGTGTCAACCAGTTTTATAGGTACTGATTTTACTCCCCATTACAGGTGTAGAGAATATCTTTCACACCAGTAAAATTTTTCCAAACACTAGAAACTTAGGTGTGCCCTCTGTGTTTCTATACGTTGACATAAGTTTTGCCCTGGATGCTTTCAAGTGGCTTTTCTGAGGCTGATAAGTCATTAACCAGGGCACAGGGTGATTAACACATTTATTCTCTGTGACTTGCACCATGCATTTATCAGACCAGACATCTGTCCCTTGTGACCCTTTATTACTCATTTCCTGTCAGTTTTACCTTGTACACGACAGAAATGTTGTCTTGCTCATACCGTTTTGCATAAATCTATTTGAGGTGATATTTATCACAATTCCACACACACTTTGTAAACTGGAGGAAGTGACTTGTAAAGGTGCATTATGGGGCAGTCATTCGGTGAGGCTGTTTGGAATGGTTTTACAGCTCACTTCAGCTTTTTTCTTTTGTGGGTTCTAATGCCTTCCAGCCCCTTTGTTTATATGGCTGTCCTGCCAGGCCAGATTTTACTGCTGATTTCAATGTGTGGCCTAGTATTTTGTTTCCTGGAACCTGCTGGTTGACATCAGATATATGCAAATCTAAAATCACATTTGTTGCAGCTTGCAGTCCTTTGAGGATGTAATGATTATAAAGGGTAGACGTGATCAGAGAGAAAGAGAGAGAGTTTAGTGAAACATAGGTGTGATCTTGTGGTCTGAACAAAGGACAGGGAACAGTGCATACCTGTGCTCTGATCCCATTTCTTATACTTCCTCTGTGACCTTGGGCAGTGTTACTTAACATCTCTGCTTCACTGTCCCAATCTTCAAAATGGAAATAATAATACATATTTTGTGTGGCCTATTTTTATTTATTTATATATATTTGGTTCCTTAGATTGATAGGACTATGAAAGTGCATTTAAGCAGGTTAGGAGCCTAACTCCCATGGAAAGTCAATGTGAGTTAGGCACCTGATTCACTGAAGCACCTTTGTAAATCCCACTAGGTGCCTAGCTGCATCTTTGGGCACCTGTATCACTTTGGAAATCTGTCCCTATGTGCGCATGACACAGAAATCATAACCTAGAAGCTGAATCCAGCAGCAGACTCCACCATCTGATAGCAATAACCAGCTAACCCATACAGCAGAAGCTTGGTGTGGACGCTACCTTGCACAGGCATGCTCACCTCTCCAAGAGCAGCACTAAAAACATGAGCGTTGGTATCTTTGAAGGTCAACAGCTTTGAGTTATTTTGGTCAAGTTTCCATAGTCGAAGGGCACTAGTGTCCTTGCCCTCTTTCAAACCAATGGATCCCACGTTCCTTTTGGCTCAGCTTAGCATTGTGACAAGAACCCTGATGTAGCTTTACTGCTCTTTGAGGGGGCAAGTCTTCTGAGCTGTATGAAAGGGGAATTGAGAAGGACACACAAGCTATTAAAATTACTAAAAGGAAAACTCTCTCCACTCCTTTCCAGCCTGCCTCCTTTGGAGCAGCTGAAAGTAACAACCTTGATAAGAGAAATCCCTTATGCCTCACCTACGCAAAGGACACCAGGGGCTTGGCAATTAATTTGTATTTTGAAATACCAGTTCCACAAGGAGAATAAAACCATGGGAAGAAACAGCTCATGCTGTACAGCAACGGCTTGTATGCCTTCTCCTCTGTTTAGATGTCAAGAATGGTATTTTATTTCTCTGTAATGATTTTTTTTTCGTGCAGTAAGTTTTAGGCACCTGTCCATGGAACACTAAGACCTGGTCTACACTTGAAAGTTTTACTGGTTTAACTATTGCTGTTAAGGTGTGATTTTTTAAAAAAAAAATCAAAATAGTTGTACCGATAAAAGCCCTAGTACACCGGTATAAAGGTGCCTTATACTAGTACAGTTATTCCCCTTCCTGTACAAAACCACTTTATAACTGCATCCATACTTGGGGTGCACTGATTGCTGTACTGTTATAGTTAAAGTGGTACGACTGTCTCGTGTAGGCAGAGCCTGAGCCTTCAGGTAAGTGCATACAGCATATGCTTAAGTCCCATAAATGTCAGTGGGACTTAAGCAGGTGTGGTTAAGTGCTTTCCTGAGTGGTGCAACTCCATTGGGTTTACACTTGAGAGAGCTGAGCATTGCACTTTGCCTTTACACAATCCTAATTAAGTTACCATAGGTGAAAAGTTTCAGAGTAACAGCCGTGTTAGTCTGTATTCGCAAAAAGAAAAGGAGTACTTGTGGCACCTTAGAGACTAACCAATTTATTAGAGCATAAGCTTTCGTGAGCTACAGCTCACTTCCTCAGATGCATCTGAGGAAGTGAGCTGTAGCTCACGAAAGCTTATGCTCTAATAAATTGGTTAGTCTCTAAGGTGCCTCAAGTACTCCTTTTCTTCATAGGTGAAAAGACAATCCAGCCTTAAGCAGATTTCATTGTTGAACGCTGATTCCATTCCTAGGCACCACAAGGTCTCTGTTCTTGTAGCTGTCTCATTTATTTTTTATAACCCTCTTTGCCATTAGCCTTTAGCAAAGCTTTTGACACGGTCTCCCACAGTATTCTTGTCAGCAAGTTAAGGAAGTATGGGCTGGATGAATGCACTACAAGGTGGGTAGAAAGCTGGCTAGATTGTCGGGCTCAACGGGTAGCGATCAATGGCTCCATATCTAGTTGGCAGCCGGTATCAAGTGGAGTACCCCAAGGGTCGGTCCTGGGGCCGGTTTTGTTCAATATCTTCATAAATGATCTGGAGGATGGTGTGGATTGCACTCTCAGCAAATTTGCGGATGATACTAAACTGGGAGGAGTGGTAGATACGCTGGAGGGGAGGGATAGGATACAGAAAGACCTAGACAAATTGGAGGATTGGGCCAAAAGAAATCTGATGAGGTTCAATAAGGATAAGTGCAGGGTCCTGCACTTAGGACGGAAGAACCCAATGCACAGCTACAGACTCGGGACCGAATGGCTAGGCAGCAGTTCTGCGGAAAAGGACCTAGGGGTGACAGTGGACAAGAAGCTGGATATGAGTCAGCAGTGTGCCCTTGTTGCCAAGAAGGCCAATGGCATTTTGGGATGTATAAGTAGGGGCATAGCGAGCAGATCGAGGGACGTGATCGTTCCCCTCTATTCGACATTGGTGAGGCCTCATCTGGAGTACTGTGTCCAGTTTTGGGCCCCACACTTCAAGAAGGATGTGGATAAATTGGAGAGAGTCCAGCGAAGGGCAACAAAAATGATTAGGGGACTGGAACACATGAGTTATGAGGAGAGGCTGAGGGAGCTGGGATTGTTTAGCCTGCAGAAGAGAAGAATGAGGGGGGATTTGATAGCTGCTTTCAACTACCTGAAAGGGGGTTCCAAAGAGGATGGCTCTAGACTGTTCTCAATGGTAGCAGATGACAGAACGAGGAGTAATGGTCTCGAGTTGCAGTGGGGGAGGTTTAGATTGGATATTAGGAAAAACTTTTTCACTAAGAGGGTGGTGAAACACTGGAATGCGTTACCTAGGGAGGTGGTAGAATCTCCTTCCTTAGAGGTTTTTAAGGTCAGGCTTGACAAAGCCCTGGCTGGGATGATTTAACTGGGAATTGGTCCTGCTTTGAGCAGGGGGTTGGACTAGATGACCTTCTGGGGTCCCTTCCAACCCTGATATTCTATGATTCTATGATTCTACCTTAAGACCTACAGTACAAAAGTCACTCTGTCAGATAAGAGAAAGGTATTGCCAGGAAGCAGTGTAGCTCAAGATACTGACTTAGACTTTATCTTCGTTCTTTAGTAATATGTGTATTTTTAACATGGGTCATTTCTTGCAAACCCTACAGCATCTTGAAGGAAGTCCATGTTCGTGGCTTGATCTTTTATTTTTAAATTTTGGTAGCTCAAGGGAGGATGTTAGGCTCAGGATTTAGGAGTGAACTGCGGGAGGAGATTAGTAAACTTATCTGAGTATGCAGGAATAGAGGGTGGAATGGGGCTACATGCTTATAAAATGTCCCCTGCAGGCCACTTTCTGGCTTGGCATGGATGGGATAATAAAAAGGAAGTAATTAACACTTTCAAATCTCATCTTGATATAGACGCGCATCCCCATGCAATTGTGCTGTAAGATGGGAAGGACAGCTGGGAGGGCAGGTTTAAAGAAGGAAGAATAGGCTGCCGAAATTAAAATGGCTAAACAGCTGAAAAGCAGAGCTGGTTGCAAAATGGTAACAATTTTGTGAGTTTGTTTTATTGACGATTTTTAAAAATTCTGTATCTTCCAAAATTTTCAGCCAGCTTCAGTGAAAAAGCACACAAAGTACCTGCAGTAAGCTGTAGTTAGAGGTGGGTGTTTTTTTTTTTAAAGTGTGTTGTAGGTCTCTTAGCAAGTATGGGTATGTCTATGCTACAGTTAAAAAACCCGTGGCTGGCCCTTGCCAGCTGACTCAGGCTCGCAGGGCTTGGGCTGTTTAATTGGGCTTAGGTGTGTCCAGTCTCAGACTGGAGCTTGGGCTCTAGCATCCTGCTGCAGCCCAAACCAGAGCATCCACACAGCGATTATACAGCCCTAAAGCCAGGGCCCTGCAAGCCTAAGTCAGCGGGCACAGGCCACCTTTGGGTGTCTTAATTGCAGTGTAGACATACCTTATGACATCAAAAGTAAGATGGAGAGGGAAGTGGGAGTAAAAATAGCTACAGTATTTCAACAGTTGTTGGGGATGTGTATCTACCAATGGTATGTGAGTTCATATGGGAGCTCATGGGTTATATTGGTATTCTTTTAACTGAGAACAATTAGTTATTATCTTCCCATCTCACTGCCTTAGTGTCTTGCTCCTTCATTTAATTGCTTTTTGCTAAGCTTCTTAGACAATATTGGAACTTAATGACATCCATAGTTTGACAGCATTTGTTTAGAAGGTTAGATAAAGTGTGTACAGCAGTTCTGTTTATGTTCATTGTTCCTGTTTGCATGATCATTTACCTTTTTACAGTCATTCGCTATGTGTGAGATTCAGCTGAGCAGCTGCAGTTCTATGCGATATGGTCCGTTAACCAGCCTGAAGGCCCTGGCTGGTGCAGGAGCTCACCTGACTGCTGAAATACTGTAAAAATGACACTGCTGCAGGGGGACTCAGTGGGAGGTCTCATTCCCCAGGCTGAACAAATAATTCAGATTCCAGTAATGTGCACAAAAAACCAACATCCAGCAACAACAAAAAGAAGGCTGCTAAGGTTATGAACGATTAAAAGGGGAAAACAAAATGAGGTTAGAGGACTGTAAAGGGTCTGATTTCAAGATGAATTAAAACGCCCTTGAAAATGAGAGCTATAAAACTTTCACTTCATCCTGGGGGGAAGAATGAACCCTTTCAGTCAATGAATAAATAAAATAAAAGCCTGAGGGCAGATGCTGTAAAACTCTCAAACCCGCTGGGAGATGCTGAGGAATGAGCTGGAAAATTCCTTGAGTCACCCCAGTGATAAAACATCCTGGGGTCTCCTTTGGTAATGCTTCCACAGTCCTAGGCTTCTGCGGTTCAGTGCCTGGAATGTCAGGCACTTGGGGACAGCAAAGGGAGGAAGTGGTGGGAATGGGATGCCTGATTCCGGAGCAAGAGATACATAAGGTGCTCAGGGCCTCACAGGATGTGGATGTTTAAATGCTGGAATTATCAATTAACTCTAGCACCCTGAAGTGCAGGTGAGGTGGTTGTTTCTTTGAGTTGTTTCCCTGAAGGGGGATTATCTGGTGTCCAGAGGTTGGGTATGATATTGCCCAGAAAGAGAATAAAAACAACAGTGCTCATTGTTAAGCTTTTGTTGTTCTTTATTTGAATTATGGTGACGCCTGGGAGCTCCTGTCATCGATCAGGGCCTCATGGTGCCAGGCGCTGTACAAACAGACGGTCCCTGCCCCGAAGTGCTCACAATAAGTATAAGGCAAGAGACAGATGCATACAACAGACAACAGGAGCCCAAGCACGCAATGAGACAGTACTAGTCATCGTGTTAGGGAGTGGTCTCAGGACACCAGCTGCCTCTTTAGTGTCAAATTTTTGGGAGGCAACTTCAGTATTAGCTTTGGCTGTTTTTACTGCAATTTCATATTTCTTGTTGGTACCAGAAACATGCAGCTACCGGGCTGAGGAAAGGTAGGGATTGGAGGGGAAAAATTAAAAACACTCATGTAATCTTCCTATGGCACCCCCCCCTTTTTTTTTAAATAGCAGACTGAGGTCATCCTGCCACCAAAAGACCCTTTTTAACTACAGTTATGTCAGGGGTCTCCAAGCCATGCTGCTTCCAGAGCTTTAGCACAGTTCAGTATATGTTCAGTGTCCCATCTCTGCTACAGGATGGACCAGTGTGGTAGCCAGGTCAGGAGACGAACACATAGCCTGATCCAGTGAAATTTCTGGTGTGGATGGGCCCACAGTATTTTGATTTTGTGGTTTTGCCCCATGCTGACTCTAACAGCACTATCCAATCTCTTGCTATGGTGAATAAGCCAGTGCAGTAAATGTATTCCTATGACTACATCCCCTTCTTTGGGTTTTTTTCCCCCCTCTTTTCCTTGACTTGATGCAAAGTGTCACAACAGGCTGCTCCTGAAGTCTAATTATGACTTACATACACTACTTACCATGCTGTCTGTTTGTACAGCTAGAGAAGCCCCAGGAGCGTAAAGCCACGGAAGCATGCTGAGTTTGTTCTCTTGTGACACAGGACTTTGGTTAGGCAGCTCAGGCCAGGGTTCTAGGTCAGGGTTCTCAACCAGGGGTACGTGTACCCTGGGGGTACACAGAGGTCTTCCAGGGGGTACATCAGCTCATCTAGATATTTCCCTAGTTTTACAACAGGCTACATAAAAAGTACTAGCAAAAATCAGTACATACTAAAATTTCATACAGGCAATGACTTGTTTATACTGCTCTATATACTATACCCTGAAATGTAAGAACATTGTTTATATTCCAATTGATTTATTTTATAGTTATATAGTAAAAATGAGAAAGGAAGCAATTGTGCAGTAGTATGTACTGGGACACTTTTTTGTATTTTTCTCTGATTTTGTAAGTAAGTAGTTTTTAAGTGAGGTGAAACTTGAGGGTACGCAAGACAAATGAGCTTCCTGAAAGGGAGTCTGGAAAGGTTGAGAACCACTCCTTTAGGCTGCCCTTCAGTGGAAGGTGAAGATCCCAAGGCACTTACAGGTTTGAGCAGAAGGTAACCAGTTCTGGTCAATGCCTTGCTCTGTAAAGAAGGATTTTGTTTCCAAGGCTCTATGGGGCAGAAGGGGGATCCATTTGCCCAACAGTCTCTGGAAAGCAGCTTGAGATACTGCAACAGTCTGCAGTTTGGTGTTTTACCTTTTATGTTTCATGGTACATTGGTCTGAGATGCATCTGTTTATTTCTAGGGAACCACTGAAAATGTCTGCTCCTTTCCTTGCCCAGGTTGCACATCTGCTTCTGGGCCTGATGTGAAGCAGAACAGCAGTAGAGTGGATGGGGTGGGGAGGAGAAATAGGGCATCTAAGTTCAACAGTGTTCCTGGCAGATGGTATATATTACTTGATAAAAGGGAATTTGCCACATGACCTATTCACAATCTGTGTCACATGGCAAATTGATAGGAGTTGGCATTTTGTGTAAGACTAAATCTAGATCATTGTAGGAGCTGTGGCAAGAAAGTCTCCTGCTGAGGAATCCACAAAAATTGGAGTTTTTCCATGAGGACTGGATGGTGCTTACACGGGTCTGATCCTAATTTCCTGTCTGGGCTCCTATCAAGTCTCATTTTCCTGTTAAAGGGGATCAGCTTTGCTCCTCCCTTAAATCCAGCGGGATGGACAGTTAAATCACATAGTGGAATTTCAGTTGTATTGAGAAGCCATCTGGAGAAAACTGGTTGCTGAAGTGGCCTGAATGTTACTGTAAACCTAATTACATCTACTGGGTCTTACTTTCAGTCCAGTCTTATCTGGATCTTTCTTTGTAACAAGTTTTGCACTGCAGTTTCTGTGGGTGCATTGTGTCATGTAGCTTTCTAAATCCAGGGACGCTCAAATGCATCAGTGCCCTGCACATGCAGAGATCAAATTACCAATCATAAAAATGCAGGTAACCCTGGGGTAGAACGCACTATTTCTTTAATAGCGTACAACAGTTTAAACCAAGCAGGGGAGAAGAATTCCATGTTGAATTGAAGCTACAGAAAGAATGTTGGGTAGACTGAATGCAATTGCTCAGTTTCAGATTGGCCTGGATAGGGGCGGTAACACCATGGCTCGTTTGTAAGCGTTGTAGATCTTCATCAACCACAGTTAGTGAGACCCTGTTTTGTGTCTCATCTGAGAAATGGCATCTCCTGCAGTGCAGCTCCGCTAACACCATACTTCAATGCTGACTTCAAGGAAAGCCTGCCTGCTACCAGTTACCAGCACTACTTCCTGCACCTCCTTGGTTTTCCTTTGTCTCCTATCCAAAAAGCAACTAGGGAAGCAGCCCATCTGTGCTTAGCTTATGAGATCTGACACGATCACAGGCCCTCAGTAACATGGTCAACTCTACACTGGCCCTTTTTTCTTTTTAGTCCCCCAGGTCCTCAAGAGCTGCACCGAATTCATTGAGAAACATGGCATTGTGGATGGAATATACCGCCTGTCAGGAATTGCGTCCAATATCCAGAAGCTACGGTATGATTGCATTGTATTCGATGAATCCCAGCACATGCTCTTTTAAATGCTTTGGTTTCAGAATCCTAGAGTTCAGTGATGACAGGCGGTGGGTGTCTTGGAGAACAGATGGGGAGGTACCATCACAGCAGCTCCCCAGTGCTCATATCTGCTTCATGAACAACATGTTGTAGCTCTGGAACATTTAAAATCCCACCTGTCTCTTTTTCACAGAGGTTCTGAAGTGAAATGACAAACTTTGTCTACATGACAAAGTGTGACTTGTTTAACTTAAATCACCTTTTTAAACCAGTTTATTAAACTGGTGCAAACTCCCTGTGTGTAGGCCCTTCCTTCAGTTTAAGGGCAGCATATTTTGATTTAGCCAAAACCTGTTTCCAGTTGACTTAAACAAAACTTAAAGAAAGGCCACTCTTAGTCTGAAATAAGTGGGTCCTCATGGGTTTTGTATTAATTATAACTATATCAGTTTAAATTCCCACCTTTAGTTTATACCAGTGCAGGTTTCCCCATAGACAAGGCCTTGACAATGCTTAGACATTGCCTGTCTTTCTAGAATAGCATCAGCACATCTCCAATGGGCAAGGAACCCGCACCCTTGCGGTGGAGGTTGCTCCCTGAAGGAACTCATTCTCCTTTGCCTTCACCTCAGTCCACCCCACTTTACTTTTAAATAATATCTTAAAATTCTCCCTGCTCCTTCCCCAAAGAGCTTATCTGTGGAGTTATTCAGCCACAACTATTCTGGAATAACTGTTCTTGAATACCTCCGTCTTTGGGGGTCTCTTATTCTGGAATGCGTGTCTTGTTCTGGTTTAGCTTTAACTGACTTTGAAAGTGGGATTAAGCTACACTGGACCAAGGCACTCTTACTGCAGAATAAGAGTGTCCACACACGGTGTTATTCAGGAATAGCTGTTTCTTAATAACTCCATGTGTAGACAAGCCCTTAGAGTAGTGGTTCTTGGCCCACGGGTTGTTTGTGACCCAATCAGCACACAGCTGCATATGCGGCCCACAATGGTAAATAGGTTGAGGACCACTGCCTTAGAGTGACTTTTGCTGGCCCCACATCTTAACATTTTTTCTTGGGTCTGACCCAGTCTGTTTTGTTCCCTTTTGAAGTTTTCCCCGGGTGTTTTATGTTTTCATTCCACAGTTCCCCACATGCAGCGCAGGAGGCTCCTTAATTATGAACAATAACAACTAACTGCCGGGCTAGCTTACCCAACTGCTAGATGGGTTTTGTTCTGTCTACTCTTGGCTGCCTTAGCCCCACGAGCTGGTTTGCTTTTACTGAGATGCTCTAGGATTCTTTCCCTGTGAATGGTGGGAGAACTTTTCCACCCTTTGGAGGGAATTGTGGGGAAGGCACAGGAGCACTATCTGCACTCAAGTGATTTAGCCTGCATCCTCATTGCAAAGTGGGTGTGTTCTGGCCTGAGTTAAAGTGGAGCTGGGGTTCTAACCCACTCCTGTAGCTGGGTAAACTAGCCAGGGGTTGGGCTCAAAGGATCTCCAAACCTGGCTCAACATGTTTTCTGTAGCAGTGGAATTTGGCCTAAAAACCAGGTTAACTGCAGTGAAGACATTCCCACGGGGCTACAAATGTATCTACGGCTAAGGACACGGGTACAAGATTCTCCATTATGTAGTACAGGGAAGAACTGAATGCTTTGACTAGGCCCTGGAAGTACGCCAAAGCATTCAACGTGGTTTGTCTTCCATGCATGTTACAAGCCAGAATGATAGTATAGCTGTGTGAGAACCAAGCCTCTGACAAGGCTGTTGTAGTGTAGACGTGGCTATCTGCTGCACAGGGGATCAGCCGTTCAATTTACATCTCGTGGAGAAGTGAGCTACAGCTACAGCAATCCTCTGCTCACCACTCCCAGTGGCCTGACTCATTACGCTAGTCCCTGGCTAATTGGAAACAGGAATTTCCATGCACATATTCTAGTGGGAAGTGAGGCTTGCCAGCCCTGGCCCTCTGAGTGCAGCTTTTATTTCATAAACATTTATGCTTTGGGTTTCTCTCTCTCTTTTCCTCTCTCTGTGAAAACCAAGGGAATGCACACAGGTTTTCTTCATGTGGTTCCTGGCTCGGTTCATTCTTGCTAGGCTCTCTAGCTTGCCTCCAAGGAATTTTTGCACACAGTAGTTTTGATGTACAGCAGCTGTTGATAAGCCCTGATGTTCAATGTTGCTTTTGATTTCAGTTTGTAGGCCTTTGAAATTTAAAGGGGGTAAAGTTTTCATTTTGGCCCATGGTGAATTTTACCTACACAGCTTTCAGTCACAATCACCAGGGTTAGAGATGTAAATTGCCTTCAACAGTGTTGAGACTATACCCTATAAAATACAAGTACATCTGTCTTGTTATGGGAAATCTGATTTCTGGGCTCGCCAGTCAGATGTAAATGCAACCGACAACGCCTTGTAAGAAACCATCCCATTTTGCAAAAACATGAGCTTGCAACAGCACAAGCCTGACTCTTCTTCCTGTGAAGCATGCTTTTGTGTTCCTTTGACTCTGATTTGTTTTGGGTTTTTCTCCATCCCCCCCCACCATCTACCTTTCTCATCTCTAGCCACGAGTTTGACTCTGAGCAGATCCCCGACTTGACTAAAGATGTTTACATTCAAGATATCCACTGCGTGGGCTCCCTCTGTAAACTCTACTTCCGCGAGCTCCCCAATCCCCTGCTCACATATCAGCTGTATGAGAAGTTCTCAGTAAGTACCAGCCGGTATCTCAGTTTCCACGGATTGGGCAACGTCACTGATCAACAGAAATGAGAGAGCCACCTGTTTTGTAAAGCCTGGTAACGGGGGCCATGTAAGATAGATTCTGAAATGGATCTTGCTGAAGATCTTTCTTTCCCTTTATGTTTAAAAAGGGTTACCCATGAAAATGAGGCTCTTGAAAACATTGGCTTAGGCCAGATCCCATTTGGGCATGCTACTCCAACAGCTCTGCTGCTGAATCCAAACTAGGAGGCCACACACTGCTGTGCTCATGTCCAACACTCCAGACTCACAGCGCCTTTTGATGTTCCCTTCTGAGATCCGAGTGCAGTTGTGCCAGGGCACAATACCCTGCTCTAGACTTGCAGCACCAGGAGGGAGGCACATTGGTGGTTTGAATGATTGTGTGAATCCCCTCAGCATTTGAGGAGCCCCCAACAGAAACTAAAGATGTCCTCCAGTGGCACAGCCAGCAAGGGAGGGCATTGGTGGGAACATCTGCTGCTGCCCTTCTTTGGGATGAATGTCACCCTCCCTGCAGCACAAGGAGTTGCCATCAAGGTGCAACTTACAGCTCTTGAGCCAGCTTCATTTAATCTTGCCTTTAATGTTAGCTGTATGCAGGCCCACCTCCTCAGCACACAGATACCACAGATGAAGGGGGCAGCCTAAAGGCTTAGGTGGGAAGGTAAATCCTGCAAATCTAAATGCCAGCAAACTGAGCGCCAGCCAGACTGTTTCATTTGCATTAGCAAACGCCCAGTGTTAGCATCTTAATTTGTTATTTTGTTCCAGGATGCTGTGTCTGCTGCTACAGATGAAGAACGATTGGTTAAAATTCATGACGTCATCCAGCAACTACCCCCACCACACTACAGGTTAGTTTGCGTAGCATTACCCCGCCACACTCCTTTCATTCTTTTTGCCGCTCTGACAGTGCACCAGGGTCCCAGCTTTCCATCCTCAGCCTGTCTAGGACGAAGGTCACCAATGCAGACTAAACCGAAATCACGTTAGGCTAAATATTGGGACTTACGCTGCAGCACAATGATGTCACTTGTTTGGAGGGTGAAAAAAAACCCCAGCCGTTACACAATCGTCACTTACGAAGGGAAGGCTGACATTATTGTGTGCTTTCCGATTATCCCCACCTAAGATGGCCGCATTCTTCCTGCATAGTTGAGCACGTTTGGAAGGATTGCTGACTGCATAACATTGACTTATATTTTAATTAGATCAGTAACAAAACAGACAACACATACGATACATAAATCTCATCTGCCTTACTCTATACAATATGCCAGGAGGGGGTGAATTCAGAGCCAAGTAGTCAGATTTCATTATGGAGAGGGGAGGTGGGTGGTGAGACTTTCCACAGGATATTTTTAATGATGACAAAAACCATAGGTTGAAATAACATTAAGGGAGAGAAATGAAGCAAGTAGCAGAAGGCTCAGAACTTTGTCAGGGGTTTGCCGAGCAAGGCCAGTTAATCTGGTGAGACGGATGAAGATGGAGCACCTGAAATCAGGTGAAAAAGGAGGCACTGCAGTAGTACACCTGTGGCAGCACGTGTGATGAACTAGCAGGATTGGCAGGGAAGGCGTTCTGCTGACAGCACAGTGGAACTGCTCCCCCACATGCATTAAAGAAAGGGAGAGAGCATTTGTGAATGTGGCAGTTGGAAAAGCAGCATAGGAATCTGAGCCTCTCTTTTTTGTCGTCGTAAACTGCCATGCCATGCCATGCTGCAGCCACCCAACCCCTCTCCTTTCCACTGGGACTCTCCCCAGCATGGCCTCAAATGCCCTCAGTTATACCGTAGAGCAGGGGTCGGCAGCCTTTCAGACGTGGTGTGCCAAGTCTTCATTTATTCACTCTAATTTCAGGCTTTGCGTGCCAGTCATACATTTTAACGTTTTTAGAAGGTCTCTTTCTATAAGTCTGTAATATATAACTAAACTGTTGTTGTATGTAAAGTAAATAAGGTGTATAAGAAGCTTCATTTAAAATTAAATTAAAATGCAGAGCCCCCTGGACCGGTGGCCAGGACCCAGGCAGCGTGAGTGCCACTGAAAGTCCGCTCACGTGCCGTGCCGTGCCATCGGTTGCCTACCCCTGCCGTAGACTATCCCCACACTGGAGTGTGCAGTAACTGGCTGGACCATGCCTGTTTTACAGGGGCAAGTTGTTCTGTCCTGTTGGCTGGGTGGGCAGATTGGCCTTTCTGATGGTTGCCGTGATGCCAGCGTGCCATAAAGCAGTCTCAGGGGTGACCCTAACTATTTATACCATTGCAGGAGAACCTTGTACCCCTTTAGGACTTAATTCACAGTTTTTTCTATTCTGTGCCTCTTTTTCCGGTTTACTTTCCTCATGTGCCCCAGCCACCTTCCTGTCATTCATGGCAGGGGGCTGGGATACCTCAGCTTGCAGTCTTTGTCCTGTTCCACCCCAGTGGCTCCTGCTCTGTGCCCAGTTACGTTTAGGAATGGCCAAAGGAGAAGGTTCAGATTTGATGGCACCAAAATATCGTGGGCTGCTCTTGTAGAATTTCAGCCAAAGCTGAGCCAAGAAGCAGCCCCCTCTTGTTCTGGGTAAGAGCCGTAAGGGCAAATTTGGCTAGATTCAACTCTGAGCTTTCCTCTCCCTGCCTTCATGCTGAAATTTAGAGTGGGTTGGATGTGAGGTTCTTCCTTTGACCCATTTCAGTGCCTGGGCTTTCGTATTGCCACCTGATCCCATCTGCACTGGGGGGACAGAGTAGCTCTGTAGTTAAAACCTCCCCTGAAAAGCCCCATTTAGGAAATCCCCATCAACCTAAAGCATGTTGTCTTTCCCAGCTCCCCTCACTTATTTAAGCTGTGGCCAGAGATGCTTCTGCAATCGCTCTCTGCCCTAATGTCTGATTTTAACGTAGCAGCCCTGTTCTCAGAACAGAGAGGGGGGCTAGGAAAGGAGAAAAACCTAGCGGAGAGAAAAAGCGGGAATGAGAGCAGTCACCTTTTACATGAGAGGTTTCAGAGTAGCAGCCGTGTTAGTCTGTATTCGCAATAAGAAAAGGAGGACTTGTGGCACCTTAGAGACTAACACATTTATTTGAGCATAAGCTTTCATGAGCTACAACCCACTTCATCGGATGTGAGCTGTAGCTCACGAAAGCTTATGCTCAAATAAATGTGTTAGTCTCTAAGGTGCCACAAGTCCTCCTTTGCTTTTACATGAGATAACTCTGCTGCAAGTGTTCCCCCTAGTGGTGACTGGGCGGAGATGGTGGTTCACTTGCGGTTTCCTCCTCAACTTCCTGAGGCTTGGCTGTGCAGCCTTTTTGGAAGAAAAGAGCATTTTTATTCTTCTAATCATCTTCGGCCAAGCAAGAGTTTCCAGGCTGATGATGGTGGTGCTTGGCAGCACAGTGCAAGTCTTGTGGGGTTTTGTCCATTTCATCTCCCGTAAATGCAGACTTTTTCTCCCTGCATGTCTTTGCATAGGTCATGCGTGCAAAGAGAAACCAGGCAGGGAAGAAAGGAAGACCGGACAGGGGAGACTTGAGATTGTGCACTCACCTCTTAAAGTTTATTGCTGCTACTAAGTGATGGAGCAGACTTAACTTGGGGGTGCTCATCAGCACTCTTGTTAGTGTGAGAGCAGGTTCTCTTGTACCACCTATCAGCTATACCCTCAGTGATCCACACTAATACGATGCAGAACTGACCACCACTGCTGGCTGTAATAAATACAGTTAGCCCCTGAAAATTCCCAGGGGTGCTTGCCATCTGTGCTGCTGAAAAGTAATGGTCTCTGAGTGTGTGAATACTAGCTTTCACCCTGTGTCTTATTTAGATGTATAAATATATATCTGCAAGTGTCCATCCTATAAACTAAAATATACCTAACAGAGATCATCCTATCTTGGTGCTTAAAGTCGGGATTTTCAAAGCAGCCTCTCACCAATCCCCTCTCAGGTACCTAAATAAAAGCATCCTCCGCCTTACACAAAGAGAATAAAATAAACCCCTTCCCAAAAGCCTGAGATAGGTTTTGCAGCATGCCCAAGAAGTTATCAGGCTCTGCCTAAGCAAATGTTTTATTTCTGTTGCACAACATGGTGGTAAAGCAGCCAAGTAATGAACACGAGTGACTAGCTGGTTCTGTAGCCTGTTGAGCTAGTGGAGTTGCAGGTATTTTTGCCCGCCCTTGTGTTCTGTTAAATCTAACAAGTGCACGTGCTTCTTCAGTTGGACAGTCAGGAGACCCTGCTATCATTATCTGCCTGAGGCAACATTTGTGTCTTGCTTAGGGCACATCATTCCTTCTTTTGCTACCAAACAAATACAAATTAATTAATTGCATTTTTCTGTGCTGCCAATTGCAGCAAGGCTTGCTAAGGGGTGTTGAATGTTTGCCTGTCCGTTAACAGATTTTTGCATCTCTCTCATTTTTCAGGACACTGGAGTTCCTAATGAGGCACTTGGCTCATCTAGCTGATTACTGCTCCATCACAAACATGCATACCAAGAACTTAGCAATTGTCTGGGCACCAAACCTACTAAGGTACTTCTATTAGATTTTCTCTCACCTTCACATTTAAAACACACATCGAACCTGTTCCTCCAAGTAAACACTGCATGCTGAAGTTATTTCATGCTATGTTCCCAAGAGGATGCTAAATGTCAACACCCAGAAAAACCACTAGGGTTTTGATTCGACAGTTCTTATTCAGGCACAACTGCTATTGGTTTTTCAGTGGGAGATTCTCCGGAGAAAGTGCTTGGAGACTGGGCAGGTTTGGATATGCTGGGCCAGGTCTTCTACTGGTGTAAACAGCATCATTCCCATTGACGTCAGTGGAACTACAGCAGCTGGCCTTCTGGGCCTGTTTCACCATTATAGCTCCACTGATTTTGACAGAATTACTCCTTATTTACAGCAGTGTAAATGAATGGAGAATCAGGCCCACCTTTTCCCTCCAATGTCATTTTTTTCCTCTCCCTCGGTTAGATGTGGATACTATCTCCTTTGCTCATGCAGGAAAACTGGTTCCATTGTAAGGAGAGTGATCACTTTAGATAAGCTATTACCAGCAGGAGAGTGGGGTGGGAGGAGGTATTTTTTCATGCTTTGTGTGTATATAATAAGATCTTCTAAACTTTCCACAGTATGCATCTGATGAAGTGAGCTGTAGCTCACGAAAGCTTATGCTCAAATAAATTGGTTAGTCTCTAAGGTGCCACAAGTACTCCTTTTCTTTTTGTGAATACAGACTAACACGGCTGCTACTCTGAAACCTGGTTCCATTCTGTGGCACCACTGACATCCCATTGCAGCAGTCTGTATAGTCTGACATGAATACATATGGCTAGTAGGTTTCAGGGGTGCTGGAACAATTTGTATAGTGCGGGTGCTGCGAGCCATTGCTACAGCCAACCCTGTAGCTGATGGAAACTGCTTCAAGCCAGTAGGTGAAGTAGAACTCCCAGCACCTCTTGTAGGTTTCAGACATATGGAAATGATCTTGCCAGACCCTTGGATAAACTTTGTCCTCTGGAATCTCCCATGTCACATGACAATCTTACATTGCCATCCCTAATTTCAAAACCTTACTAAAAAAAAAAAACAATAAGACAAGGACAGGGGGTTTGGTTGTGTTATAGTTTCTGGACTGTCCAATTACCATCCTGACATATCCGACTCAGAGTCCCTCGTGGGCAGTTAACGAGTGTGAGCCAGTTTCTTTTGTCTGACAATTTTCTCTTGGTTGAGGCTGCTTTTGAATGTTGGGGTCCTTGCTGAGCAGGGCTAGCTGGAGATTTTTCCTAGCTCATGGGGAAAAATTCATTTAAAAGGCTACAGTGAGCTTGTTCAGGAAGTTTACAATGCAATTACAAGTGCACATGGAGGGAAGGAGACAAAACAGGCAAGCCTTCGACATGCCTCACTCACCTCAGTCTGAGCCTGCAACAGCTGCTCCTCCCTCCTCTAGGGGTTCACTGCTCCCATTGACATCAGGAGTCAGATCCAGACTGAAGTCATCACAGCACCAAATTCAGTGTGATGATTTGCATAGCTCTTTGAAAACTAAGGGAGTTACACCAGCAGAGAATCTGGCCCTTCAAGTGCTATCTGGATCCTAAGTGGTGTTATATACCTGGTCTCAGCAGAGCAAGTCACTATGCACAGTGAGCCCGTACATTGAAGTTTAATCTGCCATGCATTTCCTTAGATCGAAGCAGATAGAGTCTGCCTGTTTCAGTGGAACAGCTGCCTTTATGGAGGTCCGAATCCAGTCAGTGGTGGTGGAATTCATCCTGAATCACGTTGATGTCCTCTTCAGCTCCAAACTCAGTTCAGTCATACGAGACGGGGCAGGTATGTACATTCCTTGGGGGGTTTAATTGTACCAAAATTAGGGGCAGAATTTTAGCAGAAACTCTAGCCTCTCCAGTAAAAACAAAGGCCAAAATTTTCAGGGATGGGTGCCTAAAGTTGATAGATGTGGCCTGAGTTTTGGGGGTCTTGGCAACCTTTCTCTCCCATTGACGTTGATAGCAATCAAGGGTGCTCTGTAGAATTGGGCCTAATAATTTGACATCAGCGATTACTGCTCTTTACTCCTGCGATTCACAAATGTTTCTCTGTCTTGGAACAGTTGCAGCTTTTCCCTTGCGGAAAGTCTGTGATAATCTTTAAGGGGCTTTATTACCAAGTTTTTGCTCCTGCACACTCCTCCCTGTCTTTGCAACACAGGCTTGTGCCATATGGTACACACTCTTGCCATCAAGGCCAGCATTTTCAAGCTTACATGCTGAAAGTGTGGCACCCTGACATACTGAGCAGCCACAGCTCCCGCTGACAGTGCGAAGTGGTGGTTGTCAGCACCTCTAGTAACGGGGCTGCTTTAGTAGGTGCCTAACTTTAGACACTCAAATTTGGGCCCCACTTTTGATAAGAATCAGAGGGGTAGCCGTGTTATTCTGTATCCATAAAAACGAGGAGTCCAGTGGCACCTTAAAGACGAACAGATTTATTTAGGCATAAGCTTTCATGAGTAAAAAACTTATGTCCAAATAAATCTGTTACTTTTGATAAGAAACATTTTAAATCTTAGACATTAAAGGGTCCATTTTCCATGGAGCCTGGAGGCATTCATTAGTATGGTTCTGACTTGTTAGCCACAGCAACTATACCCATATTCTTGTAATTAGTAGCCAGTTCCCACCTTTGGCAATGGTTCTCAAACAGGGGTACATCAACTGTTCCAGATGTGTGCCTGGTTTTACAACAGGCTGCCTAAAAAGCACTAGTGAAGTCGGTACAAACTACTATTTCATACAATTACTTGTTTGTACTGCTCTATATACTATATCAATGTTTCTCAACATGAGGGCGGGTGTCATGGGATGATGGGTTTTGGGGGGGTCTCAAGTGCAGGGCTGGCCGTCAGGGGCCTCCATGAAGCTTAAGACACATGCAGAAGCCCAAGCCCCACCCGTCCAGGGCTCAAATCAGACTCCTGAAAGGGGTACAGTAAGTCGTCTAGAAAAGTTGAGAGCCACCGACCTATGGGATGAGGCTATGAGGCACCCCATGAGATTAGAGGGCCTAGCAATGAACTGAACCATATTGTACAGATCATTGAAATGATTAAAGGATTACTCATTTGTTTAGCCTGTAAAATTAATCATGATAACTGCTAACAGCTCCACATAGATTTTAGACAGAAAGTTAAGATTCAGCAGAGATGATAATCAAATATTGATTAAAGGTATAGCTCCACTTGGACAGATGAGTTCTGCATTCACTCCGCTGTGTGATACACCAAAACACAATGAGCCCAGTCTGTGAAGGCTTTTCTTGGTGCAGAAAATGGTCACAGTTCAAAACTAAAATTTCCATTCCTTGCAAATGCCTGCTGTCTCCCCAGTGAAGTTACACCAGGGATGGATTTGACAGATTCATATATGTGCAACCTCCATGCTGTATTTCTAATAGATATTAAAATATAATGATTTAATGTAGCTCATCCTTAGTACAAAATGGGCTTTGTCAGTGCAGTTGTCACTAACTGTGGGCAGAGTTAAGCTGTTTGCCAGTGTATTTGATGCTTTCCATTTCCGTGTTAGGGCCTCATTGTCTTCAGCATAGTAGATTTGCTGTCTGTCCAGCTTTCCACACGAGGCAATTATAAAGCAGCAGGAGTGAGGAGTTTGTTATGATAAGAGCCCCAGTTGAATGATGCAGGCATATTTCCACCCTGATTCTAGCTGATCTTTCAGAGTTAATTACACCTGGTCCAGGCTGTTTTCTTCCAGGGGAAGGCAATTATTTGGCTCAGCATGTTTGTCTGTGTTTAATTGCTCTCAACGGTGAGCAGGAATGCTGGGGCTTGTCATCTGGTAGTAGCAAAGCTCAGGGAACATTTTACAGGAGCGAGACAGCATGTAGCATCCTGTAAGGGGGGGGGGCGGCGCTGTACAGTCTGTGTTACCAGCGATGCTGCTGCAGCGTCACTGTTACTGTTACCCAAGCTAGCTCCAGTATGTAACCAGGATTGGGCCACTGTTCAGTGTACAATAACTTTTAAACATGGCTCAAAGGCCAGTGCAGACAAGGGCCTACATGCACATTTTATGCAGGGTTGGGTTGTTCAGTAAGCTGGCAAGGGATAATCATGTTAACATTGGCAAAATTCATACTCATAAGCGCAGGAAGGCTGTCGTAACAGGGTTGCATATGATTTACTAAACCACTCTATAAACTAGCTCTGTTATGACAGGTTCCTTTGCAAGGAAAGTTGACAAACAGAGTTGTAGCCCTGGGAAGTAATTTTAACTAGTTTTGATCTTGCAAAACGAAGTATTTAACTCACTTTAAAGAAACAAAACCCAAAACTTTATTTAAGTAGCAAAAAAAAAAAAAAAAAAAGGGAAAAAACCCACAACTACAGCAATAAAACAGTCCAGCTCTTAATTTATTATGCTCTACCCCAGTATTTGTTAGGAGTGATTTAAAGCATACTTACTAGTTGCAAACATGTTTGTAACATTTTAAATAGCTCCCCTTTAAAATGTTCAGATGTAGCCATTCTTCCCCATACTCTGAGCTAGAATCAAGATTGGGGAGTGCAAGTAAAACCAGCAATTAGAAAGAAAACTATCACCTTTCTCTACAGGGTTTTGAACCATCTGATAACTGAAAATATTCTAGCCCTAGAATTCAGAGATGGTTACAAGCAAACCACTATAGAATGGAGATCAAGTCCTGTAGGCTTCTAGAGTAATTGATACAGAATCCTAATGGTTTCCTCCCTCCCAGTTACATCCTGTAAGACTTTGTCAATTATTAATTCCACTGTTAGCTTTGCCATAATGGTGTGTGTAATAGAAGCTATGCTGGCCTTTTCTTGGGTTTCCAAGGGCTCAGGAAATGCTATAATCTATTCATGGGCCCTACTTTTCCTGCTGCGGCTCTGATTCTCTTCCTTGTCTCTGGTTTTCATTTGCAGGTCACACTTCCTTATCACGCCCCAAATCACTGCTGGTGTCCTCTCCCTCAACTAAGCTGCTCACCCTGGAGGAGGCACAAGCAAGGACGCAAGCCCAGATCAACTCCCCTATAGTGGCAGACAGTAAATACATTGAAGTGGGAGAAGGCCCTGCTGCATTACAGGGGAAATTCCACACCGTCATAGACTTTCCATCTGAAAGGTAGAGGCTTTTACTTTCTATCACTGCTGTGTTTCAACAGGCTTTTAACAATTACAGCCCTCTGACCTCAGCAAGAATTGCTTACAATGCAGGATCATAGCCAGTGTCCCACGCCCAGTAGGGATGGGGTTGTTCTGTATCCATGAGGGTGCAGCAAGACACACATGGCTCAATTTACACCTCAGAAGTTTGTTGTATGCCTTGAGTGAGCTGGCCATGCAACTCTCTGTCCCTCCAGAGATTCGTGTACGTACATGTGCATGGCGATGTAGTGTGGGGTGAAGTAGCTTTTATAGTGCAAATGAAATCCCTTTCCTGATAGGTTTAGTTTAGTTATAAATGGAGGGAACAGGTACATTTGCATATAAAATAAGAGGCATTCTTGGTTCAGACTCTGAATGCTGTTCAGGCCTTGCGCCTTAAAAATTCCACCTGCCCTGCTACAAGGAGGAAATGAATGTCCTTTGTTCAATGGGACTGACCCCACAAGTTCTGGGACTGGACCTTTCCAGGTAGAGGAGCATAAATAGGCTCTGCTGCTGAAATATACGTGTCTAGTTTTCTGCCAAAGCCAGCAGGCCAAGTGCAGAAGGAGTCAAGTCTGCTTGGTAAAATGTAGTGACTGGCAATGTGTCTTGAATGCAGATCCCCTTCTGCTTTCTTGCTCCAGAAAACGACCACCCAACAAGATGAAGAAATCCCCCGTTGGCAGTTGGCGCTCCTTCTTCAACCTGGGAAAATCCTCTTCTGTCTCCAAGCGGAAACTACAGCGCAACCCAAGCGAGCCCTCCGAAATGAAAGCCATAGCACTGGCAGGTAAGTAGGGTGCCTTTTGTTCCTACCAAACAGGGTGCTGCTGGGAAAGTAACCCACACTTAGCATGCTTCTCTGTTCCCCTCCAGTGCATAGGCCATAATCCATGAATAGAGGTTTGAATCTGCTAGAGCCTTTTATTAATGGAACCTGAGTTCTTTAGCTGAGGCCGTGGAGATTCAGTCATGCTTTTAGATCCGGGTGTCATTGTTACAAAAACAACGCAACGGATCCATCCCCTCTAAGATGGAATATTCAGGACTGACAGCTCAGAGTTCCTGGGAAAATTTACTGACATTACTAAACAGGTATAACTCTTATTCCAGAATAAGAGCATGTTTTTCTGGTTTAGCTTCTCTCTCTTTGGGAGCAGTATAAACTAACCTGGAAAAGGGCCCTCCTTCCAGAGTAAATAAGGGAGTTTATACTACTATAGTTATACCAGTATAGTAACTTCCCCATGTAGACAAGTGCTTAGAATCACTAAGACTGTGTGTAATGTGATTTACATAGAGATGTGCCTCTCCCTTACCCACAACCCCCTTTTATGTATATCCATCTAGTATCTCTCTTCAGATTCTCTTAAAATACCACCTTATAGTTTTCAGGAACTTTGAATCATTTACAATTTTCCTTAGTACAAAATGCAATTAGATTGAGGGGATGAAAGTCCCAACTTGGCCATATTAGGGAACCCTTGTACATTTCATGGCACAGTGGTTTCAAAAATATCCACAGACTTCCCCAGTACTTCAGGGTTAAAGTTAATGCTTATTCGGTGCCCACAAAATATGCAGCCCGAGTTCTTCCCTGCCTTTGGCTGCTCTGCATTGTGCTACCACCACAAAGCAGTACTAAAAGCTGATACAGCAACTAGAGGGGGTGAGGGCTTCCAATGATGCTCACTACTGTAATGCCCTTGGAGCCACTGGTAGATGGTGAAAGTTAGAGCAGCCTTCAGGCTACTCTGAATTTCACCAGTGGATCAGTGAGATACATTGTCCCAGTCAAAGTGCATCCTTACCCATTCCTCCCACTTCAGATTCAAGTGAGCCTGCACCCTGTCCCCCAAAAGGAATCCGTGTTAGGGAGCTATGGCCTGTTTGCTTCCCAACCCCTCCCTCTGCAGAGATTAACAGCTTGTTGTCAGTTTCTCCCTTTGTAGGGAAGAATATTACCACCCCCTGGGCACCTCTGTTAATTCACTTGTGTGTGATGGAAGACACTGTAGAAATGCCCAGTAGTATAAATTGTGGTATGGGATACAAAGAGGATACAGTTGTGACTGGAGCTTTTGTGTGAGAGTAGAAAAGCTGCTTATATTCAAGTGAGTGGTGTGGCTGACAGAAACCCATCTATCTTCATGCCATGAGCATGCGGCAGATTATTAAAAAAAGCTTCTTTTATGTTTGGTTCTGTAGGTGGGAGAGGAGATAGTGGGACCCTGCGCTCAGCTAAAAGTGAAGAGTCTCTCACTTCCTTGCATGCTGTTGATGGTAAGATAGAAAAACTGGCTCACAAGGTGTAAAAGGCAGCGTGACATTTCTATAGACCTGTGAATGTTACAGCACTTCATGAAGTAGATGGTGGTATCCGTAACTAAGTCCTGGGCTTCCCTGTAAAATCGGTTTTATAAATAGCCAGCAACTGCCCAGTCTTTTATCTAGGAGGCATGCCGTTATTTTGGAGAATCTCTATGGCCTGTGCTAGACAGGAGGTCAGACGAGATGATCACAATGGTCCCTTCTGGCCTTGGAATCTGTTGCCAAACAGGGTCACACAGTGCTCATGTTTCAGTGTGTCTACTTTTGTTAGTGCATGTAACTCATAAGCAGTCACGTACCAACAACTTAATAGTGTCAATCCAGAGTGACTGAGACCAATGGGCGTTGTTCTTGCTTTGGAGCTAAATGTTGCAAAGCAGATTTTTGCATGACTATGGTGGCAAAGTCAGGGTGGTTTCATCCTCTATTCCCACTGCAACATTAGGGTGTAAGAAAGAACTCATTAAAGTCAGAGCAAGGTTCAGGTAATTCCCCTTGAACCTGCAACTCCTCTGTAGGTCAAAAGTGAAATTAGCTTGGACTATCCTAGTTCTTACTGGAAGTTTATAATCACCACAAAACTATCTCACAGTTGTGTAAAAACTTACAAGGGACGTTTCTAAAGGTGAAGTAGTAAGCTGGGAAAACTCAATCGACTTCATTTCACGAGCACTAAAATTTAGGCCAGATCTACACTAGAAGCACTTTGCCAGTATGGGTATCCCTGTATAATATCCTAGCAAAACTCTGCTTCTGCTCACATAGCTTCCTCCACTCCCCCAGCAAAAGCAGTTTTGCCAGTATACCTGAAACTGCACTACAGGCCTTTGCCAGCATAGCTCTGGCGGTCAAGGGTGACACCCCTGACAAACATAGGTAGGGGGGCAAAGTTTGTAGCCCTTGCCTTATTCTAATGTAGGTATATAGTGAATAAAATGTAATACATTACTGACCAAGAAGTAGCATTGCTCAGTTAACCCCAACCACAGAGGTGGAAAACCAAAAAACTAATCTAGTAAACATAACCCCTATATAGCAATATAAAATGCATTTGAAATCTAAGAGTACTTTACTGTCACTCCCCACCGGAATATCTGATAAAGCAAAAAGAGACTGATCCTAAAACCTTTTCTATTTGCCAAATGTATTCATATGCTTAAGAGATTTTTGCTAAGTTATTGACTGTCTAGAGCCCTGACTGAAGTGCAGTGCTCAGTGTAAGCTTACCTGTTGGGTTGCCACAGCTCCTTCACACCTATAGACCATACAGCTTTCTTGATGAGATAATTAAATAAAGGGATGCACAACTACTTAATAGACTAGATTTGGTTGTGCATTCACGTGGTACCATGGGCCAATGCAGTAATCTTCAGAGATCTTTACTGCATGTTATTTTCCTTCTAGGATCAAAAAGTAAAACCAGATTTTATTAAGACAGTGTTTTGTATCAGATCTGCTTATGTTTAACATTCACTTTCTTGACCTAGACCATATTGGGACTTCGACTGCATTTGTTAACTTGTTTTGGGACTGTGTTTTCTAAAACCATTTGATCCATCCTACATCATCCAGGCAAACTAAACTTAAATAGGTTTATCAACTGTTTTAGCCTAGCAAATGGTTTCAAGTACATCTACATTAGTTTCCCACACTCTCTTTAAACCAAGTTAGCCTGCACTGACTGGTTTATTATTGTTTGTATTACTTTAGTGCCAGGAGGCCACAGCTGAGATTAGTGACTCATTGTGCAGAGTTTTAAACTAAATAAAAACAGCTAGTAACTCATGCAGTTTTTAATGAACATTTATCTAGTGCCCTATTAATGCTTATCCGTCTCCTTGTTGCTAGGTGAATCTAAACTGTTCCGGCCTAGAAGACCCAGGTCCAGTAGTGATGCACTGTCTGCTTCCTTCAATGGGGAGCTCCTGGGGACCATGAACCGCTGCAATTCTTATGATAACCTGCCCCATGACAATGAGAGCGAGGGGGACGAGGGGCTGATTCATGTTCCTGCCCTCATCTCTCCTAGGTCAGCGGAAGATGTTGACCTGAGCCCACCGGATATTGGAGTAGCTAGCCTGGATTTTGACCCTATGTCTTTTCAGTGCAGTCCACCCAAGGCAGAGTCTGAGTGCCTGGATAGCAGCATCTCTCTGCTGGAGTCCATGGGTTTTAACAAGGACAAGCCAAGCATAGCTAAGAAGGACTTGGAAGCTGCTAGCCAGAGTCAGACCCCTGGCAGTGCCCCGAGCTCTGAACCAGTCTCCCCGTTCCAAGAGAAAATGAGTCCCTTCTTCACTCTGGACCTGAGCCCAACTGAGGAGAAGGTCGCCCATGCCTTCTCGCCTAAGATGGGGCGAAAGCCAATCAAGTCTCCGCTGGTGACTATATCAGAGCCGGTCTCTTTGACACTGCCCAGACAAGCGTGCGATGGGATGCCTAGTGCTGCGGGGAGTGCCGCTTCTTCAAACTGGAGCAAAAGCATTAGCGCCAACGAAGCCACAAACAGGTCCCCAACCCAGAGGGTGTCTTTGCCCCTGAAAGCCAACGAAATGGCAGCAGGTGAGGGATGCCATCAAGAGGCCCAGGCCCAGACCCAGGTGACTGTTGCCAAGCCAGAGTTGCAAGAAGAAGGGGAACGACCCATGCCAACCAGCCAGAATAAGACTGTACCTTCTGGACACACACAGCCAGGTACAGTGCGTTTTCCTCCATTCTTTCTTTAAGTTCTAAAGGGACCTGCTCCCAGAAACTTCTCTGCGTGCCTTTTAGGAAAGGGGAATACGCCTAGATTCCGATCCTAAATCAGAGGGAGTATCTTGCAGGGCAGTGCAGGTTGCTAAGGTCTCAGTAGAAACCTCTGTCTTTTCCCTCCATCACAGAATTCTTGGATACTTTCCACAATACCTTATGTGCCCCCCTTTGTCTTGTTTTTTTCATCCTATCATAAAAAATGAAACAGTTTGTAGCGTACCCTTGCATATCAGTTAACAAGTGAATTGACCACCTAAGACACTCAATGAAAAAAACCCCACCTGCCAACACTTGAAGAAGGGTCTTTTTTTCAGCCCCAAAGCATGTGGTCTAAATTGGTTAAAGGGGGTCTCGTTCTCTGCCTTACCTTCTTCCTACCTCTCTAGAAATGCAAGAGGAATCTTTAGACAATCTCTTGGTGTGGTTTTCCTGCTGAACAGCTGTACTATTCAGCAACGGTTGCATGTGGGACGGAAGATACAGTATTTCACATCAAGGAAATGCTACTGTGAAAAGCCTCTGTTTTTTCATAATGGTCTATAGGGTTAGGTCACTATCCTTACAGAGTAACAAATCTCTCTCTCTCTCAATTTTCCCCCCCATTAGGAGCAGTTGCCCTCGACTCCCCCCAGGATCCTGTTCCTGTCAGTTCTGTCTCTCTTATCCCTCCTCCTCCTCCGAAAAATGCAGCGCGCATGCTGGCCTTAGCGTTAGCTGAGTCTGCACAGCAAGCATCTACTCAGTCCCAGAAGAAGCCAGGAGATGCTCATTCTGACTGTACAAATTATGGAGAGACTGACGTAGCTATAGAAAAGGTCCACCTCTCTGCTGGGGCTGCTCCAGACAAGCTCCATTTGTATACTGGTGTTCCTGAGAACCAAATCCACCTCCAGAGTGGGGGACCTGTAGACCAGGACCTCACTAGGACACCTGGGGACCGTAACCATCTACACAGTAGTACACCTGGAAATAGGGACCAGCCCCATCTGGATACTGGCATGCCTGGGGACCTGCATAGTGGCACAAAGGTGGACTGGGACCACTCCAACTTCCATACTGGAACAGTGGGGGACAAGGACCACTTCTCCTTCCATCCAGGTGGCCCTGGGGATTGGGAGCGCACTCCTCTCCCTACAGGTGCTTTGCTTAGCCAGGAACTATCCACAACAGATGTGCCTATAGATAAGCCCCACCTCCATACTTGCATATCTATGGATAAGTATCACATCCCTGTGGAGAAGCTTCATCTCCCTACCAGCACAGCTGATGACAAACTCCAGCCTCCTCCTGTAGCTGCCAGGGAGAAAAACGCCATGGCTACAATGACATACATGACAACTATCCAGACACCAGCAACTGAGATGAGTCATGGAACAGCAGGTCAGGACACGGCGGCTGAACCCGTGGCTCAGGCAGATGTTATTGTCACGACTGCTCAGCGCATTCTTATGACCAATTCCCTAGCACCATCTCAGAGACCAGCAGACCATCAGCCAGCCATGGGACAAGTTCCAGCAGTAGCCACCAAAGGATCAAGTAATTCCAACCACGTAAGTGATGCACACATAGACCCCCACCCCGTGTGTGTGTGTGTGTTTATTTATTTGTACATACAGTATCTGTGTGTAATAGTAGGGGTGGAATTTTGAGCAAAGTATGGGCTTATCCACAGAGGAGCAAGAGACATACTTTCTGCTCCAGATTCCCAGGAATTATTAGTGTATGTATAATATATACACCCACTCAGAAATATCACAGTATATTCACTGATACTTTCCAGGGAATACCTACCCCAGTACACTCCCTCCTACGCTAGTTTTAAGGGGAAAGACACTTTCCCCTTCTCAGTGATGCCAACATACCATTATTCTTGTCGTCCCACATTGTTTTGGAAACAAAGACTTGGGTCCTGGTAGGAAAGTGGGCTATGTGCAATGAGTAATTTACACATAGCTTTGAATACAAGAACATGCTTTTGGTGTCTTAACTAGCATCCCCTAGCTCAAACATGCTGTGAACTTCCATCAGAAGTGGCTCGAACAAACCCTTTAGTCTCTTCTTAAGGATGGTATTTTTAACAGTGCTGGGATCCCCTTAGCCAGTTAGTGGCACAGTTCAGTAACAGTCCTGAATCCTGGGATTTGGTTGTAGGCTCAAATGGCTTTAGACATCACAATGCTACATGATACCAACTTGAGCCACACCAACAGAGCAACTGCATTCACACACACTTGGAATCTAAAAATTGTCTGACACACACTAAGGAATAGTGTTGTTAATTCACAGGAAGTGAAATATTTGTACACTACTGATATACTACTATAGATCATGCATTAACTCAGAGCTGCGTATATAGATTTGAAACAAGGTTCACATGTGCTAAAATACATACCTTTATAAAAGCCACCTGTCAAAGTGTTCTAGGCTCTGTACAAAAAGTTTTGGCCAATTGGTCTTTAGAAACCATAGACTGACAACAGCCTTCTCCTCACCATTTATGATTACAAAAATAAATGGACAATCTCAGCACTTCCCAGCCCATCCACTAGTCCCTATTAAGCCTGGGGAAACCAGGTGCAAACTGCAGCATGTCCCAAAGATCACTAGAATACCTCTCAAAAGGCAGCATTGCCCCTGCTGTCAGCCAGAACACCCCCTGCACTCCCATGTTCAGTCCAGCAGCCTGGGCTATATTGTAGGGGAGTGTGATACATCCTGTAAAGCTAATAATATGGGTATCCAGTATAGAGACCCTGCAGTGGAGGGGGAGGGATTCTCACACACTAACCTTGATGTCGTTTCTCCATACTAGGTACGAGGAGCACTGCCTCCAGAAAAGCCAGCTGAGCCTCGACTAGCCGAGCCTGCTCCGGTTTTTGTCACCGAAAGTAGTTCCGCTACCCGATGTACTTCGTCCACTGCTGTGTCCCACCAGGGCCATTTGGAAAAGGCCCGGGAGAACGTCAGGGCTCCCTCTTTGCACCTGCGTTCCGAGTCAGTCCCTGCACACTCCTCCTATGGCTTTGCACCCCCCATCCCGCCCGTGAGGACACTGGAGAGTAAGATAGCTGCAGCCATGCACTCCAACAGTCTGGATACAGTGAATACCTCCACTTACCATTCCTTCCTGGCTTCCTCCATTCTGCCATCGTCCGGGGAGGAGGCCTTGCCCCCACCACCGCCGCCCAAGCATGCCTCTCTGCAGTCTGCATATCTCCCCCATCCCAAGCCAGAGAGTGCCCCTGAGCCGCCCATGCCAGAGAACTATCTGCATCACAAGCCAGCGTCCGTCCATCAGTACAGGCCAGAGAGCGTCCCACCGCATCTCTCCTACCACAGCAAGTCCGACCAGCACCAAGCTTATGCCTCCAGATCGGAAACGCCCACATCCATGGGCCCTCGCTACACCGCCTACCCCAGCCAAGGAAAGAGCACATCAGCCCATCACTCCAAGCCTCGCAGCCGCATGGAGTACACGTCCTCCATGAGCCCTACCACCCTGCGGAGCACCGGCTACGCGGAGGAGGCTCCGCCCTACCCCACCATCCGAAGGGTGCAGTCGCTGCACGTCTCCACCCCTTCCACCATCCGCTCCGTCCCCATTTCACGGACAGAGGTGCCTCCCGACGACGAGCCCGTGTACTGCCCGCGGCCCCTCTATCAGTACAAGCCATGCCAGCCCCACTCAGATTATCATGTCACTCAGCTGCAGCCTTACTTCGAGAACGGGCGTGTGCATTACAGGTATAGCCCTTATTCCAGCTCGTCTGGCTCCTCCTATTACCCCACAGCAGGAGAGGGGGGGGTTTATGACCTGGACCCCTACAGCACAATGCGGCTCAGGCACTTCCACCCCCTTCCTAGCCGAGACTTTGCATCCTACACCTCGAGGCTGCAAAGTAAGAATCTGTACCGCTATCCTGGCCTGCCTGCCTATCCTCGGGGAGGCCTGATGAGTCACCTGGTGGGGAAAGAGCACAGCTTTATCAGCAGAGATGTGCCCCCAGCCCCGGACATCAAGCACACGTACGTGTCATGGGACCTGGAGGACATGGAGAAATACCGCCTGCAGTCCATCCGCCGGGAGAGCCGCTCACGCCAGAAAGCAAAAGGGCCAGTGATGTCCCAGTATGACAACCTGGGTCCGCTGCTGCAGGAGGAGCTGGACATCATCCACCTCCGCAGCAAATCCGATCCTGGAAAAACTGGTCTCCTGACTGTGGCCGAAGGGAGGTATCCAACCACGGCAGCCACCCCTGAAGGGGACGAACGTTACTATCTGCAGCACTCAGAGGCGGAGCCAGACAGAGCCCATTACCATGGGGCCTATGGGAACGGGCAGTCAGAGAAGCCTTCCCTTCCCCAGAAGCAGAGCAGCATCAGGAGCAGAAAGCTGCATGAGCCAGGCTGTAACGCTACAGAGCACAGGGGACACCTGCAGCAGGAAGCAAGCCATCGGCAGCCTTCGGAATCCAAAAATGGGCCCCCTTACCCCGACTTCAGGCCAAAGGGTGGCCAGGAACCCATGGAGCCCATTGGTTTCCAGCACTCAGGTGGGAAGTACGTCACAGCCGGCCAGGAGGCCCTGAGACTCAACCACAAGGAAGCGAAGCTGGCAGAGGACCGGCCAGACTTGGAAAGGCCTCGAGCCAGGCAAATAGCTCCTGGCGAGAAACACACCAGAGACTGCTATAATAAAGAGGAGGAGCACCAGGTCCAACCCATGGCGCCACCTCCCAAGCCAGAACGGAGCCAGAGCCTCAGAATCCGGCATCCGGAGAACATGGACAGGGACCCTAGCCTCCTGTACCCATACCAAACCCTTGGCAAACGCCAAAGCAGTATGACAGTGTTGTCCCAGTACGATAATTTGGAGGATTACCATACCATGCCTCAGCACCAAAGAGGGGGCTACCTTGGAGGAGGGGGGTTCATGCCCCCTGGCTTTCCCCATTCACACAGTAGGACATACGCCACAGCTTTGGGCCAGGGGGCCTTTCTCCCTACAGAGCTGTGTTTGCAGAGGCCGGAGACAGAGATCCATGCTGAGTGAGCTGGGGGAAGGAGGGATAGAGCCTAAGCAGCCTCTGCTGGACAGTGGACTGTTTTATTTTTTCAATGACAAAATTTAAAAAAAAAAAAGCACCCCCATGAGCAAAGCAAACCCACTCTCAACCCTGCCACCAGCTCACCACTCAATGTTTGTCCTAGGTGTATAGTTTTCTTTCGTGTCATTTGAGAGGTTGGAATGATTGTGCAGGCTGTGTTGGAATGCGGAAAGATGAGCCAGGACCCAGAGAGGCAGAGCAGATCTGAAAGAGGCATGGTGTGGAGGGGAAAAGGGGTTTTCCTTCCCCTGGTTTGACACGGGCTGCTGGTTGCATGCAGCTTTCTCTTGGCATATCCAGTCACTCTCCCAGCTGCCAACATTAGAGGAGTTGCATGGATATGTTTTACCCTTTGAATGAGATGCCATGGGGGAGTCTCTGTTCTGACCCTTTCAGATTGCATCAGTAGCACACTGCAAGCTGTGGGAAAAGGACAGCTTCCAAGTGTTGGTTTCCTCCTAGATTATTGGTGCTCTGCCTCCCCTTGAAAATTGTGCAGGGGTAGACAGAGATTGGCCCCAAGACAGAACACAGGCTGGTTTTTAAAGGCTCATTAAACAAGCTGCTTCTGGCTATAAGAAGGGATTTTACCGAAATTCAAGCGTTCACCCTCATTCTGTAAATGGAGATGAGCTTTGAAAGTAAAAAAACCTACCCCCCCCCCCCACACACACACTTGGGTACAGGTGATTGAACAGCATACACATTTCATGCTAATTCCTCTTTACTTACAGGCTACCTGCAGTACCAGCTATTTAATTGCACGTCCTAGCTGGCCAGAAACTACTATCTATTTACAATGTCACTAGATGATTACGTCCAGCTTGTAAACTAGAGCACAGGTTCCCTGCTGGGAGCGACTTGCACAACCATGGAGTTGCTCTGGCCCAAATAACTCAGTCCTTCATGGAAAACTCCTGTTGACTTTCATATGCGGCCTACAGGATGAGGCCCTCACTCATGAGATTGCAGTGAGTTGATGTAAGCACAGAGCAGTTACGTGCATGCTATGAAATAGCATTGCCTCCCTTCAGGCAGCGGGAAGGGAAGGGACAGTGCACCTCTTTACAGCACACACCTGGTGTTGCCTTGCCTATTTAATAGAAACAAGACAGCGTTTCATCTGCAGCCTCTCTGGGTTCACAGCCATTTTAACCCTGCTATAAATCACATACATTTTATGAGACAGGGCTTCCTAGAAAATCCTTGAGATTTAGCATTTAAAACATTCAGAGTTCACCCATGGTACTGGGACCTTTCATGTACTGGTGGATCACACATCATCTCTCCCTGTTTTGAAATTCAGAGGGTTTACTTAAAGAAAGCACCTGAAAAGTTCTCTTAGCTGGAAGTCCTGCAGCTAGCATAGCTAAGATTATTAAAGGAACTCATGTCAGAGCCTCCTAGAACAAGTGTTTTATTCATTGCTATTTTGGGCTTTTAAAGTAATAATAAAAACCTGTCAGCGCTCACAGGGGACCACCACCCTTCTAGTAGGTACCTAGTCATTAGGATTTTGGTTCTTTTACTCTCAGCCTTTTCTGGGGCTGTTTCAACTAGGATAGCCTATGGTCTGATTTTATTGTGCAATGTATTGTTTTAAGAAGAATGTGTTCAATATAGAGTTTTTCCTAAATGTTATAGAAATAAATTTAGCTGTCAGGAAAAAAGCACTGTGATCCAGGTTACCTCAATATCATTCACTTTGTGACTAATTATCAACTAGAGGGTATTATTCTTTGGGGGTGTGTGAAAAGGGCTGTTAGCTGAGAACACGGGGCCCCTTCTGCTAGTAAATCTGGCTTTCCCCAATATTATCTGTCCAGGGGAGTCTAGCTACAGTAGTCAGTCAAGCTATGTTTAGAGACTAGTATTGGGTCTTCGCACTTCATCTCCCCTCTGCTGTTCCAGAGTGTCAGCCTCCCTTGTTCTGGATTTGGGGCAGGTACAAGCTATTCAGGTGACAAGGACAGCCTGTCAAATCTCTCCCCCTCAATGCCTTAATTCTCTCCACCATCCTCTCTGTGTTGGCCTTAAATTACCCAGAGAAATAGCTGAACTAAGCTGCTTTGAATGTCTTTGCTCATTTGCTTGCTCCTATAGGGCATAAACACTATCTCCAAAAGATTTCCACTCCTTACAAGCCGTAGCAGCAAGAGATAGAGCCTGGGATCTCCGCCTGATCCATTGTTCACAGCACTCTACCATCACTGGGTTCCTTGGAAGTCAAGGCCCCTCAGCACCATACAGGAATGGCCCCATAAGTGAACAACTGACCCCATCACTAGGGACTTGTCTAGACAAATTAAATTAAATTAATCTGGAATAAAGGTAGGGTGTGACTTTAGAGCAAACTAGCTATTCCTGGTTAACCTCCATGGATGGATGCTCTTATACCAGAATAAGAGAGCTTTAGTCCAGATTAGATTAATCCCTGGATTAAACTAATTCAGATGTTCTTATTCTGGAATAAGAGCCTCCACGCATGGAGTTAGTCAGAAAATAGTGAAGACAGACAAACTGATTAATGGCGTCACAGGTTGTGCCCACTCTTGGCCCTGTGCGGTCCCCCCTTCAGTAAGACAGCCCTTCTCGGGGGTTGCCCTCTGCATGCAAACCATTGGAAACACAAGAAAATCCACCACTTTGTCACAACATCTCTGTGATAACAGCCCTCTAAGAGATCAGGGATCTTTCTTTTTTGTTCCAGCATGAGACATTCATTCAGCCTCTTCCCTTTAACGTACTTGGGAACAAGTTTATCCCTAGTCTCCTCCCATGCCCAGCCTTATCAACATGTGATTGGAGGGCCAGCAGCCCTGTAAGAGTCCAGGGTTAGGGCAGGTGCCCTAATGAAGGGGTGAGACTAGAGCAGCAAGCAAGGAACATGAACCCTTCATGGGCACACGACTGCTAACAGCTGCTAATATTTTGAACCTTCTTTCCCCCTTGACAAAGCCATATAGTGAACTATGCAGTTCTGCTCTTGTACTGTGGTTACATTTTGGAACTTGTTGGCCCTTAGAGAAATGGTCCCACCCCCTTCATTAGATTATACACCCAACAGTGTCCATTCTTCAGGAAAAAGGGGATGGGAATTGCCCCAAGTCACTCAAGAGTCTCAGGTGGCCCTTGGCCAAGTAATAGTTGGGTATGATGCACAATATGGCATATAGAGGGATTATTTAGAAGTCCCATCAGTGAATGGGGTAAGGAGGGAAAAAAATAGGATGATAATGTACCAACTATGTGCCAGATTCCGCTCATCTGTAGTAACCTATTGTCTAAGTATAACTTCAGTAAGAATCCATGAGCAGTAGCAGATTTGGCAAGTTCCCTATACCTGTATCACTGCCTGCCTGCCTCTTTATTGCCACTTGCTGAGTTTTCAGCTTAATTTCTCATTACCATGTGAGAGAGTTTGGGCCCAGTTCTGCTCTGGGAGTGGTGTAGAGATCTGCTCTGGATTTGCACCTGCAACTCAGAGCAGAATGTGGCGCATAAAGCAAGCTCTCCAAGAGTACAGATGTTGAGCTAACAACCAAGGCATGGGCCCTGGCACATCTACTTCAGTTCTGATTTTAAAAATTCTGATCAGGTTTAAACTTTATGCATATGACAGTAAAAACTTTGTGCCTACAGGTCTTTACAGAGGTAATAGGCTTGTGCTTATCGCTTGGGGGTGGGGGGTAGGGGTATCAGTGAGGATTGCACAGGTGTAGCAAATTGCTACACAAAACTAAAACAAACTTGAAAAATGTATTGTTCCCTTTAGCTACAAAAGGGACAGACCCTCGTGTGTAGTCTTTGCCATTCATCTCATTGGTATGTAGACAAAGCATTGACTGAAACAGTTTGTAATGTGCTAGAAAATCTGAATGAAAAATTGCATTGAACATTTATTTTTTTAAAGGGCCTGTGACACTTTTCCAGAACCTTGTGCTACAGAAGTCTGATGCCACAGACATGGTGTAGTTTAAAGAGGTGTACATAGTAACCCCAGTGCGTGCAACCATTCTTGCAAAAACCAACACGCATAGTGATTTTTGCAGTTCGTTTTCCTGCTGTAGAAATTTGACCCTTTTTGCCCTAAGCCGCACGAGAGAGAAATCCCAGAAAGCCTTAGGATTACCTTCAGCGTTCCCTTCACTTTAATTTATAGAGTGTCTTATTTTCATGTTTGGGTTTTTTTGTTTTTGGTGGGGTTTTTGTGAACTAGTGTAAAATGTATATGCTGACAAGCTCATGTATTTTTATGTAAATATTTTTGTGGTTTTCCCAGCCCCGCTCTGTAAATACTTAGATTCTCATTTTCTTTCCACTTTGTATGATGCGGATGTGGTTTTGTTTTCTGTTTTTATTTGTACTGTAATGCAATGATCCAGACTGAGGTGTCTTGTGGTATTTAAAAAAAAACAAGTCAGTAGTTCCACTGAGCTCACATTCAAATGTGCAACCCAACAGCATTAATCAAGCCAGGTTAAAACCTACTCCTTTACATTTGTGTGTGTTTGTGCCTCGGCCAGGTTAATTAACAATATACTGAAAAGCGATAGGGCATGGGAAAACTAGTTTAGAGCCATGAGGTTTTGGGGCCAGGTACCTCGAAAGACAAGAGAGGTGATGAGTGCTGTATTTACGTGCCAAGCCTATTGCAAATTGCTGCCTGTCAGTCTGTTCCGGCGCTTATCTGTTCAGTTACACCTGTGGCATAACTGTTCTGAAAAGAAAAAATAAACCAACCTTGGCTTTCCTAGTCTCCTTTTCTTCTCATCCCGAATTACTAGGCAAGGAGCAATGCTGCAGGAGTAGCACAAAAGGGAGGTGGCAGTTTCCTAACAACAGCGGGATTCCAAAATTGGGTTTGGCCATTAAAACAGGTGGATGGTGGGAGAAGTGAACTCTTGTGGGCAGGAACTAGCTGTACCCCATGACTAGGGAATCCTGAGTACTACTGTATTTACAGGTATCAACAAAATTCATTCAACAGCATCAGATTTTTCCCCTTCAGTCATCGTTTTCTGCCATTAACATGGTCTAACCATTTCAGTTGATGCCACCAGCCTACACCCACACCCTAAGAAGTTACATCTCCCGCTCCTGAAAGTAACCCTGCAGACTGAATGCCAGTGGATAACACAACATCTTTATACAGAGAAGCTCTCCCCCTCCTTGCAAGATAACAGGAATTTCAAAGGGCTGCTTTGACCGCTCCCCATCTGTTTTAGAAGTTTTAATGCTGCTCTTCTCTCACAAGTCACAGCATTTAGGGTATATCTATACTGCATGGTAAACCTGGATCTGTGGGACATGGGCTTAGTGTGCATGTTACACTACACAGACAACCTGACTCAGGTCCACACTTTGACCTGAACCCCGGTCTTCTGCATCCCAGATGTGTGCCCCAGCCACTGGGCTACTGACTGCAATAGGCCACCTGAGCAGCTGACCTGGCTTAGGTGCCTAAGACCAGGAAAGGCATCACGGTTGAGAATCCCAAGCAGAGGCAGGCGCCTACAGAGTTAGGCACGTCTTATTGGCTAGCTTAGGCAGCTCCCAGTTGGCTTGTTGGCATCTGTGAACCCCTTCCTGAGATGTCTAACTCTCCGTGGCCTATTGGGGCTGTAAATTCCACTGGGTGGCAGGGCCCAGCGTTGCAACCCACTGACGTCCCCTGTGTGAATCAAGCCCTAACGCTTTTGCTGCACTAAGAGATGCCGGGGCTCACATCTTCTACAGCCCAATTTCCTGACTGCCACCTTTGTTCTACATTGAATGCAGCAAAAAGGGGAGTCAAACTAATTATTAAGTTAAGGGGGCTGCATGAAAACAGGTGTCTAGTAGAAACAGTGCAGTCTTGTGCACATGATGGACATCATACCGTGCTAGAAGGGTTAGAAAAAACAATGGCAAAGATGGAGTGGAAGACGGGGGGAGAGGAAAACCACCTAGCAACCAGGGTTGCTGGGTGGGGGTTGGTATAAATAGTAGTGCCTAAAAATGAAGCAGCAGGTAAACACCAGCAATCTGGGGGCCTGTTTTAAGCTCTTTATAAAGCTGCTTTTCATCTGAGGCAATAGTCCATGCATGTCTAGGGAGCATCATTTGGAGTTTGGGGGAGTGTTTTTAACCCTTCTGAGTCACAAATAACAGCATGCTGGCCAAGTGACTCTTGGCAGTCCCTGTCCGCCGCATTGCCTTCAGGTGTAACTAGGACCCAGTGCACAATCTGGATTCTCAAAAAGAAAAGGAGGCCTTGAGGCACCTTAGAGACTAACCCATTTATTTGAGCATGAGCTTTCGTGAGCTCCAGCTCGCTTCATCTGGATTCTGTTCATGGTGCACAAGGAGGAATAGACCCCAACTAAGCTCACAGGAGTGAAAAACTAGGTGCATGCACCCCCGCCCCCCCCCCAGCTCTGACAGCACCATCTTTAGAGTCTCTTTCAGACTGAAGCTGTCCTTTAGCCATTTGCCCTGTAGTTCGTTATCCACGACCTCCACTCAGGGAAGGCACACAGCACCACGTCCTTTCTGGAACTACTCCTTGCTCATTTTACTATCTGGAATTTGCTTTTCGTGGCTGTTGGAACAGGTGAGTGAAACCTGATCGCCTTGGTGCCAAGTATTCATGCTAGGAGAGCTCAAATGTTTGCATAAAGCGAGCGGTCACACAGTGAGGTTACCCCGATTGGAATGAGTAGGCAGTTCAGACATCGGACATTCAGGGCAGCGGGGTCCAGCTAGGTGGCCCTAGCCTGTTTGAATTAGCAAGTGCCTCATGCACAATCCAACCGGGGAACCCTGAGGTGCTCACCACTTTATGGGGCATGTAAAGTAAGAGAGCTCCAGAAAATAAAGTTTCTCTCAACTGGTGGCTTTCAAAGCTGAGCTGGAGGTGATCAAGCCCAGCTCAGGAGACAAGTGCCTTTGACAGCCTTTTGTCAAGCCATCCAGCCTTCACCACCTCTAAAGATTGCTGCTGCTCAACGGTGCCTTCCCTTAATCTGAATATCTGCAACAAGTGCTTTTTATTTATAGAGTGGCTTTCCTCCAGAAAGATCCCAAAGAACTTTAAACTACCACCACATAGGAACCACTGATACAGAAAAACAGCCACCTTTGGGATGTGGGGCAGAGACTAGGTAGCACGCTACATGTCCACAATGAGTGGGCCAGACACACCCGGGCCAACCCGTTCTAACAAACGGGGCCACAGAAACTCGAGTGTCCACAGCAAGCCGACAGCATCTCTCCTTATCAAAAGGTGTCCCCCAAAAGAGCCACAAAGATACAACTAGCCCAGGGGTTTTCAATCTTCATTGCACCACCACGCCCTTCTGACAAGAAAAGTTACTTCACGATCCCAGCAAGTCTAAGCCAGCTATGACAACCCCATTCAAAGGGGGTCAGGACCCACTTTGGGGTCCCGACCCACAGTTAGAACCGCTGAACTAGACAATCAGTGTATGTGCCACGTGAGAGCTGGGCCAGCCTGGCCAAGATTGGTCTGCAAGTTTTTAGGAGTCATTTCCAAAACATGATGTTTAGCTCAATAAAGCCATTGCTAGGGCCTGTCGCCAGCTGACAAGAATGGTCTGAACACTCTGATAAAGTCATTTCTATAACCTGAACAACACCACTAACATTCTCCCTGAAGTCCCAGGATGAAGCACTCCCAAGCCAGGAAGCGCACATGCTAAGGTCACAATAACATATTATTCCCCTCCCCACCCCAGGACCCCTCTGTAAAGATCAAACACACTCCATCCATGTTAGCCAGGCAGCCTAGCTCCATGCAGGGGAGCTAAGGAAGTGGAAGCCACGCTGCAGGCCTCCCAGCAAAGGCCTTTTTCAGGAGGGACTTGGAGACAGTGGGAGATCTCCGGTCGAATCAGAGGTTCAGCGTAGGTGGCGAATACCACAAGGGACTGAAGTTTTTGTTTGACTTGGGCAGAGCAAAGGGGCAAACGACAAAAGATGGAGGGAAGAGAAGAATGCAAGCAAGCACGCAAGGGCTTCTAGCTCCACCGTAACTCTAGGCAAGTGGCACCTCATAACTCTGCTGAAAGGGCATTTCAGGACAGGCTCCAGCAAGGCTCCTCAGTGAGCACAACAGCCATCCCTTCCCACCTCCATGGTCTCCCAGGGCAGACTATTTCTCCCCACCCTCAATGTTCAAAACCCAATATTGGCTACGTCCAGTCTCATCACCGCAGCCAGATTCGTGGCTCGCAGAACTCAATTACTCAACGGAATCAAAGAGAAGGGCAAGAGCCAAGTTTATCTATCCAGGAACTTAGATGGCCCTTCACTACCGTGGTTCATCACCATAGCATTGGAGTGTCTAGAAGCATTCAGGCAAGCAAGCAGGCTTGGATCTTAAGCAACCTCCCCTGTTCACCATGGAAATCTCTCTCCACAAGCAGCACTGAGATAATAGTGAAACTAACCCACTCAGGCAAGGACATTCAAAGGACACACAGAGGTGTTACTGGAAGACATTCAGGGTATGTCTACACTGCAGCTGGAGATGTACCTTCCAGCTCTGGTAGATGTACACATGCTAGCTTTGATCAAGTTAGCATGCTAAAAATAGCATTGTGAGGGCAGCAGCCTGGCTGGCAGGAGGGGCTACTCAATGAAATTTTAAATTTCTGATTCCGAACGCCCCAAAGCTACTCCTGCAAAAGGTGGTTAAAAGTTGATCCTGAAAAACATTCAGTCGCAGACAGTCACAAAAACTCACGGGCTGCATCCAAATATTAAAGAGCCCTTCATCATCCCAGCACAAGACGGCTCCAAGGGCATTTCAGGCCACAAGGCAAGGAAACCAAAGCTTCAAGACAATATGTGTAAGGATGTGTAAGGCATTATTAAAAACTGATACCACCCACCAGGGTTTTGGCCCCTTAACTCCAGTCCTCACCATCGAAGTTCTATCTATAGAGATGAAAATGTGGGTCTCAATTAAGTTAGCTCAATCAAGTCGTCTTAACTTGACTGACACCCCCAGCCCCCTTCAGTACCACGGACACAACTAACATTTGGTCTGGTTGTACTGTAGCCTGGGTGGGAGACTACAAGTGATCCCAACCAGCACAATTGACCTGAAAGCTGTTCAACTACAAAGGGGAGGGCTAACTCAACTGGGCCTTTATGCCCACATAGAACAAGCTCCTGGTGTTTTTCTTCAGCTGTGGTCAGTACGGTGGAGGGAGCTCTAGCTTTGGATGACTGGAGCCACGGGTGGGTGATGACAGAACCGTTCACTCCGTTTCTATGTAGATTGAAGATAGCCACACAGGCTTGAAATAGAAAGCACCTAGGGTAAAATTAACACCGGTGGGAGAAGCATGGTCCAATGAACAGGTCAGTGGCCTTTGAGTCAGGACACTTGGATTCTAGTCGCACCTCTGCCACTAAACTTGCTGTGGGACCTTGAGAAAGTCACTTCAGCTCTCTGTGCCTCAGTTTCTCCACCCAGCCGGCATCTGTCCTGACTAGTTAGACTTGGGCAGGGACTGTCTCTCACGTTGGGCCTGACTGTGGCCAACAACCACGCAGAGGATCGGCACAAAGGCTTATGCACCACTTCAGGCCTTGTGCCAATCCTCTGCATAGTGGTCGATTTCACCTCTAATAAACGGAGCGTCTTGCCACATCTAAGCTATGAAACCAGGCTCGGGGCTGAAAGACCACACAGAGAGAATGTATTCCACCTGTTCTATCCCAGCTGGTCACTAGGCCATGGCTTTGCTGCTTGTGAGCAAAGACTCTCATGGCAGAGAAACAGAAAAGGCCTCCAAGTCACTTGAGGCACATGATCCCTGTACACATCACTGGGCTTTTGTTGTACATGAAACAGGACACCCCATATGAGCATGGCCCTCAACCCATCAAGCCCTAAGGGTGCCTAAGGGGGGAGACAGAGGAGGAAGGTTTAACAGGATTCCCTGCTACAGACACTTGCAATGTTAGTTCAGCCTTTGGTGACACCAACGGTTTTGAAATGACTGAGGGGTGCTCTCTGCAGAATGGAGCTCTCCAAGTGAACGGAGACACCGAGCAGCTGCTAAGACGGATCAGCAAGACACCTCGGAGGAGACCTGGATTTGATTTCTCCCACTTGCACTGGACACCTAAATCCACAAGCAGAAAGATTTGGAAGTGTCTGGCTTGGGGCCATAATGGACTGGATTCTCTACAGCAAGCACCAGAGGTATACATTTCCCATCCCCCCGCAGCCAAGGGCCTTGATGCCTCCAAGGTGATGGAGTTCCCACTTGGGAGGGGGGTTTAAAATCACTGCATAGGGCTTAGATTAGCACCTCCTAGATTAGCTTCCTTTCCAGTCTGTAGCCATCTACCTCTGGAGCTTTGCTAGCCACCCCCCATCATTTTAATAGGTAGTAGGGGGAGCCTGGCACCAGCTTTCTGCATGGCAGATTTATTGTCAGGGAGTCTGGCCCCATAGTTTAAATACATCCCAATAGACTGTTTCAGTGGCAAGGGAAGGCATGGAGATCTGTCAGTGTTGCTCCATAGCGCATGCTCCCAGAGATGCTCTTTTCCAAGTGCCATCTCCCCACCCCCCCACCTCTATACCTCTGGCATTTGAAACTGCTTCCTCAGTGCCCCACTTTGCCTTTAGACAGTGATGTTTCTTTAACAAGATAGTCCATCCCCCGTAGCTTGGCAACTGTACTGATTTATTGCACGTCGGAGGAGGCCATAATAGGAACAAGCCATGCCTTGGGCAGCTCTGAGCTCTGCACCTCATTTTCGAGAAATAAGTAAGTTTTACTTGCCCTATTACAAAACACAACCTTCTCTGTGACAGCCCCTTCTCAGCTGGTGCCTACCTTTCAGGACAATGGAAATCCAGGCAGAAAAGGGGACACATGAGGATTTTAGAAATGACTGAGAAACTGGCAAGCCATTTAAACAAGGGTGATACTTGGAGACATCTGATGAAGTGAGCTGTAGCCCACGAAAGCTTAGGCGCTAATAAATTGGTTAGTCTCTAAGGTGCCACAAGTCCTCCTTTTCTTTTTGCGGATACAGACTAACATGGCTGCTACTCTGAAACTTGGAGACTGGGAACTCCTATCCACCAGGTAGTGCTGTTGACTCACATTTGTGCTGTTGAAACAAGAGGTCTTCAGAAGCAGCCTTTGATTGTGATTGCTTTGGTGTCTAAGGGTACAGCGCGAGGCACCCGGGGGCCAGATTTTCAGGAGGGCTGAGCTCCTGCAGCTCCCACTGACTCCAACTGGAACTGCGAGAGCACAGCATCTCTAAAATAAAAGCAGCCTCCAGAAGCCAAGCAGGGCATCCAAAAACAGAGCCAGTAATAAAAAATTGTCCACTTCAAACTTTTTGACCTGTATCCTTAAGACTGAGATAGTTACTAGAGTCCTCCCCCAAACGCTATACCAAGGAAGTCATGATGCCAGCTTGTTTCCTTCCGCTTTAAAAAGACCCAGTTGCCACTGGGTCACTAATACATATGCATGTCAGCAGGGGCACTGGAGAAAGTTGTGGTGGGGAGAGGAAGACAAAAAAAATGCAAGAGCACTTGTGAATGCAGAAGGAATCTGCACTTAAAGGGCTGGATGGTAGCACTAGATAATATACTGCAGAGAACGGTCCTGCACTGAAAGAGACAGGGCCTATTACTTTACTATAGTCCCGTTCCCTTATGCTAAGTATCCCATAATACCTTGCATCAGCTGAAGTAAGTTTTGGCTTCGGTAAACAGGAAAGCTGTCAGGATCAGGACATATGACTATTTTATCGTGGCAACAGGCAGAGATTTATTCTCACAAGCCAGTACCAGAATGTCCCAAAGGGAAAGGACAAGTGATATGATTGTTCTACCTAGTACAAACCCAGAAGATGCTTTCATGCTCCTTGCTATCTGGAATGCATGTGTTCAGAACAAAGACACCAGAAAAACAAGATAGAAAGCGGATTCGTTAAATGTAGTTTCCTAGGACGTACACAGTACATTGTACTTGTAACCAAATAAGGTATAAAAAGATAGCTTTAGAGGTGTAACTTGGGAGCACACCTTCTGTGTGAGATGAATGTAACAGTGCTTTGCAGAGACTGGTATCATATCGAACGGTTTTCCTATACTCATAGCAACAAACCTGTCTGACTTTGGTCATGTGATCTCTTGAGTATATTTCACAACAAACCAAAGCATGGTCAAGCAACTGATTATACAATTTATCAAGAACAGGATGAACAATCTCCATTTTTTTTCCCCCATGAACCAAAAAATGCAGATCAGGTTAACTGAAAATTTTCATTTCAATTTTGACCTTTGTGTGTATTTGTTTATGTATTTTGCTATAAATTAACTTACATTTCAGACCAAAAACTGGTTTCAAAATGAGAAACGTAACTTTCAGTCTGAAAAAGGTTGAAATGCCCCATTTAGAGGGGAAAAATCCAAAGTCGTTTTGAAATGGGAAGCTCATCAGAACTGATCCTTTCCCATTCAATTCTGGCTTTTTCTCCTTGGACTGACACTGTCCAAGGAGAAAAAAATGTTTTGTCCAAAACTTCTCGACCAGCATTTTCTCTCTGTCCCTAGAGACAGGGTGTGCAGAGGGGAATGCACCCGTCAGAGCGGGTGGATGGGCAGTTTGGCAAAGTGGCAGCAGTTATCCCACACGCTCTCTTAGCCCAAGGCATTTAGGAACAGGATTATATGGGGCGGGGGCCTGAGATAGCAGGGACTAGACCCGATGACCCAGGAGGTCCTAATCTAGAATTCTTCCCTAGGCACCAAGATATAGCTGTTGTCTGCTAAGGGAACATATCACCTGCCCCACCGCAGGCAACACCACGGGATTGATTCTCCACGTTCCCGCACCCTGCTTGTTGTTGGCTTCTGCCTAATGCATTTTTCCTCCTAGCTAGTCAGTGGGGCATTCGCTCAAACTGGTGTCAAGTATCAGAGGGGTAGCTGTGTTAGTCTGGATCTGTAAAAGTGGCACACAGTCCCGTACAGACTAACGGACATATTGGAGCATATGCTTTCATGGGTGAATACCTACTTTGTCGGATGAGCTTATGCTCCAGTATGTCTGTTAGTCTATAAGGTGCCACAGGACTCTTTGCTGCTCAAGCTGGTGTGTATCACACCACCTAGGGTCAGTTCAGTCGCATGGTTACCACAGAGATGAAATTAAGGGATTCTGCACAGGGCTTTTCATCTAGTTTTAGATTCTCTGTACCTCAATCTATAGACAAAGGAGTGTTACTCTTGCAATCTAGCACTTCATTCTTTCACCAACCAGCAGTATCTCCCCATCCACCCGCAGTCTGCTTATCTGGCTATTGTCCAGCAGCATCTAGTACAGGATTCATTATTTCAGAGTAGCTCTCTATTATTCCTTATCTACCCACGGTAGTTATTTATTTAGATCCATACAATGTGGCCATCACAGACACTGGGAAACATGTTTGAGGCATTTAAAGTGATACAAGCCAAAAATTGGTCACTCCTCCTTCCACTCAAGCAGGGCTAAACTGCCCCCTCTCTCCAGAAGGCCGGGTAGTTAGAAAAGCAACAGTCTGAAATTCAGCTAACTCTGGCTTAATCCAACCAAGGGGTGGAGCGAGTTCTGGAGACAAAGGACCCATTCACTGACTATCCTGCCAGCTAGCCCCCCAGACCCATTCGCTCAAACCTGGCAGGCTGCTAGCGCCAGGGTCTCAGCTGATGGCAACTGCTACAGCATCACGGGAGCAGCTGCTGATGAGCGCACGCCGTGAACTGAATCAGGCTACGGAGCACAACTCCGAGGTGGTTCCTGCGAGCAGTATCCCTTAGCCAAGGTACTTTTTTCACAGCTATGCATAGCAGCAGTTGAGCTCCATACAACATCTCTTCACCCATCCATCTGCCAGCTGCAGAGTAGCCCCAGCCTACACCTGGCAGGAGCAGCTTGACTGAAGCAAAGTTCAGATCCAAGTCCAGATGTCCACCGCTGGTCCCTCGTCTCCACCCTGGACAGAGCCACACTCCACATACAGACAGCCCTGAACTCGGGATCTGGATTTGAGCACTGCACCTTGAGCCCCTCCCTACTGCTACGTGTTACTTCATAGCATCTGCCTATCAGTCTCTCCAGAGACCCTCTCACTTCACCTTGCCCAATGCTAGCTGCAGCCACGCTTTTCAGAATGGATGCTGCACCTGTCCCATCTTGGCTAACAGCCATTGATGGACCTATCCTCCAGGAACTTATCTTGTTCTTCTTTTCCATACTAATTTCCCTATTATCAACAACCCCCTGAAACAAACAAGCTTCTACAAGCTGGGAGTGGACGACAGGGGATAGATCACTCTGTGATTGCCCTGTTCAGTTCCTTCCCTCTGAAGCCCCTGGCACCAGCCACTCAGAAGACCGGATAAAGGGCTAGATGGACTATTGGTCTGACCCATTTATGGCCATTCTTATGTTCCATGGTTTGATTTTTACTTTCATCTCCTTTTCCCTCTCCTGTTTCAGTGGCAAAACGTTTTGAAAATGAAAACATAACTGGTGATTTCACTCAGATTTTCAAGCACATGGGTGAGGTTCTGTGGTCTGAGATGTGCAGGAGGTCGGACGTGATCCTTCTGACCTTGAACTCTATAAACAAAAGCCTCTCCACTTTCTGAAACCCATACAATGAAAAATTATTTCACAGACAACCTCCCCCCCGCCCTCCAACACACACACCATCTCTCTGTAGCAGCAAGGTACCAGCATTTTAGCTGATCTCTGAAACAGAGACTACCATGAGCTCGTCAAACCTGTCCTTTGCTGGCTTTACACACTTCAAGATCTCCATCCTTATTTAAGCCCCTCAATATTCTGGGATCTGGATACCTCAAAGGTTGCCTTATGCTCCAGAAGGAGCCCTCTGGTTGAGAACTCTGCTCCTTAGGCACAGCAGAATTGCCTGCCAAACGAATGAGAACGTGAATCACATGTAACAAGTGCTAATTGTGTCTCTTACTGCTTGACTGGAAGGTGATTTAACCTATAGCAATGAAATGCAGTATAAGAACCCAGCTACAGTAGAAAGGAACCAAGCTGCAAAGCATGGGTCTGCTATATCTTTTTGTGCCCTTCTGCATCAGCCATGCATCTGTTTAAATAAAACCCTGGTCTTCATCAGGAGACTAGGATCAGCTTTTCATTTCCATGCTAACACACCCATTAGCACTTCTGTTAAATCTAGCTCTAAAATAAAAGAGGCAGTGGTCCATCAGCTGAATATTAAACAGCGTGATTAAAGATTAATGCAGTATGAGAAACGGCTCTCCTTGCTGTTACACCATTAGAAGGGATTTAAAATAACAAAACTGCCATTTAACACACAGTGGCCACCATTATAAAGTCATTTGCTCTGTTATGATACAAATTTTCAGAGATATAATCAAAGATAAATACAGATTTTATATTCTCTATAAAACAGTGGCAACTATGCAATCTGTGTTGGTCTCATGCTGCCTTGCTAGATCTAGCTACTTACAAAGCCCTTATCACTGTAGTATCCAGGTCCCTTGCAAGCACTAAGGAATTTATTCTTTCAACTCTCCTGAGAGGTAAGGAAGCATCCTTGTCCCCATTTCATAGATGAAGAAACAAAAAGGAGATTAAGCGACTTGCCAAAGACCCTGCAGGAAATCTGTGAGGAGGTTGGGAATTGGACCCCCATTTCATAGATTTTAAGATCAGAAGGGACCATTGTGATCACTGAGGATAGAATTTTCAAAAGTGCCTCAGGGCAGGTATGCAAAGGGACTTGGGTGCCCAAAGAAGTGGAGAGGCACCTGTTCATTTTTCCAAAGTGCCTAACGTACTTAGGCTCTTTTGAAAGTCCCACTAGTCACGGAGCTGCATCGCTAGGCACCGAAATCCCCTTGCAAATTTGGTTCTAAGCAACTTAAGAGCCTGAATCCCATTTTCAAAGGGACTTCAACACTTTTGGAAACTTCTACCTTGTAGTCTCTGCTGACCTTCCCCATGACCCCCGGGCTGAGCCCAACAACTTTGGTCTGAGCTAGTGCATCTTTGTCGGGAAGATGTGCAATCCCGAATTCGGTGAACTGCTGGCCCTATTCGGTGAACTGCTGGCACCTGCACCTAACTTTAAAGCTTACAACTAGTCCCACTGAAGTCAGGGGACTGAGAATGTACCTTACCTATTGGAACCAATTACTAAAAGATAACTGCCCCCACTGTTAAAAATGGAGTCCTAGTCAGAGTTCCCAACTCCCAGACGCGTGCCATAGCCACGAGAACATCCTTCCTTCCTCAACCACAGTGCAGCATCTGTCTGGCTAAATCTGGCTGGGGTTTTGTTTACAGGAAGCCACGAAAAGCTGAAGTTTGCTGCACAATTGAAGCTTTTGGCTGGAGGGCACTCCGCATCTTCTAGGAGGCTCTGTGGGCAGGACTGACAGAGACTTCAGCATCTAAATCCCAAAATCAGGCTGCATGTGGATGCATAAAACCCCCATCAGTTGCTGCTGAACCTGCGGGTGCCTAAAAACCCGCAGCGCCTATGTTTTTGCTTGGGTGCCTATGGTCCTCTCTGAGCACTTGCGCTGCAGACCCACACCAGGCGTCTGGATTCTTACGTCCCAGAGCGATGCACGATCCAGGGTAAGAGATGCTCCTCTGCCTAACTCGCCTGCAGGGCCCAAGTCGCTAAGCATGTTCAGAGCTCGCCTACCGGATCGGCCCCTAAGGACCAGATTACCCAAAATAGCCAGAGGAGGGGGTGCTGCCCAGTGGTTAGGGCACTCACCTGGTAGGTGGGAGATCCAGGCTCCAGTCATCCTGTGCCCATGGCTTTTTAAAAAAACAAACAAACAAACAACAATTCACAGTGGAGCAGCTTCAACAGAAAAGATGGTGGGATCCAGACATCAGACTGTCTCATAGCCCAGTGCTTAGGGCACTCACTTGAGAGATGGCAGAGCCCAGTTCAAATTCCATCTCCCCATCATGTGGATTAGGGGCTTGAACTGGGGGGTGGGAAGGGTGTTTCCCAGGTGTTTCCTGGGCAAGTGTTATGACCACTGAGCTAAAAGTTACAAGGTGGGGTGATAGCACCTACCCCGCCCCCTCCCCAAATGGCGGAGACCCAATGCCCAGAGGGGGTTTGCAGCAAAGAATCCCAAGCAGAGGAAGGCACCTGGAGGCGCCTATCTCCCTGAGAGAAGGACAGCATAGCCCACCCCCTGAGCTGGGCATCTGCCATTAGCTACTTGAGGCGAGGAGCCGTCTCGCACACTAGCTTTTGTGAATCCCAGTCTAAGGTACCTGCCTCTCCCCATCGCTGTACAGGGAGCCCAGGCACTGAACTCGGGCTTTCTAGAATTTCTAAAAGTTAGGCCTGGCAACCCTCAGCATCACTGACTCGAGCCCTTGGCGTTCCAGGTGGGATGGAGGGTGCTTGGCACAGCTTAGACTAGTGTTTGTGTTCTGGGCCATTAAATGCGTCAAGAATCCGTGGCACTCTGGGAGGAGCGCTCTGGGCCCCCAGATGCTAACAGCAGCTGTACGCCTGACGGATCGATGCCACGGGGGAGTGCTGCTAGAAGGAGCTGCTATTAGCCTTCCTGAGGTATAAGTGAAAATCAGCGAGGCAGGAACGTGTGTCAACGATCTGGCAGTTTGGCTTTAAAACACAGCCAGCCACCAACACCCAGGGCCAGATTCTCTGCTGGCTGTAAATCTACGCAGCTCCACTGAACACAATGCAGCTGCCACCATCTCGTGCCAGCTGAAGATGTGGCCCATAATTCAGACTGATGCTGCATCTTCAGATGTCTCCCATGCACAAGCGGACAGCATCCCTAGAACAATTCCAGCCATTCCCTGTATGGAAATGGACACTGTAAATAAAGAAAGGCCCTTCCTAACTATTGAATGCAACACACACAAGCTTCTTTTGCTCTTCACTTCTTTCCTGCTCTCACCTATTAGATTTCTCTCTCTCCCTGGTACATCCATATCCCCATGCTTAGCCAGCCTTCCCCACAACATATGCTTCCCCAAGGACTTGGACCCCAGTCCATGCTGGCTAACTGTCCCCCATGCAAAGAGCCACCCATTGGCCAGCGTGTGTTATACAGGTTCCCCTCTGCGCCAAGCCACAGAAGAAACAAGGCGTACAGCTCAGCTCCAGCGGCTTGGCTCTTTAGCTTAAGCTGTTGGCGATCGTGCTTTTAGCTCTGGAGGTCCCTGATTCAATCTCCGTGATGGGGGGCAATACGGCAGCCAAGATGGCAGCCACCACAGATGTGCTCGTCTGGATTGGCAGCATGCCATAAATGCTCACCTGCCAAACAGGAACAACAGCCTGACATACCCAGAATAAATGTCAGCCTGTCACTGGCCTGCTTGCTGAGGTTGTACCACAGGGAGTTATTTAGGGGCCTGGTTTTGGCACCTGTGCTCATGCAGAGTAGCATTTACATGGTAGGTCCTAGTCAACGGGATTATTCACCATGAGTAAAGGTGGAAGAATAAGGTCCATATTTATATCGAAGGCTGGTCAAGTTCAATGCACAGGTGACAGATTCGGAGGCTGTCTCAAGCGTTACTCCAGCCTCAGTGCGGTCACTGCACAAATTCGATCATCAGCCCTTACAGGTGTTCTGATTCCAGTAGGACGAATGAGGGTTTGGGGATTGTGTGGAAGGGGGCATGTCCAAACTGGTGCCATGAAGAAACTAAAGCGGGTGTCCCCCCATCAGATATATTCAGTAATGAACAACGCTTTCCATGGGGTAAGGTGTCACAGAGTGAGCGGTACCTGTTTACAATGCATTTATCCTTTTCTAGCAGTGACACACAGCATCTTCCCTGCACAGAAACAACATCGAAGCACAAGGATTGGCTTGCAAGACACTGGATTCTCTAGCCACATTGGCTTCCCTAGGGGGAGTAGGTATCATCTCCATATACCTCATTAGTAAGACCATTTTTGGAATACCCTGTCCCCTTCCAATGGCCACCCTTTAATAAAAAGGATGCTGAAAATATGGAAAGGGATCAAAAGAAAGCAACAAGAATCAGTCTGGAACACCAGTTGTTTTAGAGGTCAGGAGGTGATCTGATCACGTTCTACAGTTAACAGGTGGAGGTTTCTTTAATGTCACAGACAAAGGCAGAACAGGATCCAATGGCTGGAAGTTGAAGTTAGACAAATTCAGACTAGAAATAAGGCACAATTTTTTTTTTTTTTTAAAGACAGTGAGGGTAATTAACCAGTGGAACAATTTACCTAGAGACACGGGGGATTCTTCGTCACTTAGTGTCTTTAAATCAAGATCGATGTCTTCCTAAAAGATACACTCTAGTGCAACTACAGGTTATGGGTGTGATGCAGGATCACGGGGTGAGATTCTATGGGCTGTGATAGACGGGAGCTCAGAAGTAGATGATCAAAATGCTCCCTTCTAAGGCTTCAGGAAACAAAAGCTCCAAAATCGTCTAGTGTGGTGGCCACCCAGCCAATCAACAGCTGGTAAGAGCTGATGTAAAATAGCTGCTAAGAAGCCATTTGCAATGCCTCTGTAACAGAGCAAAGGATCATGCACAGCTACGCGAGTGCCTCCTGCCTGCATGTTAATGACACAGCAGAATGGTGGAAATTCCTCAGGTTCATATAGCACCTTGGTGAAATGATTCTCCAGAACATAGTACCTATTTGCAATTAAAAATCAAGGTCAGGGAAGCGGTCGGCTCTGAGCCACCCTGAACATGAAGTCTGGGAAATGCCTCTGATGCACGAGAAGTGACAGATCTGGCAGGGAGTCTCGAAGACTAGCAAATAAAGTTCCTAAGTCTCCAGAGCAGCGGAGTTCTCCACTTCTTGCTCTCCACTCCAGTGCTTTACCTTCCCCCTGCCCTTCTCTTTTTAATCATAAGTGTAATTAAAGTTCCAAAAATTGTCTCCATGCCAGCACTTCCGTAATGTGCCCCATCGCTGGGGTGATCAACTTTCTGCCCTTGTCAGCCGCAAGTGTGGAGTCGCACCCTCGTCCCGGGGGAATCCAGCTTCATAGAGCCGGAGCGGACAACGCAGCCAGCCTGCTTACACGGCCCCTGGACTGACTCATCAGGGCATCACAGGAGAGATGAGCATGTCCTGGTAGCTAGGCTGAGTGGAAAGTTATTGGAGCCATGCAGCTAAAACTCAACTGGCAGGTTTGAAGGGTCAACAGGCCAAAGAGAGTTTGGCCCTGGGGTTGGGGAAGGATTTACTGGTCCTGCATAAGAGCAGAAGGTCAGAACAAAAGTGATGTTTCTCCAGCTTTATTGTGGTCTCAGTCGCAACCCTCCCCTCCCCCCGTACAGTACAGCAGTGCTATTATCCCATTGTACAGACGGTAAACTGAGGCACAGAGAGACCAAGCAACTTGGCCAAGGTCATCACAGGTCTGTGATGGAGCAGGGACTCAAACCCATGTCCCCCAAGTCTTAGGCTACTGTCTTCACCACTGAATCATCCTTCCAATCTATTCCTTGCATTTCCACCGACACCTTTTCCACTTTGCCCCTCTCCAAGACCTTCCCTGTTAGCTGCTGTGCACCCCAAAGTCTATCACAGATAGAAGAGTTCCTGTCAAGATTAAGCAGACACTGAATAAGACAGCTCCTTTAAGGCACAGTTTGTACCGAAGGGGCCAGGCAGTTTTGGAAACAGCTATTTGATTTATATATGTTCAGAAGTCTAGAGACTTCTCTGGGTAGCCTTTGGCTCAAATGTGAGAGTCCCCTGACCAAGAGTAAATGGTCCTTATTTAATTACAGCTACAGTGAGAATAATGAAGGTACATAATTAGAGCACCCTGCATTCATTTGGAGCCCAAAGCCCTTGGCAAATCTTACAACCTGCCAAGCAGTGAGAGGAGATGCACGTGAAAGCCTGCTCAATTGATGCAACTTTGCTTTTACTCAGTGTTAAGCTTTCTCTGCATTGTACCCAGAACCGATGGGAAGAAAAAGGGGGTGGACAATTGTACCAGGGGCCCAGAGCTCGGGGGGGGGGGGGAAGAGACTCACAACGTCTGTGTAAATAAAATTTGGAGGAGATGGGGTCCCAGCAAACTATGTACCAGGGCCCCAAACTTCTCTCAGTGAGTCTGGTATCCATGCAAGTCTCTAGAAGCAGCTCCTCTTATGAGTTGCTGATGCCTGACGTGAATCTCTAGCAATAATGCTTGCCTTTGTACTTTATAAAAGTACGTCTACAGTATCAAATTTCAAAGCACTACACCAGCATCTTATTAACGAAACCTCGTAACAGCCCCAAGAGTAGGTATTATACCTATTTTACAGATGGACAAATCAGTTCATGTTTGTGCCTCAGTTTCCCCAAGTTCACACTGCAAGCCACAGAGACAAAACGTGCTTAGGACCTGGATTTCAGAGCCAAGTCTCGACAGTACAGTGCCCAGAGGAAGCCATATGCCAGAGTTGGGTAATTCTGCATTACAGGCCTCCAGATGCTATGGTAATTTACTCTTGGACATGGATGTGAAATGCTCAAGTCTACAAGAGCCTCCAGTTACTCTGTAGTTCCACAGTATTTAACAGACAAAACCCGAGTATGTAACGGACTCTGGGATTTGAACCTGGGACCTTCAGAGCTACATTAGCATACCTCAGATGGCAGAAAGAACTAAGGGCCAGCTTTTAAAAGATAATTAGGTGCCTAACTCAGTTTGATTTCAGAGAGAGTTACGTGCCGAAATACCTTTAAAAGCTGGCCCTAACTCCTTTAGCTGGAAACCTTAGAAGACTTAAGCCTCTTATGTTTAGCAACCACTAGAGGGGTACAGAGAGCTAAATTTGCAAACAGATACCATGCACACGTCCTCACGCATACCATGCATGCCCTGGAGTTTCGTTTTGTTCCAGGCATACAATATTTATGCTAAAACGCATTGAGACAGTTAAACAGATCTAGCTGAACTGCTCTGCGGGGAGAGGAGGAAGCACTTGAGAAACTGTCAGTTTAAGATTTTTGGTCTGCGAGATTTTTATTTATTTTTTTTAAAATGGAACAACATGAATATTTTAGCAGAACGTTTTCCTATTGGAATTTTTTCATCAACACAAAAAATGACTGCCTTTTGATTCAGTACAAAAAGTGCTGTGATTGTTTCCCCAACCCCTTGTTGTCTCCCTCTCCCCACACGGATCCCCAAACTTTCCAATTCTTCATTTGAAATGGAAAATTTTCATTAAAAAATATCAGTAAAAAGCTTTCAAAGAAAAAAATATATATAGTTTGTGAAAAATTCCAAAGGGAAAATGCTATTTCTGAGCAGCCCTCATGAGCAGCACTGTCATGAGGTGCTCCATTCCCTGCAAGGATGTTCTGCCGTTATTTCAGCAAGGGGCTCTTAGAGTTTCCCCCTCTCATCTGTGAGAGGGTTGTGCATTGATGCAGTGGACAGAGCCCTGGACTGCGACTCCAAAGATGTGGGTTCTGTTCCAGGCCCTGCAACAGGCCTGCTGGGGGACCGTAAGCACGTCACTTCCCTGTCCTAGGCCTCAGTTTCCCCACCTGTAAAATAGGGATAATGATACTGCTCTCCTTTGTAAAGCACTTTGATATCTACTGATGAAAAGCACTTGATAGAAGCCAGTTGTTATTATTAAGTGACGTAACTAAAGTTTGTCACATGCTGCTTTTGTTTTCTCCCATATACACCCACGTACAATATACCTTATTAAAATGTTCTCTTCTAGCGATAACCAAAGAATGAGGCAGCCCCACTTCCCTTTACAGACAGACTTATATGACGTGCTGAGAAATTATGCCATGTATATTGACAGCAGAACATTAAACGTGTGTGACTTAAATGGGCAATTTAAAGTCAAAGTTTTTGAGCAGTTAGGCCCAGGTGAGCAAGCAAACGAACATGAAAAAAATCTGACCCACAGACACACAGCGAGTCAGGGACCACCACTAGGAACAGAACCCAGGCGTCCTGACTCCAAGACCTCCTGCTCTCGCCACTGCCCCGTACTATCCATGATTTTGGCTCGAGTCAATTACATTATCTATGCTGCTCTTTCAAGGATGAAGTCTGCAGTAAGCGTTTTCTGCAGAATGAAATCAATTATGGATCCTTCCCAGAGTACCAGTGCAAAGTAACTCTGTTTCCTCATGGAGAGGTAGGAGGAGGAGAAACAAGGAACTAGCCTGCCTAGTCTTTCTGCAGCCTTTCAGGCCTCTCTCTGCCTGGCCGCTGTGGCCAAATCCACTCCAATCCCTCCCCCACCTAGCACTGAATATTAATTACACAGGTTGCTCAGGCAGGAAGCTTTGCAGCTGTTTTTTCTTAGGCCTTCTGTGAACCTCTCTTGTGCCTTGCATGTTCTTGACCAGCTCATTGTGAGTCAACACCAGCCCTTGCAAACTCCAAATTATGAAGCCACTTAGGAGACAGCAGGGTAGGACTGCATTATCTATTACCTCTCCTCATAGCACCCCAGGAACAAAAGACTCCCATGTCCTTCCTCTGATCCCCCACAGCAAGCCTGGTCTAGAGTCACAGGTACTGAACACGAGTAGACTGTGTGGTTGGGACATGTCCCTGTCTCAATCTCCATAGCCCTTCACTTGCGGTCTCCCCGTCAGTGTAACAAACTGGCATGGCTAAGGGATCCCCTTCAGCTAGGTCTGTGTCCGCTGGCATGTTTGCTGCAGGCTGGGGTTACCGCTACACCAGGGGTGGGCAAACTTTTTGGCCCAAGGGCCACATCAGGGTTGCAAAACTGTATGGAGGGCCGGGTAAAGAAGGCTGTGCCTCCCCAAACACCCTGGCCCCCACCCTCTATTTGACCCCTCCCACTTCCCACCCCCTGACTGCCCCCCTCAGAACCCCTGACCAATCTACCCCCCCGCTTCTTGTCCTCTGACCGTCCCCTCCTGGAATCCCCAGCCCCTAACCACACCCTCCCCCTCCCCCCCGGACCCCACCCCGTATCCAACTCCCCTGCTCCTTGTCCCCTGACTGCCCCCTCCTGGGACCCCCCAGCCTCTATCCAACACCCCCTGCTCCCTGCCTGCTGCGACCCCCTATCCACGCCCCCACCACCTGACAGGCCCCCCCCCCCGGACTCCCATGCTGATCCAAACCCCGCCCCCATTCCCCATCCCCTGACCACCCCCCCCCCCCGAACCTCCACCCCATCCAACTGCCCCCTGCTCCCTGTCCCCTGACTGCCCCTAGGGATCCCCTGCCCCTTATCCAACCCCCCCAGCCCCCTTAACGCGCCGCTCGGCCGGAGCCAGACGCGCTGCCCTTCAGGAGTGCGCAGCCCCACTGCCCAGAGTGCTGGCAGCGTGGCTGTGGGGGAGGCGGGGGACAAGAGCTCAAGGGCTGGGCAGGATGGTCCCACAGGACGGATGTGGCCCGCAGGCCGTAGTTTGCCCACCTCTGCTCTATACCAATCCCAAGGCCTAAGAAAGGCAACAGGCTGCCTGTCTGGTTGAGCTGTGGTTTACTTCTGGGAGGGTTAAACAGTTGAAGTGAGCAGATTAGCTAGAGAAACAGGTTTCATTGTTACCCAGTCCCAGGGTGCTTTCTCCCCATCCCTGCTGGGGGCATCACCCTACCACAGCTTGGATTACATAAGCAAAACAAAAGAGATGGGGAGCTTCAAATGAGCAGAGGGAAAAATTGATTTTTCCTTTGCCCCAAGGGACTCCAACTAACACTCAGAACCTCTGGGTGTTCTTTCCTGCTGGCTCCAAAGCTGCTAGCAGCAGATCAATCACTTTATCTTCCCTCCATCCGACAAGAAACACTGAGAAATCAAAGGTTTCAGAGTAGCAGCCGCGTTAGTCTGTATCTGCAAAAAAGAAAAGGAGGACTTGTGGCACCTTAGAGACTAACAAATATATTTGAGCATAAGCTTTTGTGAGCTACAGCTCACTTCATCGAATGCATTCAGTGGAAAATACAAATCTCCCCACTGTATTTTCCACTGAATGCATTCGATGAAGTGAGCTGTAGCTCACAAAAGATTATGCTCAAATATATTTGTTAGTCTCTAAGGTGCCACAAGTCCTCCTTTTCTTTTTGAGAAATCAAAGCCACTGGCAGCAGGTACCAGTGGAAGCAAAGGCTGTGAATGAAACTCGCCTACCTGGGAACATTTAGAGGCAGCCCTTGTTTCTGTCTCTTGGGAGAGGGAGGGGGGAGTGCAGTGGAATTAGGAATAGAAACGAAACTCGTTACAAAGCTTGTCTCTGCCGCCCTCGCTGTCTAACGCATGCCAATCAGGCTCCTGGAGAGGTGTTAGAAAAGTCAAGCCAGACTACTCAGTGCTGATGGAAACAGACATTCAGCCTCCAGGGAAAGAGCAACAATACAGGATCCTTCCTCCCTTTGAAACAGTGAGCGGAGCGGTGGGAGACAGTCTCTGCGCAGGGGACAAGGGGAGCGAAGAGAGGACCTGCCAGAGGCGCAGTGGAGGTGCCGAGGAGAGAGGAAAGGCAGAACACAGGCCTGGGATGGGAGTCAGGGTTCTTGCTGCATGGCCTTGGCTAAGTCTGATCGGTTTCCTGACCTACCCGGCAACAACGACTGTATGCACTATACTGTAGGTGCTATCTAAAGGGTTAATGTTATCGTGAAGACCCTGGTCACATTCAGGAAAGGATGCCTGCTCTGTGGGTCCCTTTGGGCAGATCTACACCACAGCTGGGAGCAAGCCTCATGCCAGCAGGGCTCGAGCTAGTGTACTAAAAACAGCAGTGTGGATGTCTCAGCTCGGGCTGGAACTCAGGCTCTCAATCCCACCTGACCCCTATAGGCATGAGAGCCCGAGCTCCAGCCTGAGCCACGACATCCACACTGCGGTGTTTAGCCTGCTAGTGCTGGTCTGTCCACCCGGGCTGGGAGGGTGGCTCCCAGCTGCTGCGTAGGCACACCCGTTAGAGCTGGATCCCAGTTCGGACATCATGCTAGCATTGCTCCTTTGACTTCAGCGGAGGTCCTCCCGATTGACAAGGGACCCTGCCAGATCAGCCAGGCCCTAGCTAGCCCGTGTTAACTAGGCAACTGGGCTCTGTGGCTAGAACACCAAGTATTCTCAGGGGATGTAATGTGATGGGAAACGTCTTGGCCAATACACCAGGGATGTCCAGAGCTAAAAATGTGAACTAAGTCACCACAGCTTTGTGGATGAGGCCTGTAATAGCTCATATCCTCTGGGGATTGGCACAGAGAGGGACCTGTAAAAACCAAAAACCACACATGCCTATGGTTTACAACAACATTCCACAGTTCCCTTTCCCCAAGGGCGGATGTCAGGTGTATAATGGGGGTGGGTATGTCTACACGTGTCTTTTTACCTCTAGCCCAGGTCTAAACTAGAGAGAGATTTGTTACTATAGCTATACCAACAAACCCTTCGGATACAGACATAGCTCATACTTGCAAAAAAGCCAATATAGTTTATACTGATTCTCCAAATAGAATAAGCTATCCTGGCAAAAGCACTTTTATGCCAGTATAACTTTGTCTCCACTAGCGATTTTTGTCCATATAAAAATGACACACACACACACGCACAAACCCCAACCAACATTGCTAGACTGGCAAAAAAAGTGTGTGTAGAGCTGGCTATAGTTAAAGGATTGCCAATTAATTCAAAGTAATTAATGCTTTAGTAAAAGCTAGTCTGGACATACCCTAATGTCTGTTGCAGGCCACAAAGTTTTGTGGCTTATCCTAAGGCTCAGGTAATTGGAAATCAAGAGAGTCTAGTGTAGAGATACCCAACATTGTGGGACCCCCAGTGCTTTCCCGTTGAGGAGTGGTTACTGAATAGGTGGGTCCTTTCCAGTATGCTCTTGCCAATCCAACAAGTGACCTTACTGAATACATAGCTCCCTGCATGCTGAGAAGCCACATTTTCACAAGAGCTCAGAGCCAGATTTTGTGGGGGGGGGGGCGGAGCGCTCAGCACCCACAACTGGGATCAAATTCTCAACAGATTTGTTCCCATTTAGACACAGGAATAAGGTGCAGATTTCCAAGATTGTTCAGTTCTCAGAAACTGCCATTGTGATGCTTCTCACCAGATTTTTTTTTAAAAAGACTGCACATTTCTGGCCACTTATGGTGCTTAAAAGGGAATATTTGACTCTAAAATCAGCAGATTCCAGAGTCATGGCCACTGTTGTTCAGTGAAGGAGTATAAAAGCATACTTCCAGCCCAATCCTCCACTTTCCTCTCTCCTTTCATAACAGGTGCATTAATTTCCTGAAATTAAGGTTAAAAAAAAATAAAACCCACCAAACAAATCAACACTCAAATCGGGACACCAAGAACTTAAGGTTTCTCCAGTAGCATCAGTAATAAATACCCAATTCTGATATAGAACTTTTCTTCTGTAGCTCTCAAAGAGCTTTACAAAGAAGGTAAATATCTTTATCCCCATTTTGCAGATGGGGAAACTGAGGTATAGAGAGAAGTGACTTTCCCAAGATCACCTAGCAGGCCTGTGTCAGAGCCAGAAATAGAGCCCAGGTCTCCTGAGTCCCAATCCAATGCTCCATCCACGATCATGCAGTACCTCCATTTTCCTTGGAACTGCAGGTATAACTCAATTTAGAAGTTAAACTTATGACAACAAGCACACAGGATGCACAGGGTGACAGAGTTCATGCCAAATAAAAATTTGGGCGGAATATAGTCTCCATTATAGTTTACAACATCATAACGTGGGATTTAACCCTACATCCAACTTTCATTAGCTTAATTTCTCAACCTTAATGAGCTAGCTATGCTGCTTCGCAAGACAACTGGTCTCCAAACAGGTGGAGGTTTGGGGCCCACCATGCTACTACCCAAGATGCTACTAGAGAACATAGGAATTGCCATCTCAGGTGAAATAAGTGATCACCTAGTTTAGCTTCAGAGAAAGACACATGGTGACCTTGGGCAAGTCACTTAACCTCTCAGTGCTTGTTTCACTTCCCACACTTAGTTTACCTTGTCTGTTTGGATTGCAAGTTTTCCAGGGCAGGGACTGTCTCTCACTGTGTGTTTGTAGAGCACACAGGGACCCTGATCTCACTTGGAACATCTAAAGTGTGACTAGAATACAAATCACTAACAACTCTGGATGTTCTGGTTAGTTGGATAAATGTCCAACCTCTTTTCCTAATTCTGCCAAGCTCTTGGTCCCAGTGGTATCTTGGGGCAACAAGTGCTGCTGGCTAATTGTGACTTGTGTAGAAAAAGTATTTGCTTTGACTAGTTTTGAATTTGTCCTTTTTGATGCCATCAAGTGCCCTTTGCTTTCACATTCTGTATTGCTTGCTGGCTCAGAGAAGTGACTTTTCAGCACAGTAACTTAAGCCCAGTTCTGCGGAAGCTGAAACAATTTTCCAAGTTGTGGCCTTCTTCCAGAGGTAGGTGTCTGGGACCAACCTGGCTATATCAGAGAAGCAAGAGGCAGATAGCTGTCGTTATCGACCCCCTCGAGTTTTCATTAAATCTGCTTTTGCAGTTTGCATGGGCAGTGACCGTTGCTGCTAATCCCAGAGCAAAGGCCAGTAGCGGAGGAATGCTGCTACCCTTTCATTATCATGGCCGTGACGTGCTGCTGAGATTGAGGGGGTATTTTTAGACTGGAGAACTAGACTTTGAGTCTTATTAAAGTGGAAATGACATTAATACCAACAACATCCCTCCCTCTGCATCTCCCTCCTGGTTTATGTAGGTGTTGCTCATTTCCTTTTCCTCTCATCCTTCTTTAGGAAAGGAATTCAGTTCTCTTTAGTCATTGCATGGGCTCTGGTGAGACAGAATGTGACAGACCTGCTCTGGCAATGTCTTCATGCAGCTGTTGCATTTTCTAGGCAGTCTAAAGACATGGGATTGTAGGAGGAAGGGGATGTGGGCTACTAGCAGCCAGGATACAGATTATCAACATGGCTGGTTTGCTGATTTGGACACTTCAGATTATGCTGTTTAGAGAGAATGGTTACTACCACTGCTGTTGATCATACAGCCTGCCACGGATATCAAGCCTACAATGCTGTAACTAAAAACAAGAGGGGCAGCGATACAGTGGGAGGAGTCAGATGAGAGGAAGGATGGTCCAGTGGTTAGGGCACAAGCGCAGGATTCAGGAGACCCAGATTCAGCTGCCTGCTCTGCCACAGACTTCCAGAACAAGTCACTTTGGGCCAGATTTTGAAATCAATGGGAGTTAGGCACCAAAACACCTTTAAAAATCTGGCCCTTTGCCTCCCTAGGTCTCCGCTCCCCAGCTTTACAACGGGGATAACACACTTCCCTACCTCACTGGAGTGTTCTGGGCATAAACACATTAAAGACTGCGAGGTGCAGGGGGCCATACAAGTACCTAAGATAAATACATAGGAATCTGAACCTTTCTTATTCCCAGTGGACACAAAAGTCGGGGCTGGGGTATTTGGGAGTTCTGCATGTCAGCAGGTTGAAAATTTCTCAACAAAACAAAAAACAAAACAAAAATACATAGGTTTTTTTGGCTGAAAACCAGAAACTAGAAAATTCTGAAAAATTTGGACTGAAAATTTTGATTTTTCATGGAAACAGCTATTGATATTTTTCCTTTACTGAAAATGAAAGTTACCAAAACTGGTTCTGATATTTCTGAGACCATTTCAGACCCTGCAAAATGGAAACAAAGAAAATTTTCAAAAAATGTTTGAAAACAAATAAAACAAACAAACAAACCAAAAACTTTTGGCCAGCTCTAGCATTAGGCCACTGGTGATTTCAGGTGGAGTGAGGATGGTCTACAGAAAAAGAGTCCCAAACAGCAGCCGCTGTGATGTAGGAAGGTGTAATGTAGAGGAAATTCTAAGAGTTTTCCAAAACATGGAAAACAAATCCCAATTTTGGGCACACACAAAGAAGGAGCTTAATTATAACTATTGACAGTGGTAACAGGGGACCCTCGGGGCATTAATCAGGATCATGGGCCTGTTATGACATTTTAGATGGTGTGTTGGATGCAACCCTATTCCTGTGCACTCTGGGAGACCGTCCAGAGAGGACTTGGGTCATATAGGCGAGAAAGCTCCAGGGAGCCACAAGAGCATGAACTGGTACATGTTTTAAACTGGTTCACCATTTTAACTCTAATGACACTTTATAAGTTTAGCACACAATGTTGTGCAGGTTCTGTGTGTAACTTTAAAGTGATCTTAATCCAGTCAGTGAAGATTTCCTCCACAAGTTGGCTACATGCCGCTCAAGGGTCGTGAATTCTCCACCACTAACAATTTTGAAATCAATATTGGAAGTTTTTCTAAAAGATATGCTCTAGAAATTATGATGGGGAGGTTCCATGGCCTGTGTTGTACAGAAGGTCATAGAAATGTAGGACTGGAAGGGACCTCGAAAAGTCATCAGGTCCATCCTGCTGCACTCAGGCAGGACCAAGTAAACCTAGGCTATCCCTGACAAGCGTTTGTCCAACCCGTTCTTAAAAACCTCCAGTGACGGGGATTTCACAACCTCTCTTGGAAGCCTGTTGCAGAGGTTAACTATCCTTAGAGTTAGAAAGTCCCCCCCCCCCCCCCCGCAATATCTAATCTAAACCTCCCTTGCTGCAGATTAAGCCCACCCTAAAGTATGGCCCCAGAACTGGACAGAGTGCTTCAGCTAAGGCCTCACCAGTGCCCCGCAGTGCAGGACAACGATCTCCTGTGTCTTACATGTGACACTGCTGTTAACGCATCCCAGAATGAGGTTCGCCTGTTTTACAGCTGAGTCACATTGATGACTCGCATTTAATGGGTGACCCACTACAACCCCCAGATCAGACTAGATGATCTCAATAGTTCTTTCTGGACTTGGAATCTTTGAACAGCACATGCTAGGGATGAGCCCTGCCCCCTGGGAGCTTACAACTGGGCACAACACCAAAACACTTAATCTTAGAGAAGAGCAAGATATGTTGCAAGAGGTCACACTGAACAGGCACATTCCCCTGTCTTATTTAGACTCTCAGTTATCTTCAGCCTTCACTGCCATTACGATATTGAGGGAAACCCATAAGATGAGGCCCTATCACTACCCTGCCATACAATTAAAGTCCATCCAAAAAGGAGCCATTGGACTCCGCTCACTGCTTCTGGTCTCTCGCTATTGAAGGGGTGTGTTGATTCCCTGCTGACAAGAGGCTCCAGACTCATAGATCAGCCTGGGCCTCACCAACATGAGCTTCCCCCACAATGTACTCTGCAAACATAGCTCAGTCCTAATCTGGAGTGGCCAGCTGATGGGGTTAGACCATGGCTTACTCTCAATAGCTTTTCAGTCCTTGGGCCTCCTTCTCCAGACTGGTAACAAGAGCAGAGCTAGGGCTGGTTACGGTGGCAATTTTTATGATATGGGCATGGAACAGATCTCCAGAATGTGTTTGTCAGAGGCCTACTCAACGCAACCTCCGCTCTCTGACATAGCCTGGGAACAGAACCAGTGACCTCCCAGAGAGAGGCTGCACTTCCCATGCCCAGCCAGTCTCCCAGTTATCACCTCTAGGAGGTGACGTGGTGAGGGAGAGGTGATAGCGGACCCCTGCAGCATCACATCTCCCGATGGGTATCGCCACCCTTTTCAGAGCCACGCTAACCAACAGCAGGGGGCAACCTGGCACACTCATTTGGACGTCCAAGCAACAGGGACTGTCCCACAGCCATGAACCCTCTGATGCTCATGAAGAAGTAATCAGGCTAGAGACGCTAAAGCCATTCATTTACGATCACATTGACATGCTATGGGAGGAAGACACATTATCAGCAGTTCTCAGGCAAACGAGCATTTCCCAGTGAGCTGGCTACGTATCCCCATCTTGCAGCGGAGTATGGAAAGGTTAAAGGAGTTGCCCAAGGTCACCGAGTTTAGTACAGCACGAGTTCCGATTGCGATCACTGGGTCACCCTGGATTGCCTTTCCCCTTTCTCCTGGAGTAACGTGCTCTCCAAATGGAGACATTGCACAAGACCCGTCTGTTTATTGGATTACCCCTTGGAGCAGCCTCAAACAGAAATACGGAGACAGGAGCTTTGCCTTGACACAGCCAGAGAGTAGCAGGATCAGGCTAGTTCACGGGTGATTTTAGCTCCCCTTGTGATCAGGTGGTGATGATTCACTTTCAGTTCTTTGAGGTAACTGAAGCAGCAGCAGCATCATCCATCTGACAAAACAATCTCCCCAGATTTGCTGCTCAGAGCTAGCAGTGAGGCAGCATTTGGGCTCTCGGCTCCTTTCCTTCGAGAGCCATTTTGGCTAGGCTACACGTGCAAACTAGTTAGGAGCAGGAAGGGCATGGGGGGAAATCAGGGGAAAGGGAACTTTAATTTCCTCCAAAGAGGCTGCTGACAAGGACCAAAATACCTAACAAGAGTGCCTAACAAGAGATTAAAGCGATTCTAATGGCTTATCAGCATCACGGGAGCGAGCTGCCGGGATTGAGTCACTGGCTACATTTGAAAGGGAAAAAGCTGAATAGATACAGCCGTGTTAGCAAGGCAACGAATGAAAAAGGGAAGGTTTCATACATGACTAGACAGACGGCTTGCACTGTGATAGATTATCATCTGCAACAGGGCTGACGGGAGAGTGACTCCAAAATAAAAGGATCCTGGTTCATCCATTAAACATCCGCTCCCCACAAGCCTGCATTCACATCACATGCATGTGCTTATTTGACCAGGGCGGTTGTCAATCGGAGTCCCTTGTGGTGACAATAGCAAACGTATAACATATTAGGAAACATGTTATCATTCTGGAAAGATCCTTTTTTTGGAGCTGGTTTAATCAAGATGAATTTAGTCTAATCAGCAGGAAGTTGGCTGAAGTGACTCAGATATTAAGGTCAGAAGGGACAATTATGATCATCTAGTCTGAGCTCCTGCACAATGCAGGCCACAGAATCTCACCCACCCACTCCTGCAATAAACCTCTCACCTATATCTGAGCTATTGAAGTCCTCAAATCATGGTTTAAAGACTTCAGGTGTTGCAATTTGATCAGGATACATGATTTTGTTCTCCCTTTGAGAAAAATGTATCCCTGCTGAAACCAATAGATTTACACCCAGGACAAAAAAGTGTTCCACCCTCCCTTCTTTTTAATGGCACCAGAAATACTGACAATAGTTTAAGATTAAAAATAAAGAATCTGATTAGACCTTAACCTCACTGATACACACAATTTTAGATAGAAACTGTGTTTTTACTAGAAGAATGCATCGGTTTAACTAGATCTGATTACTTTTTAAATTGATCTAGTTCAGCTTGTGCAAACCCCTACTGTAGATGCACTTACACTGGTTTAATGCTTGCTTATAAACTGGTTGCAGTGTATCTACATCAAGAATTTGTACTGGATTAACTAGATCGATTTTTGAATTGATTTAATTAAACCAGCATTTTCTAGTGCAGACGTGATCTTGGACTAAGAATAGTTGCATCAGGAACTTCAAGCAGTTAAGAGAGAGTTGTGTCTATTAGTATCAGAGTTAGTGGAATAATTAATTTAACCTTTTCCAGCTCACTGATGGTCTGGAGCAATTTATACTATTTGTGAGTTTATTCATAATGAGAAATTTGCAGAATATTTTCTTATTGATCTCTAAGTTTACTCATGAAAAATTGCTCTTGAGTAAATCAATTATTCAAGCTGAATTGGTTAGTGTGTGATTTATATTACTTGCATTGTATTTTTGGGCTATTACTGAAAGAGCATAACTTAGAATCAGGCTTTGGGGAGGAGAAATACCCTGTTAGAAGATCCAAACTTTCCAAACTTCGTTTTCCAGCGAGTTTTCTCCAATGTTTGCATAAAATGCATTGAACATTCCTAGCAGTAAATTCAATAATTTTATGAATTAACATTCATGGAAAACATGTCATAAGTATTCATTCAGTTTGTGGTAGCAAAATTCATGGCCACTTCCTCCCAAATGGGCAGACACAGGACTATGTTGCAGTTTGACAAGTAGCCAATAGGTTGAGAGCTCATGTTTCCTGCTGTCCATTTTAAATCTAGATCACTGGAGCCAAGGAGTCAGTTAACGCCCATCTTCCCTGCTTCCCACTTCCCACCCTCCCACCTATTTCCATGTCAGGCAGAAATCTAGTAACAAAGGGGAATCTGTCCTTCAACAGCAGAAAGATTGTTCTTTCCACCCACTTACATATGACTCTGGCCTAGTTTTATGAATTGCTAATCTAAGCAGATGTTGTAGAGGGATGAAAAACAAAAGCGTGAAGGAGCAGAAAGGGAGCAGCAAAGAAATATGGAGTTAGACAGCAGCATAATGGAGTACATGCTTCTTCCTGCAGAAGGCAAAGCATTTCCCAGCATAGGTACCTCTGGGAAGTCCAAGGACAAGACCATAGTAAAAGGTCGGGGGAGGTCTAGAATCTGAATGGGGAGCCGTCAGCTATTTCTGTACTGCATTGTTCTAAGGATATAACAGTCCTCTCAGCAGATGCCAGGCTTCCACTTTCAGAAGCCTGCCAATCCACACATGGCAATTCCCACAAAACGCTGGTAGGAATTAGTCCATCTAGTCCACAGTGAGCATTTGTCTATGCCGTGGCTGGGATTGGGAGCCAATTACACAACCCATTTTGCCTGAGTAGACACAGTCTTGCAGATCTTTAGGAAGCAGCCATCAACTCTTATGTCTTCATTAATAAAATGAGAACTCTTTCCTTTGTTCATGTATGTGAGAATGAGTGCACTGGACTGGCCAGATACCGGTGAGATACATATTCTCAGTTGCTTCATCTGTAAAATGGGTAAAAGGCACTTATGGTCTGTACCCTAAAGGCTTAGATTGCAGGATTTCCACGGGGGCTTTATGTTCTAGCAAAATCACCACAGACCAGAAATCACAAGACTTTGATTGTAAGCCCAGTTTGGACACGGATTTGCTTTGATGCTTTAGACAAGTCACTTACAGATGGCTGAAACAGAGGCTCTGAGCATAAGGAGGCTGGCGATCATGAGCCCAATTTTCAGGGGTTTGGGAAGTCCGACTAGGTGATAAGAACACAAGAACGGCCATACTGGGTCAGACCAAAGGTCCATCTAGCCCAGTATCCTGTCTTTCGGCAGTGACCAATGCCAGGTGCCCCAGAGGGAATGCACAGAACAGGTAACCATCAAGTGATCCATTTCCTGTTGCCCATTCCCAGCTTCTGGCAAACAGCAGCTAGGGACACCATCCCTGCCCATCCTGGCTAATAGCCATTAATGGACCTATGCTCCATGAATTATCTATTTTTTTTTAACCCTGTTATAGTCTTGGCCTTCACAACATCCTCTGGCAAGGAGTTCTACAGGTTGACTATGCATTCTGTGAAGAAATACTTCCTTTTGTTTGTTTTAAACCTGCTGCCTATTAATTTCATTTGGTGACCCCTAGTTTGCATGTTATGAGAAGGAGAAGATAACACTTCCTTATTTACTTTCTCCACACCAGTCATGATTTTATAGATTTCTATCATAGTCCCCCCTTAGTTGTCTCTTTTCCAAGCTGAAAAGTCCCAGTCTTATTAATCTCACCTCATATGAAAACCGTTCCATACACCTAATAATTTTTGTTGCCTTTTTTCTGAACCTTTTATAATTCTAATATAATATGATGTTTAAGGATGAGCCTTTCAAAGAAATCAAAGGGAATTTGGTACCTTGTTCCCATTGGCTATTCTATGTCTAACTCTTTTGGGGCTCCTTTCAAAAGCCAGGCTTTAGTGCATTAGTGCAAAGTATTATCAGGGCCAATCAGGAGCAGACCTGAATAGAATTCAGGACCTCAGGCACCTGGCCCTGTGCCCATTCATTGCAGCCAGGGGGCCTCTGTGGACTCTTCTGATGTGAATTCTCTAGTGAAGCTATTTTTTAAAAAAAGTGAAACATCCAGAGGAAGGGAGGGCAAAGTATCTAGCCCCTAGTTGAAAACTTGATTCCTCTTTTGCAGAAGTCTCATTATCAGGAAATTTTAATTAAAAGGAAAGAAAAACCAAACCCAAGCTCAGCTCCTCCCAAAACATAAATTTCACCAGCTTTGCTGGCCATATGCTATGCGACTCATCACCATTCTACTAGGACCTGTACCCCTCCACCCCGTTCAAAATAGAGAGACTCATAAACCAGCACTGAGGTGTTCAATGCTCCCTGACTTCAGTTTGGATTGTGGGCATTTAGCAACTCAGGGCGTGGGGAGAATAAAAATTGAGCTCTTAGTTTTCAATCCCTGCTTCTTTTTAATAATTAAGCAAATTATGCAGCCTCTGAAGTTTGATATGCTTCATGCTTCCCCATCCTCCATGGGCTTTGTCTAGCATCAGATGCTGACACTTTGTTAAAAGCTTTTTTTAAAAGAAAAAAGTAGCTTGCAGATAGGCTGACACAATAAGGCTGTTGTGTGCGTGTGTGGAGAGAGACAGAGAGAATGTTCTGACAGAGGCCAGGAGCGCACAGGTGAGTTACTGGAAATCAGTAACCACGGAAACTAATGGGAGCTGACGGGAAGTGTATTGTGCCTCCTCACTAATGCTAGAATAGCTTGTGAAGAGGAGATACGGCCCCCTGCACCCCTCAACGCAGCAGGGGAATAAAAGAACGACCAGTCCAGCTGCAAGTGCTAATACTGGGGGGGCCCAGATTCCAGCTCAGCTACACCAGTGAGAATCCAGAGTAAGTTCACTGACCTCAAAGGAGTCACTCTTGCTTTACACCAGGACAAGAGGGAGCAGACCACAATTTAAAGGGTTCCTGCCTTCAATGTCGAACCCACTGAAGGGCTCCAATTCACAAACATAAAAAACATCCCTCCCTATTCACTAAGCTCAGCCAGTGTTTAGCAATGCGTGGGCTCATGCACTGCAGCAGACATGCCCTGGCTTGTTTAACGTCGGCACTCAGATTGGCACAGCTAATTCAGTTTGAGTTCTCTGCTGTGCATTGAATAATACCCTGCCAGATTCTGAGTTCGGTGACACACGCATAATGCTGATGCAACAGGGTTTCTCCAACAAGGTCCACCAGATTTACCCGGGTTGGGAGTAAGATCAGAACACGCTTCAGTGATGGCTGCCCCAGTGTGCGGATTTTAAGGGGGAAAAACATTGGCTCAATATAGAGAATGACTCTCCTCTGAAACATTCTCTCATTGGGCCAATAATGCCCCATCTGCCCCAGGAAGGTAGTTGTCCCTGTGCAGGGCTCATACATTTTGGGTTGTTAATTATAGCCCCATAGGATTATTTTTTTTAAAAAAGTGGGAAGGAGGGAGTAGGGCTTTTGTCAGAAACAGGAATTGGTGCCTTTTAGCTGTGATTCTAATGTTACAGTACTTCTTCTAAAAAAGAACAGGACCTCACAAAAGCTTATGCTCAAATAAATTGGTTAGTCTCTAAGGTGCCACAAGTACTCCTTTTCTTTCTGAGGATACAGCCTAACACGGCTGCTACTTTGAAACCTGTCAGTACTTCTTCTGGAGCTCCAGGTGATGCTACTTAATAAGAGACAAACCTCAAGAAGGCTTCACATCAGTCACTTCAGACTTCACCCAAACTGCAGAGATCTCCCAAACAGGATTAGAAGCCCGAGAACTAGCATGTTCTGCTCCCTGCTAGCCTACCCATTTTTCCTAGCCCCTCTCACTGTACTCTCTCGCCGCTGAAGCTCCACTTAAGTTCTTGGGCCCAAAGTCTCAAGGGTGTTTTGTTTGCTAACTCCCAATGATTTCACTTTGCTATCTTTGAGAATCTCGGCCTTGGAGCCGGATTTTCAGAAGAACTGAGCACTTGCATGTCCTAGTGACTTCAATAGAGCAGGAGCAGACCCCATGTGCATGGGCCAGTCAGCCAGTTGCCTTGGAGAGATTTTTTTTTTTTGACCCTGCTCTGAAGCATCAGACAGGAGGCTGAACCAGATGCCTTGCTGTGCTGATCTCCTATGGCAAATTTTCGGTTTTAAGGTTGGTAAATGTAGGCCCATCTGCCCTGAGTGAAGTTTAGTGAAAGAATTTCTATGTGGAGAATTGTGTGAATTTCACTTGTAAATGACATCCCCATCCCAGCTCAAACCATAAGGGAAGATTCCACACACAGGGCACAGGACAGCTCTGCTGCCTCTACTTTAGTTCCTGAGCTAGGATAGCAATTGCAATTCTCATGCAACCCCCTGCACGGCCTGAGCTGTGCAACAGAGATTCAGTGGGTACCTCACTGTCTCACAATGCAAAGATGTAGCTCATAGGTTGCTGGCATGGAGTCCATCTTCCTGATGCATACAGGATGGCAAATAGCCCCTGCACATGTGTTCTGCATCTGCCCTCCTCCCTATGCAGCAGAATCCCCACATCAGGAACTTTCCATGAGCCCTGATCACTTGGGTGAACATCATTCTTAGAGACCTTATTAACCACTCCCCACCCTGCTTACAGCTCTTCTGCCATTCATGATTTGTGCTCCCCCCGTTTTTTAAAATACAGATTCCTCAATCCAACCTACAGTATTTCTCCAAATATATGTTACAAAAGCCTTGAAAAATTTTACTCCATGATTGAAAGAAACATTAAGTAATCTCCAAAAAACATACTTCAAATTGTGTGTCTAATAAAAGTCACGTTTGTTTAAAAAAAAAGCCTTGAATAATTCTTAACACTCCCAGCTTGCTCTCCTTCACACAGCTGTATCACCACTCTCAGCCTCAAGAGAGACTTCAATACACCTTCTGTTTAACAATTCATGCAAATCAATATTTCCCTGCCATGATAAGTTAGAATGAAGTCTGCATTTGCTGTGCAGAGGAAATAATTACATGGTTTCCCTTTCTGCTTCATCTTTAAAGGACGAGCAGTGAGGAATGGAATGAGCCAGTGTTGGAGAGAAGAGAGAGAAATATGCTTTTAAGGGAACATCTCCTTTGCAAGTCAAATGGAAAAAAATATGTATCACTACATAACAGAGAGCACAGTTTGCCCCTCTCTGTTAAGCCAGTGGTTTCCACTGGCATTTATCCAGATTTACACCCCAGCATTGGCCCTCAAACATTGGTCTCTTTTTGTGATACTTAACATGTGAGGATCCCTTTGTGTAATAATTCTTATCATGGATCATCAGCAGGATTTTGAACCTAGGATCTTTCACACCATAACATTGACCTATTTTGTACATCCTCTGACTGGCAGCTATAGCAAGTTGTTATGCTCTCTTGTGCACTTTCTGTGACTTGGTATGTGACCATGGGTGAGTCATCTCATCTCTTCGTACGTCCATTTCCCTCCTCACTTTTTGTCCATCTTGTGAAGACAGATTTTAAGCTCCTCAGGGAATGGAGTGCCTCTGACTATGTGTTTGTACAATGCCGAGCACAAAAGGACCTGACCTTGGTTGGAGTCTTTGGACGCTACTTTAATAGTGATTTTAGCTTTATTAGAGGTGGGCTCAAATAAAAATCCTGGCTCCAAAACACCCTAAAACTGTGGTGTGAAATCGAAACCTAGATCTAAATTTTGGAAGTGGCTCTTTTATAATGGGGTGAACCCAGACATTGAACTTAATTCTTATACATCACTAGTAAGGTGCCTTTACACAAGATAAGCAAGTATAATTATCTCCACTGTACAGCTGGGGAAACTGAGGCAGTGAGTAGGGTAGTGATTTGCCCAAGGTCACACACAGGCCAGTGGCAGAACTGGGGATAGAACCTAGGGCTGAAGATTCCCTCTCCAGTGCCCTATCCACTAGACAACGTTGCCTCCCTTACCAAAGCCTTGTTTTATATCAGACAAAAGCCAGGATCCCCTTCAGGAATCTAAAGGGTACAAGATTCCTCAAGTGCACTGTGATACAAGGGTATGAATTGGTAATTCTGATGAGAGCACAGCAAAGCCGATGAGGCTTAAGGAGTGAACGTTGTCCTTCAGCACCGTGGACAACACCCATCGCTGGACTCCATCACACCGAGTAGTAAGCGCACTGAAGTTGATGAGTGATGGTGTGGGACCTTCCATTGATGTCAATGGACTTTGTGTCAGGTTCTAAAACTGTGTCTCATAGTGACAGCTTGCAGGGGGTGTGCAGAGTTGCTTGGCATTACGATGCAGCATCGGCACATCTTCCACCAGTGATATTTTCTGCTATTTGTAGCCCTGTCCACAACTCTTAGGGTTTCTTGCAAGTTGTTTAGCCACCTAAAGTCATTAGTAGACCAACACCCTACTGCACCTCATGTAGCTGCTTTAAACCTTCACTGTGTAATGTTTCTTGTGTATAAATTCAACCATGATCAGATTTGTAGATGACACCAAAATTAGAGAAGGGAACAAACACAAAGGGATAGAACCAAACTGGAAAAAAACAAACTGGGCTGATGAGATTAGTGTGTCAGGGACAGTAAGTTGTCACAGGAAAGTCAGTCCTAACAAATGTAACATGCTACAAATAGGGAACGGCCTCATTTTGTTTCTTTAATACTGTCCCTGTTAGAGCCAAGTGAATAACTCAGATGACAATTTTGCCTCTTTTTCCATTCAGGAGTCATCCATGAACAGCTTTCAAATCCCCTGAATGTATCCATTATGCAGTTACTTGCTAGATATGTTCTTGCTCCATAGACTGTTCACAAGCAGTTGGTTGTAAGTAAACAAACATCTAAGGTGCACTGGCTAGTTTTGATTGGACACACAGTGCACATGGCGTGTGTGTTTCCCAATTGGACAAACATCACTTTTAAATCAGGTTTAATGTGAGATTTCAAAAGTTCACAACCCATGGAAAATCTCCATCCTTTGCTGACAATGTGCTGTTCCCCAGTCTTGATATCTTTTGATGTACTGAGCTACTTATCTCCTGTTAAGATGAGGCGCTCAGAACATTGGAGGACGGAGTCGTAAGTGAGCATTCTCATCTGTAAACTCAACTGGAGTTGACGGGAAATTTGCAACTTCATAACAGCAACAACAAAAGGATGAAAATTCCATGAAGTTTTTAATCACAACTAAGTCATGCTTTCTTACCAGCTATAGTTAGAGCACCTCTGGCAGTCAAGTTAGCTTAGAAGTTTCCACCAATATTTGTGGAAAGATTAGTTTTGCAGCACATGCTCCGTTCTTACCCTGATATTGATGTTTCCTGTAACCAAGCAGTGTAATTGCTCAGAGGAAAACAAAAGATCAGGGCTGGAAAGTGGAGGAGTGCTCTCAAGCAATAGTCTGTAGATATGGAAGAGTGAGAGAACCATTTCCTGTAAATCCAAAGTCACAAAACCTAGTTGAATCAAACCACAGAAGACCTCACACTAAGCTCAGAGGCACTGTGCATGCTGCTTAGCGAGGTGGCAGTTTATAAACTTTAATGTGCTTCTAAAACATGTTCTATTAATTCTCAGCTAAATAGAATGGATTTAGCACTTTACAAGGAAAGTAAATAACTGGAACTGCTAAACAGAGATGCACCACTCCCATGCCCCAGATAAACTTGTCATCAGTGAGTTTCCCTCAACCTCCTTTGTCATGTTAATATCCTCTATCATAATAAGAAAAGGAGTACTTGTGGCACCTTAGAGACTAACCAATTTATTTGAGCATAAGCTTTCGTGAGCTACAGCTCACTTCATCGGATGCATTCAGACTGTAGCTCATGAAAGCTTATGCTCAAATAAATTGGTTAGTCTCTAAGGTGCCACAAGTCCTCCTTTTCTTTTTGCGAATACAGACTAACACGGCTGCTCCTCTGAAACCTGTCTATCATAATAAGGATTCCTAGCCATGGCTGAGACTCAGTTTATACTTGTCACGGTTCCTTCCCCACTCTGAACTCTAGGGTACAGATGTGGGGACCTGCATGAAAAACCTCCTAAGCTTATCTTTACCAGCTTAGGTCAAAACTTCCCCAAGGTACAAAATATTACATCCGTTATCCTTGGACTGGCCGCTACCACCACCAAACTAATACTGGTTACTGGGGAAGAGCTGTTTGGACGCGTCCTTCCCCCCAAAATACTTCCCAAAACCTTGCACCCCACTTCCTGGACAAGGTTTGGTAAAAAGCCTCACCAATTTGCCTAGGTGTCTACAGACCCAGACCCTTGGATCTTAAGAACAATGAACAATCCTCCCAACACTTGCACCCCCCCTTTCCTGGGAAATGTTGGATAAAAAGCCTCACCAATTTGCATAGGTGACCACAGACCCAAACCCTTGGATCTGAGAACAATGAAAAAGCATTCAGTGTTTTACAAGAAGACTTTTAATAAAAAATAGAAGTAAATAGAAAGAAAGAAATCCCCCCTGTAAAATCAGGATGGTAGATATCTTACAGGGTAATTAGATTCAAAAACATAGAGAACCCCTCTAGGCAAAACCTTAAGTTACAAAAAAGATACACAGACAGAAATAGTTATTCTATTCAGCACAATTCTTTTCTCAGCCATTTAAAGAAATCATAATCTAACACATACCTAGCTAGATTACTTACTAAAAGTTCTAAGACTCCATTCCTGTTCTGTCCCTGGCAAGAGCAGCATACAGACAGACACAGACCCTTTGTTTCTCTCCCTCCTCCCAGCTTTTGAAAGTATCTTGTCTCCTCATTGGTCATTTTGGTCAGGTGCCAGCGAGGTTACCTTTAGCTTCTTAACCCTTTACAGGTGAGAGGAGCTTTCCCCTGGCCAGGAGGGATTTCAAAGGGGTTTACCCTTCCCTTTATATTTATGACAATACTATTTACTTTAATGACCTCATTTGTCATCTTAACTAGCTTGTTTACTGCTGGGACTGTATTGTCATTCTGCCAGAAGTCCTCATTTACAGTTTCTATTATTTTTTTTAAACATTACATTTCTTAGAATTTCATGCAACCAGTCTATGAAACTCCCATGGCAAAAGAGGACACAGATGTATTTGGAGTTTTGATGTAGGGGATGTTCCCTCCCTGCCCCGTCAACCTCAACTAAGTGTTCTCCCACCCCCATATCATTCTGCATCACTGTTCTTTTTTCCTTACTTTTCACTTTATGTCTTTTAATCTTTCAAAAGATACACAGCTGGTTATGACATTGTAATGTTGCCATAGAATTTCAAGTTGTGGGAGGAATTTTAATTTTGAAGGTTTTTTGGGTGGGGGGGGCGGGGATGGGAGGGTAGTAATAATTTTTTCCATCTGTATCAGCTGATTTGGCCATTTTAAGCTCATTCCTCATCTCTTGTCTTTGCCATATCTGAGAGCCCTATACCCTTGGATTAGATTGCATTTCTCTTTCTTATGAGATGTCTCCAATCTTGACATGCTCAGTAAAAATCTGATGTTAATTAAACCATTAAACCATAAATAGGTTTGGAGAGAGCATAATATTTCATGTTTCATTATACTGTGTATTATGTGGAAAAGCTAGAGTAAGATAGCAGGCCACATTAAAAACAAACAAAAATCTTTGACACTCCAAACAATGAGGGAGCCATAGAGACTGGCCATGTACAAGATTTAATTACCAATTACCTGTTGGTGATCTGTCTCAGCAAACCATGCTCAACGTAACTAAGCCCAGGAATGAGCCATGTGCATCTCTGGGGAGATCACAACTTATTTTTTGCCTTTGACTGACCTTCTCCAGCTGCTACTCCCCTCCTGGCTTAGCCTCCCGCCTCTGAGGTCAGAGTTCAGGCAGCTGTTTGCCAAGGCACCCCTCAACAGTCACTCCTTGCTGTTTCCAGTTATCTTAAACAAAAATCAGCTGTGTTGGGCATAGATCAGGTGCATATCCCAACATCAAGGTTAACCAGAATAGACAGACATAGCTGGATAGGCTCCAAGCTTAGAGTCATTTTGATTAAACAAGATGGAGACACCTGATAAATTAAAACATTCACTCTCTCAGGCTGGCCGAAGCCTCTCTCTTTCAGCATCCCAAAAAGGCAAATCTGTGACTAAGGAAGTCTGCATACCACAGTAGCTCTTTCTGGTTTATAGGAAAGCCGAGTGCCATTTTTCTCCCCAATCCCCCTGATCGAGGGGGTCCCAATACTCATTAGCTCATCAAATTAACATGCACATCTCATCCTTTCTTCCAGCTCAGATGATCAATAAGCCACCTCTTCTTACACGGTTCCTTTGCATGCAAGCACATTAAAAACACTCCTATAAACCCATCAGCAACAGGCCTTTCCTCCCCACCAATGATCCCCAATGTACTAAGAGAGACACTTATTTACTAGGCAAACCTTTGAAGAACTTAGTCTAAAATTTATCATACAAGTTATTCATACATTAAAGTGACAGAGCATTGGGTTTTGTTTAATATGGTTTTAAATGAAAGAGCTTAAGGAATTGCATCACTTCTTCATAAATTTGTCATGGATAAAAATCCCCATTTCCTACATGAAAATGCACCCCCAACTTCCAATCTATTACTTTCATGTGGAAATAAATAACTTACTAACTTTAACTGCTCACAGAGAGCATCTAAAATTTGGATACCTGTAAGCTAACTTGACAATAACGTGACTAATTTTTTTTTTATAGGTTAAGGAAATATGGGCAAGTGTATACTGTACTTACTGGCAGGACACCAAAGAAGTATGTAGGAAAGGGATGAAAGATGTCTCAATAGCATCCCCAAATGGTTCTGTCTGAGTCTTGCTCTGGATGATCATGCCTGTGCAGCCCAGATGACAAAGCTGATAGAGATCACACTGTAAAATTAATTTAAAACTTCAGTTAATTACAAGATTACGAGCCCCGAAGAGTGACAAGCATATTTGTGAACCTTTCAATCATCTTATGCCCTATTAGTACAGCAATATAGAAATGTTAGAAACATTGGGCGTGTAGGAATCAAGCCATCTGTTTTCCCCCAATATACTTAAACACTTCAGAAGTTGAGCCCAAATGTTATGTTTTTTCTATGCACAAAGAATAAAATGCTCTCAGTGACAGTTACCTTTATTTTAGTCCAACAACAACAAAATAGAACAGGAGCAAAGTGTCTAGGTGGGAGCGCAATGTGTGTGCCTCCAGCATTCTGCTTTTAGCTGAGCACAAAATGGCTCCCCATTTCCGCAGATGGCAAAATCTTTTAAGATTTAAAGGTGCAGTAGACAAGATGTTGCTCGACCATTTACATAGTTAAATATGCTACATGTGTTTTGAGAGCGAATTTTGTTCCATCTCTGAATTGGTATCATTTCTCTTTTGTGCTGGCTTAAACACCTAGATTCCCTGTTTCAAGCTCAGTTATTGGGAAATGATTAGAAGCACAAAATCATAGTCCCTGCTCTCCAAAAATCTGAGCACTTTAGACAAGTTTGTTAAGACTCACAATCCCTCGGTGAGGTAGAGAAGTACTAGCCCCATATTACAGAGAAAGAAACTGAGGCACTGAGAGATGAAGTGATTTGCCCAAGATCTTCTAGTGAGTCTGCAGCAAAGCTTGGAAAGAACCCAGAACTTTCACTTTCCAAACAAAGGCCATCCCATTTTTAAACCCACTCTCACCCACCTTAAAGGCCTCCCTACTGGTAATTTATTTTCAAGTAGTGACTCTCCCCGCACCATTTACACCCAAACTTGCTATTTCCTCCTTTGGGGTGGGGGAATGTGGGAGGGGGAAGAACCACCGAGATCTTGCAGTGTGGCCTAGAGTTTATTACAACCCTATTGCTTGGGTGAACAGTCAGCAGAAGCAGTTTCCAGAGGCATAGCCCTGTCCTGCTAGCTATCAGATAAATGGGTTGGTCTCATACCTATGGCTCAGCATTCTCCTGTAAAGCCCTCTGGCTAGCAGATGGCTGGTGAGAAGATTAACGTCGGGGCTACATTTTTAAAAGTACAATTCAATTTATGTTAGAGGTGAGTCCAAAACAAACTCACATGGCTGAGCACTTTGTAAGATACACTGAGGAAGTTTAAATTTGAAGTCAGATTCAGACTTTTTGGATTGTGCCTCTTTGTCTACATAGGCTTGGAAGGATTAGAGATTTTTAAATCGGTAAATATCAATTTCACTGCGTACTCAAACTGATGAAAAAAATATTTCCATCTGTCAAGGCTAATTCCCCACTCTGGCACTTTGAGTACAGAAGGTGGGGGCCCGCAAGGATTCTAAAAATTAATATGGGCTACTCCAGGCTGGTATTAAACTCCCAAGGTTACTGTGGCCTTGGATTGGTAGATGCTTCCACCATCCAAGTGCAGAACCCCTTTGAGAGCCCGGAAAGGTGCACTTGGGAATTCCTTCCTGTGGGGTACCCTCAAGCCCTTTCACCCCCCCTTCCAGGTAAGAGCTGAGAAAGAAAAAAAAAGGAAGTCAGCTGTTGCCACCAGCTAATTAAACAACATGCACAAACCTCTTAAGACACAAAAACCCAATTCTGTTCTTGAAAAAGGTAAATTGTATTATTAAAAAAAAGAAAATACACCTGGGAACTCAGGCTATTGCTAGATTTTAAAAGAGCAACTACAAGGATTAAGCACCACGAATTGCTTTCTTAAGGTCCAGCTTAAAGGTTACAAGCGAAACGAAGCACCTGGGTTAGTACAGAAAAGTCCACAAGCCATGAAGAAATAAAAAAAGAGAATCCTAATTGCATCTTCCAAGACATTTCCTGATCTTCTTACATATCTGGGGCTTCAAATGAGCAGTTTCTAGGTGTGATACCGAGGATTTTTCATACCTGGCCCCAAGCTTCTTACAGCATCACTGCTGCCCTGTCCGCCTCTCCCCAGGAGAACAGACAGACAGACAAAAGGGGAGCCTTTGTTTCAAATTTTAAAAAGTTCTAGCCTTCCCATAGGCTCTTTTGGCCAGGTGCCCACTCACTTCCTCATAGCAGTAGCCTTTTTAACCCTTTACAGGTAGAGCAATTAGAGAACAGCTACTAAGAGGGATTTTATAGCTACAGGCTGGCTGGGTGTCCATAAAAGGGAGCTACTTCCCTCCCTTCATTTATCACACCATCATAATCATTAAAATTTACAGAGAGGCAAAAAATGTTCTGCTCGAGAATTTAAGAGTTGGATTTAAGGATAATTTACTTTGTATATTTAGACATGTGATGTTGACAGCTTGTGCTTTAATAATTATAAACAGCTAACTTTCTGGAATCAATGTCTACGGTCATTAAACAATAATTATCTGACTCTCCCATAATTTCCCACAACTGTAAAAAATTAAAAGTGGATACAAACTGAAAAAAAAAAGAACAACAATAATCAGTATTATCCATTGAAATCCTAAAAAATAAATGTTGAATTCTGCCAAACCTATGGGTACATGAAGGAATGTGGGTGCCATTTCATTTCTGGACATTTGATTAATAGAAACACTCAAGTCAGCTCTGCATTGTTTTCCCCAAACCCTGCCCCCCCCCCCCACACCCACAGCCATGCATCGAGTGGTACAGGCTCTTCATGATGACTGCTACTCTCTGTGCCTGGTGGATTCTAACATATGCTGTCTATGGAGAGAGAGGAATATTTGTCATCACAGCGGGTAAACGAGCGCTGGATGTAATGAATTTAATAGCATGAATTATTTAGACACAGTCAGGATTGCCATCTTGTTACATAATAGTCGCAGCAAGGATTAATTTATAGCTACAGCTAACGAATTTTATGGGAACCTTGTTCGGTTAACAGTGGAGATGCCCTGGAATCCCCCATCCCCACCCTTACAGTTCAACCCCGAGACCCTGAACTCTGGTACCAAACTCCTCAGTTGGCTGAAGATGTAATCTCTCCCCCAGGGCTGGGCAACGAAGAGGTGGCACTATCAGCTGGCTCCTCTAGGACTGAAGCCTGCATCAGGATTTGCTTATGTGGGCCTCTACACCTGTACAAAGAGCCAGGGGGATTCTGCAGCAGCCGATCCCCAAACAGGATTAGGGCCTAACTTTGAATAGCTTCCAAAACACTGTCATCTTCTGCTCTACGAGCATGGCAAAGACAGCACCAACATGCTGTACACCCAGGCCTCTTTAAAGGCCTTTGCTCTGACTAGTCTAGCCCTTTTACAGGCAGCTCAGAAAGCCAGATGAGACTTGCTGGACCTTTCAGCTTGCGGAGCAGGAGTACAGTCCTTTGGGAAGGCCACCAGCCAGAGCTGGAGCAAAGCATTCTGGACCCCAGGCTCCACTCCTGAGGCTCCAACCTCTCTCAGCTTGGCAGTGACCAGCTACATAAGAACCATCAGCTGTGTTGGTGAGGGACATGGCACTACTCCTTGGCTGGGCCTTCCTGGAGCTTTGCTCCCTGCGTTCAGCGCTGTCTCAGAGGACAGAAGATTCAACCTCCACCCACCTGAGCATAGTACTGAGCGTGTGTGTGTGGGGGGGAGGGCTTTGTCTGCCCCCTCCCAGCATTGCTACAACGGGGCATGGCAACAGCAAGCTGCAACTCCCCCCACGCCCACTACAGGGCTCTGTGGGGGTGCTGTTAGTGAGAGTATCCCAGAGAAGCAGATTTCAGAGATCAGTGGGGTCGTTCCGACCTCTGAAACGATTGGTTCAGGCTCTCTGCAGCTTTAGGCAGACACTACTGCATCAGTTACGCTTTCAGTTCTTCACCTCCCCATGGGGGAGAGAAATATATATTATTAGGTTGTCTCCTCCCCACTCTGCCGAGGTGGCACAGAGGAGGAAGGTGCCCCATGTAAGTGGAGGGGGGAAGCAAAGCAGAGTAGAAGACTGCGAGGAGTTTTTGGAGGGAGCAGAACTAAAGGCCGGTGGGGGTTAAGGGGAGAGGAAAACGCTGGGCTGGGACACATTGATGTGTGTATGGATTGGAGAGAAGAGACAGTGAGATCAGCTGAGAAACCAGGGGGCTGGGACTGTCTGGACAAAGACAGTGGGACAAGGAGCTTGGGTGGGGCATTGAGATTGGCTGAGAAGTTCAGAGAGGGAAACTAGAAGCCTGTGAGATGGAGCAATGTGGTCAGGGAGTGCAACTGTTGGCTGGATGGGAAGGAGACAGAGAGAGAGAGATCAGAGGAGTGGCCTGGAAGGGGGGAGCTGAGTAATTGGACAAGGAGATTTGGACTGAGATGGGAAGATCTGAAATGAAGGCTAGGGACTTGTCTACACACGCAAAAAAATCAATCTGGAATAAGGTAGTATGTGAATTTAAAGTGAATTAACTATCCCTTAGGCTAAGATTTTGTAACAGATATTTTTAGTCATGGACAGGTCATGGGCAATAAAGATAAATTCATGGATGCCTGTGAGTACTGTCATGGATGGTTATAAACTGTTCAGGAAGGACAGGCAGGGCAGAAAAGGTGGGGGAGTAGCACTGTATGTAAGGGAGCAGTATGACTGCTCAGAGCTCCGGTACGAAACTGCAGAAAAACCTGAGTGTCTCTGGATTAAGTTTAGAAGTGTGAGCAACAAGAGTGATGTAGTGGTGGGAGTCTGCTATAGACCACCGGACCAGGGGGATGAGGTGGATGAGGCTTTCTTCCAGCAGCTCGCAGAAGCTACTAGATCGCACGCCCTGGTTCTCATGGGTGACTTTAATTTTCCTGATATCTGCTGGGAGAGCAATACAGCGGTGCATAGACAATCCAGGAAGTTTTTGGAAAGCGTAGGGGACAATTTCCTGGTGCAAGTGCTAGAGGAGCCAACTAGGGGGGGAGCTTTTCTTGACCTGCTGCTCACAAACCGGGAAGAATTAGTGGGGGAAGCAAAAGTGGATGGGAATCTGGGAGGCAGTGACCATGAGTTGGTTGAGTTCAGGATCCTGACACAGGGAAGAAAGGTAAGCAGCAGGATACGGACCCTGGACTTCAGGAAAGCAGACTTCGACTCCCTCAGGGAACAAATGGGTAAGATGTGGATGAAGGGAAAGCAGTGGATGTATTGTTTCTTGACTTTAGCAAAGCTTTTGACACTGTCTCCCACAGTATTCTTGTCAGCAAGTTAAAGAAGTATGGGCTGGATGAATGCACTATAAGGTGGGTAGAAAGTTGGCTAGATTGTCAGGCTCAACGGGTAGTGATCAATGGCTCCATGTCTAGTTGGCAGCCGGTGTCAAGTGGAGTGCTGTCGGTCCTGGGGCCAGTTTTGTTCAATATCTTCATAAATGATCTGGAGGATGGTGTGGATTGCACTCTCAGCAAATTTGCAGATGATACTAAACTGGGAGGAGTGGTAGATACACTGGAGGGCAGGGATAGGATACAGAGGGACCTAGACAAATTGGAGGATTGGGCCAAAAGAAATCTGATGAGGTTCAATAAGGATAAGTGCAGGGTCCTGCACTTAGGACGGAAGAACCCAATGCACTGCTACAGACTAGGGACCGAATGGCTAGGCAGCAGTTCTGCAGAAAAGGACCTAGGGGTGACAGTGGACGAGAAGCTGGATATGAGTCAGCAGTGTGCCCTTGTTGCCAAGAAGGCCAATGGCATTTTGGGATGTATAAGTAGGGGCATAGCGAGCAGATCGAGGGACGTGATCGTTCCCCTCTATTCGACATTGGTGAGGCCTCATCTAGAGTACTGTGTCCAGTTTTGGGCCCCACACTACAAGAAGGATGTGGATAAATTGGAGAGAGTCCAGCAAAGGGCAACAAAAATGATTAGGGGTCTGGAACACATGACTTATGAGGAGAGGCTGAGGGAACTGGGATTGTTTAGTCTGCAGAAGAGAAGAATGAGGGGGGATTTGATAGCTGCTTTCAACTACCTGAAAGGGGGTTCCAGAGAGGATGGTTCTAGACTATTCTCAGTGGTAGAAGAGGACAGGACAAGGAGTAATGGTCTCAAGTTGCAGTGGGGGAGGTTTAGGTTGGATATTAGGAAAAACTTTTTCACTAGGAGGGTGGTGAAACACTGGAACGAGTTATCTAGGGAGGTGGTAGAATCTCCTTCCTTAGACGTTTTTAAGGTCAGGCTTGACAAAGCCCTGGCTGGGATGATTTAATTGGGGATTGGTCCTGCTTTGAGCAGGGGGTTGGACTAGATAACCTCCTGAGGTCCCTTCCAACCCTGATATTCTATGATGTGTCGGTGACTTTTACTAAAAATAGCCGAGACAAAATGGGGAGGGGAAAGGCTCCAGCACCCATCACTGCTGGGGCTCTGGGGCTCCATGCTGCCCACAGGGGCTGGCAGCTCAGTTGCGCCGGAGGGCCCCCTGCTACCTGCAGGGGTTGGGAGCTGCGGGTCCTCAGCTGACAGCTCCAGCACCACTGCCCCAGGGCTGAAGTCACGGCGATCTCCAAAATGCACGGATTCATGACTTCTGCGACCTCCGTGACAAAAATCGTAGCCTTAACTATCCCTGATTAACTCCATCTGTGGACACACTTATTCTAGAATAAGTGTGCCTTATTCCAAAATTAGTTTAATCCACTTTGGGAGTGGATTAAGCTAATTCAAAATAAGGCACTCTTATTTCAGAATAAAAGCATCTACATGTGGAGTTAATCAGCAATAACTATTCTGGAATAACTTCCCCTGTGGACAAGCCCTAAAACTGGTATGAGAAACTGGAGGCTTGGAGACTGGGGCTAGCTAGATGAGGACCATGGTATTGGGATGAGGAACTTGGAGTGGGAAAGACACAGGACTAGAGCATGTTGGAGAGGATGGGGCAGGGAACAGGCAGAAGTGTCTGGGAGAACTTTGCCCTCTCGAGCCTGGCACCCATGTTTCCTCAGTCTCACCCTTCTTCTGCTGTCAGCAACATTTCTTGTTTATTACAGTCTGTGTATTCTGAGGATTTCCCCCAGCAAATATCTGTGAAACCAATGGACAATTTGTCCCAACCCTGTGGAGTCCTAGTCCACATCAAGGATGACAAGTTACTATTGTTATCAATTACTCCAGTAGCTCAAACAGCAGAAGACTGTGCAGCAGTGCTAAAAGGTTCCAGCCCAGCTGATGATCAATGTCGGTGTCAAGATAATCATAGAATATTAGGGTTGGAAGAGACCTCAGGAGGTCATCTAGTCCAGCCCCCTGCTCAAAGCAGGACCAACCCCAACTAAATCATCCCAGCCAGGGCTTTGTCAAGCTGGGCCTTAAAAACCTCTAAGGATGGAGATTCCAACACCTCCCTAGGTAACCCATTCCAGTGCTTCACCACCCTCCCAGTGAAATGGTTTTTCCTAATATCCAACGTAGACCTCCCGCACTGCAACTTGAGACCATTGCTTCTTGTTCTGTCATCTGCCACCACTGAGAACAGCCGAGCTCCATCCTCTTTGGAATCCCCCTTCAGGTAGTTGAAGGCTGCTGTCAAATCCCCACCTCACTCTTCTTTTCTGCAGACTAAATAAGCCCAGTTCCCTCAGCCTCTCCTCATAAGTCATGTGAGTGCCCCAGCCCCCTAAACATTTTAGCTGCCCTCTGCTGGACTCTCTCCAATTTGTCCACATCCTTTCTGTAGTGGGGGGCCCAAATGATGCCACATGATGGAATTTCTCACCCCCACAGGGGTTTTGTAAAAATAAATTCATTAATATTTGAGAAGCACTCAAATACTACAGTGCTGGACATTGTAGAAAAGTTAGTGGGAAAATTAAGGAAAATAATGTTTTTAGGGCATGTTTTGAATTTAGAGTGCAGTCAATAAAACGTGTCCATATCTTGAACAACGAGGAGAAAACAAAATAATGGAATAGCTGCTCATTAAGTGAGCGCTGTCCATCCTGCGCATTGAATAAGGCAAGAGGCCTGTGGTAAAGATAACATAAGACCCTGTAATTAAAAATCTCCCCAAGACAAAGCATAGCTGTAACATGGCAAAAAACATTAAAATATCCAGTATGTATCAGGGACAATGTTTTGTTTCAGATTTGGTTCTAACAAGGAGAAATTTGCCTTCAACCTTTAGATTTGCAACAATCTGGGTGAAAGTGATCATGGAATAATAGATTTTGTGATTCTAAGGAAAGGAAGGACTGAGAGCAGTAGAATAAGGACAATGGGCTTCAAAAAAGCAGACTAACAGAACTCAGAGAACTGGTACGAAAGATCCCATGGGAAGAAAATCTAAGGGAAAAAGGAATTCAGGACAGCTGGCAGATTCTCAGAAAGACAATATTTAAAAAGTTGCAATAGCAAACTATCCTGATGCAGAGGAAAGACAGGAAGAGGCCAATAAGGCTGTATTAGGAGCTTTCTGATGACCTGAAGATCAAAAAGGAATCCTATAAAAAGGGGAAACATGGACAAATTGCTAAGGAGGTGCACAAAAGAAATAGCACAAATACATAGGGGCAAAATCAAAAAGGCTAAGGCAGAAAATGAGTTACACCTCCCAAGGGACAGAAAAGGCAATAAAGAAAGATTCTTTACATACATTCAGAGCTAGAGAAAGATTAACAAAAGTCTAGAACCTCACATCACATGACATCAGGAAGGCTGAAGTATTTAATGCCTATTTTGCTTCAGTCTTCTCAAGATCCCTTCCAGCCCTACATTTCTCTGATTCTAGACCGCTTACCCACAAAGAGGGCAAAATAAGGTTGTGCACACAACTTTAATGTTGGCATTTACTCTCTTTTGAATAACTGACCTTTGCAACTTTAATAATGTTCTTTTAACTCAGTTTGCACGCATGTAACATTTAAAATGAGAGCTGAGATAGTCATATGACTCCAGGAGCCCTACACTTAGGCTTATTCTGCCTGTACTTTAACAAGGCCCTGGCCAGAGACCCCATTTTAATGAATCCCTGCTTGTGCGTATCTCACCAACTGCAAAAAAATTGAGATTACTCCTACAAATTCCTGTTAAAGCATCTTTAAGTCTCTTTTTGAGCATTTTTACAGTACACTGTTTATTCTGATAAACAGGCTGATGCCTAGAGTTTCTGCATCTTCACACGCATTATTCACCCAATAGATGGCTGATGCAGGAAATCAATCTTCATACAGTAGGAACTCAATTCACATTAATGACCGCAAGGTCCTTTATAATGCACTGTAATCTATTTTGTAAAGCTATTTCAGATGGAATAATACGAATCCTTGTAACAGACCTTGCTCTGCTGTTAACTCTTTGCTGATATCTGAGGAGATGCTGGAAGTTGCAAAGAATTCAGGTGTGGGGAGGATCAAGACCAGGGTTTTCAAGAGTGACTAGTGATTTTGGGTGCCTGGGTTTGAGGCATTTTTAAGGAGCCTGATTTTCAGAGGCCAGGTGCTCAGCACTTTCCCAAAACCTGGCCCCTTTAAGGTGTCTCAGGTTGGGCATCCAAGAACAGAGGCATCCAAAAATCATTGGGTTTTGAAAGTTTTGGCCCTCATGTGTAACAGAGAGAAGGCGTGTTACTGTCCCATCAAAACAGCTATCCCCCTCTCTGTCGGGTGAAGATGTATTTCTTGCACTTTCAAAAAGTCTGTGTTTGACCTAGTTAGAAACCGCTTTGTGGTATGGCACAAATCACTGGTTGGTGACCCAGTTTGGGTCAGTTCTGCTAACAATCACCTCCACTAAAACATCCCTGCAAGCCAGAATGAAGCGAGCTGCAATCTGATGTTCTCCCCCCTTCCCCTAAGTCAGATAGAAGAATTTGCCTTCCCCAGTTCTCAACTACTCTTAGCAACATTTTAACCACACACTAGCTGTTAGCAAACAGCATTGATAGCTGCCATCATGATTCAGGCCATTGAAATCATCACTGCACAAGTGGGACACTGCTTCTGCTACCACTGAAATCAACAGGAACAACAACAGCCTCCTGACTAACTGCATTTCAGATGGCATGTCATCTTCCTGGGGCCAGGTCACGTGTCCTCAGTAAGCCCTCCTCACTTTCAGAACCTGTCTCTTGTCCCTATCGATATTACTGCTGCAGAGTCTGGCCAACTGTATCCATGAAAGTAACGCGTGTGCCACCAGGGCCATCCATCTGCTTCTTCCAATCATGTGTTGCCACTAGAGACTATGTCCTCCTCCCCATCACACTGCCACCCTGCCTGTCCCCACAAGTTCTCCCAACAAGTCTTCTCCCTATGAGCCCCTTCCCCCCAGCTGCCTAAACCCACCTGTACACCCCACTCAACCCTTCCCCTCCTCCCCCTACCACAGCTGTCCTTCCCTCCCCATGTTGGCCGCCCCCTACCTTTCCTTTTCTGTGCTGAAAGGAAACACACATCACTGTAAGTTTAACCTTATGAAAGGGCTAATCCCAGGGTGCTGACTCTGCCACTGGAATTACTACAGTTCTAGTCTGTTTTCCTCCAGCACTAAACAAATAGTCATTTGCAGCTGTGTCTAAAGTCATTTCCTTCAGTGCAAGGAGAAGTATTTCTTCTCGCTGCCTTGATTTGGTGAGTGGAGTTTGTACAATGAACTAGAGGCATTTGTGTTTTGCTACATGTGGTTTAAAGATACACATCTCCCTCCCGATTCTGCAAATACCAAGAAAGTGAGAAGATTAATGATCTAGCCAGGCCGGAAATGCCCCAGGTCAGGACTTTTAGCCCTATGAAAGGCAGTATTAGCATTAAAATGCTATGAGCAGGCAAGGGAAGTGGAGAAAGTGACTGTGGTCAGCATCTAGGTGAGGAGGAGGGAACTGGATGGGCGAGACTCACTGCTGAATTGTCACCAGCAGAAGGTGCTGCCATTTCAGTACTTGCAAGAGGAAACAGAAGAATCCTGTTCTTCTGGGAGATGGGACTCAGCAGCATTGGGATGGCAGTGCCAGTGATCACAGGCCTGGCTCTGCTGCAGAAAAAGGGTCTGCTTACACTGCAGTCAGAGGTGTGACCACAGGAAGCGTACCCGGACTAGCTAGCTCAACTAGCTGTCAGTGAAGCCATGGCAGCATGGATTGTGCGTCCCTTCCGGGGACCCTGGGTTTGTACTCAAGTGGCTAGTCTGTGCTGCCCTGGCCTCACGGCTATTGTTATCTGAGCTAGCTCAGGTGTGTCTACGTGTGTTGCAGAGGCATCTCTGATTGCAGTGTAGACATACCCTTCCATACTCAGTCCGTCACCTGCCTCTCGCTGCCCTGTCACAATCTCCCTACCAGCCCCCTCTAAGTCCCGTAACCTGAGTATGAAGGAGTTGGGGCTCCCTTCAGTACTCTCATACCCTTTGGGTATGTCTACATGGCATTGTAAACCTGGGGCCAGACTCAGGTTTGAGCCCCAAACCCCTACTGTCTAAACACAGTTTGTCTGACTTTGTCTGTCAGCGAGCGACTCAGGACCTGGGTCGTCGGACCTGCCCAGGAGGGCGGATCTGAGCCTGAGTCCTGTTGTGACTCAGGTCCAACCCCTGGCATTTTGCAGTGTGGATTCGGCCCTAGTCAGGCCTACATAGTGCAATACGGATGGATTAGCACAGCTGTGAGACCTGGGTCCAGCGATTGCAAGCCCAGGCTTACAACGCAGCATAGATGCTCAAGCACAGCCTTGGAAACACCAAGACCACAAGCCCTGGTCCTACTGATCTGGATTTACAATGCAGTGTAGACATTCCCACAGAAACATCCAGCTCCCACCTGCCGGGCGTTGAGGTGAACAGAAGGAAAGAGACAAGAACACACCCCTCTCTGCCTCACTCCTACCATCACCTGCCTCTTGCTGCTCCACCCCATCTCCCTGCCAGCCCCCTTTAAGTTCTGTAGCTTCAGTATGAAGTGGGTGGGGCTCTTCTCAATACATGCACTATATATACTGGCATACGATTAAGGACCCCCTTTACCAACCAGCACATCACACCAAAACTTTGCTGCTCCCGTGTCAAATTCATGTTGCACAGCTATCCTGAAATTTTCAAGACTGGGCATTACATAGGAACTTGGGCAAGTCACTCAATCTCTCAGAGCCTCAATTTCCCCATCTTCAAAATGCGTACAACAGCACTGCTATCCTCCTATTGTTTGTTTGCCTTGTCCATGTGAATCCCCATTCTGCAATCAGACCAGCTACTGCAATGCCCTGGGCCTGTATAGAGGTCCCTGTCAAGATCACAAGTGCAAGAGTCTGTACTAATGAATCTCACTACAGTTAGGTGTCTCAGCCCATTAGGTGGCAGGGACTGTCTTGTACCATTTATTTGTACAGCACCTAGCACAATGAGGCCCTGATTCTAAATGCTTTTACTTGTGTGACAGGGCCCAGTCAAGGACTTGGGGGAGGGGCGGAGATGGGAGGAGGGAAAAAGACAAACTGTTGGGCTGGGATCTGCACACACACAGTCCTTGCTCCATAGAGCTTAACACTCTACTAGAGAGGGGTGCCTTTAGGCTACTGACAAGTTATTATTAACAAGAACCATAGCTTGTGGATATGCAAGTATCATTTTGTTTTCTGTGTACTGCACTTTTAAATGTAAGGTCCCTCTGCTGGGGGAATAGTGTAGTGAGGGGGTTTAGGAAGGGGAATCGCAGAGGGACCCATGCAGCACCCATGAGCCAGAGTAGAGCATGCATTTGTTCTTCACCTTAATCACCTTTCCTAGCTGGGAAGGACATGTTTGGCTCTAGGACAATGAACAATTCTAGAAATGCACCATGACAATGTAACCAGCACCTAGTGGTTATATGCATCAGGCTGGGGGTTACAGCAACTTCCTACAGCACAGCTAGGGTAGGGGGCTGCAATCTGGTGCTCCAAAGCCTGGCTTTGGCTTCCCACTTAGGAGCTGTCTCTCTCTCTCTCTGCAGACAGCCTGCAAAGGCAACAGTTCAGCCCTTTCCATCCCCCTTACCTCCAAGAGAAGGTCATGGTCTTCCTTGAGGCCATCTTTGCTTTCTAGAAACACAGAGGCTTTTCCTCTTGCTCTGTCCTTTCCAAAGGGAAGCCAATCATCTCCCTTAAAAAAAAAAAAAAAAGGCATACAGCTATGGGGAACTCTGAATGGCAGGCAAAGAGAGCCCAGGGCATGGTAAACCAAGCATTCAGGCAAAGAAGTGGCTACCCCTGCTGTTTAACTTGACTGAAAGAATGGTTCTTTTCTGCACAGGATTCAAACTCAGCTTTCAACTGAACAAGCAAGAAACTTACTCCCAAAGTCCTTTAGTCTCTGACTAGCTGCTCCCTTCATCACAAATAGACATCAAAAATCACCCAAACAGGGCTATAACTTCCACCTGGCTTCTGCAGGCTCACTGGTGAGTTCTGTGTAACTCTGTTCCCTCAGCAGCAATCAAGGGTTAATTCTCTCCAGCTGGGTTACTTGGCAGAGGGGATGAGGGCCAGCCCTCACTACTTCTTAACCCCTTATTGGCCCTGAGTGCAGCCCTGTGGGGAAGCTAGTTGAAAATTAGTGTGGTGATTTTGTGAGAAAATTCCAAATTAATTTCTGGAGAGAGCAGGTGGGTGAGGTAATATTTTTTTACCAACTTCTATTGGTCAAAGAGACGAGCTTTTGAGCTTACACAGAGGTCTTTCACCAACAGAAGTTGGTCTAATAAAAGGCATTACCTCATCCACTTGGTCGCTCTCATATTCTGGGATCAACAGGGCTACAACCACGCTACAAACTAATTTCTGGTCTGTGGCTCTCAAAAGGGAGCTTTTGTTTACTCCAGTTTTTTTCCCCCCTCACAAAAACGTGTATTGAGAATTTTTGGTCTTGAAAAATCTTACAATTCCCCCTCCCCCACCTCAGGGTTTCCACTTTGGAAAGAAAAGGGAGGTGGCGTGGGGGCAAAACCCCATTTTATTTTCATGTTTGGCTTTGGTTGAAAAAAATTGAAAAATTTGAATTCATTTTAAAAAAGGGCCTTTCTCCCCCCCCCCCCCCCCGCAAGGGAAAAATGATTCATTCACAAAAAATTCAAGCAGTTCAGAGGGGTATTAAGGCTATTGCCTGTGACAGTCTGGGGCAGGCTGGCGTCTCCCCCTGAACCTCTGTGGGCCAGAATCTCCCTCCCCTATTCACAACCACTTACTTCATTAAACAGCCTTCTGTTCTGTTTCCCATAACTCCTTACAGTAGGTAAGATTCTTGGAGATGCCTGTGGTCTCTGGAACATTAGCATTTCTGAGATATAGCTGGTATGTTATATTTAGGGCTGGGTGGGGAGATGGTTCTCTTGTCCTGTGAACACGTATTACTCAGCCCACGCTGTGCCAATCCACAGAGGATATGAGTCTACCACAGCTAGCCTTGGCTTGTTAGGTTGAGTCATGCTTTTAGCTCTGGACATCCCCGGGGTCAATCCCTGGTGTGTCAGCCAAGACGGTGGCCATCACATCTACCCAATCAGAGCTGGACTAGCAAATGCAAGCCTGATGGCAATGGCAGAAAGTGTTAATTTACGTAACTCACTGCCACGTGATATTAATGAAGTGAAAATTTTAGAAAAGGATTTGATATTTATATATTTATATGAAGAACTATATTCACATTAGAAAATTATATATATGTATATATGAGGCTTAAATCCTCCTCCTAGGGGAGATGAGCCAACTGTTAAGTGCCTGGAGTCAGGAAGAAGCTGTGCCTATGTACAGGTTATTCCATAACTGTCCAGTATTGGGTTTCTAAAATTCTCTGTGAAGCCCCTGCTGTTGGTCAGCATCAGATAGGGCCCCACACTAAATGGGCAACATGACAGAATGAGGCATTTCTATGGGCAGGTTCACTGCATTACACAGAATTCTCATTTTTAATTATTGCTGATGCCAGCCTCCCATTGGATCTAATCTAGTCTTCTAAACTATCCATTGTGGATATTCCCATTACACCCATCGCTGTAATAATCCTTGGCCTTACAGAACACTTTTCATCCATAGAGCTCAAAATGCTTTACATAGGAGGTCATTATCATTACCTCCATTTTACAGATAGGGAACCTGAGGCACAGAGATGAAATGACCTGGCCAAAGTCATGCAAAAATCCAGGGACAAAGCTGGGATGAGAACCCAGGTCTCCTGAGTCCTAGTCCACTGCCGTATACACTAGGCCTCACTGCCTCCTTTAGTATGTGTCCCCAGATTATTTTGTTAAATCTGCAGAGCCACTGACCTCCCAGCTGTCTGCTATTAGGGTTTTGTTTTGGTCCGTTCCATTGAAAGACATGTTTCTCTTTCTCGCACATACTTTGTTCTCTTTCTATTGATCCAATGGGGTCTCATTAATTTGACAGAGAGGAAAATTAGGCTCATTAATGGAAGGAATATTTGCTCCTCCTATTCACAAGCAGAGTTTGGAAGTTCTAGCAGGGTTCTGACCTATATTCCAGGCTTTGGTATCTAGAATTCTCAGAACACCAGGGCCATACGTGGGCGACCCCTGCTCAAGGGAGGGGCACAATGATAGGGGCCCCATTGTGAAAGGCGATGTGCTGTGTGTCCTCATTATTGATGAACAAATAATTCACTTTTCAGTTTGGGGGCTGAACCAAAATAAATAATTAAATCAATTGGTCTTTTTTTGTTTTGTTTTTTTCTCACTGAAATGGGGGAAAAAAACAAAAACCAAAAAACCCCATCTTGGATAAAAAACCCCACTCATAATGAAACAAAACACCGAAACCTTTTTTTTTTTTTCATTTTGCTTTTTAGTTTTTGGGTGGCTTTCACCTTTTAAAAAAGTAAATAAATACAGCTACATTTCAAAATGAAATGCCATTTTGAAACAAACAGTCAAATGGGTTGTTTCAAACTGGCTGAAATGAAGCACTTTGACTTTAAAAAAAATCAATTTTTTTTCTGCAGAAACTATTCACCACCATCAGCCCAAATTCACAGATAGTCTTGGTGCCCCCAAAATATTTTTTGGTAAATTTATTATTCACCAAAGCAATTTTGCCCAACTGTAATCTTTGTCTCCCTCCAAAGTCATGACTTGGCCAAGTCAGAGCAGCCACATGGGTGTTGAGGCTGCTCAACATCTGGTCTGAACAAAATCCAAACTTCCCCAAGTTGGTGGGAATTTGGACCTGGTGTTCTAGTTCATGCAGTAATGGAAAAAGGTCCAAGTTGCAAACCTCAGATGTGGATCCAGATCCAAAGCCCTTTGGTATCAGATTTCCAGTTTAGGCCCTTCCTACTCTGAATAGTGTGAACGTGCCCATATTCTGAATGATTGCTGGAGGTTTAACTCTGCAATGCTGGCTATGCTCATTTCTGGATACCAACAACATAATTGCTAATGACCAAAAATTCCTAGGAACTCCGTTCCTGGGGCAATTGCAGATACTGGTGTGTCACAGTCAGCAATCTGCCCAAGATTTCCCTGCATTTATTTAGCTGGTGTAACACAATGGAAATTCCTGGTTTGCCACTGAGCTACTGTATGTCTTGTTTAAAAACAAACTTGCATGTTTAGAAATTCCTTAAGAGCTGCATCTCCTAGCATATAAGCACTTTCCTGGAGCCTTTTGTTTTGTCAGCTGGATGCTGACAGTACAATTGTCCTTGCAATGTGCTGCTCTGTCAGTTTGGGAAGTGCTGATCTCCCTCTCTAGTGTTTAAGGTCCTCTAGCCTAGCGGCCCATTACTATATCTCTCAGCTGTCTGTCCCACATGAAAGGTGTGTCCTGCAGCTCAGACCTCTATCTACCTGTGGCCCACGCACAAGCTGCTAGGAGCTCTCTTGATTTACCCAGTGATGGTGCAATGTACAATAGGGAGTGGTTCCCTCACAGTCAAAGGGGAACAAGCTAGATAGGACCTTCTCACTTCTGGATCCATGACCAGTCTGATTCTCAACTCCTCAGACTGGCTAGGACTCTGTAGACTGCACTTCAGACCCTAGGGACATTATGCCATGTGCGGAGCAGCCTGGGGTACAGAGATTAGCTTTCAGCATCACGGGCATAACAAGTGAATACGTTTAGGATTCCCATGAAGCCCCATAAATCTCTGCATAACTCAGCCCAGGGGACAAACTCTCCAAGGTGCTGGCGTGGACTCTGAAGTGTGTTGGTTACGATGGAGTGGAGACTCTAAGATACAATAACTAAGGGCTGCAGTGCATTTGGAGAGTTGTCTGCTCACTAAGCTCCAAAGAGCAAAGAGGGGTTGCAGGTTCATTACTGCACATGGGCACGGTGGAGTGGGGTGGAAGGCCCTGTCTGAACTCTGTCTGGTTTTGATCAGCGCTATTAATCTTTGAGAATTAGAATTAAAGAAAACAGCAGGCAAGGCCAGTCCGCTTGGGAAAAGCGGCTGAGCTGACGGGGACATGACTGGCGGTGAAAAAAATGTCAAGGGAAAGAGTCATGCGCTGGCAGGGAGATTTCTCTCTGTATAGCGAAGATCTAACTAGTAAGAGCGTTCCACTGCTGTCTCTGCAGAGGGGCTCAGAGCAGTTCATAAGCGTTAATGAAGCCACATCCTGGGAGGGAAGTATCCTTGTCCCTGTTGTACAGATGGCTCAGCTGAGTCACAAAGAAGTGAAGGACAACATCGAAGTGTCCACTCAGTGGGAGCATCTGCAGGTGCTAATTATCTCTGCTGAGTCCTGAGATGTCTCATGTTGAGCACTCGAAATGAGCGGGCACATTTGAAAGTCTCAGCCAAAGTGACTTGCTCCAGATCACTCTGAGCAGATTTCTAGGCTCTCAGCATTAGACAGCTCTCCCTACTGCAGATACATTCCAGACATCTCTCCAGCCCCTGCAGTTACCACTGCAGTAAAGAGCCAGAGCAGCTAAGATAGGAAGGGACAAAGAGTCCTGTGGCACCTTATAGACTAACAGATGTATTGGAGCATGAGTGAGTGGGGATTCACCCATGAAAACTCATGCTCCAATCTGTCTGTTAGTCTGTAAGGTACCACAGGACTCTTTGCCGCTTTTACAGATCCAGACTAACACGGCGACCCCTCTGATACTTAAGATAGGAAGAAAGCTCTGTGAAGTCCGATGCAACGAGTTTGAAGCACTTGAGAGAGTCCTTGAGAGAATGGGACTGGCTAACCCAGGAGTGCTCCGCTAAAGGACAGGTGGAATGCTGCTGCTGTATATTAGAGAGAAGGCTATTGTTATTCCGGTTTTTCAGAGCATCTCAGCCCATCTGTAGGCTCTCACACTGGGGAGAATAATTAAGACTACCATTTTGGCATGAACATTTTTAGTGAATTTCACCATAGAGGTGTGGAAAAAAAAGATAAGTCAAGGAAAGTCACCAAATAATACAGTTCTCACTATAGCAACATATACAGGAGTAAAGTGGGGATGCTGAAAGGTGAGTGGGTGGTGGTGGTTGGGTGTCCTACTGTCCTGAGCCTGTCTCCCAGCTCCGGGCATTACAACCTGGCACACGGGGTTGCAGCACCACTCAGGTTTGGTATGTCTGCCCCTCCATCTTTGGGGATAGACAGCTAAACCTGAATGGTTCTGCAACTCTACGCACCAGGTAGTACCCCACTCAGTATGGGGGACTAACCAAATGCATTTTTACAACCACTTCCAAGATTTCACAGACTCTATTCAAATTCACAGTTTCTCCAGGACAAAATCATAGCTCTGCGTATAATAATTAGTGGCATAAAATGTTGGATCAAATTTCCCCCTAGTGGCTGGCCCCCTTACTAATGCAGCCGGCTACTTACCACTAAAGGAGTTACTCCTTCAGCTGAAGGTCAAGAGGCTTGTTTTTTTGGTGCTGAAGGTCATTGATTCCCACTAAAGACTGCTGTGTCTGTACGTGTGCATGCATGGTCCATCATATTGCACTCATCTGTAAGAGTTACTGCCCACGGTCCTGGAAATCTACAAATGCGCCCATCATCTAACAATATTCAGCCCCTTCTAAGCACAATAAGCAACAGAAAGGATACACTCCGAGCCTTTAAAAGATGACTATGTCAAATGTGGTTGTACAGCTTGCTTAAACTATACTACTTGAAACTTAAACTACTTTAACATTTCTAGATGGAGTCATTTTTTAAAGCATGCTCCCATAACAGCTGAATGGCAAGTATAATAAAAAGCCAGGAAGCTCTGCTGGGTCTCATTCAGCATATGATCCATTAGAAAGAGGCTCCAGAGAGTTTGGCGTCATGGAGGCAACACTGTTTCGTGGTTAGAGAAAGGGGTGAGGGCCACCAAAAATCAGGACTCCTGGTTTTCATTCCTAGCTCTGCTAAGGATTTGCTGTGTGACCTCGATCTAGTCATTCAACTTTTGTGCCTCAGTTTCCCCAACTGAAAAACATAAAAGATAATAATTCATACATTATAAGGCCAGAAGTGACCTCTGTGAGCATCCAATCTCTGTGAGCATCCAATCCAATACAGACTGTATAAAACTTCCCTGAATTAATTCCTGTTTGAATTAAAGCATGTCTGTTTGCATCTCAGAGTCTTTGGAGGTTCAAGTATCTATGCATGATAACAGATGCCACAGACATTGTCTTGAGCACCTCCAGGTTAGATAAGGTCAAATTTAAGAAAAGAGAGAGATTTGGCTGCCTTGTGCAGCCCACAGAGCAGAGCATGGTTCATTTTGCAGGGACAGATTCTGTGGAGCCTAACTGGAATAAAGGTCAAATTTTTAATGAAACAGAAGTGTAGCATTCTAAATTTAGAAGCACTTGTAATAGTTTTAAAAAATTTAAGTGCATCTATAGCCCCAGGGTGATGTTTCACTCTCTGTGTTTGTTCTCAGTGGGCCAAATCCGGATCCCATTGAAGTCAATGGCAAAACTCCCATTGAATTGCAATGGAAACCATGTTTGACTCACTGTCTTTTTTAAGCTTCAGAGTAGCAGCTGTGTTAACTTCCCCTTCTGTTGTCCATTCAATAGACTGTTACATACGCATAAATGAGATATGCTGTGTGCATTTGATCTGTTGATGCTGGCAACTCTCTTTCCTCATGACCCTCTGCAGGTGCAAAGAGGAAAGGTTAGGGCTTGCAGAATATCTGATTGAGATTGCCTGAGACCGTGGGCCAGATCCTCAGCTGGTGTATATAGATTGAACTCGATGTAGCTATACTGATATACATCAGTTGAGTATCTGGCTCGGTAGTTCTAACACTCTTCTATTGCAATACAGTCCGTGCAGCGCAGACGTCCTCTGCTGTGCTCTCCAACTAGAGTGCCCACATCTGAACTGCTGTCCAACTCCGTGAGGCGCCACGCAGCGACCCAGCAAAGAACTGCAACGTGCCTCGTACGCCCTTCCCTATTCGTGCTGTGCCGATCACCATTGACTGTGAATGCCTTGAGATCTTTGGACTGAAGGTGCTACAGAACGCACAGTGCGTTATGGTTATGTATTAAGGATGCTAAACCCATGCCGCAATTTATTTCTTAGCCAACAAAATGCTTGAATTGTAAATAATCCACCTACAAAATCCCTTCCACTTTTCAACCACGCAGAACACAAATGCTCACAATACAATCCTGGCGTTGCCAAGGGAGGATGGATAATGCCTTGTATCGTTGCTAGGGTCTCAGCAGCTCACTGTTGCTCCTGTCAGTCACTTGGGCCCTAATAAAATCTACCTCCCATCAAAGGCAAGAGGAGTGGAGCTGTATCGTGCTACTAACATGTTTCAGGGATAAGCAGCAATTGGGGATTTTTCATGCCCTCTGTCAGGCCATTCCACTGCCATTAAGCACAGGACGTGACAGACTTCGGGTAGCACTCTCTTTGTTGACTTGTATAGAACCAAGAGATATTAATTTTGTGATAGCATTGTATTAAAACACAATCCCAGTGCCCCTGCTCCTGCAAACCCTTTCTATAAGCAGCGGAGGCTATTTGGGTCCATTGTTCTCAGCCTGTACGCGCTCTGATGCTGGAAACAGATGCAAGAGGCGGCCTGTCCTCTCAGAGCCCACCAGGAGCACTACACGAAACACATCCAGTTTGAAGTCAGTTTTTGTTACTCATCCCCGTTAAGCCGTGCCAACGAAATATGGCAATTTCCCTGATTGGTCTGGAAATCCAAATGTGCCAGCTTCACTTTATAGCATTACAACACTTCACGGATCCAGATGAAGATCTCAAAGCTTTTCGTAAACATTAATGAAGCCTCACAGCACCCTGTGGAAGGCTGAATGGCCTTATGATAGAGGCAATTCATTGCTCTGCCACTAAATCACAGGTATCCCTTGTGCTCAAGGGTAAATGGTTTGATCTCTTTGTACCTCCATCCCCCACCTGTAAAACTGGGATGACAGCACTACCTTGCCTCATAGGAATGTTTGGAGGGGAAATGCCTTAGGATTTCCCCTTCTAAACCAAAGATGCACCTGAAACAAAACATGAATTCAACCACTCCCAATCTTCGGGGAAGTCTAGATCCCCCTCCAAACCACAGGTAGTCGTAAGTTCAATAGAGGATGGAAGAGAAGGGAGTCGTCATGCCATATTTGCCATAGCTGTGGGGAGGAGTCTCCATTGCTATGCATCGACTGTGCGCGTCACTGGTGTTGCGTGACAGCCAGCTTCATTTGCGCAATGTTAGTACTGCGCTGTTCTAGACAGCATAATGGATCCAAATAAGAAGAGCAAAGCGAAACACCCCCAGCCTCTGGGGAAATTCAGATCTCAGGCTCAGCTCTGCGGAGTAGGTGTATCCCTCTGTTGAAGAACAGAGGATCTTGATCCTAGTCTGCATTAAGATACGAAACTTCTCAGACAACTCTGAGGGAAGATTCTCTTCTAGGGCTTTCAGCAGCCGGTCACTGGGATCAGGACTCCTGGGTCCTGAAGGGAGTATTACATAAGCCAAGGGGGCAGAGTCAGCTGCCAGGACAGTTCAAATGAAGCCCAAGCACTCAAATCATCAGCAGAGAGTCTCCCATTCTCCATAAACTGGGAGGGGGAGGATAATTTCTAGCTACTCTGGAGAGCCCCCTCCTTGACCCTCTATCTCTCTGGCCTACCAGGCAGGAACCCTTATTTCTGGCTTCTTGTTAGTCACCGGCTTGCTCCCAGTTTTAAGGGGCCCAAGGGCTGTAACAAGAGCATTGGGCCACACATACCTGCTCCAAGACTCAGTGCTGTGTCACAACTGTCTAGTAGCTACAGCAGAGGCTTGAGAGTTGGGGTTCTAGGGTTCATTCCCAGCTGGGGAAGGGTGTTGTAGAGACATTAGGACTGCAATAGGGACTTTCACATTTTATACCTGGCTCTGCCACTGATTGTGTGACCTTGGTCATGTCACTGAACCTCACGGTGCCTGCTATCTGAGGTGTGAAATAAGGCTGATTAACGTAAAGCAAACCCAACCCATGTCAGACACCAATAACAGGCTTGTGACCGAGGGCACCACTCCCTGCCAGCCCTGCAATCGCCTCCGGGTGCCTTCTATTTTTACTAAGCAAGTGATTAACACTTTGGGCCTGGTTTGTGTGCCCACTTCATATATTGTTCACACGTAATTTACTCCTAACACCTCTCAATGGCTTCTAAGATAGGTGTGAAAGGGTTCCTAATTTAGACAACCACATGCTCTGATAGGAAGAGGGGAAAACAGGGATGCTGTCAGCACTTGGGCTTACACAGGGGAAACCAGATGGCCCTCATCCATTCTGCCATTTACGGGCAAAGGAATACAGTCCAGTTCCCCAATTCTTCGCAATTGCTGTTTGGTTTCTGCTTTCTCTCTCCCCAGCCCCAAACATGTGGGAGTAAAGCCAGTTGAGAAGAGAACCATGTAAGCACAAGGCCCAGTTCTTTCGATTTAGCCCGTGCTGCTTGTTTCCTGCAAAGTGCTCTCTTTCATGGCTGATCTTATGGTTTCAATAGGCTTTGGACTGGGCCCAGGTCATCCTTGGAACCACCAGCATTTACACCAAAGTCCATGTTGGCAGGAGGTGGGCCACATCTCCAGCCAACTTGGAAGCCTCCACCTGCGATGGAGACATTTGACATGGAAACCTAGGTGCTGACTTTACCCAGATCCTAGTGTTTACGGACAGTTACAATGAACGTCAACAGTTAGCTTTCCTCTCCCGTGTCACACTGGTTATTAATAGTCCCACATGGAAAATAAACTCCAGACACTGTTCCTGCGATGAAACATGCCAAGAAGAAGTTGGCCAACTTACATCCTAGATATTGTGATCTTGAAAGGAATTTGGATGCTTGCATTTTGGAACAACATGTACAAATACTTTGCTGGGGCCATTTGGAATGGGGATTTAGCACTTCCTGAGAATAAACATCTCCTTTCCCAGCCTTCACTTTCTCCATCTTCTGGAATTTTTCACTTCATTTGGACCTCATAGTCAAAAAAGTTCTTTCCTCAGAGGTAGAGTGAGACTGGAAGCCTCCTGTCAGATAGCATTACTTATGATAGAGTGAAGTTCACTTACCCAAATTACTGATAAAAAGACTAAAAAAATGGATAAAACTATTTCACATAGATAAGCAGATATTAAATGAATTGATGTGAGGTGACAATGATTTAGTGAAAGCCCTTGATTCACTACTCCTGTTGTAATCAGAACCTGTGTCCCCCAAAAAAGCCCCTTCCCAACCTCAAACACTCCACTATTCTGGATAAACAGGGGCCAGACAGCATAAGGAGAACAGAAATGAATCATTGGTGTAACAATTGAAGTCTGTAGGATTACACTGGGGGGAGGGGGCAGTCACTGTACTGAATTCAGTGGGTTTGGATCAGGGAAAATCACCCCCTAAAATCAATAAGGTATAGACAAGGGGTGAATTCAGACCAATGTTTTCAATAAACAAAAGACGTCACCAGTTTAATTGCCCCCGCCTCCCCCCCTGCAAAGTGAATGCAACTTTTTTGACAATTTGTTTCATATGGTTTTTATGGCCCTGAAATCTCAGTTTTCAAATGGCAAATTTTTGTGAAACTCCAGGGACCCGAATGTTATTCACAGTGAAGTGTGGGGAGCAGGGATGGGAAGAAAGAAAAATCAATGTCACTTTTTTGGCCTGAAGATTCATACTTGTGAATTTTGAAAAGCCTGTGAAACATGGAAATCACAACTCATTTCCCTCAAAAACCACATGGCACAGAGGAGTACGGAGCTGGGAAACCAGGAATTACTGTGTTCTGTCGTCAGAGTGCCCCCTGCCTGTATGATTCTTGAGAATGTTACAAACATGAGTTAGTATCAATGTCTCCATTCTACAGATGGGTAGACTGAGGCACAGACAACATGACTTGCCCAAACTCATATGGCAAATCAGTGTCAGATTCTCATTCTGGTTGTACAGATTAGACATAGCTCCAGAACACAAATCTCTTCATGTAAACTGTTCAATTTCTCTCTGCCTCACTTACCAAACCTACAAACTGGGAAAAATACTGACCTTCCAACCTGTGCTGCAGACAGCTTGAATCCCATCATTGCTCCCATTTTACAGACAGGCCTTGTCTACACTAGAAAAGATTTGCTGGAGTAGCTATACCAGCAAACAAGCCTAGAGTGGAGATGCAGCTTGTACAAGCAAAAGAGTGCCTTTGCTGGTACAGGTTATACCAGATGCCCCACCCCAAGAATATAAGGTATGCTGACAAAAGGATAACTATGTCTATACCAGGGCTTTTGATAACACAGCTATGTCTATTAGGGGTGTGATTTTTTTTCCAATCTCCTAACTGACATAGTCCTGAAACTATGATAGCAAAACTTCTAAGTGTAGAACAGGCCATAGGGGATGAGATATGTAAAGAGGTGGGTGGGCAGGCAAATGTAGTGGTCTCCAAACTGACCATTCACTACTGGGTGCTCGCTGGTGGCCCATGGACGAGGGCTGGACACATGGCACTGGCTCCTCCTTTTGGTTTGCAGCTGTCCAAGCTTATTAGAGTAGCAACAAATATTTTCTGGACAGTGTTGCCAACCCAAGAAGCTAAAAGCAAAAACCATGAGTTAGACACCCTCATCACAAGATTGGCCCCCAAATCCTGAGATTTTTAAAGATTATGTTGCATTTTTTGGTCTGTCATTTGATTTTTGAACATCCTCTGCCTGTTCTTAGGTGCTGGAACTAAAACGGGGGAACGCCTTGAAGTGATTTCCGTCCTATACAGGGTTTACAGTTTGGTTCAGTGGCTCTAAGCACCCCCCACCCTATACAAATTGTTCCAGCCCCTCTGTGCCTGTTCCCTGTGTGTGTGACAAGTGTCACTTTTCCACATGGGCACCTGTCCTCCTATTCACAATCTCAGAATGTCTGTATGGCAACTACTGCCACTGCTGATGTGGAAATTTCAGTAGATGAGTTTGCAAACCTCTAGTCTAGTGTGTCAGGTGTAGCCTGTTCCTAGACCTGGGAGCTGAGAGACTTGGGCTGTGATTTTCAAAGCCCAGCTTGGGATATCTTAAAGGACCCTGGATTTCAGCAGCTGCCTCTGCACTCTCTGAAACTCAGGCCTCTAAGCTGTTTCATATTGGGCACCCAAAAATGGAGGCACACAAAATCACTCGTCGTTTCTGAAAATCATGACCCCTGGGTTCTGTCTCCAGTATCTCGCTATATTTGGTTTATGCACAGTGCTGCTCACATTAAAGCCAATGCATTGATAGGCTAGCAGTATGGTGCTTATTTCTTGCTCTTTATTTTGTATTTGGATTCTGTTCTGCCTCATGCAAAATGACATTGGTCTAAGCACAATGGCAATTTTTCCTTTTCTTTTTTTTAACTAATGTCACAAATGTGGAACTGGGTGGAGCTACAGAACACTCAATCAAAGAGATTATTTTGTTGCACATTTCCAACTTTGCTACAATTTTCATTATATTTTATTCAGGACATCCATCTTAAAGAACTGACACTGAATAATTTAATCTTTGGCAGGTTTAGAATTAAGATGCAGGTTTGTTAATTTCAAAAGAACATCCGAGATTGGGATTGGAGGATCACATTAGGAACTGAACATATTTACCAAGAAAGCTTCTGTTTCAATCAGTAACATAAATCTTTGCCACTCTTTTTCCTCTCTGGGTTCTGGTAGTATGGGAACGGAGGACTCTCATTACAGCCTGGAGAGAGTCCCTGGAAAATCATCTGGAGAAGGCGAATATTGCAGAGAAGCTAATGCTATTCAGCTGGTCTTCTACTTTATTCAACACAGAACTGGGCTACACCAGCTCTGGCTTCTACACATCAGAGACTGAATCTGCAAACAGTACATAACTCCCACTTAAGTCAACATGAGTTTTGCATATTTGATGGATGCAAGCACAGATTCTGATGTTCCTCACATTGTGGACTTGATTCTTAGCTGGCAATTGACTTCAAGAGCACTATGGCTGATTTACACCAGCTGAGAAATCTCGCTCTGTATCTAATTTTCCATGAGCAAGGCTTAATTCACTCCTTCAAAGCAGGGAGCTCTCAATGGTCACGGTCAGCAGAGGGATGGAATTCCAGATTGCAGTCTCCCTTAAAGCTCGTCTTTCCTTGCAGGAGAGGGAATGGTTACAAAGTGCATATCCAAAGTAAGAACAATGGGAGAGCTGAGAATGGGAATGAAACCTTCTGTCTTTTGTGCATCAAGGGTGAAATTCAGCCATTGTTAGATGGTCCATTGCACCACTTAAGGCCTCAAATATAATTTATAAATCTGAAGAAACAGCTTTTCTGATGGCCCTGTACAGAGGTGGATTTCAGTCTGACTGAATGAGACCCTCACTGAACTCAGTAAACAAAAGATTAGAGCTGCTTGGAAATTTTTTCCCCCCCTCCATGGAAAATTTTTATTTTGGTGGAAAAAGTCAAAAGGAAATATTTGGATTCTGACGTGCTCTCAGGATGCCTCCTGGGACTTGCAGTCCAGGTGCCTCATGCCCCTGCTCTTCTCAATCAGCTGGGTTCCTTGGGTGGACTACATTTCCCATGATGCCTCATGTGATCTCCCTGGGTGAGCCACTGTGAGGGATCTGGGGAGTCCCTGACTGTAACACACCATGGGAGATATAGTCTGACTCAAGAACCTGGCCCATAAAAAGAGGATGGAGCGTAAGACATCTGAACTACAACTTCCAGGAGGCATTTTGGCAGCATTTATGAATGATTTTTGGGGGGGTTTCAGCTGAAACCTGAAAGCATTTTGGTTGTTCAGCTTTAACAACAAAAAGGTCCATTTTTTTTCCAGGAGCCAAGCTCTGCAAAAAAAAAAAAAAATTATTCATTTTGCCCAAACCCAATTTTCTATTGAAACAGATGCTAAATAGTCTTATATTAAAATCCAAAGGCCAAACTCATCCTTGGTGAAGCCCGCAGTAATTTCCATGGAGGTACATCAAGGACAAATATGGGCTATGAGATTTGGAAAGTATGTCTGTATTCAGTATTGATATAGCATTGTTTGCTGTAGAAACCAGACCCATGGCTGGTGGAGCTTTGCTGATTTACATCAAAGTCAGCAGAGCTACACTGATTTACGCCAGTTGAGGATCTGGCCCAAGGTAGGTAATTGTAGGGTGCCATTTACCCCTGAGTAGAGCAGCTTGCACAAGACCTGTGCTCCGCTTCAGTCCCTCTAAAGTCCTAGTTTCAGAATTGCTGTGGAATTCAAGTGATGTCCAGGCTTGCGCTGGACTTCTGGGTGAATTTCATCCCTGTTAAGTATCCATTCCACGCAATGTATTGCAAGATTCAGAGCTGAGGGCCAATTTCTCCCATTCTCCCACCCGCTCAGCAATGCTGGGTCTCCAGGATAACAGGAGGCGTGGGTCTTTGACTTTTGCTATGTATCTTTTATTAACCATTGGCTGAGTCCCAGCCAAGAGGCAGTAGCACTAGACACTTGCATGGGCAGTTTGCTTTCTTTTTTCCTCAAGATCCATTTTATAGAGAGAAATGTGTCTGGGTATCTATTGGGTTAACAGCCGGATCTGCAAATTCTTCTGATCTGCAGTTGAATTATCTAACAATCAAAACTGCTGGATTTTTGCATTGATCTTATCTTCCTAGTCGAGAGGTCAGAGATTAGCAGCTTGGTTTTAATGAGCTGTGTCCTGTGAATTTCATAGTCCCGTCAAGTCTAAAAAGGGAAACCCACAGGGGAAACATTTTCATTTTGTTCCTCTTTCCTGGACCGTTTGTCCCACACATTGCATGTGGCAGTTTGCAGCTGGTGAAAGGGAAAGACAATTAACTCATTCCCTACACAGGCTTTTTATAATAAAATATTTATTAAGATTGGGGCTCTCCTCATTTGAAAAAGGGAACAGTTTGCTTTACTATATGCATGAGATATTATATTACACAAATATACTGTAGCAGCTGCCTCAAAGAATTAATGTGGTGCCTGTCTTAGAAAGCCACAAACACAATGAAGATATCATGAACAGATAAGAATCCATAAATACTCTCTCTCTAACCCAGTCTCACACTTGCAAATTAAATATATGCAGAACTACTGCCTACCCACTTTGCCCCAAGAAAATAAGGGCAAAAATACATCACAGATGACACCTAAACCTTTCCATTTCAAAACCACTTTATAAAAGTGCAGCTTGACTGTGGGGGTTTTTTTTTAAGTTATGAAAAATGTGTAGTGAGTGCTTTTAATTTTGCATGGCCAAAAGTAGCTGTTAGACCAAAATCATCATTTGTACAGTAGTGTTTCTTAAACACCTTTTAATTCTCTCAAATGTGGAGCAGGCCTGATGTTCCATTCAATGTAAAGTAGCAGTAACTGGATTGGGTAGAAAATTGAAATTTCTGTCCTTGCAAAATTCCATTGTTTCAAATATTCACCCACTTACTGGTGACAGAGAAATTTTAACTGGGGGTATTTGGAAAAGGAAGATATAATTGATGACTAGATCCTCAGTTGATTAAATCAGTGTAGCTCCATTATATGCCAGTTTACACTAACAGAGGTTCTTGACCTATATTAAACAGCCAAATCCAGAGCAATGTGAAGTTCCCTTTTTTAGATCATAAGCTCTTCCGGGCAGGGACCATGCCTTTCTATATGTCTGTAGTGCACTTAGCACATTTTGGGTGCTTCTGTGGTATGGCTAATTACTCCCAGTGAAGTCAGTGGGAATTGAATTGCTCATCACCTCTGAGGATTCCTTATTAGGTTGCACACCATTGATTAGCTTTCTACAGCTGAGATTTCCAAGAGTGACTAGTGACTTCATGTGCTTCCATTTTTGGGTGCCCACCTCAAGACATCTGGAAAGGGCTTGATTTTCATAAAGAGCTTAGCAACTAGCCTTTGAAAACCCAGGCCCTGCTGTAAGGGGTCTTACACTAAGCACCCAAGAGTGTGAGTCACTTCATATAACCTTGGTTTACACACACCTTTGAGGATAAAGATTGGTTTGAGCTGATTTAGTGCCAAATTCAGCCTCGCTTAAGCAAATGGAACTCTCACTGAAGTCTCTTGGCACATTAGTCAGTGACAGATGGCAGCATTAATTACACAGCAAAAACTCAATTCTTCTCTCACATGTAGTGGTGTAAGCCAGGAGTGACTCTGTTGAACTTAATGGAGTTGTGTTGCTGTGGAACTGTTGTAAGTGAGAGGAGATACAATTTCCTCCTCTCTGTCAAGGGAGACAGGTGGTAGGAGGAAGAGGAACATCCTCTGGGCTATCCTGTTGCTGATGAGGAAAATGGCCATAGGACCAGAGATCATCCACCATGTAGGTGGGAACAGACTGCAATCCTTATGGAAGGAGCTAACACTATAGAGCATAAGGGGCAGGAGCCAGTTACATATCTACTGGGGATGTTCTTACCCTGAGGGAATCACTTGCAGGTGATTTCTACCTCCTCTGTGCTCCCCAGTTGGATTACTAGTTCTGTTTGTGGCTCCTTGACCTTTTTGAAATAAGATGCTCATCTCTCCTGTTGGAAAGGTTTGATACCTCTGCTGTAAAATAAGGGGGCAGAAGGATAGCTTGAGCTGTGAAAATTACTGTCCGTGGTGCTGAAAGATCTAAAACAGATAAATCTTGCCCTGACCAAAAGTTGGTGCCCCAGCCTACTTCAGAATCTTGAGTTGAGGCATGTCTCAGCTCATCTGAATCCTATGAAGGTGCAAAAATTGAAAGGAAGGGTTGATTTAGGCTGATATAAATACAGGGCAGCATCATGGCTGCGGTGTGTCTGTGGAAGTCATGTTGGACTGAGTCAGGACTCTGCGTTTCAGTTCAATTGACTTGATATGTGACCTTAGCCAAGACACTACACTTTGGTCTTTGCAACTGGCTTAGCTGTCCACCACATTTATCTACAGGCATGTTGAACAATCTTCACTGGTTAGAACAGGTAGACATGATCATATATCAACTCAAGGGTCCCAAGGATATAAAGAAGGCACTGTCTTGAATTCCTTTTTACAAGGCTTTCCTGGAAATGATGGAATCTTCTCTATTTTGATTTAATAGGGAATTCAAATTATGCTAATATTGCCAAAGTTACCATGGATGCAATAACAGTCCCTTCAGTGACCACAAACAGCCTAGAGACATTTTGTTCCATGACACAATTAGCCTTTTTAGGTGTGTTCATTTCGTTAGCATAACAACAAACCAAAGAGGAGCTGAACAGTTCAGACACTCGTGATAGTCCCTAGCCGATGATTTAAGTAGTCATTGTTTGCTCTGCGTGTGTATTTTGGGGCTCAGTGAGGATAAGGGATGATAGGATATTTTCTGATGGAGCTCTCTCTGTTTATGGTTCACATGGGTAGCTCCTACCTCCAGAATGGAGCAGAGGATTGAAATGGGACCATTTCCCCCTCCCTTTGCTGGTTTTCCATTGTTCCCATATATTAGCATCTTCTTGGCAGCATGTTACATAAGATCAGGAGGGTAAGGTAACCCACTTCCACCTTGACCCACACTTGCCCTTTCAAAAGTTAAATAGGGGGAGGAGGGTTATGATCACCCACATTACTGAAGTTCATGTACATCAACAATAAAAGCAATACTGGCAAACTCTAGGATCCCATATAAGGTTCTTCTGAGTCAGCTTGTTATGGGCTTGAACCCTGCATGAAGATGCAGAATTGCTGCTGAGTCATGCTAGTAGGAATTGTCTCTGGAGAAAGTGAACTGAGGGACAAGGGCAGAGGAAGCCTAATTAAAGAGAGAGGGGCTTACACCACAAAGTTCTGATCTAGATCTGGATTTCCCCAGTAAAAGAATGTTTTGGTTCATCTCCAAGATATTTAGCTAGAAGCACTTGCTTGGTTCTCAAGTAATCTGAATATTATTAGAATTACTGTAGCATGTAGCAGCTACAGCTGAGATCAGAGGCCCATTGCATTAGGCCCTTGACAAACACATTGTAAGATACGGTCCCTATCCCAAAGAATTTACAATCAAGCAGACATGACAAAGAAAGTGGGGGAGACTTAAAATATTTGGGCTTCTCTGCACAGTGCACTAGTCCACACTGACAGGGTTTAAGTTTAAGTCTGCACCAGTGTGGTTCCCGCTAACTGGGCCATGTGGACCCTGCTTGTGTGCATATTAATGTAATACTGTAATTAGTGTAATACACAATAGGGAACTTTCAGTGCATACCAGCAGGGTCCACATGGACTGTTTAGTGCAGACTAAAACTTACACCCTCATTGGTGCAGAGTAATGCATTGTGTAACAAGCCTGTACTCTTGTTTAGAGGAGAGCTGAGGCCCAGAGGTTAAATGACTTGCCCAATGTCACACAGAATTGTGGCAGAACTGGAAATTGAACCCAAGTTTTCCCCAAGTCCCAGTCCAGGGTCTTAACCTCAAGTGCATCTTTCCCTATATGGAGATTTCTGAAGTAGTTTTCCGTGCTTCCATTAGCACTGTAAGTTAGAAGAAATATTACAGCAATATGAAACTGATAAATGTTAATGAGTTACTGCCCCTGTCTGTTTTCGTCCCTAGTTCTGCACCATTGTTATGCACCTAGTGCTGCGCACACATCTCTGGTCTCAATTTTTTGTTTCTCCTTTTCAGGTATTTGTGGGTAGTCGCATCAGAGCAGGTGGACTGTTGTTATTGTCTCACTTCACTAGTCTGCCAACAGCTTTTCGGTTAGCCTGCGTCTGAAGTGTCGAAGCTGTCGAGTACGGCAATATACAAGGTGTGCATGGTGCACACGGCTGTGGTGCCAGCAGAATGTTTTCTGTGCCCTGCACTAACACGGTACCCATGTGGCTTTGCAACTCCCCTATTCAGGATCTGCACTCTTGTCACTTCTAGAAGCCGTACTTGAAATCGGTGCCTGTAGCAGAGACTTACCCAGTCTGGCCTCAGGCCTGTTCCCAGCTTCAGTTTCTCCTCTCAGCAGTCATTTGCGGGCTGCTGTGGTGCTCTTATGAAGGAGCTTCAGTGTTTTACTAGCACTGACTTAACCCCTTCTTTCCTTGTTCACAGCCATGGCTCCCCTACCCCTACAGTGCTAGCATAGGGGAATCTACATCTACCCTGCACTACAGGTCACCAGCCTTGCAACTCTAAACAGTCAGGCTGTGCACCTCATAACCCTTCCTTCCAGGGGTCTCTTCCTGGCCCTTTTCTGGCTGAGTGCCTGCTCTCTACCAAAACACTCACACCCAGGCCTGTTCTCCTTTGCATCTCTCTCCTGGCTGCCTTCAGTCTGCCCTTCTATCTCCCAGCAGGCCTGGTTCTTAACCATATGCTCCCTTATCACAGGACACTCCTGCTTGGAGAGGTAAACTAGTCACAGGTGAGGCTCAGACTAGATGTCCTCAAAGGGCTAGTTTATGGCCTGGGACGCTGTCCCATTTTTCTAGGTGCTGTACAAACACCGAATAAGGGACAGATCCTGCCTCAAAGAGCTTACAGTCAATGGCCCTAATTCAGGAAAGCTTAAAGCTAAACATATGCTCATGTATTCTCCTGACTCAGAGCCTAAGTAGACATGATAGTGAACAGAAAGGAAGAGAAATAGAGGCACACAGAGGGAAAGTGACTTGCCCAAGTTCACACAATAAGTCAGTGGCAGAGCCAGGAACAGAACCCAGCCCTCCGGCTGCTGGCCTAGCCACTGAGCCACACAGCAACCCTTGCTACTACATGTAATCAGCTGTAGCACTCTGTGCTAAGCTAGCTATTCAGTCATACCACCACATCAAATTCATCATTAGTCTAAATGTTTATTATTTATATTGTGGTAGCACCTGGACACCTGAGCCCCACCATGCTGAGTGCTGTACAAAGGCATAACAAAGAGACAGTCCATGCCCCAAAGAGCTTAAAACCTAACTGTAAGATGGCAGACCACAGGTCGGTAAAGCAGACAGACAAGAAGAGCACATGGTAACAAAGAGACAATTATGAATCAATAAAATTATATATTGTGAAATTAAATATGCCACAATACAATCAAATGCACTTCTCTCTGCTACTGTTTCATACAGCATTTGGGGAGCTGCTCCTGCCTGAATCATGATCTCTGAGTTCCCACTTCCTTCCTGTGCTAATCACTGCTTGAACTATGTGGCCTGTCTGGTGATGAAAAGATGTCACATTCTAGGGAGAACAGAACCCAAATGAGCTTCTGTTTGCTTCCTTCCATCAGGAAAAGAATCTCCCTGTCTGTGCCTGGCATCTGTCTCTCCTCTTTCTATTCTGGGAGGAACAGAAACAGCTGAGCTCAGATGCTGTATGTGCGGGAGGCAGATGGGGCGTGAATTCAGTAGTGATTGCATTGCTCACTTGTTTGGCATAAAAATGATGGACAAATGATGAACAGTGAGAGATGAGCACAGGGAGGGGCTATTGTTATTTCATATTTCTCCCTTTAATATTTGTCATATTTGTTTCTATTCTTGTGATTTTCATTGTCATTCAACTGCCACTATTACCTCAATATTTAGAGTCTCATTTTGCCATCTTGACACATGCTAAATAGTACCTTACTCAACGAGCAGTTCCAGTGAACTGCTTTCCCATGGTGCATTTCTCTTGGCTTGGGGCAATGAAAACAACCAATCAGTTTCGCTCCCCAGTCATTTCCACGCTTAGGTTCTCATGTACTACCTCCATAATGCAATGTTTGGGTTGCAAAAGCAGCATGGTTAAAGTATTTGGTTTCCAACAGTCTCCACTGGAGTGAAAACATAAATTTGTGGAATGTTTCATTAGCCTGGGGTTCTGTAACAGTTTAAGTATGCAAAATCTAAATCAATGTGGCAATTTGTGGACTAAGACAATATACCATGTGAGCAAATTTTTGAATAAGTTATTTGTGCCTCTCATTTGTGACCAGAACCTCAAAATGCCTTACGCCACAAATACAATGAGTTCGGTGGTTTCTTAGCCTAATGGCTATGGCCCAGATCCTCAGAGGTGTTTAGGCTCCTAATTTCTGAAGAGCTCTGTGCAAGCTCGAAAGCTTGTCTCGCTCACCAACAGAAGTTGGTCCAATGAAAGATATTACCTCACCCTGCCTTGTCTCATTGAAATCACTGGAAGTTAGGAGTCTGAATAGCTTTGAGGATTTGGGCCTATTTACGCATGTTACTAAAACACCACATCATTTGAGCCGGTTAATATTCTCCCGAGGAGAAACTGCTGGAGGAGCTACAGGTCAGAGCAAGGTGCATTGGCAGAGCTGTCTGGGGACCCCAAGACTGGAATATCAGAAGCTGCAGCAAGTCAGTCATGAGGAGCATTGGCAGAGTTATTACAGGTGGAAGGGGAGCAGGGCCAGCACAGCAGTGGGTCAGGATTGAGGAGCACTAGTAGAGCTGTGTTTGGAGCCAAGACTGAAAGAGCAGAGAGTCTTGCAGCTCAGGATTGAGGTGAATTGACAGAGCCTGACAGACGACATAAAAACAAACCCTACAAACATCTGAAAGGATCAGTGATATGTTTTTAACAGAGGAAGGTGCTCCTTGGCCAATATAGGATGCAATCTTGGCCGCAATTGATGTCAATGGCAAAACTCCCCTTGAACGCAATGGGGCCAGCATTTCTCCCAGAAGATCTGATTCTGCACCACTTCACACCGGGGGGGGATCAGGACTACTGTCACTGAAATCAGTGGAATTGCACTGGGACCAAGGTGACTGAAAAAAAAGAATCCGGCCATTTAATATTCCAGGGTGGGTTTCACAGCTGGTAGGAGCTTTATGCGTATTTCAATTGAAGAGTTGGGAGCCAAAGAAGGGAGCAGTTGAGGCTTGAATTAGCCCTCTGTTACAATTCTTCCTTTTCAATGTTAAATGAGATTCAATTAAATTCAATAGATACTCAATAAACCAATTGCAATTGTGCCGCCTCTTGCTCATGACCCCATCCTTGCTCCTACGGCCATTGCTTTGAATGCACTCTATACAGCCTCATTTAGGAGCCTCTGAACACTTGTCATCTCTCTTGGCAAATGGAAACTTGTTTATTTAGGTCTGTGCTACTTTGCCAGTGGCTCAGGCGAGGCTGTTTCTTCCCTGCTATTTCTCTGCGTGTTTGCCTAGCGCTAATTTAAAGGCTCAGCTTTCTGCTGAGCTCTGCACCTGCACCCTAATCACTGTCAGAAGCGCTAATGCGGCTACCCATCTGCTGCGTCTGCTGAGCTAGTTGTGTCATTTCAGGGGGTAGTTAGACGGACGAGTAACCTGGGCGTTAGCAAATGGCCATCTCATGTGTACCTTTATGTACAGAGATGTCCCTGACATTACCTTTTGCCAGTGCCCAAAGGTGGGCTGACATTCAAATAGCATGTGAATAGAACAGCATAATTGAACAATCCTTTCTCTTCACATGAATAAGGCTTCATTCTTACTGGTTTATACTGGTGTAAAGGAGCTCAGGATTTAGTCCATAGTTTTTACTCATGTGAGTCGTCCCATTGTGCCAAATTCTGCACTCAGTTACACCAGTATATATTTATTTGGAGTAACCTTATTCACCCTGATTACCACCATTATCTAATCTAATCTATCCCCATACACACCATCTATTTCTATCTAATCTATCAAATGGTAAAAAAATACTGTTCTGTGTACTTTTAATATGTTCCATTAAGCTGATGAGGTATATAAGAACGACTGAGACAACAGATTTATAATAGACCTATCTAAAGCAGGCCAAACTTTTACACTTGAGTACAATAGAAATATCTAAATAAACTTCAGCGAGATGATCAATTTTTGTTGGTGAGAGAGACAAGCTTTCAGGCTTACACAGAGCTCTTCTGGGACCAACAGAGCTAAACCATCCCGGCATACATAAATACACTTTGTACTTTGAGTAACTGGTGTGCAAAACCTGGGTAGTCGCACCTACAATGCGGGTAGCTTGGTATGTCCATGAATAATTAGCTGCTTGGCAAACGCCAATGCAGAGCTTTGGGGTGTGCAAACATTTCTTGGGCATAGGTGCCTTTTGGGGCAGTATCTAAGGTGCATGTCCCTGTTTTCAATATAGGTTTATATTAAAATTTGATCTAAGATATTTAATATTAATCTCCCTCAAGCTTCCTGTCCCTCTTGTCTTCTACCCTCATAACACTCATACTCACAGAGCTCTGTCCGCGGTCCTTTCCCCAGCTCTGCAGCATCTCCTCCTGCTCCACTCTTTTGCCCAGACACCTCTGTTTTGATCTGCAGGACTCTGCTATTCCAGTCTTGGGCTCTCCCCACACAGCTCTGCCACTCAGCCCCCATTCTTTAGCATCCTCTTGCTGTTCCAATCCTGCCCATTCCCAAAGAAGAATTGTCGGCATGGAACTAATAATGATGCCAAATGAGGTTGGGTTTTGTGGGGTGCGGTTGTGGAGCTGATTTTGTTTACGCCTTTAGTCCACTTTGGAATCCAGGTTTCCAGAGGTGAAAATTTAATGTATTATCTTCAGTGTTATTTAAAATGCAGGAATTAAGTTATTTAGGGACAAGTCCCCATGATGTTCTGTGAAAACTACTCTATCTTAGAGGCTGGATTAGCCTCTGAGAGCCCACTACCCTTCCTCCACAGGTGCAAAGACCCTGCAGCTGACATCCTTTGCCCCCAGTTCTAGGCAGGAAGCCCCAAATTCTACCCTGTGTTCCCACCACTGGGGCGCAGTGATAGAGCCATACCACTTCTGCAACAACAGGCTCCTGTGAGTCTCAGCCATGAGGGCAAGACAAGCCCCTTCATGACCTTCCCTTCCCGTGTACAGTTGTCCATGTGATAACTGACAATCGATTACCAAGTATAACTACAGGGACTGATCTCACAGCCCTTGCTCTGGAGATGTGCTTGGATCTACTCCCAGGGATCACAGAAGGAAAGGTTGCAGAGTATGATCCAAACTTTGGATGATTGATTTCACCTAGTAAAGACAGAGGCATGCACTAAACTAAATTCTTTTGTAGCATCGGGTAAAACATCCCATTCCAAAGGGCTTTAAAGGGGCCCCTGACATTGGCTACTTCTGTTCTTTTCTTTCCCTGTAGTTCACCCCAGGGAGAGACTTGGTTTATTGCACATTTTAAAAGATTATGAAGATAAGTGAAGACCTCCTCCCCAGAAGCATGATTTCTGCACATGCCACCAATTTCCCTGGTTCTTCAAAATGAATAAATAAATAACCAAATAAATTAGACTTGTTAATAAATTAGGGAAACAAAGAATAAAGGACCCAAGCTTTATTGTAATGAGCTTTTAAATATGGGTCTACTTCTGTCTTGCAAACTCAGATCCATCTATACACACACATGCACACACATCACGTACCACACACCAATCTCCCCCCTCACACACTCAAAACACACTACAACAAACACAAACACATCACTCCCATATGCACTCCTAATTACGTACACCCTACGCATGCTGCAAACACACACAAAAATATATACAACAAACACTGCAATTATTGCTACCCTGGAAACATACCAACACACAAACAAAATTACATAACTGAATGCACTCAACCTAACACACACATATCCTGAATATCCCCCACAAACATGCTGCATTTACACTCCTTGCTCAAAAATAACCACATATACTATTTACATGAGCCCTATGCACACACCAACACACATCAGTAGCTACACACACAAACACAAGGCATCCACAACCACATCCATACCAACATGGAAACCTATGCACCTAAATACCCCACATGGTACATATCAATTCCCATCCCAATACACAAATCTCCACAAACAAAGACTTACTCAATAGCCATTCACGCAAACAGCCCAAGCCCCGCCCCCCCCCCAGCATGCACCAGCACAGGTTTAATTTCAGTGATTTGTTTCCACTATGTGATCATTACAATAGTTTTGGATCAAACAAAGGCATTTTTACTGTGTGCCTTTGCTTCGTTTTTTAATCCGCCTGCATTTTTCTCGTTGTGGCAGGCTATTCAGGAAACACCTTCCTAATGCTGGGGAATTAATGAGCTGTGAGAGGAGATACAAAGAGAGAATTGCTTATTGTGAAGTCTTCCTTGTTCAGCTTGGTTTGGTTTGTGGAGGGGGGTTTCTCTTGTTTTTCTCAAGCAAAGTCACTTTAAAATCCTGTGTCCATTGTTTTTCCCCAGTGCAGGATTTTTTTAAACCCTTCTATTTTTGTCTAATGCCTCTGCTGCTAAAATATACTTAGAAAGAAGTAGACCTGGCCGTTGCTCCCCTCCCACATCTGTTCCCCTTTCATAGACTCATAGATTGTATTGCCAGAAGAGATAGTAGCTCATCTAGTCTGTCCTCCTATATAACACAGGCCAGAGAACTTCATCCAGTTACCCCCGTATTGAGCCTAGTTACTTGTGTTTGACTAAAGCATATCACCTTGAAGGGCATCCAGTCTTGATTTGAAGACTTCAAGAGTTGGAGAATCCATCACTTCCTTTGGTAGTTTGGTCCAGTGGTTAATCGCACTGTTAAAATTTATACCTTATTTAACATAAGAATGGCCATACTGGGTCAGACCAAAGGTCCATCTAGCCCAGTATCTTGTCTTCCAACAGTGGCCAATGCCATGCGCTTCAGAGGGAATAAACAGACCAGGAAATCATCAAGTGATCTATCCCCTGTCACCCATTCCCAGCTTCTGGCAAACAGAGGTTAGGGATACTTCACAACATGGCATTGCATCCCTGCCCATCCTAGCTAATAGCCATTGATGGACCTATCATCCATGAACTTATCTAGATCTTCACTGAACCCTTTTATAGGCTTGGCCTTCACAACACCCTGCTGTTAATTTAATTTGGTGACTCCTACTTCTTGAATTATGAGAAGGAATAAATAACACTTCCTTATTTATGTTCTCCAAGCCAGTCATGATTTTATAGACATCTATAGTAATCTCTTTTCCAAGCTGAAAAGTCTCAATCTTAATAATCTCTTCTCATATGGAAACCATTCCATACCGCTAATCATTTTTGTAGTACCTTTTCCAATTCCAATATATCTTTTTTGAGATGGGGAGACCAAGTCTGCATTCAAGATGTGGGCGTACCATGGATTTATATAGAGGCAATATGATGTTTTCTGCCTTATTATCTATCCCTTTCCTAATGATTTGCAACATTCTGTTAGCTTTTTTGACTGCCGCTGCACACGGAGCATGTTTTCAGAGAACTATCCACAATGACTCCAAGATCACTTTCTTGAGTGGTAACAGCTAATTTAGACCCCATCATATGTATAGCTGGAATTATGTTTTCTAATGTGCATTACTTTGCATTTATCAACATTGAATTTCATCTGCCATTTTGTTGCCCAGTCACCCAGTTTTGTGATATCCCTTTGTAATTCTTGTAATTTCTAATTTGAATTTGTCTAGCTGCAGCTTCCAGCCATTGGAAGAGCTGTCATTCATTTTTAGACCCAGATCTACCCCCTTGCTGTTATCTCTCATTTATTGTTATGAATTTATTTCCATCAGAAACACTGAATCATGAAGCTGAGATAAGGGAGAATGTTATTTATGCTCAAGTAATTAATATCCCATGATAAGCCTCCTGCATTGCCAGCCATATCTGCTACAATTCATGAGAGGGAGGATTGTTGCCAGAATGTATTAAGCAGCAGTTTGGCAGATGATGGAGAGGATACTTAATTAAGTTACAGAGAAACTAGACGAGCTTTCAATCTATTTATAAAAGTGGTAGCAGTTCCCATTTCAAGGCCAGTGAAAGGAAGACAAATACAGAGGACCCTGAGTCTGATCTCATGCATGATGACAAAATCAGGAGTAACTCCAGTACACTTAGACTGATGTAAGGTACAGGAGAATTGGCCACTGGTATTTTGTTATATAAATTCAAGGCTGAGTTCTGCTCTAGGTTATGCTAGGCCCAGCTAAATCTGGAGTGGCTCCAATGAAGCATAGTGAGTCACTCCAGATTTGTACTGGTGTAACAGAGCAGAACTTGACCCTTAAATATCAAAGGATGGGATAGCATTCGGAAGAGGATGGTTTCATTTGCACACCTTATTGAACGTGCCAAAATATACACAAAGCTGGTTTGAGGCCAACAAGAGGGTGTTGATAATATTTCTTCTACTGCAGTTAGGGCTTGATCTTACAATTCTTGCTCAAATTAGTATTACTATCAGCATTCATTGTTTGAATTACGGCAGCACCTAGAGGTCTCAAATGAGACCAGGACCCTGTTGTGCTAGGTGCTGTACAAACACATAGTGAGAGACAGTTCATGTGAGAGTTCAGTGTAAAGTCTCAGTGATGTCAATAGATCATATTCTGCTCTCTCTGCAAAGGCTGCAATTCTGGAATAACTCCTTTCAAGTCAATGGAATTACATTGACATAAGGGAGTGGTTCTCAGATACTACATTGACAAGGGCTACTTTCGTTCCTAGACAGATAGATAGATTAGATAGATAGATGGGGTGTATGGGGTTAGATAGATAGATGTAGTTATTTCCATTGTGTTCAAGTGTGAAAGTTTGGCCTGCTTTAGATAGGTCTATTATAAATCTGTTGTCTCAGTAGATCTTATATATCTCATCAGCTATAACGGAACATATTAAAAGTACATGGAAAACCACAGAATGGTATTTTTTCCAGTATAGGAAAAAATGAAGCTCTCTAATAGCAGAAATCACACTGATGAGGCTTGGGGGACCACTTCAGCAAGTGCTTAATTTGAAACCCATGAGTAGGCCCACACAAATTAATCATCTAAGGACCTTGCAGAATAGCGGGGAAATTAAGGTGCTTGTGTCATCACACATGCCGAAAGGCCAATGCATTCTGAGGTAGAGTTATGCTGTCATTGGGCACAATGCTACATTTAACCAGCTTCAGGGCTTGTCTGCACTACTGATGCCATGGGGCAAGGCCATGATGCCACAGTTATGCTGCTGTAGAGCCATAGTGTAGACACTTCCTACAATGCCAAAAGGGATTTTCCCATCGCTGTAGGAATCCATCTCTCCAGGTAACAGTAGCTAGGCTGATGGAAATATTCTTCAGTTGCCCTAGCTTATTCTATACTAGGGGTTAGGCTTGCACAGCCATACCTTTGTTAATCTAAATTTTAAGCGCAGACTAGGCCTTAGTGGTCGACGGTGTGGAGTGCTTTATTTTAGGAAGAATCCTAACAGCATACGGTGCACGATTTGCAGGTTTGACACTATTTTCAAAAGCAGTTTTCCAGGGCACTGAGCCCCAGGAATCCACAGGGTTCTCCCCTTTCGAGCTGCTGTATGGGAGGAGAATGAGGGGACCCCTGGACTTGATGAGGGACAAATGGGAGGTGACGACCCCTCCTGCTGGACAATCAGTGGTGGACCATTGTACTATCTGGGAAAAGCTCACTGAGCTCATGAGTTTGTCCAGGGAGAACCAAGCCAGGGCCCTAGAGAAACACAAGGTCTGGTAGGACCGCATGGAGTGTGCCCACTCCTATGGCACAGGGGACTTGGTGTTGGTCCTAATCCCAGTGTGGAATAATAAGCTCCACGTTGCCTGGACGGGCCCTTTATGAATTGGCCAGTTTATCTCAGGTGGGTATAGAACAGCAATCATCTTGAGCAGAGGCCTCAGGATCAAACCCCAGTGCAATCTTTGCAGCTCCCCATCCCTATAATCACACAGGAAGCTCCAGCTTCCCAGGACTTGAATGCTGAATAAACTGGACAGGTCAGTTCATTATGCAGAGCTTAACTGCTCCTCTGGAAGGTCTGAAATTACCTCTGCCTTGCAAAGATCAGCTCTGGTTTCACTTTCCACTTATTCTCCCTGACATCAGGAGCGTACTTAAGCCATGTACTGAAGGCTCCTGGAAAACAATTTTCACAGATAATTATTTCTTAGATGTAGGCAGCTTTCCCCTGTCCCCTCCTAGGTTTAGTCGTTTTTCTGTCCTGCTTTGTGGAACTAGAGCCAAACCCTGCTCCCATAGTAGTCACGTCCAAGAACTCCCAGGGGGTTCAGGAGCCCTTTAGCTAGGGGACAGCTGATCTCCAAGACAAAGCATTCCCAATATACTGGGAGATGTAACTGGTAGGTCAATGGTGAGCTCACCAAGATGTTACTGAAGAGTCCATGAACACCCTGGGATGGTATGGCTTGAGAGTGTCAGGACACTGGCCCTGATAGTCCTGTTAGGGCTCTTTATATGAGGGAAATACCTCTTTATATCAGTGGAAATACCTGGATGTAGTTAAACTCATGAAGCCACCTAATGTGGACACATTGAACCTGTGATAAACAATGCAGCTTACTGGGGTAAATCACACTCATGTGAGCCCCATTCTGAACCAGTGCAGTGTGTCTACGTTAAGGGTGACATTCTAACCCCCCTGACATCAACAGGGGTTTTGCCATTGACTTTGGTGGAGCCAGGATTTCAACTCATGACCCAGATCCTCAAAGGTGTTTAGGCTCCCAATTTCCATTGTAAGCCTTTGAGAATCAGGGCTTATGTGTTTACACTGGCTTAACTATATGCTGTACTTATGTGAAAGCAAATTTCCTTTGTCTAAAGAAACCGTAAGGAAAAACAGCACTGAAACATTTGTTTTAAAGAAAAGCAGAGAATTTTGCATACAGTGAAGCAGAATAACAAGGTCACCTTTGGCACCTCTCCACCCCTAACTGGAAACACTTGATGTTCAGCTTTCTGCTCATCACCCCAGAGATTATTTAAAACAGATTTGTGTATGTGTTTAATTTCTAAAGCCTCGTGAACACTGTTTCCTCTAAGTTGTGCGCGTGTATGCGCGAACACAGATCCTAAACCCCGCGCACACGGCAAAACACCGCGCACACAAAAATTTGCATAGAAGAAATTTTTTGCTCACACGGCCTGTCCAAAATTTGCATAGAAGAAATTTTTTGCTCACACGGCCTGTCAAAAATTAGAGGGAACATTGCTTGTGAACCAAATTCAGAGCTGTTGTAAGTGGATGCAATCCCAATGATTTCAGTTACATCGAAGCTGCTTCTTCAAGAGCTGAATTTCACCTAGTGATTACATATAAACCCAGAATCAATGCCAGGTGGGCACAGAAATACAGATTAAGGTTATGTCTACATGGCCCAGCAGTTCAGACTACGGGGGTGTGAATTGCAGCATGCACTAGCATGTTGTAACTCCCCTGTGTGAACACTGCGGGTGCGAACTAAAAGGTACCTAGTTTGCCTTAATGTCGCCATCTTTAAACAGGACTAAGTTAATGGAAACGAGGTACCTGTTAGTCTGTGCCCACAGCACCTACACAGGGGAGTTACAGCATAGCATGAGAACGTATGCTACAATTCACACCCCCTTTGTCTAAACCATGGAGCTGTGTAGACAGCCCCGAGTCTCCTCCTCCCCACCCCAATTGCTCACAGAAGCAACATGTGGCCAGATTCTATTCTGTTACCGTTGTGTAAATCTGGAATATCTCCACTGAAATTGATAAGCAAAAGGAATACATCTTAACTGGTAGCAGTAGTATGCTTTTATCCTCTAAATGGACCAGACTTTAGAGAGGGACCTGGAACTCATTGCCATGGATCAAAAGTGTGGATTGAACCTGGGACATACAGGTCCAAAAACCATTATCATGGGCAAGATCTAAACAGCCCATGATGACAAGCCATACACTGAGCAGCATGGCTGTCCAAAACAATTACACCAGAGATGGCACTGTACCAGTTTGGGAAGAAAGCCTCACCAGTAGGATGCACGTGATAAAGAGGCCACAACACAAAGCCAAGGTGAGAAATGCCTGATTTATCTCAGAAGAGAGACCCATCTGTTAGATGTTTCAGCCTGTCGGAAATGAATCATGGTGGACACAGTTCAGGAGGAAAACTCTAAAACACCATGTGCAATCACTAGGAAGCTGGATACAGGAGGGGATTTTTCTTTCCTCTCTTTTAATGTAGCAGTAATAATGTCTACAGTGCATTGACTTGTAAATTAAGTGAAGGTACGAAACTACATTCTTCTTACTGAGATGGGAGATTGTTAGCTTGTTTTATGTTTTCTCTTTTTAAATATCCCCTGAAAGGGAAATAATTTTGACCGACTAAGGAGTCTCTTCTAGAGCAATCTGTGGGGGAACGTCAACAGTAATAACATCTCTTATCTAGCATGTCTTATCCATAGACCTCAAAATGCTTTGAAAATGTGGATAAAGTACCATTACCCTAGTTTTACAGATGGGAGAAACTGAGGCACAGGGCTATGGAGTGACTTGTCCAAGGTCACCCAAAGGTGGGTAGCAGAGCTGGGAATAGAACCCATATCTCTTGACTGCCAGGCTAGTACCCTAACCACTGGATCCCACTGTTTCCCCAGTAGGGGCACATGTATTGTCTATTGTCCAGTACAGATCCACGTGTTATACAGACATATCTGCCTTCACCTCTCCTGCTGTTCCATTGGCTCCATTCACCCCAGCCACCTCCCTTCCTTCATCTTCCACTTCCTGTTCCTCTTTTGCTGTCTCTGCTTCCCTGCCACTGCTCAGGAGGGTGGCACTGGAGAGGTGGCGGAGGAGCCGGCCCTCTTGGAAAGATTCGGCCAGCTCCTTGGCACAGCACGTGGGGGTGTTGGTTTCGTAGGTGCTGTGAAAGCTGTTGTAGTCGACTTCGTAAAAGTCTTTCTCGAGGGTGAGGACGGGCGTGAAGCGGTGTCCCCATAGCACCTCCGTGTCCATGTAGGAGCTCCGGGCCTGGCAAGTCATCCCTGCGTCAGGAGAGGAGACAAAGACATATTAAATGCAAAGCTCTGTTGCGTGCCCATGCTATCCTGCTACTATTTACAAGTGCTTTGGTGGATTTCCATACCTGCTGGCTCTGGGACATGGAAAAGGTCTTCTCGTAACGAGCCTCAGAAGAGGCTGTAGCACAAAAAGCCGAGTATTCAAACACAGGGAACTGAACGGCCCCACTGCAGCTTCTGCAGACAGGTGGAATGTTTGCAGTCATGACCCTGGGACTTATGGGGGGCGGTGAGGTTTGATGGCACTAATTGTAGGCCAGAGTGGTTCTGGCATGGCCCCATACTAGATTCCCATCTCCCCTCACTGCTCTGCTGATGCAGGTCAGTCTTGACCTTCTGGCTAATCCAGTGCTGGGATCACACCATCTCTGCCAATACACCTCATCCCTGACCTGCCGTGTCCCCACTACTCCAGGCCTGAACTCCCCCCGGCTCTGCCAAAACACATCAGGCCTGGCTTATATAGCACCTTGTTAATCTAACTTCGGTTCCCCCGACTGTTCTGTTGAAGCCCTCCAGGTCAGACCTACACAGCCCCCTGCAATTCCAAGTGCTCCCTGATCTAACTCAGCTCACCTGCAGCAAAAGCTGCTCTGCCATTCCACTAAGGCACCTGCATGTGCTAGGCACTGAGGGCCCGGAGCTAACTATAGGAGCCTGAACCGAAGCCCACTTAAGGCAATGGGAGGACCTCCACTGAATGAGACTGAAATTTGTCCAGCTTGTTCTCAGCCCAAGGCCGAGTGCTTATTTTACATATTCATATATTTTGGGGAAGTTTGAGGAAAACCCTTTCAAGGGCAAAAATTCAGTCTTGGAATAAGTGAAATCACCTGCCTATTGCAAGGCTGAATTCTGTCCCAAATATTTGCCTTTTGTTTGGTTTACATGGGTCCCACTTCTGGAATTCATTCCAGGGAGATGTGGAAAGTTTGACCTCCCGACACTCTCATTGGTGCGTGAGAGAGAGGCCTGCCTGGAATGAGATCAAAACATCTATTCAATTCAATTCCAAGCCGACGCTCCCCGATCTCATTCTCACAACCCAAACGACATTACCATAAGACGAAGGCTGTGGTGGGGGGAAATGTTAGTGTCGGGGCATTTATGGTTTAGGGAGAAATATACCATATGTCCTCTAACACCTGGGCACAACAGGAGACAAACAAGTTGGGTTAGGAAATGTCCCCATCCTGTCGAGCTCAGGTGTGGGAAGACATAAGGTACCTCTTCTCCCACAGCTGAGAACAGCCTATCATTCCTATCATTCTCTCCTCTCACAGCCTCAAGGGTCCTTCTCCTTTGGAGGCGCCTGTGGAATTCACATTAACATGACTGAGCTGTGCCTGTCCATCAGGACCCCATCCGTTCTGTTTTCTTTGTGGGTATTCCCCGCTGGTTTTCTTTTCCTTCATCCATGGATTGGTTTCAGCCCCTGGGCTGGAATGCAGCCAGAGAGGAGCAAGGTCACTGGGTAGAATATACACTAAGTCCCTGTGCTGAAGGGTGGAACTGACTGCAAATGAGGGAGCTAGAGAGGTACCCACAACCACAGGGTTTAGCAGTGAGGGAGAAAGATTTGTACCTCCAGGCAGATAATATAGGCAGAGGGAGACTCAACTTGCTCCACAAACACAGGCATTTCCAGGGGGGTCTTCTCAGGGGATGCCCCATACCCTAGTCTACGGGAGCACCACCATGGCAGTAGTGATGTGAGTACCTCCTACCATGCAGGCTTAGGCTTTTATAATGGGACAACCTCTCCCCCACCCCCCACAGTAGCAGTAATGCTTGGTAACTTCCATTTGGGCCCCTCAAGGGCTGTGCAAACATTAGCTATTCCCTTTCCCTCCCAAGTAGCATTATGATCTGTGGAAACTGAGGCATGGAGAAGTGAAGTGAGTTTGCCAGACAGCAAGTCAATGGCAGAGCCAGGAAATGAAACTACGTTCCCTGGTTTCCAGATCTATACTTCAAAGACCATATGGCAACCACGGGGTCAGTCATGGACCTATACAACTGAAATTCTGACTGCAACAGGGCCTGCCTTTTCTGTATAAACTCTTAGGGTCCAATTCATTGCTGGTGTAATTCCACTGAATTCAGTCAGGTTAAAGCTTAGTTACATCAGGGACAAATTTGGCCAGTTTAAAAAAAAAAAAGAGAGAGAGAGCGATCTTAAACTGTCTCTGTGGCTGGCAATACCCAGCAGCGGGAAAACCTTAGCGGATCAGTGTAGAGGCTGGTTTCAGAGGTGCACCCTGATCTGCACAGTGGATACAGTTATGACAAAGATGCCTTCATTTTCTGCACACTGCACCTTTACATTTGAAATGTATCATAGGAACTTATGTGGTCCTAACTACCATATTATCTGAGCACCTCACAGTCTTTAATGTATTTATCTTCACAGTCCTCCTTGGCAGGAAAGAGGTGCAGTGTTACTATCATATAAGTGGGAAACTGTGGCACAGAGAGGCTAACTGACTTGCCAGAGGCCACAGAGGAAATCTGTGGTGGAGCCAAGAACTGAACCTGGGTCTCCCGAGCTAGTACTAGCCACTGGAATAGCCTTCCTTTGTAGTAACGGTGCCTGCCTGCACATTTTGTTTTCACAGCTGCTGTAACCTTTTAGAGAGCATGCACACACCTCCACCCTCTCTCCTGGAGAGTCACACACACAGCTCTTGCCTGGAGACTTTACTTTTGTTCTTTCTTGTTGCTTTCCTTAACCTAAAACAAAAGGCATTCAGGCCAGTAGGTGTATGGCTGCTCTTTGTGCTTGGGGGAAGAAATGTAACACTTTGGGCTGCAAAACAGGGCTGGAAATTTCTCACACAGTTCTTTTCAAGGAGATTTCCGGAATTACTTGCTTCCAGGCAGGAACAACAAGTACAGTGTTAGTCACAGCGTTCTGGCACTTCTGCTTCCTGAACTGCCAGGAACCAGGAAGTGCAGAGGCTGCTGTGAAAAATAAAATAAGGAAGGAGGAAAGTTATCCCAACTGTTCTGAGCTTTGAGGAGAGGGTCTGTTTGAGATCTGGGCAACCATTCAGGAACGGGGATACAGAACAGTCTGCAGATCTCTAGTAACAAGCTTCTTATGGGCAGGCCAACGAGTGCCCAGACATAGATGCTACGGCACTGCACCATCAGGATAGACAGTGCTTGACATTCATTCCCTTATGCCAGGTTGGCATACAAAAGCAGAAGACTTATGTAGAAGAGCAGAAGACTTATGTCAGGTCCTATCATGCTGCTGAGTACCCACCTGCTTTTCTCCAAGAGATGTGGGTCACTCCCCCGTCCCCACCCACCACCAGATAACACTAGCTTCTACCTACCCTCCTTATCCCTTAGTGAGAGGTTTTGTTGCAAGCCATTTTAAAACCTGGTGGGACATATTTGGGATGCAGGACTGGCTCAAAGATGCCTTTTACATATCTAGCGTCTCATGCTGGATTTTGATTTCAGTGGGAGTTAGGTACCTCAATACCCTTGACAATCTGGGCCTTAGAGGGCTAAAATTTGATCTAAAATGAGCAATGCTCCTCCTTGGACATAACTAGAATCCGCTAAGGTACCTAAATACTGCTGCTGAGCTGCTTAGTGCTCCAAATGCCCAGAAATGGTAGTGGGAGAAAGGGGCATTTTTCCCCCTCGCAGAATTAGGCCCTATCAGTGGATAAGCCATCTCCCAGCCTGGCTTTCCCACTGCTGACTAGATGCCAAGTATTCTATAATAAAATCTCAGCGCTCTTTGAATCATAGAAATGTAGGGCTTAAAGGACCTCAAGAGGTCATCTAGTCCAGCTCCCTGTGCTGAGCTCGGACAAAGTAAGCCTAGACCGTCCCTGGTAGGTGTTTGTCCAGCCTGTTCTTAAAATCTTCCAATGATGGGGATGCCATAGCCTTCCTTGGAAGCCTATTCCAGACCTTAGCTACCCTTATAGTTAGAAGGATTTTGCTAATATCTAACTTAAATCACGTGTGCTGCAGATGACTCCCATTGCTTCTTGTCCTGCCTTCAATGGACATAGGGAGGACAACGCTCAACTTCTTCTCCATAGCAGCCCTCACTGTATTTAAAGACTGTTCTCAGGTCCCCCACAACGTTCTTCTCTCAAGGCAAATCATGCTCAGTTTTTTTAACCTTTCCTCATAAGTAAGGTTTTATAAACCTTTGATCATTTTTGTTGCTCTCCCACGGACTCTCTCCCATTTGTCCACACCTTTCCTGAAGCATGGTGCCCAGAACTGGACACAGTGTCCCAGCTGAGGCCTCACCAATGCCGAGGAAAGCGGGACAATTGCCTCCCATGTCTTACATACAACACTATGTTAATAGATCCCAGAATATTAGCCTTTTTTGCAACTGCATCACATTGTTGACTCATATTCAAATTGTGATCCACCATAACCCCCAGATCCTTTTCAGCAGTACAACCACCTAGCCAGTTATTCCCCATTTTGTAGTTGTGCATTTGATTTTTCCTTCCTAAGTGAAGTACTGTGCACTTGTCTTTACTGAATTTTGTCTTGTTGAATTCAGACCAATTCTCCAATTTGTCAAGATTGTTTTAAATTCTAATCCTGTCCTCCAAAGTGCTTGTAACCCCTCCCAGCTTGGTTTTATAAGCATACTCTCCATTCCCATTATCCAAGTCATTAATGAAAATATTGAATAGTACCAGACCCAGGACTGACCTCTGTGAGACACCCCTTGATACGTCTTCCTAGTTTGACCATGGATAACTGCTCTTTGAGTATGATCTTTTAACCAGTTGTGCACCCACCTGTCATCTAGACTACATTTCCCTAGTTTGCTTATGATCAGATCAGAAGGGAGTTCCCCTCTTACCACCAGAGAGAGTCAGCCTCAGACATATAAAAGGAACTCCTGCCTTGCAATCAAGGTCTTGGAATAGCTCCTTTACTTGGGGGAATACCTTACCCTGATCCTGAGCTCCACAGAAACAATCACATTTATGTCCTGCTGTAAGTATTCAATTAAGACAGGAACAATGGAAACCAGTCATTGACCAAGGACTGCATACGGCCGGCTTCCTGCAGTAGCTGCTTTTTGTAACCCCCGGTGTGAACAGAGCCAGCACAATAAAACAACTTGCAATCACTCCATAATCTCATTCAGATATTCTTTTTTTTTTATTTGCACATGTGCATCGGAATTTAATTGCATGGGGACCGACTGCCTGGCAACCTCTACACCGCACAGCAAACAACAGCATTGTCCCGACTGCAAGTTCCCTTAAGTGCTGCTCTCCAACCCGGCTAATTAATGGCCCTAGCTAATTATTGCCTCCAGCTGAAAGAAGATAACAGTGGAGGTGCTGAAAACAATAAGCCTTATTTTCATTAACAGAATGGGGTGCAGCTGCTTTCCGCTCTCACACAATGTGTCCTCGTCCCTGTGCGTGCCGAACATTCAGAATCCGCAATAGGATTCTGAATGTTCAGCACTCTGCAATAGGCAGCGTAGCTCGCTGGACCAGTCTCTTTCCAATTCTGCAGTGGTTATTAGTAGAAATCAGCAGGCTTTATCTGTAATAAAAGACCTAAACCTTCACTGGCATGATTACCCACAATGCACTGTGTTCACCTAAGACAAGGTCCACAGCCGTTTTGCCATTGTTGTACATCACCTCTAAAGTGTCACTGCTTTCTAAGTAGATACGCCATAGCCCCCAGTACAGTTACTTGAAGCACTTGCTCTTGGGAGATTTCAAAAGGCCTTTTGAGCATGCAGAGGAATTGTGGGAGGTGTCAAACTTCCAGAATTCCTCGGGGGAAAAATCCCAGAAGGCCATTGGTGCTGACATAGTTTCTTAGCCCTTTTCTCAAAATGGAGGGTAATTATGAACTTTTGGATTTAAGAAGTTTCTCGTAAAGCTTTGAGAAAGTAATTTTTTTGCCCTTTTTTATTTTTATTTTGAGCATTTTGTGACCCAGAAATTTCATTTCAATGAGAAAACTTTAATGAAAAAAAAAGCTTTGATCAAATGCATGAAAGATTCAAAATGCGGGAAAATCCATTTTCATCTGGAATAAGTTTCAGAAAAAAATACTTTCTAATCTTATTTATTTTTCTGGAACATATGACCATAGTTTCCATGGAAATGGTTCACAAATGGTCCTATTTTAAAATGAAAGAAAAGTATGCTTAATTTTTAACTGGAAAGTCAGTCGATTTTAGAAAATTTGAAATGAAATGGAAAAACCTCAACTTTCAGATTTTTCACATGTAAGCTTTGGATCTTTTGCCTCTCTGCAGTCACCAGCTTGAGTTTCAGTGCAAATAAAATTGAAAGTAAGTTGAAACCTGAATAAATTTTGCATAAAACTGGGCCCAGATGCATCACCTTTACAAAGAGGCTGTGCTCTGTCTCAGGCTTGTAGCAAAGCTAGAAGCCAGAAGAATATTCCTCAGTTTCAAGTTTTGTAATAAAACTTTCACGGAGGTTTAAATTTTTAAGTGCACTGTACTGCAATTCAATCCTCAGAGGTGAAGTTTTAGTCTATTGGGCTGGAGTCTGACTTCAGAGTATTAATGTCAGGAGTCAAGAATGTTCCTGCTTGGGGCAGCCATACATGCTTTGTTTTATAAACTGCTGGATTTCTGGTTTCCAATAAATGAATGAAGACAGGTTTCTTTTATTACATTCAAAAGCAGGGAAAGTCACAGAGAAGCAATTGGTGTGTAAAATAGGTGTCAGGGAACTGTACCAAGAAGACACTTTCTTGACATCAAAATCAGTCAGAATCAAGCTGATCACACTATTTCAAAGATGGGAGAATGTTAATATGCAGAGAAGAAAGGGAATCTTGATGTCCCCCTCAGAAAGAAGTCTGTTTTTTCCCACTAGGTACTCAATGGGAGCTGCAGACTTCAGAACCTTTCACTGATTGCAATGCCACTGATTATGCAGCTAAAATAGAAGCCTCTGGCTCTGTTACATTGCTAAGAAAAGAAAAATTCTTCAGGAGATTGCACATGAGTGACAGGCTTTTATATAATTATTAGGTCACAGTTCAAATCTAGCCCCATTCAGCAACAGCCTATGTTGCTACTATCTCATGGGCATTAGGTTGGCTACGGATTAGTTGATGGTCTTAGTCTAGCTGTTGGAGGACACAGATGCCTGTATCAAACATACCATCACAGCTAGCAACCTTGTAGGCAATTTCATTACAGAGGACAAATATTGAATGAATCATGGAGAATTAACTAGCAGTACCCTAGATTAAGAAGTTTAATTTAAAGCACATCAGCAGGATGATAGTAGGGAAAACTTTCACTACTGCCACCTGGCTAGACCTGTTCAGTGGATATAAACATCCAGCCTCTAGGGCTGTCAAACCAACATTTTTCACCAGCATAAAATTAACTTTTTTTATTTAAATGCCATAGAGCTGAGTGTGACGTTCCCCTCTGGTGTTATCTGGACCGGTGATCTGCTAGGTCACTCCATTCCTTGACTGTGGGAGCCAGCCTTACCCTGCTGTGTCATGAGAACCCCCACTCCTGGGCTGTTCATGCACAGCCTCTGGCATGTAAGCTGCTCCTTGGATTGTGCAACTGAATGACACTAGCTAATATCTCCGGTCCCAGACACAACCCTAGGAACCTCCGTCTTGCAGTGTCCAGTTATGCCTGTTGCAAGCTGCAAGCTTATATAAATTCGTCAATTTAACAAAGAAATTGATATGTACCAAGCTTGTTATGCCAAGGGGAGCCTCTGACACACTTCAAACCAAACATATTGCTTCAGATAGAATAAACAAACAAATTTATTAATTATAAAGATAGATTTTAAGTGATTATAAGTCAAAGCATAACAAGTCAGGTTTGGTCAAATGAAATAAAAGCAAAACACATTCTAAGATGATCTTAACACTTTCAATGCCCTTACAAACTTAGATTCTTCTCACCACAGGCTGGCTGGTTGCTCTTCAGCCAGGCTCTCCCCTTTGATCAGCGCTTCAGTCGCTTGCTGTGGTGTCTCTAGATGTAGGTGGAAGAGAGAGGAAGAGCAAGGCAAACATCTCTTTCTTTTATTATGGTCTTTCTTCCCTCTTGGCTTCCCCCCCCACTTCAGAGTCAAGTGAGCATTACCTCATTGCAGTTCCAAACTGACCAAAGGAAGTGGGGGTGACTCCCTCAAGAGTCCAGCAGATTCTTTTGTTGCTGCCTAGGCCAGCGTCCTTTGTTTCCATGAGGCTGGGCTGGGTTTGTCCCATACATGTCCTGATGAGGTGTGAATTGCGTCTCAGCTCTTGGAGAGTTTTTGCCTGGGTTTATTTTAAGCCATGAGGACACATTTTCAGCCTCATAACTACATACATGAAATTATAACCTATAACTTACTATAACATAACTGTAACAACAATGCTCAGTGCATCACGAGCCTTCCAAAGACACCCGACATGAAAAATTTTGCATTGTATACCACACAATCATTTTACAAGGATGAACATGGGGGTGCTGGGTGTTCCCCCGAGGTACAGAGCATCACACTGAGCTCTAAAATGTTATCTGCTGTCACATGGATGCTAATTCTACGCTTGCGATACTAGATGGGCTCTTTTTACAATGAAGACCCAGGCATTACTGGTAATTCCTGCCCCCCCCCCCCCCGCACACATGCTGAATGAATTTCCCAGCTATGTCCATTCCTCTCTTTTTCCTGTACAGCGAATTAATGACAAAGTCTTTTTCCACATATGCAGAGTGAAACTCACCCCTGATCAGAGGGCTAGCGCAAGGCCAATGTGCCACTTAAGTCCTCAGAGGTGAATTTCACCTACAAAGCATGGAGAAAGAAGATAGTGTTGAAATGGACACTGATGACTAGCTAGGGTGGCAGGGAATAGTTATCAATATTTAAAATCCTATTATTCTAATTAAGAAATACACGTCCTTAAATTAGCGTCAAAGATGCTGAAGTATTGCTCAAATGGTTGTGGAAAGTGCTGGGCCATTTACACTAATTAGTCCAAGGAACACCCTGGCCTATGACAAAACCAATATTGTTCCTCTGACTTCAAAAGGAATATTAGAAGGTGGGAGCATGGTCCCCCAATTATTTCTGCGCATCTTCGGAGGAGGAGGACACGTCCATACTTGATTCGCTTTGATTTTCATGCCAGAGGGGAAGACTGAAATTTTAATTTTTCTGAATGTTCTCCAGGCGTGGGAATGCTCCTGGGTGTTGGAAAGTCAAAAGAGGTAAGGGTCTAATGTAGGCAATGAAATGGAATATGCAAAAAAGTTTAAAGAGATAGCAAACTTGGCAAACTAAACAGGTTATAAAGAAAGAGAGAGAGAGAGAGAGAGAGAGAGACCACATTCACTTCTTTATATTATGACTCCACTTTATTTAATTGCTCTACTATGTCATTTAATCTATAATTTCTTGCCTTGTTATGTTTCAGGAAGCGGTTGCACAAGGTTGACATATCTCCTCTAAGATCAGACCCTTGGATTTGTCAGAGGAACAAATGAACTGAAATTTCAATGGCACTGACATGTGTTGCTCTGTGAGAGAGCGAGGATGGGCTAGGGGTTAGGTGAGAGACCTGGGTTTAATCCTCTGCTCTGTCACAGATGTCACTTCCATGACCCTGTAAATCACATAGGCCCAGATTGTCAACATTTATTTAGGTACCTTACTCCCATTGAAATCAATGGAAGTTAGGTGCCTAAATACCTTTGCGGATCTGGGCCTTAGGCTCTCAGTTCCCCATCTGTAAAAGGGGGTTCATGATACTATCCTACCTCCTAGTGGTATTGGATGTATTTTAAAGATGGGGAGATGCTCAGATACTATGGTAAAGGGAGCCCTATAAGCACTGTTAGGCATGTTAGTGATGATGAGGATGTAGTAGTCAGGCCTGTATATTTGCCTGAGATAGAATTTTGGGTCTTGTTTGCCCATTTAATTTTTAATATTTTTATATTCTTATTAATAGGTGTGAACAAAGAACAAAGACACTGTGTGTTGCTTCTGCCCAGCCAGATGGGTTTGTTAGTATGAGAAAAGATAAGAGACAGAACTCAAGTGTTGCTGGTTTTGGTGGGAGTTTAATATATGACTGCCTTGACTCCTATCTTGAGCCAAGGTCAGGAGGGGCGAGGGGATGCGGGGGGAAGGTATAAGAAACACTAAAAGCCAAAGAAAGGCCTGTCCCTGACTGAAGCACAACATCACTCCTTACCCCTCCCATGGGATACAAAAGAGGTGGTACCGAAGCCCCCTGACTCACAACCTTCCAAAACGGAACATGACCATAAATTGTAAGGGGCGGGGTCCAGGGTGGGCACGACAGGTATAATTATGCCTGCTAAGGAGGTGGGAACTGGAACACTGGGAAAAAAGGCTCTGGGGCACTATGGATATGCTTGCTTGAAACTAACTTGAATAAACATCGCATTGCCTGCACTTAGGACTTCCAGTCTTCTGCTTTCTGTCTGTGTTACAAGGACCAGGGGAAGGGTATAGGGAAAGCCCTTAACAAGCACCTTAAATAGTTCAGCAAGACCACTCTTTTCAGGGCAAGTCAGTGGTAATCTGTTTCACTACTTCATTCCCACACCTTGAAGCCAGGGATATCAAAGGCATTTACAAATATGAATCAGTTTACATCACAATACTCCCTTTCTGAGAGGAATGTACTATAATGCCCTTTTTACTGATGCACATTTTTAAGAATGAAAATGAGCCTATGGATAAGCAAAACCAACCAACCAACAAGCTAGCACTAATTTTACTGTGTTTTGCATGCAAAGTTTGATTAATTTCAGGACATCAGACTGAAATACAAATCCCTCAAATTTCAAGCTTCATTGTGATTATTTCACATCGTTCTACCTTGGCAGGAGGGGAATATTATTCTATCCTTTTAAAAAATGGATGAACTGGGGTGTAGAAAGGGTGTGATTTTCTCAAGGTCACACAGTGACAACATGAGGAATAGAACCAAGGAGTCCTGACTCACAGCCAGTTGCTCTAACTATTAGACCATCTTCCTTCCAACGATGTCTAAGTATAGTTCTGTCCTTTTGAAACTGTGTGCTAATACTGTACTGCGTCACTGGATTAACAAGTCAGCTCTATTATCTCCAACTGTCTATTTAATATAAGTGTGGGGGGGAGTCAAAGAAAACCAGTGAACACCAGTGGTGAAATAAGATGACTTGATGCCTCCTGAATGCCCAGTGATCACCTAGCATCCCATTAAGGCAACAGCACTGGTAGGCAAGGGGGCATGGATCAGCGTTCATGTTGCGTTCCCCATCAATACCTGGACTGCAGAAGCTAATGATCCAACCAGCGGACCAAATTCGGAGATGAATCCTGGTCACAAGCCACCTGAGGCACATTGCACATATGCTAAGAAGAAGAAGACTGGTAAGCACAGAATGAGGTTTGCATGTAGCTATATTGATAAATCAATCTTTGGTTAATTGTCAGCGAAGGCGGAGAGGAGGATAAAAGATGTGAGGGAAGCAAGACTCATCCAGAGAGACTTATAAGATATGCAGACTCCTTCATCATAGGGAATGATGGCTTCAGGGGAAAAAGCTAGGCTCTCTAATGTTCGCTAATTGAATCAGCCAAGTCGTTCATCTCCCAACCCCGATGAATCTGAGTGCACGTGGGGGATTGGCTTTCAACTACTCTTTAGTCTCTGGCAGCATTGCTTCATACTCTCTCTCTCTTCTATTAAGCAATGAAGAGGTTAGTGGCACATCCATGTTTATTGCACACAACAGGCCAGCCTAATTCTGTCAGTGGACTGGGGCTACCGGCTTTGGATTTTTGTTGCCCTGGGGTGGGGAAGAGAGAAAGAAAGAAAGAGCATTGAAAGCAAAATTGTATGGACTTTACAAACAGATTCCTTCCCATTTTCTTCTCTTGCAAGTCAAATTTGGAGCAACCAATCTTGAAGAGTGTCCCTTGAAGATAAGGCAAGGGAGAATTAATTCCCTAAAGTCATTGCTGTGCCCAATTCATTAAGCTGGCACTGTAAGTGATTCAAGATGCCCATAAAAGCAGCACTGGCTGCTGGAATGTTTGTCACCTCTATTGATTTAGCCCCTGCTGTAGTCATTTCACTCAGGGAATAATCAACACAGGTCTGCCCGGAACTGAGCCTTTCTCTGGTGTTTTCAAAGCTGCGCAGCCAATAGTGCCAAGGCATATGTACTGATTTATAGCTTCTACAGGATGCTGCTTTAGGTAGGACTAATGCTACAACAAGGGAGTGTGTCTGATGGAAATGGGGCAGGCAGGGATGAAAACTGGAGGGTGAGCGGGAATTACTGGTTAATTTTTTCCCCTACAGCTGGTTGAAACTTTTGGAAATTGCAATAAACAATTTCCCCCAAAAATGTTAATGAAAAAATATTCACTATTTTTTGCCCAGTTCTAGTTATGTGCTTATACCTCTAGCCATTTATACGGTACAGTGGTCAGGCTTGAAGGGCCTGATTGTCAAAGGTATTTAGGATCTTAAAATTTCAGCTAGGCACCTACTGGGATTTTCAAAATCATCTCACAAAATCATCTTAGGTACCTAAGTCTCATTGACTTTCAATGGCAGGGAGGCACCTAACCTGCTTCGGGGTGGTTGAAAATCCCACTAGGTGCCCATGGGCATCTTTAGGCACCTAAATATCTTTGAAAATCTGTCCTGAAATGCTTTGAAAAAATGACTGGAACTAATATTACCTTCTTCCTCACCAGGTAGGTGTATATTCAGATATGTTGGTGACTGCAGTGACCTGAAGAAGAGTTTGGTGCAGCCAGAAAGCTTGTCTCTTTCACCAAGAGACATTGGTCCAATAAAATATATTATCTCACCCACTACCGTCTGTCTTGCAGGGATTAAAGTGAGTTTCTACTAATTTGTACCCATGACAACCAATGCAGAGCCAACCCAGTTCTGGGAGAGTGAGCTGCAGTCTATTCCTTCTTTTGCATTATCAACAGAACGGTTTAGTTCCAGTTAGCTACATCTGTGCCCCCCCTCCTGCAGGCTAACAGAATAACACAGGTGATAACGAGGTCACAATTTGGCCTGCTGCAATTCTCGTGCTGACAGCCATGTGTGAGAAGGAAAGAACCCAGCATTGCTCTCGGATCCCAGATTGAGTTGGTAGCACTGGCAGTTAGAAATAATGGGGTGGGATTTTAAAAGCAGGCTCAGGATGGTACATGCTCAGGCCCAGATCCTCAGAAGTATTTGGGTGCTTAAGATGCAGATAGGCACTTTTGAAAATCCCACTGGGCACCTATTGCCCACTGAAATCAATAGGAGTTAGGTGCCTATGTGCTTTTGAAAATCCTACTGGGTCTTTAACTGCTTCTTCAGGCACCTAAATACCTTTAAAATTTGGTCCTCTGCTCCCATGGACTTTCAGTAGGAGCCGTGTCTCTAAATTCCTTAGTTTTTTAAAAAATCCCAACCAATATTTTTTGCTCCTTGGAAATGGAGTGAATTGCTCTCCAGTGATTGACTAAAGATAACCATCGAGCCCCATGGTGCCATTTTTATAGTTCTCTGAAATGTGACTGTAGAAATGAGGACTAGCAGCTCTTTCCATGTAGTCTAACTGGAGCAATTTTGTACTGAATAAGTTTTGTGTAAACCAAAAGTAAAATGATTATTAATATGCCTGTCTGCAGTGTTCATTTCATTAGGTCTGGTCTCTCCAACATCATCCTATCTACCACTGACAAGTTCTAGCCTCATCTCCAAATATCAGGCCACCTGTATAAATATTGGACCTAGCAGTCAGCAGCGTGTCAGGAAATAATTCACATATCCAGAAAAAAAAAAAAGGGATCCAGCTTCATTAACAGGGACCAAGTATTGTTCATTTGTCTATGCAATATTCTAAATTGAGGACCTTCATTCAGTTCCTAACAACAGGAGTTCATCTCACAAAAATCACAAGGATGACCATTCCTGGGCAGTTTTAGTAAAGGCCCCAAACTAGAGATACATGCTGCATTGCAGGACACCCTGTTCTGGTGAGATGTCTCCCCACCACTCTACACATGAGCCATACAGAAAGCCACCTGGATTCTGAATGTTTTAGTCAAACCTTGGTACAGTCTGACGTCCACCCAGCCCTAGAGCCAATGGGAAGAGCTCTTCCAGTTACATCTTTTGGGTTTAACAGCAGATACAACACTGTCTCCTGAGACTGGAGTAATTAATTTCCATAGATCCAGGCTCCTTAATGTCATTACACTCAGGTCTGGGCAATTCCACTGGGAGAGGAGTCCATTTGTAAAGCAATCCAATTCCTCTGCCATGCTTTTAATTTTGAGGTTGTTGCTGGTGATGACTTCCTTTTGCACATCATTAGCAGTGGCTGAGCCTTTTGGTCAGAGGAAGTACAGTCTAAAGCCACAGAGTATCTATTCAAGCAGGACTTGATGGTGCTAGTCTGTGATGGTGAAATGGGCCTTGGGCCACAAAGGTACTTCTAGGTATTAACCTCCAACCTCAGTGCAGGGCTCTCTTTGATATCAGCCAACCCAGGGCTACCAAATAAAATTCCATTATCAATCTCTCTCCTGTATAACTCCCTGAAATGCTGTTTTTTTTTTATAATGCCCAAGTGTGTATTAAGAGCCTCACAGTCTAGGCGAGGCCCTGATTTGCCTTTTGTTTTACACTCCTGTAACTGTATTGACATCAGTAGAGTGACTCCTGATTTACACTGCTGTAAATGAATGGAAAATTGGGCATGGATTGCTAGTAGCTATAACATGGTGTTATTCTACAGCACTCTTATACCAACAAGACACACAACCAACACACTACACAGCAGCCCAGTACACTAGATATGGTCCCTAAACAGAATCTGTCATTCCAACTCTCATGAGCTTTGGTAATGTTCGCATCCAGATCTGCATATTGACCCATCTCTACAATAGACCTCTGGTTAAAGAATACTCCCTAGTAATGCTACATTAGCCCTTGCACGCATTGCAAATAGGTTACACTGCTGCCATGTAATCTGTTCAGGACTACCCTCAAACTCTGCTTGAAAGCTGCAGCGATTGCTGAGGGCCTCCACCCACCTGAAGACCAAGGAAAGAAGCTGGGGGCACCACCGGTGCTTGTCTTTGTCCTGGCATCCTGTTTGCTTCTGAGGTGTGGCTGATAATTTTGAAAGCTGGGGATGGTCTGGGACCCAGCGGTTTGAGGGATCACCTTCCTCTAGGCCCTGTTGCAGCAAAGTCTGCCCCGGTAGGTAACTCTTGCTGTGAGTTCTTGGAGTAAAACCTTCTAGGGCAGGGATTCTCAACCTTTTGGGGGTTCAGAACCTATTTGTAAATGTTTATGGCCTGTCGTGACCTAGCAAATAGTCTGGAGTTGGAAGCCCTGGTGTGATTTTGGTCAGGTCCTGTCACCTGTGTGTGTGTGTGGGGGGGAAAGCGGGGGCTTGCATCCTGCCTGCCACTCACCCCACAATGGTGGCTCCTGCAGCTCCTGTGCTGTGGGGCTGACTGGGCTTGGCTCTCCAATCCAGGCAGTGCAATCTCTGGGGCTGCACTGCTGCTCAGGTCCCTGCCACCCTGATTGGACCAAATTTGTGTGAGTGGAGCTGTGACCTGGTTGATGATGTTGCAGAGCCACTCACTCAAATTTGGCCTACCCAGCGCTCCCATCATTATGACGGCTGGGCCAAACTTGAGTGGTGCTGGGACCCAAGAGGTTGCAGGTCCTGGAGCAGGGAGGCGAGCCCAGCCAGCCCCGTGGGACAGAAGCTGCCACATGCCCCTTTGAAACATTCTGGTGACCCAATTTTGGGTCCCGACCCATGGGTTGAGAACCCCTGTTCTAGAGAATTATGGAGCCCCCTGGTGGTGAACGGCATGATCACCATAAACGGAAAATAATCAAACTCATTTGCAGTGGATTGAGTGGGAAGGTTGGAACGTAGCTCTGCCAATTTTTACCAACGGGTTGCTTGCATCTGTGCTAAAGCACACTCTGAAATAGGCAGCCAGGGCTCTCCCATCTTTGGGACTGTCTGTGCTCAGAGATTTGGCAGGGTCAAGACAGTGTCATGGGGAGGAGGGATTTGCTCAGTGGTTTGAGCATTGGCCTGCTAAACCCAGGGTTGTGAGTTCAATCCTTGAGGGGGCCATTTAGGGATCTGGGGCAAAAATTGGAGATTGGCCCTGCTTTGAGCGGGGGGTTGGACTAGATGACCTCCTGCGGTCCCTTCCAACCCTGATAGTCTATGATTCTAAGGCACAATGCAGTCATATTTAATCAGCGTTTTATTGGTTAAAAACCTGCTTATTTGTCCATTTGAGTATTCCTGACACAATTATGGTAACAGGCATCTCTGGGGGAAGCAGAAGTGGCTCTTGAATGCCACCGGGGGAGGGGGCAAATTTCATAAAAGTTAGGTTTTCCACCCCTAGTCCCCTTGAAGGTTGTTTTAAGAGTCCTGAATAACTGCATCCCATTCAACCACCACCAGTAAGACATGATAATAACATTGGGGCAGGGGGAGAAACTTTGCAGGGGGGCTCAGCTTAAGTTAAAAAGCCCTCTTTGGCATTTCAGAGTCCAGCTGTACAGGGCTAACCCCTCCCCCCAACTCATCCCAGTCACCAGCCTCAGTCTTCTCCTGCGGCTTAACCCCTTAAACTTAAAATGGCTGATCTTCCTATGAATGCACAATACTAGCGGGGGCTCTTCTTCCTCCAGAATGCTTGGTCCTGGCTTCTAGATAACAGTGCCTTCCTCTCTCCTGATATTAGCCCAACCACACTCTAAGGGGCTCAGGTGCATCTTTGCTTCCCAGCCTCACTGAGCCAACTCTGAATTCCCCAGCTGGGACTTAATTCTTAATGCCCCGTGCTGCTGGCTGGGTAGTGCCCCCCCTTACAGGCTACACTGAGGAGAGCACGGTTGCAGGTACCCCTACCCTATTCCAGGGAGCATTGAAAGAACTGCCCTGCCCTTCACAAGTACTCATCCAGCACTTTAATACTCAGAGCACCCCTGGGGTGGGGTAGGCAGGCATTTCCCCCATCTGATACTGGGTCCCAGAGAGGTTACTTTATGGACCAAAGGTTACACCGAGAGCCAGCAGAACAGCCAGAAATTGAGACCTGGGCCTGGAGGCCTCTAGTGGAAGAATGCCGAGAATCAAACCCAGGTCTCTTAAAACCCAATTCACCACGTGAACTACTAGGCCATGGTGCCAACCACACAGTTCAGAAGGGAGCATTGGGTAGAGGGCCCCCGATGCTCTTCTCAAGCTCCTTCTGGGTGGGAGACGAAGATGGACCTTTAACCAAACACTTCAGAATGTTGAAAGTCTAAGTTTGCTTTGACAAAGCTCGCGGGAGTTCTTCTCCCCAAACCGGGTCCCCCTTCCATGCTTAGCGTGATGCCAGCTGTTAAGGTGAGGTAGGAAGAAAATGACATAGAGAGAACTTATCTGCAGTATTGTAGCTGTGTCGGTGCCAGGATGTTAGAGAGACAAGGTGGGTGAGGTGACGTCTTTTGTTGGACCCACTTCTGCTGGTGAGAGAGACACGCTTTCCACCTTACACAGAGCACTACACAAACAATGTGCCCTAGAAAATGGGTGCATGCATATTTAGTGTTGCAAAGGGAATAATCAGGAACAGATGTTACAGTAGCCAATAAGTAGTCACTTCCTGTGTTCCAGGAGTTGAGACTGCTTCCAGCTCCCCTGATCTAAAAGGACTCCCCTATGCATCTGCCTTCTCGTACTTGCTGGAAAGTGAGACAGGGATTGAAAGAAACAGAATAATTTCATGTTGTGCTACAAATACTTTTGCATTCCAGTTTTAGGAAGAACTGGCCAGGAACACCTATCCATGGGAGGACACTGGGACTCAATTGATTGAAACCGGGTGACACCCGATGACACTGCATAACACTTGTCTGTTCTCTGTCTTCCTGCACCCTCTTCAAACTCCCCTTGAGAAAGTCAGCACTGCTTTTAGCTGCAGATTTGGCACCACACATCCATGTGCAATGAGGCTTTGGCGTGGAAAGAAAGCTCAGCCAGCCATATCTCTCCCATCCTATCTGTTACATAGTGCTGTTCTGTGCTGTTTAATGGCTGCTACATTCCACCTAGAGGTGGTTGTACTGTAGTAGGGAGGAAATGATCTGTACATATTCTCTCTCTCTCTCTGATCCTCAGTGAGACGTATTTTCTGCATAATTGTAAAGAGGTTTGTGAAGAGGTCAAGTATCTTTTATCATGTACCTATAATGTGTCATGAAATATACTACATACATGCAAATAAAGTAAATACAAATTCATATTCATTATGAGTGCCATTTTAGACTACTGACCCTCAATCCAGTTTTTGGCCAGTTCTGTCCCATATCGCAACCAGAGATTCTACCAGAATTCTTGGTTTTAAATAGTTTAAAAGACACAAGAGATGGAAAAAGACCCATAAAGTTGAAAGATGAGGTCCCCAACCAAACCCCCAGATCCAAAACAGGCTGAACATGGGAGTGTTCAAAATCAGGACTTAGTGGCTGTTGGACCCCCTCTCTAATTAGGTCACTTCTGGCTAGTGCAGAGTTGATTGTTTCCTACAGCATATCCCCCTGTGCTTTGCTCAGTCTGGCTTAAAATGACCTAGGCAACAAAGCTCCCACCAGTTCTCTTGGGAGGCTATTGCAGACTAGAACATAATAATCCCCATTTAACTCCAGGTCTGCACCTATTGTTCCAACTCACCTAATGATTATGCTTGACACAAACAAGAAAGCTGCTATGTTTCTGACACATTTAGTTTAGCCCAGCTGGTGAAAATGTAAAGTGTAACAAATATCTACCCTTCTCATCCTTCATCAGAGTGGTGACTGGACGTACAGGGATCATCCAGTAGTAACAGTAGTAACAACAGATATCTAAAATAGCCCAAGCATAGCCTATTTTAAATACAAGACAGAACTATGACAACAGTTGGGGCTGAACCCAGGACTTACAGAACTAAATGCCTCAGCCACAACTACCTGAGCTAAAACATAAGAATAGCCATACTGGTTAGACCAAAGGTCCATCCAGCGCACTGTCCTTTCTTCCAACACTGACCAATGCCAGGTGCCCCAGAGAGAATGAACAGAAGAGGTAATCATCAAGTATTCCATCCCCTATCACCGATTCCCAGCTTCTGGCTAATGGCCTCCAGCAGAAGAATGCCAGGAATCAAACCCAGGTCTCTTAAAACCCAGTCCATCACCCTAACCACCAGGCCATGGTGCCAACCACACAGTTAAGAAAGGAGTGTTGGGTAGAGGGCCCCAGAAGCTCTCCTTCAGCTGCCTCTGGGTGGGAAACAGAGATGGCCCTTTAGCCAAACACTTCAGAACATTGAAAGTCCAGGTTTGCTTTGAGTTGTGGACAAAGTACATGGGCATTCTTACTTCTCCCCAAACTGGGTCCCCTTCCCATGCTTAGTGTGATGTCACACAGAACCCCCTCTTGTATTTAGAAGCTGTGTAAGGCTTATTTTATTTATATGGACCAGCCCCTTGGAGGAGCAGGGGACAAAGACCCATATTCTTAGCTTAGGCGTCATTGGCAAATGTTGACATTTTAATGCCAGCTGCATTGTCATTTTGCTCTGTGCTGGTTATTTTTGGCAGAGCCTTACCTGTTGCTTCGACCATTCCTTCCAAAATGACCACGATTTCAAACTCCTCCTTCGCAAGCTGGGCACGGGACATCTCCCAGAAGGGGCTCTTCTCGTTGATTTCGTGTGAGATGATGAGTGGTGACACCAGGAATAGCCTGTCATCCCCTGTATCAAAGCCCACATTGATGTCCGTTTGGTTCAAGGGGATAAACTCCCCTTCTTTGGTCTGTTTGGACTTGATCAGCTTGGCTCTAATGGAAGCCTCAACAATGTGGGAATTCCGGAGGTCCCCGACCCGGAACATTAGACAGAGCTTCTCATCCCTGATAGAAATCACTGCATTGTTGGAAAACATGAGGGTCTCGGCCCTCTTCTTTGGTTGGCTGATTTTGACAAACATGCACCCTACCATGAAAGCATTGACAATGGAGCCTAGAATAGCCTGAACCAGGAGCAGTATGATGCCCTCGGGGCATTTTTCAGTGATAACCCTGTAGCCGTACCCAATTGTGGTCTCGGTCTCGATGGAAAACAGAAATGCGGAGACAAATCCACTGAGATTTTCAACACAGGGGATCCAGTTCTCATCTTCAAGATGGTCCAGATCTCCACGGATGTAGGCAATAAGCCACCAAATGAACCCAAAAAATAACCATGTGACAGTATAAACCATGGTAAAGACAAGAAGGTTAAAGCGCCACTTGAGGTCCACCAGAGTAGTGAAGAGGTCGCTAAGGTACCGGTAGGTTTCATGGACATTTCCATGGTGCACATTGCACTTGCCACTCTTCTCCATGTAACGCTGGCGCGGCTTCTTCATTTCTGCTGCCAGGAGACGGGTTCGGTCAGTGGCGATAGGGACATAGTCCCGCGGCTGTCTGGGAATCTTCTTGGGATCCATAGGTGTGACTCCAATTTCCATGTCCTGGTTCATGAAGATCCTAGAATCTCCAGCCATGGTTGGGCTAGGGCAGGGTAAAAGGAAACAACATTTAAGACATGGGGAAAATAGCTTTGCCAAACCAGTGCTGCTTTCAGATTACACAAAGGAATGATAGCACACTATGCAACATTGACACCATATTGAAAAGCTTTGTCTTCTAGTCATAGAATGCTGGGCACAAGTGCATCCTGCATTAGAGAAGCTTTTTGGTAGGGCCATTCCCTTCTTCTGGTAGTATTTTTTGATGCCTTTTTTAAGGTTAAATAATGAGAAGTAATTATTTAACACCTTTATCATTACCTCATTTGTAGAGAATGCTAACTGAGTGAAGCAGGAGTGGTGAACTACTTGCTTTGAATGGCCCCTTTCCCTTGGTAGTAAGTTTGCACATACCTTGTTACTGATTTGGGTCATTACTTTTTTTTTTTTAAATAAAAGCTCTTTAGGCTCCTTTTATACAAGGCAGAGAGGGATGAGCAGTGAAGACAATTTGGACATTTTCAAAAGGGACTAGTGATTTCTGGTGCCTCAATTTTTGGGGGCTCAACTGAAGAGATTTTGAAGCGGCTGGTTTACAGAAAATGTCAAACACCAACCCACGGCAAATCAGATGCCCTTGAAGGCAACCCAAAACCACTCATCACTTTTGAAAATCTAGTTTCTTAGATCGCTTCTAAAAGGCCCATGGTCTTTGTCCAAATCTTTTCTTGACTAATTATAAACAGATGATGATATGAGCGCCAGTCACTCCTGTCAGGTTACAATGTAACATCGTCTTCACCGAACATTAAGATTATAAAGTAGATATTGCTTTCTTTAATGGAAACTATTTCTTCTATTGAAAACCAAAAATTCCATCTTCAAACTCAGGGAAGAGAAAGAGTTTCCTGTGGAGAGCTGCCTTCAGTATATGAAAGAGAAACAGTAGCAACATTCTCCATGATATGCGCTCTCTGCAGTATCCTTAGCAAATCTTATTAAAACCTAACCAAATCTACTACAGTTCTGTCTTTAATCTTATGCATCTGCAAATGGGAAGAGGTACAGAGATACAATTAAGAGTGTCCTGGGAAAGACAAAGCTTAAGGCTGAGCAAAGTGGTTTCAGTTTTTCAATATATAAAAGTATTAAGGGTGGGTGGGAAGGAAGAAGAAAGACAAATAAATGAGGCAGCGGATTTCTGCTTCCACTGTATGGCAGCCAGTTCTGCAATTCCCAGCAGGGAATTTCTCTTATCCCTTGTATCAAAGCTACATAAATCAACCAAAATCAGTATTCCAAAAAAAGCAGCCAGAGTTTGTTGATGGAGCCACGTCTACTGCTTCACTATAGCATGGGTGGTGGTGATTGACCAGTCATCTGAGTCAAGATGGCAACCTGCCTTTGTAGTTAGAGGAAGAGAGTGAGAGTCTAGATCTGGGTTCTAGTCCCAGTGCTGGCAAGTTGGCTCCCTCAGCAGAGTTCTTCCTATACAGGAGAAGGAGGCACATGAAAGAGAGATGTTACTGCCACCAGGTGTCCCCCTTTCTAAAGGGGGAAAAGATAAATACTGTTACTGCAGCTATGGGCAGCTGGACCCAACTTCTCCTCTGCCATCGTTTACCAAACTCTCCTGCCCTCCCGGCACTGAAGCATCAGAATACCCAGCAATTCAGAGCCTGCCTGGTGACAGCCCCAGAGTGCAGGGGAGGTTGCTATGACCTTTGGTGGGGGCAGTGTGGTGTGAGCAAGATGGGAGAAGTAGGGAGTTGGCAGCTGATAGGGACGAGGGAGAAATATTTTTTTGGCTTTCTGTTCTGGAGGGAGGGGGACTGGGTAGTGATGGCTGGTGGCAGGTGGCAGAGTGAGCTGTGTAGCTATTAGCCTAATGTTTTCTGTGTACTGCCCCCTTTAACTCTCTTGGAATGTCAGGCCTGATTCTCTGCCACCTCGCATAATGCGTGTCCGCTGACATCTGTGCCCAGTGTGGGTGTCAGAATGGCAGGGCCCGTTTACCCTCCCTTTGTAAATGCCAGTGCCAGGTGCAAGTCAGTGGAGAATCTGCACAGAAACAGAGGTTCAGTGCAGTGGAGATAAGTGCAGAAGAAACACACTGGATAGAAATTTTCCCTTTATTCTTTCTTTGCTTGCCCTTTTTTTATTAATCTAAAAACCTAATTACTGAAATTCACAGGTTCTGGTTGCTCCAGGAGTGTGGAAAGAAAAAAAAAAGAAGTGTCCTGCAACCCTGACTCATGAAAAACAGCCTGGAGAGATTAGCTGTTAATGAAAGGACACTGAAACCTGCCATAAGCAAAAACATACAGGGGACTGGCAAAAATTGGTTGCTAGGACAGCTGGTCTTTAACTACAGGTCAAGTGAAACTGTTTGGCAAATCTTGGGGATCCTTAAAAGAGATCCCTCAAAGCAGAAGTATTGCCTGTTGCAGGTGAACTGTACTGCCCATTTCACTGTAATTAGAATTTGTCCTAATATTTAATCATTTCCCCGTTGCAGTTTAAGTCTCTTCTAGCTGAGTGATACAAGTAATTGATCACAGTCCTCTTCATGTAGGAGATTAATTCTTCTTCGTAAAGGAGGAAGCATGATCTAGCAGTTAGAGCACAGGGTTAGGAGTCAAGAGACCAACCTGGGTTCTATTCCTGGCTCTGTCAATGACCGACTTGTAACCTTGAGCGAATTGCTTCCCCTCTCAGAGCCTCAGTTCCCCATCTGTAAAATGGGGGATTAACACTACTTCTAGTTATAAAACTAGGCAAATATAATTGTAAGTCTTGTAGGGAACCTCCCCTGACCTTAGAGGTTTGAAATCACCCATTTGTCAACATAACGTACAGCAAAAAGGGAGAACAGTGCAGAGATAAGTTTGAATTCCTCCTTTATTCCACATCCATAACCACCCTCACCATGCACACACATCCCCCCTGGTTAATGGTAACTGTGTACAAGCATGCAAGGGAGAATTAGCCTTCAGTTTGTGAAGCACTGCTCTCTCTCTAGCAGTGGACTCAGAGACTGGAACTGCCTGTGATGGTCAGTCACAGGTACCACATTTACTGTCCTTGGTTAAACAAGGCCAGGATAATAAAAATGTTACTTTTGTACAAAGCCTCATGCTCCTTTTAGACAGGCTGCTGGAGCTGCTGCAAAAGGAGATGAGAGTTGGTGCATTATCAGTTCTGAAAGAGGCCTTTTATCAGGCTTCTCGGTATCGCTCAGCTTTTGCCCAGATGCCAAACTTGAGGAGAGGAGGGAGCACTAAGCGAAAGGAACTTAGAAATGCTGAAATAGAAAGAGATGGATTTTAGCTGAACTTCAGAAGGCATCATTTTCCCATGGCTGCTTCCATACAGGGTTGACGTACCTCTTGCACCTCCCCAAACAAACACCCCCAAAATGTCAGAGCAGACTTCTGTTTTCTTAGCAGGGTTACTTTTTTTTTCTTGTGAAGAATTTATGTCAAATCCAGATTTCACTGATGGCAATAGGGATTTAACCATTAACTTCAATAGGGACAGGTTTTGACTTTTTCTTTGAGGGGAAGGATGGCCCTGTGGTTAAGGCATAAAGACACAGGACTCAGGAGAGCTATCTTCAATGTTTACCTCTGCCAGAGACTTCCTACATGACCTTGATTAAATCACTTAATCTCTTTGTGCCTCAGTTCCCTTTTTATAAAGTGAGGATTATATCTCTTCCTTTCTTCCACCCTTTCTTCTCTCTTGGCAGTTGGAATCATAACCCTTTGGGACTGTTTCTTACCAGGTGTTTGTACAGCGCCTAGCACGGTGGGATCTTAATCATGGCTGATGCCTCTAGGTACTGTGGGAATTATTTGTATAATATAATAATAATAATCTGGCAATGTATTGTGTGAGAATCCAGAGAATCATGAAAACAGATGGAAAATCTAAACAAATCCCTTTTCTCACCTTATTACAATGGTTGGTCAAATAGTTTTTTCCTTAACAGAAACACATGGTTCAAAACTTTCCACAGCCATGTGAACCGCCTGTCTATTAACAATAAGACATTTATATTTATAAAACTACCACCCCTAAGAGAGCAGAACTGCCAATCTCTGTTCCAGAGGGGCTTGGAATAGTGGGCCAGGGGAGCTGCGATGCAGATCAGGGCTGAGATGCACTGGTAATTGCACGGGAGCTGAGGACTGGTTCTGCAAGTTTGGATTTACGTGCATTAGCAGAGCAGTGTGGGGCCCAGGACTGGAATATCAAGGGGTGCTGCAGGTCAGGATTGTGGTGCACCAGCAGAGCTGTGTGGATGCTGCACCTGTTTGCACTATGCCTCTCTCTAAATTCTATCACTTCAAAGCTGTAGAAGCCAGGCTGCCCAATAGCAATGCAGGAATGGGGTCTGAGAGAGAGGCCAGGGCAGAGGGACAAGCAGTCAGTCAGGTACACTAATAGACTGCTGGATAAACAGTCTGATAGAATGATTATTACTGAAAGAGTGGTTCTTTTGCATCCCCTCTGCCCATGCCACATCAAATGCAGCCCCAACCCTCAATCCACAGACTCCACTGAGAAGCAGAGTCCCTACTTGTTACAGCACAGCAATCGAATTAAAGTCCCTGACTGAAGGATGCCCATAGAGGTAGATCCTTATCACCAGGGGCAGATAACAGACAGATTTGCAGGCAAATGGATTGAAACAGAAAGTTCAAAGAAGGCAAACTGAGCAGAAGTCAGAGTGGAATGGAGGGACACCATTAGGGAGGGCTGGCCCTTGCAAATCTATTGGGTAGTGGATGCATGCTAGAGAGATGCTTATTGCCAAATGAATCTTTATTTCCCTGAAAGAAGGTAGCTTTCCATTCACCTATTTCATTTATTGCCTGTACTTCATAAGGGTTAATCTGTCCATGGCACCTAAGTGAAAGTACATGGGAGAAACAGACCGACCCGACCGATCTTGGGCAAATCAATCCTTTTCCCTATGCTTCCGTTTCCCCATCTCTAAAATGGAGCTAATGAGACCTGCTTCCTTTGTCAAGTGCTTTGAGATCTATGGATGAAAAGTACTGTGTAAGAGCTACTCTGCTGTTATTAATAGACAAGGCAAAACGTTAAAGAAAAAGTGTACAGGAGGGAAACTGACAGCACTTTAGTGATAAACGTGCGGTTCAAATCATAGAAGCTGAATTACCTTGTCTCTCTCTCCCCTCCCGCCCAAATAATTCCTTTTCAAAGTGTAAACTCACTCAGCACCAAAGTATCAAGATTCCTTTAATTTCCTCTGAGTTTTCATTAGCTTGGCAGGATCACTTTTCTCACACATTGACAAAACTGAGTGCCGACTTACAATGAAATTCCTCTGAGGCTGCAGGAGATACCTGCCCACAGAAACAAAAAGGGGGCTGATTGATGATTAGTTAGACAGCTACCAAAGGAAGTGAGATGGCTTTGCTGCTTGTTACAGAGCCAGGTTGATGACTGCTTGTCTGCTCAGAGTTTGTTATGCTTAGAAATATTGTAACACCAGCTGTTCAGTCTTTCAGAAAATGGGTGGTAAGAAAATTTCTCTGGGCAGAAAGTTGGCAGAATATGGGGAGAGACAAGGTTTATGGATAGTTACACTTCTTTGTCGGTATGCTTCCTGTCTGTCTAGTCCTCCGCCCAACGCTGGATGATCAGCATTCAAATATTCCAGAGCTCTTTTGTCCTCAGTCAGGTTCCAATATGGTCCCTGGTTGCCATAGTGACCACCTCGCCATTTCAATGCATTTATCCCCCCAATACCCCTGTGAGCCTAGGAAATGCTATAAATCTCATTTGACAGAGGGGGAACTGAGGCACAGAGAGGCTAAATGACTTGCCCAAGGTCACACAGGAGGCCTGTGTCAGAGCAAGGACTTGAACCCAGGACTCCCAAATGCGAGGGTAATGCCTTGAACACTGGCCCTCTCTCCTTTCCTTCCACTGAATAAAAGACCCATGGTTTCTTGTATGGCTGAAAATTGTTTTGAAAAATCAAGGTAACATCTCCTGTACCCCATGGAGAAGGGACCTCCCTCCTGCGCTAAGTTGGGACCACATAAACCTAGACCAGCCCTGGCAGGTGTTTGTCCAACCTGTTCTTAAAAACCTCCAATGATGGGGATTCCACAACCTCCCTTTGAAGCCTGTTCCAGAGCTTAACTACCCTGAGAGTTAGAACATTTCCCCTAATATCTAACCCAAGTCCCCTTTGCTGCAGATTGAGCCCATTACTCCTTGTCCTACCTTCAGTGAACATGAAGAACAATTGATCAGATATCTTCAGCTGACCATATATTATCTTCATACAGAATGCCCAGTGGATTTCAGTGTTGTCCAAATACTGCTCTAGCTAATGATCTGTATTCACACCATCTTCTGCAAAGAGCCCCTTAGCTCTCACTTGCAAGCAGGGTCAGGACTGACTGGTATGGGAGAGCAAGGGAATTCCAAGTGCACATGGTCGTGGAAGTTGCCATGGAAAGTGGTGTTGATTGTTGAATAGGTGACACTTACTCTTAAGTCAGTACTGAACACAACGTCCCAGATGGCTAAAACGGAGGCACAGAATGTCTGGCCCAAGACCAAACGGTGATTCAGTGGCAGAGAGTTTTCTGAACTATCCTATATAGAATTTAATGGAGTTATATTCCTACTATAGACAACTTCAGTTGCTCAATGAAACTTGTAATCATTCTCTATGAAATCCTATAGATTTTTAAGAGTAATTTCTATAGAGTTTTCTACAGCATCTCATACCCACTAGATTAGATAGGGCTTTTTCACCAGACCTGCTTCAGAAAATTTTAAACCAATAATGGCCTCTGCCTAATTAGACCAGGAGCCAAATCCACAGCTGGTGTAAACAGTTGCAGCTCCATCAGCTTTAATGAAGTCAAACCCATTCACACCAGCAGAGAATCTGACCTTTGTCCTTCTATGAGACAGAACGAATTTGCATCTTATTTTGATTGCTAGGGGTTAAAAATTCTGTTTTTACTGCTAGCTTTTTGAAAAGTGGAATAAGCTAAAAAAATAAAATCTGTTATTTTATTTCTATTTATGCCAGTTTTGCGGAGAGCAGGAGGGGGCTGTGAATGCATTTTTCCAACAGGAATTAAAGCATGAAAAATCATATGTAAAATACAAATTTGTGGGTGTACTACAAATATACTGAGGTTAGTCTAATAAAAATACAGTGGAGGAGCTAACATTTTAATGAAAAACAAAACAATTGTATTTTTCACAAAAGATAGAGACTGGGAAATGCTTTATGAGCTGTTCTAATGACCCCACAAGCAGCCTGGGAATTAACAGAACAAGTGTTATTTTATATAAAATAATGACTGGAGAGCATGTAGTTACCATAATATAGAGACCAGGGAGCATATATTGCCTGGTATAATGACTGGCTCAGTGGGAGTGTAAATATTGCAAGGGGTGGATGGGGAAATGTAATTAATATAAAATAACTGGGCAGCTGTAAGTGGAAGTGTGGATAAAACACAGTACGATGAGAGATGCATGCATAAGCTGATGTTCAGAGATCCCTAACTGAGTCTCTAATATTCAGTTGATAGTTGGTTCCCCAACGAACCAAACCTGAAAATAAGCCTATTTGATCCAGCCCTTTTCCAAGGAAGTGGCTCTCCCCAGGGCTGGGCTCTCTATGAAGCAGCGCTGCTTCCCATACACCTGTCCCGCTGTCTATTTCTGGAGATGCCTGTTGCCCTTCTGATATTTTTGGGGGGCTGCTTTGGCAGTGCCATTGCCCCATCTCCCAGCTGATCACGAGTTATTGATCATCATCCTGTTACTGGCAGTTCATGTTCTCTGGATGCCCCTAGAGAGAACTGGGTTAAGGAGTTCCCCTACCCAGACTATGGGGAAACCTAGGCCAAATGGCAAAAATACTCCTGCGGTTGAGCACATATATTATTCAATTCTCCCATCCCCAATAGCAATCGAGAGTCACTATATAATCCTGCACCTGCTTGGAAAATGGACGATAATACGACCACTGCTTAGCACTTCTACAGCACCTTCCTTCCGAGGATTTCAAAGATGAACTGGCTAAGCAAACCCCCCATCCTCCCTGCCCCCATGAGATAGGACGGTACTGTTATCCCCATTTCACAGAGGGGGAAACTGAGGCACAGACAGGTGACGTGACCTACCCAAGGTTACACAGCTGGTTAAGTGTCAAGGTGCAGATTGGAACCCAGGTTTCACTGCAAACGTCCAGGCGACTCTTTAGACCAACAAGAAGGGGCTGTCTCTAATGTTAAAATGTTCAGAGATTTGGCTTGGATCAGCACTTAGAATCCTGACTGCTTCTCTGGACTCTTCAAAGCTCCTGGGGCTGCGCTACTGGGCTGGAAGACTTCTGAGAGTGGGATGACTGGTGGAATTCAGGGCAAGGGGGAGGAGAATTGAGCCCCAGAAGTTAGACAGCCTGCTTCTAGACATGCTTATCTAACTGACACGAAACTTACTTAGATCCTCCCTAGCTGTCTGGACTTGCCAACTCATGGCGGACAGCTCGTGGGAAGGTCCAGTTTCACTTCTCCCCACCCTCAAGCTTGGTCCACTACATTCCTAGCACAAAATTATTTCCTTATCTAGGGCACAGGCTCTGTTTGCTAGCAGGACTTCAGAGCTGGGAAGCCAGATTGTCAGCTCTTTAGGGGAAGGACCACCTTTTTGTTTGTATGTACAGCACCTAGCACAATGGGGTCCTGGTTTATGACCAGGGCCCCTAGGAGCTCTAGTAATACAAATATTGAATAATAATGCTAATTAACCAATCCAGTAAAGGCCAGCTCAGACCCTGGCCCCTGACGTCCCACCCAGGGCCAATCCCTAACAAATCAAGCTGGCTCCGAATGCTGATCAGTCAGTCCTATGATTAGCCCTAAGACGTGATTCCCACACGGTTCATGACACTCAGTTCACCAAGGAGTGAAAAATAGATTAAATGAAAGTCAGGGCGTTAGGTCAGTCCAGCATGGTGGAAAACAGCCAAGCCAGGGGGGTCAGAGTGCCCTGGGCAATCACCTCAGACAGCCCACAAACGGGCCACCCTGATATGTGGCATGGCCACATACGCCCACAGAACCAACTGGGATTCCCCAGGCACTAAGCAGCCCCTTGCACTTCAAAGGTTTGCTTTAACAATAACAACGAAGAAGAGGCTAAACTCCAGTTGCTCTCTGAACCCCAAATGAAACAGTAAATGCCCTAAACTTACAGTTTAACCTTTAACCCCAGGTGCAAACCCAGAGTCGCTCCATTGGCTCCAGGGCTGAGTAGCTCCTCTCTCTCTGGTCCTTATACAATGCCCATTGCTGTAGTATGGGGGTGCCTCACAATTTACCCTCACAACACCCATGTCAGAGCTGACAATGGCATGTCCAAAATCAGAATCTGGCTCCTGTCTTCTCCAGTAGTTCCCTGGCAGTTAGACAGCACCTATTTACCCATTGTTTCCCTCACGTGGCTGGGTAGTGCATCCTTGTGCTTGGCTGCCCTAGGAACCGGTCCACTGAAGTCCTCCTGCCTTCTGGGCAGCAGCCAGAGGAGAGAGAGAAAGAGAGAGAGAGAGAGAGATAGGAAGCAAACAAACAATAGGGTAACTTACTTGCTAACAATGGTTCTGCATCAGTCTTGCTCCCTCATGTTTTTGGGGGACCCGGAGGAGACAGAGCTGGGAAGAAGGTAAAAACAGTTGCTGGAAGGGCTTCCGGTCCATGCCATCACCAGAGCATTGGGGTCTTCTTATCCCAGGCTCTCTCCTCCCTACCGCCTCCTGCCTGGTATTACAGAACATTTATATTGTGCTGTGGATTTAAGTGCACACGTCCTCTGCCCCTAGCCATCCCAGGCCTTTGCTGGCTCTGACAGAGATGCCATGGTTCCCCAGACTCCCTGCCCTCCAGCACCACGGTGCTACTTTTGCCGGTTAAATCTCCCTCCCTTTGCCTGCTCCCTCTCTCTGGCTGTGTGTAGTACAAATGAATTCTCTGTGTAATAAAGCTACTTAAAGGGCCGTGAAAGGGAGGAGGGAGAAGAGCTGTGCACATGTGATCAGGAGCATCATCTGTTCTGAATGAACAGGAAAGGGAAAGGTGGTTGAGAGTGAAAGCAGCCGGGGGAGGGAGGGGTTTGGGCCACGTCTTTGGACAGAATAGGCCAGTCTGGGGAGGGATTGGGGGAAATAGGAGGCTCCTTCATTTCCTTGGCAAAATGCAAAGGATATTGTGCTCCTCTATCAACTGCGTGGTCTTTGCTCTCCCTGCTAATTCTGTGAGTGTCTGCAACCCAATGCACATGCATCACCCCTCTCCATCTGCAAGGTTCTGAGCTTCCCTGCTCCCTGTGCCAGCCTCTGTTGTATTGGTATTTTTTTCAAAATCATGCAAACAAAGGCAGCTCTTAAAAGTGAAGGGCAGGGGAAATGCAGTAGCTGGAGCCCTGCACGGCTATCAGAGAACTCATGTGTGTTCATCAGCGCTGTGAAAAGCATAGCGGGTTTCTCTTCTGGGATGGATCAAGGAGTGGAAAGGGGGAGGAGGCAGAGGGAGAGAGTGATTTCTCTGGAGCTTGTCTTTTGCATGTCAACTATCAGATTGTTGCACGAGGACTCGCCCTGCAGTGGGGGTTCCCTCTGGTCCAGCTGGATCAAGAGGCACATTCCCCATGCTCCCCCTGGCCTGCTTGCTTTCTTGGCTTTGATTTGCATAGCCTTCATTTGAGAATAATAGGAGCAGTCCCACTAGGTTTAATAGGAGATTTTATCTTTTGGCAAGCAAATGTCAGGCCAATTGCAGGTGTCCGACTGCTAGGCCTGGAGACTGAAGGGTAGCCACAGAACAAGTCACGCCAGCACAAGCTTCTCCATTGTGCTCCTCAATCCTGGCCCCAGAGCCCCACTTCATTTTTTAGGTCTGGGCTCACATGCTTCTGTCTCAATGCATGTCTCACCTGAGCTTCTGCACTCACTGTTATTCCAGTCATTCTATCCCCACGTAGCCCTGCAGACACACCTCTGCCATGCCCTGCAGCATCCCTCCTGCTGCTTTCACACCGAACTTGCAAACTCCCCTGAGCAAAACCAGGAATTTTCTCCAGTGGAAAGTCAGATCCTGTCACCATGTTTGTAGCAACGAATAAAAGTTGTGCCGCCCACTTCTGCCCCACCCCCAGGGTCCCATTTTTTCCCTGAAAAATTGTTGAGGCAGGATGGAAAAGCATTTTGCTCTGTTGGCAAACCTCCCAAACTTTGGCCATGGTTTGTTGGTTTTGCCAGCAGTGAGAATTTTGTGTGGGCATGTGCTACTGCTCTGCTTGCCAGAGCTTAGCTGCCGGGCAACTGGCTCTCAGTCTCCCAGTCCATGTGGATGCATTTCCCTGGTGCTGTTTAACTCCTCTTTGTTGCTGTCAGACGTCAGCGAGCACCAGGAAAAAGCTCTCCCTCATCCAAAGTGTAAATGTCACGTGCATTAATCCCAGGTTCCACGGCATCATAAGGAAAGACGTGGACCTAGACGGTCTTGATGTGAAGAACATGCCCAGGAGATATTACCACTGGAAGGAAATCCTGATCTCTTGTTTTCTAGCAGGTGAGACCTGCAGGGACTAAGGGCCAAATTCACATGTGAGTACAAGTCAGTCTACAGGGATCTCAGGATGGAATAGATAGACTTTCCCTGACACTCAGCCTCAGTAGGCCAAGTTCAGACAACTTGGTAAGCTACACATTAGCAAGTGGGTGTGAGTCTAAGGGAGTTGTGTAGGAGTCTACGCTGGCATGAGGCACGTGCTAAAGGCCCAGGGAATGCATAAGATGGTGCTCCACCCTACTGTCATTTACACCTTCTTATATCTTGTATGTAAGTTATACCAGTTGAAACTCCCTTACACATTGGTAGCAGCTGGTAAGTGGTCTAAGAGAAACAAACAGTGGAAGCGGGGGTGTCTTTATTTATAAATCAACCCTGATTTTGGCCCTGGTCGGAAATTCTCCAACAAACATTTTTCCTTTGGAAAATGCCAATTTACTGAAAGCAGAACATTTTTCAGAAGTGTGTTGATTTTGACAACATTTCATTCAGGAAAAAAACCCAGAATGGAATGTTCCCATTTTCTATTTTGAAACAACCTTTTGTTTCAATTGTTTAACATTTTACCAAAATGGAACACTTTGATTGATCCAAAATGATTTCACACACCCCCTCGCCCCTGAATTTCAGTTTGTGGGAAATTTCAGTATTCGTTTGTGATCTGTTTCAGACCCATTTTTGGGAGGAAGTTTTGGAATTTCTTGCAAAATGGAAAATCCCGCTCTAGTGTGCAGTCTATAACCCCCTTCTTATTCACCCCACAGACAGCCTGGACTAGTATCAGTTTTTAAACTTCAAAAAGTGTTGGCCACGCTAATTAATAGGAAATACTTGCAGCTTTAAATAAAGCTCAGTAAACATGGACCAGAGGATCACTTGGGTTTCAAAATCATGTACTTAAACTCACTTCCTTACCAGCCTCGTTACCAATGTTTTAGGACCAATAAAAATGAAAGAATGTTACTTTTTGCATTTCAGGCAGCTTAGACATTAGTCAGTTGCACCTCTTGGTTTTCATGCACTAGGCCAGCGCTATGTTGTCTGGGATGCAAACACTGCAGAGGACTCTTTAAATCCATGCACCACCAATAGCAAAGCTGTTTCCAGAGAGGTTTTAAAAGCACTGTTAATGAAAAACTTCTGGTTATTATTAGGTTAGAAGTTAGAACTTCCACCTGTTAGAAAACAAGAGATTGGCTGTCCCTTCTGAGATGTAACATCTGCTGGGCATGTTCTTCACATCAAGACCTCATTTTACCATCTAGGTCCATGTCTTTCCTGATGATGCCATCAGAAATGGGATACATGAAGTATTAGGTTAGTAGGTTACAGAAACCTTGGTTTGGGGCCTAAATTATCTGATTACCGCATTTAGAGTCAACCAGCCTATTGGAGAAAATGCCGATTAATGATACCTACAGCCCTATTAATTTGACAGGTTTGGGGGACATCAAAAACTGGATAAAAAGAAGTAGGTCCAGGTATTTGAGAAGCAACTGGAAAATGATTCCTGGGGAGACCTAACAGTTCTGTTTAGGAGAGGCTTTGGTTTAAAGCAAATGGGAATTGGATGAGTTAGGCTGGAGCAGATATTTTTGGGCATTCACATGTATAAACATCAGCCTCCTTTACATGGTCCACAGCTTCTGGATATATTAAGTGCTGCAGCTGTGAAATGTCTTTTTCTCATCTCCAGCTAGCAAGAGGACACTGCCCCCTCCTGTCTGATTCAGACTGCTGCCTGGAGGTGGCAAGTGTGCAAATTGCCATGGCTTGTAGCCGAAATGCTCTGTAGATGCTGCCCACTTTTATTATAATTAGTGTAGAACGCAGTAATCCATCCACACAACAACATAGGCCATGGAGAGCCCATCCGCCCAGTGCTCCACTCTCTGCACTGACTTAGCATTCAATACATGGCTGAATTCAACCTGAATTTAGGCCCCAAACCTTGGTTTGGGTATCAACCTTTACCTTCAAAATCCCTCCATCAGACTGGTTCAAGTTCCAGTAGCTGAGCATTGCCCTACATGATCATCACCTCCCCCCGTCCCCATGGCAGCAAGTAAGAAAGCCATGGGTGCAGAAGATAGAGTTTTCCCACCAACAGGCCCTGAGTAGAGCAACCCCCACCCCCACCCCCATACCCCCATACCAGTAAGAATGCAAGTGTTGTATATGCAGGATGCAGGGATCAATGCTCATTAAAGACAGACTTTGTACATTCCTTGTATTAACACTGAATAGTTTGCATTATGCATGTGTGATCCTTGACTTTTGATGATAGAGGTCAGCCCGCCTTGGCTAGATATGCTGCAGAAAGAGGCAGCTCCTATGCAGGCAGGCGGAATGTCACAGACAGCATATCAAAGGAGCGGGAGCCTCCTGAAGTCTTGATACAGATGAAGCACGATCTCACACCAGAAATCTCACAGACAGGATATGTATGTATCCAGCTGACCTCACATTCCTAATCCTATGAGATTTATGTAAAATAAAATCACTTACCTTTGCAGCGCCTCCCCTTTTGTTCGGTGGCAGTTGTTTATGTTCTCAGAGAGCAAGCTCCTAGTGGGGATGGACTGTTGGCTCTGTCTCTTTTGGGACCAGGACATGGTTCCGGATGCTGTTTCCAGCACAGCAGTGAGGATGGTGTCACCTTCACCCAGGCATCAGCTCTGCTTCTTTCTAAAACCTTTCAATAAAATGTGAAATGACTTTTTGTGCTGGGGAAAGCTGTCAGACTGACTGCTATGGAGCGTGGGTCCTTCATGTCCACAGAGCCAACAGGGCATGTGCAGCACGAAGACATGCTTGCTCCATGACATCCCCCACCAACACACCCAACTCTGAATGGAAGGGACCCCCTTTAAGGGTGAGAGTGGGTTGCAGGCTGTATGGCCCATTCAGTCCTCGGGCTCTCTGCGGAAAATGCTGACAAGCGGACCAATGATAGAGCTCTTTCTGGGACGTGGGCCCCTTCCCACCTACAACTGGACTCCGACCGACCAGCCTAATTCACACTGTTTTGCATGAGCGACATGTGACTGCTTTTCAGACAGTTAAAATAAAAACCTTCCATCTTTCGAGCAGGTTCCCACCTTTTCCCTATCCAGAGACTGAAGCTCTAGTGATTAACAGGCAGTGCCATCTGCTGGTGCTATGTGGTGTTGAAACTCATCTTTGCCCGCAAACGGTGATGCTGGGGGTGGGGAGATAGGAGTTAAAATGAATGGGAGCATGGACTAGCACAGCTCCGGCTCTTATCCCTGGCTTGGGAAAGTCACATTGCCCCACAGTTCCACCCACCCCATTGCCTTGTACAGTCAGAGCTAAGGGTCCTGTTTCAATCCACATTAATGGCCTTTCAGAGTCCATTTCTCTACTTTAACCACTGGATGTGGGAGCACAGTCACAAAGTTTGGACTCTTTAGGCTTGATTTTCTACCCGCTTACATTGGTGTAAACTCAGGGGGGTGGGGGAGGTTTCCACTGATTTCAATGGAGTCACTCCCAATTTACACCAGCAAGAGACCAGAATCTGACCCTTTCGCTGGGTATTTTGGCTGCCTGAGGCTACATGCTATTAAATAAGTGATAGCAATGGGGTTGTGCCAAATATTGGATCAATCTCATCTCTCATTTTTATTAGGCACAGGGCCGCCCAGAAGATTCAGGGGGCCTGGGGTCTTCTGCGGAGAGTCCTTCATTCTGGGTGTGTTCAGCGGCACTGAAGGACCCGCTGCTGAAGTGCTGCTGAAAACTCTCATGGGGGCCCCTGAAAACTCTCGTGGGGGCCCCTGTGGGGCCCAGGGCCTGCGGAAAATTGCCCCACTTGCCCCCCTGGGCAGCCCTTATTAGGTGAGCAGCCCAATGCCAATATGTGTGTGTTTCATTTTATAAACGCCGCAGGGAGCCATTTATGGGGCTGAAATTGTGGGAGGTCATGGAACTTTTAGTTGCTGGAAGGTGAAAATAGTATTACAGAACAAGCCTTAGCATCATTTTGGTAAAAGTAAATGGCTCTGAGGAAATAAAAATAAAAAAGAAAAGTCTCAAAAAATCAATCACAAACCCCAGTTTTGGTTTATTCTGGTTCCTGTAGAATTCAAATGGTGTGGTCACATTTTTATGAGCCTTCATGGAGACGGGCAATACACCCCCTCCCACAAGGCTCGATCGCACATACACCAGCCATCCCCCTTGATGAGGATAAACTCTCTTATTACCCATAAGGGATATTGTTCAAATCTGTCTCTTTCATGGGCACCAATGACAGGATCTATAGTTTGCTCCGAGTCAGCTGCACCTGTCTGGGGCTTCACATCTAGCACAGGGATAGGAGAGTACCGGTGCCTTCAGGGGGTATTTTAATTTATTATGTAATTTGGTCTCCAGGAACTATGCATGTCACTTCCCATTTGTCAGCCATTAACCTGGCATCATATTGAACAAAAAAAAAAAAAAAAAAAGAGAATCAGAAGAATCAGCACTGGACTTTTAGATCATCATTTCCAACTCCCATCTCCCCCAATGCACTTGAATGAGACTGAGGTTTCAAGTGAAGCTCAGAGGAACCTCAGCTAAGTGACTGAAAACTAAGTGACAGTCAACTTCTTTGGCTCAAGTTTGCTCCGTGCTTTGGGACGCCTTCCATCCTCAAACTCCAAGTGAAACTTGGAAGGCGGGAACATGAGCAGACAAAGAAAAGAAAAAAGTTTCTGTAGCAATCCCTGTGAATCAGAACTCCCAGTGTTCCACCCACCTCTGCTAAGGAACAAGTGGAGGAGTCTGCCTGCGCTGCCTTTGATATGGTAATGAGAACCTAATGTTAACCTCGGGAAATAGACAGTCTTCTTAAAGATATAGAGGACCGTTGTCTGGTATGAATCCAGGCCAAACAACAGTGATCTAAACTTACTTGATATTTTTTAATGGTTTGGTCACTCACGGGTGTGTTAGTTTCAGTCCAATTCTTAACTCAACCCCCCTCATGCTTAACACCAATTGGACCCTGGTATTGCTGACTCAGCAGAGATGCCTAAAAGCGATTGGAGAGTGAGTGCCCGTCACTGCCATAGCAGTGTCCCTATGGCCCAGGGCTGAAGCACATTGTGTGGGTGTGTAAGCTTGCACTATTCATGTAGAACTCGTTCTGCGGATAAGCCATGACTTCGGTCTCCAGCGCTGTCTAGCTGTCAATGTTTATGAGCACAAAGACAAAAACGCATTAGCAGCAGTGCAATAATGTGAACAATTTTATGAAAATAGATTGAATTTCCTCCCTAGGTTGCCAGGATTCAAAGCAATCGCTGACAAAAGCAAATTTGTTGGTTCTTTCATCTGGGTACTTTATTTACATAAACTTTCACCTTCCAACTCACCCTGGGTTCCCCTCCTTGACCTGCTCCTCGGATCCGACCAATTCCAGCTCTTTAGCCACTTGCTATAAGATGGGCCCCACCTCTGTGTCTTGTCTATATGAAGGTATTTATATGGATCTAATTCTTGTAGCAGAGAGTGCCTCCCAGTCTGTAATGTAGTTATCCTCACAACGCCCTCGTGAGACAGGCAGTGCTATTACCGCCATTTTACAGACGGAAAATTCTGGCACAGACGGGCGAAGGCCGGATCAAAGGAATGTAGATGCTTTCATGGGGAGTCGGGCACCTAAATCCTTTTGAAGATCTGGGCCTACCCAAGATCACAGAGTTTGTAGCAGAGCGGGGAACTGAACCCCGCTGTCCCAAAGCTCAGTTAGTGCCCCAGCCATGGACCATCCTTCCTCTTTTCCTTAGACCATCAGGTGCGACATACAATGTACATTGGTTAAATTTTTAAGCCCCATTTTACACTGTTAAAGGTTTATCAGCTCAGCTACACCTCCGGGGAAGAAAGCCACTACTAACAAGACGCAGGTGGAAAATGTTTGCTCTCGAGGCATAAATCAGGACCAAGGGAAAATGGAGTGGGAGGCACCTGCATGTCCTCCAGCACTGAGGCCCCTCTATAGGCTTTGGTTTTTGCATTTTATTCACCCCCCCTTGCTACATCCTCTCAAGAATAGCAGGATTTTCATCACAGAACGATTGTCTTCCTACCCCTTCCCTAAGTAGGATTATCCTGCAGCACTGTTTTCCAGTAGAAACAGGCTCAAATGACACAACATCTTGATCCAGATAAGGGAATATGCACACCCCAGAATGCAGGGGTGCAATCTTGGCATGAGTGACTTAGTCAAAGGCAAAGCTCTCATTCATTTCAATGGAGCTGGGTTTTCACCCCAGGGTTCTTGGGCTCTGAGGTTGCTGTCCGGTGCATCAGAGAGATACTAAATTTGGAGCTGTGGTTGGATTTGCCATCCCTGCTGTGTAGGGATATTTAGATCCAGGATTTTGGGTTTCGTTAAGGCTGGGGTGGGATGGGACTGGACCTTGCTTCTTCCCTGTTGGCATTTCTCAGACATCCTTCTCCCATAACAGACAGAAGGATGAGTCAATATAGGTCTATATGATAGATTTTATAAAATCATGACGTGTGGAGAAAGTAAAGAAGGAAGTGTTATTTACTCCTTCTCATAACACAAGAGCTAGGGGTCACCCAATGAAATTAATAGGCATCAGTTTTAAAACAAACAAAAGGAAGTGTTTCTTCACACAGCGCACAGTCAACCTATGGAATTCTTTGCCAGAGGATGTTGAGAAGGCCAAGACTATAACAGGGTTCAAAAAAGAACTAGATAAGTTCATGGAGGATAGGTCCATCAATGGCTACTAGCCAAGATGGGCAGGGATGAAGCTTCTGTTTAACAGAAGCTGGGAATGGACAATGGGATGGATCACTTGATGATTACCTATTCATTCCCTCTCGGGCACCTGGCATTGGCCACTGTCAGAAGACAGGATACTGGGCTAGGTGGACCTTTGGTCTGACCCAGTATGGCCATTCTCATGTTCAATAGCTCTTTCACTTTACTACCACTAAACCCAGCAGGACATGGAGTTGACTCCAGCTCTACATTCTACCCTAGCAGACTTAGCCTTACATAGCTTGGTGACTTGCAAATTTCTGCTCTTGGGCACTGGAGAAGAGTGGCTCACCAGTCAGCATACCACCCCATGGCTGGGCATGGCATGGCATGGCAGGGCCTTCCCCCTCAGATGTCTCTCTATAGTAATTCAGACCCTGCAGTGGGTCTGGTTCTTTTAGTGACTCGGCCCTGCCATCAGGTCATAAACAGCCTTGCCTCTTAAGTGGTATCAGTGTCCCAAACAAGTAGCATCCAATGCCATATGAGTCATCAGTTCTATGCTCTCTGCCCCCGCCCCTCCAAGCTCTACTTCAACCCCACTCTTCCTTCAGAGTGGTAGCTGCCCAGGTTTTTCCCCCACTGGGTCTGAGATGGTATTGAGTCTAACACCCTTCCAGGGGTAACAGAGTGGGTTAATTGAGCTCTCAGGCTCCCATTAGCCCCTTGGCTACAATCATGGGATTTGTACACCCCCATCACAGGCATCTGCATGCCTCCAATTGAGAGGAAAGGACAGCAATGCACGCTCCCAGGCAGAACTGGATTTTACATGACTGATGAAATGGCTCGTTAGCCTTGCACTCCACAGATTTGGGGGGAAATAAAACAAAAGTGACCAACAGATTTAGCAGCTGTTTAACTGGCACCCTGATAGCTGGCACAGAGATGATTTCCAGAGGACAGACTCTAGACGCAATGCTTTTCAGACCTAAACGTGGCATAGCTAGTCCATTTAATTCCACCCCCCCCACCCCCAGTGCTGTCTGCAATCTACTTTCAGCAATTCTGGGGGACTCAAGATGTGCCGTAGTAAGCCCTGTGCTCCAGACTGGCAGCCGTGGAGCTGAAGGCCTCAGAAAAACAGCTCTAGCAGAGACAGAGCTTCCTCCATACTGCACTGGCAGTAAGTCCCAACCTTATCCAGGAGACTGGACAGGACCAGGTCTAGAGCCAGGAGAGAGCGGTAAGGAGCCCAGACACTACAGGGGTGGGTGTGGTGTACATACGTAGGTGGATGAGCTTATAGTGCCTGACCAATAAATCCTTGCCTATTAGTGCCAGTTTGCGGTGGTGGTTTTTGGAACATGGAGCCTGGCCCTTTGAGATCTGTACTGAGGTCATTAGACATTGATCAGAGATGGAAAGGGTCACTTACAGCTAACCTGGGCTTGATTTGAACTAGAGATCTGTCGGAGAGGGCAGGCTCCATGTCCCGTTGCCACTTCCCAAGACATCCATCTCCTTGTTAAGAAAGGCCAGTTTGTCTCTTGTGCCAGCACCATTTGGTATAGGAAAAGTTTGCGGGGGTGGGTCATCAGGGAGCCAGTTATGTCCTCCCACCCCAGCATCAGTTAGATCAGTCTAGGGGCAGTGCACCATACCCCTGCTGTGCATTGCAGCAGTAGAGCACTTCTTCCCTATCTCCTCTCCTTCTGCTATCTTGGGACAGCAACTAGCTCTGCCCAGAGAATTCTCAGCTGGGCAGTTGTGGCCAGATTCCAGCTTCTCTTGCATGTAGCTGAATTTCAGTGCAATTTCTCAGCTGAGTGTCCCAGCACAATGTGTTCCTGGGAGCCTGCAAGAACCAGGACAATTGTTTAACTGACACATTCCTGTTCCTAAAAAGTCTACCTCCATTAAACAGCTACACTCCTATTACACCAGGTGGCATGCAAGCTTGTGGCCTTCCACAGCCTTAGCAACCACTGGGAACATTCCCAGCAGTTCTTCAAGCAACTTGGGACTTAAGGGAACCGTTTCAAGAATTTATTTCCAGGCCGTGCAGCAAAATCTAACATTTATAAATGCACGAAAGAATCCCCTGCCCCAGCAGCAGCACATAAATGACTAAAGAGGACATAAAATACACAGTAAAAATACATGACTATTTCAAAACTACCATAGACTGATGAATGTTTCCAGCTAACTCATTCATACATAGTTCAAATAAATAACTGTCAAAAGGAAATTATATTCCCGGGGGGGGGGGGAGGGTGAGAGTGGCGGGGAAGGGAACATGTTTCCCTCACCAATGAGGCAGTAGTGCCAACTGAATATATGTTGATTAGAGGTAAAATTCACCCAGCACAAAGATTAAGCACTCCTGAAGTCACTGGTTTTAAGGCCAGAAGGCACCAATAGATCATCTAGTGTGACCTTCTGTGCAATACAGGCCAGAGAATTTCATCCAGTTATTTCTAATAGCCCTATAACATATGTTTGACTAAAGCATATTTTCCGGAAAGGCACCAGTTCCCTAACAGGAGGGTTCAAGTGGCATATAGACCTTGTGATGGTCCTCTGCACATGCGTGAATTTCACCCTCGAAGAATAGCAATACTTACCAGTGTACAAGCATTAATTCTTACAACATTTGTGGAGTAGTGGTGTAACTACAATCCACACCCACACAATTTTGATTAATACTGTAGTATTTATGCTAGGTGCTCTACATTTAGCCTTCCCTTTCTGCAGATGGGGAAATAGAGTCAGACAGGCTAAGTGATGTGGCCAGGGCTAAAGAGGAAAGACCATTGCAGGGTTGGGATTGGGACTTGGAAGTGCTGGCTGATAGGTCTGTGTATTGAATGCTATGTCGTGTCGCTCTCTGGAGTCCCAGAGACAGAGTGTGAGTCGAAGAGGTAGAGGACACCATTTTGAACACTGTCTGGGCTAAATCACTCTGTGTGACTTCCACCCCAAGCACAAGCCTATGCACCAATCCACTTTTCTTAGGGCTTACATGGGATTTATGTGGTGCATACACCTTGTACTGGTATAGGACAAATTTCTGCCTCAGTGACGGCCACTAGTACAACTGGAAAAAAGAGGAATGCTACCAGGGAACAAAATGCAATGTATTCCCATGGTGAAGTTCTGGCTTTTACTACAGGAACTGGTGATCCCCTAGGGCACTTGAGGTTTCTGAAGAGTCAAGGATGATTTCTGCCCTTAGCATGTGTGTCTGTCTCTCTCCCCATCCCCAAGCTGACAGGAGCTGTGGATGCACCTCAGGAAAAGATTTGTCCCTAAGCCAGTTCTTTATAGATGGGAGGTTACTAGATGCAACAGACATTAATACTACCATGTGCCTGGCCTTTGGCACATGATGGCCTCTGCTATGACACAGAAACTATTGCTTGCAAGTGGAACTTATCCATCTCCTAATACATCCCTGGAGATAAAGACAGCAGAGCATTCAAATGTTAGCTTGGATTCTTCATCACTGGGCAGCCTAATGCTAGCTGTCAAGAGCTAGAAGACAGGTTTCATTTTGCAATCATGGTTCAGTCTCCTGCTATTAACCAGCAGCAGTGTAGTTCAGATTCACCCCCGCAAACCACACCACATCCCTACAGACATCCTACAGTGACAAAGGATCTGAAAGATCAGATCAGCTGCATGGGGAGGATTAGGGAGGACCTTAAGCACATTCATTTATGAAATTAGAAGCACTAGCTGATTTCTAACATGGGCTCCCATCTCCTAAAGGGTAAGACTTTGTGGAGTTGGGGTTCGTTCTCAGACCCCACAAAAAGATCTGGGAACTGACTGTCCTAACTGCAGGATGGTAGACTGAAGAGAGCATGGGACTCCAAAGGACAGGCAGCTGGAACTACTGATCCGAGAACCTCAAGAGGTTTGAGTTAGGGTTTGCTCAGTTCCCAAAAGGTTAGGATGGCTGGAAGAATTTCAAAGGTACCCATCACTGGGCAGTCTCACCTCAATATAATCGAGTACCAGAGCATCCTCAAAAGGAGCACAACTCTATTCTCTCCAAACCTCCCAGGTTAGCAGATTCTAGTCTGAGATTTTGGTTATGTTACTGCTTGTGGGTGGGTCAGCAATGACTTATGTCATAAGGCTGGCTGGGGACGTGGAGTGAAGTGCAGACCTGGTTGTCTGGCTCACTGCCCCCCAGAATGGACCCAGCTGAAGGGTCCTGTTCTCTGCACCTACAAGCTCTGTTTTAGACCGTGTTCCTGTCATCTATGTCAAGGTTCTTTCCCCACTCTGAACTCTAGGGTACAGATGTGGGGACCTGCATGAAAAACCCCCTAAGCTTATTTTTACCAGCTTAGGTTAAAACTTCCCCAAGGTACCAACTATTTTACCTTTTGCCCTTGGACTTTATTGCAGCCACCTCCAAGTGTCTAACAAATATATAACAGGGAAAGAGCCTGCTTGGAAACGTCTTTTCCCCAAAAATCCTCCCAAACCCTATACCCCCTTTCCTGGGGAAGGCTTGATAAAAATCCTCAATTTGCATAGGTGAACACAGACCCAAACCCTTGGATCTTAAGAACAATGAAAAAGCAATCAGGTTCTTAAAAGAAGAATTTTAATTGAAGAAAAAATAAAAGAATCACCTCTGTAAAATCAGGATGGTAAATACCTTACAGGATAATCAGATTCAAAACATAGAGAATCCCTTTAGGCAAAAAGACACAAAAACAGGAATATACATTCCATTCAGCACATCTTATTTTATCAGCCATTTAAACAACACAGAATCTAACGCATATCTAACTAGAAAAGGAGTACTTGTGGCACCTTAGAGACTAACCAATTTATTTGAGCATAAGCTTTCGTGAGCTACAGCAAAGTGAGCTGTAGCTCACGAAAGCTTATGCTCAAATAAATTGGTTAGTCTCTAAGGTGCCACAAGTACTCCTTTTCTTTTTGCAAATACAGACTAACACGGCTGTTACTCTGAAACATATCTAACTAGATTACTTACTAAGTTCTAAGACTCCATTCCTTTTCTGTTCCTGCAAAAGCATCACACAGACAGAGAGAGCCTCTGTTTCTCCCCTCCTCCAGCTTTGAAAGTATCTTGTCTCCTCATTGGTCATTTTGCCAGCGAGGTTATCCTAGCTTCTTAACCCTTTACAGGTAAAAGGGTTTTTCCTCTGGCCAGGAAGGATTTTAAAGGTGTTTACCCTTCCCTTTATATTTATGACAACTTGAGAATAGGCTTTTCCAGCACAGTCATTTCTGGTCCTGGCTGGAGGCAGATGCTGCTGAAAAGTGTAAGTAACAATGAAAGGAAAGCAAACGGTATAGAAACATAGAAAAAGCTCAGCTCCAGAAATAAGCAGGCATTCAAGGAACTGGAGGGAGTTACTCCTCTACCCCTGAAATCAGTGTTCCCATCCCTGGTGAAGACCTAGGTCAACCTCTTGAGTGCTCAGCAGTGAACACGCTACACCAGGGAGACTGCCCATCTCTATCAGAAGAGCAGAGCGTTCTGTGGAGAAGCCGAACCCTAGACCATAGGACCCTGTACCATGGGCAGCCTGCTCCTGAGCACCCCCTCATGGCCAGAGGTCACTCTACAGCGCCCTCCCTCATTTCCCCCCTTTTCAGGGCTCCTTTAAGAGCTCACACTTCAAAGGTAACTCAAACCAGCCCCACAAGGGGACCCGTTTATTTACATCTCAGGTACATACTGGCCCTCCAGACTCCAACCCTAGTTTAGTCTCTCTCCCAGTAATCCAAAATAACACAAAATCTTTCAAACATAGAATACAAACTCACACAGCTGTCAACCCAGTTTCTTCTTGGCACAGCCCCACCTCCCTGAGGGACTGTCTCTCTCCTTCCTAGCATTTCCTTCACCAGAAATTGTTCTCTTCACAGGTCTTTCCAGTCTCTCTCTGTTTGGATAGGTTCTCTCCCCTGGTTTCCCTGCCGGGAGAGTATTCCTCACTCTCTCCTGCTTCCTGGCACTTTCCTTCAGCTGATTCCAACACTTTCTTGTTCCCTGTAGCACCTACCAACATTACTGAAGTATCTCTCCCACCCCACCCCACATCTCCTGGGCGGGGGGCACGCTTTCTTTTTATATTGGAATCTCCTGATTCATCTCAGGTGGGGCTCATTCTGGAATCAGGGTTGGCTTAGACCTAGGCTTTCCTGTCCATGGGGCAAGCCACCCTGTTCCAGACCCAGTGTCACCCTGAAGAAAGCAGGTATAGCTGCTCTGGAATTTTATATGGCTGCAGCCACGTTCCCAGGTGGGCAGCTAAGCCGTCTTTTCTACAGCCACTGCAGTGTCAAGTAAACAGATGGGAACCCAGAATTGGGGCCACTTCCTTTATATTCTAGCTCTCCATGTTGAGTCCAGTCTAGGCAGAGGTTTCATTTGATTGTGTCACCCTGAGACATTAGAGTGGGGTTCAGATGAGCTAGCCTGGCCAGAAATGTTCAGCTGACAAAAGCTCAGGACAGCCCCTGTCATGCTGGCCAGGAAGAAGCTGCTCGAGGCTGAGAAGCCCAGCGGGAGATGAGCTCAGTGGAGGAGGTATCTGACTTTGCTTGATCACTGAGGCCTGGGTCATTCAGCTCTCTGTGCTGACTCAGTTTTCTTTTGATGGATATTAGGATCTGCATAAGCTTAAAGGGGCTGAGGAGGGGAAGTGTCTGTGCTTTCTGCCTCTGACCTCAGATGGAGACAGCCGGTTCGGGTTAAGGCAATCTGACAGCCCAGGTTCAACGCAGCTTGGATCCTCCATGACTCCACCCCTGTGCTGTGTCCCTGTCCCCCCACCTGGATTGGCATGGATCCCCACTCCCCTTCCACAGAAGTGTGGGAATCTCTTTTTCCTCCCTAGGACCAGCTGCAGGGGTCTCTTCACTATTCGACATTGGTGAGGCCTCATCTGGAGTACTGTGTCCAGTTTTGGGCCCCACACTTCAAGAAGGATGTGGATAAATTGGAGAGAGTCCAACGAAGGGCAACAAAAATGATTAGGGGACTGGAACACATGAGTTATGAGGAGAGGCTGAGGGAGCTGGGATTGTTTAGCCTGCAGAAGAGAAGAATGAGGGGGGATTTGATAGCTGCTTTCAACTACCTGAAAGGGGGTTCCAAAGAGGATGGCTCTAGACTGTTCTCAATGGTAGCAGATGACAGAACGAGGAGTAATGGTCTCAAGTTGCAGTGGGGGAGGTTTAGATTGGATATTAGGAAAAACTTTTTCACTAAGAGGGTGGTGAAACACTGGAATGCGTTACCTAGGGAGGTGGTAGAATCTCCTTCCTTAGAGGTTTTTAAGGTCAGGCTTGACAAAGCCTTGGCTGGGATGATTTAACTGGGAATTGGTCCTGCTTTGAGCAGGGGGTTGGACTAGATGACCTTCTGGGGTCCCTTCCAACCCTGATATTCTATGATTCTATGATTCTATGATTCTCCCTGCTGGAGAGACAGGTGTTGTAGCATAGAAAATCCCAGGGTTAACCTCAGCAGCTGGAATGTATCTGCTTGGAAGCATAGGCCAGGCCTTGTATGCTCTTCTCTTGCCCCACAGAGTCCATTGCTGGGATGGTGATTGCTAGGGCCCCCAAGAGCAGTGAGACTTGGAGTTAACATCCCACTGAGCTGCATGGGGTAGTGCACACCTCTAAGAACTACTGTTTCAGGCGGTCTTCACACTCTGGCAAATATCCCAGATTTGGACTATACTTTCAAGCTTTTTCTTGCACCCACATGTGTGAAACTCACTTCTGAGATCCTGCTTTCATCACATGACTCCAAGAGCTGGGCCCCTAATCACAGGTCTCTAGTGCCTATACCTTGATCTAACCCTTGGAGATGGTATTTCATTCTAAAGAAATTTAATACAGACACCTTCTATATGAAAAGAACTGAATCCAAAACTCATCTGTTGGAAGGCTAAGTGGGCTGATGTAGGCGTGATGGAGGGAAATAGAGGCAATGAAATATTAGGACTTTTCATGTCTCCAACAGAATTTAGCCTTTATTAAAAGGAGAAAAATACTATGATATTCTGTAGAAGTATTTCTAATGCACAATAGTAAAACCAATTCTAAACTTAATCTAACTATATATAACACTCCCATTCATGCTGGCATATAGATGGAAATAAGCATTGTAAGATGTATTATTTATCAATAGTAGCATATTCATATTGCTCTAGGCAGACAAAGGGGGTGTGTGGCAAACAGGCACAGAGACATGAAATGATTTGCCCAAGGTCACACAGCAGATCAGTGGCAAAGTCAGGAATACAATTTAGGTTTTCTGATGCATAGGCCAATAGTCGATTCGCTAGGCCTACAATAGCCTCTGATCACTGCTGTGGGAATATGTAGCACTTTAATAAGAAGAGTCTTCTCTCCCTCCAAATAAAATTCAGAGAGTCTGCTGAAGCCAGGACTCCAAAATGTCAAATGATGCAATGCAGTGAGAAGGTGAATTCTGATAGATCTGTGCAGCAAAGCACATTTTTATGAACTTCGCTGCGTCTTCATTGCCATCTACCTTGGCCAGGATCCAGGTCTGTTGATGATGCCAGCATGCCTGGGTCCCTGCTTCCCAGCACATCTGTACATCTTGTTCTCGGCATATTTGCATCTGCAGCGCCAGCTGACCTTGTAACAGTCTCGGCGGAGGAAGACTGCAGCTTGAAAGCCTCTCCTCCCACACATAGATATGTCATAACTGCACTTGGAATGTTTTCCCTCTGTTCAGTCTGCAGTGAGATGACATCCAATAACTCTGGGAATGTTCTCCCTATCCCTCGTACAGAGTAATCCTGAAGGCAATTACAGACCTATCCAGCAATCCCCCAATATGAATTTATAAGTGTAAAATTACAGTCATTGTCTGGCTCAGGCAATAAGGACAAAACGTCCTGTGGGTTCCAGCCTTCCCATTTCTACCTCCTCCACATTCCCAATACTCTGGGAGCAAAGGGGCTTTCCCCATCACTTTTTTCATTGCCTATCTGCACAGGATGGAATTAGTCATGCATTTGCTATGGGGCTGAGCTGCCAATAGTGTATTGCTTGCGTAATATGTTTGTAAAGTCGTGCTTTGCATCTGCCTCTACTGGTACACATAGGATGACAGCCTCCTACTGTTACTGCCTGCTTAGGGGATTACCCTTTTTGCTCAAATGGTAGAGTTCTGTGCTTTGGGATCAAAGATCTCAAGTTCATTCAGTGTATCTAAGTGATTTATCTGGCTAGAGCTGAGTGAATAACTGATTTTGAATTCAGCAGCTGAATCGAAAAATCTGGAAAAAAAATCCATTTTGATTCAAACCCAAACAATTTTTTTTCTAAATTTTTCATTGAATCAAAAAAAAAAAAAAAAGAAGAAGAAGAAGAAGAAGAAAAAAAAAGGTCTTTGAATCAACTGAAATGTTTCAGGTCAACTCAAAACAAAAATTTTGGGGGTTTTCTGTATGTTTCTAGTGAACCAAAATGTTTCAGTCAAGTCATTATGGTTTTTTTTCCCCCTAGTATTTCATTTTCATTTGAAAAATTTTCAGGTGTTTTTCACCCCCTTTTGCGGGGGTGTGACTGTGTTTAAATTGGCCAAATTTGAAAACAAAATACTGTTTTGAAATGAAAAGCCAAAATGAAACGTTGAGACGTCTTGATTGTTCAGGTTTTTCTGTTTAAAACTATTTGTCGCATTTGACCCAAATTCATGAACAGTTTTGGAACTCCCAAAAATACATTTTCAGCTAAATTTCTATTTGCCTCCACAAATGCATCCAGCCTCCATCACTGTAGTATCAGAGCACTGCACAATCTTTAATTTATCTAACTACATAACATCCCTGTGCAGTAGAGAACTCTGCAGCCTCAGAAACTCAGTCCAGACAATTCCTGTAACATAACTGTTTGAACAGAGGTCATTTGGATTGTGGGCTGCTGGCTGGAGGGACTGTCTCCAGAAGTCAATAACCTGGAAGATGCTTAATGGTGACATCCTATTAGTATACCAGCTGGGTAGTGTACAAGCGTCCCCAGGGAATCCTGAAGCTTTCAAAAGGGCTGAGGAGGAATCAGTTGTGGGGAAGTGCCAGGAGAAAGATTTGCTTTTGGGGAACATTTTTTAAATAGGCCAGCACCTAAGTGATCACTGCACAATTTGGGCAGGCACTTGCTATGTTCAGAAATCCAGCTTTGCATGTGCGATGTGCCATGCAATGGTGCCAATAAGCACTTATTTGGATGTGCAGCAGCGTCAAAGAAGCACGGAGCTTGGAGCAATAAATCCCCTACATGGTGTTGTAGGCAAGGAGTCACTGGGGAAGCTTGTCCAGCACTTGCTTAGTTCAAGGCTGCTCTGCTCTTGGTTTAGCCCACCTCTCTCCTTTTGGGGGCTAGCATAACTCTCACCTGTTCTGAACATGGAAGTTTAACAGAAGCAGAATGGACAAAAAGTTGGCCGAGACAACATGGCCTCGCTGATGTGTCCCCCCTAGCCCCCAAGATTCTGTATGTCACAAGATCTCGAGGGATTGTTGAGCTGTGTCGTCATCTCAGCACTTAAATTGCCCCAGGGTACGATCTTTCCACACTAAAAATACCACTGAAACCTTGTAGAATGAATGTAGGCCTACACAAAGGAAACTGATGCATTCACTCTGGCAACTCTCATATACCTTGTCATGCCAAGACAGCTATTGAAACTGAATTACTGTACTACCAGAATGGCTATGAATTTGATGTATGATTATATATCAGTGACTTACCCATCTGTGCCAAGAAAATTCCTTTGTATACTTGGGCCAGATTCCCATCTCATTTAAACCATTTTCAATCAGGGATTACTCTCCTGAACTCAGTGGAGTTACCCCCGATTTACACTGGCGTAACAAAGATCAGTGTTTGAACTGCATCCTCCTCCCAGTCTTAAAGCTTTAAATCAGAGACAAAGAAGCAAATGTAACTCACTGGTAAGTGTGTGGGAGAAGTTCCACATGGATCCCAAACCAGAGCCAATAAGTCTGACAAAGCTATAGAAACTGACTCTTTAGGTCAAGCTGTTGCAGTTTACACTTTCAGATGGGGAGAGCCCTGGTTCAATCCCCAGCATGTCAACCAAAGACGATGAGTGTCACACAAGCTTTCATTATGTGTGCTTCAACTTTTGGCAATGTCTTACTATCTTCTCAACACCTCCCACCTTATGCATGAAATTCAAAAGTCTATTGCAAAACGGACACTTTTTTTTCTGGCATTTCTTTGTTTTGGGCCATTTAATGACCCCAAAATGTTTTCCCTCCCTTCCTCTCTCCCAACATTTTTGCAAAATGGTCATTTTCCCATTAAAAGCACTCAGCCTATCCAACTCTGCATGTTGGCAGGGGTAAAGGATTTGGGCACAAAAGGAAATTTTGAATATCACATTTTTGACTTGAGAAACTCTTCCAAATTTCAAACCAAAACCATGAAGTTTGGGTGTGTTTTTTGTCATCAGAGTGGACAATTTGCGAAAATGCAAACCTCTGAGGCTGAGGATTTCAACTTTTTGGTTTGAACTTCCCCCCACCCGTATAGTGCTGGCAAACAATCACCTCTAGTGGTCCCTGCTTTAACCAGCAGAGGGGGCTTGCGTGCCATGCTCATTTCATGCTATCCTGAACACCTCCTGAAAACAAACACACACATCTTATTCCAGTGTTGTAGAGGGGGGGCTTTAAAAAAAAGGGTGAAGCACTAGCTAGAAGCCTTATTGAAAAAGGATATTTACCCATGTACCACATATGGATATTTTACATAGTTTTGTGCATGGAGCAGACTTTGGATGTATGTAGAAACAAATCCGATGAAGGATCTGATGCTGTGCATTTACCTCATTCTACAGCAGCATGGACTGCTGCACTAAGTAAATACATTCTGGCATATATTGTCCACAAGATGGGCACTCAGGTAGGTAGAGACAATCTCTTTTTGAGGATGATCACTCCTTCCTCATGGTGGCAGCTCCGTTCCGCAGGTGCCATGGAAAGACACCTGTGAGTGTGTGAAACAGAACTTTCACAGGAGTCTGATGCAGACTGTGGAACTCCCTGCCACAAGAGATAAGAATGACCATCTGTCTCATGGCAGTCAGCACTCAGGCCCCAATTCAGCATGGTACTTATGCATGCTGAAGTCCCAGTGAAGTTGGGCCCCCTTTGTATTAGGCACAGCACAAACATATAGTAAGGGACAGCTCCTGTCCCAAAGATTACGGTCTAAGTAGACAAGGGGTGAGAGGGGTGACAGAGGCATATAGACTTATTCCAGGTCACCCAGCAGGTGAGTAAAAGGACTCAGATTTTCTGACTGCCAGGATGGTGCTCTATCTCCTGGGCCACACTGACTCCAACAATAGAGATGGTCAGGAATTTTCTGCCAGAATAATTTTCCAATGGAAAATGCCCTTTCACAAAAATCAAAATTTGCTGTGGGAAAATTTTAAATTTTGTTTTAAAATGTTGACTTTCCATCAGGCAAATTGAAATGATGGCTTCCTGACTTGGCTGGAAAGCACTTGTCCTTCAGGCAGAAAGGGAAATTGACAAAAACCTGCCAGGAGGGCTGCCAAGACTAAGTGCCCGGATCCTCTGCCCAGGCTAAGTGCCCAGATCCTCTGCCCTCCCTGGCTCTCAGCCTCCCCTACAGCTCCAGTGACAAACAGACAGAGATCCCATGTGCCCAGCCTCTCTACCTTCCCCCAGCTCCGGGGCAAGAGAGGCTGAGAACCTTTCTGCTTATCCACCTCCCAGGCAGGGAGCCGCTCTGCCTCTCTGGTTTCTGGAGCTGGAGGTGAGGCAAGGAGGTTGAGTGCCTCTCTTGCAAATGGGCTTGAAGGCTCTTGTCAAGTTCACCATCTACCAGCATGCAGCTAGGAAGCTGAAAAATTCCATTTCAGTTCTCCCAAGATGGAGTTTTCACTGAAACCCCTTCCTGCTAAAAGTTCACACTTGTGACTTTTCATCCTGTTTTGGGAGACATTTTTTTTCCTCAAAAACATGATTTGTTTTGGTCGAAAGGGATTTCCCTTTTCCAGCTAGTTCTATTCATTAACCACTCTCTTTTTACAACACATTTACAGAGTCTAATGTCCATGAAGCCACATCAAGTCTTCCATCTTTTCTCCAGTGCTGATGAAAGGTTGTTGCAGAACAGCTGGTATTTCTCTTTGCCTGATTGTTTATTACCAGATGTGATCATACCTGCCATCCAACCTGTTCTTACTGCCTTCCCTACCGGAGCTTTTTCACACGCTCACTCAGCTGTAACACAATCATTCTTTGAGTGGTCATTTCTAATGTCTGTGACCTTCAGAAATAAGGTCGATACAAAAGATACCAAACTGGCCACTTCCCATGATTTTTGCAGAACCCTCTGTTAAACACACAAGTTACTATGCAGCATGTATCAGAAATATCTGCAACTTTCAGCTCAGAAAATAGTGGGATATTTCAAATCAAGGCTCTATTTGATGCGAATAATATCACACAAAAATATGATGTATTTTTAAAGTGTAACTAATTACACTTATTAATTAACAAGACTAATTTTCAGTGAGTCCTGCTGCCCTTGGAATTTATGGCAAAGCTACCACCTAAAGTCTATTATTCCATGAATTACTTGTTAGTAGTACTATTATGATTTAACATTTATATTAAAGTACTGCCTAAATGTCACAAGCAGGTCGGGCCTCATGGTTCTGTGTGCTATACCAATGTATAATCAATGACAGCCGCTTCCCAAGAGAGCTTGCAATCTGAAAGGCAAAGCGGAAGAGCTAGGTGGGCACGCACAGGCAGGCTGAGGAGCAGGGTAGAGAAGGTAACAGAATAGGAGATATGGAATTCCTAGCCATTCAGTAGCAGTAGCCATTCCTAGCCTATTTGTAGGCTGGCCGTGCTACCTCTGGTATAGGGTGACCAGATGTCCCAATTTTATAGGGACAGTCCTGATATTCGGGAGCGGTGTCTTATATAGGCGCCTATTATCCCCCACCCCCGTCCTGATTTTTCACACTGGCTTCCTGGTCACCCTACCCTGATACCACATTCCCACCACCGAGAAATAATTAGATTGCACTTTGTACAACTTGAGGGCTGCTGCTCTCTTCTGTGCTCAACTGCTGCTCACCGTGGGCTCAATCCAGCCCATGACAAGCAAAGGGGTGGGGAGCTTTCCATTGGCTTCAGTGGGAGTTGGATAGGGTCCCAAGTGATACTGGGCAAGACACTGATAACATGCTTTTCAGCTCCCCCACAAATTGCATGGGAGAGCAGGGGTGGGATTGGCTTCGTGGAGCCGGGATTTCAACCCAAGCCTTTCATCTTTCTTTGGCCTTCTGTGGCTCCCTGCAAAACAAGAATAATGACATTCCCCCACCTCCTTGGGGCATGGAGGAGTTTCATTTATTAATGCTGAGAAAGTGCTTTGAGATCCTCAAAAGAAAGGCCCTGTGAGAAGCATAATGTAGCAATGCACCCTGGGGACGGATTCTGTTCTATTAATGCTGTTTCTAGGCAACTGGGATGTTGTCCAAAGTAAAAATAATAATAATACTGCTAATAACGCCCCATCTCCCCAAACTCTGGGTCTAACAGCACAGAAGATGCAGCCACTCTACGAAAGCTAGCAGGACAACAGGCAGAGAATGGAATGACTCCCCAAAGTAAGAGCTGGTGAAAAAGGAAGGTCAAAATGGTCAACAGTGGGCTGAGCTGAAAATAGAGGCTTTCAAGACAAAAACAGACACACCTGGGGGCATCCGCAGGGAGGTGAACCCCTGATTCAAAAGGCGCCACCCTGAATTTGATCCACTCAGAATTTCCAGATGAGCAACCATGACAATCCAGCCTATTGTCAGCTGCTTTGAAAGAATTGTAAAGTGACAGGTGGCTGCAGCGAGACAAATAATGCTTTGCACTGAACTTAGGTAGAGCTTTTTATTCCCAGCTCTGCAAAGCACTTTGAAAAAGTGGGTTATGATCTCAAGTTTACAGATGGGGAAACTGAGGCACAGAGCAGTAACGTGACTTGATCAAGCTCAGTGACACAGCCAGGAATAGATTCATCCTTAGATTTATAAAGCCAGATGGGGACCATTGTGATGATCTGGTCTGACCTCCTGCATAAACACAGGCCATAGGACTTACTGACTCTTACTGCTGAATACTACTGAGTTTAGATTAGATGCTTCTTATACCATCTACTATGACTTAAACTTCTGCTAGTTATCTAAATCTATTCCTCTTTGTCTGTGTGTGGGTAGATGAGAAGGCAGTGGAGGGGAAGAGAGGAGAGGGAGAAAAACGCAGCGTCTGAGATGAAACAAGCCCTTCCTTTGGGGCTTGGTGTCACTTTAATCTGTCTCAGCTGAGGAGGTTTGTTATGGGATGGTATGTACTGTAAGGAACAGATGCTTTGTACTTGTATCAAATTATAATTAAGATGCCTGGTCACTGGGCTGTAACTCATTGCTGACTTTAAGCCCTTCAAAAAGAAATGAAGGATGTGAACTCCTGTGTCTCTCACAGAAGCCTGACTTGACCAGAGGCAGGGCCGGCTCTACAGTTTTTGCCACCCCAAGCAGTGAAAAAAAACTACTGCCACAGTCGGCAAAAGGAAGAAGCTGCCACCGATTTGCTGCTGCGGCCAACAAAGGGGAGAAGCTGCGGCCGAATTGCCGCCGCGGCCAGAGGAACTGCCGTCCCTTTCTCACTGGCGCCCCACGCACCTGCTTGGAACGCTGGGGCCCGGAGCCGGCCCTGACCAGAGATGAACCCATATCAAAACCTAACCTCAGAACTTCAGCTGGTGTAAAGTGGAGCTGTGTCGAGTTACACTAGTGGGAGATCTGGACTGTACAGTCTAAACACCCCCAAATGTCATGGTTGGCTCATTTCTTCAGCTATCAAACCAAAAATCACGGCTCCAAACACCTATGTTGGAGAAGGCTGGAGTCAGATCTAAACTCTGTGGGTTTGTAAGATCAGCCCTAGGCGTGGCAGCCTTGGACACATGGGACACCTGCGGCCCAGAGTCTGTATCGCTTTGCTTAGGACTGAACTGGGGAAGTAGCAAGGCTGTGCGGCTGATGTGTCCACACCTGTCAATATAAGGAAATCCCAGTCGCTGCCAATGAAAGGCTACAGAAGAAGCATCGTACTTTCCCCTTCCTCTTGCCTCCTACTGTATGCTTATCTTAGCCCACAGAATGAAGACTGTACTGTCCGATAATTAGAATAGGGGAAGGGGATTCAGGACTCCTGGGTTTCATTTCCCTGTTCTGCCATGGACTCTTTGCCAATCCCCTCTGCTACCAGGTCCTGCCACAGGTTGCAATCAGCTGTGCTGCTCACTGCTCTGATTCAGACTTATTGCTCCATCACCCTGTTAGGGCTGGATCACCTGGAGCCAAGTGTTATTCATTAATCCACCCAGCTTACAGTGAGTGGAAGGAGGAACTGCTCTTGGCACGGACCATCAGTGCCCTACATTTTCTGGTGAACCAAGTAATACTCTGGCAGTCACCTTCCCTGCCCCTCTCATTTTGTAACAATCCTTGGTCACTGATCTGGCCAAAGCTGCTAAACTCGACGAAAGTAATGAGCTTTACTCCTTCCAGTGAGAATTTGGCTTTGTTTCCCCTGCCGTCCAAGTCACACAACAGACAACTTCTTCTCAATGTGGCATTTTCACTGCAGGTGTCTTACCCTGAGGGCTTGCTATGGGGGAAGTATTGGGCTATCCGGTTACAGGAAACCTTCCCCCACACAGCAATGTTCTTCTTGTCTGCAAGTATCTGCCCTGAGAGGTATCAGGAAGAATTTGCAGAGCACTGCATAAATGCATATCCTAAAGACGCCTAGACACTAGAGAAGTCCCATTTTGTGGACTTCCAAATTCCCCTTCATGGGATTGTCCCCGACTGATGAGCCACCAACACCCTATCAATTCTCCTTCCAGCCTCTGCTACTTATGGTTGAGTTGGTGGCACATGTGAAATCTGCTGGTGGATCTCGATCTAGTTCCCAGTTGACAGGGGTCCACACTGAAAAGTCACCACCACCATAACTGGCATTAATTGGCTCCTCATCTGAAGAGAGGCCAAGGACTGACCAGATACGGCTGCCGCACTGTCCTATTATCCCAATATGCCTCAACCGCCAACTTGGAGAGTGATATTGGGATGAGTCAGGCACCGAGGCATTTTGGGATGAGAGAAGAGTTTAGTGGCCAGACATGGTCAGTCCTCAGATTCTTTGCTAAAAGGAAGCAAGTCTGGAGCTGAGGCTTTCCATGCTGTTCTATGGAGAAACAGAGGGTTCTGGTCTCAGGGACTGCCAATCGAGCACCTTTTGTTGGTATTACACTTCACTTGAAATTTCCTTCCTTTAAGGATTAATTAGGTGGCCCCAGCAGTGAAAGCACATGGCTTGAAATGTATCATGTGCTCGTATTGACTGTCTAGCCTGTGAAAAAGCACAGGACAACTGCAGATGACTCCACCACCTTGCTTGCTGGTGCTAGAATGCCAGTCAAAGGGGAAGAAGAAACAACTGGGACAACAGAACAGGCTATTGACTTAGGCTATTAAGCTTATGGGCCCATGAGAAAATACATGTGAGCTAGATGGGACCATGAGACAGCTGGTAGTTGATAGGGTTGCTGAAAAGACCACTCTGAATAATATCCCCAGAGTATTTGGCTTTCCTTTTGCATTGGGAAGACTGGGCTTTCTTCGAGAAATCCATCCCCTTCAGTCATCACAGGGCAGATGCCTCTCTCCAGGGCATCTGGAGCACCTTTCTGGAGCACGAGCACTCAAGGAGACCCACCTATTTAAAGAAACTGGGGAGGAGAGAAATGGGGGCTATTTGGAGCCCTGCCAGAGAATTTATTTACCTGCCTCAGAGGGGTGTTGGGAGGAGTAGCTAATGGATTGGCATGCTTTGAAGTTGAAAAGTGCTGCATAAAAGTGTTATTAGATCGATTATTAATGACTGAGCCAGTAAGACAAGGGGATGACCAATAAGAATGGTTAAGCCTTTATACTGGTGTTTTTCCCCTCTTCAGAACAGTTTGGGGCAGATGCTTCTTTCACTAAAGCGAGTGGCAAAACTCCCATTGGCTTCAACAGGAGTAGGATCTGGCCCTTTAAATCTGCAGTTCCATTATGTTGCTGTACATCTGCTGTTGGGAAATAGCCACCAAGCATGGATGCCGCACCACCACTCCATCAAAGAGTCATAACAGGAGGGGAAAGATCTTCTCCAGCATGACTGTCCAGACCTTGCAGGAGGCAAGGCTTGACGATGTCTCTGTTTGCTTGAAGCTCCGAGTTCCATTGACCCACGAATGATGGGTAACCTGAGTGTTCAGATGGGGAGCTTCTTCTTGGAGATCAGATTGCTGTCTAACCAGAAATTCTAACGGAGTCTGCAAGGCTTGGTCAGCTGCCAACCCCCAAGAGTGTTTCAGTTCCTTTAATCCATGTTAGGACCAAGGGGATTGGGAGCGCCTTAAACCAAAGCAATGAGAAACACTGAAGATGTACATTACTATGAGCTTCTGTGACTGTGTCTGCACCGCCTGGCAATGACAGCAACCGCCCAGTAATAATCAAACTCCCAGAGTCCTATCCCAGGATGCACTGGGCTCAATGTAAGGATGTGCTGGGGATGGCGTCTCCTTTGTTTGTCCCCAGGTCCTAGTCAGGGATCAGGAGGGGAGGGCAGAGATGTCCCCATAACTCCATAGATCAGATTATATGAACCATGCAGAGTGTGAGCAGCCCTGCCCAGAAAAGAGGCAGGTGTCAGGAGATCCCTGGCTATTCCTTAACCTGCTGAGCCCATAAGTAACATAGGTCACTTGATTCTAACAAGTGCTGAGCAATTTCCACTGTGACTACCCTGAGGGTGCAGGGGAGGGAGGCTTGCAGGGGGTGGCTTGCAGCTTCGTTCGGCCCTCAGAGGTCCTTCTGCACAGGTTCCCTTAGTTAGCTTTGCCAGCTCGACACCTCTGCTATATCTAAACCATTTAGCCGCCACTGCTGTGCCTTTCTAGCAGAGTTTATAAAGTAAAGCACAGCCTTAATGTGCCACTGCATATAGATGAGCTGTCAACCAGTTTGAGCTAACACGGTGACATAAATACCAAAGGGGACCTTGAGCTCTCTTCCATCCGATGCAGGACCAAAGCACGGAAGAAACCTACAGCTCCAGGGATATTGCGAGTTACTCATTGTGCAAGAAGCAGGGCAGCCTTTTCTCTCTTCTGTGGCCATTCTTACTGCTTAGCAAACAAGGTAAGGAGTGAAATTTTAGGTTGTCTTCTTGAAAGCTGATGGAGATGAATCTTTACCCACCTCAGGTCCAGAGGGGCTTGCCCAGCCATTTCTAGGCTCATGTATGGGTACAATTAGCCATACTGTACCATCCAGATGCACCCTAAGTGCAACTTGTGGACTGCATCCTTTGTGCCTTATGTCCTCTCACCTCCTTAGGGTCAAAGTGCAGCCTAATGATTGAAACAGGAGACCTGGAGTCAGGACATCTGGGTTCTAGTCTTGGTTTGCTCATTGACTTGCTCTGGGACTTTGGCAAGTCACTAAAGCTCCCTCTGCCTCAGTTTACACATCTGTGAAATAGGTATAAAACACAGAGGTGCTGCAGGGCTTAACAAGATGCTATCAACACAAACATTTTGCACCTATTTTAGTTACATGTAAACATCTAGAATTACTAAGATTAGAGAGACAGGATGATCAACTCGTCAGGGCACTAGCCTGAGATTTGGGAGACCTGGCTTCAATTTCCTGCTCTGCCACAGACTTCCAGTGTGATTTTGGGCAAGTCACTTAGGCTCTCCATGCCTCAGTTCTCCATCTGTACAATGGGGATAATAACACTGCATTACCTCACAGGGTGCTGTGAGGATAAATACATTAGAGACTGAGGTGCTCAGATACTAGAGTGATGGGGTATGTAATATAGATGAATTACTAAAACTGAAAGAAATTGCAGAAAACCCTTTAATTCTCTACTTGTTCCATTTTGTGCCTATGACAGCACCTTTTTGTGCATAGTCAGTTTCTTTGATCCCTGGATAGAGTCAGTTACTTTTCCACAGCTGCAAGGAGCCTTTTAAATATCAGCAGGGAGGCAGAAAAATATGTATGCATGTAAAAAATGAATTTAGAAAGCAGGACATCCTGTTTGAAGAGTGCTTTGTCAGAAGCTGGTAATTTTAAAAAATTATTAATTTTTTAAAAATTCCAGTTTAAGGTGACCCTTTAATGAAATATTTGTAACATTCCTTGAGGTCCTTTGATGAACGGCAACACAAAAGGGCAAAGAGTTCTTACTAAAGATGGAAAGAAACCAAAGAATCTTTCTTTGCATGGTGACATTCCATCAGAGAAAGAATAAAACTTCCCTTCTATTAAAAGTTCTAAATCAGAAAATAACCAAATGACAACTTGAACTCTCAGCAAAGGTAATAGGCGTCCTTAGAAACTCCGGACTCCTAATTTGCAATATCACCAGAATCCCAAGAGACAAATTGTCAAGCTACCAATTTCTAGCCCTGTTAAAGATCCTGCAGAGTATTTTTATACAGACTTACAGAAAAACATTTCAGAAAGCTTGTGTTTGCTAATGCCATGTTGCTTTATCCTTTGTACCACATCTCTCTTATAACACCTCTTCTATTCCCAGTGACCAAACCTTCTCTCAAAGCACTTACTGGCTAATGAACACAACTGTTTTCTTTTTAATTTCTATCCTGAACAAATGCAAAATGACCTGTGAAATCTAAGTGACATATAGTTTGTGGTCATCACACAGTGTTTGGTTGTGCCTAAATATCACAAAACCATAAAAGAGAGAGACACAAGGTTCAGTTTATATTAAAAAAAAACAAACACACACTTAGGGCCTGATTCTCATTTCCACAAAGGTCCCTTTACACCACTCTGCAGTGTAAAGGGGTTCTTGATGGGAAGGTAAATTATATTTAGTCTAGAGTGATGCAAAGGAACCTTGTTTTAAATTAGAATGATGCCTTCACAGAGTATTGGACTGGGATATCATTCCTTTCTCTGACACTGACCTGCTATGTGGCTCTGAGTAAGTCATTTTGCTGCTCCATGCCTTGGTTTCCCCAACTTTAAAAAGGGGCTGATGACACTGATTTTGCTTTGTACATTGTATTGAGGCAGATGAATGAAATGCTCTGTACAAGAGCCAATTATTACTTTTGCATCGGATAATATTGTATCTAAAACCAATTTTGATTAAAAGAAGCCAGAAAGCAATAGTAGTCAGATAAAAATATTGTTTTGAAATGCTTTAAAAGAATCTTGAAAGTCCCTGGAACTTTACCTTGTAAAAACAAATATACATTTTTAACCTAAGCCTGGCTCAGAATTTGAATGAGAAAAGGGAGAGGATGGGGGCTAGTGGATACTCTTTGAATGGATTTCATAATCGTTGCTCATGTGGGTGTCTTTTATTTCTGATAAGAAGCTCGGAATTGCCAGAAGGGGTTTGCTTTGGACTGGGCGTGCATGTCTCTCTCTTGTACTTAACAAAGTGTTTTTCCTGCTCTTGTGCAAGATCAGACAGATCACAGCTTTGGAATGGCTGAGTGATTTGTAAAGATCTACATCCAGGTGCCCAGCTGGTGTATGTGTGTGTAGACATTAGAACTATGCTGATTTACATCAGCTGAAAATCTGGCCCCTGCAACATCCCTCCTGAATTCCCAGAAAGACCCATCTGTCCTGTTGCTGGTCGGATGATCCCATTTTTCCAGTTTCTGTCCCAGGTACTGGACAGAGAGCTTCACAGTATAAAATATTTCCCCACTAGTGTAGACTGAGGTAAGATACCAGCAGGCAACAATCCCATTTCAAGGATTTACATGTGTTGGATTCCAGCCTACTTCCAAGATTCTCTTCCTTCTCTGGACAGCCAAGAATTTTGCTGCTAGGCTGTGCGAGAACTTTCCATATCCCATTGGATCAATTATCCACCTCCACAGCAGAGGGCAACAACCCTAAGCTGAGTCCCCAGCAAATCTAAATGGCTGAAGTTTGTTTGTTGCACCTGTCACAACATTATTACAGAACAGCTGACAGGATCAGCCCCAGAGTGCAGCGTAGTCTTTGGAGCTCATGTTCTTTGGAGAACAGGTAAGTCTTCAGGAATATTTTTCCCTAAGAGACAGAGCACGTTTGATGAGTGTCTGTTCCAAGCATAAGGAGAAATGTGAAAGAATTCCCAGAGATGGGGCTGGGCAAAGGAGATAAATGGAGCAGTCAAACCTTGTGATGAAGCATTGGATTGAAATGCAGAAGATCTAGGTTTGATTCCTCACTCTGGCAATGCTTTGAAGGACTAGCCGAGACTTTAGGCAAACAAGGGTAGAGTGTCAGGATCCTTCCAGAGCCATAACTAACCCTGGATGATCAGGGCGTGACAGTAGTGAGCAAAGCATGCAGCTGCCTGTGAGGTTTTTGCCCCTTGCTCCTGGACAAAGATCTAGCTACAGCAAACCATATATTTGCCACTTCCAGACTGTATTGCTGTAGCTTATTGCATCCTCTAATGGATTCTACCCTACTTTCTTTGCCGATTCAAGGCCTTCATCCTGATCTTCAGAGCCGCCAAGGGGTCAGGACCTAGCTATATCAGCAACCACATCTCCACCTATGACCCATCAAGATGGCTGCATTTCTCCTCCTAGGCTATGCCGTGATCAGAACCCAAGAAAAGGGAATGGAGAAGAAGACAAAGCATCGCAGTTAAGGGGGTTTTGAATGTGCTATTGAGGAGATCACATCAGGGGCTTTCAGCCTAGGAGTCATGACCTCTAGAGGTGTCATGAAAATGAACAGGCATCAAGGACATGACCACCCTGCTTTGACTGTATTTATTTTGGGAGGAACTAGATCCTGGCTAGATGGGAAGGGGATCTAGGTATGGGAAAGAGGCTCACACTATGGAAAAGGTTGAGAACCACTGATTTAGATGAACCTAAAATGAAGCATTTTCCACTGCAGCTGAAGGGTCTTAGATATGAAACATAGTAAATAGCTCAGAGAAGAATCTCTTGCAGCCAGGGAGGCTGGAAACTCGATTAAGTCCATGATGGGCCTCTCTGTGCAGCTCTAATTTACCTCCTTTCTTTTAATACGTTGATAATGATTCCTATAGAATCCCCTAACACAGATGAGATAGAAGCCTTCCTTCTGCAGGATCTATATAATGACGTTGGCTTTAAAGAGGGAAGAACAAAGCTATACATATATATAAAATAGTAAATGAAACAATTAATTCACAGTACGGTGGCTCTTTTGGGTAATGTTAATCACTAATTTGGCTCCTGAACCACTGAGGACTGAGTACTCGTGGCACCTTAGAGACTATCACTGATATAGACGTAAGAGTGGCAGGGGTCCAGATGGGAGGGGAGAATTCCTCATTGACAGAAGCATCCCATGTGCTTATGAAATGTAAACAATAAAAATAGGCACCCAAGAGCAAAGCTTTTCTGTTTTGTGGTTGATAGTATCCACAAGCTTTGATTTATTAATATCCTTGTAGTACCTGGCTGTTTATCAAATATTGTTATCCTGCATGTAAACATCCATAGAAAAGAAACAGACAAGGTAACTAACATGTATTGGGTCAGGGACAGGTCTGACTGATTACATGACAGCTTGTACGGTGAGCTACAAAAAGATATATTTTTTTTAAACTTTGAATGTGTGCCCTTTTCTAGCCAAAGATGTTTTTATTTACCTAAATGTTTCTTTTTTCTGGTTGGCTTGTACCTTAGAATTATCAGGCACATCAAGATTGGTCTCTCTGGAGGACTTTCTGGGGGTATCAGGGAAGTTTATTGTGAGCTCCCACACCTTAACTGAATGGGTTGGAGCCTGAGTTCAACAAAGGCTTCCTTTCTCCAAAAATATGAATTAGTCATTAAAGTTAATGAGGTGTCAGCAAAGAGCTGGTTCACTGCATCGTTATCCCAGTTTAATTCAGGGCTCACTCTGCTGGTTTCAAAAGTTATACTGCTTAAAATCGGGGTAACAGTTGTGAATCAGCCCCAGTGCGTGCCTAAAGATCACTTCCCTTCTCAATGGCTCAAATTTTCACTCTCTTGGATTTTTTTTTAAATGTTATCATTTCACTGGTTCTTCATTCACTATAGAGTCTTCCAGCCTAGACAAGACCTGAATTACAAATGTTCACGCCGGCTCAGATGCGGGGTTTCTAGTTCAGGTGAATATCTATGAGTTTTTACCATTGTGATCAAGCCTGCAGCCACTTCATGCACAGCACGCCCAACAAACTCATCAAGAAGCAGAGGAGCTCTGTGATGGTGAGAGAGATGGACTCCTCAGATAGCGTCTCCAAGCAGGAGGTTGACCAGGTGTTCTGCTCCTACCTCCCAAAGCATCCTCTCACTGTGGTGTACATGCAGCTGCTGCAGGGATGCAAGGAGTCTGAAATCTCTGCACAGACGCAGACCTTGTTCATGGGCTCCCAGATCCTGCCCTTTTCCATGCTTCTTACACTACTAATGGGGCCTTCTGCACTTGCAGAAAGATGCAGCTGCCGCCCCATTAGAATTGTTATTGATAGTGCACAGAGCTTTACAGACAGCCCTGCCCCAAGGCACTTATCATCTAACTACCATGGAAATCATCCCTAGATACTACAATTTATCTGGACCACTGCCTCCTCCCCCTCACTCCCTGGTGTTTTACACCTCAGCAGTATTTATCTTGGCATCAGTTCACTTAGTCCAGTCTCTAGTATTTAAGTGCAAATCCCACATTCCTACCAGCAACAGGCTAATCTTGTTTTCAGAAACTTCCAAGGTGCTTAGTGAGCTTTGACTTGCCTGGACTAACCAGATGACTATCCCTGGCCTTCGGACCCCGCTGAGGAGGGAGAATGAGGTAGGCGGGAGGAAAGAGGCTCTCATGCTTCATTTCACCTGATTAAGTTACTTACCAGTTTCCAGCTCCATCCAGATCTGTTGTTTGTCCTTGACCGTTTGGGGCAAGATGCAACTTACCATAGCCCTGGGAGTTCATGTTCATATTTATTGACAGCCAAGACGCCTGATGGAGCTGCCCTCTATGTGAACCAGGTAGTCACTCCCACAAATACGCTGGTAAGTCCTGATATTCTGGGGCAACAGGGCAGCCCATAAGACTAAGTATGATGGGGCCTATGGATTTGTCTGAAAGCTGATCACCTTTTGAGGTCATGAAAGAACTCCCTAACTGTACAGCACCATGCACCTGATTCTGCAAGCGGTTGAGTGCCCCCTATGGGATGCTGTGTGCAGCTTCAGCAATAGGAGTGGAGGGAGCTCAGCAGCTTGCAGAAGGTGCTTAGTTTTAGGTTTCCTTATGTGACAAGAAAAGGAACAACAAAGCAAAACCCCCCATGAGAGAGCACTGTGTGTGCCACCCCTCTGTTGCAGGGAAGCTGTGATACAAGTATGCCCCTAATGCTCTCTGTATTGTGGCTCCATGCTGTCCACAAAACAGCCTGTGCTCATCAGTATAAATATTATTCATTTCAAAATATAGCCCCTTTTCTGGTTAGCGAAGCTGCCCATGAGCCCATCCTGGGCTTCAAAAGTGATTTGTTATTCAGAACAAACAATCTGGACCGTGAATGTTCAGACCCTGAGTGGCTCTTGGATTTGCTATTTGCATGTTATACAACTGATTGTTCACATGCTATTGTTTCCGCTCCCTGATCGGATGACTGAAAGGTGCTTCCCCCTCAAAACAGAAGAACAATAAATATGAATTTTTGGACAAATCATCATTTGTGCAACTTTTGAGATTCATGGACATTTTCAAAGCTATTGGGTGGTCATTCAAATACTTGCAAAGAATATGGGAGATGGAGGATCTTGTGCATAAGATATTTGACTGGGACCCAGAAAATCTGGATTCATTTCCTGGCTCTGCCACAGACTTGAACTGTGTGTGAACTTGGACAAGTCTTTTAGGGTAATATGTTCAAAAGCAAGTAAGAGACTTAGATGCCTAAGTCCCACTAATTTAGACTCTTAAATGCTGAAGTTACATTTGAAACTGGGACTTAGGTGCTTGATCTCTACAGACTACTTTTTAAAAGGGATTTAGGTGCCCAAATATGCAGCTAGGCACCTGGTGGGATTTTCAAGAGTACATGTACAGGTAAGGTGCCTGACCCCCTTTCCTTTCAGCGTGCCTCAATTCCCCCTCCGAGTCATGTTCATAAGCGTGCTTCCTTTCTCTCACCCTTGTTGGTCTTGTCTCTTTAGAATGTAAGCGTTTCTAGCAGGAACTGTCTCTTGCTATGTACAGCACCCAGCAAAATGAGGTCCTGATCTCAGTAACATGAATGATAAATATAATGTGATCATACTGAATCTAACTCAACGCTTTTATTTGTGAAAATATCTACAACTCAGTTTACTATTCGTGCTGCTCTACGATCCCCTTTTCCCCAAACCATTGTGTATTTTCTTCTGTATTTGTTTTGCTGGGTGTTGAGATATTAGTTAGGGACACAGCAGATTTTCTTCTCTCTGGGGACTTACAAGTTTGCTTTGAGAGAGTAGACAGGGGTCTTTCTGTCTAGGTATTTTCAAAGTATCTGAGTGCCAGTAGAACTATGGCCGTTCCCAGACAAATACTATTTTGCCTCTCCACAGCAACCTTCCATGTGAGGATCTCTGAGCCTTTTATAAGCAGTAATGAACATATCCTCCTAACTCCCCTAATGTAATTATTGACATATTACAAATGGGAAGACTGAGGCACAGAAAAGAGAAGTGACTTGCTCAAGGTCACACACAAAGTCTGTGGCAGAGCCAGCAATTGACCTTAGATCACGTGACTCCCAAGGCAATGCTTTATTGTTAGACTGTTTCCCGAGGCCTACAGGGAGATGCCTTCTTGCTAGAGGAAGTTGTTTTTGTTTATGGGTTGAGACAGAGCATGCTCAGTAAGTTTGTTTGTTTGTTTGTTATGGAATAGCAAAGAAAAAAGCTGAGCTGGATATTGCTTGCTCACCTTGAAAATAGGTCCAGTTATTTGGGTTTGATTTTCTAATGGGTTTGATTAGAAGTCAGCTGTAAAAATTCTGGAAATGAGCATATCAGGTCTTAGCATGGGAGAGATTTTAAAGCAGCCTACGAGGGCAAATCCATGCCTGGCAAAACTCTGTGGACTTCAGCAAGGTTACACCAAGGATGAATTTGGCCATATATTTTTAAATTAAAATTGAGCAGGCACTTAGTGCATTGTTCAGCAGCGTTATTAATAGTTATATCTGCTATGGGGAATGCAAAGTAGCTTTTTTGCATTCAGCTTGTTCATACGCCTCTTCACATCGATGACCCAGGTGACGGGTCAATAATTCACTCAATGCAAATTGAAAGCCAGGAATGTCTTGCAAGTCAATTACACTTAGATAAATAATTAGGAATATAAAAGGTATCTGAAGGACTAGAATGGAAGTGGCTCTGCCAGTGAAAATTTAACACACATTTCAAGAACAGTAGGGACAAGTTCTGCATTTAGATCTGCACATAGCACTCCACTGATCTTCAAAGGGAGTTGGGCAGGTATACCTGAAAGCCCTTAACAAACAAAACAAACAAACAAACACCAGACATAAGCATGAACACCCTGGATTCCAAGAAGGGTGAATTCCAGTGAATAATATTGATTTCCTGTAATAAAGACTTTTGCTTCCTGGAGGAAGGATGAAATTATAAAAGGCCAGGACGACAGATTAGACAGACACAGGTCTATTGTGAGGCTTAATTCATTAATAGTTTAGTGCCCCATCCTGTCCTTTATGGTAGAGAAGAAACAGGATTTGGTTGTAATAAATAGCAAGGAGATTCTTTAATGAGGCTGCAGGACATAGATGGATCCTTTGGCTCACAGACTGACTATACCAGCTTGGGCTGTAGAAGGGGATGATGGGGTTTGCAGAAGTGCCAAGTACTTATCACCCCAGTTGAAGTCAGAAGTCTACACTTTGGAAATCAGTTTCTACTGTCACAACACAGGGTCTCCACGTGTCCTGGCCTGGACTTCCATGCTGCCTGCCTCTTATGAAAGGTACTACAGCACTGCCAGCCACTATTCTCCTTGTCATTATGTGGATTAAAAACAGTGATTCCCACAACTGGTTGTGAAACAGAGTTCAGAAGACAAAGAATAAGGGAAGACAAGTATAGAGAGTACAGGCAATACCCAAGTATGACAGAAATCAGGGGTCATGGAAGCAGGAGAAGGCTAAAGACTGCTCTGCTGTGGATTGCAACGCCAGCAGTTGAGTGGGTTGCTCCGAGATTCCCCACATACACTTGCAGTTGGGGTGCTGGAGCATGAAAAGAAATCTTCCAACCTCCTGGCCCGCGATGCTCTTACTGTTGCATCTCAATGGACTAAGTGGTCAAGGTGGAATTGTACAAATAGAAGCCTAAGCTGCAGGTCATGTAGAGGCGAGGTTGCTGGCCAATTTAGCAGAGGAAAGAAACACAGAGATTTGTTGACAGACAGCTGACAGGCTTTAGCTTTGCATGGCATATTGTGGGCTTACAAATGTGCATGTTTGAGGGATGGAAAATTACTGAATTTAAAGGTGAAATAAGCTTTGCACTGTTACAACCTGAGCTTCCTTTGCCAAAAGGGACTGTCTTTGGGACCTTAGCAAAACCAGGGAACATTCCACAGGGGGTATGAGATAGTACATAATCTCTCAAGCCCCAGACACATGCTAAAGTGAGACCTAAGGAGGAAGAATTTGTATAGAAGAGAAAGAAACTAGAGTATCTGCAAATTAAAAGTGTGCATGTGTATATATATGAGCATCTGTATGTCTTTGTATAACCACCTTTCAAGAATGAGGTGGATTAAGTTACAGTTATTTACAAGAGCAGTTGATGCTTGAACCATTGACCTCATCACCTTTAGACTTACAGCAAGAAATAACTAGAGGCCATAAACTCTATTCTCAGATATTCACACTCATTTGGATACCAGCTTTAACCTACTCTGACTTGGTCATGGCCAGTGACTTACAAATCATGTGCTGCAGCATGCAGTGTATGGCTGTGTGGCCAGGGAGGGAGGGGGAAGATACCTGCAGTTCCAAAGTGGTGAGAAGGGAGGCATGGTGCTTATATGAGGCACTAGCAAGCGAGTGCTGAGCAGCAACACTTCTTACACCGCTAGATTGGGTGTAGAAATGGCTACTCCAAGAGCGGTCCTGGTAGTTCCTGGAGAATTCTGCCTATCTGTGGCAGCAGTAGCCTCTCCACTACCATCCTCTTTGCAACCTGGAAGTGCAGAGAGCAATGTTATGGTTGCCTTGAGTATATGGTATGCTAGGGACTTCCTGAACTGTCTTGCACACCCCTGCCGAGCAGTGGTAACAGAACCAAGCTTTTAAACCAATGCTTTGTACCCCCGCCCCAGAGCTGGGTGCTTTTCGGCATTGGATGGAGTAACTGTACCAGTTTAGGTTCATAACACACTTTGGGATGAGAGGTTCTATGCGACTCTAAGCTCTTCTCGCATGGTAGCCCTGAACATTGGGGTACCTTGAGATTTGATGCTGAAGCAACCTCAACTGTGTCACTGTACTCAAAGAAGCAATGGCCTCAGGCAGTGGCTGTCATCTAGCAATGTGAGGCCAACTGCCTCTCAGCCCTGTTTCTGTTGGAAACAGTTTCTGTAGGAAGCTCTCTCAGGGTATGTGTACGCAGCAATTAAACATCCACGGCTGGTCCACGTCAGCTGACTCAGACTTGGCGGGCTTAGACTGTGGGGCTGTAAAATTGCACTGTAGAAGTTTGGGCTGGAGCCTGGGCTCTGGAAGCCTGCTGCCTCGTGGGGTCTCGAATGTCTACCCTACAATTTTACAGCTCTGTCGCCCAAGTCCCGCCAGCCCAAGTCAGCTGACATGGGCCAGCCAGGGTGTTTAATTGCTGTGTGGATATACCCTCAGTGCACTGAGCCAGACACTGAGACGTGACTTTGGTCAGTTCTGCAGTACCAAATTTCAGATTAATGATTCACTCTTAATACTTCAGAGAAGTAAAAAATAAATAAATAAATAAAAAGGGAGAAGCATCAGACTTCTGTGACCTGCACTTTGTGCATTTCCCTCCTGACTTGAATCATTAACATTTTATGTGAGTTGTGCCAGCCCATCCCCCCCTGTCCCCAATTCTCACTGAGTTCTTGGGTTATTTGTGACTTCTGTTCTCACTCACACAAGGGAGAGTCCTCCAATTTCAGTGTCTTTCCCCCACCTCCGCATCTTGGCTGAGGTGCCTTCTCCTGGTAACATGAAGATGAGGAGACCAGAGATGGTTAGAAAAGGTGCTCCCCCACCCAGAACAGGTCTGTGAAAAGGAAAAAAAAATATTGATGTTTTCCATGAAAAAAAGTGACTTTTCAGCGAAAAATCAAAAACTGAAATATTTTGATTTGGAAATGCTGCCATGGTGCCTCCTGGGAGTTGTTGTTCAGGTGCCTCGTATTCCCATTCTCAATGAGCCAGGCTCCCTGGGGGACTACATCTCACATGGTGCGCCACAGTGTCCCACCCTGGGAGTCTCTGGCCAGGTGCATCATGGAAGGTGTAATCTGGCTGGTAAGCCCAGATCATAGAGGAGAATGGGGACATGAAGAAATCAAACTACAACTCCAAGGAGGCGTCATGGTAGGATAGTGGAATCAAAATATTTTTTTGGCTAAAATATTTTGTTTTCAGGCATTTGTTTTTTTAATGAAGATTTGAAATTTCCCATGGAAAGCAGGCACTTCGTGAAAAAAAGTGTTCAGTTACAAAAATTTCTGTTAAAAAGGTTTAGATGGAAAATTTTCAGCCAGTCCCTTCAGTACAGTAGGTGAGTGCATAATTGATCACCTCAGGCTGCAGCACTGCTAGGAAAAAAAATCTAGTCACTTTAAACTGAAGCACTCTGTTCATTTTATCTCACACTTTGAGAACGTTTGTTTCAGTGTATCCTCTTTTGCTGGTTCCTTTATGCTTCTAAACTGATAAAGGACTCAGCAACTCATATGGACTCCAGTGTGGCTAGGGAATTAATTTAGTCTCATGAGTAATAACAAACAATGGAACCCCTTTATCGGCAATGACACCATCCTTACCGAAGAATACTAGCAAATGATTCTGTCTAGACAGAGCCATAGGGAGATGATAAAGGATCAGCCATCTCTAGGAGCCCACACAGATCTTTCTTCCCCCCGTGGGATGCAGAGGAGAAAGGAATGCCACCATCTATAAACTGCCTCCAGCTCGGGAGTTGTCTGCAGCCATGAGAAGTGTCAAATTCTGTCCATTTGGTTCCAGGCATTAAGCTGCCACTTCTAATGAATGCAGTTATTGCATTCCCTTTGTGTTGCCATATTCACAGTGAGAATAGTAACTGTAATAGTCTTACTGCTGTAGACCATTTATACATACATCTGCATCTATGCATTTTAATCTGAGGCTCTGTGTAAGCATTCTTAGCCTTTCAGAGAGCATTATTTGCTGGGATCTCCATTACTATGGCATTTTTTTGCATGTATCCATTTGGCAGCTTTCTTGTGAATGAATTATTCCTTTAGTTAGGCTGCAAATTTCCCCTGCCAAAGCCTGCCTCCTCAACCAATACACACTGGGCATATTATGAATTGCAAATCCTCATATTGCTCAGCTCATACCTCACATTGCTCATATCCTCATGTTGCTCAGCAGGAGAGAAATCAGGGAAGCAAACCAGCATGATGTTTTTAAAGTTATTATGTATGTAAATAGCAAGGAATGATGGTCTAGTAAGTACTAGGCTGGGACGCAGGACACCTGCATTCCAAGCTTTGCCACACACTCCCTGTATGACCTTGGGCAAATCATTTAACCTCTGTGAGCTTCAGTTCCCTATCCGTAAAATAAAGATAATATATTTCTCCCATCCATTGTCTCACCTATTTAGATTGTGAGATCCATGGGGCACTGACTGTCTCTTATCAGATGTATGTTCAGGGCCAAGTACAATGAGGCATCTAGGTGTCAGTGTAGTAATTAAAATAATGTAAGAAGAAACCTTGGAACCTCAAAAACTGTGCTTTTTAAAAACCCTTTCACAAAAAGGTACATGCATGAATTTACAGTAATGTCCGCTTGAATGAGGATGAAGACATTGTACTTTAATATAGACTTTCATCACAGGAACTCAAAGTACTTTATAAATATAAGTCAGTCCAGCCTCCTACGTCACATGGGGTGTTGTGAAAGTATTTTAATCCCTGTTTTACAGAAGAAGAATCTGAGGCACAGATAGTTTAAGTGGCTTGCCTCAGGGCATGCAGTAAGTCAGTGGCAGAACTGAGCCTAGAAACCAGGTGTCTTGGCTTCCAGTCCTCTGTTCTTACCATTGAGCTCCCACAGATGATGGGATCATGGGTTTCTGTTAGAAATGGAAGATGCCTCCTATAAAGATAATGGTTTATATTTTTAGTGGATGTTTCATCCAGGAGGACGCTTTACAAACCAATATAAAAGCTACATATAGGAATCACTGCACCCACCACTGAAGTGCAGCATCAGTGGAATGGAAAGGAGCAGCTCTTCAGCAGCTCACAGCAACACTACATGACAGAGCGAGGGCAAGGCAGGGAATAAAGAGCATTGCTGTGTCCATCTGAAACCACAGGGGAATTTAGGCTGGCAGGATGTAATCACCCAAAGGGGAATTGGGCCAGGACTCCTGGATTAGCAGGCTGAGCCGAACTGATGGATCACATTGCCCAGGCAGAACTCGCATGTCTCTCAACACTAAGGAGGTAATGCCACTGCACCGATGATGTTGGGAGTCACGGTCATGAACAAATGCTTAATGGTGATGCTGGTGCTCCAGCAAGCTTTCTGCTGGGTCCCTCGGGCCTGGCAGGGAGCGTGGCTAGAACAGGAGACAGCAGCTTTTCCAGAATTTGCAAGTTTTCAAGACATGCTCCATCTATCCATGTAGGGCTCAACTGGGTCTCATATGGACAGGGAGCTCCTCACACCCCAGTTCCTGAGTGCCACATGAGCTCCCTGCCATGAGTGTTCAGCTTCCTTTCACAGGCTCTGTTGGGCCCCAATGCTGTGGGCATGCACTATCCTTCTGGAGGCCATCCGGTCCTCCAGACCAGACCATTCATCCATGGAACCTCTTGGGTACCTCTGCACATACACCATCCATCCAGAGGGTCACTCAAGTGCCTCTGGGTGGACACATACCACCCACAGGACTTTCCAGCCCACACTGCCAAGGGCATCCCTATTCCATCCGCAGCGGCACTGGAGTCCAGCCTGTGCCATTCAACCACAGGGCCACACACATAAACCATCCCAAGGTCTATTCGAGGCCTCCTGGGGTCAGACATCAGCTATCCATGGGACCTCCGGGACCTGATTGGTGCAACCTCAGCCAACCACGGGGCACACAAGTCAGACAGGAAAGATTTAGCAAGAGAAGCCCCTCTATAATACTGTATTTTAAGCTATTATCTCCCCACTTCCTGCTCAATTTCAACCCTTGATTAAACTGCAACACTAGTGCTAACTAGGTTCCCAAGCCTGAAAACTCAAATCCTGATCTGAAATTCAGATGCACCCAAAAGTACAGCAGAGGACTTTGAATCTGGGATTTAAATCCAGCACAGAGCTAAGGGTCAGTTGGAGAATTCATATCCAGAGCTGGGGTGGTATTACACCCCTACAAAGTTTGAGGTTGAGGGCGTAGCATGTCCAGGTCGCAAGTTTTTGTTTGAAGTTACCACTATGGATGTAGCCGAACAGGCTATTTTAGTCATGATTTATATTCTTACTGTACTTGTGTTTGTTTCAGCACAGGGCCACCTCACTCTGGCAGCCCTGACATGCTTGTAGAACTTGTGATCTAAGCAGCAGGTGGAGTGGGGAAGATGTAACAGTTAAGCTGCTGCAACAAGCAAATTCCTAGGCTTCCCTGGACAGAGAGCCAAGAGAAAACGTGCCGTACCTTCCGAGGGTCTCACAGCCGCCTAGCATTTACTCCCTGGCAACGGCAACTGGTGGACAATGCGCAGCCTGCTCTGCTTCTGAATTTCACGAGCATTTTTTAATAAAAAGGATTTTGGAAGGAATTAGGACACGGGTATTTGGCATAGTTTCTCCAGAGCATGTTCAGCAAAGGAAAATAATAGACAGAAGGGGGTGGGAAAAAAAGAAATGTTTTTGGAAAGATAAGACCAAGGCTGTAAAGAATAATCCCTTAACTCTGTATTCCCCTTATTCTCCCTAAGCTTCCTAGAACTTCATTGGAGCCCCTCACAACCGTGTGTTTTGCCAAGAACCTCAGGTTCAGTGAGTTTTGTTGATCTCTCCCCACAGTGGCTAGATTTTGCCACCCTTTCTCACATGGAATAGTACGTTTCTCTGGATGAAGTTGAAACCATGGGGTAAGGTACTATCCAATGCAAGACTGGGTGGTAGGACCCATCCAAAGGGGTTTAAAGGGCTACATGTTTTCCTGCTAAGATCTGAACCAAACTTACCAACCCCCAAATCTTTTCCCTTGTCTTCACTCATGATTCTGCTAAATTGCTGCACGTGGGTCAGATTAAAACTGTTTCCTTGGATTAGCATGCTCTGCACACAATGCTGTACAAAGGATTTACCCAGAAAACACCCAAATCAACAACAACAACAATTAACAAACAAACAAACAAGGGGAGGAACATTCAGTTACATTTCTGGGTGCACTGAAGAACTCCAGCTGGTATGTAGATATTAGACTATTGTTACCTGCTTGTGAGTGGGCAGGACTTCAGGGAAAAGAAGGGAGGTGGGAGAAGTATCTGTAATAGCAACAGAGGCTTGGAAGAAAGCCATACCATTCTGGGCATTTGTCAGAGATCCTAGATGGAGGGAGGGAGGGAGCGAGGATGGGGGAGAGGTTGGCAATTAATCCAGAGATCAGGAACCTTAATTCATAGAAATATAAAGGTTTCTGCTTATTACACTGATCAAGTGAAACGTGAAACTGGAGCACAGCCGTGGAGCTTTCTGGTTCCTTGGGAGCGAACTACCAGGGGTGTCTACCTAGGGTGATGGGGTTTGTATTTTTTAAATGCCCCATTGTTTAAGAGTCCGGGTGTTGCAGTGCACCTTCTATAGTCCGGGTGTTGCAGTGCACCTTCTATATGGGAACAGACAGAAACGTCACTGATTAGAGCAACAAGGACTTGTATGAATAGAAAGACAGCAATATTTCCACATGATCTGCCCAAGCAGTAAATACGCCATGCTAAATATTACCTAAGACAGACTTGGGTTACTATTTGCTGATTTAAACCAAAGGGACCTTGAGAACCCTGTATATTATACAACATGCTTTACATAAGCTTCTCTAGACGAACTATGACGTATACTTGCAGTGTACTTATAGAGAAGGGAACATTAGCTCTTGCTGAAGCAAATCAGTGCACGCAAGTGGTGTGTGGGAGTGAAAAAGTTTGTTGAAGTGTGAATTCCTTTGTCACCTTTCCTAGACAAGGGTGTAATTCTTCAGGCGGTTTGATCTACTTGGGATTGCTTGAGCTAGACTCATAAAACAGTCCTAAAGTCTTACACGGAATCAGGCAAAGGAATTTTGGGATTTATTTTCCAGGCTTTGAGTCTAAAACATGGAATATAGTCTGATGCGGTTACTCATTACTTCCTACGTGCTTATTCTGTTGAATTGAGGGCCCAATCCTGTTCGCTCGTTAAATTCCCACTGATTTCAAAAGAAGCAGGATCCTGCCCTCTATATGTTCTTTGGTGGCTATTTATGTAACATCCTGCAGTCTGGGCTGACTGTAGGATCTCAAACCAGGACCTTCATTACAGACTTCTACCACCCGAGTTAAAGGACTACATCCTTTAGCTAGGAGTGGTAGCAGGTGGGTATCTGCTATGGATCCGCTATATAAAGTGTGGTGTGTGTAAAACAGACCTTGAACAATGAGTAATATCAGGCCATTTTGCAAACCCAGTAAGTGCTGACTAGTGGACACCTGCAATCACAATGCCACAGCACAGTGTTGTCACAAACAAGAGCCAGAGATGGGGGATAATAATGAGATTTCAAGGCACATGTTTCTGGGCAGAAGAAGAGCAGGAAAAAAGACGTATTTATTGGGAAACTACAAGGAATGGTCTGTTGCATGGGAACCTTTTCTTTTTGTCCAAGCTGTATTTTAACAAGAACGCATTAAAAGCATCCAAGGGAAATAAAACTGGAGGAGAGCTTGGAAAGTGACCTTGTTCCCTCTTCCCCAGTTGAGGTCTGTTTAAAATTTAACCTGCTTTGGTACCTTCCCTAGCCAATTAATTCAGCAGCAGAAGTTTCAAACAGTAAAAAGCTACTTTAGTTCTGTTCCTGTTTTAACAGGAATAGGGGGACATCCAAAGTAAGAATGCAGCCATGTGAGACACAGCAGCACGTCCATCCCATCAGGGGCTGGCGCTATGAACTAGGGCTGCAGAGGGTGCCTTTTGCTGCCAGCTTTGCAAGATGGAATTGATTTGTATTCTTTCATCTTTGATTTTCTTTCATGTGTTTTTCCATTTATTGTTGTTTAGTCTAAGGCACTTCCATTGCCCTCCTCACTGTATTATCTGAGCACCTCACATGCTGATGTATTTAACCTCCCTCACACTTCTGTGAGGTAGGAAAGTGCTAGCATACCAATTTCACAGATGGGGAACTGAGGCACAAAGCGACTAAGGGTTTTGCTACCTTGCAATCAGGGGGTGGGAAGGGCCGGTTATTGCATCTCAAGTAGACATGCCCCAATTAGCTTTAATTTGAGTAATTACCCAGGACTCCATGTGGGCTTGTCTAACCCATGCTGATGGGCACAGTGCTCCAGTTCCTGAGCTAGCTAGATTAAAGCTAGTTTGGATACATCTCCCTTAGCTCTTGTCATACTCTGTGATTGCACTGTAGACATACACTAAGTGACTTGCCTAAGTCCACATAGGAAGTCTATGGCAGAACAGTGAATTGGATCCTGGGTCTGCTTGGTTCCAGACTACTTCCCTAACCACTGGGCCACCTTCTTTTTTCTGCAGCCTCTCTTTATCACTATACATTGGTAGAGGCAGCCAGTGATAGGTCACAGAATACTAATTCATCAGCTTTGGCAGCATATTTGGGGGGTATTTCCTCCAAGAGCCATAATTTATGGTGTTTCCAGCTGCCCGCTCTCATTAAAATAAACTAAAAATACATTAACAACTTTCTTTCCTACAGAATCAATTGCTTTAGTTGTCACAGGGTTGTTGAGTGATGACGTGGAATGGGAGGGGCAGTGTCCATCAGACAATGTATTAACATGTAGCCCATTCTATGGGAGTTTGCAAACCCAGGTATATATACAAGGGCCAAATTATGGCTCCTGGAGGAAATACCCCCAAAATATACTGCCAAAGCAGTGTTAACTGCACCCATATTCTAGCTGGCAGAAGACCCAGGAAAAGGCATCCATGACCCCAGGTCTGCCCCACAGCAATTCTGGGCCCCAGGGCAGGGCAGGGCAGGCAATGGGCCCCCACGCACGCACAAGCCATGCCCGAACGGACGCAGTCCGCCTGACATTTGGGCAGTGCTGCACCTGTGCTGGCTGGTGCCCAGCAAGCTGCCGGCTGCGCTGCTGGGTGAGCTCTTGTGGCATTGCCAGGGCTTCCACATGCCGGTAGGGTTGCCAACTGTCTACTTGTGCAAACCTTGCCCCGCCCTTGCCCTGCTCCTTCCCTGAGACCACGCCTCCGTCATGCCTCTTTCCGGGGCCCTGTCCCCTGCTCACTCCATTGCTTGCTCTCCTCCACCCTCACTCACTTTCACCAGGCTGCAGCAGGGGTTGGCGTGCAGGGGGGAGTGCGGGGTGCAGGCTCTGGGAGGGAGTTTGGGTGTGGGAGGGTGTGCGGGCTCTAGGCTGGGGCAGAGGGTTGGGGTGCGGGAGGAGGCGAGAGGTCAGGGAGTTTGGGTGCGGGGTGTGAGCTCTGGGAGGGAGTTTGGGTGCGGGATGCAGCTCTAGGCTGGGGCAGGGGTGCAGGAGGGAGTCAGGGGGGTCGGCGCTTACCTCGGGCTGCTCTCAAAAGTGACTGGCATACCCCTCTGGCAGTGGCTCCCCAGCGGGAGGCCCGGGCACCACCCCTGCAGCTCCCATTGGCCGCAGTTCCCAGCCAATAGGAGCTGCGGAGTTGGCACTTGGGGCAGGGGCAGCGCATGGAAACCCCCTCCCCAGGGTCCACAGGGACTGGCTGGCCTCTTCTGGGAGTGGTGTGGAGCAAGCGTGGGCAGGAAGCCTGCCTTAGCCCCTCTGCGCTGCCAGTGGTGGCAGCCCCGGGCCTGTTTAAATCACCCAGGCCCCTGAGCAATTGCCCCCTGTGCCTCCCCTGTTGGTGGGCCTGCGGGACCCCACCCTGATTATTCCTACTAGGAGCATAAATAACGTGCATGTAGGTGCGTGTACACGTAGGTGACGTTACAGAGCGAGACTTGCAGACCACAATCCATCCTCTGTGCTATGCGCTCTAATCCCCTGCGTGGCTCGTACAGCAGAGAGCCTGTGTGGTGGCCATGTCAGTAGGCAAGAGGCTAGAATTGCTGATGGGATTCTCAAAAAGAACAGGAGTACTTGTGGCACCTTAGAGACTAACCAATTTATTTGAGATTAAGCTTTCGTGAGCCACAGCTCACTTCATCGGATGCTGTAGCTCACGAAAGCTTATACTCAAATAAATTGGTTAGTTTCTAAGGTGCCACAAGTCCTCCTTTTCTTTTTGAGGATACAGACTAACATGGCTGCTACTCTGAAACCTGTCATGATGGGATTCTGTACCACCAGCCAGAATTTGGGCCAGGGAAAGAGAGCCACAGATTAGGCACTAAAATAATGTTATATCTAAGGATTATTAAGAGACCCAGTTCATCTCCTTTCCAAACCACAGCACACGAGAGGTGAAAGACCTAATACAATAGCCTGAGGCGCCTCTCCCTCCTTAACCATCAGTCAACCGCCTTCATTAAAGAGCTGCTCCTGCTCCTCTTGAAGGCAATGATGAAATTCCCTCTGAGTTCAGAGAGAACAAGACTGAGTGCTAAGGAGCTGAAACACGACCTTAGCTGTTTTGTCCCCCAACAGAGATCAGAGGTGCAGACATCTGTCACGGAGGGATCCACTCACCTCCAGTCTGGTGCCTCCTCCTGGTCACTCTGGGGATTAGTTCTTGAGGTCAACGCCCCCGTCCGCAATTTGGACGCCATTACTCCAACTCGGGTCTGCAGCTACTCTCACTCCAGGACCTTCAGTGTCTCCTTTGAGACACAGCCCTCCAGCATTCCCCTTTCCAGGGTTCAGTCCATCATCAGTTCTAGGCAGTGGGTCCATTCACTGCCCTCAGTGGCTGGTAGGGGAACCTGGGCCTGCCCTCTGCTCCAGGTTCCAGTCCAGGGACACTCAACTCAGCAGTTCTGGGCTTTCCTCTCCCAGCCCTCACTGCTCCTTCCCTGGACTGCTGCCTACCACACCCGGCTCCCCTTCTCTCTCTGGGTGTCCCTGCTCCAAGAACCCTTTTTCCAGGGACTGACTTCTTCCTGCCTTCCCTAGCAGCCCCAAACACTTCTCCCTCTTCCCAGGAAGGAACTGCCCTCTCTCAGCAGCAGCAGTCTAGTCTGTAGCCCACTTTACAGGCACAGGTGAGCCTGTTCTCTAATTAGCTGCCTCCAGACAAAAGCTCCCATTTGCAGCCTAATTAGCTGATTGGGCCCACCTGGCTCAATTCGGCTCTTGCAGGGCTAGCGTGGGGATCTCCCCCCACCACAACATCTCAGACTCCAGTAGTTTTTTCGGGGGAAAGTTTAATGTCATTTTCTGTTGGGTGTCTGATTTGATGCCAGTGATGGTGAGGGATCTAGAACAATGTGGAACACAAAGCTCTACCTAAGCACACCCATCCTGGCTTGCTTCACCATGTAGAGGTTCCAGCCCTGGGATCTGCCAAATGCCCCTCAGTCTGGAGTCTGATCTGCACCATTCCTACTATTCCAGGGCTGGGTATCTCTAAAACAGATGGTCAGTCATGCAGGCTCCAGCCCTGTGAAATACACACATCTCTGCGCAGTTGGGGACCCAATGTCCTCAAAAGACGCAGTAATGTTAAGCTCGGAACAGCCAGTGAATCACCAGTGAGAGCATTTCCCACAGGGCCTCACTTTTTATTTTAATTTATTTCAGTTGTTTTTAAGCTGAAACTCTTTGGCCCCAGGAAATATGATTAGAGAATGAAATGAAACTTGGCTGTGTGAGAAGAATGTGGTCCAACAAAGGCTGAGTACGTGTACATACTGTACACTCCTATGATGGGTTAGTATGCCTGTTAGTCTAATATGTCCTCTCTCTGGGGAACTATATCTTACATTTGCAGGAGGACTGGCTACTGGATCAAATAAGTCTTTTTGTAACAAGCCAAATCAAGCCCGTGAATCAGAACATCCTTGAATTTTGGGGCAATTCAAAATCTGAACCCAGATCTGCATTTGGATTTTGCAGCTAGTCCCTAGCTCTATAATGGGCTGAATCAAAACTCCACATCTAGTTCTGGAGGGGTTCCAAACCCAGACCCAAATTTTGCCGTTTGAACCCATCTCTACTATTTTCCCATCAGTGACTCTCATATTTTGTGTCCCTCTTATTAGTGTTTGCCAGTCACAGGGGACCAAATGAACAAGGAGACAGAGGAAGGAGGCCAGAATCTGGCTTTTTAGTTTTAGCAGTATCTCTTGGGAAGGCAGAAAACTCCCCTTCCCTTCCATTTTTGTCATTTCTTATTAATGATGGACCTGAACCAAAACACAAATTCCAGCCAATCTTGGACTGTGGGAGAGTTTGAAACCTGAAGCTGGATCTGAGATTTGCACTCAGGTAGAGCAATAGGCATATTAACAATAACTATACGGACATTCACATCTCACATTGCTAGTATAGGTCCTTCTCCATCTTTCCTCCTACCCTCCCAAGGTTCATTATCCATTTCACATTCCCTCCTCTTCTAATGCTGATACATAAAGATACAAAATTGCTGAGACTGGCCCCTCTATCTTTTCAGCAGCTGACTGAAAATCCCCATATCCAGACTTTGCAGTTTCTGAAAACCAGGCCCCTTTAAGGGGTCTTGAATTGTGCACCTAAACTCACTAGTCACTTTTGAAAATTATGGCCATTGTATGACCTTGGAAAAATCATCTAACTTTTCTGTGCCTCAAGTTTTTTCATATGAGAGTGGGAATACCAATACTTAGCTGCTTCACAGGGGGTTGTGAGATTTAATTCATTCACGTTTGCAAAGCTTATTGAGCAAACTGCTATTATTGTTTTTCACTGGAATGCTCCTTGGGGTAAGAACACATTTGGTTCCTTATATATGAATTGGAATCCTTCCCAAATGGCCAAAGGCCAGTGTGCTAATGTCATAACATTTCATAAGCAAGTCAACATCTTAAGTCTTGTACAGGATTCATTCCTCTCTCTCCAATTGTAAATAAAACTATCACCTGCCATAATGTTTATAAAATGTTGTTCTTTGTCCAGACTACTTTGTCGATAGAGGGAATGTTCAAATACTTCCGGAAGCGCTTTGCCAGCCATCTGACGGAACGCTGTCGCCGAAGAGCAAGGCTGGTATCTAAAGATGGAAGGTGTAACATAGAGTTTGGGAACGTGGAAGAACAGTCACGGTTTGTCTTCTTGATTGATATATGGACCACCATCCTGGACCTAAGATGGAGATACAAGATGACCATCTTCATCTCAGCATTCTTAGGCAGTTGGTTCCTATTTGGTCTCCTTTGGTACGTTGTGGCATATATACATAAAGATCTTCCTGAATTCAGTCCTTCCATAAACCACACCCCTTGTGTGGAGAACATAAACGGCTTGACCTCTGCTTTCCTGTTCTCCCTGGAAACCCAGGTTACCATTGGCTATGGCTTCAGGTATGTCACAGAGCAGTGTGCCACTGCCATTTTCCTACTGATCTTCCAGTCTATCCTTGGGGTCATCATCAACTCTTTCATGTGTGGTGCTATCTTGGCTAAGATTTCTAGGTCCAAGAAACGGGCCAAGACCATCACCTTCAGCAAGAATGCGGTCATTAGCAAACGAGGCGGCAAGCTGTGCCTCCTTATCCGGGTGGCCAACCTTAGGAAGAGTCTACTGATTGGGAGCCACATCTATGGGAAGCTTCTGAAGACCACCATCACCCCAGAAGGAGAGACTATCATCTTGGACCAGGTCAACATAGACTTTGTGGTGGATGCTGGCAATGAGAACCTCTTCTTCATCTCTCCCTTGACTATTTACCACATCATTGATAAGACCAGCCCGTTCTTCCACATGTCAGTGGAAACCATCCTCCAGCAGGATTTTGAGCTAGTGGTATTTTTAGATGGTACAGTGGAAGCCACTAGTGCTACCTGTCAGGTCAGGACATCCTATATCCCAGAGGAGGTACTCTGGGGCTACCGTTTTGCTCCCATCGTGTCCAAGACCAAGGAAGGGAAATATAGAGTAGACTTCCACAACTTCAGCAAGACCGTGGAAGTAGAGACTCCTCACTGTGCCTTTTGCCTCTACAATGAGAAGGATGCTAAAGCGAAGGCAAAGAGAGGTTACGACAACCCTGGCTTCATTCTATCAGAAGTCAGTGAAACCAGCGACACAAAAATGTAGCTCTGTATGCACATGGGACTGGGGCATTTTTCATTGTAACACAAACTCAATACAGAGGTGCCCAATAACCTAGTAGCACAGAAGAAAAATGAACAGGGCTGTTTTGACATGAAAATAGCTCCTGATTTCTCAAAAGAATTAAATCAAAGCAGACCACCACACCAGTGATCTTCGAGAGGCTATTTAACTGCATTATATATATATATATAAATATATTTTCATAGAATATATATTTTTTATACCTACGGGATGTTCATTTAAGCTGCTAAATTGGAATGTCCAACTCACTCAATTAAGTTCCCAAAGGCATTTGAGCCATAAGCAAGTCTGACAACATGCCTTAAAAGAAGAGACACAGGGAGGGCTTCAGATGTGCTGAAGAGGAGCGGGTTCTTGGGATGAAATGTGAAAAGAAGAGATAGGTAAAAAATCGTCAAAAGTGCCTAAATGTACATCTACAATCCTACGTGGCTCCCTAGTTACGTACTAGGGCAGTTGGGATTATTTGAGCAGAAGTAATGCATGTACATCTACCCAAGCTGGTAATTACACCTCCCAGCTACTGTGTAGACATATCCTAAGTGGCATAGGAGCCTAAACCCCATTTTCATAATTGAAATCAATGAGAGTTAGGTGCCTAAATACTTTTGAGGAACTGGGCCTTAGAGCCTATGTCCCACTGATTTCCTCCTAGTAGCCTAAGTCACTTTTGAAAATGGGAGATAGGTTCCTTAGAAAATTTGACCCCAGGATCTCTTCTTTCTTTCTCTGTTTGACTCTTCTTAATCTATTGTAGTGAAGCCTTAGTAGGTTCTAGTTTCTTGGAAAGCTAGAAGCAAAGGAAAAGTTTGGGTCATGATGATGTATTCAGAGCTGGCGAGAAAATTGAATTTCCTTCCCATGAAATATTTTGATTTTGTGGAAGAATATTTTTTGTTCCAAATCAGAACAAAATGTCAAAAATTTAAATTTTTTTGCAGGAGGAAAAAGTCTGAAAAATTCCATTTTAGGAGAACCAAACCAGAATTGTTTGCCTTGCTCCCAGCTGACTGACTCACTCTCATAGGACTTCCCAGAAAGCTGACTGCGTGGCAGGTCAGGTGGCCCCATGAGGCAGTTGTCCAGGCAATCTGGGAGCTGGGGAAAGACAGGGCTGGCAGTAAAAATGGTTTGATGGAATTGAAATATTCATGGAGAACGTGTTGATTCCTTGGAATCTGCTTTTTCTGATGAAAAATTGTTCCATTGTACATTTTTTTGATCAGCTTTAGATGTATCCTTTTAAGAAAAAAGATACTTTATATGCAAAACAAAAATAAAATATATTATTCTCTGAAGCATGATAGGTCTTTGCCTACAACACTAGCAATGAGGATGCAGAGACACTCAAAATTGAATTATCTAAAGGCTGAAACCAACTGAATAATAAATAAATAAGTCAACTGAAAGATTCCCATTGACTTCAATGAGCTTTGGATTAAGCCATAAATCATACATCCCATTTATGCAAGCAAAACATTCACAGGCATGAGACACTGAGCTTTCAATCAGTAACAATCAGGTATGCAAAGTATATTGAGCATAGCTGGTCAACATTTTTCTAATTTTGATTTTTCAGTGAAGTTTGAAACACCAGTGAGAAGTTTCAGCCAACATTTTGTGAAATTTTCACCATGCCCTCCTTGTTTTTTCAACTGAGTTCTACTGTTGAGTGTCCAAATGATGGACCAAAGAGGCGTGGGTGATCCTGGGGCTTTTCCCCATCAGTTTAATCAACACAAGTCCATGTTGAACATGGTTATGATGCAAATGACATGCTAAATGCTGTTTGCAGTGTCGATGTAGCCGCATTGGTCCCAAGATATTAGAGAGACAAGGTGGATGAGTTAATATTTTTTACTGTACCAACTTCTTGTCTCTTTCACCAACAGAAGTTGGTCCAATGAAAGATATTACTTCATCCCCTTCTAAATGCTAACAGATCTGAACAGTTTGAACGGAAAAGGAGAATTAAGCAGGCAAAATTACAAGAATCATACTGAGAGTTATTTTGAGAATGAGTGGGATGGAGTGTAGTGTAGAGATCTGGGCATAGGACAGGGAGCCAGGAACTCTCATGTCCCAATCTCATTTCTCATAGCAACTCTTTCTTTGGCTTTGGGCAAATCACTTTAACACATACTTCGGGGTCTCCATCTGTAATATGGGATGACAGTACCCACCTACCTCCCAGGGGTGTTGTGAGGAACAATTAGTTAATGCCTGTAAAGCATTTGAAGATTAGTCAGCCCTAAGTATGAAGAGTGACCAACCCTTCATTGTATATTGTCTCCACTCCTTCACCCACCCACCCACTAATTTTTTTCTTGTGGGCAGAAGGGTTAGCATTGCTACTCAGTGCAGGTGGATACAAAGAGATGTTTGTTTTAATGTTGTGCGTCCAGATGCAACAGTGATGAGCACACTGTAAGTTATTAAAATAAATGTCATAGAAGACAGCATGCTGAGTTTGTCCACTGTCTGGGTCTCTATCTAGCCTGCTTCCTGAGTGAACCTCCTTTAGCACCTGCATGGTACTAATTGCCCGATACCTTGGTGGTGGTTCAGTTTTGCAACCTCATAAATGTCACTGTTAAAATGGTCTTGCTTCATGTCAGTGTCGTGATGGTAAAACTTCCTCAGTCTGTCTAAGGTACTTATATGACAGCCACCACCATGTATCTGAGTACCTCACAATTTTCATTCTCTCCACACCTCTGGGAGATACGAAAGCCTTGTTATCCCCATTTTACACATGAGGAACTGAGGCCCAGAGAGGCTATGCTCAAGATCACACAGGAAATCTTTGGCAGAGCAAGAACTTGAACCCAGGTCTCTCAACCCCTAAACACTGGGCCATCCTGTCACTCATGTCCTTTCCCTAGATGTAGCCTAGTCTAGCATTTACAAGCTTCCCATACTGCTACCACTTGCATGGCATCCCCTGAGAGGAATACAGCCCAGGCCCACGGAGGGAGGAGCTATACCATGCTGTCCCAACAAACACCAGGCTGCCTTCAGAATTAAAACTAAGAAGATTCTGTTTCCCCTTGAACAAAGGGAAGAATTCTACAAAGGCTGACAGAGCCACTGAAACTCCAGAGCCTGAGTCAACTCCCAATAAAGTAAATGGAAAGAATCCCATTGCTGGTTTGGGGCCTTAGGACTGGAAACAGTCCAGTAGGTTCCATCTAGTTCCTCTCCAATACCAAGGCTGGCTGGCTCCCTACTGCATGTTCTTCAGATCCCTTTGAAAGATCTCAGCGGGAGGGAGCTCCCTTCACTGCCCTTAGAAGTCTATCCCACAAGGCACAAGGAATCCCACAATCTCTTTGGGGGCAGGGGCTGTCTTTTTGCTCTGTGTTTGTACAGCGCCTTGCACAATGGGGTCCTGGCCATGACTGGGGCTCCTCTGAATCATCGTAATTGTAAAACGGGAGCAGATCTCAGTGTCAGGATGGTTTCCCCCTTGGTTTTTAGGCTATATTTTCTTTTCTACTAGTTTCCTCCCTGCACTGCCAGTGGGGCCCCGACCCGTTCTGTACCAGGAGAAAGGACCATCCTTGGCCGTGGCACCCTTCAGCTATCTGTGCGTGGTTTTGATGATTCCCTATAGTGGTTGGTCAGCCAAAGGAAGGAAATAAAAGTTGGCTTGAAAAAAAACCCAACCGAGTAGAGAGAAAAGAAACCGACAGAAAAAGGGAATGAAGTGGACAAGAGAAGACAAGTTAAAGGCCCACTAGCCACCTCCTCTTGGGTTCACGGAGCTCTTCCTAAGTTCTGCGCAGATGCGCTGGGTGTGAGAACATGTCCCTGCCCCTCCCAATCCGCCAGAGCACTCACCAAGGATAAACCAGAATTTAGCCCATTGTGAGGCATTTTACCTTTTCTTTTTACCACTTTCCTACTTAATCATCCTTAACCTGCTTAGAGATGCATGAGAGGAAGCCTTCTGCAGTGGTTAGAGCACTGGATTGGCAGGCAAGAGATCTGGGCTCGTTCCTGGCCTTGACATAGGGCGAGACACTTCACCTTCCTGTGCCTCACTTTTCTCCTCTGAACAATGGGGCTCACATGCCCTAACTCATACGGCACATGAGGCTGGCCAATTTGCAGAGTGCTTCAAGAGCCTCAGACGGAAGAAATGCTACCCAGCACCTTGCAGCTGCAGATCTCAAAGTACTTCACGAAAGGAGGCTCAACCACCATTTTACAGATGGGGAAACTGGGGCAAAGCCACTTGGCCAGGGTCATGGGCAGAGCCAAGAACAGTACCCAGGTTTTCTGACTGCCAGTCTGGTGCCTGATTCCCTACACCTCACTATTTGGGTGGTATGGGTGTCCATAAGATTATTTTTATTAGCTCATTAGCTCTTACCTATATGGCTCCAAGATGGCCCTGCTATACCATGGGAAGTAATAATGCTAGTATACATTAAATAGCTAGGACAATAGTTCTCAACCTTTTCCATCACCAGGAGCCCTGCTCATCTAGTGAGGATTCCTCTCCCACTTGACAACATGGGAAAGGGTCTCTTGAACCATACCTCCCCACCACATGAACCCTAGAGCCCATGAGCTGGGACAACAGAGAAGAGAATCGGAGGGGGATAATCCTTGGGTCAATGACAACATGGCCAAAATGGAATGGCAAACCTGTTCCTTTAAGTTGGCTCATGCTGGGACCTAACTGGGAGTCTTGGAATGAAACATATTCCTCCCACAAAGCCCCTGCTGACTGTCACCACAGGAAACGCCTGCCAATCCCAGCCTGACAGTGGTGCAGCAGGCAGAAGATAGAGTGTGTTAGTCAGACCCCAGTAGCGGCAGAACAATGAGTGGAATTTCCTCTTTCTGTCCAGTGAGGGTGTTTGTCACGCGGCAGATAAAGTCCCAGGGCAGGGAAGAAAGGTTATCGGGAGACACGTTGGGTACAATGCCACTTGGGAGGGAGTCCATAGGAAATCTATTTCAGGGCCTGTCACTCCATTGCCATTAAAAGAAAGTTCAGTTTGGAGGACAAAAATAAATGTAATCTCACAGAGCCAGATGGAGCCCCCTGCCCCAGTGCTGGAAAACAAAGCTCTGTCTCTTTTCAGTCAGTGCTTTTGTTGCTGTGGTCCATACGCTCCTCTAAAACCCTTTACAGACATAAATGGATCTTCACAACACCCCTTCTCCCCACCAGTGAGACAGGGAAAAAGCATTATTCCCATTCCACAGAGGAGAAAACTGAAGCACAGTGAGGCTATTGGACTTACTACTTTGCCAACATTTTCTTGCCGTTGCTAGCAGAGCTTTAGCTCCACTGTTTGGCTGTGATGGTCTCTGACCATTTGCCATCTCCTCCTTCCTCCACCTCCTCGCACTAGCAGGCCTTGGCTGGCTACTTCTGACCAGGTGCCCTGATGGTTTCCCTCTTCTATACACCCCTCACCTCCTCTGCAAATGTTCCTCCTCAGTCCTGAGGTGACAAGTCTCCACTTTATGCCCCCTGCTACTTCCCTCTAGGGACCCTCAATGCCAGGACAGCCGCTGGCACTGAGTTGCTCCTAACAATGCGGAGATTTCACTGGACAATGCTGTGCCAAGAATGAGAATGTTGTAGCAAGACTCTTAGGGGCCAAGCTATCACTGCTGAGGTGGAGGCATCTTCCCCAGGGAAGTTTACATTTGGAATAAGTTCTCTGCAGCACGGGAGAGAGCAGAGAACCCTCCCCTTTCAATGGAGCCAAGCAGGGCAAATCAGGAGAGGCTGGAAATGAAACATTTTGACTTCCTGTCTCAAACCTCCCCTCACAAAGTTCAACAGCCCACTCAAGCTCCTGCTTTTCTGGGTCCATGCATCCCACACATGCTCTGCATTTCACAGGCAAATCGACTGCATTATTCTGTTGTTACATCCTACTGCATGAGACAGGCAGGGGGCCTGTGAGGCCGCACAGCGATGCTAATGGAATGAAGGGATCTGTTCAATTGTGTTGTATTCCCAGCGGCCAGGAGGTGGCACCCGTCACCTCCACATAACAAAGCCAGTTGCTAAGTGGATAGTAGCCCTAAACTCAGAAAAACCTAGCAGCATGGACACAGCAGTGCGTAAAGCGTCAAGCAAGAATTTATTGGGACTGCTCCTTATTTTATTACATAAAGTTGAATGCATTTAGTGACTCTTTTCTGACACAAGCCAGGCAGGCTGGATATATTTCGCTCCTTCACAGAGGCATTGCAGCTTAAATCATTGAGATGAATGCAGAGGTGCCGTGTAAGTGGGGCGCTGCTAACCACATATCTGCAACTGCCTCTAAGCAGCCTTCAGGGAGTTTCAAACTGGCAGGGCAGTTTAGTGCCTAGAGCACTGCACTGGGTGTGGGGAAGCCTCTGATCTGTTCCCAGCTCCTCTGATGAATTGTTTTGTGGCCTTGGGCAAGTCCCAAACCTGTGCCTCAGTTTCCCCAGCTGATACTAGATGATACCATCCATGCCTCAGTTTCCCCAGCTGTAGAAGAGCAATAAAGCTGCTTACTCACCTTGTAAAGAGCATTGATATCTATGGATGAAAAACACTATATGCCACTCGGTACCTCAGTTTCCCCAGCTGATACTGACTGCCTTTGTAAAGCACTCAGAGATAGATTGAAGAAAAGCGCCAAACAACAGCTAGGTGTTATTATTGCCATGTATTGATATTGCAGTAGTGCCCAGATGCTTCAGACAAATTGAGGCCCCCATAGTACTAGCATGGATTTGATGCACAGTCCAGCCTGTATCTGGTGTGCGGAGTAGCTGCGGAAGCTGACACAAAAATACACAACATTTGTGAGCCATTATAATCTCATCCCCTGACCTGGGTTTACTCCTGAATTACACCAGTGCAAGTGAGAGCAGACTCAGGCCCACAGGTTCCCCACATTTCTACAGAAGAAAGAGAATATAGTAGATAACCCGGCATCGCAAACTGACCCCGCGCTGCTCGGCATTGCAGCTGCCCAGAAGTGCAGTGCCATGTGTGACATGCTATGTGCATTAGTTAAGGAGCTTGTTTGCAGAGAATTTGCATGTAACCATATACTTCAGCTGATGGTCAGCACAGAAGTGAGTGAGTGCTAGAGAGTGCCAGGGTATCTGGGATATCTGGGGTAGACGGGTGGATGCTAGAGGGTGCTGGGGTATCCAGGGGAGATGGGAGGGTGCTGGGATATCTGGGGTGGGTGCTAGAGGGTGCTGGGATATGAGGGGTGGGTGGGTGCTGTGTAAGGGGGAGCTGAGGGTAGGAAGCAGCTGGGGGTGTCTGGCCAGGAGCTGCCAGCTGGGGTATTTCTGTGGGTGGGGATGCCCAGCCAGTGAGGGGGGGGGGCTTGTGAGGCTCACATTGGGCCTCTCTCGTTTTTGTTCCCAGCGCTGCTGCTGCCCCTGCTCTTCCCCAGCCAGGATCCAGCATAGCGGACAAGCTACCTGGTGTCTGGCACAAAAGGTACTTGCATCATCCCCCCATGGCTGAGAGGAGAGAGGAGCAGCTCCAGGCTCAGCCCCGCAGCCCAGGCGAGAAGTGGGCATGGGTACCAGGGAGTGACTGAACACACGCGTGCCACTTGAGGTGCTAGGCAACTGGAAGCATGGCTGGGCTCGTACACAGGGCACCAGGAAACTAAGTCCTGCATTTACCTGGCATGCTAGCTGGGGAGAGGCTGCTGACCCCCCCGGCCCTGTGAAGTACGATGCCCTACCCCAGTAGAGGATGGTTAATCTAGATATGACATTTAAAGCTCACCAGAGGTTGTTATGACGATCTCTGCTGTAGCCACTTTAGATACCAGAGTGATGGGGACCAAATAAGTCGACAGGTAGCTGTAAACCCATTGTGGATGCAGGGCAGACTCTTAGGGCCAAAGGCAGTGCCATTTCCTCTGGTGTTGCACGGCTGGCTTTGAGAGCATTATTCCAGCTTTACACCAACACTGCTCAGATCAGAATGTGGCCCCGTGCCCACAGCCAGCTCTAGTATTGCCAACCTCAAGCATTTAAACATCACGTTCAGCCCCCGCCAAAATCATGATATTCTATCAAATAACAAATGTGTGTGGGGTAGGGGTGAGAGGATGCGTCTGTCTATTTGCCTGCTGGGGTTTGAGCCTTTAGGGTTTGCCTTTTCTAATTTTTGCTCCACAACCAGAAAGGCTAGACACTTACTGCAGCAGAAGAGGCTCTGCTGTCCTGCATGCAGTTCTCTGCAGCAGCAGGAAGACTGAAAGGGGGGCCAGCACGGGATTCTGCAGTTCTGGGGGGAATGGTAGGGGTAGAAAGTTAATGAAAAAGCCAAAGAAAATAACAAATCTGCAGCAGCTCCTGGGGAAGCAGCCGCAGCCCCCTGGGGCAATATGGCTTTGCACCTCAACTGCCTGAGCGTGTTCCTCCTCTCCCAGCATCTGCATTTTAATTTAAGAAACACAGGGCTCCATCCATTGTGCTCTGCCTCCCCGTCATCTTAGCGGTCTCTGTTATGCCTGTCTCCTAACCTCCTGTCTTCTTCCCATGCAGATAATGTGCAGAGGCATAAAGCAGGACTTAGAAACCTCCCTTCACTCCCACCAACCCCATCCAATAAGAGACTCGGCTCCTCCTTTGTGCTGGCAAATATTTACATTGCTTTCAAGCGGACGCCCTGTCTCAAACACACCTGGTCGGCATCAACACCACCTATAATCTACTGTTCTGCAGGCCAGCCATGTAGCGCCTTGTCAAGGATGTTTAAATGCAGCCAGGTCACTAGGCTTGAGGCGGAGACAAACAGCGGGTAGGAAGGCATGGAAGGGCACAGCATGAACAGAGAGTGGGAGGTGAAGTAACAAGGGGAAATCAGTGAAGAGAAGGTCATTTCTATTTGATTTTTCTCTAGTGGGTTTAGTGCTAGTTAAAGGTGCCAGCTTGACAGCCCTGGATTTATCCGAACAGCCATTATGGTTCCAATTAATGTCAAATGCGGTAATGCCTCATGTGATGTAGGTGCTCACCTGCTAGGACAGGGGTGGGCAAACTTTTTGGCCCAAGGGCCAGATTGGGGTTGCAAAACTGTATGGAGGGCCGGGTAGGGAAGACTGTGCCTCCCCAAACAGCCTGGCCCCTGCCCTCTATCTGACCCCTCCCACTTCCTGCCCCTTACTGCCCCCCCAGGACCCCACCCCCCCATCCAACCTCCCCTTCTCCCTGTCCCCTGACTGCCCCGACCCCTATCCACACCCCTGATCCCTGACAGGCCCCCCGGGACTCCCACGCCTATCCAACCCCCCACCCCCATTCCCCCTCCCCTGATGGCCCCCCCATACCTCTGCCCCATCCAACTGCCCCCTGCTCCCCGTCTGCCCCTCGGAACCCTCCACTCCCCGCCCCCTTACCATGCCAGAGCCAGCCATGCCGCCTGCCCTGCCCCGCAGGAGGAGGAGGAGAGGGGAGAGGGGGACAGCAGGGGAGGGGCTGGGGGCAGCCTCCCCGGCCGGGAGCTCAGGGGCCAGGCAGGATGGTCCTGCGGCCTGGATGTGGCCCGCAGGCTGTAGTTTGCCCACCTCTGTGCTAGGAACTGGGTTGAGGCCTACCAAATTCATTCCATGTAGGCCATTCACAATTAGGGCTGGCTAGAAACCAGAATTCCATTTTGGGAAAAATTATGACAAGGTTTCAAAACAGAGACCTTTCCAAAAAAATTGTGAAAAAGCAGAGAAAGAGGCCAGTGGCCAGGGCACTTACCAGATGAATGGTCCAAACCACTAGGCCAGGTCTTACTCCACTTTTGACTGGAAAGTGCATCCTGTGTATTCAAAGCAGATTTGTTTTCACAAAAAGTTTCTGCTTCGACGAAACATTTTCAAACAGAAAAATGTTTGGTTGACAAATTCCCAACCAGCACTATTAAAAATGCTATTTCATTGCAACAAATCGGCACGCACAGCCCACGGCTCACAAGCAACCCTACGATAATAATGCCACAAATAATACCCCAGCTCCTTTAGGTGATCTTCCTAGACTGACGACTCTGCTCTTCTGGTCAACAGCAGAAGGCTGCATCCGTGGTTTTGGTGCAAACCATGATATGGCCACAGCAACAGCCCCACTTGAATATAAAAATTTATGGGAAGTTTAATCAGATAATGGTCCAGCTTCAGGGTAAAAGTTTGCAAAAAAGGAACTCAGAATTGCATATTTCCAGTAGTCAGTGTTCCACTGAGATGGCATCAAGCCTGAAGGAGTCTCAGAGCCCTTTGCTAGTCAAGAGTCTGATAGACATTTATTATTTCCTTTCCCTTCTAGTCCTTATTAATGTAAAAACAAAAAGGTGTTAAGACAGGAAAATTCCTCTGCATTTAAATAAGATTAAAAGTCTGTCACAGCTGTCAGAAAATTCAATGTCATGGCTGAAATGGATCTCTTAAGCCCATAAAGATTTGACACTAGGTCTAGCATCCAATCTCCAGTGGTGGTCAATGTTGTAGACTCCAGAGGATTGTGTGCCATTCACAGACCTACACAGAGAACACGCTACCAAAGCAGGTTTCTTCCTTTCCACATCTGCTAATCTGTTTATGTTTTGAAGCCTGAGGATCAGAGATAGGTGTACACCTAGACACCTGAAATGTGGTGTCTTTCACCTCAAGATCTGGCTCCAAAATACTCAGGCACATCTCAAACGAAAATTAAGGCAGCCCTCGTAATGACCCCACCCCCATGTAATAATGGCTGATCCTGAATCTCTTATATCAAAGGTTTTCAACCTTTCCAGACTACTGTACCCCTTTCAGGAGTCTGATTTGTCTTGCGTACCCCCACGTTTCACCTCACTTAAAATTTACTTGCTTACAAAATCAGACATAAAAATACAAAAGTGTCCCAGCACACTATTACTGACAAATTGCTTCCTTTCTCATTTTTACCACATAATTATAAAATAAATCAATTGGAATATAAATATTGTACTTACATTTCAGGGTATAGTATATAGAGCATATAAACAAGTCATTGTCTGTAGGAAATTTTAGTTTGTACTGACTTCGCTAGTGCTTTTTATGTAGCCTGCTGTAAGACTAGGCAAATATCTAGAAATGTTGATGTACGCCCTGGAAGACCCCTGCAACGTACCCCTGGTTGTGAACCACTGTCTTACATGTCTTAATCCTAGGCAAAAAGGGGGAGGTAAAAAGTCACTTTCCAGGTCTTGTATGTAACCCTTCTGCCAGGGGCTGTCAGCAGCAAAAGAGGCCAGGTTCAATTTTCAAGGGGTTCCTTCGGAAAGTGTAAACAATAGCAGCTCGATCCCCGGCCCAGGAACCTGGGTCACTATGTGTACCACCCTGGGCACCCTTGATAGGCAATACTTCCCCGCTCGTAAGCACTGACTCCTGGGGTTTACAACAAAGAGAACTTATTAGAAGGGATGACAGAATGCACTTGGGAAAGCCAGCAATTAATCAATTGACACTTTCTATGAGGTAAAACTCCCTCTCCTCTAGGGTGTCTTAGCGATAATCCCAACCTAGCCCTCCTCTTGCCATTGTGCGTGGCTACCGCGCTCCGGCCACTGCCTTCGGCCCCACCTCCCCACTCACCGTCTGCTGTCCGGGGTTGCTGGGGTCCAAGGACCCTGGCAGTTTGGTGCTCCGGGCTGTTCCAGGGACTCTGCCTTCTGACCCAGCTGAAGTGATTTGGGCTCTGATTGCTGAGTAGGGAGGCCCCCAGCGGAGACCTGAGGTAAAGGGAGCTCTCTGGGAGTTCCGCCCCACCCACCTCAGCCTGCCACAAAATTGCATCAGCCCACTGCCTTGAAACTGTCGTAATGCAGCCGTTTAATGAGTCATCAGCAGGATATGGGACCCTGGACAAAGTCCTTCCCAGCAGAAATACACTCCTCACAAAAACTGGAAGGTCATCCATCTCTCCCCAGGGCTGCCTAAGCTTCCTTACCCAACTGTGCCTCATTACTAGGTGACCCTTCGCCCCCGGCCTATATGGTGCAGATCTTTTCTCCTTCATTTCCCAACTGGGACAAGAGTATTTTATTGACTCCAAACTCTACATGCCAAAAGGTCCCAAATTGTCACATAACTGAAATGCAAATGAGGCCTGGCCCACTCAATCCCTTGCTCACCAACAGCTGTCAGCAGAGAGCTCCATCCCCAAGGGACCCTCTGCCCCTCTGGCATTCTCAAGCAGCTCAGGGCTGCTCTTTTCTGTAGTCACCAACAAGTGTCACTAGTGAGCACTTTTTTCCCTGTGGCTTCAGGGTACAGGGCTTCATACGTCCACTGAAGTCAGACTCTTAACACTATTTGAGCCTAGCTATTTTTGGTATAGACCCAGTGGGTAAAAATCTTGGCTCTGTTGCAGTCAATGGCAAAACTCCCATGGGCCTCAGTGTAGACAGGATTTCACCAATTAGCTTTGAATTCTGAACATTAATGCAGAGCAAATCATTTCCCTGCTGCCCTGTCCACACAAAAAACTCTCATTCACGAGTTGTAAACCATCCTTTTTATAAAACTTTCTGACATAAGCCTGTTGTACCTCAGCTCCCATCTGCTTTTTTCTCCTCAGAAAAGCAACTGTGTAGAATTAGTGCCATTAGACTCCATGTTTATATTCTCTCAATCCCTCCTAGTGCAAATGTGCTCTGTTTACCCATTAAAAAAAATGGGTTTCCCTCAGAACTTCAATCCTGCAAACTCAGCCTGGGGGTCAAGGTGAGCCGCTAGTGACTTGTATGGCACCTCTAGTTATCAATTCCAAGATTTTGGAACCTGACCAATGATCTGAAGTGGTTCCATTTTGCAGTGGCCAACTTGAGACACCTCCATTTCAGAAGGTTTAAGATGAAAACTGACGTTCCCCAAGTCATGACTCACTTTTGAACATCTTGGCCAAGGATTCTGCAGGGCAAATTTTGCTCTCGGTGGCACCTGTATACCCTTACTGCTCTGCGATTCTGCCCCAAATTACATGTGTGCAAACTCGTGGTCTTCACATTTTGCCAACACTGACACCTGTGAAAGCACACGAATGCCTCTGGAAACAACTTAGCAATTCATTGGTGGGGCACAGCCAGAATAGACCATAGCTCGCTCTACCATAGCTGTGTTTAACAAACAGTTAAACAAGGAAACACTTACGTTTGTAACTAAAATCAGCAGGTCCAGTGGAATACACCCAGGGAACAGATCTGTTGGGTAAGAAGGTGCCATTTTTAGAGTCACTGTTCAGAATGAAGCTTCATTAATCAAGCACGTTAAGATTATTGGACTGGAGACTTGCTTGCGACGGGTTGTGTGTGGAGGGGGGAAATACATTGAGATTCTCCATTAATAATTTGTTAAAACCCCCCAAAGGTTGGATAATCAGAGGTAAGTCTATACCCTCAATTACGACTGTAACGCAGGGAACCAGCATAGACTAAACCAATAGGGAAGCCATTAGAGAAGTGTGTTCTAGTGATGGAAGCACTGGACTAGAACTCAGGACACCTGAGTTCTTCTGCTGGCCTGCTGGGTAACGTTGGGCAGGTCACTGCACTTTCCTGTACCTCAGTCTCCCTATTTGTAAGATGGTGATAATGAATGATACTTGCCTCTTTTGTCAAGCACTTTGAAATCTATTGATGAATAGTGGTATACAAAGTGTAAGTATTATTTAGTTTGCTCTTAGTTTCTTTCTCTGAATTGAAAATAAATATAATTTAGACTGAAAGTTTATGGTTTTGCTGTGAGCTTGGGGAAAAAAGTGTAACAATATGATGTCTTAGAGAAGAAAACACCCATTTATTTTCTCAAATTTTTTTACATCGTAATCCTCATACAACAGTTGTCAGCATAACATTTAATACAAATTTTTTAAAAAACCCACAAAGATTACTTGCAAAATTATATATATTTTAATATCCAAAATACATTGCATATATATAGTAGCAAAAGCCCATTTCCATGGGGAAATTTTTTTAATAATTTTTAATTTTTTTGCGATTATTGCAGTAATGTTACCTATAACATTCCAAAAGCACTAATACCTAAACTGGTTAGCTTGATCTCTTTTTCCCCTTTTGTTAAATAATGGCATCAGTGCTTCTGTTTAAAGTTACGACCAAACTATAATGTTCTGTTTTAAGGTCCCAATTCTGCAAGCAAATACACGTGGACTAAACCTTGCACTGACACAGACATTCAGAGGTTATGTCTGCACTAGATATTTTTGCTCCTGTTAAATGATTGCCAGTTAATTCCAAATTAGCTAATAAGCTTGCAAATACCAATCTAAGACCTCTATAAACATTTGTTCCAAGACCTTCATGTTTCTGTCCTTAAATGAACATTCCTGGATCATCAAGTCTAGCTTCGCAAATTAGAGGTAGATGAAAATTTTGAAATGTTTGAAATGGTGATGAAAATGTTCTGCAAAAGCTTTTCACACATTTTTTTGTGTGGGGGAGGAATGTTTGCTGATTTCCATCCAGCTTGATAGAATTATAAAAATGTTTGAAAAACTCCATTTTGATGGAAAATTGTTGTGAAAAATTTGGAAAACGTTGATGCATTTTTTCAACTAGCTTGAATACAAACATGTTGGCTGACTTTGAGTTAATTAGGAATCAACGAATTCAAGCGAAAACAGGAGCACAAACCCTGTGCTTTAGACACTCCCAGTGAGCTCCGATGTGTTCCACACTAGTATAGGAAAGAAATCTGCCTGGATCCAGTTGTGGGATCAGGGCTCTATTCCCACCAGATACGTTACATGTATCTTTTTTTCATTTTAATTTTTTTAGCAAAAAGTACAAAGCTACAGCCCAAATGTACAGATTGAAAAGATGTACAAATTACATTTAAAAAAAAACAAACAAAAAAACAAGACAAACAACAACATAAAAACCCACGAACAACTGATCTGATAGTAAAAATAACCTGCATTTGTGACTGAGGTCAACTCGTTTTATTTCATCTTTCTTTTAATATTGTGAGATATAGGGAAAAATAACTCTGCATAACTTATACAGTAAGTAGCTTTCTGATTAGCTGACCCTTAGAATGACGGTCTGACAAACGCACAGCGTTCGTGAATCGGTAGCGCTTAGCGATCCCGAAAGCTTTGGCAGAGCTCTCCAGGATCTGCTGTCGTTTATTTCATCTTTGCTCTCAAGGAATGTCTGTGCTTGATGTTAGGTTACTTTCTTTTGTTCTGGTCTCAGATGTTTCTGGAGTTAATATACAGTCCAACACAAGTTGCACACTCTAGAAAGGTTCCTTCAATGCCCTTTACTTCTTTATATATATAAAATTTCCAGTTGGGTGAAAAACCTCATTGGCCTTAATTAAAGCTAAAATTCCAGTTGCCATCCTCTGCAGCCCCAGGTCCTCACAACATAATATCTGACTCTTCCATCCCCTCCCCGAAACCGGAAACCCTCCCACCAAAAACACACATGTCATCCTAAGTCCCCGTTAAACAAACATAGCATTCTTCTAAGACCCACGGCTGGATCTATGTCTTGTTAAGAGTCTTCGGACTGCTAAAAATTTTTTTCTCTTGTCTTGTAAAAATTCAAATGCTGATAATCATTCCAGGTTGTGGTGAGCAATCTTCACGGACAATTTCTACAGAGGACATAAGTCTTAGAACCAAAATAAAAACACAGAGTACTGGCCTGCAGAGGTATCCATCTCTGAGTTCAAGATAGAAGAGGCAAAATTACAAAAAAAAAAAAAAAAAAGAGAAGGTTTGATCCAAGAATAACTAATATCCAGTTTTTAATTCCCCCCACCCAACAATGGCCACAAAATACCCAAAAATGGTCCAGAAAATCCCAGAAGTAAAGAGAGCATCCAACCAGATTGATAAAGGCCACTGAAGGTACAAAATATCTAGTAGTAGCTGCCCAAGTGCGATGGTACATGAGTGTTGGGATGACGTGGGACATTGGGGTTTGGGTAGATGCTGCCCGTAGGGGAGGTCCAATAGGATGCTGCTGCTCCGAAGAAACTGGATGATGTGACAGGCATGGAGGAAGCATGGGGGGGCACAAAGTTCACCTTCTGTTGGTGGGCATGGTAAGAAGGCATATAGGAAAGATCTGATGGATACTTGTACATTGAAGACTCAGTTGGATGAGGCTGGAGAGCCTGGGCAATGCCATGAAAGTCAAATTTGTAGGCATACCTTTTGCCATGCACTTTGGTCATAATGTTCTTATCGTAGTAGTATCGGAGGGCTCGGCTCAGCTTGTCATAATTCATGTTGGGCTTGCTCTTGCGCTCTCCCCAGCGCCTGGCCACCTCGTCAGGGTCTGTCATCTTGAACTCCCCATTGGTCCCCTCCCACGTGATGCAGTTGGCATTGGAACTGTCCGAGAGCAATTCAAGGAGGAACTGCCACAGCTGGATCTGCCCGCTCCCTGCATGAAGTGAGCCAAAGAGAAAAGGAAATGACATTCCATTTCCTGCTTAAATGAAAAGACAAAGCCAGGAAACAGAGGGACTATCTCAATCTTTGATGGGAAAGTTTCCTTCAAGCCTTACAAACTCTTGTGGAGGGCTGGCCCACCTATTCCCAGAAAGCAAGTCACTCAGCCTCTTCTTCCGTTTGAGGTCAGAATAGCTGATCAGAGTGGTCCCCTCTGGCATTAAAATCGACAAATCTACAAAGCATTCATAAATGGGCTTTTTATGAACATGGTCATTATTCAGAATTATTCACTGAATGGCTGACATAAACGTATTTCAACCTCGCTTTGCTCACTAACTATTTTCATAACTATTGCTGAAAATACCTGCAGTTCATAATTTGCCATGTGCGGCCTTGTGGCTGATCACCTATATCACAATATGATTTCTTCTCTCAAACTGGAGAACTCCTAGACTCTTTCAAGATGGCCGTACTAACACTTCCTGTAAGGAGGCTCATGAGAATCCATTTTTGCATGAGCATTCAACACCTTATCCCTCTGCGAACAGAACACGTGCTTGTGCAAATGTAACCCACATTAATGCCAAGGTGGGTCTTTGTCCCCCTCTTGTGGCTGGGCCATGTAAAGAGGTTACAAGATTGCAACAGCCTCGATGCTAATCGACCTTGTCCGTTAGCTCAAGCAAGAGATGCTCATGCTCTTGCTCTTATTACCAGAGGTCTGTAGATGACTTGATCAGGGGGTCATTGTGTAAACATAGCAAGCCTGCAAAGGGTATCACCAGAGGCTAGCTAAGAGCTACTCTGTGGCGTAGTAGTAAAGTTTATGGGTTCAAATCTGGTTAGCTGCTTTGAGGGGGAGGGGTAAAATGCTTGTGGTGAGCAACTTCATGCGGTGACCAATACCGAAGAAGTGACTTCATTGTTTGTATTCAAACAAAGACTATTTGGAGCTATCCACCTAGTTTTACTCTTGCATAGTCCTTGTACTATATCATTTGCCCACCCTTGCCTTATAATAGTGAAACGTCACTCCTGGGGAAGACAGTCAGCTCAAGAGCCTTCTTACTATTTAAGACCCATGATAGGGGCTGCACACGGAAGCTACCAATAGAACAGCCATGTGGAGGATCATGAAGAAATTCTCCACACCAGCTGCCATGACCAGCACAGAGGGAAGTGGTAAGGGCAGATGTGGGATCCACTCCTATTCAGTCCAATGGCCCATATACTCTACACAAGCAGCAGAGGGACAAAAGCTACGATTCCAGCCCAGTCTGGAGCAGTGGCTCATGAGAGAGTTGGCCCTTTAAACAGGAGCTGGAATTTGCCTTTACGATCGTGGTCTGGTGTCCCCAACTGAACTCACCTGGGTTGGCTAGGCGGCTGCTGGTGGGTCCCAGAATTTGATAGGGATCTAAATAAAGAGACAAGAAATCTTTTTTTTACTCTACTGCACAAAAAGAAACAAAGTACTTCTCTATCTTTCTTAACCAGAATGATCCAGATGTCCATTTTCCTTCCTTTTTTACATTGCCACTCCCCTCCTACAAATCAGTCCCATTGGCCTCTTATGTTGTTTAATGAACAGACGCACATTATTTAGGGAGGATTAAATAACGTAGGGGCTGCTGCACTCTTTTCATAGAGTGTCCCACTTTTTAAGATCAAAATCCCCACTGGACACGTGCCACAGCACCAGCCACAGCAGTTGGCTGCTTGAAAACATAACGTCAGGCCAGCACAACACGATGGGATCTGAGCAAATACATTTGCTTTAATGTGAGCAGTTGGGCCACTTGCTTAAGTCTGCCTCATTTTCTAGTCGGGCTGATTATTTCCTCTTGTGTGCAGGTGGGATTTTTCAAAAACACTCCCTGTTGGCTCAGATCTGCTCCCAATGAAGTCAATGGAAGATTGGTCCAACTCAGCTCTGACTAAAGTCAATGGGTGTTTTACTGCTGATGCTAACGGAAGCAGAATGAGGCTCATGCTGAATGCTTTTTAGAAATTCCATCATGTATTTATTAGGAATGAATCTCCTCCCTTTTCCAGGGGCCCCACTGTTGTAATCTCTCTACTTCCTTTCATTGTCCCTTGGATTTTGGTGTTGGCTCATGGCTGAATTTAAACCTTAACAAAGAAAGCTACAAAGCATTTGTGCAGAACACTGAGAAGGCATCATTTAGTTGGGAAACCCAACCCATTGGGAAACCCAAGCAAGAAGTATCACTGCTTGGAGCCTGACAGGACTTGATTCTCTTATTTATGGTGCTTTGATAGTGGTGTACCTCTGTCAACTTTGTTGGAGATGCTCCCATTTTATATTGGTGTAAGCAGTGATGAGCTGCCAGAAGCTGAAGAACCGGTTCCTTCAGTCGCTCCGGGTCTTCGGCGGCACTTTGGCAGCACGTCCTTCAGTCGCTCCCGGGTCTTTGGTGGCACTGAAGGACCTGCTGCCGAAGTGCCGCCGAAGGCCCGGAGTACTGCTGGGTGAGTAAAAATTCTCAGGGGAGCTTCCCCAGCTCAGAGCTCAGGTGGGATGGAAAGGACAGTCCCATGGGCCACAGTTTGCCCACCCCTTTAACAACCAGCTCTAAACTGGCTTCAAAATTTAACAACTGGTTTGCGCGAACCAGTGCGAACCGGCTCCAGCTCACCACTGGGTGTAAGGGAGGTTAGAATCCAGCCCATAGACCCTTCACCATTTTGGCAGAAGCAGCTCCATTGACTAGTTGCTTCAGAATCCTTTACACTGCCTGCTGTGGGATGTCAAAGGAGACACCAAAGCAGCTGACACTAAGGATTTTGGACCCTGCACATGACAAAGCTGATACAGGGACATCTCTTTTAAATGGGGGTAGGAGGATCCATAAGCAGCCAGAAGAAAGTATTTTTGGATAAGCCTTGTTGGATGAACAGAGCTGACCAAGTATTATAAGTGTTTGAGCCCACTTAACTTGAGCCTAAGACTGTCCCAGCCTGAAACGTTACAATAACAGGTTGGGAAATTCAGTTATTTATGGGATGCAGCCGAGCACACACTGGACACATTTACCTGGTTGCGGCCGTTGCTGTTCTGTATTCTTATTCACAGTTTGAGTCCCTGCAACCGGGGGACCTGTAATAACAGGAAAAGTGAGATCGTAGATGTACTGCAAGCAGACGAGAGGGAACAATTTAGGGAACAAGATGGATGCAATGTATACATTAACATGGCCAAGCGAGTGGAGATGGGCAGGAAACAGTTTTGTGGTCATATGGGAATTACTGTTTTCCTACATATTTATTACCCTGAACAGGGATGAAAAGTCAAAATCACAATTTTCATCAATGGAAAAATTTTAAAGAATTTTGAATCAGGTCAAACTAAATGCTTCATTTTGATCATTTTGACTTTTTGAAATTCTTTTTTACTCTCAGTTAACCTAAATTTCGAAACAAACATTTGCTTCAAATTGAAAAATGGAATTTTTTGTTTCGAAAAGGGCAAAACAGGATGTCAACAATTTCTCAACTTTTTTCTGGAATGTTTTTTGAAACAGGAAATTTGCCAGATGAGTCTTTCCCATCAACAATTTTGGTTTTGGCAAATCAACATTTTCTGATTAAAAAAAATGGTTTTGGTCAAAAAATTCCCGGCCAGCACTACAAATCAGTTCAACCTTAGTCCTAGCATCTGCTCCATCCATTCAGATTATCACTGATAACAGAGAGAATGCTATAAACCAAAGGATGGCCTTCCCATTCGGACTGAGCATTTTCCATAAAGCTCCTAAACAGAAAGTACTGATTTAGAGCCAAATTCTGCCAGCCTTACCCCAGCTGAGTCGTATCTTGCTCACGGACAACTTGTGACCCCAGGACATGTGACACCAGTGAAAGAAGAACAGAATATGCCCCAGTGACAGCCAGTTATACTAGCTGAGATAAAAATTCCATGGGCTAGCAATCCTCCTCCTTCAGGGCATAAACCTACCATTTGGGGGCAGCAGGAAATCTGGCCCCACCCCGTAGTATTGCAAAATTATCTGCATTATGAAAATAATTAACAACTAGAATAATTTGCATATCTATAGGATTTTCAATATGATGACTTCAATGTGCTTTACAAATATTAAGGGCCAGAATCTGCTATGCTTTCTCATGCTGAGTGGCACCTTTCTCCTTTGAACAGTAGTAAGGGATTGGAGTATGGTGTTATTCATCGTGATTAATGGTATCAGAATCTGGCCCAAGGTAAGGATGGCTCTAATGAATTAAGTCTCACAAGAGACTGGAAGTTAATAAGGCCTGGATCCTCAGTCATTCTGATGCCTGTACAACAAGCAAACCAAACCTAGCCCAACTCATGACCATGTTTTGATCCTCTGCCTCAGAATTTGCCACCCCCAACATGGCTACTTACTTTTGGTGAGGCTGGAGTTCATGTTATTGCCCCATCCGGCTCTCCTGACCGCATCGTAGGAGGGATCTAATGACAAACGACAAGAGGGAAGGAGGAGGTGAGTCCAGACTGTCCAAGGAAGGCTAGAGAGGTGGCTAGTTGTGATTATTGCTTAAGAAATTTCACACACGCTATAGTTACTTTGTCTCCATGCCCTGAGTTATATATGCGTTTCAGCCATCTGTTATGTATTGTACATTATAGTGCAAGGGCCTTGGGGCAGGGCCTGTCATTTTTTGATCTGTCTGTACAGTGCCTGGCACAATGGGACTCTGACCTGTCTGATCTGTAGGCACTGCCAAAATATGAATGTTAAAAAATAAGACATGGCATGGGACAAGTGGAGCTTTGGGAGACTTTGTTCAGGGAGTGGCTGGCAGAGGGTGGGAGCAGGGGTAAGGCTTGGGCCTCCATCTCCTCCCTGCACAGGTGGTGGTAGCATAGACTGGGCCTGTGCTTGACTCCTGCATGGGGCACAAGTTGGTGATGGAAGGCAGGGAGGAAAACAAGAACGCTTAGTGCCCTCCACCCTGTTTTGTACACCCATCTACTGTCAGGCACCATCTGGTCCCATGGGAATAGATGGGGTGGACTGAGGCTAAATGTAAACTGAACCCAACAAAGGTCGAAACAGCAGACTGGACTTCTACATAGAGTGCTTCCGCCGACGTGCACGGGCTGAAATTGTGGAAAAGCAGCATCACTTGCCCCATAACCTCAGCCATGCGGAACGCAATGCCATCCACAGCCTCAGAAACAACTCTGACATCACAATCAAAAAGGCTGACAAAGGAGGTGCTGTTGTCGTCATGAATAGGTCGGAATATGAACAAGAGGCTGCTCGGCAGCTCTCCAACACGAGTTTCTACAAGCCATTACCCTCTGATCCCACTGAGAGTTACCAAAAGCAACTACAGCATTTGCTCAAGAAACTTCCTGAAAAAGCACACGATCAAATCCGCACAGACACACCCCTGGAACCCCGACCTGGGATATTCTATCTACTACCCAAGATCCATAAACCTGGAAATCCTGGGCGCCCCATCATCTCAGGCATTGGCACCCTGACAGCAGGATTGTCTGGCTATGTAGACTCCCTCCTCAGGCCCTACGCTACCAGCACTCCCAGCTACCTTCGAGACACCACTGACTTCCTGAGGAAACTACAATCCATCGGTGATCTTCCTGATAACACCATCCTGGCCACTATGGATGTAGAAGCCCTCTACACCAACATTCCACACAAAGATGGACTACAAGCCGTCAAGAACACTATCCCCGATAATGTCACGGCTAACCTGGTGGCTGAACTTTGTGACTTTGTCCTTACCCATAACTACTTCACATTTGGGGACAATGTATACCTTCAGATCAGCGGCACTGCTATGGGTACCCGCATGGCCCCACAGTATGCCAACATTTTTATGGCTGATTTAGAACAACGCTTCCTCAGCTCTCGTCCCCTAAAGCCCCTACTCTACTTGCGCTATATTGATGACATCTTCATCATCTGGACCCATGGAAAAGAAGCCCTTGAGGAATTCCACCATGATTTCAACAATTTCCATCCCACCACCAACCTCAGCCTGGTCCAGTCCACACAAGAGATCCACTTCCTGGACACTACAGTGCTAATAAACAATGGTCACATAAACACCACCCTATACCGGAAACCTACTGACCGCTATTCCTACCTGCATGCCTCCAGCTTTCACCCTGACCACACCACACGATCCATCGTCTACAGCCAAGCTCTGCGATACAACCGCATTTGCTCCAACCCCTCAGACAGAGACAAACACCTACAAGATCTCTGTCAAGCTTTCTTACAACTACAATACCCACCTGCAGAAGTAAAGAAACAGATTGATAGAGCCAGAAGAGTTCCCAGAAGTTACCTACTACAGGACAGGCCTAACAAAGAAAATAACAGAACGCCACTAGCCGTCACCTTCAGCCCCCAACTAAAACCCCTCCAACGCATTATTAAGGATCTACAACCTATCCTAAAGGATGACCCAACACTCTCACAAATCTTGGGAGACAGGCCAGTCCTTGCCTACAGACAGCCCCGCAACCTGAAGCAAATACTCACCAACAACCACATACCACACAACAGAACCACTAACCCAGGAACTTATCCTTGCAACAAAGCCCGTTGCCAACTGTGCCCACATATCTATTCAGGGGACACCATCACAGGGCCTAATAACATCAGCCACACTATCAGAGGCTCGTTCACCTGCACATCCACCAATGTGATATATGCCATCATGTGCCAGCAATGCCCCTCTGCCATGTACATTGGTCAAACTGGACAGTCTCTACGTAAAAGAATAAATGGACACAAATCAGATGTCAAGAATTGTAACATTCATAAACCAGTCGGAGAACACTTCAATCTCTCTGGTCACGCGATCACAGACATGAAGGTCGCTATCTTAAAACAAAAAAACTTCAAATCCAGACTCCAGCGAGAAACTGCTGAATTGGAATTCATTTGCAAATTGGATACTATTAATTTAGGCTTAAATAGAGACTTGGAGTGGCTAAGTCATTATGCAAGGTAGCCTGTTTCCTCTTGTTTTTTCCTACCCCCCCCCCCCCAGATGTTCTGGTTTAACTTGGATTTTAACTTGAAGAGTGGTCAGTTTGGATGAGCTATTACCAGCAGGAGAGTGAGTTTCTGTGTGTATGGGGGTGGGGGGATGTGAGAACCTGGATTTATGCAGGAAATAGCCCAGCTTGATTGTCATGCACATTGTGTAAAGAGTTGTCACTTTGGATGGGCTATCACCAGCAGGAGAGTGAATTTGTGTGGGGGGGTGGAGGGTGAGAAAACCTGGATTTGTGCTGGAAATCACTTTAGATAAGCTATTACCAGCAGGACAGTGGGGTGGGAATAGGTATTGTTTCATATTCTCTGTGTATATATAAAGCCTGCTGCAGTTTCCACGATATGCATCTGAGGAAGTGAGCTGTAGCTCACGAAAGCTTATGCTCTAATAAATTGGTTAGTCTCTAAGGTGCCACAAGTCCTCCTTTTCTTTTTGCGAATACAGACTAACACGGCTGCTACTCTGAAACCCAACAAAATTTGAGTTCCCATCTAGTCAAAATCTGCCTCTCAGCTGCCCCCCACCCTCCCAAATATCTGTGCCTTCTTTCCACTTCAGAGCCCTTGCTCATCCTCCTGGCCCATCGCGAGGCAGCAATCAGGTGTGCCTTGCACAACCACCTGCTTCTCTGCCTCGCTGCTTCTTCTGGCCCCCCTGTAATTGTGGGGTATGGATCCCAAGGAGCCTGCCTTAAGAGCTGGTAAATATCCAGGAAACAGAGGAACTGTTCATCGTCTAGGAGAGACTGGATAGAAAGGAAAGTTCACAATGGAGATCATGAAAAACATCCTGATGGGGAGATGTACTGGGCTCCTAAGGGGAAGGGTGGAAGCCCATGCACTTTAACAGCTGGCCTGGGTAAAGCTTTGGAAAATCTAGGTCTCTGCAGGGAGATGTACTAGATGACTTGGTAGAGTCGCTGCCATTAAAGAGTCAACATTTCCCAGCACTTATTACTGCACGGAGTATCTGCGATGCCACAGTGATTTCCTCACACTTAGAAGAAAGAACCTTGCTAAACACTGACTGGTGACCACAGCAAGTCTCTTCTGTCTCTGACCTCTGCGGATCATGGGCAGCCCTGAGTTATGGGTCCAGATCCCCAGCAGGTGTCAATCAGCGAAGCTCCATGCCGATTGACATCAAGTGAGGAGCTGGCCCATGATTGATTTGGAAGCTGCAGGAAACCTTCCAAGGACATTGAAGGGGCCCTGGAGGGATGCAGAAAAGCACTGTGTTAGAGAAAGTGGGGGAAACAATGGGCTCTGATTTCCCAGAAAGCAACAATGGTGAGTGAGGATTGGCTTTGGGCAAAGATGTGTCATCAGAATCCTGCATTTTAAATCCCTAGTTTTTTTATTGTTTATTGCTGAACAGTTCACAATCCACATTTTCCCCAGCCCGTCTTCTCACTCTCATCCTGGAGAGGCTGGACAGAAAAACCACTCAAGGACCAGACTGAGAGGTAGTGAACGGATGAGCCAGTAGGTTATTCAACAAGAACCAAGCCAGGGCTTTAAACCAAAAAGGATTCCAAAGTCTCCTCGTGGATCGCAAAGAAACCATAAAAACCAGGCTAACACCCAACGTTCAAAATAACAACCACCCTCATCAGAAAGCACCTCAGCAAACGAACTGCTGCCCCCAAACTCCTTCCATGACCCCTGGAGAAAATAAGAGCCAGGAGATGGCGCTGCTGATGCCCTTGTCCATTCTCATGGTTTGGGGCTGGAGACGAGCAAGGAGACTAGAGCGAATCTCCTTGTGGAAAAATCCATGTGCACTCGCCCAGTCCAACTGGCTCTGCAAAAGCCTCTTCAGTTTTTTAAATTAGTTATTGGCATGAAACGAAAAAAAGAAAGAGGGAGCGTGGGGGGGGGGTGGGAGAGGAAGGGAAGAGAGAGAAAAGGGGGGAAAGGAGCTCATTTAACTTGTCCGTTTTTATTTTTATTTTACTGTTGTTTGTAATAGAAACCACAATCCCTGCTGCAAATAGGTCAGACTTAAAAACAACCCACTGTGCATTAAGAATCCGACAAGACATCTCTCAATGGCAGAGTCCAGTCTGGGTTTCTTGCTCGTCCAGCGGCAGGGCTGGGGACTCGTTTTGCTAAGTGAACCTTTCTGCCCGGCTAAGAGCCGTTGGTGTAAAGAAGCAAGGCTGCTATATATGCACCAGTGGAGTTTTCCCCTGCTTGAAACCATTGGTGGAAATTGCGTCTTGTGCTGTCTACACTTGGGGCTTGCACCAGTGTCACTATGGTAGTGGTTGAAATCAGAGCACAATAGACAAGGCTTAAATTGTAGCCCATTCCCCTTGTAACCAAATGGCTTCTTCTTCCCCATCCTTGGCAGCCAGCCAGTCACTTTCATTCCTCCCCTTTGATAATCCTTGGCAGGTACATAAAACTGCATATTAATTCTACGCTTTTGGCATCATTTGCCAACAAGCTAAGGCCCGGGAGCCCCACTAAAACTGCGACAGGAAGACGGCAGAGTGGCACTGCAGTGGGTGGACCCAGCTCCGGTTAAAGAAGGAAGGGGGTTGTTTCTGAGATGCGACCAGAGAAGTTTTAAGTTTCTTTCAATTTTTCTGATTCAACTCACAACTTGCCACCTTCAGATCCCGTGAGCGACGGCATCATTTCTAGATTGGGTTAGGGGCAGAAAGCAGAACCTTGCCAATGCACATGACATGACTGGCTGACCCACAGTGAATCAACACAACAAAAAAGAAAAGATAACAGTAGAACATTTTGCATCTAAAGATCGCAGGCATTCCATAGCGGTGGTCTGAATAATTAGCCACATTTTACAGATGGGGAAACTGAGGCATGGAGCAGCAATGTGACTTACCCAGGGTCATGTAGAGCCAGAGTGTAGCCCACATCTCCTGCTTGCCATTCCAGTGTTTTAACTGCAAATCAGTGCTCACTCTTGTGATCAAAAAGACTGGATCAAGACACAGAGGGCCAGATTCTCAGCAGGTGTAAATCGGCATAGCTGCATTGACTTCAACCGAATGCGGCTGATTTACACCTGCTGAGGATCTGCTCTTGGGTGGAGATTGCCCAAAATGACATTAAAGTCATTAATCATTTTAAAGCTCCCTGCGCTGGTTTCTTTGCACCCTTCTTTCAAGGCAGCTGACTTGGGAGTGCAAGAGCAGTATTATGTTTACAGTAGCAGTCAGAAAACCCAGTTCAATTCCCCCCCTCTCCTCCTGTGTGACTTTGGGTAAGTTACTTAGTTTCCCTTTGTCTCAGTTCCCCATCTACAAGATGGGTATAAGATACTTCTCTACCTCTTGAGGTGGGTTGTGAGGATTAATACCTCATAAGCCCCTTCAGTACTTTTGGGAAGGGGGCTGAATAAGGTTAATAAATAGTTCCTCCATTGTATGGCACAACGGGTGAGAGGGATTAAGAACAGCAGCCAGTCATGCACGTTTTGCTGTGGAAAACAGCTCACTCGTGCTCTCTCTCAAGCAGTGCAAGTTTCCACCTCTCTCAAAAAACAAAACAATCAAATCTGCCATGTTTTTTTTTTTTGTTTTTTTTTTCTTCTTCACAAAAAGTTGTGCAACGTGAACGAACCACAGCAGCCCGGCCAGCTTCTAGTCCCAGACTCTAAAGCTGAACGTGTTCAAAACAAAATGGAAAAGGCAGAGCCAGGGAATCCATCCAGAGACTCGGGTTTCTGCAAAAACAATATTGTTCCCAGGATCTGACGCCCAGTGGCTCAAAGAGATTCTACAGAACTCTGGCCAGACGGTTAGTTATGCAGAGAGTCGTTATCTGTCGTAAAGTGGCTCAATTTTCACACTCAAACGCTCCAAGTTACAGAGTTTCAATTTAAAAATATGAGGCCAGGTCCCCTTCTGGTGTAAATCAGCAACTGACTTCAACTAAGCAAGGCCAGTTTACGCCAGCTGAAGTAAATTACGCCTGCCCTAGGTCTGTTTTAGACTTAAAAGGCCCATTTGAACAGCGGCCCTGTGACAAACGTGTATTCAATACAAAATGGAATTAAAGAGCACAAAATAAATCATAGATGTTTTCAAGAAATGTCATTCTGCAGCTGTCTGGTTTATATCCAGAAATTCCCCAGAATGAATGCAGACTCTATTAGAGGCAAGGTATGGGATATTAATAACACTTTGCACTTTCATAGTACCTTTCAACTGAGGATCTAACAGCTTTGCAAACGTTCATGCTTGCGACATGCTTTGGAAGGAGGTGAGGAATCATTAGTGTCATTTTATTATTCACATTTATAAATGCACCTCTCCAGGTGCTATTATATGGGTGGGGTAAACTGAGGCATGGGGTGACTTGACTTATCCAAAGTCACACAGTGGTAGAATCAGAATCCTGAAAGTGGTTCTGAGCCCTCTGCTACAACCTTTCACCCTAAATCCCTCCCCATCGACCTCCTCCTGACTGTAGTGAAAGCCAATAGCACGTAGGACTTGGTAGGATAGGGCCCCTGATGGAATTCCTGATTCCCTGCTGGGTTACTTCAGGTTGAAGACCAGCAATTTCCATGGAGCTACACTGATGTAAAACTGAAATAACGCAGTGGCGAATCAAGCCCTTAAGGTTTGCAATAAGCAGTGGGAAGGCCTGGCTCATCCTCTCGTTGAAGTCAAGGAGGCCCTAAGTCTACTGCCCTGCTGTGCCAGGGAGGTGAGCTCTGGTAGTGGTTTCTAGGATGAGAGCACAGTTGAAGCAGGACCTTGTGCCCACCTCCTCTGACCCTTCTCCCCACCCAGATCTCAGAGCTTCAGATCCTGCACACGCTGAAGTCAACAACAAACTTCCAACCGGCTTCACTGGTGCAAGGTCATGCCCTTAGTGCTCAGCAGAGTTATCCTGTGCGGGGCTTCTGGCACACGGGTGGGGTTCACAGATGCTCCTTTCCCTCCCCTGAGTAAAAAAATCCCTGATCAAATGTGCACAGCTCGGGATCCCTTCCTGTACTCCCACCAGCCTCTGAAGTCTGCACGCCAGCTGAGAGAACGTGGTATCAGGAAGGCCCTGTTCAGGATATTAAAGATTGGATAATAAATCCCCCAGAAAAAAAAAAAGAAAGCTTTAAAAAGGAAAAAGCGATGTTTTTCGAATCTGAAAGGCTGAGGGTGCCGTTGGGGGCCGGTGTTCCCACTGAACAATGGAGCTCACAGTCCCTTGGCTTCCCCAGCTGCTCACTGAGTGCTGACAGCTCCTGTATCCCGCTGCCTCCTTAGAAGCTTACTCCATCAAACCAGAGTCAGGGGAGCAGACTTGTTAGTCAGCGTCGCCCTCACAAACACTCGGGGGGAAGCACGGGCAGTGGGCCTCTTTTGGCAAGGCCTTTTGATTTCGCTGGACACGGCGCTGGCTGGGTCACATTTGCAGTGGTTTGTGATAACAATCTCATCTTTCTAGGGCACCTTCCCTCCAGCTGGATCCCAGGGGGCTTGAGGTCAGGTTTTTAAAGGGATTTAGGAGCCTAAAGATGCAGATAGGTGCCAGGGTTTTGTTTACAGGGCACCTAGGTGCCTAACTCCCAGTGAAATCCACAGGAGAAAAGTGCCAAGACACTCCAGAAAATATCTGTCTGTGTGTCTTCTGGGGCAGTACTGACTCAGCAGAGGAGAGCGCCACCTACCAGTCCATGACCCCACCTGCGGCAGGGCCGGAGGTCTCCCAGCCAAGCACAGCCCAACCGCTTTACATTCTGGATTGGGGATGCTAGGCAAGAAGCCTCGATTGTGAAATAATGGGTCTGAACCATGGCCCTCTGATGCCAAATGAGTTGGCAGTATCAGGACTGGATTAATGTACGGATCAGTGGGGCTCTGCCCTGGGTGCCCAAGTGGTTCAGGGTCCTGGGATTTCAAAGTATTGTTTAATGCTGCAGTGTCCAAACAGCTAATCCCATTCCCAACATGCCTCTTTTGCTAACCTTCCCTCGCTGTGCATGGAGCATTTGGAGGAGATTAGAGGAACAGCCCCAGGAGGCACCAGAACGTCTCCCACCATCCTGCAGTTGTGGGCCTTTCCGTGAGTGTTGAGGGTGCTCAGAACCTCCCAGGAGGTACGCAGCGCCTTGCAGGATCAAGCCACTTTGCACAACCTTGCAATCTGCTTCTTGGTGGGTTAGCATCGCCAGGCTGAGTCCCTGGAGTCATGGCACTTGCATGAGCCCAGTTAAACAGCAGAACCACACCCCATTTATCACGGGCAGCCGCTAGCTTCTGAGACAGGGCTCCTTCCCACTCAGCGTGTTCCCAAGGAACACCCGCTCAGCATGTAATTACAATAGCACTGAAGGGCCCCTATGTACTAGGTTCTGTACAAACACCCAGTAACAGACAATCCCAGCCCCAAAGAACTCACAATTTAAACAAACCAGCCAGACAAAGGCTAGAAGCAGAAACAGAGGTAAAGCCACTTGGGCAGGGTCAGAGCCAGGGCTAGAGCGCATGTCTCCTGAGTCCTAGCCCATTGTCCTAGCCACTAGATGACACTGCCTCCATTACCAGCCCTGTCTATTGGTGGCTTTTGGCTTAGTCTATCCTATTTATACAGCTACAGCATAACAACACCTCACTCTTACACAGAACATTTTATCTGTGGAGCTTTACAAAGCAGGTCAGTGAAATTATCTCCATTTTACAGAGGGGGAAACTGAGGCATCTAAGGCACTAGAAATCCAGCACTCCCCCTACACTCTCACCCAACCTGCCCTCAGAGCAGGCCACAATGGGGTGGACCTTGTACATCTGACTTTCAAGTGGGTCCTGGAGAACCCAAGCCTGGCCCGTATCCAGCCTTACAAACCCCTCTGATGCAAATCGACAGAAGGAGAAGAGGGCTGAGAACCTGAAACAGCCTGTGGGATTCTTCGTGTGGAACACACACTGGTTTTTGCAGTGGGTCCTTTGGCCTCAGTAGGAAGACAGATCCTGGCTGGGTAGCTGGAATTTAGATTATTGGCTCTAAATGGAAAAGCTGGGCCAGGCATCCTTTGCAGGATGCAGGCTTGTGATTCATCTGAATGACCACTGAAAAGAAGCTGAAAGAGAGAGCAGAGAGTACAAGACCTCACTGCTTCCCTCCTAATGAGAGAGGGGTGGCTGGAGCTGGCATGATTCTGGTACCTTGGAGCAGGGGATGCACATGGGAGCAAGGAAAATCTAGAGTTGCAGGGAACTGCAGGCCAAGCCCTGGAGTTCCCAGCCCTGACACTCTGTGGCATGTAATACCCTGGTGTTTACACCCGGGGCATGTGTTTGTATTTTTGCAACCCTTTTGCATGAGGAATCGTAGACAGTAGGTTTCTGGAGCGGCAGGGGAAACCAAAAGCACCTCAACCCCCACCCTGAAATGTTAGATGCACCATGTTAAACGATGGCAGTAAATGTAACTGGTTGTGGACTCTGCCCAAGCACTGCATGTCCGTAAGGCTGCGTGCCACAGGCTCTCAACCCATGCCACACAAAACCTATGCTGCCGTCTCCAGGGGTTAAAGTAGCACCATGCTGAGCTCCCCTTCGACTCACATGCTTAGATCATGCTTGTAGGGGAGGGCGTGGAGAGCTTCTAGTCTACAGGTGAGGTTCTCCCCATGGAATCCCAACATTCTCTTTGATCCACTCTGCTAATACTTGGGAGCAATCCATCCCTTAGCAGAGAGTTAGGCATTTCTGCCTCCTCACTTCCTTACCACCCCAGTACTGGTGCAAGAGCCTTCTCCTCCGCAGTGCCCGGTATCTTGAACACCCTCCTCGTGTCGCTCCAGCTCATTGGCAATCTCTGCTGAAAACATGCTGTTGGGCCCCACCTACTCCCCTTTATTTCTCTCCTTTTCTACTCTGCCGCTGAATTAAAGAGAGCTCTGTATTCAAAAGAGTTCAGCATGCTGAGTGCACATTGACTGGTGGACTCATTTGCAAATCTGGCCTTTATTTAGGTGCCTAGATGGGAGCCACATGGGCGTCCCAATCATGGGTGCTAAAACTTTAGAAATCTGGCACTTAATGTCTGTAACCCTTATAATTTTCTAGCTGTATTATTATGTATTATTTAATGGTGTTATATTTTCAATAACTAATCACTGCACTATGACTTTCTGTTAAACATTTTGTTTATAGTAATGCCTGTCCCTAAACACCTGCATGCTTTACATTTAAATTAACAGCACCTTATAATGGCATTATCATCATCATCATCAACAACAGTAATAATAAATACCTAGCTCTTATGCTGTATCCAACTCACATCCTCTGTCACTATCCCATCCAGGCCACACAGAACTCTTCACTGTGGCAACAGGGACAGAACGCAGAGCTCCCTGCTTCAAAAGCACAGCCCCTTACCACTTGTTCTAAAGGAGAATCACTGAGCAGTATAGGGGCTCAGGCACACAGTTGAGTAATTCTGATTCTATCCAGTAGGGGCAGCAGCTAGTTCACTAAAAATAATTCTATAACCTGTCTATTTGAGGTACTTGTGTGGCCCTGTTATAATAGTTTCTGAGACACTGACTACCTTTTAACATATTTATCCTCAGAGAACACCATAAGTGCTAGTATCCCCATTGTACAGATGAGGAACTGAGGCACAGAGCAGATTGCCCAAGAACACACAGGATGCCAATCTACTGAGTCCAAGGCTACCACTCTAACCACTGGGCCATCCTGCTTCTCTGCTTAGCATCTCAGTACAACTAGGGGAGACTGATCAAGCTTTCGGACTGCTACCCCTTCCTACTTCTCCACATGGGCGCCGAAGATACTGCCAAGAATGACCTTGAGCGGGTCACTGCAGACTATGTGGCTTTGGGAAGAAGGATAAAGGAGTTTGAGGCGCAAGTCATGTTCTCGTCCATCCTCCCTGTTGAAGGAAAAGGCCCAGGTCGGGACCATCGAATTGTGGAGGTAAATGCGTGGTTGCGCAGGTGGGGTTGGAGAGACGGCTTTGGATTCTTCGACCATGGGACGTTGTTCCAGGAAGAAGGATTGCTAGGAAGAGATGGGATGCACCTAATGAAGAGAGGAAAGAGCATCTTCGCAGGCAGGCTTGTTAACCTAGTGAGGAGGGCTTTCAATTAGGTTCGCCGGGGGATGGTGACCTAAGCCCAGTGGTAAGTGGGGAAGTGGGATCCCAGGAGGAAACACAAGGAGGAGGGTGTAACGGGGGGGGGGGGGGGGCTCCTGATTCATACTGAGAAAGTAGGACAGTCGGCTAGTTATCTTAGGTGCCTGTACATGAACGGAAGATGCCTGGGAAACAAGCAGGGAGAACTGGAAGTCCTGACACAGTCAAGGAACTATGATGTGATTGCAATAACAGAGACTTGGTGGGGTAACTCACATGCCTGGAGCACTGTCATGAATGGATATAAACTGTTTAGGAAGGAGAGGCGGGGCAGAAAAGGTGGAGGAGTTGCACTGTATGTAAGAGAGAGGTATGATTGCTCAGAGCTCCGGCATGAAACTGGAGAAAAGCCTGTAGAAAGTCTTTGGATTAAGTTTAGCGGTGAGAGCAACAAGAGTGGTGTTGTGGTGGACATTTTCTATAGACCACTAGACCAGGAGGATGCGGTGGATGAGGCTTTCTTCAGACAACTAACAGAAGTTTCCAGATCACAGGCCCTGGTTCTCATGGGGGACTTCAACCACCCTGACATCTGCTGGGAGAGCAATACAGCAGTGCCCAGACAATCCAGGAAGATTTTGGAGAGTGTTGGTGACAACTTCTTGGTGCAAGTGCTGGAACAACCAACTTGGGGCCGTGCTCCTCTTGACCCGCTGCTCACAAACAGGGAAGAATTGGTAGGGGAAGTAGAAGTGGGTGGCAACCTGGGCAGCAGTGACCATGTGAGGGTCGAGTTCAGGATCCTGACAAAAGGAAGAAAGGAGAGCAGCAGAATACGGACGCTGGACTTCAGAAAAGCAGACTTTGGCTCCCTCAGGGGACTAATGGGCAGGATCCCCTGGAAGGCTAATATGAGGGGGAAAGGAGTCCAGGAGAGCTGGCTGTATTTTAAAGAAGTTTTATTGAGGGCACAGGAATAAACCATCCTGATGTGCAGAAAGAATAGCAAATATGAAAGGCGACCAGCTTGGCTTAACAGAGAAATCTTCAGTGAGCTTAAACACAAAAAGGAAGCTTACAAGAAGTGGAAACTTGAACACATGACTAGGGAGGAGTATAAAGATATTGCTCAAGCATTCAGAGGTGTAATCAGCAAGGCCAAAGCACAATTTGGAGTTGCAGCTAGCAAGGGATGTGAAAGGTAACAAGAAGGGTTTCTACAGGTATGTTAGCAACAAGAAGGTGGTCAGGGAAAGTGTGGGACCCTTACTGAATGGGGGAGGCAACCTAGTGACAGACGATGTGGAAAAAGCTGAAGTATTCAATGCTTTTTTTGCCTCAGTCTTTACAGACAAGGTCAGCTCCCAGACTACTGCACTTTATGGGGAGGAGGTTAGAAGCACTCAGTGGTGAAAGAACAGGTTAAGGACTATTTAGAAAAGCTGGACATGCACAAGTCCCTGGGTCCGGATCTAATGCCTCCAAGGGTGCTGAGAGAGTTGGCTGATGTGCTTGCAGAGCCATTGGCCATTATCTTTGAAAACTCATAGCAATCGGGGGAGATCCCAGATGATTGGAAAAAGGCAAATATAGTGCCCATCTTTTAAAAAGGGAAGAAGGAAAATCCGGGGAACTACAGACCCGCCAGCCTCCCCTCAGTCCGTGGAAAAATCATGGAGCAAGTCCTCAAGGAATTCATTTTGAAGCACTTGGAAGAGAGGAAGCTGATCAGGAATAGTCAACATGGATTCATCAAGGGCAAGTCATGCCTGATCAACCTGATTGCCTTCTATGATGAGATAACTGGCTCTGTGGATGCGAGGAAAGCAATGGACATGATATACCTTGACTTTAGCAAAGCGTTTGATATGGTCTCCCATGGTATTCTTGCCAGCAAGTTAAAGAAGTATGGATTGGATGAATGGACTAGAAGGTGGATAGAAAGCTGTGTAGATCATTGGGCTCAATGGGTAGTGATCAATGGCTTAATGTCTAGTTGGCAGCCAGTATCACGTGGAGTGCTCAAGGGATTGGTCCTGGGGCTGGTTTTGTTCAACATCTTCATGGATGTTCAACATCTGGATGATGGGATGCATTGCACCCTCAGCAAGTTCACAGATGACACAAAGCTGAGGGGAGAGGTAGATATGCTGGAGAGTAGGGATAGGGTCTGGAGTGACCTAGACAAATTGGAGGATTGGGCCAAAAGAAATCTGAGGGGGTTCAACATGGACAAGTGCAGAGTCCTGCACTTAGGACAGAAGAATCCCATGCACTGCTACAGGCTGGGGACCAACTGGGTAAGTAGCAGTTCTGCAGAAAAGGACCTGGGGTTTACAGTGGACGAGAAGTTGGATATGAGTCAACAGTGTGCTGCTGTTGTCAAGAAGGATAACGGCATTTTGGGCTGCATTAGTAGGAGCATTGCCAGCAGGTCGAGGGAAGTGATTATTTCCCTCTGTTTGGCACTGGTGAGGCCACACCTGGAGTATTGCATCCAGTTTTGGTCCCCCCACTACAGAAGGGATGTGGACAAATTGGAGAAAGTCTAGCGAAGGGCAGAGAAAATGATTAGGGGGCTGGGGCATATGACTTATGAGGAGAGGCTGAGGGAACTGGACTTATTTAATCTGCAGAAGAGAAGAGTGAAGGGGGATTTGATAGCAGCCTTCAACTACCTGAAAGGGGTTCCAAAGAGGATGGAGCTCGGCTGTTCTCAGTGGTGGCAGATGACAGAACAAGAAGCAATGATCTCAAGTTGCAGTGGGGGAGGTTAGATATTAGGGAAAACTATTTCACCAAGAGGGTAGTGAAGCACTAGAATGGGTTACTTAGAGCGGTGGTGGAATCTCCATCCTTAGAGGTTTTTAAGGCCCAGCTTGACAAAGCCCTGGCTGGGATGATTTAGTTGGGGTTGGTCCTGCTTTGAGCAGGGGGTTGGACTAGATGACCTCCTGAGGTCTCTTCCAACTCTAATCTTCTATGATTCTATGAGTGGATGAGGCTAGCAGAGAGGTACATATGGATCTGTAGGTAAGAGCCAGCATTGTGTCGGTGGTGACCCAGACCAAAACTTTGGGTGTTCACGGTCTGGATCCTAATCCAGATCTAGTTCTGGATTCGAACATTGTAGCTGAAGCCCATTTCCAGTTTCTGGAACCAACCAGAACCAGGAAGCAGGAGGTACCTGGAATGAAAACACAGTTCAACACCTTCAGCAAGGTTCTGTTTAGGTTCTAGCAATGGGCAAATGCTTGGGGGCAGTTCTGATTTCTTCTGAAGTGGGTCGCTCCTTTGTATTCATCTCTGATCTCTTCCCTTGCAGGACCTGATTCCACTGGGGGTGACGTGTAACTAAAACCTCTCTGAGCTAGGAAACCTAGAGCCTGGGTTTCGCTCCCTTCCTCAGAGCAATGGCCCTACCTGCAGGAATCGGAATTGCTCTGGGTTTTTTGGGGGCCATTGGCGACAGCCCCCCGTTGTGAGAGCTTGCCTAGAAAAACATCCCAGAGCCTTAGAGCAGTGGAACTTCTTGATTCCTGTCTGGATTCGCTGCCACCCTGCACACAGCGTAGGATGACACATTACAAAGAAAAGGAGCAAGCACAGAGAAATGTTTTGCTTGTTGCTTGGACATCAGCCAAAGAACCCCCAGTGCACAGAGCAGAGTGGAAGCAGAAATATCTATCAACACAATCTCTCCCAAACTCAGGTTTGTAAGAAAAACTGCCTTTGTAAGTTTGTATGTACACACAAGACATATAGATGTGTGTGTGCACACAAACACCCCCACACCCCATATACACATCTACCACAGACACACAGACCGGCGCTCTCATGCACGCACTCGTACAGGTGTACGCACAGATACAGACGTGCAAAGAAACACACACAGAAATAGAGACACCCACAAATATGTATTCTGCAAAGACACGCACAAACACCTCCACAGAGAAAGCGGACGGACACTCACGGAAGAGAAAAGGAAGGCAGGGACAGACAGACAGACAGACAGACACACACGCTGCTGCTGCTTTTACAGCATTTGCCCATTCGCCTCATTATCAAGAAACAAATTTACTCTTGTCTTGGGAAACAGCCTGAGCGATTCCAAGCACTTTTGTGACCGCATCCCAGCAAATGTGTAACCCGCACACATATGTGCGATAACGGTGCACACAGCGCACCCAAGGCAAAAATAATAATAGCTCTTTTTGCTGGGAGAAAAGGAAGGATAATGGTTACTTAGAAAGTGCTCCAGACAAGCTGTCAGGTTGAATTCAGAGAACTGGAGTCTAGCTCTGGGACAGCGCTGGCTCAGAGCGATCCCCTGTGAGTTGGGTTTCCTGCCTGCTACGGTTTACAGACAACGATTCTTTGTTTCAAGTATTTTTGGTGAAAAAACACACGGCTGCCTCCGAAGAGGGTCAGGGAGAACGGAGACAAAACACTAGCTCTGGAATTTCAAAGGAAAACAATTTTTTAAAAAAGAAAAGAAACCAAGAGCGCTAGCTACCGTCTCTCCTGGAATCCTAAATCCCATTTGGCCACAGAATCATCATAATAAGCACGCTCATACACACACTCTCTCTCTCTCTCTAACAACAACAAAAGCAAACAACAACAACCCCAAAACAAAACCCAACCACTAACCCTGCTCTTTTCCTGTGCAATGGAACTAAAAATGGAGTAGGAGTATTTCATCAGCAGGAGAACAAACAGCATCAACAAAAATCATCACACTCAGAGACAATTAAAAGGGCACAGAGCTACCACTGCACATTCTCTGACATGGATAAAAGTCAAAGTGGTCCAAAAACCTTCCACACAAAGAAGGAGTGTTACCAACATACAAAAAATAAATAATAATAAAAAAGTAAAGAACCTCTGGTCGCTTGAGCTGGCTAATATTTTTCACATGAAAAGCTTTTCTTTGTCAAAAATGGCTTTGTTTATGAACACAAAAATTCAGCAGAGAATTTTCAATTTCTTTTTTAAAAATTGTTGATGAAAACTGAAAATAAAAAAGCTATTTTTCCAGTGTCCCGTTTTTTTCTTTTATTCCGCTCCACCCCACTTTCTAGCTGCAAATCTGAAAAAAACCTGAAATTTTGAAAAATTTGACACCAAACATCCTCAGTTAATGAAGTCCCTACATTTTTCGAAATCAAGTTCTTTTAGAAAATTGAAAAATGAAGATGTTTTCAAAATGTCTACATTTGGGGGATTTTCAGTCTCCCGATTTCCATCCAGCCCTAGCTCTTACCTGATGGAGTGAAATGGCCTTTTGCTGCACATGTGCAGCCATGCCCACCTCACCTATTCATAACTCCATCCATGCAACCATGCACGCCGTGCAAGCACACGCATGCTCACACGAATGCACAATCCTACTCTGCATAGAAACACAAAGATGTACATAACTCAAGCAGACACATCAGCCCTAATTTTCTAGGCTGGGTGCCGGTTCCTAAATCCATATTCAGGCACCTAACTAGAAGCTATTTAGGGCTCCTTTGAAATTTCAGTTCATGTCTTATCTGCTTTCCCTCTAACCTTCTCCAGTGGCATCTGGATGATAAGATTGCACACTGTGCAAAAAATAATAGCTCTTTTTGCTCGGAGAAAATGAAGGGTAATGGTTACTTGGATGGATGGATTTAGGAGCCTTACTTTAGGTACCCAGATTTGCTGTACGTTGGGGATAAGCGTGGAAGGAAGGGAGAATGAAGCTGGCATGGGATAGACAGTGACGGAGAAGGGGAAAGACCTCCAGATTTTTAAAACACACACACAAGACGTTTCACAATCTGCCACACCCTGCAAACACACAAACAGGCCCCTCCCACTCAAACCTTCACATCCACAGCTCTCTACAAGCAAACCAATGCGTTACTGTTGATGGAGAAGGGGGCACAATTTAAAGGTTCTGGTGATATGCAGTGGGGTTCAGTGTAGGACATATAAACCCTGGCAGAAATCTGGGGGCCACATGCCCCCACGTCCCCCCATGCATCACCTCTGTACTCAACAAACACCCACCGTACTTCCTACAAGCAAACCTTAACACACATGTGTGCCCGTGCGCACGAGACAACACTACTCACGCACACACACACGGAATCTCGCACGTCCACACAAAGTGCTTCTGCACATGTGGTAACAAAGGGCTCAGTCCTGCCAGGGGCTGAGCACTCTGTCCCAGTGCAGCACAGCTCTTAGGCTCACACATATATTTAAGCACAGTCCCGTTGGTCTCAGGGGGAATATGTATATGCTTAAAATTAAGCACCCATTTAAAGTGCTTTGCTGGATTGGGGCCAGAGTGCTGGGCACTTTGTAGGGCTGAGCCCTTGGGGATTAAATCATACTTATATATGCATAAACTTTGCATTTCCCTGCAGAACCCTATTTGAATGGTACAGTATTGTAAGGAGTGAGTTACTGAGCTACCAAGTCGTTTAGAGTCTCCATGGATGTTTACAGTGAATGTGCTCCCAGATTCTTCTCTTGTGTCTCAGATATCTACACTATCCTACCCAGCACTCCAGACAGTCAAGTCATGGAAAAAGAAACAGACTTTCCCTCCATTGAAAAGCACTCGGTGGGCCCAAACCTTTCTATTTAGCAAGGAGAGTAACCTCATTTCCTTTACCAGAAAATTGCTCTGCAGCCAAAAATGCCTGATGAGTCTCATTAAAGCAATTTCTTTCTCAAAGGCAGCTGAAGACAATTTGTACCGATGATGCTAAATACTGCACATTTGAGAGTTTACGAGGTTCAGGAGCAAAGAAACGCAATGTTCAGAGTCCTTTAGACCCTAAGGGTATGTCTACGCAGCAGCTGGGCAGACAGACACGTGTTAATTCTGCGTGAGCTAGTGAGCTATAAATAGCCGAGGCTCAGGCTAGCCACACAAGTGTGTACCCAGGCGGTTAGGCAGGTTTGTACCCAGGTGGCTAGCCCAGGTCGCTGCCCATGCCACTGTGGCCACACTGTTATTTTTAGCCTGCTAGCCTGAGCAGAGCTAGCAGTGTCTGTCTACCTGCAGCTGCGTGCAAAAACAGCCAAAATAATCAGAGGAGAAAATGAATATGCCATGAGCACCTGCCTTCCAAGTTTACAGTACAATACAGTATAAAGTTGAGCTATGTGAAACTCTGATTCTGAAAGGCGCTTAACTTTAAGCCTGTGCTCAAACAGACACTTTAGTGGTTTCTAGGAGAGGGATCTAAGGCAGAGGACACCTGCAACCAGTCCATTTAGCCTGATGGAAAACTGACTATTCTTGTTTGCTAGTTAATGGCTAAAGCTCTTCTTCAAAGGGGTTGCTTTAGTCATAGGTAGCCCTTAAAAGGGATGCCCAAACTGTCAACAGGGCAATGGTCACAGACACATGATACAAGAATTGAATATGCTTTGTATAATGTTGTGTAAGAATATGCATCAGATATGTGTTTTGCATTTGACCTTGAATAAATAGATCCTTTGCATTATCCATGTGGGTTCCTAGAAAGCACACAAGAAAAATACAGTAGGGTTGACCCGAGAAGCTAACAGGGTCTTTTCTGTCTCTGACTCTTCTATGATGCTATGACAGACACAAAAGCAGTGTGGTCCAGTGAAGCGAGTAATGGGCTGGGATACAGGTAATCTTGGTTCTGTACCAAGTTCTCTGCACCATCCTGTTGTGTGTGTGTTGCTTCATCTTTCTCTGTACTTCTGTTTCCCCTTCTAGCTACCGCCCTTTGTCTGTCTTGTCTGTTGGGGTCTCTTATTATGTGTCTGTACTGCACCTAGCAGGTGTGGGTCTCTAGGCACTGCTGGAATACAAACAGCTATAATAATGATTGAAAGAAAGGAAGTAAGGACAGACAGACAAAGTGGAGGCAGATGTGTCCACTGATTGCGCATTCGACAACATGAGGATGTTACCCAATGAAAACCAACGCAGCCTTCAGGATTTATCATTCCAGCCTAGCTTTTGAACAAATAAATACATTCTTAATTTAATAATCACAAAGAAACAACATTAAAGCCCACAACTGGCCCCCGGTTCAGATTTTGTAAAAACAAGTTTTACAAAGAACTAAGGCCAATCAAAATTCTTCTGTGATGATGATTATTTATTACTTAAATTCAGTAGGAACAAAGCCAAATAATCAAACCCCTGCAAGGTTTCTATCCAACTCATTGTGATCTTGTGCTGCAAAGTGAAAGTGACTAGAAGAAACTGACTAAGTCTGTTGCATTTTCAAAGAGAAGAGAAAGACAGAAAATAAATGAATGGCTTAAATGGTAGAGCATAAATTAGATTTTAAAAAAATCCTTTCATGTTTAATCATTTGAGATGTTAAACAGAGAAGGAAAAATACATTTTCATGAAAAAAATGGATGATTTTTAACCTGAGCATTTCCTAGTCAAAGGAAGTGTCAACTTGAAATCTAGTATATTTTAAAAAGTGAGCTAAAAGGAAGCAAGAAAGGTCTCGTATTTGAGAACCAGCCTGAGGCATAGGCAACTGGGTTCAATTCTCATTTCTGCCACAGATTTCTTGTGTAACCTTGGGCCAATTACTTAACCTCACAGTGCCTCAGGTCCCCATCTGTAAAATGCAGATATAATAATTCCCAGAGTCTTGACTTCTCTGTTTAGATTGCACTGTTTGGACTGGGACTGCTTCATATTATGAGATAGCACAGCACCAATGCAATGGGGCCCAAAGCTCAGCTGAGGCCTCTTGGTGCAGCTGTAATGCAATAATAAAAGTAGTATCAGGTACTAACACTGCTAATATCTATGGCTTTGCTGCCACGTTTTCCTACTAAACAAGAATGTTTTTTATCGTCCTTGGTACTCCCTGAAAGAGCCACACAAATAACAGGGGAAACTGACTATAGTGAAACTGACAATACTAGTAGCTCCATCAAATGCACTCAAATTGTGGGTGGGAGGAAATGGAAAACCCCACACTTCATTTTCCCCTCTAATCTCCTTCCTTTTCTGTGATCTTAAGTGTGACTTGCAATGATAGTAGGCAAAAAAAGAAGTCAGAAAGAAGTGTGATTTTTGCATGGAGGGTCTCCCTTTAACAAACATGACCAAATCCATGCTCTCTTGCTTTTATTTTTAGCAACACCACCTGGCCTCAGACAGAAAGAGCACCACCCTGGATGTGTGTGTGTCTGTTTGTGTTTATGGGGGGATAGTGGGCAAGTGGGTGCTTATGTGTTTTCTTATTCAAACAGGACCGAGCCAAGCTTTTATTATTTTTAAATAGATGACTCTTAGAGTAGAAAGAGAGTGGGAGAAAGGCCTGGTTGGCTTTGTCTCTGTAATGTGCCATGTTTTATTAACTGATGACTGGCTCATACAGAGACAGCAAAGAGGAGGGGGCACCAGGGAATAGGCAGCTCAAGTGGATGGCTATATATGGGACAAAAGCAGCACCTGTAATCAGCAACATTAATCCATCTCTCTCTAAAACTAGGGACCAGGGCAGATGTTTGAGGTTAAACCAGCATGGTGGTGCACATGGAAAGAGGCCTGTGCTAAAGTGCTGGCTCAGAGAGCGTATCTAGTCAAATGGAGCATCTCCAGACATCGCATGCTGCTGCTCTTTAAATTTGTGATCTTGGGCTACGTCTGCCTGACGAGCTAGGGGTGTGATTCCCCTGCTTGCGTACACATGTGCTAGCTCTCAGCGAGTTCATGCAACTGTAATAGCCATGCAGCCAGGGTAGCAGCACATCCCTAGTGGTCAGGGCAGAGAACTGGGAGACAGGACACCCTTACTAGCGCTTACAGTAGGAGGAAAGGAGACAGGACTCCTGGGTTCTATTTTTGGGCCCTGGGAAGAAGTGTGACATGGTTACCAAGTATGGGACAGGGAGCTAGGATTCCTGGGTTCTGCTTCCAGTTCAGACAGTAGCTCATTGTGAGACCTTGAGAAAGTCACTTGACCTCTCTGTGTCTCAGTTCCCCCATGTGGATACGGGTAATATACATCATTAAACATGGATTGCCAAAACCAGTGTTGTCAACTTTTTTGAGTTGTCCAATATTTGTTTATTTTTATTCAAGCCCCAGCTCTTGGAGTCAAGTGACACAATGAGACTCTGCTTTCATTTTTTTTAAAAAACCTACATTTCTAGCCCTTAGAGTTCCAGAGAACAGCTTGAAAACATGATTGGGTTGTATCCTAAAGGCTCAAAAACCAGATGGCAAATAAAAAGACCCCCAAATATATTACTTGTTAACTCTCATGGTTTTTAAGCCCCATCTCAAGATTTCTGCATGCTTAGCCTTGACAATACTACAATAGTCTGCAGCATGGTCTCGCAGCAGGGGTACTAGCTAGAGAAGTAGGACGGACCAGTAATCAGGCCATTTGATTGGGAGAGAGGAAGCCCTGGTTCAGTTCTGTGCTTGGTCCTGTCTCCTACTATGCTCAGGAGCAAATCAATTAGCCTGAGCTTCACCTTCTGCCCTAGCTCACAGGGGCATGAGGCTATAAATACATTGAAGACAGAGAGGTGTGTGGATACCCCAGTAATAGGGGACAGATAAGTACCTTACATAGAAGGACACTTAGTTGCCCTGGATTCTAATCCCGTCCCTGCTGTGTGAGCTTGGACTTTCCCCCTTTCTCCTGTCTATTTTAATCGTAAGCTCCTTGAGGCAGGGACGATATGTCTGTACAGCACCTAGCACAACGAGGCCCCAAACCTGGCCGGGGCCTCTATGAGCTACCATAGCACAAATAATTAATAACGCTACTACCCTGAGTCCTCCAGGCTCCCCCAGATGCTCTTTTATCCAAACATGTCTATTTACACACTGCAAACATTTTTCAGTCTTTGAAAATGTTACTTCTCGAGATGCAATGTAGACGTTTCCGGGCCTGAAATGTAAATCCTCTCCGAACTCTAATCACCTGGGTTCTCCAGTTTCTAACTAGTGAGGTGGATTTTCCCCCCCTCTTTTTCTTTTCTGCATCAATGCATCCACAGAAGAGGGCTTGTAAATAACAGAGTCCCATGCTGTGAGCACCCCTTTCTGGTTCATTGGCTAACCTGCATGCCAGGCTCATGTCTACAAATACAAATGACTTCTGATAGGATGGGAGGTACAACACTGTTAAACCAAAATATTCCTTTGGCTTTGCGGAAAACTGTGCATCTGTGTGTGTGAGAACAGGCCGAAATCTTTAAGGGACAAACATTACTTGCATGTTTCAAAGAGGGCCCTACATACAATGCAGAGAAATAAGACTGTTAACGGAAAGAAATGATAAGCAGATTCCAATCCTTTGGTTAAATACCAAGATTTAACTAATACCTGGTCACTTGTATGGAAGATATACAGTCAGACCTGAATTTTCAGAAGGTCTCAGCACCCACAGTTGGGGCCAGATTTTCAGAAAAGCTCAACTCCCATTTAGGCATTTAAATGAGAGCCCGAAGAGGGTTGGGCTTCAAACTTTCCTGTTTCTTCATTGAAGAGAAGGAGTCCAGGAGTCATATGATGGGAGCATGTGACTGAGACCCAGGCTGACAGGGGAATATAACAGCAGTCTGAGATCAGTTGGTAAGACATTCTCTTTAGCTTCAGGCAGAGAAGTGCAAATGGGCAGTCAGGAAGGTTGTGTGGGGAGCAAGGTTGCTGGACAAAAGCCTGAGCCGGGACAGGACTTAGAACACGGCACCTGGGGTTGTGAGCCAGCTAGAAAGGCTGTGTGGAAGATTTTGTGTATTCTATCGAAATTTAGGTTAATAAACCAGGCCCCAAGAAGGCATCACTTGACATGTGAAAACCTATGTGAAGTTAATAGGGAACCCAAGAAGGAGAAACTGAGGCAAAGGATGGGTGTGATAACTAGGCTGGCTAAGTCCCAGCTACAGTATGTAACTGAAATACTGCACAGGGAATTCATGTATCAGACTCGAGGCCTATCTAGCCCAGTATCCTGCTAGTAGCCAAGATCGGCTGCTTCAGAGAAAGGTGCAAACAAGTTTCTTCATGACCCCAGAATTGACGTTTGATCAGGGTTCATGTGAAAAACACTGTGATCATAGGTGGTTAGGATCCTGGTTCTAGGGCTTATTGCAACACAGGACCTTGGGCATCTCACTGGGACCAGAGTTCAGCTCACCAGTGGGCAGAGTGAGAGCTACTGACCTAGTGCCTGCAACGTGCAAAAAGCAAGGTTTAAAACCTGTTCATGTAAAGAACAGCAACAGTGTAATCAGTTCGCTGACTCACTAACAAACACACGTGAAAATAACCATCACACAGTTTTATGCAATGGGGCTGGCTGGCGAAGCGGTAGTTTGCATTTCAGCATGGGTGTGTCTGCAAATGGAGGTGTTGCCAGTAATCTGTGTGCATGGAAACTCATCTTTTCATGCAAGGGGCATAAAAAAGTAGACTCTGTTTTTAACACAATCAGAAATATTCCAGGAACAGAGGAAGGCAGATTATTTATTAGCTCAAACCATGGGATTCTTCTGAAGCCAAACTCGCCGTTCTTGATGTATGCTCCAGGGTTCTGAAACACGTTGTGCTTGTTTTTGTGTAGGTGGAGGAGGTTAGGCCTGTAAACGCTGGGTGAAGCTGGGATTTAGATTGAGTGTTTTCTAGGGGAAATAGAATGGCGTAATGTAGGATGGGGGATCCTGTATGTGGGATTGTGAGTTGTGGGGAGGGTGTCACACCTCTGTGGAGTGGATTTACAGCAGAATGTGAATCTTACACTGAACCACTGCAGTATAGAGAGTAGAATAAGGCAAAGTCAGACTAAGCCATGCTGTGGGAAAAGCAGCTGGTAAGTTTCCCCTCCAGCTATAGCGAACCCAACACAGGATCTGGGATCAGAACTGCAAATGCAGCTGTCCCCTGCTCCAGGCTTCCCATAGGTCTAGACAGTTATTCAACCAGCAGCAATATCCCCCGGGTGGCTGCATGCCTCCATACAGGGTTAACATGCAGCCACTGTGGGAGACTGTGTGGCAATATATCTCCTGAGGGTGCATCTTGGGACATCTGTGAGTCATGAAGGCGAAAGCCTGAACTGTCTAACTGCAAGGAGGGAAACCTTGGTGCCCTGGAAGGATTCTTAGGGGAATCAATTCCCGGAGCATCTCAGTCCCCATGCAGGAAAATGCACATAAGCAACCAGTTTGTTTAGATTCTCTCTGCTCTGAGCTGAATCCCCTTTTGGATTTAAAAGAGGGAGAGGAGCGAAGAGATGGTGAGATGGAGAAAGAGGAAGGGGGAGAGTGTGGGAGAGAGAGAAAAGAAAGGGGGTGGGAGAGAAAAAAGCAGACTGACCTTCTTTGGCCGCAAGTCGTGAGGAGGGTTCTGTGTGGGTTGGAGTGTTGTAGACCAGCAATGAGCTACCTGGAAGGCAAATAAAGGGGGTTACAGTGATGTGAATTCAGTGTATTTTAGGGAGCGCAGAGGAGAGCCAGGGGGTGGGAGGGATGGGAAGATGTCATCACCCGGAACTAGGGGCCAGATTTTCAAAGAGCTCAGTATGTTGGTTGCACGTGGGGCGCTGAGCTCTCTTGAACACCTGGCCATAAACATCCCAGTAAGGGCTGCTGCATGCTGAGCTAGGCTGAGGAACTGACCCGTGAGTGAGGTGTCTCAATGGGAGGTGAGTTCTCTGGGAAATCTGGCCTGGGCTGCGGGCACTGAGCCTTGAAAATCTGGCCCTGAATGCTTGTACAAAATCTATTCCTAAGAAAGAGCCTGAATCACCATCCACAGTGAACAGTCTGGTCTCTTATCAGCTCTGGTTTGGGACTTGTATCTAGTGGGTGGAATGGTAGGCTGCTAGGCCAGGCTTCCTGCCAGTGCTACGGACTCAGGGTATGTCTCCACCTTGGACTTTGCTGTAGTTCTGTTGGCCTGACCCCTTCGTGTAGACAGAGGGGGTAGGTTCCATGGGTGTAAGAATCCCACTTCCCCGAGCGAAGGGAGCTACGCAGACAGAAGCATTCTTCCCTCCACGTAGCTCTGGCTCTCCTGGAGGTGGTTTTTTTTACAGTCCTGACCAATGTGGCTATGTCAACCTAACCTGAAGTGTAGACCAGGCCTTAATGTGTGACCTGGGGTAAGTCGCCCCACTCTGTAAACTAGAGATAGTGTCTAGGGATGGCTCAGTAGCAGCATATCTCTGGTGTTGCTGTTACCGGACCTGGCTGGAGCTGGTAGGCAAGAGTAACGGGTGGAAAAGTGAATGGGCAGTTTGGTAACCTCACTAATGGGTCAGGATTTCAGTCCCCTCCGTCTCAGCTGAGGGTTCAGCCACTTCTTTATTTTCTCCAGACTGTTCCACCCATCCCTGCTTTGCACTTCCTACAGCACCTGCTGTGCTGGGATGGCTAAGTATTTTGCATGCATCAGTCAGTTAACCCTCTCAGTGCTGCTGTGCACGGCAACGGTATTCTAGGCGTTCTGTGGATGGCAAAACGAAGGCATGGAGAGTCTAAGTGATCTGCTCAAGGTCACAAAGCAAGTCAGTGTCAAGTGGTGTCCTGAATGCCTGTTCCATGCCCTGCTCTTGACTCCCACTTCCTTCCAGGAGAAACACAGCCCTGAAACTGATGCCCCTGCAAATGTCACATTGGCTTACAGTGCGAGACGTGGTGTTGCTTAGTAGCTAGAACACTGAACTGGGACTCAAAATACTGGGGTACTAGCCCCAGCTCTGCCAGGGGCATGCAGGATGAGCTTGGCTAAATCACTTTGCTTCATTGCTCTATGCCTCCGTTTCCCCATCCACCGATTAAAAACTGCCGTCTAAGAGTTAGATATTATTATAGATGTGGTTGTACAGCACCTAGGCCAACAGCGCTTCTAGAAGATACTGTAACACGAATAGTCATAAAGGAGAAGAAGGGAGCTCTTATTTTATCCGGTTTCAGAGTAGCAGCCGTGTTAGTCTGTATTCGCAAAAAGAAAAGGAGTACTTGTGGCACCTTAGAGACTAACCCATTTATTTGAGCATGAGCTTTCGTGAGCTACAGCTCACTTCATCGGATGCATACCGTGGAAGCATCCGATGAAGTGAGCTGTAGCTCACGAAAGCTCATGCTCAAATAAATTGGTTCTTCTCTAAGGTGCCACAAGTACTCCTTTTCTTTTTGCTTATTTTATCCAAACCCAGATTGTCCCCGTCTCTGGCTGTGAAACATTTCCTGTTTCACACATAGAGATTGGAGATGGGCATGAACTGTGAAGGTGGGATCTGAATGTTTCCAGGATTCACATCCCGGTTTTTGGATCGGCAGTTACAACCGTCAGGTCTGAGTCCCAGTGTTCCAAGGCGGCTGGGTTTTTGGTGCAGATCCCAGGTCTTTTGCTCAGTCCCTTCTCTAAGCAAATGTATTTTAGACAGAAGTGCATTAAGTACCACGGTAAAGAACAAGTCACAGAGGGAAGGATTTATGCTTCAAGTTGGGTAGATGTGTGGGATCCCCAGAGGGAATGTCCCTCTTTCCCATCCAGTACTTAATTTGTAATGAAAAAGGTGCCGAGGATCAAGGAATTTTTTTACTTTCATAAGTGATGTGCCAAGCCCAAAGGTGCCAGGGCTCAGCTCTGGCTAGTCCTGGCACAAATTAAGCACTGATCCCATCCCCCATGAACTCCTATGGACGCAGTGGGAGTGCTTGAAGGCGGGCGTGTAATGTGCATTTCACAGTCATCTCATTATATTTACCCTGCATGTGCTTCTGGGGTCACTTTTCAATACAACTCTCTGAAGGAGCCTCTACTCAGGAGGGTATGCATGTCTGTGTGTGGGCGACATTCTTAATGGGAGTGGGACCTCTCTCACTGAGGGCTGATGATGTGACCTAGTGCAGGGAGCAATCCTGCCCTGCTGTGGATGGACCAGCTCTCCACTGCTCATGAATGATTTGAACCCCCTTACTCTGGAGACCTGGTCCTATGTATTTAGAACGTGACTGTACCTGGAGTGAGGCAAACGCTCTGGCAGGGGTCTGGGATTGGTGTGCACCTCTCTCGCACTGACTGAGCAGGGTCTAAATACTAAGCTCTGCACAAGCAGCGTCTACCTCCCTCCTAGCCACACCGGCCAGACCCTTGCCAGCGTTACTCCACTGGCATTTGTCGTGAGTCTTGCCGTCCTGCTAGGTAGGATGTAGGCTCCAAACATCAGCAGTGCTAGTAATGCTGGCCCAGATGAGCACTGCATTCCCAGCACCTCAAACACAGACCAAACTGTAGCCTTGTGCAAGCCAGCATCTGAAAACAGTTTGGAGGTGTTGAAAGGCAGCCTTGGGGTAGCTGTAAAACATAGTCCCCTCCATCCTGAGCTGATGCTTGGTGCTGCCGGATGAAGCATAGTACAGTGGAACTTTTAAGAGCGGTGGATGGACAATTTGGCAAGTTGGGACGAGTGGGGGAAAGGGGAAGGAAGCAGCCTGGAACAAGATGCCTCCGATGTAGTGCCCAGATGCCATAATGAAGGGTGTAGTATATATACCAAGAGAAATTAGACCGATGGCCTCTTGCTGCTGTCGAAGGCATGCAATTGCTTTGGCCACTTTGTTCATATTCATATGAGTGGGTTTGTGGTTCAAATATTTGTTTCATAACGCTCAGGAGGGACTGGCCTGACATCTCCACCCCTTTCATTTGCAGGCTTATTTGAACTGGATCCTGACTGCAAAGCACCACACAGCTTGCCTCAGCCAGACAGGGAAGTGTTGGCTGATTCAGAAACACAGCTTCCTATGACTAAACAGGCTGCAAATGCCTGGTCAAGCAGACTGGCGGAGCAAAGGAGGTGGGCGGGGAGGGAATAGAACTGAGTGAGCTTGTAAGAGCAACCTACAGTTACTTGATGCTCAAAAATGCAGGCTGAACTGCTGGAAGGGAAGGAGCCTCCCTCAGTTTAATTGCTGAAAGTTCTCACCTTTGCCCAATGGTCTGAGGTTTCTGGTGGGAACGCCACAGAAAAGGAAATGTGGTTCCTATTAGGGGTTTAAATAAAGGAGGAAGAAAGAGAGAGAGAGCCAGCGACACAGAGATCTGGACAGAGAGAGGCAGATGGAGAGAGAAAGGGCCAGCCCCCGCAGCCCTGGGTTCATTCATCCTGGAGCAAAACTCACACTGTGACCGAGAGCTCCGTTTTCGCCCTTGTCAACACCTACCCAAGTCAACGGGAGTTTGGGCAGAATTGCTACTGTGTAAAGACATCAGGGTTTGCCCCCAAGACAGAGCCTTAGCAATGAAGGCATAGGATATTACAGTGGTTGTCCTCAAATGCTCCATCATGCAGGAGGAACTGCATAGTATTTGGTGTGTGTGGGAGGGGTGGGTTTACAGCTGTATTCTTTTAATAAGGGGAGATGGAGAGAATGTGACACAGAGAGATTTTTATCCACAAATCCATCCCTTGAGCCTGGCTCAGACACAATTGAACCTGAAATGCCTTTGCATCCCTCCATTCAAGAGGGGTTGTACCCATTTCCCCAACGATGGAACCCCCTGATTTTACAAAGGTTCTGGGTGTCTCCAGATCACTTGGGAGGATCAAGGTTCTACTGTCTTTGGAGCCAGAGTTTTGTTTGGCTTCAATATGGGGTCAAAACCACAAACTTCTCCTCTGCTACTACCCCTAAATACAGTCTGATTGTTGTTGTTTTTTCCAGCCTCTTTTCTTTTGCACACACCACACAACCTGCCCCCAGTGACTGCAGAAGGAAAGGATGGGAGGCGACCGTTCATTTGAAGTTCCTCCCAAACATAGCACAAAGACATCCAAATCTTGCTTCCCACAGCTGGCTGGCTGAGTACCGAGGCTTCACCAGGCAGACAGTGTTTGAGAAAGATACCAGCACAGTGGTCAGTCCAGGCTGGAGACTGAAGGGGGGAGAATGGGGAGTGGAAAAGGGTTGGGGATGGTGATAGGTTTGGCCTAATCTTTATCTTTCCAGTCAAAAGGCTGCAAGGCAAGCTTAAGGAAAGAGTATTTCTACGGGGGAACGAATGGCGTATGTACTGGGAAAAGCAGTGAAGGTTTGGGTAGGCTCAGACAAACAGGGATAGATGAGCCAGTTCCACTATAATAACTGGAGATGGGCCTACGCTGCAAAGCTGGGATCTGGCTCTGTTAGTTCCTAGAGATCTGGGGGTGTTCAGATCCAAGGGTTTGATTCCATCCATTTTAGGATCCAAACTCTCCCTTACTTTGCAGGTGTTGGGATCTGGGTTAGTTCAGAACAGCTTGTCTTAAGAGTTGATTGGAACCTTCATGCTTGGCCCAAATGGAGCCTTCATTGAAGTCTGATGAATGCTACCGATTGATTTTTCCTTCCATTTTTTGCTCCCCTTGGTGCTTTCTGGTTCGGTCCAGGACTAGGAGCAGCAGTGCCAACATACCACGCTTCATGGGCTGCTCTCATTACACATCAAGCCAGAGGGTAACAGGAACCAAAGGAAACCTTGCCAGGAAGCTTATGACAAAGGGCTCTCAGCCCATTTCTGCCAAAGAGGTTTAGAGATTTCGGATTAGCTTTGACTGCCTCTCTGAACAGAACACCTAAACATTGGGGTCCCCCATCACTACAAACCAACTTCAGGACCCTCCGAGGAGGGACACCATAGATGAGACAGATTAGACAGGACTTGCCCATTGGACTTGGCTTAGCAGTGGCTCGTTTCTGCCGGGGTCACTGTGGGGTGGGGAGAAAATCTGAAATTCTGTAGAGAGGCAGGATGGTCCAGTGGTTAGGGCACAACCTAGGCCTGGGTTCAATTTCCTGCTTCACCACAGACTTCCTGTGTGACCTTGGGCAAGTCACTTAGTTTCTCTATGCCTCAGTGTCCTATCTGTAAAATGGGGATAATAGAACTGCTCTGCCTCACAAGCGTGTTTTGAGGATAAATACAGTAAAGATTGTGAGGGGTCAGATACTATGGTGATGGGAGCCACATAAATGTGATAGATAGATAACCCCCTTCACCCATAAATGGGGGATATATTTTAGCCTATAGACTTCCAACTCCTCCTCCTTCCAACTCCTTCTGTACTTTGTTGCCACCATGTGTCCTCCGCCCCTCCCCCGCAGTAATGCAACCGGATGTCTCCGAAACAAACAAGGCCACAAAAGGAAAATAAAAGACCATCTCCCCATGGCACTGAGCTCAGAGGCTCGGCACTAAACATCCGCTGGAAATCAGTCTGGAAAAACAATAAACTCCCTTCGAAGGCGTTACTCCACCAGGGAGTTACCCAGCAATCCAGAAACCAGACTGTCATTAGGCGGACATGGGAACAGCTGCATGGAAAGGAATTCTCTTCAGAAGGCTGCCTGACCTACGCTCACACAGGAGCTTGCTTTAAGGTCAATGCTTGCATGGCTTTGGCAGAGCTGCCCAACTAAGGCTAAAGAAGCCAATGGGTCTGAACTGGGTAAAATGTATGAGTGCAAAAGCCAGAGATGGACTGGAGTCTTGGGGCTAGAGTCTGCTCTCAGTTACACCAGTGTAAATCTGGAGTTATTGACTACTCTGAATCCAACAGAGTCACTCAGGTTTGCACTGGCTTAATTGGGATGAGCTCATCTAGTCTATTCTTCTGCTGGGACATTATCTTTTATGATTGTTATCCATTTGTATTATGTTAGCACCTTAAAGGCTGCAGCTGAGGTCATAGCCCCATTGTGGTAGGCACTGTAAAAACACCTAATGAGAGACAGGTTTCAGAGTAACAGCCGTGTTAGTCTGTATTCACAAAAAGAAAAGGAGTACTTGTGGCACCTTAGAGACTAACCAATTTATTAGAGCATGAGCTTTCGTGAGCTACAGCTCACTTCATCAGATGCATATCGTGGAAACTGCAGCAGACTTTATATATACACAGAGAATATGAACCAATACCTCCTCCCACCCCACTGTCCTGCTGGTAATAGCTTATCTAAAGTGATCATCAGGTGGGCCATTTCCAGCACAAATCCAGGTTTTCTCACCCTCCACCCCACCATCAGGAGAGTGAATTTGTGTGGGGGGGTGGAGGGTGAGAAAACCTGGATTTGTGCTGGAAATGGCCCACCTGATGATCACTTTAGATAAGCTATTACCAGCAGGACAGTGGGGTGGGAGGAGGTATTGGTTCATATTCTCTGTGTATATATAAAGTCTGCTGCAGTTTCCACGATATGCATCTGATGAAGTGAGCTGTAGCTCATGAAAGCTTATGCTCTAATAAATTGGTTAGTCTCTAAGGTGCCACAAGTACTCCTTTTCTTTTTGCTAATGAGAGACAGTTAGCCCAAAGTGACTGCAATTGAAATAGACAAGACAGACCAAAGGAGGCAGAAAGATCTTATTTTCATTTTACAGTTGGGGAAACTGAGGCCGAGAGCAATGAATTGATTTGCCCAGTGCTAAATGGGAAATTTAGTGGTAGAGGTATGAATTGAACATTTGATTTTGTCCCGAACTGGAATGAAAACAAATATTTTTAAATGGCCTTTGAAGCAGGATTTCCTAAAAATGTCAGTCTCAGAAAATGTTTGGTTTAGAATTCCGAAATGTTGTCTGGAATTTTAGTTTATGTGGGTTTTTTTTTCACTTTTATATTATTTTCACACTCTTGCATAGCGTGCCTGTAATAGGAGGGCATCACATGGCTCAGTCCATTACAGAAATGGGTGCTAATTGTGCAGCTCAGAGATGGATCCAACTCTTTCCTAGTTTGGGGTGTTCGGGTCTGGGGTTAGATATCTGGGGGTTTTGTAATACACATCACAGAAGAGAAGAGTGAGGGGGGATTTGATAGCAGCCTTCAACTACCTGAAGGGGGGTTCCAAAGAGGATGGAGCTAGACTGTTCTCAGTGGTGGCAGATGACAGAACAAGGAGCAATGGTCTCAAGTTGCAGTGGGGGAGGTCTAGGTTGGATATTAGGAAACACTATTTCACTAGGAGGGTGGTGAAGCCCTGGAATGGGTTACCTAGGGAGGTGGTGGAATCTCCATCCTTAGAGGTTTTTAAATCCCAGCTTGACAAAGCCCTGGCTGGGATGATTTCATTGGGGATTGGTCCTGCTTTGAGCAGGGGGTTGGACTAGATACCTCCTGAGGTCTCTTCCAACCCTGATATTCTATGGTTCTATAATCACTACTGCTGTCATGTCATAACAGAATAGTTAGAATATCCTATTATTTTTATTTTATTTTCAAAATCATTAAAGGCAGCTGTTTCTTAGTACTGATTGAAGCATCTTCTCTTCTTGATAAAAGTGTTTTCTCTTTGGGTTGTAATGAGACAGCAAGACACTTTGACAGAATGTCAAAGACACTGTTCTGCAGTCTAATACCTGTCCCATCCTTTCTGCATAGTGACTTTTTGGGTCTGAGGAGATTGCATATACATACATATATATATTATAGGGCACGCATACCTTCTATCTAATCTAATCTATCTATCTATCACCTACAATCTTCTTAGACCCAAAGACCCGCTATGTACCAAGGATGGGACAAGTATATTTGTTATAAAGTTAATTTCATGCCGTTGCAAGGTGCCAGGCTGCTATCTCTGGGGAATGGAACCTTCTATTTATCCACAGAGCAGGTGGCAGTCATGAAACATCTGCTTTCAACCCACAAGCCCTGATTCAGCCAGTCTCTTCAGAAAGCTTGGAAACCTCTTAGAATCTGGCTCAAATTTTGGGTTTAAACCCCAGACTAAGCAAAGTCTATCTGGATTGCGGTTAGATGCACACACTTACGGTACTGCACCCCTATACACACAACTATTGTTTTACAATATAGCTTTGGTGTAAAAAGACTGCAACTCCTGCTAAAATAATTGAGAGTTGCACCTATTTACACAGGGCTTAACTTGGCCCAGCATAGCCTGTAAACAGGAAAAGAGCATGGAAAAGATTCCTACAGCTTTCCATTCGCCCATCTACTATGTGTGCTCTTTACCTATGGATAGAGGTGGGAGAAGGTTCCTGATTGGAGCTGGGGCAATAAAGGAAACACATTTTGCTATTTATCTGCTCAAACTCAGCAACAAATGGTGATTTAGAAGCATCCATGACTCTTTCACAGTCACTTTCTGTGAATGCTCAACCTTTCCCAATGCTCAAGAAAAGTGAATGTTTCATGCAAATATTCACCCTACCAGAATTGAAAATAATTTATCTGCTTGCAAAATTCACACTGCTCCCTTGAGTCAGACCTTGTCTATACACAGAAATGGTGCCAATTTCAGTAAATCGGTTTTAAATAATCATTTTTCTATTTTCCTAGTGGCAAGGAGCCCTAACCATGGACCAGCACACCATTGTGCTAGGCGCTGTACAAACACAGAACAAAAAGACAGTCCCTGCCCTCAGGAGATTACAATCTAAGTATAAAACATGAAACAACAGATGGATACAGACAGATGGGGGAGCATATGGAAAAATCACTTCCTTTAGTTAAATAGGTGCACATTTTTTATGTAAGTGTCAGAGTGATTTGTATATTCATTTGTGACATTCACCCTTGGAATGTTATGTGGACCAACAACCATTTGCTGAAGAAAATTGCAAATGACTTTGGATAAATCTGATTATTTTGTGATCATCCAGCTATGGGGAGGTGGTGGTGGGGGTGGTGGTGGGAGTTCAAATCCATCAGTTCATTCAGCTCATCTTAGCTCATCTTACAAAATATGGGTGAGGTTTGCACTGATCTAACTGTGCTCCCTCTCCCATCAGTGGTAAAATTCCCATTGTTTTCAGTGGGAGCAGAGTTATACTAATGCTGAATGCTTTTGAAAATTCCATCCTCAATATCTGACTGCATTGCCTAACTGTGTTGCTGCACTGGCCAGACAGGAGACATCTCCAGCTCTCTGGAGATTATACGAGTTATGCACCGTCAATTTGTAAGAAAATACACATTTGTCGGTCTCCCACACCTTGCTGTGCAGCACATTGTTCCTGATCAGTTTTCTACCTTTCATTTCTCAGTTTTTACATCCCCATGAAACTGTTCCAATCGAAGTCATAACCCTCTGAGCTCTGGAAGGTTGAAATCAGGGGAGGAAGAAAGGAATGCAAATGCAGTGGATAGAAAAGAAAATTGATGAGCTGGGATCATGTAGGATCTATCTACTTATCAGGCCTCTCATCATCACATCTGAGCTCCTCATAATGTATTTATCCTCAGGACACTTCCAGGATGTAGGTGTAACCCACACATCTCCTGGGTGTGGTGCTGTGTCCCATCAAGTGGCCCTAAAGCCACTTAGAAAGAGATTAATGAGTCTGCTGTACAGCCTTAGCTAACAGCCACATGGCTTTTAGCTCATGCATTTAGCTTCAGAGGTCCCAGGTTTGATCCTGCCTGACAATAACTGGGGTCTATCAGCCTTACATACGGAAGTGTTATTATCCCTGTTTTATAAGCAGAGAATGCTAAGGGATTTGCCTAGGGTCCTATAGGAAATCTGTGGCAGAGGAAGGACTTGAACCAAGGTCTCCCAAGTCCCAGATTACTGGGCTAACCACTGGATCACTCTTTCTCTCTGGGTAATGCTATAGCTCTTTTAAAAGAGTAGCCCATCCCTGTTTGGTAGCCCACTGCAGGACCTTACTAAAGCAAAATGGGCTATTAAAAGAAGAGCAGGCCCTCCTAGGTCCTGCTGGGGTAGGGCCGTGCTGCAGGGGACAGGACCAAAGAGGTTTAACAAAATCCTGCTACCTTTGAACACAGGGTTATTCACACCATGCCAGCTTTTGAGCAGCCATAGTCAGTGAATGTCTCTTTCGTACTTTCTCCTCCTTCAACAAAATTCCCAGCCGGATCCAGAAGAACACAGGACTTGCCAGCCTGGCTCACAGCCAGGTCAATATCCTGTCTCTGATGATGGTGCACACCAGTTCTTTGGAGGAAGGTGCAAGTACTCTAAAATGGAAAATTATGGAGTAATCTCCCCATAACCCCATCACTTAGTAGTTGGCTTAGTCACTGAAGAGAGTCTGTATTTCTTTTTAATCATATAGTCATGGATGTTCCTATTATCTATATAAATATGCAGATCTTTGTTGACTGCTGCTAAGTTCTTCCCGTAAGTGATATCTTGAGGCAGAGGGTTCCACAGGCTAATTTTGGTTGGTGTAAAACAATATTTCATGAGTTTAGTTTTGATTTATCTTTCACTCTCTTTTGTTCCTCCTCTTCCTCTCTCTCTCTTTTCTCCACTCTTTCCCTTTTTCCTCTCTCTTCCTCTTCCCCTCCATTTATCACCCAAGTGCATCGTGAGATGTTCAAAACTCACCACCGCCTGTTTCCCTCCTCCCCCCACCCCGCAAGAAAACATTGCACCAGCATCAGAGGGGCACTTACTTTCCCTGAGGTAACTGAGGTGAGACAACAGAACTTCTGTGTTGTAAAGGGAGGTGGCTCGGAGGAAACCTTCTTTGTTCATTTTGCACAGTTCCTTGCCGTCCATGTTCTGGAAGAGGGATGTGTCAATCTCCATTAATCCATACTCCTTTATAGCCCACTCCAGCCACTGGCGCACGTGTTCCTGGGTCCACAAGGTGGGATCTGGCAGAAGAAGAGACAGCTGGTAAATATGCCCAAAGGGACAGCCTGTCATAGGAGTGTCATGCTATCAGTCAGTTAGCCCAGTAATAATGTTAGCAATAGAGCAGATTTCATCTACACATCTCAAAGGTGGGAAAGTATAATTAATTCTGGTTTACACATGGGGAAACTGAGGCACAGAGCAGCAAGGGACTCATCCCTAGTGAGATAATGAATTAATAGCAGAGCCAGGAGTAGCATCCAACTCACTAGGTTTGCACTCAGATGCACTATCTCCCGGGCCATCTTTGTAGTAGCTGATTTATGACTCACCTCTTTGAATAAAAAGCTCATCCCTTTGAAGAGATGCACTCGTCACACCGTCAGGTCCTTTTAAACTGCACAGCTATAGCAGGGATATGGAAGTCACTCAGCCTGTCCTGAGTGCATTACAAATTCCTAATAGATGGCCTTTTAAACTTTGAGAAGGGTGGTTATTATGGTCAGCAAAGGGAGGCTGAAAAATTCTTGCCTAAACAGCTCTGTTAACCATGTATCTGAGTCACGTTTGCTGACTCAGCTGACAAACACAAGTTTTCAACCCCATTAGCTTTGCAAAACCAACATAGCTATTGGAGGGTGAGCTGGATTCTATACTGTCTCGTGCATCGTTGTCAATTGTCAATTAAGGTCCAGTTGCAGAATTGTTATTAGTGGCAAAGATGGAAGAGGCGGATGGAATTCAGCTGGAGGTGTCAGCAACTATGTTGAGAGTTTGCTGCACCGGCAGTTACAAAAGGAAATCATCCTTTGAGTTTTAAGATGATGGGTTGGATCAAAAAGTCCCAGAGAGAATTAAACATGCCAAGCCTTGATACCGTTTATACAGAATCATTTTCAGAGACTGTCAGATTCTTCCTGTGCTATTTTTCTCATGTTCCCTCATCTGGAAATTTGAGCCGCGAATTAGGTTCTCTTGCAAAATTACTTGAATTTAGGGAGTGGTCTTTGCCCAGACTCTGGGTCCTATCACCCTGGAATTTTGGATCTGGGCCTGTCCTTTACATCTGGCACCTCTCTCTATGAGGGACTCTATTCAAACACTCAAGAACTTTGGCGGAGTTTGGCTATAGACTAGAACTTGATTGCATGACCACGCCTCGCCTGGCAATTCCTGCTTTTGATGAGACTGGAAGTATCCAGCATCACAGTTTCCTGCCACTTCCATTTCTGGTCCCTCCAGCCCTAGAATATCCAGAGATGTGGGGCACAAATCATGGCTGGGTGTTTAGCACAGTTTGGGGGATGGGATTGGCTGGCATCCCATGCCACCCAAGCATCCCCTTATACAGAGGGCATCATCTAGCAGCTGCATCTGCTGGGTTTCAGGGCTGCTTCGTACCAGAGTGAAATGGCAATGGAAAATCACTCCAGAAAATACTAAAAATAAGTAGTGAGATTTACTTACCTACTTCTTAATAGCACCTGAGCTCTGTAAAACTGAATATTAACTACGTAAGTTACTATCCTTCACTGTTAATTTACTTTCTGCATTTCCTCTGAGTTTAGGCAATGAAAATACCCTGATCAGCTGCACTTCTGTTTCCATCCACTTTCTTGCCATTTCACTTTCAAGTTCTGGAGAAAGTTGGCCTTTCGGTTGTAAATATTGAAGGAGAATGTTTATTTAGTTAGTTTTGTAAGATCCCTACATTTAGGGCCCAGGGTGACCTGACAGAATTCGGGAAACATTTTTCTAAATCTCAGGCATGTTCATTAGCAATGTCGGGAGAAGATTCTAGAGAGTTCCTTTGGGTCGTTTGTCTATGTTGATGCTGAAAACATGTCCTTTCCCGTCATTCTGCTTAGGTCATTTGCCTTTCTGAGGGTAAAATTCACCCCATGCAGAGGCTTAACTGGGCTTAAATGGGACCTTGAGCACAGGGGTCAATCTTTTATTGGCTTTCCCTCTCTTACTGCATTCAGTTCAAGCATCTTGTCCTTATTCCAAACGGTAAACAAATGCACTGGAATTGTCATCTGTTCATGGTCAAGTCAGTTCATGAACCGAAACCAGAGCTAAATTTGACAAATACACCTCTTTCTGCCGATAAATTGGAAAGAATTCAGAGAAGAGCCACGAGAATGCTTAAAGGATTGGGGAACATGCCTTACAATGATAGACTCCAGTAGCTCAATCTGTTTAGCTTAACAAAGAGAAGGTTAAGGGGTGACTTGATCATAGTTTATCAGTACGTGCATGGGGAACAGACTGGCAGAAAAAGGTCTAACAAATCCAGAGGCTGGAAATTGAAGCGAGACACATTCAGATTAGAAACAAGATGCAATTTTTTTAACACTGAGGACAATTAACCTTTTGAACAATTTACTAAAGATTGTGGTGGATTCTCCATCACGGGCCATTTTAAAATTAAGATTGGATTTTCTCTGGTTCAAACAGGAAATAACTCAGAAAAGTCCTGTGGCCTGTGTTACACAGGAGGTCAGTCTAGACGATCACAATGGTCCTTTTTGGCCTTGGAATCTATGAATCTATGAACAGTTCATTAGCTGCATCCTTCAGAACACAGGGGGAATCCTGGTCCCACTGAAATCAATGGAAGTTTTGCCAGTGACGTCAATGGGGTGAGAACTTCACTAATACAGTTTCCTTCATAGGGAAGTTCCTATGCTAAAGTGCTTATACACAGAGAGTTTCCAAACTATACAGGGGAAAGATGCCCTCCCCTTCCAAGCATAAATTCTGCAGGTTCCCCACAGCAGTGATTCCCAAACCCCTGATCATCTGAATGGATTTTATATTCCCTGTTACATTTGGATAGGTACAGTTAGATATTGTATACGGCCACACCGCTGCTTGGGAATTTTCCAACAGAATTGTTTTTTGATAGAAAATATTTTGAAATTTTCTGATTTTTCATTGGAAATATCAAAGCAAACTATTTCATTTTTAGTCAGTTCTACAATAAAGTGCATCTGCCTAAGGTGCTTTGAGCCTCATGGGAGATGTAGATCAGTGTTTCAGGTTCCCATTCAATTCTATGAGCTGGGCATCCTGGCCAGACTACATCACCCATGGTGCACCACAATTTCCCCTCTGACCAAGCTGCGTGGTGCATCATGAGAATCACATTGGTTCAAGACACTGAAACAAAATACTGGAGTTCCCCACAGGACGGAAAGCCCAATTTTTGCTTAGCTTTATACGGTTATTAATACAGAGAACTCAGCAGAGAACCGATAACTCTCCCCCACCCTCCCTGTTAAATCAAAGATGGACAGTGGCGGAAAGAGATTAGAACACAAATATTGTGATGCCGACGGTACCTGCTGGGACGATGACTCTCCTCTCATTGGTGGTCATGTTTGGGGGAGGGCCATTCTTTTCATCCATGTAGGTGCTGTAACTCATCGGGTTGGACTCTGTCCCCGTGCCCACCAGTTTGCTGCATTTGTTAATGCTGCAGTCTACCGGCGACTCCCTGAAATGAGAAAGGAAGCAGACATCTCGTCAACATTATCGTTGCTGACCCTTCCTCCCTGCTGAAGCAAAACGACAGGGTGTGTGTGTGGGGGTGTCACAGAAATGGCAGTGGAGGGGGAGCAAGTCGTAGGTCAGAAACAGGGGGAGAGTCTAGAGGGTACCTTGCACTTCTGTATCACCTGTCACGTGACAATCCCAGGTAATCTACACACCAGAAACCTCACAGCAGGAGCATGTTAATTATTAATCTATTCAACCAAAGGATAAACTCAGGCATGTAGCATCCTGGTATTCAGGTGTGCTGAGCACCCCAAATTCCAGCTGGCATCAATGGCAGCTGCAGGTGCTTAGCACCTCTGAAAAATCAAGCTCCAAGTGCCTTGCTTGAGATCGTATAGTAAGTCAGTGGCAAAGCTGGGATCCCAATAGCCCAGATTCCAAGTCCTCTAGCCACTGGCCATGCTACCTCCCTATGAAAGTCTTCCCCTCCTCCCTTCACATGAAGCAGTGAGCTCCAGCCAATGTCACATTGCGTTACCCTTACTGGAAACGTCCTTCATTGCTTGATATCACGTTAATGTCTGCAGTAAAGTAGATATAACTTGGTGTTAGAAGCCCCCAGTTGGTTTGTCTCACCCACCAGTTGTGCGGTGTCATAACCTTGATGGTCAGCTCGTGGGAGACAAGAACTGTCTGTTGTTGGTTTGGTTGGTTGGGGGCTGTTTTTTTTACTGTGTGTCGCTCCAGCACCTAGCACAAGGCTTTAATCTTTGACTAGTACCTGTAAGCGCTAAATAATAAGAAATACAGCACTCCCTCCCCATTTTGTTATTAAAGGCCACAGAATGTCCACACTGGAAACACGGAGCTACAGAATGCTCCAGGAAGATAATAAAAACGTGCTAATGATAATTTATATTATTGCAGTGCCTAGAGATTCGGGTCTCATCACGCTAGGTGCTGTCCATGTAACCCACTGGCAAATGCGTGCTGCAGGTCCCCTCCTGTGCTGATCTGCAGAGGATATCTGTCCATTACAGCCGCTAGCTAAGAAGCCTGCACTGCAGTAGCTCATGCTGTAGAGATTCCCCAGTTTAATTCTTGGTGTGTCAGGGATGGCAGCCACATATCTGCAGTCAGAGGCAGTCCCTGGCCGACGAGTTCATGAGGTAAATAGAGAAGAGGGAGTTGCCATCAGTTTACAGATGGGAACTGAGGCACAGTGAGATTAAGGCCCAGATTTTTAAAGGTATTTAGGCCCTGTGGTTCTCAGGGTTGCAGTGCCTAACTGATTTATGAACCTAAGTCTCATTTTCAAAAAGGATTTAGGCACTTCGGAGCCAAAATCTCATTAACAATCAATGACTTTTAGGGTTGGAGGTGCCAAAATCACTATTGAAAATAAGACAGAGGCTCCTAAATCAGCGAGGCTTTGAAATGCTGAGCACAAAAATGCTTAAATACCTTTAGAAATCAGGGCTTAAGTGTGTGGCTGAAGCAAGGGTTGAACCCGGATCCCCGTCCAGTGACTTATCCACATGACCATCCTTCCTCTTTACCAATAGTGCAAAGAAACACGCAAAGAAGTGCTTTGGGAGGAAGCTACTTACTGCAGGGTAAAGAACATGCCAGTGCATTCATCTCGTCCTGGGAGCCAGTTGGGAGGGTTTTCCAATATAGAACAGTAAATGAGTTTGTTTCTGAATCTAACGGAGGGTGGGGGAATTACTGAAGTTCAGTGATCATGACTGGGAGATAAATACTCCACTGAGAGATTCTAAGGCAGATGGTAATTTTTTCCTCATGTCTTGCTCGGGGAATGTGGCTTGAAAATGGAAATAAGATGTATAACTTACACATGTTTGAGTTTAAGGTTTTACTATTTCGCCTACTGTTTTTCCAGGCAGAGAACCAAAATCCACCTTCGGAGAGGCAAACTGCTGAAGGTTTAATGTCCCATGGCAGCCAGAGCAAGGTCTGAGCAAATGCTGGGATGTCAGGCTTTTCAGAGAGTCTGAGCACTTCCCACTTGCTGCAGAAATACTCGGTGTTGGGTGTTAAATGTTGCATGTACTGGGAGCAAGAACGGTCCTGTTTGAAGGAGACTAGAGGAGCATCCAGACTTGAGCTTTAGGACCCAATCCAGTACAGCGCTGATGGGCTCTAGGAGGGCCTGGCATCCTCCACTCTCATCGGCTTCAATGGTTGTTGAGGGGGTTCCACATCTTTCAGCAACTGGACCTTTCAGCTCAGACTTTAATGGCCCATTTGATGGGCCTCATCCAAACCCCCAGATCCTCACACTCCCAGATTTGAGGAAATTTCAATTTCAGGTGAAATCCTCGCTCTCACTGATCTCAGCAGAGTCAGGATTTCACCCCTGGGATCTACCATACTTCTTACACAGCCTCTGTCACAGTGCTGTCTGGTTGGCCAGTATCCATATAATGGACTGACCCAAACCCCACAGTACTGTATTGCATTTCCCTTGGAAAACATTCCTCTCATAGAATCATAGAATATCAGGGTTGGAAGGGACCTCAGGAGGTCATCTAGTCCACCCCCCTGCTCAAAGCAGGACCAAGCCCCAATTTTTGCCCCAGATCCCTAAATGGCCCCCTCAAGGATTGAACTCAGAACCCTGGGTTTAGCAGGCCAATGCTCAAACCACTGAGCTATCCCTCCCCCCAAAGCGGAGCTCTGACTTGAGCTTTTCTCTTGCAGATAATAGAGCAATAATATATACGTGTGTGTGTTCATCTCTCTCTCTCTCCCAGATTTGCGCCTGTGAATATCTCTCTTAGAATCTAATCTGCATTAGATATAAACACATCCAGGTGCTTTTTAATAGAGTAAACCAACACTCCTACTTATGCTATCAGCTCCATAGAGAAGGGAGGGTTTCTTTATTCTCTTTGCAACATGCCATGCATGGCAATGATGCTGTATACCAGTGTATCATTAATAATGATGACAATGTTGTAAGATGGCTCCAAAGCATTTTCATTATGATTTTGCACCTGGCAAGCACAGACCTCTTCCCCAGCCAAAAGTCCAGCACTGGGGGGGCATTGTTGGTAGAAGCTATGCATTTACCCAAGCTGGTATTTGGCAGGAGAACATAAACAACCCATCTTTTGAGAAAAATGCCATGAATTCATTAATGATTATAAGTGGGCAGGACCTTACTTTAATCACCACTCTCTGCACAGCACCCCTGAACACCATGCTGGACATTAGCTCAGTGACCAACCCAGTGTTCCCCAACCAAATCACATTTGCAACACCTGGATTTCCCGTGAAGGTCTCCCTCCAAGTATTGTCCCAGCCTGGCCTTTTCTAAGACAGGGAATTTGACATGATCCCAGCAGAAGGTGGTGTAGCTGCAAGCTACACAAAGAGGAATGCAGTAGAGAAGCAGGAGAGCCATTCCCAGTTAATAGTTTATTCACTGATCACAGCCCCATCCTTCGTTCACTAACTACCCATGAGCAGACTTAGATTTTTTATCAATTTGTTCGTAATTCAGAATTGTTTATGTGATTCTATTTCAGGCATTGGGTTGCTCCTTGGTTGTACCGGGAGTCTGGGGCTTCAAGCTTTCCAGTGGCTACACAATCCAGAATGAACGGTCTGGGCTACGCCCTGAGCAGGTGTAGATCAGCATCAGTCTGCTGAGTTCAGTGGAGGTAGGCCCATTTGTAGGAGTCCTTTTGTGGGCACTCACTATGGAAGGAGGGAGCCCAAAGAGCACGGGGCTGTGCGGATCCCAACACCCTTCGTCCCGACAGCAACGTTCAATTTCTGCTCCTTCCAAGAGGACATCGGGAGCTCAGTGTTTGGGGAAGTGTTAGGCTGGCCTCGCCAAAGCAGACAAGCAGCTACCCTGGCATTGACAAAGAGCTACTCTGTGCAACCTCACCCAGAGCTTCAGATATGTGGAAACAAAGCAACCACTGTACCAGGGCCTCTGTCTAGGAATCACCCTGAGCTTGAGCAACTTAAGGGATTCCAGTGATTTCAGAAACTCACTCAGCAGGAGATTTCCACTTTTTTCTCTCCTTTTCCTCTCCCCTCTTAACGCTTCTCCCTTCTCTCCTGTTCCTACTTCTTTCATCTTTTTTTTTATTCCTCTCCCCACATTATGTCCTTTTGTCTCTTCTCCCCTCTCCTCCCTGTTATTCATCTTTCCTTCTCCTTCCCCTCCTGGAGGAAATGTTTGGGATTATGGTCTCTTCCCCAACGTTCAAAAGTTCTGTCTGGAATCTGAAGGGGATCTTCCCACTACATTACACTCTCCTTGCCCCCTTCTCATTCTCTCTTGGACTTGTATACCCTCTTTATGTTTGTACAGCAGAGCCTGGATCATAATTGGTGTATCTGGCCACTGCGATAATGCAAATAAAATAATCAGAATACGAAGGTGTATAGAAAAAGGGCAAAGGATGAACAAGAAGAGACCAGAGAGAGAGGGAGAGTGCAGAGATGAAAGAAGAGTGATGTTAGACACAAGTGCATGAATGTTGACAAACCCCCCATTCTTACAGAGAAACAGAATGATAGGAAAAACACAAACCAATTCTCAAACACAGGTTCCTCACTTAGATTGTACTAATCCTGAATGTAGTGAGTCAAATGAGCACATCTCGTTATATCATCTCCGAATCCAAGAGCCTCAAGAATATTTGATCTCATAACACTCCTGTGCAGGACAGAAGAATTATCCTCATTCTAGGATCAGAAACTGAGTCACACCGCGATTAAGTGACTTGGCCAAAGTCACACAATGAGTCTGTGGCACAGGTGAGAACCAAACCCAAATCTCTAAAGCCCCAGAATCCTAAACACACTATGTAAACAGGCAGCTTGTGTGTTTAAATCCTCATTTGAACTAGAGCTGGTCTGAGCTCTAAACTTTACAGCTAGAATTAGATTTGAATTTCCCTATAGTTGAAGAAGGGAAGCGGGAGCAGATACCAGCAATATCATAAGATCAGATGGTTGATGGGTCAAACCTATCAAGTTCAGATCCAAAGTTCCTTGTGATTTGGATCTAGTGGTAGAATTCAGGCCAATCTCTGGTTTATATGATGGACTGAAACACCCTAAGAAGAGATTCACTTTTGGAAAATGGCCTACACTGTGTGAAGGACAGAGGAAAAGGTGCATCAGGATAGATGGAAAATGGGCGATAGAAAAGAAACGGTGCATCAAAGTCAATGACAAAACACCCATTGACTTCAGTAGTGCGGGCTCAGAACCTAAGACTGTTCCCTTGTGGTGTGCTACTTAAGCAATATTTGCAGAACTAAAGGGGGTTCAAAAACGGGTGACAATAATGATCAAGGGCCTGGAAAAGCGCTCATATGAAGAGAGATGGAAAAGACTGGGATTGTTTAACTTAGCAAACAGATGAGGAAGGGGACCTGATAATAGTATATAAAAGTCTTTTGCTCTTTAACACAACAACAACAAAGTAGTATGAAGAAACCACATGGGCACAGCGGGGTCCCGATAACAGTGTTTACTGACCATACCCAACATTCAAGGACTAGTTACATATACACCCAAGGCTCTGCAAGGCTTCTAAAACAGAACACAGTGAGCGCCCCTAGAGGGCTCACATACTAGTTAAAGGGAAACTGCTATCACCAGCAGGAGAATGAATTTGTGTGGGGGGGTGGAGGGTGAGAAAACCTGGATTTGTGCTGGAAATCACTTTAGATAAGCTATTACCAGCAGGACAGTGGGGTGGGAATAGGTATTGTTTCATATTCTCTGTGTATATATAAAGCCTGCTGCAGTTTCCACGATATGCATCTGAGGAAGTGAGCTGTAGCTCACGAAAGCTCATGCTCTAATAAATTGGTTAGTCTCTAAGGTGCCACAAGTCCTCCTTTTCTTTTTGCGAATACAGACTAACACGGCTGTTACTCTGAAACCTGCTATTCATATACACTTCAGCGAAGAGAAAACAGGAAAAGTGTAATAAGTTCAGGGAGTCCTTTTGTTTTACTTAGAGACAATTTTGTGGCAACATTTATTATGCCATAAAATGAGCTGCCGGAACCTTAATGATATTTTAATATTTCAGGGGATGTTTTCAAAGCATTGATTTGATCATTAGCCAAGCAAAACTCATTAACATCAGTGGGAATTACACAGCTAAATTCCTCCACACACATGCACATACCAAGCACTTGGACATTCTACCCCACTTTATTTATGTGATTAAATTGATACTATTGTCATGAAATTCAGAACTCGCATGTCGGAAAGGCCACCCTCTGCTCTCGGTTACAGTGATGTAATTCATGATAAATCACTAAAGACAGCAAGAGGTTTGGGATTTTTGTGTTATGGGTTATTATTTGTATTTAGAGCTAGTTTGAAAAACTGGGCTTTTTTGGTGATAATTTTGGTGACCAAATCCTTCCATTTTTCCCCGTCACTGAACTTCAAACTTTTCCATTGAAATTTGGAGCAGCTGATTGAAAAGCAGGATGCACGTTTCATGCAAAATTGCTGCAAAACACTCATCCTGGTTTTCCTTCATTGAAATTCAACATTTCAATGAACACTTTTGTTAAAAAAAAACACCCACATTTTGGAAAAAATTAACCAGCTGTATTTGTATTCTGGCAGTGCCCAAAGGCCCCAGCTGAAATTGGGGTCCTTTGTGCTGTACAAATACATAGGAAGAGATCACCTCTTTCCCAACTTGCTTACAATCAAACCAGACCAAAGAGACAAAGAGGAGGAGAAAAGAAAGATTGTCTCCCCTAGTTACAGGTGGGGGGACCTGATGCTAGAACAAGGCATGTTAGAACAATGCACAGAGCGGTTTAATGGAGGGCTGGCTGGAAAACAAGAATTCTGTTTTGCAAAATAATATCAAGGTTTCAAACATGTTTTCATTCTGCAGCAGAATGAAACAGAGACCTTTAGACATTTTTTTCCAGCCTAGCCAGGGGTATGGCACTTGCATGTAATGTGGGAGACGCACATTGAAATCCAAGCTCTGAAGCAGGCAGAGAAGACACTTGAACATGGCTCTCCCATGCCAGTACCCTAAACACTGAGCTAATGACTATTTGGGGTTGGGTCTCTGTCTTCCTCTCCGCTGCCACGAGATTCTGTCCTGGACCTGAGAAACATTTCAGTTTCACTAAAAAAATTGTGACCAGTTCTAATTAAATGATTTACGCATTAAATCTGTGGAAGACCTAGGGATGGAATCCCCATTTCTTGAGTGACAAGTCAATGTTTAACCACAAGTCCATCCTCCCTCCCTGATGTGTAAGGTGGTCTAAGAGGCTGAAGAATGTTACATTTTCCACATTGGCCTTTAACTGCTCCACATTCAGACATATTAACCACTGCAGAATGTGACTGTGCCAGCGGAGACTTGCCAGCTACGTGTGACGGCAAGCACATATTTTGTGGCTGCATAAATTGCACCCAGATTTGAAAATTTAGCTTGAAACTTTCCCAAAGGATCCATTTCCCAAATCCTGCAGTGGCATTTTGAGCCCGGTGTCTCGCCAAGAATATAGGTCTTGAGCTGCCACTGATTGAAAGTGCAATATATGCGATTACATAGATGCCAAATGTATGGGAAGCATTTCCAGCCCCTGTTTCGGAATGAACTGGGCAGATATGACTTGCATTGAAAAGCTTGTTCATCTTGCAATGGTCTTTGCAGGCTAAAAGGACCACTGAGGTTGTATTCTATCTGATGGGAGGATGGACATGCAGAGATCCTTCCCATAGATCCCTGATCTTCCGAGACCCCTGCTCCCATCCCACCTGCAACTCATCTCCTTAAACCGCACCAGTCGGGCCTGTCTCTAGTTGCTAAGAAAAGAAATAAAAGGGAAAGCTGGACATGGTCACTTACCCCCATCCAGCTCCCTCCACTGTCAGGAATCATATAGCTTAATAACTCCCTAGAGAATACAAGCCATTCTCCCGTCAAGCAGCAAATGCTATTGCGTCAAGCACAGGTGAAGCGCAGAATAAAGGCTGCTCTCTCTAACAAGGCAGCTGGAGCCTGGTAAGAGGGCGCACTTGAAAAACAAGAGAGAAAAAGGCAGTGACAGAGGGGTGGGAGGAAGGTTTTATTATTCAGTCCACAGTTCGAGTTCATCTGTATTGAGGCTGGCATTCGCTGCTCAGATGGTGTGTCAGTTTTGGCAGGCAGCTGATGGGCGGAGCAGCGGGGTGACTGGAATGGCCCAAGCCATGACAATGAGCTGTGATGGAGACTGGGGGACAGGGCAAATCTCTCAGTCGTGAGTAGGTGGGTCTTCTGTCTAGTAGTGGACTGGGCCTCCAATCTCCTCAGTGGTTGTAAGCTCTCAGCTTAACACACCCTGCCCAAGAGTTGGGTACCCCATGGAGAGGTATAAAGGGGTTCCTACCCCTCCTTATGCCCCTGTGGGTCATGTAGTCCAAGTCACCATCTAAGCCAACTCAGCCATCTCAGAACCTATCAGTGAACTAATCATAAGACAAAACAGTCAAACCTTCTGTCCAGCATAGTGCACAAATCTTCATCCCACATGAAGACATGTTTTTATGCCAGCTGCATGCTCCATACTGCCACTGTTTTGTTATGGGCTATGTGAACCTTGTTTCGGGTTGAGATAAAACCTCATTGAGATTGAGGGTGTACACTCACGCTTCAATTCACTGTAATGATGACCCCTACCTAAGACAAAAGAAGCACGTGAACCCACCCAGGAGCTTTTGCTGAGTATTGGTTTGGGCAAGGGTGTATGTGTAAGGAAAGGCAGAACAGACAAAAACCTGGGACAGACTGAGCGAGAGAGCCAGCCTGAAAGAGTGCTGAAAGCATGGTTTCTGACCCTGGAAGAAACCTGAGGAGAGGTTTTTGGGTTGGGTATGCAAGCTGACAAGAATGTTCTTGGTGCTGTAAGTTAAAGAAGCTCTTTCCTGCTATATGATTCCTTCTGCAGTCAGAGAAACAGGACTTTGTACATTCTTTGTAAATAAACAAAACTGCATCAAAGAAATACCTGACTATTACCAATTCCTCCTCCTAACTGGAACAACCTACTAGACCTCAAATTTTTTGGCTAGTCACTTGGGTCAAAAGGAGGAACAGTATATTATAAATTATATTTTAGGCTACAGTGGTAAGATTATGCTAACCTGCTTGCATTTGCCGGATCCATTCTATTGCTTCCATTCCTCTGGAAGGATGAGATTCCCCAGAACACACCTGCTATTCTATTTTTACTCTGCACTTGGGACTCCCATTCTGTATTCATAAACATTGGTGCAAAACTGGTCGGACGACCCTCTCCCCACCCCACCCCGCCATCGGCAGGAAGGGACAAGCTTTTGAGCTTCACAGAGCTCTTCCTCAGGTCTGGAGAAAAACTCTCTGAATCTTGAAACCTTGTCCTTTCCACCAACAGAAGTTGGTCCAATACAAGGTATTATTTCACCTACTTTGTCTCTCTCATATCCTGAGACCAACATGGCTACAACAACACTGCAAACATATCTCTACTCTGCACTTACAGGGCAAACCCCACATACACGGCAGTACCAGATCTTTAGCTACAGTTGCCTGTCCCCAGAGATTTAAAAGTGGTAGGCAGCAGGGCTTCCTGTTTCAAATGTAGTTCATTGTAAGGCTCTTCTTAGAAACCAAGGTTTTAAATCGAAATGAACAAAAGGAAACATTTTGATTGACACAATTTGATTGTTCCCCCTGATTTTCAGTTTATAAACATTTTGCGAGATTTCAATGTTTTATCCCAATTTGGGACAGGAAATTTTTTCAAAATATCTTTAAAATTCTCCTGGGACGGGACCACCACTTCCCGCCCACCTCTGACTGGACTGGCTGGAGTGTATGCAGGGTGGTGGGGCACCTAGAGTTGCTGGCCCATGCAGTTCTATAGCCATCCCGGCCAGCACTTCATTCCTGTGACTTCTTGATCATTATCATCACGGGGCACAACTATTGCCCAGGCTCTCTCTTTTTCACTGGTGGGACTTAAATGTTGTGATATTCCGCAAGACAGTGGATTTACGGCTTTTGATCACTGTACCTGGGGGAAAGTCACGTATGACCAGAGCCTCAGTATTAAATCTTACCTGAAAGAGGCACCTCCAGCCGCAGCATGGCCCCTTGAGACATTGAGTGTAGACAGAGGGGAGAGCGCCTCCTACTGTATTGCCAACGCTGTCTCCGGCAGTGCAGCATCCACTACCAGTGCTGGATTCAGCCTACATCAGTGCCTGCAACACCGGGTCGGTCCTTGGAGGCCTCTAACCCCAGCCCTAACAATAGCTATGGAGATGCAAGTTGCAAAACTGCAAGGTTCCAATCCTGTCCCCATTTAAGGCCATGACAAAACTCCCCTTGATTCCAGCGGGAACCGGATCTGCCCCTAAGTGAAGGGATGGGTTTGTATGTACACAGGCATATGGGTAATGTACAGGAGATCACTTTTGTGAGCAAGGTTTCCCTGATATAGGAACATACCAGATGGGCAGACGCACGCCTTTCCTTACCTGGATCCGTTCATATGATCATATTCCCGCTTGACATTGACCCGGACCGGCTGATTGATCCACTCCTGCTGGGGAGGTAAAGGGTTGATTTTGTGTGGCTGGCCGTAGTCGGGGTTCCCTGAGGCCGTCATGTCCGGCTTGGGGAGGTGAGCGGCAGCACCGTACGTGGAATCGAAGAGGGACTGGTCGTCACTCACCACCGAAAGGGCCTCCTGAAGAGAAGAAACAAGAGCCCGGTGTCATGACTAAACCAGCAACTCCGATCACATTCTCCCTTTGAGTTGGCTGGCAGCTGCGAGTGCCCCACAGCTGCCAAGCCTTGCCTGAAAATGACATCTGCCAGCATCGCAGATTGAATCCAATTCTTTGGGGTCCATGAACCCTTATGCAAAACCAGTGGGTTCTTTTTCTGGTTACTCTGTGTCTGAGCAGGGCAGGAGCTGAGGTTAATTGGGTACAGTTAACTTAGGGAGCTGGGTACAGTACTCTCTTCACTGCCTGCTGCAAACTGTCCTTGAGAACCTTTTACCACCCCATTTTCAATCAGATCCCCAATTATCTGCCTGCCTGCCTCCAACTGCTCTCACTCCCGAAATAACCGAACAGCACATACAATATAGATCATCTTTAATGTGTCATTTGAAAGTCTGTATAAATTTTCATGTATCTTTTTAAAAAGTTTTGTGCAGTGTTTCTATTTTGAGGTCACTGGTGAAGGAGTAGCTTTCATTAAGAGTCAGAGTGGAGGTGATTGTGGTGTGATGAAACGTAAGTTAGTTCACATTCAAAGAGAATGATGTGTTTGTTATGTGGGAGAGATAGGACTCATGATGTACCTAGCTATTCGCTTCTAGAGCCACTTGAAAACCAGGAAATTATTTTCCTTTTTTTCCCTGCTGAAATTCAAAAATTTGACCAAAAGATTCTGACCATCAATTTCCTTGCATTTACGTGCCTTATAAATGGTGCCTGCCAAGCTAAGAGAGACTGTGGCAAATTCCTGCCTCACCCAAAGCACATCTGACAAAGTCTGCTTGCTCTTCATGTAGCTAAGTTAGCCGTGCATGTGCGAAGGCTGCTTGCTGGGCTGACAGCTGAATTGGGGACCTTCAGAGCTAAAAGCATAAGCTGCTATATAGCACAAGCTAAAAGCCAATGCTTTTCCAGCTGCAGATCTCAAAGCACTTAGCAAAGATGGATAAGCCTTTTTGGCCCTTAAGCACATGCTTTACTTTAAGCATGTGCTTTAAGTCCCCTTGAAATCAAGAAGTATTTGCCCTAATAGTTTTGCAAGTGGCTTCTACTGTCGCCATTATTACTATTTATTATTTGTGTTTCTGTAGCACCTAAGAGCCCCAGCCTGGGCAAGAAATCCATTAGGCCAGACACTGTACAAACACAGAACAAAGAGACAGTCCCTGGCCCAAGTGGCTTACCATCTAAGTATAAGACAAGAGACAACAGAGGGTTATATATATAAATGGGGGAGTGCAAGTAAACAATGAGATAATACCACCAGCATGATCAGCCATCGCTGACAGGGGTGCTGGAACAATTTGTATAGTGGGGGTGCTGAGAGTCATTGAACCAAATTGTAAACCCTATAGATGATGAAAACCACTTTAAACCAGGGGGTGTTGCAGCACCCCCAGCACCAACACCTATGATCACTGGGCAGCTTTCTCTGAGCTGAAATTAAAAGGAATCTGTGTAAAATTAAATACACACTTAATTTTCTAGCTGCCTTTACCAGGTAGGTTTGTATCTTCATACGGTGCCCCTTCGCTCATTGATTGTACTAATTTCAGAACACTTGGGGGATTGAAGATACCCCTCCAAAATACTTTCACAAGAACGAGTCAGATTTTTGTCAGAAATCTCCCCAGCAAGATTTGGGAATTCAGCCCTGGCCGATCCCAAACCCTGGTTTGTGTTAGGGATTCAAGCAGATGCATCTGTGGACGTTGTTAGTCCATTACGTATGCTGGAAATCCCCATTCCCGTCCCCTCGAGACCTTGCAAAGGCTTAATAAAACCAGTGACACTGCCAGTGTCTTTTTCTTAAAGCAAAGAGTAGGCCTTTTCATCGGCAGCGAGGATGTGGTTACTAGTCTAGTATCTGCTTTGCTGAAGCCAGGGTGTGTCAGACAGGGATTCTGAAATGACAAAGGCAGGAAGTAGCCTTCATTGGCCTCCTAGGCGCATCTCAACACAAAACTCTGGGGGTTTCCCTTTATAGCAGGAGGGCCGAGGTGAACCTTAAAGAGAACACCCAGTGCTCAGTTGCAGGCAAGAGTCGTGCGTGCCAAGGCCCAGGGTAAAGATGGTTGTAGCTGCTTAGCCCCATAATGTGAGCTGCTAAAGTCAAAGGGGATCTCGGTTGGCGGGATTCTGTGCCCTGTTACCAAATACACTTGGCAATGGAGCTGGTTGGAAAATGAATTATTTTCCCCTCTTGGACACAAATGGGGAAATTTTTTTTGGCAATTTTCAGCAGAAAATTTTGATTTTTCATCAAAACACCTGGTTCTTTTTTTGGCCAAACCCCCCAAAATGTTCAGTTTGGGAGGAGGGGTTCAGTTTTCTGGCAAAAAAAAATTGAAAATTCGAGGAAAGCAGACACTTGCCATGAAAATTTTCATTTGGTCGGAAACTCAATTTTCTGTTGAAAAAACCATTTTGATGGAAAATTTGTGCCCAGGCCTATTCATCAGGCTAAGGAAAGGTCCAGCTGAGCTCAGCTCGGGCATGGACTGATACGTTGGTTTGGATAGGACTAAATAATGGGGCAAGTCCACATTTCCTGCCATCGTAGATAATACCAGCTAAGGAGATTTATTTCCTAAGTGAGCACATTCTGTGAATGAAGAAATGACTCTCCTGTACAGGGAGCTGGTAATGAACCAGAGTTCATTACCACAGATATCCATAACGATGTTCTTGGATGCATACAGTAGCTTCCTCCAGATGTTAGACACTTTACTGATTAAATGCATGGAGCCTAAGGACCCTACTTTCCCCTCAGTTGCAAGGCTCAGAGGAGAACAAAGGTTTATGTGACAGCTGCCATTTTGGCTGCCAGACTGGGCACTGAACCAGGGACCTCCAAAGCAAAAATCACAAACTGCTAATGCAAGCCTCCCTTGATGCAGCTGTAAAACCCATCCTCTGTAGCTCAGACACAGCTGGGGACTTGTAACACAAGTTTTCTACTGGGTTACACATGCAAACACCAAACAAATATGGCTAGATGTGTAGGAGGAGAGCTAAGAGGCATGTCTCCCTCCTCCCCCCAGGCCTTGCTGTGGCATCTCCATGCATCTAAGACTCAGCATAAATACAGAGGGGTGACCAGTGCCAGGGGATCTTTAACTTCCATGGACAGACTACAGTCACTCATCTTTTAAAAGTCTCATCTGACAGACCCAATACCTGGAACTCAATTCCACTTCCTTGGAAGAATACAGCTGGCCCAGCTGGATCTAAGCCTATAGTCCAAGGTCAAGGAAGGCTGATGTTTAGCTCATTCCCTCTGGATCAGTCCCTAAATGACTTCCCTAGCTATAAACATGTGGCTACATTCAATTCCTAGGAGCCTAACCTGATTGAGAAGAGTCTGGCTTCAGCTCTGGTTAATGAAGAGATCCACAGCTCAGATGGACACCAGCAAGTAAATGCTGCATCCTATTGGAATCTAGAGTTACATGGAGTCTGGGGTAGCTGGGCAATTGGGAAACCCCTGCGGAGTGTTAAGGGTGCTAACACAACCTAACTAATCAAGCCGCAGCGGATTAGAATTCTGACCCAAGCTCCCGCCTCCTGAGCTTTGTCCTTGACTGGCCAGACTGAGTCCGAGACAGGGGTCTTGTGTTTATTACTTGGGCATATACATTACATTATAGTGCCTCTGAGAATACGCTGGCTTATGCTTTTCCAGTTTTTAAATCACATTCCCGGCATCATGCGGCCAGTTCCGTCTACAGCAGCTCAGAGTACATCACAGACACGTTCAGTTCCCTGCAAAAACCAGTCCCTGCCTTCTCAAGGCATCCCATGAGCCATACAGCTGCCTGCCCCAGAGGAAAGTCTATTGCTACTCCTTCTCCTGAAGTGGTCCTGTGTGGAGTTTGCAAAACACCATTGGATCCTGAAGAATGAATGGAGTTGCAGAAATGTCAGATGATTATTACCTTGTGTTCTTAGGAGGCAAAATCCACAGTCCTTTCTCAGACAAAACGTCTCGTGACTTTATATGAGAGTTTTGCTTGAGACTGAGTGAAAATATCAGGATTTGATCCTATTGTGACTTTGATCCTGTGGCTCCAACAGTTCATTATGGATGAAGGCCAAGGTTTTCAAAAACATAGGTGCTTCCATTTTGGGGGTCTACAGTGGAAGACACGCTGGGCTTGATTTTACAAATTGTGGCGCAGACAGAACTTCAGCTGCAGTGCGTGGAGCTGCTGGTATTCAGCATCTCTGAAAATCGTCTCCGGTTGGGCTTCCAAAATTTGGAATGGCCACTTTTGAAAATCTGGCCGCATGCCTATGTCTGGTTTATAGATTACAGAGAGAACAGGATGGCTCCAATGAGCAGCAATCTGTTTTAAGCCATCTCTTTCAAATACCCCCAAATTCACCCATACTATATTATCCACCTTGAATTTACCTCTCCTTGACAACCCACCTCTCCTTGACAAGAAATGTATGTTGGTGTCTTGGGTGGCTGATTCATACAGAGCATTGTTGTGAATAGTAACCATTCTTCAGCTGATGAAATGCAGCTGCTTCTGGGGTGAACCACAGCAGACATTGTGCACCCATGACACTAAGTAAGAGAGGAAGTAAAGGAGAGCTTCTCCCATTGAAAGGGAGACGTGTTTTGTTCGGTGGGCACCACCCATAGTTCTTTGTGCTACAAGAATTAGTATTATTCTTTCCCAGTGAATTGTGGGAGAACTTGTCTGTCCTTTGGGGTACATGGGGAGAACTGGGGGAAGGCATTGGAGGGCTATCAGCACTCAAATGATTTAGCCTGTGTCTTCACTGCAAAGTGGCCAGGTTCCAGCCTGAGTGAAAGCAGAAAGAGACACCTGAAGTCAGCCCCCAGCCAGGCCAGCTAGCCTGGTTTGAAGCAAACCAGATTCAGAGAGAGAGTTGTGTGTGTGTAGACAAGAGGGGGGCTAAAAGCAGGATGTGAGTTAAGTTCTTAGTGAAGACAGGCCCCAACTGGGCGCTCATCTGAAAGTTCTAAGATCGACCCATCCAACTACACATCCTTGTATTTGAGGCCCCCAAAGCAGTGATGGTGCCTGGCTCGCAATGAGCCATTTGCACTGAAAGAGCTCACCTTGAGACAGGCTCTTGGCAGAATCAGCTCAAACCTTAAGAGGTTCGGCTTGGACAAAACCCCCAAATTCTGAAGCTTTGTCTTCCAATGTGACCCAAAGCTCGATGGCAAGGAAATTTCACAAGATGGTCAGGGTTTCCTGGCTTTGGCTGAGCTCCAACTGCCATGAGAACCAGAGACTGTGATGTGAAAGTAATCAGTGGTCTCACCCCCTGTATATGTCTACAATGAGGGCTCTCTCTAGGCCTCAGTGATGCACCTGCACTGAATATTGACTCTGTGCTCTGTACAGTCACTTTTCTGACCATAACCACATTTAAAAGGCGTTGCGAATGATCAAAGGTTCATCCTCCTGCCACAAAGGCTGACTTCATCAGAGAGAAAAATGCTGAACACAAACCACCGTGCAATGCACAGAAAGATTTCTTTGCTCTCCAGAGCAGGGAAATTGCAATCAAATGTTTTGCTTTCTTTTCCTCTGCAGTATTAGGGATCACTCCTGAACTTCTTTGCAAAGGGCATATTACAGATCCATTCCCCTCCACCTGCCAGGGCCCAAATGTGGGATGCAAAGGAGCCAAAAATGAGGTGCCCACAGCAAATGACCTTGCACATGACTTGTAATTAACATAAAAAAATCTATTCCTTAAATATAAACAACAGTTTCTGGAATTGCAGTTCTATGAATCAGCATTTCTGCTGCCAATAACTTATGCGAGTGAAAGTGAAATAGCATCAGGCTTATGAGGGATGGAGACCAAGGTCAGTTTAAAATGCAGTAGAGATGAGCCCATAGTCAAACTTGAGTAAGTGGGGTCTAGTGGACAGGACACTGAGCTGGGAGTCAGGAAAGCTGGATACTATTCTCAACTCTGCCATTGACCTGCTGTGTGACCTTTGGCCACTCACTCCTCCTCTCCATGCTCTGTCTTCCTTCCCACTGTTTGTCTGTCTGGTCTATTCAGATGATGAGATCTTTGGGGCAGAGGCTGTCGCTCACAGTGTATGTATGTACCTAGCACAACGGGATCTCTTCAATACAAATCGCAATCTCTAGGATCTGGACACCTCTGAACATTGGCAGTGTCTCAGATCAAAGCTTAGTTTCAGATCCCAAATGCCCCAATCTTTATAATGCACCAAACCAAAACCCAAATACCTGAGCCTTAGTGGGGTCCAAAATCATACCAGCCTCCCCCTCCCCTGCCCCCAAAACTCCTTACCTATTTTTAAAACCAAACCTAAGGTTACAAAGTATTTCCTGCCCAGGTGGGCAGAAGCAGGAGGTTTGGATGATTCACTGAAGGGCTGGAAGCTTATTGGAACTGGGCTTTCTTGAGCTTTCTCAACACTACTCCACCTCTGAGTGTGCTATGCAGGGAACCCACATAAGCCCTCCTGGAAAATGGCAATCATGGGTGTTTCATTGGTACAACCACAGTCCTAACTTTTGCCTTCAGAGCCCCCTTCAAGGCATGCCTATTTAGCTGAGACTTTGCTTGACTGCAGTTAGAAGAAAGCAGCCATAGTGACGCAGGAATGAGAGCCCCAAGCTGGGAGTTGTTGGAGGTTTGATTCTCCGTTGCTTTGCACCGTGCGTGTAAAGTGGGTGTGAAGCCAGTCTGGCTTGGTAGCACTTTACACGAGGGCAGAATTAAGGCAATCCACAGCCCTAAGAACATCTTTTGATACATTTGAGTCCCTACCCCGCATGCCATAAGCTCTGTCCCTGCATTGTCTGGTCCCACGCCTCCTTGGGGACAGCAGCAGGTTTCAGAAGCGAGACAAATGGGGCAGTTCACACCTCTTGGAGCTATTGTTTCAGGCTCTCTGCAGACTCAGGCAGCTTGGTTAATGCTTCCAAGTTTTCCGTTGCATGCATGACAGCTAGGAACATTGTTTTTAAATGAAAGCTGACATTGTGCTATTATTACATAACTTCAGGAGCTCAGGCCCTACCCTATAGTATCTAGGCCACCATCTGGCCCCGTTTTACACTCACACTACACAAAGTGCAGGGTGATGGAGAATCAGGCACACAGGGTCTATTCTTGGCTCTACCATTGACTTGCTGCCCACTGTCTATTTACCAAATGCCTGACTGCGAGCCCCATACTTGCCCTGGGGAGAAGTTACTCACTAGAGCAGTCACAATGAAGCCTGGCACTTCTCCAGTGAGGAACTGCTCACTGGTAGAATGAGGAGTTTGCAATCTGGCTCAAGTGTCTCAGGCGCTCTGTGCATCAGTTTCTCCATCTACACATGGGGGCTAATAATGCTTTCTCCCCTTTGTACAACACTTTGGGATCTACAACTGAACGCTTCTATTTTTATGGACATTTCCCTTGGCTCGTTTGCTTTGGCTTTGTAGAGGGATCTGTTTAAGATGCTTATACAATATATAAGCAGTAACTGATTTCCTGGCCCACTGAGATTAGATTAGCTCAATCGTAATTTTAAATTAAACGGCATCCAAAATATAAGATATTTTTAAAATGCTCGGGAGGTAGGCAAATATTTTTTGGCCCAACTTTCAAAGGCGCAGGACACCTGAAGCTCCCACCTGCCACTGATTTCTTGTAGGTGAGACTTGTAGGTGTTGAGCCCCTCTGAAGATCAGGTCTATTATTCTCCACTATAGAGATGGAGAAAACCAGGCCCAGGGGGATTCAGTGACTTGCTCAAAGTCACATAGCCAGGCAATGACACAGCCAGGAATACAGCTCAGGAATTCCCAGCACCCAGGCTCATGCTCAAGCCACTAGATCACACTGCCTTTAGTTTTCGTTTCCATTATGAGAGGTACTCTTGAAATGACAGTACTTACCCTGCGATAATCCCAAAATAAGACTCATTTCTTTACAGCTCAAAGAAAAGTGAACCTGGTAACTTGTGTAAGGAGGAAAAGCAAAGAGGACAGAAGATTGATACAAAGTCCAGAGGATTCTTAACAACAAGAATATCCTGAAATTAGGGCTCACACTAGAGCTGGTAAGATAAAGGGGACATTTTTTCACAATCAGTTTTGGAAAAAAAAAAGTGTTCCTTTTTTAGATCGGGCAGTGTTTGAAATTCACCGTTTCATACCCCACCCTGCCCCAGCTCGAAGATGAGACACATTGGAAGGGAGGTCTGGATTCATCATAGCTCCACATCCACTAAGGCCCTTAATCAAACAAACCCTCATAGATGCACTTAGCTCCTCCCAGTTCAGAACACCTCTTATGCACATGTTTAATTTAAACACACGCTTAGGGGACTTAAGTTAGGCACATGCTTAAATACTATCCTGAATTCTCAAATTGGGGCTCCATACTGCACACTGATAACTTGGAAACTGGCCTCTTTTGCAACAGCTGTGCTAACTTCTAAGAGAACTTAAACTTCTGAGCTGTCGAGATATGCTATTAACCATTGAATAACCATTATCAGTTGCTACATAGAATCCATCTATCCCCACATAAACCTCATCTAGTGGGCTATATTGACAGCCATATGTCTGTGCTGTTACTATACTCCTGGGCTCTTTTAAATCCATGATCCAGGGTTGCTCTGGCGTAAAATTCATCCGCAAAATGTTGTGGGGATAAACACTGTATGCTGAATATTTGGGGTGAAACCCTAGCCCCACTGAAGACATTAGTAGTTTTGCCATCGACTGGAACAGGGCCAGGATTCACCCTTGAAGGCTAATCCAAATGGAACTGTCATGTGCTGACAGATTCACCTATGCTGCCAAATTATTGCAAGTTATTCTATCTACACACACATTTCATTTACATTACTTATATCACCACTGAATTGGCCCTCTGTCCCTGGGAACTCACGCACACACTACCCTAGACGTGTACATTCACCTTCCTTTTGGGTTATTTTTTCCTTACCCTTGTGAAATAATTGTATGATTTCCTTTAAGCATCTGTATTAGTCAACAGAGGCTCATGGATATGAATATGCGCACACACTTTGGTAAATATTATTTTAGCATTTTTATGGGCTGTTCTGCTGAAGACTCTTAAAGGATTGCCAGATGGTTTCCTAGAAAACCTAAAGGTCTCTCCTGAAGTAAGATGTTCCTCCACACAAACCTTGAAGTGACCTCTGCTTTGTCCTGAAACAACCCCTGTCTACCCGTATGCCCTCTTTAGAAGCAGAGCTTGCTTTCCATTCCAAAATTTGGATCAGCGGCCTGCAGCATGAACCAACGTTCAGCACAGAATAATCATCAATTCCCAGTCCTAAGACTTCTGTTTGTCCAGTGACTAGGAAAGGAAAACTTCATCTGGAGAAGCTAAGAAGTACCTCAAACTACCCCTCTCAATGCAAACTGAAACTTTGGCTCATATAAATTCAGTTAACTTTCAAGTTAATCATTTTATTCTTTTGTGGCAGCTTCCACATTTTTATCTGGACTGGAAGTATAAAGCATCTCTGGTGATATTTTCAGCCAGACTAGAAACTGAGGCTATCGATCGATCTATCATATTCCCTAGCATGCTCTCATTTTGTTTTCTGTGATACTTCCAGTCTGAATTGGTGTTTTTAGACGGTAGCAGAGGGAAAGGAAAGTTGTCGTGAGAGAGCACAGTGGCAGTGTGTGTGTGTGTGTGTGTGTCCCCTCTATAACATGCTGCATCAGAAAGGACAGGAGAGACCTGATTGTAGCAGACCAGCTTAGCAAAAGTTTAAAGGCACGATAGTTAAAAACCAAAATCATAGCCATTGGATAGCTCTGAACATCACAACTCTCACCTTGGTTGCTAAGAGCCAAAGTTTCAGAGATCTGACAAATACATCTGTTCTCAGAAGATTTCAAGCTTGGGGATTTTCAGACCCAAGAAGTTTGTGTAGCTCAGAGACGCATTAAAATGAGGGGGCTTCTCCAAACTGAAGCTCTGACCCATCACATCCATTCATCATTTCGCTGTGATACCATTGTCCCAGTTACATTCACAAACACTGTGATTGTATCCTGTTTTGTTCTCTGACACCGTTCCCATCACAATTGCAGGAAGCCCATCAGGAAATGTTCTCCGGGTGCTGTTATGTTTCCATCCACAAAAACCAAAATGTGCACGTTCAGCCCCAGATGACTTATTCCAGACTAAGGAAAAACAACGGCATGAAAGAATCAAAGTAAAGTCTCCGGGAGAGAGCACAGTGTGTGTCTCCTCCAGAAACAGGTGGCAGCAACTCTGAGAACTGCTGACCTCTACCTACGTGAGGAGTGCTTAGAAATGTAAAGGAAAGAAAAGGCATGGCAATCAGCCATATACAGCACAGGTTACTAATCAGATTTTCAGATCCTATCCCTTTATGGCAAGCAGAGGGTGCCTTAGAGAAGACAGCAATTAGACCCAGGACCTGTTCAGATCAAGGTAGGTTCAACAAATGGCTCCAAGGTCTGAACTGGTTTGGGATTTCACACATCCAAGGGTTTGGGCTTTTTGCCTTTAAAGTTATGGCATGGCCCATGTGTGACATTTGGATGCAGATCAATGTTCAGATTTTGAGTACCTGTGATGTTCAGCATGTGTTTGGATCCAGCCTTTCAATCCAGACCCATCCCTAGCCAGTGTCTCTCTTTGGATGAGATGGGAAGTGAAGGGGCACCAAACAGCAAAGGCTACACCTGCCAGTGTTCCATTATCTACTGCATTGCTGGTAACAGCAGTCATTTTGGATCATCTGTTGACTCCACGCATGGAGAGCAGTGGTTTAAGTCAGAAAGGATCAGCTGCCCATCGTTAACGGTTGTTAGCATTAGACTCTGCAATGGAAGAACCACTAGAAGCTGGCACAATGGTTGCTGGTGCTTATTCTCAAGCTACGCAATGCGAAGTATGGAAATAGGAGAAAGTGGGGATGGTTCAGGGCTTGTGGGAATGTGCTGTCCCCTAGTTCCATGCTGCACATTATCCGTCTTGATATATTCATTAGCTGCAGTAAGCTGAAATGCAGTCTTAATGCATGCAAGTGTGTGTTCAAATGATGTCTGCTGCCCAGACCTCACCTGCCTTCTAACCAGTCCAGGAACCCTTCCTCAATGGGATAGAAAACACCGAAGGCTGGGATTTTCAACAGAGCTTAAGGGAGTTAGGTACCCATTCATGTTTGATGGGAATTGGGTGCCTCACTCTCTTGGATCACTTTGAAGTTCCAGCCTTAACCTTGACAAAGTATCTTGGCTGGAAAAGGGACCAACGAGCTCAGTTAGCAACACAATCTGCTGACTTCGGCAGCCCTAGTTTCCTATTCCTGCTGGAGACGTGCCGAACTGAAGTGCCTGGGAAGGGCTGAGCAGCAACCACCATATCTGTTAGCACACACATGCACCCTGTGCAAGGGTTTATCCACACACAAACGTGCGTGGGACAACTCCCTCCCAACTTGAGCTAAATCACTGTAAGTCATTTCTAAACCCATTTAGGGATGTCCACACTGGGGTTTGCACCAGATAAACTAATCCGGTTTAACTAAACTAGGTGCAAGTGTGTGTGTAGAAAAGAGCTAAGATACTGGATCAGCCAGGAAAGGGCTCACAAAAGCAACATATCAAATGTGTATGCTAGCATGTGAATGGGGAGCTCACTCATCCATGACCCAGATAACATCACCTGACCCCCATGGCCTGTCACATTGATCCCCTAGATAAACCCTGCTTTCTGGCTAGTGTAACATTTTGCTCCTGCTTTCTCTGTCTCTCACTTGCTCTTCCTCCATCACTCCATCATTCTGCATTCCCTGCTTTCATCACGATCTTGCTCCCTTCTTTATTTGTTGCCCTTTTCTCTGCTCTTCTTCATTCTCCCTCATTTTTTGGCTCTTATTCTTGCTTTCATTCTTTTCTCTCATTTCTCTTTCATGCGTAGTCTCTGGTTCATTATCATTTTTGCTCCTCTATGTATATTTACACATGGACCATAACTGACAAAAGTCCCTGCTCTTCCACAGACGTCCTGTGTGACCTTGAGCATATCACTTAGCCTCTCTGTGCCTCAGTTCCCAGCCTGTAAAATGGGACAATAGCACGGCCCTGCCTTGCAGGGGTGTTGTGTGGATAAATCTGTTAAGTACTGTAAGGTGCTCAGATACCACGATGGTGAGGTCAGGTAAGTACCTAAGGTATCTCAGATAGATAGGTGGATGTCTAAAACTGGATGTTCCAATGGGCACTTAGATGCACCATTACTAGTTTTCACACCCCCTATAGCCCATCTGCAAATGTGAATGTGGGCTTCCTGAACAGACTCAGAGAAACGATGGTCTTGTGCTGATGGCACTGGGCCGGGCTCTGTATTCCCTTCCCAGCACTGCCGAAGACTTCCTGTATGACCTTGGGTGAATTACTCAATCTCTTTGTGACACACTTGCCCATCTGTAAAATGGGGATAACAATCTTTCCTTCCTCCCCTCCACCCTTTGTTGGTCTTATCTGTTTAGACTGTGAGTTCCACAGCGCCAGGGCTCTCTCTTATTCAGCAGCTGTAGGGTTCCATTGCTGTGTCTAATTCTAATGGCCTTTAACAATCGGCAAATGGTCCTTTCTGACTTGAACCAGTGCTCTCCATTCATGAAGTCAACAGAGGATCCAAAATGGTCGCTTCCACCAGCAGTGCAGTTGATAATTGAACATTTTCTAGGTGCGACAGTGACACAAACAATAAAACCTATGAGCCTGTTTTCCACACTTCAGGATCCTCTGCATTTTCACCAGTCTCTCCCTTTCTAGCCCTCACCCAATGATCGTGGCAGCCAAAGCTGGACGTTCCTTCCTTCAGGAGGGAAGGCAAGGGCTGATGTCAGCGCTGCCCATCAGGGGAGTTTATGAAAGCCTTGCATTGATGCCCTCTGCAGCATGCCCGGCCTCTGCTGGCTCCTTGTCTAGTTTTCAACTGGTCTCCCCAGCTTGGCAGTGCAATTGAAAGTGGCTGCCCAACTGGGATGGCATTCATCTGTGTTTTCCTTGCACGCCTGCCCCAGCCCCGGTGGCTCCACTGATGAGCTTGTCTCTGCATATGCCTATAGGAAAAGCAGCAATTTTGTGAGCAAGCCTGCTCAGGGTATTCCAAGCAAAACAGCTCAGCAGGATTATACCAAGATATTTTCTTTGTCAATCTCAGTTGAGAGATTTGAACAGGAAAACCTGGCTTAAACCACTAAACGTTCCCAGGGATTTTTGATGGATCTAATTTCTCTACAAAGAGCCATTACTGTTCTAATCTGCAAGTAACAAGCAGGTACTAGCATGGCTCAGTGTGCTGCATGGTTTCTGTAGGACAGAAGGTTAGGGGTTCAAATCCCACCCTAGGTCTTGGGCTATGACCCAAAGCCAACACTGCAATACAAAAGGGGATTGACAGAAGTGACTAACTTACTTCCTAGTGAGTGCCCAGAGATTCCCATGGCACCTCCAGGAAGGACAGAACCTCATATCCTGACAAACACTGTGTCAATAAAACAGCTTCTAACATCCAGCGCTATCTATGAGCACCTGCTCATAATACATAAGTGTTGTTAGAGCCCTTAACTGTGGCCAGGTTTACACTCCAAAGCTATGTCAGCCAGCGGCGTGAAAAGAAAACACACACACACACACACTCTAGCGGTGCGTCAAAACTTCCCGTGTAGCTGCAGCTATGCTGACAGAAGAGTGCTCCTGTTGCCAGAAAGAGGGCCACTCTGTGCTAGAGAAGAGGTATGTCAGCTGTAGTACGACTAGTGCAGATGCTCTAGGCCGACGAGAGGGAGCTCTCCTTCCCCCCCCCCCCCGGCAGCAGCAGCTGTGTTGGCGGGAGAGCATCTCTCACTGACAGAGCGCCGTCCACACCGGCGCTTAGGCCAGTGTAACTTACGTTGCTCAGGGTGTGGCTTTTCCATCTCCCGGCATGACTTAAGTTACACTGAAGTAAGCGCCAGTGTGTACAAGCCCGTAGCGTCATGCAGGGAGGTGATGTTAATGGGATGACAGAAAAACTCCTTCTGTTGGCATAAGCACTATCTATAGACTAGTGGAGGTTATACTGGCAAAACATTTGTCATATAGGCAAGACCTCTCTGACTGGGAATCTAGGGCCAAATCCACCTCTGCTGTAAATCTTCTGAGGTCAGTTGAAGAATATGCTAGAAATGTAGAGCTGGAAGGGACCACGAGAAGTCATCTAGTCCAGACTCCTGCACTGAGGCAAGATCAAGTCAGCCTAGACCATCCCTGACAAAAGTCTGCTCAGACTGTTCTTAAGAACCTCCAGTGATGGGGATTCCACAACCTCCCTTGGAAGCCTGTTCCAGAGCTTAACTACCCTTCTAGTTTGAAAGTTTTTCCTAATATCTAACCTAAATCTTCCTCGCTGCAGATTAAGCCCCTTACTTCTTGTCCTACCTTCAGTGGACATGGAGAACAACTGACGACCATCTTCTTTCTAACACCCCTTAACATATTTAAAGACTGCTATTAGGTCCATCCTCAGTCTAATTTTCTCAAGACTAAACTTGCCCAGTTTTTTAACCTTTCCTCATAGATCAGATTCGCTAAACCATTTATCATTTTTTTGCTCTCCTCTGCGCTTTCTCCAATTTGTCCACATCTTCCTTAAAGTGTGGCACCCAGAACTGGACACAGTGCTCCAGCTGAGGCCTCACTAGGGCAAGTAGAGCAGGACAATTGCCTGTTATGTCTTACATGCCATAATGCCATTAATACACGCCAGAATAATATTAGCATTTTTCTCAGCTGCATCACACTGTTGACTCATATTCAGTTTGTGATCCACTATAACCTCCAGGTCCTTTTAGCAGTACGACCACCTCGCCAGTTATTCCCCATTTTGTAGCTGTGCATTTGATTTTTCCTTCCTAAGTGAAGTACTTTGCACTTGTCTTTATTGAATTTCATCTTCTTGATTTTAGACCAACTCTCCAATTTGTCAAGGTAGTTTTGAATTCTAATCCTGTTCTCCAAACAGGTTGTAACCCCTCCTAGCTTGGCGTCATCTGCAAATTTTCTAAGTGTACTCTCCACTCCATTAGCCAAGGCATAAAGGAAAATATTGAATGGCACTGGACCAAAGCTTGACCCCTATGGGTCACCTCCCAGTCTGAAAACGAACCATTGATAACTACTGTTGAATATGATCTTTCAACCAGTTTTGCATCCGCCTGCTAGTAATTACATCTAGACCACATTTCCCTACTTTAACTATGAGAATGTTTTGTGGGACTGTTAAATGCCTCACTAAAATCAAGATATAGCACGTCTGTTTCTTCCCCGCTATCCACTATCACCCACTGTCCAATTGTTGGAGCAGGGGGGTTGGGAATCAGCAGACCTGGGTTCTATTTCGAACTGCATCACCCTAGCCAAGTCATTTAATGTCTCCATGAGTCAGTTTCCCTGTACGTGCTATGCATTCCTCCCAAGGGTGTGCTGATCCTTAACAATTGTGAGGAACTCTGAGATCCTTGGCAGAAACCAGTCACAGAAATGCAAAGCATTATCCTCAAAGCATGGCTGCTTGATAAAACCAAACTTGATTCTGGTTGAGTGCTGGGCAACGGACTTGCAAAAACCCTCTTATCAGCTACCGTTGACAGTGATATGTGTGAGCCTGTTGGCTTTATCGGCCCTGTACCGAGAAAAGCCCCGATTCGAGGCTCAGATAGATGGCATCTCATTGCTGCGTTCTCAAAAAAATTAAAAAAAAAAAATCCTTTCTCACGGCTTGTTTTCCACACAAGCAATAGCCAATAGATTTTTCCAACCCAGCCCCTGCTCTCCAATCCACAGTGATGCAGGCCTGAGTATCAGGGATCTTACATGAGCTCATGGCAAGCACTTTCAAATCTTTCACTCCGGGCAAAGCATGAGAGAGTCGAGCACAGGCAAGGGCAAGGAGCCAGGAGCATTTGGGCTCAAATCCCCCTGCTGATACTGACTCATATTTATGGCTTTAACGTATGTCTTGCCTGTGAGACGATGGTGTGAACGTAGGATAGACGGGCACCCCTGTGCTAGCTTGAATCTAGCTAATGACAGTAGTGAAAACCCAGCCGTAAAGGCTTGTACTTGGGCAAGCAACCAGAGGATAAGTCTACCAGGGATCCTGGGTAGATACTTGGGTTGCTAGGATGTGGTGAAATGTCTTTGTGGGTGTCGTTACCCATGCTAGCTAGATGTGAGCTAGCAGAGCTAGCTTGCTACAATTGCATCTTGCAGTCAAGACTTACAGTAAGGCACTTAACCTCCATGTCTCAGGATAGGCATCTGGAGAAGAAGAGGAGGAGGAGTGAAATGCTTTGGTCTAACTAAAGCCTTTGGGCTCAATACAGGGGTATCTGGGTAACGTTTAATGGATTGTGATATAGAGGTCAGACTAGATGGTCCTTGTGCCCTTGAACTCTACAAAACTATGAAATGAGGATGATGATGGTGGGCTCAATGTTGGCCTAGCTGCTCTCAGTGAAGTCAGTAGTAAAGCTCCTGTTGACTCAGGTGGCCAACACTGAGAGCTGCTGAAGATCCCATGTGTAGTACTTAACTCCAGGGATGTGGTGAGGATTGGTAATTGTTGCTTGATAACTGCTAAGGTGTAAGCAGCCGGGATCCTTGTTTTCATGAGGATGTCTCTAAGATCCAGAGGAACAAAGAAAATATGTCAGCAGTACTTTGCTCTTTTATAGTGTCTTTCATCTGAGGATCTCAAAGCACCTTACAAATGTGGCTAAGCATTGTTATCCCTATTTCACGGGTCGGGGAGAGGGAAGGGATTGAGGCACATTGGCAAAGTGTCTTCCCAAAGGTAACCCAGTAGGTCTGTAGCAAAACTGAAAAAAGAACCCAAGAATCCTGCTCAGACCAATGTCTGCTCTGCCTCTAGAAAGGAGGGCTGTCTCTGACAGCAGTGGCTTATGAAGTTTTCTGAGGGTGATTGCAGCTCAGTTTTCCTCTCCTCAAGTATTTGCTGAGGAGGTTCATGGACTCAGACCATGCTAATAGAAATAAGAAGCAGGCCAGTCGGTGCAGCTCCATGTTCTCAGCAGAGCTGCTATGCTCCATGTTATCTGTGACATGGCTAGTCCCCCAAGCAGTGTTGAAAAGCCCTTTATCAGATGCAATTTGAGGAGGTTTCTTTCTCAGATGCAGCATCAGCGCTGCAGCTCTGGTAGGAAAGGGAGGCTGTTAGCTAAACCCTTTGTTTTATTCCATAGCAGGGTGATAGTCTAGTATGGGGTCCTTTTTACGGGGCAGGCAGGACAGGACTGCTCCCCACACCTCTTCTGGAACAGCACTCTGCTCCCTCAGCAAGAGGGAAACCTGTCAAAAATGGCTTAACGATCTTCTAATATTTCCATGCAATTAAAGGCACATCTGTCTCACAGACCCCCGTCCTCCTTCACTAATGCACAGACATGAACTAAACAGTCTGTCTTGTCGATTCGCAGGCTAACAAAGGGGCCTATTCATAACATGGGCACTGTGGCCGTGTTGTGTGTGTGTGCAGTGAAATAGAGTTTGCACTTGGAGAATAACCTGTGTTGGGAGCTAGCAAGAGATTTCTGCTCTAATAAATCAATCAGCTTTACCGGCCAATAAAACAGGCCCCCTCCTAATTCTGACTGAGCCAAGCCACCCTTAAAGAGAGGCAGCTATATTCACCATTACTCTGCTAAAGTGGGAATTCCTTGTAAGTAACTATTAAGTCACATATGAGGCTGGAGAAAATGTGTATTGGTTTCACTGGGATTTTAAAGCAGCAGAAAAGAATCAGGTGCCTAAATCCCATTGATATGGGTGCCTAACTCTCTTAGGCACCTTTGAAAATAGCCTCAATCCCACTCCCTAAGCAGTCAATACCTATTGACTTTAACAGTAGCAGGGTCGGGCCATCAGAGAGGAAGATGGCTCTGATCCAGCATTCCTTGTGCCTGCCCAACTCCCATTTGTAGATTCCAAGGCCAGAAGGGACCATTGTAATCATCTAGTCTGACCCCCGGCATAGAACATCACCCAATAATTTTTGCATTAAGCTGAGAACTTTTGTTTCAGCTGGACCTTGAAGAAAAGTGGGAGCGTCACCCATGCAAGGACTACAAGTATTGGGCTCTAATTTGCCAATGAGATTAGGAGCATCTTTCACCTCTAGGAAACACAGTGTCACCATTTTCACGGTCGCAAACTAGCAACAGCATCTTGTCAAGAGTTTCGGGGCATAACAAAAGGCAGTTTGGTCATCATCAGAAAACTAGAATTGTGCCACCAGGAAGTGTTTTTTCTGGGAAAATGCTTGGATTCCTTTCCAGATTATACACATTTTTTTTAAAATGGCTGAACTCCTCCCCCCTTTCTCCCGCCAGATGGAATTTCACTGCATAACTACGCATGTTGCTCCTGGAAAGGGTGACATTTTACCCATGTTCCAATTCTTTGCCAAAATATCTGGTTTTGTGTGTGAACATTCTCATGGTGGCCAATTGCGGTTTTGCACTAGTTGCAATTAAGGCTGATTCCAGGCCCATCAAAGTCAAGGGGATGCTTTCTTTTGGCTGCCATGTGCTCTGCATTAGTTCCTTAGTAATAATCTCCCTGTTTTATGTATTTATAGGGCCCCCCATTGCCTAACATTGCAGTGCCTCACCAGCTTTAATGGATTTATGCTTTCAACACCCCAGGGGAGTAGGAGAGTGCTATAATCCCAGATAGAGACCGGAGTGTCAGGAATCGAGGCCGACAGCAGAGCCAGTCTCTGGGCAACCTAGCGAGCACAGCTGGTCTGTAGTAGGCTGCCTGAGCGGCTCGGTTGCCTGATTAGTGGGAAGAGTCAGCAGACCGGCTCTTAAACACAGCAGCAGTTCAGGGGCTGCTCAAAGCATTTGCCCAGGTCCCACAAGAGAACAAAGAGAACCCCCTGGAGGAGAAAGCTGGCTGCAGTCTGCTCCATTGGGTACCAGTCACAGACTGGCCTGAATTAGAGGAAAATGATTCCGCTGATCAGTGTCTAGCCAGCTGGCCATCAATACAGCCTAGCATCAATTTGCCTGCCAACCTGAATAACAGCAGCCCCTACACTCCACCCTTGTCCTCCAAATCCCCGTGAAATGGACCTTTCCGTGGCCAACCCCACAGTATTTTGGAACTGGTTCAAAACAGCCTCCGGGTGTCTCAAGTGTTTTGTCTGCATCTGAAAGTTTATTGTGGGTTTGCAAGGCATCAAGAACGCTGCTGAGACTGAGTAAGGAATGTGAGTATTATAATAATTATTATTGTTACTATTGAGGCTGGCTAGACCACTGGGCTGGGACTCAGGAGATCTGGGTTCTAATCCCAGTCTGCTGCTGGGTGACCTTGGGTCAGTCACTTCCTAAGCACATAAGAATGGTCACACCAATGGTCCATCTAGCCCAGTATCCTGTATGCTGACAGTGGCAAGTGCCAGGTGCTTCAGAGGGAATGAACAGAACAGGGCAATTATTAAGGGATCCATCCCCTGTCGGCCATTCCCAGCTTCTGACAAAGAGAGGCTAGGGACACCCATAGCATGGTTTTGCATCCCTGCCCATCCAGGCTAATAGCCATTGATGGACCTATCCTCCATGGACTTATTTAGTTCTTTTTTGAACCCTGTCATAGTTTTGGCCTTCACAACATCCCCTGGCAAGGAGTTCCACAGGTTGACCATGCGCTGTGTGAAGAAGTACTTCCTTTTGTTTGTTTTAAGCCTGCTGCTTATTCATTTCATTGGGTGACCCTGAGTTTTTGTGTTATGAGAAAGAATAAACAATACATCCTTATTCACTTTCTCCCCACCAGTCACAATTTTATAGACCTCTATTATATTATAGAGGATCCTATTATATCCCCTCATCTCTTTTCCAAGCTGAAAAGTCCCTGTCTTTTTAATCTCTTCTTATACGGAAGCTGTTCCATACACTTAATTATTTTTTGTTGCCCTTCTCTGTATCTTTTCCAGTTCTAATATATCTTTTTTAAGATGGATAACCAGCACTCCATGCATTACTCAAGGTGTGGGCGTACCATGGATTCATACAGTGGCATTATAATATTTTCTGTCTTATTATCTATCCCTTTCCTAATAGTTCCCAACATTCTGTTCGCTTTTTTGTCTGCCGCTGCACACTGAGTGGCTGTTGTCAGAGAACTCTCCACAAAGACTCCAAGATCACGTTCTTGAGTGGTAACAGCTAATTTAGACCCCATCATTTTATATGTATAGTTGGGATTATGTTTTTCAATGTGCATCGCCCAGTGCCTCAGTTTCCCCATCTGTAAAATGGGGATAATGGTACTGATCTCCTTTGTAAAGTGCTTTGAGACCTATGCATGAAAAGTGCTGGGTAAGAGCTAGGGATTATTATTATTCAAGACAGCACAGGACGCAAAGAACTCACAGCAGGTGTTATAGCAGCAGCCGCTGCAGTTCCCAGAATACAGCCCTGAGTCAGAGAAGATACTGGAAAATGAACTCTACTGTCATAGAATCATAGAATATCAGGGTTGGAAGGGACCCCTGAAGGTCATCTAGTCCAACCCCCTGCTCGAAGCAGGACCAATTCCCAGTTAAATCATCCCAGCTAGGGCTTTGTCAAGCCTGACCTTAAAAACCTCTAAGGAAGGAGATTCTACCACCTCCCTAGGTAACGCATTCCAGTGTTTCACCACCCTCTTAGTGAAAAAGTTTTTCCTAATATCCAATCTAAACCTCCCCCACTACAACTTGAGACCATTACTCCTCGTTCTGTCATCTGCTACCATTGAGAACAGTCTAGAGCCATCCTCTTTGGAACCCCCTTTCAGGTAGTTGAAAGCAGCTATCAAATCCCCCCTCATTCTTCTCTTCTGCAGGCTAAACAATCCCAGCTCCCTCAGCCTCTCCTCATAAGTCATGTGTTCTAGACCCCTAATCATTTTTGTTGCCCTTCGCTGGACTCTCTCCAATTTATCCACATCCTTCTTGTAGTGTGGGGCCCAAAACTGGACACAGTACTCCAGATGAGGCCTCACCAATGTCGAATAGAGGGGAACGATCACGTCCCAAAGCCTTTGTGTCGATCCACCCAAGAAGACAGGGAAGGCTAATTCTATATTACTGCAGCACCTAGAGGTTCTACTGAGTTCAGGGCCCCATTGTGTTAGGCCCTGTGCAAACACATAGGAAGGCCTGTCTACACTACAGAGTTAGGTTGATGCAAGGCAGCTTACTTCAACCTAACTGTGGAAGTGTCTACACTTAAATTTCATTCCCACCGACCTACCTGCCCTGCTCTGCCGACTTAATAACACCATCTCCACGAGCAGTGTAGAGTGAAGGTCGATGTAGTTAGGTTGACGCAGTATCAGTGTAGACATCGTGTTGCTTATGTTGACTGTTCCTGGCTTTCAGAAGCCATCCCATAATGCCCCAAACTGACAGTACAATCAATACAAGTGCTCCTGGTGAGGACACGCACTACCGACACAAGGAAGGTATAGACACGCACAGCAACGTAACTACTATGGTGGGTGTATGCTGGTGTAAGTTAGGTTGACAATTTTGTAGTGTAGACATGGCCTAAGAGACAGTCCCTGCCCCAACCTACCTAGACAAGACAGTCAAAGGGTGGAGGAAGGAAGTGCTAAATTACATACCTCATAACTCTGGGAGTTTTCAAAACATACAAAATTCAGGATAAAAAATTATCCCAGAGCCCAATGGCTCTTGCTCATGTAAAGATGCAAAGTTTTCATTCCTTGAAGCTGAAATCAAGGCGGTAACATGATCGGATTGTCACAGGTTATTGTGCACTATTTACTGTTTTACCCTCTCTCCTTCCGCTCTGCCCCAACACACTCTATACAAATGAGCTGGGCCTTAGGTTATTTTCTCTACATAAATGTTATGAAATACTCATAAAGAGAGTAGAACTCGAGAGCTGTTTAATATGTGTGCACTGCTCATCGCATTCCTCAGATACTCGTCGTGCTGTTTTCTTGTGCCCAACCCCACTCGTATGCATTTGTTGTATTCACCTCTTATCTCTCGGGCTTAGACTGTAAGCTCTTCGGGGCAGGGGCTCTGTTTTTGTGCTGTGTTTGTACAGCACCTAACACAAGGGGCCCCCAGTCCTTAACCGGAGTGTTGAGGAGCTGCTGCAACACAAACAAACAGTAATAAGCCCAAATCTGAATCTACAAGATCCACGGATTCTCACAGTCCTAATGCAATGAGCCCATAAATATATCCTTTAAGCCCTTTGCTCCTCTGCCACATGACAGCAACCTTTAAATCTCTCTCTCTCTGTCTCAACAGAAGGGGCAGATCTCCTATTAGCTTCCATGGAAGCAGGATCAGCCCCTATGCATTTGTGCAGTACCCACTCCCATCATGGTTGCATATCATGATATCTTAATGATATCAGACTCTTTGCTCTCAATACCCACCCCCTCATTCCATGTGAGTCATTCACAGCTGCCATCATGTATTACCTGGGACATCAGAATTCATAGCCAAGAAAGCAATTCTGATGCAGTTAAAGGAATTGTGACTGTTGCTGTGGACTAGGTACGTCAAAAGTCTTCACTTCCTTGATTTCATATATTAATACTTAGCATTTATATAAGGCTCTCTACTCATAGCTCTCAAAGCCCTTTACAAAGGAGGTCAGTCTCATTATCCCAGTTTTTACAGATAAGGAAAGTAAAGTGCACAGCATTCTCATGGCTTGCCTAATATCATTCAGCAAGGCAGGGGTTAGAGCCCATGTCTCTCCAATCCCAATTGAGGGTCTTAACTACTGGACCACACTGTAGCAAATGCATTGCATTTGGAGAAGGCATAAATGGGAATTAGGCACTCCTGCCTGAACTGCCTTTGAAAATCCCTCTCTGGATTAACTTGTTTAGTATAAATATTGCATGCTATTGAACATTGAATACTTAGGAACAGAAACACAGATCCCTAGCTGAAGCTTTTCCTTTTCATCCATCAGGGTTTTTTCTGTCTGTGCCTGTTATTCTCATCTCCCTCCTTGTTAGTTTCACACAAAACTAACATACCAAACCCACTCCTGTTAGGCATAGTCAGATTATATCAGTGAATGGATCGGCTAAAAGGAGTTGGTTAATTTCATAGAAGGAACGGTTTCTATTCACACACAATTTGGAAGCAATAATAATTACTGATAGGATACAATTAGATTACAGAACACAGCTGCTTCATACTATCTTGGCAATGTTCTGTTATTTGAGAGTTTTCCCCATAGAGTGAAGTAGCTGTTTTTCACGGCCCTGATTCAGCAAAGCATGTAAACATGTACTTAATTGTTTTGCTGAATAGAGAGGGGATTGGTTCCACATTTAAAACTGAAAGTAACCTTCACTGCTTTGCTGAACTGGGACCTACAAATCTCTGTCTTTCTTCAAGTAGGCAAATATTCATTATCCAGCCTTAAATTTTCTCATGTTTAGCACAAAACACTTTTTTTGGTCAATCCTGCAGATACTTAATGCATGTGTTTAACTTCAGGCATGCAAGTAGCTGCACTGAAGTCAAAATGTAAGTCTTTGCAGGATCAAGTCTTAAATTGCAAACTGTGACCGTGCTATCTTACATGTTTGCAAAGCGACCTTAGTTACTAACAACATCTTAGATCTTTAACATCAAAGAGTTTGAGATTAACCTGAGTGCTGCTAACTCTCATGATTTTATCATTAATTTTGTGGTATTTGGTGTTTCTCATGAAGCCTCAGTTCCTGGAATCATGTGATAATGTGAGTGTAGATTTCATTTAAAAATAATAATAAAGGTAAATTTCCAGACCTCATGGTTGCGGAAAAAAAGCTTGAAGACATGATCTAAGTACACCCTACATTTTAAAAAACCATAACTCCCAACTGACTGTGTTAAAAATCATGAGATTATTAAAATAATCTTGTGATTCTGGCAATAGAGCTATCTGTTTTCTTTGCATTCCACTGGAACTTGGATGATAAAAACTAGATTGCTCAATATCACTATTATTTCTGGTCACTTTCACTTCTGGCTCAAAGGAAGGAAATCCACTCAACAAAAATGTCCGATGCCATTGAATTTCAGTTGCAAACAGCTCAGGAAAACGGGTCCCTTTTTTCTCCCAGAGCAGTATTTTTAAAAAATGGAACAAACAAACTAATCAACCTCCCACTATTAAGTTTTGTTCAATCTTCATTATATTAGAGTCCAAAGTAAAACTAAATTTGGAGGCTAAATAACTTATGAGGAGTGACTTTACTCACATGAGTCATCCCACTGAAGTCAATGGTACAACTTACCTGTGTAAGCTCTGGCAGGATTGCTGCCCTAAACCCGTTACATTAGAAATAAGTAAATAAATACCTCTCCGTTCATTAAAGATTTATTTCCTGTTTTTTCAAATGAACCTCAATCCAAATGGCAAAGAATCCACTTTTTTAAAAAATGCCATTATTCCAGCCCATGCTGCAAATAGCAAGAGGAGTAGAGTGGATGGTTAGTATGTGTATCATTATGTGGCTCACGGTCACACCCTCATCCAGACTCAAAGCCCTGCACAAGCTGCAATACAAACAACAGGAAATGGGTACAAGTATTTATAGCATTATTGTGTTTATCCTGAAGTGATGTTCTGCACAGATTATTATGAACTTTTTCATGGGAGAGGACATAGCTTGTGTCAGCTGGAGATTTGCATGTGTTTTATCCCTGGTACTCCCAGCTGGCTTGTACATTCCTGTCCATCTTCCCCCTCCCCCTTTTAGAAGGATTTATCTTACGATTTCCAAAGACAGATGTGATGAGCCATTTCTTCCTTCAGCCCTACCAGTGTAAGTCTGAAGTAACACCAGATTTATGGGTGTGGAACTGAGTGAGAAAGGAGAGTCTGCCCCATATCTGTTACAAATGGTCACTCAAAAAAAAATCAAATGGGTCTCTATGTCATTCCCTGCCTGCTCTAAAATCCACACACTGCACAGAGTCAAAAACTCACCCACTTCCTAGATTTTGGCACTGCCAACAAAGAAATCAGTAAGATAATCAAGCTCAACTCAAGGCATCTGTCTAGGTATAGCAAATTCTAGAGTTCCTCCCTCTGGACTGCTCAGCCCACATCTTGGATCCTCTCTGCTCACAAAGCCACTCTCATCTCTCTTATATCTGGGTGAGATAATGAATCAGCTGCTTTGGTGAGTCAGCAGAATACACTTACACCCTTTCTCACCAAGACCAGAATCCGTTAACAAGGTGAGGTGTTTAATACAAACTGCCTACCTACTGCTGGCTTATCCTTGCCATCCCTACGCTGAATGGGAAAGTGAAATAGAATTTTGCTCATCCACGCACATCTCCCAACTTGGCATAAAAGTATTACAGAAACAACACAGGAGAGATGAAGTAGATAATATGACAAGTTAATATCCAGGCAGCATAAAAACCCCAACTCGCTGGCAGATAAACCTCACCTACGCAGGCAAGTTCAATTTCAGCCAGTGATACAGAAGTAAAGATAAAATAATTTTTTAAAAAGAACTGTGACTCAGGAAGCAAAGAAGCAGATATTACTTCATTGTCAGACCAGTTTATGTTGTCTTCAGTCCTCTCTGCCTTGTCTTTACAAAGCTGTTCAACAGTTCATATCATTATGTACGCTATGCAGTTTCTGTAAACCTAATTTAAAAGCAATCAGAAAATCAATCACATGATGCTGGAGCTGCTTACAGCTTGTGACTGTTATTAACAAATTTTAACCTTTTCTCTGAACACACAGAAGGAAATCCTGCTGTAACTTAAGCTTCCAACAATGGTCCTGAATTCCCCTTCTATCTATAAATCAGAGCATCCCATCATTTCTTTGTTTGCAAATATAATAAGTTCCCTTTTTGTCCATTTAAAAAACAAAACAGCAACAACAAAGCATTAGGAAATCTTTGTGAATGTGAGCAATGTTTCTTTCTTTCTTTCTTTCTTTCTTTCTTTCTTTCTTTCTTTCTTTCTTTCTTTCTTTCTTTCTTTCTTTCTTTCTTGTGTGTGCTGCATTAATTAATGCAATTGAGTCAATATCCGAGCATGGCCCATTTGTATGAATGCCATTCAAATCCTTCGCAGTTCTATTAGGGCTTCATTATGGTAGCATTGATCAAGCTTAGATTTGCGAGGCTTATTTGCATCATATTCTGACAGGTGCTAGTCCAGGTGTCCTATTGTCGTTCTGAAGCATGAATTAATAAAGCAGTCCAACCTCCACTAATTATCATTTGTGTGGGGGAAGTAAGAATAGAAATTTAGAGATAGAAGAAAGACCAATTTGACTGCATCTCCCCAGGCAATGCAGGATTGTCCTCTACAAGAATCTTTCTTGGGCTTTGTCAGGTTTAGTTTTTAAGTGATGGGACACCCTCCGCTACCTTTAGGAGACTATTGCACTTCCTAAATGTCAGGATACCCTTCATTTCCTTTTAGCCTCTCAGGTCTAGTTCTACCACTGGAAACACTTTCTCTCCATCCTTGGTGTTTATACCCTTATAATATATTTCTATGTTTATATGCCCCCGTAGTCACTAATTCAGTCCTGACTGCCTAAAGCATTGAAAGATGACTAATCAGACCCCCAGATGGCAGGAGAACAGTTTAATAATCATGAGATTTTTATAATAATAATCTCGGGGTCTTTGTACTTTACATGCTTTTAATTTAAAATTTCATTTTATTTAACTTCTGGCTTTTTGGCCTTTAGGGGGCACGTTTTCCAGCTTCCCTCAGCAAGCATGAGGACTAGAAACTTCCTTTTTTAAAAATGAAACCTGAGACTCTTTAGTGGTTAGAATTAAATCCAGGGGGTTCAGAAAAACACCAAATATTGCAACACTTCAGCACTTCTTCCACTTTCAGTCGTTCCACAGAAGTCAATTTATCCAACCCTCCTCGTCCTGCTCGCTGCTCTTCTCTGAACATGTGGTATCTGGAACTGAATGCAATCTGCCATGTGCCCTCACATCAGAGCCACGTAGAGGGATTGTTCTGAGCCCTGCCCTCTGGCCTCAGAGCATAAATGCAGACGTAGATCAAAACTGCACCAGCACTTTTTGCAGATTTCACCTGCTTGTTTTTTCCCCACTTATGTCCATTGTGCCTTTTCCTATAGAGAAGACACAAGCTTGTACTTGGTGCACATAACCCTTCTGGGCCTTCAGCCTCCCTCTTCCTCCTCTTCTATCTTCCTTGGAAATATCCAGTTTGCTGCTCAGTCTTCCTCAAGTCCCAGCCTTTTATGCACTTCCGCTGGTTTCAATACCTCCTTATTGACACTGGGCCAGCGCTCTCAGCTGCTCCGCCAGCCTGCACAAAGAATTATCCAGCTAAGATCCCAAGGAAGAATCCTTGGGCCAGATCCTTTGTTGGGGTAAATCCGGGTTGGTCCACTGGCCCCGCTGCACTGAAGTTAGATGACACCAGCTCAGGTTCTAGCTCTTATTTTCAGTCTTTCACTATGGCAATCCTTGGATTTTTTAGCGCTTCTGAAAACCCATTCCAAATCGCCCCCACGCTGCTCAAACCTTTCTCTTTTCTGCCATGTGGTGAGAGCAGGAAAATGGGACTCAGGACTCCTGGGTTCATTTCTCAGCTCCAGCACGAACTTACTGTGTGACCTTGGCCAAGTCACTTAAAGGCCCGTTTTACAGAAGTGCTGAGCACCCGTGCCCCATTGACTTTGTTAAGAGCTGTGAGTACTCAACCTGTCTGAAGATCAGGCCTTTCCCTCTCAGTGCCTCCATTTACCCATCCCACCTAGCTCCCAGGGGTGCTGTGCGTCTGAATTAACATCAGGAAAGCTCTGACGTCTTTGGGCAAAAGGAACCGTAGAAGTGCAAAGCATTAGTGCTAGTGACAGGGCCCTGCATTTCCTAGCCGGATCAGGTCCTCCAGCGTCCATGCTTCAGTGAGTGACACGACCTGTTTGGAGTTCAGTGAATCAGGGCAAGGCCCCAGGGTTGCTCAGGAAACAGAAAACAAAGAGCGGGAGAAAACCCAGTCAAAATGTGCGCTAACAATGAGTTTGCAGCAAACGGCAGTGGCTAAATGACAGTCTAATGAGACAAACAGGTGATGCAACCCCCCTCACCGGAAACCACTTGTTGTTGGCAAAATGGGCTCTCTGCCCCTGATTACAGAGCCTGTCAGGTGCATGCCAAAGAGGCTCCCAGTTCTATAGAGGGCTGAGAGACAAGAGCCTTTCCAGCCTGTAATGAAAATTCACTTGCCACGTACATAAATGTGATCCGGGAGCAGATTTGCACCTGTCTCAGCAGGCTGGGATAATACAATGATGGTGTTCAGAGGGCAAGTCAGTTAGCAAGCAGTGAGAGTCAGGCAGAATGGGTGCATGTGCCTTTGGTACCTCTCTACCAAAGCACTGCACATATCCTGCATTGAAAACACATCAGGTTCTTTCAATGAGATCATCAGAGCAGGGGCTTGGTTGTGCCTTACAAACCATTGTACAGTGCTATTCTTTTCCATACAGCAGCCCTTGGCTGGCATGACCTCTCAATGGTGCATTAAGAGAACAGGAAAGAAAGAAAGAAAGAAAGAAAGAAAGAAAGAAAGAAAGAAAGAAAGAAAGAGAACAAAAGTAAAATCTCCATGAGAGAGCATGCAGTGTGTGTCTCTTCTAGAACATACGGCTACAGCACTGAACACACAATGGCAACTTCCCTCCAGCAGCGCTCCAGAAATCATAACCGTTCCCAGCTACATGCAACAGAGCACATTGGTTGGTGCTAAACAAATAAGAATGACACTAACTTAAGACAATTTATTTTAGATTATGTACTCTTCACAGCAGGAAACGTGTTCTCTGTAATTTGAAAGCATCGGGCAAATTTTGGGTGTTAGAATAAATGTATTTGCTTCCTTTTCACACTTCCTTCCACATTCTCCTGCACTTACATCCATCTGGTTTAATCTTAGATTCAGAGGGATTTTCCTATATTAACACTTTAAACATGGATAGCATATTTATCCAAGCTATTTGCAAACATTTGTCAGTTCTCACAACACTCCCTGTGAGGTAGGTCAGAGCGATGAAGTGATTTGCCCAAGGTCACACAGCACGTCAGTGACAGAGCCAGGAATAGAGCCCAGTAGATGCTACTCCCAGGGTCCTGTTCCGGTCACTAGCCCACATTCCCTTCCCTTCCCTTCAAATCTACAGTCAGTGGCTGTGCATTCCACCAATCAAAACGCAGGGACACGTGAGCTTGATTCAGTATCAATATCAGGTTCAATATCTTCTAAACTACCCACCCTTTTATATCTTAACTTTATTTATATGATACCATTTGATGATTTGAGCTGCTCAAAAGCATGAAAAATATTTTCTGCTGAAAATGTGGCAGAACATTTCATCCTGTTTCATGTTAAAATCCTGAAATTCTCTCTCTCTCTCTCACACACACACACAAACACACACACCAGCTCTACTTGAGATAGCCCCAAACAATTGGCCAAATCACAAAAATAGCAGCCAAGACGTCAGAATTCAGGGCCAAATTCCTGGACCCCTTGAAGTCAAAGGCAAAACTCCCATTGTTATTACTAAAGTTATTACTTTTACTTTTCATATTACACTGGGTTCTAGAGTTCCCTTTGTGCTAGGCACTGTAAAAACACACTGTAAAAGACAGTCCCTACTCCCAGAGAGCTTACAATCTAAATAGACAAGGCAAAAGAAGAATTATTACCCCTATTTGACAGATGGGGAATGGAGATACAGAGAGATTAAGGGTGTTGACCCAGGTCACGCAGGAAGCGAGTCAAGAATCGAAGCCAGATCTCTCAATCGTCTTCTAAACTGGCACACTTTAGTCAAACACAACTTACAGGGCTCAGTACAGGAGGAACCGAGTGAAATGTAAGGGTCTGTGTTATACAGGAGGTCAGACTAGATGATCTAATGGTCCCTTCTAGCTTTAAACTCTATGAATCTCCTAAATCCCAGTTTAGTGCCTTCACCACAAGACCAGTTGTCTTCTCCAAAGTAGAACCAACAGTTGGCTCTAACTCCCTGACACCTTCTTTATGGCAGCTCTGGCTCAGGATTCCTATTCTGGAACAGTGACCCTATTCTAGGAGCGAGCTGGCCAGCAAGCAAGCACCCTAAAACGCATCATCTGTATAGCCACATGCTCTACCTATAATCACAGAATATTGCACATTGGGATAGCAATGCTATTGTTAAGGGAGGCGGACTCGGACGCAAGTGACTTGGAAGAAAGACCCAGCTTCTAAAATGGCTTTTGAATCACTACCCACACCTGTGGCACTATAGAAATCAACAGCAATCGTCAGTCTAGCCGTGCCATGAGCTGATTCTGCTCTGACACACGTGTGACTCAGGAGTGACTCTGATGAAGTCAATGGAGTGACAGAGGAGGTGTAATAAAAGTGTAAGTCAGACAAGGCATTTTACCTACAAATACCGCTTGGGACTGATCTACCTGTCACCTTCATCTGTGTGGCCCCATTGATTTAACCCTTGATTTACACTGGAATAAAGGAGAGAAGAACCATGCTCCTGGAATCCCCAGTAGCTTTGTCCATTCACAGACACTTTGTATCTACTCATAAGTTATATATCCATTGATCTTTATATAGATAAGTGTGGTATGTACTCCCAGGTATTGTGTCCAGTATTACCTTGGGTATATAACACAGTCAAAGATCTCCCTAACACTCAGATGCTGCCTGTAACCACATGCTAGAACATAAATCCTCAGGTATTTTATATACCCTGCACCCCCATGTTGTATGTTGTCTCAAGTACTCCATGCAGCCTTGGGTACTCTGAATGGCCTTGATTCAGAAAAGCACTTAAGCAGGGGCACAAATGTAACCACTTGCTTAAGTCCATCCCAGTTCAGCAAGGTGTTAATGCATGTGTGTAAATCCCAACACAAATCAATGGGGCTTAAGCAGGTGGTTAAGTGCTTCACTAAATCAGGGCGTATCCCCTCCCAGCAATGTCATTCCATGAGGGACACCTCAAACAAGTAATCTATTGTCAGAAAGGGCATCATAGGTCCAATCAGCTGTCTCTCCCTGCTGGGTCGTCCTGCTGTTCAGGGATGATCCGCATGCGGAAGCAGTGAGGGGGAAATAACCCACCTGAGTCCCCTGAGTGTACTTGAACCAGTTAGGTTCATCTGTGCTGCACTGGCTCTTAGACAGGCGAAGAAGGGCATGCGGCTGGCTATGCTGGTAGTGCTTTGATGTTGATGGTACAGTGTTTGGAAATGTCCATGTTTAGAAGTAGGAACGTGTGTGTTTATGGGGGGGCGCAAGGTGTGCATTGGAATGGGTTGTGGTACTCTGGGGACCCACAGGGGGCAAAGGGGAGCAGGGTGTGAGTATGAGTGGGTCTTTCATTACAGAGTGCGTGTCTCTTGGATTAGCTGATAGGGCCAGATCCTCGGCTGGTGTAAAGTGGTGTTGCTGAGGGTGTGGCCCTTGAATGAAGCGGTGCTGATTTACACCCTCTGAATTTCTGGCCTGCAGTATAGAGGAGGGTGTTAAGGGGAAGATGGACGAGAGAAGGAGGGAGCTAGAGTGAAGAGCCCTGATTAGGGCACTCACAGGGCCTGGGAACCCCAAACTGAATTTCCTGCTCGGCCGCAGACTTCTCGTGTGCCTCTGAGTAAGCCACTTTGCCTCCCTGTTCAGTTGCCGATCTATAAAATGGGGATAATAGCGCTGCCCTGCCTCACAGGGGGGCTGTGAGGACAAATACTTTAAAGACTAGGCGGTGCTTAGCTGCTGTGGGGATGGGAGTCATATAAGCCCCTGAGACAGAGCGTGAATGAGGGAGAAGGGAGAGTGAAATTGCAAATGAGGTGCCGGGAGAGTTGCAGGCAGGATGGGGGCTAGCCTCAGAGCTTGAAAGCAGAAGATAAATCTAACCTGTTCCTGGATAGAGCACATGGTAGTAAGCTCGTAGAGAATGGTCTGGACAGCGTGTGAGGTGCTGGGAGAGAGCTCAGCTGGTGCAATGAACTGCTCCCCACAGGACCCACCCTGTCCCTGTAGGAGGTGGAGGGGTTTCCCGCCTGCTCTCCTCCCACTCCCTCTGTGTCTCGCTGCGGTGATCCCTCTGACACACGCGTTACAATGCTTTGCCACCATAGACAGCCAGCCTCAGTCGCAAATCTCTGGGCATATTTGCTTGGCATGTCAGCCAGCCTCTTTCCCCCGCCCGTTACTCTTGGACTGGCACAGAGCAGGGCTCGGGGAGCAAAGTGTGTTGCACAAGACAGGGTTTCTGTGGTTTGGGTTTATTTTACTTTTTTTGTATGTCTGCAGCTGCTAGTTCTGAAACTACCAGCCCTGGAGCAGCTCATTAAACAAACAAACGAAAGAAAGAAAGAAAGAAAGAACAGAGCTATAACTCACAACTAAGCAAGAGAGGAGAGGTAAAGAAATCAGTGGGAGAGAGAGAGGAGGATTGGTGCAGGGGTCTGACTGAAGAAAAGAGACTGTTTTAAACTAACAGCAGCCACTACATGTATAAAAAATGTGTAAAATAACCCATCTGATATTTAGGTTTAGCTGCATCTGTTGAGCAGCGGTGCTGACATACACTCACTCAGCAGGACTCACGCCGCGCAGGGCAGCGCAAGGTGCTGAAGACAATGAATCTGAAAAATCTAGCTACGCTTGTAGAGAGCAGGGCCTCATTGTGCTAGGTGCTGTATATACACATAACAAGAGACAGTCCCTGCCCCACTGAACATCCAATTGCAATAGGCAAGACAAAAGATGAAAAGGGAGCGTTATCCTAATTTTCAGACAGGAACTGCGGCACAGAGAGATTAATTGATTTGCCACATGGGACAGAGCAACAAATTGAGCCAGATCTCCTGAGTCCCAGTCTAGTGCCTTAACTTGTCTATTTAGACTGTAAGCAATTTGGGGCAGGGACTGTCTTTTACTATGTGTATGTACACTGCCTAGCACGGGCAGGCCCTGGCCTAGGTTGAGGCCTCAAGATACCAGAGTAACACAAATAATACAGAACAAGAATAATAAATGACCACAAGAACTCCTTCCTGAAGTAAAGGTCACACACAAGCACTTGGAAGAGCAGTTTTGTAACCTCTCATCACTTCATTGAAGAGAGGTAAATTCTTCTCTCAGATAACCGGGCATAAATCCAGAGCAACTCCATTGGCTTCAGTGGGAGCAAGTCTAGGCTTACGGACTTCACTGGATTTTCTCTGTATCCATAAGAGGGTAGAATTCCACCCAGTGACTAATGATATTGCCCCATTCCTATACAAATGCTAGGGATGTACACACAGATTTCCCATTACATCTAGGCTGGACTGAGTGTGTTCTGCAGAGCTCTGAAAAAGCAGGCTGAGACCAGCGTCCTCTTTAATACTGATGCTCAGCATAGAGAAACTACCTGTCCCCCGAGAATGAATCCAGAGGACTCGCTAGCTCCTCCCCAGCAGAGGAGTAAAGTCCTGGAGCTGCCATTTTTATATTGGTGTTATGTTTTTTATCCCAAGAGAGAGAAACCCTAAACAAAGAAACCCTGTACAGTCTTAAGGGGTTCATCTCTGGGGAGGAGAGTTCAGTCCCCATGGCACTTGCAGAGTCAGACCTTGCGCTCATTGGACCCAATGGAAAAGTTCCCATTGAGTTCAGTCATGCAAGATCAGATGGCCAGTCCTTGGCTGAGACAGCATCTAGTAACAACTGAGGTGGTGGGTTTATAAGGTAGATTACCTGGCTCCTAGGAACCCAGATCACCAATTCTTTATTGCTCCTTTGCTAAGTGTCTAGCACAATGAGGCCCTGATCCAGTAATATATAAATAAATAATCACAAATAATAATAATAATTAATAATACAGAATAAATAAAATATAACACAGACACCAACTAGACCTTAGACAACCACAACTTTGAGTCACAAACAGAACCAGGTGAAGGTCACAGGCACACACACACACACACACAAATCTGGTTTAAAAAAAATCCATTTTCAATATTTCATTTTCATTATTATGCCATCTTCATTTTGGCCATTTTATGATCTAGAAATTATATTGTTTCTGAAGGAAACCCTGTGATGTAGCCACATGTTTTTAATAAAATTAGCCCGTGGTATTCTGTTCTTATTGTGAAACTAACATGCAGAATCACTGCATGCAGACCTCAGTTCCAACTGCCACATTTATGGCCTGTTTCAAAGCCAACTGAAGTCAACCGAAAGACTTCCATTCATCCCATATTTGATGCTTAAGACGAGCCACGAGCCATTGTGATTTCAACGTGCTACAGTGTTGGTTTTTAAATTATACCATGTCGTTTAGCAGAAATAAAAAGTATCAAAGGAATGAAAAAAACAAGTGTGGGTAACTAGCCATGTAGCATTTCTAGGAATCTGCACTCAGCAGAAAATGTTTTGATTATGATGCAACCGTTAGATCAGTCAGATCTTCAGAACATCCAGTTTATTTCTGTCCATATTGCCCTATGTTCATTTATCTCTATGTAATGATCAGGGAAGCACAAAGGCACAGGCGAAATGGTGTATATAATATAGAAATTCAGAACAAACACACAGACTTGATCTCCTGCTAGACTGTTGGGAGCTGAAGCTTGGGCCATATACCAATGCAGGTAATTTGCAATAGATGTCTCAGAGTTCAGCTATGATCTTGGTACCGTGAGGGTTTAACAATCACTGAGCTAAAACATAGGGAACAAATTCACACACGTGATTGTCTGGTAGTTAAAAGAACAGGAGGACTTGTGGCACCTTAGAGACTAACAAATTTATTTGAGCATAAGCTTTCGTGAGCTACAGCTCACTTCATCGGATGCATTCAGTGGAAAATACAGTGGGGAGATTTATACTGGGATTCAGGAGACATGGGTTCAATTTCTGGCTCTGACACAGATTTCTTGTATGATACTGACAAGGCACTTAATTTTTCCGTGCCTCAGCTCCCCATCTGTAAAAGAGGGATTATGGTTCTTCTCCTCAGGGGGGTGTTATGAGGGTAAATTCAGTCATGTGCCTGGCACTCAGATATATGGGCTGGGATCCAGAAAGGGACGTAGGCCTTGCAATGCTGGGCACCCACGGTGCCTAGAAAAATCCCAGGAACACCACTTCAATCCACAAAGCCTGAGTAAGGCCCCCGACATGATGGATGGGGAGAGATATGCACCTTATGCTGAGATCCACAAAGCCAGCATGTTAGGCAGGGAACCACCTAAGATAGCCAATGGGAGATGCTGACCAGAGAGGGGTGTGCTAAGCCCTGCCCCTTTCTCTGAAATAGGTGCCTAAATCCAGGCTGCAGAGAGGCGCCTAGCAGTGCTAGTGATCCATGAACGAGGGGAAGATGAGTGCTGGGCTATCCACATTGCATGCTAAACCGTTAGGCTATGGGGTGTTCTAATCTGGGGCTCCCTCAGTCTCTGCTGTTAAAAAATGGGATACTTAAATGTGAATTCTGTAGCAGGGGTTCTCAAACTTCATTGCATCGCGACCCCCTTCTGACAACAAAAATTACTACACCACCCCAAGAAGGGGGACCAAAGCTTGAGCCCAAGTCCAAGTCCTGCCATGAGGGGATGAGGGGTGGAAAGCTGAAACTAAAGTCTGAGGGCTTTGTCCTCAAATGCGGGGACTGAGTCCCACCTCCCAGGGTTGAAGCCTTCAGGCTTTGGCTTCAGTCTTAGGCAGTGGGACTCAGGCTTTGGCTTCAGCCCTGGGCCGGAGCAAGTCTAATGCCAGCCCCGGTGACCCCATTAAAATGGGGTTGCGACCCACTTTGGGGTCCTGACCCATAGTTTGAGAACCGCTGCTTTATAGCCTAGTGGTTTGAGCACTCACAGAGCTGCAGATCCTGTTCTAATCCCTTTACTCTCTCTGGCAGAGGGGAGACTTAAACCAGAAGGGTCTCCCACTTGCTGGGTGAGTACCCTATCCACAAGGCTAAATAGTATAATGAAAATTCTCCCTGGCTGTTTTGTGTGAACTCGCCTGAGGGGCCCAATCTAGTAAGCGTGTTCAGAGGTCACCTACCGGATCGGGCCCCTGTACACGACCTAGGCAGCCAGACACCTGTCTTTCCCTGTTTGTGAATCGCTCAGGGGTTTAGGTGGGAGACAGATGCCCAGACGCTGATCATGAGGCAGTAGTACATGGGCTCAGATAGAAGACAGGCACCTGGGCACATACAGTGAGGAAAAAACTTATGTGCCAAGTGAGCTAAGGCCCCTACAGGGTTCAGCGGCGAGAATTTTGTGACCCAGAGTGGTTCCTAAAAACAGGACTTAGGTGCCTTAACACCTTCGTGGATCCTGCCCCGTGGTAGTTGAGCCACGTTGCTATGAAATGCTGAGCACTCTGGCCCTGATCCAGCAAAGCACTTAAACCCCTGCTTAACTTTAAGCCTGAGGGAGCCCAGTGAGGATAGGGTCACATGCATGAATTTTGACAGTGACTTCAGTGGGAGCAGAAGATCTGGCCCCCAATGTCGTCCCAACTTATCTGAGCACTTCTCACTGCAGCGCTCTGAATCTGGAGCACCGTGACTCACAACAATACACAAAGCTCAGGCTAGATTCTTAGCATGCCTCAAAGGCACATGCACCCGTGTAAAGTTTTACTACTCACGAGGAGTCTCAGTCATTCAGGACTAATTTACAGACAGAAATCAAGGTGCTTTCCGGTGCTGTGCATATTTCACTCTAATTTCTGACCGAATGATTTTTCAGTGGGCTAGTGGTAAGCCGTCCTTTCACAACTGTGCTACGGGGTGCTGCAGGACTGGGGGAGCCCCCATGGGCCCTTCAACCATTCATCCTACAATGGACGATTGGCTCAAAATCTACAGGATGATACCTTACTGTGATATTCTAATGAGTGGGATACTGGTGTGGGTTTCAGGACACCTGGGTTCTATTCCCAGCTTTGACCGTGACCTGGGACAAATCGCCTCCTGACTGTTTTCTCTCCCACCCTTTCTCCTCCTTGTCGATTTAAATCGTTAAGTCTCCAAGACTTTTTTTGCTGTGTGTACAGTGAGTAGCACAATGGGGCCCTGATCTTGGTTGAGGCCTCTAGGGGCGATAATAGTCATACAAATAATTAATAAGACTAATAACTTTGGGTTTCAGTTCTAAGCAGATCCAAGAAGCTAAACTGCAACGCAACCAATAGGGTTTCACAGCAGCAAATACGGCTCTACAGAGATTATATTAAAAATATGCAGGATGTAATAGAAATGCTAACCTACCTTTATGAAATGACCTTGGATGGTCCACATTTTTTTTTAAAAAAAGACAGAAAACGATCATTTTCTATGAAATAACACATAATAGGAGAAAAACTCAACGAAACACTCTGGAACCTGCAACAGGTTTGGTTCATATTTGGTTCTAGCAACGAGCAGGGGCTGAGTAGGTTTGATCTGGGGTTCAGGGTGAGGGGAGGTAATGTTATTCACCCCTCCCCAGGTAAAGTAGCACAGCTCCCCCTCCTCTCTCTGACTGGGGGAGCAATGGTCCCTCACTAGGGTCACCAGGTAGCAAGTGAGAAAAATCGGGACACTTGTTTTTTTTGGGTGGGGGATGTTGCCTATATAAGACAAAGCCCCTAATATTGGGATGTCTGATCACCCTATCCCTCACTACTCCTTCCTCCTTAACTGGTGTGGTGAGAGTACTCCCTCCTGTTTCAGTCTATTTTTACGATTGCTCCTATGTAAAAACGTGTACCACATACATTACAAACCCGCACATTACAAACGAGGCAAGACCAAGGACCTTTTTATCCAGTTCCACATTCTCCTGGCCTCTGAATGTTGGTGGTTTGGATAACATGACCCCTGGATCTAAACCACCCCTTTCTGAAGGCTTGATTGCTTTCGCAAGACCCAAAGCAAAACCACCCTAGTTTGCTCTATGACAGAGATAGGATGAAAGCGGGACCTTTCTTCAAAGCCCTGCTGAACTTTAGTGTGTTGGAATAAATGGAGCCCTGACCACAACTATCCTTGCTTTTGAAAAGGCCTGTCTCTGCTTGACTACTTCTATTTCTCTTTCTTACACACACAGAGCTTTCTGATACTGCAACAGAAAGCTGTCATTCCAGCACGGTTTCCTCTCACGTCTCTTCTAAGTGTCTGAATGCTAAAGGGCCTGATCCAACTGGACTCAGAGCATACACAAAATCATATTGACCTCAGTGAGAATTGCAGATGAGCAGTGCTTCATGTTGTGTCTCTTTATAATGGCATGTTCGGCTCAAATCGCCATGAACGATAGGATTATTATAAGGACCAGCATGCCAGAGCCCATTTGTCAGGTTCACAAACACAAAATATCCAGCGTAGCTCAGCAGAACAATACGTATTGCAGTAAGGAGTTGCAGCATCTTGGGAAAAGTAGTTCTTACCCATAGACGACAGAGGGGCAGGCTACATGCAGAACAAAATGTCTTTGCCTTTGCATAACACCTGTCACACACACACTGTATCCTTAAGTGCTTTGCAGGATTGGAATATTATTACAGAGTTAAATAGCAGCAAGTTAGGAGAATGCAAAATAAGAGGCAAGGGAGAAAATCTAAGTTTGCAAAGTACTTTTTAACATCAGCTCATTCCTGCTAGGAATAGAGGCATTGCCAGTCAGAATATGTGCACACAGTAATGCTGCTTTACACAGCATGTGTATGGCCATTCAGGGGCCTTTTCTGCCAACAGCTGGAAACTGGTACCCTGGCTAAAATATCTAGCTACAGGTTAAAATACCAACAGATATCTTCATGCTTCCAAGATTGATAAACTGAGTTACATATCATCTACTTTGTGCATGTTTCTTTATGACACCTTCACAACTGATTGCCTGCCTGGTTTTCCTGGACAGACCCCATCTCTCTATTTGATAAAATAAGGAGTCCTTGGCCAAAATATCCCATCCTGATGTTATAGTGGTTTGTCTGCCTCGCTGCTGCCCACCGCTCCAGAGGTGGCTGCATTTCAATAGCAAAATGATTCTTGTCAGTGATGCAAAACACTATTAAATATGAAGAGGGCTCTAGCACACTGGGCAAGATGTCTCAGAGTGCAGGCAGAGAGAAAGATGAATGTTCAGTGTTAACGTTATGTGAAATCCCGAGGAGATTTGGAACAGGAGCAGCTGAGGAGTTATAGTTTCCTTTGTTCTGTTAGAAGGAAAAAGGAAATACATCAGGAAACCAGACTGTGGAGCACAGGAAGTCTCACTTGGGCTGATAAAAGGAACTGATGTGAAGTAGGTTCAGATGCAGTTATAAGTCAATCAAGCTTGGAACAACAAGAAGAGCTATTCAGAAGAAACCAGAGAGCCAAACTGTGTTTCTTGCTGTAAAAGCTGACCATTTCGCTTTTTGTTAACCCCTTGCTTTGCTTCTTTTTATACATATATAAAAAAATCCACTAGAAACTGGCTTCAATAAGAATCAATCCTCTTTTCAATGCAAATGAAATCAGTTTCCACTTCTCACCACGCCTTACACTGAGACCCACATACCCCACTTGGGTATCTTATTTTTGCTCGTCAGTTAGCTTAGAATACTGTATTTTTGCTCATTTCCCTCCTTCCCTTTGCAAATCAAAACCAGCGTTGGCAAAGAAGGGCAGTTTTTGCTGCATGAGAAATCAGCAAATGACTAACGAAAGGATCTCCTGCCTGTTCCATTATTCTTACTGCACAATTGACAGGTTGTACTTAGATCGGATTCCTGGAGATGCAACTTCAAATTTGACCGGGGATCTAGCCCTTCTTTACGGCCCTGAGCATGATGTCAGTTGGACTCCACATCCTTGGCACCAAGTTGGGTATTTCTTGGGGGGCTAATTCCAGTCCTGCTCCTGTGGCAGAGACCCCGTTCCAGCCCTGCTCGTCTTGTGTCCTCCTTCCCCCACAGGGACCCCAGGTCTCCCTTAGCCAGGAGGGGTCTCCCTTCTCTCTTACCCACTCAGTGCATGAGCGGTGCCTTCAAGAGTCATGTTTTTGATGCACTCTTCTGTGCTCTGTTGTACAAGAACAGACTTCCCGTGTGCCATGTCACAACTGCATTTGGCTCAGCTGCCCCTCCATCTGGACGGGGGAACAGCCAAGTCAAATTTCAGAGGCAACGTGATCACACAGCCAGAGTGATACTCCACATGGCTCTGGCAGCCCAGGACTACTACTTAAAATGCTTGGGCCATGCCCCCGCTTCCTCCCTGGCTCCATGGCCTACTGAGCTTTGAGCAAGTGTGAAAACCTTGCTCAAAGGTCAAAGAACACCCTCCCTCTTAGCCCCCTCTAATTTGCCCCCCTTCCCCACATGAGAGATCTCAGTGCATGATCAAGGCCTGGGTATGTAAATCAGTCGGCCTAATGTTGTGCATTACGTTTTCCACAGAACGGTGTGTTCTGCTGGATTACTGAACTGAAATTTAGGAAGAATGAAGCAGGAAAGGACAGAAAACTTGGTATCCATGGGGGGGCAAAAAGCTATTTCCTTACTGCACTGTAAATAAAACTCCTTCCCTCTTCCCATGTGACATGTGATTTGAAGTGTTTTCAATACCATTACTGAGAGAAAGGTTGAGGCTGCGATTTTAAACGAGGATGAGGTGGATTTAGCCATGTCACTCTTATTCATTTCACTGGGAGTTGTGCAGCTAAGTCTCCTAACTGGCTTTGCAAATCCCAGCCAAACTGTTCCTATGTGGGGGCCTGAAGTTAGGCATGTAAAACCATATTCAGGCACCTAAGTAAGGTCCTGATTTTCAGGGGAGCTGGGCATTCACTGAGATCAGTGGGAGCTTAAACATTCAGTCAGCACCTTTGCAAACCAGGCTGCTTACTTAAGTGCACTTAGGTGCCTAACTTTAGACCCTTGCATTTAAACATTTTGGCCTAGTTGAACTCTGTATATTCAAATACTGTGTTTCATTTAACTGGATATTTTATGGGCCTGATCTCATGACTGTATCAACATCCCCACTGATTACAATGCTCGTGGCCACTTAACGAACAAGAAGAGAATCAGGAAGCCTCTCCAATAACCTACGCCAGGGATATCTTGTCTGTTTAAGCCCTTGTGCCCGAGCTGAAGGAAAATCCTCTTGGGGTTAAGTCCTTGCTGCTTCCATGCAAAAGGCAGGTTTTTCAACTGCTGTTACTGGCTGGGCAGATGCACATCAGTAATTATGTGGCCACGGGTAAAGAGGGGAAGAGAGAAAATAGACTGTCGTTGCATCACCATTTTAAAAGCACTGATATTTTGAACATTGCATGCCAGACTCTGCATTGCCATCTACCTCGTGTTGTCAGTTATACTAGTGCACGAGTGAGTGTGAAACACTCTTCAATCAGAATGGTAAAAATGTACACGGACTTTGCACTCCCATTGCACCGGTGTCAATAATGACACTAGGTGTGGGGTAGCAGAGAACCACGCCCGCAATCTAATGTCACTTTCTGCTGGTTCTGGAAATGGTTCATTTGCATGTTGCTATTCTAAGCCATATTTTCAAAAAACAGCCTGTACATTTGCACCCACAGTTTTGGGTCAGTCACTATTTGCACATTAGGAAACCCCTGCCACCCAATTCCCTCAGACAGCACCCATGCACGCACATCGTGTCTCAATATGCACACCCAAAATTAGGTCTTTGTTCATGCCAATGTTATATATCCCTATCCTTACCCACCATATATGGATATACACACACAGACACAAGGTATAGCCAGAATTATGGATCACAACAGCCCTCCACATTTGTGGGACATTTGGGTTCAGATCTAGGTTGTGGAACTAAATTTATAAATCAGGACCATCTCACAGAGGCAGCCACAGACTCACATTCACAAGCTCACACACACAAATACTAGCACCATGCTACTGCAACGTTAGGTTTCAAACAAAACCACAAATGTCTGGACATCTAAGGATAAGTCTCCAGTGAGCCCTTTAACTCTCCAGCTCAAGCACACATGAGATGGGACATAGGGTCTTTCATTTAACTGGTCACATAAGCCTGAGCAAAATGACATACATTTATTTTACAACTGCGAGTCAACCTTGCAGAGCTATAGAAGTATTTTACTTTACCCACTAACATTATAAGTGAAGATTTGTATCAAGATGCTCCATGACGTAAAGTTGTATTGTACACACTCAGGGCCTGATCCTGCAGAGAAGACGTGAATTCAAATCCAGGGGAGGCCCTGCATAAGGATCGCAAGAGGAGACGATAATGGATTAAATTATGGCTTCTGTCTAATTGCCACAAGGGTCAGTATCTCATCAGCTTGCCATGCCATTTCAAATCTCTCCAGAAAAAGTAGTCTTCCCCCTTGCTCTTCTCTTCTTGCTTTTGGTCCCCTTAACATTATAATGAATCAGTTCTACTATGATTTGCTGACTCGCCTCTGGGGTTGCTCCTTAAACATGCATGTTGCACAGGAGGGTTCTGAGCCCTTGTCTCTCTCTTCCCTCTTCCTAGCAAGCGTGTCAGAACATTTTAAATAAATAAATAAAAGTATGAAACCCTCAAAAAGTGCCAGTTACCAAGCAAAGTGGCCACTTCCTCTCAGCGTGAACGCCACAGCAGTGCAGCACCTCAGGGTGAAACCCCGCCGGCCCAAAGCCTAAGCGGTTGGGTTGCATACCGGTGAAAGGCTGGGAATGAGGAAGGGAAACGTGCCACAGTACAGCCTCCCACTCCCGGCAAGCCAGCCTACAGGCTGCAGCCATGGGCACACTCCTAGAGTTGCTAGTGCAGGGGGCCTGAGGCTCCGGCTGTCTGTCAACCCTGGTTCTACCCTTCCCCTGCAAGCCTCCTCACTGCCCCCTTTTCAGAGCAGTGTGGTTATCATGGAGACCCACCTCCCTGGTGCCCAGGGGGTGCAGAGTGGCCAGCGTGCCAAGGGAAATATCACCCTTACTGCAGTAGCCTTCACCATCCCTCCCAAGGGTTTATTAATGGACATGCTCAACTTTTCTAATCTGAATATTTTAGGTGCTGATTATCTGCTCTTGCACCCAACCCACTGAAGTCATTGACAAAAATTTCCTTTGGCTTTCTTGGGAGCAGAATCGAACCCTTTGTTTAAATACCTGGAGTGGAGAGCGCACCGGTTTGAGGCATGATCCTGCAGTCCTTAGTCAGGCAGAAATCCCATTGATCAAGTCATGCACCTGGGTACAGGTCTCTCTAGGAAAATGACTCAGTAAAATAAGTCACAATGTTAAAATATCCCTGTGTAGGAAGGGGCTACTAAGAATATTCTGTAATAACTTTTAACAGGGATTTTTTTGATCATCCATTAAAAGTCTACAATGCAGTTCAAGCAGATGTTTCACCTGAATAAGGACTGCAGGATCAGGGGTCTAAGAACATATGTCTTGCAAATGTCATGTGTTTGAAGTCCAAGCTGTTTTTTAATGATCACACAGAAAGACACCCTGAGTGATGAATGTGGGTGTGTGTGTCAGCTATTTTCTCCACCTGCAAATTAACGCTTTTGCACTTGGAGTCAAAAGTCTTCTTGCCAGAAAAGCTTAGAGCCAGAGAGTTTTAAAATGGCCAGACAGATTTTTAAACCAAGTTTCTCAAAAAGAAACACATTCCTGGTCTGAGGCCCTGTGGGCCAGGTTTCAGAGAGAGTATGAACGCCTCCGGTTTACAAGTGGCAAGAAACAGTGATTGCAATAGAAACCCCACCACGCCCTTGGCTGCAGCAGCACCAACGCACGAGAGAAAGAGGCAGATGGTCGTCGTTGCCCATCTGAGTGATGTGGGCTTTTCACTGTATGCCCTTTAAACTGTCTAAGCCTTCCCTATGTCTGCTACATTGTGGTAAACTGAGTTTTTTGCAGCAGGGGAGCGACAATCACCCAAACGTGCTTTTCAGTAACAACAGGCCTTTGCCAGGTGCATGTACACCCTTGTGCACGACAGAAGAACACACTCATGGCTTGTTTGCACACTAACTAGACGTGAAACAGCTCATTTGGTTTTAATTCACATCTTTAGTTATTTTGTTGGAAGTTTGTGTGGGACCACATTTCAGAAGAAAAATGTTCCTATTTTCATTTAATGTAAGGTGATTAAAAAAATCAGCATCAGTTAAACCAAAATAGGACACTCTTAATCCAAAATAAGACTGTGCGCATGTAAATTTGTGTGGAAACAACTAAAGGTGTGCCTTAAAACTGGTTTACTTATTTGGAACAAGTTGGAGAGAGTACACCCGATTCATTTTCTCCCAGCCATCTTTTGCCATTGCCATTGCCATTTACAGAACACGAACACAACTGAAGTCAATTAAGATAAAAGATTTACACAACTTCAGCTTCATCCTCTTGCATGTTTGACTGCCCACTCAGTACAAGACATAGTGTTATTCTGGATATCATCTTTCATACCAGCCTCTCCGAAATCCTTTCCAGAGTTAGACACTAATATGATTCCCTGGAGAATGTGGTATATGTTTGGGTTTGTCCCCCCTAATAATGGATTGGGTTTTTGAAGAGACAAACATTTATAAAGACCCACCCCCACCCCATACACACATTATTAAAGCCATTGGGCCAGATGCTGGGATAATAATACACAAGACAGGGCAGTAGGTGGTGTTTAAAGCTCTTCTTGCACTCCGCTGATCCTGGGGTTGCTCTGTGCAGGACACTGTGGGCACAATATGTTAGAGCAGCCTAAGCAAGCCACATCCTCTCCCACTGCCCTTCACCTGTATCCCCAGGGCACTAATGGAGCAACTTTAAACCCTAAATCTCACAGCACTTTCCTGAAGCAGATAAGTGTTATCCCCACTTTGCAGACTGGGTAAGTGAGGCACAGGAAGGCAGGCCAGACAATGACTGGGGGCAGAACTCTTGAACCCTGGTATCTTTGTTCAAACAATAGGGCTTCTTTAAACAGGGCATTGCTGGTTTCAGATTGGAAGGAAATAGGCCATTGGTTATAACAGAAGGCCCTGAGGCCAGTCCAGTGGTTAGAACAGAGCCCAGGACTTAGGAGACCTACATCCAAGTACCTGTTCTGATGCAGATTCCCAGTGTGACTTGAGCAAGCCGCGGTGTGTCCTACCACAGCAGTAAACTGGAATAAAAATAACCCTCTCCGCCCCACAGGGATGCCATGAGATGCTCAGGTAGTGAGGCGATGGGAACCACATATATATCTTCCAGAGAGAGCGACTGACTAGTTGCTCCGGCTTTGGCATCAGCCCTGGCCCTGAGCCCGGCCCCCAGGGGCTGATGCCGAAGCCTGAGCAACTTAGTTTTGTGGGGCCCCCTATGGCATGGGTCCGGGGTTCTTGCCCTGCTTGCTACCCCCAACTTGGCTTCTATATGCAGGAAAACGGCCCTGGCTTCTATGTGCAGGAAAACAGTTGTTGTGTCACAGGCCGGGGGTGGAGTTTTTATAGCATGTGGTAAGAGAGGGGCTGAGAAAGAAAAAGACGGAGAGCCCCGGCTGCAGGGGGACTCTTCCAAACTTTGCACTTGTTCCAATCTGCGCCCTAATGGAGAAGTTTCAGTTCCTGCCAGTTCGCAGCTTCTTTTCCCCCCAGGTCAGCAAAAAATTCAGATCTCAGAGCCCAACGCCCCACCCATGCGATAGGCGTCTTTCGAAATCCTCCAACCCAAACACACCCACAGCGTCTCTCGCTGCAAGCCGGGTCTGCTGCCACAGCCTCTGCGCTGCGGAGCGAAGTTAAAAAAAAAAACAACCCAACAACAAAACCCTCTCCGCGAGAGGATCACAAATGCGCACACGTCCCTTTGCAGCAGAGCTGAGGGGGAGAGGATGCAAGTCTGCTCGCAAGAGCAGCTGCTCTGTGTGGGCCCGCTCCGGGGACCTTCCACGGCAGACCGCAATGGCCATGGCTTAGAAAAGCCCACGGCGATTTTTGGGGTGGGCTTTTTTTGGCCCCGAGAGGGAACAGTTTCTGTTCCACCCAGCCTCGCACAGACCGGCTGGGGAAATAGACAGGCGGCCACCTTCGCGGCGCGCCGTTTCAACCAGACCGGGCGAAAAGTGGGGAAATCGGAGCCTGCTGAGATCTAACCATGGCGGGGGGCGGGCAAACATCTGGGGCGAGCCTGGGAGCCGGTCCCCTGCGCCAGCCCCCGGCGCTTTTAGTTTGCGCTGAAAATAAGACGCGCTTTTCTGCCCCCCTCCCAGCAGCTTCTGAATCCAACCGCGCGCAAGGACCGGGCGCGTCTTCTCAATTCGTGCGCAAGCGGAGCCGGGGAGAAGCTGTCATGTTGCTTCTGGCGGCGCAAGGGCGGCTGGCTTCTCCAACCAGCGAGCGGGCAGGCCGAGCTGGGACTGAGACCTCCTCCCGACAGCGCGGGGCTGGCTCCGCAGCGCCCAGCCACATCGCCAGCTAGACGGGGTCCGCGCACTCCCAGCCCCTTCCTGCGTGCGTGGGCTGTTCCCTGCAGCCATCTGACACCCCCCTCCGCTCCCCGGGGGAGTCGCCGCGTTCCCCAGCTGGGGCAAACGCCCCGAAATAGACGGATGGCGTGTCAGATGCACCCCCACCCACCCACGTACACACACCCCGCCGCCTCCGGGCCGCGCCCCAGCCGTGCGCAATGTGGCCGGGGACACCCGCTGCGCGCTGGCCGGCCAATACCCTCCCCACCGCGACCTCCCGCAGCCGCAGGAAGGGGAAGACAGGGAAAGCGTGAAAGGGGGAGGCTGGCTGAAGGAGGAGAAACGGGCCACTCTTCCCGGGATCAATGCTCGAACAAGCTCCAACTCCCCCGTCCCTCCCCCCAAACGCGCACGGCTCCAAAACGCAGCCCTCCCCCACAGCCTCCTGGAGTGGGGGCTGTCTCCTCCCCACAACCGCCCCCTCTGATCCCCCCCCCACCCCCAGATATTCCTCTTACTTTAATAGTTCCGTCCATCGAGAATAATCTCCAGCCGATCCCACCAATATTCCACACATTGACCCGGTTGAGCCTGGAACCGAAGCCCCCTGAAGTTCTTATCTTCCTTTCTCTCGCGCTGGCTTTTCTCCCCCCCCCCCCTCCTTCCAATGATTTTTTACTTTCCTGTCCTCGGCTCGCTCGCTCTTTTTTACTTTTGGTTGGTGCAGCGGAGCGAAAAAGAGACAGTTAACCGGATGACAATTTTTTTTCTGCTAATTTTGGGAAGTGAAGTCACTTGAGGAGGAAACATTCTGTCTCCCCACTGGTCCCTGCCCTCTCGATTAAACCAGATCTGTAGTTTACATCCAGGATATTTGCTCCCTTCAGATAAGAGCGGGGCAGAACAATAGCGGTGTCTTTTGGGGGTAGCTCTTGTTTGCGAGCCCAGTGACACTCCGCTTCGCAGCCCAAGCTGCCTTACCACGCACTGCGTGTCATCATAAAGTTTAGTTTAACATGGGGTGGGTTTTTTTTGTTTGTTTTTTTTTTGTTTTTGGCTGAAGCCAAGTAGCCTAAGTCTGAATTTCCATCTCTTCCCACAGATTTTTTTATTAATGCTTTTTCCAGACGAACGCAAAATTAAGGCAGGGGGTTGGGGGGGGGGAGAACCGTAAATATAATTCAAAAGTCTGGAGCACACAGGAAAAGATTACCGATTTAAATGGTCTATTCAGAACACGCTCCTGCCCCCCTGCTGCAGTCCTTACTCAGGCAAGGATCCCCTTGACTTTGGCCTGAGTGAGGAAGGCTAGATGAGTCGCTAGCTATTACCAGAAAATATCTGGGAGTATAATTCAGGGCAGGCAACCCCATTCAGTGCAAGCATGTCAAGTGCCTTCTTTCACTCACATACCATATTTGATGCCTTTCCAAGCAAGGGAACTAGAAGTTCGCAGAAGTTTTGAAAGGAACATTATTTTTAGAAAACTTTTTTTTTTGCGTTGCTTTCTCACCCCTTTAAAAGAAAAAGCCCTGTGAAAGCTTCCACTACTTCGAAGTATACTGTGTTTAAAAAAAAAAAAAAGAGGGGGGGGGAACAGATTTTAAATAGTGCATTACAGCAAGCTGGGTTGCATTATTCGACTATGTTTCTATATAAAACCATTTCATTGTTTCCCATCAGTATTTAGTATTTGAAATGTTTATTGAACCTCAGGGTCTGGTCCAAAGCCTCATGGAGTCAAAGGGAGAGTGCCCGTTTCATTGCTATAGGCTTTGGATCAGGGCCCCAATCAATTTGCCCAGCTATCTCCGGCGAAAAAGCCACGGATCACTAGTTCACGAACTGGAAAGTGACAGAAATAATAATAGCAAATAAAAGTCCAAGCTACCCCAAATCCCCCTCTACCTCCCGGCTGGAGCAAATTTGGTGTTACTCTCATAGAAAGGGGGGCGGGGGGACACTCTCCTCAGTCCTTCTTCTGGGACTAAAATGTAGATGACAACAGAGGGAGCATTTCATCCAACTAGAACATTGATCCCAAAGAAAAGGCCATTTATTTCCTCTTCTAAATTGTCCATCCAAACAAACAAACAACACAACAAAACAAGCTTTTGAAAAGCTCTCAAAACAATCAAGGTAAAAGAGACAAATGCTCCTTTCTCCCCTCCCCACCAAAAAAAAAAAAACAAAAACAAAAAACAAACAAACAACCCCTCAAACAAAACTATCTAGCAACAGGGCACATCATGCAACATAGTGGGCATCTTTTTATTCCCCGCTTCTGCAATGCAAGTTGCTGCAGCCCAAGGAGAAGCCAAAAGACAGACAGTAATCCAGGGAGATGGAGCCGAGAAATCCATTTCAAGATAGGACACTTCTGTGAGTCCTTTCAGCATCATCGTCCCTTTATGGAGTTGGTTACCTTATCCAGTGCCGTTGCGTCCAGTCTTGCTTCCCCCCTGATTTTTAATCCAACCACCGGGGGGGGGGGGGGAGTCACACCTCTATCCAAATCAATGTGCACCCCCCAAAATAACAAAATGACCCTCGTGTTTCTAGTCAGCTGCAGCCCAGGCTCCTTATTGATCCTTTATTTCTCCAAGAGCAAAGCGGGCAGCACAGCAGATCCCTCTTGCCCCTCCCTCCAACCCCCCGCGAAACTAGCCTCATCAATTCAGCTACAATTTTCAGTGCAGAGGCAGGGGGGACTGAACGTGCTCAGACCTGGAGCTTTTTGGCTTGCTGTTTGCTAGCGACTGTGGCCGTCTCCAGCCAGGAGGGGAAAGGGGGGGGGGGTTGGAGAGGGGACCGACCGACCGCCTTCCCTCTCCCCTCCTACCCCCACTCCTGTCTGCTTTACAATCCAGGGGTCTGCAGTGGTGTCCCTTGAGAGCAGCACATCTGGATACAGCTAGCGAGGTCAGGTCCCCCTGTGCCTAGGGCCACAAGAACTGGAGTTCAATTAAAAGAAATCACTGTTAACCCTTTGCTTCCCTCATCCCCCATTTGATTCTTTTCTCTCCCCCCCCCCCACAGGCCCTCAAATAAAACACCAAAACCTCTTTCCTCCACTTCCCTTTCAGTATCACCACATGGGAGCCGCTAGCCTCAGAAAAGCAAGAGGTTAAGGAGAAGAATGAAACGCATCCTCCCAAAGCCCAAATTATTTCCTTTCTGGACAACATTAATGCCAAGCTTCGAACAGTAACGGTGGGGGTAAGGTCATACAGAGGGTTTATGCCCCCTAAAGGGCGATAAAAAGCGCCTATGTCACCCAAAGACCAAGAAAGGGGCGCTTTGGTCTTTAAACTGAAATATGGACTCCTCTCTTGGATGGGCTAAAGAATGGAGAGAGAGGATGATTCTGAAGAACTCCAGTGAAAAAATCATCTGAAATGTACAAAATATATTAAAAACAATCGGAAATTTACAAATACCGATTTCTGGTCATAGCGCCATCTCCAAGATGCCAAAATGCAGCAAATAAACGCACGCACACTTTAAAAACCATTTTGGATCCCAATTTCTCCACAAATGTAAGAATATAGACAGTAATCGGTCTCTCTCTCTCTCTCTCTCTCTCTCACACACACACACACACGCACTTAGGAGATGTTTTTTGGTTCTCAATACCTCAGCATTTAACTGCAAAAAAAAAAAAACCTGAAATATGATATCACAGCTATTTCCTTAGAAGTGACTTAAAGAAAATGAGTCAAATTGAAGCATATTAGGGCTGCCTGATAGAGTGGGTCTATAATTTATACACAGTGTTTTGTCATCCACTCCCCCCCGCCCCATTACCCTTCTGTTTGGTCTTAAAAAAAAAGTTTGGTGAAAAGTCCCAAGAGACAAAATAAGTGAACTTGTAAAACATTAAACAAGACAAGTTGAACACACGATTATTTTCCCATAATAATGCAACAAAAGTTTTGCTTCCTGACTTCCTCTAACCCCCACCCCCCCTGAAGTTATCTCAAACTTTTGAAAAAGGCTGGAATATTCATAAATGTGGTTTGCCAAATTCTGGATCATCCCAATGGATGTGCACCGACTCAGATTTAACAGTTTGATAGAATCGGTGCAAGGGGAAAGAGATCCCAAATAATGAGTAAAATCAGGATGTGAGATCCTTAACGTTTAATATTTTAAATGCCCAGAAAAAGGCAAACGTTATTTTAAAATGAAATGCTTGTGTACAATTCTGGTCAATGTGTGTAACTTTTAATCGACTTTTTGGTGCATAATTATACAGAGAAAACAATTCTGATTTATTTAATTAAGTTACTGACAACTTGGAAATTATCTGATCTTGGCACCTACCATAGCTTTTACCTTAACAGATTTCAAATGTTTGCATTCAGGTAGGTTAAACGACTCTCTCTCTCTCTCTCTCAATACACTTACGAAGGAAACGAAATTCTAGTCTAAAATATTGAGCTAAATGTTGCTCATAATCTCCTGGCATTTTTTTTCTTTATTCTTTAATTGAATCAGACAGAGTTCGGCCTCACACACATAGAAGATGGATACTCATCCCTGGGTGTAACCCTACTGAAATTAATGGGGTGTACACCAGGCTGGAATTTGGCCCAGGATATTTAGCCTAAAATATCCAGCATCAAAGGAGCTAACGGCAAGTTGTAGTCCAATGCCAGTCTTTCGCATGGGGAGATACCCGCAAACGTGTGTTTTTGTCTTTGATTCATGCAGAAATATTTTGGCCGCAAACTTCAAACTTTGTATATTTCTTTTACATCTTCTTTTTCTTCAAAGGTGAAGTAATGATTGCAGCATATTTGGGCCTGAGCGGCGGGTTTAAAAGCGTGTAGGGCATTAGCTTGCATGAATCTATCTTGTTGCCTGTCGTAATCAGCCAGTATCACCTCGTGTTCTGGTTAGGAATGCAGTATTTTGAGCTCCTTTGTCATTTTGTAGCAAATGAAGGAAATCGGTCAGCAACTGGTCAGCCAACCCTCTTTGACTCTATACCTAGAAAGTGGCCATTTCCCACAAATTGTGTTAAAAGTTCCTCTTAAAAATAAGTCATAGATCTGCATTAGCAGAAGGGGGCGGGAGGGAGAAGGGGGAGTGGGGCTTGTCCTGACTAGAGAAAAAGGTCCCACCGACTTCAATGCGTGTTTCAGAGTTGGGTCGCGATATGGCACTAACTTCGCTGCAGAATTAAAAGGCGAAGTGGTTTTAAAATCCACTTTCTTACAAAGCAAAGAAGGCAAGCCAAGCCTAGGGCCCGATCCCCAGGCAAGACTCCCATTCGAACCCAGGGGCCAAATTCTGCTCTCAGCTACAAGGGTAAAACCTGACTACTTTGGAATCCCTTCAGATTTCCACCCACTTAACAGAGCAGTGGAGTGCAGGATCGGGGCCCAGGACCCATAGCTCTTGCTGAATACGAACGATTTTTTGGAAACCAAGTCCTAAAAAAAAAAAAGGTGTGTGATGCTAATAAACCTCTAAATAAAATCTAGTGTCTTGACAATTGTGTGGAGAAGTTACAGGGTAGCTTTGAAGCCACCACACAATTGTGCAGGAAGGGGGTTAAACTGTCCTGGATAGTTTTATTTGAGATCCATGTCCCAATAATCCAGTCCCCATTCCCTGCCTCCTCTCCCCGCCAACCAAACCACCTCACAATTATTGAAAAGTTAAGCACGAAAAGAACAAAAATACTGAAGGCCAAAAACACAGACTGCAGCGCACCAGCTCCAAGAGTCTGGCCCCTCGCTTGAGGCCATAATTAATTTGAGATTTATTTTTATTGGAGAACCCAGTCTCGTCTGACCTTAGCCAAACAAGACTTCAGCTAGACCCTTGATGCGCTTGAATGGAACAGAATATTTCTAACTTCTCTTCGGGCGTCCGTGCCTGCTTTGAATTTGTTCCTCCGACTTCAGATATTTGGAGATTTGAAGAAAAGATTTAAAGCATTTTCCCCCCTTTTAGCATCCACTTTTTTTTCTTTTGGACACAGTGGTTGGGAGGATGCGGAGGGAGCTAGAATACCAAATACATATTCAGAGAAAGAGAAAGGGGTATTTTTTGGTTGGGTTTTTTTTTTTAATATAGTCTTTAGAAGGTCAGAAGAGGTAGTGACTTACAGCGGGGGGGTTGGTTACTTGGATTCTGGTGTCTGGAAAAGCAGGAGTCTTTGAATATAAAAGCTTGTCCCCTGTGCCCTAAAGCCTGTTTTATTTTAAAAAGGGGCTTAGTATGCTAGGCTTCCAGGATAAACAATGTTTCTCCCCTCCCCTGTTTAAATTCAAAGGATACCTTTAAGCTAAAGCACGAAAGAAACAATGTAAAATCTTTTTCACCCATCGTTTGCATTTTATAGGGTTGAAGAACAAGTCAAGATTCACACGACTGGGGTAGGGGGTGATTATTTTTAAAGTCGAAATGTTCTAAAATAAAATAAAAGGTGCAAACAAGAATTAAATCCTTCAGCACTAAGTTGTCATAACACATTAATCAAGACCCCGCTGGAGTATAACACTTAGCCGTGTTGCTGGCTCAAGATATGAGCATAAGAAAGAAAAAAAAAAAAAGAAAGATTTGGTATGCTCTTGTATTAATCAATAGTAAGTATGTGGATGACATAGGAGTTCCTTTCCAGCTCCCATGTTCATGCACCCGATTGGAATGTTTTAAACAAAGTTCAAACATATTCATGGCTACAAATCTTTTGCAATTCCCAGCTTTCCTAGAGGATACCTGCTCCAGTCCTCCTGAGTGTAGTTGGGGGAAATTGACAACTTCTGTTGGAAACCAGGAGTTTAAAAAAAACAACAACGCTGCAGCAATGGATTCAGGACTAGAAAGTGGACTGAGTGGGAACAGGTTTCAGAGTAACAGCCGTGTTAGTCTGTATTCGCAAAAAGAAAAGGAGTACTTGTGGCACCTTAGAGACTAACCAATTTATTTGAGCATGAGCTTTCCTGAGCTACAGCTCACTTCATCGGATGCATGCCGTGGAAACTGCAGCAGACTTTATTTATACACAGAGAATATGAAAAAATACCTCCTCCCACCCCACTGTCCTGCTGGTAATAGCTTATCTAAAGTGATCATCAGGTTGGGCCATTTCCAGCACAAATCCAGGTTTTCTCACCCTCCACCCCCCCACACACAAATTCACTCTCCTGCTGGTGATAGCCCATCCAAAGTGACAACTCTTTGGGAACAGTGCTGCATGGACTGAAATACTTCAGTCTCCGAAAGTCTTTGCATTTCTCCTCTCCCTGCTACTCCGGTTCTATCTCAGTTCCTAAGATGCTACAATTTCTCCTTGCTCTACACAAGTATAGTTCCAGCATTCTTCTCACTGAACACCTGTAGGAAACATTCCATTGCCAGCCAAGCCTCCCAGATTTTTCTTTCCCTTTCTTTTCTTTTCTATTTTTTTAACAATGAATTCACTAACTACAATATGTCCCCTCACTAGGTTAGTTTGGCATGATTTCCCCAGAAAGTTTCCCTTCACAAAAGTTTTTAAATGATTATTTGTCTCGCAGCCTGTTCCAGCAATAGTCTTTGGCTTCTACTGTGGAGCAGGAAATGATAACATGTCAATGTCAGTGTTTGTCAATACTCTTAATATTTTCCTCTCCAATTAAAATGTCAGTGTTTTGGCCATCAAAAATTCTCTCTTTGGGTTTCTTGTAAACCCTCCAGGCAGGGTGAAACCAAGAACAAACCAAATATTGTTTCCATCCACCCAGGCTATTTTGCTTCTATGAATATGCTTCTTTGTATAACACCACAAACATTATGGCTGTATGAAAATCATTCAAAAAAAAAAAAAAAAACAACCCACAAACTCCTGCACTTAAACTATGGTTCTTTCCTCTCCATCTCATTCAAACTGGAGTGAATTCCCTTTTCTGGCTTGCTTAAAATCCGAGACCCTTTATGTGTGCAAATGACTACAGTGGAATATGCATGGTGGCTTTGTTCAACTTTCATCAGTGTGTGGCTGCACAGTCCAAAGCTGGAGAAGGTTTAAAGTGCTCTCCAAGGAAGCGCCAGAGCTATCATTGTTTGAGAATAGAACTTGATTGTTTTGTAACAAAAAGCCTTCAAATACATTGTGGAAGCTACTTCTTGGGCAGCCAGATGTGGACTGGTCTGAAATTTGACTGTGCTATGTGACTGCATCAGCTGCTATCAGTGGTGGGCAACAGAGCAGAGTTTGCTGTGCCCAGCTGAAACACAAGAGTATTACCACGTCCAGGAGTTCAAATATCAGAAGATCAAAGAGTTTTGCTTACAACCACCTTTGAAATGCATGTGGTTAGAACACTGACTTAGGCTGTGGGAGACCTAGGTTCAGGCCCTGCTCTGCCACAGACTTCCTGTGTGACGTTGGGCAAGTCACTTATTCTCTCTGTGCCTCAGTTTCCTATCTGTAAAATGGGGATAACAATACTTCCTGCCTTCCATGGATACTGTGAGGATAAATACATTAAAAGATTGTGAAGTGCTTTGAGATCTACTGAGGAAAAGTGCTAGATGTGAAATAGGCATTTTTATTAATCATGGGAATGTGGATTTCTCCTCTGTGTCCTGAAAAGAGCAAGAAAATATGCTAAAATGTGGAGCTCACCATTTAAATGTGGGAACACAACCCCTACAAAATATTGGAAGGAGATCTAGCGTGGAGATGCAGCATTTCTTCTGCCATTCTGAAACATCAGAATTTGAAGGATGAGGAGAAGGGGAAAACTGTACTTATCGTCCCACCCCCCCATAATGCCTTATACATTAGTGGTCCCCAGAAGGGACCATTGTGATCATCTGGTCTGACCTCCTAACACAGCACTTCACCTCCTGATTCCTGCATCAGGCCCATCTAGGCAGCACCTGTGAGTGGGAACTTCCAACAAGGCCCCTGTCACTGTTCCTCCCAACCTCACTTATCTCCAATTTTGCAGGGTCTGTTGGCCACCTGTGTGATTCTGCATGGCCTGACCAACTTTAGGCCTTGCCTTAGAGAGAGGGGAAATTGTGGCTTGGATCCTTATTGAGAGGGAGGAGGAGAGGTACGACAGAATATGGCAATCAAAAACCATTCATGCACTGCCTCGAGCACAGACATTGCAGAAGGGGAGTAAATGCTACTAGGATTCAGCGAAGCCAGAGTGCAATGGTAAGAACTGGGAAAAATCAGTATTCAGATGTCATATTGCTTTGCTTATGGCCTTAATACTTTCCATACCCAGACAGTTAAGTCTCAGTTCTCATTCCAGTGCTCTCTTTTTAAATTTAATTTTCCAATTTACATTACACGTTTCATTCTCTAAAGTCAAGTACTTATGTTTAGATGAGATTAGCACACACTGATGTACTCTGCAGATTATTCAGCCCTTGTAGATCAGCAAGTACAGTAATGGCATAAGGGATATATATACATTCATATAATTACGTTGAAGACAACAATAGGGACCTATAATTAGTTTATAATAATTATGTTTGCCTACCACTTTATCATATAATGGCTCATCAGGATGATTTGTTCACATGCTCAGATATAAATAGTTAGTCATAAATAACTATCTAAAATTGTTATAATTATGTACTAGATTTATGCAAATGCAGAAAAAAGGCACCTATCCATGTGCTCTAGGTGTAACTTAAAAATACACCACAGAAATATCCGAAATTCAGCAGTATGATTCAATATAACCCACCATCAGTGAACCAGGCAATTTAAAAACTGAGATGCCTTTCCCCCTCCAACAATTCCCCACCCTTACAATACTCCCCCATCCCCATTTCAAATATTTGAGGGAAAAGATGAGCTTTGCAATGTAGCCCAAAGAAAGCTCATCATATTTAGGCTAATTTGGGTGGGGAAAGCAAATTCCATCACCATGGGACCCTTTCAGAGAATACCCTGCCAGCAGCCCCTTCTCATTCATACCAGTGGAGCTCCAGCTGTGACAGTTAAAGTCAGGACATTTATCTTTCATGAGTTAAGGGATAAAGTCTTGACATAATGCTTATAGATATGACACTGTTAGTCAAGGAACTTTATAAAAAATCCAGTCCTGCTTTTCTCCTGCATGCAAGTAGCCCCAGCGACCAATGGGCAATTGGGGTTTGGCCCATTTCTTAAAATAAATCTCCCAACCTCTTCTGAGAGGTAGGCAAATTAATATAATCTCCATTTTCTAGAGAGATGAAACAAGAGGCAAAAAATGCCCCGCGGCTTCCCAGAAGAAGGAATTAAAACTCAGAACCTCCTCATACCCCCAGACCAACCCTCAAAAGACTGTTTGAGGGAGCAGGACACAATAGATCACTATCTAATAATAATAATAATATCTGGCTCTTATATGGCACTTTTCATCAGTAGATCTCAAAGTGCCCCATGCCATTTTACAGCCAAGAACAACAAAGCAAAGAGAGGTGAAGTGACTTGCTCAAACCTACCCAGGAGATCAGTGAGTGAGCCAGAAACAAAGCCCAAGTCTCCTAAAGCCCAGGCCAGTGCTCTAGCCACTAGGTCATGCTGCCTGCACTGCAGGTGAATGTTTTCTACAAGGCACCTATTCTATGGGTGTCATCCTGGCCCCATTGAAGTCAATGAGAGTTTTGCCATTGACTTCAGCAGGGCCAGGATTTCACCCTCTCTGTTTTACATTTAATGATTAAGTCCCTGAGCTTGCAAACACGTAAGCATGTTCTGAACTTTAATCACATGAACAGTCCCACTGACCTCAGTGCAACTACTCGTGAATAAAATTAAACATCTGCTTACGTGATTGCAACGTTGACGTCTAATTGCCTGATCCAAAGCAATCAGAAATCTTCCCACTGACTTCGGATCAGCCTCTTAAGAGACATCACTCAAAACCCTGTTGATTTTTTGAGTACGGAAACAAGTTATTTCCCCAATGACATCAGTGCGCACGATGTTTTGGAGACAAATACCAGGAGACAGGGTCCCTGCCCCAAAATAAATGGCAGATGATGATGAAATGTTGCGGGGTGAATTCAACATCCTATGAATCATTTATCTCTGTTCAATTGAAACTAGGAACATAGGCCCGGTTGGAAAGCTCTCCCCCAGGAAAAGCACCCTCTGAGGTCAATGGGAGCATTGCCTGAGTAAAGCATACCCACCATCACAGCTAATTTGACACAGTTCTGTGTTGACCAATTCCATTCCATATGAATGTTAACAATTTAGGCCTCAAACTTAATTCAGTAGGCTTTAGCTATTCCATAGGCTGATTTCAGTGGCAGCAGGATCACGTCTTACAATGAAAGGCAAACCTGCTGGGATACCTTTCTATGGGATAACAAAGTGGGTTCACCTCTTCATTGATACCAGAACATGTGCCTGATTATTTCCTGCCTACTGGAACTCTAAAGATTAAGTTAGTTGACTCTACTGCTGGGTATAGACTGCACACACATTTCCAGGAGTAGTCATTTGAGTTTTTGCTCTGTTGGTATTTGCATCTCTTTTATGGTCACTTCCAACTAAGTTTCTAGCATTCTAGGGTCCAGACCCCACTGAACATAATGAACAACATTTACCGGTAGCAGTGCTCATGGAAACACTGAGTTTTAAGTGAGCTTTGTAGAATATTCACTGAACATGGAATTCTGAATATTTCCAGTGCAAGTTTTTGCTTAAAAACCTGACCCTGTGATTTACACTCATCCCACCAGGAAACAGAAACAATGCCACATGTCACATCACAAAATGGGCATTTTGAATACTCTCAACAAAGTGTTTGCAAAACAAACAACAAGCTAGGGATTACATGCAGAAATTATTCAGAGAATCGTTTAAAATAATGGCTTATGCACATGAAAATCACAACCTGCTCATGGACCATTAACAAAGAGAAAAAGAGGCAGAATTAATATAATAAAATTTTTCATTACAAACAATTCACCCAGCTCTAGTTAACACCACCTTGTATTCCTTGCATCTGGGAGACAAGAGTCTTGTGTTTTAGATTTTCCTTAAGTGCTGTGGCATGCAGGGTTTGCCTTAAACGTGTAACCCAGATGTCCTGGGCTCGGTTTATTTACATTCTTTGGAACTGTTGTGGAAAAAAAAAACCTATATGATGTCAAATATAATATAGCGCTCAATGGCACTATAAAGGGACAAGAATCTGCCACCCTTTCCTTGGAAATTGCTTTGGGATTGGTAGAAAAAGAAATAAAAGGCAATAACAACCCATCACAATACAAGCTAAGACCCACACTTTGCTTTCTCCAGTTTAACAATCAGACACATATTTGGAGGGCAAGAATTTGCAATATGTGGTATTAGCCATTGTCTGATGTTACCAGGTGAATCTATGTACCCGCTAAATAATCTGGGTAGGTTGTATAGGAAAACCATCAGGAACAATGTGACTCAAGTTCCAGTATTACACACCACTATCTGATCCAGCAATCTATTTACCTCAACAATTGAAAGAGACGCTTATTATTCAGTTAATTCCATTTTGCTTTGTCTTTAAACTCATTTTGATGAAATGTAGCACTTACCATATCTAGACAATCATTTTTTATACATTGAGTTCAGTTGTTTGCACAGCAGAGAGGTAAAGGCATTTTTTGAAATGAAATTTAGTTTTGGTTCAAGATTAGATAGTAGCCAGGAAAGCAGAAAATTGGAAACCAATATAAGAAACCATTATGGTAAAATATTGCTTGAACATCATCACTATCATATTGGTTAACATCTAGCATCTATACTGTAATTCAGGACACCTCAGGATAATATTGATTAGAATATAAAAGAAGAGACCACCATAATATGCTATTGGTCACTGATAGATATACAGAGCTCAAAAGATGAATCTAAGTGTAAGTGTGATCATTTAGGAGTAAACCAACTCCCACTGAAGTCAATGGTAGTTTCTCCATTAACTTCAATTAGCGCTGGACCAGGCTCTTAAACAGATATAAATTATCTTGAATTTTCGAGGATTGTAATTTTTGACATTACCTGTTTAAAGATGCTGTCATGTCTTACCTTGACGTAAGACGAAGTGTCTGGTACTGTCTGAAACATCCTTATATGTTTAATAGCTATTTTAAAAGGTCCTAAAATTGACCTGAAAATAAGAAGAAAAAAAAAGTAAAAATGAAGACCAGCAAACAAACAATACCTTTGTTTTGAAAATTAAAACCAGTAATAAACATTTAAAATGTTATGATCAAGCATTTGAATGTTTCCTTTTTTAAAAGAAGGGGCATGGGACAACTTCTACCAGAACAAGGAAGTGTAAACTAATAACCAAGACTCAATATCTATCTTTTAACTATAGGCTTCACAGAAAAGAACCCTCTCCATTTTTGACTGGGGGGAGGGAGAGTTTGACGTTTGATTAAGTGAATTTCTTAATCAGCAATTAAAAGCTAGCAGAAATATCCATGTTTTCATGTTGAGACTAGTTAACCCTATTGACTTGAACCTAGGGGTTTCTCTTGGTTAAATGAATGAAATGCAGTTGTATTTCTATACTCATTAGAACCACTGTGGGTCATTAACGCGCCAATGGAAAGAAACCTTTCCCACGAATCATAGTTTGCCAGAAGTTGTATTGCAAAACAATAATGATAATTTTAAAAATAGAGAACGAAAATAAAATATATTTTGGCAACAAAAATTGTACGGGGTTGTCAGTTGCAATTCTCCCATTTGGGACGATGCTGTAACATTGTCAAATGTAGCTGAGCTTCAGAGCTTGCACCAAAGCAGAATGTCTCTCTCTCTCTCTGAAGTCTCAGGTTTGTGACATAATGATCGCATCACGAACAGGTTTTCTAAGGTCAGGACTGCACAATTCAGAGACTCACAATGGAAGGACCGTGAAATGTGATGGCTGGAGAAAGTCGAGTTTCCATTCAGGACAACAACAACAAACTTCAGTGATCAAATGAAATTTGCAATCAAATTAAAATCTCTCTCCGCACATCCATAACACCCGTTCCCTAGGTTAGAGGAAACTCTTTATTCCCTCCAAGCAGTGCTATAAAATGTCTACGAAACTGTAATAAATCCACCGTTAAAAGAAGCAAAAGCCCCCCTTTACTTCCCACTCGCACTGTTGCTAATTATGACGCTCGCGTTTTCTTGAGGGAACATTTATCAGAGGCAGATTTTTGCTCAGAATTCGGATTAAAAACCCATCGAGACCAAGGTTACACGGCAACATTCAACGTATGCAGGAGTCGTTTTGCTACAAATGGCTAATAAATCCCTTGGTGGGGCTGCTGAGGAAAGGCTGGCGGGCTCGAACTCCGGCGTTTATTGTGGGTGTGTTTACACGCACAACGGCGGCTAGAACGCCCAGCTGCGCTGGGTAGATCCCTGTTGTATTTACACAGAACGCATACAATAAATGCGGCCACCCGACTGACACGTAACCGGGCTTTTGCTCCACGCTGTGTGGAGCGGCAATGCTATCCGCCAAGGAAGGCCCCGCTACCTGCACCTCCAGCCCACAGTGAGCACCCCACGGTAATGAGCTAATCACGCAGCATCCAGCGTTTCATTCACCGGTCCGCGTTTGCAATGCCGGGAGAACACCCCTATAACCCCCACAGCCTTCTCGCGGTTGCACTGCTCGGAAACATCTGTTGATTGAAAAAAAAAAATCCCACTCTGGCAAATAAATTGTTCTGTATCCGCACGTGACCCCCTTTTTATTGATTTTTAAAGCATTTGTTACGTGGCCAGCTGGCAGAGAAGGGCAACTGATTACAGAATCGACAATGTGTTTCTGATAAGCACAATTTATTTGTCTCTCCTTCCTCCCTAATACACTCCAGTTTCTTTTGCTTCTGAACTTGCAACAAGGATGGGGGGGGGGGAACCTCCAAGTCTCTCATGAGGTGAGGGGACAAGGGAATGTTCCTTGGGCATTAAATTTGCTGGAGTCAGGGATTCATCATACTCAATTTCCCTCCCTCGTTTTATCCCTCCCTCTGAATCAGCCCCCGCATTTGCTCCCCGTGCATAATTAGGCATGTTTCAAATCAATAAACACATCTGCATATTCAGATTCAACCTTAAAAGGCAACTCTGGATTATTTCCCAATAGCTTCGCCCTGCCAGCATCATCCACAGCCTAAAAGGGTCTTTTGTGTTAACTGCTCTTGTTTAATTGTTTCCAAAGGACTCACCTTTTATACCCTTTCCTCTCAACCAGTGGAAGAGCAGTTTGTAAAGATCCAGGTTGAGACCAAAAATAAAATCCCCACCAGGTCTGTACTGTAACCCTGCTGCAGCAGTGTGGCAAAAGAGAGATTAAACCTGCTGGATCCAAAGCAGCACTGAAGTTAAATTTCCCTAGTACATCCAGACAGTCTGCATATCCTCAGGGGGCTTCTGTAATGCGCTCAGCTCCAGCCAGAGCTTTTCTTCTTCTTCTTCTCTCCTATCCCAGCCCCCTCCCCGCCGCGACTTTAAATTTGATTTCCGTTTTCCCCTTATCAATATTTCAGCCTCTGTCTTTGGTTAATCGTCCGAATGTGACATCCTCGCTTCTGTCACAGCCCCCCCCCCCCCCCGCCGGCCCCCGCAAAAGACCCTCCCTTGTCCTGCCAGCAACTTTAAGGAACTTTTAAAAAAAATTCCACGAGTTTAAAAGGAAAATATTGCTGAGGAGTCAAGCCAGAAAGGAACGCTGAGTGGAGCTCAAGGACTACCTTAAGCCCCCTTTTTAAGCAAGGAAGTTTCAAATCTCCGTTTTTAAATCATCGTGCCTTGGTTTTAAATAAATAAATAAACAAACCGAGCCTACCTTGCAAAACAGGTCCCCTATTTCCCACTGAAACGGATCTGAAAATACGACAAACCAAATTCACACACACACACACACACACACACAAAGGGGAATTGAACTAGCTGTTCCACGCACAGGATCAAGAATTTGAACACTTTGATTCTCTTTGCCAGTCAAAATCTCCACGATTTTCTGAGCTATTTACTGCAAACAGTCTATCAAGCAGCAAAACAAAAACAAAAGAAGGAGGGAAACCATATCTTCGAGGAACTCTGCAGAGCCAAATGGATCTGCTGGTGGAATGGTATGGAATCAGTAGATCATTTGCTCTGATCTGAGGTAGGAACACATATGAAGTTCAGTGAGACAGACACGCATTTTAATGTAACCCTTCTAGGGGTTAGCAAAAGTATTTGGAAAATCTCCTTCCCCACTCGGCTCCGTTTCTCCCTTTCCCAGCTTTACCCCAAATTCCAACATATTGAAACATTTTTCTCCTTAATAAGAGGAACATATAAAGTGAACGGGGTGAAAGGGCAGCCCAAGGAGCTGTGCCCGTAGCTCCGAGTACAATTTACTCTGGCAGACGAGGCGTTTAGCATTCCTGACCATTCCTAAGGAAAACAACCCTCCAGACTTGTACCAAGGCACCTACCAAGAGTCAATTTTTAATATAGCAATTCTTTGGATTTGTTATTAAGAGCCAGTTTCCTATGCAAAGTAAACGCCATGGATTTCAAGAGGAAGCTCTCACAAGATAACGGTGCTGGGAGGAACACGAAAGAGGTGACAGAAGCTACTTCCCAAACTGTTCGGAAGAAAAGCGACTCTTTCGGTCGGGTTTAAAAAGAAAGGCACCGGTATTTCAGTTATGTTACACGGATTTATGGAACCATGCAAAGGAGCAGAATTTAAGGGGAGGATGTTAGTCAGTGTCCTGATGATTGTGTGTGCAGACATCTCTCTTTCTCTCTCTCTCTCTCACACACACAAATAATTACAGAAACAAGAAAAGCAGTGATTAACTCAGACCCCATTTCAAAGCCATTATTTTTACACAACTGTTGTTCCCGCGTCTTCAACACGTTTGACATAAAACACACACACTGAAGAGAAACCCCACGGGCTAATATTTCTCTTCCTATGATGATGATGATGATGATTATTTGGCTAAGAAATTATCTAAATGTAGCTGAAGCTTCGATTTTCTCTTCCCATGTTTTTCTTTTCCGCAAATGTGTCCAACTCCTCAGCCCTACCCGAATGCAGACTCGAACCTGTCTAACATACACCCAATAAGGAGCAGTGAAATCATTTTAATGGCTAGAGCTAACAAAGGGTCAGGCTGCAAAGGGTTGGTGGGGGGGGGGGGCGTTGGTTGGGGAGAGATTCCCTAATACAGAGAGTTGTTCTTTCGTCCTTGTAATCAAACCCCGCAGTGAGTCCAGATACCCATGTGGCTAGCTGAAGTCGTCTCGGGAGCTTTACTAGTCCAGATGAAAATTGCTGGGAAATGGGAAACAGCTGCAGCCTCAGAAACAAAAAGAAAAGGAGGCCTTGTGGCACCCTGGAGACGAACACATTTGTGGGTCCCTAAGGTGCCAAGAGTCCTCCTGTTCTTTTTGCGGGTGCAGCCTAACACGGCCGCGCCTCAGAAACAAAAAGAAACCTCCCCCCTAAGCAGAGAAAGTTACAGAAGTTTTGTTTACACAAACAGCTCAACACGAGCGTGCCATTTCACGTGCTCACCCGCCAACTGTTGGTGACTTGCACGTAAACAACATTTCAACATTCATCACAGCCAGTGAGCCCTTAAAGATGCCTATGAAATCTCCATCTCTATCACACACACAGACCGCCTTTGTGGAGCTTGTTGCTGACTGTGTCCAACGGATTAAACAAGGTGCTAGCAACACAAGCAGCAAAAATCCGCACATAATTTGTATTAAAAAAAAAACCACAAAACAAAAAACCACCTCCAGACCAATGCTTGAGCCTCATAAGCCTGCTGGACAATTGCTAGACCGAACGGAACGGTGGAAAAGCCCAGAGTCCTGCAAAATGGGCTCTTTTCATGTTTTCTATTTATTAGCTACGTTAAGAGAAAACAGACTCGCTAGTCCCAAACGTAGGAAGAGTATTAAAAGAGGCATGTGTATAGTCCAGCAATTACAGCTGAACTTGATTAAAAACGTCACGAGGGCTGCACAGGCAGGAGTTACCTGATACACCAACCCTGGGGTTGCTTTAGGATGAATTATAACACAATTCATTTTATTTTAATAGGTCACTATAAGATTAACTGTTTAAGGATGGAGCTGGTGCTATAAAAGGTTACATCAAACCTGAAATAAGCAAGCCCTGCGTCCTGGATTTTAGAAGTCACCGTTTACTGTGTTTTAAAATTCCCCAACATGTTAATTAAAAATAAAAGGAATATGGAAAGTGAAAAGGAGCCCAGTACTGGCCAAATAACCCCCTCCCACTTCAGTTCTTCGGGTTTTTTTCCCTAAGAGGAAAACATGGTCACTGTTAACAGGACATCATCCTTTCTACACCTAAGAAGAAAACCAGTTCTCATTATTTTCAAGGTCTGAGTCCTAATCTTCAAGGCACTTAAAGAACAGCCTACGGTCAGGGTACCTAAAAGATCATCCAAAAGCTCCAGAATGAGGACGGTAATTGACAGCTCCTTTGTGGCAAAATAGAATTGTCCACCAAACAAGGGTAAAGTTTGTCTGAGCAGGAGAGAGAGTTTTCTTGGGGGCCAGTCCAAGACTAAAGTGAACTCCTCCAGGAACGAAGCACAATCCCACCTTCCACTGCAAAGTATACTCCTGCGACCTTGTTTTGCTACTAGAAGCAGGGCACAATGTAACCATCACTGCTATATTAAAAAAATTCTCACACAATTTTCCCCTAGGGGGAGCAAGGGAGAAAGAATGAACCTCATGGGAAGAGATGTTGGACTGGTTCCTCAGTGCACTTCTGGAAGATTCTTGGAGACTATAATGGGGAGATTTTGGGGAAAAGACTGTCTTTTTGTTCTGGATTTGCACAGCACTTAGTACAATGGAGTCTTGGTCCATAATTACGGCTCCTAAGTGCTACCTGCAATAAATAATAAAATGACAGTAACAAGAAGCAGAACTGGTCAAAACTCACAATTTCCATTCTGTGGAAAATTTCAGTTTTTTTTTTTGTTTCAACTGGTCTCCCAAGATAGGTGGCTGAAAAAATATTTCTCTCACAGTATTCATTATTTTTATTTTATATTATTATTAAGAAAAAATAATTAGTTATGCAGTTGAAATTTCATACATCCTCCAGATGCAGAATGGATCTGTTGGGGGGGGGGAGGGGACAGAAGGAGGCAAACAGGAATCCTTGCCTGTTTCTTGGGTTTAAGGTATTTAACTGAAGAGCAGAGCTTCTCAAATTATTCTTCATTAATAATATTTGTTCTGCAGCTAGTGTCTCTTTTATCTATTAATGAATCATTCATAAAACCATCCTGATTTCCTTCCTTTGTCTTCATTATTTGCAGAATAGTTTGCGGGAATGATTTGCAGGTGATAGAATATTGTCTTTCTGTTCATGAAGGCCAGTCATCAAGCCTGGAGTGGGACTTGTCACTTAGAAATAAATAATAAATAATACTATTTAGTTCTTTTGTATTATTATTAATTATGTATATAACAATACCTCCTAGAGGTCGCAGTCAAGATGAGGGCTAGGCATCATATAAATGCCCTGAATAGTTTATCATCTAAATAGACAAGTGGATGAAAGCACAGTAATAATAAGCACAGTAAGGTCAAGTGATTTTCCCCAAGGTCACGTAGCAGGTCAGTGGCAGAGATGGGAACAGAATCCATGTTACTTGACTTCCAGTCCATTGCCCGGTCTGCTGAGCAACACTACCTCTGATTTTCAGAGCTTGCTAATTTACAGTGATTTTAATCAACGGGCCTTGAAATATTTACAATGGAAGGTTAATGTCAACACACCTGATTTGTAGATGGGGAAACTAAGTCACACTGCTCAGACTTAACCAAGTTCAGACACTAGGTCAGCAGCAAAAGCAGGAGCAAAACCCAATCTTATGGCTCACTGCCCAGTTCCCCAGCCGTAAGTGCTTCCTAATACTTAAGACACTTACAATTATTTTTGGATGAGCCCCAACAATTGAACAGCTGAATCTTTTAAAATTAGAGTAGAAAAATTAAGAAACAGCTGATAATAAAGTTGCTGGTATTTATTTTTCAGATCCATAATCACTTGCAGACAAATTTAGGAAACTTTCGGGATTCATGATCATCTTCACAAATACACAGTGGTTGTCCTGGTGCTCCCGAATAGGACTTCAAGAATAATGAAACAAGCCCAACATAATTACTACTTATTACAGATCAATACACACATAAATATTTCTATTGGATGCCCAGGTAGCAGCACTATCCAAAAATACCTTCTTTCACTTCCAGCTTGCTTATCCCTTCTTTTTGGACGAGGATGTGATCCATGCATTTGTCACCTCCAGGCTAGATTATTGTAATTCCTGGTGTCTGAAGTTCAATGTGAAGCTGATGCACAGGTTCCAGCTCGCATAGAATGCAGTGAACCACCTTCTCTATGGTTTGGGCCTCCGTGAGCACATCATGTTTGTGTTCAAATCCCTTCACTGGCTCTAGGTCAGCTTCCAATGCCAGTTTAAGGCTTGCGTCTTAATTTTCAAAGCAATTCATGGTTTGAGCCCCAGCTCCTTGAATGATCTAGTTTGGATCTATGAACCCCCATCACAGCTGTCCTCCTCTGGGACAAGGCAGATCACTAAGCCCAGGACAAAGGGTGTTAGAGCTGGGGTAAAGCATCCTCGGTCCAGGGGAACAAACCTCTAGAAGTCATAAGGTGAAACTAGAGTCTGAGCATCTTCAGGAAATGCTGCAAAACCTTCAAAAAAAAAAAAAAGCCCTTCTATCATTAGAATGACACCCATTCTACCCAATAAACACCAACCAGCCACAGTCAATGAAGACAGAGGAAATTAATAAAATCTAAAAATCAAACCCCTCCTGCAAGCAGAGTTTTTACTCTGAGATGGGAGAAGTGCCAGAGACTCCATGAAGCCCACTAGGAACACTGGCTATTGCTTTTTCTTTATTGATTTTGCATGGCAGGCACTCAGGGTACTACAGTGATGCGTGGCAGTAAAAAATCCTAAAATGGATAGAACTAAGCCAGCTCCACTGAAGAGCAGCATAAATAGATGAAAAATGAGAAATGAGGTGAATTAAAAAACAACAACAAACAACCCGAACACCTGGAGAAGGCAGGAGTCTGCTTTGCCTCCAAGACGTTTGACATGGACGTTTCTTTCCCATCCTGCATCTCCATGGAGAAGGTTTCTTTTCAAATTAAATGAGCCATGAAATAAAAGGAAATTCAGAGCAATATTGTAAAAGAGTCCGATGTAGGGCTTTTCCTTTAAGAGTTATTATAACCCAGGCCTTCTCTATGCACAAATGCTGAATGGCTTTAACTGGTACAAATCCCTCTAATGTGGCCGCAGTTACATCAGTATAAAGGTGATTTATGCTGGGATAGCTATTCCCACATGAGAAGGAGAAAAAGCTATATTAGTATAAATCTTTATACTGTTATAACTGCACCCACCCTCGGGCTTGTACTGGTCTTACTAGTTAGAACGAGGGGCTTTCTTTAGACCAGAATAAAAGGTGGGCTTTTTAGTGTGTTAGTAAACATATTTTTTATCATCATCCTGGGACCACCTAGATGGCCTAACCAGGCCTGGGGCTGCACAAAGAGAGTAGAAGACTGCCCCAGCCCAAACGTGCTTACAATCTTCATCAACACAATATAACATGCTAGCGCAGACGGTAGACAGACCCGGCAGCCTGCGCTGAAGTCAGTGAGTGCTCAGCACTTTTTGAAAATCAGGCTGCTCATTTAAGAGCCTAAATATGGATTTAGGCAACTAAGTCAGGGCTCCTAATTTTGAAAATCTTGGCCCTAAATTGTACAGATAGAAATACGTAAACTGACAAGCTCCCTTCCCCGCCACATGCACAAAACCTTGTTGCAGAATTACAAGTTAATCCCCATTAAGTGCTCCTGTGTGTTGTGGGAACTGAAGTCGTGACACTGAGTCACACATCCTTGGGTATCAAGGGGGGGTCCGGTTGCTAACTCAACTTGTTGACTCTGCTCCAGTCGCTAGCTCTATTTCCTGGACTTATCTTGCTTAGCAGATTTCCCATCCTCTCTCTCTCCTGCAACCCATAAACACTTGAAATCTCCTGTAAGCCCAATCTAGACGGGCAGCTTGCTGTGAATGCAGGCTGCAGCATATAGCAGGAGATAAGGAGTAGGAGGCACATTGTCTTTTTTCAGCCTGTCCTGAGAATTCACTTTTCAAGCTGAAATTGTTTGCTCAAGGAAAAGGAAACGTGTGTTGGGGGGATCTGGAGAGGGGAGGAGAAAAGAGGAAGAAGGTTGTTTCAGAGACCAAACTGGGATATATGAAAAAAAGAATTAATGGAGATTGATGGAGGAAGTTTGATGAAGGTCCCGCTGCAACAAGCCCTTGTAAACTATGTGCTTCTGTTATCCTGTTAGGTCCCTACACGGTTGATCAGTTTCAAAGAGGAGGTGGCCTTTTCATAGCTGAACCCCAGTGTGAACATCTTTCTAAGAAATTAGGAGACAAATTCTGCCCTGAATTACAGTCCATAGCACCCCACTGAAGTCAAGGAGGTGTAAGTCAAGGCAGGATCTCAGGCCTGGTGTACACTAGAAAAGTTTTACTAGTATGCTATGCCAGTCAGTGAGTGTGATTTTTTTTACTGATATAGTTATACTGGCATAAGCCTTAGAGTGGAGGCAGTTATACCAGTATAAAGCTGATTTCACTTCCTGAACAAGAATAAGCTACCCTGGTGGATCTGGGAGTTAGGCACCTAAATGCATTTGAGTATCTACACCTTTTATACCAGTATAATTGTGTCCACACTAGGGATAGGAGGTGGTGGGAGGTTGTTGCCACTTTAACTATACTGGTACATGTAAAGCAGCAAAACTTTTTAATGTAGACAAAGCCTAACTCTAAGGCCACAATTCTGCTCCCACTGAAGTCAATGGCAAAGTTCCCATTGATTTCCACAGGAGCAGGATCACACCCAAAGCAAAGACATACAAGAACAACCCCCAGAATGCTTCTCTCTGGACCTTGCAAATTTCCTTTGATCTTTAATGAACCAAGATATTTTGGAGATATACAGACTACCATGGATCTGATAACAACCCAGGGCCTGAGGCAACTGTGGTCTAAAGCAATTGGAGATCTGTGGATGAAAAGTACTGTGCATTTTTATCAATTAACCTCCTGATGCTATTGAAGTCAACAGAACTTTTGCTATTGACCCCCTTGTGAAAAAGAGCTAGTTCCCAGTTTGTGCAATCAAGTTGATATTACAGAAATGCAATGTCTGGAGCATGTCCCTTGGTGGAGGTTGGAACCACGTAACATGGTCAAACTTTAGGGTCAAATCCTTCTTTCCATATACCTTCAAAACTCCAACTGGCTTTAATGGGAATGTACAGAATTGTCCGTATTTTGTATAGCATCTTTCATGCAAGCTGCAAGCAGTGCTTTTAGAGAGTGAATCAATCAAAAATAACAGATGGGGAGAAACTTAGAGGCAGAAGCCAGGAAGAGAAGAGTCATTGGGGTGGGGAGATATGGGAGGAGAAACAGCATGCATATATGTGGGAATGAGGAGCTTGAAAATGGGGAACACCTCTCTTATCATACTGTACAAGCAGTGCCTTGTTCTGGGAGGTGTTGCCTCATACATCAACATCAAAAAAACCTCTGGTTCTAGCCGACAAGTTAGAGGAAGGATGGACTTATGGTTGGGCTGCTAACCAAGCACTCCCCAGAGCTAGGTTCAATTCCCCTTCTTTAGGCGCTTCACTAACTTTATAAATCTGTCCCTTTGTGGAAGGGGCTTTATTATAAAATAGGGGAATATACACAAAGAATATTGTACCCCTTTAAGGACCAAACACAAATACCACAGGGCTTCCCTCAGCTGGAGTCCAAATAAAGACCTAGAGCCTAGTTCTCCCCCTTTCTGTCATCATTTACATCTGTACAATGCCACAGATTCAGAAAGGTGACGTAAGGACAAGGCAGCAGAGAATCGGAGCTGGTGACTCTTTAGGCAAAATCCCCAAGAGTCCTTATGATGTCAAGAGCAATTGGTGATGTTCTGAACGTGCTGAGCAACGCCCCCTCCCCCACCGCCCTCCCGCCAACAATCAGGCCCCTTTAAGGTGTCTCTAGTTAGAGTTCCAAAAATGGAGGCACCTAAAATCACTAGTCACTTGGGAAACTGTAGGCCCTTGTTTTCTCATTCTGGAAGCTTTGTCTTGGAGAAATGAGCAGTAAATGGAAGGGTTCAGTTGCCGGAGCATCACATCCAGCTGCCCAGGTGAGGCTCTGGAAAGCCCCCTATTCTGCAGCCCCCATGGTGGAGTGATTTCAGACCCCCCCCAGCCCCATTTCCTGCCTCTTGCCACCCCACTTTGATTTGAAGGACCCAGCCACCCGTGACCACCCAGGGAAATTGAGGCCAACCAAGCACCCACACTCATTCACTCTCCCCTCAGGGGGAGGAAAGAGGACCAAAGATAAGATCACTTCATTTAAGCCAAGGTCCATTTTTCACTGCGGTCCTTTCTGATCAACTCTCACTCCGCTGAGCCCACTAGAGTAAAGGGCAAAATGGCCATTGACTTTGAGGGGGGCCAGGATCCCAATCTTAGTGCAAAAATCAGTGCAGGATTAAGGATCAAGCTTCCTCATCATCACCATGGCCTCCTCTTTCTCACTCCAGAGACTACTAGTTAACCTATGGTATGTGGGTTTGCAGAAGCTTTGGCTAATCACTCATCGCTGTCTGATTTAACTTAATTTTGGGACTGCTCTGGCCCAAGAGGAAAATATGATTCCCTTTTAAGAAGATGTAGGCTATCAACAGGAGTCCGTGTGGCTTTGCCAGAAGGTAGAGCTTTGTGACACAATGGGTTAAATTCACCCTCCATTCCTACAGAGGGTGAAGAGACTGTAGTGGATCTAATCCAGTGTATTTCCATAAAATTCACCTACTGATCACCAAGTGGAAAGGAAAGCTGCCCCCAACCCCACAGATGAACACCTGAGGGAGTTGAAATACTGATTGCCAGTGCAAATTCCCTCTCCTCCCCTTGTTGGTGCAGGGAGGGGGGATTTGCTCAATAAGTGATATGCAATTATTTTGATTCCCTCTGCTTTACATTTGTATTGTCTGCAGCATAAGTGCAAGGGAGCTGCATTGCATGCCCACTGAAATCTGGCTTTTGATTAGTGCTGGCAACAGGTTTCCAGTGAATAATAAATTTGCAGAAAAATGCATTTTGGGGGGACACCAAAACTATTTGTGAATTTGGGTTGAATTCGGCAAATCATTTCAGCTGGGGTGGGGGGGGAGAATGGATTTTTTCCCCCTGGAAAAGTTGAAACTGTTTTTGACCATTCCAAAAGAGAAGAATTTGGCTTTTTATTTTGAAAAGCCATTTGGTTTTGAAATGTAGCTATATTTATTAAAAAAAAAAAACCCAAAAGGTGAGAAACACCCAGAATCAAACTGAACAAAAACCAAAAAACTGAAACAATTAGTTACATTTCATTTTGTTTTGTTTTGTTGCAGGTGTTTTTCTATTCAAAACTAATTTTGCCCAGTTTTCATTTTAGGAAGGAAAAACTGAAAATAAAAATTAGTTTGTTTTGTTTTCTTAATTTCAGGTGTTCTTCCGCCTGAACCGTTTTCCCCCAGTTTTTCATTTCAGTGTGAAAAAAACAAAAATATCTGTTTCCGTTTGAAAAGAAATACTTTTTTTTTTGGCTTTTTGGGTTCAGCCCTTGATCCAAAGAAATCAGTTATTCATCCCTTTTTGCAGATGCAAGATGAGCTATGGAGGGTCTGTGCACCAGAGAGAAACAGGGTGATAAACTGCAGGCAAGCAATTGCCACATATTTCCCCACCACCAAGAAATCCAAGACATTGCATGTAGGAATAAGATTGCATGTTGCTATTTGGCTGCCTAATTTTAAAAAGGCTGAACACAAACAGCGAAACCAGCTGGTGTAATATTCACTGTAGCAAATAGATTTCCTATGGACTGTTGAGTTTACCTCTGATTATCCTCTTTATTGGTTCTTCTTGTAATGATCATAGTCCTGGAAATTACTTAAATTACATTGTGGCCTTTACTGGCTGTATCTGTATCTGCCTTGTATCCAACTCCCAGCAAAAACAGAACAGAAAGAGTCACGGATTATTTTAATGCATGTAGCTCCGGCTGACAAGCAAACACGGGCCATGGGGCTGAGACCAGGCACAAGTGAGAAAAGCCAGTCTTATGGCAAAGGGACTAGCTTAGAACGCAGAAAAGGTAGGGTCAGTTGTTAGCTCTGCTGAGAGCTTCCCATATGACCCTGTGCAAGTTACTTAAATTTTCTGTCCCTGAGTGCCCCCTCTTTGGAGTGGGGATGTTAATCCTTCTTTTGTCTGCCTTCTTTATTGGGATTGTAAGAACTTTTGGACAGGGACTGTTCCTTACTATGTGGCCATACAGTGCCTGGCACAATGTGGGTCCTGATCTTGAGTGGGCCCTCTGGGTATTATTGTAATACATTCAATTAAATACAATTAAATATTAGAGGGAACACAGTAATCTCTTGTTTCCAGTGACCTACTTTTCCTGGAGTTGCCTTTATTATGACAATCTCAAGACAACAGAACATTTCTCCCAGCAGTGGAAAGGCGTATCTCTTCCAACCATCTATTCAAGCTTCATCTACACAGAATGAGATTTTCCATGAAGAAAACAAAAGGAGAAAAATCCTTCTTCAGTCACCAAAAAGGAAATAAGCTCAGCAGCTGGAGGAACTTCAGTCTTCATATGACTACCTGGTGGTGGCATCTAGCGGTTAGAGCAAAGGAACTTGGAATCAGGAGACCTGGGGGCTATTTCTGGCTCTGCCACTAACTTGTCATGTGTCCTCATGCCTCAGTTTCCCCACCTGTAAAGCACGTTGATGATGCCTCACTGTTTGCAAAGCCCTTTGAGATCCTCAGCTGAAAGGCATCAGGTGACTAAAGTTCTTCAGCAGCTAGAGAGAAAAAAGGGATTTGGGCATGTTTTTCCACCCCCATTCCCCCCAAGCCTTTTCATAAAAAGGAACTTCATTGGCGCTATTTTCAATGTTTGGGTTTTGTTTGCTACTGTAATAATTAGCCATCTGCCAGATGGTGAAGCAACACAAGAGGGCTTGCTTTTCATGTCTCTGCTTAAGGAAAAGGTGCAACAGAAGACAAATAAACAGAAGCAGAAGGCTAGTAAGCCAGCACAGGGCAGAGAGAGGAGTACCCCGCCGTGTGAGAGGAACAAAGAGCACCACGGGTGGAACAGGAGAACTACCAGACCTGCTCACATCAATGCCCCACCCAGACCAGTATCCTGTCTGTGACCACGGCCAGCACTCATACTTCACAGGAAGGTTCAAGAAACTCTATCATGGAGAATTAGGTCCATGGGAGAAATTTCTCCCTTACCTCTGGCTGTTACTGGATCAATTCCCTGTCCTACTGAAAGCAGGAGTGTTGCTATTGGCTTCAGTGGGACAAGGATTTGGCCCAAGGACTAGATATTTCAGGGATTTGGCAATATGAATCCTTTCATCCTGCAGGGACTGGAAGCTGTTGATGGCTCTTCGGTGCCATAAATGATGTGGTTTTGCAGGTTTTAGTCACAGATTTATAGATATAAAGGCCAGAAGGGACCAGTGCGGTTATCTAGTCCAGCCTCCTGCATAACACAAGCCATAAGACTTCCCAGAATTAATTCCTGTTTGAAGTAGAGCAGATCTTGAGGGACTGGAGCCTTCATCCATTTGAGCACCTTGGACCAGACACCCATGCTACCAGTGATAGTCCTGTTCCTAGTGGAGGTATCACCAAACATACCATTCCATTTGGCATAATGGTTGCCCTTGCTGGCAGTCACAGGCCAAAGACTGACTCCACCTGGAGATTGAGCTATTGTGAGGCTGGCTGTTAACATGAGACTGTTAGAATAATGTGAGTCACTTTATACTGTTGTTGGCCATGCTATATCTGATCCATAATTAAAGAAAGGACCATGATGTCACTTGGGATGAAGTATTCCATTCACCAGCATGAAGTTCATACCATCAGATTTTAAAACAATGCAACCTTCCTCCCCCCTACCCTGTTTTTATGTGGGTTGGTGGGGCTGGAGGGGAATTAACTTCTTGACTCTTATTTTGAACCATTTTTGCCAATGGAAAACTGCTGATTAACCTCAAAAAAGGGAGTGATGCAGTGATGACTTTGCCTCTAATGGGTGGACCTGGGTTCATTCTCCCTCAAAAGCCATGCCTCCAGGTGAAAATGATACAGTGTTGCCTGAATGGAATCAAAGATGATGATTTATCTATTTCTTAACTAACAGTGCCTGCTTTGTGCTGGGAGTTTTCCAAACACTGGGGAAAGATGGATCCTGCTCTGTAGAGCACCAGGTCTAAAACATCTGCTCATCGAGGGTGAGACTTGTCCTTGTCAGAGTGTCAGCGGAAAGCCAATGCACCACTTAAACGATGCATAAGATTTGTCCCCCACCCCGAGTGAATGTATTAATTATTGTTATATTATTATAGTTATTATTAACAATATTTATGTTAAGTAGCACCTAGAGGACTCAACCAGTTGTGCTGGGTGTTTTAAAAGTACTTATTAAATGAGAGAGTGAATTTTAGCCCAAATGTACCATTATTGGCTGATTCACACAGCATCAACTGGGCTATTATTACACAGCCCTATAGCAACTCATCTTCCTTCTTGGTGCCTTGAACTCCCTCTTCAGAATACAAATGGTTCCCACTGAGGTCCAATAGAGATGGCTGAAATGTTCTCCATTTAAAAATTTGAAAAAAAAACACCCCAACCTCTCCCTGTTTTTGACCAATTCTACAATCACTTGAATTGTTTTGAATTTCCAAATATAATTGGGGTCAAAACATTTCACAAAAGCCTTTGCAAATTCCCCCTCCCTCTTCTTTGCAATCAGCTATCGTCCCCAAAGTCTTGGGAATTGGTCCTGATGATACTGTCAACTCTTGAAAGGTCTTCAGCCCAACCATTGGAAATACAATCAGTTAGTCATACTTCAACGTTACTCACATTTTCCTCCACACCCACAGACAGCCAGGCAAGTCCATGAACTCAATAGCACATGGATGGGATCCAAATCTGGGCAAGTGTCTTCATTAAAAAAACAAATCCTGATATTAATTAATTTTTATGAAGAATCCTCTTTTTAGCCTTTCTCCTCATTTCGCTGCATGCAGTCAGATTCCTGCTTGTCCCAGCATCCTAGGCCGCAGGCTACTCTCTGGCAGATGTGTCTCAAAATTGCCAAGGAAAGATGTGAATCATGTTTTTCCATTTGACCCAGTGGCGACATGGCTCCGCAGGATTTGCCAGGTCCGATGCACACATGGCTTGACCACCCGGGGGCTGAGAGAGACAAATTTGTCATGCCAGAGCAGTCCCTGCTGGCTGGAAAGAGAACAGCACTGCCCAGAGAAACCAGGAGACAAAAATCATTTTTATAGGAAGAAACCAGTCAAGATGCTGCCAGTTTCCACTCCCTGGGATTCACAGCTTTTCTTTTCCATATCTATCTATACACACCTTCCCCCCATGCTCCTGGGGTACTAAATGCCATGTTGGGTTGTGATTGGTAGAGCTGGTGAGCTAGGTTGGCTGGCAGGGAGAAAACTCTCGCATTTCTGCTCTGCTTCCTCTTTAAATGGCTGAAGAGGAATGAGTTTATACAGGCGCGAGAAGAGGCGGTGGAAAGCATCAAGTGGAATATCTGTCTTTATTTAACTTGGAAAGCAGCACTTGTAAAGCCTTTCTGTTGCCGACTGAGGTCATTCCTGCAGGCCTGCCGAAGGGCCGTCATACTCTTGGCTCCCCGGCTGCTGGAATGCACCACCTGAGCCGCCTCATGTTTGATCCTCTCCATACACCCCCGTTAACGGTTGCTTTTATTTGGGCCGTCCGTTCCCAGTCTCACCGGGAGACCTGCTCACAAGCCAGCGCATGTCACCAGACGAGAGCCCCGGCTCTGCCCAGATGATTGATTCATCCTGGCCTCAGCCTTTCAATTAAAAATAACCTACCGCAGCGGCGTCTGGGAGGCAAAAGTGCCCTCTTGTGGCAAAATGTTCCCTGGCCGGGCTCCCAATCAAGCCTCCCACTCTGGCCAGGAGAAACTGGCAGGGAGCATGTGCTTGGTGGGAGGTAGCATGGTCTGGTGGTTTGAGCGGGGGCACAGGCGTCAGGAGACCTGGGGTTTAGTCCCACTTCTGTTGTTATTTTGAAGCAAGGGTTGGACAGGTCAGTAAGGACCTGATTTTTCAGAGGACCAGAGCTCTGGCACCTCCTCTTGAACTACAGATACTTAGGCCCGAAACCTCCCTCTGCCTTAGATTGCCCTTCCACACAATTTTGCTCAGCTTTCTAAAATTCTTTGAGCTGCTCAGCAGGATTCAAGTGCCAGGTATTATTACAGCCACGCTGACACAGAAACTCTCACAGCACTGTCCTGTGCTCATCAGCAGGGCCAAACGTAGCCTTCCAAATCACAACATCCAGCAGTAGCTGCCCTCTCCCGTAACAGCACCATGAGCACAAGGATGAGCAGATTTGAACAACTGGCACTCATCCACCCAGAGTGATCCAAGCACAAGCAAATAAGGGAGCATTGGACTTTTTAAAGCAATTATGCAAACGTACGTGAAAAGCACAGAGGCACATTCCCAGCAAGTTACTGGTGCAGCCCTGAGCGTTGCAAAGCGTGGGACTCTTGTTTCCATTTGGCCAGTCAGTGATTTGTGGGGTCAGCTTGATGCAGGCTGGGAAAAAAAGTAAGGGTTGTCTACACTCGGAGTTATGCCTATTTACCTGAAGGTGTGATTTTACCCCAAAGTGGTTAAATTGGTGCAGGGTGGACCCCTGTATTTCATTTTAAACCAGGCTTGTTTATTTTAGCTTACCTCGATCAAAACAGATTTAAGGTAACCCGAAAGAAGCTGCTCTTCAAGTGAAATCGGAATGTCCACTGGCTGGGGGGGAAGGACATTTTAACAAAGTTGTTTTAACTAACCCTGTGAAAGTTTGTGTGTATATGTCATTGGGTGGCTGCCTCCCGTGCACCCTCCCTGCCTCAGTTTCCCCCTGCAAAGGACTTCTTCAGGAACTGACAAATCCTTATGCCCATTCAGATCCCTTCTTGGGGTTTGATTTAGTACACTAACGAATATTCAAGATGAAGTTCTCAAATCCATCCATTTGCACCTCCTATCAGGTCGCTGCCAGGCCTTTCCTGCCTGTCATCTCACTCCCCAAGTCCCAGGTTCCTGTGCTGGAGCCTAATCACTGCCTGCAGCTTGTGCTATCTCTCTCCATCCCCTTGCTGGCCTGCCTGGGGACTCCATCTGTGCACCTTCCTGCTGCCCTTTATATGGGAATCGGCTGATCCCCGCTCAGCTGTGGCTGCTTAGTAACTAGGACTAGCTGGGCCCAGGCCACCCATTTACAGGAGAAGAGGTCATCCTGGGGTTCTGTGCCAAGCTCCACCCGCAATCCAAACTCCACCCACTACAGAATGAGATTCCATTCACAAGCCCATGGCCTGGAGTTGCTAATGCTCACAGTGTTCTTGCAGGGGCAGACTTTCAGCCACAGCTGGAGCCTGTCTCAGCCCTGTTGCGAGTTGGAGCCCTGCCAGGCGGAAGTCCCCTTCTGATGGACTGTCTGCCCCACCAGCCCATCTCCTGGGGTTGAGCAGCTGCTCAAAGCTGCTGCAGGAGAGCGTGTGCTCTCTCTCTCAGCAACCCTAAGCCATGCTGGCAAGAGGGGATGTGGGAAGAAGAAACTAAAGGACCCAGAGCCTCAGGGCAGCTCTACTCCCCATCCCTTCCCATGAACAAGGGGTCCAGACAGATCCTTTCTCCTCCTCCTCTCTCCCAGCAGCACCTGGAATGGGAAGTGGGGTGGGAGGATCCCTTGAAAGAGCAGAAGTGAGCCCCTCAAGTCTGAGAGGGGTGTGCAGAACCCCAGAAGGAGCAGAGGAGAGACTGGGGGAAGGGGCTGTAATGATGGGAGGGTGAGGGCTGGGCAGATGTACAGGTGGGATTGGAAGAACTGATGCAGGGACAGGATTGATTTGGAGGTTGGGGTGGGGGCAGTATTAATATTGCTGGGCTGGGGACAGGCAGAGGTGGGGGTGAGACAAGCTCCTGCAGCTGGAGCCAAAAATCCTCTTACCCAATACATTTGGGAGAGTAGACAACCCTGCCCATAACCCACGCACTGGGGATGGGCTGGGGGAGTCAACAATCAAGTGACACACCAAAACTACAATATCATTATTATTATTTTAAAAAGAACGTCATGGTTTTTGGGTCCCATCTCATGGTTTTGGGGGTCTGACTCATAGTTTCTGATCTCTTAAGGATGGCAATACTGATGGTCCCTCTTCTTCCTTGCATGCTTTGAGCAGCCTCACTGTAGTTCCCTATGCTGCCATTTCACTGAGCACACTCCTGAGTTCACTGAAGCGGAGCGTTGTTCTCTCTCACTCAGCTTTGGTTTCAGGCGGTCTGCCGACTCAAGGAGACATCACTGCGTTGGCTTACATTTAGTTCACATAGCAATGATGGCTGGAGGCAGGATGGTCCAGTGGTTAGAGTGCTAGCTGGCGATGTGGGTTTAATTCCCTGCTCCACCACAGACTTGCTGTATGACCTTATGCTACTCACTTATTCTCTCAAGTCCATGCTGTACAACGATGATGACAGTATTTCCCTACCTCGCAGGGGTGAATATGTTAAAGGTTGTGAGGTGTGTGTTGATAGGGGCGCATATAAGTACCTTAGGTAGATACCCATGCAACAATAACACTACAGACTTAAGGACATCAGGTGTCCATTGAAATTCATGAGCCTGGTATATTAGTAAGTTAAAGGTAACTTGTCTCTGGGAGCAGGTATGTTGGTTGCACACTGGTAATGCAGATGTTGTCGTGCTTTGGTGGAACGTTCCATCTCAGCTAAAAGATTTAACCTGCAGGCTCTCTTTTCTTTTTTTTAAACAGGTTTTTATTTTTTTTGGTTGTTTTTGTTTTACTGGTCTCACCAGATGTTATAAACATCTGGTGACGGCATGTTTGTTTTTTAAGCTCTGCTGTGTTGTGTTAGCAGCATGGCAGTGGTGTCGCATCTTTTACCACAGTATCCATATGTTCCAGGGTCTTTTCTGTTAGCCAGCTAGTGCCAAGTGCCACCCTGCAGCTTGTTGGCAGCTAACAGCAGAGTACAAACCCACTGGCTTTCTTCCCATGTTGGTAAACCTAGGCAACCCCCAAAGTACGGCAGTTTGGTCCAATACATAGGACGGTAGATTGTGGCACAGGTTTGGCTTTGACCCTACTCTCATTTGCAACCCTGGGCGAGTCAGTTTCTCTCTCTGTTAAATACCTGCCTGTCATTACAAAGCACTTTGAGATCCTCGGATGGAAAGTGCTGCTCCATCTTAGTGTGAGGTACAGATGGGAGTAACGCTGGTTGAAAATTTTCTGCTGAAAACTGGGGTTTTGACTAAATGGACAACTTCACACAAAGTGTCTGCTTTCCTCAAAACCTTTCAGTATTGCACCAGAAACCCAGAGTCCCCAAATCCCAATATGTTGAGGGTTTGGGAGCTTTTTGTCAACATTTTTTTTCCTTCCAATTGTTGGCAGTTTTTGACCAAAAAGTTTTGGATTTTAGCCAAAAATGTTCAAGTTTTTTTTCCCCCAATGAAAAAAGTCTAAATTATCAGTGGAAAATACTCCATTATTCCCCAGCTGTATATGTGAGCATCACCAATCTGCTTGAAAAGAAACCTTCAGCACTTTGTCAGATCCCCAGACATTGTACTGAGCTGCAAGGCTGGTGGTGAGCCAGGAATGGAAAGACTCCCCAGGACAATCTTCACAACTCTTCTTTTAGTGAGGAAGCAATGTTGCCTAGACCAGGGGCTAGGAGACAGGGCAACAAAGTTTTATTCCCAGGCCCGCTGCTGACTCACTGTGTGACCACGGGCGAGTCTGTGCCTCAGTTTCCCCCACTTGTCAAGTGGGAATAATATATCCCCTACCTTACTGGGGCATTGTGCAAAAGCAGACTAACTGAAAAACTGTGTGATGTAGAAAATAATATTCAGAAATATGGAAATAATTGACTTGATCCTCAGCTGGTGTGCCAATATACACAAGCTCAGCATCTGGCTCAATATTTGCAAAGGACTCGAGAGCCTAGGATAAATTATACTCTCTTATTGTATGAGAGAGTAAATGATAGTAAATGCAGTCTATAATGGCAACTTGACCTTACCTCTGTCAGTCCAAACTGGCAAATGGCTCCATCTTACCTGTGGTCAGAAATATTTCCAGGAACATGAAGATCAATCTGGTTCAAACGGTATCTTTCTTCATATGTGAATCAAACCTGTTTGGATGAGACCAGAAGGACCGTGAAGGAAACAGATGCCATTCTATTGAAATGATGTTATTGAGCTGAAAACCTACCTCCAGCACTGAGAATGGAACGGTCCATTGGATTGAAGTTCCATTGCAACAGACATCTCCAGATAATCAGATCACTCAGCTAGTTATCCACAGGATTTCATAATATACTACATCTCCATAGTCTTAGTATGGGTGCACCTAACTCTGACCCAGTAGGATTCACCATTTATCTGCACTAAGTCACAAAGAGAGGAGGGTCAGGCACCGATACGAGAATGGGGACATTTGGGTTCTATACCTATCTCAACAAATCCCCTGCAGATTTGAGTCAGGTGTGTCCACTCATCATGGGATGAACATCACATCTCTATGGCTGCAGGGGAGGTAGGCTAGTCAAGCGATTACAGAAAGGGGTGGAGAGTCATGACTCCTGGGTCTTATTCTAGAACCGGCAGGAATGTCATTTGACCCCTCCGTGCCTCAGTTTCCTCATCCATAAAATGGGGATAGAGAGTTCGTCAGCAAGTTGAGATCCACAGAGGGAAAGAAGCTTCTGAATGCAAGGTAGCATTACAACAGCCATGCTGCACTGATCACAAGCTGTCTTGCTCCCAGCTGGGACCCAGTTAACAAGATACCTTGGAACTCACCTGCTACTGTGGCTAAGCCTTTAAAGGGTTAAGGGGGAGATCTGGAATGATCAAGTGTTTAAGCTGCAGTTGCAAATTGCTACACCCCAGGTGGCACTCCCACTGACTCAGCTCCTTGCGGAGTGGATGGACTCTTTTAGTCCCTATCTGAAGATCAGGGATGTAACAACACTTAGAGGAATTATGAAGGGCTTGTTCTTCCTAAGTGGGGCAGGCAAAGAGCCAGCAGGGGGTCAGATGGATATCAGCCTGGTAGGGTAATTGTACTCTTGTACCTTCCTTCAGGAGAGGAAGAGAATTAACTAGTTGGAAGAAAGTCAACAACTGCCCTTTGAAGGTTTCTCTGAAGCACTCTGAGCTGGGAGCCACACTGGAAAGGTCATGAGAAGAATGAATCCATTTCAGAAGGTCTCTAGCCCTTTTTGTTTCAGCTGGGTCACAAATGCTTGACCACTCACCTTTCTTGTGGTATTTCCATTCCTAGGTCTGATCCAATCCAGAGGTGCACAGACACACGTTAACCAAGCTTCTTTGGACGGCAATAAAACTGCACATTTGGTTCCATTTGGGATTTCAGAGATGATTCAGGTAGGTTCTCATTTTATCTGAACTGCTTCTCTGATCCTTCAAATTAAGCCCTATCATAGCACCTTGCAGTCGAGGATCCATGAACAAAGTCAATCCTCACAACCATTCTGCGAAGTAGGTCACTGATTTCCCACAGGGGAAACTGAGGTAAAAAGAGGGGACATGGTGTACCCAATCACACAGCGGGTCCATGGCAGAGCCAGGGATGTGTGAGCATCCAACCATGCCGTCTGTTAATGTAACAGGGTGGCTTGGTGGTGGTGGTGTTGGAGAGTTTGGGGCTAAGCCCCCTGATAACAGAACAAGCCGCACCTGAGGGGAATCAGGCACATTCCCCATCAAGAGCAGAAGGAGGCTGCAGTACTGGGAATAAGAGCCAGGCTTAAGATAAAGCCTAGCTGGGGACAAGGCTAGGGAGAGAGCCACACAGAAAGCTCTGAGAGTAAGGACAGTTCTTCAGACAGGGAGGCCGGAGGGAGACCCCGATTAAGCAGCAGTGTGACAGAGACCCAAACGAGAGCTTAAGAGGCTGGATAGGAAGTGGCCGAGGCAAAACTGTAGCACAGGTACCTAGCTGGGGCGGAACCCAGAGTATAGGGGGGGACTGGGTTTCCCTACTGACCCCAAGCCCCCCACCAAGGGCTACCAAGCCTTGGGGGAGGAGGGGGGTTTACAGGCTGAGAAGGAGCCGCCCAGAGGAGGAAAGATTTTGTTTGTGGCTTTGGGACTTTTAGTTTGGATAATTGTGACCCTGGAAGGGGTGGAGTTAAGAGGGTGACCCGGCTGGAGGGGTGAGTCAGGGCCGTCCTTACAGGCGGGTGACGGGGTCAAGAAGCCAGGAGTGGGCTGGGCCTGGGCTGTGAGGCCGCAGAAGGGAGCTTGAGGAAATGGGGGGAGGGAGGCAGCGGGGCCTGAGGGTGAAGGGGGGACTGCGGGAAGGCAGCAGCGGCCCAGGGCGCCATTTTCCCTAAGGCCAGCCCCGTGCTGAGTCATGGGAAGAGCAGTCAGTGGCAGGGGGCGCTAGCCCGGTGAGGGAGCCGCTATGCATGGCAGGCTATGAGGAGGTGCCTTGCGATGAGTGGGTTCGGTTACAAATGGTATGTTTCAATTAAGCCAGGTGATGCTCATAAGAAATTGAACCCAGCACCTCCCCCTCCCCCACAGTCCTCTTCAGTCAGAGACAATGGGCAATCTCTGCAATGCATGGTGGCGCTGATGTCCAGAGGTCCAATTTCAGGCGATCCAGGCTTTGAATGTGTATAAACTTTGTCTCTGGTGTTAGACCTCTGGATGCAGCCAGAAGTGGAGGCAGGCCAGGCACTTCTCGAACATGCACAAACAGCAGCTCCTAGCCCCTCTTACCAAGCCACATGCCCAACCCCAAACAAAAATCTTGAGACAGGCCCCCCAAAAACCACAAGAGTAGCTTAATATCATGAGGTTTTAAAATAGACAATGAATGCTGAATTAAATTACCTCATAGATTTAAGCAAATTGTGAATGAATTAAAATATATAATAAATTAATAGCCCTCTGGTAAGCCATTAGGGATCACGTTTTCAAACTTTGCTCTGCAACCGGGAGGGCTAAAAATTTACTTTATTTTTAAATAAAAACTGAGATGCTCTTGTAATCGCTTGACTCCAGCTGCTCGAACTTCACACAAAAAATCTCAGATACTATGAAACACATGATACAATTGTAGGAGTTGGCAATGCTCCTTAGCCACACCTCTTTTTGCTGAACCACATCCCTTTCTCTGTTCCAGGTGGAGTCAAAAAATCTGCTGTTTAACTCTAGGGGGTTTGGTTCACAAGTGGGTTCACGATTAACCGAATTCTGCAATGTGGCTCATGTAGACCCTAGGCAAATCGGTCTCTGCATGTTCTTAGCTCAACAAACTGTAGCCTCCAATTACACTTCCTTCTCCCCTCCTCACTACACCCGTAAACAAGACTACTCTATAGTGAGGTGGAGGTGTTCAGTGGCACCTCCAGGGTTTCAGGATGGACTGGAGCTAACTGGAATGGGGGAAAAAGAAAGACATGTTCACAAACATTGCAGATCCTCCACCCAAGTTTAGATCTACCAGTTGCTGGTTAAGTGGAACAGTAATGTTCTGAAATACTTCCACCTTGTGGCAGTTCAGAAACATAACATTGTTTAATTTAAGACAATTCCAGTCAACTTCTATTTTTTAAAATTATTATTTGCAATATGCTCCAAAGTGGAAGAAATTTTGCTAAACAGAGATCGATCAGGGATATTTTCTGATTTCTGGGCATTAGATTGTAGGAAACTAGAGGGGATACCATGTTCTGAATAATAAATGTCGTCAGTCTTAACTCTTAATGTCTGTCCTGCAAACGCCATTGGGAAATGTGTGCCATCTCTAGTTACAAAGTTCCATTCTGGATTTCGAACAATCTCCCACTCCATCACATTTTGCCCCTTAAAGTTTTGCTACTTAGCCTATCACTGTGGTATCTGAGCTGGGATTTTGGTTCAACCACTTATAGAAACAGGGAGCAACTCAGAAATTCGGAGGCATATTTAAGTTTGGATCCCTGAAGTCTGGGAGTGTTCAGATTCGGGGCTTGGCTGGGGTTCCATCTCCAATAGCCAGCAGTGCTGCGTGGGGAGTACAGATACTAACACGAACTAGCCTGCCTTACGCCTACTTCCATCCATTTTATTAATGCCCAAAATGGAGTCTGCTGAACCCAATCACAACACTGTGAATTGTGATCTAGTGGACTTTGGGTTCCTTAAGCCAAAGGTGCAGAGTTAAGGGTTGGTGCAAATAAGCACAAAGATGAATCCACACCCCTTCACGAGGGTCCCTGGGTATTCAGTACTAGTTTGACAGTCTTGCATGAAGAGTGCTATAGAAATGCAAAATATTGTCTTCTCAGTGCATCCATTTACCAGACTGACTCCCTTCCCTACTCTGGTGCTTTGAGATCCATGTTCCCAGGAGGCAAAGTTGACTCATAAAACACAGGCACTTTCCTCTCTACCCAGGTGCTTATATGGACCCCATCCTGTAGTATCTGAATCCTTTTAAAATGTGTCAGGGACCTGGAGCCCTTTAATAGAAAATGTCAAATATATGGATATAAATAACTCAGTAAAAGTTGGCTACAAGGGACATCTGGTTTCACACAGTTCTACACACTGCTGGAGTGTTAGGAGAACGATGCTGTCAAGACATCCAATCTCTATGTAGGACGAGAAGGGACTCTGAGGTTCCAAAAAGGGCTTCCTCTTCCACCCTCAGCTCCTCGCTCCTGGGGATCTTCAGAGGAAAGCGTGGCCCAAAAGGGGTGTGTCAGAAAGCTGAAAGTACATCCCTATGCTCCAACTGTCAGGGACTGCTGCTCCACCCCACCACCTGCGGCTCTCTGCCCCGGAGAGCTTCCAGGCTCACAGGGAAGGTGTCCGGTCGGGGATTTGTAGGTGCTTTTTGGCCTGAGTCTCGTTTGTTTGGTTCTAGGCTGCTGCAAGTGGCGGCATTACTTCCTGCCTTTCCACTGTGGTGTGAGCCACAGGGGCTGCCTTTTATTTTTCCAGATGGCTGCTCCACCCCTGCTCTGCCCCAAGGCCACACCCCCACTCTGCCCCTTCCCTGAGGCCCCATCCTCGCCCCACCTCTTCCTGTCCCCCATTCCGCCCCCTCCCCCCAAAACCCCCTGCTTGCTGCTCTCCGCCCTCCCCCAAGCACCTCCTGCCAGCCTCCAAACAGCTGATCGGTGCCTTCCCCCCTCTCCCCCCAAACCGCTGTGGCTGGTGGGTGCTGAGCACCCATGGAGTCGGCACCTATGGCTTGAGCTCTCAGACCTCGTTTGCCCAATGGCCTGGGGAAAAGATGGAAACTGCAAAAACTCCATGCCCACCCCCTGCCATCTGGAAGATTCCAAAAGAGTCAGAGTATTGCGGCGGCCTGACCTGGAGGTGACCAAGGTGAGTAAAAATGTGGCAAGATCCACCAGGTCACAGCCTCCAGGCTAGTCAGCGATCAAAGGCACTTTGGGCCTTTGCTGTCCCTGGGCAATCCAGGAGCGGGGACGACTCCAAGGCTAGTGGCATGGGTGGGCATATGCCCCCAATCTATGCAGGAGTCAGACTTGTCATCAGCTCCTCCAAATGCTTCCTTCTGCCTACCAACATTGACTGTGTCCTGTCTGGGTTGAGCGTCAGCCAGCTGGCATTCAGCCAGGACCCTATCTCAGCCAGACACTGGGAAAGCAAAGAGCCTTGGAGTAAGCAGAAGAGACGCAGACTTAAGAACATAAGAGCAGCCAGACTGGGGCAAACCAATGGTTCATCTAGCCCAGTACCCTGTCTTCTGACAGCGGCTAGTGCCACATACTTTAGAGGAATGAACAGAACAGGGCAGTTATTGAGCTATCTGTCCCCTTGGTCCAGTCCCAGCATTTGGTAGTCAGAGGCTAAGGGACACCCAGAGCATGGGGTTGTGTTCCTGACCATCTTGGCAATAGCCCTTGATGGACCTATCCTGCATGAACTTATCTAATTATTTTTTTGAACCCAGTTATACTTTTGGCCTTTCCTAACATCCCCTGGCAATGAGTTCCACGATTGACTGTGTGTTGTGTGAACAAGTACATCCTTATGTTGTAGGAAACCCGCTGCCTATTAATTTCATTGGGTGACCCCCTGGTTCTTCTGTAATGTGAAGGGGTCAATAATAGTTTCCTATTCACTTTCTCTACACCATTCATGATTTTATGGATCTCTATTCTATTCCCCCCCTTAGTTGTCTCTTTTCCAAGCTGCACAAGTCAGTCTTTTTCATCTCTCCTCAGATGGGAGCTGTTCCATACCCCTCGTCATTTTTGTTGCCCTTTTCTGTACCTCATCCAATTCTAATATCTTTTTTGAGATGGGGTGACCAGGACTGTATGCAGTATTCAAGGTGTGGGAGTAGCATGGATTTATGTAGTGGCATTATGATATTTTTGGTCTTATTATTTATCCCTTTCCTAATGGTTCCTAACATTCTGTTTGCTCAATGTGCAGCCATAGTCCCAAAAACTAAAGTTCTTATCTCTTGTCAAGTGATCATCCCCCTTCTTGAGTTTCACATTGTCCTTTCCACCTCTGCCTGCCTTGGACTCTCATCTTTCCAGAGCCAATAGAAACAAGAGGTGAGAACCCAAAACACATTGGTTTGTTATTCCCCCACCTCCCTGACATGCCTTTGATTTGATTCTCCCTCATCTTCCCCAGCATGATGAGTAAACTGACTCTGGTAGCAAGTCAGAGGTAAAGGAGCTGGTTGGGATCAACCAGTGACTGCTAATAATCTTGGGGCAAGCTGCTTACAGGGAGTGTCTTGTGAAATATCCTGAGTTGCTTATGGAAGTACAACCAGTTGATAAGGAATGTGTTGGCTTGTTGTGCTGTTTACACTTTCCCTGTAGCTTTTTTTCGTTTTTCCTCTAGTTGGAGAGACACTCTGAGTGTTTCTTTACATAGAAATGGTCCTGACCTGTAATCCTGGCTCTCAATATCCTCCATTTTAGAAATAGGGCTCAGTATTTTAACAGTGAGAGTGATTAACCATTAGAACAGATTTCCAGGGGTGTGGTGGATTCTCCATCTCTTGATGGCTTCAGATCCAGTCAGAAAAGTCTGGCCTTTCTGGAAGACATACTTTAGTAAAACACAGGCTGTTGGTCTCAATACAGGAGTAAGTGGATGAAATGCTACGATCTGTGATGTGCAGGAGGCGAGACTAGATGATCTAAACCATTCCTTCCGGCCTTAAAATCTTTATTTCTATGAATGGTTCCACAGCTCGGTTTGAACTACGTGTGAGATGCATCTCATGTATTTTGTGTTTGCCCATCTTAAAACAAAGTCCCCCTGGGGTGTGAATCAGGCATCGAGAGAGATTGCAATGATGCTGGTTTGTGGGTGTTTTCTTCGGTACCCGGAACTATGACATTTCCAGCTGAACCCATTCTCCACTAGAACTGGTCTGTGAAGAAAGGATCAACAGGAGGTCTCTAGGGGAAACTTGGTGCATACTGCAGGAAGCAATGCTGGTGATCCAGCATGTTGTGCTCTTACCTGTTGAGTTAGGGTCTGCTGGAGGGCTTGTCTTTTAGATGAACAGAGAACCAGGGCCTTGATCTTTTGTGGTCATTGAAGATTCCATGGTGTTTTCTGCAGAAGCCTGCCAGGTATTGCATGTTGTGTCCAAATTCCAACTCGGGTAAGTACATTCTGCCTCTAAACTCCACCTGTGGTTTCAAATAGGGATATAATATACTCACTCCTGCACTAAGCTGTTGTGTAAAGTCCTCTGCAGCATTGAACAGCTGGGGCCTGGCTCACCTGGGGCAAACATTTATACCATTGCTGGCATTGTGAGTCAGAAGGACAAAGGAGAACGAGGTGTCTGGTTTATTTCAGAAGTGGCTGCCTTTCAGTGACGGACAAAATGACTATGCTATATACCCAATATAGCCTCAGTTGTCAAAGTGATGAGAGTTGGGATGCATTGGGAGGAAAGGTGCTACGTACAGGATATTTAGCATGAGCGCTAAGAACTGACTTCAGCCCTGGCACAAGCAAGTGCAACTCCCTTCAGCGTCAGGGCTGGCTTGAATTTGTCTGTGTGCTGGTACTGAGCAAATAAGGAGCAGTCAGTAACTTGGGCACAGTTGCTCTAGAGAGCTAAGGTTAGCTGTCCCTTTGAGAAGTGTTCAGATTTGCTGCCTTCAGAGGTAAATAATCTTGGGAGGGGGAGACAGGAAAGCCTTGTGTGTCTAAGACATGAGCACCGACGCACGTCAGACTTGACTTCTCTTGCGCTCTGTGTCTCGCTGAGAAGGAGACCTCCCTCCCCCCCCACCCCGCCCAATCTGGGGTGTTATTTTCTCCCTCTGAGGAGAAATGGGAGACTATAGGAATATAGTAAACGAAGGCCTCACCAATCAAAGAGCCAGGCTTGACACACAGGTTCGAAGTTCAGGAGTGAGCTAGTGTAAGCTAGACTTCTACAGGCCCACCTACAGGTGGGCAAGGGACCATAAGCTGTTGTCACTTTCACACCTGTAAGTTATAGGAAGGGAGTGGCCTGGTTTGCCTCACACATCCCTATGTCTCTCTGTTAGCTGCTTTTCCTGCCTCATTCCTCTCTCTGGGCCCCTTGAAGGATGAGTGGCAGAGGCAGAAGTGCATGTTCCCTTGCCCTGCTGAACTTGAGAGATTATCTCTGTGGTAAGAGGGGAGTTCAGTCTCTATGGCCCTGTCAGACCTTTCATAGAATCATAGAATATCAGGGTTGGAAGGGACCCCAGAAGGTCATCTAGTCCAACCCCCTGCTCAAAGCAGGACCAATTCCCTTTGCTAAGGCGGCCAGCCTGGGGGTGCAGCATGAGATGCCTGCTCGGAAATGGACTGAGAACTCACCACATTCATCTCACCAGGCCCACAGAGGGTCGTGTCGTTTGCTTGGAGGCAGATTCAAGGCAGCGGCCGAGAGGTGAAAAGGGCCACGTCTCGTTATTCACCTTCTAAGCCACTTGCCTTAGGTGCCCAGGTGTCTGCAGTCATCTCGCTAGAAAGGTCCACTGGCTCAAGTCTAACTCCCCTCCCCCGCCCCCAGATCATTCTAGATGCAGGACAGGACAGTGCCGATTTCCTAGCCCCGTGAGCCATCTTGCCAAAGTCGGTGAATTGGAGACATTGCATTCCCTGCTCTTCTTTTCTGTCCTGGGCAGGCGGCTGTAGAAAGCAGGCCAGAAAATCAGGTCCCTCAGACAGGGGGACAAAACGTCACAATGAAAAGACTTCTCCGAGTCAACCCTCTGTTAAAAAAGCCAGTGAGGTGTCTGGCTTCTAGATCAAATAATGTCAAGAAATGCAGGGCAGGGCAGTGCAGTGTAGCTAAAACACTCTCCTGAATACATATATGTACATGACTTGCTCCAATGTGAAAGTCCCTCTTTAAAATGAGGCAAAGAGTCCAGTGGCACCTTATATGAAGTGGGGATTCACCCACAAAAGCTCATGCTCCAATCTGCCTGTTAGTCTGTAAGGTGCCACAGGACTCTTTGCCGCTTTTACAGATCCAGACTAACCCGGCGACCCCTCTGAGTCTTTAAAATGAAGCTACCGTCAAATCACTCAAGGGGAGGATACTGAAAAGAAAGGGGTGAAGATAATAGGAGACCCTGTCTTCAGCTAGAAGTCTGTCTGCACCTGTCAGATCTCGTGATCTGTAACGAAGAGGAGGGAATATTTTTACTACACTTCGCTGAGAATCGCTCAACTTTAGCTGAGCTCTCTTGAGCTCTAATTTAGCTCTTTTCCCCACAGCCAATGGGTTGCAGTTGCAGAGTCTGGACAGCAGGGGTCTCCCGATGATGCAGCACCGCGCACAGGGAATTGAAGCAAACCGCCTCCTTGCAGAAGAAACTGGTAAGTCAACCAGATCAGTTAATAGAAAAGCAAAATTTCGTGTGCGTGCGTGCATATATGCTTCGTGCTACAGACACAGAAACACAATGGGAGTAACTCTGAATGCATGCAGGTGCTCAGCTGTGACAGCTGCTCGCCCTTCAATGCAAAATGCTAATGCTGTGTTTTTTTTATCAATCCACTCAGACATTGCTTTATAAATTTATCCAGTAGTGAGCTGCATCTTCCAATAGAATGGTCCAGTTGAGGATTTAGAAATGCTCTTAAAAGGAATCTGGTTAGTCAAATCTGGCTCAAAATTTCAGTTTTGTGAATATATATATATTGTTAAAAAAAAAAAAAAAGCTTCTGGGAAACCTAACACCTATAGACATGTTTCTATGATTTGCATTCATTTTTAATTCCAGTAGAAATATTAAAACCCCCCAAAAACCCCTAACATTCTCCCACAATGTTTGCAGTCCAAACCCTGCAGCCTTGTGCTAATGCATGAGAACCTGAGAGTGAAATGGATTCGAAACTGACTCTAAAGGGAAATGAAACTGATTAGAATATTTTCTTTCATTGACCAAGCGGAGAGAAAATTAAAAAAAAAAAAATCTAACATAAACAAAGTAAATTAGCTTTTAAGAATTCTTTCAGTTCTAATCATCTAAGGCAGGGGTGGCCAACCTGGGGCTCCGGAGCCACACGCGGCTCTTCAGAAGTTAATACGCGGCTTCTTGTCTAGGCACCGACTCTGGGGCTGGAGCGACAGGGGCCAACTTTCCAATGTGCCGGGGGGTGCTCACTGCTCAACCCCTGGCTTCTGCAACAAGCCCTGCCCCCACTCCACCCCTTCCCGCCCCCTCCTCTGAGCCTGCCGTGCCCTCGCTCCTCTGCCTCCCCGGCCCCAGAGCCTCCTGCACGCCACGAAACAGCTGATTGGGAGGTGCGGGAGGAAGGGAGAGGCACTGACTGGCAGTGCTGCTGGTGGGTGGGAGGTGCTGGGAGCAGGGGGTGGGAGCTGATGGGGGGCTGCTGACCTATTAATGTGGCTCTGGCAATGTACATTGGTAAATTCTGGCTCCTTCTTAGGCTCAGGTTGGCCACCCCTGATCTAAGGTATTATTTGTAACACAGGTGAGGATTTTTAATTTAGTACTTTGAATTTGACATTGTACTTTTAACTCAGTTAAAATAAGAAAGTAAATAAAAAAATATCCACATGGGGGAAAAAGTGCATTTCTTGGTTGACTGGAATATGCTAGAAGTGTATTAACCTGGTTGGAGGAGGAAGTTTGCTCTTGTGGCCTAGTGGATAATGACTGTGACTCAGGAGACCTGGGTGTTGTTCTCAGTTCTGCCATTAACCTGCTGGGTGACCTAGGACAAGTCACTTCACCTTTCTGTACCTTGGTTTCCCCATCTGTGAAATGAGAATAATGGAATTTGCCTCCTTTATAAAGTGCTTTGTGATCAACCCATGAAAACCTGTATCACTATTGTGGGTAGGGCACTGCCCCCTGGAACACAGAAGATCAGGGTTGAGTTCCCAGCTCTGTCATGAATGTCCCATGCAATCTTTGTCAGGTCACTGAATCTCTCTGTGCAATAGGGATAATACTCATTTTTTGTCTCTCAGGAGTGGGCTGAGGTTTAACGTAGACATACTGGAGGTGTGTTCAGCTGTTATATCAGTGGGGATATCATGGGTCAGTGGCCAGGGTGTTAGCCTGGGTTCTGGGAGACCTAGCTTCAAATTCTTGCTCCACCAGACGCTGTCTAGGCAAGTTACTGAGCCTCTCTCTGGGCCACAGTTTCCCATCTTTTTTTTAAAAAAATGGGATCCTAATACTTCCTTACCTCACAAGTGTGCTGGGAGGATAAACACCTTAACATTGGGAGGTGCTTAGATCCCACGGTGATTGGGGGCTGTGCCATTACCTTAAATAGATAGGTGGGGGGTGGCTTTCCTCCCTCCTCCATAGCAATGCTAAAGTAAAAATCCTCTTTCCTTTTAGAACATCTCTCTACCCTTTTAAGCTCTTTGCAGCAGGGGCTGTCATTTACTACATGTTTGTATAGGCGCAGATCCTCCAAAGGTAGTTAGGCACCTAACTCTCATTGGGATCAATGGGCGTTGGGCACCTGAATGCCTTTGAGGACCTGCGCCAGGATGAGGCCTAGCTTTCTAGGCACTGCTGTTCTATAAATAATAAAGAACAAGAATTCCAGTTTGCATCAATAACAGGCAGAGTCCTGAGAGGCACTTTCCCAGCAAGCACCTGCCTATCTGAACAGCTGGAGAGGAGTGAGCTAGTTTGGGTCAAGAAAGGAGTGATCTGATCCTTTGCAGAATAGACTCACTGACCAATGAAACAATGTGCTGGGTTACAGAATGGCCGCCCTTCACTTTCAGGGAAAAATGGGCCTTCTTTTCCCATTATTAAGTGACTGTTTCCCTATCTGTGGGAGCCTCCAGTCACGTTCTTAAGGGCTCAAGTGGTTTCCTTTTCCACTAATCCGTAGCACTGTGATTTTTTTTGTTTCCAGCAGTGAAAATAGGGATTCCCCCAACTGCCCTGAATCACCACTTGCTCCTCACTTAACACACCTTGGAAGTAGATTCCGATTGGCTGACGTGGCTCCGGTCCATAGGCAATTGCTCAGCTGGACCCACATTGCCAACACTCCGGGGTCTGCAGTGTTCCTGGAGCAGCCCACGCTGGAAAGGGGTAACAGAAAGAAAAGCCTCCCAAGCTAATCTGGGAAACAGGCCAGCTTTTCTCTGCCAGATCTGGATTCATGGCCAGGGCTTCTTGTGAACAGAGGACAAGGCCCATTGCCCTTGCTGCAGTTTTTGTTATCACAGCACAGGCTGATTAAACCTCTTCTGCTGGCTCCCAGCCTGGCCATTGAACCCTTCACCTCAGCTGCAGCATGCCATGCCACTTGATCTGACAGGGCATTGTGGCATAAACCCACCTTTAGGGGGCACCGTTGAGCTTTATTAGCAGCCAGCGTCCCTAGAAGGAAGGAGATGTGAAAAGAAACCACTGCCAGCCTCTAACAATGAAATTCAAACTAGAGAAGAAATCCCTCCTGTTTGTAGCAAAACGTCTCTTGAAAACACAGAGGCTTCGCTGCAGGAGATGGAGCTTTCTGGGAAATCGCTGCTTGCCACAACTGTGAAAAAAAATGCTTTAAAGGTGAACTACAAAGGTTTGGCATTTTTGAAAACACAAAAACAACTTCTAGACTCCCAGGTCAGGAGCAGACTATAGCTGTTGACTTAAACATAACAAAGAATTACCCAACGGCTCTATTCTTTCCTCAGTGCAGAGGTCTGATCTGCAGCCAGGCTAAAGTGGATTGATGCACAGTGGCCTTGATTCAGTAAGGTACTTAAGCACGCGCTTAACATTAAGCAGGGGAATTTCCACCCTAAAAGGCAGTGTGCTCCAATGGACAGGGTGTTCAAGAAGAATTGGATTCTACTGTTGGATCTGCCAGTGTCTTGCTATGACCGTGGGCAAGCCAGTTTCCCTCCGGGTGCCTCTATTTCACCTCCCTACTTCCCACATTATCTACCCCATGAAGGTTTGTCAGAGTAGCTATACCGCTATATCGGCAAACCCTCCTCACGGAGACGCAGCTTATGCCAGCAAAAGAGCGTTTGTGTCGGTCTAGCACATGTCAATTCCCTGAACACAATAAGCTATGCCAGCAAATGGACTTTTTTTTTTTTTTTTTGGTGCTAGTTTAACTGTGTGTACACTAGGGCTTTTGCTGGTGCAGCATTGTTGGTTAGGGGTGTGACTCTTTCTCTACACTCCTAACTGCCATTGCTATGCCAGTAAAGAGTTTAAGTGTAGATCAGGCATTTGTTGGTTTTGTCTATTTAGATTATAAACTCTTCTGGACAGACACTGTCTCTCACTAGGCGTCTGTACAGGGCTCGGCACAGTGGGGGTCTGGTTTTGGTTGAGGCCTCAGATTAGGTATGTGCTCCACAGTCCAGGCCAAAGCTCTAGAATTTGCTTCACCTGCCAGAACTCATGACATTACAAACCGCAAAAGAGGAACATTCTCTGCTCGGTTTGAGCTGACCACCTACATAAATCTCTCCTTCAGTTTCCAATGGACACAGCAGTCTTCCTCATTTTCTCTCGCAAACTGTAGGGCTGGGCATTGTTAAACCCTGCTGCTACATTCTACTCCAGAGATGGCTGCATTTCCTTAATGGGTACAGTGACCACTTCAGGGAGTGAATCATTGTAAACTGAACTGAGGTAGTGGGAACTAGGAATTCCTGAGTTCTAAATCTGGATCTGATACAGCCTCTGTCGGGAGCTTGTCAAGTCACTTTCCCTTTGTGCGTCCGCGTTCCCCAGCTATAAGATGGGTATAATAATACTTCCTTCCTTCACAAGACTGTTAGAGCTGGGCGAACAGTGGATTTTTGTTTGGTTCATTGGCAATGTTGAAAAGTAAAAAAGAAATCATTTGGGGTCACCAAAACTGAAAATTTTGAATCAAAAAGTCAAAGTTTTGGCAGAAAATTGTTGCCCAGCTCTCTTGTTCAACATTTCTACGTCTGGTTGATAGCCACAATAATAAGGGATAAATCCTGAGCTCTCTTACTCTGCTTTAACTCACTGCTTCCTTGGCGATACTCTTGATTTAAGTTAATGGAGTTTTGAGCCAGCAAAAACTGAGTAAAAATTAAATTAAGGACTCAAGTGTTTGGCACGTGGTTATTAAATTGGTTATAATTTCTAGACTGTGCTACAAAGTTGGTGGAAAGTGCTATATTAATTACCATACAATAAAACAATAGCTATAATAATTCACCTCTAATGGGGAAATAAGAACTCAAAGCCTCGGTACAGTGACTGAAGAAGCCAGAGCATCTTTCAGTTATTTTAAAGGACAAAATAACCCACATGTGTTTCACAGACATCCCATTGATCGTTGTGTCTGAACCGATTTTTCCAGTCATCTACACACTTTGCTCTTTCCCTTCAAGAATCTATTTCTCATTGTCTCGTGTATAGTCATTTGGGGCCCTATCCTGCATGGAGAGGGTATGGAAGTTTTGCCTAATTTACGAGTGCTGGAAAGGGTGAGTAGCAAATATGGGGGCTGGAATTTTCAAATGTGGCTTGTGATTTTTGGGTGCCTAATTTGGGACACTGTAGAAGGTGAGTCTACACAGTGAGCAGCAGCCCACGAGTCTGGCTTGGCAGGCTGGTGGGGCTCCTGATACAGCACTAAAAACTAGAGGTGTAGACCTCGCGGCGGGGGCTGGGGCTTGGGCTTTGAAGCTGAGGGACGGCTGCAACATCTACACAGCTACTTTCAGCCTGCTCGGTCAAGGCCAGCTGGGGTGAGTCTGTCTGCCCAGGCTGGGAGGTTGCTCCCCACTGCAGTGTAGACATACTCTTAAAAGAGTCTCTGGTCAGGCCCCCTGAAATCACTATGGTAACCTTTGACAGGTTTCAGAGTAACAGCCGTGTTAGTCTGTATTTGCAAAAAGAAAAGGAGGACTTGTGGCACCCTAGAGACTAAACAATTTATTTGAGCATAAGCTTTCGTGAGCTACAGCTCACTTCATCGGATGCATACTGTGGAAAGTACAGAAGACGTTTTTATACACACAAACCATGAAAAAATGGGTGATTATCACTACAAAAGGTTTTCTCTCCCCCCACCCCACTCTCCTGCTGGTAATAGCTTATGTAAAGTGATCACTCTCCTTACAATGGGTATGATAATCAAGGTGGGCCAATTCCAACACAATTCCAGGTTTTCCCCCCCCGCCCCCCCAAACACACACACAAACCCACTCTCCTGTTGGTAATAGCTTATCTAAAGTGATGACTCTCCTTACAATGTGTATGATAATCAAGGTGGGCCATTTCCAGAACAAATCCAGGGTTTAACAAGAACTTCTAGGGGAGGGTAGGAAAAAACAAGGGGAAATAGGTTACCTTGTATAATGACTTAGCCACTCCCAGTCTCTATTCAAGCCTAAGTTAATTGTATCCAATTTGCAAATGAATTCCAATTCACAGTCTCTCGCTGCAGTCTGGATTTGTAGTTTTTCTGTTGTAATATCTCAACTTTCATGTCTGTAATCGCTCGCGTGGCCAGAGAAATTGAAGTGGTCTTTGATTGGTTTATGAATGTTGTAATTCTTGACATCTGATTTGTGTCCATTTATTCTTTTACGTAGAGACTGTCCAGTTTGACCAATGTACTGGCAGGGTTAGGGTTATCACACTGGTTGATGTGCAGGTGAACGAGCCTCTGATCGTGTGGCTGATGTTATTAGGCCCTGTGATGGTGTCCCCGGAATAGATATGTGGGCACAGTTGGCAACGGGCTTTGTTGCAAGGATAGGTTCCTGGGTTAGTGGTTCTGTTGTGTGGTATGTGATTGCTGGTGAGTATTCGCTTCAGGTTGGGGGGCTGTTTGTAGGCAAGGACTGGCCTGTCTTCCAAGATTTGTGAGTGTTGGGTCATCCTTCAGGATAGGTTGTAGATCCTTGATAATGCGTTGGAGGGGTTTTAGTTGGGGGCTGAAGGTGACGGCTAGTGGCATTCTGTTATTTTCTTTGTTAGGCCTGTCCTGTAGTAGGTGACTTCTGGGAACTCTTCTGGCTCTATCAATCTGTTTCTTCACTTCCACAGGTGGGTATTGTAGTTGTAGGAATGCTTGATAGAGATCTTGTAGGTGTTTGTTTCTGTCTGAGGGGTTGGAGCAAATGCGGTTGTATTGCAGAGCTTGGCTGTAGACGATGGATCGTGTGGTGTGGTCAGGGTGAAAGCTGGAGGCATGTAGGTAGGAATAGCGGTCAGTACGTTTCCGGTATAGGGTGGTGTTTATGTGACCATCGTTTATTAGCACTGTAGTGTCCACGAAGTGGATCTCTTGTGTGGACTGGACCAGGCTGAGGTTGATGGTGGGATGGAAATTGTTGAAATCATGGTGGAATTCCTCAAGGGCTTCTTTTCCATGGGTCCAGATGATGAAGATGTCATCAATATAGCACAAGTAGAGTAGGGGCGTTAGGGGACGAGAGCTGAGGAAGCGTTGTTCCAAGTCAGCCATAAACATGTTGGCATATTGTGGGGCCATGCGGGTACCCATAGCACACCTGCACCTTCCAGTCCCCCCAGGTTGTTCTTGTGCTCGTTTCACTGGTTTGGAAATGTCTCAAGGCTGCTGCTGGATCTCACTCGCATTACAAAGTGAAGACTCTGCATCCAGGCTGGGAGCAGCAGGAGAAATTCGGATTCCGATTTATGGTCTGCTCTTGCCTGTAGTTTCACAGAGCCAGAGCCGCAACAGTTGCCACCCTGTAGGGATGGCCGCAGGGCTCTTCTGGGCCAGCTGGCGTGGGCACCCCGATGGCATGTGGTGACAATACAAGATTCAGCTGTGAATGTTTGAGAGGTGCCCACAGAACTCACAAGGTTTGGGTATCAGGCCAGTTAGGGTGAGCTGAGATTCCATCCCCCACCCACCCTAAATGCTGGCCCTGCTCTACCAGGGCAAACTAGAGTGCTGAGTGGCCTCATCATGAATAGGAGAGCTAAGGCAATCAGGGAAGACAAAGGAGTCGGGAGGGTTGGCAGGAGCTGGGCTGTGAGAATGAGGGGGGGCTCTGCTTAAAATAAACACAATCCACACATGAGTGTTATTGCAGCCATGCCGGTGCTGCATCCCCTGGAGAGAAGCATTGGCAGCCAACAAAAATGCTCTTAACAACAATTAATGACATCTAATTACTCTTTCCTTTGTCTTTTATTTAGCAACTGGGTTCAGCCCAGGAAACCCTGGCTTCCACTCCTCGAGTATTTTGACTCTGGAATTGTAAACTGACTGATTTCTTGGACAAACACAATAATTAGGAGCCTGTGTTTCCCCCACCCCTCTCCCCCCAAATGGACCGGGCTAATTTTATTTGATAGCAAATCTAATGCTGGTGAGAGAAGCTGGAGTGGCAGCCTTGGGAACCAGGGGCCTCTCTTGCCCCATGTAATAGGCACACATCAGCCAGGAGCAGAGCAAGTTTTCCCCCATACACTGTCCCCTGCTAAGGAGATGTTCCCCATGGGAAGACACTAGATCAGCTACTCAGTCCTTGGTCTGAGCCAATAAGCTGGCTGGTTATGTATCTCTGGTACCTATCATACTGGGATCTGTTTGCTAATTAGTGCCAATGGGTATAATGTTTACAATGAGCCGGACACAAGAGAATGGCCACAGACCCATTTCAAATGGTGCCACCATACAGATGTTGTTTCTGTCCTGAGTCCTGTTACCAATGTCCTGAGCTGTCCAGTTCTCAGCATATCAGTGATGAGTGACTGTTACTGGTGTCTCTCAACTTCTGCACCCTCCCAACCCTACTAACACAAGCAGAGACTCACGTTAACAAATGAAAATGCCACATTAAGATGAAGAAGTTACCAAGGGCCTGTCAAATGAACCTTTGAGTCACATCAACTCTCTAATGCAAGGTCAGTGGGACCAGGGGGAGAGAGATTAGCCTCCCATAAAAGCCAACAAAGTTAGTGCTTGCAATGACGTGCATAAAGTGTGTCTGTCAGGTTGTAAATCAGGACTTGTAGGGCAGTTTGTAAGAGCAGCTATTTCTGCTTGTTCTGCAGGATACAATAAATAACCCTGTCTCAATGCTGGGATGGCATAATGTTTGTGTCTTTCAATCACGGCACAGCAGTATCTCCACCATGCCGGAAATAAAGAGAGGACTTGCTAGAAAACAAAAACTGTGAATTTTAGGAAGTGTGGTGGAGCCAGAATATTTAGGTTTAAGCAGAATAGGTGCTATCTGAACTGAAAGGGCACTGAAGGGCTGACTGCAAGATTACCTACTGATGAGGAGAGAGGAGTGTAATTAATGGGTAGAAGAGGGGATGGATGTATGGAGTATGGGGCGGTGGGGGAAGGGGAGACGTATACAGAAGCCATGAAAGAGGCAGGAAGAAGCTAAAATAAGCAGTTGGGTGGAAAAGGGAAAGAATATTAAACAGATAACATAAAGGTTAGAGAGGAAAATCTCAGGAAATGAGCCGAAAGCAGCTTGAAAGTCATGAAAAGGTGAATCTACTGTGATCTGAACCTCAAGATTAATACAGGACACATGGGCAAAATAAATATATACGGGACCCATTAGCAACTAGGAAGGCAGAAAGTGATGTTCACACACTGTACCTTGGTGATGAGGATCATATAAAGTGCCTAGTTAGACTGACCATCCAATCCAGAGAGTGGTTTTGTCCTCAAATTCAAACATATTTGAAACGTGCATTTGTTGCCGATTTCAAACTTATTTCTCAGGATCCGTTTTTAAAATCCTCTGTAGTGTCAGGGCTTTTGCTTGTGCCATTTAGACTTACCAGGAGCCTACTGGAAGTAGCTCACAAACATTTTGTAATAGACACCCTTGCCCCAAACAGGACCAGATTTACACCTTACGTGCTCTTAGGCACAGCATCTTCAGTCCCCGTCCCCCCCCCCCCCCGCCCTTTCTCGCCTACAGCTGACCTTCATGCTTTCCATAAAAAATGAAACTTTTAACCCACTTTTAACTTTTAGTGCCCAGGCCCAGAACGCTGGCGCCCCTAGGCACATGCCTACTGTGCCTAACTGGAAATCCGGCCCTAGGCCTAAAGCAATCTGTTGGGCAGTTATCACAGTGGCTGTCCTTTCATTTTAGGAGCCAGGTCAAAAATTGAATCTAAATCCTTCCACAGACATTTTGCAGTTCTTCACGCTGTCACCTAGCATGCTGTTGGCATTACATAATCTCCCAAACTTTGCCTCTCTTGTCCCTCCTCTGTGCTGACTCTGTTCATCTAACACTTGGCTACTTTCTGTTCCTTCCCCTCAGTCTGACCCTGCTAATGAGAGAGCCTTCTCCTCAGCAGCTTCTGACACCTGGAATAGCTTCCCTGAAACTCTCCAAGTCTTTTCAAAACATCTTTTCTCCTTGGCCAGGCTGGTCCCTTTCTTTCTCCCTTTTGCTTTAAACACTAGATCTAGATCATATAATCCTGTAAAGTATTTGGAGACAGCAGGTCAAGAATTGATGCTAGATCTGGTCAGAAAAAAACAAGGGGAAAAATTTTGGCATTTCTCCCATTATTAATAATAATTTTGAAAAAAAGGAGACCAGTTTTATAATTGGTTGACATCAAAGCGGACATTTTGCTGATCCCCCTCCCCCCGAAGTTCAAAATTTAACCCAAATTAAAAAAACAAAAAATCAGATCAGCTCTACCAGTTTGGGATGGTTCTTATTTTAGAGGCACCAGTTCGTCCATTCGTAGGAACAGATCCACTGTGGTGAAAAGCCCTTTTTCCCACCAGACATAGTGCTGAACTGAAATCCCAGTCCAAATGTTTGTAGGCTTTGGGCCATCAGAATCTGGAGCAAGGTCCGAGACTAAGCCTCCAGATCCCATTCCATCACATTTGCTTGGTGTGGGTTGTGAATTACCTCAGTAAAATTCAGCGTTGAACACCACATAATTCCCTTTTTATTCTCTGTTAGGCTAGCGACTCACAATAATTACCCCAATACTGGGGTTCTACTCAGCATGGTTTTCCCACGCCCCAGGCCTTGGCTTCTACCCCCTGCCATCAATTTCAAAATAACTCATCGGGTGCTGCAAGGAAAGGCAGAAAAATGATGGCCCCAGTGAAGGTTCTGTGGACACAGCAGCTGGAGAAAAAGGAAGAGAAGAGGAACTTGGAGATAAAGCTGCCCCCCCCCACCCCACCAGCAGGCCTGCCTTGCAGCTGATAAGAGCCCTTACTAGTTGTAATGAGAGCTCTGTCTGCCTGTTTCCTCACAAAGTCATGACTCAGGGATAATGTTCACATCCTCAGAACAGCAAGGGAGCTAAAAATACAGCCAGGAAAATGAGAATGAGAGCGAGCATGAATGAGTGTGTGAGCAAGAAATGCACTAGGGAGAAGAGAGAGGAAGCATGAATGAAAACATGAGAGAGGGAGCCTGGATATAATTTTTCAAATTTTCAGGCACTAAACTTTTGCCTGCAAATGATACCCTTGCAAATACATAATTGTGCAAGCACAAATCATAGGCATATAGGACTAGAAAGGGCCTTGTGGGTCAAGTCCATCCTCTGCCATTGCAGATAACTCTGCTGTATAAATTCTTCCTTGTTCATTTGATTCCCTGTTGTGTATGTGCAAATACCCATGGTGCAGGCACGACCGCTTTTGTGGTTGTGTACATATTAGAATCTGGCCCCGGATAATTGTGGGTCTGGCAGGATCTGCTCCCTTTGAGCTATGCAGAGTCACTGACCCCACCTAGTCTGCAGTAAATGATGAACCACAGAGGGGAAGGAAATGACAACACACACGTATATGCTTACAAATGTGCATCCCCCCCCACACACACACACCAAGCCAGCATGCATACTTGTGTACAGGTAGCATACATGCTCATGCACAATTGGACCCACTGAGCCATATGTTATACATCCCCTTCTGGGGCCAAGCCACAAATGATGTGAATTTTTTACAGTGCATCCCTACAGAAGCTGTTTTTTTAGCTCAAGTTGTTGCAATTCAAGTTTATGTTCTAGAGGATCCTAGTTCAATCCCCACGGTTGGCCGAGACGGTAGCCATCACACCTGCAGAGCAGCCTTGGGAAAACACGCCAAGCGGAATTGTTGTTCCTCGATCATTCTTTATTCATTCTTCTCAAAAACAATGTACATGTTTGTTATTGCCTTTCCCCTCTGTAAGCCCCAGGCACCTGCACAGATCTCAAACACGCACACACACAAGAATACATTCCCTGACAGACAAAAGACTTCACCACACTAGGACGCCTCCTGATATAGCCTGTTCCTATCTCTAAAGGACACTTGGACACTTAAAGACTCACCATATAATTATTATTCATTATTTGATTGGGTAGAGCCTAGGAGTCCAAGTTATGGACCAGGCCCCCGTTGTGCTACGGACTTTACAAACACAGAATAAAAAGACAGTCCCTATCCGAAAGCACTTACCACCTATGTGACCCCTCAGCTGACCACTTTGGATCCCACTCACTCCCTGCATAGCCAGAGAGGGGCCTTGCAGCATGTCTCGTGGCTCGTCAGTCCCAAGGGGGAAGTGAGTTGCTGAATTGGGGTATAGGAATTGACTCTTAATGCTTGGGCATTGACTCTGAGACCTGCCCTTCTCTCTCCATGTGGCACTGAGGCAGTACCCCGTGGATCTCCTCTGGTTTATTAAGAAGTGGGTGCAGACAGGGCATTTGCTGACAGGTAGTTTGTCCCCCCACCCTGGTCTCAGAGGATCAGTCCAAAGGGTGCACAGTACTTAAACTGCTTACAAGGAAGCAGGGGCTGTGGTTAGAGCAGCCCTTAAAGCTGTGTCTCTGGGGCTATTTCTTTCCTGGCTCCCATTGGGGAGGACAGTGGCCCAGAAGGTTCCCAGGGCGTATTGAGGATTGTGCTGGATTTGCAAGCTATAACTTTAGAAGTGTATGTGTGGGGGGAAAAGGCGAGGAGGTGTTCCTGGCCCTGCTTGCAGGCGAGGCGGCTCTGTAGGGAAGTGTGCAATCTGGGACTTCAAGCGTCAATCTGCAAAGAGACCAATTAGAGTACAGTAGGGTGAGTTGCACCTCCCTCTCTTAGGGTGCAGCCTGCTTTGTCTCTCTCCATGTGTTGTTGTTCTGAATTCTACAAAATAAGCAGTGTTACATTGCAGCCTTCCAGTCACAGTCTGGATGTTTTCATCAAACTTCTCTGGGTGGATGCTGTGAACATAACGGTTGTCATGTCGGCTGTGTGCTTGCAGAAGTGAATGAGCAGGACCTTAGGAGCAGAAAGAGCGAAGGAGGGGAGGGGGACAAAGTTCTCACTCCTAGCTGTAACTTCCTCCTTAGGAAGGAAGAATCCCATGCACCGCTACAGGCTGAGGACTGACTGGTTGAGCAGCAGTTCTGCAATAAAGGACTTGGAGATTACAGTGGACAAGAAGCTGGATATGAGTCAACAGTGTGCCCTTGTTGTGAAGAAGACCAATGGGATATTGGGCTGTATTAGTAGGAGCATTGCCAGCAGATTGAGGGAAGTGATTCGGCACTGGTGAGGCCACACCTGGAGTATTGTTTTGGTCCCCCCACTACAGAAGGGATGTGGACAAATTGGAGAGAGTTCAGAGGAGGGCAACTAAAATGATTAGGGGGCTGGGGCACAAGACTTATGAGGAGAGGCTGAGGGAACTGGGGTTATTTAGTCTGCAGAAGAAAAGAGTTAGGGGAGATTGGATAGCAGCCTTCAACTACCTGAAAGGGGGTTCCAAAGAGGATGGAGCTCGGCTGTTCTCAGTGGTGGCAGATGACAGAACAAGGAGCAATGGACTCAAGTTGCAGTGGGGGAAGTCTAGGTTGGATATTAGGAAACACTATTTCACTAGGAGGGTGGTGAAGCACTGGAATGGGTTACCGAGGGAGGTGGTGGAATCTCCATCCTCAGAGGTTTTTAAGGCCCGGCTTGACAATGCCCTGGCTAGGATGATTTAGTGGGTGTTGGTCCTGCTTTGAGCAGGGGATTGGACTAGATGAACTCCTGAGGTCTCTTCCAACCCTAATCTTCTATGATTCTAGTGCATTCTCCCGCACGTCGCTGTAACCCCATGAGGGAGACGGGTGAGGAGATAAAAATCTCCGAGGTTGGGGGCATGGGGTGAGCAGGGCAGGCCAGGGGGAAGAGAAATCACTGCAAGGAAGAATCAAAACCAAACCTAGTTTAAGTCAAGCTTTCTGTTTCGTCAAGAGAGTCGTGACTGGGAGTGAGAGACGTGGGGTCGTTAATCAGCTGTGTCAAATCCCAGCCCCTCTGTTTCCTCCTGCCTCACCTTGCTCTCGCTCTTGTTATCTTTCCTTCCTCCATCTCCCTCTCTCCTTCTATTTCTCCCCCTGCCTCACCCCTTCTTTCTCTTGTGTGTGACAATGGGGACGAATTCCAGAGAGCCTTGTTTTCTTCTAACACCGAAGAAGGGGCTATGTTTGAATAAGGGACCATTGTTCTGACTAGAGCTAGTTGGAAAATGCCTTCCCCCCACACCCCAACATGGAAAAAAATCAACTTTTAATTGAAAAATCAGATATTTTTTGGATGAGGGGCAGAAGTTATTGGTTTTCAGCCTAAAAACGTGGGTTTTCACCCAAATCCATAACTCTTTGGTTTCTGGGGTTTATTTTTTTGATGCAAACCCCCAAGCTGCAAAGAAAGCAGACACTCCCCGCCCCCCCCCAAAATTTCATGTTGTCAAAACCCCCATTTTCCAACACAACCCCGTTCCATCCCACTCCAGGAACTGCCCCCCAGTAAGTGTCTCTGCGGGCCTGCTGCCCTGCACCTCTGGCCACTTCCAAAGCAAACACAAAGAGGGGACATGATGCTAGAGAGTCAGAACAGTCGTGGTTTACACCCACTCTGCCCCGCAGGGGAACAGGGAACCAGGGCCCATCTTTCTCTGCCTCACTGGAGAGATTCTACCTCAAGCCTTCCCCGGGTGCCTCTTGGCCGGCTTCCAGCTGCTGGTTTTAAAGGACAGTGCGCACTTCCTCCCAGGGGGTCCTGGTGGGATGTTATGTTGTGCGGGTGAAGGCTCATCTGGTCCTCACTTAGACTGTGAGCTCTTTGGGTCTTGTGGTTCTGGGTTTGTACAGTGCCTAGAACAGTGGGGTCCTGCTTCTGGATGCTCCAGCAATACAAATACTAAATAATAAGTAGAAGCTGCACTGACCCCTTCCTGGGACCCCTATGTCACCTCCTCTCTCTCCAGACCCCTCCACCCCTCTGATTCTCCTGCTTCTCTCTCTGTCCCCCGACCCAGCTCAGGGAGATGGGCAGCTGATTAATCCCTCCTGTTCAAAGTGGGGCGGGGTGGGGAGGCTGGGAGCTGGCTCTCCCCAGGCTCATCCCTTCCCCTGGCACGTGCTCAAAGCTTGTTTTAATTATCGCCTCTTTGCCACGGATCAGGCTGATTCGATACAGCCCCATGCCTGCCACTTCCGCCCTCCTGGCTTTCGTTCTGCTCTTCTTTGTCCTGTCAAACTCCCACTGAGGAGGTAGGGCTGGTTGATTTTTCCCTTTTCAGAGAGGGCAAAGGGGCAGTGGATTAATCTCTGCTGCACGACATGGCTGAATGCAGCACGGTCCCCAGGGAGGGGCTGTGGGGGTCGTAGGTTCCCAGTGACCATGTCAGCCCAGGTTCCACGCCCTTCTAGAGCGGCTTCAAGCCAAGGATCTCAAAGCACTGGACTGGGATCAACTCTGTGAGCCTCACAATCTGCCCCTAGAGAGCAGGCAATCATTATCCCCTTGCTGCTGATGGGGCCGGAGAAGTGCCTCTGTGTCACACAGGGATGAGAACTCGAGAAAAGCCCAATGAGGGAAATCAGGGCCCAAGATACACCATGCCATGGGGAACCCCATGGCCTCATCCCCATAGCCTCTTTGTGTTGTGGCCCCTCCCATGCTGTGGCCTCATCCTCTATTTGGAATGCCAGCATTGGGGAGAGGTGTCTCACTCCTCCCAAAGAGGTAGGGGCAGTAGCATCGAGGGCCCCCTTCTTCCTACCAGAGGAAAACAAATGCCCCTCTCCCCCTCAAAGGGGCAGAGACAGTAGGTGGGATTCTGCAGTACTTACCCCTACACTGGGATGTACCTGTGTGGGTGGGTAGGCTGGCCAGACCCACTGTACTTTTCTCCTTCTGCTATACACAGAGTCCTCTGCTGGGCCAGTGGATCGTAGAGTTGACTCCCCATTGAGATTCATGGAGTAGCGCCGATGGCTGGCATCTGTAGACTCAGGCAGATGTCACCATGCCAGTTGTGGTCAGGTCACATTTTCAAGCTTTTGTTCATAACCACAAGGACTAGAAGCTTCCTTTTATTATAAATAAAAGCTGCAATTCGGATATCATCATGAGGCTCTAGGAGCTAGTGCCCGAGACATGGGCCCCTAATGCGTATGTCTTGATCTGGCTCTGCCAATTCTAGTATTGCCAACACCTGTGTTCAAAAATCATGAGTCAGGCCCTCAAAAATAATAAGACTGGATTAAACATTATAAGATTATAAGATTTTATAAAGAAGAATAAATGTTGGGTCCTTCTTTTTTCCCTTCTGGTTTCTGAGCCATCAGAGCTCACTCACGTCACATTTTCAAGCTTTTCTCTGCAACCATAATGGTTAGACACATATTTAAAACAACAATAAAAGCTGAGAGTCTCACATAATCACCTGACTCTGGGAGCTGGTGCTTTACAAAAAAAAGACCAAATATCACAAATCACGATGAAATTCTGAAAGTTAGCAACACTTTCATTTCCACCCTGCATTAAACTCCCAGAGTTTGTTCGGCCAAAAAGAGCTTGATGACACTTCTGGGTTGACTATTTAGGGGTGGGATTACTGTTCTGGGGAAACATTTTCAAAAATGCCTAAGGGATTTGGGAGCTTATGTTCTATTTTCAAAAGTCACTTAGGCCCAGATCTTAGAAAATCTTGGCATTAGGCACTTGTAGCAGGAATGTCAAAAGCTACTAGGCGCCTAACACCTATGGACCTGGGCATCTATTATTATTTATTACTCCTGTGGAGTTAAGAGCTTTTGAAAATCCCATTATTAGGTGTTGAGCAGCCGCAGTCTCATTGACTTTCACTTAGACTAAGACTCCTTAGGACTTGGCCCTTAGGACCCACAGCTCCGTGGGACTTGGTTTGGCACTGAACAGCAGAGACTCTGCCACTGGGCTGCGAAAGGTCATGAAGGTTGGGAAAAATTTAATCCCTGTTACAGATAGGAAGCAAGATTAGATCATTCTCCGTCATACGTTCCAAGCTGAGCTCTTCTGACGAAGGCCCCAGGGATGAACCTGGTGCTAATCCAAAGAGCCATTTTTAGAGCATGCTCCACAGACAATCTTTGATTGTTTTTGCTGTTCTGAAGTTTTCCCAGCCACGCTGTCATCGCATCCTGTGTCTTGGCAGGAAAGACTTTGGGGAGGCACTGTGGCCAAGAAGCCAAAGAGGTGTGACGGCACCGGCTGTGGGGAGAGCAGGAGCCTAATGACCAAAGCATCTGAAGCCAGACAACTGTGGCTGCTCTTGAGTGTGGGTACCTTTAAATTAGTCAAGGGACAATACCAGAGGTGCTGGGGCCATTCTTGGAACACTGGCAAATCCACGTGTGTTGGGGCCAGCCCTGGGGTCTCACAGATGCAGTGGCATGCTGGGACAGTTTTACTAAGGCATGAAACCACTGACTTGCCTTCCTCAGGCAGTCCAAAATGGTGTGCTCCATGCAACGTGGACTCGCATGTACAGGGTGTACGAGGCTATGCTGTGTGGAGGATGCCATTTTGTAGATGTTTGTTCTTCAAAATGGCGTCCTCCATGGGGGCCAGACTGAATCATCCCGTGGGCTGGATCTGGCCTGTGGGCTGCCAGTTGGACAGCATACAATTGGTTGGCCATCCAGTGCATGCCTTGCATATATAGGTGGCAGGCCACTGCATAGGTATTCACCAGTCCAGATGTGCTGGGGCCAAGCTTGAGGTTCTGTGACGGTGATCCCTCAGCTACAGGAAAAGAGCCTACTGCTACTACCACCTAATGGAGTTGCTCCTTTAGCGCAAATGGCAGAGGTCTGTGCTTTGGTTGTGAAGGTCTTGGATGGAATCCATGTTAGAAGGTCATTACATTTGCACCACCCCCATTTATTTTCCTTCATATTATGATTATTATTATTTTGTTAATCACCGCAACAAGTTTGACTTTTCCCCTCAGGGAAAAAGCAAAGCATTGGCTTTCTACCTCTGCCATTCCCCACTTCCCCAAACCCCTGGCTCCGCCTCTCCTTACACACCTTCTCCAGACAGAGGCTTGGAAGAATTTGGTTTTTATTTTTGTAATCGTTTTGACAGATAATATCAATGTTTTTTAATCATTTTCCCCTGATTTTTATCAATTTACATTGTCACAGTTGCAGGAAATTAGGGTGTGTGTGTCAGACAATAATTATTTAATGACAGTAGATGCTGACTTTGAAGAAATTAAAGGTTCATAACTGTTCACGCACAAATTGTCAACATCACATGTCAAAATATACAAAGTCAAATCCTATTCTAATAAGTTCTCAAGCCGTATTTTCTTGCTTTACCTAGCTGTACATTTCAACTGTAGTTTTTTCATAGGTTTGTGTGTGTCTGGTGAAATCAACACTTACCAACATGTACTGATAAAAATCTAACACTTTCAAACCTACCCATACACTACCCTCCACCCACCAGCAATCCATTCAGCCCAATCAGATGAATTCAAAACTGATTTGCATGGCAAAAGCTCCCGTGGTGCTTTGCATTGCTCCCTCCCATTCCTGATGGACTTGCCATTCTCTCTTACAATGGGAAATGGCCAGGCGAAGCTGAAATACCTGGCCCTGCCTCCACCCCTACTTCTAGTCTGGTCTCAAGATGTTTCAACACATTCCCCTTTCTATTTCCATCCTTATTGTCATCCTGCTTTGAGAGGAAGGTCTATTATTTCCCTCTCCCCTCTCGCTACAAAAATGGGACATTGTTTCTCTTTTCTTTGATTTAAGGGCCAAAAACAGTTATAGGAAACTGTTCAGCAGATGTTTTACAGTATGAAACGCAAAAAAAAAAAAGGAACACACTTGGGTTTTTCTGGTGGATCTATATTTAGCTTAATGCTTCCTCAGATTCAGGGTTTGTGTTGGCATAGATGAGGCAGAGGTTTAAACACTTTGATTATAGTATTTGTTTTATCCCTGCCATTTGCTGAATACATTACAATGTGGAACTGCTGGCTGCCCGAGCAAATGAGGCCATTCAAAGGGGGAAGAAGCTCAGATTGTTGGACATTCCAGCGGGATCCCTCCCATCTCACAGTCGCGGAGAGTAGAACTAGAAAGGATTCTCTTCTCGATTGTATCATGATAGGCAGGGCTGGGTCAAAGTTCACCCCATAGTCCATTGTTCGTGCCCACGACATCTGTACCTGAGGCCGGGATTTGTAAAGCCATTTTGGGGAAATGAGAGGCACAATTTCCATTGAAGTGAATGGGAGCTGTACGTCTAAATCCCTTGGGTCGCTTTGAAAATTGCAGCCATTGTTTTTGTTTTTTGGAAATGGCTTTAATGATGGCAGCCAAAATCCTGCAGTTCTCACACAGGCAGAAGTCCCGCTGACTTCAACAGGAATTTTACCTGAGTAAAAGCCGAGTAAAAACTCAGGATCTGTAATAATAATAATAATAATTAATAATTAATATGCATGCATACCTCAACAAAGAGAGCATCATTTAGAAATGATCCAAAATATGATTTAGATGCAATAAGGTTATATTACCCCAACTGCCACACCTGTCCTGAGTTGAAATAAAAAGACACCCAATTCTCTTAACCATGGAACTATTCACCATTTAAAGACACATATAAACTACAACGTATGATGAGATGATGCGTCTTGCTAACAATCTAGACAACAGGGCACGTGCTGTTTAATGCTGGGTACCAATTAGTGCCTTCTATGATGTATTTTTTAGGGGAACACCTGTCCACCATGAACTAAAAGGAGACCCTAAAGGAGACCCTGAGTTTTATCATTATTATTAGCATAAAAATAGAAGCTGTAAAAGCCATAACTGATCTCAAGGCCCCACTGTGCTAGGTGCTGTGCATACAAACAGTAAGAGACAGTGCCTGTCCCAAAGAGCTTACAATCTAGCTAGACAAGAGAGACAAAGGAATGATTATTATCCCCATTGTACAGATGGGTAACTGAGTCCCCATGAGCAAGATGAAACAACATGTTCAAAGTTTCAGAGCAAGTGCGTGGGAGAGGTGGGAAATGAGCAGGGGTGTTCTGAGTTCCTGTCCACAGGGTCAGCCTTCCACTTTTAATTCTCTTATATGTACAGGCCGTTCAATAAGTTTGCTATAGATATTTCAGTGATTGCATTCCTTTCCCACTCGTTGCTTCCTCAGGTAATTTGCTGCTGGTTTAGGTGAGACCCAGGAAGCTAGGGCTTGTGGCTTTAGCTCTGCATCACAGCACCCCTCTCCCCCACCACAACCCCCAAGGCTACTCCTACCACGGTGCAGTTTATCATCACCCCTTGCTCAAGGTTGTGGTTAAAGGCACAGTCTAGCCCTCCATGGCTAAGGTGCGCTAGCTGTTGTTGAAGTGAATCTTGTACAGTGGATTGAGCCACTGGGAATGTCCCTTTGCATGACTGGCACAGCATTACCGCAGCTGCTGCCTCAGTAACTCACTGCTGAAGGAGAGATGTGCCCTGTCTGGGAAAAGGATCATACACCAACGCTGAAATGACAGCCCCGTTGTGCTGCTCCAGGCGGCTGGAAATGAGAATTTCCTGGAAGCTGAGCTGGTTAGAGCTGCAGTTCCCATGGCATCTCCAAACCCTGCTCCATTTCTTGTTGGGACTGCCCACTATGTTCTTTGGAAGCAGAGGCAGGTCCTCCCACAACTCACTTACCCATCGTTAACGCCATGGTTATCCCCTTCGGCCAAACCATTCAGACTCGGGTGCCTTGAATCCCACCAAGGTGCTGTTTGCCATTGGGAGTTGGGCATCTGAATCGGGAGCCTGATTTTCAGAAGTGCTGAGCACCTGCTTCTCCTGCTGTCACAGCCACTTCTATTCAAGGGCCTAGATATGGCGTTAGGAGGGTAGTTTTCAGAGGCACAAATGGGATTTAGATGCTGAACTCTCTATGGGGGTTAGCATAAAACTGCTCTTTGTGTCTTTGAAAATCTCCCCCTAACTTTAAGCACCCAATCTTGAACACTGGGGCCCAAACTCTTAGCTCTTAGGGCAGCCTTGCTGGAGATACAAGTTCTGGCTGATGAGGCTTAGAGTGGGGGCTTTTTGGCCTAGATCCTCAAAGGTATTTAGGTGCCTAACTCCTGATGGCAGCAGCATCTGGGTGGGAAATACCAATTGCTATGGAGTCTCGAGTGTCAAAGGTGTCAAATGGTTGAATTTGGAGAGAAACAAGGAGAACCTGGAGGAGGAAAGATGGTTTTTTGATTACTCAGTTACAGCTGGAGTCAGGAGATCTGTTCCTGGCTTTTCTACAGACTTCTTGTATTGTCTGTACAAGTCTCTTTACTTCCCTGTGCCTCAATTTTGCTCATTTTCAGAATGACACTTCCTGACCTTCCAGGACAGGTGCAGCAGTTTAATTCATTAATGTTTATACAGAGCTTTGAGATCCCAGCTTATTGATGGGCGCATGATATATCCCTCAGTAAGGTAGACGGACACAGATACTGCAGGCTGAAAGTCTCCAGTCTTGCAGAGTGAATTCTGCTGAATAACACTGAGGTTCTGGAGGGGCGGGGGAAGTTACCCTCTCCCAGCTGGAGAGTGGCATTTTCAGGCTCCGGGCCTGGATATAATTCTGTACACCTGTTACCGTGGCTAGCCAGATATTCAGACCTTCGCCTCACAGACTTCTCATGCAATTGGAACTAATTTGCTAGCTCTAACAAGCTACCCCTGCCTGGAGGCCTCTGGCTACCTTAACAAAGGATAACTGGAACCATGCTTTTCCAGAGAAAGCAGCATGACCAAATAGACCGGTGAACAGGAGATTCCCACCCCCGCAACACAAATAAAATGGAAACATCTGGATGCCAGTCCAGGAAAGGAAGAGCCTTCCAGAGGTGTGGGCCTTCAGTGGAGGAGGTTAGGAATGGCTGACAGACCCTGACTTGCCAGTTTCATCTGTGGCAATGGGTGACAGGGCAAAGATGGCCACTCAGGGAGCCTGGCCCTGTAAATATAAGCTGTGACTAACAGTAAGGTAGCTTCTTCTAGCAGGGAAGGCTAGCTACTGTGGTAGGTAATGCAGTGGGCTCGGAGCTGAAAGATCTGGGTTCTGGCCTGGGCCTAGCTTGGCTGCTAACCTTGGGCCTCTGCTTCCCCTCCTGCCTTTAAAATCATTCTTGTCTTTTTAAATTGTAAGCTCTTCTGGTCAAGGGTTTTCTTTTTCTATGGGTTGGAACAATAGCCAGCACAATGGGGCCCTGATCTTGTCCAGGGCCTCAAGGTGTTACTATAATACAAACAGCATATAACAATAGTGATTAGAAGAGGGGAGCTGTGTCACTAGAAGAGTGCTTCTGCCAACACAGCTAACATAATTCATGGAGGTGATCTTCCCATCATGACAGAAAAGCCCGTTCTCTGAGTGTCGGCTGCGTCTATGCTCCGGAGCTATTCCAACTTTGTCTCCATAGCTTAGACATACCCTTGGAGCCAGGATTCCTGAGTTATTTTCCTGACTGCCACTCTTGCTGTGTGGCCTGTTGCATGTCCGTTGACCACTCTCTACCTCAGTTTTCCCATCTGTAAAATGAGCATAATAACATTTACCTACTTCACAGGCCTACTGTAAGCTTTAAGGCCAAATTCTGATTTACAATGCTGTAAATCCAAAGTACCGGCAGTGGAGTCAACGGGCTGACTGTGGATTTGCTCCCGTATCACTGAGAGTGGAATCTGGCCGATTATATACATAAAGCTCTTTGCACATGGAAGGCACTGTGTCAGTGCTGGGTGTAATTAATCACACACACTGGTAGATGGTCCGGCCTTAATCATGACACTTGGCACCACCAGGAGAAATCTGTGTCATGGCTGCTAAATCTAAATCAAAACCATTTTCCAGACATTAATGGCTTGTTTGTTGTCTCAGAGCCAAGTTGGAGATGGTGGAAAAACAGATAAAAGTCATAGCCCAAATGACTGGTTTGTTTTCTAATAAAGGATTGTTCTCCTAAGTCAGGCAGCTCTAATAGCCTGCCTTAAAAGACAGAGCAATTAAAAAGGAAAACGCACCCAAATTCATGTGCTTTGTGCTGGGTGGCTGAAGAAGAAAGCTCTGATTCATAGGCACATCTTTGGCTCCTTTATTAGGGATTTCTGTATATTATATATGCAGACAACCAGGAATGTCGATTTTCCAGACTGTTTTTTTGCATAAATTGTGCTTGTTTGCTGCTCATCAGCTAGCCTGGGCTTGACCCCTCCTCTCCCCAGGTCCCTGTGCTCTGCTTAAAAACAATGGACCTGGGCCTGTTCCTGTCGATTTTAATGGGGATTTTGTCTCAGTGGGAGAAGTGTCTTGTAAGTGCACAGGATGGACAGACTGGGCAGTGTAGCTTTTGTGGGAACATAGCAACTGCCATAACAGGGCAGAGCAGTGGGCTGGCTAAGTCCAGTAGGCTATCTTCTGAAGAGGCCAATGCCAGCTCCTTTAGGAAGAAGAGGAAGGTTTGTCAGAGGTGGGTCTGGAACTCAGGACACAGATTCCTTGTGTGACCTCAGGCCCAGAGCCTCAAAGGTATTTAGGCCCCCAACTCCCATTGGTTTCTCTGGATCACAGTTTGCCATTGTTAAAAGGGGGTAATAGCATTTCTCTACCCCCTGGGGGGTGTTGTGAGGCTAAGTACATTAAAGATTGTCAGGCTGTGAGATACTACGCTAGATGGGCCATACAGGTACCCAAGGTAAACAGGGGAATGTACAAGAAAGCGTGTGGTGGACAGTTAGGGAATAACTTGCCCATAGGATAAGTTTCTTCCTAACCCCAGGAAGTTAATGGTTGGTTCATGCTCTGAAGCATGAGTGTTTACAGCCCTTGTTAAAATAAATGAATCCCTTTTACTGTAACTGTGACAGTCCTCATCAATATAAACATCTTACCCTTTTTTGAACCCTAAGCTCTCACTGTCAGTGATATGCTATCCTGCGGCAGTGAGTTCCACAGGCCAGGAATGCACTGTAGAAACATAGTTCCCTTCGGTTTCATTGTCTTTATCACTCTTGTGACAACTCATACAAAAAAAAGCCAACCAGCTACATTGAGTGATGGGCCCCAAGGAGCATGGTACAAACCTATCCAGACCAACCTGTGCTCCTCTCAGCACTGAGAACAGTTTTTCTTTATGTCCTTTGAGCTGAATGCATCATCATTATGTATTAATCCCATCATCTGTCAAACTCGGTGATTGACCATCACTTAAAAAGTTAACGTTGTAGGTCTCACTCCACCCATAAGTGCTGGATGTCTGTGTTGCTTCTAGGTTACCTTTAATGAAGTGGTTCTCTCTGTTGGAACCATCCACTCCTGTCTGTAGCCCTTCACCTTGCCTCTAGGGCAGCATGGAGAATTGGTTCAGATGAAACTGGAGTCCACTTGAACCTTCACTCAACACTCAAGCCATGGTTAAACACACAGCAGTAGATCCTCAACTAGCATAAATCAGTGTAGCTCCATGGAAGTTAATGATATGTCACTACCACTCCAACCTACACCAGCTGAAGAGCTCACCCATGCTTTGGATAACTGTTTTAATTTTTTTGCTTGCTTACTGTGTGATCTAGTGGATCCAGCATGGGATTAGGCACCAGGAGGTCCTGAGTTCTAATTCTGGTATATACGCTGACTTGTATGGACTTGCTGTCACTCAGTTTCCATATCTCTGAAATGCGAGTAACTGTACTGACATTCAGGGGTGTAGGAAGCTTAATTCATTCATGAGTATAAGGGGCTTTGAGAACCGGGTATTGCCAATTATTATTACTTACTTCAGTTTGGATGTTACAATGTACTCTGTGTGAGAGAGACACAGAAAAAGTGTGTGAGCTGTTATCATGTAGTGGCTGGTCAACAGAGAAGATAAGGATCCTCCTACTACAGCTATCTCTGAGAGATTTCCTTTAGCTTGAGTGACAGCATCATGTGTGTTTAAAGCATAGGGACCAGGTTCTACACTTGAATCCCAACGTGAGTGTATGATTCATGGAACTATTGTGTCTGTTGTTACAATGGCCCTTTACTGCCTTCTATTATTAGGCACAGAGCTCACAACAAAGAGCTACAGGTTCTTTATAAAAAAGAACAGGAGGACTTGTGGCACCTTAGAGACTAACCAATTTATTTGAGCATAAGCTTTTGTGAGCTACAGCTCACTTCATCGGAGGTTCTTTATGAGTGCCTCTTCCAGTGTATTCCTCCTGCATGTCCAGAGCCGTGTAATATTTAGCCCAGGTCCGTGTTTCCAAGGGGCCAGGGGCATGTGCTCCCAGGCCTGAGTGCCCATTCACTGAATAATGCATGACGTTCCAGCACACAGATGAGGTTAAGTGGCCGCAGAGAGACAGTGCCTCTGGAGATGCAGAATGATCAGCAGCCTCCTTAATGCAGCCTCTGTCTGGGTGGAATCCTCGTCAGCTCACGGATGTGCATGTTCGTAAATAACTGAGACGTGCTGCTATTTCCCCTCCCACGCACTTTCACTTCACATTTGGGTACCAGCTCTCTAGACCCACAGCACATGCAATAAATAAGCCCCTCCATTACCGACCATTAAATGGTCGCAGACTAGATTAAGCCTGCCTGCGTAAGCACTTTTCACTGAAGCTTTTAGGGTTGTGGAATGCAGCATCTCTCTCGCACCATCCCCTGTGTCGTGTTGTCCTGTTCTCCCAGATGATGTGCTCACATTAATGAGAAGGGGAAAAAATAAAATGAATCCAGATATACCTGGTAGAGCTAGGACTCGATACTTAACCTTGGGGGATTCTTGCTCACCACTGGGCCTGATCCAAAGCCCATTGAAGTGGATGGGAAGGCTACCAATGACTTCAGATCAGACCCTCATAATTATTATAGAATGCAAGATTGGGACTCAGTTGTGCTTGGCGCTGTACAAATTATAATGAGACCCTTGCTGCCACCCGAGAGGGGCAAAGTTACTTGTTGAGTCTCCACACAACAGATGCCTGCCCCCATGCTGCCCCCACTGAAGCCAAGGCACAAGCAACCGTAGCATGTGGTGCTCGCAGCAGCACTAGAAAAAAAGGAGAGCTAAATCTCATACTCTGGACTACAGATAAAAGACGGGACAATATGAGTGCTTCAAGGAAAGGAGCCTGGGACATTGTGTATGAGAAATTATAGGTTTATCTCTGGTCTCATCTTATCCTAAGGTTGAGCTCTGCAGAACAAGTGTTCCCCGTGGAACCACATGGAAAAACAAGGCACTAAGGGACACTTGATTTCATCCTCCCAAAATCCAGGGAAAAAAAACCACAACACAACATTTCTGATACTTTCTTCCTGCACGTTTCAATAACAGCATTTTGAATATAGTTTTACACTGATCTGGATGCTAAATTCACGAGGAAGGGTGGACCTGCGGGTAAAACACTGGACTGGGCCTTGAAAGATCTAGGTTCAGCTCGTGGCTGTGCTACCAACTTCTTGCACAAGTTACTTCACCTCTCTGCACCATAGCTCCTCATGAATAAAAGAGGGTAACCCTGCTTCTTTTGTCTATTGAGATTGTAAACTCTCAGGGCTAGGACTGTCTCTAGGGTTGCCAACCATCCAGAATTGTTTGGGAGTCTCCAGGAATTAGAGATTAATCTTTAATTAAAGATTATGTCATGTGATGAAATCTCCAGGAATACGTCCAACCAAAATTGGCAACCCTAGTCTCTTACCATATATATTTGTGCTGCACCTAGGGGCTCAGTTGGTACCTCCAGGTATAACTGTAATACGAACAGTAGCTGAGCCATTGCTACATTCGGTCACATGTGTGTCGGTCAATGGACAGCAACAAGGGCTGCCAGATGGGAAAGGGCCAGGAGAAGGGAAAATCCAGCGAGCCATGAAACCAACGTACCAACAAGCACAATGCAATATCTCTTAGTTCCCAGATCATCTGAGTTTCCTTCCTCCTCGTAGCACTCCTGATGCTGAGAAGTTGTGAACCAAGAAAGAAAACACACAGAACCTTCAGCGGCAGCGCCATGTTTGGTCCAAGACACTGCATGAAGCTGTGGCCACAGAAAGCAAGCCACTCATTTCTTCAGGCTTAGACTAATGCATTGATACTAGGAGCTGATTTATGAATGCAGCTGACATGCTGCGTCACTCTGTCCCTGGCCAGACGTTCCTACCCCTTAAGGATCTACCCCAATTCTGTGAATCCATTTCAATCCCAGACCCACTTCAGCTACTGCCCGCTCCCAGTTTGAAATGGAAACTTGGGAAAGTCAGACATACAGTAACGGGGCAGAGTGGTGCTGCTCTGTCGCTGTACTGGCTTTGTGCATGTGAGTGCCTGATGCTCACAGAAAGAATAAAAGACTTTACACTGTAAGTAAGTTTCTCCTATCATTTAAGGGCCAGAGACCTGTGCTTGAGGGTCTAATGGTCTAGCGCCATCTCCCTTTGTGTGCTTGTGTGTGGTTTATATAGTAACATCTTCCTGTTGTCTGCAGCACAGGGATGCTTTTATTGTCTGCACACGTTGCTTGAAAATAAATGCTCAGAAACCTCTCCTTTTCCATGGTGCCTACAAAAAACAAAACAACTTGACCAAAGTTGGGCTGCTGGTGTGCTGGGACCACTGGCCATTACACTAACCAGGATTGTCTCATGCGTTCCGGGCACTCCCCTCTCAGTCCGTCTCTATCCAGCTGCTTCCTCTTGTCTTATTCTTAGATTCTAAGCTCTGTGGGGTAGGGAGTGTCTTTTTGTTTTGCGTTTGTACAGTGTCTAGCACAATGGGGTCCTGCTTCATGACTCGGGCTCTGAGGGGCTACGCTAAGACAAATTGTAATACCAATCTCATTGAATTTCACAACAGAAGGTCCTTTGCAAGACATGCTGGTAGGTCCCCCTCACAAGGCAAACCCCGTGGGACACCCTCCAGCAGCAGGCTATGGCATGACCTGTGTGCCTAACTAATTTCCCCTTCAGTGGAACAGTCTCTCAGTGTCCAATGCAAAGTCCCTCTTCTGGGCATAATTTTATTCAATACACCAGTGCAGTAATTCCCTTCTCCCCCACCCAAAAAAATCCTTGCAATAAAACCGTTTTGGACAATCCCACAGTACACATATAAGGATACTACAGTTTTTCTGTTCCCCCCTTTAGGGACATCACCTTCAGGATACTCCCCTCTCTCCCCCAGAGAATTGACAGCAGCACTGTATTCCTAATTCTTCTGCCCCGATCCAGGGCCCCACTTTCCAGGCTGTCCAGCTGTGAGCAACCAGTCTCTTGACTCTTACCTGCCCACTACCTCAGGTGTCCCACAAGAGAGCTCCCCACAGCATTCTACTCCCCAGGACTCCCTGCTTCTGAGTCTTACCCTTGCTTGGGGCATGTTCCTTCAGAGTCCACCCTCTTGCTTCCAGGTAAGCTTCTCCTCACCAAGCTGGACCTTCCCCTTTTCCTAGGGGCCACTGCCTGAGCCTTCTGCTCCTCGGAGGCCCCCAGCTCTGGACAGTTCTCAACAACTTGCATCCAAGCAACTCCAGGCAACTCTCTGCCGCTTCTTCCTGACTTTTCAGGTGTCTGACTCACCTAGTCTGGTCCCTCTAGGGCCCCGGTTCCCTTTCTGAAGTCTAACTGGGGTGGGGGGGGAAAGGGTCAACTGACCAGTCAGAGGTGCACTGGCCTTGTCTCTTTTAAAAGGCCAGTGTCACCCTGTGACAATCCCTTAGCTTCTAAGCTTCTTTTACATTCCTAATCATGGGATGGTTTCAAAGAGAATAAGTCCTGCCAATATTGCTTGGTCCATGCCTCAGAGGCACATTTTCCAAATCTCCTTTTCTGGATGATAAATTTTTCATTTCAATTCTGACTTCAATAGAGAGAGGTGGTTTTTTTTGGGGGGGGGGTCAAATGTCAACATATTTATCAAAATTTTAAATTTCACCAAAACAAAGTGTGGGGAGGTTGGTTTTTTTTGACAAAAATTCTTCTTGTTTTTCTACCAGCTGTAACCACAATTAACTAACAAATTAACCGACAATGAATACATTAAACTAACTACTGGCTGCTAAGTTTGTCTGAAAAGCTCACCAAAAGTGTCACAATGGGAGCTGTCAGCTGCTGAGCACTTTGAAAATCTCCTCACATATTCCTAGGTGAAAAGCATTCATGTTTGTACACGAATTTGAACAAGCAATGCGTTCTGTGTGCTGAGCCTTAATGTTCACATTATTATTAGCAGTTTCTCAGAGGTATTGGCTTTCATTAATCTAATAATTAGAGCTGATTGGGAAAGGTTTTTATCCCTGTACAAAATCTTCACAAAAATGAGTACTTTTTGGTTTTCTCAAAATTTGTAAAAAAAACAAAACCAAAAAAACCACACACCAAATCCACTCCCAAAGCCCCAAAATAAGCAAGCAAGAAAGCAAACAATCAACAATGCTGAAAACAAATTGTTAACCAAAATAATTTTTTTTTGACTCAACTTTCCATTTTGATGAAATGCTGTTTTTATCTAGGAAAGAAAAAAACCAAAACAACAACAATCGCATCTCAACTGGAGCTTGGCGAAAGTTTTCTAAACTATTCTTTTTGTTGTTGTTTGTTTTTTGGGTAAAAAAAAATGCAGATTTGGGTCAACTGAAATATTTCACCAATGTGTGTAGATTTTTTATTGCATCAGTCAAAAAACAAAACAAAACCTGCAAATATATGAATATATACAAAAATATGAAAACAACTGAAACGTTTTGTCCTGACATTTTTGAAACAAGATGTTTTGATTCAAAACGACTTCTCATTTTGAAAAAAGAAAAGGAGTACTTGTGGCACCTTAGAGACTAACTGGGCTCACGAAAGCTCATGATCAAATAAATTGGTTAGTCTCTAAGGTGCCACAAGTACTCCTTTTCTTTTTGCGAATACAGACTAACACGGCTGTTACTCTGAAACCTCTCATTTTGAAATGTCCTTTGATTTTATTAAAAAACAAAACCAAAAAACTAAAAGTCTAAAATGGTCATAGTCAAAATGAAACACTTGACTTTTTGGGTCCCTGAAAATTTTGATAAATTTCATGTCTGGATCAGCCCCAACTGAATGTCTTCCCAATTGTCTGGAATTGCCATCAACCTGAAAAATTCATTATTCGCACAGCTGAAATTTCAATGGAAAATTCTTAACCAGCTCTGCTAATAATATTTTGCACTTTTAAAAAGCTTTACATTTGCAGACACTGACCAATATTACATGGGATTGGTCTCCACACAGCCTTTGTACCACTTACAGGAGTAAAATACACGAGTGTGAGAAACTGTGATGGAGCATATGGGGCCCATGTTGGTAAGGAGAGGGTTAGTGAGGGCCTGTGGACCCAGCTGGCTCCCCACGGCTACACACACCTGCAGCAGATATCAGGTGTGGAGAGCTTGATGCTTGGATGAGCCATCTGGGTGGATGGGAAATACAGGCCCAAGGAGACCAACCAATGGACGGGCTTCATGAAGACAAGCCCTGTGTGGAAGGGTGACCCTGTTTGGAGTTCTTAGCATTCTTTTCTTTTTGGACTTCAGTGCCCTGGAAGTGGGGGTGGGACTCAAACGTGGTGTAGTTGGAGAGCTAAACATCACTGCCTGGGGCCCCGTGAGGGGTGGCAGTCAACCATCGGAGACCTGTACTAGAGTGAGTGCTGCCCTGATGGGCCACAAGGCAGCACCAAGGAGGCGGTCCCTGTCACAGCACCGCTACAGCTGCATAATTGTGCCTGCTCTAGGGCGTTGCACTGGTTTCACTATGGGTACGTCCCCACTGGAGCTAACGGTGCAATTCCCACTTTGAGGAGACATACCTGCACTAGGTCTGACCGAGCGAGCGTGCTAGCCACTCCGAGTACGTGTCTAGGGTTTTAGACAGGACTGTACTCAGGGCTGCTAGCCCTTCCTGCTGCTTGCGTTGCCACAGCTACACTTCTACTGGTAGCATCCTAGATTGATGAGAAGTGACACCTTCAGGTTCAGTATAAATGTGCTGTATATCAGTTTCTAAATCAATATAGTGGTACAAAACCGGGGTTGAGACCAGCCCTTAGTGCACATTAACTCCTTAATGAGGGCCACATGAACTAAATTACCCACATCAATCTAGTTTTTATCCTGTGCCCATCACCATAGCATCTGAAGAGCTCTGTAATATCTCAGTGCCTCCCTGCTCCTACTTAATCCTTACCCCTGAGATGCAAAGACCCCAATTTCCTACTGTAGGACATGACTGACCCCTGTTGACTGGGATGGGAGTTAGTCACATCTGAGGGCCCCAAACAGGGGGGCCATTAGGACAGTGAGTGAACTAATCTCTCTCCTTGTCTCCAGCAATTATGTGGGAGTGGGCTGACTCTGCCAAAAGCGCTGGCTGCTCTCGAGGGGTAGCTGGCAAATGGAAGCCTAAACACCTGTGGGCCAGATGTGCACAGCTGTACGTGGGCCATCACTGAGCCATCTGTAGCACACACCAGTTTGTGTGGTAGAGAATGGGTCAAGGAGGGGACGCTATTCCAGCCTGGGTAAATCCACAATGCAATTTACAAGCAGCATGGAGACCTTTGTTTTCTCTCTGGTCTCTGTCCCTTTCTACCTGGTTCCATTGTCTTTCCCCAGTGGCTGTCGCACTGATTCTGACCAGCCAGGGGACAACATTTGGTGCCACTCCAGGCAACTGGTTTTATGCAATTCATTCAGGTGGCGAACCGTCCTTTTGCATTTTGTAGAGATAACCAGCTTGGGCTGTTTCACTTCCTCTCAGGGTGGAGAGGGAGATGGGGGAGGTGTGCCTCCAGAGACCAGGTGCTCCATTACTCTGCGTTCATGCTGTCACACCACTCCTGGCAACGTGACGGGGTAAAGCAGGGCAATGGAGTGGTGGCTCAAGCCCTGGATATGCAGCCACTGTCCAATCACTGCTCAGCAGTAAGGAGGGAAAATGGTATTATGGTTGGAGCCTTAAGCTACGAACTAGGCCAGCTAGTCCTTCCCGTGGTTTTACCATAGGCTCGCTGCTGCCCTGCACCTGGTCTAGTCACCCACACCTGTGCACGGTAGCTTGTAAAATGCCACCAGACGACAGTTCTCTCCTCAGGCAGTGGCGGCGTTAACAGGGAGGCAGGTGGGGGGCGACTGCTCCCCTTGGCACCTTTTGGGTGTATGTGGTGCCTTTTCAAGTATGTTCTACAAGTGTCAATTTGGTCGTGCACCTCCTTTGTCAAATGTTTTTTTCTGTTTGATGGGCAAAGGGAAATAAGCGCCAACTATCCATGGCTAAACTAAAATCATATTACGTGGCACCTGCTGTTCTTAGTTTGACCTTGGATCAAGGGAAAAGGACCACCAGGAGCATCCTTAGTGGGGAGGTTCACGGGCACGGTTTCACTTGCAGAAATTCCATGGCAGCAGCTCCTGGGCCCAGCTCCCTGCTCCGGGCACTGTGATGTGGTCCACAGAGCACTGCGAGCGTGCACCATGTCGTGAGGCTACTTACTCAGATTTGGCCCGGCGGCCCCTCCATCATGACGGAAGGGCAGCCGACCCAAATGTGAATGGCGCTGTGGCCCTGTGCAACGCCCGGAGCAGGAAGTCGAGCCCACAGGAGCCACCACTGCCCGATGAGAGTGAGGTGGGGTCTCTCCCCAACCTCCCGCCAAGGTCTCCCCTCCGTACCAGGCTGGGATGAGGGTTGACGTGCTGGTGTAAGTCATCAGTGCCCCCTTGGCAGGGCAAGGAGTAGGAGTAGGCAGCAGCATAACTGAGGTAGCACCACCAACGACCCTCCTGGCTGCAAAACCTGGCTCCAACTGGTACTCGGGGAGCCTGGCTTGCATGGCCTCTGTGGGGTGTGAATGATGACACCAAGTGGCAAAGCAGCGGCCAGTCAGGCATCTGCTGGGACTTCACTGCTCTTTATCTCCCCAACGTTTTCATCTATTAAAGGGGGATGAGGTGACCTCCCCACCAAGCCAGAGTGGGGTGGAGCGGGGGGTGGATTCTTCGTGCCCCTAGATCCTCAGCTGGAAGGAAACCAGCCCAATCGGCTTCTCAGATTTGTCATGGGAACACGTTCAGGTCCCTGCAGGGGGAGTGCCAGAATGATGCACAGCTTCTGCTCCACCAAAGGGCCTGCCCCCCCTCCTTCTCTCATTGTTTTGTTCTAGTGTGGGTCGCTGGTGACTAGTACAGCAAAGCCATGTCTCTCTTGGCGGACATGCCAGCTGAGGATCTGGCCCATTCTCCCCTGGGGAATGCTTAACTCCTCCCAAGCGCCATCTCTTTGGGAAGGTGATGATCAAAGAAAAGCCCAGCTGTGCCCACGAGATGCATGGTGCCCGGCATGTACTGACAATGTAAAGAGCGTCGCAGGTGATGGTGGTGCAGAAAAAGCACCTGACTTCCTATATCACCATGAAGAATACACACATACAAAGAACCGTCCCTTTCACACCATACTGGGTAATTACTCAGGCAAAACTCCCACTCTGAATTTAGCATGAGTAATGACTGAAGGATTTTGCCATCGTCGAGGTATGACTCATCCCTGCTGCCAGTGCACTCAAGGGGAGTTTTGCTAGCACTCAGCACCTTCCAGGATCAGGTCCTGAGGGTCTCTTCTGGCTCCCCTCTAGAGTCAATGGGCTTCCAATGGGAGAAGGGTCATTCGGATCCTGTGAGGTGCTGAGCACTCCCAGTTTTACTGCTTTCCTTTGGAATCGCAGCCACCCAGCAGCTCTTGGGATCAGGCCCTACACACTTAAAGCCTCCGGAGTGGGTATTAGCTAAAATAAACCACATGCATAATTAAAACCAATAATAAATAGGACTTTTTCTGCACCCAATACCCAAGAACCCTTAACAAAAAACAAAACATCTCTGCAGAGTGTTTAATGTTGATATTAATTTTTGAGACACTGTCATGTATCTTGATAATTGATTGCTGCTCATTAAATGCTGACACAGCAAATGGCTCTGTGCAGGGTACAGAATATATGGGTCCCTGAGGTCCTTCAGTGGTAGATGGTTATACGTACTTCCTTTTTCTAGCTTGGAAAAGTGGACTTGTGGTTAAAACAATGGGCTGTAACTCAGTAGAACTGGGTTCAATACTGTATTCACCCACTTCTCTGTATGATCTTGGGTTTAACATTAACCTATCTGCAAAATGGAGTTAAGAATATTCCCTTTGTCTATTTAGATTGCAAGCTTTTGGGGGCAGGAACTGTGTCTGCCTAGTTGTATGTACAATGCCTGGCACAATGGGACCCTGATCTCAGTTGAGGCCAATAGGTGCTACTGATAATATAAATAATCTATTGCGATAGTTAAATAAACTCATATTACTGCACATCTCAAAGACATCTTGTTCGCAGCTGCCATCATGCTCCAGCCTCAGGAAGAGTTGTCCAGATTACACATTGATTGTTGGATACATTCCATTCTTATTGGCTCAGATTTGAAAGAGCCTTTTTATTGAAGTCCAGCAGGCTGGATTCCTTCCTTAGAATATGGAACCCTGTAAATAATTTTCTGGACTAAAATAGCTACAGGAATGTCACATGACTTATGACTGTGAGTTCAACAGGTAATGTATAGTCATGCCACCTGTTGTCATATATTTCTCAGTAATGTAGGCAGGGGCTAAAATGGAACCTTGAAATGGAGTCCATTGGAATTTGGGGGGCTAGGGGAGGTGTTAGGTTTGAATTTCTGAATCTGCGCCTCTGGTTTTGACTCCCAGTTGGATCAGAACCCCAAAGGAGCCGATCTTCTGATCCTGATTGGCGTCCCTGAAATCTCATGGTTATAATCATCCTCATGATGGTGGAAATCTTTTGAGATCAGCAGATTTCTAGAATGTATTCATTATTCACAGAAACTTCACCCATAACTTTAAAAAAAATCAAAAAGATTACGGTGGCCCGATTTACAAAGGTATTTAGATGACTAAAGATGCAGATTGAAAACCCCACTAGGTACCTATCTGCACCTGTAGATACCTAAATAACTCTGTAAATCAGCCCCTGTATGTATTTGAGTAAGCAGCGCCTCCGAGAAGCAGGGAGGCAGGAAGAGCAAGAGACGCCATAAAGTCCGCTAGGGGCTTCACTTTGTGTATTTAATTCCCTGGAAAGCAATTAGATGCTATGGTGATGGACGCAATAAAACCCACCTATAGACAGAATTTTTTCCCTGAATAATTTCTGCAAATAATGCTTAGTCTGCAGCCTGCTCTTATGCAATTTGTTGTGAGCATGCAATATCCAGGCTGCTTTGACTGGACACTTGAGTCACATAGCATATTTCTGTTTCCTGATTGGATAAGGATAACTGTTAAGTTTGGGTTTCCAATGTCAATAATTAACTGTACATTCAAAATTCATTTCCCATGAGTATTCTGCAATCTTGGTTTAAAACTGGCCACTTCTGCAAATGTTCCAGCAAGTAAACTTGCCTAAGAATATTCAGAGGAAACTAACAAAAGGCTGATAGACTTTAAGGCCAGAAGGGACCATCATGATCACCTAGTCCTCCTGCATATCACAGGCCATAGAACCTCACCCCCCTACTCCGAAATAGGCCCATAACCTCTGGCTGTGTTAGTGATATCCTCAAATCTTGATGTAAAGACTTCAAGTTAAAGAGAATCCACCATTTACTCTAGTTCATATCAGCAAGTGACCTGTGCTCCATGCTGCAGAGGAAGGCAATTCCACCCCCCGGGGTCTCTGCCAATCTGACCAGGGGGAAAATTCCTTCCCAACCCCAAATATGGCAATCAGTTAGACCCTGAGCATGGGGGCAAGACCTGCCAGCCAGACACATAGGAAAGAATTGTCTGTAGTAAAAATCTATTCAGTCTACTTTCAGCTCCTTATATTAATGCCGTTCATCACGCTATTGGAACACATGTGAAGCAAATTCACTTAAGAATTCAAATGTAGAAATGTTTTGCTGTGTACACTCAGTTAGTCCCTCTGCCTCATGCGTGCACTAATACCTTACAGAGATGCTGGGAAGCTTAAGTGACTAATACTTGTAAAGTGCTTGGAGATCTTCAGCTAATTTGTTTTATTAAATTATGTGAAGGATTTCCAAGGATCCAAATCACCAAAGGCAAATATCACAGTTCCCCCACCCTGGGACACTGGCAACTGATTCGGACAGAGGCTTTCTCTGATTATAACGAACAAGAAGTTGGATTTTAACGAGTTCACATTGTGGGTAATCACATCTGGCAGCTTCCCTTCCCTGCTGCTGGTGCTGTGTCAGAGCCTAGTTCAGAGCTGGCCTTTTCCAGCAGCCCCTGGCTGGCTGTCCTGACCACACCCCCTTTCTATTTGATAGGCGGCCCTGCTAGAAACATTATGGTATTTCCATCCTCTTTAGCACTGGTGCAGAGGATTTCACCAGGTAGTTGGCAAGAGACCTTAGACAAGTGTGGGAAGCTCTGGAGAACACAACTCTTTTCTCTGATCTTTCAGACAAGTAGTAAGTAAAGCTCGGGATTCTATGCTAAACTCTATTTGGATTGTTATTTACCTATGCTAATTTTCAGGCTATCTACTTTCCTGGTGACATGCCAGGACATTTACTCCTTCTCTTTCATTAGCAGTTTAACCCAGTTGATGTAATCAGCAAATATTTATGATTCAATCTGGGTGTTTTTAGGGTTCTTTAAAAATACTTTTTGTATTAAATGAGTTTAAGATAATATTACTGTTTACTTGTCTGGGGTGGAAAGTTGCTTCTTGGTGTTACTGATGACACTGTATTGGAGCAAAGTTGCACTTAAAGACAGATAGTTGAGTTCAATTTTATTTTCATTAATTGTATGTATGTTTGCTTTTTTGTTCAGTAGGGTAAAGAGTTTTGTTCCAAAGGAAAGGGGGGGAAAGGGGGACAGCAAAATGTTTAGTGCCAAACTTTCATCTGGTGTAAATCAGTGTAACTCCACTGACTTTTGTGGAGAAGCTGATTTCCACCAGTGAATAATTTGGCCATTTATATCTTTGCAGGAAACATTGCTTCCAAACCCTTTCCCCCATCATGTTACAAATCACAATAGTAGTGTGCCTTAAAATATCCTCAAGACTGAAGATGGGCTGGAAAACAGCCAGTGTCATGCAGATGTGTGCCAGCTTTGGTTCTCTGCTTCCGAAAGTGACTGAAGTTGGGAACAGTTAGTGGCAGGAAAGGCTGTCAGGCTTTGAGGTGCAGGATTGCAATTCCTCATCATTAAGGACGTAAGCCTGCATCCTTTGCATGACCAGCACTCCTGCTGGCTCTCTGGAAGTCACAGGGAGCTTTGAGCCCCCAAGAAGTGCAGAGTCAGGCCTTCCATGTTTCCATTAGTCTTTAATTTGATGCTTTGCATGTGGCCACTAATTTGCTATTAATGTCCCATTGGCTCTCACTCTGCCATCTGATACCTTCAGGGAGAGGGGGTTGGATCCAGAGGGGGTTTACTGGTGAGTATTTATTCAGTGCTGACTTCATTATGTTCTTGATCTTTTTTTTTCCTGTCATTTTAAAAAAAACTTTCTGCCAAAGCAAATTTGGTGTTACATGGGAACGTTCGCTTTAAACAACAGGAAATGCTGGCCAGAGCATGGCTTGCTCAGTGGCTTTGATTTTTATTATGAAAGTCTTGGTGCTTGAACAGTTTAACCAGTTATGGCTCAGAGCTCTCACTTTCATCCTGGTCAGGTTGCTTCTAGATATATGTATCTATCTTTGGTACTTATCTGGGCACCTTGCAACCTTTGATATATTGATCCTCACAATATAGCTAGATTCATAGATTCCAAGGCCAGAAGGGGCCATTGTGATAATCTAGTCTGACCTCCTATATAACACAGGCCAGAGAACTGCCCCCAAATAATCCCTAGAGCAGAGCTTTTAAAAAAATCATCCAATCTTGATTTAAAAATGGTCAGTGATGGAGAATCCAGTATGACCCTTAGTAATTAACAAATGGAACAATTTACCCCCACCCTTAAAAAATTTACTCCTTATTTCAGTCTGAATTTGTCTAGCTTCAACTTCCAGCTGTTGGATCACATTGTACCTTTCTCTGCTAGACCGAAGAGCCCATTATTAAATATGTTTCCCACGTAGGGACTTACAGACTGTAACCAAGTTAGCCCTTAACCTTCTCTTTGTTAAGCTAAATAGATGGAGAACCTTGAGTCTGTCACTATAAGGCTTGCTTCCCAATCCTTTAATCATTCTGGTGGTTCTTCTCTGAGCCCTCCCCAATTTATCAGCCTCCTTCTTGAATTGTGGGCATCAGACCTAGATACAGTATTGCAGTTGCACCAGTGCGAATAAAGAGGTAAAATAACCTCTCTATTCCTACGTAAGATTCCTGTTTATGCATCCTGGGATCTCATTAAATCTTCTGGCCACAGTGTCACACTGGGAGCTTGTGTTCAGCATATTTTCTACCCTCACCCCCAAGTCTCTTTTCATCCCTGTGAGGTCGGGAAGTGCTATTATCCCCAGTGTGTAAATGGGAAACCGAGGCACAGAAAGACTGAGGGCCAGGTTGTTAAACGTATTTAAGTGCCTAGAGATGCAGAGAGGAATTGTCAAAAGTGCCTAACTCACGGGAGTCAGTTGCTCTCGAAAATCCCACTCGCTCTCATGAGTTAAAAGAAAAGGAGGACTTGTGGCACCTTAGAGACTAACAAATTTATTTGAGCATAAGCTTGCGTGAGCTACAGCTCACTTCATCGGATGCATCCTTTTCTTTTTGCGAATACAGACTAACGCGGCTGCTACTCTGAAACCTCTCATGAGTTAGGCACCTTTCAAAAGCCCCTTAGATACCTCAAGGCACTTAAATACGTCTAACAATCTGACTCAAGTGATTTGCTCCAATCTGTGGCAGAGTAGGAAACCGAACGTGGGTCCTGCAAATCCTAGGATAGCCCACTTATCCACTGGGTCATCCTTCCTCTGCATTTAGCAACTGCATCTTGTTCATCCAGCCAGATCCTTGGCTGTTGAAAACCACTATAGCCCCACAAAGGAACTATGTCAATTTACCCCAGCTGAGGATATGACCCATGATGTTTTCTTTTCAATCAACTGTTTCATTGCTGGAAACACTGTAAGTGGAATAACAAGTGACCTCACTGCTCCACTCCCTTCCCCCCTCCCCTTCACATCTTCCTGTAATTTCATATATAGCAGCTGTGAGAGATGAAACAGCAGCAACCTCTTTGGGTTAGGTGCTTGCCCTAATCAGCAAACTGTTTGGCTAGCCTTAGGTGCCCTTGAAATGACCTCCAGCTGTCAGCTTACCAACTGGCTTGCAGTCCTGTTAATGGGGCTACTATTCAAATCAAATTATGGAATTAGCCGCAGACTAGTAATTTTGTCAAAGGCTAATGAGCTGGGTATAGAATATGAGAATTTTTAACCAGAGGGCACTTTTCCCAAAGGGGGAGGGGAGAGATGTGTGCCAGGATTTGTTTATCTTGGCTTAGGCTAAGGCTACAGTTTGTTCTGTAAGGGCTGCAGGGTGTCATGGTGCCACAAACTCTGCTTAAGTTCTAGCCCGCTACTGCAAAAACGACCTTACTCTGCATTAGAGCAGAGACTGTCGTACAAACCCTCCCTTCAGGAACCTCTCTGTGGTGGAAAAAACTGTTAAAGGAATGATCAACCAACTGACATAATCATTTCATATTGTCGTGGTTAGGACAGGAGCATGGGAGTCAAGATACCTGGGTTCTTTCACTGAGTTGCTGTCCTTGGTCAAGTCATTTAATCCTTCTTAGTCAGTAGTGTGATAGGACAGTATATATGTGCTGTAAAACATCTGTCTTGAAGAGTTTGTGCTAGAATATTCTGTGCCTCAGTTTCCCCCCAGTAAATTGTATATAACATGTTCTAGATGAGATATTTTTATAAAAATACATGAGCTTTGAGGTTCTCTGATGAAAAGTACTAAACAGTAATGAGAGAAACTACAATGATATCAAAGAATAACTGAGGAAGGAGGATATTAAAGAAATGTCTTATAAATTGTTTTTTCTGCAGCAAACCAAGAACTCTCCCTCCTGTTGTCCTTAGCCCATTTGAGCCCTTCATTGGGAAGATCTTATTTTTTAAATCAGTGCCCAAGATTGACGAGCCGAACAAATGTATGATGTATTATTGGATCCATAGACACGCTTTGCCCTATGCTTTAAATTGGCAGGCAGCCTGGAAAATGCCAGCATTTTCAGGGTTAAAAGTACTGCCGAAGAATGTCACTTCCACAGGCTATCTTTCCCCAACGACGATAAATTATTGCTTACTACAAAAATCCAGTGGCAATAACTAAGGACCCTTGGGTCAGCCAGTCCGCTGAGCCCACTTACTTCGTTTGAGTTCCTCTTGCCTTTAATGATGGTTGGACTCAAGATTAAAAATGATTGGTTGTGGCTGCTAAATTCCCCTGCCCCCGTCCTATCCCATTCCCATCTATCAGTGCTTCTGAGGCAAAGGCCTGGATGGGAATCCTTTCAATTTACAGAAAGGGAAAGACAGAAGCCCACCAGTTCTATTCTGCTGCTGTGCCCATTGCCATGCTCTGTGGGCACCATAAATGGCCCACCAGCCCTATGCTGCAGGCTATTGAACCTATGGGAGAGGCATGGTCTGAGCATAGCACTGTCACTCAGAACTAGACATGGGCTGAGTCACACAAACTGGATTGAAAAGCAGTGTGCTTCATGGAGAGGACATTATACTGGAGCTCAGAATACTTTGCTTCTACCCCTGGCTCTATCACTGACCTGCTAGGTGACCTTGGGCAAGTCATTTAATTTATTTGTGCCTCAGTTTCTACATCTTTAAAATGGGTATAGTAATTTCTAAGAACACACACAAATTGTTATTTGAAAAATAAATTAATTTAGACCATTATATATATATATATATATATTTATATTTTTATGACTGTCTTTCTGCAAAGATGTGTGTTAGAGCTGGTCAAAACTTGTTTTGGTATGGTTTTTTTAACCCTAAGAAATTTGGGACAAATCATTTTTTGCTAGCAAGCTTTGTCACAGGAAACTTTGCAATGAAATTATTTTAATTTGACCATTTTTAATTTTGATTCAATTTTTTTGAAAACTGAAACTGAAGGAAAAATGCAAGTCTAAATGAAACCAAAATTTTCATTAGTTTATAAATTTCCCATCTAAAAATATAGTTGAAAATGAGATTTTTCCCTTTGGGAATTTGTGTACTGTTCCCTTCTATTGGTGGAAAAGTTTTTGTGTGTATTTTTGTGTTTGTGTTTTGGTTTTTTAAATTAATTTTGGGGTTTGTTTGTTTGGTTTTTGTTTGCAAGTTGAAAATTTTCAACCAGCTCCAGGATTTGGTATTTCTTGAATAACTCGTTCAACTTCTATGGGAAGTTGGCAGGTTGACTTTGTTAATCATTATTTGTGTATGTGATTGGTCGAATAATGACATTTAACAAGCTTCCTTCCTCCAATCAAGAAACAGAAACAGGAGAATAAAAATAGAGTGTATGTCTGTTCAAATAATAGCAAAGGTATTCTACTAGGCAATTCAACCAAATGTTTGTGAACACTTCTTTTTTTTGGAATAGGTTTCAAAGTAGCAGCCATGTTAGTCTGGATCCGCAAAAAGAAAAGGAGGACTTGTGGCACCTCAGAGACTAACAAATTTATTTGAGCATAAGCTTTCGTGGACTGAAACCCACTTCATCAGATGCATGGAGTGAAATACTGCTTTCTTTATTTTTCACTCCATGCATCCGATGAAGTGGGTTTTAGCCCACGAAAGCTTATTGCCCAAATAAATTTGTTAGTCTCTAATGTGCCACAAGTCCTCCTGTTCTTTTTTTGGAATAGTATTCCCCCAGCTTTGGTTCTCGGTTACTGTGGTGTAATTCCATTGCTATCAGTGAAGTTACTCTGCAGTTACACCAGTGTAATTGAGGGTAAAATTTAGTTCAGCTAAAAGTTGCCTGAGTGGCCAAAAAAACCCATCTAATTGTATCTACAGGAAGTAAACTCCCAGGAACACGAAGAATTATTTAGGGCCGTATGACAGGAAACCAAAGGGGGTGGGGGGAAATATAGCCTGAATATCAGAGATACCTGTTGACAGTGAGATATATTAGGCTGTGGAAAAAATTCCTAAGGGAAGAGGTGGAAGCTGTATCAGCTGAGTCCTTAAAAATTAACTTGGGCAAAGCACTCAGGATCTTCCTTTCTGCAGCTATGCAAATACTCCTGCCTCCTGCTGCTCTCTCTGGGCATAGTTTTGGTAGGTCCCTATGAAGATACAGAACCTGCTCACCTGCCTTCCTCTAAAAGATCTTCCCTGGTCCAGGTGAAATCTCCCACAAATCACCACATGCTCCTTAATGTCTGCTTCCTATCATGCACAGCAGAAGGATCAGTAAGCTTAGCTTGCTAAGATAACTGTGTCACTCACAACATTCATTCACCTCGTGTAAGAACATCAACTCTGAAGCCTCATCTAAGCACAAAAGTTGTGCCCTTTAACTATGCAGCAGTGCTAAGTAGACCAACCCACCCCCTTTTGTGGGTACAGTTACACTGGTATAAAAGTACTTGTCATACCTCATTTCCATATGAGAAGGGGAATCCCCCCCCTCCATTCAAAATTTCTTTTTGCTACTCTGCCATTTTCCAAAACATCCTCAACTTTGGAAAAGTTACAGACTGGCAAAAAGGAAAAATGCAACTGCGAAAGTGGGTGGTTGTGGGGGGGAACAAACTTGGACACTTATTTTATTGCTCCCACTTGCAAAATGGAGAAAAGGGGGAGCGAATAAACATTTTAAAAACTTCATTTTTTTTTTGCAAAGTAACCAAAACATGGTTCCTGTTTCATAAGGTTCAAAATGGTACAACTTCAAAATATTGATTCCCCTTCCCCCCTTTTAACCAGCTCAGCAACATACAGATCCTTTGGTATAGATCAAATTTCAGTGCTCAATTATCTCCTTCAGTGTAGATGCAGATGGCTAAAAATATTGGGTGAAATCTTGGGAGTAAATGTCAAAACTTCTATAGACTTCAGTTGGGTCAGGAGTTCGCTCAGAGGGTGGCATATATTTTTTGAGCCTGCTCATAGATCATGGATCTGGATAGGTTAGGGAAAGGAAGTCAAACTTGGGGTATGTGATTGGTGACCTAAGTCACATGGTATGTCTGATCCCTAATTGGGGAACTGAAATCTTTTTTGGCAGAAGAAAAACATATAGCAGCACTCTTCAAGCTCTGATACCATGGTGAGGGGCGCAGTATAAGTCCTGAATAGACTCTCAAATAAAAAAAAAACAAACACCATCCTTATTGTAAAACTACTGAGGCCCATATTGTGGCCCATGGTGGCTAGGAGCATTTAATTAGTGCTATGGGATGATCTGAGTGAAATGCAGTTTTGCCAACCCTGGTGACTTTGTCACAAGTCTTGAGATAATTGGTGTTTTTCTTAAAGCCCTGGATTCTAGAGTCATGAGAACTCCGCTTACTTTTTTGATTTTGTTAAATGAAAGCTGAAAGTTGCTGTTCCTCCTGGCCACAGAGGAAAGCTTGAAAATATGACCCAAATGTATACCAAAGGCTCAAAAACCAGAAGGCAAGGAGAAAGAACCCCATATGTACGTGGCTTAAAATTCTCAGGATTTTTGTTTACCAAAAAAATAATCTTTTTTTATTTTTGGAGCCCAACTCATGATTTTTGGATGTTTGGAGCTTGTAATGCGAAGTCACAATAAAGAACATCACATGCAACCTTGTCTTGGGTGTCAGTATTGGTTCAGTACTATTGGAGTGCTTGCAAATTCATAACCCCAGGACTGGCCACTCCTGGCTGTAGCCGGCAACACTCAGAGTGTAGCACATTCCTGGAAGGCTCAAACGGCAAAGGTAACTAGAGAAAAATGCAAATGATATTCAGTGAGCAATGAAATCAGTTCTTGAGCGTCTGTGTGGTTGAGAGGTTGTTCAGGAAACATTTTCCTGTTTTGCTAGCTGCAGAGCAAGGAAAGGCAACTTCTAGTGCGTACTACTGTTTTTAATCAAGTGCGTCTCTGCTCCGGGACACACGCGCATTACTTAAAGGGTCTCTGTAGAGACAGCTTGAGCCCACTGATCTCCTATTTCTTTATGCCTTTGTTTTGCAAAGTCTACTCTATTTTGGGAAGTGACCTGTTTGGCAATGTCATTTTTACCTTACAGCAGGAGAGACAGAGACCCTGCCAACATAAGAGAGTTGTACCAGTTTAAGGTTAGGAATCTGTCTAAGCCAAATCACAACCGCTCTGGAAGAGGGGATCTGGGTGGGCAGGATGGTTCAAACTGGGATTTGCATCCGTTTAGCTAAACCTATTTAAATTCACCCCGTTAGTTAAACCACTGCAACTTCCTCATGAAGGAAAGGCCAAAGTGTTATTTCGATCAAATCCTCAGGATGTGTGAGCAAACCACTTTCTGATCTTCTCACAGTGGAATTTTTCAGGGACAGTGCCCTGGTCTCCTGATCCCTGTTTATTGTTACCTTGCTCATGTTGATGAAGAACCTAAAGTGCCTTAATTTATGACCATGATGACTGGTGAGACACCATGGCTGATCACTTATAACAGTGTTCAGCAATGAGCTCCAGAGTGCTTAGCTGTGAGGCAGTCCCGGACTGGAAAAATGGTGTATAAATCTCTGAGATACAAAGTCATTGGAGTAATTCAAGTGAGGGGTTGGACTGATAACTAGATACAAAGTATTTTATAGAGCTGTTCAGGAAATGATTTTTCCCATCTTACAAGAATTTTCAGGATTTCAAAAAAACTTTGTGTCCTGAATTGTGATTGAGAAATCAAAATCTCAAAACTTTTCACAAACACCTGAAAGAAAAAGAAATTGGATTAGGTCAATCAAAATGTTCCTTTCCATTGTGACCATTTCTCTTTGTACATTTTTTTAATTATTAATTAACTTACTTTTTGAAAGTCATTTTCAACCAAAATCAGAACTTTTCATTTAGAAAACACTGAAATAGGATGTATTGACACTTTTGAACCTCTTTTTCCAAAAATTTTCAAAAAGAGAAATTCATCAAAACTGACCCTTTCCAACAGTTTTGATTTCAGTGGTGTTCACAGCACAAAAAAAATCTCACTGTAGCAATCTGTGTGGAACTTAGAGGGAGGAACACAGTTTGCTGGAAGGAAGAGTTGGGAGGATGCACCCCTCTTGGAAGTCAGTCTATGTGCACATGGCTAGAATATCAGTTGCAACATTTCTGTAAATGGTTCTGTTCATAAAAAGCCCTTTTAGTTTTACAAGTATGGAGTCATGTCATGATGTCAGTATTGCCAACCCCAAATGTTCAAAAATCATGAATCAGGCTCACCAAAATATCATGACATATTGGCTTTAAAATAATAGATTTTTATTTGCCTTCAGCTTTTGGAGCCTCTCGGGTGCACTGGGGTCACATTTTGAAGCTTTTCCCATAGCCACGAGGGATAGAAACTGACTTTTTATGTAAAAATCCTTATTAAAAACAAATTTGGGGGATTTGGTTTTTCATCAGAATAAAATTGGCATATTTTGACCAACTCTAGTTCAAAATTCACTTATGACACATGAGAGGGAGTGGAAGGAACTTTATTGTTGCATGTAACAAAATTTGTTTTTCCAGTTTTCTGTTAAATTTTTTAATTCACAGTGTGAAGGGGAAAAAACTTATAAGGAAAGCTATCCTAAAAATCCATTATCTATAAATTATGGGGTGGTACAACAAAATACAGGTGTTTCATGTTTTGGTCATTTCCTGCATGTTTTGGTTGCTGGAAGTCAAATACTAGCAGGTTTGAGGCTGAGTTGAAAAGTGTAGGCAGATGAATGGGGTGGAATGGGGAAAGGCCAGAACTTTGACTCCTCTATCTCACCGCTGGTCAGACAGTACAGAGCAGATTACCATTTGCTGCTGCTGTTAGCTGACAATAGATTACTATCTACCCCTCAAAAGCAAGGGACAAGCAGGGAAGAATTGTGTCTTGAGTCACAGCGCCTTTTAGGGATAGTGCAGATTAGGCACAGCTGTGAGCAAGACAGAGACCATAAAGTGCAAATCAGGAGTAAATCTGAAGTCAAGGGAGAATAGGGTTCAGTGTTTCTAGTTACAGTTATCTAGCTAGACAGTAGCGCTGGGGGTTTAAAGAAATAGAATGACACATTCTCCAGAGGCTGATGGAGTCGCTGCCTTCTCAGGGTGGAGTCTGTTATACCAGTGACCGCTGTTCAGCCTGTAGTGGCTGAATGGGTTTGTTTTAAATAAATAAATTTATAAAAATAATAATGCAGTCTGGCCCTGCCTTATTTCCTGCAAAAGAGCCCTGCGAATCTCTGACCACTCCCTCTTTACAGTTTCCTTCCAGGCAAAAGGCTCTGTACGTGGGGGAAGTGACACTGAGTACACACATATCTCATGCTTCACATGGCATGGAAAGCAAGCTGGCCCTACATTTTCTCCTATGAGTTTAATCATTGCAGGGGAGGCAGATATTTCCTGCTTTATTTGCACCTACATAGAGCCAGGTTTCAGCTCCTTCACCCCAGCTCTGCAAAAGGGCCATAGGGCAGGTAAAAAGTCTTCACCGTGAACAGCACTGGTGCAAGGGGCTAGTATATACCAGGCACAACAGTGGTTCTGCACTATCCTGACAGAGCTCTCAGGGGAGATGGAGGAACTGGAGCAGACTTTGTACCTTGGAGATTTTCCCACAAGGGCTATAACCATGCGTCAGAGGGTGTAACTTAGAGCAGCCCTCAGGGAGAGTCTGACCTTTGCTAGGGGCTAAACTGGCTTCACTATTGCAGCCCCAGATGAATGTGCTCCGTAAAGAATAGGATACATATACGTGTACATTAAATATAATATCAATGGCTCAAAGAACGAAGTGCATTTGATACATGGGCCAGACTCTGATCTCTGCTACTGTGAAGCAGTGTAATATCCAGAGTAGCTCTGACTGCTGTGATATCACCTGAGATTTGTGTGTACTGCTAATATATAAATATCAGATCATTAGGGTTGGCTGTTAGGGTGGTGCTAAGGAGTTGGACCGTGCAGTGGCTGAGCTGAAGGTTTCAGTCCAGTCCTCTACCGGATGGGTGTCAACGTCATAAAAACACCACCACAACTGGACCTAAGGCTCTGACCCATTGACTTCAGTGGAAATACTCCCTTTGACTTTAAGGGGTGTTGAATTGGGCTACAACTGGCTCCCCCAGCAAAAGCCTTAGGGAGAAGGGGCCCTGGAGAATGAGCAAGCTGCTGTCTGCCCTCTGGAGCTGGTCCCTCAGGAAGATGGCTGAAGCCTGTGGTTGCATGGCAGGGCGAGGGGAAGCTTTCACTGCTGTTGTCTGTGGGCCTAGGCTGTCAGTCAGTCTGGTGCCTTTTCACAGGGGCTGGGTTTGCCTTGTGTTCTAGATGATACCTGACTGTGCCACAGTGAAATCAGCTCACTTTCCACGATGGGGAAGGCAAGGGAGTCACTTGCCATTCCACCTTGGTGCACTGCAGATCACAGTCTGAATGGCTCATGCTATGAACTTCTGTGTGTGTTGGGAGGAGGACACTGGGCCTTTCCCTCTTTCTTTCCTACATGGAAGCAGGTCATCCCCACCTGGAGGGTAGAAAAGGAGCCTGTCAGCATAATATCTCTGCTGACTGATCTCCATTTTCATTGGAGATCACTGTGGATAGTGTGTGTTGGATTGGGCCCTCTGTGTGAGGCTATTTCTTCACAGGTGTAAGCGCCAATCAAAACTGGACTAGGTAAGACCCTTGAAAATATACTGTAGGGAACGCTCCTGTGTTGGTCATGGGTGCATGGCGGGGATAAACTAACTGACCTAATAGGTCTCTTCCACCTCTGAACCCCAGTTCTGCCACCCTTCCTTGCATTGAGGTCAATAGGACTTACTTGTGTGAATAAGGAGCCTTCTTATGACTAAGGACCTAATCCTGCAACCCTATCTCCTCTGTAAGACAAGGCTTCCTCAGCAGTGCATCTAATGATTCACTTCTGTTTCTGTAGGTGTCTCTGGGATGATGAGTTACTACATGGACACAACCATTGGAAGCCCAACCCCTTATCCTCTGGCCCGTCCAGGAGTAACGGTAAGGAAGGATGTTGGGTTATTTTTCTTTTATCCCATAGGAGTTTGGCTCAGCATTGCAGGACTCTGGAGAAACTCTGCTTGGCAGCATGGACAGGCTAATGCCAAATAGTTGAGAGCTACTGTTTAACTCAGAGACGCCATTCCATGTTCCATTCTTATCCTGACCTTATCTGAACCTCTTGGCCTTGCAAACCTGAGCTGGACATAGGAGCACAAATTCTTACACGAGTCAGAGCAGAAACATTAAGATAATGACCTATGATGTAACCGTGCCTCCTCTTCCAAAGCTGGCCCTAACCCAGAGTCTTATGGCCTCCATGGACGAATGCACATGGACTGGGACAGGGCTAAAAGCAGCCCAGCTTTTTCAAATGTCCGACAAAGTTTGATTTGAGTTTGGGTGAAGGTTCTAGGCCAGATTCTGTTCTGCTTCTTGAGAGGAGGTGGGGAAAGGTGGTTTTAGGTTTATTGGAACAGGCCGAGGGGACCTTATATGCAACATAGAACACCCTGGCATGGCTGACTATGAATGCTCCACAGTCCAGAACAACCAGAGCACAAAGCACAGCAGACACTTGCCAGTCAGCCGCTTGCACACGGCAATGGCTGGCACATAGTAATGACAGTGGCATAGGGGGATCATATAGAGTTGCAAACTGTTCCTGAGCTGGGATATTCTGTTTCCTTTGTGCCGATGGAGTGGGGTAAAGAGGCTGCTGCAGAGGCCAGAATCTAACCCTTTACGTCAGTGTCTCTAATATTTCTACCACATAGGCATAGATATATACCTTAAAATTACATCAGCAGGCACTCATCCATCACAGTGCCGAGCACAGAATAAGAACCTAGATAGGGAACATGAAAGCTATAGATTTGGCATGGGGATATTAGGTGCTAAGCAGAGCTGGTTGGAAAGTGGAATTTCCCTCTTGCAGAAAAGTTCAGTATTTTGATTTGATTTTATTTTTTTGATCCCCAAATGGGACAAAGTTGGAATAGTGAAAATCTTCACACAACAAAAAGTTCTGGAAAAATCTCTGTTCAGGAAACGTAAAAATGAAACTATTTGATCACTTCAGAATGACATTTTTTTAAAAAATATATACATTTCAGTTTCAAACTATGGATTTGAACCGAGGTTGGGTGAGGGAGGGGAGTTGTTTCCTTGATGGAAAATTGAAAAAAGTAACTGAAATTGACATGTTTCCCCACAGAAAATCTTTCATCCCTCCACTCCGCCTCCTCCCCCATCGCCAACAAAACTACATTTTATTTTATTTTTTCTGATTGGGGGAACATTTTTCTTTTTGGAAAAATTTCAATCCGCTCCAGGGATCAGATACCTCAGAGCTCCACTGATCTCCGCCCGGTTTTAGGAGGAGCAGAGTGGGAAGGAAATGGTTAACGTTTAGCCAGTGATGGAGAGAACATGGCTTGGCATGGGCTGGGACAGGGTGTGCGTGGAAGAGACAGGCGCTCTGCAGATGCCTGCGTGCTGGCAGCCCTAGGGATGGCTGAAGGCGGGGAAGGAAACTCTCTTTCCTGTTATCGCAAGTGACAACATCGATCTTTCACGCTGTGCTGGAGGTTACCTGGCTCATCCTGCCTCCTCCTCCTGTGCCCTAAATATGCCTTATTTGAATGGAGTAACTCTGTGGCCAGGCGTTAACCCAGAACCTGATCCTGCTGCCATTGGCACCAAAGAACTTGTTGCTGTGAATTTCAGTGGGGGGAAGCGTTTGATCGATTGGGGTCAAACGCTTGTTTACTCTGATTTTGCATCTTAGATTTACTTACTATTAAGAACTGACTCCTGGAGTTTATTCATCGCCCACACTCCTGTATCTGGGCATGTGCCATGGGTCTCAAACTCGGTCCTTCTTGTGCTCCTTTTGTTGGAGAAAGAGCTGGGCTCCAGGCCACATATAGCTGTTGCTAGCCGACTACATCCCCTATTCCTTGGGTTCATATCTATTGTGCATCTTTGGAGCACTAAGGTGCCCTGCAGAGCTGCATTCCAAGGGCCCAGTCCTGTTAAGTCTTACCACCTGGCATGGCTTCTGCGGGACCACGCTACTCATGGTAGTAAGCACTGTGCCAGAGAGCGTTTGTTGGACTCGGCCCTTCTGAGGAGAATCTGCAGCCACTCAATACTCTCACTGGGGCAGATGGCAGTCCTATGCGCGGAGCAGCTCCAAGATTTAGGGTGGCCACTCATGCCTTCCCAGAATACTGGGCATTCCCGTACTTCTGAGAATGTTGCGACCCCATCTCCGTGACCACGACTCTGCTGGTGTGGCCTCACACACATGGTGGAATGCCATTTCGAAGAGTCCTCCATCCCGCCCCTGCTGGTGTGTCCACATTGTCTGGGTTTGTCTAAGGACCGGATGGAGGACAAACCTTAGAAAAACAGGACTACCTGGTTTAAAACTGGCCCAATGGCCTGCGTAACAGGATCAGACGACAGTGCTACAGGAGAGGGTAATATTATCCCTGTTCTGCAGTTTGGGAGTGAAGTCTCATAGGGGGAAAGTGACTTGGGTGATCCAGGTTTGTTTCCATCCTCTGCCAAAGGTTTCCGAGTCCCAGCCCAGTGTCTTAACCACAAGATGTTCCTACCGTCAAACATCTCTTCTCTATTTTTGGTAGCTGCTCGTGGAATTTAGCACCGTATTTCTTTTCTCTTATTGCCTCTGGCCTCCTTGTCCTCCTCCTTTGCTCTTTGTCTCCGGCTCATTGAGTTCCCGACAGCTCAGGGCTAAGATCTCCTACTGACTGTCAGCTCAGACATCCTCCTGTGGTCCCAGAGTGTGCAGAGCTAGTGGTAGGTGGAGAGACCCTGATCTCTTAACCTTCCTCCTCCTCACCAGCAAGAATCTCCCTGACAGCAGATCAAAGTTCTCTGGGAATATGGTGCATGTTAGCCCACCCGGCTTTACAATCTAGCTGTGTAAACAGGCCTGGTTCTCTTATCTTGAATAATGGCAGTGTAATTGTATTGGGCTGGGAAGGCTCCATTGTGCCCATTGCTCCTGCTATTCACACCCTCTCGCTCCCACTTAGATGTGGTCTCTTGGACAGGCGCGTGGGGGCACATGTTTATAGTGGGAGCCCGTGGGAGTAAGTGGGAGTAACTAGAGGTCCATCAACCCTTGCCCATTTCAGTCTCATTCTATGACCTCACTGCTTCTTCAGAAACCCCTTCCAACAACCATTGCACTTTGCTAGGAGAAGTCGCTCCGCCACTGGCAACCACTGCAGGGACTGGGGGAGGGGTATGGGAACTGCAAGTTTTCCTGATAGCATGTGAGGGTTTCATGTGCATAGGGTAAACTGAGGCACAGAATGGGGCAATGGCTTGTCTGAGGTTGTACAGCAGGTCAATGACAGTCATGATGAGGAGACCTGTCTTCTAGACCTCAGCACCTCCCATTCAGAGTCCGAGGTTTGCATTATATGTTGGGTCCCCTTTGAAATGACATTGGTGACTAAATCGAAGGCAGGGATTCTGTCACATTGCAAAATAACCAGATATAATAACACAGCTGGAAACTTCTTCTCCAGTATCCCTGGTTGGAGGATTGGACTAGACCCTCCTAGCCATCAAGTCTTTGTAATGCCTAATCCTGATTGATACTGAAGTCATTGGGAGGCAAGGGGGCTGAGCACCTGGGACTGGGCCCATATACCCTTTCAAAGAGCTTTGCAAACAGCCATCCTAGCCCTGAAGCACAAGAGTGATGGAGGGCTGACTTCGGCATTGTGTCTCGGTGACTACTCTCGAGCCCTTTATCTAGCCTATTTTTCAGCCTCTGCAGCATTCTCCAGCTGAACTATTCTTATTGTTTCCAAACTAATCGTTCCTGATGTCACGTCTAAAATTATCTTCTCCTTCCTGCAACTTCCTACCATTGCGGTGTCTAGCCTGCCCCCCTGCTGCACTGCCCTGAGCCCACCCACCTGCTCTTTTTGACTCTGTCCAGGCTCACGATGGCCCTTTTCCCAGAAGCTGGCTGAGCAATTCTTCAATTGTGGCTTAAAACTGCTGGTGAGCCTGGAAGAATGTGTTCTTGGTTGGCTCAGTGCTGCTCCTAAAAACAGCCTCATGGAATGAAGGGGGTTCCACGTTCCCTGACATCACCAGTTCAATGGGTGATTGTCCCTCCCCCCAATGCCTTCTTCCCTGGAACCTGCCATCACTTTGAGGCATGGACAAACCATTGTCCTTATAATAAGCTTATAATCCCCAGGGGCTCCCTAGTTCCTCGGAGATGGGTTACATGATAGAATTAAAACCACCCTGCCTCTCCCAGAAAACACTCTGTGGTCCCAGCAGCGTGTAGGGTGGAGACAATGGGTCAAGACCAGCTGGGAGGTATGACCACTGAGTGCCTCTCCTGAGGAAGGGGGCTGAGCCTTACCCCAGCTGAAATAAGGCTGCTCTTCCTTTGTGTCAAACTACGCTTCCCTCCTTGTATCATTTTCGCCGGTGCAGCTGCACCTCTGAGCAGAGGGAGCACAGATTGTATGCCCTCCTGTTTCAGGAATGAATGTGGCCCCTAGCATTAGCAAAGCTCTAATTGGTGGTGTCGTGAAATGCACCAGGCTAAGAAATACCAAGCGTTAATGCCCAAGCAAAGCAAAATGCTGGGTCCCAAGATCTCTTCTGAACATGTGTCTTCTGCAGACAGACCATCCCCGAGAAGGGAATGAGGAAGGGATATTTGTCCAAATGTCGTTATCTTCAGTGTCCTGAAATTCAAGACAAGAGACTGGTGATCTCTTAACTTCTGACAATGTCTCATGCCAGATTTTGGCAAAAAGGCCTTCGTGACCTTCTAATGACCCAGCTTGATACCCAGCTGAGGTGCTTTTGAGATGAATCATTCTACATGATACAGTTTCTCTCTCTGAGTAATTCTCATATTTTTAGGGTTAGTTCAGGTGGGTCCAACTTTTCAGATGAAGTCAGGGCCAGGTTTTCAAGGGCTTAGCACCCTCGGTCAAGGCCAATCACCCAACATGCCGAGCTGTTCAAAATATGCTGCTCAAATATCGAAAAGAGCCAGATGCTTTGGAAAGAACTGACTCTAGTAAAAGGGAAGGAAGAACTGCTGTTAAAAGGCAGCAGCTTCCTGTTGGTTCCTGGACTGAGGTGGTGCAAATGAGGCCATAAGCATGGGCGAATATAGAAAGGGATGTTATCAGCCAGTTTCTGGCCCCAAATATCAGCTCAGTTCTCCCCCATGGGTGAAGAGGGGCGCAGCTTGCACCTATGGGCAACAGAGTGCTGAGGAGAGAGATTTCTGGGAGAGGGCCGCAGGTGGGTGCATGGCTGCTGTCCATTGGGTTTCTGCTGCCTGCTTTCATTGGTGGCTATGGATCCCCACAAATTGGAGCCTGTCTTGGGCTGTGGTCTGCTAATGAGCAAAGGGTGAACAATAGATGTTTTGGTGTTTGGATTCATGTCAACCTTAAGCTTTGCATGCTGCATTTTCCAAACCTCTCAGGCCTGCAGAAGTGGGAAGGAAAATATTCTGGGCTTTCCAGTGAGAGTCCCAGAACATTCTGCATCCCTCTGGGTTTTTGTTTCCTTTTTGTTTCCACAGCCCCAAACAAAATAGCTTTTTATTTGACTCCAGATCAAAATGTCTGTTTTGAAGTTTCTCCTGAAAGACATTTTCATGAGACTTTTTGGAAGGCGCGATTGTGCTAAGTTTTGAATAGATCTGCTTATCAGCTGATATCTCTCCCTTGTAATTGAGGCAGGGTGCTGCCAATCCCTATGAAGATCCTTGGATGAGCTGTGGCTTTCAGTCCACCTGCTACCAGCAAAGGATTTGCTACCCAGTCTGGGATGAGTCGGCAATTCAAGAAGTGCCCACTGGCTTAGAACGCTACAACTCAGGTAGGCCCACTTTCTACCAAAAGATGGGGGATGAGTTTAAGGTGCCTTTGTGAGCATGGGAGGGATTTTATTTGTGTCCTCTGTAGGATTCGGCAGATGGTTTACATCTAAAAAGCAGCATTCTGGGTCTTTGGGAGGAGAGCTTCTTGGGGGAACTTTGCAACCTCCTGGTCTCAATGTACTAACTTCCTCTTTTACGGCGGTGCCTATAGAAGCCTGTTATCTGACCCCGGCTAGGCTGGGTTGAGCAATAAATTACTGCTTACTGGACAATCTTAATCTTAATGTTATCTTGTTATCGTTCCCACTCGCCTCTCCCTCTGGCTTCTGCCATGGTCTTGTCTTGATATAAGATTGTAAGTTCTTTGGTACAGGGGCTTACTTTCTTCTTGCTGAAATAACTGTACAGTGCCTGGGCCAATGGAGCCTCTAACAGGGGTTCCAGGACTGCAAAAGTGTGTGTGTGTGGCAGGGGGAAAGGGAGAGGCAAGCAGCCCCTCAGTCATGCCAACCAGCTCTGGTCAGGGGCCAAGGGGTGGGGGGCTGAACTCCCTGTCTGTCCTGTTGTTGTGTCCCTGCTGAGTTCAGGTTCTCAAAAGGTGGGGGCGGGGGCAGGCATGGCCACCCTGCTTAAAAAGCGTGTGTAATACCAATACTATGTCTAGCGTGAGTCTGTCTTGCTACGCTCTTCTGGAGTGAACATTAAACAAACAGAACATTGTTACTGTCTCCCTCTAGTGGCGATAGCCCTACAAAGATAAAAGCCCTAGTATTATTTAGAGCAATTAGAGATTCTCCTTTTAGCTCAAGAGGTAGAGGCCTGTGTGTGGGGAGACAGGGTTCTATTCTCCCCCTTGCCATCTGTGTAGCTTACCGTGGAGTCTGTCTCTTGTGACGTAGATGAGTGCTAGAGCAAGGATTTGGACTCCTGTGAAGTGAAGTTGCTGGAGACACCCTGGCTCTCTCTTCTTACGAGGGGACTGCAGGGGTGTATCTGCCTGGTATGCTCTAGTATGTACATATACTTCTGTTCCATGCTGGATGGAATTCCAGGCCTCACTGCTACAAGATCCTCATGTGGTCTTTGCTGACTGCAAAGAGGATTGTGCACTGAGGAGCAAGCCGAATATGAACAGCAGGTCACATCCTCTGTAATTCTGGGCCTGGTTAACAGAGTTGGCCCATCCTCCACCTGGACTGACTTCCTGGCAGATTGTTTTTGTACACAGGAGTGGGACCCTGGGACTCCTGAGTTCTGATCCCAGTGTCAAGTTAATGATGCTGTGCCTGAGTTTTCCCCATCTGTAAAATGTGGATGACCTCTTGAAGATGGTGTGAGGAGTAATTGGTGAATGCCACTGCAGAGGCAACAAGAAGGCAGTGTTGCCAGGTGGATAGAGCATGGGACTTGGACTCAGGAGACCTGGTGTCTATTCCTGGCTCGGCTGCTGGGTGAGTTCCTCTATGTCTCAGTTTCCCCATCTGCAAAATGGGGATAATGATACTGACCTCCTATTCTTTGATATCTGCTGATGAAAATTTACATAAGAGTGAGGGAATATTATTAAATTCAGCAGCGTTTCCTTAAGATGGCTTCATAGCCAAAAGTCTTGGTTTCCTTTTTTGTGAATGAAAGTATTCTCCGGCTAGGACCACAGTCTTTCTTCTCCTCCTCCCCCATAGTTCAGAACCATGTGTTGCAACTAATTCAGAGGGGAAGGCTATAGTCCCACTAAAGAAGGCTGTAGTCCCTCTCGTGTACCATCATGCCCATCTGCTGTCCGCAATCTGGTCTTGTCCGGCTAAGCGATGAGCTGTGACTCCAACTTTACTACCAGATTCTTCGCTTTGTGGCTTGGCTTCGTGTCCTCCCTGCTCATTTCTGTCTGTCTCATCCACATGTGTCCTGTCTGTCAAAATGATTCTGAGCTTTCGGGGGCAGGGATTGTCTTTGTTTTTTATTGTCTGACTAGCATCTAGAACAGTGGGGCCTTGATCAATGATTGAGGTTCTTAGGTGATACCATACTAATTGCTCTCCCTCGAACATGACTTCAAGAGACCAGACTTCCACAGAAATAACACTGAAAATCAGGTGGCCCTTCCAGGTAAAAGTGTCAAAGCACTAAGTGATCAGTGGGTGTCTTCCCCACCACCGGGTCTCTGTTTGTGGCTTGGAAGCACCTACCTACTTGTGGAGCTGAGCCCAAGTTAGAAACAGACAAGTGACCAAGTGTTTGTACAGAACCTAGCCCCATGGGGCTGTGATCCTGACTGCGGGTCTTTGTGTGACACTGTAATACAAGTAATCATTTTTAGCTTTTTTCTTTCTTTTTTTTTTTTCCCCATCCTCAAACAGAGCATGAGATTCTCCAATTTATTCATAATTTGAAACTCATTACAAATTTAATCAATGACTAATTCTTGCTCTGTAGGTTGTTCAGACAGGGAATACGACAGTCATGTCTGCAGTTTGTTCCATCTCGTGTCACTAACCGGCACAATGTGAATCTCAGATTGTTCATGTTCACCCTGAATACTTTCAAAGAGGCAGAATTGCCCAGTGGGTTAGAGCACTTGTCTAGGACTTGGCAGCCCTGGTTACACAAAAAGTCTGTGGCAGAGCAGGGGAAATCACTTAGCTGCTCTGTGCCTCAGTTTCACCATCTTTAAAATGGGGATAATAGCTCTGCCCTGCCTCCCAAAGGGGTCATGCGAATAGATACGTTAAAGACAGGCAGATGATCACATACGATGGTGCTGCAGGGCCAAATAAGCACTTAAAATAAAATTCAGACTAGGCAAAAGTGACCCCTGGCAAAAAGCAAGTATGAGTTTATGGCATCGTTTATGCCCCAGGTAAGCCTATCACGTGCTGTGTAGGTTTCAGTGCTGCATAGGGCCTGTGCTGGCCCTCTGTCCTTTTCACCCACTGTTGGCTACATAAATTGGCTGGCTGTTCAGGGAAAAGCAATGAACCCACATGATTAATGCAACAAAACAATGCAACAGAGCTGGTGAATTTTACAATCAAGTGTATCTTTCATAATTCATTCTTGGCAAATATTCAAACATTTCAACTAAAAACGTTTGCTCTGTGTGTGCGCCCGCATGCGCCAGCAGTCGTAGCAATGAAGCTCAAGCCTTGGTATGTTAGCAGGAGGCAGGCTGTGAATGCGGTTGGACTCAAATTCCCTTTTGTATGCAAGGGAATATTCTCCTCATTTCTTAATTTGGATATTCGCTCCACTCTGTGGGTGACCTGTCTGACCACAATGCTGGTTCTCTGCACTGACAAAATCTGTCCTCGCGACATTGGGATGTACTCGAACGTTGGCAAATCTAGTAATCTGGAAAAGTTTTGTGTTTCTCTTCTTCTCTGCGAGAATGTACTCTCCAGGGAGCAGAGTACCTGGGACCCAGCCCTCCAATCCTCCTACAGGGTCTGTGAAATATCACAGCTGCAGGACTCAAGGCCTGATCCAAAGCCTGTTCGAAATCAATGGAAAAACTCCCATTGGCTTCAATGGGCTTTAGATCAGGTCCTTAATGGAGCAGTATCTGTAAAAGAAATCTGATTTCCCCTGGCAGGACCTCTGATAATCTGTAGGGGATTCTTCTCTTCAATTCTCTCTACTGTACTTTAATTTTATCTACCTTTTGGCTTCTTTTCTTTTATGGTGTCTTGCCTTTATGGTCTAGAAGAGTTTCTAATTTTACTTAAGAGGAAACCCTTATTTGTATATATCGCTCCGCACTTTCATTTCTGCTCCTCTGCACTTTGGTTACACATGCAAGTCCTACACTGTCTTCTAATCTCTTTATGGATAGTGGAGGGGAGGCTATTTTGTTTTGGTGGTCCTCGTGTTGATAAAAGAAACAGAAGGAAAACCAAAGTGTAAAAATGTCCCTTTGTGATACAAAACTGCAGCTTTGCTAAAAGTTTCAGGCTCGCTTGCACTAACAGAAGAATTTTTGCCTTTGATGCTAGAGAGAGTTTATTTACATTGTGCTCTAAGTCAGATAAGATTATGGAGTGATATGAATAGGGTAAGCGTGACTTGGAGTTTAACTGGACCATAAACATTGGGGGGGGTGGGGGGTGGGAGGAGGAGTTATGTTTTAAAAAAAATGCAAGAATTTGCAACTGGAATGTTGATCGCTCTTTTTGCATCACAGAGATGCGAGAGCGTAGCTTGCTGCAGCTGGGCGGAGTGTTCTTGTGCAGAGTGGCAGGAAAGGTTTGCTCCTCTCTGGTTGTGAGCCTTAAAGTGAACGGTTCATCTTGAATCCATGGTGAACTTTCCCAGGTGTGATATACCTACTGCACCACTTGCTCTGTCTGCTCAGGCAAGGGGCAAATCAAGTGTTGCTAAGGAATGAAGTGCAGTAACAGGCTTTTGAGTGCCTAGGACTGAAATTTTAGGACATGCTCCAAGTCAGGAGTGAGGCCCATAAAATGAGTTAATTCACATGGGCTGATGTAATAGAGGGGGTGGCTTGTCAGCATGGAGGGGCCTTGGCAGAGCTGAATGGGAGCTCTAGGAGTGGAGTAGCAGGGTGGGGTGTAGTTCAGGATTGAAGACTGGAATATCAGGATGGGTGATTGAGGGGTGTGTTTGGGGGTAGAGAGTGGCACAGGATTGGAACGGCAGGGGATGCTGCAGGTCAGGGGTAAGGTGCATTGAGGGAGGTGGACGGTGTGGGGCAATAGAATGGTACTGCAGGACTGAGGTGTATTTACTGTGTCAATACCTCCAAGACACCTGCCAGCTCATTATGTAATTAGCCCAGGCTCTCCAACTCTCTTCTATAAGCATTACATTTCCAAACAAAAAGGGAAACAGCCCCAGCAAGCTGTCCCCTGGTGCACGGAAACCCGCAGTGGTGGAGGAGGATCCAAATCTGGGGTCTTGCAGTACAGGTGGGCAAGTGGGAGTCAGAAAAGTGAAATCTCTACTCGTATCATGGCCCCAATCTTTATGGAAAATCAGAAAGGTGATTTAACAGTGTCAATGTTTGCAGTGTCGGGGGCCTGAGCCTTCTTGCCTTGGTGGAAGATGAGGGTGCTCTGCCTTTGCATGAGGGTCTCTGCACCTGGCAGGATTAGGCCCCTGGGAATTGGCTCCCCTTGCATTCTGAACAGGTGCAGGAGTGGAGGGATCACCTGACTCCCGCTGAGTGCTGTCTTCATAGTATGACTAGCCCAACCAAGTGCAGGGCAGACTGGGGATCCCTGTGAGCGCATGGGGGCCTTGCCCAGTTTCTGTCTGAGACTTTGGTTTGGATCAGTCAAATTCTCGTCCAGGATTTAGGCAGCCAGGAAAGTAACTGTCTCTCTGCAGAAGAAGCTAGCTTCTGCCTTTGTCCTAATCTGGTTCATCATTGTGATGTGGCTCCAGGGACTCTCAATAGGATACAGAGCCCTTCACTTTTCTAGGTCACCGGTATGAAGCTAGGCATTAGCAACCCTCTGCTGTGTTCTGTGTGAAATGGCAGCGAACCCTTGCCGAACTGAGAGGCCTCCTCACATCCCAGAAATCTGCCACCCCCCCCCCCACTGGCATTTTATCCAGCTTCACAGATGATGGACGTATTGTTTGGAAGCGTGTGACCCCTAGAGGGGTAAGTTGAGATGGAATCTCGCTCTACCATTGCCCGGAATATACTGTTCAGTGGAATGAAAGATGTCTTCAGTCTGCCCAGTTGTCAGCCTGGTGCCATGACTAGCACAAAACTATTGGAGAGGATCTGAGGGCAATATTCAGATTTGGGAAATGAAATATTCTTGGCAGCATCTTCTGTAGCTAGGAATATTTCAGTGGTCTCTGCCATTATACACAGGTAAGAGAATCTTGTTCTTAATGGGAGAGATGGCTGAAATGACTTTAGTTCAGGAAGAGGAAATTTTCATGAATCTTTTTGTGCTGCATTCAACAGATCCTAACAGCGAGGTGTGTCCCCCTGCAGCTCATACCTTAGCATCACTTCATTAAATTGCTGAGGACAATGGGCCTGGTTCAGCAATAAATGAGAATAAAAGCTAGCCTAGGAGGTGACAGAAATAGCTGCCTAGAGCTTGATTCTGCCCCCCTTACTATGCAAATGGTCCCATTGTTTCCAGTGAGGATACTTGCATAAAAGATATTGTCCACCATGAATGTGGGGGGAGGCAAGATAAAGGCTTTGATGAGCCTCATACATAGGCTTTGAAGGATTACACACACACACACACACAGACACCCACCCCATGAAAAAATATGTCCATGGTAAATAATCAACATTTACAGATGGGCTAAGTGCGAAACGTGCTGCTTTAGAAAATTAGAGTTTGACTTTAGGATATTTGCTTTGTATATTTTGACAGCTGATGTTGACCATTTTGTGTTTTAACAGTTATAAAGCTTTAACTCTTTAATGACTGTAGACATTGAGATTCAAATGACTCTGACTCCCCCACTGTCTGATTCCCCCCCCCCCAAATCTAAAAAGATAAAAATAGAAAAAAATACTTAAACTTAGATACCTGCCACCATTAGGACAACAAAAATTGAATTTTGCCACACCTACTCAGAATGCTCTGCTGGTTGTCTTGAAATGTTCTGCTGAGTCCCTGAATGTTTCTCGGACCTGCCCCACTGGCCTGGAAATCTCTGTCCCTGCTCTTACTTGCCGTAATTCCTGCTGTGTCTATCAATCTGCCCTTTTGTGCTCAGATGGGAACTCCAACGGTTTGGTGCAGGTTCATCTTGTGCTAATGGCTGAGCTGCTTCATCCAACCAGCCTCTTCATTTCCCCCCCTCCCTCCACCTGCCCTTCCCAAATCACTCAGCTGTTCTGCTTCATCAGTACAGAGGAAGCCAACAAAATTGATGGGGTGAGGATGTGATGCTTCGGAAGGGTGCCCTTGTCCAGCTGCCTGGAGCCAGGCCTCATCTTGCTAACCACTCTAGCCACCTGAATGTTGCACGGGGTTCCAGGTCTTGCCCTGTGCAACCCTTGAGGCAATCAGAAACCCTCTTTCCTGACTGATCGGACTTGGGGGGCTGCAACAGAGCAGTGTGTGACCGCACATGGTGTGTGTGACCACTGCATGCTACCAAGCTGGCCTTTGTTATCGGAAACTATCTTATTCCCAACTGCTGCTCCTGGGCTGAATCCTCCGCAGAATGGAGCTCGAGCTTGATGCAGCAAGGGCGGAACAAGCTGTCTCTGTGCCACCTTTCCGATCCCTGTTTATAGGGCTGCCGGAGTGTGAAATTGTCCCTGGCTGCTCTAAGTTAGTTGGCTGTGGCAGACCCATAGAAACTGCTCCACCAGCTGATCTCTGGCCAGAGCCGGGCCAGTGCAATGGTACTTCTGTGGCATCTACTTGTTAGAATCCAAGGAGCTGGGACTGAGGTGATGGATAGTAACCCAAGTTCAGACTCTTCTTGCCTTGTAGAACTCAGTGCTGAATGCAGGTGGGGGCCTAGTCCTAATGGCTGGCAAAATGTCCTGTATTGTCCCTCCCAGGACCAAGGAAGAACCCCCGATTTCTCCCCCCGCCCCCCATACACACTTTGCTTTGCTGTGCTCTCCACTCAGAATCGGGCAGAGGAACGGCTTGTGGCTCAGGAATGAGAAATAAATTCACTGGGACTGCTCTCAGCTGGGTGACTGGGGACTATGAGGGCTCCCCCACAAAGATCCCGCCTCCGTGGCTCCAGATCTGATCTCTAGTGGAGCTCCCCCGAGGAAGGCTCTCTTTGTGTGCATTTTCTGGGCTGTTTTCCAGGCCCTCTCTCAGAGGAAGGGGGACAGGGAAGGAGGGGAGTGAAGGCCAGCATGGCTCAGCCCCCAGTGGCTTCTCCAGCTGCAGCACGTTTTCGAAGTGACGCTTTAAAAAAAACAACAAAAAAAAAAAGCTCTGCATTTTTCCATGTGCTTTTATCCTATTTTTAACGGCAGCCTCCTTCCCTTTCTCAGCCTCCTCTGACACTTGCCCCCCATGCCCCCAAATGCCGCTGCCTCCCCCGCACGCTCTCTGCAGAGATGAATGGGCTGCTTTTCACAGGGAAAGGGCAGGGCTTCCCCTGGACCATCCCTTCCGTAGCTCCTCCAGCAGAGGGGGTGGGGTGGAATGGGGCAGAGAAAAACATAGGGGGTATTCAAGGAAGACAGGTTGGACTAAGGGCAGGGGAGATGGGAGCTGAGGATATTTGTTCACTTCTAGACAAAGGAAGGGAGTGTATTTGCATGAAATTCCCTGCAAAGCTGTCCCATCTCTCACTCTCTTTCTTTCCTGCCTCCTTTCTCCCCCACCCCACCCCTCCTTATTCACTGCCACCCTGTCTGCAGCAGCCCAGCCCAGGGCCCTTAACGGGAGCCGGGGATGGATGGATGGATGAATGAATGAATGAATGAATGGGCCCTTTCTGCCTCGGTCTCTCATCATCCTCCAGCCTGAGTCAATGTACCCCCTCACGACAGCTACAGCCTGGGAGTCTGCTTCTGTTTATAACCTGACTGGAGTTGGTTTCATTGGACCCCTTCACCCCCATGATGTCTCATTGGCTGGGAACTTAATTGCATCACACTGCCTGCTCCAAATGGAGGCTCTGGAATTAGTGGAGAACAGACACAATTCTCTCCATTAAGGGGCGCATATTCTGGCCCAACAGCAAAGAGAGAGGGTGCCTCTGTTCCTTTCAGCTGAATCATAAAACCATGGACCATTTGTGGTTGCTAAATCTCCCATGGCACTGTGAGCAAAGGCCAGGCTCTCAGTCCTGGTGTTGTGGCTCAAATCCAGCTGGGTAATTGCACTCCACCTCTCAATCCCCTCTGCAGCATTAGTGGGACAGGGAATCATGCTCCATTCCATGTGTTGAGCCGTTGTGCAGTGTTACGTTCCACCCCAGAGGTGGGTGAAATGATTGATCTCCCCTCCTTAGGGCGAGATCCTGCAAGGGGTGAGCTCTCTCTGAGCTGTGCTGAGAAGCTCCCAACTGCCATTTGTGTCAGTGGGAGTTGAGGGCATTCCACTCCCTATATGAGTCTCTCAGCACCCTGAGACTATAATTTTTGCAAGTTTATGTGGAAAGCACTTTTTGAATCTCTCTGGAGGCAAGACCGTGGGGGCTGGCTCCAGCTCCATGTATCCCCTCTATAAGACGGTGCCAATGTTGAAGATTTATTTTCATTTAATCAGCGGGATGATAAAAATCCAGGGTTTTGATTTTCTATTTGTTTCTTGTCTGAGTCTGGAAAATCCTGCCTCTTGCCTGATGAGATTCAAGAGCCCTTTGTAGTAGGTCAACACCAGGGATTGAGCCTGGGACATCCAGCATTAAAGCCTTTATCACTAGAGATGAAGGAGCAACTCCTCCATGCAGTAGCAGTAGTAGACTCATATCCTCTGTGGCCCAGCCGTTGAAGGGCATTAAATAGTGGGTTATGCCTGCAAGAATTAGACCAGTGATTGAAAAGACCTGTCCTGGTCTAGATGGCCACCAAGAGGTGAGCCACCATATCTGCTGAGTCCTGAAGCTCCTCACAGAGGAACAGGTAAGTGGGATCTCTTTCCAGGTCCAGAGCTTCCAGTCTGTGAGGCATGTTGTGCACTCTAAAAGCCGGTAACAGAGATGCCCTGGAATGCTGCTGGCAGACTTGCAGAGAGAAGCACAAAGACCTTGGCAAAAAGGTGACCAGCAGTTCTAGCTGCCTGTCTTAAATAGCCTGCTGTAAAGAGGCTGCAGGGAAAGGAGTAGAGAACTGACAGTCATGTAGGAAAGAAGGAATAAAGATCTTCATTGGGTCAGATAAGCAACAAGCTGGGAGATGCTGCCACAAAGCTCTGGAGGGTCACCATGGAAGATGCATTCTATCTTGGAATGGGTCAGTCTCTGAAGGTTCAGAGCTTGCATTTACTTCAGATAGGCCTCATCTGAGCCATTCCCACCTCTCTGGCCTCCAGAATGAGGCAGGGGCCTGGTGGGTCACGGGGAGGAGAGAGTTATCGGCAAGATGTTTGAACTTTAGCACTTCACTTTGAGCTTAGGGTGAAGGAGTGGTGGTGGTGGTGGTGGGGGGGGGGAGCGGAGAGGATGGGCCAAGGGCTAGCCTGCCCTTAAGCCCAGCTTCGAACAGGGCTTGAAGTAGACTCTGCTGTCTAGTCCTGTCATAGTGCCATCTGAGCAGGGCCGGCAAGAGCTTTCCAGCAAGTCTCCCTCTTTAATTAATCTTTGAATGGAAATGGTTGGCTGGATGATGAGCAGAGGAGGAGTGTGTGCGTGTGTGCAGGGGAGGGGGGGAGCGTGGGCCTGGAACCCTGGAAAAACAGCCTGTTTCTTTCAGCTCCTGGCAGAATGGAGCTCCCCCCACCCCCATCCCTCCAGATGTTCACTGTGTTTATAGCTGCTGAAGCAGGAGACAGAACTCCCTCATTAATACGTTTTTCTTGCTTGCTCTTTTACATTGAAGCCAGAAGTCTCGGCTCAGAGTCTGCAGCTGGATAAGAGCTGGGGGTGGGGAAGAGAGAGGGGAGGTGTGTGCGAAACTCCCATCCCATTCAACTTCCCCCCGCCCCCAAATCCTCCCAAAATACACATGCCCTGAAAAAGAAAAAACACTAGCAGATTTTTTATTTCAGAAAGTAAACACTCAGGCCATGGGGGTCTGGAGGTTATGGGAAAAGAGGAAACCATCAGCCTAATCAGGCAGGGACACACTTCCCCTGCTGAAATAAACCAGAAATCATTGCATTACAGGGCTCCTCCACGGTTAACCCCCATGCTGCCACCACAGCTGAGTGATGGTGAGCCGGGGAAAACTCTGAGTTTGCTCAAACATCCCCCCCCACCCCCCGATTTCCAGGCAGAATGGGATACAGCCAGCAAAGGGGGGGGGCGGGGGGGAGGCAGGAGGCAGCGTTTGATATTAACCCTTGAAATGGCAGGCCTTTTACAAAAATCCAACAGAGAAATTATCATTTCCTACTAAATTCTACAAGGTTTGTGGACCACCTTATAGAATTTCACAGCAAATTTTATCTCTATTTTAGAATTCTATAAAATGGTTCCAAAAACCGATAGAGAGGAGATCATTCTCTATTAGAATCAATAAGATTACAGGGTCCTATTCAACTTCCATAGAACCCTCTTAGTTTTAAATTGTGGAAGACTTTTGCATAAGAGTCATTAGGTTATGAATACTTAAACTGTAAATTTGTTGGGACGGGGACCATGTGTGTGTTGTGTGTTTGCACAGCGTCTAGCACAGTGGGGACCTGGGCCATGATTAGGTGCTATTGCTATACTAATAACAATGAGTAGGGTACGTATGACTGAATCACGCACCCTCTGGACCAAGTTTTCCAATAGGTCTCGAGCTATTGCCTCTAAGTCTGCACTTGGACCTTTCCTATGTCTAGTTTGTGGTCCTGGAGCTAGCTCCTATCAATGGACAGATGATAGTGGTGCTCTGCATAAAAGGGATGGTGCAGACAAATTTCTAAAAGTAACTGAGTTTGAAACGTTTCAGAGTAACAGCCGTGTTAGTCTGTATTCGCAAAAAGAAAAGGAGGACTTGTGGCACTTTATAGACTAACCACTTTATTTGAGCATAAGCTTTTGTGAGCTACAGCTCACTTCATTGGATGCATACTGTGGAAAATACAGAAGATGTTTTTATACACGCAAACCATGAAAAAACGGGTGTTTACCACTACAAAAGGTTTTCTCTCCCCCCACCTCACTCTCCTGTTGGTAATAGCTTATCTAAAGTGATCACTCTCCTTACAATGTGTATGATAATCAAGGTGGGCCATTTCCAGCACAAATCCAGGGTTTAACAAGAACGTCTGAGGAACTTGAGTTTGAAACGCTGTTGATCATTGTAAATTAATAAATAATATTAGGCAATTGTATACTACCTGCAAACTCTAGCGAGGTACTCACCTGGCACCCATCACCCTAGGATCTGAGCGGCACTCTGTCATAATCTGTTTATCCTCTCTACATCCCTGGAGCTAGGGAAGTATTAGGCTCATTTAACAGATGGGAAACTGAGTCGGAGAGGTTATAGCTGGGATTTTCTTGGGCTTCTTAGAAAGTTAGGCAGCCCTCTCCACAGGGTTTGGGACCTAACTCCCTTAGCTTGCTGGACAACAAAACGACAGATGAAACTCAGGGATGATAAATGCAAAGTGATGCATGCTGGAAAACATCATCCCAATTATACGTAGCAAATGATGGGGTCTCAATTAGCTGTTGCCACTCAAGAAAGTGACCTTGGAGTCATCATGGATAGTTCTCTGAAAACATCCACTCAATGTGCAGTGGCAGTCAAAAAAACTAGCAGAATGTTAGAAATTGTTAGGAAAGGGATAGATAAGACAGAAGTATCATAATGTCACTATATAAATCCATGGTAAGCCCACACCTTGAATACTGCCTGCAGATCTGGTCACCCCATCTCAAAAAAAGATATTCTGAGTGGAAGAGGTACAGAGAGGGGCAACAAAAAATTATTAGGGGAATGGAACAGCTTCCATACAGAGGAGAGATTAAAAAGACTGGGGCAGCTCACCTTGGAAAAGAGGTGACTGAGGGGGGACATGATAGAGATCTGTAACATCATGAATGGTGTGGAGCAGGTGCATAAGGAAGTAATATTTACCTCTTCATATAACACAAGCGCTCGGGATCACCCAATTAAATTAATAGGCGACAGGTTTAAAACAAACATAAGGAAGTATTTCTTCACACAATGCACAGTCAGCCTGTGGAACTCATTGCCAGGGGATTTTGTGAGGGCCAAACATATAACTGTGTTCAGAAAAGAAACTGATAAGTTCCTGAAAGATAGGTCTATCTATGGCTATTAGCCAAGATAGTCAGGGACACAATCCCATGCTGACATGCTGTGGGTGTCCCTAAGCCTCTGACTGCCAGATGCTGGGACTGGATGACAGGGGATCGATCACTTGATAATTGCTCTGTTCTGTTCATTCCCTCTCAAGGACCTGGCATTGGCAACTGTCAGAACACAGGATACTGGAGCATTGGTCTGACCCAGAATGTCTTTTCTTATGCTTTGGAAACCCCAACCTATGTGTCACAGAGCACAGGGTGTCTGCAGTAGAGTTGGGAACTGAGTACAGGTCTTTTAAGACTTAGCCCAGTGCTTTCCAACATGACTCTTTGTCTTCCCCATCATTAATATTTTGTGAGGATCAGGGCAGGAGCAAAACCCAAGACCTTATTTTAAATCTAAGAGACACGATCTTTGCAATGATAATCCTGGGCAACCTTCTTTTACTTAAAACAGAATCAGAGATCATGTCTGACTATCCAGCCAGATCACTAGTGATCTCGGCCGGATTTACACCAGTGACCCAGTGGTGAAAGTTTCCACTTATGGTCCCCTAAGCCATCATCCAGCCCCTTTCAATGCCACCACTATAATGCAGCACGTCCCAAGAGCGCAGTGTGATGGAGACCAGCAGAGTCACCAGGCTTCCCCTTTGCTGTCTCAAGAATGCCCTTGAATAAGTACGTTACCACTTCTTAGGCGGGATTGAGGACTTGAATGCAAACTAAATTCCATGTGGATACTACTGTTGGGCAGATTTCGAAAGGTTTGGAGTTGGTGTCCAGCTCAGATAAGCACCCGAGTTTAGATGCCTCTTTGTGTCTTATCTGAGCTATTTGAATGCCTTGAGTCTGCAAAACTGGGCTGGAAATGCCATGGGAGCAGGCTTTCTTGTGCTGTTTTGGATTTGTATAATTATTTGTAGTGCCTAGAGATCCCAGTCCAGATTGGACCTTCATTGTGCTAGGCACTGTGCAAACATATAGTAAGAGGTAGTCCCAGGCCCCAAAGAGCTTGCACTGTAAGGGTTTGAGGGGAAACTGAGCAGAAGTGACTTGGACAGCAGGTGAGTGGGAGGGGTGGAAGTAGAACCCAGGTCTCCTGACTCCTTATGTAGTGTCCTATCCACTGTCATGCTGGTTCTTCTGATTTCTAGCCTTGTTTGGATCCCAGCATTGCAGAGGTATGTGAATGCCAGTAATAATGGCATGAAGGTACCCAAATGACTTTGAACTTTCCTATCTTAGATGTGGATTTTGGCTCCTTTTTTGGTGGCAAAAGGACCCTGCCCAGATCTTCCTGAAGTTTGGGGTAACTCCTATATGTGGTTTTAGTTTGGTCTCATCTCTGGATCTTGTGCTCTCCAAATTGGGTTTCTTGCCTTCCATAGATAACCCAGATAGGAATATTGGGTTTTTACTGTGCTTTCTGCCGGCTCACTAAACCTTCTTCCTCTTCAGCGCTGCTGCTTGAATAGGGCTCATAATTCAATTGGAAAGAACATTCTGCAGCTCCTTGTTGGCCTAAGTAGCCGGCAGATACATTCAGTTGAGGTCTCTGCCATCATGGCTGTTTTGTCTCTTGCTTCTATGATCCTGTCAAGAAGGAAAGATTCTCCTGTGGTGAAAACACTGGACTGGGAGACCTGGATTTGATTCTTCTCTTTGCCCTTACTGAAGATGTGCATGTGTGGGGATTAATACCTTGCAAGTGTGTTGGGAGGCCTAATTAATTAACATTAGTAATGTGCTTTCAGACCCTGGGAAGGAAGGTGCTGTACAAATGCTGAGTATTGCAATCATTTGCTCCCTCCCGTTTCCAAAAAATGTTGGACAGACAAACCTCTCCTCCCACGAAGCAGAAAATCCCCTCTGCACGGTAGATGTCTTAAGCAATACCAAGGCACTAGAAAGCCTTGATAGGCTGTCCCCATGAAGCTATGCACAGTCTTCAGAACACGTGCCGAAGTTTGCCCCGAATCTCTGGTCTCTTGAATAGCAAGCCTAATTGCAGGAAAGCTGCTTTTCAGCACACAGGATGGGCCCTTCCTCGTGGGTTTTTAGTATCAAGAGGCTTTGTAAAGTTGCAGTGTGTTGACTGTTGAATATTTCACAATGGATTAAATACTGCTCCTCTCCTCGCAGCTGTTTCGCAGGGAGGCAGACTGGATCTCTCCAGCAGTCGGAGGGACTAACGGGATTGGGTGTGTGTGTGGGGTTTGGGCAGAGAGTTTGCATAGAAACTGAAGGAGACGGTGTGGCAATTGCTCTTAGCCAGGGGCGAGCAGCAGAATGGGTTGTGTTTTTGCTGGGGTGGTTCCTATTAGCAGTGGGAAAGGTTTGGGATTTGCAGGAGGAGCTTGCTTTGTAAGCCCTCTCTGCTGTGTTATAATTATGGTGCTAGATTCTCAGCTGGTGTGAAATGGTGCAGCTCCGTTAATGTCAATGTCATTTAGACCAGCTGAGACACTTCACTTCTTAAAAGGACAATTCCATATTTCCAGCGTTCATGGTTTAATCCTCTGGCAGTGCACCCACCCATGCGCACGCACGCCCCTCTGGGATGTGGAGGTTAGCAAATGGTCATGAACAAATCAGCGCTTCCTCCATGGATATGTCTACACAGGGATCAAACCCCTGTGGCTGGCCTGGGTCAGCTGTCTTGGGCTCTGGGTCTGAAGAATTGCTGCGTAGACATTCGGGTGTTGGCTGGAGTCTGACCTCTGGGACCCAGGGAAGGCCCTAGAGCTCAGACTCCAGACTGAGCCCAAACATCTACGCAGTGATTTTTAGCCTTGCAGCCCAAGCTCTGCAATCATGGGGCCGTGCCACAGGGCTTTTATCCCCATGTAGACGTACCCCATATAAAAATCCACTCAACCATCACTATTAGCAGAGGCTTCCCTTTAGCTCAAAAATAGATGTATATTACATTGACCCTCCCTTGGGTTTCAGTTAAAATGTTTTGTGCAGTTGAACCCAGAAAATAGTTGTGAGGTTTGTGAAATCTGAATTTCATCCCTACCCTTCCCATGTGACATTAGCTTCTTGGCTGTTGGGATCATAAACGCCTGCCAAATTTGGCTCTTGGAGGCATGAGCAACTCCCACTGACTTCAGTGCAAATTCTACATGAGGACAGAATCTATCCTTTAAAATATAAGGGCCAAATCCTGGCCCCACTTAAGTCACTTGCAAATCTCCCGTTGACTGCAGTGGGCCTGCATCTGACTCTAGTGCAGCATGAAAGTATTAACGGCCCAAGTGTGCTCAGGGGGAACTTTGCCATTGACTGCAACTGCAGCAGGATAAAGAACAAGAGGTCAATAAAGCTCTTCATGGAACTATACATGCAGACACAACAGACCACGCATAACCAACAATGTATCCTCCTAGAAAACATCTCAGGTAATGACAATGGATGGGTATTAGAATATTTGCATGGAAAAGAAAGACTGGGCAATATATGTCTCTCAGCTAGCGATGGGCAAGCTGGTTTTGGTAAATAAGAACTAACCCAAACCTTCCCCCCGAGGTCATATATAACTATTTTTTGCCAAACAAAAGTGGTGAGAGAACTCCTTCTCTTCCTTCTTCTTCTTCTTCATTGTCATGGTGGTCTCTGCATCACCACAATTCAAACAGGATCTAAGGCATTCATGGTGGTGGGCAAGGTGCAAGGATCTAAGTAGAAGAGAATAGGGAAAAAAAGTGAGGATATGCCTTGAGGGAGGCTGTTCAGTTGGGATTTCTGACCTGGCCAGTGCCAGAAATCTTACAAAAGGATCTCTCATTGTGAGATTTCAACCTGGTTTTGCAGGCCAATGGGGTCGGAATAATTGTAGCTGCTAGAGATGGAAAAGGTCAACCCATGCCAGTTGCAATGCAGTGTGGTGGTGTTAACGTGAATGACAACACAGGACGAAAGGAGAGTCTGGCCCTAGATGTTTCCTACTTTATGCTAACTAGATAAAAAGTAAGAAGGAAAAATTTGAATATGTCAGGAGAAATTTTGGATCAGCCTACCATGGAATTGGTGATAGTTTCACCACTTGGGACTTTTAATCCAGACTGGATGAGGCAATTTTTTCCCCCTTCTTCCCTTGCCCTGTACTGTATGTTGCCATTTATATTACGAATAACACCTAGCTCTACTCCAGTGCTTTCAGCTCTGATTAGCATTTTGCAAAGGAGGTTGGTATCATTAGCCATGTTTTACAGAAGGGGAAAGTGAGACACGGGGCACTGACTTGTCCAAGGTTACGCATCAGGTCAGTGGGCCTCCCAGCGAGTGGAAAAGGCTACTAAAACCAAATGGTTACAGTTTACACCCTCTCTTCACTGGTTTAAATGACTAAACAAGGTGTAATGCAACAGGGAATGCAACCCCCAGGCTCTTATCAGAGTGAGGCCCGAGGCTGCCAATTTCAGTAAGGCTGCTCAGAAGTTGTCGGTCAAAACTGTTTTTTGATGGAAAACTTGGGGCTTCGACTCCAACAAATTTGTTCACAGAGTGTCTGCTTTCTAAGGAAAATTCCAGTGTTTTGTCAGTAAACTGAATGTCCAAACCCAAACATTTTTCAGCTGAAAACCAAATGTTTTGGTTTTGATATTTCCATAAAAAGTGGGAGTTTTCCATGGAAAATGCCAACAAAAATAAAAAAGAATGAATTTTTTCTCAATTTTTTGCAGAAACAAACCCCTGTTTTCCCACCAGCTCTAAAATTCCAGGAACAGATCCGAATTGCTCCATAGTTCAGGACTGTCTGAATCCAGGATTCTGAACTAGTGATTATCTAAACTAAGCCTGCAGAGGGGGAACTCTGCACCAGATTAAAGAGAGTGACCCATGCATGGAAAGAATTGACCTCCTATCTCAGATCAGACAGCGTTTGAAAGGATCTTTCTTTCATGCAATTTGTGTGTCAGCCTGTATCTCTCCACAACAGTATTTGTGGATCACATTCATTCCATATTTTCTAGCCTGGGAAACCTACTCCAGTGGTTCTCAACCTTTACAGACGACTGTACTCCTTTCAGGAGTCTGGTTTGTCTTGCGTACCCCCAAGTTTCACCTCACTTAAAAACTACTTGATTTAGTTGAGGATTGGTCCTGCTTTGAGCAGGGGGTTGAACTAGATGACCTCCTGAGGTCCCTTCCAACCCTGATATTCTATGATACTTGCTTACAAAATCAGACATAAAAATACAAAAGGGTCCCAGCACCCTACTATTGAAAAATTGCTTACTTTCTCATTTTTACCATATGCTTATAAAATAAATCGATTGGAATATAAATATTGTACTTACATTTCAGTGTATAGTATACAGCAGTATAAACATAGTCTGTATGGAATTTTAGTTTGCACTGGCTTCGCTCGTGCTTTTTATGTAGCCTGTTGTAAAACTAGGCGAATATCTAGACAACTTGATGTACTCCCTAGAGGACACCTACCCCTGGTTGAGAACCACTGACTTACCCTTTTATTTGGGCTAAAACGTCCAGGTGAAAATGAATTTGCACAATGCCTTGAAAATGTCATTTCTCTTCATTTCAAGTCAGCTCATCTCCCTCCAAATTTTGTAGCCACTGAGAATAGAAGGTACCTTCTGAAATCCTCCCCGGCCCTCTCATGGTTCATTAGCCACCAGTTTATGGTGACATCAGACCATTCCAGCTGTGCTTTCTGCTCCACGCCCACCCAAAACAAGATGGTTTTATCAGGGCTTTCCCACATTTGCCAAGTGGAATTCAACATCCCACTCCCCGTCTCTGCCACTCCTCACTTCATTAGCGTTCTAGATGTTTATAAATGGAAGAGATAATATTTTTAGTTTCCAGTTTGAGTTTCCAGGGCAGCCACTTTCTAAAGCACTTAGGAAGTTTAGAGAAGAGGAGGTTATATAAACGGCTTTTCCTCCTGGGCTCTTATTAATCGAGTGGCTAGGGGAGCCGTTCCCATAGCTCTCAGGAGAAAGGGCACTGGCTGGGTGAGAGGGGGCCCTGGTTAATGTGTTGAACCTTTCTGCTCTCTCCTTCTCAATCCATTTCTTGAGATGAATTAGGGAAGAACTCAAGCTGCAAAGTTCAGACCTGGATCTATGCTTTTCAACTGACAACAATTCAGAGGTTCTTAGATCAGAGAAGCTCTGTCTACTGGTTACCATAGAGGACTGGGTATCAGAAGAAGTAGGTGCTACTTTCTAGCTCTGCTATTGGATTATTGCATGGCTTTGGGCAAGTCACTTAATCTCCTGGAATGAAATATTTGGATGAGTGAAAACCTCCCTGTAATTTGACCTAAAACGTTTGCATTGGCAGAGGGTACAGTAAGTATGATTTGAATAGCAATGTGCATTGTGGCAAGTTATTCTTTGTGCTTTTACTACAAAATCCCACATATATATGTGTGTGCACATGCACGCTCATTAGTTTTTTTTTCTGGCAAGCTGCAAAGCATCTCTAAACCTCCTCAACACTTTCCTACCCATGCTCCTGCAGCAATGGCTGTCAAGAACAGGCCAGGAGCAATAAAGGAGATGTGTGGGTTTTGAAAACAGGAGCTAACTTCATGTCCAGTTCCCACCAGAACGGAAACAAAGCTCTGTCTCCTCCCCCATCTCCTTCCTCTCACTTTCTCCCTGGGACAAGAGTTAGGATCTGGGATCTTACTGCTTCACTTGTGTGGAAAGAGGTTTGACCGCACTAGCAGCTCCAGCTGTTCCAGGGCTGGAACTGGAGGTCCACAGGAAATCAGCTCATTAGTCTGCAGACCCTCCTCCTGGTCTTCCAGCCATACACTATCGGTGTGAAAATAATTATTTCAATGGCCAAGGATGGAAAATAATGATTTAATTGGGGCAAGGGGGATGCACTCCACTAATGCTGACTACAGACTTGGCAGAAAGCAACCGTATTTCCCCTTGGTCTGGGGAGCATGTGTGACATGGTAGGGGGAGGTGTTGGACATCTGGAGCGATTTAGCAGTGTTGTGCTCTTTTGTTTGCGTTTACACATGAGCTAAAGCCCAGCAAATTCCCCCAAAGAAGCAGAAGGTGATGGATGGAGAAAGTGAAACTAGCCCCTTATTCTCAGCAGGAACACGTTGTGTTTGACCGCTCTGCTTCTGCGTGACCCATTCTCATGATTCTGAATTGAAGCTGAGTCAAGATAGCTTACTAGACTTGCTGAGCCGATGGGCTCGGCTGTTCTGGCAGCTCCTGTGTGCCTACCATGTGGAGAAAGATCATCTGAACTTTCCTGATAGGCCAAAAATATTTCAAGATGGATTTGGGGTGAAGGTTCAGGTCAGTTCTTATTTTATCCAGACCAGGTTGGCCTTTATTTGAGAGACATATTTTGCCCTCTTGCCCTTGATGCCAAAACACTAATGAGTCTTTATCTATATTATGTTGTACTCAAGTTATGGATCCAATCCTTTTGCGGTCACAGTCAATGGCAAACTCATTGTGAGAAGGATCAGGTTTCTATCTACTCATGCTACTATAATTTTGGGGCTACTCTATTCCTAGGAAGAACGTAGAATGTTTGCAAGATATACATAGATATTAAACACATCCTCTTTTTGGAGAACTATATCCTACATTTATAGGAGGGGGATTTATGCAATATAAACCCATGTAGAGGAATAAATATAGTTTTGGGAATCAGGAAGTCCTGAGTTCTAATAGTTCTAATCCCAGTTCTGCCACAGATTTACTTTGGCCAAATCATTTAACCTCTCTGCTTCAGTTTGCTTGCCTGTCAAAAGGGGATAGTAATATTAACCCACCTGAGAAGGGCGTGTGAAGATTAATCAATAAATGTTCAGTACTTTGAAAGATTTTGGATAGGTTCTTCAGTCTAGAGAACAAAGTGGCTGGAAACTAGAGCTAGTTAAATTCAGATCTGAAATAAGGCACAGGGTATTTTTTAAGTGATGGTAATTAACCATTGGATAAACTTACCAAGGGATGTGATGGAGAATCCACCACATGGCCTCTTTGTCATAACTGGGTATCTTCTGAAAGAGACCCTCTAGGCTTGACCAGCAACTGGATGTAGGAACTGCTGGGTGAAATTCCCTGGCCTGTGCTATGCAGGAGGTCAGACTAGATAATCACAATGATCTATGACTGTATGAATACAAAGGGTCTGATTTGCAGAAGCGCTGAGTGTCTCCAACTCCAGTTGGAGCCAGTGGGAGCTGCAGGCATGCATGTTGTTGTTAGCTAGCCATGATGGGGGCTGAGGGTGGGCAGACAGATAGGGAAGTGAAATGATCTTGTACTCCTAAAACCACTATGTCCTGAAAGCTCCATTCTACCGATTTTAAACATTTCAAAAACTGAAGTAACTGGTGGTGACAGTGATAACAGATAAATAAGGGTGAGGATCTTTCCACTGGGGGTGGAGGGCCCTGCAGACCAGCTGTCTCCTTCCCATTTGTACCGACATGACTTCTGGGCTGAGGGAAGCTAATCAGGAGACCCTCATGGGGAGAGAGGCGTGTTATTTAATTAGCCTTACAATGGACTGACTTGGAGACACGTGGTGGCTCTAAGAGAGGGAGATAGATGTCCTTTTAGCTGGGCTAATTGTTAGGAAATAGCGGGGTCTTTGTTCAGGCCTAGCATGCGGCCTGTGATCTCTCAGAGCCCAGGGGCTGCCCCGCTTATAATTTTAGACAGATCTATTCAGGCTTGCTCTGTAGCGCAAGGCAGAACAAGAGCAGCATTGTTGTGCAGCCAGGATTGCCATCCAAAACACCCACCCTGAAAAATGCAAACACGTGTAGAGCGGAGTATTTTCTCGGCCATTTATTCTCTATAAGGCAGGGCTGCCAAGCGGAGACAATTGGGAGGGGCGAGATTTCCAATGCGGAGAGTGCTGAGCAAGACTTTTTGAAATGAAATGCACACAGACAAAATCCTTTACTGCGAGAGTGAGGAACTCATTAGAAACAGCTCCTAAATAAGCATCTCCTTTCTGAAGGGGCAGATCTGGCAGAGGACAGATTAGGACTTTACTGGGACTGGGCCCACTCAAAACGCCAGCAGCAAACTAGTTAAGGGCCTGATCCTGCAGCTCCGTAGGTAGGCAGCTGGTGTGCCAGGAACACAGCTTGTTACACTAATCATAATCCTTAGCTTGAGCTTCCTCCATCTGCGTGTTGTGTCTCCTCAAATGTTTGATTGACATCTCTCTGGGGCAGGGACTGTCTTTCCATACTATGTGTGTACAGCACCTGGCACAGTGGGACCCGGTTACCTGATTGGAGCCTCCTGCTGCTACTCCAATAGGAAAGATGACTAACCATAATTCTCCCTCTACTGAGTCTTTCCATCAAAGCCAGTGCAAAGGTTCTCTCTCAATCTAAGTAATTACACAGCTCCCACCACTTCAGGAGCCAAGCACTTCCCAGGTACTTATGGATTGATCTTTACAACACCCCTGCAAAGCAGGAAAGTATTATTATTATTATTTATTATTCTAGTAAAGATTAGGAACTGGGACACATGGAATGATCTGCACAAGGTCACAGAAGATGTATCTGACACCACTAGGAATTGATCTTGCAACAGTTGAGTGGGGCTGGGCTGGGAAACTGTTTTCCCATCCTCTGAGAATGAGGGTTTTGAAAAATGTTCTTGTCTGGAAGCGGGATGAAAAGTCAAACTCAAAATTTTCAGGGACCAGCAAACCGGAAAAAAAAAATCAGTTCAGGTCAATTGAAATGTTTCATTCTGATTGCCGCCTTCTTTCTTTGTAACTTTTCTTAGTTGTTACTTGTTAAATTTCAAAATGAAAAGTTATTTTGAAACAACCCCACCCCTGAAACGTTTTGTTTCAAAAATGTGGATACTTTTTTTCAATTTTTTTCCAAATTGGGAAAGTCATTGAAACTGACCCATTCCTGTGACCTGAAAAACAGCTCTGTGGACCCCAAAACTTGCCAACCAAAGTTGTCCAATATAAGATATTCCCTCACCGGCCTTGTCTCTCCCATTCCCTTGAACTGTTTTGGTTTCCGTGAATCAGCATTTTTCAATTAAAATACCCTTTGTCAGAAAATTCCTCAGTTGCTCTGCTCCTGAGCCCCTGACTGGTGTCTTCCCCGCATGGCCATCCTTAGGGTGTTGAGGGATGTGCTCTAGAATTTCATTTCCTGAACCACTCATGTTCATTTTGCTCATATGTCTGAAGCATTCAACACATGCACAATTATATCTGTTTGATGGCTGCAATTTCTTAGGCTGAGTATTGTACTAGGCTGAGCTTTGGGCTTGGACTGTCTGACTGCCAATGCCCCCATGGAAACAAATTGCGGTTCTCCCGTTATCTCTCTTGGAGTGAAGTTGTTCAATAACCATGGCGAAGCCGAGAAATATGTATTCCAAATAGCTGTTTGCTGTGTGGAACATTTTTCCCTGGTTTGTCAGAGTAGTAGTAGCATGTGATTCCACTGCACATTTGGGAACAAAAATCCCAATTTCCCAGTGGGAGCGGATAACAGAGCAGATTAAATCCACAATCTGGGGTGAAGGGAGAGGCTGGGCAATGTATAGAGATGAACCCAGAATAAGAATCAGAATTTCCCTGAAGTCCAAGTGGGGTCAAACCTGGTGTTTCAGTCTAGACTCGTTTCTAGCAATACAGCATGAACATGTTCACTATTTGTTCACTGCCCGAGACCTATGGAATGCCAAAATCAAAGTTGCAAGCACAAATAAGTTCTCTGGGTCTCAGCCTGGCCCCTGTTTGTTCATATTACAAAGCTACTGAGCTTGTTGACCTACTTCACAAACGTTTGATGCTCTTGGCTCCGAAGAAGCCCAGGGCTGGACTAGCAGGGATGCTGCATATTGGACTGAGTAGACCTGAGTGTTAGTCTGTATTCACAAAAAGAAAAGGAGGACTTGTGGCACCTTAGAGACTAACCAATTTATTTGAGCATAAGCTTTCGTGAGCTACAGCTCACTTCATCGGATGCATAAAAGTGGAAAATGCAGTGAGGAGGTTTTTATACACACAGGGTGGTTATAAAGATTTCCACCTGCATAGCTCTCCAAGCAGGATAATGAATGAGTGCCAATGTGCCCCACTAATGAACTTCAGCAGAGGAGGGTTACCTTGCCAGGACACCGACTGGCTACTCAAGGTGAAACCAAAGCCAAGAGTCACCTTCCAAAGATTCCGTTTCAGTCCACTCCAGGGGACCAAAGTTGTTGCCCCCTAATGGCTGTGTGAAGATCTGTGTGAACTGAAGTGGTGGCCGGTGCATAGCTGGAGGCGTTTCACAGCCCATACCAGGACGGCACCTTTGTGAGGCATCTCGGCTGAGAAGCTAGTGAGTGGATGAATAGTGGAGGCTGTTTGTCAGAGACAGTTCCCCCAGATGGGTGACTGGGCAACAAAATGGCCGATTAAATTCAATGTTGATAAATGCAAAGTAATGCATATGGGAAAACGTAATCCCAACTATGTATATAAAATGATGAGGTCTAAATTAGCTGTTGCCACTCAAGAAAAAAGAAAAGGAGGACTTGTGGCACCTTAGAGACTAACCAATTTATTTGAGCATAAGCTTTCGTGAGCTACAGCTCACTTCATCGGATGCATACTGTGGAAAGTGTAGAAGATCTTTTTATATACACACAAAGCATGAAAAAATACCTCCTCCCACCCCACTCTCCTGCTGGTAATAGCTTATCTAAAGTGATCACTCTCCTTACAATGTGTATGATAATCAAGTTGGGCCATTTCCAGCACAAATCCAGGTTTTCTCACACCCCCCCCCACCCCAATCTTGGAGTCATTTTGGATAGGTCTCTGAAAACATCCACTCAATGTGCAGCGGCAGTTAAAAAAGCAAACAGAATGTTGGGAATTATCAAGAAAGGGATAGATAATAAGACAGAAAATTTATCATATTTATCATATATAAATCCATGGTATGCCCACATCTTTAATATTGCGCTCAGATGTGGTCACCTCATCTCAAAAAAGATATATTGGAATTCAGAAAAGGGCAACAGAAGTGATTAGGGGTATGGAACGGCTGCCATATGAGGAGAGATTAATAAGATTGGGACTTTTCAGCTTGGAAGAGAGACACTAAGGGGGGATATGATAGAGGGCTATAAAATCATGACTGGTGTGGAGAAAGTAAATAAGGAAGTGTTATTTACTCCTTCTCATAACACAAGAACTAGGGGTCACCAAATGAAATCAATAGGCAGCAGGTTTAAAACAAACAAAAGGAAGTATTTCTCCACACAACACACAGTCAGTCTGTGGAATTCCTTGCCAGAGGATGTTGTGAAGGCCAAGACTATAACAAAGTTTAAAAAAGAACTAGATAAATTCATGGAGGATAGATCCATCAATGGCTGTTAGCCAGGATGGGCAGGGAAGGTGTCCCTAGTCTCTGTTTCCCATAAGCTGGGAATGGGCGACAGGGGATGGATCACTTGATGCTGCCCTGCTCTGTTCATTCCCTCTGGGGCACCTGGCATTGGCTACTGTCGGAAGACAGGATACTGGGCTAGATGGACCTTTGCTCTGACCCAGTATGGCCATTCTTATGCTCTTAGATCTGCACTGAGGGGCAATTAGGGAAAGCTTGGGTGATAACTATCATCCAGATCTTGGTTCATTGGGGACCTCCGGAGCTCAAGTATATGAGTCTTTCCAGGCTTTTAAGATAAGATGCAAGTTGCTTACATCCTCTGCGAGTCACGGACCTGTAACACACAGCAATAGTAGGTCCTGGGAGTCATGGGCCAGAGCAGTTTGAGTGCTGGAGAAGTCCCCATTTATGTGCCATGTTAGCTGATATTGGGGACTAAACTAGGGACCTCAAAACATAAGTCTCTACAGTTCAAGCTGTGGGCCCTGTCACAGACTGTGGTTCCCTGGGGATCAGGAGGAACACACAGCACATGCTGACTAATGGGTTAGACTTACCCTGCTGCTTCCTGTCTGTAAAGAAAAGACTTGGGTCACCAGGCTGCCAATCCAGCCCCATTTACCAGCATAGACCAACCATCTCTAATGCTTCCCAGCTATTACGGTGCGTGAAAGAATTTCTCATATCATTTTAAATTCCAGGAAAGGTATCTCCCTGAGGAACATGCCCAGCAGCCACTTACTTTTCCCTCTCATCGCCTTTCACCAGCTCCACACCCAGCAGCCTCCTCCCTTGCTTTTTTCCTTTCTTGGGGAGGTGACCGCTGTGCTTTCCCTCAGTGACCCTCTTGCAATAAATCCTTTCACGTCTCTGTTTCCCCTTGGAATCACGTGCCATTTGTTCCCTTTGCTCCTGATTTTTGTCTGATGCCCTCTGGATATCGTTTACTTGACAGGTCATCAAACCGAGGCCCTGGCCACTTGCAGCCATTAAGAAAATCTCATTGCAATTTTGGGCCGAGCTTCAATTTGGCTAATTATGTTCTGCTATAAATATCCCCCCGTGGTTTTAATTGGCTAGGGTATTCTTAATTTCCTGTCCTTAACTGCTGCATGGTGGTGTTGTGTGCTGTTAAAACAGCTGCTGCGTTTCACCCCAGACTTGACTGCATCTCAGTGGTTGAGGGGAGGGAGTGGAAGTGATTCCTTTATGCAGTCAGTAGGACATCAGTTTGAGAATGTCCTCTCTCCTCGGCAATAAGAGAGGGAAATTTTGGAGGAGGGGAGATGAGTGGGACATTACAGCTGCATAAAATCTGGAAGTTCTCAGAATGGCTATTTTCAGACTGCAGTTTGGCTCTGCCAAATTGAAAGGGCCAGAACCAGAAAGACATGCTGGGAAGAGCAGTATTGTTAACCCCAAGTCACGAATGAGGCCCCAATCTGTGACACCTTTCACTAACACTAAATTCCTTTACTGTTGTTATTATGTAAAACAAACAAAACGAAACAAAGGCCTCACTGGGAACAAGGGGACTTTATTGTCTGCCCTTTCTTTGTTCCAAAGGACTGAGAAGCAACTGGGTTCCACTGTAGAAGGAGGGCAAATGGTTATCTCTGAACAACAGCAGAATCTTTTAAACTTATCAGTGAGAAGAGGGCCGTTCTCAACATCTCAGCTGCGAGATCATGTCCTCCTCTGTAGGAGAGAAGCTTAATGGTGATGAACATTCAGTAATGAGAGAGCATGGAAAGAAAGGGGGAATCTTGAATGTTCAAGAGGAAAGATTTTTCTAATGTTTGCAAACAGGAATTGCTCTGGCAAGCGCTGAGGCTAACTTGAATGCAAATGGGAGGACTTGAATGCAAATGGTCACATCCCAGCTGAAGAAACTACTCAGTGGACTTTTTCCATGCCTTCCCAAACACACACAGCCCTTGAGTGTCTCAGCTGGAGTTCAGAGTCAGGGCTTTCATGTCTCAAGCTCTGAAATGAGTCCAAATTAAGGCAGCAATGAGGCTGTTGTTGCTGGTCTGAAAGAGAGACGCTGGACTACTAGGAATTCTCTAGCTGCAGCCTCCCAGATGTTCCCTTCTCTCCTGATCTTGTGGGTTCTCCTACCAATACCGTCTCCAGCCTCTGGTTTTCCAGAATTTGTGGTTGGATTTTAGTGCCTCCTTTTTCATCCCTGGAGCAGTGAAGTGAAACAGAAGGTTGGAGGAGCAAGAAGCTACTACAATCATGTTGGGACCTCATCTCGTTTGTTTGGCTGGGCCAGAACGTAGTGGGGAGTCCAAGAATCTGTGCGTATACCGACATATACTTCCTAAGAAAAACCTCTTTATTGCATTTGACCAGAAGGGAAGATGCTCGCTTCAGGTGCTCGGGATCCCAGCCAGTCCATGGAATTTTATCACTTGAAGTAGGATTATTGCCCCATGGGACTAGGGCTTGACTACGGGAGATGAGGGCTTTGGCCCCTCTGGCAGAGTTTTTTAATTCTCCTGCCTGTCATTACAGCACTCTGCATATCCCACTGGCTGACCCTTCCACGCTCCCTCCTAGGTACCTTCTCATGGATGATGTTGACAGCCCATCCCCATCAGCCAACCACTGGGGCAAGACTCTGAGCATGTCTCATCTTGTAGCATGTGTCATCTTGTTTCATTCTGAGGATTGTGGTTTGCTGCAGGAGGCTGGGGCTCAATGTGAAGAGCCTGGATTATCGAACGCCTCTGAATGGTTGGGTCATTTTAATACTGTGGGGACCACAGGTGCATTTTGATGGCTTCATCATTACAGCCAAAAATCTGCAGCCAGCTATGTAATCGGTCTTCCCCTCCCACAGCGTGCCATTCCCCATAGCAAATTACAGCATGCATGTATATATGCTCACACATGCATAGTCCTTGAGGTTACAGCATTCCTGGGAAACATAGGAAGGGAAAGATTATCGGCCTGTGTAAATTGCATCATGTTTCCCTTCCCAAGTCTGCGCTGGAACAAGTCCGACAGAAGGGCAGCTGTTTCTTTTGCATCAGCTTTTGATTTTGAACTGGAAAGGTTCTGCTCTAACCTCGTCCTTTCTTTGTTACTCATCTCCACTTTTGTCTCTCTCCCTGTTTCCCAGTCATACCAGGAGAAGAGCAAAACTAAAATAAAAATCTGTGAAGAGAGCAAAAGGGAAATACAAGCCCTCAGCACAGCATCTCATTAACAGAGGAACAGGGTGAAATAAGAACCGTGTACTGCTATTGATCATGCTTTTTCAGATTCAGATTTCCAGTTTTATTGCTGCATTAGATACCGAAGAAGAATGCTTATCACTTATGCACAGCTTTTCATGGGCAGGTCTCAAAGCACTTTTGAAAAGTGGGTAGGAATTAGTATCCCTGTGGGGAAACTGAGGCAGTGACTGACCTTTTCTGAGCTCATGCAGTGGATCAGTGGCTGAGCTGGGAATAGAATCCAGGAGCCTGGTTCTCATTTTGCTAGAGTTCCACGGCTAGAGTAGGGTAAAGGGGATTTAGGTGCCTAAAGACGGGCGCTTGGTAAGATTTTTTTGAAAAGCACTGAAGTGGATTACGTGCCTAACGCTGGATCTGCAAAGGGACTTGGGCATGGCGATGCTAAGCCATAGTTCGGGTGTGGTCGGTGTGCCGTGGTATCGGCCCCCTCGGCATGCCTAGTATGAGAATCCTGCCAAGGCTTCGGTGTGAAGTAGGATGCCAAATAGCTCAGTAGTGTCCGAACACAGGCAGTTTTGCCCGTGCCCACAGGCAGAAGCTTGGGTGCCTACAGGACTTTACCAGCAGACGCTTCAGAGCAATGGGAATTTAGGCACCTATGGGTTTGGGCCACAGCTGAGTGGAGGTTTTGAGTGGTGCCTAAATCTTTTTGTGGTTCTACCCTTTAAGTTTAATTGAATGTCAGTGGGAGTCAGGAGCCTAACTTGTTTCAGCACTCTGTGCCTGTCTGCTTCTTTAGGCACCTAAATAGATGGAAGATTTGGGGATTAGTGAGAATCAAGCCCCATGGCTCCTGACTCCTTGTTATTCAACCCCACTGCCTCCTAAGCCACATGGCTCTTTCCTCTAGAAATGTGCTCTAGGTCAATGGTAAAACTACCACTAGGGACAACTAGAAATAGCCCTGAGCGACAACGTTTGTATCTGCATCTAGACATAGGTAAGCTTTGGCGATGAGGCGAGTCTATTCAGATTCTTATACCTGTTAGGAATCGGGATTTTGGTTCACCCCTTCCTATATAATAGAGCTAGCCATGCAATTTGGATCCAAACTGCCTCCTGTTTCTGTGGTGTTCAGATCTGGAATGGAGAATTCAGCCCATCTCTGAGTAAAAGGATCCAGTCTCTCTCAGCATATAACAGAGACTGTTAGCTTTTGAGAGTGAGAACCACAACGGCAGGTTGCTAAGGACATTTGTTTTGGTCTTTTTTACACTTATACCGGTAAATTGACATCTCTGAGTCATAAGCTCCTTTCTTGCTCTGCCGTTTGTGGTCTGAAGTTTTTGCTACCTATAAAACATACTGTATTTTATGTGAAAACCAAGATTCTTCTCTTCAGTTAAGTTCACGACACAGTGGTATGATATTGATCTCACATCTTTATAGCACCTTTCAAGCCCCTTTACAAACTAGTTGTGCAAACTAGAGCTGTACTAAATAACTTCCAACCATTCCAGGCATTCATGCCCACACATGCGTGTGTGCACACGCACTTTCTCTCTCTCTTCCTGCCTTTCTCTCCCCTCCCCATGCACACACAAACAAACCCCAGAATGCACATACATTTCCCCCTCCCCCGCACACACACAATCCCATCAGCATGCATGCACTTCCTTGAGCATACATGCCACACAGATACCCAATGAATGCAGCCACTTCTGGTGTGGCATGCATCAGGCTGCATAACTGTGCACAGCAACTCTTGACAGTTCAGGTGAGGGAGTGAACAGTACCAGGAGGAAAGCAGATGTCTTGGATTCGACAAGAATTCGACATCTTGGATAATCAAGTGTCTCCATGGGGTAGCTTGCCATGACAAGTTGTGTTTTCTCATTGAGTCCTAGTCGAAGATTCCTAGTGCTGGTTTTTTAATGAATACATGTCTTTTTGTTCAGTTTTTAGCTGTGAACAGATGCTCTAGGTGACAGAAAGCTCTATGAAGGCATGTAGCTATGCAGTTATCTCCTAGCTGGGCCTGAGCCATAGCCCACTGAAGTCAATGGAGAGTCTCTTCATTGACTTCAATGGGCTTTGGCTCAAACAGCGCTGTGTATAGCTGAGTCCAAACTGTGGTATCATCCTGCCGTAGTCTTATTTGCTTATTTTTATCCATCCCGCCTAGAAAAGTCCTATAGGATTTCATGGAGCATGATAGGGATAGGATGGCTTAATTGCTCTACAGAATGGCGCTCGTTCTCTATTCAATTCTTTCTAGGTTTTCAGAGTAAATTCTGTAGCATTTTAGTGGGGAGCAGCCCAATTAAATTCGATAGGACATTTTCCTGGGACCTTCCCCTCCAACCCCACCCACGAGAAGGCGCCTGGAACTTTCTCTCCAGCCAGCTCCTAGATGGGACTTGTTTTCCCTCCAGCAATAGGTGGATAGGGCATGGGACCTTCTCCCCACTCACCTTAATGGGACAGGCATGGGGACTTTCCCTCTCCACACACCCTATCTATGGGGCATGGGACTTTACTGGAATATGGGGTCTTCCCCCCCCAGCCGGACCCTCTAGTTGGGCAGGGAACTCCCCTTTCCTCCATCGGCCGGGTGGGGCAGGGTCCCTCTCCATTGTGGAGGGGCTGGTGCGCCCTGCCCTCTGCAAGGCGCCCGGAACCGTGCGCGCCTCTCTGGGCTTTGGAGGCCGGCTGGGCGGAGGAAGCCGGGTCCCTCCCCCGGCCGCTGTCACCGAAGCTGAGCCCGGCCCATCTCCCTCCCCTTCCCTGCAGCCCGGAGCTCCTCACCCCAACCGCTTCCCGCTGGGCTAGGGGTGAGGGGCGGGGAGGGGGGGGCGACTCAGCTGCGGCGGCTGTGAGAAGATCCGCCCTAGAAGAATAAGAGCGAGGGAGTGCGGAAGGCAGCGAAAGGAGAGATACCGACCCCGTCGGGCCGAGGAGGAGGAGAAGGGCCAGGCTGAGCGTGGGACCGGGGAAGGAGGGAGGGGAGGAGAGACGCTCCCCCTTCTTCTCCAAGCGCCCAACTTTGCGCCAGGCAGGCAGGGGCGCACAGCACCCTTCCCAGTAGGGGGGCCCGGGAATCCAGGCACCAACCTCTCCTCCCCCTACCCCCTGGACAGTGACTATTTCCAAATAAATCCGAGGGAAGCCGGGAGCGAACCATGAAGGCGGCGGTGGACTTGAAACCCACCCTGACCATCATCAAAACTGAGAAGGTGGATGTGGATTTCTTCCCTTCCCCGGGTAAGCTTGCCGGCGGCTGCCTCCCACCCCCACCGGAGCTAGGAGCGGGGGTGTCTGTGGCGAGGGAGGGGGGTAAGTTTCACGGCTGGATCCTTGCTCTTGGAGGCGGGGTGGGGTGGGGTGGGGTGGGTTAATATATTGTATCTGGTCTGTGCGCTCTGATCCTGGCTCTGGTTAGTACTTTTCAGGGCTGCAGCCTTAGGTCTGTGATCTTGGCTTTTTTTTTTTTTTTCGGGGGGGGGGGGGGACACGGGGTTAATTTCACTGCTGGAGCCTTTGGTCGCTGATTCGGGATCTCTGGTGCTTGGGATTCCTTTCACTGCTGGATCTGTGCCGGGAGATGCCTCGCCTGCACTGTGGGACCACTGGGCCTGGGAAGGCGATCCCAGGGGCATGTTGTCGCGGCAGTCGGTCTCTAGCTGAAGTTCATTGGGAGGGTTGGCTGCGGCTCTGTTGCATTGCGGCCCCTTAGGATCTGTTTGACCAGGTTCTAAGATTCTTGTCCCCTGGGATTCATGAGAATCTTTCCCCTCGGTGCAGTTTATTTTTGCAGCTGTTCTTTTAGGAGGTGGGAGATGGGGGTAAAATATTTGCCTTGCGAGTTTTGCAAAATGTGTGGGCTGAAATTGTAACCACCCCTCCACTTCCCCCCTCCCCCCCAACTTTTATTGTAACGGGATTTGCTGCAGGCGACCTCTTCCCTTTCCCCTCCCTCCCTCGTAACTCCCTGTATACAAGAATCCAGAAACGCATTTAGGGAAGATGGGGATAAAGCAACATGCTCTGATCTCGGATCAGTTGTAAGACTGTTTTATTGCCGACACGAATGCTTCTCTCACGTGGTTCTCCCTTCTCTAGATGGTTTGTTCTACTTAGCGAGGGACAACTGACTAAGGAGAGATTTGGAGAAGGGGAAGAAGCTTTGATGACTTTTACACAGAGAAACCACCTCTCTCCCTCATTCAAATATTCGAGCGGTTGTATTACTGAGGCAGTTCTTAGTGCCTCACACAAGATCCTGGAAATATCTTGTGCCTACCAAACCCCGAGCCTAGCATGTGGGCCCATCAGCAGACCTGTTAAACATTTAAACCAGCGAGCATTGCTGCGGCTGTTGCTTCTCTCTCTTTCCCTGGAGAATGTGTGTGTTGGGAGGGGAGCTGATGTTATCTTGAGAGGGTGTTTCAGTAACATGTTGCTCTGTGTTTATTGTTACCCGCTATAAGCTGAGCTACTGCTTTCTGTGGTTAACACTAATAGTTCAGTCTCTGCCATAATAAGGGCTGCTGTTCTCAGTCTAACCTCATTTAACTTGCCTGTCTGTCCCCCAACGCTCAAGTAACTTCCATTTCAGCTTTTGCTGGGGGAGAGTGTAGGTCTTCAATCATGAAAGGGCCTGTGGCAAAAACTTTTCCATCTAGGTCCAAAGACTGGGGTAAGCTCAGCCCCATAGCTCCTCTCCATTGCTAGAGTAGTGGCAAGATCTCCCGTTGACTGAAATTGGCGTCTCTGGCTTTTGTAGGGTACCAGTGTAATGAATAAATAAACCAGTCGGAGAGTTCTGCATTTCTTGGTCAATTATTGAGTTTCTAGGAAATCCAGTCTGGGCTCTGTTCCTGCCAGTTGACGTGCTTTCAGACTGCATGTGGGAAATGAAGTGACAGCTGACAGCAGAAATACAAGGGGCCAGCAATGGATTAGTGGTTAGCATACCAGCTTGTAGTTTATCTCTGCATCAGATCAGCTTGTCTGGAGATAGCTACCATAAATCAATACATGTTTAGGTTGCACAACGTCACATGTAAGTGCAGGCATCCATGTATATGCAGCCTGATTATTCAAAGGCAACTTCAGTGGAAATTTGCAGATGCTCAGCACCTCTGGCAATCAGACCAGTGATGTTTATGGCCCTGTAATGTTGTGACACTGGGTACAAATCTCAAAAGCACCTAAGTCCCATTTTCAGAAGTAATTTAGGCACTTAAGGGTCTAAGTTTAATTGAAAGCTCCTAATGGCTAGAGTTTTAAAGGTATTTAAGCATCGAAAGATGCAGATAAGCACCTAGTGGAATTTTCAGAAGTGGTGACGCAGGTTTGGCGCCTAATTTCTACTGATTTCGGTGGGACTTCGGCCCTCTTTTGAAAATCCCAATCTGCATCTTTAGGTGCCTAAAAACATTTAAAAGTCTGGCCCGGCGTCACCTTTGACATTGTTAGCCATTTATGCCTACTTCTGCAAGCTCTGGTTAGGAGAATGTTAAACAAAAGATTATTCCCATGTTTAAGGAACAAGGTTACTTTGTCTGCAAGATAAAGGCAGGGAGATATGATGAGCAGAAGTATCTGAATTTACTGGGGATATTTGTATGGAGGGACTGGGGGATTTATTTTGTCTCTCTACCCATACTAAGGTGTCTGTTTAAATTTTAACATCTCCTGGCACTAGCCAGTGACAGGCTTCTTTGCCATTTGCCCAATTCTGCTCTGCACCCATTCAATAGTTTTGGGATTGATGGAGTTCCATGCAGGTAAGGTGAGAGCAGAATTCTGCCCTGCTCAGGTTGTCTGGTGCTGTTTGGAAAGAGAACTTTTTTCCCATAGGTTCTATTAAGCTGAGTGGCTTTTCTGTACATTAACAAGCCCATTAAAGTTTAAACCTGATTCTTCCTGTGCATTTGCGGACTGCAGGCATTTTTTTAACAGCTGACCCCAAGTACAAACTTCGGCCGAAAGAACACTAAAAAATTAGACTACTTCCTATTGTGTGTAGTTCCCGTTGCTTCTGTTTTGGTGGTTGTACTATTCCTGTGAGCCAAAGTCAGTGTTGTCAATTAGGCGGCTTAACCCTCCCCCTACCCCCCCACAACTTTTAAAAGAAAAGTTGAAACTTTCCTTTCTGTAGTTTAATGAATGTCAAGATCATGGGGTGGGGCTCGGGACTGCCGTCTCTGGAAGCTGATGGTGCTCTGTCCGATGAACCTTAGACTCCCTCCGAGGCTGCCAGCAAAGGTGACAGTGTTTTGGGATACGGATGCTTGCCTCACTAGGAATGGATGGAGACCAGCAACTCCTTTCCAATAGGACAACGAACACCGATAGTGTCAACTTTTGGTCACTGCTGAACAAGGTATCAGTCCCTGACCCATCTAGTCTTCCTTCCTGATGTTTTTGCCTTCTGTGAGTCACCCTGTTATCTGACGGCTTAATTGTATACAGTGAGAATTGCTGCAGTCTTAGTTTATTTCAGTGCATCAACAGTGTTGAATATGCCAGGTGCCTGATGCTCTTGTAAAACAATGAAGATGCATGGGCTGGGCTGATAGCCCGGTAAAGCTCTTCCCACCTCTCACTTCCTCTCTCCCTTCCCCTGGAATAAAATCTTGCTCCCCTGTTCAACCCACCTTCATTCAGGAAAGTTAGATGGGACGTGTAGCACACCCAGACATTTTAAAAGTAATGTGGGTTGCCTTTGACCAAGGGGTGCAAAGTTGTATGAAACTTTCCAAAATGAGATCCAGGCCTTGTTGCCAACATGTGTGTGTGAGATGAGAAGTTGACTCAGATACCAGGGTGATGGGCATCTGTATAAGAACCTAGTTAGATAGGTAGATGTTGCATGTTAAGTGGGTTATCAGAGTAATAATTTAATACATGGTTTGAATGTACAGTAGAACCAGGTTAAATTCCAAATCCCTAACTAGCCTGCAGGGTGTACTTGGCAGGGCAAAGTTTGCCAGCCATTCTATAAAAGGTGGGACACAGCTAACCAGTTTTTTTTTAAAAATAATATTGAAATTGGTAAACCCTGCCCTAGGTGCATCCCTCTACATGCAGCAGCTCTGCAAACGCTGACCTGGCCTCTGTGGTTAGAGTAAAAAAGCCACTTGGCAGCCCTGGCTGAAAGCTGGGGACGTGTATTGGAACTCAGAGAGGAGTTCATTTCTCCCTAATGAACTCTGTGACTTGTTGCCCTTGGGGTTTTCCACAGGTGACCGAGCAGCAAGACAATAGAACATTAAAATGGGGAGAGATTGTGGCCTGATTCTCCTCCTGCTCTTCCCAGTTTGAGGTGGGTGTTGTGCTGAGTGGACTTGCTCCTCATTTACACCAGAAGAAGAATCCATCTCTTTGTGGGCGGTGTAACAAACACTGTGTGGGAGCGCTGTCATGACATTATTTCTCATGCATATTCCCGAGTCCTGTAACCTTGAGACTCATTATTTCCACTGGATCACGCAGGGGTGGCATCTTCATGATAGATTTTTATCTGGGAGAGCCCTTCACCTGGTTTATAGGGTAGGGATGAGATGGGCTCAGGTTCTTCAGCAAGATTACGGTTAGGAAAGGGGAAGTGGAACGCTTCTATGTGGTATCTAATCCAGTGCAACATGTGAGGGGGCTTTGATCATCAGCATTTGGACATGGGGCCAAGATGCATCAAGTGGCTTAACTCTTCACTGGCAGGGTCGCTTCCTTCTGTTCTCCCCTCTTTAAAGGCAAAAGCAATCTAGTGACCTAGCCAAGTAATTCAGGGGCTTTCCAAATGAAGGAAATCCTCCCGTGAGCGCACATGTGCTATGCATGTCTACACTGCCTTCTCTAGCAGGATCTCAGGGTGCTTTGAAAGTATGAATGAATGGACCTTCACAACACCCCAGAGTTTAGTGTTCTGATCGCTATTTCCCAGGTGGGGAAACTGAGGCACAGCAAAGCGACAGTGATTTGGTGGTGCAGAGAGTCTGCGGCAGGGCTGTGAATAGAAATAGGGAGGTCTGGCCACCAGGCCTGTTGCCTACAAGACCATCTTTCATCCCTTGTAAAATGCAATGTTTACCCTGCTTCCTCTAGCAAGTGTAACAGGAACACCTTCACGCACAGGGCCTGCTACGTGCACTCTGAGGCTAGGGCAGGTGAATAAGCGGGGCAGTCTCATTCAAGGGGAGCCATCTGACTGGCCTAAGGGAAGAACACTGGCATTGCTGTAGCTACTCAGAAGAAAGCTATTCCTGAATTGCTCTTTAGGCCTGCGGAACTTTTTTCCATCCACTTACCACTCCTGCAGAAATAAAAGGTGTGGAGGGAGGGAGGGGAAAAGATGGGGCTTGAGGGTCCAGATCATTGGCTATGATCAGGCAGTGCACCGTAGGGTCTTGGATGTACTCCAGAATCTTAAGCACTGGCTGCATTCCCTTCAATGCACATCGCAGCAGAATCTGGGAACTAAAGGTACCTGCTCCAGAACTGGGAGCATCCCTTGGGAGGAGGCAATTGCTCAGATAGATGAGCGGGTGGGTAGGTGGGAGGAAGGGAGGAGGGGCAATAACTTTAGGGGAAGGGAGCAGATTTTCTTGCCCCACAGGCTGCTAACAAAGTCAGACCTGGTTCCACATCATATACTCCTGTCATCCTTGGGCAGGGCTGTCCCATTGGGCTGCTCTCTGGATCCACAGCATCCTTTGTTTCCCTACTGATTTTAAGGGACTTTTTCTTTTTGGTCTTCTACCTCCTACTTACAACATCTTTCATCCCCATGCACTGTACTGATCACCAGTGCTCAAATGCAGCCACCAATAGGGATGAAGCACCGTCATGGTCTCTTTGCTTCTAGTTATTCTATGACAATTTCCTTATTATACCTTGGTATTATTATTTGTATTATAATAGTGCCTAAGGAGCCCAATTGAGACGAGGACCCCATTGTGCTAGGTGCTGTCCGCACACATAATGAGAGACTTGTCTTTGCCCTGAAGAACATGCACTATAAGCCAACAAAAGGTGGGCAAAGAAACAGTGGTGGTGACTTTTCTGAGGTCACACAGCAGAGGCAGGATTAGAACTCGGGTCTCCTGACAGATAGGCCAATGAACTACTCGCTATACAGCACTGCCAGAAATAAAAGGACCTGTGGATAATGGTATTTGCAAATGATCAGCAGGTGAAGGTATTCACTCCAGAAGTGCATTGCAAATTGTCTCCTTATGGTACTGTGCGAATAAGTAGCAGCAGTGACATGTGGTGTCTTGACTCATTAGTAATAATTTAATATTACATATCTATCATGTAAGGTAGTTTGGGGTGGCAGTAGCTACCAGTGAAGTGCTTCACTATTGTATACAAGAGAGGCTCCGTAGCATCAGGTTTAGCTCTTACCTTACCATAATGTGGTCTTGGGACTGGAAACATGAGAGGACTTTGGCCTAGGTTTTTAAAGGTATTCAGGTACCTAAAGATGCAAATAGAGACAATTTTTAAAAGTGCCAAAGCAGGTTAGACGCCTGACTCCCATTGGATAGTTTGATTATGTTTTCTCTGTGTTGCAATTTATTTAACTGTAAAACATCTGTCTGCAAAGGAGAACGGCAGTCAAAAGGATTGTAATGTGGGAGACACCATGTGAAATGATGTTTGTACTTTATTTCTTGTCCTTCATTTAAATAGTTACCTAGAATAATAGGGCATATTTTGCTTTAGGGAAAACAGAACAATATTTCCGGTCCAGGGGAGCAAAACCAACCTTCCGTTCTTGCACTTGGCAATGCTTTATGTCAGAGAACTCAGATAAACCATGTAATATCTGTGCAATTACAATGTAATTACATGGAGCATCCTCCAATTTGCCATGCCATTTCCATGTGCTGTATGTAGATGGACAAACTTTATAAAATAAAGGACGAATAAAGTATCATTTTGGTCTGTTGCTTTTCAGCTCTCCACGGAGAGAGAGTGTTTGCAGTCAAGTTTCAAGTTTCATGACAGGCATTGCACGCTGATAGCTGACTGCTGGCGGTTATACAGCAAAGTAGCTGGGGTTTGCATGTTCTCTGCCTGGAATAGGACAGGCTGATATTTACAAGGAAACCAGCTAAAAGAAATGTTTCTGTAAAAGACTAACTGTCACTCTGATCTGGCAGATCTGCTTTCCATCGTCAGGCTTGGTACAAACCAGTACTCAAGTATAGCAAGACAACTATATTACATGAGAAAAGATGCTCACATGTGTAGTGCAGGCATCTGTAAACCACTTCTGTGTCTGTCTCACTGGTCCAAGAGAAAAACCCTCTTGCCTGAATTGGGGCAAATTTGTCACAGGATTGTAAGGATCCCAAATCCAAGGCAATGCATATTTTTAAAAGGTTCCTCACTGCATTGGCCAGCAGTTCACTCAGACTAGTTTATTCTACTTCAAATACCTTATCTAAGAAGATATAGTGTTATTATGGCAAGTGATTGCCCTCCTCCTGCCCATGGCAATTCAGAAGGGCAATTCAAAGTTAGCACTGTTGTTAAAATTGCCTGGATGAACTGCTGTGCTACAGGAGAGGACCAAAATCTCCATAGTTGTACCAGTTTGGCTGCTTGCAAGACAACTGTCCAACATTCCTTATACCTGGGAACAGAATCGCTTGCCACTGATATTCCAGAATTTTAGATGCCTTGGGATCCAATCCTGCTTGCACTGATATCTGTGAACAGACTCCATTTATTTAGGCACCAGCCCTTACTCAGGGCAGTTAAGTTAAAATCCAGCCCCAAGGGCATGTTCCTAGGGATTGATATGGCCCCCATTGGCTCAGTATCTGAGCACCTCCCAGTCTGGAAGGGATTTATCTTCACAACACCCGTGTGAGGTAGGGCAGTGCTGTTCTTGCCCAGATCCTCAAAGGTATTTAGGTGCCTATCTCCCATTGAAATCTTTAATTCTAAATACCTTTAAAGAACTGGGCCTCAGCCTCTTTGTGCCTCAGTTTCCCAACTGTAAAATTGAACCTGAGTCTCCCGAGACCTCCATTAATGCACTAACCATTGGACCACCCTTCCTCCAGCTCTGTCTGCTTTACAAGTCAGAAGATAACTCCCCCACCAACCATCAAACTTTCAGCTCTGCAAGTGCTGCCTGGGATCTGAAAGCCAAGCTGTGGGTCCCATTTACCTTCACGGATACAGATCCAACAGCCAGAATTTCAGAGGAAAGCTCTGCTGCTGGAGACAGAATGGCAGAGCCCCACTTTCCTCCGGCCGTTTCTGTCTTGCTCAGACAGCTACTCAGGGAGCAGGTGTGCGCTGAGTAAGAACATACCTCTTTTAAAACCAGCAGAGTTTTCTGACTCACACTCACATCACACTAATGGTGTCCTCCATTCTCAATAGGTTGGATGCTACTGAAGGGCTAAGGCGGAGCATGAGCAGCCTGGGTGTCAGTCTCAGGGTTGGTGGAAGAGGAACCTTTGGGGTTTTTTTTTCTTCACCACTTTGCCTGGATTTTTGTGTTTCTTTGTGCAGCCAGATGGGCAGAGGTCTGGTTTAAAGAAAATATATTCTAGCTTATTGAGCTGCAGGGAGGTGGCTTAGGGAGCTAAGCATCTGGTTTGCTGAACCTCCCTATCTTGAAACTACAGGTGTGAGTTCTCCCAGAGGCATTCTAGCCTTTTATTGTTCTGAGCTAGCCAGTTGGAGTTCCAGGTGTACTGGGTCATCAGCAGGGTTTGAACCATGAACCTGTGGCATGGACCTGAACCACCTGAGCAAGTGAAAGAACTCCTTTAACCGCTAGTAGTAGTAGTAGTCTCTTATCCTCTGGTGGACCAGCCACTAGGGTGGCACCTATCCTATACTCATCTGGTGTGAACCGCATGGAGTTTACTATGTTTGGCTTTTTGTGGCAAGGCCTTAAAAGCTGAGCTCCTGCCTGCTCATCATCAGTATTACAGATCCCATGGTCCTTTTGCAAAGGGATCGACCCCACCATCCTTGGAGTGCATTTTCCATCCATCCCACTGCTGTCACAGTGTGCTCTGTGACATCTGTTTGCTTTCCCCCACCCCAGAAGTGGCTGCATTTCAGTTATGGTCCTTAACATCAGCCTCTTTTGGTGGGTGGGGGGAATGGGAGTCAAGTATTAGAGACTGGAACTGGGCATCCTGCCATGGGTTATTTTTCACTTCTGTTTCTGAGCGGGGTTGAGCCAAAAGAAGGGGAAGGAGGTTTGTCTCTTTTTACCCTGTCAGGTGGCAACCAGTGCCAGGTGGGCAAATTGCCTGACTTCCTCAGAGACAGATGCCCAGTCTGTGAATGACACACACCTCTGAAATTCTCTACCCCTTGACTACGTGCACCAACTAACCCCAGCGTCAGGGACAAGCCGCTCAAGGCAGCTTCTAGATCCAGGGCATTTAACGTAACGTCCATTGAAGTCAATGGCAAGATTCCCACTGATTTCAACGGCTGTTGAATTGGGCCCTTTGCCATCAGGTGCAATGAACATTTCTCTGGCTGCTTCCAGTCATTGTCTGGGCTGGCTCACAAGCAATTTCATTCCACGGCTGGAGCTCAGCCGTTCATCCACTCACCCTCAGTGTTTTCCCTTACGCCCCCCCGTCTGGTTCGCTGTTCTGCAGGGCTTACCAAAATCAAATCTTACATCCTTTAAGTGGCCGAGGGCCTGATCCTGTGCCCACTGAAGTCAACGGCCGTCCTACCTATTGATCAAGCTGTATTATTGTCAACAGCTTCCTTTCTGAGGCCCTGTGCTGCAGTAAGCTGTGTGTATGGTACCTGCGTGGAGCTGCTCTTGGATGCAAGGTGCTGCTCGCTCAGATCCAGCGACAGGACCAGGCCCTAGCTCTCCAGATTTGTAACATGAGGTATTTGGGCCTGGTGGGGCACAAGGCCAGATCCACAATTGGTGCAAATCAGCATAGCTCCATTGAAGTCAGTGGGACTACGTCGATTCCCCCACCACCTGGGATCTGGCTCTATATCTCAGCCCCTTTGTTCCTATTCCGTGACTAAGCTGCTCCCTGCCCTGTGGGATTCTTTTTTTTTTTTTTCCCTTGTGTCGTTTATAATCTTCCAAATAGATACAGAGAGAAATTTGTCTGCCGTGCTGGCCAAGAAGACTCCAGTTTTGCTGGCGTTGGGCCATGCTTACATCCACGCTCAAAATACTGCTGGCGAAACAATAAATATTTATTGATTCTTTAGCAAGAGCCCGCAGTTTTCCCAGGTGCAGTGGGATTTTTGGGGGGCCGCTCAAGTTCTAATGAGGCTGAATTTCTGGTGCACCCGCCTGCCTTGCTGGATTTTTCTAGTATTTATTTTTGGCTCTGCTTATCACGAAACTGTGGTCCGACTCCGCTGTTTCCAACAATAATAGCGGTATGTTAATGTTGGCTACTAAGAGAGCCTTTACTGCTGCCCTGTGTGAGACGATGCATTCAGGATTGCCTAGCTGCTGTGTTTACACCTGTGTCTCAACTGGTGCAAATCCAAGCTGAGTTCATTCTAGTGTACTTGCAAATGGTGAGAATTCAGAGCCCAGCTCTGCAGACACTTAGACACCAAGTCATTTTACTCTAGTGAGTAACTGCTCCCCCAGTGGGAATACAAAGTTCACAGTCTGGCCCGGAGAGACGTAAAAAAATAAAATTGGCCACCGAGTTGGCTGTTGTTTAAACCACTGATGGGCCCCAAGTTCTTATCGAGATCCCACTCTCCCCAGATTTCAAGAGCATTTGGATCCGGGGGGGTGGGGGGTGGGGAGGCAGATGTTTTGTTCTCAGCATTTGAATGTTGCGTTTTGCAGACAAGAACTGTACCTTAAGAGTTTGTACATGTAGGTGATGCTAAGTTATATGTGAATTCTGGTGGCTCTTAGCTCATTTAAAATATGGCTGCTTGGTATAATCAGGGCTTCAGAGCTTGGGGTCCAGGTAGATGTGCAGAAGTTTGGAGGTTTATTCCAAATGTACAGAGGCCCCCAAACCCTCCGGCCTCCAAACAGCCTCTTTCCTCTACATGTATCCCTACCTCCAGTATTCTCTTGGCATGGGGCAGGGTTATCCGCTCTGGCCTCTGTAGGTGAAAATGCTAGATCTCTGTTCCCCTTCTCTGATGTCTTCCCTCCTCGCCACTCCACTTCTCAGAAGGCCTTGAGGGTTTGCCCATCTTTCTCCCTGCTGAGGATGGAGGAGGTTTAGTATTTACCCCATTTTTGTCCTCTGTCCTATGTGTCCCCCATCTCCCGTGGTCTCAGCATTGGCCCTAGTTGACCCTGTGTAAAAGCGTCTCCTGGTGCTGTTCTGCCCTGGGGTTGAGCAGGGCTGGGGCAGTAGCTTGATTCCCCCCGCCCCTCAGTGTAGTGATAGTTTCATGGTTAGTCCATTTCATCTGAGGATCTCCAGGCACCTTGCAAATTAGGCCTGAACACCTCTAAAACCTGTGAGACAGGCTCAACTTTACAGATAGAGAAACTGAGGCAGGGAAGCTAAGTGACTTGTCTGAAGCGGAGTCAGCAGCAGAGCCAGGATTAGAACCCAGGAATCCTGACTCTCAGTCCCCTGTTCCAACCACTAAATCGCTCCTGTAATACCTGCAGATGTAGAGCTCTTTATCACAGGACAGTCCGTGCTCTACGAATGTTACAAGAAGGAAAGATATGCATGCACTCGCAGGGGTGAATCAGTGTTTACTGGCTAGACACGCAGCTAATCTCGGATTGGTTCTTGGCCAGGGAGCTTGTATCTGTGCCCCATACAAGACTTAGTGTGTCTGTGGGGTGGAGTGCTGGCGTATACTCTCTCTTGGGATTTGAGCCTGCAACTCTCCCTACACACGGCAAAGGGAAGAGATTCCCAGATGGTAGACACTGACGGGGGTGGCTTGGAAATGTCACACCGGCACCCAAACTCTGCAAGGCGTTAGTGGATTGTTAAGGAATCAAATGCTTTTTCGTATGTGGAGGGGCTTACATTGGCTCCATGTGGATTATGTATGTTGTAGCACTTTCCCAAAGGGTGATGGCACAGTTAGGAATTTGGGTTTGAATGAGAGAACCCAGATGCCGTGCCAAAAACCCAAAAGCCCCTCCCCCACTATCCCAGCTCCAATTCGTGTTTCAAATATTTGCACGGAGGACGTGTTTCCAAGGAGTCTGTCAGATGTACGTGGAATGTGCGTATCGACCTCGTCATGAGATGCCTGGGCGAGCCATGCACACCCTGTCCTGCTAATTTTAGCCTCTCGGTACCCTGCTGCCCCCACTTTTCTATCTGAGCATGAAAGAGTAAAGTGATGACAAACAAGTTAAAGCGTAAAGTGGGGTGACTGAACTAAGCTGAGACTTTGCATTCTGAAAGCCTACGCCTGCACTAAATTGCATTCAGTGGGAGTTTTGGTGTTAACTTCAGCACGTTTCAGTTCCGGCCCTTCTCTAGCACATCCTATCAAAGGGTCTCCAAGTGCTTGATTAACTTAGGTTCCATGAGACAAGGAATCAGTATTGCACTTTTATGGGGAAACTGAGCTACCTAGTCTCATCCAAGGTCACTGTGCAGGTCTGTAATAGAGCTGGGGACAGAACCCAGAGGTGCTGGTCTCCAACCACTGTGCTTAATCTCAAGACCCTCTTTCCACTCTCCTGCTCAGTCTGGTGCAGTTATATATACTGCCTTTGTCCATCCACAGGGTAGAAAATGGGCACAGAGGTGTAACATCAGAGCAAGGCAGCAGGGGTAGAGCTGCTCTTGAGTTGCATATTAAATTATTATTTTTAAATGTACCATCACCACCCATTTTTGCTTCTCTTGGTATTTTCCTTGACAGCTGAATTGAAACAACAGTATTAAAACCTCTCTAGCAGACTCCTTTGTAGTTACAAGGGAGGACAGGCTGCATTTGGCTGTTGGGACTGGCAATTTTGGCATCCATGAGAATTTTGGCATCAAGCATGCTAGTCAATATAATTAACAGTTAATTTTTGTATGCACCACTGCCCTCTATTGGCTGGAATCTGATTTGCTCAATTGTGTGTCATAGGCCCTACACTGCTTGCAATTAACAGAGCTTCTGTTGCAGTCTGCACTGTCAGGGGCTGTGGATTTGAAGAAGGAGAAGCTGGATTCTATACCCCTTGGTGCCATGAAGGTGGGAGTGGCTAATGTACAGCACAGTGGCCGCTGGAAGCTCCTACATGGTGATGGGTTTGGTACGATAACCAGAGCTATTGAAAAATGCCTGCTTGACTCAGATGAATGGTTGATGGGAAAACGTGCTGTTTTGGTCAAAATTTTAGAAATGACCCCCCCCCTCCGTATTTTTGGTTTTCGGTATCAAGGTTTCGTTTTCAAAAATTGAATGTTTTTATCCAAAACTGAAAATCATTAGCTTTCAGAACCCCCCCACTTTTTTGTTACTGTTTTTCCAAAGAAAAGGCAGAAAAATGTAATGAGAAATTTTGAAAGGAGGGAAAAAAAAATGAGTGTGAAAAAGAACGCACTTTCCAAACAACTCTAATGAGAACACTCAGCGCTTTGTCTCGAAAGCGTCAGATGGGCGTCAACTGCTGCGTTCTCAGAACAACTGTGTGAGATCAAATAGGAGAATTATTCATGGTTTCACCACAGAGGGCATTACTTCTGGAGGGTAGGAGCGAGGAGTCCTGGCTCCCAGACCTGTGCTTAGACCCTCAGTTCTCTCTTCTGGAGTAAAATACACCTCTCTTGTGGGCTTGTTTCATCTATGAAGTTAGATGCAGAGGAATGAGCTGCTAGCATCCCAGCGATACATCCTGTTCCTGGTACCTGGGTACCTCAGCATCGTAGTCCGGGTGTTCTGCAGTCATGCCAGGAAAGCTTCAGCTTCCTACATAAGCAGAGAGGTTTTGGAGCTGCCATGGTAGCTGTGGCCCAGCAGGGCTGTTAGTCACTGGTGCTATTTTCCATCCCTCTAAGGAGCTTCAGATTTGAAGCCTGCTCTAACTCTTTAAACATGAAAGGCCCGGGTCGTGTGTGAGTTTTGCCTTCGAGCTAGATGACTCTCCCTTGTTGTTCCCACTTTCAAGCAGCTAGACTCTGCATTATGGGGCCTGTATGGATCCTATAGAACGACCTTGCAGTCTGTCAGGCTGATCTAGCCACTGTGCAAATTGGTTACATTAACGTGCTTCAGAAGAGAGGGAGAAATGAGTGGGGACAGGGAGGTTCCATCACTCCACAACTTCCTATCCTCCCGTTTCTGATCCATTCCCTGGATCCATCCATATTGGAGGGGGGCTGACCCGAGCGGCGTGAGCCATTCTGCGTCTCCAGTCTGTAATCGAGGGCTGCTTCTTGCCTCTGAAGTCTGCTGGCTGCAAAGAGCAAACGCTGATTGAAAGCCAGAATCTGGCCTCGGGATATAAAAATACAGGGGGAAAATAAAGCAGGAGGGTGTGGAAGGGGGTGGGGAGGAGATAGTGTGTCTTTAAACAGCTGGGTGCGAGTGTGTGTAAATGTGCTCGCTAATCCAGTGACTAATTCAGTGTATTACAAAGCAGCAGCTAGCGTGCTGCCAAGTCAGGGCTGTATCCTCGTCTGACTGAGTGCGCAAGGCATGAGGAGTCATAACGCCATGCTTGCACTCGTTCCCCCTCTTTCATCTCATCCTGCGCTGATGTGGAATGCCCCCCACCACCACCAACCTGTCAATTTATTTACTCATCTGGAGGGTAGAGCCAGGCTGTCTCTTGAGTCAGCAGCGCCCGGCCAATGGGAGCTGCCAGAGCAAATTCCAGGGAAGAAACAATCTCATGACTTGTCTCGGAAAAGATTGTTCCAAAAAGATCCCCTTACGGTCACGGAGCTCTTTGTGCTCCTGCCTTCGTCAGAGCCCTTATGAGACTCACGATTTCCCAACCTCTGGGGTCCTGAGCCAAGCCAGGCTGTGGGAGCTGCTGGCTGCTTCTTGCTTGGCAAGATTGTGTACTCAGAGACCCAGGCGCTCGAGGGCCTGGAGCCGGGAGCCTGACCCAGGGTTCGGGGCCTGGAGCCCTGCCCAGAGTTTGAATTCGGGTTTTGCTTTTGGTCCTTCATCTTTTTTTGCCCTGTGGTTTGTAAACCTTTTCCTCACCCCGACACTGATTCACCTTTTAGATTCCTGTTTTCTCTAGCCCCAGGGAAGCCAGCACTCCCTCTCAGGGACTGGCTGTCTCTGAGCCCTGATCAGCTGGACTGGCCCAGCGAGGGCACTGTGTATTGTATTTATGTTTTCCCTGTCTCTTTCCTCTCTCCCCCTCTCTGCCACTGTCCCTTTCTGTTCAGTTTCACCCATTCTCCGGCTCTCTGCCTCGGCCCCCTCCCCAGCTTCTCAGTGGGTTGCCCCTCCCGTCTCGCCCCACTCTCTTTCCCCACAGTTGCTCCTGAGCAGAATGTCACCCCAACAACATCCCCTTTTGAGGCAAACTTTCAGCTGACTTCAGTGAGGGTAGGAGTTTGTTCATTTCAGGCTTAACTGAAGGGAAAGAAACGAGACGTCTGCCATAGCAGGAAAAGCCTGGCATACTCTGTTTCCCCGAAAGCACGATCACGAGACCTGCAACGCACGGCCTGCCTTGACCCAGAGAGTCTTTTATTGACTTCAGTGGGTTTGGATCAGGCCCGTGACCCAGATCTTTGCCAGAAGTTTTGAGTTGCGCGGACTGGCTGAGAGGCAAGGTGGCTGCAATGTCTTTCCATGCATCAGTGTTGGTGAAGGGTGCTGTGCGGACAGCCCTGAGATTTGAAGTCCTTTCTCTTCTTGTGTAGTATTTGGAGCACTTAGGAGCCCAAGTCATGGCAAGGGACCCCATTGTGCTAGGTGCTGTACAAACCCAGAAAAAAAGAACCGCCCCCACCCCAAGGCACTTACAAACCAAGTGTGAGACAAGGTACTGGAAGTGGACACAAACAGACGGGGAAGTACAGGGAAACAATGAGAGAACATGGGTCACCATGACGGGCAGCAGCGTCCACACACCAGCAGCCTCCCTGTCCTCTATCCACAGATCCAGCACAGGCGTGCAAGCTCCATGGCTCCACTTGCCATTGTGATCTGGAGGGAACTGCTGGCATCGCCGTGGCAGTGCTACCTTTTGTGATAGGGACACATTCGTAGAGTTTAAGGTTAGCAGGGACCATCGTGATCATCAAATCTGACCTACAGCTCATTGCAGGCCAGAGAGCCTCCCCCACCTGTAATAGACCCTTAATCTATGGCTGAGTCACTGCTGTCCTCAAATCACGATTTCAAGACTTCAGGTTACAGAGACTCCAGCATCGATACTAGTTTAAAGCTGCAAGGGACCTGTGCCCCATGCTGCAGAGGAAGATGAAGCCCCCCAGGGTCTCTGACTGTCTGGCTGGGGGGAAAATTCCTTCCTGACCCCAAATATGATGATCAGTTAGACTCTGAGCATGTGGGCGAGACCCACCAGGCAGATACCTGGGAAAGAATTCCATGTAGTAACGCAGAGCCCTCCCCATCTAATGTCCTCTCATCGGCCGTTGGAGATATTCGATGCTAGCAGTCGCAGACCAGCTACACGCCGGAAGAAGCTGGACTGCGGCCCCTCAAATCCCCCCTCCCCAATCTCACATAAGCCATGAGATGGTGAGAACTTTCAGTAGCTATAGACCTGACGTCACATGATGAGCTAGAGGTGACAGGATCCATTGCCCGTGGCTGATCGCCTGAGCTATCCGAGCTGAACCTCACCATGGGCGCTTACAATCCGCTGAGGATTCCCTGAGTCCCTTTGGCAAGGACCTCCGGACCCCAAGTAGCCAAAGGACATGCCCCCCCCCAAAAAAAAATGCCACTTGGCCAAAGCGGCCACAGTCAATCAGCCCTTTCACCGTCTGCTTCTGCCGGGGAAGGCTTGGGGCCAGACTGGCTGTAATTCTTTAACAGCTTGCAAATGCTGCGTGCTGCATCCTGAGTGTACCTCCAACTCTCCCCCTTTGCTTCGAGGCTCAGCCTGCCTGAGAGCCAATCCGAGGGCCCTCAGCCACTTTGATTTAATCCCACTACACCCCTCTCCCCCCCCCGCTTTCCCAGCTGTCCATCGAGAGAGCGAGGAGGAGGCTGGGAAGTGATGTAATCCCCGCCCGGAGTCATTCATGGAATGGACCCTCATCCAGGCCTTTGGCTCTGCAGCTGGGACAAGCACGGCTCTCAGGGCAGCCCTGTGGGAAGGAACATGTCTCTGGCTGCCTTCCACAGCTCACTCCCACCTCCTCCTCTTCCCTGTGTTTGCTTTGTCCCATCCCTGGCAGGAAATCAGGGCTAGCAAAGGCCTTTCATGGCCTATCTGGTGCATCCCTCTAGCCCAGGGGTCGACGTGGCCTTGTTTCCCCTTGGTGGGGTGGTCACAGCAGGTCAGCTCCCTGCAACTTGGCAGACCGGGTGCCTTGCCTGGTGGCTGCATCGTGTGGTCCTAAAGGACAAGACTGGAAGGACGATGGTGGTGCAGGCTCAGGAACCCTTTGTTGTGGCAGCTGTCTGACAAGTGCCTTCCGGGGACGGGAGGACTGGGGGGCGGGTGAGGGCCACCTCCCTGCCATTTGCACTTGGAAACTCCCCCCAGCGGCTCTCTGGCCCGTAGTCTCCCCACCTGTGTAAAAGTAACAGAGCAGGAAGGGAATAATACATCCTCTTGCAAGGGTGGTGGAGGCTGAATCCATAGTTTGGTAAAAGTACTTGGACACTACGGTACCTGCTCTGGGCCACTGGCTCGTGGTTGGAGGTACTTCTCTTGCCTCTGTTACTGAAGCACCTTGCCATGGTTAATGTACCTTCACAACCCGCCCGGGAGGCAAGGCAGCGTCCTATTCCCATTGTACTGGTGGGGAACGATGCACAGAGAGGCGAAGTGCCTCACCCACAGTCTCACACGTCTGCTGCAGAGCAGGGACTTGGACGCCACTCTCCTAAATCCCAGGCTAGCACCCGAACCACTGGACCATCCTTAGCCCCCATTCTCTCTTTCCAGATTCACCTCTCAGCTAGACAGGATCCAACCAGGGACGCGCCACCCTCTCAGACTCCTCTTCACCAATACGGGGAGAGCAGGATCCCGGGGACTCCCAGTCATCCAGCCACACCTCCCAGCCCTTGGGGTTATGGCCCCCAGGTTGAGAATCCCTGCGGAAGCCCTAAGAATGGGATAAAGATCCGTTCATTTCCCAGCAGACAGGTTTATGCCGCGTAGGAACCACCACAACTGGCCCCCGGGTTTGCAGTCTCAGCAAGAGGCTGAGGGCTCATGGAGAGTGCAACTGAGATGTCCTCCCCCGGCTGGCATGGAGCGCATGGGTGGGGTGACGGGGGGTGTGTGTACGCACGCACGCTTGCCCCGCTGCTGCCCAGGCTGTACCTGCCCTCTGGCTAGACAGAGGCTGCCCATCTAGCACCTTTCTCCAGCAACACACCGACTGTAAATGCTTTTCATCCGAACCAGAGAAATCTCCCCGCTTCTCTGCGGGCAGGGAGCATTGGCCATTGTGCAGCGTATGCCTGGCTCACAGACCGCAAGGGGGACTCGTGCTGCAAACCTACCTGTTCCCTGGAATTTACCCAGGGCCGGTGCTAGGATTGAATGCCCTGGTGCTGTGCGCATGAATGGGGGATGTTGCTCTCTGCAGGCTAGCCCCGGGGCGCGGGGAGGCAGGATTTGCTCCACTACTGGGAACGAGCACCTTTAGCTCAAGCGGTAGAGGCCCTGGAATCCAGGTTTCCAGTGCCTTTGAGAGTGGTGCTTATGTAGCCTTCTGCCTGGGGCCTTAAGTAATCTGAACCCACCTGGGCAGGGCTGGTGGCTAGTGGCCACTCCACTCCTCGCAGCCTGGCGGCAGAAGAGCTACAGGCCAGGCTGAGCGCCGCAGGAGGGAAGTGCCTTGCAGGGCTCAGCAGCGCCCTCCGTGTCTGACCACATGGTGGCATTGCTGGTGCCATGACCGCTGGAAGGATGGAGGCCATGATGCCAGGTGCCGGGGGGACTGAAGGAATAGAGCTTGCTCAGCCGATGGAGTGGCACACTAGAGAAGAGGGGAGATGCCTGGTTGACTGAAAGAAAAGGAGGACTTGTGGCACCTTAGCGAGCACTCCTTTTCTTTTTGCGGATACAGACTAACACGGCTGCTACTCTGAAACTTGGTTGATTGAGAGGCCTCAGCTTCCCCTTGTCCTTGGCATTTCTGATCCAGTTTCTGACTCGCTCTCTTGTCTTTTAATGCAACATAATTCCAAAGAGGGGAAGAAACATTCAGCCAAGCTGGGGAAGGTGGTTAAAGCTGATTGTGAATTCTGTGAATTCCCCTGCTTTCAACATCTGATGCAGGGGCTGCTCCGTGCGCAGCTGAACCATAGCGCGGGGAGGCGGGAGGGCCAGAAAGAGCGGACGAGGAGGGGACCTTTCCAAGTGCAAAACTCCATTATCAATAGACACAATGGTGCAGAGAGGCAATTCTGATTGTAGGGTAGGGGAAAAAAGGGGCTGAGACCATTAATAGCCACATGATCTCTGGCCAGTAGCTGCAGGAATTGGTTACTTGTTCGGAGGAGCCATATGTTGTTTTGGTGATTATTCTTGGTCTAATATCATTTGGTCTGAACAAACCCTCTTCAGATTTATCAGCCTCGCTCTGAACTCCCAGTCCTGATCTGCTTGCAAAGCCTGCACAATTATTTGTTTGATTTAAAAGCAAAGACACTGGTATTTTATTTCCTTTAAAAAAAAAAAAAAACCTATGGCAAACCAAGTAGGGCCACTAGGCATGAGAACCATGCGGGGGGGACTGAGGCCTGCCCTGCTATTGTAAATTCGGGAGTGCACATCCTGTGCTGGATGGCGAAAAGCTCTCGGTAAGGAAATAGATTTTAGCCTCAGATTTGATGGCGAGGTCTCTGAGCAGAAAAGAACTGGGCAGGCCAAAGAGCAGGGTGATCAGAGGCGACCCCAGTGTTCGAGACAGTACAACACAGAGCCATTGTTCTTTCCTCCACGCTTCCTGTCCTCTCTCATCAAGCCCTGCTGGAAAGTGGCATATGCTAAGGGTATGTGTAGAGACTGCAGCTTGTGTAAATGTACCCAAGCTACCTTTAATCTTAACCCAGTGTGGGTACCGGAGCAGGGAAGACGCAGGGGAGAGGAGTTGTATACGCTGTATGGAAAGAGATGCCTCAGTAGCCATGTTTTATAGAAAGGGGCCCTCTCTCAGGAATGATGAAACCATAAAGGGCCTGCAGTGATGCATGGGGGACTTCTTACAACCTGCACGCTCCCTCTGAGCAACCGCCCCCATTTGATCATCGGCCTAGTTGCTCATCTTGCTGAAACAAATGTGGGAGTGGAGACAGCTGCAGGTATCTTCAGCTGCAGAGCTAGGGAGTGAGCTCTTGGTCCACCCTCCCTCTACCTTCTCGGCTTTCCAAGCACACACACTCCTGGGAGGTGACCCCGGCGTGTTGTGTCTGAGGAGTCCCGCTGGACCATGGCCTCATGCTTTCTGCCTCTCAAGGATGTAAATCTCGGTCTGAGCAGACAGCTGCTCCCCTAAAGATAGCCCGTCTCTAGCAGAAGGACAGTCCAGTGACAACCTGCAGCCAGCTCAGCGGTCTTAGCACGTCTGCACGGTTAGAGGCTCAGTGCTAAACCGAGCTGAGCTCACCGACTACTGCCAACTTCCAAACCAGGCAGTCATTTCAGTAGTAGGTCTAGCCTCAGCAGGAGTCACCAGACGTGCAGGGGCTTGCTGCTCCGCTAGCATATAGACAGTCTTTCTGTGTACCAGCGGTGGAGGGGGGGCGGGTGTATGCTGGGGAGAGAGATGTTTGGCATGGAACGTCACCCTAGCTTGAGGGTAGTTCAGTCTATCTTCCGCCATGTGGCCATGTGTCTGGCATTACATGTCACTGACTCCGCCTGGGGGCAAGCACTAGGGACACAGAGAGAGCAGTGTCTCCAAGACTTTGGCTGTCAGTCAAACTGGGATTGGGGAATTCCAGGCTGGGATGGCTGGGGGGTGGGAGTAGGGGGCTGGTGTTGGGTTTTGGTGTGTCCAGTGTCCCTTGGATGCAAATAGGATTAAGGCAGATAACTCCCAGCTCCTGGGAGTTAAGTTGCTATGTAACCACCCCTGAGCGTTATGGCAGAGTCCCACCCTTAGGCCTGGTCTACACTACACGGTCAGGTAGACATAAGCTGCCTTGCGTCGACCTAGCTGTGCAAGCGTTTTTGCTCAAATTTGGCTCTCAATGCTGATTTAGTACCCACCTCCCCGAGTGGCGTACAGTCACAGTCAACGTAGTTAGGCCAACCCAGTATAAGTGTAGACACTGTGTTTCTTATGTCGATGGTAACTGGCCTTCAGGAGCCATCCCACAATGCCCCACACAGACAGTACAATCAAGGCAAGTGCTCCTGGTGAGGACGCTGACGTCAGTTAGGTCGACATAATTTGTAGTGTAGACGTGGCTTTAGACCGAAGTGTCCTCCTTTTTTTGATGGCCTGGTTTGAGACTCATGGTGTCACTGTCCATTGACTTTCCAAGGAGGGAGAGTGGAGCTGTGATACTGGAGACGGTTGGCCGTGGAGATGGGTGTGTGTGTGATGGGCTGGAGGAGGAGAGCAGGGTTGGGTGTGGGAGGGGTTGTCCTAAGAGTATTAGGGTGTGGAAGAGAGCAATTAGCTAATCAGACCGTGAACTTCAGAGTCTTACTAGAGGGATCACAGATAGGGAAGGCATCTGATGGATTTATTATGGCCCTGTCTATGAGCAGAGAGCCCTGCAATGGTGAATTTCATTTATAATTTGATTTTAGTGCAGTGTAGGGGCTGGTAGCCCTGCTTAGCGAGCTCATGCTGTGGGCAGCCTTCCCTTTCGATGACTCCTTTCTAGAGCACGCCTGACACCGTGCTGCCAATTCCTGACTTGCAAATACCTCTGCTCTCCCTGTCCTGGGCCTTCACAGGGCCTTGAGCAGGACAGCTCCTTGCTGAGCCGGAGCATCTGAACCTCTCTTGAGCAGTGATGGGGCATCCACAGGTCGGTGGTGGAGACAGGAAACCGCAGGGGATTTGGTTGAAACTAGCAAACCCATTTCACGTGGTTGACCTTCAGGAGACTCAAAACCAAGTCTCTGGAGAGTGTGTGCTTTGGAGTCTTAACCTTCCAAAACGCCACTCCACATACTTAGAATCATAGAATCATAGAATATCAGGGTTGGAAGGGACCCCAGAAGGTCATCTAGTCCAACCCCCTGCTCGAAGCAGGACCAATTCCCAGTTAAATCATCCCAGCCAGGGCTTTGTCAAGCCTGACCTTAAAAACCTCTAAGGAAGGAGATTCTACCACCTCCCTAGGTAACGCATTCCAGTGTTTCACCACCCTCTTAGTGAAAAAGTTTTTCCTAATATCCAATTTAATCCTCCCCCACTGCAACTTGAGACCATTACTCCTCGTTCTGTCATCTGCTACCATTGAGAACAGTCTAGAGCCATCCTCTTTGGAACCCCCTTTCAGGTAGTTGAAAGCAGCTATCAAATCCCCCCTCATTCTTCTCTTCTGCAGGCTAAACAATCCCAGCTCCCTCAGCCTCTCCTCATAAGTCATGTGTTCTAGACCCCTAATCATTTTTGTTGCTCTTCGCTGGACTCTCTCCAATTTATCCACGTCCTTCTTGTAGTGTGGGGCCCAAAACTGGACACAGTACTCCAGATGAGGCCTCACCAATGTCGAATAGAGGGGAACGATCACGTCCCTCGATCTGCTCGCTATGCCCCTACTTATACATCCCAAAATGCCATTGGCCTTCTTGGCAACAAGGGCACACTGCTGACTCATATCCAGCTTCTCGTCCACTGTCACCCCTAGGTCCTTTTCCGCAGAACTGCTGCCTAGCCATTCGGTCCCTAGTCTGTAGCGGTGCATTGGGTTCTTCCGTCCTAAGTGCAGGACCCTGCACTTATCCTTATTGAACCTCATCAGATTTCTTTTGGCCCAATCCTCCAATTTGTCTAGGTCCTTCTGTATCCTATCCCTCCCCTCCAGCGTATCTACCACTCCTCCCAGTTTAGTATCATCCGCAAATTTGCTGAGAGTGCAATCCACACCATCCTCCAGATCATTTATGAAGATATTGAACAAAACCGGCCCCAGGACCGACCCTTGGGGCACTCCACTTGATACCGGCTGCCAAGTAGACCCGTTGAGCCCGACAATCTAGCCAGCTTTCTACCCACCTTATAGTGCATTCATCCAGCCCATACTTCCTTAACTTGCTGACAAGAATACTGTGGGAGACCGTGTCAAAAGCTTTGCTAAAGTCAAGAAACAATACATCCACTGCTTTCCCTTCATCCACAGAACCAGTAATCTCATCATAAAAGGCGATTAGATTAGTCAGGCATGACCTTCCCTTGGTGAATCCATGCTGGCTGTTCCTGATCACTTTCCTCTCATGCAAGTGCATCAGGATTGATTCTTTGAGGACCTGCTCCATGATTTTTCCAGCTTTTTTACTTCTCCCGCTGGAGAGAGGATGAGAGAACAACCAACACTGGACAGATGTGTAGTCACGCTGCTTAATGCTCTACTGGAAGGTACTCAGATGAGTGCAGTATAAAAACCCATATAGGGCCAAATTCAGGGGCAAGACCTAAGGGGCTGGACGGAGGAATAAACGACACCCCAGAAATGTCAGCCTGTCAGTGATAGAAGCGGAGGAGGCTAACAGTCTCATTCTGCCAGAGGTTTTAGATACTCCAGCTTCACCTACAGAAGAATTTTGGTGAACAGGGTCAGAGTCAGAACCGAGCTGTGAACTCGCAGCAGTTCCTCAGCTTTCTCACCCCTCTGGTCCGTGCAGCTGAATGGGTGTTCGTAGCACCGCGTAATGTTGCACTGGGCTCAGATGAGAGGTTAGCACCACAGACAGTTGTGTTCGTAACCTGGATTGGAAAAGCAGTTCACACTTTGGGCAGCAGAGCCCGTCCAGCCAGGAGCCTAAAAGCACCCTGGCTCTTTCGTGGAATGCTGGAGCCCAGACATGGGTTTGCCTTGGAAGAGCTCAGGCTGGCCTATTTTAGCTTCATCACGTGAAAGTGTCACCAGGCCAGTGAGGCAGGTCTCACTGCATTTCCAGCCTGTCTAGAAGACAGAGCTAAACCTCCAGAGACTTCCAGCCCAGAGAGCCCAGGAGCAGTTTGAATACTCAGGACTGATTCCAAGAGGCAGATGAACTTCTGGTTGCTTAAACAATCGGGAGCTCTGTAGTTTTGGAGGTTTTACCCATTGCCGTTGAACAGTTCAGCTCTGCTCCTGGGAATCAGGGTGGTTCAGTCCAATCTGGGTCTTAGCCCTTTGTGCATGGCGCAATGTCTCATTGCTGAGCGCATAGCTGCTCACACATGGAGGAGCGCTGCCTGCATCCAAGCTTTGTTCACTTCTGTGCCCCTCGCTGGCTTCACTTCACCTCCTTTCATTCTGAGCCTGGTGCCTATTACAGGCTTTGCTGACCCCACCCTGTGCTCCCCTTAGTTTATCTTTCAAGAGGCAGAGAGTGTGTGCCTGCAAATTAGAGCTATTTAGCAAAGTGGTTAGTAGGGATTAGAGATGATTATCACAGGGGAGGCTTGTCCCAAAGAAGAACACTGGATTTGTAAATCTGGCAGTGCCCTCCTGTCCCTGCTAAAAAGGGATTTAAGGAAAACAAACCTGAAAGTGAAAGAGCTAATCCCACTTTTAAAGGGGATTTCCTGCCTCCCTACACTGTTTGCATCATAATTCTCTTTCCTCCTAGAATATTAGCAGGCAGCAAAAGTGACAAGATCCTGGCCATTGAAAAATTATCGTCTCTGAAGGGCTGGCTCCTGAGTAGGGGTGTTTTGTTGGCTCCTTTCCCTCCACTGTAGGCTCCGGCATCCTAATCTGAACAGTTAGATAGTGCCGACCTGGGTCTTGCACAGGTTAGTTAAACCAGTATAACTCGGCCAGTACTTTTGTGGACATAAACCAGTTTAGAAATGGCTCATACAGGCGAGTGCTGTTTAATCTAAATCGGTTTAAGAGTGCCTGCAGCGGGGCTTTGCAGTTAACTAAATCACTTTAATTAAACCAGGGCAAGTTTGCAAGTTGACAGGGCCCTAAGCTTCCCAGAGGTGTTCGCATAATTTTGCTGGGCACTGTCAACCAGCTGTTAAACAGCCCAGAGGGGCTGCATTGCAGTGGTAGTGGGTGAAGTTATTCCTGTGTGTACTGCGTTCCCCCCAACATTTGAGACGAAAGGCACTAAATAAATGTCTCTGCACAGAAAAGGACCTGCCCCCTAAAACTCCAGATCCAGAGTGGTGCAAACTCGAGGGAAGTTCTAATTCTGCTCTGAACTTTTTGGCTTGTGCTTTTCTCTCTTGTTGTCCTGCTGTAGGGCTTTTTAAATCTGTCATTCATTGCACTTGACAAGCATTTCCTAGCCCTCACTACACCGCTCTGAAGGTAGCTGTCTCCCCCATTTTACAGATGGGGAAACTGAGGCACAGAAAGGGGAAGTGACTTGCCCAAGGCCACCCGGCAAGCCTGTGGCAGAGACATGGAATACACCGCAGGTCTCTTTACTCAAAATCCTCTTCTGTAAACCCCCCATCTATTCTGACATCATTAATTCCATCAGGTCTGGAAGTGCAGCCCCCTGAGCTTCCTCTTAGGGCCATGTTTGGTATTGTGTCCCTTTGTCTCAGTGGAGGTCAAGCTATAGTACCCCACCAAAGGCAGGGCTGAGTCATACTTCCAGGGATTGAAGTCCTAGACTACTGCATCTCTGTGGATAAACAAGGGACCTCATTGTCCAGGACGCTCAGTCCAATACCTCCATCCTAAGGGGACAAGAAATCTTGAGAGGTCATACCTTGCTTTAGTATAAAGACCGGGGCCCGTCCACCGAGAGTCTGATGACATCAGGAGATCTGGTTGGTTCTGGTCCCCTGCTAGCAGTCAGTGATAGCATATGGAGAACAGGTGATTGGGAACCTTCTCTTGTCCAATTTGATTGCAGACCTGTAATGGAGGGGCAGGAAGCAGACGCCAAATTAGCCAGATGAGCTTCCACCCCTCACCGCTGTCCCTGTTAAATTTATTTCAGTCACATTCCCTTTTATTGCCTTCAGTATGGTTCCATTCAGAATAACAAGCCCTGCACTACACAAACTGTTGTAATCCAGACTGGGTCTGGACTTGAGACATTAAAGATTCCAATAATGGGTTGAGGGGCCGGGACATGGCGGAGGTTGGACTAAGAGAGACCTTCAGCCTTGAGTTTCTCCATGCTGCAGGGGCTCCGGCCTGCAGGGCAGAGTTTGGACCTGCACACTGAGCTAGCAGAGGGAATTGGGCCAAGCGTTTCCGGCATACAGCAGAGGCTTGCCTGCGGAGCACAGGGAGGTGTTCATATTTTGGAAATCTGTGACAGATGGCTTTGCTTTGCGTGCAGGATGCTCCAGCAACAGCTAAAGCCCTGGTGATATCACAGGAGTGCACTGCCGAGCTAGAGTATGCTGCTTCTCTAGAATCTGAGGATCTCAAAGTACTTTATAACCATGAATTAAGCCTTGCACCAGTTCAGAATCCTTTCTGTCTTACACATGGAGAAACTGAGGCATAGAAACGGGACATGTCTTCCCCCAAGGCCAGTGGCAGCAAGCCTGGGCAGAGATGGAAATAGAATCAAGGAATCCTGACTCCCAATCCCAGCCCAGGACTTCTCTTTGAACCCATGTTTCCCTAGGAGGCTGATGGGGCCCCAAAAGGTCTAAATGTAGCACAAATCCTTTGCTCTGAGTTGGGGGGAGACATTTTTCAAACCTTCAATTTATTTATTTGGAAGAACCTCTCCCCTCCGCCCATCTCCATAAGAAAGCTGCCGCGCTCCGGAAGAAAGCTGGCTTTGTTGTTCTTTCTGCAGTGCTAAGCAATGTGGGGTGTCAGTTTCCGCTCTTGCTCCTTTTTGAAGCCCGGCTTTCATCTCCGACACAGAATATTTATTTTTCCCTGTTTGGGAAAAAGCCTTCATCCCTCCCCACTCCCTTTTCTCATCCCTACCGCCCCCCAAAATTATTTATTTTGAATGGAAAGACCTAATGTCTGTACCCTTTCTTCTTTTCCTGGGAGAAGGACAGTTTCTGAATAAATTGCTACCAAGATGGGATATAAATCTCTCCTCTCCAGCATGCCTTTGCTCCCTTTCTCCTGCCCTGCTCTGTCTTCTCCATTACTTCTCCCAACCTCATTCCTCTACCCACTCTCCCTCCTGTCCCCATCCATCCCCATTGCTTTCTCTCCATCCACATCCTCCTTTTCCTTTTTCCTGCCCTCTCCCAAGCTTCGGCCTCTTCCTCCAGCCCCCCATTTTGGAGCTCTCTAGGCTGGGTGCATGAAAGGGCCCTAATTGGAATAGGCTGGCTCAGCTCCTGCTTCCTGTGTGGGAGGGAGAGGCTACGCTTGTGAAAACAGTTCAGAAGTGCAGACAAATTTTGCCTGATCCTGCCTAAATGAACAGGGGCTCAGCTGGGATTATTTGCCCAGGTGTTCCTGCCCACCTCCGGCACCCCAAGCAGGGCACCTAGGAAAGGCAAGGCTGTTCTGGGACAGGCTGGGGTGCCCTGGGTGCAAGGCTCAGACTGTGGCAAGATGCACTCTAACATGGACTCCTACGGGGGAGGGGATGGAGAGGATCCTTCCATTTTAGCCCCGACAGAAGTGTGTAGCCGCTGAGCTCCGTTGTTCAGGTTTGAAGGTCCAGGGTCCTTCCGTCTCCCTCTCTGGATCGCCCCCGTCCCCCATATCCCACTGAGCTGGTGTGTTGCAGTATTGTGGAGTATAAAGCAAGGATCATTTCAAGCAACCTCCAAACAGCCCAGAGATGAACTGAGTCCTTGTCTGAGTCCCCTCTAGAGAGGTGCAACAACAGACAGCAAGATGGTTTCTGGTGGCAGGAGATGAGGAGGAGAAGGCCTTTTCACTACCAGTGCTGGAGGTGCTCAAAGACTACATCTCCTGAAGTCTTAAGGACCAGCTCTGCTCCCTATCTTCCACTCAGAAACTTGTTGGAATGGGCACAAACATCCAGACCAGGATTTTCCCTGGTGCAGCTCATCCGATGGGAGAGAGGTCTAGGATTCCCCTGTGTCTGTCTCAGGAGTGAGCTTGTAAACTCTGCACCTGGCCAGCTAGTGGGCTTTGTCCTCTTAGAGCAGCCTTGTCCAGATTCCTTCCGCCCTGTTCCTCTGGGTGCATCTTGGCTTCTGGACACTTTAAGGAGGGAGGGAGGGGAAAAAAATTAAACAAATACGCATTAAAAATAGCTCCAGCTGTCAGGTGCCAGGCTGAATTTGGGGAAGCGTTTACCAGATCAGTCATCTGGCAGGTCCCAGCTCTTGCTGCCAAATTACCAGCTGCCTTCGTTTGTTTTTCCTGCTCCCCTGCCATGGTCAAGGGCTCATTGGAAGCATGTGTGAGGCAGGTAAATCACTGGATTCCGGTGTGGAGGCCCCTTCTTACAGGTGCGTCCGTGCACATGTGCCCGCCTGCGACTCTACAGCTGCTATGAAAGTCCTTCCTTGGTGTCAGGCCATATCCATGGTCCAGGCAGGGTGTGCTCCATCCAGAGCCCTGGGAAACTCAGCTCTTCCAGGTCTCAAAGGAGCGCAGCTTTGCCTGTCCTCCACCTGAAGCTGTGGGTGGGTCTGGGCCTATGTGAAGCCCACACCCAAGTGGCCTCAGCAGACACGTTGGAGAAACTTGCCTGAGTCTTGGGTTTAGGCCACCTGAACCTGTCCCTGCTTTCAGCGAGTTTTGGTGGCCCCCACCTCTCCTTAGCAAGATCCACCCTCACCCCTGCTCCCTGTCTGTGATCTACCTTCTGTTCCCCTTCCCCCATGAGGGGAACCAGCAAGGGGATGGACAGTTGAGCAACAGGGGTGTGGAGAGCTCTGGGAGCAAAGCCTCCATGACTCCCAGCTGGCTGGCAAGTGAAAGCAGGTAGATGGAAAGTGAGTCTGCCCATAAGTGCAGAGAAGGGGTGTGGGAGGGGAGTTTGGCAAACCCGGCAGGGAGTGTGGCTTAGGGCTCATTGGAAAGAGGGGCGCGGGCCTTGGGGTGATCCAAGGTGCCTAGGTTGAGTAGATTGCTCATTACCACCCTACGGTCTGTTCTGGAGCAGAAGCCACACAGGGTGTCGGACAGACCAGCGCTGCAGCTAGCCTGGGGCTGTGCACCCCCTTCCCCCAGAGCTGTGTGTCTTCGTCCTTTGAGGAGCGAGGTGCTAAGGTGGGCACTGGTGGGAATCCATCCTTTCCCTTCTGCCACGAGGCTGTTCCTCTTTGCCCTGCCTGGCTGGCCCTTTCTCTCCTCGCAGGGTGAGTTGGATGCCAGTCTCAATGCCCCGTCCATTTCCCTGTTCCTTTCTACGTCTCCCCCGCAGTCCTCTCAGCCACCGCCTGCTCCCACGTTCTCCAGTTCCCGCCTCATGGCTCACACCTTCTGCGTTGTGGCAGCAGCCGCGACACCCCCCACCCCCACGTTTTCTCTGCTCTGGGCTTCCCGGCCCTCCTGCCTTCCTCATGTCACCCCTTCACACCCCTTGAGGCAGGGACCGGCTTTGCTGTCAAAGCTGGAGGAACAGGGCCTCCGCGCCACTGAGTCAAGCCAAACAGCTTCTGCTGCGGGGCATCCTGGTGTCATGAGCTTGTAGCTGCCGGCCCCCTCTGTTTGGCGTCAGGCCCCAGAGGAGCAGGGGGCATTGCCCTGACCAAGGGAGCTCTCAGCCTCCTGCCTGATAACCAGGCCGCAGAATCCCAGTGATCTTGCTTGATTAGCCAGGGAGCACAAGGGGGCCTGGGAGCGGGGGCAGGAGGCATTTCTCTTTTACCTGAGCGAACAGTGCCCTGGTTCCTGACCTCTGTGTCCATCCATCATAGAGAGGACAGGAGGGGCAGGCGCAGGGATGGCCAGGTCAGCTAGCTCCGCTCTGACCCACCGGGCATCCATTTATGTGCAGGCTACTGTGTAAAGTAGCGGGGGCTGGACAAGGACACACTGGTGCTTTTGGTGGGAAAGAAAATGAGCTGCTCATGGGAGTTTTCCAGGGGCATTGACTCCGTGGTGTGGAAACTTGGGATAAAAATGACTTTGCTCTCCCCTACACAGCCTAAGTGTTATTTATTTTGCGTAAGTAACCAGATGCTAGTGCCTTGGCATTAGTTAGAGGCACTTGCTTTTTGAGGTCAAATTCCCTAAAGTTCGTAAGTTTTCAACCTCTCCCTTTAAAAAAAACAAAAACAAAAAAAACAGTGAATAAAGAGTTTCTGAATGCAAAGCCAATTCAGGACAGCATGTGCTTGTAGCTGTGGGGGGAACTCTGGGACACCCTGACTCTTTGCTCCTTTGCTGTCTTAATCTCTCCAGCCCTGCTTTTGTAAAAGGTATTTAGATGCCTAATGCCCATTGGTTTCAGCGGGCATCAGGCACCTGAAAATTCAGACCCTCTGTCTTTTTGTATGTACAGCACCTAGCACAATGGGGTCCTGGTGCATGACTGGGGTTCCTAGTGCTACTGTGATACACCTAATAAACTGTATTTACTGTAATAAAGAATGTACAGTGCCCAGCGGTCCCTGGTTGGGTCTCTTAGGTGCTACCACCATACAAATAATCAGTAATAATAAAAGCTGTCTCTGGATTTTGATGGGGCCCATGTAACTGATGCTGCTGCTAGAGCTGTTTGTCCCAGGATCTCCAGTCAGGGCAAGGTTTTCCGGTGCCTGGTGGTTTAGGGAGCCCATCCAGAGATGCCTGAAAGAGACTGGATTGGCGGAAGGTGTGGACTTGGCCCTTTCTGAAATTCAGGCCCATATAGAGAGCCTGAAGCTGGGCCCCCTTGTCACTTGTCACTCTGGAACACCTTGGCCTCATGAATCAGTCCTCATAACCACCCATGGGAGGTGCTTAAACATTACCTATCCCCTTTTCCGACATGGGGCAGCTAAGCCACAGAAGAAAATAGCCTGATTTTCAGAGCAACAACTCCCCTTGGCCGTTGGAAATCAGGTCATATGACCTTGTCTGTCATGATGCTGATCCTGCACCTTAGACGCCCAGGAGAGTTCAGTCATTGATTTCAGCAGGAGCAGGATGAAGCGTATTTCACCAGCAGTAAAACTCCAGCCGTGGTAGCTACAGTAGAAGCTGTCGTGTGGACATGGTGGTAAAATCTCCTGGGCCCTGTCGGCCTGACAGCTTCCACTTTTGTTAAATATTTTTCGTGCAGTTGTAACGCCGACAGACCCCGGTCGTCAGCGGGAAGGATTGAACCCTGCTACCTCTGGAGCTTATTGCATGAGCCTCTAGTGCATGAGCTAAAAGCCAACTGGCTGTTAGTGCAGGCTGTAGAGCAGACTCATTTGATCTCTCTAAGTGGTCTCTGTGCCACTAGATGGGACAGAACCCCACACCCAAGAGGTGTGTGGGTTACCCAGTAGTGCCCAGAGGGCCCCATACAGGATCAGGACCCTCAGCTAGGTGCTGTGCAAACATATCAAACACATTGTTCCAGTGTGCCCAAATTCCTGACGTGCTTGTCAAGCTGGCTCGTATAAATGAGCTAGTTTCTTACAGGCATCGCAGTGGAGCTGGGTCTTAAGGAATGAGGGGTGGCCCATTATTCGTAGCACCCGGGCAGAACAACACACGTTATCCCAGCTCAGACAAGACCTTAGTAACTGGTATGAAGCCCTGTAGTGAGTCAGTGCTGGGATTAGAACGCCTAATCTCCTGACCGGCATGCAGACCACTACTCTAGTCTGTTTTCTGGTGCTTTTAAATGACGCTGCGAATTCCAAGAGACGGTTAGGAGAAACACTAGTTTGGCCTGGTTTAATACCCCCTGTCCCTAGAGAAACCCTTTCCAAGCCCTTGTTGTGGGTGTGGGTGTATGTGTTGAGGACAGGGGAAGTACACAGAGGAGCACGTGATATTTGGCTCAGGTTCGGTCTTGGAAACCAAGTGTAAGGTGGCAGCGGAAATTGAACCATCAGACTTTAGCCTTGTCCGTCCTTGGTATAAACGTTCTTCTTGGCGCTGACCTCTGGGCTCCTGCTCCAAACCCACAGCACCTGTGACACTGGGCTGAGGTCTATGGGAGACAGAATGCTGGGGCCTGGTTTTTCTCTTCTATACCCTGGTGTAAATCAGGAGTAACTGCACTGAATTCAGGGGGACTCCGTCCATACCTGTGAGAGGAAAATCAATTCCACTCTGCACTTTGGGGAAATATAGGCTGGTTTAAAGGGGCAAAAAGGAAGATGATGGGTCTAATTTAAGTATCTCAAAACCAAGGTTGTCAGAGCTGAGATAGAGAGGGGTTCCTTCTCCAGAAAAGCCTCCAACTCAGCTGTCTGGGACTAGCCCACAAATGGATGTCTCAGCCCTGCCAAGGCTTATGCACGTGTGTAACTTCACCCGGCACCATTCCCATTGCACTCAGGCCTGTGTGTATTTTGGAGGATCGGGGCCCCAGTGTATGAAGTTCTAAAGAGAATTCATTTCACTCATAGCTACAGATCAAATAGGAAAAAATACAATAGAACACGTCAGAACACACTTTGAGTCTAATGTACGCTCTCCAACGAAGAAACTAGCGCTACATATTTGAAAGAGCAAATTTGGAAATTTTAGGTTTTGTACTTGTTTCAATGGTCTAGTTTCATACCCCCCCCAAAAAAAAAAATCCCCAAGAAACATTGCAAATTTCTGTTTTTCTTCCTTTAGCTTGAAAATGGGCCCACTTTTCCCGCAAATTTACTAAACTTCCTTTGTGCAAAATGTTCATAGGGAATTCCTAAATTCTTGACATTTGAATAGGGGGCTGGGGACCCCACATATAAACAACTTTGCAGATGCTAATTTGCCTGTAATAAAATGGTGACAATATTTACAAACAGTTTCACAATTTTGCACATCTAAACGTCCCTTCCTCCTCCCGGTACGTTGCCTAAAGAGTTCTGCTTTGCACATGTTTACGTGGTTGACTCAGTGGGAAACAAGGCTAGAGAAGTTTTCTTAGGTTAATCCTGAATCATCCTCCCATACAGAGAGAGCGAGCAATGAGCTGCAGTGTAACCAGCCTGCTAAGGGCAGGGGACAATGTATGCCTGTGTGGTCCCTGTAACCACAGAGTACAGAAAGCGAAGCCTTAAAAAGCAACTTGATGAAGCAGGGAAAGGCTCATTGATCCATTTTCACTCAGCATGATCTCAAAGCAGAAGATGGATAGTAGAGCTTTCTAGGGTTTCTGCTCATTCCTTCAAGCCTTCTCTAATAAACCCAGTAAATAACTGAATGCAGCATTTGAATCTGTTGTTTTCTAAGGTCCTGATTCTCCTATCATAGCAAAATAACTCCTTGATTTACACAATGGCATGAGGGAGCGGAGAATCAGGTCATGAATTTTGAATGGAGTGTGTGAGGGGGAGGGGATAGTTTAAAAGCTATCTAAGCATGGAATTCTGTAATTTGTAATAGATGAGTGGCAGGGTGACTGGTTAGAGTGACTCATGGGGAAGGGAGTTAAAAAGCAAGAGCCAGTTTTGATTTAGCCTCTCTGGCTCCTCTGTTAGAGCCAGCTGCACATCATGCCCATGGTGACAAAAGGCAGAAGGGGCAAGGGTGGAGACAGTGAAACGATTTGGTTTGGTTTGTGATGGGACAGTGTTTAGACCAAGCTGTGTGACAGAATCCAAGAAAGGAATGTGGATTTTGCATCCTCGCTCTGAACAGCCCAGCTGAATATATGGGTCATGGGCAGATCTAGTTGCTATGCAGGGCTGTGGGCTCAAAGGTGGCTCTTCAGCGCTCAAGCTGCAATAGGATCTGTTCACATGGACCCCTGTGGAGTTCAAAGGGCTTCCCCAGAAGCACAGGGTGTCTGCACTAGAGGATCCCATTGAAGTAGCAGCCCTTTAAATAGTGCCTGTAAAAAAACAAAACAAATGCCGGCGCCCATCTCCATGTGCAAATCCTCCTGCATGTGCAAATACTGTAGCAAGTCACTTAGACGTTGATTGATTTGTGCACGCAGAGATGGGGATTTGAGCATGCAGATATAGCGGGCGCAGTTTTATGATAATGCAGCCCCTTGATATATTTCTGTGGACATGCTTCTATTTTTAGTATTTAAGTCTCAGTCAAAGATGGGTGGTTGGCAGGCTGGGATGGTCATGGAGTATTCAGAGCCTTTCACTGTGTAGGTCACCAGTTGAAATCCAGCCCAACTCTTTGAGGACTGGAGGTTGTTACTGCCTGATGACTGGCCTATGTGAAATGAGTTTCCAGCCTTTACACAAGTTCTTACTGTCTGTATTCCAAAAACACCCACCACCACAACTGGCTCTCATTGGGCAGTCTCTGCAGAGGGACCAGAGACTGAATTAACCACGAGGGCTGAGCTCCCCTATCTGCCCTTGAAAGGGTCCCTGCAGGCCAGGAATGGAGCAGGAAGCTTGCTTGGCTGATGCTGGGCTGCATCTACTCCATGGATGAACAGGGGACTTCAGGTCTGCAGAGCCATCTAGACCTTTTGCTAGCCTGGTTCAACACAGCACTTAGCGCTTATCTCTCATGGAAGTCAGGGGGACTTCAGCACATGCTGAAAGTGAAGTGCGTTTCTGACCTGGGGCCTAAATTCTCACACACGTTTTGAAAGGGTAATAAGGCCTGTGGCTACAGGACAGAGGCACAACTGCAGCTTCACTGCTGTCAGGTCTCTTAGTGTAGCTGCTCTAATCCGATGGGAGAGAGCTCTCGCTCATCAACTTAATTAATCCACCTCCAATAGGCGGCGGTAGCTATGTTGGTGGGAGAAGCTCTCCTGCCAATATAGCGCTGTCCACACTGGTGCTTAGGTCGGTGTAACTTGTGTCGCTTGGGGGGAAGGTTTATTCACACCCGTGAGCGACACAAGTTCTACTGACATAAGTGGTAGTGTAGACATGGCCGCAATAGAGTTGGCTGGGATTTCAACGAGAGCTACGATTTTTATTTTTTGGCAACCAGAGCCAGACAGTCATTAAAAAAAATAATCAGTTTTTTGGACACAAATGGAATTTTTTTGCCAGGAAAATTTCCCTTTTATTGAAAATCTTTTTGTCGTTCAAACAGAAACGTTTAGGTGAACTCCCAGATCTCCCGCTGACCTTAAGCCATTCATGTCACCACTCTGTACCTCAGTTTCCCCATTTGTAAAATCTACCTGACCTGCCTCCATAAAGTGCTTTGAGACCTACAGTGCTACAGCAGGGTTAAGGGCTTGGTGATGATTTATTTTACAATGACTTCCTTCTCCGGTCACATTATATTTCAGGAGTGTGTTTGAAAAATGAGCACTTCAAGGGTCAGATCTCGAATTGGGAGGACAGGGATTTTTTTAACAAACTTACATTATTGCAGCTTCCCTGAAAACCGAAGTGGTTCCTGCCATATAAACACTTCTCACCAGGATTTACTCCAAGATCCAAATTTCTGGGCTGACATCATTGGCTCTGGTAGGGGTGGCCATGCATTGCTCAGTGACTGACTCAGCAATTGCTTCACTGTATGGATTGTGCGTTATGTAACTCTGTGTTAATCTGGGATTTTCCAGCTCTTTGTTCGCCTCCTTTCTTGAATGACTTTTCTGCTGGGTTTTCGTCACGCTGCGTCTTGTTACAAAAGGACTTTTTCCAGGATTCCCTTTGCTTCCACCTCCTCCTTTCTCTCTTTTTCCCTAGGATCTGTGGCTGGGAATCAAGCGCTGGGCATGGGGCAAACCAACTCAGGGGAAGTAATACTCCCTCCTCACACACACACCCTCTTTAGCTTTCACCTAATCAAAACCTTTTGGGGCACTTTGAAGTGTATTTTCCCCTTTTTCATGCTACCGGGTTCCACAGGGGACTTGTGAGGCTTAACTGATTGATGTCCATGAAGCGCTTTGGTTGTAGGGCAGCCAGCCGCTCATTCTGTGATGGCTCAATCCTGGCCAGCCCTTAGACCTTGTAGAGTGATGTTATACCACGTAAACCCTGTAAATCAGAGAGCCGGAGATGGCATGTCTGTGTCTATCAACCTAGAGATTCCCTTTTGCATCTGTGCCAATGGAATTCTATCTCGGCTACACCACATCAGAACATTACAGTACTACGTAAATGCCCCAGTCCAGCAAAGCACTGAAGCTTTTAAGGATGTCTCTTTTAAGGATCTGAATAATCTGGTTGTAATCAATAGGACTATTCATGTGGGAAACCTACAGTTTCTGCTGACTTCAATGGGAGGCGCTGGTGCTCAGCATCTTTCAGGATCAGGCCCTAAAGGCATTTCCCAAAGCTGAGTGAAGTCAATGGGAAACTTTGGCATTGATTTCAATGGGCTTTGGAGCAAGACCCTAAGAGGTTTTCTAAAAATCATGTGTAGTAAACAATTTAAAGATATAATTATAGTGTAGATAATAGATTTGTGGTTTTCTGTTTAAAATCGCTAAGGTCTGACTTTCCCCATCTTAATAATAATAAACCTAGCTCTTGCATAGTGCTTTTCATCAGGAGATCTCAAAGCACGTTGCAAAGGAAGTCTGTACCATTACGTGCTTTTGCACTGGTATAACTCCATTGACATCAGTGAAGGAGTTACTCCTGTTTTACACCAGATAACTGAGAAGAGAATCAGGCCCATTGTTTTTAACCCAGCAGTGTCCTCACCCAAGAACATCCTTGAACCATGGCATGACCCCAGGTTAAAACTACCACTTCCAACCTGTGCTGCATTGAAGTGATATGTTGTCACATGATATCCTGCTGGGGAGTTTGTGGGTGAAGTTATAAGGCAGCTGGGAGGAGGTTTAAATTCACGTTGTTTGGCTCACTTATTTTTCTGATTCAGTTCTGGATGTATAATTCCTGTGGCTCCAAACTCCGTAATCTTCTCCCTTAGTGGGGCATGAGATTCGGTGAGTTGTTTATTTGTCTCTTCCTCTGCTTCTTTCAGATATGGAATGTGCAGATGTGCCTTTGCTAACCCCGAGCAGTAAAGAAATGATGTCCCAGGCGCTGAAGGCCACCTTCAGTGGCTTCACGAAAGAGCAACAGCGGCTGGGAATCCCCAAAGGTACGGCACAGTAGTGCCCAATGGCAGAGCTCTGTGCAACAGGCAAAACCGTGATAAACCAGAGGCATTTCTTCATCTGAAATATCCACTTCTCCAAACCTCTTGCTCCTTTCCATTCCATCTTTCTTGCCATCACCTTGATCCCTGGCTTCTCTGGCTGGAGGATATCACACAAGTGATATCTTCCTCCATTGCTTGATGGATTGATCTATGTGATCTCTGTCCACCCCATTCAGAAGTTGAGACAATCTTTGCTCTCATCTACCCCAGTGAGCAATATCGCTTTAATTGAGTTCCCTCTCGAGGCAGCACAGGGACCCTCTATCCAATGGGTCATGAATATTGTGCCATGGAAGAGTTTCAGCTCTGTTAATTTTTACTATGGGCAGAAGTGTCAGGTGTCTTTTGGCACGACCTGCAAGGTGCTTGTGATTTGAATGAAAAAAGAAAAGACACTGGAAGACTGATGCCCTTAGGTAGAACATGGGCTGTTATAAACTTTGTCTCAAGCCAGGGTTAGGAGCACAGAAAGACGCTGCAGTGACAGACTAAAGTAACACTCAGCCCTATCGGATGAAGCTAAACTGATGATGTTCTCCACCATTGTACATTATACTTATGTCAACCCAAAGGTGGGATCTGTGGGGCACGGCACCTGTCTGCATAGTTGTAGGGATTGCTGATATTTTGGTCCCCACTGAAGTGGTATGTCTGTAACACATGATGATTAAACAGCTGCTGTGTTCCACACTAGAAGCAGCTGCATTTCAGGGGGCGGGTGTAGTGACCACTGTAGATCCCTGACCATTAACTTCCTGAGAAGTCTTATTAACGGCTCTCTCCCGTGACCCCTTGGTGCAGACCCCCAGCAGTGGACGGAGACTCATGTACGGGACTGGGTGATGTGGGCTGTGAATGAATTCAGTCTGAAGGATGTGGATTTCCAGAAGTTCTGCATGAACGGGGCTGCCCTCTGCGCTCTGGGCAAGGACTGCTTCCTCGAGCTAGCGCCTGACTTCGTGGGAGATATTCTCTGGGAACATCTGGAGATCCTACAGAAAGGTAATTGAGTGGGTCACCACATGGGCTACACCAAGGGGCCTTGGATGCATGTATTAGAGGCAAACTGAATCTCAGGCCCTCCAAGAGCCCAGCTTAAGGTCTGACTACAGTAGGATTCAGTAATTTACCAACCCCTGGCACAGTGATGCCTCCAGACTTTTCAGCTAAACAGAATCTAGAGAGGACGTATGTGGATGGGAGACCTCTAAGGAAGATACAGGTGTGGCCGGAAGTGGTGTTTGTGGCTCTATGCAGCTAGGGTTGCCAGGTCAGGTTGACGAGCCTGGGGCTATGGCGGGCTCCCTGCCTGCCCTACCTCTGCATGGCTCCCGGAAGTGGCCGCCAGGTCCTTACGGCCCCTAGGCGGATGGCCTGCCAGGGAGGCTCCCCGCGCTGCCCCTGCCTTGAGTACCGACTCCGCAGCTCCCATTGGCTGGGAACTGCGACCAATGGGAGCTGCGGGGACAGTGCCTACGGGCATGAGGGCAGCACACGGAGCCTCCCTGGATGCCCATGCGCCTAGGGGCTGCAGGGACCTGACGGCCACTTCCTGGGAGCCGCGGTAAGCGCCGCTGGGACCCTGCACCCCATTCTGCACCCCAACCCCCTGCCCCAGCCTGGCGTCCCCTCCCACACCCAAACTTCCTCCCAGAGCTTGCAACCCCCCAACACCCTGCCCCAGCCCTGAGTCCCCTCCTGCACCCGAAACCCCTCATCCCCAGCCCCACCCCGGAGCTCGCACCTCCAGCCTGAGCCCTCCCCCGGACCCCAGCTCCCAGCCTGGATCCCCCTCCTTCACTCCAAACCCCTCACCCCTGGCTCCACTCCAGAACCCCCCCTCCACAGGTAGAGTCCTCAAACCCCTGCCCCCCAACCCTCTGCCCCAGCCCGGAGCCCTCTCCTGCACCCTGAACCCCTCATTTCTGGCCCCACCCAGAACCCACACCCCCAGCCCAGAGCCTATATCCCCCTGGCACCCAACTCCCTTCTCCAGCCCGGCGCCCTCTTCGCACCCTGAACCCCTCATTTCTGGCCCCACCCAGAGCGCACACCCACAGCCCAGAGCCCATATCCCCCTGGAACCCCAACTCCGTGCCCCAGCCTGGAGCCCTCTCACGCACCCCAAACCCTTCATCCCCAGCCCCACCCCAGAGCCCGCACCCCCAGCTGGAGCTCTCACCCCACTCCCGCACCCCAGCCCGGTGAAAGTGAGTGAGAGTGGGGGAAAGTGAGCAATGGAGGGAGGGGGGATGGAGCGAGCGGGGGTGGGGCCTCGGAGAAGGGGTGGGGCCTTGGGAAGGGGCGGGGCCGGGGTGTTCCGTTTTGTGCAATTAGAAAGTTGGCTACCCTATGCAGCTGATGTCCTTTTCTCTGAGGGTCTGTCTACCTTTCATTGGGGGGAGGGGAAGGGGGTGATTCTCAGCTTGTATGCACATCCCCAGGCTAGCTCAGCTTGACTGAGTGCCTAAAATAGGAGCGTGTCCATGGCAGCACGGGCGGGGCTCACGTTAGTCACCCTAAGTACAATCCTGCTGGACGCCTGGTACATGCTCAGATGGGTAGCCTGCGCCATGGCCCATGCCGCTGTGGATGCATGGCTGTTTTTAGGCTCTAGCTTGGGTACACCTGTGCATGCTGAGAATCACAGCGCCCTGCTCAAATGTAGACATACCCGAGTCAGCACTGGCTGCTGCTGGAGATGTCGTTCCGATAAAACATAAAGCAGAGGGTCCTGGCCAGTTGTGGTCAGTGAAGAGCTCCTGGCACTCTTTGAAAGAGGAAGGGTGTTAACACCAGCTTCTTGGCTGAATTCCAGGGCAAGGCAGGGACATTCTGCATTCCTAGAAATGAAAGTGTTTTTTTTTCCAAGGCATTCACCTTTGGCCTAACTGGTTCCATTGGGAATTTTAATCATTGACTTCAATGGGAGCAGCTAGGCCAACACTTTTAAATCACACCCAAACTTTCCAGTCGCAACTGGAAACTATTTTTCTTTGTTCCTTGGGTGTGGTTAAACAGCAGCTGTGTTCCACACCAGAGGTGGCTGCATTTCAGAGGGAGTGGGTGAAGTGATCTCTGTCTGATCCGATATCTTGGAGTGACAGAGCTACCTAAGTGGCTGATGAGGAGCCTGGGCTGTGTAATTGAGACACGAATAGTGGCAACAGGCACATCCAGTTCAGCGAAGTACTAAAGCACATGCTTGACTTTAAACATCTGCTGTAATCTCATTAATTTCCCCGAGATTTATGGCCCACTGAAGTCAATAGAATGGGCTTTGGATCTGGCATGTGCTGAATTGCTTTGCTGAATGGGGGCTAAAGATCTGGAGCAAGTGAAGAAGACGGTAGGTTTTAGGACCCCCTGAAGATACTGTTCCTTCACTGAGAATTTAAAGGAGCAGCTGCCCTAGTTTGAATCAGTGGCGATCTTGAGACTACCTTGCTGCATTCTCCCTACTGGGCTACTAAGGAATTACTAACACACGGTGAAGGGCCCAGAAAACTCAGGGGCACTGAGCAAATTAAAACACTCTGTAGCCCACTCTCGACCCGGTGATACAGCATCTAGTTCTTCCTAGGGCTGTTCCATAGCCCAAGCTTCCATTGCATTACGTATCCATATCCACGGCACCCACCGCCTGCCCTTGCCAGTAATCCAACTTGGGTGGCTCGGAGAGGAGGGGGATTTTGTGCCGTCCAAGAAACGCATTGTCAAATGGAGGTTAATTACTGATTGCTAATTTTACTGTCACCAGTGGTTTGAGAAGGTAAACATGGATGTGCATGGGAGCTGCAGAAGCCTGTGTTTTTCTGCTCCTTGTTTGGCTCTAGCGTCTTTTCAGTTCTTTTCTTTTTCCGTTCGTTTTTATTGAGCGCTTGGTAAAGTCACCCACGGTAGCGGGATGGTCTTGTGGTTAAGGCACTCTGTTGGTACTCAGGAGGTGTGGTTTCAATTCCCAGCTCTTCTACCAACTCCCTGGGGCAAGTCACTTGGGCTGAGATCCTAAAAGGTATTTAAGTGTTGAACTCCCACTGATTTCCCTTTGAGCATCTGGGCCGAAGTGACATACCCAACGAGTCTATGCCAGAGCTGGGAATTGATTCAGTGGGAGCTAGGTGCCTAAATACCTTTGAGGATATGGTGTTCTTTGCCTCGGTTTCCCCAGCTGTGAAATATGGAGAATGCTTTCCTACCTCACAGGGGGCGTTGTGAGGTTAAATCTATTACATATGTAGGGGCTCAGACTTTGCGGTAATGAAGGTCATGTAATTACCTAGGTAGATAGATGTCCTTAGAAGAAAACTAAAAGTCTTTTTACAGGCTAGGTCCTGGATTCAGCACTGGCTGTTTCTCCTGCAAGAGTGTGAGGACAAGAATAAAGTTGCAGTTCTGTCCATCTTATCCTCTGGATGAGGAACTGGGACTCAGGATGCCTGCGTTCTATTTCCAGCTGTTCTCCACACATGCTGTGTCACCTTGTGCAAATCATGTAGAGCCTCCGTGCCTCAGTTTCCCTGTCTGTAAAACACAGTTATCTGCATGCCTCTCAGAGGCCCAGGGAAATGTTTGTAAATCACTTTGTGATCCTTGGCTGAAAAGTATTTATGAATAATAAAAAGGGCAGAAACCTTGTGACTTCCAAACTAGGAAGACAGGGCCTGATCCTGCTCCTAATACAGTCAATGGGAAGGCTCCTTATTATTCACATAATAATGCCACCCAAAAGCTCTGCCTCAAATCAGGGCTCCATTGCTCTAGGTGCTGTACAAACACAGAGTCTCTGCTAGGTTTTAAAGTCTAATTGGACAAGACAGATTTTTCTATTCATGTTTTACAGATGGGAAACTGAGGCACAGAGCGATGGAGCAAATTACCCATTGTGCATTGGCCGAGCTGGGAATTGAGCAAACATTTCTTGAATCTTAATCTAGTGTCTTAATCATGAGCCCTTCGTTCCCAAGAGTAGCTGGTCATTCTCATCAGCGGGAGCGGGACCAGGGCCTTGTCTGTTAGACCCAAAGCATGTAGCTTCACCTTCACTAAACCACCCAGAAGCATTAGGTCACATGAGGACACATGGCAACCTCCCAGTCCCTCTTATTAAGATGCTTCTCCTGTTAGCTCTTTCAGAGCGAGTGACTCACCTACCACAGGCTGCACAAGGTATAAAAATGGCAGCAGCTGGGCGACTTTTCCTTCATGAATTTGGGTGTTTGCAGTCGTATTTTTCCAGATTTCTTCCTAAAATAACTTCCATTTACCAGCAGCCATCAGTGCCCTCTGCATGACTGTAAACCTAGCTGAAAGTTGCCCTTTTTAACCTAGTCCCACCCTTTCCCTGTGGTCACCCACCCTGCCGCTTGGCAGACTCCGTGGGGAGGGGAAAAGCACACTCGGGATTAGGTCTCTCTCCACAAAACCTTCCTTTGTTTAAGAATATTTTCCACCCTGCAATCCCAGGCGAGGAGGCCAAAATTAGCCTCCTTCGAGTGAACGTGCATTATCTTTGGTTAGTTTTTCTCCAGCCTCAGCAGAAATAAACACAGGCAGAGCAATTCGTGCTTTTATTTTTGTTGCCCTTTGTAATGTCACATTACCCTGTTTCTATCCATGCGCTCTGCAGCTGCTCCTGCAATGAACGAGGTGGGAACGACAAGAGCCAGAGCAGACACTGTGCAGCTTCCAAACTGGGAAGACAAAATTGGCTTCCGCATGGGAAAGCACTGATGTGATGGATGGAAAGGGGTGAACTGAGATGTGTACTGAGTGTACAGTTATTATTATTAATTCATTTCCAAGATCAGGCCCCACTGTGCTAGGCACTGTACATACAGCAGAACCTCCGAGTTCTGAACACCCCAGGAATGGAGGTTGTTCTTAACTCTGAACAAAAGGTTATGGTGGTTCTTCCAAAAGTTTACAACTGGACATTGACTTAATACAGCTTGGAAACTTTACTATGCAGAAGAAAAACGCTGCTTTCCCTTCATTGTTTTAGGAGTTTACCTTTAACACAGTTCTGTACTGTATTTGCTTTTTTTTTTTTTTTTTTTGGTCTTTCATTTTGTCTCTCCTGCTGCCTGATTGCGTACATCTGTTTCCAAATGAGGTGTGTGGTTGACCGGTCAGTTCGTGACTCTGGTGTTCGTGACTCTGAGGTGCTACCTCACACACACCGTAGAGTATTAAGTCGGAGTAAGTTGGTAGCTCTGCAGCAATGCCTCATGAGTGTAGGAACAGCATCTCCAGTGCCTTGCACCTTTTCCTTTGCACATGAGCAGGGTAGGAGCAGCAGAGGGGTGTATGGCCAACACACAGATGTGTTTTGGGCATACACAAGCAGCTAAAGCTGGTTGAAAAATGGGGAAATTTTTCTGAAACAATGTGTCCCTGTTTTTCATTTAAAAAAAAAAACAGGTTAAACAATGAAAAGGAGCCAAAATTAATGGAAACAAAACAATTAAAGTATAATAATCTATATAGCGAGATGACATGATTGTTGCTCTGAAGCTTAGAATGTTGAACCAGCGTGAAGCCTGGCTGAGAGCTCTTTTTTGTTCCAAATATCACCAGGTTCAGTCATCAGCTCTTTTACACTTGATCCATATCACCTGTACAGCACCACGGGATTTCAACAAGTAATTAATAATATTTCAGTAGTGCCTAGAGCTTCCAGCTAAGATGGAACCTTATTCAGCATTCTCAAAAATCACAGCTAGGTTTTTCCAAAGAATCTAAGGGAGTTAGGCACCCAGTTCAATGGGATTTGGACACCTAACTTGCTTCTGATCCTTTGAAAATCCCAGGTTAAATGGAAGCTGAATACTTTTGGAAATTCTGACCTCCATGTATAACTGAGAGTTTCAGCATAGGTGAGATTCCTGTGAGCTTGTTTCTTTAACTCCCCTTTCTTCTTTTAGATGAGATAAAGCCATACTCAGCTAACGGAGTGAACCCTGCGTACCCAGAATCCCGCTATACATCGGACTACTTCATTAGTAAGTCTGAGCCCCTTTTTCCCAAAGCTGCTCCTCTTTTCCTCCAAATAGTCCAGCATATTAACATGATTGCATCTGGCTTACAGTGGGCTGGCCACTAGCCTATTTAAAATAGCTGGAAGTGGTTAGAAAAGTGACAGTTGTTCTAGGGTTATCTCTTTTTTCAGTCTTCTGAGCCCAAACTGATTTGTGTGCTGACAAATTACTGTCCCAGTCGTGGCAGAATGTGCAGCTTTCATGGTATGATTATCCCTCTTCTGTCTTGTGTCCTTTGATCATCAGAAAGATATCTAATGTGGGGGGTCATCATTAGGCTTCAGAGTTAACATTCACTGAGACTGACCGGAGAAGTGCACACTTTCGAGCTGTTGCATCAGACGTTCTGTGGTCTCAGACAGACGTCACTTCATCAGTCTAAAACTTAAGCCTACATTTTTAGAAGTGGTCTCTGCTTTTTGTTGCCTAGATTCTGGGCAATCAACCTGAGACCCTTAGGACCTGACTTTCAGAGCATCTGCCCCTCCCACTGATTTTGAGTGGCATTGTGAGTTCTCAGCATTTCTGAAAAAAAGGCCCACAGTGTCTCAAATCAGGTACATCAAAATCCAGGCATTTTTGAAAATTTGGGCCTTAATATCATTTAAATGAGAGTTTAGATTCTGTAGCTCCAGATGGCAGCCATCCAGGGAAAGTGCTGGGTCCCTAATCTGGCATGATCCAACCCCAGTGCCAGCGCTTCAGAGCCCATACAGCAGGGAAAGATTCCATTATGCTTCGTGCACCATTGACAGAATCATCCGCTAAATTTGGATTCCAGACTCTCTCCGGTCAGTGGGAAGGGTTGGAGCAGAAAGGAACTCGCTTGGCTTTGATGCCAGGTGAAGCATGCTAGGCCAGCAGTGAGGGGAATCTTGTTTTTGATATGTAAACAGCAGATTTCATCTGAAAGTGGTTGAAGGAGAATAAGTGTAGAGCAGGGAGATGTCATTCTACAGGGGGGATTCTCCTGGCTGCCACTGCTTTTTAGGGAGGAAGAAAGTGCTAATCCTACTCCAGCATGCTACATAGAGCAGCAGTGCAACCCTTGCGTAAGTCCCACTACTTCTGATTATCCTAACATGCTGTTTACTCTGAAACCTAATGACAACACATATTCTCTCCTCGTGATTGTGAAGGTGAGCAACCTCCATGTCTGCCATGTCAATTGACATCCAGCTCCATTGTGATGTCAAGGACCCTCCTCTGCCTTTTCATACTCCATTTCCTGGGGAAACTGCTAGGAGCCTCCCTCTCGTGGTTTATCCAACCCTTCCTCCCATAACAGCTCTGCGGTTGCTCCTATTTGCTTATGGCCCAATCTGGTGCCCACTGAAATCAACGGAAGTTCTTCTTATTTGTTACTATTTATTATTTGTACTGTGGTCTGAAATCGGGGTGCCTTTGTGCTAGGCGTTGTACATCCAGACAATAGTAATTAAAAATATACCCCAAGATCTCACGATATCAGCATGTTACAGGAGACGAGAGGTAGAAACAGCAGTGGTCTGTTTAGCTTTGAGTCGTTGTCTTTTCGGTCAATCGCTAACATTAACCCACCCAGTTGCTCCTCCTGCAGGTTATGGCATCGAGCACGCTCAGTGCGTACCTCCGTCCGAGTTCTCCGAGCCCAGCTTTATCACAGAGTCCTACCAGACCCTCCATCCGATCAGCTCAGAGGAGCTCTTCTCCCTCAAGTACGAGAATGACTACCCGTCGGTCATCCTGCGTGACCCTGTCCAGACGGACTCCCTGCAGACAGACTACTTCACGATCAAGCAGGAAGTTGTAACACCAGATAACATGTGTATGGGGCGCACCAGTCGAGGTAAGGGCCTGGAGTCTCTCGAGCCTCTGCTTGGTTTCTCCCTGCACCCTGGGTGTTCCCCTCCCTTCCCCTGTACACGCAGAAGGGTCCCCTCTACCCTGGATGTTCCTTTTCAGGAGTCACCAGCAAAGAAACCATCAGCGCCCCATAACTAGTTCCACAGTGTCTGTTAGCCAAGGGTCTATATAACGTCCCAAAGCTTCCACGGGGTAAAATAATCCTAATGAATATTAGATCTCAAAGCGCTTTACAAAGGAGGCCCATATCATTTTACAGCTGGGGAAACTGAGGCACGGAGCGGCACGGTGACTTGCCCTAAATCACCCAGCAGGCCAGCAGCAGAGCCAGGAATGGAACCTAGGTCTTCTGAGTCCCAGTCCGGTGCTCTAGCCCCTCGGTAGCACTGCCTCCCGTTTGATTTCAGTGACACGACTGCAGTTTACATTAGCTGAGAATCTGGCCCAATGAATGGAACCTCACTGCTCCGATGTGAGGCGAGTGTTGTTTTCCCCATTTTAGAGGTAGGTTAACTGAGTCGGAGAGAAGGGCACTGGCTTGTCTCAGTTCAACATGAGGTCAATAGCAGAGCCAGGAATAGAACCTGGAACACCCTAAACCAACACCAAATGCCTTTCTAGGGTAACATTATTTAACTCCAAACACACAGAACCAGATTCTGCCCTGGTCTGAGTGGATTTGGCTCCACTGAAGTCAAAGCAGCTACACTGTTTTACACCAGCTGAGGCACTGGCTCATAAGTCCTATGCAAAGAGCAGGTGTTATCCATAGAGCACAAAACCATTTACAAAGGAGGGGATCGTTATCCCAATTTTACAGATGGAGAAACTGAGGCACAGAGTAGCAACGTGACCTGCCAGAGATCGCACTCTGAGCAGAACCCAGGTATCTCCCAGGACTTATCAGAATGCCAGTGTCGATACGAATTGGTCTTGATGCTCAATGTTACGTCTGTTTAATTTTTTAATGTGGAACAAGAACTGAAAAATGCCATGGGTTGGATCTTTGGGAAAAATCAAGCTGCTTTGCCAATCCCAGCATCATGCCCCCACTCACTGGAATCACATGTATGTCCGATGAAGTGAGCTGTAGCTCACGAAAGCTTATGCTCAAATAAATTGGTTAGTCTCTAAGGTGCCACAAATACTCCTTTTCTTTTTGCGAATACAGACTAACACGGCTGTTACTCTGAAACCATCGGGGCTATTTTCATTATTCTCCTCTTCTTTTTTTTAATTTCCAAGCTGGGAAAAGGTTGTTTGGGAGGGTTATTTTTTTTAAAAAACAACAACTTCGGCTGGTTAAACATTTATATAACACAGTCAAATTAGGCAGAATGTGGCAAGCCAAGGGGCAGCTGTGTTGCAATTTTAGGCAAGCCCTTTTGCAAGGGCTGTTTTTGCAGATCAGCTTCTAATTTGGTTCCTTCTCTTCTCTTGAACTTTAAAGCAGGCGTCTTGGTAATTCTTACTGAAATACTTTCACTATCATGACTCAATCTTATACCGGCCTACAGGCCCCACAAGCCTCAAGGGAAGGGTGTTCTTTTGACATAACAGCCTCTCAACCTAGTGTTAGGGAAAGAGGATCATAGAGAGAGGCCTCTATCAGTGATCCCCTTAACATTTCATTTGTGATTGAAGAAACACAGTGGTCAGGATCCTGGTTGACACTAAATCCTGCTCTAATAGTGTAAATGCACCCTCCATGTTGGTGTAAATATATTAGGGATAAGATCCCTTAATACTGCTAGAGTGATATTCAAGGGGACTTAGTATAAATGGGTATCCGGCCCCCAAGTTTATTATTATAAGCTTATTATAATTTCCATGCAAAAACAACATTAGAAGGGTGTTAAGGTTGCAAATTCAAGCCTTTAAAAGCTAAGGAATGCCAGAATTAAGGCTACCCATGCAACCTGAATTTGGCCCCCTTGTGCAGATGCCTTATGATACAGTCTTTAATTACATGATCACATGCTTTTTTCTCCACCTTAGCATGCTCAGGGCAGATAGAATCTTTAGAGAATTTTTTTCAAAGGCTCATAACTTGACTGAATGTAGGTGGATTTTCACATAGATGACAAAAGGCCTGACCTCCCTGCCAAATTTCAAGTCCTGGTACAAAGCATGGAAGGGCTAGAGCTTCTCAACAAAATGGTTGTATGATTTTTTTAACATGGGCAAAGCACTTTTTCTCTAACCCTGTTCTGAGAAAATGCTGAATCATTTTTGCTGAAATTTTTCACCCCCCAAATATAGCAGCTTGAAGTATGGACATTTTCAGCCCAAATCGATGAAATTTGGCAAGTTATAAGCAACTGAAAACAAGGAATTATAACTGGAAAGTGTTGGCCAATCTTAATTATAGGCATCGTTACCTGCGTCACCTGTAGTAAAATAATTTAAATTAGAGATGGACCTGCGCTGGGACCTCAAATTTGAAGTCCTTCAAGACAGAAGTGAAATAATTATTATTGACATATAAATCATCATCGTCATTAGGCTTCAGAGTCAGCACACCATTAGGATGAATGGGAGCTAATGTCCTAAAACTCAGCCCCTCAGTCATTGAAAAAAATGTCAATAGGCTTTCTCACCCGCATTAGTTAAGCTTTTTTTGCTGCGAGAGCTGTTTAAACTAGAACACAACAAATATTTGGGTGAGCATGCCAGCTCCATTCCACCCTCCTTTCCCCTGTGAGATTTACTATTTGGGTCTGAGCCGCAGGCAGTTCAGTCAGTGGAAATTTCTCCAGGAGCTCTTACACAATCCCAGCAGCTGTTTTTAGCCTAGTTTGGGAAATTAATGAACTTGAATGATCCTGTTACGCTCTTAGCTTGTCAGCAAAGAGGTTGAGCAACAGGCAGAGTAAGGGAACCCAGAGAGTGCAGTTGAAGGCTATTTTTGGGTCCCTTTTTAGCCCCCTGAACTTTTTTTTTTAAATACAGGGAACCCAATCCTTAGCTGGTGTAAATCAGCATTGCTCCATTGAATTCAGCAGAGCTCCCTGCTTTACGCTGGCTGAGGAATTGGCCCCTAATATATTGCTCTCTGTATAGAAAACAATCAGTCGCATAAGTGTAGCCCAGATGTGAGCATCTTAATGGAGGAGAAAAAATAGTTCTCAACCCACATCTTTTCCCCTTGGTTTACTGCTGCTTGGGGGCGTTGGGGTGCTAAGAGCTTCTGTTATGATTTCCTGCAATAAAACGGGGCAGCAGAGTCTTGTAGCAAAGAAACTGAGAATGAGGGTTAGCAGGACCTTGTGCCAGCCTTCTGCACAGGGCATGAATCATACCTCTGCTTACACTGTTTGGAATGTGCAACTGCATAATTTACTCTCTGAATGTACCTGGTTGTATGTAAGCTCTCCAGGGCTTTGTAAAGTGTCGTGCAGGCCTATCGTGTGGGCTCAGGTCAGGAGATTCAAACCCAGATCCTGCATGTGTGGATCTAGGATTTTCCTCTGCACCTTTATATTGTGGCTGTAGCTTCCACACCTGTCTTTGGAACATGTGGTCCTGCCTGTCTGTTTTAGTGGTGTATTTCTCTTCAAGACCCAGCGCAATCCCCTTTCAGAAGGTGGGTCAAATTTAGGTGGCCACAGATGCAGTTCAGGGTATTTCTCTGCATCTGGGGTTTAGACTTGGAGTCTGGATTCCTGGGTTCTTTCCTCGATGCTCTAGGTGACTCACTCTGAGACCTGGAGCGAGTCCTTTCACTTCTGTGTGCCTCAGATTGCCCTGCTCTGTAACATGGGGACAGAAATGATACACCAGCCCCATGGATGTCAGTGCTCGATTAACATTTGCTCTGAGGGGCAGAGTACATTGGGACAGCAGTGTCTTGTCTGGCTTGGAGCTGAATGTAGTTAGCAGGGCTGTGGCTCCTTCTGCTGTCTGCCTGGCTGGCAGATGGAGTACACACCTGGGGCGTTGTCCGACTCCTGACCTTGATTTGTGGATCTCATTTAAACTGCCTCCTCGCAGGCCGGGTGATTCTCATTCTCCCTTCTGCTTGCCAGGTAAACTAGGGGGCCAGGACTCCTTCGAGAGCATAGAGAGCTATGACAGCTGTGACCGCCTGACGCAGTCCTGGAACAGCCAGTCGTCCTTCCAGAGCCTTCAGCGCGTCCCCTCATACGACAGCTTTGATTCTGAGGACTACCCAGCGGCGCTGCCCAACCACAAGCCCAAAGGCACCTTCAAGGACTATGTTCGAGACCGGGCTGACATGAACAAGGACAAACCAGTCATTCCTGCTGCTGCCCTCGCTGGCTACACAGGTAGGGTCACCTGCCCCAGGGCAGAGCCTTTCCGAGACAGCTCTTGGGTTCCATTCAGAAGCGAATCTGGGGCTGGTGAAAGGGGTGAGATTGGCTGACTTGGAGACTGGAGGTCTTGATGCGCAGGACAGGTGCAGTGAGCAAACCATCCCCCCTTGTTTATGGGTCTCAGCCCTGACTGAGAGGGATGGGGTCTATAGGGGGAGAGATGAATGGGTCCCTTCGAGTGGCCTCCAGCACACCAGTCTTAGTGATGGCGTTTGGGATGTGAACCTTTAGGAGTGTGACTGAGAGGCACCAACTACAGATGAGCTCAGCCCTGTACTCTGGGAACCTGCATCAGGGTCTGCATTTTACCTCAGTTCCCTGTCTGTGGAGGAGGCTGGTCCAAATACCCCATAACTTTGGAGATACCCAGAGTCTGGGTCCCAGTGTCGTGACATGGGCCCATCTCACTGGCCATCTCACTTCAGTCTCCAACTATCTATTGGAAGAAAATAGCTTTTGGGCATTGCTGTGGGAGCAGATTCCTAGCAGTGACCTAGAGGTGAGAGTCCCTGTTATCCCATCATGTCTCTTGAGCCGGTCGGTGTTGGTCTCATTTGTACCTGTGCAAAGCAGGTGCAAAATTGCCACCTTGCTGAGTCCAATAGCGGTTTACCCTTACTTTGCACAGCTGTGAATACACCATGTGCCAGGCGCTGGAGAGCCAGGCCCCTTACTTTTCAAGGTAGGTGTTTTCATCATCATCTAGGACAATTTTTCACCTCTCCGTACTGTTATGCAGTGTGCCGTCCACTTCTCTGCAGCCCTCAACCCCAGAGGTGGCTGCATTTTGCGAGGCACTGCACAGTCTGAGTATAGGTTGTGAAATGCTTTTTTAGCCTTGGGAATGGAAAGTGATGGAGGTATAAAGAACCTGATTTTGTCATGGCTTCACCCTTTATGCTGTCCTATACACCGAATATTAGCACCTGCCATTTGCTTTGAACAGGTGTATGGCAATGGAGAATTAGGCCGTATACATCCGTGAAGTGCTTCTTTCTGACGCTATGTTGCACAGTACTCCAGGAGCAATACCAGCCTCCATCTGTCCTTACTCACTGTGAGCAAGGCTGGCAGAATGGGACCCTGGGCATGCACACAATCCGTGGAGAGCTTTTCAAGGGTGTGGATGGCTGGGTCTTTCCCCTGCAATATTGGAACATTTTGTCCTTATTTGTTTCGGAATCTAGGCAAGCAGATTTTGTTATTGAACTTTGTACTGATTTTTCAGTTTGGGGGGCGGGGGGGAAGTAGGGGAGGGGGGAAGTTGATCGGACTTCAGAACTTATTTGAAACCTAGATCAAAGAGCCAAAGAGGTGTGGCCCAGTATCTTTTGTCAGGTCCACTTCCACTCACGAATAGTGACCTCTCATGCACCTACTGGTGGCAGCTGTGTGCTGGAGGAGTCATGAGGCAGAAATAGCATGTGCAGATAAAGATCAAGAGGCTCAGAGCAGATCCTGAGGTGAGACCCTCCCAGAAATCTCCACCCACTCACACAGTTCCTCTTAGGGCTGATAATTTTATTTTTTGCGGGGGGGATGAGGGGGAGGTGGGAAGATAATTTTTGGAGCTATGTGTAAAAAGGAAGTGGTTTGTTGCTATAGCTTTAATTTTAGAGAGACATCAACCCAGCTGACTGAATGGGAGTCTTTTAAGTGACCAGTGTAAAAAAACCAATTGAATCATGTTGCATTCCTGTGTTAGATACTGCCCTATAGGACATGACTAGTGAAACATATACCTGTGGGAGGGGCTGTGCGACATAGTACCGTACATTCATCATGGCTCCATTCCATAATACACTTAATTTGTTTCCACAAAGTAGGCCCTGGCATTATTTTGCCCCCAAGCCAATGAATTCTTTCCACTTCTAATAGAGCTTTTCACCATGGGAATCTCAAAGTGCTTTGGAATCCTGACGGCCCTATGCACTCGTGCCAATCCCCATTTAATGGAGGAAACTGAGGCACAAAAGTATGTTGCTGAATTGGGGCAGAGCTGGGTATAGAATCAAGATCTCCTGTTTCCCAGTCCCACGCTCTCTGAGTACAGGACCATACTCTCTTCTCCAGTAGGGGGTCTTGGCATATGCAATACAGGGCACCCAAGTGCCCATTTTCATGTACAGTTACTTTGCAAGCAGTGGCAAACGTTTTAGGACATTTTATGCTGATGATCAGGCCTATGTTTTCCTTTGATCAGTTTCCTCCCATTGCTTTATACCCTTCCTCTTCGTATTCGGTGCCATCACATTCTTCAATGGGAGACACTTAGCAGGGTTGCTGGGGCCAATATGTGTCAGGGAGGCATCTAATGTGAGTCCCTTTCCAAAGCCCACTCATACAATGTGACTCTAGACCTAGTGTGGTCAGACTCTTCGCAGAAACTTGACTGAATCTTCTAGACAGCCGACCATACAGAGGGAGAAGCCTTTCCCCTTCCCCAGCATCAAGGGAAGCTCTGCTCAATCTTTGTTCTGCTCATCAGAGTCCTGAAGTCAGTAGGAGTTTTGCCTTGAGCTCGGTCTTGAGACTGTGCCCTCTCCCTAGTTACAAGTGCTTGTGCTGTTTCTCTCCAGCTTTGAAGCTCATAATTTAGAGCCGGGCAAAGTTTTTCAGACAGATAGGTTATTCTCAAAAAAAAAAGACGGTTTCTGTTCGACCAAAACTATTTGTGAATTTGGCTCAAATTCGGTGAATAGATTTGACCAAAAAAATATATATATATTTATTTTTAAAGTCAACGCATTTTGTTCTAGAGAGACAGGTGGGTGAGGTAATATCTTTAATTGGACCAACTTCTTGTTGGTGAGAGAGAAGTTGGTCCAATAGAAGATGTTGCCTCACCCACCTTGTCTCTGTAATATCCTTGGACCAACATGGTACAACAACACTGCATACAGAATTTTGTTTTGACGCTTTTGAAATGCCGTGTTTTGCCTTTTTTGTTTTTTGTTGTTGACATTTTGGAGTAGATGTTTAGGTAGATTTATTTTAAATGACAGAAATAAGAAAGGTAAAAACCCACCAGTTCATTTTGGGGCAAAAAAAAAAGCATTTCATTTAACCCAAAGTGAATTTTCTTTCAGATTGTTTTGACTCATTCAGCTGTATTCATAATCAGCTGTCAATAGCTAGGATGTATAGAACACAGAGCATGTGCCTAACAGAAGGCCAAGGGTCTCCTAAAGAGCCCTGGGTGCACCGTCCATTGCTGAAACTGAACTACCCTCACCTCACTGTCTGCCCCAAACTAAACCCAGGCATTTCACTTCACTATTATGTGTGATGTGATGGACCCTGGACAAAAAACCAGAATGCCAATCTCCGTAACGGGTTAGATCCTTTATTCCACCCAGCACTGCCACCAGTCCAGAGCATCTCTTTGGACTCATGCCTCCAAGAAGTGCCATCTTTACTTATTCCCATACAAAAGCACTCTTGACTACAACCCAAATGCTGCATGCTACATGTTAATGTAAGAAACATGCATGCTTTTATGGTAATCTCCCTAGCCAAGTTTCAAATACCATTTTGAATCGGGGGGGGGGGGGGGGGGAGGGGAATCCCTAAACACCAGACCCAAGGTTTTTCCAAAGTGACTGGTGATTTGGGATGCCTCCATTTTTCAGTGCCCAGACCTTAAAGGGGCTTGATTTTGGGGAAGTGCTGAGCACCTGTCCTCTGAAAGCCAGGCTCTTTACAAGCATCTTAGGTTGGGTCCCCTGGAAATTGAGGCACTCAAAATCACCAGTCACTGTGAAAATCATGGCTTTAGGTCATTGGCCTTTGCTCAGTCTAGTGGAGTTGCTGTCTTTAGAGCTCAGTTTAGTAAGGGACTGGACCTGCCTCATTATTGTAGGACAAATGCTGCAGCAGATCAAGTTTGTGGATGTGTCAATCCAGAGGTGTGATTATAAAGACCCCTGATTCTCCAGGGCCTTGCATTTCCTTTCATCATTTACACCCGGAAAAGGGAATACAGCGTGGGTATAAAATGCAGCCATGTGGACCTGGTTGCAGGATACAATCACTTTGCCCAGGCGCAAGTGACAAAACAAGCTCCAAAGCAGAGGAGAATTGAGCCTCCAAAATTCTAATCTGGATTAAGACACTTCCGAAGTCTGGGGGTGTTTGGAGCTGAGGTTTTGGTTCAGGCCATCTTTATAATGGGCCTTTACAACCTCTGGTTTTACTGCATGCTGCAGCTTTTAAATTAATAGAGACAGTGGTGAGCCCAGAAACATGCTGGTATTTCACAAGCTCCTCCGCTCCAGGAGATAATGCCCAGAGCTCCCACTGGGAAGGGACAGGGCTTCCCGATATAAAAATAATAATAAATAGCAGAAAAGCAAAACAGGGCAAATGGGATGGCGAAGTGGAAGTCAGGACTCCTGAGTTCTATTCTTAGTGCTGGGAGAGAAGGGGTTTCTAGTGGTTGGAGCAGGAGACCTGGGAGCCAGGATGCTGGGTTCTGTTCCCAGTTCTGGTAAGGAAGTGGGCTCTAGCGGCTAGAGCAGGGGACTGGCAGTCAGGACTCCTGGGTTCTATTCCTCACTCGGTCACCAACTCACATAGTGGCTTGAGAAGGTCTGAGTCTCCATGCCTCGGGTCACCATCCTGTAAAATGGGCACAACAATCTTTACCCGTGCATCAAGGCTCCGTTGATGTTTGCCAAGCGCTTTGAGCGCCTCTGAGCAAAGACATTGGGCAAGCGCGTAGTATTTTTGGCCGCGATCCCTGTTTTGTATGTAAGACATTGAAAATATCATTTGGCTTTTGTTCTCAAGAGCCTGCTTTGCCGATGGCACTGGGAGGTGCCGGTGTGCTTTATCACAAGAGAAACAGCACGCCGATGGTATCAGCCCTAGGAGGCGCACAGTTTGTAGAGAAGGTGCATTCTGGCGGAAGCCCAGCTTGCATTTGATGTGTTCGTAACTCAAGCTAGCGAGCAGACTTTCAAAGCCGCCTTATCTGCCCCCACATCTTGACCTAATTTAACAAGTTGCCATGGTTGCTCGGAGAGGTTGATGCAATTTTCTTATCTTTGGGGGAAGAATGTAACTTCGCAAGAGTTCATGAAAATTCAGTTTCTAACCTGTTTCCACTCTCACAGGGACATAGCTAGGTCCGCTGAGACTGCTCTTCTGAAAGATGATTCCCCTTACCTACTGGGGGGGGGCATTTTCAAAGTTCAGTGCCCAAACGCCAGCTCCAGCGTTGAGATTTTCAAAGCAGCCTAGGGGATTTTGACACAACTCTTCCATTACAGTAGGGCGAGTCGGGTCAAAGAGTGAGACCTGTTCGACTCTGGAATGATCTCCCAAAGGGAAGCAGTAGAACCTCCAACCCTTGAGGCTTTTAAAACTGGACACACAAAACACTGGAGAACATAGTGGAGAGAACAAAGCTGCACTGGTCCAATGTAATGAGTTAGCTCTTAAATCTCTCTGATTTCTGTGACCTGTTTTTTCCATGATGCGTGCCGGGAATCTTTAGCCTGACCCACTTCAGCCACTGATCTCTTAGCCAAGGGGACCATCTAGTACTTCACACCTCCTTCTGCCCATTGTGGTCACTTGCCTGCACCACTGTGGGCTGGTCTCCAGCAAACAAAATAGCACACAGAGCAGAAACGTGGGGTGTGTTCGCTTCACAAGGCCTAGTGCGTCAGCTTCTCTGCAAAGCCCCTGACATTTGGCTGTGGCTTTCCATAGAGTTATTATTTGTTCTGCAGTAGTGCCTGGAACCTAGTTGATTTCAGAGCCTTGTTGTGCTAGTCACTGTACAGAGACCTGATCAAAGACAGCTCCTGGCCAAAGAGCTTAGAACCTAAATAAACAAGGCAGAACAATTACCCCCCGCCATTTCATGGATGGTGAAGCAAGACCCAGAGAGATGAAGCAACTTACCCAAACTTTTACAGCAGATCAGTGGTCGAATGAGGAACTGAACCTAGATCTCCTGAGTCTTAGGCCATCACTAATGAGTAAGAAGTTACAGGTGCTTTAGAGAGTAGCCTGGTGCCTAAGGTGTTTATAGCCCCAAATAATAGTATACTGGGTCTTAATTAATAGCATGCATTAGTATGCAAGAGTATTACGCAATTATGCAAATTAGGCACTAGTATGCATGGTCTTAATTTCATTCTTAGTGACAGAAGTGCTGCCATGTCTTTACTGTGCTGTCAGGGAAGAAGACAGCCACCATGAGACTGCAGGGGACTATCTGGCTCCCCTGAGACTTCAGCTCCGTGATACATGCAGAAGCATTTCCATTGAACGAATCACTCCTGCAAGTGTCACCACCACTTTGCTCAGCTGAGATCCAGACCTGAGCCTCCCCTTCCCCAACTGCCAAAGGTCTGACAGATGTCTCCAGAATATGCATTGGAAAACCCTTCTCTCCCCGCAAATCCCTCTCCCTATTGCAAAAGCCAGGGGCCCATATTGGACAAGTTGGTATTTCTGAGCGAGGATTGCCTGTTCCATTTAAAAGTGAAAGAACACAGCTGCTGGTTTACAAGAAAGAAACAACAGCATCGAAGAAAGTGGGTCTCTTTAGGAGATCTGCATACTCCTCCTCTTCATGCTGCCACCCACGCTGCCGGCTGAAACATACAGGCCCGACAGGTGCGATCTGATGGGGTTGGGGGGGGGAAGTGTGATCTCTCCAGCCAACGTCAGAAAGCCTGTTAACTGCGCTGTTCTCGGTTCCTCTCAAGTCACAGGAAGAGATGCTCAGGGAGGCACATGGAATGTGGCAGCCTGGACATCTACATTCAGTGCAGTTTCTTGGGGAGAAAAGGCAGAGTCCGGATGGCATTCTTGACTACTCTCTGCTGCTGGAGAAGGGTGAAGTCGGCCATCCCTGTGAAGCTGGAGTGGGTCAGCTGTGAGAGTTCATAAGTGCATTCAGTTGCCTCTGGCGGACAGACAGAAAGTGGCTGTTCTTAGGGGCAGGCGGCTGTGGGCAAGTGGTTGTTTCCTTGCCTACCCTGTTTGGATTCCGGTTCAGTATGAACTTTACCTGCTGTTGAGGGATGATTTCAAGCATAACTTTACATCCTAGTTTCCCCTACGACCTGCTTCTAGCTTCCACTGCAAGCGGCTCTTCAAGGACCGTTTCTCACCCTAAGGTGGAACCCAGCGGATGGGGCCCGGGCTTGGTTCAGTGGTCCATGTGACACCTGCCAGACATATGCAAATGACAGTAAAATCAGCCCCATGCAATGCTGCCCAACCATGACCATAGCTCAGCTTTTAAAACAAAAATGTACAGCCCGAACCACCGAGCAGCATGACCTTTGCAATTCAGAGTTGACTCTTCAGTGATACCGTTTTACTAGTCACTCCTCAGAGCAGTTAATCAGACTATGGCATAGCAGGTTTTGGGTGCCATGAACACAGATAGTATGTTGGACTCCCAGTGCCACCTTCATGACAGAGGCCTGAGACTCATCAGTACCCCCCCAATCCACCCTCCACCTGTCATGTGGGCTGGTGCTCCCTAGCTTGCATGCTCCACCGTGGATGCTTCCTGGATTCTTCTGAAACTAGGGATGATCCCAAACCAGAACGCTGGCTCTGATCAGACCCAAACTTTGAGGCAGTCTGGAGCTGAACTTTGCCACTGAGATCCATCTCTGATGTTCCTCTAGGATGCTCCTACCAAAGCAAAATTTGGTGAGGGAGAGACAGGGAAGAATTGCCCATGGTTGATATGCGGGATGAAATGCAGAGGTACACCCTCACCACTGCCCAAACCTGCCCAGGGCCAGCAAACAGGCCTCAGCCCCTCCTGATTACACTGGTCTCTGAAGCTCTGACATAGGAGGTCCAGGCCAAGGTCAGTGCATGACAGAAGGGGAGGCCGCTCTGGAGATGTTGCTATGCCCACTTGTTGTGTTTGGTTGGAACCACAAACCACACAGCAAAAAGAATAGGTGCGCAGCTCTCGTTTTTTGTTTTGTTTCTTTCAAACAATGTCATTGGGGGAGGGGGTGTGAAAATCAGCCAGAGAAGGAGTGGGGTGACATGTTTCAGATAGGGCCTTACCATGTAAAGTAATGGCCTGTCTATGCTGGTGGCGGGAGGGAGGAAAGAAGCATGGAGGGGGAGTTCTACAGATATAGCCACACTAGTGCAAATAGTCTCTGTAGATTCATTGCACCTGTAGATTCAGTGCAAGAGAGGGCTTGAACCAGTGATTTACCACAGTACATTGCCCTGGTGTAAACTCCATCTGTTACTCATGCAAGCACTTGTGAAGTGATGCAAGTTTCCTGAGTCGAGGCCTGCCTGCCCCTCTGGGCTGAAGCCCACTGTTAATAGCACCCCAGAAGTTCCCCTTCCTAAAGTCCTCATAAAAACCCAATGTTGCAACAGATCGCTGTGTTTCTAGCAACGCCTCATAGTTATAACAGATGCTTTCATCTAAAAGTGATTTGTAACCACATCAGACACTACTGAAATGTGCCCACTTCTGGGGTGGGCTATGGAGCTGTTTAACAGCTCACCAGCAACAGTGTAGGGCAGGAAGTGAAGCATACCACATTCATTTCACTCTGCAGGGGGAATTTAGGCAGGCAGAATTCACTGACCATGGTAGAGTTTTGTTTAAAAGCTGGGGTTAACAAACTCTTTCGCAATAGGGCCCAGGCACATTTAGGCCTCATGTGTCTTGGGTCTGGGCTTTGCATCTCCTTGGAAAGCAAGCACTGTGAATAGCACAGCACCCCATAGTACCATGCTGCAGCATACCTTCTTTCAGCGCTGGTCCAGAAGAGTGGCACCTACTTTATCACCAGCATCTCTTCCTGCATCCACCTGCATTTTCCCCTGTTGGAATGACTAGGCCCAGCGGTGCTTAACTGGCGAGACCCAGTGAGATTGTAGGCCAAGATGGTACAGCTGCCAGTGGGAGGCTACAGGGGGAGAATCTGCTCAGGAGGTGAAATTCTCCCCTGTGCAGACAGCCAGCTGAAATCCTGAGGGCCACAGAAGTTCCCTTCTAAGCCACCTCCTAGCAGCCCCATGGGAAGGCAGAGGCAGAGGGACAACCTGGGAAAGTGACCTGGCTAGGACTCGTGCAATGCATGCCCAGGAGCATGTGTGCAAAGAGGCTTTGCTCAGACAGGGTTCCCACTGTGGCAGCATTTCATAACCAGGCTTAAGAGGCATATTTTCCCCATGACGTTCAAGAATTCCTAATGCATGATGCTCCCCAATGCTCTTCACTGTGAGGGAGGCGAGACAGGGCGGCCATTGTGAGTCACATTTAGCATGTGAGCCCCCTCTGACTGGCTCTATTCTTAGCACGCCCTCCCTCCCTACCAGGGACAAAGGTCATCAGGCTGCACTCAAGGGACAGCCCAGAATTCAGAGGCCTTGCCTTGGGGGTGGTGTGCGTGTGAGGTTGTCATCTTTCCAGGGCTCGTATGGAAATGAGTGGGTTCAGCGAACCCTCCTCCGGGCATGGCTGAAAGCTCCCAGAGGTGTTTGAAGCGACCCCATCACAAAAGGCAGCTTGTGTCTGCACCCTCCCTACTTGCATCTGTGTCCAAGGGCTGATATCTGTCTCGGGATATTCCGCATGAGGTCAGCAGTGCATGGGGCTTGTCTGGCCCTCCCGGGAAGGGCTGCATCTTAGCTGGGGGTTCTGCCTCGCCTTGGGCCAGTGTCTCATGTAGGGCACAGCTGCACCAATTTACACCAGCTGAGAATCTGAAATCACAGGTGGGGGGACTGTAGGACTAGCAGAAGCAGAGGGATGCTGGGGGTCTCCTCTAGTTTCAGAGGCTGCTTGTGTCACCGGGAAAGAAGTCTTTTCCAGTCAGTATTGAAGTTGCCTCATTTCCTAATGATTCTTCTTAATATTCCACTGGCAATTGGCTTTTAGAAACATCAACGGCAAGCTCCTCTCTTGGTGTAAATCAACAGAGCCGTGTCGATTTACCGCAGATCTGGGCTCCAGTATCGTAGTTGGTAACTGCCCCCCTGCTCGGCTAGATGGATCCGGGACGTGGGAGAACGATGAAGGCTGGAACAGAAGATGTGGGAGATGGGTCACCAGGTGCCGCTAGAGGGATAAGGTGTTGAGTGCTTGGAGAGATGAAGGTGCCTATCGCAGAGAACAAACACGTGTTCCTTAGCTACCTGCACCACCCAGCACTTTGAAAATGTAACGCCGTGTCAGTGCTGAGTCTTATTGGCTGGGATTTTAAAAAATGCCTTGGGGAGTTAGGTTCCCAGCTCCTGGGCTCCTAACTCCCTTGAGCCCTTGAAAATCTCACCCATTATTAATGCCTGTTCCATGACGAGATGAGAGCCTCATTCTCCAAGATGCTCATCCCAGATCCCATCCTCACTATAACTCACGTATAGCCCAATTCATCATACGTCCTCAGTGCTCATAGCTCCCTTTCTTAACAATTGAATCTTCTCTAGGAAAGAGATGCAAATACCGAGAGAGGTGGTGCCAGATAATGCCGTCTCCCCGGAGCTGTGCTCTGTCGCACAGGCTCAGACAAGCCGTGTATGTTAGTTCCTGCTGCCTCCTGCATCTGTTGACTCTCTGACATTTCAAACAAGGTGTTGCCCCAGCAGCAGCAGGGCTGTGATGCTTCTGTATGGCTCGGTGCATGTGTGCATGAGCTGAAGTCTGCTTGCTAGCCATGCAGTAAACACGTTCATTTTCAGACTACTGATCCTCCAGTGGGCAGCCAGGAATCGACCCTGTGGAGCCTGACTCCTAGTCCTCTGCGCTAGCCATTGGACAGCGTTCCCTCCAGCAAAGAAAAAAACATCCTGCAGGATGCCGCGCCATGTGATTCCATGCCGCTTACAGTGATAAATTGCTGGGCTTCCCTGCACCTCTGCATGCCAGCTGGCAGCAGAGTGCGAGGAGAACATACTAACTGCACGGGGCTCCTTGGCCTAAGGTTAGAGAAATTTCTCTCTGGAAGCTTGGAAAGCCTCGAAAGTGCTCGTTAAAGCTGGTGTGACCTGGTGATGTGCCAGGCCAGGGCAATCACTTGTCTCAATGAATGCTTAATTACAGCCCCTCCCATTAATTGGAACAGGATAGGGAGATACTGGTCTTCTTTTTACTCTGCATCCCAGTGTCAGCCTGCCCAGACATTAGTTAGAGCAGCTAAGGAGCTGCTCTAACTTACTGTACAGGAGCATTGGTGTAGAGGCATCTGCTCTGGCCTGCTCTTCCTTGCCTCTTTCACCCCCGGCACTTCCCCTTCCCCAGTGACAGTGGCAGGCACAGAAGTTGGTTCGGTTGGTATATTTGACATTGGGACATCCCCATCCACAAGGGGAATTCTCTGTCTCTTTAGGGCTAGAATCTGTTCACTTTGCTCAGCCTCAGCAGCATCCACCTATGTTGCCTGGCTGGCATACTACAGGTGGATGAATTAATCTTCTACCCGTGCACCCCCCTGAGCTGTAATTCAGAATGTTAGCAAGACGCTCGAGTGGCAAAGCTGGGATCCCCAAAGCTTGGAAGCATCTGGATCAGCCCATTATAATACAGGCAGCTGCAAAGTCCCTATCTGAGCTTCCCCAGTGTAGCGCTCTGGGAAGTGTGGTTGCTGCTCAATCCCTACTAAATATAGACAGTGTGTAACAAAATCCTCTGAGCCAATATTTGGCAAAGCCTTGCCGAGGACAGTTTGCTCACATATTTCCCTGCAGAATGTCGTATTTCTCTTGTTCATGTCTGGGATAAGATAGACACTATGAACCTGATTTGGTTTGCATATCAATGCACTGATAACCAAGAGTCTCAGAATCACTCAGATACTCTTTAAATAAAAGAATAGCTAGCGGATAGTCAGGAATCTATCACGGTACATCTATGCTGCAAACAAGCTAACAAAAATACCCCCACAGCAGCAGCTCTCTGAGCCCAGAGTTGAGTTCACAAGGTTCACGATAAGGTGCTAAGAATAGCAGTGTAGACATTCCCATCCAGGTTGGAGCTTTAGTTCTGTCAGTTGATATGTGGGTCTCAGTGTCTGAGCTCCAGCAAGAGGTGCCATAGCCTGAGCCAGAGTCTGTAGACCTGGGCTCTGAGGCTGGCTGCCATGGTAGTTTTTTGCACCTCTGTTCTCATGGCCCAATGTGCTCTCACACCTTAGTAAATCAGGAGTAGCTCCACTGAAGTCATTGGAGTTACACCAAGATGGGACTGCAGTGAGATCAGAACTGAGCCCATTGGCTCTAAAGCCAGAAAAGACACATTAGGTCCCATTTAGTCTGTCCCGTCACCAGGCAGGATGGTTCCCTCTCTACTAGTGGTTTGTTTAGTTTCCAACAGTTTTAAATGTCTCCATTACTGGCAATTTTTAAATCAAAAGTTGGATGTTTCTTCTAAAAGATCTGCATTTGTTCCAGCAGGAATTCTTGGGGGGCAGGTCTCTGGCCTGTGTTCTACAGGAAGTCAGACTAGATGATCACAGTGGTCCCTTCTGGCCTTGGAATCTACGACTCTAAAGGCAATAGGACATGGTCCATCACATCCCTTGGGAGATTATTCCGCATCCTCCCATTCCCACTGGCAGGAATTTTATCCTGACATGCAGCGTGAACTGTCATCCAGTAACTTCATCCCATTGTTCCATTAGCCACTCCTTCTGGCAGCTCAGGCTTACACCCATTGCCATTGTCAGTCTGTTCTCCTTTCCCTCACCTTAGCTGTTGCCTAACCCACCTTTATATATTTAATTCTTTTCTTGCAAGTCATCCCCTGGATCATTATCGTTGCCCTTTTCTGAGCTCCTCTTAGATGTGTCAGTATCTTGCTGGAAATATGTTGCCCAAAGCTGAACACAGTCTTCTAGGTGTGGCCCTAATCAGACAGGTTTTGGCTTGAGGGCATCCATTTTGGCTTTGGCTGGGACATGAGTGAAAAAAAGAGATCAGTATTTAGGAGTCACTCAGCATGTGACTGATCCAGTGAAAACCTACCAGAAAGTGTGTAAAGCCACAATCTCTCACGGCAATGCGTTACATACTTGGCATCAGCCGTGCTTAAGCACATAGGAATCAGATGCCCTGAGGCATGGCAAGATACAATGCAAATAGACAGGAAGTACAGTGCCTTTAAATTAACTGTCCAGCCTTAGCCAAGTACAGCTGAGGCCCCCTAGAGGAAAATCAGTTCTGGGGGGCAAGGAGAATTTGGCATCCCTGGGAATCTGATCGCTGTTGACAAGCAGCTTGTTTGTTTTCAGCTGATCAGATGAGTGGTGCTCTCCTCCCAGAATCGTCATCCCCGACACAGACGGAAAAAGTTAGTCACCAAGAGACGGTTCTGGTTTAAAGCCACCACCTTGCACACTGCAGACAGGTGGACACCACACAGTGCCAGCTGGTACTAAAGAAACAGGGAAGTCCACAAGATGACCACTGGGAGGTTTTTGACAGCAGATGCATGTGTGCATTGCCATTTCTGAGGTATTTCTTGACAAATAGCTGATGGCCAAAATTAGCACCCTTATGGCACTTAGAAGACAATGGAGCTGCAAAGCAAATAGCTTTTTATGACTCAAATGTATATAACACAGGAGACTTCACCCACAGACCCTTCACCTCCATATCAATGATGATAGATCATGAGAACAACCAACCGGGGAACTTGCTTCTGGCCATCTAGGAGTTGGTTGGACAATGCATGCTCTCCTCTTCTGCTGATTCCAGGCTGCACAGTGTACAAAGGGATCCAGACCCAGCTGATTTCAGGATGTCATGGCTGGGAGGGATTCCATTTCCAATGTGCTAGGACACTGCTGGAAAATATACAAGCTCCTTTTGTGCAGAAGACCCTAGTGTCAGTCTGCCCACTCCAATCTTGCAGAGGCTCTAGTTCTAAGTTTTGAATTATTCAAGATGCTAACCTGTGAGACCACCTTCTGCCTACCCTCCGTTCTGTTATGTTATTACCGCGCCCATTAGAAATGCCTTCCTGCTTCCCGGGTGCCCACCTGCCCAGCCAACCCTATTCCTTGCAGCAATAGCTGTGCCAGCTGCACTGAGTTGCCTCTTGTTCTCTGCGAGTTTATGTAGGTGGTTCCTGCAGCGACATGTCCTGGAGAGAGGCCAAATAATTTTCATACCTTTGTCCCCTTTATCGCATCTCCGTGCACAGCCATGGATCAGAATGTGAAGGTCAGGAGGCAGCGTGTGATAGTGTAGGAGTTCAAGCAGTGGCTGGGAGCTTTTTGGCACGTAAGAGAAGACAGCGCTTCGGTGGCAGAAAAATCATTCCTCCCTATTTTAATGCCAAGAAATAATCCTCTTTATGTAACTTAGACTGAGGTGAAACATTCCAGTGGTTGAACATTCCACTCAGACTGCAGTAGGAAGCAGCTTTACCTGTACGAGTTAACTCTCAAACTGCCAGTTCAGCTCAGATCTTCACTTGGACTGCTCCTGTAGGCCCCTGAGATGTCAGTTTTTGTATACAGTGAACATCACCTCTTAATATTAATAACTAATATTAAGGTCGCACACAAAGACCCCATTCCAGATGAGGCTCCCACTGTGCTAAGCACAATTTACAAACACAGAGGAAATCATAGGCCTTGCCACAAGAAACCCGAAGTCTAAGAAGGCCTCAAGTGCATCCGTGGAGTTTAGAAAGGGAGTTGAAGGCGTCCGAGTCAGGGGTGAAGCATATAACAGAACCAGAGTCACAGATCCCAGTGCTGTCTATACTAACAAACACTCAACACATTTTGTATTCATCTGCTTGTGTGTGTCTTCCCATGGAGGGGGTTGGGTGGAAAGAAATTTGCATCTGTTGCATTCTGGCTCACCTGGTTTTAACAACTTGTGGCTTCTTTGCGTTCCTAGGCAGTGGACCCATCCAGCTGTGGCAGTTCCTGCTGGAGCTGCTCACCGACAAGTCCTGCCAATCCTTCATCAGTTGGACAGGTGATGGCTGGGAATTCAAGCTCTCAGACCCAGACGAGGTATGGCCCATTATAACTGGGGGGAGGGATAGCTCAGTGGTTTGCGCATTGGCCTACTAAACCCAGGGTTGCGAGCTCAATCCTTAGGGGGCCATTTCGGGATCTGGGGCAAAAATTGGGGATTGGTCCTGCTTTGAGCAGAGAGTTGGACTAAATGATCTCCTGAGGTCCCTTCCAACTCTGATATTCTACGATTCTAACTGATCAGAGACCACTGAAAATGCTTAGGAGAATAACCTACGCCCTCTCTCTTCCTGGCTGAGATGCTACAAGTCATGTCAGTATGATCCTGTGGAGGGGACTAAGGTAGCAGGGTGTTGCTCCCTCAGTAATTTCTGGAAAAATCAATGGTTTAGAGAGTGCCCATGAAAGTCTGAGTATTAATGAGCAATTATTAATTGTATTGCATTGGCACCCAGAAGCGAGGGGAAATATTTCATACCAAAGTTGGGACTTGAGGGGGGCGAAACATAAAGATTCCGCAACAGCAAAAGGCATCACCACGTTGTGTCATTTTTGCCAAATCGTCTCTGTCGGGAGGAAGGATAATTCCGAGATCAATGAAGCGTTTCCATTTTTCAGTTCAAAACGTCCTTTTCTTGTATTTAAAAAAAAAAAAAACGAGTCAAAATGGTTTAAATGGTTGAAATTGAAACAAAATATTGCAATGTTGTAAAAGGAAAAAAAAAAAGTTTTGTTGGAGCCGAAACAATTTTTCTTGATTTGCCAAAAATGTTGAATTTTTTTTTTCAGTTTTCCCCAACACTATTTCCCCTCAATGTTATTTGCACAGTTCTAGAGGCCACTAGGCGTGGACCAGGCCCCAAGCATGCTAGGCGCCGTATGCACAAAAAGACAGCCACTGCCCCAAAGAGCTTAAAATTATCCCCTTCCCCATCTCCTGTCTTCATCTGATTCCACTTCATGATCCCCCAGCAGAGTCCATGGGTGCTGTTTCTACAGCCCAGGAGGGGTTTGATCCGCTGGCCTTCTGCAAATGCTGGCACTCAACTCCTCCCTGAGTTCATTCTTCATGACGAGGGGGAGAAAAAACATATCACCATTAGCTCTCCCAGCGGCAGGAGCTCCCAGCCCCTTATCACCCAGCCGAGCCAGGAGGAAGAGACTTATTTTAATATCTACACTCAATCTCTGAGCCCTTCTTCAGCTTTGTTTTCCTCCTCCTCCAGGTTGCCAGGCGATGGGGCAAGAGGAAAAACAAGCCCAAGATGAACTACGAGAAGCTGAGCCGTGGGCTTCGCTACTACTACGACAAGAACATCATCCACAAGACGGCTGGCAAGCGTTACGTGTACCGTTTCGTCTGCGACCTGCAGAGCCTTCTGGGCTACACGCCCGAGGAACTCCATGCCATGCTGGACGTCAAACCCGATGCCGATGAGTGAATTGGACCAGCCAGACTGTGTGGAAGGTTGCGTCGTGTCGGTGTGGAGATTCGACGAGACCTTAAAAAAATTTTTTTTTGCAGTTAAATATCTATCTATATTTTTTTCAAGAGCAACTCAAATTAGACATTTTTGATGGGGCAAGGAGGGGTGGGCAAAGTCAAGCTTTTGGCTGAATCTGGCAATGTTTGGTTGAGAGAAGAAAGATGGAACTTTTTATCTGAAAGTTCTCAGAGAGGTTTTGGGGGGTGAATTTCTTAGTTTTAAGAAAGCCAGAAAAATACAGCTCACTTAAAAAAAATTAAAATAATCCCTCCCCATCTCACACCATCTGGAAACATTATTAACGAAAAGATCCCCTTGATTACTGTGTTACCAGTGCAACAAACTGACAATTCAGGAAGTGACAAGATTCCTAAGGATTATGCGATTGGTTCTTTTATTGATGGGAGGGACAAAGGGAAGGTGGAACTTCCTGTTTTGTGGGAGAGGATGACATAGGAAAAAACAAGAACAGTTCTTGTTACTTTGCTTTTCTGTCGGTTATTTTTCTGTTACAAAGAACAGATTTTTTTTAGGAGGGACCAAGATTTTTTTTTAATTATTATTTGTTAAAATTTTATTTTATTAAATTTTGTGCCAGTATTTTTTTTAAATAGTCTTAAGCTCTAAGATTATCTCAGTCTTGCAATATTGTGTGTGTATGTATGTTTCTGTTATGCCAGCAGAGAGTTTTATCACAGTGAAGAAAAAAAAAAAGTTTATGTAGACCCCACTGGAGAAGTGTAGAGCTCTGACTTATGATCTCTGAATCTTATGTGAAGGAAAATGAGTGCCAAATCAGTCACCAAAAATTCTGGGAGGATGCTTTGCATTTGCATTGAGCCCCATGCACTTTGCTCTGTTGTTTGTTGCTAAAGCTGGATGAAATTTCTCAAAAGGAAACTTTGTTGTTGTTGTTGTTGTTAAAAAAACATCTTTTGGGGACCACCATATTTTCAAAACCACGTTTTAAAAATTTCTGATGTATCGAAAATGTTGCTGACATTTTCACGTATCATTTTCAAAATCAGAAAGTGGGTTTCTCTTTTTTTTTTTTTTTTTTTGGTAAAAGGAATGTTTTTTACACTTTGAAGTAACTGCTAATTTGTTTGTTTTTTAATATCCCACCCAGTGACTAAGCTGAGCAAAGAAGTTCAGGTTTGACATTTTCCTATTTGGAACGCAGTCAGTGCTGACGGGAAAATGGAGAAGTGTGTTCGGGGAAAAAAAAAATCATGAAAAACTTTGAACAATGAAAAGTGAAACAAGGATGATTTGGAAACTTTCGATGATTTTTCCCTCCATTTTTGAGCAGCGCTGCCTGCAATAATGCACGGCCAGCCATTCTAGGCACATCCAAAATGGAAACTCAGACTCACAAATGGGGAACAATCCCTCAAGATGCTGAACACGCAAGCCCAGTCCAGTGAAACTCGCATGCACATGGTTAAACTCATGAATAGCCCCACTGAAGCGAGGGGACCATTCATGAGCTTGATGTTAAGCATGTGCTTAACTGCTTTGCTGGATCAGGCTAGCAATTCCTTTGAGCCCGGAGTGTGTGGATACAGCTTACACACGGAGTGTGTATCTGCACAGCAAGCTCCTTCCTGCAGGAGCAATTCTCCGAGCCTGGCTCAACTGACTGGGGCTCACACCGCTGGGTTAAAAATATCCGTGTGGATATTCAGGCTCGGGCTGGAGCCTGGGCTCCATGACCCTCCCGTCTTGCCAAATTTCTGCCAGTCTGACTGTAGGATTTCGGCTTTCGACTTTAAATATATCTTTTTTTTTTTTTGGTAAGGACAGTATTAAATATTTGAACCGAATATATTTTCTTTAATGGCTGAACTAATTTCTGAAGCTCTGTATTGATTCAACACAGAGACTAGGAGGGTGGAGAGACTTTGTAGATCAATGCAGGGGAAATTAGAACAATGGGAGATCATATATCAGGTCTGCAGAACTGGGCTCTGAATAAAAGTTGCTAAAAACACGCTTGTATTTAGTCTGAACATCCAGTTTGCTTCCTGTTTTCCCATCTCTGTGTAGCCAGAGCACTGTGGTATAGGAGGGCAGGGTCAAACAGGAAGCCATGGGAGGCTGTCAGTTGAGTTCTGTGGAAAGATGATGCCCTGACACAAAGGTGCTGAGCTCCCATTGGACTCTACAAGAACAGCATGTGTTCAGGCTCTGTGAATATCAGGGAGCTCATTTTTAAGCAAGCTTTGTTTGATTGAAACTCAGTCAGCCCCAGCATGTCAGAGAGCTTAGCCTGGCTTAGCAGGCTGGTAGGTGTAAAGCTGAACACACGGAAAAATGTAGCAAGCTGATTAGGGGGGCGTTTAAAGCAAGAATGTTGAAGGCAGATGGTGGCTATGGGGCAAGGGAAGTCCAGGTGTCAGAGCACATGGCTGGGGCTAAGACATGATCCCATCCGACATACAGAGAGGACTGGTGCAGATGAAGGAAAGCGGGATGGAAGGAAGGTGAAAGGAGCATGCACTGAATGAAGAAAGGACAGTCTGCTTTCTGAAAGAGCAGTTCTCATCTAGCATCCTGAGCAAAGGGAGGCTGGCAGCTGTGGCAGGTGAGAGATTGCAGAAGTGAGAGAGGAGGGCTGCTGCAAAAGGGGATTGGAGTTCAGCTCAAGCTGGAGGAAGCAAAGGAAGATGCCGATGTGCTGCTGTAGGCCAGGTGCTCCTCCTCCCTGCTAAAAACTAGATGCAAAGAGAGAATAGGTGAAGTCAAACGCCCGTCCAGAAGGTGACTGATTTATAGCTATGTACGGCGGGCTGTGCTGTAGTGGGACGGCTTAGTGAGGCTGCTCCCTGCACTTTGAGTAGGCTGAAGGCATCTTGATGGAGCTTTTGAGTGATAAAGTTGGTGGTAGCTGAGTGCAGAGAGTTAGTTTGCGCTTCTGAGAAGATATATAAGGAGGAAGATTTCAGACTCTGTTTTCCAGGGAGGCAGAGAACCACTTGAACCAGAGGTGATTCCAGCAAAATACACTGGCCCCAAATCCAAGCAGGAGAGTAGCCTGTGACTCTTTAGATGGACTCTTTCAATTCTCAACTGGTAACACAATTCTCCTTGGCTTTTAGGGTCTTATACGTTCCATAGAGCCATAGAAAGTGCCCCTAGGTTCACATTTTACAGTGTCCGTTCTGGGCAGTTTTTAGCCAGACCTTAAATCATCACCTTTTATTTTACAGGATTACTCCTGTAAAGGGTGTTAGTGACTGGGGCAGATGTCCCACCATCCCAGCACTCTTTCTGCCTTCTAACCCACCCAGCAAGTGTCTGTCCCCTGGGGTTGGTCACAGTGCAGGGTCCCCTAGTTCAGTTCAAGCAGAAAGTCAGTCAGTAATACTTTACTATGAACAGTTGGGACTTGGGGGTTCATGTGCTGACCCCCAATATTTCTGCCAGACCTGATCAACTCATTCATTCCACGAGGGTTGATTGCCAGCAGATTTTCTGTATTAAGCTGTTTCTACCCAAGACAATCTGTTTCCATAACGTGCAGGGATATGTTCTCAAAGCGATCTAGAAGGGCTACAAAATGAACGGTGCCATCTTTGCCAACATGCTCCTACCAATGCTTTGCCAAGTTTACTCACCACCCTTTGCCATCCAGATTGCAACCTGCGTGTAAATGCAACAAGCGACAGACAGAATAGCCTTGGTGACATGTAGTGACTTGACTCACAATTTGCTTTCCCCCCTTCTAGGCTAGACACGGTCACAGAAAGCACAGTGTGCTGTTTATACACTGGAAATTTGCAGATTTTTTTTTTTAAATGCATGTTGACTATTGAACAGGGATGTGTGACCCAGATGAGATAAAGTTAAGGCCAAATGTGTACCTGCACCTAAACCTCCAACTGCATCTTTTATGAGGTGTGAAAAAGTTTGGTTAACCTACATACACGCAATATCTATATAATGTGTGTGAAGGAGAGCATGCACTGGGATTGCAATTCACCTCTGTGCAAAGATCCAGCACAAGTCTTATTTTGAAGGGTTAAGTGGTGTCTACTACTGGCCCCTCTGGACTGGGGTGAATTGCACCCTGGACAAATATTTAAACCAGATTTCATTCAGTTAATTTCTCTTTTGTTCTGAAAAATTTATTTGAGCATAAGCTTTCGTAAGCTTCCACTGAATGAGCTGTAGCTCACGAAAGCTTATGCTCAAATAAATGGGTTAGTCTCTAAGGTGCCACAAGTCCTCTTTTTCTTTTTGCGAATACAGACTAACACGGCTGCTCCTCTGAAACCTATCTTTTTTGTTCTGGAATTTCTCAAATCTGTTAATTGATTCCAAATATTTTTATGACTAATTCTTGATCTCGGAGTTCACGGTGGGTACTTAATATCCAGTATATTGCGCTTCACCACCCAAGTCACATGATATGGGCCCATTTTTCCAACTGGATGAGCCTAATTCTATGCATGTAATTCTTACAAGCCTGGAAATGAAGGGCTGGAAGGGACCTCAAGAGGTCAGCTAGTCCATCCCCTCCTCGCTGAGGCAGGATTCTTTGTATGGTTGAATACTCGTGATCGGGAATTCAAAGTTTGCTTGTTGGGAATATTCTGCGACATTTGTTTAAAAGTAGCTTTCTTCCAGTACAATTATGCCCTGGAAAGATCATGAAAAGGGACCTCAGTCAAAGCGAATTCATTTAAAAAATCTGAACAGCTATCTACAGACATTTTTTCATTACAGCATTTGCCCATCTCTCGCTGTGTATGTGTAGCTGATTATAGTACACAAAATCACCTATACAAAAGTCACCTATACATTTGTGTGTAATAGAATCACATACACACATGTGTATGTGTGTGCATCATTTTTACACTAATTACACTTCTGGGTTCTGTCCAGAAGACTATTATCATTCCGTGAGAGTCCACTCTTAACAGGACACAAACCCAGTTATACGTGGTTTTGATAAAAGAAGACTGAGGGGGACCTGATAGTCTTCAAATATACTAAGGGCTTTTATAAAGAAGATGGTGATCAATTGTTCTCCATGTCCACTGAAGGAAGGACAAGAAGTAAGGGGCTTAATCTGCAGCAAGGGGGATTTAGGTTAGATATTAGGAGTATCTTTCTAATTGTACGGATAGGTGAACTCTGGACCAGGCTTCCAGGGGAGGTTGTGGAATCCCCATCATTGGAGGTTTTCAAGAACAGGTTAATCACGCACCTGTCAGGAATGGTCTAGGTTTATTTAGTCCTGCCTCAGCATAGGATGTTGGCCTAGATGTCCTCTTGAGGTCTCTTCCAGCCATACATTTCTATCATGATTCATCACTGGCCTGAAATTTAACCTTCTCTCAGGAGATTTCCAGCCCAATGTTAAGATATTTAAGAAAAAAAAGAAAAAAAGCTTCCAATATGCATCTGAAATTTAGGACACATCCAAATCCCTGCACTTTTTGAGCATTGCTGTTTGGGAGGTGACCTTGGTGGGGTTATTAGAGCTTGTTGAGTTTCTTTTCATTCTAAACACTGCAAATGTGCTTTCCTTGGCATGCGTCTCTCTGAGGGGGTCTATAGAACATCAGTCGAGCTGTTGTCTACATTCCAAAGAATTTCAAATCCATGCTCAATATAGGTATACATATGTGTTCTAATGGAATATCTCCAGGAATTAGCTGCCTCAGTAAAAGAACATGTCTGTTTTGTTTTGTTTTGTTTTTTACACATGGGATTTTTTTTAAGCTGATAAACATAGAGAAAAAAATTGTTATATTGTGCTGTTCAACTATTTTCCAACTTGTATTTTCATATAATTTATATTTTTTAAAAGTGAAAAAAATTTAAGAGCAAGATTAAAAAAAAAAGAGGAAAAAGCAGGTGCTTTTTTAAAAAAAAAACAGAACTGAGCTAGCTTAGAGATGTAGCAGTGTGTGTGTGTGTGTCTGTGTGTGTTTTTTTTTAAAAAAATACAAAAATCTCCCCTCAGAACATGGATTCTTAAGGGAGGGATTGGTTTTGTTTTAATTGCTGATGCTGGCACATCATTTTGATGGAGAATTTTTTATATACTGTAGCCTTATTTCATATTGTATTTTAAACCATGTGAAATAAAATAAAAACCATAAAGGTATGGTGTCGGCGTGATTATTTCTCCCCTGTCCTGCTGAAGGGAGTTAGATTGTGTCTTCCGTGGTATTGACGGTGTTCAAACAACATGATTCAGACACCAAAATATCATGAGATTGTCATAAAAATAAGGAGATTGTACAAGCAATAAATGGGGGGTTCTTTTTATTTCCTTCTGGTTTCTGAGCCTTTAAGAGTCACATTTTTGAGTTGCAAGGGCATGAAACTTATTTTTCTTTCATTAAATGAAAGCTGAAATTTTCATGTAATCACAGGATTCCAGGAGCTGTGGCTTTAAGAAAAGCATCAAATCTCGTAAGTCACACAATACTGATGTTATGCTGAGTCCTCAGCAAAGAGGTCGCCTGTAAGGTGTACAACTGCTAGAATAGTCCTAAGATGTTGTGACTTAGAGACCCCCTCAAAGGCACAACGCTTTCCCAGCTACCTCTTTGGTCCAGGGCGTTTCTGTGTAATAAGTTGTAGCCGGGTGTGAGCTGTCCAAGACTCAGAATTTCCATTCTGTGGGATATTCTAAGAGTTCAAAATTTCCTTTCATCCCAAAGCAGAACAAAAAGTCGACATCTTCTGTACAATTAAAAATTCTGCTTTGATAATACCCCATATCACTCCTCAACCTTGCCATCAATGTCCTACGCAACTCTGCCTCCAACCTCCATCTCAGACCTGGCCTCTCACGGCCTACCCATTTACCTGCCTGCTCGCCTCTTCCCCATGATGTCCCCTACTCAGGGAACAGCCACATCCCGGGTCCTGTTCTACAGGGACAAAAGGTGCATGTTCAGTCTATTCCCGCAAATCATTTTGATACCATGGAATCAGCATTGTCCAATGGACAACTGTTCTCTTTGTAAATTTTCAAGCAGCTCTACTGGGCTAGCTTGACAGCAAATTGCAACATGTGGTCAAATCATTGTGGGACTGGAGGTGAAGTCTTGTTCCCAGCCCATCTGCTGCACGGAGTAACTGCAACACTTGCCGCTTTTCCTCCCTTGAGCGCCAACTGGTTTACAGACACGAAGCAGGCACTCGGTCCTACGCCCTCGGACCCAAGATTGCCTAAGCAATGCAGTGGGGTGATGAGGAACCCAACCCCTCCTCAGTGCCCTGTGGGAGCATGTTGAGGTCATATTCCAACCCTACCGTGTATGGATGGGCGATATTCACCCCAGCATAGAGGAGTCAGCGCTAGACATATACACCGCTTAACATCTGGCTTGCAGGCCTGGTGGTGAGCCTTCACACAGAAGGGCATTTCAGCCTTAACTAGGCTCGTCAATAGATAAATGCACAGCTCTAGCTACGGGGAAGTTATATTGACAATGTCACTTCCTAAACTGAAAAAAGAAAATCTTTTTGGATAGCAGTAAAAGAGACCCCTAGTAGGGACATCTATTAAAGTGGGGACATGATGGCTGTTCATTTGCTTGAGTTAATGAGAACTGGATTAGACACAGCACTTGAGATTACACTATTCATATTTGTTTAGTGCCAGCAATGTAGTGGATAAAGGGAAGATGGATGTTGAGTATACAGAGTGACATGGGGAAATGCCAAAGAGGAAATAACTTGAGCTTACAGCTTGGAGGCACCAGGCAAGCCACAAATGCTTAGGTGGATATGAACTGTGACAGGTTGGTGGCCATCTAGCTATCCAGGTACTAAGACACTTGTTGTGAAATATATTTTGGGGGCAGAGTTGAGCAGGGTATTGAAGGCAAGGTTGAGAAGTGAGGGGGGGGGGACGAGGGTGGCGTAGCAGAGGGATGGGATGGGAGGTGACCCAATGGGTTGTTTCCACGAGTTCCTGATGCTAATGGTTATTGACGCCCTCATGTTCTGACAGCTGGACTGGTTTAAATAATGCCCAAATCTGGAGGATGATGTTGGCCTAAAAGATTGAAACATTTTAACACACAATGAGTCTGCTGTCTTTCAAAGTGTATCTCTCTCCACTGTGGGAATGCAAAGCTTGCTTGATACAATCCTAGGCCGTGAGGTCATGTGGTCTAGTGGTTAGTGAAAAGGTCTGGCAGCCAGGAGCAAACCTGGGTTGTAACCCCAGCTGAGCCACCAACAGGCTGTGTGACCTTAGCTACATCTTTTGATCTCTTTGTGCCTCCTTTCATCCCAGCTGGAAAGTTGGGGAAAGCAACGAAACCTCATGCAGCAGTGAAGCGGAGCTGCCCAGGATAAATAAATGGACAGGGTTTCTCTGTTCTCAGCTGTTTCTTTAAGTCTTTCTCATAGGATTACTGCACACCTCTCTGGGGGCCTCACTGAAAATCACACTGAAAATCAGTTCAGTGGCCTCATTCCAGATCATGCAAGACATTTGCACACATCACAAAAGACCACCATCTCCCTCAACATTAGTCTCTGTTCAAGCTAAAACCAGGACTGAGCTGGGTGGGGGAAGCCAGGACTGGAATAGCAGCAGTGCAGTAAGGTCAGAAGTGAGGTGGACTCTCCACTTACTGTACGTCTACACTGCAATTAAACACCAGGGCTGGCCTGGGTCAGCTGACTCGGGCATGAGCTGCGGTCCGGGGCTGTAAAATTGCAGTGTAGATATTCAGGCTCCACCTGGAGCCTGAGGTCTGGGACCCCCAATGCGGGGGGCAGGGGGAGTAAGGGAGGGGAGGAGCCAGCCGCAGCTGTGCCATAGGTCTTTTATTGTAGTATAGACATACCCTGAGGGTCATCAACACCAAGATTTTAATTCAGCCAACATCTACCTTCCTTACAGCATGCCTGTAGGAAATTAGATTTAGAGGCCTGTGGGAGAGGCTTTGGGTGTGTGTAGCTGGTGTGGGAGAGGAGGGGCCCTCTGAGTGTGGAAGGGGCCAGAGGGGTGTGTACCTATGAAGAAGGGGGCCTATGAAGCATGCATAGGTGAGTGTGTGAGAGAGGCCAGGGGGTTGTGTACCTGTGGGGGAGGGGCTTATGAGGGGTGCACAGGTGAGTGTGGGAGGGGCTACAGGGGTGATGTTAGGGTGTGCAATTTTGTATATAGCCACAGGGATTAAGGCTCCATTTCCTAACTATTTTGATGCCCTGATGGGGACAGGAGGGTGACCGAGAAGGAAGGCCTGCCCCCCCTTCCCCCCTTAGGCCTGCTCCAATCTGCATCTTCCCCAGCGAGCCCCAGAGCCAGCAGGGCATGGAAGGTGCCGCCGAGAGTGAGCCAGGGAACAGTGTTTTAACGGCTGCGCTCAAAATACAGTCTGGCGGCCTCAAAGGGGAACCCCCTCTGCACCTGGGGCCCTGGTGACGGCAGCCAGTTGTGTCAGGCACGGTTAGTGTAAGAGCCGCTGCGCCCGGCCTTTGCAGAAACACAGATGCCTCGTTGTTCCGGCAGAGACAATAGCACAAGAGGAAACACTCTGGGGCGTTGTGACTAAAACAACTGCAGAGGAACAAAGACTCCCTTGCCGCCTCCTGCTGCTGCCTTGCTCTTCCCTCGCAAGGGCCTTCAGCATTGGCACGTGGGGTCATACTGCTCACCTAGAAGGAAACGCCTCCTGCAGCAAGAGCCGTGCTGTTGTCCTTAGGCCCCTTTAAGCTTAACCAGACTGGGTGACCCACGGGCGCGGCACTCCGGGTATAGCCACACGGCACGCTCCCTGGTGGAGGTGAGTAGGGTCTGTGCAGCCCCACACCACAGTGAGAAGCACTCGGCGTCCACGTTGCGGTGTGCAGCTCCATGCAGCAATGAAAGGCTCTGGCCCAGGGCGGGTGGGGGGAGAGGCAGTGGGGAGTAGCTGGAGCCTTTCCCAGGAAGACAATCGCTCAAGCTTATCTCAGACCCTTGCCTCTGGGCACCACTGATTAACTGTGGTACCCACTGATTATGGGAAAACTTCCAAACGCAGCAAAGCTCTTGCCCACCATGGACATCAGCCCCAGAAGCTCCCCCAGGCCCCATTTCCTCAGCCGGGGCCTCCTACAGGCTCTGATGTCTTGCTTTTTCCCAGTGTTCTCTCCCAGGTCGGCTCACCCATCTCCCAGCAGGCCCCTCACTAGTCTTACAGCTCCTTGTACAATGACTTAGAACATTGTCTCCATCTGAGGATGGCAGCCAAATCTGGCACAGGTGCAGCTGAGGACTCAACCCTCTTAAAAGACCAGCAGTCCTGAACCACGTCATATTCTATGGGAGTTTGGAATCTGGTTCCTTCCTGATGGAGCATCCTACACCTCTACTGAGTGTTCATCTTAGGATCTCATTAGCCTTGCTACCCTCTGTAGGTAAGCCCCCTTATTTTTGTTTGACCTATGGGTAAACCAAATCACAAAGCAACTAATGCTGTGAACAGACCATCACTCAAATGTAGGGACCCAGGTGTCCTAGCTAGTAGTCCCTTCCTGTAACCGCTAGTAGTCCGCTCCTCTAACCGCTAAGTATTTGGTAGTTCCTAAATGACTGGATGGATCTCAGTTTGGTGTGTGTTATTGATAACAGGCCACAAAACTGATAGCAGAAATACTCCCACATCCACGGAGCCTCTGATGCTGACGAAAAGCTGCAGTAGATTGTGTGGTTGGACCTGGGAGAGTAGGGGAGGAAATGATCTAAACACTTTCAAGCCTCAGGGTTGAGTTTAAGAAGTCAGGAAAAAATCATTGTTGATTGTTCCATCACCCACAACAGTTTGCTCAGCGCTACGACCGGCCCTAGTACTGCCTGACTGCGGAGATGAGCCCAGGTCATGGGGTTCAGAGCTGGAGCCCAATTCAAATGTCTCCAAAGTTTTGGGTTGTTGTGATTGCACAGAGAACTTCCCCAGATTCTGGTTCTGACCCGTTTTTCCAATTTGGATCCAGCTCTGCTTTATTCTGCCTCCCTTGCAGTGTTGCTAGCCTCAAGTCTTAAAAAAAAAAAAAAATCACGATTCAGACCCCAAAATCATGAGACTGTCAGAAAAATCATAAGATTTTTCAAAATAATAAATTGTGGTTCATTTTATTTGCCTTCTGGGTTGCTGTTGTTGTTGTTGGTTGTTTTTTCTCTGAACCTTCAGGGGGCACTTGGGCAGTGTTTTCAAGCTGTTCTTCACAACCACAAGAGTGAGAAACTTTAAAACAAAAACAAACAAAAAAAACAAGCCAGCTTAGTGTCTCTCATAATCGGATGCTTCCTGGAGCTGGAGATTTGTGGGGAAAAAAACATTAAATATTGTATGACTCACAATAAAATCTCAGCTGCTGGTAATACAATCATTGTTCGGTTTGGTAGGAATAGACTGCATTAGTTATGGCTCTCATGGCTAATGCCCTCTAGCCGAATTGAGAGATCTGCATTCTAGTCCCAACAGCTTCCACAAATGGTCCCCCTATTCACTCTCTGTGCCTCAGTTTTCCCATCTGTGAAATAGGGATAATAATACTCTGGTCTGTTTTTAGTCATTGCAAATAGTTGTAAAATGCTTTGAGATCGACAGATGGAGGAGTGCTATAGAAGTGCAAAGTGTTGTTGTTGTTATTATTAATAGGAGGCCAAGTTAATTGGTGCTAGGAAACACAAAACTCTTTGTCCCTACACAGTCTTCTCCTCCTTTGGCTTTTTGAAGGTTGGCTGAAGAGGGCAAAGATTGTGTATTGTTCATGATGTTGCAGAGAAAAATGAAAGCAGAAAGCGAAAGCAAAGGCAGCAAGAGATAGGGCAGGGAAGAGAGAGGGAGGCCTGGTTGGGAATTTTTTGATGAATGTTTTTATTTTTTTGCCAGTAGTTGCCAATTCATTGAAACCAAGAGTCAAGTCCAATGAAACACCCTGCTCAAAACATTTTTTGGGTAAAAAAGTTTTGAGATTGTTGAACCACAAAGTTATGGTTTTCCAGAGGATGTGACTTTCTGTTTAGAAATTTTGGTAAAGTTGTACTTAAAATGGGGAGGGAGGGAGGAGGCTGAAATCTTTTGAAGCTATAGAAGCAAAATGCTTTGACTGACCCAGACCCAAAAAACTTCCGGCTCTTCGGTTTGCAAACGTTTTTGAATTTTCCTTACAATTTGGGACAGGAAACAATTAGAAAATGTCACAAGTTCTCGCAGGGTTGGAAAATATCTCCTCCCTGTAGCCATTTCTTTTTAGTTAAAGTGAATTTAGTAATGTGGTGTTACACCACCGGTTTGTGGGAGAATGCCGTGGAACCATCACCTCCCAGAGTCTGCCCCAAAAATGGATAGGGTCCCAGCAGCCTCTGAGCCACCTCCGTCCTGTGAAGGACCAGACTGGCTGTGACACCAGCACTGGAGAGTTCTGGGCTACACCAAGGGGATTATGGGAGTTTGACACCACTTCCTACAATGCTCTGGAAGGTAACACACATCGACTGCAAAACGTGTCAAGAATGCATTTGGGTCTGGGAGCAGGACCAGTAATCTTGGGAGACCTACCCATAATTCAGTGAGCTACAATCTGGGTAGTGCAGTGTGGACACATGGCACAAATGTAAGGTATCCGACATCAGCACAACCACTGTGGTTATGCAACTTCGCACATGGTCGGAGTATGATGTGCCGGTGTAGTTGAACCGGAGCATGCAAAACCAATAGAATTCCCTGGCCAAGCGTGAAATGTAATGCCCAGTGACATGAGGACACTCGCGCTTAGTCAGTGCCATCCGCCATTCACGTACAGCCACTTGAATGTCCAGCTGGCAAGTGACACAGAGACTTTCACAGCAAACCCAGGGGTTCAAATCCAGGCCAGGTCAGAACTCGTGATCCAAAACCATCACTGAATGATAGGGATGCCTTATAGGAAATGACTGGGTGCATCCCGGTCTAGTCGAAGTGGACACAAAAGCCCACCTGCCACTAACACTAAGCGACTTTCTAAGTGGAGGGGCTAAGGACTGAATGGGCTGTGGGCTTCCTTCCCACCCCTACATCTCATCCCTCCAGGTCAGGATAAGGCAGGTGTTTGTGGAGAAAACTTTCCCAGCTGCCTGGGTCTTAACGTCTGTGTGGATTGCCAGTGGGCCTTGGTCTGCAGGGAGGCCACTCCAGCACCTTCCACCAGCACTAAAAAGAGCTACTCTTAGACATGAGCTAAAGCAATCAGACTCCAGCATGAATAACTGGAGATCCTGCTAGGCAGGCACAAGAGAAAACCATCTAATATTTTTCTGATTGCCTGGTAGTAGCCAGCTGGGGGTTGCCACCCCTGGCTCTCCTTTCGATCTCATTCACGCCCTCTTCTTTCCCAGGATCTGTCAACAAGCTTCTCACATGCCTAGCTCAGCCACAGCAGTCCCAGCTGTTAAGGTCTCAAGGAGCAATGGCCTTTCCTCAGCTACTTGTCAGCCCTCAAGAGGGGAAGGGGTGGATTCAGGATCTGCTTTCTATCCACGCCTCACTGAGAGCCCCTCGCTGGGGTAACCCGCATGGCTTTTATGGAGCCACATCAGGGATGAATTTGGCCCAGTGATAATAAGGAAAGCAATTCTTGTTGTTGGGGGTGTGGGTGAGAGGGGAGGTCGTCACTAGACTATTAACCCTTTTGCTGCTGGTCTTGTTCTTTGCTCCATTGAATCCAGAGGTGTATTAGTGCATTTTGCTGGCTGGATCACTCAGCAGCGGTTAAGGGGCCAATGAAAGACCCACACTGTGCCTAACTGAGGGTTGCACCAGTGATCTGCACTGAGTGGTGCAGGGTGTGGTGATCCATCATCAGTGCAACGATGGGGTCAGGCCTGGGTTGGGTAGAAGCAGGGCACTGACTGGTGGCAAGTTTGTGGGGCATAGTGCAGAGCTGATAGCTAGAACTCCTGCATAATTGGGGAGCTTGGGAGGACGCTTGGGAACTCCTATGTCTGGGCCCAATGCAGGGTTTATGACTGAGGTGTACACTTAAGGAAGGGAAGGTGCAGATCTGATGGCCTGGAGCATGCATCCAAGAAGGCACATACTCAAAGGGAGGCCAGTGCAACAGCAAATAGGCACATAAACAGAGGGTAAAACATGCAGGTAATTTGGTGTTGGTGGTTTTTTTTTCCAGCGTGGTCTCTTTGGGCTGAAAAAACTAAATGGGTGGGTGGGGAGGGAACTAAGTAATATTGAAAACAGGAAGTGAAATTGCTGAAGACTAAACTCAATGATGGGCTCTTTAGAAATGCCATAGAGAGATGGGACAGGATTCCGAAAGATGAAGAGTTGAGTGTTTTGAACAGAGTGATTCTTTCTAATGCTACACACTCAGCGTCGCCAGGCAGGGACATACTGCCTGTAATTATATTTTTATTCTGGTAGATTAATTGCCTTGATGAATTCTGAACAGAGCTGGGGGCGTGTGTGTGAATATCTTACTAATCAGTAAGATCTCTAGACTAGCTTTCCCCTCTGAGATGAGAAATTGGTATTGATGCTTGTAGCTAATTTAAGGTCTGATGTGAGCCATTTTCAATTTCTGCCTTTCATTTGGACCAGGTTCGTCCTCGACCAGTTGACCGGGGCTCCTCGGGAGAGATTAGCATCTTTATGAGAAGAGACATCTCTGTCAGTCAGAGAGAGGAACTGTGTCACCCTCAAATGCAGCTGCTCAGTGAAGAATTAAGAAGCAGAAAGGGTGAGGGGAAAGGCTCTGGGAATGTGAAATGATCCGTGAGGTAAAAGCTCCAAAGGGGAGCTGTTGGAGATACACTGGAAATTGTGTAGAATAGAGAATTCAGCCCCTGCTAGAAAGCCCTATGGGGTGCTTTAAATATTCTAGACAAAGCAGATCATTCCCCATTAAACTGAGCTGGGATGGGGGTAGGAGGGGGTCAGGGTGGAGCACTGAGCTGGAATAGAGGAGGGTGGGGGCACTGAGCCAGGAGGGGATGGGTGGGTCACTTAGCTGGGGAATTCAAACCCTTGGGCCCTGTTTACTCTTTTCCCTATGGAAAGCCCCCCCCCCCCGCCCTCTCCCCCAGGTGGGCATGTGTGTGGCAAGGGAACCCGCTTGATATTACAGCTTTGGGTGGTGGATCCTGTGCCTGGCAGGCTGGGGGTGCCAGGGCCGGTCAGCACTTTCCACTCCTCGCACTGTTTTCATTCCACTCCGGGTCTCTCCCGCTGCACGGAGGCTTTTGAACCCCGTCCAACAGAAACTTTCCACCCTCTCCAATCTCCTTTCCCCTCAGCCGCCTCCACTCCAGCGAGAGCTGGCGTTCCCTGGCCCTGCTTTGAAGCCACCCGCACAATGTGCAATTGTGCCCGGCAGCTTTGTGAGAAGGAACAGAGAGGGGATTTCAGAGCCACTGGAGACTGGCTCCTTGGAGGCCATGGCGCTGAGTAAGGGCTGATTGCGACATGAGGGCCTGGCCTGCAATGGGATGGGTTGGAATGGCCAGGTCCCTGTGGGAGGCACCACCATCCCTGAGTCCCACGGGTCACTGGGGCAACCACCTCCTTTTGGATGGCCCATCCCAGGGGCTATCGGCCTACTTAGCCAGCTCCACAGGCTGGTGCAGGACAGGGTGAATGTCTCCATATTGCCCCCATCCCCTTTGGGGTAATAGTGGCCTTTGGCTGGGGAATTACCTCGAGCAATTGGAGAACTGGCCTGAAATCAGCAGGATGGAAATCAATCAAGATAAGGGCAAAGTACTGCACTTCAGAAGGGGAAAAACAAACAAATGCACCACCCCGCACCGGGGAATAACTGGTGAAGTGGTGGAACAGAGCTGGGGCTTACAATGTGATGCAGTTGTGAAAAAGGCTAATATTAGGGGGTGTATTAACAGGCATAAGACACGGGAAGTAACCTCTGGCTCAGTCCAACCAACAGTCTCTGGCTCTGGCTCTTCAGGATGCTCTTCTTCCCTGCACCTGAGAGCAGTCTTGTGTTTCTGGAACCATTCCTGCTCTGGGCTACTCCGTCCTTAACCAGGACTCCCTCCTCTCTGGAGCTCAGTTCTGGGTTAACCAGCTGAAGGGCCTTTGCCAATTTCTCCCTTTTTCCTTAATTATCCTCCAGTTTCAGGGTGCCCAGCGGGCCAGCCTTTGCCTACTGATGTCTCCTGGTGGCTACCTCCTATGTCAGAGGAGGCCACATTTATGCTGGTCCCCTTCTCCCAACTCGTTCCCCTGGGAGCCTTCTTTCCACCTCTTTACAAGGCTCCTGGCCCCAGGATCTTAAAGAAACAGTAACAAAATGGCCTTCTAAACACTTCTTACTCCCGGGTCTGCTTCCTCTGTCCCAAGTCCTTGTACATATACTTGCACCTTTCAAATTTTATAAGTGGAACCTTTCAAAAAGGGCTCTGCCCAGTGACAGGATGGGCTAATCATTAGCCCCCACTACCATTACGGGCAGACTGTTCTATCTATCCACTGAAGGTAGGACAAGGTGTAACAGGCTTAATCTGCAGAAAGGGGGATTTAGGTTAGATCAGAGGAAAAACTAGCCAACTCTAAGGGCAGTTAAGCTCTGGAATAGGCTTCCAAGGGAGGTTGTGGAATCCCCATCACTGGAGGTGTCTAAGAACAGGTTGAACAAACATCTGTCAGGGCTGATGTAGGTTTACTTGGTCCTGCCTCAGCGCAGCGGGCTGGCCCGGGTGACCTCTTGAGGTCCCTTCCAGCCCAACGTTTCTATGCCTCTGTGATTCCATGGTGGAGGAATGAAAGGGAACGTAAACAGCTACAAACATGAAAATGGCCCAAGAAGGGAGACATCCCCCGCCCTGACTGGAGGGTGTCTCTGTGCAGCCCTGACTGTCCCCCATGGCCAGTGAATTCTGTTCAGGCTGCTGGATGATACTATTGGCTCCCAGGATGGGCAGGAATTGGACACTAGGGCTGGTGGGTAGAGATTGGAAGGACCCATTCCAGGCTGTCCGCTCAGGTCTAAGCTGCATGAAGGTCTTGGGGCAGGTTCAAGCTGGAGCAGGCACAGTGAGGAACAGGTTGTACCTCCACGGGGGGGGCAGGGGTGGTGGTTTCCAGGACCAGCCCAGGCTAAGCAGCCCTAAGGTCTGCCCCAGAGTGTTCTGAGCCTCAGCGGTCCCATAAGGCATTGCAAGGGCACAGAATTGCCATAATATGGGACCACCCCCCCTGTCTGCTTCCTCCCTCTTTTCTCCTAGCATGGATCACATCTTAATAGAGAGATGGTCTCTCACACATCTCCCCTTCCCCATTACTCAACCTCTCCTTCCCTCCCACTTCCCCATCACCTGTCCTGCTTCCCTTCCTCTTCCTCATTCGTCAGACCCATCTCTCCTCTCATTTCCCATCACCCAGCCCCACTTCCCTTCACCTTCCTCATGAGCTGGACTCACTTCCCCATCACCTGGCCCCACCTCCTCTCCCATTCCCCATTGCCTGGTCTTAACTCCCCTTTCGTTCCTCATGATCCAGCCTCACTTTTCTGCCCATTCCCCAAAATGCACCTCCCCTCTTGGTCCCCACCTGGCCTACTGTTCCCTATTGCCAGATCCTGCCCCCCCACCAAACACACAATTCCCTTTCCATTCATGGCAGCGTAGACCCACCAGTTCATAACCATACTTATGGGATCGGTCCATCAATGGCTGTGAGCTAAGATGGTAGGGATGCAACCCCATGCTCTGGGTGTCAGATGCTGGGAGTAGGTGACAGGGGATAGATCACTCTGTGATTGCCTGGTCTGTTCATTCCCCCTGCAGTACCTGGCACTGGCCACTGTCAGAAGACAGGACACTGGGCTAGATGGACCTTTGGTCTGACCCAGTGTGGGCGTTCTTATGTTCACGCAGACCCACCACCCTTCCCATTTGTCATGGCCCATATCTCTCCTGCTTCCCCATTTGCAATCTCACAATGTTCCAGCGACAACTTCAGCAACTTGGAAAAGAAGTAACGGGGAAGTATTCCATGTATTTTTTAGCTGCTTTTAATGAGATTTACCAGCTGGAAATGGGAAGGAGGAGCCATCAGCATGTAATCAGCCAGCTGTCCACAGACCACCAGCAAGCGCACCGCAGACCACCAGTGATCAATGGGTCACAAGTAGAGGACTAATGATCCCTCTGATTTACCCAGCATCAATCACCACAGTATCTAGGAGCTGAAACTCAGCATCCAACTTACTGATTTGTCTTTACCAAGTGACTGATTACAGCTGTGCACACTGTCAGACAATGTGACATATGCCCCTGGCAGGGGGCAGTGAAAACGAAAGCAAGTCTAGCTTGGGTGACCATTACAGTCTTCCTGCAGATGCTGCAGCGCATGGGAAGTGGAGTGGAACGTAGCTACATCTAAAGCAGAAAATAGTCCTTTCTGAACAGGACAAAGAGGCTCTTGAAGCTTTTAAAATTAAAATTCGGTTCTTTATCTGCTTTTAGAGTTGTGAGACTCACTGAATTTTTTTTTAAGTGCACCAGGAGCCGCCCCCCCCCCCCCAAAAATTGGGGAAAATCAATCATTTGGGGCCCACCCACAAATTTTTTTTGTAAATGTTCAGCAAAGCAAAGAGTCCAGGTTTTTTGGTACAATGAAATACTTTGTTTCCCAGCTTTTAAAGCTTTTTTTATAAAATTGAAGGAAACGTCAAAACAGAGAATTGTTTCAGACTGAAGAGTCAAAACCGTTTCCTTTTGACGATGTCCAGCGAAACGTTTTGATTCTTTTAGATTTTACCTGACATCATTCAGCACATTCAACATGAATTCATGAAATGTTGTAGTCAACCGGAATCTGCACTTCTTGCTAAAGCTAAGCCAGGGAGGGAAATTATCACCTGTTCAGAAAGCCTTCAAACAGTCAAGCAACCTGTCGGTCTCGTCTAAGCTCCCAAATAGGGCTTAAGTGGGCACGTGGGTCTTGTGCTCGTCTCTCTACTTGGGGATGAATTTCACCCTGGCTGAGCCACTGCCAAAAATCAGGGTTACGTTTTTCAATGCTTTTTGTTTCAGCGGGGTTCATGCCCTGCCTGTGCTCGCTTTTCACCAATCTCCCTCGCCAGCCGGGCTACGGTCTCTGACTGTGCCCGCCCCAGTAATACTGAAGCACCTTGCTGGCTGGAAGGGTCATAGGAACAGCAAATTTTAATCCAGTGTGCCAGTCTACTGACTGAGGTAGATGGTCTTGGCCTAGTAAACAGGGCACTAATCTACAAGTCAGGATACAAGTGCAGATGACACTAAACTGGGAGGAGAGGTACACTGGAGGGTAGGGATAGGATACAGAGGGACCTAGACAAATTGGAGGATTGGGCCAAAAGAAATCTGATGAGGTTCAACAAGGACAAGTGCAGAGTCCTGCACTTAGGACGGAAGAATCCCATGCACTGCTACAGACTAGGGACCGAATGGCTCGGCAGCAGTTCGGCAGAAAAGGACCTAGGGGTTACAGTGGACAAGAAGCTGGATATGAGTCAACAGTGTGCCCTTGTTGCCAAGAAGGCCAATGGCATTTTGGGATGTATAAGTAGGGGCATTGCCAGCAGATCGAGGGATGTGATCGTTCCCCTCTATTCGACATTGGTGAGGCCTCATCTAGAGTAGTGTGTCCAGTTTTGGGCCCCACACTACAAGAAGGATGTGGAAAAATTGGAGAGAGTCCAGCAGAGGGCAACAAAAACGATTAGGGGATTGGAACACATGACTTATGAGGAGAGGCTGAGGGAACTGGGATTGTTTAGTCTACAGAAAAGAAGAATGAGGGGGGATTCGATAGCTGCTTTCAACTACCTGAAAGGGGGTTCCAAAGAGGATGGCTCTAGACTATTCTCAGTGGTAGCGGATGACAGGACAAGGAGTAATGGTCTCAAGTTGCAGTGGGGGAGATTTAGGTTGGATATTAGGAAAAACTTTTTCACTGTGAGGGTGGTGAAACACTGGAATGTGTTACCTAGGGAGGTGGTGAAATCTCCTTCCCTAGAAGTTTTTAAGGTCAGGCTTGACAAAGCCCTGGCTGGGATGATTTAGCCAGGGATCGGTCCTGCTTTGAGCAGGGGGTTGGACTGGATGACCTCCTGAGGTCCCTTCCAACCCTGATATTCTATGATTCTATGATATCTGGGTTTTCTTCCTACCCTTGCTCTTAAACAGCTGTGGACTCAAAGATCCCACCTTAACTCCAAGACCATCCTTCTTTCTTCTCATAATACCACTATATAATATACCCAGGCCTTGCAGTTCTGGCTGCCCCATCTCAATAAAGATATGTTATAAGTGAAACAGGTACAGAGAAGGGCAACAAAAATAATTAGGGGGATGAAGGGAGATTAATAAGATTGGGAGTGTTCAGCTTGGAAAAGAGATGATTAAGGGGCGATACTATGATAGAGGTTTATAAAGCTGTGACCGGTGGGGAGAAAGTGAATAGGGAAGTGTTATTTACTCCTTCACATCACACAAAAACCCCGGGTCACCCAATGAAATTAATAGGCAGCGGGTTTAAAACAAACATAAGAGGGTATTTCTTCACACAACACACAATCAACCTGTGGGACTCAGTGCCAGAGGATGTAGTGAAAGCCAAAACTATAACTGAGTTCAAAGAAGAATGAGATCAGTTCCTGGAGGATAGGTCTGTCAATGGCTATTAGCTAAGATGGTCAGGGATGCAACCCCATGCTCTGCGTGTCCATAGCCTCTGACTGCCAGAATCTAGGAGTGGACAACAGGCTCATTTAATAATTGCCCGTTTTTGTTCGTTCCCTCTGAAGCACCTGGCATTGGCCACTGTCAGCAGACAGAATACTGGGCTAGATAGACCTTTGGTCTGACCCAGTATGGCCATTCTTATGTTAAGCACCTCTTATCCTGAAAAAACCCTTAATATACAATGATCACTTGCCTCACTATTGTAGTGAAAAGCATGCTGCAGCAGCATTACATAATGATTTGGGCTGGACTCTGAGGAAGGATATGACACCCACTAGTAACCGCAAGGGGACATGTGATGGGGTGTGTGTGCACCCCAGACAGGGCTTCACAGGCGTTAAGGTGGCTGGGGAGGCCAATTAACTCCACAGGCTGCACCTGGAGGAGGAGCCAGGGAGCAGGGAACTAATTGAGAGCAGGCTCAGCTGGGCAGGAACAGGGGGAGCCTGTATAAAGCCAGGTAGCTGGTAAGAAACAGGGGCTTTTGGGGAAGGCTGTGGTAAGCAGCCAGCCAGCCAGCCATTCTCTGGGAAGTGAGCACAGGGTTTTTGGAACTGACATAGAGAGAAAGGGAACCAGGTGTGTTAGGAAGCTGTTCTGGGAAGGAGCAGTGAGAGCAAAGTCCTGAATTGAAGGTCTTTGGGCTGAAACCAGAGTAGAGGGTGGTCCTGGGTTCCCCCACCAACCACTGAGGGAGTGATACCACGTGGCAGAGGGAAGACTGCCTAGGACTGCTTGAGAGAAGGGACTTTGCTACCCCAGAAGGGGGGAACACTGAGTGACCTGGCCGGAGGGCTGAGTCACAAAGAGGATTCTGTTTCTTCAGCCTGAGAGAGGGGCTGCAGACCAGAAGGAGAGACAGAATGACAATATGCAAACCGCAGATGAGGGTGTTGACCTCAAGAGCTAATTGCCAGAGTGACCAGGGGGAGGTGCCAGACCAGCAGTGAGTGGTGCACAGGGCAGGATTTGGGTAGCTAGAGAATAAAACTACCTAGCGGAGAATAGGAAGGTAGGGTTTAATACTCCATTGAAACAGTTATCCATAGCTTACATCAAGCATGTACAGTGGCTATTTTAAGAGGCACTGGCCTTGGAGTCAGGACATCTGGGTTCCTTTCCCATCTCTGCAACAGACGGTGGCACAGTCCCTGCTTTGCCTCAGTTTCCCCATCTGTAAAATGGGGATAACATTTCCCATCCTTTGTAAAAGTGCTCAGTGATCTCTAGCTGAAATGCATTACATAAGCACTTAAGTGATCATCATTTAAGAATGATTTAGGTGCTGCTGAAAACCAGTTTCCGTCCGTTCCAGGCAAGGAGCTCACTGCAGCATTTTTGAAGCCTCACTTTTATTTTTTACTATGCTCATTAACGTAAACAAGAAATGACAGGCATTGTCCCCTGAGTCAGGCCACAGGAAGTGGAGCCTTGGCATTCCCTCCCTTTGTCATATCATAAATATTTCCCTGATGAATCCCAGACCAGGTGATGAGTGATACAGACTCAAATTGTGTCATGGAAAGAGTTACTCACCCCAACATGGGAGCTGAGTTTCCCCCACCCCCATGAATGTGCCAAGCTGGGAAATGCATGCCCATGCCTTTTCATTAGATAACAGTTCATGTGGCATTAGCCTCTCAATGTCTAATTTCCCCTCCAGACTTTTCCTTCCTAGCTGTAAATAAGCCTGTGTGACATGTAACATAGTGCATCCCGACTTCCTCCACAAAGCAAAAGCCCAGAACATCTCTTCATTCATGAACCTGAATGCAGGAAGAATTAATAACACTGGCTTGTTTGAAAGCCCCGTATGCCGCTCTCCCGCATGAGATCCACAGAAGCTGCATTGAAGCAGGATTAAGGGCGCAGGGAGAAGATTGGGTCAGGTTCCAGTCTGACAGGGTGCAGAAGACAGCCTGATATTAACTTGATTAAGAGTGTTTGTAATGGCATGGAAAGGTCTTTTCTTTCCATTCACGCAGCTTGGTTATATAACTGGCATCCTAGAAAATGCCATACTGGATTGGCTCAGTAGTCTCCCAAATCCTAGATCCTGCTGTTCTGAGGAAGGATGACCTAGTCGTTAGATGCCAGCCAGCATTTCAGGAAACCTAGGTCCAATTCCCTACTTTTTCCAGCGCCATTCAATAGGTTCTTAAGTCATTTCGGCTCTCTGCGCCTTGGTTCTCCAAGTGTAAAATACAATGGAGATAATGACATTTTCTTGCCTTAGTGGAGGGCTGTGAAAATAAATACAATAAAGACCCAAAGAAGAACTCTGTGTAGCTCGAAGGCTTGTCTCTCTCACCAACAGACTGTTCATCCATGAAAAGCTATTACCTCACCACCTTGTCCGTACAATAAAGATGGTCAGGTGCAGAAATTCTATGATGAGGGACTATGTATGTACCATAGGCAGTGGCCAGTACCGGATGCTTCAGAGGGAATGAACCGGATGCTTCAGAGGTGCAAGAAACTCTGTGGCTGGCAATAATGACATAATTGTGCTCCCAGGGAAAATTTCTGTCCAACCCTCACTGTTTAGAGCTTGGGGGCTTATGCCCTGAGGCAGGAGGCTCTAACGTCCTTCCAAAACTCTTGGTTATTCTTCAAACTATTCACGATTTATGGGACTGGGTCAGGTTCTTTGTCAACATCCGCACCCAAGTGTGAGGCTCAAGAAAGAATCACATCCCAGAGAAGGAAGGTAACAGTCCCTCTCTGTGTAGATCTGGTACAATGACAGCTGGGCTGTTTGCCTTCCGTTTGGGGTAACTCATTACCAAAAAGACAGCAACAATCCAGAGGGATTTCAGAGCTCCAGAAATGAGGTGGGGGCTGGAGATTCTGGTTAAATGTGTGAAGCTTACTTAACAGATGACTCAGAAGGGACAGAGTACCGTTCTGAAAATATTTGAAGGGTATAAACATCAAGGAGGAAGAAGAATTATTTAAGTGTGATTATGTGGAACTTTTACAATAACCTGGTGTACTTAGGTCAAAGAAAAATGAAGCTGGCTATCAGAGAGAGCTTCCTGACAAAGGGATAGATTCAGCTGTGAATCGTTTCTGAAGGGAAGCAGTGGGAACCTAGTTGCCTGTGAATTTTACAAATATAGATCTGATGACAAAGTGCTAATTAATGTCCTGTGGAGAACAATCCTGCATTGACTAAGAAGATGGACTGATTGGGGGACCTAATTGATCTACCAGCTCTGTTTTCTGTGGATATAATTCACTTCTAAGTTCTGGTTTAATGACACTAAAGTCAATTGAGCTGCAACAGAGATGAATTTGGTTCTATGATCTATAATCTATAATTATAATAGATTATAATGAAAATTAGCACCATGCAGGACATGCCAGATAAAATAAGAACTGGCCCTACACATCTTCCAAATAAAACCTGTACAGAAAAAGTTTCAGGTCCAAAAATGTTTGGTTAACTATCTTGCCGCTATTTTTCATTTTTATACCTCTGTACATCCTGTTTTTGGCTGGGTCTGGGTCCTATATTGGATTTGGTTGGGAGCTGGTCTTGTCACATTCCCCCCCCCCCCCCGAAAAGGTTCAAAAATGTTTTGGAATCCCCCCACCCCCCCCTTTTTTTTTTGGCCAATTCTTTTCTGGATCCTGGATGGGCTGGAATATGTCAAGCTAGGCGGTTCTTGAAGAATTTCTGGCTCAGCCAGAAGTGTTTGAAATCTCATGGAAAAGCCTGGTTTGATAAGATTTTCCACCCAGGTTTGCAGGAGAAACCTGATCAGATAGCTTGCAGGAACAGTCAAAGTTTTGAGACTTTTTTCATTTCGTCTGAGGTGTGCCCAATATCTCTGCTGATTGTGAATTTTTCTTGGAAAGATTATAAGGAACAGGAATACACTGGTCTCAGGTGATATAAAATGTTTTGAAAGGGCCATGGTCACACTGCCAACTAACTGAAGAGTTTAAATATAGAGTGTCTTAAAGTGGGGGATGTGGGCTGGGCATTATGAAGCTTGATATGAACGCAGTCACTGGGAACCCAAACATAGCAGCATCTCACTCGTGCAAAAGAACCAGTAAAGGAATATGAGCAGGTGCTTTCCCTAACCTGGTCTTTAGTACCATCCACAAAGCACAGAGGACCAGATTCTCAGCCTGTGTGAACTAGAATAGCCCCATTGACTTCAATGGAGTCCAATCAATTTACACCAAGTGAGAATCTGGCCTGTAAAATCCAAACTCCTTGGATTTGGCCCTATCAACAAAGAAATTAACAATAAAATAACCAAAGTCAGCTCCAGCCATCTGACTAGGCTTGGCAGCTGCTAAAATTCTTCCCTCACGACTGCTCAGCCTACACCCTAGATCCTTTCTTCTGAGAGAGCCACTCCCGTTTCCCTGGGTCACTTGATTCAATGAGTCAACAAAGTCACCATAACGCTTTCCCAGCAGGACCAATCTCTTGTTTGGAGAATAGGGGGTTTTAAGCTAATCCTATCAGCCGCTTACGTTGAAACTGACTAGGAACGAAAGTGAAATTGAACAATCTGTTTTCAGTGTCCAAACTCAATGAAGTACAAAACAAAGAAACAGCCCCAAAGGCAACTATTTTTCCAGCTGTCACCATCTCAAATGATGTGTTGCCAGGGCAGATCTTCCTGCAGTTTAGTCATCATGATGATAGGCATCATAGAGATACCCAAAGGCCAGAACACCCATAGATTTCAATGGCAGCAGGACCAGAATAAACAGCCAAGCCCTTGAGTCTCACAGGTATATGACCGGAATTGGGGCCGAAGCTGGCCCTTCTCTTCAGCAGCAATCCACAGACTTTGGCAGAAAACTCTGCAGGACCCTTCATGTGAACACTTGAAACATCTGTTTCTAATCTTCCTGCCAGTTTACAACCCCCCCTTCACCCTCCTCCCTCCCCAGTCTGGTTAAGCGGAAAGACCTTGTCGGAGCAAAGTTCTCGGTAAATCACTGGGAACGCTGCGGTGCTCTGCATCGCTGGAGGCTCATTTTTCATTGGCAAGGCAAAAAGCAAACAGAGGGTAGCACAGGAACGGCCGCCGTCAGCGCTAAGTGCAGCTGCCCCATTTGCTGAGAAAGCACCGGGGTCAGCGACCCTGGCATGGCCCAGTTTCTGCTTCGGCGCAGGCTTGGCTTTGCCATGAGAAATACCGCCTGCATTTGGAAGGTTGGGACTTTGTTTGGGTTTTTTCCCCCTCCTCTTCTTCTTCCCCTTTTGGGGTCTTGTTGTTGCTTCTGTGAGGTCCAACTTTCATGTCCAATCCAATCCCTGCTGGCAAAAATAGGCACCGGGCGGTTTGTGCCAGCAGAGAAAAAGCGAGCGAGCTGAAGTGAAAATAAATAAAGGAAAGCAAAGGGACATCCAGGAATCATACTCTACAGCCAAGCCTGCAGCTCGGGATGGGAGGCCACAAGCCTGCACCGGCAGCTGCTCTCAGGGGATGGCTCAGAACCTCCTCCGCCGGTGTAAAGCACAGTTGCTTTGTCAATGGCGCTGTGCCGGTTTACACGAGTGGAGGAGCTGGCCTGTGCTGTCTTTGGAAAGCCCTGCAGGCTCTCTCTAAAAGCCAGATGCTGTTTCAAGCCCAAGGCTCTGACTCATCATAATAATTAATTTATAGTGACCTTAGACTGTGAGCTGTTTGGGGCGGAGACTACGTGTTCGTGTCCAACACAAAGCAGCACACACCAGGGCCCGGATTTTGGGTGCTACCACAAGAGACGTGATCAATACGTTGTTAACAAGTCATTCCTTCAAAAATAATTGTCGGGACATCCTGTAGTCAAGTGTTTGTTCCCCTGGTACCTACAGCTCTTTCGTGACTCGGATTTAGATCCATGCAGGGCAGCCACCTCTCCCTGCACAACGCTGGCGTCTCAAGCTAACTGGACCGTGTGTGTGTGGGTGGGTGGTGGAGGGGGAGATCTTGTGCGGTTGCTATTCTGACATATGGGCTGGTGGAGTTGGCACCCCCGCGCCCCCCCACACACCGAGGGAGGGCACTGGATCTGAACCCTTTCAGATCCCGTACTCCAACAGGAGCCTCATGTCTATGTTGGTTTGTTCCGAGCCTGCGTTGACTCCCCGTCCCCACTGGAGAATGTCGAGGGTTTGGAGACTCCCTGGCCTGAAAGCTGCTGTAATCTATAGGAGCACAGGACATAGGACTTGGACCTCTGGGTCACCTTGTCCATTCCCCTGCTATTGCAGGCGACCCCGCATTATAATCCCGTTGCAACTCCATCTTAAAACTAGTTAGGCTGTTCCACAGTGTCATGCCCCTGAGGGTTAGAAACCTCCCAATGTCCAACCTATGTTTATTCTTGTGCCCTATTGTCCATCAGCTCCAATGGCTCTTCTCCCTCCCTGGGGTTCTCCCCCCCCCCCGACCCCCCGATGTAATTTATGCCAGTTGCCAAGAGCTTTCAGAGTGATTCCAGCAGCCAGGGACCAACCAGGCACAGAGGATCGCTACCATTCTTGTCCCCCCCGGGAGCTGTGTGCCACTGGCAACACAAAAAATGTTATCCCAGAGAACCGGACCCAGGGCTGGATTAAGGCCAGCCAGGGCCTGAGACACCCTCTGTAGGAGAGAGACTTCCCCAGTGTGTGCTACTTAGTCTGGTTTTGAGACAGTACTTCAATAAACGTGCACTAGGGAACGTTGAGCGCAGGCCAGCAGGATCCACACGGGCCAGTTAGTGTGTAATATGCTAGCAACGCTCGGATTTCCACCCCTCTAGTGCAGACCAGTGCAACATGCAGACAGGCCCTCAAGCCACCTTGTTCTCTTGATTCCCTCAGGAACCACCCCCCTCCCGTATTTGGGCTTCTAGGGCGTTCTTGCTGTCCTTTCACCTTGACTCACCTGAATCCGTGAGGGCTTTTAAAATGTGCCACCGTACTTCATGGCATTCCCAGACTGGAGCCAGGGGCAGGTTCAGCTTTTCAGCAATGGAGGGATGTGACGGGTTGGGTGGCTATTCGAAGCATCCTCCTGCCCTATCTTGGGTGGAGTGCAATGGACAGTCGTGTCTTTAACCATCTGTTCTGATGATGGCTTGTATGACTCTGTCGGCCTCTCAGCTACTCACATATTCTTGTATGTCTTTGGATACCTGCCCCAGCTTATTAACTGCCACATAATAAAGCTTTCAGCAGGTCTGTGACTCGCAGGGCTTGGCTTCAAATGTCCCATCTCCAGGAGAATAGAACTGTGCCTGTCTGTTCCTTAATTATAATTAAGGAGATTTGCTTCTCGTTGCTGAAGTCCAGAGCAGACGTCTTCAAACCAAACACATCTTCCAAGAATTATGAATTTTACCCATCTCTAGCTGCCACACAATCAAATTCAGAATGGACCCCCTTGGCCAAAGTAGACTAAATAAGCCCAGTTTCCTCAGCCTCTCCTTCGTAAGTCATATGCCCCAGCCCCCTAATCATTTTTGTTGCCCTCAGCTGGACTCTTTCCAGTTGGTCCACATATTTTCTGTAGTAGGGGGCCCTAAACTGGACACAGTACTCCAGATGTGGCTTCACCAGTGCTGAATAGAGGGGAATAATCACTTCCCTCGATCTGCTGGCAGTGCTCTTACTAATGCAGCCCAATATGTCGTTAGCCTTCTTGGCAACAAGAGCGCACTGCTTACTCATATCCAGCTTCTCGTCCACTGTAATCCCCAGGTCCTTTTCTGCAGAACTGCTGCTTAGCCAATCAGTCCTCAGCTTGTAGCAGTGCATGGGATTCTTCCGTCCTAAGTGCAGGACTCTGCACTTGTCCTTGTTGAACCTCATCAGATATCTTTTGGCCCAATCCTCCAATTTGTCTAGGTCACTCTGGACCCTATCTCTACTCACGAGCATATTTACCTCTCCCCTCAGCTTAGTGTCACCTGCAAACTTGCTGAGGGTGCAATCCATCCCATCATCCAAATGGTTGTTGAACAAAACCGGCCCCAGGACCGACCCTGGGGCACTTCGCTTGATACCGGCTGCCAACTAGACATCGAGCATTTTCCTATGAACTGCAAGTGTTTCAAAAGCCCCAGTGCAGTTTATTCCTCAAAGACCCCAAAGGTGTGATTGACTAATATCCTGTGTGTGTCTCCTAACCTGGAGATGACCTTTCTCTAGGATTTCCCTTCATGTCCAGGTTCCCAGTTTCTATAAAATACCTGGCTTTGGTCTTCTCTGGGCTTGCAGTTAAGCAGGGTCAGATGTGCTGTGTTTGGCTGAAGGATTCCACACCACCCATTGCTCAGGGCATCTGCATTGCTACTGGACAGTAAATTACCTACCAACAGAAGCCCTTTCAACAATGTTCATGCTTCCCGGATAACGATTGTTTGCATGTAGCAGACAAGAAGATTCACAACCTTCTGGGTTCATCACCAGGACCTCTGTCTTCTCCCCCTCCTTCCTGTGATCATCGTTCAGACACCAGAGGACAGAGGATTAGCCAGATAGCTGGAGGTATAATATATTGGAGTCAAACAGGAGGCTAAGCAGAAATCGACATTCTCTGGTAGTTTCTTGCCTTCTACTTCACTGCCAGATGGGAAGAAAGTTGTAGAAAGGAAGGCTATATTCAGGAGCTAAATGCATGATTTTATAATATTCAGTGTAGTTGCAGCTGTGTCAGACCCAGGATATTAGAGAGACAGGTGGATGTGGTAATATCTTTTATTAAAAGACATCTCATCCGCCCTGTCTCTGATTTTATAGTAGATATACTTTATGTAAGTATCATAAGGGGGGGTAGCTCGAGGGTTTGAGCATTGGCCTGCTAAACCCAGGGTTGTGAGTTCAATCCTTGAGGTGGCCCATTTAGGGATCTGGGGCAAAAATTGGGGATTGGTCCTGCTTTGAGCAGGGGGTTGGACTAGATGACCTCCTGAGGTCCCTTCCAACCCTGATAGTCTATGATTCTATGAAATGTGTGTGCGTATTGATGAATTTATGTTGCAGCTTTCATTCAAGGATCTGAAGCAAATTGCAAACCTGAATTAAACCACAAAACACTCCCTTGAGGTGGGGAAATATTGCCCACGCTTACAGCTGGTTGAAACTTTCCCATCAAACAATTTTTTTTTCAATGAAAAATGGTGTTTTGACCAAACTGAATTTTTCCCTGCCCCAAATTTAATTTGGGTCAAAACAATTGAGACGGTCATTTAAAAAATGAATCTAATTGAAACTTCATTTCTTCTTGCTTGATGATGGGGGAAAAGAATCCCTGAACATTTTCAAATGGAAGGACAAAGAAGTTGCTTTTCAGTTTTCTTTCTGCAAATATTTATATTGCAACCTTCCCTGTGCATACCTATTTTTGCAGATAGTAAACTCTTGCCTTAACTTGGTCTCTTTGTTGGTACATTTCTGGGGGTTGGGACCATGTCTTGGTATGTGTTTTTATAGTGCTTGGGGACTACAGTAATATAAATATGAAATAATAATAATGAATGGCTCATCTGAGGCATAGAGAAATTTTAAGACTAGGATTTTAAAAAGATCCTAAGAGAGTTGATCACCCATATCTCATTAGGAGCGGGGCATCTAATCCTAATAATAATTATTATTATTCTGATTATTATTACTCCTCATTATTATGTCCTGGAAATGGGTACATCCTGGTAGCCTGCAGCAACAGGCCTCCGAGCCTAGGTCGACAGACTTGGGCTCATGCTACAGCACTAAAAATAGCCATGTGGCCCTTGCTTTTAAGTTGTGGCTTGGACAGGAGCTTGGGCTCTGAAACCCACCCCCATCCCTAGACTAGGGTGAGCAAACATCCTGATATTATTGGGACCATCCCAATATTACGGGCTTTGTTTTATATATGCAACTACTGCCCCCTCCCCCCCCCCTGAAAAAAAGTGTCCCGATTTTCACACTTGCTATTTGGTCGCTCTCCCCTAGACTTCAGTGCCTGAGCTCCAGCACAAGCTGCAATGTCTACACAGCTATTGCTAGCGTGGTAGCATGAGTCCTGCACTCCAGGCTTGGTGGCTTGCTGCCGCAGGCTGTGTAAACGCACCATAAGAGACCCAGTCATGGCCAGGACCCCATTGTGCTAGGCGCTGTACAAATACAGGGCAAAAAGATGGTCCCTGCCCCATGCAGCTTACAATCTAAATATAAGACAACAAACATGTGGTGACCCCTGGGGAGAGGCAGACAGAATGGGGAGGATTTGCCCACTGTCAAGCTGTGGGTCAGCAGCCAGGTCAAGAACGGAACCCAGGAGCCAGTTCCAGCCCCTCGGTCGCCCACCAGAAAGAAAGTTTGCAATCTTTCTCTACAGGCCAAACAGGTGTAATTAAGGGCCTCCCACCCTACAAACAGAATATGCAGGAAACGTGCTACCATGCAACCCTGCATGTCTATAGCAGACTTCCTGGAAGCATCCTGGGGAGCTGCACAATCAGTCGATGGTCAAATGAATAATGAGGGATGCTCAATCCCTTACAAAAACGAAGCCCAGATACAGAACAAAGAAGAAAAGGAGTACTTGTGGCACCTTAGAGACTAACACAAATTTATTTGAGCATGAGCTTTCGTGAGCTACAGCTCACTTCATCGGATGCATTGGTCGATCGCTGAAGCATTCCAATTGCCAATCATCACTGACAGGGTTGAGGCCCTGTCTACACAAGGAAGTTGAGCCAGCTTAACTAAACGGATTTAATCGATTAATTTATGACGCGAACCCATTTGCCCACACAGGTGAAACCGATATAAGCCAGGTGTAAACTGAGATGTGTGTCCACACTGAGGTTCTGCATCAGTTTTAAAACCAGTTTTAGTTCAACTCGTGCATGTGTGGACAAGGCCGAAGCCACCCTTAGTGTGCCATTGTCAATGTGTCCTGGTCCAGAACTAGTTTTGACAGAAATTTTCTGGACACATAGTTTACTCACCAAAAAATACAGTTCTGGGTGGACCAAAACTATTCATGAAATCAAGTTGAATTCAGCAAATCGTTCCTGATAGAAACTTTTGAAAGTTGGAGGTTTCATTTTGACCTGTTCAAACTAGTCAGATTCTGCCATCACATTATTCTGCTTATTTATTATTATTAATGACTCCTCCTACAATAGCACACAGAGGTTGAAACTTGGTTGGTGTCCCATTGTGCTATGTGGAATACAAACACATAGTGATGGCCAGTCCCTGCCCGGAAGAGTTTACACACTTAGTGTAAAACATGATTGGAGCAAACCAACAGCGGGGCACTTACGGAGAAATGGGAGAACAGGATTCCAGACGTTTTGGCAGAGATTAGTGGACATGAAACTTGAGCGATTCTAGAGGGGAAGGCATATTTTAAGACACTTTTGGTTCTCTTCAGTTTAATTGACACTTATTTAATCCAAATGGTTGACAAACAGTTGGGAGGAAAGCTCTCTTTGTGAAAGAGCCAATATCTCGCCCCTTCCACGGGGGGGGCTTCAGAAAGCTTCTGCTCTAGATCTCTAGTCCTGCAACTAGTCCAGAATCCTCTGTGCCAATCTTTGTTTGCATTGCTGAGTGGTGCAAAGGGAAGAGACACATTCCTAAATCCATGCTGGGGAAATTCCCAGTGCTGGGGAATCCCCAGCAGGCACAGTGCTGGCCCCTCTGGCTCCTTCTCCAAAGCCCGGGCACAGGAGGCAGGCCAGAGGTGAGGTGGCATGGGAGAAGCCAGCAAGCACCCTGCCCTAGCTATCCCCTGTAGATGTAGTTGCAGTGGGGGAGGTTTAGATTGGATATTAGGAAAAACTTTTTCATTAAGAGGGTGGTGAAACACTGGAATGCGTTACCTAGGGAGGTGGTAGAATCTCCTTCCTTAGAGGTTTTTAAGGTCAGGCTTGACAAAGCCCTGGCTGGGATGATTTAACTGGGAATTGGTCCTGCTTTGAGCAGGGGGTTGGACTAGATGACCTTCTGGGGTCCCTTCCAACCCTGATATTCTATGATTCTATGATTCTATAGCCCCTAAGGGGCTCTCTCCAGGTTGGGTGGAGGGCCCCAGATGTAACTGAAAATCTGGCTCAGCATCTCCAGATCACTGTTGGCAAATGCTGCAAAGTTCCCAGATTCACCTTCAGGCTCCAAACCACTGCCAAATGGGGTGTGGGGCCATCCTGAAGCAAATGACACGGCGCAGGGGCTGGGTAGAGCGACTAGCTCACGTACCAGGCCTCAAGAGAAGCTGGCAGCACCTCAGTTCAGCAAAGCCCCCTCGCAGGACGGGGATAGCAAATGAAAAACTGTCTGGGGGAGGTACTGGGAGCTCCCAAGCACTGAGTCCAGCCGCGGGGCTGTCTAAACCAAACCAGATTCCTATAGTAAATAGCTCTAGGACGTTTCCACCACAAACTATGTCCCACTGCTGCTTGGCTAAGCTAATTCACAGCAATCCTAAGAGTTTTTTTTCCCCCCCGTCTTCCTGTTCAAGTCTCATTTCAAGCCTGAAGATGCTGCCTCAGCCAGCTGGGTGTCCTGGAAAATAACTTTCCCACCACTTGTCTTTCCCTCTCTCCCTCTATGAAAGCTAGTGAGGGAAGTAGACAGGAGGTCTGGCTGAAGTCGGTGGGAACGGTTTGTGTGTGTGTTATTTAATTTACTAGACAAGGCCTGTGTGGTGTGTGTGTGAAATGAGCGGAAGCCCAAGATCTGATGGTGAAGCAGACTGTGTTTATTTTCAGGGGCTGACCTTTAGAGGTAAGGAACCTGTTGGCCCATAGCACTGGGCCAGAGTTGGGCACAGTGACCGCAGACGCTATGCAAGTTTCCCTCGCTAGCGCTCACTCCTTTACACGTGTGCCCCAGTCCCGATCAGCAAACACTCTGGACACAGTCCTACAAAGTCATGAAACCTCTTGTGGAGGGCACCTAACGAAGCCCCTTCGACAGCCCCGATAGCTACTGCCCTTGCCCTCCAATGGACAGAAACTGCTGCTCAAACGTCCACCCCTGTCTTGCAGACCCTGTAGATCCTGCAGTAATGGTGCAGCCGCGAGCAGGACAAGCTGTTCCACTGGCAGTGGATCCATGGCGTGGCTCTGGCTGGGACAGACAAAGGCAAGGAGCACGCAGAGCTGACAGCCCATCAGCTGGATGTGTTGGCAGGCTCAGAACACTTCCACACAAGGGCCTAGGGATGACAGACACGTTCTTCCGCAGTGCTCTGTGAACTAGCTCCTAGAGCAGCCCAGCGAGGTGCTGTGAACCCTGGGATATGCCCCCAGAAATCCTACCCCCAAGCACGTCAGTGCAGTACCATGGCGGACGTGGCTACAGCAGTATGAAGAGGGGTGGCCTACAGTGAGTACACTCACAGACGGGCTTAGCAAGCACAATTTTGCAGGTTCAGGAGCCCAGACTGGAGTACACTCTGCAGTGTACACATACCCAATGGCACATGCCGAGAAATTTGAAATTTTCAATGGGAAAAAAATAAAACATTTTTTGACTCTCTTCAAGAAAAAAATATCTCCATTTCTCCTTCCAAAAGTGCATCAATGCCTGGACAAACTGCTGGCATATGCCTGCGTGGTCTGCAGTGCAGGGAGCCAAAACAGAGGACCGAAGAATACTTCTAAGCCCCCTTATTTCCCTACACGGGTGCAAAAGTCAAGGCTTGATTGTGCCCATAAAAAGTTTGAGAATTTTTCAGAAGTTTATAAGCACCTGAAAGGAGGAAGTTATGAATGATGTCATGTTCTATGAGATATAAATGCCTAGATAGTTTAGATTAGATTGAAATGAGCGAGCAAGAGAGAGATTAGCAACAGTAACTAGACAGACAGATTATATTCGTTTTAACTTTTCCAGTGAAAGTGAGGTAGGAAATGATTTTGATCACTGACATTTCCCCCAATCCTGAAAGGTGTATATAATTTTCATCCAATTCCCCATTCATTCATGGACCACTCTTTCCTATTGACTGTAAATGGCAGCCAGTTTCTGAGGCTAGAAAGCTACTTTTTGAATAGACATGGGTGAAAAATGGAAAATTAGATATGGGAAAGAAAGTGTAAATTTCACAGTTGGTTTCAGTGTGAAGGATTGGAAACAGAATAACTTTTAATTTTTTCCCCAAAACGTTTCACCAATTCTTTAGCAGAAAGTTTATCAAAAACATCACTACAAATGTTATTAACATTTTTTCATTTACTGAAATACCACTGTTTGGTGGGTGAAAGATTTTCCACAACCATTTCCATGGCATTTTGACAATATTTCCATCAATATTTAACTAGAAATAGCACATTTTTGCCTGCCCCCCCCCATCACTTCTGAAAAATACCGTTTTTCAGCAGAGGAACACTATTCAAAAAGTTTCTACCTGCTCAAAAAGTCCAGGGTGGGTCACTGCATTGTTTTTCTTGTTCAGAGAAAGATGCCATCTGAAAATGGAGGACTTCACATTTCAGGTCTTCTGACTGGGCTACAGATTTGCATGTAGAACTCAACTGCGTCTGCTGAATAAATCCACTTCCTGTGGCTTAAGCTGTCTTTTGCAGCTGGCTACATTCATAGCTGCCAAGACAAACAGGTCCTTGCTGATTAGCCTCTGTGGATGCCTCTCTCCACCAAACAGTGCCCGGTCCAACACTCGCTGAAAGATTCCCATTACCTGGAATGGGCTTTGGAGGAGGCATCTTATTTACTGTAAAACAGGACGAGGAGTTGTGCTGCTCCCACATACATAAAACCACATAATGTACCTTTTGGGCTTCAGCTTCTCCATGGCCTCTTCTAGGGCTTGATCCTGTGAGGTGACAACAACCTTAGCTCGACTTCAGCGGTTGCTGAGGTGCTCAAAGTGAGAAGAAGGAGGCAAATGGTTGAGATGTAGGTTGGGTCTAGTGGATAGGGCCTTGTCTTGGAAATAAGGAGGCTTGAATTTTATTCCTGGCTCTTTGTGTTTCTCTCACCCCTTGTCTGATCTATCTAATCTGGTCAATCTCTCTCACATGTTTTAGCCCATGCTCTCATCCACTCCCCAATTCTCCCCTCTCTTGCACCATGATCGGAAAGGGGGGGGCAGCCATTGGGCCAAACACCCTTTTTGCACAGCACTGGGCCAGGTGTGACACAACCCATTCCCACAGTGCTGCCCTGGACCAGCAGGACCAGGGAGGAAAGGCCCCGCCTGCTCCTGAATGCATTGTGAGGCCTCCGACAGAAAAGAAATGGGGACTGTCGGCTCTTCCTTTGCTCCTGAGAACCCAACACCGCTCAATGAGCCCTGCCTTTGCTACCCTTCGCCAGCTCCCTACAGGGCTAGCCTTAGGGAAAATGGCGCCCTGGGTGAACTTGTATTTTGGTGCACCTGGCCCCTGCTACCTCTCCATCCATTGCCCCTGCTGCCTCCCTGCCCCCCACCCCCATGTCCCCAGTCCCTGCTGCCACCCTGGGCTCCCCACCCATTCCCTTGGCCCCCCACTACCTACCCAGGCTCACCGCATCTGGGTTAGCCAAGCCATAGTGAACCCCATGGTTCAAGTGGCGGCTGTCTCTCTCCCTTAGACTTCCTTCCTCAAGCTCCAGGTGAGAGCCTGCCTCCTTCTAGCAGCCAGCTCTTATCCCCCACCTCACCAGGCCTTTCTTCTCTAGCTGTGGAGATGCTCTTCAGGTGCTCAGGAGAGGCCGGGAAGTCCACAGCCCTCTGGGTCTGTTGCTTGCTAGGTGCCAATGTCCGGGCAATTGGAGTTGCCATTGTCATCTCAGATGCTCTATTGATATCTCGCAAGGGATGGATAAAGCAGCTAAGTGCTTCCTGGCTGTGGAATGCAAGCAGCACTGGGTACCCGAGAGGTGGTAGAGCGTGCTTCAATTCCCCTCCAAGCCTGCTGAGAAGGGATTTGAACAGTGATCTGCATTCTCTCTCGTGAGTGCCCCGTGGCTGATCTATGGGAGACTCTGATGAGGGTTGAGGTTTGCATCTTATTGAGGTTATGCCATTTTCATTAAACAGTAATTGGGCCACTCGGTAGCCTGTCATCCAGTGGTTTGGCAATGTGGTTGTGACGTGGATGGGGCTGGTTCAACTCCCTTTTCAGCCTGCTGAGGAGGGACTTGAAGAACCTTCTCTCAAGTGAATGTTCCAACTGTTGGACTCAGAGGTATTCTGATGGGGGCAGGCTCCCTCAGCCTTTTCTCTTGAAGCTGTTCCACTTTCACTACATATTAATTGGCCCAAAGGATCACAGACATGAACCCCCTGTCATTGAGCGATTTGTATATTCCACCTCCCATCCTGTCCCAGGATGGTCTGGTTCAAATCCACCATCTTCTTGATGAGGAGGGATTTGAACCTTGATCTTGTGCCTTTGAAATGAATGGCCTAAAGTGCAGGACTGGGAGGTATTCTGATGTGGAAGTTCCCTGAGTCTTTTTTGTTGAAGCTGTTCCACTCTAACTACATATTAACTGGGCCAAACTCTCTATCCAAGACCATCTGTAGTATGGGGGTTAGGGTGTGAGTGATGCTGGTTCAAGACTCCACTCTGCTCCAGCAGGGGAATCTGGCATCTCAGGTTTGAGCCCTTGTAAATCAACTGTGGATTCTTCAGAGGGGCTCTTGCTCTTTTAATTAACTAATAATTGGGGCCATACAAAAGACCTAAATCACTCTTTTGTCCCCAGTGGCTGGGATACTCAGCCAGGTTGTGGCAGACCCCAGGCACTCCCCTTCTCTGCTGAGGGGTGAGAACTGTGGGCTCCCACGTCCTGGGGAGAGTCACTGGTGAGCGATCCCTGTCCAAATCCCCACAATGGCCTCTTGAGGAAGAGAGGGGGTTCGGACAAGGATGGCCCACCGCAAAGGACTGTCAACAAGGAAGCAGTAAATCCCTGTGCAAGCCCCTGCTGAATAGGCAGCTTGGAGATATGAACCTGGATCTCCTACAATCCAAGCAAGTACCCTATCCACTGGACTAGAGAGTGTTTCTGAGCTTTGGCTTACCCCAAAGAATATTTAAGTCAAGTGGAACAGCTTCACGAGGCAAGAAGTCACCCTATCAGACTATCCTGAAGGGCAAGGTGTACACCAGAGCCTCAGGAGATCTCTTTTCAAACTGCTTCTCCACAGCCCCCCTGCCCTCCCGGTGGGGGAGGGGATTTAAACCATCATCTCCCACAGACCAGACTCACTGCTTTGCCAGCAAGCTGGAGAGGGAGGCAGGCATTTGGGCTGATGCAAAGAATAGTTGATTCAAGTGGAAGAACTTCAAGTGGCAAGAGTGAGGGAGCCACCCCATTGCATTAGCCCAACTGTTGAGGTGCACACCTGGGCTGCAGGAAAGACCAGTTCAAACCCTCTCTTCCCAGGCAGAGGGGGAAATGAGCCACCGGGGTAGGGTGTTGCCACCCTTACTTCTACACTGGCAGCTGCGCTGCCTTCAGAGCTGGGTGGCCAGAGAGCTGCTGGCTGGGAGCCCAGCGGTGCTGAGGCTATGAACTGCCAGGTCTAGAGGTGCTGGGGCTCAACCCCGACAAGCCCTGGCACAAATTAAACTCCCTGACGGCACCCCCGAAACCACAGAGCCTTGGGCAGTCGCCCACGTCACCCACCCTTAAACCTGGCAGTGGCTCCCTAATGCAGCTGTGGGCCCTCCCTCTGCTTGGTACCACAACCCAACTATCCTCCTGCTTCCCTTTTCGTGTAAGCCTGGTCTTTGCTTCTTTCTTTCTTTAAATAAGGCCGGGAATGGAGCCAATTACACCCCTAAATTACAAAAAAAATTGTAGTATTTAAAATGTTAACTAAAGCTCCACCCCTTCACCCCCTTCTGATCTTCCCAGAGCTCTGCCAGGCATCATGGGAGGTCCCTTCCACCAATGGAGCTGGGTCTGCCAAAAATAACCCAGGTTGTAATGATGGAAAAATTATTAGCTTGCTGCTGGGATCCTTCCTGGCTTGGATCTGCCCCCCTACTACAGCACTTCCCTGAGCTGAATGGAAATGTCAGAGCTCCCTGTGCCACCGTCTCAGCACCCCCGTTGTGTAGAGGGGACCCATTCATTACGTTATTCAAGCGGCAACCCAAGGTTTCATCCCCTCCACCCTGCCCTGATGGCAGTGACTGTAGGATGTTCAGCTCCCGCCTTTTTAAAGGAGAGCGTTGGGCAAATGCACAGAAATGCCTTTCTTAGCCAAAGGGAAGGTCCCAACCAACCAGAACAGCCCCGCATGTGAGCAAAGGGATGGCTCATGGAGAGGCTTAAGCATCTCATTTGGAGAGGGTGAGTTGGTGCATCATCCAGTGTGGTTGCCCATATGTGTAACTGCAGTGCAGATGTTCGGGCTTGTGCCCAGGTTCTGGGACTGCAGGCAAAGGGAGGGTCCCAGAGCCCAGGCTCCAGCCTGAGTCCAAAAATCTACACAATTAAACAGTCCTGCGATGCCAAGTTAGTTGACACAGGCTGGCCCTCGGTGTTTAATTGCAGTGTGGACCTACTTTAAGTAACCTAACCAAGGTCACACAGGAAGATTGTGGCTAGACCAGGAGTTGAACCCAGGTCTCCTTAGGCCAGCCTTAACTGCTAGGTTCTTTCCTACCTGTACATCGATAGCTCTGCATTCATTTACGCCAGCTGGGGCTCTGGCCCTGTGTGGCTGTTAAGGGCGAGCACCAGGGCTTGAGGTCCTAATGGGCCACTCCTTCTCTTCAGCATTATCTAGTGGCCAAATTGCAAAGTGGCACTGGCAGGCCGCCTGCCCCTCCCTCATATGAGTTTCTACCCATGCAATGCATGTGTGAACGGCTGCTCTTGCAATGTGGCTTTGCACCTCCTTTGCACGGGTGTCGATGACGATCAGGTGCCAGGCGGGGAGAAACAAGGCCCCACATGTTCTGTGCCCCCTTGCCACAATGGTGGATGGCGGCAGGGAAGGCTTAGTCAGGAGATGTGCCCTCACTAGCGGGCCTGGGGGGGCGGCCTCGGGATGACAGTGCACAAAAGGTAGCAGAACTCACAGGGAACGTGGGCTGTGTCTCAAAACAGACCGGGACGGCTGGGAGCTGGAAGGGCGCGGGATGAACCTGCTGCAGGAACTGGACCCATGTGCACCAGGGACCCCAATCCCGCCGGCATCAGACGCTGCTGAGCACCTCATTAGCATGATGGGGGCGGAGCCTTAAGCCCATGTGACCTCAGACAGGCCCATTTCCGTCCATGCCCCATCCCCTTGTTACCCTGTGCTTCTAAGAGGCTTGAGACCTGCCAATACTCAGTACAAAGCGTGTGGTCTAGTGCTTGAGCTTAGCTGAGTCTCTGCGTTGCTTCCACTTTCCCTTATACAGGAGTGTGGTATACTTGCGTACCCTGCCTCCCAGGGCTTGTCTTCCCTGCAAAGTTAATAACACAAGTGTTGGCCCTAACTCGAGGCTGTCCACACACACACAACCCTTCACTCGCATGAGGTGGTGCATTTAACTTGAACTGGCTGGCCCGACATGGGGTACAGGCTAACGCTTGAGCCAGCATAAATCATCAGCTGCTCACACACCACTCTGTGTGGACGCAAGCTAGCACTGCTCGACTGTTGCTGGTCCTCCAGGGCCTTCCCACAATTCTGCCCTCCTCCCCCAGGGGCCCTGACCGGATGGACAGGTTCTCCCACAATTCACTGAGGAAGAATTCATAGAGCTTCCTGCAACGCTGAGTACCAGGGATTGGGCCCCAGAAGTCTCACACATGAGTGAGTGTGGCACCAGTGTGGACACAGCAGCACCAGTGTTAGTTCCTAGTTAGCTGATTCCAGAGGTGTAACTCCTGTGTAGGTCACTCAAGCTCACGCTGCAGGGAAGATTAGCCCCCATTGACTTCAGCTAGCTTTGGCTCAGGCCCCGGTTCAAGGATTTACAGCATCAGGACCTGAGTAGTTAATTACACCTCTAAACTACCTGCAAGGGTTACTTTATTTTTGGCTGCAGCAATTTCTAAATCATCTGTTTTCATAGGCATTTTGGGAGTCTTTGCAGTACTAATCCCATTATAACCTGTTCGGATAGAGCAGGACACTGGGAAAATTTATTAAGCCAGTTAGATTCTCTTAGGCATTTGGCTCCTGTATCCCTTGGAGTCTGGGTGACTTTTGACCATGCACAAGGAGGAATACGAGCTGGTCTACGATGCCCGCAGGGCCCTGCTGGAAAAAATGAAAAGCCAGAACCTCAGCCTTCTATTTTAAGTGCTGATTAATGGCGGATCCTGATCAGGTCTGGAAAAACCGCACTGATTCATGGCTTGTCCAGGGAAACCTTGAACACAAATCTTGCTGCTCGCAGGCTGCGAGGGGAGCTGTAGAAGGAAATGGGTAGGATTAGCTTTCTTGGTGAAGAGCAGCTGAGAAGCAGCTTCGTCTCCAAAGCCAGGCCTGGAGAGCACGAGTTAAGACAGTGAGATAAAACACTCCTCACGTCTGGGCCACAGGGCTGGGGGAAAAAAGCCTGGTGGAAGGGAAAGTGCTGTATATTGTGAGAATTGGAGCCCCCTCGGACTAGCAAGGCATGAGGGAGAAGGTCATACCTCATTATGACCAGAAGAGCTTCCCACAAAGGCTGGTCAGGGCCACACCCAAGGCAGACTCTGCAAAGAATAAACTGGCCTGCCTCTGTTTCCAAGCTGGCATTCCCACCGATGCTGTCCCACAGCCGCTGAGGAAGGGGATGGGATTGACAGCCCTGGAGTGCTCCATTTAGCCGTAGAGGAGGCGCGACATGGGAAGCAGCAGGGCAGACGTCCCTACAGAACGTGTACCACCCCTGACCAGGGAGCGACCACCCTAGGTGGGGAGGAGTGTTCCATCTCCAGGGCCTGTTCAGTCCTTGGTCTTACTGTCCTGAGACTGCCAAGTGGGCCTGATTGTGAAGTGGGTAACTGGACTGAGAATCGTTTCCCACAGCTCTCTCCAGAGGGCGATGAATTTCACTCTCCTGAGCCGTGCCAGGGATGGGCTCGGAGAGCTGGCGGCTGCACAGTCCCTTCCTAGTGCCATGAATCACCCCCCTTTTGATTCTCCCATCCTGCAGGTGTCCTTGGACCGGGGTGAGGAGGGCTTTCTGGGGCACTGGACAAGCATGGCCTTTTGCGGGCTGGGATGTGGAGGGCAAATGGGACCAGCGCAGCAAGAGGTCCTGTGTCACTGAGGAATTATTCCAAACCTCTGGCTGCCTCTCTGCTGTCTCCCTCAGTCAGACCCAGACCAAAGAAAATATTATAGCCTGCCTGCCCCTCCCCCACAATGCACCTGTGCACAGCTGCCTTATAGTGATAGGAGTGTCACACCCCCTGAACGCTGCCTGGCACCCTCGAATGCTTATAGTACCCTCTCATGGCCCATAACCCCCAGAGGATATAAGGCCTAATGTGACAAAACAAGGGTGAATGTCATTGCTAATCCTGTAGAGCTAGCCCTGAAACCCTACCTCTGACAACAAGTAGGGTTTTTTTTGTGGGGGGAGGCATTACCATAATATACAGTAGTATTTTTTAATGATATGGCATCCCACGGCTATGGCCAGTGCCACCTCCAGCCAGTTCTCCCAGTAGGGAACGAAACTGGCGTTAGATAGACAACACCAGGCTGCGCTATCTGAAGATCCGTTTGCCACCTCAGAAATGGAGAAGAATCACTGTGTAGACCCCTGGTGTCAATGCAGAATCAGACCCTACAGTCTGTCCTCCAGAGCGTTGTACAGGTCAGTTTTAAAGGACTCGGTATTTGTGCTTCCCCCTTTGCTGAGCATAACAGCTTTTGCTGTTAGAAACATTCTGCTGATTTCCACCTGAAATCTCTCCTTCATCTCAGGAGATCTGCATATTTAGGGACGCACACCCCCTGCCCTCGCCAGTTCCATATGGACTTACCCCTGCAGCCCCAAATGGAACAATCAGAGGGAAACTCTGGAAGAACTCCAGGAGCAACATGTAGAGTTTCATGTCTCTTAAGTGACTTTCTGCCACGCAGGGGACAATATTGCCACACACCCACATTGATATTGCTGGGTGGCAAATTTTAAACAGATGAAAGGAGATACTTTTTTTTATTAACATTACTTATTTTATTAGCCTGTGGAACACACTGCCACCACATGAAAAAGAAACCAACAGCTTAACAGGACTGGAAAGAGGATTAGACACTTCTATGGCGATTGGAAGCATCCACAAAAGCTATACAGAATAGAATTGAACCCACAGGGACCTTAGAGAGGGAATAAGGAGCAGAAGGGGAATAAACTACTACAGTCAGGAGGAAAATGGTTTTGAAGTTATAAAAAATATTTTTCCCGTCCTGAATCAGGATGAAAATTTTCCTGAATCAAAAATCTGAAAAAACAATTCAGTTCAGCTCAATCACAATGTTTCATTTCAATGTTGCCCATTTAAAAAACAGCAACCTATAATTGACATTTTTGTCAAAGAACTCCTGACCAGCTCTGTCAACTACTAACTGATGCGGGGCAGGGGGGGGTGTCTGGCAGGAACTTTCCCTGTGACCATGGCCTCTCCAATGTTTCTTTCAAGCATTTTGTGCTGGACACTCTCATGGTATGTCTACACTGTGGCTAAGAGGGAGCGTTGCAGTCTGGGTAGACAAACTCACTCAAGCTCTGCTCAAGCTAGCTCGCTAAAAGGAGCCGCGTGACGTTGTGGCATGGGCAGTAGCATGGGCTAGCCACTGGAGTACTGAGCCAGGGGATCAGGCAGGCTTGTGCCCGGGCGGTTGCCTGCACATGCTGCTATTTGTAGCACACTAGCACAAGTCTGTCTGCCCAGGCTGGGGGGAACACTCCTAGCTGCCATGTAGAGACGCCCTCAGGGAGCTGATATTGGACTTGCTGACCCACTGGTCTGATCTAGTCTGGCAATTCCTATGTTCGCATTATTATTACAGTGTATTCTTGTTACTGCGCCATTGATACTCACATCTACTCTGAGGAACGTACAATATAAATGCTCTTCTTTGGGGAAATGTTGGCATGCGATGGGCAGGGTGGAGGAGAACATGGAAGGAAGAAACTTTTGTGTTCTTAAGTTGTTCTGCTTTGTTTTGTTTCCTTACTGCTATTTTAAATCTCCTATTGTCATTAATCCCCGTTCCTCGTATTGTATCAAATGTCGCCAACCAGAGACATCAAGATTCTACTTCTGAACACAAAGAAATGGTGTTTAAAGACCAATAAAACCAGACTAGTGATAGTAGCCAGGAACGCAGAGTGATCCACATTTTGGTTGCTTCTGTGACACTTCTGCCTTCAGGGTTCACTCCCACCCTCCCGTTGAGCTGACTTCAAAACCCTGCCCCAGTAATGTCGACCTCATGCCCTCCTCTGCCACCTCCTAGGCATGAAACATTTTATCAGAGCTGGTACCAAAATTCCCTCAGTCCCTAACCAGTAAACTCCGAGAGTCTAAACATGGGCCCTAACATTAATCATCGGTAATAGAAACCAGAGCTGGCTCTTGTCCCCGCTGAGTCAATGCAACCTTTTAAAAACACATTGGGAAATAAGCACATGGGCTGGGAACTGGGCATGAAAGAAATTCCAGGCAGGCTTCTTTTTTGTGCCGAAGGAATTTTGTAACCGGAAAAACATAAAGGGAGTAAAAATAGGAACAGCGACAAAAAAAAAAAAAAAACCTTCTAAAGATCTGCAAGGAAGAAAAAAAATATCCAACCTTTTCTTCTCATTTCCTATATGTTACTCAAAAGCCAAGCCATTTAATTGCTTCATTGTGGAGCAGGACGCTGGATTACTAGAGGAAAAGTGACTCCTGTGTGGGTGGTATCTCGATGAGTTAGTGACATGCTCAGCTCAGGGTCAGGAAATTTAGGCTTCAGATGATTTATCTGAGCTAGACTGAGCCTTCAGCCTTGAGCAAAGGGCTGATACGTAGCTGCACTGCCCTAGGAGGAGCACGCCGAGAGAAATAATTCCAGCCCCCAGGATACATAACCTGCTACGCCCCATTGCTGGGTGTTTGTTACATCCCCTTCTTATTCTAGCACTGGGGAGGTGGAGCCAAAGTTCTGCCCATTTCCTATCCTGCTCCACCTTGGCCCTGCCCACCAGCTCAGTGAGGAGTATTGGGTATGCCACACGCTGCTTTCTCCCTCCCATGATGTGTATACTCCAGCTGCCATGCATGGAGAAGGGAGGCTTTATTCTCCCTGATAAGTGTGTTGCAGGTGGCTAATCTGCTGCGGCTATGAGTCTGGTACAGGCCTGTTTAGGGAGCTGTAGCTCGTGTGCTTTAGCTCTGGAGGTCCCTGATTCAGTCCCTGGTGTGTCAGCCAAGATGGTGGCCATCAGATGTTAATGTTAAAGCCAGTCCCAAGGTGGTCCTGGCATATTTTGATTCACCCATAACACCTGTCCTGAGCATGAGGCCTCAGCATGTTTCTTGTGACTGAAAAGTGTCCATTCAGAACATTGTGCAGGATCAATATCCAGGAAAACTCTCAACCATGCTCCAAGAAATACTCCTGTCTCCCCCTTCACGTTCACCTCCATCAACCTATGCCCTTGGGAGATGCCTGGGAAAGTAAGCAGGCCCTGATGGTTAGCAAAGCAAGGACGGGCGGGCATTCCAAACTTGAAAACCTCTCTTGCTGGAAACATCCTGCCCCTCCCCTATCAATGAGGGGGGAGGAGCTCGGAGTGGAACTGGTTGAAAATTTTCATTCAAAACTTTATTTCTTCAATAAAAAGTGTTGCTGAGATAGTGTGGTAATGGGGGGCAGGATAAGTATCTAAGATGGACTGATTCTGGAGAGATTTACAGGCTTCTATTTGAATAACTCCACAGCACATCCAATGATGGCCTTTCGCTGGTGCTTTGGAGCCATGCCATGGATTGCTAGGGTAAGGATATTATCTCTAGGACAGTGCCAAAAACCGATCGATAGGTGATCATTTTGTATGAAAGTCCATTGGATTTTTCCACCAAGCTCAGGGGTCATTGGACCACTTCAAATGAAATAGCATGGCACGCGCTCTCTCTCTCTCTCTCTCTCTCTAAATAAAAAACAGTAGGGGAGAGAAAAAAGCATTCCTCCTTTGCTAAGGATTTTCCCACCAGAAAAAAGCTTAGACACTTGCTAGAAATGTTAAAAATGTGATGACAATCCCAGCCCCACTCCAGCCTCGTGACATTCCCTGGAGGAATGTTCAATGCCGAGAACCTCTTAAACTGTCCCAGTTCTTAGGTCACGCTGGAATGGCCCCGTAGGCAGAATTTTCAGCTTGTAGCAGGAAGGATCCCACATAATTCCCCTTTCTCTCTGACATTACTGTGCTGCTAAAGCCATCTATATCAAAGGGACTTAATGCCGAGCTCCGATTGTGTGAATTTGTTAGTCTCTAAGGTGCCACAAGTCCTCCTTTCCTTTTTGAGATCAGACCGTTCTAGGTTGAGCAGAACCTGATCCTGTAGTTCAGCGGACCCACTGAGCACAATGGAAGCATTTCCTGGAGCAGAATGTCAGGATTAGGCCCTACTTTTGCATGGGTGGATGGGAGTTCTAATGTGAGCCTCTGCGCTGGATAGGAACCAGGATGGTTGTGGCATAATTGTTTCTATTCTGAGAGCCCCATCCTGACTGTTGAAATCAAAGACAACTGAATTTCATTGACTTTGCGGGGAGCAGGAACCAGCCCAGACCCAGGAAGGGAATCTGTTTTCCAAGGGCTCTCTGTATTCACCTTCTGGCCAAGAATACAATCAAGCCACAATACAGGATCTTGTCACTTTATTCTGAAATAATTGCTGCACTTTGGAAGCCACTGATGATTCTGGGGAAAAAGTGACCTGTACTCTGGAATAGAGTGTCCACAGGGGTAGCTTGTTCCTGCAATAGCTATTCTGGATAATTGCCCTGTGTAGACACCCCATAAAGTAACTATCTTGAAGGTGAAATGGTAAAAGATGATGGATGGTTTTGTGGTTAAAACACAGAAGTGGTGCAACTTTAGTTTCTGTTCCCAGCTTTGTGTCATTTGCATCCCCACTCTAGATCTTATTTTCTCCGCCTATAAAATGCCGATAATGATATTTACCTATCCGACAGGTGGGTTGAGAGGTTTAAAGTGAGCTCCTTAAAGTGAGCGAAGTACTTGGAGATGCAACTCCCGGAGCTCTGTTGTCTCCCTTCATGAGCTGATAGCAAACAGAGAAGCCACCAAGTGAAAGTATGTTGCCTGGAGCGCCCTAAGAAACAAGGGAAAGATGCAGGGAAATGTATTGTTAAATGGAAGAGGACCATTGTGGTAGGATAGTAACAACTGCCAAATGGTAAGAACTTTCTGCTTCGGTTGCTCCTTGCATCTGAGAATCTGGAGCCCAGTTATTTAAGCTTTGCTGAAACCTCACCGAAGGCGGAAACTGAGGCACAGTGGGGAGAAATGACTTTGTCAAGACCACTCTGTAAGTCAGCGGCACAACTGGGAGTAGGAATCAGCTGTGCATGAGCCTAACTCTAGTCTCACACTCCAAGACTGCACCCACACCTAAAAAAAAAGGGGGGGGGAAGATGAGACCAAAAACGCAGCCCCTCTTAGCTGAATGAATGAAGTAATGGTGCAACGACCAAAGATATGCTTCCTATGTGCAATGCTCACTGCATGTCCCAAGGTGCCTGGTGGGATCTTGTCCAGTTGCTCCACGAGGAGCCAAAAGCAGGGGTTTGCTCACAATGCAGATCTCGCTGATTTACTCACCCTGACACAAACAGCATTTGAGTTACCCCCTCCCTGAGAGTTGAGATTGATAAGGATTGTATTTCATGTGCTCCAGCCATCCTTATCTTTTAATGGGGGCAATAACGAGGCTGGATGCCTCAGCCCTGTGATATTCCGACACCGACGCGGCCACCAGGGTAACATGACACTCAGAGGCTGGGCATTAAACGTTGCCAAATAATAATCAAGAGGGGCCGGACCGAAGCTTTCCATGAGAATTCCCCTCCTCCTCGTTCACCTCGTGGCCTCTCCTCTTGGCCTCTTGCCATGGGCAAGGCCAAGAACCATTTCCCCCTTCTGTCATAGGAAACTTTTTTTTTTTGTGAATGGAGCTAAAGCCTTGCTAGTGTGAACAAGAACACAGGCTGCCTTCACCCAGCGGGGGAGATCCTTTCAGAAACTTATTTCCATCTTGTTCGGGGCTCAATCTGAATGGGAAATCAACCTCCCTTGGGGTTCAAAGAAATCCAGTTAGTTCCCTACCCGTTACCCCACCCCTCTTTTCTGCTCTCACAAATATGTGGCCACCAATAATCCCGGAACCGTTAAAATTCCTTCTGTACTCCACTGACTGAATAACGTGGGGACACCGTCAAGCAGAGGCTACATCTACACTGGAGATGTGATTTCCAGCTTGCATTGGCGTAATCGCACTAGCCACCCTGAATACTTACCCATGGGGTGTGGGCAGGTTTGTCGTCAAGGCCACTAGTCCCTGCCATCCATTGATGCTGGCTGTGTGACTGTGACTATAATACTGCTAACTCAATGAGCTCGGGTATGTCTCCTCTAGCTGGGAACCACGGACCCAGCTCGAGGGTAGCCATAGCCTACGACACCTCCCTTCCTTCAGGACAGGTGGAACTGCATGACTGCATTCACTCACCATCAGTAGACCGGCCTGACTCTCCTGATGGTCCCTTGAACATAACTCAGCTACCACTGGGGCATCTGCACTTCCAGAAGCAGGACACAGGCTATTCTATCAGTGGATGCAACTAAGAAGTGAACCTTTGCGGCAGATTGTTAGCTGTATTTGCAGTATTTGTTATAACCTGAACAGGACATGCCCAAAATCCGATGAGACATTTAAGAGCTGAGGGTGGCAGTCGTCCTGGCTTTGATGACACTTTGTCTCCTGTATACTTGGAACCATGAAACTGTATGCTACAAAGGTGGAATCCATGACAGAAGGAAACAGAGGTCAGAAAAGATCAAAACAATCCCAGGTCTATCTATGTCTTCCTCTGTAGCATGGGGTACGGGTCACTTGCTGGAGGATTCTCTGCTCCTTGAAGTCTTTAAACCACGATTTGAGGACTTCAATAGCTCAGACATAGGTGAGAGGTTTTTCGCAGAAGTGGGTGGCCTGCATTGTGCAGGAGGTCAGACTAGATGATCATAATGGTCCCTTCTGACCTTAGTATCTATGAATCTATCTCATAACCTTCCCCACCATTCCTCACATATGGAGGAAGAGGAGGGAAAGAAAAATAGATTTGCATGTTTGTTAAGGTTTCTTGAAGGCGCTCATGTACTGCAGATTCGTCTTGGAACCCCGGTCATGGATGGTGCTAGTCTCTGTCCCAACACAGGCCAAAAAGATGGTCCCTGCCCCTATCCTATGGTGACAACTGAGATATTAAATCCTAGCCAGATAGATAGCGACAGACACAGCAATATACAATACTACACGGGCAGAATAGAGCTTCGGTGGAGACTGAGCTCTGATTTTCCTGATGTTGGAAGACGTCATTCCCAAAGTGGTTACATGCCTGTCATTCTCCTGCATTCAAGATCAAACCAGGCAGCGGTATCCACAGGCACTGATATGCAGGCTCAAATTTTCAAGTAATTTGTGATGTTGGGTGCCTCCGGTATTAGGTGATTGACCTAAAACAGATTAAAGGAGCCTCATTTTCAGACAATGCCAAGCACCCGTCCTCTGGAAATTAGGCTCCTTTAAGGTGTGTCACGTCAGGCATCCAAAAAAGGTAGGCACTCAAGCTCAGTCGTCGCTGTTGAAACTGTGAGCCATGTGACTTACATTGTGTGTGCAAAAACAAAACACATCTCCTGAAGACCTGACTCTTAACATGGAACACTAAGAAAAGCTTCTTTTGGGGTGTAATTAGCCTCGGGATTTCATTGCTATAGTCCTATTATTTTGAAGGCCTCGCTAAGCCTTAATTGGTGCTTAGGCTTTTTCCCTGCCCACTACCCAGGGTGTATTCCAGCCCTTTTATGAACCAAGGTCCTAACATGTATCAGCCCCCAGCCATTGAAACATCCCAAACCAATGGAAATCAGATATGAGCGAGATTTCTGGTCAGATAGCCATGCAAAGGAGGCATCCCATTGGCACATTCCTGCCTCTGCTTTTCCACACACATTAAATTGGTTTCTCTGGGATTTCAGCTGCTTTCAGGGCTTGGTTTTAGCTCTTATCAAAGAGATTTTCCACCCTGCCCCCCTACCCCAGACAGCCAGTTGCCACTCTGTTCTCCTGAATGCAGGGGCAGCTCCGAAGGGAGCTATTTTTCACTGTCATCATCGCTTGCAACATTCTTGTTCCAAACCAAATGGAAAGTCTTTGGCAATAATGCAGGGACATCCAAGGGTTTTGTTGTTAATCAGGGGGAAGCATTGGAAAAACACACTGGTTGCCCAAACCTGCATCCCCCTCCTTCCCCAGCCCATTATCTCAGCAACAAGAGCTGTTTAGATAACATAAATCATCCCGCTTTCACTTTAATTATCCCCCTGGGATTCATACATCACCACAGGGCTCATACACGACCTTCCCTTTGGAGATCAGGAGATTCCCTCTGGCTCTTTGAAATCCCATTGGAAGCGCTGACACTTGGCATAGGATGGTTTTTACCCGGGGTGGGGGCTGGCTTTGCTTTTAAATCTAATCTCTGCTCATTTCAGCTGTTCCATGCATGTGAAACTCGGAGGTTTCAATTCCCCCTCCTGGACCTCTCAAAAGCAGATGGAAAATGTACTGGGAGAGCTCTCAGCAGAGTGACCCGGCTCCCGGGTTGGATGAGTTGACTCACTGCCAGTGGTGAGGATTTTGTGCTTTTATATTTGTGAGGGTTTCCACCAGTGGAGAGAGAGAACTAAAGCGATCTGGGATCTGGAGGGTCAAAGAGCTGAAGATTTGACTCTTGATGAAAAAATATCGCTCAGTGTCTCTGTTTGGGGGATGTCTGCAGGATGGCCACTGTCTTGGCCAACGCACCCAGGACAGAAACAGGGACTTCTAAAGCTAAAAGCATGAGCTACTCCAGCTTGAGCTACATAGCTAAGGCTCTTCAGCTGGAATGGTAACAGACTCATATCCTCTGTGGATCAGGCACAGCGGGGGACACACACAGCACAAATCTGCTCGACTCTTTATTGTTTGCATTGCAATAATGACTAGAGGCGCTAGCTGAGAGCAGGCCCCCAGCTTCCCAGGTGTGGCTCATATATGATTACAGACAGTCTCCAGCTCAAAGAGCTTATAACTTAAATAGACAAGATGGACCAAGGAAGGATTGTTGTGCTCCCTTTACGGGGGGAGAATGGAGGCAAAGAGAGATTAAATGCTTTGCCCAAGGTCACATAGGCATCCCAGAGTATAACCATTGGCCTATTCTTGCTCTCCACTCTAACTAAGAGCTAAGCAGCAAACTTTGAAGATTCAGCCGCGGCTAGTACTTGGACTTCAGGCTTCCGAAGATGACCTACGTGCTGCAGGAAAGTGGTGCAGATGATTGTGTGTGTGTCTTCCCATCCTTATTGAACCCATATAGTTATGGGGCAGTGTCCTGCTAGATGAGTCACCTTTTGGGGACTTCTTTCAGGAACACAAGTGTTAGTCCTGGCCTGATGTCCTGATTGCCTTCCAGCATTGGCTGCTCCATTCTGCTTCCTTAAACCCCCACTGTAGTTTCAGGTAGCTATGGCATTTTTCTTCACTTCCTGCCCTAAACTTCTGAGCAGTATTAAGCAACAGCTGCTGTAGTTATTTCAGCAGGGTGGTCCAGTGGATAGGACATCACACTGGAAACAAAGAGGCCTAGAGTCTGTCTATTGTTGAGCTCCTGGATGACCTTCTGCAAGTCACTTCCCTGCTCTGTGCCTCAGTTTCCACATCTCTAAAATGGGGGTAACAATATCGCTCCACCTTTGTAAAGTGCTTTGAGCTGTATGGATGACCAGTGCAATAGAAGAGCTCAGCAGAATGATCATGAAGAGGCTGAGCCGTGTGTTCTTGCACACAGCCAGACCTTGGGCTCGTGGCTATTGGAGATAAGGGGTTATATTTGTAATGCTCCCATCCTGATGTTTCCAGAGATGATGATCCTTTTGAGTCTAATTTCCTGAATCCAATGCATGAGCCTTCAAGCCTACAAAGGAGTTGCCTCCCTTTTTGGCAGAGGGCTTCTGTCTCTGCTTTGCAGCTTTGTGCGGCTGGGAAGGGCAGCTCTGGTATTTTTAGCTGCTGTAGCCCTTGGTCAGCTAGTCTAATCAGCAAGCTGCCATCCCATGTCAAGAAATCGCAGTGACAATGCATCTTACTCGGGGTCATTTCCTTCAGGGCAGACTCCTGCTGGCCACTGCAACACTGAGAGCTTCTGTTTAACATCTGTTACTACTTCTTCCCTGGCCTTCTGGGTCACTGACTGTGGCCCGCAACCTCGCCTTTCACCTCCTCTCACTCAGCCGGGGCAGGCTAGAGAAATCTGCCTCTCCCTCCCCCAGATTTTTGGGGCACTCCCACAGCTCCTGGATTCCCAGACTTATTCCATAAGTTGAGCCTGGCACCCAGACTTCCTCCACGCAGCCTTATCTCCCCTGCACAGAGAGGTCATCCTTGCAGCTCACATTTACCCATGGTGGCCTTTGACCCCGTGCCCCCAGCAATGTCAGACAAACCTACCTAGCTAAAAGAAGGCAATTGCTAGAAGCAAGAGCCTCAATTCATGCCTGGCGGAACTCCACTCGAGTCAATGACATGAATTGAGTCCATTATGTTCCCATAAATTTTTCTCATTGATGGGGCAAAGGATATGCAGGTTTATCTTCCTTCCAAAATGTACGTACGTGTATGTATTAGTGTAAGCATTATGAGTGGTTAGGGCACAGCCTAGCTGCCAGGAGACTGAAGTTCAAGCCTTTGCTTTGCTACAGACTCTCTGTATGATCTTGGGTAAGTCCCTTTGTGCCTCAGTTCCACATCTCTAAAATAGTTTGAACAATTATCCCTACCGGTGGTGGTGTGAGGATAAGTGTGTTAAAAGTAGTGAGGTACTCAGGTGCTATGATAATGAACCCAGTATCAGGGCCTGGGAGAGATGGATAGCCTAGTTATCCGTATAAACATCCAATCCGTTTTGGAATCTTGGCTTCACCGACATCCTGTGCCAGTGAGTTTCACTGTAGCTGGCTGATCTCTCAATAGCTTTGCTCACTTTGCTTCATCCTGATGCTCTTCTTTAGAGAGATCCGGTACAACAGTACTAACAGCCTACTCAGCTCATTAAGGCTGGATCTTGACGCACATTTCTCTCTCTCTCTCTCACTCAGGGTTTTATACTGCCACCCTTCCCCATCGTATCTGCCACGTAAAATCTATAGCAATAGTGAAGACCCTATTCAACTTCTTTCTCTGGTACTTTTCCTATTTCCCTACTGTGACTGTAATTTCTCTTTTGGGGTGTTTACTGAGTAGAAAGGGTGTCACTGCTGTGACCATCACAAGTAAGGACCATCACAAACCTCACCACTTTCTGCTACAAGGGAAAGGTACTTTTCTATTTTTTGTAATATTTATAATTGTTAATTTTTCCAAATACAACAAATATGCCAGATTCATCCTCATACACAAAGTATGTATAGAGGATTAGGATAAAGGGAGGAGAGTGGAAGTGACATGTCTGTCTTCAGGGCCTACACTAATTACAGATCTCTACAAAGTCAATCCAAATTGCTCTTAATTTTTGGTATACAGAGTTGTTGTAACCATGTTGGGCCCAGGGTATTACAGAGACAACCTGGGTGAGTTAATGCCTTTTATTGGACCAACTTCTGTTGGTGAAAGAGACAAGCTTTCAAGCTACACAGAGCTCTTCCTCCGGTCAAAAGCTGGTCTCTCTCACCAACAGAAGTTGGTCCAATAAAAGATATTACTTCCCGCACCTTGTCTCTCTTGAATTTTTTGGGCATTCCCCTTCTGTGGAATTGCCAGTCGTTTGCTAGCTCTGATGTGAGCCATGTCACTGAACCGGGCATCAATGTTTGGTGGAGATTGACTTTGCCTTTTTTTGCAGGATTAATTTTTTAGTGACCAGAGCTGCATATTGGAATGATGCTGGGTTGTTACAAGGTAACCTCCATGTATCAGGAATATATACAAGGATGAAACTTAAAGAGGAAGGCTCCAACTTAGCATCATATATCAAATTGGCCCTTTGACCCACGTCATACCAGAAATTCTTCATTCAGGGCACTCCCGAAACACATGAGCTAATGTCGCAAGAAGGAAATTCCATTTGTAACAGAGGTCAGCATTCATAAGACCCATTACCAATAGCCTCTGTGGGGACATGTATATTTAAAACAGTGTCTTTTGATGAATAAGACGTAGTCTCAAGTCTGCAGTTGCTTTTCTTTAACATTACATATTATTGTATTCCATTGGGTCAGAGATAGTTGTATATCCAAATCTCTGTTCCAAACAACTCTCAAATTATCAATCTTTGGCCGAGAGTTTTGGGCTAAAAAATTGTAAATTTTTGTAAAAAAATTTTTTGTAAAAAATTTTGTAAAAAAATTTGTAAATTTTTGTAAAAAATTGTAAATTTTTTCAGATTTGAGTAAATCTGAAATGCATGTTTCTTTGATCTCACCCTCGCTAATATAAACACAGAGCAACAGGTGTACTTACAAAAACAAAACAATAAAAAACCCTACCAAAACAAAACCCTTCACTGCGGATGCTTCTCCCACACGGCAGATGTGTAGTCACGTTGCTTACTATGTTTCTAGTAAGTGCTGAGATACTACAGTTCTGAGCGCCATGTACAAATCTGTATCGAATAGCGTCGTTCTTCTGGTGGGAAAGCCTTTCTGAAGAGGTGATCCACTGGAGGGATCCACTTTAGAGTGATCCATTGGGTAGATCTAGCCCTTGTAAAATATTTCTGGTGAAATATCATTTGCATGCCTTGCTGGCTAATGCAGTTGGTTAAGACATGAAGTAATGGGCAGGGAAGTGTCATACAGGCTTCTCCCAATTGCCAATGATACTCTGCCAGTGCACCTCAAACACTGCGCACAACAGTCTTTCCAGTCTCGGAGCTCTGCTGGGTTAGTGGCTGTCAACAATGCACAAATGGTGGGGTGGTTTTGTGCGATATTCATTCATTGGGTGAACCCATCTTACCACTAGCCCCATTGGCTTTTAGGTAAAGTTAAGCCCGTGCCTTAGTGTTCGCAAATTGCGGGCCAGGATTTCTCCCAAAAAATCACAGATTTATCAAGAGAATTTCTACCAACATCCATTTGTGTGTATATATACATATTTGCTCCCAGGGAAATGACACACTTGCTCCCAAGTGCACTTAACACACACGCACACAATTTCAGACACAGAGGAGTTGAATACCCTCACTTACATAGTTTTATATTGACATAACTCCACTGACTTCAACTGTAAGGCCTGATTTACCCTTGGATCAGGGCCTGATCCAATGTCCATTGAATTCAGTGGCACTATTCACCTGCTTTACACTAAGCACATGGCCTGATTAAGAACCAAGGTCTGATTCTAAGGAGTTAGGCAGTCAACTTCCACTGAATTTTAATGGGATTTGGCTACCTAATTCCATTAGGGTGCCTTGAAAATCCCAATTTAATTATTTTGTGCTCGTGGGACTGCAGTGCTCAGCACGGGAGCTGGTCAAAAATTTGCTGCTGAAATTTTTTGTGCATCAAAAAAATGGTGGTTTTTGACTAAACAAACATTTCTGTGGATAACTGTCATCAAAAAATTCTTGCCTCTTTCCCCACTCTCCACCCCACTGGACAAATGAAAAATCTAGAACAAAAACAAACAAAAACCCCAAACCAAAAATCCAGCTGAATTTTTTCACATTTCAGTTGCTAAAAATGGAACAAAAATATATGTTTTAATGGACTTTTTTGGTAAAAGCTCTAAATTTGCAGCAGAATTGTCCCGCCCTTCCCTCTCACCACCCTCCCAATAAAATCTGACCACTTGTACTCAGCACCTTGCAGGATTAAACCCTATCTGACCACAACAGCTAGCTACCCTACCTAGGTTCTCTCTCGCCATGCCCATCACCTGAGCATCTGGCAGCTCAGAAACACGAGAGCCTGCCCCAGCCTTCAGAATTGACAGTGCCCTGAAGTTCACTTCAGTGGCTTTGACGGGAAGATGAGGCATCATGTTAAAAAATCAAGAGCATGGTTTTAATTTTCCTCTAGATCCATAAAAAAAAAAAGAGAGAGAAAGAAAAGAAAAGAAAGGAGATTTATGGCTCCCACTTCTCCTCAAGGTTTATAAATAGCATTTATCAGGTGTCGGGCACATGGTGGCTTTTGGGGAGTGCCAAAGTGTGATCAAAAGCAATGCTCCAACCCTCTCTCCTTTCAACATGTCTAATCTCCTGATTCGATCTATAAATGGACACATTAACCTCTCCGGTTCAAACTGGAGATTCATTTTGGGATTTCACTGTCTGAAGCCCTTGAAACGAACCCCCAGCTTCTGTATGCCAGGCCTGATTCCTTCCTCTTTGATGTTTTTTTTCCCCCTTCCCTCCCAGGCTCAGATTATCACATTAATAGAACAGAGAGGAGGGATATGTCTAGATTTCCATTAGACTCAGGAGGAAAGAACCCCCATTCCAAAGGGGCTTTATAGAGTTCATTCATTACATGGCTGCTCGGGGGGGCGGGGGGGGGATGGTGGTGGTGGAGGGTGAAATAAGGCAGACAGGATCTCATCCTGAGAAAGGATTGCTTAAAAAAATTAGATATGTATTTCAATACGCTGTTACAAACTCTAGATACCGGATTGGCATATTGACCAGTCACTGAACATACTCAGAGACAGATGCACAAACAAAACATTCCTTCTCTTCTATAAAATACTTAATCAAAAGTAAACATTACAAGGAAAGAATTATACAATAAGGAAGAGACATCACACACAATGCCCCCCTTCCCTCCCCCCCACCAGTAATAAACCCACACAACATTGTTTGCAGGATTCATCCAGCTTGATTCCTCATTAAAGCTGGCTGAATATATTTGTAATTAAATTTGACCATATTTGGGAAAGTATCTTAATTTTCTATAATTTTTCCTTTTGCCAGTGAAATTTTTATTTCATTTATCTCTTTGGTTCTCATTTTCCATTTTTAAATGTTGTTTTTTCTCCCTCATTTTTTCCTCTGTACTGGTTTTGCCTGGTCATCCTCGTCACACTCTTCCCCCCACCCCGCCCCCCCGAACTGAAAATTTTCACTTTCAAAAGTGTTTGGCAATTGAAAAAACCTCACATGCACAAATGATCTTTTTTTTTAAATGAGAAAAAAAAATTAAAAAATCCCCCACAAAATGATGAAAATCAAACCAGTGCTCCATTCAGCACAAAGCAAAACCAACAATGGAATGAAAATATTTTCTAAATTTTTGAATTTTTTTTAATTTTAAAATAATTCTAACACAGAGCCCAGGTTCTAAAAATTCATTCGTCCCTGCAACTCCAGCCTGACGTTCTAAAAAAGCCTAGGTTTAATCATAAACTTAGAAAATATGGTTGAAATTTTCAAAATTCCCTCATGGTTCCGGACACCCATTAAAATTACGAAGTCAGTTTGCCAGATCATTAACTGGTGTATATCAGGGAAGCTTAACTGAAGTCAGTGGGCCCATCCCTCAACAGGTGTACATTGCTTTAGCTCCACTGAAGACTTCGGTGCACGCCAGCTGAAGATCTGGCCCTTTGTTTGCTAAAGTGAAATGAAGCTTTTGAAAATCTCCGTCTATATTTATGGAACTTGCCATCAGCCTTAGGTCCTGCTACCTCAACTAGCTGTATGCAGGTAGCTTGTAACTTCCAGAAATAAAAGCTAAGATTTCAAATCAAGAGCATGGCACAGACCATTTTATACATCACAATCCATGTAAATGAATTGAACACTGTTCAGCAGAATTCAGCTCGTGATTGATGAGAGAAAGGCCTGATTCTGAGCTCATTCATGCCTCTTTTATGCCAATGTTAATTTAGAATAACTTAACCAAAAGACGGTGTGACAGCAGAACAAGACCCAAATATTTTTGCCTGTGAGTTCGCATAAGTCAGGCACGATTGTGAAAGTGACATCCGTTGTCTCTTTCACACCATGGCAATTATTACATGATTTTTACCTTCCACTGGTTTAAAAAAAAAGTTACAGTGAAAATAAGACCAAGGTTCCAACTCTCAATCCCCCAAGTAACACAACCAGGCGAGGATGTAGGGGGATCTTGGAGTGGTGCTGTTAAGTCCACCTGGGAAGCTAACGGGTTCAGCTGAACCTCAGTTTCCAGAAGAGAAGATGGTAATGCTTCTCGTGGAGCAACCTCCACAGCCTATTCTCTGAATTTGGAGAGTTTTTAAATGTCAGGCCCATAAATAAAAATACAATCGAAGTTTTCCAGAACTAGATGACTCAGTCCTGATTTATCTGCCTTTATTTATTTATTTATTTATTTATTTATTTGCGGATGATACTAAACTGGGAGGAGTGGTAGATATGCTGGAGGGGAGGGATAGGATGCAGAAGGACCTAGACAAATTGGAGGATTGGGCCAAAGGAAATCTGATGAGGTTCAATAAGGATAAGTGCAGGGTCCTGCACTTAGGACGGAAGAACCCAATGCACAGCTACAGACTAGGGACCGAATGGCTAGGCAGCAGTTCTGCGGAAAAGGACCTAGGGGTGACAGTGGACGAGAAGCTGGATATGAGTCAGCAGTGTGCCCTTGTTGCCAAGAAGGCCAATGGCATTTTGGGATGTATAAGTAGGGGCATAGTGAGCAGATCGAGGGACGTGATCGTTTCCCTCTATTCGACATTGGTGAGGCCTCATCTGGAGTACTGTGTCCAGTTTTGGGCCCCACACTTCAAGAAAGATGTGGATAAATTGGAGAGAGTCCAGCGAAGGGCAACAAAAATGATTAGGGGACTGGAACACATGAGTTATGAGGAGAGGCTGAGGGAGCTGGGATTGTTTAGCCTGCAGAAGAGAAGAATGAGGGGGGATTTGATAGCTGCTTTCAACTACGTGAAAGGGGGTTCCAAAGAGGATGGCTCTAGACTGTTCTCAATGGTAGCAGATGACAGAACGAGGAGTAATGGTCTCAAGTTGCAGTGGGGGAGGTTTAGATTGGATATTAGGAAAAACTTTTTCACTAAGAGGGTGGTGAAACACTGGAATGCGTTACCTAGGGAGGTGGTAGAATCTCCTTCCTTAGAGGTTTTTAAGGTCAGGCTTGACAAAGCCCTAGCTGGGATGATTTAACTGGGAATTGGTCCTGCTTCGAGCAGGGGGTTGGACTAGATGACCTTCTGGGGTCCCTTCCAACCCTGATATTCTATGATTCTATGATCTCCTCCTTATAATGATTTTTCCCTAGTGCAGCTGCATTGATCACAACACAGTTCCTCTTGAATCACACCAGGGAACGTGAAAGAGAATCAGGCCCCTTAGTTACACCCCTATTCAAAATAACTCTAAGCCAGATCCTCAGCTGGTGCAACTCCACTGCCATCAATGGGCACAGACATCAGAGTAGCTTGATTGAAGTCAATGGAATTACGCTGCTGAACGTTAGCTGAATATGCGGTCCTTTGTTTCCTAAAGTGAAAGGACATTTTGTTGGCACTTCAAATTGAAGGGTCCAATTTTCAAATAAGGTCACCTAAAAAATGGCCAAATCCCACGCCTCACCCAAAATATCAGCACTCTTATCTGCAGGAAACATGTGTATAGGTGCCCATTTTAACACCCAAAATAAGGATATGCATGTCTTCTTTCGGAAACCTGTGCTCATCAAGTAAAATTAATTAAACTCCCTCCCGCTTTGTTGTAAACAGTCCAGTATTTAATGTTTGAAACACGGCTTCGGTGATTTGTTCTCTGCCTACATGATCCCAAAGCAACAGGAGTTTTCCACCCCAGCAAGACGGCCTTATCGGTAAGTGAATGGACTGGACTCAGGAGTAGAGGTGGTCAGGAATCATTTGACAAACTGTTTTTTCACTGAAAAATGTCAGTTCATCAAAACCAAAACTTGGCAAAACAGGGTTAGTTTCAGGGAAATCCCCTGACAACATTTGTGGGTTTTTTTTTTAAAAAAATGTTGGGATAGTTGAAAGGTCCCAGTCTGGCATTTTTGGAAAGGAACCGTTTCAGGTTTTTGAGTCAAAATGACATTGTGTTTTCAAACTTTAGTAAATTTTATAATTAAAAATGGTTAATAAAGAGAAAAATCCTCACAATCAAAACCAAACATTTTGAAATTATTGAAATGAAAGGTCTCAATTGACCTGAATCAATTTTTTTTTTTTTTTGGTTTGTCAGTTCAAGAAAAATGTTAAATTTTGACTGTTCCAAATTCAGGATTTTTTTTTTTTTAAATCTCAAAAATTCAGAGGACTGGAAAACCATTTCCTGCCCATCTTGATTTAGGAGATTTGGGTTTACTTGTCAAGTCACTAAGTCTTTGTGTCTGTTTCCCATTTGTAAAATGTCCTTCCTTTGTCTTATTTATTTAGTTTATAAACTTTCTGGGGCACAGACCCGCTCTTAGGGGATTGTACAGCACCTTGCGCAATGAAGCCCTGATTTCACCTTGGACATTTATGCATTACTGAAGTACACATAAATATTATTAACAGGATCAGCTCCACTGAGTAGGTGGAATCTGGTCTGTGTTTTCACCCCTAGTTTTGAGAGCCAAAGAGAAGTGGGAAAGGGTGTCAAGAAATCATTGTAGAGACAAAAAGAAAAGGAGGACTTGTGGCACCTTAGAGACTAACCAATTTATTAGAGCATAAGCTTTCGTGAGCTACAGCTCACTTCCTCAGATGCATATCGTGGAAACTGCTGAGGAAGTGAGCTGTAGCTCACGAAAGCTTATGCTCTAATAAATTGGTTAGTCTCTAAGGTGCCACAAGTCCTCCTTTTCTTTTTGCGAATACAGACTAACATGGCTGTTACTCTGAAACCTGTCATTGTAGAGACAGTGCATTGTTTTTAGGCTGTTTTGAATTCATGAACGCAAACACTGTCCTTTGAACTCAGAGTCAGGCCACAGTGGCTTTGAGTTAACGTTATTTGAACATGGTTTTAATCTGGTTTGATCTATTTAATGTGATGGCCAGCCTTGAGCTGGAAGAGATCTAAGTCATGCCTGCCAGGTGTGACACAAAGCAGATGGCTTCTTTGTCATCTTGCTGTTCCTGTGGGGAACACATGATGAGAAGCACTTGCATGAACATTTCTTAGCTCAAGCACATAGACCAGAACTGGGTAAGGTGAGGGCAAAAAGAAGAAAGAGATTAAGTGAGAAAGAGACACCAGACCAGGGGGAAAATAAAGGGAAAGGAACAAAAGGGGAAGAAGGGTAGGGGCATAAGGGAAAAAGGTATAGCCAACAAGGAAAAGACCAGGGCAGCTGACTTGACAATTAAAACACAAGGAGAAATATTATTTTTTCAATGTGCATCCCTCCCCATAGGGCCTCATTGATATCTCTTCCCATAGGGCCTAGTGGATATGTCCAATGTTGCCTTCCAAATGCTTCTGGTCTCCCACACTATGAATAAACAATAGGCCCACATTGTAAAACCCCTTCCCTGCCACAAAGTGACCTCATCACAAGGGTCAAAGGTGGCTGTGTGTTTCCTAAGTCTTTAGAAGCTAGGGAAGATCCACTGGGCACATGATGGGGATGAAATTAACAAGGAGCTGAGGCTAGGCCTCCTGGAATGGCTATGATTAATCTTGGGAGGAGCAGAACATGAAAGTAAGCCCCAGCTGGAGGAGGGGGGGGGGGGTTGGGAGGGGAGAGAAGTAAGTTATTAGTTACTGATTCAGGAGATGGGAGGCATCATGATTAAGCACAATGCACAAAAGCAATTGTGAAAAGTCTCCAGAGTGTATTCACCGCAGTCTCTCCTGAAAGGTACAACAGGGAAATCCGAATGACTGTAAAAGTGCAATGGCCCAACAGAGACCCAGATACCATTCTGCTCTCCTAATGCCCTGCAATAAAACTACCCTTCTACGATGTGCAAATACTCTGTACAATTTCCTTCCTTCCTTCCTTCCATGGCTGAGCCAAACCAAAACTACAAGTCTAACATACCTAAACATTTGTAAATTTGGAATCAATCTCTTTTTCTCTCCCTCTCCCTCACACGCACATATCTCAGTGCATTATGTGAACACCAATCTACGTATAAATCAATCTGCATTATCTATAGAATATCCACATTCCTGTGAAATCACTGCAGGAGTGCTTTGCGGATAGCACTTTGAAATCTTTTCCAAGGGATCAGAGCCTAGCTGCACACAGCCCCATTGAAGTCAATGGCAAAGCACCCTATTGGCTTCAATGGGACCAGGATATCACCTTGTGCTTCTGCATGGGAAAAATGGTTTCTTTAGTCACAGTTTGGAAAAATCTACTTCTTGTACTACATTCAGTGCTACTGAGAGTGTGCTCAGGCATGAAATTGGGAAAAGGTGTTGGAGCGAAAAACCCAGAATGAAAGGGACTGAAAATCAGCCTTTCACACTATTAGGGCTCAAAATGTGGAGCAAAGCTTTTTCCATTTGGAATAAACTAAGGAAATGTGATTCTTTCTTCCTGACTCCCAGTTTCTCTGGCATGTTTATTTCATTCAGCCCTATCTGTGAGCCTGAGCCAGAGCCCATTGAAGACAACGGGTGCCATTCATTAACTTCAGGCCTACAGGGCTCAGCCTTGCTCTCATTGAAAGCAATGGGAGCTTTGCAAAGGGAACAGAACTCGCTCATTGCTCATCCTTGGTAAATGGCAGTCTGATTGATTGTGACATGCTCACTCTGCCAGGGCATGAAGCTATTTAGTGCAGGAGGGGGTGTCTTGGATGTCTAACCTTCAGGTTTGAAGTGCTCAGATTCCATTATATCCTGGCATAGTTGACTCAGCCTGGAAAGCCAAAGTCTCATCTGCTCCAGATGGCTATTAAAGCTCCCTTGGTGCTTTGGGAAGGAGGCAGTTTGCCTTGTGAAACAAAACCAAAGTGTCTTTTCCCCCTCGCTGTTGTGCAGTCACAGAATCATAGAATGGTAGGACTGGAAGGGACCTTGGGAGGTCAGGCCAGTCCCCTGCATTCATAGCAGGACAGTCTCTAGACCACCCTTGGCAGGGATTAGTCTGATCTGCTCTTAAAAATCTCCGGTGGTGGAGATTCCACAATCTCCCTAGGCATATGTATGAATACGTTGCATACCAATTCTTCTATGCCTGCTCTGGATGGGTGATATTCATACCTTCCCAGGCACCACTTAACTTTCAGTGAAGCCCCCCAAACAGGTGAATTTCACCTGATGTTAACTAGGGCTGTTGATTAATCGCAGTTAACTCATGCGATTAACTCAAAAAAATGAATCGTGATTAATCACAGTTTTCATTGCACTGTTAAACAATAGAATACCAATTGAAATTTATTAAATATTTTGGGTGTTTTTCTACATTTTCATATATGTTGTGTTCTGTGTTGTAATTGAAATCAAAGTGTATATTTTTTATTATAAATATTTGCACTGTAAAAATGATAAACAAAAGAAATCGTATATTTCAATTCACCTCATACAAGTACTGTAGTGCAATCTCTTTGTCGTGAAAGTGCAACTTACAAATGTAGATTTTTTTTGGTTACATAACTGCACTCAAAAACAAAACAACATAAAACTTCAGAGCCTACAAGTCCACTCAGTCCTACTTCCTGTTCAGCCAATCGCTAAGACAAACACGTTTGTTTACATTTACAGGCGATAATGCTGCCCTCTTATTTACAAAGTCACCAGAAAGTGAGAACAGACATTTGCATTGCACTTTTGTAGCCAGCATTGCAAGTTATTTACGTGCCAGATATGCTAAACATTCGTATGCCCCTTCATGCTTTGGCCACCATTCCAGGGACGTGCTGAAGATGCTCATTAAAAAAATAATGCATTAATTAAATTTCTGACTGAACTCCTTGGGAAGAATTGTATGTCCCTTGTTCTGTTTTACTCATATTTTGCCGTATATTTCATGTTATAGCAGTTTCGGATGATAACCCAGCACATGTTGTTCATTTTTAGAACTCTTTCAATGCAGATTTCACAAAACCCAGAGAAGGTACCAATGTGAGATTTCTAAAGATAGCTACAGCACTCGACCCAAGGTTTAAGAATCTGAAGTGCCTTCCAAAATCTGAGAGGCACGAGGTGTGGAGCTTGAAGAAGTCTTTAAAAAAGCAACACTCTGATGCGGAACCTACAGAACTTGAACCACCAAAGAAGAAAATCAACCTTCTGCTGGTGGTATCTGAGTCAGATAACGAAAACGAACATGCGTCGGTCTGCATTGCTTTGGATCGTTATTGAACAGAACCCGTCATCAGCATGGACGCGTGTCCCCTGGAATGGTGGCTGAAGCATGAAGAGACATATGAATCTTTAGCACATCTGGCATGTAAATATCTTGCGACGCCGGCTACAACAGTGCCATGTGAACATCTGTTCTCACTTTCAGGTGACATTGTGAACAAGAAGTGGGCAGTATTCTCTCCTGCAAATGTAAACAGACTTGTTTGACTGAGCAATTAGCTGAACAAGAAATAGGACTGAGGCGACTTGCAGGCTGTAAAATTTTACATTGTTTTACTTTTGAATGCAGGGGTTTTTGTACATAATTCTACATTTGAAGGTTCAACTTTCATGATAAAGAGATTGCACTACAGTACTTGTATTAGGTGAATTGAAAAATACTATTGCTCTTGTTTTTTTACAGTGCAAACACCTGTAATCAAAAATATAGAGCACTGTACACTTTGTATTCTGTGTCGTAATTGAAATCAATATATTTTAAAATGTAGAAAACATCCAAAAATATTTAAATAAACGGTATTCTATTATTAACAGTGTGATTAATCGTGATTAATTTGTTTAATCCCTTGATAGCCCTATAGTTAACAAAAATAGCTCTCTGTGACGGATTGTGAACAGACATGTGATCTGTCCTTTAACTTCCTGGATGCAGCTCAGCTACAGAAAAGCAGCACTGTAGGGCCTGATTCTAGTCCCATTTATGCTGCAGTACTCTCTCCAGTTTCAATTTGATCAGAACTTTCACAATATTTGGCGTTTTTTTTTTCCAGAAAGCTGCAGCTCTTGGAGTCCTCGGATGAAGTCAGAATCTTAGCTTTCATTTTTAAAAAAAGTTTCAAGCCCTCATGGTCACATAGGGTGAACCCTAAAGACTGATAAAGCAGAAGGGAAATAAATAGACCCGCACTTTTAATAACGTGATTTTAAAATGAATCTCATGATATTTTGGAAGGAGAAGGGCTGACTTTGGTGAGCTGAGTGGCTTGAGGCTGGCAGCAGTGCTGGGGTCAAGCGTCAGTAGCTTCCTGACCGTGAATGAGCCAGATTCTCAACTGATGGAAATCAGCCTCAGCTCCAGTGTAATTGCACTGATTACCCCAGCTGTGGAACTGGCTCAGTGGGGTTACACCAGTAAGCGAGAGCAGAAACTGGCCCCACTGCATCAAAAGTAGGCATGGGCATGTCTGAGCGTCTCCTTCTGACTCTCGCACATCTGTGGCTGACTTTACACAGAGGCTGTGTGGTGTATGAAACATCTCAAATAAGGATTTAATTTAGATTTAATAGGACAGTTTGGTGGGACGTTAATTAAATGGAGTTATTAAAAACACATGCACTGGAGTTTAACTAAAATGTTTTCTTTTTTATTAAATCTATGAACAAATACTTTCAGACTCAGGAACTCTCCCCAAAAGGTTATTTTTGTTTTCCTGAATTGTAATGTCTCTCGACTGCATCCAGCTCTGAACAGACAAGCAAACAAACAAACAGCAAAAACTAAACAGGGACAAACTTTAATCCTACCGGCCTCCGCAAGAAGCAAAATAAACGTTTCCAACTCTGTTCCTTGCATTGCTCAGAGACAAGGCCAAAATGGTAAACCAGCTTTTATCCAAACATTGCACATCCTCAGAAAGTCACCGCATGTTCAAAGCCAGAATTCTAACAAAACTCCGCTGTCCTTCTCTATAGAGTTACCATTGGCAGCAGGGATCAGAAAAGCCACCAGATGGTCTTCTATTGTGCAGGACATTACTGGGTCTCCAGGAAAATAGGTGTCCACCTTTTCGTTGCCTTGTGCAATGACATTTTTCTTACCTCTGTTGATCATACAGCTGGGAATTTGTCTAGCCAAAGTCCTAAAGGATGGTCTGCTTAAGTCTTTGCAAAACTTCTGTGAATCTGGAAGACCACTATGATTTTAACTGGTGGCAGTGTAGCCTAGTGGATAAGGCACTAATTAAGCTAAGAGTCCTAAGCTGGAATGGACCATTGTGATCATCTAGTCTGACCTCCTGTATAACACAGGTCAAAGAACCTCATTCAGTAATTTCTGCATCAACTTCTCTTTGGTCTACAGCATTGCTTTCAGAAAGATCGGGGATGGATCACTTGATAAGTATCTGTTCTGTTCATTCCCTCTGAAGCACCTGGCATTGGCCGCTCTCAGAAGATAGGATACTGGCCTAGACGGGCTTTTGGTCTGACCCAGTATTGCCATTCTTATGTTATGTAAGACACCCCGTCTTGACTTAGAGATTGCAAATGGTGGAGAATCCACCACAGAGCTCTATTCCCAGCTCTGCCCCTGGCCTGCTGGATGGCCTAGGGCAAGTAACTTCCCCTCTACCTATCTCAGTTCCTCCCTCTGTAAAATGGTCACAATTATACTTATCGTCCTCTGTAACACACTCTGAAATGAATAGGTAAAAATGCCATAGATTCATGGATTCTAAGGCCAGAAGGGACCACTGTGATTATCTAATCTGACCACCTGCATAACACAGGCCAGAGGACTTCCCTGAATTCATTCCTGTTTGAGCTAGAGCTAATTATTACTATTTTAACAATATGCATGGTTCAGTTTGCTGGGTCAAATCCAACCCAGACTAACAACTGCTCATCCAGCGACCTCAGTGGAGTGAGTTTGGTGGATCTTAGCACTGCCCCAGTGGATACAGGCTTCCAAAACCACAAAATCAACTTCACAACTATCGGTGCTCACTGACCGCCTTGCTGGCACACAAGCCGAGGGCTAAATAGACAGGTTGATAGAACTGCCCTCTTCAGCTTAGGGCTAAGGTGTCTTGTCAGGTGATGGTGAAGTGGGAATTGATGCTGCCTGAGTTATCCCCATCCTCTGGATGAACACAAGCCTTCAATCCCAGGCCTATCAGCCTGGAGCCTCGCAGCAGCCTGAAGTTCGCACCCATAAATATAAGGTTTCTTCCTTACATATTGCCTTTGAAATTCTTTTAGCTCGTTAACTGCTGGAGCAGTGACCCTGAAGGGAAACAGCCCCCTGATGCCAAACACTCCCCTTGTGTGAAGCTCCCTACGCCTCTGAAAGGGCATAATTAAACCCACTGATAGGCATTTTCATTAAAAGCACTTTAGTGGGCGTGCACATCCCCTAGGCAATGGGTTAGTATTGCAATATTCTGAGTGACGCAGAAGTAAGTGGGAGGGTTTCTTGTCATGCAGAAGACCTTTTTGGATGGATAGATAGGTTAGATCTCTTCCAATATGCTTAGTAATGAGGGCATTTGTTTTTACTGTCTGGCCTGCAGTGCCCAGTCAGACCCTATTGTGACTGCAGAAAAGGACTCGAGGTCTCGTCAGTCCCTGAGGTTGCAGCGAATTTGACCTGAAGGAGATTTGGGCTGTGGGTATGTGTGTGAGTGCTGGACCATGACCAGCGCTGGGGAGGGCAGTGGGCGAGAACTGCTCTTAGTGCTTGCCCAGGGTGACCTCTTCCAAAAAAGGCCAGCCTTGGGGCAGGGAGATTTAACTGTCAGGCTTGGAATTACAGCTGGCAGCATAACTCGCCTGGCATGAGCAATGAGACCCTACGTGAGGAATCCATCCCCATGCCATTGCCACTTTGTGGGGCTGTACCTGACCAAATGAGACAATAGGGGCCCCTCCCCATTCCCAGGGAATCACCCTGGGTAGGTCAGTGGCGGGGGGGAGGCATAGCCGGTATACTTATCCCCCACACACTCCCTGGCTGCTGCAGAATACAGCAGCCACCTGCAATAGCCTTTTAACTTCCAGATCTGCCAATGCCCTTCACTTCTGACATCCAGCCTCCCTCTTCATTCAGTCCAAGCACCTCCCTTGGTTCTGCCAATGCGCTGGGCTGGCTAGGATGCACATGCACAAAGGGCTCACTGTGTTTCAGCCAATGCAAAGTGACAGAGCCCTGCCACCAGGCTGCCGAGTGCCACCCGAAGAGTTGGTTCTGGGAAACAAGTGAAAGGGTGGAAATTTAGGCCACTGCTCGCACAGTAAGGTTCGATTGAACATGAGCCAGGGTGGCAAAGCCAGGATTTCATTCTTAATGCTTCAACATCCCCATGTACCTTTGCCAAAGCACCTCAAACATGGCATCAGAAACCCCTTTTAACCTAGTGCCGTGCCATTCCGGAGCAGAGACTGCCAGCCTAACTCTACAGTGCCAGATCAGGTTATTGTATGACATGGATAAATAGGCCCTAGTCCATTGGTCTTATTCCCCATGTGCTATTTATGTCTTGGGTTTTAATTCAGCTCACCACAAGGGAAAAGGCAACTTGCTTTTAAGACACCACATAACAGAGACCTGTATTTATTTGTACAGTGGGTCTGATTTTGACCTCAGTTACACTGGGGTAAGCCGGGGGGATAGGCAAGGGAATGCCTTTGAAATCAGTGGAATAACTCTGGGGTAAAAACAGTGGGAGATCAAAGTTGGCCCTATTGACCTCATTGGGGTTATTCAAGGTGGACACCGGTGTGAGTGAGAGGAGAATCAAGCCCAGCGTTTCTTGGTTGGTGTCAGTTGCATTGTGTAGACGAGCAAATTATCCAGTGTTTTGCCTCATGCGGCCCACTAATTTGTGGGGAAATGAATGATACAGATGCAGTGGGGAGAACCAAACCCAGAGGAACAGCTCAGTAACTCAGCCAGCTGCATTAGATACCAACACATACTGTCTCCATTGGAACCTCATTCCTCGGTCAAGAAGAGATGGTCTTGAAAAAGTGGTGTGCCTGAGGAGGGAGTGAAGGTTTAAGGAGAGGGTGATGGTGAAGCTCACATCATACTAACCACCCTCTAAAGATAGAGTGATGCTTCTACTTTGAAGGGTGTTTTTCACACCCATAGACTCCAGGACTTGTGCTGCAGTGAGGGCCCTTCTTCTGGGTGAGATCTAAACTGAAGAAGAATGGCAGCCCATGATCAAGGAATAGGTGACCCTGAACTGGAAAGACACAACAAATGGAGGTGGTGTGCAGGAGGGAACTGTCCATGGTGCTTCCAAGCCACTGGGCATAGCCAGTTCATTACCATCTACATTACCAGATAATCATTCTTCATCCACCATGTCAGTGATGAACCCCACTAGCAATAGAGACCATGCAGTATAAATACCTATCATGCAAAATATATGTCCAATGTGAAAGTAAAAGACAATACAATGGGTTAAATCTCTCCACAACTTGATGTCTTCTAAGATAAACATCATCCCATGTTTTTCTCCTATTGAAAAGAGTAAATTATCTGGAAACCAACCAGCTAACACCTGATTCCATCCACATCACAGGTGGGATGCCATAGATCATTTGAAGATCCATCTCAAAGAAGACCTGATATTGGAAAATTCTGGCCCAGAAGGCACTTAAAACTAGTCAAATACATTGGGAGCATGTCAGGACATGGACCAATCAACCTTTTGCACAGTCCCTACTCTTGTAGGTAGTCAAGTTTGGGCAACAGCTACATTCTGAGAGCAAATTTGCAGAGGCAGAGAATAGCTCTGGGGAAAAGGGAGGATGGGTGAAGGCAAACTGGAGGATACATGTTATTATGACTGATTTCCTTTTGGCTTGGAAGTTTTTCAGTGTTTTCTTTGTTTTCACACACATTTCGCTGAGTGAGTGAGTGTCTATATATATATATATATATATATATGGTGGGGGCGGGGGGAGGGAGAGAGAAAGAGAGAGAGACACACACATTTTTTTACAGTCAGCTTTTATGAATTTCCATAGGACCACATGCTCCCATTCATGCTTTCGTTTCTCTTAAATATTTATAAAGGTTTCAAGAGTAGAAATAAAAAAGAAAGCCCCTAGACTCAACGCCAACTGTGAAAAGTACTTCTGTTCCTTGCCAGACAATCTGGCCTCAATCAGAAGCACTGGAAAGATGCTCCAGAAACAATAAGAGGAGATGATAACCTTTTTCTTTTCTGGTCATCATTCATTGTTATTAATAACTTATCAGCATTGACAGGTCTGATGTCTCCCAGATGCATTTGGGTTTGTTTGGCCAAAGATAAATTGTACCCCCGGGTTCTCTTCTGACCAGCGTGTGGGTGAAGAAGTGATCACTCTACATGGGATTATTATTTTTATTATTTTTAAATGATGAAAATTAGACAAAGATGATTTTGTCTTGTAGAGTTAAAAGCTTTGAAGCACAATTTCAGAAAAATAAGACTGACCATTTGGTAAGAGATTTCTGAAAGAAGCGTGTCATTTGCTATGTGTTCACCAACAGCCTGTGTTTGTAACAATGCAATGTAATAATAAAGGCCCTTTGTTCAGTGGTGATTTTCCATGAACTATAAAAACAATTGCAAGCGCCATCATTATGGAGATGGGCATATTAAATGCCATAGTGGCATAAAAATAATGGTTAGCATTACATATTTTCAAACTGCTGTGGAAACATTCACCGATTGATCCTTGCAGCCTGCGTGGCAGGTCAGTAAAGGTTATTAGTTGGGGAAACAGAGGCAGACGAGTGGGATTCAACGGTGCACATTATTGACCTAACCTTGCTCCCATCAAAGTCAGTGCTAAAACTCCTATTGACATCAATGGGAGCAGATTATGGGTATGTCTACATTTGAGCTAGGAGGTGTGATTCCCAGCTTGCATATATGTACCCATGCTAGCTTTGCTCCAGCTAGCACCTTAAAATAGCAGTGTGTCCACGGTGGCATGGGTGGCGGCTCGGGCTCAGGACTGACTATGGAACAGGCCCTAAGTGACTTGCCCAAAACCAAACAAAAAATCAGTGGCAGAGCTAGGCTTAGACCTTATGTTCCTGGCCCCTAGCCCTATGCACAAGCCCCTGGCCTCTGGAGTTGGCATGAAACAGGAAGCATGTGTGTGCACAGTCAGATAGCTGTTTTGCCATTTGGAGCTGCTGGTCTGAGATTTCTATGGGATTTTCGGGGGAAGCAATGTTGTCTTTTTTATTTATCATTTCCTTCCCGTTGCCAGGTGGATACTCTGCTTTGAGCTGTGACCAATGGCCAAACGTAATCCTGGCAACCAGGTCCCTTCTCAAAACTCAAGGGTGTTGGTGCCATGCACAGGATATTGCCATTTTCTGAGCTGCGGTTTGGAGCTGGATGGTGTGCACTTAACGAAGGTGACTAGGAGGAATGAATTCATAAGGAGCTTCTGAGCCCCATGAAAAGATGCCAGCAACCATTCAGAAGTGGAACAATTATCCTTCATCCTTCTCTAGTGCCATCCATCCACCCACCCCCAGCACTACGCCCATTCTGCAGTTGAATAAAATGAAGCACAAGGTAGGTAAGTGACTTTCCCAAGGCTGCATGGTGAGTCAGTATTGGAACCAAGAGTAAAACCCAGAACTCTCCGTCTTTCATTCCTCTTTCCTCACCACAGAACACCACAGTATAGCTCTGTTCAGCTTCAAACCTATGCCTATTATCAATATCTACAGGGTATGGAGATGTCCTAACCACAAGCAGGGCCCCAACCACATAGTAAGTTATGGCCCTTGCCCCAAAAAGTTTACAACCTAGATAAACAGAGCCATAAAAGGGGTGTTATTATCAAATTTACAGATAGGAAACTGAAGCACAGAGCCATTAAGTGATTAGCCCCTGGGCACACAACAAGTTAGTAGAAAAGCCTGGAATTGAACTTCTGGCATACTACCCTTAACCGCACACCCAGCCTTCCTGCTAAGGCTGCAAAAGCACTTGCAAAAGCTCCTTAAACCCAATTGTGTTCATCCTCTGGTGTCTGAACACGAGCCAGAAGGGATCGATCACTGGCTACAAAGGGTCTCCAGGCTCAGGAACCTGCTGGTTTGTATCAAGGTAGGAAATAATGGATCACTTTTACGAGCATGAATGTTTTAGGAAGAAGATGGCCCAGGTCCTAGCGCTCAGTTTACACAATGGTGATCTGGAGATAGATACGTTATGGACTGGGAATCTGAATTCAGAGTAGCTCCACGCACACAGCTTCGGAAAGCCCTGCACGGAGGCACAGTAGGTAGAAAGGTTCTTGCCCAGAGGGCCAGACATATACAATGGGAAGATAGAATAGACAGCCTTTCAGCTGCTTCTGCTCCTGCAGATGTCTCTGTACCAAGCACGTCTCCCTTCCCCACAGTATTGTTTATCCTCCTGTCTAAACAATCTTCCCTCCTTTAGGCTGGACTCTCAGGAGTAAAAGGGGAGAGGGGGGAATGGATCAGGGTTTTGAAAGGGCAGTTTATGGTTGGAAAGTGAGTGTTTTTCCCCAATGAAAAGTTTCAACAAAAACAAATCTTTTTTGTTGTTGAAATTCTTCTGGTGCTGAAAAAAATTAAAAAAAACCCAAACCCTAAAATTATCAATGAGATTTAATTGATTTGTAAAAATTTTCTTTTAGTCTGAAAAGACGTTTTCTGTCCAAGAAAGTTTGGGACAGAAAATTTGTGACCAACCGTAAGAATGTCACTTTGTTCATGTCCCATTTTTCAAAGAGATGTGTGATAACGGGGTGGTTACTCTGCACAGCCTGCCAGCCAATCCCAAAGGAAGGATGATCTACCCAATTTGCACTAAAAGCAGAAATTAAAACAGGCCCCTTGCTGCTCTGCCTTCCACTGTGCTGGACATCTGAGGAACATGCTCTGCAGCCATCCACATTCAAAAATAGTGGAGAATTGAGGCCCAAGTCCCCACTGAAACTTTTTAAATGTAAGTATCTTCTAGGGTCCTGGAACTGAACTTTCAGCAGCCCACTGCTTCCAGCTAGCAAAGGCAGATGATACTTTGGGGAAAAATGATGGGAGTTTGTGGGTGTGGGCAAATTTGCCACTATTTCCAGCAGGAGACCTGTAAGGGTACGTCTACACTAGAGGGGCGAGTCTCAGAGCCCAGGTCAACTGACTCTCAGAATGGGCTAAAATAGCAGTGCAGATGTTCCTTTTGGATCTGGGCTCTGAAACTCAGCGAGGAGGGAGGGTCTCAGAGACTGGGCTCCAGCCCAAGTGAGAACATCTGATATTTTTAGCCCCATTGCACAAGCCCTGTGAGCTCAAGTCAGTTGACCTGGGCTCTGAGACTCATTGCCGTGGGGTGTTTTTTTTGCAATCTTGACATACTCCAAGGGGCCCACAAACATTTCGATACATCCTCATTATTGTACTGGTGCTAGCATCAGGAGACATTGCTTGGGACTCCTGATTGACCTAAACCATACATGCCTGGAAATCTCCTTCCTGACCTCATCCACCTCTTTGTGTCCTTCCACTAAGTCCCTTCTCAAAACTCACTTCCTTCAAGGAGACCTACGTAGTGGGGTTTTTAAAGTACTCAGCATTGACCTATCTCTGCTTCTACTGGAATATTGGCTTTGGCTTGATTGGATGTGGAGATAGGCCAGTGCCGAATACTTTGGAAGATCCTGCCCATAAACCAGAACCTCTGCCACACATCAAAGAAACAAATCCCAGAAAATATTGCAAATATAATCCCATGTTCCCCTCCTCAAGGAACCTCAGCTGGTGTAAACAGACATCGCTCCATTGAAGTTAATGGACTTTGTTAATTCATCCCAGCTGGGGAGCCTGGCCCAGGGCATGGGCAATAGTCTCTCAAGGGACACTCTCCTTGTGTCTATCGTTTCTTTCTGTTTTTGTCATCTTTACTTTGGTTGTAAGCTCTCTGAGGCAGGGAGGCCATCTTTATTAGTATTGCAAAGTGCCGAGAACATCTCACAGTGCTAGATCAGTAATAAATCATCATCATGGGGGCGTCTTAGCATAGAGTTTAAGGCCAGAAGGGACCATAAGAACATCTAATCGGACCTCCTACATATCACAAGCCATTACATTTCACCCAGTTACCCCTGTACTGGGCCCAACAACTTGCGTTTGGCTAAAGCATCTCTTCCAGAAAGGCATCCAGTCTTGATTTGAAGACCTCAAGAGATGGAGAATCCCCCACTTCCTTTGATAGTCCATTCCAAAAGACAGTTACCCTCACCGTTAAATAAACTGCATGATACTGTGATGAATTGCATGAACTTGTGAAATTGCCTCTTGTGAAGAAATCCATAGGTCTATGTCTGGGGGATGCTGAGGGGGTTAATATGTAGAAGTTGTGCCTTGCGAAATGACCTGCTCTGAGTTACACCAGTGCAAAGACCGCAAAAGTCAGCGAGGTCCAATTGGCGTAGAGCTGGGCTAATTCTTGTTGACAAAACCATCCTTTGCCAAAAAATACCGATTCGGGTTGACTGCAATATTTTGTGACCGCGTGGAAAAGTCGATGAATTGCTGTGGTTGAAAATAACAAATTCAGAAAAAGCTGAAATGACAGGACATATTTTGACTCAAAATGACTTTTCATTTCAAATTGTAGTTGAATTTTATTTTTTTTTAAATGAAATGAAATGTTTCATTCGACCTGAAATTATCCCCCCCCCACCCACCCTCAATTTTTTGGTTCGGCCAACTTCCCGAAAAATCAGTCAGATGAACAACTCTTCATCGGTGTAACCGAAAGCAGAATGTGGCTCTGTGTTAGCAAGATGGCCTGACCATGTTCTGAAAAACCAAGATCCCTGCTAACAGCTCCAGAACTGGAACAGCTGCACAGAATTAGAGTGGTTTTTTGAACGGGGGAGCTTCATTCAAAATATCAAGCTAGTTTCATGGCTCATACCTGCTGCAGGAAGGTCTTATTGTGTGTTGCATGAATTTACTGCTTGTGGAAGGTGCAGGTTTACAGCCCAGCTGGGTCAAGGGCTCTGTTTATCCACAGAACAGTTCAGCCATGGCATAGGCAGTGCAAGCTACCCCCATCAGCGTGCCTCGCCTCTGAGCTGGACCACACCCTCCCAATGGGTGTGACGTTCCGTTTAAATAGTTTTACTCCACTGTCCCCAGATGGTAACGACTTTCAGTTACTATCATCCTGGGCCAGTTTCTAATGGGAGACAGACCAGAGTCAAAAAGTACAGATCCAAACATCTCCAAGACATGCTCACTCAGATAATAACAATACCTCGCTCTTACACAGCACTTTTCATCAGCACTCAATTAATATGTGGCGTAGCATCTAAAGCTCTCAGACGAGTTAAGCAAAGCATCTCCCCCCTCCTTGCAATACAATCGCAGATCTCAAATGCTTTTATTTTCCACTAGCATTCGCCTCTGACACAGTGCCTTGTGTGTTTCACAGCAGCCGCTCTCTTACAATGCTGAAGCCTGCATTCTAATAAAAGCTGCTGAATTTACAAACCCGATCATGTCTGCTGGCAGGTTTGCTGCGAGGTTCTGGTTTCCTGACTCATAGCTATAAACCGAATAGCTGAAGAGAGTGTGTGGGTGGGTGCGAGGCGGTTTGCACAGTTTCTGTGTTGGGATCCGTAAGATGACAGACACCGGCGTCTAGTTGCCTCCCCTAGACTTACTGCTTTAGCTAAATCGGTAGAGTTATATCAGATAAGCTCACAAAAGCTTATGCTCTAATAAATTGGTTAGTCTCTAAGGTGCCACAAGTACTCCTTTTCTTTTTGCGAATACAGACTAACACGGCTGTTACTCTGAAACATATCAGATACTGAACTTCAGGAGCATTAGAGCTATTGTCTACGTCCTGTACATTCAGGGGGGGCCAAATTCTGTAGTAGGCCCCCACCTTTGTGCCTTCAGGATTCTGAGCTGGAGCCAAAATGCTCATGGCACAAGTCAGGCAACCCAGGAGTCCAGGCTTTCTGTAGCAGCATATGCTACAGTCCCATCTCTGACACATTCCCAACACGCCCCCTCCTGCCTCTAGCCTCACCGCAAGATGTCTGCTACACTGAAGAGGGAGCCAAACTATGCAATGCCTCCAGTGGAAGAATTCTCCTCTAGAGAGCCAAGAAGAGGCTCTCTAATGTCCTGCCTATAAATAAAGGAAAATGGCACTTTCTGCAGAGATACACACTAGTTGCCTCCACTAACCAGTGGAAAAGGGGCTAATAAAGAAAAGAAGAAAACCTCCAATGACCAATATATTTCAGGTCCTGCGTAATCCCGGCATGCAATCCCCACTCAGTCTGATGTCTTAGGATGCATCACAGCCTTGAGAAAACGTCATTGGAACTAAGGGCACACAGGGGTGTTAAGTTTTTTTTTTTTTTTTTAATATACAGCTCAATGTTTAGGCACTTACAGGGTTTAAGCAGGCATTTTGAACATCACAAGTGCAGCCAAAATTGGGACTTAGGTGCCTAAAACAGGGACTTAGACACCTACTGCCTTTTGTGCGCCCTTGAGGAAAAGCATACCCTGTGCATAACGTTTCACCTGTCACCAACAAATAATTCCCATCCATACAAACATAAGGACAATATTGTCCCTTCTTTAACTGTTCGCAGTTTGAAAGAAGAGCCTTGTCAATAGCAGATGAGCTGTGTTTGGTGTGATCTCCATAGATACAATTCAGAACAAGGTTTACGGGTGATAGGTTATTGCCAGTCTACATCAAAGGCTACTGATAGGTGGCTTTGCTTTGTATTTTACAAAGAGGATGCAACAGGTGAGTAAATAGTCGCCGCAGAGAGAAGTGCAAGCCTAGACTGGGGATAGGAAAACTGTCTGGATGCTGTTATATATCATGTTTTATACTCAGATTCTGATCTCCACCATTTAAGTGATGTTGTGTATAAAGGGACTTTTAAAAGTTACCCAATAATATCACCTACATTTATATGAGATCAAGACTAGTGTTATGGCATTGTGAATCCGTGTAGATAACACATCTTCACAGAATCTTTTTGCCCCAAACTGAAGATTTTTGAAATTCAAAAATTGTTGAACAACTTATTTTAAAATGATCTTGTATTAATATTTTCTATTCCTTTAGCACCTTTCTAACCAAAGGCAGTGAAAACACTTGAAAAAGTCCCCTACACACACACACACAATTTCTGTTCCACTGGAAATTCTGACTTTTCAAAATTTGTTCCCTTCCTAATTGGAAAAACCCTCCTCCCTGGACCCCAAAAATTGAAATGTTCTGCAAAAAGAAATTAAAATCTTTTCAAGTCAGTCAAAATGCTCCATTTTGACAGAATCTGACTATTGCATTCTGATCAGGACTGTCTAGAAGTTTATGCTATGTTTTCGTTTATGATATAAATCAAAAGGTCATTTCACATCAAAGAATCAAAATGTTCTACTCCGATTAAGGTCCCCATTAACCCATTTTTGTTTTCTAAATGCAATTTTGCTGAAATCAACCTGGTCCTGTAAAAAGCTTCAATCTGACAAAACAGCATTTTCCATCGGAAAAACATTTAGTCAGACTTTTGTCAACCAGCTCTAACAAACAAGGGGAGTGTGTGAGACTGAAATGTGAGGGGGAGGAAGGGCTGCCGTAATTTACCTCCCCTCCCCACAGTACACCAGAGCTGTCTACATGATGACAGGGATTTCTTTAGCCCCTGGAGTAGCCCAGAATCAGGAGGGTACAAAACAGCTTAAAGCCACCTTCCCTCCCTACCCCACGCTGTGAGCTCTGTGCCTCTCAGTTGCACTGAGTCTCACCCATTATGTTTAAGCCATTCCATAATTTTCAAATGGCTGCGGTTGGGGACACTGGGAAAGTGTTGACAGTCTCATCTGGCAGCATTCTACATTGACTTTACAAAGATGAAAATGATGTCCCAAAGCGCAAGGCAAGGGCGAGCAAGTCCCTTTATTTATACATGTGCACATGCCCACGCAACACACTCTAACACTGGGTTTTGGAGACCTAGCTTTTTTTTCAGGTCACAAATAATTGCAATCTCCTTTCTAAGCAAAAACTCTTCAGCGGAGGGAGGAACGGTGGTCTAGAAAGGGCACTAATCTAGGACTCAGAAGACCTCGGTCCAATTCCCTGCTGTGTCACAGGCTTCCCGTGTGACTTTTGGCTTCTCTGTACCTCAGTTCCCTATCTGTACAATGGGGCTAAGAGCACTGCCCTGCCTCAGGGAGCATTGAAAGGATAAATGCATTCAAGGTTTTGCGGTGCGCGGTTATGCCGGTGATGGGGACCAGATAAGAAAGATGGATAGATTTTACTTTGATTAAGATACTAAATTTTAGAACTTTTTTTTTTAAAGTCTGTATTTATGCTTTGCTTTAATGTTATTTTCTAGCCAAACATTTAGTTGTCAGGACAGCTTTTGCTTTTTCAAAACCCTGGAATTCTTATTTGTCAGTCACTAACTTTGTAGTCAACAAGGCAGAGCAAAATCTCTCTCTCGTTGTGCTCAGATTCTGCCAAAAAAGCACTAGGCCTAAGGCCTCGCTTGGAGTAGGAAACATCTGGAAAAGTGTTTGCTTCGGCTGTCATAGCTAGATAAAGAATAAGTGTCAACGGACAACCGGTGGGGCCACAGACCTTAAAACATCTGAGGGCCGAGCCAGGATTCCAGGTGGAGTTTCAGCTTATAATTTTCAATCATCAGTTTGGAAGGGGAAAAAAAACACAAACATTTAGTTTTGCAAGTCACTATGGGGGCGGAGGGCTGCCCCAGCTGGCTCATTGCTGATGTAATGCTATTGTTTGCTAGGCTGGTGTTTTGGTGTTTGGGGAAGAAATACTATGTTCCTATAGTGATGACTAGACTCCAGGATTGACGTCCCCGCCTGGACTGATGAGCTGTGTTCTGGGCCGATTGTATCCAGAAGCAAAGATAATTATTTACACAGCGTTTGACTAATGAATGACTTCAAACCGGGACTTCCTGTAGTTGAGCTGAGCGATGGCTCCACCCAGCTTCTAGATGGAATAGAGGCATGCAGGGTTGGGTTTTCTTTTAAACTCCTGCTGTTGTCTGTGATTTTACTTAATGTACTTTGGGCATGTTTCTGAAAGGCCCTGAGACCCAGATCATAGAATCTTAGAATATTAGGGTTGGAAGAGACCTAAGGAGGTCATCTAGTCCAATCCCCTGCTCAAAGATCCTCAATGGCATTTAGGTGCCTAACTCCCATTGAAACCAATGGGAGATAGGCACCTGAACTGGGCCTGAGGGCTTCCCTGGACGTGCTGCGTCACCCTATTTTTACATCTAGCAGCTTCCAGAGGAGAAGGCTTGGGGACTCATCTTGAGGGATAAAGAGTGCCCCCAGCATCCATTGAAATCTAGAGGAATCAAGAGCACTGAACACCAGGCAGAATTGGGCCCTTAAAGCAAAACTTTCTGTCTCCGGGTCCTAGTTCTAAGTAGCTAAATCCATATTTAGGCAACTAAAGAAAAGGGGCCTGATTCAGCCTGGTGGAGGGACCGAGAAAGGCGGTAATAATGTGTTTTCCCTATGCTGGCTGGACACTGGATCAGCTCCCAGTCCTGTTCAAGAAACCATAGGCTGCCCAACTCCAGTCCCAGCCGCTATGCTCCTGATGGCCCATTCTGGCATCTGGGATGTAGAACCGCTCCAGCCTCTCTGTCCCTCCGCAGGTCCATCCTGACCATGTTCCCCTTGCGCCTCGGGCACTGGGGGGCTCTTACAGGGGTTGACAGCTATTTTGTAGGTCTTGAGTTTGTCACCCACCAACAAAGCGGAGCGGAACAAAATTTTCCAAATTTGGAGGGAGGAAGTAAGGCGGATTGACAAATATTTTTGTTGAAATTTTGATCAACATTATGATGAGGAGGATTTGCAAAAATCTTGTGGGAAAAATTAATCCCATTTTTTGACCAGCTCTAACACAGAGGTCGTGGTAAGGGTGGAAATTTGAGTAGCTGGTGCCCTGAATTCTCCTCTCCGTTCTGTACAGCAGATTGCTGCCCTGACTGACTCCCACCCATGAGAATGCATGTTGTCCAGCTACCATTCTGGAACCAGAACCCTGGTCTCTCCCCATTCCCTGAGATCTGGGCTCAATCCAGGAGTTACTGGGTGAAATTCTCTGACCTGTAACATACAGGCAGTCAGACTAGATGGTCTAACGGTCCCTTCAAGCCATCAGAATCTATGAGCATTGGTACAAAATGAGTGGGACCAGTTTCTGGCCCTTTCCCTGGAAGAACAATGCCAGGGAGTCTTGCTGGGTTTCCAGTCCCCTGCATAGTCAAGTCCTACATAAAAAACAATCTGGCCCTTTAAGGTCTGAATGAAAAGAATCAATACAGCAGCCTGGACTGCATACTGCAGGCAAGTGTGGGACAGGCTCCCAGCCAACCCTTCTGCATAGGGCAGGAAAGATGGCATGGAAAGGTAGCGAGAGGGAGGCAGGAGCAGGGACGTATGGGTGCCAGTACATATTGCCCTATGGCAGGCCAGGTTCAAGGCCCACCCCAGTGCTCCTAGAAGATGTGAGGGGGGGGGGGCGTTTCTACATGACATGTGGGACGGAAGCTGCCTTGCTCCCCAGAACCTCCAAACTGACTCATCCAGCAGCCGAAGCCTGAGGCAAAAACTTGGAGGTGATCAGCAGCACCTGGGAGAGTGTCAGAGATACTGGGTGGAAGAATGGACTGTCTGCCCAATACCCTTGAAATTGGGGCCACCATTTTCAGAAGGGACTTGTGAGCTTGGGTGCCCAGCCTAAGCCACTTTAGAGGGGCCGGGTTTTCAGCAGACACTCGCTGAAAATCAGAATCCAGCCCCTTTAAAGGTGTCTCAAGTCAGGCCCCGGAAAAGGCAAGTATCTGAAATCCCTCCTCACTTCTGCAGCCCCTGGCTGTATTTCTCATCAGCTCCACTCTCCCTCCCACACAGGCACCCCATTCGTAACACCTCATCTGTCGAGGGAGACGAGCCCTGCCTGTTGCCAGGCCTCTGACACGCAGGTCAGGCCGTGCGTTACTCACCCAGCCACCAGCTGCGCTGAGAGTGGCTCCATGCCACGTCGGATGCAGTGGAGCTGGCGGCAGCCAGTGAAACAGGATGCCGGGAGATGAGGTAAAAGGACTCGATATAGCCCAGACCGAGCCCATTCTAGGCCAGGGTGGCCTGGAGGAGAGGTGAGAGTGCTGGATGCTGAGAGCGCAGAAGAGGGGGGTTATCTGACAGGTGAACAAGTGCCTGGGAAGAGAGTGTTGCTGTGGCCAACCAAATAACAAGACTAATACGCGCCCTGTAAAGGCAATCTTCCCACTGCCTCTCTGGTCCATATAGGGCTATAATTTGCCATTCAGGCCCAGCCCAATGTTGGGAGTCCATCCCTTCCAGGGCATCTCCTGGTAGCGTTTTCTGCAAGCATAGAGCATGTGTTTCCCCTCACACGAGGTCATCTCCGCTAGCTTTAGCTCCGCCCTCACCCCACCATGCTCCTCCCACTCGAGGGGGGGCCTCACTGACTCATTACACACAGGGTAGGCCAGATTGTCCAGTGATGCCGTAAGTATTGTGGGGACTTTGGCAGCAGAGCCAGTCCTCGCAGGACTGGGTGAGTGGGGCTGCAAAGAAACTTCTGCTTCCCCCCTTAAACGTAACAAGCTTTTTCCACTATATCCCACCATTGTGTGCAGGGCCACCCTAAGGATTCGAGCGGGGGGAGCAATGTCTTTCTTTGGGCCACACCTCAAATTTAACTGACTCAACTTGGCATCCACTCAAAACCTGAACTGAAACTTTTGTGGGTTTTTTTTTTTTGAAGAGTTGAAAAATTTTAGTTAACTTAATACCAGCCGAGCAAACTGATGTGTGACTTTCTGGGTTCCACTGGGGGACTGGACACAGATGTGCTCCACATCTGGACCCACCTGTTGCTTCTTGGCTTAGACTTTAAGCACTTTGGGGGCAGGGAATGTCCTTTTGTTCTGGGTTTAAACAGCATCTCGCCCAACGGGGTCCTTGGCCATGGCTGGGGCTCTTAGACGCTATGACAATATAAGTAATAAATCCTAGCTCTTAGTTAGCGGTTTTCATTAGTAGATCTCAGCAATCTTGATGGGGAAACTGAGTTAGAGAGCGGTTACAATGACATGCCTAACACCCTCCAGCATGCTAGCTCCAGAGCCAGGGATAGCACCAGGTTTCCTGAGGCCCTACTCCAAGCAATACTGACAATAATATAATAAAGCAGATTCCAAGTCCAGCTTAGCAGATCCCAGAAGTTGAGGTCCTTTGCTCAGATGAACTGCAGACAGCTGGATGAGAGGCTGCAGATGAAACCAACTTCCAGGAGAAGATTTGGCTTCAGTGTATCCACAGATGCGCTGACTCCTGAGCTACACAAGAAGGCCAGGTATAGTACCTGTGGTACACTGATATAGACAGAAGTGCCCCAAGGTTCTAGAGGTTAGCCCCAGGGACAGCTGATAGGACCCCATGTGGTGTCCCCGAGGGGAAGAGGCCTCAGATATACAGTTAAGGCAACAGCTGCTCGAGCAGGCTACATGATTATCCCATTTGGGAAGAGGGAACATAAATCAAGAGGCTCATGAACAGAGCCACTTGGAACTTGGGCCTAAATCAGGTGAATGGAGCAATATGGGGAATGGCATAGCTGAGGGCAAGGAAAGGGGCCACCTGTGGACACAATACAGACTAATCCACATGAGACCAGCCCCAGGCACCAGAGTGAGGGCCAAGTGAAGACCTAACAACCAAAGACATCTTTCCCCTGACTTCAATGAGCCTTAGATCAGACCCCTAGAGAGGCACTGACTGAATATAAGACCCAATGTGCCCCACAAGGGGCAGAGTTCTCTTATCTCCCTGACGGAGTCAAGGATGGGAATTTTCCATAACTGACTAGAACTCTGTGCTGGGGGCATCTGGACCCTTCCCTCTCTGCCAGCCCTAGTCATTCTTTTCCAGGGGAGCCCAGCAGAAGCTAGGCCCATCACACTGGCCTTCACACTCACAGCGGGCTAACAAAAGGGTTTTCTTCAGCACAGTGCTCATGGTGGCCAAGAAAGAAAGGAAGGGTCAAGTAGATACAGGCCTGGGATCCAGATCCAAACTTCCCCAGTGTTGGGGAGCAGTCAGGGTTGGGGGTTTGATTTGGCCCCATCTCTAGTGGGGATCCCACCCCAGCCTGGGGTTGTGTCATCATCCAGAGGCAGCAACTAAGCTGAAGAGGGTTGCATTAGCACAGAGTTGTCTTGGGCTGTGAGGAAAGGGGCTGGTTAGCACTGGAGTGGGGGCCCTTTTGGGGGGCTGGCCACAAGACAATGGACTGCGAGAACCACACCAGTGTCTCTGCACCTGTCCATAAAGACGTTGGGCCAGATCCTCAACTGGGGTCAGCGGCCTCGCTGAGGGAAGCGACACAGACTGACACCAGCTGAACTCCTGGCCTGTTGCCTCTGTGGCACTAGCCTTGGGGTGAGCCCCCGTTGTGCCCCAAAATGAGTGGCATGCCCTCAGCCATGCTCACTTCACAGCTGCGGCTTTGTTCCCGTTTGGAGGGATAAATAGGATTTCATGGAGGCCTCTGAGGAGTGGCCGGCGTGGGCCCCTCCCGGAGCCCCGTAAACAGGAAGGAGAGGAAGAGCGGAGTCAGCCCCAGGCTCATCCAGGAGTTGCTGCTCAGCAGGAAGCAGGGTGCGCACTGCGTCTGCCGAGCACACAATAACGCAGCGGAAAGTGGCATTCATAAATACACAGGGGTCAGGGACAGGCCCCGGAGAACAATAGGGGAAAGGAACATGGAGGGGCAGGCAAGGACGAGTCTATCAGACTGACAATGGCCATGGGCAGGGAGGGAGATGGAGGCCTAGAGGAGGGGTCTGAACAATACCACTGCAGCATTGAAGCTGAGCTCTTTGGGATTCATTAGTCGCTAACGAGCCCAGCTGAGAGCAGCGTGAGCTAAATAAGGCCATCGTGCCTTCCTGAACCTCTCTCTGCTCCTTTCCCTCAGCCCCACGGGGACCTTTTTCCTGCATGCCTGAGTTTTGTTCTCTGCAGCATGGCTTTCTTTAGCTGGTTGGTGAAGCGTGTAGTCATTTGGGGATGGCGAGTGCTTTGCACACCCTTACTACTGTTCATAGTTAACCTGTGGAACTCATTGCCTTGGGATGTTGTGAAGGCCAAAAGTATAACTTCACACAATCCTTCTTAAGAGATATAGCACTGCAGGATGACAACAGGCAAAGCCCAGAACTGTTCCAGAATCCTGGCTTGTTTCAGGCAAACACCCAGTAGTTTAGATTTGGCCTGGGCCAAATTATCTGAGCAACTTTGGACTGCAAAATTAGACTGGAGACCTCATAGTCCACCCCCTGCATGAGATTCCCACTAGCTGCCCCTTCTGGCTGTGTTAGAAATACTGCAAGAACAGCCTAACTCACTGGTATTTTGATGCATCCAGAGCCAGGGAGGGCAGCAAAAAATTAATTGATGCAAATATACAAGGTTTAGAGGTCCCCTGGTGCCCTCCCATCCCAGCCTACAGTACGTACCCAGCAATGCTGCTCATCTGCATGTAGCTGGTTTACTTGTATGGCTATGTCTCTCTCCACTGGCAGATCCGAGTGAGGAAAGGCTCCTGCGATTTACGTACATCCACGGATGCGGCTCTTTTCTCCTGAACGGTGGAGGCCACTGCTTGTGACACTGATGACCTGGAGGAGACCCCCGTTGACAACTTCAGCACCTGTATGTGTGTAGTTGTGGTTCCACGCACACCTTATGGAAAAACCTAATGCTGCTCCCAGTGTAGCCAGCAGGAGCAGAGTTAGGCCAGTGGTGAACACTTCTGAGAATCGCTCTGTACATATACCCCTGCTGCAAAACAGCGACTGGTGTCACTTCACCTCTGATGGGTGGTATATTGCCTCCCAGCAGTCAGACCTTATATCAGTCTCTGCTATCCCTTGATGCAGGCCATCTTGTGACCTATAAATACGAACACAGAAGAGAACAAAAGCGGTTGCTAGAACTGATCGGATAATACCCACAAATCATTTATTTGATGGTTTCCCCCCCCCATCATTTGATCAATAAGCGATTCATAAATAACATTTTCCCACTATGTTCCCTGACCCCGGTAAGTGACTGGCCAACTCACTGAATTGCTTGTTAGTAAATATTTGTATTATGGCACGACTCAGATGCCCCCATCAGTATTGAGGCCCATCGAACTAAATGCAAAGATAGCTGCAGTCCCTACCCCAGTGAGCTTATAATCTGAACCAAATCATTCAGGTAATCATGAGCTCTGACAGCCCTTAACATTGAATGCTGACGTACAAATGAGAGCTGATCAAACAACCCAGCAGTTCTCCTTCTGCTCTGGGGAGGGGCCAAGGCTACATGTTTCAAAAGCAGCTAAATGGCGTAGTCCCATTTCCACAAGTGCCTTAGGTGCCTAGGACCAGATTTTTAAAGGCACTTAGGTGTCTTTAGATGCAGACAGTGGGATTTTCAACAGTGTCCCACTGATTTCGATAGGAGTTAGGCACTTAACTTTTGAAAACCCCACTAGGCTCTTATTTGCTTCTTTAGGTGTCCACATTCCTTTAAAAATCTGGCCCTCTGTTAAGTCTCATTAGCTTTCAATGAGCTTTCGTCTCCTAAGTGCCTAAGTCACTTTTGAAAATGGGGCTTTGGCTCCTAAGTCATTTAGTCACTTTTGAGAGAGACACCCCTTTTCTTGCTAAGTATTTGTCCAGCAACTAGAGCCCAACCCTCTAATCCCAGCTGGGACCTGGGGCTGCTACACCAATACATATAGTAAATAAATAGTCACTAAGAACTCTGAATACATGATCCAAATGGCATAGACTGTTCCTACACAGATTGGAACAGATGAATGGGAAGGAGTGAGGGTTCTCCTTTTAGATTCAATGTTTAATTAGCATAGTCTTCAAATTCACAACATGCAAACGTCCAATTCCGTCAGACCTAAGGGGTTGGGGTCGTGTCCACCTCTGAAATCTGTTCCGAGAAATTACTTGTGCTCTGAACTAATCTAAGAGCGTCAAGGGACGCAAACAGCATGTGCGGATACAACAGGAAGGCGACAGTCTTGCTTGCGTGAAACTCAGCGCTGGTTCATAAGGGTGTTCTGGCATGACGAGGTCGGAGTCAGTTGTTTATCAATCCCAGGAGAGGCTCAGATTGCCGGATTCTCACTTGATAATGAAAGTGGGGTTAAGTGACTCGCCAGCCTGTGAAGAATTGCAGGAAACCTCTTCAGCGCTCACGACTTCTGGAGAGAGCGGCTAGGTGGTGTTGGGGGGGCAAAGAGGGAAAGGGGGGGCCCTTCCGCCATGAAGACAAACTGGTGCCTCGCTCCTCAAAAGCGCATTAAGAAGCTGCCAAGTCAGAAGGAATTGGGGGCCTGGGCGTACCGATGTTGTCAGCAGTGGTCAAGTGATTGAATCTGGCCTGTAAGCACGTATTGTAGAAAACAACCGGAAAGCTTGGAATGCTTGTTTACTGGAAAAGGGCTGTAGGAATGTGTCAATGTATGGCCCAGGGCCACGTTACCTTGGGCTGTGATCCCAACAGGGCCTGAGGCGCAGTGAGGTGGGGGCCTGGCAAACACCCCGCTCAGATGATGAGCTCTTTGGAGCAGGGACTTTCTCTTGTGTGCGAACCCTAGCACGATGAGGCTGGAGCCTCTGTGCTCCCGCAAGACAAATACTGCTACTAATAAATACCTGCATGATACACCCTCCCAGCGCAAAACATAAAGCCTGATTCTGCTCTAACCTACACTAAACACACAATCATCCAATATCATCAATCATCAATATCTTCATAAATGATCTGGAGGATGGTGTGGATTGCACTCTCAGCAAATTTGCGGATGATACTAAACTGGGAGGAGTGGTAGATACGCTGGAGGGCAGGGAGAGGATACAGAGGGACCTAGACAAATTGGAGGATTGGGCCAAAAGAAATCTGATGAGGTTCAACAAGGATAAGTGCAGAGTCCTGCACTTAGGACAGAAGAACCCAATGCACCGCTACAGACTAGGGACCGAATGGCTAGGCAGCAGTTCTGCAGAAAAGGACCTAGGGGTGACAGTGGACGAGAAGCTGGATATGAGTCAGCAGTGTGCCCTTGTTGCCAAGAAGGCCAATGGCATTTTGGGATGTATAAGTAGGGGCATTGCCAGCAGATCAAGGGATGTGATCGTTCCCCTCTATTTGGCATTGGTGAGGCCTCATCTGGAGTACTGTGTCTAGTTTTGGGCCCCACACTACAAGAAGGATGTGGATAAATTGCAGAGAGTCCAGCGAAGGGCAACAAAAATTATTAGGGGTCTGGAACACATGACTTATGAGGAGAGGCTGAGGGAACTGGGATTGTTTAGTCTGCAGAAGAGAAGAATGAGGGGGGATTTGATAGCTGCTTTCAACTACCTGAGAGGTGGTTCCAGAGAGGATGTTTCTAGACTATTCTCAGTGGTAGAGGAGGACAGGACAAGGAGTAATGGTCTCAAGTTGCAGTGGGGGAGGTTGAGGTTGGATATTAGGAAAAACTTTTTCACTAGGAGGGTGGTGAAACACTGGAATGCGTTACCTAGGGAGGTGGTAGAATCTCCTTCCTTAGAAGTTTTTAAGGTCAGGCTTGACAAAGCCCTGGCTGGGATGATTTAATTGGGGATTGGTCCTGCTTTGAGCAGGGGGTTGGAATAGATGACCTTCTGAGGTCCCTTCCAACCCTGATATTCTATGATTCTATGATCCAACTCCATTTGACATGAGCTGACTCTGGTATGAGATGAGAGCAGAACCCAGCCTCTAGTGGTCTGCTGGCAGTGGTACTGGTGCATCAACAGGAGACTGTCTTTCTTCCAGCGAAACCAGTACCTAACATGGGGTTAGGAGGTTGTGTGCTGCTGGAGGTTCCCTCTCTTGGCCATGAGGGAGGGAAGAGGCATAGCTCAGGGGTTTGAGCATTGGCCTGCTAAACCCAGGGTTGTGAGTTCAATCCTTGAGGGGGCCATTTAGGGATCTGGGGCAAAAATTGGGGATTGGTCCATCTTTGGGCAGGGGGTTGGACTAGATGACCTCCTGAGGTCCCTTCCAACCCTGAGATTCTATGATTCTAAATAAACCAACGCCCTGGCCATCTGTGATCACAATGGCCTACAGAGGAGCGTGTGTGTGTAGTGATGGAGGCGTGAACTCCAGCATCTTGGCTCAATCGCACTCCTCTCCCAGAATCCTCCCAGCATCTTTGACTGGAGACAGAATTATTTTTCACTTCCTGACCGAGTTATTGTAGCATTAATGGGCACCATTCAACAGTTGCTCCCTTTCGCGCCAGACGAAGCTGCAGTTCAGTGGTGGGAGAAACGATTTCCATCGACAGTCTGCAGTGTCAGTCTGCGGTGAAAGGCATTTCTGGAATGCTTTCTGTCGCAGATCTCAAAACACGGTGCAAGAGAGAATGCCACAGATGTTTCCAGGGGGCCAAAATATTTTTGTGCTGAGCTCAAGACTTCAAAAAATATTGGGAACCAGGGATCTTGTCCTGCTCCCCTGGCTTTGGGACAAGACTCCTACCTATCTTGCACCAAGAATGTTCTGTTTATCAGCTAGTAGACAGAGATTTCCCTCCTGAGCTGCATAAATCTCTCTTCATTCCAATTGCTCTGTTCTCTAAAGATCTCCTCTCATTACTGCCCTTATTAAACACTGCATTTACCACTGCTCTCCCTTAACGGTGACCGTGCCGACAAGCCACCCGCTGCAAATGCCTCTTGCCCTCTAAGAATTAGACAGAGAGACAGGGTTAATTTCCAACAGGACACCGGGAACCGAGTGACAGGGTTAATTTCCAACAGGACACCGGGTTGCAAGAGGTGGGAAGAGATGGAGCTCAGGGAGAGGCATCAATTAGTTATGACAGCCTGGAAGGGACTAGGTCTGTGCCTGGAATAATACTTTCCTCCATCACTTTTCAGAGGCCTTTGTTCGCTATCTTCTGCAAGTCCGTTGTGGGGAGAGAAAGGAGCTCAGCTCTCACCTATGTGAAGTTTATTGGGCCTGATTTCCAGAGGTTGCCGAGCCACCCGTAGAAGACAATGGGAGCTGCAGTTGTGAAGCATCCCGGTAATAGGGCCCTGCTAATAATCTCCAGATGAATATTTCTGCAAAATGTTATCAGTCTTTTCTCTCTCCACAGTGCATCTGGAGTTAGAAAGAGACAACGATCCACCTCATGAAGTCCAAGATTGGTGGGGAGGTTAAACTAGATTCAGCATCTCTATCTATTTTAGGGTTCTTTACAGCTGCTCGTTGCTGTAGTATCTGAGGGCCTTCCATGTAAGATCAATGGCAATATCAAAGTCCCTAGTGGACTGTGTGTCCACCATATCTCCCCATTGAGATAGATATCTCCCCAACAGTAGGGCTCGTTCACAGGACAAGTGTCACAGTGTGATGTGACAGAGGCCCAGCTGTGAAATGCCCAAATGATGTGATCAGCTGGGATGCTGGCTACAGCACAGGATACAAACAGAGGGGGACAATAATCACAGTACTTTGTGTTTAATGTAGTGCCTTTCATTCCAAGGTCAAAAAGTGCTTTACAAAGCTCAGTAGGAATGCTCATCCCTGTTTATTTTACAGATGGGGGAACTGGGAAACAGGGAGTTTAAATGACTTGCTCAAAATCCTCTGGCAGGTAAGGCTGGGAACAGATGGATGCACATGTTAGCCCATTGCACTGTGCTTACCCCTGCCACAAGGAACAGAATGGAATTGCCTTGTGTGCTGTCACGTGAGTGTAATGAGCATTAAGTCCACCACTTTAGCATCCCTCAGACCCAACCCTTCAGCCTCTCCCTTTGGTATAGTTCTGTACCCTCCTCCATTCCTCTGTGGCAGCCACAGGAGAAGCCTCTGTTTAACTAGACAGGGCAATTGTATTGCCACATCCCTGGCTGGGTCATAGCCAGTGGGGACTGAACATGGGACCTTTGGATCATAAAGCATGAGCCCCTTCTACCTGAGCTAAAAGATTCATTTCCATCAGCCACAGCTATAGTAGAGTCATCAACTTGCATGCAACTCTACACAGCACAGAACAAACCCATGGCTGGCCCGTGCCAGCTGACTCAGGCTCGTGGGGCTTGGGCTGTTTCATTGCTGGGTAGACTTCTGGTCTTGAACTGGAGCCTGGGCTAGAGGACCCTGCAGGGTGGGAGGGTCTCAGAGTTCAGGCTCCAGCCCAACCCTGGAAGTCTACCCAGCAATGAAACAGCCTCGCAGCCCAAGCCCAAGGTGGCTGGCGCAGGTCAGCCGTGGGTTTTCCTTTGCTGGGTAGACATACCCTAAATGCACTTTTCTTGATTTTCTCTTCAGCACCGATTATGTCCTGGGGACCAACCGTAGAGATGCTGCACTCATTTTAATCACAGGGCTTTTTCCCTTTCTCTTTTTATACGTAAAGAAAACAAAATGTATGATGATAATAATAGTAATAAAAAGGTTGGAGGCAAAAATAACTCCACTGTCTTTCAAGAGAGTTGTGATCCAAATGGTACGGTGTACGAAGACAGTAGCATCCCATGAAACAGCTTGTGAGCCCTCTAGTGGCACTCACTGTGTCTGATGTTTTAGAAGCCAACAGAAACCCGCCGGAGCAGCAGTGTGTATGCAGCTAGGCTCTCTGTATGTGTCTATCTATCTGTCTAGTAAGCAGACGTGGTTATTTGGGATGCAACTGGGCCCGTGTGGTTTCTTCAGAGCAAAGACACACCATAAATAGTCCGCTCTCCCAATCCTTAGTAAGGCGGCTCTGAGTGACAGCCCATTGAAATTGAAACCGGCTCCCTGACAGTGTTCAATCGGGCTCCACACCTGATGATTGCTTCCAGGGGGGATCTCAAAGTCCTTACACCTCCTACACTGGCTCAGTGAAAGCAAAACAGTTAGTTCTGTGTTTTTCTGTCATTCGACACAGCTCTTCAACAACTCCTCTGCAGTCCGTTTTTCCATCTCTCAAGTGGCTTTCAGGGAGGAAAGTACTGGGGCTAACTTCGGAGTGGGGGTGGGTGGGTTGGATGAGTAAGTGAATGCAATGAACAAACACTAATACTTTAAAGGTGTTTGAAATACACTGAGCTCTGAACTTAGGGCGACCTGACAGCAAATGTGACAGGGGGTGGGGAGTAATAGGAGTCTATATAAGAAAAACACCCCAAAATCGGGACCGTCCCTATAAAATCAGGACATCTGGTCACCCTATCTGAACTGCATGTTCAATGGGACAGTGATTATAAGTAGCACTAGTTACAAATTTTCATCAAAACATACTTCGAAAGAAAAAAAACAAAACAAAAAGTCATTTTTACCAAAAAGCACATTTTAATTTTGGTCAATTTTTTTCCCAGTTTTTTGTTTGTTTCACTCTGCCCCTTCTCTCATTGATGTAAAGGGGGGAAACCAAAAACAGCAAAAATCCACAACTCCCTGAATTGTTTTGTTTTTCATTTAGAAAGAAGGAAAGAGAGTCCATTTTTTAAATATTCACAGTTTCCCATGGAAAACATATAGCATTTTTGGATCAACTCTGATTTGAAGGCCTGATAAATAAAGTTTGACCTATATGGCTACATAAATTAGGGGTGTGATATTTTTTACCAAAAACCCCTAGCTTGGACACAGTTATACTGGTATAATGGCTTGTCTAAATAAGGACGTTTTTCTAGAAAGTTTTCAGTGGTGTGAGTATTGGCTTAGGAATCAAGAGACTTGGGTTCTGTTCTTTCCCACTTGATTTTCTGGGTGACCGGTTTTCCCATCTGGGGATGGCCCATCACCTAAATGAATACTTTCCCTCAGTTTTTAATAAGGGTAATGAGGAGCTCAGGGGTGGGGGCAGGGTAGCTAATGGAAACGAGGTGATGGAAGTAGAAATTACCACATCCGAGGTAGAAGTCAAATACGAACAGTTTAATGTGACTAAATCGGGGGGCCTGGATAATCTTGATCCAGGAATATTAAAGGAACCGGCACATGAAATTGCAAGCCCAATAACAAGGATTTTTAATGAATCGTAAACTCGGGGGTCGTATGCTATAATTAGAAAATTGCTAATATACTGTAGTACCTAATTTTAAGAAAGGGAAAAGAAAGGGATTCAAGAAACTACAGGCCCGTTAGTTTGACCTCAACTGTTTGCAAGGTCTTGCAACAAATTTTGAAAACGACAATATTTAAGGACATAGAGGTAATTGGGATAAAATACAATATGGTTTTATAAAAAGTAGATCATGCCAGACCAACCTGATCTTTCTTTGAAAAGATAACTGATTTTTTAGACAGAGGAAATGTGGTAGATCTAATCTACCCAGGTGTCAGTAAGGCATTTGATACAGTTCCACACAGGAAATTATTAGTTAAATTGGAGAAGATGGGGATTAATATGAGAACTGAAAAGTGGATAAGGAACTGGTTAAAGGGGAGATGACAATGGGTCACACTGAAATGTGAACTGTCAGGCTGGAGGGAGGTTGCTACTGGAGTGCCTCAGGGATTGGTCTTGGCACCAATCTTATTTAACATTTTCATTAATGACCTTGGCACAAAAAATGGGGGTGTGCTAATAAAATTTGAAGATGACAGAAAGTTGGGAGGTATTGCCAATACCGCGGAGGACCAGAATATCATACAAGAAGATCTGGGGGACCTTGAAAACTGGAGTCATAGAATTGGCATGAAATTTAATACTGCAAAGTGCAAGATCATGCACTTAGGGACTAACAACAAGAATTTTTGCTTTAAGCTGAAGACATATGGGTTGGAAGCAACAGAGGAGGAGAAGGACCTGGGTATATCAGCTGATCACAGGATGTCTAGGAGCCACCGATGTGATGCGGCTGTGAAAAAAGGCTAATGCAGTCTGAGGATGCCTCATGCAAGGTATTCCCAGTAGAGATAAGGAAGTATTAATGCCATTGTACTAGGCACTGGTGAGACCTCATCGGGGAATACTGTGTGCAATTTTGGTCTCCCATGTTTAAGAAAGATTAATTGAAACTGGAACAGGTGCAGAGAAGGGTTACTAGGATGATCAGAGGAATGGAGAACCTACCTGCATGTGGCTTGATTAGCTTAACCAAAAGAAGGCGGGGGGGAGATATGATTGCTGGCTATAAATACATCAGAGGGACAAATACCAGGCAGGAAGAAGAGTTATTTAAGTTCCGGGCCAGTGTGGATATAAGAACTGCTATAAACTGGCCATCCACAGGTTTAGGCTTCAGAGTAGCAGCCGTGTTAGTCTGTATCTGTAAAAAGAAAAGGAGGACTTGTGGCACCTTAGAGACTAACAAATTTATTAGAGCATAAGCTTTCGTGAGCTACAGCTCACTTCATCGGATTCATACAGTGGAAAATATAGTGGGGAGATTTTACATACACAGAGAACATGAAACAATGGATGTTACCATACACACTGTAACAAGAGTGATCAGGAAAGGTGAGCTATTACCAGCAGGAGAGTGGGGGTGGAGGGGGGACCTTTTGTAGTGATAATCAAGGTGGGCCATTTCCAGCACTTTACAAGAACAGTAGGAGGGGAAATAAACAAGGGGAAATAGTTTTACCTTGTGTAATGACACATCCACTCCCAGTCTTTATTCAAGCCTAAGTTAATTGTATCCAGTTTGCAAATTAATTCCAATTCAGCAGTCTCTCGTTGGAGTCTGTTTTTGAAGTTTTTTTGTTGAAGAATTGCCACTTTTAGGTCTGTAATCAAGTGACCAAAGAGATTAAAGTGTTCTCCGACTGGTTTTTGAATGTTTTAATTCTTGACGTCTGATTTGTGTCCATTTATTCTTTTACGTAGAGACTGTCCAGTTTGGCCAATGTACATGGCAGAGGGGCATTGCTGGCACATATCACATTGGTAGATGCGCAGGTGAACGAGCCTCTGATAGTGTGGTTGATGTGATTAGGCCCTATGATGGTGTCCCCTGAATAGATATGTGGACACAGTTGGCAACGGGCTTTGTTGCAAGGATAGGTTCCTGGGTTAGTGTTTTTGTTGTGTGGTGTGTGGTTGCTGGTGAGTATTTGCTTCAGGTTGGGGGGCTGTCTGTAAGCAAGGACTGGCCTGTCTCCCAAGATCTGTGAGAGTGATGGGTCATCCTACGGGATAGATTGTAAATACTTGATGATGCATTGGAGGGGTTTTAGTTGGGGGCTGAAGGTGATGGTTAGTGGCGTTCTGTTATTTTCTTTGTTGGGCCTTCCCTGTAGTAGGTAACTTCTGGGTACTCTTCTGGCTCTGTCAATCTGTTTCTTCACTTCATCAGGTGGGTATTGTAGTTGTAAGAACACTTGATAGAGATCTTGTAGGTGTTTGTCTCTGTCTGAGGGGTTGGAGCAAATGCAGTTGTATCGTAGAGATTGGCTGTAGACAATGGATCATGTGGTATGGTCTGGATGAAAGCTGGAGGCATGTAGGTAAGTATAGCGGTCAGTAGGTTTCCGATATAGCGTGGTGTTTATGTGACCATCACTTATTAGCACCGTAGTGTCCAGGAAGTGGATTAGGCTTCAAATTAGTTGAAGGTTTCTAACCATCAGAGGAGTGAAGTTCTGGAACAGCCTTCCAAGGGGAGCTGGGGGGGCAAAAAACCTTACTGGCTTCAAGAGTGAGCTTGATAAGTTTATGGAGGGGATGGTATGATGAGACTGCCTACAGTGGCACGTGGCGCATCTGTGACTGCTAGTAGCAAATATTCCAATGGCTGGAGATGGGGCACTAAATGGGGAGGACCTGAGCTTCAGATCATTCTTTCCCAGGTGTTTGGCTGGTGGGTCTCGCTGCAACGCTCAGGGTCTAACTGATCAGAATATTTGGGGTTGGGAAGAAATTTTCCTTCGGTCAGATTGGCAGAGTTTTTCACCTTCGTCTGCAGCATAGGGCATGGGTCACTTGCTGGTTTAAACTAGAGTCAATGGTGGATTCTCTGTAACTTGAAGTCTTTAAACTATAATTGGAGGACTTCAGTGACTCAGCTACAGGTTAGGGATCTCTTACAGGAGTAGGTGGGTGAGATTTTGTGGCCTTTGACGTGCAGGAGGTCAGACTAGATGATCATAATGATTCCTTTTGGCTTTAAAGTCTGAGTCTATTTCAGAATAAGAGTATTCACACAAAGAGCAATTCTGGTCAATTTCCACATAGAGGCAATCCCTGGAAGTATTTTATGCTGCTGTAGCCTATTCCCCTTTTAACTGCTTCCAACTACAGGGGTTGTACCGCTTGAACTATACCAGTATAATTAAAGCACCCCAACTTGTGTGTGTGTATAGACAAAGCTTTTGTTTTATAAATACCCAGCAGATCGTTAATCATTCGTGCAGTTTAATAACTCTGTCCACTTGCCCAGCTCTTGTGGGTTTAGCATGTTGACAGAATGGACAGTTTCATCATCAAAGCACAATTAAAGCATTAAGCAGTAAAGCCACACAGCCTGCGTGGGAGGGGGTTATGGGTTGTTAACCATACACGTACGCATACATGCATTCTCTCTCTCTCTCACACACACAGAAATGTGCAGTTTGAGAGACCAGGCACCGAGATGTTTTGCACCGTTGTTGTTGCACTGATGGATTGGCCGCAATGCAAAGCCCAAGCTGCATCAGTGGAAATATCCGAGGCAGAGAAAGTCAGGACATAACTATTGACAGATTTTGCATCAGAAATCAGATGTTGCTAGAGTTCAGTGTTGCACTCAGGCCTGCAGGCCAAGCCTATTACAGTTTCAGAACCCCCAGTATCAAGGGCAGTTTTAAAACCTAATAATACCTCACACCTTTCATCAGTAGATTTCAAGGCACTTTACAAATGTGGCCCGTATCATTATCACCATTTTACAGATGAGGAAACTGAGGCACACACTGGGGAAACAACATGCCAACGGTCACCCAGTAGCACAGCTGGGAACAGAACCTAGGTCTCCTAAGTCCATTACTTTAACCACTAGACCATATTGTCTCCTAAGAGCAAGAGCACAATCTAAGAACAATAGAAGTGTAGTCCAGTGGGCTCAGCATTGGTCTGTGAACCGTGAGGCTTGCATTCTTTTTGCCACTGGCCTTGCTGTGTGACCGTGGACAAGTCAGTTTCCCCAGCTGTAAAATGACAATAACAACATGGATCCTTCTGCATGAAGCTCTAAGAGCACTGTGTAAAGGCTAAGCACGAATGTGTATCTTGTGGCCTTTAGATTAATAATGTACCCCCTCGTCTACCTACTACCAGTTAAGATAGCGGCAGCAGCTGCCGTGAGGTTAGGTGCCTTAGAAACGCTAAGAGAGCAAGATTAAACCTAAAGATAATTGGACACAATAGCTGCTTGATGTTAATTTAAGCCTGTGTAGCCTTCTCACTTGACCTCCTCAGTGCTCACAAGTATCAGGCATACCCCTGCACAGTTTGGGGACCACCGCAGGAAAAGGTGGCCACTTCGGAGGCTAGGTGTAGTCTAGGGGACAGGACACTGGCCTAAGAGCCAGGCTATATCAGCTGTGTTCCTAGCTCTGCCATTCACCAAGGGCAAGTTACTTTCCCTCCCATCCTTTCTATGTCTTGCATTGTTAGACTGTGAGTAATATAGGGTAGGAACTGTCTCTTACTACGTGTGTAGAATACTTCATACAATGGGGCACTGATCTCTGATAGAGGTCCTGTTATCATAATTAGCCTGTGTAGCTAGTTGCAAGTTTCTCCTGTGGGTTAAGTTCGGAGTCGCACAGGTGCACTTTGTCCAGGACACATCAGCATCTCCTCGTACTCACAGGACAGCTCATGTCTTATTTTGTCCCCCTCCCCAGCCCTGCCATCAGCTCTAAGCATTTTGTGGTATTTCATTGAGCAGCCTTTCAGTTTCTGTGGGCGTTTTCTCGATGCTAAAGGGCATCATTTCCCCCCCATGAGCCTCTTTCAATTGTGCAGCCCTCGGCAGAAATGGCTCAAAGTGTTACCCAGCCTGCTCCCTTTTAGGGGACCGCAGCAGGTTTCTCACACATGCTCTGATAAGATCAGCGATCAGGGCTGCAAACAGCCTGCAGGAGCTATTGAGCCACAGGCCTGACTCCTTTCAAACATCCATGTGAACGGGACCATTGCCCTGGCTGAACTCTGAGCCCCTTGGCTCCTTAGGAATATTTATTTTGATAAATACTGACTGATTCCTTTATTTGACAGCAGAGAAAGGAAGTCACATAGAAAAGGGCCCATTTTCTTCTCAGTCTCCCTTTTAAAAGCGTCTTCCACAGTCTCGCACACTTTCAAAACAAAAGTAATTCTCCCCCCTCCTTCTTTTGAAGAATACCTAGTCTTATAGAGAGCGTCTCATCAGCAGGTCACAACGTGCTTCACAAAGGAAGTCAGTATCGCGATCACCATTTTACAGATGGGGAAACTGAGACACGGAGAAGGGAAAATGAATTGGGCAAGGTCACCCAACAGGCCAGTGGCAGAGCTAGCAGTTAGAACCCCGGTCTTCTGAGTCCTAGTCCAGGGATTGATCCACTATGCTGGACTGTCAACCTTTTCACAAAGATTTAAGCCCCAAGATGTGAATCCAGATCCAGCATTTGGGGTGATTTACATCCCAGGTTTTGATTCTGGCCCTGTCTCTTATTTTTTCAGGTGGGATTCTGTGCTGGGGAAAGTCACTGTGGAGATCAGATTCCTACAGAGCCCTAGATCACCCATTCCAATCTAGGGTGACCAGGAGCCCCAATTTTATAGGGACAGTCCCGATTTTGGGGTGTTTTTCTTATATAGGCTCCTATTTACCCCCCATCCCCGTCCCGATTTTTCACATTTACTGTCTTGTCGCCCTATTCCAATCTAACTTAGGCCTGGTAGTTGCTGAACTTTGTTATGAGGAGTCAAAGCCACATGCAGGCAGCTCTGATTCCAGGCAGTTCTGGAGTGGCGACCTCACTTGCTATTGAATCATAACACCCCTAGCCTCCCACCCCTGCATCTGACCAAATGCCCCTATACACACCAACCTGATCCCAGCCGAAACCATCCCATGACCTCTTCCTCTACCCCCAAAACATGCCCAGGTTTTCGACCTGGAAAAGTCCAATTGCTGTTCCTATGGGGAAGCACTTTGGTAGACTCAGACAACATCCCAGTGGAGAAGCACCGCCATAATCTGACTCATGAGTCTGCAGCCTAAGCAGAAAAGCCATACAGAACGAACGCTCATTGTTAGAAGGGAGGGGGTGACTCCAGATCCAGGTTGAGGCATATTGGTAACCCAGGCCAGGGGAATTTTACTTGCACTGGAGCACAAACATAGGACTTCAGCCCCCAGGGATGTCCACCTAGCATCATTTGTCATCACCAGAAAACTCACGTACAGTTCAAAACTGACCATCAGGAATTAGGACTTGATTCTGAAAGGCATTTAAAGGCATTCAGCATCCAAGTCCAATTGAATTTCAGTGGGATTTGAGCGCCAAACTCCCAAAGGCTCCTTTGAAAAATCCCAGGCTAAAAGTAAGAGAAAGTGTTCAAACATTCTGTAAACATTTAAGGAAAAGTCTGAATTCAATTCCTGGACTAAGCCAAATGTTGGGAGCTGGGAGGGTTTTATTTTTCCTGCTTTGCCCGGCCCGATATTCCCCCTATCTTTTAATTATTATTCATCATGGGTATTACGGTAGTGTGTAAGGGTCAACCAAGATTGGGGGCCCATTTTGCTGGGCGGGAACCTCCCTCAAAGGGCTTAGAGTCTAAATAGAGCAGACACTGGGTGGGGAATGGAGTAAAAGACACCAGCAAAGTGAACAACATGACAGTGACAACTGTCATATTAATTCTATGATGTTTTAAATTTTTTCGGTGGTAGCTGGGGGGGCGGGGTTAGTTAGAAGGGGATTAACTAAACAGAAAGAAAAGAGAAAGGAGAGGGCACATTGAAAGGAAGGTGGGGGAGAAGAGGAGGGTAAATATTCTATAATGCACCCACTTATTGAGGATAAAGGTTTTTGTTTCTCTGCCTTCCGAGATCTCATTCTGAGTCACTGCTCCAGAGATGAGTGGGTGCAGAGGGGTGGACTCAGCAATCGAGGGCCGCCTTCCCAGCGCTGATGAATGGGGTCCTCCAAACTGCCATTTTCAAGGCAGAACGGCTGTAGATTCACCCTGTTTCATCACACTTCCCTGTGGATGGGCAACGTTAACTCATTGACTAAAAACATATTACACAAGGAGGATTTGTCGCTAGTGTAGCATAGATTATGAGGCCAGAAGGGACCACTGTTATAATCTAGTCTGACCTCCTACACAACACAGGCAAGAGAATTTCACCCAGTAATTCCTGCTTTGAACGACACCCAACTTGATCTACAGGTTCTACGTGACAGAGAAGATACCACATCACTGGGTAATCTGTTCCAATGACTAATTACCCTCATTGTTTAAAAATAAAAATAGATATCTTATGGCCAGTTTCATCAACAGCCTGAGAGTGACGACTTGCGGATTTTATTCCAGACTCTGCCACTGCGTAGCTGGATTTCATGGGGCAATTCACCACCATCAGTGTCTCAGTTTTCCCATCTGTAAACTCAGGATAATTATACTTTAGTACCACTAGAAAAGTGCTGTGAGACTTAATCAGTACCTGAGATGCCTGGATGGAAATGAAAAGCATTATTTTTGTGGTACCCAGTCATGCTGCTGTTTGGCCTTCACTGAAAGGGAATACTGAATGGAAAGAGTCTGAATTAGCTAACACAGAAAGGTCTGGAAGGTCTCATTTTTTTGGACCATCCTCTCATTTGTCCATGTAGAGTGGCCACCACTGGTGGCATGTTCTGAGGTTTCCATACAGTTGGAGAATGAGCTCTGTATCTCTTCACTTCCTATATAGCTGGGTTTTCCCCCACTCCCCTTAAAGTCAAACTGCCATTGTCTTCAACAGGTGCTGAATCAGACCCTCTATTTGCAATCCCTTGCCCAGAAGCTGAGCAGTTCAGCAGCACTGCTACCCATCATGAGTAACATGCCTGTTTCTTTCTAGAAAGAAAGAAAAAGAACCCTGAGGTTAACACTGGCACTTCTTCCTGCTGACACCTCCTCCCACTCCAACAAAGAGCTGGGAAAATGTTACTAAGTCACAGTGCAACGTCAGATGCCATTGCTATGGCACCCAACTAAGATAAGCACACAATGAAAGCATGGATCGATGGGTTACTTCAGTCAGAGAGAGCCTGTCTTGTGATCTAGAGGTGGCCCACATCCACCCTGGCCAGTCCCCATCATGGCCTCTACAGATTGTTCATCGAGAGAGTCCACAGGCAAAGCAGAGGGGAAATGTCTTTCTCCCACTTCCATCTGCTGCCCTCTAATCATGAAAGGACTTTCTCCCAGCCTGGTTCTCCAAGCCACCAGTCACTCGTTGCTAAATAGGAAGCCATTCTTCTGGTAATCCCTGCAGGAAGGGAGTTTATAAACTGGGGAAAAGTAGGATGAAGAGAGTGGGGAGGAAGAAGGAAACAGCTACCACTTTGCTAAGAGCTGCTCTTCCCAGAACATCCAATGTCCCATGTGCCTGGCGCTTAGTTTGCAGGATCGTCCGGGAAAATATTTATGTTCTAGCGCATTCAGCTGCCTGTGACACACCTGCTAAAAGTGTTGGATCCTGTGATCCTGGCTGTGTCATAGAATATAAAACCTGCTACTGGCAAGTGTGGTAGAAGCCTGTGCTGAAGGTCCTGGGTTTAATCCTTGCTGATGAACAAAGGGTGGGATCATTAGAGGTGATAATATAATTCAAATCCCACCCAGGGGAAGTGCAGGCATGGCACTGGAGTCATCGCTGGCTGCTATATATACTAAGGGGTGCAACACAGGCAGACTCTTCTTGCCTTTGTCCATGTTGATCACTTTGAAGATGGGCAAATGGAGCATAGGCAGACACCAGAGACTTCCATCTCCTTGATTCCAAGTATAGCAGAAAAAGAAGCCACAAAATGCAGGTGTTACCAGATCACACGTATAACAGCAATGGGCCTGAGTTGCAAAGCTCAGATCCACCTCTGAGTCAGGGATGCACATTTCTCCAAAGGGATGCCTGGAAAAAGAATCCTAGAACTGTAGGACTGGAAGGGACCACAAGAGGTCTTCTAGTCCAGTCCCCTGCACTCAAGGCAGGACTAAATATTATCTAGAACCATCCTTGACAGGTGTTTCATGCCTATATGTCTCAGACCCACCTGTCATTTATAGTAAAGTTAGAGTAAATTAAAGGAGACAAGGTCTTTCATTTTAAACTCTGTGTACTGCACTGTTAGATGTTGTAGCTGTCTATTTACCTGCTATGAGGAAGCTGCCATGCTGGGTTTCAGTTTGCATGCAGAATTCGGGTCACCATGCACCCTCCCTCTCATAGGAACTTTTGATTTGTCTGCTGATTCCCTTTATTTAAAGTCAGCCGCCCAGGGTGTGATCCAAAGCCCATTTAAATCAATGAAAAAGCTACCATTGGCTCCAATGTCATTTGGATCAGGCCCCTAGGCTGTAAAACATTGTTCCTTGCACATGGGAAACTATCTCACCAAATACCCTTCACCTGGAAAAGTCCCCCAAGACGTAGGTACATCTGTCACCCCTACCCATTAGTTGAAATGAAGCCTTCTCTGGGGTGCAACACAGCTTCGTGATGCCTCACAACACAATCAGGTAGGGACAGAAGGGAAGAATACTGAATCCAGTGGAAAGTGGCGTGGGACTGAGGTTAGCTCAATGTAGTTACCAGAGATGGAATTTGGCCGCAAACCTCAAGTCTTGCAAAAAAAAAAAAAAGTGCCATGGGAACTTTAATGACCACAAGTTGTCAGGCCCTTGGTTTTGGGTCTCTCGCAAAAGACAGCAGCTCTGCCTAATATTTCAGTGAGCTGCGTGGGCTGGAGTCAGCCTATGACTCACCCTAACGAAACCCTGTGCCACTTGGAATGTGCCAATGACTAGGCACGGCAGCTCACTCCTCTGAAAGGTGGCCGGCAAAGAGCACAGCCAGTTTCCATGTCCATCAGCTGCAGGCTGGGGGTTGATTTTTCCTGTCAGAGGCCCTTCCTAATAAAATAAACAAAGGGACTCGGGGGGGAAAAATGAGCCAAGTATTTAAAGAAAGAGAAGTAAATGGACCAGGCAGGATCCCCAAGGTAGTTGTGACCTCACAGCCTGCAGCATAGTGGGAAATCATGGTATATCAGAGCAACCTGGCGTGAATTGGGGGAAAAGTCTGAACAAGGTTTAGGTGCCTTTTTAAAAAACACGTAAGCACCCATTCGTACAGTATGGGGGAGAGAGGTTTTTGATATTAGGGGCTGCATTGCACCGTGTCAGTGATGAGGTAGAAAGAGAGGGCCCGAATGCCCTCTCACCACGAGACCCACTCTCTGGGGCCAGGCACAGTTGGGTGAGGATGGATTTGTTCCTCTGAGAGGTTCAGGCCAGAACTCGGCACCCAGGGATGATGGAGGCTAATGGGGCTTTAAACCATCTTTGAGCACGGCTGCTCCGTGGGCTGTGAAGTGTAACGTTGGACAATGCTAACATATGGCAGACTCCGCAGGCTGCTTTCTGGGCCCATGGCGTGGCCTGGAATCCCCATGGTGCTGGGTGCTCAGGCCCAGCCTAGATCAGCCCCCAGCAAACTCCCTATGTCTTCAGTGGGCAGCCCTGCAGCTGTCATCCACAGTACCTGCACCCTGCAGCCAGACAAGGCCCCTGCTTGTGATGCCAGCCCCTTTACATGGTACAAAGGGGCAGGAGCAGGGCTAAGGATCTCACTCAATGGTTATTTATGACGATTTCTATTCTGGTAGCACCTAGCGGCCCGGCACCATACCAACCCATAACAAAAAGCTGCCCAGAAGAGCTTACAATCTTAGTATGAGAGGAGACAACCGGTGGCCACACCCAACAGACGGGGAGAGAGAAAGCCCAAGGTAACAGGGAGTCAGCTTTCAGAGTAACAGCCGTGTTAGTCTGTATTCACAAAAAGAACAGGAGGACTTGTGGCACCTTAGAGACTAACCCATTTATTTGAGCATAAGCTTTTGTGAGCTGAAGTGAGCTGTAGCTCACGAAAGCTCATGCTCAAATAAATCGGTTAGTCTCTAAGGTGCCACAAGTCCTCCTGTTCTTTTTAGGGAGTCAGCTGTGATCCAGATGAAAAGCAGCAGTCGTGACACACCAGCTACCTAGCTGTGGTCAAGGTCCTTGGAGGTCGTCATGGCAGACGGATGTGAAGGGGGATAGCCTGGTGGCTTTGTGGGGCTACGGAGGGCTCCTCCCATGCGTGGGAGAAGGCGATTGTTGGTAAGTTTGACCAGTGGGCATAGCAACGGGATCCCTGCTAGCATCAATGGGGCCGTGAGCCCTGCTACAGAGCCCGTGGTAAGTGACACGGCCTTTCAAAAGGTGGGGGCAGATCTACCACTCTAGCACGCACTCTTCCAAGCTTAGCCAAGTCAGCCAGAATTCCTGATGCGGACCCGCTGCTGCACAGCAGCCCCAAGGAACACAGGCCTTAAAGCCACAGAGTCTAATTCTACATTGCCCTTCCCCTGGTGTCATCATGTACTCCACTACAAGGCAGGCATAAAACGCTCCCCACTCAGCATGGTAGCGGTTGACACTGGCTTTGCACTGATGTGCAAGATGAAACATGATGCAGGGTAGTGGAGAGTGAGCCCCACAGTCTGGCCCTTTATTTGTGGGTCAACTTTAAGTGTTTTTTATGTTGATATTTTATCTTAGCCTGTTGTGGTTTTTTTTCTTCCAGGCTCAATAGTTTGATTCTCTCTCTTTTTCTGGTGTGATTTCTCCCTCCTCTGGCACAACAGTGGGAGAGAAAGAGAGAGGTGGCAGGGTTGTGCTTAATTTGCCATGAAAGAAATGCCGGGGCTCAAGCAATTTTGTTTACTTTCATAACTGATTCAGCAAACCCAGAGGTGCCGGGGCTATGAACTGCCCAGCCTAGAGGTGCCAGGGCTCAGCCCTGGTACAAATTAAGCACTGCTTAGCACTCAAATCAGTCCAGTGGATTTGGATCTAGCCTGGCACTCAGGTGTGCTGAGTTCTGGTCTCAGCTCTATTACTGACCTTGGGTTAGTTGTTTCTCCATCTGTAAAATGGGGAAAATTCTTATTTGCCTAAATGTATTAAGTGCTTTGAGATCCGTGGCTGGGAAGTGCTATAAAAGAGTTCTCTGTTCTTATGGAAGGCCTCTGGTTTGCTACTGCTCTCACATGACCATGTAACTGTATTCTGGTTACTGGTCTTTCCAGATGGGGCCGGGGTGTGTGTGTGTGTGTGTGAAACACAATCCAAAAATAACAACAGCTTCACAGAGCAATGAACGGAGAGGAAGAGCTTGGGAAAAAAAGATAAAGAGGGCGAAAATTACATGCAGAGTGATGGCTGCAAAATGAGAGATGAACAAAACCTTTGTAGTTTTCATTTAGGTTGCTGCGTTTGGCCAATCTACTATAAACACCCCCACTCCTCTCTGCAGTCCTGCTTCCATCTCTGCCAGCAACATTCAGGGCCTTCCACATTCGACCTGGGGGTCAGCACCCCCTCAAATTGAAGGCTGTCTTTTTACTGACTGTGACATTAGGCGAGCCAGGCTTAAAAGGAGCTGAGTGACACCCAATGTTGGCCGAGCACTGTTATTTTTGGATTGTATTACACATCCCCCCATATGGAAAGCCCTAACTCCCGGGAGCCAATAAAACACAAAAAAGAAAGGTTATGACCTCGTCAGTAAAATGGTAACTAAATTTTTCAGGGAGAAAAACCTTTTACAAGGCAGAGAAACTTGTGGTTAGGGAGGCAGGGAGGACAGCGAGAGGAGAGGTGGGATTGAACGTGCCAACAACAGCATTCATCTAGGATCTACTGAAGGTTACAGTAGCATGGTATGGGGATACAATTACATTAGAACTTCATTACCAATCCAATCTTTTTTCCACCAGAAAAACTGTTTGTTGGGGATGGGGGGGGGGGGCTTTTTTTGTGGGGTGTGTGGGACTTACCCAAGACCACCACATTAAGTCAAGATACCAGTGGGCATATACCTCCAAGGTGCAAGATAATCATTGGGAGAGATGGTGCGTAAGGACATGTGGTGTGTGGAACTGGTGGTCTAATCCTTCAAGGTCTTTGGCAGGACCAGCCCTTCTCCCACCAGCGAGGATGCAGCATTTGCCAAATTTCCATCGAGGGCCCATTTTGCCCATTTCCATGCAGATCTCTTTTGCCTGCAAAGATAAAAAGCACAGGAGATGGAGTGGGGGTTTTTAAGACGGCTGCTGTCCCATTGCATAGAGTTCTCCAGGCCAAGGACACCCGGCTTGCTGCCTTGTCAATGGTTCTTTAATACTAATCTGACAAGTTTTCTTTCTCAGGTGGAAAGGTTAGAGAAGAAACCACTTGTAAAAAGTGTCCCCTGCTCTGGAGCCTGTCTAGGCTCATACTTTGGAAGTGAGGGGCTTCAGCGTTGTGCTGAAAGATCTTTTCCATTGGCACATTTACCATCTTGTTTCTCATTTTCATTTGTTTCCCTAAGATTCTTTTGTTGTCATGTGTAAAATTCTGGGACCCTCCCACCCTCCAGAGTCCTAGAGCCCAGGATCCAGCCCAAGCCTGAAAGTCCATAAAGCAGTGGAACAGGCCCGCAGGCTGAGCCCCGTGAGCCCAAGTCAGCTGGCCCGGGCCAGCCAGGGGTTTTACTTTGCTGTGTAGACGAACCCTTGGCCAATCCTGATTCTGAGTCAATCCTGAAATTTCCACTTAAGCTTTTGGGGTTTCAACAAAGAGGGGAAATATTCAGTGGAATTTTGTTGTTGTTTTCATCAACATTTTCCCTGGGAGAACCCCATACCCCCTTTTCCTACCAGCTCTAGTTATGAACTCTTATTCTTCTTCATCAAGCACTAATTAAGTGCTAAATAACCCTTGAATAAAGGGGAGTGGGTAGTAAAAGGCCCAGATAAGAACAAACTCTATCTTCAAAGACATACGTAGAACTCCTAGGAAAGCCAAAGAGAGCTGCAGGCGGATAGCTGCAAATGGAATTTGTCTAGTTAGAGTAGGGACTGGAAGTTGTGGGTTGGGGCTAAGGGCTGATTTTCAGTAAGCACTGAGAATCCACACCTCCAGTGAGGCCATTGGTTCTATTCCTGGCCCTGATCCACTCTGTGACCTTTGAGTAGGTCACGTCACTGCTCTGTGCCTCAGTTTCCCCATCGGTCAACATGAGGCTAGGAACATCAGCCACCTTTGTAAAGCACTTTGAGAGCCAAACTCCCACAGACAACAGTGGCGCGGGGCAGAACCGCACAGGAATGCCAATTATTATTTACATAGCACCAAGGTACGGGTGGCCCTTTATAACAATTGAGGGGGAAAAATGACCAAGCTTTCATAGGAGACTAAAGAAAAAAGGCTCCCCGTGGGACCCTCTGATGCCTACTGTTATTGAGAGCCTAGCAGTGCTGTCGACTCAGGGAAGAAAGAAACTGTTTATATTATGAGTGTGTGGATTAATTGCAGTGGGACTTCATTCTAAACCAATATTTAGTCTAAAACACTTCACTCTGTCAGTTCCCATGTTCACAGGCCTGTTTCCACCAGTTAATAGCTCCATTTGTATTGTGGCTGTTAGTATTATGGCTGGAATCTCTATTTCATAGGGAAGGACAGGGAGAGAATAGGGGGATGGGGAAAGGGGGATCTTTACTAAAGCAGAGGATTCTGCGTGTTTGCATTTATTTTTTAACCCTTGCACGGGACCCTTGACAATCACAAGTTATAGCAAGTCACTGACTCTACAGAGGGCACCAATCATTGACCCAGGAGTCCTGGAACAGCATGGGTTAAGGGTGCAGGGTGAAATTAACCCCAGTGCAGGGGGCCAGCGTGGGTCGTCGTCACCATTTGGGTCCACTTTCAGGGCTCTGCACAGAGATGAATTAAACTCCAAGTGAAGCCGGACACCTAATCTTCTATGTGGATTGTTGATGTGGGCCAGATCCAAACTCCCCCCAAGTTTGGGGGTGTTTGGCTCCTGGGCTTGGACTCAGCCTGTTGTGGAGATAGGGGTTACCCACAAAACTAGACTGAATATCAAGGGTAGGAGGGAACCCACACCTGACAGAGCTCCAGGTTTGAGAAATAGCCTCTTAGGGAAGTGGTAGGATCCCCATCATGTGGCACGTGTACTGCCAGGCTGGACAAAACACTGCTCAGTTTACACTAGGGGATGATTGTCAACTAGCAGGGCTAATGGGACATCCCTCCATCTCTAATACCTATGGGCCTGACATCATTTCAGCTCAGCTCTGTTTGGTGCAGCTGGGATCAAAGTCGACAGAGCAAGGTTGGCTCTCAGCCACCTTTGCACCTATTTTGGGGCTGATCCCGGTGAAGAATATGGTGACCACTGCCTATGGCTCCAAGGGCTATTCCAGCAGGCAGGAATAGTGGGAGTTCAATGATTTTCCAGCCACGCCCTCTCTTCCACAGGTACAACCCAGCCATGCCTCGTAGAGCTGTGACACTGGTTTGTTATCATGTTGTCAGCCCCTTATGCTGGGGGAATTCTCCTGGGACAAGATATAGTGGATATACGGCCCATTTGCTCCAGCTCCACAGAGCAAGAGCGATTGGGCTCTGTGACTATAAAATAGGGCAAACATTCAGAGATCCAAAGCTGGGGGTGTTTCATCCACTCAATGTGCAGCGGCAATCAAAAAGGCAAACAGAATGTTGGGAATCATTAGGAAAGCGATAGATAATAAGACAGAAAATAGCTTAATGGCTCTATATAAATCCATGGTATGCCCACATCTTGAATAATGCATGCAGATATGGTCACCCCATCTCAAAAAGATATATTGGAATTGGAAAAGGTTCCAAAAAGGGCAACAATAATTATTAGGGGGATGGAACAGCTTCCGTATGAGGAGAGATGAATAAGACTGGGACTTTTCAGCTTGGAAAAGAGACGACTAAGAGGGTTATGATAGAGGTCTATAAAATCATGACTGGTGTGGAGAAAGAAAATACGGAAGTGTTATTTACTTCTTCTCATAACACAAGAACTAGGAGTCACCAAATGAAATTAAAAGGCAGCAGGTTTAAAACAAACAAAAGGAAGTATTGGATGATTGGGAAAAGGCAAATATAGTGCCCATCTTTAAAAAAGGGAAGAAGGAGAATCCGGGGAACTACAGACCAGTCAGCCTCACCTCAATCCCCAGAAAAAATCATGGAGCAGGTCCTCAAGGAATCCATTTTGAAGCACTCGGCGGGAGAGGAAGGTGATCAGGAACAGTCAACATGGATTCACCAAGGGCAAGTCATGCCTGACCAACCTGATTGCCTTCTATGATGAGATAACTGGCTCTGTGGATATGGGGAAAGTGCTGGATATGATATATCTTGACTTTAGCAAAACTTTTGATACAGTGTCCCTCAGTTTTCTTGCCGGCAAGTTAAAAAAGTATGGATTGGATGAATCCAAAGACTATAAGGTGGATAGAAAGCTGGCTATATCGTTGGGCTCAATGGGTAGTGATCAACTGCTCTGTTTAGTTTGCAGCCGGTAACAAACAGAGTGCCCCAGGGGTCTGTCCTGGGGCTGGTTTTGTTCAACATCTTCGTTAATGGTCTGGATGATGGGATGGATTCCACCCCAGCAAGTTCACGGATGACACTAAGCTGGGGGAAGAGGTAGATGCGCTGGAGGGTAGAGATAGGGTCCAGAGTGACCTAGACAAATTGGAGGATTGGGCCAAAAGAAATCTGATGAGGTTCAACAAGGACAAGTGCAGAGTCCTGCACTTAGGACAGAAGAATCCCATGCACTGCTACAGGCTGGGGACCAACTGGCTAAGCAGCAGTTTTGCAGAAAAGGACCTGGGGATTACAGTGGACAAGAAGCTGGATACGAGTCAACAGGGTGCCCTTGTTGCCAAGAAGGCTAATGGCATATTGGGCTGCATTAGTAGGAACATTGCCAGCAGATCGAGGGAAGTGATTATTCCCCTCTATTCGGCACTGGTGAGGCCACATCTGGAGTATTGTGTCTAGTTTTGGGCCTCCCACTACAGAAAGGATTTGGACAAATTGGAGAGAGTCCAGCGGAGGGCAACAAAAATGATTAGGGGGCTGGGGCACATGACTTACGAGGAGAGGCTGAGGGAACTGGGGTTATTTAGTCTGCAGAAGAGAAGAGTGAGGGGGGATTTGATAGCAGCCTTCAGCTACCTGAAGGGGGGTTCCAAAGAGGATGGAGCTCGGCTGTTCTCAGTGGTGGCAGGTGACAGAACAAGGAGCCATGGTCTCAAGTTGAAGTGGGGGAGGTCTAGGTTGGATATTAGGAAACACTATTTCACTAGGAGGGTGGTGAAGCACTGGAACGGGTTACCTCGGGAGGTGGTGGAATCTCCATCCTTAGAGGTTTTTAAGGCCCAGCTTGACAAAGCCCTGGCTGGGATGATTTAGTTTGGGCTGGTCCTGCTTGGAGCAGGGGTTGGACTAGATGATCCCCTGAGGTGGCTCTTCCAGCCCTAATCCTCTTTGATTCTGTGCTGCTATTGTGGTTTGGTACCTGGTGGAGTTTTGCTGCTGAGGGCCCCCTCAGACAGTCCAGTAGTTAGAACGTTCATGGTCCACCTACAATGAAGAGTGTAGTTGGGTGAACAATTCGCAGTGTGCTCGGTGTGTTTACCCCTTTTTCCTGTTTGTGAATTACCCACAAACGGACTTGTGCTCTGGTGAATGTGTGAATGAGACAGAACTGCTTGCACACTTCACGCAAACACCTTGCAGTCTGCGGGCTGTCAGGGGCCTGTCTACGTCGCTGCTGGGGGTGTGGTTGCCGGTCACTTAGGTGCACCAAATCTAATGAGCTTGAGCATTACTAGCTGTGAAGTCACAGCAGCACTGGCATCAGCATGAGCGGTACGTACAGGGTAAATATGCGAGTGACTAGCCCATGCCACTCTGCTATACAGTCGTCATGACTCGAGCTACCTTTGCTCCAGCTAGGTCCAAACTAGCTCGGGTAAGTCTGCACGTGCTGCAATCACACTACCTAGTTGCAGTGTGGACAGACCCTTAGAGCAGGATTTTCAAATGAAAGTCACTTGGAGTCAGGCATTTAACTGCCACTTGCGTCTTTGTAAATCTACTGCCTTTGGTGTGCTTTTCAGAAGTGCCTCAATGACTCAGGCACACAAGTCCTGTTAATTGTCAGTGGGTCCTGCGCCCCTTTTGCAAATCCCACCCTTTTGTGTCTGTTGCCAGTTCACTCTTTGATTTATCTGCTGTCATTTCTCAAATTGATTTAGAGATGGGCTCCCAAACACAAACTCCTTGCAAACTCCTGAGCAAACCCATATTCTATTTGTGAACCAGTTCCTTCCCAGGAACTGTCATGTGAGAAAACTGGTCTTCCACACTCCTGTGTGGGGACTGCAGGTAACAGAGGGTAGGGAGCAAAGACCCCAGTGAATCTGTGGTTTTTATGCAAAAAAATGTTCACAAATATTTTCTTGCCATCTTATTATTCTCGTTATTATTTGTTCAGAGAGCTGGCTAAAATTTTTCTGTCCAAAAATAAATTTGTTTGTGGTGGAATTTTTTGTCTAAATTTTCATTTCACTAGAAATTTTCCAGTTTTGAGATAAAAAATTTGAAGCCTCTCCCCCCGCCCCCCGCATTTCAAAGTTTTTAATGTAAAGGAAATGAACAATATTCACAGGCAATTTTGAAAAAAAAAGCAAGAAATAAAACCCCACCATTTCCCCCTCTAAACTGCCAGTGAAAAACAAATGGCATTTTTTGAACGTATCTAATTATTTATGTAACTCCTGGGGTTTTTAAGCCTTGCTCATCTCACTGTCTGGAGATTTTCCTGACATGGAGCCTAATTTTGCTCTTGTTAATTTCAGCCAGCGCCTTCTAATTTCACCCACTTCTCAAAATTCAGTCATTTATTCAGGCACCTTGATATGGACTTGGGAGACTTAAGCTTAGGCACCCATGTTTGAAAATCTTGGCTCTAGCGCTTAGCAACTCTGAATAAATAATTCCTCTCTCGTGTTCCTTCTGCACTTGCTTTTTGGTCTCCGAAGATGCCAAAACACAAAAATAAACAGAGCAGCCCCCGTTTCTGAGCAGCCTTTTAAACCCCCAGCTCTCAGGGAGGCTGGGCGACATCTGGCAGCAGATCAGCCATTCTTGAGTCACAGACCCTTTTATTTTTGTGGCTCTGCTTCCTTCAAGAAGTTTGCACCTGTGTTCAGAAACCACCCAAATTTCAACACACAAAACAGAGATGCCAGGCCAGACAGTCACCATGGTGGCGAGATGCTATCACAGCTGCAACCTTAAGAAGAAAAGGCGGTGACAAACACCCAGCTCTGCATTAGATCTGATGCTTGTGAAGTTAAGGACGTCTCTGTTTTTAGTGGCTTTGATAACACAGTTATTTATACACATCTCTTCTGGCTGGAACTTGGTACAACAGAGACTGTTTCTGGTACCCGTTTAGCATCCCATGTTTAACAAGAGATACAGCACAACAATGCTTCCTGCATTATAAAACAAGCTAAAATTAGCTTACTACCGACTTGTCCCACCCGATGTTGCATAGAGGTGCTGGTGGGGAAGAAATCGTCCCCTGTTCTATGCAACCACAGAGTAGGACTCCGTAGCATGTTACTACGTCTAAGAAATGGTAGCTGCAAATAATGCAAACACCAGGGTTGTGCGTGGGGATACAAGCCACGACTTTCTGCACTAAAAGACCTTGAACTAGAGCAGCGACTCCCTGAACTGTGGGTATGTAGCAGGCTGTTTCAGAAACTGGAACCAACCACTAGAGGGAGACAAAACCATGCTATTCTACAAGGTAGGGGCTGCAGATAATGCAGTAAGGTCTCAGCAGGGCATGGCTGGCAGGCGAGGGAGCAAAGTCAGCTCCTGCCCTCTCCCCCCCACAGGGCACAGGGTAGTTAGCAGTATACACCACCAGGGTCACACAGGGCTATCTGGGCCCTAGGACCAGAGCAATGACCTGGTGCTCCCAGGAAGGCAGCATCCCCACAACCTGCTTTGAGCAGGGGGTTGGACTAGATGACCTCCTGAGGTCCCTTCCAACCCTGATATTCTGTGATAAATACCGGAGAGGGAGAGGAATTATTTAAGCTCAGTACCAGTGTGGACACAAGAACAAATGGATATAAACTGGCCATTGGGAAGTTTAGACTTGAAATTAGATGAAGGTTTCTAACCATCAGAGGAGTAAAGTTCTGGAATAGCCTTCCAAGGGAAGCAGTGGGGGCAAAAGACCTATCTGGCTTCAAGATTAAACTCGATAAGTTTATGGAGGAGATGGTATGATGGGATAACATGATTTTGGCAATTAATTGATCTTTAACTATTCATGGTAAATAGGCCCAATGGCCTGCGATGGGATGTTAGATGGAGTGGGATCTGAGTTACTACAGAGAATTCTTTCCTGGGTATCTGGCTGGTGAATCTTGCCCATATGCTCAGGGTTCAGCTGATAGCCATATTTGGGGTCGGGAAGGAATTTTCCTCCAGGGCAGATTGGAAGAGGCCCTGGGGGTTTTTCGCCTTCCTCTGTAGCATGGGGCACGGGTCACTTGCTGGAGGATTCTCTGCTCCTTGAAGTCTTTAAACCACAAATTGAGGACTTCAGTAGCTCAGACATAGGTTTATCGCAGGAGTGGGTGGGTGAGATTCTGTGGCCTGCGTTGTGCAGGAGGTCAGACTAGATGATCATAATGGTCCCTTCTGATCTTAATATCTATGAATCTATGATTCTATCCTAAGCTATCCAGCCCCCCCCCTCGCTGTCTTCATGAGCGTGAGGAGAATGAGACCCATTCGCCTTTCCCCACGCCCCCTCCAGTTGCCAATCAGTGCCCTGCCCAAGTGTTGCAAGACCCGGAGCGTCGCTGGAGAGTTTTCTGCTCTGTGAATAGTTACCAAGCGCTGTAATCCCAAACCACGAGAGAGCTGTAGGCACTGGAGAAGGCTGTGGGAAATCGCTATGCGAGGCAGGAGTGTTTTAGCATTCACTGAAGGGATTATGGCTTCCCCAGTCTTTTCCCACCCTTCAGTGCAAAACAATCCCACAGAATAATAAGAAACATGCTCAACAGCTTGGCCCAGTGACTGGGGGGGGGAAGCGAGGGGGGATGAAGCAGCTACAGGCTGCATCTCGTCTCGTGTCATTCACCTCATTGGTCCCATTGCTCACGTTCCCACTTTATTTAAAGTTAACCCTTTACCCACTGGCAGCAGAAACACAAGGGATGAGGTTTTCCAAAGAGCTCTGTGCACTGGGTTCAGAGCACTTTTAAAAATCTGACCCTTCGATAGGCACCTACATTTGAATATCGGGCTCAGACCCCAGTCAGATCTACCTGGGCAAACACTTGCCTTTACACAGAGCTCAGGTGGCTTCCCTCCAGTTGGAGCATCAGAGTCTATGGGATATGCCAAAGCCCATCGATGAAGGTTGTAGTAAGGTCAGGCTTAGAACCTGAGTCTCCTGAACGCTTGGTCCAGGCCTCACCCCCAGACCACCCTTCCTCCTTGGACCTTAGTCTTTGAGTTCAAGACACACAGCAAAAGTCTGCCCGGCTCCCCTGCAAACGTGCAGCTGCCACTGTCCCATGGATGACCGCAGTATCAGCACCACGCTTAATCCTCCTTTGTACAGGGTCTGCTTAAGATCTTCTAATTCGGGAGCTGCCCAAACAGGCTGCTACAGACCTCTCCAAGGGCCCAGTCCTGGCAGCCTTACTTATGCTGACTGGTCCCTTACTCCATGTGCTGTTCCAATGAAACCAATAAGGTAACAGATGGAGAAAGGTGCTACTTAAAGGACCTGGTTCCCCTTTATATTAAGGCCCTTTTATACTGCCAAAGAACTGTAGAGGGGGCCTCAGGACCAGATTTTCCAAGGTATTTACGTGCCTAGTGAGAAGTTAGGTGCCCGATTGCCATGGGAGTTAGGTGCCTTGCTTTTGAAAATCTCACTAGGCACCTAAATACCCTGGAAAATCTGGCCCTTAGCATCAATGAAGAAGCAGGCGAGGTATGGAGAAGCCTATCGTCCGGCCCTGTGTTTGTACTCTCACCCAATTTTAAGACTCTTTGGGACTTGGGTGCTTCACGAGCCTATGAATGGCAATCGTGATGAAAATATTTATTGTGATGTTAATATTTATTTGGCTGAGCCCTGGCACTAGGCAACAAAACTGGCTAAACACCCAAGCTAACTGGGGGAAAAAACTATTCCAGCTCATGCCTACATTATAGAGTGCGTTCAAAACAGCTGCACGCAATAGCGACTGCCCCAGGCGGTGAGGCTGCCCTGGGTTGGGATGTAACTGAAGCAAGCTCCCTGGATCACAGCTGACGTGTGCCGAATAAATGCCAGCTTTGGGCCAAGCCGGGAGATGGTTCTTCTCATGTACCGCTCTTCTTTTAATACTAAAGAAATATGAAGGAACAAAATACCTGCATCAAAATATTTCTTGGCCCATGGCTCTTTCTGAGAACACATTGTGAAAGTTAATAGAGATTAAGTCTGACCTCCTGTATATAGCAGGGCAGATCATTTCACCCAGTTGCTCCTGCATTTGAGCCCAATAACTTGTGTTTGGCTAAAGCGTCTCTTCCAGCAAGGTGCCCAGTCTAGATCTGAAGCCATCAAGAGATGGAGAATCTGCCACTTTCCTTGGTAGCTGGTGCCAATAGTTAATCACCCTCACTGTCAAAAGCAGAGGCCTTATTTCTAATTTGAATTTGTCTGGATTTAACTTCCAGCTATTGGTTTTTGTTAGGTCTTTCTCTGTTAAATTAAAGGGTCCTTTAGTAGCTGGGTGAAGGAGGCTACTGGATGGGTAAAAAGAAAAGGATTACTAGTGGCACCTTAGAGATTAACCAATTTATTTGAGCATAAGCTTTCGTGAGCTACAGCTCACTTCATCGGATGCATTCAGTATTTCTCTCTCTGCTCCCATCACTAAGCACCGTGCTGACAAGAGTGTACAGCACCCCCTGTGAGGTGGGGGAGCATCACTGTCCCCATTTTACGGATGGGGAAGCCAAAACACAGAGAGATGAAGTGACTTGTTTAAGGTCATACACGGAGTCTGTGGAGGTGGAGGGGGGAGCTGTGGGGTAGGAGCCCAGCAGCCCTGATGTTTGGAAGTCTTTAAAGTGGGTGGGGGGGCATGGAGAGAAGCAGAGCTGGCTCCATCAACATCCCACCTGCAGAGCTCAGCTCATAAACGTTTCCCAGTCTCACCTGAGCAACACCACTTGAGACATAAAACAGAACACTGTCACTTTAAAAGTGGCAACTCCAGGTCCCATGGGAGATCTTCCCTCGTGCAGTTTATGCTGTCCTTTGTACCTTCAGAGGGGACTGCTGTCGCTGGGGAAAGATGGTCACCGTCTGTCCTCCCTGGGGCGTTGCCTGGGCCAAGCTTCTAAGCAGGCCACGGGGATCCCCTCAGAGGATGGAAGCCAAAATGGCGCCTCTATGATGTGGCAACCTTTTGCTGGAGGAGATATGTGAAACGGAGACGTTTTCATGAAGGAAAGTTTCCCCCTCTCGCCTGTGAGGACTGGGGATTCCAGCTCAGCCTGAGACCATTCCGTCTGCGTTTACAGTTGGTCAGAAATGTGCACCTGAAACTAAGCGTACTATGGCCAGCTCCAAACATTCCACACGTCTGAGGCAGGCTTCAAAAGAAATCATGAGATTGGGTTAAAAATCAGGGGTATTTTTTGTGTGTTTGGATTTTTTTAAATTACATTTTCATTCTGTTTATTTATAGTGAAGGTCTTTGATCCCTCGGGGCGCACTCAGGTCACGTTTTCCAGCTTCTCTTCTTCACCAGAAGGGTTGGAATATTACTCTTTCTTTAAAGCAAAAGCAGAGACTGTCATGTAATCACCTGACTCCAGTAGCTGGGGCTTTAAGACAAACACCAAGTATAGTGGGACTCATGAAAAAAATTACGAGAGTCAGCAAGACTGGAAGTAGCATGTTGCAACCTGGCACTGTGCAACACAGTTTGCTCCAGAGGGGTTCCAGGCTAGATTACTAAAATGTCCTGTAGGCCAAGACTGAGGTCTATCCACGGAGCTGTGCACAGGGGTCCACAGCTGGAAGAGCAGGGGGTGCTGTGGTCAGAGCCGAGATGCATCAAAGGAGATGAGCATGAGGGCACAGGACTGGAATAGCTTGGGGTGCGGCAGGTGAGGACTGGGATGGATCAGCAGAGCTGCAGGTCTAGTCACCAGGTCTAGTCAGGTCTAGTCTACACCAGGTCTAGTCAGCACTGAGCTGCATTGGCAAGGGCAGCAGTGTGGCACGTTTGCCCACTTCCACAGGCACCAAAAACCTCCTGCGTCTCAGGGCAGAGCGTGGGGGAGGCATATGGCCTTCTGGTAACAACAGCACATAAATCCCCTTTGCATTGCTCCCATCAATGCTGAGAGGTCGTGTTCGGGATTGGGGTTCTGTTTATTGACAAGGTCACGACCTCGCCTGTTTATGACCCCCAGGAGACCTCTGCATGGAAACGGGATTTGTAATGTAATACTAACAATAACACACTAGAGACAGCCGTGACAGGGTCGTTTTCTCCTACACGCCACAGCTGGTTCCCAAGGATGGAAACATGCAGGGGAAAGGGCAAGGAAGCAGAAGAGGTGCATGTTTGCTCTACTCGATCCCAAGGAGGCAGGGGTGCACAGCTGGCCAACGAGTCTGCTTCGTCTAAGGGCTGGGGCACAGGCACTGTGCAAAGGATTCTGGGGCACAGTTGGGACAAGCTGCCAGTTGAAGTTGACTGGGCAGAAAAGGATACTGAGCAGAGAACGGGGACATCCCTCTGAAGGAAGGAATGACCCAGGTAGGAGCTTGGATGAGAGCGGGGACAAAGAACACTTGGGGGAGGGGAAACACGCTGGGCCAAATTCAATGACGTTAATAGCAGGTGAGAATTTGGCCCCTCACCTTTGCTGGCAGTGCTATTGACCTGGAGGCTCACGCATGTCCTGGAGCATAGAGATCAGGGGTAGAGATGTAGAAACCTAAGTCAGTGGGACTTGGGCTCCTAGAACACTTAGGACTGAATGTTCAAAAGGATTTAGGTGCCTGGAAAAACCGCCCTGATTCTCAATGCCTGAGTTCACTACCTAGGCTCCTACACAACAAATGGGGGAAAATAGGTGCCTTACACTGCAATTCCCCAAATCCAGAAGGTTAGGCAGGGAGCTGCCACCCAGAAGGTGGGGGGGTGCTAAGCCCCATGCCCCTCTGAGACCCATGCCTAAGTCCAGGCTGCAGGGAGTAGCCTTCTGCTTGTGATTGTCAGCCAGGACTTCTCTTTTTACTACTCCATTTTGGCAAGAAGCTACAGGGAAGGACTTCCTTCATATCTTTCAGCACCATGGTTCAGGAGATGGGAGAAGGGATTTGAACAACGATCTGCCATCTCTCAGGCATGGGCTCTTATCCACAGTGCAACGGAGTCAACAGCAGAGAGTAAGGGACTCCTCCATCACTATAGCCCAAGAATAAGTAACGAAAGACTCGCTGGAGCAGGAAGGCTGGACGCTGGGTTGCCCACACCTTGTCCGAGTGCACTAACTACCAAGGCTCATAAATGTCTTCCATTTTTTTCAACCAGTTCCAATTGCCATGCAGGGACCATAGAACGAGAGCTGCATTGACCATGGAGAAGCGAGCGACAATTGCACTGTGGCAGCTTGCAAAGCCAGATTGCTACCAGTCAGTGGGAAATCATTTTGAAGTTGGAAAATCCGTTGTGGAGGCTGTCTGTCATGCAAGTGCATAGGGCCATTAATTGCCTCCTTCTATGCAGGACTGTGATTCTTGGCAATATGCAGGCCATAGTGGATGGATGTGCAGCAAGGGGCATCTTATTTTGGGACCAGTCCATCTGGGCACAGACTACATCAAGAGAAAAGGCTATATTTTTTTTATGGTTATGCAAGCATTGGTGGATCACCGGGACGCTTCACTGACATCAGGGTGGGTGGTCAGGGAAGGTGCATGACGCGCACATCTTTAAGAACACAGGACGGATCAGAAAGCTACAAGCAGGAACATTCTTTCCCGACCAGCAGATTACCACTGGTGAGGTTGAAATGCCAATAGTGATTCTGGGGGACCCAACCTAGCTCTGGCTCATGAAGCCGGAGACTGACCACCTGGACAGCACCAAGGAAAGATTCACCTACCAGCCCAGCAGGTTCAGAATGAGAGTTGTCTGTGCTTTCAGTAAATGGAAGGGATACTGGTGGGTGTTTCCTTGCAAGACTGGGTCTCAGGGAGAAAAAATAACCCACTGCTTATAGGAGCCTGTTGTGTCCTGCATAACATCTGTGCCACCAGGGTGGAGGTGGAAAGCTGTCTGCTGCCTTTGAATAGCCACACACAAGGTTCGTTACCAGAGCTCAGCGTGGAGCTGGATGGTGAGGGAGGCTTTGAAGAAGCACTCTGTCAGCTATGGTAGCATTCTCTAGGCCTGCAGCATTGGGTGCTGCTAAGAATTATGTAGTTCTTGCTGTACATTCGTGAATAGGACTGGGTATTTTCCCAGACCAAGCAGTTCTGTAGTGCTTGGTGTGCATTTATGAGTACTGTTTGCTTGGAGGACCACTGTGCATTCTGCAGTCTTTGTTGTGAACTAATAAAGATCATTTGATTTTCTAAAGATAGAACTTTACGGGGTGGAGAAAACAGTGCAGAAAAACAATGTGCAAAAAACTTGCCGGCAATGTGATACACATTTTTGACATAAATGAATGGGGTGGAATGTTACAATTGAAACGGAAGTGAACATTTCTGTCCATCTGAGTGCACTTATATAGGCTGTTGTGGCTACACATACATCAGCCGTGGTTCTCACGTTAGTGTCCGTGAAACTGTGGTTTCCTTGCTGTGCCCCATCTTTACGCGGCCTGTGATGCCACATTGTAGGTGTGGCCCTGATCCCAGGTGGCACTTTAGGTGCAGCTAGAATACAAACCTCAATACTAACCTCAGCTAAAAAGATCTGGTTCTAACACGTAAGGTAAAAGTGAGGGAGGAGAACGTGTCTTTTTCCCCAAACTGCTTATCCTAACCCTGCCAGCAGAGGTCCAGTGAGAGCATAATAGTAAAGAATATTTTGCCTTTCTATAGCCCCCTTCCATCCACGGATTCCAGAAACCTTCGCAAATGCTACCGAGGAAACCTCATCGTTCTCTGTGTGATTGTGATGTTTTGTCATCCCCATTTTACAGATGGGGGAAACTGAGTCACACAGCAGCAAAGCAACTTGCCCAAGGCCATGCAGGAAATGTTATGGTAGAGTCTGGGGCTCTGAGCCTGCTTCAGGGACCTCTAGCAAGACCCCCACACTTCACTGGGACTCCACAAGCATCCTGATCTGAGCTCTATACCAGGTTCTCCACTCCAAACACCCCAAGCCACGGTCCTAACCGCTAGGCCACGCTTCCTCCCCTTGCCTTTATTTTCATCATCACCTGGGTGCAAACACAACTATCGAGCAAGGCCAAGGTTTGGAAATGGGCCTTTTGTTTGTTACCTCTGGGGCCTGGAGTTATCAAAATAGGGAAAATAGTTTAGCTTTTGCCTTTTTCTGAACGCCCCTCCCCTGACAGGGTAAATCCCCCTTCCCCTTAATCTCTTGGTTTTACACATCAGGTGTCAAAGAGATAACCATATCATCCGGATCAGTGAAGCTGCTTTTGGGCCAAGTTTTTTCCCTCCTACATGTTATCAACCCTGGGTTGATCTCAGCTATTGATCCCACCAGAGGGACTTCCCTATTCTTTTTCACATGCCTGTGATAACGTTTTGGAACGAGGTTTGCTGCCACCTTTCGGGACAGTCCACCACCCGTTGAAGGCGCTGGAAAGACTCCTGTTGTCTGCCCTGCAGATTGGATCAGGCCCTAACAGAGAACTGAGCATGTAGCTACGGTGAACAATTCAGAGAACTGAAGGAGACGCAGCATGAACCAGCCAGGTTCTCCAGGAGCGGCCTCAAGGCAGGAATGATCATTCTCCCTTCCGAGTGGGCAGAGAAAGACCCAGGGTAGTGCTTCTGCAGTCCAGATCCTCTCCTCTGTCCCAGCTACCCAAATACCTCCTGCACTCGTGGAGATGATGACACTGAAATCTGGATGGCTCAGTCCAGTCTCAGGGCTGACGATGCTTCACCCATTCCTCCTAAGCCAGGGAGGTGTTAGGGGACTATGTGAAGCATGGAAGCTGGCTGGCTGGGAAACGATGGAGCGAAGGAAGTGGGGGGATACTTTGCAATCCATCAGGCGTATGAAATACCTGTTACCAACTAACAACTCTACCCCCTTCATGGGAGAAATACCTAGAATCCTCTCCGGCAGGGCCTATGGGGCTGACTTTTCCCAATGCAATTACTGCCCCCCAGAGGTGGGGTAAGATTTATTGAGACCCTGGGCACAAAGAACATTTGCCCCCCCCCCATTAAAAATACAAATGTATCACAATGCATTAATGCAAAGACTCCATTCAGTGTTTACACACTGCCTTAATAAGGAAGCAAATCATATCCCTGTTCATTATGCCTAAATTAACTGCTCATTTTTTCCACATAGAAAATTAATATGGCGAGAGCCCATTACACAAAGTGTTCTCTGCTATTGTGGGCAACACTGGTGTTACGAAAATCAGTCGTTTGCCGGCCAATCAGTGGTTCTTTCATCTCCTCCAGTTTTCTAAAACCTGACCATGATGCAGGGAGAAGTCCCTCACGAGCAGCCGTGATTCTGCCAGGTGGCCGCTCTGATGCTTTTTCCTAAAATACTCCATGAACACTCGGAAAAACAAATAAATATGCGCATACACACATCCAAATCATTGTCATTTATTTATATAGGGCTGTTGCTTGTTTTGTTTTTGTTTTTTGCAGACTCAATAATAAAAATAATGGACAGTTGTCTCTGATGATTTAACTGGGAATTGATGATTTAACTGGGAATTGGTCCTGCTTTGAGCAGGGGGTGGGACTAGATGACCTTCTGGGGTCCCTTCCAACCCTGATATTCTATGATTCTTTACTGGACCTAAACAGAATAGAAACACACACAAGGTGCTTTGCACATTCTTGTCTTTTGTTGTTGTTGTTTCTTTTGCTGTTTTGATGACTTTTTTTTTTTAAATAGTCTTGGTAGCTAGTAAGTCTGCTGCTGTGAAAAGTGATACTTGGATGTTATTATCACTTTTCACAGTCTCCCAGCTAGCGACTAAGTCTGCTGTGAAAAGTGACATGAACATATAAATATCACTTTTCACAGCAGACTTACTCAGCTCCAGCAAATTAAGCCCTGGATTGGGAGGTAGGTAGGAAGGCAGTGAGGGCCAGGAGCTATGGGGGCAATGGTGAGTGAGCCTAGGCCTTCCACTGCGTGGCCAGAGCCCAGGAACCTGAAGCCCCATGGCCCAAGGCCCAAGGCCCAAGCTTAAAGCCCCATGGCCAGGGGACGGAGCATGCAGCTGAAGTCTGGGGCCAGAGGGGGCAAGGGCAATGGGGGGTGGGTGAGCCCGGGGCCAGCACCCGCCGCCTCACAGCTGGGGCCCGGGGCCAGATCCTAGGGCCCGAAACCCTGAGGCTAGGGGATGGAGCATGCAGCTGAAGACTGGGGCTGGAGGAGACAGTGGGGGCCAGGGGCAATGGGGAAGAGGTGATGATCCCAGGGCGGGAGTCTGAAGCCCCACAGCCAGATCCTGAAGCCCTGGGGCAGGATCCCAGGGCCCGAGCCACCCAAATTGGCCAGCCCATGGGCCCGTGCATTTATCCATCACTGTTTCCTCCTAGATCTTGGAGACATCTCACCGCCACTTGGGTTAACTCAGCACACAGGAGAATTGTTAGCTGTAGCCCTCTCTATCTAAGAAACGTATGGGGTTCCCACCCCCATAGTGCCTTTAGTTTTTAGTATATTTATCCCTCACAGCACCTTTGGGAGGCAGGGCAATGTCATTAGCCCCGTTGTATAGATGGGTAACTGAGACACAGAGAGGCCAAGCGACTTGTCCAGTGTCATACAGAAAGTCTGTGAGAGAGCTGGGAATTACACACAGGTGAGCGGCCTAACCACTGAACAAGCCTTCCTCATCCTCCGAGGGCTTTTCTCTTTGCTCCTGTATAACACTGATGAGTTTGTTGTAAAGACACCCCCTCCCCCTTTTCCATTCTCTGTGTTGTTAATAACTCTAGACTACGAGGGTGATTTTTTTTCTCTTTCAAACACAATATTTTTAGAACTAGGAACCGCAAGACACCAGATGCTGCTGGCTGCTTCTCCCCACCCCCCACCCGCACCGCTCCCCCCGCACACAAGAATCACCGAAGATTTGTTATTTTTAAACTAAAAGGTAAAAGGCTTTGCATTGTCATCCACTACACAAGGCAGCAGCCCTCAATCCATTGGCCAAGGTGGGTTTTATGAGGTCAGACTCCCTCCGGTGGTGAGATGGTACAAAGCAGCCAGAGAAATATCCTCAGAAATCACAGGGTACGTGCTCAGCACCTTATAAGCAGGGTCTGAGTTTCAAAAGAGCTCCACTCCCCTCTGAGCTCAGCACCCACAATGGGGGCTTATATTTTTATAAGCCTTCAGCTCCCATCTAGGCTCCAAAATAAGAAGCAGATTTTCAAAAGGGCGCAGAAGCAGGCAGTTCCCAGTGTGAAACATATGGACAGATTTGTAATCCGAAGAGCTGAGGTTTTGAAAATATGACCCTGGTTGCGTGCTGAGCCCTTTGAGGGAATTCTGGGCTTGGGAGCAGAGAAAGGGGAGAGCAGCCTGGTCAGCCCCAAGGATTCAAAAATCATGAGATTAAAAAAAAAAAAAGAAAACCCTCATGATTCTAAGTCAATAGTAAACGATGAGTTCTTTTTGTTTGTCTTATGGTTTCTGAGCCTTTCAAGAGGCCTTGGGTCACATTTCCAAGCTTCTCTATTCAACCCTGAGGGCTGGACGTTTACTGTGCTTTTTAAAATGAAAGTGGGGATTCACATGCCATCATGGGACCTGGGGCTTTCACAAGAATTACCAAATATCACAAGACTTGCTATCAAATGGTGAGATACGGCAACAATGGGAGATTCAAAGAGAATGACAACCACAGAAAAAATTCACTCTGGTTTTAGATATTTCGGAAATTTTAGCTGTCTCAGGGAGCTAAATGAGGAAGATCTCTTTTGATCTTGTAACAGGAGACAGCTCACCATGTAACTGACAAATGCTCCAGTAAATAGAAAAGGAGGACTTTTGGCACCTTAGAGACTAACAAATTCATTTGAGCATAAGCTTTCTTGAGCTACAGCTCACTTCCCTCATGGCTCCTGTAAATAACTTCTAGGCACAGATCTGGCCTTGCATAAGAGAAACTGGGCACCACAATATCTGTGGGTCTGTGCCATGAGAACACGACACCCAAATGTCATCAATATATTCTCATGGTGGTCCTCTCCTTCAACAGAAACATGAGACCCTACTGTAATAAGCATGACTTCACACTTCTAATTAACCCCCACACACACTTCTTAGGTACTCAGCTCAGTTGAATCTGGGTAACGTTTAGCCACAGTGTCCTGCCTGTATTCTACCATGCATTCTGCCTCCCTAAAATTCCCCCAGCAGCTTCACTTGCAAGCAGTTCTCTTTGCTGAGTTGCTGTGCAGTGTTCACTGATTAGTATTACATTCACTTATATTGTGAAAGCACCTGGCAACCTTGGATTGGTTGGAGCCCCACTGTCCTCGGAGATGTACAATCTTCTAGTAAATAAGTCCCTGGGAAGTCATTTTTAAGAGCAGGATGCCTGCCAGCTGAAGCCTGGCACAGCCAATTAGCTGACCTGGCACTAAGGAGCAGGTACCATTTCAGACAAGAGGAACCTCAGACAAATCAGATTTGGTCTGGCATTTTAGAAACCTTTGATTAATTCCTAGCAGATAGAAACCAAGCTAAGATATTGCTCCCCTTTCCCCTCCCTGCTCTTCCTTCCCTCTCCCCGTTTGCTCCTTATTTGTTGGGGCGGGAGAAGTAAATGACCGTCCCTGCCTCACAAAGTCTATGGTCTGAATAGACAAGATATTATGGGTGTGTGACACACACACAAGCAGGCAGCGCAGCAGGAAGAATAAGACAGCAACAATTGGAGGATGTTTTAGCAAAGACTAAGTTTGCTGCCAATTACTGCCAGTGCTTTTCCCTGTTTACAAGTTGCCACCTTCCACCTCAGGGGTGGCTGCATTTCAGTGTTGGGTGAAGCAGTCCCTTATAGTGCCAAAGCACTTGTTTTGTGTTTGCAATTTCTATCCTCAACTGCATTGTACAAAGTGAATGAAATTTGCTGGCTGAGTTACCTGAGGGAACAAAATAGGCAGGGAAGAACAATAAAGACTTATCCGAAGAAATGCAGTGGGGCTGGGAGGTCTGGCCAAGGCATTGGGAAACCTTAGGTCTACGCCCACCTCTTCCCTTAACTTACTGTGTGACTTTGGACAAGTTATATCTGCTCTCTCTGCCTGTTTCCCTTCAAGTCCTTTGCCTATTTAGACTCCAAGCTCCTTGGGATAAGAATTCTTCCTCACTAGGTACACCAACTTGCCCAATATAACCTAAAGGTGGTCCTGTAATGCAGATACAGGACTGCCAACTCCAACTGTTTAAAAATCAGGGTGGAAGGGACCTCAGGAGGTCATCAAGTCCAACCCCCAGTCAAAGCAGGACCAATCCCTAATTTTTGCCCCAGATCCCAAATGGCCCCCTCAAGGATTGGGCTCACAACCCTGGGTTTAGCAGGCCAATGCTCAAACCACTGAGCTATCCCTCCCCTCTCATGAGTGAGACCATGAACAGCCAGGAGGTTGGTGTAAAAATCATGAGGGTTTTTTTTTTTAAAAAAAAAAATAGGTGGGTTTTTTCCATTTGCTTGCTTGTTTTTGAGTCTTTAGTGTTCACTTGGGTCATTTTTTCAAGCTTTTCTCTGCAACCCTGAGGGATAGAAACTGGCTTCTTTTAGAAAACGAAAGCTGAGAGTCTCAAGTCATCAAGTGATGCCAGGAACTGGGGAGGTTCAGTAAGACATTAAATACTGCAAGAGTTGCAATGAAATCATGAGAGTCGGCACCCCTGCAAATAATAAATGATCATCAGAGATGATGCAGTGGGCTGGAGATAAGCTGTGAGTCTCCTGTTCAGCATATGTATCGAAAAAAAATTTCAGATGAGGCGAGAGATCTGATAAGGCAAAGAGGCATGGGAAGGGACAGGAGCTGCAGAGGAGAAGGCTCTTGCACCAGAATGATGGGAAGGGACATGGGAGGGACCAATGTTTACATGAATGGAGTGTGAAGGAGGGGAGTAAAGTAGAAACAACGGGAAGAGGAAGGTTTTGTGAACAAGGAAATATGCTTGTACAGGCTCCTGAAATATCAGGGCTGGTAGTGGCATAGTCTGAATAGATCATGTGGCCTTGTTTAGGTTTCCGAAGTGAATTTAGTGGAGATAGAAAGTGCTGGATTTTCAGGGCATCCATAGACTGTGAGAGCCTCTCTGTCTGGGAAAACACGTGATATCCCAGATGGCACTTGGGTGGGCTTGTGGTTCAAGCCTGGGCTTGGGAGCATGAGGTTTCAAATCCCACCTCTGCCAAGTCTCCAGAAATGACTTCTGGCTTGATGGTGGGCAAATCACATCTGTAAGATGAGGATAATAGTCGGTTTGCCCTTACCTGTGCAGATTGCAAACCCTTGGGAGACTACCTCTCACTCGGTGTTGGGGCAGCACCCAGCACAAGGAGCCCCTGAACTTTGCTGCTATGACTAAAATTCATAGTAATAAACAGTCCTTCCTGGTTATTGACTTCTCTGTGGAGGGTGCCATGTATGAGAGCTTTTGGGTGGTGTGGGCATCTCCTTCAACTTGTTCTCCTCCTTCAGGCTCCTTTCCACAGCTCCAGCTAGTGGGAGTTAGTGTGTATTGCACTTTTCCACTTCTCCGTTCAATTAGCTATTACGAGGCCAGGTTTTCTTGAAACGGGGCCCTCAGAGTCACTCGGAAAATTCACCTCCCTCATCGAGCCACTCAGCCAAATCTGATCTGCGTTTGTAACTAAACACCCAGGACGGTTCTCTAGGGGCTTGATAAACTCATCGACTTGAAGGTCACAAGGGACCATCATGATCATCTAGTCTGACCTCCTGCACATTGCAGGCCACAGAACCCTCACCCACCCAGTAACAGACCCCTAAAGAACACACCCAGCTGAGCTTTGGGATGCGCAGTGGAACCTACAAACCCTGCCTTCGCCTGTCAGCAGCGACTTTTGTCTGAAGTGTGACTGTTTGTTGAAAGGTAAAAAACAGCAGCTAAAGGAAAAGGTGAGCCAGACTGGGCGTAGGGTGAGAAGAGAGGTGGCTTCCTGTATACAGAGTCCCACCTCTGCCGAGCATTATTCTCTCTTTGTCTCTGCCACCTGTGGTTTGTTCTGATGTGGTACCACCGTTACCTGGGATGGGTATACACAATGCCTAGTAACTCTGGCTGCTGCTGCAGAGCTGCAAGAGTTACGGGGCCTCTCGCTTTACAGTCCCAACGCAGAGCTGTGCTTTAGCTATAAGCCCAGCACGATTCCCAGCCAAACCCAGTGCTTCTGCTAAGGCAAAGACAAGGCTGGAACCTCGTTCAGCCCCAGTGCATTCTGGGGAGGCACTTTGCTGTAGAGCTGAGGTCGTGACAGGGCTCTACAGGGGGCTCGCTCTGCTTTGGTGACATTGTGTTTGTTTTTTATTAGAGATGGGTCCAGGGGGCATAACTCAGATACCCAATGGAACTTTCCACCGTAAGGGTAAAGCTTATTCGTGTGGGAGCCAGAGCATTCCAGGGGCTGGTCCGACTGGAGAGCAAAACTACTCGCCATCAAAAACTTCCTCATCCTCCACTCCAAGAGCAAGATGCTCTTCTCCACCTGCCTTCTTTATAAACTCAGAGCAGCTTGGCCCTATAAATCCCCTTTCCCCCCATCCCAAGTCCCTACCCAAACAGATCAGCCCACTGCACCCACAAGTGTCCCTCTCTCCCTCAGGAGAGGATGATGAGAGAACATCTGTAAGACATGGTCTGTTCTAAGTCATGCCATTTAATGAAAGTCACTCAGATACTACTGTGATGAGGGGTCTATAAGAACTTATAGAGAATAGAATAGATCCAGAGCCAGATTCCCAAGTTCCCAAAATCCAGTGCTGTTTAGATCTGGAGTTTGTAGCTGAGCAGTGCTGCCAGCTATCAGCGATTTTATTGTGATATTTGGTATTTGTCTTAGAGCCCCAGCTCCTGAAGTCATGTGATAATCCGATTGCGTTAGAACCGCAGCAGTCATGTAAAAAATAAAGTCAGTTTCTAACCTTTGTGGTTGCAGAGAAAAACATGAAAATGTGAAACCTAAAGGCTCAAAACCCAGAATGCAGATGAAAAGAACTCAGGCTTTATTACTTTTTAAATAGCCTCGGGTTTGGGGGTGGGGTGTGTGTGTGTGTTTGGATATGCTGTTCTGGGTCGACCCATTAAACAGGAAAGAGAACTCTGAACCTTGATTCAGAATCAGAGCAACTCCCAGATCTCTGCAGGGGATGGAAAGGGATGGAATGTGCTACTGATGGGTACTGGTCTCTCTCTCCAAAAGAAGCAGAGATCTCGTGTTCACACAAATAATTCTGGCAATAAAATGGGGGAAGACAAAGAGAGACTCCATAAACAATTATTGATGTTCTAATGGTTATTCATCATGATTTTGAAAGATGAATTAGCCCTCACTACAGCCCTGTGTTGTAGGGGTACATTATACTTTCAAAGAGCAGGACTTTTGGGCTCCATTTTCAAGTGTTCTGCACCCACACCTGAGCTCTGGGTTTCAGACGAACTCAGCTCCCATTTAAATATCTAACTAAGGCCCAAGAGTTTCAAAGCCACTCAGCACTCCAGCAGTTCCCAACATGATACTGGGCAGATTTGTCCTATGTGCTGGGCTCTTTCGTAGATCTGACCACATAGTTTGGTGGCTATGTGGGAGCGCTTCTGAAAATCTGATCACTGACAGGCCAGGCCTGTCTACATAAATCTTTCTAATTACAGTTCAGTGAAGGGTTTGTGTGTGGGGACTGGAATACCCCACCACAGCCTCAGTTAATAATAGCCCAGGCTGGCCCAATGGGGCGTCGGATCATTACATAGCTCATTGAATGAAACTGGCTGTGGTCCTCTTTGTGTTGTGAAATATTTTTTTTTGGCTCAGGAGGCTGGGAAAACCACCTCCATTGGGTGAAAGATGCAAAACAAAGCTGATGATTAAAGCAGAGTACCCTCCCCCGCCCTGGTATAAGACAGGGCGAGTGTGTGATCCTGTCCTAGGAGGGCAGCGTTTGCATGAAATGCCCCACCCTGTTAGCTGTTGCTGATCCTGCTGAGTCAGGGTGAAGGGGGTCCTGGGAGACAAAGGTCCGCCATAACAGACCACAATGTATTGCCATGGAGAATTGAGTCTTCCGGCCTGCAGCTACTCACCAAGCCGACTCTAACAAGCAGCGTTAGGGCTGGCAGGGGCCCACTCGGGCCTATCTGAACTTAGGGCTGGGACAAGCCATTTTATAACCAGCTTGAAAATCACCAGGTCCCAGCTAAAGACTCGTGGGGTTAACATAAAACTGGAGGCTTCGACCTGCACTTGATGGGGGCAGAGCACCAGGATTCATTTTATTGCACCGGGAGTCTTAGGGTTTGTCTTTATGGCAAAGTTCACAAGCTATAGATCGAGGGCTGCCCCTGACTTGAGTCCTGTCTACATACAAAAACCCTTCTCTCAAGGGAGGTGGTGCTTTACTCAGGTCCACAGGCCCAAGAACTGTAAGGGACTGGGGTGTAGCTGGTCAGGCCTAGTGGTCACAGCTGCTCTTGTGTCCACAAGTCAAGGACGGCCCTGAGGCGGTGGTGAGTGGGCAGGGATCAGAGTAATCACTAAAGCTGGAGGCAAGAGGCAAGGTCAAGGTCAAGGTCAGGCTGGGGTCAGAGGCTGGAGAGCAGCAAGTGAGGTGAGGTCTGGAGTCACAGAAAGCCAGAAGTCATCATGGTCACCCAGACAATGTCTTACGGCAGCCTCCAGGGTTATATAGTGAACATGGGCCAACCCAAAGGCCACAGGGTGCTGCTGTTGCTCTGGACTGTTTGAGACAATGCTGGCATGTGGAGTTAGGATCTCACTGATATTATAGCCTTAAAGTCTGTGATTAAAAGGTGAATAAACTGGGGGGAGGAGGGGCACGTTGATAAACAGGTTTTCTCCAGACAAAGGGAAGAGGTCAGCACCTCAGACCAGGTGTGGACAAATTCAATGGGCTATTCCTTCGTATGAGAGGTTTCAGGAAGAGAGCATTTGCATTGTAATAATCATCAGCTGTGGGGAAGACAACATGGAGTCTGCACCAGAGAGCATGGCATCCACCCCCAGCAGGAAAGCGAACTTGATCTGGGGATGCATTTCAGAAGAATACATTGCAAAGGTTTACTGGATTATAAAGAGAGCATGAGGGAACCCTTAAGTTAGCCTTCAGTCTAGGAAATGAGGAAAACCAGCACCTTGGACAATCCTGGCTAAGAGTGATCCAGCTATTGCTGGGAAGGGGAGATTGGTGAGGAAACGACCTTGAAGAAAGACTGCGTTTTGTTAAGGCACTTGTATTTAGCTATTAGAAAGCATTGTTTACTTTTGTTTGCTTGCAACCATTTCTACCTTTATCCGTCCCTGCTACTTGGTGTCACTTCCCCTGTATCTTTTTGTTAATAAACTCATTTTATTTCTGTTGTAAAACGTGCTGTGTTTGAAGGGGAGGGCATGTTTGCCCCAGTTAAGTTAACAGGCTGTAGACTCTTTAAAAGAGCAGCAAACTTAAGATCTTTGGTGAACGAACAGTGATGGGGCTGTGCATGGCAGAGAACCGTCTCTGAGGAACTCGGGGGTTGGAGTTGACTAATTGTTACCTGCGTGGCAAGGTTTGGGAGAGCCTTGAGGAGTTGGCTGGTGAGGAAGACAGACTGGTGGGGCAGGGAGCTGACACGAGGTTTAACCTCCCGCAGAGTTCACTCTTGCTGAGACAGGAAGGACACACCGCAGCTCACAGCTCTCAGTGTCTCCAGACCTCCTTTGTAAAGCGCTTTGAGATCTTCTGATGAAAAATGCTAGGAAAGAGTTAGGTTTTATTATTATTAGTGATCCCCTAAAGTGCAATGTTCTGGGGAGCTTTTAAGGGCCTGAAATCTTCACTCATATTGAGAAGCACCTTACTTAGTGAGTGGTCTGACTGATTTATTACTATTAATTATTATTATTGTAGTCACACCTAAAGACAACAACCAGGTCAGAGCCCCCTGCGCTGTAGAAATATATAATACATGACAATTCCCACCTCAAAGAGCTTACAATTAACACTGCTTGGGAAATGACTTTCCCCCATGAAAATTTTGGCAAAAATTATTCCCCCCCACCCATTTTCATAAAGAACTGTCTTTAAGATTCATCATCCAAAAATAAACAGGGTCAAAATATCAGTTGCCAAAAATTAGAGATTTTTCAGTTTTCGGGGTTAACTTTTTATGTCAAAAACACAGAAAACGGCCAGCAAAAATTTTGGTTTTGTCAGAAAGCCATTTTTTGTAGCAAAAAATGGTTTTGGGGGAACATTTGCTCTCTGCCCTCTTTACAATCAAAAAGAAAAGATCTAAAGAGGTGGATGGGACACATAATTGGGCTGGACGAGATGGAGAACAGAAGAACAAATCAATATCATCCGATGTGCACAGTTCCTAGTCAGCCAGTAGTAAGATGGTACTCAGCATGAATAAAGGTATCAGTATCTTGCCTTCTAGTGTTTGTTTGTCTTGGAAAAAGTAAAAGACACATCTCCAACACCTGGACACCCGCTGACTAATTGCAAGTCCCTGGTCTAAGTCATGTAGGCTGTAGAGCATCTAAATAAAAACCTTACAACTACAGCTGGTCAGAAAAAATTCAGTGAAACAGTTTTCCATTGGAAAATGCCTTTTGAAGAAACACATTTTTCATGAAATCATCAATTTGAATGAAATTTCATTTAGAAAAATAAAAGATGGAAACATTTTCTTTTTTTGAACAGGCCAAAACATCCCCTTCTGATATTTTTGGAATGAAAAGTTTCAATATTTTTATTTCTAAATGACTTTTTGTTTCAAAATTTACTTTTTTTTATATAAAAAAAATTAAAAGAGTCAAACCTGAAATGAAATGTAGTCATTTATTGAAATTAAACACTTTGTTTGACCCAAAATGAAATTTTGTTAGAATTTCATTTCATGAAAAATCTTAGGTTTAAGGACGATTTTTTTTTCAAAATCTCAAAATTTTTTGTGGGATGGAAAATCCATTTTCCGATCAACTCTAGTTACAGTGAATTTGTTAACACGGACAAAACAACTTTCCCCCCTAATCTTATCCTCAGAAATGGTTGAGCCAATTTTGCTGAAAACTTTCAAAAGAAATTCATCATGAAGCAGATACCCAGCTTGGGAATTTGACCGTGAACAGATAAAGTTTGGCAAAGTTACAAGTAGGCTTGGCTGAATTCAATTTTTATGTATAATTTTTGAGATATAACAGTTTATTTAATTTTTTTAAAATTTCATTACTTTAAATTTTCACAGTTGCACAAAATTCTGGGGGTTTAAGCTTTTTTTTTTGTATTTTTATCAACTTAAAATTTCACAGTTGTGAAAAATTATGGAGGCCAAGAGAATAATTATTACAGTAGACACTGAGATTCAAAAAAGTTAAAGCTTTATAACTGTTAAAACACAAGCTGTCAACATCACATGTCAAAATATACAAAGTAAATATCCTTAAATCAAATTCTAATAAGGTCTCAAGTGGCATTTTTCATACTTTGCCTATCTGTACATTTTGGTTATCATGGATGGAAATATTCTTTGTCGGGGTGTGTGTGTCTGGTGAAATCGACGTTTACTGACATTTACCAGTAAAAATCCAATCCTTCAGAAACTCGTTACAAGCAACTGAAACCAGGGTCTTGCAATAGGAAGTGTTACACAATCTTAGCAATAGTCATCACTCCCTATATGATCTATTTTGTGTCTTTAATTACTGGCTCTTTAAGGACCGGATTCTGATACCTTTACTTCTGTTGAGTAGAATCTCACTGCAGGAGGTCCCACCATTTGTGGAGTTAGGTACTACTGAAAGCATCAGTATCTCGCTTTAAGTGAACTGTCAGTTAACAATATAACCACCTGCTGACGAGGAAGCTATATAGGGGACCCCTGAACACTGTACTGAGCAGATCTGAGTTCTGCACTCTAGCAGCAAGTATTAAATAAGTGTCTTTTTGGTCTAATACAACATACTGCACAAAGTCTTTGCAGCTTTTCAGAGCACGACTTCATACAAGTTATGGCCTTAGAGGCCCGGATCCAGGCCGTGTGGAGGTTTCACAGGGGGGCGTGTTCTTTGGCACCTAGCTATTCAGAGACCTATCAGCACCCAGATCTCCGTCTCTGCACGCAGATAGCATCTGGGGCAAACCATAGTCACATGCACTCCCATGTTTTTAATCGCAGTCTAATTTCCTGCCCTGAGCCAACCCCAAATCTACCGCAGAGCTCTCTGAAAGGAACCACCTCAGCCAGCCAAGAAGATGAGACCTGTGCCTGCTCTAAAAGCAAGCCCAGAGAGAGGGAGGGAGGGAAGCACGGAACAGGCCGAGCCCAACTCCACGTTCAGAGCCCCGCGCACAACCTGGCCTGCTTCAGCCACTCCCCGGGCAGGAAGCTGACAGAGATAATCTATTTCTAATGAGCCTGCATTGCTAAGTGGCCTTTTATTAGACCAAATGGAGGCCTGAGTCGCCTTCCCCCCCCTGCACGTCCTCCTCTATTAAAGTGAAATATGGGTTTAATATAATCACACCTGGTGGAAGTGCTTTCTCTATGGCCCAATCCTGCATGCCTGCCTGGACAGACTAAACTCCCACAGCGGTCTCAGGGAGCTACTCAGCACTCAGCAGGGTAGGGCCTTGAACTACGCTACAGTAGATGCCTCTAGCCCCAGTGTTTACAGCGGCTTTCTACTGCTGTACTCTGGGGAGAGGGGGGCATCTGGGAACATTTCGCTGGGTCAGGTATGATGTAAAGCCAGCAACAAGAAAAAAGATTCCGCAATAAAGTCATGTCGAGGGACTGATTTCTTCCTGTGCTGGTTTCATGTTAAGTTTTTTTCAAAAAAAGCAGCTTTTTTGTTTATTCTTTAAGATTTAGTGCTTACAAAAAATGCCAGGTTAGCAGACTAGGGCTTTTGGAAAAAGGTTGAAGGATTTAGAGATTCCAAGGCCAGAAGAGACCATTGTGATAATCTATTCTGACCTCCTGGGTAACAGGCCAGAGAACTTCCCGGACATAATCCCTAGAGCAGAGCTTCTAGAAAAACATCCTATCTTGAGTTAAAAACTGCCAGTGATGACGAATCCACCGCTACCCTTGGTAAATTGTTCCAATGGTTAGTTATTCTCACTTTTAAAAAAAATTATGCCTTATTTCCCATCTGAATATGTCTAGCTTTAACTTCCAGCCATAAGATCATATTAATTCCAAAGAGATTTCTAGAGCCAGTGGGAAAAAATGCCAATTAGTTTTTGCAGGGAATTTAGAAAAAAAAAATTTTAATGAAATATCTTGCAATTTTTTAAAATGAAAATTGAAACAGAAACTCTAGACTTATTTGCAAAAAGAAAAGAAGGACTTGTGGCACCTTAGAGACTAACAAATTTATTTGAGCATAAACTTTCGTGAGCTATAGCTCACTTCATCTGATGCATTCAGTGGAAAATACATATGTATATAAATCTCCCCACTGTATTTTCCACTGAATGCATCCAATGAAGTGAGCTGTAGCTCACGAAAGCTTATGCTCAAATAAATTTGTTAGTCTCTAAGGTGCCACAAGTCCTCCTTTTCTCTTTCCGGATACAGACTAACACAGCTGCTACTCTGAAACTAGACTTTTTTGGTTTGTGAAACCCCGAAAAATACTGAATGTCCCTTTTTGAAAAACTAGAAAATGTCAAATGAAATGGAAGTAGAAAACGGCCCATTGTCTGTCCGAAGAAAGGCTTGATGGAATTGGCTCTAGTGATCTGGGCATCTAAACCTCCTAAGGCCTTTTTGAAAAGCTACCCTAAAGTCTCTCATTTATTCCTAAAGCATGAGCATCTGGCACTGCTTTTCTCCCTGCTGTTCCACTAACAGGAACGGTATCCTGACCTTGGACCAGCCCTGCTCTGGGGCGCAATTGGGACCTCAATCTCTTTGGCCTTCCATTTGTTGGCATGATTGCCAAGTCACTGTTGTTGGTCCAATGTGAGTAGCTGCCCAGTAACAATAGGACAGCTTCCCAGCAGAGGAGAAATTAGTGATGCAGAGTTTTGTAATGTACTTTCTTTACACACACACACACCACTCCTGAACCAAGACGGTGAAGCAGAGTGCAGGTTGAAACCTTATTTCAGGATTCTAAGTCCAATTCCCAATGCCCAGTTCTAGGGTCAGAGACCTAGACAGCATAAACTCTCCTGCTGCTTGCATAGCTTCCTCTGCTCAGAATATCATATCATCAAAAACTTTCTTCAAAGACTAAAAACTTGCTTGTACTCCAAGAAAAAACAATTAGAAGATTCAGTGTAAGAGTGCCATCTGGTGACGACTGCCATAACAATATTATCCACATGCTGCCTTCTTTAATATTGTCTGCCTATAAAAACAGTTGATCAACTGAAAACTGACCTTGCAGGTTTCTAAGAACCTTAACAGAGTTAGCCTGAATGCTTTCAAACCCTGCTTGTTACCTTTGGCGCTTGCATTCCCCAAGGATGTGGGTGGCTTAAAAATATTAGCGATAGATAGATAGTGCTTGGGAAAAGAGGGGAGAGGAGGAATTACAAATATTTTTGAAGAAAAAAAATCTTGATGGTTTTTAATTCCAAAGCTCATTTTGAAGAAATTTTGAAATGTAAAAGCTTCTAACCAATTCTATAGTTGGCCAAATGTATATATCTGGGGAAAATTCATGAAGAGTTCATTTAAAAAAAAGATTTCCCCCACAAGTTCTGAAATTTCAAATTTCTAAAATTTATTCAAAACATTTTGAACAGCCCTTGTAAAGTAGGGATCTATGCTCACACAGCAACTGCCATTTGGGGTTTCTACCTTTTCAGCTAAGACTCTCCCTTGCTTTGCCAGTATGCAATTGCACAAAGAGACCCACCTGTGAAATCTATCAATTTCAACCTTAAAGCTTTTTTTATTTTTGAAGGTCTTTTTAGAACAATCCCTGGGTGACTCAGAGCTAGCTCCTTGGCTGGTGTAGCCAATTACCACCTCTGTATTTAATACTCATATGGAGCTCATAACCCATTTTTATAGTTGGGGAAACCGAGGCACAGAGTGGTGAAGTGACTTGCCCAAGGCCATGCAGCAGCTGAGCTGGGAAGAGAACTAATATCTCCCAAGTCCTGTGCTCTAGCCAGTAGGTCACAATGCCTCCTATCTGCCATGATCACCTGTACCCCACACCGCCTTTATCACCTTCTCTTTCAATCTATCCTCCAAGTAAATGGACCTATTGTTTGTGTGTTTGTATTTGAAGGTGTCCTTTAATTATATGGTATTGCATCCCCTCCATTGTTACATATATTGTACTGCATTTTGATTGGGTTATTATTATATACATTGCAGTAGTACTCAAGAGGCCCCCATTGTGTTAGGAGCTATACCAACCCAGAGGAAGAAGATAGCCATTTGGGGTTGGAACTAACATCTAGGTAAAGCATTTCACTCTAGGGGAGGGGGTAACACAGAAACTTAACTGCTAATATTTGTATGTTATTCATGAGCCCATCACAACCACCACATCCAGCCAGCTCAGGAGAGGTCGGGACCAGCTGTCCCAGATCCTGAATTGTTTCTTGACCCAAGTTCTGTCTGTTCAATAGACCACGGAGAAGGCAGTTGGCGTCATGCCTCGCAGAGAGCGATAAGGATTCCATTCAGTGCCTGCAACCTTTCAACAGAAATGTACAACGAGACAGGACTGCGGCAGTCAAAGGGCTGCATATACAGGCAGGTTGAGGGTGATATATGGCCTAGGCCGGGTGTCTGATTCTGTTTGCAGAATCTTTGAAAGCTAAAGGATTCTCTCCATTTTCAGCACATCTCCTAGCCAAAGAGAGGGGTCTCAGTCTCCCGCTACAGAGGTGGGCATAGCCATAAATAGAGCCACAGGTACCGCAGAGGGAAGGGAAGGTTGGTGATGGTGTTAGGACTACTGGCTGAGCTGTAGAAGATATCATTTTTCATAGATTAATAGACTAGTAGATTCCAAGGCCAGAAGGGACCACTGTGATCCTCTAGTCTGACCGTCCCCTCCTCCTCCCCGCCCCATAACAGAAGCCAGAGAACTGCCCCCCAGATAATTCCTAGAGCAGAGCTTTGAGAGAAAAGTCCAATCTGGATTTGGAAAATTGTCAGTGATGGAGAATCCACCACCACCATTCTGGGTAAACTGTTCCAGTGGTTAATTACCCTCCCTATTACACCTTATTTCTAGTGGATGAATGTGTCTAGCTTCAACTTCCAGCCACTGCATCGTGTTAGACCCTTCTCTGCTAGACTGAAGAGACCATTATTAAATACTTGTTCCCCACATAAGTACTTTCAGACTAATCAAGTCACCCCTTCACCTTCTCTTTATTAAACTAAGTAGATTGAGCTCCTTAACTGTATCACTATTAAGGCATGTTTTCTAACCCTTTAATCATTCCCATAGCTCTTCTCTGAACCCTCACCAATTTATCAACATCCTTCTTGAATTGTGGGCACCAGACCTGGACACAGGATTCCAATAGTGGTCACACCAGTGCCAAATACAGAGGAAAAATAACCTCTCGACTCCTATCTGAGATTCAGCTGTTTATGAGGGTTATTGCATGAGCCTGTTTGGCCACAGCATCACACTGGGAGCTCACCACGACCCCCAAATCTCTTTCAGAGCCACTGCTTCCCAGGATAATGTACCCTATCCTGTATCATCTACCTTCTTTCTTCTTAGATGTATACATTTATATTAAACCATATTTTGTTTTCTTATGCCCAGTTTACCCGGCAATCCAAGTCAGTTCTTGCTTTTGCCAAAAATCTTCCTTTGTGTTCTTGGGCAAATCATTTAATTTCTCTCTTCCTTAATTCTCCATGTGTAAAATGCAGGAAATAATCTTTCATCTCTCCACCCTTTGCTTGCCTCATGGCAAAATCTTTGGGGCTGAGACTGTGTCTTATTCAATGTTCGGGCAGTGCCTAGCACAATGCATCTGCAATCTCATTTGGGAACTCCAGGCATTAGTGTAATAGAAAATAATAATCGTATTGCTCTATTCTTGACAGAGATTGCAAGTGGGGCTTGGTAGAATATAAATCAAGATCTTGATTAGGGGCCCTCAGCCATTTAGTTTGCCCTGCTAGCTCCATTGCTCTCTGTTCCAGACCTGGTAAATTACTGGAGATTTGACAGTGAATTTGCATCCCTGGTCTTTCCTCAGTCTCCTGCCTGAAAATTCACACATTCACTCAACACACTCCGGTGCTCATACTGGCATATGTGCCCATGGGGACAGACTGTGGCTTTGTCTTGGTGCACGCATGACAAAGATACGCAGACATGAAACCAGGGAGGCACATACATGAAGAATCTCACAGCTTCACATACACAGAGACCCCCACCATGTTCGACTTCACGGGATATCTTTATGTTGAAGCACTGGGCATCATAGCCTTTTATTCATGCATGAGTAACATTTGTCCCTAGTCAGAGGACCAGCTTAAAACCAACGTACACCCTATTTTGAGGGTCTAAATGGTGCAGAGCCCTTGTACCAGTGTGCATAGGGATGAATTTCACCCTATACTGGGGGCTTTGGGGCAAGACCGCATGTCTTTGTCATGCCTGCACCATGCACTGAAGTCAATGGAAATACTCCGATTGGGTGAGCCCAGCCCCGAGCCAGGAGTAACTAGTTTGAAGGGAAGGATCAAACCTAGTATCTTTGCATCAGTGACTTCCATAATTTATACCACACACTGATCACTGACTTGTATTTGAAGCTGGAAAGTGGCTGGGGATAAAGCTTGGATGAAAAGTGAGAGACAGTGTTATCCAGTGGATAGAGCAGTACTCCTGGGAGCCAAAAACCTCGGTTCCATTCCTAGCGCTGACCCTTTGCCTCTGTTTCCCCTCCCCATCTATTTAGACTAGAAGCTCTTTGAGACAGGGGCTTTCTCTTACTATAAGTAATTACAGTGCCTGTTCTAATGGGACCTGGATCTCATTTAGGGACTATAAGCATGATTGTAATACACATCATGATATACAGAATATTAGACTGCACTGGCTTTTAAAAACTGACTGCAGTGGCTTAGTTTCTTTATTTTCTATAGGGAAAAGGGTGAATTAACAGTACAATCCTTTTACATCAAGAATTAAATGCCTCATTCGGTAGATAAAATGTGCAGAAAGCCCAAGCCAGTCACTTGTTAGGATTCAAAAATAAGAAACAAATGTTGAATTGTACAGTCTAAAGTTCAGAGCAGGGGAAAATCTACAAATCTCTCGTCAGTCTGGGATTTTTTGTTTATCGTTGCAGCTAATCCTACTCTTGGGTCTCCCCTGCCCAGTCTTGAAAGAAAGATAAATGAGGTGCGTCCGAGGCTCACCTGATTAACTTGGCTAATCCACCAATTTCTCTCTCTTTTCCAAGGCCAGTTTGGAAGGGAGGTTGTGGAATTTATGAATACAAACTGTGCAGTCACAGGCTCATAAAGCAGAATGAGGCACTTAGTGGAGAGTGTGAGTGCGAGAAAGCGTGTGTGCATCAGATGCACAAGCAGGAGTGTGTCAGCACACCAATGGTGAGTGCAAGCCAGTACACACGCAGATCTGTGTGAGACATAGGAGGAGCGCGAATGCAATGGCCCCCTAATGAATGCAACCAGGCGCAAACCCACTGAAAACATCAAAGAGGTGAATTGGCCTGAGATGGCATCTTGCAGCAGCCTCAGCTATTGCAACTGGCCAGGCTGAGGGAAGAGTGATGATGTTTGAGTTAAACCCACCTGCAGGGCAGTCTGGCTTCCGACTGCAGTGGTGCAATGTCAGGGTGCGAAGTGGCAGATTCTCCATTGCCCTGCGCCTTCTGTCATCATTTTCACCAGTGAACAGTGGGTGTGAATTGTCACCATGCTGCTTTAATAGTGTTTCACACTCAGTCTGCACTAGTGCAAGTGACTGCACAAGGCGCAGGGCAACTGAGCACCTGGCTCAAGGGCTTTGGAGCCCAATCTCTCTGTGAGAGAGTCACAATCTGGTCCCGACTCCTCTGCCAGCCCTTTCTCTGGTGCAGATTGCTTCCCACCGTGGGTCAGCAGCCCCAGGGCACAAGACGGCAGGTTTGGAGAGTGGATAGAGTCAAGGCTCTGCTCACTTCCTACCCCTGCCTGTCTACCAGTCCCACAGCTGCTCTGGTCAGTCCTTGTGCAGGGTCCAGGGATATGGTCAGCCTGCAGAGAGGAGCAAGGGGCTCCCCGTGTCCCTTGCTCCCCTGCTTGGCTGTCCAGCAGGACTCCCATCTGAACCCTCTAAGTCTATACGTAACTATTTCCAAGCCTGGCGGGCACTGGTCATTGGAGTTTTCAAATTTTAGATGAATTATTTTCACCAAAGATATTGATTTTTTTCACACCAAAAATTGCCTCCATTTTTGCACCAGGTCTGAAAAGCATCATCACTTGGGGGATCTTCCCTTAAAACATGGCCCAAGATCTCCCATCATGGCTCAGGACCCCACTGCGATAAGTGCTGTACAAACACACTCTCTGGCTCATAGGTGAAATTGGCTCTCTTATTCCTGGGGACTGACAGACAATGGAATTTTTCCTGTTTAACATAACCAAAGATACCATCTGTAGTCATATAGCTCTCCAGGTAGCATTAGGCACTGGACAGGACACTGGACTGGGGCTCAGGATTCTTGGGTTCTATTCTCAGCTCTGTTGTACGACCGTGGGCAGACGACTTCCTCTCTTTGAGCCTCTGTGTCCCCTCCTACTCTTTGTCAGTCTCATCTAGTTAGAATGTAGGCGGTATGGGGCAGGGGATGTCTTTTACTACGGGTACAGCGCCCTGCACTCTGGGTCTCGTTCACCCTCAGTGCTGTTGCAATACAGGGTAGTAATCACCTTTTGAAATTTGCAATACCATACAAGATTAGTGTTGCTGAACAGCTCCAAAGCACTTAAAATCCATGACTGCCCTCGGGGTAAAACGCCCTACCACAGCCCCAAACCAGGGAAAAATGGTCAGAGCAGAAGGGGACCAAAGCATCATCATTGGTTTGAGAACAGCAGGCCCCACTGAAGCCATACAGCAACCAGCCTCTGACCATATGCTGTTGCTGCCTACATTCCTCTCCTCCAAGACTTTCTGGTGACAGCTCTGGGAACTTTTCACAATAGGAATGCGCTCCAAGCCTCCGCGTGTGTAAAGTTGTCAGCTGGAGCAGTAGCACCATGGGGGATCCCAGCACACAGCTCTGTGCAATCTTGGCTCCGGGAGGAAAATTCCAGCTTGATCCCATCCCGGCAGTTTGTTTGCATTGCAATTTATGAAGCTACGTCAAAGTGAGATCAAGAGGCTCTGTGAGGGATCAAGCCAAACCCCATGTGTCCATATCCTAGTGGGCTGAGATCTCTGGAGGGGACTCTAATCCCAGTCCAGGGCCTCCTGCTGGCCCCAATCTAACTCCAGCTCGGGTCCACCTGACAGCCAAATCCTAAACCTAGACTGGAACCCCTGCTGGCCCCAACCCTAACCTGGGACCCCCTGCAGGCCCCAAGCCTAACCCTAAGCCTCCAGGTCGCTAGCTACCCAAAACCCCAATATAGTGCTGGCAGGTGGAAGCACTGTTGTTGTTTGGATAAAAAACGTAGTCAAGTTCCTGACCTTCTTGTGCTTTTGAAAGGCCCCATGTCTACAAGATATGCCTGCATAAATAGCATTGTGATACCCCTATAGGCCAGCCTTGCTCCAGGCCTGACGCATAGATTTGTACGACTCGTGAAATTATTTTCTTGGTTTTTCTCCTTTAATCCTGTCTCTTCTCTTCTTTTCTGTACACAAATTATTTTCTTGCAGATTAAGGAAAACAAAAAGTCTCAAAGTAAGGCTACCAGGAGAGAGAGAGAGAGCGCGTGCAGCATGCGTGTCCCCTCTGCAACATGCTGTACCAGCTCTGGCTCATGAAACAGCTGCCCCTGCAGGCAGGCAGGTATCTTGGAAATTTAAAGGGACAATTAAAAGAAAACAAAATCATTGCTGTAAACAAAACATTTCCATGCATTTTCTTTTTCATCATGCTTCATCTTCTCTCCTCTTGTTTTTTATTGTTTACCCTGCCAGTTAAAAGGTTTTTATTGTCAGTTTCCTTTACAAGCAGTGGCCTATTTGGGGATGTAACAGAAAAGGACAAATGTTGATTAATTTTCAGTTGAACTCAGTGAATGCTTTGTCTTTCCTTATATTTCATTATTTCTTAAATAAAAAGCAAAGCAAAGTTTTTAAGGAAAAGACTCTTTGGTACTTTTTTTCTTCCTCAAGAGATGGGTTTGTCTTGCTAAGACCCAATGTCTTGGCCAAATTCCACTGTGGTTTATTATTTTCTATCTACCTACAATTCTCTGAGATTTCCGGTTGGAGCTAGGCTTCAACTTCACCCTTTGCCCTGAAATGTCGCTGCTGTGCTGTTATACAGCTAAATGCTCCACTCCAGAGGGGGCTACAGCAGTGGGTGAAATTTCACCTGTGAATGCAGGTAACTGCAGGTGGCTTCTCTTGATGATATCGTCACTGAGCTCACTGAGTGAGATAGGCAACTGAGACAGGTGGGAGGATAGTGAGAAGCAAATGGAAAAGACCCTGGCAGTGAGTCAAGGCTAAAATGAACCAGGAGTCCTTTCTGCTTGGGATTTACAGCTAGATCTCTTGAAGACCATAATCCCTATGTTGACTGACTTCCAACTATAGTCTGACTGCAGCTAGAAGAGCCATCATCCACCTTCTAAACGCTTGCCTTTCCCTCCCCAAGTGCATCCTATCAACCCACAGAAAGATCAGAGGCTGCATGTAGTTTTTCCAGCTACATGCCTGCTTTGAAACCTAGTTTAGCAGCTTGATTTGTCTGAGGCCCAACAAGGTTAACAGTTAACTTAAGAGTAACCAATGGCTAAGGACAGATTGGAGTGGACCATGGTTATTTTTGCTTCACAGTTGTTTCCTGGAGCTTAAACATTTTGACACAGATTTTCAGAAAGTGTCTCTTATTTTAGGTGCCCAGTTTTAGACATCTAGTGGACAGTTTGCTGGCCCGGGACTCAGGACAGCTGGGTTCTATTCTATTCACCTGCTGGGAAACCTTGGGCTAGTCTCATCCCTGCTTCATGCCTCAGTTTCCCCATTTGTAAAATGGGGATAATTACACTGATCTCTTTTGTAAAGTGCTTGGCGCTCTACAGATGAAAAATGCTAGAAGTTATTGTTACCAGGGACCTTATTCTGATCTCAGTTTTATACTGATGTAACTCCACTTGGCTTGTGTTCCAATCTATATTGATTTTTATGCTGTGCTTATCACTCAAGTTCCACTGAGCTACCTAATTAACTCCAGTTTCAGAGAGAGTAAAAACTGACCCCAGGAATCTAATTTTCAGCCTTGCTGAGCAGCCACAATTCCACCTGAAGTCAATGGGAACAGTAGGTGCCCAGCACCTCTGAAAATCTGTCCCCAAGTGCTGGGTGCCCAAAAATCAATGTCATTTCTGAAGATTTGGGCCTCAGAATAATATTTTGTAAAAGACACCCCTTGCTCCCCAACTGCAGAGACAACCTTGTGCAGCTGGGCTTTACACATCCCATTTCTCATGCCCACTTGAAATGTTGCCCAAATAACTGGGAATGGAAAATTGCAGCTATGGTTTTAAAGGCTGCCTTTGAAAATTTGCTCCTTAATCTCTCTGCATTGACTTCTCTATCTGTGGAATGGGCATAATAAATAATACCAACCTACCTATGCTTTGGAGGATTAATTCATTAGGGCCTGAACCATCACCCATCAAAGTTGATGGCAAAATGCTCATTGACATCCGCAAAAAGAAAAGGAGGACTTGTGGCACCTTAGAGACTAACCAATTTATTTGAGCATCAGCTTTCGTGAGCTACAGTGTGAGCTCTAAGGTTAGTCTCTAAGGTGCCACAAGTCCTCCTTTTCTTTTTATGAATACAGACTAACACGGCTGTTACTCTGAAAATTGACATCAGTGGGAGCCAGGGGTTTTCACCAAAAGTTTTAAATCCACCCCGTGCACAGGATGATGCATCACTTACATCACCCAAGGATGAATTTCACACTAGATTAGTACCTGGCAGCAGCAAATGGATTTACTGAATACAAAGAAGCCAGCATGGACTGATGACCTCCACCAGCTAGGAGTTCCACAGGTTAATGTTAGACCGCATACGGGGCATTGGAGCCCAGAATGATAACAGATACAGGCATGCTGTCACTCTGGGATCCTGTAAAGGCAGAGTGTATCAATGTCAGTGTTAGAGTTTGTCACCCACACAACATTCAATTCTCATAGGAAAGAGATACAGCCTCATTTCTCTTAGAAACAGAAGGGGAGGGGGAAATATGCTAACCCTGGCCTGGGTATTGTCAACCTTCTGATAAATTGCATCTTGGAAATAAAAGTGGATTAACTCTAGTTCCCAGGGTGGAAAAGGCCCACGAGTTATTATTATCCAGACTATCGACTGTACCACCTCCTCCTACGCAGCTGACTCCGCCTGGCATATTCCACCTCAGCTAACAACCCTTATGAAAAGGAAGGAGGATTGTGCTGACTCCAGCCACTTTGATTTATCTGAACTGCTGGCATCCTGCAGCCAGCCGTCTTGTGCGGATGAAGGGCCCGATCCTGCCTGGACCACATGCCTGCTACCCAGGGCAGATTCCCATTGACTTCCAAGGAACAAAACTGGCTTGGAAGTCGAGTGAGTGGCATGCATCCTGCAGGAGCTGGGTGGGCAGAAAGGGGGGGGGGGGCTTTGAATTTTGCCTGGGGAGCAGGGCATTGTGGGCCCACTGGGGCAGGACCCATTCTGCCTTCACACAAGGAGGGCTCTGCACCTACCCAGGACTGGGCTCTCTGCTTCTATGCAGAAGAGGGGGTGCTCTCTGAACCCCTATAGGGCCCTGCCCCCAGCAGGAGAGGAGTGCTCAGTGTTACACACATTGATTCTCCTGGCCTTGGAGTTGGGCAGCCAATGGGGGAGCACAGGGAGTGACCCCTGCGAGGACTGGGGCGGGGGGCGGGATGGGTAGCATCGAACATTTTTATTACTGGGGGAGAAGAAAGCTAGCTCCAGCAGAGAGAAGCCTTGTCTCTTCTTATGTTTTACTTCCCTCCCCAGGCGCCTCTACTCTCCTTGCAGACAATATATTTCCAACGCCCAAGCTCTCAGGTTCTTTATTCTCATTCACTCCCTCCCCCGCTCTTCTTCTCCCCCCCCCCCCCGCCCCCCAGCACCCCCATCTGTTTTCTGTTAGGAGTTCATTTTGGGAGCGCGAGGCTGGCAGAGCTTGGAGTTCAGACCCCCTCGAGTGATGAGAGCGCTGGGCTGCTGACGCTGGGCTCTGCGCAGCCCCCGCTGCTCTAACCCTTCCCCGTGCCCCGCTCGCCCCCGTGCAACAAGACGCCGCCTGGCACATCTGCTTTCAATTGCATGTTCATTTGTCCAGTGCTGGGAAAAAAGGGAAGCTTTACTGCAGCTCGGAGTCTTAAAGGCACAGCGCATGGAAAAACCAAACAACTGCCTTGTCTCCCAAGGACAACCTGAGATGTGGCCTAGACTTAAAAGTATCCCTGCCCTTGGGGCTGACTCCTGACCCAGGAATTTCTGATACAGCAGGATTTCCACTAGTTACACTGCCTGGTCGCTAGCAGCCTTCTCACTGTAGGCCGGTTATCAGCTCCACAGATGCACTGCAGGCTGAACTGAATGGGTGTTCCCAGGTCCCCCAGCCTTCGCTTGATTGTCCAACGGCAAATCAGGTTCTTGCAAAAGAAATCTGTGCAAATTAGTGTTCACAGACCCGACTTTTTTTTTTTTTTTTTTTTTTTATTGCCCGAATATAAGGAACAGGAGATCTGTAAAATATAAGTGCTTACTCCATGGTACCACATGTTGCTTCAGCCAGCTTAGATAGAGTGGGCTAGCACCCATTCTAACAACCTCACCGACCAACGCCGGTCCGCATGCAATGGTGCATCATGTGAATCCATGGAGGCAGCAAAGAAGCAAACAGGCTCACTGTTAAATCAGCTTAGTATTATTTATTTGTATCGTGGTAGCCCCTATGAGCCCCAGTTATGGATCAGGACCCCCATTGTGCCACATGTTGTACAAACAGAACAAAGAGATGGTCCCTGCCCCAAAGAGCTTACAAATTAAGTCTGAGACACACAGGGATACAGACAGAGGAGCACAGGGAAACAATGGAGATAATATTGGTCATTGTGATAGGCATCAGTCAAAGCTCTCCTGGTGAAATCCATTCCTGTCCAGAGGGACCACACGTGTCCCTTTGTGCCACGTGAACCCTTAGACTGGGATTTTCAAAAAAGAACTCATTGGAATTAGGTGACTAAATGTCACTGAATGCCAACGGCTTTGTCTTCACCATGAAAAAAGGTGCGTTACTAACTTGAGGAAAAATCTTAGTGATGATAAGGCCGTTTGTAGCTTTCACACAAGTTAGCAGGTTGAGTTTGAGACTTAATTAACCTGCTAACTCATGTGAAAAATACAAACTGCCTTGTCTTCATAGAATGATAGAAATATAGGACTGGAAACGTCCTCAATAGGTCATCTAGTCCTGTTCCCTGCACTGAGGCAGGCCTAAGTATTATCTAGACCGTCCCTGACAGGTATTTGTCTAACCTGTTCTTAAAAACCTACAATGATGGGGATTCCACAACCTGCCTAGATAATTTGTTCCAGTGCTAAACTATCCTCACAGTCTGGAACTTTTCCCACTGTCTAACCTAACTCTTCCTTCCTGCAATTTAAGCCCATTGCTACTTGTCCTCTCCTCAGTGCTGAGGCGAACAATTCATCACCCTCCTCTTTATAACAATCTTCTATGCACTTGAAGACTGTTATGTCCCCCTTCAATCTTCTTCTCCAGACTAAGCAAACCCAGGTTTTTTTCCTATCTTGCCCCAAAGGTCATTTGTCCTTATTGAATTTCATCCTATTTATTTCAGACCATTTCTCCAGATTGTCAAAATTATTTCAAATTCTAATCCTGTCCTTCAAAGCACTTATAACCCCTCCCAGCTTGATATAATCCACCAACTTTGTAAGTGTACTCTCTATGTCAATATCCAAATCATTTATGAAGATATTGAATAGACCAAGCCCAGGACAGATCTGTGGGGTATCCCACTTGATATGCCTTTCCAGATTGATTGTGAACCATTGACAACTACTCTCTGAGAACGGTTTTCCAACCAGTTGCACACCCACCTTCTAGTAGGTTCATCTAGACAATATTTCCCTAGTTTGTTTATGAGAAACTCATGTGAGACACATTATCAGAAGTTTTACTAAAGTTGAGATATATCACAGTGACTGCTTCCCCCCATCCACAAGGCTTGTTACCCTGTCACGGAAGGATAGTGTGTTGGTTTGACATGATTTGTTCTTGACAAATCCATGCTGACTGTTACTTATCTTCTAGGTGCTTACAAATTGATTGATTATTTGCTCCATTACCTTTCCAGGTACTGAAGTTAAACTGACAGGTCTATAATTCTATGGGTAGTCCTTATTTCCCTTTTTATAAAAAAGGTCTTATTTTGCCCTTTTCTAGTCCTCTGGGCTCTCTCCTGTCCTCATGAGTTGTCAAAGATAATTGCTAATGGCTCAGAGATCTCTTCAGCCAGTCCCTTAAGTATTCAAGGATGTATTTCATCAGACCATGCCAATTTGAAGACATCTAACTTGTCCAAGTAATTTTTAACTTGTTCTTTCCCTAGTTTAACCTCAGATCCTACCCTGTTTGCGCTGATGTTTACTATGTTGGTTGTCCAATTGCTACAACCTTTGTGGTGAAAACTGAAACAAAAAGGCATTTAACACTTCAACCATTGCTATGTTTGCTGTTATTGTCTTCCTTCCTTAGACTGTGCCTCAAGTTAGTTAATTCAAGTTGAGAAAACACCTTTTTTCACAGTGAAGATAAGGCCAATGGTATTCAGATACCTAACTACCCAAAACTTAACTGGGGTAAAACCAAAGTTCTTTCAGTTAGTGATTTTGAACCTGCTGCAGGCTTTATCTTCGTAGTAGGTGACCACCTAGTCAAGATTTTCAGTGATTTCACTGACCTCAACTCTGTTGTTGATAACATGGGTGGCATTGAGAAAGAACTTGAAGCCTGCATTGCAAAAACATCTTCAGTAATGGGGCACCTGATCAAGAAAATTTTTCATGAAATGAGCACCCTGATAAGTAGACAGATGAAGCTGAGGATATATAAGTCTTTGGTGGACAGTACTCTTACCTTTGGGTCTTAAGCATGGCCCCTCACTGTCAAGATTGAAAAGAAGTTGGACACCATTCAGATGAAGCATCTCCAACTGATCAAAAACGTAAAATGGTACAAATTCAAGTCGAATGAAGTGATCTGTCTTTTAACTAAACAGGTCCCACTCTCTCAAACAGTCACTCTCTAAGGTGGCATGATTATCTGCTCCGAATGCCTTCCAGCTTCCCTGCAAGAATTGTCTCTAATTTTGATCTAACAGCAGCAGGATGAAAAACACCCTGGGAGACCTAAAGCACAATGGCTGGACGGCAGACAGACATTTCCCTCACAAGCACCCTATTCTCTAATGTGCCGTGTTTGTTTCAGGACAGAATACCTTGTAGAGGTCACCAGACATGTTATGCACCTCCACTTGCCAAATGACAGCATGAGAAGTAACCTAACTAACCATCTACCCTAGGGTTTGACTGCACTGTAAAGCTAACTCGAGTTATAACTCTAGGGTTGCCCCTAACTAAAGTCCTGTCCACACACAAAATACCTTCACGCAAGTGCATTGGTGCTTTTTACGCAAGTTGGCTAGCCCATCATGGGACACTGACTAAATCTTGAGTAAGCACAACTCATCATCTGCTAACACAACCACTCTGTAGTGAGGACTCAGGCTAACACCATGTGAGAGCTGCTAGTCCTCCTCCTTCCCACAATTCCCCCAGTGTGGCCAGAAAAGACAAACAAGTTCTCCCACAATTCACTGGAAAACAATTTGTGGACTGGATGATACCGAGGTGTCAGGGATTAGGATGGTTTAACTATGTACCACCGGGATGTGGATTTTTCACACCCCTAAGAGACATAGCTATGCCGATGTAATGTTTCAGTGTGGACCAGCCCTAACTTGAGGAGAATCCTGATCTAAAACCAATCAAAGCCAATGGGAACAAGACTCTGTTGGCTTCATTGGGGTTTGAATCAGGCTCTAAGGCAGGGATCATACAGAACAAACAGTGTGTGACGTGCTAATTAAAGACCGTCTCATGATGCCTGTGCACAAGAGCACAGTGCTAACGTTTGTCATTTCCCATGTTTCGCTTTGCAGACACAGCTTTCTCTTCATGTAGTTATTTGTACAGAATTTCTGTGGATTTTTAGGAAAAAAGAAGCAATTTCCTCAAATGCCATGATTTGCAAAACAGAAACAGAGTCCCTGCTGATTGCTTCTTGTCTTACTTACTATCTAGTGACAGGTTTCAGAGCAGCAGCCGTGTTAGTCTGTATTCGCAAAAAGCAAAGGAGGCCTTGTGGCATCTTAGAGACTAACCCATTTATTTGAGCATAAGCTTTCGTGAGCTACAGCTCACTTCATCGGATGCATTCAGTGGGGAAAAAAAATCTATCTAGTATAGATCACAAGTTGTTCTCCTGTGTTTATGTAACTTACTTGGCCCACTGCAGGATTTGGACTGTAACCTAAAAGCAGCATTCCCTACCACTTCAGGTAGGGAACTGAGTCGCATAGCTAGAAACAGTGGCTGATTCATGAAGTGCTTAAAGTTGCGGGGAGGGGGTCAGGGGTCACAGACAAAGTAAAGAAAAAAAATAAAAATCAAACTGGGTTGTTGAGGGTTACACTTTAAGCACCGTTTTACCCAAAGGTGCCATTAACAGATTGTGATAGACCTCCCCCCACTTTTTCAGACCACTTTAAGCACTGGATGCATGTGGACTAGTGGCCAGAGAGACACAAAGACCTAGAATCTCCTAGTATGGGTCACATTTGTACAGTGCCTAGCGCAAAGCAGCCACAATCATGAGAGGGGTCTTTGGACTGTACTGCAATACAAATAAGAAATAAAACTAACAACAAAAAATATGTACCCATCTTGGGGTTTTGTACAGCATCCTTCACTGAAGGAAGTAAGCACTGATACCACGGTGTCATGAGCTAACTCAAAAATTTACTGGTATCTCCACTATATCTAAACACCTGAGTGGTGATGCTCTGGGAGCATGGAAGTCCACTGCTATAAAGAAGGTCTTTCTCAAGATTAAAGATAAACATCATAAAACAAATTTGGGGCTGTATTTTTTCTATGATCCATGGGTAGATGCTCAGATAGAGTGGTGACAAGCATTGTAGAAATGCCTGCATTGAGCAGAAAGATAGAGCAACAGACCTTTCTGTGATCCTAGCTGGGAAGATTGGAGAAAACCCAACTGTCAAAACCAGCTGAAATAAAAGGACATGGGGGATATTCCATGCCAAGAGTTTATTGGAATGTACAGCACCTTTGTCACGGTGATTTTACAGGCCCTCTTAAAGGAGAACTGAAGATGTCTGGTCTGTCCTTTTCACTTGACCTTCTATAGCACCCATTGATGTTAAGCAACATCCATTGCCAACCACTGACCCTGCAAGCTCTGTTGACATTTTCCCCCCAAGGTCACCACCACACAGCATATGCCAAATCAGCAAGGTGTGCTGATGAAGCATAAAACATGGGCTTGCGGACGTGGCTGTGAGGGGTTTACCATGAGCCTGGAATCACGCATTCCTCCAAGGATATGCTTGCTAGCGCTGTTTAGCTTTCCTCTCATGAGAGGCAAAGAACTCGTAAGTGTAAGTGTAGTAGAAAAGGGACAGTCCTTACAGTAAAACAGCTTTGAGAGATAAAGTGTTTGCAGGGAAGGTTTCATGGAAGTGTCCCATTTTCTGAGGAAAATAATTACGTAATTAATGAGGTAGAAAAGGACCTACTAAGGTACATCCAAGACCACCACAAAACAAACACAGAACTGAAGTATGTGACCCCACCAGTTTAGAGGAGCTCCCTGGCATCCAGAAGGCCAGTTATTTTTAAAGAGGAGCCCACAGCTACACTCATGCCATAAAAGCTGGAGACAGTATAAAAGAATCCTCTTTAATGCACTCAAGATGCACTCAAAGCTCAGCCGAAATGAGCTGTGACACCCAAGAACAGCACCAGGATTGAGAAGGAGCGAGAGCAATCCACTTCACAGAGTTTGAACTCCATTGAAAAAGCAGCACTTGGGGCTATCAGGAAAGTCCTCTCTTAGTGTGAGAGTATCTGGCTGTGAAAGAGTCTCCCAGTGCAACTGGTGGAAGCCACATCACTTGAGACTTTTAAAACTAGGTTGGAAAAAAACATAGTATAATATTGACAATATGGTGCACATTTTAAACAGAGAGTAATTAATCACTGAAACAACTAACTAAGAGTCATGGTGGATTCTCCATCACTGACCATTTTTAAATCAAGATTGGATGGTTTTCTAAAAGATCTGCTCTAGGAATTATTTGGGGGCAGTTCGCTTGCCTGTATTAGACAGGAGGTCAGATTAGATGATCATAGTGGTCCCTTCCAAGCTTCGCAATCCACAAGTCTCTGAATGCTCCTAATTTGGCAGAAGTGGAATAGACTAGACAGTGTCAGGCTGAAAATGAAACCTCTACTGACCATACTCACAGTATACAGAAATTAAGAAATGCTAGGTTTGCAGTGGCTCATGCATCCTTAATTCAGCCCCCTTGTGTGTCTGCATTACACTTCAGTCTTTAATTACATGATCACACGCGAGTTTTTCCATGGGACACCCGCCTCATTCAGTGCAGAGGCTGGATGCACTAGGGGGCAGAATTGATGTTGTATGAGCAACTGTAAAACTGGCATTTCCTAACGTTTGAGTGCTTGACTTTGCAACTTAATGATTTCCTCAAACAGTACCCCATTGTGCTAGGTGCTGTACAAACACATGGGCCAGAGGCCTGCCCCAACTAGTTACAGTCTAAAGAGAGGGAAAGTGACTTGCCCAATATTACATACCAGGTCAGGTGCAGAGACAATAGTATGTAAATTTGCCAAGGCTCAGCCACCTAGCCACTAGACCCCTCTTTTCCAGGCAACATATAATACATGCAAAAAGTGACTGCTGTTCCATGACCCTTCTGGCAATTCAGGGGTTGTTTGGGGATGAACAAACACAGTCTAGGATGTTCCACAGTTTCCGGAAGAAGCTAGGAGAGATTCGTAGACACTTCCCCCGATGAGTCATCGTTGCTCATTGTTTTCTTTGAACTTATCAATGCCCTTGGACAATGCACTGCACTGACCATCTGTCTGCATGCAGAGCCATATTTGGAAATTACCTCCAATATTCCTCACTGGGCTTTTTTGCACTTGCTGAAACAGTGAAGTTGGTTTTAATTAAAACTCAACAACAGCCCCCTATTACTGAAAGCGAGCCTGGCTAACCTAATTACACAGCTGGTGCCATAATAATACTGTTCGCAAAAGCTTACCCTCCACACACCCCATTTCATAGCAGAGTTCACCCTATTTCACAAAGGTGAAACTCCTGGGGTTATGGGGTCTGATGTTCTGATAAGGCCAGGATGGCAGCTGAGCCCCTGCAGCTCTCAGGGCTGGTGCTGGAGGCTCCATCTGATGCTATAAATGAGCTGATGGGATTGCCAGCAAGGGACCTGGGCAGCTCCCACTTGTGAGTGTAGGGAGGTAAAACGGGCAGCTACGGTCGAGCATTGGAACAGGGAGAGGAGGCTCGCTGGAATCCTAATGTCTTTGAAAGGGGGCTGGAGATGAGGCAAGGAGAAGGAAGGACTGTAAAAACAGAAACCTGCACAGGGTGTCTCTGAACCCAATGTTGCCAGACCCATGCTGCAGACCCAAGAGTTCTGGACAGTTCGGGCAGGCATGCTCAACAGTTGGGCCTAGTGTCTCATTTCAGTGGTTATCCAAAAGATCACAAAACTCCAGCCTGGGCTTGCTCTGTGCTGAGGGCTTGCCGACACTACAGAGTCCTGGCCGGTATAGCTATTCTGGCAGAGCCCCCGTAGTGTAGATGCAACGTAAGCCAGCAGAAGGAGTTCTTCTGCCGGCCCAACCACATCACCTCCCTCAACATTAGCTCTGTCAACAAACACCCTCTGTCAGCATAGCTGTGTCCACACTGGGGATTCTGCTGGCATAGCCCTGATTTGTAGGGGGTGATTTTTCCCACACTCGTAGACTACACGACCAGAAGGGACCACTGTGATCACACAGCACAGAGAACTTCCCCCAAATCATTCCAAGAGCGGACCTTTTAGAAAAACATCCCGTCTTGATTTACAATTTGTCAGTGATGGAGAATCCACCATGACCCTTGGTAAATTGCTCCAGTGGTTAACTACCCTCACTGTGAAAAATGTCTGCCTTATTTACAGTCTGAATTGGTCTAGCTTCAACTTACAGCCATTGGATGCTGTTAGATTTGTCTCCGATAGATTGAAGAGCCCATTATCAAATATCTGTCCCCTATGTGGGTACTTATAAACTGTGATCAACACACCCCTTAACTTTCTCTTTGTTAACCTACGTAAAATGAACTCCTCGAGTCTATCACTATAAGGCAGGTTTTCTAATCCTTTAATCATTCTTGTGGTTCTTCTCTGAACCCTCTCCAATGTACCAACATCCTTCTTGAACTGTGGACGCCAGAACTGAACAGCGTATTCCAGCAGCAGCTGCACCACTGCCAAACAGAAAGGTAAAATAACTTCTCTACTCTTACTCGAGAGTCCCATTTACGTGTCTGTGAGGAAGCAGCTACGCTGCCGTTTGGCACAGCAGGGGTTAAAGAAAACCTCGGGGTTCCGCTAGAGCTGCCCTGCTATACCTGCAGTCAATGCCAGGCATGGAGGAGGGAGAAGAGAAGGGAGCCTGGCTCAGTCGGGGCACGAGCTCTCTGCCTGCCTGCTGGAAGGGACAGACCAGTGACCTGCCAGTTAGCACAGCCATTTGAGGCAAGTAAAGCTTCTCCTGATATGCGGAGCCTGCAAATAAGCACAGCTGTGGGACAACTGGACTAGTGGGGCCATGCAGCAAACTAAAGAGACTTGTAGGAAGTAGCCCAGGGAAGCCAGTCTTGACCCCCCCCCCATCTCCCCAGTTTGGGGGTTGACCTACACAGAGCCCTGGGCTGGGACCCAGTGGAGAGGGAGGGCCTAGGTGCCCCTAGTACTCCCTCTGGCCTTACAGGCTGAAAGCCCAATGATCTAGCCACTAGACTGCCAAGCCACAGAACACCCTATCACAGTATCCACGAATGACGATTCCCCATTTACAATTACATTTTGAGTTAGCCAGTTTTTAATCCACTCAATGTGTGCCATGGAAAATTTCTCATTCTGGTTTTTTTAATAAAAATGCCATGTGGGACAAAGACTGATATAAGGAATTTGTCTAAGTATATCACATCAACACTATTACCTCTATCAATCAAACTTGTAATATTAAAAAAAAAATCAAGTTAGTTTGACAGGATTTATCTTCCCTAAACCCATGTTGTTCGTCATTCGTTATATTACCCTCCCTTAATTTTTTTATTAATTGAGTCCTATACCAGCAGCTCCATTATCTTGCCCAGTATTGATATCAGATGGACAGGCCTCTGGTTCCTCCTAGCTGGCATAGCTAAACTGGCAAAACTTTGTGGAGTAGGCTAGGCCAAAGTCATGGACCCATTATTATCTGGCAGTGGGAGCATTTGGGCCAGGCCGGGGATGAGCATTACTCTGTGTTTATCCATACACATTGTTTTGCCCATACTGGGGATTCTAGTCATGGGCACCCAGTCACCACCACAGCTGAAAGGCCTTGTGTAAGCAGGTAAAGCCTGTCGGAGAAGGCTATGCACTGGTGCAGCTCACACCTGATTGAAGCTGGGATGAGTTACATCAATACCAGCATTGCCTGTCTATCCTAGGGGTTCACCCTGCAGCAACTACACAAGGAACTGAGCATCAATGTCTCTCATCAGGGCAAATATGCCCATCTTTCCAATGCTATGCACTTGTGGGATAACTAGCCTTGGCTGGATTTGTGTGCTTTCACTGAACCTTTGTCTCCTCTTCCTACCTTCTGCTTTGGCCCATGTTCCTTTGGCTACCACCATTTGGAAAAGCATCCTACTCCCTTAGCAGTGAGTACTCTACCGTTACCCAAAATCTTCCCGATACATTGAACTCCCCACTTATCTTCTTATGGATGAACTGTTGTCCCACGTATTGTGCTTATCAGGATTCTATTGTAAGCTCTTTGGCATGGGGACCTGGTCTTTTTAGGAGCTTGGTAAACTGTACCTACAATGCTCTGCACATAATTAAAGATAGGGAATGCTCTGAGCAGGATTTGGATCTTAGCTCTGCAGTTCAGACTCAAGTACACGCTCGTGCAGATCTGGGCGTTTGCTTCAGACACTATTAGTGGTTTGAGCATTGGCCTGCTAAACCCAGGGTTGTGAGTTCAATCCTTGAGGGGGCCATTTAGGGATCTGGGGCAAAAATTGGGGATTGGTCCTGCTTTGAGCAGGGGGTTGGACTAGATGACCTCCTGAGGTCCCTTTCAACCCCGATATTCTATGATTCTAATTATTATTATGGGATCTCCAATCATGGATCAGGATCCCATTGTGTCAGGCATTGTACAAACACATATGTAACAAACTAGTTAGTGTGTTGGCATGCAGGCACACATCACTGCTTTCTCCTATATGAAATCAGAACAGCTCAATGGTGTGTCATAAGCCTTGTAGTGCTCACAGCTATGGGAGATTCTCCTTTAGCCCACATGGCAGAGCCCTGTAAGACGTTCCAAATTCTATCCTTGATGTTACTGTGCTGTTCCAAGTCGGGCATGGCCCAAAGAACAGCAACGACCAGGAAGTCCTAGGTGCGGGTGGGTTTGTTAAATGCTAGGCAGACAGAAATAGCTGCCGGACACTTAGCAGTATCTTACACAGGAAAATAAATTAACCGCCCAATTTAAACAGATCGGTAGGTAAATTAATAACAGCCCAGCCGCTAGGCAGATATCAAAACGCAGCATCTCAACGTCTGAGAATTCATGTTGCTGGCCCTTTAAAGAGCTCTGTTCTCCCTACCCAATGCACACTGTAGCCTTGTGCAAGGAGCAAAAAATTATGAATAGTTTCTCCCCCTTCTCCCAATACCCTTTCACTTATGTTTCGCCCTCCCCCACAAGCAGCTGTTTCCTATTACCATAAAGGCTGACAAGGTGCAGGTCTGGAGCAAAGCCTCTTTTGGCAGGTAATTTTGATGAGGCCCAGAGGGTCTGGGCTGGGTGTCTCTGATGGGTTTCCGGTCCTGTTATCAGCGCTGCTCGGCACCCCCCAACCCCCTCCCCCAGCCCCAGACAGATCTGCCATCTGCACATCAAGCCCAGTACTGATGGTGGCGTGAGGGGGGAGGGGTTATGTCTACTGAAGAGCATCATTCATTTCCTTGGGGCCCGGGGTGGGGCTGTAGCTTTTTTCCACTTACGCTGCAGTTTAGGGAGAGACAGGAGGAACTCCTCAGAGGCCCGAGCTTAGGCTGAAAGCACAGCCCACAGTGAGAGACCAAATCACACGGCTCCATGGGAGCTTTGCCGGGGTTCAGCAAAGCATCCAAATCCTTAGGATGCCGCTGTCAGTTCAGAGGGTGCAGAGCAGCGTTTTCCCCGCAGCTGCCCATGCACGACGGGAGCAGAACACAGCAGGATGGGAGAGCTGTCGCACGCCAGCCTGTTGGCCTCTTATGGAAAGAGGGTTCCACACAAGGCTGAGGGGGCGGCCCTAGAGAAGGAAATTCATCTGCACACATTGCATCCTTCCTCTGGGTCCGGTAGCTTCAACCGTTAGAAATGACGGCATCACAAAGCTAGCATCCTGCACTGGACCTGCAAAGAACTCGGCATTCGGAAGGCCTAACATCACTGTTCAATATATGCTGTGCATTGCCCTCTGTGCCTGGTCCTCAGAGATATGAGTTACCTGCAGGCAACAGCCAGGAAGCCTGCTTCTTTAGCTTCAGCTGTACACGTTAGCTCCAGCAGTCTTGGGTTCAGTTCCCGCTGATGACCCTTTCACCTGTCTCCAGGAAATATAGCTCTAATGCAGCTGGCCTTGGTGCTTTCACACCCTGCCAGGCCGTAAATATAGCACAGCTGCACACGAAAGAAAGAGAAGCCCAATGGCTGATTCAGGCCTTCAGTCATCTGAAGTACTTTCCAGAGCATGGAAAATGCATCTCTTGCCGCTTTGTCCCTCCTCAGCCTCACAGCATATTACAATTAGCAGTTATATGCTGTCATTTTGATTGTCATGGTGGGTAATGCATGAGCTTCCAAATGTGACGAGGTTCAGTTCGGACAAGCATCCTGAACTGTGGAGGTTCCTTTGAACCCCATCTGAGCCTCTTAAACTTGCAAAACTAGGTTGTGAATCTGGCGGGAATACTTTCTCCTATGAGATTTCTGGGGCTCTCTGCTACCAGCTAGGTCAAAAAACGGAAGGATCAGCCTCTAGCATGGTTATTTTGGGGCTTATGAATCTGCTCTCAGACTGAACTCAGGATTACACAGCACAGAAGGGCACTAAAAAGTGTGATACATTGAAAACTGTGTTAAAATTGCAAGCGATCACTTTAAGGGTAAAAATTTCCTGGTCCTGTTTGCACGCTAAGGGGCCCGTAGGGAAGTGTGTGATCTGGGGCTCTTCAGCAGCCAGTCTGCAAAGAGTCTGCCTGGAGCAGGGTGGGGTGAATTATGCCTCTCTGCTTAAGGAGCAGCCTGCTTTGCCTTTCTCTGGTTTGGGGGTTCTTGAGTCTAAGAAATAAAGCAGTGTTATCTTACAACTTTCTAGCAAGAGTATTTATGGTTTTTATTTAACTTCTGCTTATATGCCGCAAATAGAAACAAAAAAGATAATGGAAATAAAAGTGCTAAGAGGTGAGTATTGGGTGAAAATTCAACTTGGTTTCTCATTTCTCCAATAGGCTTTGCCCATCTCTACCTATAACAATAATTGGCTTTCGAAAATCTCTGTGAAATGTGTATTTGAACCCCTGAAGGCATAAGTGAGATCTGTCATCAGATAACAGTTTCCCTCAACTCTGGCTGTCTCTTTCTAAGAGCTTTCCTCTGAACAAAATTTCTGCTAGAGGGCCAGCTGGGGTCCTGGACAGATGAAAGGTAGATAGAGGTCATTTATTCATTAAACAAGACTCTGGCTTTCAGTCCTCTCTGGAACAAGGTTTCTCTTCATTTACAAGGTTAGTTTAAGATTTGGGGAAAGCATGGCCCTGTTACGGTTTTATTTATTTATAAAGCATAAATGAGCATCCAGCCAGTGCTCTAGGGCACCATAAATCGATTCGTTTCCATAATACAACATGATAATATTAATCTCACTCCAGCACTAACTCTACCAATATGCCTCAGATAATAACAAACTAACCTGACATCCTAATAAAATATATAATAGTAATCTAACAACAGTTCTGAGTAGGGACTTAGAGTGGGGGCCTGGGTTTCAGTAAACCTAAAATGCTTGGGTCTGCTGTCGTTTCAGTGTATGAGACTCTAAGTAAATCGTTTTCCTTCTGAATGCCTCAGTTTCCTCATCTGTAAAATGAGGCTAATTGTATTTACTCAGATTTGCAAAGTGCTTCGACACTTTTGAAAATATGTGTGATATGTAAGCACACAGCCTTAGTAACCCTTTCAGTGATCTGTGTTTGTAAGGTGAATGTCCAATATGAGAATACTGACAGGTGTATGCCACGGTTGGATCAATGAACGTTTGCATAGTGTGTGGCACTCCAGGGGAAAAAGTGTCCAGTTCCCAAGTGTGTGTGTGGGAGCGGGAGGTTATTTTTAAAATGACAGATGGCGCTGGTTGGAAAAGAAAGTTTCGTTTCCACTGAAAATTGACCACCTTTATTTGGTCAACATTTTCTGCAGAAAATTGACTTATCAAAATATTAAAACCCAAAATACTTCCGTTTTTGGGCGTTTGACTTATTGATGAATATTCACATTTTCCAGCAGACACTTTCTTGCAAAAAAAAAAAAATTTGCAGAAAAACCCCTCAATTTTCCAGCAGAAAACAGGTTTGATAGAAACATTTTGGCCAGCCCCACTCCCACTCCCCAGGACGGTGGGGGCTCTGCTTTCCTGCACCCATATACCAGTGACACTAAAACCACATCTGCCCAACGATATGGTAGGGAGATGAAACTTTCGATGGGCAACATTCCTTGGCAGTGAGGAGAAAGTCTCAAAGTGTTCCCCCGGCTGATGGAAATACCTATTTTCCCCCTCATCTGCCCCTGATCCCAGTCTTGATGTATTCTATTACGGCAGCTCTTAGATGAAAGCATTATAATGTTATCTCACCAGATGGTTAAAGGCTGGCCTCATTCCCAGGCAACCTGGCCGATTCCGATTTTGATTCATTAGCGGATAATCACTTAATTGCCTTCCCTTTATAGACACGTGTGTACAGGAGGTCAGCAGATCTTGCAACCAGCTCTAAAAGAACTGGGTTTGAAATGCTTCACTGCTGAACTTTCCAGCTACAGCCAGATGGAACAACTGCCACCTCCCCCGACGTCAGGGTAGCACGGTTGGACGGTCCTGCTGACTGAGTTTTCCAGGTATGCCCAGTTAGAACACATCTGCCCTGCTGCTGAAGGTTCCAGGTACAGCCAGGTAGGACACATGTGTAGACACTGAGTAGAGTGGAAAGAAAAGGAGTACTTGTGGCACCTTAGAGACTAACCAATTTATTTGAGCATGAGCTTTCGTGAGCTACAGCTCACTTCATCGGATGCATGCCGTGGAAACTGTAGCAGACTTTATATATACACAGAGAATATGAAAAAATACCTCCTCCCACCCCACTGTCCAGCTGGTAATAGCTTATCTAAAGTGATCATCAGGTGGGCCATTTCCAGCACAAATCCAGGCTATATCCTAAGATCCCTTTGGGCTCAGGGGGCTGTTACCAGATCCCAGCAGCGCAAGGTTGTGGCAAAAGGACCAACATTATAAGGGTTAATGGGCTTCCTTCCACTTGAGCGTCTCTGAAGGATCTCTCTCTAAGGAGTGTGTGGGGTTTTTTTCCCCCCAGACACCAAGGAATCTAAGCCCTTGGATTTTCACTTTTACCAATAAAAACTTTCTCCCCTGCTCCTGGCTAGCATCTCGATGCAGCCCCATGCAGACCTCCCTTGGAGCATGTGCCTGTTAATTTAAACTGGGTTCCCGGTCTACTCCCAGTGGAAATGGTCAATTCTTCAGTTTCAGGAGAATGAGAGAACTAATGAGGCTATTTCCACTGTGAGGAATCCCAACATTTGGGCATCTCCAAGGCCAGGGAAGAGATGACTTCTGACGGGGCTATGGGTGGGGGTTTTGGCAGGAGGCAGGGCAAGTGGCTTCCAGAACTAATAATCCCACAGGGGTCAGCACCAGGGTAGTGAGTGTGTTTACTTTGGATGAGATGATGCTGCGTTTGGAAGCATTTTCCAGGTGCTGGCCAAAGTATCCAGGGCATGATAAGGAAGAGAGCTTTGTTACAGGAACTCGTGGTGCGGAGGAGAGGTGACAGTAGCAAGCTGCAGTGTGACATCCTGGAAAACTCACTAACGAGATATTAATTAGCATCACATTCACATCACCTCTGAAAGGATTCACCGTCTCCCCCAACAGATCAACTCGGGCCTTCTCTCACTGCAGTCAGTAACAAAACTCTCACTAACTCCTGCTGGGGTTAGTCTAACACCCTGCCCCTCATCAGCACTGCATGGCTGAGACCGCCAAACTCATTACACCCGCTGGACTCCTTGTCAGCCTTCCCCAGCCCCCAAAACTCACTGATTAACCTCCCGGGGGAAAACACAAAGCTACACTCAGCCCTGAATTGAAAGGGTTAATGCGTTCAGGATAGGGGCTCTTTGTGGCGATTATAAGGAAAACAAGATTAAAATCTCCTCAAGCTCAAAGGATAGAGTTCCAAGTGAAACAGCTGAGATTGGGCATTCACACTGAATGCTCTTTGTGTGGTTTCTGTGACCTGCCAATGATCTGGTAGGGTTTCATACCCAAGCGATACAGGAGTTTGTCCAGTGTCACATTTAATTATGGGGCCAAGAGGTATTTTTATCACCCATATCTAAGCTGTTATCCACTTCTTGATAAACAATTTAGCAGCAAGAGCTGGAGTTTTCAGAAATGCCTCGCATACAGGGGAGAAAGGTTCTTAGTATGGGATGAAGCTGAGTTCTGAATGTCTTTACTGAGACAGGACCCAGGACTGCTGCCCAGCCTGGACCCATAATTGTCCTTCAACTCCGCTGAGCTGGACTTTCTCATAAGGCCAAGATGGATTTGAAAAAAAAAATGTAATTTCCAAATTCACCGCCGTCCCTCCCACCTATCAAAATGTGTTTTTCCACGCAGGAGTGCTGCTCAACCAAAACCAAGAGTCACAGACGTCGTTCGCTTCACCACTACCTTCCTTGGAACGGATTCCCTGGTCTCTTGCACCTTGTGTCATCATTTGCACCTGTGCAAAATGGTGTAAAAGGCTGCCACATGCAATGGGTCTCACATCCCAACACCTGCACAGCAAAGGATCCCAGGTGCTCATCCAAACACAAACTGCTTAATGACCTCCTCACGCCTTGGCCACAGCAATGGGCCCAAAGCCAATTTTTAAGGGCAAATTATAAACGCTTCATGAATTACCCCTTTGCTGTTTCTATACCTTGATTGCCACTTCATGCCCATGGGGCTGATGTAAAGGCAGGGTCCACTAGGATGTTTAAAGGCAGTTGGTGGAAAGGCATGCTCCTGATACTGGCAGTTACTGCTCATTTGAGCTGGGTGAGGATAGCAAAGAATAAAACTTGTAGATTCACAATACTGGTGCTTGTGACCCCTTCTATGTGCAAACTTCCAGTCTCTAATTGACTTCAGGGAAAGGGGTCCTCTGTATCATATGGGAGGCTCTCAGCACCTTGCAGGATTGGTTCCTTAAAGAGCAACTGTGCTCCACTGGAGAGGAGCCTGGACTTGAGGGTGGGCGTGCAATTTACAAAGCACTTTGGGATGAAAGGGGCTATAGAAATACCAAATATTATGATAAAAATCTGTGTGAGCCTCGTGGCTATTCTAGGAGCACTGCCAGGTAGGGGATTGGAAAAATCAAAACTCGTCCAACTTTTGTTTATTTTTTGAAGGAACAAAGCTATTTAAGCTGCAAGGTTATGACTGATAAGGGGAAGATAAGAGCACAAGGGTCTGGTTCATATCGGACTTGCCTGGGTGCAAACCCAGAGCAACTCAATAGAGCTACTACACCAGTAGAAAATGGGTGTAAGTGAGAGCAGGTTCAAGACGACAACATTTTGGCTGTAGGTGTCTTTGTCAAGTGATGCCTCAGTTTCCCATAGCCCACAAATGGGTTTCTGTACTCAAATATATTCCTATGCCACTGAGAGGAGGCTATTGTTTTGGTACAGTTCAGTGGTCAGTCATCCAACTAACCTCAGCTAGGCTCCCTTCCAGCAAAGCACAAGCATAACTTTAAGCAGACCCGCTACTCGTGTGCTCAGACTTAGCACATGTGTAAGTGCTTTGCTGGAATGGGACATCAATTATTTGCACCAACAACTGTGGGAGCAATTAAAAAAATAAGACTCCTGGCTGAAAATCAGACTCTTTGAACACCTGGATTTGCACTAACTTGGGACTCAAAGTGATGCTACCACAGACAGTCAAGAACCTATACAAAGCAAACCCACTGGTTCAGTTCAACTTCATATGTGCTAAAACCATTTAGGTTTCACACAGCCCCAACCAGCACCTTATGAGCTGCGGTCATGGTCTGGGCCAAGATATCTGGGGATGTTTCAGCACTCCATGGGTGGCCTGTAAGAGCCAAACCATTTTTCTTGATAATTTGAACTAGCTCATCTCTTTACAGTGGGTCAGAAGAAACGCAACTTGGTCTCCATTGGGAGAACCAGAGGCCAAGAGAGTAATCAATCAAAACATAGAACTATGACAAGGTTACACTTCCCAAACTCCTTCCCATAATTTACAGATATCTCAGGCTGCAACAAAAACTAGGGTGGAGCATCTTCTAGGAGACATCAGAGAGAGAACAGGAAATGAGATAAGTTAATCAAATGACATGAAAGAGACAGAGGAATCGGAGACTGAAAACCCACAGGGGAATGATTAGCATGAGTACTTTGCACTTTCTTTAGTCTTTCCATGGGAGGATCCCAAAGCACTTTCTAACTACTGAGTCAATATACTTCACGCCACATCCACCAGGTGAAAGAGTATCTATGAGCATCGTCCCAGCCACAACTGAAATGCAGCCACCTCTGGGGTGGAACATAACAGCTGTTTATGAGTGTACAGCAACGCACAACAATAGCAATAGCACTGGGCAGGAAGTAAAGAAGAGTCCGGTATCCTATGGAAATTGAGGAAACAGAAAAGCCTGAGCCAGAATTTGAGGAGGACACCTGGGCTGATCCACCTATTCTTCTGAAAGGGCCACGGGATCTTTAAAATGACCACAGGGGGTCAGGACATCCATTTTGTAAGTCTCACTCAAAAGGCAACACCTCCAGCACCAACGTGCCGACTGGTCCTCTCCAGCGGCGTGAAAAGGCGCCATCAACCAAACAGCTGAGCTGACGTGATCACACAGGGCTATGAAGAAGCACGGGGAGAAACATCCCTGCTTTCATACCAAAATCATGTGTACATTAGAAACTTTTGCCAGTAAAGCAATGCTGGTTAGGAGTGGGATTCCTTGAAACATTTCTATACCAGTAAAATCCCTAGTTCTGCTGGCGTAAGAGCGCTTTTGCTGCTATAGCTTATCTTACTCAGGGACCTTCTATAAACAGTACACTGGCAAAAAAACCACCACTTTTTTTTTGCCAGTATAATCTCTCTCTCCATTAGCAATGTTTGCCTGTATAGCTACACAGGCAAAGCATTTCCAGACGGACCTGGCCTAATTTGACAGCGGCCATTTTAGCGGACACAATAAGGATTGTACCGGGGACTGCCAGAGCTATCAAACACAAATTGCTACAGCTTGAGCTAAAAAGAGTCGACCTCTGCGTGGAGGATTCTGAGGGCTGGGACAGACTCGTATCCTCCGTGAATCAGGCAGAAAGAGGAAACATACACTCACCAACGGGTTACACTAGCAACCCTGGCTATAGAAAGACAGATGATCTGTTTTTATAAATGGACTATTTTAAATAATTCCTAAGAGGCATTATTCATTCTTTTGCCCTTTTAAAATAATTTCCTCTCCATTAGATATGGCACCAAATAGGAATATGCTTCCCCAAATTTTGGGGTATTCAGGTTTAAATTCCTGGATCGGAACCCACCGTCCCAAAGGTTTTGGCTGTAGGCCAGTTCCAAAATAGGAAGGAGCTGAATTTTTCGCATCTGCTTTGGCCAAATCCCAAAAGGGGGGAAATCTCTCCAGCACAGCAATTCCTTAGCGATTTCAATCCAAGATGGGGATAAAACTAGCAAGAATACAAGCAGGTGGGTGAGACGGCTACCAATCTAGTGGAAATCTAGAAAGAATCTAGCCAGTCTGGAGAGAAGTTGGCCATCAAGATGGTGGAAATCTTGTGACATTAATTAGCTGATCTCATGAAGCTCCGGACATTTTGTTCATATTGCCATAGAAACAGCTCATGAGATTTCACCTCTGCAACCCAAGACCTCGTTTGCCCTCCAACCCAAAAGCAGAATGAGGCCGAAACCTAATCCAGATGTGCATGTGAAAGCTTGCCGTTCAGCTCTTCTTTCTTCATGGAACACACTTAGGCTTTCACGTGGCATTTTTAGCCCGCTGAGGTCTTTCCACAGAGACTTGGCATCAGTTCTGAGTGAAAGCAAAGGGTGCCCTGCATGTGTATTTTGAGGGAAGAAGCAGTGGGCACAGGCAGTTAGCTCTGCACACAGGAATTTTAATTTCTGCACGCCCACAGCCAAGCTCTGCTCTTACAGCCAAAAGCACAAGTGATCCCCAAGGGGAGAAAGCTGTTTGGAAAGCAGATTTGCTCCAGGCTTCTGTTTTCATATAGGCTTCTGTTTCGGAGCTCTAGCATCAGCTTTTCTGGGCAAACTTGCTCGGGGAACAGGAACACTGATAAACTGGCTGGGAAGTCTTCATGCATAGTCACGGACACATCCCATTGGGGTTATTCTCCTCCCCAAGAATGATCTCAGACAAATGAGATAACATTAAGGTTCAGCTCTGAGTCACAGGCCATGTGGATTTTCTCAGAGGCTGCAGGGGTGAGGATTCTGCTCTGCGGCACGTTTATTTATAATTTGCCTCCTTGATGTTAGTCTTGGCTACAGTTCGTGGATTGGAAAGGAGGCTGCTCCTAGAGATGGACCCAAACCCAGTCTCCTGGATCCAAAGAGCCCCAGGGTTTGATTTTGTGGGGAAGGCAGCCCAGAACACCAAGCTTGTGGCAGAAGCGCAGCTTTGGATCAGAAAACTCTGAGCTTGGTGGAGGAGAAAGCAGGGGTCAAAATCGGAGCTAAATTTTAATAGCTTCGTCTCCGTCTCTACTTTCTTCTGCCGTTCAACAGAGCCTGCTTGTGAATGACACCCTGGAAGTGGCATGAAAATCTGAGCTCAGTCCCACACCCTTTGGTATGGCAAACCATGTCCACATACAGATACCATGGCTGTCTAAGATTATCAGACCCAAGACCTTAAGCAAAAGCCTCTACAACTTGAGCTAACAAAGTAACTCCCGGGGGTGTAAGCAAATATCAGGCTGTTATAGCCCCAGCCACTAGGGGGAGACATGATCAAGACCATTAAGGAGTCAATGTATGTAAGGGAACCACCTATGTAAGTATCTGGGGACAATTTTTAAAGACTTTAATGGGCGTGACCAAGTCCACCACACTGAGCCTTATTCGGGCGAGTTTCTCTGCTGACAGCATCTTTTAGGGGCTCCTCTATCAGGCCATAGATCAGTGATGGAGAAAGTTCTTTCTGTGACAGCCCCCTCAGTTGTGGGACTCACTTTCCCTGCAGCATGTGCTTCCTCCATCATGCCACTCTTCAGAGACACCTCCTATTGACCATCTCTGTTGCCGCTGGGTTGGTCTGCACAGTCTTGGGGATTGTGAGGGTGGAGCCGATTTTCAGATCACAAGTTCAGGTTCATTGCTCCATGCCATCGTTCAGCTTCAGACAAGTATTGGTGAATTGGAACAAAATGCCCACTCGGCCAGTACTGCTGTGGGACTGTGTGGGTGTCCACTAAAGGAATTGAGCCAGCATCTCAGCCGGTGTAAATCAGCATTGGATCTATGCTGCTTTACACTAACTGAGTGTCTGGCCCATAGGGGCCAATTCTTCCCTGCTTTTAATCTTGTGTTATCTTTTACATCAGTGCAAAATAGGTGTGAATCACCACCATTGTGATCTGGAAGCGTTTTACATGTGGGGCTGCCTCCTCATTTTATCCGATGAAGTGAGCTGTAGCTCACGAAAGCTTATCCTCAAATAAATTGGTTTGTCTCTAAGGTGCCACAAGTACTCCTTTTCATTTTATCCTGTTTGTTTTAATGACTATTTGTTACCAAGATCCAATTTGACCTGCTGCTTGCACAGCCCTCCTCCCCTGCATAGATATTCTGGTCCAGTAGCATTTTACAAACATTTTGTGCTCATTTTGCTCTGTGTTAATGAAGCAGCAAAGGGGCTTGGCAACAGAGAATCAGGCCCAATGGGCACAATGGCATAGACATGAGATGGTCGAGTTCAGGATTCTGACAAAAGGAAGAAAGGAGAGCAACAATATGGACCCTGGACTTCAGAAAAACGGACTTTGACTCCCTCAGGGAACTGATGGGCATGATCCCCTGGGCAGCTAATATGAGGGGGGCAAGGAGTCCAGGAGAGCTGGCTGTATTTTAAATAAGTCTTATTGAGGGTGCAGGAAGAAACCATCCCAATGTGCAGAAGGAATAGCAAATATGGCAGGCAGCCAGCCTGGCTTAACAGAGAAATCTTCAGTGAGCTTAAACACGAAACAGAACTTACAAGAAATGGAAGCTTGGACAGATGACCAGGGATGGGTATAAAAATATTGCTCAAGCATGCAGGGGTGTAATCAGGAAGGCCAAAGCACAATTGGAGTTGCAGCTAGCAAGGGGTGTGAAGGGTAATGTGAAGGGTTTCTACAGGTATGTTAGCAACAAGAAGGTCAGGGAAAGTGTGGAACCCTTACTGAATGGGGAGGCAACCCAGTGACAGATGTGGAAAAAGCTGAAGTACTCAATGCTTTTTTTTGCCTCGGTCTTCACAGACAAGGTCAGCTCCCAGACTGCTGCACTGGGCAGCACAGCATGGGGAGGAGGTGAGCAGCCCACAGTGGCGAAAGAACAGGTTAAGGACTATTTAGAAAAGCTGGACATGCACAAGTCCATGGGGCCGGATGCAATGCATCCAAGGGTGCTGAGGGAGCTGGCTGATGTGATTGCAGAGCCATTGGCCATTATCTTTGAAAACTCGTGGCAATAGGGGGGAGGCCCAGACAATTGGAAAAAGGCAAATATAGTGCCCATCTTTTAAAAAGGGAAGAAGGAGAATCTGGGGAACTACAGACTGGTCAGGCTCACTTCAGTCCCTGGAAAAATCATGGAGCAGGTCCTCAAGGAATCCATTTTGAAGCACTTGGAGGAGAGGAAGGTGATCAGGAACAGTCAGCATGGATTCACCAAAGGGAAGTCATGCCTGACCAATCTGATTGCCTTCTATGATGAGATAACTGGCTCTGTGGATATGGGGAAAAAGCAGTGGACATGATATACCTTGACTTTAGGAAAGCTTTTGATATGGTCTCCCTCAGTATTCTTGCCAGCAAGTTAAAGAAGTATAGATTGGATGAATGGACTGTAAGGTGGATAGAAAGCTGGCTAAATTGTCAGGCCCTATGAGTAGTGATCAATGGCTTGATGTCTAGTTGGCAGCTGGTATCAAGCAGAGTGCCCCAGGGGTCGGTCCTGGGGCCGGTTTTGTTCAACATCTTCATTAATTATCTGAATGATGGTATGGATTGCACCACCAGCAAGTTCACGGATGACACTAAGCTGCGGGAAGAGGTAGATACTCTGGAGGGTAGGGATAGGGTCCAGAGTGACCTAGACAAATTGGAGGATTGGACCAAAAGAAATCTGATGAGGTTCAACAAAGACAAGTGCAGAGTCCTGCACTTAGAAGGAAGAATCCCATGCACTGCTACAGGCTGACTAGCTAAATGGCAGTTCTGCAGAAAAGGACAGGGGGATTACAGTGGGTGACAAGCTGGATATGAGTCAACTGTGTGCTCTTGTTGCCAAGAAGGCTAACAGCATATTTGGCTGCATTAGTAGGAGCATTGCCAGCAGATAGAGGGAAGTGATTATTCCCCTCTATTTAGCAGTTATGAGGCGACATCTGGAGTACTGCGTCCAGTTTTGGGCCCCCCACTACAGAAAGGACGTGGACAAATTGGAGACAGTCCAGCGAAGGGCAACACAAATGATTAGGGGGCTGGGGCACATGACTTATGAGGAGAGACTGAGGGAACTGGACTTATTTAATCTGCAGAAGAGAAGAGTGAGGGGGGATTTGATGGCAGCCTTCAACTACCTGAAGGGGGGTTCCAAAGATAATGGAGCTAGGCTAATGGTGGGCAACCTGAGGCCCACCAGGGTAATCCTCTGGCAGGCCACAAGACAGTTTGTTTAGATTGACCGTCCTCCGGCATGGCCACCCGCTGCACCCAGTGACCACAGTTTGCTGTTCCTGGCCAACAGGCGCTGCAGGAAGCGGGTTGCCCACCACTGAGTTAGGCTGTTCTCAGGGGTGGCAGATGACAGAACGAGGAGTAATGGTCTCAAGTTGCAGTGGGGGAGGTCTAGGTTGGATATTAGGAAACACTTTTTCACTAAGAGGGTGGTGAAGCCCTGGAATGGGTGACCTAGGGAGGTGATGGAATCTCCATCCTTAGAGGTTATTAAGGCCCAGCCTTAAAGCCCTGGGTGGGGTGATTTAGTTGGGGTTGGTCCTGCTTTGAGCAGAGGGTTGGACTAGATGACCTCCTGAGGTCTCTTCCAATCCTATTCTTCTATGATTCTATGACATTAGAGCTGGATGGGTAACAGTTTTTTTGTCCCATGAAAATTTTGAGATTTAAAAAAAAACCAAAATCCATCCTGATTTGGGACAAAGTAAAAAATCTCAATTTTTGCAAACTGAACTTGGGGGGGTGTGGAATTCAGTTCAAGGTCAAATGAAAGCTTTTGTTTTGATAATTCTGAAGTGTTTCATTTTAATTTCAATTACTTGTAATTTCTTTTGTTAATCCTAATTAGTTTAAATTTCCAAAACAAAAATGCATTTCAAAATTAAATGTTTCAAGAATTTCAAAACTTTCCCCCCCAAACACCCTCCCCCATTAAAAAAAAACCCTAAAAACCTAAAACCAAACAATTTCCCACTTGAGAAATTTGTCAAATCACAAAAAGATTTTCCTGCAAAGAATTGGTATTTTTGAAACAAAATTTTTGGTTGAAAAATTCCCAGCAAGCTCAAATTGACAGTAATATCAGAGGAAAAGGATTAGTTCAACCCAGCCAGAAGGGAAGAGAAAAAGATTAAATAAATAAAGATTCTCTTATGTGGGGCATAATTCTATGAGGACTGTGATAAGGCAAGGAATACTAATACCTAACATCATAATATTTATCTTATTTAGAGCTTTTTGTCAACACATGTCAAAGCGCTTCACAATCTTTAATATATTTGTCCTTACAACACCGCTGTGATATAGGGAAGTTCCATTTTCTCCAGTTTACAGAGAAGAAACAGCCATAAGTTTAAGATAACTTGCTCAAGTCACACAGTATGTTTGAGCAGGGAACTTATCCAAGGTCTTTCCTGTCCTAGGTGAGTGCTGTAACCACTGGACTAGCCGTCCTCTCAGAATAATGCTATTTATCAAGTACCTCCCAAACTGCTGATAAGTCACTCGTGCTGCTGCACAAACAATTAAAATAGGACCATCACAAATAAAAAGTGATAACATGAAAGGCAACCTAGAGGGGGTTAGAAATTAGTTTCCTAATGAGATTGTACAATAAAATTGTGCAGTTTTTCCTTTCACCTGTTCTTCTCTTTTCCCCAATTTCAACTGCCCAAAGAATGGGTATATCTGGTCCAATGGTAACATTTCTCTCTGGCTGGTTCTCTCCAATGTGTGACAATAAGTGGTCATTTCTGCAGGGCACCCAGTTTGTCAACCCAGGAAAGGCATGTTTTAGCTGAAGATCCAGAGAAAGTTGACAAATTTTATGAACAGAGATCTCTTTCACCACTGAAATGCAGCCACCTCTGGGGCGGGTGGATGCTATTTAACAGCACGCAGCAACACTGTATAGCAGTTTAGGACAGGAAATTGAGTAATTACAATCTGCAGCCCTAAATTACTCTTGTAAATTCCTCAAACTGGAATTTGAACAGGACACAGGGTTGCTACCCCCTTCTTGCAGAAAGGCCATGAGCTCTTGAATGACTGCAGATGGCCAGGACCTATGTTTTATATCTCATCTGAAAACTGGTGTTTAAAATGAGCTACGAATGGAGCTGGCTCTGTTCCATCTCTTCCGGTGCTGCACCACTCTAGAGATTGGAGAATGGGAGTTGAATTTTCATAGGGGAAACCCATGAGGTGTCTGATCTCAGATGGGATCTGTGTGTCCCCACATCCACTGAACTGGACAAAGTCCCCCCCAATACCCACATGACCGTGGCAGAGAAAAAGTCAGCATCTGGGGCACTACACTAAGTGCAGGTCATACACGCAGCAGTGGCCTGTGTAGGGGCGTGCAAACCAGGCAGCTCTCCATTCCCCCCACTACCATCCATTATTACAACACTATCACTGCATCATTCTGCTTCACTGAAGCCAAATTTCAGCAACAACAGCCTCCATCTATAGCATTCCCCCCCGGCCATACTACTGAAAGATAAGCACTTGTAGGGGTTGTTCTCATCCCTCAATCTCAAGGTGCTTTTCAGAGGGACTCGGGAGCATGGCTCCCATTTTACTGATGTGGAAACTGAGGCACAGAGAAGGGGAGTGACTTGCATGAGGTCACCAGCAGAGATGGGAACAGAAACAGGTTTCCAAAGACCTAGTCCAGGGCTTTCTCTGCTATGTAGTGGTGCTGACCAGCATATTGAGAGGGAATCAAAGTCACAACTGCTGAGCCCAGGGGTATCTATTTGCCAGGCAGCAGTGGCTGAACAATTGGGCACCTTACCCAAGACCTGGCCTCAGATGACTTATTGCCAGGGGATCCACCCTGAAGAGGGAGGTGCATACATAAATTCACCCCCCTGCAGAGGGCCAGAGCCAGTCCTAGGCACCCCTTAAGTCTAACTTCAGCCCTTGTGCTGCTCCTGTGCAAAAGGCTAAATTTCACCCTTTTGGAGGAGGGAGATGCCCCCTCCCTCCCACCCCGACAGTCTATCCAGCTCTGAGCCTTGAAACACAGCAGTCTGCCCCAGCTTAGAGCATGGCCACTGAAGCACTGAGCCACCCTGGAGGGGTTCTAGAAGCACAGTTCGACCTCTCATAATAAGCCTGGGAAAGCACAGGAGGGAGAGATTATTTGAGAGGGCTCCATCTGTGATTGCACTAATGAATTCCAAATGGCCGGCCAGCCGCGAGCCACTATCAATCACGAGACGAGGGGGGGCGTAACAGATACTAGACAAACACTGCATTTTTCTGGGTCAGCAGGATGCTAACGCTGCCATGCGCATCAGGTTACAACGTCCCCTGCTCCAGCAATACAAGGCACTTGGGTCCAGAACCAACCAAGATGGAGCCATAGGGCAGTTGAAGGTTTGAGCGGGCAAAGGGCAGCTGCCACTGGAGAGGAGTGCCGTAAAACACGCTTGCCCTCAAGACCCCTTTTGACACAGCTGACAGGCCCTGGTGCGAGTCTGGGCTGGAGTGGCACACAGAGGCTGAGCGTTTTGCTAGGCGCTGAAGTGAGCTTCAGTGTCTGGTCACCAGCCGGCAAATGCAACAGCCGTCCATTTAAATGCAGGAGCACAGTAAACTCTGCTTCCTCCCCAGAATAAGGAACAGGCCCCCACTGAGCAGCTCGCCTATTTGAGTGACGCCGAACTGGCATGAGTCTGAGCTGCACATCTTAGACTCCAGCACGATACGAGGGTGCTCAGCACCTCCTGGGACATGCACCGTCTGTTGCAGGACTGGGCCTTTGAGTCTCAATTCAGAAAAGCACTCAGCACAGGTATAAAGTTGAGAGCAGGAGATGTTATGGTCACGGTACGCACTGAGCTCCTTCTGTGTTCAGCTGCTGGATGGCCCCTTGGTGACTGCTGTAACCAGGGCATAAATTAGAGCCTCTGAACCAGCCCCCCAGAACCCCCACAGTCCAAGAGATACCAAGGTGGTGTTGAGTTTCTAGTTTTTATATTTGGGAAGAAAATCTTCTAAAGCAAACTGATGCAGTGCTACCTTCCTGAGCTTGTAGACAACCCTGAACCAATGCTCTAAGAAAGGTGTGACCTTTCCCATTCATCGCAAGGAGCTATTGATTCTGAAACCTAAAGATGGCTAATTGAATGTCAACATCGTTAGGTGATTTCACTGCTGATAATGTTAGCAGGAACAGAGAGTGAGTGTGATTTTTGCCCTAACACTGCTTGCCATGCCCCATCTCAGTGCTGAGAGCCCCAACTCTTCCCTACTCAGTTGCCAAAACCTTCAGAGTCCTCTTAGACTCCTTTGTTGCCAATAGAAATATCTTTGGCATATTGAAACTTTAGGGTGAGTGTCAAATGAACTGAATTTCATATATAAAAACAAACAAATGGGGAGCTACCAATTATTATTCATTCAACAGCCGGCACAGAATTTCCAGGTGGACATACCAGAGAGCTACAGACCCCAGGTACCTTGCTGATGGAAGCTTGGCCTGGAGTGCTATGGAGTCTCTTGCTTATGACAAGAGCTCAGCAAGTCAAAGTGACCCCAAGTCCTCCCTGCCCACCTGAATAAACACACCAGCATCTCCCTCTGCCTTCCAACCCTCTTCAGCAACCCGCTCCCATTCCATTCCTCAGAGAGCAGGTGACCTTTGTGTCACTCAACCAGCATGGTCATATACTGAGACTCAGAAAGCTGGGTTCTGTAGCTGGCTATACCGTTGGCTTTCTGATTCATTTTGAGCCTGTCCTGTCACCTCCCTCCAAGACAGCAACGTCTGCCAAATCCAGAACACCCATCCCTCTAAACCAGGGGAGTGTTCAGTCAAATTCTTCAGCTAATTGCCACGGCTGTTGAATCAAGCAGTGGAAGAGGCAGGGTCTGAAACATTTTGGGCTTTACAGATCAAAAAGCAACACCTTATCCCTCACCTGGAAAGGAAGGCCAGATTTTTAAAGGTATTTGGGACCCTAAAGTTGCAAAAGCACCAAGGCACGTAACTTACCCCAGCACCTAGTCAAAGTTCAGGACCCCGAAGGTGTTCCCTATACAGTAGATATTTACAGAGGAGTTTGGTATTTTCTTTGATGACATCTGATTTACAAGGAATGTGCAAAGTCCTGCTTCTCTGAATGCAGGAGGAGCCAAAACCGGCAGGGGGAGGGGAGGGAATCAAGAGGAGTTAGATGGTGAGGCACTTTTGAAATCTCCATTAGGTGCCTACCTGCATCTTTACATGCCTAGATACCTTTAAAAATCTGGCCAAATGCTGAGACTGGACAACTGGGGATGGATCACTCAATTACCCTGTTCTGTTCATTCCCCCTGAAGCATCTGGCATTGGCTACTGGGAAGAGACAGGGCACTGGGCTAGACGGATCATTGGTCTGACCCAGTATGGCCGTTCTTATGGCCCTAAATGGCATCCAGAGCAGATCCTACTGCACAGATGCAATGTGCTAAAGTGATAAATACCCTCATGCAGATCTAGCAGAGCTCCTGTGTCTGACTCTGATCACCCTCCTCAGTGCACCCCAGAGGTGGGGCAGTGCACTGCAGGACAAGGAGATAACTTCAAGCTAATGAAATTCCAAGCAGAGAGCAACATTTGGGTCATTAGTAGAAAACCACAAGATGCTTTCCTGCTTAATTGGAGCTGGTGCACAGAGCCAAAAACCAAAGAAATAGGGAAAAAGACCTGCACAGAGAAAAATTAATTTCAGTTATTTCATGCTGCTTAAAGAATCTGAAAAAGAAAAAGAAGAGTGGAATGCAGAAGAGATGTTTAGAATTATTTGGCTAATACTTTAGTGAGCCCCCCATCATTATGGCAGCAAACCAGGATTTTGTCCTGGACTGAAACTTTGATATAATTGGCAAATTTTGCAAAGCATTTGGATGTCTATGGAACTGCGTTGTCCACTGAAAAGTGGTACCACCAAAGCATCCCCAACCAGCTCCAATGGGGAGCATGTTCCTCTTTTCAATCCCAGTGGTTGCTCCTGCATCCCCTATTGCCAGCCACAGCAGAACTGTTCCATACCATATCCCGGAGAGGAGATAGGGTCCCTCCATAGTTAAGTCTTATTTCACTCACCCATGCCCCAAACTTCAACAAAATTAACCCAACCTGCCAGTGATTTCCAAAGTAGCATAGAGGGATTTAGAGGTCCCATTGCCTCAGTGGCTGCACATATACACAGTGAGAAACAGTCCCAGCCCTGAAGAACACATCGTCTAAGCAGGAAAGACGGAGAAAGGGTATGGTGGGACGGGGGGGACGACAAAGAGGCACAGAAAAGGGAAGTGACTGGCCAAGATCCCACAGCAAGTCAGTGGTACAGCTAGAAACAACAAATTTTCAGACTGGTTCACTGCCCACTAGACCACACTTCCTTGACTTGGTTTTCCAGAAGATTGAATTCCACCCATTAAGAAGTGGGCCTGCCACAACAGGGACTGGGTATACCGGGAGGGTTGTGTGGAGGAAGTTGGTCCTGCAATGTTGCAATTCTCTGGATAGGCAGCATCAGTTTCTGAGTTGTCAATCTGGCGGTCACACAGCATAGTGGGTAAGTGGAGCGTTGGAAAGTCTTCTGCTCCGTATGTAAGGGTACATCTCCCCTGCAATAAAAAATACCTGCAGCACTGTCTCAGAGCCTGCGTCAATTGACTCTGGCTCGCAGGGCGAAAAGTTATATTTCACATATTCAGGCTTGGGCTGAACATGGGCTCCAAGACCCCAGCCCCCCTTGCAGGATCTCTGAGCCCGAATATCTTACACTGCCATTTTTAGCCCTGCAGTTGGAGCCCTATGAACCTAAGTCAGCTGATCTGAGCCAGCTGCAACAGTGTCACAGGGCTTTTGCTGCTGTGTAGACATACTGTAAGAGGTCTCAGGTGCTAATGGGTCACAGAGGTGGTGAATGTTCCCTGGCCCCTTTGACCAGCATTAGATTTCCTTCCATATGCAAAGAGGGAAGGAATTGGGTTGTCAGTCATTGTGCTAATTCCTTAATGACAATAGAGCAATAATACAAGGGTTATTAACTTCTGAGCCGGCACCTATCACCTGGGTTTGAAATGGGTGCAATCATTCCCTTTCATATCCCTCAAATATGCACCAGGGCCATCCAAAGGAAACGGAAAGATTTCCAGCAATGGACGGGGAGGGTCTTTTCTTCTCGCAAGTTCCAGTTTTACTTTGAGTCAAATCTATGGAGAAGAATAGGCCTTTGTCAAACCTCAGAGCAAGCCAATGTCCCAGTGAAATCAATTCCAAGTGCTGAAGCGCTGCTGTGGGCTTCATGCTGCCTGGATCCCCCTGTCTTTGGGGACAGCTGATGAGCTGCTAAAGGGCACCTCAGACACGGAGTTGTTTCTTCCATTGCCACCACCCATGCCAAATTGGGGGGAGAAGGTGGAGGCAAGGAAGCAATTTGATTAGTGATGAAAACAACGGGCTAAGAGCGCTGGCAAGATGCATACTCACATACTCACTCTGGCAAACATACCTTGAATCCTGACCTGTAATCCTGCCCAGCTCAGCCACTGCACTTCACACCGGCTTGTTCCACCACCACCCCACCCAACCTCCCCTGGCCTACTAACCCCCATGTGGCACTCACACAACAGCCATCCTCAATTCTGACCTCTCACTCCCCAGCTCCTGGCTTTCAAACCCATCTCTGCCAACGCACCCCAATCCTGACCTGCACTGCCCGTCATTCCGGATGTGGGCCTCCCCAGGGCAGGCGGTCACCTGTGACAAAATGATGTGGGGTTTAGTGTCAGATGCTCAAATGTAGAGCTGGTCTGCAATTAGCTGACAATATTTTTTGGTCGGAAAATGCTAATTCATCGGAACCAGAACGCTTCGTGGGAAATGGCCAGTTTTTACGAGTTTCCTGTTTTGAAATCTTATTTGACATTGTTGGAACAGAATCCGCTAGTGTTTCTGAAACATAGATGTTCCGTTTTTCAGTTCAAACTGACTTTGTTTAGAAACAGTTAATTTATGACAAAAAAATGTAAAAAAAAAAAAAAAAATATAGAGGTCAGAATTGAAACAAAAAAAAAAATTTTTTTTGATCGACCGGGTCCCTTTTTTCCAGATGTTCGGTTTGTTAAAACTTTCAAGATTTCAACTTTTTATCCCAATTTGGGAGGGGAAATTTTTTCAAAAAGCTCAAAAATTCTCCTGGGATGGAAAAAGAAAAGGAGGACTTGTGGCACCTTAGAGACTAACCAATTTATTTGAGCATAAGCTTTCATGAGCTACAGCTCACTTCATCGGATGAGTATGCATGTAGCTCACGAAAGTTTATGCTCAAATAAATTGGTTAGTCTCTAAGGTGCCACAAGTCCTCCTTTTCTTTTTGCGAATACAGACTAACACAGCTGTTACTCTGAATCCTGGGATGGAAAAACCCGTTTCTCTCACAGCTCTACTCAAATGTGTCATCAATTTTATAAACTGGGATTTGAACCCAGGGTTTGAGATAGAAAAGGTCAATGGCTGACATCAGCTATCTGCAGCCCCTGAATTAGTGATCAAGTGTGGCTTATTCGTTTAAAAAAAGCAACCCCCCCACCCTCCCCCCCGCTGTGAACTCACCACTAGTGTTACTCAGTTATACTCTCCGCAGAGACTTCAAACAGGACTGGAGAGGTCAGGATTCAAGGGGTGGAATGGGATGTTTAAGCATTACCTATCTGCACTCTGTCATCCACCACTGCTCTCAGCCCTTACAACGCTCGGGGCTGTCACAGCCAGAGGAGGGTTATTTAGGGATCAGTGACCCGATTCTGCAAGGTAGCATGCACCCTCCACTCCCACAGACTTTAGTGATGGATGAGAGCACTCAGTGTCCTGATCCTCAAAAGGTATTTAGGCATCTCAAAGGAGCTGAACACCTCAGTACCTTGGAGGGTCTAGGCATAAGGGCCTAGGCATAAGGGCCTGATCCAAAGCCCATTGAAGCCCACGGGCATCTCTTCATTGACTTCAAAGGCTTTGAAATCAGGCCCTAAAACAGGATCTAATTGAATCACAGGTGCGTTATAATTATTGAATGTGTGTGCCAGGTGGCTAATTAATCACTTGCCTGTAAAGTGCTTTGAGATCTTTGGAGGAAAGATGCTATCAAAGTAGTTAATAATAATTAAGACTGACACATCAACTGAGCTAAGAAGCAATAGGCAAGCAGCCAAAAGGGGAATAATGAAAAAGAAAGGGGTATTAAAGAGAGCTACTCAGACAGTATATGTGTGTGTGTGTATATATAATGTATGAACAAGATGCAGGCTATGAAAGGTAAATGTCTGCACATCGCAAAATGAAGACTAATAAGCCTCCTTGTTCTGGATAACGTTGAGCAAAGCTCTGGAGAGAAATTGGTTGAAATAAATGTTTGTATTTTTCTAATGCATTTTGAGCCAAGGCGAAGGGCTTAGACGGTTTTCCTGAGAATTACATCCCATTAGTAGCAGGAAAATAGCTCCCTGCTCTGACAGATCATTAGAGCTGGGAAAAGACCGCCCAGCTGTGGTTGTTTCATTCAGACACCCCTTGTCGTACAGATACAAATTGATTTATTTCCTTCTGTGCCTAATATTATTTAATGGTTATATGGTGGGGAGCGGGGCAGAGACTGACTAGGAGCTGTACAAACATGTCAAAAAGGACACTGCCTGCCCCCCTACCCGAAGGGCAGTATGACAATCCACGTATCAAAGGCCTAGGCACTACTTAAGTTCTCAAAATATTGCCATTAGCCTGCAGAAGAGATTTCCGGTTGTGGGTGTTCTGTATGCTGGCAATACATGCCCACTTACAGTGGTACTGGCTAGTGGCATAGAGTATATAGACATACACGCTATATTACTTTTTAGACACTTTGGTGTTAGTACAAGGTGCCGGACTGATTCACTTGCAATGACTGAAGCCCTCTATTTATCGACAGGGCAATTACTATACGGACAACAGCAACGCAAGCTTCCTCTAGGTTGCCCCACTCGCCCCTTACAGGGCACCCCTATTGGCAGGGATAGTGCTGTTTCCATGGCCTAGTCCATCCTTCTCCACTCCGCTGAGGTTGCCACGAAGGGGGTCAATCTGTGGCAGGGGGGCTGTGGTCAGAGGGGCGGTCCATAAGTTACATGATTCTTTTTTGAGAGTATCAAGACCTGCCCAACCCCCTTGTACCACTTTACAACACGGAAATAAACATGCAAAGTGAAACTCCTCATGCGTTGTGTGATTTATGGACCGCCCCATAGCCACCAGGAATGGGACTGGGACTGACCAACTCATGTCACCCAGGCCACAGAAGAGTTATCAGCTTGGTGATGCCAAGAGTTATCAGCTGGCGAGCTGAGCCAGTGACCTGTATCCCACTGCCGACCTCACAAAACACCCAGGACTGCCAATGCATTTGCTCCTATGCATCTTCGTACATAAAGAGGGAGAAAGCTTTGTTTCCCTCCTGCCCCCATCCCTGCATGTCTCACTCTGGCCAAGCCCATTTGCCAGTGTTTCTTACTCCTGACCAAGAGCAAAGCAAGGGGAGGAAGGTGGGGGAGAGAAAGGATCATATGGACATTTCTGGGCCCCTCCCGAAGCAGGCTAGCAGCTCTGTCAACCAGCACCTGGCAGTTTTGTGATGTGGGCTGTGTAATGTCCCATCTGGGAACAAGCTGTGTCCAGGCTCCCCTGTTCACATATTTTCCAGATTTGTGTGACTGCACGTGTGTTTGGAATACAGGAGGAACTTGTTAGAGAGATAACCTTGTCACACCAGAGCGCCCTCCTTCACAAAGCCCTTTTCCTCTTACAGGCTTGTTCTGCTCATTTTGGAACCATAGATCACAACCCCATTTAGCCGTAGGTCTCAGGAGACACCCAAAGCCTTCAGATCAAGGGAGTTTTGAATGAAGAGGGGAGGGAGCTAGCCAGTTTGATGTCAATGAGCCAATCCCTAATCTGAGTTACGCTGGTGTAAATCCATGGAGTAGCTCCAGATTTACACTGGTATAATAGAGAGCAGGATTTGACCTAGTGGAAAACTCTCATTAGCATCCATGTAGTAGGTTCAGCATTCAATCCCAGAGCAAAGTAGCTAATAGGACACTATGGCAGTTCCAGATTGTATAGACACTTATAATCTGCATTACAGGTGGGTTTTCCAAAGCACACAGACAGATATTTAATGTTATTTAGGCACCTAATACCCATTGATTTCAATTCCAATCAGCTGCCTAAAGATCTGGCCGTCAGTGCTGATCTAGTTCTCCTGCCCTGAAACCAGTGATGCAACGTGAACAAAAAGCTAGGCCAACACAGAGTGCTTTTGAAAATTCCACCTCCCAGTGTTATAATCTAATGGCGAAAATTCTGTTTTCTTTTAAACTCTAAAGGCCACGTTCTACTATTTCCATTACTCCGGTTTATATCTGGAGTAACTCATTGGCTCTGATGGAGTCTCTCTGGATCTCCACCATGGTCGCAGACAGCTGAATTTAACCGGTCACCAAGAATATTTTACTTAACTTCTATTTTAGCAGGATCAAGGGTATATTTGAAGTGATCAAATTCTCACTCTTCTGATGTTTAGCAGGAGAGGAACGTCAGAGCAGAGTGATTCGTTTGATTCACGCAGATAAATCTTCCAGAGAAAACGGTCACAGGAATCTTCATAGATATTGATCCACTTTGGACCCAGTGGAAGCTCATAACTGAGTTTTCACACCAAAATCCCTCCACCATTTGACAGCTGGGTTAACTGAGGGCGGTGAAGTGACTTGTCCAAGTTAGAGACAGAATTCAGAATAGAAGGCAGGAGTCCTGACTGCCTCTTCCCTGTGGAACCCCAGGCCCTTTTAGGGCCAGCAGTAGAGGAGGCTGAAAACAGAGATCCTTTCCCACAATTTTTTTTTGCATTTTTGAATAAAATTCATCCCAAATCTGGACAAAAAAAACCAAAACTTTTTTTGAGGGGGAGGTGGAAAGAGGCAGAACAATTTCACTTGTAAATAGTTTGGAGCGTTTTCCCCATTTTCACAAGAGCGGCTTTGGATATGGCCCTTGGGGAGCTTCAGGGAGTGAATCTGACAAAAGAGTTTGCTGCACGACATCCCTGACGGAGCTAGGAAAGCAGCAAGGGTTTGGCCAGCAGCTTTATCATCTCTACACATCTCGGGGGCCAGCTGCCAAACTGCTCGGAGGTCAGTGAGTTGGGGAATTAGAGGGAGAGCTGGATGTTAGAAGAATATAGTTCGTAGATCATTCTTTTTGTGGTATCATGGAAAACATCTCTTGTTCATCCTTTTTGTTTTACACCAGGGTATATCATCTCTAGACTGCAATTGGCAGGGCCCTCTTCGTAGAGTGCCAAGACATTTTACGCACATACAAATAAAATAAATCACTTGAGCTTTTGGATGTGTAGAGTGCATCTTACAGCCCCCTTGTTTCGCTGAGCGCTGGACCCAAGGGCTAGAGGCAAAATCCACTCCAGCTGGGTGCAGAAAATGTGATCCAGCCTTCCTCCACCATGTGCCTCTGATGGAGTGTCCCATCTAAAGAATTCCACATTAGTAATGGCACTAGTGCAAAGAAGGCTCTCTCAGTATGTGAGCTAGGAAGGTGCAAAATGTGGCCCAAAGGATGTACACACTCACAAAAGCCACCTGTTTTGCAGGGTATGTAACGGATATACTTGTATCACACCTTTCCATTTGGAAAGGCTCTGCTACGGAAAGGGTGAGGGAGCCATTTTGGGCTCAGTTCAGTGCAGACTGTGAGCAGAGAGGCTCACACCATGCTCTCTCTCAGCAACTTTCCTTTTGCTTTTTCTGGGGTTTGGTGCTCTCAGTCTAAACAAAGGTTTCAGAGTAGCAGCCGTGTTAGTCTGTATTCGCAAAAAGCAAAGGAGGACTTGTGGCACCTTAGAGACTAACCAATTTATTTGAGCATGAGCTTTCGTGAGCTACAGCTCACTTCATCGGATGCATACCGTGGAAACTGCAGAAGACATTATATACACACAGAGACCATGAAACAATACCTCCTCCCACCCCACTGTCCTGCTGGTAATAGCTTATCTAAAGTGATCATCAAGTTGGGCCATTTCCAGCACAAATCCAGGTTTTCTCACCCTCCGCCCCCCCCCCCCCCACATACACACACAAACTCACTCTCCTGCTGGTAATAGCCCATCCAAAGTGACCACTCTCTTCACAATGTGTATGATAAACAAGGTGGGCCATTTCCTGCATAAATCCAGGTTCTCTCACTCCCTCACCCCCCTCCAGTCTAAACAAAGTCATTCTGAATGACCAGCTCGCTTTGTGTAGAAGAGAAACCTAAATAGCCTCCTTCTCCACTGTGTTACAAAGGTGTTTCTCCAGCATGACTCTGCTGACCTCAGCGGAATCTCATGGACATAAAAGTGGGGAAAACACAGTTAAGAATCAGGCCCAGTATTTTGGGGGGGTTTAGAAACCTACTTGGAACTCAAACGAGGGATGAAAAAAGTAGAGGTGTCCAGTGCCTACTTCATTCACGGGCCTGATCCAGCCTATATGCTGTATTTCTGTGGCCTACATGACATGATCAGATTCTGATTTTATTTTTTTAAAACGACATTTCTGGCTCTTACAATTGCAAAGAAAACCTTCCAAATGTAAATGGAGTGAAAACCAGGTCAGTGACATCTGCCCGAACCTCCAGACTTCCTGAAACAACGGCTTAGAGAGAGAGAAGAATGGCCTCACCCCACATCGATTGCATGGGGTTAATGTCAGCATGAACGATTTAATTGCTGATCATTTTAGTGGATGGACTGGAGAAGTAGGAGGAGTAAAGCTGAGGACGGTGGAAACTGAAAGTTGCTGAAGGGAAGGAAATGCAGAGGAAAGAACAGAAAAGAGACACGCTAGAGCTGGCTGAAAAATTTCCATGGAAACTGATTCAGGGGAAATCTGTGGTGTCTACTAAATAATAGTTTGCACGGACCTGACAAGTGTGTTACATGATGGGCTTCTATTCTCAGCAATGTTTTATGGAGGGAAGGTGCTGGTAACAATGGAGAAATCAGGCTCATTCCCATGACTGGATCTGAAGTTGTTAACAGTGCTTGAGGATGGAACAGACTTCTCTAGCTAGATAAAGGACAGGGAGAGAAAGGTCAGGGCTACCATATCCAGACAGCACTGGTGGCATGTTCCAGATTTATTCAGGATCTGGATCTAAGTGCCCTCTAAGCTGTGTGCTGCCATGCAGCAGCCTATTAAGTGCCATGCAGGTGCTCAGGTATCTAGCCGAAAGCCACCACCTGGTTGCCTTCCTTACCAAACTTTGTGAGCACAAGCCCACTCTGCCTTGAGAGTGACAGCTCTGTAAACCTCATCCTGACAGATACTTCAGATGCTGGGCCACAACCTCGGCAGCCAAACTATGCCGTCGCCGCACATGAAATGTTATCTCCTGGTCAGATACCAGCCACAGACCATTGTAATTCACAATGGAATGAGAAGACAGTGCGGTGGAAGGGGAACCTCAGCAGGGTGGGGAACCATGCTGGGAAAGACAAAGGCGCATCAGGCTGTCAGCCAGGAGACTGGAGGTCACAGGTTAACACCATCCACCCAGCAGCCACATCCCACTTGTCTGCTGTCCCACGCCAATTGCCTGCTAGGCTTTGTGAACCAGCCCCACCTGTTAAAAACCAAAAAACCAGAGCTTTGTTTTCAAGAGACAAGTCATCCAAGGAGCAAGGAGATTCGGCAAAGCACTTTGCTCACATGCCTGAAGTTAAGCATGTGCTCATCTTGTTGACTGCACCAGGGCTATTCACATGCTTACAATTAGGGGCAAGCTTGAGTGTTTGATCAAAGCCTTGGTCATAAGGCAATGGTAAACACCTACTGCAATCAGGGTGGTATCAAATTCAACAGAGAAACTACATAGACCCTAAATAGGCTGGTGACAGGTGTCTTTTTGGAGCCTGAAGTTCTGTCCATCACCAAGGCAGCTAAGTCCCTCTAAAAAAGGCTCCAATTTGTGTTAATTTTTATGGTCGTTCTTCAAAGGTGGACTGCTGTTCACGGAGGACTGGGCTGAGACCACCAAGATGCCAGACAGAACTTGGCCTCAAGGACCAGTATTTTAGATACCTGCAGCAGGCTGACTTCTACCCACTCTCCAGCGGCTGCTCCCTCCTCCCACAAGCCATCAGGATCCTAGCAACCACACTGAAGTTACGGCTCTCCCTCTGCACCACGTCTGTCGCGTTTTGGGGTTTTCTGCGGCTGCTGATACATGGGTGGCAAGTGCATGGGCCCCAGGATAACTCCACTTGGAGAACCCACCTAAAAAGCCCTGCTCCTGAAACACTGAAGTCAATAGAAACTTTGCAATTTTACTTCAGTGGGGGCAGATTCAAGCCCTAATGCCCTATTGCCCTCCACAGCACCAAACCTTTCTAATCCTCCCACTCAGGGAGCTCAGACTCTCTTACTCATCCTCACAGCACCCTCCTTATAATCTGGCACTGGCTATTTCCTTCCCTCATCCCAGGAAGAAGCAAGCCCCAGTGCAACACTCCTTGAGCAGTGTTTTGCATCCACGTGCAGCAAGGAGGCAAAGTGCCAACTTGCCATGAGCTTTTCTACAAGTCTGTGACATGGATTCCCAACAAGACCCCCTGAGCTCTCAGCCCCAAAGGTTTTGCACAAAGGACGTCAGCCATCCTGGTCTCCATTTGTTATTAACATTTATATAAAGAGAAAGCACTAGAGAAAACAAGGCACAAATAACACAGCCAGAGAGTCTGGCTCCTATGACTAGACTCTAGAGTCCTGGTTCCCCTCTGCATTGTTGCTAGAGCCGACAGGCAAGTTGGCTTGCACCTCCCTGACTTCACATCTGTGAGGGATTCTTTTGACCCCTGACTGCTAAATTCTGTCCCTGCTGCGATGATCCCAATGAAGCCAGTAAGACTATTCCACTGAATAGCTGCTCACCAACACGAATAAGGGTTGCAAAAATCAGATTCAGGACCAAAGAGATGTTACTCCTAGTGGTGCCATCCTTGTCCAGCTATTATCCAGTCACCATGTTAGCTAGACATGGCACTGGGCTCAGGCTGGAGCCTGGGCTCTAGGACCCGGTGAGGTGGGAGGGTCCCAGATCTTGGGCTGCAGCTGGAGCCCAAACACCTGCCCCACAATTAATACAGCCTTTTAGCCCAAGCCAGAGGCAGCTGGCATGGGCCAGCCACGGGTGTGTAATTGCAATGTCAACAAACCCTGTAGTCCTTACACCCCTGATATCTAGGAGCTTTCACTCCACCTTCCTCAGTGACTGGTAGGAGAAGCCAGGCCCTCCCTCTACTCTGGATTCCAGCCAGGGATCATGTAACAAGCAGCTAAGGTCTGCTCTGTCAGCCTCCCTCGACTCTCTACCTCAGCCTGTCTCAAGTCCTTTTCCTGAGCCCCTTCCTGGGTTCACTCCTCTGCAGAGCCTGGGAAGGGACAAAGAGTGCTCTCCTACTCTTGTCCAGAGCTTTCTCCCTGGAGACCCGGCTCCCGTCTGCCTCTCCCTGGGCTCGTGTGTCCGGTCTCTTTCCTCCAGAAACCCCGCCCTTCAGGCTGCTTCCTTAGGGTCTGGCCCTTTTGTCCAGGCTCAGCACAGGATCTCACTGCGCTCCTGGTCCTTCTCAGTGTCTCTCCTGGTCTTTTGCCAGAGCTCCTGCTTAGGAGATGGTCCCAAGGCCTCCTCTCCCCCGGGCCTTCTGCCTCCCTCTTGAAGTCCTTCCTTTAATAGTCACCCCTCTCTCCTCAGCTAGGCCTTATCCTACACTGGGCCTGGTCGGGCCTGGCCCCCCATCCAGGTGCTACCTGGTACAGTCTTTGCTCTCTGGCTCCAGTTAACTCTGCCTTTGTCAAAGGGGGTATAGTCTCTACCACAAGAATCCATGGGGGGGAAATTCTCCAATACTGCCACTGCTCTCCTCTGCTAAGACAGGTTGCTCAGGCTGACCCACAATGCCATCTACACCATCTGCCTCCTGCACTGTCCAGGGGTCCTTGTTTTCTGCAATGTTTCTAGATAAAATTTGACTCGGGGAGGTGGGGGGCAAACATTCCAATGCAGCCTACTATTTTGTGCTACAAAATTGCTGGGTACTGATCACCCCTGTAAAATCATGCATTTGCTTCTTCAAGCTAGGGAATTGCCATGCATGCAAATACCTGACTTATGAACCCAAACAGTGTGTGCTGTGTGCACAATGGGTGCTCCAATGTACTTTAAAAATAAATACAAAAACCTGACCCTTGGCATAGCAAATATGAAGATGTGCCTTGCATTTGTCTCCTTTCAATCGATTGTTGCCATCTTCCCGACAGTTGTTTCAATAGACTGTCTCGGAGCTGGGGGATTCTGTTCTTTTACACCACAGCTGTGGACCTTCTGCAATCTCCAGACTGTGGGTTCTAAACATACATGGTGTGATCTTTTACAGCATTCCTCCACAACTAATGAAAAGCTTAAGCTTGCAGCAGGCTATTAAAGTTTGCTTGGACGTTGCAGACAGACAAGCCTGAAGAGGGAAAGGATATTTCTAGGATCTCTTTCCTGGAATTGACTGAGACGATTTGTTAAATTAATCTTAATTTTTTAGTGCAAGTGATTTTCATTATTATACAGAAATACATTATTATAACAAAAAGAACAGGAGGACTTGTGGCACCTGAGAGACTAACCAATTTATCTGAGCATGAGCTTTCGTGAGCTACAGCTCACTTCATCGGATGCATCCGGTGCCACAAGTCCTCCTTTTCTCTTTGCGAATACAGACTAACACGGCTGCCTCTCTGAAACCTATTATTATAACAGCGCTTCATACTCCAAGAGCACCTGCCATGGCAAGGAACGGAAAGCATTTGGCATATATTACTGAATTAGACATCATAATATTCCCTCCCATGTGGCAAGTAAATATTAGTCTCCATGTTACAAATGAGGGGAGGGGAAGCGACTTGGGCAAGGTCACACTTTGCATCTACAGCAGAACTAGGAACAGAACAAAGAGCTCAGGTACTTTTATGGCATCAGAGCATCGGGCCCTAAATCAGAATAGCTTCACTGACGTCAATGTTGTAAAATCCATCCACGCAGATACCTCCAAGCCCTGCATCTCGCTAGTATCTGAGCGCCTCACAACCATTAATGAGTTCATCCTCCCCAAACCTCCATGATGTCATTTGACCCCTTTTACAGATGAGGAACAGATTAAGTGTCTTGTCCAAGGTGACACAGGAAACTTGTCGCAGCCTTAACCACAAACCCACCCTCCCCTATACACTAACTCCAGCAGAGTTCACACCAGCTGAAGAATTGCCTTGTAAGCCGTAATTTACACTTCTCTCCATACATGACAAAAAGCCAGGAATTGCCCGGGCCGTCTGAGCTTCCATCTACAGAGATGACTTTGAAGACCATACAATGATGTTTGATACTAATAAGCATCCAGCTATCATCTGTAAACAGTATATTTGGCCAGCAACAAAAGCCAGCAACAGCGGCTACATGCATCTAGCACCATGCTTTGTGTGTAGGTAAAGGAAGGAAACATGTTTTTCAGGTAGATGTGGAGAACTCCCCCTCCATGCCACCTGCCAGTCCAGACCCCTCACCCTACACAAGCCTTTTCTCCACCAGGCTCCCATCCCCACTATCTGATAAGCCCCCCGTCTCTGCAAAGTTCAGCCTCCTGCAACTGTTATAGGTTGCATGGGTTGAGTGAGGAGTTACCTGGTGTTTTCTTGGCTGCTGCATGATGTTCTGGAGATCTGAGGCAGCATCTCCAAAGGAACAGCAGCCCCCCTGCACCAATGTTGCAGCCCAGAGCTTCCCCCCAAACCCAACCCCTTCACATCCCTGCTAACCACCACTGGATTCCCAAAGCCCAGGCTCTGCCGCTCCCAGGCTGGGTCATCAGCAGTGGGAAACTGAACCTCAGATAGCTGGATCTTAAAGCATGAGCCTCTACTGCCGGAGCACCAGGGCCAGCTCTGTCAGCCAGGGCTGCAGCAGGCTCATCCACCAGCCACCGTGAGAGTGGGACATCGTAACCCACATGCACTCAATGTGATGCTATCACCTCTCGGCCTCTGATGGACATCTAGAGCTTCTTCTCCCGCCCAGAGCCCTCTCCGCCTCCCCCAGCCTAGCTCTCCATGGCACCTGGGAGTAGTGGCGTGGTCATTCAGGCAAGCAGCCCTGAAGAAGTGAGACAGCTCTATTGGCTAATCTTTTAACTCAGGGGTTCTCAAACTGGGGGTTGGGACCCCTCAGGGGGTGAGGAGGTTTTTACATGGGGGGTGGTCACAAGCTGCCAGCCTCTACCCTAAACCCCACTTTGCCTCCCGCATTTATAAGGGTGTTAAATATATTTTGAAAGTGTTTTTAATTTATAAGGGAGGGGGTCACACTTAGAGGCTTGCAATGTGAAAGGGGTCACCAGTACATAAGTTTGAGAGCCACTGTTCTAACTCAAGTCATCTACCCCGAATGAGGGTGTCACCGGATCCACGCACCGCTTGTGGCTCCTCCTCCTGGCTGCTCTGGGGATTGGCTCTTCCCAGGTCCAAAGCCCTCTTCTATTGCACGCTGCATGCTCCATCACCACTCTCTCCCTGTGACTCAGGGGGCTTCGTCTTCATGGCTTGGCCTTCTGGCCAGGTACTAGAGTCCTCCCCTTCCAGGGTATCCAAGTCATTCCATACCAACGGTCTCAGGCAGTCTTCTCATTCACTGCCTTATGGTGCCACTTCCCCACTGGCTGGTAGGGAACATGGGCCCACTTTCTACTCTAGGTTCCAGTCCAGGGACTCTGTACCTGGCAACTGTAATCTGCTTCCCCTCAGACCCAGTTGCTCTTTCCCTGGACTTCTTCCTACGGCTTCTGTTCCCCCCACTGTGGGTGTACTGGCTCACATGCTCTACTCCAGGGAATAACTGCAGAATACTGAGCTCCATAGCCTCAGACACACCTCCCTACTCCCAGGGAGTGACTGCAAACTACTAAACTCCACAGCCTCAGACACACCACCCAGGGAATGACTGCAGCCTGCTTCCCAGCAACCCCTTTCTGTTGTTGGCTTTATCCTAGCCCTGTCTGTTCCTTCTCAGCTGGGCACCATCATCCTTCAGGGGATTATGTAGGCCACCTAATTCCCCTCAGCTGTGGCCTAGCTGGTTAATTGGCCATTCTCAGCCACATTAACCACTCACAGATGGGAACTACATTTTGGGTCCGGGTGGATAAAAATGTATTACTTTTTAAAAAAAATTAAAAATCAGATTTTTAAAAATTTAAATAGAAGGTTGTTTTTTTAAAAAAAAAATAGCCAATTTGGAAATGGCAATTTATGTTAAGGCCTAAATTTATTTTAATCTATTAAAATAAATTATTTTAAAAAAATAATATTGAGTACTGCACATTTGCTAATATACTTTAAAAAAGGTGAAGCCACTGAACTGGTGGAAGTCACTGGCTAAGCACCTGGAGCCTGCTTTTGACAGAGTAGCCTCTTCAGGTGCAGAGAGAATATTTTCTTCATTTCAGTGTATTCAAATAGTTCCGTTCAATGACTAGTTCATTCAAAATTAAGAAACCAATCGGGAGTTAAAAATTCAGGAAAACTTGTTTTCCTCTTCCAAGCTATGAATTAGATGCGAGAGGATGAGATCTACTAGTTCTAAAATCTTGAAGGGCATAGTGATCTGAAACAATCAGTTCAATTAATCAACTACTAGTAATAGTACCTGTGTTTAATACTTCAGGTAGGTTTAAATGCAAAACATGTTTTGATAACAAGAAAATTTTATGTATCCAGCACATTTAAGGTAGTTTTAATTAATTTTAAAAAAACTGTTTTTGTTTTGCATGTTTATTCAGTTTGAGTTTCCATACAAATAGAGTTTGACACAGATCACAAATAAAAAAATAACCATAATCTAATAAACAAGAAATGCCCCACTTTACATTTTCTAACATGATAAAAATATAAAAATTAGGAATCTGAATAAATGTAAGTTAAGTTATATAACTGCTTAAATAAATGTTTATAAATATAGTGTATCCTCCTGGTTAGCAAAAAGGAGGTCAGAAATTAGTATAAAAGCTATTATTTAGTTGTAAATTGGCATGTTTTAATGGTTATCAACCAATGAGAATCAAACTTTTTTGGGGAAAAGTACACATGCAAAACATGATTAAAATCACTTATTTAATTCAAGATTTCCTGCTTGCTGATTTCAATCATGATTAAAAGCAGTGCTTTATGTCACTTTAAAGTAAATCAATCCACTCTGCTTTGGGCGCTTCACTATAATGTTTCAGAAGTGGCCTATGTCTGAGGTGTTATCAGAAGTAGTGTGCTGGGTGGGTTGTGGTTTTCAGCTAGTGGAACCAAATCAATGTGACAAAAATAAAGGCAGAATATCAAAGAGGGAGTATTTTATAATTTATTACACAGAAAATTCAACTCTTCCCTTGAAGAGTCATTGTGCCAAATCTGGAGATTCAATTCCATCAGTAAAGTATAAAACAGAGGGATTTTGGTCCTGTTTGAAGTACAAAGCTCAATACACCCGTCACAATGGAGCAACTAGCAATGCTTCCAAAATACCCTAATCTGTTATCTCCAGTTGTCGTCCTGGAAATCTGCAAGCCATTAGCAAGCTTGGGGATGGAAGGTAAAAGAAAATGTGTTTGTCAGTTTCACCAGATGTGAGAACAGAATCATGGATCCATTTTATGGTTCTATAAATACCAGGGACAGAAGGTTGTTATTAACCACTCTGTAATTAATAAAATGTGAAATAGCCTCAGATAAGGCCCACCACTTAATGTCCAATTAATAATGCACTGTCCTCTCCAACATGGACTGTGCCTCCCAGATGTTGCTCAAATTCTTTAGACTTGGGAGTGTCTTTCAAAAAGATTCCACTGTTGTACAGCCTTGAATCTTGGGTTCAGAAGATGAATCAATCTGAAATTAAAGACATTGCTCAGGGTCCCAGTTTTCAAAACTCAGTATATCCATATTTTTGTGCACACCTGAAATGCATGCAAGGAATGCCCAAAGTGTTTGCAAGCCAGAGTTGCATGCACAACTAGACATTTATGTAAGCAAATCCCAGATTTGCACATATACATTGCATGCTCCCAAACTGGGTGAATGCACATTAGCACTATAGAGAAAACCCCCAAACTTTAAGAACAGAGCTGAGAGATTTTTATTTTCCAGTGAATAGTACATGCACCACAAACTGCATGTTTTGGGACACCGAAACTATTCATGAATATGGGTCAAATTTGGTGAATAGTTTTGACCAGGAAAATCAAAATGTTTTTAAAAAAGGAGAAATTGTTCATTTTGATCATTTCTAAACAATGCGTTTAGACTTCTTGTTTCAAAACAAGCTTTTGTTTGAAAACACCCAAAAACAAAACAAAAAAACTGAAAAAAATGTTTTGGTTTGTTTTTTTTGTTTGGTTTCATTTTTTAGTGTTTTTTCTGTCTGAAACAAACAAACAAAAAATCAGTTTCGGTTTGAAAGGGACCAAAATATTTTTGGGATTTTTCAGGTTGCCCCCCCCAAACCAAAAATTCAATTATTCCCTCAGCTCCTGTTAAAAAAACATTGAAATAAATTACATTGTTACTGTTGCTACTCTTAAGAGACAGTAATGCTGAGTTTCATTTCTAAGACTCGATGTTTGCAATGGTCTGCATAAGCGTGAGGAATCACAGGGTTTTCAAGTTTGTGCTTAAAAAAGTCGATCTGGAGTTTGCACATTTGGGTATTTGTGGGAGCTAGTCTGAAGGTGGATGGGGGAGAACAAGCATGAATGGAGAGGTCACAGATAGATGGGCAAGTGCCTAGGCAGAAGAAGGAATTAATTAACGTACAGGCCATCCTTGACTTTATGATGTTTGAGTTACGATGAACGGCACTTATGATACTTATAAAATGACATCCTATTTCAACTTTCCAAGGTCGGTTTCAACTTTATGATGCTTGATCCAACATTGTTCCAATGGGAAAATCGAGTTACGACGTTTTGACTTAAGATGCGATTTTCTGGAACCAATCGTGTCATAAGTCTGAGGACTGCCTGTACAGGCAGGTACAGTAAGTAGATGAGTTGGCAGGGAGGTGGGTGAAGGCATGAGTGAGTTCATGGGCATATGACCATGTGAGTGGGTTTTGGAGTGAATGTCAAAGTGTATGAGAGGTAGTTGGGTAACCATGTATGCGACTGGGTGACGGAGTGGGTGAGTGGATGACCAGGTGGACAGTCGTACAATCTGTTTTGAGAAAAGAGTCCATAGGAGTCTATCAGAGAGTAGACAGACAGAGAACATTATAGGGACAAAAAGGACTTGACTGGAAACCACCAGCCCATCCTTGTGGGCACCAGCAGAAGATCACAAAGGTCCAGGAAAAACAGGTGGAGGATTAGGGTTAGAGTTACTTCTCAGGCAAGGGTCCGAGATAGGATTAGGCTCTTCCTGAAATTTAAGACAATTTCAGTAGCCGAAAATACAAGTCGTTGTTTGAGTACTCTCAAAACGAACAACACCTGCACCCAGAGGCCACTTTCTGCAGGGGTACCTGTTATTTGGTTCCCACAGAACATGTCCATGACTTCTTCATATTCTTACCATCATCTCCATGACTTCTGATGAGCTCACCCAAACATTCTTTCTTCACTTTGCCTCAGATATACCATGATAAACCCCTATCACAGGTTAGTGTGTAAATTCTCCCCTAAACTATCAGATGTGCCAAACCTGGTACTTGCTAATCCCATGTGCTGTGACAGGTTCCATGCTAGGCTGACAGGCCCTGACTATGAATGGGCACATAGCTATAGAAGAGGCCCCAAGTGGAGCTATTCATTGGGGTGTCTGTGCATCCTCTTCTTCTCTTTCCACAGTGCTATCACCATGGACAGATGCCTTGAGCCAGGAGTGGCCCTAGCTATTTTGCCAGCCAGTTGTGGAAAATATTCTTAGCACCGCCCTGTTTGGGGGATTTCCCTTCACCCCCTCTCCGGTTCTTGTCATGCAGACAGAAAGCAGAAGACCGGAAGTCTGAAGTGCAGGCAATGCAATGTTGGTTAGTTCCAAGCAAGCATATCCATAGCTCCACATGCCAGCAGAGTCTGTTTCCCAGTGTTCCATTCCCAAGTGACTGGGCAAAAAATCTCCCAGAACCAGCAACTGACCAATGCTGAGTTGCACAGCAGTTTGGTACCCCTGGAAGGTGGCTTCTAGTGCCACTGCCCTACTCGCCTTGCCCCTAGAACCAGCCCTGACTTGAACCTCAGGACTGCAGGAAACTCTTTGGATCTGCCACACAGGGATAGAGAGTGAGAGAGAACTGCGTCCCGAACTGGTTTCCCTCCTTCAAAATAAAAATAGCATCTTCTTTTTGGTGGGGAGGGGCATTTTCCAGCACCTTTCTTGGTATCCATGGCTGGAATTCTCCAGCTCGATCGGCTCCTTCCCTCTCCTGGCGTCTGTTTCAAAATGATCAAATGGGAGTGTAGTGCGGTGTAAGGGGACCACTACGCCATGACATTTCTTATGTGTCTGTCTTCAATGGGCGTACCATCCAAGGGCTGATCTTGTCCCTGCTCATTCACAGTAAATGCTTCCCTGCATTCCATTTAGGGTGGATAGGTAACACATGTATTGTGTTATCATCTGTACCCATGGGTTCCATAAAGCCAAACTCCGGATTTCAGCACAGTAAATAACCACTTCATGGTTCTGCTCCGACGGTTAGGATGCTCCAGTGGTCCGGCATGCCCAGATAGAGTGTAGAATCCTGCTAGAGTGAACTTTGTTGCTGCAATTTCTGTTTTATAGGAATCTCAGATAATTGAATGTTAGGATGGCTTGTAAAAAAGAAAAAGATACTGGATCTTGCAAATCCAGCAGATCTTTAAGTTGCATTTATTTCCAAATGACTTTAAAATTGTTCCTAAAAAGTTTCCCTGGCTACGATGATGGCAGATAGCACAAGCATGTAAACAAAACAATGCACAATCACCGACCCTGCCATTTCTCCCAGAGGGATAATGTAATTTGGCAAAAGACATGGACAAAAACTTCTGCTGGGGAAAGAGATGCATTTCTGAACACATCAGTGTTTGCATTGAATTGTATTGCAAGCTGGAATGGTCCAAACTAAGGATTGTCCTACTCCTCTGTGTTTGTATGGTGCCATCTTGGTTGGTCTTAGTGCACTATCGTAATGAATATAGGAACATAGAACCTGGTTTCTAACCATTGAATCCTGTCCCTTGATATTATGGGCCACTCCACTGTATAATCCCATTTAAAAATGTACCAAACCCCATCTTAAAACTTGTTAGGTTGTTTTCCCCCACTGCTCCTGCTGAGATGCTGTTCCAGAACTTCCTTCCTCTGATGGTGAGAAACCTAATTTCCAGCTTAAAGTTATTCAGGGCCAGTTTGCACCCAGCTGTTCTTGTGCCAACATTGTCCTTTAGTTTACATCTCTCTTCACCCTCCCTGATGTTCACTCCCCTGAAGTAGTTATAGAGAGCAACTAAATGGCCCCTCGGCCTGAGTTTTGCTAGGCTAAACAAGCCAAGTTCTTTTATTCTCTTCTTGAAAGACAGGCTCTCCTTTCCCCTTGTCATCCTAATAGACTTTCTCTGCACCTGCTCCATGCACATGATTAATAATAAACACAGTGAATCATGCGGAAGGCTTGAAGTGATATGCACCTGTTCTGTCTTTCTGCCATAACTTTTATGAAAGGATGGGTCTGTCCCGCTATGGGAGCTCCTCCATTGTACAGGAGTCCCCACTTGCATTGGAAAACTGATGAATGGCTCTGCAGCAACAAAAGACAGATGTAGTCAGCAAAGTTCTTCTCAAAGGATAATGTTTCCAACCAGAAATCAAAGCAAGTTAGTAGTAGCAACAGCAGTAAAAGAAGAAGGGAAATATGCCCCATTCTAGGGTTCAACTAGGTCCCGCAGCACCTGGGCGTGAGGCTGGCCCCCTCGCCAAAGATATTCTCCCCCTCTGCCAGCCATGCTGCCAGCGTATGGTCCTTCCTGAGCACCTGTAGGGACCAGGTTGTGCATCTCTCACTTGGTCTCCCTTCATGAAGAAAGGAGCATTTTCTCAAATCACTGCACTTTAGGTAACCTAGGACATTTTTGGGTCCCAGCAGCAACTTGAATAGTCATTCTCCCTCCCCAACTGCCTAAGAGTAGCTTTGTTTTGAAGGCAACCAGTTTGAATGTGGTTTGGGAAATGTGATTATGGGATGTTTGTGGTGTGTATGCCAGCAATGGCTCATTTATCAAAGCGAGAGTGTGTTAGATGTCTTGTTCTTGTCCACAGAGATCTTGGTAATATGTACATCACAGTGTGCATTGGAACTATTTAGATAATGTGAATATAGGCCAAATAGGGAGCATATGGAAACACAAGGGAAAGATGCCACAATTTCCAGGGTACTTGTCCATCCTGCTTCATACACGTACCACAGGTCAGCTGTGAAGACCATTCTCTATATCTTCTCTCACTCCTGCCCCCAAACAATCTGTGTGTCAACAACAGAGGCTCAATTTGTCTCCATTCCTGGCTCAAATGAAGGAAATTATATCATTCCCCAGGAATTGCTTGGCAAATGCAATGGGATTAAGGTATGTGACTCCCGTAATCATTTTTGGCAAGGATCCAGAGCCACCACATACGTTATCAAAGACTCTCTGTCATGCTTTCTGCCTCTCACCTTATCGTGAGTGCATGATGTAATTCAGACACCAGAGATGGAGCCACAGAAATATCCCAGTATTTCAATGAGCCTCTCTCATGTGTTGATAGAAAAATCTGAGCTTTCCAGCAACTAACTTCACCCAGACATTTAAATGTTCTGTTTATTGGACAGACTGCCAGAAATAGCCTGGGGATGGGACATTATTCCTGAAGGTCACCAAGGTCATTACTTGGGTCAACTTGAAGTGGGACAAGCTGACAAGCACTGAGTCAAGAATCAATGTTGGATATGGAGAAATAATTATTAGGAAGGTAGGGCTGGAAAGGGCCTTCTGGGTAGTTGAATCCAGTCCTCTGCTTTCACAGGCAACCCTGCATAGAATCCCATTCATAAACTTACCAAGCTCCATCTTAAAACTAGTTAGATTGTTTGCCCCATTACTCCTATTGGAAGGCTGTTCCAGGACCTCACTCCTCTGAAAGTTAGAAACTTCTTCTAATTTCCAGCCAAAAGTTATTCATCCCCACTTGTTCTTGTGCCAATCCTGTCCTTTAGCTTAAACAGCTCTGATGAACTCATTCAGCCAGACCCCTACAACTGCTGGGGTTTTTTCTGCACCACACATACTTTGGCTATCAGTCCAGTCTTGTTTCAAGTATCCCAAGCGATGGGGCATCCTCCCACCATTATTTCCCTTACAAGACTGTTCCACAGGCTGATATGACAGAGTTAGCTGAAACACAGATACAATTGTTGTGGCTGAAATTTTTTTCCCATTGTTTTGCCTTGAAATTCAAAAATTTCAGTGAAACCTTCATCAAAAAAATCCAAATTTAGGATAAATTTGACCAGCTCTACTAATTGGATAGTTTTTTTTTTCCTGATAGGCAATGTTGCTTAGTGGGTACAGCTGTGGAGTAAGACTTATGAAACCTCGGTTCTAGTCCTCACTCTGCCATTGGCTTGCTGGGTGAACTTGGACAAGTCACTTTGCCGCTCTGTGCCTCAGTTTCCCCATTTTACAAATGGGGATAATGATACTGACCTTTTTAAAGCACTTTGATATCTACTGATGAAAAGTGCTATATAAAAGCTATTATTATAGTCACTCTGCGTTATCCCTTTCTTAAGTTCATTGGTTTATTCCTAGATCTATGATTTTATACCCTTCAATAATTTCTCTCCTCTTTGGAGGTTCCACCCTTCCTGTGCTTGAGCGGTTGTCATAGCCTGGATAGGCCATGAGCCTGAAGACGCTTATGGAAATACTTATCTTTCATAGGCCATGGTCCTGAGTCTTTATAAGTCAAGGATGGTGCCAGGTGAGAAAATATGGATCATCTGTATTACAAGGGGAAAACTACACAAACTAAATAATATACTGCTGGTGAATTTTAGCCATCTCCAAAGAAAAACACATCTAGTTATGCCAAGACCCTAGGCAACAGCTACCTCCCAATGTGCGTGATCAGACCCTATTGCTGGTATTCTAGACTGTAGATGCAGTAGCAGGGGAGAAGACCAAGAGGAGAAACCATTGTACATCACGAGAGATGCACTCTGACTAGAGAGCCCAGGATGCAGGGGGGAATGGGAGCACAAAATGACTCTCAAGAGGCACTATGGAGGAATTTCCCAATTGAAATATTTATGGTTTAGATTTTTTTGCCAAAAGGTCAACATTTGCCCAATTTTCTGACCCGCGTTACAGAGCGTGTTATGTCCATAGCACTCCAAGCCCATGCTGGCCAGGGGAGTGAGAAATGGAGTCTCCCAGAGAGGCTACCCATATGGCAGTGGAGAATATTCAACTCAGCCAGCAAGCTGGCCCTTGGAGACTTCCTGTCTAAAATCCCTTTTCATCTCTCTTTCCCCCACGCTCATTACGATTTCTTCTCCTAACTCTGGAGACATCTGCTTTGCCCATGGCCTATAGAAATGCAGGGGGGAGGGAAAGTTAATTTGGAGAAGTGTCATAGTTCTCTCTGGCTATAAACAATAACTTCTGAAAACATCTGAAACAGACATAATTCTCCTTTTCAAGCCCCCTATCTGAACAGCTTCACAAACGCTTGGCTCCTGCTTCAAAGTCAAAGCGAGGTTAGCTATAAATAAATAACATTTCATTAAAAAAGAGAGACTGAGAGAGCACGAGAAATTAGCCAAAAATGTATACGAGTAGAAGCTTAACCAATGCCAGATAAGGGGGCAATATGGATTTTTATTTTTATCCACATCAAACCATGTGCTGTTTATCTGTGACTGTAATTTACAAGGAGTTATTGCAGTTAAATAGCACTAATAGTATTTACCTACCACAGAGGACGGTTGTGTGGGTTATGAGCTTTGAGTTCCTTAGACAAAAGATATTACATCCATGATTCAGCAGCCCATCACTTAAAGTTAGGCATATTTACGTGCTTGGCTGAATAGGAATAGGCTTCGACATTTGCTTAATTGGGGCTGATCGCAGTGCAAAGGAACATAGACATTGCCAGACTGGATCAGACCTGAGGTCCCTCTAGATCAGTATCCTGTCTCAGACATTGGCTAGCACCAATTACTTCCAAGAAGGGTATAAGAATCCAGCTGTAGCAGATGTGGAATAATCTGCTCCCCACCCTGGTCTCATCCTGATCTCTAATAGTTAGAGATTGGTTTAAAACCTGAAGCATGAGGGTTGCTATCCCTTCCAGAATAATTATGATAACTCACGATAGTCTGGATATGAGTATAAATGTCCAATCCCTAAGCGTTACTATAACGTGTTAATCGCTGTTAGCAATGGGGGAGTCTTGCCCACTTTTGACTGCTATCACCATCCCTGTTTGTCTTGCCATCCTTGCATTCTGTGGTCTGCCAATGTGGCCAGCTTTGTCTGTTCTTTGGTTAGCTTCGCACACAAGCATCGCTGCACCTTCTTCCACGTTGCCCCGATGCATGGAGTGCCTTCTCTGAACTGATCTGCAAGGCGACTGTCCTCTCCTTCAAATCCCTCTGCCAGAGCTACATTTGCCGTGTAAGAGATCAGGCCATTCATGGTGGCTTGGTGGAGGGGTGTATGGTAATAGCTGGCACGAGCTCTAAAAAAAAAAATTTAAAAAGTGTATATATGTTTGTAAATCAGGGCTGGTTGAAAACGATCTGTCCAAACTGTTTTTTAATGAAAAATTGGGTTTCTGATTAAATGAAAATTTTCATTTTCTACATAAAATTTCGATTTTTGTCGTAAAACGTTGCACCCTAAGACTAAAAACCTGAAATGCCACTGCAGAGCCTCACAGGAATAACGGTTCAGGTTTCTAAACTGGGAGGAGAGGTAGATATGCTGGAGGGTAGGGATAGGATACAGAGGGCCCTAGACAAATGAGAGGATTGGGCCAAAAGAAATCTGATGAGGTTCAACAAGGACAAGTGCAGAGTCCTGCACTTAGGACGGAAGAATCCCATGCACCACTACAGACTAGGGACCGAATGGCTCGGCAGCAGTTCTGCAGAAAAGGACCTAGGGGTTACAGTGGACGAGAAGCTGGATATGAGTCAACAGTGTGCCCTTGTTGCCAAGAAGACCAATGGCATTTTGGGATGTATATGTAGGGACATTGCCAGCAGATCGAGGGATGTGATCGTTCCCCTCTATTCGACATTGGTGAGGCCTCATCTGGAGTACTGTGTCCAGTTTTGGGCCCCACACTACAAGAAGGATGTGGAAAAATTGGAAAGAGTCCAGCGGAGGGCAACAAAAATGATTAGGGAACTGGAATACATGACTTATGAGGAGAGGCTGAGGGATCTGGGATTATTTAGTCTGCGGAAGAGAAGAATGAGGAGGGATTTGATAGCTGCTTTCAACTACCTGAAAGGGGGTTCCAAAGAGGATGGATCTAGACTGTTCTCAGTGGTAGCTGATGACAGAACAAGGAGTAATGGTCTCAAGTTGCAGTGGGGGAGGTTTAGGTTGGATATTAGGAAAAACTTTTTCACTAGGAGGATGGTGAAACACTGGCATTCCTTACCTAAGGAGGTGGTGGAATCTGCTTCCTTAGATATTTTTAAGGTCAGGCCTGACAAAGCCCTGGCTGGGATGATTTAGTTGGGGATTGGTCCTGCTTTGAGCAGGGGGTTGGACTAGATGACCTCCTGAGGTCCCTTCCAACCCTGATATTCTATGATTCTATGAATCTCATACCCTCATTCTCCTGTACAGACCAGGCTCTCCAGCCAGACCTCAACTCCCATGATGCACCAAAGCCATGGGACTGCCATGAGACCCCAGCTTCTTTTGCCAAGAGGGGGAGACCCGACTGCAGTGCATCATGGGAGATGTAGTCCGACCAGGGAACACACACTGTAAAAGAGAATAGGAATCATAGAATATCAGGGTTGGAAGGGACCCCAGAAGGTCATCTAGTCCAACCCCCTAACACAAGGCATTTCAATATCTAGAAGGGGTTTTCTGCTGAAATATTATGGATTTTGATTTTGTGCAAAAAACAAGGCATTTCCTGCAAAGAAACAAAAAAGAAAGAAAGAAAAGAAAAGAAAAATCCATTTTCAGACCAGCTCTATTGTAAAAGTGAGCGTCTATTTGACTGCACAGCTCTGCCCTCACTCTTCATATGTCACTTGTCTTCTAGGGTTTTAATTTCCTTAGGACAGGAATAATATCACTTTTTGTGGTTACTCTGCATCCAGCATAATGTGGTCTCAATCCGGATAGGGCCTCTAGGAGCTATGGCAATATAAATATTAAATTATATCCATATCCTTCTCAATCTTCAAAAATTATCCCAGAAATGACTCTTTTGTAGGATTTTGGCTACTTCTGGCTTCTGATCAGAAGCGTCACAAGAACAAACTTTCTTGTGAAAAGAAACAGCAAAGATCTTGGTAGGACCAAAAACAACAGGTGACCAAACATCAAATTAATAAGAAGAAGTATTAATAAGCAGTTAGCCTGCATTTTTTAACCTTCAACAAATTGTTTAAGGCTTGATTTGAATTTTTCACACAGCTTTGGTACCATTTTTATTTTCAGCAAACCAAGCTGCCTGCCATTAATCCAAAGCCAAACAACTGTTCACCGTTATATGCACTTTATATTCAGAAATTCTAAGTATATGCTGTAAGAGGCTGTGTGGTCTAGTGAGTGGGTAGGTAGCTAGACTATTAATTAGGAGATGTGGGTTCTATGTCTGGTTCTGCAACTGACTTGTAAGGTACCTGCCATGCCAATTTCCCTTCCTACCTTTTTCTCTGTCTGGTCTATTCAGATGTATCTCCCTATGTGACAATACAGCACCCAGCACAATGAATCCCTGATCTTGGCTGGATCCTCTAGATGCAACTTATACAAATAATTAGTTAAATAAAAATGGTGAGAGAGGGAAGAGTCTGGACAACATTACTGGAGTAGAGAATAGCAGGGAGCTGGGGGCTGTACAGTCCAGACACGGCCTATCACATTAAATGTAGGCCACGGAAAAGCTGATTGCAATTTTTATTTTTTTGGTCCTCCACCCAAGTGCTATTCACAGTCCCTGCCTCGCAGCTCCCATTCATGATAAAATCTCTACTTGACTCCTGACCGGCTTCATAATTCCCCTGTCGGACGCTAGAATTATGACGTCTAGGAAACAGCGGAGTTCTTTAGAAAGTGGAGCCACTTAGGCCTCCTCTCATTGTTCGCTCACTGTAAACCTCTCCCGCCCCAGTCTCCTCCCTCCCCTGTCCTTTGCTTAGATATCCATCATTTCAATTTCAAGCCCGCTGCTTGAAACATTAGGGGCCTCTGTGTGTTTTGTTATTTATGGGTCTGGTGACACAGAGGCCAAGCCGCAGACTGTTTTGCAGCAGTCCCGTCCCAGAAGTCACGACATGATGCTGAAGATTCAAGTACAGGATGCCGGGATGCCGAGCCAGCAAGTGGCACAAAAAGGCATGGGACTTTCAAGAGGCCAATGAAACAGTTAGCTTTATAAAAGATGGCCAGGAATGGAGGCACTGATTTCATTCCCTCTATAATGATATCATTCAAATGGGACTTGGGACTCTAGATCAGCTTTTCGGACCACCTGAATGTTTGGCTGGAAAACCTATCTTGCTGAGGTGAATCACACAGGTGACATAAAGGCTCTGATTTTCGAGGCACTGAAATTGCACCTACACGATCAACATGTGCCAGTGCAAACGGCAATGATGCTGCAGGCATATTATGCCCCCAAACAGACCAGCTTCACACTCAAGAACCCGTTTGCTTGCACCATTCCGCGTTACATGCATGCGCTTGCGATGTCACTGACATAACCTGTGACCGTGTCGATCGTCGTTGGAACCGCGGTGATATATTTGCAGAAAATATTGTACAAAGGTTGTTCTGTAAGGTGTCTAGGGAAAGATTATGATTTGCTGATTATGATTATGCTATCTGTACATGCGTATCATTTTTGTAGTTGAAGTTATGAATATTGGCTATGTACTTGTATCTGAACATGATTTGATTCTAAGTAGCCTCAGTGAAGCATTTGATCAGCTTCTTGAGAAGGGGCTATTCTCAATAAGTGCCCAATCAAGAAACACTTAGCTGACAATGCACTTTGGAAGACGCCAATCCACATCTGAGCTTTCCTGGGAGCGTTCAAACTAACATGTAAACAATGGCGTCGGTCTATAAAGGACTGAGTCATGCATGGACACGTGGCTTGCCCATGTGACTCCAGGCTCCATCTTGCTGCTGTGATCGTCCACAGGGCAGAGGATATAAAAAGCTGCTGGATCTCCTCCATTTTGTCTTCAGTCCTGCTTCTGACCTCTGGAGGGACTTTGCTACAAGCTGAAGTTCTGAACAAAGGACTGAATGACCCATCCCAGTTGTGGATGTTCTCCAGAGACTTGATTTGAACCTGCAGTTTATTCCATCGCTGCTACAAGCCTGAACAAAGAACTTTGCCATCACTGCATGTAACTGATTCCATTTAACCATTTCTAGCTCTCATTTATATTTCTTTCTTTTTATGAATAAACCTTTAGATTTTAGATTCTAAAGGATTGGCAACAGCATGATTGCGGGTAAGATCTAACTTGTATATTGACCTGGGTCTGGGGCTTGATCCTTTGGGATCGAGAGAACCTTTTTTCTTTTACTGGGGTATTGGTTTTCATAACCATTCGTCCCCATAATAAGTGGCACTGGTGGTGATACTGGGAAACTGGAGTGTCTAAGGAAATTGCTTGTATGACTTATGGTTAGCCAGTGGGGTAAAACCAAAGTCTTCTCTGTTTGCCTTGGTGTGCAAAGGAACCCCAGCCTTGGGCTTTAACTGCCCTGCTCTGAGCAATTTATCCTGAATTGGTACTCTCCATTGGGTCCCACCAGAGGCAGCATCATTACAGTGCTATTCCTGGCATGGGCAGAGTCTGAATCTGGCCTGTTATTATTACTGTATTACAGTAGAGACTCCAAATGAGATCCAGACCATCTTTTGCTGAGCACTGCACAAATACAAAGTATGAGACAGCCCCTGCCCTGGAGACCTTAAAACCTAAATGGACATGAAAACCCGCCCTTTGTCTATTATGGCTATTTTACAAATGGGGAATTGAGGCACAGAGATCACGTGACTTGCCGAAGGTCACATGGAGTTTGTGGCAAAGCTGAGCATTTAACTGAGGTCTCCCAAGTCCCAGTCCACTGCCTGTAACCACACAATATGCTTCCTCACCTCGTACTGCACGCAACTGAGTGCTCTCTCAATGAAGACTGAAGCCAATAGGCCTGGTTCTTCCCTGGCCCTTCCATAGTTTTCTATTTTTCCATTGTCCTTTCCTTAATTTGGGGCCCAGTGCTACAACTCCTGGCTACCAGGGGGAATGGTTATCTTCCTGAGCTGTCCCATTGGCTTCAATGGGTCTGTTCCTGATAGTAAGAACGCCACATGGCAATAAGTGCTTATAGGATCAAACCCAGCCTCTGACTCAGATGTGAGCCCAAATCCCCTTTCTACCCACACATAAATCAGTCTGACGCAGGTCAGTAAGGGCTCAAGGCCCAGGTTCTAGGACCCTGCTAAGGGAGTGAGTCAGGGTCCAAGTCATGCAGCAACTCAGTTCTAAGCCCTGTCACCGTGCAGTGTGGCTGCAGCCCAAGTTGCAGACATGAGGCGAAAGGTCCGTCCAGCGCAGTCTGGATTGTTAGCACAGCTGCGAACCTGGGTACAGCACTTAGAAACCCAGGTTCACAGTGCAGGGACTCTACAAGCCCGGGCCTCACAGACCCAGCTTTACAAGACAGTGTCGACATACTCTAAACTCTTCTGGGCTGCAACTCCATCTTCATTTGTTTTGCAAAGGGCAATGGGCATCTGTGGTGCTCTGTAAATAATAACTAATTATGGAAACAAGCTTCAAAAGCGCCTAAAGCCCATCAAAAGTCACCTCAATGCTTTTGAAATGTGTACCCTATATTCCCCCAAAATCCCTGACCATTTCACAAACTACACCTATGGGAATGCAGAGAAGGACCTAGGGGTGACAGTGGACGAGAAGCTGGATATGAGTCAACAGTGTGCCCTTGTTGCCAAGAAGGCCAATGGCATTTTGGGGTGTATAAGTAGGGACATTGCCAGCAGATGGAGGGACGTGATCGTTCCCCTCTATTCGACACTGGTGAGGCCTCATCTGGAGTACTGTGTCCAGTTGTGGGCCCCACACTACAAGAAGGATGTGGAGAAATTGGAGAGAGTCCAGCGAAGGGCAACAAAAATGATTAGGGGTCTGGAACACATGACTTATGAGGAGAGGCTGAGGGAACTGGGATTGTTCAGTCTGCAGAAGAGAAGAATGAGGGGGGATTTGATAGCTGCTTTCAACTACCTGAGAGGTGGTTCCAGAGAGGATGGTTCTAGACTATTCTCAGTGGTAGAAGAGGACAGGACAAGGAGTAATGGTCTCAAGTTGCAGTGGGGGAGGTTTAGGTTGGATATTAGGAAAAACTTTTTCACTAGGAGGGTGGTGAAACGCTGGAATGCGTTACCTAGGGAGGTGGTGGAATCCCCTTCCTTAGAAGTTTTTAAGGTCAGTCTTGACAAAGCTCTGGCTGGGATGATTTAGTTGGGATTGGTCCTGCTCTGGGCAGGGGGTTGGACTAGATGGCCTCCAGAGGTCCCTTCCAACTCTGTTATTCCATGATTCTATGATTCTATGAATCACACGCCCCACTCCTCAAATGCAGCTCTTTCTCTCTGTTAAAGCCCACAGCAGCATTACTCAACAGTTTGGGACAGAGTGTGGCGTGGGTTATTATACCCAGCAGAAACTGCAGTGGGAATTCAAAGTGGAAAAAATCTTGGAGTTTGCCCAGAAGAGCCACACACAAAAGAAACTGAGGGGAAAAGACATTATTAAGGTTGCAAAGCCATGCACTGAGTTAGGAATGGTTGGATTTAAGGTTGCCTGTGTAACACTGTCCAGTTTCTCAATATGTTTTCTGGCAATCAGGTGACCACAACTAGCCAGATCAGTCAGTGGAACTATGCTGATTTATACCTGCTAAGGATCTGGTTCAATATTCCCATTATTCCAGGTGCAATTGTGCCAGAATTACATAGGGTGGAATTTAACCATGTGGAGGGTCAGTCAACAACCTATGCATCACTTACATAACACTTAGTTCTTGAACAACACTTCTCCTCAGTACAGCTCAAAGCACTTTACAAAGGAGGTCAGTATCATTGTCCCCATTTCACAGATAGGGACACTGAGGCACAGCAAGGGAAGTGCCATGCTTAAGGCCACCAAGTAGGCTAGTGGCAGAGATGGGAATAGAATCCAGATCTCCCAAGACTCAGTCTAGAGCTCTATCCACTCAGCTTCTCTTCCGTTTTAAATCACACTTAAGACCAACTTTGAGGGCTAGCATGGGATTCAAGTGTCACCTAGATCTTATGTTGGCGCTCTACACAGTGCTGAATTTCACCCATAGAGAGAGACAGTTACGTCCTTGGTTGGTTGTGTGATGTTTTTGCATGTGTTGTATATATAACATACTGCATATGTAGCACTGGTCATCCTGCAGCCATATCACATTACAATCACATGTTGAATTTGTTGCCCACTTTCACCCCTAGGTCTCTTTCAGCATTTATATTCCCTATGCTCCTCCTTCCATTGAATATCTGTATTTCAATTTATTTCCCCCAAGTATGTGTTAGTTTGCATTTCTTTTTTTCATTCTGAATTTTATTTTTAAGTGTTTTCTGCCATGTTTTTAATCTCTGTCTGCAAATTTTCAGGAACTTACCTAGCTCATTCCAAACCACTGAACCTTTGCAATTCACCCATCAGTGATTAGAGCCTAAGACCAAATCTTCAGCTGGATTAAAACTAGCGTAGCTGTATTAACTTTAATGAAATGGTGTTGATTTATACTGGGTCAGAATCTGGCTCATTTACTTCCATGAAGCTATGTCAGTTTTCACCACATGAAGATTTGGTCTGTTAACTTCAGTCGAGCTATGCCAGTTTATAGCAGCTCCGGATCTGGCCTATAGAGTCTTCCTGCCTATATGTCTTTTGATGTAAAGGTCACCAGGTCACATGGCATTCATGTTCTATGTAAATCCTTGGCATCTATTTAAAGTTTCAGTCAACCCTGTGCAGAGCGCTCGAATGAAACCTACGGACTGTTTACACCCTAGTTTGAGAACTTACATGGGACAAAAGTGGTGCATAACCCTTGCACTGGCCTCCTACTTAGGAGTGAATGTAACCTGTGCCATGAATTTATGATGAAACGGAGAAAATAGAACTACCCTCTGAGTGCTAGACTGCTTGCAGACCTGCTGGTTAGCAACGCATGCATTTTTTTACCTGGGTTGGGTATCACCATGTTTTCCCCTGCCATCATTCCCAGAAACTCCAGTCTGATGGTGAATGAGATTGGTACTGGAAATGCTGAGTGGCTGCCATGGCATCACACCCACGGTGACATCATCAGTTGCGTTTGTGGGTATTTCAAGAAGGGGTGCCCTAGAGGAAGAACATCAAGGGACAGTGGGTATTTCCAAAGTGACTCATGTCTAATGCATCTTGCAGCGTTTTGCATCTTGAGGTGTAGAGGAAATATAAACAGCAGCAAAGCTGGCCATGTCTTTGAGTGAGGGTTTTCCTGCAGTTACTAGCTTTTTCGGGTTTCTTATCAAGCATGCCCTGAAAGGTTGGTGGTTTTGGGGCTTATTTCTCTGAAAATGCAAGGTTTCCTGGAGTCCACCACAAACAGCTTCTGTGAAACTCCCTTTGGACTGTCTTTGTGAACATAGCCCAGGATTTTCCATAGTGACTAGTGATTTCTGGGTGTACAAATCGAGACACCTTACAAGGGCTCGATTTTCATAAAGTGCTGAGCGCTCACCCCCTCCAAGTGAGACTTCTTTAAAGGGTCTCAAGTTGGATATCCAGAAATGGAGGCTCCTAAATCTTGCCTAGATTTGTCAAACCTCCAAAAAATGGGCAAGAGGGTTAGCCAGCTCTGGACATCATCTTGACTAATGCATACTGTGACAGGGTCGGACCAGATGGCTGTAGGAGAGTAATAGAAGGCAGATATATTAGCCCCAGGCTAAGTAGGTCCCTTTTCCCTGGGTAAGGTAACAGGGAAGGTTCCAGAACAATCAGGAACCTTCTGGAGACAATTAAGACAGGCTGATTAGAACACTTGCAGCCAATCAAGAAGCTGCTAGAATCAATTAAGGCAGGCTAAACAGGGCACTTGGGTTTTTAAAAAGGAGCTCACTTCAGTTTGTGGTGTGCGTGTGAGGAGCTGGGAGCAAGAGGCACGAGAAGCTGAGAGTGAGAACACGGACTGTTGACTGAGGTGTACAAGCGTTATCGGACACCAGGAGGAAGGTCCTATGGTGAGGATAAAGAAGGTGTTGGGAGGAGGCCATGGGGAAGTAGCCCAGGGAGTTGTAGCTGTCGGACAGCTGTTCCAGGAGGCACTCTAGACAGCTGCAGTCCACAGGGCCCTGGGCTGGAACCCGGAGTAGAGGGCGGGCCCGGGTTCCCCCCAAACCTCCCAACTCCTGGTCAGACACAGGAGGAGTCGACCTGGACTGTGAAATCAGAAAAACGGCCAAGCTGAGGGCTGCCATGAAGCTCCAAGGCGAGCAAATCCGCCAATAAGCACAAGATCCACCAAGGTAGAGCAGGAACTTTGTCATAATACATACAACCCAGGGAAATAATAAATGCTTAAAATATGCACAAAATGGAGGGAACCTTCTGCTCTGTGTTCTCAGCCAATACCTCACCAACAAAAAGTCTCATCTCAGATCCATTACACAGGATTTCAACTGGTATCCCTTTTCCCCTAAAATGCTCAGATCTGAAAGTGATGTCAATGAAGGGGTTCTCCAAAGGTAGACGCTGAGGCCCTACGTTTGGTTCAGCAGATAAAAGACATTCAAAGTGCCCAATTTTCATCTCTCGTACGCTGGTGTAAATTAGGGGTAACTCCACTGAAGTCTGTTTGTTCCTAACAGTTCCTTAGCCTTAACAAAACAGCATTTGGTGAGTCTCCTGTTGGAGAAATACCCAATTCTCAAAAGCCACAACCACCACAGGTGGCCCCATTTGCTGATGATCTCCCCAAAGACGGAATGGTCCATGGAGAAGAAACTTCACTGTGACTATTTGAGGGGATCCCATGACATCAGTTCAGGTACACCTCGATGTTGGACATTGCTGGGAGGGGGTGGGAGGAACTTGCTATGCTGTTATAATGCTGACCCTGGTCTGTGAGTAAATTGAAGACTCCTGGCCCCAAGGCTGTCAATCCTGCACATTTCATGAGCCAAAAATAAATTAAAAGCAAAAAAACCCCTTCTATATTTCCCAGTATGAGAATCAACCACTCTTGATTGCCCCTTAAAATATGATTCTCTAGTTTAACATAAGGAATAATCATGCTTTTTTGGACAGGAAAAATAAAAATCGTCCTTTCCATTTAATTTAATTAGCAGTCCCTCCAAATAAAGCCGGTAGAAGTGAAAGATTCGTGCCACATGCTGCCCGTGCCTCATAAAATGAGCTGGTTTCCTGCCTCTTTGGGGAATTTGTTGTCCATGCAGGATAAACTTGAGAAGATTATTGTATGAGAATTCTAAGTCCACCCTGAGTGCACACAGATAAGGGCTAAAAATACCACTGCCTTTGGTATGTGCCTGTTTTCCTTTTCTGGGGGAGCATGCACGTTACTCTTACCACCGAATTCACAGGCCCAGCGATAAATGAAACCATGTGGCAGTCTAACAGCACCCCCTTTTGGTTCTTGGCACGACTTGCAGCCTATCGCAGGACACAAGGCAATCCCAGCCCACTACACGTCCTATTTTATGAACACGCTTCCTTGGTTATTCCTTGACATGATTTCCCTGGAGAGTTCAGGCTTGGGGTATGATAATATACCTTAGGTCTGCAAAGCATTAAAGAGAGGATATTGTCAGATATATGATCTAGCCGTGGATACAGGCCAGACACATTTGTTTCTAGGAGAGAAACTACTTCTTGCCTTTGTCGTTATTGTGATCTATCAGCACCTTCCCTACTTATTTGGAATGGTTCAGTTAATTTAATTCCTTGACCTTCTTCTCTCCTGTATCCTCAATAACCGCCATGTGGCCTGATCTGTCACGTAAAGATGGGAACCCTTTGTAAAGAGTCCTCTTTATACCCTTGCGAGGTTGACTCTTAATATCTACTGACCAAGTGGATTTTGGCTGATTAATTATTTATGGCTGCAGGGCTCTTGTTTTGTTCTGTTTGCATTTTTGGCATTAGCTGAAGATCTTGTCCGTTAAAAAAAAAAATCTAGGTCAACCTGTCACAGGAAACTTCTAAAGGGCACGAGACAGTACGTCTGTATCTGCTCTTTATGGCATATGGTCAGAGTGCTGGCAACCAACCTGCCACATTTCAGCAAGCTGGGTTTGTTTTTTTCTGCTCACTGCAGAACAGCAGATTGTCAAAGTAGTGCCGGGAAAAGTAGCTCCCACACAATAAGATCCTCAAAGAAAGGTTTGCTTCAGACACACACTTAGAAGTTTGGAGGCTTATGTGGACAAGTCAAATGTCTTGGGCCTGCAAAATTAAAGCCTGATCTTGTAAACGGATCCATACACATACGGCTCCCATGTGGAATCCCCCCTGATTTCAGAGCAACTCCATGCAAGAGTAAAGAGACATGTATATGGGTCCCTATCACAGGATTGGGGCCCTAAGAGAACACTTCTTGTGAGATATCTTTTTCTTACGGTGTTTTGGCTTTTCCACCTCCAGCCCAAGATAGAACTCAGAACTGCTGCAAGAGTATGTGAAACTGAAAAATTAATGTGAAAAAAAATTAGGAAATAATTAGGAAAGGGTTTGCTTTTTTAAAAAGAGCAAAGAACTTCCTGAATCTTACTTATATGTGAACTAATTCTGTTTGGTTTTTTACTTTTTAGGTCTGAAATTTAAATTGAATCTAAAAGTTCCTGAGGTTTGGAAATTTTCAAGTAACTTTTTACCACCACTTTTATTTTTCATTGTTGTGACTATCTCTGCATTTCTGTGGACTGGTTCAAAGCAGAATCAGCAAAATATCTCAAGAAGGTCCATTTTCGTGTGATTTGCAAGCCCAACTTTGCAAACTCAAGGAAACTAATTCTCCACTGTGCTGTCATTTATATCTCTGCAACCTGGATGTAGAGTGTTACCAGACTCAGAATTGCAGAGTTTTATGACCACTTTGGTCAAGAATAAATGACGACACAAGGTACAGGACAGTGGAGAATCACATTTATGGTGTTTAGAGAAGCACCCATGTCTGAATTTCATCCAAACCAAAACTCCAGATTCTTTTGGATCCATCACTACTTCCAGCCTAGCAAGGACCCAGATATGTTGCAAAGATCTAAATGAAAAATAGCAGGGGAAGTAACTTAAAGTGATGTTAGTTCAGTTCCTTTAAGCTGTAAAACATTTTCCTGAAGCTTAGTTTCATAATTCATAAATGAAGATAATTATTTATGGGAATGAACCATTCCATAAAAGATCTCATCCCAGTTCTGGTGAAATCAGTGGTAAAACGCCCAGGGATTTTAATGATGGCAAGATCTGGGGCCAAAGGTCTTTGGATACCTCATGTGGTTGAAAATGGGCAATACTGGAGATCTCTTTAGAAATTTGATCTCACCAGATTTCCAACCTAGTAACTAGAACTATGAGAGCCAGATCCCTAGGGATGTAAACTGGAAATATGCAACTGGCTCTCTGAGCATGGAGTGACACCAGTTTACCCCAGCTGAGGATTTGGCCCATTCTTGGTAGAGTAGAAGCACCTTTCCTTCCCCTGAACAGGTTCTAACCTGGACAGGGGAAGAGAAGAGAGAAGAAAAAGTTCCAATCTCTGTGTAGACCACTAACTTGGATTTGCTCATTATTAGCAGTAGGAGCAATAGCATAGAGGGAGTGTGTAAGAGCCCCGTCATGGACCAGGAGACTCTTGTGCTAGGTGCTGTACAAACAGAGAATAGTCAGTGCTGTGCTTCCAATCTAATTGTTCCATGTATACAGGGGCAGCCGCAGGCCTGGAGTGCTAGAACTGGTGAGGAAAAATAAAAAATAATTGGCATGAAAATTTTTTGAAAATTCAAAATCATTTTCATTTGGCAGTTTTTAGATCAGAGCAATTTCATTTATTTGAAACAGTTGAAATTTTTTCTATAGAAAATTTTTATATTGTTGATCTTCATTTTTGAAAAATGGCCACTTTCCTTTTTTTTCTGGTTTCCCTTACTTTCTCTCACTTTTTTCTTCCCTCCACCCCCATTTCCTTTTTTAATTCTGCCCCTGGAAATTTTCACGAGGTGAGGCTAAAGGAGGGTGGCGGGAGAGAGAGAGAAAAGAGGGAACCAGGAAAATTGATAAACCAAAAAAACTGCAAAAATATTTTAAAAAATATTGAAGTATTAAAATAGTTTATCAATTATATTTTCCCGTTTTATCCCCAAATGGCAAATTAAAAAGAAAATTGCAAAAAACTGCAATTTACAAAAACATTTTTCAATTAAAAATGCATTAAAACCATTTCACTTTCCCACGCCTTATTCCAACTTCCATACAAGCCCTATTTTTAATGGGCACAAAGCCCCTGGTCCAACCCAGTACTGGGCCTCTGCACAGGAGTTAATATCACCCTTGACCCTTTGGACCACTCTCCCAAAGCAGCAATTCCCAATGTAGGAGAACATTTGGGAGAAGGGATATGAACATTCTTCCAATTCTCCTTTGTACAGAACCAAGCCAAGTCAGTCCCTGATACCGACTGAGCCCTCAGGGCACTGCTGTAATGTAAGTAGACAGGGCTTCTGTTTGCAGGGTGGGGTTATTAATTTAATTGTGTGTGGGGGGGAGGGGTATTTTTAGCAAATTTTGAGTTTTTGAAGATGTAAAAAATCAGGGGGGTTGGGTCTCTCTCTGTATATACTGTAATGAGCAATACTTGTATATACTACATATTATGTATCTTATACATTAGTCATTCCAGTAGTATACACAGTAGTGAGTAATCTCTTTGTAATGTTCCACAGGGCACTTTAACATTGTACTGTTGCAAACAGCACTCAATTAAAGCGCACGAGGGGACCTTTCACGGGCAGCAGCAGGGTCTAGGTGAACCCATTAATGCTCACCACGTTAGTGCACTCTAGAAATTACACCCCCATATTCTGAATAACTGCTCCATAAAGGCAGGTTTCAGAGGAGCAGCCGTGTTAGTCTGTATTCGCAAAAAGAAAAGGAGGACTTGTGGCACCTGAGAGACTAAAGCTTTCGTGAGCTACAGCTCACTTCATCGGATGCATTCCCCTTAGATGCAAGTAACCATTTCCAGTGTTTTTCTCATGTTTATGGTACAACCACCAATTGCTTTCTTTCCTATTTTGTTATTGGGGGGTTTTTTCAACATGTTTGTCGGTTACAAGCGAAAATCGGAAGCTCTAAAATAGTAAACAAACGATGATAAATTCAGGGAAAGTCCCTTAATATCACTTTGCCCTCTACTGACTCCTATGTATATATGCCAATGCTGCCCTCTGCTGGTTGCATCTCACAAGGTCGTCACTCTAACGGTCCATTCACTCTCACGAGGGTATGAATTTGAACCACTTTAGAGAAGGGTGCTGAGGATCTGCAAAATCTGGGTTGTAGCGTCTCTTTCTCTACTCTCACTATTTATCTGTCCGAGCCTTTCTCACGGGCTGACTGGGGCTGCTGGGACATCACCTGCCACCTCAACAGCCTTCCTAGATCAGCTGTAATGGAACTGAAAGCAATGTACCTTTTCTCCCCGGCTAGCACCATATCAGCTCTCCCTACAATGGCATTATTGAACTCTAGCAATCATTTAGGAATACAGGGACAAATCCTGGCCCCTGGACAGCTGCCCTAAAAAAACAGCTAGAAATTCCCCTTATTTAAGTCTCCTGAAGGCAGAAAGCTGCACATTCACCCACCCTCACACTTTCCTAGGGCAGTGCTGTGTCTCATGTAACCTAAAGCCGCCTTTACATTGTTCTAGATTACACCAGGGGCCAATTCAATTCTTAGCCAGGGCCAGGATGAGGGAAGCAGAAAGTTGGCATAGAGATGAACTTTCCACAACACCCTAGGCTTTGCACTAAGCACAGCTCAGCTGGACCTGGCCAGTTCAGTTTAAACAGATGATGTCATGCCAAAAAACAGGGCACTGTTATGAGGGGAGCTCAGGTCCTTCACCTTTCACATCAGCAGACCATGTAGGCTGGAGAACACAAGCTCCGGCAAGCACATCTAATTGCCCTGAGCAGACAGCTTCTTTTCTAGCCTTATGCAATGCTGCTCAGCCTCTGCTTTTCCCAAACAGTTTAGTCTGTTTATTTTGAGTCCGCCATTGTAGCAGCGGACACTGGGCCTGAATTTTGGCTGTTTGACAAATGTTTGCACAGAGCGATAAGGTGGATCATTGGTCAAAGTCCTCTTAGGATTCTAATAGGAACTTTGCTATTGTCTGCCCTGGGAGATGTTAGGTATGAGCCAAAACACGGGACACAGCCCTTTCCAATCTGCCGTCTTCCAGGCCTGCTTTTTCCCTTTATTGTGCCAATGGGTCCCAGCAAACTAACACTTCTTCACTGAAGCTGTTGAATGATGAAAGACCCCTGAGGCCTGCTGGGAAATGTAGTCAGGTTCACCTCCGGTCTATCATGGAGCATATGAGAGGCCATGGGATAATTCCAATACCCTCAGTAACGTCTCATTCCAAACGCAGTGTAATAAAAATTTTGCACAGTTTAATGTCAATGCTGCCCCAAAACTGTATCCTCTGGCACTTATTCTGACATCCCAAACGTCTCAGCAGCTGCCAACAGACTCCTTTGTGCAAAATGCAGCAGGCTACTAAGATGCCCATGTAGTGGGATTTCCTCTCCAAAAGTTACACCTGCGTAAGCTCCCGGGAACCCTGCAGAATTGGAGATGGGAGCTTTGGTCCCTGTCTTCCTAGAATATACAGTCCTACAACAATCCTGGGATTAAAGTCACTGTGTTATGATGAACCAAAGAGCTGTTTTACACCTGGTTATTTTAGAGATGTTTTGGTTTTACTGACTGGCTTCTGCTCTCAGTTACCTCACTGTAAGCCCAGAGTAACTCTACTCACACGACAGCCACTCGGAACAGAATCTGGCCTTTCAATGTAAATGTTGCCATTCCTTGGAACTCTCTTGTCAGGTCAGTGTTAGCTGGATCATCTGGGATTACAGGGGGAAAGAAGCAAGGATGATCCTGACAATGTTTCCTAAAACACTCCAAGCCATTGCTAAGATAAACTCTATCCGCCTTTATTTGGGACAAGCAGCAGAACCTACCCATCACTTTGGCACTTTTGAGGAAGGGTGGCTATCCGAAACCCATGATAACAGAGGGGGACATTTTCAAAAGTTCCTAAGGAATTTAGAGGCCTAAGGCCTTTTGCTTTGCAATTAGACTTATTTAATTATTATTACAGGAGTGCCTACGCTACTTTGTAAACCCAGATGTGAGAGACCTGACCATGTGCATCCACACTGCACTGTACACCTGGATTTACAATTGCTGGACCAAGGTCCCCCAACCATGCTGATGCATCCGAATTGCACTACACAGACCGTCGGGTCTGCAGCTTCAGCTGTGTCCGCACGGCAAAATGGCAGGGCTTCAACCCAAGCCTCAGCAAGACTCAGGCTCTGACCTACCACCCCAGCGAAGTCCTAGGACCCAGGTCCTGAGTGTTTGTTGACCTGAGTCAGACTGATTTGTGTGAGAACAGAAGGGGGGGCTGGGGCACAAACATGAGTCAGATTCCGGGCTTAATGTGCAGTGTAGAGAGCACATACCCTAAGAGCCCCAGTTATGGACCAGGTCTAGGTGCTGTACCAACACATACCAAAAGGGCTCTTAGGTGCCCAAGTCAATTTTGAAAATGGGACTTCAGTATTTTAGTCACTTTAGAATTTTTGAAAATTGTACACACAATCTTTATAGTATGTCATGTGTGTGTTTTAACACTGCCCCCTGGTGGTGGGAATTACACCTAGTCCGTGTGTGTGGGAGGGAAACGGAGAGAAAATCTGGGCACTGGAATAGAATATGCAGGGGATAGAGAGTGGAGGAAAAGGGTCACCCTTATGCAGCCTTTGATGGGCAAAAGGACCTTCCATTAGCATCAGTAGGAATGCAGTGTCTGGACCAGTAAGGACAGTTTATGAAGTGAGAGAAGCTAATCCAACCAACATTGTCAAGGGATGAAACTCTCTGCCCCAACCAGACTAAAGTTGCTGAGAATCTGGAAATCTGCTCTGAACTGGGGAAATAAATCGCTCTTAGATCATTTTATCCCAACTAATTCTTTCCCCCCTTGCAGGTGGCAAGGGGAACTCAGTGGATCCGAACCAACTTACCTCCCAGCCACCATTAATTTGTACATTGTAAAGTTTTTGCCAGACCTTCAGCATCTCTCCCTTCTCCCAGTCTTTAGTTATGACCCAACAAGTGGGTTTCTCTTTTTTTAACCTGCAAGTCCAAACATAAAACAGTTTATGGGAAACTGACTAATAATAAATGATCAGGGTAAACAAGAACCATCTTTTAATGGCCCAACGGTAGGATCTCCCCTCCTTCTTCCCCCCCGCCTTCTTTCTTCAGCTGTGGGCAGGAAATTTTTCTAACAGCTGACCTACAGCACTTGGAATCAATTAACGGCCGGGAGTGGGTTGCCAAGTTTTATATACTGGGTTGCTGCTGGGAGTGTGTGCGCGCATGTGGGTCATTTCCTTCCACTTTCTTATTTTGGATTGTTCTGTGTCTGTCTGCAAGGCCAAGGATTTGCCCATAGGGAAGACAAACACACTTTCTGGTTACAGCCAGGCATGTGAGGTAAGACAACCAGATCCACAGGGAATGCATTTAGGTTTGTACAACGCATACAGATTCGTGACTTATACATGATTTGTTCGTTGCTGCTGAGAGTATGGAAAGATCTTGTTAATGGTAATAATGGCTGACAGCACATGAGCAATTGCTGCTCCCTTTTAGCCAGCTGGGGTTTGCTCTGCATTTTCTGGGCTCACTAAAATCAGGGGACATATTATATTGTTACACAGTGGGGATCAAACCTTGGACCCAGAGGCGATGCATGGTGGGGACACACGGGGTCACATGCCCCCAAGATTTGTTGCTTGGCTTGTCCTGAGCATGCTCAGTAACACTGCTGAAGCCGGCAGCCCTCACTCTGCCCCCTGCTATTGGCAAGCATGGGTCATCTTTGCTTGGACCTCTGCATCAAGAAGGCCATACATCTCTACTACCTGAGCTGAAGGACTCACCTCTGGTAGCAAAGGCGATAGCAAGGTCATGAACCTTTCTCTGTCACCCAGCCCCCACTAGAGAGTGACAAATTGATTGGGTTACATTTACACAACAAAACAACATAAAGAAGTCACGAGGGCACAAATGAGTCCCACATAACCACGTGTACTAATTTTACACACCCATGCAGGCCCAGTTTCTCTGGTTGATTTCCGATGGTTTGTAAACCATAGAACAAGGGGAATGTCACTAGAGTGCTCACAAATTATTTAACAGGGCTCAGCACTACAGGTATGGGTTCTTGGTTAAGGGATCTCGCTTCACCTTCGTCCACCTGCTCTTCCTTTCTCAATTGCTTTGGTTTGGATACCTGTTTTCTAGAGTTGAGCTGAACAAACAACATTCTGAAAAAATCTTGCATCTTTTCCAAGTTGTCCATGAGCAGTTCATATTTCCCCTAATGTCTGCTTCCTTGGAAACTTTCCTTCCTTGCTTGCCAGATAATCTCCACCAACAGTTCTAAGTTCATAGCTTGCTTGCAAGCAGTTCATTGTGAATATTCAACATTCAACACCCATACTCTGCTGATCCAGGAACACATGGTGGGCATCTCTTCCCTGCTTGGATGAACATAACTCTTAGAGGGGCCAATGCTTACATTTCCCAAATAGAAGTTTAAATGTTCAAAGGTCCCCTGAGCAACTGAGATGTGAATTCAGCAGCAGCCGGGCTCTAGAAGGTTATACTCCAGCAGGAACCTGCAACACATCCTGCAGGATGTTATGCAGTGCAAAGCTTGCTGTGTGTTGATTCTCTCTCTCTCTGTCACACACACCGAAAAATGAGAGGGAAAACACAGCCAGGCTAGATCACAACAGCCTCGGCCTTGTGCTTATTTTATAAGCTACCTCATGCTGTTAGTTAAATAAATAAGCGGTTTTAAAATCTGCTTCAGTCCTCATTGAAGTACCACATGGCACCAGCAAGGGTGCTGTTTCGGGTCCTACAGAATGTACAACTTTGATCTTTCTGCTGCGGAAGCATAACCTTACTTGGCACAGCAGCCATTGCTATGCAAAGGAAGGATTCTGTATTGTTATCATCGTGGGTGAGATTCGAGTGAGTGGTAAAGAGGGAGGTGAGGCCCATAGGCATGTTGCAGAGACAAGGCACCTCAAAGGGACAGGAGAAGCATCCAAACTAGTGTGTGCTTGCTTGAACGGATGGGGTTAGGGGTTGACTCCCAGAGGGACCGAGCATGCCCAGTTGCAGCTGAAGCCAGTTCTGGGAGATGCAGGTGCTCAGCACCTCTGCCCTTAACATGGGGCCTGAATTCTGATCTCAAGTGCACCCACACAACCCCCTTAAAGTCACTGGAGGTTGCAAGGCTATAAAGAGAAGCAATTTGAGGGCCAGATTTATATGTGATTTAGGTGCCTAACCTGCCGGGGCCCTGTTGTAAATTGGCTACCTCTTTGGGCATCTAAATTGCTTTGTAAATCTGGCCTGTGAGGTTCACCCAAAAATAATCAGAGTATCTTTATTTTCAATGGTTTTGCGTGGGGGGGGAGGAGGGCGGGGGTTCTGGGGTGTTTTTGTTTGTTTGTTTGTTTTCTTGCTAGTTTTATTTTGTTTTTTTATTAAAGAGTTGGTTTTCTAGTTAAGGCACTGGACTGACAGTAAGAAAACCGAATTCCCTTCTCTGCCACCAAATCCCTGTTTGATCTTGGGCTAGTCACTTAATCTCTCTGTATCGTATGTGGATACTCTTTCCCCCACACTTTGTCTACCTAGACTGTAAGCTTTTCAGGGCAGAAATGATCTCTTAACATGCGTATGTGCAGAGCCTACCACGATAGGGTCCTTGTCTCAGTGAGAATCCACTGTAATAGAAATAATAATATTCATGGATCTCTTTTTAGGTCTTTTTTTTTTTTTAAAGAACACAAATTCCTTCCAAAACTGTTCTTTGGCAAATAGTAAAATAATGTGCAAAAGGACTATTTGGTTCAAGAGTTTTTTTGGCAAATCATACTGGGATGAATCATAATGCACTATTTTATTCTTTCCTCTTGCAAAAAGTAACAGGCCAAAACTGAATAACTTAGCAGCTGCCTTCACCAGTTTTGACAGTTAGTGTTTTTGATAGGAAAAGGCCATCTGGGTTAAAAAATTTACAGAGTTTGCAGACAGAACTGAAAGGAAAATGATTCTGAATAGTGGCCAGTGCTTGTATAACACAATATGAGAAGTCAGGGATTAGATCCTTCTGGGAATACACACTGGAACGAACCATTTGAGCCAGCTATTCTTCTAAAGAGTTGGAATGCTCTGCAAAGTCTCCTAGGAGATATTAGTTGACCCAACAGAAAGAAGGGCCATTAACAGCATGTAAGATGTTCAACAAGGTGCAGAAGAACTGGATGGGGAACTGAAGGAGACTATCCCCAAGGAACACAACGGAGTAGATTACAACATGACAGAAGGGATGAAGAAAATAAATACAAAAAGTTAGGGCAATTTACTTTGATAGGCCATTCTGATTTCTAGAAGTTCTAAAAGGATCTAAAATCTAGAACCCAGGAAGTTCACCCTCCCAGAGATCATAAAGTTCTAAAAGGGTTCTAAATTTGAGGCTCAGAGCTCACTTATCCCCAGTGGTGTGAGAGTAAGTTTTAGAATAATGGAATTCTGTTGAGTCCTGATCAGCGTGAAAGGAGGAGATCCAGGTCCTCAGCCTAAGCTAAACTGCACTGGAGTCAATCAGAGCCATCCTGATTTGCAGCAGCATGTTATGATGATGGCATTCTCCATGGAATTTGTATTTTGGGCTACTTTGAGGTCACATTCCTAGACACCTTATTCCGAGTTGTCAGGATAATAATGACACACCAGAGAAGGTTCCAGAAATAAGAACTTGAGTGGTATCTTGGCCTGAGGAAAGGCACTAGGTACTCCCGAGTTCTGATCTCTCCACACAGTCATTAACTGATGGCCTTGGGCAAGTTGTTGAGCATCTCTGTGCTATATTCAGACCTAAATTCAGTAAGCAAATTCCTAGGGAGGTTTCTGATCCAAGTTCAGCCATGGTGGTTTGAAAGGAATTGCGTGTCTAGTGTAAACTGGTCAGAGAGGAAGTGTAAGTGGTAAACTGCTGCTGCTTTTTGGCATTCAATGAGCGTTTACAAGAGGGCCAAATCTATTCTTCCTCAAACTGGAGTACATCGGGAGTACCTCCATGGAAAATCAGTGGAGTTATGAGGTGCAAGAGAAGGATCAGGCCCAACAAGTGTAACTGACACACCCACTGGGCAAAAGAACAATTTATAGGAAGTTAGTGTTTTTTTTCTGCTATAGTGTCCCCTTCCTCCCAGCCTGTCCATCAGGCTCATTTTCTACACTCATTGAATGCCACAAGTAACTTTATCACTTACACCCACTCCCTGGCTGTCTTCCAGCTGGAGTTTGAACATGCTTCCATCAGAGTCAAATAATACACGCTCTATTCAATCTTTACTGAGGCCAGTGTAAATCAGCAAAGCTACATTGACATCAGTGGAACTAGCCCAATTGACACCAGCTTAGAATCGAAATCAAGGACATCTTCTAGGAGAAGCATCAGCGCCTATGAGCTTGATCAAAAACCTATTAAAAGCATTGGTGAACAGGGAAGGACTTAAGCACAAGTTTGGCATGTGTCTAAGTGTTTTGCTGAACTGATTGAGCTGGTCAGAAAAAATGAGGGCTCTTTTCCAGGAAAATGATTGACCTTTTGTCAAAACAAATTGACCTCCCCCCCCCCGCCCCAACTTAAAATATTTAGCTGAAAACTGCCAAAATTAAAAAAAATCAATAAAAAAAAAATCAGCCATGAAAGTTTTTCTTTTTGTCAAAACCCCAATTTTCCAAGTTTTGACGGGGAATTTTTGATCAGGCTGAGGGATGAGGCTTTTCCAATTGTAAGTAAGCCAGAAGCCTGGAATTTAGAGAAGAAGGTGGCAAAGGGGTGGTTTATAATTTCACATTCATCACTCATCTCTAGGGTAGCTGAGCCCATTTACCACTGGTTTTTAACCACACTTTTATACAATGCTTTTGGCCCACATCCTCAAAAGTTATTTAGAGTCTTAACGTCCATTGATTCCACTGGAATCAAGGAGCCTAAATACCTTTAAGGATCTGCTCTCTCTAAATACATCAGAGGGATAAACATCAGGGAGGGAGACGAGGTATTTAAGTTAAGTGCCAACGTTGACAGAAGAACAAATTGCTATAAACTGGCCATGAACAAGTTTAGGCTTGAGATTAGATTAAGGTTTCTAACCATCAGAGGAGTGAAGTTCTAGAACAACCTTCCCAGGGGACCTGTGTGGGCAAAATCCTAACTAGCTTCAAGACTGAGCTTGGTACATTTATTGAGGTGGCCCATCTGGGACTGCTGGTAACAAATATCCCCAATAACCAAAGATGGGACATTAGACAGGGAGGGCTCTGAGTTACTACAGATAATTCTTTCCCAGGTATCGTCCTGTTGGGTCTCGCTGACACACTCAGGGTGCTAGCTACTTATGCTAAACTATCTTTTTGACCTTGTATTTATCTGTGACATTCAGAGTACTTTCCCCAGACCTGAGGAAGGACTCTGTCTAAGCTCAAAAGCTTGTCTCTTCCGTCCATTGAAGTTGGTCCAATAAAAGATATTATCTCCCCCACTATGTGTCTCTGATATCCTGGGAACTGACAGCTACAACACCACTGCACTCATGATGCTGATACAGGTTTCAGAGTAGCAGCCATGTTAGTCTGTATCTGCAAAAAGAAGAGGAGGACTTGTGGCACCTTAGAGACTAACCAATTTATTTGAGCATAAGCTTTCATGAGCTACAGCATCCGATGAAGTGAGCTGTAGCTCACGAAAGCTTATGCTCAAATAAATTGGTTAGTCTCTCAGGTGCCACAAGTCCTCCTTTTCTTGATGCTGATACAGTAAGTTATATTGCAGCGACACCTAGTGGCTCTTAGCAATTGCTTATGCAAGGAGAAGGCTAGAACAATGTTATCTTGACAGCAGGACTGAAAATACCTGTTTGTTACAATCGGTGGGTTGAATTCAGTTACTCAAGGGTAAGGGCCTATGGGAAAACTCCAGCGGATGTCTGTGGGAGAAGGAGCAGGCCCTTACTTCAGAACAATCACCACTTTCATGTCAGTGGAATTGCTTCATATCTGCAGAGTTTGTCCCATCTTTTGAGGAATTGCTCATTATTGCTTGAAAAACTGACTTCACCCAATGTGATCTTACAATATTTCCCATGTCCATACATAATAGTATCCAGCTAAGGGCTTCAGTAGTGCTCTAACCCTCATCATTTTCCAGGCAGAATAAATGTCCGAGAAGTGACAATGATGAGTCACAGTTCTGTGAAGCTCGCCTCTTTGAGGCGAAAGCTGTCTATCTACGTTGTAGGCTCCAGGTTTTCCAAACAGCTTAGCTCACTTTAATGCATCTAACTAAGATGTCAGATTTTTCAGATGTGCTCCGCACCCAATGTACACCCACCATGCTGGGTTCTGATCTGGCCCTGATTTGGAGTGCTGAGTTTCAACAGATCTATCTCTGCTTTGGTCCAGCACCCAGCACAATGGGGCCCTGATCCATACTCGCACTTCTAGGGGTGACGTTAATAATCAATAACAGAATCTTGTTGGATTCCCTATTCAAACAGTGACCTCATTATGCTAATGCCAATAGACTCAGGAGGCTTGTTTTGCATGTGTACTTTAATGTAATAAACTTTGGCGTATAATCCCCCCTCACCCCCCCGATTTGCTTTTCCTTTGGGCTCCAAAACAGCCAGGTCAAATCAGTCTTAAAGCAAAGGGACAAAGCCAGCATTCACTTGAATGCTTGGTATTATATCCTCATCGGTCAGAGATCACATCCTGCTGTCTTTTTAAAGATCATTCCGCCCCCTCTTTATCTCCCTGGTCCCTTTTAAACCCTGGCCCAAAACATAACCCGTATAAGCAAGAATACTCAATGCAACATCTTGGATTAGTTAGGAGCTTTTCAGATGAGCTCAAACTCGTATTTCATATCATTCCTCCAGTCATAAGATTGGAGCTTGTCACATTTGCTGAAGACTAAAGAACAAACATGTTTTATTCATTATCTGTTCTCATCTCTGAAACAAACACCTGCAAAACATTTCAGACATAGACTAGATGAACAAGGCTTCATTAGGCATGACACTTTCTCCCTTGCTTAGATTAGGAAACTGCACTTTATTGCAAAACTTTGGTGCTATAGATTGCTTTGGGATCATCACTTTGGAGGAATGCAGACTCCTAAAGGACCAATCATTTTAGCTGATTTCAATGGGAGTTAGGCATCTAAATGCCTTTGAGGATCTGGGAATTGAAGCCTGATCTTCCAGTGCCATTTCCATTAGCCTATCAGTCATGTGGTGGGAATTGGGAGAGTGGGTATGAAGCTTTTCAGAATCTGATGCTGTTTGTTTTTTCTCATTTCCCCTTCTTCTCACTGGCCCTCCCAGGTTCTCTTTGTGAAAGACCCAGTCAGACATTAGGAAAGATCAACGCCCTGAACCCAGTTTAGTGCCTATCTTCTTTCAATCTTCACTAAAAAGGGTAATTGTGAGCAAACACTGAACACAATTAATATTCACAACAAGGGGGAAGGAACACAAGCCAGAGAAGGGAAAGAACAGGTTAAAGATTATTTAAATGAATTCGATGTATTCAAGTCAGCAGAGCCTGATGAAATGCACTCTAGGGTACTCAAGGAAGCTGAAACAATCTTAGAACCATTAGTGATTATTTCTGAGATCTCATGGAGGATGGGAGAGGTCCCAGGGGACCGAAGTATTTATTTAGCAGCGGTTTGCTGCCAAATTGGGAGGATGTATCTAACAGTATCCCGCCGGGGGTCTGTCCTGGGTCTGGCGCTAGTCTAGAATTTTGTTAATGACTTGGATAATGGAGTGGAGAGTATGCTTATATTTGTGAATGACACCAAGCTGGGAAGGTTAGCAAGCACTTTGGAGGGCAGGATTCAAATTAAAAACCACCTTGGTAAATTGGTCTGAAATCAACTAGATGAAATTCAGCAAAGACAAATGCAAAGTACTACACTTAGTAAGGGGGAAAAAAAGCAAAAGCACAACTATTTAGTGGGCCCATTCTGGAGTGGAAACTCCACCCACACGGGATTTTGTTTACCTGAATGTTGAAGGAATAGGGGGAATAACTGGGTTGGCTGCTTTCCTGCTAGAATGAGCTGGGGGGTTTAGTGGATTACAAACGGAATATGAGCTGACAATGTGATGCAGTTGCCATTCTGGGGTCTATTAACCGGAGTGTCGTATGTAAGACATGGGAGGTAATTATCCCTCTGTTCTTGGCCCTGGAGAGACCTTAGATGGAGAGCTGTGTCCAATCCTGGGCACCATACCTTAGGAAATGTGGATCAGATGGGAGAGGGACAGAGGAGAGCAACAAAAATTATAAAAGGTTCAGGAAACCTGACCTTGGATGAAAGGGTAAAAAAACTGGGCGTGTTTAGTTGGCCGAAGAGCATGTCACAATCTTCAATGTACTAAGCCTGACAGCCTCCCTGTGTGGTAGGGCAGTTCTATTATCCCCAATGTACAGGGGAAACTGAGGCATGGAGAAAGAGAAAGGGCCAGATCCACAAAGGGGATGTATCAGTGTTGCCACTCCTAATGGTTAGGTACCCTGCCACCCCATGGAATTCCCCAGCCTTGAGTTAAGCAGTCAGACATCCAATACATTGTATGGGCAGAGTTGGCCTCCTAAGAACAGGATTCACAGAAACCTGCATGCTCAGCGGGGAACTGCCTAAGCCAGCCGATAGGAAATGCCAAAGAGGCTTAGGCCCAGCCCCCTCAACAGGAGTTAGGTGCCTAAGACTGGGTTGGAGGGAGGTGCCGTCCTCCGCTTGGGATTCTCAGCCGTGGACCCTCTCCCGGAGGTAGGTACCTAAGCCAGGTCAGCCTTTATCACAGCAAAAAACAGGGAGGCTGCGTTGTCTCCCTTATATCCAATAGCCCAGTGGTTAGGGCACTCACCCAGGTGAAGGACACTTGAGTTCGAGTCCCTGCTCCCCTGAGGCAGAGTGGAGATTTGGAGCCAAGTCTCCCACATCCAGGGTGAACATCTAACCCCTGAACTGTTAAGTATGAATGGGGATCCCACCACCACCACCACATCGATTCTGATGCAGGGCCTGAGTCAGTCAGCATGCTCTACGGTGGCTTTCTGAGCAGGTCTACCAGCTCAGGTGATGGGGGAGGGAGACACCTAGTTTGAGGATGTCACTGGGGCTGAGGTTCAAGCCACTCAGTAGCGTCAGGACTTAGGCAGCTATGTATGTGTGAGTGCAGTGTCAGAAATCTAGGAGCCTGTGGGACTTTACTGGCAGAAAGGAAGGTGCCCGTCCAGCAGGGGTAGTTGAGGATCTAAATTTTGGACCTATGCACCTAAATCCCTTTGGGATCTAACGCCAAGTGATTTAACCCAGGATGTCTGTGGAAGAAGAGGGACTCAAACCCAGCCCTCTCGCATCCTTGCCTCATCCACTAGACCACCCTTGCTCACTCGATAAGCAGCTTTGTCCCTTTGCATTTGACAACATGGGTCAGAGTTTTCTCCTGTAGCTGCTTTTGCTGCTACTCTGCCCAATGTTTAATGTGACCAACTAACTGCCACGTGCTGGCCATCTCTCCCGAAGGTCTGAACTGGTGCCAATAAGAAAGTTAGCAAAAATTCCAAGTCAATGGATTTTGTTTCTTTACGGGGATCATATTTAACATTGCATTACTCTTTGTTTTCATTGCTCCCAGTCCTACACATCTGTTCTTCAGTACTCATGTTATGATACTTTCCCTTTAATTGTCTTCATAAATGCACATTTTGCCCTTTCCTGATCCCTGCTCTTCCATTTCCAAAAAGACTTTAATCACTCCCCCCACTTCTTGATTTTCTGATGCCTGCAATAAAAATGCCAGTAAAATATTCATAAAGAGACACTGAGATGGGGGTTCTCAAATGTTGTAGATGAGACAATACATCTGTATAATTAAAAGATACTGTCAATAGGGCAAGGTACTGTGACAAGCTAATGGTCTCCTGGGTACTTGATATAGGCCAGAGAAACAGATCTGATTTTCAAAGGTGGGGCCATTCCCCTGTTGCAATGCACCTGTCTTCACTGGTATTCTACTGGCCAGTTTAAATGATCAAATAAAAAACAGTGGGGAGAGAGATGTCATCACAAGCCAAGTCACTCTTCTAGGAGGTAGATCAGTGGCAGCTGTTTTTCCTACTGTTATAAAAAGGAAGCTGATTGGCTAAAGCATCCAACAATGCCTTTTCTCTAAGCCAATCAGGAAAAAACACTCATACATAAGCACACAATGTGTTTTTCAGAAGTTAACTTTCCTTATGTTGTGGTCATAACTGGTCTCAATTAAGAGTAGTTGGAGGAAGTCAGGGTGGGGGCACAGGGAAGGAAGTTGTGGGGTTTTTTTTGTTGTTGTTTTTTTGAAATTTCCCCTCTATTTCAAAATGAAATGTTGATTTGTTTGAAATTTGGAAAGAAGATCTCTAGCTAGTAAGGAACGGAGAAGGGGCATTTCACAAAACTGACATTAAAGTGTTTACCTTTTATTTTTAAATTTCAAAAGGCCGACAAACATTTCTGAACTTCAAAACATTTCAGCCCGTGCTAGTTCTGATTCTGCAAAGTGCAGTGCAGGAATACTCCTATTGGCACCTCAGTCCCTTTGTTCACAGGCGGATGCAGGTATCTACGAAGAGCAACATTCAGGGAAACAAAATCCCGTGTGGGTGGAGCTTCCACTCCAGAATGGGCCCACTAATAGATCATCCAAACTTACTGTCTTCCTGGGGATGGGGCTTCATTTGTAATCAGGCAACAATAATAAATAAGAAGTCGTCAGGGACTGGTCTTTTAGTTCTGTGTTTGTGGACAACAACAACAACAACTAAACGGCATTGTAAGTTCTCTCTTGAAGCACAGCTGTTCCAAGGTTTTCCCTGTAGCAGCGCCGCTCTCTGAGCGGCTTGCTCGTTCTGCCTGTGCGAGGCGTGAATAAAGGGAAGAGAACTGTTGAATAATCTGCTTAAAAAAATACTCCAATACTGGTCATGTCAGTTATTCAACATTAGGATGCAACTGGCTCTGCTTACGGGATAGCTGCTGGAGACTTGGAATATCTGGTTACATGAGGCTTCTGAGAAGGAAGGGGAGTTCCCACAGGTACCAGCCTTGCTACACAGCTAAAGAGAGGGGTAGGCCAGATCCCCAGTTGGTGTCAACAGGTACAACTCTATTGCAGTCAATAGGGCTACATCAGCTGAAGAGGTGGCCCAGCATAGCTAACGTTGGAAATATATGCATTTCAGTTTCCCCATGTGCAGTGCCCACTGCCTTCAGAGTGGACTAATAGGGGAAGTGGCCTTTAATCTTTGCCTGACTTGCTTGTTACTCCCAGCCTGGCCGTACACAATTGGCTTTTCTTTTTTTCCCCCATTGCAACTGGTGTTTGCCAGGCGAAATATCAGCACGCCAGCCAGGCCTCTGATTAAAGATGTCCCTGGGGCACCACAAGGTTCTGCTTTTAACCTGTCTTCACTCCCTGCCCTTCCCTCTCCACCTCCAGCTCCTGGCTCCCTGCCCTTTCCTGTTATTGTCCTGCATGCTGGTGATAAGATTAAATCCCCACCCACCCACCTTATTGTTCTTCAAAGATATGTGGAAGACAAGAGCCTGATCTAAACTCCAGCTGAGAAAGAGACCAGGATCCAGGCGGCTGAATAAATAACCCTGGAGTCCCTGCAATTCCTGTGACCAACAGGCACCTTGGTAATTGAAATGCATTAAAAGAAAGACCTTGGTTCTTGCTTTCCTAATTCAATTCCAGGGGTGGGGTGGTGTTTTGTTTTGTTTTTTTAATATGAAAAGTGAACTAACAGTCCATAGGCAGCCTGCTGACTATTCAGCCAGCAGAACCCTTTGATTCTGATTACACTGAAGGTTTATGGTGACTCAGGGGAGTTATATATGCCATGCGTTTGCGAGAAGCAGAGCAGGACTGCGTCTGGAAAACACATACCTACAGGAGAATTATGGAGATTCTTTGGATTTCGGCAAAACATCCCTGACAGGGCTGAATGGTGAGTTAGCTTTTCAACTCCAGAGACACGGATTCGAAGGAGACCCTGGGTGACACAAATCGGAGAGACCTCAGTCTAGTTGAATGACTTGCTTCTCCAAGCTGCCAGGGTCTCAGGACAGGAATGCAAGGGCTGTTGCACTGCCAAAGCCTCATAGGGGCTCAGGATTCTAACAGGGAGCCTGTAGGATTATTTATCTTTCAGTAGCACCCAGCAAAGACCAGTGTACTAAGCACTATATACATGTATTGTCCTGGCCCTTAGCAGCAAACAATCTAAATAGACAAGACAGGCCTAGGGGGAGAAAGGAAGTGTTATGACAGCTCTACAGATGAGGAAACTGAGGCATAGAATGCCAAGTAACTTGCTCGAGGTCTGTGGCAGGACCAGGAAATTAAATCTGGATTGAAGAGTCCAGAGTTTTAACCTTAAATTTATTCTTGGGTGATTCTCCATTGTAGAGCGGGGTCAATAGTTCCCCTTTTTTGGAAAAAATTCCCCCCCACCCCCCAGTATGAAGTTTTCAAAGTGGATCTAGAGGTACCCTTGCTTTTTCTGGTAAAAGGAACAGAGAGAGCTCCTAGGGACATGATAGATATCTTCCATGAGAATTTTCAAAAGAAAATAATTTAATTCAAAATCTCCCCCCCCCGCAAAAAAAAACAAAACAAAAATAAGCCTCCAAGAAATAATAAAAAAAAAGAGTGGTTTCCACATTTCCAGGTTCTGCTTTTGCTAAAATGGAAAGTAGGTTTCACTGAAAACTGAACAAAAATCCCCATTTAGGGGGAAAAAGGGGCCATTTTCATAAATGTTTTCACCAGTTTTACTAATATAGCAAATGCCACCATCTTGGAGAGAACAAAACCTGTTGATTATATTTGATAGTTGCATTAATCATAGCTATTAATGTAATGTACACACTAACCACCAGTGCCTAGCTTACCTAAAATAGCAATATGCCTAGATATCTCCCCTTATTTTAATTGCCTATGTTTGTATCTCCCCCCACCCCTACCCCACTTTAATGTTTTATTGATGTTCAGAAGGCTGAGGGCAAGCTGCAAATAGAAGAAACATGAACTCAAAACCACAACTCAGCTGACAGATTTCAACAGGACATTGAAATGGGGCATTAGAACGTTGATACTTGTACCATTGTTTGTACTGTGGTTTGGAGTTTGGTGGGAGTTGTGTGGGGAATTAGGACTAGAGAGTACCTGTGACAGTAATGGAGTCATCTCACTAATCTTGTGTAATAAGACTTCTGATAGGGTCATCTGCAAGGATTTAACCCAGGAGCTCTGCATCTGCAAGCATGAATTTCTATTGCTTGAGCTAAACGATAAGCTTCCTTCAATTGCAGCAGTGACAGGTTCTAAAGTCTCCATATGGTTCAGTTTCTAGAAGGGGGCAAAGACCCACAGTGCCAGCATGTTACACTTGGAACTACCAGGAGCAATCAGAGATTAGAGACAAAGAATCACTAAAGCAATTGAATCTCAGAAGCAGTGGGATCATAGATGTCCAGGTGATCCAGAAACAGAAGTGTCTGAGTATGCTGAGATGATGATAGTTTGTTCCACTGATGCTATGAAAAGCATATCATACTGCTGCTTTGTCACTCCTAACTTCCAGTTCATGGGTTCCCAACCACTGCTGCACATGCTAGTACTAATCCTTCAGGGGTGTAGGACTGGTCTCCAGGCCTCCTCCTTGCCTTAAGAAAGCCCTACTGTGCTGTTGCATCACCCTGGCCTGTCTCCCATTTGCTTCCATGTGCTGTATGGGTTGCTATTGATAACAATGCCAGAACTAGGACTCAGAGCATGGGTGGCATATGGAGTGAACAACCAAACGAGAGGCTGAGGGCACTGGCTGGTGCAGACAAACTATCAAAGAAGGTTGGCAGCTATTTACCATAGACTGTACTTGGTCTTTCAGTAGATAGCCTTAGGAGATCCTTTTAGCTACTCACCTGAAGTTTAGTGGTGAGTCTACTGCCCCATAATGCAATTTCTTGGCAAGTGTCAAGGCCAGGTCATGGGCATCTGGACTAGCTGCTACAGCCAGACTTGGGCATCAGGAATTGGTTAGATCCAGTAGGATTGCCAATTTTGGTTGGACGTATTCCTGGAGTTCTCATCACATGATAATCTTTAAAGATTAATCTTTAATTTCTGGAGACTCCAGGACAATCTTCAAGGGTTGGCAACCAGAATCCAGAGTCAGGGGTCACAATCAAAAGCAGCACCAGCTCTATAGCAACAGCTAGCTACAGACAAACTTCCTGTATTCTCCCCAAGCTTAATAGTAAGTCCAGCCCAGTCAGGAATCAGGATGTCCTCAGTTGGGACCCTCCCCATGAGCAACACACCCTATGGTGTCTGGGCCCCTGAGCCTCATGACCTGCTGAATATTTCTGCTACCAGAGCGGTTAGGTGCAGGTGGTTGCTGTTTGGGGAAATCTTTAGAGCTGCAGCTCCTTACAGCAAGATTGTAAGGGGCAAGCTGAGCCCATTAGCAGTTCCTCTTGCCCTGTGGTAGCAGGCTGTGGTTATCCTTAGTGTGCTCATGCTAATTTACCTACAGATACTTTGTGCTGGTGTTGTACTTCTAACACGTCTCCTGCCAGTGCAGCCCACTTCAAGCAGTGGTGTGTTAAGCTGCTCTTAGCTAAGGAGGCGGCAGATGAGTCTTAGTGAGACAGAAGTTTCTTCCTCAGAAAAGCCAGCTCGGCAGTTGAGACTAGAGGATGAAAATTACAAAAAAAATTTCAGCTACGGGGAATTCAGCTGTCCATTGTCTAACTGGGATGAACAGTGACAACAAAACAATTTCTATTCAGAAATGTCAAAATTTCAATTTGGGTCAACATTGATGGGGACATTACATGAGCAGCCATGATGCCTCATGGGAGCTGTAGTTCTAGGTCCTACAGGATCCCATTGCCCTCGGGAGAGGCATAGGCCTTAGCCAGACTATATTGTCCATGAGGTAGTGTGGTGGCTTAGCCGCAGGGAGAAACCATTGTGCATTGTCATAGCGGAAGACAGGAGCATGTAGGACCCAGAACTACAGCTCTACAGAACCCCTGCAGCACATCAGATGGACAGACCCATTACCGTCAGCCTCCACCAAAGCATTTAATTTTCCTGACGGAAAGTTCTGTCACGATTGGTCTCTTGTGGAAGATTTCAATTTTGATGACACCTCATCTTCTCCTGGCAAAAATATTTCACTCTCAAATAGGGATGGTTGAAAAAATTGGAATGACAAAGTCTTGGAGCTGGGAAATACCTATTGCTCCATATTGTCCACCTCATCCTTCCCCAGCCTGCAGGACATTCTGCCTAGTCAGGTTTTAAATGGCCCTAGCAATAGAGATCCCACCTCTTCCCTTGGGAGACAGTTGCGCAGTCTGACAGATGACACATTTGTTTAATTGTCCCTATATGTACTCCCCATGCCCCTGAGAACAAATGATTTGGCTCTTTACCGGGAAGACTTTAGAAAGATTTAGCAGAACACAAGCTGCTGGGTGGTTATTTACCATGGCATGGTATTCTCCAGGGAAGCAGCAGTCTGTTCTGAAATCTGATATCCTATATGGACTGGCAATCAACCTTTAGATATTACCCCAGCTCTGCTTGGAGACTCCATTGTGTCCTCAACACCGTGGAAACCTTGCCTCCCTCCTCTAAATAGTTTGCTTACAGGCCTCCCTGCACTCAGGAGCGCTTTCCTGTGCTAAAGTCTCAATGAATTTGAGAAGGAAACAAGTATCAGAGGGGTAGCCATGTTAGTCTGGATCTGTAAAAGCGGCAAAGAGTCCTGTGGCACCTTATAGACTAACAGACGGGACTGACGAAGTGGGTATTCACCCACAAAAGCTTATGCTCCAATATGTCTGTTAGTCTATAAGGTGCCACAGGACTCTTTGCCACTTTTACAAGGGAAGTTTTCTTTCTAGTGCAACTAAAGAGTACAATCCTCTCCTCTTGCCACCAGGTTAAAAAACCTCTGCTTCCCAATTAACCCAGCTCTTTCCCATCCCCTGGGTAAGAAAGATTACCATGCAGCTAACATATAATACTCCCCAGAGCGTGCTCAGAGCTTGACAGCCTTCAATAGGTTAATTTTTCAAAGTGGTAAGCTGATATTTCTGCATAAAATGCACATCTGCAGGGTAAATGCTATTAAGTGTCAGTGAATTACGGTCCCAGAGTACGGATCACTTGAGCTTTAATGCTACAAGCACCTTAATGTTTTTTTGAATGAAGTTTCTACTAATTGCTTCCATATGTTTCTTTTTTTTTTTTTTTTTAAAGAAAAGTCTGCCCCAGGATCACGAGCCTAAGAGTAATGAGCTAGGAAATTGGACTTTATTGATTAGGCCAGATCTAATACATAATTCCCAGCATGTTTTCCATGCTTTGCTTTTGCATTTGGAGTTCAGACAGACATTCGGTGAAGTCCCATGAAACTCTTCTCCTTCCTCCCCACACCTTGCTCTCTGGTTTGCAGTGCACTGGAGTATACATTTTGACTGGTAACAGGCAGACAGGCCTTCAGGTAGCCCAATAGTATCAATGTCTGGTGGAAGCTCAGTCTAGATTTCGGCATCTTCCATTCCAGCAGATTTGAGTAAGAGTCAGAAACTTACTGTTGTTGAAGTGGAAGCTTCTGGTAAGGGCACCATGGGTCAAGAATCATAAGGCAAAGGTTTTCTTCCCATCCTGTGAAGTAATTCTGTGCATCTAGGTACTGTCATGGTAAACAGGACTGGAACGGACCTCTGAGGTTACCAACCTCAGTATCCTGCTATCACAGACAACCCCATCATATAACCCCATTCATAAACGTTTCAAGTGATGGTGCTAACCACCACAGACTCCCACAATCAATGGGGATTCATCCTCACCACCCACATGAGGTAGTTGGTTATTATCCCTGTTTTGCAGATAGGGCACCAAGACCCAGAGAGATTAACTCACCTGCCTTACATCACACAGGACGTCTGCAGCAGAGCCAGGAACCAAACTGACTTCTAAATTCCAAGCCAGTGCCTAAATCACATCTGCAGACGTGACTTCATGAGTGCCCATACTTATTCCCTTTCAATGACTTCCAGCTCAAATTTGTTCAGTTCATGAGTCAAAGGTGGATTTCCCTGCCCCCGACTGTTAGCATTGCATGCTCCATCTGGATATGAAAACCTGCCTGGGTTATTTCTGCCTGCTACAATATCACCAGCAATAAAGATACTGTAAGTGAAGATCAACTGAGAATTGCTCTGATGCATGAATAGAATCCAGCTCTCTCCCATGGCTGCTGGTTGCATATGGCCATTGGGAGTAAAAAAGTTTGTTGCAACAAGGCCAGTAGATCCGACCCATTGGCCTGCAGTGTATCTTTTCAATGGGATGGTGCCATGTTTACATAGGGACTTTTCTAACCATAACTAGACTTTAATGTTGCGGTATCTGCCCAGGGGAAGGCAGAACAGGACTCTTCTTAAGCTAATTTTGTCTCTGTGCTTTTAAGGGTAGATCTCTCTGCTTCCCATCCCACAAGATCCTTCCTAGCAATTCCTTTGTTTTCTGACCTCTCAATATTCACTGCCAGCAAGAAGAATTTAAATATATGGGTAATTCCAGCCAGCCAAGTCTCACTTATTTGACACAGGATGACACTTTAGCTTCCATACTGGATTTTTCATTGCCCTGCACCTAGTATCGCACACCAAGGCAAAAAATAGGCTAGCACACAATGAGGGGAGCATGCATCTCCCCCCATCCTGCTCTGATCTAGGGCTGGCTGGAAAACAGCTATTCTGTTTCACAGCAAAAACAAAAAAACCTTGATGTATCAAAGTTTGCTTTTGTTCCTATATGGAACTGCCTGTTCAAAGTTGTTCATGGAAAAAAAAATTAATAATGAGAGCATACTAACCAATCAGGAACTAGAACCAGCATCTATAAGACCTGTCAGACCTTCTGCATTAGCATGGATGGCTGGATTGAGTCATTGGGCTCGGGGATTGATTTAATGGGTATCACCTATTCCCTTTGAAGTTGTAAAGAAATTAAAGTGGGAATTTTTTTAAGGAGTTTAAGGGATTTAGGCACCCAACTCCAACACAACCCATTCCAGAACGCTAGTTGATGTTATCCCAAGTTGTGGCAAATGAGATGCTCAGTTAAATAGAAATATTTGGCTCTGGAGGTTTTTCACACGGGAGATGCAGGATTTCACAGGAAGAGCTGAGTTTGAGTCCATCTTCCAACCCCTATAATTCTAATCTATTCAACTAGAAGAAAAATAGCTAAAAAAAATAGCTTCTGAGACATTAGTTTGTGTGCTTTGTTTTGTTTATTTCATAATTGCCTACCGCAGATTTCTTCTTTCGATGCAGTTGTTACTGACAGTCAGTAACTAGCTGGGCCATTGTTCTGATATAGTCTGGTGATTCCTGTGCCACTCGGTTCCAATTCATTAGAACCTGTCAAGTGGGACTTTTTGGGAATTTTTTTTTAATTGACCCATTTCTTATGTAAATTCAAAGTTTGGGTGAAAAGTGTCAAAATTGCAAATGTTGAAATTTTTTCCACCAGCTCTACATAAACAATTACAGACAGTTAGGAGTACTCTAACCCCTCTCCACCCGCAATAAGAATGGTTTTCCTTTGCCATTTGCGAGGCCAGAGGTTTGGAACTGAAGTCCCGGATGGAGTAAGGGTTACAGTCCTTGCGCCTGAGACATTCTCATACAGCCCATATGGCTCCTTTGGGAGGCCAAATGACTTGACTGAGTGAAGCTAAGCAAACTAGCATGTGGAAGTAAAGCAGAAGTGGGAGACTACACAGACAGCCTGGAGTTGGGTGATGGAATCACTGATTTACTGTCTATTTTTATTGCCAAGTCCCAAGGGATTACAGCTATAGTATAGTAATACACAAAAAAAGTGGCCAGCTGACTTAGTGCCATTTGGAGGCTCGCAAAGAGAGCATAACGTGTTGGAGGCTGTGGCTGCACACAACCCTTTAATTAAAGGCACAAGTCCCAATTTTGGTCACACACCTGTGTAACGACTGACTTGAATGAAATTATTCCGCTGCTCCACTGGTGTAACAGATCAGAATCTGACACAAAGCATCGAGATTGGGGTTGCTAGAATAGCTTTCCTCTAAGTTCAGTCCAGGTCATAGCTCTTTTGGTCTTCCTTATTGTTTACACTGCCGTAGCACCTACAGGTGCATAACTGAGGTCCAGTGTGCGAGGTGCTGCATAAACTTAGTGAACAAAAACCCCAATCCTTACGTCAAAGAGCTTACAATTTAAATAGGCCATGGGAGGTGAAACAAAACTACAGAGATAAAGTAACAGCTGCAAGAGCACATTAGGAGAAGAACTAGGAATAGAACCAGGTCTCAGAAACTATAGTAGAAACCAATTCACTGGACCATGCTGCCACCTAGAAAGCGGATGTTTCAATTTAGTAGAAGCCAATATGTAACTTGGGTTGAGGCAGGGGGAAGGCTGATCCAAAACCAGGCAAAAACTTGATTCTCATTCACACCGGGCTCCTTTTACACCACTCTGGCAGTGCAAAGGAGCCTTACAACTAGGTACAAATGTAATTGCAAGTCTCATGTAAACAGTGATTTTTTTTTTTTTTTTGCAAAACTCAGGAATTGAGAACTTCATGCAAACAAAACTGGAAGAACGCCTTTGCAGGAGCCCTAGCAAACTGTATCTGCTGAGTTTCTCAGGGCTTGATGTAAGACAGCTCCATTCATTCATGCAACATTTATGTCAAGCCTATTTTATTTTCACCTGTCTTCATGTCACTTTAAAGTGCAATTCTTAACGTGAAAGGCACCTCTGCAAGATTGCCCTTTGGGCTATGTGCTTGGAACCCTAATGACTCCCACTCCAGTGTGCTCACGTTACAGATATTTTTCTTTTAGCTGCTAGCCCTACAAACGTAAGACACTTTTAAAGTGTGTGCGCACCCCCCTTTAGTGACTGGTCCACATACAGGGTAACAGGCTACCGTTAGCATTAACAGTGCTCCCATTAGCTCAAGTGGCTGAGGTCTGTGCATTAATGCTGGGGGGTTGAATAGTAGGACTTCTATGATGACTTGGGGGGTTGTTACCCAAGCTGACACCCCAGCCTGCAGAATGCCATTTAATGTGTGGCCGGGGGGGGGAGGAAGACAAATTTGCCACCCCTACCCCTCCCATAACTGATCTTCCTCTTTCCCTCTCAGGCAGGCCCTCACTAGCAGCCTGACCCACATAAGCCCCTACACCAACCCCCTCCAAATTTGAGGGTGTGGCCTTGCAACCTGGCACATGGGGTCATAGTGTCACTCAGGATTGGCCCGGCCAAGAAGTGGTTGGGCCAATGTCCACGTGGCCCTGACAGCTCTGCATGACAGTTGTCTGCCTGTAGATATCCTGGGGCAAAAAGTGGCATGCAAACTACTCATGGGCCTGGGGTAGTACTGAAATGTACAAGCCCTGACAAGTTAAGCACTTGTCTATACGCACCAGTTTAACAAAGTAGGATTTGAAACAAATTTCATTACGTTGGTGCAAAAGGCTGTATAGACAGTCAATCTTATTTTGACTCAAACGAGGCTTATTTCAGTTTTGAAAAGTTACCATAAACGGGGTTCACACAGGAAGTTGCGCTAATTGAACTAATGCAATTTGACATCAATTTAACTAGAGTCATTTAACTAAACCAAATGTACCTTCGTGTGTTGACAACCTTAAAGGAATCCAGATTGCTAAACAGAGCCGGATTTTGTAATTCTGGGAAGACTTTACTTTTAATTTAATTTTATTTATTTATTGGCCAGGAAAAAATTCCCACCTGTCATTTTCACCCACTCCTGCCAAGGGAACACAAAGGCTGGTGCTCAGCTTCTCTGCATTCAGCCTTTTGGCAGCTGCAGAAATTCCTCTCCTGGTTCTTTAATTTGGAAGATTTGCTGGTCTTGCACATGACAGTTACATTTGGAGCAGCAGAGTGAAGGAATTCAGAGCTAAGATTGACACAGTGTTGCTGACCCCACTGGAGTTGCACCAAGAACAGAGAGAAGATGGGGCAACATTTCATTGAGACCATTGGCTTCTCTCCCCTGCCCCCACTCTCTCTCTCTCTCATTATCACTGAGGATATCTTGGAAAGCAGCATCTTCTGCAACAAGACCCTGCCTCTCTCTCTATGGCCCCAATCCAGCAAAACATGCAACCCAGGCTTAACTAAGCACACAAGTGGGTCCTATTGAAGAACAGAGCTTAGGAGGGAAGCTGAGACTGGAGGGTTCAGATAAGTGGGATGGTCTCCGAGGTTGGGCTTGACCACAGGATGTTTTGATCTAAAAGCATGAGTCATTGCTGTGTAAGCTAAAGCTCAGATGCTCAAGAGATATTTAGGTTCCTAACTCCCTCTGAAATCAACAGGACTCCAGCACCCAAGAACCTCTGGGGATGTGGCTCTAACCCCATTTGCTGCATACAGTAGTCAAGTCAAGAACCTCTGTTGAAAAGCCTCTCGAGGGGGACAAAGACACTCACGGTGTTAAGGAACGGGTTACACAAAGTTGAACCGAGCCTGCAGGGGTAAGGATTTTCCATGCTTGGATATACAGAGAGCCATCTAAGTCAATCTTGGGGGGGCGTGTGAAGCAACACACTTTGTGCACCCCATGTCCTAGCCTCGGTCCTCCCTGCCTCCAGATCTGTTCTCGGACACATCTCTTGTAGATGGTTAATGCTCCTCTTCGTCCCAGGATTATGCTTCCTGTTTGTATTCCAGGGGGACAAAGGCACAATTTATTTGGGGAGTTGAGAAAACGTGTAACTTGCTTGTGAAGCACGTTACACATCCCACCTCCACGGCTAGTTCAGAGGATAACTGGCTGCTACTCCTGCTAGCTGATGGGGTTAGTCCTTCAGCCCAAGTGGCCAAGAGGTCTGCACTTTGGTGTCGAAGCTTTCTTGGGTTCATATCCCTTTTGATTATTTCACCAACTAGCCCAGGGATCTGAGAGACAAGGTGGGCTCTTACCTTCCTACCTCTTAGACAGATGCTACAGGCCAAGACCTTGGTTGGTAGAGGTCTGTGCTTTGGTAAAGCAGGATCTGGGTTCAAGCTTGGCTCGTGGCCTGGGCTTTGATTCCCAACTAACACTGGAAATGATAGGTAAATGAATGCAGCCTTTGGGGTCCCACTTGCCTTCTTGGGGAGCAATCAAGCCAATTTACCCAAGAGGTATAGCTGAATGAGCAAAGAAGTAAAACCCAGACCCTGTGCTAGCTAGGTGTGCTGCAATAAAACAAAAGGGCAAAAGAATCTATGCTTCCCAGCACCCAGGGTGAGCACATTCCTCCTTCTCTGACCAATGATGAGTTATGCAATAGTCTGTCTTGTTGCAAGCTGAAGTCTGAGTGCAGGAAGGGGCAGATGATGTCATGAGGCCAAGATAAAAAGGGGAGGGAACATCCATGTGAAAGGGATGTGGTAGTGGTCCCCTCTGCTGGCAGAGGTCAAAACCACAGCTGTGCTGGGTTTGATCAGCTGGCTGCAGAAAAGCAGGCTGCTTGGTTGCGGCCTTGTAAATGGCAGCAGGACCCAAGCGAAGAAGACCAAATTTAAAAAAAAAAAAAATTAAAAAATCAGGCCCACTGACAGAGAAGATGGACATCCCATCCCCTGCCCCCCAAATGCAGAGGCTGTTCTTACATCTCTGTCCCCCTGTGGATGCACAGTTGATTTCAGGTTGTTGTTGCTCAGATTCACTCAGTCTCTGCACACCTCTCTACAAGGATTCTGGTGCTGGTGAAAGGTGCTGGGTTCACATCCCTGGACATTCTGGGCTTATCCAGCTTCCCTCATGCACCCCATCACTCTGCCTGACCCCTGTCCTGGAAGAACCAGTCATCTGGGAGAAAAAGGGGACTTCGCTCTATACAACAGAGGTTCACATAGGACTCAGACCAAGGGCTGGGCCTCTGTGCAAGATCAAAATTCACTACCCCTGAGCAACAAAGACTCAGGAAATACTGAGTAGGCAAAACAAGATTAGGCATAGTGGTTTGTTTTTGTGTGCTCGTTGTTATAAGAATGCTCTAGCCTGTACATATGGAAGCTAGTCAGAGAACATGCCAGCAGATGGTGTTCAGGAATATGAAGCATGGTTCACTGGTTTTGTAGGTAGAATAAAAGTGGAACCAGACGCCTCTGTGCAGAGTCTTACCTGACGCCCTTTAACATTCCCAGCTGGCCATCTGGCATCTTCCACGTGCCCTGAATTCACTCAAAGACTGAAATAAAACAAGCAAACAAAGACCTCAGGGCTGGAATCTCTTGGGTCATCCTTCTAGCAAAGGGCAAAAGGAGGAAAAGGGTCGGTGCTGAGGTGCTGCAAGCCCAGACCCTGATCTATTGCCAGGAAATTACATTAACGGATGTACAGCCCTTTAAACAAAAGGCTAGTGCATAGAAGGGATTTGCTCCTCTGTAGCCCTGTTCTCCATTTAGGTTCCACTCACAGGCAGGCTTGGAATGATCAATGGCAAACAAATGGGCAAAGAACAACAGACTTTGGAATCGCAGAGGGCAGAAGACATGTAAAACTTAGTGTTTTATTGGACAGAGCCGCAGGGCCTTGAGATTATGGATTTCCACTTTCCTGAAGCCTGCTTGACTGTCACAGTAGCTGCTGCCCTGTGCTCACAACCTGAGCTATAGAAATAAGCCCTGGGAGTCTAGGCAGAGGTGGGGGAAAGTCTATTTATTCTTCCTTCATTTTAATTGCTTATTATAGAAGAACATCTGAATATGTATTGATCCTCAGACGAAAGCACAATGAATTGTTACTGCCACTTATAGCTATCAACAAGTTACAATTTTTCCCTGTTGGCAGCCTATTCTGAATGAACTGAGGCAGCTCATAGGATGTTGGTACTGCAATGAGGTAGGCATTTAAGAGGACCCAGGTGCACGAGGTCAATAATGATTGCTATCCTCATGCAACAGGGGTGGAAACAGACTGATAATAGGACTTGCACAAGGCTAGGAGAGGAGACAGCATCCGAAGCATGGTTCAGTAAGATACTTAAAGGTAGGTTGGTGTTTAAGCATGTGAGGACTCCCGGTCCACACATACTTAGTACCTGGTTGAATTGGTGCCTCAGCTGAGAGTACAAGTCTGGCATTCCTGGCTCCGCATCTTGCACTGAGTACATCTCTCTCTCTTTACAGAGAAATAGGGCACTATTCAGACTCCGGGTGGATCCATGTGGATTTAATGGGGATCGAAAGTTTGCCTCAATGAGAGTGGAGTAAGGTACTGAGACTCAAGCACAAGGGGCTGCCTTTACAGTTGTCTAATTGCATAATTCCCAGGTGATCTTTGGCAGCCTGGCTGGACTCAACTCAGACACGGATTTCCATGGCATGGGATGATTTTATTTGTCCCAAATAATGAAGCATTTCCTCTACCATGAGGAGGTTGTTTCTTTAAATGGGGCCACACCCAAAATTTCCTTCAAACACCCAATGGCTGCTCTGCACCATTGGGAGCTGGAAGGTAATTGCTGTGGCCTGGACACAGAATGTTTCCCCTGAAACTACCGTGGGCCATAGTCAAGGATCCATCAGCACAGGAATAAGTGGCCTCAGTGGGGTTACGCATTGGCCTGGAAAACGTAGGAGCTTAATCACAGGAGATGCTCAGGGAGCTTTTGGGCCACAAGGTTTGTTAATCCCAGTCCAAAGCCTGTGTGGGCTTCCCAAAAACAAGGGGACTCCCAAAAAACCCCCACGCCAGACACTAAACCCCCTACAGACTTATTTTCTTGCTGATTTTTTGTTGGCAGAGCTGAGCCCCCCCCCCCCATCCCCTTTTTTAGCATCCATCTAACACTTTTTCTATCTTCTGCAAATTCTACAGCCAGCCCTTGTCTACCATCTACCAGCTAAGCAGAGTTGGGTGGGGATCTCCAAGGGAATGGGAAATCTACAAGGTGCTCAAGGAAATGCCAGTGATGACTCAGCGGGGGTAGGAGGGGTGTACCTGAGTCAGTACTCAGGAGGGAGCTGGGACTAAACTGCTGGAAGTTCCATTTGTTTTAGATCTCAGCTGAATAAACACCAATAGCAGTCTTTAAAACAATACCATGGGACTTTCCGAGTGTGAATGTTACTCCTTATTACAAGCATCTTTCCTTGGTGGGGGACCATAGCCTGAGATTAAGCATAGGATCAAGAATAGACAGACCTGGGCTCTGTTCCCAGGTATGACATTGACATGCACTATTACTTAAGAGGCTCCGTTTTTACCCCATTTGTAAAACCCAAGGCACGTGCTATAACCATGCAGAAAATAAATACAGTCTGTCTCACCTTATTGCTCAGGGAGCAGTAGAATTGGCCAGCACTCCAATATCATGCAGCTATGTAAGCCTTAAACATCACGTGTGGGTGCCAAGGATTTTATGTGGCAATCAGCTGATCTCTTGCTGTGTCTAATGCAAAATGCTGGGAGGGGCTGTAAGGAATTTTGAGATAAGAGCCAAGTCTCTAGTATTTAGTTCAAATCTAGCCATATTTCCGACCTAGCAGAAAACCAAGTGCCACCAGAAAGATCACACAAGACCCTGACCTCACACAAGCTACAGCCCAGTTTCTGCACTGAAGGTTCAGATGAATGCAGAGGAACAAAGGAGGCAGTGTGGTCTAATGGCTAGACCACTTCACTGGGACTCCAGAGACTTGGTTCTATTCTCGGCTCTGCTACCAACTCTGTGCATCTTGGTTCCCCACTCTGTAAAGTGAGGGCAATGATACTGATCTCCTTGGAAAAGTGCTTTGAGATCCACAGAGGCAAAGTACGCCATAAGATCAGTGCTTTGCAAGGCTTAGGCAAACTGAACATCCAGCCTTGTAAAATTCACCCATGTGAACAACCACCAGCTCCTTGGGCACCATTACTCTGTGCCCACGCAGTGCCTCGCTCAATGGGGCCCTGGTCTTGGGTGGTCCCTGTGAGCTACCGCACACATTATTAAAGTAACCATTCAGAGCCCTGTACAAACCAGAGATAATCAGTCTTCCAGACACCTATGTATGGTGGGTAGGAATGGCTAGCTCCCCTTTTGCAGTGGGAGAGGTGGAGGCCAACATTTTCAGACATGGATGCTCTCAAAAAAACAGGAGCCCACCAATCATAACAAGCTGAACGCAGCAACTTTAATGGCAAATCACTCAAAGGATGACCCCTAGTCCTGACCTATGACACTCCTGCAATCCTGTTCCCAACCTTCTCTTTGGCAGAGACTGTTGGTCATACCAGTCGCTGCACAGATGTGCAAGGGTTTTTCCCCTGCACACAATTTTTGCACAGTTAATGAAGTCTGTAAAAACCTCAGAAACAAGTTATCCTAACGTAGCCACATTTATATTGTTCAAACTGCATCCGCTCTATGTGTTGTACCAATTTAAAGGACTCTTTCTACCACTATACTTAGGGCTTGTTTCCACACAGGTTTTGCATTGACTAAATATAGGGACTAGGGTGAAATTTACCACCCAAGTTCATTTCCACATGCAGCCTAAATAGAACTTGACCTCCCAGCTCCGGAAACAAAGTGTCCTAAGGGCCTCATACAGTTGTCATTGAGATCAGTGGAGGTCCTTCTAGTCACTTCAGTGTGAGTTGGATCAAGCCATGGAGCTGCAAAACATAATTGCATCACCTGGCTCCCTACACGGAGTATTGTTCCTATGAGATAAGGCAGTAAAACTAGAAGAATTTCATCTTCAAATGTTGCTATGTGTTTGACAGCCTGGGGATCCTCCCCTTCCAGATTCCTGCCTATGACTTTTGAACAGCTAAAGCAAAGATGACTCCCAAAGAATCCAGCCCAGGGTTTTATGCTGAGCCCGGTGCATGCTAGGAAAGGACTTTGGGAGTTAGTCCTTGCTGTGTGGATACCCTGGCAGTGCAGATCTGATCAATGAAACTCCTAGTCATGGACCTCCCTACTGAATGTGAATGCTTTGATGCAACGTGCCCGGCAGTATGTTTCCTTCCCCTCTCCTTTGCAAGCAGGTAAAGTCAGGATCCCAAGGAGGAGGATGGGGATTACTCTTAAAGGAGCACCAGCAACTGTCTGTTCATAGATGCACATGAACAGTTGACCTCATGGATGCAAACTTTTGTTTTCTCAAATGCCACAGGGACATTAATACATCAACATGCCACTCACATTACATCATCCTTTTCTTATTCGGAGTCCAAACAGCTCAGTCTTGCTTTGCTGAAGGCCTCTCCCCACCTCCCGCCAATGAAACTTGATGCTCCTATTACACCCCAACAAGGGCAGTTAGACCTTTCTGCAAACACATTGGAACAGTTAGGAAAGACCTGACTTGTGACCTGCCTAGACCTTCCCTGCTTTGACATGCATCATGCTGGGAGCCCCCCTTACACCTCAGCCCCCCCTGCAGCCTGGAACTCCTGCACTGATGAGGCAGAAATTTATGGCTGAGAAAACAGCAGTGAATATTTCATCTTATTGCAGGCATATGGCCAGGCATGTCCATTCTGGAACTGTGCCCCTTATTGTTTGAGTGTGCTACTGAGATGAGACTGACAGACATGGAGCTGGCCCCTATAACTATCACATAGGGTCGGTCTACACCATGGGTATGATTGCCTCTTGTATAGACAAAGCAGAGCTAGATTTACGCTAGCTAGCTTGGGTCCCTGAGCAGTGATGCTGTGGCAGCAGGCACTTCACGTCTGGCTGAATAAACCCACCCACAATCCTGGGTAATTACTCCCAGGATTAGCCTGCAAAGAAGCTACTTGGGCTGCAGTCACACCTGTGATGTCAGCGTCCACAAAGGGGCATTTGATACAACTCAGGAAGTGCAGAGCCTTTATCCACAATCTGAACTGAATCCAAGGCCTCAACAATCAAAGCGGGTGTTGACCTTTCTTAGGCTCATTTGAAATGGCCAACCCAAAGCCCTGTCTGATTTCCATGCTCTATTAAGGGCAAGACGGAGGATGCACATTTCCCAGCTCAGTGAAATTCAGGCATGTAAATGCCCATTTGCACATGCGGTTACAGAGACATTACATGTAATCCATGCCTGCAAATGTAGGCATGAAATCCTGGCCCCATTGATCTCAATGGGAGTTTTGCTCTGAGCGCATGCCACAGATCACTACCAACTGGAAATGTTGGTCCTAAAGATCATGCATACTATTTTATGCAAGTGTCCTTGCTCAGGGTCTTCCCTCTCCATGCCCTCACTCGTATGCAGTGTCCTTATTAAACCTTATGTACTAATTGCCTAGTAACTTCCCATTCCAGAAGTGGCTGCATTTCAATGGTACAGAGTTGGGGAGGATTTTGGAATCCAGCCCTAAAAAAGGCAAAAGTTTGTGGATAGTTTTAAGTTGTCCCCATTTACATTAGTTTTGGGATTCTGGGTCAGGCCATCCAAGTTTGGTAACTTACTTCTAGCAGTGGCCAACGCCTGCTTCAGGAGAGCGAGAGGGAACATGGATCTGCCAGACACATAAGCCAACTGTGTAGTGATGTATAGAAGGGAGCTAATGACACCTGCAAAGATCAGCTTATGCCCTGAAGCACGAGATTTGATCACCCTTCTCTTAACATGCATTACATGGCTACAAGTGTCATTAACCGTCATAACATTCAGATCAGCATGAAACTGGATATCAGGGAAGCAGATATACATCGTCAATCCTAAATCCCGCCCCCCGCAGCCAAGCAGAGTGATAGAATCTCCAGGGTTATAACTAGGAGTGTGGTGGATCAGCTGCATCTGGAGCAATCACATGCGGAAGCGACACAGTTAATCCGATTTATTCTCTTGTCCATTCAAATCGAGCCCTTTAGAGAGTTGGGGCCTGATCTGTCTCTTATTTACTCCACTTTCACCCTGCTACAACCCTGCCACTGACCTCAGTGTAAGTGTGGGACATCAGACCCATGTACTTCACATCTGGGATGACAAAGGCAATGCTATGACACAAGGGACCCCCATGCTCCACCCTGCTGCCCTGTCCCTACACTGCGGTTCCATCCCTGCACGAGCTATGGTGGCATGAGGCCCTCCTTTCCCAGAGGGATGTAGATAACAGCATGGCCCCTTTTCTCTCCCAGTAGCCAAGGGAGTAGAAGGTTCCATGCTCTCAGGAGTAGCAGCAGAGGGAGCCCCAAGCATTTACTCCAGCATCTCCCAGAGCAGTGGGTCATGGGGTGTTAAGTTACTGGGCCAGGCTCTCTGCAGACTCAGGCAGAACACCCTGCAGCAGTTAGACATGGGTCACATTTGCAAATGTTTGTGTGTCATCACATATGCTATAAATTTAATTTAAAATGAAAGCGGAGATTCTGACATACTCATGTGACTCCAGGAACGGAAGTCTCAGACAGGGGCCGATAAGGCTTGATGAAAGTACAGGGACTGTGTTTATCCAGAGCTGTAATCCTGAATGGGATTATTGAGCTTATTTGGGGACCAATTATAAATAAGGTTTATAACAGCACTTTTCTTCCAACTACCTCAAAGCACTTTATTATTAAGCCCCACAATGCTCCTGTGAGACTGGATAACAGCCACCTATCTATAGACAGGGAAACTGAGGCACAAAGCGATTAGAGTGACATGTCCGAGGTTTCACACACACACAAAATCAGTTGTAGAATAAGGAATAAAACCCAAGACACCTAAATCCCCTTCTCATGCGCTAACCACTACGCCCTGCTAACATTCCGTAGCAGCAAAGAAAGAAAGGATATCGCAAAAACCATGAAACATGCAAAAAGACATCACCGGAGCATATAGCCATTTCCTCCGACTATAAACGGCCTGGAATAATCGTAGCCTGCCAGAGCGCTCCAATGTATAACCACAGAATGAGCACTGCAAATGCTCTACCTAGTTACCCTCCTAGATTGCCAGGCCAAGTCCCCAGAATGCTACATTTCCATTTTCTTCCCCCCACTCCAAACTTTTATCCAAGCCCTTCCCTCATTCCTGCCTCCCTGACGGCAGATCCTGGGGCCTGGCATTATATTTCTTTGCAGCTAATAGTCAGACTATGAAATCATCCAGCAAACTACTCCCGAGCCATTTGAACAAATCGTGACAAATTTCCTTCATATTTATAACCCTGGAGATGGGTTAGCAGGCCTGGGAATACTGCCTGCTGGTGTTCTGCTCTTCCCCAGGCAACTGGAGTGAAAGGGGCCCAGCTCAGGTCAGCTTCAGGGACTAGCTAGAGGGGCTGAGGCCTAGCTGGGCCTACCAAGCCCATGCTGGATTGATTATGGGCAGGAAGTGAAACCTGACATTGCTGACACCTAACACCCTCTCCATATCCTGTCTCCTAGACGAACGATGAGAGTAAAGATATTGCGTTTTCAGCGGCCGTGACATTTTTATACCTTCTAGCGAAAGGAGGAAACTGTTGAAGAGGCCGAGGGAATGCGGAACTTGGTTACAGCATTTCAGGAAGATGGAGGAGATTCAAGTCGGAAGTTGTAGGAGAAAGGAAACATTTTCCTTTTAATAAAGCCAAGTGAATTCCCTTGCTCCCAGTCCTGAGGTGAAGAGTAGTTTAACAAACAAACAAACAAACAACAACAAAAACAAAGCCAGAGAAAACATCATAACAGGGAGAGAAGAAGCAGTCAAACATTCAGTTGGTAATATTTTCAGTGGAGGAGGGAAAGGAGGTTACATCGAGGGTTATTTCAGAAAGGAGCCTGAGACAGGCTCTAGCTGGCAACACAACTGTGCTCGCACTACGATCAAGAGATGGATTCAGTTACCAGGCCCTCCATGCCATCCCAGTAGCACAAAGCAGTCAGAAACCTGCCCTAATATGCCAACTGAGAAAAGTCCATTGGTATCACACCCCCAGAAGCACTTGAATCAATCAATTTTGCTCAAACTTGAAAGGAAAAAGGCACGCAAGGACACAGACTATGCCCAGAGAAATCCAACCTGAAAAGAAATTGGTCACAAGTTAGAGAATCTGAAAACAGGAAGTTAGAATGGGAATTGTACAGTGGTCCTGATGAGGTACTTGCTATACTAATACCTATAGATGCGATGCAGCCCTTCCCAGCCACCACTTCTGGGGCACCCACAAGTTGGGTTCTGCTTACCCCAAGTCAGTGTCAAAACCCTAACAAGGGCAGTCTGGGCCAAGGGTCAGAGCAGGGTCAAACCTGAGGCTGGAAGTAGTAGAGAAGGTCATAGTCCAGTTCCAAGCCAGGGTGGATATCAAGGGTCAGAATCCAAGTCAGGAGGCAAGGTCCAAATCAAGCTAATGGGCAACACCAGGAGTTCAGGAACAAAGTAGTCATAGCAGCTACAAGAGAGCTACGCTGTTGCCTGAGACTTTTTGGAATAGCCCTTGGGTTTATATAGAGCAGAGAGCCAATCAGGAGCCATGAGGCTGCTGCCTGTCAGACCCCTTGAGGCAGGGGGTGTCCATGGTGGATTATGGGCAGTGGAGCACAAGGCAGCTGTAGCTGTTGCTGGGTAGCAGTGTGGAGCAATCTACTGCCTGGTAGTTCTGCAGGCCTGTGTTCTAGACTGTGGGGTCTTATACTCAGAACAGCCAGAACATCTGCTTCTGAGATATGGGCTGCTACCAGGGGGTTCTTCCGTGGTATCTCCTGACTTAAGGTCTGGATTCAGTTGTGCATATGTTCTTAAGTGTTTTGCTGGCTAGGTGCCCCCTTTGCTGAATCAAAGCTGATGCACCTTCAAAAAAGAATTAGAGAAATTCATGGAGGATAGGTCCATCGGGGGCTATTAGCCAAGATAGTCAGGGATGCAACCCCATAATCTGGGTGTCCCTAAGCAGCTGAGTGCCAGAAGCTGGGCGTGGACAACAAGGGATGGATCACTCAATAATTTGCCTGTTCTGTTCGTTCCCTCTGAATCATCTGGTGAAAGCCACTAAAAATAGGTGATATAGTCATAACATACGATGACTAAATACTCTCATCTCCAACAGTAACTAAGGATGATATTAAATGGCAGCTACTAAAGTTAGACATTTCTAAATCAGTAGGTCCAGATAACTTGCAACCAAAAATTTTAAGAGATCTGACTGAGAAGCTCCCTGGACAATAAATGTGGATTTTCAATAAGTTTTGGAACACCAGGGAAGTTTCAAAAGATTGGAAGAAAGCTAGTGTTGTACCAATATTTAAAAAGGATAAAATAGGATGATCTGTGTAATTATTGGTCAGTCAATTGACCTTGAACCCAGGAAAGATAATGGACCAGCTGATATGGGACTCAATTAATAAAGAATTAAAGGATGGTAATATAATCAATGCCAGTCAACATAGTTTAATGGAAAATAGATTCTGTCAAACTAACTTGATATTTTTATGAGATTACAAATTTGGCAATAGAGTTGATGTAAGGTGTTTGACTTGGTACAGCACAATATTTTGATTTTAAAAAGCTAGAATGATATAAAATTAATATAGGCATTGTTTTTGTAGCCATGTCAGTCCCAGGATATTAGGGAGACAAGGTGGGTGAGGTAATAGCTTTTATTGGACCCACTTCTGTTTGTAAGAGCAACAAGCTTTTGAGCTTACACAGAGCTCTTCTTTAGGTCTGGTCTGAAGATGACAATACAGACCTGAAGAAGAGCTCTGGGTAAGCTCGAGGGCTTGTCTCTCTCACCAACAGAAGTTTGTCCAATAAAAGTTATTGTCTCACCCACCTTGTCTCTACAAAATTAAGATGGCACATATTAAATAGATTAAAAAATAGCTAACTGATAGGTCTCAGTATGTAATTGTAAATGGGGAATCATCATCAAGTGGGTATGCTTTGAGTGGGGGTACCGCACGGATCGGTTCTTGGCCTGATTATATTTAACATTTTTATCAGTGACCTGGAAGAAAACATAAAATCATCACTGATCAAGTTTGCAGATGACACAAAGACTGGGGGGAGTGGTAAATAATGAAGAGGACAGGTCACTGATTCAGAGCCATCTGGATCACTTGGGAAGCTGGGTGCAAGCAAACAATATGTGTTTTAATACAGCTAAATGCAAATGTATTCATCAAGGAACAAAAAATGTAGGCCATACGTACATGATGTGGGAAGCAGTGTCTCTGAACAAAATGCGAGGTCCTGGTGGATAATCAGCTGAACATGTGTTCTCAGTGCAGCACTGTGGCCAAAAGGGCTAATGCAATCATTGGATGCATAAACAGGGGAACCTTGAGTAGGGGTAGAGAGATTATGTTACCTCAATATTTGGCATTGGTGCTGCTGCTGCTGAAATACTGCATCCAGGTCTGGTGTCCACAATTCAAGAAGTATGTTGATAAATTAGAGAGGATCCAGAGAAAAGCCATGAGAATGATTACAGGATTTCCGAACATGCCTTCTGGTGATAGACCTTTCTACAGACTGTTTACCAAGTCACCCCTCAACTCTCTCTCTGTTAAACTAGATAGATTTCAGCTCCTTGAGTCTGACACGATCCAATGGCCAGAAGCAGAAGCTAGACAATTCAGACTTGAAATAAGGCACAGGTTTTTTTAGTAGCGACAGGGATTAACCATTGGAACCACTTAGTAAGAAGGCGGATTTGTATTTTTCTAACCTTCTGATGTAATTGATTCTCCTCTTCCATTCCACTCCAGTATCCTTATGACATCTGGTATCTTTACACAAAAACTGCTCCCTGTAATGCATGTGGTCTCTGGCCTGTGAGAATGGGACTGGCCAGATCTTCAGCTTGTGTACATCAACACAGCTCCCCGCAAGGGAGATACATTGTTTTACACCAGATCCGAGCCAGACCCATTTTATTGAAACTCAGGTAGTGACCACTCATGCACCAATGCTGCTTTCAGATCCTCTATTTCTGGGGCTGTTGTATCATTCTTTTTAACTAGCCAAAGGGATTGGGCATATTCTGGGCTAGCAATGTGCCACATTTTGTGCCCTAAATGGAACCCACCCAGGAGCGGTAGTAACCTATGAGAAGCCCGGTTTCCATTTGATTGGCTCAGCAGAGTAGAGCCTACATCGTTGGCCTTTTGATAAATGGCCCTCCATCTTAGTTGGGGCCTTTGCCTGGGGGTATGTTCAGCATGGTACATTTCAGTGCCTCCAGTCAATAGCAGGCTTAGTCCATTTCACTGGTGTGACTGGTGCTGTCTACATGTTTGCCAGCATCAGTAACCCATTCAGTGGATCCTTTGTTCACCTCAAGCTATTTCCCAGCCCTTTTATGGCTGCTGAATGCGTTGATCTCACCTTAGAGGGTTTCACTTTTTTTTCTGTTTGAAAATTCTTTGCACTGTTTGTTCTTAGGCTTTCCAGTCTTGCAGTGCATGTCCAGGGACAGCTCTTGTTGAGGTATAACCCACAGGTCAGTGTGTGTTATATGACCCTCCCTGGAGGGACCCAATCCACAGAGGCTCTGGGTCTGAGACACCTCCAAGATGCCTAAAAACCAGCCACTGGCCACCCCAGGCGAACAAAAACTAGCCACAGGCCACAGATACCAATCCCACTCCCATCAGCAAAAATGGTCCAATGTCCCCAACAGTTAATCATTACTGAAATGTTTTAGAGATCCATGTGTATATATATATATATATATATATATATATATATACACACACACACACACACAATCTTTGTATTTGAATATTATTTTATCATTTTTTTTACCTTATCCTAACATGGCACCACAGTCCAGACTCCAGGAGCATGAACTGCAGAGGGCTCGAAAGTGTCCCAATTTAAAATCCTCCTGCCCATTAAATCTTTTAACCGGCAAGGCAATACAACAACAAGGTAGGCTGGTTAAAAACCAGCCAGGCGGCAACCCGAGGTACAGCTCTCCGCTTCAGAGCTGGCTCTGGACCTGCTTGATCTCAATTCAAATTTGGCACATCAAGGTACTCAGCTGTCCCAGGGAGTACACACCTGCAGTGCTGTAATCACATGTGCTGCTTTACATAGATGAGCAGTCCCACTGAAGCCTTCAGGACAGATCTTCAGCTAGTGGAAATCAGAAATAGTGCCGCTGATTTCAATGGAGCTACACCAGTTTACACCAGATGAGGGTCCAGCCCAATGAAAAAACTTGTACCATATAAGTTAAGCACGTGTATAAGTGTTTGCATTTATTCACCACTTTTAGGCCCTAGTTCTGCAAAGGCGTATTCCTGCTGCTGGTTAACCTGTGAAGTCCAGCACCACATATCACAGCTGATTTTTCCATGTGACAGTTAGGACACTCTTTATTCTCCATTAATTTGTCTCTTTACTTAATCAAGTGAGTTAACAGGCAGATTCAGATCAACTGTAATCTCCCCTCCCACAGCCACCAGGGAACCTGGGGTCTCATTCAAAGACCCTTCCTTCCTTTTATCAGGACAGCTGACAATTCCCCTTCTCAATGTCTCACATAGGAGACTGTCTGTGGACCACTTAAACAGGCCCTGGAAATGCTGTCTCAGAAGAAAATGACTCCCACCTGCCACTGAGCATGGGGACATCCGTTGAAATGTCCCTATTTTCCATCCACTCATCCCCATTCTAATCTGCCCCAGATTAATGAATCGGGAAGGAAAATAAAAAGGGCCAGCGAGGCCCAGAAGAATACCAGCCCAGACGCAAAAAAGCAAGAGGAGAAATTGGAGCAAGTGGAAGGCAGGTGTGCCAATAAATCCTCCATCATAAACCCCCTTTCCCCTCGATTTCCTCTCGGCTCAACGGCACGAACAAAGAGATGGAACTGTTACAGGGCTGGCCAGTTTCAATTTTAAAGACTTGGGAGTCGCCCACTTAGAAATACGACTAAGTTCAACTTGCTTAGTTTGTGTTTGCTGGGGCTGCACAGATGTCACAGGAAGCAGGATTTAGGTTCTAACGCAGCAAAGGGCTTAAGCACACGATTAACTGTATGTGCTTAACTCCGATTCACGTCAATTAGACCTGCTTCAGGCAAGAACACATTTGCATTGTTTTGCTGAACCAACACCTTGATCCTGTACATTCCTCGGCTTTTGCATTTCCTCTCTTCAAGGAGGAATGGAAGCGTCCTATCTTACAGGACCTCAGGGCCAGGGCCTATACTGTCAAAGGTATTCAGGTACCTATGGGAGTTAGGCACCTAAATACATTTGAGAATCTGGGCCTTAGGTGCCTTTGAAAATCCCACTGGATACCTACGTGCATCTTTAGGCACCCAAATAGTTTTAGCAAATCTGACCCTAGCTGTGCTTTAATGGTGTTCACCATGTAGCAGAAGATGGAATAGTAAAGGGCCGGGAATCTAAGCGCATCTCATTTTCTGAAACATTAAATCATCCTGAAATTGACATATATTTAGCAATACCTCTTGAGATTGTATCATGGGACAGTGATTTGCTGTAGTAGATGTTGAAATCCACTTCTCTACAGTGTTTGAATTATACTGCACAGCAGCTGGGTCACCAGCAGTAGGGATTGAACCTCCGACCCCCAGACCCTAAATCAGGACATCTCTTATCATGGGCTGTGGGTGGCTCAACTTCTATATGTGACCCAGCCACCATTAGAGGGACACAAAGCACCACAGGGTGTGGGCTGCAGTTTAAGGCACAGAATCCCACTTGGGGGGTGGTTACAGCCCGAGGTGGGTTGAGACCAGGTTTCACAATGACCTTCCCTTTCTTTAGGGTTACAGAGCCATAAGGGCAAAGTGATCCAGTGCTTACACTCCTGGAGACCTAGGTTTAAGGCTCTGCTCTGTCACAGACCTCTTGTATGGTCTTGGGCCGGTCACTTTGTGCCTTAGTTCCCCTTCTGTAAAATGAGCACTGCCCTAGCTTACAAGGCAGGGTTGCGAATGCACATGTTAAAAGTTGGGAGGTAAGTCTCTCTCCCGGGGAGGATTTTACGTTTACCTTGGTTTGTACAAAACACATGGTGCCTTCTAAGCGACAGGCATCCCGGAATCTAAAGTGACCCCTCATGAAAGTGCGTTAAACAGCAAGATTTATGTAAAAGAAAACAGCAAACCCGCAGGGATGGAGACTGCAGCATAAACAATTTGCAGAGACATACATCGCATTCAGACAGCTGTCTCCTGCGATTCAGTGCTCTGCGCCTACACATAGCGCCTCTCAAAGCACCATATAAACATCAGCACCTCTTTCAACACTCCCATGATGTATGTAACTATCTGAATATTGTGCATCGTTATTATCTGTGTGACGGTAGCAGCTAGGAGCCCTGATCATGGACCCCATTGTGCTAGGCACTGTACAAACACAGAACAAAAAGAGTCCCTACCCCAAAGAGTTGACCATCTAAGCACAACAGAATGGGGGGCAGGAGGGGGGAGCACAAGATACAACTGATATAAACTCTTCTCCTTTTACAGATGGGGAAACTGAGGCAGCAAGAGGTTAAATGAGTTGCCCAAATCCACACAATGAAGCACCTGCAGAACGAGGAGTAGAATCTATAAGGCCTGGCTTGCCAGCTTGTGCTTTAACCACTAGACCAGACCATCTCTTGGAAACAGAAATGATGTTCCTTCAGGGGGAAATTCATCCCTGCGCAGACATCAAGCACAAGGACTGGGCACCACTTGGATCTCTGAAGAGCTGCTCAGTGCACAAGATAAATTTCACCGTAAGGAAAAAACTTGAGCCCAAGTGCATCCAGAGCTGTGGTGTCATTGATTCCAAGGGGCTACTGTAATCATCTAGTCTGACCTGTACGATACAGGCCAGAGAACTACCTTCCAATAATTCCTAGAGAAAACCTTATCGAAAAACATCCAATCTTGACTGAGAAACGGTCAGTGATGGAGAATCCACCCCCACCCTCGGTACATGGTTCCAGGGGTTGATTACTCGCACTGTTAAAAATCCACACCTCATTTCCCAGTTGAACTTGTCTAGCTTTACCTGCCAGCCACTGCATCACATTAGACCTTTGTCTGCTAGATGGAAGAGCAGGCAACGGTGCAGCCTGCAAAGCACCCACCAGTCAATGCCGGTAAGGTTCATTTAAACATATCCAGGGCACCACAGGGGAGCCATTTTCCTCTGTCTCCTTGGGCCCTAGCAGCTGATGACTATGCTAGATGAGATTCATTCCACAGGGTGTGCAAACACTTAAGCCCCTGCTGAAAGTTAAGCAGGCACTTAAGGGGTTTGCTGAACTGGGCCCACACTGATGGATTATGTCGTGGTGAGTGAAGCTATCAGGGCTCTGATCAACTCTCCCCATTTGATTTCTTTTCTGATCACTGCTGGTGCTAGACAGAGATCCCATTCTTCAGCTAACACTCAAAAACAAAATCAGTCGATCAATTTTGGGCATGAAAAATTGCAGTGCAGAAGGTTATTCTGGCCAAAAGTTATGAGCATCAGAAAACAATGGATGTAATGAAAAGGATTGCTCAGCAATAGCATTGTACTCCTGACCCTACAGTAGGATAGCACTATGTGTACTTGTCAGCAAGAATATTCTTTAGAAGGGCTCTCCTGCCATCTAGAGGAATAGCCATGCAATATAAAATCACATACATAATATTGACAGGTTTCAGAGTTTCAGAGCCGGGTTAGCCTGTATCCGCAAAAAGAAAAGGAGGACTTGTGGCACCTTAGAGACTAACCAATTTATTTGAGCATAAGCTTTCGTGAGCTACAGCTCACTTCATTGGGTGCCATAATATTGAACGCTGACTTGTTTTAACCCTGCAGCAGGCTCATTAAGCTGAGCTGCCTGAAAAATGGAAAGAGTTTCCCTGCAACGTTTTAAAAATGATAACTTTTAATGGGAAGCTTTCGGTGAAACAAATCAAAGCAATTGTTTTCATTTTGCTTCACACTGAATTCTTTTAGTTTTGGGTTCATTTTTAAAGTTTTTTCCCCAGTGGAAAAAAAACAGGGGGAGGGAACGGAGGAAATGGATGGGATAGGAAGTCAACCAGAAATGAACATTTCCCTCTCAATTTGTTTTGCTGAATTTTAAAAAAAAAAGCACAGGAAACAAACATTTTTTGCAAATATTTTCACATAGTTTGAAAAGCTGTTTTTCATCCCAAAGTTTTGGGGGGCTGGGCCAACCCTGTTTCATTGATATTGAAGCTGGTCCCAGATCCACTCCCACTGAATTTCATTGCATCATATAACTCAGGTAGAAAGGGTGTAGGCCACTGATGGGTCCTGAGTATGAGATCCTCAGATACTACAGGCCTCGTAAGAACTTAGAGAGATGGAGACACACTTTATCAGCCATCCTGATGGCCCCTTTACACTGGTCTCAGCTGAGCTGGGGAGCGCCAGGACCATCCTGTGTTCAGCTCCTGTGACAGGGCCAGAATACGATGGTTACTCTTATTGACATCCCATAGGTGCTGTGACAGCAGCAGTTTGGGAATAATTCCGAGAGATTTGCTTTCATAGATTATAGATTCCAAGGCCAGAAGGGACCACAGAGATCAGCCAGTCTGAGCTCCTGTATGACGCAGGCCAGAGAACTTCCCCATAATAATTCCTAGAGCAGATCTGTTAGAAAAACATCCAGTCTTGATTTAAACATTATCAGTGATGGAGAACTCACCACAGCCCTTGGTAAGTTGTTCCAGTGGTTAACTCCTCTCACCATTAAAAATGTATGCCTTATTGCCCATCTGAATTTGTCTAGCTTCAACTTTCAGCAACTGGATCGTGTTAGACCTTTCCCTGCTAGACTGAAAAGCCCTTAGTTAAATAATTTGTTCCCCATGCAGGTACTTACAGACTGTAATCAATCACCCTTTAACCTTCTCTTGGTTAAGATAAATAGATCGAGTTTCTGCAGTCGATCACTATAAGGCATGTTCTCTAATCCTTTAATCACTCATGGCTCTTCTCTGAACCCTCTCCAATTTATCTACATCCTTCTTGAATTGTGGGCAACAGAGTTGGGCTCAGGATTCCAGCAGCGGTCCCACCAGTGCCAAATACAGAGATAAAATAACCTCTCTACTCCTACTCGAGATTCCCCAGTTTATGCATCCCAGCATTGCATTAGGTCTTTCGGCCATTTGGCTCTTTCCACCTTGATTCTTGATTGTCCCTGCCACATACAGTGGAAAAACCAGATGCTGTATCTGTGAAAGCTCTGGGGAAAAAACAACTTATGTCCCTGGGAACTAACCGTTTTTATGAGCTTTTCAAGAGGCCAGCAGGGGGCACAACTGCAGAGAATCTGGGGAGAGCATTTCCTATGGTCAGAAAGTCCCAATTTGGCTCCCCATGCTACAGCCAGAGATCCTGTCAGATCTGCACGTGACCACTGCCAGAACCGCCCTCTGATCTCCCTTTCCCTCGCTGGAGATGAGAACCAGGAGATGGAGAGAATTGGCCCAAGAGAGGATGAGGATTTGGGGAACCATGACATGGAGAGCTTGGGGGGTGGGAACTGCAGACCAAAAGCTCTTAAGAGGAGCCCTGAAATGCAGCTACTTATGGGGTGGAGTGCAGCAACATCTTTATAAACAGCCAGACACTGGAGAGGTTTTGCACTGGGAAAAGAAATAGGGACAAAGCTCTTTATGAACAGTGCTTCATGGAAGTGATAATATCCACCCAGAGCAGATAGGACTCAGCTGAAGTACTGCCATCTCCTAAAGTACAAGAGACTCTGTAGAAGGGTCTGTTGATTGCTGGTGTGGCCCCTCCTAGGCTCTCCTCTTCTGGCACCCCCGGCCGACAGCTACTCCAGCCCTGCAATGCTCTGTCTTTCCTCATGACACTACCTACCGGCCAAGTCACACATCACGAGGCTGGACATGGAGACCCAGTTCAACCCCACCCGAGCACCACAGCATAGCTCAGCCGGAGCAGTCAGAGCAAAGCGGCGTCTCCACTGAGAGATGGAGCTGCCAGTGCAGCAGGTCCAGGATGGATGCAGGCATGTCATGCCACCACGAGAGGGAGTGAGCAAAGAGGGGATGAGACTGTGGAACTGCAGCTTGTCTCACTGCCATGCAGGGACATGGCTTCAGCGTTTGGCACTGCCAGGTGATGCTGTGGCTACAGTGTGTCACACTGCCTCAAGGGGGCACACCAGGGGGCTGCAACGTGCTGTCCTACCTGACTCCAGGCAGGTTTAACATCAGGTGTCCCTCTGCAGTGCCCTTTTCCCCCTGGGAACGTGACACAGAGCAGTGTCTGTGCTGTGTTACAACCAGCCGTGAGGACGCTGCCTTGGACCCGGGGCTACAAGAGCATCGCTAGGCCATGAGGAGGCCTGGTAAGGAGTTGTGGCCTGTATAAACTGCAATCCATTCTTCCTTCCTCACTGGGGAGCTGGTCAGACCCGTATCCCTACTTCCGCTGCCACTCAACCAACAAAGACAGGCAAAGAGTTCGTGCAAATGCCTCCTCCGGATTACTGCTGCCCTGATAAGACTCCAACAGGGACCTTCCTGGTCCACAGGTGGTGGCTCGGTCAGGTGAGCTAAGAGGCAGCCCCAAATCTCCACGCAGCTGGAAGCTGCTCTTTGCACAAGGAGTCCAGCCTGGGGGCTTGGCAGATGTGTCCTCTGCCATTCCTCCGGCAGCAGTGCCCATCCAAGCTGCAATATCGCTGTGCGGTGACCAGGTGGCAGAAGAGTCACACCCACAGCCATGTGCTGACCGAAGCTTGGCGTTCCCATCCCCAGACATTCTGGGAAAGTTCTCGGATCCTTTCACTCAGAGGTTAACGGGTTAGGTGGCCAAAACCCTTCCGCAAGGGACGCCCCCCTCCTTGGACAGCTGCATCAGAGAGAAGGCGCCAAGTCAGTTTAAACACAGACTTTTTATATCAGAAGCCCATTTTCTGTCGGTCTCTAGGAAAGCCAGTTTGAATCAGTGTACATCAGCCTTCCCGGGGGCGGTACCTGTCTTGAGGTGTTAACAATCAGAGCGATTCACCTTAATCACCTCCCCCCAACACACACACTGTTTTGGGTTCCTGGAGGAGCCGTGCGAACTGTCCCCCTGACTCACAGCAACACATAAACTTCATACAGTACAGCTCCAAAGACATTGCAGGATCTGTCACCCCAGCTGCAAGTATCTCTGGTTGCTCTAGGACAGTTGCCAGCCACTTGGGAGCCAACCTGTTGCAGATCAATCCCCTGGAGAACCTTGACATACAGTCAGATAATGGACTGCGCGGCTTAGAGCCCAGCCCTCTGCCAAGCCAGCGCCACCCAGGGCTTGATGGGAAATGCACTGACAACCCAGCCAAATAACACAGAGCCTTCGGCCCTCAGGAACGTTGCTCAAGAGGCCAAGAAGCATTTTCACCCTTGGTGAGCTGAGCTTGGAAAACTGTCAGGGTTCTTGGAAGCCACTTAAGAAGGTGAAATAAGCCTGGCTTCTCGTTTATGAGCGAGCTGGAGGCTAGACGGCCCAGAGCCTAGCTGGTAAATTTCCACTGGAGTCTTGGAGTTTGTCCCCAGCCCTTTCCTCGCTGCGTCTGACACTGGAGAGAAAATACAAGCATAAAACATGAAGCTAATTCCCTGCCCTAATGTCACAGTGTATGGACACTCAACGGAGGAGGGATGTCACCTCAGCGTATGCCATCTGGGTGAATGACTGCATGATGGGAAAATCAATGTCTTCCTTTAAATCAGGCCTCCTCCTCCTCCTCCTTCCCAAGGAGTTTGTGTGTGTGTGTGTTTCCGCTTGTCTGATGGGCTTGCAGCTGGGAGCCGGAGCTACTGCGGCAAATACCTGTGGAGCAAGGTCTGCCCAAGTACAGCAGGTGGGAAAGTGAAGGCTGATGAGTCCAAGAGCAAGGATCTCTCCATGCTCTGCCCCCCTCAGCACAACACGGGACATTTCTCACCTCTCGATATCCTGCACCCCCAGTGCATGCATAGGCTGCAGGCCTCTCACCTGCTCTATACACTGTCACTATTACAGAACCTTCCCCCTTTTCATCCCGCTGTGCCTCTGATCCTCTCTAATCACTGAACAATTCCCAGGCACGCAGGGAGACAATAGAATGATTTACCCTGAGGGAACCCAAAGCAACATTCTGACACCAGACAGCCTTTCAGGAAGTTAGATACAATCTCCCGCTCCGTCCCGAGCGGTGACCTCATTGCATGTGTCTCCAATCGATGGCTCTGCATAGAAACAGTGATGATAATTGTTATCGGTGCAGAGTAACCTATGGTGGCTGTTGCTTTTTATTCCCATCCGACATTACGAGTTCTATTCCTATCGGGTACTAATTGATTACTTCTGACTTATTCTGCTAACACTCTCCTGCTGGGCTTTCAATAGACATCTGTGAGCACTGGATCAGATTCATACCTTTGAAATCCACCATACACAATTCAAGGATCTGCACAGCGGGTGCCACTGTTGACCCCTGAATCTCTGGAGCCTCTTCCTGCCTCTCAGCTCTCCCCTGTAAGGTGTATCCATCATGTTACCCCCGAATTGAACCCATCCTTCAAGCTAGTATCCTCCATCAAACTGACTTACAATCGTAGACACAGGAGCAACATCTGTGCTGACTTAGGCCAGTGATATCAATGGGGTGTATCAGGTTATAAAACGACTCAGTGTTCACCCATTTTCTTTATATTTGGCTCATCCTTTGAAGTTCCCGATCCCCCACCTCTGGAGTCTTTTCCCTCTCACCTGGGCAGCTGGAAAGTAGAGCTCCTCAAATGGTTCAATCAGATAAGGGGCCAGCCCCGAATATTGGCTCCAAGTTCCTGGGTTTGGATGCATCCATACCAACCCTGGAGTTTGGTTTTACATTCTTTTGATGGCCCTTGGATGGCTCCCATTACCAGAGTATCTTATAATCTTGGATGTATTTAGCCTCACAACCCCCCTGGGACACAGGGACATCTCATCTCTGTTTTACAGAGGGGAGAGTGTTACAGACAGGCTAAGGTCACACAGGACATGCATAGATTCCAAGGCTAGATGGGACCCCTATGAGAATCTAGTCTGACCTCCTGCATTACGCAGACCATAAGACTTCCCTGAATTAATCCCTGTTTTTTTGCTCTCAAGTTACATTGCTCTCAAGTTACAAGGAGGCTGCATTCCTTTGGGATTCACCATGATGATGGTGATTGGATGTTTTTCTAAACAATATCATCTTGATTTGAAAATCACCAGTGATGTAGACTCCACCACAACCCTTGGTAAATTGTTCCAATGGTTAATTAAACATTTACACCTTGTTTCAGTCTGAATATGGCTAGTTTCTCCTTCTGGCCACTGGCTCATGTTAGACCTTGGTTAGCTAGGTTGAAGAGCCCATTATTAAATATTTGTTCCTCATATAGGTTCTTACAGTTAATAGCAGAGCGGGGAGTTGAACTCACATCTGCTGAGTTTTTGGCTCACACCCTAACCACTTCCTGTCCATAAACAACCCAGGACTGATGGGGGTTAGTAAACCCAAGCTTCCCCCATTAAAGATATGGGGGAATCACCAAAGCCTTTTATCCACACTCCTATGTATCATGGCAAGTTGGATAAAACACGTCCTCCTGCGTCTGGCTTTGGGGTAAAGCAAAAAATGGAACATCCTTTACAAGTAACAATAGACTGACAAGATGTCAACCAGTGACTAGTGTGTCTGAGCTGTGTACCCTGAGCACAGAAGGCTCAGCCTGGTGGAGGGCAAAGGAATCTTTTACCCCACTTTTGTGCCACCCACATTCTGGGCTGCTGCAGGGGCCCGAATGGCCCCTGATGTAAATTAGAGCACCCCTTGCACGGCTTTAACTTTTAGTTACTTCTCCAGATCTGCCTGTGGGCTGTTCAGTGCTATGGGCATGCCTCTTCCTGACATTTTCTGTGCCGGGGTGAGGTGGGGACAGCATAAAGCCACTTCTACCAGTTCCATGCTGATCAGGCACCAGAGGAATTATTCTGCAGCCCCCTATGCACTCCCAGAGCAGTGTACAGGGGCCACAGCAGGGCTCAGAATTGGTGTCCAGTGCTCTATTTTATTTATGATCCTCCCTGATCTGACTGTAGAATCCAATCCCAAGAATTTGACAGCAAGCTGGGGATGAAGCCCATTGATCTTATTAGCAGCAGTTGGGGGCCACGACGGGAAAAAACTCAGTCTGAAGCAGTGCTGAATTCTCACTCACGTGTTTCCAGCTGTGGAGTGAATTTATGAAGCACGGTGTATTAATGAGCTCCACAGATTTGGCTGGGCAGTTTGACTTAAGAGGGGTTGTGTGAGTACCCATGACTCACCAGTTCTAGAAAGCAATTGCAACCCCAAGTCAAAGAAATTACGTAACCCTCCTATCTCTGTCTGCGTAACAAAACCAAACTGCAGGCGTACAAGGGTGCAGAGCAGAAGGCTGTACTTAATAGTCCATTAATAATAAAAAAAGAGAAATTATACACCTAGTATTTCCAGAGTGCATCTGTTCAGTGGATAACTTCGAGGAAGAAGAAAAGAAGAGCAGGGTAAGGGAGGCGAGTGGAGTCTAGCATGGGAGATATGTACTTTGATTATACAGCAAAATCCCACTGAGGATCGCAAAGCACTGGATAACCTGTTCAGTGTTGTTTTATGGCTGGGGAAACAGCTGAGCCATGAAGCGATTAAGGACTCAAAGTCAGCGGGAAACTTCCATTCACTTCAGTGGGGTAGGATCAGGCACTGAAGTCCTGTCTACACACAAAAGTTGTATAGAGCTTTAACTATACAGGTGTTGTTAAAGATGTACCCCTCCTCCCCCCTAGTATGTATGTAACCTGTGTAAAGGTGCCTTTAGACCAGTATAATTATTCCGGCATGGTTAGAGGAATAAACGATACTGTATGAGGTGTCTTTAGACGGATACAACTGCATCCACATCAGAAATTATACTGGTATAACTATTATCATTCCCCTAACCAAAATAGCTGTGTGTAGACAACATCTAAAGTGACTTGAACAAAGCCAATGGCAAAGCTGGGACTAAAACCCAGGAGTCCTGGGGCACAATTCTACCCACCAGTCATATTCACCCCTCCGTCACAGCACTGCCTAGTTTTAAGGGCTGTCTTTCAGTTGGGACCATGAGACATTTCCTCAGATCACAGATTTCAGTTACATCAGGTCCATTTCCTATTGCACCTCCCTGTCCTTGCCACTGATGGCTTTTTTTCCAACAAGTTTGTTCCCTTAGCAGGGATGTGTGTCAAAGGACTCTGTGCTTCTGCAGGGACAGCAGAAAAGCATCATATCGTGCAGGGCGGCTGGGCCAAAATATTCAGTAACCCTGCAGGCAGTACTCCCATAGAAATCGATGGGAGTTTTTGATATTGAGAGCACCAGTAGCTGGATAACTTTGCAGGGAATGAAGGAAATTGGCACTGCACTATAGGTCATTGCCTATGTGGCTAGAGTCACCTCTACAGGCAGAGAAAGCAAAGCCCTGATTGGTGTCCAGGGCTGTCCAAGGAGGATTGAGCCCTATAGTATATTTTCTCAAGTCTTTTTCCTTGTCTGCGTGCCAATGACCCAAACAATGGGACTTCCACTGCTTCCCATGGAAAATTATTGTATCATAATCTGGAGCATAATCTCTTTCCCTCTGTTTTGCTTTGCAATTAACAGGTAATCAGTTACATTCCTGCTAGTTTATACCCTCATCGATGGACATTTTCCCCAACATTCAGCCGAGACTTTCTATTTTATTTCACCCTGTTGTTGCCTGGGTCACTATACATGGGTTCCTGTCTTTGCCTGCTGTTTGCATGAAAGTGGCCTGAAGCAGCCTCCAAGAATCCTCAAAGCAGGTGAAATTCACCAGCTGTGGGGTTTTGTTACAGATGCTAGTCAGAAAGTCTGTGATCATTCTGAGCTAACCTGGCAATGTGCTAGGTTGTGTCCTTTAAGGGGAAGGATGGTCCAATAGTTAGGGCCCTAGCCAGAGAGCTGCGTTCAGTTCCTTACTCTGCTACTGACTTGGGTCTGTGGCCGTCAGCAAATCTATCTGTTCCTCCTTTGTCGAATGAGGATACCAGCACTTCACTGCCTTAAAAGACTGTGAGATGCTCAGATCATATGGTAATAAAAGCCTCACGAGTACCTAAGGTAGATTTAATAATACAGACTTATTCTTTTTCCAAATTCATGATGTTAAGTTGTTCCTTCCCAAAATGAGATTATGAATGAGCTGGAGGGTTCAGCGCAATCAGAGAATCAGTAACTATGAGGCAGCAGAAATATGCTAACAAGCTCTGGAGAATTGGGAAATATGCCATTTTAAAGCGTAACTACACCCCATAATATGCTTCTTGCACAGCCTCAGCACAGGAATCCCCACTGTTGGGAAGCCTTGGCACATCGGCTCGAGTGAGAGAGATCGTTTATATATTATGATAAAGCAAAGTACCACCAAGCTGTTCATTTACCGTGGTTAGAACTCAATTTATTTCTTGCTCATTCGACAAATACAATATGAAAAGAGCGGCCTGTGTTTATCTAGTCCAAGCAGCAGCAGCTTCCAGCTCTGCTGAATGTAATGGAGGGAAATTGGCCCCAGGAGTCAGACTGTACCATTCTCTTGAGCTAGGAGAGGCAGGAACAGGTAAATTGCATTCAATAAGCAAGGCAGTGTCTGTTCACGTTAGAGCCGGGAGCAGAGAGGGGGGCTGGTAAATGCCCACCCATGAGGACCAAATGATTTAATGCCTCGGTGGTGGAGTCCTGTGTTCGTTAGGGTTTTTGACACAATTGGAAGTGCCTTCTCCATGATGCAGGGTTTTGTCAAGGCCATTGGCTATTCTGCAAGCTTCCTTTTAGGATTCCCTATGTAGGTAGGGCCAGATTTGCCCAAATAGTTCAAAGACATTTTCAAATGCAAATCCACAACTGGGGCCAGGCTTTCAAAAGACACCTGTCCCTGTCATGACGGGCTCTTTTCAAACCTACCGTATAGATGGAGCAGAGCTCATTTCAAAATTGGGCCCAAGTGTCCAAAAATGTGCCAGGCCCATTACAACAGCCCTGCTCTGAATCATATATAATCTAAACAGACAAAAGAGGAGCAAGGGAATTGATACAGCATGAGAGTTTTGGTTTATCTAATATTGTATTATTATTATAATTGTTTATTTTACCCTGTTCTTTCATGTGTTTTAATATATTGGCTAAGTGTTGGTGTGATTATCTCTCCCTCTAGTTGCTAGCCAAGCCTGAGGATAAGAACCTACTACGTAAGTCACATGGGAGCTACTGCTTTAGCTCAAGAAGTAAATGACAGTGCTTTTGGTGCTGAAAGCATGTAGAGAAGCTGCAATAGGATGTAGGTATGGCTAAAGAGACCTAAGGTTCACCTCAGATTTGGAAAGTGGTGTTCTGGAGTGCAGGTAGATAGAAACATAGAAATGTAGGGATGGAAGGGATTGCAAGAGGTCATTGATTCCAGCCCCCCATGCTGAGGCAGGATTAAGTATACCTAGATCAGAGAAATGCAGGCTGACAGCAAGCTCTGGTTATTTCTCTCTACCGAGTTTCAGTTAAAATAGTGTCATTATTCAAAGCAAGCTCCCTGGGACTCACTGAGAAGAACAACACAGGGCTTGTCTTCACTGAAGAGTTAACTCAAGTTAAAACTCAAATGTTGCCCCTCACTCAAGTCCCGTCCACACACAAAAACCCTTCACATAAGTGCAGTGGTGCTTTGAACTTGGCTGACTCGGCAGGGTGTATATGCTGCAGTTCCAATTAAAGCAATTCATCAGCTGTTTCCATAATCACTCGGTGCAGCTGGAGTGGTATTTCTCAGCCTGGCTGCTCTTACTCGAGCGAGGCTAACTCAAGAGGAGTTACTCGAGTGTTGATTACTCAAGTTAACTCTTTGGTGAAGTCATAGACACAGAAGGGTTGCAGGGAAGCTGGTTTTGGATGGAAAATAGTCTTCAGCTAAATAATTTGTGTGTGTGTGTGTGTGTGTGTGTGTGTGTGTGTGTGTGTGAGACGGGTCTTCTGTATGCAGACAATTTTTGTCAAAAAACCGAACGCCCAAGTACCAAAATATTTGTCAGTTTTCATATGTCCACCGAACAATCCACATTTTCCACAAAACTCCCTGGTCTCATTTCTTGACCAGTGTTCATTGCAGGTTCTCTCCTCACTGATGACATTGGGTTGGAGAGATCGTCACAGATTCACAGAGTTAAGGCCAGAAGGGACCGTTACGATCATCTAGTCTGACTTCCTGCACAGAACAGGACCTCAGAACCTCACCCAGTGATTTTGCGTCAGGTTCATAACTTGTATTTGAGGCTATAACATCTCTTTTACGACAACGCTTAGACTTGATTTAAAGCTTGTTTACAGCCTGAATTATGCTTGTTTTTGCGCCGTTGCCAAGGGAGGGGGTGGGATTCAGGGTGGAATCAGACACAATTGGGATGCTGCGTAGAAGTACAAGGGTGTTCTGCTCAGCTGCCTCCTTCACACATCCTTTTTTTTACGGAAGCTGCAAATCACAGCAGACTGAAGCCAGCCTCCCTCCTACAATGTCTGGCCGGCTGGGATGGCAACAGTGAGATGGGATAGTCCTAACACAATCTCTGCAGCGGAGTCTGATGCCAGATCTCTGTCAGGTGACAGGAGGGAATGAACCTGATTGCATCCCTGACCAATCGCTGGCAACTGGGCCATAAAAGACCTGTCTCAGCCCCTCTCCTCTGTCATTGCAACTGTAGAGTGCCCCACTCCTCATGCCAGCGGCACTGCTGGGACACCATCTCTGCCTCCAGAGACCTGATTGTTTAGGAGACTGGCAGAGCGGAGAGGCGGGTCTTGCCAGAGCTTGGTTGGCAGGAAATCCCACTCTACTCCCATTGGAGGATACTGGGAGAGACTGCATAGCCTGGGGCAGGTGCTGATCCAGAGAGCACCCAGAAGGCCCAAATGGAGCCTTTAGAAGAAGGATGGTCCAGTGACTCAGGTTCCATTCCCAGACTTCCCGGGTGACACTGGGTAAGTCACTTAGCCTCTCTGTGCCTCAACTCCCCACCATAGCCCTGCTCTGCCTCACAGGGGGCTTCTGACACTCTGGTGATGAAGGCTATATGAGTACCTTCAATAAATGGGTTCATGGCTGGGTGACAGGCTAAGGGAGCAGTGTATAGGCGCTGTCCCCATGAGCTTGCACCACATAAAAGAACTGGCCACAGCCCAAAGGAAGGAGGGGTCTTAAACAAAACTAAGGGGCTGAGAAGTAACTTTGTAATGTAGACATGGCCTAAGTGACAGTAGTAGATTCATAAATCTCTAAACATGGTGTAGCCATGATAGGTCTGTCTACACTGCCATTGGGAGGCATGACTGCAGCATGTGTAGACGTACGCAAGCTAGCTTTTATTGACCTAGCTCACTCAAAATAGTAGTAAAGCCATAGCAGCATGGGCTAGCTGCCTGCGTACATACCCAGGATCCTAGGTGGACTTGTACAGAGGGGTTAGCTTGTGCTGCCACCCATGCTGTGAGGGAGCTAGATCAAAGCTAGTTTGGGTATGCATAGGCGTGCTGCAGTCACACCTCTTGATTGCTGTGTAGACATGCCATTAGAGAAGGCAGAGCCATATTGGATTAATAAGGGTTACATTTGTGTTGGCTTAATCAGGGATTTTTTGTCTGTTTTTTTGGTGGCATCTCTGTTTTCAGACTGACCTAGAAAGAGAAGCTTCAAAAGATCCCAAGAAAGGCTGTTGTCTCAGTATATCTGGCCTGGCTGACCCAGGAACTATAGGATCTCTTGATCTCATTAAATTTGCTGCTGGGTTTCCATACCAAAGAGCCCAGGGCAAACATCTGAACCTCTGGGCTATCGTCTGAACCAAACCTCCAAAGCTCTATTGCCCCCCATCAGTCTCTCCTTATCTACCAACCAACCTTAGGCTCGTGTACTATTGCCCGTCACCATGATATCTGAGCCCCTTCCATCCACAATAGATTGAGAATAGCAAAATGTCTAGCGGACTTCATCAAGTCTTTGGCTCGTCCTCCTTTAAGGCTCTATCTATCTATCATACTGCACGAAATTATAACTTATGAGCAAGAGTAGCCCTATTGGCTGAAATTCTGGCCCTACTGAATTCAGTGGCGGTTTTGCTATTGACTTCAGCAATGCCAGGATCTCCTCTATAGTATTTAGACCATGCCCGTCACTTTAGTGGCTAGTCTAGATCACATCCACTGATAATTCATTTTCTGCCCTTCACTAGCCTCTGCATCATACTGTTCCGTACCAAGCTGGAGAAGGCTTCCCCTGAGCTGTTGGCAGGATCCATGCTGATCCCATGAGCAGCTGCATTTCCCCTCTCCCATTTCACGTCTCTGGAAACCATTGGATACATTCACATCTACTAATAATGTGATTAAAAATGCTGCCACCAGAGCAAAAAAATACACATAAAAGGCCCAAGCATTAATATCAAAGCCACTGGAAAATACCAACAGAAAAAAAACCTGGCAACTGAAACACATCAGGAAACTGCCTCCAGGACGAATGATAATATACACTGCACACAGAGGGCTAGACTACCCGTTCAGTATCTCGGAGGTTTATTGCACACTGCCTTATACCCAAGGGAAAGCTGATGCAATTCCATCCAAGAGGCTGTTCAGTCCCTTTCAGAATCTCAATGCAAAATAAATGGAAACATAAGGCAGGTAAAACAAAGACATTAAATGCAAACACTATGCAGGGATTTTTGCCCAAATCCTTCCTTGATCCCTCCATTTGTGGACAGGGTGTATGATGTGCTGCTTCATGGATCACTGGCTGATTTTTGCTGCTAGTGTTTAATAATCATTTTGATTGTGAAGTGCGGAGTAAGTTTCTTATTCTTCTGAATCTCTTGTCAGTTCACAGAGACATGGTGTCTCTTAGCCAGAAGGATTCCAAGATAAGGGACATACTTCACTCATCACCGGAATGAGGCAGCTGCTTAATAGCATGATAGTGAGGAATAAAGTAGCCATTTGAAACTGCAGGGCAGATTTAAGGAAGTAGAGTACAATTAACAAAGCTGATCAAGAAATGAAGGTAATGCCCCTCCTCTTATGGAAAGTGTCATCAGATCTTTAGTGACCATAAGAGGTTGGGACTTTGGCTATACACTTTGGCCAGTATTTTCAAATTTGGGTGCAGGTCATGCCCCCTTGCTGCACATTCATGAAGGGAGGTGTATCTCAACCTCATTCTGCAGTTATCAGAGCAGCAGGGAGAGGAACTGCCAAAGTTGCTACTCATCTTCCCATGTTGGTGGGCGGTGGAGTGGGCAGGAAGAGGTAGGGAGTAGCGGGAGCCTGGCTACAATGCCCAATGCACCAACCAACAAGGCTAAACTGGTACAGAAGAGGGAATATTGCACCAGGAAGAGGGCTGGAGCTATTTACTTTCCTCATGGAGCCATGGCCCCAGCTGCAGTGTTACCAGTTCTCACAATTCTATTATGATCCACATAATTGGGTGTTTTTTCCTAAAGCCCCAGCTCCTGGAGTCAAGTGAGAATTTCAGCTTTCGTTTTTGTCAAAAAAGCAAGTTTCTAGTTTAGAATGGTTTAGAATTTGGGAATTTTCCAACTACATGTTTTAATCAAACATGAAATTGTTCATGGGAAAGGGTCATTTTTGACTAAACTCCCACTTCAATTTTTTTTTTGAAACACAGCACCTCCTAGCACCAAGCAAGAGCATTACTTCAGTACTGACTTAGAGGGGAGAAGGCCACCAGCTGAGTCAATCACACCACTTCCTGCAGCGCAATGCCCCAGAGCGACTGGTGGGGTGACACACTCCAATGCCAAACGTTTAGCAAATTCCCACGCACCATTAGCCTCTGAGAAATATACATGTCCACTACACCCTGAAAGTGGAAAATCAGCAGCTTTTTACTTATTTATCTAGCACAGGGAAAACACTTACCCCACCCCTGTTTAAAAAAATTGCAAAAATCAGAGTCCATATTTCATCTGCAGTCTCCAAAAGTTTCTTGGAAAGCTTAATAAAAGGCAATTCATCTGTGCATTGGCTCTGCCTTGTAAAGCCTGATAATACTGGAATCTTAATTAAAAAAAACAAACGAATGCAGCTTTTTGTTTTCATTCTGCTAGTTCAAGGGGGGGGGGGGGGGGATCACCAGCCAGGGCTGCCAATAGAGCTGAAAGATGCCTCAACACAGCATTGATTTTACTCTGTTTAAATTCAGAGTGTCAGTTCGGGTAATCATATTAAAAAGTATTCCATATTTATTTATTTATTCACTCTTACAGGGAGGATGAAAATGCAGGAGGCTGGAGAAGTCTCGATGTCTGTAAATATTTAACTGGAAAGCTGCGTGAATGAATGTTCCCTGTCAGGCCATTTCTGATCTCATGTGTGCCGGCTTAAATCAGGAGTGGCGGGCGAATGGCATGAAAGTGACGCGAGACTGAAATTAGGAGAGGGGAGGTCAGATTCTGCGCTCAGTTACATTGGTGTAAATCAGGAGTAATGCCATTAAAGTTGGTATCCCTCTGATGTAATTCAGGAATGAGATCAGCACTGGGAGCCACAGTTAAAATCTGCTGTCATTTACAGTGAAACCAGAGAAGACAGATTGATGCAATATTGGCCTGATGTCAATGTTAGCCCACAGGGTTCGATTTGCTGCTCTCCATTACAATTGTGGTATTCAGTGATCACTCAGGCCCAGATTTTTAAAGGTATTTAGGTGTTGTTGCGCTCAGCATTGCAACAGTGGTCACATTTTCAAAAGTGATTTAGGCACTTAGAGCCAAACTCCTATTGACAGTCAATGAGATTTAGGTGCTTAAGGCCTAAAGCCCTTTTGAAAATTAGACATGCTTCTAAATCAGTTAGGCATTGCAGTGAGGTACCTTGAATGGATTACCAGCTTTGGGTGGTATGGTATTAACAACAACAGGAACTTTGGTGGCTTTAATTTGTAATCTCCTGTGTTTAGAGAAAAAAGAAATGGAGAAAAAAATAATAATCTGTTCTTGCGAGGTGCTGGAAATGCTTCCAGATTGCAAGGTGTGGCTGCTGGGCTGGGCAGAGGGGAAGAAAAATGGAGCCCCGTGTGTAACTAGGGAAGCTTTATGGGCCCCTACATAATAGAGCCTCCAGGATGTGGCTTACTTTCATTTCCATTATTTGTATTACAGCAGCACCTCAAGGTCCCAAATTAAATCAGGGCCCCCTGGGTGCTAGGCGCTGTACACACTCACAATGAGAAATAGTCCCTGTCCCAAGACTTGCAAACTAAACAGATAAGACAAAGCATGGGTGGGAAGGGAAACCAAGACACAGAGAAGGGAAGTGACCGGCCTGCAGCCAGTCACCATCAGACCCAGGGGTTCTTGAGCCTCTGCCCTAGGCCTGATCCCCTGGACAACACTGCTGCCGGTCTAATACTGTGGTGCACCTCAGTGCTTGATACTTAGCCAAGTTGCCCACCTTTATTATATTGGCACATGCAGCTAGGCCCACTGTGCATTTTGGAGACAGACCTGTCCCTTTCTGCTTCACGTTGGGCTGGAAACACCACAGGCCCAGCATTTCCTCATGCGGTGCCCCCTACGTAAACCAAGCCACTTTGAACCTCAGAAAAAGCTCCGTCTAAGGCAGACGTGCCAGTCAATATTTGACCTATCTGAATCGCTTCTCTCACATCTGGTCACAACAGCTGCAGCCGTGGAAGCAACTGTCCTGTCAGACATGAAACTTTGAGTATTAAAAGGCTGGTTGAAAATATTCAGTTTAAATTGGGGGTTTTTTTGATGAAAAATTGAGATTTCAACCATTTTCCATGAAAAATGTCTACTTTCTGCAAAAAAAATTGGTTTTTTAATCAAGATATTTTGGCTGAAAACAGAAATATTTGACTGTATATGTGCCTCCAGGGGATTGTAATTTGGTTATGTCCTATCCCCCATTCTCTTCCCTACACCAGGCTCTCTGGATGGACTCCATCTTCCATAATACGCCAGGGGTGCAGCTCCTCTGAGGAATTGCCTCCCCTCTCCAAGAGGGCAGACCAGAGTGCTTTATGGGGGACATAGTCCGAGCAGGAAGCTTGGCCTATAGAGAATGGTTTCAGAGGAGCAGCCGTGTTAGTCTGTATTCGCAAAAAGAAAAGGAGGACTTGTGGCACCGTAGAGACTAACCAATTTATTTGAGCATGAGCTTTCGTGAGCTACAGCTCACTTCATGCTGTAGCTCACAAAAGCTCATGCTCAAATAAATTGGTTAGTCTCTACGGTGCCCCAAGTCCTCCTTTTCTATAGAGAATGGGAGCTTGAAGCACTTGAACTACAACTCCCATGAGGCAAAGCAGTGACATTGCCCAATTGAAATATTACGGTTTTTGAATTTCCATTGAAAAAAATCAAACTATTCCATGTAAAAAAAGAATTTTTTAGCCAGCTCTACCTAGGAGGCAGAGTGGTATCGTTGGCCTGCAGTGCAGTAATATAGGGATTTCTTAACCTTAAGATCTAAACGCAGGACACCCTACACACCACAATCCACATGGGGCGGGGAAGAACAAGGCTGTGTGTTGAGCCCAACTGCTGACGGCTGTTCCAAGCAGCATGTAATTTGGTTTAGAACTTGCCAAGTTTAAATTATGAACACACAGGCATGGTGGGAAAGGGAGAGGGCTTGTTCCCCCTCTGACAAAATTATTTTTCTTGTCAGCTCTGCTCTTGAAGTTGTTCTCATGTGATATGAAAGTTTCCTGGATATTGGATCTCCCTGTAAGAAATGGCAGAGAGCAGCCCCATGGTTTTGTTCACTAAAAGTCTGCTCCAAAGCCCATTGAAATCAGTGGGAATCTTTCCATTGACTGCCTGGGCTTTGAATCAGGCCCTGCCTCTTTTAGGGAAGCCAAGCTGGCTGGAGACAGAGCAGCCCCACAGTAGCTTTCCTGCTGCCCTTCTACTGCACTTTGAAAGCAAACTTTTTCTGACTTGGCTCCTGGAATCCACTCTGCTCGCTACCGACAGTGATTTAGGGGCCTCTTTAATGCTACTTAATTTACTGACACAATGAATTGTTGCTGAATTAGGCAAAGCTGTTAATTATACCCACATAAAACAAAAGAGGAAGCCACCATAGTTTGCAAATACCAGTTACAAACAAGTCTGACCATCCAAATCCAGCTTAAAAGGGAATTAACCCACAGAGAATGTGTGCTTATTGATTCTAAGGATGGGAGAACTAGCTTGGAAAAAGAAGAATAATCCACTTCCCTCTGAATCTTCGCCACTCACAGAGCCCGAGGATACCTCTTTTAATAATAACCCTGGCTCTCACATAGCTCTTTCCATTTGTAGCTCTCAAAGTGCTTTACAAAAGGAGGTCAGGATCATTAATCCCAGTTTACACAGGGGGAAACTGAGGCACAGAACAGGGATGTGACTTACCCAGGGTCACTCAGTAGCAGAGCCTGGAGCAGAAGTCATGTCGCTTATGTCCCATGTTGTATCCACTAGGCAATACTGCCTCTTTTAGAATTGCTGTTCTCTCTGTGCTTTTTTTTTATTATTTGTATTATGGCAGCTTTTAGAGTATGTCTACACTGCAATTAAAAACCTGTGCTGTCCCATGCCTGCTGACTCAGGCTTGCAGGGCTTGGTGTTCTGGGGCCTTTTAATTACAGTGTAGATGTTCAGTCTTGGACTGGATCCCTGCACAAGGGCTCTGCAAAGTAGGAGGAGGGTCTCAGAGCTCGGGCTGCAACCTAAACATCTATACCACAATTAAACAACCCCTTAGCCCAAGCCCTAGTCAGCAGGCAGGGGCCAGTCACAGGTGTCCGCAGTGTAGACATAGCTTTGGAGGCCTCAACCAAGATCAGGACCCCTTTGTGCCAGGCGCTGTACAAACGCACAATGAGAGACACTTCTTGTCCCCAGGAGCTTACACTCTAAAGAGACAAGACACAGAAAGAGTGGGAGGAGAAACAGAATCACTGAGATTTGCCCCCCATCAGTGGCGGAGCTGGGATGAAACCCAGATCCCTTGATTTGCAATCTAGCAAGCTGCCCACCACAAAATTCTTGTGCAAAATGGGGCTCAGCAGTGCCGCCTATTGGACAAAGCACTGAGGGACTCAGCAGATCTGGGTTGTATGCCTCTCTGCCATTAGCCTCCTAGGTGAGTCGTTTTCCTTCACCATGCCTCAGTTTCCCCATCTGTAGCACAGAGCTAATGATCCTTGCCCTCCTTTGAAAAGCACTTTCATATCTCCTGGTGAGAAGCACTCAATATCATTATTCTTCTTCTTCTCCTGTGCTGTCAGTTTACTCTAATGCAGCATGTTTAGTATCTCAAAATGCTGATGTCACAATTAAGGAGGCGACCATGTATGGCATCGCTTTGACATGAGAGCAGCTGATGATGGCTGTTCCGAGCAGCACATAATTTGGTTTAGAAATTGCCAAGTTTAAATTATTAACAAACAGACAAGCGCAGTGGGAAGGGGTGTGGGGGGGCTTGGTTCCCATCTAATGAAATGGTGGTGGTTGTTTGTTGTTGTTTTTTGCTCTGGAGATTGTCATCGTGTGATATGAAAGATCCTTTGATGTTGCCCATGCTAAGAAGGAGCGTGTCAAGTTTTTTCTCCTCCCCCTGAAGAAATCTGTTTCTGGGTTTGATATTTTTCAGCAATAATTGGAAACTGTAGAAGTTGAAGGGGAATATTTTTCCTCTCTCTCGCTAGCTAAACCAAACCGATAAACATGAGGGAGGATGGGAAATAGCAAATGATTTGTTTCTGCATCAGGAAACTGCATCAGGACCTCTTGGGACCGCACATCTCTGGGAGCTGTTGAGGGGAATACACTGTTGGGGTACTAACGCAGAGAGTACATCTCCATTTTGAGCTTGGGGTATAATTCCCTGCTCAAGGAGACATGCCCGCGCTAGCTCAGATAGAGCCAGCATGCTAAAAGCAGCGTGGAGCCTCGGTGCAGCCCAAGCACAGATCTGTCCAAGATGCGAGAATCATAGAAGATTAGGGTTGGAAGAGACCTCAGGAGTTCATCTAGTCCAATCCCCTGCTCAAAGCAGGACCAACCCTAACTAAATCATCCCAGCCAGGGCTTTGTCAAGCCGGGCCTTAAAAACCTCTAAGGATGGAGATTCAATCACCTCCCTAGGTAACCCCAGTGCTTCACCACCCTCCTAGTGAAATAGTGTTTCCTAATAGCCAACCTAGACCTCCTCCACTGCAACTTGAGAACATTGCTCCTTGTTCTGTCATCTGCCAGCACTGAGAACAGCCCAGCTCCATCCTCTTTGGAACCCCCCTTCAGGTAGTTGAAGGCTGCTATCAAATCTCCCCTCACTCTTCTCTTCTGCAGACTAAATAACCCCAGTTCCCTCAGCCTCTCCTCATAAGTCTTGTGCTCCAGCCCCCTAATCATTTTTGTCACCCTCCGCTGGACTCTCTCCAATTTGTCCACATCCTTTCTGTAGTGGGGGCCACAAAACTGGACCCAATACTCCAGATGTGGCCTCACCAGTGCCGAATAGAGGGGAACAATCACTTCCCTCCATCTGCTGGCAATTCTCCTACTAATGCAGCCCCATATGCAGTTAGCCTTTTTGGCAACAAGGGCACACTGCTGACTCATATCCAACTTCTTGTCCACTGTAATCCCCAGGTCCTTTTCTGCAGAATTGCTGCTTAGCCAGTTGGTCCCCAGCAGTGCATGGGATTCTTCCATCCCAAGTGCAGGACTCGGCATTGGTCCTTGTTGAATCTCATCAGATTTCTTTTGGCCCAATCCTCCAATTTGTCTAGGTCACTCTGGACCCTATCCCTACCCTCCAGTGCATCTACCTCTCCCCCCAGCTTAGTGTCATCCACGAACTTGCTGAGGGTGCAATCCACACCATCCTCCAGATCATTAATGAAGAATGTTGAACAAAACCGGCCCCAGGACCTTCCCCTGGGCACTCTGCTTGATACCGGCTGCCAACTAAACATTGAGCGGTTGAGCCCAACAATATAGCCATCTTCTTATCCACCCCTATAGTCCATTCATCCAATCCATACTTTTTGAACTTGCCGGCACATACAGGGACAGCTAGACTCTCCTGCTGCCATGGCTACCTTTTATTTTTAGTGCACTAGCTCCCTCAGAGCAAACTGGGGTCCGTGTCCTTGAGCAGGGACTCTCACCTCCAGCCCGAAGGACAGACATAGCCCTAGTGGGAAAGTGACCAGTTTACAAGAAACAAACACCATTAAAGTCCAGGGTTATTGCCACCCTACAGCCCCTTTGTTGCTGCTGCCTCCTGTCAAGAGTTGGCCGACTTCATACTAGCTCCACAGAGGTCCTGGTGCAGGAAGAGGTGTGGCCAGGAGAGACCTCCATGCCAGTAATTCTGCACCCCTGCCAGGCACCGGGGGAGCATTCAGGAAGCAGGGACACAATTCAGAGGAGACCTCAGGGCTGCCTTTGCCGGTGCAGGTGCCCTCACAGGCCCCCATAGTCCCCAAATATAGGCTATGCAAGCTGCCTCCCCTCAGTCACTGCGCCTGTGCCCAGCCTGAAGGGTCAGATTCTGCTCCCAGTTGTGCTAGAATCAGTCCGGCATTAGTCCAGGGTCCCCAGAGCAGAGTCTGAGCCAGCAGTGGCCCCATGCGGAGAGTGGTAGCTCAGAGGTCCTTCATTGGCCAGAGACAGCATGCCATACTTATACGGCTCCTGTCCCTCTAGTATCTGCGTACCCCACAGTTTTGAAGGTGCTTCACCTCACATACCCCTGTGAGGTAGGGAAGTGCCATTATCCCCCGTGTGTAGATTGGGAAACTGAGGCACAATGTAAATAAGGGACGTTCCTACGGCCATACAGGACGTCTTTGGCAGATGCAAGAACTGAAGCCAGGTTTTGCACGTCCTAATATAGTGCCCTAACCACAGGACCATCCTTCCTCGCACGAGCTATTGGCTAGTCCTTGGAGCTTACTGGGCTGGAAGATGCTACAATGAATCGGTCAGTGGGAGCTACAGTTGGTAGCGAGTCTGAATTGCATGCTGGGTGAGTCTTAATCTTTTTACCAGCCCATACAACTGCTTTGCAAACAAAACCAGCTGTGAATATGCTGGGCTGAGCACCTCATGATGTTCCTGGCTGAAGACTGTGTGTAGCACCTGGAAATCAGCTCTGGCAATCTCTCATGTCTTCAGAGCCCCATCACATTTGAAGGCGACTGTTCTCGTCTGCTCAGGGAGAGCATTACAAATGGGGAGGATGCTTTGCAGGAGCTGAACATGGTTGTAAATAGATCAATACCCTTGTTTTCTGCCTCCGCACCTAGGCTATTTAAAGCATCCCTTTGAACTGCCGAACCACCACTTAGCTCACGGTGCAAACCACTCATTGGATGACACGGCTTGACTCAGCTGGGATGTCCCTCCCCTCATATACAGAGGACTGGGGAGTCCCTGCTAGCTGGACAATAGGGGCCAGACCCTCTGCAGGTGCAGACTAGCATAGTTCCATTGACTTCCAGTTGAGACCTGGCCCTCGGTATCCAATTGGCGAATTCAGTGGCTGGACTGGCCATGTGGGCTTCCTGCTGCAGATAAAACATGAGCTGAGACCCTCATGTCCCATTAGCAGGTTGGTTGGTGAATCAGCTCTTTTCAGGTGATTGATATGAATGATTAATAACTGGTACTACTGGAACTGCTAGGAAACCCTATTTACATAACCTCTACGAAATCATGAATTCTAAGACCCGGAGGGCCCATTAGAACATCTTGCCTGATCCCTGTACAGCACAGGCCATTAAATACCCCAGCTGAGGATGCAAGAGGTGGACAAAATAAACAATAGGACGGGGTTGGGTGGGAGAAAGACAAGGTCACAAAACAAACAGAAAAACTGATCTCGCAGCTTGCCATTTGCCTGGCCAGCACCAGACAGGAGCGATGTGGAGGTAACATGACAGAGGGGGGACTTAAAGGAGGAAAAGGTGCCGGCTTTACGAAAGTTGAGGGTTTGCTTTTCACAGGCATAGGGGGAGCATGGACAAATGCACGGCTGTAAAGGATTAAGGGTAAAGCGCCTTGAAAGCAACCAGCTGCTGAGAGGCACAGGGGCAGGAGCATGGAGCCAGGAAGACAATCCAAGGAGCCGCATTTTTTTGAGTGGACTTGAGAGACCCAGTGTGCCTAGTGTTAAAGTCAGAGAGGAGGAGATGAAAGTAGTGGAGATGGTGAGGCCAGGACAAAAGCCTGGTCCTTCTGGACAGTGAGAAAAGGTCAAACCTCCAAGATATTACTGGGTGAAATCTTAGCCCCACCAAAGTTACTTGCAGTTCTCTCGTTGATTTCCCCCTTTATGTCAGGAGAAGCAACACAACCTGGACACAGCCTGGAGAACCCAGCAGAAGATGCTGCTGGGGTGGGGAGGGCATGGTGGAAAACTTCAACTTTTTGTTAAAAACGAAAAAAAGGGATTGGTTTTGTTTTGCTCTGGTTTGTTTGTGCCAACCGGAAATTTACAGATAACTAAAAAAAACCCAAAAAGATGGGGCTAGGGGTGTTCGGGATTGTGACAAAACATAGAAAATTTGAGGAAAAACGGTTACTTTCTGTGGAGAACTTTCATTTTGTGGAAAAGCCAATTTTCCCATCGGAAAAAAAGCTTAAAGAGGGTTTCTGCAGTCTCTAGCAGCCTCCCAGTATTCTCACTGGGACGACAAGCAAAATAGGGATTTTTTCCCCCCAATTAACATCTAGCGGGGTAGATCGATTCTGTATGTGAGCTCATATACTTCCTCTGTGATGTTTCAAGGCTGTTGTACAGAGCCTCCATGGCTTGCTGCCATCCATGTGGCTACTAGTCATGCAGATGGCTCGTTAGAACCTCATGTCTCCATTGTTTTATGTATCCGAGTTCTACTGCTCACCTTCATACCACTCTGGGTTGGGGTTTTGCATGGTAACACCTGGATGATGGTGCATCACAGTGGCTGGAGCTTTGCAGAACAATTATGCAATGGTTGGCAACACCACACAGAGAAAGATCAGAACATGGCTACTTTACTGTCATTTTCCTTAACACACGAATTGCAACGGAAAACCAGGTGAAGACAAATGATTTGGCGGAAGGCAAGAATCTGGGATGATTCCCCCCATTCCTGAATTGGTAGAACTGTGGCAAATGGGGCAGAAAAAGCAATGTGTTACCGAAGCCACTGTGAGCTGGCTACAGGCACCATGCAATGCAAGCAATTGCTTTCTGGCTGTCGGTGGGTTCCTGCATCAGTTATAGATTGACCTGATTGCCCCCTGCTATGGGAATTAGCCACCAATTCAGATCCCTGCAGCAAGCACAGAAAACTGAGGCTACGTCTACACTACAAAGATAGGTTGGTTTACAGCCACCACATTAGTTACAGCGGTGGCTAATGTCCACGCTACCCTCCTTCTGTTGCTGGCACGTGTCCTCACCAGGAGCGCTTCCACTGACTGAAGAGGGGCACCGTGGGGGACTGAGAGCCAGGGCTCTCAGCTCCATGCAGGTCCCCACCGGAAGTGTGGGGACAGCCACTTGGGTCTTGTTGCCTCCATGCTCCCAGCCGGAAATGGGGAGGCAGCCATGCCGGGAGCCCAGTCAGCTGCCGTGCTTCCAGAGGGCTGCAGGGAACTGAGATCCTGGGCGGTAGCAGGCCTCCATGCAGGGGGTGGGGAAACCATGAAGTTGACAAGAATGACAGCCAACAGCCGTGTAAGGAATGCAGCTTGTCATGTGACACTGTGTCACCCTAACTACACTGACATGAGCCCAACAGCTCTCGTTGAGGTGGCTTTATTATGTTGGCCTCGCCGGGCAGTTACATCAGTGGGAGGAGCATTTCTGTGCTTACACGTCCACTGTTTTGTCAACAAAAGCTGACTTTGGTCGACAAAACCATGTAGTGTAGACAAGGCCTGATTGTCTGATCCCCCATCCACAAGGCTGAATCACTGCAAATTGTGCCCCTGAAATGACACTCCCCTAACAGCAGATGGGAAGTGAGGATAAGTAGCTGATGTCTGGAAGAAAGAGGGGAAGAGAGAGACTGAAGCCAGTGGGAGTTTGGCCTGAGCAAGAACTGAGTACGGCCCTCAGGAAGTTGTCCAGTGTACAACGCCTGTCTTGGCGGACCTTGAAACTTCATCCTCATGTCCCTGAAACCTCAAGACAGACCCAGTCAAACCTCCCTGTGCTCCTCTGCTCTTCAGGGGCATTCAAAGGCCCACAATAGATCTATCTGACGGACAGTTTTAGTTGGCTAGAGCAGAGCACTGGTCTGAACAACACTGAATACTGGAGGTGTTCAATAGCCGGATCTGAATGTTGCAGCTGGGGCCCGCCACTACTTATCTTGAATCCAGTCAACTAGAACTCTGTATCAGGGACATCCCTAAATCCCTTGAGGTGGGAAATTCACAGAACTTCCTTGCTATAATAGCCAGAGCCCAAGGTCAAGTCAAATCACACCATGATCGCCTCCCTTCTCGGTCTTAGGTTGTCATCTCTGGAATATTATTCTCGGGAAGCACAAAAATGCTAGGAGCTCAGAGGGAGGCATTAAAGTGTCAAAAGCTGAGCCAGGAGTCATTGATTTGCTGTGGAGCCGCTAATACTAAAGTCTGTGTGTTCTTAGGAGCAGTGGTGGGCGAGCCATCTCTAATTAGATGGAGAGCAAAACATGAGGTTTGTCCCAGGGCTACAAGCGCGAGAGCACTCGGAAGTGTGGCTGTGAAGAAGAAAGGAGAATAATTTGAACATGGGGATGAGGAGGAGGTGGGCGCAGAGAAGAGATCTGCCATCAGGGCAGCATCAAGGCATCCCTCCGACGATAACAGGCGGTCTGACTGCTATGCTGCCACACAAACTTATTAACAGGGAGCTGCCTGACAGGTGCCCCTGATTCCTGGAGAAACCTGGTCGTTATGGCGGAGCTGAATTATTACTGATCAGCTCAGCTCGCTGCCGTGGCAGGAGGCTGCGTGGCCAAGCCGATAAAGCAGGAGTCGGGGATTCAGGAGACTAAGGTTCTCACCCCATTCTGCCACTAGCCTGCTGGGAGACCTGAGCCAAGTTGTGTTACTGCTCTGTGCCTCAGTGTCCCGGCTGTAAAGTGGGGATAACCAGGTTGACCTCCTTGGAAAGGGCTTTGAGATCTCTGGCTGAACAGTGCTACAGGTCAGGGAATTTATAATAATGGTAGTAAGAAGAGAACTTACAAATCCACAAAGCAGTGTGACACAATAATGTTGCAGCTACATTAACATTACATAGGAACAAGTGGATTTCCTTTCTAGCTCAGGGACTAGTCTCATTCCCCAATTACAAACCAGCACTCACCAATCCACTTTTGCTCCATATAAGCGTCCACATGAAACCATGATTAAAACGGCCTGCACATATACTAATTCAGCCAGATTCTGCCCTGGCTCACGCTCACAGACATGCCACTCAGCTACCCTGGGATTGCACATTGAGGGAGATTGCACATATGGAAACAGCTGAATTTGGTACATTGTCTGGCAGGGAGAGCATGGGGCCTATTGAATAGAAGAGGTGGTGGTAGCCAGGACACCTGGGTTCTATTGCTGTCTCTGCTGCTGCTTCACTGAGACACCTTGGGCAAGTCACTTCACTGCCCCGTGCCTCAGTTTCCCCATCTTGAAAAATGGGGATATAATATTTCCCTCACAGGGCTGGGCAAGTACCAGAGGCAAGATACAACACCTTATGGAATAACTGTTTGATGTGAACTGGTGATTCACTCTCTTATGGACTATTTCATGGCGTACTCCTAATTTGTGAGCACACATGCCATAGCTGTGCAGGCAAAGCTGGTGCTTGCAGATGAACAAGGACAGGTTAGGTGCTTAACTAGCCACATGTATGCACACGTATCCCATTTTCACATGCAGTCATGATATTTGCATGGGCAAATAATGCTCTGGCACAAATGCTGGCCTTTTGTGTTTATCTTTGAATGTGGCAAGTGAATTGATCGGTAACACTGGCTGACCCAGAGAGTCCAAGTCCACAGCTGAGCTCACAGGAATAGCAACAGAAGAGCCACTCTCCATCCCTTCAGATCTCTGATGATCTAGGATGACCTTCTCTATAACACAGGCCATACGACTTCTCCAAACTAATTCCTACAGCCGATCTTTTAGATAAAAGATCTAACGTGGCTTTAAAAATTGCCAATGATGACGAAATTCACCATAATTTTTTGTAAATTGTTCCAATGGCTAATTACTCTCTCTGTTAAAAAAGTACCCATTATTTCCAGCTTGAATTTGTCTAGCTTCAACTTCCAGCCATTGGATCACGTTAGACCTTTCTCTGCTAGACTGAAGAGCCCCTTATTAAATATCTGGGCCCCGTGTAGATTCTTATAGACTGTGATCAAGTCATCTCTTTGTTAAGCTAAATAGCTTGAGCTTCTTGAGTTTATCACTACAGAGCATATTTTCTAATCCTTTAATCATTCTCGTGGCTCTTCTCTGAGCCCTCTCTTTTATCAATATCCTTCTTGAATTGTGGCCATCAAAACTGGATGCAGCAGTCCAGCAGCAGTGCTATATGCAAAGGTAAAATAACCTCTCCACTCCTATTTGAAATTCCCGTTTATGCATCCCAGGACCGTGCTGGTTCTTTTGACCTCAGCAAACCGAGCTTGGTCAGTTTCCTCCTGCCCCTTATGGGCCTGGCATCACTTCCTGTGTGCTTGCGGGTCTCCCATATGACACTCCAGACCACAAGCCTAAGCACTAGGCAACAGGACCACCCTCCAAGACACACACTGATGCCCTAGTGACATATAGGGGCCAGGGTGAAATCCTGGCCCCAGTGAAGACAAAGGCAAAATTCCCAGTGGGTGCAAGATTTTACAGCAGGACTTTCAAATCAAAGCCTGGGTCACCTGCATGACGTAGCCAATCACTGACCTGCAAGCATGTGTAGTATTTGCAAACATTAACGTTTAGGCTCTGGACTATCCACAATCAGTGCAGTTTACATGGAACGGGGCATGCACACACAGCCTCTATCCAGGCCACCATTGTCAACAGTGCTTTCTGGTTACAGGGCCTTCTCTGCTGTACAGGATACCACTGGCAGAAAGTGAGAGGGGGCAGGAAAATCTTTGCTCTGAGAACAGCTTTGGGGCCCGAGGGCTGATATTTGCCTTGCCCAGAAGAGACCTGAGAGCTAGGCAGCTGGTTACCCCAGGCCAGCATAGCATAACAAAGAAAATTGTGTGTAGACATGAAAATACCACAGGGTCATTATCAGAGACCATGAGAGAAGACATGATCCAGTGGGTAAGGCACAGGGCAGGGAGTCAGGAACACTGTTCCCTCTGAGCTGTGCGTGCATATATACGCACGCACACAGATCCTAAACCCTGTGCACACAGCAAAACACTGCGCGCACAAAACTTTGCACAGAAGCACAACAATTTTCACAGAAGAAATTTTTTGCGCACACGGCCTGTCAAAAATTAGAGGGAACATTGGTCAGGAGACCAAAGTTCTAGGTCTGGCTCTGCTGACTGATTTTGAGCAAGATCTTTTCCCTCTCTCTGCCTCTGTTTTTCCATCTGTGAAATGGGGATCATTTAAACCAGCTCTGAGATCTACAAGTGGAAAGCACTAACCATTGTTGTTTACACCCCACTCCCCTTGGAAGGCCAGAGGGAGAGAGGGGTTAGTGGCCCTGAAAAGCCACATGAAAATAAAATGAAAAGAGATGTGGCATTTGGACCACACTTAAACGACATCTCGGAGCTGTGCTGGGGGAAGGAGAGGCGGGGGGGAGGGAGGGAAAAGAAAAATGTTAATATCCCGCCTCTGGGCAGCAGTGACCGGGAAATTGAAGAACTCACTCTAAATAAGCACCCATGTCAGTAACATGGGGAGCCTTTCTCCAGCCCTTCTGGCTGCTCCCACCACTACGCTCTGCTTTCCTTGTTTACACCATTGGAAGGGATCCAGGCCCATTCTGGAACCAGATGACAGCTCTGAGCCTACAGGCTCCTTTTCCCTTGTGTTGTGATCGTGGAAGCAGTGACCCCTCCTTACAGATCAGTGGCGATACATCTTAATACCTGGAAGTCTATGAGACACATGGTTTTGACGTGGGTCACACACCCCTTCAGCCATCATGTCCCACAAGGCTCCACCTGGGTTTGCCCACCTTGTATAGTTAGCCTCACTCCCTGCCTGGGCGTCATTTGTTCTCTAGTGTGAATTAAGCGCTGACAAAAGATACCAAATGGACAGCCCTGGAGATCAACGTTCTCCTGCGTTGATCCTCAGAGCTGGTCCTGCACAGGGGACTGGCAGGGCAAGGCCCCTACCTGTGCTGTTCTGCCAAAGTGATGCATCCCTGAGCTGCCATCACCGCATGGGGGCAAGGGGAAGAGATGGATTTTGATCCCATTTAGTCCACATGCAGACTCTGGGCTTGGGGTCAGGCCCATCTTTAATTCAAGACAATCCAGACGCCAATGCCCAGTCTGTCTTTACCGAGATGGCTGACCAGGGTTCTTTGATGGTGCAGACACCTGCCCAGCCAGGACCTGGACTGAGACCCACCAAAAAGGGTTGTTCCCAGACTGTGTCCCATCCCACTGGAGGTTGGCTTGGCCTTGGAAACATTGGTAACCTCCAGTCTTGACCATTCCCACGCATGGTATCTGCAAATGAAACCATAGTCCTGCTCACCTAACAAATCATGGGCAAAGACAGAACTGTGACCTAGATGTGAAAGGCTGCATTATCCCATCCAGCCTCCCACATGCCGGTCTTTGCACTGCTGTGACCCTTTCCACTTCATGTACAAAACCAGCCCATAATTCCATACTCTTATTTCTGGGCTTAAAGGTAATTTCCATTCCCTGCATCTCTCCCCTGTTATTTCTCATTCACTCTGGGGCAGATCCTCAGCTGTCATAAACTGACCTGGCTCCACAGAAGTCAGTGGATCTATGATCATTTACACCAGCTCAGGATCTGGCCTTTTGCCTTTAGTTTATTCTTACCTGTATTACGGTAGCTCCTCGAAGTCCTAGTCATGGGCCAGGGTCTGATTGTGCTCAGTGCTGTATAGACACAGGACAGGTAGTCCCTGCCCCAGAGAGCTTACACTTCCCATGAGATACCATCAATAGCCATGATCAATGGGTCTCAAAGAAGTGAAGGGGGAAGCCTGGCAGAATGTGGCAGGGAAGCAGCTCCCTCCCAGGTTGTTGCATGGAAGGAGGCGTGGAGATGTGTGGGTGGAAGACCCTGGGAAGGGCAGGGAGGAGGATGGCTGGGGTGGGGAAAAGCGGTCAGAGGATGGAAGCAGGGAGGTGTGAAGGAGAGGACCTGCCCTGTCTTTGAAGCAGAGGACAAGGAACTAGGGTTTGATGTGGGTGACAAAGGGAAGCAAACACTGGGATTTGAAGAAGCATCAGGCTCAAGGGCTGGTAGCTTCAGAGGCAAGAGGGACAGAACCAGAGGAAGTAGATTTTCCGTCCTGTCTGAGATCTGGATGCCGTGTTCCCATTACAGTTCACTGGGAACTGGTCTCCAGTTACTCTAGGCAGCTTTGAAACCCCAGCCAAGGGAGTCTGGGAGGCCAGAGAGGAGGCGGCCGCAGTAGAGAAGCTGAGGAGCCATCAGGGCTTGGAGTAGGTGGAAATGGGACACACCAGGAGGTTGATTGCGAACCGAGACAGATCCACTGGCTCTATGAGCTGGGAGAGAGAAGCCCAAGTACTGGTCACTAGTGCAGTGTTCACTGAGGGATAATCAAACAGATACGTATGGAATGAACCCCTGTTCCAAATGGATAGGGCTTGGAGTTTCCTTAGAGAAACAAATTCGTATTTTACCAAGTCCCCGATGGATGGGCACAGGGAATAAAGAGGGGGCTTGGGTGCGTTCTTCCGCAGTGATCCCAGCACAATGGCAAAACCCACCCCTTTCAGTCCTTGGCAGCCAGGTGTCTGCCCCCACCTGCCACCAGAACGACTAACATCCCTGGTATTTATGCTCTGGGCTCAGCCCAGCGAGGGGGGTAGGGTGAGAGCCATCGCAGAAGGGGCTAAATACCCAGCCAGGTTAAAGACGCATTTGAAAACACAGGACTTAAGCTGGCGTCGCATCCCGCCTGCCAAGTCTCTGCGGAAAGACTCCGGCACAGAGCAGCACAATAAGCAGAGGCTTAGCCCTTCTGTACTCGGCCAGGGCTGCTGAAACGCCTTATCAGAGCGATGCAGCTCTGGTGCTGCCTGCCACACTCCAGCCTGTGTCGCTTAAGACCCTGATAATACAAGGGACACGTCTGGCTCGAACAGACCGGGCTTATATCAGTGACCGGTTGCTGACTCCCAGCAGGTCAGCTGAGTTCATAATCTTCTCTAAGATTATGGAAAGGAGAGGAATACCCAGTAGAATATAGCCTGTAATATCTTTCTTCTCCCCCTCTGTTTATGATGGGGGCTGTAGGTTCTCCTCCCCCCCCCCCCCACGTGATTAGGTTTACTCCTTGCTAGCTTTTCTGATGTAAGAAAACATGGTGCATAGGAGAGACATTCTCAGGGGCTTTTCTTCCCCATTTAAGTTAAATCCAGCTTATTTTTTCCCCATGTGGACACTTCAATCATGATGTCAGGAGACTGGGATTACTTTCACTCTTCTAATGCGGTTAAGAGGCCCATGTTATTGGGTTACCTAAACTCAGAGTTGCTGGTAGCTGAGGTCAAGGGGATTTTTGAGAGCAGAGTAATAACCTCTGCGCTCTTGGTTTGCTTAAGAAGCTTTGGTGTGTCTTTGAGAATGGGAGAGCTGAAATTGACACAGGCTTTGAACCAGGGTATTAACTGGTGTTACAGTGGGGCAAAGACCTGGCATAAAAATCACAGTCCTGATTCTCCACCTTACTGGTGAAAACCAGGAGTAAAACTAGGGCAAGAAAGAGAAGCCCTTTATGTCTTTGCAAGATGGTGCACGTGAACATCAGAACTGCCATACAAAAAAGGCAATGGACCAGATCCTCAACTGGTGTAACTTTATGTAGCTCAGGTGACCTAGTGCTGGTACATTGATTTACACCAGGTAAAGAGCTGGCCCCAGTGTTCCACTGGGGACGTGATCCCGTGGAGGGTTCTCCTAGGGAGAGTGCTAAGCACCCACACCCCACTGCACTCGCTGAAAGTTACGGCGCTCAGCACCCTCCCGGAAAGCACTTAGGTCCTGATCCTTACACGGTATTTAGGCACCTAATTCCCAATGAAATCAACAGGAGTTAGGCACCTAAGTACCTTTGAAGATCTGGGCCTTAGCACCTCACAGGATTGGGCTCCTAATCCAATACCACCATCTCCACTGGTGACCCTTGCCAGGTATCACTAAATCCTTATACTGCACCCATCACTGCACTATCCAAGCTCAGAATGTAAATTACACATTGGTAAGGGACTGTAATTTACAGCACCAGCTACTGTGCAGTTAGTCCAGTAAAAGATATTACCTCACCCACTTTGTCTCTCAAAGCACCAGCTCCATCATTTGTGAATTTGTTCCTATAAGCACTGCAGTACAGCCCTATAATAACCATCATTTATTTTTTATTTTTTGCTGGGCCCATCTATAATCCCCTTGAAAGTGTGAAGGGACTTTCCAGGATAAGATGCTTCATCAGTGGGCCTGTACAGTATAAATAATGTCAAATTTAAAGTGAGCTAGAACAGCACAAAGTATGGTTGGCATAAAGGGCAAGGGAAACAAAAACAAAACAAAAATCAGAACAGGTTCTAAGATGATACCTTCTACCCTGCCCCCCCACCTCCCTTCCATCAAACTCCTCTTCCAGCCACAAATATTCCTTCATTCCGACCCCCTTTTTTGCGCACAACTAAGGTGTTTTATTGGAGTCTTTCTACTCCTATATTGAAAACATCTTCAGGCAAGTCACTGGATTCAATGAGCTTCATACAATGGATTGCCTGGACTGAAACCAGTCGCTGTAGACTTTGGATCTGAGCCCGGACACTGCCTCTCAATATATAAAGATCTGATCCAAAATTCCCAGTCCTGAACGTTGCTGAAATGGACAAGAACTGAAATCAGATCTCTCAGAACTTTCTACCGCACCAATCCAGCAGCGGGTATCCAGTCATCAAACAAGGGTGGTTTGGCAGGACATACAATATTGCACAGGGTAGGGAGTCAGGTGAGATGGGTTTTTATTCTCTGACTGGTCACCTGACTGTGGACAAGGCTGCCTTTCTGTGCCTCAGTTTCCCCTGCTGTAAAATGGGGGTGATGAGCACTTTGTGAAGCTCTTTGCAATCCGTGTTTATATGGACTCTCATGTTGGCATTTAGGCTTGTGAAGCACCCATTTTTGCCATCTCTGTGATCATCTGAACATGCAACCATGAAATTCGCATAGCCTAACAAGGCAGCCAAGTTTGGAAATTGGGCTTCCCCAACCCAAACACAGTAAAGGATCAGCTGATACCATCATTAAATTGAAACTGAACAGTGACAACAGAGGGAAAGAGAACTTTCATCATGATGGCAGGAGAGAAAAATACTTAGTATACAGTTATAAATAAATAGTTATAAACCCTAACCATGAAGGCTATGAGACTTAATAAATAATTACTTGTACAGTGGTTTGTGATCACTGGATACAAGCAGCTAAAGAAGACTCAGGTATTGTAACAGATGCCTAGCTCCATAGGGATTTTACAGTTGTTTCTATTGCAGTACACCACAGCCATTCAGCACTTCAGGAGGATAACACGGATAGGTACTGCTACTCCAATAGCACACGCCTCGGCTACTTGAACAAAAGGAGACTCACAGTATAGAGACATGACACACAGATGAGCAGTTCTGAGTCTCTCCAGTAGAGGGCAATGCTGTATATGCAAATGCCACTTAACTGCAGTTTGAGCTGGTCCAAAAATATATTGTTTTCAAACATTTTAATTAAAGTTGTTCAGTTTTTCATTAAAAAACAAAACTGGAAGAATGTTCCAAGTTTTTAGTTTTGCCTTCCTCTCCTCTTTCCACTCCATTTTCCCTTTTTCCTCTTTTCTGGCAGCAGAATAGAGGTGGGGAAGCAGAAAAAAGGAGATAAAGCAGAGCTCCAACCTCTCTCCCCCCCCAAATCAGTCTCTCTGAAAAACAATAAATGTCCAACAAAATGGAATGTATTTATTTATTTAAAGACAATGACGGTAAAATATTCCAGCCAGCTCTAATTAGCACGTCCTCATGATTCTCATTTGTGTTATCCCCAGTCTAAAACATACCCCAGTATAATTAAAAACACATTAAATCCAGTTTGTCAGGCTTTAAATGAGTTCATCTCATTATGCTCCCCTCACAAAGAAGCTGCTTCATCTCGTGCATAATACTCAGCCAATTTACCCCCCTCCACCACCCAATTCAAAGCCCATTGCAGTCAAGGAGAGTCTCTCCCGCAACGTCAACGGGCTTTGGATCAGGTGCTGTAATTTGCCGTATGCGGCACTAGCCCTTTTTTATGTAAAGAGGAACCTCCCGTCCCCTGCGAATCCCATATCCGGGAGCCAACCATCAGGATCACACACGGTCGCATGCCCCATTAGTTCAGACCATTCCATTTGCAGGCTCTTCCAGCCTCGCTGAATTCTCTTTTAAACGCCTGCGCTCCCCAACAAGCCCACAGGCTGGAAGCACCGAGTCCAGTTTACCTGCTGGAGTATTTTTAATTGGACAGCGGTGGCTGAACAGGAAAGCTTGTTAGAGCCTACTTGAAACAGCTCTGGCTGGAGGGATGGCTCTGAGCTGCAGACATCCCAGGTAACCACTCCCCACCCCCTCACGTCCCTTCTCCTCAGTCAACCCAGCAGCGAGGCCTGCAAGCTTTAGGTCTGAAGGTTGGGCTTGTGGGGCCTGCTGAGGTCACAGACCAGGCAATGAGGATGCAGGAGTCCACAGCAACCTCTGTCACAAAAGATCCCCCCAGAGACACTTGAGTGAGGTCAGGCAGAGACAGCATTGCCCCACGTCCAGGCAGAGGGCCGCAGCAGCTGACGACAGAATTCAAGCCCGCCGTTGCCTGATTGCCTGTCTGAGCTGCGCTCTGCACTGGCCGTGCTACCTCTGTTTTGGGTTGCCAACCCAGCAGGACTGTCCTGGAGCCTCCAGGAATTAGAGATTAATCTTTAATCATGTGATGAAATCCCCAGGAATACGCCCAACCAAAATTGAATGGCAGGGCGGAGCTGGAAGTGGTACTTACTCCCGGCTGCAGAGAACGGCTTGCTCTCGCACTGCATCCTTATACAGAGGTGGTTTAAAAAAAAAGGGAGCTTGAAACATTTGCAAATCATCATCAGTATAAACGCGGACCTGGACTGAAACCATGGCGCCCAACGCTCCGTGCTGTGGAGGGGTTAAGAGCCTGGATCTGGCTCAGAATGCAGCTCACAGAACACTTTATGAAGGCAGAGGAGGATTGTGAGCCCCGGTCCACGGATGGGGAAACTCCAGTTTAGAGAGGGGAAGTTACTTACCTAGGGATTCAGTAGCAAAATCAGGAATGGGACATGGGTCTTCTGATGCCTCATCCTCTGCCCTAACTACTAGACAATGCTGCCACCCACGCCACGCAAGACACAGGTAAAACATACTGAATCTCTGCTGTAAACATGAGAGTCCTTATATGTGAAATCCTCTGTGAGCGATGTAGATTTCAAAGGTGAAATCTAAATGAGCCCTACTTTAAATGAGCCTCGTTACAAAGCCTTCCTCTATTATTTTTTTAAATTAAATTATGCCTTGCCATTTTATGCTCTCGCCAGCAATGGCTTCAGCAGGAACGTCATCTCTAACTAACCTTCAGAGAAATGAGAGATGCCATCACTGAATAATCTACAAGCAAGAATAGTTATCGGTGTGACATCCTTTAGAAATCAAAATGGTTTTAAAAGGAAAGGTTAGGTGGAGAATCCTCCAGCACTGACCACTTTCAAATCCAGATTGGAGGATTTTCTAAAAGCTCTGCTCTAGGAATTATTTGGGGGCCGTTCTCTGGCCTCAGCTATGCAGGAGGTCAGGCAAGCTGGTCACAATGGTCCCTTCTGGCCTAGGACTCTGACTCTAGGAGATGTGAAAGGAGCAGGAAAGCAATCTAGCTTCCTGTGAAAAGGCCAGAACTTTGATTAATATCGAGAACAGAGCCTTAACTGGTATAAATAGGCATTGCCACCCTGGGGTTCAAGGGAACTACACAGATATACAGTACTCCTACTGCAGAGCTGGCCCCTGAATAACTGAGGGAGCAACACTTCATTCTGGGCAACAGATGTTGCAACCTGGCTAGGTAGGTAGCCCGGGGTTAAGCATTGGCATCAATCCTCTTGTGTATTGTAGGGCAAATATCCCTCTGCGGCAGGAATTACAGGGTTAAATTCCCTTTTCTAGGCGAGGCACACACAGTCAGCTCATAAGGGTCCCGATGGCCTTAGCATCCCTGGGCCAGATCCCCAGCTGGTGGAGACTGGTGCACTGACTGCCCTGGCTCCCTGCATACTGACTTCAGAAGGGATTTGTGGATTTACGCTGTGAACTATTTCACAGGTAGCAGTCCCTGCTGTCCTTCCACCCCAGGCTACAGTCTTGTCTCTTACGGAGAACCCCAGAGAACAGCTGCTGGGCATGTAGAGACTATCTGGGAACCTGATTTTTGGGAAAGGCGAGGGGGAGCCTCATGGATTTACAGCTTTTGTCTGAGTCTGAGTCTGACTCTAACCGCAACAGTTGATGGCTCAGAGATGCTCATCTCCACCCACGGTAGCTGCAAATGGCCATTGCTCACCTTCAGGGGTTCCACGCAGTTGTTGAACTTGCATGAGGACTTGCATGGCAGGCACAGCTGGAAGTGGTACAAAGCAGGGGAGCTTTACCCCACCTCTACTTACCCCCAGCGCCAAGCCCCACCCTCCCCCCAACAAACGCTCCGCAGTGAACACTTTGGAGCTGCAGTTCCCCAGCAGGGGGCAGCTTCCATGTGGCAATTAACGACTGCATCTCGTTTGGCACAATGAGGTTCTTTCATAGATGCATGGGAAAGTCTGCCAGACAGACCCTGGGTCTGGCTAGCAAGAGCAGCCACTGAGGAGTGAAACTTGAACCTGGTTAAGAATGCTGCAAGATGATATAACAATAGGGATGGAGCGCTGTCTAGTGGTTAGAGCTGGGGTGGGAGGTAATCAGAGTTCTTGGCTCCATTTCTTGTTCTTGGAGTGAATGTGTTTAGCGGTTAGAGTAGAGCAGGAGGTGGTCAGGACTCCTGGGTTCAATCTCTGGGTGTAGGATGGTGTGCTGTGTAGCCCTCCGTGCTGTGCTGCGACTGCAAGGAACAGGACTCTTGGGTTCTCTCCCTGCCTGTGGATGGTACAGGACAGCATGGCACTTGAGGAAGAAGGCAGGAATTCTGTCATTCTATTTCTAGCTCTTCCCACCTTTACCCCTCCTCTGCCAATATAACTTGTAATGCCTCAGTTTCCCTCCCTGTGAAACAGGTTAATATAACTCATTACTCCACCAAGAGCAAGAGGGTGTTGTGAGAATTATTTCTCATTCCAGTTCTGGAAAACCCCACTCTCCTATTAAATATTTTGAACTCCCAGAGATGGCACAGGCCCTTCTTGAACATGTGTCCTGCGCGGGGCCCCAGAGAGAGCCAGGGTGGGCTCAGGCCTTGGTGACCTCTACCCCTGTGCAAGTGCAATTATGCAGCCTCAGGGTCTGAGCACTGGCCTGGGCCTTAGGTAAGCCTGGTTCAACACCCTACTATGCTTGTTTTGGAGCATTGACTTGAACCTTGATCTCCTGCATCCCAGGGCAGTGACTTTAGAGACAAGCTGTCCACCTCTTTGTATAAATAATTTAATGTTTATTGAGCAGCCCAGTAGTTCGGGCACTCACCAGCCACATAGGAGACCTGAGTACAAGTCCTTGCTCTTCCTGACTCACAGCAGAGTTTTCCCTCCCAGATCACTCCAAATTAGACAGAGCAAGGACGTGAACCTGGGACTGCCACTTCCCAGAGGACATCTGCACTCCTGTTTCCCCAGAACTGTGAAAGGTTTGGTTTCATTCCAATGTAGACCAAAGACAAAATCTGAAACCTCAAAAGTTGCCACAAAACAGAATTGTCACCCTCTGACCAGCTCCAGTCACAGCGTCTATCTGGGTTGTAGCACCGGTATCCTCAGAGCTGGGAGAGGAACAGGTCCTGTCAAGTACTGGGAAAGTTCAAGAGACCAATGGGCATCTCGATCCAGGTCATGTCTCATTAAATCAACTCCTTATAGATATGCGCCTCCCTAGAAATGGCTGCAGTAGGATATAGTCTCCTTGCTATCCACCAGGCAGGTGAGCATGGACTACACAGTAACCGTCCTTTCCAGCAGCAGTCCCTTCTGCCTTTCCAGAACAGCATGACAGGCCAGGTTTTGTAAAGCTCTGTTGTGGCTTTGCTGAGGTAGCGTGGTCCAGGACTGGGGCAATGCACTGGGTCCAGAAAACCTGCATTCTAATCTCACTAATACATTGTGGGACACTGGACATCACTTTTCCTCTCCCATCCTTTGTCTATTTAGACTGTAAGCTCTTCAGGAATGCAGCTGTCCCTGACCCTGTGTTTGTACAGCACCAAGCACAGGGATCCTCTCTTCTCATCTGGAGTCTGTAGGCACCACTGTTGTGCAGAGAACAGTAAACAGAGACCCGAGTTGCATTCCTACCACATATACAGAGCCAGGGACGCCTCTTCTGAGCAGTGAGGAGATTGGCTAAGTCTTTCCTCTGGGCCTCTGGAGATAGGCATTCACCCGTGTAGACCGTCTTGACCCCTGTGTGCCCTGGATTCTATAGCACAGGCCCAGAGTTAATGTTCAGGGAACAAGTGTCAATGGTTTGGTTTAATTGCCGGTGAATGTTCTTTGTGGGAAAATTCAATAAACAGGAAAGTGCTTTTATCCTGTTCCGACCGGAAGCCCACAAAGCCTGCCCTACAGCCACAGCCGGGTCTCAGCTTCCTGGGGGAAGATGTCAAAGGCCACGTTGCAGGGAATGACAATGATCCAGTGACTGTAGGGAGGACACCCTCGCACAGGGCCTCTCGAGGCACACTGAACCCTAGGATACACCACAAAATCACTCCACAAGCTGTAGGCAGACCAGGTTTCCAAAGGCTCTCTCCTAAGGGCCAAAGGGAAGTTACAAGGGTGAGGGCCAGAGGAGGTTGGGGCACCAACCTCTCACCCTCCTATGTCCCACTGCTTCCCCAAGGGAAAGCTGGCTGCATCCCAGGGCTCACAGAACTGCCCAAAACCTGCAAAGCAGAAGCATTGCTCTGTGGGATGCTGAACTCTTACGATCCCATTGCAACTCCCACCCCCTCTAACACCACATTCTCCAGCCTGAGGGAGGGCCCTTGATGACTCAGAACATCTTGGCTTGGCTGTTTACGCCTTTCCACCCCCACCCCGTGCTGACTGTAGTCAGTAAGAGGATTCTGTAATAAGAACTGGGGGGCAGCATTCTCTGCTACCCTGCACCTGCCGCCGTCAGTGCACAGTAGGATTATAATGCTACCCTTTCACATTAGTAGACAGTGGTGTAACTGGTTGCCCTGGTGCAAGAGACTCTACAGAGGGCCGGATTCCAGAATTCCCATCCCAAAATCTGGAGTCAGACCACCAAAAAAATCCTTAGACTGGCAGGACAAGAAACGGTTTCCTGCCCATATATAAAAGGCTGGAGTTGTGCATTCCTCTTTATTTGGACACTTTCATAAACTGGTTTCCCAGGCAAGGTCTTTGGGTGCTATAGTCATAGAAAATATGAACTAATGTAACTGTCTTTTTTATTCTTTTGTCATTTGATGGAGATCAGGGCTTTGGTACAATCAGGGTTTTGCTAGCCTAGATTTTTGGAGGGAAAAGTAGTGTGTGTTTTATAATAATTAAAAAAAAACACAAGCAAAATTGTCTGTGTTCATAAATGCCATTTCCTCAGAGTGACTGCATCAATCATGTTATTCCACAGAATACATTGATAAATTACACTCAAAGTGATCTAAGGGAGAAAAAACAAAGTCATTTTTTCCCCACCCAGAAAAAGCATTGGAAGAAAGGGCAGTTTGAAAAACGTAGCAAACTTTACATTTTATATGGATAGGTAAGAATTGTATTACTTGTATAGGATGGAGTAGGTAAAAGAGAGCAATTGGAATAGCCAGGATGGTTGTGCACAGGTGTTAATGTAAACGCTGACTGGAGATATCAGATGGCCCTGTTTGATTTTAAAAATCAGACAAATTCTCTTAAAACTGCTGAATTGTCTTTATAGGTCAAAGAGCTGAATCACTGATCTCTGCAACCATTTCTAGTACCTATATGGCCCCCATCACTGTTAAAGGTGGTAGAGTAACATTGTATGTTAATGAGGAGGTAGACCTTACCGAAGTTAGACGTGATGGAATGGATAAAATGGAATCTGTTTGGGTCAAAATTACTTTGGAAAGTAAGGTAACAGGCTTCAGTGAGATAGGGTCTGCAGTGCACTGCAAGCACTCACGGTCTGTATCAGGCAGGCCCAGATAATCTCCATCAAAAAATATTACAGAAACTAGCTCATGAAATAGCAAGGATATTTAACAAATCCATAAACTTGGGGGTCATACCCTAGAGCGGGAGAATTGCTAATATAGTACCTATTGTTAAGAAAGAAATAATGTGATCTGGAAAACTACAGGCCTATTAGTTTGACTTCAATTGTATGCAAGAACTTGGAACAATTTTTGAAAGAGAAGTAGTTAAGGACAGAGGTAAATGGTAATTGGGATAAAATACAACATGGTTTTACAAAAAGGTAGATCAGCTTGGTCTGACATGATCTTTCTTTGAGAAGATAACCAATTTTCTAGACAAAGGAAATGCACTAGATCTAATCTACCTGGCTTTCAGTAGGCATTTGATACAGTTCCACATAGGAAAGTTTTAGTTAAATTGAATAAGATGGGGAATAATAGGAGAATTGAAAGGTGGGTAAGGTACTGATTAAAGAGGAGACTACATTGGGTCAAACAGAAAAATGATTTGTCAGACTGGAGGGAGGTTACTTAGTGGAGTTTGTGAGGGAATCTTATTTAACATTTTCATTAGTGACCTTGGCACGAAAAGTGGGGGTGTGCTAATAAAATTTGCAGATAACACAAAGTTGGGAGGTACTGCCAATATGGAACAGGACTGGAATATCATACAAGATAATCTGGATGACCTTGAAAACTGGTCATCCAAAGAGAAAGAAATTGGATGGAATTTAATAATGCAAGATCATGCACTTAGGAACTAACAAGAATTTTTGCTATAAACTAGGGACATATCAGTTGGAAGCAACAGAGGATGAAGAAGACTTGGGTGTGTTGGTCCATCTCAGGATGACCATGAGTCACCAATATGATGCAGCCATGAAGAAGGCTGGTGCAAGTAGAGATAGGGAAGTATTACCATTGTACACTGACTCTGATAAGACCTCATCTGGAATACTGTGTGCAGTTCTGATCTCCCATGTTTAAGATTATTTCAATCTGGAACACGTGCAGAGAAGGGCTACTAGAATGATCAGAGGAATGGAGAACCTATCTTAAGATAAGAGACTTGGCTTGTTTAGCCTAACCAAACAGGAGTTGAGGGGAGCTAGGATTATACTTCTGATGGATTTATAGAGGGCAACTACCATGGAGGGGGAGGAGTTATTTAAGTTAAGCACCAACATGGACACAAGAACAAATGGCTCTAAATTGGCCATCAACAAGTTTAGGCTTGAAATTAGTCGTAGACCATCAGAAGAGTGAAGTTCTAAAACTTTCTCCCAAGGGGAGCAGTAGGGGGAAAAAACCAAACTGGCTTCAAGTGTGAGCTTGACAAGTTTATGGAGGGGATGTTTTGATGAGACAGCCTACAATGGCATGTGGCCCATCTGTGACTGCTAGTAGCAAATATCCCCAGCAGCCAGGAGATGGGGAACTAGAGGGGAAGGCTCTGAGTTACTACAGTGAATTCTTTCCCAGGCATCTAGCTGACTGAGCTCACCAATGTGCTCAGAGTCTAAGTGATCACCATATTTGGGGTTGTGAAGAAATCCCCCTCCCCCCCCACTTATGTCCCCCAGTCAGATTAGCAGAGATCCTGGAGGTTCCTCTGCAGCATGGTGCACAAGTCACTTTCTGGTTTAAACTAGAGTAAATGGTGGATTTCCCTGTAGCTTGAAGTCTTTAAATCATGATTTGAGGACTTCAGTAACTCAGCCAGAGATTAGGGGTCTATTACAGTCGGTGGGCGACATTCTATGGCCTTCAAAGTGCAGAAGGTCAGACCAGATGATCATGGTGGTCCCTGCTGACCTTTAAGTCTATATTTAATTACTATGGAGGAGACAGTGAAGTCTGACCAGTGAAGTCACCTCTCTAGCTACCAAGCAGTTAATAGCTTTTGCTCTGTTTGTCTGTCTGTGTAAGATGCTTAAGCAGGTCTTTACAGCCTCTCTTACATAGCTCCTGTGTTATAGTGAGAAATCCCACCTTGATGATACTACTTAGCACTTATACAGCACTTTCCATCTTCAGAGCCCTCTATAAATATGAACTAATTGCTCATTAGCTCTGGACAGGCCCGGAGTTCCCTCTGGCTGCAGATGCTGAGAGCAGCATCTTGGAAAAATGGACTTTTTGCTTGTACTGCAACAGTTCAGGAGGAACCCTAATTTTGCCCCACTGCAAGGCATAGCCCCTGTGAGCTTCCAGGATCACTGAAGCCCGCCCACCTATATCTTTGTACTTTGCCCTCCTACATGGTTCTCATATCTTGGAAGCTGTTTGTCCCTTCCAGCCATGGAGGCATGGTCGTAACTCCTCTCTGAGGCCTACCAACTTGGTGTCTAAACCAGGCCCTGGGTCACCAATGAGCAGTCTAAGGCTCCTTCCCACCCCCAACTCCAACCTTGCACGTGCATATTTGTTTATGCCAATGTAAAGTACCACAACCAAGTGGCAATTTTTTGCCCTTACTTTTCAATTTAATTTTTTTCCCAATGGAACAGATTTCTGTTAGAAAATGCAATTTTGTCCAAATCAAAATGTTTCATAAGACCATGCCAACTTTGATGGCAAAAGTGAAAAATTTGCTTAGACTTTATCGTTTCATCTCAATAATGAAACACTTCATTTTGATAATTACAATTTTTATATTATATTAAAGTACATATGAACGGCAGAACATTAAATATAATGCAAAAGTGAAACCAAAATGAAAGTCAAATGAAATGAAAAGGTCTTTTTGCACCTTAACACCACTAAAAGACTGGACATTATCAAAATGGAAAGATTCAATATTATCAAACTTTCCTTGTCCCAAATTGAATTTTTTTTTTTTTGTGGACAATTTTAGAATTACTGACACTTTGCAATTTTTTTTAAATGCAAAAAGTCACATCTCTCATGGAATGAAAATTCAAATTTCCTACTAGCTCTCCTTTTCCAGTGGTGGAAGTGAGCATACAAGGTTCAGGGCAGCAAGGAATCAGGGTGCTGGTGTCCTTTCTCCATAGGTGTACTGTCTGCCTGGAGTAAATGCGAGTATTTGAGTTGTAAGCATGGGCTGAAGGAAGATGCCCATGAGCTAGTATTTAGAGCCAATTATTACATATAATAAGACCTGAATTCAATTTCTGGCTCGACTGCTGACTTGTCGTGAATCACTAACTCCTGTTGGCTTTGTTTCCTCATCTGAAAATAGGGCTAATGACAAGAGTTGGTTGGAAAATAGATTTTCCATCTTGCAAAAAAATTCAGCAACAAAAAAATGGTCCCAAACTGGGATGGAACAATTTTTTTTTAAAAAAATCAAAATTTACACACTTATATGAAAAATTTTGGTTTTGGGAAAACGGTATTTTCCGATGGAAACTGGTTGATGAAATCTTAACAATCATTAACAACAACACACTCTCTTCTGTCAAGGGTTTTGGGGAGAGGGGCTTTCTAGGCACTAAGTATTACCATAATTCCTTGTGAACATATTGGGCGAGGCTCTCTGGAGAACACTGGGTGTACTCAAGTCAAAATCTGGCCCATGAAGTTGATTGATAACGTAGTGTGAGAGCACCCTTTACCTCACCGAGTGAGGACTCAGGACACCTCCTTTACAGAGCTATAGGTTCGGATTCCCAGCTGGTGTAAGGCAATGTCGTTCTAGTGATTTCAGTGGAAATATGATCATTTACACCAGTTGGGAATGTGATCCCTGGACATCAGTGGAATTATGCCAGCTTACAGCAGCTAGGAATCTGGCCAAGTGACTCCAATGCAACTACATTGATTTACATGCCATGGGCATCTGGTCCTGAAACAGGCCTGAACCTGCTTCATATGACCCTGCATACTCTTGTGATGGAATATGGACCGGTCTTAAGCTGGTGCCATGATTTTTCCAGTCATTAACCGCTCTCCCACCTCCCTATTTTAAATCGTTCTGCGGGTTGGTCCTTTTGCGATACTGAGAAGTGCCATATTATCCTGCTTTATGGTCTTTTTTTTTATAAACTTCTTTTTAAAGTGCCAGCATGTTCTTTCAGAATCATATTAACCATGTAATAAATTTGCATAATGCGAATCCATAATGCTTAATCAAAACCTCTCTGGAAAGCAGTTATTGTCCACAAGCTGCAATAAATTCTCAATATCACCTCCACGTTAAATACTAAAGCTGCTCAGGGTATATTGTGTGCTAATCACCTGCAACATTGTGTTTGAAAGAAATTACATATATATATTTTTAACAGTAGTTGCATAAATAGAGAAGCTGACATGAGGAACTTCTCATTCTTTATTTTAAATCAGCAGCGCTCCGTGGACTTTGCCAGAGCTATTCCAGTTTTCACCCACTGAGGATCTGACCTGCTCAGACCAACTTATTTTCACAAAGGCTAGGCCCCACCAGAAGTCAATGAAAGCTCTGGAAATCAGCCCTTCAAATTCTAGCCCACGCGATGAAAATTGAGGAGCTCCACCCAATTCCCATGGAGCAGGGGTCTATAGCACAAAATCACCACCAAGGCATTAATAGGCTTGCGTGTTGTAGCTGTATCACAGGGTGACTCACTGCTAGGGATGCCTCCTCCTAGCCGCTCTGGGGATTAGCTCCTTCCAGGCGCTGTGCCCTCCTCTGGCAGGCTCTCTGCCCATCGCCCTCTCTCAGTCTGCAGCCCCCTCTCACTCCAGGACCTGCAGCTTCCTCTTCATGGCTTGGCCCTCCAGCCAAGTCACTAGGGTCCTCCAGCTGCGGGGTATCAAAGTGTTTCAGGGCAAACTGCCCCAGGCAGTCCGCTCTCCACTGCCAGGTCTGTGCCACTTCCCCAGTGGCTGGTAGGGGAAACTCAGCCTCACCATCTCCCCCAGGTTCCAGCTCAGGAACCCTCTCTTAAGCAGACACAGTCAGCCCTATCCCATGCTGTTTTTTGCCTGGGCCCTCTGTCTGGCTCCGCCAACTTCTCTGGATTTGCCAACCCAAACTCCTCCTTTCCAGGGAGTAACTCCCCATGACCAGGGAATAGCTGCAGACTCCTTGCCCGTAGCCATCCTTTTCTGTGCTCGGCTCCTGGGTTTTATACAAGCCCTTCCCGTTCCCATTGGCTGAGCCTCATCTAATTAATCCCTCTTCTGGGCTTCTCCTCCAGGTGCAGCCTATGCTAGTAATTGGCCCAGCTAGCCACCTTAACCCCTTCAGGCCTTGTGCGGGGTGGAGACCCCAACACAGGATGGAATGCTGCTATGTTCAGGTGATCCCCACCAGTTACAACAGACATTAGGACACAGAGCTGCAGCCGTACCCATGGGGTGAGCTTTCAGAGCAGAACCAAAACCTCCAAAGCCCCAGGGCCTCATTACAACTGCACACCCTGGAACTGCTTTATTGCAGTTATAAAACTTTGCTCTTGGGTTGTGAGGAAGGTGTTGGGGAACAAGATGCCTCTTCCAGCTCAGCGATGTAGCTCTGCCAGGACGAGAGCCCCTCTGAGAGAGCCGTGCATGCAAAAAAACAGGTCCTGAGGGATTTAATACACCCCCAACCCCTGAGGCCAAACCTGCCCTCTGTGGCAAGAGAGAGTAACTTCTATGTCCAAACATTGGTCCTGCCAGCTGTGTTTTCCTCTTGTGGTCCCTGGCAGCCCTTGATGCTTCTATCCTTCACTGGTCTCCAGTCCCAGGTGCTAACGGGGCCTCCCAGAACTCCACGGGCAGCCTGCTCACCAAGTCACCTTCTTCAAAGTGCCCTGAAAGCCCACTCCTGCCACGTCACCTACGTGAGCGGACGCACAGGAGAAAGCGAACTAACAATAACCTGCAGTTCCCCTCAGCTGCAGCCCTCCAAGCACTTTACAAAGGAGATGAGGGTTAGCAACCCTATCCTCAAGATGGGAAACTGAGGCAGAGAAAGCAGAAGTGACAAGATTGCACAGCAGCTACAGGAGAGCCAGGAACAGAACCGCTGACCATGGTGCTTTTGATTATAACGAGGAGCCCGAGGCCTGCTAAGTTTCTGGAGTAACCACAGTGTCTTTTTTTTAATAACCCTTCCTCTTCCAGCCTCTGCACAGCTGCTGCTCCCCCATCTCTGCAAATGGCAAGGGAGTGGGTGGGGCCTGGGAGGAGCCTCACCTCTGACAGCACCCCCACCCCCACCAGCTGGGCACCACCAGTGTGCTGGGGGTGGTACAGAGGACAGGCACAGGGCTGGCCCCAGGTGCAATCCCCCAGAATGGAGGGAAACTGGGATACACTTTGTGACTGCCCGAGTCACAGTGGGATACCCAGACTACCCCAGTGATGGATGGCAGCCCCCTGATAAAAAAGAAGAATTGCAACCAGCCATTTCCAGTCATACACGCAGAGAGTGAGGACACTCAGAATATCATACGTAAAACAGTGCCACCCCCTTGACCGCAGGGGAGTTCCCCCAGCGCCACTGCAGTGTGAGAGATGGGCCAGATCCTGATCTCAGCTTTCCCAACTCTGGTATCTGACAGCCCAGAAAACATTAGGGGGAAAATACCATAATGCGTCTTGCCTGACCCTCGCAGTAATGAGCCGCTGCCCTGAAGCATGAGATAGGATTGTCCTTATCTCTGGCTTGTTCAGCTATAAGTGTTATCATCAGTCATAAAATTGTCCATTGCGTGTAAATGGACAGCAGCCCAATAATAGTAGGTCTGACCCTGGGAGATTCTGCGCATCCTTTACTCCCAGTGAAATCAACAGGACTTGAGGGCTCCCAGCACCAAGCAGGATCAGGACTTAGGTTTCCTCGTTACAGTAATCCTGAGTCATAGCCTGATTAGACTCTTAGTAACCTGGGGATGACACCTCAGAGCAAGCGCAACCTGTCGTGGACCAGCACAATATGTGCAGTTGGGGTTGGTGGGGAGGAAAGGACCGTGGAGGAAGAGGAAGCAGGTCTTGAGTTAGTGGAGAGGAAAGCAGGTGGGGAGATCCTATCAGAGGATGAAATGGGGCAGAGATGCTTAGAAAGCACTTGAACTTCCCCCCAAGCAAACAGGAGGCTAGCACTAAAAAAAGAGAAGGTAATTACCTGGGTGTTGCCATCCTCCCTGCTGAACCGGGGGCAAGGGGAGAAGGGAGACAGGTTCACCATGGCACCAGTTGCTCCACTCAGGGGTGACTGACAGTGACAGGGAAGTGAAAGGTTTCACATCAGTGCCCCAGGGGATTTCACAGAGGAGAAGGAGACACCTGATTGTACAATACCAACCTGTCAGCAGTAAAATGGGAAGGGACTTTGTTAGCAGCAGCCACTACCAGCTGCTGAGAGGATGGTCAGTGCTAGACTGGTAGAAAGTATATTGAATGGGGGATGCATGGAGTTGAAAGAACATGTTTACTGACTCCGTACTGTATCTGATCTAGGGTAGCCTGGGGAAGCTACACTTCCAGCACTGGCCTGAGAGGAAGAGCTGTGGTTTCAGGCGGCAGTTTCTTTATCTTTGATGCCCAAGTTTTAAGCTCAAACAACCCTCAAAAGCTCACAGCTCTGCTGAAGCCACTCCCTTCCAGCTGGTTGGAGGCTGAAACCAGGAATTTATTGCAACTTAGATATAAAAGGATCGACGCACCCAGGATTGCTCAAGGGTCAGGAAAAACAGTTCGTTTGAGTTTTAAAAAAGGTCTGTTAACTTTTCCCCCTCCCCCTTGCTTTTCATTTCCAAGCTGTGTTTCTGAGGTGCCCGAGAAGTGCCCCAATGGCAAGAGAAGATCCTTCCTCACACTAAGTTTCTGACTTCTCTCGCAGGAACAAACATCGGCTATTTCATTTCCTTGGTCTCTTGACATTTTTCTCAGCTGAACTTCTGGATACTTTTCCCAAACCAAACCTGACTTCTGATCCATTGGAATTTCCCTCATGAAATTAGTCCCATCCCTTTCAACGGCCACCTGTGTTGCAGGAGGGATCCCATCCTCTAACATGGAGTTCCTGTCAAAGACATCCATTCACGGGTGGCATTTTCAGGATCCCGGGCTGGAGCATAGAATGGAGAAAAATGTCAATAAATGACAAAGCAGATGCTGGAATTGACGACAATTCCCAGTTACGCTAAAAATTAGGCCTTAAACATGGGGCAGTGGGGGGGGGGGGTTGGTGGTGGTGATGTTCTCTTAAATTCCATCCAGTGCTAGGTAATTGAATAGAAGGGACCAGTCTCTGTACGTGCATTCACCATACAAAAAGGCACACAAATAATAGCAACGTAAGAGAGGTGACAGCTCCAAGCCTCTTAGGAGACTAATTCTATAACGACAGTAATTCAGCATAATGCTTTCATGAATACAGATTAGACTAATGCAGGTTTTTAAAGTTAGGCTGCTTATTCTTGCTGATCTTAATGTAAAGAAGTGTCTGGTCTGGGAAGGGATCACATTCCCGGCTCCAATTTGCACGACTGGAGCAGGAGGCCCCCCCAGCTCAATGAGATGCCTGGGCAATCTTCTTCGACGCCAGCTTTTATTTGAGGTTATCCACAAGAGCTGGGATCATGAGGAGGCCAGTGGGGCGAAGCCTGCATGCAACTTATGAGGAAATAAATATCTCCCCCCTCCAAACAAAGTCAATTTCCAGCATTCTGAAAAGAGCAGCCAATGTATATTTTGCATAGGCAGGTGTTATTATGACATGAGGTATGTCGCGCCCTTTGCGGGCCTCTGGGCATGTTAGCAAATTACAAGCCATTAGACAAGGTAGGAGCACAGTGATTTTTGCTTCACCGAGGAAGGTTGCAAATATTCTTTTTGGTTCAGATCCAAGGGAATTTGCATTGGCACCAGTTTGGCTGTGAGTTTGCTGTGTGAAGGTACATCACACTCCCCTTGGTTTAGTGGGCTGTGTGGGGTTGGATATGAACCACATGTTCACTTGACACACTGCTGGGCCATGATTCCCTCAAGAGAGTCACATTAAAAACCATCCCTTGTGGGTCAATTTGGAGCTTCAGCATTTGAAGCATGTGCCTCTATGAGATGAATTAAAGGAGCAGCTCCCTTGGCTAGTACCAATAGTAGACTCTTATCTGAAATGTGAACCAGCCATTATGCATCACATGGATGTCTACACATCAGCTGGGAGGTGTAATTCCCAGCTCCGCTAGACATACACGCACCAGTTCTGCTCGAGCTAGTGTCCTAAATATAGGAGTATGGCAGTGGCTCAAGCTAGCCACCCAAATACAATCTTGCCCACTCCCCTGGGCATGTAGTTGGGCGGCTTGCCCGAGTTGCTGCCCAGGGCATGGTGGCCATACTGCAATTTTCAGTGCACTAGCTTGAACAGAACGAGCATGCATACATCTGCCTGAGCTGGGAATTACATCTTCCAGCTGTTGTGGGGGCTTGTCCCTGGTGAGCCTTTTGATGAACCTGGTTTAAAGTTAGCAACAAAACTGCACATTTCATACTGCCTTGTAAACTATTACATTTCATACCACTTTGTTCGCTACCAACATGCAACCACCTCTGGGGAAGGAAGATCATACCAACCATTATAACCATGCACAATACCATAGTTTTAGGACAAGAAGGTCTAGAACATTGTATCCAGCTGATAAAATGAGATGGAAGCAGGAAGAATATACTTGCTTAGGATAACTTTGGCAAAGGCCAAATGTGTGAAAAGACATGTATTTGTCTGTCCTGTAACTTAGTTTTAGGTGTACAAATTGGCTTCAAGAGAAAGGGATTATTTCAGTGCTTTCCTAACAAAGTTTCTTCTTTTTTTCTACTCCATACCCATAACCCCCAAGACTTTTATTGCTGCCTGGAGTAGCTGCACCAGATAAAAATACCACACTGTCCACTTTTCAAGTGTTAGCATATGCACAAATCGATCATTTGGTGACTATTTATGTGCTTGATTTGGAGTGAAATGTAGACACTTTCACTGACAAACAAGGCTGTTTGTGACAAGCAGTTAATGTCCGCTGCAGGCTAAAAGTTGTTTAGAGAACATAATGCTGGACTTGGCAGGGGGAGAAGAAAAAATATGTAATTATTTCTGCAGGGATGAAAGGAGAAAATAGTGGTTTTCTGCCTCCAGAAATGGCCTTCCATTTTTTGGTTTAGAAATTCAAAGAAGAAACAAGCAATGTAAACAGACAAGACAGACATGGAGTAGGAGGGGAAACAAAGGGGAAATAATTTGCCTAATGTTAGACAGTAGAGCAGTCACAGAGCCAGGAACAGAATGCAGATTTCCTAAGTCTCCATTCAGCAGTCTAGCCCCTAGACCAGCCGATCTCTGTGATAGGCTCCGAGAGTGAGAACTTTAGAGCCATGGGAATAAATGTCTTTCATCCCCTGCTTTTAAAACTACAGTGTCAGGCTGTCACCAGTTTGACCTTCCCTGCTCTCAGCTATCATAGCCAGAGACAGGTGACAGGTGCTCTCTCAGATGGACGGGGTTACTATTATTTAACTCATTAAAGCTTGGATCTCACACACCTAAGATCTTCCAGGAACACCTGCAATGGAAACTAAATGGATTTCACATACCCAGAGGCAGGCAATCTGACAGCATGTGAGCCCCCTTGCAAATTTCCTGAACTGCATGTGTTCTCCAAAGTGCACACAGATGGAGTCTCCATCACAAGATATTTTTAAGAGCCGGTTAGACAAACACCTGTCAGGGATGGTCTAGACTAGAGAACACTTAGTCCTGCCATAAGTGCAGGTGACTGGACTAGATGACCTCTCAAGGTCCCTTCTAGTCCTACAAGTCTATGATTCCTTTCTGAACTATGCACTTTTATCTTGGCAAGTAATGACACCAGGGATCATGGATGTGTGTGCAAGTATAATTCACCCAGACTGGCCCTGCCAGCCAGAATTCTGCACTTGGAACAAAGAGCAAGCGTGAGCTCGCAGGTTAAGATCTCAGGGGTAGGAAGGTAGGCCGAGCAACTCTTGCAGTGTGACAGTAAAGACATGTCACTATAGTGCTGGGTTGGCTTGATTTCCCTCCACCCTCTAGCTAGGGAAGTAAATTTACACCTGTGCAACCGGGTATAGAAACAATGAGGAGTCCAGTGGCACCTTAAAGACTAACAGATTTATTTGGGCATAAGCTTTCGTGGGTTAAAAAAACACCTTCAGATGCAAGGAGTGAAAATTACAGATACAGGCATAAATATACTGGCACATGAAGAGATGGGAGTTACCTTACAAGTGGAGAACCAGTGTTGACAAAACCAATTCAGTCAGGGTGTGGTCCACTCCCAATAACTGATGGGGAGGTGTCAATACCAAGATGGTCAGGTATGTGGGCAGGTGATTTGCTTCCACAATTACCTTCAAGCCAGCTTATTTTACAGCCCCTCCTCCCATGCAGACACTCATACATGCAGGCCTCAAAGGAGAGGATAAGTAGTGGGGCAGGCTAGAAAGCAAGAATTCCATTGTGCAAAATATTTGATGGTTTCACCATTCGTTCCTTGTTGATAAGAGCAAGAAAATAAGATCGACCTGAGAATAGCCTGGAGGATAAGGCGGTCAGCTGGGCTGAGGAAACTCAGGTTAACTGCCTCTTCTGCCTGGGATATTTCAGTGCCTGCTGGGCTGCTGGCTATGCTGAAGGGAGGTGGGGGGAAGAATATTCATTCTCGCTCTCTCGCATTCCATCCTGGACCTGAGAAAGCTTCTCAATAAAAGATGTTGAAACTGTCACATTTCAGGGCATCTGCACCTGTATTCCCCATCTTTGGTCCAGGACGGGTACCCATGCTCAGGCTTTGAGTTCCCCTGCTCCTTGCCTCTCTTGAGTGGAGACCCATGTCTCTCTCCCTTCTGACTGGTGTATTTCCAGACTGAACAGTTCCCTTCCTACACTGGTTTCAGAGTAACAGCCGTGTTAGTCTGTATTCGCAAAAAGAAAAGGAGTACTTGTGGCATCTTAGAGACTAACCAATTTATTTGAGCATAAGCTGTCGTGAGCTACAGCTCACAGTATGCATCCGATGAAGTGAGCTGTAGCTCATGAAAGCTTATGCTCAAATAAATTGGTTAGTCTCTAAGGTGCCACAAGTCCTCCTTTTCTTTTTGCTTCCTACACTGATATTCCCCAGCAAGACAGACTGCCTAAGGAGGCCTGCTTGCTTCCCCTTCAGTGATGGCAACCAGTGTAATTCCCAACAATTAAGTTACCACACCGTTCTTTCTAAGCAAGTACACTTATTCTTAAGGTAAAAGCATTACAGAGAAAAGCATAAAAGAACGGCCACAGGTGCTAATAAGCTTACCAGAGATCACCCCAACTCCAAAATGGGCTCTGTCAGATGAGCAGGCCTTCAAGCCTCACATGGGGGCATTCCTGTGATTCAAAGTTTGTAACATCCTTTGTTACGAACAAAAATTCTATAAAGGATGGACTAAACTTTTCAGGAGTTTGGGGGTCTTTGATCTGGTATTTCCAGGAGCAGGTAATCTGTTTCTCTTCTCAAGCTTAGCTGATTTCAGAGGGGCAAATTTGCATTTCCCTCCTTCCAAGTACTCTCAAGGCAAGCCACTCTACATATTTTCCCAAACTGTTCTTGGAAGTTCATAACGCTTCCCAGAGATTGCATTAATCATGTCTTCTTCCTAAATAAGGTCTATACAGTCTCAAAATAATGCATTAACATTTGCATGTTTAATACAACCAACTACTTAAATTTAATTCAATAAGGTTTGTCCAGGAAATTGAACATCTGTCAGACACCAACCAATGTGTTTCTGCAAAAAGTTTCAGTTTTGACAAATTCTGACAAAATATTTTTTGTCAAAAAGTTCCCAATTAGCTCTAATAAGTAGGATGTGAGTAATGCCTGGGCCCCACGCTGGCCTTCTTCCAAAGAGTGAATTTCTCATCATGGGAGCAAGGGTTGTAAAATTGGTGCCCAGTTAAATTTTGACACTGATCTTCTTAGTTTCAAGACAACCACTTAGAGCTTTGATCCCCATCCTCAAGAGAGAAACAAAACTGTTTAGTGGTCACTAGGTTAGACCTGCCCTTGGACTTCCCAAACAGAAGCCAAATGGGAAAGAGACATGGGGCTAAATTCTGATCTCAGTTACACTAGTGTGTGGTAAGCCTGGAGTAATTCTACTGAAATAGATGGAGTTTTTCCACAGTTACATTGGGGTAACTGAGAGCAGATTTCAGCACATTGTTTCCACAGCAACTTAATTACCAAGGAGGGAAAATAATTCCAGCATCAGTTCAAGAAAAAGGAGAAGATGGACTAACTGCGATAAGGCCCTTGCTCAAACACAGATAACTTAAAAGATTAGCCAGACAGGCAAGCCTAATGCTCGCTGTTGAATTGAAGTCAAATAGATGGCTCAATACCAGCGTCAGATTTTTTTTAAAAAAAAGTGTTATTTAAGGATTTAAATCTTGAAAGGCTCAGTGTCCCAACAGGCCTTCTAATGTAATTCATGTTAGTTGGGAGACTAGATACCGCAGGTGGTAAAACGCAGACATTACTGAAGCATTAATATAAGGCCCCTGTGTTGCATCAAAAGATTTTGCATAATGTTACTAGAACTGAATAGTCATGAATACAGCTTTTTTTTTTTTTAAACACACACACATGATTTGAGAGGAGGAGAGGATAGTGACGGTCTTTTCCCAACACATTGTCTTAGCACTTTGGCTCTTGTATCTTTTCTATAAAGATCTATACCTGCCATACACACACCATTCCCGATTTGCCATTAATCTGTCTCTGTATTAAATACAGGAATAGAGGGGCAAGGCACAATTGGCTTTCATCCCCCTTTGCACTTCTTGTATCATGGGGCTGTTCGGAGGCCAGTTTAACAAAAACAAAAAAAGACACCTCAGGTTTGTGTGTTTTTTAAAAAATCAGTTTTGAGTTACTTTTGAAGATGGGAAAAAACAATGAGGAGTCCTTGTGGCACCTTAGAGACTAATAAATTTATTTGGGCATAAGCTTTCATGGGCTAAAACCCACTTCAGATGCATGGAGTGAAAAATAAAGGAAGCACTATTTCACTCCATGCATCTGATGAAGTGGGTTTTAGTCCATGAATGCTTATGCCCAAATAAATTTGTGAGTCTCTAAGGTGCCACAAGGACTCCTGGTTGGTTTTGCTGATATAGACTAACACGGCTGGCACTCTGAAGCCTATCATAATGAAAATGGGGTTCCCCCCCCCAAAAAAAAACTTTCCTTTTTGTCAAAAGGACATTTTCCACTGGAAAAAACACATTACAAAGGCAATTTTCCCAACCAGTTCCAGTGAATAAAGCAGCAGAGGGCCAGATTCACCACTGCCTTGGCCAGTGTCAGGCAAATTGGTGTAACGCCAATTTCAATGGTGTTTGGCACAAAATTGGACTTAAGCAATGGTGATAAAACTACTGGGCTTGGTTCACAACATTTAGTAAATTCATAGTTTTTACAGCAGAACCCACGTATAGAGCAATTGGACATGAGGAAACGCTGCTTCCAGTGGAATACAGTGAATGTACTGAGCTGGCAATGCACTGTGGACTGAAAGTGTTAGTTCTCTTTATTTTGAGCTAACCAACTGCATCAAAAATTATTTGTTCTGTGCACTTGGGTATCTCTTTAAGACCTTAAGCTGCTCCCGTCCCACCTGGGATCCCAGGTGCTGCTCAGTCCCAGATGCCACCAGTCTCAAGGAAGACCATCAGTTGTTTGGAAACTCGAGCCTCTTGCCATGGTTGAACACCTTGACAAGACCCCTGGGAAGCAGAAACTTAGGCAAAAGACAAACAAATGTATCTTTATTCCTGTCCATCCTTAGCACAGATCTTCCCACATGGTCCATATTTCATAGAACACACATATTTAGAGGTTAGCTATGCGACGCTGGCTAACCAATGCCAGCTCATGCCTAAGTCCAGGTGTTGCATTATGTTCCCTTTGCGTTGGGCTGAAAACTAGAACAAAGGGGTCTTGCAGTTTTAACTGCTTGGTTCATAGTTGTTGTTTCAAGGGCTAATTTAACAAACTCTAAGAATGACGTCTGGCTGTCCTTTGTGCCTCCGGACTGCATCATCCCTTGGAGCCTGATTATGAGACAATGATTCAGTCTAATCTCTCATTTTTATTGCAATACTAATAAGGAAACCTGCCAATCAGCCAACTGTTCACAGTGTATTAGTGCATTAGCCTCATCAAAGCAACAGCATCTTTAATTCTTTAAGATGGCAAAGCAATAGGGTGGGTGACCGCTAATGGCATAATCTTTGCTATTCTATTAGACTGGGCGTAGCTCACCACAGGAATGAGGGATGGGGGTGGGGAACGATAAGAGACTTCAGGGTTACGATTTAATGAGGTTCGTGCAAACTAAAGATGGGCCTTGATCAAAACTACATAGCTGAACACTCCAGTTCTCAATCTGAAGGGAGATTCAGAGATTATAAAGCCAAAAGGGACCGCTGTGATCACCTTGTGTAACACAGGCCATAGGACTGGTCTGAATTAATTCCGGACTGAACTGGAGCAGACCTTTTAAAAGACTAATCCAGTCTTGATAAAAAACATTGCCATTGATGGAGATTCGACCACGAGCCTTGCTAAGTTGTTGCAATGTTGTTGTTTTTTTTATAAAAAGTGATTGTGCCTTATTTCTACTCTGAATTTATCTGGCTTCAACTTTCAGCCACTGGCTTTTAGCCTGCTAGATTGAAGAGCGCATTATCAAATGTTTGTTCCCCACTTAAGTACATATAGACTAATCAGCTCACCCCTGGTGTGGCTCTGTATTTCAGAGCTGGAGTCTATGTCTGTAATGGGCCAAACCTAAACTCCAGATCCAGCAACCTCAGAATTTGGAGGCCAGGAGGATCCAAATCCTCCAGAGTCTGCTTGGTTTTTTTTCCCCCCCTTGGGCTGTTCTGCCATTTGTTTTGATCCCCAGCCTTTGAAACTGGGTGAGTGAAGTCCAAAACTAAGCAAAGGTCAATTGATTTCCAGATAAGCCACAAACTGGCCTAGTTCATTACCACAACACAGAAGTACTAGCTCTTCTACCCCACATGGCTCTCTTCTTCAATCCCAGTCTGCTCTTCAGAGAGCCCCCAGGCCCTTTCTGGCTCAGCCTTCTGTCTCTGGCTTCCTTCGATCAGCATCACTCCCTTCTGCAGGAGAAGGCTGCATATTTATACTGCCATCCTTCAGAGTGCTCCTGCTGATTGGCTGGGTGAGAAAGAAGCCCTGCCCTACCCAACACTATAGGGCTCCTGGTCCTGGGCCCTTAAGGGACATAGTCCTGGGTACTTCCCTTCTAGCTATAATTCCCTGGGACCCCTTCCTCTTTTACAGCTTCAGGCATTTCCTGAGTCTTTGTTCATTCCAACATTCCCCTAATTGGGTGGTCTGGCCCCTCTCAGCCTAGGAGACTTTGGTTTAATTCTCAGCATTACAGCTGGGCGAGCTTCGGTAAGTCATGTCACCTCCCTCTGCCTCAGTTTGCCCATCTGTAAAATGGGGAGTATGATTCTGACCTCCTTTGTAACATACTTGGATACCTAAGAGCTGATTATTACTATTTAATAGTGTTTAACTTTTAGGAATATGTTTACATCCCTGGACTTAAACACATGCATAAGTACTGTCCAAAATAGGGATGGACTTAATTATGTGCTTAATGCTTTCCTAAATAGGAGCTCTACTTTCCCAACCACCTGCACTAAACAGCTTGCTCTGGAGGAATCTATCCCAGGTTTTTACAGCTGACCAAGCAACCACCAGGACAGGTTTTTGTTGGGGGGCTGATAGTGCGAGCTATGTAGATACCGACTGGCCTTGGTATTCTCAATAGAACTGCTAGCTCTTTACATTAATACTCAGACTTCGTTAATTCTTTCCGAGCTCTGGACAGTGTGTGTGGTGGGGGGAGAAGAAAAAGCAAAACTCATCTCTCAGTGTCTGTCCATTACTAATTCAAAGTGAAGGGTGAGATTGAATTAGCAGGCCAGTGGAGAAGGGGGATCTTTGTGTCTGGAGCACAGAGGGAAGGGGAGGGGTGGATTCACACATCTGCGAGCACCTCCCACGCTTGCCCATTCTATGGGTTTGTCATTTCCTCCAAACTCATGAGAGCCAAGCACCATGTCGGCTTGTATTAGTCATGAGTGGCGGAGTTTTGACAAGAGGCTTTTCAGAAAAAGAAAAGACAAAGAGTTGATGCAAGATGTCAGCAGCAGAGTGTCCAGACTTTGCCGTTATCAGGTTCGGAATTCAGGGGGTCAAGGCGTCACAACTTCCTGAAAGCTCTTGCATGGAGAGGTACCAAAAGGGAAAGGAGAACACTTTGCCTTCTAGGGTGGCTTGCAGCAGAGGATCTCAAAGCACATAATTCAGTCTCACAACCTGCCTGGGAAGCGGGTGAGCTACAGGATAATTACCCTGTTTGCAGATAGGAGAACTGAGGAATAAACAGCATTATCAAAGGAGTTCTGGCTGCTTCCAGTTGGTCATCCAGAAATTAAGATACCCCAAATGAAAATAAAACAAACTTGCTGTTGAATGCTGGCCTAAGTGGTTTGTCCAAGGTTACACAATGAATCAGGGGTGCACCTGGGATTTGTACACAGGAACCTTGGCTCAAGCCCCTGGTCTTCCCATGACACTACATTTCCTCTCAGCAGCCCAGGGGCAGAGAGTAGGACTGACCCTCATCTATCTACACTGTTGAACTCCATTACTAGGTGTAACCCCGCCCCCCACATGGCATTCCTTTAAGGAATTAAATCCAGCCCTTGGCATCATTCGCTTGTTCCCCACAACTACAAAGGAGGGTCTTAGTAATGCCATGGTGCTCTCTCTGGAGAGGAAGGCAGATATCATAGTTTGTTTCCTTCTCCCATACTCACCTCTATGCCTTCTCTCACTGTTTGAGCCCTCTCCAGTCTCAGAGTACACCCTCACATAGTAAGTCTCTTGCCTTCACCTGTCGTGGGGTGGAATCTGTGATCCTTCCTCTTTTGGACCAGATCTCAGGCTACAGCTTCTTGTCCTTCACACTACCTTCCTGATCTAGGCCACCATGCCTCCAGCCCTCTGCTCCTACCTATCCTTTGTTGACAGACCTCTTGGTGTAAAGTAGGTTTTTATACCAAGCCCATGGCTGTCCTTCTCTACACAGAAACTGTAGCAAACATTTCAAAATGTAGCATGAATAAATTATTGGATCCTCCATGATTAGAGCTCCTCAAACTATCTGGTACATGCAGTGGCCCTGATCCTGCAAACACACAGATGCTGCTTCATTTTATGCATGTGTCTAGTCCCATTGCTGTCAGGAGCCAATTAAGTAAAGGACTGAAGCACATGCTTAAGTCCTTCTCTACGGAGGATGGCACTTAAGCACTTGCTTCAGCCCTGGTTTGAATACGGGTGCTTTTCTGAATCAAGACATCAGTAGCACTCTGAGTGCATGAAGTTAGGCATGTGTTTAAATGTTTTCAGAACTAAGGACAATATTAGTTAGCAGTTTTGTCCTCTTTTTGGTGAGTAAACCGTTCCCAAGTCCATCCAGATTTTCTTTTGAAGCATCATCATTTTCAAAGCAAGGTTTGTTTGAGAACTATAGTTGTGTGTGATTGGTCATGGATCTTGTTTATGCTCCTGACTGGATAGCTGAAGCTTTCTAAACAAACAGGTAAAGGTGATTGAAAACTGGTTAACATGAGATATTTTTGGAAATGTTTCTTGAAAATTGTTGAAATTTGATAAACTATCAGCTAGCTCCATAAATATGGAGCAAATATCTGTCAGAAGCATAGTTGTTTGCACTTACAGCAGATAAAAAATGGAAACATTAAAGACTATTTAGATCAGTTAAATGTATTCAAGTTGTCATGGCCTGATGAAATGTACCCTAGGGTTCTTAAGAAACTAGCTGAAGCAATCTCAGAACAATTAGTGATTATCTTTGGGAACACATGGAGGACGGGCCATGTCCCAGAGGGCTGAAGGGCAAACATAGTACCTATCTTTAAAAAGGAGAATAAAGACGACCCAAGAAATTATGACCCACTCAGCAGAACTTCAATAACTAGAAAGATACTGGAACAAATTATTAAACATTCAGTTGCTAAGCACCCAGAGGATAATAAGGAATAGCCAGCATGAATTTGTAAAGAACATAGAATGACAAATCAACTTAATGTCCTCCTTTGACAGGGTTACTGGCCTAGAGTATAAGGAGGAAGCAATAGACATGACATATCTTGATTTTAGTAAAGTTTGACACAGTCCCAGATGACATTCTCATGAACAAACTAAGGAAATGTGGTCTAGAGATGAACGTACTATAAAGCGGGTTGAAAGATGATATTCAAAGAGTAATTCAATATTTTCATTAATGACTTGGATAATGGAGTGGCGAGGTAATTTTGATCTCTGCTCAGCACTATGAAGCCTCAGCTGGAGTATTGTGTTCAGTTTTGGGTGTCACACTTTAGGAAAGATGTGGACAAATTGGAGACAATCCAGAAAAGAACAAAAATGATTAAATGGTTTAGAAAACCTGACTTATGGGGAAAGGTTAAAAAGGCTGGGTATGTTTAGACTGAAGAAAAGAAAATGGAGACAGGATCCGATATGTTACGGGGCTCTTAGAAAGAGGACAGTGATCAATTGATCTCTATGCTCACTGAAGGTAGGACAAGTAGTAATAGGCTTAATCTTCAGCCAGGAAGATTTAGGTTAGATAATGGATAAACTTTCTAACTATAAAGATAGTTAAGCACTGGAATAGGTTACCCAGAAAGGTTGTGGAATCCCCATTATTGGAGGTTTTCAAGAACAAGTTGGACAAACACCTGTCAGGGATGGTCTAGATGTACTTGATTCTGCTCTAGCATTGCGGGGGGGGAAGGGAGGGGGTTGCCCACCAAAATTCCAGTTTTCAAAATTTCTTCAGAATTAAAAGCATTGCAGCCAACTCTTGCCCTGAGTCAGTGTGCTGTTCTCCAGCTTAGTAACAAAACAGCGTGTTCTTTAAGTAAAGACTTTTTGACCAGCTATATCTGTGTCCACTGCTGCCTAATGCCAATTGCATGGTCTTACTTCTGTTACCCTTCTATACAGGTTCTTATCCTGGCCTCATCACTGTAGCATCCGAGTGTCTTCCAGTTGTGCATTGAGTGTCATGACTAACATCTGTCACATTAGTTCATTCTCTCTCTCTCAGCCTCTCCCCAGGGATAGAGTTGTGTGCAAGCAGCACGGTGGTTTGGTTTGGTTAGGTGTCTATGCTGCTGTCTGTTTATGTTGAAGAAGGCAGCTTGGAGAAGTTTACCTTGCATTTTGAGTGGAAGGCGGAGAGGTTTGGGCTGATCCTTAGTTCCTGGAAGAGTTTGTACCACACTTTTGGACCAGCCCTGAGAAAACTCTGTCTCCTGCATAGACAAGTTTTACCCTGATGGTGAACCCTTGTCCCTGCTTAAAGCAGCATCTAATTAAACTTCATTCATAGAAAATTAGGGTTGGAAGAGACTTCGGAAGGTCATCTAGTCCAACCCCCTGCTCATCAAGGTCTGTCATCTCTTAGGCTCAGTTCTGCAATGAGCTCCATGGGGATGGAGCCTCGCAGCCATCTGGATCACCATGGATTTAACTGGGGCTCTGCGTGGGGGGCAAGGACCTCCCACCCAGAGTAGCTTGCAAAGTTTTAGAAGTAGTTTGGTCACCTGGCTAGGGCCCTAAGCTGAGACTCTAGAGACCTGGGTGCCCTCCTTGGCTCTGCTGCTGATTATGTGAGTTTTGCAAGTTGATCCTCTTGTCTATTAAAATGGTAAACTCTAAGGGGCACAGGCTGTCTCTCAGTATGTTTGTAAGATGGGGACTGTTATGATAATAGGGCCTACAAATTTACCCTAATGGTGACTTTAACTGTAAGGAGTGAGTGAAAATCCATACAATGTCACAATAACCTATAACCACAAATGTTGATGGGAAAAGGTGCACAAATGTGACAGACTGAATTAATCCATACAAAAAGGCTTATCAATACAGCTCAAGGCCTGGGTTAAGATTATGCTAGCTAAACAAGAGAAGCATGGAACCAGGAATCAGTGAACCAAAATTAGTATGTCAGAAGGTTGGCCTAACTGGTGGATAAAATAATGAGTGGATGGGCTATTCTGCCCAGCACGCCCTTTTGGGTCCTATTGATGGGAGCTTCATCAGGGCTGCCACCCCCAGCATTTCCTGGGACCCGCAGCCCTTTGCCGTCCTGATCCTCAGAGATGCCCTGACCAGACTGGGGCTGAGAAAGGGACCAGATGGCATCACCACCTCTACTGGGTCCAGCTGAATCCTGCCATGGTACTGAGCAAACTGAGGTCTCTGTATACCAACCCCCAGACCTTGTTTAACACTGTTGAATGTTGGGAAGTGACTGGATCATGTTAACACCTATGGCCTATTTAAATTAATACAACAGGCCCTGATCTTGGGTGGGGCCTGTGGGCTATCGTAATATCAACAGTAGTAGCCAATTGCAACTCCTATGGAGCCACAATCATTTGCTGGATGGCAAGTGCCATGCATCTCTCTGGTATTCTGTAATTAATTCAGCATAAGAAAATAGTCGCACCCAGTGTGCATCTCCCCTTTTCCACCTCAAGTGCACCAATAAAGCCCCAGAACAAAACACAGATGCAAAAAAGGAATATAATACAATATGATCACTTTCCCCTGTACACTTTGCTGCTCCTCCCCCATAAAAACCAATCTAAAGATAGGCACACACATTAAATGAACATCACAATCATATCAAACACACCTGCGCTTGGAATTAAAAACAATAGTGGCATTTGGGTCCTTACATTTCCATAGCTCTCGGCAGGATCCCAAACTGCTATAACTCGCCCAACACCATAGCGCAGCCCCCTCTGAACTGGAAAGCAGCAGCAGCAAAGCTGCTCCAATTTAAACGAATAATTATCTCCCATTTTCAAGAACACTAATAATAATAATCATGCTTAGCCCTACATAGCACTTTCACAGGGTCCACTCACAGCACTTCCTGCTGGCCATCCTGGGGATTAGCTCTGCTAGGTGCTGCCTTCCTCTGGTGGTGCTCTTACCCATCATCCTTTCTCACCCCATGGGCCACTGGCACTCCAGGCTCCTCTTCACGACTCGGTCCTCTGGCCAGGTCACTATGTGGTTTCCCCTTCCACAGGGGAAAACAAAGTCCTTCCAGAGCAAACTGTCCCAGACAGCCCACTGTCCTCTGCCACATCCCCATTGGCTGGTACGAGAATCCAGGCACACCCTCTAACCCAGGTTCCAGCTCAGGGACCTCTAATCAACAGCCAAGCTCTGCACTCCTATTTCTTACTGCTGTTCCCCCGAGCCTTCTTCTCTGTCCCCAGCTGACCAGCCTCCCAGGGAATGACTACAGCCTACTTCCCTGGGGGCCTCCAGCTGGTCTCAGCTACTGAGATTAATACTGGCCCCTCCTGTTCCTGTCTAGCTGAGCCCACTTCCAATTAGCGGCCCCTTCACAGCCTAAATCTCTTTCCTGCTCAATTGGGCCCACCTGGCCTAATTCAAGCCTCTCAGGTCCAGTATGGAGAATACACTCCCCACCACCCAAGCACTGTTCAGCTGGATCTTAAAGCACGTTGTCAGTAGTAATATGTCTGTAGTGTCTACGACCAGGACCAGGACCCCTTTGTTCCAGGCACTGTACAAACACAGACCAAAGCCCCTGCAAATGTCTGGATTATTATCCCCATAATACCAAATGGAGAAATAACTTACCCAGCATCACAGAGCTGGTCAATGATAAAGCCAAGAACTGAACCCAGGCTCATACACCACTGTGCTCCCCACTAGCCCATGCTGCCTATCATGCAGCCTGTTCTACCAGGTGTCAACCACCAGGGAGCACTCTGACCCAGCACTAGCATGGCACCTGAGTTGCACTGTTGACCTTGAAGGCTATATCTGGGAGTGAGCCCAGGTAGACAGACTTGTGGTAGTAGGGATCATGCTCGGATGCTACGAACAGCCATGTGGACATTGCAGCATCAGCAGAGGCTCAGGCTAGCCACCCAAGCTCAAACCCACCTGGCCCCCTGGATCCCAGCTTGGCTGGACAGCCTGAGCCTTCCTCATTGCCAGCGCATCCACAGAGCAAGTCTGTTTAGCCAGGCTGGGAGGCTCACTCCAAGCTGCAGCGTAGGCGTACCCAAAAGGATATATTAATCTCCCATCCTTCTTGCAGTGGGATTTTTGTTTTGCTTTTACACCCAGTAATAAGAGCAGAGCAAATAAATGAGTTTTGGAAGGGGGGCGGGGAGGGAAGGAGCACCGAGGTTCCCAATCGATTAATGTAATGAACTAATGCCCTCCAAACACTATTTATTTAAACCCCCAGCCCTGCCAATCCACTGCAGAATTACCTTAGCCATTATTCCATACGACTCCGCTGTTGATGAGGTATTGAAAGAATCTTGGTGCGGATAATACCCCTTTAAAATCTTATTTTCAAAATGACTTGCATTCATATTGCAGGTTGTACTGACATTGGCTTTGGGTTTCTGTGCTCCGTATGACATCTGAATTAATCAAAGCCCAGCAACTGACTCTCTGATTTGCTCAGCATAACGCTGCAGCAGGCTGCCGGGAGGACGAAGCTCTGGTGCTCGGCGGGTGTGGATCATCTGAGCTTGTGTCCTGCTTCCTGCACCTTTGTCCCCCGGGGAAATTGGATGCGGGCCCCTCAGCAGCGATTGTATTCTCAGCCCCTCGGGGATAAGAGGGGGGGATAGAATGCACTGCTCAGTAGTGCTCCCTGGCTGCACAGATGAGGTCTGAACCAGCCCTCTATGCCTAGAAGCAACACTGTCTGTCTTGTCTATTTTATCAGCAACCTCTTGGAGCCAGGGGTTCTCACTATGGGCATGTACAGCGCCTGATGCAATGAGGCCCTGATCTCAGTGAGAGCCTCTAATTGCTACTGTAATAGAGGCCTTAAATAAACAGTAGGAAGAAACGAAAGCACTGTGGGAACGTGCAACGCCACCCACTTGGAACATAAAGGATGAATGGGTAGCAGCATGTCAGCTTGGTGCCCTGGAAAACTCTCCTGCCCAATGGGGTCAATGCTGTCATGGGCAGGACTGCATCAAGTCCTCTAAAGCTAACACTGAGCAGCAAGGGATGTGTCTGCTAGCATTCCTTTATGGAAACATCACACAGAATTGACAGCCTCTCACGTTACCCATTCTGTTTAACAGGCTGTCCTCAATTGTATTTAGCTCAGACACGCCGCTTCCTTCCCCAGCCCTGAAGAAGAGTTCTGTGTAGATATTACTTCACCCACCTTGTCTCTCTCATATAGGACTGAATCAAAAATGACGGAAGCTTTTTTTTTCTTTACCAAGCTGTGGAATGGACCAGGGGATGCTACCCCTGCTAAGGACTTCAATCAGATGGTTCCAAAAACCTGGAGCAGAAAGGAGATCCATCACTACTGCATTCTGTAGGCTTCTGAAGGTGTTTGTAGAGGCCTGAGCTGGTTCCATCCCTGTCAAGTCCACAGGACTTTCCCATTCAGCTTCCACATGCGGTGGTCCCATGGAAGGGAGTGGGGTTCTTGCCCGTCATTCAAGAGCGGGATGTGGCCCCCAAACCATTAATGCTCAGCAGTGGAGTCTCCAGGGGAATAGCATGGACAGGAGTTGCAGCTGATTCGGGCTAGTTCTGTTAATCACCCTGGTGAACATTTCCTTGGACATTGCAGGGGGGAGGGGATGGAATAAAAGACACCAGTAACTTCCCCAGCTGCTACCCCTCCCTGCTGCTGAGCCAGCTCCGAACACCTGTTCGCTATGTGTCCTCAGACCCAACTCGCCCCTCACCACATCCCATCCATGTAGGTCTGGCTAGCTGCCAAACCTAAATGGAGCCACACCAAAAACACACTGGGACATGCAAGCCCCTTGTCAGTACCTGAGATCAACTTGTCTGTTCCCCAACCATCACTCAGAACCATCACTCTCAGCAGCTGAACCCACTTTGAACCCCCCAAAACACTCCAAAACCAACTCAGGTGCTGAAGCCACTATCCTCCCCCATCCATAACAAGCAACCCCCTCAGTGAGCAGAGGAACAAGATTCCCCCCTGCAATCACAGCCCATGGCACCCACATGCTGTCCCCGTCATGGGCTTGCCCGGTCCTAGCTGCTGAATCCACCTTCCGCCCCCCACAACTATCCAGTCTACCCCAAACTCTAGTATGCACTCAGCCCCACCCTTAATCCTCCACTCCAAGGTGTGTGTGGACCCAGCCTCTACTCTGGAGGAAGAATCTTCACCCCACAAATCTGACTTCCACCATGGCTAGTCTATGCATCGTTCAGCTCATCTGCTGGAACTTCAGGAATCCCAGAAGACCTAACCCCCTGGTGCATCCACTAGAAAGATACAGGAAATACCCATCTCCTGTCCAAATGTGCATTTAAATGGCCAGATCCTGCTGTCTGATCCACCAGTGTTTATCCAGAGTAAATGGATTTACACTAGAGGCACACAGGCCTGGATCTGCTTGGTGCTAAGTGTGCTTGGGTGAAATTTTGTCACCAAAAAAATGCAGAATCAGGTTGGCTGAAACATTTTGCAAAATATGTATCAAATTTGCCAAATGGGGTTAGTCAAAAACAAACAAACTTCCGAGAAAGTTATTTCTTTTGACTTTCTGAAATGAACATTTTGGGCTTTTTGATGTGGACTTCCTTTCAACTTCAGTCAAATATATATATATATATGTTTTTTTAAAACCCCTAAAAAGGGAAATGAAATGTTCTGTTCCATCTGAACCAAAACGTGTTTTATTTTTGCTGTTCTCCCCAGCAATCTGAAAAGGTTTTCCTTTGGGTTGACCCAAAACAATTTTTTTTTTAAATTGTTTGGTTTGGCCACTAGACTGAAAAATTGGTTATTTGGACAGCTCTACCCAGTGGCTTGACTTGGAGGAGTTGGCACTCACATGAGACAATGTAACACCTCAGAGATCCTGACTCTCGTAGGCTAGCCACTTGTCCTCTCTACCAATATATTTAATGCCCAAAAGGGACCATTGTGAGCATCCAGTCTGACCTGCATAACACAGCCCATAGGGCCTCCATGAATTAATTCCTCATTCAAGCCCCACAACTATGGTTGAATGAATGTAGAACTTTTAGAGATTGTATTAGCCTCCATCAAACCTAGAGGTGGCTCTTCATGGTCAAGGTATGAGGCACACAGGCCAGCCTTGCACAGCTCCTTCCCATGTGATCCCCTATGCTGGGGCATAAGCAGAAGTTGTCTGTTTTCAGGGCTTTCACATTAGTCCAGCACCTTTCTCCAGCATTCAATTCACTCCAAAATAAAAGACACTTTACACCGGTGGAAAGAGTTATACAAGCAAGGCGAAGACTTGGATTTATTTGAACTCCCTTTCCAGCTTTACTGAGCAAATGAATTGCAGGATCACAGCACCGGTGGATATGAAACTTAATTGGGTTGCATGGTTCCCAGCAAGGACACAATCACTGTCACATACCAGCTCCGAAGAAAACCTTGACACCTGTGAAATAGGGTGATTTATGAACCATATGAAACTATCACTGTATGTAATAAACCCAATACAGCCCCAATTTGAACTTTATTTGGCTGTATTTTAGAACCTCACTGACATTCAGTATAATGTAGTTCATTGAAACCACCATGTTAGAATCCTTGATATCCTACATTTACGGGTGTTGGCCCTTTAAAATTCCTCTGTGGCTGAAAGGGAGCTCAGTCTTATTCAGTGGAATTTATTCTGTAGGGTAGGAGAAAATTTTTTAAGTTCAGGATCTAGAATAAACCCTATAGACTGTCTTACGTAAGGCAGGCCTTTATTTTTAGTTAAGGTCTTTTTCCACCCCTCACCCTCCCACTTGCAATTTCAGACAATGACATTTTTCTTTATGGAAGTTCCTCTGCCAATAAAAATGACCCGGGTTATGCTCTGTGCCAAGTTGCTGCTGGACACAGCAATGTGATAAGGGTGAAGGGGCATCAGGGAGCTTGTTATGACTCCCGAGGGGGCTGCTGCAACTTAAAACAGCTGGCAAAGGTGCCCAAAGGACCACACGCCAGCTGGGGTTAGCCAGAACACAGCATGCTTTGGACACCTCCCTGCCCACTAGCAGCTTTCTCATGCCAGGGGAGATCTCAGCTGGTCAGATCTGGCTGCTTTTGGGTCCCCTTTTCCGTTAGAGTGGTGTAAAAGGTCAAACACACCAGTGAATCCACTTGATTTCTCTAAAGGAAAACTGCTGTGATTATTAAATATGTTCCTGAAAGCTGGAGATCTGTTACCTGCCGTAAGTCCCGCTGCCAGTTCTGGAGTGATCCTTAGTTGCTGAGACTTCCATGAATCTGTCCTCTCCCGCTTCTCCAACCTCTCTAATCAGTCCACTGGCGGATACTCCTTATCTCCTGCCAACTTTTAGTGGGGGTGCCACAGGACTCTTGGTCCCTGTGACCCTAAGAGCTCCTCAGTGCCAACTGGGCAAAGGTTCACTGTCCTATCAGACCTGATAAACTTATTACACCTAACTCATTGCTGTCATGGTATTTGTCTATAAAGAATGTTGTGTGAGCTAGCAAATGAAAATTTATACTGGTTATCAAGATGCTGTATGCATGTACTAGGGATATATTTAAACTATGTAACCAGGCAGGATTGATAAACAAGTTTGTCACAGATAAAGGAATGTTGATTTACCTGTCTGCCTAGAGCTCTGTGGTTTGCACAGTAGTTGTAGCCTTGTTGATCCCAGGTTAGTAGAGAGGCAAGGCAGGTGGTAATATCTTTTATTGGACCAACTTCTGTTGATGAAAGAGACAAGCTTTTGAGCTACACAGAGCTCTTCTTCTGGCCTGGAAAAGGTATTAGGGTATCACAGCTAAATGCAAGGTGGAACAGGTAGTTTAGCGTAAGAAACTAACACATATTGTAAGAGACCATTCAAGGTGAAGCGGCCCATTAACAGCTCTGCAGTCACGGGACAAAAAAGGGGGTCAGTGAGTTACAGATCGCTGTAATAAGCCATAAATCCAGTCTACGACCATGATTTGTAGTGTCTAGCAAAGTTATGAATTTAAGCTCTCAGGCTCATCTTTGGAAGGTGTTGTGCGGGTTTCCTTTGAGGACAAGGACTGAGAGGACTCAGATATGGAATGGACACTCTGTGAAAATTGTTCACCCACAGGTGATACGGTGATTTCGTCTTTCCAGCCTAGATCTCTGATGTAAATTCAGCAGGATAAGCCAAATACAATGGGAGCTCATTTGCCTCTGAGGTAAACAGGAAGGCCACGTTAAGAGGAGGATGAGAAAGCAGCCTGATGTCAGCACGCAGGAGCACAGAGCAGCGGGGAAGAAGGATCTTATTGGGGATACACTTCAGAAGCATGTATTTCAAAGGTTTCCTGGACTATACAAAAAAGGGAAAAGAAACCCTTTGTTATTCAAAGGGAGCAAAAAGGACAGTACTTTTTGCATCCATGCATGCTGGATCCTGGCCTTGGGTGCTGGTGATGCTGAGAGGTTGCTTTCAGTGAGAAAGTTACCTTAGCTAAAGATTTTAGCCTGCTAAAAGTTATGATTAGGCTCTTAGAAGCACATTGCACTTTTATTTTATTTGTAATATCACTGTTTCCATTATTCTTACTCAATCCGCACTGGAATCTATGGCTCTCTGTTCTTTCTTAATAAACTGATTCTCCTTTAACTATAAAGTCATCTTAGTGCTGTGATATTAAATAGACTGTGCCTTCCCGCTTGAATCAAGCGAGCTGCTATGTATGCTGTCTCTTTGGCGGCAATGGACTTGGCGATTACTGATTGTCCAGTGATGGGGGGAGCAGGGGGAGGCTCCTGGGAAGTTTGGGAACCAAGTGTTAACCTTCAAGACAAAATAACTATTAGCGGAGTCCTGAGAAGTTTGTCTGGGGTGGCTAACAGACTGGGGGACAGGGAGTTGTCACTCAGATTATCACCAGCAAGTATCTCTCCCACTGAGGCAGGAGGGTAACACAGTGACCTATGTTTCTGGATGCCCCAAGAAAGTGTCACAGTCCCCTTCTCTTCTCCCTCTACACCTAATCTCATCTGCAAACACAAATTCTACCCCCAGCTTTATACTGATGACTCACCAGATGTAGCTCTCTATCCCAGACCTGTCTCCTTCTGCCCAAATTAAAATCTCAGCCTGTCTCTCTGACAGCTGCTCATGGATGTCTAGCTATCAGTTCAAGTTCAACATGGCTAAAAGAGAGTTCTTGGTCTTCCCTCACCTCTGCCTCCCTTCTCTATTACTGTGGACAGCACCACCATCGTGCCTGCCACTCAGGCCCATCACTGGGGCATCATCTTCAACTCAGACCTCTTGCCAGATCCTCACATCCTTGCCAATTATTTCTGTCTCAATCTTGACAATTATTTCTGCATCACGCCTCTAAGATACAGCCTAAATTCAGTTCCTGCTAGGATGAGAATTTGGTGAGATGACTCAGGTACGTTCTTGGCATAATCTCGTTTATTTACAAATCATGCACAAATTCCTGGCTCCCTGGACATGGCAGAAACAAACAGCAGGCAGCTTCCATGCTCTAAGCCTGCCTGTCCAGCAAGCTCTGTGCCAACCAGCAGACACACCATTGTAGATATGCCACCGTCTACCTATAGGCAGCCTGGACAGCTGCCCAGAGGGCAACAGATTTCTGAGGGTCTGGGTAGCAGATTTTGATATTTTCCCCAGTGCCCCATGGGCTGAAGAGGATGAGGCTGATGGGGCTGCCATGAAGAAGGGAGTAGCTGCCAGTTGATGGGGGTCGGGGGGCAAGAAGCAGGAAACGGCCCCTTGCAGGGCTTCTGAGGAAGTGCATCTGCCCCCTCCCCAAATGCTCCCTGCCCCTGGTGTGGGTATGATGACAGCTGCAGCTCAGGTGCTGAGCAGCTCAGAACTGCTCCTGGTGTCACTGCCACACCGGCAGGACTTTGGCCACAAGCACAGTGACCAGCCTGGCTCCATGCTGGTGCCCAGCAGTCCCCTGCCACTGGACACCCGTCTGCCTGGGCAGCCCTGGCCCCGACTCAGGCCACTGCCCTCGACTCACGCTGTGGCCACCACTTCAACAGGGAGGAGCTCATCAGGAAAGGTGCAGGGGGTAGCCCAGTGGGTCAGCTTACCTCTCTTATAGTCACTTCTTTGCATAATATTCGGCTTTATTATGCTTAGTAGGAATGCAAGGCACCTGCAGGCTTGTATCCTGTAAGACATTGGCTTCAGCAGTTAGCATGAGGCTTGAGGCCTACGAACTTTGGCACAGACAAACTTAGGTAACTCATAAGGTTTGGGGAACTGGAAGTAGAGTGCTGAAGGGAATTTGGTTCATAATGAGATCAGCCAACCACAGAACATGGACTGACACCAGCTTCTGGAAGGTTTTGCAAGGAAAATCCAAGAGTGCCATGGCAATGAATTGACGTAAATGATAATGGGGTGAAATCATAAATACATTAACCTATAGAAGGACACCTTAACATTGGTAAGGGGAGGCAATACAAATAAGGAAGAGGGGAGAAACCCCTACTGAATATCATTAGAAATGGTAATGTCAGCGTAACATATTATAGAAGTGGCATCCCAGGGCAGTAGCAGAGAGCGAGAGATGTAGTCCTTGAGAGGGGCCAGAAAGATGGCCACTGACGAAGATGAGGAAGTTGACATTTCAGGTTGTTCTGCAAGGAATGATGGGAGTATGGCTGTTCAGATGTACGTTGTCATCTCTATCTATTCTACTGAGTTGGAGTGTGTGTGACTTTGCTAAATGTATGAATAAATTATTTATTTGTAACTATAAAAGAGTTCCTATAGTGTGAGTGTTGCACTTGTTCACATCGGGGTTCCCAATTATATTGTAATTTTAATAATACTGGGCCTACTCTTGGGACAAGAACCTGTCAACCCTCAAAGTGATAACTGGCAATTTGTATTCAGAATCTATAGATCAGGCTACAGTGGACTGGGAGTGCATGGGTGGGACCCAGTCAGGGGGTGTGGGCTGGGCTGGGGGTGCAGAGTGTAATAGGCTAGGCGGGACTGCAGGCTGGGATGGGCTGGTGCAGAATGCTGAGGGCCAGGTGGAGTATGCAGGTTGAGGGTGTGGATTGTGGGGGGCATGGTTTTTGTGGCTGAGAGTAACAGCTCTGTGAGAAGGAGTGTGGGGGGGTCACAAATCAATCCTGGGGGATGGATTATGGGGGTGGATGGGGATGGGCTGGTGCAGAATGCTGAGGGCCTGGTGGAGTGTGCAGGTTGAGGATGTGGATTGTGGGGGGCATGGCTTTTTGTGGCTGAGAGTAACAGCTCTGTGAGAAGGATTGTGGGGGATCGCAAATCAATCCTGGGGGTTGGATTATGGGGGTGGATGGGGATAAGGTAAACATCACAAATTTTTAGATTTTAGGATCAGGAAGAGGGTCCCTACCCTATTGTTGCACCAGGGCCCTCTGAGGCTTGCTGTGCCCCTGTTCTGGGTCCCAAAAGCTCTGACTCTCTGCTTCCTTCCAGGGTCACTCTCAGAGCTGCAACTGCTGCCTTCCTGCCCTCAACACACCCACCCTGCAATTGAGACCCCCACCTTGCAATCAAGAAAACCCCTGGTTCCACACGACTCCGGGCTCCCTCCATTATCCACAGCTATCAGTACTACACAAAAGGACTTGGTTGCTCCTTCTGGGCCTTCAATTCAGAACGAAACCCAAACATTTAGAAATTCTCTGTAAAAGCCAGCCTGGTTGGCAGCCCCAGGCCATGGCCTCCAACATGCTCTGGGCCACCCAGCAGCCCACCAGGCGGGCTGCCAAGGAGCGTGGTGAGCTGGCAGGAAACCGAGTAGGTTCCCATTGGAAGCCTTCGTGCCAGGCCGGTTTCAAATGTTGCTTGGTTGCTGGAGGGACACCATTGAAGCCAAACCGTCTCCATGGATCATTTTGATGCTGAGGGATCAGCAAACTCCAACAAGAAACTTTTTGTCAGACTTTTTTCCAACCAGTTCTACTGGGCACGTCCGTTGGCTTTAAGGAGGTCGGCAATTATCATTGGATCTAAGCCCCCATCTCTTCCTCTTCCCTTCCTTCAGAATCACAACAGGGGCCGGTCAGTGATTTTTGTGACCTGACCAAATCTCCAGCAGACTGAGAACAGCAGGCTCATTTCACATAGGCCACCCTGGTGAACTTTCCGTCACTGCTACTCTGGGTTGGAGTTCAAACTGTGCTCTGAGATACAAAAAGGTCTCGCAGCTCTGCTTGTCTCCTGAGCTAGGCAGAATTCTATGACCTAACCTACATTCCACAGTCAAATCCACAGCTGCTGCTTTGATTTTTAATTATTCTTCATTATATTTAAAGCAATTTGGGAAAAAGAAAGTATATTGCAATTTACTTTGCTTTGTAATTAGAGCCAGTGATTAGAGAATCTTTTGCAGCATGATGGAGTTTTCCTTGAGAAAGAAAAAATATATATACATCGAAAGAGAGGAATAAAAAGGGGAAGCTAAATGAGCTGAAAGACTAGAATTAAACAGATTATGTCTCATCGCTTCCAAATGGAAGGGAAAGTTACAGCATATCAGAGCTGCTGAATCTGCCGCTAAACAGGAAAGGAAGCAATCTCCTGTCATGTTAACGGCCTGTTATAAAAGTAACATCCCCTCCCTTCGACATTAAAAATGATGGAAGTGGGTGCGCTGGAGTTTGCTTTCCCTAAATCATCCTGAAACATCGTCACTAAATTGTCATGTGCCATGGAAACCATGCAAGTGGCGCAAAAGTGTCAGGCGAGAGAATGCAAGACTCCCGGTGGACAACGCCCATGAAGCGTGCACAGATCTAGCTGGCAAGGACGGCTCTCTGGAGAGAAAGGGAACTGGTCGGTTTGCTCATATTGGAAGCTTTTGTGTTCCTTCCTAAATGACTATTATCTTGCTCCCTTCCTGTCGCCCTTGCCAGTTGCTCGATTTGCACAGATCGCGGCTCCATATGATAATGTCTTGGTTACAGCAACAGCTTGCCTCTGTCCTTGGCAACAGGCTGTCTCTGAACAACACCCCGCCCTCTCGAAACCACGTCACCTTTTATTGGGATCGTTTGTATTTCAGTTCCACCTGGGTGACGTGTTTTGGCCGAATCATTTATTTAATGAAAAATGCCATTTCTGTTGACCCGAAACTATTCACAAATTTGACACGAATTCGCTGAATAGCTGCAGCCAGGAAAATAATGTTCAGGCTCGATTAGCGAAAAAGCTGGAGGAGGGTGGTGGTGAGGGCTGGGATGTGGGAGACCCAGTTTGGACTCCCTGTTCGAGAGCAGGCATTTGAATGGAGATGAGATGAGTGCCCTAAACGTCAGGCCACAGGCTATTCGGGGGTGGGCTTCTCAATCTCCCTGTTGATGCTGTTCTACTTTGTATTCATAATTAAACAGTCTTTGGAGTGGGCCCTTGAACTTCGATCTGCTGCCTCCTGGATGAGTGCCCGTCCCACCAGGCGATAAAGTCACTCTCACACTCCTCTGATCCGGCCCAACGATTATTCAACTGTTTTAACAGGAAAACTGGAGCAAGCCAAACCCTTGAATCTAGCAATTCGGGCACTCACCGGGGAAAACTGGGATCAAATCCCTGCTCTCCGGTGAGGAGTCGAACCTGTGCCTTCTACATCCAGCCAAGCTAGAAGGGGGGCTCCCTCTCTGCTGAGTCTGGCCCTTTAAATATGCCTCCAAAACAAAATGTTTCTGTTTGTTCAACCCAACATGGATTAATTTTATTTGCAATTTTTGTGGGAAATTTCAGATTCAGTTCAACTGGTTGGGTTTTTTTTTTTTTTTTTTTTGGTTTATGTTTTGCAAATGCCAGCGAACCTGCCCAGCTCGAACTCTAGTAGCACCTACAAGTCCTCAGCCAAAATCACAGCCCCACTGTGCTATATGCTGCCTGGACACAAAGTAACAGAAAGTCCCGACTCTGAAGAGTGTACAGTGAAGGGTCTCAGACCAGACCCCTGTTGCATGCCCATTTCAGGGGAACAAGGAACCTCCTTTATCTCTCTGCGGGCTATCCACATGTCTGCGGGAGCTGGTGAATACAATTTCTCCCCATCTGTGTATTGTCCCTTTCTGATTCATCTGTATGTGGAATATCACGTCGAATAACTCTTGCCGCTGACATGGCTTCATCTCCTAGCTTTAAAACTAATCAGGAGGGGGGTAGGGTGGGGATAATGAAACAGCTGTAGAATTGGCTTAATCCAATTAAACTGTAATATATAACCCCCCCCCCCAAAAAAGAGGAAGAAGAGCGAGTAGTTTGTAGAACTGGTTTAGATTGGCTGGCTCCTTAGTATTTTTTCCATGTCTTCTTCTGTTCTTAACAGAAATGGACCAATTTTTGCATTGCTTTTGAGCCATCGCTTTGATTTCTTTGATAAAAGCTATGTTTGTTCCTGCCCATTTAAAGGCCACAACTAATTGGATAATGGAGCCTACAGGCTACACTGTTTCCCCCGTTATGTCATTGCTGGAGGTTTTATTCCAGCTGTTTATGCAGAGTGCGTGTGTATGTATATATCCGCTGAGAAATGGAACCAGGAATGGTTCTGCTGCAGCCTCCGGGCCAGATTATGACCTCAGCTACCAGGCTGCAAATCCAAAGTAACTCAGTTCAAATCAAAGGAATTATTCTGGATTAGCACCATGTGACTAAAATCTAAATCTGGCCCATGGATCTATTTTGGTCCAGAAAGAAGCCAAATCATATCATGCTCAGATAGAGCCTCAGTTTTAAAGGCCATGGTGCTGTGATGCCTTCCAGTGCAGGGGCCCTGACACATGTCGAGCCAGTAACATGAAAGTACAGCTCCTCAGTAAAATGAAGCGAGGGACATTAACCTGGAGGCAGCTGTGTCTCTGGGGCTGCCATGAGCCCTGCCCAGCTCAAAGATATGAGAAAATACAATCCTTGTAAAATAAATGTACCTTCATTCCAATTCTGTGTGCCCGTTGTTGATTTAACAGGACACATTCAGAAAGGGGAAGCAGCTCCAGTTAGAGCGTGTTGGGGATTTTTGGACTAAATATTTTTTTCATCGAAAAACACAAACTCCTTGAAATAAAACTGTTCATGGGGAAAGGGGCGGCTTTGCTAAATTGTAGTAGTCGAAAAAAATGTTCTAAAAAGGGCAAATCGTCCAAATGTCCTGTTTCGACTGTCACAGTTCAGGGAGACTGCCCCGTGTTCCCCCTCTGTGGTTCAGCAGGGGCACCCACTTTCTCCTCAGCCATCACATCTCTTGGGCCGAGACCCATGTCTCTCTCCCTCCTCGCTGGGGTTTTTCCAGGCTGTACAGTTTTCTGCCTACTCTGTGAATGCCAGAGCAAGTCAGACTGCCTAAGCAGGCCTGCTTGGCTTTCTCCTCAGAGGCTGTAAACAGCATAACTGCCCACAGGGATATGTTACTCCATAGCCCTTTTTTTAGCAAGCACATTTATTCTTAAGGTGAAAACATTATAGAGAAAACATTTTAAAAGAACCTACATGCCTGCTAATAAGCTTACCCATAGATCACCCCAACTCCAACAAGCACTCTGGTAGGAGTCAGGCCTTCAAACTCCACCAAGGGGGGTTTCTACAGTTACAAGTCCATAACACCTTTTATCCTCAGAACTGGAACACCCATGAATGTGTGAGTCACTCCTGTAGATAGCTTGGGTCTCCGGTCTTGTCCTCACAGTGGGGGCAGTTGACAAAGTTTCCCTCCTCATGGTGAAGCTTCGAAAGGCAGTGTTCTTGCATAACTTGAAGGGGTACATTTGATCACAGCGCCCACTAGAGATTTCCTGGGAAACCCATTGTGACTTTAAACCCCATATTCTTCATCGAAATATGGTTATGATATGAATATGGCATAACTAAGATATACTTTATACAAGATGGCTCATGTAAGTTATCATTGGAAAGGTTAAGATTTAATGAATGCAATTATCCAATTTGTATGCACACATCATTTCTATATCTAAAGTTAGGAAAATTGACTATGTAACAATTGCAACTGTGTGTGTATTTGGGAGACATCCACCAGACAACTGGCCATCACAGCCTTGATGGGCCATTAGGAAGAAACAATAAGACTGTGAAGATGCTAATCTCTCTCCTTCCTGAGAGGCATCCTGGGTCGTAGCTGACACACTACCAGGTCAGGTGGTCCTGTCACCTGATATAAAATACCACCTTGATCACTGCTGGTACTTTTCCTCTGTAGGGGCATGGGGATCAAACAAAAGTTTCCCACCTTAGGTAAATCCTTTTTAAGGCTGGGGAGGAGGTCAATTTCATCTCTCCTCCATTGCCTACACAAGAAGTAAGTCTGCTGAAAACACCTGAGGGGAAAGGCAGCGGTGAGTCCAGACTGAGACAGGGGTCCAGTCTGTAAAAAGAGATAACTGGAACTCTAAGCTACAGAAACTCTGCATCCTGCCTAATTCAACATTTAGGGTGAGAAATTACATTTTGTAACTTGTTTCTTTAGTTAATCAAGCTTAGTTGTGTGTATGGTTCTATTTGCTTAGTAATCTGCTTTGTTCTGTTTGCTATCCCTTATCACTTAAAGTTAAAATCGGTCTTTTGTAGTTAATAAACTTATTTTTTGTTTATAACATAACCCAGTTTGTGCAATCCAGATCTTGGGGGGTGGGGGCAGGCAAGAAACTGTGCATATCTGTCTTCACATAGAGGGAGAGGGTAAATTTTTATGAGCTTGCGCTGTGCAGATTTTTCCATACAGCGCAAGACAATGTACCTTTGGGTCTGCATTCCAAGGGAGGTGGGCCCCTGAGTGCTGGGACAATTCCCTTAAGCTGAGTCTTCCCATAGCTGATCTGTGTTTGTGTCTTTCTTCAGATGGGTGTGGCCCTGCCTGTGTGTGCTAGAGGAGGCTTAAGAACCTGGTTCAGCAAGACAGGATAAAAGAGGGCCCAGGCTGGCAGAACAGACAGGCTCAGTGGTATCCTAGTACATCAGGTGGCACCTTAAAGGGGGGCAACCCATCACAAAAGGGGGGCAACCAGTCACACCCACTTACCTTTAAAAGTTCATTGTTGTCTATCCCATTGTTTCAGTCGTTTGAAGCTTGTAACAATTCCCATGGTTTACGTTTGCCATGTCTCCCCCCAGAGATGTCTGTACAATCCCACAATAATACATAAACATTTGCATTTTTAATACAATTAACTCCTAAGATACTTAAAGTTATTTCATTAAGGTTTAATTTAATTCAGCAAGGTTTGTGCAGGAAATTGCCACAGACAAAATGAACAGTTCTGCTGCTCTGCTTCTAAATGACTTCGTTTTGAAATGTGAGCTAATTAGAGTAAAAAGAAGTAATCAAAATCCCAACACAACATTTCAAAATAATCAAAACAAAACATTTTGACTGACCAAAACCAATTTCTGGAGGGGTTTTGCTTTGTGAATATTTCGTCAAGGTTTTGACTTTTTGTCACACATCAAAACGGGAAATTTGTGTTGAGATCTCTAAAATGTTCTGGGAAACCGTTTTATTTCCTGCTGAGCGTTAGTTTCAGTGCCCTGGACTGTACAATAGGTATATGCACAATCCAGCAGGGGGCTGGAAATCCAGCAGCCACTGCCTAGCACTGAGGGACATTTGCAAAAGCTCTCACAGTGACTTGCGCATGCGCAGCTGAGGCTGGTGATGACGTCCCCCCCAAAACACCAGCATAGATCAGTCACTGAGTGCAAGTGAGCTCAAATGAACCCTTGTGCTATCTGTCTCCAGCATTTTATGGGGCCAGTCACTCTGGTAGGTAACTCAGGGTAGCACTAAACACAGAGAAGCACAAGAACAAACCCACAGCTGCCTAAATCTAGCAAGCCATGAACAAACTGATGGCTGGATAATTACATGCCTCATTTGCCATTCTAAATTGAGATGCAAAAGGCCAGGGGGTGAAGGTCTTTCTTAAAGGGTGAAAGTCACGCAACATGTGTCATTGGGATAGAAAATTTTCCCTAGATTTACTAAAAGGTTCCAGCTTTATAATAATCAGCACTGGACCTGTGACCTCATTTTGATAAGTTAAAATAATGATCATCTCCATTCATACTAAGAATTAAGCAGTTTTCTTCTGGGACTCGGGTATAGAAGCGCAATGATCTCTATAATGTAACTTATTTACGCTGAACACACCCCGATCCTCAGGTGGAGAATCCCACCGCACTTTCTATTCCTAGAACTCCTTTCACCTGGAGCAGAGATGGGCTCCAGGTAAGAAATCAGGATCTGGATTTCAAATAGCAGGAAGTGTCAGAAGAAGAGTTAGGTTTAGCCCATAGGTTAGATGTAAGGGCCCTTGGCAAAATCTAGGCCCGGATCTGGATTCCAACCACCCCCAAGGTTCAGAGGCTTTTATTTATTTTATTATTTATTTTTACTTGTATTACTGCAGCACCCAGGGACTCCAGTATGGGCCAGGATCCCATTGTGCTAAGCACTGCACAAACAGTGCAAAAAGACATTCCATGCTCCCAAAGAGCTTACAAGCAAGGTATAAGACAAGAATCAACAGATGGATACAGACGTACAGACTGTGGAGAACAAGAAACAATGAGGCAACATTATTCAGCATAACCAGCAGCGGTCTCAGTACACCAGCAACCTCACCATGTTATCTTCCAGGGTTTTGCTTCCCTCTAGTCTTGAGCTATATCAAAGGGAAGTTTTAGACACTAGGTGTAACATCCAGCTCCTTAGTCTGAGAGCCTAGCCAGCACTTAGGTACAAAAAAAGCCCCTTTCATGTTCCTAAGTACCAGTTTTAGAGTCAAAATTATGGATCAGGAAGTCCTGTTCAAATCCCCCCAACTTGAAAATTAGACACTAAGTCTACATGGCTCATTCTACCACCACGGAAATGCAGCCACTTCTAGGGTGGAACATGGCAGTTGTTCTGTGCCAAGCAACTGTGTGCAGTGTTTTCAGGAGTGGAAATAAAGAATAACGTCTGCATTAGACACTGCAGAGGAAACTCAGGAAGAGTGAGTGAAATCATCCACCTTGGAAAATTGCCAGAAAGAAGAGATTAAAACAACCATTAAGTACAGTGTTACAGAGGTAAATTGTACATTATTCTATCATTGGTGGAAGGTTTTCAGGCCATTTTATTTTCAGCCATGCAATCTTAATTATCCTGAAGTGATTATGGTGTGTTTCTCCATGGGCAGAGGGGCAAACTTTGGGTCTTGAGTGGATTAAGAAAGAAAGAAAGAACAGAAGTTAAGTCTTTCTACGAGAGCGCAGTGTGTGTGTATGGGTGGGTGCAGGTCCCTCTTCTGCAACACGTACCAGCAGCTCTGACGGCAAGGGAGCTGTGGAACCCTGCACAAGAGGGGAGCGCTTAGAGATTCAAAGGTGCAGTAGACAGAAAACAAATGTCAGATTTGCACGGACTACAGAATTGCACTGCCCGCGCCACTCTTCTCAGAGCAGGGAGTTGGGGAGGAATGGACCGTAGGGCCCAAACTGGCGTGTGTCAGGATTTCACCTGCGCTCTTAATTCTGCACAGAATTCCTCTCTGCACCTTAACTCTGAACTTTCCTCTCCTTTAATCAGCTGCTGTGCAAGACCAGTTTCAGCTGGAAAGCCAGGCCAGCCATCTGGAGGCCTGTCACTCCACTGAATGGCTAGCAGGAGACACAGCTTATTTGGCTTGGCTGGATCCTCCTGCCTGGAGGCCATGTGTCAAGTCCAGGCTCCTCATTCTTGCCCAGCCTCCGGGTCACAGTGCTCCGGTCTCTTTGCGAATCATGAGTGGGCGCAGATATGGGGCTCAATTCTGCTCTCAGCAATGCAGGAATGGTGTTAATCCAGCTAACCTAATGCCAGTGGTATTAATCCAGCGTAAAAACAGTGTGAGATCAGAATTAGGTCCCACAGTGTTTCCCACAACACAAAACCAAACTCTCCTCTCTGCTATTACTGGATTTTACTACAGTGATTTCCACTGCTGGAACCAGCGCTTCTCATCTGATGCACAAAACAAGCGCACTTCATCCATATTAAATGCCCCGACATTTTTTGTAACAGTAGTAGATCATTTGTTAATTGAAGCTCTTCATCCTTTGTCTACATGGAGATGTTACTCGGGCTGAGTGTAAATCAGCCTGTGAAGTTGAATGAGTAAAATAAATATTCAGTAATAGTAACCATAATTAATAATTACTTTGCATGTGTATCAAACCTTGCATCTAAGAATCACAAATCACTTTGCAAATATGAATTCTCTCCTTGTGGAGATAATAATACTTATCTGCCTGAGACAAGTATATTAGAGAGACAAGGTGGGTGAGGGAATGTCTTTTATTGGACCAACTTCTGTTGGGGAGAGAGACAAGCTTTTGAGCCACACAGAGCTCGTCTTCAGGTTGGGGAAAGGTACTCAGTGTCACAGCTAAATGGAAGGTGGGAGAGATACGTGGTTATATACTTACGCTAAACAATCTGTTTCTCCTTGCATTTTGGGAGTCCCTTTCCCAGCCCTGAAGAAGAGCTTGTCTCTCACAGCAACAGAAGTTGCTCCAGTAAAAGCTATCGCCTCCCTTGTCTATCTCATATCCTGGGACTGACACAGCTACAACTGCACGTGGTACAGGTATTGTACGTGTGGGTAAATATAGGTACAGTAATTTGAAGCTACGGTGCACCATCTAATTACGAGGCATTATTACTGATCCATCTGCACAAATGCCCTTGCGAATGAGGCCTGCTTGCACAGATGGGAAACACGAGGCACAGAAGGGCACAACTGTTTCGCCCAAGGAATGTCTGTATGGCTCAGGTTATCTCGTGCACCCATTACCGTAACATCGAAACCCAGGTCACGCCATAGCACCGGGGGGGATGTCTATGCTGTAACCCCGAGGTGCGACTGCATCTCGTGTTCAGTCGAGCGAGCCTGAACACCTCTGATTCCAGTACGGACAGACCCTAAGGTTAGGCCTGCACTACACAGCCTGTGTGGGCATAGCTATGGAGGAACTCCACTTCCTTGAACATGAGCTGCACCAAAAGACGCACTCTTCTATTAGCATAGCTGCATCTACCCTGGGGTTTTGTCGGCACCGTTATATCTCGGAAGTGGGGATGGGGGGGGCGGAGGGCTTTTTCACCCACCTGCCCAACACAGCTAGTCTGCTGTAAGTTTTAAGTGTATGTCAAGCCAAAGATCAACCTGGGAGCGAGCTAGGCAATTGAAGTCAGATCTTCTAAATGCTAGTCCAGTACCTTAGCCACCAGACTAGGTCTTTTCAGGGAAAACTTGCACCCAGTTCTGCCCTGACATACACGGGCACGTTCCCTGACAGCAGCCGCTGTTACCCTTGTTTAAAGCTTTGCAGGTCACCTTTAAGTCAGGACACCGATTTATTAAACAGCAGAGTCAGAAGGGGCTGGGGGGAAGCCTGAGGTCCATTGCACTCCTATTCTGGCATCTCTAGGACACAGGCATGCAGGGCCGGAAAGCCAACCTTCTCCCAAAACTAATGGCTCGTTATCTCCCATGTCTATAGCATCTTTTAGAAACTTCCCTCATTCCTTGGGGCCAACACTGCCCCTGAGTCTGAGCTGCAATTTGCAACACCTAGCCAGCAATTTGTTGACCTCAGCAGGCTAAGTTGGAGCTGGAGATTGATAAAGGCAGACAGCAAACCAAACCCTGTTAATTGGGACTCAGATGATCTATTCACTTTGCTCTCCCTGACTCTTTTTTTTTTTTGGGGGGGGGGAGGGGGAAAGCAGGAAGATTTTTTTTCCCCTAAAGATTTTTTTCATTAGTGAGTAAGAAAATATTTAGGTGCTGACATCTCCAGAGTAGCAGTGGATTTGCAATGTGCATTAGCTTGAAAGTTTATCCAGCCCTTAATAGGTCTGAAGAGGAATGGATGCACTTTGGCTAAACCAAGGAATCTGATTGCTACCTAAATAACTAATTCATCTTCCTAGCACATGGACGTCAAAGGATAGTAAAGAACAGCTACACCCAAGGTCGTGCCAATTAGTAGCAGAGGAGAGCTGTGATACAGGATAATTTTAGCTGTCCTATACATACAACCCTGAAGCCATAGGATTTCACCTATCCTCTGGGAGATTTTAGGTCTAGGTAATTTGAATGCCATTGGCTAACACTGAGTTCCTGTAAGACAGACTCTTCTTCTCGCAGGCAGGTGAGAAAGTTATGGTTCTACCCAGTGATGAGCTGCCAAAAGCTGAAGAACCGGTTCCTTCAGTCGCTCCGGATCTTCGGTGGCACTGAATGACCCACCGCTGAAGACTCGGAGCGAGTGAAGGACCCGCCGCCGAAGTGCCACCAAAGACCCGGAGCGCCGCCGGGTGAGTAAAAATTCAGAAGGGATTCTCAGGGGAGCCTCCCCAGCTGAGAGTTCAGGTGGGCCAGACAGGACAGAATTTGCCCACCCCTTTAACAACTGGTTCTAAACCGGCTTCAAAATTTAACAACTGGTTTGCGTGAACCGGCGTGAACCGGCTCCAGCTCACCACTGGTTCTACCACTCCATTATGGAAGCCCTCCATTCCACATTACAGCCGGTGCAGGGACAATAGGACAAATCCGAGAGCCTGAAGAAGCAGGATTTAAAAGTGATTTAGATGCCACAGTGAAGCATGAATTAGGAAAAACCCAAAATAGACTAGAGTCAATTAGATGCAAGTGCTTTGGGTTTAAAGACACAACAAAGGGCACAGGGACTGAAAATGCAGCAGGATCTAAAAGGGGCCTCCCTAAAAAAGCTTTTCTCATAAATTTTAAAGCCAAAAGGCACCACCATTAGATGGTCTAGTCTGACCTCCTGTAGAACACAGGCAGAGGATTTCATCCAGTTACTCCTGCATCGAGCCCAGTAATTTATGCTTGACTAAAGCATCTTCCACAAAGGCATCCAGTCTTCCTCTGAAGCCTTCACAAGAGGGAGAATCCACCACTTCCCTTGGGAGTTTGTTGTAATGGTTAATTTCCTTCACTTTGCCTTAACTCTAACTTGAACTTGACCCCGTCTGGATGGACCAGCCACTTGAAGGCAACATGATTCATCCTTTACAAGGTTGTTACCTTTTTAATACAAGTTTAAAGGCTGCTGAAATTGATGGAGCTGCCAAAGACCTGCCAGCATAGCACTTCACAAGTATTAGTTCAGTCCCACCCTTGATCATAGGACTAGGGACATGCCAAAGGAGCACACTGCAAAACCTGCTGCGTTGGAGGATTCACTGAGAGGATGTGCAATAGACCATGGTGACAAACAGCACAACTGAAAAAGCATTCAGGGTTGTGTTTATCCCGTTCTGGCAAGACACAGAGCTGAAGACAACTGTTTCCTCTGAGACAGAGGATCTAAGTAAGCCCAGGAGCACCCCGATCCAAACCACAACAGAACTCAGCAAGAACTCCAGAAGAAGTATGGTCTAGTCGCTAGGGCACTGGCTCAGGAGATCCGGGTTCTTCTCCCTGGTCTGCCACTGACCTGCTGTGCGATGGTGGGCAAGTCCCTCCACTTCTCTGTTCCACTGCTTCTCCCCGCACCCTTTGTCTACATAAATCAGAACTTCTTCAGGGCAGGGGCTGTCTTTCACCGTGCACTGGGGCACAACAGGGTGCCTATTCTGGAGAGACTAGTCTACCTTCTTCTGTGACACAAGTAAGAAAAACAGCCCATGGCCACTAGAACAGCCTCCCGTGGATTGTGCAAGAGTGTGACTGAAGCTCACAGTCACTTGCATTTATTCTCCTCTCTCTCCTCCCCCTGGAAGATTCACTACCCTTAATTAGATATATGTTTTAAAGCTCTGTCACCACTGCTCTCGTTTAATAAGTAATTAATCAATTCTGCAGAGCAGCTGCAGCTCGGCCGCTGCCAGCCACGCTAAAGCAGGACACCGTGATTAATTTTTTTTATTTGTTTGCCAGCAATACATTCTGGTGACTCCTAATATCATGACTCAGGGATATTTCAATGCACATTTTTGAGGCTCTGCTGTTTTGCCCCGCGGGTAGTGATCAGTTCTGGAGACAATGTGGTTCGCAGGGCGAAAAAGGCATTGATATGGTAGAAGTGCACTCAGAGAAACTCGACCAAAGAGCAGCAAACTGGCAGGAAATCAACTCACCTGCAAGAGCAGGTGAAAAGCAACCAACCTGCCTCTTGGTTCAGCTTGCAAACCATATTCAAGGGGCACAGCCCTGCTGTCTTACATTTTATCCTGTTCCACTACGAATCCCCAGCCCTGAATTCCAAGGCATAACACTCAGTGCCTGCTAAAAAGAAAATGCCCACTCCTGCAGGGTAGGAGGAATTTTAAGCATCCAAGTGAGAGTAGACTTTGCTCTCACACTGCTACGGTGAAAACCTGGATTAGATGCCTCCCGAACCTCCACCATCACTGCATCAAACACAATATGAACATTAATTCATTTAGCTTCTTCACACCCTGTATCATCATTCCTATTTAACAGCTGAGGGACCTGAAGCATAGAGAGGTTAAGTGACATGGCCCAGGTTACATGGAGGGTCTGTGGCAGAGATGTGAATTGAATCCAGATCTTTGGGTTCCCCATCCAGTGTCCTAATTGAAGGACCATCCTTTCTGGGTGGCCAGGCTCTTAGAGTAAGAAGACATCTTGCCTTGTTCTACAGCTGAGTTGGGAAAAATGCGGAAGAACCCTAGCAACAGCCAGTATTCCCTGGCGAATGAAGGACAGGAGAGGCACAGAGAGAAAGAGAGGAAGTAAGTGGTTGGAGATTGGGGCTGGGGGGCCACCTGTCTCTCAAGACACACAAGGAGAATCAGTGAAAGAGTCAGAGTAATAATAAATAGTTTTATTTATGCAACACAGGTGGGCACAGGACCTGCAGCTGTTTTAATTATTATTTCGAGGGGAGGGACTATTACCTGGTTGCATTTGTACAGATGATCTGTGTGTCTGCCGTGAGCTCTGGGAATAGAAGGTGTGATTAGCCTAGAAATACGGTGCTGATTTTTAACCATGAGGGTAATTAATGGTTGGAACAACCTACCAAGGGTCATGGTGGATTCTCGATCACCAGACGTTTTAAATTCAAATTGGAAGTTTTTCAAAAAAAGATCTGCTCTGGTTCAAATGGGATTTGATTCAGGGATGTCCTGTGGCCTCTGTTAAAGTAGGAGGTCAGACCAGATGATCACATTGGTCCTTTCTGACTTTACAATCGATAGCTCAAAAATCCAGGGTGTTGGCCTTTCCTTGCTGTCTCCCCGCTGCCAGAGCCTTTCACTGCCATGAAAGTGTGGAGCCTTTACCCACTGCCAGAGCCTTTCTCTGCCCTGGGGAAAGATGCCAGCAGAGGGGAGGCAGCAGACAAGATGGCAGCATAGATGCGGGAGACACAGCTTGGGTGTGCAGAGAACTGTGTAGGGTACATACCCCAGGGTTCAGGCATCTCTAGACTCACTTAAGCAGCACCTCCCTGTCTACAGGACTATTTATACCTGTACAAGGGGGGAGCGTGCAGCGTATGGCCTCTGCAAGTCACCGCAGGGAGTGTGCAGTGTAGATGTAGGCTACGTGTTATCAAGGTTGTTGTGGGCATCATGGTAAAGGAGAGTTTTAAGGGGGAATTTGACGGGGGACAATGAGCTGGTTCTGCAGCTGTTGACAGCAGGCGAGAACAATGAAGGAGCGACTTGGGAAATGTGACAGGTGGGTGATGAAAACTGGCATCCCTGGCAGGGCAGAGGCAGCCCACGGTGACGGGTGCGGTAAGCAGTGTAAAGCTTTCTGCCACTGGAGGTGAGTTTGGAAAGGCGCCCTGAAGGTCTTTGTCAGCAGTAAAAGCAGTAAATCTGTGGAGATTTTCAGTGCAGGAGGAGATGGCAGGGCACTCAGCATACTTTGCAGTGAGGGGGCAGTTAAACACCCGTGGCTGACCCCCGTGTCAGCTGGCTCAGGCTTGCATGGTCGGGCAAAGGGGCTGTAAAATGGCGGTGTTGATGTTCAGGCTGGGGCCAAGCTCTGGGACCCCACGAGCATAGGAAGCTCTTCCCAACTGGCCCCATAATCCCCCAGGGGCTCTGGAACTCAGCCATGTTGCCTGTTTCCAAAGAGCAGGTGTTCTTTATCAGTGACTCACACGCCACTGCGTCAGGCCATCAGCAAGGGGCCGGGGAGCCATAAAGCTTTCAGACCAGCGGCAAATGGGGGACAGGGGTGTTCTAAAACCGTTCACTCTGTTCATTGAGATCACTGCAAATGTGGTACCTTGACAAATGTTTGCAGAACAACGGGCAGGAGACATGGGCACAAATCTCATTACCTGTCAATGGGATCTCTATGTACCGTGTCTTAAGCACCTCTTTGGAAATGGACTTCTTTTATATTTCATACAGATAGCTCCTCTCTTTCTCTCTCCCTTTTTCTCCCTCCCCCTGCACACAGTAGAGGGCTCAGTTCCCTTGAACTGCATAAGAGCTAGTCATGAAAGATGAATGGATCTGAAGACTTCTGGGTAATGAAAGTGATTTTTCCCCTGTTGCAAGGGTGATGCATGATGCGGCACTGGTTCGGTACACTACATGTCAGGGATGAACAAACAGGGCTGAATAAAGGAAGAGCTGACCTGAACTTTCTCCCAAGGCTCAAATTCAACCACAAGTGTTTTCCTTCTTGAGATCAACAAAAGTTGGGTGAACTTTCACAAGCGAAAATAATAGCAAGTGCTTTGAGTGCTCATGTGGTTCGGTGGACAGGGAGTTCGGCTGGCAACCGAGACAGCAGCGTGTTTGTCCCAGTTCTCTCCTGGACATACTGCTTTCTTTTTCTCCACCCCTTTGTTTACTGCCTCTTAGTACGTGCTTGTACAGCACCTCGCACTATGGAGCTTGATTTCAGTTGGGGCCTCTATTATTATGCAAATAATAATAACGGTAGACTGCTGGGAAAACCCCTCTGAGCTTAAATAGTCCCTCAACCTTGTGCAGGCCCTGAGTACAAGGGGGAATTTCATTCTGTAAGCAGACAAACAGGCGCCTCAAGGGAAATGTGTAACTGAAGGATCAGAACAAGGAAGAAGGAACATAGCGGTTGTCATTAACAAGTCGGAATGTGAAGACAGTTATCACAGAGATACCTGTGCAAGTGTCACGTTCTCTCCTGATTTCACATAAGTGCTCATGGTGACGTCTCAGTGGCTAGTGTGTACTGCCCACCGCCGTGCGGCTGTGACCTTGGCTGGCCGGAAGGCACTACTGTAATAAATGTGATGAGTAATGCAAAATGAAATAAACCTTCCCACTGGAACGTTGACTTTGTGGGCTGTCTAGAAAACACAAAAGTCCATTTTGCCAAAAATGTTGCCATTGTGACATTTCTTTTCCCCTTCTGATGTGGAACGAAACTGAGATGTTTTGAAATGTTTCACAGAGAGAGAGAGAGAGAGGGAGAGGAACGACAGGCCCTGAGGTGAGCAAATAGCCTGGTCCCATCAAAGAGATGTGGCGTAGCTTGAAAAAGCCTAATGATCACGCCTCCGGGTGGGTCATTAGCAGCAGGGGTAGAATCGAAGACTTCTAGATCTAGACCCACCACCCTCTCTTGCCTCATCTAAAAGACTCATCTCTGTTAGCACCAAAGCTGTAGCATGCTCAGTAGCTGCCATGAGTGTCCCAGCCACTAGCGGGGGACACAGGAGCACACTAAGTAAGCGTAGGCAATCTATCTACTGATCGAACCATCTATCTGTCTACAAGCCGATCTATCTATCGCTCTGTCTCTCCGATATTCTAAACCAGCTGCTCGTGGACAGTGTAAATATGGAAATATTTAGAAATAATTTCTAGCAACACATAGATCAGGAAATAAAAAGTTGGTGTCAGGCAATTTGGATCCAGGGAAATGGCACAATTCATCAATTAAGTGAGTCAAAAGAGTTAAATTACTTGCTCAGTTTAGAAAACACGAGCAAACTTTCCCATGAAATACTTGTAGTGCACAGTTTAGTTTTCTAGGGAGAGGCAAAACTCACTTCTGAAGATAATAAAGCTTTATAAGTTCACTGGGGTTTCATTTTTAATTTATTCTGAAGGAGTCTTTAAGTCTCTCTTCCTGTTGGTGAAGACACTATTATATTCACTCCTAGGGGCTCTGGATAATAAAATAAGACTTAGAAGTTGGTGATAAAAAATAAAGCATTGATAAGGAAATAATTATGAAGTACCTCCTTCATGAACACAAAATGGGATTTTCCCCATTTGCTTTTCTTATCTCATTCAGAATTTTATGGCCATGCCTTACACCAAGCTGAAATGTAACATCAAACCCAGTGCAAAGCAATTTTTTAACCTGGAATCTCCAGCCAAATATTTGTCCATTGCCTCCCATAGACAATCATTGGTAGCCATACTGGAACAGTGCATTCAGCAATACATAATTGGGCCAGAATTTGCATACTGATTTGGGGGCCAACTTGAGACCACTGAAGGATCTGGTTTTCAGGAAGTGCTAAGCACCCACACTCTGAAAACCAGGCCCCTTGGGCACTCAAAATCATTAGCCCCCTTGAATATTTGGGCTATGACATGTTAGCCATGCTGCTCATTCACTCTTCACCCAACCTAGCCATGCTCAGAGTCTTTCCGTTAATATTGTCATAGAAACTCATTCAGCAAACTGCTTAAGAACAGCTTGCCTTTAAGCACGTCCTTTCTGGTGGCTTTAAGGTAAAGCACGTATTTAAGTGCTTTGAAGAATAAGGGAGGGTTGGTGATTCAGGGCGAGAGTAACCAGCTGCAGAGTAGTAGCCCAGTGGCACCTATCAGGTCTTTTCTTCTGGCCTCCACCATCCTTTCAGCTCTCTGATCAAGCATTGCCCCTTCACAAAACACCACTAACCTTGCTCTGAGAGCCTTCTCCTCTGCAGCAAATCATTGACTTCTATGAGTTTGTGGATGAGGCACCAAACTCTCCATCTCATTTCAAATCACAGTTAGCAACATCTCTTTTCTCTATCCCTTTGAAAGAAAAGTACGTTCCAAGCCACTAGGGCTTACAACGGTGTGACTGCTGGTCTTTCTTTCTTTCTTTCTTTCTTTCTTTCTTTCTTTCTTTCTTTCTTTCTTTCTTTCTTTCTTTTGCTTGATGAATTCTAACTGCTTGCAACCTGCTGGGAAAATATCTCTGTGTTCTTACTGCATTCCAGGGCTACCGGTATGGTATACAGAAGAGAATTCTTCTAGCAATGGTAATGAAATCTTTATTCTAATAGGAATAGAATTAATAACATTTAAACAGAGCTACAGGGATGTGGGGGAAAGGGCAATTTTTTTCCACCAACTCTTTTTTTGATCAAAGAATTCCAAATATTGAAATTTTTCAACCAGCTCCATTCATTTATTCATGAATTAACAAAAACAAAATACACAGTCAGCATGCATCAATGTGTAACGCCACAAAGAACCATTGTGCTCAGCCAGTCTGACCTCCTTCACAATACAAGCCAGAACCTTCCCCAGGGATTCCTGCATTGAGGTAGCTGAAGTGGATCAACTCTGTCTGTAAAAAGACCCCCAACCTTGATTTCAGCACCACCTCCCCAAGTGATGGAGAAGACAGCACCTCTGCTCCAAGGGATACATCCCATTGTCAGCAGGCATTCGGAATGCAGGATTATGCCCTCCATATGATGAAAAGTAGATGAGGTGTTTTTAATGCATTCACAGTTCTGATAATCTCCAGGGTTATTTGTACCATAGCTGTGGCTTTTTTAAACCTATATGATTATCCATTAAATGCCCCTTGAACAGTTCTCTCTCAGACTGGACACCATCTCCTCCTCCTTCAGCGACCTTTCTCTTTATTTTCTTGCTCATTCATTATATACTATAGAGAGGTTACAATAGGAGGGGATAGGTTTGAAATGTATATAAAGCATAGTTTATATAGAAACCACTTTTCTGGGGAAAGTCAGAGGTTTTGTTTTCCTATGTCTCCAGCTTTCTCAGGAATGATGACGAAGGCCTATTCTCCTTCCAGCATGCCTAGAATCGGCAGGCTTTTCCCAGCAAGTGAGCTACACGCAAGGCATCGCAGGGGAAAGATTAGACATGGCATTTGTTAGAATGGCTGGAAGGCTCCATTATTGCTATTTCAGGAGAGAAAGATTTATGACCACACTTAATGAATGCTAATGGTTTCGTTATCAGGCGGTAGCCACACAAACATTCCTCTTCTAGGTAAGGTTAAAATAAGCCTTAAAAGTAACCTTACAAACCTGAAATGCAGGTGATTAGCTCCTGACAAGCCTGGATAATAATGGATGCACTTCAGAGCTCTGGGCTTCTTTGGCCAGAATAGACTGGAGCTAAAATCACCACTAGACCTTACTTCAGAAGAGCAGGCTGTCTCATGCAGTAAAGATGGCTTGTTAGCTTTCTTTTTAACCTCTAGAAACTCCTCCTGGTCCATGTTGATTCTTGTAGCTTTAAACCCTATTTAAAGGCAAACTGAAAAGAAAGGATTTTCAGAAGTGACCTCTATGTTTGGGTGCTCAATGTGAGAAACCGCATGCCTGATTTCCAAAGGTGCTGAGTACCCACAGCTCCCGTGGACTTCAACTGGGGGCTCAGCACATCTGCAGATCAGGACTAAGGGGTCTCAAGCTGGGCACCTAAAAACTTGGGATAACTTTAGAAAAATTAGCTGTAATTTATTTGTATGGTCTTAAGAGTCATAGATTTTAAAGCCAGAAAGCCCCATTATGATACTCTAGTCTGACATCCTGAATAACACAGGCCATCAAACTTCCCTATATTAATTCCTGTTTCCTGTTCAAGTGAGATTAAATCAATGCCTGAATGTGGGTGAGATAGAAAGTTTTGACCCTAGCCACTCACGGTCAGTATGGAACCATCGCACCTTGTGCTAGAGATGGGGACAGTGGGTGAGTTCAGCCCTGCTTCCCTAGAAATGTCCAGTGTTCTTGGCCATTGACCGAGTAGTGGGACAGCTCAAGAACTTTCCCTCTGTATGTTCCCATCTCTCATCCCCTCACACACAATGAGTGGACACAGCTCACCACTCAACTCCCCATCCCTCCCCCAGAAGCTTGAGGTCAAGCAATAACATGCCCTGTGCTGCATCAGCTCTCTGCCAGGGAAAGTAGTGAGACCATATGTTCTGCAAGCAGCATGGAGCAAAGACAGATGTCCTAAAAGGAGAAGGACACCCCAATGTTACAGGACCATCCTTATGTACTCAGCACTTATGTGTCCACCCAGGTCAACACCACCCTTGGAAAATACCCATGTTACTCTCCACGTAGAGAGGGCTTAAGTGCAACAAATTCAGATCCAGCTCTCAAGCAAGATGGAGTGTGCAGGTGTTTGGATTAGGGTAATGGCTTAAGTCCTGCTCTCTATTAACAGAAGACTAGTCGCAGAAGCACACATGGGGAGGGGAAAAGGAAATTATTAGAGCTGCTCGGGAATTTTTTGATGTAATATTTTTTGTCAGAAAATGCTAGTTCATGAAAACCAGAACGTTTCATGTTCTCAAGTCTCAACTGCTCAGCACCTTCTAGAATCAGCTCTCAGCATAGTAGGGCCCGATGGCACAGCTGTGAAGTCAATGCGAGTTGAGGGTGAGACAGATTTACTAGCAGAATTTTCTCAGCATCTCACACTCTTGGGCTCTTGGTGTGTTTTGGGTTCAAGAGGAAGCCTTTTCTCACAAAAAACGGAAGAGATGGTACGGCCCTTTAGTCCAGCAGTTAGAGCATTCATCCAGGTTGTGTAGCAATGTGGAGAAGGAACTTGAACATGGATCTCCTCCCTCATAGGTGAGTACCTTAACACCAGCCTAATGAAGCTGTTCCATTATAACCAAACAAATATCCATCGGAACAGAGACATGGGTCTCCCACATCCCAGGTGAGATCCCTAACCACTGGGCTAGAGAGTCATTCTCACTCTTTCTGTCACCCAATGAATATTCATTAGTTATATGCAGAGGGACATCCTCCACAGAAGTGATGGAGAGACACCCACTCCAGAATAGCTCATAGCCTGGGCAGTTGCCTTGGAGATGGGATAGCTGAGCTAAAGCCTATACTCCACATAGAATCATAGAATCATAGAAGATTAGGAAGAGACCTCAGGAGGTCATCTAGTCTAACCCCCTGCTCAAAGCAGGATCAATGCCCAACTAAATCATCCCAGCCAGGGCTTTGTCAAGAAGGGCCTTGAAAACCTCTAAGGATGGAGATTCCACCGCCTCCCTAGGTAACCCATTCCAGTGCTTCACCACCCTCCTAATAAAATAGTTTTTGCTAATATCCAACCTAGACCTCTCCCACTGCAACTTGTGACCGTTGATTCTTGTTCTGTCATCAGGAGAACTGGGGGGAGGGGCTCCTGTTTCCCGGATGAGTCCTCTATCCACTGGGCTGAAGGTTTGGGGCAAGGGGTCATAATCAGTATTGTATTGTGTGAGACTCATTCTATTAGTTGGTGTCCTCTGAACATGCCGACTGGATTGGGCCCTTCCGGGTGAAATAGGCAGAGCCATATCTAGTTTGAGGATCCCACTGGGGTTTAGATGTAAGCGAGGCACTGGGCATCAGGACCACTGTGGCTGGTGCACATAGCCAGCAGCAAAAGTGTAGGGGACGTTGCCGGCAGAAATGTAGGAGTATGGGGACTTCAGGCATCTCCAGGGCTGTGTGGCAGCTGAGGGGATCTAAATGTTGGACTTTTAAGGTGATTAAAGTGGCAGTTTAGCACCTAAATGCCTCTGTGAATCAGAATCGTCCATTATGCAGCATGGGCCAGCCACTGCTAATTTACACTCTCCTTAATGGGTTAGATATATTTTGCTCCATGCAGCTGCCACATGGAATGGAGCAGATAACTGATTCGCACGAGAAACCATTTTATGCTTCAAAGAGGCCTCCAAGTTTTATAGCCCCCAATTGCTTTTTAGCATCAGAGAAGCATGAAAAGCTAATAATGGAATCCCTGGGCACTACACACCATGTGTTCAAGTTAAGGATGATTATTATCCTTTTGTGTCTTCCAAGCGTTGGTATTTTCATTGCTCATGGTTTGTTTTAATCATCCCTGTTTCATTGGAAACACTTGCGTTCATGCTTCAAGTAAATAAAAATCTATTATTTGGGTTGTTCAATGGTATTGGGAACAAATTTTATTGTAGATATGAAATTTACCCCTGTGCAGAGGGCTAACATAAGCCAAGGTGCCATTGAAGTTATTGCCGGAAAGGATCTGGGGGTTACAGTGAATCACAAATGGAATATGAGTCAACAATGTGATGTAGCTGTGAAAAAGCTAATATCATTCTGGGGTGTATTAAAAGGAGTGTAGTATTTAAGATACGGGAAGTAATCGTCCTACTCTACTTGCACTGCCGAGGCCTCAGCCAGAGCAGTGTGTCCAATTCTGGGCACCACACTTGGATGTGGATAAATTGGAGGGAGTCCAGAGGAAAGCAACACAAATGATAAAGGGTTTAGAAAACCTGACCTGTGAGTAAAGGTAAAAAAACGGGGCATGTGAAAAGAAAAGAAGACTGGGGGGGAACCTGATAACAGTCTTCAAATATGTTAATGGCTGCTATAAAGAGGATGATATGACTGGAGTGGAGAAAGTAAAGAAGGAAGCGTTATTTACTCCTTCTCATAACAAAAGAACTAGGGGTCACCAAATGAAATCAGTGGGCATCAGGTTTAAAACAAACAAATGGAAGTGTTTCTTCACACAACGCACAGGCAACCTGTGGAACTCTTTGCCAGAGGATGTTGTGAAGGCCAAGACTATAACAGGGTTCAAAAAAGAACTAGATAAGTTTATGAAGGACAAGTCCATCAGTGGCTATTAGCCAGGATGGGCAGGGATGGTGTCCCTAGCCTCTGTTTTCCAGAAGCTAGGAATGGTAGACAGGGGATAAGAACATAAGCACATAAGATGGATCACTTGATGATTACCTGCTCTGTTCATTCCCTCTGGGGCACCTGGCATTGGCCATTGTCGGAAGACAGGATACTGGCCTAGATGGACCTTTGGTCTGACCCATTATGGCCATTCTTATGTTGTGGAATCCCCATCACTGGAGGTTTTTAAGAACAGGTTGGACAAACACCTGTCAGAGATGGTCTAGGTTTACTTGGTCCTGCCTCAGAACAAGGAACTGGATATGATGGCTTCCTAAGGTCCCTTGCAGGCCTACATTTCTAAGATTCTATGAAATTGGGCTTACTTGGTGCATAGGCATTGTGCTGGTCCTTTGCTCAGGGAATTTTATCCTTAATGAATACATCAAAAATGCCAGACTGACAGCTCTAGAGATTGGCACCCTCTGCTTACACCTGAGTTAGGTGAATCATGGGCTAAGGCAGTGTAAGCTTACCTCCCCGCCCCCACATTTCTCAATCCTTAGCTTGCAAAGTTCATTCTTTCTCCATAGCACATCCCAGCCTCGGTCTGCTTAACGAGACAGGCAGCGAGGTAGGTAGCTGGTTAAAGACAACCACCGTGCTGTTTCTTGTGAGGTGGGCCAAGCCCACCAAACTCATTTCACAAAGATGACGAGATGGTCATAGCTTTCTATTATGGCCGGCCTGGGCTGGATTTGGACCCCCCGCCCATGCTGTGTAGTCCACTATGTACCTGCCGAACCACTCTGTCTTCAGTAATTTACCCGGTACACTAAAAGCTGGAGTGAGATTACCAGTTAATTTTGCACAGGCCACCAAATACTAAGCAGCTGATGATGGGCTAGATCTTGGAGCTATGCCAAATTCCACTTGCTAGAGATTTGCTCTTACCTCTTTTGAGCATAGCAACCTCACAGGGCACAGAACTTCTATTGACCTGGCAAGCTAGAAGGTTAAAAAGCTTGAATTCCACCACCAGCCCTCTGAGTCATCTAGTCCTCTTGCCCTTGTGCGAAAGCATTAATATCTGGTCTTTGTTTAATCACATTCATGAGGCATCTTTGGAGTGGATGGTGACGTCCTGGATGGATGAGCACCTGTCATTTCTACACGGGCTGGGCGGGTAAGAGGGGGTCATCCTGGCTGAGCTACACAAAGAGGAGGCAACGATAACAAATTAGGTTGTCAAAGAGGAGAGCAGCATTGCCATTAATGGAAATAGCAGCCGAATACATGGGCTTTTGTCCCACGACACAATCAAAGACGGGATCAAAGGGAGCTAATATTGTAAATGGTTAACCAGGAAGACATTCTCATGAGATAAAACGCCAGCCTCACAACCCCTCGCAGCACTCAGTGGAAGGATAATTGATACTAAATAATGTTATTTGAGCTTGGGTGAAATGCTTTTAAATCTAGATGACAAAGCAGGGGAAACGTTTCTTGGGTTTTTGTTACATTGCCGTCACTTCCACTGCTTTATATTCAGCAGTACATGTGGGAGCTGCCTGTGGGAGATAGATCTCTCCCAAAAGCCTCAATCCAGCAAAGCCCTTATACATGTGCTTAGCTTTAACCTGACCTTCGAAGTCAGTGTGTCAGTCTTCCCTGGAGAGTTAACTCGAGTTACCCGCATGAGTTACTTCTCTCAAGTTAGCCTCAAGCTTGAGTGAGAGCAGCCACACTCAAATAATGCTAGAGCTGCTGTGTCCACACGGGCACGGTGCTCACCCATGTGCAGTGCTGAGATTTCTGGGAGCATAGCCCCTTGTTCTTAGAACTGCAGTAAGTTGAGCCACTCTGTGAATCCTTTCCCAGAGAATCATGGGAAACTTGTCTATCCTTTCTTGGTCCATGAGGGTAATTGTGTGAAGGCATTGGAGGACTAGTGGCACTCGAGTGGAGTTAGACTGCATTAGCAGCTGGCAAGTTGTGCTCACTTGAGTTTCACCCTGTATCCCCTTTCAGGCCAGCCAACTTGAGTTAAAAGCACCACCACACTCCAGTGAAAGGGTTTTGTGTGTGGACAGGCCTTGATTTTGGGGTAACAGTTGAGTTACACCTTGAGTTAGCTTCTCAGTGAAGACAAGATCAATGGAACTTAAAGATAAGCATGGCCATGAGTGCTTTGCTGACCTAGAGCCTATATGAATACGAAGAGCAAGCCAGATCTTCAGCTGGTATAAATCGGCATGGCTGTGCAGCAATCAGTGGAGTTACATCAGAGTTTGAAGGTTCACCATCTTGGATAAAGTTGCAGAGCATCATAGAATCATAGACTCTCAGGGTTGGAAGGGACCTCAAGAGGTCATCCAGTCCAACCCCCTGCTCAAAGCAGTACCAATCCACCAGTTTTTGCCCCAGATCCCTAAATGGCCCCCTCAAGGATTGAACTCACAACCCTGAGTTTAGCAGGCCAATGCTCAAACCACTGAGCTATCCCTCCCCCCAAATTTAAATTGAGAAACTGGGGTAAGGAATGGGCTGTGCTGCCATCTTACATAACGTTCTGCTTGTCTTATTTTACTGTGTTATCTGGAGAGTAAATAAATTTCTTCATCTGGGTGAAGCAAGGAACTGAGGTGCAAAGGATTTGCAGATCTTAAAGTGAATGAAATTAACACCCATTTGGGAGCCAAGTAGGATAATCATGCCCAGACTGGTCCTGCTCCATTTCAGTTGAACATTCCACCGTTCTGGGCATTACTAGCTGTTTTAGACCTTTCACTGAAGGCTCCAGCTTTGCCCATTGTCCAAAAAGATGCCAAACTAAATAGATGACTGGTCTGTCCTGGGATGGCAGGAGGCAGGTTTGGACTAGTTGGGTCTATAGTTCTGTTCTGGTGTGGTGGGAAAGCAGGATAGCAGAAGAACTACCTAGACCCCTCCCTGTAAACTACCCAGACCACTGAGCTGTGGTGGTATGACAATTCCTATGTTCTTCAGACTAGACAATCAGAGGCTAGAGAGAGCATCGAGAGTGTATGAGCAGACGGCAGAGCATTCCAAATGTCAGTGGGTGGCAAGCAACACTAGCCAGTCAAGCAGTTGGGATGCACTCTAAGGATGGCCCAGTAAGCAACCCTGCTTGGAGCCACACTGATCCAAGAAGTAGATTCACAATGGACTCAGGGGAAACCGCATATCACACATACGCCAGCTGGACATCTGAAGCATGAGTAGCCCAGGAGGGGATGGTTGCAAAGTAAAATGACCAAATGGGTTGCAGCCCCAAAGTGACCCCACAGAGCCACATTCAGAAGAAGTCCAGCATCAATTTAGAAATGCAGGTAGAAGCATTCCCTTCTATAGCTTCTTGCATCCCAGTATGAGGAAGAGCTTATACACAGTAAGCCTCATGTCACCACAGTGATGTCCCCACCCTACAGGCTGGGAAACTGAGACACAGAGCGGTTAAGTAACATGTCCCGTCTTCTTCGTAGATTATGTGCAACGTGCCTCAGGCAGCACAAGACCAGGATTCATCAAGGAATTTGGTCAGCTGGCTGGATCATTGGCTTCCCCGGCATGGGCTGGGAACTGATGGGAAGTGCAACATGAACGTTGGTCCACGCCTCCCAGCACATTCAATGAAATATAGCAGCAGCAGCATGAAGAAACTGAGGAGTCTCAACTCCCATTTGCCACCTTCTCCGGTGCAGCTCCAATCCCTTGCATTAACTACTAGCACATAGTTCCTCTCAATGGCCCTGATTCAGCACAGCACTTAAGCACTTGCATATCTCTAAGCATGTGCTTAAGTCCATCCATATCTAACAATGAACTTAAGAAGGTACAAATCTTCAGCAGATTCTTAGGTTTCCGAAATAGGCCCATCCATATTCAGAAAAGCACTTCCGCATGTGCTTAAGTACTGAATAGAGAAGGACAAGAACATATTTAAATTCTTTGTTGAATTGGGGCCAATAGCAGGTGCTGCCAGAGAGCCTCAGTGTAAAACTGTAATAATTTCCAAGGTCTGAGAGCCAGCAGGATGTCAGTAAGAAATGCAATGAAGGACAAAACTAAAAATAAGCGTTATTTTGTTGCGGTGGTGGTTTGTTTGTTTTTTTTTAAGAAGTTCCTTGCAGCAAAATTAATCAAATCAGGACGTTCCCTAGAATCTTTTGTGTTATTTATTTATTGCAATAAGTTCAAGCAAGCTGCTTCCCTGGAGTAAGAAACCTGCTCCGTGCCACACAAAATAAATAATGAAAAATAAGGAAACTCTTTTGCATTTCTAGCCACACACACCTCCCCTGCCTCCACCCCACTAACTGATGCAAAGACAATTACAGAGGCTAAATTAAGACTAATTTCTGCTTATCTATTCTGAAGCAACTTGAAAGCAAAGGTCCAATTGCAAAAGCCCAATGGGGTGAGAGAATTCACCAGAGCATATGAAGTCTGGCTACATACTGGTGGTTTAATGTACATCTGAGGCAACAACGGGATGATCCATCAATCTGATGGAGAGAAAATAAAAATAAATAAATGGATTCCTGCTAAGGTAGGAAAGTCTAAATAAAGAGAAGGAGGTCTGAAGACCTTTAAGACTTTAAGCCCAGAAGGGACCATCATGGTCATCTAGTCTCACCTCCTGCACATTGCAGGCCACAGAACCGCACCCACCCACTCCTGTAATAGACTCCATAACAGCCTCCCCTAACTGGCCCTCCATACATTTTCGGAAACTCGATGTGGCCCTCAGGCCCAAAAGTTTGCCCACCCCTGGTTTAAAGACTTTAAATTACAGGGACTCCACCATTTACACTAGTTTAAACCTGCAAGTGACCTGTGCCCCAGGATGCAAAGGAAAACGAAAACCCCCCCAAGGCATGTTGCTGGCAGCAGGCCCCTCTGTTGTCTTCATTGCCCTCTTTTGTGCTAGATCCATTTCTAACAGGCATCAAAATCTAACAGGCATTTTCGCTCATGCTGGTCCTAACTGAATGTCCCCCTGTCCTATCGTATCTGCTCCCTGCCCCCAATACTGTATGAAGCGGCCAGCAGATTCCTGACACTGCATAAGAGGATCCTCTTCTTCTTACGGCCAGGGCAAGCAGTAATACTAGTGATGGGGCCCAGACGCAGACTTAAGAGCCAGATGTGGCATCTCAGTCTAAATTCTCCAAAGTCCGGGGTGTTCGTTCACAGTCGGGATTGGATTCAGCACCATCTCGAACTAATGCCATCCAGTGGTGACAACCAGCGTGAACCTCAGAACGGGGTAGATGCAGCTCAGTGCCTACATTAGCCTCTAGCAGCCCCAGCATCCTAGGGCCTGTACAACTGCGACAGCCATCATCTTTGCCAACATCAGTGATTGAACCAGGCACCTCTGGAGCTAAAGAGCCAAGTTCCCAGCCGAGAGTCATAACAGAATCACATCCTCTGTGGGCGCGGCACACTTCATGGACCAGTAGCACAAAATAAGACAGATTACTGTCTAAATAAACAGGACAGAGAAGGGGGAAAGAGAGATGACATGATCCATCAGAAGTCCCACTTCAGATCAGCGGTGGAGCTAGGGATACTACCCAGGTCTCCCAGGTTCTGTCTACACAGCATTTTGGAGCGAGTTTCCCAGCTCGGGTTAGCAGGGCTTGCGCTAGCAATGTAGACGTTGCTGCTCAGGCTGAGGGTTGAGACCTGAAGCTCACCCCGCTTCCCTAAGCTCCAGAGCCGGAGTGCCAGCCTGAGCCATAACATCCCAACGCTGTCTGCACAGCTAGTTTTAGAGTGCGTCTGTGAGTCCCACTAACACGGTTCTGACCTCCTGGGTTGGGAGGCTTGCCCCAAAATGCTGAGTAGACATACCCCCAATTACCAGTCCAGTGCCCGTTCCACTGCACACTGCTTCTTACCAGCAGTGCCAATGTTTCGGTCTTCTTGGTCTGCTAATCCCCTGCCAGAATGCAGAAGAGTTTCCCTTCCTTATCCCATATGATAGAGGAGCTAGTGATCAGGTTTATTAGGCTGAGCTGTTGTAATCCTTTGCCTTGCCTCCATGGGACTGCCAGAGCTTTCCTGTTCTCCCAAACAGAGGCCAGGGGAGAGCTCACCAGAAATTCTTACACCCTTCTCCACGGGGAATTTTCCTCCTCTTCCCCAGTGGACAGGGGTTGCAATGCCATCAATTTCATGGGCACATGTAGGAGTGGAGGGCACTGGTTTCCACTCCGCTAGCTCTGTCCCGACTAAGAGAGATCGCCTGAAGCAAGGATATGTTAAATAACTTTCTCAAAGCTGCACAGCAACTAAGTGGCCGGTTAAGGCCAGCCCAGGTAGAGATATAAGAGATGTAAACAGGGCATTTTACCACCAGGGTTTGGATAAATGGTTCGAGTCCTGGCCCACCTTGATAAAATTACACAAGCTATTTCAAGGTAGCCAACTTCTTCCATAAGCCACAGAGTCTGTGCTGCACAAAACAAACCCATTAAATGGAGATGAGTGTAAAATGTAAACAATTAGCTGTAGCTAATCACTGAGGCATTGGTGCCATCCAAGACACTGAATGCCGGTTGCCAAGCTAAGGATATTTGTGGAAATAGCAATTGTTTTGTTAATTGCCATCCCCAGACCTGATGCCTTGTTTAATTCTCTTCTTGAACTCCTTGGTCTGGTCTTACATTCTGCCACTGACATGCCTTGTGGTTGGCAATGAAGGGCGAGTTTGTTCAGATGAAATGGGAGCTCGGTTCAAACCAGCCTCCAGTTTTGGGCTTGCAAAACCCAAATCTAATCGATGAGATTTAGCAAAACCAAAATCACTTCTGTTGTGCCCACCTCTGGAGGGCACGTTATTGACTTACACATATGTGCAGAACTATTCCAGCTGCAGAAGCCAACATAGAGGGTAAACGTACAAAAGAAGGATAGAGCTCCCAATTTCGCTGGTGCTCAGAAGCCTGGCATCTGAGCACCTCATATACCAGGTGTGGCCAAACTGTGCTCATGAGCTGCATGTGATTCTTTTACAGTTAAAGTATGGTTCACAGAGCCCTCCAAGCATCCCCCCATTCTCCGCCTACCAGACTGGGCAGGGGGGAGATCAGGGCTTCTACCTTGCAGCAGGGTGGTGGGACTAGGGGTTTCTGCCCTGCAGTGGGGTGGTGGGACTAGGGGCTTCTGCCATGCAGGGCGAGCTAAGGGCTTTAGCCCCATGGGGCGCCATCGGGGCAGAAGCCCCGTGCCCCAGCAGATGGTGCCCCACGGGGCAGGTTGTTCATGTCTTGGCAGCTCTCGAACTTCTGAAGATCATTGTATGCGGCTCGGAGGGTCAGTAAGTTTGGCCACTCCTGTTATATACTCTACTGAATTTATCCTCCTTATGAACCCCATCAGGTAGGACAGTACTACCCTGCTTTTCCAGATGAGGACACTGAGATTCATAGCATGCAAGGCCCTGATTCAGTAAAGCACTTAAGCATCTGCTTTGCTTTAAACACGTGAACACCCTAGCTGATGTGAAAGCATTCATTTAAGCCAATGAGATTACTCTGGACCCGAAAATGAAGTGCATGCTTTACTGGATCAGGACCTAAAGGGATTTACCAAGATCAAACCTGGAGCAGGAGTAGAAGCCAGGTATTCTGACTCCCACTCTGCCTTGAGCACAAGTCAGCCTTCCTTTCTATATGTCACATGAGAGCTATGAAGAATGAAGGGGATACAAACCAATCAAGGATGACTTCAGAGCAATGAAAAGAGAAATGAAGATGGTCTATACAAGTAATCTTGTCAGAGATCCTCCTTGAAGATCCTGCCGCTGATCTTGCCAAAGACCCTATTGGTGCTACATGGGAGTGACACATCCTCTTGTTTTTTCCTACCACCCCACCCCCCAGATGTTCTGGTTTAACTTGGATTTAAACTTGGAGAGTGGTCAGTTTGGATGAGCTATTACCAGCAGGAGAGTGAGTTTGTGTATGTATGGGGGTGGGGGGGATGTGAGAAAACCTGGATTTGTGCAGGAAATAGCCCAACTTGATTATCATGCACATTGTGTAAAGAGTTGTCACTTTGGATGGGCTATCACCAGCAGGAGAGTGAATTTGTGTGGGGGGGTGGAGGGTGAGAAAACCTGGATTTGTGCTGGAAATGGCCCACCTGATGATCACTTTAGATAAGCTATTACCAGCAGGACAGTGGGGTGGGAGGAAGTATTGTTTCATATTCTCTGTGTATATATAAAGTCTGCTGCAGTTTCCACGGTATGCATCCGATGAAGTGAGCTGTAGCTCACGAAAGCTTATGCTCTAATAAATTGGTTAGTCTCTAAGGTGCCACAAGTCCTCCTTTTCTTTTTACAAGCAGGAAACTCACTACAGTGCAGCCACTGAATGGGATATGCATGTGCAACATCCATATTTCAAGCGACAATCCAGCCCTTTCAATCTAAAATGATTAGACAGAGATGAGCATACAATCTGTACTAAGAGCTACACAGTAATAGCCTGTGTACAGGCCACTTCCTTCAGTTATAGACACACCAAGAAAAGTATCCAGGCCCAGGGAACTACATTAATTTTAAATTTTCCTTTTTCCATTCTCCGGTCATGTGCCACCAGCTTTCTCTCTGTCCCTTTCCGGAGTGTTACTATTCAAAAAACAGTCTTATGCTTTTCCTCATTGAAGACTTTTCTCAGCACAAGGAGATATAGAGACATTGATTGCGTCATCTAGATCTGAAAAAGTTCACTTTCCTCTTCTTTGCCCTTTATGCGCTTGCTTCAGCTCAGAGCATCTTCGCTGACTCTTTGGCCCAACCAAGATATATGTTTGCATGTTGCAAAGTTAAAAGTGTTATAATATCCTCCACTTCCAGGGCTTTGTTCACCCGCTTGTTTTCCCTTTGAATGTAAATGTTGCTGACTTCTGGATGCGTTATCGATCAGCCTGTTCCTAACCTCTCTTCTCCAGCCCTTCGTTAAAAGTGGGATCACATCTCCTAAAGATCTCCCAAAAGGTTTGTACCGGTGGAGACCATGTGATTAAAAAACATATTCAGCTGGATTCTGGAGCATGTTTCCTCTTCCCCACTTGTTTACTTCTGTGAGGTTCTATTTACCATAGATTTTTCTTTTCACACTTAACTTGTTTTCCTTTGGACTCCAGAAGAGTGGGGAAAAAAACAACACCTCTGTTTTTTTCTCGGCTCCATTGACTATTATATTTGGGGTTTCATTTCATTTCTTTATAAGAGGAATATAATATAAAGTAGAAGGGATCATTAAAAAAGAGGGAAAAGTTCATGTTAATTAATGATCCTTATAATGACAGCTGGTGCCAAAGACCAAGTACAGAGTATGTGTGTGCTATGTTCCAGCCTTTGTGTGGGCGTTTGCGTGATAAAGATACTCCAGAAGACAGAGCACAGTAATTGCAATGCCTCATGCACTGTTCAGACTGTTATGCAAACTGAATAGCATGTCAGTTATTTCCCTTACTCCACACTGACTGGCGGATACAGGTGCTTGGATTTTACTAGGGAGCTGTGGATTAACTTTTTGAGAGCTAGACTCAAAGGAGCTAGGTAGAGATGAAATGTCTAGTACCCCTAAAAGCCAGTTTTAAAGTTAATGCCAAACCAAATCCTCTGCACAGGGGTGAATTTCACCTAACATGAACAGCCGCCGGTACCAGTGCCTTACAGTACCTAGCTCATTCTCCTCCTCTTCAGAAATATATTTGCAAGAGGGGCTGCAGGGATTACCATATCTCAATCCTTCCGGTATCCTTTTATCGAGGTCTTTCTGCTCTGTTTCAGCCCAAGCCTTGCATGGAATTGTGGTTCTGAGCCTTTCCCTATCAGAAATCCATTAACTAACTTTGCATTTTGAACAGTTCATGGAAGTGCCATCTGCTACACAGGGGCTCTGAGTTTTAATCTTCCAAAATCCTGCTGGATCCCACCAATGTCACTGAGACTGGTTTATCCTCCATTTGCTTTCGTGTTATTACCAAATTAAGAAGGCCTTCCTGCTGTTGATTTCACCATTTAAGTCATTTAAATACTGTATCGGAAACAGAAACAACCTTGCTATTGGGCCAGGATATAATTTAGCTATAACACTAATCTCTATCAATCTGTAATGGTGTGTGTTGTTCCATCTTCTGTAATTACCCGGAGCCCTTATTTCTACAGCATGGGAAATATGTGTCCTTATCAGATAGTCTTGTGGAAATCTAATTAGAGAAAGGCCCACAAGAGCTTCAGTGTAATATCTTTCCCTCCATCGGCTCTACCTTAAACATTGTAGGATAGCAGCTGCTTTCTTAAATCTGTCTTTCTGCCAAAGAAAAATAACCTAATAAAGGAGGACTTTGATGTTAATCTTCAGCCAATTTGTCCTTCTATTTACTTAAGTGTCAAGCTAGACTGTGATCCCCACACTTATGGTAACTATTACCTTAAGCCATGAGTAGTCCTACTGAAGTCAGTGGGACTACTTGTTGAGTAAGGTACTGCTCAGTGTAACAATATCACAGCCTGGCCCATAAGGTGGCCTAAATCAGCAGGTCTGACTCAGTAAGGAGGTAGGAACAAGATGAACAATTCCGAGCTAGATTTCAAACCCCTGGAAATGTTAGAGCTGTCCTTGATGCAGGGTTTTGGTTCAAGTCTGTCCCTACTTCTGAGACCTTGCTATATACTTCTGAAAACAGGGATCAAGACTGAAGCTGTGTCACACTTCGTGCTGTCTCGGTGCGTTAGATGGATCTAAGCTAAGATGTAATTGTTGTTTTCTGTTCTTTGTTTTAGTTCCATGAGGTGATGACACTTCCACCCTGTGGAACACTCTTGTGTCCTCCTTCTGGTCATGACTTAGCATTTCTCATGAGAATTTAGCTCATTTCTGGTGTCCTTCCCTTGACACGCCTTTGGATAGTGTAATGGTCTAAAGATGCCGTACCTTGGTTCTCTGCAACAGCTGGTTTGCATCCAGCACAGCTGATTTAGCCTTACTTTCTAAGATAGGGAAATATATCTGTCTGATTTTCCTGTGGTGTAAATCAGTAGTAATTTCATGATTCAGGAGTTTCCTAGTGCAAAATAAGAGGGGAATTAGGCTTCTAGAATTATCTCTTTGCCTGGTAGGTGACTGCAGGAGTGAAGAAAAATATATGTGTTTTGTAGTGGAAGTAAAATAAAGGATTAAATTCATTTAAAAAGAAAAATATACGTGTTTCTGTAGGTCACATAAAGTGCAGGTTTGTTAGGAGGTTTGTGGGAAGGCCTTAAAAGAATGTGATTTAATTGGAAAAACTGGACCTGAAAGGTAACTGATAAAATAGAGGGAAGAAGCCCAGTTATCAGGGATAGTTAATAATAAGGAAGGCTTGTGCACACTGAAATAGTAGTAACCCCAAACCAACGAAAGCCTGCTTTTTAGCTAATGCCGCAATTGGCAATTCCATCATTTGCTTGTTAAAGGGTACAAAAGGATAAACTCTTGAAGGGTTCATTGCTAATATCTGCCTAACCAAGTTGGAGCCCACCAACCTGGATCTAAGAACCTCTGGGTTTAGCCCTGTTGTGAGTATCTTGATCAAACACATAGGAATGTTTGTTACTGTTTGCATGCAGTAATTGTGTATTATGTAAGATTTTAGACATGTTTAGAGCAATTGCATAAATACTATTTGGGCTTTGGATTTAAGAAAGGAATTTCAGGTTAAGTTAATGTCTGGTGGTACCCTATATTGCTAATATTTATAACAGTGATTCGAACAGTGTCCTGTATCTTCTTCACATACCCATTCAAGCTGAGATTGTCAAGATGTTTAATGGGACACCCTGGTTGTTGGGATTTGTGCATCCAACTCCTTTAGGAAGGTTTGAAAATCTCAGGCCAAAGTTTCTGTGGCATCTGGTTTAAGAGCAGAGATGTTGTCCTTGGCCAAAATGTCCTCACATGGCCAGGCAGCATGCTGTCCTCCACCCCAGAGGTGGCTGCATTTCAATAGTGAAGTGATTCCTCTGTGGATGCATTAAGCACTTTGGGATGAATCCTAGTACACAAATATAAGTATTAGCCCAAATCCTCCAGTGCTCTATCAGATGCAACACTTAGTGACTCTGATGTGTGTTTTTCCTGTGCCAGAAATGAGAGTTTGTCTGTCTTTAAGACATAGCAATCCAGGTTAATGCTTACCCCATTTATCAACTTCAAATAACCTTCCCCACAACTTGCATAAGTCAAGATCATCTTTCCTCCTCATCTCTCCGATTTTTTCCACTTCAGAGAACATGCAAGGTGTTAATGCAGATGTAATGCACAGGGGTTAGAAAGGTAAGTGGAGCTCATAATTACCTCATTTGCATTCTTTTCTGCTCTGGAACAGAATTCTGAATGAGTTTTATATAGAATATGGTGTAATCAGTGGGAACAAATCTTGCGGATCCCTGCTGGAAAAGTGATCCAAACGATTCTGCAGTAGACAAATGACCAAGCTGGAAGTCAAGAACCATCCCCGAGTCTTTTGGGAAGTTCAGAGCCAAAATTTGTCACTGACTCAAAGCTCCATTACAGGCCAAGCCAAACCTAAGCTGTTGATCCAGATACACCCAAAATGTGGGAAGTTTGGCTTTGAAGCCAAATTTTGCACTTGGGTCTATCTTTAGTTTTCTTAGAGCCAGTAACGAAGCAGATTGGAACAATGAAGATTCATCAAAGCTTGGGATTGCAGGGAGTTGTCCCTTGTGCTCCTGAGGAAGATAGAAACATCAGAAAATACCACATACCCACCCAGGTTTTTACAGTGTGCAAAGGTCACATTTAACTGACCAAAGCCAAATACCGTGTAAGGACTCTATGAACACTATCTACAGAGGTGCTATAAGTTGCAGTGATGTTACCCAATGGCAGGTTTCAGAGCAGCAGCCGTGTTAGTCTGTATTCGCAAAAAGAAAAGGAGGACTTGTGGCACCTTAGAGACTAACCAATTTATTTGAGCATGAGCTTTCATGAGCTGCAGCATCTGATGAAGTGACCTGTAGCTCACAAAAGCTTATGCTCAAATAAATTTGTTAGTCTCTAAGGTGCCACAAGTTAACAAGTTAATAAGTTCTTGTTACCCAATGGGTCCATCATGTACAATGCTACAACATATCAATCCTGGGTTCCAACATTTCCTGGTTTTCAGATGCAAGAAGTCATCACAACATAGGTTGCCACAGGATATACCTATCTAACAGTACCCATAAAACATGCTTCCATCCTACATCTCTTCAGAGAAGGTGGTGAAAGTCTAGCCTTTCGTTCCCTGATACAATCCAATTATTCTCTGTGGATGTACAGAGAAAGGTCCAGGCACCAAATTTATCCTATTTGGCCTACAAATCTCAAGGTATCAGGCTTTTCTGAGAGATTTACATAAGTGATCTCTCTCCTGCCATCAATCTTCACCCTCTGATAAGCAGAGGCTAGGGACACCATTCTTTACCCATCCTGGCTAATAGCCATTAATGGACTTAACCTCCATGAATTTATCTAGTTCTCTTTTAAACCCTGTTATAGTCCTCATCTTAACAACCTCCTCAGGCAAGGAGTTCCACAGGTTGACGGTGCGCTGTGTGAAGAAGAACTTCCTTTTATTTGTTTTAAACCTGCTGCTTGTTAATTTCATTGGGTGGCCCCTAGTTCTTATATTATGGGAACAAGTATATAAGTTTTCCTTATTCACTTTCTCCACACCACTCATGATTTTATAGACCTCTATCATATCCCCCCTTAGTCTCTTCTTTTCCAAGATGAGAAGTCCTAGCCTCTTTAATCTCTCCTCAGATGGGACCCATTCCAAACCCCTAATCATTTTAGTTGCCCTTTTCTGAACCTTTTCTAATGCCAGTATATCTTTTTTGAGATGAGGAGACCATATCTGTACACAGTATTCAATATGTGAGCGTACCATTAATTTATATAAGGGCAATAAGATATTCTCCATCTTATTCTCTATCCCTTTTAAAATGATTCCTAACATCCCGTTTGCTTTTTTGACTGTCGTTGCACACTGCGTGGACGTCTTCAGAGACCTATCCACGATGACTCCAAGATCTTTCTCCTTCTTAGTTGTAGCTAAATTAGCCCCCATCATATTGTATGTATAGTTGGGGTTATTTTTTCCAATGTGCATTACTTTACATTTATCCACATGAAATTTCATTTGCCATTTTGTTGCCCAATCACTTCATTTTGTGAGATCTTTTTGAAGTTCTTCACAGTCCGCTTTGGTCATAGAATCATAGAATCATAGAATATCAGGGTTGGAAGGGACCTCAGGAGGTCATCTAGTCCAACCCCCTGCTCAAAAGCAGGACCCATCCCCAATTAAATCATCCCAGCCAGGGCTTTGTCAAGCCTGACCTTAAAAACTTCTAAGGAAGGAGATTCCACCACCTCCCTAGGCAACGCATTCCAGTGTTTCACCACCCTCCTAGTGAAAAAGTTTTTCCTAATATCCAACCTAAACCTCCCCCACTGCAACTTGAGACCATTACTCCTTGTCCTGTCCTCTTCCACCACTGAGAATAGTCTAGAACCATCCTCTCTGGAACCACCTCTCAGGTAGTTGAAAGCAGCTATCAAATCCCCCCTCATTCTTCTCTTCTGCAGACTAAACAATCCCAGTTCCCTCAGCCTCTCCTCATAACTCATGTGTTCCAGACCCCTAATCATTTTTCTTGCCCTTCGCTGGACTCTTTCCAATTTATTCACATCCTTCTTGTAGTGTGGGGCCCAAAACTGGACACAGTACTCCAGATGAGGCCTCACCAATGTCGAATAGAGGGGGACGATCACGTCCCTCGATCTGCTCACTATGCCCCTACTTATACATCCCAAAATGCCATTGGCCTTCTTGGCAACAAGGGCACACTGCTGACTCATATCCAGCTTCTCATCCACTGTCACCCCTAGGTCCTTTTCCGCAGAACTGCTGCCTAGCCATTCGGTCCCTAGTCTGTAGCGGTGCATTGGGTTCTTCCGTCCTAAGTGCAGGACCCTGCACTTATCCTTATTGAACCTCATCAGATTTATTTTGGCCCAATCCTCCAATTTGTCTAGGTCCCTCTATATCCTATCCCTGCCCTCCAGCGTATCTACCACTCCTCCCAGTTTAGTATCATCCGCAAATTTGCTGAGAGTGCAATCCACACCATCCTCCAGATCATTTATGAAGATATTGAACAAAACCGGCCCCAGGACCGACCCCTGGGGCACTCCACTTGACACCGGCTGCCAACTAGACATGGAGCCATTGATCACTACCCGTTGAGCCTGACAATCTAGCCAACTTTCTACCCACCTTATAGTGCATTCATCCAGCCCGTACTTCTTTAACTTGCTGACAAGAATACTGTGGGAGACAGTGTCAAAAGCTTTGCTAAAGTCAAGAAACAATACATCCACTGCTTTCCCTTCATCCACAGAACCAGTAATCTCATCATAGAAGGCGATTAGATTAGTCAGGCATGACCTTCCCTTGGTGAATCCATGCTGACTGTTCCTGATCACTTTCCTCTCATGTAAGTGCTTCAGGATTGATTCTTTGAGGACCTGCTCCATGATTTTTCCAGGGACTGAGGTGAGGCTGACTGGCCTGTAGTTCCCAGGATCCTCCTTCTTCCCTTTTTTAAAGATTGGCACTACATTAGCCTTTTTCCAGTCATCCGGGACTTCCCCCGTTCGCCACGAGTTTTCAAAGATAATGGCCAATGGCTCTGCAATCACAGCCGCCAGTTCCTTTAGCACTCTCGGATGCAACTCGTCCGGCCCCATGGACTTGTGCACGTCCAGCTTTTCTAAATAGTCCCTAACCACCTCTTTCTCCACAGAGGGCTGGCCATCTATTCCCCATGTTGTGATGCCCAGCGCAGCAGTCTGGGAGCTGACCTTGTTCGTGAAGACAGAGGCAAAAAAAGCATTGAGTACATTAGCTTTTTCCACATCCTCTGTCACTAGGTTGCCTCCCTCATTCATTAAGGGGCCCACACTTTCCTTGGCTTTCTTCTTGTTGCCAACATACCTGAAGAAACCCTTCTTGTTACTCTTAACATCTCTCGCTAGCTGCAGCTCCAGGTGCAATTTGGCCCTCCTAATTTCATTCCTAACTTAACTATCTTGAGCAGTTTAGTATCGTCTGCAGACTTTGCCACCTCACTGTTCACCCCTTTCTCCATTTGTAATATATCCTCACTTCAGCCAATATGGAAGACATCACAATATCTCTCATGAAATTTCATGAGAGCAGAACTGTTCAGCATGTTCATGATGAACCCAGGAATCATGCAAAACTTGCTTAGTTTTGTTGCAAATGCAAAGTTTCATGTATGTCACCTGGTTTGCAAATTTTCTCTGAAAACCTGCGGGCCAACCGATGTCTCAGTGGGGATGACATGCACAATTTGGTGAAGCCTGGCGAAGCTCGCCAGTCTCAGCTGACTTTCTCTTGAAGATTTAGAGCTCCATTGAAACCAGGACTGAAAGCAAACTTCACCTGGATGGAAATCCATGTGGATTGAAACTACTTTATCATGAACCCACTGTCAGGGATGTGCCACGGTGGTGAGCAGGGGTTATTATATCTAGCATATTAGATAGCGCCAGCAGAGCCAAAGCACCGAGATCTAGACAGCTCCACTTCCAGCAGAGCAGTCTCCTCTAGGAGAAGAAAATGCTGCTTCTCATGCACAGCCCAAATAGCTGGGCTCTGGGGAAATCTGGGAGTTGAGAAGCAATTCCAAGTACTGTTCCTAGTCCTTCAATCTGATCTGCTTGGATGTGCTCATATGCCCACACACAATCCTTTCAAGTTCAGCGGAGCTCTGCCTGGGCAGAGGGGCCAGTCCATACAGGTCCGTCTGCAGAATCAGGGCCTTAATCCTGATTGGGAGTAACTCCTCGGTCAATTTTATAGTTACAGAATAGCACATACAGCTCCCAGCTGAGAGTGGGACCTCATTCTGCCAAGCACTTCATGTGCTCATAGTCAGGGATTGTCCCTGCCCCCCAAAAGTTTACAATCTACCCAAAGATGACAGACAAAGGGTGTGTGATCACTAGAGCAGCTGGAAAATGACAATGCCAATTCGTGGCAACTATCAAGGCTCCAAAATTTTTTGTTCCACTTTGGGCTCAAGAGAAAACCTTCGGAACGAAATGGAATTGTGTCTGAAAGGCCATTTTCAGCTTGAAAAGTTCAGATTTGGATTCAGGTCTTGCCCTCTGGAAGTGACTGGAAAATTCACCCTGGAGCTCAGACTGTCAAAATCAAGATGTTTACAGGAAATGTTTTGGTTTCAAATAGTATTATTGAAACCCCAAAAATGGTTAAAAAGTTCAGATGAGCTTTAAGTATCTGTTTTGCAGATGGGAACTGAGGCAGAGAGCAATTGACTGGCCAGATGTCACACAGGGAATCTATGATAGAAGCAGCACGGAAACACTGAGTCTCAGTCCAGTGCTATAACCAAGGTCAGCCTGCCTTCCTCTAGAGCTGAGCTAGCAAAAGACAAGAGGAAGAAAATCTTCATTAATTCAGTGTTGCTCCTAAAGTCTATTTAAAAAAAAATATACTGGGCAGGTGTGATTCTGCATTGGTCCATGCAACTCAACACATTTGTGCCAGTTTACATCTGCGGAGCATCTGGTCCATTATCTAGACATTATGTCTCTTTTTTCCCTCCAGTTAACACTCACAGAGTCTCCTTCGGGACAAGAATCTAGCTGTGAATTAGTCAGACACTTGCAGACTTCCCTGGTGCCAAAATGCCGCTGGTTCTAAAATGCCAGTGCCCTGCAGTAGAGACCTATGTCATAGGAGTTCAACTGTGAAGTGACCTCCCCTGGAGAGGCCAGGGTTTGTGGTTCACTCATTCCCCAGGGAGATAAGCATCCAGTGCAAAGTCAGACATGCCTCTCGGTGCTCGTTGGCTGACAAGAAGAGACTATGATGTGGACAAATAAAGTGGGCATTTGAACCAGATTCAAGGAGAGCCCGCTGCAGATCAAGAGAGGCCTTTGTGCCTGGGGACTTGAAGCTGGCTGCTCACTGGGATTGCTGCACACCTGTTAGCTCCCCCCCCCCCCCCGCCCCCAAGATAAGCCCCACCAATTTATGTTGGGGTCATGTTCGCCTGTAGCAGCCCTGGGAGAGCTTGGGATCTGTAGCATTATCACATGCCACAGCAGCAACAATTGGGGCTCTTTTAAGTACCAAAATTATGGATAGTCTTCTTATTGGCTTTGACATCCAGCCACCAGTTCCTTGCATGAGCAAAGTAGGGGTGACCTTTGGCAGGAAGGTGGCTCGTCTCTCTATGACAGCCTTGTCAGATGCCTCAGTGGAGTCCCGCACACGTTGTGAGCCAGCAGATGGAGCAGGGAAATTCCTCTAAGGAGGGATCTGCAAGCAAAAGCAATGCCTACTCCTTTCAATACTAACTCTTGCCCATTTGCCTTTCAGTGCTACCGATCCAGGGTCTTCTCAAGTGATAATTCTCCTGGGTCACGGGATCAAGTGAAGCAATTTAGAATAAATTGTATTCGTTTCATACGTTTGCATTAAACTTTGAACTTTGGGAGCTTTGCTGCTCTAAAACTGTTGGAGATGTGCACCCAGGAGATTTGTATGTATTTATATCCCACGCAGTCCTTCCAGCCTCATGGGCTAAGGCTAAGGAGACTAGATTGGAGAGAAGCAAAGCTCAGTTTCCTTCGTCTTTAAAAAGACAACAAAGAAGGATAATGCCCTCTGTTCTTTCAGGGTGTAGGAGGGGGGAGCACAAGGGCTTATCCCACATAAATTCCACTGAAGGCCTCAAAATAGGGCTCAACTGGTGCACAGGCATCCCAGGGGGAAATTTTGCCCATGCAGGATAAGTAGAACATGGCAGAAAGCAAGGGTGATTTCCTAACACCGTCTTGTCAAAGTTCCCTAACTTAGAAGGGGCCACAGTTCTAGGGGAAGAAGGAGCACTCCATCTCTATTCAGGCTGGTTGCCAACACCCTGAGCCAAGTGCGTTTATTATTTGTATGACAGTAGCATCGAGAGGCTCCAGCCAAGATCAGAGTTCCATCAGCACTGTGCATACCAGAAGTAAGAGACAGCCCGTTCCCCCAAGATCTGACAAGGGAGAAAGGAAGTATTGTTATCCCCATTTTACAGATTGGGAAACTGAGACACAGAGAGATTTTTTTTTTAAGTGGGAAAGTGGCATTTGCAAAGGACCACTGGCAATGATGCACCTAGCTACCATTGAAAGTCAGTGAGAGTTAGGCACTCAGCTGCTACATATGACTTTGAGAGTGTCCCCCATGGTGACTAGCACAAGGCCATATGTGTGTTTATACATATAAGAGACAGAAAGGCAAGACTCAGCTGTAAATTACATAAAGGGGTTTCACACAGAGGTTGCTGGGCACACACATGAAATGAGATGTGTTGGTCTCTGTTCCTAGTAGGCAAGTTGCCACATCAAAAATATGACCAGCATTGCCAACCCTGAGTGTCCACACATCAAGAGTCAGCCCACACAAATCGTGAAGTTTTTTTAATAATAAATTTGTGGTGGGGGGAGGATTGTTTTCTGATCTTTAGGGTGCACCTCAGTCAGATTCTCAAACTTTTCTTCACAACAATGGCAGCTAGACGCTTACTCTTTTTCTCACCTTCTCACATGACTCCAGGAGCTGGGGCTTCAATAAAAAAATCATGAAAGTTGACACCATCATGTCACCAGGATTGGAATTCTCAGCAGGAATCCCAGAGATTTAACAGAGATTATCCCTTTCAGATCTCGGCTAAGGAACACTGGTGGGGGTAGTGAGGGGAAATTTTCCCTATTAATACCTGTGCTGCCAAGTGATAAAAAAAAAGACTTCAGTCTCCAGGTCTGTGTATATACAGATACACACACACCCCACACATATATAGATATAGATATAGATATAGTCTCCAAAGCTGTCAATCCAACACCTTCCACCATCAGTAGGTTGCCTTTAACAAAATAATTGTGTGTGTGTGTGTTTATGTGTGAATATCTCTGCGTGTATCTATATATACACACAAAAAGGGAAAGAATTAATGATGAGCATTTCTATAACAAAATAAAATGTCTCCTTAAATCTAAATTAAATCTATATTAAATTTATTTTCCATTGTGAGCTGGAACTGGACCTGCTTGAAGCCACATTCAGGCAAATTCCATGCTTCTCCTTTGAACCTGACTTATCTGAAATGTCCATTTTCTGGTTCCTTTCACATTTCTGTGCAGCTGATTTGAAGAAGTCAGAACAAAGGCACACCCCACACGTTGGGAAGGAGGAGGCTCCATTACATGACATTTCTCTCAGTCCCTCTGTTGGCTAATTAAAGAATGCAACAGTGATGGGCACAGAATGGAGTTTGGGGTCCAGCTGCTGGTTCACCTCAAGGATCCATCTTCAGTGTGGAAGACCCATCCCTTATCAAGGGATCATAGAGGAGAACCTCAGCTCAGGATGCTTAGATGAGTATTATCAAACAAACGCAGACTGGTTCACAGTTACAAAGCTCTATGCTGCAAATTTCATTCATTCAAATTGGTTTCAGGAGTGCACGTAGCTTTCATCCATGGTGATGAATTCTGTATGAACATGCAACTTTAAATGGAGAGTTGTGACCAACCCCACAAGTGCAACAAAGATAGCAGCCGCTCATATCCAGAGATGATGCATTCCGTGCAGAAGAGGTGCACATACACTGTGCTGCCTCTCATGGAGACATTACTTTTGTGCTTTCTTGGTTTTTTTTTTTTGTTTGTTGTTTGTTTTTTGTTCTATTGACATAAAAGAAGCTTATTCTGACTGTAACTACAGGGTAGCTCTTTGACAATTGTTGTTTAGGGTTTTGTCGTTACTGTTTTCAAAAACTTTGTTATTATTAGAGCTGATAAAAAGATACGTCCATTTTGTGAAAAAAAAATAGAAATAAATGAATATTTTTCAGTTTCTGTGAAAACGTTTCATTTTTGAAACTTACAAATCATTCATTTTGGTGAGGATAAAAAGTTCCCACTTTCCTCATACTTTTCTTCCACCAAAACATTTTTTTAAAATTCTCTCACTCCCAAAATAAACTGAAATATTCATGTTGTAATAGTTCAACAAAAACAAAATTCTAAGAAAATGAACATCTGTTGTGTGAATTTTCATTTTGGTAAAAAAAGAATCTGCTCAAAAACATTTCCAAAGGAATTATTTCAGTCAGCTCTAGTTATTATTTAATATTTAATTTGTTATTGCATCCAAAGGACCCCATCAGGACTGATACTCATTGTTCTAGGTGCTGTACAAACACAGTCCAGGAACCTCATTGTCACAGGAATAACGCTGTGTTTGACCTCAAGAGTCGTTCTTATTTTTCTTCCTCAATTTTTTGTTTCGATCCATCCACTTCCCCTTCAGTTCTTCTCACCCTCATGCTTTCTCCATCTGCTTCTCCCTACCTGAGAGGCAGAGGTGGCTATGAACTCAAACACTGGATCTGAACATCCCCAGAGCGTGGCATAGTTTAAATCTGGCCTTTCTGCCTTGGACACCATCTCAGTCAAAGGGCAAGGCTACCAGCATCCAGGCAGGAGAAGGAAGTACAGAAGGAAACAAAAAAACTCCTTTCACAGCTCACTGTATGTTTCTCCTGGAAGCCATGGGTTGCCGTATGATGTGTTAAAGGGGTTCATTTGAAAAACAGTGTCTAGTCCAGTGCGCATGACCCGCCAATGCCGTAACGGGCTGTAACTGGCTGTAGCATTTATGTGGAACCAGAGTTAGAAAATCTTCTGCTGTGCTCATGCAGTTGCAATTGAACCGAGTTGAGTTCATTTTTGTATATAACTCAGTTGTTATTTTTCCACCTCAGCTCCAGACTCTGAGGGTAGGATTTTCAAAGCCACTCAGTGTTGGCTTAACTTTGCTCCTCTGAAGTCAATGGGTGTTGAGCCACTTCTGAAAATCTTGAGGCACAATAGCAGTCAAACAACAAGCGACACCACTTCCTCTTGACAACCAGGCACTTTGGAAGCAGCAGAGAGAACACGTCACAAGGCTAACTTTCCTGTTTGGAAGGAGACTAAATGGCCCTACTATAGACCACTAGAGTGGGCTGAAAATAAAGGTAGGGGTATTTTGTGAAAACTTTGGAATGAAATGATTTTTTTCCCATTCGTTCAAATTTTTTTTCACCAAAGAATTTGAAACAAAACCACTTTCTCTCACATTTTTACTTTTTTCCCACTGGAGGGAAGAGTAAACAAATACAAGTTCTTTTTTCCCACTGAAACAGAACAAGGTTATTAAATGGAAAATTTTCATCAAAAATTAAGAAATTCAATCGCAATGATTTTCATGAAGATCTTTATTTTGGTGGAAAATAAATTCTGATGGCAGCTTTTACAAACAGTCTCTATAATCTACTAGAGTATCATAGAATCATAGAAGATTATGGAAGAGATCATGGAAGAGACCTCAGGAGGTCATCTAGTCCAGCCCCCTGCTCAAAGCAGGACCAACCCCAACTAAACTATCCCAGCCAGGGCTTTGTCAAGCCTGACCTTAAAAACCTCTAAGATGGAGATTCCACCACATCCCTAGGTAACCCATTCCAGTGTTTCACCACCCTCCTAGTGAAATAGTGTTTCCTAATATCCAACCTAGACCTCTCCCACTGCAACTTGAGACCATTTGCTCCTTGTTCTGTCATCTGCCACCACTGAGAACAGCCCAGCTCCATCCTCTTTGGAACCCCCCTTCAGGTAGTTGAAGGCTGCTATCAGATTGCCCCTCACTCTTCTCTTCTGCAGTACAATCAACTCTACAGAGTACTGTCAACATCTAACCACACTGGTGCCACAACCGCTGATCTGGTTAAGTAAGCGAGCTGTCCTCTGTGGGAATTGCGATCTAACATGACAGAAAGCCATGAGTTAAGGAACGCCCTTAACCCCTCCCTGTGAATCCCCACAGAGTTTAATAAGGTATGGACAATAAGGCTAGCAAAAGAGGTCCATATGAATTTAAAAATATATAGTGGGGAAGAAACATGGAACAGAATCTGTAAGGCTAGGGCAGAAACTGTGGCCTTAAAAAGTAAAATATTGCAAATTATAATCATGGCTATTAAATGGTTAAGACAATACACCACAAAATTGGTGGGGCAAGTAACAGAAACAAAGAGTTAAAAGAAGTAGGAGAGGCCACAGGGCCCTGGAATGCTCCTGCTCCCCTCACAGGATGGCACTCCGTCCAGAGACAGTAGGCATAGGAACAGAATGAAACATTGGAAACAGCTGTAAGGAACTTACAAAAAAATACATGTGGGGTCTCCTCTTATAAATATTGGTGGTCAACAGCAGGCTTCAGGTAGCTCCCCTGTGCCTGAAGAATGGGGACCGAGATGAAAAAAGGTGGCCCTAGCAAAATTAAAAAATGAAACGGGGGCCACTAAAGTGCAACCCCCACCTTACAATAAAAGCCAGGTTCCAGTTAGACTTAAACTGAGACCTGGACGGGTGCCTGTCAGAACGGGAAAAGTAAGTGCACAGGAGTGAGAAGTAGCAACCAGTATTTTCACTAAATTGGTAAATGAAATGAAAGAAAACACAGACCAGTTCAGAGAGCTCATTAGGAGACAGAAGCTGCGACTTGATCGCAGGAGAGTGAATACAAAATTATTTCAAAGTAAAAAACCAAAATGAAACGGGGTTAACCCCTGTAACTAATGCGCTAACATATGGAGTTGCCCCAAAACAGTTAATTGAAGCACGTAAGGGCACTCCCACAACCCATTTGGCCTGCAAACAAAAGCAACAGACACTGGGGGGAACAAATTTAGGCCCTGTTCCTACTACAACCACCAGGCTCTTACGGCTTCCCCCTTCTACCAATGTGCATTGATGAAAGTTGCCCTCTGGAATGGATAGATCAGTGCAGTGCTCGTTGTATTACATCTTCTTGACCCGACATCGAGAGGCACAGCTACTTGCGATGCGTGTCAGGGGGAATTAGTAACGACTCATGCAATGACAGTCCTTGTGAGTATGTGTCCCGTCTTCACGAATAACTGGAAGGGAAAACCATAGATTCACAGAGTTTAAGGCCAGAAGGGTTATTTAAATCATCTATCTGATCTCCTGCCTAACGCAGGTCATTAAATTACACCCAGTGACCTCTGTATTGAGCCCAATAACTTGTGTTTGAGGAAGGCATATCTCCTAGAAAAGGAGTGGGAAATATCCTAGGAGCTCAAAACATCCACCACCTAGAAAGGAAGGAGATGCAATTTGTAGCAGTCAGATATGAAATGGCCACTTTAGGGCTGAAGTCGTTTGTCTCTGCCAGATGTAATGGACTAGCTACCAGGACAGCATGCTGGGAACGGCTCCCACAGGAGGGTGAATAGGAGGGTGAATGCCTCCTTGAACGTTGTGTAGTGAACAGGTCGCTACTGAAGAAGAAGCTTGTAGCCAAGGGGTTAAATGTTGGCTTTTTTTAGGGTCAGGAATACTGGTGGAAGATGTCTCCAGGTATTCATAAGTGGAGCTTGGTGCATTTGAGCTAGATCTGTCTCTTTGTCATTGGGTTTCTGTCATAAACATCAGCTACTTCTTGTACTCAGAGCTAACCACCATTGTATGGGATGTGGGATGGCGGATGCTGCATGGATCTACCAACAAGTGAAGCACCTCTCATCCAAGAATCTCAAAGTGCTCAGAAATAGCCCATGAGCCCCATGCTTTTGTAACCCGCACACCTCCTGGGTGTGGTGTTCTGTCCCATCTAGTGGCACCAAGATACACGAACGAGAGAGAGAGAGAGATATTAATGAGTTTGCTCTACAGCCTTAGCTAAAAACCAGTTGCCTTTTAGTTCATGCTGTAGAGGCTCATGCACTAAGCTCCAGAGGTCCCAGGTTTGGGCATAGGAGACCCAGATCAAGTCACTGCTGCAGAGTAGGTACTTGAAACTGCACCACCCATATCTTAGCCCAGTGCCCTTTACATTGGGCAGCAACCACTAGACTGACTATACAGCTTGGTTGTTATGGTAGGGGGGTGCTATGGGAGAGCCAGGCTCAGGCCCTGGCTTCACCTCTCAGGCTAGTGGTGGGCTGGCAGCTGTCTCTCTGGCTTTCACAAAAAAATTGGAAAGGTCTCATTCCACTTTAGAATGAAAACAAATTCTGAACCCCCGAAGTTTTTTTCCTGAAATGGAATTATTGTATTCCAGCCAACCCTACCCACAGCCAACGTTCCCTCTAATTTTTGACAGGCCGTGTGTGCAAAAACTTTCTTCTGTGCAAATTTTTGAAGCAGAGTTCAAATTTGTGCTCCATGAGGCAAATGCGCCCAAGCAAGTAAAATGCTTATACATTATTCATTATCCCTTCCCCCGCTTGCCAGCTAGTAGAATCTGGTTGTGTTGATAGATGGCGGGCAAACAATGTCAAAAGTCACCCGTAAATGATATTTCGATGTAGTATTTCATTTTTTGCGTGCGCAGTGTTTTGCCATGTGCTCAGGGTTTAAGATCTGTGTGCGCAAACATACACGCACAGCTTAGAGGGAACAGTGCCCACAACACCCCTGTATGGCAGAAAGGGTATCCTCATTCTACAGAACGGCAGTGATTTGCCCAAGGATCAGAAAGTGAACCCTGGAGCCCTGCTGCTGTTCCCTTGCTCCAGCCACCTTGTTCTTTCCAAAACCAGCAACGCAGTTAACCCCCTGCTGCGTCATCCACCACTCAGATGGGATCAACAGAACAGATCGTGCTAGACAAATTACCCCCCGCTGTTCACACATATTTTGTCAGCTTTGTATCTCGGAATAAATTAGACAGATTTCTCTGGTTCTTCTGAACCCTCATGAGGAGCAGCTCCATCTGTAGCCACCGCCTGACAACGCCAGGAAATCCAAACCTCCAGCATGTATTTATATGCATTTGTTCTTTTACTTTCCTTTTGTGAAATCAGAAATCCTGGGATTTGAACTGGCTACCCCAGGGAGCAGCAAAACCAAGCAGCTGTGCTTTTCAATGGTATTCCATGCCCGCGACTCAACAGCTTGGTGGCCTTTTTCTTTTTTTGATTGTGGCCCCATGCGTAGAAAAATGCAAGAACCATGGACGACATCGGACTGGGGAAAGAGGCTACGAAGAAATCAACTTCTTATTTAAATGATTCACTTCTAGTGGGGCTCGGAGCGGAGTCTGTGTCCTGAAGATACAATTAAAAATACAAGCCTGAGCAAAGGAGCAGATGGACAGCAGTTGTTTTGCTATTTGGCTACACCTGCCAAATGAGCTTTCTTTTCAGAACTGCAGAAGTAACCAAGAGCTCTTAAAAGAGTTTGCAGCCTGGCCTGCTTCCTGAGATTCTACACAGGGACATAGAGACATGACGTGTTGTCTAGATGGAGGGAGGGTGAAACAACAGGAAAATATTCCCAGGCTAGGGCAAGCATTCCCAGCCACACGGCAATCAGCAGTGAAATTCTGCAGATCTTGGGAGGTGGTGGTGGGTGTCAGCGGCTTCCTTTTTAACGATACCCATGAAAGTAGGTGGTCATGTGGGGTACGGTACTCCAGAAATGTCAATTCCCAGCCCTGCTACAGGCTTCCTGCATGTTTTTGGGCAAATCACTGGACTGAGCCAGGGTTCTCAGGGCTTCCAGGCTCACTGCTGCAGAGTGGGGAGCCGAGCCCCAGTTAAAGCCATGGGTCCCAAAGCCCCCAGCTCTGTGGCAGGGAAGTTGGAAGCCCTGGGCCCCTTAACCCTGGAGCAGTTGCATCTGCTCGTCTTCTTTTTCAGTTTCTCTGCTCTCCAAGGACATCAGTCAGACCCCCGCCCCCCAGCAACACTAAGCGTGATTTAAAAACATACGTTCACCTTGGAATTTTCTCTAAAATACACTGAAAAATCAGAACTTTCACATGTTAATTCTAATAGACTTAACGTAGGTAACTTTTCACCTGGCACCTTTCATCCCAAAGCCATTTACGGACTGTGTGTACACGTGGGAATTTCTTTACCCGTTTCTCAAACTCAGACACTTCTGGGGTGGAACAAGGCATGATTTAGTTGGGGATCGGTCCGGCTTTGAGCAGGGGGTTGGACTAGATGACCTCCTGAGGTCCCTTCCAACCCTGATAGTCTATGATTCTATGATTCTAAGGCAGCTGTTTAATATCACGCAACATTTTTTTTTAACAAACCAGAGACACACACAGACTCCTATTGTGAGTGGGCACTGAACCCAGGTTCTTCAGCACAAAATGCACAGGCCTCAGTGATTCGTGTCAAAGGAACGTCTGCTTAATTATTATTACTACTCCTGCTATTTGCATTTCTATAGCACCTAGGAGCCCCATTCATGTATCAGGACCCCTTTTGTGCTAGGTGCTGTACAAACGCAGAGCAAACACAGGATCCAGACCCTTAAGACCTTAGCTGTGAATAAGCTGCAGTCTATTGTAGAGCCCAGGGCCAGCCACTAAGGAGATCCTTGCTCACATGCTCTGAGCCTATGTTTTACATTTTGGTAGCATTTTAGGACAGGAGGTGAAGGGGAAACCCATATGCCAATGAAGGAAAATAAAAACCCACCATGGATTATAAAAGTTGGCTAGTTTCCAGATTCAGGGCTTGATCCAAAACCCATTAAAGTCAGCGGAAAAACTCCCACTGATTTCAATTGTCTTTGGATCAGGCCCCTCCCAGCAGAATTACAGGGCAATGTCTTTTACTTAAACCACATACTCCCCTTCTCCTCATCTTGAGCAGCAGCAGGCACGAGGCAATGGCAGAGTTAGTCCCGTCTAGATCATGTGTCCTGGAGGAAATTACAAGACATCATTAAAATGTTGTGGGCATTTGATCTTCAAAATAATGGAGTCTCAAAGTCCTAGGCAATGGTAGATCCACTCTCATCTTCCTGACACTCCACTCCACTCACAATCGCAGCGTGGCCAACTCTTGGGATTTTTTTCATGAGGCTCACAATATTTAGTGTGTTTCACAAAGGCCCAGCTCCTGGAGGCATGTGATTAGGTGAGAATCTCAGCTTTCATTTTAAAAAGACCATTTCTAGCCCCCCAGGTCGCCGAGAAAGTCTTGAAAACGTGACTAGAGTGACCCTTAAAGGCTCAGAGAGCAAAAGGAAAAGAAAAGGAGCCCAAAATTGATTATTGTTTTTACCTCATGATATATAAACCAATCTCATGACTTTGAGGCCTGTGTATGGTTTCTAAGCACTTGGGGCTGGCAATATTGTTATCTCACAGACCCCCCCTCCCTGTTCCCTGGCAATTACAAAGCAAACCCATGGCAACTACAGCCCTTGGTTACATGACAGTAATATAAGGAAAGCATGTGTGTTTAGTTGTCTTTAGTGTTACTTTTACCGACCCCCAGTCTCTTTGCAATGACAGCGTGTCTATTTGGAGAATGAGCAGAACGCAAGGGCCTCACGGACAGCCAGATCTATTGAATGCACCATGAACCACAGGTCTGTCCCATAAGCCACCCATTAATATGCGTATCATTTGTAGGCTACATTTCATCTTGACATCTGCATCCTGAATACCTGAGCTATAACACTTGACATACTTCCTGGCCTCCAGCAACCACAGAAACAAATTATGGTCCTGAGTGTGCATCAGTCTGTAATTTAAAAGGAAATCCTGTTAACTTGAAACCTTTTTTTTTAATCCCTCTGAATATTCAAGTGTTCCAAAAGCGTTCAATGAGATGCTGAGAGAGGTCCATGCCCTGGAGTGAACGGAATGATGCAAAAAGGGCATAATCTGCCTCTAGCTTGTTATGTTTTTTTAATACACATTGAAGGAGTCCAGCTTATTTGCCAGTTTTTATTTTTAAATGTCTATTGAGAAACTGGAAGGAATCCAGAGAAGGGCTCCACACATGACACAAGCTTTGGAGACTATGACCCATGTAAGGAGAGGTTAAGGGAAGCAAACAGGGACAGCCTGAAGGAGAAACTGGCTGAGGGGAAACATGAGAAGTGCCTATAAATAAACACAAAGATGTAACAAGAAGGGACGGGTGGCTTGGTCCAGTCTCTTTAGTCAACGAGAGTCAAACGGGATACAGTGCCCTTAAAGGGAAATTGCAGCATCATGTAAAATAATGAGCAGCACAAAACATTTTCCAAGCACTGCACAAACATGGACCCGTGATCCTCACCCAGCCCTTGAGAAGCAGCCGTCATTGTTACAGAGGAGCCGACCCAGAACCTCCAGTTCCAGCTCGGTTGGGTTGGGTTATCTCAAGGAGGTCCAAACTCATCTGGAAAGTTTAAGGTTCAGGTCATATTCAAAACCCAAACCCAATTTTCAGAGGAAGGCTGGCTTTGTGGCTGAGGCCCTTACACTAGAGCTGGAAGGTGCAGATATGCCCATGCTAGCGCCATTCAAGCTCGCATGTTATAAATAGAAGTGTAGCTACCGTGATGGGTTAACTCAGCAATCCTATCTGAGACCATAGGTACATACTCAGATGACTAGCCCCTCCCACTACCCATACTGCCAGGGGTACACTTCTATTTTTAGCATGCTAGCTCGATCAGAACTAGCATGGGTATGTTGGCTCAAGCTGGGAGTTGCACCTCCGACTCCAGTGTAGACAAACCCTAAGACTCAACACCTCGTTCTACCGCTCCTTTCCTCTGTGACCTTTGGGCAAGCAATTCAATCTCTCTGTGCCTCAGTTACCCCTCTGTAAAATGGGGATAATAGCATATGAAGGCAGGACTGGAAGGGACCTCATGAGTCATCAAGTCCAGGACCACGATATTGCAAGCAACCCTGTCATATAATCCGATTCATAAATATATCAAGTGCCATCTTCAAACCAGTTTGATTTTTGCCCCCACTACTCGTACTGGAACGCTGTTCCACAACTTCACTTCTACCCTGTATGTCTTGTCTATTTAGAGTATAAGCTCTTTGGGGGACTGTCTCTTACTCTGTGTTTGTCCAGCACCTAGCACAACAGGGCCCAGACCTCAGTAAGTGCCTCTTGGAGCACCATGCAGCTGAAATCTCATGAGACTCTTTTGGGATTTCTCCAGGCTTCCCACAACACTGGCAGCACGTAGGCCCCCTCCATGCATGGTGTCAGTATAGGATGGATCTCTCAACCTCTAATGGCAGCCTTTGCATAAGATGCCAGCTCAGTTCTCATCAGGTCGATGTATCTTTAATGAGCCATTGCTAGGTCGTAAAGCAGAGTGGCCTGCTGCTATTCAGACATTAATCAGATGAAACGGGAAGATATTAAAGCAAGTGCTTTTTAGTGCCACAGTTTGTTAGTCTCCAGGAGCTGACCGGTGCCACGGTCCTGTCCACCCCTGAAATGGTATTAAAGAGGGCTAATGGGTTTTGTGATAAAACCCTGTTACAAGACGGATCACAGGCGCAATCTCTGCTTTGCAGAGTGCCATGGTTTGGAAGGAGACATCAAAAGCAAAGTGTTACAGAACTCTTTGCAGCCACATATATGCCAGGGTGACCCACCTCCCCTGTGTTTTAAGAGATATCTCTTAATTGCTGTCTGCTGAGACCCATATATAGAGTTTGTCGGCATTTTCAGCAACATTTCATTTCACTGATGCCAAAAAGTTTCAGGGAGACATATTCGTTTAGAAAGAGAATGAGAAACTGAGCATCTTATTTATTTAAGCTCTGTAACCTGGTGGTTAGTCAACTGGCCTTCTTGGTGAAAGATCCAGGTTCAAGTCCCTTCTCTGCTTGGTTCAGAGGGGATCTGTGGTTAACAAAAGCATCTCCCCTGAATGAGGCAGAGCAGGGATTTCAACCTGCATCTCCTAGGCCTACAGCAAATATACAGAGGTTTTGCCCCAGTTCCATATTCATGGGAGGACTCCCAGCTATGGAGATGGGCTTTGGAACAGGTCCAGCTGATCAGATAAGAAGTATGGTTTGAAACAACAGTCACACAAATGACCGTGTGCTGTGATAGCAACACTGGACTTTGCACCTTGGGGAGCGGTGCCTTCTCAATATCAGATCTGACCTTTTCCTGATCATAGTTGCCCCATAGTTCCTTGAAATAAATGGTCACTCTAATAGAGAACCACCTTCTACTCGCATCCCACAGATGCTTCTGACATTTGCTTGTCGGTTCCCATGCTAACCTGCTGGTCCAGGGATGGAGGCATAAAGTGCTCCGCCCTTTTTAGACCCTGCATTTTGATACTACAAGTGCTGTTATGGAACCAAGAAAGCCTTCAGCAGGCTCAGAGCGACCTTCACCAGTATTGGAAAGCTCATATCATTTGTCAACAGGGATACTGGTGAGAAAGGCCCTCGGTGTATCTGTAGAGGGACAGTGGGTGGGTATGATATTGAGAAGGGCCAAATCAGAGGATGATTCCAGAAATACATCCAGCAGCCCTGAAGGCACAAGGGGACACTGGGAAGGAAAAAGGATTTTTATGTAGTCACATGTGAAAGGTGTTGCATTGCGGGAGGGGGAGGAGAGTCACAGAGCAGTGTACCCCATTACCACCATTTTGACAGGTACATCGCTTCAGGTCGATTTTGAGATACATGCAAGCTTATGATCCTGCTTGCATTGCACCTCCACTAGTTAAACAGAGAGGCTCAGACAGCCACTCCAGCCCCACCAATTCTTTGTCCCCCATAATCAGTCGAGTTCTGGGCTCTGATGGAGGGGGAGGAGGGCTTCTGCTGCTTTGGTGGCTCCATCAGGCCAGGACTCAACATCTCCCAGCAACAAAAAACGCACTCCACAGGGGACAAAAGTGTTGAGCCAACCACACTGGATGCTCTGTTGCCAAGGGCAATATTTTCAGGACCTTTCATAACGAAGATGATGTTGGAGACAAACCCTCCTTAATGAGAAGTCTGCCCCTTCTGCTTCAGCTCCTCTTTGTTGGACCAAGAAAGCAATGGAAGCAGCTGAAATTCTGCTGCTGCTAACCCGTCTGTTCCTTAGACTGTGCATTCCAACAATGCTGAGCTGTCATGGCTTAGGTTAAAAGAATTGTCACCCACCGATCCCACATTCTCCATTCAGTGCAGCCACGCTGTTTTGTGGGATCTTCAAATGTGTTGCTTATAAGTTCTTGTACTTCAGTCAGAGGAGCCGGTGAGGCAGGGTTATTACAAGCCAAGGCTTTTCTATAACAGAGGCTGGAAGCTTGTCATGTTTTGTTGCATTAACTGGACTACAGGGACATGAGCAGATATATTTATTGTTCGAGGTAGGTGTCCAGCAAGAATCAAAAGGTTTCAATAAATGAAAACTCAACCAGTCCCACTTGTCCTTTCAGACTGCAAAGTTCAGGACAGGTGAAGCAAGGCATTGGTTCCTTTTTAAAAACAACTGACTGCCATCTAATCAAAGCAGCTGCGAGAATTTCTGATCACTCCCGGCTTCGGAGAAAGAGCTCTTGGCCCCGCTGTGAATGCTGTCAGTAAGCAACAGGTTGCTAGAGCACAGGTCATTGCCAGCAGGGAGAAGAGGAACCTAAGGAAGTAGATCCTTAGCTGGTGTAACTCAGCATTGCTACAGAGGACCTGTGCTGATTTACAGGTGCTGGTGATCTGAGCCAGGATTTTCAATAGTTCGTCTATGAAATCCGGTATCTTGCCTCTCAGGCTAAGACCCTGAAGGCCCTTTGGTCCAGCCAAACTCCCATGGAAGCCAATGTGGATAGGGCCCAAGTGAGATCTTCAGCATTTGCACCTCTGGCAGCGGTCAGTGCTTGATGCTTACGGGAAATGCGAAAGCTCACCCATAAGGTGACACGGCAAAGACCCTGCGTGAAGCCACCAGTGCACCACTCCAATCTCCTGAGTCCCACATAGAGTTGAATGAAGAACGATTTTCCTGTTGCGCTCCAAGTTTCAAACATTTCCTGTTCTACAGTGGAATGACCCCAAGATCTTGGATATTTTTTTCCCACAGACTAGCCAGTGGTGAGACTGGTCCCACCTGGGCTGTGGGAGACCAAGGTTCAAATCCTTGCTTTTGCTTTGCTCACTATGTGTGTGTGTGTGTGTGGGAGGGTGTTAAACCTAGATCTCCCACTCACCAGATGAGTGTCGTAATTAGTGGCTCTACTGGGATTTCTCTCTCACCATAAATTCCACCCTGGACCTTCTATTTGGCTTTGTTATTATGCCTTAGGATATTGCCAGCACCTTAAAGGAATAGGGCTGTGTTTTCCCAGGCACCAGCTGCTCTTAGGCAGAATGACTTTTATTTTATGATTAGGATAAAATCAGCCACAAGAAAGAACCAATGTAAGGTCTCCAGGAAAGGGCATTGTGAGTGTGTGGTAAAACTCTTCGCTGTAACATTTCAGGGCAGCTCAGAGAACAAAATGGATGCTGTCTCCAGAGGCACGCTGTGCAAAATACAGTGCACAGGAAACCAATGGCCTCTCTCAGTGGCATAGTGACTACAGATGGACAGGAATGTTCAAATTTTCAGTGAAAAATTGAGACAATTTTCCATGCTTCCTTCACACACACCCCCTCCATTTTTCAACCAGTTCAGACAGTCAGACTCATTATGACAGTTCACCTTTTTCTACTCCTGAGGTAAATTGACCGCTGTACTTTTTGCTGTATGTGACATGTCCTTTCTACTGTCCATGAGCAATAAAGATCTCAGGACACTGTTCGTGAGGAAAGGTTTTAATCTCCTTGGGTCAGTCCTCCATTAACACTTAAGACAGGCAAATCCTGCCAGATGCCTTTCCCTTTATACAAAGCATATCAGGTTGAATTAGGTCAGAGATATCCACTGTATTTTGACATCAGACAGGCTCAGCAGTTTGAACCCAGTCTCCATGTGCAGTTAACATTTCACAACAGCAGCTGTACTTTTCCAAACAGGATCTGCTCCTTTTCTAGTCTCGGTCTTTCTTTTTTCACAGGAGCCTAAGGAAATTTGGTACCCAAATCCTATTGAAAGTTGGGTGCCTATGTCTCTTGCAAACCCCAGCTTTTGCCCACTCTTTGCTCCACTATTCATTGAATTTTCTTCCTTGAAGCACCTTTTCTCTGTAGGACACAAACCCATTCCTGGCTTTTAGACCCATCATTCTTGTATTGAACAGGGAAATCAGGGACTGGAATCTGCACCATCCACCTCCCAGATGAGGGCCCTAATCTCTGGGCTATTGGCTGTCTTAGGGGCTCTTTTTCTCTACCAGAAATCCATGCTTCCTGATATAGGTTTCCTCAAAACCAATCCATTTATATGAAACGTTTTGGTGGCTTGGCCTTTTCGGTCAAAACAAACAAACAAACATTTTGTTGGAAAATTCCTGATGAGCTCTAACTAGACCACTGTGTCCACTCTTCACGAAGGGATGTGGGAAAAACTTGAGGGAGTTGAAAGGAAGGGTCACAAAAAAGATTTGGGGGCTGAAGGACAGGTCTTACGTTGTGAGGCTTAAGCAGCTCAATTTATTCATCTTATCAAAGAGAAGGTGAAGAGGTGACTTGAGCACTGGATCTAGGCACTTACACTTGGAAAAGAGATCTCATAGTGGGGCCTTTTTAATCATGCTGACAAAGGCAGAACAAGATCCAGAAGCTGGAAGTTGAAGTTAGACAAGTTCAACCTTGAAATAAAGACCCAATTTCCTCATAGTGAGGGTAATTAAACATTGGAACAGCTGACCAGGGATGGTGGGGAACAGGGTTGGACTCACCAGTGCCTGGAGTCTTTAAAACAAAATTAGACCTGTCTGAAAAATATGCTTCAATTCAGCATCTGGGAAAAATTGTACAGCTTGCATCTGCTCAATGGTTGTAGTGGTGCCTTCGCACCTGGGGATCTGTGAATTCACCTGCTCTTTCCCTTCCTTCCTGGGCCATAGGAGAAAAGGAAGCTCTGCATTGCCCTCAGCATTCTCCAATTGCTTCAAGTCCTGCGCGAGGACCATGACTATGATCCAATCTCATGCTTCACAGCTTTAGCCAGTCTCTTGAAGGAGTCAGGAAGGAATGTTATTGTTCTCCAACGCATACCTGGCTAGATGTATTCTGTGCTTTCCCCCCACACACTTTCCTCTGCAGCCTCAGGGGTTGGCCACAGCTGGAGACAGGACACCAGCGGGAGTGCTTTGAAGTGGTACAGAGAATCCTCTTTTGCAGATTTGCCTGGCTGCCATCTTGCTCACGTGCTCAGGATCAAATTGATCACCAGATCTGCAGCTGAGAAGGAATTTTCACCCCCGTCAGATTGACAGGGACCCGGGGGATATTTTGCCTTCCTCTGCAGCATGGGGCGTGGTTCACCTGCTGGTATCAGCTGGGTTTACCTCAGCTAATCAATTCCGCATCATTGCGGGGACCTCCACCGTTGGCTGGCATCTGGCCAAACTGCAGCATGAAACAGTTTAGTCTTCTGAAGCCTGAAATGCTCTAATTTAATTCAAGATATTGGATGCAATACAGGGGTAATTGGGCGAAATGTAATGGCCTGTGCTATACAAGAGGTCAGACTAGGTGATCATAGCCTTAAACGCTATGAAATTGTGAAACCGGATAAACACTGAGATCATGCATTATTGGTACCTAAATATCATGTTGGTGAGCAAGCCAGAGGTGCCTAGACAGACCGTTCTCTTCTCCCGCAGATGGACCTCTTCCTGCATACACAGAAGCATTTACAAAGCAAGTCGAAAATAGTTGAGAGGGATTCCGGCACATAAATAATGCACTCACAGACTGCCTCCCAGGGCAGTAGAGCATGTTGCATTCCATCGATATGATAAATGCGGGTACAGTTGTTTTAATTGTAGTGATCATGTTATAATGGAACCACATCTGCGCTTAGCCTGAGGGAACGGGCACGTTGTCCTGATCTTGAAAAACCAGTTCATTTTTGCTTTACCTGCATGATATGACTCTGGTGTCTCATGGTTTTCCCCCTCCTAGTGAAAGAATAGGAAGAACGGCTGAATTAATAAAGAAAGAGGTGACAACAATGGGCCAACTCCCCAGGTGGTGCAAATTAACACAGATCCATTGAAGGCAATGGGCCAGATCCACAGCTGGTGTAAATCAGCTTAGCACCACTGCAGTCAATAATGATTTACACCCCTGGAGATCAGGCCTGGTGCTTCTAGGAATGCTGCAGTCCTTATTCCAGCCTAGTTATCAATCTTAAATTGTTGTTATTTACTTCTTTCAGGCGGGGCAGAAGTAGGAGACGTTTTGGGGGAAGTAATTTTACCCCTTTTCTGTCCTGCTCATGGAGGGGTCGAAATGCCTTGGTATCCCCAATTTACCCACTGTGATGGCAAATCCACTGAGAAATTACCCTTGGAGGCCGCAGACATATGTTGCCATTCCCTCCCAGCAGTTCATCTGGACGGTGCTCTGCAAGTCAGCACTGACTGCTAGGGCTTAATTTCCAGTTGGCCAGGAAGTGACAGCAGGAGGCCTTTTTTGCACCAATCAAATTGAAAGGTTTATTCATGTCCATTATAACTTTTCCTCCTGAAACACCTTACTTTTACTTCCTCCGTATAGCAGCCAAGTGCAGCTCAGCAGGCAGCAACGCAGCGGGGATAGAGAGGGTGCCAGCCAGGTGAAAGAAAAAGCAGTCTGGGGACTCCGTTGAAAGCAGTGGTCAGGGTATACGTCATGATACCCCATATAGGGCCTCAGTTGTTAGGGTTCCTACTGAGGGCTCTTCTGGAACCTGGATTTAAAGAGCAGAGCTTCAGCAGGTATAAATCAGCGTAGCTAGCTCAGTCATCGGTGACTTGCTTAAGATCACAAAGAATAACTGTGACATGGTTGGGAATGGAAACTGGGTGTCCTGAATACAAGTCTAGCGTGTGAACCAAAAGAAGGTCCAGCAAACAAGGTCTCTTTGTCCATAATAGGAATATAAGTTATTCAGACCGTAACTGATCTAATCTTTCCTTCCACTGGCCTGTAGGAAGGTACATATTCATTTTACCTGTAACTATCCAGTGCCTGATACCAAGCACTAAGCATCTTCCAAGAGGCACTGAGCGTTCTCAGTGCACATTAAAGTGAACAAGCTGAGCACCCCCAGGCTCCATTTGAAGTCAAGGTGATCTACAAAATCAGGTCCAGTGGAAACTGAGCCCGTTCAAAGCGCAGCAGGACCAGTCCCTCTGTAATTAGCCATGACATTTCAGCAGTAATTGCATTAGCTTAAAAGGGATCCTAACTGGTTCTTTAGTGAGATCAAAAGATCCTGGGTAATTGTGAATGTAGATACTAAGTATTTATCTGGGTAGCGCACACAGGAAAATATTCCCCACTACAAAATAAAATCTCCACACAGAATTTACACTAATGGACTGTTAAACATTTAATATTCTGTTAACAAATGGTTATTTCTCCATTAAGTGCTAGCCTGACCGATGCATAGTTTATGAACAATGCTGTTGTCCTTGAGAGAAGATTGCCCACTGCACGAGACAAAAATAGAGGAAAGCCACGAGAGCCTGAGGCTGTACCTCAGCCACGGAGCTCTGCTGTTGTCCTGGAGCACAGCCAGGGATTTATGAATGGGCCAGGAGCTCGTTCTCCTGTGGTGGCAAATTTCTGCGGTTAATAGGATGGAGACAGGAGGAAATGGTCTTCACTCTGTCCCAGGTTTATGGGGAATTCCCTGTAGTTCTGGGTGTGTATCTCAGGTGAGGGAGAGAAGGGATGCAGAACCAGAGATTCCAGTCTCCTGGATGATGGCACTTCACACGCACGTGATCAAGGTGAATCTCCGTACCACTGATCCATAATATCAAGCCAGGGTAGCTGATAAATCTGCAGCCTGTACTTAACTGATAACTAAATGGACACATAATTAAACACATCCTATAATATCTCACACTTGCCTTACCACCTTACGGCAGACAAGGTGCATGAGTTCGGTTTGCATCACGCAGAAGAGACTAATGGGTCAGTTTGCAGGACTTGCAACGGGCTGGCTCGCAGCACATGTGAGATGGAACGAACCGGCCTGCAGCGTGCAGCAGATGCAAAGGGCTGGCTCGCAGCATGAATGAGAGACAGCAGGCCTGCTCGTAGCATGCGTGTGATGTGTCAGCACTCAGGACATATCAGTCATATGTCATCACACTTTCTGACCCATCAATTCAAACACTCTCACATCACCCCCATCCAGAACCCCTCCCCCTGCACTGGCTCCCCACCTCCCATTTGCACTAAAATAATTGCTCTCCTCATCTGCAAGGCCACTGCCAGTCTCCGTGTCCTCATCTCTCCCAATAATCCCACTCACTCCCTCTGACCTCTGCTCCCTCCTCTGCTCTAAGGAGTCACTCTTTGGATGCAGCTGCACCCCACGAATGGCCTAGCTCCCTTCCCCTCCCTTAGTGATCCCCCATCTTCTAAACAGGGCAGCTCAAGCCCTGCTTCTTCATGCTGCCTGTCCCCAGGGATCTGTCAGCCAGCACCCTGTCTCCCGCCCCTGCCTCTCACATCCCCGTACTGTAATATCTGCACTGGACACTGGGAGCAATGCTTTATGAGGTTTAAGGGCACTGCTTTGCAACCATAATCTTCCCTCTGGTGTCCAGTGCCTTGTACTGTATTCTTTCCCTCTCTGCTCCTCCCACTGGCCACATCTCCATTTCATTGGCAGCGCATTGCATCACCCTAGTTACCTCAGTGGAATTACATCCCTGCGATCGCTCTTGGCCCATGCATTATTCTAGGCATAAACTTCCGCACTGAGTCATAATGCAAGGAAAAGCACTGCCAGGTTTCAGGCTGAATATATCAAACCTGCCGAGCCCAATGCCATTCTGGAGAACAGGCCAACAGTGCACTGCTCAGCTCTCAAGGCAGACACACATGGAGTGACAGCAATTATGGGCCACAATACAGATTATTTTGGCCTTGCGCATTTCAATGGGCTAATGACCACAGGCGGGAGTAAAATATCTCGGTAATAAACCGAAACACTTGGCTGTTTGCACCAGCACCAGCTTTTATAACAATTTCCATCTTAAGCCAGCTCAACACATATTTAATGAAATCTTCTATAAACCCTTTACCAGCCCTCAATTCATTTCAAGTGGTAAATGAGTCAGCAGTTTAAAACGATGAGCGGGATTCAGGCTCCGGCTCCGTTACTTAAGAATCAAAAGCGATTCTTTTTAATGCTTTTCCCCCTAAATAACTTTTTTTTTTAAGTGGCTCTATCAGTAAGGAGATAAAAACCACTCACATCTGTCGATCCACTCCCATGTGAGTCCGTCGGAGGCACACATAGTCTTCCCGGGAGCTCCTTGGGGCAGGGACTTTCCTTTGTCAGGTAGCATGGCACAGCGTATGGTATTACAGACTCTCTTTAACCATGTGAGCAGCTAATTACAGGTTGTGGATTAATCACCTCTCCTGGCTAGATTTTGGAGAGGAGCAATAAGTCGCTCTACATTGATAATGGGCTTCTAAAGAGCCATCATCCAGGAGGCTGGGTTCTCTGCCACTGGCCTGCTGGGTGAGCTTGCGCAAGTCACAGCATCACTCCGTGCCTCCGTTTCCCCATCTGCAAAATGGGGATAATGATCCCAACGGGCTTGGTAAAGTGACCTACGGCTAAAAAGCACTGGACAAGAGTTAGTTACATTACCGGTTCATACAGCCTCATTCCAGAACAAGCCAGTCTGACAGGGTTGTGGCCAGTAGGTGCTACCACAGTAGACATGATAAATGGCAATAATGTTTAATCATCAGCTGCTCCTACTTACACTCCAAAATAAGGAGAAGGCTAGTGTATACAGCAAGTTCGAGTCAGCTGTCTACAGCTGCTCTCTCCTCAAATGTCCCATTCCATTCCCTCTCTAATTCCCTCCGGCCCGTTAGATCCCTTTCCCACTTCCCATTCTGTCGTCTCCCTATCTCCCACTTCCCGTATTGGACTGCTTTCCCAGACCCCCAACCCGTAGGGACTGCCCTTCCCCCCTCCATGCACATTCAGATCCCTCTTAATTAGCAGATCCTAGACCAGACTCTCCTGGTCTGATTCTTCTCTCACTTGCAGCTGTTTTACACCCAGGGTGACTCCATTGACTTCAGTGGGGTTGTTCCGGCTCTACACCAGTGTAAGAAACGGGGAAAGCTGACCTTAGAAATCCCTCTAGCCTGATCTCAAACTGATCCCTGCTTCATTAGACTAGACTCAAGGGTCAAGTCTTCAGCGGTACCCATCCTTTGCGAGGCACAGACAGGAGCAAAAGGAAGTGGGTTGATTCTCTGATTCTGCGGCTGGTTCTACACGAGGGTTTCCCCTCTGGTGGCTAGGCCTGCAAGATACAAGACCTACTACGGCTGCTACCATCGCCAAGAGCAGAGTTCCTTTAGCTCCAGTGGTAGAAGCCTGTGCTTCCTGTGTTGAAGGATGAGGGCATCAGACCCAGCTCCCCAACTGCACAGTGCAGTCTGGTGTCTCCACCTGTAACTTTCCCCCCAGCAGGACTGGATTCTCCTGGGCCCGAGTGGGGAGAGGGTTTTAGATGGCCTCAAGCCACCTTAGCGCTCCCCGTATTCTGGTGCAGCCAGAGACCTGCCCAGCTCCTAGCAGGAGTGGAGACTCTACAGGGGATTCTAGTCACACCTACACCCAAACCGCCCTCTGCATTGAGGACTATGAGCAAGGCTAAGCTACAGCCCTTACTCCAGCTCCACCCCAGTGAGGGAAGTCTCATGTGTAGGGATGTTCTCGAGGAGCCATTTCCATCCCTTTTACTCTGCTGGAACAGACTGCAGGCCATTGTGTTTCTGAGAATCAGGCACCTGGCATGTTATTTGCCTTTCCTTTGGGCAAACAGGTCTCTGACCCGTGATCTCCCACCGGGGCAAATGGGTAGCATACAGAACCTAGCTGCATTTTGGTACCTGCTTATTTTAATAATGAAATGGCAGCTCAGTTAAAAGCAAGGGGCCTTCCAAGTTGCTGTATTATGAAGCTCACCTATAAAAGCTACACAAGCTTTGCAAAACATTTCAAATCGCCTGATTACTGTAATTACTGGACTGGTGCCAGAACAGCTCTATAGCTCTCCGATGCTAGCGGGTTAGGGAGAAGGGGGTGTGAGAAAAAGCTTTTAGAATAAAATGAATCATTGTTCCCTTTATGAAGAGCCTTATTTCCTATTATATTCATTTTTCTTTATTCCAGCAGGTCACCGGGATGTAAAACACCCACTTTCTGGGGGCGGGGAGGTGTCATTTCATGGGTCATGACACTTAATTTGTTGTATGTGAAAGATGCAGGCATTTCGCATGGCTTTGTATTGCCAGGAACGGTGTGAAATCTGAGGCGGGATTGCTAGACAGGTGTGTAACCCTCCGTAAAGGTGTGGGCAGTCCCTGTGCCCCCTTGGGGCATGATGTGGTACTGTGATTGTGACCCACCTTAATCCCCCACCCCTACCCCTTCCACTGACCTGACTGGAGCAGCCCAGGGCAAGGAGAAACCAACACACACCCTAACCACTAGCGTGTCTCCTTTGAATAGCTTTTCAGGACAGGAGCAATTACAATACACAGTTCATCAGGACCTCACCTCAGGGCCCTGGGTCGGCTCCCAGACTTAAAGCTGACAAACAAAGTCTCTCATTCGGTCAATCTCCTAGAGCCTGAGAGGAAACAACTTCTACTTCCTTCGCCCTTGCTCAGCTTCCTCTTTATTTCGCCCAGCCCTCCTGTGGGCAGTGCTTTGATCACACCCCAGGTTTTCCCAGCTGTAAGTTCCAGACCGTTCCTTCTCTCTCTCTCTCTCGCAAGCAGACGCCTGAGCTCGATGTCCAGGTTCCATAACCTGTGGAGAACTTCTGTATCCAGGGAGGCTAAGCATTGTAAACTGCCCTCCAGATGCTGGCTCAGGCACTCTTGCGCCCCGTGAGTTACGGCCTGCAACTGTGCCCCCACAGTCACAGCACGGGGAGCAAATCGGACCAAGCCGGGGTAGAGCTGCAGCAACTCTGGATGAGTTGCTGTAGCCTGTGGAGCCTGGTCCAGGACCTACAGTCAAGTGGACCAGGAGGCAGGTGCAGTGATGAACTCCTGAATGTACTGACCGTGTTCGACTCTCTTTGCCGCTGATGCTTCTATTCCCAAAGGATGTAGTTTTCAGCTCCCTGGTGGCACAGATCGTCCAGGCGTGCTACAGAGCCAGCAATGCTCTTGTCCAAGGGTGCATGAGGTGCCATAGCAAAGGACTGTCGGGAGCTCAGCTGTGTCTCGCCCCCTGGTCTCTAAGACTGGGATTCTGCCCCTGAATGCAAGCAGGCTTTCGAGTTGGCATGTGTCCCCTAAGGGAGTAGTACATATCTTCCAACCTGATTTTGAGCTTTGCTAGAGAGGAAGGGTGGCATTGTGGTAAACGCACCGTCGTAAGGGTCAGGATGAGAGCTGGCTGGGAATTTTTGGACCAAACTTATTTTTGCCAAAAAAAAAAAAATCATCACCACTTAATTTGGACAAATTTCCCAACATGGGAAAATGCCAAGATAAAAGTTCTGAAATGGTCAAAATGTCCCATTTCAACATATTCAAAATGAAAACGTTTCAATTGTTCATTGTGATGGGACTTTTTGTTTCAAACTTTAATTTACACCATAAAAAGGTGGGGGGGGGGGTTAAAGACAAAAGGTCAAAATTGAAAATAAAACCATTGATTGTCCCAAACCAAAGAATTGTGTGGGATTTTTGGGTCATAACATTTTTTGGCCTTTCCTCCCAGGTTTCCTATTGCACTTATCCCTATAGCATCTAAGTGTCCTCAAGGAGACTTTACATTTAAATGCCCCCTCCCTACTGGATTAGCATTAGATACACACAAAAGGTTAGGTAAAGCAAGAATCTATTTTATGATTGTGAGTCAAAACCATGTGAATCTCCAATTCTGTTTGGTTTATGAACCAAAACCAGATAAAAAGTGGCTGTTTCACCTGAGTTTGAAGCCCAAGCCCCTTTGCAAGCAAACCCTTTAAAGGTTCCCCTGGAGCCCCTGAGAACTGACATTTCCATGTTTTGCACAACTATAGTGACTACCTGTGTGCACAAAGGCACAGTGTCACAGTTCGTGAGTTCACAAATCACGCCAGACAATTGGAGTTGAGGGTCAGCAGCTGCATCGATATTCTCCCCTCCCCTCCCAAACCTATTGCACTAGGGCAGATGTAGTCTAGTTCTGATGTGCTAAGCTTTGCTAAAAGCCTTAGATCAATGAACTCAGCCTTGAAGCCTTAGCCAGAAAACAGCTCAGAGCCACACAATAACCCCCAGGCAATGTCCTGAAGTTGCATTGTGGTTTCTGTCTCACTTTGTGCATGAATCTTTGCAACATGCAGTTATTTTTCTGTTGAAGAAGTCTGGCCAAACAAACTACAAATACCAACAAAGGCCATCGTGGCTACACCTGCCACCAAAGGGTGGTGGGATTTGGTGGGCTAATTTTCCTTAAGGGCAGAAGCCCAGAGCTGCATACACAAATGTATGTACAATTGTTACTTAACTTGCACCACACAGGTACTGAGAGTGAGCATAGAAATTGCCAGCTAGACAGCTGGATTCTGATCTTGCTTGCCATGGAAATCCGAAGTCAGCGGAGGTACCTTGAAGCAAAGAATTCGTCGTCAGGCCATTTGCATGTACCTGATTTACGGAAAAGCTGCTCAATTTTGTTGTCACTGTCATGGTCCTAAGCTTCCGGCAACACCAGATAAACTGTTCCCGGGCGTTTTTTGGCCTGATTAAATCAGGATTTGTTGTACCAGGTTTGCTGTATGTCCCTGTTCTTATAGAGTTTGCAGGTCAGAGAGATTGGAGGAAGATTCAGAAAAAGGGGGCATGGTTAACCAGCATGAACCTCTGCTCCCTTGTCAGAGTCCCCGATCACAGCCCTGCCCAAGAAGCAATGCCCTGTATGAAGGGCTGACTCTGCTCCTTAGATTAAGCACCACAAAGTTTCCTGAGGCTGTGTGAGAAGTATGAAATGCGGGCCCCCTCCAGTTCCTACTCACCTGTGACTGCCCCCCTTCACCCTACATTTAAGATCTGGGCAGTGACGCCTCTGTGACTGTTGCTACTGGATAGGCATGCATTTTGACTGGCAGGTTGGGCCCTTGGTCGCATGGGCTAAGGATAATCACACATGCTCTGAATGGAAAAGTATCTACATCCTGATGGGAGAGATTACCTTAATGGTGAAATTCACCCTGCACACAGTTGTCCATGCACCACTTACAATGGACAGGACCATCCAACTGACAGACAGACTGGGCTCAACTACAGTCAGGGTTGGAGGAGCGGGAGCGAGTCACAGCCAGCTGTCTGTGAAGCTGTCCTGGAAACGTAACATCAGCTCCTCAGAGGAGGAAGCGGCATTGCCATGTCTAAGAAAGGTGTCCCGGGTAACCCAGGGCCTAATGGAGCTGAGTGGAAGAGGGAACCTGACTGTGCAACATGCCAACAGCAGCTCAGGGTATAGCTCGATCAAGGGCAACTGAAGAGATACAGGTGAATGTCACTTGAGAGGTGGCCATCAGCAGAACCTGCCAGCTCACATGAACCCTTCAGCCTTCGTTTTCCTCTTGCGGTGGATGCTAGAAGTGACTGACTTGATCTAAACATAAGGCCGGAGACAGTGGAACCGTGCCACATTCAATATTGATGAGGGAACAACACCTGGTGCCCCATTAGAGTACAACAGGCTGCAGTGTAACCAGAATAACAAAACAAGGGAAAACACGCTGAATTATGGGACAACCTTTTATCCAGATTCTGGTTTTTTAACTAAATTCTTAGCAGCCATTTAGAGAAGGGGATACACAGTTTATAAGAACCACAAGCTTGTAAACACAGCACATGTCCCTTATAAATTCGTAATCCCCCTCCAAACAAATCAGCTACAAGTGCTTGAGATGAAACCAGTTGACTCCCAACTGATCCCATTTATCTTTCATGCCATTTCGGAGGACATGGCACTGACGGCGGCCATGTGGAACTGGGACCTGTCAGTTTCTCTCAGCCCGTCTGAAAGCCAGGGAGGAGGAGTTGAACAAAACCCATCGCAAGCTGTTATCTTCCACATGCATCTCCCAGATTAAATGGCACTTAATGGACTAATGAGCAAATGGGAGCAACGTACAAGGAAACTTCATTAAACCTTGTTAAAAATGAATAAAATTCAGAATCAATTCCCATTAGTGAATGCACTGATATTTCATATATCTTTGGGGAGTTTATTATGAATTCATGCATAGACTAGATATAATGATGCCCTCCCCCCCCCAACTCCTTTCTTCCTAATAAAAATGAGTAAGACGTAGGATTCGCTACCTCTCTCTCTCTCTCTCTCTCTCTCTCTCTCTCTCTCTCTCTTTTAAGCATTATATAAAATATTTAAACTAACTTTTGCTTCTCCTGGTCATGCCCTTATTGTGTCAAGTCAAATTAGTTAAGTATATAAATGAGAGTAAACAAAGGTGACAGATAAATGAAACACATGGTTACCAGAGTGTGAAAGACCCCCCGCGTACAATCCATCCATTGGTTACTTGATGGTGCATCCGCATGCCACCAAGCCGGAACTTGAAAGGAGGGAGATCAAAGCTTCAAACAAAATTGCTTACTACAGAATCAGACTGTTTGTCTCCCTCCCTTCCCATTTCTCTCTCTGTCTCAGCACTTAAATAAGACTTGAAAAGTGTAAGTGGATATTATCAAGAACTGAGCAAATAGTGACAACTAATTCCCACAATTATTATGATGTGGTAAAAATTTGATTACACTAGTATCTAAAAGCCCCAACCAGGTCTGGACCCCATTGTGCTATGTGCGGAGTGGACATAAAGTAAGATGCAGTTCCTGCGATGAAGAACTGACAGTCTCGAAACACAAGATGTAACAGGTGAATGAGACAAACCAATGGGAATGTGGAAGCACTGGATAAGAGCAATTTCCCAGTTAGTTTGTATGCTTTTGGGGGCAGGGATTGTCTCTTATTGTGCATCTGTACGCGCCTAGTACAATGTGGCCCTGATCTCAGGTGTGGCCTCTAGGTGCTATTGTAATATGAATAAATAAATAAATATTAGTGTTTTATTCTTAGTTTCACTGTAGCACCTAGGAGCCCCTGGTGTGGACCAGGAACCCATTGTGCTAAGCGTTGTATAAAACCAGAACAAGAAGACGGTCCCTGACCCAAACAGCTTATGAAGTACAAGACAAGAGAAAACAGGTGGGGACAGACAGATGGGGGAGCAGCAAGAAGCAATGAGACAATATTGTTCAGCATGGTAGGAAGTGGTCTTAGCACACCAACCGCCGAATTGTCCTCACAATTTTAATAATAATAATGGGCATGTTTTGAATAGACTAGCCTTGTACACAATTCATAGATTAATAAGCTGATCATTAAGCGACGTCTCAGCCCACTTCCTACCTAGGCATTATCAGATAGCAGTGTTCTGTATGTATCACAGCAGAGGTGACCCATAAGGAGGAATATAAACATAAGAATGGCCATACTGGGTCAGACCGATGGTACTGATAGTCCATCCAGCCCAGTATCCTGTCTACCGACAGTGGCCAATGGCAGGTGCCCCAGAGGGAGTGAACCTAACAGGTAATGATCAAGTGATCTCTCTCCATCTTCACCCTCTGAAAACAGAGGCTAGGGACACCATTCCTTACCCATCCTGGCTAATAGCCATTAATGGACTTAACCTCCATGAATTTATCTAGTTCTCTTTTAAACCCTGTTATAGTCCTCATCTTAACAACCTCCTCAGGCAAGGAGTTCCACAGGTTGACGGTGCGCTGTGTGAAGAAGAACTTCCTTTTATTTGTTTTAAACCTGCTGCCTGTTAATTTCATTGGGTGGCCCCTAGTTCTTATATTATGGGAACAAGGAAATAACTTTTCCTTATTCACTTTCTCCACACCACTCATGATTTTATAGACCTCTATCATATCCCCCCTTAGTCTCCTCTTTTCCAAGCTGAAAAGTCCTAGCCTCTTTAATCTCTCCTCAAATGGGACCCGTTCCAAACCCCTAATCATTTTAGTTGCTCTTTTCCGAATCTTTTCCAATGCCAGTATATCTTTTTTGAGATGAGGGGACCACATCTGCACGCAGTATTCAAGATGTGGGCGTACCATGGATTTATATAAGGGTAATAAGAAATTCTCCGTCTTATTCTCTATCTCTTTTTTAATTATTCCTAACATCCTGTTTGTTTTTTTGACTGTCCCTGCACACTGCGTGGACGTCTTCAGAGACCTATCCACGATGACTCCAAGATCTCTTGCCTGATTAGTTGTAGCTAAATTAGCCCCCATCATATTGTATGTATAGTTGGGGTTATTTTTTTCCCAGTGTGCATTACTTTACATTTATCCACATTAAATTTCATTTGCCATTTTGTTGCCCAATCACTTCGTTTTGTGAGATCTTTTTGAAGTTCTTCACAGTCCACTTCGGTCTTAACTATCTTGAGCAGTTTAGTATCATCTGCAAACTTTGCCACCTCACTGTTTACCCCTTTCTCCAGATCATTTATGAATAAGTTGAATAGGACTGGTGCTAGGACTGACCCTTGGGGAACACGACTAGTTGCCCCTCTCCATTCTGAAAATTTACCATTTATTCCTACCCTTTGTTCCCTGTCTTTTAACCAGTTCTCAATCCATGAAAGGATCTTCCCTCTTATCCCATGACAACTTAATTTATGTAAGAGCCTTTGGTGAGGAACCTTGTCGAAAGCTTTCTGGAAATCTAAGTACACTATTTCCACTGGATCCCCCTTGTCCATGTGTTTGTTGACCCCTTGAAAGACCTCTAATAGATTAGTAAGACATGATCTCCCTTTACCAAAACCATAAAGGAGGATCATTCATTCTAACTGAAAAGAGAATTGCAGTTTGACCCATTTGCGTTCACTGGCCATGAACATTCGAGTGTTCAAACTTTACGAGCATGAATGCTCCTCGAAAGCAAACTTTTCACTCAAATATTTGCCGCAATTGCATTTCAAAACATACGTTTGCTTGAAAAATTCAGTTTGAGCTGTGCTGGTTAATTACGTAAGAAACACTCTATTGTTTCTGTTTGCTCATTGGATGTTTTATAACTAATGCAAATTAAGGACTCAGCCTTGCAAGCATTGAGGACTTATCTAGACAAAAAATTAGTGCACTGCACGCTGGGATGTAAATCTACAGCACACTAGCCTGCCACGTACAAACTCTCTGTCTGGACCCTGCTAATGTGCACAGAAAGTTTCCTAGTGAGATTTGATCTGCTTGGCTTTGAAATGACGGTAGGTCAGTGTGCACTACGGAACTTTTAGTGCACAGAGGAGGGGTGCACATGGGCAGTTAGTGCATAACACACACACACTAGTATGCAGTAGATTTACACATAGATTTTTGTCACATACTGTTTGTCTAGACAAGCCCTGAGTATAGTGCTTGGTGTGCGAGTAGCCTGGTTGATATAAACAATCCCACTGATGATCTAGAAGTAGCTACATAGGGAGAAGCTTTTTGAGAGTAGAGAGTCCTTTAATCTAGCACAGGCATAACAAAACCCAAAGCTGGAAGTAAGTATGTGCTTTGTTTTCATTTTAACAGTGAGAGCAATTAACCATCGGAAAAGCTTCCCAAGGATGTGGTAAATTCTTAATCACTTGGAGTCTTTAAATCAAGACTGAGTTTCTTTCTAAAATACGTGCTGTTTTTTTAAGCAGAAGCTATTGGGCTCCATGCTGGAATCACGAGGTGAAATGTTATGGCTCGTGTTATGCAGAGGTCCCATGAGACAATCATGTTTCCTTCTGGTGTTAAAATCTATGACCTTTTTGTTTATATTAATATTGCAATAGTGGCTGAAGGCCACAGCTAGGTCAGTGTGGCGTGTACAAATGTGACCTGTAGATTCAATAATAGCATATTCAACTTCAGTTCGCCATCGGACCATGAAGAAATTTGCAAATAATGATGAATCTGTTTGAGATTTTCTCCCATCTGTTGGCAGCCAATTTACAAATGGAAAGCTTGGCAACACTGAATACGTGATTTGCTGTGCATGATGTGACCAGCTATAATATGAACCATGGAGCTAGATGGTGGAAAGACAATTCTGTAGGGTTGTCTTTTTTACCCATTCTCCATTCTTCTGGTGCCACTCACTTAACCATGGTAGCCTCAGATTCCTCTGCAAGGGAAAAGACATCAAGTTCTCCTGATGGATCTTTCACTATCTTTTCCTCACCACTACCCCTTTTCCCTACCACAGCTGGAATATAAACTAGATCAATAACTTGAACAGCAGAAATCGCAAATCAATTTCAGCGGACATATCCATAAGTCAAGTTGACCTGATGAACGTAACATCTCCGAACCAGGCGGGACTAATGGAAGTCCAAGCATGGAACAGGATTCGCTCTGTGGATGGACATCTTGGCTAATGTTTCCTTTTTACTCTAAAATCTGTTGATGCCCTGGGGATTTGAGGTGCACTCTGATCACTGGATTCATAAATTTCCTTGATTATTCCTGTTCCTTTGAGGATCCTTTGAGAGCCTTGCCTGCCTTTCTGAAGGGCACTATTTGTGCAGCAGGTGCTCTCCTGCCTTTTTTCCCCAAGCTGTTTTTTAAGAACAAACTGTGTATGCAAAGATTTGACAGAACTTCGCTATTGATTTCCTGTCAATCTAATGCTGCCTACAGACTCCTGAGATTATTCTGTCTATAAAGGGAGATGAGAGACCACTGGAGAGTTTGCATTTCATATCTGAGCTGGGATTCCTGTAGCCCAGCTGTTGCACCTCCTCTGGGCCCAGAAGTTGAGCTATCCTAAGTGCGTGGCCCCATTAGCTACTGTTTATTCTGTAAGAAGTTTCTGCAGTGGTTGCATTTAGCTGAAGGAAACAGGGAAAAGAATCTCTGCATTGGAACTATGGTCTGGGCTCAGTGTCTCCTCTCCACTCTGCCAGAAGATAAACCACGCACAGAAACTTTAGGAGGTATGATTATGAAATCCTAGAGGAAGACGCAGCACATCTGGATGCAGACTATGTGTGATCAGGCATCTCTCCCTAGCACAGTCAAGAGAATGTAGCAGAGCGCTGGGAATGGCCTCCTACCCAGAAGTCCCTCACTTTAACAGGAGAAAGAGTAGCCTAGTGGCTAAGACTGCTGCATTAAGGTTCAGCAGATCCATGTTCAATTCCTGCCTGCTGAGCTGGGGCAAGCCACTTTCTCGCCATGTACCTCAGTTTCTCCATGTGTAAGATGGGGCTCATGATATGATTTCATTTGTAAAGTGTTATGAGATCTAGAGATGATAAGCACTAGGTATCCATTATTTACTGAGTTACCCATCCAACTCTATAGGAACTGGAGGACCAAGAATGCTCTGAGTTTAACTTAACTCCTCAGAAACAATCCTGCCCCTTCCAGTTCCCCATACAGTAATTCAGTCCGAGCTGGCGTTGGACTATCAGGGGCCTGTCGTTTCTTCTCTTTTTCGCACATTTCAGCCCCATCCTAATCAGTGAAATGTCAACTTTCTACACTCAACAACATCCTGCTGAATGTGCCCCACGCTGATCTAAATAAAGTGTTTCTCTGAGATTCTGATGAGGGTAACCAGAGCATCCAGTCAACCAGGGAATGATTTAAGAGTGATGCACTTACCGTTGGTTTTTTTCATCCCCAACGTCTGTGATTCTATCCTTCTGCCTTCGGGATTTCTCCTGCTTTATTCCTCACTCGCAGGCATGTAAGTAGAAAGCTGGCCGGCTGCCCTGGGGTGTTTAAGAACCAAGCGCAAGAGTGCTACAGAGGAAAAACTCAAAGGCAATCAATGCAACCTCACATTTGGGCCCAGAGGTACTTTATCAAGATGTCAGCATTACGGATTGTGCCAATATATTTGCCTTTCGGTGCATTAGTCTTACATTGGTGACATTGCTCATTGCCTTCCCAGCCACAATACCCAATCTGGGGGTCAGAAAGCTCGTGCATAACACAGGGGTTGGATTTTTAAGGGGCCCTCTTATCACAGTGGTGACTCTTAACGTTCCAGTGGATGAGGTGGCTGGCTTGGAGGTGATCTTTCTGAGCATTTCATGCAGGTGGCCCTCTTCCCTATGCATGAGCACTAAGCCGATGCCCCCGATGCATGGTGCTGGGCTAAGCTGAGATGCTCTTAGTAGTCGTGGTGATTCAACAGGGATCACACACTCACTCTTCCCTTTGGGTCAGTACAGAATCAACGCCCCAGTGCTCCATGAACAATCTAAAACATCACTGTCACGGTTCCGAAGGAATCGAGCATGTTTCCCTTTCTCAAGCTCTCACGCAGGGATTGGTTATATAGCCACACTGGCACTAAGCTTTTCTTTTTTGATCTATCCACGCGGCCAATAAGATTAGCAGCACCTCTGCATTCTTCTGGTCAGCTGGAGGGTGTCATACGGGGGCACCTTCTCTCCCAGGAAGTGAGAATGTTCTCTCCATATTCAGATCCTCAGCAAGTTAGTGTCCAGGGTGGCCTTAAACTGCCGGGCTGGCCCCCTATATTACACACACATATAATGTGACTATTTAGGCAGGCTGTATCTTGGAATTCCCTGGCTCACAGAAACCTAAATTTGGACAACTAATTCAACACTTAATCCCCATGAGACACAGAAGAATGTGGATTTTGGAGCACTTACAGAAACCAGCTGCTAAACAGCGAGTCTCAGCCTTAAATATAACACAGCTATAGTTCTGCTGTAATGAAATTCCAATCCAGATCTGAGCTTCCTCAAAGGTCACTGGACCTGGGGGGGTTTGGCTCATGCCCTTATTTGGAAATAACATTGGCCAAATATGCATTAAATAATACTGTGCCAGTGACTTTGAATATCACAGCTTCTAACATAGCAGAGACTCCGGTTTAGCTTTCAGAGTTGAGGAGAGAGATCAGGACTCCTGGCTTCATTCTTGCTTCTGCCATTAGCTTCATAGGTTTTATGTAGAGATGCGGAAAGGGTCATTACAATGATCTGGTCTGACCTCCTGCAAAACACAAGCTATAGAACGTCAGCCAAGGATTACGCCATTGATCCCAATAACTTCTGGGTTAGAACCAACTGAAACATTCTGAATTTTGAAACTGTTTGATGAAAAAAGGACATAACTTTCACAAAATATTGTCATGAAAAAATGTCCTATTTTTTGCACCCCTCTATGCTGCTGCCTGAGCTAGCCTATGGTCTTGAAGAAAAGACTTTGACTGATGGCAAATCCACCACAACTCTTGGTAAGACATTGTGTAACCTTGAGCTAGTCATTTAATATCCTTGTATCCTTCTTTGTTCTCCTCTAAAATGGGGATAATTAATTATAGTTACTATCTCTGTCAGAGGTGTTGCAAGGCTCAAGTCATCAACGTCTGTAAAGAAGTTGAGATCCTCCGATGAAAGACACCCCCTGATAGTGTTTTGCTTTTGTAACCGGAGAAATCCATCCAGGCTTGTCGAGCGGGGGTGTGTGGGGGGAGGTGTTATCTCCAGGGAGTTTAAATGAAAGTGGGTAACCACCATACGAAATCCAGCAGTAGAGGAACTTGGTGGAGGGCCAGATCCGGAGGTGGCTCCATCAGCGGAAGCATGCCCATTTACACCAGCCGGCTTCAAATGTTTTCACACCATGACTTTGCTCTGTTCATCAGGGAATCTCAAATCACTTTACAAACAGTAGCAGACTGAGCCTCATCCGTAGCTTAGATGAGAAGCTCTTTTGGACAGGGAGCATCTTTTTGTTCTGGGTTTGTACAGCACCTAGCACAATGGAGTCCTGGGCCAAGATTAGGGCACCCAGGGGCAATCACAATACAAACCATAAATAAATAATAACTCCTCTCTCTGTCATCATGAGCTTCATTTAACAGATAGGGAAACTGAGGCACAGGGTGATTTTTTTTTGAGGGTCCTTAGCCAGCAGTCTTTAGTCACTTAAAAGCCTTGAGGCGTTCTACAGCTCCTGAATATGAGCCTACAAAACTGGGCCATGAGTCATTTACACAAGCAAATTGCGGTAAAGCTAGGAAGAGAACCTCAGGTCTCATAGCATCATATAAGTGTAGGATTGGACAGGATCTCAATAGGCCATGTAGTCCAGTCCACCAGCTATGAGTCCTGTGCCTTAAATTTAAACCACAAATCCATCCTTCCTTCTCGTTAATGTGCAACTCATGCCAATCTGAAAACATTTACCAACAACTTTGTAATTTACCTAAACTTAAATCCAATATGAAATGAGATTCATTGAGGGAATGTAAATACCTCAGCGCTAACCACAGAAAAACCAGGGGGAAATCTCTGTGCACAAAAAACCCAAAACTCTCTGATTGCAGAATAAATCCACTGGGGCATGTTATCAGCTCAGAAGGACTCTGGGGAAATCCTGGGATGATGTGATTTGTCTGTCAAATCATAGTGAGGGAAAATAAATATCCTGCAAATGAAAACTATTATCCTTTCAGAAAGTGACACCAGGACTGTGATTTACTAACCCTCAGCCACCTGGGGGTTGAGTCGCCAAGGCTGGGAAGGGAGCAAGGTAGATTGCAAAAGAAAGATAATCCTGAAAAATACCTTTTAAAAAACTATATAACCTGACCTTTAAAAGCGCCATCAGTACTTTGGCAATATCACTCCCAAATAACAGGACGCCGGCAATCTTTCACAAATAACATTTGTTGTTCCCTGGCAGGAGACATACATAAAAACAGATATAAAGGAAGATGATCTTGCTTGGCTCATCTCAATCCAGTTCTACCACCTGATGAATTCAACAGAGAGATGCAGATTTAGACCAGCAGAGGAGCCAGCCTGTTTCAGTTTCCCCTCTTGTAAAATGGAGATACAACATGTTTAATATGGGGGGGGGGATAGTATGTGCTTATGTCATTAAAGACTATCATCATGCATACACGCAATGGGGCTGAATTTAGGGTGCATTAGAAACATTTAATACTCATGTTTCCAAAATTTTAAGCGTTTGACTTTGCAACCTTAACGTTCGTTTAACACTGTTTTGGGGGCTGTAGAATACATGGATCCTTGTGGGGGTTATAATTATTAATTATTTGTATTACTGTAGCCCACACAGGCCCCTACTGAAATCAAGGCCTCACATTGCCATGTAACGTAGAAACATGGAGTGAAAGACAGGCCTCTCCCTGAAGAACTTACGTAATAGCCAAGATTTTCAAAAGTGACTCCTGATTTGGGTGCCCACTTTGTGACACCGAGAAGAAGGCGGCAAGATTTCAGCGGGCAAGTGCTCGGCCCCTTCCGAAAATCACGAGCCTTGGAAGGAGTTTCAAGTTGGGAATCCAAAAAGGAACATAGCTAAAGTCACAAGTCACTTGTGAAAATCTTGGGCTGATAGATTTATTAGCCAGATGGGGTCGGGGTCAGAGGCCCAGAGAGATTCAAGCCCAGATCCTCAAAGGTATTTAGGCACCTAACTCCCAGTTCAATGTGACAAGTCTCCCGTCACACAAACTAAATTGGCTCTGGTGCGCTGCAGCTTGTTGCCCTGATGACTTGCCCTTGTATTCACTCTGCGTTCAACCATCTATCGTTTCCTACTCTCATTATGGACCTTTAAACAGCCATGAAATTATCCTCATTTGGGGCTTATTCTGCCCTTGTTAAATGTTTATCCCAGATCAAGGAGGAAAATGATGGCATTAAATCCAATGCAGAAATGTATAAAGGAGAGATGGCAAAGACCTCTTAAGTCATCCTTGCTCACCATCCAGAGCAGGATTCTTCCCTTCTGGGTGTTTGCATGTGCCTTGTCCTTATCCAGTCCAGGTTTCAGTTGTGCTAGTGACGATGCTTTCATCAGTTCCTTGGGGAGACTGTCTTCGTGCAAGGCCAGGAGGATCTGAGAGGGCTAGGATCTTTCACAGGAGGATCTGAGAGGGCTAGGATCTTTCACAGGGGGCTCTGAGAGAGCTAGGATCTTTTACAGGAGGATCTGAGAGGGCTAGGATCTTTCACAGGAGGATCTCAGAGGGCTAGGATCTTTCACAGGAGGATCTCAGAGGGCTAGGATCTTTCACGGGGGGCTCTGAGAGGGCTAGGATCTTTTACAGGAGGATCTCAGAGGGCTAGGATCTTTCACAGGAGGATCTCAGAGGACTGGAATGAGGCTGTAGGCTTGGCCCTGGCAGTGGTGTTGCTGATACCTGCTCCATCTTGGGAAGGAATCGTGACTCCAAGACTGACAGTTCACCCCCAACTCCCTCCTTACTCCAGGTCAAGAAGTAACTTCCTTCCTTGCCTGGCCTGCAAATAGGGAAGACGAACCAAGACTCCACCCATTCTTTGGTCCTCTAGACCGCCAGCCCATCGCATGAGTACCAGTACCTGGGCCAAGGAAGGAGGTGGGGGAAGGGTTTCACTCCCCTGCTTGGCCAAGACCGTCAAGGACACAGTCTAGCCCAGAGTATTTTACATGCAGTAAAGGCCTGAGCCTGCCATTCTTAATCAGCCCAGCTGCCTACTGGCTTCAGGATCAGATCCTAATTAAAGTCAGTAGCTGGGCCAGACACTTGGCTGTGAGGGACGAGAGGAAGAAGGATCCTCGCTTTGTCTACGGAGCCACTGCATGGAGGCTGTTTCAGCCCAATGACTGGAATATGCTCCACAACGCTCTCTGCAGTGCCCCACCTATGGGTCTGGTGCCAGGGGCACTCTGTGGTGGCTGGATTTGGGCCAAAGTCTGATAAAACACATTAGGGCCCCCCATATTATTATCCCCATTGTACAGGTGGGGAAACTGAGGCACAGAAAGAAGTGACTTGTCCAAGGTCACCCAGCTGGTCAGTGGCCAAGCAAATACGAGAACTCAGCTCTCCCGAGAGCCCGTCCAGTGCTCTATCCAATAGGACGCACTGCCCCCCCAAAAAATAGGAAGGGCATTGTGGCAGGGCAGCGGTAAACCCCATGAATGCCCTGCTAAAAGGGGCTGGCCGCACCCTACTTCCTGGCAGGGTGGCCAGGTTCAGGGGCCGAGGCACTGAGCAGGGGGCCCAGCTGTAGGCCCTAAAGAGGGCTGGCCCAGAGGAATAGACTGAGCCAAGTGGAGACAGCTGTGCTGAGTACTGAGACGATTATATAAGCCCTGAGAAAAGCTCAGTCAGGGCTAGCCTGGTAGGGGACAGGAGGGCTGCATTTCTGCTTCTGTACCAACTGAAGGAAGGCTCAAGGGCCAAAAGACCCTGGGAAGGGACTGTAGGGGGATAGCAGTTGGGGGAATTAGGGGGCTAACGAGAGCACTGTAAATAAAGACACGAAGGTCTTTATTTACAGCACAGGAGGGCGTTGAGACTCTTTATTTGACCAGCCTAAGCGCAGGTTGCAGCTGCGAGGGAGGGGAAGCCTTAGCTGACCCTGCGACAGGCATTCAATGGTATATAGGACCCTTGAGCGGAGTCCTTACTAGGATTCTCTCCTAGCCAAAACAGAACCCAGGAGTCCTGATTCTCTGTCCCCTGCTCTAACCACTCGGTCTCCACTCCATCTAGTTTCAGAGTAACAGCCGTGTTAGTCTGTATTCGCAAAAAGAACAGGAGGACTTGTGGCACCTTAGAGACTAACCCATTTATTTGAGCATGAGCTTTCGTGAGCTACAGCTCACTTACTCCGTCTAGTGGTTACAAAGTATTGCCTTGTCATAAAAATAGAGTTAGAAGGAGAGAATGATAAACAGAATGCAGGGGTCCACTTATCGACCCCTCAAGGTAGCCCGATCATGAGTAACATTATTGGCAAATGCTGCCCATTCATCCACAACAAACTAGACTCATGAGAGACGTTGACTCCTCGGGTGCCGCTGTGCTCACTGCTGGCTGCCCCAGTCGCCTTTCTGCTGATGTGACACCTGCTTCATTTAAAAACTTCCCCGGGCAGACGATCCTTCCTCCCCACTACAAAGCAGCCCTTTGACATTCCCCAGGTTTCTTTCCTTCCCTTCTCACCTTCCTGGGGTTAAAGACTTTCACAGGAGTGCAAATAAGAGCCTCCTGAAAGGAAAAGACAAAATGGGGACCAGCTTTTGTGGCCAAGTCTCTCTCATTAGAGATGCATTTTAAGCAGTTTTGAAAGCCAACGCCTATCTTTCGTGTTGTAACGGGACAACACACTATTTTAAAATCACATCTCAAGCACCTCTGTTCAGAGGCTCTTTATGAAAGTTTGGCGAGAAAGATTTGCACAAGGAAAGTTTTGTTGTTGTTTTGTGGTTTACTCTTTGAGGGTTTTTTTGTTTGTTTTGTTTTGGCCGTTGTCTGTTTGCAATTTCCATCCCTTTCAATCTCCATTCAGCCTCATAGCTAGAGGCCATTGGCCAATTTAGCATAACCTGATGAGGGACACCCTACTTTTAGCTAGGATTGGCCAAATTTGATTTTATTTTTTTAAATAATTTCAAAAGATGAGATCAATATTTATTTTTAAGCATTTGTATCAGTTTAAATTTTCAGGAGTTATGGGAAATTATTGGGGGTCAGACAATAGGGGGACAGAAATTAATTTAGTGACAGTAGATGTTGAAATTCAAGAAGTAAAAGCTTTATACCCGTTAAAATACAAGCTGTCAACATCACATGTCAAAGTATACAAAGTAAATATCCTTAAATTAAAGTCAAATAAATTCTCAAGAAGCATTTTTCTTACTTTGCCTGCCTGTAAATTTCAGTGATTGTTGATGGAAACATTTCTTCCTTGGTTTGTGTGAATGGTGAAATCAATGTGTACCAATATTTACCAATAAAATCTAATCTTTCCAAGCCTGCTTTTAGCTCACCTGTTCAGCACCCAACTCCAACCTCCATCATGGTGGCACATGTCCTTTGGGCCAAGTGAAGCCACGTGGATATGATCCACCCCTGTCGCTGGACAAGTTCACTCAACTGTCTGGCCACCTTTGGCACATGCAACAATCTTCCCCTCCTCTGCCCCCCTTCACCCCCTGCCTATTTAAATCCTAGGACTGGTGGAAGGAGACCAGCAAAGCAACAGAAGGCCTGCCTCCTCAGAAGACAGTGGGCCAAAGAACCCATGACTTGAGTACGGGGACAAAGAAGGGAAAAAACCAGGGACAGTGATGTGGGTCATAGAGTCAAAACAAGGGAACCAGAAGCTGACACTGAGAAGAGAACCCCAGATGATGCCCACTATTCCAGGAAAGAGTCCCCTGAGTCATGGGATGCCATCACTGGAGCCTGAGGTTAGCAGTGTTGCCTAGTGGATAGAGAGCTGGAGGATGACTCAGAAGACCTAGGCTGTATTCCTGGCTTTTTCCACTAGCCTGCTCAGTGACCTTGGACAAGACTTCCCCACTCTGTGCCTCAGTTTCCCCATCTGTATAATGAGGATAATGGTACTGATCTCCTTTGTAAATCACTCTGAGATCTACAAATGAAAAGCTGCATGTAAGATCCAAGTATTATTATAATTTATTAGTTTATCTACAGAAAAGGTACAGCACCAGTATGGGCAACACAGGCTTCTCCTGCATTGTCCCACCAATGACATACATCATTCAGCTAGCAGGACCCTATCACTATAGTGCCCGAGTGCCTCACAGATGTTAATGGATGCATCCACATGGCATCCCTGGGAGGTAGGGAAGATCTAACAATGCCATTTTGCCCGGGAGCGGAGGGAGCAGCTGAGTCATGGAGAAATGAAGTGATTTGCCCCCCATCACCCAGGAAGCCTGCAGCAGAACCCGCTTTGAACCTAAATTTCCTGAGTCCCAGTCCAATGCACGAACTCCAGATTTGCGAATGCCACCAAACATCACTAGGGTGTTGCCACCATTATAAAGGACCATTCCTACAGCACATAGAAGAGCAGAGGGATTCCCGGCCTATTTCACAAGGCGGGTCAAATCTTAGCAGCTCATTTGTCTGGTGGCAGCTGCTGCTCCCATCTGCGATCACACAGCATCCCTCGCCTTTGCTTCCGGAGGCAAAGAATGCACTGCTGTAACTTCAGCTGTCTGTGATGCAATGTGCAGATAGAAACAGGAAGAAATCGCCAGCACCATGTGACTAATCAGCTTTCCACAAGCCACAAGCTGGCACATTTTTATACAGGCTTCCAGTCCCACTATCAACCCCAACTCTTCCCACCACCCTGCCTCGCCCCAGCCAGTCTGTCCCCATCTCCTACCTCACCAATAACTCCCCCTCTGTCTGTGGAGACGGGTAAGCAGAGAGGAACTGATTGCAATGAGTTTGTGATTAATCACCCTAAGGGGGCGGGGGGAAAGGATGCAAGAAACAGCCACCCTAAATGTCGGACTTTTTATAAATTGAGAGCTGGAGGTTTTTTCTCATGACTGTGGCTTCATTGCAATGCTGCGTCCCTTTCCCGGGAACCCCGAGCCTTAACCTTGGAGAACAGCGCATGTTGACTTTGGAAGGAAGGATGCATCTTCCATCTCCATGCAGTGGGGTGGGGTGGGGGGAGATCCCCCTCTTGCCATCCGTCCATTTATCCTGTGCTTCTGGGAGTGATGCATCCTGCTTTGTAGCCCTGCTGTCACTCTCCTCTCACTAACTCACAATTATTTTCCTGGAAAAAGGAAGATTGAGTTCTCCGGCATGACTGGCTGAAGGCCCCCTATCACCAGAGTCATAACCATTGCCTGCAATTTGCCCAAGGGAAGGTTATTAACAGCAACTTAGTGTCTGATGGATGGGTGTGTGGCTGAGGTTCTGCTTTATATCAAGGATCTCACATACACGTCGTTTAAATGCATGCAGGCAGATGTATATTACACAAACGCCAAAAAACCATATTTATTACAGCTGGGGAATTGGAGCACATCTTTGTACACACACATCTATAGAGATTTAATAATCAGTTATTACATTGACTTTCTGTACTTGCCTTATTAAATCTAAACAGGATGTGCATTCAGGACCCTTCATTTCAGAAGGTTATTTTAATTCCATTCTATAATTGTTCTGTTGTTTCTGCCTCTTCTGCCCATAAGCTGTTAACTCATGTGGCCAGCATGGCAAATGGACTGTGGTGTAGAGTTCTGTTGTTGTGGGTTACTGGAAATAGGCATCGATTTGTATTTTTGGTCTTTATTCCTTCCCCTCCCCCCCTTTCTTTTTTTTAAATAAGGTATCATTCATTTCATGATGGCAAATAGATCATTGTAGACTTAGCATAATGGAGCAGTAATTACCTAAGAAATGATGGATTTAGGTAGATTGTGTAGTCTAAATAATCTGAGTATTACAGTAGTGACCATTCTGAAACTGATCGACTCGACGACTGCAGTGTTCTGTGTATTCCTTTTTCAACCAACTGCTATTTTAACCTTTACCTGCAAGCATAAGTTCCATAGATCTCACACGTACACACTCTTGTGATTTTATTCACACATTGCTAACGGGAGCAGTCTCGTTACGCAGAAAACGTTGTACCAGGTCAGTTTATATTGTCCTTTTATTAATAAGCGAACCATTTACAGCACATTAACAGAGCTATTTACTGGACAGATTTCTTTTTACAAGGCAGCTAATGGGCCCCTGTGCCGGCATATGTAGTGCAAGATACTCTAATCATAATTGAGTTAGGGTCCACCTCTGTTAGCCTAGAGTCTGCCTCATTAGCCCTGCATGGAAGCCAAGCACTTAGTATGAGCTATTCTGGCCCCCTCTTTCCCTCCTGTTCAGTGCTCTTGTAAACCATGTCAGCAGAGGACAAAATATATCATTTCTTTTAATCTGAGTGCTAAAGTAGCTTTAGACTCCAAAGACAGGTTTTCTCAGTAGATACTGAATTGTCTTGGGCTCTAGAATCGGACCCTTGAATACCGTCCAGTGCGTGAGTATTGTTAAATGCAGCCATATACACAGGGATAGCACAGGAGCTGTGGAGGGAGAGGATCAATCCAGGAGCTCTGGCACCAAGAACACAACCCTTTGTCCATGGCAGATATCTAGGAAAGCTCCTCTCTTTGTCACCCGTAGTCAGCTGTTGGACCAGCCACTAGTGGGAGACACGATCTTGCACATTAAGCCAGTGAATGGCCTGAGCATTGGCTGGTTTCTTTCCAACCAGTGCCATAGTCCAGGAAAGAGTTCCACATTCTGTCTGGTGTACGTTTTACCGGCAGCTCACCTCTTTCTTCTAGAGCAGGGCCTCTTTTGTGAGAGCACTCAGGCGGAAGGATTTGGCCCTCAGCATTCAGTCATTACAACATGGGATAAGAGTGGGTGACCTGACTGGGCATTAGAAACCCAGACTGACGGAGGTGTCTTCTCCCAATCTCCCCTGCACAAGGAAGAGCCTCATGACAGTTGTTGGGTCCCTGGAGACCAGCGCCCATCTCAGTTTTGTAACAGACTAAACGAGTGGCAAGTGAGCATAGAGTCCTTCCATTCCGATAGGGTAGCTATGTACACTTGCTTTCCACAGCTGTGAAGGAACATGCAAGGCAGCGTAGGATCACAGCCCCCAAAACATCCCCATCTCCTGTGACACGTGCACATTTGGCATCTCTTCAATGCATTCCTGCAGAGCTATGACTGAAATAAATCCTCCCCTACCATCATCTTCCAGCCCAACAGAAGATCACCATGATGCATGCCTCGAGACTATGAGCTCTGGCCCCATTTCATCCTCAGATTGTTGTGCCCTTCACAACCCTTATTACCTAAGGCCTCCTCCTATTCTTTAGGGGAGATAACAATCATGTCCACTGTCCTCACTTGGGAGAATGTCCCACATTGTCACTTCAGGTGGAGCTGGGAATTGGAGCCAGTTCACTAAGACAACAGACAACCCTCATCCACTTTCTGAAGGAGTACGCCAAAGTATATGCTTGCGTAACCTATGCTAATAGAACATGGCTCTTCCTCCTCCTCTTGTAGCTACATTGAATATAAGGGTTATCAATCTGCCACTTTCTCCAGCCTAACAGATCTGGTCCTTTAGTTGAAGTGGCAGAGACTCTCAAGGGCCTAGGTTCAGTTACGGCAAACCAGTGTGTTACTACATTTGGCTATGCTGTCTCAAACAACAGGATCACACTGTGTTCCTGAGCCAGGACTAGAACCCAGGCATTCTGATATACAACATTGCCAGGGGAAATCACATAACTACTGAAAGCACAGGAGAGCATGTCTGTGGTCTGGTTGTGTGGAGTGGACTACACACAGAATTGCTGCATGCTTGTTTTACCAGCTGCTCCTAAGCTGAAGTGGAAGAGGTCAATGTTGTAGGTTCAAACCTTGCTGAAGAGGCATATGAAGAAAAATGTGTAAATTAGTGCAAGAACCATAGGTCAGTTCTTGAGGTGATTTTATATGGCCAAAAAAAAAAATCCGTATATTTGGCTGCTATGTTAATATTTGTTTTATTCCTGTATTTTTGGGGTCTATTTTTGCTTATGGGAGTTGTCCCTTTATGAATAGGGCAAGACAGTTTCCACGTATGCACAAAATAGTGTGTGTGCAGTTTTTCCTATGGAGTCAGAGAACTGAAGACCTTGACTTTGTAAGCACCAAAAAGTCAGAGCTATATAATGAGTCGTTGTCAAAAAAGCATAACAATTACACTTATTTGGAGGTTGATGCTCTCATGCCATTGCTAATTATCTTCAGTGTAAAACTGATCGGAAGGTTTTAAGGAAAAATTGCTCTAGCAAATCAAACATTTATGGAAAAAATTCAAAAGGGACTAAAAAAATGCAATGAAAATTTCCAGTTTGAAATTAAACTACATTTGGTTTTCAAGGATTTTCCCCAGTTCTACATGTGAGAAGCTTGCGCTGCAAAAAAAGCAAGACCTTCGCTCTCGAAGACTCAGAAGCCGGCAAGTCATCACCATACACCAAAACTAAATCCACTCCATCATTATTAGGTATATGCAAGTTATTTGCACATATGCAAATCAGCCTTATGACTTTGGGCCCTTCCTAGTTTATATTCTAATGACTGTACAAATTCAGAGTACACAGTTAAACAATGGACACTGCTCATATCTAATAATTGTGTGAATAAATAAGATAGTTGACATTGCCTAAGGTAACTAAGCACTTACAGGCAATGAGCAGTTGGCAGATAACATGTGAACTGTCTGCTTTGTCTGGTTGCTGATGCAGGATCTGGAAGGTTTTCAAAATTGAGAATAGAATTATTTTGTTTATTTGTTTTTTAATCTGCTTGTGGAAGACTTAACCACATCAGTAAACCCATCAATCAAATTTGGGAGTAGAAAAAAGGGGAATTTAATCAAAAATGGAATATTTTGAGAAAAATCAATATTCTCATGGGCATTCTGGTTTTTAAACCAGACTTTATTTAAAATATTGAGTGCTTTAAGTTTGAACCTAAGAGTTGCAGTCCTGGACCAGGACCCCCATTGTGCTAAGGACTATGCCAACGCAGAGCAAAAAGACAGCATTGCCCCAACGAGCTTGCAGTCGTTCATTTTATCAAAGTAGTGCAACATTGCTTGTTGGCACATAGCCCAAGTTATCCCCCCCTCATCACCCCAATCTTAAACTGGCCCCGTAAATGGTGGAACGAAATGAGTGCCTTTGCTTCAGTAGTGTTTCCGTACACCACAGCGAAACATCTTTGGCAAAGCAGCAGCTACTTTCATGGAGAAGTTCACCCTTGGGGAAGTTCTTGAACAGGGCGGTGACTTTCACAAAGATATTGCTCCTCAAAAGCAGCTAGTATTGTGCCAGGAATTTTCAACCTGAAAGGAAAAAAAAAAATACACACACACCCTGGGAAATTCATTTACCAACATAATACATTGTGTGTCTGTTTGGGTTAGGCCGCATATAATGTCCTTTCCTCCTCCAAAGCAAGGCCACAGAAAGTTAAAGCATTTCCTTGGTTGTGTGTATTGTTTACACAAATAGACTTCTCTTAATTGACAGAAGATCATGCCTTTTGTATGTGAATGTGACAATTCCTAGGGCTTTTATCCTCTCCGAATGAGAATGACTTTTTCTAGATGACTGAAATAAATCTGCTCTATCAAGAAGCAGGTACTTTAGGGATTGGAAGGTATAAAACCCCTCTTTGCTAGCTCTTCAGAATATCACAATTTTTTATGCTCCTTTTGATGTTTGAAGTTTCATTGTGTGTCCTTACACTTAGTCAACATGTAAGAGCAAGATGATGCAGCTGTAACCTTAAAGTAAAACATTTTATTCTTTAATCAAGTTTATAATTTAGTTGGGTGATTGTATAGAACCTGGGTGCCGAGAGTGAGTGTTTTATTACAATAGCACCCAAAGCTCCAATCAGGATCATATAAGCAGCATGAGGAACAAAACAGCAAGCGTCCATTGCTGGACTCAGACTGCCCACTTTTCACTTCTTAACACAATACACTAACCCACTACGGATATCTGTAAGAAACTGAGCATAACCTGCTTCCTGTCTCAGTTACTCCTGTAGCGTACGTGGCTACAATGGGGGGACTACAATGAAGATGCCAAGGGAAACTTGATTTTGACACAGGCTACATTGAGTGGCCTAGCTAAACCATATTGCATTTAGATCAGCCTGCTGTGGGTTTGAGTCCTCTTCGTGGTCAAAGTTCTCTGTGTCTTGATTTAACCAAAGGGGCAACCTCTGGCACTCACCCCACCCAAAAATTTTTGAACTGAAAGGTACAGGCACAGGCAGATGATCAGCAAACAGGGCCATTAAAGTTTTATATCAAACATCACACAGAACTGCAAGCCTGGCAGCTCTGGAGTCTCTCAATGACTTTGAGATCCAATCTTCCCTGTCCACAAGCACAAGATGGGGGCGAGGGGGGGGGGGGTGAAATGCCCTGCAAATTCCCCTAACACCGGACAGGTGGAGTTGGTTCACCCATCACCCACAATAGAGATCCTATAAGTGTAACCTGTGCAACAATTCTGATGAGGATGGCCTCCTGAGCCAGAATGGAATTCCTCTCCCACAGCTGCACTGGCTGCTCTGGGGTCAGCCAAACTAAAAGTAGGAAAATCCTATTGTAGATGCTAGAATGAGTCACTAGGCTTCTGAATACAAATCTGTGAACAAGACTGTCATTTTTACTCTGTCCCTTTTCACCACAGAGCCACACTTTCAAGCTACCCCCATTGGCAGCTGTGTTGTCCTTACAGTAGCAGATTTGCAGACAAAGGAGAGACTATCAGCTTGGTAATGATAGCAAGGTAAAATAAATAAAAGCCTGGCTTCATGTGCTCATAAATCTCTTCCTGAGGGTTTTAATCTGTAGAAGCAAAAGTTTTCTGTTTCGCAACTGCAGCACGAACAGCCCAGCTGCAAAACTCTTCCCTGAAATGCACGTGAGCGACAGCGAATCCCACCTGTTTGCAAACAAGAACAATCAAGTATAATTTGCAGTGGAAATACAGCAATGGACAAAGGGGAGAGCCAAATTCTAGGCTAGGCTCTGGCTTTTGGGCCAGCCCTTAGCACGGGGTGGAATATAAACTGCACCAGCCCTGCAGTAGCTCCAGGAGGTACCCCTTGGAGTCACAGCTCTTCCCCTCCTTCTTCCAAGGGGTAGCAATTTACTTTGGGCCTATAGCAGAGCATTTGACAACACCCCCTGCCTTCCTGCTGGCCAGGGAGAAGTGGGTGGAGCCAAAGCGGATCTCCTTAGCCACCCTTCTGCCTACGCTGGGGAAGTAGTAAGTGCTCAAGTAGTCCGGCTTACTGCTGCACCTCCAGACAAGCTCCAGGGGGTGGCTGGCCTGAGGGCTGGCCTGAGGGCTCCCTTGCACAGGTATGAACCCAGCTCTTAGTCTAGTTCACTGACACCAGCTACCTCGGGAAGGATTATTCTGGGTTTACACTGGTGTAAGGTGAGATCAGAATCTGGCCACAACCTCCAGAATCAAGGAGGTGGCACAAAGCCACATCCTTGGTAAAGACATGGAGGCAAAGGGGATGAAAGCCACCTAGGGGATCCAGAGGTCTAATTTTGCTCATACGAGCGCCTCATCCTTTAAGTAGCTTTGAAAATGAAAGCCTCAGTACGGCGTGTTTGAGGCCTAGCCTTGACTGTGTATTGAGTGCCTAGATCTTATGGAGCTGGACACATCAGAAACAACTCATAGCAATAAAAACAAATTAAAAAGGTATTTTTATGATTTAATTTTTTTTTAAAGTCCTCTTGAGAAGCATTCAATCTATTTTCTCTTTCTCGGCCGCAGCTCCAGTCCCCAGTTCCTTCCCATTCTCTAGTCACCAGATGAGGACACTCATGAGGGGAAGGAGAGGGAAAAAATATGCCACTGAGTGAGGAATCGCTTTAGCAGCATTCGCCGGAACTACATCCCGAACCAGCCGAATTATTTCTCAGTATGCTGCATCAGCACCCAGGAGTAAAAATAGTCCACTCTGATGTCTTTAAACTTCAGCAGAGCCATAATGGGAAATAAATTGTGCAAGACCATAAGGCGATGGAGCGATCCCAATCGGCATTTGCGCTCTCATGCGAGTTGGGTTCCAGGCTGAAGTTCGGTAAATACCGACAGAGTAATCCTTCAAGTGTTGCATGTCTTTTTGGTGGCAGGCAGGATTGACAGCTGTCAAGGAAACGGACAATTTCCTGCTGCCTTTCGGAGCAAACATGACATGCTGGAGGTAAAAGGCATAGGAAGCAGTTTTGTTCTAGGCATATTTCCAGGAGGGGAATTAACTTGATCAGTTTGCGTGTGTGTTAAGCTTAGCCTCTTGCACGGAGGAAAAATGAAGAGAAAGGATGATCTATTGCAGGCAGTAGCCTAGGAAGGACTGAACAGGGCTCTCCCATCCCCAGTTTCTTTCAGGACAGATCCTAAAGTCCTTAGACTTTCCTCAGCCAGGTTCCCATATTAGGTGAAGAAGGGGGATCCAGCAAGGCCTGGGAACAAGCATTGCTCCTATACAGTCTGTGAACAGAGGGTGCTGCTGGGGACTGGAATCCTGCAGCGTTTAAAAACTTTTCAGGAATAAAGAGAGCTGCCGGGATCTGGCGGCGTTTATATTCAATTCTAGGGTCACAGCCCTGCAGACCTTAACACCGCAAGAAGGGGAAAAAAAAAACAAAAACCAACAGACCTAGGGAGACGGTGCTGCTTATGCATTCCCAGTGAGCAGAGAGAGTCGCGAGGGTAAAGTCTCCTATGGAGTTTGTAAATATGGCTACAGCTGGATGCTTTGCCAGCAGAACTTCCCTGTGCTCCCTGACCCAGGCAGCTCATCTTCAGCGGGTCGGCTGTGTGCTTGACCTGCTACTACTAGGCCCACTGCTACCATATCAACCATATATAAGCCCTGTTGACTTGCAACTCACAGAGGCTGGTTCTGCCACCCTGGCTTACCCTGGGCCTGATCCAGCATTTATTGAAGACTATGGAAGTCTTTCCAGGGACTTCAGTGGACTTGGGATCAAGCCCAGTTGATCTTACTCTGTGACAGGTTCTATTAAGCCTGATGTATAGTCCACCGATGTTAATGGAAAGGTTCCCACTGATTTCAGTGAGCACTAGTTCAAGTCCACTTACAGCAAGCAGAAGCAGGTTGATAGAATGTCCCTACTGGTGCCTTAGGGCTGGATCCCATGTAGCTCTGAGCACCACTTAGTCTCCATCAAAGTAAATGGGAGCCAGAGATGCTCAGTGCTTTGTAGGATTTAGCCCTTAGGGCAACCCCTGAGCCACGAATCCAACAGTGCATGGTGCAGTGATCTCAATTATCAACTACCTCAGGTCACCTGCTGGTTTTACTTATTACTAGGGGGCCCAGTTCTGCAGCCCTAGTTCCCAGCAAGAAGTGAGGAGAACCACGGAGCGATGCATGCAGGTTCCTCTTCCTTTGAGGTTTGCTTGCTGATTCTGTGCCATGCTCAGTGCAATGATCTTCCTTTCCCTTATGCAGGGACTGCTCTGGTTTCCTCCCCCAGTAACAATGGGGCAGATTTGGCATTCAGCACAACTCAGCCCTAAACAGACACAGAAGGAATCTCAGAGGGGAGATAGTGTAAGGCAGGGGACCGGGAGACAATTCTAGGTTGTCTTTATGGCTCTCACCCACTTGCTATTGTGCCTTTGATCACCTGCAGCACGCCCCCACCCCCCTGCACCTCAGTTTCCCCATTTTTAAAATGGGGATAAGAATCATTACTGCATTCACAACAGCCTTGGGAGGGTTAATAAATTCCTGCCAGTCAAGCACTCGGACATCCTCAGGTGGGCTGCTTGTGGACTTTTATTGTCTTTGTAACGTTGCAGCAGCTACTCTACAGGAGATACGAAGTGGATCCCAAAAGATCTGGGCAGGAGAGAAGATCAGATAAATAGCCCAGCTGCTAGTGGTGCAGGTCACAGAGAACGACACCTCAGTCGTATGCAGCACTTGACAAAGCAGGGAAAGAATCTGCCCTATTATTACAGAGGAGGAAAGTGAGGCAGGCCTTAAAGAAGGTCACAGCTGAGGCTAGGACCCAGATGCCCTGCTCCCAGCCCAGTGCCTGATCCTGTGCACCAAATTCCATCCTACCACAAGTGCTTTTGATGGCAAATTTTTCAGCATCACTCATTAGGCCTCAGGGCTGGGGAAGCCTAGGTGAAGCAGTCAATGTAATTGGCTGAGCGAAGGAGTGAATGGAAAGAGTGCGCTCTTCAGGAACAGCCCTGATGCTGCAATGTATAATGGGTGAAGGCAGCCAGCATCTAAGAGTGATTTACAGACCAAACGCGAGACCTTTGAATGAGGGGGAGAACTCCAGCTGCCAGCTCCTCGGGAAGCTTCTAATAAAGTCTGAAATGAAATCACACATGGCTGGAGGGAGAGGCACAAAATAACAGGGACAAATGGATATGGTCTCTGAAGCAGGGAAGAGACTGATGGTACAGAGAACCTCTCAGCATTAGCATCTCATAGCCAGGGCTGGACATAGGAAGAGTGCATAAGAAGATACACAGAGCCCCCAGCAGCTCTCTCCTCCTCTGTAACTGGGCCTATGGTTGGGTTCGTCAGGGGGTGTGGTCCATGCATGGCCGTTGCACATCTGCCTAGGTAGCACAGGGTTAAGGCTAGTGCTGCCTGGGGTTATGCAGGGCAGCTGATGCCACCAAGTTCCAAAGGGGGCAGAGAGTTGATACACTTCTCCATCAGAGGGGGCTATAACCCTTTTTATTTATGTATTTTTAAGATCCAGTGAAGCGCATCTCAAAACAAAATGTTAATGTGGAAAGAGATGGAAACTTTTCACTCCAAAAATGCTGAAATCTTTCACACCCCATTTCCCTCCCCACCCCCCAAAAAATGAAAGTTCCTTGCAATTAATACGATTTTGCGGGGGAGTAAAATCAGTGTAGTTGACATAGCCGTTCCTATGGAAATCACTTTCAACAAAACTTTTCCTTCCAAATAAGCAGAGACTCTTTACAAGAAGAAAAGGAGGACTTGTGGCACCTTAGAGACTAATCAATTTATTTGAGCATGAGCTTTCGTGAGCTACAGCTCACTTCATCGGATGCATACCGTGGAAACTGCAGCAGACTTTATATATACACAGAGAATATACTTGCCCCATAACCTCAGCCATGCGGAACGCAATGCCATCCACAGCCTCAGAAACAACTCTGACATCATAATCAAAAAGGCTGACAAAGGAGGTGCTGTTGTCATCATGAATAGGTTGGAATATGAACAAGAGGCTGCTCGGCAGCTCTCCAACACGAGTTTCTACAAGCCATTACCCTATGATCCCACTGAGAGTTACCAAAAGCAACTACAGCATTTGCTCAAGAAACTTCCTGAAAAAGCACAAGATCAAATCCACACAGACACACCCCTGGAACCCCGACCTGGGATATTCTATCTACTACCCAAGATCCATAAACCTGGAAATCCTGGGCGCCCCATCATCTCAGGCATTGGCACCCTGACAGCAGGATTGTCTGGCTATGTAGACTCCCTCCTCAGGCCCTACGCTACCAGCACTCCCAGCTACCTTCGAGACACCACTGACTTCCTAAGGAAACTTCAATCCATCGGTGATCTTCCTGATAACACCATCCTGGCCACTATGGATGTAGAAGCCCTCTACACCAACATTCCACACAAAGATGGACTACAAGCTGTCAGGAACACTATCCCCGATAATGTCACGGCTAACCTGGTGGCTGAACTTTGTGACTTTGTCCTTACCCATAACTATTTCACATTTGGGGACAATGTATACCTTCAGATCAGCGGCACTGCTATGGGTACCCGCATGGCCCCACAGTATGCCAACATTTTTATGGCTGATTTAGAACAATGCTTCCTCAGCTCTCGTCCCCTAACGCCCCTACTCTACTTGCGCTATATTGATGACATCTTCATCATCTGGACCCATGGAAAAGAAGCCCTTGAGGAATTCCACCATGATTTCAACAATTTCCATCCCACCACCAACCTCAGCCTGGTCCAGTCCACACAAGAGATCCACTTCCTGGACACTACAGTGCTAATAAACAATGGTCACATAAACACCACCCTATACCGGAAACCTACTGACCGCTATTCCTACCTGCATGCCTCCAGCTTTCACCCTGACCACACCACACGGTCCATCGTCTACAGCCAAGCTCTGCGATACAACCGCATTTGCTCCAACCCCTCAGACAGAGACAAACACCTACAAGATCTCTGTCAAGCTTTCTTACAACTACAATACCCACCTGCAGAAGTAAAGAAACAGATTGATAGAGCCAGAAGAGTTCCCAGAAGTTACCTACTACAGGACAGGCCTAACAAAGAAAATAACAGAACGCCACTAGCCGTCACCTTCAGCCCCCAACTAAAACCCCTCCAACGCATTATTAAGGATCTACAACCTATCCTAAAGGATGACCCAACACTCTCACAAATCTTGGGAGACAGGCCAGTCCTTGCCTACAGACAGCCCCGCAACCTGAAGCAAATACTCACCAACAACCACATACCACACAACAGAACCACTAACCCAGGAACTTATCCTTGCAACAAAGCCCGTTGCCAATTGTGCCCACATATCTATTCAGAGGACACCATCACAGGGCCTAATAACATCAGCCACACTATCAGAGGCTCGTTCACCTGCACATCCACCAATGTGATATATGCCATCATGTGCCAGCAATGCCCCTCTGCCATGTACATTGGTCAAACTGGACAGTCTCTACGTAGAAGAATAAATGGACACAAATCAGATGTCAAGAATTATAACATTCATAAACCAGTCGGAGAACACTTCAATCTCTCTGGTCACGCAATCACAGACATGAAGGTCGCTATCTTAAAACAAAAAAACTTCAAATCCAGACTCCAGCGAGAAACTGCTGAATTGGAATTCATTTGGAAATTGGATACTATTAATTTAGGCTTAAATAGAGACTGGGAGTGGCTAAGTCATTATGCAAGGTAGCCTGTTTCCTCTTGTTTTTTCCTACCCCCCCCCCCCCACAGATGTTCTGGTTTAACTTGGATTTAAACTTGGAGAGTGGTCAGTTTGGATGAGCTATTACCAGCAGGAGAGTGAGTTTGTGTGTGTATGGGGATGGGGGGGATGTGAGAAAACCTGGATTTGTGCAGGAAATAGCCCAACTTGATTATCATGCACATTGTGTAAAGAGTTGTCACTTTGGATGGGCTATCACCAGCAGGAGAGTGAATTTGTGTGGGGGGGGTGGAGGGTGAGAAAACCTGGATTTGTGCTGGAAATGGCCCACCTGATGATCACTTTAGATAAGCTATTACCAGCAGGACAGTGGGGTGGGAGGAGGTATTGTTTCATATTCTCTGTGTATATATAAAGTCTGCTGCAGTTTCCACGGTATGCATCCGATGAAGTGAGCTGTAGCTCACGAAAGCTCATGCTCAAATAAATTGGTTAGTCTCTAAGGGGCCACAAGTACTCCTTTTCTTTTTGCGAATACAGACTAACACGGCTGTTACTCTGAAACCACTCTTTACAAGGGAACTTCGTTAAGGCAGAGTCAAAATCCATTCCATGTTGGTAAAGAAATCCAGTCCCAGTTCCGAGCCCTCTGCTGTCTAGTGTCTCTATGGCATTGCACTGGTCTGGGAAGCCTCACTATGAAGTTTTACACCTCTCTGGACTCATGGGGCCCGTCTAGCTATAGCCCCCGGCTGCCCAGAGTTTGGGCTTGTACACGCTGGATGCAGGAGGGCTAGTTTTACTAGTAGTTGGTTAGGAAATGAAAATAGTAACTTGAAATAACAAGCCCCTGTTAACTTGGACTTCATGGCTGTCATTTACCGTGGCTACTTGCAACCCAGAGAGAATTCAAAACTTTCCACTCTGTCTAAGAGTTCACTTGACACCATGCTCACTGAAGCTGTGTCTGAGCCCCTGAATGCTCTTTAGCTAAAGTAGAATCTCCCTTAGCTCTCGGCAGTATAGGGCCTATGCGCCACAATGCAACAATTCTGATTCCATCCCACAGAGAGCAGTGTTGCACACGCACGCTACTCGGCTCATTTCATACCCTGCCCTAGTTAGACAAGCCTCAGGAGTTTGCATGTGATGGAATCTCTGCTAACCAGTGCCACAAATCCATGACCAGCAAAGCCTTCACAAGCATTGCTATGCCACGCACCACACCCGTTCAGAAAGTTACAGTAACATGGGGAACAGACCCCAGCTCCTCATGTGCCAAAAGCACGGGCCTGAGCCACTTGAGCTAAAAGAGAATCACCATTAGCAGTAAAGGACCTAGGACACACAGCTGAGGAGCTCATACTCCATCCAATATAGGGCGGTGTCTGCTTCCCATGCATGCTGACATCTGCTAGGATGCATCATCTGGTATACAGAAAAAGCACCTTGACAGCTGGATATCACATGTCAGGAAGTCTCATTTCTTCCCCCCTCCCCCCACAAACTACTTCATTAGTTTAACAATTCTAGGTGGATTTTATATGCTTTCCTGACAGCAAAATGACAAACAGTTCCCAACTGGAAATGTTGCCGTACTCCAGTCATTACATATGGCAGCAAACAATAAAAAAAAGAACAGACCAGGGGACAACAAAGATGCTTAATCTTAATACTACCAGCGAGTAGCCCATCCCAGAGGAATGACTGGTGCTGGTTTCCTCCTCCCCTCATCTTTCTCCCTCTGCTGATAATCTCAGTGGCAGGACAATGACACAGCAATGGTTGTGGGGAATGCTGGAAGTGTAAGAGCCATGCACAGTAGCAGGGGGCTGACTGATACAATATGCAAAAGGCAGGCATACAGAGTCATACCACATGACGTTGCTGCTAGGCTTGGTCAGGATTTTTTTGGTCAGAAAACACCGATCAGTCAAAATTGAAAGTTGTGTGGGCATGGGTCAGTTTTGACCCATTACTTGCTTTTTAAAACATTCTGGGGAAAGAAAAACGTTGCCATTGTCGAAACGAGACATTTCGACCTTTTCAAAATGAAAAGTTCAATTTTTCCAGTCAGACACAACTTTTCGGCTCAAACTTTAAGCTAATTTATAGTAAAAAATTAAAATGTTCAAAGTCAAAATGAAACTTTCCAACGTGATTGAAAGAAAATGGCTTGATTGACCCAATCTGCAACATTTTTGATTTGTGCAAGTTTTCACGGTTTGGGAAGGGAAAATTTTCACAGGAGGAGAAAAGTGTTTTTTTGCCCAGCTTTAGTTGCCGCTAACTCTGGTACAAAAGCTCTCCAGAGAGGGCTTCCAATTCAAGTGAGCAAATTTAGCACATTGTTCCAAAAATTCTTTTTTTCCCCCCTTCTCCTTTCATCTCTCTTTTTTAACCGCTTGATTGCTTCTTAGGGTAATATCACACGTGTAGATCATTAATAGTTTTTTGGTCACAAGAACACTCCCAAGGAAAATATCCATGGCGCCCAGTCCAATTTATTTGGCTCCAACCCTCTCAGGTACCATTGCTCTCTCAAGGGGTGGTTTTTGGCTTCAGTTTCCATTTCCAGCCGCCCCACCCTGTTTACTTCTGCAGCGTTTAAAATTGCAGTTCACCATGGGATCTGGAGAGCGTTACCTCACTCAGCAAAAAGCCAGGATTAGCATGAAGTATTCCAGCTTCCCATTTTCACTGCTCGTCTTCTGGACATTTATACCAGGAGAAAACACCAACAATGCACTCAAGCCGCTGCTTCTTCAGTGCAGTCAATGCCCTGCAATCTGCTTTAAGATGCCTGCTAGAACTGTAAAGGACGGGGGAGATTTAAGTCACCCTAATTCCTCCCACTGCATCACTTGGGGCTTGTCTACACTGCGAAGTGGTCAACAAAACTGGTCTTTCACAGGTACTTAAAAAAGCCCCCCTCCCCAAGAAAAACAAAAGTTTTGCCAATGCAAGCAACAGTGTGAATGCAGCTTTGTCCACAGGAGCACTCTCCTGCAGACAAAGCTAATGCCGCTCTCAGGGCTGGAAGTATTTTGTCAGCAAAAGTGCCGACAAAGTACCAAAAAAGAGCGTTTACACACGCTGACTTTTAGCGACAAGGCTGTGTTGATGCAGCCTTATTGCTAAAAGCTGCGTGGCACAGACAAGCCCTTGGCCTGTCCTCACTCATCTGCCCACCCTCTGATGCTTCACTAGCCAGCTACCACAGGACAAGTGTGACCAAATGCACCCTGTATTCACACCCTACACACTATTGCAATAATCTTTGTACAAATCTGCTTTGACGTACCATCTGAAAACTAATAACTCACTGGTCAATAATATCATGGTGAAACGTGTACCAATGTTAAATATAAACTTATGAACACAAGCTGAAATCATGACTTAAGTGTGTTCCCAGACAAGTCTGGGGAGGGAGTAAACCGGTTTCTCAAAGACAAAGGACAAGTTGACACCTCTAGCCATGTGCCAAATCACCTATCAAGTGGCCATTCTTTAGCAAGGAGCGGGGGTAGGAACAAACAGATCTGCATCTTAGCAAACAACTACATGGAACTTTTTACCACCAGACTCTGCATCTCCATCCCCACAGTGGGAAATGAACTTTATCTAGGGGTAACCTTCAGGAAAAGGCATTTCAAAGAGTGACTGAACTGTAAAAGCGGAGAGCAAAACCTGAAAGGGTTGTTCTCAAACCATGCACATCTCAACACTGCCGCTGTTTGCCCTTCACTCCACCTGCACAGCAAAGCTAGCCTGGCCTGTTTCACTTCCCATTTGTCACCACTGGGATGTGGGCAGTCAGGCGCCAGAATAAGGAACCAGGAGTCAAGTTCATGGGCAAGCAGGGCAGGAACACCACACAGGTGCAACCACAGATTTTTGGGGAGCACACAAACAGTGAATACCTAGCGACCTGCTGCTGAGCTTAAAAGCAGGCCTGCTGAGTCCCTTCAGCCAATCAAGTGGTCCTATAGCAACCCAGCTGAGCTCGTTAATCTGCCTGGGGGCTGAGCTGGCTAGTCCTCAAACTCAGCAGAAGACACTGAACCCTGACACTCCTTCTGAATTCCATGCAAAACAACGACCCTCATGGGTCACCACTGGGGACAGGGCATTCAGTACTAATAGAACGAGCCTCCACCGCTTGAGCTAAAGGAGAAGCTTCATTAGCTAGTAGCAGTAGTAGACTCACATCTTTGGTGAATCAGCCGCTGGAGGATGATATGGAACACAGAGAGCAATTGCCCAGTGGATTCAAAGGAGGCTATCACTTAACTAAAATAAAAAACAGTGGTTCAATGCACCTGATTCTATTTTAATGAATGAAAAAGATTTTGTATGACATATTATTACTATTTTACATAAAATAAACCCCCTAAATTTTAGGTCCAAAACATTTGACAGGATCTTTTAAAATGATAACTAGGATGGAGCACTAATCACCGTCAATGACGGAGTTGCTTTATTTATATAAACTCTTTCATAAACCCCCTAGTACTCTGTGCCCGGAAGACATCACTACCCCCTTTGGAGAAAGCCCATGGCAGCTGATCCAGTTAGCCAAGGTTTTTCTCCCCTTTCCATTGGGGTGGTCTCCCACTGAGATCCTGAACTGAAGCAAATTGCCTCCTTTCCTGACAAGATCTCCCCGGAGCAAAGTGCTGTAGCAAATTAGGTATTAACATCTGTACAGCCATGTTATCCACAACGCCAATCACGGCTCTATAATTGCACGGGATGTCTTCCCTGAAGGAGCCCTGCTTGTATGTTTAATAAAACAACCAGACCAGGTCTCAAATTTCCTTGTTTGTATGAAAAATTCATAGCTGTGCAATTCCAGCAAGTGTTGACTTGAGTTACATCTGCCATCTACTGTAAGAGAAAATCCTTTCTGAGCGGGAAGGGAAACACCATGAAAAATTGTCAATAGCATTACTGGATGAAACAAGAGTGCTTAGCAAGCACCCCTTGATCAGAGTCAATCAACGCATTTAGTTTGTAATTTCACCCATATGCAGAGGGCCAGCATACAGATTTGGCACCTCTTTTGTCCTGCTTTTCAGAGCTAAGGTGAGACGTACGTATTGCATGGACTTTGTGCTGGCCCTCTGGGCAGGGGTAAATTTTGCCCATTAATGACTGTAATGGAGAAACTGAGGTATAGACCACGATGTGACTTTCCCAAGGCCAGAGGGGATAGAACCCACTCTGCCAACTCTCGTGAGTTGTTGCTGTGAAGGAGATTAATATTCAGAACTGAGAGGGTGCAGAAAAGGTCATAAAAAAGGTTTAACAAACATGACAGTTGTGGCCTTGGTGTTGCCAGACCTCCTCTGTCCCTCAATACAGTGGAAAAAAGGGTCAGCCACAACAGGCATTGGAATACCAGCATCCAGATACACCGTCACAACACCTTTAGCTCACATGGGAAAGGCTTGTGCTTTTGGCTGCCAACCTCGACAACGATGCTCCATAAGGGTTTTCATCACCAGTGGGTGGCCAGTACGGGGATTGGAGTTCCCTTGGAGTTTTGGGGTGTATAATCCAATGATCACCCGCATTCCTCAGGCGTAATAAGCCACACCCACCTCCCAGAGATATGACTAGAACAGCTCCATCGGTGTCAGTGGGAGATGGCTCAGGCCCACGGTGCCCATGAAGACTGCCAATGGGTAAGAACCCCAGAAGCAATGTCACTCCCCCCATTGCAAAGCTCCTCACTCCACTCAGAAAAGCCCAGCCTTGCAGCGTGCCCTGAACGTTAACAGAGTCAGGGTCTGTCTACACGGCAGTCAGAGGTGGGACTGCAGCAGGTCTAGACATACCCATGCTAGTTCTGATCCAGCTAGGTCCAATAATGACAGCAGTGATGCTGTAACAGCATGGACAGCACCAAAGGCTAGCCCAAGTCCATGGTGCTTCCAGGGCTTCACAGCTACTGATCCTCACCCTGGCAAGATCAAAGCGAGCCCAGGTATGTGAAATCACGGCATTGCAATTGCAGTGTAGACATACTCTTGGTCTCTGTTGGAGCAATAGTGTTACAAGTGCCAAAATGGATATTTAGACTAAGGTAACTGCCTGCCAATAGACCAGTTTGAGTAGCCAGATGTAGAATTAAATATCTGAACTCGAACTGGTCAATCTCTTCCCCCCCAAACAGCTTATTTGTGTGGTTAGGCCCTTTATTGTGCTCAGGGATTGTCTGGGAACAGATCCTGATTTAAAGGACGCTGTGCTGCACTGCACGTGAGGCAACCTTTGCCATGCGGCTGGCATGAAAGCTAATGATCGGTCTCTACAAATGACATATGGAAAGCAGTGGGAGTCAAAATCCACTTGAGCTGCTATTCAGTGCTGCAGCATCAAAGAGGGCTCGGAGCCTCTGTGTAACGGTCTTTAGATTAGTGCAGAGTTCAGTTCATCAAAGTTGAAAGGGCCACTCTGCTCTGAAAAGTGCCTCTGTGCAAATATCTCCCAGGGGTTCTGTGTTCATAGCCTTTCAGTGAATCTAGCTCGGATTTTCTCATCTTGCAGGTAGGAAGACGGGCTATTTCTAAGTACCTGCAATCTGAAAGACAAGCTGGCTTCTTTCCTTCTTGCTACCAGTACTCTGACCCCTCACTGAGGTGTATTATTGTTGTACAACCCAGTTATACTTTAACACTTTGTAAGAGGCCTTCAGTGTTAGCCTGAAATACCCACCCTGTTAGCAGGTGTTTATCCGGAGGAGAAAGAGTTGTGTGGGTTCAGGGGCAAGGGGTTCATTATCCCACCTGTGGTTGCATGGATGGAGGAGGAGGGAGAATCTAGGGTGTGGGCTGAGCAGTCTTCAGAGGAGCCCCAGGAGGAGCTTAGTCTGGGGATAAGGTTTGAGCTGAATGTTGGTATCATGACTGTTAACTCATTTGCCAAATGCCAGGAAAGAGGAGGTGGTTAGACTCTGCATAGCATGTGAATTGCATGGTGCTGCAGGTTGGGAAAGAGGCCTTACACACTTCAGTTGGGTTGTGATTACTGGAGATTGGAACTGAGTAGATTGTGGAAAAACTGACTGCAAATGTTTGTCCAATTCAACCATTTTCACAAACTTTTTGTGCTTGCTTTCCATGAAGTTTTGAACCCTTGAGCCATAGTGTCATGACTACAGACGAAAAGCAGATTTTAAGCTCTGAATATGTTCACCCAAAAATGAAGTGCAAATTGCTTATTTGATTGTACAAATTGCAGTTTGTGCCGTGTTGCTTAGTGATATAAGTCATCCAATCAGGGATCAAAACACTAATGTTGGACTTATGTAACTGACACTGAAATCTATTTATGAATAATCCACAGACAAAATGCTAGTCACAGAACACTTGCATGAATAATTCTGAACAACAAATACATCCTCGAATTGTAGGATGGGTCAATGATCAGCTAACTGACGAGTGCAAATAGACACAAATTATCAGATTGATTGCCAGTACGGGCAAGTTGTTTGCAATGAACACTGGTGCAAAACAAAAGAAACAGAAATGCCTGAGATTTCAGGTGTAGTTTATGGCACCAGCAACCAGAAGAAAGCATCTATCATAGAATCATAGAATATCAGGGTTGGAAGGGACCTCAGGAGGTCATCTAGTCCAACCCCCTGCTCAAAGCAGGACCAATCCCCAACTAAATCATCCCAGCCAGGGCTTTGTCAAGCCTGACCTTAAAAACATCTAAGGAAGGAGATTCCACCACCTCCCTAGGTAACACATTCCAGTGTTTCACCACACTCCTAGTGAAAAAGTTTTTCCTAATATCCAACCTAAACCTCCCCCACTGCAACTTGAGACCATTACCCCTCTATGTCCAAGCAAACTAAGCAACTTTGATTTGAAGTCATTATGGGCCTCATCCAAAGCCCTTGGAAATAAGTGGAAAGACTCCCACGGTGATTTCAGTGGGTTTTGGTTCAGGCTTTAGAAGATAAACCGATGGCATCACAATACTAGCGTCCAGAGGATAACTCCAGTTCAGTAACAATGCACAGGGCTTTTCAGAGATAGATCTCAATGCATTTTAGAAAGATGGGTTTCATAATCTCCATTTTAGATGGGGACATGGAGGCACAGAGGGTTTGTGTCACTTGTCCAAGATCTCAAAGCAGGTCAGTGCCAGGCTTAGAACACGGATGCCTAGGTCAATGCCCTACCCACTAGACCATGCTGCCTTTAAGCCATTTCCCGTGGGAAGGAAAAACCCTATCACCCCACCAGGAGAACACCCAAAATAAACTCACATTTGAAGATGCCTATGAAAGCCAGTGACAGGAGTTTAAAAGTTTGAGGGTCCAGCTCAGAAGAGCCCAATAAGTTCAAGGAGGGAGTAGTTTGGCAAGGTGTTAAACCAGTGCTGGCTCCTGACCATAGAGCACTGAACAGAATTGTCCTTCCTGAACAAACCCGAGCATGCTTTTATTTGTACGCCATAAGCCCACAGCTGGTGCCAGCTGCAATTTGGTACTGGGCCTGGGAAGTTGTGTATAATTGTGGCTCCTCTCATTTTCTGGGTTTGTTTGGCAAGCATGGCTGCATGCTAATTGACTGTCTCCCTTAACATCCCTTTCAGCTCTTTAAGCCATTTGAATCATTTAAAAGGGTCTCTGTGTGTGAGAGAGAGAGAGAGAGCGCGCAAGAGTGCTGTGTGTTTTGAGAAGAGGATTTGTCCAGGTAAGCCGTGAATATTCTCTTTGCAGCCCATGGGAATGCTGAGTTTCAACTTCACTGGGCTTTGATTTATTCAGACAGGGGAAGACAACTGAATAACTGGCTTGTTTGTGTATCCTGTTTCAATGCACTTCCATCACCACCATTTAAAGTAACAGGAGACCATGCAAGGGCCCAGAATGCAGAGCAGAAGGGTCACTTGCTCTTTCAGTCCCGTTTCCAAAGCTGTGGACAATCTGGAAATATTGTGACTCTTTCACATTCATAGAATATCAGGGTTGGAAAGGACCTCAGGAGGTCATCTAGTCCAACACCCATCTGTTCTGTGCTACACAGTTTCTTACACCATTCTCAGCACTGCAGTATCTGAGCACCTTCCAGTCATGCATGAAGCGACATGTCTAATATCTGGGTGTTTGTTCTTCCTCTCCCCAGCGGGAGAATTGTGCATGCAGTGGAGTGGTGTGTTTGGGTAGGGTTTTCTTTTACACGTCCAGGCTGCTCTGTGTTTGTGGTAGAGAAGGCAGGTTGGAGAAATATGCCTGGCACTTGGAACAGAAGGTGGAGAGGTTTGTGAAGGTCCTTAGTTCCTGCAGGAGTTCGTCCCACAGTTTGGGACCAGCCCCCAGAAAGCTCTGTCTTCTGCACAGACACAGAAGTAGAAAGAGATGGTAGAAAGTTCCCTTGTGCCTGACGGGTGGACGTACGGGGTCTCCTGGAAGTTTAGGTTCTTTTAGCTATGCTGGGCCTGAGCCATTTGGTGCCCTGGAGCCAAGGACCAAGATCTTGAACTTGTCACGCTAGCCTATGGGCAGTCAGGATGGAGAACGGAAGACCTGTGGGATGAGCTTGTGGGACCAGGCTATGCTGATTCAGCTGTTGCAGGAGGTGATTTGAGGCAGGAAGCCCAAGACCCAGGGGCAGCAGATCATGGGCTGGCAAAGTTAAATATGAACATCAAGAGGCTCGGATATGGATCCACAGGAGCATCTAGCCACCCTGGCCTCCAGCACTGAGCAAGGCTGGATTGATTTCTTTGCTATGTTAGTGTATTTTGGAAAAATATTCTGCCTGCAACTTATTCACCCACCAACATCCCTTATCTGAGAGAAATAAAATGTAAGGCCTATGGCTAACCTAAATGGGAGGGGGAGGGGAGGCGGGTGGTGGCTTTTGACATGTCCTTTGGTCTGACCACTCCGTGTTTACAATGGGGCATAGGAAACCCAGCAATTGTTGTCATCATTATGTGTGTCCCATTGTGCTAGGTGTTGAATAGACGCACGAGAGGCAGTCCCTGCCCCTGAAGACACTACTGGCTGAACAGACCAGCCATCCAAAGACTTGAGACAACAGAAATATTATTGTAATTTAGCAAATGGGGAACTGAGGGATAGGGAGATTAAGGCAGAGATTTGAAATGCTGCCGAAGGGGTTTAGATGCCAAGTCCCATTAAAATTAATCGAACTGAGTGGGAATGGGTGTCTAGATCCTTTAGATTGCCTTGAAAAGCTCAGCATAGGCAACGTGTCTGCGTATAGCAAGAATGGCTGGTCCAGTTGACTTGGGAGCCTTCAGTTCCAGTCCCAGCTCTGTCACAGACTGCGTGTGTGACCTTGGGTATGTCATGAAGCTTCTCTGTGCCTTGGTTTCCCCATCTGTACAATGAGGCTAATAGAACTTGCCTACCACAGAGGGATGTGGTAAGGATAAATACATGAAAGATTGTGAGATGCTCAGATACGGTGGTCTTGGCAGCCAGATAAAGAGCCATAAAACGTCCCAATCCAGCAATTTAACAATAAAACCATTGTTTTGCCCAAAAAATCTCTCCTCAACCTCAAGCAAAGCAAGGCAAATCTGTAGTTCAGCATCTACCTAGACTCAGTCTCTCTCCCCACCTTCTGTTCAAATTGCTGTCATTATCCTCCTGCCAGCCAAAGCCATGCCAAAAGCCTTCCTTGGACTTTAAGTAAATAAATACATTAGCAGCAGCAACCACCACCAAACCTTAGTCTTATTTAAAGGAAGCACAATTGCAGACAGTAGACCAGGAGCAAAAATAGTACAAGGCCAATACCAGACAAGAAAGAACCTGCAGAAATCAAAAGGAAAGGGACAAAAGATGAAATCTACAAACATCTAGTAAGGTGGAGAGATTACAAGAGTAAAGGTAATGGACTCTACCAGCTGTGTGAAAGGCAGAGGTGGAGAGCGAGAAGGGAGAAAGATCCCTCACTCACAGATCTTGGGAGACAGGCCAGTCCTTGCTTACAGACAGCCCCCCAACCTGAAGCAAATACTCACCAGCAACCACACACCACACAACAGAACCACTAACCCAGGAGCCTATCCTTGCAACAAAGCCCGTTGCCAACCGTGTCCACATATCTATTCAGGGGACACCATCATAGGGCCTAATCACATCAGCCACACCATCAGGGGCTCGTTCACCTGCCCATCCACCAATGTGATATATGCCATCATGTGCCAGCAATGCCCCTCTGCCGTGTACGCTGGCCAAACTGGACAGTCTCTACGCAAAAGAATCAATGGACACAAGTCTGACATCAGTAGGAGAACACGTCGGCCTCTCTAATAGACACAAAGTATGAGACTGATTGCCAGTACGGGCACGTTGTTTGCAATGAACACTGGCGCAAACAAAAGGAGCAGAAATGCCTGAGATTTCAGGTGTGGTTTATGCCACTACCTCTCTGGTCACTCAGTGACAAACTTAAAGGTTTCAGTGTAGGCGATTTAAAGGCGGCAATTTTGCAACAGAAAAGATTCAAAAACAGAGTCCAAGGAGAAGCTGCTGAACTTGAATTCATATGCAAACTAGATCCCATTAACTTAGGTTTGAACAGAGACTGGGAATGGCTCGGTCATTACACTAATTGAATCTATTTCCCCGTGTTAAGTATCCTCATACCTTCATGTCAACTGTCCAAAATGGGCCATCTTGATTATCATTTCAAAAGGTTTTTTTCCCCTGCTGATAATAGCTCCTCTTAATTAATTAGCCTCTTACAGTTGGTATGGGTACTTCCACCTTCTTGTTCTCTGTATGTATAAATATTTTCTTACTATATGTTCCATTCTATGCATCTGATGAAGTGAGCTGTAGCCCACGAAAGCTTATGCTCAAATAAATTTGTTAGTCTCTAAGGTGCCACAAGTCCTCCTTCTAACAGGAGAGTGGGTTTGTGTGTGTGTGTGGGTGGGGAACCTGGATTTGTGCTGGAAATGGCCCAACTTGATTATCATACACATTGTAAGCACAGGTTTCAGAGTAACAGCCGTGTTAGTCTGTCTTTGCAAAAAGAAAAGGAGGACTTGTGGCACCTTAGAGACTAACCAATTTATTTGAGCATGAGCTTTCGTGAGCTACAGCTCACTTCATCGTAAGCACAGTGATCACTTTAGATAAGCTATTACCAGCAGGAGAGTGGGGTGGGGGGAGAGAAAACCTTTTGTAGTGGTAAACACCCATTTTTTCATGCTTTGTGTGTATAAAAAGATCTTCTATACTTTCCACAGTATGCATCCGATGAAGTGAGCTGTAGCTCATGAAAGCTCATGCTCAAATAAATTGGTTAGTCTCTACGGTGCCACAAGTACTCCTTTTCTTTTTGTGAATACAGACTAACACGGCTGTTACTCTGAAACTTTTCTTTCAGTAGTTAGGAGATTCTCAAGTATAGAAACAAGAGCACAGGGAAGAAAATATGTTAGGGTTTCCAGAACATGACAGAGGACATTATTGATAGCGGAAGCAGGTAACAAGCAAACAGGAATCTCTTATGGTTTCATAACATGCAATACCTCAGATGCTTTATCTGATGTGCGACAGGGATTACTCACCCACCACTGAAATGCAGCCACCTCTGGGGTAGAGCACAGCTGACGTTCTGCATGGGTGGCAGGTTTCTAGGAGTGGGAGTGAAAAAACCCTAACAATAATTGGAACTGCAAGGGGGATTTTTTTGGTAAGTTTGGCAGAATGTACCTGCCTGAACTGGAATCTAGCCAGGACATTTGGGCTTAAAAAACACTCCCCTACTCTCAGGGAAATCTCCTGTGGTCAACAGTGACTGTTTTCAGGACCTGGGCTTTGTGTCTTGTTGGAATGACACCTCTGCACGAATAGCTTTGATTTGACTATTGCATACATCACTGTTGTTTGTCTGATCCATCTTTTATGATCCAACAGGGAGTCACATTGTACCCCTGAGGCAAACAGTGAACCCACAATGGGTATTAAAGTGGTGTGTTGACACACCATGACATGCTGGATTAACTATGTACCATCCACAGGTCATGCCAAATATACCTTGTAGGCTGCACATGCCCCGACAGGAGTCTGGATGGTACCATGGATAGTGCCATCTCGTGGCCAAGATCCTGTCCTGACACAGCAGAAGTGCTGTGGTCCCGGTGTTTGAATGGGTAGGATTCCAGGCTCCCATACAGGATAGCTGCATCGGAACTGGTTGAAACTCGGAATTGCCCATGAAATGCAAATTCCCCCTCCTCCACCCCAACCAGAAAATTGTTTTGAAGATTTAATGGGGGGGGGGGAATGAAATTTCATTTTGAAACCCCCTCACTTTGAAATGTGTTTTCTTATGGTTCGGTTTGTTTCATGACATCACAGTAGCAGTAATGCACAATAGGAGGTGTCAAACGGTGACATCATATCCTCCACACTGAACCAGACTGAGGGGCAGCTGCCAGTGTAGTTAGAGGTTTTCCCCCTGCACAGACCTCCAGTCTTTGTTCTCACACATATGGGTGTGATGATGGCCCAAAGCCATGGACTGCACAGGTTTCCCTAGACCCCAGCCAGGCTATTCAGGCAGGGGGCTGGACCTGGCTTGTGCACAGCTGAGCTTGCCAGTACCCATCCCCTACTGGCAATGAAAGATTGCAGCAGGATGCCACCAGTCACACATTGCCAGTAGCGTTTGAACAGGGGACCTGCAGCACCAAAGCAGAGGCTTCCGCCACCAGCACTAAAGCAGTGACTCCATTAGCTGCTAGCAGTAGTAGGTTTTTAATCCTATGCGCTCCAGCCAATAGAGGCGATGACACACTTTACCATGTGTGACAGCAAAGCAAACCATAGCTCCCAAAGAGCCAGGTGACACGGACATAATCTCCCTTTGCTGGAAGGGTTGTCAGGCTGCCCCTACCATGATACGGCTCACTCCCATATCTGGGGAATCTCTGCCATGTAGACAAAGCTTCCTCTGTTTGTTTTGCTAGTGCCTGACCCGAGCAACCTGCCAGGGCAGGAATCTGGGTGAGTGACGAGCAAAGTGGAGAGTTTTCAGGCTGAATCTCTGAGCAGGAGCATGTCAGGCAACACTCAGACCACATCAGAGGCGTTTGTAATCAACGTACTTAACAACTCCGACGGCCAAACTATTTCCCATTTTAGCGTCAGTGCATCTCTCTTTACTCGCCAGCCAGGGCCTTCCATTCCCCGACGTCCCAGGCAGCTCTTATCTCACTGTAGTGACATCCTCCTGCTATGCAAACAACCCAATGTGTTTTTCTCAAATGCTCCAGAGGGGAGACCGACCATTCGCCTTCTACTAAACCCTAGAATTTCCCTCTCGTTGCCAAAGTGGTTGTAATAATAATAATTAATCATAAGTAAAGCTCTTGCTTTTGAATTGGATAACATTAATAATACTTGGCAGGTTATATAGTGCTTTACAGACATTAACTAATTAATCCTCACCCTACTTTACCATGGTGATTAGCTCAAGGAGAAAAAACAACAGTGATTTTTTTTCAGGCCCTGCTAGGTGTATCCCAATGAATAAAACTGAGTTCCTCTATCAAGAGATCTGTATGTCCCACAGCAGAGATGGGATTTTAAAAGGGTCAGGACCACAGAGTAGCGGATAATAGTACAGCAGCACCCACATAAAACCAGGGCCCAATGTGCCAGGTGCTGTACCTTCATGTAGTAAAGAGACAGTCCCTACACCAAGAGCTTCTAATCTAAATAGGCAGTGGAAAGGAGGGGAAACAGAGTCAGGATGTGACTTTTTTTGGTCACAGGTGAGCTGGGAATAGAACCAGATCTCCTGATATCCCACCCACTGCTTTATCCATTAGGCTACACTGCCCCTCTCAGAAGACCTATGTGCAGGGTTCACACAGGTACTATGTAATCTACACTCAGCATCCAGCTCAACAATAAACCGATGTAAGGGGGCTGGTTTGGCCCTGCAAGGCCCTTGATGGTTTGAGTCATAGCTATCTGAGGCGTTGCCCGGGGTGGGGCATGGGGTCGCACAGCAGCCAGATGCTCCCTAATTTCTTGGGAAGAGGCTCCAGGCAGGACATTCTCCAGGAGTAGGGCTGGATGATTCCCCATCCTGTGAAAATTTTCAAGATTGTGAAAGTTTTGCCCACAAAAGACCCCGCCCGAGCACAGTCCATAGTCAGGGCTTATGATGTACTAAACTGCAAGTCTCCACTCCACCTGCTGGGAGGAGAGATTTCAATGTGGGTCTCTCAAATACAAGCTGAGTTGACCACTGGGCTATGAGCTATTCTGCTTTCTAGGTTTGACCCCAAATTCTGACGCTTTCATCGAAACAGATATGAGAAAAGTTTCTCTTTGAACAGAAAAACAAATGTTTTGCCCAAAAAATAAAAAAAAAAACCTCTCAACTGGCTCCGTCAGCACGCTCCCACCACCTTGCTCCAGCAGAGGCCAGACTTAATGGCCTTCAGGGTAACTTGCAATGGGTTTGTCAGAGAGAGATGTCACGGTTACTGGGTAATTCACTAGCAGCTTTTACAGGGAGGTTATATCTGAGCTGCACTGTTAATTGTAGGATTATTAATGATAGATTCCAGTACCACCCCTTGGTCCCAGTCAGGGTTCCACCCTGCTAGGTGCTGTACAAATGCATATGAAGGCACAGACCCTGCCCCCAAAGAGTTCACAGGCTTTTGGACAATATTTATTTCTTATCTTTCCATTCACAGAGAGCAACTGCAGGTTATCAGTCTGAGCCACCTTGTCACTTTTAAAATCAAGGAACAGCAGAAGTAGAGTGCCCCACAAAAAGGGCACAGTGAGTGGGCATCACCTCTAACAGGCTGCCCCGACCACTGGGGACAAAATGGCAGCTGAGGTCCATGCACAGAGGAAGGGAAATGCAAAGACATGGTGAACCAAAACCAAAGAGCATCGAAGCGTCATACCCATGTACAGTGCAGCTGGGAATCCTCATATCTGTATATTAAAGCTATTGATCTGTTTTTCATTATTGTTGGCTTCCCCGGTATAAATTTAAAGCGATGTAAAGGCTCTCATATGAGACCACACACCGGCGGAGAATTGATAGACCTTAGACACATGCCCTACAACAGGGTTGGGGACGGTTGGCTAAAGTCCCCCTGCTTTATTCCAGCTGAGCTTCCCCCTCCGCTGGGGAATTCTCAAGGGCCCAGATGATGCCACTTTGCATTCCGAAGCAGCAAATGTGACCCACAAAAGCCCTGATTTACCACATTACGCAGCCACATGCGCTTCAGATTAGGCATGCGCCTTGCAACATCAGGATCTCTCTATGTACAGCTCCTAGCACGGGGGGAAGGGAGTTCTCAGCTAGGCCTCTAGCTGCACCTGTAATCAACTATGCACCGTTTATGTCATATGGAATATGTCAGAGGAAGGAAAGTGCACTGAAGAGATAAGCCCATGCCAATTTCACTCATAAATTACTTAATTAAAAGAGAGACTCTTGACTACAAGGTGTTGCTTGCTTGGCTGTCACTTTTCCCCCTCACCAAACCGCCTCTGGTGCTTTTCATAACCACATCCTAAGGGCTTGTCTACAGATGCAATCCAAGGCGTGACTGCAGCATGTGTAGACATGCTAGAGCTAGCTTTGATCTACCTAGCTCAAGTACCGACAACAGGGAAGCCCTGGCCGCATAGGCTACCCAAGGCCCCCAACTCTACCCCTGGGTATGAACTCAAGTCACTGCAGCGGATTCACTGCCATTGTTACTCAAAGTACCAAGGTCCAACCTACACCTGCTGCAGTCACACCTCTGACTGCATTACAAGCATACCCAGAGAGATGGAGTCATGCATTGCAATGGGCTCTTCCAGCCACTGCTGCTAATACAGGGAGCCTCTCAGGCAGAAACCCAAGGAAGGGGCTAAAGACTGTAGGAATTCTGTTTCCATGATGGTGACTCACAGACAAAACCAGCTTAATCTAAAGTCCAGTGACATAAAGGAAATCTCCCACTGACCTCAGTGGGCTTTGGCTCAGGCCCTACGTGAGCAGATAGGCTGCAGCATAGAATGGACTATAAAAAAGAACTCCCCTCCCCCTCCTGTAGGATGGAGGAAGCACGTGGAGACAGGTCTCAGCAGCAATGAACACAAAAAGTGAGTCTTTACCGAGGCTGCTGCACAGACAGACCCTATGGTTTTCTCTAGCCAAACAAAAGGAAGCATTTCTTCACACAACGCACAGGCAACCTGTGGAACTGTTTGCCAGAGGATGTTGTGAAGGCCAAGACTATATCAGGGTTCAAAAAAGAACTGGATAAGTTCATGGAGGATAGGTCCATCAATGGCTATTATCCAGGATGGGCGGAGGATGGTGTCTCTAGCCTCTGTTTGCCAGAAGCTGGGAAAGGGCAGATGATGGATCACTTGATTACTTGTTCTGTTGGTTCCCTATGGGACACCTGGCATTGGCCACTGTCAGAAGACAGGATACTGGGCTACATAGACCTTTGGTCTGAGCCAGTATGGCTGTTCTTATGTTCTGCTGCTCAGTGTCCTCACCCAAGGCTTCCTTATGTCCTGGACCGAGAATCATAGACACATAGGATTAGAAAGCACCACAAAGGTCATTTAGTCTAACCCCCTGCCAAGATGCAGGATTTGTTGTGTCTAAACCATCAAAGACAAATGGCTATCCACCCTCCCTTTGAAGTCCCAGAATCACCATGGTCTGGCCTACACATCAATATGAGATGTTGTTGCATCCATATGTCAGGAGGCATCAGCATCGTGCCCCCAGAAACAAGCGATGCCATCTAGAGGTGTGGTTATGAGGTCACCAACCAACCTTACCTTTGTGGGCCTTCCCTGAAATCCTCTGGCTGGCCCAAAAATCACAGTGGCAGCCATGGATGTCCAGGTAGTCCACATGCCCTGCTTTTCTGTGGGAAACTAAGCCTCACTGACTATGGGGTCCTTGCTCCTCTTCCAATGGATGAGGATGCCCTACCCATATCTGGTAGGGGAATTCACACCATTTGCATCTCTCCAAGCCAGTTGCAATGAAATAGCAGTGGCGTGCCTTAGGCTTCCCCAAGGGAAAGGGAAGGATTTATCATTGATGAGGATCTTCATAAAGGGCCTGAGAAGGTAAGACCTTTGTCTCATTTCCTCGGAATACCAGCCTTAACTTCACATCACTGACATGACCTGACACCCAGGGCACCAGAACATACATTACCCAGCCAGATATGCCAGCAGGACTGAGAACCATGTACCTGGAATGAGTCATGAGATTGTGGGTTTCTGAAATGCTGCCGATGCAATACAATATCTTATACAGTTCCTTCATCCCACAGAACCAAAAAAAACCCCAAACACTCTAGACACAGAGATCATTTCTCCACCAAAATGCAGCCTCCTCTGGGTGGGGGCAGCCCCGCATCTCTCATGACAGCAAGCAGGGAAGGGAAATATTTCTGCCAAGCACAGACATTTTTCTCTAATGGAAAATGCCCCAGGATCTTGCATGGGACCACAAGGATGCTGGACACAATTCTGCTCTCCCTTTCGCCTGCCATAGCGTGATGTGCCTCCATTGACTTCAGTGGAGTTACTCTTGATTTATACCATTATACGTGACATCAGAACAAGACATGTCTGGTTTTTTTGGTTTAACAGAGATAGGACTAAACAAGAGACCTGAATCTTGGACAAGCCTAGACTGGAATTTCACAATTTGCATCTGTCTCCAAAATGGACCAAACCAAAGCTCCCAATCCAAACACTCCCAAACTCTTTGAGATGTAGCTCAAAATTGAGATGATAGGAGGCTCCCATCCATTTGCATCTTTTGATCTCATGTCCAAGACATACTCCATAATTGCCCTGTTCTGTACACTCCCCCTGAAGCTCTGGTACGGGCCACTGTCAGACAAGATACTGGGCAAGATGCACCATGGTCTGACCCAGTATGGCAGCTCTTATGTTCAAAAAAAGACTGCCATTCATTGCATATAATTTATTTATCTGATGATGAAGGCCTGATTCAAAACCTCTGGAATTCATACCATCTGGATCACACCCTGCTAAGAGAACACAAAGCCATTCCCTCTGGCACAAGCTACCCCCTGCTCCAGCCCTGTTAACCCCTCGCTGTCCACCTTTGATAAGTACTGGCACAAAGAACAAGTCAGGAATTAATAACGTCCCTCCCTTTTTTGTAATCAATTTCCTGTGTTACTTTGTCAAACAAAACAAACAAGAAAAAAGCCCCAACCAGATCAATATAATGCAGAAAGTTCAGTACAATCGATCTGTTTCCAAGCCATTGCTTGAATCAAAAGAAATTCAAGATGGGCAGAAGAAAGAAAAAGGTGAAATGTTAAAGTAAGATGTTTCCAAGTAGTGGTCCATGAATTCTTCTATTCATCCACAGAATCCTTGCTATGTTCTGTAGACAGCTCGCTGGTCACATGGCGCTGGTCACATGGTGCTCCCCCTCATTTCCAGCTGAGACGTAGAGAGCGGATGGGAGGAGGGGAGGGAATAAAGGAGCAGGAAGTGGGACTCCCTCCTTTCCAAAAGAGGAATCATTGATGCTTATTGCACTAAAGGGAGCAAAAACAGCCTGAACGGCTTTCCTAGTGTTGCTTTGCCATGCCAGCAATCAAAGGAAAAAAGTCTGTCTCCCTTGCAAGCAGGCTGTAAATTAGGATTTGACTGTTGCTCTGAGCAAGGAAATCAGCCCACCCATTGGCTGGATGGTGTTGATCACACTATGTTCTCTCATGCATTAGCTGCAGCTCGCATGGAATTAGGAAATGGGTTTGATGCTATCAGAGTTCAATCCCCTTCACATCACCAGAAGAGATTCAATTTTGCTCCAGCTCCCAGAGTTCTGCACTAAGAATAGTCCTCCATCATTCCTCCTACCCAGGGCAGCTTCCATCAGCCGTGGAACATCTTCAGGGATATGTCTTTGTTCCCACAAGGTGAAGCTGCCCATGTCCCTGTGTCCTCATTGGTGCTGTTCTTTGTGTGTGTGTCACTAGGGATCCTGGGGGAACATCCCATGGTGCTTTGTGCTGCCCTGAGCTAAGCCGCTCTATGATTCTTTCCCAGTGAATTGTGGGAGAAGTTATCCATCCTTGTGGGAAGGCATGGGCAGCCTATCAGTACTCAAGTGGTTTAGCCTGCATCCTCCCTGCAAAGTGGGTGGGTTACCAACCCAAGTGAAACCAGCACCTAGGCTATGGCCTACACCTGCAGTGTGAGGACAAACACGGAGAGCCATGCCTTAAGCAGTAACTCCTCCACTACCCCACAGCCAGGCCAGCTAACTTGGGCTTAAACCTGCCCCCCCAAACTCAGGTGAGATGGTTTGGTATGTGCATGGGGAGGAATTAGAGGCAACACAACACCTGAGTAAGAGCCCACGTTAACTCTGCTGTGAAGACATAGCCAAAATGGGAATGCAACTGAAACCCATGCTTGAGTGATGGCCACCATCTTGGCCGACAGCCTGGGGATTGAACCAGTGACCTGCAGAGCCAAAGGACAACATGGAAGGGAGTGCTATAAAAATGTGCCTAATCCATGAAGGACAGGCGTTTGAGACAAGGGGACTGTCACACACACTCATCAGTGGGGTCCACTCACACAGTGTCACTGTCTAATCTCTTGTAGCAGGTGGGCTACATTCCAAGTCAGCTACATCCTTTACACCACCAACATTGGCTCTTTTGACTCAGCCAATGAGTCTTACGATTTTAGATGTGTAGGTTCCTGGTTCAATCTCTGCTGCTGGCGACCTGGCCCCAGGCATCATGTTACACCATAAGAATTATTATTACCATCAGCTACCCTTCTAGCTCTGGGCCCTTATGGTTCTTTCCCCTAGACAAAGTTGAATCCAGTTGTAAGATCCAATTTCTTGCCACCCATCGATTGTGGTGTCAGGCCAGCATAGCTAATCATACAACCATAGAAGATTAGGGTTGGAAGAGACCTCAGGAGGTCATCTACTCCAACTCACTGCTCAAAGCAGGACCTATCCCCAACTAAATCATCCCAGCCAGGGCTTTGTCAAGCTGGGCCTTAAAAACCTCTAAGGATGGAGATTCCACCACCCCCTTAGGTAATCCATTCCAGTGCTTCACCACCCTCCTAGTGAAATCGTTTTTCCTTATATCCAACCTAAACCTCCCCCACTGCAACTTGAGACCATTGCTCCTTGTTCTGTCATCTGCCACCACTGAGAATAGCCGAGCTCCAGCCTCTTTGGACCCCCCCCCCCTTCAGGTAGTTGAAGGCTGCTATCAAATCCCCCCTCACTCTTCTCTTCTGTAGACTAAATATGAGGAAAGGCTGAGGAAACTGGGCTTAAGTCATGTGCCCCAGTCCCCTAATCATTGTTGTTGTCCTCCGCTGGACTCTCCAGTTTGTCCACATCATTTCTGTAGTGGGGGACCCAAAACCAGAAGCAGTTCTCCAGATGAGGCCTCACCAGTGCTGAATAGAGGGGAATAATCACTTTCCTCCATCTGCTGGCAATGCTCCTATAGTGCAGCCCAATATGCCATTAGCCTTCTTGGCAACAAGGGCACACTGACTCATCTCCAGCTTCTCATCCACTGTAATCCCCAGGTCCTTTCTGCAGAACTGCTGCTTAGCCAGTCAGTCCCCATCCTGTAGCGGTGCATGGGATTCTTCCATCTTAAGTGCAGGATTCTGCACTTGTCCTTGTTAAACCTCTTGAGGTTTCTTTTGGCCCATTACTCCAATTTGTCTAGGTCACTCTGGACCCTATCCCTATCCTCCAGTGTATCTACCTTTCCCCCCAGCTTAGTGTCATCTGCAAACTTGCTGAGAGTGCAATTCATCTCATCATCCAGATCATTCTGAAAATGTTGAACAAAACTGGCCACAGGACTGACCTCTGAGGCACTCTGCTTGATACCGGCTGCGAACTAGACATCGAGCTGTTGATCACTACCTGTTGAGCCCGACGATCTAGCCAGCTTTCTATCCACCTTATAGTCCATTCATCCAATCCATACTTTTTTAACTTGCTGGCAAGAATACTGTGGGAAACCATATCAAAAGCTTTGCTAAAGTCAAGGTATATCACATCCACCACTTTCCACATATCCACAAAGTTAGTTATCTCAAAGAAGGCAGTCAGGTTGGTCAGGCATGACTTGCCCTTGGTGAATCCATGTTAACTGTTCCTGATCACCTTCCTCTCCTCCAAGTGCTTCAAAATGAATTCCTTGCAGACCTGCTCCATGATTTTTGCAGGGACTGAGGTGAGGTTGCAGTTCCCTGGATTCTCCTTCTTCCTTTTTTTGAAGATGGACACTATATTAGCCTTTTTCCAATCAGCTAGGACCTCCCCGCATCACCATGAGTTTTCAAAGATAATGGCCAGTGGCTCTGCAATCACATCAGCCAACTCCCTCAGCACCCTCCGATTCTTAGATCTGGACCCATGGACTTGTGCATGTCCAGCTTTTCTAAATAGTCCTTAACCTGTTCTTCCGCCACTGAGGACTGCTCACCTCCTCCCCATGCTGTGCTGAGCAGTGTAGCAGTCTGGGAGCTGACCTGGTCTGTGAAGACTGGGGGGGAAGGCATTGAGTACTTCAGCTTTTTCCATATCTGTCACTAGGTTGCCTCCCCCATTCAGTAAGGGTCCCACACTTTCCCTGACCTTCTTCTTTTTGCTAACATACCTGTAGAAACGCTGGCATAAGGATAAACACAAAGACAGTGAGGTGCTCAGATACTATGCTACGTGGTGCCATATAAGAGAGGGTGAGCAACAGCAGCATATGAGAGAGGGTGAGCTGCATCACTGGTTGGGCAGCCCCAGAGCTGTGGGTTGCCTACAACACTGTGGGTGTGTCCCACTGATCCACAGTAGCTCTCCAAGATGAAGGGTCTATCTAGAAAGAAGTGACCCAGCAGTAGCACACAGTCCACTAAGGGGTCTGAAGCACCTTGAGTCCTGGTGACCAGCCCTGCAGCCACAGCAGAGCATTCTGGGACACAACACCTTGCGTGAAACACAGGCTTGCAGTCACCCTCTCTGCAGGAGCATCCCCGAACGGATAAAGATTTTATTGGCAAAGAGACATAGTGGAGAGGCAGCTTTTCAGGAGAGGGAGTGAGAGAAAAAGACAGTCGGTAAGAGCCATGCGCTGATTGCCTGATGTTGGTGATAAAAGCTCCTTTGCTGAGAGTTTAATTAAAAATTATTGTTACATTCGCATGTAGGGAGCCCACCCTTCATCAAGAGAAATCGATTTCGGTTGGATCCACGGGAATAAATTCAGGGACGTGTGTATTATTTGAAATGGCAATTAATACAGAGGGAAAGGCAGCTTGGGGGCAGGTGGGGGGGTGGAATAAATGCTAGCAGTGACTGGTGATATACTCCAGGAGACCCAGAGAAATGGAAGATGCTTCCAGAACAGCAGGACAGAATTTCTGCCAAGGAAGATAAGTCAGGAGGAAAAGAAGTTTCATGGCTTACTATTTGTTCCCCACCTATTCCTAATTCAGCTGAAATTCCAAAGGTGGCTGGTTTCATGTGCTCTGGGCTCTCAGAGAAAAGCAAGATGATTAATACTTTCCAGGCTGCATCTTACACAGCCGAGCAAGCGAGGAAACGGAGTCAACCCATAGCTTGCTGCTCGACAATCAAGGGGCAGCTATAAGGAAAGGGCTCACTGCAAAATTAGTGCCAACTAAAGCCATTATTAATAGACCAAGACAGCAGTAGAGAGAACGTCATTCCAGTAGTCCCAACCTTTTCCCTTTAACTAATCAATTTTAAAGGGACATTGCCAATGAGTTTTAGGCCAAAAGACTGAAGATTTGGTTAAAAACAAAGAAACAAAACCCAGCCATTCAAATCTAACTGATGCAGATTCATCCTAATGGGGAGGACCCTTGGTAGCATTTAACCCATGTGGCAGGGCTGTGAAGGGGAGTGGAATGCAAATAGGGCAATTGTGCAGAGGGACTCTAGATCCTGCATGCTGCTGGGGAGGGGCTGCTGGATTCAGTGACGTAACACCCTTTCTGTGACCCAGGACGCATGGCGCAGTGAATGGGGTGTACGTATACCTTTCTTGCAGTATATTATTCAGCCAGTAGGTGTCACCATGTGCTGTACAGAGTTGCAGACAGGGTGTGATCCCTGCTAAAGAAAGGACACCAAGTCAGAGCAGAAGCTGTGTGGAAGACTGGTTGCTTGGGTCTACAGTTGTAGCTTTAATAAGTGTCTCCTGCTTAAGAAAACCTGCGAGTCCACACATGCGGAGATGCAGAAAGAGGGCGGGGAAGAGCGATTGTAGCACAATGCTCTAAATAGGGGAATATAGGAAGGGACTGGTAGAACTCAGCAAGCACCTTCTGTCCCATTTGCCTTGCCTTAGAGCTAGGCTTAGGTCTCAGGAGTCTTAGCATTCCTCTCTTGCTAGTCATAGCTGCAAATCTGTACGCCAGTCACCATCGGCACAGCATAGAGGTTTCTCTTATGATCATTACTGAACATATTCAGGAAAATGCTACGTTTGGCCTATAAGGGGAGAAAACATGCACTAATGCACATTGCACCCCAAGGGGCAGATAGTGCTCTCAGCCCCACTGGCATAAATCCAGTGCCCCTGTGTCCCTCTAATGCCTGATTTAGAGGAAAATTCCTTTAGCTAACACCAGTAGTAGGTCCTTTATCCTCTCTGCAGCCCCAGCCACTAGAGGCAACATTTTACCCTCATTCATACATTCAGAGCCAGTACAAGGCAGGTGGAGTCACCCCCCCCCCCCAATTTACCTCAGTGTAAGTGAGGCCAGAATTTGGCTCTAGGGAAGATATAACTGGAGGCAGGATTTGGGGCCCTTAAAAAGACTGCAGTCCGGATGCTCCTCAGTTAGACAGGCTAAGAGATCAAACAGTAGCAGCCCCTCTGTGACTGCTCCTTTAGTTTGAGTGCTGGAGGTCCAGGCATTTTGGAGATGAGGGCTCTAGTTCTGGTGCCCTAGGTACATGAAATGTATATAGGCACAATTCTCTATTGCTATTTGCCACTGCGTATGGACAGACTGCAGACAGAGAAGTTACTCCGGATTTGCACCAGGGTAACAGAGCTCTTCATTTGGAATCGGGGTTGCCTTGGCTTTGAGCAACCTGGCAGCAAACAAAGTCTGAAACGGGCCCCATTGATCCTTGCACATATGGTGTTCGTCTGTACAGTTATCAGCAGCTAATCACTGGTGCACATGGCCTCCTCTCCCAGCTGTGAGCGGCTGCTGAGTAAACACAAGAAACGCTGGGACATGTGGCATGCAGGCACTTGCTGTGGCAAATGGAGAAGTGGCAGGAGCTAGAAAATTGACTGTAGACCAAAAAAAAAAAAAATCAAATCCAATCCCACAACATCCCAAACAGAAGAACTGGCACATTTGATAAACCCCCTTGACATTAGCTGTATTTAGTCTCCTTGCTGCTTTCTTCCCGTTTGTTAAGACAGATTTTTCTGACATTAATGGAGGTACAGCTGTCAACCTCTGCGTTTAGAGGCAATTCCTGCTCTTGGCTACACCGGTGTAAATACAGAGTAAGCCTGGAGTTACTCTGCATTTATTACGGTGTAAATGAGAGCAGTGTTTGGATCACTGACTGGTCAGAACATTGGCATTACCAGATCGAATTAGACTCAGGGTTCATCTAGCTAAGCATCTGTCTCTGACATTGGCCAGAATCAGTTGCTTCAGATAGAAGTGTGAGAATCACCAGCCCAAAAGGACAATGGGCTGATTTTTCTATCATAAGGGAAGTTCTTCTTAACCCCCATCAATTAGTGATTGGCTCATGCCCTGAAGGAAGAAGTCCATACCCCTTCCAAACCATGGGTGACTGTTTCTTAATTCTTACTGCTGTGACTCTAGGAGTTCTCGTGGTCCCTATAATGTTCAGCCAACATTGAGCTGCTGTCTATTATCCCACAGCTGTGTACAGTGGGGCTCTTAGAGCTGTGTTCCTAGTGGATAGTGCATGGGGACTCATGAGACCTGGGTTCTATTCCTGACTCTACTGCTGGGTGACCTTGGGCAGATCACTTCCTTCTCTGTACCTCAGTTTCTCCATCTGTAAAATGGGGATAATAATACGACCTCCTTTGTAAAGGAGGAGATCTGCTGACCAAAAGTGACATGAGAGTTAGGGATTATCATTACTGTATCTTCCTCTGATGCATTGGGTGCTAGAGACGGTCACAGAGAAGACACTGGACAAGATGCCAGCCTGGATCAGACCCGTTGTCCAGTGCCTATGTCCCAACATCCACATGTGGTATTGCGTAGCACATCTGTGCAGCACGACTGGTGTTATGCATGCAGACTTACTTCTGCAAGCCAAAAGGAGCATTGTAGGCCATTTATACTGACGGCTGCCCAATTTCCTACACCAATATAGCTCATGAAAAGTCCTTATTACCAACCTCAAGCCCCCGCTCTCCCCCCCCCATCACAAGATTTTGTGAAATCAAACATTTTAAGTTCTTTCTATTTGCCTTCATCAGAGAGGAGTTGTGGAGGGAAATAAGAAAATTTGTTTCAACATAGAGCCTGATAGAGCTCCCCAAATCAATTCCCTGCCTCTACAGGAGCCTTGGGCATTGGTGCAACTCAGTCCTCCTTGTTCTCTGCCTGTGGCACACAATAGCCAAGTCCTCCAAGGGCTTAGGTCTGATTCTGGCTCATGGGCTTGGTGCAAGGGTAGATGGATGGTGTTGGTGGCCTGGGGTGCTTCCAGTTTTGTGGCGTTTCCAGTTACGGCTCAAAACAGGAAGGGCAAAGACAGTGGGGAAATAGTTAAATCATTAGCAAAACTTTTTGAAACTCAGAAAAACGTCCAGGCTCAGTCTGAGTTTTGTCAGCAGTCAGGTCAGCTCTTATTTTACCCTAAATTACTCACCTATCAGCCTTACTTTTAGGGTCAAATGCTGCCCTTTTTACACAGTTGTAAAATCAGTAATTGCATGGGATTCCAAACTTTTCAACTTATTTCATGATCAGTGTATTTCACGTTGATCATTAACTCTTTATTGCCAGGTGCTAAGATCCACCAATGACTGCAAGGTTCAGATTGAGTCATGTAGAGATGGTGCTAAATAGATACACTATCAAGGTACTTTATAATCAGGTCAGAATTTATGGACAGAGGTTGGTGGAAAATGTGATTCACATTATTATATTTTAAACCTCCATCATAGTGGCTTTCAATATACTTGAGTTAAAAATCAGATTATTAATGTATGAAAACAGGATATTAAAATAGAAACAGGCTCAGATGAAACATTTTAACAGCAAGTGGCAATTAAAGTTTTGAGCTTAGCAAGATCATAATAACTATGTTTAGAGACTAGATTCCTGCTTGGGAAGGACAAACTGCAAATTAAAAGGATACCAGGATGATAAAAACCAGCCCTTTAAATATATATCCCTCATCCATGTTATTAATGCCATGCTAGATTAATATTTTAGAAGTGAATGAATTTTAAAAATGTAATTCACAGCCTAGATTGAAAGCTCTTCACTTAGTTTGGAACATCTTTGAGCAGGGACCATTGCTTTGAGTCCTCTGTTATTTGTACTTTATAAATGTTAAATAAAAATAATAAACAATAATAATATCCACCATTTTGTGCTTAGTTTACTTTTTGCATTTCACTAAGTTTGGACAATGCCACTGATCCAATTGCTTTTATTTTCTGACCAGTTCCCTTTTCCTGTTCTCATGAACTGGCCCAATAAATGGATATTGGGATTCTTCATTTGAATGATGGCAGTGCCTAGAAGTGTCAAATGAGATCCATTGCGCTAGGTGCTGTACAAACATGGTGAGAGAGACAGCCTTTGCCCTGACGAGCTGACAAATTATATAGACAAGACAGACAAAAGGTGGGAGGAGAAACTGAAGCAGGGAGAGAGGAGGTGACTAGCTCAAGGCCACACAGCAGGTCAGCAACAGAGTCAGGAATCGAATCCACATTGGAGTCAAGTTCATTGCTCAGACTGCTAGACCATGCTTCTTCTCCTGCTTACTCTGCCATCAACGCACTGCAGGTAAACCCCCAATAATCCTGTTGTCATTGCGGTTGTGTTTTGTTTCCTTATTTAACTGAACTATTTCTCGTTATCTTTCTTTAAACCCCAAAAATCTACCGATTGTGACAATATAATGCTACTCTTCTTAGCATGTCTGCCATAGATGCTGAGTGAAGCTGTGTAAAGCGATGGGTTCCAGGACATAAGATTAGCCTTCAGATTTCTTGGCTTCTATTCCCAGATCTGCTAGCGATTCAACACATGACTTTGGCCTAGTCACTTAAGCCATTTACACTGGAGAGAGTGACACTTACTCTCCTTCATAAGGTTCTTTGGGATCTCTGGCTGAAACGTGCTGTATAATAGCTAGGGATGATTATTATGGAAAGAAATTGCCAGTCCTAAATTGATATATATTCCTTTAAAGGCCAAGTGGTGTATTCTGGTGCCTGCTCTTCATGAGATGAAGCAGGAAGGACACTCCATAACTCACGGCATGTGTTACAGCTGGACAAGGGATACATAATTTATACAAGCAATTCTGTATCAATTGGTTATTAAAAGTGCTCTCCTTGCGACGTACTGTATTAAGTATGTAAGAGGGAAGAGATAAATCTAGTTCCCAAGGTAACTAACTCCAAATTACAGAGGGCAAAACTTCTCCTACCTACTTTATCCGCTCAGAGGATCTCACAGAGGAAGTCCTGCTAGCCCTAAATGTGTGGGGTTTCAATGCAGCGTCCCTATGTTTGGAGGTAGGTTCCAAAGCCTGTTCGCTTTCCTTACATCCCCAAAGTGGATGCTTATGTGATAATCCTTCACAGAGCTCATGTCTGCACCATGCATGGAGAGGGGGTTCAGGGCCCGGCATGTCCATCTCATTCTCTGTGGCTCTAAGGGATGCAGTGGGGCAAGCCAGGGGTCTCATAAGGAGAGAGAGAGAGAGGAAAGATGCTATGCCTAGGTCCCCAAAAGGAGATCTGGTTCTGTTACTGGTTGTGCCACAGAATCCCTGGACAGCCTTGGGCAAGTCACCTGGTCTCTAGACTTCCCTGGCTGTAAAATGGGGATAATATCAAGGACTATGAGGCACCATGCTTGAGGTAACATGGCAGACAGGGTAGTTACCAGCTGCCATGGACTAGCAGATGGAGAAGAACTGGAGACAGCGTTCAATTATGTGCTGTCAAAGGTTTATTGTATGACTTCTGACAAATTCTTTAGGCTCCTTTATTATCTGTATTGCAGTAGCACTTGCAGCCATAGTCACGGACCAGAACTCCACTGTGCTAGGTGCTGTACAAACCCAGAAGAAAAAAGAAAAGAAAAAAATGATGGTCCCTCTCCTACAGAGCTCACAATCGGCACCTCTGTTTGCCCAGGGGTCTAACAGGTTCCACTCATCACAGGACCATTTCAACAACGTGGGGAAAGCACTGAGACAACCCCAGCAGGAGATGCGACAGCAGGGCAAAGTACAAATACCATCCCCACTGCCACTTGCTCCCAGCCTGATGGCACATTAGGTGCTCATGATTGGCTGTCATTTTGCAGAGGCACTGAGCCGATCCAGCAAAGCAGGAGCGGAAATGGGAGGGGAAAGATAGCAGGAGCTACAGTTGCGGCCATGCATGTTCAGAGACAGCAAGCTAAAATAAAAGTCCTTAGAGAAACATGGAGAGAGAGGAAGGAGGCTGGATTATTCCTGCCACATTTGCCCTTCCCCACTAATAAGGTTCTTTTTTCCTCTTTGTGTGTGATTTCCACTGGGAGAGGCTGGCTGGTTTCTATAATTCAGTGAAATAGCAGACAGGATCCTGAGAGCTCAGACTATTTCAATGGCACGGCGGAATGGATTCTCCAGGGAGGGGACAAGCCTACAGCGGAGCTGAGGGTCCAAGCCCTGCAAAGTCTGAATCCTTTTTATGGCATCGGGCCTGCTCCAAAGCCAAACTGAAAAAGAAGCCAAAGAACGCGACGGGTTTCGAGGAGCCTTTCATCTGGGCATGATGATGATTTTTTGGCTGTTTCAATTTCCTCTACCCTCCCCAAAGTCAGTGGCAGCAGGTAATTAGGGTAGCAAGAATTAAGCACCAGTTAATTCCCCTCTCCTTAAATTTCTTTCTTCAATTAAAAATGCTTTATGGTAAATGCCTCTCTTTTCCCCTCTCTCCAACAGTGTATTGGCGAGACCAGCAAATTTGATCCCATTCAGGGCCCAGAAGATCTGTATCATTATGCCCATTTTACAGATAAGAAGGGATTTGCCTGAGGGATAGGCCAGGGCAACCTGAGGGCTGTGCTATCTTGCACCCCAGCCTGTGGCAGCTAGGAGTAGCCAGAGTAAAGGTATGCTCCCTGCATCCCTTTCTACATGGCCTGTGAGGAAAGGTTGAAAGAATTAATCATAGAACTGTAGACTATCAGGGTTGGAAGGGACCTCAGGAGGTCATCTAGTCCAACCCCCTGCTCAAAGCAGGACCAACACCAACTAAAGCATCCCAGCCAGGGCTTTGTCAAGCTGGGCCTTAAAAACCTCTAAGGATGAAGATTCCACCATCTCCCTAGGTAACGCATTCCAGTGCTTCACCACCCTCCGAGTGAAAAAGTTTTTCCTAATATCCAACCTAGACCTCCCCCACTGCAACTTGAGACCATTACTCCTTGTTCTGTCATCAGCTACCCCTGAGAACAGTCTAGATCCATCCTCTTTGGAACCCCCTTTCAGACAGTTGAAAGCAACTATCAAATCCCCCCTCATTCTTCTCTTCTGCAGACTAAACAATCCCAGTTCCCTCAGCCTCTCCTCATAAGTCATGTGTTCCAGACCGCTAATCATTTTTGTTGCCCTCCGCTGGACGCTTTCCAATTTTTTCCTCATCCTTCTTGTAGTGTGGGGCCCAAAACTGGACACAGTACTCCAGATGAGGCCTCACCAATGTCGAATAGAGGGGAATGATCACATCCCTCAATCTTCTGGCAACGCCCCTATTTATACATCCCAAAATGCCATTGGCCTTCTTGGCAACAAGGGCACACTGTTGACTCATATCCAGCTTCTCGTCCACCGTAACCCCTAGGTCCTTTTCTGCAGAACTGCCGCTTAGCCAGTCGGTCCCCAGCCTGTAGCAGTGCATGGGATTCTTCTGTCCTAAGTGCAGGACTCTGCACTTGTCCTTGTTGAACCTTATCGGATTTCTTTTGGCCCAATCCTCTCATTTGTCTAGGTCCCTCTGTATCCTATCCCTACCCTCCAGCGTATCTACCTCTCCTCCCAGTTTAGTGTCACCCGCAAACTTGCTGAGGGTGCAATCCACACCATCCTCCAGATCATTAATGAAGATATTGAACAAAACCAGCCCCAGGACCGACCGTTGGGGCACTCCTCTTGATACCAGCTGCCAACTAGACATGGAGCCATGTTTAGTGCAGAGAAGGGAAGGCTGAGGGGGAACATGAGAACAGCCTTCACATTTGTCAAAAGTTGTCATTAAGAGGATAATGAACAAGTGTTTCATGTCCACTGAGGATAGGACAAGCAGTAAAGGGAGATTTAGGTTAGATAGCTGGTACTGCCTTAGCACATGGGGCTGGACAAGGTCCCTTCCAGCCCAGCTCTATGATTCTATCCCCTGTACCACAGGCTACAGTACATACAGCCACTGATGCATCCGACAAAGATCCCAGGGGACGGACTACGGCTATTTTACAACCCCTCAGTGCCAGTGTAACTCGAGGTCACAGAGGAAGCCTGGGGAGGAACCGGGCACTGAACTGGGACTCCAGAGCTCATAGTCCAGAGCTTTAAGCACAAGCACATCCTCCGTCTCATATCGTAAGGGGCACGTATTTAAAAGGGCTGTGGGCTAGCTCCTCCTTGTAGGGGCATAATTTATGCCCCCGGTTTCACTCCTGAAAAAATGAGTTGTGACTAGAAAAATGCACCAAGGTCTCCAGCGACTCCAGGTGTGAGCAATTAGGTGCTGAAATACCCTAAATACCCAGGGGCCACCCAATTCCTCCACTGCCCCCCAGTGTGGAGCCTGGCACTTCTCCCCACAAGCAGGCACAGACATGCCCAACAAGAGACCAGGCTGTCACCTCAGGGGAGGCAGTGTCCCCTTGACCTCCCAGCAAGCCCAGGAGTGGGAAGCTGAGCAATTACCAGGGAAAGTGAATAGCTCACGGTAGGCAAAACAGATCATGGGTGAGTGCTCAGCAGAGGCGATGGGCCCATCGGGACAGAGATACTATGGGGGTGTGTCACACAGTTTCAGTTACCTGTATTCCCTTCATGGCCTATTCCTGGAGTGCCCAGTCAGGGCTCCAGCAGTCACTTGTGTCTATGCAGGGACCCTTGCCCACGATCAGAAGGGAGTGGGACTTTACAGCTGCATAATTCCCTGCCTTACACTGCGATAGCCCCAACAAGCCAGTCTATGTAACTGCCAGCATCTGTGCATTGTTTTCTCTCCTAGGACAATGACAGTGTTTATACCATGACCATACAGCTCTTCCAAGCAATCCACAGGGCAAAAGCATTACAGAGAAAACATAAGACAATAACCAGATTTAAACCCACTCTAAATAAGGGATGGAATGTCTCTGGAGTTGTGTAGTCTCAGTGACACCCCTTAATCTCTACCCACTGTTTTTAGTTCCTGGAGGACCTGTGGTAACCCTCCCCCAAGAAGCAGAACACAATCATGCATAAACCATTCATGAATTTAATGCAATGGTCCCCAAAGACACTGCATGGGGTTGCAATACCTGTCATAATACAGATGATAGATAGATTAGATAGTGGTACCACCAAATTTACACCAGTCTTACTTCACTGGAATGACCCTGGATTTACACCAATGCAACCGAGATCCCAGTGTAGCCCCTTATATTTTAAGTGATTCCACATGACTCCCTAACTGGGTAATGATAGGCCATGTAGGTGGTAAAGGATATTCCCAAATACAAGAGTGGCCCCAGAGGTCTCATGGTATTATTTCTGCTTCTTGATTGGATGAACTGGAGTCAGGAACATGGTGCCAGAGGACACGTTCCTGAATCTGCACTTTGCTTTCCATTAATATTTTGTATGAGCCCCTGGAGATTGGTGGTTTCCGCAAACCTTGCTGCACATGACCTCAGTGAGGGAAGCAAACAGCACAGGGGCAAAGACCCACACCCAGGGAAAATGCTTACAAAATTCAGATGTATGCCCACAAAACATTATTTTCAGCAGCATTCCCCCCCCAACTCTTGCCTGGACACCAAACACACTCATTTGATAAACCTCACGGGCACGCGAGACCCCGCTCTGCACGTGCTTTGCTGAAATGCAACCAACAAGCAAAGAAAGAAATCAAGACAAAGAATGATTTAATTTCTTGGCTTCTCCTCGAAGCAGAAGGCCTTCAAACATGTGAATGGACGGAACAGGGAAAGCAGCAGAGAGCTACAGCTACTGAAAAGAAAAAAAAAATCTACAGGTATGGACAAGAGCAACAGCCCTCATTCAGTCAGGCCTCCTGCTGCTGCAGAAGGAACCTATGCTTGTGATCCTGTATATTTTTGGCCCGAGTTCTGGTTCCCTTGGGCTGTCTCAGGTGATGGACGGAAAAAGAACTGCAATAGGAAAGCTCAGCATGGCAGAGCATTAAGGCGAACTAACAGCAAGCGGCACGGCTGAGTGCTTGAAAGTTAGCCCTGTAGTAGAGAAATGAGTTGTTTATTCCCTGCAGCTGCCCCATGAACTTAAAATTCTTTCTGTTCCTGCAAACTTTGGGGTAATTCCTGGCTCTGAAGCTCAGTAAATTAAGTGCACAGCTCCAAGTCATCTTAAGGGCAGGTCGGGGCTGGACATGCCTCCTTTGCAATTGTAAACACGACAGGGGGCCAATTTATGAATTTGCCAGGGTGCCAGTTTGTCAAATACCTGGCAAACTAGGTTTGCCAATATATAATAGAATTCACTGGGATGACCCCTTTGAATTGAGTCCCTGGAGCATTAGCTTACTAGGTTAATGCTGGGTTCTTTTCAGGTCAACTGCGAACTCGAACAGTGTTTCTCAAAAATCAGGACGCTTGCTTATTCCTAACCAGTCAACAATTAATTCACCCAGAACCACATAAATATGGAATCAGTAGTTCACCACACCAATGTATATGCAATTGGTTGTGTGTACGACACACAAAACAGGCCTGCAAGCAATTATCGTAGACTAGAGTAGCGGCTCGGCACTTGCATCAAAGAACAATGCAAATTACCAAGATGCCTTATTACCAACAATTCTCAATTCTTTATCATACTTCCAAGGGTGCACTTGTCTTTACAGCACTTTGAAGAGTGTGGTTACTTCTCTTTGAAGAGACCGGTCCAAAAGGGACAAGTTTAGAATATTGCTTAAAGTTATTGTTTTCAAATCTCTCCTAGGCCAATTTGATTGGCCTAATAGAGACATTAGAATCTAATATGTGGTTACTTGAGGTCTCACTAGAGAGTGCAGACTCAGCAGGATAACCTACAGCTATGTGTATTAAAGAATAGAAGGAAAAATACTATCTTTGAGATGAAATCTCACCACTTCTTATCCTCTTAACCCCGGTATGGGGGAAGAGATCTTCCACATGGCTGGTCCAAGCATCGGTCACACTTGAGATTCTGCAGCTTTCTGTGCTGGGATCAGTCAATTCCTCTGCGCACATGGTGACTTGATTTTATATACCCTCGTTCCAGGGATCAATGGAGGGAAGTCACCCTCTGATGCCTACTGTACATATGCCACATGAGCCCTCAGATTTCAGTTCTCTTAATTTCTCTGCTGATTCCATCGATATCCAGTAGATCGAGTTGGTGTGTAACAAAAATGCTTTATGCTTTTCTTGTCAGAGGCTTTTTTAAGTGTGATTCAGTTCAAAGATTTTTTTTTTCATTATTTGCCCCTGCTATCAATTGAGATCACCCTTTTAAAGTAATTTCTCTTAGTATCCCATAGTTATACCCTAGTTTACATCTTTCAACATTTCTCCTTCCTTGTGCTAAACAATTCCTATTACTTCTAGAGTGCAACAATTATTCAAAACGACAACCAACAAAATCTTTATTACCTTCTAAATTTGGGGGACCTATGCCATACATTCTTTGATCATACTAACCATTTCACATTATTTAGGATTTGCAATAAAACAAGAGACATTCTTCACATATAGAAGGATGTAGATCTAACTAACAACGCAAATAAATGTGCCAATTCTAATTTGGGATTAGAATTGTGGTATGTTTGATTTACAAGGAAACAATGCATCATTTATAATTTGGGATGAAAACACAAGCCTTGGATTTCTTGACCTTCAATCATATAGCTGCATTTCTAGTTTGTTTAACTTGCAGCTTCCCTCGCCCATCTCTTCTGGATCCACTCACCATTTGCAAAGGAAAGCAGGGTGTGATACTGTCACGGGGTTCACTCAACACTAGGGTTGCCTCCTCCTGGGAGCTCCGGGAATTAGCTCCTTCCAGGGCCTGTGCCTTCCTGTGACAATCTCTCCATCCATCTCTGCAACTCCCGATGCTCCTTCCTTGCAACTTGGCCCTCCAGCCCAGTCACCAGGGTCCTCCTCTTCTGGGTACCAAAGTATTTCAGGACAAACTGTCTGAGGCAGTCTGCTCTCCACTGCCTGCTCTGGCTGGTAGGAGAACCCAGGCCTGCCCCCCAGTCTGGGTTCCAGCTCAGGAGCCCTCTTCAGCAGCCAAGGTCTGCACTATCCCATGCCTTGCTGGTTTCCCCTGGAGCCTTTCCTACCTTTCTGGCTCTGGGTTTACCACCCACACAACTCCCTCCTCCCTGAGAGGAGCAGTGCAGTGCAGTGCAGTGCAGTGCTTGCTCCTGTGCCCCCAAACACACCTCCCTTCTCCAACAGAGTGACTACAGACTCCTTCCCTGCAGCCCCCAGCTGTTCACAACTCCTGGGCTTTATACAAGCCTCTCCTGTTCTCATCCAGCTGAGCCTCATCTAATTAATCCCTGCTCCCTGGCTCTTCCTCCAGGTGCAGCCTAGGTGGTTAATTGGCCCAGCTAGCCACCATAACCCTTTCAGGCCTAGGGTGAAGTGGATACCCCATCACAGACACTTGTTCGGGAACTAGGAATTTTTTAGCTAGGTTGGGAGGGAGTAAAAGATTTATGCATATGCAAATAATGAGACATTCTTGCCTAGGTGATAAAAAGAACCCATTTTTGTTTCTATAGCTGGGGAAGGGAATGGCCAACCGTGGCTGATCTGTGAGTTCTTAGAGCAAGTATCTTGTGTGATGTGAACCATTTTCTTATTGTCTTCATAGGTGAATCCTATTTGGGGATAAGCAGAGGTGGATAGCTTTTCTAATTTGTGAGTTTCCAGAAGGAATCACTAGTTATTAATCATTCCAGGCATGTCAGTCTTATATATTCCGTACACAATGCTAAGCATAGCTGAGGTGATAAATGTGGGAAAGAGGGCTGAATCCACTAGCCTGCTCCAAACTAAGCTACATACTCACAGAGGCCAAAAATCTCTCCCCTGTTGGGGATTGGGGGGGGGTCTGAATTATTAACAAAGAGTAAATTCCAAAATAATGTGACATGAAACCCCAGTCTAAGCCTTTTTACCATTTGTGGCTGCCTCAACAGCTCCTCCCTCAGCCCTGCTCAGCCCACACCCTACGTCCACTCTTCAAAAAGAGCCACTCCCCCACTCCCTTATATGGGAAGGGTGACAAGCCACCTGCTGCAGCAAGTCAGCAGAACCCAAATAAACCTTACCCAGCAGGATCAATACCTGCCAGCATAGAAGGGTTTTTCAGGCACTGCTCACCTGTTACAATATGGTTATCAGGGAACCTAAAGAAATGATCACGTTTAGTTTTGGACTCCTCGAAGCCACAGCAGAGGATGTGCATACAGCCTGTGGATATTAAATACAAGGCTGAAGCGATTCCAATCTTTTATCTACAAGGTGCACTGGTCAGATCATACTGCTTAAAACTAAAGGCAAGGTTCCACCCTTGCTAGCAGTTTTGTCAGCTCTTTGCGGTTGGCTGGCTTTGCTCATCCCCGTCCACCAGACCCAGGGCTGAAGACGGTAGTGTGTATTCTGCAGTCGCTCCGTCAGGCTCATTTTCCTGTGCAGCTGTGCTCTCCTGTTTTATGCATATTCACCCAGTTTGGGGTTCCTGCTTTCCCATTTTATTACCTCCATTTCCTTGTGCTCAGCAATGCATGCTCAGGTACCGTAACGATCCAAAGCGGTCTACGTCTGATTGCTCTGCTTCTCATTACTTGCAATGGGTATCATCTGCAAACCGAGGGAATGGTGTGTATTCCGTGCCATAATCCCAGCCGTTTGGAAAAAAAATAAATAAAGACATTAATGTGCCTGATCTTAACCACTGGCTGATGACATTCTCTGCAAATAGAGGGAGAACAGGGGTTCCGGACACATAAGCTGACAAACGGGAATGGTTTAGTAAATCAAATAAAAATCAAACACAAGTCAGAGAACAGCGTAGAGAAGAAATCCCAAGAAGTTGCCTTAATCTCAGAGATATGGCTGAAGGTTTGCAAGGAGACTGTCCCTAATGAAGAAACCGCATCAGCAGCCCAGGGAACAAATTACTTGTGCGAAGGACAGTGGGAAAGAACTCCAAAATGTATATATGCATGGTGTCGGGGAGGATGTTACATGGCAATGTGTGGTTTACAAAGCAGAGCTGGGTGAGTCCCAATTCTCCTTTCCCACAAATGTAGATCAGGAGTCACGCCTCTGAAGTCCGGGAGCGAGAGGAAGGAAGATCTCGAGGTTAAGTCATTCATGAGAACTGGGTTCAGTTCTTGGCTATGCAGCAGGGCAAGTCACTCAGAGTCAGACTGTGGCCAAGAAGGGACATACTGGAGAGTCAGACTTCCCACTAAGCAGCTGAAATGGGCCACCCTGATTACCACTACAAAAGTGATTATTCCTCCCACTGATAATAGCCCACTTTAATTGAATTGTCTTGTTAGAATTGGTAAGGCAACTCCCATCTTTCCATGTACTATGTATATATATTTTCCTACTGAATTTTCCACTCCATGCATCTGATGAAATGGGTTCTAGCCCACGAAAGCTTATGCCCAAATAAATTTGTTAGTCTCTAAGGTGCCACAAGTTCTACTTGTTTTTGCTGATACAGACTAACACGGCTACAACTCTGAACCCTATAAAAAAGAGATGCCAGCATATATGTAAAGAGTTAATAGGTAAGGCAGCAGTAGATGGTGCTCAAGAACAAGAACATGTGCAGCTCTTAACCTGGTGGCAGCACTGGAATATATCCACAACATTGAGTCAGGATGGGAAAGCGAGAGGGCTATGCCTGGAATTTCCTATCCACCTACTGGCAAGTGAGCAAAGAAGGCTGGGGATTGCTCCACCCCAAGTGCACTGGCCAGCACAAGTGAGCTGGCAGGGAAGCAGAATTTGTGATCTGTCATTGGTAGGGCCAGTAGCAATTTACTTCATCCTGGTGGCATGGTAGGAATTATGGTACTGCACAACTGCTCAGCTCCTTCCACAGGGCTAGAGATAACAAGACAATTTAGCCCTGATGCTCTCTGTGCCTCAGTATCCCTTGTGTAAAACAGGGATGTTGCTACTCTTCCATCTCCCAGATGTGCAGTAAGGATGCATTCATCAGTGGATTCTCAGGTGGTCAGAAACTAGAATGAAGTCTTCCATGAAAGTACCCGGATAGGTAGAGGGGAAAGAGACCCAGGCTCAATGCATAAGTTACGATCCTGGACAGCAATGTGCTGTTTCAAGCAGGAGAATGAATGAGTTTAAAGAAAAAGGAAAGAAAGTGCTGAGAAAATATCCCAGTCTCCTTCCCCAGACTGCTTTTACTTAACAGTTTAGGTCAGTTTCAGCTCGGTCACAAGGATTTGTGTATCTTCAGAATAAAGTCTTTAATCGGCTGATGGATATGAAAAAATAAATTACAGTGGCAAAATGTAATAAACGTTAAAGGGAAAATGATGAGGGTAATATAAGTACATTGATTTAACTAGGATGATATAGAGGAATTGTCTCTTTTATAGGTTTCTAGATGTCTATTAGTGGCTCTGTATTAAGGAATAGGGCTGTTCTCTTGATATACTTAAGAGCTGTCAGTAATTCCTATTTCACAGTCCACTGCTTCAATTCAGAAAGTGTGTTCCAGCCCTGGCGACCCCATCCCAGGCTCGCTGGAGGGTGACTGCCTGCCAGAGGTTTGCTTTCAGGCAGCCGTCAGGGTAAGCAGCTATATTATTCAAAATTGTGTTGTGTTTAAAAGGAGCCAATGGCTTCCAGCGCCTCCCCAACCCCTTTGCTCCCCGTGGGACTGCAGTGTCATTTGTTTTAATAACACCTGGTGCTGGCTTCATTATGTCACCATCTTCTCCTGTCAGAAGCAGACCATCCCCGCAGTCGGGGAGGGAGTGGAGAAGGCCGTTTCTGGAATACAGTAGAACTTGTGGATTAATTAACCCAAAGTTGCTCAGCTGGGCTGATCTACTGGAAGGAGCCATGTGGAACTGGTCCAGATGGCTGATGGAGACTCTCCGTAGGGATAAGGGGCTAGACTGGGATCTCAGTTGCACTGGTTTAACACCAGGGTCCTTCCAGTGAAGTCAGTAGAGTGACACCAAATTTACAGCACCATAACAGAAAACAGAATCTAGCTAGCTAGCTATCCTTTATCTATGTCCATCTGCCTGTTTATCTACCAATCCTCAAACACATCTATCTATGTAGCCCTATACACCCCCTCTATCTAATCTAATTTATCTATCTATCCCACTCATCTTTCCTTGTAATATCTGACAGGGCCAGTTTTTTAAGTATGTAGGCACCTAGGAACCGAACACCAACTGATTTAGGTGTCTAGGTGCATTTTTAGGTGTCATAAAACCTTTGAAAATCTGGCTATGAGTGTCTAAATTGGGCCCAAGACTTGGGATTTTGTCAGGCGTCTGCTCTTACCTCCGTCCCTTTCCCAGATGAGCTGCACGTCCAGACCCTACTAATGAACAAAGGGAAGTTTCCATTGCAGTGTGGCTCCCAGGGAGCCGGTTTTGCACTCTGTCCCTGGAACGATTTGCTCAGGGAGTCAGCAGCAAGTCACTCTACTGTCTTGGCCTGATCTTCTGGGCTGGGTTGCTTCCAGCAGGTAGGGTGACAGTCAGCCAGATGGAGTGATGCCAAAGGCTAATCCACCCATTGGGAAAATATGTTTTTCACTGCTAAAAATACAGATGGTGGTCCAAGTTTTCAAAGAGGCATATTGTCTATTGATGGAAGCACAGGTCTGTGACTTAGGAGCTCTGGGTTCTGTTTCCCAGCTCTGCCACCAATTTGCTATAGGACTTTGAGCACAATACTGTACCCTATCCATGTCTGGGTTTCCCCCTCTGTGGCCTGGGAATACTACTGATGTTGCAGGGCTGCTGCAAGGTTAAATTTATTAATGTTTGTACAGCACCTTGAGAGCCTTTGAATGGAAACTGCTCTCAGCATGTACATTATTGGTAAGGTCCCATGCATTTTCCCAAACAGACATTGGAGAGAAATAGAACAAAGGAATTATTCTGTTTTGTTCCATAAAACCATCCACAGTGGGGGGCATCAAAACCCAGAGTGCTCCCATCAGGAATCAAAAGACAGAAAATACTCACTTAAATCAGACGATTAAGCTGGAGCAAATAAAAAACATCCCACATTGTGCCTTGAAATTTACTTGTGCTTGTTCTCTAGAGAATGGAGTGAATTGCAAAGGCAGGGCTGTTTTAGAGACATTCGGCAATGCTGAGCTAAGAGAATCAAAGCAGGCCAAGAAATCCTGCTCTCTTCTCTTTACGTTTTTACACCACACCCATCACCCTGGCATCTGGGTCACTTGGGTCATCTAACCTGACCTAATTTCCACTCATCTTCTCCCAACTTAATTACCATTAAGCTGCTCTCGACACCGATGCAGCCCCCACTGCCTCCCACTTGTCAAAAGGTGCATAGTTCCTGAGTCACGTGACTGATACAACACCCATGTTCTCTGTGAGCTCATAAAGAATGTCAGTCATTTTCCTTTGTTGTTTTCCATTGTCAGGCAAGCTCACTAGAGTTGCAGCTGGCCTGTGTCCTCTCCTGGTTTGTTAAATCTCAGGATGTACCTAGAACAGAGCTAGCTGAAACTCAGAAATTCTATTTCATGGGAAATGTCTACATTTGTTTTCATGCCAAATCAGAACAAAACCCAAACATTTTCAAAATGTCCATGAAATGAAATGTCCAGAAATTTTTGTTTCAGAAAATTTCTGTTTTAAAATATCAACAGTTTGTTTAGAATTTTATTTGATGGATTATTTTCATTTTTATATTATTTCTGTGTTATTTTGTGACATGCTAACAGTAGTAGTGCATAATGGAGAATGAATAAGACCTAGTGTAAGAGTTAAAATACAAAGAACAGAAGATTTTATTTATTTTATTTTATTTTTAAAAACTTTAAGGGCAACGGCTACTTAGAACCAATTGAAACATTTTATCTTCTTTTCTAGATCAAAGTGTATCTTGTTGGTGTTGTAATGAAGTGGTTTGACACTGACAAAAAACTGTTTCAACAGATATTTTTGACCAACTCTATGCTACAGCTGGACTGGAATTTTCTATCCCATTATTTTTCAATAGAAAATACACTTTCCACAAAATTCCATTTTTTCCTCAGGAAAATGTTGATTTTGTCAAAACTTTTTAATTTCCCATCAGGAAAACTGAAACAAAATGTTTCATTTGGAGTCAGGTCAACTTGAATCAAGATATTTTGCTTTGCTGAATGGACCTGAAATGTTTCATTTTGAGTCACTTCGATATTAAACTGATCGTGCTGCATTGCCTCATGGGAGTTGTAGTTTAGGCACCTGGTGTTCCCATTCTCTCCTAGGGGCTGGGCTCCCTGGCTGGACTACATCTACCATTTTGTCTCTTCCTGGACCAAACCTCATGGTGCATCCTGGGAGTCACATATGGCATTGTTCATAGAATCATAGAATATCAGGGTTGGAAGGGACCTCAGGGGGTCATCTAGTCCAACCCCCTGCTCAAAGTCCTGTTTCTGTTCAACCTCCTGTTCCTGATCTACACCAACGTGACAGCAGACTTTAACACTAAAGGGTAATTTGGTGCTTGTGAAAAACATTAGCTTGAAGAGTCAAGTTCTATATATGCACAGAACCGGCACAGTAGCAATACATGCTTCACCCATGCACACCCGCCATCCTCCTCCTTCCCTGTTTCATGAAGGATGAAGTGAGCTGTAGCTCATGAAAGCTCATGCTCAAATAAATTTGTTAGTCTCTAAGGTGCCACAAGTACTCCTTTTCTTTTTGCGGATTCAGACTAACACGGCTGCTACTCTGAAACGTAACAATTATGGCTATTTTCTTTGTGCTGCACCTTTAAATGAATAAGCAATCTGTTGTCTGCCGCAGGAAGTTGCCATTCTGTGAGGCAGCATTGATGCAGTGTGTTACGGAGGGGGCCCCACACTGCGGGCTCCCTCTTGGAGACTTAACTGTTGTTCTTTCTTGTCTTGTTACTTCCTTGTGTTTACAATAAAAGTCATTTGTATGGAAAGTACATGGAGGGCCTTTGTGAATGGGAAACAGAGACCCCAGTGCAGCAACACATATTAACTTGAAGTGCATGCTTAAGTCTCAATGTTCTTGATGCTCAGCTTCTGTGTATGAAGTACTCAGAAGGGCATCCATTGGTATTAATTGTGGTGCTGTGGATGCCTACTGATAGTGTTGCTACCTGGCCAGTTTTCAACCAGCCTGGCTGTTGCTGGTGAAAATGTGATGGGTTTTCTTTCACCGCACCAACATTCCCTCTGTAAGCTGCATGTGCTGCAGCATAAAACAATCTTGCAACTGCCGGCGCACACATGTCACGTGGCTGGGAGGGGGTGTAGCACCTGGGTCCTGCTCTGCGCCCTGGGCCCTCATCCTGCCAAAGTCACAGCAGCTACTTTCAGCACCAGGGACCTGGAAGCAAGAGGGATCTAAATTTGACCAGCAGTGCAGGGTGAGATGTGGGGACCAAGGTGGGTGAGGCCAGGGCTCCTGTGTGGGGATGGAAGGAGACTCCCTTGAGGGCTGCAGCACCTGGGTGTGGGTGGGTGTAAGGGTGTTGGGAAGATGAGGTGAAGAGGCCTTGAACCACCCCTAGTCTCCCATCTGTGTGAGGAGGGCAGAGTGTGTGGGGGGGGAGGCACATAAGAGAGAAAGAGGCTGGGGACAGAGGGGTTGGGCAGCAGCCATTTTTTCCTGCATCATGAAGATGGCAACCCTACCTCCTAGATAGGACCTGTAATCACTAGCTTTGATTTACACAGGTCACTAGCTGGCTTTCCTTTCAGTCTAGGCCAGATTTGGACTGCCAGTGAGACAGGTGGAAGTTTCCATACCTCTATTGCCAGTCCTTAGAGCCAGCCATTCCCCATGCTGAAGACACTGGAGCTTCTGTGATGTGTACCATGAGGGTGTGAAGTCCGGCAACAAGTCTTTATTAGCTTGAGAGCGAGCTCCCTAATCAATTAGTTCCAAGCAAGATAATGGAATAGCTGAAATGAGACTCAATCAATGAAGAATGAAAGGAGAGTAATATAATTAATGCTGATCAACAAGAGTTTATGGGAAATAGATCCTGTCAAACTAACTTGGTACCCTATTTTTTAGAGAGAAATGGTGGGTGAGGTAATATCTTTTACTGGACCAACATCTGCGTAAGCTCGAAAGCTTGTCACTCTCTCACTAACGGAAGTTGGTCCAAACAAAGATATTACTTCCCCCACCTCGTCTCTCCAATATCCTGGGACCAATATGGCTACAACAACACTGCGTACATCATTTTTTTTATAAGATTACAAGCTGGTTAATAAAGGCAGTATTGTTGATGTAAGGCGTTTGACCTGGTACCGCACAACATTTCGATGCAAAAACTAGAACGATATAAAATTAACACTGCACACATTAAATTGATTAAAAGCTGGCTAACTGATAGGATTCAAAATGTAATGGGAATGTTTCTTGTGGAGTCCTCCAGGGATTGGTTGTTGGTCCTATGCTCTTAAACATTTTTACCAGTGACTTGCAAGAAAACATAAAATCATCTCTGTTAAAGTTGACAGATGACACGAAAATTGGGGAGTGGTTAATAATGAAGAGGACAGGTCACTCATACCGAATGATTGCTAGGTGAACTGGGCACAAGCAAACAAATAGACAGCTAAATATTAATGTATACATCTAGGAACAAAGAATGTAGGCCACACATACAAGTTGGGGGGCTCTATCCTGGGAACTAGTGACTCTGAAAAAGATTTGGGGGTGGGTTGGATAATCAGCTGAACAAGAGCTCCCAATGTGACGCTGTGACCAAAAGAGCTCATGCGATCCTGTGATGCTTAAACTGGGGAACCTCAAGTAGGAGCAGGGAGGTTATTTTACCTCTATCTTTGGCACTGGTGTGTCCACTGCTGGACTCCTGTGTCCAATTTTGATGCCCACAATTCAAGAAGAATATTGATAAATTGCAGAGGGCTCAGAGAAGAGCCACAAGCATGTTTAAAGGGTTAGAGAAAATATGCCTGTGATAGACTGAGGAAGCTCTGTCTCATTCCTTATTCCCAAGACTGAAACCACCTGGCAAGGTCTATGAATGAAGAGCCAAAGGTGATTTAATTGAACCAGCTTATTGATCTCTTAGAATCATAGAAGATTAGGGTTGAAAGAGACTTCAGGAGGTCATCTAGTCTAACCCCCTGCTCAAAGCAGGACCAACCCCAACTAAATCATCGCAGCCAGGGCTTTAAGCCAGGCCCTAAAAGCCTCTAAGGATTGAGATTCCACCATCTCCCTAGGTATCCAACCTAGACCTCCCCCACTGCAAGTTGAGACCATTGCTCCTTGTTCTGTCATCTGCCACCACTGAGTTCAGCTGAGCTCCATCCTCTTTGGAACCTCCCTTCAGGTAGTTGCCCCTACTCTCTGTCTCTCCTCTTGGCCTCTGCAGAGACAGTTATGTCTGAGTCACCATCCCCAGAGAACTGGTAACATTCATTAATTAATCTGTTCAACACATTGGTAAGGGAGGGATCTTTATGCTCTTCTTTACAAATCATTACAATGAAGCTCAAAGAGGTAGATTTTCTTGCCCATTTGTATCTGGCCTGATTTATGCTCATGTGGCTGTTCACAGAAAGTAAGAAACAAAATTTGTTTCAGATGGAAAAAGAAGAGGGTTAGGTCAGCTGATCAGACAGCAGAGAAAATACCATGTAATTTCAGGAGACCAGTTACAAGACTCACATACCAAATCATTGGCTGAATAAATAGAGCTGCTCAAATTTTTTGGCACACAAAGGCTTATTGGTTAAAATTGGCCTTTTTCCCAAAGACAAATCTTTTCACAAAAAATGGTCCCTGACATTATTCACATTTTCTGGTTTTCTTGACATTTTCTGTGACTTTTTTTTAAACTAACATTTTTTACCTAAACCATTTCTGGAAATTTTCATTTACAGAAAACCATTTTCTGACTGAAAATTGGAGCGTTGGTAAACAGAACGTTTCAGAGATAATGTTGTTAAAGATGTCAATACAAATTTTGGTAAAAATATGGAAAATGTCACAAAAAATGGAAAATCAGAATTTGTTTCTGTTTGAATTCCTTGTAATCTGCTCACCCAGGACATGCATTGCAACCCCATTTGGAGTCATTACAATGATGCACTTTGGTTTGATAAATACAGCATCCATTTAGCCACACTGGGTGTATTATTTTTTTTGGTGGTTTGCATGGATTCTTGATCCCTTATTCCAGCCTTGACTGTTAATGCTAAAGTGTATAGTTTTAGAAAGGCTGCTGCTAGCTAAGACCATAGTTTCTACATTCAGTCTAGCCTGCAAGAGGAAATGGTGGGCGTTTCCCCGCCCCCCCACCATTTCCCCTTCCCATGCTTTCCCTCCCCCTGAATTTTCCCCTCATCTTCTCCTGGGTAGCATGCCTACATGAAAGGAAAATGCTTCTGGTCCCCAAGCAGGAATCTCTCCATTCTCCTCCACAGACAGTTTCTATACACCTCCTCCAAAATGGAAGCCCATGGGAAAACTCCCATTGATTTACTGAGCTTGGAGGAGGCCCCATATCCTGGTGGCTAGGAAGGCTAGATCAAGGTGTGCCCCCATTTTGGTGTCCATTAATCCCACCAGGAGCACCTCCGCACAGCAGCAGGACCAGCCAGAGAGGCAACTCACATTGAGGTCTGCCTCTCACTTGGAGCCCTGCTTGCTAATCATAAGGTTGGTGTGACCCTCTGCTCCCTACAGGGCTCATTTCAGTGGGGAGCAGGAGCAGTGTAGTAGGGTGCGGGAGGAAGAAGAAATGGAAATTTTAACCCCTGACCTCAGACCCTTTCTACCAGGCCATTTCTACACTGGGGATTTGTCCCAATTACAGCCATGAGGTATAATTACACCCAGGCAAACTCTTAGGCAAAACAGGCAAGAGAGAAAGGATGGTCTGGTAGTTAGGCCATTGGCCAATGACTCAGGAGCTGTGGGTTCAAGTCCCTACTCTGCCTTTAGGCAAGTCACTTAACTGCTCTGTGACTCAGTTTCCTCTCTGTACAATGGGGCTAACAGCACTGCCCTATTTCAGGGATCTGTGAAGGTAAATGCATACGAAGTGCTCAGATGCTAACAGGGGGCACAAAAGCCTGTTAGCTAGAGTGCCAGATGTAGAAGACCAACCTGAGATAGGCCTCTGTATTGAAGCAGTGATGAGCTCTCCTATGATGAGCAAATTGTAGCCTTGGGTGCTTTTTCCATCCTGTGCTAGGGGTTTGCACCAGGACAGCTAAGCTAAGCACTGGATACTCACGGCTGAAGCATGCAGCCTAGGCAAGGCCCTTGTTAGATTTCTGAGTGCTGGGAACACAAATGCCTGTCTACATTGTTCCCTGTCTGCAGGTTTAATCCATAATATGGATCAGCAGGCAGCAAGGGTTCATTTTAATAAAACAAAAGCCCTTTTAAAATTGCAGATGTGCACCAAAAAGCCATCACTCAGAAGCTAGGTGAGTCATCTCACTTCGTTTTTTTCCTATTGCCCTTTCAAACTGTCTGGATTGGTTTAGAGGCTGATGGTAGACAATTTACTCAGAGCACTGGGTCACATGAGTAGTCCCACCAGGCTAGATCCTGCCAGCCTTCCCTCCCTCACTGTGTGAGTAGCCCCACTGAAATCAGTAGGACCGTACTATGTAGAGTACTGATTGATTAGCGATCCCTCAAGTCAAGGATGATCTCTACCATGGATTTACATATGGGTCCTGAGATGACTCAGGAATCCGATTCTGGAACTGCAAATCCACCTACAGTAGGTACAGACATTTTGTGGCAGGCCAGCTGCCTGCTGGGAGAAAGTTCTTTCTTTTTCCTTCCCTCTCTCTTTTCAGCTTCGAGGACAAGGCACTTCTCCTCAAAGCGGGCCACTCCCTGATGGAGGATATGGTGCCATTGGGGTCGGTTGGTGGCTTGCTCCTCCCAGCTTGTGATGTTCATATTAGTTTTCTTAAGATACGCTGTCAGTGTGTCTCTGTAGCGTTTCCTCTGACCACCACGCTGACCATGGGTGAGCTGAGAGTAGAGGACTTGTTTTGGGAGGCGAAAGTCTGGCATCCGCACACAGTGTCCAGCTTAGCAAAGTTGGTGCATGAGGATCATTGCTTCAATGCTGGTGACATTGGCTTTAGTGAGGATGCTGGCGTTAGTGCGGCGATCTTGCCACTTGACACGAAGGATCTTCCGAAGGTGTCGTTCATGATACCTCTCCAGACTCTTGAGGTTCTGTCGATAGATCACCCAGGTTTCACATCCATAGAGGAGTGTTGGAACAACAATTGTCTTATAGACCTGGATCTTGGTGTCCTGCGTAGGTCACAGTCCGTGAAAACACGTCAGAGCAATTTCCCAAAGGAAGCACTTGCGCACTGGATCCTGTGCTGTATTTCACTGTCAATTTTTGCGTTTTGAGAAAGTTAGCTACTGAGGTAGCGAAAGTGCTCAACTGTCTCCAAGGTCTGACCCTCTATGGTTATTTGGGGTTGGTCATGTGCAAGGTCTGAAGAAGGTTAATAGAGTACTTTAGTCTTCTCAACATTGAGTGAGAGTCCTAGGCTTTGGTAAGCTTGTGCAAGAAAATACAGTACGGACTGAAGGTCATTCTCAGTGTGTACAAGGATGACACAGTCATCATTGTACTGAAGATCAGCAATGGACATTCTGAAGACTTTAGACTTTGAGTGGAGACGTCAAAGATTAAAGATCCTGCCATCCATTCTGTATTGAATGTCAACTCCATTGGGGAGGTGATCTTCAATGAGGACCCAAATAACTGCTAAATAGATGGAGAACAGGGTTGGGCCAATAACGCATCCTTGCTTAACCCCAGTTTTGATGAGGAAAGGTTCCATCTCAAGGCCATTAGAGAGAAGCATGTAGGCTACTACTCAGTGTAGGAGTGGCAGAATCCACAGCATGAGAAGGTGCTTGCCAACGTGAGGCCGGCCTAACTGATCCCTCAGGGCCATCTGAAGCAGATGGAGGAGTGGGATAACTACACCTTGGGCCCTTAGAAACTCCTAGCCTATGTAATGTCCTGTATACTCTGCTCTGCACAGTGCCGAGCGACTCCTAGGAGAACCACACACCTTCTCCCCTCCTTGTGACATCAGTGGGAGCGAAGGACTATCCTCATCTCCAGCGTGATGCTCAGGAGAGGGCCCGACAGGTGACAAGTCAGAGAGAGAGCATTTGGGGCCAGACTTTAGTGGTACTTAACTGCCTAAATGGGCAGATAGCCATCTATCAGGATTTTGAAAATCCCACTAGGCTCCTCTCTGTATCTTTCGGTGCTTATGTCACATTTAGTGGCTAACTGTATCTCTGACCCCTGCTGATCTCATTGAGTGCATCCGTCCAGAGTCTCACCTACAAGCTATCGCCTCGCTTGGATGGAATCATGCGATTCTCCCACTGTCAGACTGGGCCTGGAGCCCTGGGCTGCAGTCCCCAGTGATCAGCCATAATTATCTCAGTAGACTGGCCTTGGGTACAGTACCTGCATTCCTGTTCCCTCTGGGAGCACTACCAGTGGTATCCAGTGACCAGACGACCCTCTTAAAGGTATTATTTATAGAGCTGGGCAATTGTTTGTTTGTTTGTTTGTTTGTTTGTTTGTTTGTTTTGGTGAATTGCAAGTTCCCCCAAAATGCATTTTTCTGGTCACTGAAACTATTCACAAATTCAGGATGAATTCAGCAAATCATTTTGGCCAAAACAAAATTGAATTTTTTATTTTTGCAAAAGTCTCAACGGTTCATTTGGGCTATTTTGAAATGAAACATTTCAACTTTTCATTTCAAAACAGTGTTTTGTTTTGAAAATTTGCTTTAAAAAACAAACAAACAAACAAGCAAGGGTTAAAAAACCTCCCCAAAATGACCTGAAACACAACAGGAAGCCCAAAAAAATTGTTTTGTGTTGAACTGAACCAAATTTTTTTCCGGCTCTTTAAGTTCAGTCCCTGAGCCAAAAAATCAATTAGTTACTCATCTCTGATTATTTATTTAAAACAAAACCATTGTCAAGAAAACAGATCTTAAAAACTATATACTGGCCTATATAGATGCAGCCTCTCCGTACCCTGAATCAGAGTGTTTTACTGATCTGAGTTCCCAGCCTGGCAAAATGAGGCTTGCGTCTGCATTAGAGACACAATATAGCATCCCTGAAGTGAATAGATTCCGCCATTATCTTGTAATTGTCCCCCAAGTGTTTGTTCAGCGGTTGCTTATCTAGATGCAGTATGTCAAGTCCCAGCTGGTTTCCCCCCCATTAAGCTAGAGCAGGAGATCTCAAACTGGGGGTTGGGACTCCTGAGGGGGTCGTGAGATTATTACATGAGGGGGGGTCGCAAGCTGTCAGCGACCCCCCCCCCCAAAACCCCGCTTTGCCTCCAGCATTTACAATGGTGCTATAAATTAAAAACCCGTTTTTCTATATTTAAGGTGGGTCGCACGTGAAAGGGGTCACCAATACAAAAGTCTGAGAGCCAATGAGTTTGAGCAGGGGTGGCCAACCTGGGGCTCCGGAGCCACACGCGGCTCTTCAGAGGTTAATACGCGGCTCCTTGTCTAGGCACCGACTCCGGGGCTGGAGCGACAGGGGCCAACTTTCCAATGTGCCGGGGGGTGCTCACTGCTCAACCTCTGGCTCTGCCCCAGGCCCTGCACCCACTCCACCCCTTCCCGCCCCCTCCCCAGTGCCCTCGCTTCTACCCCCCTCACCCCGAGCCTCCTGCACGCCATGAAAAAGCTGATCGGGAGGTGCGAGGAGGCAGGGGGAGGCGCTGATCAGCAGGGCTGCCGGTGGGTGGGAGGCGGTGGGAGCCGGGAGGAGCTGCTCCGGGGCTGCCGACGTGTTACTGTGGCTCTTTGGCAATGTACATTGGTACATTCTGGCTCCTTCTCAGGTTCAGGTTGACCACCCCTGAGCTAGAGCAACACATTCATACGGGAACATCTGCTGATCCAATACGCTATAACTTCCCCTCGCCGAGCAGTTGCATAGGGTGGTCATAAAATTATTACCTCTCCGTGTTTGTTTTTGCGAAACATTTCAATTTCTACAGAATGGCATTCTTCAACTGAAAAACTTTTCACCTGAAAAGCTTTGACCAGCTCTACATGAAAAATAATCCAGGAATGGTTTAGACACAACAAACCCTGCATCTTGGCAGGGGATTAGCCTTGATGACCCGTTCCTTCTAGCCCTCTGGGTCTCGGATTCTAATCCTGATTCCCACTCCCTTGCTCTAACCACTAGACACTATTCATTTCCCAAAGCTGGGAAAGGAACCCAGGAACCCCAGTCCCCACCCCTAACCAGCAGCAGACCAAACTCCTCACCTAAACACAGCTGTTGTCAGTTTACCCATCACCTCAATTAAACTGAATCCAGCAGATTAGAAGACCCGTTCAGAGAAGTTAATCACAATTTGAACAATCTCCTTCCAAAGTAATAATATAATAAGGTCACATCCAGGCAGTGGAATAATCCACTGTTAATCTCATCCTGCCTCACTCTATCTCCCTAAATGCCCTTTAATTAAGGTTGCTAAACACTTTAGCTGCATCTAAACAATTTTGGCGCCAAATAAAGCATATTGTGAGGCCAGTCTCACCATCCAGCTGTTGTAGGGGACTCCTGTGGGCTCGGCTTCTGCGCTTCGCCCCATGGGCTCCAAATCAATGCGTGGTAAGGGGAGACCGGGGCAGGAGGGGGGTCAATTGTTCTGGAGGAGATTGTTTTAAGCATTTCAGCAGCATATTACAGGCCTTATCGGGGCTCCTGCGCCACGCCAGGGAATGAATGAAACAGCTGTCACATTTAAACACACACAGCAGTAATCCTCCGCTGAGCACAATGCCAAGAGAAAACAGAACATCTATCAGCACTCACAATGCCTTCTATTTATTTAGCAACTAGGCCCCCATGTCCAAAAGCTCAGTCTGTGCAGGCCGGGCGAGAGCTGTGACCAGATACAGGGAAGAAGAATCTCAGCATGAAATGACTATCCACCCCCACTACCAATTTCCAACTGGTAAAGCCATGTCCATCAACGGAAGCCAAAGGATTGGCAAGGCAAAAGGGCAGGACTTCTCAGTTCCGCTTCCAGCTCTTCAAGTGGAGTGTTATCTAGTGGTTAGCGCAAGGGAGTTGAGAGCCAGAGTTCTTCGGTTCTATTCCCAAAGCTGTGACGGGAGTGTTGTTTATTAGTCAGAGTATGAAACTGGGCCGCAGGACTCCCGGGTTCCAATTCCCAGCTCTCAGAGAGACGTTTTGCCTAGTAGTTAGAGTGGGAAGTGGGACTGGGAATCAGGACTCCAGGCCTGTATTCCAAGCTCTGGGAGGAGACTTTTGTCTGGTGATTAGAGAATAGGACTGGCTATTAGGACTGCTGGGTTCTGAGCCAGACTTGTACAGCTGGAAAGGATCCCACTTCAATACAGAGATCATTAAAGGTGAGCTTTAAATGGGGAGAGGGATTGTATTTTCACAGCACAGCCCTGTCCATTAGCTGCATTCATCTCAACAGCAGCAGATGCTGGCATGAGTTGGTTAACCTGGGTAAAGCCAGGAGGGCAATTACTGCAGCTGCATTTAAACCAGCTATTAAAAGACTACACACAAACACCCACCCCCACCCCTTCACCATCTCCATCTCCATCTGTGGTGGCCTATCCTTTGATAAATAAAACATCATTACATGCACGGCAGACAGAGTGGGCCTGGCAGCAGGGGAAGCAGCCCAATCTCTGGGGTCAGTTTAAAACATTTCCCTTTGTCTGAGAGCTCAGAATCTTCCCAGATGCTGACTAATCCATTCATTATTAGTTAATAATAAGCAATAATAATTAACAGCGGGGACCGCGTCTTCCTCCGCTTTTGCTGTGCCAAGAATACTGCAGGCAGTCAGTGAATAAATAACACTGTAATGAACTGGCCTGTGTGTGTGCGTGTGTATTCACACCCTTGCCATCTAGGGGATGGAATCAGAACTACTTCACTGCATGTCACAACCTATGTGGTTGTCAGTGATTCTCCTCTAATTTAAGGAGTAGAAACGGTTCATTGTTTGAAGTGAAAGGCTCAACTGTATATTCTCCCACTGCTGCTGCAATCATGCACAGTGACAGCTGTGAAGTTCGAGCTGGTTAGAACAGGAAATGGTTTTCCTGTCCTGAGAGAATTTTCAAAATTTTGAAAGTTTTTCCCGTCCCAAATCTGGATGAAACGTCAAAATCACAACCATTTTTGCTCGTCAAAAATCTGAAAAACATTTCTGACTGGGTCAGTCAAAAAGTGTTGTTTCCCTCATTTCAAAATGTGTAATTGCTCAATCTTTCAATATTTTGGGGGCCTCTTTATAGGATCCGATGCATTCACTACAATTTCTCAATGAAAATGTGGTTTGAACCAAAAAAGAAAAAGGTTTGTTAGGAAAAAGTCGGAACGGGAAGTTTGGACAACTTTGAAACTCTTTTTGCAATTTTTTCTTCGAATCGGGAGAGTCTTCAAAATCGATCCTTTCCTGAAAACAGGTCTGGTGTCAACAAATCAGCATTTTCTGATGAAAAAAAATATCTATTTGGAAGATTCCTGGCTAGCTGTGTACCGTGGCCAAGGCTGATGCCACCTTGTATGGAGGATCTATAAGCACTGGAAGCTGGATAAAGATTACTATCCCAATTATGAAAATGAGGGAACTGGGGGGGGCGAAAACAGGGGATGTGACTTGCCCCACTCCACATACTGAATTGTGGAGATTACTGATCTCCCAGTCTAACCACTAGACACCTCCTCTTGCCTTGTTACTGCAACATGCAGAGGTGAGAGTGAGCCAGGCTGCTATAGCACGTGGACAGGGATCTGATGCACCTCAGGGTCCATGCCTGATGTCCATTACCAGCTCCCTTGGAAATGAGTCACTCAGCATCCTCCTTAATGCCAGTGCTTGGAAACGTCCCTGCAGTGAGTATAATAATCATCTTACAAACAACCTCAGACTGCCTCGAACGCTGCCATATAGCTGGGATGTGGGGAAAGCAGTGAGAGGGGTTCACGGTCACAGTGTTGCACCAATTATATAGCACCTGTGGGAGCAATTATCACAAGGAGGGAGGCAGTTCGTCAATTAAGAGAGCCCCCTTGCTCCCTCCCACCATCCTCCAGACAGAGCCAGCTCGGTGGTCTCACGCTGTGAGAAAGGCACCTCTGGTTTCCGGTGGGAAATAGGAACAACTGATCATGTAATGGGCATAGCCCTAAAACCCAGCTGTCAGAGCTACAGCAAGAGGGACTGTGCTAGCGTGATCATGACCATCCGTACGTGCTACCAGCAAGGTTTGATTCTGCCACCTGCAGCTCTGTAGCTCTAGCCTCTACCGCTCAAGCTGAAGGAGCAATTCGATTAGCTGTTAGTAGTAGGTTGTTATCCTACAGTGGACCAGCCACTAGAGGGGGCTGTGGCACACTCTGCCAGTGCATTACACTCGAGCCCATGTTCACAAAGGGACTTAGGTGCCTAATTCCCACTTTAGGTGCTGAAGTCTAATATTTAGGAACCCTTGGTATTCACAAGCCATTGCTGACCTGCTGCGTAGCCCTGAAGGCACATAAAGTCCTTAAGCACTGGAATTTCCACTGGTAAAGTCCCAGAGGCACCTAAATTTCAACAGCTAGGCATGTGCACAGCCACCTACATGCTAACACCACACAGCCTATGGCCCTTTGAGAGGCGGGGCTTAGGACAAACCCATCTCTTTGGCATTCCCTATTGGCTAGTTTAGGCGGCTCCCCGCTCAGCATGCTGGCTTTCGTGAATCCCGTTCTCGAACTCTCCCCGTGCATCGCACAAGGAGCCAGGCCTGTGGGTTCCCTGGGTGGTGGGGAGCGAAGCATTGCAACGGCTTTGTCCCCTTTGTGAATCTAGCTCAAGGGCTCTGCAACGCACTCCAGCACCATTTCACTTGGGTCTCCAAGGTCACCAGCATCACTTGGCAATTGGAGTTTGCCCGATGCAACACTCTGTGAAGCTCACTGGTTTCTCATGAAACTAGCAAGTTCTCCACCACTAGCCCCTATACAGGCATCAGGATTCCCCTTTGTACAACATCCCTTCCCTTCCAACAAGCCCCAGAAATTCTCTTCTCTCCCCCTCGCCCCCCCACACACATGGGTTCTTCCTTCCCCTGGGAAATCCTCAGGATCCTCCAGACAACATCCCCCTAAATGCCCTGTCCCATTGTCTGTCACTCTCCTGTGGTTGTTTTCCAGCAGGGAATGGTAATGATTTTTAACCATTCCCTCCCCCCATTACAGCCGCTAGGTGCTGCTGATTGGCTCAGTTGCCCATCTCAGGATCTAGTGGGTTTGGCCAGATGGACCACTTCCCTAAGGAGAGGATTTTGTAGGAGGAGGTGGAGAAGGCCTGACATTGAGGTCCCCTGTTTCCTCAGTCCAAAGACATTTTCCTGAAGGATGCACAATACAACCTTGCTTCCAGGACTGCTGCTATGCCCTGCCCTAGTCCAGGGGCCTGAGTGTTATGTTCACACAGAGGAGTTAGTTAAAACCCTAAAATACCCTGGCAGGAAGGTTGCAGAGTCACACGACTTTATTTCTTAGAATTCAGAACAATCACACACAAGACCTCAGTTCCAGAGAGAGAGAAAGCAGGCTGCTCCCTAAGGGCAGAGAGGTACAACTCACCCTACCCTGCTCTAAGATGGCTCTTTGCAAACTAACTTCTGAAAACCTAGCTTGCACATTTCCCTATAAAATCCCCTAACCTGCAGACAGGGCCCAGAAACCCCTTACTCTTGAAGTGATAGTTTGTCATTTTAACACAGTTTTCAATACACCACACTGAGTTGCCCTAGATTTCTGCAGGCTTCATATTCCCATCATTATTAATGGGCCAGGTTTAATGATACGTCCAGAGATACTCCAGAAAATGGCAAGGGCCACCTGCCTTTGAGCATTTTGAAAATTGACTTGAGTTCGACACAGAAACACATCTGCAGATGAACATCTCAGGCCCCTTTAACTGCCAAGCTACTGGCAAAATGGATGGATCCAGGTTAAATGTGAACTGCAAAGCTACAAAATAAAAATGGTGTTTATGCCCTTTCCGGCACCTTTATGATATATAAAGACACAGAAAGTGGTTTTATTTCTTTCAAAAGAAGAAAGTTTCCTCTGCTTGGTTATAGCATTAGACATATCAGACCAGATCCTCGGGTGGTATAAATGGGCATGGCTCCATTGACTTCAATGGATTGATACTGATTTATACCAGCTGGCAATCTTGCCCTTTGATCTAAATTTATCTACACTGGTTTACGTGAGCCGGGGATCTGGCCCACTGACATCAATAGATTTACACCAATTACACCAGCTGGGGATTTGATGCATCAGGTTCTGACCCAACCAACCTTCCTCAAATAGCAGCCATATGACAATTACAGCAATTGCTTACACAGACACGTAACATTATGGAGGTATCAAGTGAATTTTTAGCTTCTTTTATCCACTAGGATTTATGCATCAAGTCAGGACAAGAAGTGCTTTATATTATACTTTGTAATAGGTATTTTAATGTGTGGGATGGGCATATCTAAAAAACAAAACAAATAAAGAGACCTTCAATACAGTTAATCTAATTAAATTTAAAAGTGCAGAAGCTGATTGTACCTGGGGTTTTTCCCTTGTTTTTCCTCATGTGTTATCCACTAGTGCTGCTATCCAGACACTGAATCCCAACAAATATTTCAGAAGAATTTGTGGTGAATATGAAATATGACTATGAATAGCTGTTCATGAATAGATGGCTCTCTGCGCATTCCTAAGTGGAGCAACTGAGTATTGTGTTGTCTGTTGTATATGAAGCTCTGAACCCGCAAACACTTATACACACACACTTACTTTGGACATGTGGGTAGCCCCACTGAGTCAATGAGTCTACTTGTGAGCTGAACATTAAGCATGTGCATAAGTGTTTGTGTCTGGGCCCGACACAATATGAACCTGTAAATGAATACATACCTTTTAGCACGAGGGGAAAGCTCTGGGAAGGAGGCAAGCAACAAAGGAATTAGGGGCTGTTAAAATTTGCACATTTCTTTAAGAGATCAATTCTGTTTTAATCCTGGGTTCTCAAACAAACAATAGCAACAGAATTCTCACATTGCTCAGCCTGTCCCCAGGGTAGCGGAGACAGGTGTAAAACAAGAAGATTAGAATTCTCGGCAACCCTTCCTGCTCTTGTATGGAAAAGAGAAACCTCTGGTGTTTGTGTAGAGCAACAGCGTGGATTTATGCATTTTTATAACCTGCTTTTCTACCAACATGAAAAAGATACAGACAGATACAGTAAACTATCAGGTGATAGACAGGCAGATTCTACTGACTGCCGACTTTATCTATGTTTCTAAATAAGCTGTTAATGGGGTCTATCTATATATCATCTATGTGTCTGCCTGTCTATTACATAATAGCTCACCATCTCTATCTATCAGTATGTGCACCATCTATCACTCAGTCACCATCTACTATCTCTCCTTCTTTATTTGTCTATCTTGCTGTCTATGACAGGCAGGCCCTATCTGATTATGTCTACACTGCAATTAAACTTCCAGGGCTGGCCCATGTCAGCTGACTCAGGCTCACAGGGCTCACTGCGGGGCTGTAAAACTGCATGGTAGATATCTTGGCTCAGGCTAGAGCTTGAGCTCTCAGACCCCGGGCTGCTGCCGGAGTCCAAACATCTACACTACAACATTACAGCCCCGTGAGCCCAGCTCAGCTGACATGGGCGAGCCACAGGCATTTAATTGCAGTGTAGACATACCCTCGGACCTCCTGTTGCATTTTGACTGGAGAAATTAGGCCCTCAAATAATATGTAGATGGGTGAAGAGCAATAACCTAGATAAACAGATAGATCTTACTGACTGGCTAAGATCTTATGCCAGGCCTATGTATGAGTGCCTACTTACTTCAACAGGGTCTTGTAGAGCACTTCTCAATCAGAGCACTCCAAAGAAAGAGGAGCAAAGAAGATTGTGTATCTAAGGGCTTGTGAAGCTCTCCCATTGGCATTGGTACTCCACCTCTCCACGAGGCGATAGCTATGTCAATGGGAGAAGCCCTCCTGTCGACATAGTGCTGTCTTACACCGAGAATTAGGTCAGTATAACTGCTTCACTCAAGGGTGTGGATTTTCCATACCCCTGAACAACATTATTATATCAAGATAAGCTTGCGGCGTAGACCAGGGCTTAGACACACTCCAGTACGCCAGCCTTGCAAACACAAACAGGAGAAAAAGAAAAGAGAAAAGAAACAGTTAACATCTCCCAGAGTGCAATGCAAAGTCAATTTATACAGATCTGGACGTAAGGGCTGTTTTCACTTTCAGATGGGGATTACAGCACCCTTTGCATTTTTTGCTGGTGTAATTAAGGTAGCGTGTCAGAATAATTACCTTTCACAGCCATGGAACGGTCCTATCCCATTTTTTTTCCAATTTATTTTTGCAGAGCGGAATTAGCTGGGAAGTCGTTTGTGAAGTGTCATGTTTTTATTTGGATTCAAATGGATTTTCTCCATCATGGGCACACCTGGTGGCTTACAGAGATGGGTTAAAGCCTGATATTCTATCTCACAGATATTAGAGAAGGGGAAGGCTGGTGTCACTAAAGTACACGATGCCAGATATGTGTGAGCCACACGACAGCAATTTGGTGAACAATCCCGAACAGTGTGCAGAACAACCCTTTTATAAACAACTACAGCTGTCAGTGTGAGGCAGTATCAAAAGTGCCATCTTATGAATGATAGGGAGGAGAAAGCCTGAGAGGTTCTGACATCCATGACTGAGAAAACAGGATGGATTCTGATCTCTTTGCACCAGTGTAAATCTGAAGTGACTCCATCCACTTCAGTGGCGTTATGGCAAATTTACCCTAGCCTAGAGTAACTGAGATCAGCATTTCCAATAGCACAAGAAGATAGTTGCTCATTACAAACCAATGTAATGTGTGTAATTGCAGGCATTAATATTTCTCATACATGGCTTAGGGTTAAAGTATAACCCAGGGAATCATGAACTTTGGCTGGTACTGTCACTGACTGTGTAGTCGCTTACCCATGCCATGCCTCAGTTTCCCCATCTGTAAAAAGAAGATATTATTATGTATTGTTTGTTTTGTGACAGTGCCTAGATGACCCAGTCATGGACCAGGGCCCCTTTCTGCTAGGGGTGCATTTACAAACACAGGACAAAAAGATGGCCTCTACCCCAAAGAGTCATCTAAGTAATAATACTTACCTACCTGACTGGGGGTGGTGGTGTGAAAGTGCTCAGATATCACAGACACCAGCACCATAGAAATGACTTCAGGTTTTCATGCCAGTTTACAGAACCAAAACTGCCAGTTCCTGCCCCAAAGAGCTTACAATGGAAATTGGACTAGTACAGAAATTTACACGGCAAGGTAATAAAGGGAAATTAATTGGACACCTAGATACTATGGTGATGGGCACATTAGAAACAGCATAGGCAGAAAATCATTAAACCAGTTAATTCAAGTTAGGTTTGGAAGCATTAGATTTTTATCGGTAAATCTTGGTAACTGTCAATTTCACCGGGCACACACAAACCAACAAATAAAATATTGATTTCATAATAATCAAAATGTACAGAGAGGCAAAGTAAGAAAAATGCAGCTTGAGAACTTGTTAGAGTTTGATTTCAGGATATTTACTTTGTATTTTTTGACGTGATGTTGACCATTTGTGTTTTAACAGTTACAAAGCTTTAAATGTTTGAATCTCAACATTTACTGTCAATTATTGTTTGACTCTCTCATTATCTGATCACCCCATAAGTCCCTACAACCGTGAACATTTACATTGATAAAAATTGAAAAAAAATGCTTAAAAATGAACATTGATATTATCTGTCGCAATTATAAAAAAAATTGAATTCTGCCACACCTAATTAAAGTTAACTGAGAATGCAAATGCATTTGATTCTTATGTAAATGTGTGTGTGGGAATGTGCATGTAGGGAAGGCTGTTTGTCCACAGAATAGAATTGGCTGCACTGCTAAGGTACTGCGCTAGAGATCACGAGATCTGAATGCTATCCCTCACGCTGCCACTGACCTGCTGGGAGGCTGAGACAAGTCACAGCTTCCCCTCTTGTAGACGGTAGAGCTTTAGGGCAGGTGCTGTATCTACATGCCTATACAGCACCTAGCAAAAAGGGGACCCTCAACACTGCCAACATGCAAAGGATAAAAAAGGTAGAATACAAACTCCCTGACAACATGCTCCAATACTAATCAGAAGGGGCTACCTCTAAATACAAGACGGGAATTTGCTTTCCATGAAATATTCAGTCCTTGGCTCTCTGCTGAGTTTTCCATCCAGGGACTCAGTTACCCTTAGGTGAGCTGGTTTTTCTCCTCTGGCCACTGGTCTGACATAGCCTATAGGTATTTGCTAGGGTAAAGCATAAGTTATGGCAGTAAAGCAATGAGGCCTGTAGTTAACCAGAAGTAAGCCTAGATCATAAGATTGAATGCTGTCATGACTAAACTGCTGGCAGGTAACCACAAGAGGCTAGTTTATACCAGCTATGGCCTATTTTAAGTTAGGAACATCAACAAATGTCCAACCACAAGAGTGCCATGGCCACGAGCTGATGTATGTTCTAATAAGCTTGAGGTAAAAGGCCTAGCAACCTATGGGAGAAAGGCACCCCAACATATAGTAGGGTGAGGAAATACAAATAAGGAAAAGGGAAGAACCCCCTGACGAATATGCATTTGGCACAATGGCATCAGTGGAGCACATTATAAAAGTTGTATCCCAGCCTGTGGGCTCAGTGTGGGGGAAAGACGCAGCTCTTCTGCAATGCCAGGATGATGCCCACTGGTGATGGTGCTGAGGAAGGTGAGGAGGAGGAGGAAGATCATGAGGAGGAGGAAGATAATGACTAACCTTTAGGGTTGTTCTGCAAGAGACTGCATGAGTATATGGATGCTCAGACGCACATTCTGTATTAACTCGCTGGGTTGGAGAGATTGTAACTTTGCTCACTGTAAAAACAACAAGGAGTCCTTGTGGCACCTTAGAGACTAACAAATATATTTGGGCACAAGCTTTTGTGGGCTAGAACCCACTTCATCAGATGCATGGAGTAGAAAATACAGGAGCTAGTGTAAATACATGAAAAGACGGGAGTTGCCTTACTAAGTGTGAGGTCAGTCTAACGAGACAATTCAATTAATAATAGGATACCAAGGGAGAAAAAATAACTTTTGTAGTGGTAATGAGAGTGGCCCATTTCAAACAGTTGACAAGAAGGTGTGAGTAACAGTAGGGGGAAATTAGTATGGGGAAAATTAGGTTTAGGTTTTGCAATGACCCAACCACTCCCAGTTTTTATTCAGGCCTAATGTGATGGTGTCCAGTTTGCAAATTAATTTCAGTTCTGTAGTTTCATGTTGGAGTCTGTTTTTGAAGTTTTTTTGTTGAAGAATTGCCACTTTTAAGTCTGTTATTGAGTGACCAAGGAGATTGAAGGGTTCTCCGACTGGTTTTTGAATGTTATAATTCCTGATGTCAGATTTGTGTCCATTTATTCTTTTGCGTAGATACGCAGTTTGGCCAATGTACATGGCAGAGGGGCATTGCTGGCACATGATGGCATATATCACATCAGTAGATGTGTAGGTGAATGAGCCCCTTATGGTGTGGCTGATGTGGTTAGGTCCTATGATGGTGTCCCTTGAATAGATATCGACAGAGTTGGCACCGGGATTTGTTGCAGGGTTTGGTTCCTGGGTTGGTGTTTTTGTTGTGTGGTGTGTAGTTGCTGGTGAGTATTTGTTTTAGGTTGGGGGGCTGTCTGTAAGAGAGGACTGGCCTATCTCCCAAGATCTGTGAGAGTGAGGGATCATTCTTCAGGATAGGTTGTAGATCCTTGATGATGCACTGGAGAGGTTTTAGTTGGGGGCTGTAGGTGACAGCTAGTGGCATTCTGTTACTTTCTTTTTTGGGCCTGTCTTGTAGTAGGTGACTTCTGGGTACCCTTCTGTCTCTGTGTTCATAAAACTCTGACAACTACAGGTTTTTCTTAAGTACGAGTGTTGTAACCGTGCATGTCGGGTTCCCAACTGAACTGTAATGAAAATAATACGAGGCCTGGTCTTAGGACAAGAACCTACCAGACCTCAGAGTGTTCACTGGGAATTCTTGAGTAATCAGTATAATTAATACACAAACCATAGTTCAGGCAACAGTGAGATCCATTAACTCATTTCCCACAGGCTACCAAATGGCCATCCAACCTTGTTTCACTAACCTACCTGAGGTAGACTTAATTCAGCAGACCTAGAGTAAAAGAGTCCATTCCATTTCTCCCTGTATATACTCCCCCCCACACTCCCACCCCTTTCTTTTTTGCTTTTATGATGGATTTGTTATTTGCGGCAATCACACAATGGCATAGCCACCGTCATACAAATAACAGAACTATTGTTGGCATTAAATACAGGTGGGACAATTAGACAGAAAATAAGATGGTACTTGCTATGTACAATGGAGTATTTAAATGTCCTTTGTTAACGTAATGATCACTATTCAGTGTGAGACAAAAGATAACGTGCAAGCATTTTCCAAGGAAATCTCACACTTACATTTTTTATTCAACCAAGCAGGAATAATATATTATTCATCCTGGGATATAGAGAACAGATATAAGAGACATAATAGTAAGGGCAGTAAGCTGTGTGGTTACAGTACAAGGAGATAGGGCCAATATTTTCAAAAGCAGGTTCATGCATTAGTTCCTAAGTCAATATAGAGGGCCCTGATCCCGCAAAGGTTTACACCATGTTCTTAACTTTATCCGCTGTGATTAGTTAATAGGCCAGATCATCAGTGAGTTCCTAGTAACAGTGAGTTAGTGAGTTCCTATTTAATTCCTATTAAAAGCAATGCAATTCCACTGGAAACAATCTAGACTTGTGTACACCAACTGCGGACCTGACCCAATGGGACTATTCCCCAGAGGCACTGACTCCAGAGCCCCGGAACACCCACGGAAAAAACAGTTGGGTGCTCAGCACCCACCAGCCACAGCTGCTTGGCAGCGCCGCCAATGAGCTGTTTGATGGTGCCACCGATCAGCTCATCAGGGTACCGCCAAACAGCTGATTGGTGCTCCATGAGGCCATTTCAGAGTCAGAACGACAAGAAGCCCCAGCAGTGCCCCCTTTCTCCCTGCCATTGTCCCCAGACTATAGGAGCAGTGATATTCCACCTGAAGATACCCAAATGCAGGAGAAGCCCAGCACCTCTGTCTTTCTGGCAGCTTTGCACTGGGTCTGGGCCCTGGTATCAGAGATGCTCCACAAAACAGTGTTGAAGTGTATCCTCCACCCGCCCTGTCAGCTCTGAGTTGCTGCAATGCAACTTACAAGAGAAAGCATGTGCAGCATGATGAGTGGAGCTAGAGAAAGAGGCTTCAGAAGGGACCCCGCTCGGTGTGGCACCCGGGGCTCAGGAATAAGCCAGGCCCTAGGCTATTTGCACTCAAACTCAACAGCTTCCATGTGGAACCCTGACCTCTCAGCCTGCTTCAGAAAGATCTCTTTCCAAAACTTCACCTGTCTGGCACATCACTCGCTGGTAAGGAGCGAGCATGCAACCCATGCTGCAGGCAGCTCCTGCAGTTAATTTCAGCCCCTTCCTCTCGTTAGCTACCATCTCACCCAAGCCCCTCTGCGTGAGGCAGAGCAGTTTGTTCAGTCCAGCTTTAGAGTTGAAGATCTGCCCTGCCAGGGCCTTGCCTTTCCGTCGGCTGCTTGTTAAGTGCCCTGCGCAGCGTTGTTGCGAGGTGCAGGACAAACAGCTTTCCGGGTAAATGGTGAGTCTGCACATGCATTCCTGCCATCAGTCCGAGGAACCTGCCTGGGTGCTAGGGAACAAGATGGTTACAAGGGTGGCGAGATCCTTCCGCCACACAACAGACACCGCTGTGCCACTCTATGGGCTGGAATGCAGCCAATCCTCCAGCCCTTGGAGTTAATCCATACAGCCAGATCTCCGAAAGCCCGCTCTTGGAGCTAGACCCTGCAGCATGCTGGAGGTTCCTAATCTATGCATGTGTCCCTATCGTCCCACCCTCTCCCTGTGTAACTGAGCCACAGAGACTGTGCTGCAGCATGCCCCTTTTTGTCTGCCCAGGAAAGAGCAGGATTTGGACCCTGATCTGCAGGGATCCTGTCATTTTTTTATTTTATGTTTTTATGATTTCTTCTTTGGTCACCTTTCAAACGCACCCAGCTCGCCTCTCCACGGCCAGATTGCTGCATCGGCCAGTTTGGCTTGTAATAAATTCCAAAAAGCAAAAGAACAAAAGGAGAGACAGCATGGGGAGGGGCAGGAAAAGTCTGCATTGGCTTATGGCTCTGATTTGACTTCTTCAACCTTCGGCTTTCAAACAATTTCCATCCACTCTCATGCAGCATCACGTTCAAATTCCTAGCACAAAGAACCAAAGGCGCATGCAGCCTTGTTTAAACTGCAGGACCAGGATGTCAGCTAGAGAGCCGAATCATCAGGAATTTGCCACCAGGGCTGCTAGAGGAGGGGACACCCCAGGAAATGGGGAAATCAGTGCAAAGGCAGGGAAATTCAGGCCTGATGGTCACTCTCTCATAAAGCAGAGAGCCTATGAATGCAGGGAAATAGCCAGTTCTGTGCACCCAACGTGGTGCAATGACTCAGCCTGTCCCAGGGGATGGGATGACATTCTAGACTTCTCACCTTCCAATGAGCCACTCATTCAGCTTTGGAATATGGCTGGGAGGTGGCAAGCAACAGACACAAGTGACCTCTCGGATGGCTAACTGACAGCAGCTAACCCAGTCAGTAACCCCCAGCCGGGGGCAGCCCGGGAGCCTTAGTATTAGAAACAGCTGTAGATCTTGCACCACTGGGGCCTGGTCTACACACTACAAAGTTAGGTCAACATAAGGCATGTGCATGTGTCTACACTTACATTGGTCTCCCGCCGACGTTAGCACCATTAGGCCAACCCAGTAACCCCACCTCCCTGAGTGAAGTAGAGCCCAAGCTGCTATATTTAGGTCAATGCCGTGCGAGTGTAAACACTGTGTCAACAGTGTAATCACTGTCCTCCAGCTGCTGACCCACAATGCCCCACACTGACCACTCTGGTCACCATTGTGAACTCCACTGCCCAGAGGTCATGGAGACCATAAGCCTCCCTCCCCTTTAAAGCTCTGTGAATTTTTGAAATTCCTTTTCCTGATTGCCCGGCTTGGCAGGCATCTAGCAGCTCTCCATTATTGAGTGCAACTGCCCAGCTGACCATGCTGGCTACCGGCTCATACACGCTTCAGGAGATATTGGATCTCCTGGGCCTGTGGGGAGAGTTTCACTTTCTGATGTAAATATGCCAACAATGGTACCTCTGTGTTTTATCTGCAGCTGCTGCCATTGCGGCCTTCAGGGTCTCCCCCTCCATACCTGCAAAACGCCTGAACCAGATAAGGAAGAGAAAGAAGAGGACTCGGGCTGACATGTTCAGTGAGATCCTGCAAGCCATTGCTGCATCGGACCACGAGCACAGAGCCTGGAGGATGAACATTACAGACAGCCTGGAGAAGGAAAGAGTGGAGAGGAGAAAGGCCCAGCAGGAAAAGGAGAGGGAGATGCATCAGGACATAAGGGAGCGTCTCTGGAAACAAACGCACATGCTGCAAACTCTGGTGGACCTGCAGGTTCAACAATCTTGGACTCACCTCCCTCTACAGCCCATTGAGAACTCCCTATTGGGACCTCCTTATACCCCCCCTCCTCAATATTTCACGTGGCAGCAGGGCTCAGGGCATTACCCCTATGACTCCACCCCAGGGGACACTAAAGGCAATCATAGCTTTGCATACACTGATCTGGGAAAGCCAGGGTTGGTGTATTTGTACTTGAAATGGACATGCATGTTCTTTTCCTTTCAAAAGTGATGTTCTCTTCATTATGTTTTTTATATATTTGTTTTTAAAATGCATGGGGATTTTTTGGAGTGATTTTGTTACAGAAGAAAATTCTATTATTTGGAGCATAATTCATCTCTATTAGTTCACAACATATGCTGCTGAGTACTCAGCAGTTCTGAAAGAGACCAATTATTTGTTACTGCACGATCTCACACAACTGATAGGATCAGTCACAAACAAAATTAATAGGTGCATTGACAATGTATATATTCCTATATGTTCAGCAATCGCCACACAATTCCTACCAGGCCACAAAAGAGCAGGGCCAGGCAGAGCACACTAAACCAACACACATTACTCTGGCTCGCTATTAAAGCAGTCTTTCAAAGCCTTCCTGATTCATATAGCTCTGCACTGAGCTCTTCTAATAGCTCTTGTGTCTGGCTAGTCAAATTCATCAGACAGCTGCTCCACCTCCATCCCAGTGGAAACTTTCCCCCTTTGCTTCACAGATATTATGCGGGACACAGTGGGCAGCTATAACCATTGGGATCATTTTCTCACTCTTGTCCAATCTTGTGAGTAAACAATGCCAGCGATCCTTCAAGCAACAAAAAGCACATTCAACTGTCATTCTGCACCTGCTGAGCCAGTAATCGAATCGTTCCTTGGTGCTGTGGAGGTGGCCAGTATATAGTTTCATGAGCCAAGGGAGCAAGGGGTTGTCTGGGTCACCCAAGTTCACTACTGGAGTTTCAACATTAGTGATGGTAATTCACTGGTTGGCAAAGAATGGCCCTGCTTGCAGCTTTCTGCACAATCCTGTGTTCTTAAAGATGTGAGCATCATGCACCTTCCCAGGCCAGCTCACACTGATGTCAGTGAAGTGTCCCTGGTGATCCACCAAGGCTTGAATAACCATAGAAAAGTAGCACTTTCTGTTGGTGTACTCTGTGGCAAGGTGAGCTGGTGCCAAAATAGGGATGTCTATCGTTCCACCGCAGTTAGGGAACCCTATTGCTGCACATCCATCCACTATGTCTGCACATTGCCAATAGTCATGGTCCTGTGGAGCAGGAGGCAGTTGATGGCCCTACACACTTGCATCACAATGGCCCCTGCGGTGGATTTCCTGACTCCAATTTGATTCCATCTGACTAGCAGCTCTCATTTAGGTGTCTCTGTGCTGGAGGACTGGGGCAAGCTCAGCACACAAATCCAAGAATGTGGCCTTGGGCATCTGAAAGTTCTGCAGTCCCAGCTCGTCATCCCAAACTTGCAGTTCGATGCAATCCCACCAGTCAGTGCTTGTTTCTCAGGTCCAGAAGCAGTGCTCCACCATCTGCAGCTGCTCCATGAACACCGCTGACAACACTGAATTGGTTCTCGTTATGTCCCAGAGCAATCTGTCCTCCAAGGAATTGTCACGTTCCCCATGTTCAGTCCTTCTTGAGGCTCTGCAGATACTCCAGGATCATGCACCCCGTGCTTGCAATGCTTATGACAATAGTGCAGAGTTGTGCAGGCTCCATGCTTCTGACAGGGACAGCGGACAGCAAGGATGGCTGCATGGGTTTGTGAGATTTTGATAAAGAGATGCAAAAATTATGGGATACAAATAATGTTATGGCATGAAGACATTTGCAAACTGGGAAGTGGACACTTGCTCCCAGTCATCTCAATGCAACTCATTTTGACTCTATCATGCATTGCCAACACTTCCCAAAAGACAGGGTCCTGGATGGTGGTGAGTTGCACAATGGGATACCTACCCATGGTGCACTGCTCTCTGCATTAATAGAAGCACTTCTGGTGAGCACATGCATCGCCGAAACAGAAGCCTGCACCCAATCATGCATGCACCCAAGCTATGTACTAACTATGGGGGCTGATGTAACTTGAGTCAGCATAAGTTTGTTGCATAGACATGGCTTAAGGGTACTCCTTCAGATGTGATGCCCAAGTAATTCAAGAGAAACCCCATTATAGCCCAGTGCTTTTGTTGGCTTTAGTAGGAATTAAGGGATATTTGTAGGAGACACTTGGCACCTCATAGGATTGGGTCTACAGCAGGGCCACATTTTTCAGCCAAAAGATTTTTTTGATGAAAATGCAGATTCCCCAACACTGAAAAGTTTCACAAATTCACATCAGTTTCGCCCAATTGTTTCGGTCAAAAAAGAACTAGAACAAAAGGGAAAAAATCAAAACATTTCATTCTGACAATTTCTAAACAAAACATTTCAATTTTTCAGTTCAGCAAGACTTTTTATTTCAAAATTTCCTTTAATTTTGTTTTTAAAAAAATCCAAAACATTTTAAAATGGTTGAAATCCAAATGACAAAATTTCATTCACCCCAAAAGGCTTTTTTCCAATTTTTGGTTCACCAAAGATTTCTAAAAGTTGCATATTTCCACTCAACCCAAAACAATATTTTTTATTTTGGAGGGATTACCACTGAACTAAAAAAGCCCTTATTCATACAGCTCTAATCAGACCTGAAGAGCACTGAGAGTATCCGTATAAGTGGGGATAAAGGTCTCTGGGCCCCTATAAATATAAAATAGTGTTGTCTGTGCACCTATTAAATATAAATATGTGTGAGTGGATGTTGGCCATATAAACGTATGTGTGTGATCCCATAAAAATGTGTGTATTCATATAAATACCAATGTATGATTATGCCTCCCTATACTATGTGTGTTTTTGTATGGCTACATAAATCTGCATGTCTCCATAAATATGTGTATTTCTACAAGTATGTGTGTTTATGTCCCGATACGTTTTTGTGAATCTATAGAAATATAAATGTGCATCTGTATAAATATATAGACATATGTATAATATATGTATACATTCACACACATATACACACAGATATAATAGTTTAATAATAGGAATAAGAATGCTGCAGGCAGAGAATCTCCAAGGGATTTTTTCCACTCTGCAGTTGGTTGAAGTCACTCTGCTGTCGGAATAATTCCCTTAATATTGTCAGAAATGTGTTTAAGAAACCCTCCAGGTGTGTTTCAGAGTCTTAACATGGAAAAGGGCTAATGCAAAATGGATGCCAATGGAACAGAGATTTCTGGGAAGGAATCTTTATGGTCTATGGAGCACCCCTGAGGGGTCGTTTGAAAATGACATGATCAGAGTTATGCTGATGTACATTTTCGCCTGACTAATTGCAATGGGGGCCATGTTATCGGGCTCTGTGCAGCGCTCCCAGATTGGCTAGTATGTTGGAGAGAGGCTGTGTGGTGTGGTATTTTTAGGCTTGGAAGGATTAGATTTTTATCAGTAAATGTCGGTAAGCAGCAGTTCTCCATACACAGGCAAACAGATGAAAAAATCTTTCCGTCTCTAATCACTGAAATTTACAGCAAGGCATAATGAGGAAAAATGCTGCTTGAGATTTATTAGAGTTGGATTTAAGGGTATGTACTTTGTACATTTTGACATGTGATGTTGACAGTTTGCCTTTTAATGGTTATGAAGCTTTCACTTTTTGAATCCCTCCCCCCCATAATTTCCCATCACTGCAAAAATTTAAGCTGATAAAAGTAGACAAAAAGGCTTAAAAATAAAGCATTGATATTATCCCTCAAAATTATTTAAAAAACCAACAAATTCTGCCAACCCTACTTATTAGTATGGCAAGGACCACAGGGTCTCAGTGAATACCATTCTTGTTTACTGCTATAGCTACGCCAGGTCAAACTGTCCAGTACAAATCATACTTGTTAGATCTTTAACCTCCATTTTGGTGAGCGAATCAATTGGATTTTCGTTGTTGAGCCAACAATTTGCAGCTCATTAGCTGCTCGTGAACTGGTCCCTTGGGATGCCGTTCAGCTAGACATGTGACTATCACTGAGCATGTGCGTAGTTCCAGTCCGGGGTGCTTAAAACTAGGCACCTGTTTAAGATCCTTGCTGAGTTGGGGCCTTGGACTGTGTAATGGAAACCTAAAGGCAATAGAAAGGCCCCTGCAGAAGACCCTGGGCTAGGGGGAAGAGATGGTTGATGTGCTGGACTAGTTTAATGTGGAAAAAATGAAGCTGGAACCCTGAGGAAAGGGCCTGAATGAAACACCGGGTGTGATGTCTTGCCTTCCTGGGCTGAGGGCCAGGCCAGCGGCCTACAGCTGCCATTCTGCAAGATGCTTTAGTCATGCACAAGTTATTGGGCGCAATGCAAGGGTATCTGCCCTGTGCTATGTAGGAAGTCAGCCTAGAAGATCTAATGGTTCCTTCCGTCCTTGCAATGTATGAATCCATGAACATGCTCGTGTGGAGGGTCCCATCAGCCCATCTCTTCCTTTGCTGCAGGGCAAGAGCCTGGCGTCTCTATTCCGCTAACCCAACCACGTGCTCCGGGGGTTGGGATGCATGGAAGGCTGCAACCCAAACAGCCCCCCCGAGTCCTCTCTCTGCCTTTGACATCCCCGCTCCTGTCAATCCGCTGTGACAGGGCAATAAAGCAACTCTCTCAGGAGCTTCCCTTGGCCCTTAATCAGAGAAGAGCTTGCATGTGGCATCTTAAGGAGTTCTCAGGTGAGAGACATCCTTCCCAGCATAAGAGGATCAGCTAATGAACAGCTGGGGAGAGACACCTCAGCAAAACACTGGTTTCTGGCATGCAAGCATGGTGGAGCTTTTAATATTTGTTCACAGCGTGCTCCCTGGGCCGATGGATAAAAAGGAATAACCTCTGCACCGAAGCACGTATCTACCTAAGGCAGCCCCCAGCATCACTGTTTCTGAACAGCTCACAGTCTTTAACAAGTTGATCCTCACACATCCCTGGGAGGCAGGGCAGTGCTATTATCACCATTGCACAGATGGGAAACTGAGGCACAGAGATTTTCTCACGGTCATGCAGGAAGTCAGTGGCAGAGTAATTGAACCCAGACTAGTAATGCCCTAACCACTGAGTCATCCTTCCTCTCCCCATCCAGCCTCCCCATCCGGCATTAATCAGGAATTCTGACCTCCATCCCCTGGTACACACACCCTACACAGAGATTAAGAAATAGAGAAGTGGATGGTCTACAACTCAACTCCAGAGTCCTCAATCTTATATTCCTTCTAGTGCTATAATATGTATTATTTGTATTTGTATTATAACAGCTCTAAGGCCCAGATCCTCAAAGATGAATTAGATGTCTAAATACTTTTGATGATCTGGACCTCAGAGATCCAAGTCAGAATCAGGACCCATTGGTGCTAGGTGCTGCATAAACACAGTCATTATTAATTATTACTATTGCTTAATAAACAATTTATTCCTTGAAAATTGCTTTTCTTTCTGTCTTTCCAAATTGTCTGTGAAACACTCTCATTCCTCTCAAAAGAATATAAAGATTGCCAGGCTGACTCAGACCACTGGTCTGTCTCATCCAGATTCAATCTCCAGATACCTGCTATTAATTACTAGCACCAGCTTCTTTGGAGGCAGGTGCTAGAGTACCTGCATTAGGCAGTGATGGGCTAACCTTTCCCCAGGGAGAGTTTCTTCCCAATCTTCTTTAGTGAGAGAGAGGGGCATAAGCCCGAAGTAGGAGAGTTTGTAAACCTTCCAAACCTCTTCTTTAATTTTTAGTCTTTACTATTCTCTCTCTACAAATGTCTGATCGCTTTTTGAATCCTGCTATATCCTTCATTGACATATTGGGAGCGAGTTCCGCTGGCTAATTGTGTCTTGCTTTAAAAAAAATTATTTCCTCTGATCAGGTTTGAATTTGCCACTGTTTGGCGTCACTGCACATCCCCCTCATTCTCCTTCTGTGAGATAGGATCTAGAGACGCTCCCAGATTTGTTTGCTCATCAAGCTTGTTCACCCAATAATTTCTACAGAAAAATATTTTGGTTTGTAGCTTGTTTCTAAGCAGATTGTTGTCTATAGTGGATATTCAAAACCTGAGTTGTGGTCAGAAGTTTTGACTGGGTGCCCAGATCATATGGTATTGTCTCTGTTCCTTGATTGGGATTGTGTTTCAGGTACAAATACTTGCAGGGAGGAGCTTAAAATTCACTTTCAGTTATGAAGGTCATATTTTAAAGGTTTGTACATGATTTAGGAGTCCTGTTGATTTTCCATGTGATTTAGGTGTTTTAGAAAATGTTACCCAGAGCCTCTAATAATCACTTGCAGTTTCCTGCCTCTGCGAATGTCCCTGCCAGTGGGCTCATTTGCTATGATATTTGCAGGAAGCCCAAGGTGTGTGAATGCAGGCAAAGCAAATTGATTTCTACATCTCCTGAGACCAGTGGGTTTTGGGAACACCTCTGATCGTGGGCCAACAAGGGGGCCCAATCAACAGCAAGCAGATTCTTCATCAAGACAGGTTCCAGCGGTGAATTTGGAACCAAAGCAGGATTTTGATCCGGGATTTTGGTTCAGGCCTATCTCCAGTTCAGCAGTCCTCCAATGAGTCTGCATTTATTTTAGGGGAGGTTTTGAGCTGGAACTTTTCTCTACTGGAAAATGCCCATTTGTCAAAAGCAAGAGGCTTGGTGGAAATATATCAATTTAAAAGAAACTTCTTTTAAAAAATGCACACCATGAAGTGTTTCCATACCATCCAAACACGTTTGAATGGAATGTTTTGATTTTTCATGTTGAAATTTATTGTATATAGTAAAAATTATTTTTTAAATATCAAAATCGCATTTCATCCAAACAGAACATTTGGATTAACCCCATCTGAGTTTTGAGGGATTTCTTGGTTTAAAACACTCGAGGGTCATGGCATGCACTCACTGCTATGGCGCCTTCTCCTGGTCACTGTAGGGGTTAACTTGGACCAGGCGTTGCATCCTCCTCGGGTGGTGTCTCTCCAGTCCTCCTCTCGCCCTGCGGACCCTTCTCACTCCAGGAAATGCAGCCTCTTCTTCCTGACTTGACTCTCTGGATGGGTCCCCTTCCAGGTGATGTAACAAAAGTCATTCCAGGACAAACCGTCCCAGGCAGTCCGTTGTCCTCTGCCTGGTCTGTGCCACATCCCCAGTAGCTGATAGGGGAACCCGGGCCAGCTCTCTACTCTGGGTTCCAGCTCAGGGGCTCTCCAGTGAGCAGCCAAGGCCTGCACCATCCTACCTTGCTGGTTGCCCCTGAGCCTTATCCTACCTTCCCAGCTTCTCCCCTGCCACGGGTTCGCCAGCCTTCCAAGCTCCCTCATCCCAGGGAGTGACTGCAGCCTACTTGCTGTCAGGGAACGCCTGTCAGGGATGGTCAGGGATGGTCTAGATAATATGTAGTCCTGTTTTGAGTGCAGGGGACTGGACTGGACTAGATGACCTCTCAAGGTCCCTTCTGTTCCTACGAGTCTATGATTCCCTGCCGCCTCTTCTGGTCCCAGCTTCCTGGGTCCCTCCCGCTGATCCTGCTCCCTGGCTCCTCCTCCTGCCTGGCCATCTTAACCCCTTCCAGTCCTGTGGCAGGTGGACACCCCGACACACTGAGATTTCAACTTTTTGTTTCCATTCAGGACAGGGAAACTTTTTCCCACTCAACTCTAATAGACATGACGTGGATAGTTCAAGAAGTGGGGAGATGCATTAGCCCCTGCACTGTACCGGGGAGCCCTTCCTGACTCTATTTTAAACAGAGCATCGATCATTCAATTGCACTGATAAATGGCATTCCTCCATGTGTTGCCAGAGGTGCAGGCTTCTTGGCGTGAGCATTGGGGCTTTGGAGCCATCGTTCCGTTTTGCTGGCAGCAGAGATGGTGCTGACTGGGCTGGAAGCCCACCTGCTGGGGCTGCTCTGCAATGCAATCAAGGAAGAGAGAAGCAAATGGGGATTGTTTTATTAAGGGCAGGGGAGGGGAAAGAGCAAAGTGCTTTGCAACGTGTAGCAAAAACCGAACAAGCTCAAAGCTGTCATCATGGCCCAGATTCGACATCTGGTTTGTTACATGATTGAGCCGCAAAGTGAAAAGTGGGGGGGGGGGCATGAGAAAAAGCCCTTAACCACAAAAAGAATATCAGGTTGCTTGAAAGCAACAGAGTGAGATCAAGCAGCCAGTTCTTTTTCACTGGTGTATCAGCAGCACGAGTCACAGGGTTTTATCTCAGTTCAGGATGAGAGATTTCTATCTGCAGGATCCTCCTGCCTTAAAGGCTTTCATTCTGGCAGTTCACCGTGGTACCAGCCGCTTTCCCCACTTCAGCACTTCCTCGGGGATTGTGTTTAAATAGGATTTCTCTCTGCAAAGGGGAGCTTGCAACTCCTCCATCCTTATTGCAGACTAGTAACAGCTGACTGAAGCCCAAGGCTCTGCCTTATTTTCTCTGTTTTTTTAAATCCTTTCTCTGCTGCTGCAACTTTCAGCTTTATCCTTGGCAAATTCTTCTCTCTCTTCACTCACCCCTCCGTCAGAAGGAACAAACTCGGTATATCTGGCTAGTGACACTAGGCCTTTTTGTGGGGTATCAGGTCAGATACTGGCTGCTGCTGGAAGCAGGGTACTGGGTTGCGTGGGTCAGTGACCCCTCTACAATGTATCAGTCATGAATCTATGTCCCAGCGTATAGATGCTTGGAAGGACCCTTCTGCTGAGAAAGTGTCTTTAACCACCTTAGTCCTTCAGCAGGGTTGACCACAAGGCCTTCAGCACCAAAGCACACATCTCCGCTGCTAGATCTAAAGGAGTACCTCCACTAGCCTGTAGTAGTAGTAGGCAGTTATGGGTCTCAACCACTTACAATGGGCACAGTGGAATAATCCAGTGTTCGGGGCACCAGCTGCTGTCTTATAATTGCATTGATCAGGTCTCTTCTCCCCTTAAAATGAGGTTGAAAATCACAGCAGGATTGGTCTGAACCAATAGATCAAATCCTTCGTTCCTCTCTCTGGCTCAAAGAGCAGCTTACAAGAGGAAATTTACCCTCTGCCCTCTAAATAGGGCTTGAGTGGTACATAGGCCTTGTACTGGCTTGCTGCATGGGGGTGAATTTCACCCGCAGAAGGCTAATGACTATGGTCCAGATCCTCAGTGGTATTTAGGCACCTAACTCCCTTTGAAATCTAAATTCCTACATTTGAGGATCTGGGCCTAGACCTCTACAGACACTTCCCTGGCTTGGGACGCAATTTACCAGCAGGCCAAGGATTTACTCTGGCCTTGCATAATGTTATTCTCTAAATCAGTTCAATCCCCACCTCTGTTGGCTCATTCCAGACAGAGGCTTCACTCTGAGACATGGCACAAGTTGCTGTCTCATTAAATTGGCTTGGCATCAAGAGAGAACTAGCTTCCCATTGCTCCTTCATGGCCCACAATCCATCACCATCATGTCTCTCCCCCAAATACAGTTTCATCCCCGCAATGACTTGCATGGAAAAGAGCCCGAGAGTGAACTCTTCATTTCACAACCAGCACGCAGTAGTGAAAACAGAAAGCCTCCCATTGGTGATAGAGATGGCTCTAAGACAACTGCTTAGTCTGGGTAACATGCCTTCAACTTCCTCTTTCTTAGCGGCTTGACTGGCGTCTTGCTCACATGCTCAGGGTCAAACTGATCACCACATTGGGGGTCAGGAAGGAATTCTCCCCCAGGGATGTTGGAGGGTATTTGCCTTCCTCTGCAGCACAGGGCAGGGTTCACCAGCTGGGATCATCTGGGCATATCCCACCTAATCCCTTCCCTATCTTTCTAGCCTCAGACACTGGCACCTTGGTCCCTGGCAAATAACAGTTTAGTCTTCGAGTGACTAAAATGCTTCAATCTAACCAAAGTTATAGGCAATACAGGGGTAACTGGGTGAAATGTAATGGACTGTCATATACAGGAGGTCAGACTGCATGATCTAGTGGTTTCTTTTGGCCTTAAATTCTATGCAACTATCAAGCTGACGAGAATGTCTCACAGGCTGGAAGATATTCCAGTATTATTTGGACACATGATTATGCTTTCTCATTTAGATACCACATTATGGAATTGCCAACTCCCTGTCAAGCCCTGCTGTCTAATGAGGTAATGTATCTGGCCTTCATCACCATAGTCATCTGAGCACCTCACAATCCAGAACGGGTTTTACCCTCCCAACAAAGCTGCGAGACAGAGAAAGGGAGAGACAGTGACCTGCTCGAGATTGGACAGTAAGTCTATGGCCTGAGCCAGGAATAAAGCCCAGATATTATGAGTCCTCGTCCAATGCCTGATCCATGAAGCCATCTTGCATCTACCAGCCCAGAAGCCATACTTGAGTGCTTGGTGCTGCCAAATTGCCCACAATATCAATCTCTATTGGCTGAACGTCTGCCCTTTGGGGTTCAAAGCACTAAATCATGCCATTATTGCGGGAGCTGAGCGATCTATTGGCTAGAGCAAGGCACAAGGAGGCAGGCCAGCTGGGTCCTATTCCCAGTGCTTCTACCAATTCACTGTTACTTTGGGCAAGCCACTTAGCCTCTCTGTAAGTAAGTTAGCTTGCTGCTAACTGTCTTACAAATAATGAATGATCACTTTCAGCCAGAATTAAATCACTAGTTTGACAACATTTGCCTCTTTTTCTTGATGCCAAAAAAAAATAATTGTTGGCAAACAAATCACACATGACAAGTTCGGCAGGACCCCAGGGCTTTGCACCTGCTGGTGAATGTAGGAAGATCAATTCCCTAAGTGTGTGTGGCACGGGGGAGAAAGGGGAGACAAACATCCCAGCCAAACACTTCCCCATCCTGATCAGCATCACTTCGGTCTTGTAGGTTGAGGTATCGTTAAAGCTGTACAGCCCTCTTGTGTGAATGCAGTTATACTGCTATAAAAGGACTTTTCCTCAGATACGTTATTCTCATATAGGAAGAGACATATGCTGTACAAGTATAAAGCACGTTTATGCCAGTATAGCTATGTCCACTTTAACTATCTTGGTTAAATACATATAACAATAAAAATCACCCCCCTAACTGAAATCGTTGTACTGGTTTAAAATCTCTGTTTAGACCAGGCCTTAGCAACGGAAGGTTTTCAGTAGTCCTGATCCCCGAAAGGGTTACGATGGAGAGTTCAGGTGAGTGGGAAGATCTGAGACTATATTTATTGCTTTATGTTAAGTGAAGTGGAGGATTAGGCAAAGGAAAAGCACTCAAAGCAAATGATTGACTGCCATAAAATAAAAGCTCAAAGTTGGTATCTTAGGGTGACCTTTAGTTCGGTGCTCAGTAAGAGATTATTTTCAAACAGCAGGATAAAGTCTATAAAAAGAAAAGCTTCTGACTGCCCCATGCAGTAACTTGCCCAAGTGCACAAATTCTCCTGCTTTCTTTCACAGGGAGGTCATTGAAACTCCTACCTCGCTTTTGCAAAGCACATGCATAATGTGCAACGGACCAGTGAAGACGGGGCCTCAAAAATATTCCTCTGCACTCACAAGACTGAAGTCTCCCTCCCCTGCCCCATCTAGCACCCATGTGTCTGCCCCAAGCCACTCACACCCCTTACATTCCAGCGCCTGGTGGCCCGGCCTCACTCCTCATCTCTTCCCATGGCAAAATTCCCACACACAAAGGGGTTTGCTAAAAGGAAGGAGAGCCCAGGGGTTAGGGCTGTAGCCTGGCCTTAGGAGATTTGGGTTCTTTTATCTGCTCTGCCACAGGTCACCTTGGATAAGCCATTTAGGCCCAGATCCTCAAAGGTATTTAGGTGCCCAGTTCCTATTAATTTCAGTCTTGGCCTTATTTCGGCATCTGTGAACTGGGGATAATAGCAGTGCCCTACCTGACCCGGCTGTTGTGAGGATAAATACATTAAAGACTGAGGGGCTTAGTTACTATGGTAATGGGGCCATATACGTTCCATTCCTAGACAGTCCTTTTGTACCCCCCTCCTGCTATGAGGTAGGAATAATGTGTGTGTGTGTGGCAGGGGTCTCGTTAGTGCAGGATCTGGCTCCCTGCCTGCTCCATTCTACAAAGCGTCTTTTCCCTTGCTGCTGTTGACACCATGCTCCATTCCTGCTGCAGGCAGGATCACGCCCCCAGCACAGAATCAGCTTCACTGTCCACGTTTCCTGGACTTGTCCCATGCTGTTGTGTTTGAGTTCGCAATACACTGCAGGGGAGGTATGGAATTAAACGAAGCCTGTTTGCATTGCAATTTAAAATGGTGTTTCGTGCTGGCATTTCTGTTCAGATGAGCGCCTGGAAAAGCCTTTGTTGAATAAAGAAAACTTGAATTTGACAGGGTTGTTATAAAGTGCTGTTCAGCTCGGGAACGTGGTGGGCAGAACAGCATCGTAGTGGCTCTATGTTTATTTTGTCTCAGTCATTCCCGAGCAAATCTATTCAGTGTAAAAATAAAAAGATGGGGGCAGAGGGGATTCTAACTACCAGCCCCATGAACTCAGCTCAGAAGTTCAGTCAAGCAGGGGTTTTATTTTTCACACATTATCACTGGCACCAAAACCCACATGCTCTTAGGCACCTAACTCTGATCTCAGTAACGCCTCTGCTAGCCCCGTTGTCTTCATAGGGCTGCACAGGTGTAACTGACTGACGGATGGAGAAGAAGTCAGTCGATGAGGCACACAATGGACTAGACTCCAAAATGCTCTCCCAGAGCTGTGACAGCGAGTAACTGTAAGACATGATATTTTTGGTAAGGAAAGTTAGCAGTTCTAATAATATTTAGGTCTTATGTAGCACTTTTTATATCAGTAGATAGCAAAGCACTTTACTAAGGTCAGCATCATTATTGAGATGGGGAAACTAAGGCACAGAGAGGAGAAGCAACTTGCCCCGAGGTCACTCATCAGGCCAGGGTTAGAACTAGAACCCAGGAATGCTGAGTCTAATTGTGATGTCTAGAGCTCTGGTTACGCTCTGGATACATAACACAGGGCACAAGGGTTGAGCAAGAGCACCCATTTTAACATAGTCACTTGTCAGAGGAGCAGCATTAAGATTATGGGCATTTCTGCCACGTCAACAATCAGCAGCCAGCGAATTTCCCAAGTATGTTGCAGAGCGAGCTTGGGATATTGAGACTGAGATACCGAGATGGGTAGCAGGACACCATTATTCTAGGCTTGGCTTTGCCACTGACTAGCTCTATAACCTTGATTAAGTCATTTTCCCTGGTTCAGTGCCTCAGTTTCCCCTCCTGCCCTTTGTTGGAAGTGCTCGTTTTTGCTGTGTGTGTTTTTACGGTCACTAGCTCCGTGGGACCCTGGTCTCAGTCTTATGGGAAACAAATGATGCTCATGTAATTTTAAAGAGAAGACGTGAGGGGGAAGGGGCAGCTCAAAACTTCAGCAGCAACATCCTTCAGAGACAAAAGCATTTGTTACATTAATCGGTGTAGGAGATAGCGCCAAACAAATGAAAGTTATTAAAGGGAGGGAGATGGATGAAGCTGCAGGCCTCCCTTAGTTTTGCCAGAGCCAAATTCATTTCCAGAAAAAGCCCTTATCAATTTCCAGGGAATGGTTTGCCCTGTCACCGCACACTGGGTGTTAATGTTCTTTACGGCTCCGTTAAAGCCGGTGCAGCGACACCAATCTAAATAAGGGAGAAGGGAAGGCTTAATCAGCCTGTCACTGACCAGTTATTAACATTTTAGAACAAGGACATGAAAGGAGAAAATTGTGAGAGGTCAATTTGTACTTTAGGAGAGGAGCCCAAGGATAGAGAGGAAAAACTAGAAGGAAAAAGGTGAGAAAACCAGAGCCGGGCCAGTGCCCTCCGCCCCGCGTTCATGATGCTGAGCAGTATAGGATGGCGTTCTGTACCCATCTAATGGAGGGCTGAGGAATGATGTGAGGGTTGGTAATGGCAAAGTTTCCTGCACTAGCTCACTGCCTGGAATGCAGCCAGGTAATTGGAAGTTGTTACCTAGCTGATGATTGTTGGGTAAAATGAGTTTGGTAGCTCTCAATCTGTTCCCAGGTGGAAGGCACGAAAACCACCACTATGTCAGGGCTACCTTAGCACAGGTCCGTGGAGAGAGAGGGAGCTCGGTCCGAGTCCAGGCCTGCTGCCAGCTCACAGGCCAACTCACATGACTGAGGCAACAAACATCCTTTATAAGAGGAGTCCCTGCTCTGGAGAATATGGTAGTCGTGTTTTGAAAGGGGACTCCTGAATTTTGGGAGCCCCTCAAGTTGGGTCCCCAAAATCTGGGATGTGCCAAACCAGTGGCTACTTTTGGAAAATCCTAGCTTGATGGTCTGAGGCCCTGTCTCTACTGGGCTCTTCTTCACCAGCCTAGCTATGATGGGGCCAATACCCAAGGTAGATGTGCTGCACTAGTGGAAGAGAGTGCTCGTGTTTGTACACTTTACCCCAGGAAGTTATAACAGTGCAGTGTGCCTGCCTTAGGGGTTTGCACCAGCTACCCCAGAGCAAATCACTCCAATCTAGGCAAGCCCTGGATATTAGACCTGGCAAACAAGGGAGGATGTGCCGTGCATTAGGAAGAGTTAGTGTTAACGTGGGTTAACATTAACCCCAAAACCAAAGGAGAAAGGATGCTGGGCTGTGACTTGAGAGACGCCTGCCCCCATTCATTTCTTCCTGTGTGACCTTGAGCAAGTCTCTGTGCCTCAACTTCCTGTCTCTACAGTGGGGAAACAGCACTGCCCTACTCCACAGGGGTATTGTGATCAATACATTAAAGATTGTGAGGCGCTCAGATACTTTGGCCGTACAAGTACATACGGTAGAGAGGTCTATGAAATTGTAGTTCCTCAGTGTAAACATAACTGGGTCAAGATGGTCAGCTGGTATAAACCCAAGTAACTTGATGCATACTAGCTGTGGCTCTGACCCCCAAATTCAAAACCGTTTTTTAAATGTCTAAAGGATGCTCATTTTTTGTAATTTTTCTTACCAGTTCCATCTTCTGCCTCTCATCCACGAAGGCACAACACTTGAGAAACATTAATTAATTAATCCGTGCAGCATCCTTGGGCAGTAGGGAATACAATATTCCTCTCCTCTCTGGGAAACTGAGGCAAAGAGGGGTGCAGCGACTTACCCACATTAATACTGGTATTAGAGCTGAAAATCTCCAAGCTCCCATCCCTCAGGGCAGGTCACTAGAATACACTGCTTCATGTCTGATATTTGTGAGTATAAACAGCAGTTCTTGTATCTTTTAAATTCAAATGTGTAGCAGTCCATGCTCTCACACAGAAAACAATTCCTCGTGATAAATGACACATCAGAATCCATACCTTGTAGTGAATATTGGTTTATAATTTTATGGGCAGAAAAGGTTTTCTAATATTGCCATTTTCTAAATATTTTAAAAAAAATCAATAGTTACTGTAATTGTGTTAAGGGCAGAAATGGGGAGCAGACATTTATCTGAACACATGCAACATGGGCTAAGATGGAAAAGAATGGGCTAGCTGTGATGGATGAGCATCACTGCCCTCTAGTGCATGAAATGAGAACCGATCAACTGTGAGTTCTATGTCCTGTACTGCAAAGGGAGGTTCTCCTTTAGCTCACATGGCAGGGGCCTGAGCAGGAGGATCTGGCTTCTATCCCTGTGGCTGCTGTGATGTGCTGAGTAGCTGTAGTGTGAAGCACAGTGACAATAGTGAATTTCTAAGTGAACACAGGGAACTCTGGCATAAACCAGCAAGCAGGGCTGTTGGTAGTACAGAGTCTGGGGTGGTTGTGGTCATGTATTCCCTACTATTATGTCTTGTCCAGGTCAGCTTTAAATACCTCTTGTGACGCAGCCTCCACCCTTTGCCCTGGAGGACTATTCCAGGGAGCCGGTGCAGCTCAGAGCTCAGGCTGCACTGTTTCCAATGCACAAGGTAGCTGGGGAGCTGTTGATTGTCATTAGAGCTGCCTTCCTAATCCTATCACCTCTCTAAAACCAGTCTGAAACACCAGGCTGCTCCACTGGGACAGGCCCTTTGTTCTGCGGGCAAAGAAAGCTCCCTGCAGTTTAAATGGAGACCTGTAAACCCAAGCCCCATCTGCTCTGCCTGCACTGTAAAGATACCTTTGGACTTTTCCTTCAGTAACAGTAGGGCTTTACATCAATGTCCTTGGCAAAAATTTATCCTCTTTGTTAATCTGCTGCGCACCCTAGAGGTGGCTGCATTTCAGCAGCACCATGCGTGATTAGTCTGTAAAGCCCTTTGGGAGGAAAGCTGCTCTGTAAGATACTGTTATCCAGTTCAACCCCCTGATAATACAGGATTATTGCCTACAATAGAGGATTGCACTTTGCCCAGTCCACTTTTAAATAATGCCAGTGAAGATTCTTCCACCATGTCCTCCGCAGGATTGTCCAAGTGTCTCAGAAATTTGCTCTCCGTACTCATAGTAGACTCATCTTACCCTCAGTGTGGGGTTTCATGCTTCACGGTGCTAAATAGCGGCTGGTAAGAGGGGCATTTGGCATAAACACCCTGCAGGAAGCATGACCCAGTGGCTAAGGATTAGTACTGTGCTGCATGACCTTGGGCAAGTCAGGGCCCCACTTTGTGCCTCAGTCTCCCCATTTGAAAATGGTGGTTGTGATACTGATCTTCCTTTTTGAAGTCTACGATGAAAAACACTGTATTTGAGCTACATATTACTATTTTATTTCGGTTTCAATTCCCCGGTGGTCTTGACTTACTTCACACCATCTCCTGTTCCGGGAGACACCCCAGGATGCTCCATGCTGTGACATCACATAAGAATGGCCATCCTAGGTCAGACCAAAGGTCCATGTAGCCCAGTTTCCTGTCTTCTGACAGTGGCCAATGCCAGGTGCCCCAGAGGGAATGAACAGAACAGGGAATCATCAAGTGATCCATCCCCTGTCGCTAATTCCCAGCTTCTAGCAAACAGAGGAAGGCATCACAGCTGCCATGCGACAAGAATAATAAACGCAGAGGGAATCGCTTTCTTCTAACACTGAACAAGGAACCCGGTTAGAGTAAGGGCCACGTTTTTCAACATATCTTCGAAGGATGCAGACGGGAAACCAGTGGGATTTCAAATTGTGAAATCAATGGGAGCTAGGCGCCTAAATGCCTTTGAAAAGCTGGTTCTAGGGCAAACATCGCTTTCCCTCTTTGCTCCACCGCATAAGGTCTGCCTTGTCCCTTCCCTAGCCCCGCATTCCTGCTTTGCTTCCTGCTTCAGACGAAAAGAAACACACAGCTCCTCACAGCAGCTGCCACAAAACCCGGTCACTTAAAGTGGCACCATTTGGGACAATATGAGGGTGTCGGCCATTTTTAAAACACTTGTGTTTATCATTCCCATGGGTATGCTGGGATTCTTTAGGCAGCTGGATCCACACAGCAGAACCTGCCTGCTCGTGCCAGATGGCCTTCTGTCCCTAGCTCAGCATCCACCTAGGAAGTCAACATTGCCTCTCCCCGTTAGGTTTATCCACTGGATGTGTGCATCGGCCATTAAAGGAGCAGTGTGATGTCTGGCTGGGAGTTTGTAGAAGCAGGGGAGCAGCAGCCCAGACAGCAGTATCTCCTGACATCACTTCTGTGCTTTTGAGGTTATTGTTTTGGAGGAAGAGAAATAAAGCACGTCTTGGAAGCCGGGAGCGCGATTTTTTCTATTGGAAAAAGCAGGTTCTCTCTTGTTCTGCTCATCCCTCGCATTTGAAGCGGAGGGGAATCTTAACAGCGAAGCCTCAGCAATTCCCTTCATGCAAAGGTTCCTCAGTGGGGTGGGGCGGCCTCTCGGGTTATGGCAGGCCTGGGCAATGATGACTCTGAACAGGGATTCTGTATTGAGGCTGCTAAACACAGCCTTATTTGTATTAGAGGCATGACCTACAATCAGACCCAGACCCAGAGAGCTTACAGTAGCAACCAAGTGCAGGAGAGGAAACCCAAGTACAGAGAAGAAAAGTGACCAATTCAAGGTCGCCCAGCGACTGAGCCTGGAATAGCCCGTGGCCTAGATGCTGTTCTAGCCCCCAGACAACACTGCTGCAGGGCTGGCTTTGCGTCTCCAGCTCCCAGATTGACACTCACAGCCCGGAGTCGCCAGACAGGGTCTTTCTAAGCTAAGTCCTGCCATGAATTTGGTTCTCTCTCCATCTCTCACTCTGTTCTGCCATGAGATTCCCCTCTTTCCTCCCTTATTGCACAGCTCTCCTGAGCAGCATGAAATGCCAAGAACACTTGTGGTTAAGGCAAGCCCTCGCTTGCAGTGGGTTTGAAATTGAGCAAGTCATCCTTCTATCCCAGGTCAGAGATCTCCCTGCTTCTCCGTATCCCTGCCGGAGTTTAAGAGACCTGACCCCAGGTCTCCTGAGGTCATTGCAAATCCCTGGCTGACTCCAGGGTGCTTTGCGTCAGGGCCTAGTGGAGGAAGCAGCAAATCCCTTGAGTTACCTCTGAAGCCCGGCCGCCAACCTCCGGGTGTCTGACTATTCCTTTGCTTCCCAGCCAGGCTCCATTGTCCAGTGCAGACATGATCACTGTTACATGGAGTGTCGTAACAGACTCAGCAGCGTTAATGAGGATGCGTTCTTTTGCTCTTCAGATGGCTGAAGTAGCCATTGCTTCATCTCTTCCCCTTCCCCCCCGCCCCCTGGCCCTGTGTCCTGGAATCCATCAGTGTCCACTTAGGACCAAGTGCCATGGCTGATGCCTGTTGCATATTATTCCTGTAGCCCAGGTGAATCCACTTCCCCCACCAGGGATCTAGCCACAATGGGACTGATGTGGTATGGGGGCTTGGAAAGATCCCAGGAGGTTGTTGCACCCTGCACTCCATGGAGCTATGATCTGGCGGGGCTGCTTGAATCCTCTTATACATGCTGGGTTTGGGCTCAGCATGGGGGAAAGACCAGAACAGAGCAGGTGGGTCTATACACAAGCGTATTCCCCACGCAGAGGAGGTTGGTGCAGCTAGGAAGTCACAGAGATTGTAGAATAGCTCCCTGACCTTGGAGAATAGGAATCTTTTGCCATCTAATTGTCATGCAGAGCCGGTCTTAACTATGTGCCCGCCTCCTCCCCAGCTCTCAGAAACCCTGCTCCGTCCATACCAAATACAGCTGCTAAGACCATCTCCCTTGCCAATTGCTTAGAATCTCCCCACCAGCTCCCCCAGTTTCCTCACATCAAGTTCTAGCTTCTTGCGCTCCCCTTTCAATCTGTCCCCCCTCCCTGCTTGTCTACCATCGCTTCTCATTACATCCCCCAGCCTAGCCCCAACCTCCCCAGCTCTGACAACCATGCCAGCCCCATCCACCCATTCATCACCTCCTCGCACAAGTGTCTCTGCACCCTCTTCCTCTTTGCCCTAGCTCCTGGAGTCAGGTGAAAATGGGAGAATCTCTGCTTTTGGGGGGGGGGGGGGGGCAGGGGAAGAGGTATTGGTTGTAGTTGCATAAAGTAAGTTTCTAGCCCTCATGGTTTCAAAGAAAATCTTGAAAACATGACCTAAGTGCATCCCAAAGAATCAAAGAAGAAGAGAGAAATAAGAAGAACCCCAAATGGACAGTGCCGCCCAGAGGATTCAGGGGGCCTGGGGCAAAGCAATTTCAGGGGCCCCTTTCATAAAAAAATGGATCATTTTCTAATTATCTCACAATTTCAGGGGGTCTCATGATTTCTGAATGCTTGAGATTGGCAGCACTGGCTGGCATTTTCAGCTCTTCTGGGCAGGGACTTCCTCTTATTCCATGTGTGTACAGCCTCTAGCAGCTACTGTAGTATAACTAATATTTATCCTCACCTTGCAGCTTACGCAGTGGGTAGAAAACTCTTCCATCATGTTATTCATGGGCGGTTATTGTTTCTATTGTTTGTATTATTGTAGCACCTAGGAGCTCTAATCACAGACCAGGTCCCCATTGTGCCAGGCACTGTACAAACAGAACAAAAAGATGCTCCCTGCCTGTCTCAGGGTGCACCACTCACCACTGGTCTGGCCCCTGCTTCTGGTCACTCTGGGGATTAGCTCTTGAGGCTGGCACCCCCTTCTGTATATGCATGCCGTCGCTCTGTCTCTCCCTCTGGTCTGCAGCCCATTCTCCCGCTCCAGGAACCACAGCATCCTATTCGTGACTCAGCCCTCCGGCCAGATCACTCACTTCTGGGGTACAGTCCATCAGCAGTCGTCCCATTCACTGCCCCAGTGCCACTCCCTCAATGGCTGGTAGGGGAACTCAGGCCTGCCCTGTACTCCAGGTTCCAGTCCAGGGACCCTCAGCTCAGCAGTTCTGGGCTTTCCTCTTCCAGCCCTCACTGCTCCTTCCCCGGACTGCTTCCTACTCTCTGGTTCCTCTTCTCTCTCTATGTGTACCAGCTCCAAATCCTCCTCCCTCTTCCCCGGGAGTGACTGCTACTTGCCTTCCTGCAGCCTTTCCCAGAAACCACTGTTTGTTACCAGCTACCTGGCTTTATACAGGCCCTGCCTGTTCCTGCCCAGTTGAGCCTGCTCTCAATTAGTTCCCTGCTCCCTGGCTCCTCCTCCAGGTGCAGCCTGTGGAGTTAATTGGCCTCCCCAGCCACCTTAACCCCTGTGAAGCCTTGTGTGGGGGTGAACACCCCATCACACTGCCCCAAAGAGCTGACAATCTCAGCATGTCTGCACTGCCAGTGAAGGTGTGAACGTAGCTTGGGAAGACATACCCATGCTAGCTTTCCTCTAGCTAGCACAGGTAACAACTGTAGTGTAGACAGTGGCATGGACGTCAGCACGGACTGGCATCCCAAGTGTGAACCCAGAGGCTTGTACACTTGTAGCCCACGCAGCCACATCTACACTATGATCTTTGCCCACGCTAGGTAGAAGAAAGCTGCCTTGGGTACACCAAACTGCAGTACAATTATACCTTCGCCTGCCGTATAGACATACCCTGTCCCTGACCTAAATACAAGTCTAGAGCAGCAGGCGGGTACAGACAGATAGCTGGAGGGAGACCAGGGAAACAATATGCCATTTAGATCTGCTAGCATTTCCACACCCATTTTGCGTTGGTGCAATTGATGACATCGGGGCAGAATCAGGTCCCAGTGGGGCTGGGAGAGAAAGGAAAATTTCCAGTTTGACCGGGAGTTCTGTGCTTTGCTGCTCTGATCCTGAGCGATTCGTGCACAGAGGGCCCCATTGGGAAGATTTTAATCCATGAAAAATGGTTTTAATACGTAATATGCTGTGGGTTTATTTGTTCAGCAACAGATTGAGTTTAACTTAACTATGCCACATTCCCAAATCCAACCGATTAATAAATAGACCCAGAAACTCACTCTTTCTCTGAGATGGGGATGGGGCGGGAGAGGACGGAACAGATGGATTTTATTATGATTGCCATTCTAACAATGATGGTTATTATTATTTATCAGCTGAACATAAGAAAAGGCAATTCGTTCCCCCACATCCAAACTCTGCAATGCCAGGGCTGCTGCCAGATGATAGATGGGTGAAGAAAGGCATAATGGTAGCCAATTATAAATCACAACCTTTTGTTGTGACTCTAATGCCGAGAGCCAGAGCTTTACCCTCAGGTGCATCCCCCTGAGCTGTGCTATGTGTAGAGGGAAAAAACAAACCCCAAACCCAGCCCACTATTAGAAACACTAGAGCCAAAGGAGCCGCTGATGTAAACTGACCCAGCGACATTGACGTGGCTGGCGGTGCGCCCGTTTACCAGCCAAGCGTTTGGTTGGATGCGCTGTTTTTCACCAGTCAGCACTGCAAGAAACAAATCCAGACAGAAATATGCAGTTCTGCAGTTGGCTTCTATTTCCTTATTACGACTGATTACATTAAATTACACTCGTTTGTTGCTGTTGTTTGGGGGTTTTGTCAATATTCTCATCTCTCTCACATACACACACGCGCCAGTCGTTCAAAAGAGACTCCAGGTCTCACACTGCCTTACCTGTTCTTTTTATTAAAAACCCAGTGAATCAGCACACAAGCATCAGGGGTTATTAAATAATTCCTTTCCACCAGGTTGTCATCTAGTGAGGGCCAGGGATTGTGGGCAGGGTTGCCTAGTGGATAGAACACCATACTGGGACACAGATGTCCTGGGTTCTAGTCCTTTCTCTGTTACTAGCCTGCCAAATGGCCTTGGGTAAGTCATTTCACCTCTTTCTGCCTGAGTTTCCCCAGCTGTAAAATGGGGTAATGAAACTGACCTCGGTACAAACACTTTGAAATCTATTGATGAACGGTGCTAGATAAGAGCTAGGTCCTAGTGGTCAGACCTAGAAATTCTGAGAGCCAGAGGATGCAAAGCTGCCCTTCAGCAACTAGTGGGGAGTCTCTTAACATAAGGGAACTGCCCAGGTGGTGTAAACCAGACTCAACACCCCCTGCTCTCCCCACTGGCACAGGGGATGTAAAGAGGGTAGGGCTGTGTTCCTGTTATCCTTGCCATTGGAAAAGCCTCTCAGAGGGTTCTAATAACTCAGCAGAAGTTAGAGCAGCCTAAGGGCAGTTCTGATTTGTGCTGGGGAACTGGTTTGCCCTGCAGCCAGCCGCAGGAGGGGGCCCAGTGGAAAGGAGGCTGAGGACAGCTTTGCCCCTCCAGCCCCTGCTGAGCTCAGTTTGGTCACAGCACAGTATTTAAGCCTTGTGTTCCATCTGCCACTGATTTGCTGTGTAGCTTTGGGAAAGTCACTTAATGGTTCTGTGCCTCAATTTCCCTCTCTGAAGCAATTATCCTCCCCTAATGTTACAGGGCTTAATTAATTGGTGAGTGTAGAACACTTTGAGACCTTTGGATGGACAAGACTATGGGGATGCAAGGTATTATTATTATTACCTAAGGATACCAAAGCAGGAATCATTTCATCCATCACCCAGATGCAACCACCTCTGGGGTGGAACGCAACAGCTTTTTAACCAAGTACACAAATGCCACAAAATGTTTAGGACAGGAATTGAAGAAGGATCCGATACCCAATTGAAACCACCAGGGCAATATTAGGTTAGCAGAATGTTAAGGACCCAAACAGATATTGGTGCAAGATACCAAGGTTAACACATCCCAATGCCTTAACACAATTATCTCACTATATCTTTAGTGCTCAGGCCTTCCGTTGTACAGCTCCATTGAAAGGCAGCTGCTCCATTAACACAGCAGCCCTTAGCACTATGCAAGAGTGACTCCAATGGAGGAGCATGACTTCTTAAATCCTGTATCAGCCCAGATGGCTTTTGGAGGTCATCCATCCAAAGGTCGAACAGCTTATTCGCTGCTTAGGTGGTGAGAGTAGACAAATGCAAAGCTGGCAATCGCAGAGATCCAAGGGAGTGCTTCTTGGCTGTATGAAGATCATCTTCAAAGTGGCGTCGGCTCCACCGGACTCTCTGGTTCTGCATGTCCATATGATCAGGCTTGTGACTTGGTGGATCATGCGCAAAACCTGTCCTGCCGGAGCACACTAGCCAGGGGCACCTCTGGAATTAAATATGCATGTAGGTACCATGGTGATAAGCACCTTAAAATGATGGACGATAGTCATGTGATAGCCCTTGACCAGAGAGCTCCAGACCCAGCTCAGCACTTTCACTGTAAAATTCACTCTCTGGAGGTGGGAGAATTCTGACAACGATACTCATGATGAGCGCTGGAGTTTATCTTCGTCCTAGTGGGTCAGACTGGCTGGCCCAATCTGAAAACGGCCAGTAACTCACAGCCTCTGTGACAGCTACATACTCTGTGCGTGTGAAGTTGCTGACCTTTCTGGCTAAAGCTATTCTTTATCCGCATATATACATGCTGCCAGCTAAGTCCCCCAGTTAGTTAAAGCATTAAGTATATTTGTCTGCATTTAGGGTGGGATTCTCCGAGGAGTCAACTCCCTTAGGGTGCTTTGAAATCTCCAAATTAGTGCTGGTGAAAGGTGCAGCCTCACCCTCTAAGGATCTCGAAGCCCTTTACAAAGACCCACCCTCACAAAGGTTGCTCAGTGACGGTTTTGGAGGGAACAGAACATTTGCTGATAAATGCATTTTTTCAGGGCACCAAAATGATTGGCAAATGTGGCTCAACCTTGGTGAATAGTTTCATCTGGAAAAAAAAATGGGGAAAATGTTTCCGAAAAGCCATACTGGTTCATCAGGGCCATTTCCAAATGAAACGCTTTGGGTTTCCGGGTAGAAGTGGCCTGTCTTTTAGAAATTTAGCTAATTAGTTTCAAGTTGCAGTGGGGGAGGTCAAGTTGCAGTGGGGGAGGTTTAGGTTGGATATCAGGAAAAACTTTTTCACTAGGAGGGTGGTGAAACACTGGAATGCGTTACCTAGGGAGGTGGTGGAATCCCCTTCCTTAGAAGTTTTTAAGGTCAGGCTTGACAAAGCCCTGGCTGGGATGATTTAGTTGGGATTGGTCCTGCTCTGGGCAGGGGGTTGGACTAGATGGCCTCCAGAGGTCCCTTCCAACTCTGTTATTCTATGATTCTATGAAAAAGGGGATGGGGGGAAAAACACCTGAAAATGGCTCAAAGTGAAACAAAAAAATATTGTCTTGGGCTTTTCACTTCACCCGAAACTTTTTTTTTTCCTCCACTTTTTCATTTCAACAGGAAAAGCCAAACAAACTGACTTCCCTCCCCGGCCCCCCCAGATTTTTTGGTGTGACCAGCAAGTCAATTCCTTGCTCAGCTCCACACAGAAGTCTTTTGTGGGAAAGACACAGATGATCACAACTGCTCCACAGATTGGGAAGCTGAGGCACAGCAAGGTTAAGTGACTCACCTGACATGCCATGGTGTCAGAGCTAGGTGGAGAACCGGGGAGTCCTAGTGCGTCGCCCCGTGTGCTCTAACCACTAAGCTACAGCTCCTCCACACATCCAGCAATAAAACACAGGAGTTCTGCCTTCCACTCCGCCTACTCTAATCATTGGCACACACTCCCCTTCCAGATCTAGAAACTGACCCCAGGAGTCCTGCACCCCAAACTCCTGCTTCCTCAGATCCAACTGTCCTTGTGATATTGTCTTGAAGTCTGTGTCCAAAATACAGTCCAGAGATAACCCCCTTCTTCCACTGGGAGCATTTCTCTTCCAGCGCCATCTCTCCTCCTCTCATTCGTTATCCGATCCAAGGCTGTCAGTCTGCAGCAGCTGTGAGGAGGAAGATAACCATGGGGATATACTCCACCGTTGCACCCGACCAGCCAGCTGCCCACCTGTGGCCATGTTACCCCGGCACCTATATCTGTATTAAAAATCATAGCAATTCATTTAGGCATTATTGTTTCTAACAGGCAAATGTGTGATAACACACTTGGCCCATTAACATTGCAGCTGCATGGCAGATTAGTTATATTGTATTGTGAGGAGCCCAGCTAAACTGTCAGCTAGGCATTTATGGAATTAGGGACTGGCATTTAATCGCTTAGCTGGGGATTGTCTGTGTTAAATTCCCCTGAGCTCAGCAACTTCATACCTAGCTATTCTCCTATGATAGTAGGAGCAAGTACATAGGTACCAGGAGGCTTGGGTGACTCAGGAGGTCAGAAGTGGGATCTAGGGAATTTCGCAACCAATATGAATCCAATCCAGGTCAATAGCAAGTCAAAGCTCTGGGGTTGTCTATGGGAACGTCAAAACAGCAAAAAAAAAAAAAAAACACCTGCGGCAGGAAGTCTCAGAGCTTGGGTCATAGCAGTGTAGACATTCGGGCTTAGACTGGAGCCTGGGCTCTGAGACCCTTCCCCGTTACTGACTTTCAGAGCCTGGGCTCCAGCCTGAGATCAAACATCCACACTGGTATTTTTAGCTCCGCAAATCTAAGTCAGGTGATCCAGGCTCTGGGACTTGCTGCTGTGGAGTATTTTTGTTTTGTGCTGTGTAGATGCACCCTATGTGAAATCAGTTGGTGCTCACACCCCTAGATCTAACAAAGAGGAGTCCAGATCACAAAATCGCACTATTCTTAAGATCTTGATTCTGATCTCCTAGTTCTGGCTGAGTGGCACTTTACTATATTGATTTCAAGAGGAGTATGCAAGGAGCAAAGTGCTACTCACTCAGAGTGGCAACATTAGAACTGGGTGATTTTTTTTTCTGGCAAATAATAAATTATCTCAAAAATGCATTTTTGGGGGGCACCGAAATTATTCCTAAATTTGAGTCGGATTTGACACACAGTTTTGGCTGAAAAGAATGGGGGCAAAAATTCCACAAAGTTGAACTGTTTTGTTCCAGCCATTTCAAAATGAATAATTCTGATCTTTCATTTCAAAATGGCATTACACTACATTAAATGTAGTTAATGTTTTTAAAATAGGGGGAAGGCTGAAAAACACCTGAAGAGGAAAAAACAAACAAACAAATCGCTTTGGGTTGCACTAAACATTTTGTTTGACCCAAAATGATTTTTTTGCCCTTTTTTCATCGCTGAATCAGACAAAGCTTTTGAAATGACAGAGTCAGAGGGTGACGTTTTCAGAGCAATGGGGCAGCAGGATGAGGTTTTCAGAGTTACTGGGATCAGGGACATTTTCAACACCTGACTCTCCAAGCCGCATTTTTCATCTCTATTCAGTCATTCAGTGCTGGCCTGGAAGACGTCCAGAAGCCCAACCATTCTGCAAAGCCAAGAGGTTTCATCGGTGCAGAGAAAGATCAAAACTTTGGGATACTTTAACTGACCCCAAACTTTGAAGAGTCATCCATCATTAAGTCACAGTCGCACCCCCATTCTCCCCAGCACTGATCATTCCCTCATCTGTATCTCCCCCTAGTATAGTGGTCACCCTATCTTCTGCTTTCACCTCCCCTTTGCTACACCTATTCCCACAGTGATCACTCCCTACCTTCACTTCCCTGTATATCAAGCACCCTTCTGCCTCCATGATTATCCTCTTCCATCTCCTTCCCCCTTCCACATCTCCCCTCCAAGATTGAAGTCTGTCAAGGTTCCTCCCCCACTCTGAACTCTAGGGTACAGATGTGGGGACCTGCATGAAAAACCTCCTAAGCTTATCTTTACCAGCTTAGGTCAAAACTTCCCCAAGGTACAAAATATTCTACCCGTTGTCCTTGGATTGGCCGCTACCACCACCAAACTAATACTGGTTACTGGGGAAGAGCTGTTTGGACGCATCTTTCCCCACAAAATACTTCCCAAAACCTTGCACCCCACTTCCTGGACAAGGTTTGGTAAAAAGCCTCACCAATTTGCCTAGGTGACTACAGACCCAGACCCTTGGATCTTAAGAACAATGAACAATCCTCCCAACACTTGCACCCCCCCTTTCCTGGGAAATGTTGGATAAAAAGCCTCACCAATTTGCATAGGTGACCACAGACCCAAACCCTTGGATCTGAGAACAATGAAAAAGCATTCAGTGTTTTACAAGAAGACTTTTAATAAAAATAGAAGTCAATAGAAATAAAGAAATCCCCCCTGTAAAATCAGGATGGTAGATATCTTACAGGGTAATTAGATTCAAAAACATAGAGAACCCCTCTAGGCAAAACCTTAAGTTACAAAAAAGATACACAGACAGAAATAGTTATTCTATTCAGCACAATTCTTTTCTCAGCCATTTAAAGAAATCATAATCTAACACATACCTAGCTAGATTACTTACTAAAAGTTCTAAGACTCCATTCCTGGTCTATCCCCGGCCAAGACAGAATATAGACAGACACACAGACCCTTTGTTTCTCTCCCTCCTCCCAGCTTTTGAAAGTATCTTGTCTTCTCATTGGTCATTTTGGTCAGGTGCCAGCGAGGTTACCTTTAGCTTCTTAACCCTTTACAGGTGAGAGGAGCTTTCCCCTGGCCAGGAGGGATTTCAAAGGGGTTTACCCTTCCCTTTATATTTATGACAAAGTCATATCTCCATCGCCCGTCCCCAAGAATGAATCCCAGCGGCACATTTCCCTGGTGCATCACCGTGAAATGATTGCTTCTGATAACAATTGTTCACCATTCCCCAAGATGAACAAAACTCCAGTTCCCAAGGTACTTCAAGGAAGGCCAAGAGCGGTTAGTTTCATTTAGAAAACACTCTGTTGGAGACTCCTAGGAAATGTATGAATACAGCGATCAGGAGAGAAAAACAGAGCAAGATCTCAGGCTAGAAGAATATTAATATTTAATCACACCACGTTGGGGGTTGCTGAGCCTATAGTAGTTAAATAGTATTGAAACAAACCATTCCTATTACTAGTGTATTAGAGGTCTAGAGGAGCCAGTTATTCTCATCGGTAGGTCACTGGTTCTGAGCTCTGCAGTATCACTGTAAGTGGCTTCCGTTAGGAGCATATTACATTTTTTTCCCTATGAAAGGATTGAGGGGATGCAAAAGAGATATCTCAGATACAAATGGATTTCAAAGCTGTCTTTTACAGGAACATTTGCTCTCCTCTCAAAGGACAGCTGAGTAAAATAACCTGGCTGCAATTCCAATAGCGAGAAATAAAACTGCCAGAGGGGGGAAAAAAAAAACATTTTGCAACACTCAATGGCTAATCTGGGAAATTCGGACATTGGGTTCTAGAGAGACCTGGCAAAGAGGAGATTTAGTAACACTACAACATGAAATGTTTTTACAGCAGAGTTATTGGGTTAGCCTTAAATCTTAAAGGTGTTGGACATGCAGTGTAGCGATACTGCTGATTCAAACCACTTCTTCCCTTCCGCACTGGGACTGTGAAATCCAAGGGCAACAAGTGGGAAGAGGCTAAGCAATATGACTAAATCTTTAGCTATGGCCACAGATGCGTACAGATATGGAAAGGAGAGAGAGAGAGGGAGAAATGTGATGTGCTTCCCAATGGGACAATTAGAGAGAGAGAATAATAGCCTGCGAATATTTGCAGGGCATAAACCCCACCATGGACCTAAAAATGTCTGGATCTTCCACCCTTCCTGCATGGAGCCTTGCACATGTCTGCATCTGCCCCAGGGGCGGTGCAGTCACCTTGGAGGTTATTTGTTTGCAAGCAGCTGGATTCAAGGGTTGACACCAAACCCACGCACACAAGCCGAACTCGCTGTACTCTAGTCTTTAAAGCATGAAACCAGTTAAACCCTGGGTGGTGACCTCCCGGAGCCCAGTTTTGACAAGTCATTAGCAGATTCAGGGTCTCACTTTAGTCAAAACAGGATTTTGTCCCTTAAATTAATTCTAATTGCACCACACAAATCATTAACCTGGCTCTCTAAATGAAGTGCTAACACTCCTCTCACCTCCTGCTCCCCTGCTGCTGCTGTTCCCTAAAGCTGCTGCAATCGGGAGCATCAAAAGCTAATCAATTAAGCTACAGGGTCTGAAGAGATGGTATGAGCCACAAGGTGCACTGTGGAGAAGCCAACACCTCCTTGCTGACTCTTGTGAAATTCCGGCCTGAGCAGCAGACTAAGGACCTTTCTCATTGCCAGCTTTATATCATAGCTCCTGACTGTGCTACCACATGATGCCCCTAGATCAGCAACGTTTGCGCCATCACAGATGTCTGTGGCCCTCTCTTCCCGAGAAAGGAAGCCTGTCTTTTATAGCAGCCAGATCAGAATGACCATGTCAGAAACCAGTCACTGCTAGTTATCTTCACTGCAAAAACAGGCGTGTTTTAACACCAGGATAGCTCTCTCGGTTTGTTGTCTGAGCTCTTGCATCTTCCATGAAGCCTCTGGTACTGGTCACTGCTAGAGATGGGATGCCAGCCTAGGTAGATCTGTGGACTCACCCATTGCAGCAGATTCCCATGTGGTGATGAGAATCAGGTCCTGTGCTGGCAAATATGTACCCATTAGGGCAGATCCTAAGCTGATATAAATTGGAGCACCCCACTGAAGTCCTTACTGCATCTAAACACCCCAGACCTTGTGGGAAAGTCCAGATCCATGTCTTGTGCTTTCTCTAGTAATATGTGGACATTAAAGATACCAGAGTACTTTGTGTAAGTGCACAGGGTTGCCTAGTGACCTTGGCCAGAAATTCCCCTCCATTGCTTGTGCTGGGTTACTCTCTCAACCCCAGAGGGGGCTGCATTTCAGGGATGCAGTACCATATATTTGCCTGGTTTGAAAAGCATCTGCAGCTCCTCCAGAATGAAAGCTGCTATTCATTAATACCATTTTCAATAGCTCTCAAATATTGCTGCACTGGCTAATTATGCCCGAGGACAAGATAAATTGAATAGGACTGAAGTCTAAGGTCAACCACTGACAAAGTTAGCATTGACTCCAGCCTCCCAAGGGGATTGATGGGGACCGCAAGAGCAAGGTCTAACATTGTACCTGCACTGTATAGCCTTTCTGCACTGCATGCATTCCCGAGGTTCACAGCTCTACTCTGTCTTGATCCTGTATTTGCACCAAGTGTCTTTGCACTCACATTGGACTCTGAATGCATCTGATGAAGTGAGCTGTAGCTCACGAAGGCTTATGCTCAAATAAATTGGTTAGTCGCTAAGGTGCCACAGGTCCTCCTTTTCTTATTGGACTCATTATTTCTCTGATTTAAACTTTTTCAGTTGTGTTCTTTACAGGTAAGGTAGACCTACAGGTAAGTACACGTGGAAATATTTATAGCTAAGTGATATGTACAAGTGATTAAACGGATTGATATTTATACATGAGAAATATTTACAGATAAGTACACAAAGAAATATTGACAAGTGAATACACAGGGAAATATTTACGAGAGATATTTACTTGTGATTATACAGTTTCGTATTTATAGGTAAAGGACAATTACTGGTATTGAAAGTACACAAATATTTACAGACAAGAGTTATGTACAGGTAAGGTCCACAGGTTAGGTTTTAAATGTGGTATTTTTATATACAGGCAAGGACACATGAGAACAGATATAATATTGTTCTGTACACAATAAATAAGCAGGAACTTGAAGCTGCAACATTATACAGCGACAGGGCCAGAAGTAGCTAGTGTGGCATTTTTAAGTATGTGGGTATATGGTGCAGAATCATTATAGCTGGTAAGAATGTGGGTGTAATTCAGTGTCAAATCTCTCATGTACATCCTGAATAAATAGCATATTACAATATGTTGTTCTGTCCTACATGGCACCAAATGTCTCATTATGGTAAGGCAGCGGCCTGTTCTTATTAATAATGGTAATTATGAGTTCCCTGTTTCAAACCGTTTCAGTTCATTAAAAATATTTGCAAGATTGTCAGGGTGGAAAAAAATGAGTTCATTGTGAAAGCGCACACACCAAAAAAAGGTTTGAAGAATATTTATGGGTCTGACAAACCCACACAGGCTAAATGGGAAAATGAGAATGATTCACCATTGCTTTACTCTTGGTTAACACGGGGGTAATTCACTGGAGTTTGTTCAGTTTAAAACTGGAGTAATAGAATAGTGAGTAGGCATATATTACTGGGGGATTTTTTTAAGGTGCATAAACTTAACAGTTATAAGTAGCTTTTGTAATTTCGATGAACAATATGAACTACTTTTAGAGTTTTGTGCCACATTAAAGAAAGAGGTTAAAAGTAAAATTAAAAAGTACATGATCTTTGATTTTGTTAAGTCATTTACCTGAAAGGTTTCTAATGAGAATAGACCCCTCCCACCTTACATTTCAGCCTATGGGCCTGATTATCCACTCACACTCCAACTCCGCTGATTTCAATAGAATGACTCCTGATTTACACCAGCGTGAGAGGAGATGGGGTCATCTACCAAGGGCTGAGCAGTAAGCAGTCACTGTTGGACCAGATCCTCGGTTGGTGTAAGTTGGCACAGCTCCATTGATTTCAATTCCACAGTGTTTTTCAAACCGTGTATAGACATTAAACAGCAAACTAGTCTCAACCTTGAACTCTAGTGATGCTATTGTTCCAGTGTAATATGGTACATTATTGCTGAAATGCAGCTATCTCTGGGGTGGAGAGAAAAGCTCAGCACATACCAAGGAGGGAATGTTCTAACCAAAGGCACCAGGCAAATCCCTCCCCTTAAGAAAGTACCAGAAAGATACTTTAATAGTCAAGCATCACTAAAGAAGGTCCAAACACTTGGAGTTGGACTTCTCCCAAATTTCAGAGGTGTTAGGGCTCAGGGGTAATGATGTCAGTGGAGCTAGGCTGAAGATCTGGCACACTGGGTACATATTTATTAGTATAATGCCTGATTCTCAGGGCTGGGGAGGCTTGATCTAAGTTACGCAACTTCAGCTCCGTGAATAACGTAGCCGAAGTTGACGTCCTTAGATCTACTCCCCCATTGACTCCCGCATTGACTCCACCTGCTCCACACTCCCCCGTCGACTCCACCTGGTGGAGTACCGGAGTCGATAGGAGAACGCTCGGCGGTCGATTTATCGCGTCTAGACTAGACGCGATAAATCGACCCCCGCTGGATCAATCGCTGCCTGTCAATCCTGCAGGTAATGTAGACAATCCCTCAGGCAGGAATGTGCTGCAGTGTCTCAGACAAGGGCCCAACTCTCCTGGCAGCCTGTCTCTAACAGAGCCAGATGCTCCAAGGGAGATGCAAAATCTTGGACAAATATAGAATAAGCTAATACAGTTCATGCCTCATTCAGCTGCATGCTGCTAAGCCATCCCTCAGCTGCCTCGGAAGGAAGGGAAACAAGGCGAGCAAGGTAATATCTTTCATTAGACCAACTTCTGCTGGTGAAAGAAACAAGCTTCTGTGCTCACACGGTTTTCTGCAGGTCTGGGAAAGGTCCTCAGAGTGTCACAGCTAAATACAAGGTTGAACAGACTGTTTAGCATAAGGTGTTAATATGTTGTAAGAGACTATTTAAAGTGGAGTGGGCAGCTAACACCTCTGCAGTCACAGAACAGAGGAGAGTTGGTGGGTTATAGATTGTTGTAATGAGCTGTAAATCCAGTGTTATTATTAAGACAATGAGTTTAGTGTCTAACAAAGTTGTGATTTTAAGCTCCCAGGCTCATCTTCTGAAGGTGTTGTGCGGGTTTCCTTTGAGGATGAGGTTGGAGAGGTCAGTTATGGAGTGATCAATCTGTGAAAATCTTCACCCAGGGGTGTAGGTCTTTTATCCTTTGTCTGCGTGAGGTCATTAAGAGTGTGATGATTGTTTCATTTCACCCACAGAGTTGTTACTGGGGCATTTAGTGCACTGGATGAGGTATGCCACATGTTGTAATATGCATGTGTAGGACCCACAGATCCCCAAAGATCTGTTGTGGATTATCTTAACAGTGGAGATACGTCCACAGGTTTTGCATCGGTTGTTAGGGCAGCATCTGATGCTGCTTTAAGTTGATGAATCCTCACATGTGGGGAGCTTGCTTCTGATGATGAGCTTGCCAAGGTTGGGGCGTTGTTTGAGATCAGAAGAGGGAGTTCAGGAATGATTTCTTCAGGATGTGGTCCCCATCAAGTATCAGTTGTAGTTGTTTAATGATACCCTGGTGTGGAATGGTAGGGAACAATTTGCGGTGTGAGGTCAGAGGGCTTTTTTCTTCTTCTATACTGGAGCTGGTTCCCATGAGGTATTTGCGTGGCTTGTTCCATGATGCAATCTACTTGTCCGGCGGTGTGTGTTTGGTGAAGGTCATTTTAAGCGTGTTGAGGTATATATCTCGGACTTTCTCCTCGGAGCATATTTTGTGGTATCTGAGCTAGGGCCGGATAGCTGAACTTTTGTCTCCACCTCGCAAGTTTCTCAACTCTAAATATTTTGCAGGTGCTACAATGCACCCTGCAGTGTCCTAAGTAACCCCCTGACAACCCTAGTTGTTATAGTCCCTCTATAAGACATCCTGTAACACTGAGGGCTAGTCTTCACTGCAGTGGTTTGCACAAGTTAGTACACGTGAGTACTAGGCAAGCTGGAGTGAGAATAACCATATTGCAAAGCAACACCAGAACTGCACAGACTAATGGGATCAGCAGAGCGGTTGGATTTAGAAGCTGATGGATTGTTGTCACTTGAGTTGCTGCATTCCCCCTGACTTACCAGCTCCAGCATCAGCAGAACTGGAGTGTCAGCCCGCCCCCCTGGGGGGCTAGCTAGCTAGAGCTACAATGCAGGGCAGACAAGCCGTGAGAGCCTTCGACCTGTGGACGGCTCTGCAAGAGAACTGCACGCTAGGCTTGATTCTGATTTCATTGGTGTAATCAACAATAACTCCATTAAAGTCAAGTGGGCCAGATTCTCAGCTGGTGTAAAACAACCTGGCTCCATTGGCTTCCACAGGGCTATTGATAAGAAACAAAAAAGGATCTGGCCCCACAAAACCAGCGTGACACAGGGAGACCAGAATGGGGCTTATGATTCCATGTGAATAGTTTATTGTTCTCTCCATTTGCCACCTCCAGCTCTCCCTCATAGATTTCACCATGTGGCAGCATCTCACAAGGGACAAAGTTCACCCCCCAGGAGGACGAGAATGTGAGGCAGAGAGATCTACTGAGGATCCCTGCCTAATCTGTCAGAACAAAACGGGGCTAATCCAGGGAAGAGAGTAAACCACAAGTTATGCAAACCAAGGCTCCTGTGTGGCAAGGGAGGTAGCAAGGTAACAAGGCTTGTTCCGGAGTTGGGAGCATTTGGAGGCAAGACCCTGGTGTTGGTAAATAACAATACCACTTAGAATCTCATTCTGGATCAGCATGAGTTCCCATTAGGATTACTGGAGCAGGCAGCGCTTACTCCGTGCTTTTCACTTTGAATACTACGGGTGTTTGGAAAAAAGCAAACAAAGCCACAACCTTCACTGGAGAGCAAAACACCAACAAACACACCAATGCACCCTCAGAAGAGCAAGGACTGGAGGAAAGGAGCTAGACCGTCCAGCCGCAATCTGGAGCAGCTCATGGGTGCCTGATGCCTATTCAAATGTTTTGGGAGAAGCAAAATTTTTCTCTTCGGGGGACAAGAACGGGAAAGCGTTGCTGATGCCTTGGGGGAAATTTAATCAAATATTTTCTGACGGTTGGTTTTGCCAGAACGGGCCAAAGCCTGGGGGATACAATTTTTGAAAGCACCGAAGTGACATAGAAGGCCAAGGCCCATTTGCAAAAGTGATTTGGGCACTTAGGGAACCCAAGTCTCCATGGGAGAATTACGCTCCTATGGGCCACATTTTCGCAGGTATTTAGGTCCCAGCAGGTTAGGTGCCTAATTCCTGCTGATTTCAACCCTGAAACCAGGCATTGTCCCAACTATGTCATCTCTGGGGCCGGATCCTGCCTACTGGATTGGGCCGCCCACAAAACACAGACAGTGGTAGTTAACAGAGCACCGGGATTCAAATCGTCCCCCTGCCTGCTGGTGGTGTAGGGACTAGGTCTCCCGCCACCCAGATGAGTGCCCTGCCCCAGTGGGTGTCCCAAGCTGCCTTTCTCCCAATCTCTCCTACTGCAGCTGTTCCACTTTGTACAAAATAATTAGTCACTGGAGCTGGAACCTGACTTCCCAGCTGAGTGCCCAAACCACGGGGCTGAAGAGTCATTGTCACTCTCAGGCCCAGTGACTATGTAGGAGGGCTCACTGCTGTCAAGCACAGATGAAGGGAGGTGCCTAACTCACTTTGCAGGACAGAGTTTAGGCCACACCCCTCACCTAGACATTTCCTATTGGCTACTTTAGGCAGCTCCCTGCTCAGCATACTGGCTTTTGTGAATCTCAGTTTTAGGTACCTAACTCTCCCCATGGGTGCCTAACTTTGGGCGGTGGATTCCACTAGGTAGTAGGGTGCCTAACTTTGGGCGGTGGATTCCACGAGGTAGTAGGGCGCCTAACTTTGGGTGGTGGATTCCACGAGGTAGTAGGGCGCCTAACTTTGGGCGGTGGATTCCACGAGGTAGTAGAGTGCCTAAAAATTAGATGCTATAAAGCTGAGTCTAGGTCCCCTTTATGAATCTACTCTCAGTGCCTGGGGTCCAGATATTTAGAGGTATTTAGGCACCTAACTCCTACTGAAATCCCTTTAAAAATCTGGCCCTAAGTCACTTTTGAAAATGGGACTTATGCTTCTAAGTCGCTTAGGTGCTTTTGAATATTTGACCCTGGATTTAGAAGTGGTTGAAAAACGGTAATGTGTAATGCTGAAAATTTTCCAAATCACTTTCATTCTGCAAGTTTAAGGGGGATATTTAAGGGGGATATCCCAAATAGGATATTTTTGACACACATTCGCACAAACAAATTGAAAACACCGGGATCCAGCGTGTGCCGATACCACAGCCAAAGCGACAGCTGCAGAATCCTGCAGCTGAGTTCTGAATTGATCCACCACTGTGGCACAAGTGCTCTGGAGACAGACAGGTCCCTTGATGAATCAGACAAAGGACATTTTATTCTAGTTTCATAGATTCACAGATTTTAAGGCCCAGGGGAAACATTATACCATCCAGTCTGACTTCCTGTATATCGGAGGACATAAACTTTCACCCAGATATCTCTGTATTGAGCCCAAGAACTTGTGATTGGCTAAATTATCTCTGCCAGAAAGGCTCCCGTATGGATCTGAAGACCTCCAGAGGTGGAGAACCCATCACTTTCCTTGGTAGTTTGTTCCAGTGGTTAATCACCCTCCCTGTTAAAAATGTGTGCCTTATTTCTCGTTTGAATTTCTCAGGCTTTAACTACCAGCCACAGCCAAGCGCTTTTGTTCTGCCTTTCTCCACTAAATTAGAGAGCCCTTTAGTATCCAGTATTTTTTTCCCTGTGAAGGTACTTATACACTGCACCACTCAATCTTTTTGATAAACTAAACAGATTACGCTTTTTAAATCCCGCACAAAAGCATTTTCTCCAGCCTTTGAGTAATTTTTGTAGTTCTTTTCTGCACCCTCTTTTCCATCTGTGGTTTCTATGAGCTTTTGACAGTGAAACACACCAGGGGATAGCTGTGGCACCTTGGAGACTAACAAATTTATTTAAGTGTAAGCTCTCATGAGATACAGCTCACTTCGTTGGATGCATGCAGTGGAAAATACAGTGGGGAGATTTTATATACAGAGAGAACATGAAACAATGGGTGTTACTGTACACACTGTAATGAGAGTGATCAGGTAAGCTGAGCTATTACCAGCAGGAGAGAAAAAAAACCTTTTGTAGTGATAATCAAGGTGGGCCATTTCCAGCAGTTGACAAGAACGTGTGAGAATCAGTAGGGGGGGAAATAAACATGGGGAAATAGTTTACTTTGTGTAACGACACATCCGCTCCCAGTCTTTATTCAAGCCTAATGTAATGGTGTCCAGTTTGCAAATTAATTCCAATTCAGCAGTCTCTTGTAAGAACACTTGATAGAGATCTTGTACAACTACAGTACCCACCTGCTGAAGCGAAGAAACAGATTGACAGAGCCAGAAGAGTACCCAGAAGTTACCTACGACAGGACAGGCCCAACAAAGAAAATAACAGAACGCCACTAGCCATCACCTTCAGCCCCCAACTGAAACCTCTCCTGCACATCATCAAGGATCTACAACCTATCCTGAAGGATGACCCATCACTCTCACAGATCTTGGGAGACAGGCCAGTCCTTGCTTAAAGACAGCCCCCCCAACCTGAAGCAAATACTCACCAGCAACCACACACCACACAACAGAACCACTAACCCAGGAACCTATCCTTGCAACAAAGCCCGTTGCCAACTGTGTCCACATATCTATTCAGGGGACACCATCACAGGGCCTAATAAAATCAGCCACACTATCAGAGGCTCATTCACCTGCACATCTACCAATGTGATATATGCCATCATGTGCCAGCAATGCCCCTCTGCCATGTACATTGGCCAAACTGGACAGTCTCTACGTAAAAGAATAAATGGACACAAATCAGACGTCAAGAATTAGAACATTCAAAAACCAGTCAGAGAACACTTCAATCTCTCTGGTCACTCAATTACAAACCTAAAAGTGGCAATTCTTCAACAAAAAAAACTTCAGAAACAGACTCCAACGAGAGACTGCTGAATTGGAATTAATTTGCAAACTGGACACTATTAACTTGGGCTTGAATAAAGACTGGGAGTGGATGTGTCGTTACACAAAGTAAAACTATTTCCCCATGTTTATTTCCCCCCCTACTGATTCTCACACGTTCTTGTCAACTGCTGGAAATGGCCCACCTTGATTATCACTACAAAAGGTTTTTTTTCTCTCCTGCTGGTAATAGCTCAGCTTACCTATCACTCTCGTTACACTGTGTATGGTAACACCCATTGTTTCATATTCTCTGTGTATATAAAATTTCCCCACTGTATTTTCCACTGCATCCATCCGATGAAGTGAGCTGTAGCTCACGAGAGCTTATGCTCAAATAAATTTGTTCGTCTCTAAGGTGCCACAAGTCCTCCTTTTCTTTTTGCGGATACAGACTAACATGGCTGCTCCTCTGACACCGGGGATGAAAACTTTGCCGACTACTTCACAATCTATTTCATTTTCCGCTCCAAAGGCCTTTTTGCCTCCATCCCCCTACGCATCCCACTTTGTTTCAAATGTCTCTTGAAGCCAAATAGGACCTCGGAGCAGGAGTGCTGTTAGGCTTTGTGACTAGCTCAGACGAGTTTTTATTTTCAAGCCCCCAGCTGTTCTAATGCTTTAGACATTGCAGCTCATTAAGAAAAAGAAACCCTCTACATTTACTCCCTCTATATATTTACAACCCGCTTGCCTTTCCGAAAGCCTCTGTCCAACTGGCGTTATAACATCATAGACCCTTTATTGTTTTTAAGTGAGAGATAATAATTAAAGATTGGATTATGAGTTACCCCAGCACCACACAAAAAAAAAAGCCACAATGTTATTTTATTACACATCACAGAAATTAATTAGAAACAAGTTAATCTCTAATCTGGAACAATATGCAGGGTCTCTGGCCTTAATATAATATTCCCACACACTGACTAACAGTTTGCTTCTTTGAGAGATTCTCTGCAGCATTCCTGCAAAGAGGACTTCACAGAACTGTGCATAATCAACACTGCTTCAATTGGCAAGAGTTGTCAGTCATTCAGGCAGACAGCTCACAATTCACCTGCCACGAGTCCCTTTTAGACGTGCAATTAAGTATTTTTAAAGAGTTCTAAAATGGCACAAGTAGTACTTAATTTGTAATGAAAGAGGTGCCAGGCATCAAGCAATTCAGTTCCGGGACTCGAGCAAGTTTTTTACTTTCATAACTCATGCAACAAGCCCCGAGGTGCTGGGCCTATGAACTGCCAAGCCCCGAGGTGCTGGGCCTATGAACTGCCAAGCCCCGAGGTGCCGGGCCTATGAACTGCCAAGCCCCAAGGTGCCGGAGCTCAGCCCCGGTAAGCCCTGATACAAATTAAGCACTAGGCACAAGTGATTTTAAACCCAACATTTGTCCTATCAGCAAATTATCTAAAGCACTTTGATAGGATGGGGATGAACAGAGTATAAATCTTGGCATGGGAATCATAGGTCCCCAGATAGCTAAAGCCCAGTTTCAGTTGCATAGTTTGACCACCCTCTACTTTGTCAAAACTTAATTAACATGGATTTAGACTGTGCTCAAGCATGATGACTGAGATCCATGTAGATGGGGCCTCAATGCACTGTTGCTAGCTCTCAGATTTTACCATGAGCGTTGTGGGATTTGCTGGTTTTCTTGACGCTCCAGCTCCTGGAGTCTTGTGATTATGCAAGAAATCAACTTTCATTTCATTACAATCCAGTGGTCAGAGCACTAATCTAGAGTATGGGAGAATTGTATTCAAGCCCCTGGTGTACCACAGTCTTCCTGTGTGGGCAATTCACTTATCCTCTCTATGTCTCAGTTCCACATCTGTAAAATGAGCATAGTGGCACCGTTTTACCTCCCAGATTGTGTGAGGATGAATACATTAAAGACTGTGAGGTGCTCAGGTATTACAGTGATGGTGGACAGAGAAGAACCTAAGAAAGCTAGATCTCAGGACTGCAGAGGAAAGTTTGAAAATGTGACTTGAGTGACTAAGGGTTCAGAAGGCAAATAAAAATAATCCAGCTTCTATTTTTTTTTGAAAACTCTCATGATTTTTAAACCAATCTCAAGGGGTTTTTTGGGTGCAAGGGTGGCTGATGTTCGACTGCTTGGGGCTGTCAATACTGCTGATGCAAAGCAAACATCCAGAATTGCCTGTTTCACATACCATGTGCTTGTAACAGAAGGTGACATTTGCCAGGATGATCTGGGTATATCTCACTTATTTCCTTGCCATTGCGGGGGTCTCGGGCATTGGTGCATCTCGGTCCCTCCTATTCTCCGTGTGTGGTAGTCTAGTCTCTGGTGGACTGTGATGCTTTGTCTAATTTGGGTTGTTGGGTTTAGTGTGTGGGTGGTGGGGCGTATTGGTGGCCTGTGATATACAGGAAGTCAGACTAAATGGTTTGATAGTCCTGTCAGGCCTTAAACTCTATGACTCCATTCATATTACACAAAACTGGCTCGTTATTAAAGCAACGATCTACAGAGCTGCTACAACCTCAGCTTAGCAACCTAGCCATGTGCACACAGACTGACTTCCCGGTGCATCCTCCAAACTCGTCCATCCTGCAGCCAGCGCTTCTCCTTCCAAGTTCCACTCAGAGTGTTGCAACGCTTCTCCCAATCCCTTTGAAGATACAGGGTATGTTCTACCAGCCAGTTTAGAATGTAAGCTCTTTGGGGCAGGGGCTGCATTTTCATGGCATAGCACCTACTGCAATGGAACCCCAGTCCTGGCTGGGCCCTTTCATTGTTACTGTAATATAAACAATAAATGAGCAGCAATTTTTAACGTGTATTTTCCCCTAAAATCGTTCTTTGAAATGGTGGCAACATTTTAGCTGAAACTTTCCCAAAAAGTTCAGCCTGAGGCAGATAAACCCTCATGGAAAATTTAATCCCAACCGGCTTCAGTTTGGCAAAGTTATAAGTAACTGAAAACAGGGTCTTCAATGGAAACTATTGGACAACCTTATCTATGAACTGAACTGCCCGTAATAAACGTCTTTATACCACTATAATTGCATTCACAGTTGGGTGTGGCTGTATTGGCTTTCTGGCCTCCTGGATAGAACTGAACCAGGATTCAGGAGACCTGGATTCTGTTTGCTGGGTGACATGGGCAAGTCACTTCACTGTTCCATGACTCAGTTTCCCCCATCTGTAAAATGGGGGTAATGATACTGTAGCGGGGTGGCTACCCCACTCCTAAAATAGAAGGGGTTAAAAGCAGCCCTGGAGAGGGCTGTGGCTGGGGATGGCTGATTGGGGAAGCAGACGCAGCTGGGCCACACCCAATCAGGCCCCAGCTGGCCTGTATAAAAAGACTGTGAGCCAGAGGCCCAAGAGTCTCTCTCCAGGCCGGGCGAGAGCAGGGCCTGGCTGCCTGCTTGACAGGGTACTGAGGGTGGTGCCGTGCTGGGGAAGGAGCAGGCTGAGTGGGGGTGCTCCAGGCTGGCAACTCCCCAGGCTGTAGGGCCTAGTCCAAGGCCCATAGAGGTACTGGGAGGCAGAGGAAGGCAACAGGTCCGAACCCCCTTGCCTATGATGAGTGGCCTTTACACGGCAGTCTGCCCCAGGGAGCGGGGGCTTTGTGGTGACTGGCAGTAGCCCAGACTGAGGCAAGGTGGGGATAGTGGGTTGGGGGTTCCCCTGGGAGGGGGAGACCCAGAACTGTGGGGTACTGCCAGGGGCAGCACCCAGTGAAAGGGGCACTGGGGTCCTGGGAGGGACATGGGAGCCAGCAGCAAGGCAAGACACCAGCCTGAAGAGGGCGCTCCGGAGGCTGGAACGCTAATTCCCTGAGACGACCAGCAGGGAAGTCTGTGCTCCGTGACAGATACTGATCTCCCTTTTAAATCCCTACTGATGGAAAGTTCTATGTAAGACCTAGCATCATTATCAACTCTATTACATTATTAACATAATTATAGTAAGCAAGTAATTATAAATTGTATCAAAATGCATACACAGAAAAGAACTGAATTAAGGCTACCTTAATTCTGGCATTTCCTAACATCTGAGTGCTTAACTTTGTAACCTTAGCATTCTTTTAATGTAGTTCTGTTGGATGTAATAACAGCATGGCTTACTCCCTTTAAATCAGTTTAACTGCGTCCACGCTATGGGTTGTGCGCATTGGGTAGAAAATCACACTCCCAACCTCAACAGTTAAATCGGTACATGGCCTGTAGGTGGCCCAAGCCTCACTGTTCAGTTGTGTTTCACGTGCTTTGTCTTCCCCTCTGCACTTGCTGATCTTCAGCTTTCTCCTCAGGCAGAGCAGGGGCTGGGGAAGCTCCATATCCCAGGAGGCCCCTGCTGCTTGTCCTTCCTGTTTACTTTGAGCTACTGATGTTCATTTGAAGAGCAGCGCTTAGCATCGCGTCATTGCTTGTGCCTTGCACAAGAGAAAGTGGCTGATCTGTGATGTCTCCATTTCTCTTTCCCTCCCGGGGAAAGGGAACACTTGGCCTGTCCAGAGTCACTAGCTCATTACCCAGCAGGGAAGGCAGCATTTGAAAACAGGTGCCAAGCATTCAGACTAAGGGAAGGATCTTGGTGCTTTCATCTAAACACATAGGAGGTTTTTTTGTATGCCTGTTTTGCTTTGGCCTGTGTAGGATAACAGCTAGCGACAAGTCAAAGACAGGGAGCGGAGGTAAGAGGAATAAATGGCCAGGTCTCCATGAGGAACCTGGCTAATAATAGAGCTCTGGGCATCAGCGGGCAAACCGTTAAAGACAAGATGAAACACAACCTCCGATCCAGCTGGCCCTACATTTTTGAGGGGAACTTTAGAATGCAAATACGTATAGGGATCCACATTTCATGGCTGAGCCCTTGCTCCGCAATGCATTGAAATATGTCCTAAGCTTAGCTCCCCGTAACTCTGAAGGAGAAGGAGGGTTTGAAATCCTGCTCTGAATTATGTGGCTTGGGCCTTGCTATAGACACAATGTTCAAGGGTTCAACTCATGTGAGCACCCAAAAGCCTGAATGTGTCTCCAAAGGATCAAACCTCTATATTAAACAACCCTGGAAAGTGCTTCCCTTGAGATTCCTGGCACCTCCTGTTTCTAGGAGGACTGGAGACACATGAGAACAGCCGTTATCACAATATTTTAGGTCCTGATCCTAACCCACTGAAGTCAATGGAAGGATTGCCCATTGACTTTAACTGGCTTCAGGGCAGACCCTTGGCATTTTGGTTATTGCTCCCAGTAAAGGTTTGCTTTGTGACTGTTTCAACCTAAGTGAAGGTTCCAACTTCTACACTCTTGGAACTGGCTTATCCACCTAGGATAATTAGGAACATATTCATATATATACAATAACCTGGAGGAGGTAATGGATAGATACCACAGTGCCTTGACCTCAAAGTTAGCGATGTTGTAGAAATATCTAGCTTGAGCAGATGCCATGGTGCAAGAAAGAACGAACGAACGAACAGAAGCAGTGCGTTTTTTGGATGAGGCAAAGTATTTAGGTTAGTCAAGTCACAGGAGGCGTGAGAGAAATCCAGGAGGATCTGATAAAGTTAGGTACAACAATTGGGCAACAAGATGGAAGATGTTGTTCAGCATAGACAAGTGCAAGGTAATTTGTATTGGGAGGAACAATTAAACGACTCACGCACCCTGATGGTTTTTGAATTAATCATCGCCTCTCAGGAAAACATCCAGGCATCATTCTGGACAACTTGATGGACGCGTTTGCTCCATGCGTAGCAGCAATTAAGAAAAAGAACAAGTGAACTGGAAGCATTAAAATGTGGACAGAGGATCTAACAGAAAATACATAGTTCAGCTGTAGGGATCAGTGAGGTGGGCTCATTTTGAATACCGCTATGTTCACCTGTGGAACACATCCCCACATGATGTAACTGAGGCCAAGGACCTGGTTCTTCAGCTCTCTCAATACAGCACCCAAGAGGTAGGTCACATGCCCCTGTATGTTCCCTTGGTACACTGGGCTGCTGGGTGCGGGTGGGGGGTAGATTCAGCTCATAGCATCGGTTAGAACAGAAATAGAAAAGCACAGAACATTCTCAGCCAGCGCCTCAGACCAGCCCACTGCAGCTCTTCTGAGTCAATGGAGCAATGTCAACTTACAGCAGCAGACACCTCACACATTCTTTTCGAGGGCCTACCTTTGTGCTGACGGTCTGGCACTATATATATATGAATCGGTATTTAGAATCTGAAGGACACCCTCAGCCCAGCTGATCAGTTTAAGGATGCCTACATCACTGTGGTGGGGGTGTGCGCCTCACACTGGCCCTGCAAGAGCTGATGTAGGCTAGGTGGGCCCACTCAACCAATTAGGCTGCAAAAGGGGGAGGTGTAGAAAGCTGATTAGAAGGAAACTCACCTGTGAGGGAACAGGTGGGGCTTCTATAGGAAAGAGTCCAGGGGTGAGCGCCGTGAGTTTAGCTCTTCTCACCCCGGACTCCTTCCCACCGTTCTCCTTCTCCCTCACCTCAGGGAGTGGGACTGCACGCCTCCTCCCTACACTCCCTTCCCCACCTGTTCCTTCACAAGGGAGCTTCCTTCTAATTCACTTCACCACCTCCTTTTGCAACCTAATTGGCTGATTGGGCCCACTTGACCTAATTCAGCTGTGGCAGGGCCAGTGTAGGGAGCACACACCAACCACAATCACACTTCAGGTGTCAACTATGGTCACTTGACCTTCACAAAACAATAAACAGTGGCCATGTTTCTGCTTCATTTTGCATGCAGTGATGTTCGCATTCCCAGTGTGCTTGGTAGCTGAGAGCCACTCATTTCGCCTGTAGGTTATGTTCTGTTTCGCGCCAAGGAGGGGCTGAACAAACTAACTACACTTTGTATCTAGACAAGGCTAGAGCTGAAGGGCAATACTGAGAAGAACCCACCATCCTGTCAGGTTTCACTGGGATGCAGTAAATGGCACAGAGGAAAAAGGATGTGGTCTTGTGGTCAAGGCACAGGAATGGGAGTGGAGAGATCTGGATTCTGTGCCTGACTCATTGGGTGCCCATGGGCAAGTCACTTTAATTTCTCTTTGCCTCCGTTTCCCCCATCTGTCCGATGGGGGTGGTAATACGGTCCTCACAGGGGAGCAACTAGGCTAAATTCTTTAGTGTCTGTATAGCATATTGAAATCTGTAAATGGAAGGAGCTATCAAATTACAGAGAATTAAGCAGTTTCTGTCCATGATTCCCCAGTACTCCTGGTGCCTCTTCTTTGACATCAGTATCCCCCCTTTGCAGAGAGTGAGCAGGTATTCAGGGCCTTGTCTGTCAGTTTCCCCATGGAGGAGAAATCAGTAATGTGGAGTCTTCATATATGTAAGTGTAACTTGCTTTACTTACAAGCCGACTGCAGTCCTGGAATGAGGTGGTCAAACAGCATGCAGGGCAATTCCATCTGCCAGGAATCTGTACTCAACACGAATGGCCAGTTCCCAGGGAGCAGCTCTGTCCCAGGGAGCAGCAGGATTGATTCTAATCTCAGCCCCAGGCAGAGAGCAAGGCCTTCTGCTGCTCGCACAGCTCTCTCTCTCTTTCCACAAGCTGCCTCTACATCACAGCCTTGCATCACCCCACATGAACAGCCAGGTAGCATGTCTTCCCAAGAATCAAAACTCACTTGCACACCAAGAAAAAGAACTTGGAAGACCATGTGTAACAGTGACACTGGTGACACCTGCCATAGCAATCCACAAAAATAACTGGATGCTTTACTTCCAAATGGAGGAATCCCAAGATAGAGTGCGTATTTTTTGTTGAAAAGTATGTCACTTCCACCTTGATCTCAAAGTATATAGGTACCACCTGTGGTATTAGGGACTATGCCTTTAAGGGCTGAACTTTCCAGACACCAAATCTGGGTGGGGCACTGTGGCCCTTTTGTTGTTGTTATGCACAGCCAGCTGGAACTAAATACAATAAAGCAGAGCTCTTGTGAGCACCTTAAGCACTGTTTGATCACGTTATACTACTGACATTGACATTGGGCTGGTTCTCCTCCGCATCATGTAACTGCATCGAGTTCATTCATGTGTGCCCTGATTTACACACGAATGAGAGGTGAATCAAGCCCTTTAACTCTGGAAATGTTCAGCAGCTAGGGAGGGAAACTTTGATTTTCAAAGTGAAGCGTCTCCCCGCAAACTGGGTATAACAGATGGACCCCTCTACAGCAACTATGCCGTCACTCAAATACATGTCCATTTCCATTCAATTAAACCAGGCAGGAGTGGAAAATAGAAGTACTGTAGAATCCAATAAACAACACAAGTTGTTTACATCTTAGGAAGCCATTCTGTGTCCACTGGGCCTAGCAGCTACAGTGCGGAGCTACAGGCTAGAGCCTCAGCTGGTGTAAATCAGGGTATCCCACTGAAGCCAAGGGAGGCATGTGAATTTACACCATCTGGGGATCTCAGAGCTGTCTCTTCGAAGTGATCGATAGCATGAATCAAATTTACCAATATAGTCCAGATGATGAAGCCCTAAGGCTACCAAAATATTGACCAGGTAACAAAACATCAGGGAGCTACAGTTTTATAACTATAGCCTGCTTCTAAGTTGTAGCCCTCCATGGTGGAAGAATGCAATAATTAGTGCACTCTAATTCTGAATTTTAGACCTCCTAACGAATGTGTGTGAGTCTATAATTGCCTCTATACCCCAGGTGGAGGCAGCATTGATTTAGCCTTAGACAAATACTATGGGCTTGATCCCCTTCTCAGTTATACTGGAGTCAAACCAGATTGACTCCACTGACTTCGGTGGAGTTACACTGGATTAATGCCAGTTTAACTGAGGGCAAAACGCATTTGTTTGTTTCTACATCTCGTCCTGCATTTCTGGGCCTGATTCTCTTCTCATTGAGCCCAGAGGTCGCTGCAGCTCTGCACTTTATGTCATTGTCTACAGCAGAACAAAATGACTGTAAAATGGTATAGGATCCAAATGGTAACTTTTTGCACCCAGTTGGTAGTCCTTAGTTCTGGTGTACATGACTGCATAAGGTGCAGGACAATTGTAGATTTGGCCCACTTATGCCAGTAAGTCTTTTGACTGGTTATTCCTGATCTACATTAGTGTGAGAAGAGAATCAAGCCCCTTATCTTCATGTCTGCCTCTTCTGTCTTTCTGCTTGATTTTGTTTGCTTTGAGATCTACTAATGAACAAAGAGCTATATAAGAGTTCAGTATTATTAATCATTAGTATTGTTATTATTCCTGGCATCACATGTGCTGAGAAAGATGTCAGGCAAGATCCTCAGCTAGTGTAAATCAGTTTAGTTCCACTCTGAAGCTACCAATTTATACCACTCTGGACCTGACCAAAATTGAATTGGAGTATCTTCAACCATAGAATTTTACAATAATTATTCTAAGACAAAGGCATTTAGATAAGAGGTATAAAACTGAGTTGAATGTTACTGATTTCATTTCTTACTGGTTTTGGATGGTAGTTACAGATTGTTTTAGATCCATTCTTTAAGAGAAAAGAAAATACAGATAAAACCCAGATGAGGTGAGGTAAATGTAAAAAAAAAAATCACCACCACCACCACGAATTATATGCCAAACCTGAATGTTTTAAAACTGAGCTAAAGTCCACAACCCATCTTTAAGGCGTTTTGTCCGACAAGTGGCTAGCTAGCTGCTGTCACCAGCCCTTTTACTTTTCTTGCTATGAGCAATCAGGGATCTCACCTGAAGACAAGGGGTCATGCCCTCCCTGGGTAAATCAACACAGCTCCTTTGGAGTCAATGGGACACTGAAGTCAATGGAGCAATGCCAATTTACATCAGCTCAGCAGCTGGCCCACGTGCTGCTTCTACTATTGCACAGGTGCTGGGCCAGTCACCGCTTTGCACCTTGTATTGTCATTTACACCGCGGCAAAATGGGTGTAGAACGCTGCCACTGGGAAGCAACTGAAGGATTCTGATTTGAGACCAGCTTTGCTCAGCTGCAAGGGAGGAGACGCCCATTTTCCACCCAGGCCCCGCCCCTTTTCATCCCCTTGAGCGTCAGACAGCAAGCGTGCTGGAGATTTACCACCACATAGTGTAGACATCTCTAGCACTTACTGGCCTTTGCAGGCAGCCTCCAGACATGCTGGAGCAGGACAGTTTTACATACAGGGGCTCACTGGTTGGAAGCTCCACTTTACTGGGTGATGCCGTCTCCTGGAGATGAAAGCATCTTTCTCGAATCATTCGCGGATGCAGGAGACGGCTGCTTTTAATTAGGGGCAGAGGCGGCCGTTGGGAAGATTTGTATATATGCTAGATGACATTGTGTGTGTGTGTGTGTGTTACATATTTAATTAAAGAGATCTAATGAATGCTTCAAAGAGCCCCAGAGTCAGAAAAACCACTGCAGAGACTCATGCAAATGAGACTGGGCTTATTGCTTTCCTAGGGTGCCCTGGCTGAAACATGCAGAGAAGCAGCTGTGAGAGAACATCAGCAGCCCAACTTCACAGATTCAGAACTTGATGGGGACCTTTAAACAAAGAGCTTTCCCACCCCGCATAGTAAGAGGCATCGCCAGCCATGTCGCTGTAGCAGAGCCAGATAGTTTGGTTCCTTGGCTGGCACGTTTGACATGGGTGTACAAAACTTCCTCCCGCCCTGAAATCTCTGAGCCAGATTAAAACAGCCACATCTTCCCTGAGTATCTGGTCTGCGTGGCTTAATTCTAGCCCCACTTAGGAACAGGCAAGGAGGAAGGATGATCCAGTGGTTATGTAGATCTCAGTAGATCTGGCTTCAATGCCCTCTTCCTCCTAGTGAAGTTCAGCACCTAATATCTTTTTGAATCTGGGCCTCATCTCACCATCTGTAAAATGGGTCTGACAGCACCTCTCTGTGTGGCATGGGTGTTATGAGGATAAATGCATTAGAGACTGTGAGGCACTCCCTTAATGTCTAAAATAGATAGACACCAGACGGCTACACTCCCTGGAGGGTAGTCTGGTCACTTGGGTTTTTAAAATGTTTAAAACTCCTGTTAGCCAGATTTAATGCTTTTGAAGATTTATTACCATTTCATATTGATATTACTGCAGCACCCAGAGATCACAAAGAGGATGGGGGCCCCAGACTTCTAGGCGTTCTACATACAAACGAAGATCCCATCCTTGCCCCTCAGAGCGTGCAGTTAAAGTGTGTGAAATCAACAGACACATGGTCTGGAGTTTTCCCTTTATCCCCAGCACATGGCCAGCTTGACTTTGGGATAAAGGACTGTCCCACCATTGTCCCTGCTTTTCCAGCTTCCAGTGCTGGCTGTATTCAGGACACCTGGGTTCTCTTCCTGGTTTCCCTTCTGCTTCTGCTGGGCACTGCTGAAGCCAGACCCTTCCCCCTCATGTCCGGCTGGACAAACCAGAGCAAGGAGGGATGACATTTCAATGGAATTTCCATGCCTGTGGCATATTGATGCCCCAGCAAGTTTACCCACAGAACAAGATCACAGCTGGCAGTGACACAAACCGCTCTCATGCTGCCCAGAAAACCTGCTGCAGCCCTGACCCGAGAGATCAAGGTCTTCATTTTATCATCGGCCTCTGCCATGGCTGTCCTCAAAGCAGCCGAACGTGCTGGCAGCTGAAGTGAGGCAGATGCTTGCCCATGAGGAAGACGATCAAGGACCTTAGTAATTCACTTCACACCCACGCCGAGAAGCCATCTGACGGGAAGAAACTTCAGCAGCTACTCGACCTGCATCCAGGTTCCGATCATGGGTGAAAGGCTCCATGTCCCAGGCTTCTGGGGTACCCTGGGTGGGCACACTGGGGTTTGATAAGGATTAAAGCTGACTTCAGCCACACAAAATGCTTTGGCCTAGCCTTGTCAGTTATACCGCAGCACATGGACTGATTTCCCCTGTTAGCCAGAAAAGGGAGATTTGTCGCTTTCGCTTTGATGATGTTGAAATATTATAATATACAGTCCAACCCCTCGATTATAAACGAATTGGGGATTGAGGCGTTCCTACAATTGAACGTCTCAAAATGACGGTAAGCCTGGTGCATACATTGCAGCATGGTGCAGTGCATCACTTTGTTCTTCTCCTTCCGACCATGCTAAAGCGATTTCTACTGCACTGAGGTATCAGAATGTCGAGGGGTGATTCCCATTAACATCACTGTCCTGAGGGGAATTTTTTTTCCGTCTGGAAAAATGGGTTCTATAAGTTGTTATTCATAAGACTAGTATCAAGGTTCTGATTATTATATTATATTCTGCAAAGAGTCCTGTGGCACCTGATAGACGAACACCCAAGAAAGCTCATGCTCCAATACGTCTGCGAGCCTATCAGGTGCCACAGGACTCTTTGCCGCTTTTACAGTTCCTTAAAGATAGGGGCCAGGTTTGTACAAGGTGGGGCCCCAGAATCAGGGGGTGAAGCCTTCACTGGGGATGTAAAGGGCAGAGCCTTCTATATTTGGGGGCCAGGGAAGGTGACTCCCCCAGGTAGGAGGCAAAATTGAAAATAAGGGCACAAGGAAAAGTCTGGTCCATGCAGACTGGATAAAATTGACTCTAGCCCTGGAATGGATGGGTGAGTAAGCAACCCCTCTCCTGCCCAGGTTCTGGTGTAAAGTTGTATGGAGCCTGACTCCTTTAAAACAGCACCCACATTTCCCACCCACATCTCCAAGGGGTGCCCCATGCAGACAGGAGTGACCTCCTATTGCTTCCTAACCTCCCTCCTGCCCCGCCGCCTCCCAGACCAGTTCCCTGTTTGGGTGACAGAGCAGCAAGTACAGCAGTATGCTCTTCCCTGGGAGTATCCCCTGGGGCGCCCCACCCCGAGGAGCCAGCAGCCCTGCCCAGCCCTGTATTGGAATTCTCTCCCCAAGAGCACCATGTGTCTCCACTCCCACATCCCCAAGCTGGGCTCTGGCCATCCATCCCAAGGAAACCCCTCTGGGTGTCAATCTGAAAGGCACCCTAGGGTGCAAGTGTATGTGTGGGGGGTCCCAACATGAGGCTGGGGGAAAGGAGATGCAATGCAATACATGGGTGGAACAAATGGGGGGATAATACAGGGAAACTGGAGTCTGGATATGGGGTAAGGATGGGTTCCAGGACCTGCGGGGAGAGCAGGACAGAGGGGACAGATGGGGTGAGGTTCAGACCAGAGTGGGGGACAATGTGGTGGGCAGGACAAGGACATAGAGGGCAGATGGGGGGCTAGGAAAATAGGGGACAGGGAGCAGATCATAGGGGAGCATAACCTGGGGCAGATGGGGAGCAAGACACAATGGGGCAGGACCTTGGGAGGTAGGAGGTCTAGGGAAGGGGGCAAAGCCTGGGAGTAGATGGGGTGGAGAAGAGGGCAGACCGTGGGGGTCAGAGGAGGTGGGAGATAGATGTGGGGGGCAGGAACCCAGGTGGCAAATGGGATGAGATATAGGAAGAGTCCTTTCCTGTGTGGTGCAACTAACATGGGATTCTCAGAGGGCAAAGGTGTGTCTGTGCATTGAAAGGACTAGACTGAGGGAATCCCTAAAGGGGAACGGCCGGGTATGACAAAATGCTGGTCGAAGCTCTAAAAGGAAAATAAGCAAATATCAGAAAACTAAAGAAGCCACCTCGCTATGAGTCCCTAGCCAGAGCCTTCCCGCTCACAGACTCTCTCTGCAGCAAGATATGGAAAGCAGAGTCGAGCTGTACAACACAGAGCATCAGTGATCACAATCTGAAAAAAGAAAATGGAGACATAAAACCCAGTGGAAACACAGAGATGAATGAATGATTGTTCAGCTACGGTGGCAAAGGAGAGAGCGAGAAAACTAGAGACAGTTTCTGCTCCCTTGTTGAAAGCAGGGGATGGTGGGATTGATTTCCTCATGCTGTCTGTCACTCAGACTTTCCATGCAAATGGGAGCAAGTAAAATGCAGCCTATAACTCAGGGAGAAAGGAAAGACACAGTCAGGGGAACATCTCATTTCTGCACTGTGATGTCATCCTGCCAGCACAAAGCCCAGCACTGTGAGGTCAGCACAGTACCTGAGTCTGGCCGGCCTTTCCAGAACCAACTCAGCAGTTCAGCATAGTGGCTGGGTGCAGAGCCCCTTGGCCAAAGAGACACCCAGGGGCAAAACAGGGAGAGAGAGAAAAGGGAAATGAAACACTCTAAAGAAGAGATTTAACAGGGAACATAGGAGGAAAAGAAGAGGAACCCAGAGAAGTCTATGTGACCAGATCTGCAAGCTCCATGAATCCTGAGATTTTGGTAGGGCTGGAATTTTCTTTGAATTTCATCTGGAGGCCAGTAAAACAATAAAGGCTTATAAAGGAAACGGACAAGCATTGTGTCTGCTCTGGTTTTAAGGGTAAAGTGGGGCTTTGAGGATCTGAGGGAGTTTGGCAGGCAGGGAACACATCAGAGAGAGGATGGGCTTTAAGTGGGTCAAGAAGTTTGTCCAGGAGGGATTGGTGCAGAGGATTTCTGTTCTCTCAAGCTGGTTGAATCCAGATGATATTTGCCAAGTTCTTTTGATTTAACACACACAAAACATTACATTGGTTTTGGTTCAGACCTAACTGGGTGTTTGGTTCTCTTCTGGTTCAGTCCCCAAAGTGAAAAATCACTCAGCTGTAGCAAAATACAGGTTTTTTGGAGGCTTATCACTTGGTCAGATTTGAAAGGATTTTCACAGAGATGGTAAATGGCATATCCCTGACATCAGATCAGCCCCCACCCCTGCCAAATCTAAAGTCCCTGCTACAAACCACAGAGGTACTGGAACCTCTCAACTACATGGTTGTAAGAATGTTTTTAACGTGGGCAAAAGACATATTTTCCCCTAACCTTGCTCTCAATAAGAGCTGGGGCAGGTACCCTGCATGGGAAATTTCAGCCCAAATAGTTGAAGTTTGACAAATTACAAGCAACTAACAACAGGGTCTTGTAACTCGACATGCAACTGTGAGTCACTATCAGCGCCATCTTTATGTACCTTATGCTCAGAAAAGCTAAGTTAAAAGACCATTATTAATTTGCAAAGTCCATCACAGCAAAGCTAGTAAATGTCAGAATTAAGAATGTCTGTGCAATCTTAACTCGACTCCCTCATGCATATGCATTATAATTAGAGATGGGCAAAATTATTTGTACACATTTTTTGTTGAAAAATGCAGAGTGAGGTTGACCAAAACAATTGGCATATTTGGGTCTGTTTTGACCACTTGTTTTTGGTTGGGGGGAAAAAAACAAATTCAGAAACATCAGAACAGCTCTTTTCAACATTGCTGAGATGAAACATTTTGACTTTTCACCCCTGAGAGATGTTTCATTTCGGCATTTCACTCCATTTTATTTTCAAAACCATTTCAAAATAATTTCAACAGCTTGAACATGAAGCAAAACATTTTGGGTTGAACAAAACAGTTCATTGGCCCTGAAACAAAATATTTTTGAGTTTTGCAGTTTGCCAAAAATATTGAAATGTTTTTGTTTTGGGTCAACCCCAGCAATTTTTCTTTTGGATTTTTTTTGTTTTGGCATTCAAACCAAAAAATCAGTTGTCAGTACAGCTGTAATTATGATACAGTCTTTGATTACATTACTGGAGTCTCTGAGCACGTACCAGTCATGAGTTAATCAATGTGACTAATACCTGTCATGTACGGTTTTCTCTCTCTCTCAGTCTCCCCCTAGGGGGAGAGTTGTATGTGTGTGCAGTGGAGTGGTTTGTTTCAGTAGGGTTTGCTTTGGGTTTTTTAATATGCACACTACTCTGGTTTTATGTTTGAGAAGGCAGATCAGAGACATTCACCTTGACCTTGGAGAGGGAGGTGGGGAGGTCTGTGATGGCCTTTAGCTCCTGCAGGAATTCATTGCACAGACTTGGAAAATGCCTAACACGGTTTGCACACCTCCAAAACCAAATAACTCTAACCAGGTTTGCCAACTCCTGGTGGCTTCCACCCTCTCTGATCTCCCGACAAGAGGCGGATGGGTGGCAGAGAATTCCCCTTCACACCACACACAGCCCAGCAGTATATTTCACTTACATCCAGTAAAACACAGGCATCCAATTAAACCCATAATTCTATAAACCTGCCAGCAATCAAACACACTTCTGAAAATCAAGAAAGACAAGTGCTTCAAATCAATACGTGTAGGTAACATAGGATCTTTTGACACTGCATCTTTTGCTGCTGTGTCTGTTTTGTGCTTGAGATGGAAATAACAGATATTCCTTTTTCTTTACGTTTTTTTTTTCTTTTAACCTAACCACAGCAAGCCGACTCCTGAATGCTGAAGACTGATCAGTGTTGGCAGTGTAGGGGAGGGGAGTACGGAGAAGTTCAGCTCTATTGTAAAAATATATAGTTACAGCCTCTTAATTAGGCTGTGATGCCATCAGGTGTTGTTGCTAAGCAGAGTTTGACTGGGTCAGCAGTTGTATGGGAGCCTTCCCCTCCCCGCGCCCCCAGCACACACACAAACACACACACACACACACAGAGGAAAAACCAGAGTGGCATAATCATAGAATCATAGAATATCAGGGTTGGAAGGGACCTCAGGAGGTCATCTAGTCCCACCCCCTGCTCAAAGCAGGACCAACACCAACTAAATCATCCCAGCCAGGGCTTTGTAAAGCCTGACTTAAAAACCTCAAAGGAAGGAGATTCCACCACCTCCCTAGGTAACACATTCCAGTGTTTCACGACCCTCCTAGTGAAAAGGTTTTTCCTAATATCCAACCTAAACCTCCCCCACTGCAACTTGAGACCATTACTCCTCGTTCTGTCATCTGCCACCACTGAGAACAGTCTAGATCCATCCTCTTTGGAACCCCCTTTCAGGTAGTTGAAAGCAACTATCAAATCCCCCCTCATTCTTCTCTTCCGCAGACTAAACAATCCCAGTTCCCTCAGCCTCTCCTCATAAGTCATGTGTTCCAGTCCCCGAATCATTTTTGTTGCCCTCCGCTGGACTCTTTCCAATTTTTCCACATCCATCTTGTAGTGTGGGGCCCAAAACTGGACACAGTACTCCAGATGAGGCCTCACCAATGTCGAATAGAGGGGAACGATCACGTCCCTCGATCTGCTGGCAATGTCCCTACATATACATCCCAAAATGCCATTGGCCTTCTTGGCAACAAGGGCACACTGTTGACTCATATCCAGCTTCTCGTCCACTGTAACCCTAGGTCCTTTTCTGCAGAAGCTAGGTCCTTTTCTATATAAAGTATGTAATGGTACTGAACAGGGCCCATTACAACCATGGGCATCATTGTCCCTATTTTAAAATGGGGAAACTGAGGCACAGAAAAGGAACGTGACTTACCCAAGGTCATGCAGCAGGTCGGGTTATTTGACTCCCCATCAGGTGCCCTAATCACTGGACAACTCTAGTCCCTTGGCCCTCTTCCTTTTCAGCTGGTATTAAATTGATGCACCAGCAATGGGAGGGGAGCATTTTCAGGGCAGAACTAAACAAAAAATGAGACCTTCATTTATTACCTACAATCCTGCAGCACCTGGAGGCCCCAGCCAAGATCAGACCTGCCATTGTGCTAAGTTCTGCACAGACAGTACCTGTCCCCAAGAGCTTGCAATCTAAATAAACAGGACAGACAAATGGCAGGAGAGGAAGTGACTTGCTCCATATCGGGTCACCAGCAGAGCCGGGATAGAAGCCAGATGCTTGATTCCCAGTCCAGTGATGGTCCCTCTGCTGCTGCGTGGTTATGAAAGATTCATTGTCACTTTTCTTAAGAGTAATGGGGTTAGCCCTGGCCAGATATCTGACAAAGTGACTCCATTTTGCTGACTTAAATCCCCCTCACTGCCCTCCCTTGCAGCCGGATACAGCATTCACTTCCTGTCCTAAACTCTTCAGAAGAGGTGGCACAGGTGGTTAAAACGTGAAATGTTCCACCTCAGGGGTACACGCATGCCACTTGTGGATGAAATGACACATCATCAGGAGCTCTGACATATAATGCACTCATTCTGGGCCAGATCCTCCAGCTGAGAATCTTGTCCCCTGAATCTCTCTGCTCTGAAGGTTATTCAGAAATGAAGGTTTGGTATTTTGGCATTCAAAAGTTAGCTTTGCCAAGATTTCAGCATGTAAGGGTCCAGACTTGACTGATGACATCCACTTTGCATAGTAACGAGCTCCAGAAAGATCACATTTTAGGGTAGATTTTCTAGAATTGCATGATTTTAGAATAATAAATTGAATTAGCAGAATAAATTTTATATAGAATAGACCTGTTCCTTGCTTGGAAAACTCTACTGCTTCATAATACATTGGATGGGCCAAGACCACACAGAGCCATAGATACAATGTATATAATAAATAATAATAATAATTAATAAATACTTAGCTGTTGTATAGCACTTTTGGTAACTAGATCTCAGATGGTATGTGTCGGTGTACGGAATACGTGGCAAGGGGAATGGTATGAAGGTTATCGCCGCATTGTTATGGGGTGCTCCTATTCCCCACCAGTGGCTTTGCCATTCATGAGTCATGCAGGTCATCCCAAACGAGTTCCAGTGAAACCCTTAGACTCTACCACCCCATCGTGTATTCTGTACAGGCCTGACCCACAGCCCATTGAAGTCAATGAAAGAACTCCCATCCATGTCAGTTGGCTTAGTTCAGTCCTAAATGCCACAAACGCTGCAGGCAAAGTGGATGAGGTAATATCTTTCATTGGGCCAGCTTCTCATGGTGAAAGAGACAAGCTTTCAACTCCACCGAGCTCTTCTTCAGCTCCGTGGAGCTCGAAAACTTGCCTCTTTCACCAAAAGAAATTGGTCCAATAAAAAATGTTCCTTCCTCCACCTTGTCTCTGTCGTATCCTGGACCCAACACGGCTACAACAACATGGCAAAAAACAAATGCTACAGAAAAACTAGTTTAGGAATATTTAAGAGTGCTTAAAAAGATCTGTTGGGACTATTGTTTGTATCCTTCCACTTATACAGCCAGACACTTTCATTTCTGTGGGTCTAATTGTCCTGAGTTCATTGTGTGGGGCTGAGAAGTCATATCTTAAAGTAATTACATTTGTATGTACAAGAAATGTATTACTAATAATTACTGTATCTCACCCATCCTGAGCCCCGGATAATTCTGAGGCGGGAGGGTTGGAAATGCCACATTCTGGAACAGAAAAATATTTCTCAGAGAGGTTGATTTGTTTTCAGACAGAAGGTGTTTGAAGCTGTTCAGGGGAGCAGATCTCACATGATCTTTATGTAGATGCTGGTATAATGCCCATAGAGTGGCAGAGACTGGGCCATTGCGTTACAGCTGGTCAAATGTTTTCCAATGGAACATTTTACCATTGCAAAATGCCACTTCATTGAAAGCGAAACTTTCCATGGAAATGTATTGATTTTGACAAAATTTGGTTTGGGGAAAAGAAATCCAACTGAAGTGTTTTAATAGTGGAAAAGTTCAATACCAACATTTTCAGAATGAAACATTTTAATTGACTTGAAACTCATCTTTTTTTTTCTTTTTTTCTTTTCATTTTGTGGGAAATTTCTAAATTTTAGTAGAACAAAAAATGTTTGAAATCATGGAATCCCAGTTCCTACACAAGTCTAATTACAGCATTCTCTCTCTCTATAGATAGATAGATAGATAGATTTCTCTCAAAGGGCTCACTAAACCAGTAGCAATGTGGTTAATTAAATAAGCCGCTAGTTTTGGACTGTAGAAACTGGGTTCTAGTCTTAGATCTGAGCTGCTAATCACAAGCCACTCTCTGTTTTCTGTTTCAAAGCCTTGTCTATGTATAGCGTAAGCTCTTCACTAGGTATAGATACAGCACCTAGCACAATGAGGCCCCGACCTCAGTTGTGTCCTACAGATGCTACTTTAATACAAATAATATATAAATTGTTCCTTTGGTCTTGTGGCCAAGTGAAACCACTTTTCTAAACCTGTCTCTAAGAACTGGGTGTGATGGGAGGGAATCTCATATACCCCCAGCTGGGGATGACCAGTTTGGGCTAGGCACTTTAGCGCAGGATAAGCTGATAATAAGCACCCCCCCACACACAGGCTGTAAAAACTTGCATTACAGACAATCTTAATAAAGAGGATCTACTTCAGCTGATGCGTTTAATCTGTTTCAGACCCAGTGTTAAGGAAAGAGAGAAAAAAAATATTCTGTCATTAAAACAGGCCTGTTTCCCTTCCCAGCTAATAGGATTATCCAAAAATGTTTTACATCAAAATCCCAAAGCCAGTTATTGGTTTTCAGATGAGACCGAGTCTTTCTTGTCTGTTTTGTTTTATTTTGTTTCTTAATCTTTGCACTGGGCATTGAGTCAAGCAAACAATTAAAACCCTCTTTCTGAGTTATATAGGGCCCAACATCAGATACCAGCTCCAAGCCTGGCAGCTTTCTACTGGACAGCTCAGGTACAAAAGCATCATTTTGTCACTTGCAGGTCCCAGAGTTCAAGCCAATGTTCACAAGCGTTCCCTTAGGCACACAAATCCCATGGTGAGGAGGTACCTGGTATAAAAACCCACATAGGCTTTACTCTTGCACTCATCACCATACGACCTAAGCACTTCACAAAGGCAAATTAATTTACCCTCATAGCACCCAGGTGAAACAGGGAAGCGGCATTATGCCCATTATTCAGACAGGGAATTGAGGCACCAAGACTGATTTTATCCAAGGTCACCTAAGAAGCATGTGGGAAAGCTAGGATGAGACCCCTGATGGGAAAAAGGAGGCGACCCTAATTCTTTATATGGCATGGGTGTAACTGATACTGGAATGCTGCATCCAGTTCTAGTGTCCACATTTTGCAGGGATGTTGAAAAATTGGAGACAGTGCAGAAAACCCACAAAAAATGTATTCAAGGGCCGGAGAAAATGCTGTTCAGCAAGAGAGTTAAAGAGCTCGGTCTGTCTAGCTTATCAAAAAGAAGATTGAGAGGGGACTTGATTACAGTGTGTAAGTACCATCACGGGGAGGACATGCCAGCTACTAAAGGGCTGTAGCAAAGAAAGGTGTAGCAGGAACCAGTGACTGGGAGATGAAGGCAGACAAATTCAAATGAGAAATTAGGGACAATTTTGTAATAGTGCAGGTGATTAACCACTGGAACCAACTACCAAGAAAAGTGGTGGATTCTTCATCTCTTGATGTCATCACATGGAGCCTGGATGCCTTTCTAGAAGAGATGCTTTAGCCAATCACCAGTCAGTGGGCCCGGTGCAAAGGTAATTGTTATTGTTATTTTTAGAGCACCTAGAAGCCCTGGTCATGCGTGAATTGTCATGGTTTGTGTTATACAATAGATCAGATGAGGTGATGAAATGATCCCTGCTGGCCTTAAAATCTGTGAGCGTAAGGATCACCTGACTCCCAGTCCAGTGCCTTAACCATAAGGCCATCTTTCCTAGGTACCCACTTGCAAGCTCAGACCTTGTCAATGTTCACCATCTCCTGTTGAGTTGAATACACTCCTGCCCAGAGGTGGTCTCAAGCCATCACTTGCTGATGTGGATCCCAACACCCCAAAGCTTGGGGAGGTGTTTTGATCTGGGTTTTTAGTTCCATCCCTTGGAAAAAAGAGAAGCCATTTGCAAAGCTCACTTCCAGATCTGGCTTTAGGTTTTGAATACACACACATACACCCAGAAACACACATAATAGATCCAGGCAGTTTGGGCTGGGCTTTTTGCTTCAGGTTCAGCCTTAGTTCTAACCCGCCACAGAAACAGAGCTGCTCCACGCCTCAGAGTGACCTTCTCAGGAGCACTTGTATCATACTGTGGCTTAGTGAGCACAAGCAAATGGCAAATAGGCAGTGGCAGAAGACACGGGCTTAGCACATAGGCTGACCATTCCGGGCATGGTGCTGAGCACTTCCTGAGAGTTCGCTCAGTGCCTTCAACTGCAGTCAGTGGGAATAGGAGTTTCCCATTTCCTACTTTCTCTCTTTCTCTCATTGCAGCCTGCAGATGGATCTGATCTGCACTGGAGATAATGATAGAAAATTACAGTGTAATAAGATAATGGGATTTATTTATAGAATTTTGCTTCCCCATCACGCCCACATGATATATGTATACACACACATACACAGAGGTTTTTATATATACATTTTATCGTAAGTGTCTGGGTTTATGGCGATGAAATGCAACCTGAGAGAGCCAGCAATGGTCCTGAAATAGTCAGATATCACATGGAATGACGCCGCGGCATTATATCACAAATAACAAATAATAATAATAAATATAATCATAGAAATGTAGGACTTGAAGGGACCACAAGAGGTCATTGAGTCCAGCTCGCTGTGCTGAGGCAGGACCAAGTAAACATAGACCTTCCCTGACAGGTATTTGTCCAACATGTTCTTATAAACCTCCAACAATGGGGATTCCACAGCCTCCCTAGGTAACCTGGTCCCTGCTTAACTGGAAAGCTTTTCCGAATAGCTAACCTAAATCTCCTTTGCTGTAAACTAAGCCGATTACTTCTTGTCCTATCCCTAGTGGACATGGAGAACAATTGATCACCGTCTTCTTGATAACAACTCTTGATGTATTTGAAGACTATCAGGCCCCCCTCAGTCTTCTCTTCTCTAGACTAACCAGGCCCACTTCTTTCAACCTTTCCTCATGTTTTCTCAATGTCTTAATAATAATATGCTTATATTAATTAATAGCGATTAATTTAAGCATATTTCCATGCTTCCTTTCATTCCTAAGGGTCCCAAGGCACTTTAAAATCTTAAGCTGATGTTCAAACTGCAGCCTATTTAGGTATGAGAACTGAAGTGAAACAGCTGATTAACAACTACACTGCAGCAGTTTTCGGGACCTGTATCTAGGTGAAGCAGCAGAAGGAATTTAGGGAGATGGAATGTAACTAGCTGTGATGGCGTGGGGTCAGGACAGGAGGGCCAGCACCCCAATTCTTATCAAGTTTTTCTCTTGAGGATTGTAGTTTTGATTGAGCAAATGATGCGTCCCTGGTACATTCCTTGGTTGGTTGTTTAGTCATCAGGGAGGGTTTTCTGAAAACCAATTCAACTAAACTAAAAAGAACGAATAAAATAAATAACATAAAACCGAACTATAAATAATTAACCACTGGGACAACCTACCGAGGGTCGTGGTGGGTTCTCCATCCCTTGCACTCTTTAAAACAAGGCTAGGTGTCTGTCTAGAAGAGATGCTGTAACTCAGACAGATGGTATGGGCTACATCCAGAAAGTACTGGGTGAGGTTCTGTGCTCCAGAGGAAGTCAGACAAGTCATATCCTAATGATCCCTTTTGGCCTTAACAGCTATGAATCTATGAAAGCGTATCTGAAGGCATGATGGAACACTGGCAACATGACCTTGGGTTAGACCTCGGGTTACACCTCAAAGCAGTCAGATACCATGGGAGGGTGCAAATGGCTTGGAAAACAAAGTAAATATGTAATAAATAGCTAGTCTCTTCCCTTTGTCCATTTAAGATTCATGTCTCCCAAGATGCCCATGAGACAGGAATCAACAATAACATCAAGAACAATACCCTAGCCATGCTCTCCCAGAGCAGCCTTTCTTCTACAGCTAGGTTCTTTATAAGTTCCTTGGAGCTGGGACTGTCTGTACAGTGGCTAGCATGTTGTCAGCCTAGTGAATGGAGCACCACACTGGGACTGAGGAGACCTGTGTTGTAGTCTCAGTTGTGCTACTGGCCAGCTGAGTGAGCTTGGGCAAGTGCCTTTGCCGCTTTGTGCCTCAGTTTCCCCATGTGTAAAATGGCGCTAATGATACTGACCTTTGCAAAGTGCCTTAAGGTCAACTGATGAAAATGGTTGTATAAGAGCTAGGTATTATATTAATTAACTGCAATAATCACAATGGACAGAGAGATCCCACTCTCTGATTAGAAGGAACTTCCAATAAGAAATCACATGCTGAAACGGCCATTTTATTTATTTGGTTGTTTGTTTTTGCAAAGCACAAGAGCAACTGAGCATGTGCAGTGACCCCCTGCTGGATTTTCTAGCTATTCACTCAGAAACAATAACCGTCACATGGTCTCATTTCAGCCAAAGGGGGCTGAAGGGAAAAAGTGCAAACAGGACTTGATCCAGCTCCCACGGATGCCTAGGACAGTCAAGGGAAAGATTTGCCATGTCCACCCCCTTTCCTGGATCCATTTTTGAGCTTTGCTTTGCTGAAATTTTTGTAATCAAGAAGCAAAACTCTTTTGTGTTTTCGTCTGTTGTTGGGGTTTTTATGGGGGGGGGAGCGACAAAATGAAATATGGTCTGCGTGGAAGTAGCATCCAATCAGAGAACAAAAGCGACACCATGAGATCACTAGTAGACATCAGCTGGGGAATTCCAAATAATTTGCCAGCTCTTTGGGGCAGGGACCATCTTTTTTGGTCTGGGTTTGTGCCGCATCTAACATAGTGGGGATCTGGTCCATGGCTGGGGCTCCTAGGTGATATTGCCATTAATTAATTAATTAATTAATAACAGATGAGATATTTACCATGCATCCAGCAGCCCAAGTTTGTTGCCATAAACTTTTCATCAAAGTACACAGACATTTGTAAAATTTGGGATCTGCTCTTATGCGGTGCCCAAACAGGAAAAAGGGCTGCATCGGTTGCTCCTGGCAACTAATTTGACCAGCTCCAGTTGCAGGGGCATCGCTATTGCTGGTGAGGTGATCTAGCACTTGCCTGAGCAGCGTGGTGCGTGCTGGACACCTCCCCTGGGTGCTGGGGTGAGTGAATCCATCCTCAGGGGCTCCAAAGCTACTCCACAGGGGCTGGCCCCATATGGGGGAGTGCTGGAGCACACACGGTGGGGATCCCTTGCCTTGCCCCTGTCCTCACCCTCCCCAGCACTGCCTCATTCATCATCAGAGAAACTCCCTGCAAAGCTGGACTCCGCCGCGCTATGAGCTTCCCCAGGTCTAGCCCCTTCTCACACAACAGAATCATAGTCCGCTGCAGAGCCAGGGTACATGCGCCAGTGTGGATACATGGGCTGGACTGCCCCCCTTAAATATCCTCACCTCGCTGGCACCCTCTGGAACTTTTACCAAATCCACGTACGAGTAAGCTGGTGGGACAGACACGCTGCAGTGCAGGTGAGCCCCCTGCCCAGTGCAATGGGCCCACCGCAGCACGGGTGTCATAAATATCAAGGGAAGGGTAAACCCCTTTAAAATCCCTCCTGGCCAGGGGAAAGCTCCTCTCACCTGTAAAGGGTTAAGAAGCTAAAGGTAACCTCGCTGGCACCTGACCAAAATGACCAACGAGGAGACAAGATACTTTCAAAAGCTGGGAGGAGGGAGAGAAACAAAGGGTCTGGGTCTGTCTATAGGCTGCTTTTGCTGGGGATAGACCAGGAATGGAGTCTTACAACTTTTAGTAAGTAATCTAGCTAGGTATGCGTTAGATTATGATTTCTTTAAATGGCTGAGAAAAGAACTGTGCTGAATAGAATGACTATCACTGTCTGAGTGTCTATTTTGTAACTTAAGGTTTTGCCTAGAGGGATTCTCTATGTTTTGAATCTAATTACCCTGTAAGGTATCTACCATCCTGATTTTTTCAGGGGCGATTCCTTTACTCCTATTTACTTCTATTTCTATTAACTCTTCTTTTAAGAAAACTGAATGCTTTTTCATTGTTCTCAGATCCAAGGGTTTGGGTCTGTGGTCACCTATGCAAATTGGTGAGGATTTTTACCAAACCTTTCCCAGGAAGTGGGGTGCAAGGGTTGGGAGGATTTTGGGGGGAAAGATGTGTCCAAACTGTGTTTCCCAGTAAACCCAGTTAGAGTTTGGTGGTGGCAGTGGTTATTCCAAGGACAAAGGATAAAATTAATTTATACCTTGGGGAAGTTTTAACCTAAGCTGGTAAAAGTAAGCTTAGGAGATTTTCATGCAGGTCCCCACATCTGTACCCTAGAGTTCAGAGTGGGGGAGGAACCTTGACAACGGGTGAATCCCCTGACCACTGGAATGGGCACACTGCAGCACAGGTGAGTCCTATGCCCGGCAGAACGGGCTCACGGCCGTGCAGGTATGCCCCCTGCCCAGTGGAATGGGCACACTGAAGTGCAGGTGAACCCAATGCTCAGCAGAACAGTCACACTGCAGTGTGGGCGGCTGGCAGGTCTGCTGCAGTTAGACTCTGCACATTATTGTTATTCCTAATTTCTGTGGCACTTCAAATACAGAAATTAGAACTCAAAGTGAGAACAAAATCAATCTGTTAATCAAACACAAAATGAAAAAACTCCAAATGCTCTGATAAGGAACAACCTGGCTTTGTGCCTTAATGAAGCCAGAGCTACTGGAATAGAACAGCATGCTGATTAAAGTGGTAGCAATGTTGTTAAATCTATGTCTCCATGAGATAGTGAAAGTTTCACCTCTCCTGATCCTACAGCTCCCTTAATAATAACCAGTATACAACCGACTCCGTGAGCTAGGAGTCACTTTATTCCAGGCCCAATACAGCACCAAGAGCAGATAGCAAATGCATTACACCTGGCAAGAGCACTTGAGACTGACTCTCTTACACCAATGTAATTCTGTGACATCGAGGTGTTACTCCGTTGTACACCGGAGCCAGCTGTGTTGCATGGCTACAAGGAGAAAACATGACCAAGGTTGCCCGTTGCTGAAATTTGACTCATTTTGACAGTCATTTGCAGCTGGGGCTGGGTTTTGCAAAAAAAAAACATGCACCAACAGGCCGAGCTCTTTTGAAGATGCAGCTGCTTATTTTGGTGCCTAACTGGGGGCAGAGCTCTTATGAAAGTCTGGCCCCAGTTGTAGGTTCCAAGCTCTTTTACAAATCCTTGACATAGTCATTTACCAGGACATTGCATCTGGCATTCACAATTACAGGTTCTGTTCCTAGCTTTGCTACTGACACTCTCGGTGACCATGGATGAATCACTACACTGTTCTCTGCCTCCATTTCCCCCATGTGAATTGGGTTAATGGCACTGCCCTACTTTCATAAGGCACTGTGAGATCTCTGATGCTGCAGGGGTCTTCTCAATCTATCATAGGGCCTTCTTCACCATCATCAGATGCTCTGTCCCCTGGCACTTCATTAAGATGTACTTGTACAACACCTAACATAATGGTGTCAAGAGGCCACTCTAGCTATATGCGAACTAGGCAGCTGTCTGGGGTGGCAGATTTGACCCGGACATCCCTCCATCTTGACAGGGGGGCAGCCAGGCCAAATTTGAGTGACACTGAAACTTTGTGCGCCTGTCCTATCATGACAGAGGGCAGTCAGGACAAATCTGCCACTCTAGGGCTAGGAGGACGGGGGTGGGGGGGCACCACTGAAGTTTTGCCTAGGGCAGCAGATTGTCTTGAGCAGCCTCTGATGGGGTCCTGTTGGTGGGGTTCCTAGGTGCTTTCACAATACAAATAAGCAAGAAGATGGATGTTTCACGGCAGAGTCCAGGCAGTTTCTCGTGAATAATACATCTTGACACCTCAGAAAGGAAGTGAGCGGGGACTCTGGGGTACCACACTAGCAGCCAGGACCCCTGTATTAAACACACCACCTCCAGCCATGGGAAAGGACACAAAGGCCTCTCTTTTGTCCTCTGAGCAGAGGTGCAATTATTCTCATACGGCGGCCATGCTTCTCCGTAGAGCAAGCTGTGCTCGGGGAGATCAAAGCCATCCGTGCTCACTTCTGATCAGGAAAGCGGAGCAAAGCTTCCTTTAAGGTGCAGCGAAATAAAGGGAGATCAAAAATAAAATAAAATCCAGTGAGGGTTTTAAGCTGGAGAAAGCTCCCCATTAAGGGGGGAGTCCTGAGCTGATTCCCCTTCAACAATACATCACCTATAATCACTTCCGTTCCATCACCTGTGCAGCCAGATCTCCTGCTTCCATATCTGCTGGGCAATGAGATACCTAATAGCTCCCCGTAGTGGAAGATCATTGCAGCCCCTGTGGCATATTGGCTGCTGATGCTCCCTTGTAGCGCAGTGTGGCCATAAGACTGTACAGCAACTGTAAAGCCATGTTTACACTACAGCGCGGAGGCTCAAGCGCAGGCCTGGAAACACTAAGGGTACGTCTCCACAGCAAAACAAATTAATCCCACGGCACCGAGTCTCAGAGCCCAGGTCACGTGGCTTGGGCTTGTGGGGCTAAAAATCAGAGTGCAGACACTGAGCGTAGGCTGGAATCCGAGCTCCGAAATCCTCCCCCCATCGCTGGGTTTCAGAGCCTAGACTCCAGCCCAAGCTCAAACATCTATGTGGCTATTTTTAGCCCTGTAGCCCGAGCCCTGCAAGCCTGAGTCAGTTGACCCGGTCTTTTGCTGCTGCAAGGTTTTTCGTTTGGGTTTTTTCACTTTGTTGGCATAGCCTGAGTCCACTAACCCAGGTCCCACAGCCCTGGGTTTACAATGCAGTGTAGACATAGCCTTAATCTACCTGGTAATTCAGCTCCATGTTTGCAAAATGAGGCTAATACTTAACAGGGGGTGAGGGAGAGAACCAATGCTATTCGTGAGCGTGAGGTGCTCCCATACCCCAGCAATGAGCTGCCCCTCCAGACAGAGAAATCCCATTGGTATCTCTGCAAAACTCCTGAAGTCAGATCGCTGGGAGCAGCGTCTGTTTATCTACAGCCTCCTTCATGCATTATTTTTCTTTCCATTCCCCCTCACACGCGCTGCGACCATTCAACTTATAAGCGATAATGAATTAATAGATAGGGTGTAAGCGCGTCTTCTCTCCGATTTCTATCCTCTGGTGAGGCTCACGTGGCCCGTGTATGCAGGGAAGGCCAGGTAGCTCTGCTGGCAAAGGCTCCTTCTCCCTTAGAATTTAGTTATGATCTATATTCAAATGACAGTTTAATGAGCTTTTTCCTATTTCCAGAAACCTTATCACATCATTAAAGCATAGAAATGAATAATACATCTACCAGCTGGATTAAGCTGAACTCCAGACCTGATGCATCTTCAAAAGGAGGAGAGAAGAGAAGGGGGAGTAGGGGAAAGAAAAACTGGATGAGCGAAGTAACGGAGGCTGGAGGGGAAAGGCTGGCACATTTGCTCTGGTTTCTAGCACACTCCAGGTCTGATTCTCAGTTACGCTCAGGGCCTTTTACACCTCTGAGGCAGCCTACGGAGTTGACCCCACAGGGAATAATCCCTGTGCGGGGGACCTCCCATCCAGGCACAGTGTTGGTATAAGACTCTATGCCTGCCCTGGATCCAGGCCCACAGGAAGGGGCATGTTGGGGACAGGGACTGGAAGGGAGGGGTCATGGCTGGAATGCACTGCCCTCTGACTGGTCTGTGGTTCCCAGAGGATGATGGGAAGCTAAGCACATATTAGAGAAGCCCTGAGGCTCCAGGGAGAACAAGGGCTAAAGACTCCTTGATTCCTCCCCAAGTGCAGGTATGGAGTAACTGAGAGTCAGACTCTCCATCTGGAACTACCGCAGTGTGTTCCCGTTTCTCTCTAGTGGCTGGCCCACGTGGAGGATAAAAGCCTTCTACTGCTGTTATCTAATGGAGTTACCCCTTTAGCTCAAGTGATAGTGGTTTGTGCGTCTGCACTGAAATCCCAGGTTTTGGACAGTACTGGCACCCTATGCTGGGCCAGGGAGGACCGTTAACTAGAGCTGGTCAGGAATATTCCATCAGAACGATTTTCCAGGGGAAAATATACTTTCCCACAAAATTGAAATTCTCTTATTTTGATGAGAATTTCTTAATTTCTATTGGGAAAATTGAAATGAAATATTCATTTTGGCCCAGTTTGACCTGAATTGGAATATTCTGGGTTTTGAACTGACCTGAAGTATTTTGTTTCTAATCCATTCAACACAACATTAAATTGCATTTTCCTATCATGGCGCATTTGCCTTGTGGGAGTTGTAGTTCTAGTCCCCATTCTCTTCTATGGGCCAAGCACCCAGGTGGACTACATCTCCCTTAAGCCAATATACTTGATTTCATGCCAACCGATGTGTGGTGCACCATGGGAGTCACCTGATTTAGTAAAAAAACAAGGAGTACTTGTGGCACCTTAGTGCCATTATTTAGTGCGCATTATGGGAAATGTAGTCTGGCCTGGGCGTCTGACCCATTGAGGAGAATAGGGGGCAGAAGGCTCCTATAGGGCAATGGGTCAATATAAGGAAAGGCAGTTTAAGGCTGAAATAACTTGAAACAACGTTTTAACAAACTAGAACAGAATATTTCGGCTTTGATTGAAAACGTTTTTGATCAAAAAAATGTTTTGACATTTCCAAATTGAAATTCTGGGGAAATTCAGTTCTGCAGCAAATTTGGAAATTTCAACTTTTTGTCCCATTTCGTGACAAACCCAAATTTCCCGCAGGAAGGAAATTCCAGTTTTCGCTCCGTTCTAGTCATAAGACAAGCACTTGCATCGGTGCACAGCACAGCCTGATCTTCCTCTGACCCTATTATCTGCATTATCAGCCACTTCTTTGTCCCTCCCCACTGTCAGTGTAAGAGCCCTCTGCTCTGCAGCTCTCGCCACCTTCTACAGCCTCCCTGTTCTCTCTCCACCTCTTCAATTTGCCGCCTCATTTCAAACCACCTCTGGAGACAGATATTTTCCTCTTTGGCATGTGCCTCTTCATTTCCCTCACTTCCTGGTCTGGTCTTTACTATTTATTGTTTGTATTGTCACAGCACCTAAGAGCTCTAATCATGGACCAGGACCCCACTGTGCTAGGTGCTGTACAAACACAGAACAAAAAAACACTCCCTGACCCACAGAGCTCACAACCTATGTGTAAGACAAGAGACAACAGATGTGGGAGCCCAAGTGAATAGTGAGACAGTACTGGCCAGCCCAATGGGCAGCAATCTCACCACACCAGCAGGCTAGCCATTGTCAGGTGTTTTGTAGGAATCCTGGATAAGGAAAGTTTTGAGGAGGGATGTGAAGGAGGATAATGAGGTAGCTTTGTGGATGTATCCAGTGAGCTCCTCCCAAACACAAGGGCCATGAAACTGGTGGGCAATGAAAGCTGGCAACATGGTCTGATGAGAGGCGAGAGTCAACAGCTTGGTAGGGAATGAGAGATTGGTGGGAATTAACCACGAAGGGCCTTGAAAATGAGGACAAGCAGCTCATGTTTGGGGCGATGGAGAAGAGGGCACCAGTGGAGGGATGCAAAGATAGGGGTGACATGGTCAAAGTGCCGGGCTAGGAAAATGATCTCTGCAGCAGCATTCAGAAGGGATACGAGCAGGACAAGGTTGCATTTGTGAAAGCCGGAGAGCAGGTGGTTGCACTAATTAAGACATGAGATGATGAGAGCTTGGGGGAATGTCGGGTGTAGTACTTAAAGTTCCCTGTAGCTGCATCGTTAAGTCTCTAAGGCATTTGGGGATACAATTGATATGTCAGATACTCATCAGAGCCAGGCTGGGTTGGGTTTGTAGAGGGGGGGCCTAGTGTACATAGCTCCCTGTTTTACATATACATGCTGCTCACATTTTCATGTCCGCCAAGCACTTCTCTCTTGCAAAACCGGAGATGCTGCCAAAATGAGCTCCTGCTATCAGGACTGTATAGGCTCATCCTGGTGCTCCCTGGACTTTGGCTGGAAGCTCCTCCCCCCCACTTAACCCTTTGGAAATTGACTGATTTTAAGGGCCTGTCTACAGATCGATCCAGCAGGAGTCGATTTATCGCGTCTAATGAAGACACGATAAATCGACCGCCGAGCACTCTCTCGTCGACTCCGGTACTCCACCGGAGCGAGGAGCGTAGGCAGGGTCGACGGGGGAGCAGCACCGGACGACCTACCGCAGTGAAGACACTGCGGTGAGTAGGTCTAAGTACTTCGACTTCAGCGACGCTATTTTCGTAGCTGAAGTTGCGTAACTTAAACCGACTTAGCTCGTGTGGGCCCCCCCCCCCCAGTGTAGACCAGGCCTAAGCTTTCAGGGGGGGTCTGGTGGGGGCACCAATCTGAGGAGTTACTGTTGCTTAGCAATTCTATAGCACTTTCCACTCAGTGATCCCAAAGAGTTTTATGAAGGTGGGTGAGTATTAATATTCTTGTTTTCAAATGGAGAAACTGAGGCACAGAGTTGGTGACTGAACTAGGAACAGAATCCAGTCATCCTGATTGTGGTTCATGCTCTGGTCCAGTTCCTTTTAAGCTGCTTGTATCCTTATTCTACTTAAGTCATAGAATCATAGAATATCAGGGTTGGAAGGGACCTCAGGAGATCATCCAGTCCAAGCCCCTGCTCAAAGCAGGACCAATCCCCAGTTTTTACCCCAATCCCCAAATGGCCCCCTCAAGGATTGAACTCACAACCCTGGGTTTAGCAGGCCAATGCTCAAACCACTGAGCTATCCCTCCCCCCATCCCTCATTCAGAGTCTCTGTCCTGGCATGTGTGCCTCAGCAGGGTGAGAAACTTGCAGTCCCTGCACCCCACCTTGAGGGATAATAAAAGGCTGAATTTCTGCCTGGGATGATTCTCTAAATGGCATCAACACCAACTGTGAACAAGCTGCTGTTTCAGGTCAGGTCTGAAGTGCATTAGCAGAGCTGGAAGGAGGGGGGATGCCAATGGAACAGTAGGGGGTGCTGTAGGTCAGAATTGAGGTACATTAGCAGAACTATGTATGGGAAGAGACCTTCTCGCCCAGTTGTTTTACTCAGTAATGGCCTTGCCCTGGGCATCTATACAGGGGTGGCCTGAAACGGGTTAACTGTCAGGTCTGGGAGTCTGATTTCTCTCCAGATTATTTGTCTGGGGGCGGGAGAAGGGGGGGGGGCAGTTTGTGTGGCCTGCAATCTGCACTGTACATTAAGGTCAGGCAATGTAAGGGACCTGTAACAATCAGATACTTCTTCCCTTGTTCATGCACTCTAACCCCTACCCTGATGAGATCTTTTGAGATTTCTATTATGTGCACTCAGTCCTGAAGTCTCTACAATTTTATGTCCTATCAGCTTCTTTCCCCGACTGTCCTCCTTCCATATATACTCACACAACACAGTAATAATTGTATCAAGTGACTGGGGCATAGATTGTCTCCAAACAGCTAGGCCCTGTGAGTGAACTCCAGAAACAAGCCCTTTCCTTTCCTGGCCATAGCGTCCCGGACACGCTGCTCCTCGATTTATCTGTGAACTCTGTGTGTTAATTAAAGCAGCCAGGTATCCCTTGCAACTGTTTCCCACCATCACCACCACTGGCCTGCAGTCTCTCCACTACTGCTTCTCATCCCTTCAGCACCCTGTCCCAGCCAGCGCCTACTCTGTGTTTCACCGGTGGACAGGAGAATGATGGGGAATTATTAGCAGCGCCCGTGTAATGACTCACGGCCAAACACGTGCAAGAGTCATGTTGAGAGGGGTTAGAACCCAAGACCACGGGCCTGTCTCAAAGCCCTTTAAAGCCAGAGTCCCATTGAGAGACTTGGGATCAGCCCCCAAAACACAAGCTGCTACCACTTGAAAGAGTCACTGACAGGTAGTTGTAGTCACTGGGGTCAGTGACTAGAGGGAGACATGTCGGAAGGCACTATCCATGCGGTTACCACCGCATCTGAGCACCTCATTCTTTAAGGTACTTAAACTCACAGCACCCCTGTGAGGTAGGGCAGCACTATTTCCCCCATTGTACAGATGTGGAACTGAGGCACAGATAGGTGAAGTGACCGACCTCGGATGTCTCTAGCAGAACTGGGAATTGAACCTTTCTCTCTTGAATCTCAGGTTAGTTCCTTAGCTACTGTAACAGCCTCCCACTAAACCAGCATGTCATATTACCATAGCACAGATTGACTTCAAGATTGGTGGGGAGTATTTCTCACAGTCTGACTTCTTAGATCAAGAAAAAGTCTAAGCCTGCCTCTGAAGTCAATGAGAGTTTTGCAAAACCAGTCCTAAGGTGCAGGGCTTGATTTGGATCCTGAGATCTTCCAGTGGAACGTGCTAGAGAAGTGCTATTAATTATTATATTAACCCTCACTTAACAAACAGGTAAACTGAGGCCCAGAGAAGTTTAGTAACTCAGCTAACATCTCTCAGCTAATGTATGGTAGAAGAGCACCTAGCAATCATGAGTCTCCCAGTCCCAGGCTTGCAATACTAGGCTTTGCCTAAAGACCTGGGCTAGTTATACAGCCCTCCTTGGTCCATATCTGCACTTTTCAGGCTGCTTCGGGAGACACGAGAGGGAAATCTGCCCCCCTCCCCCCAGTTTCTCTTACTAAGAATTTTTTCCTTCTTCGCTCAAATCCAGGGAAAGATGCTGCAGCACTTGGATTCAACAAGCAACCTTGGGAGAGGCACAATGCTAAACCAGAGCACAGCCCCAGCACCAGCTGTTGGGAGGGCTAATCTCTTCACCTGCTCAGCCAGAGGTTGAGCGACATGGCCAGGGGGAAAGAGGAGCAGCAAAGGGGAACAAAAATAAGGCACAAAGGAACAAAAACCAGTTGCCTGCCCCTTTCCCAAATCCTTCATCATTCATCTGGGGATAGGAGTGAGGAATTAACCAAGGAGGTCAGCGAGCACCTGGAAAGGGACCGTGCTTGGGGCTGGGACTGGGGACGTTCTTCGGGCTCAAGACAGGACCAGGAGAGAGGCCTCAGGGATGAGACACAGTGGGGAAGAGATCAGAACACTGAGCCCACTCCAAGTTACCTATGGTCAGCACTGGTGCCAGCCAGCCTACGGCTCCCAGCCCATCACACTGGCCCCCTCAAGTGTGTGTTCATGCTCTCTTCCTTTCCCCTGGAGTTCTCTTGTTATTTATCCTCTATATTCAGAGCTGGGCCCCCGTGGCCAGATCCTCAAATACCTTTGAGGCTGTGGGTCCTGGAATTTGCCTCTGGTTCATAGACTTCCTGATATCCCTCCCACTGGGGTGACGGTGTTTCAGTGTGTCTGGGCAGCTTGGGTGATAAATCAAACTTTGCCCAATCCAGCCAGCCTTCCTGCATTTTCACATGGGCATCGCTCCCTGGTCCTGCTCCCTAACCTTGTCTCTGGCCTGCTTCTGTTCCATTACTGTGTTCCACCTCAGCATGTAATCTCCATTGAGATGTCAAAGCCCATTTCCATGTGATCTAATCCCACCCGCTCTATGCCCTTCACCCCATCACTGTGGGGACCTTTTCTGCTGTTTACCCATAATCCAGACCTCACCCGAGCACTGGTGAATCACGCCCCCCCCCACACACACACCCATCATCAATCATCAGCATCTTCTTCCTAGGACGATTGGGAGGCAGTGTGGTCTAGTGGATAAAGCTGTGGAGACTAGAACACAGAACACCTGCATTTTATTCTGGACTTTGCCACTAGCCTTGGAGAGATCACAGAGTGCCTCAGTTTCCCCATCTTTGAAATGGAGCTAATGGTACTTGCTGACTTGGTAAAGCACCTGGAGACTGTTGTACGAAAAGAACCAGGTGTTACTGCTATATCTATCTATTAGTCCATCTAGATACGCATCTGGCCCTCATCACCATGGTGCTGGAGAAACTTCTTTTTCATTCTTCTCCATGTGCTGCTGCCCTGAATGTACAAGCAGAGACTTGACATTAGAGAACAGCTAAAGGCCAGTTTAATCAGAGAGAAGACTTAGAGATTTTTTTTTAAACCTAATCAATGGCATTTCCAGCCCTCCACATCCCAGAGCAGGGAAATAGGATCTGAGCCACTGAAATGGCTTCCCCTCAGCTCCCTTGGGCTCTGGATCAAGCCTGAAATGATTCTTTCATTTCATTCCCATGTTGCTAGCAGCAATCCGACATGTGTGAAGCACTGCGGTTTGTTTCTTTTTTTCCTGGTAAATACAGAGAGTCAGTCTTAGAAGGCAGCGAGCAAAGCTCAAAAGGATTTGTACGTTATGGCTGGAGCAGATAAATGTCCACAGGCTCAGTGGTTGTATTCAACACTTATCCCAATGTACTCACATTGCTTCAGGCAAAGAATTTGACTGGATATCTCCCCAGAACAGGCTCTGCCATGACATTTCCAAGGCTTCCTGGTTGCACAATTATAAATCAATCTATACACACATGTCAAGGTTCCTCCCCCACTCTGAACTCTAGGGTACAGATGTGGGGACCTGCATGAAAAACCTCCTAAGCTTATCTTTACCAGCTTAGGTCAAAACTTCCCCAAGGTACAAAATATTACCCCCGTTATCCTTAGACTGGCCGCTACCACCACCAAACTAATACTGGTTACTGGGGAAGAGCTGTTTGGACGCGTCCTTCCCCCCAAAATACTTCCCAAAACCTTGCACCCCACTTCCTGGACAAGGTTTGGTAAAAAGCCTCACCAATTTGTCTAGGTGACTACAGACCCAGACCCTTGGATCTTAAGAACAATGAACAATCCTCCCAACACTTGCACCCCCCCTTTCCTGGGAAATGTTGGATAAAAAGCCTCACCAATTTGCATAGGTGACCACAAACCCAAACCCTTGGATCTGAGAACAATGAAAAAGCATTCAGTGTTTTACAAGAAGACTTTTAATAAAAAATAGAAGTAAATAGAAATAAAGAAATTCCCCCTGTAAAATCAGGATGGTATATATCTTACAGGGTAATTAGATTCAAAAACATAGAGAACCCCTCTAGGCAAAACCTTAAGTTACAAAAAAGATACACAGACAGAAATAGTTATTCTATTCAGCACAATTCTTTTCTCAGCCATTTAAAGAAATCATAATCTAACACATACCTAGCTAGATTACTTACTAAAAGTTCTAAGACTCCATTCCTGTTCTGTCCCTGGTAAGCGCAGCATACAGACAGACACAGACCCTTTGTTTCTCTCCCTCCTCCCAGCTTTTGAAAGTATCTTGTCTCCTCATTGGTCATTTTGGTCAGGTGCCAGCGAGGTTACCTTTAGCTTCTTAACCCTTTACAGGTGAGAGGAGCTTTCCCCTGGCCAGGAGGGATTTCAAAGGGGTTTACCCTTCCCTTTATATTTATGACACGCCCCCCAAATCTCAGCTAGGGTGAAACACTGGCTGGGATTTCTTCCTGGAGCTCTAGGAAAACAGAGTTAATAAGACACCTGCATCTCTAAATATACTACCAAGTACATAAAGACTAACAATATTTTCCACATCTCAAGGACGATTTTAACCAGTTGATTCTGGGAAACTTTCACGGGAGAGTGCATCAGCCACTTTGTTAGAAGCTCCTGAGATGTGTTGGATGTCGAAATCAAAATCTTGGAGAGCTAAACTCCACCGAAGAAGTTTTTTGTTAGTTTCTTTGACGGTGTGAAGCCACTTTAGTGCAGCATGGTCGGTTTGCAGGTGGAAACGCCGTCCCCAAACATATGGGCGTAGCTTTTCCAGAGCGTAGACAATGGCATAACATTCTTTTTCAGTGACTGACCAGTTGCTTTCCCTCTCAGACAGTTTTTTGCTGAGAAACACTACAGGGTGGAATTCTTGATCAGGTCCTTTCTGCATTAAAACTGCTCCCACACCACGCTCGGATGCATCTGTGGTTACTAGGAACGGTTTGTCAAAGTCTGGGGCCCTTAGTACAGGGTCAGACATGAGTGTCGCTTTAAGCTTGTTAAAGGCCTTCTGACACTTTCCGGTCCACTGAACAGCATTTGGCTGTTTCTTTTTGGTTAGGTCTGTCAGTGGGGCAGCGATTTGGCTGTAGTGCGGTACAAATCGTCTGTAATAACCGGCCAAGCCTAAGAAGGATTGAACCTGTTTCTTTGACTTTGGGACAGGCCACTTTTGGATAGCATCCACTTTGGCCTGTAGGGGGCTGATAGTTCCTTGACCCACCTGGTGTCCAAGGTAAGTCACTCTGTTTAGGCCTATTTGACACTTCTTAGCCTTAACAGTTAGTCCTGCCTCCCTTATGCGCTCAAGGACTTTTTGTAGATGTTCCAGGTGGTCTGCCCAGGAATCCGAAAATATGGCCACATCGTCAAGGTAGGCGACTGCATATTCTCCTAATCCCGCTAGGAGACCATCTACAAGTCTTTGGAAAGTGGCGGGTGCATTTCGCAGCCCGAAAGGGAGTACATTAAATTCATACAGCCCGAGATGTGTGATGAAGGCTGACCTTTCCTTGGCAGATTCATCTAGCGGTACCTGCCAGTACCCCTTGGTTAAGTCCAAGGTAGAGATGAACTGGGCCCTTCCCAGTTTCTCTAATAGTTCATCTGTGCGTGGCATGGGATAGTTGTCTGGGCGAGTTACAGCATTTAGCTTACGGTAGTCCACGCAAAAACGTATTTCCCCATCTGGTTTGGGAACTAGAACCACTGGAGATGCCCGTGCACTTTCAGAGGGGCGGATTACACCCATCTGTAACATATCCTGGATCTCCCGTTCTATAGCAGTTTTAGCTTGAGGAGACACCCGGTAAGGTTGGACCCTAATTGGGTGAGCATTACCTGTGTCAATGGAGTGGTATGCCCGTTCAGTCAGTCCTGGGGTGGCTGAGAACGTTGGCGCGTAGCTAGTGCACAGCTCCTGGATCTGCTGTCGCTGCATACGCCCAAGGGTCATGGAGAGGTTCACCTCTTCCACACCACCAGCACATTTCCCTTCGTAGTAGACACCTTCAGGCCACTCAGCGTCGTCTCCTCCCTGGGCTGTAAACTGACAAACCTTTAATTCTCTGGAATAAAAGGGCTTTAGAGAATTAATATGATACACCTTAGGCTTTCGGTTGGAGGTGGGGAATGCTATGAGATAATTAACAGCTCCCAGGCGCTCCTGGACCACGAATGGCCCTTCCCACGATGCTTCCATTTTATGGGCCTGGAGCGCCTTTAAGACCATGACCTGGTCTCCTACTTTGAAGGAACGCTCTCTGGCATGTTTATCATACCAGGCTTTTTGCTCTTTTTGAGCATCCTGTAAGTTTTCTCTAGCAAGGGCTAAAGAGGTTCGGAGGGTGTTTTGTAGGTTGGTTACAAAGTCCAGAATGTTAGTTCCTGGAGAAGGTGTAAATCCCTCCCATTGCTGCTTCACCAACTGCAATGGCCCCTTAACCTCACGGCCATATACAAGTTCAAATGGGGAAAACCCTAAACTGGGATGTGGTACAGCTCTGTAGGCAAAGAGCAACTGCTGCAATACTAGGTCCCAATCATTGGAGTGCTCATTTACGAATTTACGTATCATGGCCCCCAAAGTTCCATTAAACTTCTCCACCATGCCATTTGTTTGATGATGGTAAGGAGTGGCAACCAAGTGATTTACCCCATGAGCTTCCCAAAGGTTTTTCATAGTTCCTGCCAGGAAATTAGTCCCTGCATCTGTGAGGATGTCGGAGGGCCAACCTACCCTGGCAAAAATGTCTGCTAGTGCCTGGCACACACTTTTAGCCCTGGTGTTGCTTAGAGCTACTGCTTCCGGCCATCGGGTGGCAAAATCCATGAAAGTCAGTATGTACTGCTTTCCTCTGGGTGTCTTTTTCGGAAAAGGACCCAGAATATCCACAGCTACTCGCTGAAATGGAACTTCAATGATGGGGAGTGGCTGGAGAGGAGCTTTGACCTGGTCTTGGGGTTTTCCCACTCTTTGGCACACCTCACAAGACTGGACATAGGTAGAAACATCCTTGCCCATTCCCTCCCAGTGGAATGACCCCCCCAAACGGTCTTTGGTCCTGTTCACCCCAGCATGGCCACTAGGGTGATCATGGGCTAAGCTCAAGAGCTTGGCCCGGTATTTAGTTGGAACTACCAACTGTCTCTGAGGATGCCAGTCTTCCTGGTGTCCCCCAGAAAGAGTTTCCTTGTATAAAAGTCCTCTTTCTACAACAAACCTGGATCGATTAGAAGAGCTGAGAGGCGGTGGGTTGCTCCGTGCCGCCGTCCAAGCTCTCTGGAGGCTTTCATCTGCTTCCTGTTCGGTCTGGAACTGTTCCCTTGATGCTGGAGACATCAGTTCCTCATGGGATTGTGGACCTAGGCTTGGTCCCTCTGGAAGCGATATAGGGGATGGAGCTGTTTCTGTTGACTGTGAACCGCTCTCCGCTGGTGCACTATGTTGGGATTCAGGCTCCGGCTGAGCCTCTTGTGTAGGGTTATCGGCTGCTGCCAGTTCAGGTTCGGTGGGGCCCTCTGGTGTTGAGGTTGCAAGTACTGGATTCAGTGCTGACACGGGGTCTGGTGTTGGTTGTTTGGCTGGTTCCGGTTCTGGGACTGGTTCCGTCTGGGTCTCCGGGACTGGATCCACTACTGCTGTTGCAGACATTGGCCTGGGGTCCAGGTCCATCACCTCTGACTGGGTCCTGATAGAAGTTTCCGGAACAGAGCTAGGCCTCACGGCTTGTTTAGCCTGGTTGCGGGTGACCATTCCCACCCTCTTGGCCTGCTTCACATGATTGGCCAAGTCTTCCCCCAACAGCATGGGGATGGGATAATCATCATAGACTGCAAAAGTCCACATTCCTGACCAGCCCTTGTACTGGACAGGCAACTTGGCTGTAGGCAAATTGAAAGAGTTGGACTTGAAGGGTTGAATCGTCACTTGGATCTCTGGGTTGATTAAATTGGGGTCCACTAAGGAAGCATGGATAGTTGACACTTGTGCTCCGGTGTCCCTCCACGCGGTGACCTTCTTCCCACCCACACTCACAGTTTCCCTCCGCTCCAAGGGTATCTGGGAGGTATCTGGGCCTGTGGACCTCTGGTGTGATTCCGGTGCAATGAACTGTAATCTGTTGGGGTTCTTGGGGCAGTTGGCCTTTACATGCCCCAGCTCGTTACACTTAAAACATCGTCCAGCTGACGGGTCACTGGGGCGAGGAGGGTTGCTGGAGAACGGGGTGGTGGGACGATAAGGCGTCTGGAGGGTTCTTTGGGAGGTAGGTGGGGCTTTGGGCGGCCCCCGGTAATAGGGTGTGGTCTGGGGTGGTCCCTTCTGGTCTCCGCTCCAACTGCGACCAGTTTTCTTCTTCTCTGCCACCTCCACCCATCTGGCTCCAATCTCTCCTGCCTCAATTACAGTTTTGGGTTTCCCATCTAGGATGTATCTTTCTATTTCCTCAGGAACACCCTCTAAGAATTGTTCCATTTGCATTAGGAAGGGCAAATTTACTGGAGATTCAACACTTGCTCCTGATATCCAGGCATCCCAATGTTTTACAATGTGGTAGGCATGTCGGGTAAATGACATGTCTGGTTTCCACCTTAGGGCTCTGAACCTCCGACGAGACTGCTCGGGTGTTATCCCCATTCTGACTCTCGCCTTGGATTTAAACAGTTCATACTTGTTCATGTGTTCTTTAGGCATTTCAGCTGCCACCTCAGCTAAGGGTCCACTGAGCTGCGGCCTCAGCTCTACCATGTATTGGTCAGTAGAGATGTTGTACCCAAGGCAGGCCCTTTCGAAGTTTTCTAAGAAGGCCTCAGTATCATCACCTGCCTTGTAGGTGGGGAACTTTCTGGGATGGGAAGTGGTACCTGGAGAAGGATTGCTAGGGTTTGTTGGTATATTCTGCTGGGCCGTTATCCTCTCCATCTCCTCCACATGCTTCCTCTCTTTTTCCTTCTCCTCCTCCTTCAGCCGCATGAGTTTTATCTGTCTTTCATGTTCCCTTTGTTTTTCCTCAGCCTGAAATTTGGCTAATTCCAGCTGTAGTCGAGCTGAGGATTTGGCCATTCTAACCTCTCTGTTTTTAACTAACTTTACACCCGAGGTTTAGAAATAAACAAACAAAACTTGGCTGTAAAATTTTGCTGTGCTGGAATAGAATACCTATTCTCTGATAGTGATTGTCAGCCTACAGAAAAAGACAATTCCCTTGTCTCTGCTCTGGGCCCAAATTAAAGCAAAAAACCTCCAACTACTTGGAAACCTGCTTACCCAGCCCAAAGAAGAAAAAAAATTTCTTTTCAAACCTGTGCTCCTTGTAAAACAAAAAAAAAATCAAAATCCTAAAAAAAAACCCTGCCACTTTTGTCTCCAGGCAAATGGGTAGAGCACACACCCCCTATTTACTTTTAGGAAGAAAAGAAAAAAAAAAAACCTCTGGGTTGGAAGACTGTGAATTTCCCTGCAGGAGTTAAGTACCCTGCCTCCAGGCAAAGAAAACCTGCAATTCACAAGATAATCCCCTTTTGTCTCTGCTTGGCCACAAAGCAGAGAGAAACCAAGCTGCTTTCAGTTTCAAAGCTGCTTCTGGACTTCCTAAAAATTCCTTTTTAAAATCTGTATTTCTAGTTCAAAAAATCTCAACTGGATCTCAAAATGATTTCAGGTTAATCCCACCACTGTGCCACCATGTCAAGGTTCCTCCCCCACTCTGAACTCTAGGGTACAGATGTGGGGACCTGCATGAAAAACCTCCTAAGCTTATCTTTACCAGCTTAGGTCAAAACTTCCCCAAGGTACAAAATATTACCCCCGTTATCCTTAGACTGGCCGCTACCACCACCAAACTAATACTGGTTACTGGGGAAGAGCTGTTTGGACGCGTCCTTCCCCCCAAAATACTTCCCAAAACCTTGCACCCCACTTCCTGGACAAGGTTTGGTAAAAAGCCTCACCAATTTGTCTAGGTGACTACAGACCCAGACCCTTGGATCTTAAGAGCAATGAACAATCCTCCCAACACTTGCACCCCCCCTTTCCTGGGAAATGTTGGATAAAAAGCCTCACCAATTTGCATAGGTGACCACAAACCCAAACCCTTGGATCTGAGAACAATGAAAAAGCATTCAGTGTTTTACAAGAAGACTTTTAATAAAAAATAGAAGTAAATAGAAATAAAGAAATTCCCCCTGTAAAATCAGGATGGTATATATCTTACAGGGTAATTAGATTCAAAAACATAGAGAACCCCTCTAGGCAAAACCTTAAGTTACAAAAAAGATACACAGACAGAAATAGTTATTCTATTCAGCACAATTCTTTTCTCAGCCATTTAAAGAAATCATAATCTAACACATACCTAGCTAGATTACTTACTAAAAGTTCTAAGACTCCATTCCTGTTCTGTCCCTGGTAAGCGCAGCATACAGACAGACACAGACCCTTTGTTTCTCTCCCTCCTCCCAGCTTTTGAAAGTATCTTGTCTCCTCATTGGTCATTTTGGTCAGGTGCCAGCGAGGTTACCTTTAGCTTCTTAACCCTTTACAGGTGAGAGGAGCTTTCCCCTGGCCAGGAGGGATTTCAAAGGGGTTTACCCTTCCCTTTATATTTATGACAACACACACTCACACACACTGGGCAGAAGCCCCTAGACGTAACACCCCACTGCAGAACAGAATTCCCAAGCTCTCCCACCCCTCAGTCTGGTAGGTGGAGAATGGTAAGGTGTTGAGGGCTCTGTGAGCCACACTTTAACTGTAAACTAGCTGCATGGCGCTCACGAGCCAAGGTTTGGCCACCCCACCCTGATATATAGGTGTGACATTCTATACCGGGGGGGAGTGTCCTGTAACCCCCATATTCCTTATTTTTTATATAATCGTGATCTTGCATAGAAAGCATGCCTTGTAAGGTATCAGGGGAAAGGTTATGATATAGGATATCATGGATATAGGTCAACAGGGAACTACAAGGAAGCGAGGTCAGCGGTCTCAGCACACCAGCAACTGTTGTCAAGTTTTCCATAGGCATCATGGCAAAGTTTTAAAGCAGGATGTGAAGAAGGATTGTGGAGCTTTGTGGATGTTTATGGCATAGGGTTGCCAACTTTCTACTTGCACAAAACCAAACACCTGTGCTCTGCCCCCTGCTCTGCCCCTCTTCTGAGGCCCCGCCCCCGTCACTTGCTCTCCCTACCCTCACTCACTCATTTTCACCAGGCTGGCTCAGGGGTTTGGGGCGTGGGAGGAGGGTGAGGTATCTGGCTGGGGGTACAGTTTCGGGGGTGGGGCCAGGGATGAGAGGTTTGGGGTCCAGGAGGGGTATGTTTGGGGTCCTGGGGTATGTTTCATCATCTCACCAGTAATCTCAGGGCCTAGGAATGTGGTTTCCTCTGTGAATATCTGCACGGGAGATGATGGCGGTGCTCAGTCTGCAAGTTTTTCAAAAGAGTCTGTAGAGGTCCAGTTAGTTTATGAAAGTCGAAGATGGCTAGACCCAAGGTCAGGGCTTATCCTTAACCCCTCCCTGCTGCAATCAGCTTGCCCCTCGTCTGGTGGGACCTTGTGGGGAGCAGCAGTCTGCAATCTGTCTTCCTCCCACTGGCTCTGTTGTGAGCGTCAGCTAACCCTGGGAAACACTAACCTCCCTCTGGTTGCTGCCCTTTCCTGTGACAAGCTCTCTGCAGGTATGCCCACTGAGTACTGGTTGAGCCCAGAGGAGCCCATTAGCCTTCTCATGTTTGGGAGGGTGTATCCCAGCATGTCAGCCCCCATGCAATCAATGGCAAAACTCCCACTGACTGCTGGGACCAGCATCCGTGAGTCTCTCTCCTCCTGCCTGCCCCTCTCTGGTCCATCCTTCTCATTCTCCCTTCCTGGTTCTCATTCTCTTTCTTTTTGTTCCATCCTGAAGCAACCTAGAGGAAAGAATGGAGTAACCAGCCCATTATTACCCCCTGGCTGTGTCCTGGCCACTTTCCACTACATCACTAAAGAGACCCTAAAGCTAGAGCAGCCAGCCTTGGTACAGGCAATCCCAGTGGCATCGAGCCAGAGTAGCTGCTCATAGCCATCCCTTTCCTTGCAGCCAGCAGAGAGGGCATGGCCAGGCTTCCTTGAGGCCTGCCAGGTCCTGGCTGGCACAACAGCTTTCCGGCTGCTCTCACTTAGCCAGTAGGGAACAGGATTGTGAAAACAAAAACATACCAAAAAAGTGGCTTAAAACAACATCTGCAACATACACTGGTGTGGAGCTGGGCTCCATTCCATTTCTTTTCCTAATGCAAGTGACTGGATATGAAAGAAAAGAAAGAAAGATCTCACTTATTAAAATTAAAGCTCATTTAAAATGGAAAAAAAGAGAGAGAGAGAGAGAGACCAAAACAAAATGTCTTTGGTTCAAGATAGGAAACAATCTCCCCAAGGGGAAAATAAGCAATTAATACTGGAAAGACTTCAGAGCAATGGTATCGAGGTCTTTTTGCTAATACGGCTTCTGCAGAAGCATGATTACGACCTCAGAGGAGCGATGATATGAACAATCAGAAGGATGCATCAGGCGTTTGCCGTGGCCTGGCTTGTGCAGACATAACTTGGAGGCACCTTCTATCTACCTACCCACCCCCACCCCGCCTTTTCTACCAGGCAAAAGCTCTATTCTAATTGCTATCTTAAATTAATTAGGATAGTGATCACATGGAATTCATTAATAAAAAAGGAGCCAAGAGCAAGGAAAAGAGAGACAGCAGAGGCATTGTTGGAACAATAGCAGGCCTGGCAAACAATGTACCCTTTGGCTGGCACGCATTGGCATTCCAGTCAAGGGCACTGTGGATGTGAAAGGGGCAAGATTCCCCTGTGCACTATAAGGGTTGGGATTTTTTATGAATAAATTGTGCTTGCCAAAATTGGCTGCTTTGTGTTTGTGGACATTGATTTTATTTTTCTCTGACTCTCTTTGATTGTTGTATTTTGGATGGTGCTTACTGATGTGAAAAGAGTCATCTAGTATTGCTGATAAATCTGGAGATAACTGCAGAGGTCAGGGAAGAAATAGGGGCAAGAGAAGAGAGGAGGAAAAAAGTTTCTCGCTGCTTCCCAATCCTGGTTCCATATTCCATCCCCAGACTGGGGGCAAAAATGAGTGGTGCAGAATGTGTAATTAGATGGATTTCCCCGTGGGGTATCAGGGGGATGACTTCACTGTATTTCCTCCTTGTTTTTTCTCAGTCATTTTAATTTGTGTTCTCTTTGAGGCTTCCTTTTTTTTCCCCCCTCCCGTCTTCTCTCGTGGCCTGTGTTCAGCTGAGCAATGGATGCCATTGCAAGAAAATGGGACTTTTCCTTGTCCAGCCCACTAAACACATCCAAGATCAAACGCGATGGGAGGAGATGGTTTCCTCAAGGTGAGGTAGGGAAGGGAAAAAACCTACTTCATAGAATCATAGAATATCAGGGTTGGAAGGGACCCCAGAAGGTCATCTAGTCCAATCCCCTGCTCAAAGCAGGACCAATTCCCAGTTAAATCATCCCAGCCAGGGCTTTGTCAAGCCTGACCTTAAAAACCTCTAAGGAAGGAGATTCTACCACCTCCCTAGGTAACACATTCCAGTGTTTTACCACCCTCTTAGTGAAAAAGTTTTTCCTAATATCCAATCTAAACCTCCCCCACTGCAACTTGAGACCATTACTCCTTGTTCTGTCATCTGCTACCATTGAGAACAGTCTAGAGCTATCCTCTTTGGAACCCCCTTTCAGGTAGTTGAAAGCAGCTATCAAATCCCCCCTCATTCTTCTCTTCTGCAGGCTAAACAATCCCAGCTCCCTCAGCCTCTCCTCATAACTCATGTGTTCCAGTCCCCTAATCATTTTTGTTGCCCTTCGCTGGACTCTCTCCAATTTATCCACATCCTTCTTGAAGTGTGGGGCCCAAAACTGGACACAGTACTCCAGATGAGGCCTCACCAATGTCGAATACTTCTCTTATCAGAGCTTTTCCATTTTTAATACTCTGCTGTATTCAAATCATGAGCCAAGTACAGAATCAGTTTTTTTTTTAAATGATGGTAGAAGCTGACTAGAGTCACCCCCCTTGGGAGCAGACAAAAATAATTGCTTAATAGCAGAGGTGGCCATTTAAGTAAAGGTTGAACAAAGTTGTATTGGGGAGAACTTCAGGGGATGTGCAAGACAGATAGGGTCTTCTGATGTAGAGACAGGGCTAAAAAAGGGGTGCAGTGGGTTTGGATTGTAGCAAACCCTTATCATGTAGGTTTGAGTTTTGCAAAATCAAAACTACAACCATTCCCCACCAGACACTGGGACTCGAGCTGTCCAAATAACTGATTTTTCAGTTCACTGGCAGTTCTGAAAAAAATTAACAAATAATTGTTTCGGGACAACCCAAAATTGTCCGCAAAGCAAAAAGTCAACAAAAAAACCCAGCCATTTCGGGTTGAAGGAAATGTTTTGTTTGACTCCAACCAAAAGTTTAGTTTTGATGTCAAGCATTTTAAACTTTTTAAAAAATAAAACGGAAAGAAACTTTGAAATGAAAAGTCATTTCGAATTGAAAAAAACCAAACCGCTTCATTCTGAAAATGTTAAAACAAAACATTTCAAATTTAGATTTTTTTTTTAAACAAGCAACTCAGTGAAATCAACACAAATTCAGGATAATTATTGGTGTTGTTGAATCTCCATTTTTTCACAGAAGAAGAGTGGTTGGGTCGTTGTGTCACCCAACCATCACTGGGTCCTGGGTACTCATGGAAACATACATCCTTCCCCCTTCCCGTGCTCTTGAGATGAATGGTGGTGAGATGAATGGTGGTCCCCGTGGTTAAGGGACTCAGAAGAAGGTAAATAAATTTGCCCAGCTCCAATTGGAATGTCGAAGTTTTCCAATGTCTGGCAGGGATTAGAAAGGTGTTCAGATAATGGTTTCAGACCTTGGCCCATCAAGAGATGGGCAAAACCAAGAAGATGGTTTTGGTTTTGCAACAACTCGTTGCTTGGTATTTTGTTTCTGGAAAGCTCAATACAGAGGGCCTGAGTCTTCTCTACAGCAGTGTCATGACATTAACGTCATGGATTTGCTGCTGATTTCCATCAGGTTTGTGAGAGGAGAATCAGGAAAGGTTTGGATCTATTTCCCATTACTATTGGGACCCCATGGTTCTGGGAAGCTAGAAAAATGATCCCTGCTTCAGGACAGGTTTTACATGATTTTTAGCTAAGCATTCTGGCGGAATGACTATTGCTTATATTTTGCATTGCTTGGCATGGACTGGGCCATTTCACTTTTGGAGGGATGAAATTGAGGCATCACGCTTTAACTAGGTCAAAATGGATTGAGACTGGAATAAGACATAAAGCCATGTTAATCGTTGGTTAATTATACCAAAGGGTCAGTGCTTTGGGTTTAGCTCCAAAGCTGGATTTAATCAAATAAACCTAGAAGATCTTCCAAAATTCAAATCCATTTGGGAAATAAAAATTTAAAAAAAGAGGACAGAAAGAGGTAGCTTGTGATAGGAATACACTAAAAAATACAGTCACTGCACTGCAGGGATAAAAGCCTGAAAAAGTCTTGTCCGTGTTAACAGAACATTATGGCGTTGATCTAGGATGCAACAGCAAGCCCTGCAGCCATATCTGAATGGGACCTCTATAGTTAATGATCTGCCCATTGCAAATTCACTTTAGAACTTGGTTGTGCAAAATTTGCTCCACTCCAATTATTAATAAAGTATTATTATTATTAATTATTATCTCAAAGTTCCTGTCCTGCTTCATCATTGGGTCATCATTCACTTCTGGCCAATAGCATGTGTACTGTGTAATGTTCTCCTAGAAACCCACATCCCTCCTCCATCCCATGCTCTTGAGAAGAAGGGTGGTCTAGTGGTTAAGGGACTCACTTGGGACTCAGAAGACTGCGCTTCAATTCCTTTCTCTGCCACTGACTCCTTGGGCAACTCACCTTTAGGCCCAGTTTAAATACCTTTTGAGGATCTGGACCTTTATCTACCTGGGCCACAGAGCCCCATCTGTGCAATGGGGCGAAGAGCAGTGCCCTGCCTCACTGAGCTAAATACATTAAAGAATGAGGTGATGGAGGCCATTGAAGTGCATTATGTAGCCCTCTCAAGAGATGGGTGGGGAAGACAGGTCCAAACGAAGAGCAGCTGGGATGCTCCATGCCTCTTCCTGGACCGGCAGCTGCCTTCCAGCACAGGTTCCATGGCAGGCACTCAGCAGTGGAGCGATTCCAATTTTGGCTGAAGCAATACGCTATCGGAGCCCTCCTCTGTCTTTTCTTTTTTTAAAATTTCAGGCTTTGACAAGCATTTAATGAGAAGAGGTTTCTGTGGCTAATTCTGACCGGAGTGGGATTGGACTTGTGATCCCCGCAGAGCAGAGAAAAGCCTTTGATACACACCATGCTACCGGTGTCTTAAGCTCCTTTAACTTTCCTTTAGGAAGGGCCTCTGCTCACAGGACTATTGAAAGGGGAGACAGGCAGGCAGCACAGGGCCAGTGTTTGTGGTGTCCGGGGGTCTGGTTTGAAGATTTCAGCACTTTGCTGTGTGAAGGCGGGGGTGTCATGTGGCAAGGGGGTAGACGGTGCCGAAAGAGCTGCTTTCTTTGAACACTCAACACGGCACCTTATTAGAATGAGGAAAACAGCTGCTCCAGCCAGCCCTGTGCTCCATGGTCGAGCTTCCCCTGCCCAGCTCTCCTGTCTGTTACAGATTTAAAGACACAGTGCCCAAATCCCATCTCCTCGGCTCCCCTCCCAGCCCCCCACATGTAAACAAAAATATTTAACAAAGTGAATTGGTAGATCTTCTCAAGTCATCAGCTTCACCATTTGTCCAAATCATCTTCTGCCTTTGAGAAGTCTTTTTGTCCCATCACTTTGCTTTCATTAGCCCCGATCTGGCTTGAATCAGTTTGGTTTCCACATATCTTTGCTGCTCCAGTTCCAGGCCTCACCACTACTGCAGACTCTGTGTCCATCTTAGCACTGAAGATGTAATTCCATGTGGCTGCCCAGATACAGAGGGAACCACAGTACAGGGAGCAAGGCTTTGGCAGGGGCTGCACAGAGTTGCCCTGATTAAATTCATCTGCATCCCAGTTTGGTTAGAAGCCAGAAACTCAGCAGGGGCTGGACAAAAGGTTTGCTGAGGTTGGCAATGAGACTTGGGTTTCCTGGTCCAGAGCGAACCTGAGGGGCTGGATCAGAGAATGCACCTAGGAGCCCCTGTTCTCGTGTCCACCTCTCAGGACTTTCCAACACTCTGTTCTCTTAGCGGGTGGGGTTCTAAAGCTCTTCTCATTCCCTATTCCCTGGGAGTGCCTAGAAAACTCCTCAGGCCCCAAAGCTTGTGGCCCGCCCAATAAGCTCCCCGCCCTCATCTCTCCTGGTCCATGAAAGCTGCTCCCAGCCCCTTTATCTCCCAGCCTGGCAAACGAGAAGTATTCTCCTCCACCACCCCCAGAGCTAATAATTACGACGGGACAATAGCACGGTTAGCAATATAATGGCCCTTCCCTTACGCTTCAGTTTCTACTGTGCACCCCACAGCGCATCCAGCAGCATTTCCATAAATAGCCCATTGTGTTCCCTCCGATTGCCATTTCATTAGTATCACCGCCAGTTCTGCGGTAGTAATAAGTAGGAAGCACGGTGTCTGCAAGTCAGGTTCTTTCAAGTGCTCGGATGCCTTTTCTTTTGTCTGTTCTTCTGAGAAAGAGGTTTCCAGATTCCTGCTCTGAAGGCTCAGGGCTATGGAAGGGTCAGCCACAGCTGTATCCGTACAGCTGTGCCGATGTATGCTTGTCAATGTAGGCATGGCCTAAAACTTAATCCGGCAAGACAAAGTCTTTGTTCAAGACAATTTTTCTCACCCACTTTCCAGCTTTTACCAACCAGGATGCATCACAGAGATCAAATCGCTCAATTCTTTTGTCTGCTAAGGTGAAGGAGAAAGATGGAGTCTCTCTGTTCCTTATATCCTCAAAGGGATGTCTTTGTCTCACAAGGCAGGAAGGCTTCCTGGGGTTTCAGACTCCTGTGTCTCCCTGGGGTCCAGGAACCATGATAATTCACTGGCTTTGGAGTTCAGGATCAGGAGAACTCCCTCTGGTTTAGCTCCAGGGCTTTGTTTGCTCCTAATATGTAAATGGAGGCAAACCCGCAGACCTGTTTATCACCTTTACTTACACTAGGCTATCTGCTCTGAAACACATTCTAGTGACATCACACAGAGGGAATTCATCACATCACATAGAACATTTACATCAGCATTTCACAAAGATATTTATACACTTTCAACTGATACGTCCCATGGCCCATTTGGCACCAATATCGTTGCAGTGGTGTGCAGGGTGTGAAGACAGAAGTGCCTAGGGTCACAGTTACTCAGACACTTTTGGAAATGTGACCCTGTGACAGGGTGCTCCACTCACAGCTAGTCCGGCGCCTCCTCCTGCCCATTCTGGGCATTAGTTCATCACATCGAAGCCCCTTCCCACAGTTGCACGTCATTGCTCTCTCTCCCTCTCTCTGGTCAGCAGCCCTTGTCTTGCTCCAGGAACTGCAATGTCCTCTTTGAGACAGCCCTCCACCCAGGTCACTCAGCATTCCCTCTTTCCAGGGTACAGCGCTTCAATTCTCTGTCAACTACTACAGTGATGCAGGCAGTCCTCCAGTTCACTGCCCCACCGGTGCCACTTCCCCAGTGGCAGAGAGGGGAACTCGGCCCTGCCCTCTACTCCAGGTTCCAGCCCAGGGACCCTACAACACACAGCCCAGCTCTGCTCAGTCCCCAACCTTGCTACCTACTCCCCCCTCTCTGGGGTTTGCCAGCCTCTCTGCTCCCTCCTCCCATGGATCAACTGTGGGCTACTTCTCTGTATAGCCTCCAAACACACCTCCCTGATCCCAGGGAGTGATTGCTCCCAGCTGAGCCTGCTTGCAATCAAGCCCTGCTCCCTGCCTCTTCCTCCAGGTAGAGCCTGTGGAGTTAACAGGCCTACCTGGCCACCTTAACACCTTCCAGTCCTGTGTGGGGTGGACATCCCATCGCAGACCCCACGTCTCCAATAAGCGGCCTTGACACCTACAGGAAAGGGCTGTTGGAGCAGAAGCACAGTGCTCTGAGCAAAGTTCAGGCACAATGCAGTTTTCGTGCAGCACTGTCTATCAGAGGATCCCAAGGCATTTTGCACACAAGAATTAATTCAGACTGGTGATAGTACTCAGGAGCCTAGAGTCTATTTCTGGCTCTGCCACTGATGGACCATGTGGCCTTGGCCGAGTCACTCCATCTGTCTGTGCATCTGTTTCTGTTCCCCCTAACCCCCCTACATTTTGTGTATTGGAACTCTAAGCTCTTTGCAGCAGGGACTGTCTCTTATAAAGTCTGTATGGCACTCAGCAGAACGAGGGAATGATTGTGGTTTGGGGCACCAGGTGCTACAGTATTAAAATGTATAGTAGCAATGACACAGCAAGGTAAAAACCCCGTATTCTGCACATCCGTTCCCCTGGCTGAATGTAGAAAGCATGTTCCTGGGTGCCATCACTGCTTTATCCTTTTAACAGGCCTGTTAGCTCATCAGGGATCCTCTTCCATCAGACCACCTCTCTTTCTGCCCTCTTTTTGTTCTGGTGTGCGTGCAGGAGGTGATGGTTGTTATTCCAGGGGGTCGGTTCCTTTAATAGGAATTCCTTTAAGGTGGCTGCAGTGAAATTAACAGTGAAACAGACCTAAACTTCAACCGGAGATGAGTTTCAGATGATGACAGGGATGGCTTCTTAACATATCAGAAGAGTTTGGTTTTTTTTAAAAAATATATCTGTCTTGGAAAAGGAGTGAATTTATTATCAGGGAGTTCAGAAAGATCCAACCATCAAACCGAGGAGATGGCCTCATTTCCTGAAAATAAAAAACACAGGTGGGCGAATAAAAGCTATTAACACCTCTTCCCTAATCTCAGACTCCCTTGGGGTTTAGATAAAGAGGACATGAACCACAGCATCTGCAGTACACATTAATTTCCACTGACCATCTCCCATAATGCAGAGGGGTCACTCAGCAGCCGGGACATTTATTTTATTTCATCTCTACATGGAACTTCTGAAAGGTTTCCCAGGAAGCTGAGTTTTGCCAAAAAAGTGGTGGTGGGGGGGAAAGGATAAAAAGAAAAAATCAAGCCAGAGTTTAATTTAATGATGGTGAAAGGATTAAGGATGAAAATAAAAGGACAGATCTAGAACTAGCCCATTAGGCCTTCGAGATATCAGTGACGAACAGGAATCTGTGCCTAGCTAGCTGGCAACATCCCCCCAAGGCAGCTAGCACAACAGACGTTGTACTGTGAGGTGCTGAGCCTCTCCTCATCCTTGTCTTTAGGGCTGGTCAAAAATTACAGCACATAAGAGGCTCCATGAAGATAAAAACAGATTTTGTTTTGCCTTTGGCGTTCACTTGGATGGAACTTGGATGGAGCAGGGTTATGATAGAGGTCTATAAAATCATGAGTGGTATAGAGAAAGTAAATAAGGAAGTGTTATTTACTCCTTCTCATAATACAAGAACAAGGGGACACCAAATGAAATTAATAGGTAGCAGGTTTAAAACAAACACAAGAAAGTATTTTTTCACGTAATGCACTGTCAACCTCTGGAACTCCTTGCTGGAGGGTGTTGTGAAGGCCAATACTAGAACGGGGTTCAAAAGTGGGCTAGATAAATTCATGGAAGATAGGTCCATCAATGGCTATTAGCCAGGATGGGCAGGAATGGTGTCCCTAGCCTCTGTTTGCCAGAAGCTGGGATTGGGTGACAGGGCATGGATCACTTGATGATAACCTGTCTATTCATTCCCTTTGGGGCACCTGCCATTTGCCACTGTCAAAGACAGGATACTGGGCTTGATGGACCTTTGTTCTGACCTAGTATGGCTGTTCTTATGAACTCTGCTCTGTGCAGAGGAACAGAACAAGGGCTGGGAGCCACTTGTCCATGATTGTCCATTATATAAAGGCCCCTTTGGGCCCCTCCCATGCTGCTTAAAGACCATAAAGCCAGAGGATCCAGACACTGGGGAATAACCTGGCTCAGGTGGAATTCCCGAACAGGTCTTCAGCATCAAACCTAGCAACCCAGCAGAGGGGGCTATGGAGAAAGAGGTGTGGCTGGAACCATAGTCAGGTTTGCATTAATTAGGAAAGCTCTTATTTACACTCCAGACAGGGCAGTCCTTATCTGGGCCCAGATTGAGGAGAGTGAAAGGGTGCCTTAAAGCCACATTCACCCCCACCTCCCCACACACACACAGAAACCCATTCAGCTTTTTCCTGCACCGAAAGGAACGGGGCAGAACAGGGAATAGGGCCCCTTGTATTTCATTTTAAGTTGGAATCCAGGAAGAAAAAGGCAAAACTCATCATGAAACCGCCCAAAGTCACTAAACTGTGTGCGTGGGATATGGATCTGTGAAGCCTCCTCCAGCCCAGAAGACCTGCCTTCTGATGAAGGGAAAACAACTCAGCCTCTGAAAGCCCATGAGTAACCACAGCCAGAAAAAAATCTGGTTTGCTTTAAAATGGGAAAGCGGAGTTAAAGCTCCAAAATGGAGTGGCCAAGAGATCAGGGTTCCCGGCTCAGTAATGCCCTTGCTGTATGAACCTGAGCAAGTCACCTCAATCCTGTACTACTCAGTTTCCCCTACCTGTAGAATGGGGATAACCATAGTTATCTCCCAGGGGTTTTGTAGGGTTAGCACCTGTAAAGTCCTTTGAGACCTTCGGTCGAGTGCAAACTGTTCTTATTTCAACACAAGGGTCTCCGGACCCACAAAGCCTCTAGTAAAACACAGCCAGTTTCATCCCCGCCTCTCGAGGAATGTTGCATCGTTTGGGGTTCAGCTGTTACCAGTGGAGGCTGCTATCTTGGGAACATAGGGAGACAAAACTGAGCTATGAAGGTTTCAGAGTAACAGCCGTGTTAGTCTGTATTCGCAAAAAGAAAAGGAGTACTTGTGGCACCTTAGAGACTAACCAATTTATTTGAGCATGAGCTTTCGTGAGCTACAGCTCACTTCATCGGATGCATACCGTGGAAACTGCAGCAGACTTTATATATACACAGAGAATATGAAACAATACCTCCTCCCACCCCACTGTCCTGCTGGTAATAGCTTATCTAAAGTGATCATCAGGTTGGGCCATTTCCAGCACAAATCCAGGTTTTCTCACCCTTCACCCCCCCACACAAATTCACTCTCCTGCTGGTGATAGCCCATCCAAAGTGACAACTCTCTACACAATGAGCATGATAATCAAGTTGGGCTATTTCCTGCACAAATCCAGGTTTTCTCACATCCCCCCCACCCCCATACACACACAAACTCACTCTCCTGCTGGTAATAGCTCATCCAAACTGACCACTCTCCAAGTTTAAATCCAAGTTAAACCAGAACATCTGGGGGAGGGGGGTAGGAAAAAACAAGAGGAAATAGGCTACCTTGCATAATGACTTAGCCACTCCCAGTCTCTATTTAAGCCTAAATTAATAGTATCCAATTTGCAAATGAATTCCAATTCAGCAGTTTCTCGCTGGAGTCTGGATTTGAAGTTTTTTTGTTTTAAGATAGCGACCTTCATGTCTGTGATTGCGTGACCAGAGAGATTGAAGTGTTCTCCGACTGGTTTATGAATGTTATAATTCTTGACATCTGATTTGTGTCCATTTATTCTTTTACGTAGAGACTGTCCAGTTTGACCAATATACATGGCAGAGGGGCATTGCTGGCACATGATGGCATATATCACATTGGTGGATGTGCAGGTATACGAGCCTCTGATAGTGTGGCTGATGTTATTAGGCCCTGTGATGGTGTCCCCTGAATAGATATGTGGGCACAATTGGCAACGGGCTTTGTTGCAAGGATAAGTTCCTGGGTTAGTGGTTCTGTTGTGTGGTATGTGGTTGTTGGTGAGTATTTGCTTCAGGTTGCGGGGCTGTCTGTAGGCAAGGACTGGCCTGTCTCCCAAGATTTGTGAGAGTGTTGGGTCATCCTTTAGGATAGGTTGTAGATCCTTAATAATGCGTTGGAGGGGTTTTAGTTGGGGGCTGAAGGTGACGGCTAGTGGCGTTCTGTTATTTTCTTTGTTAGGCCTGTCCTGTAGTAGGTAACTTCTGGGAACTCTTCTGGCTCTATCAATCTGTTTCTTTACTTCTGCAGGTGGGTATTGTAGTTGTAAGAAAGCTTGACAGAGATCTTGTAGGTGTTTGTCTCTGTCTGAGGGGTTGGAGCAAATGCGGTTGTATCGCAGAGCTTGGCTGTAGACGATGGATCGTGTGGTGTGGTCAGGGTGAAAGCTGGAGGCATGCAGGTAGGAATAGCGGTCAGTAGGTTTCCGGTATAGGGTGGTGTTTATGTGACCATTGTTTATTAGCACTGTAGTGTCCAGGAAGTGGATCTCTTGTGTGGACTGGACCAGGCTGAGGTTGGTGGTGGGATGGAAATTGTTGAAATCATGGTGGAATTCCTCAAGGGCTTCTTTTCCATGGGTCCAGATGATGAAGATGTCATCAATATAGCGCAAGTAGAGTAGGGGCTTTAGGGGACGAGAGCTGAGGAAGCGTTGTTCTAAATGGACAATGGAGAGTTACCCAGAGGGCAATTTTGAATTACATTGCGAGACGGATAGGAAATGAGTGAAGGTGACGGAGGATGGAGGAGGAGTGATGTGGCATCATTTCCTGGAGCGAGAGAGCAAAGCAATCTCTTAAAAAGATAAACACAAAGCTTGAGAGTCTGTGGCAGGTCAGGTTGGGGTGTATTAAATGTGGTGATGATTTTGTTTTCTCCCTGCAACACATTTCCTCCCTCCCTCCCCTTCTGCCCCCGTGCGCTTTCGTGAAAAAACACCACGCTTTAAATTGCACAATACGTCACGTCACTGTGGCCAAGACACTGTCACGACATGTAAGTGATGGGGCTGACACAGCCAGATGGGCTGCTCCACGGCTTCCAGGTAGATATTGCTTCCAAGGCTCCACCATCATCAATGAAGAAAAATAAAGGAGTGCAGATTGCGTCAGACAAGCGTGCGCATCACGCAGGCCATCACCATGATTGGCTGTCTCCGAGTAGCTGCTGAATGGGGTGTGGTGACTGTCCAGCTCTTAGCAGCCATAGGTAGCCCTTCAAGGACCATGTTGGGACACCTTAATGGGTTAGAAGTAGGGAAACTTGCACTCAGAGCTGGCTGGCAAATGTCTGTGTATGGGGGGGGGGGGATCCATGGAAAATTTCACCAACAATTAAATTTGTTTTATTTTTGTGGAGGTTTCCCCCAAACTGAAAATTTTCTACCAAAACTCAGAACAATTTTTGGCCACAAACTGCCGGAAACCAGAAGTTTTGACTTAAAACTGCTGAGGATTGAAATATTTTCAGTTTTCAACCAACATTTTTCAGTTTTCCAATCTCCCCCCCACTCCTACCCCCCAAAAAATCAAAGATTTTTGAGGAAAGCAGCAGCTTTCTATGAAAATGCTTATTTAGTTGAAAACCGCAATTTTCCTTCAGAAAAACGTTTGGCTGGAACATTGTTGTCTGCCCTCCTGACACTGCTGCTGTCCCTGTTCTGGGGATAATGAGAGGAGTTTAATCCCATGACTGTCAATCCAGCATGAAACTCAGCATGCTCCTTCCACTGAGGGACATGGCAACCTGTCCCGCTCCAAAGAATGAGAATGTTAAATCAGAGCAAAATACATTTAGCTTCATCCTACTTCTGTGAACCACTGGCAGCTGTTAATTTAACAGAGGAGCTCTTGGGGGAAGAGACCCTTGCCAGGGCCGCTGCTCCTGTACCCCAGACTACAGCAGTAGAAAAAGCACAACTTTAAGGAAGCTCCCACAGGCCAGCAGCCATTGTGGAGGACTGAGGAGAACTTTCAATGAGCTCCTTAGTTTAAACCTAGGACCAGGGCCCCACCAAAAAATTCTGACCTAGCCACATCCTTCATCCTCACCAGATGACACCAGCCAGTGTTTTGGCAGGTCGTGCTTATTGCAGTCCTAGGAGAGCGTCAGCCTCTGAGTCTGAGCTGATGGGTAGACAAGACACAACAGCAAGTGAGCATTTGTGGGGTCCTCTGGCATGACAGAACCTCCCGTCTTAGCAGGGCCCTTTCACTGCCTAAATATGACCCATACTCTGCCTTTCTCTAAGGCCTTTTATCCAAAGCTGTCAAAGCACTCCCTAATGTTAGTGAATTAAACCTTGAGATGCCCCTGTGCTATGGGGAGTACCCTCGCTGCAGTACCTACCCCACACTCCTCACCCTGGTGTGTTGTTATCTCCATTGGCCAAAAGGCAGAAATGAAGGCACAGAGAGGCCTCAATTTTCAGAAGCACTGAGCATCCACAGGCCCTTAGAGCTGGATTTTCAGAAGAAACTGGAGTCCAAAATGCTTGCTTGCAAGAGACTCTGGCCCCTGATTGAGGTCCCTAAATGGGGAGGGGAATGACCTTCAGGAAATCTATCCCCATGTGACTTACTCAGGGTGTCACAATGAGTTAGTGGCAGAGCCACAAAAAGAACCCAGGCATCCAGGTTTGCCAGCTCTAACCCTGCACCCCACAACTCTCAAAGCCTATCTTGGAGAGAAATTCTAGAAACACAGATGCTGTTAACTATTAAACAAACAAAAAGACCGAGCAGGGGAAAGCAAAAGCGCTGGTTTCTGAGGCAGGTCTCAGGAATAAGGGAGATAAATCCTGAGAGTTAAATCTACATGGGGAGAAGAAGACAAATACAGAAATCAAGATGAAAAGAAGATGAATTTGGGCTAGAGAGAGATGGGGGAGCTCTAAGATATAGGAGGTTTCTTTGAGGCAAATGTACAATTGGGAGAAATGAGATAACTACCTAAGAGAGATAAATCATAAGGAGAGAACATCCGAAAATTATTGGGAATAAAACCTTCCCTGTAAGTGAGACATCTGGAGGAAGACAAATCTGTTGTGACTAGCAAATCCAGATACCGTGACAAAGATAAAAGCCAGTGCAGAGAAGATGAATGCCCTGAATTACATTGACCGCTCTGGTTTGCCCGCGGGGGGCACATTTCCATTAATTTCCCTAAATGCTCCTGACCTCTTTGCTTTAGGATCATCTCCTGCCTTTTCATCTCTCTGGTGCCTGAGATGTCCTGCCAACAGGTAAGTGCCGCCTAGGGTGACCACATGTCCTGATTCTATAGGGACAGCCCCAATATTTGGGGCTTTGTCTTATATAGGTGCCTATTAACCCCCGTCCCGATTTTTCACAGTTGCTGTCTGGTCACCCTAGTGCCGCCGTCCCACCCCCAACAGGTCAAGACTCCTCTCCTGCCCCCACCTCCAAACAGGCAACAGCCCCTCCCGCACTTGCACTCCCCAACAGGTCGCGGCCCCGTCCCCTCAGGACTGATGAGAGGAATGGGGAAATGGGGGGGGCACAACTGTACTAGGGTCCTGAGGTCACAACGAGGTCTCTGTACTCTCTTTGTTCACCAGGGCTGGCTGGCGGGGAGAGGGCCGGCTAGATGCTGATGGGCATAAGGAATTCCACCAGGCTCTATCCCTCCCAGCTCCCCAGTCTCCTTTGCCTTGTTTTGTTCTCTCACACTCTGCGACGCCCTGCCAGCTCCCTGCCAGCTGGTTAGCTGCTTGGGTGCACGTCACCACACTCCCACCCCTGGATCCAGCGATGACTGATTTCTCTCTTTGCTTGCCCCATGTTTCCTGAGTGGCGTGTGGCTGCTCATCAGGAGCTGCTACTCATAGCCAAAGCCATCAAGACAAATGAACGCCCAGAAAACCCTCAACTCCTGCTGTTTTCAGAGGGGACTGAGAGCACGCAAGACTGGCACCTGGCAGGATTAGACCCGGTGATCATCTGCTTTTTTGTTTTTTCACTTTTCCCTGCCTCTCTCCCCCTCTCTGCTGATGGAAGGTGTTGTGTCTACCTGCCCTCAGCTGGAGGGAAACCCCTCGCAAGGCCCACCCACTGCAACCGCAATGGCCACCCTCTAGAGAGAAGAACAGGGCCAAAAGGGAGACAAGGTCAACTACAAAATGGCAAAGCAAAAATATAGTGCAGGGGGCAAGCTCAGAGGCCCAGCAGATGAATGCCAGTGGGATGGCCTCAAACGGAGGAACCCAGGCGGCACCCTGCTCTGGAAGATGTCAAGGGAGCCAGAGCGGCTGCTGCCCCGTGGAACTCTGCCCAGACGCATGACTGGACAAGGGCAGAGAAAACAGCCCCACAGCCAAGATAACCTCCCATGCAAAGGTGCTGGAGTCTCAGCCCTGGCTTGCTCTCTCTGTCCCCAGAACAAGCACACCTCTGTCAGAGGCAGGGCAAACTTCCCTCCTCTCCTGCACCATCCAACCAGTGCTAATCAGCTCCGACCTGGAGGCTCCACTCTAAGGGTGCGAGGGGAGTCCAGCATCCTGGGCTTAGTCAAGTCTGAGTGTCTCTGCTGATGCGGACACGCATTTGCTGTACATGGACCGAGATCACCGGCTCATTTTAGCTTCACACAGGCCATCAAACAGCAAGAATTTCCCTCACTACTGACACGGATCGGGTGATGAAAGACTCACACTGTCCCCCCGCCCTTTCTTTCTCCCTCATTAGTAGAGCTGGCCTAAAATATGCCGATGATTTTTCATTGATATTTTTAATATTTTTTTTTCAAATTTTCCCATGAAAATGGTTCAATTCTCTTCCTGAAACAACAGATACCAAACATTTTTTCAATTTCCCTGTTTTTCGTGATAAAAACAGAGCATTTCTACCCAAATGAATTTTTTTTCTGCCCAAAAAATTCATTTGGGCCAACAAGCAATTTTTTGGCAATGAAATATTTCAATGAAAACATTCCTAGCGGGTCTGTTGAGCTTTCTCCTCCTTTCCGGTTTTCTTTCCTGGCCTCCCTTGATCACCTCTTCCCGTCCTACCCAAGTCCCACTTTCTTGCTCCTTTTCTTATTTTCTCACATCTCTTCATTTTATTCCCTTGATCTTTTTCCCTCCCCTCCTCTTGGGCCCAATCTGCCTCACACTCGTGTCATCATTCACACCCATGCAAAGTACATGTGAAATGCTACCAGCAGTAGCATTGTGTATCCACTTTGAACAGGTGTAACGAACAACATAAGGTGCAGTGTACTGCGGAAGCACACCCATGAACTTCAGTTTCTGCCTTATTTTCTATGGCAGTTACTGCACCAGGCACCTCTAGGACCGTGCTTGGCCAACATGCCTTGGCAATATGAAAGATGTGGAAGTTAGCTGCATGGAAGATAGGGATGATCCATTGGGTTCCATCACTCACTCGCAATGCAAGGAATGAGTGAGGAATCATCCCCCCAGCACCTCCATCAACTGGAGATAAATCCCAACGCCTCAGAGATTCTGTAGCATGTGTGATTTATAAAACCACATTCCACACTTTGTATGGTTTAAGCTGCCAGGTCCACTCCCAGAACAATCTCTTTGTGCTTCCCTGCCTATGTTTCTCTCAAACTCTTGCTCAGCTGCTTCCTTCAGCTTGATCTCTACACCTGCTGCCCCTAACCAAGGGAAGTGGTAGAAGCCCCATTGTTAAACTGGGCTAAGCACTAGTAAATGAACAGTGGGGAGAGCAATCCTGCACTGACCAGGAGCTAGCAGGTCTTTCCAGTTCTCAGATTCCTAGAAGCTAGCTATCCCCTCTGCCCTTTTACTTTGAGCTTCATCCTAGCTTCTTAATTGGATGATAGGACAGATAAATAATAGCAACAATCCTGCACTAGGATCTCAGAGTGCCATAAAGACACAGGCCTGGTCTATCCCTGAAACTTAGGTCAAGCTAGCTACATCGCTTAGGGTGGTGAAAAATTTCACACCCTGTGCAACACAGATGGCCCTAACCCCTTGTGTAAGCACAGCTAGGTCAATGGAGCTGCCAACTCATGGAGAGGTGAGTTAACTTCATCAACAGAAAAACCCCTTCCATCAGTGTAGGAAACATCTACACTTGTTCTACACACTACAACAGCATAGATGTAGCATGGTAGCCACTGTAGTGTAGACACACCCTTGTATACTATACTACATGCAAAGAAATCTATCACCAGGCAATATATAAAGTAGTGCACATCCCTTAGAGTTGGGCGAAATGTAGGTTTGAAAACTAGGGCTCGTTGACTATTTTCCATCGCAACATTTTTTGGAGGGAGTATTAAGTTTTCAGCATAATGACAATTTTCTCAGAAAGTGTTTTTATTCTCAGAAATGTTCTGGTTTTCACTGGAAAACTAGAAACCCAAAAACAAAACAGTAATTTGACCCCCCAAAAATGATTTTTCAATACAGCTTGGCGAAATTTTTCACCCAAAACTTTTTTTTGCGGCGGGGGGGGGGGGGGGGGGTTGAGAGGATGCAGATTCTGCAACACCAAAACAGTGTGTGTGACTTTTGTCACTTTTGCCAAACTGTTCACTTTGAAAAAAATTACCAAAAAAAAGTTTAAATGTTTCAATTCAAAGAAACTTTTTGTTTAAAGATTTTCTTTAATTTTATTTATTTCAAAAATCCAAAATGTTAAAAAGTGCTTGAAAAATGAAACAAAATGTTTTATTCAACACAAAAAAAAATATTTTTTTTGCCTTTTCAATTTACCAAAAATTTTAGGTTTTTTTTTATTTTATTTTATTTTCAAAATTGCCAGTGATGAAAAAAATCAGTTTTTTGCCCAGCTCTAGCCTTGAAACCCATGATCAAAATCTTGCCTTACCAAAGCACTTTAATAGGACAAGCATGGTCTTTGAATTAAATCTGGTGCATGAGTGCCCACCAAACAGCCGATGCACACTCTGTCTTTGCTTTATATAAATGTACCGTGTCTACCTTTGCCCAGTGTTTACTGCTGTCCTGTCCATTCCCCTCTGTTCTGCTTTCTGATTTATGTATTTTGAAGTCCTCCTTGGGAGCTGATGTTATGACACATCCAGGCTTCAAAATAAACCTCTCTCTTGATACTCAGTTATTTTATTGGGTGCATCAAGCTTGAAAACAGCCTCATTCATCTTAAGAAATGTATTTTCCCATTTGCTGTATAAATACGTATATGTTTCCTTGCATTATTCACCACGGCACGGTGGATAGATGAGCAGTGACAACCACACCACGTTTTTATTTCCTAGTCTGTAATAGAAACGGCTCCAAGGACCTTTGGGGCAGGCGGTGCCTTGGCCTGGAGGAATTTTTGCTAACAAAAGGAAGACTAGGGCTTCCTGCTTTGCCTCATGTGGAACCCAGTAATGTGACACAAGTGGGACCGAAGGTTCAGTTCGAACTCAAGTGTTGTTGGGTTCTTGTTACGTGCAGCAGAAATTTTAAAAAAAAAAAAAAGATCAACAAGGCGAGGCAGAGGTGAGAAGGGGGAGGGGAATCCAGTGAAATAGCACATGGCAAGAAAAATAAATACAGAGGAATATGAAAAAAGGAGGTGAGGGAAGGGGGGGAGTGAAAATAAACAAAGGGAAAAATAAATACAGCATACATTCCCAGGCAAAAGCCTAGGTGGAAATGGAGTTAAGATTGAAAGGGCAGATCCGCAATGTAAGGGTAAACAACATTGTGGAGGGGTGGGGGGCTGTAATTATCCCCAAAACAAGAACTACAGACCCAGGAAATTCAGAGTTAAGGTGGAACTGAGGAGAAATACAAATACGTTGAGGTCTTGGAATACACAGTTAAGGCACCCAAACAACCTTAACTCTGCTCTGCAGTGATGCCAAATGCTAAAAAAAGAAAGAAGAAGAAAAATCAGGTTAATCAAATCTGAGACTTCGGACCCTAAAATGCCTTAATGCCAACCATATGGTTATTGCATGGTGTTATCGCAGGGCACAGTTAAGGTTATTTGGATGCAAGGCTGATCATTCTATGTATGCATTGGTCCGTCCAACTACCCCTCTCTGAGGCAAAGAACATATACACTCCTGCTTGCCTCTGCTGGGGCTACATCCCATAGTCTTGACTGATCACTCATCTGCTTTTTCTGGCCAGCTCCTAAAACAGTTGGGCTTTGTTAGGGCTGAAACAGCCTTCAAATGTCCCCAAGCCACTTCCTCTCACATTCACCCAGCTACACAGCACACTCTTTTAGGAGTCTAAGCTTCCAACAGGACAGCCCCTTCTGCCATGAATTCTGAAAGAAGACCACTTTTCCCTCAGTAGCATTTACAGAGCACTTTGGGTCTCCCATTCACATATGGACCACATCATCTCCTGCTGAGCTTCTAAGAGCAGCAAAGCCACAGTCCTGAAGTGCCCTGGGCTTTCCTTGCTATGCCTGTTACAACCATATATAGCTTTCTATTCTGTTCTTGTTCTCATGCCACCACAGTATCTGCACGCCTTCCAGTTGCATTAAGCAATGTGACTAATATGTATCTTGTGTTTGTTCTCTCATCCTCTCCCCAGGGGAAGAAATGAGTGCAGGGAAGTGCTTTGTTTTAGATTTATAAACCCACATGGCTCTACAGTTTTGTTAGAAAAGGCAAGTCAAAGAAATGCACTTGCTACTTGAAACGGAAGGTGGACATGTTTGTGATGGTCCGTAATTCCTTCAGTTGTTGGCCACAGTCTCAAACCCAGCCCCTAAGAAGTCTCCGTCCCCTGCACAAACGAGTGTCATCCTTATTATAGAAAGTCCCATTCTATGTTTCTTCATGTGACTCTTCTTATGACGCAAAGACATCTCATCTCAAACACCTGTAGGCACCGAACCTGCCAGCTCTATCACCCATGTTTCCCTACCATTGTAGGAACACCATTGTTCTATAAAGTTGGGATATTAGTCTCAGTGGCATCCACTTGTCATCCACAACCCTTGAGATGTTATTCCACACTCTTCCAGCAATCCCAGGTCTAGACTGGGTCTCACAATATTGCTATACCACTTAAGGATTTCTTTACAGTGAGAATCCTCCAGAGGGGAACTGAGCAAGATCCCCCAGTTTTTATGGTGATATGTCAAATGATCTTAAAAAACACTGAGCCAAATCCCCAGAGGGTGTAAGTCAACATTATTCCATTGGAGCTACTGGGCCAGCACCCCAGCTGGTGCAAATCAATATATCACCACTGAAGTCAATGGGCCAGATGCCCAGCTAATGGAAATTAGTGTAGTTCTATTGAACTCAATTGGGCTTTACTGCTTTACACTTGCTGAGGATCTGGTCCCTTATATTGAATGAATCCTGGCACAGGGTAGAAAAAAATCTTTCCTCCTCGTATCTATTTAGGGGTTTGTTTTATTGCATTAACAATCTTCTCCTACGGAAGCTTGCTGTGCTGTGATAGGACGCTGGATTATTAATCACCTTCCCTAATATCTTAGTAACAGGATTGAAAAATCAAATTATAGCTTCTTAGACACTTTATCTCACACTATATTAGGCTTGTACAGTCTGAGAGCTTCATTTACACCAAAAACACTTTCAGGTCACATATTGTAGAGTAGCTGCGGTTTGACAGGGCCTCTCCTATTTCTGTCAGTGTTTATCAAACATGTGGGACCGAGGTGGAGAAGGCACTGGGGAGCAGAGATTAGTGTTCATGATCCCATTTTCACTTTGCTTCTGCAACAACTGAAAGATGTGGAGCCAAATTTCAGCCTTTTTTAGGTACCCACAACTTCCCTAGGCTTCCAAGCTAGTCGTGTGGGGTAGTCGTAGGCAGTTTGGACTATTAAGATGAGAGACTTATTCTAAAAACTGGCATGGAGCACAGCTGGTCCAGGATTGGAGGAGTGCACACCTGCCTCTAAGCAGGTAGCGTACCTACCCTACACCTTACAGAAGATACACACAATGGGCAAAGTCCAAACTTACCCCCTTCCTGGGTTGGGAGTTCCTTTATTCTTAACCTGAACAACAAACATAATCTCAGCCTGTGTTTTCTCCCAAGCTTGGCTGTTTCAAGAGTTATTTACTTCAGGTCATCCTCTATCCCTGCCCCTAGCTCCCTGTGCCTCTGAAAAAAGAAAAGGAGTACTTATGGCACCTTAGAGACTAACCAATTTATTTGAGCATGAGCTTTCGTGAGCTACACCTCTGAGATACTTAAACCCTGGTTGGAGCAAATAGGTCACACCTGTTCTGGCTGCAAGGGTGAGCCAGCAGAATAGCTCTGCAGCTTTCTTCAGGGTGCCAGAAATCAGCATCAGGGTGAGTCAGCAAAGCAGCTCTGTCTCTTCATGCAGCCTCCTCAAACATTATAACCTGTTACAATCCCATTCTCTCCAGATAGACCAGCTTCCTTGTACCTAGAAATACTAATGACCACCCAGAGATGTAGATTTAACAATACTGAGTGCGTGCAGTAGGAACTGAGAGGTAACAAAGGGTCTGGATGTAATGCAGGTTACAGTAGATAAGAATCTGTAAAGCTTCTTATTATTATTGTTATTTTATTTTAATTTTACTTTTTTGAAGATTTCAGAGGCCGAGGAAGAAGGAAAGGAAGCGCAGGGACCTGGTGATAACGGGTGATGGACGTGACACCGTAGCCTAACTGAGAATACCAAGGATTTTAAAGCATCGAGAAATCAAACTGACAAGCGGGAACACAGGCTCAGAATAAGAAATGTCGGCATTCGGAGCTGCTGCGGGCCTGGAGAGCTTTTTCCTTTCCCCTCATGATGGATTAGGTGGATGCTGGGGATAGATAATGCTGAATTCCCTCTGTAATATGTTCTGGCTTGTCATATCCCCAAGGAGGCCTGAGGCCAATGAGAGAAGCACCCTGCATGCCACTTGCAGACATGACACTCCCAGAATGAGGGTGAGAGATGTAAAAGTGACACCCTGCTGTGGAGGTGAGAATCCAAATTCAGGGTTCTGTGCAGGAGGGGTTGGGGATTGGGTTGTGAGTGGCCCCACATTGCCAGCAGGGGGGCAACGGGTTTAGAATTGCTCTGCCTTCTGGTTCTCCTGCGGGAGAGGGAGACAGGACTGGCCTATGAGTTGCAGGGATATGCAGGGCCCTGAATCACTTATGTTCCAAGAGCACTGTGAGATCTCTCTTTCTCCTACTGTCATTGATGAGGAGAGCTCAGGCCTAGGGGCATAAGCAAAGGAGGAAATGGCTTCAGATGAAAGACCTGGGAGTGTCCCCTGTTTGTTTGGGGTGGGAGGCATTCCCAGGGGCCCATATTAGAGAGTGTGTTGGAAAGGGTGCTGGAGAGGAAGTCACTGGGGCAGATAAACCAAGCACCTGTGAGCCTGACAGACAGATGACAGTGAAACCCAGGGGAACCACATCCAAGCGGATCCCAGGAAGGAGAGTAGCATTGGGAGCAGGGGGGTCACAAGGTGACAGCCAGGGACACACCAGACTTTAATCAAGTGAATAGCCCCACTGACATAAACCGGACTGCTCACATGCCCAAGAGCTTTGCAAGATGGAACCTCTGGGCAGAAACATCACCCAGCAGTTAAAGCAGGAAAAGAGGAGTTAGGATTCCTGGGTTCAATTCCTGAGTGCAATGCTCACTTGCTGTGTAACCTTAGCACCTTTGTGCCTCAGTTTCCCCAACTTCTAGAATGGGGCTAATACTCCTAGGAGTGCTGTGGAAGCTAGTAAATTATTCGAGTGCTTTGAGCAGCTCAGAGGAAGGGTGCTGTGTGAGAACAAAGGATTCAGTTATTGTTACCATCCTCTTTCTCCTCACACTAGCACCAGGAAGATCAAAGAGAGCAGAGCATCGGCATCAGAACAAGGCTCCGTTGTTCCTATCGATTTGCAAAGTGTTTTCCTGATGTATCCAAGCGCTGTGCAGTCAACACACAAGACGGCCCTGCAAAACCTCCGGCAATCAGAGAAGGAAGAGAGAAAAAGAACAGGCTGGCTACCGGACTGAGAGGTAGTGTAAATGAGGAGACTGCATGGCAGAGGATACTTCTGTGCTGGGAAAGCTGGGTGGGCAGATGCTGCACAAGGCAGTGATGGCATAAATATTATTAATATAGTTTCTTTTCGTACCTTCTATCCAGTGGCTTCTGTATGCTTTACAAACATTAAATCATTCATCCTCACAATACCTTGATAGGTAGGTAAGTATGATCATCCCCACTTTATCAATGGGGAAATTGAGACACAGAAAGGTTAAGGCCCAAATTTTTCAAAAGTGGCATCTGATTTTGCACGCCTCCATTAGTGCTCTTGACTTGAGATACGCAGGCCTGATTTTTCAAAGCTGCTGAGCACCACAGCTCCCAGGGACCTCACCTGGAGTCATGGTTGCTTAGCACTTTTGAAGATCAAGACCAAGGGGTCTGAAGTTGGACACCTGAAAATTAACAAACCCAAATTCAGATACCACATTTCAAAGTGTAGGCTCCAGTGACTTGCCCCAAAAGCCACAGGTAAAGAAGGTTGAGGCAGAGCCAGGAATTACACACCCATGCCCTGCCCTGTATCTTAGTCAAGAGACTGTCCATTCTCAAAGAGCACAGCATCAAACACAGACCAGACAATGAGCCATGAAAATGGACTGAAGTCTGTCCTCACAAATGGAACAGAGGGAATAATTCACTAGGGATAATTTGTCCAATGAATGTAGCCTCCATTTGCAAGTTTCATTTAGATTTGGACCATTTTTTCCTATATAGTACATTTCAAAATGAAAAGTCATTGCAAAACATAAAACAAAACTTTTTTCTGTTTGTTTCCCAAATAAAACGTTGCCAAAATCGATCCAATTTCACAAAAAATTGGTTTAGTCAAAATGGTATTTTCTGACTTACTAGATGGCCCAGTCATGAACCAGGACCCCAGTGTGCCATGCGCTGTGCAGCACAGAACAGAAAGATGGTCCCTGCCACAGAGAATGTATAATCTACGTATAAGGTGAGTGACAACAGGTGCATATAGCGAACTGACCTGGGGAGCACAAGGGGACCACGAGAAAGTTGATTGGTGGCTTAAAACTTGCCGCCTGTAACTGTTGAGTGCTTAGAAGGTGAGTTTTAAGAGATTTGCAGGACAATATGGTGGCTTTGAAGGTTTTTATGGGGTGCTCCTCAGCTGGCCCCCTTTCCCCCCACCCCGCCCCCCTCTCCCAATTTTTTGGGTACAGTTTTGCAGGTGCAGTTAATGTCTGGCTCTTAGACACCCTGGGGATACTGGCTTTGCCTGCAAATAACCACAGGTACCAATTGGTTCCCCCCCCCACATTATGCTTTCTAAGCTCTGTTTTACATATTCTCTGTTGGTACAGAAATGGAGGCCAGCCCTTGCGAATCTGCCCTTTAAAGGCAGAGCAGAGATTTCATTGGGAAAAGAAAACCCTCCTTCCTAAAGTCATTCTCATTCCTGTGTGTGCTGCGCTGGCTCTGATCAGATCTTCTCTCCCCAGCAATTCTTTTTTTAATCCTTTCATACCTCCCACTTGCACTGTATCACTCTCTGCTGTGTCCACTGAGCTGTTTTATGTTATCAAGAGCAGCTGAAGAAGCTCATCTGAAAGGCCAGGAGATGCATTGCATGTAGATCAGAGCAGAGGTTCCTTTGACAATCTCTGGGCCAAAGACAGACAGACAAGGCAGGCTGTCTTGGCCTCACCGTGGGCCTTTTCAAACAGACAGAAATCTAGAGGCTTTGATAGGAGTTTGCTCCTCTGCCTCTAATGCTAGAGTCCAAACATCATTAGCTGTTTAGCAGATAGCCCAGCTCCCACTTGAGGCAGTGGCAGGAAACACTTCGCAGCCTAGTCTGTGCTCAGCTAAAATAGACCACAATAATAGGCTACCTGTACCTTTGATGTTACAGGCGCACAGGCCCCTGGGCGTCGTATGATCTATCTCTAAACGCTGTCATAATCGTCACAGACACCCATTTAAACAAGAATTGCACCACAGTGAATAGCGAGCTCTCACACTGCACTTTCATGTGTGTATCTCACAGCACGTTGCGAAGGAAGGATGTCTGACCTGAGCATCCCTCACTGCTGTATCGGAGCATCTCGGCTCTTGGCCCCCACAGACCCCCTGCGAGGCGGGGCGGTGATATTATCCCCATTGCACAGGTTGGGGACTGAGGCACAGAGAAGCAAGGAACAAAAGGAGAGTGTGGAGCTGGTTGAAAATTTTCGGACGCCACTGCTTTGCAGCAGAAAGTGCTGATTCCACATGATCATGCAGGAACATATTGATTCCATCGAAACTTTCAGTGGAAACCAGCCAGCCAGCTTGCCTGCCCAGGCACCCCATTTCCCTAGGTTCCCCATCCCCCTAGCTGGTCAGCTCCCCAAGATGTCCAGTTGGTGGGTGGCGGGGCTCCCCAGCAGGCACCCAGGAGTCAGCTGGCTTGCCCAGAAGTCTTTGAAAAGCTTTGGAAGAGGAAAGCACCACACTTCAATTCACAGGGCTAAGCAGCAGATTTAAGGCCAAAGATCCCGTGAGGTCAATGGGGGAAGCAGGTGCCCAGTGCCCTACAGGAACAGAATTAAGACAAAGGGCAGGGTTCCCTGGATCCCCAATAGCAGAATCATCCCTGCCAGCTATGACCCTTATAACTGCAGAATCGAACACACAGCATCTTCACTGTCCAGCTTTCCCCAATAGCCTGATTACATCTTACCTTGCTAAGAGCCTCCCTAGCTGCAGCTCCCAGATTGTGGCTGGAACCTGACTGACTGGCCAGGAGGTTCTGCTGTTACTAGTGACCACTATTAAGACAAAGAATGGTTCCGTGGTCAGGGCACTAGCTCGGGACGTGGGAGACCTGCTCTGTCACAGACTGCCCATGTGCCCTTGGGCATGTCACTTAGTCTCTCTGTGTCTCAGCTCCTCATCTGTACAGTGGGGCTAACAGCACTGCCATATCCCACAGGGGTGTTGTGAGGATAAATATGGTAAAGACTGTGAGGTACTCCGATACTCTAGTGATGGGGCTATTTAAGGACCTTAGATAGCTAGATAAATCCTGTATATAGCCCAGAAACATATACAGACGTGTCTCACGAATGTGCCCCTAGCCTCTGTTTCCCATAAGCTGGGAATGGGTGACAGGGGATGGATCACTTGATGATTACCTGTTCTGTTCATTTCCTCTGGGGCACCTGGCATTGGCCACTGTCAGAAGACAGGATCCTGGGCTAGATGGACCTTTTGTTTACAGCAGCGTTAGTCAGGAGAAAAATCCACTTAAGTTTAGGGGGACACGTTTGTAAAGACAGTGTATGCGAGGGCTAGGGTGGCCATACTTCCTATTTTTGCCAGGACAGTCCCTTTTTTAAGCCCTATCCCAGCAGTCTTGACTTTTTTGGCAAAACTGGGCATTTGTCCCGTTTGCTCTTGCCAACTGATTGACAAATGCAGTTTGGCCAAAAAAGTGGGGTGTGGCCCCTAGTGGGGCACAGCGGAATGTGTGGCAGAGAAGAAGGGACAAGCAGCAATGCCAGCCCTGTGCAGGAGGGAGGGCTCGGGAGAGCAGCTCAGGCCGGGTCAGCCCCGGGAGCAGCTGGAGGGTTCAGGCCAGCCCCACACAGGCGGCAGGGAGGACTGGGGGGCCACACGTGGAGGAAGGGGAGCCTCAGGCCGGCCCAGTGCAGTGTCCCATTTTCCCTTTGGTGTCACCCTAGTGAGGGCAAAAAGAAAAGGAGGACTTGTGGCACCTTAGAGACTAACAAATTTATTTGAGCATAAGCTTTTGTGGGCTAAAACCCACTTCACTGGATGCATGCAGATCTGACCTATGGAGCAGAAACAACCCCTGAACTAGCCTTTCATGTGGGAGTGTTGCCACCTTAAAAAATCATCATATAGACCAAAAGAAGTTGCAGGGAATAGTAACTAAAAGCAATGCTTGACTCTGCTGTGTACCGTGGGATGAAATCCACCCTGCAGCAGAGGGCCAGTGAAGGCTTATGTCCCACTTCTGGCCACAGAACTGTCTGTGCAGTCCAGGAAGCCAATCGCCATTGCTTAAAAAAAACCCAGCCAAGCCTTTATGTTGTATCCAGCTGAGGCTTGGGATGGATGCTTTGCACGCAAACCCCTGGCTTCACCCTCTGACACAGCAGGGGTGGGGGGAGGAAAAAAGAGCTCCAAAAAGGGATTTCAGTCACTCGGTTCACTTCCTCCTCGCTTCCAGTTCTGACAAAAGACTTGTAACCATTCTGTGCCATCCCATCTGCTTAGTGTGTAAAGCCCCCTTCAAACACAGAAGCAGAGCCAAGCTCTCCCGGCTGGAGTGCAATCCTATGATAATGAGGATCCAAGGCCCTTCCAGGCACCTCTCTCTGCCCTCCGGGAGAATCAAAAATCCCAAAGCACCCACCACGGATGAGGAAGGAAAATACTCACAAAGGGAAGGCTGATAAGCTAGACCTTTGCCAGTTTGGCCTCCGGGGTGGTGGGGAGTTGACTGCTTTTCCAGAAGACACCATTGATGCCGGAAAGGGGATAAGGCAAAGCTGACATGAAATGAGATCTTCAGGGCAAAGTCTAGGCTCAGGAACCCAGCTGGCACAGCACTCTCTGCTTGTGTAGGGGGAAAGATGGCCAAGAGGGTGGCCTGGGTGTCAAAGATCCTGAATTCTGGTCCTGCCTCTGCTGTATGCTTCCTGTGTGATCTTGGAGGATGGACTGCCTCAGTTTCCCCATCTATGTCCTGGCAAGATAGATACTTTACAGGGGGCAGTGAAGACTAGTTCAGCAATGTTCACAAAGCCCTCTGTGATCCTTGGATGGATAGTGCTGGAAAAAGGCAAAACATTATTGCAAGGAGGAGCCATCCCTCAAATTATATGTCTGAACTCCTAGGTACACCAGGACACAGTGCTCCTGGAGCTCTCCGTGGAACCCTCTCACTTCTGAAGAGGCAGGATTTTCAGCAAGGACCCCCCCCCTTTCCCAGCATCTGGGGGGAATCTGCTGTAATGGGTGAGGTAGCTCACCGCACCCCTCTCCTGCCCCACACAGAGCCCTGCTGGGTGGTATTGGCAGGGCCCACCAGAGTAGTGGGGCACACAGGCAGCACCCCATTGAGATGCATGAAGGTGCTCCCCTTTCTGAGAGCTATTGTCACAGGCTATTGTGCAGACATGGCTGCACCAAGCAGCATTTTCAAGCTTTTCTTTACAACCATGTGGCCTGGGAAGTGTTGGTTTGTTTATTAAATGAAAGCTAAGGTAAGATTATGTCCTAATGATGTGACCTCAGAAACTTGGGCCCTGGGCATGGACCTACAGTAGCTATGACTTACTCTGACCCTGAGCACATCTTTGGAGATAAACACAGTACAAGGCCTCTTTTAACAGCTCGTATCTGAAGACACCGCATTACCTTAGAATCATAGAATCATAGACTATCAGGGACCTCAGGAGGTCGTCTGGTTCAAACCCCTGCTCAAAGCAGGACCAATCCCCAACTAAATCATCCCAGCCAGGGCTTTGTCAAGCCGGGCCTTAAAACCTCTGAGGAAGGAGATTTCACCATCTCCCTAGGTAACCCATTCCAGTGCTTCACCACCCTCCTAGTGAAAAAGTTTTTCCTAATATCCAACCTAGACCTCCCCCACTGCAAGTTGAGACCATTACTCCTTGTTCTGTCATCTGGTACCACTGAGAATAGTCTAGATCCATCCTCTTTGGAACCCCCTTTCAGGTAGTTGAAAGCAGCTATCAAATCTTCCCTTCAGTGATGTAAGGGTGAGACCCCCTCAAGGGTTTGTTTCAGGAAGACACAAAGTCGGAAATAAAACACACATTTTTAACAGCGAGGGTGATTAACCATTGCAGCAAACTATCAGTGGAAGTGGCAGACCTTCCATCTCCTGATGTCTTTAGATCAAGACTGGATGCCTTTCTAGCAGATACGTTTTAGCCAGACACAATTTTCTGGGCCCAATTCAGGGTTAACTGAGAGAAATGCTATGGCCTGTGATATACAGGAGGTCAGAACTTACAATCTATGAAAGCTCAGAACTCCTTTGTGATGTACAAATAGGAGACACTCCCTGCCCTAGAGAGCTTACAGTCTAAACAGCCAATGCAGTCAAAGGGTGCGAGGAGAAACAAAGGCACAGGGAGGGGAAGTGACTTGCCCAAGGTCACATGGCTGCTCTATGGCAGAGGTAGGGATAGAACCAAGGTTTCCTAACTCAAAAGCCAGTGCCAGGGCATGGGACAGAGACTGCAGCCAGGCTGGGTCACAGCAGCCCCAGGATTGTGTTTATACATTGTCTCTTCTTAACCAGGGAAGCTATCCACTCACATGGGCTCATGTAGACCTAACAGGGCCCCTCTTGCCACTGCTGCACTGCCCAGGCTGTTTGCAATACTTTAGGGGCAAAGGTATCTGTGCCTCTGTGATGGGGTGTCTGCCCCATGCAGGTGAACAGAAGGTTACCAGAAGTCTGCTCAATTAGACCACCAAGCTGCAGCTGGAGGCTGTATCAGGCTTGATTTGTTATTAGACCCTGCTGAGGTCTTCTTTGTAAAAGAAGGAAGGGAAAGCTACAGAGAAGGCTCAGGAGAAGGATGTAGGAGAGAGGAGGTTGGGCATTCTTGCTCTCTGGGGAAGGGCCAAGGCACAGAGGGGCAGACCTGAGGGATTGGCATTCCAGGGGGAGCAAGGAGCTGGCAGGGCTTAGGGAAACGCCAGAGCCCTGGGGACCAGAGGAAGGGCTGTGTTCAGCACAAGCAGCTCAGAGGTGGGAAGAAACCCAAGCAAACAGTGTGTTCAAAGGAGCAGACGTAGCTGCCCAATCCAGGGTCCCTGGACTGGAACCCAGAGCTGAGGGTGGGCCTGGGTTCACCCCCCTCAAGCCCTGAGGAAAGGGGTGTACAAGCCTGATGTAAGTGCTATTGAGACTAGGGTGGGGCTGCGGAATAGCCCAAGAGGGGCCAGAAAGATCCCTTGTATTGCAGTGTTTTTGGCCTGTCTGTTGTGCCTTGGTCACCCCAGCTGGGGTAGGATTAAACCGTGAACTGCTGAGTCATGAGGAGACACCGTTGCTGGGCCAGGGTGACCATCGGCCTGAGAGTGGAAAGAGCTGCTCTACCCCATCAAGCCATGAGAGGGTGCCCTACTGGTGAGTCCACTCTCCCATGCCCCCCATCTGCCTCACCCCATTAGTCACCTCTCCATAAGGGGCCATGAACTTGAAGCTGCTCCCACTCATGCAGAAACATAGGTGTAACTCCATTGATTTCAGTGGAGCTAGTCCTGACTTTGGGCTTTGGTGGGTGTCACAGCCAGGTTAGCAGGAGGGCACACTAGGCCCTATGGACCTGCCACCTACTGATCTTCTCTTTAAACCCATGGGGCCTGATTCTCCTCTGACTTGTACGGTGTAAATCAGCACTCAACTCCATTGAAATCAGTGGAATCACAATGCTGTGAATGAGTTCAGAACCCTTATTGTTGGACCCTTCAGATTCAAAGACTTCCTCTCCGGGCTTGTCTTTTTCCTATCGATTGGAAAAGACATGTAGACAAATAGAGCGGGGAGAAAGGGTCCTGGCTTCTACAGCTGCCTCCTTCACTGCCTTGCTGTGTGGATTTCGGAAGCCAATCGGCAGCCTTTTGTCTTTTTTCTTTTTTTTTAATACACAGCCATAACATAGGGTAGAGTACTGAGACATGGACCTGAGACACACAGTTCAATACAGGTCAAATCTAGATGTTGATTTTCAATAAGGCTTGGGGCACAGGGGAAGTTACAGAGTACGGGAAGAAAGCTAATATTGTGCCAATATTTTAAAAGGGTAAATGGGACGAGCTGGGTAATTATTGGCCTGTCAGTCTGACATCAATCTTGGGCAAAATAATGGAATGGTTGATACAGGTCTCTTTTAATAAAGAATTAAAGGAGGCTAATATAATTAATGCCAGTTAACATGGGTTTATGGAAAATAGAACTTGTCAAAATAATTGATGTATAGTGATGATATTACAAGTTTGGTTGATAAAGGTAATCGTGATGTAATAGATGTGTATATGAGGCATTTGACTTGGGACAGCACAACAGTTAGATAAAAAAATCAACATGGCACCCATTAAATGGATTAAAAACTGGCTAACTGACAGGTCTCAGAATGTAATCATAAATGGAAAATCATTGAGAAGGTGTTTCTATTATGATCCCCCAGGGACTGGTTCTTGGACCTATTCTATTGGACTTTTTTATCTATGACACAGAATTCAAAACAAAATCAATCAGTCTGTAGATGATTGGAGGAGTGGTAAATAATGAAGACGACAAGTCTCTGATACAGATCTGGATTGCTTGTAAGCTAGATGCAAGCAAACAATAGGCATTTTAATATGGCCAGTGTAAAGTTCTATATCTGGGAATTATGAATGTAGGCCATACTTACTGTGGTGACTCTGAAAAGTACTTGGGGGATTATGGTAGATAATCAGCTCAACATGAGCTCCCATTGCTACTCTTGGATGTTGTGGCAAATGAAGTGGGGGGTAGCTCCCCTTTATGGACACCCAGCCAGACAGCTAGCTGTAAAATCCCTCTTGGTAGCTGTTCTCTGCTTGCTTTACCTGTAAAGGGTTAAAAAGTCTGTAAAGAAAAGGAAGTGGGCACCTGACCAAAAGAGTCAATGGGAAGGCTCAAACTTTTTAAAATTGAAAAAGAAACTTTCCCTTTGTCTGGTGTTCTCCGGAGAAGGAGACACAGAGCAGCAATGCTATAAGCAGGAATGCTGTGTAAGGTTTAACCAGGTATGAAAATTCATCTTCCATACCTAGAAGGAATCATTGGGACAGGGAATGTTTAAATAGACATGATCAGGTTTATTTCTTTATTTTTGGCTTGTGGATCTCCTCTATGCTAACCCCAGGTGCTTTTGTTTGCTTGTAACTTTTAAGCTGGCCCTCAAAAAGCTATTCTTGGTACTTAATTTTTGGAATTACAGTCTAAATCTAGCAAAAGCCTAAGTTCCAGATGTATTTTCTTCCTTTTTGTTTTAAATAAAATTTACCTTTTTTAAGAACAGAATTAGATTTTTGGTGTCCTAATAGGTTTGTGCATATGTTGTTTAATTAGCTGGTGGTGACAGCTAATTTCCTTTCTCAGCTCTTTCTGCGGGGGCGGGGGTTGGGTTTGAAAGGGCTTGAGGGTACCCCACAGGGAGGAATTCCCTCCCCCAAGTGCTCCTTCCTGGGTCCAAGCGGGTTTTTTGCATTTGGGTGGTGGCAGCGTTTACCAAGCCAAGGTCAGAGAAAAGCTGTAACCTTAGGAGTTAATACAAGTCTGGAGTGGCAAGTATTAATTTTTAGAATCCTTGCAGGCCCCCACCTTCTGCACTCGAAGTGCCAGAGTGGGGAATCAGCCTTGACAGATGCATAAACAGAGGAAAATCAGGTAGGAGTACAGAGGGTAAATTACCTTTATATTAGCATTGGTGTGACCACTACTGGAATCCTGCATCCAATGCAGGTGTCCTCACATCAAAAAGAATGATATATTGGAGCAGGTTCAGAGAAAGGCCACAAAGGTATAGAGGATTGTAAATTGTGCTTCAGAGTGATAGACCCAAGGAGCTCAGCATGTATGCCTAAACAAAGGGAAGGTTAAGGGGTGATTTGATCACAGTCTGTAAGTACCTACAGGGGGAACAGAAATTTCATAACAGAAGGCTCTTCAATCTAGCAGACAAAGGGATACCAAGAATCAATGGCTGGAAGTAGACATTCAGGCTACAAATAAGGTGAAAAAGTTTAACAGAGTAATTCACCACTGGAACAGTTTACCAACAGTTGTGGTGGATTCTCCATCACTGGAAATTTTGAAATTGATATTGGATGCTTTTCTAAAAGTTCTGCTCTAGAGGATTAATTCAATCCTATGGCCCGTGTTATAAAGGAGGTCAAACTAGGTGATCATAGTGATCCCTTCTGGCTTTATAATAGATGGATCTCGATCAGAACTCTCCCAAATCTTGGGACTGCCCTGATCCAGGGTTTTAGCTAGGGTGTGACATTATATTCCATATTCCTTATGAAAATATGCTTATGATATGAATGAGATGGAGTCCAGTCTGAAAGGAAATATAACTGGAACTCTGAACCACAGAAACTATGCAGCCTGCCTAAAATAACATTTAGGGTGAGAATTTACATTTTGTAACCTGTTTCTTAAGTATATTGAGCTTAGCTTGCATATCTTGCTTTATTTGGTTAGTAATCTGCTTTGTTCTGTCTGTTATCTTATATTCACTTAAAATTCACCTTTTGTAATAAATGTATTGCTTGTTTATAATATAACCCAGTTTATGTAAATTCTAACTGGGCGGGCAAGGAGTTGTGCATATCTCCCTCCACACTGAGGAGGGGATGAATTTCATAAAACCTTTGGGTTTGTACCCCTTGAACAGAGTGTTGGAGCAAGCCCCTAAGGCTGAATCTTTCCAGAGCAAATGTTTGTCTCTCTGTGAAGCTGTGTGGGGCCCTGCCTGTGTGCTTGACTAGAAGAGGCTTATGAGCTTAGCCCAGCAAGGCCAGGTAAAGGGAACCCTGACTGGCATAATAGACAGGTTCAGTGGTGTCTCAGAACATCAGGATACACCCCAAAGGGCCCAAACCCATCACAGGGTGAATAGAGAGGATCAAAGTTCAGATCCAAATCTTCATTATCCTGAAATTCAGGGATCTGAAAATGGGCTCATCTGTGGTGACATTTATCTATCTAATAAAAGAGGTGCGGGTTCAGCTGACTGAAATTTGTTTTCTTCCATGGAAAGTTTCAATTTTTATCAAAACCAGAATCTGAAAAGTTTTGGTCAAAAATGGACCCAAAATGAAAACTGTGCAAACAGTGCTGAAAACAGAAAAATATTCAACCAAAACCTGAGATTTGGACAAATTTTTCAGTTTTTCAACAGTCAAAAATGTTCAAAGAAAGCAGAAACTTTCCACACAAAATATTGTTTTGTCTAATACCTAATTATCCACCAAAAATAGTTTTGATGCAAAACATTAAACCAGCCTGGGATGCAGGCTCCTATGTGATGATGTTTATGAACTACCCCAAAACTCCATTAATGCACAGTTAAACTTGACCAGTGCTCCCTGGTGCTCCTCCAGAATGTGGAGGTGACTCAATTTAAACCTCTGAAAACCAGAAAACACAAAGCAACCTTAATACTGCCCCTCTTCCCCTGAGCAGATAATAGCCACTGGGAATGGTTCAGTAAGAGGGGGCATTATAATGAGACATGAGGAAGGACTAAGACTATATCATTCTGTTTTAGTTACAACTCTGCCATAATTTACCTAAGAGCTTGGCAAATAAACTTTTTTTGGTTTGCTGGAAATTCTGAAAAATCAAAAACAAATTCATTTTCACTCAAACTAAAAGTGAAATTTTTTTAAAAATTTTTTTGAAGTTTTGGCAATTTGAAAAGATTTTTTTTAAAACATTTTTGTGTCAAGCAAAAGTTTCAATAAAATCAAAATAATAAATCTTGAAACAAAGTTGTTTGAACTGAAAAATTAAGTTTTGATGGTTTTTTTTAATTTCTATTTTTAGGTTGGAAAAATACAGATTGGGCAACACTGAAATGTTTAGTGCATTTGTGCCATGTCAGCTGAAACAATGGCACAAATTCACCAAACATATTAATGTTGCCAATTCTGTATTTTTCCACAGGAGACCCCAAACGTGTGGAAAAAAATCTTCACCCAGCTCTACATGGGAGGCTTAATTGTTTATGGTGCTTGGATGAAAGGAGCGTTATGCACTCTCACAGTTCAGGGCTGCTGCAGCTGTATTCCCCAGCAAGGGCAGCCACTCTAGGCTCCTCAGCCATTACCTCTCTTGGGCAGTGTGCCTGCAAAAGTGGAGGCCTGTCTCTCTCTCTACCTCCTGACTTGGGTATTTCCAAACTCCACAGTTCCCCATGTATACTCTGACCTCCAAAGCAAAGTCAGGCTGCCTAAACCAGCCTGCTTTACTTTTCTCCTCAGAGATGGTAAACTGTGTAATTGCCAGTTAAGCTACTACACAGCTCTTTCTAAGCAAGTATGTTTATTAAGGCAAAAGCATTGCTGAGAAAACATGTTAAAAACAATAAAACATGCTTACCAGAGGGATAACTCCATGCTTCAACAAAGCCTCTGGCCTGTGACCAGTCCTTCAAAACCTACCCAGGGGTTTTTCTATGGTCATAAGATTAACCGCAGCTTCAGCTTGGAACAAGAACACTAATGAGCAAGACATTTACTCCTTTATATAGCTTGTCTTTGAACTGTCCTCATGTAACAGAGGATCAGCAGGTGATCAGGGTGAAGCTTCAAAGGCTGAGTCCATGGGTGGGAGTTTTTAATCTCCTCCTCCCACGTACATGCTAGGAATTCCACTTCACATGTATTGACCCAAAAATCATTAGTCTGCTACATTGTTCAGCATAGTCTTTTAAAACTCATAGTACATCCCACAGATTGCATTCAAAGTTCTATATAATCCCACAGTAATACAGTGAGCACCTAAAATACTTAATTCAGGAAGATTTGTCCAGGAAATTGGCATAACTGTCACATGCACGAAGTAGAGCAAAGTATTGGTGGCAGGAGAGGTAAAGGTTAGCAAAGCTGGAAACTGGAGTGGGACCTGGGTACTGAGAGAGCTGCAGAAAGATTTATTTGGGAGATTGGGTGTCTGCTCCAACAACTTCCATTATGATATCCCTTCACTCTCCCAATGGCCTTTCTGAATCTTGGTCAGCTCTGCCCATCAGAGGATTCAGTCAAGGGCAGAAGGGCACCCAATTGCCTCTTCTTAAAATGCATTTGATGCCCGGTAGTCCAAGGAAGCTCAGAAGCTACCTCTCAGGTCTGACAGATTGATGGATGTGTAATTTGCACCCTGGTATCCTACCCTGTCCTGGCTGTTAGATCCCAAGCCAGTCATAAATTTCAGCCTTCTCAGAGAGAAGATGAACAGCCACTTTTCTCTGGAGGGTGAAAACAAAACTGGAAAGAAAGTGAAAACAAAAACACTTTCATAGAGAAGATTCCACATATTGAGTTTTTCCTCATTAGCTTCCCCTGTTAAAGCCAGTATACTGGGTTCAGACAGCTCCTATCAGCCTGGGCTGGGTGGGTGTTTAACTTTTTGGCTTGGCCCTGCAAAGTCCCTGTGGTGTCAGCCAAGAAGAGGTCCCTGACATTAAAACATCATAATCCTATTTTGCTGAAACAGGATGAAACTCACCCCTGTGCAGAGGACCTAGCACAAGGACTAGGTACAGTTCAGTCCCATTTACGCACTGTGGCTGGCATAATGGCCCTGGGCCACCCATGTTGCAGCCCCAACATAGGGGTGAGCCAAGAGCATATTGGGGGAGAGGGCTGTGGCTGGAGCAACCACACTCTATCTATTCTGGGCCATGGAGCAGCCCCTAGGTGACTGGGGAGCTCCTGTGGGTTACGCTAGCCCTTGGTGGACTGCTCTGATGTACATCCAGGGCCGGACAGGCTCCCAGCCATGCCCTCAGTTTAGAAGGCATGCCGAGGCACCACAGGAATCAGGGGCCACTCCACTGACGTGACTCCAGATTTATTCAGTATGGCTGAGATCACAACCAGGTCCTGTCTCTCAAGTGAGAGACTTGAGCACCCAGGGGTTAAACCAAGAGGATGCAGTGAGAGTTCAGCCCCCTCTCCTTTGCTAAAAGCTTCGTCCTCTCCTTGGTTTGGGTAGACAGAGCGCCCACTCCCCCTCCTCCTGGGCTGGCCCAGCACGAGCATCCCCTCCAGTCTCAATCCACTTAAACGCCCATTTGCACCAGATAGCAGCAACAGCTGGGGAACAGATCAGATGTTTAATCTGCATAAGTGGAACCTGTGTACTTTGCTCTCACTCTCCTTTTGCCAAAAACGATACCCTAGAACTTGCTTCCCGTGTAGCTTTCCTGGCTCTTGCAGCCTAATGTGCAGGCTTCAGCGCAGGGAATTTAATTCCGCTCCCATTCCTTTTAGATCAGTCTATGTCAGTGGGGTACCGTTGCAACAATCAACTTTCTTACAGCTTAGCCAACAGTTGGCAAGTTCTGAATGTTAAGATCTGTTTTGTACTAAAAAGATCAGTGCTCTACACTGAATTGTATATGAAAACATAAAGGTTTTTTTTAAGAATCTGGTAATGTTAAAAAATCATGGTACAAATCCTCTTTAAAGAGCCCATATATTGCAATTTGCCCTAGCTTTAATTATTGATCTGAGCGGCTTCTTTTCTCAAACGGTTTCTGCGTGTGCTAGAAGGAATCAAAGAAAGGGTTAGGCTGAAACATATCTACATTTAAACATCCCTTAGGAACAGATTCTGGTCTTAATTGTGCCAGTACAAATCTAAAGTTGCTGGAGTGTGGCTCTGTAGTTAGCCTATGGAATCTCATTGCACAAGCTGTATCTATCCACCTATCTAGCATACTTATCCAGTCCCCATCACCCACAGTATATGAGCACCTCACAATCCTTAATGCATTTGTCCTCACGCCGCCCCTGCGGGGTAGGGCAGTGCTATGACCCCCATTCACAGCTGGGGAACTGAGGCACAGGGAGGAATAATTACTTGCCGATGGTCACACACTGCGTCCGTAGCAGAGCCCAAGTTTTGCAAGTCCTGGGCTAGCACCCTACCCACTGGGTCATCCTTCCTCTCCAAGATTTCATAAGGAGTCAAAAATGGATCAGACCATTCTGTGGATAACTAGCTACAATAGCAAGGATTAAATAATTACATTAATCAAGCATTTTGAAAGGATAATGAGCCCTCTTGCATCTAGGGCACAACCAACTTCTGAATAGTTTGTCTAGGAAGTATATTTTGTCCAGGGGGCAGGTGTTTTGGAATTGCTGACTGCAGGGGGTCTTACACCTGCTTTCTGAAGCACCTGGTACTGCCCAGTGTCAGATACAATCTGCTGGAGTAGCTGGGCCATCGCTATGATCCAGGCAGGCAATGCCTGAGTTCCCAGCTTCCTAACTTCTGCAGAATCTGGCCTTCAGTGACTGCAGTGTTAACACTGTGAAATTAAAGAAACAAATATTTGATCCATGATTCTATCAAGGAAACACAGAATCCCTGTTGGTCCAAAATAGCTCATGTTTTTTGCCCTTCAGGTCATGCTGCAAAAAGCCCATCTGTTTGATAGGACTTCTGGGGAGAATCGAGGGCATGGGCTAGAGTTTGCTTCTGGGTTTATCGGCCGGTGTGTTAATGTTTTTATTGCATTGGGCTGCTGGGTGGTATTTTAATTAACTGTAAATGTAGACAGAGAACCAAGAGTTCATGGGCTGACCCAACAGCCATTACATGGCTCACAGAAGGAACTGGATTGGGGCCCCTCTGGAGCTAAACATGTGAGTCTCTACAGCTTAAGCTAACTAGCAAGTTCTCCAGCTAAGAGCATTAACAGCTCTTAATCCTCCGTGAGTTGGACACAGACCAGGATGCATAACACACAGTGGCCAGGGGTTATTCTGGCATATTTTATATTCTTTTTAAAGCAAGCAAGAAAGAAGTTTGCAGCGGTATTCCTCACTCAGTTGTGTTGCACATCCCATGTATTTTATTATATATATTTAAAAACAAACAGCACTATGTTACTCTGTACATACATTCATGGAATAATCATACATGACTTCTAACACTCTATGCTACTCACCTGTTGAGCGCTTGTCCATCTCACCCTGTGCTTTGGCCTGTAACCTCATGTACTGAGTCAGCCCCGTGCCCCTATGAACTCAAGGGAACAAAGAGGGCAGCTGGTTTTACCAGGCATTTATATAGAGCTTTTCATCTGTAAATCTTAAAGTAATTTACAAAAGTGGGTGAAAGCATCATTGTCCCCATTTTAAACATGACTCATCTAGATCATCTACCCTGGCCTCTTGTATAACATAGGTCACAGAGTTTCCTCCAGTTACTCCCGTATTGAGCCCAGCAACTTCTGCTTGACTAACGCATCTTCCACAAAGGCATCCAGTCTTGATCTGAAGACTTCAAAAGTGGAAGAATCCACCGCTTCCCTTAGGAGTTTGTCCCAATAGCTGATCACCTTACTGATAAAAGTATGGGCCTTATCTCTAACTGGAATTTGCCTGGCTTTAACTTCCAGCCATGGGCTCTTGTCATGCCTTTCTCCACTAGATTAAAGAGCCCTTGAGTGTCTGGTATTTTCTCCCCATGTACTGATACACCATCGCTGAGTCACCCCTCAGTCTCCTTGTTGGTAAGCTAAACAGACTGAGCTCCTTCTGTCTCTTGGTGAAGCATTTTTTCCAGCCCTCAAAGCATTCAACATCCTTTTAAAATGAGGACCCCAGGATTGTATGCAATGTTCCACTGTCGGTCCCACTAGTACTACATCCAGAGGTAAAATCGCCTCCCCGCTCCTCTCTTTATGCATCCAGGGATTTCATTAGCCCTTTTTGGCACAGCATCATGCTAAGAGCAAACAGAGGTGGCGCACCCAGAAAATCAGTGGGAGATCCAGGAGTCGAACCCATGAATCCTGCCTCCCAGTCTTCCTGGCTCTAACCTCTAGCTTACACTTCCCTACGAGAACGAGGAAAAGAACCCCGTCCCCTCCTCTCGCTGCAGACCACCCTGCCTCCCATGCACTGACTAGTCCATCTTACATTAACGTAAATAAGAGCTACACTAAGTTGTCCCACAATCTTACGTAGCTGGAGGATGCGTCACCTTTCATTGGGCGAGGTGTGCCTCTGCCTCTCAGGATGTGGCATAATGAGTTTCTTTCTAGTCTCCCAGGGTAGAAATGTATTTATGGCACAAAGGGAGATTTATGCAGTTTTTCCTAAATTCTGTCAGCTAATAATAGCCCTGGCTGATTCATTCGTGCTCCGACTATGCTAGTCTTGTGTTTGGATATAAATCAGGGATGGGGCTTTAGATGTGTATCCCCATTTCTTCCCATTTGGAAACTGGTGAGGGAAATTTCATACAAATATTAGTGCCAAAGAGACAGGGATAAAAATCCTCTGAGCTCAGTGTCTGACTAAGGGCAGGTCTTCCCTTAAAATGCCACTATATTGCTTCAGTGAAGTTTCTCCTACGCTGTCAGGAGAGCTTCTCCCATTGGCATAGTTAACCCACCTTGCCAAGAGGCAGTAGCTATGTTGATGGGAGAAGCTCTCCCGTTGACCTAATGCTGTCTACACTGGTGGATTTTTCATACCCCTGGGCGATATAGTTATACCAATGAACATTTTTGGTGTACCACTGGTCTGAGATGCAGTGGGGCCTAATTCGGGTGCAGTTCCACTGGCTTCAATGGACTTGTCTCTCATCTTCCACAAGCACAATGGGGAACAGAACCAGGTCCACTGTCTATAGATTGATACAAGAGATGTCGACGTTGTTTGGCTCCACATCTGTCTGGCCCACATTTCAGGGGTGTTTGGTCCAGTCCATCATAATGGGTCCAGCTGCTAGATTATTATTTATATTCCATTAGCAGTCAGGGTCCCACTGTGCCAGGTGCTGTATATACACAAGGGCCTTGCTCCAAAGAGGTTATAATTTAAAATAAACATGACAGATAGGAGGGGAAATAGGTTCCTAGGATGGGAAAGGATTTTGCCCTTGGTTTGGGGTATGCAGGGGACTACACCCCAGGTCTCCTTACAGTCATGCTGGTGTCTTTCACTCTGGACCACAAGCATGGCTGACTGGGAATGTTCCTGTTATTGGTGGTGGTCAGAGTTGCCAGTCTGGTTCAGCCCCATCTCTGACAGCCACTGGATCCCAAATGGGAATACCGTCCAGACCAGAATTCAGATCCAGCCCATCCCTGCCCCATAATAGGCCCCCTTCTCAGCATCCCAGTGGAATGCTCTTCCTCTCTATCAGACTCCACTCTGATCCACAGACCCAACTGTCCCTCTTATCATCTGGGTTGGGTAGACTCCGATCTCTCCCTTGGAGGGAGATCCCTTGGACCATTTTTCCCATCTGCATTGTTCTGGGGCAATCTGTCCACCCCACTCCCTTGAAGTAAGGGTTGCCTCAGGGTGCCCTGGGCTAAACCACCAAGGTGTCCTTAGCCCAGCCATTCCATAGCTCCAGAATCTAGAGGTTTTATTGGGCAGTGCCAGACTGCAGGGGGGTTACTACCCCTCAATCCAGGAAGGAGGAGCGGAGATGAAATTCAGGCTCCTTCCTTTCTGCAAAGAGAAGAAGAGTGCTGAATAGAAGGGGCATGAAGAATTCCCCCTCCTCAAGGAGCACTGAGATTCTTTCCCGTCACCCACAGCCAGGGATCCCATAAATGAAACATTCTACCACCCTACAGCACTAGGCCCAAATCCCACAGTATAGTTGTAGGGTGTGGGTCTATGACTGGGGACTACTGAAGGGCTGTTTTTATAATAAGGGAAGGGAGCTGTGGGGATTTCTCTTCTTCCTCCCCTCTCCCCCACAGGGTTGGAAAGAGACGGGGACCGAGTCATCCAAAGTCTGAGTGAAGTGGCTTGAAATTTTTTAAATGTGGAAAACTTGACCAAATTTGAAAAAAAATAAATTGGGATTGTTTTGGCTAAATGTCAACATGAATCCCCCCCACCCCACCCCCCGTTTGTCAAACCACTCTAGAATTAGTTGGGATTTTTCTTTCATTAACATTTTTTTCAAATTTTGAATTTCTAAACACTGGGAAAAAAAGTGGGAAATGTTCTTTGTCGTTTGTCCGTTTAACCAGCTCTGCTTTGGGGCACTAGTTTCAACTCCTGAACTTGGCAATGTGGATAGCTGGGAAGGCCCGAAAAAATCAATTCTCATCAAAAACATGCACAGACACCTTTGTATTATTTGTACCAGTGCATTGTGGGAGGAAAGTGCCCATCCCATCCTGCCTCAGCTGCAGGTGCCAGGAGCAAAGGGTCATGAGTGTATTTCATGTGATGTGTTGTGCATTTTGCAATATTCTCCTGCATGGAAACCTGAGAGATACTAGGACTGGCTGACACAGATAAGAGGCCCCATCTACACTGGCAGAGAATAGTTTCAGAGGGTGGCAATCATTTTTCAGCCCTCACTGTCCAAACATGGTATCCTCATTATATATAGCATGTCCTGCCTGTATCTCAGGAGTCAACTTCATCCCCGGTGCATCTGAAGTGCACTAGCAGGGAAGCTGGCTCGATGCATTAAGCAGGCTGTGTGTGGCTATATTGACCACATGTCAAACTTTGTTACAATCTGGGTAAAATGATCTGGGCCCACCAGCTTGCAGTGTTAATATCACACTATAACCCAGTGGCATAGCAAGCACATCTTCCCCAACCAAGAAAAGCTAGCAGCGGTTATTACAGTTCATTTTTACACCGGCAAGTGACCTATATATTTTTGGCCTTAGCCAGCAAGGGAAGCTGATAAACTGTCTCTCTTTGTCCCATGGCATCACGAAGCCTTGAATAATACAAATGCCCTAAAGACTTTTTTTTTTTTTTCAAACAAAACAGATGAATATTATTTTTTTGTCCATAGGGGTATGAATAGACTAGCTAACAGGTTCCATTGGGATGTATCATGTTAATTCCACTCATGAAGAAGGTCTTTTAAAATGCCAGTCATGCCTGAAGCACTGACGAGTTTCCAGGCTTCCTGATTTGTGGATACAACACGATATCCCACCGGAACCCATTAGATAGATAGCTGGATGCACATACACAATAGGCATATGTGCCATTCAAAAGTTTAAAAGCATTACTAAGCAATTACATTTTTCCATTCCAAGAACAAGACTAATGGGGGGGCTATTTGCAGCCCAGCACAGTAGCTATTTTTTGTGCCATGCTAATCTAAACTCTTTAGCAGTAAGCTTGTGGGGGAATGATTGCGGTTTTCAGTTTCACCTGATCTTGTACGGATGCATCACACACACACACACACACAAGCTTGTGTGTCTACACACACACCCTAGCACACAGCACCCGAATTCAGAGAGATAATACACTCTCACATGTGCACATACAGACTCACACACTTATGTCTCACAGACATATTGATACACACCATGCTGTCAGACACTCTCACAGGGATACACCGACCTGATCCACATACATATGAACATACACCACCCAGATACACACACAAACTTCCTCTGGCATGCATGCAGACAAACAAACTCACATATACCAGTCATACACTCTATACACTTCATATGCTCAACGCTCTCACATAAAAACGCTCTCGCATGTCTACATCCCATATACACATGGACACACACACACAGATCACTAATACACACGTGTACATTCGGACCAGATACCTTCACAGCCTGTGCACACTTTCATCATGCTATCTCACGTACTGTACATGCTCTCACACAAACATGGTCACACACAGGTACAGGTGTGTAATGACACTCACCCTCGTTAGGCCCTCACACAGGCTTAAAACACACACACACATTGTCGCTCACACACTCCATACACAAATCTACAGAATCACACACAAAACACACCACACCTTTTCTCATACTGTCACCCATATGGATAGTACACAACCATGACATACACACACATAATGTACGCTCCCATCTCTCTTTCCCTAACACACAGGGTTAATCAAAAATGAACTGAACTTATTCTTCAGTCAATAGGTTTAATCTTTATGACATGATACAGAGCATGACCCAAGGCATTCACGCCACTCCGTATACCATCCTATCCAACTCATTCCTGCTCTCGGCTGCTTTATTTCCTCCTGTAAGGCCAGCCTTACCTCACTTGTGGACTATTTAATTCAATAGATTTGCAGATATGTCTTGGATCGATTTTAATTCTATATAAAGGACAGTGAATAGAACCATCTCTGGGGTTTTCTGAGGCAGAATTTCATATTCCATTTAATATGCACTGAATGGAGCATCAAGGGAAGAATGCATTTCATTGCTGAGGAGACACAAAGGATGGGACACAGGAAGTGCTCTGAAAGCATCCTGTTTTTCTGTCAGACGCCCTCCAAGACCCTCATGGGCTGGATCCAGGAAGGTGATGGTGGGTGGGAGATGGTTCCACATTTTTCCTTGATTGGTTAGAAAGTATGAAATGACTTATGCTCTGCCATCATATCAGAAACAGCCTGCGTCTGCCATGCAAGCCAGCCACAAGCACATGCTGGGCCAGTCCCCGAAGCCTAAGTCTCACATTCACAGAGCTGACCACAAACAGCAAGACTCCCACCCATGTCCATGGATTTACTCCAGATTTACACCCGCGGGGGAGAGGCATTTGGCTTCAGAATATGGAATAAATCCAAATTTTTCAAATCTGGGTGCTTAAAGGCAGGCTCAATCTCCAAAGATGCTGAGCACCTGCTTCTTCCATGGGTTTCAATAGGCACTGAGGGTGCTAGTCACCCCCAGGGGCTCAGGCTCTGAAAGCACAGGAATAGAATAGATAGAAGCATAGAATGCCCTGGGGCATCCAGGAAGCTTATGGCTGAATTGAGAATAGAACCCAGGTCTCCTGAGTTCACGGTCATCTTCTCCCCAAGCTTCCTCCAGGGCCTATTGACAAGTAGCCACTCTACTGAAAAGGAGGGAGCACTCTGGTGTCTGGAGATATGTGGGTTACAACAGGTTTCCACCTGCAATAGCCAAAAGGAGCAAGGGAAGCAGAGCAAGGTCTGAATCAAACCTTCAAAGGCTCCATCTAGTGGCTTTTGGCTCTTCCTCTTGAAGTGAGGAGGCAGGTATGATGTTAGTTACCTTAAGCCCATTGAAAACTTCCAGCATCAGGGGCACATGCCACCCTCAAGGATTTGGCGGCCTAGATGCTGTTTTAGGTGGAGATGAGTTCTTTCCTTGTTTATTACTGCTGACCCTGGTTCTCGGTGTGTAGCGAGGCTGGAGTGGCAGGTTGCAAGGAGCTCGCCACAAGCTGGAGCAGCAGACGTACTGTGTAAGATTTGTAACTGTACCATACCTGGCATTGCTCTGAAAAACTGCCACTTGGGGAGACCTACAGGCCTAGCTCTCTGCAGTGAATGTTGTGTACTTAGCACATTCACAGAGCTGGGCAAACACGCACTAGCGGAGTTAAAGTGGATAAAGGAGATGTAGTCCAAAGTGATGGCCATGGAGATAAGAACGGCCATACTGGGTCAGACCAAAGGTCCATCTAGCCCAGTATCCTGTCTTCTGACAGTGGCCAATGCCAGGTGCTTCAGTGGGAATGAACAGAACAGGTAACCATCAATGATCCATCCCCTGTTGCCCATTCCCAGCTTAGAGCACAGTCAGGAAATCTTGTCTCTCCACATTCCTATGATCGAACCAGCGCTGGTGCAGGGCCAGACCTTGTTCCTTCCCTATTCAGAGGCAACTCCTGGTGCCAGCTGGGGCAGATCTCAGTGTAGCATAAGTCGCTTTGATTTTTGCCAGTAAACGTCAATTTCATTGTACGCACGCAACCGACAAAAAAATATTTCCATCAATAATCATCTCAATTTACAGCTAGGCAAAGTAAGACACTGAGAAACTGAGAAGTGATGAGTGTTTAAGTGTATTTCCTTTGTGTATATTTGGGCATGCGATGTTGACTCCCCCCTAATTTCATGCAACTTTGAAAATTTAAATAAATCAAAATCTAAAAAATGGCCTAAAAACAGCCATTGCTATTATCCTATTATTGCTAATATTAGTTTTAAAAAGTTAAATTCTGCCAAGCCTAACTCAATGTCAAGCCTAACTTCCCAGCCTGGCTGCTATTCTTAACTACTGTCCTTTGTGTTGCAGTAGCCCACAGAAGTCCCAGCTCTTTTGCGCTAGGTGCTTTCCAGACACATAACAAAGAGAAGGTCCCTGCCATGTAGAGTGAATTGAATCCCTATGTGACCTGCAAGTCACTTCACCTCCCTGACCCTACTTTCCCCTTCAAAACGGGGAGGGCACTACTCCCAGAGCCTAACATCAGATGAAAAGCACTAGAAAGGGTTTTCAATATGGTTGCTCGTCTAAAATGCTCCCTTAAGTGCAGGAAGAGAGGTTAGAGCACTAAAGATACAATTTTTATGCAACTTAATAAAAGGTAAAAGGATATCACTATTGCAAAAAAAAAACACCCCATCACCCTATAAAGGGGAATTTGATTTTGCTGCTCAGTGCTTGTATCGATCATTAGATTGCATTTCGTGAGCAAAACGGAGGTTTTAGCTGAACAAAATCCCACTGTTTGTGCCAACTTGAAGACAACCTCACATTGGGAACATGTAACCTCTCCCCACCATGCAGAGGGTAGACCTTTGATTTCCTCTCTGTTAATTTGCACACGCTGGGAGCGATTCTTTTCTGCATCCTGTGTCCACTTTGCACTGATGCCACTGACGGCGTGAGATGCAGGGCAATGGACTCCCATGCAGGCCTCCTGCTCTCCACAGGACCCTCAGGGGGCCAGGAGGAGGGACCCTGGCCTTGTAATCCTCTCTGTACCAACCAGACCCTGGCTGGGTATGCACAGGGAGCGCAGTTCCATGCCTCCCAACATTTCAGGTGGCTAAAGCAGGATAGGGAGGAGGTCCGGGGGAGAGGGGTCAGGTCAGATGCTGCCCAGAAGGATTGGGTGCTATCCCCAGAGGGTGGGAGACCCAGGAGGGGGGCAGTTGCAGAGAGAGCCCACCCCACTCTCACCCCGTGGCAGCTGCTCAGCTCCCCATTCCACAAGTTGTAACCTGGCCCCTAGCATGCAGGGTTGCAACACCACTCACCGTCAGGGGGGCCGGGGCAAACTCCAGCAGTGCTGCGATGGATAGGTGCTGAAACTAGGGGTTCTGGGCATGTTGCCGCACCCCCTGGCTTGACGTGGTTTCCATTATAAACAGGGTTTACAGTTTGGTTCGATGGCTCTCAGCACTCCCATTGTATAAATAGTTCTAGCACCCCTGCTGCAATCCCATGCACCAGGGATGAGATCTCAATGCCCAGAGTGGAGAGCCGAGCCCAATCCCTTCCCTCCCCCCCCCATTCCTCCCACCCCCAGGACTGGACTTGCTTCAACCAGGAAAGGGGTTTTGTGGGTCAAAGCAGGATAGTCCTGCAAAACCCAGGACTGTTGGCATGTCTGTAGTGCCACCTACCGAGTGAGCTTCTATGGACTTGGGCCTTGAAGGCCCAGTCTATCTGGCCCCTGACAACTTACATATATAAAGACAGCCTCGCCCCACTTCTCTGAACACCAAGGGCCCTGCCTCCTCATTCCGTGTCCCCCACATTTCAGCTGGTGGTGGCTTCTGTGTCGTGTGGCCAGATGGCTGGCTGAGGTGCCACAGGGCTAGACAGGGTCGGTCCTGGGGCCGGTTTTGTTCAATATCTTCATAAATGATCTGGAGGATGGTGTGGATTGCACTCTCAGCAAATTTGCGGATGATACTAAACTGGGAGGAGTGGTAGATACGCTGGAGGGGAGGGATAGGATACAGAAGGACCTAGACAAATTGGAGGATTGGGCCAAAAGAAATCTGATGAGGTTCAATAAGGATAAGTGCAAGGTCCTGCACTTAGGACGGAAGAACCCAATGCACCGCTACAGACTAGGGACCGAATGGCTAGGCAGCAGTTCTGCGGAAAAGGACCTAGGGGTGACAGTGGACGAGAAGCTGGATATGAGTCAGCAGTGTGCCCTTGTTGCCAAGAAGGCCAATGGCATTTTGGGATGTATAAGTAGGGGCATAGCGAGCAGATCGAGGGACGTGATCGTTCCCCTCTATTCGACATTGGTGAGGCCTCATCTGGAGTACTGTGTCCAGTTTTGGGCCCCACACTACAAGAAGGATGTGGATAAATTGGAGAGAGTCCAGCAAAGGGCAACAAAAATGGTTAGGGGTCTAGAACACATGACTTATGAGGAGAGGCTGAGGGAGCTGGGATTGTTTAGCCTGCAGAAGAGAAAAATGAGGGGGGATTTGATAGCTGCTTTCAACTACCTGAAAGGGGGTTCCAAAGAGGATGGCTCTAGACTGTTCTCAATGGTAGCAGATGACAGAACGAGGAGTAATGGTCTCAAGCTGCAGTGGGGGAGGTTTAGATTGGATATTAGGAAAAACTTTTTCACTAAGAGGGTGGTGAAACACTGGAATGCGTTACCTAGGGAGGTGGTAGAATCTCCTTCCTTAGAGGTTTTTAAGGTCAGGCTTGACAAAGCCCTGGCTGGGATGATTTAACTGGGAATAGGTCCTTAGATGACCTTCAGGGGTCCCTTCCAACCCTGATATTCTATGAAATCCGGAACCAGCAAGCACAGGCCAACACTCGGCTTATGTTGGGGCTGATGACAGACCCAGCTCAGGATCATGCAGACTGGGATATCTGTTGCTTGATGCACTCCCTCCTCCTCTCCCCACGAGCCCCCTTCCTAGCCCAGGGCCAGGATTGATTCTGGTTTAGGACCTGAGCCAAGGCCTAACAGGGCAGCCTTAAATGCGCTTGGATCAGGCTCTTACTCCATCCCTGGGGGAAGAGGCATTCTCACGGGGCACCAAGCAGCCAGTGTCACAGAAGCGCAAGCAGAATGCTGTCCCTACCACCTGTCCCTGGTGGGTTGGGGGCTCCGATCACCTCAGGGGTCCTGAAACTTTCGCCCCGGCAGCTTTGCCTGAACCAGCCCTTCTATAACACATGCACCATTTCCCAGAAGCCTCACTCTCTCTGCAAGCATCTCTGCTGGAATTCCAGACCCAGAGACTGCACAGCGGCCGGTCCCCGAGGGACAGGGATATCCGGGCCAGATCTCCAATGCACAGCTCTGATTTACACCAGCTGAGGATCCAGGTTTGTACCAAGGTCCATAAGAAGCGTCACTTCAATTCAGCTCAGTTCAGTGGCATTTTATTGGCTTGGGAAGCTGAGCGAATATCTCTCGGGGCAGGTATAATGCACCAAGGCTGGGTCCCACACTGCATCTGGGGGCTCCCCAGCCCACACAACAAATCCATCGTACATGGCAGGGGTGGGCTGAGTGTTAACTTCCATTGCCCAAAGTGTATGACAATCTGTGAAGGAGCGCACAGCACAGCTCAGTCTGGGAATGAATTGCCCAGCTAAGCTCTGGGGTAATTAAAGTATATCAAAGAGGAATTTAGCCAGGGTGGTTATTTCAACAGCCTACAATGATCTCGTCCGGTTTTTTGAAATTGCCTAAAAAGCACAATGGCAGCACATTTACTTTTCTATTATGCCTTTGAAATTAAGTTAGATGGCCCTAATAATAGCATTGCTTTTAAATAACATCGTGTTTCAAGAACAAATTCTCCAGTGTCGCCGGCCCGGCATATTTGTCTTGTGGTTAATTTCCACTCTCTGTTGTATTATTAGACATTAACATGGTAGTTTTGTTTAATCTCTGGCTCCGTCGCCCATGGCTGACTCCAAACCGATCACTTGCCCCGCTGATGGAAGTCCTAATTCATCCTTGTTAGCGCAATTAGAAGGAAATTGGATAACTGTGCCACGTCTCACAAAAGGTCTGGGAGAGGGTGAATCCTTCCCCCTCTCCCTCCCCGTCCCCAGAGGTTAACCAGGTTTGGCTGACAGAGAAATAGACTGTTGCCTTGTAAGGAGGTAGGGACACATTAATTGAGACTTGGAGAAGTTCTGTAGTGGATGCTGAAGGTTTTGTTCTCCTCCTCTGTTTGATTTGATTCCTCTAATTGATTTCTATCATCTATCCGCACAGCCTAGGTAGAGGACAGAAATCAATTACCACATGCTGTTCTACTGCACAGGCTGCCGGAGCAGACTGAGCCTGTAAGCCCCGTGCTCCCCAACACTCTTCTTCCCACCCTGGATACTTGAGTGTGATTTTTGAAGTTCAGCTTCTCTGAGGATTACAGAGCATCCTGCCTATGCCTGATTGCATTTGCCCAATGGGGACAGGGCCAGCTCCCACTCAGCTTCCTGATTGGATATTTTAGCCAATGTCTTTGCTTAATTAAAAATGTATATGACATACAAAAGCAGCTACACTGAAAGATCGTTCAGTTTGCAAAGCCAAATTCTCAAAAGCCGGTACTAGATTTCAGTGGTAACCGTGTTAGTCTGTATCAGCAAAACCAACAAGGAGTCCTTGTGGCACCTTAGAGATGAACAAATTTATTTGGGCATAAGCTTTCATGGGCTAAAACCCACTTCATCAGATGCAGTACTAGAGTTTCCCAAGACTCAAGTTCCGGTAGGGACTGTATTCCAGAGCCTAATGCAGACAGCCCCTTCTTTCCCAGTAGAACCTGCCTCCCCCTGTGCCTCTGGCCCCATTTCCCCACCTTCAAGCCTGTCTCTATCCTCCACCACCCAGCCTGTTTCTGCTCCTCCCTTCGCCTCCCTCATCCTACCCCTCCCACACACAGCCTCCCTACCCATATCCCCTCCCACAGCCTGTGTCTTCTCCCCTGCTCCCCACCCAGCCCCCCAGAGCCTGTCTCTGCCCAGTTCCCACCCCCACTTCTCACCCCCTCTGCATTCCAGCCAGGCTGCTTCCTCTGTCCCTTGGGCACCAGGAATGGGAGCATTGAGAGCACAGGAGAGACAGGTCCCTGCTCACAGTGCCTACTGGGCTGCTGGCAGGGGCAATTGCAGGGAAAGTGGTACTCAGCCCCACAGCCTTGGGCTGGAGCATGCTCAGCCACTCTGCAGGGATGGCACATACTGGCCAGCTGGCAGGCAGGAGCTGTGAGGGGCTGGAGTATGGAATCATAGAATATAGGGTTGGAAGGGACCTCAGGAGGTCATCTAGTCCAACCCCCTGCTCAAAGCAGGACCGATCCCCAATTAAATCATCCCAGCCAGGGCTTTGTCAAGCCTGACCTTAAAAACTTCTACAGAAGGAGATTCCACCGCCTCCCTAGGTAACGCATTCCAGTGTTTCACCACCCTCCTAGTGAAAAAGTTTTTCCTGATATCCAACCTAAATCTCCCCCACTGCAACTTGAGACCATTACTCCTTGTCCTGTCATCCGCTACCATTGAGAATAGTCTAGATCCATCCTCTTTGGAACCACCTTTCAGGTAGTTGAAAGCAGCTATCAAATCCCCCCTCATTCTTCTCTTCTGTAGACTAAACAATCCCAGTTCCCTCAGCCCCTCAGGGAATATTCCGGGAATTTAGCTGCCAAACTAACAAATCTCCACTGATCACCATGCAACTGTGTTCCCTTCCTGGCTCTGCCAGTGGCCTGCTGGGTGATCCTGGGCAAGACTTTTCCTCACTCTGTGCCTCGGTTTCCCCATCTGTAAAATGGGAATAATGATACCCTTTTTGTAAGGCACTTTGAGATCTACTGATGCAAAGCACTATGTAAGAAGTAGGTATTATTATTATATGTACAGGTTATAATTTGTCATGTACCATTCTGCTGTGAGCGGTGCAGGATTCTAGAGAGGAGGAGAGAGATTCAATGCACAGACAGATAAATGGCTCTTTTCAGCCTTATATAAGCTAAATTGAATTAAAACTGTCCACGCTGGGGGGGAGGGGTTCACTGATTGAATTAATTGGTTTCTAAAGGTTAATCAGCTAACAAGTGGGGTGCAGACAAGCCCTAGCACGTTACTTTGTCAATTAAAGCATAGATGACTTTTTGGAAATGAAAATTTTCAATTATGAAATGAAAAATATTTGATTTTGGAAAAAAAAAAACACCCTGTGACCAAGCCAACCAATCAAACCCAGCAATAGAAAAACAAATAAACATCTCCAAACTCTAGAAAGTTCAAAGGCAAAAGGACAAACCAAATTGAAAAAGTGATCAATAAGATTTTTCATTGGGTTTTAAAATTTCAAGAAAGTCAAAATGTTTTTTTAGGACAATATTCATTTGTGAAAAGAGCTGTTTTTCATTCAAGAAATTTCAACCGCATCTAGTAAGAACACTGTAACAAACTGAAGATCCATACAGCCTGTGACCTGATTTTCAGAAGCATGAGCCTCCTAAAATCCTGTTGGAGTCAATGAGAAATGCATGAGCTCAGCACCTTTGCAGATCAGACCATTTATAACATTTTCAACAAGGGTCCGTGGAGTCATCATAGTAAATGATTCTCTAGGCAAAGTTGGAGGAGCATTTTCTTTCCAAGCCCTGGTATTCATACCCTTACAATTTTCTCAAATGAATTCCTTCCAGGCTGAATTTTCTCACGATCAGTCTCCACACAAAGGTGATTTATTCTGGATACTTTCAGAAGAATCAAATGAATCATTTTCAAATTACAGGGCTGAGAATAAGTAACATGTTTCTGTGTTGTTGGTATTTTCCCCGTTACATTAGGACATCCTGTTCTTTTTTTGTCTTCTCCCTCAACTCAAAGGCTGATGGGTTCCAAAAGTTCAAACTTGTCATGCAGCTAAATACCATCTTTGAGAGAAGGCACAGGTCTGTGACAAGTGTTTGGTTTCAAATGAGAGACTTCCGTAACTTTATTAGCTGTGTCAGTTCATTATTTGTAGTAGAACCTGTGCTAAAGGCCCATTAATGTTGTACACTGGATGTCCATCAAAGTCCAGACATCCCTAGCTGCTAAACTTGACTTACTCACCAGTCAGCTTCCCTACAATGTAGGCAGCAGTCCTTCTCAGGGCTGCTTAGTTCATACAAGTCGATCGTGAGCATTGACATTAGGCAGCCTGGGAGCAGGAGAAGCCAGAATGTACCACGGGTTCTATCTGCATCCAGCAGCCTTAGTGAAAAATCCTCTTCGTATTCTTGACAGCCAAGTCTAGCCTCGTCCCTACTGTGAGAGGTACAGCAGTCCTGCTCCAGCCTCTCTCCTGTCTCTGAACCAGCCCTGCTCCTACTTTCTCTGCGTCCGGTTCTGATCCTCTAGTCCATTTCCTGTCTCCTCCCTTGGCTCTGGCATTTAGACTCTGACTCGGGTTCTGACCTCCAGCACCGACTGCTAGGCCAGACCACCTGCGACCCAACCTCCTGACACTGGGTCACACTTGGGAAGGACCAACTTTCCCGTTTGGGCACAGTCAAAATCTTGGCAGAACATCAGATCTTGAGAGAGTTCCTCCCATATGGGTTGAAATTCTACAAGTGCTACCCATGGGATTTCAGCCCCACCTAATCAAACTGCAGCCATAATAAAGTAACACAGGTAAAGTCATTGCTTACAATAGTGTAAATCTGGAGTAATTCCACTGACTTCAAAGGGAGCGGGGTTCACCAATAAAGCGATTCTAGATTTACCCCTTCGGAGCTAAGGACGTGGCTACAGAGGAAAATTGACTGGAACAGCTCTTGCAGAATAGCTACAGTGCTCTAAATGTACCCTACCTGATTCCAGAACAATTTCCTCACACCAAGAAATGGTAAGATCAGAAACTGGCCCAGCAAGCACCCCCATTGAGGATTAAGTATTAAAGGATCAAGGATCAAACAAAAGTTTATCGGCTGTGGATACAAGATTTGAAGCATTAAACAAGGAGCTGCAAAGAGAAACCAACTTGTTTGCTCCAAAATGTTTAGTACAGTGATAAGCATTATGTTTCCAACCCCCATTTCCGACCCGTATCAGAGACGAGGAGAGGTCACCTCATTTTATCTGAAGTCTCCAAAGGGTAACAAAAAGCCTGAAAGCATAGGCATAAGGAAAAGCCTTATGGGTATTACAGCTAGAATCTGATTTGAAATGTATAGCAGAATCCCAAGCACCAAAAAAAAAAAAAAAATGCAACTGGAGGGGACAGGGGACACACGCACTGATTTAGTTGAAAGGAAGCTTCCCAATTCACTCAGCCCAGCAGTCTGAAAGGACCGCAGATAAGACGCAGTTAGCAACAGGAATGAGCTGGGAACTGGATTTGAAAAGAAAAGGAACATGGTTAAAGTTGAAAAGCTAAAAATGGCACTGCATGCTAGGGGGGGGAAAAAGTAAAACACCCAGCTCCCTAGAAACCGCTGTTTCAACCTTGGCTTCAGAAACTGACAGGGGAAAATGCATTAAAATGATTGATTGATAGGCTGATCAGACAGAAAGAAATTGCACCTGTGAGCAAGCCACTAGCAAGACACACACTTAGGGTGCTAGGTTCATGAAGGCCATGGACCTATGGATGTTCTCCCCTGTGATCTTCCTGCTAGCTCCGTTCTCTCTCTGAAATTAAAACTCTCCTCTGGCCATGATGCATATACAAAACCCAACAATGGTTAGGCAGCCAATGTGCTGCGACTGCTTCTCATCACACTGATCATGACTGTTGCCCTATTAATTTGCACTCTTCTGTCTCCTTGCTGTATCCAGCTGTTGTCTCTAGTCTTGTACTTGGATTGTAAACTCTGTGGGACAGCGTGTATCTTTCTGTTATATGTTTGTATAATGGGGATTGGAACCTCTTGGCTCTTAGGGACAGATTTACAAAGGTATTTACTTAGCTACCTATAGATGCAGACAGGTGCCTAGCAGGATTTACAAACATGCCTATGTGAGGTAGGTGCCTAACTCCATTGCCTTTTGTTATATTTCATGGCATTCAAAGAGAGAAGTGAGATAAAGACATTCTGCTGGAAGGTTGCAATGTAATACTGCTTTATTTTTTTAAAATTCAGAACGGTAACGCTAAGAACCCATAAACAGAGAGAGACAAAGCAGGCTGCTCCCTAAAAACAGAAGCATAATTCATCCCACCTAACTCTAGGCAGGCTGGCTGCAGACTGCCTCTGATTGCACCCTTCCCTACAGCCAGAACTCCCTGTCTGCAAGCAGGATGAGGAAATGCTCTGAGAATTTAAAGTGATACATCACAATTTTAGAACAATTTTCAGTGGACCACAACTTTCAATTCACTTCTCACTACAGCTGGTTGGAAAATTTCAAGAAAAATGAAACATCAAGAAAAAATGGAAATGCAAATCCCTTCCTCTCTTCTTGCTAACTCTGCTTTTCACAAACATCCATGCAAATAAGTTTTTGTTCATGCAGACTTTAGGGAAGGGTTATTACTTGTTCAAATGTCCACATTCACTTGTGAAGAATGATACTCTCATTATTTGCCCTGTACACACTCACCACTCTTTATAGCACTTCAGTCATCCAATCAGGGAGAGGAAATAGCACCAGATGACTTAGGCAATACATCCTGAATAATGAACACTCATCAAAATGAATAGCTGATGACAACACGTGAGCAGACACTTGTTCGCTGGAGGCATTCATCAGATGACCAGGAATGCAGACCAAGGTCCTGGTTCATCAAAGCACTTAACCCTATGCTTGAGTTTAGGCATGTGCCTAAATGCTGAATTAGGGCCTAAATGAGTAAAACCAAAGTCTGCTCATGGATACTGACTGGGGAAAGAAAGGGCCTAAATCCTCTGATAAACTGTTTGCTAGGAACGGTTTGCTCAGCTCTCCTGATGCTGAGATACAGCTAGTGAGTCTCTGGATCTGCGGTTTTTCTATTAAATAAACCTTTCCTTTATTTCTACCCCCAAGCAGGTCTCTCCTGTGCAAACTGTGGGGAGTGTGTGTGCTAAAGTGAGCTGGTGTCTGGGGAGCTGGTTTCACACCTGTGGGGGCAACGAACCACAGGAAAAGTCCAAGTGTCTGGTGGTTAAGAACTCAAAGAGGATGGATTTGTGGAGACTCAAAACTGGATGAGTGATCGGTGTCATCCTACAAGGCTGGTGGAAGCCAGAGTCAGACGTTGTACTTGTGGGCAGACTACTAGTGTCAGGGCTCTGACCCAAAGCTGTACAGCACAAAGGACCCCACAGTCACATGGCAGGTGATGACAGAACCCTTACTGGTCGGGGTGATCCTCAAAACATCACAAGGGGTCATTGCTGAACTGCTCTGGAGAAGCAGGAAATCATGCACTGCTGCTTCCCTCAGGGGCAAAATAACGTTTCCCTTTCTGGAGTAGGCAGGCTGGTCCCTTCCCCCAGCAACCCACCGACTTTAATAACTTTGAAGCTGTTCGCGGACAGACCCTTGACACAGAATGCTGGCCTTGCTCTTTCTACAGGCATACTGAGCCAGGTACAGGACACTGGGTGTGCATAGCTTCTGGGGCAGCAGAATTCCTCAGGCCTCCTGACCTGACTTCTGTAGAGGACACAACAGCCCCCGCTAGCTTCATCTTTCACAGACGGGCATTTCCACCCTATGCACTGGATGGCAGATGTTTCACCTCCTTAATTATTGACGATTAAAACCTGTAACCCAGAGAACAGCATTTCCCAAGCAATTAAAGCCGATCAAATAGCAGGAGCTTGGCCCGTCCTTGGCAGGAAGGCTGCTGAACCCAGATTATCCCTTGTCTGTGTTTTCTGCTAGGGTTTTGTTCCACAGGTTGAAATCACAATCCTTGTGGTTAAACGCTGTTATGCAACTCTGTTCCCTGGAGGCTTCAGGAAATAGGACAGGGCAATGCAAGGAAGAGGACAAAAGAATTCTGCCTCCATCTCCCAGGCCCCTGAATGAGTTTCTCCTTGTCCCAGGCTTTTCTATCCTCCCCTCCCTCTTACCTAGCTTCTTGTCCTTGCTGTACTTTATTATAATACTCTGCATATTGTGCACCAGGCTTGGTGGGGTAGTGATGCCACGGCAATAGGTATGGTATGAGTGTGGAATAGAATAAACTGGATAAGAATGAAAGAAAGAGAGAGAGAAAAGTTTCAGAAGCTTCCTCCATGAAAAGTTCTCCACAAAAACAACTCACCATTTGCAAGCTCATTTTTCAGTAATTAGGGAGGATTAAATTGCACATTTAGTAGAGATGAAACTACTGACTACAAGCAAAGTGGAGATTAAGTCACGTTCCCATCCAGCAGCGCCCGTTCGTTAGCCAATGTTAAATCGCCTCCCTTGAATCTCGGCCTGAAAACAGGCTGCTGCTCCTTTAAGTGGCTCTCGGTGGGGGTTCAGTGATTGTCTCTGTGGAAAGTGAGAGTTCCCCCTCGTGCAGAGTGATAAATCACAGATAATAATAGCTCTTTCCAAAATAATCCTCGGGCAGAAACAAAATCCAGCAGAGAAGGTGGTGCAGAGTCAAAATGGGGCACCTGGCTCTGTCGTTTAGTTGGCGCTATAAATACTTCCAGAGTTGCTTGTCACCGCTGTTGACATAATGTATTATTAGTATTACTCAGCCATTAGGCCTCTAATGCCCGTATTTTTGTCTCTTTATTACCTGCCACCTCTTCATTCCAAGCTGTCTTCCCTCTCGGAACATCTAATCTTCCACTTTGCTTGGCCCAGCTGCTGCTAACACCCCTGGGCACCATCTTTCCTGCCAGGCGCTTGGGGACAGGCACATGCAGACTCTGTGCAAGCCTGGAGGGGGACCATTGAGGGTGACATTGTCACTGGAGCAGAGAGAAACCTGAAATTATCATCCCCACCTTTCAAGTGTTGTTACAGAGATGCAACTCGGACCAGATACATGGAGGGGATCACTGCGAATCTGGGCTCAGACCCAAAGGAACCAGGGATCACTTTGTGGTTTTGCCCCAAATCCATGGAGAACCAGCATATGCCCTATGCAGGTGAAAATATGTCTTTTCTGAGCTTCGCTTTGAGCTTTTTGATGTTAGTATCAACTGGAAATGTAAAGGGGAGTTTCACAGGGCTTTGAACACACCTCTCTGGAATACAGATGCTCCCATGAGCCCTTGTCAAGCAAGACTGCTCTAGCGATCACCTCCTTCCTTCCAAACAAGAATGAGTCACAGCATGTTCCACTGAATGGCCTAAGCAGCTGGAGTCCAGAAAACACTCAGTCCAGAATTGAGGGAATAGCAGTGAGGGAAATGGACCAAGATCAATGAACCACCATCCAGAATTCCATGCCTCAAAGCGATAGTGTTTGGTGCTATATAAATGCCTTATGCTGATCAACAGATGGATGGATACCTGGGCAGAAAAACAGGTAGATCTCAAACTGAACCTAAATTTGAAACAAACTTCTTTGAAAGGTTCAAAAGAAGCCTCCGGTTCATCGTTAGATCTCAGAGCACTTTACAAAGGAGGCTGGTTATCGCTATTTTGCAGATTGGGAAATTGAGGCACAGAGCGGGGATACAACTTGCCAAAGATCACCAAGCAGGGAAGAGACAGATCACATCTCCAGAGTCCCACTACAGTGCTCTATCCGCTCAGCGACACTGCCTCCCTTTGAACAAAGGGCCTGATTCCATTGCCCTAAAACCCGTGTGCTTGATTTACACCAGTGCAAAGTGAGGGTGAAAATGATACCAACTCAGAACGGTGATTTTTTTTGTGCTTGGGATTCTGCTATACATTTTAACTCCAAATATTGCTTAAACTGATGGAAGATTCAGATTCTGATCTGGACAATTTTATTCAGGTCCAGCTCAATTTGTGAGGTTCATCCACCACCACCATTGACATTGCTGCCATAGGAAAATTCTTCCTTGCAGTCACATTAACTTAAGAATGATTCATTCCTGGTGTGAGCTGCAGGGGTGGGAAAGGAAATTAGAGAACATGGACATGACTAGTGCTGGTTGAATAAAACAAGAAGAGCTTTGTGAATGAATTTAGCATATTCACTCTGCTGTTAATCTTGAAGTCATATTATTTGCTGTCCAGGAATATTTGAACCACTGCCCATTCATTCATGAAAATGTTCAAGACTCCCAAAGCTTGCATAAATTTTAGTATAAACAAATTATTATTCTTCCAAAATATTTGTAATTCAGAGTTCAGACTTTACTCTCCCTTGGATCGTTCATCTATTCTTTATTCTCCTATTTTAAAAAAAAATCAATCATCCAGTTAGCTGCCAAAAAAATTACCACGTCACTTAGGTGACCAATCAGGAAGCAGAAACAATACCATGTAACTAACCAGTGCCGGAACAGAAACAATACCATGTGAGTTAGTTGTTCCATCTCACAATTAGACAAAGTAAGCAATCTGGAAACTCCCCAAAGGCTGAAATTTGGTGGCATCAACCATGCAATGGATACTTTCAATGGACCAAATCCTCATGAAACTGGAGAAAGGAAGAAAGAAAGGAAGGAAGGAAGAAAAAGAATTCTACATTAAATGAATAATTTGGCCCAAATTCTCTGCTGGAACAAACCGAAGTCAATGAATCTACACCAGAGTACATCAGGAGAAAATCTGCCCTACTGTTATAATTATTTATTGTATTGCAGTGGTGTCTAGGAGCACAAGTCACAGACCAGGACCCAGTTGTGCTAGGCAATGTACGAACAGAGAACAAAAAGATAATTTGAGCATCTCTAACCATGATTATTTCTGAGCCATTCCTGGACTTGCAGCAATGAAAACAGCACCTCTGAAATCTTCACTATCAAGAATTTTGTGCCATTTTCTTGGGAGCAACCATTCTCAGGACCTTCCTTGTATTTAAAAATATACTTATGAGCAACTAAAAGGAGAATCATTTCTCCAAGCTGCCCTCCACTTTCCATTTTGCGAGGCGGGGGAGGAGAGGGGATGGGCTGGGGAGCATAGCGGACTTGGTGAGGGCAGAAAAGTGGCATTCTCTGTCTCTGAGTGTGTCAAAACATAAAATAAAAATACCAGTAATAAGAGCCATTATGTCCTTAAGGCTAAAATAACATTTTCATTAGAGTTTATCTCAGGCATCGAGACATTTTGTGATAGAAAATGATGAACTTGCACTAGCTGCAGAGCAAAGGCTATTTAATCAAAGCCTTTAAGCAGATCAGACCTAATCATGAGACATTTAAAAATAATATATCTATAAATAGCACATAAAAGCGAGTTTTGGGGGCTGTCTTAATGGAATCAGAAATCTTGAAGAGGAGTCTTGTGGGTGTTTTCACTGCAAGGCAAATGTGTTTTTTTTTTTTTCTTTTACCCTTGCAATGTAATTTATTCAGTGCAGCTGATATTAGAAAAGACTTAAGAAAACGAGAATGGCCTAGTGAGTCAGACCAATGGTCCATCTAGCCCAGGATCCTGTCTACCGACAGTGGCCCATGCTTGTTGCTTCAGAAGGAATGAACAGAACAGGGCAACTATCAAGTGATCCATCCCCAATCATCCAGTCCCAGCACCTGGCAGTCAGAGGCTTAGGGACACCTAGAGCATGGGGTTGCACATTGTGGTCAATAAAGAAGCCCGGAGAGTCCATGCGGCTCCTGCTATGCTTTGTGAAAACGCTACCCTCACTCCACCGTTGTGGGTACTATTCACTCTCTACCAGGCCTCCGCGTCAGTTAAGCAGGTACTGTGGAGGGCTGGGTGGGAAATGGTTTCCCCAATCTGTGAAAATGTTTGAGATTTTGAAAAATTTCCTTGTCTTGAATCGGAGGAAAAAGTTGAAATCTCCAAAATTCTCACCAACCAACAAACCAAAATAAAATTCAGTTCAAGTCGATTGAAATGATTCTTTTGGATAACTTTGAAACATTTTGTTTGGATTTTGACTTTTTCTTTATTTCGTTTTTCATCCTCATTTTTTAGTCCAAATTTACTAAAATGTTGAAACAAAAAGTGGTTTTGACTTGGGGAAAATGAAACTTCTGATCGGAAAATGTCAAAGTGGGACAATTTCAAAAGGTTTGTTTCCAAAAATGTTCAAGCCAAGAGACTAATTGAAACTGACACTGCTTCACAAGCAGTTTCAGTGTCGATGAAGTAGCCTTTTTGGGGGGCAAAATTATCATTCCTTGAAAAATTCTTGACTGGCTCTAGTCCTCTGGACAGAGCTTCCACATGGGAGTAAGTGTTACCCCAATAAGTTTAGGGTTTTGATGCAGCTAAAGGCTGAGGCCGAGGGCTAGAGGATTGCATCTCCAGCAAGTGCCATTGAATTCCATTGAAATCAAAGATCATTTTCTGAGTTTCTTCCTCAGGCTAACTCTCTCTGAAGGCACTGGCCAAGTGGCCAGATTCTGAGCTCTCACTGAGCCAAAACTTGAGTAAGGACCTCAAAATTCAACCCAATGCAACTTGCATTATTATTTCTAGTTTGTGCCACAATTGCACAAAAAGGCCTCAGCGGAGGTCAGGACCCTGTTGTGCTGAGCAGTGTGCAGACATATAGTCAGAAAATGACCCTCTCCTGAAGATCCTATAATCTAAACAGACATGATGGTCAAATGGTGGGAATAAAGAAGTATGTTACAGATGGGGAAATAGCACAGAGAAATTGAGTGACTGGCACATGATCACCCAGTGAGTCTAAAGCAGAGCTGGGAGTAGAATTGTAATCTCCTCAGGGCCATAACCCTGAGGCATCCTATGCTCTTGGTGTTTAGCATATCATACCATTGTCCCGAGGGGTCTACAAGCATTTTATAAATGTGAATGAATTATAATCATTTATCTTTAAATAAAAGAAAAGGAGGACTTGTGGCACCTTAGAGACTAACCAGTTTATTTGAGCATAAGCTTTCATGAGCTACAGCTCATGCATCCGATGAAGTCAGCTGTAACTCACGAAAGCTTATGCTCAAATAAACTGGTTAGTCTCTAAGGTGCCACAAGTCCTCCTTTTTCTTTTTGCGAATACAGACTAACATGGCTGTTACTCTGAAACCTACTTTAAATAGCATCTTTTATCCTAAAGGTGCCCAACATTAACAGTCCAGCCTTTTTTTTTAAAATGAGGTCTCTCTTTTGAGATTGCAAAGGGGGATGAGTGGAGAATAAGAGGCTAGAGCCTTGCTGGTTTGACAACATATAGCATCACTGACATGCAACCAGCTCTGGGGTGGAGTGTGCGATGAAACCATTGCATAGCACAGGTAGAGTGTATTTTAGCCCAGGACACTGGAGCAAACCTCCCCTACTGTTATAAACAGTGCCGTGGATTTGTAACATCCAGCTCTGTTTTTAAGGTTTCATCTGCGAGATCTGCGTGCAATTTATCAACATCAAAAAGATGCAAAGCTGACTCAGCCTCCTTGGGATTTGACTCTTTGCTCCTCAACTGGGTAGCTGGTTTATACTGGATGCTTATGCTGCACCCTCTGGTAGCGAGCAAGACCCAGAGGGTTGCACCATACGCAAGCTTTCTGTAGTGCAGGCAACGGTTAGCATGTGTAGCGCCCTACACATAACAGGACCCTGTTTGGATCCCCCTACTCCCATAGACGAGAAAGTGTGGCCCATTGGTTAGGGCACTAGCTTGAGAGTTCTGAGTTCAAGTCCCTGGTCTTCCACTGACTCTCTCTATACCTCAGTGCCCCCCTCTGTAAAATGTGGATAGTAGTACTTGTGGGAGTATATTAAAGACTGTAAGGTGCTCATGTGCTGTTGCAGAAGTCCCTAAAATAGACTGAACTACAAACCCTCACTGGGATTTAGAACCTTTTCACAAATGGGGAAACGGAGTCCCTTAGAGGTGAAGTAACTACCTCACAGACATAGAATGAAGCTATCTAGTAAGGCTAATGACCCCCATCACCACAGTTGATGAAATAGTGCCCTGGCTGGGAACAGAAGCCAGAATTCCTGCTCCCAGGGCCCTGCTGTAACCTACATGAGGCCACGCACATATCCTCATACAGCCAGCCCCATCCTTTTCCCTTAGCCCTGTTTTCTGGGAGCCAGATTTTGAAGAACCTGCTCCTGGCAAAGGATTCTGCTGACAGCAAAGGGAAGGAAGGATCAAACCAGCCAGGTGCTCGCCTCTTTTCTCCACTCGCCCCCCCCCTTTTGCGATCTAGCGCTAAAGCCCTCCTGGCAAACAAAAGCTCAGCACTCTCAGTGGCAGAACAGAGCAGGAGCTCTCTGAAAGGCAAATGGCTCTTTGAGAGGATCCTGCTGCCAAAACAAGGATGCTACTGCCTCATGCATAGGAAGGGAAGAGAGAGGCTGCTGCGGTGCCCTGCTCTCCTGCCTAGTGTTTCCTTATCTCTCCCGGCTGGTGGAATCGAGGCAGGGATGTGCCCAGAGAACCTACAAAGCACCACAAGTTCAACGGGTGGCTCCACGGGGCACCCCTTTTCTGGCTTGTCTCTGAATCCCAGCTGCGCTAACAGCTAGGCAAGTCTAGGACCTGCAGCATACTGACCTCCTGCCAACCTCTGCCACCTGGGTCCCACGGTGCCTTGTCTTACTGTAGTGCCTCTTAGGGATCAAAGTCCCCAAAGGGTCCGTGTACACTAAACCCAGTCCACACTGGGGAGACAGTCTGGTCTAGGGGATTGAGCACTAAAGTGGGATTCGGGACAGAAGACCTAGATTCTATTCCCAGCTTTGCTACTGACCGGCTGGGTGACCTTGGGCAAGTCATTTCACCACTCTGTGCCTCAGTTTCCCCTTCCATACAATGGAGACAATGACCCTTTCAATCTACTGATGCCAAGTGCTGCGTATTATTAGGGTTTTGTTATGTAGCCACTTCCACCCATGCAGGGTAGGTGTATAAGCAGTACTGCCACGTGTCACAATTTTATCACATGCCTTAGGCTATTTGGTGACGTTCTTAAGGCCCCAGCTCCAGGAGTCATGTGTTGATGTGAGAATCTCGGCTTTCATGTAAAAACAAGTTTCTAGCCCTAGCAGAGAAAAATGTGACCCCCCCCCCGCTCCAAAAAAAAAAATCAGTGGGAATTAGGAAGACATATTCCACATGGGCAGGTTATGCCATAGCTACGTACTGCAGGAAGCTCCTGTACCTTCCTTTAAAGCACCTGCTTTATTATTATTATGGGAGGCCTAGAGGCCCCAACCAAACTCAGGGAGTCACTGTGCTAGGTGCTGTATACATCCATAACAAAAACACTTCCAGCCACAAAGCGCTCAAAGCGCTAATTAGATAAGACAGACAAAGGATGGGAGAGGAGGCAATATGCCTAAAGTCACACACAGCAGGTTAGTGACTGAGTTGCCTGATTCCGACTCCCTTACCCTATCCTCTGGACCACACAGCCTCTTGACTCATGCTGGCAACTATCAGACACAGGATATTGCGCTAGATGGACTTCAGGTCTGATTCTGTTTGATAGTCCCTATCTTCCTGTGTTCCCAAACTCACCAGCTTTGGGGTTTTGTTGCAGATTTGTACTGCAGATCCCGTTCATTGACAGGTATACGGACGGTTGAGAAGTTTCTTGTAAACCAGAGACCACATTATGGTTTTGCATCAAAACCACACTAAATTAATGGATCCAGGTGGTTCAGGACAAAAACAACAAGTGAAACTTGTCAGTTTCAGCTGAGTTTTGCTTTAAGGCGAAAGCTAAGGAAATGTCCAGACAAGCCCCGTGAAGCGATTTCACATAGATCTACCGAAAGAGGAAGACATGGAATGATGGTGGGCCAGATTTTCAAAAGGCCTCAGCACCCAGCAGCTCCTAGTGGGAACAATGGAAAAGCCTCTCTGTATTAAGACAGTGGCAGATGCTGTGTACTAAAATCTAGCCACTTCACTTCCAGCCAGCTTCCCTGACAGGAGCTAAGCTCTTTCAGAAATCTGCTGTCTTCACAGCTCATAGCATCGAAAGTTTGTTGTCATGCGATGAGAAGCACAGCAGGGCCTTGCTTTTTATGATGTAGGACAAATGGGGATAGCTTCTGGAAAGCAGGCTCTTGCCCATTTGCCTGTAGGATGGGCACAGAGGGGGTTGCATCTCAAAGAGCAGCCGCTGCCCCAAAGGAGCACTTCTTCTCTTGGCAAGGTACAAACAATCCTACCAAGGGGCTCGATGCTTGCAGATTTTACTCAGCCGATGTTCCCTCCGACCCTTGGCATCAAGGTGCACGTTGCATGGATGGGGTAAGCTAAGCCTGACTCACAGGACTGTATCCGCCAGTGGAATGACTGATCCCTGTGGAATTGCTGAACTAGGAGAGAAGAGCACTTTGTAATCAGTAAAAATCTCAGCCTCCCTAGGAATTGTCTCTTGTTAATTTACTACAGCAGAACCCGATTCTGTAAACCTTTACCCCAGGGATTATCCTTGCACTTGTAATTTAACCCCATTGAAGACACTGGGGTCATTCCTATGAGCAAGGGTTTTGCAGGATCAGACCTTCACTGTAAAGCAGGTAGTGGGGATGACCCTGCAAGCCATTGGCTTCTTTCCAAGACCAGGGCTGTCTGAAACAAATCCTGATAGCATGGCAGAGTTCAGTGCAGTGCTGCTGATCCTGAGGGCTGGGCAACGGGCTGGTCCAGATTCAAACCTTGAGCAGATTGAGAAACGGGGTGGATTTTCCAGCTGCAAGTTTTGACACTGGCCCTTTAAATCTCTTTCCCTGCCTTTATTTTTGTGTAATGTTTTCAGCTCCTCCTGTTAATTTCCGGGCTCCTTGGCCTTTCATCCTGGCTTGGATTCATTATGATCAAGCCTGAATGTGGCCAGAAGATACAAGGAAGCAGATAGCTTCAGGGGCTTGCGCTATTTCCATTTAAAAGATGATCATGACCTGGCCTGCTCCATAGATTTGCATAATTAAAAGAGTAGGATATTTGCCTGTGCCCTACAAAAAAAAAAAAACAGGGAGAGACAGAGAAAGTGTGAGAGGGTAGAAATGGGTCATTGTACAGGGAGAGGAATGACACCCTACACTTCAAAATTAGCAAAGAAAACTCCCTCCTTCTGCAGAAAATTCTCTCTTCAACTTTGCTGTCCCTTCTCCAAGGCCACTTAAGGGAACCAAGGTTCCCAATCTGCACTTAAATGGTATGTGTTCAGGACGCAGATCTCCTTTCTTAAAGGACACAGAGGGTATATTTTATTCCACTGAAATATTCCTCTGGAGTTGATCTGGGAGTAGCCTGGCCAGAACTTGTATTCCTGAGCCATTGGTGTCACACCTAACTAGATCCTTCCCCAAACTTAAGTGCCATTCTCTACTTCTGTTCAACTTGCTAGAGGGTTAGTGAGCAAATTCAGAGCTGAGTGTAAGCAAATCTAGGAGGAGTCTTTACAATGGTATAATTTATACTTTGTTCTGGCATCTTAGCAGTGTTGCAAACTCTTGTGATTTTATCGTGAGTCTCATGATAGTTCTTCTTAAAGCTCCAGATCCTGGAGTCAAGTGATCAGGTGTGAATCTCAGTTGCCAGTGGGAAGAAAAAGTAAGTTTCTCACCCTCATGGTTGCAAAGGAAAGCTTGAAACTGTGACCCACATGCAACCAAGGCTCAAAAGGCTCAGCAGCCAGAGGGCAAATGAAAAGAACAGAAGATGTATTCTGTTTAAAAAAAAAAAAACTCACAATTTTATGGGGCTTGATTCATGACTTTTAAATGCTCGGGGTTAGCAATGCTACCTTACTATGTAAGTTATGTCAGTATAGGGTCCCTTCCTCATCATTCAGGAGTAAATAGGTCTAAGGGGTATCTAAGGGTATGTCTGCACAGCAGCTGGAAGGGTTATTCCCAGCATGGGTAGACAGATGTGCTAGCCTCCTAAAACTAGCAGTGTGTCCATACCAGCAGTGACAGCAGCTCAGGCTAGCCACCCCAGCACCTACCCAAGAGGTGGTGGATTTGTACTCAGGCAGCTAGCGCGCTAGCCTGAGCAGAGCAGAGCTAGCATGCGTCTGTCTATCCATACTGGGAAGCATCCTCCCAGCTGATGTGTAGCCGTAACTGAGCATGATGGGACCTAACTGATATCCCCTTGCACACCACCTGGGCAGCAGGCCCAGAGAGCTGGAGAGAACTAGCGGATCTGAGAGAGCGAGATAGACTCCATGCTAGTGTGTGGGTGGGTGTTAGACTCTCTTAACCTTTACGAAAGCTCTCAATACTTGGGAGCATGAATTAAGAAATGCCCACAGGGCATGTTTCATACAGGGCAGGAGAGTGCCTGCTGGTGAGTGATGGATGGGTGACAGGATGCTTGAACAAATCTGACTGACTCTGGCCACCCACACCGTGGGCACAGCTCTCACTCTTCTCCCAGAGGAGGGACCCCAGAAGCTGGATTCGTGCAGTCAAGAGAGCAATCCAGATTCCCACCCTCACCCAGGGTTAGCACGCCCTGTACATTATGTGGTTCTTACAATGTATATTTTAAATGACAAAAAGTAATAAATAACCATGTGCAACTACCACAATTTACAGAGAGTTCTAACTCCAGGAGCGTCATGGCAATTTAGATTGTTTCTATTAAATGTCTATAATAAATTATACAAATAATAATAATTACTGTGTGCTTTTGTAGCCCTTTTCCACCTGAGTCCCAATAGACTTTACACCCAATAGCTGGTGGAGCCTCTCAACAACCTTGCGTTATGATTCCTGTTTTACAGTGGCTGCAACTGGCAGGATTTAGGGATCAGTTTTGCAGACACAGTTGCCCAAGATGAGATGCCTAGCTCTGCACACAGGCAGCTAAATATCTCATCAAGTCACCTTCATGCTAACTTCTACTCCCGGTCCTCGATAACACAAAAGCACGTGCAGCTCCAGAGGCGTTTGCCGAAGGTCACGCTGTCAGCCCCAGCTCCAAAACCCACCAGCTCTCAGCTCTTAGCCCTGTGCTAAGCCAACAAAGCCATGTCGTCTCCAGGGGGACGGGTCAAACTAACTTTCATCCATGCTGGTAACTACCCACCCCTCTAAGAGGAATAATGTGTCTCAGTCTGACTGGAGCCCGCTGCTTGTCTGTGTCCATCACAGAGGGAAGCATTTCTGTCTTTTGCCTGACATGGCCAGGGACACCAGTGAAGGTTCCACAACCCAGGGAAGATGTAGCAAATTGTTTTGGGAGTAAGCTGAGTAAACTCAGCTTGAGGGAGTCCCATTTAAAGATGAAAAATAGCAAGCTAGCTGTCCAGGTTCCTTCCCCACTCTGAACTCTAGGGTACAGATGTGGGGACCTGCATGAAAGACCCCCTAAGCTTTTGCTTACCAGCTTAGGTTAAAAACTTCCCCAAGGTACAAACTTTTCCTTGTCCTTGGATCCTATGCTGCCACCACCAAGCGTATTAAACAAAGAACAGGGAAAGAGCCCACCTGGAGAAGTCTTCCCCACAGAATATCCCCCCAAGCCCTACACTCCCTTTCCTGGGGAAGGCTTGATAAAAATCCTCACCAATTTGCATAGATGAACACAGACCCAAACCCTTGGATCTTAAAAACAATGAAAAGCAATCAGGTTCTTAAAAGAAGAATTTTAATTAAAGAAAAAGTAAAACAATCACCCCGGTAAAATCAGGATGGTAAATACCTTACAGGGTAATCAGATTCAAAACATAGAGAATCCCTCTAGGAAAAACCTTAAGTTACAAAAAGACACAAAAACAGGAATATACATTCCATTCAGCACAGCTTATTTACCAGCCATTTAAACAAAAGGAAATCTAACGCATTTCTAGCTAGATTACTTACTAACAAGTTCTAATACTCCATTCCTGTTCTGTTCCCAGCAAAAGCATCACACAGACCGAACGACCCACCCTTTGTTCCCCACTGCCTGCCCCCCTCCAGCTTTGAAAGTATCTTGTCTCCTCATTGGTCATTTTGGTCAGGTGCCAGCGAGGTTATCTTAGCTTCTTAACCCATTATAGGTGAAAGGGTTTTGCCTCTGGCCAGGAGGGATTTTATAGTTCTGTATACAGAAAGGTGGTTACCCTTCCCTTTATATTTATGACACTAGCAAAGTCTGCACTGGTGCCAGGCAAGTAGGGGCCTCCCTCATGCCTTCAGTGCAAGTGGCAGGCAGATAGGGGGTGCCCTGAGGCTGCAGTGCAAGTTTCTGGCACGTTGCTACCTGAGCACTGCCTCTCTCTCTCTGTGCCATAGTGTTGAGCACTGCCTCTCTCTCTGTGCCATAGTGTTGCAGATGCGACTGGGGAGGAATTTGGTTTAAATGGGATGGGGCTGCCAGCAGGCCATCCTCCGCAAGGGGCCCTCGACTCTGGAATTTGCTGATCTTCATCTGTGTTTTATCCTGGACATTGTGGGCATAAGAGAGAGTTTGAGGGCTGGGAGGGCAAGGCCAAATAGCTGCAAAGTAATTACAGTAGTAGTGTATTCATTGGATGGGTAAGCAGTGTATTAGATTAGATAGATTGACCGTTCTGGCGAGCGTCTACCCTAATTTGAATGACAGAAATGACAACAATAATTCATTGTATTCAACGTTGTTCTCTGTTTGGTCAGTTCTTATTAGGGCTGAACTAGGTTGGCCAGCTCTTTTGGATTTGCCCAGCGTCCCACATGCTTCTTCCCACCCCACTTAGAAACAAAAATACGAGCACATGCTGAGAAAGGGTTTTCTCAGCATGGTTGAAATCAGGAATTATTGGGAATTGTACAAAATAATCATGATCGCATGAAATTTCAAGATTTAAGAACGCTGCTCCAAGGTCCCTGCATTCATGATTTGGGAAACTTGCTATCTGGTTTACAGTCAAGCATCCAAAAGTGATAAAATGCAGATGCAATGCAAAAAAAAAAAAAAAGTAACAGCAATTATTACTGTCCTAATATCTAGGGAATATAGTGCTAATGAGCCCAAAGCCAGGGTGAGACGCACCACCGGGGAATCTGATTTATTTGTGGAGTCTGTCAGCTGCCCACCCTCCTTATTTGGGCTGTCCACCTTCTCCATTTTACTTGAGATGCTGAAAATCAAATCTGGCAGAAAGTAAGAGACAGTGAGCAGGGGTTGCAAGTGTTCATGTAGCAGAACACTGGTGAAATTTCCCATGTTGTGTATATTTCAGCTTGGGAGCATTAGATTGTTATTGTATATGGCGGCAAAGGTTGATTTCACTATACATGCACACAAACTGACCAAAAATCTCCATTGATAATAATCAACATTTACAAGTGACAAATGAAAACAAATGCTGCTTGAGAACCTATTCAGTTTGACTGAAGAATATTTGTGCATTATGACAGGTGATGTTGAGAGTGTGTGTTTTAATGATTATAGAGCTTTAACTTTTTGAATCTCAGTCTCCACTGTCATTAAAGAATTACTGTCTGACACCCTCCCCCCTAATGTGGCACAACTGTGAACATTTAAATTGATAAAAAGTGAAAAAAGCTTTAAAATAAACCTGGACATTATCTGTCAAAACTGTTAAACAAATTGAATTCTGTCAAGCTGATGTACATTTGATCACTGTAACTGAGTGATTTGCTCCTTTAAGGACCAGAGGCTTGGACCTAACCAACCTTAGTTGCACCTGAGCAGGGATCAGCTGATTCCCTATAATGACTAGCAGGAAGTGGAACACTGGGGTTGAGAAAGAGTTGTAGGAAGTGTAGAAAAAGGAAAGCATTGCACTGATTGTTAGACAGGAGGTTGTGAAGGAAATACTTTAAGGTAAGAGCTGAGATTAATGCCAGCACAGCAATTATCTAATGTTCTTAGTTGCATTTTGGTTGTTTTGGGGAAATAAGTAAAGCCCTGTGAGACTGTGCGGAAATAAGTAAAGCCCTGTGGGGAGTCCTGAAGAGGGGGGAGATTGATGGCAGAGGCCCTGTAAAGTGACCTCATGCCATGAGAGGGTGCCCTGGAGGGGAACACCCTATGACAATCACACACATGTTCTTTATGTGCTTTGATCAGCTTTACAGGGAAGGGGCTGTTTGAGTATCATACACTGACAATGTTGCCAAGTCTTGTGATTTCATCAAGAGCCTCAGAATATGTGGTATCTTTTCTTAAAGTCCCAGCTGCTGGAGTCAGGTGCATGCATGAGAATCATAGTGCCCCCCCTGCCTTTTTTGTCTTAAATTAAATATCTAACCCTTGAGGATGGGAAGACGATCTTGAAAATGTGAAGCAAGTGCACCCTAAAGGCTCACACCCCAGAGGCAAATAAAAAGAACCCAATAGGTATATTTGTTTAAAATCTCATGACTTCTGAGCTAGTCTCAGTGTATGAGTGACTGTCTGAATGCATGCTGCTGATTGCAACAAATGGCTGCATGGAAGCATTCTGATATTAAGAAGTAATTTTAAAAAATAATGGCTCTGGCCGACAGGATCAGTTGGTATTTTTCTTTTGTTTCTTAACTCTGCTAAGGAACAAAGGAAACGATTAATTATTTACAGTTGCATAAAATGTGCCAGTGGGTTTTTTACTTAAAAAAAAAAAAACCAAAAACTGTTCATCCTGCCAGTAATTTGTAGTAACCTGATAGTAATTTCTTGCAATTAAGAACAGTACTAATTCGTTCATTTCCTGAGTAATGTCTTTCATTATATATAGGGGCTGCCTTTACTTACAAATATCTTTATTCCTCATTTGGATAATGAAAATTTGCTAAGTAGTTTTTTTAAATGTTTACTCATTTTAAACCATTCTTAATAATCATGTGCAAATAAGGAGTAATTGCTTTACTTTGGTCTGGTAATTAGGAAGTACTAAGTCACTGTTGTCTTTTAGCAAACGGATGATTTGTTTAAGCGTGAATCTGCCCTGCCTGTGCTAATTCACCCCACCACCTACTCAGCCCTCTGTGTAAACACATTGGGCAGGATTCCGATCTTCCGGAAACTGGTGTCAGTGTGGAAGTAATGCCACTGAAGCCTGATCAGCCTCTGATAGACACCGGGGTACAGAGGCATGGCTCCATTGGTCCAGATCCTCAGCTGGTGTAAATCAGTGTAGTCTCACCAACCTCCAAGTATTCAAAAAGCATGAATCAAGGCCCCCAAAATTATGAGAGCCACATAAAAAGAATGATATTTCTTTAAAGTGATAAATTGGAAGGAGCAGTGTAATTTTGTCATCTTTCTGAACCCTGTGGGTGCCCTGGTTCAGCTTTCTGGGCTTTTCCTCTCAGTTAGGAGGACTAGAAACTTTTTGGCCATGGGTGTTTTTTTTTTTTTCATTTCCAAATGAGCACTGAAATCTTGCATAATCACATGACTCCAGAAGATAGAGATTGAAGAAAAACATCAAATATCACTAGACATGCAATAAAATCTCCAGAGTGAGCAATACCATAGGCATAATCCCCATGACTGACTTGGATACTGCTCTATCCCCCTGACTTCAGTGGAGCTTAACTAATTGCCCCAAGTGGGGAATTGCACCCAAAGACGTCAGTGAGGTTATTGCTGTATGACTGAAAGGAGAATTGTGCCAAGTGGAGTTACTGTGATGTTGAATCAGAATCAGACCAACCTTGAAGTGAGATGGGTCCGAGCAGCAAAACTTGACCCAAATCTGAACTTCATTGGGGTCCAGCTCCCAGGTTTTGGTTTGAACTCAGCTCTGGTCTTCCCTTTGCACTGCCTTGCCTCCACTGCAACCCTAGAACAGTTTCGGAGAATGCCCCTGATCTCCTGGCCCTGACCGGGTCATCGGCAGCAGACATCAGACCTGGGACTTTTAGATCTAAAAGCATGAGCGTCCGCTGTCTGAGCTAACCCAGCCAGCTCTGTCAGCATGAATTGTAGCTGACTTACCAGCCCCTGTACGTGGCATGCACACCGCTCGAGGGGGACAGAAGAGCACCAAGCAGAGTGGAAGTGGATTACAAGGATTAAAAATGAGTGCTAACCTGAATCCTGAGTGTTGCTGTGAAATGAAGGGGGTTAACCTTCGATAGGTTCAGAGCACAGTGAGTGAGTCTATCTGTACCCCTCCCTAATCAACCACTCTAAATTTCTGGGGTACAGGCAGCAGACTGCATCCAAGCTCCGCCCAGCTCGTGGCACTTTTCAGATGGACAAACTTAGCCTTTGTGATGTCATAAGTGATACTGGGTCATCAGCTGATACAACTTACTGACTTCAATGGGAGGTAGGTGCCTGAAGACCTTTAAAAATCTGGCCTGCCATCTCTGTGCCTCAGTTTCTGATCTGTAAAATGGGGTTAACAGCACTGTCCTTCTCCTGCTGTCTGTCTTACCCATTTAGATTGGGTAGGGACTTTCTCACTGTGTTGGTATATTGCCTAGAATGGGCCCTTGACCTTGGTTGCGGCACCCAGGCACTGCTATAAAATCAATAAGATCCATAATGACTTGGCATCAGTGTGTCACTGCACTGCAAGCCAGTGTCTCCCATCATGGGATGTGAAAACATGCATGGGAATATCATGTGCTGTGACTATCAGCCCACCACATTTTGCAGGGCAAAGGATTAGTGTGGTGCACTCCAGATGAGCCCAGAAATACTCAGCACAATTCTGGGTCTCAGATGGCCTAAGTCTGCTTGCTATGGCTGACAACACCACAGTGGCTAGTCCAGGAGGTTTCCAGGATTCCAGTCAGAGGAAAGATCAGTGGAGATTTACTGAAGGGACCTAAGTCTGCTGGCACTACACCAGTGCAAATTAGGAGGAACGCCAGTGAAGTCACACTGGTGAAAAGCTCTGGTGATCCATAAGAACTCAGGGGCCAGGTGATTGGGCTAGATCCAGGAATCACTGGCTATGATTCTATGGCCCAAGTTGTACAGGAGGTCCGACTAGATGATCACAGTGGTCCCCTCAGGGCTCAAATCTATCACTGGATGAATGAAATCGGTCTAGGTCCATTGACTTCAAAAGAGCTACACCAATTCCCACCAGCTGAGGATCTAGTCCCAGCCTCACTGTGGTCCAAGAGCAGCCATTTCCTTCAAAGCCCATTAGCCCATTGTGCCAAATAACTAGGCCACTCTGATTTCCTGTGGAGGAGCTGTAAGATCTGAGACATCAGTTGCCCTGATCTAAGCTGTAGGGAAATGCTGAGTGTCTGACAGGCCCCTGTGCTGATGTTCTCTGGTGACCCTAGGTCAGCTGGATGCAGATTTACGTGGAAGTCTGGCGCAGAGTTCCCCAATCCAGACAGCCATGCTGCCAAGCCCTGTCCTAGCAGCAAGGGGGATATGGCAATGAGGGCCTGATTCTTTGCTCCTGGGAGCTGTAGTTGCGCTATTCAGATCCATGGCTGCTGAGAAAACCCAAAGGCACTGATCTTACAGAAACTGCTGCATAGACAGTCAAACTTGATAACTCCATGCTGGCCCAGCTGGGGAGGCAGGATCGGACATCAGCGCACCAGTTAAAATTTACCATGATATAGGATTTACCTTTCCATTGTCCTTCTCATCCCTAAGGACCTCCACCCCCCCGCCCCCAGAGCATCACGGGGGAGGAGAGGGTACAACTCAGGAATCAAGCAGTTGCATCTGGGGTGGTGTGACCAGATAAGCAGTGGGTGCAGACCATGCTGCACAAAGGGTAGGGAGGGACACTTTGGTCGATGGTACTGGGGCAAATCCAGAGGCTGGGCAATGAGGAATGAGGTGGGGCTGGGAGAGGGGGAAGGGCAGGAAGGTACCAGCAAAACTCTCTATTACTGGCCCACTCTACAAAAACCTTTGAGAACTCCTGCCTTAGGGTCTGTCTACACTGCAATTAGACACCTGCGGCTGGCCTGTGCCAGCTGACTTGGCTCAAAGGCTTGGACTAAGGGGCTGTTTAAATGTGGTGTAGATGTTCAGGCTCAGGCTGGAGCTTGAGCTCTAGGACCCTATGAGGTGGGAAGGTCCCAGAGCTCTGGCTGCAGTCCATGCTGGAATGTTTACACCACAATTAAACAGCCCAAGGCCTGTGCCTCACATGTCTAATTGCAGTGTAGACATACCCTTAGAGATCCAAAGAGCCATACATCATATCTGGAAGGCCAACAGCCTCAGGCTGACTCAGGGCAGCGAAGGAAGCAAATGCCAGAGCTGAGAGCTCTCCCTGAGAATATCCCACTCCCAACCCCTAGTCTTTTGGGGCTGTAAAGCAGGAGCATCTCCGCTGTTCTGGGCTGGCAGATGGAGAGAGGGATGACCTGTACAGCACTGATACATCAGCATGCAGGGCAGGATTTGCATCTGCTAATCAGAGCTGGATCCAGGAAAGTAACTTTGGATAAAAGAATCCCATTACAAGTCAGCCGGCTGTGAAATACAGTACCTGTGCTCCACGCTGCAAATGCTCAGCCGCCTCTTCCCATGCAAAAGAGGCTATAGATCTTTGTGCCATGGGAGTTGGGGCAGACTCAGCCAACAAACCAAATTTATACCCCTGAAGGGGCAGCTGAGTTGCCTGCCAGCATAGCACATTGCAGTCACCAGAGCTTGAATCTTTGCACGCGGCCCCTTTCATGGCACCTATGAGAACTGCAGCCTCAAGTGAAACTTGCCGACCGTCTTCTAACCCTGATCTCTCCTAGAGGCATGTGCAAGCATGAGTGGAGTGCTGGGGCTTGCCAGCACCTGGGACGGGACGAAGAAGGTTGCTGACACTGGGCTGTGAAAGCAGAATACAACTCAGCAGAAAAAGGCAGCCCCAACTGCCATTCCCTCCGCATCTCCGAAGAGCGTCGGAATAGATAAGTCACACCCAATTAAGGGAAAATGAGAAGCAGGGTTTGATAGTGCCACCGATGTGGACACCTCCAGAATGCACACGCCACCACCTCTTCCCAGTGGGAATCAAGGTCACACTTCTTTCAGAGCTTGGTAAGCAGAAACCAAATGAGCTCCACCAGCCTGCACCTCAGCTGGGAAGGATGTGGGCAAGGATGTCACTACATGCCCATTTGTGGGGCATGTCCATGGATCCAAAGAGTGTGGTCACTCATACGTAAACCCAGAACTCTCCCATGGTGATTAAAGAACATCAGCCACCCATTATCTTCTAGGAAATGCTGCCACGAATCCACAAAGCAGCACAGAAATACATGTGCCTTCTGGAAGTTACCCAGAGCAGCATCACCTTGCGACTTAGCCAGGAAAACCCCAGCTAAAACCCTACAGCCGCAATGTAAGAATGACATGATATATAGCATAGATTGCAGCCGAGATGAAACCGTCACAATGGGGGTGAGAGGAGTGTCGGGCCTGAACCAAGGAAGTATTTGTAGCACAGGGAAACACAACCAAACAGCAACAACTATTAGACTGCAATGTACTATGTCTAGAAGTAAATCCGCTTCTCCTCTGTGCCTCGGTTTCCCCATCTATAAAATGGGGATCATGATAGCGACCTCCTTTGTTATGCACTTTGAGATCTAATAAAGGCATACGAGCTAGAAATTTATTATTATCTCTGGGCCAGAATCTGACTTCTGGTCAGTACGGCTGCTGATCTAGCTGTGTTGTAATGTTCCTGTGGGGCCTTGGGCAAGCACCTTATGCCAAGATTTTTTTCAGAAGTGACTACTGTGTTTGAGTACCTGGCGGGAGACCCCAGAAAAGGTTGATTTACAGAAAATGCTGAGCACCCACTATCTGCTGAAAACCCCTTCTTTAAGGTGTTCCAGTCAGGCACTGCTAAGGAGCTCAGATGCCACTCATTGGTCAGGCAGAGCAGGACAGGTTCTTTTCTTTTCTTTCCTGGCACCCCTGTTGCCAGCTGCTCTGGTTCTATAGTGGTCTGTCCTTCCTTCTGTGACCACGTCCCAGGGGGGTCACACATTTGAGGTCCACTCTTTCTGGGGTATAGAGATACCCCATTGTTGGACTAGCCCTCTCGATTAAAGCAAATGGCTCCCCACCCCAGGCTGGGATTTGGGATCTTCACCCTTCTCTCTTCAGAGACGTCTTTCATCTAGATTGGACTTCTGCATTTTTGGTGCCCCACGGAGCAGTGAGGGACTTGGGCCCATCCTCTCCACCGGGCTCCAATGCAGAGCCCAGTGGTAGGGAGCTAAGCCCTGAACCCAAAGTGTTATACTGCTGCCTCCCTGGGCCACTTCCTGCCCGTCCCCTCTTCTCACAATCAGTAAAGACCTTAAATAACTGGAAGCAGTGTCTCAGATCTTCTGATAATCCCAAGTCTCTTCCCTCTGGGTTGGGCAACGTTGCTACAGCCAGGCCTCAGGCAGTTGAAGCTCACAGTGTAGGTCAGTCGCTTCTGCTGGCCTGTGGAGCTCCTCCTCCCAAGCATGCAGGCGTGGCAGGGTTGGGCTGCCTAGGTCTGAAGCAGCTGCTAAACCCCTTTGTTACCAGCGCAGGGTCTGCATACCCCATCACAGACACCAAGAAATTAAAGCTCCCTAAAATACTAGTCACTTTTTGAAAATCTTGATCACTTTGTGACTTTATCCCCATCTGTAAAATGGGGATAATGAAGCTTCCCCATCTTACCGGAGAAATCCATAAACACATGGGAGGCACTGACAACCACATCCTCAAAGGTATTTAGGTGCCTAAATCCCACTGATTTCAGTGGGATTTAGGCACCTAAATACCTTTTGGCTATCTGTGCCTCAGATAATGAAGCAACTGGGGACCTCACCAGTGCTTACACAAGTAGCTGTTTTCCGGCTGAATCTGCTAATGAGACTGACAATATTATCACCTAAAAACTATTGCCCAGCAGATGTCACTAGTAACAACTGTCAGTCACCACCACAGTAGCCTTTACTTGAAGTAGCAAGGAGGGTAAAGTCCAATTGCACGTCCCCAGAGCCAGCCACTTCCCTGGCCTCGGTAGCCAAACCTTTTATAGAGTGACTCCCCTCGATTAATGAGGAACAGGTCAGATCAGCTGCAAATGCTGGGCCCTGTGAGCAGCAAAAAGATGTGGAAATTTGAGGGACATTGTTACAAAAAGCTCAGCCGTCCCATTGACCCGAGATTATAACTGGGACAACCTGCGTGTGTCCTGCAGGCTCACATTTTAATGAGCAGTTAGTCTCTTGTTATCACTCCTATCAGTCAAGGGCTCTGGACAGGAGCCATGAAAGTAAGAGGAAGAACTAAAAGATCAGTGTAAATATTAAGAGCTAAGAGGCAGGGCTTTTGTTCAGGGTGCTGTTTTTTTCTGTAGTACAAAGTTATGGTGAAATTTGCCTGTGCAAAGAGTTTAAGTGATGTCCAGGCCTTATGGCTCTGAATGCAGCTGAATTTCCCCCTTTCTCCCGTCCAACCATTTTTCAGAGCAGGAGCATTCCCTCTTGCAACTTTGGCTGACTTTACAGCTCTAGTGAGTTACAGAATGAAAAAAAGGGCCCGGCATTGCAAGGTCATGAAAGGTGCTGTGAAAACACTGGTGCGCATTGACATGATTATTCACGTAATTTCTTTTTCTTTTGGAAAAAGAGAAATAATTGGTGTCCTCAGTTCAAAACAATCCGTAGGGTGCGGGGGGGAGAGAACTGGAGGGGATGACTTTATTTGATGCACTTCCTAAGATGTCTGGCTGCAAAATTGTTAATTGTTTGTATTGCAGTAGTACCTAGGAGCCCCAGCCATGGGCCAGGACCTGACTGTGCCAGGCGCTGTGCAAACGCAGAACAAAAATACAATCCCTGCCCCAAAGCCCTTAAATTTTAAGATAAAAAGAGCCACTCTCATTGCACATGGGACAGAACCACCCAGCAATCCTATCAGCAGACTGGTGCATTGTTGCCAGCTTGCATGTCTGGCAATATTTGGTGTAATTCTTAAAGCCCCAGCTCCTGGAGTCATGTTGTTTTGTGAGACTTTCAGATGTCTGGGTTTTTTTGTTTTGTTTTTTTCTAAGGTAAATTTCTAGCCAGTGCAAAGAAAATCATCAGTCCTACCTTGAGTGCACTCTAAAGCTCAAAAACCAGAAGGAGAATGAAAAGAACCCAGCATGTAACTTTATTTATTTATTTATTTATTTATTTATTTTAAAAAGCTCATGAATCTTTGAGCCAATCTCATGATTGGGGCAGGGGGACTGACTCATGATTTTTCAGCTCTTGGAGCTGGCAAAGCTGCTGGCAGAGCAGAGCAGAACAGAACTAAGCATTCACTGCAAAGCCACACCAGGGATGGTTTGGGGGTTCATTGGCAGCTAAAAAAGGCCAGGTTGGTGACTCTATTTCAGGCTAGATTGTGCCTTTTAGCCTGAGCCCTAAGTGAAGCAAGCCAACCCAGAGAGACACTGTGACTCAGGCATTCTTGGAAGTCATGGTTCCCTCCCTCCTATCCCTAAGATAAGCCAACAACACACTGTAGTGTGCTAGCAGCAAGGCACAACACTCCCAGTGGTGGCTCAGCGGGGCTGGCTGGCACACGATGGGTGGAGCAGGTGCTGTGCCCACACTCCTCGCTGTCCACCTGCCCACCCAGGTGCCGCAGGAGAATGTAAACAGGTGGGCAAGGCTGATTTACCCCTATGTGTAACACCCTAAGGTGTGGATATCTCACATGCGAGTCCTTGGGGGTTCCTGATCCTCCCAAGCAGATACAAAGCTGAGCTCTTTGTGCACATCTGTGTTGTCATAGTGGCTAGGAGCTCCAGGCACGGCCCAGGACCCCATTGTGCTATGTGCACAAAGACAATCTCTGCCCCAAATATCTTGCCATCTAGGAGCTTGATTTATGGTGAAAATTGGTGGGGGACTGGCCACTTTGGCTCAGTATAGTTCTGAGCATTTGGGTTCAATTGTGACAAATCACAGGGGTGCAGGTCAGAACCCAGGGGGATGCTCTCATGAGGCCCGGTGAAGTGAGCCCAGTTGCTCTGACCAACAGAAATGATTACAAGTTGTGGGATTACTGGGCACTGAGCCTCAACCATGCTGACACACTTGCAGGCTTTTCTGGATTGCTCTGGTTTGGAGGAGAAATACAAAATCCCCAGCCCCTGGCATCTGTCCCTGCGTCCATAGTACGCTGCACACAGGAGTGAATGTGTATGAAGAGAGAGGCCAAAAGAGACAGAGGCAGATTCAGGACACCCCAATAAATCCCCCTAGGGATCAAATCCAAAGCGTCTGTTTTCAAGAGATAAACAGCTAGCTCTTCTCCTCCGAGGCATGGACATTGGCTGAACACTGTGTTAATCTCTGCATGGACCGGGGCCCCTCACCACGACAAAAGTGTCAGGGAAAGAAAAAGAGAGAGCGAGACAGACGGGGGGGCATGCCTTACCGGCAGCAATGATGGGACTGTAAATATTCTTAGCAGCTCGAGTGAAAAACTGCTCCAGCCAGCACGGGAAAGAAATGCTTCCTAACCACTATGAAGTGTGTCCTTTAGCAAGCAACGCTTTGCAGCAGGGGGTTGGGATGAGATGAAGCAAAGGGCGGGTCCTGCCAGGAAGCTCCTGGGGTGGGGAATGTTAACTCCTTTGGTCCTGTGCAAAGGAAGAGGAGTTCTTGGCTGGATCCCTGGAGTAATTAAAGGATGCAGCATGGGCTAGTTTGTTCCCTTAGGCCCAGCCTAGAGCAAATGGTGGTGTGCAAAATCCAGGACTCCAGGAGCAACCCCAGAGCTGCTCTGCCCCATGGGTGACCCTCCAAGGCATAGCTCCTGCTATGCTTTCCCCTTGTTCCAGCAAATTACAACACCCTGTGGCTCAGCTGAGCTGACCTGCCTATAAAGGGAGGCGGAGCCAAACGCCACCGACTCCTCACCTTCCGGCTGCAGCGGACACCCAGTGGCTCCATATTCCTGTGTGGCCAGGTCCAGCGGCCAGGTAGCCCAGGTGGGGGCAGGAGGGGCGCCTTACTTTCCCTTCTGCCTCTGCAGTTTCTCAGTCCAAAGGCCCTTCTGCCCCTTTGTGTTCACTTGTGGCTAATGCAATGCTGCAGCAAGCCTTCATCTGAGGGTCTCCCGACTGCTCTACAAATGCCACCACCCCATGCCTCCAAAGTGCTGATGGCCCACAGCTCCATTCGAAAACAATAGGAGCTGCCAGTGCTCAGCACCTCTGGAAATCAGGTCTGGTGGGCACAATTGTGGCTATGTGCCCACCAAAAGGAGGCAGGGAGTATAAAATGTCCCTGTACTACCCTGCGTGAGCTCCCCAGTTGCTGGCAGAAGCGTGGATAGGAGAGCAGCCTCCCTCTTCTGCCAATCCACCTCCCACGGGGAATGGGGAGAATGGGTAGAAGCCCCTGATGGGCCTTGACCCTGACCTCCCCTTAGCACTCTGGCCAGTGCCACAGAGCCAGCACCCAAGAGCAGTCAGTATGGGGATGATGCAGGTGAGGTAGGCATTTATTTACTCCTGGTGTAGGCCAGCAGTGACATCACTAACTCCCAGGAGTGAGGCAGAAGCAGGGGAGGGATTGTGCCCCAGACGGGTATGTCTGAGTTACAGGCATCCAAGATATTCGTGGCTAGTGCAGTGCACACCCCTCTCCTGACGTGGTTGGGCCCAAAGTCTGAATCCATCCCCAGATATAGGAACTTAGGAGTGGAAGGGAGTTCCTGGATCATGGAGTCCCGCCCCTCCCTCTCCCCCCACCCCCCCGCTGTCACAGGCAACCCCTGATTCAAGATCCTGCCTTTTACCACTAGTGTCATCAAGGGTTTCCAAGGCAGGAGAGCCTGCTGCCACTCTGAAAAGCACCAGTGACAATGTCCTCCTGCAGCTCCATGTTTGTCTCTCAACACCCCTACTCAGAGTGCTTTGTGCTTAACCACTGAGCCAGAGCTTCACTGTGCAATCCGTGGTCATTCAGAGGAGAACTTTTACCTTCTGGCTTACTGTGCGATACATCACAGGATTCCAGATGGCTCCAACCTGCTGGTTGTTGAACAATTGGAGAGGGTGCAGAGAAGAGTCACAAGAACGATTCAAGGCTGGAAAAAATGCTGTACGGTAAGATACTTATTGAGCTCAATGTGTGTAGCATACCAAAATGAAGAAGCAGAGGTGACTTGGCTACGTATCTTCATGAGGAGGAAACATTGGGTGCTACAGGGCTCTTTAATCTAGCAGAGAAAGACGTGCCAAGAACTGATGTCTGGAAGTTTAAAGTCAGACTAATTCAAGTTAGAAATTGGGCCCAGGTTTTTAATAGGGAGAGTGACTAACCACCAGACCAAACCAAGACATGGAGAACCCACCATTTCCCTGGCTGAAGTCTTCAGATCCAGACTAGAGGCCTTTTCTGCAAGATATGCTTGAATCAAACACACGTTAGTGGCCTCAACAGAGATGTCACTGGGTGGAGTTCTGTGACCTGTGTTATTCAGGAGGTCAGACAAGATGACCTGATTGTCCCTTCTGGTGCTAAAATCTATCCAAGTACATTCAAGACCTACTAGTCCATATAAAAATGTTGCTTATCCTGCTTCAGGAAATTCATGACCCACTCACTCCTCCCAGAGAGTAATGACTGCAAGGCACCAAATACGTGGCCAGTGCCTGCCAATATTTTTCCTCCAATAGCAAAAAATAAAATTCAATTTCAAGGCCAAATGAAAGATCCCGCCAAGCTTGCTTTCATTATACCAGCATGAAATAACAAGGGCTCTTATTTTAACAACCTCCAAGCTCTTGTCTGTCAGCTTTTGCTGGCAACTAAACCTTGTTCTACTTTTTTCTCCTCCCCAGAAGCCTGAAAAAAAAATCTCAAATGTCGCCTTTAATCTTATTTTCTCTTCCTAGGCTCTATTGTATTAGCACCTCTTTATTTCCGCTAGCGTGTTTGACAGCGAGTTCAAGGTGCCGAGAATCAGCTCTCTGTGCCGAGGTGGGGTGCGTGGGGGGTGGTTGTTTCCGAATTATGACTTACGGTTAAAATTATCTGCAAAATGTCATAATTACACAGGTGCTGTTTTCGTCTTCCTGGGGAAAACAAGGGGTGTGCTAAGTTACAGCTGCAGGTTCACTGATTTCAGTTATGCTGGAACGTCAGTGAGCTGGAGAAAGAAATTCAGAATAGCCAGTGCCGAGGGCAGTGTTGAAGAAAGGAATAGGAAACCGCTGCACAACACAGAATAATTATAACAACACTTGTGTAGCACAGCAATGGGGGCTGCAAGCCTCGGGGGTGGGAGTGGGGGGGTGGTATTCCATGGGGCTGTCCTCTCCATCTAGAAACATCCCTATTTCTCAGCCGGGAGCATGGAAGTTACCCAGCTGCCCCATAAATCCAAGAAGAGGTATGTTCAGGACACTGGTGGTTATGTAGGTTTTTGTCTATTCTTGGGATTCAGCCATCAGCAGCCAGCCACTGGTATAGCAGCTCAGATGTTTCCCCACAGGGAAACAAGGAAAGCTGCAGTTTACACCAGTTCAGCTCATTTCTGCTTGGTGACTGAATTATGGCTTGCCTTGGGGTTTGCCCTGGTGCTGCGATGCTGGTTGCTGAATATAGAGGCTGATCTGGGCCAATCCAAAGTATATGTAGCACTTTTTTAAGAGCAAATCCGGGTTATTTTCCTCTAGCCTGTCTGGCAAGGATGTCAAAGGACTGCTCTGGGGAAATGGGGTGGTTGCAGCAGCTGTTTGGTGTGCCCCGACTCAGCCTCAGTGGGGCTTATTTAAGATGGGTGTATTTGGTTTTGGATAACTTTTATTAAACACCAGGTTTAAATCAGTCCCGGATCTGGCAAAGGAGCATGAGACAAGGCCTGAGAAGCCATCTGTAGCTCTGAGAAGTTGTGCATGGATTGGGTGAGCTTTTCTGTCCCAAATCCTGTCCAGGTGATTGGCATAGAAGTGCTGACAGCTCAGGTAGGAAGGCGCTCCTAACTCAACTGTGCTGAAGGAACCAGCTAAGCGTCCAATTGACCTAATTAGACATAGAAAGAAAACCGAGTTACCCTGCGCACTCCAAAAGGCTGGTTTGCTGCATGTGCTCACGCACGCACATTCTTACACTTTAGGGTAAGTGAAAGCCTTTAACTTCATACCAGCGTTCCTGGCTCGCTCCCCGTCAGTACCCAGCCTGGGCCAGGGAAGCTAATGATTCAACCAGCGGACCAGATTCAGTGATGAATCCTGGTCACGAGCCAGCTGGGGCACACTGCGCATACACTGAGTCTCTCCAGACATGACCCCGTAATGATCCGGGTGTTTATACACACACTCGGAACACTTTAGTAGAGGCATCAGCCTTCTCTGCTTCATTCAAATGCAGGGTCTTAGTTGGCTACAAGAAGCACTTTCTATCCAGTAAGTTAAGGAAGCAGGCCTTGCAGTTCACCCGGAGACAGAGCTGTTATACATAAGCTTGGAAGGTTTAGATTTGTACTGATGAAGGCCATGAAATGTCAATTCCACCAGACAAACACATACCAGTGAAAAAACATTTCCAGTGGTAATAACTGAAATGTACAGATAGACAAAGTAAGAAAAATGCTTCTTGAGAACTTAATTTGATTTAAGGATATTTGCTTTGACGTCTGATGTTGACAATCCATGTTTTAAGGTTATAAAGTCTTAACCTTTAATCACAATATCTACTGTCATGACCTAATTGTCTGCCCTGCTCCATAATTATGCACAACTGTGAAAAATACAAACAATAGAAATTGGGGGGGGCTTAAAATAAACATTATTATCCATTGAAATTCTAGAAAAAATGAATTCTGCCATGCCTAGTTATAAGATACTATACAATGTTGTTTGGAACTAGCTGACATCTGCATGCTTATCAAGCAGATGTACATGGCTATTGTTGTCTGTGACTGTGGCTCTTGCTTGCGTTTGACAATTTGTTTGGCTAAAATGGACTGAACAGAACTGATGGCTTTAATCTCTTCAGGTTGGAGACCTCAGTGAGTGCTACCATGCCAAAGAAATTCATGTCATTTTTTTCCCCTAAACTTTGATTGGAATGTCTTATCACAAATTTTGGGATTTTTTTTTTCTGGCCCATTGTGAATGAGTGACCCAAATGTCAAGATTTGAACTCCAAAACTGGTAGGAAAAAATTATGACTGTGCTGGTGAATTCTGGTGAAAAGGTCAAATTTGGGGAATGAGGAAAATCTTTGAGCACAATAACTCTTAATGACTTAGTGTGTCAAATTTCAAGAGTCTAGCTCAGTGAGAACATGGAAATTAATTGTCCTGCTAGTCAACCCAATGAAAAAGTCTGCATTTTTTTATAAGGGTATTTGATATAAAGCATCCTCATATCGGTTGAGAATGCAATTAAAAAGTAAATGACACAACTGCAGGATGAAAGCTAAGATGAGCAAAGAAAGCATTTTGGTGAAGGAGAATAAATGGCATTTTCAACTGTGTCCTGAAATAGGATGGAGAGTCGAGGGGGAGGAGAAGAAGGATGCAAGAGGTTCCTGGTGGCAGTGGTTGGAGAGGAGAAGGTTCTCACTACCAGTGGTGTGACTGCATGAAGGGAAAGGGAAAAGGCAGAGCTCGATGAGACGGGAGGGCTGGAGGCAAAGAGGAGCAGAGGCCCGAATCCACAAAGGGATTGCCACTCAAAAGTTAGTTGCTGGAACACTTAAGGTGCCTAACCACCCAGTGGAATCCACAAACCTGGAGGTAGGCACCCACGCTCACCTATATAATGCACTAGGGAGAGAGTGGTGCCTAAGAACGGGATCCACAAATGCCAGCACGCTAGGGGAGGAGCCACATAAGCTAGCCAAAAGCAGATGCTGAAGAGTGTCCAAGTCCTGCCCCTCTCATGCAGTGAGGTGCCTATCTCTGCTTGGGATTCACAGCCAGGAAAAGTCTCCTGGAGAGGAAGCGCCAAGAATAATGCCAGCGCACTTCTAATTCCACACAAATGGCAGGGGCTAGGGGGGACTTCCATTATAATCTTTAGCACCCTCACCCTGCATATGGCAGACCCTTGTTCAATTCCCCCCCTCTGTGTGATGAAGAAAAGGCATTTGAAGAGTGGTTTCCTGCCTTCCAGGCGAGTGCCCTGACCACAAGACGGTAGAGTTATTCACGTGCTTGCTGGACCCCAATGCATGTTTAATTATTTATGCACAGTGGAATGGCTCTAACAGGAGAGGTTGAGAGACCACCCCCCCCGTGCCTAGTGGTTAGGGTACTCATTTGATAGGTGGAAAGCCCATGTTTAGCCTCCCCCCCTCTGCCTGAAGTCAAGAAGGGTCTATGGGGAGTGAGGTGTGATCAGACATAGCAGGTGAGCTAGGCCAGGGAACACCTAGTTTCATGTGGTTTGAGGATCCCACTCAGGTGCAGGGTTGACACAGACCTGGGACACCAGGACCAAGGCAGCAGTGTGCATGCCCAGAGATACAAACAGCAGAAATGTAGGTGCCAAGAGATTTTGGGCACCTCCCAGAGCTAGGTAGTGGCAGAGTGGGGGGTTTTGAGGATTTCAGTAATGCCTAAATTTTGGATTGAAGTAACTAAAGTGGGAGTTAGGTGTCTGAGCAATTGTATGGGTCTGGGACAGAGAGACCAAGTCCATGAGAGAGGGGATCATGTGTTAGACACCAGTGGAGAACAATAGGACATTTCAGGGCTCATCCTGCCTCTTGTACCCAACAAAGTCCCTGAAGTCAGCAAGACTGCTCACATGTGTAAAAGGACTGCAGGATCAGGGCCAAGGGCACAGCCCAGCACTTGATGAATTGCCCCTTTCCCTGAGTTAATAGTGACTGAGTGTCTCTGCCACTGTTTCATTAACCTGCTTGTCACATCTGGCAAGGTGGACAGGAAGCAGGGTGATGGGAGTACATTTCTGGGAGGAGAATTACCCATTCAAAGAGATTCTCTTAGCTCAGTGACTCAGGGATTTCCCCTGTTAAACTTCGGAGTGTCTCACTCTTATGAGACTAAAGCAGCAGCGACTCGTTGGTGCTGTTGTCAGAATCTACACCGCCATCTATAACGAGCTTGAGTGCATAGTCCCCACGTTCTACAGCCACCATTATGCAGCACAAGCACCTGGGGAGCAGGGATTTGAACCTTGGACCTTCGCTCCAAAGTCACAGCTCTCTTCTAAAGAAAAGCTCCTTTGGGCAGCAGCGGAAATGAGTCTCTTTGCTCACAGAACAGCTCCTAAGCATCTTAGACAGGAAATATTTAGTCACCATTCAGAAAAACTACACTGACCGAGTGGTATCCCAGGTCATTGTCTTGATAAGTCTGCCTCCCATGAACCAGTCTTAGTGCAGAGACAACGGGGGGGCAGGGAGGGGGGGGGGGTGAGGTAATATCTTTGATTGAACCGACAGCCGCCTTATTGTGACAGATTGTCAGCCGAGCTGTGAGCTAGAGGGGCTCGATGTCGCAGCGCGTGTGAGCGAGACGGAAGGGTCCCATCTAGGAGAGGCCATGCGGCCGAGGGTCCTGGCACTGTGCCTGCCTGCGGGCCCCTGAGGCCTCCCCCAGCATTCTGAAGCGGAACGTGCCGGAAGCGCGTGAGGGACGCGCCTCCTCGGCGGGCTCCCGCTGCCCACACGAAGTCCGCTCCCCGTAACGGCTAAAAGGCCGGCACCGAGGGCAGACGCGCGGGCCTCCAGGGCGGGCTCCGCCCGGAGAGACGCTCGCAGGAGCCCGGCACTGCTGATACCACCTACCAGCTGAGGCCTGGCTCCGACAGCTAGGCCAGGGGAATGCCCCTTTTGGGATTCCCGGCCAGGACTGCTGCCTACGGGGCCCAGGATGGGTTACGGTAGGAGACTGTCCATTACTCTTACGCTACCATAGTATCGGAGCCCCTCATAATTTTCAATGCATTTACCCTTATAACTCCCCTTTATGGCAGGGACCTGCTATTACTACTAGGGAAACTGAGATGCAGATAGGGTAACCAGACAGCAAATGTGAAAAATCGGGGCGGGGTGGGGGGCAATAGGAGCCTATATAAGAAAAAGACCCAATAATCGGGACTGTCCCTATAACATCGGGACATCTGGTCACCCTAGATCAGTGGTTCCCAAACTGGGGTTTGTGAACCCCTGGGGGTTCACGAAATGTTACAGGGGATTCTCAGGAAAAAATTCCCTAATGGCAGACAGAGGTGTCCCTAGGGACCCCGGGCAGCCTGGGCCAGCAGCCTGGAGCCCCTGGACTTCCCGAGCTAAGCAGATCAAAGCAAGCCTATCTATCACACTGAGGAGATTTAAACTTCAAGACTCCTTATAAGAAATGGAAAGGGAGGTGGATTTTTTTTGCTGTTTTTAAAATTAAATAGGCAGCTAGTATTGTTTTTAAAATTATTATGAAGAACAAGTTTAAGCTTTGTTGTAACGTGTGTTGTTTGCCTGGACTGCTCAAGACCTGAATGCTTGTGTAGGAGAAACTCTGTGAGTTGGCTTCTTAAATACCTTCCTGCTGTTTCACCCCTGATACTCCTTGACAAAACACAGGAGCCTTGTTTTATAACAGGCTTATTCAAAGTGATACAAGCTATGAAAGCGAGCTCTTGGAGGAGTGTTGCCGTTTTCATAATGTAATAAAAATACTGTAATGATAAATAGTATGTAATAAGCTTGTCATAAAAACAAATTTTATATTTCCAAGATCACTGCTTTTATAATTTATACTCAGGTAAAGGAGAAAATCCCTGGAAATATTCATTTTTAGGAGGGGGTTCACGAGACTTTTCACTTTAGTGAAAGGGGTTCACAGGTTGTTAAAGTTTGGGAACAACTGCCCTAGATGCAGAAAGACTACATGGCTTGGCCAGGATCTCCCACACAGGCTGTGGAAAAGAAGCGGCTCGAACGCAGTTCTGCCAAGTCTTAGGCGAGGGCGCTAAATGATGGACCATCCTTCCCCTCTATAACAGTGGTGCTGTAACCAGGGGGGCCATAGCCCTCCCTTTTTTTTTTTTTTTTTTTAGGCAGGGCAGACCCTGCCTTCTTCCCCCCGCCCCCCACACCCTGGCCAGGCCAGTGTGGAGCCTGGCTGGGGAGCCATGCGGACCCTCCACCTGCCTGCGGTGTTGGGAGGCTGAGAGCAACCCCTGGCCTGTGTCTCCCTGCAGGCTCCTAGCCCAGAACAGGTGGAGGGTCTGTGTCTTCATGCTGGCTCACCACAGCTGCCTGCACGGCTGACTGGACCTGGGTCGGGGAGAGGGGAGTCGGGGCTCAGAATCGCAGCCCACCATGGTAAGAGTCACGTGGGCAGCTGTGGGGAGCCATGGATACTCCACCTGCCCTGGGCAGGGGCCCAGGGGGTGGGGACCTGGGCTGGGGGCTGCTCTTGCCAGGCCCCCCGCACCACGGGCAGGTGGAGGATCTGCCACAGCTGCCTGCATGGCTCTTACCATGGCTACAGCTCCGAGACCCCACCCCAAGCTGGAGCTGTGTCGGGGAGAGCCATGTGAGCAGCTGTGGGGAGCCTGGGTCCTTCTACCTGCCCTGGGTGAGGGGTTGAGGGGTTAGGACACAGGCAGGGGGCTGCTTTCAGCCCCCACCTATTTTGGGTGGGGAAAGAGGGCATGTTCCCCTGCCCCGCTCTGGCTTGGCCGGGGGAGGGATCTTCAGAGGAAGAGGAGGGGCTGGGCCGGAGCCTCAGGAGTGGGGGGCCCCCACACCCTCCCACTTTTGGGAAGGCTTTGACAACCTTGCTCCATAGCCCATGCTGGACGCACACTCCACAAAGACTGCGTGGGAGATGCTGATGACTGGCAACCTTTGCCCTAATGTCTGCCTGCCATGGAGGTGCATGCCATGGCAGAGCTGTGGCATGAGATGACTGAGCAGGGCAGGTCCTCTCTGAGCAGAGGGCACCATACAATTGTACTTCTAGTTCAGCTGGGAGCTATTTGTAGTCCAGTGACAGAGTCTCAGGTTAAACTGTTTATACATGTTGATCTTCATTCTTTAAGGGTCATTTGGGTAAGAAACAGCCAGGTGTAACTGAAGGAGAAGCAGCTTCACTATCATCTGGGTTTGTTTCCTGTGCACGAAACTCAGAGTGAAAACACACAGTCACCAGATGTATTCTTGTTTGTATGGCAAAAGCTCCATTGAGATCAGGCCCTGTTGCACTAGGTGCTGTACAAACCCATGGTAAGAGACAGTCTCTTCCTCAAAGAGCTTACAATCAAAATAGACAAAATGTAAGGGGAAACCAAGGAGAAGTGTTTGTGCTAGGTTACTGAGCCAGTCAGCACAGAGCCAAGAACAGGACCCAGGACTCCCAAGTTCCCATCTAGTGCCCTAGTCAAGGATGCACTCATTAGAGGGATTTTGATAGCTTTCATTTCACCAAGTGAGGTTTCACAAGAGTTTTCACAGTAAATGTGGATTTTTCCCCCCACTTCTGTCAGAGGTAGGCAAAAAATGTGAGTATAGATGGATTTTGCACTTTTCCAAATATCTTTATGAATCACTTTTTTTTTTTAAACCAATATATGCCCAGAGTACTTCTCCCAATATACCCCAACATGGGAAGATGGGGAGTCTGAGAGTGGAGATAGGACTCAAAGAATTGCAGAAGGGCTGGTCAGAACATTTTAGACAAAATTTCATTTAGTCTGATTTAGTCTAAATTTTCATTTAGTCTGTGGCTTTGTGGAGATATATCTGTTTCAAGGAAGAATTCATCCGGAAGAATTTTGAGTAGAGTTGGATGGGGAATTTTTCAACATTGAAACCAAAACTGTTCATGAAACAGGGTCAGTTTTGATGAATCTCCCGACTTAAACTGGGGAGGAGGGGGGAAGGCTTTGAAATTATTGAAATATTTAATTTGAACATTTTCAAAACAAAAAATTCCAGTTTTCTGATTCAAGAGGATTTTTCACTAAGAAAGGTAAGGTCATTTAGATTAAAAATGAAATTAAAGATAAAAAAAATGAAACCTTTGAACATAAATGAAACCAAACACTTGGATTGACCCAAACCAAAAATATTTTGAGGTTTTTTGTGGTGTGCAAAATATTTAGAGAATTCAACTTTTTGTCCTGGTTTGGGAGGGGGAAAAATTTTCAAACTCTCAAAAATATTCCCAAGAGGGAAAAAACATTTTCCACCCTGCCTGATTTTTGGTTGGTTGGTTGTTTTTTTGTTTTTGTTTTGGTTTTTTTTTTTTGAGGTCCTTCTTTCTCTGGCCACTTCTAACCAGAGAGAGAGACCCGAATTAAAAAGTTCAAGTTTTTAATCCAGAAACATCAGTTTTGGCTAAATTCTGTTTCACAAAAACATTCAGAAGCTTTAAGAAAAGGAGGACTTGTGGCACCTTAGAGACTAACCAATTTATTTGAGCATAAGCGTTCATGAGCTACAGCTCACTTCATCGGATGCATACTGTGGAAAAGACAGAAAATGTTTGTTTTTATACAAACAAATCATGAAAAAATGAGTGTTTATCACTACAAAAGGTTTTCTCTCCCCCCCCACCCCAGTCTCCTGCTGGTAATAGCTTATGTAAAGTGATCACTCTCCTTACAATGTGTATGATAATCAAGGTGGGCCATTTCCAGCACAAATCCAGGTTTCCCCCCCCCCCCAAACAAACCCACTCTCCTGTTGGTAATAGCTTATCTAAGGTGATCGCTCTCCAGCACAAATCCAGGTTTTCTCCCCCCCCCCCCACAAGAGAGTGGGTTTGTGTGGGGGGGGTTGGGGGGGGAGAATGATCACTTTAGATAAGCTATTACCAACAGGAGAGTGGGTTTGTTTGTGGGGGAGAACCTGGATTTGTGCTGGAAATGGCCCACCTTGATTATCATACACATTGTAAGGAGAGTGATCACTTTACATAAGCTATTACCAGCAGGAGAGTGGGGTGGGGGGAGAGAAAACCTTTTGTAGTGATAATCACCCATTTTTTCATGGTTTTGTGTGTATAAAAACAAACATCTTCTGTATTTTCCACAGTATGCATCCGATGAAGTGAGCTGTAGCTCACGAAAGCTTATGCTCAAATAAATTGGTTAGTCTCTAAGGTGCCACAAGTCCTCCTTTTCTTTTTGCGAATAAGACTAACACGGCTGTTACTCTGAAACCATTCAGAAGCTTTGGTTTTCATTCCAAAATGCAATTTTTTTTATACAAACGAAAACTAAAACAAATTGTGAAACCTCCAAAATGGTTGGGAAATGAAATTGTTATCCTCCAGACAGCTCTAAATTGCATCTCCCTTTTGAATGACAAAGACTGGAGACTTTCACGAATGCTGTAGTATTTTATTGCTGGTTTGTTTTGCTGAGCCACGGAATTACTCCCAAAAGAATTAAGAGGGGTGCTGCCCCTGTTCCCGCCGCATTACACTGCTCTAGTTGGAGGCATGATGGAGGTGGGAGGGGTTGGAGCTGTAGCAATTCTGCCCAGTGCCACAGTCTTAGATGATGCCAGGGAGGTTGCCATAACTTAAAAAGCCATCGGGCTGTTCTAAATTATGCTGGGAGTCATTACAGCCCCCACAGAATCTCAACATTGGGATGGTCCCTCTTCCCCTTGTGCTTTGTCTTCTATGCTTCATCTCCTTCACCCACGGCATGGAATTTGTCCCAGAATACGGTTATTTATATGTGGCTCTGTGATGAAGTGGGGATTTTCCCTTGTTATGTTGTATGTGAGTCTTACTACTGAGCCTATGTGAGTTTTACTGTTTTGCATGAATACTGTGTGCCTCAGTTTCCCTGTGTGCTGCATCAATACCTCGGTGGTGGCAATAGGGGTATGTGACTTTGGCTGAGACCTTTGGGGCAGGTGAGGCTGCTTCTGCTGCCTGCATGTAGGCTATGACTGGTACCCTTAGAAACCTGAGACCCAGGAGGGGGATGCAACCAGGTGACTCTTTGCCCAGTAAGCGAGACAAGGAGGAAGAGCAATGGGGGTGTCGGAGGTCAGGTCGCTGGAAGCTAGCAGTCTGCTTTGGGGTGCAGGGGAAATGGAAGGGGGGGAGTCCAGGGCTTCTGGCCCAGGGCTCCCCAAGATGGACTTGGCTGAAAGTCACCAATTTCTGCGCTAACAAGTTCTATTCTATGCTGTGTTCCTGTCAAGTAATAAACCTTCTGTTCTACATGCTGACTGAGAGTCGCATCTGGCTGCAGAGTTGGGGAAGCCAAAGGGCCCTGCACCCCAGGAGCCCTGCCAGGGTGGACTCGCAGTGGGAAGCGCACAGTGTGGAGGGGGATGCTGAATGCTCTGAAGTCAGATCCAGGAAAGTCAAAGCTGTGTAAGCTTCTTGACCTGGGAACGGTATGCTCTGGGGGAGCATGCCTCCTGTCTCTGAGTCCTGACTGGCTTCGTACAGAGTAGTTCCAGAGCATCGCCCAGTGAATCTGTGACAGGTTCTCAGGGCACAAGACATACTGAGTGGTTTGTGGGGTGGCTAATGTATTGCTAGAAAGAGCTGCGTGGGCTGCAGAGATTCGGGCTACCCTGCTTTTTTCGTGTTTAGTCGTATAGGTTAGAACGAGGGTGCTATCTACACAGAAGGAATTATCATGAGTACAGCTGTCTCCACCCATGCTGTTACCCTGGTGTAAATTCCAAATGCAGATAGGTTACCTCAGTGCAGAGTAGGAGTGGCTCTGATCTGGGCACATTGAAAATCTTCTGTGCAAAATATTTTTCAATGGAAAATTTGGGTTTTCAACAAAGCAAAATTTTCCACATAAAGTATCTGCTCTCTGCAGGAAATTTTAATTGTTTTTCACAGAAAAATCAACACCCTCCTCTCCCAACTGAATATTTTTTTTGGTTGGTTTTTGGTGGGGTTTGTTGCTGGCCACAAACACTTTTTGGTTTTTGGGTTTGGGGCAAAAAGTCAAAATTTTCCACAGGAGAAAACAAAATCTCTAATACCAATGCTCGCTGACCCAGTAACATGTTGAAGTAAACAGCACTGGTAGAAAACCTGCCCTGCCCCATGCAGTGCAACTCCATTGAAGGTTTGCACCAAGAAAACTACAATGAAGTAGTCACACTGCTGAGAATTTCCTTGGGGTAGGCCGGGCCCGAGGTTCTGTCAGCTTGAAGAAAGAGATCAGATCTGGAACCGAGATCTCCAGATTTGCAGCGGGGATTTGGTTCTGTTCCATCTGTCCAAAAAGCCCAAACTGGCTTAGGAGAATGGTTCTCAAATGGGGGTAGGTGTATCCCTGGGGGGTACACAGGTCTTCCAGGGGTTACATCAACTCATCTAGATATTTGTGTAGTTTTACAACAGGCTACTTAAAAAGCACTAGTGAAGTCAGTACAAACTAAAATTTCATACAGATAATGATTTGTTTATACTGCTCTATATACTATACCCTGAAATGTAAGTACAATATTTATATTTGTTGATTTTTATAATTACATAGTAAAAATGAGAAAGTAAGCAATTTTTCAGTAACAGTGCACTGTGACACTTTTGTATTGTTATGCCTGATTTTGTAAACAAAAGTGAGGTGAAACTTGGGGCATGCAAGACAAATCAGACTCCTGAAAGGGGTACAGTCTTCTGGGAAGCTTGAGAATCACTTAGGACCTTCCTCCCCTGAGATTCTTGAACTGGACCCCCTGAGTATAAAAAATGGAGGGGAGGGTTGGCAGAGTATCCCCTGTGAGCACCCCTTTCCTTTGAAGCACACTCAGCCTGAATCTGTAGCCTCCAGGGCATGCAGCAGAGCTCCCGAGCATCTGAAGAAGCAAATGCCATTGGGGTGATGTCAGGGGGGCAGGGAGGGGAATTGGAGTTGGCCTCTCTGCTGCCTGGCTATTTCATGGTATGACATGGTGAGGGGAGTGCTGGTTGTGAACCACTGTCTCTAAGGCACCTAGAGGGCTCAGGCGGAGGCTTCCTAGTGTTTTAGAAATCAATATACATAAATAAAACTCAGCTGAAAGCACCAGGTTGTACTTCATTTGAGGGCAAAAGCCACTTAGTTGTAGGGACTCTCACCAAATCCCCAGCTTGGATCATGATCGATGTCTTATAGGCTCATCACTTCAAAGAAACCTTCCTGGACCTTAAGGCCTCACTGCATTCATTGCCTTGCAAACAAGTCCTATCCCTAATATGCGACCTGGGCTCCTGAGCTAGGCTCCTTAGGTGCTCCTTAAGGGCTAGAGTCATCTTGATTGTGAACGTGTTAGTTCACAACTGACCAGGACAAAAACCTTCACATGTCTGAAGAGGCTTTTATGCATAGCATTTGCTCCAAGGAGCTGGGAGTCTGTAAGCTGCCAGCTAAGGAGGCCAGGTGCTGAGAGCTGTTGTAAGCACCCTGTGAGGTGCTGTGGGTGGCAGGCCCTGAGGGCAGCCGCGTGCTGATCACTGCTCCTTTTCCACCTGCTTCTCCCACGGGGTGAGCAATACGTCCCAGGTTGGCTCATCTGAAATGTTGCTTGAGGCGAATACTGAAATGGAGGGCCTAGGGCAAGGCTGCAGGGGCACTCCTCTCACTCCCAGAAATCATTATTCAAAACCCAGCAACTCCTCTGTGGTGCCATCTCTGAACCATTCGCAGGCCCTCCTCAGCCCAATGCAAGCGTCACTCCTTGCCGGGATCTGTACTGCTATTCAGGAGTGAGCAGTTGCTCTGTGGTTAGGGTCATAGAATCATAGAATATCAGGGTTGGAAGGGACCCCAGAAGGTCATCTAGTCCAACCCCCTGCTCAAAGCAGGACCAATTCCCAGTTAAATCATCCCAGCCAGGGCTTTGTCAAGCCTGACCTTAAAAACCTCTAAGGAAGGAGATTCTACCACCTCCCTAGGTAACGCATTCCAGTGTTTCACCACCCTCTTAGTGAAAAAGTTTTTCCTAATATCCAATCTAAACCTCCCCCACTGCAACTTGAGACCATTACTCCTCATTCTGTCATCTGCTACCATTGAGAACAGTCTAGAGCCATCCTCTTTGGAACCCCCTTTCAGGTAGTTGAAAGCAGCTATCAAATCCCCCCTCATTCTTCTCTTCTGCAGGCTAAACAAGCCCAGCTCCCTCAGCCTCTCCTCATAACTCATGTGTTCCAGTCCCCTAATCATTTTTGTTGCCCTTCACTGGACTCTCTCCAATTTATCCACATCCTTCTTGAAGTGTGGGGCCCAAAACTGGACACAGTACTCCAGATGAGGCCTCACCAATGTCGAATAGAGGGGAACGATCACATCCCTCGATCTGCTCGCTATGCCCCTTCTTATACATCCCAAAATGCCATTGGCCTTCTTGGCAACAAGGGCACACTGCTGACTCATATCCAGCTTCTCGTCCACTGTCACCCCTAGGTCCTTTTCCGCAGAACTGCTGCCTAGCCATTCGGTCCCTAGTCTGTAGCTGTGCATTGGGTTCTTCCGTCCTAAGTGCAGGACCCTGCACTTATCCTTATTGAACCTCATCAGATTTCTTTTGGCCCAATCCTCCAATTTGTCTAGGTCCTTCTGTATCCTATCCCTCCCCTCCAGCGTATCTACCACTCCTCCCAGTTTAGTATCATCCGCAAATTTGCTGAGAGTGCAATCCACACCATCCTCCAGATCATTTATGAAGATATTGAACAAAACTGGCCCCAGGACCGACCCTTGGGGTACTCCACTTGATACCGGCTGCCAACTAGACATGGAGCCATTGATCACTACCCGTTGAGCCCGACAATCTAACCAGCTTTCTACCCACCTTGTAGTGCATTCATCCACTTAGGTCCCTTAGATCCGTTTGTTTGCCCCAGTTGAGAGCCCACTTGGCTGTTTCTACTCAAAGCTGGATGGCTACATGGATTCCTTGATCACTTTATTTCCCGATAGGAGCACAGGAATTTGGTGTCAGGGTGTGACTTGTACTGGGTCATTTTGCTGCTTGAAGGGCTCATTTTACAGCCAGGTTGTGGCCAGCATTGGGTTCCGGGGCACCGGGGCCATGCTGCAGAAGGAGCACTGAAGGAATTTCAGCTCCATTCTCTGCACGTATTGCTCTACAGTCTAGGGTGGAGGGCTGGCAGGGCCATGGCCTTGCTAGCTTCCCCAAATGGAGCAGAGAAGGGCCTGATAGCTGCAACAGCCCCCAGCACAGCTGCCATTTCCTAGGTGGATTGTGTCCAGCCCACTGCAGGGAAAGACTCCAGCAATGAGGAAACTGCCAGAGCCTTTCACTGCCCTGTGTAGCTATATACTGCAGTATGGATGTTGCTGACTTTTCACCATGGCGTGTAGCTACATATACCCTATATGCCACAACCAGTAGTGTGCAATGTAGACATACCTTCAGCCTGGGACCCAGAGAGACCCACAGGGTCTGTCTGTGTCCAGTATCCTCTGTAAATAATCCCTTTTTGTATTCAGTACAGCTGAAATCCTCTCTTCTCTGTCAGTAGAGATCTGTACTGGGTGTGAGGAAGGCATCTTGGGCCCTCTACCTCACATCCATGTGCAAAGGATGGGCCCAGACCAGTCCTTCCTGGGATCAGATCAGCACAACATAAGAAGAACCTTTAGAGGGATCATGGCTTAAAAGCATGGTCCCTCTACTCTGCTCCAGATGTATTTAGGGGCTGTATATGAGCCACAAGACAATGGAAGAATCTCAAGAACGGCATGGGGGCAACACAAGGAGGCACATATTGCTTGTCTTTGTTAGTGTCAGAGTTGGGGGAGTGCTGGGGCTGGAACCAGGACAGGAGGGGGAGTAATTGTAGCACTTGGTGATAAAGAGATTTCACACATAGGCAGCCCAAGGAAGATTGCTGTCAGTTAGAGCAGCCCAGAGCCTGCTCTGATTTGCACCTGGGGCCAGTATCTCAGGAGGAACCACCCAGAATCTCTCCCAGTGTGGCCGTGGGGAGTAGGACTCCCAGATTTCATCAGATTTAAAGGCCATATGTAAACCAAAACTCAGAGCTCTTTTCCCAGGCAAACAGCCTTCAAAGTGTCCACTGAGACGCTGCTGCTCTCTTCTGTGATTAAGTTCTTTTTTGTGTTTTTACAGAAGCAAAGGGGAGGGAGAGAGTTCTTGGGACCTTTCCTGTTACCCTGCCTCATTTCTTCTTTCTGTCTCCAGCTGCTACTTCCCTTTCCTATTTCTCTCCCTCCCCCTTTGTCTTCTTTTTCCTTCCTGCTTCTTGGGAGGTGGCTAACATATGACTCTTCTCTGCGCAGCTATCCTTGTGCCCAGTCTGCTCAGTCAAATGCAACCTGGGGTTACTCCTGTATGGGACTGGGAATTTCTACTCATGAGGTTTCCTCCCACTTCTTCCACTCAGCGCAACAAATAGTCCCAGTGGGGCTTGCTCCAACAGACCCAACAATCTGTCCCCTTCTCCCCCGAAGCTGAAGTTCTGGGTTCTGGACCCAGCACTCTCTCTGATGAGCTGGGTGGTTTTGGGTAAAAGCATCTGCTAAATCTGATGTGTCCATTTTTGGGTCTCCCCCCTGAAATATCTGAGGGCTGCTTCTGCATGGTGCTGAGTGCCTGCATTCCCACTGACTTCATGTGGTGGTGTGGGTGCTCAGCACCTTTGAAATTTGGGCCCTCATTAGCCCAAGTTGGTCCAAATTTAGTGGATACATGAACATTTAGGTCTTCATCTGTATTTTTCTCATCTCTAGAATGGGGATAACAAGATTTAGAAAATTAAGCCTCCTGTGAAGATGTTAACATGTGTACAATGCTCTGAGAGCCTCACGTAAGAGGCACTGTACAAAAGCATTTGTCTCGAGACCCTTAAACACGATGCTTCAGAGTCTAGAAGGCTGACCACTCATCAGCTCCCGTCCTGCTATGCATCTTAATATCCCATAATGCATTGTGTAGGCTTCTCCAGATGTCCCCAGCTGAACACTTTCCCTGCCTAATCTCTTTTGGTCTAATCTGTATTGGTGCTCAGCATCTGCAGCTCCTGTTTGTTTTGTGCCAATCAAGATTTGGCCATCTGATGTTACGGGCTATGCAATGCTATGTCCTAGAGTCATTTCCTCACCATAAACCATGTTTGCCAGTTGCCTCCTTTTCACAGCCCACCATTTTCAGGGCAAACAAGCTGCAACAATGAGCACACGGGGCCCTATTGCGCACTGCATAACTGGAAACTCTGGCCATGCCCCAACCCAAGTGCAGCGAATAACACTCACTCCTTGAGTTAGAGGTAAATGATCCTGTAGTGAGAAAGATGGAATGAAGGTGAGGTATTTCTTCCCACCATGAGCTCAGGTGTAGTTTGTGTTTGTTTTTAGTGTGTGTGTGTGTATATATAATGATGAATCAGGGCTGGTAACTGGTAAAGTGAGTTTGGCTGGGAATACACTGGTTGGATTCCCAGGGAATGGAGGATCTCTCTCTCTTTCTCCAGACCCATGCTGTGTGGAGGTGGCAAATTGAAACTCATCAGCCTAATTACACTATCATCATCCAAGCACTGGGAGGACACTTGCAGAGTAGAGCTGTTGTCCTCTGCAGGAAGGGAATGAAAAAGCCCAGTGACTGCTGCTAAGAGACCATGTTCCAAAGGGAGTAGCAGCCTTGTTTTCCTCAAGTGTCTGGGGTGACCTAATGTCTCCTGGGCTCCGGCAGGCACACACCACAGCAGCGCACTGGGCTGCATCTTTCAAGGAACAGAGCTGTTTACAGAAGAAGTAATGAGATAATAGGGAGACTGAGAGCTATTTAGACTCCTAGGGAGAAGGATTAATACCTGTAGTAAACTTTTTCTGGCTGCTGTGTTAGCATGTCATATCCCAGGTCAAGGGAGGGTCTAAGTATCACATGCAGGATATGTCTGCACTTCAGTCACAAGTGTGATTCCAGCAAACAGAAAAGGAGGACTTGTGGCACCATAGAGATGAACACATTTATTTGAGTATAAGCTTTCGTGAGCTACAGCTCAGCATCCGATGAAGTGAGCTGTAGCTCACGGAAGCTTATGCTCAAATAAATTGGTTCTTCTCTAAGGTGCCACAAGTCTTCCTTTTCTTTTTGCAGATACAGACTAACACGGCTGCTCCTCTGAATCTAGTAAACAGATATACCTGACCTAGCTTTAATCTAGCCAGCTCGAGAGCAACGGTGCTGTGGCACCATGACCGTCAGCACAGGTTTGCCTTGGGGTTCCAGGCAGGCTTGTACAGCCAGCTCTGCAGGTCTCAGTGCCACCGCTTCACTGGTCTGGTACCCATGCTAGCTAGATTAAAGCTGGCCTGGGTATGCCCATTCCAGCTGCAGTCGCACCCCATAATTGCAGTGCAGATGGACCCTAAGGCCTGGGGGGGAAGGTTGTACACAAGCTGCACCTCCTGCATCAAGCAACCAGTGAAAATGGGTAAATCATGGTGAGAGTCTCCAGTTACAAGAACGCGGGCAGGGGGTTCATGAACACTCCAGTTCTAATTGTCCCCTGCCTTGCCCCACGTGTCGTCAGTTACACCAGCTCAAAGAGAGGGCAAAGCTATTATCAAATGCTGCCAAACTGGTGAGAGACCATTTTACACCACCTGGGGGCTAGGCAGCAGGGACTCAGGCCTTATCTATGCTTGATTTTTAGCCATTGGTGCAACCCTCCCATGGGTGCCCTTCAGCAAATCCCTCACTGTCTCTGTGCCTGCTTCCCCACCTATATGGGGTGGGGAAGATACAAGACGCTTCCCGGGAGGTTGTGACCATACATCAATGGATGCCTAGGAGGTGCTGGGGTCGGGCGTACATATGCCTAGGCCCAAGCTTTGTCCTCTTCCCTGGGCAAGGGGTAGCTGCCTCCCAGGAGCAGCAGAGTGTGATAGGGAAAGTCCAGATCTGCCTCCCTATCTTCCCCCCTGCTCCATGTGTGAAGAGGAAGAAAACTGCTACAGCCAATGCCCTCTACATAACCCAGCACTCAGGTGCAGCTCTGCTGGCTGGTGGGAGAAACCACAGCCCTAGCGAGTTCCCATCCCACCCAGCTGCATGGGGTGGGCTGACACAGCAGTTGTGCAGACCCTGTTTCTCCTTTGATGCTGCAATCTATGGCATGAGGGGGACACCTGGCACCCCCCATATCTGCTTACACAGAAACCGAGGGCTAGTGACGATCTAGCCCTCCCAATAGAACTGAGCTCTGCTGTAGTGCTTTTCACTCGCTTTACAAAGGAGGGCAGTAGCTGTGCCCTCATTGTTCAGAAAGAGAAATGACTTGCCCAAAGTCATGCTGCAGCAGGGTTCGGCATGACACCCAGAGCTCCTGAGCGCTAGCCTTGCCTTCCATCCAGTAGGCCACCCTGCCTGCTTAGTGAGCTAGCTCACCGTGCAGACCCACTGCTGGGATTCATGCCACCAGTGACTCCAAGGCTCAGCTCTGTGGCGCCTCATTAATGCAAACCCCCATCCCCAAAGTTAAAGCTCACCAGCAGCTTCCTTGTCAGTGGGCTGGCGACAAGCTCCTCATAGCGTGGTGAACATATGGCGTCCCCAGTCTACTGAGCACATTTTTAGGGCAAACTTCTCATCCTCACTGGGCTCAAAATAGAAGCCTGAATTTGGGAGGCAAGGTACAGGAGTTGGCTAGGGAAACTGCATTCAATTAAAAAGGAGAGGCTGCCAGGAATATTTTATTCACTGCATATGCTGCCTGTGATCCTGTGTAATAAGAGGATTATTTTTTTTCTTTTTTTTAGAGAGAGGAAAAAGTTGCACACACTGTAAATTTTTAATGGCCATTTCAGAAAACCCAGACTGAAATTCCACAGCCTCCTGCCTGAAGCAGCCAGCGGTGGATTTGGCCTCTCGGGCTTTGGATGGTAGCCATAGCCTGTGTGGAAAAACCAGGGCATACTGACTTGTGGAGGAAAGCTAGTGGATCTGGATGGAGGGGAAAGTTTGGGGTGCATGGCGATGCAAACCACCAGCTTGTCCTATACCTTTCCTCCCCCTCTGAATCATAGAATTCTGCTCTGTGTCAGGGGTGTTTCTGTTACTGACTGATCCCATGCTGTTCCCAGACATGCCCCACAACACCTTTCACTGACAGCAGGGTGCTTCCGGGAGGTGTCTTGGCAGACAGTAGTTGAGCTAAGCACCATCCACACATGAAAAGACAGAAACAGAGATCCCTTTTTTCAGGGGACTGGGTTAGCATATATTCTATAGTCATGGAGGCTCAGGACAGAACCTCCACTATGATCCCAGTGCATGATTAGATGTGGTATCTAAGCAGTCACAGACTCAGGTCTTCCCCTTTGGGAGCACAAAACATTCCCCATATGATCCTGTTTGAAGAACTCACTCATCCCATAGAACAAAACCATTACTAGCTTGGGGTCTTTGAGCTGACTATTTCAGGCAGAGGCACTTTGACTGGATTCAGACAAAATCTGAGATCTCTGATGTTCTCTGCATCAAAGATAAATGTCATTTTCCAAGGCTGAGCATTTAAACCTTATCACAGCAACACAGGAATTGCCAGACTCGATCAGAGCCAAGGTCTATCCAGTCCAGTATCCTCTCTCTGACAGTGGCCAGCACCAGATGCTTCAGAGGGAGGTGCAAGAAACCTCTAGACCTCTAGCAGTTAGAGAACAGTTTAAGCCCTGAATCATGACGTTTAATCTCTCTTCCAAATTGTATATTAGCATTGACTAAGATAACTTTGGATCATCTTATCCATATAGATGTCCAGTCCCTCTTTGAATCATGCTAAGTTTTTGGCCTCAATGAAATCCTGTGGCAATGAGTTCCACTGTCAAATTATGGGTTTGTGACTTTACCATCACAGCCCTTGATAGCTGACAATTCCACTGTTCAGTGGTTAAAGCACAAGGTAGGAGGCAGGACTCTTGGGTTCCATTCCATTCCTAACTCATCCACATACTCATTATGGGACCATGAATGAGTCATGTCCCTCCTTTCTGCCTCAGTTTCCCCATAACATGGGGATAATGAGACTTACCTGGCACTGTAAAGTGCTTTGAAATCTATGGATGAAAGTCACTATGTGAGTGCTAAGAACCATGACTATTCCAGCTCCAGCAGCCTCTTATAGTTCCTGGGCCACATTCACACAGATGTAAATTACACCTACACCTGTGTCTTCGTGGGGGGAGGGCTCATCCTGAGAGAGTGCAGCTCGTGTTGCCCCTGGCCTGCAGGGCAGCTTTAGTTTGTGGCCAGGAGTATCCATAGCAGCTGCCTCTGGCTGAAGCTGTGGATGAGTTCTTTGGCTTCCCCGGCCACTGCTCCTTTTCAGCCAGCAGCACACACTTTTTCAATCGTCCTGATTTCAGCGGGGCAGAGAATGGATAATCAGTTTTGCAGAGGATTTTTAAATTTCTTTTTGTTACAATTCGCGCGGGGGGGTAGTGGGGGGAGACGACAAATTTGAGATTAAAAAAATGCTGAAAAAAAAAGTTTTAGGTCAATTGAAACATTTTGTTTTGACAAAATTGAAACATTTTGATATATGCTATTATATAAAATGCAAAACCAAATTGAAACAAAGTCATTTTGAAAGGAAAAATCAAAACATTTCATTCCAAAAATGTCATTTATTTATTTCTGGTACATTTCCCTTCCTTTTTTCCTCCTACATGAAATTTCAGGGAAGTTGACATGATTTTGCAAAGCATTTCAGCTTTGATGGAACTAGAATCTCTGATAGCAAATGGTTCTGTTGAAAGTTTTCCCATCAGCTAGCCCTGGCCGCCTGTGGGTCCACCACATCAGATGAGATATTGGGCTGCTCTCTACCTCTGCAACCTCCATCGTGGAAGATTTCCTTGGTGGAAGCAGTGCTTAATTTGTAATAAAAGAGATGTCAGGGCTCAACCAATTAGGGGCTCAAGCAGTTTTTTACATTAGTTAACTGATGCAGCAAGCCCAGAAATGCGAGGGCTATGAATTGCCAAGCCTAGAGGTGTAAGGGCTCAACCTTGGCAAGCCCTGGCACAAATTAAGCACTGGGTGGAAGCCATCTTTAACCTAAGACTGAATGTGGTTGGACAGCATGTGTGATAAGGGATGTAGCAGGCATAGGTGGGAATGATCCCACCATAAGAGCAAGGTTATCCATGCCCATTGAAAATCAGCCAGTCAGAATACCATCATGCATACTAGTGGGCCACTGGCCGATACTGTGTTACCACCAGCATTTCAAATGCCATACTCCCCCTTCCTCAACTACATCAGAGTCAGCCTCAGCATTGTGAACAGAGCCAGTCTGTTCTTTCCTTGTGCCTTCAAAAAAGGAGCTACGGGAGAGGAAAGAAATGGTCTGAAAAAAGCCATTTGTCCCTCAGCTTTATTCCAACTGCAAAGTCGGAGCAGCTTGTAGCTCCAGAGAACTTTTAATAGAAATCTTCAGAATGAAATGGGCTACAGCTGTTTGCCTTGATAAATATATTTTATGCTACATGCCTCAGCCACCATCTGTTTGCTGATACCAGCATTTCTTCTCTGCAACAGCTGAAGAGAAGTCATCAAAGGGAATAGCAGGAAAGGGGTATGGTAGCAGGTACAGTGGAAGAGATGAAGTGGCCCATGCCAATGGAATTATGCTGCCAGTTTAATGTGGACAAAGCCTTTAAAAGAACAACAGAGAAAACCAGCAAGGAGGTAGGACTGGTTGGGAATTTGCACTTCTAACCTGATCCTTCTTTTTCATTACATTCCCTTTTCTATTATAAGGGAAAACCTCATTGTTCAATATTAATGGGTCAAGGGCAATATTTTTCAAAGGTATTTATGCACCTAAAGATGCAGACAGGCAACTTACTGGGGTTTTCAAATGTGCCTAACTCCCATTGAAACAAATAGGAGTTAGGTGCCTAGGTGCTTTCAAAAATCCAAGTAGGTGCCTATCTGCATCTTTAGACACCTAAATACCTTTGAAAATCTGTCCCCAGGTCCTTTTTTTAGTTTCTTCCATCTGTACTCCTGCAAATCTGCTAAAGCCAAAGAACCTTAGGGTCCAATAATAGTAATAATAAAAAGCAAGTTTCATCCATAAATCTCAAAGTGCTTTGTAAAGGAGATTAACTAAATAGCATTATCCCTGCTTTACAGATGGGCAAACTGAGGCCCATGGAGGCGAATTCATTCATTATAAATCTGGAAGGGACCATTGTGATCATCTAATCTGACCACCTATATAACACCAGCAAGAGAACATCCTTGAGTTAATTCCTGTTTGAATGAGAGCACATCCAGTTTTGATATAAAAACTGGAAGTGATGGAGAGTCCCTTGGTAAATTGTTTCACTTGTTAATTACCCTCATTGTTAAAAATTGTGTCTTAATTAGTCTCAGTTTTCTAATCATTGGATCTTTGCTATGCTTTTCTAGACTGAAGAGCCCTATGTCAAATTTCTGTTCCCCATGTATGTACTTATACACTGTGACCACGTAACCCCTAACCTTCTGTTTGTTAAGCTAAGGTGATGGAGCTCCTGGAGTCATTCGCGATGTCATGGTTCCCATTCCTCTGACCATTCTCATAGCTATTCTCTGAAGTGAATTGCCAAATCACAAAAGTAGTTTCATGCTTACTTTGCACAGGCGCAAGGCACTAGGCGGGAACCAGGCCCATACACTATTATTTCAGTTGGCAGTAACTAGAGAGAGTCAAACTATTCTTTTAACAGAATACTCAGTGTGAATTTGGCTTATGAGCCAGTTCTGGTTTCAGTGGCTGGGCCCATTACGGGGTTGCACTCAACCAACAGTTACAGCCCCTACATTGTTGCTGTTCACTATGACTATTTGCTAGTCACTAATGGGATTATGTGATTGGTCACCTACATTCACATGGTGTTATTTCTGCTCCCTAATTGGCTGAGGAAATGTAAACAGGAGAACAAATAGGGACTAATGCACTTTCTGGTCTTGATTTTGTGCTAAAAAATTCATTAAACTTGCAGAGGTTGTGATCACTTTAATGCCCAATGACTGTCCAAATATTCCCAATAAGGAATAATAAAACCTCATCATTGATAGATTCACAGATTTTAAGATCAAATGGTTCATTAAATCATCTAGACTGACCTCCAAATCAGAGCAAACCCACATTTGTATGTTTATTCACAAAAATATTTGTGAATTAAAGTTTATTTTGCTATTCAGCCAGCTTGGATGGACAGATGGATAAATAGAGGAGTGTGTATGGGGATGGATAGATAACTGTCTTGTAAGCATTTTGCAGAAGCAAAATTGAATCTGACCCCCGCTAGACAGTTCACTTGTCACCAGTGCAAGAAGCAGTAGGTGGCAAGGAACAGCTGACACCTGAAAACATGATGAATATGATTCTGTATAGCTGCTAAACACCACTAGCCATCTGCTGTGCTGGATCCATGAGTCCAGCTCCCATCCACTTTTGCTGTGCTCAACATATTGCTGGCTTTTAGCAGGTGATAACATTGTACAGGGATTGCACGGAGTCCCAGATAAAGCCAAGTGTCTCAGAATCTGGGACAGCCTGGATAAACCCACTGATAGTGGGATTTGCATTTCCATTTCCTGTGAGATCCTTGGTTTTGCCTCAGAGACTCATTTATGGGGCAATCAGACCTTCACACCTCTATCATCCATGTATATCATGGTCAGGTGATTCCCTGAGGCCTTAGAGAAGCCAGTGTGAAAATGTTAATAGGACCAATGGACTTACACACATCTTCTGTCAATGGGGTTTGTGCATGTGGATCAGGCGCTGCACTGGGCAGACTTACAATGACTTGGGAGAGGTACAGCAGCGCATTCCACCCTACCTATTTGCACTCCTGCGCAGGAGATAAACATGCTGCAGTCCTGAGCACTCAGATTACTCCTGGTTAGGGCTCCTTAGTGTATGAGCCACTCGCAAGGGAAATGGGGAACCTACAATCCTGCCCCCTCACACACACTGACCAGCAGAGCTGCCTAACAACGGAAGTGAGGACATGCTGCTCCTATGTATGGAGTTGGGGAGAGGGCTGTTCTCCCTAGGGACAGGACTTGCCCTCCCAGAGGGGCAAGTGCATAACTGAGTCAGTATGGACTAGGGCATTGGCCTGTGTAAAGGTTCCTCCCCCACTCTGAACTCTAGGGTACAGATGTGGGGACCTGCATGAAAAAACCTCCTAAGCTTATCTTTACCAGCTTAGGTCAAAACTTCCCCAAGGTACAAAATATTCCCCCCGTTGTCCTTGGACTGGCCGCTACCACCACCAAACTAATACTGGTTACTGGGGAAGAGCTGTTTGGACGCATCTTTCCCCCCAAAATACTCCCCAAAACCTTGCACCCCACTTCCTGGACAAGGTTTGGTAAAAAGCCTCACCAATTTGCCTAGGTGACTACAGACCCAGACCCAGACCCAGACCCTTGGATCTTAAGAACAATGAACAATCCTCCCAACACTTGCACCCCCCTTTCCTGGGAAATGTTGGATAAAAAGCCTCACCAATTTGCATAGGTGACCACAGACCCAAACCCTTGGATCTGAGAACAATGAAAAAGCATTCAGTTTTTTACAAGAAGACTTTTAATAAAAAATAGAAGTAAATAGAAATAAAGAAATCCCCCCTGTAAAATCAGGATGGTAGATATCTTACAGGGTAATTAGATTCAAAAACATAGAGAACCCCTCTAGGCAAAACCTTAAGTTACAGAAAAGATACACAGACAGAAATAGTTATTCTATTCAGCACAATTCTTTTCTCAGCCATTTAAAGAAATCATAATCTAACACATACCTAGCTAGATTACTTACTAAAAGTTCTAAGACTCCATTCCTGTTCTGTCCCTGGCAAGAGCAGCATACAGAGAGACCCAGACCCTTTGTTTCTCTCCCTCCTCCCAGCTTTTGAAAGTATCTTGTCTCCTCATTGGTCATTTTGGTCAGGTGCCAGCGAGGTTACCTTTAGCTTCTTAACCCTTTACAGGTGAGAGGAGCTTTCCCCTGGCCAGGAGGGATTTCAAAGGGGTTTACCCTTCCCTTTATATTTATGACAGCCTGGAACTCAGAATACATGGGTTCAATTCCCACCTGTGCTATTTATTTTGCTGGGTGACTTTTGGCAAACCACTTCCTCTGTGCCTCAGTTTCCCCATCTGTAAAACAGGGATAATGACACTGACCTCCTTTGTAAAGCATGTTGAAGACGGGATGAAAAGCACTAAATAGCAGCTAGGTATTACTATTGTTAATGGGCACAATCCAGCCCTACATCTAATGAGGGAGCCTGGTTTCCAGCCCAAGATGCTCAGAGAGGCATCCAGAATCTCTGGTGCCGTCTGGACCCCTTTACCGTCTTCCACCTTTACTCAGCAGGACAGTGGGAGGCTAGGAAAAGGGGGAGATTGGCTGAGAAAGCATCAGGGGGGCAGGAAGGACAGCAGCCCCATGCCTCCCAGCTGCTACCCTAGTTTTTGCTGATTTCAGCCATGGAATCTTTCTAAAAACAGAAAATAACAAACAGCAGCTTCCTAGAGTCTGGCTCCTTCCTCCCCCCTCCCCCAGCCCTAGGATAATGACATGCAATAGCCCAGCAGCTCCTCATCCCCTCTCTGAGGCCTGATTGTGTATGAAAAGGAATGGCTGCTCCTGGCCTCGGTTACAATTAACCCTGAGCACACACATTCTCCTGGCATAATAAGTCTATTTCAGAGCCGTCTTTGGAGTTAACACTGGGCCTGCTGCCTGGTTCTGCTAAATGCTGCTCCCAGAAGTGCTCAGCCACAGCCTGCAGTGGAGAAAATAGCCCAGAAACAGCCTTGCCCGGGGAGGGGGCGGGGGGAGAAATGAAATGAGTGATAAAGGGCTGGTAATTGCCTTTCCCTGTGAGTCCACAGGGAGCAGGGTGGAATGAATTGCACCTGATTTCCTAGGTGTGTGCCAGGGCTCCATAGGTCTGGGCCCCTGTTGCCTGGATTCTGATGGAAAGAAAGAGGGCTGGCCAACAGTTCAGAGCTGAATTTGCAGAGTTCTCCTCTGTGGCCATGCACATTGCCCACCAGAATCGCAGCTGTAACAGGACCATCAGACACCAGCCAAGCATCAGCTGGTGGGCTAATTTCCATGGGCTGTTTTCCCAAGTGTATTAAATGGCTCCTGCTTCCCCCCTGCCCCACCCATGCTGCTATTCCTACCCCACCGCCGACTGTCAGATCAGGCTGCTGGCAGGCAAGAGAGGAGAGTCACTGCATTGGAGAGAGCTGGGTGGGGAAGCTGCACTGTACAGGGCCGCCTGCAGCCACCCGGAAGTAGCTGGGGAAGGAAAGGGAAAGCTTTCAGGCCCCCACCCCTGAGGCACATAGAAACTCCACTCCCAGGGAGCCATCAAAAGGCTGAAGAGCTGCTGAACCACTCAGGGAACCTGGGCTCATTCAAAACAAACCTGAAGTGTCTCTCATTCCTGATGCCAAAAAATGGGCAGCCCTGGGTACTGGACCCTGCTGTCACAGTGATCAAGTGGGCAGATTAAGTCCCCCAAAGCCCCAATAATGCAGCTAAGGCAGGTCAACCCTCTGTTTCCCAGTGGGGCTCCCCCCACTGACCAATCCTGACCCTCCACCCCCAGCTCTGCTAATGCACCTTGATCCAAACTTGACATACCCCTGCTATTCCAGTCCTGGGTCTCCACCGATAAACCTACATTCTAACCTGCAACCTACACCTACTATGCCAGTATTGGACTTCCCCTAGCCAGTGGCATGACAGAGAGGACTAGGGACCAGTCAGAGAACATGCTGTTTTCTAGAAACAGAAAATAGATGGGAGAGTTTCTGATTACCCCTAGCAAACATACCCACCCTGACAGCAGTGCAACTGGGAATTTCAAAACCATTAAGGACATGAAAGTCAACACAAAGAGTCCCTTTGATTTCAATGGGTCTTTGGATCAGGCCCTAAACTGAGACAGAGAAGCTGGTGTGTGATCCTTGCTTTGCATATGTGACATTTGCTTTACCCTCTCTCATTCTGTCTCTCCTTCATGTTCTTTTGCCAAGAGGGCTTCACACTCAGAACTTCACAATTCCAATTCAATTCCTTTTTTCTATAGCATCTTTCATACAAAGGGTCTCAAAGTACTTTACAGGGAAATAAATAATGAGTAAACCCTTCACACAACCAGGCACCCAGACAGCTCAGAAAAACAACTTGAACCAGAGGGAAAGCACAGGAAACAGTTATTTAAATGCCCACAGCAACACCACCTTGGGCTGGGATCTCAGCCTGTCTCACGAGCCAAGCAGCTTGTCTAAGCCTGGAAGAGCCCACAGGAAACCCAGGTACTGCAGGAAAAGAGCCATTGGCCATTCAGTAAGTGTCAGTATCAAAGCAAAGCCTCAACTTGATGCTAGGTGGTGCTCTCTGTTGGATGAGACATTGACCAGAGGGCTTAGTTGGTTTTACCAGAGTGGAGATGTTACCCCCATCATCCATGACAGCTGGGAAGCATTTGGTTTTACTATAGACCCCACTCCGGTCCTGGCCAAATGCCAACTCATCCTTTTGAAAACTCCTGGAATCATTTCCCCCTGGGTTATTCTGAGCTCAGCTCTCTCCCTGCTGCACTTGCCATTTGGTGGAGGCAAGAGGCCATTGAAGTGAGGTTCATTAGATGGTGACGCAAGGCCAGTGTCAATCTGCAATGTATTGTAGCTCACCTTTATGTTAAATGAGCTCTCATCCACGTGAGTTATTAATAGAATGCCCTTTTGCATTTGTCTTGTCCTTTACCATCTTCAGTTTCAAGAGAACGCAGAGCCAGCAGCATTCCCTGGCTGAGGACAGATCTGTTCAGCGCTGTTGCTGTTAGGTGTTGCTGTCTGGCTTAGCTAAGTGATGGGAAAGGGAGATGGGTGCAGAGAAGGGGACAGAGAAAAAGATGCAGGGAAGGCCAGAAGCAAAGACAGAGGGATGGCACTAAAGGACAAACTCCCCTTCCCCGAGGACACACCAGTGATCTCGGAGAAGGAACCAATACGCTACACGCGAACCACTTCTGGGTTTTGCTGCTGCTGCAAAAAGAATTGCGCCAATCTCTGAGCTTTCTTTAAGTCTTATCCCTTTTGTATCACCCTGATGACTTCAGTATGGATGGGTCACATTTGCCAGGAAATCAGGTCTTAGAAAAATCCCACAATGCTGCATTGATTCCAGGAGAAAGGATGGGAAGGCAATGATCCAGGGAGAAGGACTGTAGAATGCAAAACTTAGTTCCGGTTTGGAAAGTGCTTTGAGGATCTGGGCCTTGATCCTCAGTTATGCTGAGGCCCCTTCTCACAGCTCTGGAAGTACAAAGGAGTCTTGGAGATAGTGAAAGGAGGTCCAGAGATCACCCCTGTGCAGGAGGCCCTGCTGGCTGGGGTAGATCTGGCATTAGCATTCTAAACTGGCCATGCCCCCATCCTCTGATGTGGGGGATATGTTATGAGGTGGGGGTGGGAGGGAGGAATGCAGCTGGAATGCTCTGCAAAGCATATGTTAGGGTCGTCCTCAGGCTGCTCTAATTTATGCCAGGCAGGTCCAGGGCTGCCTGTCAGGAGTAAGGGCCCAGCAGCTAACCTAAGCCCAGGCAATCTAACTGATAGACCAAGCTGTCCAGTTGGCTGAGGGGATTAGCAGACCTGCTCTTAAGATCAGCAGCAGCAGTCATTCAGTAAGTGCTCAAAGCATTTGCCCATGGCTGTGATAGTGTCTTTGCTAGCTTGTCCTCAGCCCCAGCTCTTGACTGACCTCGGCTCCTTCCTTGCCTCACTGCAGGTAACCTGGTTTTGACCCTTGGCTCTAATCTGCCTCTGACTCCAGCTGTGACCTTTGGCTCTGGCAGGTGGCTAACTGACTCCTGCTCTGACCACTAGACCTCACTGCCTATGTTCCACTCCCTAACACTGCCACAAGGAAAGGGATGGGGGAACTAAGAATTGGCACAACTGGGCCTGAATATTAACTGCCTTGCACTGTGTGCCCTCATTTGTACCTCTGCAATGTGAGCAAAATGTATACCCCAAATTAAAAAACATAGTAAGAGAACCAAAAGAGTGCTACCGTGGCTAAACAACAAAGTAAAAGAACCAGTGAGAAGCCAAAAGGCATCCTTTAAAAGTGGAAGTTAAATCCTAGTGAGGAAAATAGAAAGGAGCATAAACTCTGGCAAGTGAAGTGTAAACATTTAATTAGGAAGGCCAAAAAAGAATTTGAAGAACAGCTAGCCAAAGACTCAAAAAGTAATAAAAAAATGTTTTAAGTACATCAGAAGCAGGAAGCCTGCTAAACAATCAGAGGGGCCATTGGATGATCGAGATGCTAAAGGAGCACTCAAGGACGATAAGGCCATTGCGGAGAAACTAAATGAATTCTTTGCATCGGTCTTCACGGCTGAGGGTGTGAGGGAGATTCTCAAACCTGAGCCATTCTTTTTAGGTGATAAATCTGAGGAACTGTCCCAGATCGAGGTGTCATTAGAAGAGGTTTTGTAACAAATTGATAAACTAAACAGAAATAAATCACAAGAACCAGATGGAATTCACCAAAGAGGTCTGAAGGAATTCAAATGTGAAATTGCAGAATTGCTAATTGTAGTCTATAACCTATAATTTAAATCAGCTTCTGTACCAAATGACTGGAGGATAGCTAATGTGACACCAAATTTTTAAAAGGGCTCCAGAGGTGATCCCGGCAATTAGAGGCTGATAAGCCTGACTTCAGTACTGGGCAAACTGGTTGAAACTATAGTAAAGAACAAAATTGTCAGACACATAGATGAACATAATTTGTTGGGGAAGAGTCAACATGGTTTTTGTGAAGGGAAATCATGCCTCAGCAATCTACTACAATTCTTTGAGGGGGGTCAACAAGCATGTGGACAAGGGGGATCCAGTGGATATAGTGTACTTAGATTTTCAGAAAGCTATTAACAAGGTCCCTCACCAAAGGCTCTTAAGCAAAGTAAGCTGTCCTGGGATAAGCAGGAAGGTCCTCTTGTGGATTGGTAACTGGTTAAAAGATAGGAAACAAAGGGTAGGAATAAATGGCCAGTTTTCAGAATGGAGAGAGGTAAATAGTGGTGTCCCCCAGGGGTCTGTACTGGGACCGATCCTTTTCAATATATTCATAAATGATCTGGAAAAGGGGGTAAATAGTAAGGTGGTAAAATTTGCAGATGATACAAAATTGCTCAAGATAGTTAAGACTTAGGCAGACCGTGAAGAGCTACAAAAGGATCTCACAAAACTGAGTGAGTGGGCAACAAAATGACAGATGAAATTCAATGTTGATAAATGCAAAGTAATGCACTTTGGAAAACATAATCCCAACACTACATATAAAATGATGGGGTCTAAATTTGCTGTTACCACTCAAGCAAGAGATCTTGGAGTCATTGTGGATAGTTCTCTGAAAACATCCACTCAATGTGCAGCGGCAGTCAAAAAGGCAAACAGAATGTTGGGAATCATTAAGAAAGGGATAGATAATAAGACAGAAAATAGCTTAATGCCTCTATATAAATCCATGGTACGCCCACATCTTGAATACTGCATGCAGATGTGGTCGCCACATCTCAAAAAAGATATATTGAATTGGAAAAGGTTCAGGAAAGGGCAACAAAAATTATTAGGGGCATGGAACAGCTGCCATTTGAGGAGAGATTAATAAGACTGGTACTTTTCAGCTATGAAAAGAGACGACTAAGGGGGCTTTGAGCAGGGGGTTGGACTAGATGACCTCCTGAGGTCCCTTCCAACCCTGATATTCTATGATTCTGTGATATGATAGAGGTCTATAAAATCATGACTGGTGTGGAGAAAGTAAAGAAGGAAGTGTTATTTACTCCTCATAACACAAGAACTAGGGGTCACCAAATGAAATTAATAGGCAGCGGTTTAAAACAAACAAAAGGAAGTATTTTTTTCACACAACACACAGTCAACCTGTGGAACTCCTTGCCAGAGGATGTTGTGAAGGCCAAGACTATAACAGGGTTCGAAAAAAAACAAGATAAGTTCCTGAAGGATAGGACGATCAATGGCTATTAGCCAAGAGGAATGGTGTCCCTAGCCTCTGTTTGACAGAAGCTGGGAATGGACAACAGGGGATGGATCATTTGATGATTACCTGTTCTGTTCATTCCCTCTGGGGCACCTGGCATTGACAACTGCTTGAAGACAGGATTCTGGGCTAGATGGACCTTTGGTCTGACCCAGTATGGCCGTTCTTATGTTCTTATGTATCTGAGCACCTCACCATCTATTAATGTATTAATCGTCCCAGAACCCCAGTGAGGCAGGGTAGTGGTGTTATCCCCATTTTACAGATGGAAACTAAGGCCCAGATCCACAGAGGTGTTTAGGCTCCTAACTTCCATTGAAATCAATGTCTGACCCATGTCTTCCAGGTCCTATGTTAGTGTCCTAACCACTAGCCCATCCTTCCTCTCTGAGTTAAGTGGGGGGCTATACTGCCCGAGATGCTGTCTTCCTGATGTGATTGAGAACCAAGGCCCCAACCACTTGCAGAGGTATACAGCTTCCTGGTTGCCTGGTATGGGCAGGGCACTCAGAAGCACAACCCCTTCCCCGCTGCAGCGTGCTTCAATGGACCTTGAGACCCTTAGACACTCCCTTAGCTACTACTGTCGCCATCTCCCAGGAGGCCACAGAGCACCAGCACTCTGGAGCCCCAGCCGCTGCTTCTCAGCTCTCATTGTGAGACTTAAGCTATTTCAGAGTCCAGAAATGTCCTTTCCAGTCAGCTCCTCAGTGGCAGAGAGTATACCTTGTCTTAGAGTTTCATAGAGTTTAAGGGACCATTTGATCATCTAGTCTGACCTCCTTTTATAGCACTGTCCAGGAAAAAAGGATCATCGGTCATGCAAAGGGTCATGGGCTATGGACCAGCCAGTCATCTCAGGATTCTCTGTCTCTCTATTGCTATCTTTGTACCTATATGTACTCATGAGTGACTCAAGAGCTTTTTCTTCTGGAGGTTACAGAGTAGGTGCTTGTTGTGTCAGTGAGCACTCAGTCCCCTGAATTATTCCTTTCAGTAAAGCCAAGCATTGAATCATTTGGTCTGTGATCCCATAAAATTAACATGCCCTCCTATAAATAACCGAGCTCTAATGCGCTGTCAAAAGTTTTAATGACTGTAACTGAAACTAACTAAAACCCATCGGTGCTCTGCTTAACGTGACCTAGGCTAGGACAAAATCTATCATGCATAGGAAAAAATTTACACCTTGCGGGACAGATTGGGCAAGATGAAGGTGGCACAACCTGCTGAGCATGCTCTACCAGTTTAGCCCAATGGTTTCGTGCACTGGGCATGCTTGGTGTTGAGTTGGAGTGTGTTGTCATCTTAAAAGCATAGTGGGCCTGACACTGTGGGGGGCGGGTGGGGGGAAGGGGAGGAGGTCCTGATTTTTGTATGGTCCCAGATCCTAGCCCCCTTGTCTGAAGCTGTGAGGGCCTCCTTGCAGAGTTGGGGTGCATTTGTAGAGCAGGCTGGGACAGGTGCTTGCTCACAGCCCCTAACTCCAGAATTTGGAGCCTAAGCCAAAATAGCCTGATTTACAAAGGTGGTGATTTCAATGGGAGCAGCTGACTCCCTGAAAACTGGTCCAGTGAGGTAGGAGCCTAACTCGAGAGAGCCATGCTCGGAAAAGTCCTGGCTCTGGCCCCTGATCTACCTCATTGAACCTGCTTTGCCCATGCAGCCAGACCTGTTAACCTCCTTGGCATCACATTCGTCTTTGTAGTTGTAGCCCGAGAACTTACCCAAGTGACCAGGTTCCTCTGTGCTGTGGGAGCTTTGCAGAGAAACATGCCCCTGAGCATCTTATCCCCCGCCTCACCTGCACCACCAGTACTTCGCCTCCTGGAGTATGGCCTATAATTGTCCTGGGGAAAGATAACAAGGCCAGGTAGGATCACGGGCATGGTTTAATTGCACATAATAAAACACCGCCTTGACTCTCCTGAGACGAGAGGTGTTTTGTAGTAAATTAAGAGATGCCAAGCCTACCCAAGGAGTATTGGGTAATGCTGCTCTCTTGCCATGGGGAAGACTCCATTGCTGACAATTATACATGCAAGAAGCAGGACTTCCCTGTGCCTGGGCTTCTATTCTGAGGGGCAGAGGAGAGGGTGTGCTGGCAGGGGATGGAGCTTTTTCCTCTCAGGCCACAGCAATTTTCAGATACTCAAATGCTTGCCTTTCATCACACAAGAAAAGACTGAACGCAATGCACAGAGGCTCCTAAGCGTCCAAATACAGTATAATTATTACAGATTCTCACCCTCTGGAGAGCTTCATAACACTTCAGAAACACTAACCAATCAGGTATCAAACCACTTCGGGGAGGCAAGTTAGATTGCACTGTTGTGCAGATGGGTAAACTGAGGCACCAAGAAATGAAGGGAGTTACTTGTGGTTAAATATTGAGTCTGTGGCAGAGTTCAGACTCCATACCTTCACTCTAACCACTAGTCTACACTGCTTCCCCATTAAAAGCAACCACATGGGTAGGTGCAGTGGCAAGACCCTGCTTTGTCTATATTTCCAAACTCCATATCCCTGTGCCTACCTTTTTTGCATTGATTTGTCCCCTTGGAACTCATTGTCAACACCAGCAATGCTGAGTCAGCACTGCTGGCTTTTGGGGAAGGAGGGGGACAGTGACTGATCAGCCCCAGATGACAGTAGTTACAGTTTGCCTTTGCAGGCATTAAAACAGTCCCTGAGCTGAAGGTAGCAGTCTGTGACCCTTAGGGAGGCAGAGCAATGTATCAACTGTGCATTCCCCTTGGAGCCAATAATCCTCCATGATCACACATAATGAATTCCAGTAAGAACAGCGAAGGACTCCACTACGAGCGGAGTTTGGTTTGATTTATAAACAAGAAAGGAGATCCCCACATTGCTTACCCTGAGCATTTACAAATCAGGTATCGGGGAGGCCCCCCCCAAAATCACAAGACTGGCACGAAATCATAAGATTTTTAAATAATACATTTTGTCTTATTTTTATCTTTCTTCTAGTTTCTGAGCCTTGAGGGGGCAGCTGGGTCAGGTTTTCAAACTTTTTACCACCAACACCAGGGCTAGACGTTTTCTTAGAATCTTATCTTATGTTTAGTAACACATTCCCATGACTCCAGGAACTGGGGCTTTGAAATAAACACTAGACATTGTGTGACTCATGATAAAATCATAGTGTTGGATCCGTGCCCAGATCCAGTCTCATACTTTGCAGGCACTTCCAAGCCAAACCTGGATCAGGATCCAAACTGGGAAAATGGTCCCCTTATAAAACCCAAAGGATCCAACCACCCAGAAACTGGTTACCACTTGCCATGGAGGCCATGCCACAAACAGACAAATCCCACACATACTTCTAGAAGAAGCATCTTCCTCTGAAGCAGCTGGTATTGGCCATTGCTGAAGACAAGTTACTGGACTAGATGGCCCAGTGACCTGACCCAGTCTGGCAATTCTACGTCCCTAAGTTCTTGCTCACGAATTGTCTTTAGTTTGTTCACTATCTGGAACGAATAGTTCACAGAGCAGACTTCAGCCTCTGAGTCTGGACAAGCCACAATCCAGTTGAAAGCGAATGTTCATTCGATTAGTCCATACTTGGAATTCACCACTTGAACTGTATGATTCTCCACCATGGTTACAGGGTATTTCCTCTGTTTCCTGATTGGATGATTTTAGAAACTGCTTCTCCCTGGGCCTGATTAAACAACTCTTAGTTAAGAGCTGGAAATTCACTCACTACTCACAAGAAGGTTCCTCTTTATTTCCTCAGATGCTCCAACTTTCCAAAACTCTCCAGAGCCTTCAAGATTGGGGGGTGGGACTAGGGTAGGGTGACCAGACATTCCAATATTAGGGATTTTGTCTTATATAGGATCCAATAATCCCCCCATTCCAGTCCCAATTTTTTACACTTGCTATCTGGTCACCCTATATTAGGGACTGATTCCAGGCACCTCTTTTTCCTTCCACATGCGACTTTTCCTCCTTATGACCTACCAATGGTGATTGTAAGGGACAGTCTCTTTACTATATATGTGTACAGCACCTAGCATAATGTGGCCCTGATCTTTGACTGGTGCCCCTAGTCACTGTTACATACAGATAGTAAAGAATCATTATTGGTCGCAGTCATGCATGGGCGCACGTACACCCACGTGCGCATGCACACACATGTATGTACGTATGTGCTGTGGGAACATCCGTGCACACCAAAACTCTTCCTGGTTCTAGCCTGGAACAGAAGTACTGAAATATTACTAGGAAGCTGCTTTCACCATGTTTCCAACTAGGTCCAAGTCAGGAAGTGCCAGAATTCTTCCATGAAATCCTGTTGGCAAGGTGAAATGTCCCAACCACTAACGTTCAGAGTAAATGCTCTAGTAAACTTCTGAACAACTGCGTGGTGAGTCTCAGGGGGACTGGGAGTTCAGCTAAGTATCTAGGAGCTTGGAAGCTCCTCCCAACTTCTTGGGACTGCCAACCCTGAGCTGGAAATCTTGCCAGAACAGACTGTCTTATTGCATTTCTGGGGTCAGGCCAGAGGCAACTGCAAATTGAAAATGAATGGAGAGGGAATCAATTAACCCAGCTTTATAGAAACTGGGTTCTGGGTTTTGTTGATGCTGAGTGACTGCTCCAGTATGGTTCTTATCAATTTATCCAAGTCTTGCTCTTATGCCCCGTTCTCCAGGACCCACATAATGTATGGAGAAAAGAGAGCCAGCTTCTTCCCCTTCAAAAAGCCATGATTAGAACTGGTCAGAAAAGAGGTTTTTGTGTGCTCATTCTCCACTATGGGCCAGGCTCTCTGGGTAGACTACTTCTCCCATGATGCAACACTTTCACTCCTCTTGATAAAGCGGTACACTATAGGACTCCCTGGGTTTGGTGCATCATGGCAGATGCAGTCTGGCCAAAAAGCAGAATGGGTGCATAAGACAGCTGTATGATCACTGACTGACATAGCTGGCAGAAGTCTGTAGTACAGACATGGTCTTAGTCATGTTCACACTGGGCCTTTTATCATCATGTCCACCTGAGTGTAAATTTCTGCCTGATCAGAATCCTCCATTCAGCATTTTAAATGTGAGTCTATAACTAGATCTAGATCCCAACAATTGTACATTGGTCTTATTATTTACCAGTAATGCTTTTCTGAATCAGACCTCTTGCGATTCACCCACGGCTGGTAACTGTTAGCCAGAGTTACGACCTCCGTACAAATTAATGTACTAAAAGAAAGAAAAGAGGGTAATCGCCTTATAAAAATAGCATGGACATTTGCTTTCTTTTTCACGGGAACGCTTACATTCAAGGCTAACTTGCATGCTGCAGAACCCTTGCCATGGTATTGACAAGACTTTTGGGAGAGAGGACTTTTCTCTATTTTTCTAACATAGCAATTCCTTGTTAACATAATAAGATTAAGTCTTGTGCCACAATCAAAAAGCAGGTTTCAGTGGTAGCCATGTTAGTCTGTATCAGCAAAAAAAAACAAAAAACGAGTCCTTGTGGCACCTTAGAGACTAAAATTTATTTGGGCATAAGCTTTCATGGGCTAGAACCCGCTATCATACATCTGATAAAGTGGGTTCTAGCCCATGAAAGCTTATGCCCAAATAAATTTGTTAGTCTCTAAGGTGCCACAAGGACTGCTCAGGTTTTTTTAATCAAAAAGCAGTGCTTTCTCCAAGCCTAGACATTATCGCACCCTTCACCATGTTTACAAGGATTTTTAAAAATAATTTTAAAAAATCTTGTAATCTTGAGATAAATATAACCGTGTATAATCTTTCCATTTTTCTCCAATCTGATTGCAGTGGTAGCCAAAGGACGTGGGCCTAATTAAAGTGCCAATCAAGTAGAATTGAGATTTGTTGTTTTTATACAAATGCTTTTTTTCAACCATTCCAGACTCACTGATCTTCCAGCAGCAGTACAGCCAGCAGTCCCTTCCTTGACTGCCAAATCCAGACCAGGATTTATGGAGACCCACCGGATGACACTGGGTTCAATGTAGAGCTGGGAGTAATTTATCAGCCAAAAATGTTTTTGTTGAAAATTGCAGATTTGGCAACTCTGAAAATTTGGGGAATTTATGTTGGTTTTGTCTAATTGTTTCATAACAAAAAGTAAACAAAAACATTCCCCAAAAATCTAAATATTTCATTTTGACATTTTTGAAACAAAACATTTTGATTTTGTTTTTTGTTTGAAACAACTTTATTTCCAGATTCCTTTAGTGTTAATTTAAAACATTCAGGAACATTTTAAAAGGGTCAAAATCACAATAAAATGCTTCGATTTTGTCAAAACAAAAAGTTTCATTCAACCTGAAATGATCTTCTTTTTACTTTTGAATGCACTGAAAATTTCAAAATTTTTCATTTTCAGCCTGACCTCAAACAAATTCTTTTCTGTCTTTTCAAAATTGCCAACAAACCAAAAAAATCCAATCTTGGCTCAGCTTTAGTTAAGGGCTACTTAACTAGAGAGAACCACAGGGTCTGTCTGCATTCAGCACCCTTAATGAGAATTCTCCTTTATATTCTGTCCAGGTGAGTCCTGACTCTTGTCTACCATGAGGGACAGTAACGATTTTTCTTTTGTTATTGTTTTTCAGTGATGGGTGAATCTCTAAACGTTCAGAGATCTAATTCTGTTGCAATTAAAAGAATTGCAGATCCAACCACTGGGACATTTAAAATCTACATCTGAATTTTTACAAGAGGCAAATACATTTATTACTAATTATATATATTGTGGTGGTGCCCAAAAGCCCAAAAACAGGATCAGGCCCCTACTGTGTTAGGTGCAGGACAGACACGTTGGTAAACACAATTCATGGACCCTTGAGTCACCACTGAAAGTTCAGATGCTTATCCATAACATAGCCAGATCTACCAGGATCTCCTGGGTCCGCAGAACTGGAGCTGGAAATCTTATAAGAACAGGCTCTCTTACAGCATTGCTTATACTTTCTGCTCCCAGATAGACCGGGGATAACCCTGAGAAAAGCTGTTCTCTTAATATTTTGGCACTTATACTTTGAGTCACAGACAGATGCAGGACATGCAATACGTTGAGCTTGTGTGCGTGTGCGTACGTGTACCAGGGAGTATGGACTGGGAGGCACTGCCCTTTGGTGGATAGAACTAAAACTTCTCAGCTGAGTGTCATAGGCCCCACATTGCTATAGTTAATAGAGATTACCTGGCAATTCAAGTGGCAGGGAAACAAGAGTCTTGTAAATCCTACCCCTGCAATTGCCATGAGTGTCTGAGTGTAGAGCATAATGATAATGGCACATTCCCTAGGAAAACACAGATTTATTACAAAAACAGTGGCCAAATTCTGCTTGATGAGCACAGACAGCAATTTACAGGTGCAATCTGATGCAAGACAGGTTTAAACACACAGGAGTGTTTGTGAACAAAGCTGCAGTGGCTTAACATTACACTTTAAGGGTTTGTTGACACACGGATGTTGCACCACTTGAACTAAAGGTGTGATTTTTAAGCTGATTTAGTTAAACTGGAGCAAAAGTCTTCATGGACATACTTATTTTGGTTTAAACCAGGCGTATTTTGGTTTAGCTAATGTCAATTAGCAACAGATTTAAACTAACCTGAAGTAAGCGCGGGTTGCGCCTGTTTAACTAAAATGGTATAAAACCAGTTCAAGTTAAACCAATGAGGCTTGTGGACAAGGCCTAAGAATAACCAGTGCAAGTGTGCACGCAGACCAGCTATGCAGGAGATTGTTCATTCCCCACTCCCTGCACTGGCTCATAATCTAGTGCCACCATACATGAGTTTTACAGGGCCTATCTAAACACATTGAGTGAACCTCCCCGATTCCCTTACATATGTGTGCCTATATTCATGGATCTCTTATGGGCCCTATACCCCTACCCCGAGAACCTCTGCCCTGGTTACTCAACAACTCAGGACATCCTGGCAATGGCTGAGATCACAGAAATTTGCTTCCTTTTATGTCAGAGGGGCTGGTTTTGTGGGGAGAGGCATTGGACTGAAAGAAGAGAGATCTATGTTTATTTCTGAGCTCTGCCACAGGTTTTTGTGTGACCTTGGGCAAGTCACTTAATTCCCGTGCCTCAGCGGGGAGGGGGGTAGTGATCATTCCTTTCACCCATTCTTTATCTGTTTTATCTATTTAGATTGGAAGCTCATTGGGGCAGGGATTCTCTTTAAATATGTGGTTTTACAGTGCCCCCACACAATGGAGCCCTGGTTTCAGTTGCGGTCTGTAAGCATTCTTATTATTTATTATTTGCATAGCCATAGCAGCTAGGAGCCCTAGTCACAGACTGGATCTTTTTCACAAAGGCCAGATAGTGAAGGGGTTGAAGAGAGCTAGACTCATGGAGCAGCATATCATGGGATTCACAGGTGCTACTGATGTAGTGTTATATCTCTAGAGATGCTCATGTATGTGAAACTGTGGCAACTCCTCACTTAGAACCATCTTACATTTACACTAGAAATGTGTCCAGGACAGCATGTTTAATACCTTTATTTTGCAGAGAGAAACTGCTGCAGGGAGTTAAATGACAACAATGGGGTGGGGCTATCCTCCAATACTATCCCGGAGCATTGATTCTGATAGTGATGCATAGGGAAGAGGGACACATGCTGAATTGCACTTCTTGCCTACCTCCATTTTTATATCATGCGCATCACCAGCACCTTGAACTGTCCCTGGAGGCTATCCATCCAAGAAATGGCCTGGCCCAATGTTGCTTCGTTTCTGAGACAGGATGAGCTCACAGCCAGGAGTGGGACGCTAAGTGTTCTTGCCTTGCTTGCCTGAAACAAAATGTCATCAAAGCTCTTTTAGTGTATTTAACCCTGTAAGTCTCAAAGCATTTCTCTCATGGTGACTGTGTTTCTAGGGCCTGCGTATCTCTCCTTGTATTGTTCCTAGACCTCCTGTAGGAGAGTTTATCAGGTGCCACAAGCAGAGATTTTTTGGCAGCTGTCCATGCAGTAGAGAGAGCTCAGTTGCACCCTGTTATCTGGTTTACTAGCCTTTGTCAGGGTGATTTTCAAAGGGGGGATCTACTGGGACATGTAGCAGGGAATTGGAGCATTCTGTGCAGGATGCTCTTCAGACCAGGAACATTTTCAAAGCAGACATTAAGCGGGGCAGAAGTTCTGAAAATGCATCTCATGCTGTGGGTACCCAGGCTACTGGGAGTTCTGTTTAGCCTCCAGGCTTTTCAAGAGGCTGTTATGGTATGTTTTTGCGTATGGTATCAGCGACTGCTGTGCCTACCTGTTGGCAAACGTGGAAGTGTCCCTACCTTGCTCTTGGACTCTCATATGCAGCAGGGAAGGCCAGCAGGGTCCCTTTGGTGACTGCTGGGCAATGTGAAGATTCCAGGAACATACAAGGCATTTTTTGCTCAGATGAGTGTGGCCACTTTATCACATTAGTTATCTGCCTGTTTGGAAGAGCTGCTGGAACAATGCGTTGGGAAAGGTGCCTACACCAGATTAGGCAACATCGTTGAACTGAAACGGATACATCAAAAATAGGCATTGTCAGCAGCATCCGGACATAATCACCCAAGGGACACAGATAACTCTCGGTGTGCTCCCACCCTGCCTGGGCCTCCTGGAACATTGCACCATTGAAAGTTGAGTGCCTGCCCCAAATCCCATGGGCTCATGAGTATGGCACAGGCTCCTGCCGTCCATGCGTGGAGTTCTGTGTACCCATATGCACAGCCCAGACTAGCCACTGCGCCAGCTGAACCTCCTTGCACTCGCTAGCAGGCTCAGACGTCCCAGCATATGATATCCTCAGAACTCAGTGTGCCCATTGGCCTGAGCCACCCCTTTCAGTGGGTCCTGAGAGCCAGTGCATCTCTATCCCTCCATCCCAGGGCTGTTCACACAATCCTAGCACCTAGGAATCCTTTTAACAGGTCCTCAGAACTCAAAGCACCCTCCAGAACCTAGAAACATTCAGGATGTGCCCAGAGCTCCCCCGACACATCTGGGGCCTCCCAGAGCATGCCCAGCACTGCTCTGAAACAGCTCTTAGCGGGGAAAAGCAAGCTGGGCGCTGCCATGCAAATGAGCCAGGCAGAGCATTCAAGCATCCTGTCAAGCAAGAAATATCCCCGCACCCCTGCTGAACCAGAGGCTCCATTGTGTGACCTGCTCTCTTCTGCTCTCTCCCTGTCTGCCTCCCTGCACGCTTCTGGGGCTGCTTCTAGTTCATGGAAAGCCCTGATATCCAATTCACTGGGCTAGGGCATGACTCAGCCTCCTGGAAATATCAGCAATCAAAATAGATTGTGTCCATCTACTGGCGAGAAAGAGGAAGGTTGGACAAAGTTGACAAGATCATTGCAGTGCAGAGGAAAGAGAACCAGTACCAGCCCATAGCACCCATAGGTGCAGGACCTACAGAGGGTACCAGCTACAAAACCAATACACTTCCGAAGCCCAGACAGCACAGGATTCAGGAACAAATGGTGCACATTAAGGGAAAGTCCCTCCAGGTGAAATACAACTCCCATGTTACAAGCAAGGGAATACGGTCAAGACACAGCGTCAGTATCATCCTGGCTCTATGCATCTTCACGACTCAGTCAGGGCACCGGGAGGCTGGCAGCATTTGAAAGTCAATTGCAAACTGACTTCTGCCCTGTGATCGGGTCAGGATTTGCCCCAAGTGTGTTAGAAAGGACAACCTTTCATATAGGGCCAAATGTAGGTTTGCTCCACATGTGCCCTAAAATGGGCTGTAGCATATGCTGCCAAAGCGGCAGTAATGCAGACAGTCTTGGCAGCATTCCATCTGCAGATGGTTCCTGCTCGGACCAGAAGGATGAAGACAGGGCTATCACTGGGGTCGCAATATCTGCACATATTTATGAGGACAAAGGGCCAGATTTGCAAAGGTATTTAGATGGCTGTATGTACAGAAAGGTGCCTTTGCCACTTCTGAAAATCCCACAAGACGCCTATCTGTATTTCCAGGTGTCTAAATCCCTTTGAAAATCTGACCACCACCCCCCCCCAAGCCTTTAGCTGCTTGCCCCTGCCTTGGAATGGTCTCTAAGGTCCCACTGGAGCAGCTTCTCCATGGATTTTAGGAAGGTGGGCTGGCCTAGCAATGGAATAGCTCAGAGCCTGGCTTTGGAGCTGGTGGATTCTCGGCGAGGAACACACGTCTTTTACTTAGTGGGATTTTCCTCGCAGCTTTTCCTGCATGAGGATTTAGGGTGCAGTGGTTACATCCTCACTAGACAATAAACAGAAACAAACCCAGCCCAGCTCTGTGCAGATCTCCCTTCTGCTGAGACTTAGCTCTTCTTGGGCTGTTCCCTATATTCCCTGAGAGCTGAATTTAGTTACTATGGCCAGTAGAATGGCCTGGTGGATGGGGTCCCAGATGAGGAGCTAGGCGACTTGGATTCTTATTCCTGCCTCTACCACTGGTCTGCTGGATGGCCTTGCACAAGTCACTTTGTTACTCAGTTTCCCCATCTATACCATTAAGGTAATGCCACTGACCCACCTTCATAAAGTGCTTTGAGACCTTTGGATGACAAGCATTTATTTATTATTCAGTACTCCACCCAGCCCATTATGCTGTCTATACCCTATCACCACCCCCATGCTGGTTGAGGGTGTTGTGATATGTTCCTGCCAGAATGCACCTCATAGATTGTAAGTTTCACCTCAGCGCACCCAAAGCACCAATCACTTTTAGTACTTCTATTCTCTATGCATTTCATGTCATTGATTGATTGATTTTAAAACCTCACTATTGTAACCTTTGATCACAGCAATGGGTGTTTATTTGAATGGAATTTGTTATTGTTTCCCACAAACTCTCAAGGAAACACAGATACATTTTTTTTCGTACTATGAAAGTTCGCCAACTTTCAGGAGAGGGCAAAGTGTCCCAGCTGCATTCCTCTTCTGAACATTACAGCAGTGGCTGGGCCCCACAGTGCCATGGGGTGTCTCTTTCTGCACTGCTCACATGCACAGGAAGAGACAGCTGCTGCTCTGGAGAACTTTATTCTAACTTGACAAGCATCATTATCCACATTTGACATGAGGAGACTGAGGCACAGATTCTGAAAGGTATTTAGGCTCCTCACTTCCAGGAGATCTGGGCCTAATTGATTTGTCCATGGTCAGGCAGGAAGCCTGTTGCAGAGAATTGAAGCCAGATTTCTTGAGCCCCAGTTTAGTGCCTTAACCACTAGACTACCCTGCCTCCTTTGAACACCATCACTTGGCCAACACATTTTTAAAAGGTGAGAAAAACATTTTACAAACCATAGCAGGGAAATGTGTGATTTACCCCTTCCATGTGCTTAAAAAGAGACACCAACAAAATCTACCTTGGCTTAAGCTGTCCTGCTGTTCAGGACCCATTTCCTGTCAATCTCACTCCTATATATTTTTTTTTAAATTTTGTCATGCTGCTTTATTTTTTTATCCACAGCATTTTACAGCATTCTGTTTCCTGCCCTCTCCAGTAAACAGGCTAACATTAGTCAGCTGCATCAGAAAAGTGCCTGCTTTTGCCATCTTCTGATGTTTTGCATCTATTGCACTTGTCATTGTAGGATCAAAAAAAAAAAAAAAGGCAGAATTCTCCCCTCTGGCCATCAGCAGCCAAGGAGACAGATTAGACACATGACCAAAAAGGGCTATAAAGAACTATTCGCTGAAAGGAGGGCTTTGCCATCTGGCACCCCTGTGTGACCATTCCAGCTGTTTGAGAGCACATGGAGGTGGAGATGGACATTATAATGTGTCCATTGCTTGTCCAGGAGATGATATAGGATGACATCTTGGTCTCATTGAAGTCAATAGCAAAACTCCAATTCACTTCATCCTGGCCCGGATTTAATGCAAAATCTCCCTGTTGCATTAATTGGTGAAATTGCACCATTAGGCTCCAGTCCTGCAAGGAGAATTGCATTGATGGAAGGCGATGGGACTCTACGGGTGTGCAGGGCTCCCCACCATCACAGGTGTATCATTGCAGGTCAGCCCGTGCCCCACACGATCCCTACCCCTCCCTCTACACAGCTCTGCAGTCCTGGGCCACCCAGGCCCTCTCAGAGGTCCAGAGAGGCCCTGGCCACTTCCAGCTTTTGAGGCCCCTAACCATAATAAAAATAAAAAATGATGATACATAAAAACAAAATAAGGCACCAAAAAAGAGTGAGACATAATTTGAATATTTTTGATTTAACAAATGCTTTTCTAGGCTTTTTTTGTGCAAATGCACTAATTATTGAGGAAAAAGCTATCTTTCGTGCAATGTCACAGTTGATATTAAGTAGATATTAAGCCTGGCAAGCGCTTTTGACTCTCTTGCGATTCTTGAACACGTTTAACATGCTCTGATAAAAGTGGGTCATATTTGCTGAGAAGCTCAACTATGCCTAGAAAGTTTCTATTTGCACGATCACCAGTACGTTGACTTGAACCAAAGAAAGCCAATCCCCGCTCAGAAAGGAAAAGGATGACATTCAGGATGCACTCAAGAAGTTTTCCAGTTATTAGTTTCTGTAGAGAGTTCAGTCAAGAGTAAATTCTCAGCTGAACTTTCAGCTGATGCTGCCCTACTGGCTGATTTCCATGCAACATAGTTTTCTTTGTGTGAGATTGAACTCTCATATGATGGTATTCGGTCTTTCAACTTTCTCCAAACTCTGTTGATGTTCCATCCTGATTGATCAGAGAGAACTGATGCATTTGCAGCACTTTTGTTCAAAATGGAGCAGAGTTCACAATACAGAGATTGTTTTTCTGTACTCCAGCATAACCAGTCTTTTGTGCAGGTCTCACCATTTGGAAGAGTTTTTGTCAGCAGACAAGTAGGGAAAGCTTGATTATAAGCATCTCGTGGATTGTTACCTGGAATTTCAAAACAACTAATTTGAAGAAAAGATTGCATTTGGGCAGCATTGCTCTTGTCAATAATTCCAATGTCAGTCACAGTCAAACCTGTAGTACTCATGAATTGCTCTTGGTGCGTAAGATCTACATCTTCCTGTTGCTGTTGAGTTTCTTGATCATACACAGGATCTTCTGCTGCATCTATTACTGTTGGCACATCTCCTTCTTGACTCGTGTCCTCATGTTCAGGTATTGGCATTGAAATATTACCTGTTGCAGTTGCAGAGTTTTCATTGTCTGTAGCATTGTTTGTTGGGTAAGGTGTGTTTTCCAGTGGTTTGAGAAATGAAGTTATTGGCTTTGAGCTCTTAGCTGCTGCTTCACTCAGTTGTTTTCGCCATCTCTTGCTTGCACCACTTTCAAATCTCCCCTTCATAGTGATCTATCTGGTCAATATGTAGCCTATCCACACTTGAAATATTCTGTTGTAAATAAGTAGCTTATCTACACTTTAAATCTTCTACTGTAAACATGTACGCAAATGCTGAAAAGACTTAAAACGAAGGAATACTAATTAAGAACACAAAATGAAACAGTCAGGTTATTATCCTTGTCACTGAATCAAAACTCAAGCATGCAATTTATAATATAACAGGCTGAGCTGAAGACAAAGGGATGACATATATGTATAGTAAACACAGACACGGATACAGACAGAGGGATAATGTCCAAAAATTTCAAATGTGTGTCCTCATGAAACTTATTGTACAAGATTCTCTCGCAAATTTTCACCTTGAATCTGGGCCTATAGACTATGAAAGCCTATGATGATGGCCAAGCTACAAAGTAGGACTCAACCAACCAACCAACCAACTAACCAATCACCGCTTTTAGCTACCATATGAAAATAATAATGAGGAATTCTCACACATAAATAATTCCTGGGTCAACTAGACATAAAACTATAAAGACACTAAAATGTAACAATTCTCTATCTTTCAACACGCATTTGATCCACCACCAGCCACTCGTAGTGGTTTGTTTATATAATCAGCTGATCTGAGAGGACAAGTTCATCACCATCTAATCTTGTGCCATCAGAACCAATATATTTTTATTAATATTTATGAACATTTTTAACTCTTTAATATGACAAAATTTATATCAGTTAACAAAAATTTATGTCTTTTACCAGATCACATCTCTTATTTGCTTAAATTTGCAGCTCTAAGATGAGAGAATGTGTCATATTTTGGTCCGATAGGGATGTGCATAAAAACAAGTTGCGAAACTTATCAAATGCCAAAAAATTAACAAGTGTCTAAATGTGAGGCCCCCTTTGAGCTTGAGGCCCAGGTCAAATGGCCCTCCTGCCCCCCCCCCCAACCCCGATTGGACTTGGGGCCGCCACACTCTGTGCTGTTCCAATCCTGAGCCTCCAAAGACCTGACTGTCCACTCATGTTTGGGGGGAATGCGGTGCTAGCCGCAAACATTTAGAGTCACTGCTCAGAATGGCCCCTAGCAGGTGTACAGCAAGGACATAAGAGTCTGATAAAGAAGTAAAGAGAGTCTTGCATTCCATGGTGTCCTGGAGCCCTGTAATCCTGATGCCCTTCCCACATTGTTTTGCCTGTGGCCCTCCGTCCTGCACCAACTTTGCTAGCCCAATCTTTTGTGAGCAAAGAAATGGGCCAAAAGCAGCTTTAGAATTCTGGACCCACTGGAGTTTTCTGATTGACCCTAGATAATTTCACAGTCATGGGCCAAATTCCACTCTCATTTGCCCATTTAAATCTGGGGGAACTCCACCAAGTTGTGCTGCTTCACACCATCATAACTGAAAGCAAAATTTGTCTCTACGGCTCTAATGGGCTCCTCGGATTCCTTGTGTTTATGTGGTTTTGTTCCATTTAGTAAGAGCAATACGACTCCTGGCAGCTCATTTCCAGGTGATTATGGCGCCTCTCAGCTGGTTAAAGTCACTCATCTTTTGGCTTTCTGCCTTCTACCAGTAACTAGCACCATTTAGAACTTCCTGACTTCCACTTGCAAGAATTGTGTCCAAGTCATTCAGACATTTTACTCCATGTGGTTCAATGCTGCTCAGGTTTTGTTTGACATTTCAAACCTGTGCAAGTTTAATTAATCTCTACATCCCCTTTGCACTTTGCAGGGCTAGATGACACAGTGGTTAAAATGCCTACAGAAGTTTGTGTCCTGTCTTCACTAGGGCTCCCACCTCTCACACCAGTGGAGGTGGTGAACTGATGGTCTCAAGATGTGGAATTTTACAAAAAACAACCCAATGCATGGCCTTTTTCTGGAATTTGATGTTTTCCTGGTTTTCAGATGAGAAAATGAAGGGAAAAAAAGTTTTCAGTTTGTCAAAAATAGAAAATTTCCACACACAAAAATTGAAAAATGAAACCTTTTAAATTTTATTTTGAAATTTGTCACAGAAAATGCTATTTTCCAGGCAGTTCCAGTCAGTGTACTTATTCCTATTTTACAGGTGGTGAACTGTACAGAAGAGACAGAGATGCAGGGAAGTTAAGTGATGTGCCTGTGATCTCCCAGCAGGCCAATGGCAGAAACAGGAACAGAACCCCAAGACCTGATTATCCCATTAGCCGGTCTCACACAAACTCTAGTCAGAGTTGTATGCATACAATGGATAATTAGGTCCCACATCTCCTGATTCCTAGCCCAGTGCTTTGTGACCCCTGCTGCACCTGACAACAGGCACAAAAGTAACAGTGCTGCTAGAAAATAAAGTCATGCTTTTGGGAGGAGGAAGGTGGAGAATGTTGCAAATCATGAACTCAAGTGAAAAGAAAATCGCAACCTTCTACAGGGTGACTGCGTGTCACAAGGAACCATGGTTACTGTGATGCCATCAGGGATATGTATATGTGCATGGCATTGGCACAGTCTCAGCAGGTCTGGTAGTCACAGGGCTTAAGAAGAAAACAGTGGGTTGTCCTTGTTAGATGATAACATACTGATGCCTGTTTTAGGCCAGGCCTATACATAAATACAGCTCTATGCCAATTTAACTAAAAGTATGATTCTAAACTGATTTAGTTAAATTTGTGCCACTTTGTGTGTGGATAAATCAATAGTTCATAAATCAATTTAAACTGGCTTCTGTCAGCTTAGCTTGTAAACAGAGAGGTGCCAGCTAAATCAATGTCAGTGCATCCCCAGAGAGATTTGCACATAGACAGACCCTGTTGCCTGGCTGTTGGTGACTTTCTGCAGATATAAGTATAAACCCTAGGAGAACTCTGCCATTTCCTTTTGAAGTTCACCTTTAAGCACAAAGGCACAGCTGTAAGTAATTAGATTGCAAAGCCATAATTACTGTATAATGCTCATTTTATAATTACATTCAGTGCCCCCAAGTGCCCCCTTGCAGTTTCAAATGGATACAGAATTCTTCCTCACTTCCTGTCTTTAATCATTGTACAGCGTAGCTGTGTGCTGCCTAAAAGCTGCTGCGTTCCACCCCAGAGGTGGCCAATGGTCAGTAGTAGGGGATGAGATCCCTGGGCAGGGTTTGTGTTTCCTTTTAGTTACTATTGCACAGGTGATTAAGATGCCACCCCCTTTCCAGACAATAAATGCTATAGAAATGTTAGATAATATTTTCAGGCTCATTATGAATTACAGGGGTCTGTGATGGGGTGCAGTCCTCATGTGAACCAGGAAAGGGGTTCAGCCCATTCAGTGGGCAGAAAGTAGGGAACTAGCCATCAAAGACTGCCTGGCTGAACAGAAGGGCTGGCAGCTGTGGCTTGTTGGGCTGCTAGGGTTTGGAACCATGTCATCTAATTGGGGGAAGTCATGAAAAGGAAGCAGAGTGCCTGCAAGGCTGGGAGTGAAGTGGTGCTGTGTCCCTGGGGAAGGAGAGGAGTGGGTTTTTTTTGTTTTGTTTTCTCCCTAACCTAGTCTATCTAGGGGAGTGCTGGGGCAAGGCATTATTTGTTTGTCTAGTAGCATGAAGGCTGATACTCCAGTATGACTTGTTTCTTTGTTTGCTTTGTCTTCCCTTTGCTAAAAGCAAGTGCTTGGTGTGGGTGCTGAGCATAGGTATCTTTATTGGGCTTCGTGTGGCCCAGAGGCTCTTTACCTTTTAAGAAGGCTAGAATGGTTCTTTCCCCTAGCTCACCTGCTCTTGATGCCTGGCTCAAAGGGGCTTTGATGCTCACCCCTGTGGGTGGCTGGTGGCCCAAATTGCTTCTGTGGATGGAAGGGATTTTTTTTTCTGGGAGAGGGAGAGTGTGATCTATACAATACAGCCCCGCCCCCAAGCCTTTCCCCTGGCTTCTCTGTGGGGATGGGGGTCCTGAGTGTATGGGGAGGAAGTGAGGCTGTGGGACTAAGCATTTTAGCTGTGCTGTCACCTCTGTGTAGCTTCTCTAGCAGTTGTGAGTGGTCAGCCCTGAAAGCCCCTGCCCCTGGATTAGACAGGTGTGTGTTGTCCCTCTCTAGCTGCCTGGCATCTCCTCCGTCGGCACCACCATTTGCAATGCAGAGATGCAAAAAGAAAAGGAGGAGTTGTGGCACCTTAGAGACTAACCAATTTATTTGAGCATGAGCTTTCGTGAGAGCAACGTTTCACCCTGAAAGCGAAACTGCTGCTGCATTTCTGCTTTGCAGTACCTACTGGAGTGGAGGGAACCAACCTGGGGAAAATAAAACTTCTCCTGCCTCATGTAGGATTCCTGTGTCCCCTAGAGGTGGGTTTGTATGGAAAACTTTGCTCAGAGCCCTTGCCCCTAACTCTGGGGAAGTTAAATCTGCCCAGCTATAACCATCACAAATGTAGCTGGGGCAAATCATGTTTCTCTGCTTTGAACAGCAAAGCAGTGGCCACCACCTGCAGTGTAATGAAATCTAAGGAAAATGGCACCAAAAAATCTGCAAATTCTGAATAAACCCCTTGGAACAATGTTCGCTCTGCAGAAAAGCCCAACATCCGTGGCCCCACAAAGTGTATAAATATGTAGAATATTGCAGAGGAGGTGAGATACCATTGGGCAGGTGCAATTGTGCAAAAGCTTCTGGTTGCTCAAAGCAAGTGTTATCTGCCATCCCTACTGACTTGGCCACTGGGTACACCAATGCCCTCTACTGGATAAAATTAAAGAGCAGCTTAACTGTATGTCATAAGCCCTATAGTGCTGAGGTAGTGGAGAATCTGTCAAGTATGAGAGGCCTGTGCTTCAGGATAGGAGGTTGTAAGCTCTATTCTCTTTGACCTGAGGGTCATGGTGCACATCTGTTACGTAAGGTAGCCAATAGCTTTAGATTTGCGACTGTATTCTGTTAGCAAAGAGTGGTGGTGATTCACTAGCGTCACTTTGTGCAGCATCTTTTATACGAACTGTCACACAGCTCCCTAGAACTACATAATACAGTTCGGGTATGGATTGACTATCTTGCACCCTGCAGATAAATATAGCAAGGGGAAACAGGGCAATTGTTACCAGCGAATGAAATCTCTGTGTGGAATGAGTCTGCAGCAGAGAACGTTACATTACCTTAACACCTCTTGTGCTGAAGAATTCCAATGCACAGCAATCACTCAGCGGCATCTGAGAGACAGCCACACCTCTGGGGTGGAACACCGCAGGCAGTTTAATTGTGCGAAGCAAGAGTTTAGGATAGGATTCTATCTGGATGGGATTTAATTACCTTCTGGTGAGCTAAATTCCACACAGACAGAATCTACTTCTCTGCCAGGACACACAGCAATTGCTGTAGCACGTCAGAGGCCCGTCTATACTGGAGTCCTGCCTCTGCCTGGCCAGCTGCAAAAAGCCTGAAGTGGATGCTTCTGAAATAGCCAATTTGTAAGGGAAGTTCTTTCCTAACCACTGACAATTACTGGCTGTCCTGCCCTGAAGCAGGAAGGTTTGTATTCTTCGCACCTGCTATGCTGGTTCGAACGACGTTCCAACCTGGTGCAAGCTAGCATGGTTAGGCACTGTACAGCTCAACTTAACTCCCAAGGAAGCCTATGGGGAAAGACACCAGCTGGCTTCTGTGAAAATTAGGTGGAGCTCTGAGTGCAGCTGAGACATTGTTTCCAAACCAGCTATGCTGTAGCCATTCATTGGAGCCCAGAGTTAGCCCTGAATCTAAGCAAAGTCCTTCAGGCAGGTTGCATGGACCATGAGGATAACTGTTCTTGAGTTGTACTGTATGATCCCCTGCCTGGACAGAGCCATCCATTTTCCCCATGGATGACAGCTGCCCAGAGGCTGGAAGCTAAAGGATGGAATACTTTAGTGGGAGCAACAGGACTATAGAGTGTAGAAAATGCAGACGAGCTCATTTGCCTAAGCAAACAGTGGGATGTTCACCTGCAAGACTTTCCAAATGCTACTGGTGCAAGCTCTCCCCATGCACAAAAAAGTTAGAGGGGCTGCAAAATAGGAAAGTCACTTAGTTGCATTGCTGTTTGCCACCGGCTCTGCCTCTTCGCAGAAAGTAGCAGCCATGGGCTGTAACCCAGAGGTGATGTGGGAAACCTTTCTAGAGCAAAGGAAAAAAAAATCTCATCTGCTCCATTGCAATTGGCACATGGAGAGTTGCACATGTTTCTCGCAGCCTAAGTTCTACCTGTGATGCTCTCTCCCTGCACAAAATCCCTCCCCCAGCTGCTTTGCAAGCGCACAGAGTTCCCTGCGTTCATTTAGCAGGAGCGAAAATTATTAATCAAGTTTGCTCCTGTAAAATCAGAAATCTTCTCCCATGACAAGACATGGAGCCCGGCGGCCTGGGCTTGTGTCGGATGAAAGCAGCCCATTCTTGGGAGGGGGGAGAAGAAAAAATAACCCGCCTTTTTCATTTTTAACAAGTATTCCCTCTTTCATTGTTACTCCCCCCCAGCCCGTGTAGAAAAGATTTGCTCTGTCAGTCAAGTCCCTGACTGCTGTGGGAGGAGCTTCTGTAGAGGAGGCTGGGATGCTGAGACTGAGGATGGAGCTGCGAGGAGCCAGACAAGCAGAGGCGGCTCAGAACAACTCCATCGCAACCGGCTGCTGAGACTGAAGAGAGGGAGAGAAAGGATTGCAGGCGCTGGAGAAGCTGCAGCCCCCTGATTCCTGCTCGCTCCCCGCTGGCGAAGTCTAAGGAATGAAAGCTTTCCAGGCAGACCTGCTGCTCCTCTGCTTCTTGCTGCTCAGCCAAGGTAGGACACGGCGGTTCCTGAGTTTCAAAGTAGGGTGTGCGGGCAGGTCGGGGATGGTGGCAAGGCAGGGGTGCTGGCTCTCCTGTTGGGGAGATCAGCCAGGTGAGCCCCTGGGTTTGACCAGGAGGGTGCGATCGTATTTGGGAAAAGGTCCTTCGCTGGCAAGTGCATTCCGGAGTTCTGCTCTCTCTCAAGACAGCTCGCCTTAAAAAATGTTTACCATGCAAATGAGTTCTTTCTGCTCCAGCTAAGTTAATTAGCTCCTGTTTGTGTGTAAACACGGCTCTGAACTCCGCTTTTCCCCCACTTCCCCATTAGACCCCAGTGAGGGGTTTGCTTGTTTTCAAGGTTCGTTCACCTTAGATTGGTGGTTTTGCCTTGTTTCGGTTGGGGCAGAGCGCCTTGACGGGGGGGCTACAATTGCAAGCGTGTTTTGTGATGGAAAGAGGTGTCTCCGATGAGAGCGTGTGGGTCCCCGTGGTAGGGGTAGGGGGGATTCGGCGCTCCCTTTTGGCCGTATGCCTCCAACGCTGGAGAGAGCCGGGCAGTCTGGAGGAATTTCCCACACAACTTTGATATTGAGCAGCCGTCCCAGGCGTCGGGGAGGGGTGTTATTTCAGAGCTGCGTTGCTGGGGCAAAGCTGTTGGCCGTTACCTGTGGAATACGGAGGGTTTTGCGTAAAGAATTGGAGCTGCTTATGCCCTCTCGGAATGCCAACGCCAAGTGTTAGCTGGGTCACATGAAGGCGTTCATGCGGGACAGGGCGTGAGGTGGTTAAAAGAAACCACCCACGAGTCCATCTGTTGATTACATGAAGGGTGAAACTTTGGGGGGGGGGGAAGAGTGTAGCTTGTAAGGGGTGGCTGTTTCTCCCCCTCCCCAGCCAAACACAGGCTCGTTGTGGTCAGCCCCTGGTTGGAGGCATGACGCTCTACAGCTGTCCACTTGTTGCTTTTTCTTCTGAGCTGTGGGCCAGACCTGTCGCTGGGTGCCCCCAACACCCTGTTACCACTGACAGCGCTAAAGGGGAGAGCCATGTTTGCAATCGAAGGTGCTTCATTCTGCACAAAAGAAACACACTGTGTCTGCCGTGCCAATTTCAGGCAGAACAAATCTGAGCTCTCCTGGCACACTGGGGCAGTGGCAGGTTCAGGTATATGAGCAGTTTGGTAGCCTGGCTTTTCCTTGTAGTGTCTCTTCCCCGGCCCCCTGAGCCTCTCCAATCCCTGCAGATCAAATGGCAGTTTGTTAGCAGAGCTGCAGAAGTTTGCCTTTCGGGTCCAGAAGGGCCTTGCTCCCCCCCCACACACACTTCCCAGGCATTGTTTTTAATTAGGACTTTTTAACGAGCCTTGCTGTTTGAAAGCTGCTGTGTAGATCCACATCTTGTCTGTTTGCTGTGTGGTCTAGCTGATCTGCCTCTCTGTGGCAACCTGTTGGGAATGCGCCTCTGGTACCTTGCGTATTCCTGTTGGGTTACATGGCAGCACAGCTAACATGGCACATGGGCTGGTTCCTACTGTAAGAAGGATAAATTCATTGCCATGGAGCTGTTGCTTGCAGTGCTGAGAAATGTGACAGTCAGCAGCCGGGCAGCTAGCCCACTGGTGTGTGTCTTGTTCTATCCCCTCTCCAATCTGTGTGGCTGCTGAGGAAGGGGTAGCGCAGATCCAGGAGCCGAAGTGTATTTCCAGGACACATTGGTGCTTCCCCCACTTGGAATTCCCCATTCTGACTGCAGGGCTGGGCTGGTAGTGCTTATGCACGCCTAGGCACAGTGCCCATTGTGGTGCCGCTGATTTTGGTAGCACATGCACCCATGGTCTTAAGAGTGCCACTCGGGCTGTAGGGCCATACAGTTACCTTACTGACTGATGCAGGTGGTGTGCACCCATAGGGCAGTGACCCCTTGTGCTGGAGGGAGCTCGCAGGCAAATCCCACTTGCCTTACTCACACAAGTAGACCCAGTGAAGTCAGTGAGCCAGACCTACCCATGATATATGCAGCTGCCACTCCAGGGAAGTCAGTGGAGTTGCATTCACTTACACTAAGAGTGAATTTGGCCCAAATGGATCAGTGTGAATAGCACACACAGGAATAACACACTCCTACTTCTTCAAGTCAGTAACAGCAGATTGGCAAGGATCACATATGTATGATCCAAGAATCATGCATGGAACATTTAACTTAGGCATGGGCCTTACATGAGAATCTCAGATACCTGGAGAAGAATCAGTTAAGGTCACTGGATTTCAGCCCAAGGATTTGTTCTCAGTTGGCCCGTGCATATTTGTGGCAGGCTGGTTTGATGCTGTCCCGGGAAATGATGCCGAACAACATTGGGCTTCTGGGATGACCATACAATGTGCTCTAACCAGTGACCATACTTCCCATGGGTTTCACATCCTGGGGGTTGAGCGCATTGCCTTGGGCTGATACGGATTCCCATTATGGCTTCGCTGACCAGAGATCAGTTTGACCTCCCCATTCCCTGCCTGTGCTAGGATTTCACAGTGTGAAGTGTCTCTCTCCTTTACACACTTCTGCTTCCCTGTAGACCCTTTTAAGGCCTCTTAACGGAATAATTTTGAGACTAGCTCTACAAAGCCAGATCTCAAGTAGAGCTCCACATGTAAATGTCCAGTATTTAATCCACTGGGCCCCCACCCCACCCATCCCCTTTCTGCATTGAGAGGGATTACAGAATAATGAAGGAGGATGGTCTCTCCTGTAACTCATTCCTATGCCTTTAAAGTGTCAGAGTGAACTTTTCTTAAGGTATGGGGAGAACAAATCTCCTTCCCGTGTTTTTTATTCTCTGATTCCCCAGCAAATGGCCCCAAACCCCTGTCTTCTTGCTCTGAAAGTTGACAACTGCCAATGTTTTGTGTGTAGAGTCTCTTTAGGTTGTTTTTTGGTGTGGTGGTTGGTTGGTTTATTTATTTTTCCTGGTGTTGCTGCTTTTTCTAAGTCGTCAGTACCATAATGCCTGGTGCAACTCAGGATAAAGTCACTGTGAAATTCACCTCCTGGTGGGGGGAGATGTGTTATGCCCTTTGGTGAGAAGAGAATTGACGCTGTCATCCTAAAACATGAAACTCACTATCTTTTTTCTTTTTATCATGTCCAGTTATTTTCCCCTTCACCCAAAGGAGGTGAGGTTGGAAGAAACAAATAGCAACATGGAAGCCCCTTGCCATCTGTCAGATCCAGAGCCATAGGGAAGGTCCAGTGAAGGTGTCTTCATAGCCAAATTCCAAACATGCTCTGCACTCAAGTGGAATTTCACAGTGAGAGCCGATTAATCTTCTGTGTTAAATCCATCCAGGGTGTGTGCCAGGAATCATGGCCTGGTGCAACAAAACATCAACAAACAGGTGGAAGTCTGCAACTTAGCTTTAAAACAAGGCTTGGGTTGGGTTGTGTGGGCTCTCAGAGCCAGACACCATGAAGTGGCTCAGTCATTGTAGAAGAGCATTTATAAATGCATGGGAACCAGCAGTGTGAGCCCTACAATCTCATTATGATCTAACCAACTTCCAAGGAGGGGCTATGGAAAATCACCCCCTCTCCCTGGAGACCAGTCTAGGTGCTGGCACGGGAGTGCTCCTTAGCCACCTTTTCCCATTATTGCCTTGGTCCCCCCCCCCCTTGGCTTAGTGCCTCCTTTGATGTCATCCCAGTCCACATAGAACAGATGTCTGCTTCTCTTCCATCTCTCGAGTGCCTCCTTAACCCATGCCCCTGTCAGGAAACTTTCCTCTGCAGAAGTGATCTGGCATAGGTGCCACTTGGTTGGAACTCTTGTGCCAGCGTCTTGCGTCTGTTTTACTGTAAGCTCTGTGGGGCATGTCCTTTGGCCAGGTTCTGATCTCAGTTACCCTGGTGTAAATCTAGAGTGACTAGACAGCTGCCAATGAAGTGTCTATCTGGGTGTTTTCAGATCAGAAAATAGCCCTTGCCCTCAAGGATCTGAAGTGCCCTATTTGCCTATGGATCTCTGGCTATCTGTTCTTGGGACGGTAAAGTCCAGGCTCTGTAGGAGCTGTACATAGCTTTTCCCCCTCTGCCTTGCTTTGAAGAGATTGCAGTCCTTGCAAAGGACTCGTTAAAATCAAACCAGGACCCTTTGCCACAGGTCATTTTATTATTTGCAGTGTGTGAACATTAGCGTGACTAGTCGTCAGACCACAGGTGACAAGGGCAATGCAATTGTGAGGTTAAGCTGAGAAGGGAAATCAAGCCAAATCCAGGTACAGCAAGGGGCTGGGAATACCCAGCTGAGGCACTTATCCAATCCTCTACCTGTAATGCTATGATAGAAGAGAACAGAGTCGATGGGTGATGGTGAATGGACCAGAAGCTTGCAGAATGGTGCTGATACAAAAGAAAGGTGAACTTTTGACAGGGTTGTATAAATAGATTTTCATGTAGGGCTGGTGACTTAACCATTCCTCTCTGTACATTGTCTGGGGGGGACAGGACATCTGGGGTGGTGCATGCAGCATGAACCTTGATGCCACAAATGGGAGAAGATCCAGAGAAGGATCCTTTGCTGAAAAGTTCTGATAACACAAGTTCTGGACTCTATTCATGGTCGTCTTGCCCTGTAGGGAGTTGGGAGAGCCTTTCTCGGGGGCTTGCTGGTATATTCGGTGGTATTCCCCATGCAGGGCAGAGAATTTCCATGCTCCAGAGATGTTTATGGAGAAGTAAAGAGAAATTAATGCATCAGGTCTTGGAGAAAGGGGTGACCTCATAGCCTGTCACCAACACCAAATGAGGAGGGGATTATTTTTCAGTCATTAACAGTGAAACAAGAAGTAACTGCTTACAATGACAGAGGATGGGAAATCCTGCTGATAAGGTACTTCCCCTGGGAGTGCAAGGCAAGACTACATTGGGGGGGAAACGAGAATCAACTCTATTAGAAATGTAAAAGGGCTGCAGCATCATTGCTCTCCTGTGCTTTGTCCAATCCGCTTCTGCATGATTCTGATGACTGGGTTTGCACAAACAAATGGGTAGGTGGTAGAAATTCATCAGTAGGGCCTGCAGTGAGATTCACTAGAGGACCAAAGATGCCTTTTTTAAGCTAGATCTGTACCACCAGCTGCATTCCGTCATAAAAAAGGGTCACTGGCCTTTCATTGAGACCCTCATTACTTTCACAGAGCAAGGGAATTCCAAGTAATGGCTCATGTCTTGAGGCGAATGCTCCATTTGTAACTGGTCTCCCTGTGCTACGGTTAGGCAGAGGTCTCAGGGCACTGTACATGGCACAGTACATCTTACATGGTGCAGTACATCTCAGGCAGGTGTCATTACTTTTGTCTTGTGTTTCCTGGATGCCTCACTGTTACTTTAAAGGGACATCAGTCAGGTAAAATTAGTATAGATAGAAAATCCTGACCTGTGGTACTAACACCTTAGATTAGTAGCTCCCAATCTTTTCCCATATTGCAGCATAAAATATGATCTGGGTTTTTTCTCTCTCCTGTAAAGTCGGGAGGAGTTTGGTTGGGACCTTGAAACCTGCCCACAACCCACAGGTGGAGAGCCCATGTTGTACATTATTAAATCACAAATATTTTTTTAATATCCAATACACTTTTCATCATTGATGGCGCAAGTTTCCTTGTTTGTCTCTGCTTGCACAAATAGAAAACAGGTTAGTCAGTTTCACTTTTTGTTTTATTGTCTCTTACATTTGGCTTATCATGCGCTTGCCTGATGCTGCAGTGTTTGGATTGAAAAGTCTGCAGGGGAACGGCTATGAGATCATCTCTGTTGGATGTAGGCTTTACCAGACCTACACTGTTTCCAATTTGATCCAACAGTGTCCATTTAAAGATGATCAGCAAAGTGACATTACCAACCCCAAAAGCAGAGCAGGGAGAGCTGTCTAAAGAACTCCTGGTTCCATAGTTATGTGAGGGATGGATCTGCCTCTTACTGTACAGCATTAGTCAAAATTTAAAACACGCTTTTTGTACACCGTTTAGCAGCTGATTGTGCACTTGCTGGCTCTCTTTAAATGTCACGGTATTAGTGGGAGGTAGAAGATTTGTATAGTTAGATTCAGCCACCAGCTCTACGATAAGATCTCATCTTAATTTGTTCATTCAGCACCCCCACATAAGAAGAAAACTACAGCAGTAACCCCAAAGCCTGCTGTAGCTGTAGAATATTGTAGTACTTGCTTTTAAAAGGGCATTCACATAACTGCCATTCATTAACACTAATGTGACCCAATCAGGTCTTCAGCTGAGAATAGTAGATGCCTCAGTGTATGGAGTAACTGGGAACTGTGTTCCGTGGAGTATGCTCACACAATGGATAATTAAGCACTGCATGCAAGGAAAACTTTGGTAGGCTGGGTTTATTGCAGTATTTTTCTATACAGTAAAGGGAAGATTCATCCCTTGCATCACTGCATTGAAGTTAATGGAACCACACTAAGGATTGATTTGGCCTGATGCCTTAGTGGCTGAAAATTCCACTTATTGTGTGGGGTGAATTCCATTAAATAACGCTGTGGTCCTGTTTGAGGATATACAAATATCCTGCAGGAATGGAGTGTTCAGGGTCTGGAATTCATACAGAAGGGCATGAGGGATCTTAATAACTACAGTCTAAAAATACAGACTAAAAAATTCTTTCCTAACTGGTGGCCTTTCTCATGGGTACTCTCAGGTGGGAGGGGATCAAAGCTTTGTGCCATGGAACCAAGATGATGATTCTTCCATGAAGAAGGAAGTGAGTGTGAACTGGTGAAAAGTTGTAAGGCTCTTCTGTCCACCCCTGCTGTTCTGGGCACATACCCTTCCATTTTCATCATTAACTCAACATTGCTTAACTCCTGAAAAGAGATCAGAAGTGAAGGGCCTGGATTCTTTCAATTTCTTTTTTTCTCTCCAGTGGTATAAATGAGTATTCAGGCAGTATGCTGCCAGGAGTCAGTAAATGTCAATATTGGGTAAGTGTTTCCTTTATATCACTGCAATTTAGCATAAGCTGCTTGGAAACAAATGTCTCCCATAAGCATGCGATGTTTCCGTAAGTACACAGTCAACAGTACTATGAGGATTAAATAAATGTCAGCACCACTTGTATACTCAGTAAGAAGTTAAGACAGCTGAACTCGCATAATGGCCAGCCTGGGTATTGCAGTGGTGGGATTACTTTGCTACTTGTGATTTCCTGCAGCAAGAGGGCAGCTGGAAGTAGCCATTTTTGAGGAGTGGGGGGGAGCCATCCGGCTTTTCAGAAGGGTGCAACAAAAGGTGATGGGGACTCAAAATTGCACTTGGGAGGCTGATCACTCACCAGTCTGGCAGGCTGTAAATCATTTCAGGAGGTGGCCAAAGAAAAGCAGCTAGATTTTGCTGTGAAAATGGCACTTTTCTTCTCCCCTCCCCCCCCCCCCCCCAAATTGCCAAGTGGATGAAACTCAAGGATTTGCTCTTTCCCCTGTGGGAGTATTCTTGACATACACATTCAGTTCTACACCAGCAAGGACAAAGCTTTCACCCTGGTCATAAATATGCTGCCAAAATGCTGCCTCTTGGGACGTTCCTGTCCCCCACTTAGTTGAGAGGGACTAAGAGTTGGTGTGACCTGCACTGGCCTAAAATATGACCAGTTGGTGCCATCTCTTTGTAGGTGGTGCTACAGGCTGATCCACTCCAGCCTTATATTGCTAGCTGGGCTGTGGCTAGTGATTTCGCCACAGGCTGGCTGGTGGATTATAAATCTAGTCTTCCAAGGAGGATGGGCTGAGGCCTATAGTGTGGTCGCTAGCACAGCAGATGTCACCGGACCAAGCTATTATAGTTTGGATAGGAGACCAGGTGAAAAGCCAATTGCGCTGTGAACACTGATGTACAAGGCTCGCAGAGTGCTAGCCTGCACCAGGACCTGCTGGTGAACTCAAGTGAGCAATTCCTGTTCTTTACCAGGTCCAAGTGAGCAAGGCTTGGGCAGCACTTACTTCTGGATAACAGTGTGCAAGACAGGAGCGGCCTTTGGGCTCCTCGGGGGTTGCCTTTGCAGCCCCCTATTGTAAGGAGCTATCCCCTTATCTTAGGGGTTGGGTTACATTCACTGGATGGGAGGATGGCTGTGGGTGGGGGGGGAGGGTGAGGTACAAAGAGCTAGGCTGTCTCGTGAGAGTCTAATTCCTTTAGGCATATGGCTGTCCTGCTTTTGGGCTGCAGAGAAAGGAGGGTAGGGGATAAAAATGCATCGGAGAGAGCATTTGAGCAGATATCTCTAAGGGGAGGCAATAAGGGAGGGAAAGGCATGGAGTGAAGCACCAAAGGAAGGATTGGTGTTCAGGAGATTCCAGGTTTCTCTAAGGATAACTCTAAAGATACAGCTGCACAGCGGCTAGGAAACTATAGTGCAAATTGAGAACAGAGCTGTATTGAGGGTGGGGGAGCAGGTGGCCTGCCTGGTGTAGAGTGATCTGGTACAAGGAGAGCGGGAGTGAAGAGGTCAGAGAGCCGATGTCCTTAGATGTAGGTGAAAGGGACGGCTGAGAAGGTTACGAACCATTGATTGCTTTGGGGCAGAAGCCAGACGCCCTGGCTGCTCTTAGAGTGGCCAGGTGGCATACATCTTGGAGGCTTCCTGTTTGCATTGAAAGCTCATCGGCTGCTGTCCTCTTATGTGGTGATTTGGCAGCTGCTGCTGATAGTGCCAGGCTGGGTCAGTGGAGGAGCAGAGGAACTGAACCAAGTCCAGAGCAGCCCAGAGGTCCTTGAAATCTGTCATCCCGATCCTTCAGAGAAAGGTGTGACGCATGTGGGGCCTTTCCCCTTAGCCCTCCAGACTTATACCCCATAGTACAAAGTCTGATGATCCTGTATTAGCTTTAGTAGTTACAACCGTTCGTTAATGAACATAAATCCTCCTGAAGCTTTGCCTAGGATACTAGAACTTATGGGGGATCCCTGTCTTTCAGCGTTGTAAATCAGGAGTCGGACCACCAAATCCAGTTGTGACATGAAAGTGATTCACAGATATCCGAATCAAGTTGTTTGTTGCTTTGTGTTGAACATATATTTGGTGGCAGAGTCCAGTCGAAAGATCCAAAAATCTGGCTCTGGATCCAGGCTCCCCAAAAGCAGCTGAGATGTAGGGCTTTCCCCTGGCTTCTCTCTGCTGTTGTGCAATATGAATGAGATGGGCCTGCAGTGATAAAGTGTACATACAGACAGATGCTGGAGGGGAGACTGTATCCCTGAGCTGGCTTTCAGCTGCTTGAATAGAAGCTTCTCTGTACCAAGCAGGTGTGGGGCTAGGAGATCCCATATGTGTCTCCTTTGAGGGGGAGGTTCTAAAACCAGGCCAATAAATTAAGATGACATTTGACAGACACCTAGAGCCCAATCCCCACTCCTAGGCTGCCTGTGCAGGAAGAACCCATCACAGCTGCTTGCTGTGGCTCACTTTGCATCTCCGTCAGTCACCCAGCAATGTCACCGGCCGCTGCATCTTGGTCAGTATGTGGCAGGCCGTGTCTCAGCCATGAGCTGGAGAAAAATCACAGAGCAAGGTGTGGGATTGGTCTTGACATCTTTGCATTCCCAAAGTTGCAAAACCGCTTCTCTCTCTCTCCCTAACTGGAAAGGAGCTGCCTGTAGTCTTGGCTTCGCCTGCATCCTCCCAGCGGCACAGAAATTGCTACAGACAAAATCCACAGATGTCAGATGAGAGAGCCCTGTCAGGATAGCTAACTCCCCTCTTCTCCTACCTCTGGGGTTGTTCCCCTGCAGTGCCAGTCTAGTGACTGTCCTCTCCAGTCCTAGCTGACTCCAGCAGCGTATCCTGATTGGGGTCCCATCGGTCACTGTCAGGGCATTTGTCGCCGATTCAGACAGTGAAAGATTCTATCTGACTTATCTCACCTGGCTGAGCTAATGCATTTGCGATGCTAAGAAAAGAGCCTGTAGATTTTGGGAGGAGGGTTTAAAAATTAAAACAACAGACAGAGGCGTGTGTGTGGGTAAAAATACCCAGGTATTTCGAATATTAAACCAGGTCATCTGGCAGAGGCTGAGAGCTGCAGCTCCTCCTCGCTTTTAAATTCAGCCTGGTGGTGGCAGCAGCAGCTCTTGCATGGAGGAGAGCCATCCTGCCGGTACAGGGCTCCCTGGGAAAGGCAGGAGCAAGCTCACTGTGGTCCCTTTGGGCTCACAGCTGGCGTGCTAGGGTTCTGACTCTCCTGAAGGCTGAGAACATAGCTGGAGTCTTGCGGGGGGTTGGAGGGAGGGGGGAGATGTTGGTGCTTAACCCCATGTGCGGCTCTGTGCTGTAGAGAGAGGTGATCTTAGACAGGATATTGGGGAGGGAGGAATCTGAGCTCCCCCATGTTTATAAAGGAGCTGCTGCATGCTGGGAATTCATTTGTGAGTTGTATGCAGGGTACTTTTGGCTAGATTTCCCACCCTGAGTCAAGGTCAGCAAGGTCCAGCGCTGTTCCCAACGGAGGGGTGGAGAGGGGCAGACTCCAGTGTAACCCCTATTGGCGGAGCAAAGGGGAAGCAAGACCTGGCTGGGTCAGGGGGTTGCTGTGCAGCAGATGAGTCATGGCCTTGCTGAATAAGGAGCTGGGGAAGGTGGGGGAACACAGTCCATGCTGTTCCTAGACTACGAATTCCTGGTGACTAGTGATGAATATGCCTGAGTCTCCTGGTGAAGGGGAGGGAGGTAGAGAGCGAGCAGCATGTGTCTGAGGGGAGCACAGTAACCTTCAGCAGCTCACAAAACAAGCTGGCATCGCTGGCCAGCGGTGCCTGGTGGGTTGTTGTTTTTCTTGTTTTTCTTCCTCCTTCATGTGCTAATCCCAGAGTGTGATTTAACGCTTTTCTGCCCTGCTCCTGGCTGTGTCTTTAATAAGCTGGGAGCAGCCAGTCCAGTCTATTCTCCCCCCCACCCGCCTTTACGTGTTGAAGAAGCAGAATAAACAGATGCTAAAATTAGGCTCTGTTGTTCACAGCACTTTGTCCTCCTGATAGCAAAGTCTGTTGCTGCCTGGGCATGCTTCGGTCTGTGTGCAGGGAGAGTTTGGGGAATTATACAGCGGTGGGTGTGTCTGAAATTAGCACATTAAATTTTGAACTGAAATGCCCGCTTCTTCGAGTGCTTGCTCATATCGATTCCAATTAGGTTTGCACTTGCTGCGTGCACGATCATTGGAGAACTTTTACCCTAGCAACACCTGGTGGGTCGGCTGTGGAGCCCCCTGGAGTGGCGCTTTCAGGGTGCTAGATATATACCCAAGCCGACCCAGCGCCCCCTCAGTTCCTTCTTACTGCCCGTGATGGTCATTGGAACTGTGGAGCTCGGCTTTGCTGCTCTCCAGTCTCCTTAGCGATACTGTCTTCGTAGTTTAATTGTTGTAGTTGTTGTAGTAGTGTATATAGTTATAGTAGTGGGTTAGAAGGGGTCTCCTCCCCGCCTGCTGCTTGGGCTCATGCCCAAGGCTCCGGGCTTTAAACCTTGTTCGTCCTGTGCTAAGCCCATGCCAACGGGCGACCCCCACGACTTCTGCCTGAAGTGTCTGGGGGAAACCCACCAGGCGGACAAGTGCAAAATTTGCAAGGGATTTCGGCCCCAGACCAAGAAGGAGCGGGACTTTAGATTAAAACAGCTCCTGATGGAGTCGGCTCTTAGCCCGGATTCCCCCAGCGGCACGCCAAGACCCGGCGCAGAGCGCCTTGGTGCACGGTGCCCTGGCGGCAGCAGTAGGTACTGCACCGTGATTGGACTCCGGCAGAGACCCACAGCACCGAAGTTCACCGGCACTGTTCTCATTCGCCTGGCCAAAAGCGGCCCCGCGGGCCAGAGATTGCTGAGGCGGAGCAGCTGTCTCCAGCGCCCCTAGGACCACCCTTGGAGTTGTGTCCAGTAGCGGAGCAACCAGGGGTTCAAGCGCTGACATGGGCACCACTGACTCTGGCACCGAGGGAAGAGTGGTTGAGTCCAGCGTGCATGGGCTCCCTGACTCGTAGTGTGGTCCAGCCCCGGCTCCCATCAATGCTGGATAGCTTTCTGGTGGCAAGGGACCTCACTGCGATGACATAGTCGACATCACCGCAAACTGTGGCACTGGCTCCTGTTCGTGCGGTACCGTTCCGGGGCAAACCATCCCTGATCCGGCCGTCGGCTCCTGAGTTGGAACCACGGCACCGGTCCTGTTCTCTGATCTGTTCGCGCTCCCAATGCCATTCACAGTCCTGGCGCCGGTCGTACTCATGGCGCCGTTCCGACTCTTGGGGCCAGTCAGACTCCCGGCACTGCTCACGGCACTGCTCTACATGTCAGTCACTGTCCTGGAGCAGATCTCAGTGCAGCTCTTGGAGACGGTCATCATCGCGGTCAAGATCCGGATCGCGGTTCCAGTCCAGACCTCAACACCGGTCTTGGTCCCGGCACCGCACCCCAGCGTTGTGGTGCTGCTCCCCGTAGTCACATCACCAATCCCCGGCGGCCCAGTACCGGTCTCCACCGCGTCCGGGTGACTCGACGCAGACACGGTCAGCACCGCCTTGGCCTTCGTGATCTGCCTTGCATTTGTCACAGTCCAACGCAGGCTCATGACCCAGCCACACAGCTCATAGCCACGGCGAGGATGATGCTGCCCACTATCAAGAGGAAGGCCATGATCCCGTCCAAGGGTCTGTCCAATGGCCCTTTTGGACACCGTGGGCTTACCACCAAGCCCAGGGTGCCCCATCTGAGGCCTCCTGCTCAACCCACTCAGAGCCTCAGGTGCCAGAGGCCACCATAAGCCGTCCTGCTCTGGGGGGCATGGAAACCACAGCCCCAACTCCGGGGCAGGGTCCAGACTCCAGAGTCGTGGACCCCGGATGACAAGACCCGGCCCAGCAGGAAATACAACTGGACCCTGTGGTGTCGTCCTCATCCTCCCCAGACGAGGCAGTGGCTGGGACAACGGTCTCGGGTTCCCCTCCAATAGACCTCCATGCCCACCAGGACCTCCTGCGTAGGGTGGCACAGAACATGAACCTCCAAGTGGAGGAGGTGGTGGACATCTTGTCAGCGGAGGCCCCGTCTCAAGTGGCTTTACCACTCATTCGCACCATACAGACCACGGTCAGAACAATCTCTGGCAAACACCTGCATCCATCCCTCCAACTGCTAAAGGGGTGGAGAGGAAATATATTGTCCCCTCCAAAGATTGAGTACCTCTATACTCACCCTCAGCCACGTTCACTAGTGGTGGCCTCGGTGATCGAGAGGGAGCGGCATGGGCAACAGGCTCCGGTGTCCAAGTTGAAAGATGCCAGGCGTCTCAATTTGTTCGGGTGCAAGATCTATTCCTCAGTGGGGCTGCAGCTCAGAATCATGAACCAGCAGGAGCTCCTGAGCCGCTATGACTAGAACTCATGGAACTCCATGTTAAAATTCAAGGAGCTAGTACCTCCGGAGTCCAGAGATGAGTTTGGGCCCTGGTAGAGGAGGGAGAAAAGGCGGCCAGGACCTCCTTACAGGCCTCATTAGATGCTGCGGACTCCGCTGCCCGGACCCTTGCGTTGGGAATAGCTGTGAGGCGCATATCTTGGCTACAGGTGTCCGGCCTGCTGTCAGAACTGCAGCAAACCGTACAGGACCTTCCCTTTGAAGGACAAGTCCTGTTTTCGGATAAGACTGATTCCAGGCTCCAAAGCCTTAAAGATTCTAGGGCCATAATTTGCTCCCTGGGGATGCACACACCGGTCATGCAACTGAGGACCTTCAAACCCCAGCTTCAACGATCCTTTTACCCTCCTCGGCCAAGGCAGGACTTTTATAGGAGACGTGGGCGAGGTGGCAGGAAGAAGTCCACCAGCCAGGGCAGAACCAAGGCCCAGCTAAACCTCCGGTGAGGAGCAAACAGAACTTTTGAAGGTGCGCCTGAGGACAGCATACCAGACATCAGTCAGGATCCTTCCCCACCAATCTGGAATCGTTTATCCCGTTTCCACTGTGTGGTCACTCATAACTACGGACCGTTGCGTTCTTCACACAGTGGAAAAGGGATATTCTCTCCAATTTTCTTTCTCCCCACCCTCCCTCTTCAGGGACCCTTCTAACGAGCAACTCCTTATGCAGGAAGTGCAGACGCTCCTAACCATGGGAGCGATCAAGGAGGTTCCAAGGGAATTAAGGGGCAGGGGTTTTTACTCCCGTTACTTTCTAGTCCCCAAAGCAAAAGGTGGACTTAACAAATTCGTGGTAAAGTTGAAGTTTCGCATGGTGTCCTTGGGGAGCATCATACCTATCCTGGAAACTGGTACGCTGCCCTTGACACGAAGGATGCGTATTTCCACATAATGATTCATCCGGCGCACAGATGTTTCCTTCGCTTTGTGGTCAACCGTGAACACTATCAGTTCATGATCCTTCCTTTTGGTCTTTTTACGGCCCCCCGGGTATTTACCAAATGTATGGCTGTCGTGGCAGCCTTCCTCCGTCGGCAGCTAATCCAAGTATTCCCGTATCTCAGTGATTGGCTTATCCGAGGTCGCACCAGGGAACAGGTGCAGTCCCACATCCAAGCAACCATGGCCAATGTTTAGTCGATTAGGCCTCCTCCTCAACGTGGAAAAGTTGGCTCTGGATCCAAACCAGAGAATAGAGTTCATTGGGGCAGTCTTAGATTCCAGGCTTGCCCAAGTTCTTTTACTGGATGCCCACTTCCAGTCTTTCGCGAGTCTCATCCGGAGCCTCCAAAGTTTTCGTACCTCAATGGCAAGGATGTACTTAAGCCTTCTGGGGCACATGACCTCCTGCAAGTACGTGACCAGGCATGCCAGACTGCAGCACCGCCCATTTCAGACCTGGCTGACAACCGTCTATCGCCCAAGTTGAGACAGCCTAAACATGGTGGTCCCAGAAATGGTCTTAGCCTCTCTCCGCTGGTGGTTAGACCCCAGGGCAGTATGCGAAGGAGTCCCATTCCATACTCCTCAACCCTCATTGTCTCTAGTCACAGACACATCATCCCTAGGATGGGACGCCGAGTCTGTGGACCACAGCCTAACTCTCTCTGTACATCAACATACGGGAGCTGATGGCGGTGCACCTGGCGTGTCAAGCATTCCGGGAGCATCTACATGGCCGTTACGTGGCGGTCCTCACAGACAACACCACAGCCATGTTCTACATCAACAAGCAAGTGGGAGCTCGCTCGTCCCCACTTTGTTGGGAAGCTATTCACCTGTGGGAGTTTTGTATTACCCACTCCATCCACCTGGTGGCGTCCTTTCTCCCGGGGGTCCAGAACACACTGGCAGACCACCTCAGCAGTTCCTTCCAGTCCCACGAGTGGTCAATCCGTCCCGATGTCATCCACTCCATTTTCCAGAGGTGGGGGTTTCCCCAGGTTGACCTGTTTGTCTCGCGCAGCAATCGGAAGTGCCAGATATTTTGCTCTCTCCAGGGACGCTCCCCGGGTTCTCTCACAGATCCCTTCCTACAAGGGCCAGTTGTTCTATGCCTTCCCTCCATTCTCGCTGGTTCACAAAGTCCTACTCAAGGTGCGCAGGGACAGAACATGTCTGATCCTGGTCGCCCCCTGGTACACCACACTATTGGAGATATCGGTAGATGCCCCGATTCCACTCCTGCTTTGGCCGGACCTGATCTCCCAAGACCACGGCCACCTCTGTCACCCTGACCTGCAATCCCTCCACCTCATGGCATGGATGCTGCGTGGCTAAGTCACTCGGATCGTCTCTGCTCCCATCCGGTGCAGCAGGTTCTGCTAGGTAACAGGAAGCTTTCCACTCGAGCCACGTACCTGGCCAAATGGAAGCGTTTCTCCTGCTGGTGTGCTCAACGCGGCACACCCCCTCTGCAAGTGTCCGTGCCTCTCATCTTGGACTATCTCCTATCCCTAAAACAGCAAGGTCTGGCAATATCATCTGAGTGCACCTGGCAGCCATCTCGCCTTTTCGCCCAGGAGAAAATGGACACTCTGTCTTCTCCAGCCCTATGGTCGGTAGATTTCTTAAGGGCCTGGACCATCTCTATCCACAGATGCGGCAACTGGTCCCCATGTAGGACCTAAACCTGGTCCTCTTCAGACTTACGGGGGCCCCATTTGAGCCGATGGCCACCTGCTCACTTCTGTACCTCTCTTGGAAGACAGCCTTCCTCGTGGCTATCACTTCAGCAAGGCACATATCTGAGATCAGAGCCCTCACTTCAGAACCACCTTACACGGTCTTCCATAAGGACAAGATGCAGCTATGCCCTCACCCAGCTTTCTTTCCCAAGGTGGTATCAACTTTTCATGTCAACCAGGCCATTTTCCTCCCGGTCTTTTATCTGAAGCCACATGCTACTTGATGAGAGCAATGACTGCACTCTCTTGACGTTCATAGGGCCCTTGCCTCCTATATTGAGCATACAAAGCCATTCAGGAAAACAACCCAGCTCTTCGTCGCCGTGGCCAACCGGATGAAAGGCCTCCCGGTCTCTTCACAGCGCATCTCTGCTCGGATCATGTCCTGTATCCATGTTTGCTACGACCTGGCCGGCATCCCAGCCAAGCCCCTCACTGCCCATTCCACAAGGGCTTAAGCCTTGTTGGCAGCTTTCCTGGTGCAGGTTCCAATACAGGAGATCTGTAGAGCTGCCACTTGGTCTTCAGTGCATACTTTTGCCTCTCACTATGCAATAGTCCAGCAATCCGGAGACGATGCGGCATTTGGTTCAGCAGTGCTGCACTCAGCGATATTTCACTCTGACCCCACCGCCTAGGTAAGTCTTGGGAGTTACCTAATTGGAATCGATATGAGCAAGCACTCGAAGAAAAGACGGTTACTCACCTTTGTAACTGTTGTTTTTGATATGTGCTGCTTATATCCATTCTAAACCCGCCCTCCTTCCCCTCTTTCGGAGTAGCCAGCAAGAAGGAACTGAGGGGGTGCTGGGTCAGCTGGGGTATATATCTAGCGCCATGAAGGCGCCACTCCAGGGGGCTCCTCAGCTGACCCACCGGGTGTTGCTAGGGTAAAAATTCTCCGACAATCATGCATGCGGCGCGCGCGCACACCTAATTGGAATGGATATGAGCAACATATCTCGAATAACAACAGTTACAAAGGTGAGTAACCTTTTTTTCCATTTGGTAGATCAGGTGCTTTTGGTGACTTTCTTGCGGGGGTAGAGGGAGCACCCTTCCTTTTATATTTAATATTTTTTTAATAGTGAAAAGCGCCAGACAGCCTTAAACGTGGAATTCCTTGATCCGCAACTGGGGAATTGGCTTCCCCTGCCAGTGTGCCTCAGCAGGGACCTATGGGGAAATGCTCCCTACAATGGAAGGGAAACCGTCTCTATGGCTCACTCTGTCCTCGGGCCCTTTTTCTGCAGACATTCATGTTGCCGACCCAGTGACTTCAAATGCTGATGGTGCATACAGTTAAACATGAGCATAAGTTTTTGCAGGATTGGGGCCTTGGCCTCTTTGAAGAAATGTCCCCCAAAGGGGGCTAATCAAGATGGTAGATACATACGTGCGCTCCCTTGTAGGCTCAAGTAGCGCGGAGGCCTGGTGCTCCTGTCCCAATGCACAGGGACAAATTTCAACCCAGCTGGTCATCAGTGGTTGATCTATCATTCCTTGTGCTGCAAATACCAAATGTGAATCTCTAACAAGAATACATCAATGGCTGGGGCTGCGGCAGTAGATCCCTCGAAGGATGTACGTTCCTCTCCCCTTAGAGAGAGGTTGAGCTGTTATTGGCAGATCTGTGTCAGGGATGTAGATATTCTGCGTTCCTGGGAGGAAGCTTTCCCAGAGATCAGAAACATCCTTTCTGTCGCTGCTTTGATCGTAAAAATGTCATGAGATGCCACAGTTCTGTGATGATTAACTCTAGGCTGGATGCGAGGTGGGGATGGGTTGTGTTAACCTGCATGCTTTTTCCTCTTGTTTGAGCATCTATCTTCCATGCCAGAAATCGTGTCTGCAGATTCCTCTCTCTTTCTGGTCATGCTTAAAATGATAACATTGGTTTAAGATATACACTTATGATAAACTAGGAAACTTGGGGTCCTTTGAAATCTTCAGAGCCCTGTTCGATCAGATCGGTCAGCTAGAAAGGAAAATAGCTAGGCGTTTAGGTCTCGGAATTTAAGACATACAGTTCTTCCTAAACACAGTCCCTTGTAAATTCACCATCTTCTCCTATTTCAGCAGGAGGCTCGGACCATAAGAAGGTGGGAGGCACTTGCTATGTTTGCTCTCTCTCTTTGCCGTATCTCCGTACCATTTTTGACCTCCCGAATGCTCATGCTTTGGGTTCTCCCCCCCTCCATAATGGAATCAGACCAGAGGGAAAATCTCACCCAAACAAAATGGATTTGGAAAAGGGGGAAAAAGCAAGATAAACTTATACTACGGATAGGAAAAATGAGAGTCTGCATACATCTACCAAATAGCTGGACGCCTTTGTTCTTGCCTTTGCAATGGAGATCATAGCAGCCTTTCAGCTGGGAAATGGATTTCCACAGGCAGCTTATTCATCCCTGTGGCTTGAGTTTTTTCCAAGCTCACTGGAAACTTCCCAAAATGGAAATAAGGCCAAATCCCATTGTACTGTGACCTTGGACAAGTGACTTGTGACCACACCTGGTGGGGAAAATGAATTTCCTTCCAGGGGAAATTTCAGCAGTTTGAAATGGACCAGAATCATAGAATATCAGGGTTGGAAGGGACCTCAGGAAGTCATCTAGTCCAACCCCCTGCTCAAAGCAGGACCGATCCCCAATTAAATCATCCCAGCCAGGGCTTTGTCAAGCCTGACCTTAAAAACTTCTACAGAAGGAGATTCCACCACTTCCCTAGATAATGCATTCCAGTGTTTCACCACCCTTCTAGTGAAAAAGTTTTTCCTAATATCCAACCTAAATCTCCCCCACTGCAACTTGAGACCATTACTCCTTGTCCTGTCATCCGCTACCACTGAGAATAGTCTAGATCCATCCTCTTTGGAACCCCCTTTCAGGTAGTTGAAAGCAGCTATCAAATCCCCCCTCATTCTTCTTTTCTGTAGACTAAACAATCCCAGTTCCCTCAGCCTCTCCTCATAACTCATGTGTTCCAGTCCCCTAATCATTTTTGTTGCCCTCCGCTGGACTCTCTCCAATTTTTCCACATCCTTCTTGTAGTGTGGGGCCCAAAACTGGACACAGTACTCCAGATGAGGCCTCACCAATGCCGAATAGAGGGGAACGATCACGTCCCTTGATCTGCTGGCAATGCCCCTACTTATACACCCCAAAATGCCATTGGCCTTCTTGGCAACAAGGGCACACTGTTGACTCATATCTAGCTTCTTATCCACTATAACCCCTAGGTCCTTTTCTGCAGAACTGCTGCCTAGCCATTCGGTCCCTAGTCTGTAGCGGTGCATGGGATTCTTCCGTCCTAAGTGCAGGACTCTGCACTTGTCCTTGTTGAACCTCATCAGATTTCTTTTGGCCCAATCCTCCAATTTGTCTGGGGCCCTCTGTATCCTATCCCTACCCTCCAGCGTATCTACCACTCCTCCCAGTTTAGTGTCGTCTGCAAACTTGCTGAGGGTGCAATCCAAACCATCCTCCAGATCATTTATGAAGATACTGAACAAAACCGGCTCCAGGACCGACCCTTGGGGCACTCCGCTTGATACTGGCTGCCAACTAGACATGGATCCATTGATCACTACCCGTTGAGCCCGACAATCTAGCCAACTTTCTACCCACCTTATAGTGCATTCATCCAGCCCGTACTTCTTTAACTTGCTGGCAAGAATACTGTAGGAGACCGTGTCAAAAGCTTTGCTAAAGTCAAGGAACAACACGTCCACTGCTTTCCAGTTATCTCGTCATAGAAGGCAATTAGATTAGTCAGGCATGACTTGCCCTTGGTGAGTCCATGCTGACTGTTCCTGATCACTTTCCTCTCATTTAAGTACTTCAGAATTGATTCCTTGAGGACCTGCTCCATGATTTTTCCAGGGACTGAGGTGAGGCTGACTGGCTTGTAGTTCCCAGGATCCTCCTCCTTCCCTTTTTTAAAGATGGGCACTACATTAGCCTTTTTCCAGTCGTCCAGGACTTCCCCAGATCGCCATGAGTTTTCAAAGATAATGGACAATGGCTCCGCAATCACATCCGCCAACTCCTTTAGCATTCTCGGATGCAACGCATCTGGCCCCATGGACTTGTGCACTTCCAGCTTTTCTAAATAGTTCCGAATCACTTCTTTCTCCACAGAGGGCTGGTCACCTCCTCCCCGTGCTGTGCTGCCCAGTGCAGTAGTCTGGGAGCTGACCTTGTTAGTGAAGACAGAGGCAAAAAAAGCATTGAGTACATTAGCTTTTTCCAAATCCTCTGTCACTAGGTTGCCTCCCTCATTCAGTAAGGGGCCCACACTTTCCTTGACTTTCTTCTTGTTGCCAACATACCTGAAGAAACCCTTCTTGTTACTCTTAACATCTCTTGCTAGCTGCAACTCCAGATGTGATTTGGCCTTCCTGATTTCACTCCTGCATGCCCGAGCAATATTTTTATACTCATCCTTGGTCATTTGTCCAATCTTCCACTTGTAAGCTTCTTTTTTGTGTTTAAGATCAACAAGGATTTCACTGTTAAGCCAAGCTGGTCACCTGCCATATTTACTATTCTTTCTACACATTGGGATGGTTTGTCCCTGTAACCTCAATAAGGATTCTTTAAAATAAAGCCAGCTCTCCTGGACTCCTTTCCCCCTCATGTTGTTCTCCCAGGGGATCTTGCCTATCAGTTCCCTGAGGGAGTCAAAGTCTGCTTTTCTGAAGTCCAGCGTCCGTATTCTGCTGCTTTCCTTTCCTCCTTGTGTCAGGATCCTGAACTCGACCATCTCATTGTCACTGCCTCCCAGGTTCCCATCCACTTTTGCTTCCCCTACTAATTCTTCCCAGTTTGTGAGCAGCAGGTCAAGAAGAGCTCTGCCCCTAGTTGGTTCCTCCAGCACTTGCACCAGGAAATTGTCCCCTACATTTTCCAAAAACTTCCTGGATTGTCTGTGCACCGCTGTATTGCTCTCCCAGCAGATATCAGGGTGATTGAAGTCTCCCATGAGAACCAGGGCGTGTGATCCAGTAGCTTCTGTGAGTTGCTGGAAGAAAGCCTCATCCCCCGGTCCGGTGGTCTATAGCAGACTCCCACCACGACATCACCCTTGGTGCTCACACTTCTAAACTTAATCCAGAGACTCTCAGGTTTTTCTGCAATTTTCTGCAATTTCTTTCAGAAATTAAGAAATATTTTGATGTGGAAACCCTACTGGAACCCTGTTTCATTCTGACTTCGCAATCTTCATGTTTCTCTATTGTAGAGATTGTCATGTGCAATACAGAATTATATTGGAATTAATTGACTAATGTGCATTGTTGCCCTCTAGTCTAGTGGATGGAATTGGAGCTGATAAACTGTGTGTCATACACTCTACTCTGCTAACTAAAGTAGATTCTCCTTAGTTCAAGAGATAAGATGAGCTCTATCTCTGCTGCTGCCATGAACTTTTAAATAGGCATGGTCTGCAGCGTAGAGATGATCATAATGTTTATAGCAGGCCACAGATTTGTTACAATATAATAATTCTGCAGCTGTATCAATTGAATTCTGTACCTGTTCTAGAGTTCTATAAATTATCTTGCCATTGATCCAATATCATAAGGCTTTATTCTTTGACAGTTTCTCTCTTTCTGTTTGTATATGGTTTTCTTTCTTGCATGCATCGTCAGGGAGAGAAATCCAGCATCTGTCTCTCTCATTTGCTCTTCTCTAAAACAACCCTTAATCCACTCATAAATATTAGAAAATTCAAAAGATTAAAAAAGTGCCAGTGACATTCATCTGGCCCCAGTGCATTGAGCAGGTAGAGAAAGGTCCTGAGAGGCAGTTGACCAGATTGATGGACAGTAATGTGCTTTATAGTAATTTTTGTCCTGTGTTTTTAATAAAGTGATTGATGATGGATGTGGGCCGGAGTCCCCGGGTAGAGGCCAAGAGATGCAGTTAAACACGGCGGCTTCTTAACTTAATGAGGCCATGCAATAAAAATGAGGCATAATGAGCAAAATATAATAGTATCATTATAGTTATGACTTCACTGCGTTGGCGGAAGGCTGAACAGGCAGCAAGTGAGCATGCTGGGGAGAGAGCTCACCAGGAGGAGTGACATTGGTGCCTGAGGAGGATTTCTTTTCGGATACAGCTGGGAAGATTCCCTAGCGAAGCAAATCTGCAAGTACACTTTACCATTGAATGGCCCAGGAAAGGTGCCCCAGCAGTTAGGGCACTAGTCTGATGCTCTGGAGGCCTGGGTTGAATTCTCTGCTTTGCTACAGATTTCCTGTATGATCTTGGGCAAGTTCCTTAGCTCAGGGGTAGGCAAACTTTTTGGCCCGAGGGCCACATCTGGGAATAGAAATTGTATGATGGGCCATGAATGCTCATATAATTGGGGTTGGGGTGTGGAAGGGGGTGAGGGCTCTAGTTGGGGGTGCGGGCTCTGGGATGGGGCCAGGAATGAAGAGTTCAGAGTGTGTGTGGGGGTGGGGCAGCAGCTCTGGGTGGGGCCGGGGGAGTGGGGTGTGAGAAGGGGTGCAGGCTCTGGGGTGGGGCTGGGGATGAGGGGTTTGGGGTGCAGGAGGATGCTCCGGGCTGGGATCAAGGGATTCAGAAGGTGGGAGGGGGATCAGGGCTTGGGGCAGGGGGTTGGGGCATGGGGTGAGGCTCAGGGGTGCAGGCTCTGGGCGGCACTTACCTCAAGTGGCTCCCGGAAGCAGCGGCATGTCCCTCGTATGCGGAGGCATGGCCAGGCAGCTCTGCATGCTGCCCTGTCCACAGGCACCATCCCTGCAGCTCCCATTGGAGTGCATAGGAGCCCGAGGGGGGCCATGCCGCTGCTTCTGGGAGCCACGTGGAGCGGCCCCCGACCCTGCTCCCCTGCTGAAGCGCCAGAGTGGGGCCATGCCACTGCTTCTTGGAGCTGCATGGAGCAGCCCCCGAACATGCGCCCCCGTTGGAGTGCCGGAGCGAGGCAAGTCCCAGATGCCACTCCCCAGCGGGAGCACGAGGGCTGGCTTAAAATGGCTGGTTGCCCACCCCGTCTTAGCCTCTTCGTGTCTCATTTTCCTATCAGTACAATGGGTCCTTCCTTAGAGGTGCATGAGGAGGCATGTATTAAAGATTGTGAGGTGCTCAGATTTTGCAGTGAAGAGTGACCTTATCAGTACCTAAGAGAGATGCTATGCAGGGAAGATGTGTAAGGAGAATACATCTGCTGGGCATGTAAGGGGTCTCCAAACGTTCCTTCGCTTGGAGTACGACAGTGGTGGGACAGGAGACAAGTGATGGTGGGTCACAATGTCTAAGAGATCCTCAGACTTAAGAACTTGTCAGGGGCTGAGGTGGATTAGCAGTTGCAGAACAGTTCTGTATCAGTATCTCTTAAATACTGTTAGTTAAACTTCAGTGGCTCCTAATCTAATAATGAAGGGAAGCGAAACGAGTACTCTGAGCGAGGCACGCCCGTTGCGGGAAGCAGTCATTGAAAATAGATATTCACTTAAAATGAAAACGAATACAATAAATGATGGTTAGAGAATTTCACACACCCAGCAGTAGGACACAGTGCCTCTCAGATACGCTCTGAACGCTTCACAGATGTGCGGGCCCAGCCGTTCAAGTGCTCTGTGCCCATGGTTCTGGTCAGGTTGTCGATACAGCCCAGCATTCAGCAGACGGAGCCCGTCAGAGGAGCTGGCCTCTTGCTTTTGGACCTAACTGGGAAGTGCCCTATTGTGGCTGCTGAGGTCTTGTAGAGATTTGGCCACAGATCTCTTGATCCAAGAGGGAGGCAAGTCTTATCTCCACCATAGAGGTGGGGAAGCTGAGGCAGGGGTGCCTCGAGGACCGGTGGGGAGTTGGTCGCAAAGTTGAGAAGAGAACCCTGGGGTCCTGACGAGCTGTCAGGCTGACACAGAGCTAGAGCTCAGATCCCAGACCATGAATCTGGGTGCTGGTGACTTGAACCTAGGCATGCATGCTATGGAATCTCCTCCAACTGGAGATGACGCTGTTCCCTTGCACCGCTTCCATCCTCTCTTCTCCAGGCCTTGGGGTCCCTGGCCTGTCTGCAGAGATTAGGAGTGTGCGGGGGTGTGTGTGTGAAGTTGCCTGTTCCATTTCAGCACTTTATGGGACCAGGTGCATCTCCCCACACCGCTTGTGGTTTGGAGGGAGAAGTGGGGCATCGCTTGGTGGCTCCCCGCCCCATGGGCTGTTGGGAGGGTCCTAGCTCTAATGCATACTATTGTCTCCTTCCTAGATCCTGCTGTGCTGTGGGTCTGTATTAGGGTCAGGTGCTTCCTTATTCTGCTCAGACACCCTCTTCTGGATTGAGGGGGGGCAGTAACCCTTGCCAGCCACTGAGGATGAAGGGGAGAGTGCAGGGGGCCCGAACAGCAGTGAATGTGGAGGCATTGTGAAGATCTTACAAATGTGAGTGGGAGGGAGGCTGTTGGGAGACCGGTTGTGGGACAAAGGCATCTCTTGAAGTCCAGACCCAACCCCAAACGTGCAGAGGCTGGCTAAATGAACCTCACTGACTCGTGTCCCAGAGGATCCCAACCCCATAAGGCTATTGCTGTGACCTCTGCCCCATCTCTCACCACTTACCCACCCACCCCAGCCACCAATAGCAGCTTACGTGGCCTATGCAGAGTCATCTTGTACCCATCCCGACTATGTCAAGCTGTCCTTCCCCGGGAGCTGTCAGTGCCAGGCTGTCAGATCCCCTCTCCCCACTCCCAGCAGCATCCTGCAGGAGATAACTGCCCCTTCAAGGCGGTCTGTAGCAAAAGCTCACTGCTGTGTGACCGGCATCGAATAAAGGGTGCACTGTCCAATGCACTCAAACAAAAGCCCATGATACCGTCCTCCTTGACTGGAAGCAATCTGATCCTAATCCCATTATGCAGAGCTCCCGTTTGTTTCTTCCTATGGGGGCATTTGTATACATTTGCATTTTACTGTCTGATCATATGCACAGAAGTCAAATTGAAATTGCGGGCTTGAGTAGATTTGAATATTTACAAGGCATGCCGTTTAGTTATTTATTTCAAGCCTTCCCAGGCTGGTGGTGATGCCCTGGAAAGGAGCACGTGTATCCCACTGGTGAATGTGAGTTATTGGTCACCCAGGTGTCTGATACACTGTGGATGCGAGTCAGTTAGAGCCCTAGTTTGGGAGCCTGGGCTCTTTACGTCAGACTGTAGCAGCTCATGCTGTTAGCTCTGGAGGTTACTGGTTCAATCCCCAGTGTGCTGACCAAGATGGCAGCCCTTGCATGCTTTCTCCCCCTGCTGCACATTGGAAACTTCAATGTGGGAGGAGCATGCTGGGGTCAGGTTGGGCTGTGGACAGATCAGGGACGTTCCCTTCCTTCCCACTCCCTTGATAGAAGAAAAAATATTTCACAAAGAATATTGAGATGAGCCTGGGCTGCAGAAGAAAACTAGATTCAAGTGCGGGCCTACGGATTCAGGTTTTCAATCTAGCCCATGATAGTGATGGGGTTGGCAGTGAAATTCTGACCTGGATCCATGTTTGGATTCTGAAAAACATGTTACTTGGTGCAAGGAAATGTTCAGACATGCTTAATTCACTGTGCAAGGGGTAACGTCAATTTAGCTGAAGTCAGTTTGTTACTGGTCCATATGGTACCTGCTCAGCCTCTATTACCTTGTTCCTCTTTCTACAGATGTATTGTATGCCATGTCCCAGCTGGGGCCACGTGGCCATTATTTCCAGTGGCTACCTTCCAGTGACCCACTGGGAGGGGTCTTGAACCTGGGCCTTGATATTGCATACACCTTGACTTCCATTTGCTTCAGTGGGCTTTCTGTGAGTGCTGCCATGGCAGGGTAGGGTTCTGTATTTATGCCAATGTGGTACATCTCCTGTTAATATCTCTAGATAGGTGTCTTGTTTTTCCCTCTACTGTTGGCCTGGAAAGAAGTTAAACTTCCATAGCCGATATCCTGAAAATTGTATTTAAACCCTAGGTTGAGAAGAGTGGCTGGAGTCTAGGTCCTGTTGAGTGCTGGTTCCTGGAAGTCATCTCTTTTATTATTGAGAGAGAGAATAATGCATCAAATCCCAGCTGCCCAATGCAGGAGTCTGTGTGCGCGCATGCACCAGTGCATTGCATGCACTTGAGACGTGGCTAGCTTTCAGTCTTTCCATGCCAGTTTCCCCTGCCGTCCTCCCTTTTGCTATGTCTGAGTTTGTCACTGGCATAGTTGAAAAACAGCTCAGAAATGGGGACTTCCAAAGTGGCAGCAGGAGGTGGGGCAGACCTCATTGCCCCAGGAGAACAAGTTACCATCGAATCAGTCCTGAATGCAGTTATTAGTTCTTTAAGAGCATTGTAAGTTGATAAGGGAACTGTTTTGCGTTAACAGCTAATGTAATGTTGCTAGGGCTTATTATATGCACTAGTTTACATTTCAGTGTTGTCAAAAGTGACTTATAACTTTAATATTAAATTTAAAAAATGATTACTTGGTTTTTATCTATATGAAACCAAATTAATCTTGGCTTTTCTTAATCCCGTCTGTGTCTTTTTTCCTCTCCTTGTCAGAGATGCATGTGGTCTGTATTGCACTAACAATGAAAGGAGAAGGAAAAATGTTTGCATGGTGATAAATAACTGTTGCAGATGCTGCTTTTATTCCAGAGAAATTTCTACTCTGCAGGCTTAACAATGGCATCAGTGGGAGTTTGCTACTTTGTGTGAGATTCTCTGCCTCTGCTCCCGGAGCTGGGCTTTGTTGAATAATGTCCTGCTTTATCCTTCCCAGAGAAATCGCGTTTTCTACTTCTGCTTTTCCCTCTGCTGTTAGTGTCAGAAGCTTTTCATAACACTTGCCAGTCTTACGACACCCAACATGCTCTTGCATTAACAACTGCTTGCAGTATTGTTAGGCTGCAAAATTGTTAGGCTGCACATGCTCGCTGCACATTTTGCACCACTCATCAACCTACACTTTCTTATGTTGTTTTCTGGGAAGGAGGATCTCATGGTTAAGGCACTGGACTAGGCACTGGAAGATCTGAGGTCTAGCCACAGCACTGCCCCTGATCTCTTGCACAACCTTGGGCAAGGCAGTTAGGCTTGAGTTTTCAAAAGTGGCTAGTGATTTGGGGTGACTCAGATTTTGGGTGCCCACTTCAAGGCATCTTAAATAAGCCAGTTTTTCAGATGGTGGCTGCTTATCACTCTTGGTAAATCAGGCCCCTTTATGGTGACCCAAGTGGGCACTTGAAATCACTAGTCACTTTGAACTGAGATCAGAATTTTTAGGCCTTGTTGTTTTATCTGTACAATGAGGAGGATACTTTTCTCCCACCTCTAGTCTACGGTTGATGCCGATTGTTAATAGGGAGCACAGGCTGTCACTCAGTGTTTGTACAGCACCCAGCAGAATGGGTTCCCAGTCGCAAATGGGACTCAAGATAAAGAACGACCATCACAGGTGTGTGTGAGTGGGGGGGGGGAGGAGGAGGAGAGGGGACACCTGGCAGTCAATGCTGTGTTGTCATTGTGCTCTACTCAGTTTTAATGAGATTTCTGTACGCCACACAACCAGCATGTTGTCTGCACCTGACCAGCATGGCAAAGCTGCTGAGCATCACTGTGCCATGCTCTTGAACAGCAAGCAAATGTCCGGGGCTTACACAGGTGAGTGGCTTCAGCTCAGCAAACTTCCTGGCTCATGCAGCTGCAGAGTGAGGCTTAATTACTGTAATTATGTCTGGACTGGGGAGGTGAACACACCCACCATGGCTGCTGGGGCAGCATGGGGATAGCCGTGCTCATCTGTGGAGCAGCAGAGCTCTGTAAATACTTCTGCCCCTGCATTCCTTTGGGCTTCAACGGTTCATCTTTGCTGCACTCTACAGGGGTGTTTGCTTGAGGTGAGGCTAAATTGTCTTTGCAGCATAGTAAAGGGAGGTGTTCTCCTAGGCCAACACACGGGCTGTTTCCAGGTCTGAGGACAACACCATCGTCACCCCGAGCGCCAGGGGCATGCTGGAGAGGACCCTGAAGGCGGCCATCTACTCGCTGTACATGGAAGCCCTGAAGCATAAACTGGACCGGGGTAAAGCCTTCGAACTGACCAGCAAGTGGGACGCCAGCAACCGCTTCCTCGCCGGGGGCGGCTTCACCCGTTTCGCCGACTGGCGGTTCATCCACTGCGCCCGGCTCAACTGCGTCCCGCTCAACGGGGCCGCCCGCCACGGGAACCGAGACAAGCAGGAAGTGCGGCTACTCCGAGACCCTGCCCCACGTCCTGTGCAGCTGCAGGCCCCACTCCAGAGCCTGGCAGCTGCGCCACAACGCAACCAAGAACCGCCTGGTGAAAGCCATCGCACCGCGCCTGGGGGAGGTCGCCATGAACTGCGCTGTCCCCGGTACTGACAGCCAGCTGCGACCCGACGTGGTAGTCTCCGACGAGGCCCAGAAAAAGATCATCCTCGTCGACATCATGGTCTCCTTCGAGAACAGGACCCTAGCCTTCCACAAAGCCCGAGCTCGTAAGCTGGAAAAATATGCCCCTCTGGCCGACACCCTGAGAGCGAAGGGCTATGAGGTGCAGATGGATGCCCTGATTGTCGGAGCCCTAGGCTCTTGGGACCCCTGCAACGAGCGTGTGCTGCGGACCTGTGGTACGCACGGCTCATGCGGCGCCTCATGGTCTCGGACACCATCCGATGGTCCAGGGACATCTACATCGAACACATCACCGACAGTACCAGGAGGTGTGAGCCGGTACGATGTCATGCATCCACTATGGGAAAGGGACTGAGAGGCTTTTCCCACTGGACCGTATGAACTAGAACCAGAAACTCACTGAACATTAAATCCCACCAAATGAGGGTAGATCCATCCCCATCATCGTATCCGCTCATTATACTCCACACCTGAACATAGCCATTATATGGACAACATACCCCCATATCTCAATGTCTGTAGGTTGACTGGTTAAACTTTTACCCCCAATCAGGGAGACTGCAGATTATGTATTCCTTACGCCACCCGCTCCTAAAGCGAATTTCGCGCCCCTTGATAATCTGTACCTTATTCCCTGATAACCAGAAACTCCTATGGTTGAACTCTGTACCATTTTCTTTTTATTTCAACATTATCTTAATAAAATTATTAAATCTGTTCTTATGGGAGAAAAACTTGAGAGCCCAGCAGATGGCAAAACCACACCCAGCATAGCTTGAAATGCAAACACTGGTCTTTAAGTGCCTTCCTTCCTTTTATTCAGCTTTAAGAAGCTCAGTGAGCAGTGGCATGGCTTTAGCTGTTGTTGGTCTAATGGCAACCTTCTCTGCACCGCTTGCTCTTGGAAGAATCCCTGAAGTAAATTAGAAGATCAGAGGGTATTTTGTCTCTATTATGAGTGATGGGTCCAAACCTTGGATCCACACAACATTGGAACCAGATTTGAATCCAAGCTTCACCAAACTTGACCTTTGTGCAGCTAATGTTCTCATGTTGGCCAGCCTAAATACCTGTGCTCCTTACTAGCTTCCTGTACCAGAAGTTATGCATTAACTTCACAGTGTGCTGTATTTGAGCTATTGTCTGTACTACATTAAAGTATTATTAAATCACGTGTATTGTAACCACTTTTTTCCTTTATATTCCTGTGTCATGTATTGGACAAAAATTCCAGAACTTCAGTGCTATTGGCCATGCTCTCAAAAATGTCCCCAAAATATCTGGCCACAGTTTTGACCACCCTAAAATTCTCTGCATGTAGCTTTCTACACTTGGAAATACAAATACACTGTATTGTGCATGTGCAAGTGTGCTAGATCAGCGTTTCTCAGACTGGGGTCTAGGGGTCCATGGGCCCCACTGATCAACTCCTCCCTGTCCCTTCATCAACTCCTCCTGCACGCTGCAGAACAGCTGTTCCCTGGCATGAAGGAGGCACTGGGAGGGATGGGGAAGAGTGGAGAGGGGGCAGAAAGAGACATGGAAGAAGAGGGGCAGGGGTGGAGCAGGGTGTTGGGGGGGAAGGGGTGTAGTGGTGGCAGGGCCTGGTGCTGAGCAGAGTGCTTGGGGGGGGTCCGCAAATATTTTAAAATCAAAATGGGGAGTCTTTGATTGCTAAAGTTTGAAAACCACTGTGCTAGTTCAAAGAGGGAAACTGCGTGTGTTTACACAAAATTGTACGTATTAGCTACTCCTGACAGCTGGCTAAACTGAGGCACAGAAATGCCTTATGCAAGATGCCACAGCAGTCAGTGGCAGAACCTGGAGAAGAGGGATCCAGGAGCACTGCATTTATCTCCTTTTCTGACCTCTAGATCAGTGGCTTACAATCTGTGTCCGTGGACCCTTGGGGTCCACAGACTGTGTCTAAGATTTCCAAAGGGGTTAATACCTCCAGATGAAATTTTTTAAGGTTCTGCAAATTGAAAAAAGGTTGAAAACCACTGCTCGAGACAACATTGTCTCTTCCCTGTGCAGTGTCTGATGCTGGGAATGCAAATAGTCAAGCATTCTGTGCTCACCCTCAAAAAGCAAATGAAGACAGGCCTCTTTAGACACTGATGAGAGTGCAGGGCCATTAAAAAGTCACAAGTCTTGACACTGCGCAAGTGAACATCGAGCAGCAGCTGCATAAGCCCCATTTGCTTTACATTTTATAGCTTAATGAGACAGAAATCACACGGCAATTGTCATATGTGAAAGCCGAGATGGCTAGTTTGCATCTAACTGAAGCATGAGCCATACACAGCACTGACACTAACTATTTGCAGAAGTTAAGACTGTGGTGTGACACCTACTCCCAACTTTGTTGTCTTGGGTAATTCTCGTACATCTGCAAACAACTTGGTCTAGTTGGGTGCAAGTCAGTATCTATCTTAGGATCTTAAATAGCCCCGATTGCCATAGTATCTGAGCACCTTGGTCTTTAATGTATTTATCCTCAACTCCCATGGAGGATAGGGCACTGCTATTATGCTCTTTTACAAATGGGGAAACTGAGGCACAGAGACTGAGATTTGCCCGTGCTCTCACATGGAGATTCTGTCAGAGTAGGGACTTCAGCCTAGGTCTCTACTTAGCACCCAACCCATTGGACCAGTCGGGATATAACAGGCTGTCTCTCCAGCGCACAGAACTTCTGTAAGCACCGTTCTCTGAGTTTGTATTCTGGATGGGAAAAGATTATATAAAAGTGCTTTTCAGACAAGTCTGCAGTACTCCTCTGCTGCAGCCCTATGCAGTCCAGAATACAACAAAAGGTAATGTCAATCCTTCTTTGAAAAATAAAATAAATAAAACAAAAACAGAGATTACTTTTAGCTGGAGTGGTACCTCTTCCCAGAGTAGAAATCTTCACACAATAATCCTGTTTAACAAACAGCTTGTTAACAGCCTAGGGTTTATTTTATGGAAAAAGTGAAGTAGTAGAAAGGATACCTATACCTTTTATACTGAGACATGGCAAAACTTCCAATGGAAACAACCATAACTTTATATAACTATATATCTTCCTTTTTCCTTATTCATTATTTTAGTTCAAATCTTTACCAACTTCAGAATTATTTAAATAAAAGAGAGATGATCAAAGCACAGTATTTTGGGTAACTTGCCTCACCTTTGTGTCAGTTTTTGCCTTCAGCTAGCTAGCTCATATTTGTAAATTGCTAGATCAGTACTGAATATTAGCACAAGTGGACAATTACAGTACAATGCACTGTAGGTATCTGTAACCCACACCCAGTCAGTGTGGTGCTCTGTCCCCCTGTAGAGGTGGCTGGGTCATTCACAGGCTGACGAGTTGATGGCTCAGGCAGTAGCAGCTTGTGCGCTAAGATTGAGGTCCCACGTTTGGTTCCTGTTGTTGATGACCCACTGAGAGGGGTTGTGTTATGTGTTCGCATCTTCCTTTTCTAATATGGGCATGTCTCCCCCTAGCTGAGACCATAGATGGAGAGGGTTTCCCATTTGATTGCATCCCGCAAAGAAAGCTGGGAAGAGATTTAAGGAGTTATCTCATTAATGGGTAGCAGTGTAGATGAGGAATGGCAGAAATAAAGAAAAGAATAATAGGGACCTAGCTAGATGGCCTAAGAAACTTTATTTTTAATCATCCTGGGAGGATGTGAGTTGGGTCACCTTGACTGGACAGCTGAGAAAGATGTAGGTGAGTCACATTTTACCGATTAGCCAAAGAGCTTGAGGACTTGCTACAAGAAGGAAAACTCATAAAGTTAACTATGCCCGGAGTGTGAAATAAAGAAAACATGGCTGCATGTGAGCAAAGACATAGCACTCAATGCTGGAATAAGTCAAATGAGTGCTGTTCTCTGTCATCACTAGGAACTGAACCAGGGACCTCCCAGAGCTAAAAGCATGCGTTGCTACTGCTTGGGCTAAAAGCCAAACCATCAGCTTGCAGTTGTAATAGACTCCTCCTCCACCTTGGGAAGGGGGCCGTGTACTCATTAAGTGGGGTTACCCAAGCCTGAACAGTGAAGTTCTCCAGTGTATCCCCACTACAGTGTTTAAAACACCCTGCCTCACATGACAAAATTCCCAGATCCTGGGCTACTACCATAAAAGCATGTACATTGTAGCCTCGTTTCCCAAGATAAGCCACATTGCTGCACTCCTTTAAAACTGGGATGCTCAAAGCACTGGGAAACCCACTGCAGGGAAGGTGGTAAGATGAGTTAGTATGCCTTTTCCTTACCTACTGCAGAGATCTAGTTCTGCTCCCAGTCAGGGTTCCTGAACAGGCTGCTGTGAGGGGGTGTCCTGGTGCTATAAACCTGCAGTGGGAAACTAGTGCTACTCACCCTAATGTGGAAATGGATGACTTCTGTGTGTTCTCATTCTCTAGGGAAACCACAGCGGTAAGGTCACCATATCTGCTCCTGTGCAGATGGGTCTCTTCTCATCCTTGCAACTGTACTTCTCTCTCTCTTTTTTTTTTTCTATGTAGGTAAGGGAGAAAGACTAATGACTTAATTAAGGGAATGGGAGAAAATCCTCTTTAGTCCTCACTGGTATTTAAAGGGTATTGCTGATTTGTAGCTTTCCTAAACAGATGTGCTGGTCTAGAGCCTCGCTTAGCCTAATTGAATCTCGTCATTACCCATGCATCATATGGGGGAAGCTATCTTTGGGTCTTGGTGAATCTTTATTTCTATGGATCAGTTTCCCTATTCTTGTAAAACAGAATCCTTTTAATATGCAACAGGCCTGTCTGTTATGGCTATTCCATTAACACCTTTCGTTGGTTCTAGCTGGATGTTTAACCATTCTTGCTAGCTGTGATAATCCAGCAGAGACATCGGCATTGTTCACAGTGTGATATTGATGGAGCTGGCCTCCCTTTAATTTTCCATATGACAGTGGACCGAATCATAGAATATCAGGGTTGGAAGGGACCTCAGGAGGTCATCTAGTCCAACCCCCTGCTCAAAGCAGGACCGATCCCCGACTAAATCATCCCAGCCAGGGCTATGCAAGGATGTAATACAAATTGCAGCATTTATGCACAATAGTTCAGGCTATTCCCTAGCTGGAACAGTGGCTCCTTTTATAGGCTTAGTCTGCAATTGCATAATCTTTCAGAAGTGGACAAAAAGGGTTTGAGTGTAACTGGTGGTGGTAATTGTGTTCTCCCAGGCTGCCTCCAAACAGGTATGTTCCTGTCAGCAATGGACAAACTAGCTTGGACAGAATAAAGAGGAGCCCAAATTCAAACCACTGTTTCTTAGGAGGTGTCTCTCTCCTCTATATGTAATCCCTCCCACCAGAGGTTCTCAGCTGGGTTTCAGCCTAGTACTGTCCAACCCAAAACATCTAGAGAAGCAGTCCCACCAACGGCCAGCTGTAGTAGGCTTTCTTCTGTGTGGATTAGTCCTCAGCGGGGACACGAGGCACACATTTCACAAGTATGTTACACTTACGTGCATTTTTACCCTGGGGTGGTTATTAGCCCTGCCTTTCAGAGATGGTGGGGGGGAAGCAGAAACAGATTCATTAGCTCACCCACAACCATACGGGCTCAGTGCAGAACTGTGAGCCTTGACTTGTTGTCCTCATTTTACCCACTAGACCACACTTCCCCCTCAAAACAATACGCATGATTCAGAGTGGCTCTAGCAAGGGCATGTGGGCTGATGATCCACTCTTCTTCTGCCCCATGCTACATATCGGGGAGTTCCTTGCTCCACCATTTCTTCTTCCAAGACCAAGCTAAGTGTCAGGTGCCTATAGCACATTTTTACAGAGGGAAAGTGGGGTGCAGGGGCGAAGGGAACCTGGATGCACAACACACAGTCGATGTACCCAAAGATGATGGCTTGCTGCAGAGGAGCGCCTGGCTTGTCAAGGTCCGTGGGGGCCAGGAGCCCGTGATGATCTGCAGATAGGACCGGCTCCAGGCACCAGCAAAACAAGCAGGTGCTTGGGGCGGCACAATTCAGGGGCGGTGTTCCGGCCATCCTTTTTGCTTGGGCAGTTGTGCTCTCGGAGCTTGGGGCAGCAAAAAACCTAGAGCCGGCCCTGTTTGCAGAGCATCTTATGCAAGATAGATCTTTTCATCTGCATCCTAGATCCTCAGTCTCACTCGCTCACTCACTTTTCATTTTGCATGATTAAATATTAAAGCCTGAACACTTTCATTTGTCTGTGCTGTATTATCAGTCAAATTACCCTTCTGCAATCCTGTCAAATTGTGCCACTTGCTTCCCACAACATGGCAGCCTTTGGCCTATGCCCCCAACACAGCCCCATGTGAGCCCCATACTGTGCATCCTGCTCATGGTCCCACCTGGCTGTGCCACCAGCACAAGGGGGACATGGCAGGTAATAAACACTTTAATTTCCATCCCCTGCATCCTGCTTAGTGATCATATACCCTGTGGGCAACAGAATCTCTGGATCTTCATGAACGGGGAAGGGGTTGCAGGCAGGTAGGAGATGGCTCCTTTCCTCAGTTGCATCTCATGAGTAATCCGAAGGGGGTATGGTGGGAATTGGATTGGCACTACATGTGCCTGCCAAGTGTAAGATCAGCCCTATTGTTTGCTGTGCTGTCTTCATAAACTGTTCCTTGTTGGCTGAAAGCAATTGCATGGCCGGGTGCTGGCCTCTGCTATACAGGTTGCGGCTTTGATCCCACAAACCTGGGCTGGCCCAATTGATCTGTGACCTCCTGTGCTGACTGAGTTAGAGCAGTCACACATCAGCTTGCAAGTCACGTGGAACGAGCTGCATTGTGCAGCCAGCGGTTGATAAAGTAAGCAGGAAAGGATGATCTGGTCCAGTCCGTTGCAGGGCCCTGCCAGCCTTGGAGTGGCCTCCTGTCTTCAATGCAAAACACCTAAGGCGTGCCACATGGAATGTGTCTGGAGATTGAGGGCAGAATTTTCAGAAGCATTCCAGCCCTATTTTCAGAAATGTCTTGGGACTTACTAGCTTTTGAAAATATTATCCTGAATCTTTTATTAGGCTTAATTTGATGTTTGAGATCCCACTGGGGACAGCAGAACTTACTACTTAGGTGTGTTTCTCTGGTGTTTCTCTGGGCTGTGTAAAGAGTGTTCTCAAGGTAAAGGAGAGAGGGCACTCTATTAAAATAAACCTACCCCATGCATGTCCTGACCCATCATAGCCTCAGTTTGGCCTTCAGGTCATGCTGCAATGCCATTATATTCCTCAAGCCCTCTTCCAAAGGCGATGGGATGGAATGGTGATTATTATGATGATCATTGGGTCAGCTGAATTTTTTGCTGTAGTCAAGTTGCTACAGTGTATTAGTGGCCTGTCCTCCACCAGAGGAAGTTGGCATTGATTAGCTGTGTGTTATATGCTCTATGCTGTTAGTAGCTAACGGTGATTCTCACGCGGGGGGGGCTTGTGCTTGTGGGACAGCAGGCTCTGAAATCTGTCGCTATGAATTTCTGAATAGCCAGGGTGTGCCGCATAGCAATTTTTGGGGAAATCAGTAGACATGATATATCTTGATTTTTAGTAAGGCTTTTGACAGTCTCACAAGCAAACTAGGGAAATGTGGTCTGGGTGAAATTACTGTTAGATGGATGCACGGCTGGTTGAAACACTGCTTAAAGAGTAGTAATCAATGGTTCGCTGTCCAGCTGGGAAGGTGTATACATTGGGGTCCCTCAGGGCTCAATCCTGGGTCCAGTACTATTCAATATTTTCATTAATTACTTGGATAATGGAGTGGAGGGTATGCTTATAAAATTTGTGGATGCCACCAAGCTCTGAGCAGTGGCAAGCACTTTGGAGGACAGGATTAGAATTCAAAATTGACAAATTAGAGAATTGGCCTGAAATCAACAAGATGAAATTCAATAAAGATGTGCAAAGTATTATACTTGGGAAGCAAAAATCAAATGCACAACTACAAAATGGGTACTAACTGGCTATGTGGGTAGTACTGCTGAAAAGGAGCTGGGGATTATAATGGATCACAAATTGAATGTGAGGGCACAATGTGATGCAGTTGTGAAAAAAGCTGATATTCTGGGGTGCATTAATAGGTGTGTTGCATGTAAGACATAGGAGGCAATTGTCATCCTCTGCTCGGCACTGGTGATGCCTCAGCTTGGGTACTGTGTCCAGTTCTGGATGCCACACTTTTTAGGAAAGATGTGAATAAATTGGAGACAGTCCAGAGGAGAGCAAGAAAAACGATAGTTTAGCAAACCTGACCTATGAGTAAAGGTTAAAAAGTCTGGCATGTTGAGTCTGGAGACAAGAAGACTTGAGAGGGGACCTGATAATAGTCTTGAAATATGTTAAGGCGGGGCAGGCAAACTTTTAGGCCTGAGGGCTGCATTGGGTTTCAGAAATTGTATGGAGGGCCGGTTAGGGGAGGTGCTGCCTCCCCAAACAGCCAGGCATGGTCCGGCCAGTGGCCCCATCCAACCCGACCCCTCCCCCCCCCGCTTCTTGCCCCTTGACAGCCACCCTAGAACCCCTACTCCCATCCACACCCCCGGCCCCTGACCTCCCCTGCCCTCTATCTAACCCTCCTCCTTGCCCCCTTACTGCGCTGCCTGGAGCACTGCTGGCTGGCTGCGCGACTGCACCAGGACAGGAGCCAGACACGCACCGCACAGCACAGAGCACCAGGTCAGGCCGGGCTCTGCAGCCCTGCTGCCTAGAGCATTGTGCCAGTGGCACAGTGAGCTGAGGCTGTGGAGGAGGGGCTGGGCGCTAGCCTCCTGGGCCAGAAGCTCAGGGGCCGGGCAGAATGGTCCCATAGGCCGTAGTTTGCCCACCTCTGTGTTAAGGGCTGTTAGAAAGAGGATTTGATCAATTGATCTTCAAGGCCACTGAAGCTAGAACAAGAGGCAATGGGTTTAATCTGCAGCAAGGGAGATTTAGGTTAGATAGTAAGAAAAAACTTTCTCACTATAAGGGTAGTTAAGCTCTGGAATAGGTGTCCAAAGGAGGTTGTGGAATCCCCATCATTGGAGGCTTTTAAGGACAGGTTGGAAAAAAACCTGTCAGGGATGGTCTAGGTTTATTTGGTCCTGCCTCAGTGCAGAGGGCTGGACTTCATGACCTCTCGAGGTCTCTTCCAGCCTCACATTTCTATGATGCTTTGATTTTATGATTGCTGTGCAGTCCCTACCTGACCACTGGATTGTGGGAATATACCCAAATTGTATCATACGTGCTTGGCACATTGAATAAAATCCAGATATAGAGAGACTGTTTCTGGTCGCTATTTAGATTTATTATCCCTTGGGTTCAGTATTGACCAAGCCTTCACGTCAGTCAATATTCCCGTTTCTGCTCCATAAATCATGCTGATCACCTCAATACAAGTCAGTAGCTCTTTAGAAGCACATAGTCTGACTGTGACGTCTTGGTTAGAACTCCATCTCTATTTCCGTTAGAAATGCCTTTTTCCTGCGGTTTATCTGTGACTGTTAATGGGCCTCTTCCAAGGAAAGCCTGGGGGATTTCATGCCTTATCTGAAACCCAATCACTCCATCCAAAGGGGGAATTGGAGTCTGTTTGCTAAGTGAAAAGCCACACATAGCTGGCACTAGACCCATCTATGCTGCCTCATGCTGATGCCATGTGAGAACTCTTCTTTGCATACAACCCCAGGGCCACCGCCTGCAGCAGTATGCCATCTGTGTTGCCTCCTTCTCCTGCACTCTCACCCTGTAGCCATATAGAAACACTCACTATGGTACAGCAACTGTAATGTCCCCCTATAGCCACTGCTACCTGAGGTACATCCCAACCCCAGAGCCTCTGCTGCCGTACAAACCATGCAGCTGGCAGACTGCAAGCTCTTTGGGATAGGAGTGTTCTGCAACGTGCCCTGTGAAATCTGCACCTAACCAAACAGGCTAAGGACTCTAGAGGGTGGGAGTATGAGACCTGTGAGGCATCCTCCTAAGTTCCCCCTTCTGTGATCTTGCCTTTCCCTGCCCACAGCCTCTGGGGCACTATTGCTATCTTCCCCTCCCCATTCGTAGTGCTATACTAAGACTTCTTCACTGTTCCATCTGCCATCCAGTGCTGGTGAAGGGTGACCGTTGGGTTCTTGGTTTCCTGAGCCTGGCTGCCACGCCACACTTTGCTTGTGGCCTCGGAAGCAGTGCAACAAAAATTACTACATAACCCCAGGAGAGGGGACTGAAGCCTAAGCCCATTTGAGCTCTGCTGCCCTGGGGGCCCCAAAGCTGAAGACCAAGGGCTTCAGCCCCAGGCAGGGGGCCTATAACCTGAGCCTTGCCACCCAGGGCTAAAGCCCTGAGGCTTCGGCTTTGGCCCTGGGTGGTAGGGGCTTAGGCTTCAACCCTGGACCCCCACAAGTCTAAGCCACCCTGGCGACCCCATTAAAATGGGGTTGCTACCCACTTTGGGGTCCCCACTCACAGTTTGAGAACTGCTGCTCTAGGCTAATGAGCTCGCTCCTGTAATAGATGTTGTTCTCCCAAGCTAAGCACATTTTGGTCTGGTTGTACCTGGGTGGGAACTCAGTAGCTGGTGTGCTTCCCTCTGAATCAGTACTGAAGCACTTAGGGAGCTCTGCCCGAGGTGAAATTGAAATTGAATGGCACTATCTGGTAGAGCAAAGGCGTTAATCAAATTTCACCTGGACCTACTGTTTTCCTCCTTATCCTGTCATTGTTAACTCTGTGCTGTGAAACACCTGTCACATTCTACCCGCCCTTCTGCATTGGGTGGAGTGAACATTGTGCTCTCCTTTCCTTTTGTGAGGCTGTAGTTTATATCTGCAGTGCACTTTGAGTCGCTCAGGTGAAGGTTGGAGTTGCTCTAGAAATGCACAGTATTTACTATTATTATTTTCATAGCAGACCTTGACCTGCAGCCTTGAAGAAGCAATCATTCAGTCCTAGTGAGTAAATACACCTTCATGTGAGCCATATTTATATACTGCATTGAACTATCATTCATGGTCATCACTTGTGTGAGTCCTATGGTTATGTGACTTCTCTGAGCATGGAACATACAAAATGCTTGCCCGCTTCAGCCCAGAGGTCCCTCTATGCTTGTGACCTGTCTCTGACAGTGGCTGGCACCAGGTGCTTTAGAGGAAGAGGCAAGAAACCCCAGAGTGGACAATTAGGAAATTAACTCACCAATAGGAAAAACTTCCAGACCATATCTGTAAGAGGCTTATGCCCAGAAGCCTGGGGCTTGCATCCAAGCCAACGCTAGTGCTGAAATTTTTGGACTGTGAGAGTCCTTGCAAGACCTCCAGCTCGACTTGACCAGCTCAAAGCAGTTTATAATTTAGATCAGGCAATGAGCTGTTGGGTTCTCCTCCCCGGTGTCATGCAGAAGCTTTTTGGACTTTCACCCAGCATTAAAGTTTGAAAAACACCCACAAGTAAGGGTGGGATTTGCAGAATCGCTCAGCACTGGCTTAACTCCGCTCCCTCTGATGTCGATTGTACATTAGTACAATCAGAGTTAGCCCAACACCAGACCCTTTGGAAAATCCCATCCGGAAAGGGGGAAAAGTGGGTAGCTCTGACTGAGCAGAGAGCTCGGCAGTTGCTGTATTGCTTTAATACTCAGAGGACTGGAAGGAGTGTGTGATGTGTTGCTGCTGGAGGAGCCGAGGGCAGAGAGTGCTGGCCATCTTTCAGTCTCCTGGCCTTGGCTCTGTGCAATAAATTGCCCATAGACCGTATGCTTTGGGTTTAAAGGGAGGGGTTATTTTTGCTTTGTGTTTCTTTGATCAGTGTACAGGTTCAGATGGGAAACCATTCCATCTGAAGCATCCTGCTCAAAAAAAATGTTGCACAGCTCAACAGATTTCCCTGATAAATTTGCATAACACTCTCTTGACAGCTTCTCTCTTTTCATCTGACAAATGAGGCTTCTTTTATTTTAAGGCATTTCTTATTGATTTATTTGTTTTCACGATTACTGTGTTCCAGGAGGTGGAGAACTCAGACTGCAAGGGCATCTTGTTTGTGGTTGATTTTTATGTTTATAACTTTTGTCCTTTTTTTCCCATCACTGTCTCTTATTTAGTGACTTTGGTATTTGTGAGAGGTCCTGGATGGACCAACATTTTCCTGCCCATGCACCTAACAGTTACAGGCTGGGCAGTGGCAGTGCAAAGATCTCCCTCCTCCACCCATGCTCCCACTCCATCCTGTCTTCCTTCTAGCCATGGTAATTCCATCTCCGTTCAATCTGGGCTTCTTTGCTGAGCCGGGGCTAGTTTTGATGGAGAGATTGTTGTATGATTGCAGACTAGTTGTAGAAGGCCAAATCTGTAGGATTTGTCTTAATGCATTCCTTAGCTGTCAACTCTTTGCACCAAACCTCTGGTCTCCTGACTGTGTTTGGGTGGTGATAGGGGTATCTATACACTCATTTGCTCTCACTTCATCAGGCCTGATAAAGCATCAGAAGCTAACCCCTGACCTCTTATCTATAGTTGCCCACCTGAATTCCATTTCCAAAGCACCGTGTGGGTCAACAGTACTCTAGGAGTGCGATGTTTGAGGTGTGCTGTTTTGCAGATCAATACCCAGAATGATCTTACAGGAAGGAAAAACTGGTCTTGTGATTAAGGCACTGGACTGGGATTCAGGAGTTGAGGGCTCAGTTGCCAGCTCTGCCACAGACTCCCTGTGTGATCTTGGGCAAGTCACTTAAAATCCTGATTTTTTTTTTTTTTCCTGAAGGGATGAGCAGCCACAACCCCAACTGATGCTGAATCTCTACAGATCCCATAGACCTCTTGGAACATCAGGCCTCTAGATCTCTCTGTACATTTGTAAAATGGATATGATAATGCTCTTCTACCCCATGAGAGCAGACATTTCATTCGTGGTTGTGAGGGGATCGGGCACTACCCTTCTGTGACTTAAATGGACTGCTGCAGTCTGAGCACTAGGGACAAACAGGCTTTTGAGGGAGCACCTGCATTTGAAGGTCACCTGGGGTTCAGTACAGCACAAGGCTCCTTTGTAAGTGCTCTGAGATCTGCTGACGAAACGTGCCATATAAGCGATCAATAAAATGACTCCGAGATCACCACTGTATTCCCCACCCAAGTAATGAGCTGGGTACCGCTTCCTTATCTAGCAAGATCTGACATGATTATAGCCTGGCATTGCATGGCTTTGTAGATTGGAGAGAAGATGATGCCACATGAGTAACTACCCAGCAGCCAGGGCTTAGCTACAGAAAACAGTCTGCCCAGCAAGCTTGATCCATGCGCGAAATGCACTTCCTATGGGCTTGAATCATAAAAGAATTGTCCATTAATCTCCAGCCTGGGCGATACACACGTGCCGTATGTATTACCACTTGCTCCAATCCATGCCAATAAAATAACATCCTGCATATGAAATGTTATAATCAATTACCATGTTCCTAGGCCAAGGCTCTGAAATGTAGCGACTGATTGATTTGGGCAGAGTGGCAGCCGAAAGAAGGAAAGGAAGGAGAATGCAGGACGTTAGGTTTGAGGTGCCAGTTAACATCACAGGTAGCTGTATGACTTGAAAACATTACTCCAAATGATTGATTTCAGCCCATAAAATCTGAGACACTTTGGACCAAGTTCTTTTTAAATTGGAGGCCCAAGTCAACACACACAAACATGTGTGCAGCTACTATGAATAAGATTTTCACAAATGCAAATGGTAGCTAAATTCATAGTAGGGACGTTCTCTGGCCTGTGTTCAGGAGGCCAGACTAAATGATCACAATGGTCCCTTCCGGCCTTGGAATCAATGATTCTAAAAGAAAAAGGTCCCCCATTCAGTGGAGGCTTGAAGCAGTCGAATATGCTCTGAAGGTTCAACTTGCTCTGCTGGACAGACAGGCAGCCGATTGAGCCACCACAGTGGGGAAGTGCTGAAAATGAAATTAGACAAATTAATGGTGCTGCGAAGGGTGGGGCTGGAGGAGGAGGTTGGTCCTCACAAAGGGAATATGTTATCTCTGCCGCCACTAAAAGTCATCATTAGTGTAACGATGGGATGGTCCTTCATGGCCAATCTTCTTCATGGTGCCCTCCCTTTGTGCACTGAATTTAGCCCTGTCGCTAGTGATGTTTTTTGTCATCTTCCTCGTTTGAGTGAAGATCTCCTTTCGCTCTCCCCAGAACCATATGTCATTAAAATGCTTAGACATGTAGAAAAGAGCCTGACAGACATAGAAGGAGACAGGAAGATACGGACGAGCGGAGACTTTGTCGGATGGAATGATTCTGATATTAGGAACGCCAACCCAAAGAGAAAGATACAGCGATGGGAAGGGGATGAATGGGTAGGTAGACATGAACTGACAGAGGAATGAAGGCAGGCATTGCGAGTGAGGGGTGTCAGTGAAGGGGGGCACGAAGTCATTTCCAAAGGCAAATTAAAGTGAAAGGCAGCGGAGTGAGAGGGCGGGATGCAGCTGATGCCTTGATGCTCTGGGCCGGGCGGGGGCCTCTCTGTGGCCTTGGCAGCTCTTGAAACTTTGGATGATTTTGCTCTGAAACTAGCAAACAGTATTTCTCAGGCAACCTGGCATCTGTATTAGTGAGTGAGGAGTTTCTTAGGATAGCTGAGCTCTTTCCCTCCTTAGCGCCCTCTCCCAGTGTGAAATAAATCTGTTAATGTTATCCAGCCCCCCTACCCCCCATTCTGAGGCAGAGGGTATTAATTAAAAACCACTGGACAGCTGTAAGATCTCCAGGAAAGGGGAGGGGGGGCAAGCAGCTTTCCCTTGGCTGTGTCAGAGGCAGCTGCTGAAATACTGCCACTGAATTCAGTGCGTCTCTCCCCTTACACACAGTCCCATTGTGACCCATGTCAGGCCCCAGATGTCTCTCCCCAGCACTGTAGGGATGAGAATTGCACTCACTGGCACTTCCTTGGCAAGCAGCCAAAGTGACTGAGACATCTGTAGGGAGGTAGGATGAACTGCCTCCCCCGGAGGCCACGAAAGATGGTCTGGCAGTGCAATGTGTGGTTGAAGCTCCCCGCATAATGTGGGCGACTTGGATGGCCAGGGGATTGCAGTTCCCTGCGTTGTCGTCCCTTGGTGAAGTTTGCCGCTCAATAGCGAGTGAGTTAAAATTGCCCACGTTGGTGTCAGTGTTCCAAGCTGATATCCTTGTGGTCTGGTTGCTCCATGGTGGCCTGGTGGGACAGGGACAGCAAGTACAGCAATCTTGCAATTGCCCAGCAGCAGATCGGGTGGTGGTGGGGGAGAATCTCTGTGCCACCAAAGGTTCCTGTGTGTCTCCATTGTGGGGCCTTGGAGTGACTTTCCCTCCAGGACAGGGTGAATTAGATGCTGCTGCAAAGCTGCTGAGCTTCCCAAGCAACCTGTTTCCCTCCATGAGAAGGGATGCCTCCAACATGTCATGTTGTCTCATAAAGGATGCAGGGTGGTGCTGTTTGGCATATTTCAGACCAGCAATGGAGGTCTGAATATGCCACCGCCTGCCCTAGGGATTGCAAGTCTCTTACCTGCAAATGACCCTCTGCAGAATTCCTTCTCGCTGATGGGGACTAGGGTTCCCAACCCTCTAGGATTGTCCTGGAGACTCCAGGAATTAGATTAATCTTTAATGAAAGATTGTGGTGTGATGAAACCTCCAGAAATATGTCCAAGCAAAACTGGGAACCCTAATGGGGAGTCACCCTGAGGCAGACTGAACTCGTCTGGGGAAGATGCTAATAAGATGAAAGTAAGGGCTAGTCATAGACACACACAACACGGTGGGAAGGTCTCTTGTGGGAGAGAAGAGACAGTACTTGGCTGTAATGAATAGCAAGGAGATTTGATTGTTTGTTGAGACCATTGGGCAAGGACAGACCATGTGGTTCTGTCTAGCACCCAGATTGAGGTCTGGTCAACGCTAGAAAATTAGGTTGGTTGAACTACATTGGTCAGGGGTGTACATAATTCTCACCTCTGAGTAGTGTAGTTAAACTGACCTAAGACCCTGTGTAGACAGCTTTAGATCAACCGAAGAATTCTTCTATCACCCTAGCTGCTGCTGCCTCTTGAGGAGGTGGATTAACTCCACCGATGGGAAATCCCCTCCTGTTGGCAAAGTGGTGTCTACACTGAAGTGTTACAGCGGCGCAGCTTTGCCACTGTGGCATTTCAAGTGTAGACAAGCCCTGAGTAGTGCAACCTGGTCTGCCTAATGTCTCCGCACAGGGTCTCCCTAAATGGTGGCCTGAACTCTTCAGCCATGGAATGGACTGCTGACTGCAAAAGAGGGTGGAGTTGTTCCATTGTGCCTGCTCCTTGCATATATAACCCTCCTCCTCCTTTAGTTCTTTAAAGCAACACTCTCTCCTGAAAGTGATATTTCTTACCACGAGTCACTCCATAGATAGCATTTTGGTTGGAAAGTGGTCTATATAGAACAAACTTTCCACTCAAAGTGGTAAGGAGAGTCTTCTTGAGGGAAGATGAGCTCAATTTGTCTAACACTGTAATTCACTGTTAGAAATCTCCCTCTTTTGTCATAGACAGTCGCTAGATACATCAGCCTTTGATCTCGGAGGCTGATCTTCTGTGTGTAAAGACATTTCAGTAACACTTTAAATTATGTGTCTAAAATACACGTTACCATCCCATTGCATTTAGATTTAGGAAGACTGTCGTGCAGTAGATAAATACTAGATAAGATGCTTTTTAAAATATTTTAGGTTTCTTTTAGTTGTATTCTCCCTTCTTTTTAAAACCTTCTTAAGAGCCTAGAAACCACATTTCTTTTCCTGCAATTTACAAAAAAAATACTGCTTTGTAAACATGAATTAGTGGTTCCATGTCTGGCTAGCTTGGCAGACGTTAAGATACGGTAGGTCCTACATAACATATGTAGCCCCAAAGCCACTATTTATCGTGAGGCTAGATCCCAGGACCTAGACTCTGTTCCTGGTTCTGCCACTGATTTTCTAGGTTATGTTGGGCATGTCACTTAATCTTTGTGCCTTCCTGTATCTCTATATAAAATGTGTGGTATGTGGCACCTTAGAGACTGACCAATTTATTTGAGCATGAGCTTTCGTGAGCTACAGCTCACTTCATCGGATGCATACCATGGAAACTGCAGCAGACATTATATACACACAGAGATCATGAAACAATACCTCCTCCCACCCCCCTGTCCTGCTGGTAATAGCTTATCTAAGGTGCCACAAGTACTCCTTTTCTTTTTATATAAAATGTGGATAGTGTTTTTCTCACAGAGGTAATGTGGAATTAAATCTTTGTAAAGGCTTGGATATTCCTGGGTAAAATGAAAATATTGCTTAATTATATACAATATTGTCTACAGGATAGTGTTTCTACTCAATAAGAGATGTTCTAATTAGCAAGGCTGTTCCTCAGATGTTCTTGTCAACTGCTGGAAATGGCTCACCTTGATTATCAGTACAAAAGGTCCTCCTCCTCCCCCCCCCGCTCTCCTGCTGGTAATAGCTCACCTTACCTGATCACTCTCCTTACAGTGTGTATGGTAACACCCATTGTTTCATGTTCTCTATGTATATAAATCTCCCCACTGTATTTTCCACTGAATGCATCCGATGAAGTGAGCTGTACCTCACGAAAGCTTATGCTCAAATAAATTGGTTAGTCTCTAAGGTGCCACAAATACTCCTTTTCTTTTCGCAGATTGTACTGTATCACTGTGAAAACTTACATATGCTTTTGACAACCAAATGATGTTTCATTAATAGATTTGTTGCCTTATAGATCTATTTGCAGTGATTATTGTGTTTTGTTCAAATTGACTAGTAAAACATCTGTGATGGTACTGAGTTTTAAGTATAATGTAATAGACATAAAGTCAATTGCACAGTGGTCTTTAATTATTTTTAACCTGTAGGACTCTGTACTGCTTTTGATAGGGAGATGAGAATTGGAAATTGTTGTATTGAGTGATTGGAGGTGAGGACCAATTGTCCTGGACTTTGGGAAGGCAAATTATTGGGGTCAGTCACTGAAGTCCCAACCTTTGCATATATGGAATGCAACTTAAGAAGGAAGCCAGTAGGGAATCAGTTTTTTTCTTTGGCGCAGGGCAAGGTGTGGGGAGCTGCAACATGATTTATCATGGCTCTGTGGGTTGTTGGCAGACAGATCACTTTTTTTAACATTGACTGTTCGTGGTGTGTGATTGTAAGTCACATAGAATTGATTCTGCACCCTGATTGGATGAGTGAAACTTGTTTAAAATGAGAGAGCCATGAATAAGACACACTATAGTTTGCACACAAAGACCTTTATTGACATGCCAGTGCAGCCATGCGTGAAAATAGCCAATCGTTGAGTATTCATGCAAACAGTTATTCAATGCTATTTGCGAGGCAGGGTGGTGTAGTGGATAGTGCACAGGGCTGGGAATCAGGGGATGTGGGTTTTATTCCCAGCCTTACCACTGACCTACTGTGACTTCCCATCTCTGCATCACTTTTCCCCTTCTGTGAAATGGGGAGAGCGTTGCTTGCTTTTCCTTGTAAAGTGCTGAGAGATTAATGGGTGAAAAGTGCTATGAAAGAGCTAAATGCAGTACTTATCCATTTCTAATCGGTTCCTATCCACGTTACTTCTAAAACTGAAGTGATTAAGGGATGTAGACGGGATGTTAAAACAACTGGGATGGGCAGAAGATGAATTCATGTCTGTTTCACCAAACTGTTTTGGTCAAGGGGGAAAAAACTTTGAACTTTGTTTCCACATTTTTTGAACTGAAACATTTCAATTCAAAACAAATTTTTGTTTGAAAGTTATCTTTAATTTTATCATTCAAAAATCAAAAACATTTTAAAATGATGGAATTGAAACAAAATATTTGTATTTGTGTGTGTGTGTGTGTGTGTGGTCAAAAGAAAGTTTTTTGTTCAAACCCAAACCATTTTTTTTTTCAAAATCTATAGCCAGGTTCTTGGATATTAACCTGACCCTGAATAAGTAACACATGATGTAGTATGTTAACATTTTATTGTAACTTTGCCTTAATACAAAAATCGAACCCCCCCCCCCCCAAACCTGCTGTTTGCCCATTTGTGGTGATGACTATTGAATGAATTCCTGTGGCTGCATTTAAAGTTTGTTGCAGACATAGGGATAGTACAGGTTTGAATGCTGCTCCCTGAAGCTAGTACGGAGGGAAAACTGTTGGAACTGGTAATATTTTAGAAATGGAGTGAACTTTTCTAAAGTGCAACCATTGTACTGTGTCAAGGCAGTGCCTAGTGACGCAGGTTAGCTGGGGTCCCTGTGAGGCACCTTAATGAAATGCAGAACCTTTCACCCTTAGCCAAAGCTTTTGTAAATTGCAAGCGGAGATTAAAGTAGTAGCAAAAGCCCAAGGCTCAATACCTGATCCTGCAAAACAGGACAAATTCTCTTCTGGTGAAGACAATGAGCCAGAATGTGTCAAACAGCCACCTTGCCCCAATTCTTTTTTTCCTATTAGTTAATCAACCAGTTGTCTAGTCCCAAAAGGCTCGCGAACTGCAGAGAGAGTGGGAATCAAGGAGGGGATCAAAATGGGTTTGTCAGAGCAAAAATCACATGGCATGACAAAGAGCGAGAGATCGTACAGAAAATGAGACTGAGAAACAGTGAAGGTGTCAAAGTAAGTTTGTCACTAGCAGGCCCAATGGAAAGCAAAAGCATAATGGAGAACTCGAGGCAGATAGAGTCTGTCAGGGAGATTTAATTTGTCTGAGAATTGAAAGCACTCACAGGCCTCTGATTGGAGTAGACAGCAGGGAGATGGGTGCCTGAGAATGCCAGAGTGACGCCCCCCAGGTAGGATAGTGGGGGAGAGTGAGAGGGGGTATGAATCACTGGGGAAGAGCAGTAAGAGGGCTGGGGAGAAGTGGGGCAGTTTAAACAGCCTCTGAGCTAGTATCTGACATTAGGGTGACCAGATGTCCTGATTTTATAGGGACAGTCCTGATATTCAGGGCTTGCTTGCTTTTTTTTTTTTTTTTTTAAATAAAGGTGCCTATTACCCCACACCCTGTCCTGATTTGTTAACACTTTGTCTGGTCACCCTATCTGACATCCCTCTCCTGCATGCAAGCTTTGTTCTGCTAAATGAATGGTAGTCATGGATTAAAAGCTGTGGAGGCATGTGCTGAAGGGGCAATACCAGCACAGTTGAAAGGAGTCTGATTCATGCAGGCGGGTGCAAGAGGATGAGCTGTTCCATCAGCAGGTGCCTTTAAACAGTAGGGAGGTGAGTGCCCAAAGGTTGTCTCCCTACCCAGCTCTGCACCAGCAGCCACCATCCTAATTTGTCATCACTAGTGGAAACACTAACCCTGTAACAATGCTGACGAGCCAAGGCCTCGTTCCCACATGCAGACCCTGGCCAAGGGAGTGTTGCCTAGTGATTAAAGCGTGTGACTGGAAAGCAGGAGACCTGGGTTCTGTTCACAGCTCTGCCAGTGACTTTCTGTCTGGCCTTGGGTACGTCTCATCCCTTCCGGCAAATAGTGGGTAGTGATATCCCACCTCACAGGGATGAGGTGGCTTAATTCCTTTGTGTTGGCAAAGTGCTCGGAGAGCCTGTGAGGGAAGGAACTGCTCCCTATAAGTGCACAGTTAGGTATGTCAAGTAAGGAAGCTGTGTGGAGTCCTGGCCACTTGGGGGAGGTGTTTGGGAGAGGGCAGCCAGATGGATTTTTGCCCCTCTCCCTCAAGAGAGCAATGGCTCTTGGGTTAAGGGTGTGGACTGCATCTTGGAACATCTGAGCTCAATTCTTGCCTCCAATACAGGTGTTACCTGTGAGCTGAAGCAAGTCACTTAATCAGATGTGCAAAAATGGGGAAAATATCCCTTTCTTCCCCACCCTTTCTCTTTTGTGTATTGAGGTCTGTGGTAGAGGGCATCTCTTAGGATGCACTGGAGTGGGCAGCTGAAATTTTCAGCTCAGGTAGACATGCGTGTGCCAGTTTTGATTGAGGTAGAGTGTTAAAAATAGCAGTGTAACCTGGCTGGGGGGAGGGGCTAGCCACCTGAGGTTGTACCTAGGGTTTCAGACAGGATTATACTTGGGGTGGCCCTTTCCTGCCACCTGGGCTGCTGTGGCTATGCCACTATTTTTAGTGCACTCGCTGGTCAAAGCTAGCTCCAGTGTAGACACACCCTTACCATGTGTCTGTATGCTATCCGGCGCAAAAGGGCCTTGATCTCTGTTGGGGCCTCTGATCACTACTGTAATACAAAGAATGAATCTTGTGTAGGATGAATCTGAGTCTTCTGGAGGCAGTCGTGTTGGCTGAGTGTGGTTGGCATCTGTGACTGATTCACAGAGTTCTCCGTCAGTTGCATGGTGTGTCTGGAGTAAGAAGAAGACCCCAAGTTGACTTTAAATGGACCATTGAAGGTTGTGATGGGTGATTCTCAAATGGGTTTGGAGTTGGGCTTCCCATATGGGTGGGCACCCAAAAATCTGATTGCTTCTCTAAACCATCAGGCTTTGTCCAACCCTCTGGAGTCTACAAAACTGGGCATAATACTGTATTAGAACATGATTCCTCAGGAGAGGTCTGAATGTACCAGAAGCCTAACATAAGAGCAGCCCCATTTGGTCACCTCTGGGTTGGTCTGTGCTGGAATTACCTCGGCTTCAGCAATGTTCAGTGCAGGTTGCAATCTAGAAGCAAGCAATGGAGTGGCTGTTATTTGCCGGACTGCTTTGCGTCATCCCTATTTGAGCAGCTGCTAACTTGCCTCTGCATGAAACAAGGGCAGATGAGGGAGAACAAGCAAAGGGACTGCTTAGAATTTTCTCTTTCTTGACAACAAACCCGAGACCAAGAACGCTGTGGGGAACTGATGGAGGGGTGAAATTCAAAGGACTCTTTCTCTGGGGGCCCAGTCCAGCTCCGCTTGTATCCTTTCCATTGACATTAGTGGGAGTTGGATGGAATGGGATCAGAAAGGAGGGGAGTGACAGATGCAGCCTGTGAGAGGCCGATTCATGTCTTCCTCTGGAGTTGATCCAAGCTGGGAGAAGGAAAGAGGGATCCTGGCCAGTGGTATTCTTTTAGCTAGCAAGCAACAGGGGAGAAGCAACTCCCTGTTCCTCCCGACCCCTTTTAACGTGACCAACGGGATGCTGCTGCACTTCACTGCTGACAAGTTAATGAAAGCCAGGCTCTTCTCTCTGAAGAGCTTTCTGTGATTTGAAGATGGATTTTCCTCTTAAGATGAGCAGAACGAACCATTCTCACTCAGTGCAGAGCGAAGAAACTGTGAAGGATTGCCAGTGCCGCAGCAGACTTCGTTGGGCGACTGTCATTCCTTCTGCCTTATGACTCGACGTTAAGGCCACTAAGAGAGTTCCTTCTTGTCGAGCTGTAATACAGATGGAGCAAGGCTGGAATGTCAGCCCAGTAAGTCCTTTGTGATTTTACAACTCTAAAGAAGTGGGTGGGGAGGAAGACTCTCTTTTCCACAGGCCTGGCACTTCAAAATAAGCCATTTGTGTGATCAGTGCACATGGCTCTTGGAGTTTGTTTTTGCCACCACAATCTCAGTGGCGGCCTGTGCATCTGTATCTGCTCACAGTGTAGCTGTGTGAGAACTTGTAAGCTAAGCAAGGTTGGGCCTGGCTAGCACTTGACCCTTCATGTCCCTAGTGCTCACTTCTAAATGCATTTCAAGAAGCAGTGAATAGAGCAGGGAGACTTTGGGCACTGAGTAATTGTCCTGGTCTGGTGTTAGTGGACACCGGGTTTCTGGAGATGTTGTCTTTCACAAGTGACAGTCATGATCACATGCACTGATTAAAAATCTCACCTGATTAGAGGAGGCAGAGTGGCATCCTGGCCAAATGTACCTTATTGCATTCTAGCTCCCTAAAATTCCCCTGCAGTTTCAATGGTATTCTTCATTTCCAGTGCTGGTACTGTCTCTGTTATATGTATGTGCAGCGTCTAGCACGGTGGTGGCCTAATCCGTGACTGGGGCTTTTAGGTATTACCACAATAAAAATAGAGAGATGCGGTGTTGCTGTGAGCCATTAAACAGCTGCCAAGTTCCACCTCAGGGGTGGGTGCATTTCCTTGATAGGTGACATCATTGGTGTATGTAAAAAGGGAAGGATGGATCTAGCCACTCATACCACAGAAGTGGGTGCCCTATTTAATACCCAAGAGGTTATTTTCCTCAAGTTCTGCAATTCACTAAAGTGAGGCATAACCTCCAAATACTCTTGGCTCCTGCATGCCTCTAGTTTCTACCCTCCTGCAGTTTTCCACTTATAAACTGCGCTTCATCTCCCTCAATACTCCTTATCTGTGGGGCTCCAGCTAAGTTATTGAAACTTTTTGAGACTTCTTAAAGATGCTTGGATTTGGGGATGAATATTTTATCCTGTGTAAACTGGGTCGCCTATCTTTACAGTCCTGAAACCTTCAACTGTGGATTCCATTGAATAACATTGAGTTCCTATGCGGGTAACACTCCCTTCCCACAGCATTGGTGGAATGTTAAAGCACTGAGGACTTGATCCTAGGCAAGATTTGAGCAAGTCAAGAGTCTCCCTACGATGGAGTTCAAGGAAGATTCCAAATTTCGTGAATTTCCCAGATCCAAGTATGTGGTTGCAAATCCAGTAATGCAGTGCAGGCATGCAGAAGATATGAGCCAAATTCTCTACTGGTGTAAATGGTCAAAGCTCCATTGACTTCAGTTTGCCCATGTACACTAGCAAAGAGTTTGGTCTACACTGCAGAGCCAACTTTGATGTATACTTCTTTTTTTTCCTCCCCACATCTTACTGCAGCAAAGGAGGGTTAAAAAACAGGGAGGGGAAAAGTCTCCTATCTGCTTTAAATTAAAATAAATCCAGAGCAGAGAAGGCCTTTTGTAAGGTCTGCTGAGTTAATGGATTCATAATGACTTTTAAAGCTTCACTCGGGTAAGAAATACTGTTCATTTCATAATTGCATATAAATATACTCTCTCATAATCCAGCACAGCGTAGCAAAAGGAAATCTATTGGCTTAATTATAAATCTTTTTATTATCTGGAACCCTGCTGGAATAAAAAGAGCTCCATATTTTTATTTAAGAGGAAAAAGGGGTCTTGGTGTTAAACAAGTTATGAGGAATTAGATAAGAGACAAAACAATTTAAGGAACTCAGGTCTTGAGAAATAGGAACTTGGCTATCAGGGTTTCACGAGCACATCTGTCCGTTTTGATCCCTGCACCTTTCCTGAGTTTTTTGTGTGTGTTTGAACTAAAGCAGAAGACCAAAATGAAACTAACTCAGCATCCTCTCAAAACCAGGAATTTTGCATGATTTTGTCCTACTGTCCTTTGTGGCCCAAGACTGTTGGACAGGTTTGCAAACCTAAGTAAAGGCTTATCTGAGGTTTGAGTTTGTAAGGAAACGTGTGTGTGTGTGTGTGTGTGTGTGTAGGGAGAGGGAGCTTTTGTTGCAAATGCTTTGTTCAGCCATTTGGGTGCCTCCAAGGCTCTGTGGTGGATTCTCCATCACTGACCATTTTTCAATCAAGATTGGATGTTTTTCAAAAAGAAAATTAGGAATTATTTTGGGGAAGTTCTCTTGCTTGTGTTATACAGGAGCAAAAATGTAGGGAGCAAAATGATGCCTTCAGGATTTGGAATCTATGAAAACTTTGCCATTAATACCAGAAAGCTAATTAGAGGCATAGATGGGCAGGGAGGAAAAATTGTGACCAAATGCACCATGCTACATACATCTCTCATAGCATGCCAGTAAGCAACAAAGAGGTGAGAATGAAGGATACAAGGGTAAAAGGGCATATTCTTAGCTGGTGTAAATTGCGGCAGCTCCGTTCACTTCTGTAGGGCTGTGCCCATTTAGACCTGCTGACGATCTGGCCCAAGAAGTGCAGTGAACCTCATGGTGGCAGATTCCTTTTTTTAGATGTGTGCGCTAGTGAAGAGAGGAAGGGGCTGGGAGCCAGGTTTCCTAACTTCTGTTCCTGCTTCTGCCACAGACTTGCTGTTTGACTGGGAGCAAATCCTTTTAACCACTCAGTACTTCCATTTCCATATCAGTGTTTGTAAAGTTCTATGAGATCTTAGGTGTAAAGAACCATGGAAGTACGAAGTGATAGTATTCCCATAAGTGTGTTTCTTTCCTTAGTCTTTCATTGAGTATATGGGTAATATCTGCTCTTCTGTAATAAACACCTAGCTCTTATTTAGCTCTTTTCATCAATAGATCTGAGTACTTTAGAAAGGCCCTGACTTAGATGATCTAGTTTTGAAAACTGTCTTTGCTCTAGGAGGTCAAACTTGAGTGCAAAGCGAGAGACAATCAGAGATAGGTTACCATTTAAAAAGTCAGTATCAGGGCATGTATACTGGGATGATAAACATTTTAGGAATTCCTGAGATGGGTAATGTTTGCCAAAAGTTATGCTAGGTTATTCCCACTATGTAGAACAGGATTCCTCTGTGATAACTGTGGGAACAAATGTTGACTTACCTCCTGTGTGCCCCCTGCATTGTGCCTTTGTGTATACCCACAAGCTCTCTTCTTATCCCAACCCTTACCCACAAGTACCTCGCTAGCTGTTCTCTTCATACCACTACTCAATGGGGGCAGCATTAGGCCCTCATTCTGCACATGGAGCTCTTGCTAACATCAGCACGAGTTCTGTGGCAAGAGGGAGGGTTGATTATGGCCCATAGCAAGGTGTTGGCCAGTAGTCCTTATCACAGCCGTTCAGATGATGATGTCATCCGCAGAACTGTGAAGTCAGAGGCTGGCAGTGCTTACAGAAGCGGTAAAACCGAAAGAAGTTGGAAACAGACTGTGCCAGCAGGCCTGCACTAATACAGCTGTGCATGAGGAGATGCCAAGAGGATGAGACTGAAGGATTGGAATCCTAGGCCCATAGAAACAGCCCATCCATCATGGTCCGGCTCCCCCTTTCCTAAGTGAGGGCATCACCCAATAGTTCTTTCCAAAAACAAAGAAACTAATTAAGCTGTTAAAGGTTGAGCAGCCCATTTGTGCCTGATGGAGATGAACGATGCTACCTCTTTGGTTCTTAGTGCATGGCTTTATTCTTTTGTACAGTTTTCAATTAATGGCTCACTCCAAGCCCTGGGAATGCCAGACATCTCCCTCCTGCTGCCTCTTTTCACAAAACTGTGGGTCAGGATTGGATGTGACAAGTCTGGCGCCCACCTGGCTGATTAATGCTGTAGCCTGAGCTGCAGTCCCCATGGCATCCTCATAAATCCTCCCTGAGGCGCACATCTGCAGCATGATGGCCAGGAAGGCCTGTTCCACCTGCAGGAGGGACACCCAATGCTTGCAATTCATAAAACTTTTCATAGACTGTCACATGAGCAGGCCTCTCTTTATTGGCTGCTAACAGACTGTTACATGTTGGGCTTTCCCCATGTAGCTGATATACAGAGATTCCTCTGCATTCCAGGGATGTACAGCACTTCATGCAAAATCAGTGGCCACTCATTCGGGGAAAAGTTATAGAGATCACTGGCCCAATTAAAAAAGGAAATGTTTAGTGATGGCAAAAAGGTGGTTCGTTAGCCACCCTGGAGGATGAATTGCCTAGTTTATCTGGTGCATAATACAGCAAAGTAAGTAGTGGTGCAAGCTTTCCCGTTGAATGTGCCTTAATCCTGACCTGGAAGGACCCTTGGCCCACTTAGTCCATAGAGTCTCTGCTTCATCTGCCAGTCAGCAACCATTGTGATGTTGTGAAGTAAGCCATTGAGAAAATAGGCGCAAATACCTTCTTAAACTGGACAGTTTCCTTATACTGTGATTTCCTTACAGCAAACGGCACCAATAATTCAACATGCATTGTCTCCATGCCAACTGTGTATTGACACCCCACCATTGGTCGCTTCCGATAATTGAACTTTTAGATCTCCAGATTTAAAAGAGGGAGTCTCTACTGCCTGAACTAAAAGAGGTGGGGGGCAGAAATAAACTCGTATATCCCTTACATGATCCAGCTACTCTAAAGTGAGACCGAACTCCACCCTGGGTTAATATGGGTTGTACACAGTGCTGGTCAGAGAAATTTCAGTAGAAACCTAATCTTTCAGGATATGTGATTCTGGCAAAATCTTAATGGTGATTTTGCAGGATTATTTTGGAAGAAAACCCGGGGGTTTCTGACAATGTCAAAACATCCAATTGCAACACTTTCAGAATTAACCATTTTGAATTTTCAATTTGAAATGACTTTTTTTGTTTAGAAATTTTAAAAATTGAGCACAATTTTAAAGAAGTCTGGCATCAGAATGTTTTGATTGACCTAAAACTAATGCTTTCGGGAATATTCTTTTGTGAAGAATTTTGAAACGTTCAGTTTTTGTTCTGATTTGGGATGAAGCCAGATGTCAAAACCCTTCCCAAAACAGAAATTCCATCCTTTGCACAGGTCTGCTGGTTTCATGCCTGCCAAAGCCACGTGTCCTAGATCTGCAACATCTTCCAGGAACCACAAGAGATCTTCTCAGAAGCTTCATTTACTAGCCCTGAGGGCATGTGCCATTAATCCTAGACATCTAGTCAATGAATCTAGTCCTAGCTCAAACAGAATCTTCAATAGGCATCTGTTTGATAGGGCTTTTGGAGAATCCTTAGGGGTATGCTTCCTAAATTATGAAGAGGTAGAAAGGACTTTTTGAAGACGTCTGGCTGAGCTGAGTTGATCATTCATCTTATTGAACTTATTGTAAAGATGCTTAGATTTACTTGTATTGTTAATGCTCTGCTAGGATGCTTAGAGCCTCAGATAGGCATCTTTTTAGCTATTATTCCAATTGAAATAAGTTTTAAAATTGTTGAAACTAGAGAAAAATTCATGAAAATTTAAGTTGCCATTTCACATCCAGATTTTGTTTTCATCTTAAGTTTTCCAGCCAGCTCTCCTCAATGCAGTCCCTTTGGTTATGTGTTGACTATAAGACCCAAGTCCACTCGTGCTTGTTAAGAGGGGCATAATTACAGTGCAGCTGGCCTAATATTGACTAATATATCACTTGTCAAGTTTAGGGCTGGGGGAAGGGGGTTGGATAACAAGAAGTGCATCTGCCTCACACCCAACCTTTGTAAGCTTTGGAAAATCATCTTTCTTAGTTAATGCCCACTCTTAATTTCTACATTTCTGTAGTTCTGACTACGACTAGGGTGACCAGATAGCAAGGGTGAAAAATCGGGATGGAGTGGGGGGTAATAGGTACCTATATAAGACAAAGCCCCAAATATCGGGACTGTCCCTATAAAATCGGAACATCTTGTCACCCTATCTACCACTGTCCAAAGTACTGGGGGGTATTGGTGAAATGTACTGGGAAGGGACATGATATGGTTCTCTGTAGTTTGGTGTATTGCACCTTTAAATGGAAGGTGCCTCCTTGCCTATCTGGTGGCAGAGGGCAGTGCTGTGAGCTTTTGCCAGGTGGCTGGTGTAGTTCAAGGATGTCTATCACACCAACTTTCTAAGAACTCTCCTGGCATGGGGCATGTGGCAGCCATTTTGTTCTTGGTTGGTACAGACTCTTAAATGAGTCACGCACCCTGTGTCCACCCCTGGGGACGTTGCTTCTCTTTGTTTTCCTGAACTTGAAATAAGTCCCTTCAGAGGGAAAGTGCAGGGTTGACCTTTTTATCTATGTGAGAGAGAAACATAATGTTATAATTATAAAGCTTGACACTGGTGAGACCGCTGGTGTGCTCAGACTGTCATGCTGACCAAGACTGTCTCACTGATTCCTTGTGTTCCTTTGTCTGTAGCCACCTGTTGGGTCTTGTCTTACACTTATGGTAAGCTCTTTGGGGCTGTGCCCTAGCGTGTGGTCTGGTAGATAGAGCAGTGGACTGCCACTCAGGAGAGATGGGCTCTAGCTTGGCTGTTGGGTGACATTGGACAAGTCACTTCCCCACTTTGTGCCGCAGTTTCCCCATGCATAAGATGGGGTCGGTGATTCTGTCTTTGTAAGTAGCTTTGAGATCCACTGATGAAAAGTGCTTTATACAAGCTTGATGTTGTTATTTTTGTTCTGGGTTTGTACAGTGTTTAATGCAATGGGGTTCTGGTCCATGACTAGAACTCCTAGGCATTACTTCAGTATAGATGATAAATTAGAGTAGATTGCTAGATGGGGTCTCCCTAATGGCCTTTACCACTGGAATTACGGATAATATAGGAAAGGCACAGGATAGGGGTGTGTGTAAGTGCAGCAATCAAGTGGCTGGCAAACAGCTGAACACTAAGAGTTTGCAGTGGTGGGTGGGGTAACATCTCTGGAATAGTCACAATGAGTTTCATTCATGAGCTTGCTAGGCTTTTCCCAGTTGCCACAGTAACACATCCAGAGTTTTGTAAGATCAGAAATAAAAACCAAACTCAAAATCTATCCAGAGAGCAAATTGAGTGGAGGTTCCAAATGATTAATTGGCCTGCAGGAGCCGGGATGGGGGGACAGAAGAGAGATGCCTTAAATAAACCAGGAAGTGGTGAGAATACAATAACTGATGCTGAAAGAAAGTGGAAGAAATGGACAAATTTATTCCTCCCCACTTGCTGCCCACGGGGTATGATAAGGTAGAGAGGGTGATGGAGGAGGAGCAGCCAGTGATCTACACGCCTTGCAATGCAATTAGAAACCCCTGTTTTGCAGCTTGTGTAAATGTCAGATGGCGTTACTTAAAGTGATGCTGAAATTCCAAAAAAAAATTCTTAATGGGGAAATTCGTTTTTTTCAGTGGTTGTGTAAATAAATAAATAAAAAGACTGAGATGTGTGAAGAGAAAAGGAAAGAAAAAACAACCCAAGTTTCACAGGCAGCAGTTTTACAGCATGAAACTGCTTTTAGATGAATGTAAGGAATGATTAGTGGGGAAGAAAAAAAGCAACTGAATAGATTTTTTTTTCTTCATATATAGAGGGAATGCACAGCATATTTTTATTTTAAAGAAGGCTTTGCTGCTGCTGTTTGTGTTACAATAGCAACAAGAGGCCCCAAACAAAATCAGAGGCCCACGGTGCTAAATGCCATATACAGACTTCTATAATATACAGTCCCTGCCACAAGAGGTGGAAGAGGAAATAGAGAGCAAATGACAGGTGACCGGACTCCCATTCCATTGCCATGGTCACTGGAAACTAGACCATGCTGCCTGATCTCTGCTTGTGTAGTGTGGTAGTACTGCCCATGCTCCAACAGTTCAGGGTTTCATAATGTTTTGGAAGGATTCCATGTCTAGGGTCTAGTCCTGTAGGTGACTGAGCACCCGTAATACTCGATGAAATTGGTGAGACTCCAGCGCACTAAGCACTAGAACTGGTCGCGAATCACCAAAAGTGCTGCTTCGTTGAAACCGAAACTTCACAAAGTGGTACGTTTCTACAAATCTCCTGATTGGACAAATATTTGGAAATAAAAGTTTCAAAATAGTTGAAATGTCAATTTTTTTGTTTTTTTTTTAGTTGAAATGGCTTTTTGTTTCTAAATTTAGACTAAAAAAATTAAAAGCATAAAAGGTTGAAATAAAAACAGAACACTTTGCAGTTACCAAATGAATTGATTTTTTTAAAATTTCAGTTTGTGAACATTTTCAAGATTTTGACTTTTTGTCCCAATTCAGGATAGGAAAAGCTTTCAGAATCTCTCAAATTCTCATGGGACAGTTCTGCTCAGCACCTCACAGGATCAAGCTTGTCCTCTGTCAGCCTCAGTCACTGATGTCTTTTCCCTTAACTTACAAACTGGTGGTTGTGGGGTAGGGGAAGCTAATCTCATTTAATCGTTAATAAAAATTGCAGATGCGGAAGCTTAATTTATGTTGCAACTGTAGGAGACTGGTATGTGCACTAGCTGTCAATTCTGCCCAGCAATCAATCAATCAAGAAATTAATAGGAAACATAGTTTGTTCCTTTTCTTTCTTTATGATTACAAAAGGTGAGACTTGTAATGAATAAAGTTTTAAAGAGAGAACAGTTAGCAACTGCTTTCTAACTTCTTTCTGCAAACACTAAATGGCTGAAAAATCATTGTTTAAGAAGTGCATTGAAATGTCAACATTTCCTATTAAAATAATTAAAAGTGGAACCACCCTCAGCATAACACTACTCCCTCAAGCTCATCTTCCTCTAGTTGAACATCTAAAAGACCAAATTTTCCACCTACACCATATCTGTTTGCCCAAAGGCAAAATAACTGTTTAATGTTCTGCATTATGATCCAGTAGTCTAGTCCCTACTGGCTTTAAAATCCAGGAACCTATACAATAGCTCACTATCTGCCTTTAGTGGTTGAACCCAGTGGCCCATAGAGCCTAGTAATTATCCGTCATGTGCAGAGTTCCTCCCTAGCTCATAGGGTGAAGGCTGCTGTTTTTTGGTAATGAAGGTGCAAGTCTCAATCCCTGCTGATAACTGTGGGGTCTGTATGCAAGATCTAGCTATCTGTGGCCCAACTCACAGTATCCGAATGCCTCACAGTCTTTGATGTATTTATCCTCACACACCCCACGAAGGTAGGGCAGTGGCATTATCCCCATTGTGGAGATGGGATACAAAGGAAGGCTTGGGCGGACCAGGGACTTGACCCTGGATCTCGCAAGTCTCAGAGTAGTGCGCTAACTTGGGTGTGGGTCAGCTTTATTACAGATGAGTTTGCGAAGGGGATTTAAGGAATCCAGCCGGCTGTGCAAACACTCCATCACCTCTCCAAGGGCACTACAGTGCAGTTTGAAGATGTCTAGGGAAGTTGCCACAGAGTTCCACAGTGCATTGGGCTCTCTGCACGTTTGCTTCACAGCACAGATTAGAGGTTGTTCCATGCACACAAGGAAAGGGCAGTATCTAGAGTAGTGGTTCTTAACCTGGGGTGCACACAGCCCCTGGGGGTGCGAGATGCCCTTTCTGGGGGTGCGAGACATGCCAGATTTTTTTAGAAGGTAAATCATCGAAAACACAAATTAAGCAAAGGTACGTAAGTACAACTACTTTGTTTCATCAAACCTATGTATTTATTAACATTATACATTTTTTAACAATTACTGTAACGTACAAATGAAAAATATATCTAGGTTTAAAGAACCGACCTACTTCAATGGTTTTTTGATAAGGGGTGCAAGAACATATTTAGAGAACCAAAGGGGTTCCGGCTGCAGTAAAGGTTACGAACCTTATCTTTTGGCTATAAGCAACAGATATTTCAGTCCCATCCCTGCAGCATTTAGAATGTTTTGGACACTTGGGAGGATGGGAAGATAATTCACACGGTGCCTTGAAAGCTCCTATTTTAATTGATTCCTTCTTGCAAGAACCTTGGAACCCAATCTAGGCTAAATTGTCTATGGTTTTAGCTAGATCCTCTCTTAGCCCTTTATGTGGAGAAAGGGGTGGGAGGGCAAGGGAAACAGCAGCACAGAATGGAAAAGGAAAGCAGCCCAGTGTGGTAAACTGCTTTTTGGTTTATTTTTTTCCTTTAAAAAGAGGAAAACCCCCCTCCCCCAACCCACAGAATTACATCTATAGCAATTAGAGAAACATTTCGATCCCAACATCTTTTTCTCCACTCATTCTCCTGTCTGTATTCAGAAGCCTCCAAAGTGTCAGCATGTTTCCATGCAGGCACGATGTGCATAGCATGTAAACAACATAATGTCAGTGTGGTAGAGAAAATTCCAGCTGAGGGCCCTGCAGGTCAAAGCAAGCTAATGTATGATGCCCTCCATTGCACTATCAAGCATGAGTTGTGCTGATAAGACTCTGTATCGTCAGTCTATTAAATCTTGTCTACTGTATAAGCAACACACGCACAGATTTTTTTTTCCCCTTCTCTCCCTTGAATTGTCTTTTTAAAGCAGGGTGGTGGTAGGGAATCATTGGCTGCCAGGGATTTTTAACTCTTCATGTGACATTGTCATTTTGCATGTCAATTGTTATGTGATGCAGTCAAATATTAGGGTGTTCTGGTAGGGTGCTCAGCATTCCTCTCTCCCATGGAGTCGAGAGCTAGGAGTTTCAAAAGAAGCTAGGGGAGTGAGGTGCCAGCTTCTCTTAAGCTCCTTTGACAGTCCGACCTAAGGTGCTCAGCACTTCATAGTGTAGTGTGAGTAGCTAGTTGAAATGTTCTGCATCTGATTTTTGGGAGTGGGGGGGATATGTGAAAATTTTCAAAACTTTGATCCAAAAAAGGGCAAGAAATGTCTCAGCATATAGTGCTGGATTAAGGCCAGGTAGTATCCCCTGCTATTCCAGTCCTGTCCCCCTGGCAGTACCCCTCAATAGTGACCCATATCTCCCCACTATCCCAGTCCTCTCCGCTGCTCTGACAATGCCCCTCAGCACTGAAATTCTCCCTCCTCCCCCTGTACTCTTCCAGTCCTGACCTTTCTGCAGAATGTGCTGAACTTTTTCTGAGATGTTGACAAATACTTGTATTTGTGTGAAGGTGCTTTTGTTTATGTTCTAAATGGGCTTTGAACCCAGATGGTAAAGGCTAGTATCTTAACCCCATGTGTGCCTGCTAGCTCAGTCCTGCCCAGAAAGTGGCAGCCCCTGTTCCTTTCAAAATCCTTTCAGTTCACTGCTAATTAGGCCCAACTCTGCATGCTGAACTAGCCATGCCAGGTTATGAAAGTCACTAGGGTGGTTTGCATTAGAAGCCGTTATTCCAGATACGGGACTTTGGTGAAGTCCCTCACGAGGCCTTTGCCAGTTGGTAACTTCAAAATAAACACACACATTAAACAACATAATATGCATTTTTAGCATTTCTGTTACTGTAGCCCCCAGAGGGCTCTACCATGACCAGGGCCACATTGCACTAGACGGTGCAAATATGTAGTGAGCCGTTGCACCAAAGAGCTCACCATCTCAACAGACAAGACAAAGAGAGGGTGGGAGAGGAAGGGGAGGCGAGGAGGACAGTGTCTAAAAGGTCATGCCACAGAACTAAGCATCGAGCCCAGGTCTCATGAGTTCCAGCTATGTCCTCTTGACTGGGCTGCATGGTCTCTCAGTTTAATGTGTAATACTTCCTAGCCGAGAGTCAGTAAGTTAGTTAGCGCAGGGGGACAGGAGTCCTGTTCTGTTCCTGGCTTTATGTAACTCTGCATAAGTCACTTGACAGGTACCCCAGTTTCCCCATCTGAAAAATGCTGATGATTACTCCTGCCCTGAGCAGACAGAAGCTTAACTGATGTATGTAAAGAGTGCTCTGACATACTTAGACTTAAATGGTAACATGAACAAAGCATTATTATACCTATTGATCTAAAGATATTATTGGCCTGGATAAAGACCTCTTCCCCTAGCTAAAAGTCTGACCAGATCCCATCCAGAGCTATCCTCTGATGGCAGGAGAGCCCAGTGGGTCTCTCCACCCTGCCATCGTATGATTGCACCAAGGGCAGGCAGCCCATTCCAAGCGCAGGCTGGAGTCTACGCCGCAGCATCTTCACAGCTGTTTTTAGACATGCTAGCTAGATTAGAGTCACACCTTGGATTGCAGCGTAGACACATGCAGAGTCATAGGGTGTCATTTAGAACACGGACTCAGAGGGAGGAAGGAGAGGCGGTGGAAGAGGAAGATGACACTGCCAAGGGAAACCAAAGTGCAGTTGAAAGTGAAGGGTTGGAGCAGGTGGGCAGTGATGGACAGCGTCTGTGACAGAGAGCAAAAGAGAAAGCAATGGGCAAAGGCAACCAGATAGGTGCCTTTAATCTTTCACATGAACTGAGTTTCTGGCTGTGGATTTGGATGTGGCTGGCACCTGTGCAGCCAAGCCAGCAGATGGAAAAAAAGGACGATGGGAGATCATTGACTTTGCAAGTGGATAACATTTGAGGGAGGGAGCAGATGGGGGAGCCAGGAAATCAGCGACATCTGCTCTCAACTTCAATCTTCACACTGATCCCTGCTCGAATCTGACAATCCTCTCCTCTTAATCCCTAAATCCCACCAATCTGCTGTAGTCAGGCACTCTAAAACTTCATATCCATATAATCTGCCTACCCGCCAAAGCTTCCCCCTAGCCTCGGCTAATGGGCCGTCTCACTCCAGGCAGGACAGAGACTAGCAGATGCCCAGCACGATACAGCCCGAATGAGAGACTGCGGCCTTGCACACCAATGCAGATGCCTTTCCTTACCCATCTGATACAGACACACGTGCGCGTTAATCACACAAGCATCAAACCCTGCAAGAAAGGACCAGTAGGGAGGAACTTTCAATTACTTGCCTGAATTATGATCTGTTTAACTGGGTTGCAGGGTGGTAGCTAATACGTTTGTGAGCCGGGCCTTCCGAAGGAGCGTCCATAGCCCCCAGCAAGGATGTTTACTGCTGCAAAGCAGGCACATGGGCGGAAGAAGGGGAAAGAAGTCTTTATGTAATAAAGACTTGGCTGAGAGCATGGTAGCCTAGTAGACAGAGCACTGGACTAGGGCTCAGGAGAGCTGGGTTCTACTCCCAGCTCTGCTGCTGGATTTCTGGGTGATTGGGGGTCAAATCACTTCATCTCCCTGCACTTGAGTTTCCTTATCCCTAAAATAATAGCGAGTGATGCTGAGACCTGTGGCTGGAAAGCTATATCTAGATGAAAGGCCTTGCCAAATTCACAGTCCATTTTGGTCAATTTCACAGTCATAGGATTTTTAAAGTCATAAATGTCATGATTTCAGATTTTTAAATCTGACATTTCACAGTGTTGTAACTGTAGGGGTCCTGACCTAAAAAAGGAATGGGGGCGTCGCAAGGTTATTGTAGGGGGGTTGTGGTGCTGCTGTCAGAGCTGGGTATCTGGAAAGCGGCGGCTGCTGGCCGGGATCCCAGCTCTGAAGACAGAGCTGCCGCCAGCAGCAGCAGCGCAGGAGTAAGGATGGCCTGGTATGGTATCACCACCCTTACTTCTACGCTGCTGCCTGCAGAGCTGGGCCCTCAGTCAGCTGCCGCTGCTCTCCAGCTGCCAGCTCTGAAGGCAGTGCAGAAGTAAGGGTGGCAATACCGTGACCCCCCTGAAATAACCTTGTGACTCCCCTGCAACTCCCTTTTGGGTCAGGACCCCCAATTTGAGAAACGCTGGTCTCCCCCCGTGAAAGCTCTATAGAATAGGGTAAAAGCACACAAGAGACCAGATTTCACCGGGTGGGGGTGGGGATGGGGGCGGGGGCAGATTTCACAGTCCGTGACATGTTTTTCGTGGCCATGAATTTGGAAGGGCCCTATCTATATGATAGCTAGGTGCTCCCATCAAAGCAATGGTTCTCAGATCGTGGCCTGTAGAGCGCTGGCTTCTGGACCATGGAGTACTGACTGCTCACATTGTGCTGTCTCCTCGCCTTGTTTCAAGCAGCTATGTTGCACTGTAAGAAGCTAGCTATGCTTGGGGTACTTTGTTGGTGCTACTTCACCATAGAGGTCATGGCTGAGATTGCCCTGTTGGTGCTATGGTGCAGTAAGGGGAAGGGGCAGGAGGCTGTGTGATGGGTAATGGAAAGAAGAGGTGGCATCCAAGGGCAAGAAGAGTCAATGATTTTTCTGTGGACTAGTTCCTGATCTATATGTATTCTGTATTAAAAATGTGCATGTATATTGTGTGTTTATATATGATTTGTATGCCCACATGTCTGTATAGCCCTGCCAGCTGACCATAGGTACACCGAAGTCAGCCTTTGGCCAATGCTTACTGCACAGCACTTGCTTATTTCACCGTTATTATGTCATCCATACTCGTCCCTCCCAGTTTTGTTTGTCTGGCCCTCCTGTTGTATCTTGTAACTAGTATCTGTTTTCATTGTGGTAGCACTAGAGTCCTAAGCCCCCCTACTGTAGGTTCTGCAGAAACGTGTCATAGAGTTGCTACCTGTGCCCAAGAGCTCATGCTGTGAACATGTGCTCTGATGTGTGATGGCAGACTCTTTGGAACTTAAATATCTGTACAGGACCAAGTGCAGTGAGGCCCTGATCTGGACCTCTGATCCTTGATTGGGTCCTCTTGGTGCTCCTGTAATATGTGTGTGTCTGTGTGTGTGAGTGAATGGGCAAAAAGTTTTAGCGTGCCCATGGCCTAGAGCCTCAAAGGTGTTTAGATGCTAAAGTGACTTAGCATCCTCAGTCCCATTGAAAGTCCAGCATTTTTTGCTCTCAGAAATTCAGGACGCTCACTGGCTTTGTGGACTTAGGTAGTTGGTTATTGGTTTGTGCCAGGTGGCCTTGGCAGAAGCCCATTTAACACACTAGAGCCTGGCCCAGACAGCTTCTGGAAAATGACTGGATTTTTTTCCCCTTCCTGTAAAGAAGGCAAGAGATGTTTGCGAGAGAAAGAGCTCAATTAACAGTCTTTCTGTTGGATCCTGTCCCTTTGTAAAGGGTGCTAGAATTCCACACATCAGCCATTTAGCACCTTGTGGATACCTGAGGCACTGCATCACCAGTCTGACTGTTATTTGGTAGCATAAACTGTCCAAGCATGTTGTATGTTTTCCGAGGGAATTTTTTCCCCAGGGCTGAATGACCTAAAATTAGCTTTGCACTGCTAGGTACCAGAACCAGTGATAGGCGAATCTTGGTAGGTTCAGTTTCTCCATTCAGATATTTCCCCTAGATCTGAATAACTTCTGGGGTGGATAGGAATATGTCACTAGCCGTCTCTAGGAATGAGAGTGACTGATTTCCCACATGGTTGAAATATTGTCCGAGGACATTTCCCTGGTGTTTGAGGTGGGCTGTGGTCCTGTATTAGACAAGAAACTCACTGAGGCACCATGGCTTCCTTCCTTGTAGGGTCCGATCCAAAGCCAATTGACTTAGTTGGGCTTTGTATCAGGACCGCACATCGCAACATGCGGAGCATTCTGAATTGGTCCTTTAGACCAACCCATCAGATGGAGCAGGAAAATGCTCTTGGCTCTATGTATCATTCACTAGGAGAGGGATCCACCTTCTATTTGAGAACAAGGCCAACAGGAATGCTTGTCAGACTTATTACAGTGGGTGGCATATTGCAGTGAGAACAGCTGGGGAAAACACAGTCCTGGAGCTGACAGTCACTAACTCAGGGCAGCCTGTGGCACAGGTGTTCTGCAGCTCTCCTGCCTGCCTTCCCTGGCAGATTGACATTGAGGAACTTGTTGCTAATTACTCTAATTGTTGTTCCCCATCATAGCTCAGGCTGCCAAAATAAACCCTGAAGTGCAGATTTGTAAACTAGGCTTTTGCTTTCAGGGCCAGCCATGCCAGCTTAGCAGGAGTGATTTAAATGATTGATCCAGGTGATGAACTGGGAGGTAGCTGCATTTGGTGGTAAGTCCTTGGACCAGTGATCTAGTAATAACAAAACTTGGCGCATCTAGAAAGATGTTCATCGGAGGATCTCAAAGCACTTCCCTGGGAGGCAAGCGCAAGTCTTGCCTCCTCCCTCCCTGGAAAATGAGGCCCTGGGAGATTATTACGCACTGAGAAGTGAATGCCTCACGGACCCTGGCTTTGACTGTCCAGCTATGTTCTCTGACAGCCTTTCCTTCCTGCTCAGTGTGGCATGACAGTGGTGGTGACAGTCCATCCCACCTGGCTCATGGCCACCAGGAACCAAGAGGAACTGAAAATAACCATCCTGACACCATGGTATTAATACATAAGGTGATATGGAAGCTGCCATAGGTTGTCATATATCACGTGACTCCCAGGTTTCAGAGTAGCAACCCTGTTAGTCTGTATCTGCAAAAAGAACAGGAGTACTTGTGGTACCTTAGAGACTAACAAATTTAGTAGAGCATAAGCTTTTGTGGGCTACAGCCCACTTCATCGGATGCACAGAATGGAACATATAGTGAGAGAGAGAGAGAGATAAATAGATAATGACAAGATGGCCGATGTTAGTCTGGTGGGTCCTGCGCTTTTCTTGGCGAGGAGCTAAGATGCCACCCCTTGCCCATGTTCTTGGGGCATCTATGGCCCCGCTAGTGGCCCAGGAAGATGGTAAAGGAGGGAAGCGGGGGAGGGTCTGGGTTTGCTCCTCACTCTGAGCCCCAGCCCCTCTCAACTCCCGTGGGTTCTTACCCTCTTCCCCCTTGGATGGGGTACCTGCAGTCCTTAGATGCTGGGGAAGGGAGTCTCCCTCCCCTACTGGGCAGGGTCCCCCTTACTTCAGTTCTATGATTTTCCAAGTCTCACAGCACACCTCCAAGCTCCAGAGTGATTGAAGGCAGATATATTAGCCCCAAGTTAAGTAGGTCCCTTTTCCCTCGGTAAGGTAACAGGGAAGGTTCCAGAACAATCAGGAACTTTCTGGAAACAATTAAGGCAGACAGGCTGATTAGAACACCTGCAGCCAATCAAGAAGTGGCCAGAATCAATTAAGACAGGCAGGCTAATCAGGGCCCCTGGGTTTAAAAAGGAGCTCGCTTCAGTTTGTGGTATGCATGCGAGGAGCTGGGAGCAAGAGGCGCAAGAAGCTGAGAGTGAGAAGGCATACTACTGGAAGACTGAGAAGTACAAGCATTATCAGACATCAGGAGGAAGGTCCTGTGGTGAGAATAAAGAAGGTTTTGAGCGGAGGCCATGGGGAAGTAGCCCAGGGAGTTGTAACTGTCACGCAGCTGTTACAGGAGCCACTGTAGACCGCTGCAATCCACAGGGTCCTGGGCTGGAACTTGGAGTAGAGGGCGAGCCTGGGTTCCCCCCATTCCTCCATCCCCTCAACTCCCTACTTGATACTGGAGGAGTTGAAGTGGACTGTGGGTTCCACCAGAGGGGAAGGTCTCTGGCCTGTTCCCCGATCCACTAGGTGGATCAGCAGAGACTGTGGGGATTGTTCTTCTTCTTTTTCCCATGCTGGCCAGCGATGAGGCTAACTGAGTGAACGGCAGATTTGAGCCACGAAAATGGCCAAACTGAGGGCTGCCGTGAACCTCTGAAGTGAGGAAATCCACCAATAAGCGCAGGACCCACCAAGGTAGAGGAGGAACTTTGTCACACTACATTACTGTAATATCTGAACCCCCTCAAAATCTGTAATGGGGCCATGTAAGTACATTAGCTGTTACCTTCATCAACCTTCACTCCTGTCAAAGGTGGTACTATGATAACCCTCTGGGTGGGTCATCGCCAGGGGCTGAACCCAGGGCCCCTTGTTCTAGCCCACTGCCCTCTACCACTTCAGCTACAGGGCTCTCAGCCTAGTAGGTGGAGTGGAAACAGGTGGCTGTCCTCTGTCGATTGGCTGCAGAATGGTACATAGTCACATTTGGGCAGCTTTTACATTGCATGGAGATATATGTTGGAAACGGCCTGCTCCAAAATCCTGCACTAGAACGCCTTAGGGTATGTCTACATTGCAGTTAGTTACATGCAGCTGACTCGGGCTCGCGGGGCTCAGGCTAAGGGGGGCTATTTAATTGCAGTGTAGATATTTGGGCTCAGGCTGGAGCCCAGGCTCTAGGATCCTGTGAGGTGGGAGGGGTGGCACAGGCCAGCTGTGGGTTTTTAATTGCAGTGTAGACATACCCTTGGGTGCCATGGGCTGAGCTGTGGGGCTCAGGGTGACCTTGGCTGGGTTAAATTGGGTGGATTTGGTAGGTGCTGGTTCTAAACAAGATGGTTTCAGCAATCTTTCTCGTTCTTTTATTTTTAATTCATTCTAGTCAGTCCCTCCTTCCCCTTCCCCCCCACTGCCCCCCAACAGCCCAAATTACAGAGATCCCTACAGCTTTAACATAGATGAATTTGTTTAAATCTTCTTTTTTGTTTCGGTAACCTTAGACTGTTTTAAACAGGCACCCAGCGAGGTGGGACTCATTACTTATTAACTTAAAAAGTGGTAGATTTCAAAGCTGTCATAACACCAAAGTCATGTTCACTTTAGTTATTCTGCATAATTAATTATAAAGTGATAATTTGTACATTATGATATTTTCATTCCAACATGAAAGTGAGAGACTCTGAGTCGTAACAGCCTCAGGCAAGAGAGGGATGGAAAAGGCTTGCAGTAGGCCTGTCTGTCGGGCAGAATCTAAGTCCAGCCTCAACCGAATTTACAGGCCGGATGCTATGCGTGTGCAGCTGGAGGGCAAAGCCCAGTTTGCAGTCTCTCCTGACACACTCCCTCGGGGTACCCTGAATCAGCAGCGTATGTGGCTCCTATTGAGACCAGTGCAGGCAGCATCTCCGCAAGGTGCGATAAAGGGAAGCCTCTGTCTGGCTAAGCTGTCCAGCTTCAGTAGCTGGAGAGGGTACCTCTGCCAGGCTGGAGAAATGAAACCAAAAGGAGGGGCTATTGTAAGAAATCTATACCCAGGAGCTCCTTCAGTCCAAAGAGCTGATCCTCTGAAGTCGCTTGCATAAACTCTGAGCTTTGCTGATCAGGTGCCACTATAGGGGTCTGCACATACCCCTGACTCAACTCCCACACTACTGTCCCAGCCTGCACTGAGTCCAGTTCCTATCCCAGGACAGAGTTCTCTGGCCTTTTTCCAGGGCTTGGGTAGGGATGTGGAGGGGATGCTGCTGCTTGCATTGAGACAACACGGTCGGTAGCCAGACAGCAGTGATGTGGCATTTGGGACTATAACTCAGCATTTTTTGGCTCAGAAACACTGGCTTCTACCAGATAAGGCAAAGAAGAATCTCCAACTGTTACCAGCAGCATCATAGTGTTTGCTAGTCCTTTAGCTTCCAGAGACAGTATGGTCTAGTGGCTAGAGCACTGGACTGGAAGACAGAAGTTTTGATTCCCATCTCTGGTGTTGCATGACCTTGAGCAAGTCATTTCCCCTCTCTGTGCCTCAATTCCCCCATCTGTACAATGGGGATAATGATATTGACCTGCCTGGTAGGGCACTTTGAGATCTACTGATGAAAAACGCTAATTGAGAGCTAGGCTTTATTTATTTTTATTATTGGCTTGCTTGCGGTTGACAATTGCTAACCCCAGAGCAGTTCTGATTCCATCCAGAAGACAGCAATGGTGCATACACCCATACATATTACTGATGTCAGGCAAAATTGCCTGTGGTCCCCCACCAAGTGACCAAGGTGCACACAGCCCAGGCTAAACCTGAATCTCTTCCTGAAATGCCCAGAAGGTGGAAAGAGTGTGAAACTCTTCTCTCCCCATCTTCTGTGAATCGACCCCCTGGTGCCCTATGCTCAGTGACTGGCCCTGGTTAGTTATCATGATAGAACAGCATGTGCAATTATAACTAACAGCCTGTGGCAGTTGTTATCACTGGGATCTGTTATTGCACAAGTCCCCACGGACTCTTCCTCATGCCGCAGTGACAAGTGGAGCGAAAGGAGAGGGTGATAATTAGGATGCGAATGGGGGCGGGGGCGGAGTGGATGCTTTACATATCCTTTTTAAACAGGGATGGTGAAAAATAGATGAGCGGTGCGGAAGGGAACCCTGGATCCGAGCAATTTGGCAGGGAATAGAAACTGAAATTTTATCAGCTTTTAGTTTATTGTTCCAAGTCTTTTTCTGTTATAAACAAATTAATAAAGTGGCCATTTCTTTCTCTCCTCTGTCTGTCTGCAGTACCTATCTGGCCCCAATGACTGTAATATCTGAGCATCTTCCAGTCTGTAATGTATTTGTCTTCAGCACTGTCCTGCCACACAAGGCTGTTGCATTAGACCCACTGTACAGGTGTGGAGCTAAGACACAGAACGGCTATGTGTCTCTCACAAGGTCACACAGGAAGTTTGTGGCAGAGCATGGCCTTGAGCCCAGGTCTCCCAAGTACTAGGGTGCTGCACTAACCACTGAACCATTTTGCAGGAGGCTTTTGTGTGCAGGGTGCTAAGGACTACCTGGGACTGAGGTATTAGAGGATGGACTTAGACCAGTGGTTCCTAAATGGTGGCAACCCACCATTTTTTCTTTTTCTGCTACCCACCATTACATAGATGCATCCTTTGCTCTGGCACCGCAACCCTAATCTGGCCTGGTATGGATGGGAGGCCTACTTTGGGGGTGAAAGCGGGGTTAGGGAGCGAGCCTCCCCATATGCCCCACAGAGGTGGCTCCTGTCCCATGAGGCTGGGCCCAGCTTCCCATTCTGGGAATTGCAACCTAGTGCATAATGTCCAACTGCCACCCAGGTTTGGCCCAGCCACCCCTCCGTCATACTGAGGGGCAGCCAGGCTGAATTGCTGGAAGTGGTACTGGGACCTAGCGTGTGGGATTGCAGTGCCTCTCAGGTTTGGCCTAGCCACTCCTCCATCATGACAGCAATGTGTGTGGGACAAACCGCAGTGATGCTGTGACCCCATGCGCCAGGTCTCAATGCCCAGAGCAGGCAGGCAGGGCTAGCTCTATGGGGAGATTGGGGAGCTGGGCTCGGTCCTTTCCTCTGCACCAGACAGGAAGAGTTTGCCTAAAACCCTCTAATCCACGTAGAAGCTTCCCTCAATCCACTGGTGGCTTGGGATCCACTCTGTGGGATGCAGTGACTAGACAAACTTCTGTCAAACATGGCAGCTCTCTGGCTATCTAGGTTTTAAAGAGGGCATCCCTCACCCTGGTATCTCTGGCGTTGTCTTGATTAGGAAAATTGGTGTAATGACATCAGTGTAGCTACAGCAGTGCAAACCTCCAAAATAGAGCCCGTTAGGAAGCAGAATTTCTGTTTGGGAAATCCTGACATTTTGAAATTTGCTTTTGTTCAGAATCAGAACAGAAAGTCAAAATGTCAAAATTCACCACAGAAATTTCTGAAAAAAATCAATTCAGAAACATTGATGTGTTTTTGTTTTGATAATGACCAAACATTATAATATAAAATGTTTTAACATTACACACAATTAACTTAATATTATCATATGCAAGCTGTAAAGAAATGTTTTAACCTTATCAAAATGAAATGGGAAAGCTAACATGAATTATTTTGACTTCTCCAGGTGGAAATTTCATTCCTGAAAAATGTTTCGATTTCACAATTTTTGCATTTTCTGATGGGAAATCTGTTGTATCAAAAACATTTCTCTGCCACCTAATGTAGGCCCATTGCATTAGTGCACCAGTGCTGCCTAATCTGGTAACATACCAAAGGGCTTGGCCCACTGTGGAAAAGCATCCAGAATAGCACAGGTTTCAGAGTAGCAGCCATGTTAGTCTGTATCCGCAAAAAGAACAGGAGTACTTGTGGCACCTTAGAGACTAAAAACAGATTGACAGAGCCAGAAGAGTACCCAGAAGTCACCTACTACAGGACAGGCTCAACAAAGAAAATAACAGAACGCCACTAGCTGTCACTTTCAGCCCCCAACTAAAACCTCTCCAGCGCATCATCAAAGATCTACAACCTATCCTGAAAAATGATCCCTCACTCTCAGATCTTGGGAGACAGACCAGTCCTCACTTACAGATAACCCCCCCAACCTGAAGCAAATACTCTCCAGCAACCACACACCACACCAAAAAAAACACTAACCCAGGAATCTATCCTTGCAACAAAGCCCGATGCCAACTCTATCCACATATTTATTCAAGTGACACAATCATAGGACCTAATCACATTAGCCACGCCATCAGGGGCTCATTCACCTGCACATCTACCAATGTCATATATGCCATCATGTGCCAGCAATGCCCCTCTGCCATGTACATTGGCCAAACCGGACAGTCTCTATGCAAAAGAATAAATGGACACAAATCTGACATCAGGAATCATAACATTCAAAAACCGGTAGGAGAACACTTCAACCTCTCTGGTTACTCAGTAACAGACTTAAAGGTGGCAATTTTGCAACAGAAAAGCTTCAAAAACAGACTCCAACAAGAAACTGCTGACTTGAATTAATATGTAAACTAGCAAAAAGAAAAGGAGGACTTGTGGCACCTTAGAGACTAACCAATTTATTAGAGCATAAGCTTTCGTGAGCTACAGCTCACTTCCTCAGATGCATATCGTGGAAACTGCAGCAGGCTTTATATATACACAGAGAATATCATTAACTTGGGTTTGAATAGAGACTGGGAGTGGCTGGCTCATTACACATATTGAATCTATTTCCCTAAGTTAAGTATCCTCACACCTTCTTGTCAACTGTCTAAATGGGGCATCTTGATTATCACTACAAACATTTTTTTCTCCTGCTGATAATAGCTCATCTTACTTAATTAGCCTCTTACAGTTGGTATGGCTACTTCCACCTTTTCATGTTCTCTGTATGTATGTATGTATATATATGTGTATATCTATCTATATATAGATATCTTCTTACTATTTGTTCCATTCTATGCATCCGATGAAGTGAGCTGTAGCCCACGAAAGCTTATGCTCAAATAAATTTGTTAGTCTCTAAGGTACTACAAGTACTCCTGTTCTTTTTGCAGAATAGCACAGACAATGCCAATTAGCTTTAGTTAACAGACACAGTCTATTAACTGAATTTACAACAAGACAACAAATGCTAGTGTAGACAACTGGGCAAGCTGGGTTTTGCATTCATTGAGCTTCTTACCTGGGTTTGGGCAGCTCCAGATCCTTGGTCTCCATTTGGCCATTGTTTTCATTTACTTGGTTCTCCTCAGGATGGTCTTGCTTTAGCATTCTCATAGTTGCCTTTCAGATCAACATATGGACATAAATCATAGCACTGGAAGGGACCTTCTGTCCCTTGTTATCATAGGCAACCCCACTACGGAATCCCATTCATAAACTTGTCAAGCTCCATCTTAAAACTACTTAGAATAGGGCAAGAAACTTTTTGGGAGGCTGTTTCAGAACCTCACTCCACTGGTGGGTGGAAATCTTCTGATTTCCAGCCTAAATTTATTCAGGGCCAGTTCATACCCATTTGTTCTTGTGCCAGTATTGTCCTTGAGCTTCATTAGCTCTTCTCTGTTCTTAGTGCTTAGTTAGATGTAGTTAGAAAACCATCAGACCCCCCTCTCAGCCTTTGTTTTGGTAGGCAAAGCCAGCCAAATGCTTTCAGTCTCTTCCCCTCAGAGAAGGGGGGGTCAGATATTTCTGAAGGGTGTCGCTCTAGGGGATATTCCCCTCCTTTTCCCTGGTGACTCTGCTCCTTCCCCTCTGTCCAAGTCGGAACAGTTCCTCTTCTGGAGAAATGGCAATTTTGACGCATCATCCTTGCCATTTACACTGATGGCTGGAGACGCCACTGAGGCAATTTAATGCGTGGGGAATTTTAATACCAGGGTGCTTGTTCCATCTAAATGGCATAAAACCAGAGAAGGCCATATGGAGCTTTCAACAGCAGATGAATGGGCTATTTCTCTCAGGATGGAATTAAAAATCTCCATTAGGTCTTTTTAATTAGACCATGTCACTGCATCCTTCCATTCCTGTTTTCACGTGGACTCTGCCTGGAGCTGGTGGATTATTTTGTTTCTCTTTCTTTCGCTCTGTGGAAAGTAAGAGGAGATGGCTCTGCACCTCTCCTATCAAAGCCATCTGGCCCAGACCTACAAAAGGACCCCATAACTTCCTGCCTGCTAGCAATCTTGTGTGGAATTAGGCGTGTGCCCCTGCAGTTCTTGTAGAAATCGGCTCAGGCACCCGACTCCAGGAAAGAGTTCTCAGGTAGGCACCTAACTCCACGAGTATGGCTGGGCTTAGGACACGCTCCTCTCTTTGGCATCTGCTATTAGCCAGCTCCCTGCTTCACGTGCTGGCTTTCATAGATCCCGTTCTTAGCTGCCTATCTCTCCCCATGCATTGAATAGGGATTATGGAATCCACTGGGAGGTGAGGTGCCTAAAAGGTACGCATTGCAACACCCCAGTGCCTCTGTGGATTTGGGTCTCTCTGTTACAGATCTTCTCTTCCACAGGGGAAGATGTAGTTTCTTTCCCATCCCATCAGTGCCTCTTCAGGAAGGATGAGGCGGCGGGGAGGGATAGATGGTTTTGAGGGATAAGGTAGAATGCTGGTTCAAATGGGGTAACATCCTCTTGAGTTTCAAGTTCAAATGAATCCAAAATCTCAAATTAAAAGTCTCCATCCAGATACGTCTGGGGTCCCTGCCACTGTAGTAATAGGGTGCCTCTCAAGTTTACCTTCATGGCACTTCATGTGAGGTAGGACTGAAGCCTTGGCCTCCCACCACCCTTTTTTTTTTTTTTTTTTTGCTGAGCAGAAAATAAGGTTCAGGGAGACTCAAGTGACTTGCGCAGGATCACAAAGCAAATCCATGGCCAAGCTGGGGATTGAATCAAGCTCTTTTGCACTCCATCTCATACCTTAACCACAAGCCGATTCTTCCTCCCGGAGAGTCAGTTTGCCTGGAGTCATAACCATAGCTCAAGCCTCAGCTTCGTCACAAGGCGGAAGACATTTTGACCATTGATTTGGCCAAAGGTTTGAGTTGGTAACAAAACTGTACACCAGGGGAATTTCACAGGCTTTTGTACCAAAGCTCTATGCACTGCAAGAACTCTGGCCAGGGAGCAGCATCCTGACATCTGCAAAATTGTTTTGCTCTTTGTCTGCTGCAGGATCTGAAAGTGAAATTCTGCAGCTACTAGATTCAGATGCCCACAAGATAAAATGTCAAATTAAATGCAGCTGTATGCCACTGCAGATATGCTACAAGATCCAGATATACAGCCGGTGAGATTGATGGGTCGCATTGTTTTATTACACTAATAAGTATCCCAGGTCCTAAAGGGCCATCCATTAGGAGGGTATGACAACAGTAGAGGGAAGGGAAGCTGGTAATTAGTTAAAGTGATGTCAGCACATAGGGGCTGTAAAGAGGCAAAAATATAGCATCCTTAAAACTACCCTGAATCTATGGCGACCCAAGAACAAACTGGTGACTTCAGGAGCAGTGGATCTATAAGCTGTTGCCCAGAATTGCTTCTCCTGCATGGAAATAGAGCGTGGTGCCTGTATGCCAATGGCCATTTGCCATCTTGACTAATTCTCCTCTTATCATTAGCTCAGATGGACTCTCACATCTACAAGGAGAAGCTCCCAACTGAGACCTAGCTGCTGCCTATGAATCCCTGTTGGAGTTTCAGCTGTGGTAACGTTCAGGCTAGTCAGAGCTAATCTAAGAATTAAAGGTTCCTTCCAGTATGCCTTAGGGGGTCTGTTGGAAGGAGCCCAATTCCTGTGCACTCCAGGGCAGACTTGGGGCAAGTAGGTCAGAAAGCTCCAGGGAGTCACAAGAGCATGAACATTGTTTAAAATCAACCACATTTGAAATGGCCGGTGTGAACAGGTTTCAACTCTAATGACCCTTAATGAGTTTAGCATGCACTTAACATTGGGCAGGTTCTGTATGTAACTTTAAAGTGAGCTTAGTCCACTTAGCCTGCTTCTGGAGGAAATTGGCTCCATGTGCTGCTCATCCTCAGGGCTCGCTCTGTGTTCCATTTCAACTGTCAAAGCCTCTTGCAAAAAATAAAAATAAAATGGTTGCAAGGATTGTTTTATAAGGAGGAGGAAATGTACCTCTCCCCCCTAACCAAAATTGGCTGATCCATTTATGTACAGACTCTTCCCCATGGGAGGAAAAAAGGCATCTCTGAGCAAAAAACCACGTTTGGAAAATTTCAGCTCCAAATCTGAAAGCACTTAAAACAGGCTTAGACTGGAAAAAGTTATGCAGTCTTAAATGCCTCACTGTGAGGAGTAGAGATGGCCAGAAAATGAACTTTCTTCCTTTAGAAATTTAGATGAAAATGGGAAAAGTTTTAATCAAGTTTTTTTTCCACTGAAAACATTTAGTTCTAGGCAAAAAACCTAAATTACCCCAAAATCAAAATATTTCAATTCTGATATGTTTCTGAGGTGCTTCACGGGAGTTGTAGTTTGGACGCCTTGTGCTCCCATTCTCCTTTACAGGCTGGGCTCCCTAGTCAGACTACATCTTTCATGATGCACCGGTCTCTAGTCTTTGTCAGAGGAGGTGGTACATGCTGGGAGTCCATGTCTGTGGAGCATCATAGGAGATGTGGTCCAGCTATGAGTCCAGCCCATAGAGAAGAACTGGGACATGAAGCAACCACACTGAAACCAGGGTGGATAAAAAAATCAATGATATTTTTTTAAATCAGATTTTTTATTTAAATCAGATTTTTTTTATTTTTTTCCTCAAAAAGCATTTTATCTAAAAATAGATATATTATGGCTCAAAGATATCTCATCATGGAACAGGGATTATAAATTCTAATTCTATAGTATGAGACCAATGTATTCGTGTAATGCTTAAGAAAAGTTTTGTAAAAGAGTTCCAATAGTTCATGGTTTAGGGACCCAATATTATGGAGTTCCAGGGGCTTCTGTGTAGATTATTTAGGTTAATCTTTCTATCTACCCAATGGGACTCAGTGCTCAATCTAGAAGATACCATCAGAGAAGTTTAGTTTTGCAGTTCTCAAACTGTGGATTTGTCTCCAGAGATAACATGCTTGTTAACAGCAAAAATGTTTTAAAATAAATAATATATAGAGGTGAAAAATAGTTAAATAAAGCAATTTAAATGTCTGTCTGGTGATGTTCTCCTCCTAATACAGCATGGCAAGAAAATCCTCCAAATATTAATGATTAACCTGTTGAATTGGAGACAGTTCACCTCCCAATGACTTCATAAATATCTTCTTCAATTACCTTTCGTAAATTAAATAACCAAACCATCATTCATTTTCTGATATAGCTGTAAAACTAATCTGAAAAGTTTTCAAAATAAATCACTTTAAAAATGTATAGTGTGTACCTTCCACAAATGAAGCCTACATCTATCTCTGAGTTGTGAAGAATATGTATTAAGGTAATAACAACCAACAAGAATGCACTTTTGTGTAGAAATCCATGATTAAATTGAGTCTTCCTGACTAGTGATTTAAATCGTGATTTAAATCAATTTGATTTAAATCAAATCCACCCTGACTGCAACTCCCATGAGGCATTGAGGTGGCATATCCAAACCATTTCACATTTTTGACCAAAATCTTTTTGGTTTTCAAGTGATCGCTTTTTTGACACACAATTGACTTTTTTCCAGAAAACAGATACTGTTTGCAACAACAACAACAACAAAAACTTAATCAAAACCCCAATTTTCTATCAAAAACCAATTTCAATGGAAAATTTTCGATCCATCCTACTGAGGACCTGCCTTGACTCCTCAATCAGCCACCCAACCTCCAATCTGAGGCAAGCGCTAGTTGTCCCCTCTTCCCAGAGCCCTCTTCAGAGAGAGGGAGACCTTGCATACTTTAAGTGGAGAGAAATTAATAGCTGACCACAACGCCTGTGTCCTTCCAGCTAAGAAGAATAAAAACAGCTCTGCCCATAATAACTGCAGGTATTGCTTTGAGTGGCCTTCTGCTGTCAGAGTTCTGAGGATATCTCTGCTCACCAATGGACTTGGGAGCACATAGCCACTCTGCTGGTCACATTGTCCTTGTCACAGGCAAGAAGTGTTTATGGGTAGCTATCAATTAAAACTGGGTGTCGGGGCACCACGAGAGTGGGAGATGTGTCACACAGCAGGGTGTGTGCGCGCAGAAATTCCTTTGCTTCTGTGCGAGGCCTCGGCACAACTTGCTTCAAAGATGTGTGCATTCAACGATCGCTAATAAGCAGCAGGCCATGGCAGTGTCGCGTTCGCTGCTGTGCTGGCATCCCGCGTCGAGCCCAAGGAGCGGCAGCAGCAGTTGTAGCCTGGGGTGCTCTCGGTCCACATGATATACGCACGCACCGAGTGCATTTTGAAAGTCTACAGGACATTTTGCAGCAGTCAACTGAATATCACAGGCTGCTGAATATGTGATTCAGAGTCTCAGCTTCCAGATGGGTCCGGTGCTTTCACTTCAAAAGAAGAGGTGTTTTATTGAACATGATCTAGTCAGGGCTCTGTGCCTGAGCCTAGACTCTGGCAGGGAGAGGGGAAAATGACCTCAAATGGGTTTGTGCACAGTGGCTTTCTCTGGGATTAGGGATCTCCATTTACATCTCAGTAAATCAGAGTGGCACACACTGCACAACATCACACTTTCTCAGGCGACCTCATCTCAACAGCACCTGCTTATGCTGGCCCAAACTTGCTGTGCTTTGAGCCCATGACCCTGAAGCTTGGCGATGAGTTACATAGACTGATCCACCCTGGCATTATTTGGAGCACTATAATAAATGACTGTTAACATGACGTCTGGAAGCTGCTACTTGCATGTCGGGCTATTGAGAGTGATGGATTGCTTTTCATGTTTTTTACTTCGGAGGGACAAAATTATGAGATGCTGATAATGACTATCAGCTGCCCGCAGGGGCACGAAGCAACATCAGACTCTTAGGCCTTGTAGGCTTGGAACAAAATAAGACACCAAAGGGTTGCGTGGGCAGCTTAGAACGCTTTCCCCCCTTACCCCCCCCTTGCTGCTACCTATCTCTGCTGTGTGTTCCACACAGGACCATGTATAAATGAAGCCTGCCCTAAATTTCCCCGGGCATATTCAGGTGGAGTCTTCCACAGTTAACATGATTCTCTCCCTGCCCTGCTTAGTATAAAATCAGTTGAACCCAGTGATAACTTGGTGTGAAGAAAGGTCAGCATTTGGCTTTGATGTAATGCTTAAATTTGTTGCATAACCTAGGCTGAGAACTCCCCTTGCTCCCTTCCTCCCGCCAGAAACATGACTCTCCTTCCTGTGATCCCTGAAATATTTGCAAAGCAAACAGCCCAGCTTTGGATGCCCCCTTCCTGGTTTTAGGGAGCCTGCACAAAATATGCTCCCTTGTACCATGCCGGTGACCCATGCTCGATCTGTGCAGCTGAGGGTGTGTGCGTGTGTTTGTTAATATCCTCTAGTGAGCACAAAAGATCACCTAGTTTAGAAATGGACGAATCATCCCCTGAGGTGCAAAGGGGAGCCTACGTACCCCTCTTGGCCATGCTCTTGGCTCCCTTCTGTCCTCTCTATCTCTCTCCTTCCTTGCGCAACATTTTATTTTCACTGCAAGGGTCAGCTTATCAAGTGCTCAGTGCCCACAACTGGGGCCAGATTTTCAAGGGAGATCAGCACCCAGTGGGCTAAACTCTTCAGAAAATCTGGTCCAGCTAGGGCCGTATGAGGCTGCTGTGGTTCATCCTGCCAAAGACCGCAAGGAAGCAAATGATAGAACACAAGTGGGACAGCACCAAGGACCACGTTCGTGCTGCAGGAAAAGGTGGAGGCCTTCTTTCTTAAATCAGTCGGGAACTAATGCCTCCGCATGGTGTACTCTCTTTGGTACCTGACCCCTTGTCTGTGTTGAAGACTCAATGGCAGCTGAGTAAGCGTAGGGATGTTAAATCCAGATATTTGGGCCAAATTCCAGCTCCAACATGAATTCCTTCTGCATTGTAGCTGGGCAATTCCTGAGTCCTTGTTCTACACTGTTATGTCATGTTGCTGCTGTGCTGTTAAACATGTGCTGTGTTCAACCACATTTCTCTGGCAAAGCATTATTCATTCTATTCCTCATCCATCTTCTTTGTGTGTGGTGAGGGTTAACTAGCTAGCAATTGTAAAGCTTTATAACTATCATCAGCCAGGATGGCACTTACAGAAACCTGTGTGCCAGAGTTGTAACTGAAAGTCCAGCATAGTTATTTCTCAGTGGCTGTTTATGCATGTAATAAATACCTTTATTGTGGAAGGGAAGATTACTTCCTTTTTTATATATTGGATTTTTAGCAAAATATGTAAAAATGGTAAAATTAGAGAGGAAACCTCTGGGATTCTTTTTGAAGGTGATTCACAAACTACAGGCCAGACATAGAAAAGTGAAACCTTTCCCACTATGTGGTGGTAATAAATAGGAAGCAAGTGTCTAGAGATGTTCATCATGTTATTGTGCACCTTAAAATACATGTGTCTTGAAGTCTGCCAGGTGTTTTGTTCTACAAAGCATATGGTTTAGCAGATAAAATGATTTCTGACCTGGAGACCTGAACTGACAACTCTGAAGACAAACAAAAACCAGGATGGCTCCGTCTGTCAGGCCCATTTCATCTTCATGCTGCTTACTGACATTTACACGCTTGCATTGGGAGATTGACTCAGCTCTCTTGCCTCCCCCATACCACTGTGAGCCATTGCATCCAGCCTGTTGTGGTTTGATGGCTGGCTAGGGCTCTCTGTTTGTAAAGGAGGCAGTGTTTCCTAGTTGATCGAGCACTGCACTGGGACTGAGGACACCCTGTTCCCAGGTCTGCTGCTGGCCTTCTGGGTGACCTCACACAAGTTGCTTCTCTCTGTGCCTCAGTTTCCCGATCTGTGAAATGAGGATAATGCACTTTGATAAATTTTATATATGAGCTAGGTGTTAAGACTGTTAACACTTCACTACCTCCACTCCCTTCTCTCTTGTTAATAGCCATTGGCTGGGAGCTCCATCAGTGCCTGCATAAAGCATCCTCCACTCCCTCTAGAGGTCAGTATGTGGGTTCATGCTTTTCATGTGATATTAAAAAGCTTGATCTTTGTCTAAGGGGCCAAGCAAGTCATGTCTCCTAGAGGCAGTCTTCTAACCAGGGATATTTTATTTTTATGACCAGTACTAGGGCAATTAACACTGGATATCTGCACTGATTCTATGTCAAGTCATGACATTTTGTTTCCTTAAAATTTCCCACCCTGTCCAGTTTCAAACTGCAGGCCATAGTCCTAGTCACTTCTCAACCTAAACTGTTGCTCTGTGCTTTTTAAATATCTTTTAATGTGCCTCCCACCCCAGAGGTGGCTTTATTCCAGTGCTGAGTGCTGATTCCTCTTCATTGAATTTTGGGCATGGTCTCACCCTCAGCTGTGGGCCTTGGCATCACCTTAGACTCCCTGCTGAGCCTTGGCACACTCTGGAACAAGTGATGGCTCTGGGCTTTGGCTGGCTAGGAACCCAATTCTCTTTCTCTCAGGGAAGGGCCTTGCTACTGGGATCCATACTTTAGTCAGCTTCTGACCAGGTTACTACAATTCCCCCTGGCTGGTGCTGAAGGCAATTATCCCATGGAGCATGCAGGAGCCTGTTTACTGAGCAATGAAGACATCACAGCAGTGCTCCATGATCTCCAGTGGCTTCCTGCATTGAATTCCAAATCCTAGTGTTAGTCTACAAAGTTTAGAGGGTCCTGATCTAACTGCTACTGAAGTCAGTAGACTCACATTGACTTCTATGGGCATTGCACAGAGCCCTTCAATGCTTTAGGAACAGGTTATTGCGGAGACTGCTTATCCATCTGCAACCACCAAGATAGCTATGGTCCGCAGGGATTGTGCTGCTAGACAAATCCACCAATAGGCTGGTGTGACCCATCCATGCCACGCCCCTGTCCCAGCAGCTCTCCCCAGGAAGGAGGACGATGAAGGGGAAAGGCTGGGAGGTGAGGAGACAGAGATGGGGTGGGAGAAGCCCTTCCCATTTGGATAAAATTATGCTGCCTCTGTTGCAAGGCTGTCATAATCCCATTATAGAAACACGGAGCCTAAAGTAGATGGGGGAGATGCTAGAGAAACATAACTAGAGCCTTGTGACATTCTTCTTACTTTTTAATATTTTTCTTCATTTTGCAGGAATTTTGGGTTTTGTTTTATCCACGCTGCCCCACTCAGCCCCTGTGTCTCTCCCTCCTCCCCTGGCAAGCCTTGGCCCTCAGAGCCCTAGACATACCCCACCTCTACCCAAGGGCCAGCACCCCACCTTAATATCCAAGGCTCACCTTCACTCTTCTCCTGTCGGGAGCAGCCGAGGCCCCCTCACTACCCTCCCTTCCATGGGAGGCGGGAGAAACGTAGTGCTGGGGCCCTCTTGCTGGGCAAGTTCAGGGAGGCCGAGTGCCCCCACCCTCCAGCCCCCTCACTCCCATAGGCCCCTCGTCAGGCCTCGGCTTGTGTTGCATGCGTCTGTCCCGCACTCTGTGTTGCTGCCAAACTAGGGTTGCCAGACAGCAAATGTGAAAAATCAGAACAGGGGGTGGAGGGTAATAGGAGCCTATAGAAGAAAAAGACCCCAAAATGGGGACTGTCCCTATAAAATCAGGACATTTGCCAAACCCTCCTGCTGACCCCTGCCCAGCCCCACCCCACCAGTATGCCCACTCTGCTTATGCCATGTGTGCACGTGACCCACAAAGCACCTGCCATTGACTGGTGCGCTCTGCACGGCACAAGTGGTCCCGTGTGCGCCGTTGGCTACTGAATCTCCCAAGTCTGATGGGAAAATCTTTGCTTTATAATGATTTTTTTCCATTTTATTTCATGTTACTCTGCATTTCCCAGAAAGACGGGCCTCTAAATCTAAGTTCCTGTTGTTTACAGTTCATCCATAACACAAGAGAGCTCCCAGCCACGCAATGGAACATCAGCCTCCGGCCTGTTACCAAAGTTATCTCTGACTCATTACAGCTGATAGTTGTTTTCCAGCAAACCCCCTAGAATAAACCTGTTTTTCCCCTCTCCTGGGATTGCAGTCTGGTAGGGCAGTTCCAACAGTACAAGGCTTTGCATGATGAGATTTTCCTTGTCGCTTTCTGGAATAAATTCCATCTTCCTCTCCCTCCCCCCCAGATGTTCAGAACTCATTATCCTTTCAGTATCCACCAATCTCTCCGCATGTGTGGAGGGGGTGTGATGTGTTCTGTGGTAGAGCAGATGATGGTTTAAAAGGGGGGATTATTTTCCTTCCCCCACAGCAAATACATACACACACACACATTTTTATTTAAAGCTGAGACTAAACAGCCAGCAGCATCTGAGAACAGCAGCTCCGCTAAGAAGTTTTAAGCAAACGTTATGAGATATAACCTCTTATTTATGAAAGACTTTGTGACCAAAAGTCTGTTACCCTGTTATTGTCTCAGCAAAAGAACTATTTTTCCAGCCATGTTATCCCCACCAGCAATCAGTCTGATTAGACATTAGGATGGTGCAGTAAATATACGAAAACTCAATTTAACCAACTGCACAGAAGCAAATAATAACAAGTTGGGGCCTTTGGATATAAAAATGCAGACATTTACCTTGAATGTTGACTTAAACCATTTCAATTTTGTACCAAATGAGGCTTGAAATGTATCAGCCAACGAACAGTGGCCAACCGATAAAAATCGCCTTAAATATTTTATCTCTCTCCTAGTAGCATTCTGAAAAAGGTAAAGCTCTCCTCTGCTATCAGGGAGCGGCATAAATAGTGCAGTGCCCTCATAGCACTGTCAATCCCAAGATCTCAAAGTACTCTATGAACGTTCACTATGCTGAGCGCTGAGGACCTAAACTTATTTGTTCCACAAGATTAGCTTGCGCGGACAGCCATTTTACAGGCAGGTACACAGGGACATTACAATCTGCCCAAGGTAATGCGACAAGCCAGCAGAAGAGCAGCAAGCCAGCGAAAGCAAGTGGAACCCAGAAGTCCTGAGTCGAAGGCCCTACTTTAACAATTAGATAATGTTTCCTCCCATTAAATCCCACCACAATAGTGTTGACCCAGTGCTAGCAATGGGAGTTACAGTGAAAAGAAAGGAGACTGGTTCTTTTTACAAGTATTCCTGCCCTTGCTTATAAATAATTTCACATAGCACTTTGTATTCAAGGATTAGAAAATGTTTCATAACACTCTTGGATTAAGCCTCGTGGCACTGCTGTGAGGTTATGCATTAAACCCACTGTACACTTGATGAAACTCAAGCACAAAGAGGTGGGGTCATCTGTCCAGTGTCATGCAGGAAGTCTGTAGGGATTAGAATCCAGGTTTCCTGGTTTGTAGTCTCATGTGCTAATCAGAAGAGACAAAGTGGGATGGATCGAAGATTGATTTCCGTCATATAGCCATTGTGGACAGTCTACATTTGATTCTCAGAACTACAAGATGGAGGAAACTTTTCCAATTATATTATAATTTATGTAATTTTACTATTAATGATGGGGGTAAACCCATGGAAAGTTGGCTTTCTAGGGCATAGGTCTGCACATCATCATGGTAATAAGTCCCTAATTATTTTTCTGTAGCCCAAGGGCAAAATTATTCCAACAGATGCTTGTGCATGGCTCCCATAGAAGCTAATCATACATGCATTCGCGAGGAGAATTCTGGCCACACGGAAGCCGTAAGTTCAAGCAGAGCTTGTTATGAGTGGCTCTTCAGGAGAACAGCAAGTGTCCAGAAACATAACAATAACAATAATGGAGTTTTATTAAGAGATTAAATTCTTTTGTGGCGGTTGCACCATACCAGCTGTCACAAAATGCATTTATCAGTGGCCGCTTTTCTAATATTCTCCAGGGTTAGCTTGTGGAGTCGTTCTGAAAAAACCCAGGTTGACTTTGGGTAGGAAGCTAGCCCACTGAGATGAGTACAGAGAAATAGCACTTATCTGTGTCTGTGATGTAGCATTGACAGATTTAGACGAATAGCCAAGAATCCTGGTAGATAGAGGCTATGTTTGTTAATTCCCTGCCTTGTCCTTGGGGAAGGAGTTTCCCGGTGAGATTTCCAGCGCTGCTTGTTTCTGTATCTTTTTTAGATAGTTAGGCGGCTTCCATTATTACGTCATGTCTGAGCACCTCTCAATCTTCAATGTAATTATCTTCTCAATACTGCTGTGAGGTAGGGTAGTGCTTTTATACCCATTATACAGATGGGGAAACTGAGGCACAGAGCAGCTAAGCATGTCTTCTTCCCTATGCGAAAAGATGTGTTCTTATCTTATGCTAACTAACTTGAGGTAAAATCCTATTGAAGACAAGGCAGTTTGTAGTTCTTACACGTGAAAGTAGGTGAGGAAAGGACTATGCAAGAGCTTAAGATTTACCTTGACCTGCTAACTCTTGTTAAAACTACAACAGCTTTGTTTTCATGAGGGTTTCATCTTGTTAACTAAGTGGAGGTAAGAACAGACCTTGTTTCCTAGTGGTGACAAGGCCTAACTGACTCATGAAAGGTCATACAGGGAGTCTGTGGCAGAGCAGGGAATTGAACCCAGGTCCCAGGCTAGCGCCCAAATCACTGTACCTATCTTTCCTTTATAAAAACTCCAAAGGCAACCTTTGCTGTGGCATCCTGATCCTCAAGCTTCCAATCCCAGCCAGAAGAATGGACAGTCCAAAGTGTGAATAACAGTGGGGTGTGTGAAAGCTGAATGAACTTGTCAAAACCTTCAAAGCTTGTTGAGTTCTGGAGGTGGGGGGCATGTCACATCACCCAAACTTAGTTAGCTTATCGCTGTGGGTAAGTGATATTCGTGAGCTAGGTTTTCACCACTGAAGCAAGCATAGAGGCTTTTGGTGGCTTGACCAATCTCAGTCTTGCCATTTATAACTTCAAAAGACTCTGAAGTACTAAGCACCCTGTAAATCCCGTTGACAAGTCGTCTTCAGATGCAGGAGGACTCTAAAGAATCTGTCTGCCACGAATGAAGTCTGTTAAAGCTTTCTGTTTTCACTTAGACCGCAGGGGGTAATAAACGGCTGGTGCTATTCTGCTCTAGCAAGTCAACCAACCGTTGAGCAAAGAGGTGGGATGTAGCAATGGAGAAGGGGTGGGGGAAGAGCCAAACAAAGCTGAGAAATCTTCAGCTCTCTTTGCTTTGCTGAGCTTCCTAATTCATTAGCAGCCCCGGTTATTCAATTCCTCTGCTTTAATCTCTAATTAAACACAGCCACAGACACTGTATCTGTGCCGAGATGAATGTAAGTGGCCTCTTCTTAATAAATGTGTAACTATGATCCCCACATTGTTAACCGAAAAAATGTGGAGTCTAAAATTCTTAGGGAATGGTAATTGCAAAAGGGACTTTGTTTTCCCTTTAAATGCCTAGTAGATGACTGTAAGGCTTCCAGATTTTTTTATAATAATTCCTTAAATCAAAAGCATATTTATAGAAGGGGACTGGGGGGCTCTATGGGACACTTTAGTCTGCTTGGGGATAATTACTCTGGCTAGAGAATGGAGCTCTGTGGAACTTTCATTACCAAACATGAAACCACGTGCCAGGCTTTCATTCCCAATTCACAGCATAGCCCGACTTCCTCCACAGGATTTGCTACTGTGCATGGAAATTTTCTGAGCAAGGCAAGTTCCGGTTTGAAATCAAACTGAATCAATTTGTAGTGTTCCCCTAGAGACCACATGATACGCAAATATTTTGGTGGAGTTTGTTTCATTTTTTGGTCTCATTCAAATCGGACTAGATCTTGTCTGTGGTCTTGTCGTAACTAAAACAGTTGTAAATGCTAAAACCCTGTGTTAATTGACAATCAATTAACAAGGGTAATAATAAAACCAAAATCTCTAATCAAGATGAGACTTCACAGCCTGATGGCTCACTGTTTTGCATTCCTGTGGAAATAGTCCTGAGGTAGGGTTTATTTTACTTACCTTGCATTGGGAACTTGTCACAAGGGCAGAATCAGATTGAAGTCCCTGCTGTGATTTGGGTCCCAGAAAGGTACCCTAACCACTGGGCTTTTGGTCTGTTCTAGGGTCTCTCTTTTTGTTTCTGCTTTTGACCAGAAGTTACATCCCAAGAAGCCTTCCCAATGAATTTTTTGTTGGGACATTTCCACAAAAAGTCCTAGTTGTGACAAACTGGCATTTTCCAATGAAAAAGGTTTCACTGAAAATTTCCCAACCACTTTACTCTTTGTCTTAAGTGTTTGCACTTGTGAGCATGATTAATATATATGGGGGGAAATAAGTGATACATGCATGTGCATTGGTCATTATGCACAAGTTAAAGTTGCATACATACAAAGCAATGAGTGCATGGAAACACCCCAACTGTGTGCACTGGTGTTGCACACCCTAATAACTCAAGTTTGCACGGAAGAGTTTTGCACATTTGGACCCTCGTGTTTAGTAATGATCACCCAGAACTGGAAGTCCCGGCTCTGAATACTGCCCCCAGAATCTGGATGTCAAACTAAATCAGAATTTCTAAATTAGAGGCTATGTCTATAATAGGCTAATCTAGAACTCCAAATCCCAGCCCCTGTGAAATTTGAGAGGGCAAGAGGTTTGAAGGCTGGACCTGATGCTTGGTTTAAAATCCACATCCCAGGCTTGCATCTAGTTTGCAGTAAAGACGAGAGAGCTTTTTTAAAAAGTGGCGTTGCCCCTTCACCACAAGTCCCAAACCCTTTGCTCTATAGTTCTGCCTTCTAGTAGCTCTGAAATAATTACCCACCCATTTCCCCGCCCCGCCATTAATTTTCAGTGGCATGCTCCAGCCTGGAGCAGAAGAAGTGGTGACAAATTCCCCAGAGCAAGGCTCTGTTCTCCTCTCCTACCCCATCCTCACCTTGTGTTTAGTTGTGGGGTGGCGGGGGGTGTTGCATTTTCAGGATTAGTGGGTGGACTTTTAATAGTCCTGGTCTAGACTCAGAGGCAGGGGTTCCATTCTGGAAGACAGAGGGGATCTTTCTTCCCTCTCCATTCCCCAAGGACTCTGATTTGACTGCTACCCTGATGATACAGCAGATTGATGGGCTACCCCAATAGCTAGGGCCTTTTCCATAAATTCCCCGTGCTCTTAGATGCTAACACAATGCACAGCTCTGCTCAGAAGATTCACTGAGCCCTGTGCGTGGCATTTAGATCCTCAGCCGTGCTAATGCAGACTGCATCTGATACTGCTCTATCACCATTTGTCCCGCTAGCATCCCCAGGTGTTCTCTGCACATCCTGCGTTGACAGGAGGACTGTTCCTGAACTGGCTTGACAGCTCAAGGCTCTAGGTATCTTGGATTCAGTTCAGGTCTTCGAGAGAGCTGGATAAGCTAACAAGCCATATACTTCTATGTTCCAGCATAGATAGTGCATGGGAAGGGAAGCAGGTATATAGCCCACAGCAGGGCATATGTATGCAGTACTGCCTAGCCCCTAGCAGCCATTCCTCTTGTCGACAAGTGAATGAAAAAAGGTTTTTTTGAAACAGACAAACGAGCTGTGGCGGCTTTCAAAAGCAGCCCCCCTTCGCCATCAGTGCAGGCAAGACATCCCTTTTTTTCAAGGGAATGTGAAGATCACTCCGTTGTCAGCTTTCCTCTTGCAATAAAAGAAAAAAGGGGAATTTGAAAAGAATATTAAATTGCATTTGGGAAGCATGTGCAGAATGTGTGAGGACAAAACTTTCTTCCCAGCACACGTGGGTGCCTTGTGCCCCATATTCTGCTCCTTGAGGCACATCCTTTGCATTGTTTCTCTCCCTTCTCCTTCCTCTTTTCTTTCTTTCTTTCTTTTTTCTTTTTTCTTTCTCCCATGACTCTCTAGAATAATTAGTTACTTGCATCTATGGTTGGGATTTTGCTCCTCCCTGCAACCAAAGTATCCTTTAAATAAGTGTCATGCGTTCCGTCTGCCAAAGCACTCTGCAGTGGCTCCATCCCCCTGAAGATACACAATCAATACTTCACCTGAACCCATTGATACACTTGCCCATCACTTAAATATCATTACAGGAAAGATTTCAGCAAGATCAGAGCACATTATGCTTTAAAGTTTGACTTTAAAAGACTGCCTGGGCTTTGCTGAAAGGCATTAGTAATGGGATTCTCTATCTCTGAGCTTAATTTATTCTGAAGAGAATAGGGCCATTATCTTAAATCTTCTTCCCCCTCTCCCCCCCAAACGAGGGGGGAAGGAAAAACAAAACAGGCCTCAGAAGTCCAGCACTTAAAAAGAAATAATCATTTAATTACTTTTTTTAACCCTTTGGAGAAGGGAGGGGTAGTTTGGAGCTGAAAGCTGGCTTTGTATTCATGTCCCCTGCTAATATGTTTCAGAGTAACAGCCGTGTTAGTCTGTATTCGCAAAAAGAAAAGGAGTACTTGTGGCACCTTAGAGACTAACCAATTTATTTGAGCATAAGCTTTCGTGAAAGCTCATGCTCAAATAAATTGGTTAGTCTCTAAGGTGCCACAAGTACTCCTTTTCTTTTTGCTAATATGTTGGCAACGCTGCTATTGGTGGCGTGTGCCATTCCTCCTTCCTCCCCCCCACCCCCCCCGCCCTTCATCTCCCCATTCACCCACTGGAATGGGTTACCTAGGGAGGTGGTGGAATCTCCTTCCTTAGAGGTTTTTAAGGCCCGGCTTGACAAAGCCCTGGCTGGGATGATTTAATTAGGGTTGGTCCTGCTTTGAGCAGGGGATTGGACTAGATGATCTCCTGAGGTCTCTTCCAACCCTAATATTCTATGATCTCCACGAATGACTCCTCGCAGTAACGAGAGTCGCTAAGGTGTGCTGAATTGGGTGGGGAGGAATAGCTCAGTGGTTTGAGCATTGGCCTGCTAAACCCAGGGTTGTGAGTTCAATCCTTGAGGGGGCCATTTAGGGATCTGGGGCAAAAATTGGGGATTGGTCCTGCTTTGAGCAGGGGGTTGGACTAGATGACCTCCTGAGGTCCCTTCCAACCCTGAGATTCTAGGATTCTAATTGTTGGGCTGTGTGCAGGCCAGCTCACTGCTGCCTGCCTAACTACACACACACACCCATGGCAACTGTGACAGAGGTGGGGACCTGCTAAAATACAGACTTCAGACTCTGCTCTGTGCTGGGAGCCCACCTCCCGGCCACAGCATGCCTCCTACAAAAGGTCTTGCGAGGGGGGGGGCAGCACAGGGCTGTTGCCTGTTACCCTATGCAGTGCCTGCTTTAGGGGGATTATGCCCTGGCTCTGAATGGCACTGTTAATGGTGCCTATGCGGTGCAGAGTTGAGTGCAGGGACCAGAGCTCTGGAGTCAGGACCTGCCTTCATGTGTTTCCTTCCAGCTTATTTTGATATGAAACTATTAATTTCCTACAGGCCTCTTGCCACTAGTGGATGGCAACACTACACATGCACCCAAATTGGGTCAGACCATATGATCCATTGTGGCCTTAAACACTGTGCATAAGAACCAGAGCATTCCATTTGAGCTGGTATACCTTGTTTCCTAGAGAGGCTGTGTCAACAGCAGCCATTCCTGAGGCCCACTGCTCCAAATCTCAGTTATGATGAGATAACTGATTCTGTGGATGAAGGGAAAGCAGTGAACATGTTATTCCTCGACTTTAGCAAAGCTTTTGACACGGTCTCCCACAGTATTCTTGTCAGCAAGTTAAAGAAGCATGGGCTGGATGGATGCACTACAAGGTGGGTAGAAAGTTGGCTAGATTGTTGGGCTCAATGGGTAGCGATCAATGAATCCATGTCTAGTTGGCAGCCGGTATTTAGCGGAGTGCCCCAAGGGTCGGTCCTGGGGCTGGTTTTGTTCAAAATCTTCATTAATGATCTGGAGGATGGTGTGGATTGCACCCTCAGCAAGTTTGCGGATGACACTAAACTGGGAGGAGTGGTAGATACGCTGGAGGGTAGGGACAGGATACAGAGGGACCTAGACAAATTGGAGGATTGGGCCAAAAGAAATCTGATGAGGTTCAACAAGGACAAGTGCAGAGTCCTGCACTTAGGACGGAAGACTCCAATGCACTAGGGACCAAATGGCTAGGCAGCAGGTCTGCAGAGAAGGACCTAGGGGTGACAGTGGACTAGAAGCTGGGTATGAGTCAACAGTGTGCCCTTGTTGCCAAGAAGGCCAATTGCATTTTGGGGTGTATAAGTAGGGGCATTGCCAGCAGATCGAGGGACGTAATCGTTCCCCTCTATTCGACATTGGTGAGGCCTGATCTGGAGTACTGTGTCCAGTTTTGGGCCCCACACTACAAGAAGGATGTGGATAAATTGGAGAGAGTCCAGCGAAGGACAACAAAAATGATTAGGGGACTGGAACACATGAGTTATGAGGAGAGGCTGAGGGAACTGGGATTGTTTAGTCTACAGAAGAGAAGAATGAGGGGGGATTTGATAACTGCTTTTAACTACCTGAAAGGTGGATCCAAAGAGGATGGATCTAGACTATTCTCAGTGATAGCAGATGACAGGACAAGGAGTAATGGTTTCAAGTTGCAGTGGGGGAGGTTTAGATTGGATATTAGGAAAAACTTTTCCACTAAGAGGGTGGTGAAACACTGGAATGCGTTACCTAGGGAGGTGGTGGAATCCCCTTCCTTAGAAGTTTTTAAGGTCAGTCTTGATAAAGCCCTGGCTGGGATGGTTTAGTTGGGATTGGTCCTGCTCTGGGCAGGGGGTTGGACTAGATGGCCTCCAGAGGTCCCTTGCAACTCTGTTATTCTATGATTCTATGAAATCTGCAGTGTTCTGGGATTAAATTTTGTCCCGGCTACCCACAAATTGATATTCTTTGGGGTTGTGGGTTCACACAACATTCACCTCACAGTGTGTTAGGATTGCAAGAAACATGGGAGTCTGCAATATATTTTCTAAAAATACATGGCTCTTGTGCCCTGCCCACTGCAGTCTGCCTCAGCCCTGCTGGCAGAATTACTGTACTGCTACTCCCTAGCAACTGGATGCCTGGCTGCTTAACTTTCTGGTGCGCTCAGACTGTACGGGCTGGCTGGACCTCTGAGCATTACAATACTGGGTGATTGTCAGTGAAGTGCTGATTTTTGTTCCCACCCAAAACTTCAGTTGGGCTGATAGAAGCCCCTCTTTAAGGGACTCAATCAGGGTCACGCACTGAGTCCATGGCATTTCTTCAGTTAGAATCTGGTTTCCATGCACCCTTCCAGTCCTTTGACTCCTGGGCCCTGTGACTTCCCCTGCTGGCCAATAGCATTATGAGTACAATGCATGACTGGTAGTCAATAATTTCCAAGGGCTTTGATGATGTCACTCTGGCTACTCCTACTAAATTCCTCATATGTACATAAAAATGAGGTTTCCTATCTAGATATCCTGCTATGCAGTGGTAGCTGCAGGCTAAGATGTTTGACGGGGCACCATCATCTTTCCTATATGCCCAGGGGTTGTTTAATGCTTCCCTCAATTAGGGGTGATCCTGCTCCATTGAATTCGGGGGAAGTTTGCCACTGGCTTTCAACAGGACTTCCTGTTAGACAGCTCAATATACAATGCAGTCCATCCTTGGATGAATCCTGCTTTGCAGAGCTCCCTAGTGGTTTAAGCCTAAAATCAGGATTAAGGTAAACTTTTTTTTAATTACGTTGACACTTTACATGCCTATGGAAGGGGCTCAGATGCTACAGCACTGGGTGGCCGTATAAAATCTTAAGATATAAGTCCCCACCCCCAGAGCCTCTGAGTTCCTCACAAACATTAATGGATTTAACAAGAAATTGATGAGAAACTGAGGCACAGAGACTATATGGCTTGCCCAAGATAACACTGGGAGGCGACAGTAGATTAACTGAACCAAAATCTCCTGCATTTTAATCTAGGGTCCTCCCATTTTATTTGAATTGCATTTCCCCTTGTGAGTTGGGGCAGTCTCCCCCCATGCCCTGTAGCAGAGCTGTCAGAGCCAGAACTATCATCTGAGCACAGGATCAATTTTCAGCAGAGGTCCAATAAGTGTCTCTTGATGGGGATTAAATGGGTTTTTGCTGGCGCGTGTTGTGCTGCAGCTGGAACTTGCAGTGGCTCCAAAGAACACCGAGATCTGCACAAATTATCCACTTTCCGAAAAGAACATATACGGCAAATGTCTTTTGATGTGGCTTTGAGCAATGCAGGAGCATGGTGTGAGACACACAGGCTGCCTTTTGGCCCCATTTCTATTGTTTATAAGTAGGAAGGTTCCATGATTACCACCCCATCATTCCTTAAATGAGTCTGATTTAATTACAGTCAGAGCTGTGCTAATCAATCCAAATTGACCTAACAAGAAAACCAGGGTAAACCCGAGACTTGCAGGTGAGAAAGGGGTGCTTGCAACGTCCTCCTGGTTATGAAAACTGCATGCACTCGAAAACCTCCCTTCTAGTGAATACTGAGATCCACTCTGATGGCAGGGTTTATTGGTACCTAGGCCTGGCCCTGCACATAACTGATTCTAGTGACCTAGCGGACCATAGACTTAATGATCCTATTAAGGTCCTATTCTCCCCTTTAGAACCCCAGGGTCCTGGTAGCTTCCACTGAAGTGGGTAGCCAATGTTTACATCCTGCAGGGGTAGGGCAATCATTCTCCATGAATGTCCAATGCACATGAAAGCAAGGAGGCTTGTTATGGAATGGAGCTGGGCATGATGCTGATGCTGGTGCTGGTGCTGAGCAAGTTGCCACTGCTGCTCTCTCAAATGCTCCTGCCATGCCAGTGCTGGGACTCCCCAGAGAGGGTGACCAGATGTTCTGATTTTATAGGGACAGTCCCAATAGTCAGGGCTTTGTCTTATATAGGTGCCTATTACTCCCCCACCCCCTTCCCGATTTTTCACACTTGCCATCTGGTTACCCTTTCCCCAGAGCCAGCCACTCATTCCCAGTTCTTCAGGAGCTTTCTGACAGTGGGGAACAGCATCCACTTGGAACAGGGCTAAGTGTCTGCTCTCGTTACCTATGTCTCTCAACTATAGTTCTGGATTGATCTTCTCAGGGGACTTGAATGATCCTTTTCACTGGTTTCCGAAGCTGCCTATGGGTTTGCACCCAACTCCGCCCAGAGACCTCTGCAATCCAAAGCAAAGCTCAGTTTAGGTTAGAAACCTAAATCACCGAGTTCTGCGTGGTTTTGACCCAAACTGTCACTTGCCCTAGAACTGAGTGAAACTCAGGCCAAGTTTGTTAAAAGGCTCGTAAATGTGACCTGACTTTGGGCTTGTACCAGAATCAAGGTGAGTTTTGCCTGGTTTCAGGTTTCTTTAGACTTATTTTATAGTTTTAATCCCAAGATTGATTCAAACCATGGTTTCCTTAAGTGACACAGGACGATAGCCCCATAGCAGCCCTTGGAACCTATGTATGACTGTTATGATTTCACTATTCTACTAGTCCACATGACCATCAGGTCTAGGGCTCTGTTACATAATCTCTCTGCCTCAGTTTCCTTCCCCTTCTGTAAAACACAGTTAATGATATATACCTACCTCTTTGGAGTTCTGAATGCTAATTATGTTTCCAAAGCACTCTACAGGTATTAATGAAAGCGATATATAAATGTCCAGTATCGTTATCCTCAAGACGCATCAATTTGGCAGATTCTGGTCATATTGCCTTGATTTTTTTTCTCCAAACTTTTCAATCCATTAAAAAATGGGTTGCTATTTATACCAATCCAAGGAGTTGCATAAACAAAACAGAAGAACCCAGATCAACATGAATAATCAATGCCAAGTCAAATGGGGCCAATCGCATGCCAGCTGAGGGCTGCATTTATGATTCTCACGTGATCCACTAAAGATTCAGACTTGTTATAAACAATGACAATGCTGAGTGTCAATGCAGTGATTAATGGTAATGATTTTTGGCCTCAGAAACGCATAATAGCTGACCGGAGGCATGCGGCATGGGGAATTGAACTCTCAAAGTTCAGCCGTTGTATAAAGGCTTTGGCCCTTTGCTCTAGCTGCGTGGCATTAAAGGGAGCTAATAAACATCTGGACAAGTTAAATAGACTGTATCTTCCTTCAGCCAAAGAGTAGAGTTGCACATGTATACAACCCAGCATGTTGCAGTATGAAGCATAGTTAAATAGGTAAGTAGCTCCCCACTGAAATCAAATTTGGCAGCATAGGTGAATAAACAATTAGGAATTGGTGTTAATTGTCAGGACAGTTCTTGGTGAAGTTGTACTTTTCCCTATTATGAAAAGCAGTAGAGAGTAGGGCTGGTCGAGTATTTTGTATCAAAACTTTTTTTTGAAGGAACATTGGGTTTTTGACTAAATGGAAATTTTAATAAAAATTTTAAAAATTTTAATAAAAAGCCTGGACCAGTCCACACAAGAGATACACTTTCTGGACACTACGGTGCTAATAAGCGATGGTCACATAAACACCACCCTATACCGGAAACCTACTGACCGCTATACCTACCTACATGCCTCCAGCTTTCATCCAGACCACACCACACGATCCATGGTCTACAGCCAAGCTCTACGATACAACCGCATTTGCTCCAACCCCTCAGACAGAGACAAACACCTACAAGATCTCTAGCAAGCATTCTTACAACTACAATACCCACCTGCTGAAGTGAAGAAACAGATTGACAGAGCCAGAAGAGTACCCAGAATTTACTTACAACAGGACAGGCCCAACAAAGAAAATAACAGAACACCACTAGCCATCACCTTCAGCCCCCAACTAAAACCTCTCCAATGCATCATCAAGGATCTACAGCCTATCCTGAAGGATGACCTATCACTCTCACAGGCCAGTCCTTGCTTACAGACAGCCCCCCAACCTGAAGCAAATACCAGCAACCACACAACAGAGCCACTAACCCAGGAACTTATCCTTGCAACAAAGCCTGTTGCCAACTGTGTCCACATATCTATTCAGGGGACACCATCATAGGGCCTAATCACATCAGCCATGCTATCAGGCTCATTCACCTGCACATCTGCCAATGTGATACATGCCATCATGTGCCAGCAATGCTCCTCTGCCATGTACATTGGTCAAACTGGACAGTCTCTACGTAAAAGAATAAATGGACACAAATGAGACGTCAAGAATTAGAACAATCAAAAACCAGTCGGAGAACACTTCAATCTCTTTGGTCACTCGATTACAGACCTAAAAGTGGCAATTCTTCAACAAAAAAACTTCAAAAACAGATTCCAACAATAGACTGCTGAATTGGAATTAATTTGCAAACTGGACACAATTAATTTAGGCTTGAATAGAGATTGGGAGTTGATGGGTCATTACACAAAGTAAAACTATTTCACCATGTTTATTCCACTCCCCACCGTTCCTCAGACGTTCTTGTCAACTGCTGGAAATGGCCCACCTTGATTATCACTACAAACCCCCCCCCCCTTCCCCCCGCTCTCCTGCTGGTAATATCTTACCTTAAGTGATCACTCTCGTTACAGTGTGTGTGGTAACACCCATTGTTTCATGTTCTCTATGTATATAAATCTCCCCACTGTATTTTCCACTGAATGCACCCGATGAAGTGAGCTGTAGCTCACGAAAGCTTGGTTAGTCTCTAAGGTGCCACAAATACTCCTTTTCTTTTTTTAATAAAAAGCAGCTGCTTTCCACAAAACATTTAAAATTTTCATTGGAGACCTGAAAACCAAAAATATCCAATTTTTCCTGAAATGTGTTGGGTATTGGATGAAAAGTCAAAATATTTTCAACTGAAAATTTCAAAGGAAATGAAATTATTTTAATTTGTCCACATTTTCCATAGAAAAGAGTGTCGTTCTGCAACTAGCAATGATCATGTGTTCACACTACTACTTATAGCAACACCATCACATTACAGTTATGGCTGGGTACAGGGACCTTCTCTACTAAGCTGTGTAGGCAATAGGGGGTTACACATTGATGATTCAGTTAGGAAAAGCAACAATGTTTTCATCTCTCATGATAAAATTTGATTTGGGTCCCGTTGGAGCCAGGATCTCGATGACAGGAGAAGACCCAGCCTTCATACAATTTTCAGACTGCCTTGGGGAAATCCCCCTCTCATTGGCTGCCTTCCCCTCTTCCCTGCCTTCTGCAGAAGGCAGCAAATCAAAGCTGCTGCAGAAGGCGGGCAGTGCGCTCTCTCCCCTGAGCCACCTTGAGAAGTTTTTGGACAGGGCAATGGGGAGTGAGAGCAGCCAATCCCATTTTTACAAGAAGGGTCAGGAAGGAGGGAGCAGTAAGAACCCAGCAATCTGATAGGCCCTGTTCTCTCCCCTCCCCCCACCCCCTGTGAAAACTGGCTTGTCAGCAGAATCAGAAAGGTTCCAGCAGTGTGGCTGCAGGCTACCAAATTTCTAGGGCCCAACTATGAATTCTGGAACATAAGCCCATCCATTACATTTAGTGAGATGCATTGCTGCAGTATAGAGACCCTTTCTATTCAGGGTCCAAGAAGACGTACTCACCCTTCCTTCCTTGTATCACCCAACTAGACAGTATTATTTTCCTTCACTGTTGTGCTGGTTTATCCCTCCCCTGCCCTCCCGCAACTAAAATAAATGCTGAGGGCCATTATTGCAAAATGACATCTGGGCTGAATATTATGGTCACTGCCTGTAAAACACCCCCGAGCAGCAATGTGGGGTCATGGGGAAGTGTTTTCTGTTTGCTGTCTAGCCCCTTCAAAGCCACAGAAGGGGTTCTTTCTCCTGGGCCTGTGAGCTGTTTTTCCAGAGACCTCTGAATCACTCGCAGCCCTCTGAGAATCACAGGCATTGCAGATGGCAGACGCCCACAGGATGGCTATCATCTGCTACACCCCCTCCTGCCACAGGTAGGCTGCTCCCTCCCTCCCCATTTCCACTTTATTTTCTGTTTATTTTAAATTCTCTGTGTGTGGCTGTGGGGTGGATGCCAGTTAATGCCGGTCGTGCCCCCAAAGGAAAACATCTCACCACTGGGAACCGAACCGAGACCCATCAAAGTTGTTTCACATGGGCCTGTCAGAAGATAATCATTCTCAGATTGAAACTACGGACTCAGAGGGGCTGGCCTGGGCCGTTATCCTGTGGCATCCAGTCTAGTGTTAAGTAATGCAAGCATGACTCATCATGTCCCCTGGGCGACTATCCCACTGCCTCAGCCTTCTCTGTGCTGGAAAGTTTGACCAGTTATACCACTGTGGTCACACTCATACCAGTGTGAGCCCTGGGATTGACACTTATTCTGGTGTAAGAATGGCTTTTTTCAGTTTCTTAACCCCCTTCATAAGTGACATAAACTAAGCTGAAGAAAGCCACCTTTTATACTGGAATGAGTGGGCCACATGGGGGTCATCCCAGTGTAACAATCCTGGGTGATATGCACACCTTTGGTTGTACTGAGGAAAGAACCCACCCCTTTCCCATGTAGACAAGGCCTCCGAGATCTCTCACTCCTGCTGTTCAGCTGAAATCTCCTCCTTCAATTCCATCCCATTGTCCATAGAACACCTTGTGTTCTGAGACCAAGTGGAGCTCTATATAGACATCTGCAAAACGCCCATGCGTAACTGAGCCAGTTCCAGTGTCACCACACTTCCCAGCCCTGCTGCAGTGTGTTCACATGGCAATACTTGCCATCCCTTCTGCGTGGTAGGGAGGAGCATGGTGTAGTGTAGTGGTTAGAGCTGGAGCCAAGCTTCCTGGATTCCATTCCCAGCTTTGCCCTTTGCCATCAGCTTCAGTGTTTAGCTTTGAATGCAGCTCTTGACCTTCTCTGTTGGTAGCAGTGTTATTTTATTATTTGTATTATCATAGTGCATAGGAACCAGTTGTGTGTCATTTTCCCTATGTGTAGATGGTGGAGCTGTTTCTTTCCAGGATTCACACAGCATTGTGAAGCTGGATGGAACTGATGTTTCTGAAGCACTTAGAGGTTCTCGGCAGATAGATGCTATAGAAAAACAGATATTGTCATCAGCTGATGAGTAAATGTGAATGCTGAAGGTCTGCCACTGCTAACGTCGCTCCCACCGCCAATTTTATTTATTTTTTTATTCAGCTGTGATTTTAAAGTTGATCTGTTCAGGGTCTCTGATATTCAGAAGTCTGCGCCACCTCCGAGTCAGACTAGATTATAGTAGTGAGTGTATACCAGTGAATGGAATCTCTCTCTGGGGATACATGCTTTCATTGTCCCAGTCACATTTTGGTATATGCCATAAGCCATGCGCTTTTATGAAAAACCATTTGCAAGATAAGTAAAGGAAAATGTAATCCCTGAGTGGAATGAAGGGTGCTTTGAAATGGATGGGGGATAATCCTTTTGTTGTCTGTTACAAATGCACTTTATTTCTGCATTATCTGAGCATGAGAATGCACTGTTCGCTCAGCCAACAAATCCAGCACAGTATCCTCCCCTCAAACCATTCAGCCCGAGTGGCAGGCAGTGCTACAGCCTCTGAACTCCCCATTGGTCAGTGGCTTGCAAAGGGCTCTCTTTGATTCTCAAAATCCCACTGGTGGTGGTATTCCAGTGCATGCTGTGTGATGTGAGACCTGATGGAAATGCTCAGGTTGAGGTTGTTCAAAGCAGTCTAGGGAATTAAGACACCCACCTTCTATTGATTTTTATGGAAAGACGTGTGGGTAAACCCCCTAGGCTGCTTTGAAAATCCCCTCCACAATCCCTGCCCCAAGAAGCTTACAGTCAGAACTGGGCAGACTAGTTGGTAGTGGACCATTTTATTCCTCACATTTAGCTCTTTTGGGTTTCTGTTGTTGGCAAACTGTGTATGGACAGACCAATGATCTATCCAAGGAAATCCATGTTAGAGCTCCAGATACACACGCTCAAATTTTGCAGTTCGTGGACCTCTCCATGAGGCATGTGACCAGCTGCCACCTATGATTCACAAAGCCTCTGATGTGCTGTTTTTTCTGTGTAACCCACCGTAGAAGCACAGAGATCAAAGCCAGGGCATTCAGCACCAAAACCAAAGGCCTCTGCCACTTGAGCTATGTAAGTGGCAGGCTGTTACAGTTGTTGGAACTAGAAATGATCATATGCACTAAGCCAGTTTATGGAAAAAGAAGGGCTGGGGTCATTCTGTGCACCATTTAGGAGTTGGAGATTAAGCATTGCCCAGTGTGAGAAGGGAAATAGTGGTTACTGCCAGCAAATGCAAAGCTCCCTAGTTGTTGCAAATATTGATATATAGGACTTGTAGGATGGATTCCTCTTGCTCTTGAGCAGCAAACCTGATTTCAGTATCATATTGTGGGATGCTGAAACATAAATATTACCAGCTGCTGCTCATACCTTCAGCCAGCTCTTCCAGTTTTAATTCGTCTGCTTCCATTCCTCTCTCCATGTAATGCCAATGGAAGGGTACAGTTCTCGCATTTCTGGAGACATAAATGAGGAAACTTCCAACATCTTCCAGCTCCCATGTAAAACATTGCACAGTTGGCTGCTTCATTGGCTACTGGAGGGAGGATACTGGGCTTGGTTGACGAATGGCCTGAGGCAATATGGCAAATCCTCTGTAATGCCCTCTCCCCAAAGACTGTGTTTCCCTGGTTAAATTACCAAGGAGGATTAGAGTTCTAGGGAACAATGAGAAAATTTATTCGTATAGGGTCCAGTGCTGCCAGCACTACTCATGTTGGGTAATAATAATAGCTAGCTCTTTTCATCGGGAGATCTTAAAGCACTTTAAAGGAGCTGAGAAAGAGCTCAAGATCACCCAACAACAGAGTCAGAACTTGGGCCACCTGAGTCTGTCCAGTGTCCATATCAACTAGGCCATGCTACCTCCTAAAAAAAAAAAAAAAGGCATTTACACCCAAGCAATAGCTTCCTCTGTAGGCAGTGCCACTCATGCCAATGGGACTGCTTTTAGGATTTGAATGTAAGCAAGGCTGGCAGAATCAGGGTCCTTAGAAATTAATATGACTGAATAGCAAAAATAAAATGTGAGAATTCCATGTATATTGGTTTGACTTTTAAAATCAGTTGTCTTCACTGAATCCCATCATCCCCATTTATCCAGCTCCTCATTCACAGGCAGGGAAACTGGAGGGAAATGAAATGTCTGTTTCTGACGTGGTGTAAAAAGTTCCATGTCTAGTATGATGCTGCACTGTCTTGTGAGGAGATTATGTCACATGCGATGTATAGACACAGGAGCTGCACTAAGCTGGTGATAAGCCAGTTGTTTTCCCACTTTTCCCATCTAGAACACAAAGGAAATTTAAGTTTTCAGCCTTCTGGAGGTTCATGCTGTTCTAATCTAAAACTAAACCTTTTAGACAAGCACACTGTCCACCCGTGGCTTATCAGCAAGGGCTTATCACCTGGCCTCACTTCACTGGAGACTGCACCTCGGTGCAATTAATCTGGATGTTTAGGTTGCTCTCTTAGGCCACACTGCATTCAGTAGCAATTGAAGCAAAGTGTCCACCGATAAGAGCTAATAACCACGAAGGGAAAACATGTGATGTTCCCATGCATATCAAATGTATTCATTAGCATCAAGGCTGTTACGCAGAATACCAAAATGACCTTGCAATCATTAGAAGCCTGAAATGTTATGACTTAAGTTGAGAGGGACTCTCATTCCAATGGAAAACCTAATTAGAGTTACCTCTGCTAATTGCTATGTATTGCTGAGGTGTATAAAATAAATGCATGATTGATACCAGGTACCATCAAGACTAACCCTTGCCTCCATTTTTAAAAGGAATTGAAATTTATTAGGATAATGGGTGGTGGGAATTTACTTACCTTGTTGGGATTTTATTTTAATGCATCTGTTTGTGTGCACCTGACTCTTAAAGATATTTTCTGTGTCCGTAAGGTTCCCCAGTGTCCTTCATGTATATTAGACATTGAAGGGAAATTAGCAGAGTATTAAAGTCCATTGACTGGCTAAAAACAGCTGTGATAGGATGGAGCAAAACACCAAAATAGTAACAATTAGCAGAATTACCAAAGGACTAATTCACACACAAGTATAGCTTGGAATGAGGCTCTAGTTATTGATTTGGCATCAAATTGTCCACTTGCTCTTATCACCAATGATCGATTGTCTCGCAAAAACGTAAATGAGAGCAAAACATCAAGATCTGGGAATATTTGGGCATTGGCCATGGAATTCTTCAAGATGCCCAGTATCCTGTCTCTGATGCCAAAAGATCATTCAGAGCTAAGGATCCTGATAAACTTCCTGTATGAACCAGCAGAGAACAAGTTTGATGGGGTGCCAGGTATTTGTTTTGTTGGCAGCTATGCTGACAGGAGATAACGGAGCCACTCTTTTGTGTGTGTGGATAATTGATAACTGGTTTTACACAGAGAACAATTTTGTCTTCACCTCACCTTGCAAGTGAACAATGTTCTAAATATAACACCAGCAGAGGCTTGAGATGGAGAAAAAGTGAGAGAACAGGCATGATGGGAAGGGAGCTAGATGCATGACAGGGCTACTGGAAAGGTGTATGTAATATCCTGGGCACCATGCCTCCCTGTACTGAATATTCAAGTAAAGGTAAGGCAATTACAAACAAGTAATGGCAAAAGCAAAAATGAATACAATCCAAGACAATAGCTCCCTATCAGAAGCAACAAACACTCAGGCTATAAATATGGCAAGCAGTGATAAATAAATGCTTTTACTTGTCTACTTGTTGCACCCTCCCCTTCCCAACTGTTTTGTCTATTGCAATAACCAGGGATGGGAAAAATTGAACTGCTAATAATTAAAATTAAATTTTGTTTTATGCTGTCTCAAGCCCTAGGAAGTCATTATCAGAGCTGGGTGTTGATATTCTGATATAAAAGATTACATTTTTTTGATATCTGGAGAGAAGATACAAAGCAAGGAAGGACGGCAAGCACAGTGATTTTATAATGGTTTGTTCTAATATGCAGTATCGTGGGAATCATCGTAGATGTTTCCACAGTGGCTTCTGTGCGCTTCAAACACGTGCACTGTTAAATGCGGAAACTAGATGCTGAATTAATGAAAGTAGCTTCAAAGGACCCTCCCCCCTTCCTTAAGCCGGAGATCTGACGGCAGTCTCCAAGTGGGTGACATGCTTTTGAAAATTATGCAGAGCAAACAATAAACCTCATTAAATAAAGTCAGCAAAAGCAACTCAAAAATCCAATAGGGTGGAGTTAGAGGTAAAAGATGATTATAAAGGCAGAAATGGACATACAGGCTTGCCAGCTGTGGGATTTTTAACAGGTTCCAAGGGAGGCAGGGTGAGGAAATGTGTGTGGACCACATGAGGAGCTGGGAGTAGAATCTAGTTCTCATGATTTCCAACCACAAGGCTATGAGTGCACTCCCTCTCCCTTAGGGACCTGTCTGAGCACCCCAAGTCCTGTGCGGATGTCCACAATGATGCTTCCCCATGCCCACAGAGTCATAGCGAGGCCAGAAGAGACCATCAGATCTTCCAGGCTGATCTCCTGCATATCACAGGCCACTAACTGCACCCTCTTACCCCTGTATTGAGCCCAATAACCAGCATTAGACTGAAGTATTAAAGCCCTCAGGACATGCCACAGGAAGAGAACAATACAAATGGCCGGGAAAGGGTTAGGTGAGATATTCCCAGCTGATCCTAGCAAGTGATCCACAGCCCACATTGCAGAGGAAGGTGAAAAAACCCAAGGAACCCGCCAAACTGGCCTGAGGGAAAATTCCTTCCCAACCCCAAATAAGGTGATCTGTTTGATGCTGAGCATGCGTGCCCGACCCACCAGCAAAGCCACATTGTAGGTTTGCCCTCTGCATTGCCAAGTGAACTCTGAGGACCCTGCCCTCTAGCTCAGTCCCTCAGGGTATGTCTATGCAGCATTTTGAAGCGAGCGGGAGGGAGCCTCCCAGTGCACCCCTCTCCCTAGACTTCAGCGTCTGAACTCCAGTTCGAACCACAACTTCAGAGTGCTTCCGTACAGATATTCTTAGATTGCTGGTGCAAGCACTGTTAGCCCAAGTCTGTTGACTCCGGCTGGAAGGCTTACACCTGCTCGCTCCAACATGCTGTATAACCATATCCCCAAAGCCCTACAGATCCCATCCAGTGCCCAATATGATGCTGGTGTCTAGATGCTCTGGAGTCCGGCACTCCTTTGTCTAGTGGTACATTAGTAGCTCCACCAGCAAAGGCACACTAGATGGGATTCTTTCTGGAACCCATCACTGTCTTCCTAAACAGCTGTCCTGGTGTAACTGTGGTGCTGCCTTGTCTGGCTGCCCTGTGCGCTGAATGCTGTGCCTCTGTAGTGTTCCCATCTGCCCCGGCTTTAAGACATAGCAATGGAGACCCCAGCTCAGAGCAGCTCTAGACCACTCCATTCTCCCAAATGAACCCCCATCCCTCTTTTTAATTACCCCTCTTTTTTAACACTGTCGTTTTAAATGCCGAGCTGGCTTGTTCCTGCTCCTGGCCTGTTCCTAAAACGAGGACAAATTGGTTAATCCATCTGATATTTGCTTGAGATTGCCATTTGGGTTCATTTTAAACTAATTTTATTCCTCACGTCGCCGCAATTTATGCAGCAAATGCAATTATTGGAGATGAACGCCTGCCACAGCTGAAGGCTAAAAGTGCCACTTCCTTGGATGCACAGGGAACAGAGAGCAAGGGAATAGAGAGGGGGAGATGAAGGGAAAAAAAAGAATTATTTGAAAAATAATCTGTCGCTACAATACTTCTCTGAGCTGATGCACACACCTTCATAAAAAAGTAATTTAATTTTCCCAGTGCAGCACAAAAGGGAGATCTAATTACCCACTTTTAAATTGCTTTCTTAATTTCTCAAAAAGTGCCTGTTTGTTTGTTCCTTTTCCTGAGCCCCGCTTGCGGGCTTCAATGGAATCCACCTTCATATGCAGGTCAGCAATGAAGCCACTTAGGAACATGCTCCTTTTTGATATCTGGTGTTAAAGCCCTTAATTTGCTGCATGGCTCTTTTGTCCATTCTAATAGCACTCCCTAGCCAAGCGCGGCTGAGAGTGTAACCGTGGGCTGAGTACGCTCTCCACTTGATCGCAGGGAAGGCAGAGCCATGTTGATACATGAAGAAGCAACCCTGAACTCAAATCAAACTCACACAGAATGTCTGATGAGGTTTGGAAGAGTTTGTTTACCTCCCTACTTTATTTTTTCTCCTTTGCTGCATTTTTAGGCTCCATTCAGGGTAAACTGGCTCTTTTCAAGACAGGCCCTGAAACTGACAAAGAACAGTAAGCCTCCATAAAGGAACTGGTGTAGGGTCTGTCTCCATAGTAGTTCAGAGGTGCAATTGCAGCATGTGTAGACATTCCCAAATTAGCCTGGATCTACCTAGCTCACTAAAAACAGCAACGAAGCCGAGGCAGCACTGAGTAGCGCTCCTGAACGCTAGCACAGCCGGGACCCTTGATACACACACCAGCAGCTCTAGCTTCACGACTACTTTTAGCAAACTAGGTAGAGGAAAGTCTACACATGCTGCAATCACACCTCCTAATTGCTGTGTCAACAGACTCTCAGAATCTCAAAAGAGATTCCGTGGCATAACAAGGCCCCATAGGACTGTGGTGCAAAAATAGGTTAGGGGCCCAATTCCAAAATCTAAAATTTTGCTTAGTCCCAACATGCCGATTCCCCATCTACCTCACCATGCCCTAACATCCCCCATTCCCTCCACAGCACCCACAGCGCACCCCACCCTCCCCCAGCATTTCCTATTCACCCCAGCCCCTCACCCTGCCAAACCCAACACTCCCTGCTCACCCGATGGACCCCAACTACTTGCCCCCGCAGCCTGGGGACATTCCTAGCCACTCACTGAACCCCCACCCCCCGCTCAGCACTCTGTTCCTAGCCCAAACTAGGGCAGCTTCTCCCAACCCTGGCTGCCTAGTGCCTTCGCCAATCCCATCGCCAGCCCTGAACTCACACAGCACAGGCCAAATCTGAGTGATCGTTGGTGCTGTGACTCCATATGCCAAGTTGCAGTGCTACTCACTCAAGTTTGGCGTGGCCATGCCCCCATCTTGACAGAGGGGTAGCTAGGCCAAACCCGACTGGCATAGCAACCCCCACCTGCCCGGTTGCAGCGCCACTCATCGCTCCTATTTGGCTCATGTTTCTGACGGAGGGGCCAAATTGGAAAGAGCAGCATTGCGAGCCGGGGCACCACACGAAGGGCTGGAGCACTGCACCGTCTGGTTGGGCTCTGTAACCTCAGAAGTCCTGGCGCAAATGCAGCATTTGCACCACTGTAGCCACGCCACTTAGACGCATAGAGTCACAAAAAGAAACGGCCTTTGGGCAACAAAAGTTTCTGGGGTATTCGCACTACACCCAAACTTACTCTCCCACCACTGGAGCTGAAACCAAATAGACCTGCATAAGGCTTTGGGGAAAGCTAGCAGCCAAAGCTGCAGCAAGGACATGTGCCTATGTCTTCTGGTTTTGAGCATATTCCATTGTGCCTCCTTCCCTGCCTCATACATTCTTCAACGCGCTTCCCCAAAATTCAGCTAACAAGACAGGCGTGTCTTCTGGACTTCAAATGATGTGTGTGCACACTCTCTCTAATATATATAGAATAAATGCTAAGTTGTACTTCAGTAATCATCATGAGTTCCTGAAAATCAGATTTCAAACATTGGAGATGACATGACACCCTCAATTATTTAGTGGTAACTGTTTTTGAGCTGCCGGGTGCAATTTGTCAGTGTGAGACATGCAGAGGAATCCGAACTAGCTCAGCATTGTTGTCCATACCTTTGTTTTCCCTGGTGTGTTCTCTCCTATATTTAGCATCCCCAGCATTGCGTCCTGTCTTAGCTCCGAATGCACCCCCACCCTTTGCTCCACCCTGCCTGGGGGTGTGACTAGCAAAGGGTCTTTGTGCAGAAAACAATGAGGACTCTTGTTGCTGGTGGTCTTCTCTACCTTGGCTGTGTTTAGTCTGAGTTGTGTTCCCACAGTGCCTAGCGCCCAAACAAAGACAGGGTCCTTTGCGTACAATCTAACTTGGCGAAAGCCCATACTGCCGTACGGTGTAATTTGTAAAATGTAAAAAACCAAACAAATGGCTGAGAATTTAAAAATTAGAGGGTAACAGATGGCCAATCCCAGTGATGAGTGAACCTGGTAATAGTCTGAACAAAAAGCTCTATACCCTGCTTTTAGCTGTTTCTGTCATGTCACACTGACTCACCAGAAATTCTAGGCTTCCAAGTGATACACAGAGTGACAGTCCTGGAAAATTTGTGGTGGTTTGCCCAGGTGGTAAATGAGGGAAGGGTGCTGTAATGGGGGGCTGCGTGTATGTGTGGTTATTGTGCATGTGGGTTGTGTTTGTTTGTACGAGTGGCACTTGGACTAAGTAATTCACCATCTGTGCAGACTTACTCCTACAATGAAATTGGTGTACGCAAATTATGTGTAGAGTAAGCGTGGTGATTGGTTGAGTGACCTTTGATGTCATAGTGTTCTAGCACTCTTGATATGGCATAAATAGTATCATAGAGTGCAAGGCTGGAAGGGACCACCGGATCAATGAATGTGACCTCCTGTATGTCCACAGGCCACAACACTAACCGAGCAACTCTAAGTTAGGCCAAAGTAATACAGCCCACAAATGCCTTACTATAGCTGTGCACTATATGGGTGTAATCTGTAAAGTCAAAATGGCAGAGAAGTTAAAAACTGGATGGTAACAGATGGCAAATCCCAGTGACGATTCAGCCTGGTGACACTGAACAAAAAGAGCTCGCAACCATGCTTGTAGCTGTTTCCATTGTGACTCACTGACTCAGCAGACATCCTAGGCTCCAGGTGACTGTCCTGACATCTTATTATGCAGACTAGAGGCTTAGAGACATGAAGCAACTTGCCTGAGGCCACTCAGCAAGTCAGTGGTAGAGCTGGGACTAATCCCCACATCTCCTGGCTCCCAGTGCGATGCCCTATCCATTTGTCTTCATAGTGTCCATCTGTGTATTCCTAACTAGTGGATAGGGAAGTATGATTAGCATCACCCCACCCTCCTTCCACCATGTTAAATTCACTCTTTCATCATGGTTTTTGTCTCTGGGCCAAAGAGCACACACTTGCCTCTGAAAGACGTAGGGATTTCCCATCCCAAAGAAGGTCAGTGGCTAGGTAGAAAAGAAGCATCTGTTCTTTTTCCCAGCTGTGTGCTCCCTGTTATCTATTGTTAAAGAAGTGCCTATGGATCTGACGTGTAGACTGGAACCCCACTGTGGTAGGTGCTGTACAAACACCTAAGAAAAAGACAGTCCTTGGACTCCCTGGCCCAGAGCGTCTTTATTTTCCTCTCACTCCTCTGTAACTGTCTTCCTTAGTTTTGTGTGTTTCTCTCCGTGTTTACACTTAACATGAAAGCTTGGAGGAGAGCTTAGGCTGCCTCCTGTCCTGACACTGTTCACGTCAGTCCGGTTGAACCCACGGTCAGGAGCCCAATGCTGCAGAGAATACTGCAGCATAACACTTGTGCGTGACACAGTTGAGGTTCATGGTGGCTAAACTTTGTGTCAATAACCAGACCCTGCATGTTGTGAGGTGCATTTACCTCCTGCGTGAAACCTTCCCAACTCAGGGCCTGTTGCTCTCCACACACAGTAAAGGGGTTTAAGTCCTCTCCAGTTAATCAGCTGCAATTCCATACTGTTCTTGACATGTCCCAAGACTCTAGCCAGCACAGGTCGTAGCTAGCTAATCTGGGAGCTGGAAAGGTGCAGCCAACTTCAGGGTCTGTGTCCAGAAGCCTCAAAAAGGAATCCCCTTTAGATGCATCATAATAGAGTCCTGTAACTTCTCTAGCAAGAGCGGAGCTACAATGGTGAGTGCTGTTGACCAGGTGAGTCAGACGCCACTCAAACCAAGTGAATCAGTACAAAGGATTTGATCGTTTCCATTCAGTGTCCTCACCAGTTTTGGCTATGCCAGGGGTGAAATCCTTCTCTCAGATCCACACACTGGATTCTGTAGTCACAAGGCAGAACCCTACTGTATATTCAGTTCTCGTTCTCCCACATCTGTCAGTGGGATAGTTGAGCACAGACTGAGTGTAGAACACAAAACATGACAGCCACAGGGCTGAAGGGTGGGAGAGGACTTCTGGCTATTACAAAGACGTCGCCCTTATCTTGACGCAGGTGGATAGAAGTCTGCATTCGGGAGGAACTACGATTCACTTGCAGTGATGTACGCAATGCTGAATTGTATTCGGCGTGCATTTCACAGGCCTCGTACTAACCCGAGGAACTTCTCCAGCAGTGCCTTTAATGCTCCAAATATCGTCCTGTTACAGACCATACTCAGCAGAACAGTAAATGGCGCTGTCCTGCTTATTGTCTCACACACGGGTTTTACGCGAGTGACCTCGATGGGAGATGTTCCTGATTTACAGTGGTGTAAGAGGCATCAGGATTGGCTCCTGGCATCACCAATTCAAGCCTGATATGCACAAGCCAAGGACTAACCCAATTCTAAGTATATGGGACTGAGCTGTCATCTGATTATGAAGCTTGGCTGCAAAGCCCGGCTGTTCAATAATGCTCTAATTAACTACTGCAAACTTCAGAGGACCCAGCTAACTGTAATTGAGAGATCAACAGAGGCTGCAGTGGAGTTAGATGTGCATGCTAATTACTGAATTATCTAACACCTGCTCTTGAGAGCCGCACCGAAAAATAAAAAATAAATACATTTTGCACCATAAGGAACCCGAGTCAGTCTTGTACACGTGAGATCCTTTTGGAAGGGGAGCAAGTGGTAAGACCGAGATGTTTGCTCCTGTAACCTTTCAGAAGTTGATGTAAGGACTCATCTGATGAACTCGTATCCTTTATTTTGACCCATGGCAACCAGGCTGAGCCTGCAAGAAACCAGTTAAGAAGCATTCCACACATTAAATCGGGTGCTCCCATGGTAGTGATGACAATAGCGTACTTTGGCAGCTTACAGTGTATTCTTCCAGCCTTGTAAGTTCCATGTCAATGTCCAAATGACACTCAATTTGCTGCCTGCTCTGAAGCTTTTCAGGGAAAAATATTAAGATTCATTTTGTAGCTGCTACAGGGACGAGCATGGGTGCTAAGTGTAGGAGAAATCAGGGCAAAAGATTATGTAGGCCAGTAGTCAAATAATTGGCAGAGGGGGAAAGGGTGAGCTTTTTGTATTTTCGATCTGTCTCCTTTACACTGCTCTGAGTTGCAGTTACCCATCATCAGTGAAATCAGCCATCATCATCAGTCCTTGGAGGTCAACCATTTTTTTGTGAAGCAGTTTTCTCATTGGACTAAGAAAAATAAAAACATATTTTCAAAACTTTCCCCTAGCTGGAAGTAGAAAGTGTAGTGTGGCAGCATTCAACCCAAGCCAGATGTGTCGGTGGCCATTTCTTTGTTCTCCTTCCTACAGATTAAGCCACATACCATGGAAGGTACTTAAGCGCTGCCATTTTTCTTATTGTTTTAAGTAGTGTACTTGCCTAAGTGCCACAGAAATTGATAGCTGTTTTGAGGATCTCAAGTGGGTTATGTTTTTAGGGAGATTATTCTATTTAACAGCACCTAATTGGGATGTGACCTTTGACTGTTGGGAAATTCTCTCTTCCTTGTGATGTGCAGGAATTGGAGGGCTCTTCCTTTTGAAATTATGGTTTTAAACAGCATCTAAAGCGATTTCCTTGCCCTCTGCCCACCCAGACTATTGGAGGAAGCTTAGTGGACTGATTGCAGTGCTGCCACTGACCTACTGGCTAGTCCACCTCAAGACATCTATGCCCAGGTTGTGGAGTCTTTACTCACCCTTACCGGTCTCTGGCAACCAAGGGGCGTACATGCCTTAGTAATTGCATGCTGATAGGAGTAAAGGCTTCACATTGTGGCCTTTAACCTTTCAGCCTCGGTTTCCCCACCCAGTCACATAACTGGGGATAATGATACTTCCCAATCTACCTGCCTCACAGGGGCTTTGGGGTAAGGGAGTCAGGTTTAACTCCAGCATTCTGAGGGTGGAAATTTCTGAAACATTATCACTGGTCTTACCATTGTGAGGCCCTTATTTATATGCTTGTCCCACCCTTTCTGTCAGTAGCTTTATGCAGGGGGGGGTTAAACCAATGTTCATTCTCCCAGCATCCCTTTCCTCTCGTAGCTACCAGTTGCTGAACTGATCTAATTTCCCTTCAGGACCTGTCCCCACCTGAACTACTCACTCTGACTCGCTGTTGAGATGGAGACTCCCTCCTCCTAGAAGCTCGTGATGCCAGCCTCTATCGCCCACTAGTGATGTTTTCAGAGAAGTCCCTGGGTGCTTTCTCCAATGCTGCCTGTTGTGTTTGGGTGGAGGTCCCTGGAAAGGTCTGCAAACCTACTTCCTCATCCACCTCCACTCTCCTTTGCAGTTATGTCTGCAGCAAACTTGACAGTGATGAGGCCGCTGGTATGCAGAGGGCCCTGCCTGTCATTCTGACCAATATTTTCTCACTGGACTCCCTGTCAGTCTGTTGTCTCCATCTCTTGTCAGCTCTTTGGGGCTTGGACCACCTGTTTGCTCTGTGTTTGTAAAGCATCAAGCATTAAAGAGTCCTGGTCCATGGCTGAAGCTCCTAGGTGCTACCACAATACAGAGAATCAATAATAATACATCAGTGAGTATCCTCCATTGCTGATTTTCCCATTGAACTCTAACATGCTTTCTTTGTATCTTCTCCTTGTCTGAGCTCTTGTCTCCCCTTATCCCCATCCTTATCTAGCTGACTTCCCGCCTACAACTCAGGGGTTGTACCGTATGACTGGAGAATTGGTAACATAGTTCATATTTTTAAGAAGGGGAAAAAAAGTGATCTGGGTAAATACGGGCCTGTTAGTTTTACATCTGTAGTATGCAAGGTCTTGGGAAAAAAAATTTGAAGGAGAAAGTAGTTAAGGACATTGAGGTCAATGGTAATTGGGACAAAATACAACATGGTTTTACAAAAGGCAGATCATGCCAAACCAACCTGATCTCCTTGTTTGAGAAGGTAACAGATTTTTTAGACAAAGGAAACACAGTGGATCTAATTTACCTTGATTTCAGTAAGGTATTTGATATGGTTCCACATGGGGAATTATTAGCTAAATTGGAAAAGATGGGGATCAATATGAAAATTGAAAGATGGATAAGGAACTGGTTAAAGGGGAGACTACAACGGGTCACACTGAAAGGTGAACTGTCAGGCTGGAAGGAGGTTACCAGTGGAGTTCCTCAGGATCGGTTTTGGGACCAATCTTATTTAATCTTTTTATTACTGACGTTGGCACAAAAAGTGGGAATGTGCTAATAAAGTTTACGGATGACACGAAGCTGAGAGGTATTGCCAGTACAGAGAGGGATATCATACAGGAAAATCTGGATGACCTTGTAAACTGGAGTAATAGTAATAGGATGAAATTTAAGAGTGAAAAGTGCAAGGTCATGCATTTAGGGATTAATGACAAGAATTTTTGTTATAAACTGGGGACACATCACTTGAAAGTAACAGAGGAGGAGAAGGACCTCAGAGTATTGATTGATCACAGGATGACTATGAGCTGCCAATGTGATATGGCCATGAAAAAATCTCACGCAGTCTTGGGATGCATCGGGGAGGTGTTAGTACCATTATACAAGGCACTGGTGAGACCTCATCTGGAATAGTGTGTGCAGTTCTGGTCTCCCATGTTTAAGAGGGAAGAATTCAAACTGGAACAGATACAGAGAGGGGATACTAGGATAATTCGAGGAATGGAAAACCTGTCTTATGAAAGGAGACTCAGAGCTTGGCTTGTTTAGCCTAACCAAAAGAAGGCTGAGGGGACATATGATTGCTCTCTATTAATATATCAGAGGGATAAATACCAGGGAGGGAGAGGAATAATTTAAGCTCAGTTCCAATGTGAACACAAGAACACATGGATATAAACTGGCCATCAGGAAGTTTAGACTTGAAATTAGACGAAGGTTTCTAACCATCAGAGGAGTGAAGTTCTGGAATAACCTTCCAACGGGAGCAATGGAGGCAAAAGACATATCTGGCTTCAAGACTAAGCTCGATAAATTTATGGAGGGGACGGTATGATGGGATAGCCTAATTTGAGCAATTAATTGATCTTTGACTATTAGCGGTAAATATGGCCAAATGGCCTGTGATGGGACACAAGATAGGGTGGGATCTGAGTTACTACAGAGAATTCTTTTCTGGGGGTCTGGCTGGTGAGTCTTGCCCACATGCTCAAGGTTTAGCTGATCGCCATATTTGGGGTCGGGAAGGAATTTTCGTCCAGGGCAGATTGCAGAGGCCCTGGGGTTTTTTCGCCTTCCTCTGCAGCGTGGGGCACGGGTCACTTGCTGGAGGATTCTCTGCACCTTGAAGTCTTTAAATTGTGATTTGAGGACTTTAGTAGCTCAGACATAGGTTAGAGGTTTGTTACAGGAGTGGGCGGGTGAGATTCTGTGGCCTGTGTTTTGCAGGAGGTCAGACTAAATGATCATAATGGTCCCTTCTGACCGTAAAGTCTATGAATAAGCTAAGGCAGTGTCTCGTACTCATTTTTGCAAGGTAGTGGGAGTCCTGAGGTCTAGTTTAGGCTCTGCCACTAAGTCCATGTGGGACTGATTCAGCAATGTGCTTAAGCCTATTGCTGGATCAGCATCTAGGAGACCTTGGGGAAATCCTTCCCCCTCTTTGTGACTTAGTTTCCCTATTTGCAAACTGGGGATCGCAATCCCCATTTTTGCTAAGCCCTTTGAAATGCTTGGATGAAAAGCATTGCTGAAGTGCAGAGTGTTACTGTTGCCTTAGATGTCTTCAAAGCTCCTGAATGCATCTGATTAAACAAACCTTTGTGTCTGCTCTCCCCTTTCTGCCAGGTTTCCATAACTTCATGCTTCGCTTTTCTTTGCAGCCCATGCTGTTCCTGCTTTTTGTCTCTTGTGTGTGTACATTTGATCCTGTTAATTTTCAGTGTTCCTCCTCTAGGGACCTAAACTTTTTTGATTAGCTTAATATAAATATTCCAGTTTGCAAACATAAATGGGGCAACCCGATCCACGCTCTGATTCCCTGATTTGCAGAAAAACCTCAGAATATCCCCTCCTCTCACAGGGCTTGCACCCCCTGAGTTCTCTTGGAAACTGAATGAGACCCAACAGCACAAGTCAGCCCAAACAATTTTTTGTCTCCATTGCAGGCTAAAACTACACACCCAATCTCCAGGTTACACCCAAAAATAATAAATGAGCACTGCCCAGAACCTATTTCTCCAATAGGTTTGTAGAATGCAGGGAGCAAACCAAGCCCAGATGCATTTGTGGTTTTGTTATGAACCTTTCCCAGATCAGCCACACATCAGAACCATGTACCCTAACTAGAGGGCCCAGCTCCTAAAGAAGTGGCTTTGGTTCTGACAGCACTGGACACCTTTTCCTAATCCAGAATGCTTTGGTCTCTAGCACCACTGCTGATTGCAACTGCTATGATGTCCCCTGGGAGCGCAGCTCACGGAGGTTCAAGTCTCTACATCCACCTTGGGGACAGAGCTAAAGAACACTGTTGACATTGGCCCCAGTGGGATGAGAAAAGCCTAGGTGTGTTAGATTCTGCTATGCTTTTGCCCCATCCACAAACCTGTGCAAACCCTGATAGAACCTGTGTTTAGATGGTGGCCCAGATCCAAAAAGGCATTTAGATGCCAAACTCCCTAAATACCTTTGAGGGTCTGAGCCAGTGTGTCTTCATTTTGGCTTAGTGGGACTCCGCCTCAGCAGCCACTGCAATTTAGGTGGCTTTTCCTACCTCATTCCCCCGTCCCCCCATGCTGACTTCCCACAATTAGGGCCATAGTATTCTGGCTCACGCTAAGGGTTCTAGGTTATCCCCATCATTTCACCTCAGGGGAGGTAACAAAATGGATTAGTTCAGGAGATGTTGTATTGAGCACTCTGTAGCTCATTTGTTTTCTATAAAACACATTTTTTCATGAAATTATAGATGTGGTTTTGAATTTTACACAGTACAGGCCTCTCTTCCTGGCAGACTCATGTATTTACAAGAATAATAATAATACTTACCATGAGCCATTCATCTGTATATCTTAAAGCACTTTACAAAAGAGTATTCTTATCCCTGTTTTACCAGTTGGGAAGTAGAGACACAGTAGTTTGCCCGAGGTCCAACGGCAGAGCTGGGCTTAGAACTCCAGTTTTGTAGCTCTGAGGCCAGTGCATTACCCACTGGGCCATGCTGCCTACTTTGTGCAGAATATTTTCAGTCTGAATCTTGAAGACCGTGCACGATGTACTGACAAGAACCCCATTCCCACCTCTGATATGCTGTTCCACTCCTGGTGTCTTTGGTCAAAGCTGTACACATGGATCTGAGGGCAGCTTTGGGCCCACGGCATTTAATATATTTTTTTTAAATCTCTCTCTATTTCTCTTACATTGGAGACCAGGCTAGGATTATAAACAACTTGTAATGTTAAACTTTCCATATGCCAGTCTGAGCCTATTGCTTACTTTGAAAACCTTTTGGAATGCCAGTTGCCAAGCAACCATCAGCTGTTTTTTCTAAGATTCTTACTGTCTCCGATATGTTGGTGCCCAATGCAATTGTTACATTTTTTTGGATTACCTTTTCACACTGCAGAGGGCTTTGCTAAGCCCAGACAACTCCCTTTCTATTTTGTCACTATCTCTACCTTTGCTACGTCTCCTCAAAATCCACTGTCCACTTGCCCAGTTAATTAGCTCACTGGTTTAGGCTTCTGGAAACTTTATGGATTTCTTTATTAGTCCACCCAGTACCTGAACCAATATATTGAATGGAAATGATTATTTTTGCATATGAACATCTGTGCACTTTACATCCACACTGCCACGCCATTCCCTCCATTTTGTAGTCAGACAAGCTGGTCAAAAATGTTTTCTTTTCCACAGATGATGTTGATTTTTTTTCAGCAAAAATTCAAATGCCAAAAATTTTGCCTGAAAGATTTCAATTTGGGAATATTGCTTTGGTGCCTCATGGGAGATGTAGTTGGTCTTTATCTTCTATCAGCTGGGCCGTGGTCATTCTGTATTTCCCTTGATGCACCACTGTCTCCACTCTTGGCAATGAGAGATGGTGCATCATAGGAGATGTAGTCCAGTCAGGGAGCCCAGTCCCTACAGGAGAATGGGGACAAAAGAGAAGTGAAGTACAGTTTCCATGAAGAACCAAGACATAGTTCTGTAATCAAACTATTTTAGAGTTTGGTAGTTTGTTTTTTTGATGAAAAATTAATTTTCTGCAGAAAGGAGACTTTGTTTTTCAAAAAAAAAAAATTAGTTTAGCCAGAAACCCAATTTTCTATCCAAAAGCAGTTTTCATAGACAATGTTTGGCCAGCCCTAGTAACCTGACCTTTAGCACTCATTCTCTAATGGCAAAGTGTTGGACAGGGCAGTGGCAACAGAAAGACACATGCTATACCCTACACACTGGGTAACACGGTAAATTGAGACTATATATTAGCATCTTCTTGCCTCTGTACACTATTGGTGAGACCTGGCTCTTTGAATTTCTTGCTGTCACATAAATGTGGAATCATTTTACCAGTTCTTCTCCAGCACAGCACTCACCCACTGATCCAAATTATTGAACGTATCCCTGATGCCCTTTCATAGAAATCCGCTGGAAGAGCATGAAGAATTTCGAAGGGCCAGCCTTTGCCTTTGCCTTTTTGTAAAGGGCAGCCTTTGCCTTTTTGTAGGTTCTCAGTGACTCACTGCATAGTTATTGGTTCATGTGTGCCTGTGCCTTTGTTTGCCTACAAGTGTGAGTTAGAGCAGTGTGTCCCAATGCTGTCTGCTATTCCAAGCACTCCCTTTTGCCATTAATAATAATCCCATGCTCTTAAATAGTGCATGTCCCCAGTAGTTCTCAAAGGTCTTTACCGAGAAGGTCAGGATGATTATCCCCATTATATGGATGGGGAAACTGAGGCAGGGGCAGGGCATTGATTTACCAAGTTCACCTAGTGGAAGAGCTATGGATAGAACCCAGCTGTCCATAGTCCCATTGTAGTGTGCTAACCACTAGGCCAAACAAGAAGCCTCTATAGCAGGCACTGGTGGTCAAATCCTGTTGACCTGCCATTCAATAGTATTCTCTCAAACATGTCAGAGACCAGGCTGCTCCAAACCCTAGTCTCACAGCTGCATACCAGCCTCAGGGGGTCAGAGCAATGCAAGATCACTGGTGGGTTAGAGCTCACCCATTGCTTGGGAAGGTGCAAGCTAGCACAATCCTGGGAGTGTAACCTGATTCTGCTCCTGAGATCCATATTTAAACCAGTGTCATTCCATTGACCTCGGTGCAGTTACTTCAGTTTTACACCAACAGTAGCAAGATCAAAATCAGGCCCTGGCTCCAATTGCCTGAAAAGTTCAGGGCACAGCTGGGCTCCCTAATGGCAGCAGATTGGTGAGGTATCCCACATGGTCTGCAGAGAGTGAGTGGGCCAAGGAGAAATTAATAGCCCATCCAACTTTGCCTACTCACCTGCCCATTAACAGAATCCCTCTGTACACTGATATGTCTGGTTTATTCTGCTTGTTGCCAGCTGATTCCATTTGGGTTAATGAAAGAAACATCCCTCCTATTAGGTACATTACAGCGATAAAGCGCCCGGGGAGAGGGAAGCCACCTGCTTGTCAGTTGCCCGCGTATTGGCTGTCAGTTGCACCATCAAGCCTGACTGCTTATTTGCTGTTTTATTTTCAGCTGTGATTGACATCTGGAAGGCTCTGACATTCTTGGCACAAACATACAGCCTGTTATTATGCTTGCATTAACATTTTAATAAACACACAGTGCAGCACTGAAAAAGTAATGACATGTCATCACATCGCTGCCTCATCAAGGAAAACTTTACTGTGTAATTGCATCGTGATTTACCCAGGTACAATGCACATCTCTAGACCAATGGTTTCTTTCTCTCTTGAAAAGTTTACACTTGCTCTTAAAGGTGCACAAGATCCTTTCCCCATGGGGCTTTCTTGGGCTGAAATAAACTTGGCAATGTAATTTAGCTTTCCATAAATATGCTTGGATATTGGAGTGAAGTACGTTTTGCATAATCGTTATTTAATGCTCGGTGTAAATATGCTGTGCATTATATTGGCTAAGCTATCAAGCAATGTTTCTGATGACTAGAAAAAATAGGATATTGTTAAGTCGGGTTTCTGCTTTAACAGAAGGGCCCTTTTGCACTTATATTGATATCAATGCTTTTCATAATGACATCTAATTTTACAATAAAGAGAGCTGAGCTGAAGCGCCTCACTGCAGTATATTGGCTATTTCCTCGCTTGTAAAGGACTCTTCAGATGTAACACTGAAAGAGGTATTATACAGCAGAATACAAATAATTCCAAGTGTTTTTTTTTCCTTCAGAGCCAAGTATGGAGGGGGGAAATTTCACTGATCATCAGTCAATAAGCCTTGCAAGACAGGTCTTGAAAGACTTGAATGAGAGGTAGAATATATATATATATATATATATATATATATATAAATGGTAAGGATGGATACAAGTGGTCAATTAAACAATTGCTTTAATATTTTCAGTGCTGGTCTCTCAGGTTATTAAAGATGCCAGCCAAGCATGCCGCATCCCTGGCTGGCTCAACTAGAGAGTAAGAACCTGCTACTGCTACCAACTAATGGAATTATCATTTTAGCTTATGTGGTAGGTGCCCACGCTTTGGAATTGTGGGGTACAGATTCTGTCCCCACTAGTGGGCACTGACAAGAGGAGGTGTTTAATGGTGGTGGTTTTTGCTAGCATGCATAGAATTGAATGGGACACCAAATCCAGAGTGGAAAAGCTTTTATCCCATTAGAACAGGCTGAATATTGCAAAAAACAACTTGTGAACATTTTTCACCAGTAAATGTAGTATCTGCATGGCTGTGATATTTAGAGTTCATCTGTCATCTGCCTGGTCGGGGAATAGGTGGTGGAAATGTGCACGAATCACGTGAAGCATCCCAGCGTGGGGTGTGAGAAATCATTCATCATCTGTAAATTCAGACCCCAAAGCGTAGCATTCAGTAGTCATAAATGTCCTTTTTGAAAATGTCAGATGTCCAATCTGGGATCAGAAAGCCATACTATATGACTTTAGATGAGCAGTCGCATGCCACAAAAAGCTGAAAGGAAGGGTTTGTCCACACGCTTATAGGCTGAAAATTGTTCCATCCAAACCATTGCTCGAGTCCTGCCAGAACACTCCAGGATGCTGTGCTGAAACTTTTCTGGGGATCTGGAACAGCATCCTACGGCACTTCCGGTACTTGCGCTCTGGCACATCTGCAGCATGGTGCTCACCCATTGATCCAGATTATTCAATGACAAGTATCAGGGGGTAGCCGTGTTTGTCTGTATCCACAAAAACAACAAGGAGTCCGGTGGCATCTTAAAGACTAACGGATTTATTTGAGCAGAAGCTTTCATGGGTAAAAACCCCACTTCTTCAGGCAATCTGAAGAAGTGGGGTTTTTACCCACGAAAGCTTATGGTCAAGTAAATCTGTTAGTCTTCAAGGTGCCACCAGACTATTTAATGTATCCTTGTGTATGGGAAAATGTTCAGGGCTGGTTTTCACATGACTCACAACAGCTCTGTTTCCCAGGGCTTGTCAGTAGGGACTTGGAGCATAAAGCCTGCAGCCTCCATTGCCATGAGGTGGGTGTCCTCTTTCTTTTGTAAAGGCAGAGCTTACAGTACAGATGGACTAGGCCAGTGTTAATGGCCATCGCTTCCCATCTTCCATTTCCTGCCTTTCAACAGGATTTTGTTCTTCAGAAGGGCAAGCTTCTGCCAAATTCCCCAGGATATATCCTCTCCCCCATCTTACAGAATGGCTTGGTGCAAAAGAGTTGCATGGGGAATGATGGGAAATCTTCCCAGCCCCTACCCCCAGCCCAGTGTTGGTCCGTGGTAGTAGAGGTGCTAACATGCTAGCCTGCTGTGCTCCACGAGGTGAAATAGCTGGTAAATCCACTGTCCCCATTCATTCCTCTGTCCAGCCCCACAAGCCTAGCTGCAGAGAGATGCTGGCAGCCCCCACAGAGCTGGGGTTATGGGCTATCTGCCTGAGACTCCCGTTCCTGCATTGCAGAATCACACCAGTTCCAGTGCCTTTCAATTGTCCCAGTCCAAGCACATCCATTCACTTTCCCTGTCCCAGCTGGCCAGCCCCCTTTGTACAAAGCCCTGCACTTGCTTGCCATGCTGGGGTCATTTCACTGGTTTATCATGGGATCAGCACTGGCTGGATTAAGCAGTCCCATGTGTGATACTGTTATGAGTGGGGGGAGATGAATGCTGCTGACCTTGTTCAGATTGTGACTTCAGTAATAAGAAGAATTAAAGATGGACAGGGTGGCATGTATATCCAAGTGTGTTTAATGGTTTGATAATGCGATGTTAGTGTATATTAATCCTCTAAAGAGATTGGTATTAGCTCAGCTTTAACACTAGACTGAACAAATATATTAACAGGATGTACTCTGCCTCATACACAGAACATCTGTATCCAACATCTGTATTATTATGATTATAGGCTTGTGCCCTATATACAGAAATTAGATCTGGTATTCTACCTTTAGAGCAGCTGGGATAGGTTAATTCCCCCAGACATGCACCAATGACAAAGAGAAGGACTCCAGGGCCAATCCTGCATGAGGCTGAGCTGAAGAGAGTTGATGAAGGGGAGAACACTGTCCAGGGACACCAAGCAGTGCCCTGTGTTGGACCCTCTCTTATGATTGCCATTTGGGACAAAGCTGATCTGGCTCTGTCACTGAAAAAGGTCATTAGTTCTGGGTGGGGAAATAAAGGCGCGGTAATTATGATACATAGATTTTTTCCAGTGTCTCATTTAACCTTCTGCTTTCTTTTCTTTCGCGGAGGACAACTTTCTGGACTTTAGCTCTTTACGTCCATCTGAGAAAGAGAGAACAAACTCCATCTGCCTTGGTTTAAGAGTAGTGAGTGAAAACATCTCCATGCCAGGGTGCTTTGCAGCAAAGCTTCCATGCCTCCTCCTAGAAATGATGTGATGTGTCCTACCTGGGAACATAGAGTTTTAGGCTGCATTTTAGCAAGGCCCCAGTCCTGTAACTGGCTCCATGCAGAATACCTCTGCACCTGGGTTCAAACTTCAAATGGCATATAGCTACTTGCAGGATCGCACATACCTGCACAGCCCCTGACATCATTTATCCCACCCCAGCCATTACTGGGTCAAGCTTCCCCTTTGTCTTTTCAGCATCTCATCCTTCTTTTGCAGGGAATTTACATTTAAATATGGGTTTCTGTGAAAGCTTTATAGAGTCGCAACACTGGACAGACATAAATGGTTTAAAATGCATTTGTCATGCTCTTTCATCCTCTTTCGATTTTTTTTTCATTTTCTTACAAAAGAAATTTTTTTGGCTTTTTTAAACACATTTTTCAGTAATAAAAGAGTGAGCAGTTCTCCCCTCCTGGAGAAATAGTAACGCGCCTAGATTAGCAACAGAATTTATAAGGGAGATTTCATTTTTTGCAGGGAAGTGAGTGGTGGAGGGGAAGTAGCTACCTGGTAGAATAAAAGAACAGGAGTACTTGTGGCACCTTAGAGACTAACAAATTTATTAGAGCATAAGCTTTCGTGAGCTACAGCTCACTTCATCAGATGCATAGAATGGAACATATAGTAAGAAGATGTATATGTACATACAGAGAAGGTGGAAGTTGCCATACAAACTGTAAGAGGCTAATTAATTAAGATGAGCTATTATCAGCAGGAGAAAAAAACTTTTGTATTGATGATCAAGATGGCCCTTGAATTAATATGCAAACTAGATACCATTAACTTGGGTTTGAATAGAGACTGGAAGTGTCTGGGTCATTACATATATTGAATCTATTTCCCTATGTTAAGTATCCTTACACCTTCTTGTCAACTGTCTAAATGGGCCATCTTGATTATCACTACAAAAGTTTTTTTTCTCCTGCTGACAGTAGCTCACCTTAATTAATTAGCCTCTTACAGTTTGTATGGCAATTTCCACCTTCTGTGTGTGTGTATGTATGTATATATATATATATATATATATATATATATACTTACTACATGTTCCATTCTATGCATCCGATGAAGTGGGATATGGCCCATGAAAGCTTATGCTCAAATAAATTTGTGAGTCTCTAAGGTGCCACAAGTACGCATGTTCTTTTTGTGGATACAGATTAACACGGCTGCTACCCTGAAACCTGCTAGAATAAAAAAGCCCTTATGGTGGGTTCAGGCCTCCTGGATTCTGTTCCTGACTCTGCCACTAACTGGACAGTTCACTACCCTTCTCTTTGTTTGTTTCTCCATCTGTAAAAGAAGTTTATTGATACTCACCTGCCTTGGTAAAGCTCTTAGAGGGCGTGGGTCAGATGCCAACAGGAATCCGGTGTATAGTCTATCTGTGAAGGCTGCGGAAAGCGGCCATTTCAGGTGAGTATGTCGGATGAAGGCAGGTGGTTCTGCCTTGTTTCACACATCCCCCAAAGGTTCAGCCTGTCCTTTTTGGTTTGCAAAGTTGTGCTGAAGTGCTCTCAAGTGCAGGCTTTTTCATGAGATTCCTCATCAGGTCAGAATGATTGACATGGTATCGATGCCTCTTTCACATCCCAAGCGAGGGATGCAGAATCATAAAGACTCGTGAATACACACAACTCCCCAGAAGGCCCCTGATTTGTTCTGAGTTTGGGATGAAGACTCAAGGACAGAGTTTCATTGCACCCTAGCATGCTCACTCAGGTTTAACTTCAGTCTCTTCACATCAGTTTTGTTGAGGTCATTTTTTTTTTTAAAGTGCACACATTCTTGTGCTTGCTTGGTGTACCTCTGGTCTGTCTCTTGTTCTGAACATCTGCAGCAGCTTCCTAGTTCCTAGCACTAGTTCTACTCTTTTTAGTTTTTTGCTAATGTTTTTTTCCCTCCCCCTCTGTGGACCAAAATGTCCTTATTGGTCATGGTAACCCCTCCCTTTTATTTATCCTCACACCTTGTAATCTTTCCCAGTACCAGCTTAATCAACCCCTTGGTGATCCTCTGAATCCTGCCTATGTGAGACACAAAAGAATTAAAGCAGACAGATGTTTAAAGGCTTTACCCTGCCTCTGCAGTTGATGCATGATGAACAGTTCCTGTTGCAGCAAGGAGTCAATGTTTGATGGACAGAGCAGTCTCTTCTAGCTTGAGCTGGGAATAGGTTCCCTGGCGGTCCATAGCAAAAGAGCTCAGGTAGCCTATGTTCTTGTTAATCCATTTCATGTTGCATGCATCCTGCAGGGGACACATTGTCTTCCTGGTTTCTGTCCTTATCTGCCACTGATGTTCTGTGTGACCTTGGGCATACCACGTCACCTCTCTGCATTGCCTCTTCTGCTGTGGGGATCTACCTGATATTTTTAATTCAACTTGTTGGTTGTATTTCAAACATTGGTATGGCAGAGCAGAGACTCCCGTGCATCCCCAAGGGAACAATCGGGACTTTTTAGGGCCCTCCGGTATTGCAGAAGATGTCTGTGTTCCAGATATACTTAAAAAGAAAAGGAGTACTTGTGGCACCTTAGAGACTAACCAATTTATTTGAGCATAAGCTTTCGATGAAGTGAGCTGTAGCTCACGAAAGCTCATGCTCAAATAAATTGGTTAGTCTCTAAGGTGCCACAAGTACTCCTTTTCTTTTTGCGAATACAGACTAACACGGCTGTTACTCTGAAACCTGTCAGATATACTTAGTACACCAGACAGTGTGACCCTTCAAGGATACACCTCACACATCACGTGGTAGGGCAGGCACCCATCTACTCTGCACACCGAACCTGGGGCAAAGGGAGGCTGGAGGAGCCCATCTGCTCATTTTACCTGCTCTGTTGGATGGGATGGGAGGTGTGTCTCTCCCAGAGGAACTGGGTGACAGGTAAATTTTATCTGAAGAGCTGAGCAGTTGAGCAGAAGACATGGCTTATTCCACTTTAACATCCATTATGCAGTCTCAGACGCAGAACATCATGTTTGCAAAGTCCCTCCCCTAAATTCAACCAGTGTTACCCATGCTGACGGGGTGGCTCTTGTCACCTTCTAGCAGCTGCACCATGGATGGAGATTTATGAGTTTGCTACTGGCTGTGAGCTAATGGACCTGGTCTTCTAACACCAGTAGTAGAAACTCATGAGCTGTAGAGGTTCTAGGGTTCAATCCCCACAGGTAACCCAGCTAAGGGTGTTTGTTGCAAGTGGTGGTCTGTATAGGATTGGAATGCCTGAAGATCCAGATCAGCTTCCCAGCCCAGAGGGAGCATGCAGCCTACAGTACAGTGTTCATCTGTTTGTAGTGTTATACGGCAGCTAAGCTACCACACCTGGTCCTTTCACTAAAGCACTAGCAACTCACTGTGTTAGACCCAGATGACACAGGTTCAATGCCCGCAGACAGCCCCAGCAGAGACATGATTACCATTGTCATGTGAATCTCCTTCCACCTGTCACTGGGGCAACTGTCAATTTAATTTCAGTATCCCCTCCTATCCCTTCCCTGTGTACCATGGCCTCCTAGCCCTCCCCGTCTTTATAATGGCCTGCAGCGTAGGGTGCAGAGTGCCCCATGAAAATTGCATTCCACCGCATCCCAGGCACTTCATTAATAACCACATTACATTATGATGTTTTCCCCTTGTAACATTCTATAGATCATTTTTATTATGTACAAACCCTCTGATATTGTAATTGTGAAGTACATATTATGAAGACAAATGCATTAGGTTTAATGAGAATGGATTGCCAATAAAGGCTGAAATTCAGGAAAGCATTTCTTAGCGTTAACCCTCATAGAAAGTGCTGTCAGACCGAGTGCTCAGCAGAAAAGACCCTGGGACATAAATAGTATATTTCTGGTCTGTTCTTGATAAAGCCTTTGGTAGCATCTTAATCATCTGATAAAAGAAAAAGAGTCACATCTAATATCTTACTGTGAATTGCACGCCAGTCGTAAGAAAAAGACAAAGGCAGAGGTGGAGTATAGCATGCACTGGATAGTATAGCACTTAACATTCCTACTGGTGTGTTTAGCAGGAATGTTCTTGTGATGGAACTTAGTGTTATCCTATTCGATGGTGCTCCCCCTCTGTCACCTGGTGGGATTTTACCTTTCCAGGACTGTGCTCGCTTCATAGATGCCAGAGTTTAGACAGCTACCTGGCTTTCTGTAGATGAAGTTCAGCACAGTTTGCTTGCAGAAAAGTATCTCTCCAAAGAACTTTAGAGCACCCCGCAAGCCATTAATGTATCCTCTGCAGCCCTGGGAGGAAGGCAACTATTATTCCACCCACTTTGCACATGAAAAATTGAAGCACAGAAGGGATTCAAGCGAGACAACATAAATCTCTAGATTTTAAGGCCAAAAGGGACCACTATGGTCATCTGGTCTGTCTGCTGCTTAACACAGACCAGAGACCTCACCCACTTGATCCTGGGAATAGGACCCCAGGATGTTAACACCCAGTGGTTCGCTCAACGCTCTCTCCCATTCTTCAACCCTTGGATTTGCCAAGGTTCCTAGTTAAGGGAGTTGTTTCTGAAGACAGAGAAGACATGCGTGCGCGCACACACACACACACATATCTCCGGAACAATCAGTATTAACCTGTAACTGGCAAAGCTAAGCCAGGCTGGAATACCAACTGAGGGATTCTTTGGTGAACTAACAGATGGAGGGAGCCCTCTCCACACCTGATGTGAGAGCAGATTTCATCAGCTCAGTTTTGTTTTCCACCTGGCATAGACTCTGGGAAATGTGTCTTGATTTCTGTCCCACTTTTCCCCATAGACTGTTGACATCTTTGTTTCTTGTGACTTAGAATGCCTCCTTACTATGGATGCTAACACCTGTTGCAGGGACACATGCATTCCCTCCCTGTCTGTTGCAAACAGCTTCACATCTCATACTGTGTTGGATGGTGGGAAGCAAGATAGAGGCAAGAATACAGATCAGCCACTAAGTTCTGATGCATGTAATCAGGGTGAGCCATGAGAGAAAGGAAGGATGGTTCCCTGATTCGGATACTAACTTTGGACCTAAGGTTAAACCAAAAGAGGCAGGAGATCTGCTTCTATTCTTGGCTTTGCTACAGATTTACTGTGTGATTTTGGGCAACGCACCTTGTCGCTCTGTGCCTCTGTTTCCCTTTCTATTAAATGGGGATAATACTTCCCTACCTCACAGGAGTGCTGAAGAGCTCAAATTATTGAGGCAGCCATTGGAAGGAAGGGATTTTAAAACTTGAAAAGTATTTCATTATTTATTATTAATACTTTGACTCCTGTCCCTTCCAGAGGCTAGGAAAACATTGATTTAAATGGGTTCAGGGACCTGTCTTTTTGTTTTGTTTGTACAGTGCTTAAAACAATGAAGTCCTGGTCCAAGACAAGGGCTCCTAGGCATTTCCACAATACAGAGAATAAAATAATAATAATTAATAAACCGGAGAAAGGTTTTATTACACTTTTTTCAGACTTCAAAAATAAAATCATTGACTTGAATGTGGCAATCAGGTAATGATGTATTTTCTGTACTCAAAGAACCATCCTGTACTCTGAGAATGAGAAACTTTCAGTTAAGGGAAAGAACAAAATCCATGTTGTCATGTGTACGTGTGAGCAAGAGAGCACAGTGTGTGTGCCTCTTCTGTAACATGCTCCATTAGTTCTGCCTTTCAGTGTTGTAGCTTTACCCTTACTGGGACTCCTAAGACATTTAAGTGGTAGCATCCTGTGCTGTGGTGCTGAAGGTTCTGGGTTGAAACGCTGCTAATGACCTATAGCAGGCTCAGATTAGGGCCTGTGATGGTGCTGCTTGAACACTGGCTGGGAGGAGAAGGAACTGATTAAACTTCTGCAAGTTCTGATTCACCTTTTTTCCCCCATCCCTTTCTTTCTAACATTTTTGCATACTGGGAAAGAGAAAACCGTTTTACACACACACATAATTACATAAAAATTGCTCTCACTTAAATATTGTATCAGGAGCTTTTGAATAAGAAGAAAAATATATAGCGAGTGACATTAATTTAGCTTACCTTCCTGCAGCCTTCGGAAAGAAACCCATCTGAAATTGGCTTGTTCAGTAAACATCCCTCCAAAATCTGTTTGTTTGATCTATCAGCCAAGTCACCTGGAAAGTTAAATGTCTTGTTTGGCTGCTCTTGACTTCTTATTCTTTTCTCTCTTTCCACCTTTTTTATTTAAGGGCTGTGTTATATGAATATCTTTGGCTTAATTTGCATTGCATTAAAGTAAAACATTTTAAATTTCTTCACAGCAGAAGTAAATCTGACAGACTTTATGAAGCCATTATACCTGTAGGTATTTTACTCTTATAAAATACATTCTTGTCAAGCTATCTTAATTATATTATTATATGTACTTTTGAACTCCGTATCCGCTCGTTAGTGATATATTCTCCTTTTGACAGTGCAGTTCTAAAAAGCTACAATTTATCTCAAAGTTGTGTGGCTTAACAAAGATGTATCTATTGTGGATTCAGGGGGAATGTATTAATTTACTGTTTTGGAATGCATATTCATTGACAAAGCTTTCTAGCTTTAATTTTCTAGCCAGGTGATTATTAGGCAGGATGCTTACATGCATTGAAAGCAGGCATTCCTGATCTGATTTGAGTTGCAGTTGAGAACAGCTGAAGAGGGGTGACTACTTTTATATGCAGGGTGATGAAGACTGTTATGCTGATATGCAGGAAGTTCACCTTTTATTTTTTATATTTTGCAGTATTCATCTCATTTCTACTAACACATCCTCTGTGTTAAGATCACTTAAGATCAACCAGTGGAGCTTTATCCTACAATCAGGGAGGTCTCAATTAGAACAGCACTTAAGCACATGCTTACTTTTAAGCACATGCTAAAACAAAGCTTGTTTAGTTGTTGAAGTTAGTTTGGGACCTGGGGCAAGTCACTTGGCCTCTCTGTGCCTCACTTCCCCATCTGTACAGTGGGATTAATAACACTGCCCTGCCTCACAGGTTGTTGTGTAAGAGCCCAAATTAACTCTGCACTGAAGCCAGACTGTAATGGGGTACTGCGCAACGCTAGGTCATCTCCTTCTGTCTGCTCTGGGGATCAGCAATTCCAGGTCTAGCACCCCCTTCTGTCGCTTGTTCGTGGACCCTGCTACCTCTCTCTCTGCAACTCAGGTGCTCTCTCTTCATGGCTTAGGCCTCTGAACAGGTCACAATGTGTTTTCCTCTTCTGGGAGTATCAAAGGCTCTCCATAAAAACTGTTTCCAACAGTCTTCCCATTCACTGCTCAGACTGTGCCACTTTCCCAGTGGCTAGTAGGGAAACCTGGGCCTGCCATCTCCTCCAGATTCCAGCTTAGGGACCCTCAGTTCAGCAGCCAAGGTCTACAATGTCCCATCTTGCTTCTGTTTCCCTGAGCCTCTTCCTACTCCACCTCTCTCAGGCTTTCAGGACAAGCCCTTCCTTCAGGGCTTGGATCCCCTGGGGTTTCTACTCTCTCACGGGGTTTCCTTCCTTCCTTGTCTCTCTCTTTCTCTAACATTCAGAGAGTGGCTACAGACTCCCTCTCTGCAGTCCTTGTCTTATACTAGCCCTGCCTGTTCCTTCTCTGCTGGGCTCCATCATCAATCTGGGGTTATTTCGGCTGCCTAATTCCCCTTAAGGGTGACCCATCTTGATGATTACCTGTTGGATCACTTGATGATTACCTGTTCTGTTCATTCCCTCTGAAGCACCTGGTATTGGCCACCGTCGGAAGACAGAATACTGGGCTAGATGGACCATTGGTCTGACCCAGTATGGTTATTCTTACGCGTTCTGTTCTTTTGTTCAGTGTTCTTAATTGACCTCTTCTCAGCCTCATTAATCCTTCCCAGGATAGTGTGGGGTGAACACCCCAGCATACAGACCCTAAGAAGAAGAGTGAAGACCCATTTCCCATAATGTTTTGCTATTAAATAGCCATCAGATGTTAATGATGCTTAGTCCCTACTGGCCAGTGCTGGGTTTGAACCAATGACCTGGAAGTAAAAGTCTTATTTGTTCTTCCCTTTCGAACTTTCCATGGACTCTGGAAATGGAAGGCAGCTCTGAAGCCAGGGTTTTGTGCCAATGTTGGCTACAGCAGTGTCTCCTAGGATTTGCCCAGCCCTTTTCCTCCTGTTTAACAGCAAGAGATGTATGGATAAGCAACAGCTTATATGCTCATTAAATTGCCGGCAGCTTCCTGGATGATGGGTTCCGATAGATGGGAGGCTGTTGCTAAATTGGCAGTAAGGTGAAGCAAACATCTGTCTGTTTGATTGTTGGCTTGCCCATGCTGGCATGTATGGCTCTTCGGGGTTCCAGAAGAGGTCCAGCGTATAGGACCCAGAGTTGCAATGAGCTGGAGCTGTTTCATATGAACCTCCCACCTCAGCTAGCATTTCCAGCAAGTTGTTTTCTTCCTGTAAAAGAGTCAACAGTGTTATGGCTCTCCTAGGATGAAGGAAGCCTATAGATGGGGGAATTAATGGGGAATTGAGACCAGGAGGAGGAAATTTTCGCTTCTGGGTTGGCAGTGACTGAAGGCAGTTCTCAAAGTATAGTTACAGTGGGTGACACTTTCAAAAGTGCCTAAGGTCAACACAGGGACACTCAGGAAAATGAATCTGAATTAACAAAAATGGTGAATTTAAAAGTGGATTAGTTGATCTGCATTAAAACCCTGTTGGGACTCCCTCATTCAGAATTTAAGTGTCCTTAATCCAGTTTAGTTTAATTTAGTTTGGGATAGTCTACACCAGTGGTTCCCAAACTTGTTCCGCCACTTGTGCAGGGAAAGCCCCTGGTGGGCCGGGCTGATTTGTTTACCTGCTGCATCCACAGGTTCAGCCAATAGTGGCTCCCAGTGGCCGTGGTTCGCTGCTCCAGGCCAATGGGAGCTGCTGGAAGCGGCACGGCGATAGGCCGAACCTGTGGACGCGGCAGGTAAACAAACTGGCCCAGCCCGTCAGGGGCTTCCCCTGCACAAGCAGCGGAACAAGTTTGGGAACCACTGGTCTACACAATTAGACCACAAACTGGGTGTGAATCTGTCCCACACTAGCCCGCTGCAATCTAACTCTCGCTGTGCACCCTGCTGACATGTATTAGCTGTTTGTTAGACTGCTTTGATCTAGTCCACTAGCTCTTGTAGACAAGCCCAAAGTGAACTAAGCTAATTTAATTCTGAATGAACTTGCCCACACAGGGGTTTAATGCAGTTCAATTGATCCACTTTGAATTCACACATTGTCTGTTAATTCAGATTAATTTTCCTGAGTGTCCCTGTTTAGACAAGCCATCAGATGTTTAGGAGCTTAAGTAGCTTTCCAAAGTGATTTAGGCACTTAGGAGCCTATGTCTCATTGAAACTCACTGAGGCTTCTAAGAGCAAGATCTTCAAGAGGGCTTATCACTCAGTTAGGCACCCTAATAAGAGGCCCAATTTTCAAAAAAGCTAAGCATGTTGGGTTGTGAGCTCTTCTGAAAATCAGGCCATAGTGCCCCAGCTTTTTTTTGAAAATGGGACTTTGATTCCTCATTTAGGTGCTTTTGAAAATTTTCCCCAGCACCTTGTTTGCTGCTCTGATTTAGGTGTAGGATATTGGTAGAAGGGACATGGTGTGTGAGCCATTGGAGTAGTTTAACTCTGATTGCTTGGTTAGTGGAATAGTTTTGGGACACAGGGTGGTGCAGTTCACTGGGACATTGGAGATGAGGTTCCTACTCCTGGCTCTGCTGTTGACTCAGTGTGGGGTAATGAGCAAATTGTGTCAGGTCGCATTTTGAGAAGCGACCCCCAACTTTGGGTGCCCAGCCTGAGAAACCTTGGACTTTATCTGCAGAAGTTGACTTCCTTTGAAGTTGTGGGTTCTCAGTGCCTCTCCGTGCCTACACCTGGACAACAAGAAATGGAGGCAAACAAAATTAGAGGCCACTTTTGAAAATGCACCTCTTCCCCTCTCTGTGCCTTAGTTTCCCCATCTATAAAATGGTGATAATGGTACTGACCCACCTTTAATGAAGAACAATATTTGGATGAAGGGCTGGTCTGATCACAGTTGCCCCATTTTCACTACAGGTGTCAGGTTGCACCAAGTTGGTTAAATCGGTGCCAATTTGGGTGTGGCCACTCGACATCAATTTAAACCTGACTCTCATTTAGTTTACATTCACCAGTGCAAGGCAGGTTTACGATAATATAAGAGGATCCAAGCGCAAAGTTGCACTGGCTAAACTGGCATACCTCTCTGTGTAAGCCAGGCCTATGTATTAATAATTCAAGTGGGGTCATCAGGAAAGTTTAGGAATGGTAGATAGAGCCTTCAAAGAACAACAAAAGATATCGGGCCACATCATCATCATCTGGTATAAGTTGGTGCAGTTCTATTGACCCTGGTAGAACTGCTCCAGTTTACACTAGTTAAGGATCCAGTCCATGGTTTTCCTCTTCCCTGTTTAGTGCTGAAGATCTGCAACTTCTGTACTGTCACTTCAGGTTGGGATGTGGCTGGGAAATCCAGGCCCAAGATGCCTGACTCTTCAGGAAACAACACCACATGCAGATGTAGTTGTTGCCTTTGCTTTGTTTAGAAGGAGATGAACTGACACTGGCAAATTGATGCAGCAGGTTGTAAATGATGTATGAAATGAAAAATCCCTTGGTGCAGGGAGAGGCTCTACGGTGCACTGGGAAGTCTCTCTCCTGGACTCTAATGATACAGCCTGGAAAGCTCAGAGGTCAGAAACCTTTGACTCCCAAAGATGAAAATCACCATTATCTCATTTGTTCCTTTCTGACTTCCCTAGGGTTCCCCTTTAACCTGCTCCCCTCCCTCCTCAACTTAAGCTGACACATTTGGGTCAGGGAAACATTTCATACACAGTCAATGGTTCTAAATAAAAACCCCATAATCAAGCATTCCATCAAAGCCTAAGGTCTTTTCCCTGTTGTTTTTAGGACACCCATGTCACTTTTGTGCGTATAACACCTTGCCCTGTGATCATTTCCTAACTCCCAAGCTAAGCATTTATGTTTGGATTGGAGACCTTCATGAATTCCTCTGCAGTAGGAAGGGTGGTTGAGGTACTTGTTCCTGAGTTTGGAATGAAGCAATGTTTTGGGCCAATTCCAACTCAGAATGCAATTACATTCTATCTCCATGCATTTCCAATGAGAAAAAAATAATCTTCCTCGCTTCTTGTCTTCAGCTGTTTTGGTGTTTCTGTACACTCTTAAACTGCTGCTGAGTTTTTCCCCAGAGCTGACTCCATGTCAATGGCTGGTGAAATGATTTTTACATGTCTCTTATGTATCAGAGTTTTGAGATTGCTGGGTAGAAGGAGCTAGGGGAGTGAAAATTGGAAAGATGAAAGGAATCTTCTAAGTACAAATGCCTTATTCTGAATATCAGTTCTGAGCCTGCAAGTTCATCATAATAAAATGCACTCTTGTACAGTCTTTCAGCTGAGAACACACAAACGCTGAGTAAATGACTCTCCTGTCAATTGCTGAGGCCTGAGATCTGTCGTTGTCCCCATTTTACAGAAGGACAAACTAATATACAGAGGGGCTAAGGTGACTTGCCCCAGGTCACAGAGGAAGCGTGTGACAGAGGCAGGAGCAAAGCCCAGATCTCTTTGTTGTGACACCCCTAGAAGAGGGATTGAACCTGTGACCTGCAGAGCTAAATCTACTACCAGCATCAAAAACTTCTGTCTGTGATCGAACCACTAAAGCGGTAAAACAGGCACAGTGAGTTGGTATGGGTTACACATGCCTTCCCCACCCCCAGTCAGGAAAGCTTGACCTGCACAGCCAGCCTGGGTTATGCCTTGACTGCCAGCTGTACCATAGCCATGAGATCAGCCTTACTTCCATAACCACCAGAAGTTACTACCCTGACCTGTTGGAGAAGGACTTTTTTCCCTTCACAACATCACCCCCGCACAAGTAGATGGTGGTGCTGTGGGCCAGAGGAAAGCTAAAGTTTTCACAAGAAGTATCGGTAACTGGAAATGCCTGGAGTTTAGCAATGTGCAGAGAGAAAATAACCTGCATGTTCTACACTTCTTGGTGAAGTCCTGATTATTATGGGCTTGGGTCGCCCATACCCTGAATGCGTGCTTAGTCTTCAAATGCATTTAGCAGATGGGTCTTTGATCTTGGCAATGAGATAATTATCCATGCTCTTGGGACTTGTAGTCTGCCCTCGAAGTTCCATCACTTTTTGTCTGTTGCATCACTTGTTCTATATTCAGCATGACGCTTGGGAGCTTGCTCCCAGCTCTTCCATTCTACATGCATGCTTGGGGTAACAGCCTCTCCCTGGTGTTGGCTCAGCTTTGGTGCATGGGGTGAAATCCAGGTCCCATTGAAGCCAACAGCAAAACTCCCATTGACTTTGGTAGACAAGGGTTTCACCTGTTGTTTTTCCTGTGCTTTATTAACATAAGAATATAAGAATGGCCATACTGGGTCAGACCAAAGGTCCATCCAGTCCAGTATCCTGTCTACCAACAGTGGCCAATGCCAGGTGCCCCAGAGGGAGTGAACCTAACAGGTAATCATCTATTGATCTCTCTCCTGCCATCCATCTCCATCTTCTGACAAACAGAGGCTAGGGACGCCATTCCTTACCCATCCTAGCTAATAACCATTAATGGACTTAACCTTCACGAATTTGTCCAGTTCTCTTTTAAACCCTGTTATAGTCCTAGCCTTCACAACCTCCTCAGGCAAGGAGGAATAGCTCAGTGGTTTGAGCATTGGCCTACTAAACCCAGGGTTGTGAGTTCAATCCTTGAGCTGGCCATTTAGGGATCTGGGGCAAAAATTGGGGATTGATCCTGCTTTGAGCAGGGGGTTGGACTAAATGATCTCCTGAGGTGCCTTCCAACCCTGATATTTTATGATTCCACAGGTTGACTGCACTGAGTGAAGAAGAACTTCCTTTTATTTGTTTTAAACCTGCCACCTATTAATTTCATTTGGTGGCCCCTAGTTCTTATATGATGAGAACAAGTAAATAACTTTTCCTTATTCACTTTCTCCACACCACTCATGATTTTATAGACCTCTATCATATCCCCCATTAGTCTCCTCTTTTCCAAGATGAAAAGTCCTAGCCTCTTTAATCTCTCCTCATAGGGACCCATTCCAAACCCCTAATCATTTTAGTTGCCCTTTTCTGAACCTTTTCTAATGCCAGTATATTGTACACCAGGGGACCACTAGAGCCACGCTTTGCTATTATCAGAGAGCAACATGGGGAGGGTTAAAGGAAGAGAGTGAGGTGGGTGGGGGAGAATTTGGGGAGCAGACTCAGACTAAGTGTGCTGTGACTTGCATGTATTGAGATGTAGAGTTCTACACAGATTTGGGAGATCATAGCAGGCTACTCTCTGGCTATGCAGATGGCTTTTGCCCCCCAGCACTGTGAGCTGAAGTAACCATTGTTCACTGCCAGTGCAGAAGCCATAGGCGGCACAGACTGTAACAACATGCAGTGAGCAATATTAGACCTCCAAGGTGGTGGAGTTCAGTAGGCCACAATACTTGTTTATCGACAGTCCTCTTTCCACCCGTGACAGCACTGCCTTGGTCTGACTTCTGCTCTTGCGTTCCAGGACTTCAATCAGCAAGCATTAGCCATCTCTCTAGATAGCAAAAATGGAAAGGGCTTGAAAGCCTTTGGAGACTGTCTAAAATGTGAGCTGAAACCCAGACATGGCTTAACAACCCTGGAGCTATCCTTCTATTTTGGGAGGCGAGTGGAAGTCAGACACTATTGGTTATCTGCCAGCGTGCGTGAGCTGGTAAATGAGAGGTCGTCAATGCCATAAGAGATGTCAGGTTTTATTTCCAGTAAGAAAGACACCACGGAGCTGGGAAAATCACTCATTAATGCTTTATTGATATTCATTTTACTATTGAAGAGATCTGGGAGCATCCATGACCATGCTAATGGGGCCTGGCTTAAAATAGCTTCCCGTGTGTGTAGGTTCACAGTGCCAACAGTTCTCCATAGTCCTGATGGTTCACATCTGACCTTAAGGATCTTCGTGGTGTGGAGTTAAGCCTGGCTCTCCACCCATCTAAACCTGCTCTCCTGGGGTCTGGACTTTCCATAGCCTCTCTCAATTGTGCCATAGACACAGAGCCAAAATCCATGTGTCTGAGTCTGTGTCGCACGTTCCTTTTCCCCTCCCCTCCTAGTATGTCTCATCAGTCACACCCTGTTGGGAACGTGTAACTGTACATACACACCCCTCACACATCCCTTCTCAATGTCATCCGATGAGTCTAATGGAACCCAGGTTGGGGTAAGTGGAAGGAGGGCAGCAAGGAAAGCATCTGACAGGAGGGTATAAGACTATTTCCAATAAATTAGCCTCCCCTCTCTTTCGCAACCTGCAGCTCCTTGCGCCTCTTTCTGGCTCCTCAGGGCATAAAGCCTCTTAAAATTTAGGTCATCATAGCCATACCATTTGGTTATGTGAAAAAATTCACATCCCTGAGCGCCATAGTTAAGCCAACTCCTGTCTAGACATAGCTGGATCGATGGAAGAATTCTTCTGTTGACCTAGCTACCATTGCTCAGGGAGGTGGGTTACCTATCCTGACCAAAAAACCCCTTCCGTCACCTTAGGAATCCTCTACGCTACAAGGCTTACAGAGTCTGACAGCACTGAAACTGTGCTGCTGTAGAGTTCGTAGAATGGACGTGGCCAACGTTCCCTCATCTTATTCCCCTTTTCACATGAGTCAGTGGGTGTATGTAAGCCCAAGGGAGTTTGAGGGTCTCTTATATCCCCTGACGTCACCCCAGAGTTTAGCTCCTGGGCCTCTCCCCTTCCCATTCCTCCTATACGTGATTTAGCTCTAAGTTCATTGGAACAAAGTTATGGCATTACGTAGATGTTTGGGTCCTCTCCTTTCCTGTCTCCATACCCCCCCAGCCCTTCTGCTTTTCTCCTCTAATCTTGGCATCATCCCTGCCCCTCTCCGAGATTCTGCCTTGCAAGGGACGATGGTGTCAGGAGCTCTTCCATTTTTGCTCGGCTTCCTTATCTAGAAATCCTCCCCACGGCTGAGCCACTGAATCTCTATCTCTCAAAACCTTACCTGCTAATCTCCTTCCCTCCCCGGCCACGTCTGCCTGGTTCTCTCCACGGCATGTTTTACAAAGCCACGTGTCACCAATGAGCTACAAAAGCACCAAATGCACTTTTTAGCATAACCTCTTTTATACCAGCTGTATCTGAGTTCCTGTGTGACCCTGGACTTGGCACTCAGCCTCTCTGTGCCTTGGGTTCCCGATGCATTTAATGGGGACAATGGTGCCTTTCTCGGGGGTGCCTTGGGATCTTTGGATGGAAGGTGCAATAGAAGCACCAGGTTGCAGTTGAGCTTTGCAGTGCATGTTCAAATGCTTCTTGCCCCTTAGCTCTTATACAGGCAGCAAAGGGCGGAAGGGAAAGGAGGATGGGTTTACAGATCTGATTGTGAAAGGGCTGTTGTGGCATCCATGACATGGAGAGATTACAGAGACTGTGCCAGGTAGTGTGGGGTGCAGAGGAGAAGGCAATTCCACCAGGTGTGAGCAGACAGTGTGAAGCAACCTGGTGCCTCAAGCTGGTTAGCAAACCCCTTGCATGGCTCTGTTTCCTTTTAAGCCAATTGCTGGGGAAGGACTGGACTGGGGCCTACAGCTGCAACTCCGAGGTGGGAACGGGCAGAGCTGCACCATCCGGATGAAGCTCCTGGGAAAGCTGGTGCCTCCTGCAGATGTTGTGAGTGCAGACGTTGGGAGTTGCCACTCTGCCCCAGAGGAGGTGTGATGTCCTCTGCTGGCTGGCACTGGAGAAACAGTGGCATGGCTTCTCTCCGTCCCCCTATGGAGAGTCTGGTGCTGGCAGTGTTGATGGTCCCTGCTAAATCCAGTGTGGGGTAGAGGGGTCCTGGCTTTGATCTTTCACCCTAGGTCCCCATGGGATGCATAAGCTATTCAGAGACTCCCAGCCAGCCCATTAAAGTCTGCAGCTGCAGCTAATTTTGCAGTCAGCAGCCTCACTGTGTGCTGTACAGCTGCGAGTGCCTGGAGCAGTCACCAGAGGGAAAGCCAGTGCCTTGCATCTTAGCAGTGTGTCGCCGGAGGAAGGCTGCAATCTGCTCCTATAAATAACTCAGTAATTGAGACGGTTTAGGAGATACAATGCCTCCTGGTATAGTGTTTAATAAAGCTCTGCATCTCAGCTGTCATCAGGCAGCCCAATTTCCTGTCTGCAGTTCAGTGGGGAGGCAGCCTATCCCTGAAACTCAGGCAGTGCGCCATATCCATCTAGCAGGCCCACCCGTGCATAACCCCCCTGCCTTTGCTTTTCTTCCCCTGATTACGTTGATCTCATTTGAGGTCAGAGCCAAGAGATCAAATGACCCAGGAAGCAGGATGGAGCTGGTAGAGTCGCTGAACAGCAGAACCCTAGAACCCCAATTGCAGCTGCTAAAATGCATCCCTCTTGTGATGAGATGGAAAGTGCCTCTGTTAGCAATTTGCATTGTTGTTGTAGCCATGTCGGTCCCAGGATATTAGAGAGAGACAAGGTAGGGGACGGAATGTCTTTTATTAGACCAACTTCTGTAGGTGAAAGAGACAAGTTTTTGAGCTCCACAGTCTAGCTCTCAGACCTTTCCCAGACCTGAAGAAGAGCTCTGTGAAAGCTCAAAAGCTTGTTTGCGGAGCTTGGTCCAATACAAGATTTTACCTAACCTGTGTCTCATCGGTAACAGCATACAACTGTTTAAACCAAGCCACCCTGTCATGCCTGACTCGTCATCCCCTACCACCTGTCCTCGTAGCACTCGTGGGGAGGAAAAGTATAACTCCCCTCCCTCCACAAGGGCTAGCGGTGGGGAAACACCTTTGGATTCCTCTGAGTTACCCTTGTATACATCGCTGCTGTAGCAGAAATGGCCGTGTACCACTTCTCGGGGGTGGAGGGGCTAAGGATGCTGTCTAATCTGCCTTGGGTACTGTATCTAAGCCGGGTGTGTTTGCAGTGTCTGTTGCTAGTAAGTAGCGCTTTGCCTGCATACCAGTTTTGCCCATGGGCTGGATCCAGTGCCCACAGAAATCAATGGAAAGACCCATTGGGATAAGGCTCTGCACATGCAGTCTAGATCAGCTTCTTTTAAAACTCTAAGGTCTCTGGTGCCTTGCCCTGAGGCTCAGTCCACTTCCAAGCACTAAGCTTTCTGCCTGCTATGATTGTCCCATCACTGTAGCATGTGAGCGTCCCGCAGTCATTAATGAATTCATCTGCAGCACCCTTTTGAGGGAAGGCAGCAGCGCTGTCTCCATTTTACATGAAGCATTGGAAGATTGAAGGTGGCTTGGCCAAGGTCAGACAGAGTCTGTGGAAGACTCAGCAATTGAACCAACATCTGCTGTCTCCCAGCCCAGTGCCTTAATCACAAGGCTCTGACACTGAGACTCTTTCCCTCAGAGCATCTTGTGTTGCACAGCTGCCATATTTGCATCCAAAGACTAGGCAGGATTCCCTTTTGAGCCTATGACAATCTCCTTAAATTTCCAGTAGGAGTTTCTGTAAAGAATTAAGTGCAGTGACTCTCTAGTGATGAGGCAAGGATTCCGCCCTTGGCAAATCAGGGTGGGGTGGCCGGGTTGGAACAGGGGACATCAAAACTCATTGTCAAGAGCAATGAGGAGTCATTTGAACATTTCTCTCTATGTGACCATTACATCCACTGGTTGCAGCAAGGGGCCGAAAGTCAGGACTCCTAGTGTCTTTTCCTGGCCATGCTACTGCCTTGAGCAAGTCTTGGGACTTCTCTGTGCCACCTGTAACATGAAGGGAACGACACCTACCTAGGAGACGTTCTGTGAGAGTCAGTTCATTAGGTACTGAGATCCTCAGATGTTCAGTGGGGGTATGTCTACACTGCAGTCAAACACCCGTGGTTGGCCTGTATCATCTGACATGGACTTGGGCTGTGGGGCTATAAAATTGCAGGGGAGATATCAGGGCTCTGGGACCCCATGATAGGACAGTTCACAGCCTGGGCTTCAGCCTGAGCCTGGATGTCTACACTTGCAATTTTATAGCCCCCAACCCTGCTAGCCTGAGTCAGCTGACACTGCAAGTGTTTTATTGCAGTGTAGATGTACCCTAGCCCTGGGCAAATTACTTAACCTGTCTGTCTCTGCTTTCCTGACTGTTAAACAGGTATGGCAGCATTCCCCTATCTCTCCGAGGTTTAGAGGAGGGGGATGGATTAATGCTTATAGGTGCTATTCAGGTGAAAAGTGCTGCTGTCAGCATTTTAGCGCTGTTGCTCCCAGAGCTAAAGCCTGCAGAAGGCCATAGAAAAATAATGTGGAATATAAAATTATCCACTATTTTCTTTTCGATCCTCAAAAGAAGGTTCAGTTTTGACTCAATTAGAGTTTTTGGTGACGATTCCTATTTAGTGCAAAACAGCCTCCCCAACCTCCTGCATCCATGAACTGATCCAAGACAAACTGAAATCAACTGAAAAGCTTCCGTTCATTTCAATGGGATTTGGTGGGTCAGGCCTTTGGAAGCAAGCCTCTGCCTGTCCATTCCTGCTGATCCCAGCCTGCCAGGAAGTGATGGGAGAAGGGTGCCTGGCTCAAACCATAGGAGAGCGGCCACTATTATCGTAAGTGAAAAGCGTCCCTTCTCATTAAAGCTGAAAATTATGGGCTTCGGATAACTCTGTTAGATGGTGGTTCATGGAATCCAATAACCCCCCCGTTTGTTTTTAATGCCAACTTGCCTACATGCCAAAATACATATTTTGCAAATTGCTTAATTTACACTTGAAAAGATCAAACCTTATTTTTCCTGAAAGCTGAGAGCTGAGGTAGGAGCAGAGACGCATACGGAGCAGTTTAAGCCTCCTTTTGCCATTGTGCAATATACATAATTTGATCAGAAATGATAGCAGTTGAAAAACGTTTTTTTTTTTAAACTAACAGCACCAGGGATGCTGTTAGTTTGTGTTGCCAAGGGGTTTCTACTAACTCTAAAGCAGTGCTTGCTAAGTCTCTCCTAAGAATAATGCCCCTAATTAGATGGAGTGTCTTCATTTACAATGCAGGCCTTTTGGGGTGAATCTGGAATTATCTGTGCCCTGGAAACTCTCATCAATTTAGCTAAAGTTCAGTTCCCCTTTCGTAGAAACTTTGTAGAATCCCCCATGAAAAAGCTGAATGTAAAAGCTCCTTTCCAAAGAGAGTGAGAGATGCCCGTTGGCAGGGATTCCTGAGCAGAGCCTGACAGTTCCCCAAGGCCACTTGGAATCATTGCCAAATTCAAGTGGGAGAGAGCTTTCTTTTCACAAAATGAGTGGTTAACTGTGACATACCAAAGTACAATTCAGACTAATGAGCAGCTGCATCACCCCTGCCCTGTAACCTTGGGTGTCTTACAATGCCTTGCTGAAGTAGCTCCCATCTGGACCACTTACAAACAGCCTCCCAGCATGCAAGCCCTAACCTGAGCCTGCCAGCCACACTTGGGTTACACTCTGGCTGTCACTAGCCTTGGTTACACTGCAGAGTGACCCCAACACACTCCCAGTCTTAGATTTTTCCTTAGAAATGTATGTCCTGTACTGCCCAGCCCTCTCCTGGACAATACAAATTATATTAAGTCCATTATGTCTTTAAAAGAATAATATGCATACAACTTGTCACCCCAAGTGGAGTTTCCCAGACTCTTCAATTTATACACACTGGATTAGATAAAACAATAAAACAAGATTATTAACTACAAAGAGAGAGATTTTAAGTGAGTACAAGTAATGAGACATAAAATCAGAAATGATTATAAGAAAAATAAATATAAGACATTTACTAATATCTAGCTTAACAAACAAACTGTGTCAGATTTAAGCAAAGTTTCTCACCACATGCTTTCAGCAATCTTCCTGGCCAAACTCTGTATGTCAGGACTCCTCCCCCAGAATCAAATGAAGGCTTCCTTTGTTGCTTCAGGTGCAGGGAAGGCGATCGGCAGGGAGAGGGAGAGGGTGCGTTGGCGTGTTTGTCCCTCCTTTTTATAGTTTCAGTCCCCTTCTTAAAAAACATGTCTAGCTGGGCACCAGAAGACACACAATCTGTGTGGAAGAATATGCCCTGCTGTTTTTTCCTCACCTGTTTGAGCTTTCTTAGTTTCCCTTACCACTTAATGACTCTGTTTATTGCTTCCGTGAAAATTAAGCAGAGCACACATTCCTTTGTTTAGGACAGACCTGTTTCCCCTCTTCTGTTTGGTCAAGGCTGTAGGTTTTAGAATGTGTTAATAACACTATACAGGGGTATTTTATAACTTCACATACAATGTTGCCACGCACATTTAACCAGGACAAAAATGACCAGCAAATTATGAGTTTTCAAATAATACCTCACAGGCATAATTTGTTCAAAATTATTACAGTAGTGCATAGGATGTAGACATGGGTACATTCTGTCACATTAACAGACTGTGTTAGTGCAGGTAATGAATTTCCATGTGAAATCAGCAAAGGCTGGTTACCAAAGAGCAGGTAGAGTTGCAGATTTGGACCACATCCAAAATCTATGAGCATGTTGGAATCCAGGGTTTTGATTCTGAGCTGAACAAACAGAGGAGCATCAGTGAAGTTCAACTCTGAAACCAAACATCTATAAAGCTCTACAATGTGCAGATCTATGGGTGTAATTTAGACCCTGGAACAGGGAACAACCTACCCTGTTAGTATCTGCTTATCATGCTAAGCAAGGGTTAAGTGATTCACTGAGGCAGGTAGTTCATTACCTCACCTGGATATAAGGTAGGGGTAAGTGGGTCTCTGGGAAGAGGATCTAGGGTGTGTGCTAAGCAGGGTTGAGGGAGGAGCCCTAGGAGCAGCCACATCAAGGGAGATGGGTTTAATGAAACTTTGTGATCTTATTTTTGTTTGTTAACAAAGCAAACCATCAGAAGGGGTGAGTTTGGAGACTACACGGTGTAGGGACTGTGTAGACCAGATTGGGAAAGTTAAGGGTTCACATGTAGAAGTTAAGGGTGCACATTTGATGATATTTAGGAAGCTAAAATTAACATTCCTAGCCTATTCTTCACACACACACACCCTGAACTGAGTGAGGAAAAAAACCCAAGATTCTTCTCTTTGGGGAGGAATGACATCTTTAGTGCAGTTTAGGTTATGTAGAGATGTAAAATATGGTGGCTGCCAGGTAGAAGTTCATCCAATAGATGATTGGGGAGAGAGAGATTTCCCAAGGTAATGAACTACTCAAAGGTGGTGGCTTTCTATCAATCTACCTAGATAGCATGAGAGAGAGAGAAGGTGGGTGAGGTAATATCTTCTATTGAACCAACTTCTGTTGGTGAAAAAGACAAGCTACATGGCTCTCATCCCTCCATGGGAGCACATCACAATGTCCCTCTGTGGTAGGGTAGTCTAACCATCCCTGGGAAAGTAGAGAGACTAGCTAATTTAGCCAGATGGAGTCTGGATGAGTCAAGATTTGAACCTGAGTCTCCTGAGCCCAGTTCCTTTACCACCAAGCCATTCTTTCTCACGGCTGCACTGGATACAGCCCTGCTTGCTGATAAACACATCAATTTGCACCTGCCCACCCAGGAGGATTTACAGCACTAGCCCTCCTCACATCTGTAATCTGCATATACCCCTGTCTTCCATGTGCACCCACACTCAGGGAATTTCTCCTTCAGCCCCAACCTCTCTACCCCTCTTGAAAAATAAAGACATATGGCTCCCACTTGAGGAGAGTAGATTGTTTTCGATTGCTATTCATCTATTATTTCAGAAAGTAAAATGAATAACACTTATGCAGGTCACAGACATTAAAAGAGCCTTTTATATCAGTTTGGGAGAGCTTGTCAGCTTTGATTTATTAAGTAAAGTTCCCAGACTGGCTACTAGTATGTGTTGTCAGTCTCTTGATAATGGATAGACCTCACAGCTGAGTGCTCTGTGATTAGACTTCTCAACTAGATATTTTTAAATAAGGGCTACTCTTATTTGGGTTGCTCATTCCCCCCTCTTAACCTATTTCATTCATTTTCCCTTGCCCTCCCTCCCCACTGTTTAAATTTGTTTTTCATGACAGCAGTGAGTAAATGGAAGGCATCTTTAAGAATTTTCTCAGAGCCCGCTCCCAACTTAGCTTGATTGATTAAATGTCACGGGGGACAAAAACGGATAAGAAGGAACGATCTAAACTACTTTCCTGAGAGACCCATTCCACCGCTCGTCACAGTACCACTCTATTGCTATGGTTGTGTCAGCACTTTGATTATCAGACTTCATTTCCTTGGGGCTTATGGATGGAAATTGCCAACTGATTAAAAAAAAAAATCTCCTCCAGGCTGAAAGTGGGTAGATGGGGCTGCTTCTTCCAGTGTTGGCACCTTACATTGTGTGTCTGCAGAATATGCATTCAGAAGGTTGCAAAGAGTTAACCATGTTCATGAATCACACACCTGCACCATTTGTGACTGTGCGCATGAGATGAACAATTGTGCACGTACAGACACTTTTGCATACAGTCACACTCCCTGCAAGCACAGCCCGGTGCCTTGCCCTTTTTGTGCCCTCCCATAGGCACATGTGGCATTCTCAGTTTAGACACCTATTATCAGCTCAGCCTCTGGGGTGCTTCTGTGGCTGGGTGTTCTTGTGCTTCAGGTCTGGGAATGTGAGTTCACCCCCTTGATGTTTATGTGGCCTAGGGATTAGTCACTTAGGCCTGGGCTCTCCAAAAGCTCCCATTGGAGATGCGGCTAGGTCAACAGAAGAATTCTCCTGTTGGCCTAGCTACTGCTCCTTGGGGAGGGGGGAATTTATTAGAGTGAAGGAAAAAGCCCTTCTGTCCCTGTAGTAAGTGTCTACACTGCAGAGCTATAGCAGTGTAGCTGCAGCACTTGTAGTGTAGGCGTACCTCAATAAGCATGTTCGCACAGGAGTTTAATGCAGTTTAACTAATGCATTTCAAATTCACATCTTTAATTTAGATTAACATTCCTCAAGTCTGGTCTACGCTACAGACATGTATTGAAATAACTCTATCCCGCAGGGGTGTGAAAAATCCACACCCTTGAGCAATACAGTGATACGGCCCTAACCCCGTATGTAGACAGCATGAGGTGGCAGGAGAGCATCTCCTGTCAACATAGCTACTGCCTTTCGGGGAGATGGATCAACCACGCCCATTGGAGAGCGCTCTCCCGTCGGCTTAGAGCATCTTCATTAAAGTGCCACAGCGGCGCAGCTGCATCACTGCCGCATTTTAAGTCTAGACGTGCCCTGAGCGTTCCCAGAGACCAGCTCAGTTTCTTAATCTGTCAAATGGGGATAATGATGCTTCCCAACCACCCGAGGGCTCTTTGGAGAGACATTCGTTATGCCGGGTGCCCAGATTCTGTGTGTGCGGGGGGCTATAGAATCCCTTGTGTGAATAGTTCAACTGAGTTCCTACTCAGAGTTAAAGCTCCATTAACTTCAGTGGAGTCGACTGAGTGGCTCTGGTCTTGGTACCCCATGTCTCAACCTGAGAAAAAGTGGATTCCACATTTTGTAAGTTACATAAATGCACCAAAAGGGGGAAAAAATTCCAATTGCACCAAATTCATAAGCCTCTTTGCTCTAGCATGACTCCAAAAATCGCTTTGATTTAAAGGCTAAAATCTGACAAGCCAATAGACCTTAAAGAAAGGTATCTCTTTTTCCCCCCCTCCCTCCTCTTTTACTTTCACATTGGAACAAACTTGAAAGAAGAGAACATTTGTTTAAAAAAAAAAAAGGCAAGCAAAAAAGCAGCAATTCATTCAGCCAGGTGCTTTCTGTCTTGGCTGTTCTTTCAGAACACTGGTTTGAATAGGATTTTTTTTTTTTTTTTTTTTTTTTTTTGCTTTTTCAACTCCTGTCACCCGTTGCCTTCTCCCGCTCCGTCCTGCAGCAAAGTCAGCTGCCTGGGTGTGTAATAACAAAGGAAGTTGACAAGGGAACGAATATGCTGTCTTATTACAGGACCTAGTAGGAAAAGTAGCTGGGATAGGCTGGAGAAGTGGAAGGGAGGGTTGGTTAGTGGCCTAAGTTCTGGACAAGTAGCTGAGGAGATCTGGCTTCAGTTATCAGCTCTACAACTGGTTTTCTGTGTGATGTCAGGCAAAGCATTGATGGGCACATTTCTATTCTTCTGATCAGACCTCTTGGCTTCAGGGGGGCTATTTATGGGACTAGTCACTCGTCAGCATGATTAAGGGATATGCAATCTAGAGCTTTTTCTCTCTGGGCCAGATTTTTAAAGAATCATAGAAGATTGGGTTTGGAAGAGACCTCAGGAGGTCATCTACTCCAATCCCCTGCTCAAAGCAGGACCAGCACCAGCTAAATCATCCCAGTGAGGGCTTTGTCAAGCTGGGCCTTAAAAACTTCTAAGAATGGAGATTCCATCACCTCCCTAGGTAACCTATTCCAGTGCTTCACCACCCTCCTAGTGAAATAGTGTTTCCTAATATTGAACCTACACCTCCCACACTGCAACTTGAGACCATTGCTTCTTGTTCTGTTATCTGCCACCACTGAGAACAGCCGAGCTCCATCCTCTTTGGAACCCCCCTTCAGGTAATTGAAGGTTGCTATCACTCTTCTCGCTCTTCTCTTCAGCAGACTAAATAACCCCATTTCACTCAGCCTCTCCTCGTAAGTCATGTGCCCCAGCCCCCAATCATTTTCATTGCCCTCCAATTTGTCCACATCCCTTCTGTAGTGGGGGGACCAAAACTGGATGCAGTACTCCAGGTGTGGCCTCACCAGTGCCAAATAGAGGGGAATAATTACTTCCGTCAATCTGCTGGCAATGCTCCTACGGATACAGCCCAGTATGCTGTTATCCTTCTTGGCAACAAGGGCACACTGCTGACTCATATCCAGCTTCTTGCCCACTGTAATCCTGAGGTCCTTTTCTGCAGAACTGCTGCTTAGCCAGTCGGTCCCTAGCCTGTAGCGGTGCATGGGATTCTTCCTTCCTAAGTGCAGGACTCTGCACTTGTCCTTGTTGAACCTCATCAGATTTCTTTTGGCCCCAATCCTCCAATTTGTCTAGGTCAGTCTGGACCCTATCCCTACCCTCCAGTGTATCTACCTCTTCCCCCAGTTTAGTGTCATCTGCACATTTGCTGAGGGTGCAATTAATCCCATCATCCAGATCATTGATAAAGATATTGAACAAAACCGGCCCCAGGACCGACCTCTGTGGCACTCCGCTTGATACCGGCTGCCAACTAGACATCAAGCCTTTGATCATTCTGTTGAGCCCGACAATCTAGCTGGCTTTCTATCCACCTTATAGTCCATTCCTCCGATCCAAACTTTTTAAACTTGCTGGCAAGAATACTGTGGGAGATAGTGTCAAAAGCTTTGCTAAAGTCAATATATATCATGTCCACCGCTTTCTCCATATCCACAGAGCCAATTATCGCTTCATAGAAGGCAATCAGGTTGGTCAGGCATGACTTGCCCTTGGTGAATCCATGTAGCCTGTTCCTGATCACCTTCCTCTCCTCCAAGTGCTTCAAAATGGATTTCTTGAGGATCTGCTCCATGATTTTGCAGGAGACTGAAGAGAGGCTGACGGGTCTGTAGTTCCCTTTTTAAAATATGGGCACTGTATTTGCCTTTTTCCAATCGTCCGGGACCTCCCCTGATCTCCACAAATTTTCAAAGATAATGCCCAATGGCTCTGCAATCACATCAGCCAACTCCCTCAGCACCCTTGGATGTATTAGATCTGGATCCATGGATTTGTGCACGTCCAGCTTTTCTAAATAGTTCTTAACCTGTTCTTTCGCCACTGAGGGCTGCTCACCTCCTCCCCATACCGTGTTGCCCACTGCAGCAGTCTAGGAGCTGACCTTATCTGTGAAGACTAAGGAAAAAAAAGCATTGAGTACTTCAGCTTTTTCCACGTCATCTGTCACTCTGTTGCCTCCCCCATTCAGTAAGGGTTCCATACTTTCCCTGACATTCTTCTTGTTGCTAACATACCTATAGAAACCCTTCTTGTTACCCTTCACATCCCTTGCTAGCTACAACTCCAATTGTGCCTTCACCTTCCTGGTTACACCCCTGCATACTCGAGCAATATTCTTATACTCCTCCCTGGTCGTCTGTCCGAATTTCCACTTCTTGTAAGCTTTCTTTTTGAGTTTAAGCTCACCGAAGATTTCATTGTTAATCCAAGCTGGTTGCCTGCCATATTTGCTATTCTTTCTGCACACCGGGATGATTTGTTCCTGCGTCCTCAATAAGGCTTCTTTAAAATACAGCCAGCTTTCCTGGAGTCCTTGCCCCCTCATATTAGCTTCCTAGGGGATCCTGACCATCAGTTTCCTAAGGGCACCTAAGTCTACTTTTCTGTCCAGGGTCCGTATTTTGCTACTCTCCTTTCTTCCTTTTGTGAGGATCCTGAACTCAACCATCTCACGGTCACTGCTGCCTAAATTGCCACCCACTTCTACTTCCCCTACTAATTCTTCCCTGTTTGTAAGCAACAGGTCAAGAGAAGCACGGCCCCTAGTTGGTTGCTCCAGCACTTGTACCAGGAAGTGGTTCCCAACACTCTCCAAAAACTTCCTGGATTGTCTGTGCACTGCTGTATTGTTCTCCCAGCAGATTTCAGGGTGATTGAAGTCCCCCATTAGTACCAGGGCCTGTGATCTGGATACTTCAGTTAGTTGTCCGAAGAAAGCCTCGTCTACCTCATATTTCTGATCTGGTGGTCTATAGCACACACCTACCACAATGTCACCCTTGTTGCTCTCACCTCTAAACTTAACCCAAAGATTCTCAACAGGCTTTTCTCCAGTTTCAAACGGGAGCTCTGAGCAATCATACTGCTGTCTTACATACAATGCAACTCCTCCACCTTTCTTCCCGTACCTGTCCTTCCTGAACGGTTTATACCCATCCATGACCGTGCTCCAGTCTTGTGAGCTGCCCCACCAAGTTTCTGTTATTTCAATCACATCATAGTTCCTTGATTGTGCCAGGACTTCTAGTTCTTCCTGCGTGTTTCCCAGGGTTCTTGCATTCATGTACATGCACCTAAGATAACTAGCTGATTGCCTTATTTTCTCAGTATGAATCAGGAGGCTTCCCGTTCTTGTACCCTCCTCCTTGTGTTTCCTCGCAGTATCCAACTCCCACACTATATGCTTTTCAAAACCATTCAGACAACTGGTGGAATTTTCAACAGGTTAGGCACTCAAATCACATTGATTTTAATGGGAGTTAGGTGATGCAGAGTTCACAACCCTCTTAGGTGTTTTTGCAAATCCTACTAGGTGCCTATTTGTATCTTTAGGTGCATGAATCCCTTTGACAATCTGTCCCACTCTGTCTTGGTTTGCCATCTGTAAAATGTGGACAATTCCCGGCCTTCTAGTGCTGTTGGAAGGATAAATTCCTTACTGTTGCTGAAGCACTCACCACTGGGCATTGTGGAATTATTTAAATAAAGAGAAAGAAAAAGCTATTCCCTCATACAAATAGAATGTCTCTGGTAAACAACAGAGACAGGCCCAGACCAACCCCTGAGAGCCAAACTCTCCCAAACTTTGAGAAAGTTTGGATCCAAAATTTCTGGATTGGGCTCACTCTGGCAATTAGCAAATGGGGCCAGGTCAGTTCTGAAATGTAAGTAACAGGCGAATGGGTTTTTGCTTTACACTTTTTCAGATACCATCTCATAAGAACATCAAGCACATTGACTTTATAGTTCTGAGTCAGGCCTGGGTTGTAAATCTGGAGTGGCTCCACTTAAGTCAGAGGACTGGCTCCAGAACATTGCTCCTGTTGTCTCCTGTGACTCTTTGCAGCATGTGATATTAAAGCACTGTGTGATTTAATTATTAACCAGTCTATGTTATTAACCAATCAGGATGCTTTTACTATGTTATTAACCAATTAAGCTATCAAGTTGCACTAAGTTATGAACTTATTTATTGTGAGAATAATATATAAATATATAAAAACTAAATATTGCCCATCAGACTGTGTAAATATGACTATATAGTACTATAGTAAATAAAACAATGAATTTACACTACCTGTGGTTCTTTTGGGTAATGTTGATCTCTAATTTGGCTCCTGAGCCACTGAGGTCTGAGTATCACTGCTTTACAGATACCAAAAAACACACTTTATAAATATTTATGTATGTTTAGTGAATTTGGTAATGGAGAAAAGCCCCAGACTGACAGCCCTGATGTTTAGCCACAGCATAGACTGCAACCCTGAATGTCTACCCCTACATCGCCTCCTGCTGGGAGGGTGTTGACAGTTCCAAATCTTCCCAGACAGGAAGCTTTCCCACATTGGTTGTCCTTGGTAGGAGCTGTTCTGTCAGCAGCGCACAGCACTAATGTCTTTGGCACCAGGGTACACTTCCAGCAAATGGCTTTTGCGATTCATTAAGTGGCTCAGTGTTGCATGGGCATTTCACCATCCCCAAATGGCACTTGTTGCTGTGCCGTATACTCATGCGGTGCAGACATTATCTCCTAATAACACATGCATTAATTATAACAGTGCATGTTCTACACGTTTAAATGATACGTCTGCAATACACAGTTGCTCAGTACACAGAACTCCTGAGTGACACCAGTGACTCACTGGGGCCCATTTGGTTAACCCCCGTAGACTTCCATGACACAAACACAAGGACACTTGTAGACACACAAAAATGAGATACTCATAACACTAATGGGAGAAACTGACAAGTGCCCAGAAGCACTTCATTGGTAGACGTGAATTAAAGGAATTACTGGATTTTGAGGACTGGAGCCTGATTGCGACTATTCATCTTGTGCAGATTGGCCTTTCTCCATTGACTTCAAAGGAGCCGCAAGGTCAGATCTGTGTGAATCAGAAGAGCTCCATTAACATCAGTGCAGTTCCTCTGACTTATACTTGTGATGGATCTAGTTTATCTATCATATAGCAAGGCATTGGGGGGGGTGGGGTGTGTGTGAGTAGGGCATTGGAATGGGACTCAGGATAGAAGATTTAAGTAGATCTGGTCAGAAAATGGATTTTCCATCCAATGAAAACATTTGAGATTTAAAAAAAACCCTCCCAAATCGGAACAAAAAGCCAAAATTTTGAAATGTTTCAAAACTAAACATTCTGTGCACAGTAACAATGCCAGTGGCTCCCATCCTGCCCTTACCAGGCCTCAACCTTGACCTAAGTGGGCATCTGCAAATGGAAGAAGGTTTCCTTTCAGTCCTTGTTGCCTTTGTTGAGAATGGCAAGCAGGATGTCAGTTCTCTCCATTTTACCCACCTTATGTCCTTCACAGGTGCCTGTGAACATGGCATCCACTGAGGGACTTGTTTTTATGTGGAAACCATTTTGGCTGGGAATTGGACTGAGACCACCAAAAATCTTTCATAGGGGCCAATGCACAGCAACCAGAAGGCTAACCGCTTCTGGTCATTACTGATCCAGAATGGATTTGACCCTAGGGGTAAAAGGCTCTTCATCCTATGACAATCACCTGAGTGATCAAGTCCTCCTTCTGATTAAAGGGGTCTATACAGTCCAATTAATGTATGTGGTAATTAGCTAGCTTGTTCTCCTAAACAAAGTAATTGGGGTTGCCCAGCCAACCCCTGAGCGCTGCTAACAGAATATGCCCCTGTAGCAGGGGTGAGTGATGACTTCATTTCAGGTTTCAGAGTAACAGCCGTGTTAGTCTGTATTCGCAAAAAGAAAAGGAGGACTTGTGGCACCTTAGAGACTAACCAATTTATTTGAGCATGAGCTTTCGTGAGCTACAGCTCACTTCATCAGATGCATCTTCATTTCACTATATCCATTGATTTATAGGCTGATAATCACAATTACCTAATGACGTTTTGCTCACTGTCTGAATTTTGGAAATCATTTTTCCCACCTCAACATTCCCTCCTTTTCCGCATGGAGATTTTGGAGGTTGTGGTGGGAGGAGCTGGATTTCTCACACCAAAGACAGTGAGTGCTGAGAGATGGGCTAGAAATTATTAAACCAAAGCTACCGCTATGCCTCATGTCTCCTTTTCTTCGGACAACTTATGTTGCTTCATTGACACACCAGACAGGGTTTAATCAGGCCTACTGCAGTACTGAAGGGATATTCTTAAGAAACATCCAATACCAGATGAGAGATAATCTAGGGTTTATTTCCTGCTGATAACAATACTTTGCCCTTCTATAGCTCCTTTTCTCCAAGGATCTCAGAGCCCTTTACTAACATTCAGTTAATTAACCCTTACCATGCCTTGGTGTTAGAGGTAAGTGCTAGACTAACCACTTATAGATGTGCTATAAGGAACAGTGGTGCTCTGCCAAGGTGATGGGCTAGATAATCTAACAGGGCTTCTCCAAATTCTAATTTTCATGGTTATCTCCACTTCTCATATGTGGAAAGTGAGGCTCGGAAGTTCAGCAACTTGCCCAGTGTTACAAGCCAACCCAGTGGAGAGCCATGAACAGAGCCCATCAGTGCCTCCATCTAGCCACTGAACACACTTGTCGCAAAAATACATAAATAAATATTACATTCATTGCAAGCCTACCCTGAAAGTTTCCATCTCTGACTCTCCTGGCTTCCGCCTCACCCGCCCACACACGGTGTCTGTCCCAACGCTCCCTATCTTTTAACCAAGCTCCCTTCCCACAAAACTCACCTGGGAGCTTGCACAGATTCCTCCTAGTTTGTAGAAAATTACTTTGACAGATACCCAGAAAAGTGTTCTTGCCTCCCAGTTCTGCAGTGCCAGATTTCTCAATCATAGTTTTCCCCAGAGAATAGTGGGGCCTAAATTTTCCCCCCTTAGTCTTTTCCTATAACTAAAAATCAGGAAGCTAGAAAATCCTCTTTGAAGTAACACTGTATGAAGAGGATTTATCCATGTCCACTTAAATATTCATGACAGCTTGCATTTCTGTTCAAAAAGACACTTGTTTATTTAGATAAGATTTAATTTATTCATAATTTACCTACATTTGCAGGAGCGTGCATGTACATTTTAGCTTATAAGCAGCATAATACATAAAACATTACTGAGGCATGCAAATTACACAAATACTGCATTTGAAGCTGCCTGCTTGTTTTAGGGAGATAACTAATTTCTTACCCTGAGTAGAGAGACAAGCACAATTGCAAAGGATTGTTGCTTGGGATGCACTGATTCAGAATTATGGTTCCCGTAATGGAAGTGGCACATCTTTTTAACAAGGTCACCATGGAGCCCAGTTTCTTAGTGTGTGAGCCATCGTTATTCGAAGTCCTTGGCTGGCAATATTTGCAGTGCTCACTCATGATCCTCTTCTAAGGGCTTGATCTTGTTTTACTGAAGTCAGTTGGAGTTTTACCACTGGTTTTGCTTGGATCTGGACTGGTTCCATACAGGAGCTCCTGGAACAGACCTCTCTCCTCTATGTGATCAATTAGAAAATGCATACTCGCATCTCATGGCATAGCAACATCCATTCCGATGCATCACAGAATCTTTCACAGCTGCTTAATCTTGGCATTTATGGAAGAGATGTGATCTAAAAAACAGAGCAGGGACAGAGTCAGGGCTCCTGGGTTCTGTTCCTTCCAATGATAAGGACCTGTGAGAGATCTAATGGTGTATATTGTACCTAGGTATAGAAAGGGCTCCCGAATTTCAAACCCCAGAAGTAACAGTGGTTGCGAGGGGTAATCAAATCTCATGCTTAGTACATTAGAAAAGACTTTCCTGGCCCAGACCATCATATCTGCAGCATTGCACATCTGGCCAGCTGCATTATATCTTTCTCTGAAGCCTCTGGTGTTGGCAATTGGTTGGCAAAGGACTAGATGAAGCAGGGGTCTGATCCTGAATGTCAACTCCCCTGCAGGCTGGATTCTGATTTCCCTTATACCAGTGTAATTCCACTGATTTGAACAAAGTTACTTTGTCTGTCGTGCTCCATCCTGGCTGAGCACCCTAGCCCTGATATAACCCCATGGAAGTCAGCGGGTACGCATGCTTTAAGTTAAGCATGTGCTGAAGTGCTGTTGTTGAATTGGGCCCAAGTGCTCAGCACCTTGCAGGACTGAGCCCTTACACCCGCACAGGGGATTTCATAATCAGGCCTTGTCTTCTGATTTCTTAGCCCTTCCAGAAGGGTTGGCATTGCTGGCATATTTCACAAGTATCTGAGGACTCCCAGGACCTGACACAGCCCTCACTTATGCTGCTGTATATTGGGAGTCACTCTGCTGAAATAAGTGGAGTTCTCGCAGCATAAGGGAGAGGAGAATCAGGCGTCCCAAGTTTTCCTTCCCTCTCTTAAGTGTTTGCCTTGCAGCCCTCTCCTGGGTTTGTCAGTGGCATTGATGCCGTAGCTCTGTTCACAGAGCCATAGATAAACAACCAGACAGTATTTATAGACACCATCTTGCAACTTTGCATGATCTCTCCTCCTGCAGCCCGGGCTGGCTTGGCACTGTTCAGAGCAATGACAACTGAAAAATATAACAGTCCCCGAGTTGCTCTCACCTCCCGCTGTCAGCCCTGCTCTCCGCCATGCCAGGATGACAAAGAAATAAAGCAGGAAAACCTCTGCTTCGTGCACAGCAGCAGTGCTGGCTGGATGCACTTAGTGGCAGAGGAGAGCAGGAGAGAGGCAGGGATCAGCATGGGGATGGATCAGAGGAGGGGAATTTGTCGAACCTGGGTTGCCTGAGGGCCTTCAAACTTTATAATGTCAAACCAGCTCAGTTTCTCTTTATTTATGGATGGCATAGCCCCCCTCTCTCCCCTTATTGCAGCTGTATATTCTTCCCCCCACCTTGACAGCTGATAAGACAGAAAATTCACTGCCTGCAAAAATCCCATTTACCACTCGCTCCCAGATAATAATTCTCAGAATTAAATAGAGCTAAGGGGATGGATTCTCCAAGGGGCTCTGGGCACAAGGAAGGAGCTGTCAGCCCAGATTCTACCTCCTGGGATAAACCACTCCACTGGCCCTCCATGAGGGACATAGTGTGGTATGGACAAAGGCTAAGGGAGGCATGACTTGCAAAACACAGTGGCCCTTGTGGTGCCTTGTGCAGGCAAATGACCTTATGCAGAGCTCCTTGCAGCAGTTATTCCTAAGGGATGAAATATGCAATAGGACTAGTCTTGGCCAGAATGCAGTAACATTTGCACTGTTAGGCAGTAGGAGATTGCTTGCCTGTTATCTGGTTCAAGTTAGAATTTGTCTGTATTATAGCATGCATATAAAGCATGTAGTAAATATGCACACCTGGACTATTCCTGCATGCATAAAATAGTGTGCATCTCTTTGTATCTAGGCCTGTTTTATAGGTGGGGTTGGTAGCACCCCTTATTATTAAGGTTTTCTGATACTTTCCACCATAAACCCTGTTTTCAGCTGCTTATACCTTTGCCAAATTTTAACTGTCAGGGCTAGAATTTTCAATGCCAGGCTCAATTATTTTGGTACATTTCAGTCAAAATGGCTCGTCTCTTTCTGAGAACAAGGCTAGGGAACTACATGTTGTTTTGTCCACATTAAAAATCAACAGATGCAAAAATATTAAATAAAATGAAAGATGTTACCTCACTCACCTTGTCTCTCTCAAAATTCTGGAGACCTTTTCTTTGAAAAGTTCTAGTGCTCCTTGGTTTGGTGCAGGGGCTTGAAATTTGGCAGGGGGTAGTTTTTGTGCCAGGAATGGGCCTTTTGCCATCCTTGTGAAAATCTGCTCAAATTTGGCCAGGTTGTAAGCTTCTACAGATGACATTTCACACATGCTCAGTTGAGACATCTTAGGTTTTAGCAGCCAAATTTTCCAAAAGTTTTCTCTGCACTGGGCATGCTTCAATATGGGGTTGAAGCAGATGTTCCCAGCATTGCAGCTCGGGAATGCTGTGGAGCTGTCTGGGTCTGGTCAGAAGAACTAAGAAAAGGGATAGATGGGACTGGGAATTGGGGTAGGGTGAAGGTTGAAGCTGGTTAGGCAAAGAGATGGGGAGTTGGAAATGGAGCCCTGGGTGGACAAGGAAACTGAGTCTGGGAACTGGAGGGGGAAGTTCAACTGGCTGGAAGATAATACTAGGACTCAGGAGGGAAATGGAAGTGGGGATTGGAAGCCAATAGGTGTGGGAGAGACTGAGATTGGATGAGGAGCTGGGGGTTGGGAGACTGGAACTGGCTGGGCAAAGAGACAGGGAGCTGGAGCGAGGGGGATGACACTGCGTTGGACAAGGAGCCCAGGCAGGAGACTGGGACTGGAAGCCAGTGGGAATAGGGGCTGTGGGTGGAAGCGTTGACTGGAGGACTTTATTCTTGTTATATGTGTGAACAGTGCTTAGCACAGTTGGGCTGTGATCTAAAATGGGGCCTCTAAATGCTACAGTCCTACAAATGATAAATAGTAATGACAGACGACTATAGAACTATATACCAATAATGTTACACAATTATGTATATGCACGCACACAATAATAGATGTGCTTGTAATAACAAGTTAGCTTCATCTTTAATTGAAATCCGAATCTATCTATCTATCTCTATCTATCCATCCATCCTCCAAATTTAATATATAAAATGGGAGAGTTTCTAAATGATTGTCTCAAAGTATTTTACTTAAAAATAGAATTTCTAATTGTGTTTCTGAACAATAGGAGAGGCACAGATGCCAGCAGGGATCGTATACACACAAATATATAAAATATAAAGATGCATGTGCTTATATAGGTTTCATAGTAGCAGCCGTGTTAGTCTGTATCCGCAAAAAGAACAGGAGGACTTGTGGCACCTTAGAGACTAACCAATTTATTTGAGCATAAGCTTTCGTGAGCTACAGCTCACTTCATCGGATGCTGAGCTGTAGCTCACGAAAGCTTATGCTCAAATAAATTTGTTAGTCTCTAAGGTGCCACAAGTCCTCCTTTTCTTTATGTGCTTATATAGGATCACTGAATTCAGTCTTTGCTTTATTTATAGATATATTTGGAAGGAACAGACAGTTAATCAGATGTGTGTGTGTGTTTGTTTGTTTTTAAGATTTCCTCCCCACCTATGAATGTATTAGGGAGAAAATATTGAACTGGGCCATTCTGGCTCCCATGGAGTTGGCACAATTTATTTTCCATTTGTCAGATGCGATATTGGGGCAGCAGTTGTTTTTGATGATTTATTAGGAATTTTCTAAATGGGGCACTCTGTCATTGGAGTTACTTCAGTTCTGTGTCTCAATAGATTTTTCTTTCTACAAATTCCTGCTCGGAACCCAAGAAGGTAGGTGTTTTGTGCGCGCGTGTGTGTGTTTTAAACCTAGAAACTAAAACAAAAAATGAAGACGAAATAGATGTATTTTTTAAATGATGACAGGATCGGCTCTTTAAATTGCTTCTGTGGATTAATTTGAAACATGTTGGTGGGGACTTCTGTTTCATTAACCATCTTTCTCCTTCGTTCTAGTCATTGTCTCTTATTGCTTTTCACCCTCATGATTGTCCATATGGTTATTTTTATTATTACCATCTGTATAGAGAAATAGTAGGAGACAATTTGGGGAAGGAGGTAGTGTGAGAGGGTGTGCGGGGATATTGACATAAACAATTTAAATTCTGCATGACACAAACAATTTTGAGTGATCAGCTTTAGTGTTGGGTGTTTATGTCAATCATTGGTTGTGGAGTGTGTGTGTGTGCATACCCGTGCATGCTTTGCAACAACAAAATGGTCGCCCCAGCTAAGTGGTTAGTAGTGACCTAGGATAAAATTCATCCATGAGAGTGAAGTGGTGTAAAGGCCTTATGCTGGCTCTCTGCACAGAGGTGTATTTCACTTTTAGTGACTGATGATGGGTGACATGAGTTTGACAAGTCTCAGACTTATCCCCAGGTGACACATATGCACCTTGCAAAACTCACCATCACACTTGTAACCAACTGGTCCCCTTCTTAGAAAAATCATCAAACAGGACCAAAGACAAAAAGACTGAGCTTTCCTCTCTCTCTCTAAAACATGGCTATTATAATTATTGGTTATTTGTGTTGCTGTAGCACCTGAGAGCTCCAGTCATGAACCACCACCCTACTGTGCTAGGTGCTGCACACAGATAGAGCAAAAAGATGATTCCAAAGAGCATCCAATCTAAATTGAATATAATCTGTGTGTGTTACATCTCTACTTCCAGTCTTCCAGAAATCAAGACTTTAGAGAGCAGGAAACTCACTATCTCTTTCAAGTGCTCTGCCCTTCCTGGGGTGTGTGCCCAAGACTAGGAGTTGGGGCCACCTAAGTTGACACTTGAGTCCATGTGTGGCCTTGGGGAAAGTAATTAACCTTCCTGCCTGGTTCCCCATCTGTAAAATGGGGTTGTTAACATTTACTATATATAACAGGGGCCTGAAGATGAATTAGCATGAGGAGAACTACAGCACGGATTCAGCAAGGAGTTCACCTGGAGTCCAGGGTGGTCTATGCCTCAGCAGGGTCCAAGCCCTGTATGAGCTGAGTAGGGTATTCTTATAGTAGGATAGTAGGAAACACAAATTCTGGTTTAGCACAACGGAGAGCTCCTTGGAGAGCCTGTTTCATAACACTTCTGCAGTACCTGCCATCTGAGCAGCACAAAGCACTTGATAGGGCTATTGGAAGACAAAGGGAAAATATGTTGTGACGCCCCCTCCCTCCCCCCCCCACACTTCTCCCCCTGCCTGTAGACATTCAGAAGACAAGGAATTTCAGCCAGCTCTTTACCTGACTGAAAAACTGGGTGGGGGTCATTTCTCACACACACAAAAAGTTCCTGATTATTTTGTTGAATTGCAGAATTTGAAATGTGATTGAAATGTCAACCAAACCCGCTCCAACCAGCCCTTCTAACGATGAGCACAAGTGCACAAGCTAGCTTAGAATAGAGTGGTGAAGGCACAAGCATGGGACTCAGGAGACCTGAGTTCTGGTCCCATCTCTACCACTGATTACCTGTTGTGACCTACGGTTAGTCACCTCTGTCTCTGCCACAGTTTCACCATCTTTAAAATGTGAGTGGAGAGCAAATGGTTTGGTGGCTGGCTGATATGAAAAAAAAAGGGGGGGTGTACCTTGGTTTAGAGGGTAGGGCACCAGACTAAGACCCAGAACACCTGGACTCTAATTTGATGCTTTGCTGTGTGTCCTTGGCAAGTCACTTACTCTTTCTGTGACTCTTTTTTGCCTCTCACCCGTCACTTCTTTTCATAGATTCATCGATTTTAAGGTAAGGCGGGGCCATTCTGATAATCTAGTCTGACCTACAGGGCAGAGAGCCTCACCCAATAGTTTCTGCATCACATAACTTCTGTTTGCGCTATAGCATCTCTTGTCTGTTTACATTGCAAGCTCTCCCTGGGCAAGGACTCTCTCTCACTATGTGTTTGTCCAGTGCCTAGCAGAGGGGCCACCTGATTTCAGTTAGGGCCTGTAAGGTGCTACTGCCAAACTGATCAAATGGGGTGCTCCGGAGAGGTGTGGAATGTTGGAAGCCATCATGGCAGAGAGGGATGAAAAGTGACAAGGGTGAGGGGCAGGGCATGGGAGGTAGGCCCACAAAATCCTGGGTTCACTAGCTAAAAGCCCAAAGCTGGGCTGCAGAGCAGCTGCACTGTTGGGCTGCACCTTACCTGTCAGTTGTGGGGAAGATTCCATTCCTTCCTACATCAGTCGAGGTCTGTTTACTCCAGCATTGCACTGTGGGGAGCTCTAAACTGAGTTAACAGTTATGTGTCTTGGGGAATACACCTCCCAAGGGCCCAGACAGCAGTTTCAGAGATGCATTTATTTCTATAGAATACAGCTGCCCCCTCTGATGTGCACTCATCACGCCGATTGCAAAAACACAGGTCCCCAGAACAAGTGCTCGTGGAGGGGAAAGGGAAGGTACAGAGCCTCACAAGTACTTTCTTGGCACTGTTTTGAAGGGAAGAGTGCGGTGTGACAAATTGTTCCTGTTTGAAATCATCAGAACAGAGCATCCAGGAGACTTGATAAGAGCCCTTTTGAATGATCCTATTATCGGAATAACAGCAGTGGGAAGAGACTGTACCTGGCTGCACACAGAAACATTAATTTGATTTAAAGGTGGTGTGGTGGCTTTAAACTCTGAATTTCCAGGCTTTGCTTGGTTTAATTTAGACTCTTAACAGAGCTTGTTCAGGGTATTGCAGTAGAGGCCACTCGAACAAATCCCCGTTAAAAGTGATGCTGCTCCATCCACTAGCTACAAAACACACACAAAGAAATACACTGAAGGCCTTAATAATAAAACACACAGTAAAGGAACGCAACCTATTGAAAGCACGAACTTCCAGAGCACTGAGGGGAGAATAGAGAGTTGACCTGGTAAAAGAATTGATCCATTGCATGAAGGCTCTCTCTTGTAGCAAACAGGAAAAGCCTTCAGCAATGGAGACCTGCTGACAGGGTTAGGAGGAGTCTGAGCCACCAAGCTCAGATCCAGACTTTCCCCAAAGACCATTTGATTCAGCCCTTTACTAGAGAAAAGCCTTTGTATACAGATCCAATATCCACCAAAATCTGCCAAACCATTGTGAATGGACATGGGGGGCCTTAGCTTCCCTTTCCCTACAGTATTTTTATTATTATTTTCATGCATATTCCAGCCAGGAATAAAACCCAGTGATGCCAAAACACACTGAGAACCATTCCGGTTGCACCAGTTCCTCAAGTGAGGAAAATCAATATCACTTCATAGTGGACCAATGCCAGTTTACACCAGGTGATAATCTGGGCCCACAGAATTAATGGATCTATCAGAAATCGAACAGGAGAGTCTAGTCTCAAGCCAAATTTTGCAGCCTCCAAGGAGCTGGGAGGGAGGATGGGCTGGTGGCTAGAGCAGTGGCTTGTAATTCAGTAGAGCTGGTTCAGTTTTCAGCTCAGTCAGAGATTTTTCTTGGGCAAGTTGCTTAATCTACCCCGTTCCTCAGATTCTGATCTGTAGAATGGGGATCCTAGTTTACGGTCTTACAGAGGAGAAAATCCATTAGCAATTGTGCGGCACTCACATACAATGGTGCTCATGGCTAGATAAGTGCCTGGACAGGTAGCCTAGAGAAGCATCTGAAATCGTGGCTCCTTAATAGATGCCAGCCCAAATCATGAATGTTTGATCTTCATTAGTCGGAAAGCTTGGCTGGGTGTGCATAGCCTTGGATCGCACAGCTCATTGGGTCACCCACTGGTCAGTACATGTAAGACTTGCCTCATCCACTGAGGCTATGCTCTGTTACAGCCCTTCACACCAGAGCTGCCTCTTCTAGATCTAGTAACTCATCCTTTTAGCTATGGGGGTCCCTGTTTCAATCCCTGGGTTCAGCCATGAGGATGGCTGTCACATCTGCTGTTGGCACCCCATTCTTCTCAGCTCCTGTGTGCTCAGATGGTCCATCCGGCTAGCATACGCATGTGCTGTGTGCCTCCTAACATTGTATTGCAGATTCGAATATGGAGGCAGAAGGAATGTGCACTCTCGGTCGTTTTTCCCCCCTTCTGCCTTGGGGCTTCCTGTAATATTTCAGGGGAGATGTTTGATATAAATGGGATCCCCTTCTGGGTTAACCCTTTAATAGCTTTTCCCTTTGGGCTCTCTCCTCCTCCATAGATCTGTCCTGGTACATAAGGGGCCGAGATCAGATGTGAGGAATTCAATCCCAACCCTTCACTTCAGGGGTTGGAGTTGAGGATCTAGTTTGGAGGACTTAGTCTGCCTGCAGGGAGCTCCATGGTGGCTGTGTGTTGGCACAAAGCACTGCAGGCATCATAGGAAATAATAATTCCAAGGGCTCTCAAACTTCAGCTTCTGCACTTAGTTAGCTTGGCATCCAGGCAGCTGGTGGACACTGAATGCGGCTGGCAGCAGTGTGTCTGGTTACTCACCCCCTACTGGTACCTTGGGTCGAAACTGCCCTAGACCATCACCCAGCCACTTGTAGAATCCCAGGCTGCCCACAGAGAAGTCCCTCAGCTTAGTTGTAAATGCGTTGCTCTCGTCGTCCAATTTTCCAGGGCCTGTCACTTAGAAATGTTAATGCTCTTTATTGTAGCACACACTGGATAATGGCATTTCTCAACATCTGGTTTCATTTAAAATTTCTTAGCTGCCTTTTGCGCACACCACTCAATAATGATCCTGTCCCAGACTTACCAAGCGGGAGGATGGGAAGTGGTAGTCCAGAGCCAAAACAAAACAACAACAAAAGATTATTAATGAATATTTGCAGCTGCTGGTGGGACTTGGTGACCGTCTGCCAGCCCCGTGACAGGCTTCATCTTGTAAAATGTACCTGTGATAAATATCAACTAGGAGTGATTAGCAAGAGGTTGTTAATTCATGAACGGGATTTGCACACAGGCCACAGAGTAATTTGATTTCCAGGGGCTGCAAAATGCATTATTTCTTCTCCTCTCCCCCTGAAAGGAAAACTGGAAGCCTAAGCTAATAAAACAGCAACTGTTGCAGCTACTCACCTCTTTTACAACCAAAGGCTGTTCAGCCTAGAAGGAAAAAGAACTTAATGAAGTACTTGATGGAGTTTTTCCATTTATGAAGGACACGGTGAAAGCTGATGCGTACCTCCTGGATTTTTACTGGGAGAGTGTGGGGATCTGGGAATTTTGGAGGGTAATAGACTTTATGCAGCATTAATAATAAAAATATAAAATAAAAAGCTTTGCTACCCTGCAGTGACTGAGAAGAAGTGAGGAAGGCGCTGGATTTGGGACTCAGTTCATTGCTCTGCCACTGATTCCCTGTGAGACCTTAGGCAAATCACTTAAACTCCTGTGTATCAGTTCTGCTATGTGCAAAGTAGGCTAATAAATCTTCCTTTCTATGGTACTCAGCTGAGACCTATTACTTTGGTATCTGGGCACCTACCAGTATTTTAGTGTATTTATCCTCCTAATACCCTGTAAGATTGTGTGGCGCCCGTAGCCCCATGCAACAGGTAGGAAACAGATACAGAGTGGTGAAGTGACTTGCCCCCACATGGAATCTATGGCAGAGCAGTATCCTAACCACTAGACGATCCTTCCTATTTTCTGTTCCTGTTTAAACTGCAAGCTGTCTGGGGAAGGAACTGTTTCTATGTGGTTGTCTAGCCCACAAGTGAGTGTGTGACAGGTCCCTTTCTGCCCTATGCTACAGACCTGGACTCTTTAGTTCATGCTGTAGGAGTTCAGTTTTCTAGCTCTAGACCTCCCTGGTTCAGTTCCTGCAGTGTCAGCCAAGGGGGTGGCTTTCATGTTTGCATAATGTCCAGTATAACTGCGGGGGGTGAAGGGGGGAGTTGTGCTTTTGTCATAGAAATTAAGTGTTCTGTGAACCTGCGTTGGGCATATTTATACCCTAGTGCTCTTTCTAGTGCTCCCACCATGCTAACAATGGTTGGAAAGTTGTTTAGGGGGTAGAAGTCCTAGGGTTAAACAAAGCCTTTTATGGTTAAAGAGCATACTGGCAGTTACACTAGATAGGCCAAACAATGTATTTCAGGTGGATAGAAACCTTCATGTTTCAACCACCTGCTAACTGATGGAGGGTCATGTAGCAGTATCCCTGATGGGCAGGTTATTCCATGATTGTCCAGTTCAGGGTTCCTTGCATCTTCCTTTGAAATATCTGGTACTGGGTGTCCCAGAGAATGGATAGTGGTCTAGCTGGATCACGGGTCTGATCCAGTCAGACAGTCATCCCATTCTTATTGTATTTAGGGTTTTCTCCCTTCTTCCCATTTAAATGAAGCACAAGAAATTTGGCTCACAAAGGGGAAATATGTCTTTTGTGTTTCCCTCTCCAGAGCTCTGTCTCGACACACGAGGGGCAGGAGCAGAAACAATGCTCGTGGAGTAGGTTCTGACAGTTTGGTGCCGAGGGGAAACCTGTGCTTCCATTTCCAGCCCTGTCGCCCACGGGTGAAGCAAGCTGAGCAGAGGAGTTCATGAGGATCAGCATGGAAAAGGAAAACAATTTGATCAAGGGGCCCTGGAGCCAGGCACACGGAGAACTGGGCTGGTGGGGTTTTTCAGCTTTAATCAATGTCAAGTTGATTTTATTTTTAGAGAAGTGCAGATATTAAACAAAAAACATTACCTGCAGGTATTCCCAGAGGAGGCCCCCACCAGCTATTCAGTGCTGCGCATCCTGGCCAAATCTTTCTCAAAGCTAACTGCACAAAGGGTGGATGACGTGGAGTTTTATAACATGGGACAAACATTCTACCTTCATGTATTAACAAGCAAGGCAGGAAGATATTTTCTTTTAATTTCAAAGCAAATTTCTTCCTTTAAAAAAGAATAATTTCATGCTGAGACTGGCCTTGACTCCAGTGTAAATATATCCTGGGATACTGCCCACATACTCCTTGTCCAGGCTGGGAGCCCTAGCAGGGGTGCAGCCTGGTGTTCAGACTCCATGGTCTGTTCAATCCTTATCCTTCTCTGCTGAGATTACCAGCAACAATGCCAGCTGGTATCAGCTGTGATGCTACATAGGCAGTGCCAGACTGGCTCAGACTTAAGGTCCATGTAGTCCAATACTGATAGTGGCCAGCGTCAGATGCTTCAAAGAAAGGTGCAAGAACCCCCCCTCCCCTTTAGCAGAGGTGAGATAATCTGACCATCCCCCACCCCACCCGTGAAGGTCTCTTCTTGATCCTTACTAGAGATCAATTTAAGGCCCCAAATCTGAGGTTTTATCTTCCTTCCAAACTTTTTTATTCTTAGCATCAACTCTTCTGACTCCAGATTTTCTTATAATCTATGCAAATGTCCAATTCCTCTTGGAATCTTCCTAAACTCTTGGCCATAGAGACATGTGGTGGTGCTAGATTTCATGATATTTTAGGGAGGTAGACACTCATTCCTGTAGGAACTGGACTGAGACACCACCAAATGAATGTCTCATTGGCCTTCAAACAAGTTTTCTGCGCCTCCATGCAGGAGATAGGTCCTGTGAGTGCCAAGTAACTCCTTTCTCTTGAAATATTGCCTAGTCCTGTTCCCTTCACACTAGAGCCTGAGTTCTTTCCTGTTAATACCCAGAACAGTTTTATAATCAGAATCACTCCAGCCAAAAAGTCTGGTAAAAACGGTTTGTTTTTCTGCCTTACACCAGAGAATATGAAAACAAGAGTCTTCCTAAGATTTCCCACCACTTTCCTGTGCTTCTGAGTGAAAGGTGGCATGTGATGAGGTGTGCAGCCACACCAGCCTGGACAGGGTTAACAAGGGCCTGAGAGGCCAATTAGGTCACCTGGCCTCATCTGAGAGGAGGGCCAGGGTTCATTGAGAGTGAAGCCTGGCCAGAGCTATAAAACCAAGAAGCTGAGAGTAGGAGGGGGATGCAGGGGAAGGAGGCTGCAGTCAGTCTCTGGGGAGAGGGAAGCCATCAGGGACAAGGAATAAGTCCTGGGGGAGAATAAGGTATGGGATCCTGCCTTGGAGAAAGGGGTGAAGTAGCCACGGGGAATAGAGAAAGCTCCAGTGGTTAACCCATAAACAGACAAAAGAGAGGCTGGGCAGGAAGGAGCCCAGGGAAACAGCAGACCTGGGTTGCTGGTTGTATGGGCCCTCGCCTGGAACCCAGTGTAGTGGGCAGGCCCAGGTTCCCCTGCCAACCACTACTTTAGTGGCACAGAGGCCTGAGTTGGGGCTGAAACTGTCTGGAGATGGCATTTGGATGGGGTCCTGTTGGACTTCATTACCCCGGAAGGGATGGACTGACTGGTGAAATGCATAAGGGGTTAAAAATAATGTTCCAGGTTGTTCCAATGTATTGGCATCATTTATCCCAAGGAACATTAGAGTGCGAGAGCTTGTGATGGGGTGTACAGAGAGCCCATTCTGTGGCACCTGGCAAGCAGGCAGATAATTAAGGATTAGACCCAGCTGGGGCGAGCCAGACTGTGCGGTTCCTATAAAGGAAGGACTGCAGGATCCTAAAGCAGGCCTGGGAGAAGAGACTCCAGGGAAGAAGCCCTGAGGGTCAGCTGCTCAGAAGGCACCAGGTCTCCAGGGAGAAAGTCCTGGGAGGCCGCGCTCTGTAATGGAGTGAGGAAGAACTCTGCAGAGCCTGGGAAAGGGGGGAAACACTTGCAGAGGATTGAGCTGGGCAGGGTTGGGAGAGTTTGTTCTTTTGAGTTGCATGTTGTTGCCCTGAAAGGGGTGGGGCTCTTAGTATGATCTGGCCAGAAAGCCACATCACTGCCTAGACCACCAGAGAACAAGGGTGAGGCAGAGGGGCTGCAGTGGTGGGTCTCGTCATGAGGAGATGCTTTTGGGATGGTGAGTCTCTGCCACAGCGTTGGCTAATCTAGAGGCTATCATTGTGGTATCTAGACACCAACGTACAAGAAATGTAAGCTTCAGCATAGTCCTGGTAGGAACATATATTCTATCCTCAGTGGGATTGTCTGTAAAGTGTCTCTTTCATTTGGGAGATATCTGATGAGGGGCTCTGGCTGGAATATCACCCCTTTGACTGAGGAAAGGTCTCTGGTAACACAGATCTCCAAAGGAGGCAAGACGTGCACACTCTCTGCAGTGGTCTACACAGGGATGTGACTCTCAGGGGACAGGCTCTTTTCTCATGGCATGGAGAGTTACACACATGGATCTTGGTGCATCTGGGCAATGCCACCGAGTCTGATAGTGTTGTGTATTAGCTATGGGTGGGGAGGGCTTTGAGTCCAAGCTATTTATCGCAATCAGAGCATGTGCCGCTTGGGTTACTTGAGGAGATTAGTGACGTTTCTTTTAACCGGGATTGATACAACCCTGTTTCATTGGGAGAGAGCCTGGAAACACCATCTATCAATTCAGCCAATGAAAAATTAGAGGAAATGGCATCCTCCCACAGGCTGGCAGGCTCCCAGACTCCTTCTCTGCACACCTCATTATCCTATTACACTGCTGAATATGGATAGTGTCCGTTCTTAATGACAGTTAAGTGATATTAACTTTCTGCAATGTTATTTGATTATCATCTTTCCAAATATTCTCTTTGCTTCCCTCTCCTGTAGTAACAACAGAACACATTTCCATTTTCCGCCATGAGGTCACTGCGACAAACTGGTGATACCAAGACAGGAGGCATCAGCAGCAAGAATCTTCCCCTCCCCACATAGTACCCTAGCTACTCTCTTCCCAACAGCGAGATAGATTGTGTTAGGGCCAGTGGATCCCATTAATCCACTGGACATTTTACCATTTTACCATTGTTCAGTGGGAACAGGACTTGGTGCTCAAGCTGACCAGGATGAATGAAGAGGTCCTGGTAAAGATAGCATGGCAGGAGAGGGTGGTGGGAAAGAGATCCTGAGGAAAGCCAAGGAAGCAGTGGATGGTTAGCAGGTAGACCTTACTGTCACCTTGTACAGACAAAGATGGCAGGTGCTTGCATGACAGCTCAACCCCTGATGATGTGGGGATAACGGGAAGAAGATTGACCAGTCTCATGAGGGTATCCCATTGCCTAAGATCTGGGTAAGACAAACACCTGGAAAATGTAATAAAGGGAACAATACTGCATTAGCTGGAGGAGGGCTAGTTCTACTATACAAACAGAACAGGGTGGCCATGCTGGGCAGCAAAAAGGCCAGCAACAGTTTTGGTTGTAGGTCGTGGGGCTGATAAGTGATGGCCATTCGCAATCTGGTCTGAGGCAGCCCAACCACCTAAAACCAGACCTTAATGGGGATGGAGAATTGCTCTTCACCACAACTATTACCTATGGGCCAAATCCATCTGTCCTTCCTCAGGTCCAGTGACTTCAGAGAGAGTTTTAACAAGAGTCCCATTCAAATAAGGACATTGAGATTTGACCATGTGCTTCTGTGATTGATTCTCCTGCTCTTTCTTAAAACTCTCAAAGGCTTTCTGAGCCTGTCTAGTCATAGCTTTACCAGAGCTTTACCTTACTTATTGTTTGTTAGCATAGGCTCATTAAAAATTGCTACAATATCCTACAATGCAAGCCCTAAACACTATAGTAATGATAGTATGGTATTACTTGTATAGAAAAGAAAATTCAGTAAATTATATTTCACTTTCACCTATTTTTATCAATAAGCCTCAACTTTGCATTTCTGCTGTGCTCAATCTCCAGCTATAGATTTCAAAACACTTTTTTAAAAGGGACGTTAGTACCATGGTGGACTCTTCAAAAAGTGACCAGTGATTTTTTGGGTGCCCAACATGAAACAAATTACAGGTGCCTGATTTTCACATCATTTGATTGTTCAGCACTTTCAGGACACTTAAAAATGTCCCAAGTTGGGAACCCCAAAATTAAAGCCCCCTAAATCACTGGTCCCTTTTGAAAATCTAAGCCCAGTATGGTCCCAGTTGAATGGATGGGAGAAAACAAGGCACAGAGAGATTAAATCTGAGGCAAAGAGGATTTACCCAAATCAGTAGCAGAACTGGGAATATAATATAATCTTTTTCCTTCGATTACCCAGTCCACTAGCCTGGCCTGTCGCTCTGCTTTGGATCCTTATATGCCATTCTTGGACAGATCCCTTTTCCATGCAACATATTTCCACTATCCTTTCCCCCACCCCACATGCACCGTGTAACTAACTGGCTCATTTTCTTCTCTGTCAGTGACTTCCAGTCCTCGCTGTTAATATTATCCACACATGCTGAACTTTGTCAAATGCTCCCTGCCCGTCTGAGATACTCATGCAAATTGCATCTCACTTGTCTACCAAGCTAGTAATCTCTCCAAAGAATTCTAACAAGTTAATAAGGATTGATCTCCCTTCCCTGAGATCATGTGGACTGTCCTTAATCAACCTAGACACTTTCAAGCCTTTTCTTCCCCTTAAAAATTGGCTTCCAAATAAATACTCTTCTCACAGCTGACGGGCAGCTGACTCACCTGCTGCGTCATCCCAGATATGCATCAAGACCTCGATTCGGTAAGGCACCCCTATAATTCCAATGAGAGTTAGGACTTAAACTAAATTTAATCCTGAATCGAGATTGACCCTGAACCAGGGCTTAAGTTTCAAAAAGCAGGCGTGGGCCCCTGTTTCTCAAAGCATCCTCTAATTTTGAGTGCTTCTGTGTTTGGGGCCCCAGCTAGAGTTGCCAACCCTCCAGGATTGCCCTGGATTCTCCAGCAATTAAAGGTTAATCTTTAATTAAAGATTATGTCATGTGATGAAACACCCATGAATAAGTCCAACCAAAATTGGCAACCCTAGCCCCACCTAGTGCCTGATGTTTCAGAGATGAAGCCAATGGGAGCAGTTGGTGCTCAGCTCTGCTGAAAATCAGGAGCAAGGAATTTCAGCCCATGAGCACCCAGATAACCGGGCACGCCAAATTCGTGGACATTTGTGAAAACTTAGTCTTTGGTGACTTTGCCAAACCACCCAGATCTCTTTAGCCTGTGAAACTAGGATGGGCAGTCCACACCAGCCAGCTTCCTTATGAGATGTCTGGTGCCTCCTGCGTGTTCCTCCCAGTCCACCCATCCTCATCCCTCAGTGTTCTCTCCCCAGACCATTTTAAGGGGCATATCTGAGACTGAACAGAGTTTCCTGCCTTGTCACTACTACCCCTGGTACTTTAGTTGTCAACTTTTGGTTGTCGCCTGAACCCTAATGCTTTGTGTCACTTTTAAGTTCCTCTAAGCTTTTATGGACCATTTCTCATTTATCTGCACACTCCTTAATTCCTCATTTGTTCTCCCTGGAGATCAGATCCCTGACTTAGGGCAAATCCTCATCCTCCTCATTTGCAAAGACAGATGCAAAAGTAAATGTTGTTAGTGTCAGTTTCAGCTCCTTATCCTCCTCTACCTCCAATTTCCCTATGTCGTTCCTATGTAGGCTAACTCACTGTATCCACTTATCTGCTGTGCATATATAATGGACTTTTTCTTTACTGTTTGTTTAAATGCTGGGTGATTCTTCCTTGCTGGCCTTCTTTCTTTGCTCCTTTAATTATATGCCACCGTATTTACCTTCTCCCCCTCTTCTAATACAACCTGCTCTCCCATTAAGCAAATATGTTTTCTTTATATGTGCTTTTGATTGGAGATGGAGAAGAACCAAAATCCCAGCTCTGAAACCCTCTGAACCTTGGGCTGTTTGAAAGATGGATATTAATTTTGTGGTATTGGTCTACATATCTGCTTTGGATGCCAGCCTCTGACTGCAGGAGATATACATGCCAAGCAAAAAGATAGTATTAATGCGTCCCTGCCATGATACTGGCCTGCTGGGTGACTGTGGGCAAGTCCCATCACCTCTCTGTGCCTCAGTTTCTCCATCTCCTTACAGAAGGGGTGAATTGACAATGTGGCAGAGATGAAAGCAGAGCTCCAGAGACCTCCAGTTTGTAACCCTGTTCCATTCATCTAGACCCTTTGTCCTGAAAGTGTGCAGAAAAGCTGTGAGAGAGGCTATTCCTATAATATTTCTGAGAGGGAAACAAGCAGGAAATATCCAAAGTTTTCCAAGACAGCTTGTTCCTCAAAATCCAGAGACTCAGTAGATTCAGATAGTATGAACAGCTGTCCCCACTTTGGAGTTAGTATCTGAACCAGACCAAACCTCATGAATCTTTGTGGTCTCATCATCACAACTGGAAAAACCTGGGTTATGTATTGATTTACCTGTAAATGCCGTGCAGCAGTGTTCATTGCACAGCAATCACACTGTGGAAACCTATTGTATTGTGGTGTGCAGTAATGCTAAATGTCGCCACTGCTTTGTGATTGTGCTTTTCCGCAAGAGGCAGTAGTTTGTCATTTTAAGATCTACGTGATCATGTGTTTTTTGAATTATAATGAAAAATCTACATTGGTATTTGTTATTTACCTGTGTTCTGATTTTTTAACAAGTAGCTCTAGTGATAATTACCAATTTTTTTGTATTTATCGACAGGAAAAAACCCAGGATCCTTCATAAATATCCAACTGGGCAATTATCGCTGTACTGTATGTGCTGTTTTCTATAAATGTTGAAATTCAGTAATTACCACTAGAGTCAACCATGACATTTCGAAAGCAGATACATAACAAATGGGGATGCCATGGAGTCATTAGCATTCAGATATCAAAACAGCTCTCTCCATTCCCCTTCACATGAATCTGTCTCTCTGTTTTACAAGGAATGTTGCAGTTGCCAATTAAAATACCTCTTTTTTTCCCCCTTTTCCAGATTAATTTTAGTGCCCATGAAAGAAGCTGGACTGGCAGCCTTCCTTGATATTCAAAACAGTATGTGCAAATTTTAGCTCCTCCTAAGCCATCCAGCCAATGGTCCTTGAGAGGCCATTTCAAATGGTCAGAGGGCAGGTCAATCTCCATGGCTCAATGAGACTTTAATTCCATTTCAGCCAATGAGACTTCCTTGGCATAGAAAGCTGTACAGATGTTGCCAGATGAACCCTCAGGTGACTATCAGGATGAGGCATGACCCACCAGGATACGGTTACAGGATGCATTTGGAGTTTGATCCTCTCTGTCCATTTGCCGTTAGTGACTGTTCTTAACTCCTTGACAAGTTGCTTTCCAGAGTGACGCCATCTCTCTCCTTTCTCCCAGGGTTGGGCTCAGTTTTTCCTTGTCACTTTGTGATGAGATGTCTTTATGGTTCCTGATAATATGAGAACACGTCTTCCTCAGACTCCCTCCTACTTGGGACAATGGAGCAGAAAGATCTCCCTGTCTCAGTCTCTCCTCTGTCACACTAAGGGCACAGTCACTCCTCTCAGAGTTTAAATGGCTTAATGTCAATTTCCAGCTCTAGTTTGGGGTTACAGGTGCTGTATTTGGAGAGGGTCTGTCTGCCATGGTTTTACACATGTCAGAGTGATGCCGTACCTGCTGGGGCAGATGTTCTGTGTGCAGAACTGTAACAGTCCAGCTTGTAGCTGGCTGTGGTTTGTTCTTCCCAGTGAATTGTCCAGTGGGGTTTGAGGTGCTGGTCTAGTATTTGGATCATATTTCAGTTTTGGCTGTTTGCTCCACTGACTCATTCAACCCTTCGCTTCCCTGCTGCTCTGAGGAGGCGAAGATGTGTTTATGTGTAGATCAGTTGATCTCAATCTTTGCCATATCATGTCTCCCTGTTACAAGACAAAATTTCAGGGTCCCCTCTTTCTATCTAGCCATAAAGCAGCGTATCTCAATTTGTGGCCCAAGGGCATCTTGCGACCCAATCAGCATGCATCTATGGCCCATGTAACATCCTCAGGGCCATACAGGTAGTATATATATTGTGTGGATGTGGGCCTCCTAATACATAGAGAGCTGCATATGTGGCCCACAATGAGAAATAGGTTAAAAACCACTGCCATAAAGAAAGGAAGGATTATGCTGACTTCTTGACCTGCATCGGGATCATAACCCCAGGGTCAAGATCCCATGTTCTGTATTGCCTGTCAGTTATATGTTTTGTGATGTGGACATTTGTTCACTGAGGCAACATTGGGCAACTTGAATAGCTGACATAAGCAGTGAAAGAGCCATCAGCTGGCAATGATTTTAAGTCCTTTTTGACCTGGCTGGATGTAAACTGGTGACCTAGACGTGGAAGGGTCCACATGCCATCATTGATTTTCTTAGGAAGTGTATCTAGAGGTCAGAGCTCAGATGTTGGAGCCAGGACTCCTGGCTTCTTTTCCTGACTCTGCCGCTGACTTACTGGTGGGTCAGGGTTAAAAGGAAATTTTTTTGAACATTTTGTTAAAAATTGTCATTTTCCATCGAAATTTTAAAAAATTTGAAAAACTGTTGAGCATCAATTCTGGTGAATCTCTCTCTGTATATAAAATATATTAAATAGTTATATATATGTATGTATGTTAAAATTAGGCACAGACCCATAATAATGTCCTACCTGTTGCTTGTCAGACAGGACTGCAGAGCCCTAGGAATTTGGAAGATCCATGCCTCCTCCACAGGGCTTTTCAAAAGCCTTTGTCCAGCTAACATGAGTAGCTGAATTATTTTGAAATGTATTAATCAAGTTCCAATCCCACAGCTATTTCTGACCGCTTGCAGTTCTGCTTCGGTAATGACAAGTTGTTTACAAGTCTGGCTCTTGGAAAATGGGGCTTGACACATCTTGATCCATAGCTAATGAAATGGAGAAACTGAAACAATGGAATTGATCCCGTTATAATCTCTTAACCATGAGACATACTTGTTTCTCAATCTGTCAGTGGGTTGTATGTTAGGTATGGCCCAGATGCTATAAGGAATCCATGTGCAAGAGGCACATACACATCTCTATGACATTTCGGGGTGCATTCCTGACCAGTGGATAGAAACTGGTTAGATCATCAGGCTCAACTGGTAGTGATCAATGGCTCGATGTCTAGCTGGCAGCTGGTATCAAGCAAAGTGCCACAGGGGTCGGTCCTGGGGCCAGTTATGTTCAACCTCTTCATTAATTATCTGGATGATGGGATGGATTGCACCCTCAACAAGTTCGCGGATGACACTAATCTGGGGGGAGAGGTAGGTACGCTGGAGGGTAGGGAAAGGTTCCAGAGTGATCTAGACAAATTGGAGGATTGGGCCAAAAGAAATCAGATGAGGTTCAACAAGGACAAGTGCAGATTCCTGCACTTAGGACGGAAGAATCCCATGCACTGCTACAGCCTGGGGACCGACTGGCTAAGCGGCAGTTCTGCAGAAAAGGACCTGGGGATTACAGTGAGCGACAAGCTGGATATGAATCAACAGTGTGCCCTTGTTGCCAAGAAGGCTAACAGCATATTGGGCTGCATTAGTAGGAGATTTGCCAGCAGATCGAGGGAAGTGATTATTCCCTTCTATTTGGCACTGGCGAGGCCACATCTGAAGTATTGCGTCCAGCTTTGGGCCCCCCACTACAGAAGAGATGTGGACAAGTTGGAGAGAGTCCAGCAGAGGCCTACGAAAATGATTAGGGGGCTGGGGCTCCAGACTTATGAGGAGAGGCTGAGGGAACTGAGCTTATTTAGTCGACAGAAGAGAAGAATGAGGAGGGATCTGACAGCAGCCTTCAAGTACCTGAAAGTGGGTTCCAAAGAAGGTGGAGCTAGGCTATTCTCAGTGGTAGCAGATGACAGAACAAGGAGCAATCTCGAGTTGCAGTGGGGGAGGTGTAGCTTGGATATTAGGAAAAACTATTTCACTAGGAGGGTGGTGAACCACTGGAACGGGTTACCTCGGGAGGTGGTGGAATCTCCATCGTTAGAGGTTCTTAAGGCCCAGCTTGACAAAGCCCTGGCTGGGATGATTTAGTTGTGCTTGGTCCTGCTTTGAGCAGGGGGTTGGACTAGATACCTCCTGAGGTCTCTTCCAACCCTAATATTCTATGAGTAGGGGGACTGTCACCCTGGCCCTGTAACCTTGGGTGCCTTGCAATACCTTGCTGCTGTAGCTCCCATGTGGGCTGCTCACAAACAAACTGCCAGCATGCAAGTCACACCCAGAGTGTGTGTGTGTCTGACTGCAGGCTGCTAGCACACTCCAGTCACACTCCGGCTTCCACCAGCCTTGGTTACCACATTCAGGGTGAGCCCAACATACTCCCAGTCCTGAATTCCCATGGGGGAGCCCCCCACCATGTGTATTCTGTACTGCACTGCCCAGCCCTTTCCTGGACAGCTCAGATAACAAGGTCTGTTACCTCTGTAAAGGAACAATATACAACAATTTGGCACCTTAAAGGGAGTTACCCACACAGTTCACACAGTAAAATTAATACTGGATTAATTTTAATTAAACAACAAAAAAGTTTATAAAGAGAGAGATGGTAAGTGAGTGCAAGTATCAAGGCATTAAAGTCAGAAACGGTTACAAGAAAAATAAAGATAAAATGCTTCCTTGTACTAAAACTATACAAACTAGGCTTGGCTCAAGGTGAAATTCTTACTACATGTTTTCTACAGTGTTATTGGCCAATCTTCAGGTCAGAATCCATCCTTATAGTCAATAAGATGGATTATTTTATCTTGTTAAATTCAGGAGAGATGGATGGGGAGAGCTAATTTGGTGTGTTTTTTTTTCCTCGCACTTTTATAGTTCAGACACACTTTGAAACCCCTCTTCCTGAGAGTGATCTCTTGATAAAGTTATTTCCAGCTGAGAGCAAGGAGACATGGACCCTGGGAGGAGGGAGGTTTGCTAAGTTATTTGCTAAGATTCAGATGTGTTTGCTCCTGCCCCTTTCCTTGCCAAAGAATGGCCACTTGAAAGGCAATGACCATCAGCTTTGATGACACCTGGCCAGGTGCCAGCTTCTCTTGTCTTTGAAAAACTGGTTTACCAACTCCCCAGACCTGTTTGGTAAACACACTTCAGTAATCATTTCAGTGTATGTTCATAACTTTACATTTAATATTGGTATTTACATTTCACCATAATATTATTCACTAGTGGGTTATTAGTGTTCAAATGATACCTCACAGGGCATATTTTGTACAAAGATTATTACTACAGTGTGTAGGGTGTGAATACAGGGATGCATTCAGTCACAATCTCACAGAGAGAAGAATCTATCTAAGGTACTTCTGTGGCCCCTGAGCATCTTACACATTCTTAATCCATTTATCTTACCATTTTACAGATGGGAAACTGAGGCATGGAGAGACTGTGACTTACTGCAGTCATACAAGCGGCAAAGAGTCCTGTGGCACCTTATAGACTAACAGACATATTGGAGCATGAGCTTTCGTGGGTGAATACGCATTCACCCACAAAAGCTCATGCTCCAATACGTCTGTTAGTCTATAAGGTGCCACAGGATTCTTTGCCGCTTTTACAGATCCAGACTAACACGGCTACCCCTCTGAAGCTTTACAGTCATACAGGAAGCCTGAGGCAGACCAAGGAACTGAGCACAGATTTCGTGAACAGAATCCATTTCAGGGATTGAACTAGAAAGCTGGTATTTCAGCTCCCAAAGCCTCTAGTACTTCAGTTAAATAGGAGTTCAATTAGTTAACTCTAGTCTAGTGGTAGGTCTCATGTCCACCGTGTGGTTAACCAGTAGAGGGGAATATCATTCACTTCTTCCCTGGCTTATCTCTGGGACCAAAATCTCCAGAAAGACACATTCAAGCAAGACATGTGTAAGGTTTATTTACCAGCTTGACACGTATGTGTCACGCATGGGAATTAAACACATGCATACTTCAAGGGGAGATGAGGCCCTTGTGTTGCCTACATTATCATTCATATGAACAAAACAACTTTAAACACTAGCATATTCTTTGAAAACAGAGCTTTGCCTTTCAGTAAGAGAAAGGAAATAGAACCCACATCCCATTATGTTTCCAAGCTCCTGTCAAGAAATGCTTAAGGATGACACCTGCTTAAAAGCATCCAATTGTAGGAATATATTCAGACTTACAATCCATGTGCTGCTCCCCTAACTAAGGGATGAGAAACTCAGTTCAAGTGAAATAACAGCCAACCTGAGTCTTTTCCTCCAACACTTGCACCAAATTATAACTGGAAACTTTGTACTTTTGTTTTGGTCTGTAAAAGTTGGTGAAGTTGTTGTGTGCACATTCCCTTCTACAGCTGCCTCACTCAACCACACCTTGGTTTTAGGCAGGGTTGGAATCACACAAGAGTTTGATGATATCATCTCATGGTGTTTCCAATCCTGCCCAAGCTCAAGACTCTGCCACTATGGCTCAGGAAAAGTCTGTTAAGTACATGTTTAAATTTAAGCACATGTTTATGTCTGGTTACCCTAATTGTGAGCTCAGCTGTAAAAAATATGTGAAAGTTCATAAAAAGTCACAACACCTAATAATAACAAATGGTGATGGGAAAAGGTACGAAAGGGAGAAAGATTGAATTAGGTCTGGTCTACACTAGGAGTTTCACTAGGTGTGAAAAATCCACATCCCCGAGAGACGCAGCTATACCTTAAAGTAAGAGACTGGGGGTGGGATATAGATTCATAGATTTATAGATACTAAGGTCAGAAGGGACCATTATGATAATCTAATCTGACCTCCTGCACAATGCAGGCCACCCACTCCTGCAAAAAACCTCTCACCTATGTCTGAGCTATTGAAGTCCTCAAATCGTGGTTTAAAGACTTCAAGGAGCAGAGAATCCTCCAGCAAGTGACCCATGCCTCATGCTACAGAGGAAGGCAAAAAACCTCCAGGGCCTCTTCCAATCTGCCCTGGAGGAAAATTCCTTCCCGACCCCAAATATGGTGATCAGCTAAACCCTGAGCATATGGGCAATCTGAGCATATCACCTGCCAGATACTACAGACAATTCTTTCCTGGGTAACTCAGATCCCACCCCATCTAACATCCCATCACAGGCCTATTTACCATGAATATTTAATTACCAAAATCATCTCAGCTCACTTCTCTTTTCCCCCAAAAGGACAGATATTAGTATCTTTTATACCCTCTAAGGCCATGTCTACACTACGAAAGTACTCCAGTTTTACAGAAGTTGATTTTTGGGAACAGAGTGTATAAAGTCGAGTGCACACTAAGCACATTAATTTGGCGCTGTGCGTCCACAGTACCGTGGTAAGCGTCGACATTCCGAGCGGTGCACTGTGGGTAGCTATTCCACAGTTCCCGCAGTCCCTGCTGCCCACTGGAATTCTGGGCTGAGCTCCCAGTGCCAGATGGGGCCAAAAATTTGTCGCGGGTAAATGTCGTCAGTCAACCCTCCCTCCCTCCATGAAAGCAATGGCAGATAATCATTTTGCGCCCTTTTCCCTGGATTGCCCGAGCAAACGCCATAGCACACCAAGCATGGAGCCCATTCAACTCACCGCAGCAGTTATGACCATTGTAAACACCTCACACATTATCGTGCAGTTTATGCAGAACCAGCACCTGAAAAACCAGGCGAGGAGGCAACGGCGGGTGATGAGGACATGAACACAAATTTCTTTAAAACCGCGGTCCCCGGCAATTTGGAGATCGTGATGTTACTGCGGCAGGCTCATGCCATGGAACCCCAATTCTGGGCCCAGAAAACAAGCACAGAATGCTGGGATAGCATAGTGTTGCAGGTTTGGGATGATTCTCAGTGTCTCTGAAACTTTCGGATGCGTAAGGGCACTTTCATGGAACTTTGTGACTTGCTTTCCCCTGCCCTGAAGCGCAAGAATACCAAGATGAGAGCAGCTCTCACAGTTCACAAGTGAGTGGCAATAGCCCTGTGGAAGCTTGCAACGCCAGACAGCTACCAGGCATTGCAGTCGGTAATCAATTTGGAGTGGGCAAATCCACTGTGGGGATTGCTGTTATGCAAATAGACAATGCAATCATTGAGCTGCTGCTATCAAAGGTAATAACTCTGGGAAATGTGCAGGTCATACTAGATGGCTTTGCTGCAATGGGATTCCCTAACTGTGGTGGGGCTATAGACGGAACGCATATGCCTATCTTGGGACCGGACCACCAGGGCAGCCAGTACATAAAGTGCAAAGGGTACTTTTCAATGGTGCTGCAAGCACTGGTGGATCACAAGGGACCTTTCACCAACATCAGTGTGGGATGGCCGGGAAAGGTTCATGATGCTTGCGTCTTCAGGAACTCTGGTCTGTTTAAACGGCTGCAGGAAGGGATTTACTTCCCAGACCAGAAAATAACTGTTGGGGATGTTGAAATGCCTGTAGTTATCCTTGGGGACCCAGCCTACCCCTTAATGCCATGGCTCATGATGCCGTACACAGGCACCCTGGACAGTAGTAAGGAGCTGTTCAACTACAGGCTGAGCAAGTGCAGAATGGTGGTTGAGTGTGGATTTGGATGTTTAAAGGGTCGCTGGCGCAGTTTACTGACTCACTCAGACCTCAGCGAAACCAATATTCCCATGGTTATGGCTGCTTGCTGTGTACTCCACAATCTCTGTGAGAGTAAGAGGGAGACATTTATGGCGGGGTGGGAGGTTGAGACAAATTGGCTGGCCACTGAATACGCGCAATCAGACACCAGGGCGGTTAGAAGAGCACAGCAGGAAGCGCTGCGCATCAGAGAAGCCTTGAAAACCAGTTTCATGACTGGCCAGGGTACTGTGTGACACTTCTGTTTGTTTCTCCTTGATGAAAACCCGCCTCCTTGGTTGCCTCTAAATTCCCTGTGAGCCACCCGTCCTCCCCCCTTCGATCACAGCTTGCTTGCAAAGGAAATAAAGTCACTATCGTTTAAAAACATGTATTCTTTATTAACTGATTATAAAAATAGGGAGATAACTCACAAGGTAGCCTGGGTGGGGTGTGGGAGGAGGGTAGGAGGGAAGGAAAAGGCCACTTTAAAACTTCTTGAATGACAGCTTTCTATTGCTTGGGCTGTCCACTGGGGTGGAGTGGTTGGATGCCCGGAGGCTCCTCACCCGCGTTCTTGGGCATCTGGATGAGGAGGCTATGGAACTTGGGGAGGAGGGACGGTGGTTACACAGGGGCTGCAGCGGCAGTCTGTGATCCTGCTGCCATTCATGAACCTCCACCAGATGCTGGAGCATGTCCATTTGATCCCGCAGTAGCCCCAGCATTGCCTCATGCCTCCTCTGATCTTCCTGCCACCACCTCTCCTCATGTTCATTGGCCACTTTCCTGTACTCTGCTATTGTGTCCCTCCACACATTCTGCTGAGCTCTGTCAGTGCTGGACGACTGCATGAGCTCAGAGAACATTTCATCACGCATGTGTTTTTTCGCCACCTTATCTGAGATAGCCTTTGGGATGGAGGAGGGAGGTTTGAAACATTTGAAGCTGCTGGAGTTAAAAAAGGGAGTGAGGTATTTAAAAAGATACATTTTACAGAACAATGGCTATACTCTTTCATGGTGAACAACACTATTCACATTACATAGCACATGTGATTTTGGTACAAGGTCGCATTTTGCATCTTATATTGAGTGCCTGCGGCTTCAGTGTTAGAGATCACACACGCAGTGCTGGGCAACAGAATTCGGCTTGCAGGCGGCCATGGTAAGCCATAGTCTTTTGGCTTCTGCAACCTTCATAACAGCAGCGCCCTCCTCTCCCATACCAAGCAAAGCACATTGAGCTGGCCATTTAGTGCTGCGGTTTTCCTGTTAACGTGCAGCAGCAGAAACCAAACTAACCCCACCTCCACATCCAATTCTCTGGGATGATTGCTTTACCCCTCACCCCACTGTGTGGCTGGTATCTGGGAAGATCTCTGCTAGCCAAATGCGAACAGCTCAGCGCCAATGCCCCCCCCCCACTGCGTGGCTAACTGCGGGGAGGATTTCTTTTCAGCCACAGGCAAACAGCCCAGTAGGAACAGCCACCTCTGAATGTCCCCTTAATTAAATTCCCCTATTTCAACCAGGTTACCATGAACGATATCAGTCTCCTGAGGATAACACAGAGAGATAAAGAATGGATGTTGCTTGAATGCCAGCAAACACTGGGACCATACGCTGCCAGGCTTTGTCATGCAATGATACCAGATTACTTGCTACTAGCATGGCCTGGTAAAGTGTCCTACCATGGAGGATGGAATAAGGCTGCTCTCTCCACAAACCTTCTGCAAAGGCTTTTAGAGTACCTCCAGAAGAGCTTCATGGAGATGTCCCTGGAGGATTTCTGCTCCATCCTCAGACATGTTAACAAACTTTTCCAGTAGCTGTACTGGCCACGAATGCATCTCAAATCCTCAGAGCTACTTAATCATTAAAAAATGCTTGCTTTTATAACATGTATTATGTTTAAAAAGGTACACTCACCAGTGGTCCCTTCTCCAGCTTCGTTGGGTTGGGAGGGTATTTCAGTCAGGGTGATAAAAAGATCCTGGCTGCCAGGGAGAACGGTGTGCAGTGTGCTCTCCTCAAGCTCATCCTCCTCCTCCTCATCTTCCCTGTCTGAAAAATCCTCAGGCATGGTGGAGAGTACCCCATCATCGGAGTCCACAAACAGGGGTGGGGTAGTGGTGGCGACCCCCCCTAGAACTGCATGCAGCTCAGCGTAGAAGCGGCATGTCTGGGGCTCTGTCCCAGAGTGTCCGTTTGATTCTTTGGTTTTCTGGTATGCTTGTCTGAGCTCCTTAAGTTTCGCGCGGCACTGTGTTCCGTCCCTGCTATAGCCTCTGTCTCTCATGGCCTCGGAGATTTTTTGAAATGTTTTGGCATTTTGTCTTTTGGAACGTAGTTCTGATAGCACGGATTCCTCTCCTCACATAGTGATCAGATCCAGTACCGCCCGTTCGGTCCATGCTGGAGCTCTCTTTCTATTCTGGGACTGCATGGTCACCTGTGCTGATGAGCTCACCTGCCCAAACAGGAAATGAGATTCAAAACTTCCTGGGGCTTTTCCTGTACACCTTGCCAGTGCATCCGAGTTCAGAGTGCTGTCCAGAGCGGTCACAATGGTGCACTGTGGGATAGCTCCTGGAGGCCAATACCTTCGACTTGCGTCCACACTAACCCTAATTCAAAACAGTGATGTCGATTTCAGTGCTAATCCCCTCATTGGGGAGGATTACAGAAATCGGTTTTAAGAGCCCTTTATGTCGAAAAAAATGGCTTGGTTGTGTGGACGGGTGCAGGGTTAATTCCATTTAACCCTGCTAAATCCTACATAAATTCGTAATGTAGACCAGGCCTAAGGGACTGTCAAACAAAAGGTTTTATTTCCTTTTGAAATTCTCTCCAGCTAAAGGGAAAGGGAACAAGAATCATAGAAGATTAGGGTTGGAAGAGACCTCAGGAGGTCATCTAGTCCAACTCCCTGCTCAAAGCAGGACCAACCCCAATTAAATCATCCCAGCCAGGGCTTTGTCAAGCCGGGCCTTAAAAATCTCTAAGGATGGAGATTCCACCATCTCCCTAGGTAACCCATTCCAGTGCTTCACCACCGTCCTAGTGAAATAGTGTTCCCAAATATCCAACCTAGACCACCTCCACTGCAACTTGAGACCATTGCTCCTTGTTCTGTCATCTGCCACCACTGAGAACAGCCGAGCTCCATCCTCTTTGGAAGCTCCTTTCAGGTAGTTGAAGGCTGCTATCAAATCCCCCCTCACTCTTCTCTTCTGCAGACTAAATAAGCCCAGTTCCCTCAGTCTCTCCTAATAAGTCAAAATGTTGTTACCACAAAAGCCTTACTTAATACTTTACATTGCAAAGGCTTTAACTGTTTTTCCTTTCTTCCAGTCCCTTTAATAAAATGTTAAAAGGATTTAACATGGTACTAAGCAGGCTGAGGTCTCTGTATACCAAACCCCCAACCTGGTATAACACTGTTTACTATTAGACAGTGATTGGGTTATGTTAACACCTTTGGCCCATTCATTCCATCTAGTTAATACAACAGGTCCCACTGGCTTAACTGAAAGTAGCCACCGTCAGATAGTTGGTTGATGGCTTGTGGGAATAAGCTAAAAGTTTCTTTACAGGTCATGATGGGTAAGTGTCAGCATCACAAAGCCACAGTAACTACTGGTGTCCAGGTTTGTTTAGCAGAGAAGTCAAGCTCTGAGCTGGACATGAAGACCAGCTGGGGTTGCTCAAAAGACTGCCAAGGTTAATGGCGGATTTTGCGCATACACAAACCACAATCCATCCTTTTTCCTGGCGATTTGCTAACTTGCACTTTCACCCTTCACAACACCCCTTGTGCTTCAGCAGCCTTAAAACTGCTTCATTAATCTTTGACGTGCACCCACTAGCTTCACTGTTTGGGACATTCAAAATTAGCCTGGGCAAAGTATGGTAGGGAGCAATCCTGCACGGGCTGGGGCTGGGCTGGGGATGGACTTGGGGACTGAGTAGATCTTTTCCATCTAATTTCTATGATTGATTCCCGTGCATGGGAATTGGGGCACATCAGTAGGGCACTGTCGGGGAAACTGGCAGTGCACTGCCCAAGTTGTACCTGCATGGTGATAAATAGAGGACTTTGGTCTCCAGGGGTGTCTGTGAATGTCAGACCTTTTACCTGCAATGAATTTCACCTAGGGGAAAATAATGCTAAAATATGCTGCACAGTGGAAGATGCAGAGTTGCTTTATCAGGCTGCTGAATCTAATGCTTTCAGTCTTTTACAATCAAATCCTCTGGTTTGCATGGCAATCACTCCTGTACCCTTCACGCTGGTTGCTGTCTCCGCCGAGAGAAGACGCACACAGCTCCCATAACAAATGGAGCTCATTTGTTTGGCAAAAGTGGATGTGTTCACTTGGGGGCTTATGGATAACATCCTTGGCAGGAGCGACTTACTCAGCTAAGGGAGCCAGAGCCAGTTTTTAGAAGGCAACATCTTTTCCCCTGTAAAGTCCCTGTGGTGAAACTTATGTATCTAAAACAGACTGTTGCAAATGTCTGTATTAGACCCCAGGTCAGATCCTCAGCTGATGCAAAGCAGGATTAGCTCCACTGACATCAGTAGAGCAGTGCTGAGGACTTCCCTCACCCCTTCCAAAGTCTATAGTACCTTCCCAAAATGAACAGTAGGCTAAAAATGCATCAAGGAATCAGTTATGGTACTACTTGGCTCTTAACCAAGTGCTTCTCTTCCCAAGATCTCAAAGCACTTTACAAAGGAGGGTCAGTATCACCCCCATCTTATAGATGAGGAGACTGAGGCACAGGGAGGCTAAGTGGCTCATCTGAGGTCACTCAACAAAGGCTTGACCTCAGATTTAGGGGGGTCCAAGTCCATTGCTCCCCATCCCCTGGGCCACAGTGCCTTGATTGTTGGTTACTCAGGCCTGTCCCAACTCTTGAGGAGAGTGGGGCAGCCAGTAAAAGGCAGTAAATAAGGCTTGTCTAACAGGATGATTATTTGTGTCCTTGTTTATTTGTGTGTAAGTGCACGTGCGGGTCGCACACACACACATACACGCTTCATATCTCCCATGGCGGATGAGCAGCCAAAATGAAGATGTCTTGCTGTCCTCTCTCATTCGCAGTGGCACATCCAAGATCACGCTGATACATGGAGTGCTGTTCCCCCACCCATCCCCTTTGATTAATTTGGTGTCTATCATCCAGAGCCTATGAATTGTCTTATTATTGCTGTTCTTCCCCTGACGCAGCTGTTCATTTTCTCAGCTGCTAAGACTCCTCCTTTCCCAGGAGCTGTCTTTCTGTTATGAAGCCACGTTGGCTGGCCAGATGCTGTAGTGCTCTGTCCTGTCTGTTACGAGACAGGAAGGCGTTGTTCATTCTCAACTCCAAATACCATTTACAAAGCTTTGACAAATGCTTCGGACTGCAATCCACCGGCCAAAGAGCTGGCAAAAATGCTGCAGCTCCCAGACACTTCAAAACCAGAGATATCAGAGGGGCAGCTCAGGCTTCGGGCTTACACAAAGTATGTTCAGCTGTAACACTGAAGGGGAATAAAGGCTCAGCGACAGCGAAGTCCACTGGAAAGGTTTCCTGTGTGTGCAGTAAGATAATGTATGGTAATGAGAGCAGCGCTCAGCTGCTGTAAGTTACAGCATTGTAACAAGAACTTATCGCTGCTTTCGGCTGCTGCTGCACATTCCAAGGATTCAGTCTTGCCAGAGTGGTGTGAATAGGAGATTTATTTTGTATTGTTAGACTGTCAAGCCACTGCAGAGCAACAACTTTCAAATGATAACTTCACCAGCTTACTGAAGTTGTGAATTACATGCTTCTAGTCCCTGGCAAACGAATGGCGCTGACAGCTGCTCTGCAGAAATCTTCCTTCCACTCCATTTCTCTGCCAGCCTGGTATGGTCAGTGACTCTGTTAGCCCTATTAGATTTGTTGGGAGTGAGCTATTATTAAGAGTGACAGGACTCTATTTCTAGAGACAGAACACACCAAAGCATCTGAGCGTACAGTGAAGGAAGGGAGACACTCATGCACCTAGCCCCTGACAAGAGACAGGAGATGAGCATTATGACTCCTGCCAGCCATGCTGGGTAAATTGGAGTTGATTGAATTCATTTGTGAGGTGCTTGAATGAGAACAGCAGTAGAAAGGAAGGAGCAAATTTGATGGCAACCTGGTAGGAAAAGAGACCCTTTCTAATAGCTCTGAATCCATTTCTATACTACTGAGAGATGCCAAGAAGTCAGCGATGGGAATTTAGGGATCAGGGCCTTAAACCCCTGGATCTGGACATCCTCAAGCTTTGAGAAACTTGAGAGCTAGGGCTGAACTTTGAAGCTGGGGCACATAGCCCTATTAGCTCCCGTCTGGTCCACCTCTTGGGGACCACTGCTGGAGTTTCCAACATACTACTACCAGAATGGATTAATCACATGCTGTATTCTGCAGGGCTTTGGCCAATTTAGTTGACAGTGTGTCCAGCGATGGGGCTTACCTTTCTAGGTTAATACATCTCAATTTTAGGAATTTTTTCCCCGTATTTAGTCTTAACTTTTTTCCTTTGTTCCATTTCATTCCTTTACTCTGCAGAACCTGTCTCCAGCTAGCAGCTCACCTCTAACCACCTAATTCCTAGGCTAAATCATTGAGAAAAGTCATAGTGACAACTAAACTCAAACATGTGACACCTGCCAACATATTGGATGCTTCACAATCAGGCTCCAGCCCAGGGCACAGTCCAGAGACAGACCTAGTAGCATTAAGAGATGTGGCAATGGATGTAGATCAAATCTCAGTGTTCATACTACCCAACTCCTCTGCAGTCTTTGACATGGTCAGCTGTGGAGTTTTGTTCATCCACTGCCACATTATAGCTGGAGTAAACAATGCAGCTCTGTAATGACTCCAGTCATTCCTCTTCAGCAGGACCCAGAAAGGACCTGCTTATTTTTTCTTAATCACTGTCACCCGTGGAAATCTACTGGACTCTATCCCATCCTCTGTGCTCTTCAGTGTGAACATGAGGTTGCTTGGAGAGGTGCGGTGATGACACAGCTATGCTGTCAACAACAGGCTGATGATGACACTTAGATGCATATCTCCTGCTCTACAGATGCCATTACAAGGAGGTCACAATGCTAGCTTCTGGGTGAAGAGCACCTAGTACAAGCAGAGCCTGTGCAAGACCAAAAACAGACAGAAGCTATAGACTCTTAGTGGTTTTCAACTGTCCCCCTTGGAAGGAGCCTGCAGTCTTCAGCAGCACAGTGCTGAAAGGTACAAAGTGAAGATGTTCTATAGTGGGCCAGATAGTGCAGCCTTCATACTTTAGCCATGTGGTCATAGAAGTGACTCAGCTAAGATCAGAGTCATAATTGGATCTGGACTAAAAGGGAAAGATTGAGAAGTAAAGATGTGGAGATGAAGCACTTAGGATGATTGGGAGGAGAGTCCAACCTTTTGTGCCCTGAGCTTTGATTTAATCCTGAAGTGAATGCATAGGATAAGCAAAGTGTTACTGGATGACACTTCTTCTGGCCCGTGTGAATCTCTGCATAAGTTTTTTTATGAGTGCAGCACAGGTAGGCCTCGTCTACACACACTCCTTGTACCCGTATAAGGTTAGAGGTGTGATATTTTTATTTATATTTTTTAACAGAAAGAGCTCGACTGGTTCAACCCCTAATATTGACCCAGTTATAAAGGTGCCTCGCCTTCTAATATGGGAATAGCAGAAATACCAATATAAGTCACCTTTATACCAGAATAACTAGAAGGGGTGGGACCTCTTTAATTATGCTGGTATGGTTAAAGCAGTACAATATTTATGCATAGATAAGCTCTTAGGGTAGTTATGTGGGGGGAAAGATTCTTGGTTCTTATTTGTTTCATATAAGCACAAAGGCTTATTATGGTAGGGTTGCTCATGAAAGCTGAGTTGTTTACAATTTTTTTCCTTCCTTAGAATAATATTAGTGTTGAAGCATTTGTTTTGAAGGGAAGTAAACCACAAAGTGTATGGCATATGCAAAAAGGCATCAGGACTGATTAAATTCTGGACCTGCTGATCTTGGCGGTTTCCTTTGAATGTTATTTAAACATTTGGTTTTGCTGGGTGTTTTATTTATTTATTTATTTATTCATTCATTCAATAACCTGCCAGCTTACAAAATGCAGAACTTTTGCAATGCCTCTTATCTTCTGCCGAACCACTGAGATGGCAAAATATATTCTCTGTCTCAACAATTCAGTTTATATTTGCATGAGGAAATTGGAAAGCAAGTTGTTTTCCTTCGTTTGCATGACAATACCCCGACTGCAATACAATTCACTGTTTAATTTGCGGTAGTTAGTGAGTGAGAAGAATGGGCCATGCAGTTTGGCTCAGTTTTGTTACTGATGTCGTTGTTAGAGTTAAAACTGCTTTATAAGTAAAGGCAAAGAAACCTGAAATACCTGTGTGTTCAGCAGATTGTCAGCCTGTGGAATAAGGTGCCCAAGGTCACAGAGTGCAGACAAATCTAGTGAAGAGCCCAGGGGGAGTTTGCTGAGTAATAACTATGGGTCTGAGGCTTTAACAATCCTAACATCTCAGAGCAGCAGCTGGCCTAGTAGATTAACCACAAGACTTGGAGTCAGGATCTTCAGTATGATAGCACCAGAGCCTCCGCTGGTGTGATTTGTGGCAGTTCATAGAATCATAGAATATCAGGGTTGGAAGGGACCCCAGAAGGTCATCTAGTCCAACCCCCTGCTCGAAGCAGGACCAATTCCCAGTTAAATCATCCCAGCCAGGGCTTTGTCAAGCCTGACCTTAAAAGCCTCTAAGGAAGGAGATTCTACCACCTCCTTAGGTAACGCATTCCAGTGTTTCACCACCCTCCTAGTGAAAAAGTTTTTCCTAATATCCAATCTAAACCTCCCCCACTGCAACTTGAGACCATTACTCCTCGTTCTGTCATCTGCTACCATTGAGAACAGTCTAGAGCCATCCTCTTTGGAACCCCCTTTCAGGTAGTTGAAAGCAGCTATCAAATCCCCCCTCATTCTTCTCTTCTGCAGGCTAAACAATCCCAGCTCCCTCAGCCTCTCCTCATAAGTCATGTGTTCTAGACCCCTAATCATTTTTGTTGCCCTTCGCTGGACTCTCTCCAATTTATCCACATCCTTCTTGTAGTGTGGGGCCCAAAACTGGACACAGTACTCCAGATGAGGCCTCACCAATGTCGAATAGAAGGGAACGATCACGTCCCTTGATCTGCTCGCTATGCCCCTACTTATACATCCCAAAATGCCAGTTCCGTTGGCTTTGGCAGAGCTGATCTCAATGACACCAGCTGAGGATCTGGTGTGGTGTCCTAAGATTGGTCTACATGCAGATATTGTACGGGACTAGCTGTTTTGGTTAAGGATGTGATATTTTTTAGCCAAAATAGTTCTATTGATACAACTACAAATATGGATGCAGTTATACTGCTATGGAGGTGCTTTATACCAGTATAGCTTGGGGAATACGTTCTACTGGTATAAAGCACCTTTATACTGATGTAGCTGTGCCCACGCCGGGGATGGGGGTTTGGAAGGGTTTACAGATGTAACCTTGCCAGTCTAGTTGAAGCAGTACAGCTTTTGTGTATAGGCAAGCTCTTCACTCCACCAGTAGCTCAGTGGATGACTCTGCTTAGGTCACTAATGTCCTGATCCTGCAGTGTGCCACTGCCCCCTGCAGGGTGCCGAGTGCTGGTTCTGTCGCGACAAAGGTATGGACAGTTCTCATGTTGGCAACGATATTATCAATGGGAATTGAGGATGCTCGGTGACCTGTAACCGCTGTGCCTCAGTGTCCCCCATCTCTCAGATAGGGGTCATGCTAAGTGACATACTTTGCAGGGATGTTGTGAGGATTAAGTGTTGCAGATGCAATTGCTGTATAATTGTGAAGTGTTATCCGCGATTGTGCAGGGTAAGATAGTGTTCTAACGCAAACCAGTCATGCTTCAGGCTGCACAAGGAATCTGTGTGGATGGCTGGAGGGAAATTTATTCCCATACTGTTGCATTTTATAATTGACCAAGGACATTAGAGGGTTTAATGCTGGCTATTGTTGTCAGCAGACTACTCAGGTCATAAGATGAGTGCCATGCTCCTGAACATTAGGGAAAGCAAGGTACTTTCCATAATAGAGATCATACCCTGTGTCTTTATTTCTCTTTATTAAAGACTGACTGTAAAGTACTGTAAAAGGGATGCTAATAATTTCAGCCAAGTACAAAGGGAGTAAATCTCTATAAAAGTATTGTGTACAATACAATGGAAAAAAAGAATTGCAATCAGATAGGAAGCTACTTTCTTGATTGTTTCATGGTACAGAATAGGATTTGGGGAAGTCAGCTCCAGTTTGTGGTCCCATCCAGCAAAGCATTTAAGCACATGCTTAAATTCAAGCACATATTTAATAAGTGCTTTGTTGGAATGGCCCTTAGTGCATGGGAAAACATGGAAGTCAAGTCTGTTGTAAGGTAAATTATAAATGTATTTGTCAGTGCTTTGCTTAATTTAGCAGTGTAATTAACTAGTGGTTTAAATATTTTTTATCCTTCGAACAACTTTGACACTCTTCTGCCTTTTTTTGTGCATTTCAATCGGAGCTGAATTTCCTGCACCCTATTGTACATCACTAGAGTAGGTTTTTTGCTGGGAACTATTGATAAGAAAATGGCAGCTTCCATTGAGATACAAAGTCACGGTTATGGAGCTGGTGAGACCATGACAAGTGTTTCAAACAACAGTTTCATTTATTTTCAGAGGCACCCATTGACTTCAATGGGTGCAGAGATAGGCCAATGCAAAATGCTTTTGAATATTCCACCCTTAATTTTTAAAATATTAATCTATTAACTAACAAAGATTTTATGACTAATCCATGCACTTTTCCTTTAGCACAAGGAAATATTAACAGTAGATTGCAATCATCAGACTGAATAAAGGAGTAAATAAGGCCAGAAAGATTAAAAGGTCGAAGGAAAACATTTAACAGTGAATATCAATTTTGCTCCACAAACATGGGCCAAGGTTGGAAAACATATGGCGCGTCAGTCTCTAGCAAACCTGTGTCATTGAAGACAAGCTAGAGGAAGTGTGAATTATCTTTTCCCTCAAGTGTGAATATGCTTCCCTGATAAGTGATTATCTTTTCCTTCCTGTGTTTAAATACAGCTGTTGCTATGGATTAAAAAATATTGTTTTTTCAGGTGATGTTTATCACAACAAAGATAAAGGAGAAAATGCACAAAGCAAAATATTTTTGAGGCCAGTTCACAAAACTTATTTCTGTCACACAGAAGCCACATTTTCTGAATAAAGAAAAGGAGGACTTGTGGCACCTTAGAGACTAACACATTTATTTGAGCATAAGCTTTCGTGAGCTACAGCTCACTTCATCGGATGCTGTAGCTCACGAAAGCTTATGCTCAAATAAATGTGTTAGTCTCTAAGGTGCCACAAGTCCTCCTTTTCCTTTTGCGGATACAGACTAACACGGCTGCTACTCTGAAAACTGTGAAGCTGTCACAGCTCTGGCCAGCTGCTTGTGTGCACATAGCCAGGGTCCAAGGCAGGGTTGTACAACCTGGGCTGCTGCAGCTTCCCTGCTATTATTATTTTGATCTAACTAATCCAAGTTAGCTCGGATGCATCTCCACATGCAGCCGTCATGCCTCTGATTGCAGTGTAGACAGACCGTTATTGCAATATGAACACCAGATCTCATCTAACAAACCTTGTGCTGAACTCTGTTCCATGCCACGGCTTGGCTCAGCACAGGAGAACAAGGGGCTATCAGGCACCCTGTCCCTACACTGCCAAGCCCTAGTGTAAGTTAAAGCAGCTGCGGGACTGCCTTAACTTAACTCACTGGCATAAGGTCTGTAAGTGACCTGGAAAATTGGCCCACCCCCAATTCATGCTACCCTCATACACTGTATGCAAAGGTTTGGGGTTGGGGCTAGTGCAAGTTTGCTTGTACAGCACCTTGTACAGTGGGGTCCTTGTCCATGACTGGGGCTGTTAGGTACTATGGCAACACAAATTATAATAATAATTTGTAATAATAGTAATTAATAAGGATAGCTCCACTCCACCAGCGGAGTTCTCTGGTAGCCACAGTGAGAATCTGGCTACTTTGCACCACCTAAATTATACAAAATGACCAAAGTGGACCAGAGAATCCAGCCCCTTCTCCATAGGTGCGTTGGCTCTTAGCCCTGTGAGATGCTGAGCTAATTAACAAGTGTGTTTGTGGGGGTTTGTTTGCTTTTTCCTTCATGATATGTTTTTGTTCTGGTTGGATATTTTTGTTTGAGTGGGAGAAGGGGTTAATTAATGATGGAGCTAATGATGGCACAGGTTAACAATATATTTCATTCCTTGACTCTGTTAAAAATTGTGAGCCAGGTACTTAACTTATGCAAATTGACTTCAGTGGAGTGATCCCATTTAGACCAGCTGAGGATCTGAATGCTAAAAACAAAAGAGTGGCTTCTTAATGACCATACATATAGTAGATCCGGGGTTCTCAGTGTTGGGGTTGTGACTCCCCGGGACGTAATGAATAATTGTCAGCGTATCATGGCCACCTTGCTCTTGATATGTTGCTAAATGGAAGAGGGTCCAGGCTGAATGGGGGAAGGGATTCAGGGAGGCCTGTTATATTAATTTAGATGAAATAAGTACACCAAAGGTGTTAACATAACCAAGTCACTGTCCAGCATTAAACAGGATTAAACAAGGTCTGGGGTTTGGTATACAGAGACCTCAGCCTGCTCAGTCCCATGGTGAACACACCATTAAAAAAATCCTCTAACCTTTTATTAAAGATACAGAAAAGAAGGAAAATCAGTTAAAGCCTTTGAAAAGTAAAGTATTAAGCAAGGCTTTTATTTTAGCAACACTTTTTCCCTTTCCCTTTAGCTGGAGAGAGATTTTCGAAGGAAACCCCCCTAGTTTGGCAGTCTCTTAGATGGCATCAGACTGCCCTTTGGGGGAAGGGAGAAGTGAGTTGAGATGGGCTGGAGTTGCTGCTGTTGCTGCTGATGCTAACATCCAGTCCTGTTTCATCTTGGGGGGGGGGGGGTTGGGATTCAGATGGAGCTGGTAGGGGTACTGATGTGAAATGGATCCCCTAACTGACCCGGTCTGGTCATGACAGCCCTCAAGATTACGATGAAGAAGGTCTGGGGTCCCAGGCAATGGTGGGAGCGGCAGCCTTGATGGTGAAGTTCGCTGTCTCTCTGTTCTTTTTTCTCTCATCTGTTCTCTCATATTCCTCCCCCACCCCTGAAGTCTGTTTCTTTAAGGACCCACAAAGGGAATAGTAGGTGGAATAGCCCATTCCCTTCTTATTTTGTCTGCCAATACTGCCTAATATCTGACAGACCAGTTTTAGTTCATTAATTTCTGGTTCCATATCTTCTCTTTTTTCCAAACATGATTTAACACAGTCTTTGATTTATATCAGGAGGCCCTTGTGTTCTAATTCCATTTTTCTGTCTCCCTTTCATACCTTTTCCCATCAACATTTGTTGTTATAGGTTATTGTGACATTTTATGAACTTTTGCATACTCTGTACAGTTGAGCTCACAATTAGAGTGGATTTGTAGTCCCAATTATTACAACAGGCCCTGCTGTCGAAAATTGGAAAGGGCCAAGAAATGGAAATATCTGTGTCCTAGCAGGGAGCATTCCCCATGTACGACATCTAGGGAATCCTGACTCTGCAAAGAATTCATGAGCTCGCTTCGTGGTTTGCAACTTTATTCAGTATTAGAAAATGCCAGTCTATGTATCCATGAAGTCTCCAGTTCCAACTAGTCCCCAAGTCACTGTTACGTCAGTTTGATGCTGATTACATACACTTGCTAGTGAACAAACCTATTAAACCAAATCAAGACAGACCAGCTTTGAAGCCTTGGGAAGTTCGGGATTTTTAAGGGGTCTGACAAGGGAGATCTGAACTGACCAGTATCTGACCAACTCTAATATCTAGGTGTACCTTGGTTGTTCACTATGGGACAGATTCTCAGCTGGTGTATATCAGTGCAGCTCTGTTGACTTCAGTGGAGCTATTCCAGCTGAGAATCTGGGTCTGCAGATATTCCTCTCTGTAGCAAGGCAGTGTGGGCGAGGGGGTGAGGCACTGGAGTGGGATGCAGGACAGAAGACTTAGGTAGAGTTGAAAACAGATTTTTCCGTCTTGTCAAACATTTCACGAATTTGTGAAAAAAGTCCTCTCAAATCGCAATGAAAAGCCACAATTTTGAAAAAAATTTTGAAAGCAAAATTCTGAAAAAAAATCATTTGGGATCAGTTGCATGAAACATTTAGTTTCCATTTCAAAACGCTTTATATATATATAAAGTCAATTCTGAAATGAAAAGTAATTTCAAAATGAAAAATCAAAACTTTTCATTCTGAAAATGTCAGAAAAGGACACATTGATGTTTTTTCAAAATGTTTTTCAATTAAATTTTGTCAAAATGTATATGACTTAATGCATATTTTGATTTAGTGAACTGTATTTTCTGAGAGAAAACTTTCAATGAATTATTTTTGACCAGCTCAAGATTATATGACTGGGTTTCCTGGAATACTGGAGGACTTGACTCAGTGACCCTGGAGGTCCTTTTCACTCCCAAGTCCCAAAGACCTAGCTTCTATTCCTGGCTCTGTGTTTGGACAATGACTAGCACAATAGTCCTGAGCTGAGTGTCTTGTACAGTAATGCAAATAATAATAAGCAAGAGACCTGGTATATCTTCCTGTAGACGCACTTGCTTTTTAGTAACCACTTCTAGCATGCAAGCCGCAGTGAGAAATAATTACATATAATAGAAAGTGTGGGTTCCAAATGAAGACAGACTGTCCTTGTACACCGTATGTTCCTAATGAACAGAAATGCCAATCCAAAATTGTACATAAACAGGATTAGATCCTCTGAGGTGTATTCTATTACTGTGCCTTTTGTTGGGTTATCTGGAGTCAATGTGCTGGAGGCAGTATGCTGGACTAGATGGACCATTGGGAAGATCAGCACAGAAAATCTTATGCTTATTATAAAGATGGTGTAATTAAGTGATTTTAATCAGAAAGGGGAGAGTCCACATTGTCTTCCAGTTTCTGCTCATTAGACAATGCATGGGAATATTAGGTGTGGGTTGTAATGAGAGAATCCTTCATTGCTGCCATCATTCCCAGCCTATGACAGTTGAATAACCTCTCCTAGAGCAAGCATGTGATTTTGAACCATTTCCTGCAAGCGTTGGTGGGTAGGCGGGGTGGGCCACAAGCATCTCAGTTGTTGTTACGGCCCACATTGTGCCTAAGACAAACATCTGCCAGGGATGGTCTTGGTTCACTTGGTCCTGCCTCAGTGCAGGGGCTGGACTGGATGACTTCTCAAGGTCCCTTCCAGCTTGACATTTCTGTGATTCTGTGACCAGCTGGAGGGATGCAGGTCTGGGTCGCTCCCTTCCCACTCCACCTTGCATTGGCCCAGCTCTGTTGGTTGGCATGGAGCGACGGGGCCAAAGTGCTGTCTTCACCCTGCCTGCTATCCAGCCTGGAGCACGGATCATGTTTCATTGTCAAGTGTAGCAGCTGAGCTGAGTATCAGTGTCTCTGGCTAGTCACAGGATCTGGCCATTGGAACTTTTGCCAGATGCTTTATAAGTTACCTTGGTTCTACCAACACACCTAATAACAAAATATACCGATCCTCATTTTTCAGTGCCTATTAAAGCCGCTGTTAAAGGTGTTTTAAAAGTGTCTTCCCCTTGTATCCCACCTTATTCTTTTTTCTATAAAAAGTGTGCATGAAAATCACCACATGACAACAAATCAATATTCTGTGCTACTGATGTCCCACGAGGGTGTTTTTTAAGATCATATCTCACAAACAGCACTCTGAGAGCTCTTATAAGGGAGAGAAAGCGCTACTTTCTGTTTATAGCCATTTACCTTCCACTATAATGTATTTAGGAGGAAAATTGCCACTTACACTTACAAAGCAAATTGGCTTATGCTCAGTAATAGGCTTCGCAACTCTCGCTTCTGTTTGGGAAAGGTCATCTTGAAGACTTTTGCACTTCACAGAACTTAGATGATCTTGACAGCAAGGAGAGAAATCGTATTGTCCCGAACTGTAATTTTCTCCATGTATGAAGACCTCAGAAATCCCACGTTTCAGTCTTACTGGGTTTATCTGCCATTATTGCTGCCAGCAGTCGGGCTGGAATATAAAATTTGCTCATTGCGTCTCCTTACTTGTCTCTGGACACACACACATGATAACCTCATAACCTCTGTATCAGCTGGGAAAGGTAGGCTTATTTTTCTCCCTCCAGCTTGTATACCTTTGCAGTTGCATCAGGTGCCATGTGCTGCTGCAAAGGACGCTGTGTTCCATTATAATGTTATTAGCCATCGCCGTGGCAACAAATATAGATGTTATGTTTGCAGCAGTAACTATCACAGGTCCCTGAGGGGTCCTTACCCTTGAGTGTATTCAGTTGATAGCCAAAACAAAGTGAACATAAAACAAGCAGGTTAGAAAAGAGGCAGTGGGCTGTCTTCCTCCATCCAGGCTGCAGAAGTGCAGCTGGTGGCAAATTACCAGCCCAGTCTGGGTAATTACATTAGTGGTTTCTCCTAGATGAATGTCACGCACTTATATGTACCATGTAACATCCTGCAGCATCAGTTGGTGCAAACTGCTGTTGTGGGGAAACTGGAGAAACAACTGTGTTAATATCTTAATAAAATAATAATTAATAATATAACCATTTATTGATAAGGGTGAACCAGGGTGGTCTAGGCCAAAGGCCTGGGTCTCCATGATAGAGAGAGAGAGAGAGAGAGTACAGTGGGTGTGTCTCTGCAACATGCCGCATCTGAGCAGAAAATGGCAAACAACAGAGTCTGGCATTTAAAAGTCCCACGGAAACTGAAATCATAAGTTACACATGCTACGAACTTGATAGAAAAAAATATTTCAAAGCCTTTGTGTCCATGTGTGGTGATCAAGTGTTAACACACTGGCATATTTAGTAATGTGGCTCTGTAGCTAGGATGATATTCTGGGACTCAGTACGAAATTCTGTTCCTGCCTCCGACTCATTTTGTGATGTTGGGCAAGTCATATTGCTCAGTTTCCCCACCTATTAGGTAGAGATAATACACACATCACACCAAAGTTCTTTGAGATTTCTGCATGAAAAGTGCTATCTAAGGTGCAAAGAAGAGATCAGCCTGAACTAGACTTCCTGATCTAAACAGCCCCAAATGTTGGGATCCATCTCTTGCGCCACATACTATTTTCAAAATATGTGCAAAGCGTTACATTTGCTTCTGTTTAGAGGGCCAGCATCCTAAAAACTCACCACTGTCATGGAGTTTGCGAAGCAAAACAAATGGCAATGGCTAGGCAGCCGGCGCTGTTTCATACAGCAGTCCATCGAAGCACATGACGGACGTTTTAGTGCACAGCAGCTCAGTCCACGTGACCGGTTGCATGCACTGGGCTAGAGCACTGTAGATTTACACCCAGCTGGGCGTGCACTATCTCTCCATATAGACAAGTGCTGTGACTGCTATGTATTACACTTCCATCATCTTCTTGCTGTTGTCTCTTGCTCTCATCCCAGCTATTTGCTGTATGCACTTGCTGTCCCTCCTCATATACTTAAACTGTGCGCTCTTTGAGGCAGGGGCTTTCTTTGCCATATATCTGTCTACAACGTATAGCATAATGGGGGCCTCAATCCACGATTGGGTCTCTAGTTGTTATCTTCTTGGCCACCCCAACCTAACACAGGAGCTGGCAAACCCTTTGTTAATTACATTAACCCCAAACTGCAGTTGCCAGCAGCTCTGTCATCCTCAGTGTGCCGAAGGAATCTTCATTGGCTGCCACCCACTGCATCACTAAACCTCGACATAGTCTGAATAGTTCAGCACACGGCCGAGAGCTGAATAAACTCAAGCACTCTGTGGATGCTCCCTGAAAAGCCCCCAGAGATGCCCTTGTTGGTGGGCCAGAGACAGCCAGTGTCACGCCAAAGATTTGCAAATGGACCTGGCTGAAAAAGATGCATGGGGCTCGTTATTCTGGAGGTAAAACTGGAAGGTCAAAATGCCACAAAATGATGTTTTCAGGTTTAGAGAAGCGGGAATAAAATACAATTAAAAAGCCCTGAATATTCTGAGATTCCTGGCACAGCAGATTGGAGGCCGAACTTTTCAGGACCTACAAAAGGAATAACATTTCTGATATTCCACTGCAGTTGAACCTTAATCAAGGCTGAGCTGTTTCCCTGGCAGACCTTCCATAGCTGCACTGTACTTCTCGCAAAAATATCCTAATGAGATTTGGTTTGGTTTTGTTTCAATTATGGATTCCTTTTCACCTGAGGAGCCCTGTTGTAACTGCATGTTTTCGCTATGAAAACAACTCTCCTCCCCATACTCCCCTGGGGCTGAAATAAGAAACACAAGCTAATGTGGAAAAAGAGGAAAAAATAAAGATAATAAATGGTCAAAAAATGAGAACAAAGGGTGATGGAGGGCTTTCCAGCTCCTAGAGCGGAGGCTGCTGGGCCTAGGGGCTGTAGGGGATGGCTATTCATGGGGGTCTAGAAAGGGGAGGTGGGGCATTCTGTGCAGAGCTGGTTGGAAAATGGGCATTTTCCACAGCATTTTTAAGGAAGATATTTTCCTTTAAGCTTTCCATGGAAAATTTTGAGTTTTCGGTGAAAGATCTAAATACAAAACATTTCAGCCTTAACCCCAAATAATTAATTTCTAAAATATTGACATGGTGCTGACATTGGGAGGGTGTGGAATTTTACATCACTGAGCGTTTTTAAAAAGAGGTTAGAAAAACACCTGTCAGGAATGGTCTATTTCAGTGGTTCTCAAATGGTGGGTCAGGACCCCAAAGTGGGTTGCGACCCCATTTTAATGGGGTCACCAGGGCCAGCATTAAACTTGCTGGGACCCGGGGCTGGAGCTGAAGCCCAAGGTCCACCCCCACCAGGGGTGGCAGGGCTCAGACTGAGGCTCCCTCTCCCCCAACCCAAGGTGGTGGAGCTTGGGCCCAGCCGCCTCCCCCAGGGTTGTCTAGTAACTTTGTTGTCAGAAGAGGGTCATGGTGCAATGAAGTTTGAGAACCTCTCGTCTAGTTATTCCTTAGTCCTGCTCTGAGTGCAGGGAACTGGACTAGATGAACTGGCTTTAAGCCAGTGTTGTACCCTCTCAGTTATGGTGTGGTCAAGGGCTGAAATGGCCCTGGGGGTAACAAAGGCAGCCCAGGAGATACTGCATGTTGTGGCAGCCATGCAGCCTGTCACACCTACATTAAGGTCTGTGGAAGGCAGCCTGTGCCAGGTTTATGCAGTCCTTGTGCTGGAGGAATTCCCTTCCAGCCAGATTTACAGCAAACAGGCCCATAGCATAGTGTTTCTTGACTTTAGCAAAGCTTTTGACACAGTCTCCCACAGTATTCTTGTCAGCAAGTTAAGGAACTATGGGCTGGATGAATGCACTATAAGGTGGGTAGAAAGTTGGCTAGATTGTCGGGCTCAACGGGTAGTGATCAATGGCTCCATGTCTAGTTGGCAGCCGGTGTCAAGTGGAGTGCCCCAAGGGTCGGTCCTGGGGCCGGTTTTGTTCAATATCTTCATAAATGATCTGGAGGATGGTGTGGATTGCACTCTCAGCAAATTTGCAGATGATACTAAACTGGGAGGAGTGGTAGATACGCTGGAGGGGAGGGATAGTATACAGAGGGACCTAGACAAATTGGAGGATTGGGCCAAAAGAAATCTGATGAGGTTCAATAAGGATAAGTGCAGGGTCCTGCACTTAGGATGGAAGAATCCAATGCACCGCTACAGACTAGGGACCGAATGGCTAGGCAGCAGTTCTGCGGAAAAGGACCTAGGGGTGACAGTGGACGAGAAGCTGGATATGAGTCAGCAGTGTGCCCTTGTTGCCAAGAAGGCCAATGGCATTTTGGGATGTATAAGTAGGGGCATAGTGAGCAGATCGAGGGACGTGATCGTTCCCCTCTATTCGACATTGGTGAGGCCTCATCTGGAGTACTGTGCCCAGTTCTGGGCCCCACACTACAAGAAGGATGTGGATAAATTGGAGAGAGTCCAGCAAAGGGCAACAAAAATGATTAGGGATCTGGAACACATGAGTTATGAGGAGAGGCTGAGGGAGCTGGGATTGTTTAGCCTGCAGAAGAGAAGAATGAGGGGGGATTTGATAGCTGCTTTCAACTACCTGAAAGGGGGTTCCAAAGAGGATGGCTCTAGACTGTTCTCAATGGTAGCAGATGACAGAACGAGGAGTAATGGTCTCAAGTTGCAGTGGGGGAGGTTTAGGTTGGATATTAGGAAAAACTTTTTCACTAAGAGGGTGGTGAAACACTGGAATGCGTTACCTAGGGAGGTGGTAGAATCTTCTTCCTTAGAGGTTTTTAAGGTCAGGCTTGACAAAGCCCTGGCTGGGATGATTTAACTGGGAATAGGTCCTGCTTCGAGCAGGGGGTTGGACTAGATGACCTTCAGGGGTCCCTTCCAACCCTGATATTCTATGATTCAAATCCCTGACTGTTATGGTCATTTGGTCTGACCTTCTGCAGAACGCAGGTAGAGAATGTCGGCCAGCGACTCCTGGCTTTTCTTGGTCTTCCTCTCATGCCAGTGAACCTCAAAAGGACACCCACAGCAACGCTCCACTCGCTACCCTCATCGATACTCCCTTCCAGCCCCATCACTACTCCACGGGGGGAATTCACCCCTTTGCAGATGGGCAGTACAGGGCCAGTGCACCGCTCAAGCCTGCAGAAGAAGGGCTTAAGTGGTGTTGCCTGTACTTTGTACAGTGCAGGGTATTTACCTCCCACCACAGCACACTCCCATTACACAGTCGTTGCTTTCACTCTGGCAGTTTCTAATGTTGTGAAAATGAAGTCTCAGACTGTACAGTGAGATATGCAAACTGTGAGCTTTACTGGTCACATCTGTACAACAGGACTGAATTCCAAAGGCCTCTCCCAGCATGCACTGGGCTCTATGCACTAGTCTCTATGGGCAGTCTCTTCTTCAGCTGTTCCACAGCCTTGCTCAGGAATCGAGAGGGGAGATCTCCAGGAAAGCATTTTCCATCCTCAGTTCCCATACAGAATGATTTTCATTGCTCTGATTACTTAATAAATACAGACAAACTGTTGGGCTAATGTTAAAGGTCTGCATTTAGTTAATTCACTTGGAAATTCTAGGTTAAGGCCAGAGCTATTACTTAATAGGAAGAAGTGCTGCAGATCAGGATTGATTAACATTCACAGAGCCGGGGGGCAGGGCGGGGTAGAGGTAGGCGGGTTATTGCAGATAAAGAATGAAGTGACTGAGCAGAGCATGTTATGTAGCTAAGGCACATAATATACCCTTGGTGCGTGATCAGACTACATCTCCTACAATGCACCATGGTCTCTCCCCTTGATGAGGCAAGGTGGTACACAAGGCCGGTTGAAGCATGGATTGGGAAAACCCAGCAAATCAAACCTCCACTCCATAGATTCATAGAGTGAGGTTCCGAAAGGTGCACTCACAGATTACGTCTTTGCTATGAGCTCGCGGTATGGTTCCCCTGCTCACGTACACATAGGCACGCTCGCTCTCACTGACCTAGCATGAGTACAATTAGCAGTGTATGTGCAGTAGCAATGGTAGCGGCAGGTAGGGCGCATGTCTGCATGGGGCCAGGACTGGACGAGCAGGGGCCTTGGCAGCGGTGATGAGGTGGAGTGGACAGACTGCAATAGCAGGGGTTCTTATAGGCCAGGATTGAGGGGTGCATTCAGAGGACTGTGACTGGAATAGCAGGGGTCCGGCACTGGGGTGCACTGGTGGAGAGTTGCAGAAGGATTTTACCTAGCTACTTCTCTGCAACACTGGCATATCATTTTCGGTTCTCTGAGTAATATATGGGAATGTCAAATTCCTGCCAAAGTTTTGAAGGAAAAACTCCTCCTCACCTCCACTAGCTATTGATTCTGATGAGTATGTGGAGGGAGATAATGAATTTGATCAAATGGCTTTACACTCAACACCTGTGTTTATAAATATGTATCTACGTACAGAGGAATTGTCTCAAGCTGGTCAAAACGCAATTATTTCATTTTCCTCCCTGTTCCGAACCGGTCGTCGTTTCAGAATGAGGTGCTGCCACGGCTGCTGATTTACAAGAACCTGAGAAGCTGAATGAGCCAGGCTCAGTGAGGGGATTTTTGAATTTCCACTGCAATTACTCTTCTCTTCAACCATAGGATTCTCTTTCCCTCAGACGCAGCTACCAGGCCCCGGGTGCACTCTTGCTACCTGCCATTTACTATTGCCTCTATCTTAGCATCAGCACCTTCCTCTTGCAGTACAGCCTGGCCGGGGCTGGGCATAGAGGGGAAAAAGTGAACTCGAAGTGGTTAATAAAATCGCAGCACGTTAAAAGAAGGATCCCCAATGAGACCAGTGCTCTGGGGCCTAGTGGTTAGAGCAGGAGTGTGTGGTGTGTCCCCCCCCGATTTCTACTCAGTTTTGCTGCAGGGTATGTGCCCTTGGGCAAGCCTCTTCCCCTTTTGATCCTCACTTTGCCCATCTGTAAAATGTAGATAATACCTACCTACCTCATAGAATTATAGCAATATCGGGCTGGAAGGGACCGAGGTCATAGAGTCCAGCCCCCTGCACTGAGGCAGCACCAAGTCAACCTAGATCAGCCCAGACAGGTGTTTGTCCAACCTTCTCTTAAAAACCTCCAGTGACGAGAATTCCACAACCTCCCTTGCAAGCCTGTTCCAGAGTTTAACTATTCTTAACTTAACCCTAACCTTTCCTAAAGTATGGTGTCCAGAATAGACACTGTACTCCAGCTGAGGCCTCACTTATGCAAAGTAGAGAGGGACAACTTCCTCTCTGTGTCTTACATATGACACTCCCGTTAACACACCGCAGAATGATACTAACCTTTTTTGAAACTGTATCATGTTGTTGACACATATTCAATTTGTGATCCACTATAACCCGCAGATACCACCACCACCACCACCTAGCCAGTTATTCCCCATTTTACAGTTGTGCGTTTGATTTTTCCTTCCTAAGTGAAGTACTTTCATAAAATCATAGATGATTAGGGTTGGAAGAGACCTCAGGAGGTATCTAGTCCAACCTCCTGCTCAAAGCAGGACGAACCCCAACTAAATCATCCCAGCCAGGGTTTTGTCAAGCCGGGCCTTAAAAACCTCTAACGATGGAGATTCCACCACCTCCCTATGTAACCCATTCCAGTGGTTCACCACCTTCCTAGTGAAATAGTTTTTCCTAATATCCAAGCTACACCTCCCCCACTGCAACTCGAGATTGCTCCTTGTTCTGTCATCTGCCACCACTGAGAACAGCCTAGCTCCATCTTCTTTGGAACTCACTTTCAGGTACTTGAAGGCTGCTGTCATATCCCTCCTCATTCTTCTCTTCTGTAGACTAAATAAGCCCAGTTCCCTCAGCCTCTCCTCATAAGTCTGGTGCCCCAGCCCCCTAATCATTTTCGTTGGCCTCTGCTGGACTCTCTCCAATTTGTCCACATCCCTTCTGTAGTGGGGGGACCAAAACTGGATGCAGTACTCCCAGGTGTGGCCTCACCAAATCCAAATAGAGGGGAATAATCACTTCCCTCGATCTGCTGGGAATGCTCCTACTAATGCAGCCCAATATGCTGTTAGCCTTCTTGGCAACAAGGACACACTGTTGACTCATATCCAGCTTCTCATCCACTGTAATCCCCAGGTCCTTTTCTGCAGAACTGCCGCTTAGCCAGTCGGTTCCCAGCCTGCACTTGTCTTTATTGAATTTCATCTTGTTGAATTCAGACCAGTTCTCCAATTTGTCAAAGTTGTTTTGAATTCAAATCCTGTCCTGCAAAGTGCTTGTAGCACCTCCCAGTTTGGTGTCATCTGCAGATTTTATCACTGTACTTTCCACTCCATTATCCAAGTCATTAATGAAAAGATTGAATCGTATGAGAGCCAGGACTGACCCCTGCCAGACCCCACTAGATACATCTCCCCAGTTTAATGCTGCATGGCAGGCTTGTCATCCAGGCTCAAGAGTACTGTCAGCCTTGCAAGGGACCCAGTCTGAGTTCCAGTCAAGCAGGCAGATCTGTGTTGGGCTTTGGGCTTTGTTGCTTAGGCTCTTTGTGGTCTGAAGGTTGACTTTGTGATTAAGGCACAGCATTATGACTCCGGAGCTCTGAGTGTGCTGCCTGTGTGACCTTCTGCAGCTGGTTTTATCTCTGTTCTCCCTCAGTAAAATGGGGAGGATACTCCTTCCCTACCTCACAAGGGTGTTGGGATGATAAACACATGAATGGTTATAAGCTGTTCAGATATTAGAGAAGTTGGGGGCCATATATCTATGAGGATAGATCAGCAGGAAGAATGCAAGTCCCTGGACTATTTCCTGACTGAGTTGGCTGTTGCAGGTGAAATATGCAGTCTGGAACCTCAAGACTGTGCCCCAATGATCATTTATTCCTGTTCCTCTAATAATGCCACTGTGTAGCCTGGCGGACAGATGCTAGACAGCGAGTCCACCCTTCGAGCACCCCATGAGTTTGGATGGCCGTAATGTTTCAGGGCTGGCGTTTATTTTTCACCATATGTAAGATACATGTTCATGATTCCAAAGTGATCAGCAAAAGCCAGCCTCGGGTTATGCAGCACTAATGCAAAACCAGCACAGCGACGTGTCTGTCTAAATAGTATAATAAATGGCAACATCTTGGCTAATGTAATTTATTATTGGCAGTGTGAATAGAAAAATAATAAAACAATATAATGGTTCTGCAAGAAAAACGAGGTGGCTTTTTTATTATTATGTATACTTTCAAGCTTGTTTACAGGGCAGGAATGAGGTTGGCTTTTCCAGCAGAATTGTTGATGCAAGAGTCTCAACTTTCTGTGTGTTGAGAAATTTATTCCCCTCTCCCCCAAATTCATCTGCATGGGGAATTAGGCTTCCCCAGTTTCATTAGTCTTAATGGGCTTGTGTGTGTCTAGGAGGCATAGTATATGAGAGGGCTGGATTGTTACCTGCATGTGTACAACTCATCATGGTTGGCAATCTCTGCTAATGGGAGATCCGGCACAGCGGGTGATGCAGGTTAGAAGAGGATTTAATGGCATTGCAGTGTCGGGGTCCAGGACTGGAATAGCAGGTGGTGCTGCAGGGCAGGATTGAGGGGCATTGGTGGAGTTTGAGAGGGGAGGGGACAGGACTGGAATAGCAGGGGATGTTGTAGGTAAGTACTGAGGACCATTGGTGGAGTTCGGTGGGAAGGTCACTGACTGGGCCAGGGGATTGTGGTAGCTCAAGGACTGCATTAATAACACACAGCTTTTGTAAAGCACTTTTTATCAGTAAATCTCAACGCACTTTACCAAGGAGGTCAGTGTCACTGTCCACATTTTGCAGGCTGGGAAACTGAGGCACAGAGCAGCAGTGTGACTTGCTCATGGTCACGCAGCAGGCCAGTGGTAGAGCCGGGAATAGAGCCCCAGTCCAGTGCTCTGTCCACTGGGCCACACTGCCTATTGTGCACATTACCAGAATGATGCTTGGGAGGCTGGGAAAGCTCCTGTGCACTCCACACCCCCGATTCTTTTTTCATACTATCTAACACTATTGACTTCAGCGGCACTCCCCCTGACTTGCACTGGAGTAAGCAAGATCAGAATCTGGACCATCACATGTCTCAGTATACTACCTGCTGTCATTCTTTTTCATGTTCCCCACATTTTATGTGCTCAGTTTCCTGCATTTGGCAGAGCCACTGCCGGGCAATGCCCATTCTCTCTGGATCTTGCATCATCCCAGTTGCAGTGAAGACAGGTTGGATTTTCCATTATCGGGGCAGGTTCCAATTTTGGGGTTATCTTTCTTGTAATTCTCATGTTTGCATTTTAATATTTCTTAGGAGATTGGCAACCTTTGAGAAGAGGTGGTAAGCTGTAGCTCAGCATGATACAGAGGTAACCCTTACATTCCAATGAGGCAATAAAAGGATTGTTAGATACCAGAGCTGCCTTGCATTCTATGGAAAAGCCTGTACCAACACAAGGGGCGCTGGTTGGGGCTGAGAGCAAACCCAGACTATGTGTGTCTCACTGTCCTCTGTCTGTCTGTCTGTCTTTCTTTCTCACAAACACATACCACACAGCTGCTGTGGTTAGAGGTCATCACATTAGCACTAGCAATGGACAGTTTCTGCTAAGTTTCCATTCATTTAGTGGAGATACTGTGACCCAGTGCTTGGCACCCTAGACTGGGACTTGGGAGACCAAGGGTTATATTCCTAGGTCTGCCACTAGCTTGACTTGGGGCGAGGCACTTCACTGCCCTGTGCCTCAGTTTCCCCACATGTAAAATGGGGATAATGATGTTTTGTAAAAGTGCTTTGAGATCTACTGTTGAAAAGTGCTATGAAAGAGCTGGGTGATATTATTTAAAGGCATGACACAGAAAACAAACACATAGCAATTACATAGTTAAATAAAACCCATAAATAAGCATTATGCTTGTTTCACAAATGGGGGCACAGAGACGTTAAGTAACTTATCTACTGAAATAAACATTGCTGCTTTGTGGGCAAACATTCTGTCAAACCCTTGTATTGTATTTAAATACAGTAACTTACAGTATATTCCCACTGTATAGCATATTAGCAGGCATAATTCCTATTCCCTGCCACTAGCATAAAATGGGCTTCCAAATAGTCAGATTTTCTTTTTTGGCAAGCATCAGATCTAAGTGGGTAATAAAACACACCTTGAAAATGTTCTCTATCCTATTATTAGCCACTTTCATATTGTACTTGCAAAAAAAAAAAAAAGAAAAACGCCCAATATAAAGCAGTACCACATTGTCAATCCATCCAATGCCGACACTAGCAAGGGGAGCCTTTTCAATAAAACACACTCCATTGTTTGTTGATTGGTTCCATTAATCAGGCATTCATTCCCTCAGCTGCATATTTCCATGAGCTTGTGCTGCTGCTGCTGTTCTTTTAAACTCCACTTCCCTGCCCTGTCTCCTGTTGTATTAATCTCTGAAACATCGAAAAATGCAGTACAGGCAAAGCTTCATCTGGAATGAGAGGCGACAATTCTGCAAAGGTACCAGCTTTTCCTTTATAGAGAACAAAAGCTCCCTGGAATAGCGGTTGTTATTTACTCATCTCTCATCAGCAAATTTGACCTAATTTTGTTCTCTCTCGCCTTTGTTTCAAACACCTGGCTGTAGCATAGCCAACAGATCCAGCCCATTTATTGCAGCTAGTTTGACTGGGGGTGGGGAGCGGATTCATAATCAAACTGCAGCTCAAGAGACATAGATTGTCAGACAAATCTTGTAACGGTATGAGCTGGTGTGAGGCCGTTACCTGTTTGGATGGGATCAGGCCTGCTGAAATATAGGATTGTATCACTTTCTGGTGAAGAGAGACCCACAAGAAGACTGTGAACCCCAGTACAACTATTACAGCTAAGGGATATAGGCATCTAAATATCTTTGAGGATATAGACTGGGACTACTCACTTTAGTCCTGGGGGAATTCTGCGCTACTGCGCATGTGCAAAATTTATATCTCCCACAGATTTCTTTGCTTCCCTGCAGAAAAATGACACTCTGATTGAGAAGCAAAGGGAAGCCACAAGAGTGGTCATGTGACCCTCCCCAGCAGTATGTTTTGGGTGCCCAGGGTAAATCACTATGGAGCAGGAGGCAGGACTGGGGAAGACGTGTCTGGTGGCTCCTACCCTGCGCTGGGCTCAGCTGCTAGTCCTGGCTGGGTTGGGGAGGGCGGGACTTCCTCTTTCCCTGTGTAAGCGGGGGAATAGTCCCGCTATTGTGGGGAACTTTCCTGGCTTCTCTACTACCCCGGTGAAGTGGGCTAACGAAAGGATCTGAGTCCTCGCTCCCTCTTCCTTTACCCAGTGGCCTCCCTGCCCTTGAGGACTCCCCTTCCACTCTCCTGTCTGGCAGAGTCCTCGTAACCCCAACAAGGCTGGGCCCAGGATTCCTGGGGGGCTCGACCTCCAACCCTGCTGTGGTCACCTAAGACAGGGGCTAGGGTCCCCATTCCGGGGTACTCTCTCTGCACTGGGCACTTCTCTGACCCACTGACCATTACATACAAGTTAAAGCAAATGCAAGTTATTTAATCAACAATTAATTTTAAAAAGAATAAGGAAAAATACGAAAGGTTAAAGGAAACACATCAACCTGCTCTGAGGCAGGGAACATCACAAACAGTTTCAGAGTTGCAGCCGTGTTAGTCTGTATTCGCAAAAAGAACAGGAGGACTTGTGGCACCTTAGAGGCCAACACATTTATTTGAGCATAAACTTTCGTGAGCTACAGCTCACTTCATCGGATGGGAATGCATCCGATGAAGTGAGCTGTAGCTCACGAAAGCTTATGCTCAAATAAATGTGTTAGTCTCTAAGGTGCCACAGGTCCTCCTTTTCTTATCACAAACGGTGTCTCTGGAATGTCAGGGCACTTCACAGTCTGTTCCTTGTTAAGTCCCAGGCCTTCTTCCCAGGCCCTGGCTTTGCTGCAGGGATGTGTGGGTTGGACACTTGCTCTGGTGGTGGCCACATGCTCTCAGGCTCTAAGTGGTAGGACCCTTCTTCCCAGTGCCGCCCCCGCCCTGGCGGGGTTATGATCCAAGCCTGGCCTGCAGAGCCTCTGGGCTGAGGCATCTGCCCTGCTGCTGCTGCTCTGCCCCCAGCTCCCTGGGCTGCTTCTCTGGCCCCTCTGGCTCTGGTTGCTGCAGCTCTGCTCCCAGGACAGGTCTGCTCGGCAGGCTGCTTCTGTGACTCTGCTCCCAGCACTGACCTGCTTCCTGGGCTGCTTTTCTGGCCCCTCTGGCTCTGGTTGCTGCAGCTCTGCTCCCAGGACAGGGTCTGCTCTCTCTGGGCTGCTTTTCTGGTCCCTCTGGATCTGGCCCAGCTCTGCTGCCCAGCTCAGCTTGGGCCCCTGCTTTCTCCTTAGCTCGGCCCCACTCTGTCTGTCTCACCCAGGCAAATCCAGCTCACACAGAGGAGGGGACCTCCCTGGCCTTCTGATTAGCCTGCTCGCCCTGGCATTCAGGCTGACCTGGAGCATTGGCCTCTCCCCATTGTTCCTGGGGACTATCAGTCTCAGGGTCCTAGTTTCCCATAGACCCTTCCCCTTTTAGTACTGGGAGCTAGCCAACCAAAACACCCCCACTGAATGTTAGTAAGGGGGCAACAGTCCCCTTACACCTGCATGGCATCCGGGGCTGTGTCAGACCCACCCCCAGATTTCTTCCCTGGCTGTAGGAAGCTCTGCAAACTCCCCCACCAGACACACGCTTCCTGCACCCATCACTCCTCAGCTGCAGGGGGAGGGATCACTGTATAGGGAGCTGCTCCCCCATCCACCCAACCCCCATGCATCCAGACCCCCTCATATCCAGACCCTCCCCACCAAGCCTCACCCCCCCGCATGAGCCCGACTACCCCTGCAACTGGACCACCCCGATGAGCCACCCACACCCAAATCCCCACCCTAGTGACCCTGAACCAGCTGCACATAGATCCCCACCCCACCGAGCCCCACTACCCCAGCATCTGGACCGCCCACTGATCCCACACACACCCAGACGCCCCTGTCGAGCTCTATTCCCCCCACACCCAGACCCCACTGCTGAGTCCCAACCATCTGCACCTGGACTCCCCTGCAGAGTTCCATTACCATTGCACCCAGAACCCCCCAAAAGCCCCTGTGCATCCAGAACCCCCCCCTGCACCCAGATCCCTACTGAGCTGCCCGCACCCAGATTGCCCCACACAGAACACTTTCAACCCACACCTGGATCCCCCCACACTAAGCCCCTTCACACTTGGATCCTGCCTTGCTGAACCTTTCTGCCCACAACTGGTGCACCTGGCATAGAGGGGCAGGGCTCTGGGGTGTTTCTGGGGCAGGCCCGGTCCTTGCACTTTGTCAGGGTTGGGTGCAGCCTCACCACTGAGTCCGTGTCCCAGGAGTAGCTGCACAGTGATCTCCCAGCTGTGTGCAGCCAGTGGCCTGTGCTCTCCAGTGCCATGCTGGAGCCTCACATTTATTTGACAAATAAAATTGGCAGAATTTTGCAGAATTTTAAAATATTGTGCGCAGAATTTTTAATTTTTTGGTGCAGAATGCCCTCAGGAGTATCATTGAGTGATAGCTCTTAGGAAACCCCACAATTAGGTTTGTCTAGTGTGGGATGCGCTGGCTAGTTCCTGTGTATATGTTGGAAGGCGTAATGTTCTGGTATAGTGCGTGTGATCATATCACCAGGTAGCTGGTGGCTCTAGTGGCTATAACAGCCTGTGACTTTTATACCTAAAGCAAGCTACCCTTTAGCTCAAGTGGTAAAGGCATGTGCTTTTGGTGCTAAATTCGATCCCAACTGATGACTGAAGAGTCTGCATGTATGTGGCTATGGGCTTTCATAGGTGTTTGACTTGCTTATGTGGGAGTGATGTGTAAGCAGCAGTTCTACACCTAAGAATGGTTCTTAGTCAGAAAGGTCGGCTCAGCCGTTAAAAGGAATTGCACCACTGCTAATAATGAGCATTCCTCTGTGGCCTAACCCATGTGCATTCAAATAAACAGATCTAGACAATGTGAAATTCTCATCCATTGACTGATAATGATGGTTACCTCTGTGGAATGAAATATCATACCAGCTTAAGTGTTTGTGACAGTGCTGCCATCTAGTGGCTGGAGGACAACAGAAATAATCAGGCCTGATAGATTTGATAACTCAGGGAGAATGGGTACATTTTCCAAAGCACCTACCTGACTTGGGCTCCTAAGTCAGATACTTTTGCTTTAGCTCAAGCGGTGGGGCCGTTTGCTTTGACATCAAAAGCCATGAGTTCTCTCCCATGCTGCCTATATGAATGCAACCATGGATTTGTTACAGCTTTCCATTTAGAATAGCCCACAGCCCTCTCAGGCTGGCGAGAAGGCAGCAATGAGAAAAGATACACTATGAGAAATTTTGGGTACCTAAATTAATTTTTCAAAGAAGCCAAGCAAAGCTGGTGATTTATTCACTGTCACTCCGATTCCGGTATATGTTCCACATCAGGTAAGTGAAATAGAAAAGATGGCTCAGCGAACATTAAGCATAAAGAAACCCTGTCAGGTTTCCCCACCAAGAGCAACTTTTTATTTTGAGCAACAAAAGTAATTAATTGCACCGAGTTAAAAAAACTGAGCTTTTTTCCCATACTACGTCTCTTACGCTTATTAGTGATCTTTCCTATCTATTGTCCTCACATGCTCCCACATGAGCTTTCACTCACCATTACGATCTTCTAGGCTGACGCTCTGCACAACAAAGGCCATAGTACAATATACTTCTGTGCTTCCACTTACCAACAGTAATGGGTCTGCAACCTTCAATCCTGAGTAAGGATGGACAGATCAGTCTGACTAAAGTGAGAACTTCCTGCAACGTCCACAAACCTTAGTCCAGATCTCGAAATAAGCTTGCATGGAACTGGTGGGAGTGGAGGGCAGACATTCCATTCCGCTGTACTGCAGTAAATATGCCCAGTGGCCAGTGATGGGATGTTAGATGGGGTGGGATCTGAGTTATTACAGAGAATTCTTTCCTGGGTGTCTGGCTGGTGAGTCTTGCCCACATGCTCAGGGTTTAGCTCATCGCCATATTTGGGGTCAGGAAGGAATTTTCCTCCAGGCAGATTGGCAGAGGCCCTGAGAGTTTTCGCTTTCCTCTGCAGCGTGGGGCACGCGTCACTTCCTGGAGGATTCTCTGTACCTTTAAGTCTTTAATCCACAATCTGAGGACTTCAGTAGCTCAGACATAGGTTAGGGGTTTGTTACAGGAGTGGACGGGTGAGATTCTGTGGCCTGCGTTGTGCAGGAGGTCAGACTAGACGATCATAACGGTCCCTTCTGACCTTAAAGTCTATGACTCTGTGATTCATGCACAGGGGAAACACAGAAATAAGGATCATGTTTGTAAAGGGCTTGGGAATCCCTGAGGTGCCACATAAATTCAGTAACACAAATCTTCCTGTTTCAGGAGCATAAATCGTTCTCTAACTAATAGGGGTTAGGAAGAAACACCTGTCCATGGTTTTGTGCACCTCCCGTTCCCTCTGGAGAGGCTGGTATTGGACACTGACGGAGACAAGTTACGAGTTACTGGTCCTCTGGCCTGATGCAGTTTGTGTCCTTATTTTAGTGTAATTTTGCTCTAAGGCCTTAGGTATGTACTGCTCAAACATATTCTCATGTTAAAGCAGGCCCATGGTGTTCACTGTTCACCCATGTACTTTTGTATCAACTAATCCTATTAACAACCATGGCAGGATACTATGATTCTTCTGCAACCTTTGAGTCTTTGCTGCAGCCGTTCTGGAGGTCAGACAGGGCTAGCGAAGAGGTTTTTGGGTTGGGATCTGAGTTACTATAGAGAATTCTTTCCTGGGTGTCTGGCTGATGAGTCTTGCCCACATGCTCAGGGTTTAGCTGATCACCATATTTGGGGTCGGGAAGGAATTTTCCTCCAGGGCAGATTGGCAGAGGCCCTGGGGGTTTTTCGCTTTCCTCTGCAGCGTGGAGCACAGGTCACTTGCTGAAGGATTCTCTGCACCCTTAAGTCTTTAAACCACAATTTGAGGACTTCCATAGCTCAGACATAGGTTAGGAGTTTGTTACAGGAGTGCGCAGCCCTCCTGAGACAGCCTGTACTCAGGAGAATTTTCAGCCTCATTTTCCAGACTATAGAATTTCAAGCGAGTGTCCAACTTTTGGAGCGCTCAATTGAACTGCACCTCCAAATCCTTTTTGAGTTTCTTGCATTAGCATGGCCTGCTCTTCTCTTTATTGCGTTGAAATCTCGCTGCCTATATTAGCTGATTGCTAACTAGTCATTCTGTAGAGCCTTTCAATGCTAGGTGCCTGGTTCAGATCTGAGCAAGTCACTCAGAGCCACTGAGCTTGTTAGTAGCCTACATGTGGGTTGATTATCTCAGCCCATTGGGTATGTCTGCACATTGGGATTGGCACTGGTTGGTCCCCTTGCTGGCAGCCTCACAAAGGAATCTGAAGACTGAATAGATCACAGAGTATCGAGCTCTTTTCACTGGTCTAGAGACCATCTTTTGAGCGCAGGGCTGATCATAGGAAACTTGCTGCTACCCAACATGTCATGTGCATAAACAGAGGACAACAGATGCCTTGAGAATCAGGCCCTTTGTCTCTAGGGCCATCAATCTTGCACCAACACTAAATTCTCTTTAAAGAGAGCTTACGTATTTCTAGGAAAGATCTGCTATCTAGCATGGTGCTTAAGTCTTTGGGAGCAGAGAGAATTCCATTTTACATGCATCTTTGAAACTGTTCTTCCGTGTAAGGGGTACATGACCATATCTGCTAGGGAACCTCTCCTCCAAAGATTTGGATGTTCCTTAATAGAATAACTAACAGTGGAAGGTACCTCTTTCTTCAGCTGTTTAAGAAACTCACAAAGGTGATAAATTAGGAGGAAATGAGAGCTGGTAACAGTGAGGCCCTGCTACCCTCTCTGTAGTGGTGAGTCAGCGAGTAGGTCCTGAGGATAAATATGACATGATAGGAACGAACTGAGAAACCTACAGATCCAAACTGAGATCTGCAATTGGTGCAGAAAGGAGGCAGGCCATGATTGTGCTCTCAAATCAGCAGTGACTGCTTTAAAGTCAGATCAGCATCAGGGCTCTACTAATGTTTTAAAAAAGAACATAAAGGAGTGAAAAGCAGCAGAAGCAAAAGTATCAATCTTATTTCCAATATAATTATGATACGTGCTTAGATTCTAGCCATAGGTGCTTAAACCCCGAGGCTGAGAAAAGTCTGACCTTGCTGGAAGCTTAATTTCACTTTAATCTTTTTAGATCAGCAGAGGTTGCACTAATGGCCCAAACAGCATGGGATGACTTCAGTAAGGGTATCCTCTATTTCAAAGGAGGCTAAAACACTTCAAAAACCATATTCATGCGAATCTGTATGTATATCTGCAAAATGAGGTGCAGCCACCTCTGGGGTGGATGTCCATAGCCATCTGGTACACAGAATACCCTCTCCAACAGTAGGGAGAAGGGAGATTTTAATCATGACCATTGTGTTAAACCCCTAGAGCTATGAAAAGCGTCGTAGGATCGTTACTGCTCAGACACAGCAAATAGGACTTCTAATTTTAAAGGTCTCCTGGTTTGATCAAGGAACCATATGATAAGTTCAGGGTGCCCCAGGTTTATTCAGGCCCGAAGGTGTCTTCCATTGACTTTGCTGGGCTTTTGATCCTGCCCTAATATTGTCCTGGGCACTTCAGTGTCTAGGTGCTGGGTAAAGTAAATGAGTGGGTTAATATGTAGATTAGCTTAATGCAAGTCACCAGGAACTGATCGGACAGGTTGCTTGCTTCCTATTGGTGTTTTCTAATATGGATATGTAGGGCCATCCAAAGCACTTTCTGCACCCTGCTCCCTCCATCCTTTCCATGCAGGCAAGACGCTGCCTACCTGGAAGCTAGTTTGCATTCCTGTCATATTTCACTAGCTAAATAGGGTCATGCAAGGTCAGCGCTTGGCTGGGAGATCAGTGAAAACCTAAGGTGCAGTAGAATAGTTCTGGTGATTCAACAGAAAGCACCCTTCATTCAAAATACCTGCAGGTAGTGGTGGCATGTAAAAACAATGGCCTAGCTGCTTGTGGTTATTTAAAGATCCCATTGCACAAGATTAGAGGCAGTAGCCATAGTGTTCTGCTTATAACTGCAGTGTTTTCCCCTAAATTCCTCTTGCAATTTCAGATGGTTGTGCTATTCTTCAGTTCTGGCCCTAAATTCTTGTGCGTTGTTGCTATGTGCTGTTAAAGAGCTGCTGTGCTCTACGCCAGAGGCCAATGCATTGCAGTTGGGGTAACATGATTCCTGTAGATAGTTTACAATGCACTTTGGGATGCTTTTGGATGAAAAGAAGCTGTATAAATGCAAGCAGTTATCTTGGCATTTAGATACCAAGATGAAAAGTCCCTTAGAAATACCAATAGATATAGATACTCACTGCTATTGAAAAGCTTCCACCAGATGCTCAGCTTAATTGTCAAAATTATTTGAAAAGCAAGTTCTTGAAAACCTTCTTTCCTCCTCTCCAATCTCTCTTGAATGACAGCACAGCCTAGAATCAGGTTATGTCTTTATAGCAGAATACTCTATCTATCTATCCCACTTTAATGAAAGCTTGCCATTCTTATCAAGAGAAAATCTGCTAGGAAGAGAACTCAGTTGTAAAAATATATATCTGGCCTTGGCTCTTATTTAATCTGAGCAAACAAGGACTGAGTCTCTGTGCCCTCCCTCTCTCTAGATCAGGGGTTAGCAACCTTTCAGAAGCGGTGTGCCGAGTCTTCATTTATTCACTCTAATTTAAGGTTTCACGTGCCAGTAGTACGTTTTAACATTTTTAGAAGGTCTCTTTCTATAAGTCTTTAATATATAACTAAACTATTGTTGTATGTAAAGTAAATAAGGTTTTAAAAATGTTTAAGAAGCTTCATTTAAAATTAAATTAAAATGCAGAGTCCCCCGGACTGGTGGCCAGGACCCGGGCAGTTTGAGTGCAACTGAAAATCAGCTCGCGTGCTGCCTTTGGCACACGTGCCATAAGTTGCCTACCCCCGCTCTAGACATATTGGAGATGGAACTTCCCATTTGCACAGTTCTCCCAGCAGAGAGAGGATGCATTGAGCAATTCGTGGTTAGGATTTTCCAAGCTGCCTGGTGGGATTTAGCCACATAGCTCCTGTGTTACCAACCGCACGTGTTCAGGCCCCCCCAAAATCACGAGAGTGGCTTAAAAATCATGAGATTTGTCTTTTAAAGTAATATATGTGAAGTTGTATGATGGGTGTAGAGCTGGGGTTTATGGGATTTGAGGGAGCCATCGCTCCCCCATCGCCACCAGGGGCCCCAGCAGAGTTGCCATGAAGAAGAACTGAGAGGCTTAGCCCTGCAGAAAGTTCTGCCCTAAGGGGATGAGTGACAGCTGTCCATGTTTCTCTGATTGGCTGGCTCTCCCCATATAAACCGGGAGGGCAGTTTTGGGAGTTGTCTGAGCAATGCAGACTCCTGGTGTGCTTCTGCCTTAGACCCTGCTTGCCGTGCCGTGATCCCAGATTCCTGGCTCTCGACCTAGGCTCAGCTCCTGACCCCAATCCTGGTTTACTTACTGTCTCTGGCTTAGGATCATTGCTCACCCCAGTGAAAGACTCTGGCCTGGCCCAACCCTGAATCTCGCCTCACACTCCCAATTTCGTAACAGACTCTGACTTTGCAGTTTTGACCTAGCCTGGCCCCAGATTGATCTCTGATCTTCGGGTCACTTCATGCTCAGAGGCCCAGCGCTGACTGAAGTTCTGTTTTGTCTGCTGGTTTAGGTGCACTCAGGTCACATTTCTAAGTTTTTCTTTGCAACAATGAGGACTAGATTTACTCTTTTTTTTCCCAGTGAAAGCTGAGAGTGTCTTATCACCTGACTCCAGCAGCTGGGGCTTTAAGAAAAACAACAAATATCACATGAATTGCAATAAAATCACGACAGTTTGCGTCCCTGCGATTCTGATTGAAATTAATGGGAACTGTGTGGCTACGTCCCCTAGTCACGTTTACACATCTCAGCCTCAGTTTATATTCCTGATGGATGGCTTCCCGTGTTGCCATGGTTTCAAGACAATTTGACATTTCCACTGTTGCTTTTTGTGTGAAAGGATCCCAAAGTGCTTTGCAAATTTTACTATGTAAAACTGGAACAAACTGGAGGTACGGTGAATGGGTTGCCCACCACCAAATGCAGCCACCTCTGGGGCACAGCAACAATACCCAATGGCACAGGCAGAAAGTGGAAAAGAATTCAGTGGCCAACTGATCATGAAAAAAGAATGTTGGGAGGTAGAATGTAATTAACCAGTTTGGAGTTAGATTCAGCTTAATACCTCGACTCTCTCAAATAGGGAACTGCATTACAGTTGAGCATAAAGATCAAAAGCTCTTGGATAACCCTAGTGGTTTTGCCTTTCATCTGAAACATGGCACATCTGCCAGTACAGCACCCCTATCAATGCACTGGGGCCTTGGAGTCAGAACAGACCCCTAAAGAAGCACTGTTTCCTACAGCACCTAGTCATTCTGTGTAGGTCTGCAGTACTAACATTGATCAGTGTAGCATGCAAGCTCCAAGATGATTGCAGCCTGAGGTCCCGTGGCTGCATATTAACACCCAGAAGCACATTCTAAATGTGTGCACGTTTTAAAATCTGCCTTTAAAAAAATGGCACCTTTTTTGCAGGTAACAAATTGGTCACAGGTGGCAAATTGCAGGTGCCTTCATGTTCACCACCACTGTTAGCAGAAATTGAAGATGTCAGGTTGTACAGAGCTGTCTGTAATGAACCAGCTAAGCAGCTACCTGCCAGCAACATGATGCACAATGTTTTTTAATTATCACTGAGCGTGTTTCTTAAAGGCCTCTTTACCTGCAGCTTTCAGAAAAGTACAACTAGTCAGATTCCCCCACAACGATGAGTCGTGCATATGGCTCTCTGAGCTAGTTCCACTCCATGGCACCAAGTTGTCACATCATGATTTGAAGGAAACAGTACTAGCCTTAAAAGCCTTGGAGATTTAGAACAATAATGTTACACTCTTCCATAGGTACCTTTCCCCAGGGACCTCAAAACTCTTTGCAGCCAGACTGTCAAGAGACAAAAAAGGAGGCCAAGAACAGAGGCTGAGAACGGGAGTAAAAAGAGATTAGGTCTGTGAGGTGAACCTTGGGGTCTCAGAGAGGGTAATTCTGAGCTTGATTTTGAAATGAATGGGGAGCCAGTGGAGCTGTTGGAGGATAATGGGTCAACGCGATCACATGTATATGACTAAATAGGCAACAGCACTTTAGAATGTATTTTCCTAGTGTCCCTTTCACATGGCAGCATGGCACCATTGCTGAGTGCTATTAACAGTCTGTTAAACACCTCTTATTCTCCAAGCACCCATGTGTTCTACTCCCTTCAAAACATTTCCATTATCGAAAGCAAAGGTGTTGGTAACAAGTCCAGATCTCTGTTCTCTACAGTCACTCTGTGTGTGTGTGCGCGCACGCCTGCATGGATATAGTTTATTGATAAAGTTAGTAGAGCCGGAAGAAAATTTTCCATCAAAGTCCCTTGTCCCCAGCATTCCCTCCCTTCCTTCACCTTCCCCTGACCTAAGAAAATGGCTTTCTTGTCAAAATAGAAATGTCCCTTGCAAATGTCTATTTTTTATGAAACTTGGGGGGAGGGAGTGTTGTTGAAAAGTAAAGAAAACTCTGAGTTTTGGCCGAAATTTTGTAGTTTTCAGTTGCCAAAAACCACACGTTCTTTGGTGTTCAGGTTTCTGGTTTTTTGACAAAACCCCAAAAATGTTTGAAGAAAAATGCCGACATAACTTTTTTTCGTCTTTGTTGAACATTTTAATGGAAACAAAAAAGATGTCCTGACCAGCTCTCAATCCTAGCTCCTTCCTCTGTTCACATATTATCCACTGTTATTATGATGCACGGTGGTGGTGCCCTGTGGTCCTGATCAGGTTCTAGGCACCATCAAGTTAGGCACTTCATAAACATAATAAAAGAGATAGCCACTGTCTCAAAGATTTTACAATTCAAAACTCCAGCAAATACCTTTAGTCTAATTCACTTTGCCTGTGGTTTTGACTCTTGACTCATCTTCATTCATGGTGTCTGATTGGTCACCTAGAGCACATGGTATTGCTTCTGCTCACTGCATGGATGACAAATGATGCAAACATCTGAAGAGCAAATAGTGAATACTTATACACACATGCAAATGTCCTTGTTCACGAGTGAGAAGATAGCTAGGCAAAAGAATACAGAACCTTTCTCTTCTAGGGAGTTAAGTCCAATCTGGCTCTAGGCACTTGTGACTAGATGGTTCAGGAAATGGGATCCAGAGTAAAGCTGGATGAAGTGTTTGATCAAAACTTTTTGCTGGTGAAAAATGCAGATATGGGGGTTGCCTGAAACATTTCACTAATTCCTGCCAATTTGTTTCCATTAAAAAAAAAATCCCAAAACATCAAAATATTTTGCTTGATCCAGGTTTTGGTTTTTGCTTTTTGATTCACCAAAAATTTCAAAAAATGATGAATTTGGGTTGACCCACAAAAGGCTGGGCTTTGGGGGAGGGTGGGAGGAGGGGAATGGCCAGCAACCTGGACAGTCAGTTATTTGCACAGCTCTAGTACGGAGTCTTTCTTTCGAGGGCATGGCTTCAGTCCAGCCCATGTCAGGGCTACTGGATCACTCTTGCAGGACTGCGGAGTGGGACACACAGCTTTTCACCTACCTCTCCGTTCTCTCCGCAAACATGTAACTCACCTCACTTTAAAAACACAAGCCCACCGCCTCTCCCAGCCACTGCAGAAATCCCTCCTATTGCTCAATCCCTCCAGCAGCCTATTGGGAGTAATGAGCCCAGTCGGAAGGGGGATGTTTGAAAATGTCCCGTTTCCCTAATGTTGGTATGGAGCGAAAGCTATTTGCTGCACCACGAAATCTCATAATCTGATTTTAATGGTTAGTTGGAAAACTCTGAGCACTTGAGTGATGTCACATGCACTGACTGAGAGCGTGGGTGAAGTTATTTGTTTGGTTTTGGGGGTTTTTTGGAAAAGGAAATTGAGATTAACATGCATGGCTTCCCTGTTGGAAAAAAAAAATCTCAAGTGGGTTTTTCTTCTCCCCTGCCCACGTTCCATTTACATAGGAGGGAGCTATGATCACTCACTGCAGCAGCTTTGGCAGTTCCATATTATAGCACCAGAGCTGTCAGGAGCTGCTGATGCGCTGTCTGTTGTGGTCTCCCACTTGTTTGCAGCTATCCAGGGAGACTGCAAGATGGAGAATGTGAGTGAGAGAGTGGAAGAAGGTGTGAGGAGAGGGAGAGTGAAAGATACAAAGCGGGGGGAGTGGAGGGAGAGAGGGAGTGAACGGGCAGAGGAAGGTCTGATCCAGTTCATGGTGATGTGTGTGTCAGCATTTCTTTGCAGCTTCTGAGCATCTGGCATCCTCACCCTGCTCCATATAAAGGCTCCTCTCCCTGTGTGAGGTTCAGTCCATCCTGGGGTTTGGTTTTGTTGGTATCTCACATAATAATAGGACATAAATCTCAGGCTCCTCAGCTTTCTCCCCAAGCCTGGCTTTTCTTAGGGTTCCCTGCAGGACCTTCCTCTCCCATCCCTTTAGTTCCCAGTGACCAGAGGATATCACCCACCTCCCTGCCAGCCTGGTGGATATATCGAGCTACACCTGGGACAGTGGGTCAGCAGTATTTACGCAACACCTTTGTGCCAGCTTCTGACTCCTGTTAGCAACGTGGGTCAGCTGAAGATCTCCAGTATCCCTGTGCAGGGTGGTAGATCCTGCCATCTTGTGACAGCCCTCAAAGTTGGGGAGCCTGTTCTTAGTCTGCATGTGAGCTGATGATGCCAGGCTGAATCTGCAGACCGACAAAAGGAGTTAAGAGCCATAGGAGGGCTAAACATGGCAATGAGGTTGGTATAACTCTGTTGCTTAGGGGAGTGAAAAATCCACAGCCCGGAGTGACGCAGTTAAACCAACCTAACCCCTGTGTAGACAGCGCTAGGTCGACAGGAGAATCCTTCCGCCGACCTACCTGCTGTCTCCCGGGGAGGAGGATTACCTATGCCAATGGGAGAACCTCTCCCGTTGCTGTTGCGCCACCACGGCATTTTAAGTGTAGACAAGCCTTGATTCTCTTCCACTCACTCCCACTGTCTCCGCGGGAAAGGAAAACCTCAGGGCAAGGTGGTTGCCTTCTGGTTCTGTGGTGTGGAAGAGGCTGGCGGGGTTGTGGGAGCAGTGCAATGAAGTGAGCAGGACTTATGCCGCTATCTGGATTCCTAGGATTGACCCGGCTGCAAAGGGACCTCAGCTGTTAGCAAAGTCCACAGGATTTAGTTATTGCAATGGAATGAGTATATTGGGTTGCGCAGAAAGTTTCCCTTCCGCCAACCTTGCCTACATTCTCTGCACAGAGCCTTGGTGTTGAAGCTTTGTGCTGGAGTTCAGCATTTGATCCGCTGGAAGCTGCCCCCTTTCATCTCAATTGCATGTTGTTGTTTCACGACTGATCATTTCAGAATATACTCTGGGATCATGGGCAGAGACAGGGATTGCGGGTGGGGCTTTAATATAATTAAGAAAAATCTGACCCCTGCAGAGCATAGAGAGGAGAGAAAGATGTAAGAAGAGGGAATGAGATTAGGATAGACAGTGAGAAAGGCCAGCTATGGACATATTTCTGCTGCTTCAGTGCCACATTTTTCATAATAACAGAGATGAAATAATAATATTGCAGTAGTGCTTAGAGGCGAGGGCCTCATTGCGCTAGGTGCTGTACAAACACAACAAAGAGCCAGTCCCAAAGAGTGTAAGAGTTTAGACACCAGTGCGATACAGCCAACAAACAGAGGGAGCAAAGGAGACCATGCTGGTCAGCATGAGAAACTCAGCACATCAGCTGCCTATTAGAATCATAGAATCATAGAATATCAGGGTTGGAAGGGACCTCAGGAGGTCATCTAGTCCAACCCCCTGCTCAAAAGCAGGACCAATCCCCAATTAAATCATCCCAGCCAGGGCTTTGTCAAGCCTGACCTTAAAAACTTCTAAGGAAGGAGATTCCACCACCTCCCTAGGCAACGCATTCCAGTGTTTCACCACCCTCTTAGTGAAAAAGTTTTTCCTAATATCCAACCTAAACCTCCCCCACTGCAACTTGAGACCATTACTCCTTGTCCTGTCCTCTTCCACCACTGAGAATAGTCTAGAACCATCCTCTCTGGAACCACCTCTCAGGTAGTTGAAAGCAGCTATCAAATCCCCCCTCATTCTTCTCTTCTGCAGACTAAACAATCCCAGTTCCCTCAGCCTCTCCTCATAAGTCATGTGTTCCAGACCCCTAATCATTTTTGTTGCCCTTCGCTGGACTCTTTCCAATTTATCCACATCCTTCTTGTAGTGTGGGGCCCAAAACTGGACACAGTACTCCAGATGAGGCCTCACCAATGTCGAATAGAGGGGGACGATCACGTCCCTCGATCTGCTCGCTATGCCCCTACTTATACATCCCAAAATGCCATTGGCCTTCTTGGCAACAAGGGCACACTGCTGACTCATATCCAGCTTCTCGTCCACTGTCACCCCTAGGTCCTTTTCCGCAGAACTGCTGCCTAGCCATTCGGTCCCTAGTCTGTAGCTGTGCATTGGGTTCTTCCATCCTAAGTGCAGGACCCTGCACTTATCTTTATTGAACCTCATCAAATTTCTTTTGGCCCAATCCTCCAATTTGTCTAGGTCCCTCTGTATCCTATCCCTGCCCTCCAGCGTATCTACCACTCCTCCCAGTTTAGTATCATCCACAGATTTGCTGAGAGTGCAATCCACACCATCCTCCAGATCATTTATGAAGATATTGAACAAAACCGGCCCCAGGACCGACCCCTGGGGCACTCCACTTGACACCGGCTGCCAACTAGACATGGAGCCATTGATCACTACCCGTTGAGCCCGACAATTATTATGAATCATGTTTGGTAAGATAGTGCCTGGGGGCCTGCCAAGGCTGGGGCCCCATTGTGCTAGGCCCAAACAGAGCAGTAGATGGTCCCTGCCTTGGAGAGCTTACAGTCTAAATAGACATAGGGTGGCACACTGCAGAGTGACCCAGGGGGGTGGCAGGAGTGGGGTGTGGTATTTAGGTGGGGATAAACTATAATGGGAAGTAAAGGAAATGGAGTGAGGGGGGCCGGGCAGGTAGAAAAGGGCAAGAGGGGCAGGTGTGGAGTGAAGCCGAGGTGAAGAGGCTGTGGGAGGGGGAGCATTGGAGCAAACAGGGCATCATCACAGGACAGAGAAAACCCAATCAAAACTGTAGAAAGTTCTGAATGTTCAGAGGCCCCTGCTTTGGCTGCTTCTGCTCTAATTACCTAAGGGGCCTGATGAAGCAATGGATTCTGGGAAGGCAGATGCAGAGAAAGGAGTCGCCATTAGTCCAACAGTAGTTCTTCAAACTTCTCGCCCCGTTGCACTGATACCATTACCATCCTTTTAATCAGGCTAGCTAGAAATTGCACAGGATCTGGACAGGTGGGACAATACTCCTCTCCACAGGCAACTGAGAAGAACAGCTTTAATTGGGGTGATGACACAACCAACTGATAGCCCAAGGCTTTCCTCGTGTCACTCTTTACCCTCTCGCTGGTCTGCAGAAGCGCAAGGCAATTAAACCCTGTTAGGTGGGAGTTATTTTTAACACTGCGTCCAAAATCCACCATGTTGTTCTGCTTCTTTCCTCTGCCTAACTCAACATTCCTGCCCTTTTGCCTTCAATAGCGCGAGGCAGTAACGAAAATTACAGTATTACCCTCTCAAGGCAGTTATATGGAAAGCTTTGTTAAAAAGCAGAAGTAGTAAATAACAGTGACCCAGCAATTATCCGAGCATTGTTTATGCCAGTGCTAAATGCTGAAGCCACAAACCTGTTAAGCTGTAGCAATATGGAACCCTATTATAAGGAAGATTAAAAGCAACTAGCCAACATAAGACTTTTTTTCTTTAAGCTGACACACAAGATTGTCTGTTCTACCTTTCTAAAGTTCACCTTGCTCTCTACGCCATTGTGTTTTGTATTTAGTTGAAACAGACTGCAATAATTTGGACTGAAAGGTGAGGCTGACCTGTGAAACTGATTGCTGCAGGACCTTATGCAAATAAGTCATTTAGCCAGATAAGGATATGTATTTTGAGTTTTTGTGCTTTCTTTCTTTTCCAGTGATCTCAAAGCATTATACAAACATTGACATGGAGGGACTTGCTCCCATTTTGCACCCATGCCTCTGAAATCTGAATCAGACCCAGGGCACTAGGGCCAACATTTTCAACAGCCTGATTTTCAAAAGCCACCAATTTTGGGTGCCTCCATTTTATAGAGCCCAAAATAGGACACAATAATGGCCTGATCTTCAGAGAGGCTGAGCTCCTGTATATCCCAGTGATCTGGAGCTTTGGGTGATTGCCAACTCTGAAAATCAGGCCCATGATGTCTCAAGTGGGGCTAATAAAAAAAAGAGGCCGAGAAATGTTTGGCCTTGTCCTTTCTGTGTCTGTTTCCCTAGATGTAAACATGGTTCAGGGGCTTGATTCTCTAGTGCAATATTCCAGTTTGATACCTAGGTAACTCAACTGATTGCATTGAAATGGCATCAATGTAAAACTGGAGTAAGACAGTGGTGAATTTGGTACTGGGAGTTGATAGGATGGATGAGTGAATGTCTGTAAAGTACTGTGTAAGTAATGAGCATTATTATTAGCCTACACGTTCCCTTCACCCATCAAGGGTGGAGACCCAGCTGTACACAAGACTACAGCTGGTTGGGAATTTTTCGATTAAACTGTTTTCTGGTAGAGTGCAAGAGAGACTCCACTTTAGACAATATCCCAGTGCTTAGGTAACTCGCCGGCAATGTGGGAGAGACAGGTTCAAGTCACTGCACTGACTAATTTGGAGCAAGGAGTTGAACCTGGCTTTCCCACATCCCAAGATAGTATTCTAGGCTCTCAGATAGTCTGGGGTGATCTTTCTGTCTTCTGTTTGAGTATATTTTTAAAGGCTTCAGTTTTGCTCTGATTCAGAATGGAAACAAAAGTCGAAACCTCCAAATTTGTCATGACACAGAATTCTTGCTTTCTGGCCAGCCCTACTCTCAAGACCTGGGTTGATTATTGTAACATATGGTCAAAACCAAGGTGAAAATAAGTTTACTCTTCAGCCAGCATTACAAAGCAACCAGTTACATGGACAAATTCAAGGTGACACTGAGGCTGGATGAATTCCCAGCGGGGCTGTTGGACAGTTGGCTTCTGGTGACCTGAGAATGAGGCACAGTGAAGATTGACTAAGGATAAGGACTTTGTAGGTTGCCTCTATTTTTTATGTTTTGCCATGGGGGAAGGGGATGGTTATTGGAAAATAACTAAGTGGAAATTGTATTTACTCTGACTTGAATACCTTTTTAATGATTAAATGCATGAATAATCTCACCATTAATTAGAGTCTCTGAAATATCAGTGAGCATATGCACAGCCCCACCTCTCTTCGCCCCAAGAAAAGAGTAAAGGCAAGAGGCATTTCAGATGAGATGACGGAACTGGGAACAGAGACAAACAGGCCCAGTTCTCCTCCTGATGCTCAGAATGTCAACTGGAAATGGAGCATTGTTGCTTAATGGCGAATTCTGATCTCAAGGCCTAAGGTGTAGAGCTGAGGCCATGCACTGTCTGGAAGAGAATAAAATCTCTCTTAGACAAATGTCTAAATAGGCAGCTGTGATACATCGGGCGAGCCTGCCCGATGCTTCTTGGGGTCACATGCTGTGCCTCTCAGTCAGCCAAACACCTCTTGGCTAGCCCTGTCTGACCTCCAGAACAGCTGCAGCAAAGACTCAAAGGTTGCAGAAGAATCATAGTATCCTGCCATGGTTGTTAATAGGATTAGTTGATACAAAAGTACATGGGTGAACAGTGAACACCATGGGCCTGCTTTAACGTGAGAATGCGTTTGAGCAGTACATACCCAAGGCCTTAGAGCAAAATTACACTAAAATAAGGACACAAACTGCATCAGGCCAGAGGACCAGTAACTCGTAGCTTGTCTCCGTCAGTGTCCAATACCAGCCTCTCTAGAGGGAGTGGGAGGTGCACAAAACCATGGACAGGTGTTTCTTCCTAACCCCTATTAGTTAGAGAACGATTTATGCTCCTGAAACAGGAAGATTTGTGTTACTGAATTTATGTGGCACCTCAGGGATCCCCAAGCCCTTTATAAATATGATCCTTGTTTCTATCTCTCTCCTCTGCATGAATCACAGAGTCATAGACTTTAAGGTCAGAAGGGACCGTTATGATCGTCTAGTCTGACCTCCTGCACAACGCAGGCCACAGAATCTCACCCGCCCACTCCTTTAACAAACCCCTAACCTATGTCTGAGCTATTGAAGTCCTCAAATTGTGGCTTAAAGGTGCAGCGAATCCTCCAGGAAGTGACCTATGCCCCACGCTGCAGAGGAATGTGAAAAAACCCCAGGGCCTCTGCCAATCTGCCTGGAGGAAAATTCCTTCCTGACCCCAAATATGGCGATGAGCTAAACCCTGAGCATGTGGGCAAGACTCACCAGCCAGACACCCAGGAAAGAATTCTCTGTAGTAACTCAGATCCCACCTCATCTAACATCCCATCACAGGCCATTGGGCATATTTACCGCTAATAGTCAAAGATCAATTAATTGCCAAAATTAGGCTATCCCATCATACCATCCCCTCCATAAACTTATCAAGCTTAGTGTTGAAGCCAGATATGTCTTTTGCCCCCGCTGCTCCCCTTGGAAGGATGTTCCAGAACTCCTCTGATAGTTAGAAACCTTCATCTAATTTCAAGTCTAAACTTCCTGATGGCCAGTTTATATCCATTTGTTCTTGTTTCCACATTGGTACTGAGCTTAAATAATTCCTCTCCCTCCCTGGTATTTATCCCTCTGATATATTTATAGAGAGCAATCATATCTCCCCTCAGCCTTCTTTTGGTTAGGCTAAACATAAATGCACATGCCCACACACAAACATACATTTTCAAAAGCACCTAAGTCCCAGTTTCAAAAGTAACTCAGGCACTTAGGACCAGATTCTCGAAAGGATTTAGACCCAGATCCTCAAAGGGTATTTAGGCATCTAAGTCCTGTTGATTTTACTGGGAGTTAGGTGCCTAGATTCCTCAGAGCTGGGGCTTAGGTGCCTAAGTCACTTAGGGATTTTTGAAAATTTCCCCCAAATCACTTTTGAAAATGGGGCTTAGGGTCTTTAGGCAGTTTTAAAAAGTTACCCATAGTATACTTGGTTGCTCTGGGACAGGCATGCTTCATGTTGCCATGATGCCATCCCTTAATGGTCTCCCTGTGACAGTAAGGATGGTGATGGAGGCTGAGCACTTTCTGTGCTTTACATATTCATTGTACTGCACTAACAGTTAGTCAGTCTTCACAATACCCTTGAAAATATAGTGAAACCTGTACAGAAAGTCACTGTAATTAGGCAACATCTTATCTTAAGAGACTGCTTCCCAGTGACTCCAAACTGAGTATGATTGTGCTCTGTCTCTTTCAAAAGCTCACCACCCTTAAGCAACTGACTTTTGCCAGGCCCTTGAATGGCCATTTGAGACAGGTTTCACTCTGCCAGCTCTGTTTTATGTGTTGGGGATAGAGGCAGAGTTCATGTGACTTGCCCAAGCTCACACTACAAATCTGTGCTGGGATCTGTAGAATTGCAGAGCCATGTTTAAAACCAGGTATCTTGATTCCACAAACCCCAGCTCTAACCACTATACTACACTCCCTTTTCAGACTTGGGATCAGAACCCAGCAGTCCTGACTCCTACTCCTCAGGTCTGAGTACTGGACTGCACTCAATAGTTTTCATACACACGGTTTGTGTCCCACAACTATATTTTAGCAGATATAATCCCCTGATCCAGTCTCCCTTTGATGTTTGAGGAGACTGTAGCTGCCTGCATGACTGTCTTGCTGGCAGCAGGTTGAATGGTGCTAGAAATATTGCCAATCCACAAGAGAAAAATCTTGAGAGACGTTTGTCCTGACGTCTCCAGCACATGGACTGGCACTCCTTCTCTATTGGCATTCAGTTGGGGGCTTGTTCTCATCTAATCTTTGCATGGCCCAACATGATGTTATTCTTGTGACACAAAGGACCTCTTTGGTCCTTTCTATGGGCTTTATTTATGCCCTTCCCTGCATCTCCTGCTTTATCACCTGATGCTCGCTCATCCCCGGCACTTTCCTTTTGGCAGCTCGGTATGTTCTAATCTGATCAAGGCTGTTTCATCCTGAGGAGAGAGCAAAAGAGATGCTCAGATCACCTGCTGCTCGCCTTGGAAACTATCTGGGTGTGGTGATGAATGAAAACAGGCCCTGAGAGTTGTGAGTCTCAATGGGGATAAAAGAATCCAGTGATTATGTTTTTTACTTTCTTCTCCAAAGCCCTTTTCCTTTTTAAATTGAAATAAAATGTTTTTCACACTCCGTACTGGGATTGTGCACTCGGTCACGCTGGTAGGAACATGGGTAGCTCTACTGGCTTCACTTGAATTAGGGCCTGAATTCCTCTGTCATTTATAGGGGGTAGATGTGATCTCACTGGAGTTAGGGCCAGATTTTAATCTCACTGATAGCTATGGGCATAAATCCGCCATTGACTTCAGTGGAGTTCTATATGAGTGTAACTGAAATGAGAATCCCTCTCCTGTCGCATCCCTTACCTATTAGCCTAGTCCTTCAGAGTCCCTGAGTTAATATACTCCTAGCCTCATCAATCTATAAAGGGACTTGACCAGCATTCCCACAGAACAATGTAAATCAATATGGTGTTCTTTCCCCCCCATCAATACAGTTATCTCAGGACAATAGAAATCTGTGTGTTAGCTGGAGCTGCCAGCCATCGTCATGTCATAAAGTTCTGGATAATGGCTGCACCATGTCCTGTAAGAGTGAGTGTTACCTCAAAGATGCTCGTAAGAAGGGAGGAGGGTGAAGCAGCTAGGCGCTGTGATAAGGACAGAAACACAGAGATGCTAAGGAGTCTCCGTCTGCTAGAATGTCACCCCTTGTTCTACCTTTCTGCCCACGGCTAGGACTCCTCTGTGAGCCTCCAGGGCTAGTGTACCTGGCTGGTGTGTCAGCAGAGGGACAATTATGATGCTGGTTTAGCCAGAGATGGCCAATACTGTCGCCATGTCAGCAGAGCATGATGTAACTTGGACTCCTCCAAATCACAAGGAGCTGGAGGCCCAGTTTGGTCAGAACTTGAGAGGAAGGATAATCCAGTGAATAGGGCACTAGCCTAGGGCTTGGGCTATCTAGTTTTAATTCCTCACTCTGCCACAGCCATCCTATGTCACTTAGGTTCAGCTCCACACAGGGATTTAGGCATTACAACACTGAGTGTCACAGTGCCTTACTTATAGATGCCTAGAAAATCACAGGAACAACACTGTGATCCATCTGGCAGAGGGGGACTTGGACTAGGACAGCAGTTCTCAAACTGGGGGTCAGGACCCTGTTTTAATAGGGTCACCAGGGCTGGCTTTAGATTTGCTGGGTCCCGGGGCTGAAGCCCAAGCCCCACCATTTGGGGCTGAAGCGGAAGCCTGAGATCTTCAGTCCTGGGCAGCTGGGCTCAGGTTACAGGCCCCCCTTGGGCTTCAGCTTTGGCCGGCTCACCCACCCAGAGTGATGGGGCTCAGGCTTTGGCCCCCCTGCTTGGGAGGGCTCAGGCTTTGGTACCCCTCCTGGGGTCACGTACTAATTTTTGTTGTCAGAAGAGGGTCACTGCGTAATGAAGTTTGAGAACTGCTGGACCAGAGGTCGCTCTCGTCCTGTGTGCACGTGCTATAAAGCCACTGGGCTGAAGATTATAACAGAGGCTGCCTGCCTCCTGCCCCTCACAGCTGTGTTTGGTGGAGTTCGGGGTCCTGTGAGCACACCTACCAGATCGGACCCTGCAGGTGACTGAAGTGGGGGAGCGTCTATCTTCCCCCAGTTCATGGATCCTCAGGATCAGGCAGCAGGAGCTGGACACCTCGAGGGAGGCAGCCCCCAAGTCGCAAGCTCAAAGTGCTGTTTGCACGTTTATTGTTAGAGTGTTAGCGTGAGCCGTGCGAGTCTGAGTCTGTGGCCCTGGCCTGGGAGGCTCACCCCACCAGACGGTGCAGACATAGCTTCTGTGCTCAAGTTCCCTGTCTGTCCAGTGTGGGTAACACCCCTGCCCTGCCCTGCCCCACGCGTGGGGGTCAGGAATGTAAACACATTCCAGACTGTGAGGCGCACAGATGCTATAGCGACGGGATAAGTGCCTGAGACAGGCAGGCTGCGTCTCAGCAGGGAGCCTGGGAGCCCAGGACACAGGCTTGTGGTTGAGGAAAGCATGGGGAGCCTGGAGTGCCAGGGACAAACTCCTGAAGTGCCTGCTGGCGTTACTATGCTGGGACCTGCTGCTGTTGTTCTCTGCTGCACCCAGCACATGTGCATGACGCCCTTAAGGGGAAAGCAAGTGCTGGAATTTCACCAGGACACCAGCCCTGGTAAATTCGGAGACTTAGATCAGTTTGAACCCCAAATTAGAGATGGATCCAAGCTGCAACGTTTGGATCAAGACTTTAGTTCCCAGAAGATTGGGGATGGTGCTTGATTTAACCCTTCTACCAAGTTGAGATCTGGTGATGAGTCCAGACCTGCCCCTTAGGGTTGTACAATTTAGGGAGTTCCTTTGGATCCACCTCTATTTAAATTCAAAGTTCATCAGTAGCTGCCTGCTACTGACTTGCTGTGTGACCTTGGGCACATTACTTCCCTTCTCTATGCCTCAGTTTCCCCTCCAACCCTTTGTCTTGTCTGTTTAGATAATAGGCACTATATGTTTGTAGAGCACCTAGCACAATAGGGTCCTGATCTCGGCCAAAACCTCTAGACACTCCCATAATACACAGTAATAATAATGCATAACTTATACACAATAACATCATAAAGGTCCTGACAAACTCCTTTGGCCCCAAGCTGCTACATCATGCCCACGCTCTACTTGAAAGCCTCGGCTAAAGTGAGCATCCAAACTTTCCAGAGCCTATCCAGGCCACACTGCCCCTTGGGGACAGAAGAACCAGCAAGGGTAGCATTGCTCAGGCTATGTGGGTTCAGAGATGGGAGAGAAAGCGAGAGCCAGTGTTTCTATTCCTAGTGTGGGAGCACAAGGAGAAGGGGTTCCCAGGAGCAGCCCACACAGGAAAGACACAACAGAGTCCCTCTATTCCTTCCTAGTACCCGCAGGGATTGCATGTCACCCCACAGTGGGGTAGGGAGGAGAGGCAGCCATCCCCAGCCTGGCCCACTGAGATGCCCAGCCAGACCATCAAAAGAGACATGCAGTGTGTGAGAGACAGGCGCCATCTTGGCTGATGCCTTGAGGACCTCCAGAACTAGAAACAATGTAAGCATCTACATCTGGGAACAAAGCACATAGTCCATGCATACAGGCTGGGGGACTCTATCCTGGGAAGCAGTGACTTAGTAAAAGATTTGGGGGTTGTGATGGATAATACACTGAACGTGAGCTCCCAGTGGGACACTGTGGCCAAAAGAGCTCACACGATGCTGGGAGGCGTAAACAACGGAATCTTCAATCGGAGTAGAGAGGTTATTTTACCTGTTTTTGGCACTGGTGCGACTGCTGGTAGAATCCTGTGTCCAGTTCTGGTGCCCACGATTCCAGAGGGAAGTTGATAAATTAGCGAGGGTTTGAGAACAACTAAAGGACTGGAAAACATGTCTTATGGTGATAGACTCAGGGAGTTCACTCTGTTTGGCTTAACAAAGAGAAGGTGAAGGGCTGACTTGATCATAGTCCATAAGTATCTACATTGGGCACGAATACTTAATAATGGGCTCTGCAATTTAGCAGAGGAAGGGCTAACATGATCCAATGGCTGGAAGTTGAAGCTAGATAAATTCAGACTGGAAATAGGGCACACATTTTTAATGGTGAGAGTAAATAACCGTTGGAACAATTTACCAAGGGTCATGGTGGATTCTCCCTCACTGACCATTTTCAAATCCAGATTGGAAGTATTTAGAAAAGCTCTGCTCTAGGAATTACTTGGGGAACGCTGTCTGGCCTGTGTTATACAGGAGGCCAGACGAGATGATCTCAATGATCCCTTTTGGCCTTGGAACATATGAGTTCAAGAGTACAATAGCTAGGGAGCTGTAACAGATTAATACTCCAGAGGGGCTATGCATAACACACACTGAACAATGTGTTACAGGTGCTATCCCCTCCAGATAAAATACCGTCCCATGTGCGCAGATAGCACAAGGCCAAGGCACCCCTATCGTCTTGCTTACATTTTTTTAAAAGGGCTTTAATGGTAGCTAGGCCTCGTGCTGGTGCAGTGGCCACCATCTTGGCCAGCCCACCAGGGCTTGAAGTGGGGACCTCCAGAGCTAAAAGTCACGAGCTGCTACAGCGTGAGCTAAAGAACCTGCCCTTGTTTGCTGGGGCTGTAATAGAGTCACATCCTTTGTGGAGCAGGGGCTTGTAACACACACGCTCACCAGTGGGTCACAGGGGCAGGTTGTCCCTTGTCAAAGGGGGTTGAAACACAAGGGAAGCCTGCAGTCCTGCTCTCTCTCTCTCTCTACATTGGCTGTTCTGTGGAGTCCTCCAGTCTTCACGATGCCTTTCCCAAGTCACCAAATCCATTGTGAAAAAGGAGGACTGGGCTTGGGGATTTAATTCTGAGCAGTAGAGCATCTAAATCTTACATAGTTCTTGCAGTGTCAGTGCTGCATAGACCTTGTGCCAGCCCCCTCTGTGCAGGGGTGAATTTCACCCACTGAGATCTACATAAAAAACCAAATCAATCTTTGCTGTCTAATGTAACTTTCCTCCAAAGGTAAGTGCTGTGCCATAAATGAAGCCAAAAGGTTCTTTCTCTACACTAGGAGGGGGAAAGGACCCTGACCTGTCCCTAGTTGGTATATCCAGTGCCTTGCTGCTATCATAAAAGCTACAATGGGCAAGACCAGCTCAATTAGCTAGTGGCACTGTCCGTATTTTGAGTTAATAATATAGTGGAAATTAGTACAGGCAGCAGGGAGGGCATTGCAGTGTACTTCTGTTTGTTTTTTAAATATCCCATTTTTCATCACTTTCACATGGATTAATAACTAAGTGGAGACCTTGAAAGGTTAAAAGCTTGCATCCCAGTTCATATATATATATATATATATATATATATATATATATATGTATGTATACACACATACACAGTTTAAAAAATATCCAGTTCATTCAAGTCACAGATTTTTTTGCAGCTAAAGCAGTTTCCTGGAAAAAAGCTGTCACGCAGCCTCCCAGTTATGTAAATGTGATAGTTATTTCTGACACTGGTAAATAATAGTTCAGTATGCACTAACACTGTTTTTCTACCTTATCATGCTAAGTCTCGAGCCATGATTTAGATGTTTGCAGCTGATTAGTGTTTTTTTGGACTGTGGCAAGCGATTTGTACGGTGCATTTCAATCTTATTTTATGCACACAGAGGGGGAAAAAGGTGATTAGCGCTCTTTGGGGAAAAAAGTGTCTAGTAAATTGCCGTTCTGATCAAGGTAAATCAAGCCATCAGGTATAATGATCTGGTGTCATCTGCGAGCCAGTCATGCCTGGAGCTATTCTGTGTTCATAGGAAAATGGTGTTTTCTTTTTCTTCTTCCATGGAAATGCCTCTCTTCGCCGCCGCGTACCATCCTAATCCAAGAAAAACAATGCTTAGGTCCTTTCATCAGGAGATCTCAAAGCATGTTAGGTTAATGAAGCCCCGCAACACTCCTGGCACAGAAGCATAATTATACCCATGCTGTGCATTGATCAAATGAAGGTACAGAAGAGAAGTGACTTTCCCCAGGTTTGCAAAATAAAATCACTGGCAGAGCGGGGGCATAGCATTTAGGAGTCCTGGTGCATAGGCCTTTGCTTTAATCTCTAGACCATATTGCCTAGCTACAGTGCACTGGCTCATGTTGAGTTTTCTACACACAGAGTAATACATGCACATCCCCTCTAGGTGGCTCTTACTTCATATTAAGGAAAGCAACAAATGGAGAAAGAACAAATATAAAGTCACCATGAGCAAGAGAGGGTAGAGTGTCTCTTGCATTGTAATGCCAGCCCAGATGCTTAAAGGTATTTAGGCACCTAACTCTCATTGAAATCAATGAGAAATCAATCATCCTCTATCCTGAATCCCCTTCCCAGCAGGCATTTAAAGGTGCAGTATATAGAAAACTGAGTCATACAACAGCTTAGGGCTTCTGAGGGTAGGATTATAACTACAGTTACTGGATTCTGCAATGTTTGGGAAAAAGTGGTGGGTCCGATTGTTAAATATGGGTGCTTTGTATTAGGACATTTGGATCACTTAGCTGGATGATTGCCTTCACACACAGAAATGTAAAAACAGACATTTGGTGCCTCAGTGCTGACTGGAGCACAGGAATGACTATTATCCTGAACCTGCAACTGAATATGCTCCCAACTGCAGGGGTGTGCAGGGGTTGGGCTGGATCCAGACATGCCCAGATTTTGAGTTAGATTAACTCCAGCAGTGAATGGCCTGGTCTCATTATTACAAAATGAAGGATTTGGACAATCTCTTAAAGGACCTACTATTTTTGCAACTTTGCCAAGCCATGAAATTCCCTCCCATCCCTCTGCCTCCTGATTTCCCTCATCCCTTCTTTTGTTGTCAAGAGAAGGTTTCCTTTGAACTCACAGTCAACCACTCAAATGGCAGCAAAGCCATGCTGTTCTGAAATCTCTGCCCTTCTGAGCAGCAAGTTCCCTCCACCCATCCGCCTTTTGCAATCATCTCCAGTCCAAGTGCTCATTTCCATCAGAACTTTAAACATTGTTCCTTTTTATGTAGTGCAGCTTTTAATTTTCCTCCCTAACAGAAACGATTGTTTATATTGTAAATGCCACATTAGTCGCCGTGAAATGGAGATGGAATTGATTTTCATTTCACAGCTTGCCCCAGAATTTTCCGCTTGATTGCTGATGCTCAGAAATGCACAGGGCTCTGAAAGGTTCAGAAATGATCTATGTAACTTGGCATATAAAAATGTGAGATTCCTAGCTGAACCAGTTAGAAGATGGACCACTGTGTCTTGGTTAGATGTTCTCTGCCAAGCATCGGAAATAGCTTATGTTTTGTGCTTTGGCAACTTGCTCACTTTTGGGAACCTGTAGTTCAGCTCCAGGTCATCACCTGAGCTTGCCTGGCTCATTTTTCCATTAGCAGGAAGGTCAAGGGGTGAATGAGTTTGTTGGCCTTTATTCTGGGCTGCAGATCTTGATTTAATTCTGCCCATTCCGCTGCACTTCGAGATTCTGTTTCTACCCTGCTACTTCGACCTGAAGTGGAATAAGCCAAAGCACCTTCAGCTCCTGGCTGAATCCAATCAAGTGACATCACACGCCTCTGACTCAGTGACCTTTGCCAAGCTGGTGCCATCGTGAGCTTGGTTGAATGGCAGGAGCAAATGATTGGGAGGAGGATGAGCAGCACGGATGGTTTTAACCAGATTGGATGTTTTGCCAAGATACAGTAGGTGCCAGAGAGGAGCAGTAGCAGTGAAACCCATTTAATCAATTTAAAAAAAAAAAACCCATGAAACCTGGCACATGCCGCAGGCTGCTTCTGTGGCAAAGGCAAAGGATGAGGAGTCAGGCAGTGTGGGTTCTTGTCTTTGCTTTCGCATGTGTCCATAGATAAGTCACTTCCCCTCTCTGTACTTGTTTCTCCAGAGTTATCATTCACACCAGGGCAGAGTATTACCAAACCAGCCTGGTAGCCTTTTTCATGCCCTTTGTACCAGTGTAGAAGGCAGGCAAGGTGGTGGGGAATCGGGCCCTGAATGGCTTGTGAGTATTGCTTGGCCTTAATTGGATCTCTCTTTTGTAACCTTACTGGCATGGGGTTATTCCTAGGTCACCCACCCATATCACATGTTCTAAAGCCTGCGATCTAGCTTGGCTAAGCTAAACTGTTACAGGCCGCAGCCTGTAGGCCTTGCATTACAGCCATGCTTTACTTAAATACCTAATCCACATTCATCACCACTAAATCCTTGTCAATTTTATACATAGCCATTTCCTTGGGCTGGGAGCATTAATGAAGCACTGTGTGCATCCTCTGGGTGAGGGGCACCTGGGAATGACTCGGGTTCAGAGATGTCCTGTTGGGCTGCCAGAGGCTTCCAACGTGGTGCCGGTAGGACAGTTTATTTTTTTCTCAGTTTTCAGTGCATGTAGTGTTCACGGAAGGCACTGGACAGAGAGGCCTAGAAATTAAAGTCCCCTAATCCACTGAGCACACAAGCTCTCTCTGCTTTGGTTTAGTCTGCTGAGGGACACAAACCTGGATTTTCCGCATCCTGGGTGAGAGCCCTAACCACTGGCCTACTCTGGAATAGGTCTTGCTCTTCGTTTTTGTGTGAAAATTTTGAAAGCTCAGAATTGTTCATGAAATATAATTCTTGTTTTCTGGCCAGCCCTGCTATGGACCTCGCAGGAGCAGGACTGCCTGCAGGTGATGGAGCAAGTGCGATGTGACTTCCTTTCCTCGAGGGACTAAATGGAGGCCACTGAAAAGACATCACACATTTTGGTTAAGACTAATCTTGGCTGGAGTCAGTCCAGAACCCAGGAAAGCAAGTATCTCCTTCATGCCCATTTATTTTAACCTCCTGAACCACCTCTGTCACGAAGATTGGAAGGACTAGGATATGTAAGGGCAAATATCACATGACAGCATTCGCTAACTGAACAGAATCCGTGGGTCGGCTTTGAATTGATTGGAGCCCCCTTTCATTTGCTTCCTCTCCGTGTTCACATTTACATATTGCATATCAGCAGTGTTTGTCTGGCTATTTGGAAGGGTCTTTCTTGGGATGGGAAGTCATCCACTTGGGGAGCAGAAACAGCACCATGCAGTTCTTGAGACTTGTAAGGATATGTTCACCTGCAGTATATTAGTCAGACATTATGTGTCTCTGTTTGCTATACAGAGTTCCAGGCAGAGTACTGTCCTTGGTAAACATAGCAGACAAAACCGGAACTCAAGCTGTGCGAAAGCTTGTTTGTTTGTGTCTGTTGTTGTAGCTGTTTCCTTTTATGAATTACTCCTGTTTAAACACTGAGAATTCCCAGAGTTCCAGGAGAATGTGGAAGAACTTTCCTATTACCTTCCCAATCAATTCTAAAAAGCCTGAGAATAATCTATTGTTCTCTTTGCAAGATACATTTCAGGAGCAGACTTCCCCATTTCCAGGGCAGATATGAGCTCTCTTCTAGGGATGCATGATGCACTGTCTCTGTCTGTGTGTGTGTGTGTGTGTGGAGCGAGAGAGGAAGGGACTCAGAGGAGAACTGCAAGTAAGTGACATGAAGACAGGTTGTTTGAAATCAGGAGAAAGATGCACTTTGACAAGGATAGATGGAATGACGTTGTTGTGCCAGGTTGAGGAGAGCCCTGAATGCAGCTAGAATGCAAATTCTCCTGGGTTTTTCAGTTGGAAGCAAAAAAACCCCTCCCAAACCTAGCAGCTTCATCAAGACTCAGACTCCCTTTGCATCCAAAAGTGGGTATTGATTTTCCACCCGTGACTGCTGTAAATGAGAATTTCTCTGTTGAAGCCAAGGCCTGTGCTAGTTGTATTTCTTATCTCTTTAAATATGATTACCTGCTCTTCATGGTTTCATGGTTAAAATCATAATGAACTTTGCCAGCCAAGTCAGTCCATCATCTTGAGCTTATTTGTGTGAGTGATCAAATGAATTCTCTCACTGGTTACTCACGGCTCTATCCGCAGGCTACAGGTTTATTGACTTACCACTAATTTTCTTGTCAGGATAATTCTTCCAATCAAGATTTAAAACAAACTGGGAGGTTACTAAAGTGCTGGAGATTAAAGTCCTAATGCATTTTGATTTGATTAAGATACTTCTTACCTTTTGGCTTAAGTGTTTTTTTGTTGGATTCTGGGGGGTGGGAAGGATAGATTTTTATTTCAGTGCAAAAGTTCTCTTAAAGGGAGCAGGTTGTTTGTTTAGAGAAATCCCTTCTCCCATATCAACATCTGCTGTTCTGTATTTGCTCACGGGGTGGGGAAGAAATAGATTATTCCCACTGCATCAACCTACAGGCTGCCGCTGGCTGCAATTTTCTTCAATTTCTTGCCGTGAAGAGCAAGCCTGTTCATTTTGTAAGTGGTGCTTTTGTGCGTGACCTATATTTTGAAAACGGATGGGGTCAGCACCTCCCTGTTCCCAACCTGTTGAACCGAAGAGCATCTGAGATCTGCACTGACTTGTATTTATTTGGGAGATTATTTAAAAGACATGGTTGATGTTAGTAATAAGAAGGCAGTACTTTCCTCCCCTCCTCCTTTGGAAAGGAAACCATAGCCTCTAGCTCCACCTGAACAAGAAAGAACCTTTTCTGGTATCTCTTTCCTCCAAAGCTGATTTAGAAAGCATATCATCATTCTCCATTCATCACTTGCTGGTCTCTTTTTTCCATCACTGATTGCTATTAGGCCACCTGAGGATGTCCTAGTTAGCCAGGTAGGCAGCATGCTCTTGTGTCTGTGATGCACACACTTACCTAGAATCCGTGCTGGCCTTCTTTAATGACGGCTCTCATTCTCATTTGATCTGAGATTGGATTCACTGCTGGCAGAGTCAGGTAAGGGTACAGCTTCACCCATTTCAAAACTGCATTCTGTCTTTATAGGTTTTTTTTTTTTCCCAACACAAGTTTTTTCCTTCTTTTAATCTCACTTTCTATTAAAAGTCTTCCCAGAGCTAATGCAATAAATTTAGATCCAAAGCCAGATGCATAGCAAAACTTTTGGCAGAGAATACTCCATGAGAAGACATTGCAAATGAAATATGCTTTCCCATGGGGATTATTCTACAGTTTAATTTAATTTGATATTTTGAATTAAATTAATTCAAATGGTTATGCAGTTTCTAGGGAAAATAGACTTCATTTATGATGTTCTGCCACCAAATTGTTTTGCTCCTATCATATATCTTATATTGTTAAGCAGGAATGATAAATAGTGACAGAGTAGGGCTGTTCATGTCTCTTGTTTTACAGCTTCTGCCCTACATACGACACGTAAGAACCCTTGTGCTGAGACTTCTCTGTAGGGCTGGTCAAAAATATTCCATTAAAACTTTTTTCCAGTGGAAAATTGGGTATATGACACAACAAAATTATTTGTGGAAAGTGTCTGCTTTCCTTGAAATATTTTAATTTTTTTCCTAAAAACCAAAAAATTCAGTTTATGAATGAAAAATGTGGAGGTTTTGGCAGGTTTTTTAGGAGGGATTTTCAGATTTTGATAGGTTGGAATAGTGAAAATTTTCAATTTTGGAGTTTTCTGTTTTCCAAGAAAAACTCAAAATTTTTCCTGGTGGCAGACACATTTGCCACCCAGCTCTAAGTCTGTGCACATCTGGAATTTAGATGGCTGTCCTAGATTTAGAGCAACTCCCCTTTGTTTCCTATGTGTATGGGGACCAATGCTGTTGAATTCACCGCTGGAAAGACACATCCCCATGGATGTTCAGGGTGGTGACCATTTCTGATGGCGGTGATGGGTGAAATCCTGGTTTTATTGAGGACAGTGGGAGCTTGACGGTTGATTTCAGCAGGGCCAGGATTTCACCCTATATATGTACAGCAAAGATGGCTAAATGCAGGCCCCTGCCAGCCTCCAGATAGATACTGAATCATTATGAATTTGGGCCAGCTGGAAGTTCAGGGATTTTCATGGCATGTCATGGCCTTCCCTGACAAAACCCAATGTTTCCAAATTAAAATAGCACTCCCCCATCTGGGAAAACAGCCCTTTCATTTTGGTGAAAAATTAAGGGTGAAAAGAGAGAACAAAAAAGAATCACTTTTTTTAAAGCAAACTCTCAGGATTTTGACAGTTCTCTTAGGTGTGAAAAAGTTCATGATAGTGGTACGGCATAGGGAAGTGCCATTCAACAGAACTGAGGCACAGAGCAAGCCACTTGCCTAAAGTCACACCCATGGAATTGACAAGTGGTAATTGAAACCAGGTCTTTTGAGTCCTAGGCCACATCTCTAACCATTAGCCTATTCTTCCTCTCTTCCTTCCCCTTTTTGGGGTTTCCTATTGTAGCATGCCTCACCTTTAGTGAGTCATTGGTTTTCTAACAGACCAAGCATAGATGGTCATAAAACAAATGCTTCTAAAAACCCTTTTGGATTCCCACTGAAGTTTGCTATCTGTTGACATGGTTCTTCTCCACGAGCTTTTACTATCCATAGTCATCAGGTAACTTACACCAAACTCTGAAGTACATTAAGACAGGATAATTCAGGGGAGTGTTTCTATCCGAAAATATATGTAAGCGCTTTCTTATCTGCTGGCCTGTAGAAAAGTCATTACTCTCGACAGGGAAAAGATATATTAGTAATATCACAGAGGCTTTGGAAGAGTACATAAAACTGATTTCATTTTCCAGTCAGCTGAGATCGATTATTTACTAGGCAAGAGGTTTAGATATTTGTATGAAGCAAAATAAATAAATACATTGATATTTGACTTCTGTTTTCTTTCAGTTGTGAAGGACTTTGGGGGATGAATTCTCTCTCACATACCTCTCAGACAGTAGATGAGAGAAATATAAATAGAATCTAAAGAGAATGGAGTTGAGGCTTCACTAAGGCATACAGATTCAGACAGGGATGAATATGATGGACAAGCAGGCTTAGTCCTGGTACAAAGAAAGCGTCATCATCTTGCCAGCTACTATTATTATTTATTATTTGTGCAGCTGGAGCACCTATGAAGCCGGTCAGGGATCAGGGCCCCAGCGTGCCAGGCGTTGTACAGATGTGTGTCTAGAGTTGGCTGAGGATCATTCAAAGAATCACTTTTTCATTGGAAAATACCTGTTCGTCAAACCCAAAATGTGTCTGTTTAAATGAAAACGGTGTTGGGAAAGTTTCTCAGAGGCAGGATGGAATTTCTGGTCAAAACCAGAGAGAGGCAGACCATCCTCCCCTTGGCTGGAATAGTCAATAACCCTGTGGGTAGGTGACTCACTTAGGATATGTGAGACCGAGGTTCAAATCCCTGCTCTATCTGATTTGGAGCAGGGACTTCTGCCTGGGTCTTCCACCTCCGTGGTGACTGCCCCAACCATGCAATAGAATCGTCCTGTTAAGGTGTTCTCTAAGCAGGCCTACCAGATCAGGCCCCAAAGCCAAGAAAGGTGGGCGAGCGCCTAGTTTGTGAATCATACAGGAGCTTAGGCGTTCTTTAGGTGCTGGGCAATATCAGAACCAAGGTGGCTGTGCACGACACCCAGACACTGAAATGTAGGTGCCTGGCGACTTTAGGCAACTGCCTAGAGTGTTTTGTGGCAGCTGAGTGGGGGTTCTGTGAATGCCAGTGCTGTCTAAATGGTGGACTTAGATGCCTATGTCCCCATTGTGAATCCCACCCGAAATAACTTGCCCAAAAGTCATCCACCTGATCAGTGGCCATGCTCCCAGGCCAGGGCTCTATCTACTAGACCATGCTGCCTCTCAATGCAATTCAATCAGTGCATACACCTCACACACTAAGCAGGATCAAAGCGTCCTCTAATTATTTTCCACTGTGTTTCCTTCTGCCCAGGCAGACTTCTCTTCTAGCCATCCAGAATCTCACTCACTAGATAGTAGGGAAATCTCTCCAAATTCTGACCAAGCTCCTGGAAACAGGGTTGAGTCTCAGGTTCCTGGTTTCCCTGGCCACTGTCATGTCTGACCGTGGGTGCCAAGCCTTGGGATGGTATGTTGTGGTGGGGTTTGGTTTGTTTGTCTGCTTTTTTATGCAATTTCCCCTTCAGCCCTTCACAAGATGCAAGGAAGGCAGCCAGAAAATCTTAATCTTGAAGCTTCAGTGCTGTGGTTTTGATTGTGTACTCCCAGTGGTTCCAATGCAGAAACCTTGGTAAGGCTAAAGTGGCTCTCTGGACATTATCAAGGAAACCAGCTTGGGCCTGTGAATTAGTGTCAATTTAATGGAGTCTGGAATTTCCCCAAGCTTCTGATGCTTTGATACCACTGATGTTTCAGACCCAGCTACCAAAACTGCCTTCCAAAGCAGCCACTTCTTCTTTACTTGGCCATAGTGATTTACCGGGAATTACACCCCCTTTCCCATTGAAGCTTCTCCCTTGCTAGTGATGGGCATGACAGCATGGCTAGAAGTCAAGGCACAGCCCCGCCGGCACACTGGCATGTGCGGAGAGGAAGGGGGAGGCGTTTTGGGAAAGAGCTCTCGCTTAGGGGATTTTTCCTGCAAACCCTTTCTCATGCGGTCAGGCCACGCTGAGGCCCCTCACCAACTCAGCACTGGCAGGGTCAGGCCTCTGAAAAGTAAGTGCTTTAAGTGGTCCCTGTAATGTCCCACTGACTCTGTGAACAGATGTGTCCATCTCCTGCCAGCCGCCAGAGAAATGCACTTGACATTTTAAAAAAATTCACAAGCCCACAGTGATGGGCCTCTCTGAGCTAGCCTTGTTCCTGGTACTGATTTGTTCACACTGTCCCCGATAGCCTCTTCTGCAGTAGTGGCCCTGGTCCTTTATAGCATTTAATGCTCTATGGTACACGTTTGCTAAAGGAGCTTTTAGCCTATTAGCAAAGCTTGTTGTGTTTAAACAGAGATTGACTGAACTTGACTGTTTTCTTTATTGAATTGTCTGCATTCCAGTAGCATCCCCTAGGAACTCCAGCTGAAATTGTAGTCCTGTTGTGCTAGGTGCTGTACTTACACTTACCATGAGACAGACCTTGCTCTAAAGAGCTGACATTCGAAATGGACAAGAGAAAGGAGTCTGTCTATACTGGAATCAGAGGTATGGTTGCAGCGTGGGGAGACATAATAGCTGTGCTAGCTTTAATTTACCTAGCACAGCTGAAAAATAGCCATGGTAGCGTGGGTTCAGTGTGGGATAGGAATCCAAGTATGTGCCCAGGCTCCCAGGCAGGCTTCTGCGGCCCTGGCTAACGTCCACAGTGCTGCAGCATCACTGATATTTTTGGCTTCACTAGCAGTCACACCTCCAGCTGCAGCATAGACAGCCCCTACCAATGAGAGAAATACCGTTATCCCCATTTCACAGAGAGGGACCCAAAACACAGAGCGATTCAGTGACTTTCCCAAAGTCACACAGGGAATCAGTGGCAGAGCCAGGATTTAAACCTAGTTGTCCTTGAGACTCACTTCAGGTGTGAAACACAGGACCATCCTTGTTCTCATTAGTAACTATTAGAGCTGGTCAGAAAATGGAATTTCCATCCTTCTGGAAAGTCCAATATTTTGGGGAAAAAATTGTCCCAAATTGGGACAAGAAGTGAAAATATTTCATAGAACAAACTATTCTAAATTATTTCAGTTCATAAACATTGAACGTTTCAATAATGTTGCAACATTATAATATTAAATGCATTCAATATTTTCTATTTACATAATATTAAATTATGACACCTCAAATGAAAGAGAAAATGCAACAATGGATTAAAACAAAATATTCCATTTCAATTTCAAATTGTTTCTAAACTTTTCCATCCAGACTGACTTGTTCCCACAAAACATTTCAATTTCCACAAAGCAGCGTTTTCTGGCAGAAAACCAAACTATCAGGTTTTTTTCAACTGGCCCCAATTATTCCTGATCTAAGACAACAGGGAGACAAGGAGCAATGGTCTGACATGAAGAAAGGAAAGAGTTAGATTAGGCACTGCGGAGAGCCGGGGGCAGAGGGCAGGAGGTGGGGAGAGTGGCTTCTTGGAGCCAGTGGAAATGGGAGAGTGACGTGGGCTCCCAAGAGGAAGCAGCACTGCTGAAAAGCACTGCTGAAAAGAGGAAGCAGCACTGCAGTGGGACATGGGGGAGGGGTTATTCCTTTAGGGTACAGTAGTCACACACTAGAAGTTCTTTGGGACACGAGTCCTGCAGGTTATGGCCTGCTCATTCTGGGATCTGTAGTAATTATTGCTTCTTGCACAGGTCTTGGTAAATACTCCTAGTAAATCCCCAAGTAAATGCCATGTATCCTGCCATGTGGTCCAGAGGGCAGAGATAAGCGTGTGCTATATTTGCTCTCTGTGGAAATGATGCTTATGTTGGAACTCCCCAATGACATATGACAACTGCCATGTAATTATATGTTCCACAGTTACCTTTGAAGTGCAAAAAAACCCCAAAACCCAGTCTTTCATTCTCTTAGTGCCCCTGGAATTTAGAGTTGTTGCTGCAGAACCCAAAAACACATATTTCTATCAGTGCTAGAGAGAGGCAAACCCACCCAGATGAATCTTTGCGCCCAATCACTGTCCATTCTCCCAGCACACACTTTTAATCCCCTGATTCCTGCTCAGAAGGGCACACTAACAGAGACCTGCTCAGTCTGCCTCCAGGCCCATCCTCTTCCTCAGTTTCCTCTCATGCAGGTTGGTTCTCTCAACCTTCCAGCATGGTTTGGTTACTAAGGCAACTTGGCCCTTTGACAAAGTTGCAAAAGTCCATCCCTTTGAGGGTATCAGAGTTCAGACAAAAGGAAGAGTCTTCCACCTCAGCCTTAAATGGGCTTGGCCCTTCCTTGACAAGTCTCTGTCTCCTGTTTCAGGGTTCTTCAATCTGTCCTCTGGATTCAGCTCAGTCTCTGCATTCTCCCCTCATTCACAGGGGTCATTGCATCACCTCACTAGGAGGCAATATAGGTGGAACCCACACCTTCCTCTTCTATGAGTTCCCAGGGCTGTGCTAAACAACTGTGCTTGCCTGTAGTCAAGTTCCCTGTCTCTCCTACTCCAGCCATCTGGGATGTTCTCCCACTCTTCTATAGAGCATTGACTCCTAGGGCTGCTCCCCTGGAGTCCTCCTCTGTTAGACTTTCTCTACTCCAGAATTCCTCCCCCTATACAGCTCCTTCCAGGCTGCTCTTATCCCCTCCCCAAGCAGACCTGCTTTAGTCAGATGACCCTTGTAACCTGACTTCAGCACTCATCTCCACCTGCGGCGGTGGGAAGAGTCTGGTGAGAAGAGTCTGCTGAGCCCCAGCCCTCTGAAGGGTCAGCTGACCCTGTGACAGACACCCTGGACATGTCGGTTGACATATTTGAAGCAGGATAGAAGATTCAGCTGCACATCATCCATTTAAGTGATTCCCCTGCTTTGGAAGCCCCAATCATTGTTTCTAGCCCACCTGACTGCCGAAACCTTTCAAGGCCAATTTCCCTAAACCGAGGAACTTCAGAAAGTTCCTACAAGGTCTGGATGTTCCTCAAACCTTTGAAGGCTGATCCATAATGTAGAGGCTAGACCTTTGGAAGTCCCCCAGTGTGTCATATGGGCTTTTCCCAGAGTCTTCCTACAGCATATGAGCATTGAGTCCTTTGAAAGTTACAGCCATGAGGTTTATATATATCTGATGTGAGTTACCTCACCGAGCACAATGTTATTGATTGTACTAATGGCAGAGAGTTCTTTAAGCAACCAGATGATCTTTTTAGAGCAACATGAGGCCCTCAAAAGGATCTTCTTGGATAATTATCCACATATTTAGATACTTTTCCAAATGTATCCCTAGCTCTTTGTTCTGTGAAGTAAAGGCATATCCAAATCCTCTTCCTCTGGAACTTCTTCCATAGCAGCATCCCAGCCATGCCCTTGCTTCTGGAATACTAGAGCACATAGGGATGCAATAAAAAAAAAAAACCTCACACGGTCAGGATTTCTTGCAACATTTCCAGGGTCTCCTGGTTTCATCCTCTCTGGAAATACTATATTGACAGACTTTTCTGGGTCTCTTTGGTGGTTTCTGTGGCTGGAGGTATGCAGATATTGTCACTGGCTTGAGCTGAACCATGGGACCTTGAGCACCAAGACTGCAGGTTTCTACCCCTTGAGCTAAAAGTGAAGTTCTTGAACTGAGTCAGTAGCAGGCTGTTACAGTGCATGGGAGCAGCTACTAGCAGGCGACATAATCACAGACCCTAAGCTAATGTTGTTATTATTTATTATTTCTATTGTGGTAAGGAGCCCCAGCCATGGACCAGACCCTATTGTGCGAGGTGCTATACAGACAAAACTAAAAGGTGGTCCCCACTCCAATGAGTTTACAATTTAAGCATATGTATTGCCCTTCTTGGGGTCCCAGCCAGGACATCCAGAGAAAGCGTGAACAATTTTAAAGTAAAACAAACAACAGACCAACTTTTCCTAACTTCGTAAGAAGTTCAGGTTTGGGTCACGATTCAAGTTGCTTTCTTTTTTCTCCAACCCGATTCCCCCAGCCCTGCCGTCCATTGAATATTAGCGAGCATTTCTGTCAGGGCCAAAGCAGCTGCGAACCCCTTTTGCTCATTGTGAGGTGGTCCAGTTCCATCCCTCCTCTTACCCGCCCCCACGAGTTTTACAAAACTACCTGCCTTGCTTCAGAATAAGCTGTTTGCCTCTGAGGTTAATGACCCCTGAAGACTCAGAGAGAGCATTTGCCCTTGAATATTTTTAAGTGAGAGTAAAGCCAATGGTGAAGACACTCAGACAGACGGTGATGAGGGCAGTATAAGAACCTAAATAGAATAGAAAGGAGCTGACTCCCCTGACCCTGACAGCAGTAGCTATTCTTGCTTAGTTATGTCAGTGGAACAAAAGCCCTGTGAGCTATGGAAGCTGTTTAAAAATTGCCTCAAAAGCCCTTTAGGAGTGAGGCTACTGCCCTTCAGACAGTTTAGGAATTGTTGATGGACTAACCTTTCGGGACTGAGTCCTGCCTGTCTCCAAGGTGAGGGAGCAATTATTGTTTAAAGAACCCATGGGGACTGGCTCTGCTGGTGACCCAGAAACCGTTTAGTTTTTATTGCTTTTCATAACTTCCCGAGGCTAAACCTGTCTCCTGTAAAGAAAAGCTGGACAGTTATTGGAGAAGCAAGCAAATAAGCACATAATGGCAAAATTTTAATGTACCCAGGGCTCTAGCAGCCTGGACCCTTAGACAGTATCTTATTCTGTCCTGCAGTAAACAGCACTGGGCCTCTCACTTCTTGTTTTGTGGCAGTTCTTTTCTTTTCTTCACAGGCCTCATACAGATTCGAGGTCATGCTTAAACGTTGCCGTGAAACACCATTCCTGACGTGTTGCTATACGTCTGAGCAGTCAGACTGACATGGCGGGAGCTCAAGAGGTGTAATTCTAGCTGCAATCTGAGCGTCGATATTCTCTGGGCGATGGAGAGAATTCCCACTCAGATTTATCCCCATTGAGGGCATTAATAAAGCCCTATATGTTTGTTTTTACTCCCCCCAGTGGGTGGACCTTTCAGGCCCTGTTCTGTGGCCTGATCTCAAGCTAGCAAAGCTGACTAGGGGTTTAGCCACTGAGCTGAATTGAAGACTGGCCATTCGAAAGCTTTTACAGCAGATCTGTCGCTGCGCCAGGAGTTTTCCCCTGAGTGTTTGACCTGAAAGTGGCAGGTTATCTAGTTGTGCTTAATGCAAGTTTCTACTTTTTCCAAATCTCCTCTGCAAAAGGGAGCCATGCTGCCCGTCAGCCCGTGAGACAAGGCAATGGAGGTGATGAATACAGCCCTGAGTATGTAACCAGAGGGCTGAATTCTGCTCTGCGGTTTTGTGAAATTGGAGGCATCCAGTTTTATAAACCTGTAAGAACCAAGATTTGCTCATGGTTCAGCCCTTGGCACCAATCATGTTGCGTGAATATCGACTCCTGCCTGCAGTGCTTTGATTCACTAATTAATTAAGTTTCATGCAGCACAGTGAAAATGTAAAATGCTAGCTGAGTGCAAGGTGCCATTATTTTCAACTCCTCTTCTGTCTTTAAAGCGCAGTCACAGCAGATATTGCTGAAACTCCAGCTGGCACCTGGCACCAAGGCGTAGGACACTACTCATACTTCTGTTTCCACAGCTGATCTCATTTCACAGGCTGATCCTGCTGATCTTCACCAGGAGGTGCCATTAATAGCCAGAATAAGACCCACCAAGAAGCTGCATCTTAAGGAATTAAGACTGGTTTTATGGTTGAGGCCCTTGCTTGGGCTCCACTAGACTGTGGTTTGATTCTTAGCTCTGCCACAAAATCCTGTGTGACGTTGGGCAAATCACTTACTCTTTCTCTGCCTCAGGTTCCCATCTGCAAATGTTCAGACTGTTTGTTCTCAGGGTAGGCACTGTTTCCTCTCATGTATGTATGTCCAGGGCCTTGCAAAGTGGACCCCTAATCTTAGTTTGGGCCCTCTGGTGCTGTTGTAATAACCAATTGAAAAAACAAATCTAAGATGCAAAACACCTGCACATCCACCAATGTGATATATGCCATCATGTGCCAGCAATGCCCCTCTGCCATTTACATTGGTCAAACTGGACAGTCTCTACGTAAAAGAATAAATGGACACAAATCAGATGTCAAGAATTATAACATTCATAAACCAGTCGGAGAACACTTCAATCTCTCTGGTCACGCAATCACAGACATGAAGGTCGCTATCTTAAAACAAAAAAACTTCAAATCCAGACTCCAGCGAGAAATTGCTGAATTGGAATTCATTTGCAAATTGGATACTATTAATTTAGGCTTAAATAGAGACTGGGAGTGGCTAAGTCATTATGCAAGGTAGCCTATTTCCCCTTGTTTTTTCCTACCCCCCCAGATGTTCTGGTTTAACTTGGATTGAAACTTGGAGAGTGGTCAGTTTGGATGAGCTATTACCAGCAGGAGAGTGAGTTTGTGTGTGTATGGGGGTGGGGGGGGGTGTGTGAGAAAACCTGGATTTGTGCTGGAAATGGCCCACCTTGATTATCATGCACATTGTAGGGAGAGTGGTCACTTTGGATGAGCTATTACCAGCAGGAGAGTGAGTTTGTGTGTGTGGTTTTTGGGAGCGGGGTGAGGGGGTGAGAGAACCTGGATTTGTGCAGGAAATGGCCCAACTTGATTATCAAGCACATTGTGTAAAGAGTTGTCACTTTGGATGGGCTATCACCAGCAGGAGAGTGAATTTGTGTGGGGGGGTGGAGGGTGAGAAAACCTGGATTTGTGCTGGAAATGGCCCAACCTGATGATCACTTTAGATAAGCTATTACCAGCAGGACAGTGGGGTGGGAGGAGGTATTGTTTCATATTCTCTGTGTGTATATAAAGTCTGCTGCAGTTTCCACGGTATGCATCCGATGAAGTGAGCTGTAGCTCACGAAAGCTCATGCTCAAATAAATTGGTTAGTCTCTAAGGTGCCATAAGTACTCCTTTTCTTTTTGCGAATATGTGCATTGAAGACTGACTCCTGCAAGGCCCTGAGTGTTCTCAACTTGTGCAGAAGTCAGTAGCCGTTGACATTTTCCAGCCCTTCTCAAGAGACTCTCAAAACTTGTGCAGAATTAAATTCATACCCATAATGGTCAGGAATGTAACCCTGGCACTGGGTAAAACTTTGACACCGATGGAGTTTGAGTAGGAACTGCAGGGTCAAATATCTTGGTGATCAAGTTTGGTGCAACCCAACCCTGGATTTATTATAGCCCCTTTGGTACAGTTATAGCAAATGTCATGCATATTGTAGGGTGCTTAATCATGCAAGATGGTAAACAGTTTAGTTACAGAAAATGTTGTAACTGACTAAATGGAAGTATGTGATGATAATACCTGGCTCACGAGGACAATTGCAGAGGGAGAGAAAACTCGAGGGATGGAAAAGGGTGAAAGAGGAGATATAGAATGATGAGGGCAGGATGTGTAGGGGGCAAACCCGCAGAGAAGAGCACTCACACCCCAGGAGTGGCAAGGCTCTGTTACAATAAATTACGTACAGTAATAGTCTGCTTGGATGAAGCATTTGGTAAGGCTCCTGGGGAGTCTGATAGGGATGGCCCGGTGGACTTTAAGCAAATTGTGAAATGTTTTAATCCTGGGTGTGGCATGGTACAGGTGTGTCATCAGGGCAATAATCACTTGCAGATGGGAAGAGCAATGTCAGGGACTGAGTGTAGTGTTTTTTAAGAGGCACTGGATTGACAGCACTACAGAATGCAGCCCCTGTTTTAGTCACAGGGCAAGTACAGCACTGGTGGGATCAGAACCCAGCACCACTCAACTCTGCCCTGGAAATATGTGATCAACTCTAGGCTGAGAGCTGAGGCCATGCTATGATCAGTCCTCCCTTCTTTTGCTGAGGCTGCCAACAAGCAGGACAATGGCAGTGGCTCTTCTTTGTGATGTGGTGTCTCTATTCTACTAGAACAAGCTGGCGGCCACCAGCTTGTCCCACCAAACAGCCATCAGGCCACCATGGCTACATTACAATGAATGGCGTAGTTCGCAGAGACCACTCCATGCACCGATGAAATGCAGCCATCTCTGGGATGGGACAAGACAGCAGACACAACCTCTACTGTATCTCAGGATGGGAAGTGAATACATCCAGTTAAAACTGCAGCGAGGAACTTAAAACTTAAAAAGGGTAGAAAGGTTGCCATGTAGCTAGGAGACCAGTGTTAGCATTCTAATCCATAGAAAAAACGCCTTGGGGTCTTTAATAACCAGAAATGGACAGAACCTTGGTTTTATGACTCACTTTCCTGGACTGAATGGCTCTGTGCAGACATAGGCCTTGATCTGTAAATTGGTGTAACTCAGTTGACTTCAGTGCAGCTAAACTCATTAGCATCAGTAGGGGATCTGTCCGAGAATGCATTATGAAGCCTACCATCCTGAAGACATTTTGCTGTATCAAAGTTTGGATACCGAAAGAAACCTGTTGTTGCCAATTCCCCTTCAAAAAGAGAAGGTGACTTGTGCTATTAATGATATAAAGCTCAGTCAGTCTATCCCAGTATAACTCCCACTGCTTGGAGAATGCGTTGAGTTCATTAGTGCCGACTGTGTTCGAGTCTACATGACCTAGTTCACTTCCTGAAGAATCGAGTATCATCCCATTAATTTCTTAATTGTCTGGTGTTATTGAGAAGGTGCCTCCTTCAGGAATGGCTCAAGGTCACCCCTGGCTAGATGGCAGCTGAGGCGCTCAGCATGGAGCTCACTAGGTGGCTGCTGCTTCTTTTTCATTCATATTTATAAAACCATATTTTACACTGTTGCTCCGATTCCACCCCATCTGCATTGCCCTGCATTAATCAATTGTACAACTTCCCTCTGTTGCCTTCATTCCCAGCTTAAAAATGAATGTGGAGAGAAAACATCATTAGATTCCACTTTGGTTAAATAATACCTTGAAAAACAGAGCAATGACTTAAAATATAAGGCGAGAATGAAAACCTCACAGTTTGAACTAATGAACAAATTACCTCGGGTCAAGTTGGATTTTAAATCAAGAGTATGGGTTGTTGTTGGTTCTTTTTGTTGTTGTTGCTCCCACCCCCCCCCCATCCCCTTTCCAGTGAATCATGAGAAATCTAGAGTTCAGCTGGATGGATGATTAGATTCTGTTCCATCCACACTGAAAAATGAAATATTTCTATAATATTAAATCCATCAAATTGATCAAAGTGCAGTGTCAAAAAACATTGTAATTGCTTCTTCTCATCCAATCCCCTTGGTGCTTGCAAATCGGAGGAGACCTCTTTATGTCCCTCTCAAGAAATGGCTGGAGATTTTGTCTGCTAAGTGAAGCTGCATGTGAAATGAGTCTCACATTCTCAGCCCAATTCCCAAGCTAGTGTCCCAAAGCGTGTTGCAATCTGGTTCAATAGGTAACCTTTGCTTAGGAGAAGGATGGAACTTAGTGTTAGAAATGTGGGTGTGAGTATGTTTGTGTAACCAACGCTAGCACAGTGCATCTCTTTGTCTCCCCCCAGTGACTATATCCTATATAGAGTAGATTTGGTCAAAAAAAATCTATACATTTTCCATGGAAAAAAATTCACAAAACGAAAAATGTACATTTAGCTTGAAATTTATTTGGTATATGTTTGTGGGGTTTGTACTAAATGAAAACTGAAATTAAATCGGTTTTGGCTTTCATTTTTTCCTCTCCTTTTTTTGTCCTTCTCACTTTCCTCCCTAACCCTGACCTGATTTTCTTTCACTAGAAATGGAGGGAGCAGATAAAAAAAGGGGGGGAAAGTCACAAAAAAAAACAAAAAACCCAATACTTCTTTGGCTTGTACGATTTTTCCTGAAAAATCAGAAAATTCTCCTAAAATGTAAATTTGCCACAAAAATATTCATTTTGGTCAAAAAGCCATTTTTCTTTGAAAAAAAAATGTTTGGATGGGGGAAAAAACCAACTAGCTCAAATATAGAGATTGATGAGCTTGCTACTGCATGTGGACTCCTGGGTTTGCTGCTCTAGCTCAGGCAGGAGACACTCAAAACTTCAGAATCAGCAGTCCCAGGTTTTATTCAAGCGAATAACATGACCATGCACATTGGTTACATTTGAAACTTCTGTACAAGAATGGCTTGATATGGGGAAAATTCCATGTGGGGCAGAGTCAGCAGCAGGTTCGTCCTACTCACTGAGCATGGGCCATTCTTTCATATGTTCTAAATTAATCCCACAAAGCCTGTCTCATCATTCAGATTTCTTACAAAACCAGCTTTTTTTTTTATAAAAAGGTATTATATATCCCTAAATGGCCACCATATTTAGGGACAAATTCTCCTCTCAGATCTGGATCATAACTCTCAACTCCTGCTCTTTCTACATGCATGGAACTCCTTTTGCCTTCAAATGAGGGCACAAGGATTCAAAGGAATAGGTTTGAGGAAGCACACTTTTTGGCTATGTTACAAACCACTAGTGGCAGCGTGTAATGTATGTGTTGCTACATAATGCAGTGAAAAGCTACACTTCTGCAGTGTGTAGCTCCATGTGTACATGAAAGACTCTGGCAGGGGGGAGGAGGCGGGGAAAGGCTGCAGCAGTGGGACACTACATTGCTAGAAATAGTGATGTAGATAGGGCGGCATGGCTTGGGCAAGCAGAGAGCCATGTAGGTTATCAACGTGAATACATACAACCTTCAGGTGTGTCTTTATTTGCCTAAGCCTTGCCTCACCACCTCCACTGCTTTTTATACCCATGGCAGGGGGACTACTTGTGTAGGAGCACTACACGTCACCGAAAGAAGGATGCAGTGTAGACACACCCTTTGAGAGGAGAGTCTTCTGTCTGAAAGGACATATGTGCTTTAAGCGTGTGTCTATTTGGGTATGGATATGCAACAGATTAAGGACAATATGACTTCAGAAAGAGCAGATTTCAACAAACTCAGAGAACTGGTAAGGTCCCATGGGAAGAAAATCTAAGGGATAAAGGAGTTCAGGAAAGCTGGCTTGTTCTCAATACTAAAGGTACAACTGCAAACTATCATGATGCAAAGGAAAGATAGGAAGAATAGTAAGAAGCCAATATGGCTCCATCAGGAACTCTCTAATGACCTGAAAATCAAAAAGGAATCCTACAAAACGAGGAAACATGGACAAATTGCTAAGGAGGAGTGCAAAAGAATAGTTCAAGCATGGAGGGACAGAATCAGAAAAGCTAAGGCACAAAATGAATTACACCTAGCAAGGGACATGAAAGGCAATAAGAAGTGGTTCTTTAAATATATTAGGAGCAAGAGAAAGATGAAGGAAAGTGTAGGTCCTCTACTTAGTGAGGAAGGAGAGCTAAAAACTAGTGACATCAAGAAGGCTGAAGTGTTTAATGCCTGTTTTGCTTTAGTCTTCACTGAAAAGGTTAATGGTAATCAGACATTAAACACAATTAAAATTAAAAACAGGGCAGAAGGAATGCAAGCCAAAATAAGGAAAGAACAGGTTAAAGAATATTTAGATAAGTTAGATGTAATTAAGTCAGCAGGACCACATGAAATTCACCTTAGAGTACTTGAGGAACTACCTGAAGCAATCTCAGAACTGTTAGCAATTATCTTCAAGAACTCATGGAGTATGGTTGAGATCCCAAAGGACTGGAGAAGGGCAACAGTAGTAGCTATATTTAAAAAGAGGGCCCAGGGAATAACAGACCACTCAGCCTAACTTCAATGCCTGGAAAGATACTAGAACAAATTATTAAACTATCTATCTGTAAACAGCTAGAAATTAATAGAATGATTAGAAATAGCCAGCATGGATTTGTCAAAAACAAATAATGTCAGATCAACGTGATTTCCTTCTTTGACAGGGTTACAGGCCTACAGGATGGGGGAAGCTGTAGACATAATATATCTTGATTTTAGTAAGGCTTTTGACACAGTCCCACATGGCATCCTCATAAGCAAACTAGGAAAATGTGATCTAGCTAAAATTATTATAAGGTGGGTGCACAACTGTTTGAAAGACTGTATTAAAAAGCTGTTATCAATGATTCGCTGTCCAACTGGGAAGGTGTATCTAGTGGAGTCCTGCAGGGGTCAGTCCTGGGTCTGGTACTATTATTTTTTTAATGACGTGGATAATGGAGTGCAGCGTAAGCTTATAACATTTGCAAGTGACACCAAGTTAGGAGGGGTTGCAAGCACTTTGGGGGACAGGATTAGAATTCAAAGCTACCTTGTCAAATTAGAGAATGGGTCTGAAATCAGCAAGTTGAAATTCAATAAAGAAAAGTGCAAAATACTATAGTTACGAAGGAAAAATCAAATGCACAACTGCAAAACGAGGAATAACTAGCTAGGTGATAGTATTGCCGAAAAGGAGCTGGGGGCTATAGCAGATCACAAATTAAATATTTGAGATCTGGAAGGAATTTTCCCCTAGGTCATATCAGCAGAGATCCTGAGTGGGACATTGGTCACTTGCTGGTTTGAACTAGTGTAAATGGTGGATTCTTTGTAACTTGAAGACTTCACATCAAGGTTTGAGGACTTCAGTAACTCAGCCAGAGGTTATGGGTCTATTACATGGGTGGTGCGGTTCTGTGGCCTGCAATGTGCAGGAGGTCAGACTAGATGATCATGATGGTTGACCTTAAAATCTATGAGTCAACAATGTGATGGAGTTTTTAAAAAAGCCAGTATAATTCTGGGGTGTATTAATGGGAGTGTCATATGTAAGATACAGGAGGTAATTGTTCTGCTCGGCTTGGCACTGATGAGGCCTTAGCTGCAGTACTGTGTCCAGTTCTGGGAGCCACACTTTCGGAAAGATGGGAGAGAGTCAAGAAGAGAGCAGCAAAACTTATAAAAGATTTAGAAAACCTGACCTATGAGGAAAGGGTAAAAAATTGGGCATGTTTAGTCTTGAGAAAAGAAGATTGAGGAGGGACTTGATAACAGTCTGCAAATACATTAAGTGCTGTTACAAAGCAGACTGAGATTAATTGTTCTCCATGTGCACTGAAGGTAGGACAAGAAATAATGGGTTTAGTCTGCTGCAAGGGAAATTTAGGTTAGATATTAGGGGAAACTTTCTAATTATGCAGTATTTAAGCTCTGGAATAGACTTCCAAAAGAGGTTGTGGAATCCCCGTCACTGGAAGTTTTTAAGGACAGGTTAAACAAACACCTGTCAGGGTGGTCTAAATTTACTTGTTCTGCCTCAGTGCAGGGAGCTGGACTTGATTTCTTGAGGTCCCATCCAGCTCTGCATTTGCATGACTCTATGTATGTAGTGTTTATTAGCTGTTTATTATTAATAACGAAGTGCTAGAGCAAATTAACAATAAAAATATACTAGCTGCAGAGTTCAGCTCAGGATCTGAACTTTCCTGAAGTTTAAGGGGGAAGGTTAGTTTGGTCTCATTTCTCTCCTGAACACAGTGCTTTGTAGGCACAGGGTTAAGAGTTGAGAAACCCGTATTCTCTTACTGAATCACTTCATGCCTCAGTTTCCCCTTTTGTAAAATCCGCCATTTGTAGAGATTTTATCTTTGGATGATTCTTTCTTAAGAGCTCAAAATGATTTACATTAATTAGCTAACACTCACAAGACCTATGTAAGAGAGGTAAACATCCTCTTAATTACACAATGGGGAAGCGGGTGGAGAGAGATGAGTGACTTGTCAGCAAGTCAATGACAGAATCACCAAGAGAACCCAGGAATCCTGGTTCCCTAGCTTGTGCCTTACCCAATAGACCATTTGGCCCCTCTGTGGTTAAACTGGAGGAAGGTCTACAAAAGTATATCAAAAATAGGCTGTACTGAGGACAGAGGGAAGGAAAGCAGCAAAGAAACGGATTACTACAACTTTACTGCTTACCAAATTAGAAACAATTTAAGGATTTAAGGATTAAGTACCATTAATTACTGCCCAACAAATGCTGAACTACAATGGAGCACTTGTGGAAAATAGAGAGGACTTCTGCCTGAATACTAAATGGCTTCATTAATGCTCGGTGCAATTCCATTGAGTGATAAATTAATTTGCCTGATGCGCAAAGAATTACTGAATGGAATGTTGGGCAAATGTCTCAATGACAGAAAGCCACTTTGCTGGGCAGGCCGCATGGGCGCCAGATAATGTGTGAACAATGCGCCCAGGAGGATGGGTGAGGAGGGAGCAGATCTTTATTTTTTAAAAATAATAAAATAAGGCAGTTGGGTTTATTTCAGAGGATCCTGTAAAGTACAGGAGGAAAGACGCTAGAAGCTTCTCCGCCTGAGCTGGAAGGTTACAGAGATGTGAGGATTGTTCATCTTCCTCTGCAGCATGGGGCATGAATCACCTGCTGGAATCTTCCCGGCACGGCAGCTAACCCGTTCCCTGCCATTGCAGAGGCCTCAGGCATTGGGGACACACACAAGAGTTCAGTCTGCTGAGGACTGAAGTGCTTTAGTCTAACGAAAGCTCAGTACCGGGTTAACTGGGTGAAACATATTGGCTTGTGCTATCAAGGAGGTCCGACTAGATAGTCTGATCATCCCTTCTGACCTTAACTGCTATGAAAATATGTGGGGTGGCAGATTATCCCCCATGTGCTACTGAGAGGTTCTGACACCTTCCCCTGAAGCATGTGGTGCTTGGCCATTGTGACAGACAGGATACTAGTCTAGATGGACCTCTGATGTGATCTGCCAATTCCTAGGTACCTACTACCCTTATAACAAGAGCCCTTAGCTCTTCCAGGGCCTGATCCAAAGCCTACTGAAATCTACAAGAGGCTTTCCATTGACTTCATTGGGTTTTAGATTCAGGCCCCTGTAGTACTTTGCATCTGTAAGTCTCACTGGCCTTTGGAAAGGAAATCTCACCCGCCCCCCGCCATGTGATGGATGGGGACAGGGATCCACAGCAGGTGCCCTGAGTGCCAGTGGCTCTCACTGGAATGGCAGCCCCATCTCGGCACAGAGAGTCAGGGGGCCTGGAGACTGAAATCTTCTCACAGCCTTCCGGGTGGGAGCCTTAAAGAGCAGAGAGGGGGCAGCGGGGTGGGGGAAGTTTGCCCATGGGAGAATCCACTGCCCGTGATGTCTCTGTTGCGCAGGAAGAAAGGAGGTTCCATTCTCCCAAGCTGTCAGTCCTTACACCAGTGTCAGGATGGCCAAGTCATCTCAGATCCATGGCTTTGTCTCCCGCTATAGTACATGTGCTAGTCTCCATATGAAGGCACAGGTCCAAATGCCTCTCAATTTCCCTGCACAGCTCACCTTGTTTTTCATTCTTTGTCTCCCATAATCACCTAAATTCTGGTTTCAGTAGCCCTTCCCTTCTCAGCAGGCAGGGTCTGTTGTTCTTGTTGGCTCACCCACTGCCCCAGGATTTAAATTGCCCAGCACCTTTCACCAGTACCAAAGACATTTAAATAAATGAATCTAAAGGGCTGTGAGCTTGGGTTGGTGGGGTGGGTCTGGTTTGGAAATCTGGGAGTGAAATCTCCCAGAGTGGAGCTACTGTGATTGGAAGTCCCCTAGGAATTGCAGCAGGGGATTGCCTTCGCATCATAAAAACTGCCTTCATATGAAGGAGCAGATGCTGTCTCTCAATTGATGTGGATGCTGTTGCAGTTCTCAAGCTTTCCCATTTGCATGGAAGTGGGTTCTGTCAGCGAACGGACCACCTCCTCTGTGTCAGCTTTCATTATGCCTTGGAAGCAATTTCTCCAGGAAGGAGAGGCGGGGAAGGGTTATCTGCCCACAGCTCTTCGTTCTAAGGGTTCAGTTTCTCTGAATAACTTTAGAGTTACACATTCCCTCTCTTCTGGCATCTGACAGCACTTTTAATCTCCCTGAGTAGAGTCTCTGCAATTCCCTTTAGTACGTATTACCTGGAGTTCAGCTTGATTTTGTCAGTCCCATGAGACTTTTTAGCTTTCAGTTTCTTTGCAGAATTATTGATTTCTTACCCAGCTATAGGCCCAGTGCCTATATTAAGTGTGAACAAAGAGTCAACCATGACAGGTCTGAGATATTAGGGCAGGTACATTTAGTGACTCATTGAAGTGCTCTTGTCATCTTTCTCTTTATCTCTTCTCTGCACTGTCATTTTTCTGCCTCCTCTGGCCTTTATTGTGCTAGTGAAATTTACTTTTAGAGTATTGTTTTGGCCGTTCTTTGCTGCACGTTGGCTTGGCATTTTCCCCACAAGATCAAAGGTTCTTTGTATTTGGGTCTGGTGAATTTACATTGCTAAGTCATCCAACGCAGAGAAGTGGTCAGGAACTATTCTGTCAGTCAGATGCTGTGCCCCTGTTACAAAGGGCATACTTACCAGTGTGTCACCCCAGTACCAGTTCAGCCAGTGGATAGAGCCCTGGGCAGGGAGTGAGGAGACCTGTAATCTGTTGCTGGTGCTGCCCCTGACATCTGATGGTGTTCAACTCACTACATCTCTCTCTCTTTGTTTCCATCCCTCCTTTGACTGTCGTGTCTAATTAGACATAGCTTCTTTGAGGTAGGGTCTGTCTCTTCCCATGTGTTTGCATAGAACAATAGGCCCTGAACTTGGTTGGGACTTCTAGGTGCTCCTGAGATTTGAATAATAATAATCTGCATTGACTCAAGAACAACAGACCTCTAGATTGACCATTAAAGAACAAAAAAAGAACAATAAAAATTAGCTTAATACTAGACATATACAAAACCCAGACCAAGGTTTTGAGCGACCTAGTGAAACCAACTGAGGCTCTGGTACTAAAACTGTTTTGCTGTCCTTATTAGGAGCTATTCCATAGTTCAGATGGCAATCTCAGTTCCGATATAAGCCGGGTATTGTAAGATGCCCTGAAATATTGTCAAAAAAAATTATGTAAAAGAGGGTATCTTTTTTCCTCTGTCCAGAGAAGAGTGTCTGCCATGTTAGAGAGGAAATTACTGAAATTAAAGTTTGATTTGAAATTTTGACCAAACTAGCTCCCTTTTTTCTGTGGCTTCTTCTAGCTATAGCTAATGGCTTTTACCACAAGTTTCTATGTAGTTAAACATCATAGAAAAACCAATAAACAGGCTACTTTAAAAAAAACCTGTTGTTATCTAGTTATAGACCCATCAAAACCCAGGGTTTTCCTGGGAACAATTTCTCTTCTCCCTTGAGCACTCGTGAAAATTTCTCAATGGCCTTTGGAGCATTTAACAACCCATAGCCCCATGTTAGTTCTAGATATAGCCTAGATAGGATGGTACACCACTCGGAAAGGTGAGACATGGAGTGTAACATCTTAGTGAAATGTTGAGAATAGGCTTCCTACCCAGCCCAGAAACAGGAATCCAGGAGAGTAAGGGCCAGATTTTCAGGTGGCGCAATACCAGTGTAGGTCTTGTGACTGCCATAGAGCTGTGGATCTGGCGCCTAGATTGTTTTCAAGGGGTTTGGGAGCAGGGGAATAAAAACACCGTAAACTAATTATTATCTCTGCCGTGCAGCGTTTCAGGGTTTCAGTGAAGCACTGCCTGTGTCAGGGAACACCTAGACATGCGAAGAGCGCATGAGATCTCCTGGATATTGCTTTCTGAAGGTGCCAGGAATGAATCCAGGAATTACACTATATATTTTTGAGCACCATCCACTGGCACTTTATCTATGAACTACTTAAGTAGAGAGCCCTCCTGTAATACTTAGGCTCTAGCGTCATCAAGTAATAAAGATATAAGAGTAAGTTTTCCCATTGCTCTTTCTTTGAGGATACTTTGAAGCTGCCCATTTTTCAGTTGTCCTCTTTTTAGGCTTAGTCTGCAATTCATTCGGCCATCGTGGATAGGCAGGTGGCCCAGAGAGCCTCAGTGTAAGGTGTTGTCTGCATGCCAGTGAGCCCCTGCATTAGTCAGTACCAGCTCTCCATGCCAGGTTGGTAAACAGCTGTTTACTGGTTTATTTATCCCCTTTGCAATCACCAGGGGAGGATAATCTCGGTGACATGCCATATCTCGTTTACAACAAGCCCCGGAAAAAGTTAGAAATGCAATTTGCAGGGTGGAGGAGAGGTGGGGGGGAGATGTGGACTCATGCACGTTGGGAAGAGAAAGAGGAGTCAGGGAAAGTCATAAAATATTCAGTGACACCGTGTCAAGACACAGATAGGGGTAAAACAGTAATTAAAGTAAACAGCACATCAAAAGCTTGGCTAAAATCATTATTTAAATTGAAAGTAAATGTAGAAGCTGCTCATGTAGCCTTGTTTAAATGTGTTTCCAAGATCCTTTTAAGAATATTAATGATGATGGAAGCAGAATGGCTGAATAGCAATGATTTAGTCTTTATGGAGTGTGACAGTTTGAGAGGGGACTGAACCCTCACTCGGCTGTTGGCATGCAGAAGCTGACAGGGAGAATGGATCTTGCCAGAGGATAAAGCCTTCTTTGTAGGAGAATTAAAAGGCTGGGATCTTGGAGTGAGCAAGGGTAGATGAACAAGTCTGTTCTTTTGCCAGGGGTCTGCATGGGTTCAGGTTAGCCCATATGAGAATTAATCAATGGGACTCTGGGCACATAGAACTCATTGCAGGCTCTGGGCCTGTGTAGTTCTCTTCACCATTTGGGTGGGCTCTGGTTGGGTTTTGAACAAGGGACTTTAGGAACACTAGGTTTCCATCCCAGAAACTATGGACCAAACCTCACAGTGAACTTTCCCAGTGGCTCTGAAATTCCCTCTTAGCTTTCCTGCCCTGTGTCGTGTCTCAATTCTGCTTGACTGTGGTCCCAGCTAGGGTTGGAGATGGACGCGACTACATGAGAAGCTCTTCCCAGTCCCTGGGAAGCATCTGAAATTGTGGGTGCTTCTCATCACCGAACCCAGACTTCATCTCAGGTTCATACACAGCTGCTTTTGACCTTTCTACAATAGTGTCTCAACTCTTAGATAGCTTTAGTTATTTGAAAAGTCTGCCTGATAACATGTGCCTGTTGTTTGAGAATTAGTCATAGAAATCAGAGATGAAACAGGTGATTTAGTCTATTTTCCACAACCAGTACCAGATTGTCTTCTGCAGGCCATTTTCAAGGGTTTTGCCCAATTGAATTTCAAATGATTCAAGTGTTGGAATTTCAACTGGTTCAACTGTCAAATGCATTTCACTACCAGGACGGCTTTTCTGTTAGCGTATTATTTTATATTATCCTGTTGCTGATAGTTATACCCACTTGTCCCTGCATATCTCCCATGTAACACATGTTTATCTGGTCACTAGTACCTGGAGTGTAGTGGGCAGTCCTTTCCAGGACTGGTTCATCCAGGCCAGGATCCAGGCAGGAAATGTAGTGGAAACTGCTAGTTATTCTGGGAACTGGAGTCATGGGATGCTAATGTGTGTGTCAGACTGGTGGCCTCCCTTTTGTCCTGTACCTTCTCCATCTCAGGGAGCAACACAGCACCCTTTACATCTCTGTATCACCTTCTGCTGCATGCTGCTAGGAGAACAGCCTGGTCTGAGCAAAGCACCAGGCTCCAGCAACGCTCAAGGTTTATCTTGAGTCTGACACTGATCCCCTTTGGAATGTGGAACAAATTTCTTAGCCACTGTCTGCCTCAGTTTCCCCTAAATATTGGGAGTAACAATATTTTCCTCACAGGGAGGAGGACAAATTATCCTTGGTCCTAATAGTATTCTAATTTATAATGGACCTCCCCAAGCAAGCACAACCTAATAAAAACACTTAAAAACAACCCTCAACATGTAGATGCATAGAAGGGAAATAAGGGAGTAGAAATGAGAAGACTGAAAGAGCTCTGTGCATGTTACTAATCCCCTTTTGCACTCTGATATGTATGCAAGATATATATACATAGCATCATATATATATATATATACACACACACACATATAATCAGCCTGGGAGTGCTAGCTGTGGGGCACTGGAGACAGGGTATAGTGTGAGGGACTGAGAATGGGAATATCTAAATGAAATACAGCCACCCACTGCCCCTCCTGGGATATACATTTTCAAGCAGGACTAGTGATTCAGAGTGCCTCGTTTTTGGTGTGTTCCTCTTGGGCTTTCTTAAATAGGGCCTGATTTTCAAAGGGTGGGCACTTTCTGTACAGCAGGCCCCTTCTATTATTATTAATAACAAGACCTAGCTCTTGCATAGCACATTTTATGTGTAGATCTCAAAGCTCTTTATAAAGGAGGTCTATTCTGCAATATTGTTTTCATTATTTTATGTATGGGGAAACTGAGGCACAAACTTGCTCAAGGTCACCCAGCAAGCCCATGGCAGAGCCAGGAATGGAACCCAACTTCCCTGCATCCAGGAGAGTGATCAATCCCATAGGCCACACTACCTTGAGTTAGGCATCTACAGTGAGACACCAGAACTCTGATTGTATGTCTACACTGCAATAAAAACATGTGACACCAAGTGTCAGAGCCTGGGTCAACTGACTGGGGCTTATAGGGCTAAAATTAGCAGTGTAGACACTCTGGCTTGGGCTGGAGCCCAGGCTCTAGGACCCTCCCCGCTTATGGGGTTTCAGAGCCCAGGCTCCAGCCTGAGACTGAACATCCACACTGCAATTTTATAGCCCTGCATCCCAAGCCCCATGAGCCCAAACAGCTGACCTGGGCTAGCCACAGCCATGCCATGGGGATTTTTACTGCAGTGTAGACATATCCTTTGGGTTTATAAGGCTGCCCATCACCACAGTATCTGAGAGCTTTCCATGTAAATTCGATAGCAATAGCAAAGTCCCTACTGGACTTCATGGAGTCTCTGGCTCTCCTCTCTCCTGAAACGAAGGTTGGGATTCCTCTAGGAATGGCAGAAGTCCCATCTCAGCTCCATTTCCCACCAACCACATACACAAGCTCCAGGAAGGGAGATACCCACCTTCCCTGACTCTGTGCTGTTCATCTGCGGTACCCTTTAACTCATGCATTTTCATGCCATGCCATCTTCATCGGATGCATTCAGTGGAAAATACAGTGGGGAGATTTATATACATCGAGAACATGAAACAATGGGTGTTACCATACACACTGTAACCAGAGTGATCACTTAAGGTGAGCTATTACCAGCAAGAGAGCGGGGGCGGGGGAGAACCCTTTTGTAGTGATAATCAAGGTGGGCCATTTCCAGCAGTTGACAAGAACGTCTGAGGAACAGTGGGGGCGGGGGGGGGAATAAACATGGGGAAATAGTTTTACTTTGTGTAATGACCCATCCACTCCCAGTCTCTATTCAAGCCGAAGTTAATTGTATCCAGTTTGCAAATTAATTCCAATTCAGCAGTCTCTCCTTGGAGTCTGTTTTTGAAGTTTTTTTGTTGAAGTATTGCCACTTTTAGGTCTGTAATCGCGTGATCAGAGAGATTGAAGTGTTCTCCAACTGGTTTTTGAATGTTATAATTCTTGACGTCTGATTTGCGTCCATTTATTCTTTTACGTCAAAAACAGACTCCAAGGAGAGACTGCTGAATTGGAATTAATTTGCAAACTGGATACAATTAACTTCGGCTTGAATAGAGATTGGGAGTGGATGGGTCATTACACAAAGTAAAACTATTTCCCCGTGTTTATCCCCCACACTGTTCCTCAGACGTTCTTGTCAATTGCTGGAAATGGCCCACCTTGATTATCACTACAAAAGGGTTTTCTCCCCCACCCCGCTCTCCTGCTGGTAATAGCTCACCTTAAAGGATCACTCTGGTTACAATATGTATGGTAACACCCATTGTTTCATGTTCTCTATGTATATAAAGCTCCCCACTGTATTTTCCACTGAATGCATCAGATGAAGGGAGCTGTAGCTCACGAAAGCTTATGCTCAAATAAATTTGTTAGTCTCTAAGGTGCCACAAGTCCTCCTTTTCTTTTCACACTGGATGGACGTCCTCACCATTTCCAAGTACAAAATATTCTTGTCACTTCTGGACAAGTTGCAGACCGGGCAGCAGAACAGGGGTTTGTCTCTGTCAGAGGGTTAATGCCAGCACTCAAATCCAGAGCCAGCAAGGCAGGGCCCAGGCTGCTCCTTCAGATCGGTTGCATCACCAAGCAGCACAAACACAGCTTTACTGGTGGCAAACAGAGTCGCACAGGCACTCTCCATTCTCCACATCTCTTTGTCCTTCCCATGCAGGCACCACGGACTGTCACACATTCCACCTCCCTGCCCCTTCAGCTATCTGTCAAATGCGACAGCCATGAACTTGTTATTTACATAAACAGTCCCTTCTGCAAATGAGCATTAATTACTCCCCCATGCAAAGGTGGATAAGCACTCATTGATTGATTGAGTCCCTACAGACCATCACTTGCAAGCATACAATTAGCCATTCATCAGGATCGTGGTAGGATGTGTGGCCTTCTGGGGATGTTAGTCCTTTTACCAAAGGACAAGTGTTAAAATTACAATTAGCATAGGAAGATCAAATATTTCCCAGCAAGCTATGCAGTAAAATAGTGCATGGTATTATTTTATTTCTGGCCATGCCATGATTCCAAATATCACTGTGTTTGACAGTAATTGGCTGGGGCCAGTTTGCGTGGTATTCTGAAGTATTGTTTTATATGTGCCCTGAAAGATACATCACATGGTTGGGAAGCCGCACCGCTGTTCACTCTTATTCCCTCTGCTGCTCTTTGTCTTTTACTCAATTGGCAGAAGCTGGAGGACTTGGATTCTATCCCCACTGCTACTGTGAAATTTTGAGTGTCTGTAGTGTGCAGAATAATGATGAAAATGTTAATTGGCCATGAGTTTGTTACACTTTGGTATAGGATGATACAACTCTAGCTTAGACTACATTCCCCAGGTGCACAGTAACCGAACAGCTTTCCTCTTCTAATGACTCCAGGCACCTCTTGCATATAGGACCTTAGGAGCCCACATGAACTGCAGTTTAGACCAAGCATATCCCATGAGAACTATCTAGGGTTGGTTGAAAATTTTCCATCAAAACTATTTTTCAATGGAAAGTTGGATTTTTGACAAAACCACCATTTTTTTGTGTTAAGTATCTGCTTTCTGTGGACAATTTCTACTTTTCATTTTTAAAAAAATAATTCTAGGTTTTATTTTGAGTAAAAACCAAAAAAAATTCAGTGTGAACCCCAAAATGTTCAGGTTTTGTTTTTTGATGAAAAATCAAAAAAAGTCGGTGGAAAACAAAAACTGTAGCCCTAGCCAACCCTTCTGTGGCTAGAATAAATGCAACACCATGCAAAGCATGTGTTCTAGAAATGATCACATGTTAAGGAAGGACAGAATTATCCTATTTCTTCCTTGCACCATGTTGGTCAGAGAACCTTCCATTGGCAGTCCCAGCATGTGTGTTGGTTTGAGCCAGCCACTTAGGTGTTCATTTACTGCTGCAGTTTTGCATTTAGAACTCAGAGTTTCTATCTTTGGCTGACTGGAAAGCACTGAAAGGGGAAAAACAATAGAGGGCAGCTCATAACTTAGACAGGAGAACTGATTTGACATTATTATGCCTTCATTTATTGGCAGCCCACAATAAGATGTAAAGAAATGTCAAAAAATCCCATGTGTATGTTGGTACGGTTCAGGAAAAATTGCTGTTTGCCTCTGCCCTGAGGCAACGAGTCACTCCATTAATGCACAAGGCACTAAAATGACCCCTTTGTTTTTCTTATGATCATTTCTGATAGCGCACTCTGCCAGAGATATCATATCTTTGATCTCTCAGCACTGATGTTAAGTCTTTCTTAAGTTCAGTAGCATCTCCTTGAGATTAATACTTCATGGCATTCTCAGCACCAAGCTGTCCTAAGCCATACATCACAAGATGCCATGCCTAGCGCTAGCCTCCTGCCTCAATGACTTCATGCTGGCGCAATAAATAACCCTCGGCCGGCTCCATTCTTCCTTGTTTGTTGTGTACAAATAGTTTAACAGGGAACACAGAAACTCCCCATAAGAAAAGAGAAAGGGAAGTTTCTTCAGTGGTGCAACAATGAACAGACCGATGTGGAAAGTGATGGTTAGAACCATCTTGCATTCCCAGGCTTGCTTCTGTCTTTAAGCACAGAGAATATTTAACTGCTAATGGAAATTTGCAAAGCTTTATTTTTTCCCCTTCTCAGGCAGGAGAGGTGAAGTCATGCAGTGGTTTCTCCGAGATGCCTTATAGGGAGTGACAAACCGATGTACCTCTAGGGTGCCCATCTGCCAACTAACTCATTTCATATCTCATCCATTAGGTGAATGAGTTATGAAAATCACTTTCCGCTTTGGCTTTTAGTTTGGCTCGCCTTTCTTTGTTTATTTTCCAAAGGGCCGCCAATCAGCTGTTTCCTTTGCAAGATTGGCTGGGCTTAGAAACATCTTCCTTGTTATTTAGGAGGGTGGGTTAGGTAGACTTTGTTTCGGCAGGTTGGAGTCTCTGTCAAACCACTGTGCTGCATCCATGTAAAAAAAGTAAATAACCGCACACTGAGCATCTCCTTAAAAGGAATTCTGGCTGCCATGGTGCACAGATGCACATCTCTCTCTTCCCTCCCCGCTATCTGGCTGGAGGACAGAACACTGGGATACAATAGAGGTAACCCTTCAATTCAGTCTCTGGGAAAATTAAAGGTGCAGTGCCAGATCTCTTTAACTTCCTGCAGTTGTACCTCCAACTATGCCAAACTCACAGAGTGATCTAGTTGGATTTCCTAAACTAATGAAGTTTGTGACTTGGATGGGAGACCTCCAAGAAAAGAAAAAAACAAGACAGAGTGTTGCAGGAAGTGAAATGGAAACTGAAGGCTTGAGCCAAAGTCCCATTGGAATCAGTGGGAGCCTCTCCGTGGATTTCAATAAACTTCAGATCCAGCCCTAGATCGGTGCTGCTTTGAAGCCTTATGTGTTTATATTAACCCAGTGTAGTATTGGATGGTGCCTTTAAAATCCTAGGCAAATTCCAAATCACATAAATTCAGTGCTGCCTAATTTTCCTCTTTTAATTTCAGATATTTGAAGGATGTAAATAGAACTGGGTGAATAACTGATTTTTTGGTTCAGTGGCCAAACCAAACAAATCATTTTGTGTCAAAGTGAAATCAACAAAAAAAATTGTTTTGGGTCAAACATTATTTAATTGTTGGCTGTTTTTTACCCTTTAAAACACATTAAATCCAGCTAATGTTAGAAACCAACAATAGTTTTGAAGCAAAATGTCGAAACAAAAGGTCGTTTTGAATATGGAAGCAAAAGGTCACTTTGAATATCGAAACAAAAGGTTGTTTTGAAACAAAATGTCGAAACAAAATGTTTCAACTTTGAAAAAAATTCCCATCTTTGGAAGCTGAAACTATTAACTGAATTTGCCAATAGTTTTGGTCGACCCTAAACTGCATTATTTAGCGAATAAACAATTCATCTGAAAAACAATGCCCAGCTGTAAATGTATGTGCCAAGAATGATTTGTTACAGAGGGGAGAAGAGGCATAGTCAAACACGATGGAATTTAAGGGATTGTTTAGACAGAACAACAGAGAAACTTACCAATGGCAACATCTTTTAGGGTGGGGGAGAGTTTCCCAGGAGGAGCAGTGGAAGGCCTTCGATTTGAGATATTTGAAACTAAGCTCTAGAAAATATAGCACAGGAAACATTCCAGTATGGTCTGTGTCAGGGTGGAGGTGATGGCATTATGGTTCATTATTCTTTTTCCACTCTAATTTGAGTGAATCCCTGATTCTTCACTTCCTGGCCTAAACTCTGATGTGGTGATATTGGTGCCACAACAAAAAGAAAAGTGCCGTGTGTCACTCGAGAGGTGACTGTTTCAGTGGTGGGGAAGTGACCCATGCATAGTCTGCAAAGCATCGTAGGGTCTGGTTCTTCTGGACGAAAGGTGCTCTGCAAATGCAAAGGGAATATCACTGTGGGAGAAATCTCCCCCATTAACTCACACCCACACAAGTGCCCAGTGTGTCTGGTGAGGGGGAAATGACCCTGTCAGAGTATTGTGTTAATGGATTTGCCTCGGAGTGTAGCTTGTGTGATGCAGCATTACACCACATCCAATGTGTCACCGTGCATAACAGAACGCATGGAGGGACTGAACTGCGGAATGTCCTTGTTTTCCACCCTGATGGGTTTAGGCAGATATTCATCCTGGGAGTGGGAAGTTTATCATTTCTGCCGGACATGGAGGAACTGGGGAGAGAATCCCCGAACTCGGTTGCTACTTATTTCACTGTGGTAATTGAAAGAAGAAAGAATGAAAATCCCAGTACTTGGGCCTTTTCAAATTAAGCTAGGCTAGTGTCTAGGCATTGTTCTGTGGAGAACAAGCCTGCTTTGGCAGGTGGACTGAGTTGATGACCTATTCAGGCCTTCCCCATCCCAGATTGAAGCCCCTTTGGCAGTTAATGCCCAGGGGTTCATGGGGGAGGGCATGGAGAGCGCTCCTTTGTTGGTGCACCTGCATGGCTTTCAGCTGGCTGTTCAGGGGATTGTTGTGTTGGGAGAGCAGGTAGCAGTGCTGTCAGCTGGGCAAGGAGGAACATCTAGGCTATGGGACCATGGCCCTGCAGATGAGAGGTCTGTAACTGGGTGAAAGGGGGGTGACATGGGAGGGGATGGGGCCCCAGTGAACATGATGTACCAGGGCTTCAAATTTCTTTTGGCAGGTCTGTATATGCAACTGAGAGAAGCGCTGGCTACATCTCTTCTGAGATGCTTCGCAGCCCATTTGTTGCTCTCTTACCAGACCTAGTGTTTCCAGGCACCCCTTCTGGGAGTGTACTCATCCTCCTCCTTTTCCTCCTAGGACATCATCACTTCATAGGAGAGAAAGATGTGCCCACAGTGAGCCAAATTCTCTTCTTAGCGACACCAGGGCAGCCCCTGGAGAAGTCGGGTGGGGCTGAGCTGTTGTAACTAGGGCAAGGATTCAGCACACGCCACCCACCTGCCAGACCTGGACCTTTCCACTGACAAATCAGGTGCGCCAGCTCCCACTCCTGACAGAGCCTACCACGTTGCGAACAGCTGCCAGCAAGGCTGTGTGCTGTGTTCATATCATTGGTATGTCAGTGGTGCTGAAGTGAGAGCAGGCCCTGCTGTGCTAGGTGCTGTACAAACACATCATGAGAAACTGTCCCTGCCCCAGAGAGCTCACACTCCAAGGGGACATCTACATTGAAGCTGCGGGGGTGTAATTTTCAGCTTGAGGAGACATGTGCATGCGAACCCTGGCAGCGCAGGTGCCGGGGGGTGGAGGTGGGGGGCTAGCTGTCCCAAGTACAGTCCTGCCTTGCACCCAAAGTACTTACTCTGGCACTTACCCCTCCCACTGCCAGCACACCCACAGCTACACTTGGATTTTTAGTGCACTGGCTTGGTCAAAGTGAGCACATATATGTCTAACTGAGCTGGAAATTACACCTCCGGCTCCAGTGTAGACATACCTTAAATGGACAAGACAGACAAAGAAAAGCCTGTTTTACCTATTTAGTTGGTGGTGAAGTGAAGCACAGAGAGATTGGGTGATTTATCCAATATCCCACAGTAAATGCTGTAAATTGAACCCACATCTGCTGTATCCATGCCAGTGCCTTTAGCACAAACACGTTCTCCCTCTTGTAAACCTTGCTGTAATGAGAACACAATACTGATAGGGAGAACAGGTTTGGAAGCTCCGGTAGACCATGCGCATAACCGACTGGGAGACTGGTAATGAGAGGGGACGATGCAATTAGAGAAGAGCTCTGGGTTTTTTGTTTTTTTTTTTTAATTTTTATTTATTTCCACTCACTGGCCTCTGGGGAAAAGGGTTTCAATTTTTAAAGTTCTGTCACAACAGGTTAGAGTATTAGCAATCATGGTTCACTGCCATCTGTATTTGTTCCATTTATGACGGTTATCCACATTAATTATTCTGCTGCTAAAGTCCCTTCTAATTTCAGAACACTGTTATTTCTGAGAAAGATGGATATTAAATATGCCACACATCAGCGTGGGGTGGCATTACACCATGCTATTAAGTTCTGATGCGGAGGCTTGGCAAAAAATAACTTTGCTATTTGTAATCACCGTGAAGTGTTTTAGTGTTGTGGCTCAGAATAAGAAATAAAGCTGATGACAGGAACTGATTTCTTATTGGGATGCCGTTCAGGAGTTTACATAAATCAGAAAGGAAATCAGAATGTAACCCTTGGCTGGCCGGCTTCCCTTGTTGTCTCTGGGATTGGGGCAGGGCAATGGATGAGTGTTGCATGGTGATGAGCAAGGGTTCATGCAGAGGTCCCAACACACCCTTGAAGCCTTGGGGTGCAGAGATGGGTTAGGAGAGGGGCCCTTGGTCCAGGGTTTGGATAAAATGGGACTTCGCTCCAAAACAGCCCTGGCTTTGGTTTTGCAAAGCCTGACCAATGAGGCCTGTGATGACACCGAAAGTACACATGCTGTTACCATAGTATCTGAGCAGCTCCAAAGGCCCTTGGGGCATAGGGCAGGTTGTTACCCCCCTTTCTACAGACTGGGTCCTGAGACACAGAGAAACCAAGTGACTTGGCCAGAGTCAGATAGGGAGTCAGTGGTAGAGGTAGGAATTGAACCCAGGCCTCAGGAGCACTCTGATCATCCTTCCTCTGTCTGATCGCCACACCCCCAAAGCTTTGAGGCTTTGGCTCCACCAGAGCCTGCTCTGAAGCCCAGTGTGTGAACAGCATGCCATGGGTTCCCTGCGCCCTCCACTTCAGATGTGGCTAGAGAATCATTGCCACAGGAGCGCCCACAGCTCCCAGGAACTGTCCCACTGAGTCCCTCGCCACGTCTCCTTTAAACTGCTCCACTGCCCTTTGCCTTCCAGCTGGCTCTCTTGGGGAAGGTCTCTGTGATACTGGGTATTGAGGATGCTGCGCCCTCTTAAAAGAGCAGGGAGTGGAAGGACTGCAGGTTTTTACTCCTCATTGCAAAATACAGTTATAGGAAGGGGACTTTCCCTGCCCACTCTGAGCAGTGAGCCCTTGCCGGGTCTCCTCTGGGACAGCTGCAGGAGATAGCTCTCTCTGTCTGGCAAGTGCAGTGTCTCTCTCTCCTTCACACGGTTTCTGTCATCAGTCTCTGACTGGTATGGGGCAGGGGGCAGGAAATCCTGCCTCATGTGCAGGGAGGAACAGGAGTTCAGTGTTCTCCTATGGGATTGATCCTGCTGGGTTGGAAAGCTCTTTCTCTGCCCTCTCTCTGTGCCAGCTGTGAGATCCCTGTCTGTCTCCTTGACTGACGGTGTGTCTCTCTCCCCCTTACTGACTGGCAGAGCAGCTGGCCTTTCTCTGCATTTGCTTCCTGTGCAGCTGTGATTCCTGTTCCCTGTCACCATTAAGAGCCTTTTCATCTCCATTCACAGCCATTTGTCCCTTCCAGGTGACTCTGTCTGGTCGTTCGCTGTCAGCCGGCCCCCCTGAGCCACTGGCAGGAATCCACTTTGCTGCTGGAAATGTCAGCAAGGGGCCAAAGGCCAGCTGCGCAGGCCTGGGCTGAGCCCCAGGGGCCCCCAAGTGCTGCCATCTTGGAACCTGTCGCCCATACCCAGAAGCTGGGAATGGGCGACAGGGGATGGATCACTTGATGATTCCCTGTTCTGTTCATTCCCTCTGGGGCACCTGGCATTGGCCACTGTGGGAAGACAGGACACTGGGCTACATGGACCTTTGGTCTGACCCCATATAGCCATTCTTATGTTCTGATTCCAGTGGGAACCCACAGGCGGCCTTCTCCCCTCTGTCATCTCCTCGCAAGCTGGTGAAAGGGCTGGCTTGTTCGGCAATAAATAGATTTGTAGCTATTTCTTTGGCCTTCATGTGCCCAAGTTAGAGACAACGACTATTAGTCGCATCCAGAGTCCAGTGCTGGTCCTTTTCCATCACTGGAGGTTTGAACAGCAGCTTCAGGATCTGGCTCAGTAGCTCCAACAGGACCAAGGTTTGCTCCAGAAACTCACCTTGTGCTTCTCCCAGCCATCCAGCAACTGGGTGAGAGGGGCAGGCCCTGGGTTAGCAGCCCTAGGCCCCAGACAAGGCCATGGAGCTGCAGTGAATTGTCTCTGGTTGGCCCTTCACCAGAGATGGAAAGAAGTGGAGAGGGGCCAAGGTTCAAATGGCTATGAGCTTCTGGGGTCCAAATGGAGAGGAAACAACTGAATAGCTGCAGCAATGAACACACTCACAACACACCTCAAATCTGCACTGCATGCCCTGCACTGTGCCCATCCCAACCCTACACCTGCACCCACATCCACATGGCTCTGCATGCACCCCAGCTCTGAGCCCACACTGCGTTGTGCCTACCGCAGCCCTACACCCACACTGCGCCTGTCCTAGCCTCACATGGTACTGACCGCCGCCCAGCCCTACACCTACCCTGTGCTGTGCCCATCTTAGCCTTATACCCACACTGCACTGCTCCTGTCCCAGCCCTACACCCACACTGCACTGCTCATAGCCCAGCCCTATACCTACACTGCACATAGCCCAGCCCTACACCTACCCTGCACATAGCCCAGCCCTACACCTACACTGTTCTGCACCTACCCTGGCTCTGAATCCACTCTGCACTGCTCCTATCCCAGCCCTGGATCTGCACTGCACTGCTCCTATCCCAGTCCTGTGCCCACAATGCACTGCTCCTATCCCAGCCCTACACCTATACTGTTCTGCACCCACCTCAGCTCCGAACCCACGCTGCACTGCACCCACCCCAACCCCGAACCTACCCCCTCAAGGCACCTCATCTCTCCCACTACACACTACACTGCATCCACCCCAGGCCAACACCTGCACTGCACCCAAGTCCACACAGCACCCACACTGCACATGCCCCAGCCTCCGCTGCTGTACTGTATGCATAGCTACTCTGCTACTTGGGCTGCCCATGTTTCTCTGCCCTCGTGCTGCACCCACACCTATACCTGCATCCACATTATGTACTGCACACGCCACTGCTCCCCCCACCTGTAACCATGCCCACACTGAACATGCAGCTGCCCTGCACCTGCACATGGCACTGCACCTGCATTGCATGACCCCCGCTCCTTGTGCTGCATGGGGCTCTGACTCTTCTTCTGCACCATGTGCAGCCAGCCACATACACTTGCACTCACATCACCTTTCACACCAAATCTGTGCCAGCACCCCAGTGCCACCCCGCCGCAGTGAGACCCCATAGCCTATCCTGCACCCACAGCCAAAACTGCTAGCCAGTTCACACCCAGGCTCTTGCCTGCACCCAGCTTCCAGTCCTTGCACCCACATCCGCACTGCGCCTTCAGCTTGGCTTAATTACTAATTAACAGACTCGTTACAGCTTTCCACTTAAAACAAATGCCTTGCAATTTGTTCCTTGATTCAGGAGCTCCATTTGCATTACCATCTGCCAGATTCGGGCACCAGCTTCCAACAATAAAAACTGCCCGAGTGACGGCTGACAGTGGCCCCCTCCCCTCCTGGTGGGAGTGTGAGGCATGCACACAGCAGAGAATGACAGGGTAGAAGCTTCTTCTCCATGAATATTGTCAGCCATTTCAGCTCTCCAAGTGCCACCGTCACTCTCGATCTATCTTAAGTGTCCCAGCAAAGCGTAGCACTCTCTCTCCCTCTCAACCTAGGAACTGTTGTAGGAAGCTCAGCCTCATGCCGATGACAGACAAGGGAGATCAGTCCAAGTGCTGTCCCTCGTCCCACCTCCTGCTCCCCCCGATGTCGTCACATGGAAAGTGATAGATTGCTTCCATCCTGGAGACATGGCTTGCTTGGCACTCCTTATGCATACGCTGCATTCCCACCAGCCACGGCCCTTCTCTGCTATCCGTTCGGTATAGGAGGAAGCTCAGTGGCTAATCAGATTAGGTGGGCCTGATTGCAGTTGAAGGTTTGTGATGTGGCCGCATTAAGGGACCGGGATGAGGAAAGCACAGTATTTCCCATGCCATTAGCACAGCCATCTCCAGGATGACTGGCGGGGCATGGCAGCACCAGCATCTGAGACATTCAGGTTGGGATTTTCTTTTTTTGACACTGTCTTCCCTTCATACTGGGAGCTAAAGTGTACACATGGTCAGGCTCCTGTGATCAGCAGTTTAGCGATCTGCCTCGAGCCTTCCTCAGCCCAGAGCCGACCCTCCTCTCCCTCCAAACTCAGTGGGGTTTGGAATCTGCCTCTGGTGTGGATCCAGTTTTCAGGGCTGCCGCAACAGGTTTCTGTTGTGCATGTATCCATCGAAGAGAGCTGGGTAGAAAATTGATTTTCCATCCCTCAAGAATTTTCCAGACTTAAAAAACAAAAATTCCCATCCCAAATCAGAACAAAAAGTGAAAATCTCAGAAATGTTCATGAACCGAAAACCTGGAGAATGTTTCAGATTAGGTCAATCAAAGGGTTTTGTTTTGATCATTTCAAAATGTTTTCTTTTGATTTCAACCTTTTAAGAACAGTGTTTTTTAATATTTTTTATTATAAATTACATTTTGAAAGGCAAAGCTGTTTCAAACTAAAAAAAAACCGAAAACTTGCCATTTCAAAAATCGTGAAACAGGGCATTTCAAGATGTGGTTAACTGTTCTTTTCCAAAAATATTTTGAAACAAGAGTTTTGCGCAAACCAAGTCTTGCCCGCAAACAGGTTTGGTTTTGATGAATCGGCATTTTCTGATGAAAAAATGTTTCATAAAAAAATTCCTGAACAGCTCTTCCATTGGGCAGTGTCTTACTCTGCGAAGAATTAATGGGGGCTGCTTTCAGAGGAAGGTGCCCCTCTGTGGGCGTACGGCGGGCAGAATATAACTCAGAATAGTTGGAACCAAAACCCAGGAACTCTGAATTCTGCAGCAGTTTCTGAGTCTGTATCTGAGTTTTCCGACTGAGGACCCCAAAGCTTCACTCTGGGATATGAGCTGGCAAACCAAAACCTAACCCAGAAGGGTGGAACCTGTGCCAGTCAATCCTGGGCTTCTGTGGAGACACAAGATTGGCATATGGGATGCGATCCAGACACCTGTCCACTAGGAACTGTAAACGGATTGACTGAATCAACTCCCAGAGAACATGGGCCAGCCCTGAGACAGCAATGGCGCTCAGTCCCTGGGCTAGCTTCAAAGCTGGGATGGAGCTACAGGGATTCTGTCTCAAGTAGACTAAGCTCCAAACCTTTCCTGCCCTAAGCTCGTTGGCATCTGCTGGGGAACACCATCCAGGTTCCAAACTGAAAACCCACCAATTGTCTCCACCGTTTTTTTAATGTAGTCTCTTTAGGTAGGACCTACAATATTTTGAGATATGTTGCTGCAGAAGCAGCCAGTGGAAGGCGTTTTGATTAAGGTACTATTTTGGTGCTCAGCAGATGTGAGTTTTCTTTATGCCTTTTCCAGAAACTCCCCGTGTGACCTAAGGTCTGATTCCCAGAGATACTGAGCACCTGTCTCTCCCACTGAGGCCTCTAGTTACAATACAAATAATACAGAAATGCTATTTAATAATGAGCCCTTTCATCTGCTATCTCAGAAAACTTCATCAGCTCTAGCACCCCTTAGGGAGGTGAGTAGTAATATGCTAAGATTACAGATGGGATGGGGGGCATATTCCTGATGTAACTGCAGTGACTTGTGTGGAGTTGCACCAAAAAGGAATTTGGCTCTGGGAAACTGAGACACGGGATGGTTAAATGATTCACCCAAGGGCACCTGGTTGCTCTGTAGCAGAGCCAGCAATAGTACTGAGGCATCCTGACTTGCTGCTACGGGGGTCTGATCCAACAGGTGCTGAGCACCATCATTCCCTGTTGCCTTCAGTGGAAGTGGAGGGTGCTCAGTAGCTGGCAGGCTCAGGCCCCTTAATGGAACGTCTCTGACTCAGAGGCAGTATGTGAGCTGCGCTCAGTTCCATGTAGCAGTCACATAGTGAGAGTCATATTCAGTGTGTGGAGATACATCAAGGTGCAGCAGTTATTCACTATTAATTCCATGCCAATCAATTATTAAAAGGGTATTTATTGAGCTTTAACAACTCTGCCGTTGAAGAAAAACCTGGCCGTGACAGGGGTTGCACATCAGTAATTAGGTTCTTAATAATCAATTGGTATTTGTTTGACTTAGAATAAATTTCTTATTAAATCTGAATCAAATCTTTACTCAAGACACTTAATTATAAGAGGGTTATTTCCCCCCCTCCCTCTCTTGGTGCATTGGGAGTTCAGGGCTCATGCCAGGAGTGAAGCATTTCATGGCCCAGGACACAGAAGGGGGGGTCTCCTCCTTAATACATCTGCAAGGTGATGGTTATTCATGGGGAGTGCCACTTACAGAGCTATTTCCCCAAGCTCTCATATGCACTCATGTTAACTGGAGCTTTAAGGACTCATTCTCATTTCATTAGGAGAGTTGGCATTCTATGGAGAGTAACTTTATTGATAGTGGACTATCCCTGAGACCTCCATCTCAGTCCTTTTTGTTCAGAAGCAGGTACTGTCACTTAGGTACCTGCTTCTCTGAGTTAGGAGAAGAATCACCAGCTTTCCCTCTGTTGGAAGTATTCCTTAGAAACTTTTTAAACTCAGATTTAGTTGCTCTGCAGTCCCCAAGATTCATGGAGCAGGTATACACTAAACAACTCTGCTACCAGTGCCGATGTGGCTGTCCCTTTTCACGTGGCGGGAATGTCTGTAAAGAACCAAGGCCGCTTCAGTATCCATGGCTCTTGAGATCAGTGTCTTCTCTGCTGACCCTGCCGGTCTGGGGGCCGATTAGTGTCTGTGATGATGAGGATGTATTGTGGAGATGCTCACACCTGGATTCAGGTCTACTACATCTGTTCAGATGAGTAACTAAATTGCCATAGCGACTGATATGGGCTGGGTTTGTTCCAGAAATCCAGAGATAAAGGGCTCCATATCCTGTTCCCAAGGCCTCCGGGCTGTTCAGTTCCTCCAGGGTCATCTTTGTCCTTTAAAATGCTGATTTTTAAAAATATATTGCAGAGTGATAGATTTAATCACTTCCCTGTTTATACATTTTTTACAAAGGGAAATAAGAATCCCAACAGGGCACTCTTTTTAGTGCGCACACACACACAAAATCAACAACAACAAATGATCTCCACTATTAGCAAATCATTATTCTGATATTATTTATTTCAGACTTTGCGATATTCTCCAATGCTTGACTTCACATGCTCATTTAGTTCCTTTCAGACGTGACGCAGCACTGCAATTTGTCAGGGAGAAAATGTGATAAACATTAGCGAGGAGAAAAAAAAAAAAAATATATATATATATATATATATATTTTTTTTTTTCTGGCTGAGTGTCTAGCGTCTGTTTTATGGTTTCATAGCTGCAGGCTACTGCCATGCAATCTGGGGCAATGGATCAGGAGGTTAAAGTGACAATTCTGGAGACAAAGGCCAAAAACATTAGTAGCTATTTTTTCTAAACAAAACAACCCATTATCAGCCTGGATTGAGGACAAGAATCCTGAGATGAAAGCTCTTAAACCACATGCCAATTATATCCTTTAGCATCACTTGTCTGGGGACTCTGGAGACACAGAGGTCTCCAGGTCTCTCATTTCAGGAAAGCTTGTCAAACATGTTGTAGTTAGTCTTCAAACTGCATCTTGGATCGCTTAGTGCGACCAAACATCATTCCCAGGGAACAAGCTGTGGTCCCAATTGTCTCCTGCACCGATGTGAATCTTGAGTGACTCCACTGGAGTCATTGAGCTTGATTCTCCTCCATCCTGCTTCTTCTGTCATTGTTCATACTTGTACCAAGCAGGGAGAAAAGTAGATTGAAGAATGGGAGAGTTATCTCTGCACCAGCCCCTGAGGAAAGGGGAACTCTCCTCACGCTCTCTCGCTCCCCGTTACTCCAAACCCTAGTGCAAAGCAGATGTAAACTGGTACCACCAGATAAGCGAGTGGACAGGTCTGATTTGGTAGCATTTTACATTCACTGTGCAGGGTTGTAAATGCCAACATACAGTGCAGGGGATCCTCAGGGAGGTACACTGGTGTATGACTGCAGGAAAGAATGAGGGCTTGTCTACACTACAAAATTAAGTTGACTTTATCTAATTTGACCTCGAGCCACAGAATTAATTAAGTCGATTGTGCGTGGCCACACCATGCTCATTGTCTCGATGGAATGCGTCCTCACGAGCAGTGCCTGCATCGATGCATAAAGCAGTGCATTGTGAGTAGCCATCCCAAAGTGCAACTTGCCGCAGCGTGTTTTGGGAAGTTTTTGCAATGCCTCATGGGACCAAAACATTGTTGCAGGGGAGAATGGGAACATTGTGTCGGCATCCCATGATGCACTGTGCTGAACGCAAACAATCCAGTGGTTTTCGTGCCTTAAAACCGCCACGCGTATGCCATAACCCCAGAAGCCTGGAGCCTGCTCAGTTGTCACTCTTTCTGTGAGCATCTCAAACACTTCGCACCTTCTTCTGCAGTATTTCCAGAGCCGAGGTAGGGTCTGCCGCGCGGAACATAGCGATGTCCTGCAAGCAGCCCTGCTATTCTCAGTTGCTGCTGGCAGTCACAGAACAGCTGCATTCTGAGTGCCGTTTCTGGTCCCGTGAAACAAGCACTGACTTGTGGGACCGCATCATCTTGCAGGTTTGGGATGATGAGCAGTGCCTGCAGAACTTTCGAATGCGGAAGGCCACCTTCCAGGAACTTTGTGCAGAGCTTTCCCCTACCCTGCAGTTCAGCAACACAAAAATGAGATCTGCTCTGACAGTGGAGAAGCATGTGGCAATCGCTATTTGGAAGCTTGCAACGCCAGACAGTTACCGGTCAGTGGGGAATCAATTTGGAGTAGGTATATTAACCGTGGGAGCTACTGTGCTCCAAGTGTGCAGGGCCATTAATCAACTTCTGCTATGAAGGGCAGTGAGTCTGGGAAATGTGCAGGACATGGTGGATGGTTTTACCGCGATGGGGTTTCCTAATTGCGGTGGGGTGATAGATGGCCCGCATAGCCCCATCTTGGCACCAGAGCACCTTGCCAAAGAATACATAAAACAAAAGAGATACTTTTCAATGGTGTTGCAAGTGCCGGTGGATCACAGGGGATGTTTCACTGATAGCAACGTAGGATGGCCAGGAAAGTTTCACGATGCGCGCATCTTTAGGAACTCGGGTCCGTTCAAAAAGCTGCAATCCCGGACTTTCCAGACCACAAAATGAACATTGATGACGTTGAGGTGCCTGTATTTATCCTGGGGGACCCAGCCTACCCTTTGCTCCCATGGCTCATGAAGCCATACACCGGCCATCTGGACAGCAGTAAGGAACAGTGCAACTATAGGCTCAGCAAGTGCAGAGTGGTGGTTGAATGTGCCTTTGGTTGTTCGAAATGGCGCTGCAGAAGTTTACTAACAAGGTTGGACCTTAGTGAAGAGACCATCCCCATGGTTATAGCTGCCTGCTGTGTGCTCCATAATATCTGTGGGAAAAAAGGGGGAAAATTTTCCGCAGGGGTGGGCAATTGAGGCAGATTGCATGGCAGCCATTTTTGAGCAGTTAGACACCAGGGCAAAAAGAAGAGCACAGCAAGGGGCCCTGCGTATCTGCGAGGCTTTGAAAAGATGTTTCAATAATGAGTCATAGTAATGTGAGCTGCTTGTCTTCACTGTGCTTTCCCAAACCTTCACCTGCCTTGTATCACTATCCCTGTAAAGCCAACCTCCCACCCAAGCCCACTGCTTCTTCTCAATAAAGAACATTTATTTCTCAAATCCATTTACTTTATTTAACAAACATAAGTAAGAGGAAGAACAGGGGGGAAAAAAGGTAGCCTTGCGGAAAAGGGGTTGTAAAGTTGGAACGGGAGAAACATTTTCAGATGTGTAACATAAGACCTTATTCCAGACCATCAAAGGTCTGTGTATGGGCCCCTTCTGTTCCTTGTACCCTCCCACTGAGTTAAGTGAAAGGGATAATGGACTTTTTGCCCACGCCTCAGGGAACACTTGTGGGAGGGTGATTCTGTACCAGACGATGCTGTCTGGCTGTTCACCAGAGTCTGCAGAGGGACTCTACCCTACTGCTTCTGTTCCTGCAGTTCAACAAGACGCCTCAACATGTCTGCTTGGTCCCTCATAATCAGAAGCATCTCATCCTGCACCGCACGCTCTTGCTTATTGAAAGCTTTCCTGCTCTCCATGTCCATGTCTAACTTCTCGGACAGTGAAATCATCCATGCTCTCAGCTCTGTGTCAGCTGTCCTGGAGGCGTTCATTATCTTGGTGAACATGTCCTCCTGTGTTCTCTTTCTCCTCCTTCTAATCAGCGAAAGTCTGCTTTCAGGTGTTGATGACATGCTGAAGGACACATTTCCAGCTGTCAGTGATGGGAAACAATAAAGGAGCCATTGTACATGAATAAAATGTTTCCATAGCAAGGCTGTTTTCATTAAAAAAAAACCCTTATTACACTAGGTGCAAGTCATAACATAATCAGAATCCATAACTGTTCACTGCGCCGTTTTGCTGCTCCAGCCATGGTGAGTAGGCCCCCACCCCCAAGTCATGGGTGACCGCATTTTTAATGAAGTTTATGGCAGGCTCCTGTCGGGAGCAGAGGTAGCTATTCAAACAATGGCCCTTCACCATAGCACCACGGGAAGCTGTTTATGAACGGGGCGGTGGGGGGTAACACTTTCACTCCCAAATTCTGGAATCTCTCATGTGGGGCCCCAGTCCTCTATCAGCCACTTTAAACTACTTGCCGACCCATTCCGAGCACAGTAAAGGCACATCAACGGCCGCATGGTCTGGCGATCTGGAATGTGGGAGAGTGGGGTGCCCTTTTTTTTCTTGTAAGAGCACTTTTAATGAGAACTTCCCCCATTTCTCCTTGGCAACCCTACGTGATATCAGTCTCCTGAGGGTAACAGAGGCAGAAAGGAAGGAGATGCTGCAAGCATCTGGGTATAGACCCGGTCCTTATGCTGCTATGCTGTGTACCGTAAAGATGCCAGCAGAATTAATTCAGGAGTTGAATGGGAAAGTGTCCTTCCATGGTGGAAGAAATAAGACTGCCCTGCCCAGAAACTTTCTGCAAAGGATTGCAGAGTAGCTCCATGAAGGTTTCCTAGAGATATCCAGGGAGGACTCCCGGGCTATCCCAGTCCACATAAACAGTCTTTTCCGGGGGCCACCCTCTGTGTAGCTGGAGCGGCCTCTTTTAAGCAGAGAACCACAGCACCTCGCTTTTTTCTTCACAGTAAACATGCAATACCACCGAATGTGTGTGCCAGCTAAAGTTTAACTGGACTTTGATTGTAACTGTAGACTCACCAGAGGTGCCTTCCCTGGCGTCATGGTCGGACACCGTGATGTCCTGCAACCCACAGGACTCCAGGGTTAAGAATATTTCCTAGCTCTCGGGGAGAATGGATCCACTGCCTGCCTGTCTCCCATTCTCCTCCTTCTCCTTTTCCTCATCCACCATATTGTCCTCCTTGTTGTCCCTAGACTCACACAACTGTGAGGTGTCCACATTGCTTGTGAGGGTGCTGGTAGGGTCACCCCCCAGAATCGCATGCAGCTCATTGTAGAACAGGCAAGTGTGGGGTTCAGCACCAGAATGACTGTTCGCCTCCCTTGCCTTCTAGTACGCTTGGCGAAGTTCTTTTATTTTCACATGGCACTGCTGTGTGTCCCTTGTGTAGCCCTTCTCCCCCAGTCCACGAGCTATCTTTGCACAGATGTCAGCATTTCTTCTGCTGGATTGGAGCTCTGCCTGCACAGATTCTTCTCCCCAAACAGCATTGAGATCCACCACCTCCTGTGCAGACCAGGCTGGAGCACGTTTGGGGTGTGTAGTCTCCATGATTAGCTGTGCTCAAGCTGGCATGCTCCCAATGCTGATCAAACAGGAAATGAGAAATCAAAATGTCCTGGGGCTTTAGCAGGGGACGGGCTGTTTCCTGTGGACCTGGTTGCAGTGCGGCAGAGTTGAGAATGATCTCCAGAGTGGTCACAGATGAGCATCCACACCACCTGGAGGCCAATTAAGTCTAATTACACAATGCTGCATCTACACTATCTCGCAGTCGACCCTTGAAAATTGAATTAAGCGCTACGCCTCTCGCAGAGGTGGATTACAGAAGTTGACATTAGAGGCAACTTAGGTCGGTGTAAAGGACCTGGTAGTGTAGACATGTACATTAACAGGTCAATTTAAGGCAGCTTCCTTCAACCTAACTTTTTAGTGTAGATCAGGCCTCAGACCATAATGTGTGTATTTTCTAGAAATGATGCTGTAGTTCACACAGGAATTATTTCAGAAAAGGTGGGGTGTAACAGAGATGCTGCAAAATTCAAATCTGGAGTGTGTGTTTGTGTGTTTGGATTTCAGGGAGTGGGTCAGATTTTTCTATCTTCCGACTAACTGTTTTTCAGTGCATGGGTATGCAGCGAGAGTGCCTGAATCCCTTGGCTTCGCACTCTGTGAGGTCATTTACACCTGTGCCAAGTGGGTGTGAAACTGTGCAAAGAATGGTGGCATTTAATTTTCACATTGCACTGCTGTAAATGACTGTGCAAGGTGCAAGACAGTGGGAATAAGCGCAGAGAGGAAAAACTAGTGGGGTCTAATTCTTTTGTTCAGCAAGGCTACTGGAGACCACTCTGGCAGTGAAATGGAGCCTTAACTGTACCCAATATAATTCACACCCACTTAGAGACCACAGCAGTGTCAGGGTACCATAGCATAGGTGAGAAGTATCCTCCTTTGCTGTGATGTGGGGGAGTGGCTCAAAAAGGGGATGACACAATGAGAGAGACAGACCAGGGAGCAACCTTTTAACGGACCCACCGGGAGCAAGGTGGGTGGCAGGAAGGTTGGAGATAAGGGCGATGCAATAGTCAAAGCAAGAGATGATGATGAGAGCCTAGATTTTCTGCAAGGGTGAAACTTTCCCCTCTGCAGAGGGCCATCACAAGGTCCGTGTTAAACCACATCCGAGCAGGGGTTGTCATCAGTGGGGCTTGAACCCTTGGTCTCTGGATCTAAAAAAATCACAAGCTGCTACTGCTTGAGCTAAAGACAGGCTCTAGTCCCTCAGCAGCAATAGCAGGCTCATCCACCTTTGTACATGGTCTAGCCACGAGAGGGAGACAGAGAGCCTCACTGTGTTAGCATGAGTTACATACACACCACTTCTGGTCTCAGAACAGGCTGTAAGTGGGATTTAAGTGTGCTGGACTTGCTGGGTGAGGTGGGAGGAAATTCATCCTATTGATCCATTCCTGCTATCCAATGCTTGCATGCTGTTCTACTGCTTTCTTGCCATCAACCCCCTTCCCTTGCCTCTTTCTATACAAATGTGAATAGTGAGATTTCTTTGCTTTTCTTAACCTTCTGAAACACAAAGTGAAAAGTTGCCAAAGAGAGAAACAGAGATGGCTTGTGTCCCAAGCCATCCTCCGTGCAAGCTCAGGCCCCGTGTCTCCACACAGCTAGCGTGACACTTTTGTGGCGTGTCTTGGGAACCTTGTCGCTTTATGAAACACCTGTAATCTGATGACAGGATGCTTTGCAATGTCCCCACACAGCAAGGTGCCTTCCCTGAAGCTTGCAGCCACTAGCTGCTGAATTCTACTCTGAGAGTGTGAGAAGAAAAGGGCTGAGGTGAACTCTGTAGAGTCTCCACGCTGGTCTCTGGGAGCGGGGTTGTCTTGCCTGACTGCACATGAAATGCACCGGCAGTCAGGATCTTAAAAGTGATGAGACATTCTGACGGGGCGTTCACCCCACAGTCACTCCAAAGGGGTTAACGTAGGCCTCCAAGGAGGCCAATTAACCAGGCAGGCCACAGCGAGGGGTATCGGGTGGCTTAAGTAATCCCCTGATGGAATGAGGGAAGCCAGGTGAGGAGGAAAAAGCTGGACAGGGTTATAAAGGCAGGTAGCTGAGAGCAGCTGTGGGGATGCAGGGAAGTAGGCTGCCGTCATTCCTGGGAGAGGGGAGATGTGTCTGAAGCCAAGTGGTCTACAGTTACTCCCTGGGAGGAGGGAGTTTGGTCTGGCAAACCCAGAGAGTTGTGGGGAGCCAGAAAGGTAGGAGAGGGCTCAGGGAAAGGCAGTAACGATGAGGAGGGAGCAGACCTTGGCTGCTGACTTAGAGGGTCCTTGAGCGAGAACTTGGAGTAAAGGGCAGGCCTGGGTTCCCTTGCCAGCCACTAAGGGAGTGGCACCATGGGGCAGTGAATGGGGAGACTACATGAGACAGCTGGTGTGGAGAGAGACTTTGATAGCCCAAAAGGGGGTAACATGCATAGTGACCTGGCCGGGAGGAATCACAAAGAGGAAGCTGCTGCTTCTGGAGTGAGAGAGGGTGAGAGAGAATGACGGGCGGAGAGCACAGCACGAGAGAAGAGCACAGCACCTGGAAGGAGCTAAACTCCAGAGCGATCAAGAGGAGGTGCCCTAGCCATGAGTGACCCCTGTGACAGCCGTCTATATGGACAATGAGAACATCCAATTGCCTTAGCACCATTTGGTATTTGAATTCTGACCAATTTGCTCCACCCTTTAGGTCACTGCTGAATGTGCCCTATCTTTAGCATCATCATGTTCTTCGTCATATTTCTATTGAGTTCTGTATCGGTTCCTACGGTACCCTCATCACCAGGGAGTCTGAGCACCTCCCAGGAGTGCGTTAAGTGATGTAATTAACATCTAATCAAATGTGGTTTGCTCTTCCGCTTCTCCTCATAGTATTGTTTTTTATTACATACAGATTGACGTAATATCTAAACATCAAAACCCAGTTGGGCCCCACTGTGCTAGATGCTGTACAGATACATGATAAATGATCCTCCTTGCCCAAGAGAGCTTATCGTCTATGGACTTGATCCAAAGGGCATTGAAATCCATGGAAGAACTTCCATTGACTTCATCGTATTTTGGATTGGGCCCTGAAAGACAAGACAGCAGGTGGATGAGACAAATAAAGCAATCTGGGGTGGGGAGCAGGGGAGGCAAGGTGACAAATCTAGTAGGATGTGCAATGAATCTAGCACTATCCAGGTTTCTGGTTTTTCCTTGGGCCTGATTCTGCTCCCCCACTGCTGTCAGTCAGGAGGGAGTGAACAGTGCCCTGCCCAGTTATGTACACCTCTCTGGGCCTGTGTAAATGACAACATGAGCTGGGAGGTGAGGAGATTCAGGCCTAGTGGGCATCACACTGATCTATAATTGGTGTAAGGAGGACAGTCAACTCCACTTTCTGTTGTACTAGGAAAAGGCTTGAACAAACAAAAACTCAGAGAGAGAGTGAGAGAGAGACTGTGGTTGTGTCGGGCTCTTAAGCGTGGCCTCCATAAAACAATCCTTACGCTGAAAAGCCAATGGACCACAGCCTAGGTGTCTAGGAGAGGCTCTAGGGACCAGAAGTTGAAGAAAATTACACTTTCTTCCAGTTCCCCTCAATGTGTCCCCAAATTTGCCCCAACTTGACACCATATGGACTCCCTTTGATGGACTGGCACTCACACGCACTAATGTGTAATTGAGAGCTTGTTGACTCCCAGTTTTTCCATCCTTTTAACTAAATCAGTCTAAACACTGACTTAATTCCATCAGGCAATCTCTTCTCCTCCCCCACCCCCACCGGTGTGGACACCGGTGTTGATTTCAAAGTGTTAATATAGGTTTTTTGTGTCATGGTATCCTTGCTGTGTGTAGACAAATCCTTACACCCCTTGCTTACACATGACTTTTGAGTTTGGCCCAAGGAATTGACATGTAACAGGATCCAAGACGGTAGAAGTCACACACCAATGGGCCAGAAGACTAGTAAAAAATGCATCTAGGGCCTTGTGTATATGGGAAAGTTTTGCCAGTTATACTGATATAGTTCTATGGACTTGTGCAGTCTGCTCTGAAGCACATGTTGCCATAGCTTCATTGCTCTGGGGCCCGAGCTAGCTAGATTAAAGCTAGCTTGAGTATATCTACTGGAGCTGCAATCACACCCCATGCCTGCAGTATAGACAAAGCTCTCAATTCCCATACACATCAGTAGCCCCGGGTTAAAATAGATCTAAGACTACTAGGGAGTCTAACCCCGTCTAACATGCCACCTCTGAGTTTGGACCATTGACTCAGAATGATGGCAGCCTTCAGGCAGATATTGACTTCCATCAATATGTGTCCTTCCCAGCATGAAAAAAGTTCCTCATCTCCTTCCCACGTGGCTTCTCCTGCAGTATGCAAGAAAATCAGGAGGTCAGTGTTTTTTGACATGACATCTTGATATTTTTGGTTTATGCAGATAGATAGATGGATCGCTTTTGACATGCCTCACCGAGAAATTCATCATGAAAGGGGGTTTTTAAAAAACCAAATCATGCAATTCATTTATTGTCAAAAGGACCATGATATTGAAAAATTAGCCTTGATGTTGAGAAATGATTGAAATGCATCGAGATAATTTAACTATAGCTACCTTGTTCAAACAGTCCTTTTATGCCCAATGCAATGTGACTTTTTTTTTTGCAAAGAGACACTGTCACACATGGCGACATTTTCAAAGGCTATTTCGGGATGAATGTGGCTTTTGTGGGTTATCTTTAAAATGAAATGAACCTGGAGTCCTCTCCGCTGTGTTTCATCTGAAGTTTGTGGGCGAGGGTTGTAGAACAAAGCTTAAAGGGACCAAACAGAGAAGTCCTCACATTACACTGCAGTAGAGGAGATACTGACGGGTTCTTGCACGCCTTGCTCAGTTGTGGCCCAGCACTTTGTAGGGGTGGGAAAAGGCGTGATTCATTTCCCACTCACCCACATATAACTCCTGTGTAAGTGTCACAGAGTAGCTGGGATGGATCCTTGGTGTAAACCCATACAGTTCCAGCAAAGTCAGTGGAGTTACTTTGATTTGCACCAGCTGAGGGTCTGGCCCAAACTGGCTTCCACTGGGGCAAAAGAGATGTGAGAGGAGACTCACAGCTGGTTAGCCCAGGGACCTGGGAGTTGGGAATCATGAATTCTCCGCTCTGCCAACATACTTGCCGTGCTCCTTGGCAATCATGCCACCTTGCCATACCTCTGTTTCCCCATGCCGCACAGGGCAGAAGGATAAGTTACTATTGGTAAAGACCTTTGGAAATGCCAAACATTATAAATTTAAATGCGGAGTATGCTAATTAAGGCGTAGATTTTCAAAGCACCCTCATCAAATTAGGCACTGAACTTCCTAGAATTCCAGTAGGATTTGGTTTCAGAGTAGCAGCCGTGTTAGTCTGTATCCACAAAAAGAAAAGGAGGACTTGTGGCACCTTAGAGACTAACAAATTTATTTGAGCATAAGCTTTCGTGAGCTACAGCTCACTTCATCGAATGCATTCAGTGGAAAATACAGTGGGGAGAGAACATACACAGAGAACATGAAACAATGGGTGTTACCATACACACTGTAACCAGAGTGGTCAGGTAAGGTGAGCTATTACTAGCAGGAGAGCTGGGGGGGAAAAACCCTTTTGTAGTGATAATCAAGGTGGGCCATTTCCAGCAGTTGACAAGAACATCTGAGGAACAGTGGAGGCGGAGGTGTGGGGGGAGAGGAATAAACAAAGTTTTACTTTGTGTAATGATCCATCCACTCCCAGTCTTTATTCAAGCCTAAGCTCATTGTATCCAGTTTGCAAATTAATTCCAATTCAGCAGTCTCTCGTTGGAGTCTGCTTTTGAAGTTTTTTTGTTGAAGAATTGCCACTTTTAGGTCTGTAATCGAGTGACCAAAGAGATTGAAGTGTTCTCTGACTGGTTTTTGAATGTTATAATTCTTGACATCTGATTTGTGTCCATTGATTCTTTTATGTAGAGACTGTCCAGTTTGGCCAATGTACATGGCAGAGGGGCATTGCTGGCACATGATGGCATATATCACATTGGTAGATGCGCAGGTGAACGAGCCTCTGGTAGTGTGGCTGATGTGATTAGACCCTATGATGGTGTCCCCTGAATAGATATATGGACACAGTTGGCAACAGGCTTTGTTGCAAGGATAGGTTCCTCGGTTAGTGATTCTGTTGTGTGGTGTATGGTTGCTGGTGAGTATTTGCTTCAGGTTGGGGGGCTGTCTGTAATCAAGGACTGGCCTGTCTCCCAAGATCTGTGAGAGTGATGGGTCGTCCTTCAGGATAGGTTGTAGATCCTTGATGATGCGTTGGAGAGGTTTTAGTTGGGGGCTGCAGGTGATGGCTAGTGGCGTTCTGTTATTTTCTTTGTTGGGCCTGTCCTGTAGTAGGTAACTTCTGGGTACTCTTCTGGCTCTGTCAATCTGTTTCTTCACTTCATCAGGTGGGTATTGTAGTTGTAAGAACGCTTGATAGAGATCTTGTAGGTGTTTGTCTCTGTCTGAGGGGTTGGAGCAAATGCGGTTGTATCATAGAGCTTGGCTGTAGACAATGGATCGTGTGGAGTGGTCTGGATGAAAGCTGGAGGCATGTAGGTAGGAATAACGGTCAGTAGGTTTCTGGTATAGGGTGGTGTTTATGTGACCATCGCTTATTAGCACCGTAGTGTCCAGGAAGTGGATCTCTTGTGTGGACTGGTCCAGGCTGAGGTTGATGGTGGGATGGTAGGATTTGGGAAGCTTACTCCCTTAGGCTGCTTTGCAAATCCTAGCCTAAATCTTCTGACTTCAGGACCCCAGCCAATCAATTAATTCTCCTGCTGGGCAGTTATCCCCCAAATCCATGCTCACCAGCCTTTTATTTGTTTACTTGTATTTTAGGAAGGGCTAATAAATTCCACTCACCCTCTCTACCCTGCACTTCAACCCTGTAAGCTCCCAGGGTTTTGGCATAAGCATAGCTGGGAGAAAAGTGTTTTTTCAGTTCATTGGAAATTTTAAAAAGTTGGGAGGAAAGCTTGTTTTAGGTCGGACCCAAAATGAAAATATTGGAAATTTTCAGCCAATTGAAATGTTGGGAAAAAATGATTGTGGGTCGAAGGAAATGGTTTGTTTCTGCAAAATTAAAATGTTTAGTTTCAGTTCTGAGCATTTGAAAACAGTTTTGAACGTTTTTAAAGATAAAGGAAATTTTGAAACAATGTCGGAATGAAATGTTTTGAAAACTTGCAGTTTTTTCCCCCCAAAATGAACAATGTAGCAAAACCAACACAAATTCACCAAAAGTTTTGGTGTCGCTGAATCTGCATGTTTCAAGGGGGGGAAAAAGTTCTGGCTGAAACATTTCTCCCACATCTAGTCAGAAGGGCTGGTAGTGAAGTACACTGACTGTACGTTCATTCTCTTTCTGTTCCTCTTTTCCTTGATTTCTCATTTTCAGGTCTCGCTCCTTTCCCATGAACAGCTCTAGCCCCACTGTGCATGGAAACACCCAGTGCAGGATTGCCCCACCACTCTTCTGAATCCAGTCCTCACCATTATCCCTTCTCTTCCCTGTTGTATGGGGTAAACACCAGCGAAGCCTACGCACTGTTAGCTGCATGTGCTTTCTCCAGGGCAGCCTGGCTGTGACCCAGAGTAGTCAGGGCAAGAGAAGGACAAACTGGAGCAATTTCAGCCTGGCCTAGGAAAAGGAGCAGGTTGCCATCAGTGAAAGGCACCCTCTAGACCAGGACCACTTCTTGCACACACAACTCATAGCACTGCTATGCCAGCTGTTGACATGCCCACCTCTGCTCTATTCAGCCAATCATGACCTGATTTGCATATCGGTGAGACATCATTTGCAAGACGTGTGCGTGTTCAGTGAACTGAACTTGTGTCTAAAGAAAGACCCCTCCCAGCTCCTGGGCTGTTTGAAAACACTTGTCCTGCCAGTGGCTTCCATTGTGTGTGTATATATATATATATATATATGCATGGGAGACAGCAAAAGGCACATGGCACTTCAGGCTACTATTGATCAGCCAATTTTGCCAGGCTGGGGAGGAAGAGCCACAGTAATGGTAAGAAAGGAGAAGAACGGGGAGAAAAGAAAGGATGGGAAAAAATAGCCCCTTCCTCTTCCACCTATCTCCTGTTTTGACACCATAATGGAGCTCAGAGAGATTCTATGACTTTTTTTAATAGAGTCTTAGCAGGCCTAGAAGAGGGATTTGCCTCTCCTGAGAGCCTTGTCTTTGGGATATGTTTCAGAAGGATTCTTAAATCTTCAAAAAACCTCGTCTTGCTGCGAGGAGGAGAGTGCGGCAGCCTTAAGGAGCTCTAAAAAACCTGCTGATAGACAGATGGAATGGTGTAATTATACGCAGGAGGGGGAGAGGGGAGCATTCTCTGAAATTATTACTGTGGGCAGACAATTAGAGGCTTTTCCAGAAGATTACCCTTCTCCCTCCCATCTGCGCTCCATTTAGGAGTTTTTACGCTCACGATGCTATTTCCTTTCTCAGCTGGGCCATTTGCCATTTTGCCCAAATTATTATTGTGTTTGACTTTGCGTTTGTTCAAACTTTACCTGCATTCCCACCCCCATGTGTCCCCCACCCCTTTCTTTCCAACAAACCCTCTAACATGTCTGTCAGGTTTTACATCTGCCTGGTGGGTTTTTTTACAACCCTTGTCCCCACCCCCATCCCAGTCCTTTCTCTGCCTGGGCTGGACATAATCTAATACTAAGCAAGTGGAAGGAGATAAATTTAATTGGTAGCTCTGCTCTCTGCCTGTGGGAGCCGCAGGAAAGATGGAGTCTGAGGCAATGTTCTCAGGGAAGCCAGCTTGGCCAGGCTTTTTCTGGGTTTCATTTTTCTCACCAGAGAGAGTGAGACAAATGAGGCTGCAGACTTTATCTGAATCCAGACAATGTGAGAGCAGAAGCTCTGCCGGTTACCCAGGGCTGGAAAGGCTGGAGGAAGGGCCCTGCCTGTGCCTATGTTTGGAATAACGAGTGATTTTCTCCTGGCAAGAGAGGAGCTGTTATTTACTCTTCTGGAGTGGAGCCCTTGGTGAAGGGTTTGATGGGGATGGAGGGGGCTGTTCTTCAGCTCCAGGATCCACCAGTGCCCCAGCGAGCCAAAGGCATGTGTGTTTGCAAGCACAGTCTGTCCCACACTCACACTCAGTGGAACGGTGTCCTCTCCTCACCATCACTCCCTCGGACAGACTGTCACACCCACACTGGCACACATACAAGTCTCACCAGTTGTAGGGCTGCAGTCACACCTTTGGAAAGACAGCTGCATTGAGCACACTGCTCCCCCAACACGCCCACGGAGTTGCCAGCCTGTCACAAACAGCCACGCTTGCCTTCTCGTGGTCACGTAGATGCACCTTTACACGATGCGTGCTCCCACGCAGGGATGCTCTCTCACTCACGCAGCTCGTCACATCTTCATGCACACCCAGTCGCACACACTGATGTTATGCACGGTCTCTCACAGGCAGAGTTTCATCCGCTTGCACACCCACAAAGCAGCCTCTCACGTACAGCCATGAATGCTCTCACACACAGGCTTAGATGCACATCTACACTGAGCTATATTAGGCACATACACAAATGCTTATATAACCATGTGGGCAGCAGTATTGCCTAGGGGGGAGAGCCTAGCATGGGCCTGAGGTGCCACTATTCTGCTGGGCAACCATGGAAAGTCACTTCCCTGCTCCGTGCCTCAGTTTCCCCATCTGTAGAACGGGCAATGATAGTGACCTCCTTTGTAAACCACGAGGTATTTCTATTAACACCGAGCATGCACACACAAATTAAAGAAATTCCTGGGTTCTCTTAAACCTTCTGCTTTTTTTCCCCAGGCAGCATGGCCTTTTCTGTTCCCCTGTCATATAGTTTCATATTGACACAATGCCCAGTCCCCCAGCCAGGTGACATGAACAGGATAGGCCCACTAGAAAGGAGCAATCCATTCAGAAAACCCTCCCATATAAACAGTTAAACAGCCGAGGGAGGCCACACAGGTTCTGTTTTGAAGACTTTGTTTGCCTGACATGAACCCAGGAAAGATCGCTGTGAAGTTGAGACTTTTTTTCACCTTAGACAAGCCTCCACCACCCGGTATGGATTTCTGTGCCCCTGCTTCCCACCACAGGTGACACCCTCCCCGACTGCTTTGTTCCGTGTTTGTTACAGAACCCTGCCTGGCTACAACACATGGGCTAAAAATAAAGGACTAGGTGGACACTGTCGGCGCCTGTCTGGGGAAACGTACCCTCCCTGGACTGATCCTTGCTTTGGCCTGGGGATTGCTAGGACTGTCTGGTCTTCTGAGGGCACGTCAGAAATGTATGTAGGTGACAGCCTATCTGGAAATGGTGGGCGGAGCTTACCAGAAGGAAAGGCCTGCCTCTTCAGGTGAGGGCAGGGTCACAGAAACCAGACTGCAGCTGAGAAGAGGGGAGAAAAAAATGAACAGTCAGGAGTGGGGGGTGATCAGGTCCAAACACAAGGAGAGAGAAGGGGACACCAAGCAGAGAGCCTCGGGTAATCCCCAGTACTGGACTGACATCCGGAAGTCTTCTGTGTAGCCAAAGAAGCATGGTCAGTGGTGGTGCAAGGCTCTTTCACAGGCTTTCGGCTTGCCCTACAAACGCCATCTTTGGGTGGAGAGCAGAAGTCATCTCCCATGCCCCTGCTGATCATTAGTCTCTCATGTACATCTGATGAGGGATGACTCTGACTTTTACCAGTTGTGATGGCAGTTTCTGTGGCATGGACGACACTCCACTAGGAACTGGTAAGAGATCCCACCTGGTGCATTTCACATATGCTGCTGACCAGCCATGAGTGGAGGGGCATTTAGGAGGAGGAAGGGCAGCCCTGTGGTAAAGGCACTGCCTTGTGATTCAGAAGAATTAACAGGGAAGTTAATTCTATAGCCTATGCTATGCAGGAGGTCAGACCAGATGATCACCATGGTCCCATCTGGCCTTGGAATCTATAAGGATTTTTGTCTTAGCCACAGAAAATTCTTCTATTACTTTGAGCAAATCACTTGATTTCTTTGAGTCTCAGTTTCTCCATCCGTAAAACAGAGGTAGTAATACATTCCTACCGCGCAGCAGTGTTACAATGATTGATACATTCATATATGTCACATATTATATGCACTTAGATAAGTATGGGTTGCTGAATTGGAACCAGTGACCAATGAAAGACTCCTTAGTCATCTCTTAAAATGATCAGTGGTCTCTTCTGATTTGATAATCTCTGAATCTGTTAATCTAAGACATCCTTTGCCCCTTTCTCTTGTATCTGTCTCTGGCTTTCAGGAAAACTCTCACACTCATTCATACCCTACATAAAAAGGTCTTTTGATATATGAACCCATTCTTCTTCTTCTTCTTCTTCTTCTTCTCCTTCACAACCCTGTCAAGTTCCTATGCTTCACAGCCACCCAAGCCTAAGAGGCAATCCAAACTCCAAGGGCTCGTTTCTGTCTATAAAAATATATACATGGGGGGATGTATAAATAAAATACAAATTCAATAAATTGCATGGTTTAAGTTGACATCAAAATATGCTGGCAGCAAAGTTCTGGAATGCAGGAGCAATAAATAATCTAGGAAGTGGGTGGGGGGAAATTTATGAAGATCTTTTGATGAAGTCGCCTTTAGGTACAGTCTGTTTACAGGGTAAGGGTGACCTTTTACCTTTCACCACAGGCTTTGCCGAGCATGTATATTTTTATCAGCTCCGATGATCTGTTTATCAGCAGATTCCTCGTCTGAAAGTCAGAGCCAGCAACTCTCCTGAATATTTCATGGGGAAAAAAAGCCCCAAATAGGATGTTTAAATTGCGTCTCTACTCTGAAAAGTGGCACTATAAAAATGACATCCTAGGGCTTCCTATGAGCCTCTCAGCATCTCCACAGCTAATAGCATCAGTTTAAGAAATACGGTTGTTTTCTTTCTAACCACTTGCTCTGCCGACTCAGCATGGGATCTGCCAGTCAAGATGGGTCCTCCCTGGCTTGTGTGCCATCATCACTTATAAAGATACTGCAGGCCAGAATCTTCCCTAGATGGCACCTGAGCATCCCTATTGCCCTCAGCTCCTGCCCTTGTGACACTATTAGGTGACCCCACTGAAGACAGTGTGATTGCAGGCATGTTGCTTAGGGCAGGTTTTGCCCTGGCAATGAAATTTACTCACACATTAGCTAACCTTTTAAGATTTGAGCTGGGATTAAGGGCTCCAACCCACATCCTGTATCAGGAGCAGGGAGCTTTCCTCTCTCATCTGCACTAGGGCTTTTGCTGGTATAGAAATGACACCAGTAAAAGCACACCCCTAACCAACATTGCTGTGTCAGCAAACATGGCTAGTGCAGCCCTGACTTCAGTCTCATCAGCTCAGAACTTTGCTCTTGTAACTCAACGCTTTGACACATGACTGCATAACCCTGGGACTCAGCCAACTGTGGGTGCCTCTGCTGGGGGTCTGTATGCCAATCCTTTCTTTCCCCACTCTCTGCGACAGAGGCTGGCCTGGGAGCTACCCAACATGCATGGGATGCTGGGCCTTTCAACAGAGATGGGCAGCTGCTTGTGTTGCTTTTGCACAAGGCCAGCCTGGGCAGCCCCTCATGGAGTCCTGGAACCCAAATACCCTGGGAGCACCTCTGATGTACAGGACATTCCCCTTGCATTCCAAGTCACCCTGCCAATGCAAAACTGTTCTGGCTCTATCCACCGCAGCTGGGAGATACCCCGAATGTGGCATGGTGACTGGGTCATGGCCTTCCCCTTCCTTACAGGTGGACAGAAGCCAGAAAAATGCAGAGAAGGATTTAGAAAGCCCATCTCCTGCCTCCCCGTCTCTTCTGTCTCTCTAACTAGCTTTCTGAGGTACTACTTGCCATTTTCAGTTAACAGCAGATGTCTTTCTGTATTTATTCATTTTACCTGTCATGGGGGGGGATGTATTCCAAACGCAGTGGTGTGAAATCTGACTACCAGATTATGCCTTTGGTGCTTAACTGTCAGTCCCAGGATATCCTGTGCACAGGCCTGGGTGATTGCAAAAATGACAGGCAGATAGGTAGATAGTTGCACTGATTCATAGCTCAGCTAGCTAGAAGCAATGGACGCTTCCAACAGAGTCACTGCCTCGCAAGCCATCTCTTCCAGTCTTGATGCTGAGTCTTGATGGAATGATTAGACGTATTTACATCACTTTGAGGCCATGACAAACATACACTGATAGATCTGACTGTGGGGATGACATTTCTGGAATCGCAGCGCTAGCATGGGCTCCGCTGACTTTCAGAGCCTGCAAAGAAATACATGTCTCCTTTTCCTGAAAGAGAGGGAGCTTAAATAGAAGGAGAGCTGAGACCTGAATGTTATTTCAGGACAGACTCATTTTGGTATGATTTGGTCTGGCAACATTCAGTTTTCTTTCAAATCCAAGATGTATAGAGGGAACGTAGGCGGTATTATTTATTTATTTATACATTATGTTATAAATGGATGTCTGGAGTCCACTGCCATTTTCCAAGAAAGAAAGAATGTCTTGCACATACGTCTCTCGCTCTCTCTCACCCCCCCCCCCCCGACCCTCCCCCGGTACTCCTTGACTCAGAAGCTGACAAATGGAAACAAATAACTTTGCTAGCCCTTACTCTTTCGTTCTTTGTTTCATGCTTTTGCTTTGTTTCGTTCTTTCTTTCGTTTCTTTCATTCTTTCTTTCTTGGGGCCAGGGGCATTTTAGGTAGTACTGTATTCAATTTCTTCAACAGAAATTTCCTTCTGCTGTCACCTATGGCATTTCAGAGACATTTGCTCCAGATGGAAAAGCCAACTGCAGCTCCAATAAATGATCCTGTTGTTTATGCCCCCATTGTGGGAGACGGTCTTCTTCTCCCCCCTCCCCGCTCGCCCCGTCCCACCTCTTTTCTGGTTTTTGTTTGTTTATTTCAGGGGCAGAGAACACTATATCGGTGCAATTTAATTAGGGTCAAATGCAAGAGAAGTACTACTGGCTACTGCATGACAGTTTATAACCAGTCAAGGGCATGCTCCCAGCACCAAAATCGCTCCTGCTAGGAAAGTCAGAATTTTTTTTCTTGTTTATGTTTTGTTTCTTGTTATTTTCCTTTGCTCGGCAGTAAATGTGGTATTGACATTTAGCACCCCAAGGGGTAAGAAAATCCCCACAACATTTCTCGTGCCAGTTGGTTCAATCCATGAGGCTGTATTTCTTTATTTATATTTTCTCTTTCCCCCACCAATCTTTTCCTTACATTACCACAGAGGCTTGTCTGCCAGTCAGATACATATTAGCAATCAATACCCTTTATGTTATGATGCATGCATGATCATGTTAGAAATGGGAAAAGGGAGGATTTATTGAAAGCGGCCACGTGAAAAGGAAAGGGGGACAAACAGTGCGTGATTGCAACATGAGTGTGGGAGAAGTTTGACAAGACAGCCTCAGGGCACAGGAATGGGGGGCAGAGAAAGATATAAAATTATCCCTTCTTGCGCAACTAATTTACAACACTGACAATATGATGCCTTTAGGGCACATCCATCTTAAAGTTTTTTAAAAAATCATTACGAGCCTTTCAGCATTGACCAGCCCGGGGAGACAAGAGTTATTCTTAAGAAAGTAATGCATCTTCTTTACCTTGGCATCACCATAAATACAATTATTTATCTCTCCAATTTAAATGCACTGTACCTTTAGTACACAGTAAATCCTTCGCTTCCTTTCCTGTATTTATTTATTTACTGTTGTGTGCATGGCCGAAAATGAATAGCTTGGTCTGTATGAAAGTGACAAAATCCAGCCCCTTCCCCTTCCCCTCTCCCCATGCACAGAACTCAGAAGCAGTAGGATTGATAGATGATAAGGCCCAAAAGCACTGTTGTGATCAGCTTGGATAGGATGGGTTTGTTAATTTCAACTAAAGTCATGTTGGGACAAGAGGGCTGAACTGCAAAAGGTAGCTGGTTCTTTACCAAGATTAGGAGTCAGGGAGCTCGACTATAGAATTTCAGGTTCGGATGCAAATGTTTCCCAAAGTATTTGGGATTCTTTGATTTGGGACCGACTTCTCATTGCACCAAATTGGGCTCTAGTTACAAAGACACTGCTTAAAGATAAACAAACTGTTTCTTGTAGGAAAACATCTGGGAACCTGACTCTAATAAACAGGTAGGTAGGTAGATAGGTCTGTCCAATCCATAGGTTATATGTGAAGCAAAGAAAACGCATGTTTCATAAAGGACCACAGTGCTCTATCTGAGGGGGCGTACCTAGCCTTTGTGGCTACCTGCTGGAGGCCCTACTGTCTACACCCCGCCCCAGGAAAAGAGCAGTGAAGGTGGTTTCTCCAGGCCTGGGCATCCCAAAAGCAGCCAATCAGAGCCCAGTAGGTTCAGATAAAAAGAGCTGCAGGGCCTTAGCAGCTCAGTTCCTGGCTGTGACCAGAGGGGTGTGGTGCAGTCCAGTCCAGTCCAGTCCAATCCAATCCAATCCAATCCAATGCAATGCAATGCAATGCAATGCAATGCGGTGTTTTTCTCTGGCTACAGGAACTGGAGGGATAACGAGAGTTTGTTCCTGTCTGCATTTGCTTAAACTAGGAGAGAGGGGATCTGAGAACTTTAATCCTGAGCTAAGGGGTGAAGACAAAAGGGTCAGGTGGGAAGAGGCCCAGGGAAGCAGCAGCAGGAAAGAACCATAGTGAGCAGTATATGGCTGCTGTGAATGGGCTTCCTGCATTGGAACCGGAGTAGGAGGCAGGCCCAGGTTCTGCCACAAGCCACTGAGAAGGGGACAAGGCTCGTTTGGAGGCCTGAGCAAAGAGCTACATTTAAAGAGGCCAGAGCTGGGGCAGAAAACCCTGGTGAGGGCAGACAGACAGTTTTGTTGGACTCTGCCACCCCCAAAGTGGTTCATTGTGACTGTGTGACCCGGCTGCATGGCAGAGCCACTGAAGACCCACCAAGTGAGGTTGGCAACCTACAGGGGGCCCCAAGGGTGAGAATGGGACTGCGGTACTGCATCCAACTGCTAGGAGGTGCTCAAGAGGTGAGTGCCCCCCATTACACTCTCCAGTAAAGGCTTTTTCAAAGGCTGGGATTTGGGCATCGGCAGGGTGTCTGCTCCTGTATGCCTTTCTTTTGCTGTTAGCAAATTTCTGTTGCTGAGCAACCGCTTGAGAGACAGAGTGGGGTAGTGTACTGGGTGTCGGGAAGCTGGGTTCTCATCCTGGCTCAGCTACTGATCTGTGTGTGACCTTGAGCAAATCTGTTTCTCATCCCATGATTTGCCTTGACCTGTCTGTCTAGTTTGTAAGCTCTTTGGGGCAGGGGCCGTCTCTTACCATGTATACATGCAGCACCCAGTGCAATGGGATCTTGATCTCAGTTGGGGGTCTCTAGGTGGTGTTCTAAAATAAACAGTATTTGCTGGACTTGCTCTGCTCCCAGCCTAGGTGGTTAGGGATAGATAGCGAAGAACGAGAGCAAAAACTTTGCTTGCTGAATGGAGTATTTCAAGGGCTAGCAGCACACGTCGAAGTGAAGTTTCCTGTAGCGCACACAGACCCCCAGCACACCTTGGTTTAGCTCTCCAAATGTTTGTCTGAAAAATATTATCTAAGCAGCTTTGAAGGGGGAAGGTTTTATCCTCTGTTCTCCATCAGGGTTTCCTCTCTGGTTTGACATGATTCCAAACTAAAGTACTTTCTTTCGAGTGGGACTGGCCACTTGCCCGGTGGGTCTCCTGTGAACATCCCTTGATTTGACCATGTAATTACAATGCATCTGGAAATCTGTTTAACACAACCATAGACACGCAAAGACACCAGTGATTTCCTGTCTGGGCTTAAGAGGATGAACATTTGACGCAAATCATTAGGGGACAATTTTCAGTTTGGATGAAGTAATAACCAGATCTTTGCCTGGAACTTGAATTGGGCCTAGACCATTTTTTAACCCATAGCACTTTCACGTATTGCAAGTACATTAATTAATCTTCATAGCATTAATCTTCATTACCCCTTCACATAACACATGAACGAGGAGTCACCAAATGAAATGAATAGGCAGCAGGTTTAAAACAAAGGGAAGTACTTCTTCACCCAACGCACAGTCAACCTGCTGAACTCACTGTCAGGGGATGTTTCCCCTCTGTATAACCATGCACAAGTGACATCACGTCTCTCTCTCTGCCTGTCTCAAGTGTGGTGTTTCCATAATGGGGCGAGTTTAGAGAATGTTTGTTAGGTGTATCTGGCTCTCATGCTTCATCTCTAAACTCCCCTGTTTGCTGCTCCTGTTCAACAGCTCCTCTGGTCGCTTACGAGCAGGCTTTTTAACCCCCTGTTCTACCTGAGTTAGACCTGGCCCCTTGTCAAGGGATGCTAACGGAGTTAGGAATCAAAGGATGACAGGCTGGAGCCTCATTAGGAAGCTCTCAGTGTTGCCTAGCAGGCCGCTAGGATCAACACATGACTCCCAAACAAACCACACTATAAAATTCAGGCCAGAATAATACATTCAATGGCCAGTAAAAGGTTGGCATATTCCAACAATTACTGCACATTGGCATCAGAGATGATCACTGTTTTCCCCATCCCTATACTGGGGATTATTCTTCTGTCCATTTAAGACCTAAGGCATTTCAATGGAGCCTGTCATCTTGGTATCTGGTAAACTGTGCAGTAATAGCTGGTGAATCTGCGCTTTCTAATGCCGCTATTTCACAAGGGTGTTGCAGGGCCTAATTAACGGTTTCAAAGTGCTTTGCAATCCTGGGATGAAAGATGTTACAGGCCAGCAATGGCTTTTTGACAGCATTCTTGTCTCTCACCCTTTGCCAGACTGATCAGACGTAGTATTGCATTGTCAAAGATCCTTCACCCCAAACAACACATCTCTTTCCTTTCTCTCCCACTTTCCAAGAGGAGAGGCCTAGTTCAGCCACTCACTCCCTCCTGTGGTGTCCCAGCCTCCACTCCCTGACATCTGTGAGCCCCGTCTCTCTGAAATGTGGAATGACAGGATTGGTGACTTCCCCATGCTCCAGGTGATCCGTGACATTTTATCATTTGTGTATTAATTGCTGCTCGAGATGGCAGCTGATGGCGCGTGCTGCCCGATCGGGGAAGCCCTCATGTTGATGTGGCGGCAATGGATGGGTCTGGTCTGCCGTCAGCACTTTTCTCTTCCTTGATGTCTGCAATCAAAAGGATTGTTGGATCACTTGGGCTGACAGAGGACAGGAATAGAACACAGGGACCAAAAAAAGGCCTCACAAGCATTGCATCCAATCTGCCTTTCTCTCTCCTTGGCGCTTCTTGGTTTTCAGATGTTATCAGCTTTCCCACTTTGAGTTCTCTCCTGGATTTAAAAAAATCCTGCCAGTCAATTTATTTCCCTGCCTAGGCACAATCATAAAGATTTTAATGGTGACCATTGTCTAGGAGGGGGTTGCAATCTCCCCCTCTTTAGTGTAGGGCTGTGAATTAGTGTGACTATTATTAGCATCCTTCCTGTTGCAAGAGGGTAGCTGGTCTAGTCACTAGGTTGGGACTTGGCGAAAAAAAATTCTGTGAAACCGAATTCCTGCTGTGTGAGCAGAGCAGGGTCTAGAAGCCACCAGTGCGTGACATGCTGTGCAGGCACATAACAGGGGAGCATGGTCTAGGGGTTAGAGTGCCAGCCTGCTACTCAGGCAACATTTTCAGTTCTCTGATCTGCCACAGTCTCCTTGCGTGACCTTGGACAAGTCTCTCTGTGCCTCAGTTCCCCATCGGTGAAACAGGAATAATGGCACTGCTGTACCTGACAGGCTGTGAGTGAGGGCAAGTCCTTTAAAGAGTGAGAGGTGGTCAGATGAGATGGTAATGGGAGCCAGAAAAGTACCACAGTGCCAAGGGGACTTGGGCCCCATTGGAAGTCAATGGGAGTTGGGTGCCTAATTCCCTTAATCCACTTGGAAAATCTCACCCACAAATGTTCTGTGTTCGCTGGAGGGTCTTTTCTTAAAAACTGCATTATTATTACCGTGATCGTCACCATAACAATCACTTAGGGGCTCCGATTCAGCAAGTTATGTAAGCAGACTCCTAATTTTAAGCATTGGTGCAATCCCACTGGACTGCTTATGTGCTTAATAGACTAGGTGCGTCGGGGCCTTATCACAGAACTGTGGCTGCTGCCTTGTTCCCAGGAAGAGCCAACTGGAGTTCTGCCTTCAGCCTCAGCGGGCAGCAGGCTCAGAGTGACCACATCGCTGGATGCTGTATTGTTTGCGATATGTGCGTAGGCCTCTTTGTTAGGCAGTTTTGCTTCTCCCTCCCTCTCTGTGACTTTTAAGTGCCTCAGCAGGGGCTGGGTGAAATTTTTCAGGCGAAACTCTTCTCTTCCAAAAATCACCAATTCTGGTTTACTGAAACGTAGTGAATTTGTATCGATTTCAGCAAATTCTTTTGGTCAAAATGAAAAAAAAAAAAATTAAAAACATTCAAAAGTAAAAAAATTAAAATGTTTTGATGGGGGGGCAGATTCCAGTGCTGCCAATTAATATATTTTTTAGGGGGCCAAATTCTGGTGCACGGTCCTCTCCCTCCCCACTCATTCCCCTTGCAGGGACCCCGGGTCTCCCTCGGCCAGGGTGTCCCCCCTCCCTCTTATCCACACAATGCATTAACTGATGCCTCCAGGAGTCAAATTCTTGCCGGACTACCCTGCACTGCACCATACAGAAACCAACTCCCCTTGTGCCAGGTCATGACACCATTTGGTCTGGATGGAGGGGTGGCTCGGTCAAAATTCAGTGGCGTGGTGACTTCGCAGCTGGAGCAATGCTGTGGACTGCTCTGGCAGCAGCCATGCTGATTTACGATGGGACCTCTGCTTAAAAGTGGTCAGGCCATAGCCCCCCGCACCGGCTCTGTGGCCTATAGAACTTTGAGCAAGTACAAAAACCTAACAGGGGGAGGGGGGAGTTCGCTCCTCAAACCCTCCCCCCCCCCCGCCCCCAGCAGCACAACTAAATTAACATAGGATTTAGGTGCCAATCACAAAATTGAGGACGCAATGGTGTCTGCCTTTTATGCGAAGTGGAACAGTTTCGGTCTCCCACATCATACGTAAGTGCTCTAACCACTGGACTGCAGAGCATAGAAGGTGCACCTTCCCCCTCCTACCCCATGGTTTTGTGAATCTAGCCCTTCATTTCCTTCATCTTTATTTAAAAAAACAAACAAACTGAAACAAACCAAATCTTTTCCATTTTGTCTAAAATCCAAAAAAATTCTTTTTATTCCAACCAGAACCATTTCTCCTCCAGAACTGCCAGCAAACCAAAATATCAGTTATTCGCCCAGCTCTAGCCACAACTCCTAGGTCTCGAACTGTGTCTGCTTTATTGATCTCTCCTGGGCAAAACCTTTCTAGAGTCATTAAGATTGTGTGTGTATTTATGCATAAGGAATGGAATAAATGGCAAACTCTTTGCTGTGTGTAAACAGGCTGAAGTGCCGCCAGAGTTTAGATCCTTCCCTGTTTGGCCCCAGTAGTCTGAGGAGGCCTAGCTGATTATATCATTCCTTGTAGATTAAGGCCTAGCTGATAATATCATTCCTTGTAGATGTAAAACCCAGCCCCACCGGTCTGGAGCACAGCGCCTCCCCCAGCTGAGCCCAGACTTTGACTGTACTGCCATTCAAGACATTTCCATGTAGAATTCAGAAGTGCTGTGCTCTGAGCTCTGACAGCAGCTGAGATGAAAGATGCATGAAGTGACTATAGAGGGGCCCTGAACTGAAATGTCCCTTCAGAACTCCCCCAAACTTTGGGGGAACCCAGAGTCACACTCTATAGCTGCTCCCTGATGCTTAATGGACTGAATTAGAACTGGTTGAAAAAACAAAAATTTTCTCTCAAAATTTCTAATGAAAAATCTTGGTTCAGATTTTTTAGTAAAAGTTTGGAAGTTTTGAACTGCTTCAGACTGAACATTTAGCATTGAAATAGACGCTTTCTTTCAAAATTAAGCATTTTTTGTTTCATTTTGGCTCAATTTCCTAATATAGAATATCAGGGTTGGAAGGGACCTCAGGAGGTCATCTAGTCCAACCCCCTCCTCAAAGCAGGACCAATCCCCAATTTTTGCCCCAGATCCCAAATGGCTCCCTCAAGGATTGAACTCACAACCCTGGGTTTAGCAGGCCAATGCACAAACCACTGAGCTAATTTAAAATGTTCCTCTTCAGTTTTTCAGTTTCAAAAAGCGTCAACAACATTGTAAGTAGAAATGAAACAAAATTTTGTTTCAAATCGACATTTTGACCTCAAAAGTTTTGTTTGGGTGGTTTTTTTAAACTGGAAAACAGCAGCAAAATATCATTTTGAACTGCGATCAAACAAAAATTGTTCATTGCATGTGGGAGTCCCATGATTCATGTGGAGGCTGAAGTTGGGGGGAGGTTGTGGTGCATGATGGAAGATGTAGTCCTGCTAGGAACCTGGACCATTTTAAAACAAAATTTAGAGGTAACTAATTTTTTTTCAAATTTCAAAATCTCAGCTTCCCCCTCCCCATCTCCTATTCGACATTGGTGAGGCCTCATCTGGAGTACTGTGTCCAGTTTTGGGCCCCACACTTCAAGAAGGATGTGGATAAATTGGAGAGAGTCCAGCGAAGGGCAACAAAAATGATTAGGGGACTGGAACACATGACTTATGAGGAGAGGCTGAAGGAGCTGGGATTGTTTAGCCTGCAGAAGAGAAGAATGAGGGGGGATTTGATAGCTGCTTTCAACTACCTGAAAGGGGGTTCCAAAGAGGATGGCTCTAGACTGTTCTCAATGGTAGCAGATGACAGAACGAGGAGTAATGGCCTCAAGTTGCAGTGGGGGAGGTTTAGATTGGATATTAGGAAAAACTTTTTCACTAAGAGGGTGGTGAAACACTGGAATGCGTTACCTAGGGAGGTGGTAGAATCTCCTTCCTTAGAGGTTTTTAAGGTCAGGCTTGACAAAGCCCTGGCTGGGATGATTTAACTGGGAATTGGTCCTGCTTCGAGCAGGGGGTTGGACTAGATGACCTTCTGGGGTCCCTTCCAACCCTGATATTCTATGATTCTATGATTCTACCCCCAAAAAAGGCATGGAAATTTTCCATAACATTTTCACTTTTTTTAAAAAATGACCAGCTCTGCTTGTCTGACTTTGAACGTTGTTTTGAATGGATGTGTGATGATATTCTGTAGTGGCTGACTCACAGAACATGTATGAAACATAGCTACCATTATTGGTAAGGGAATCCTCTCTTACTACTTGTGGCAGAGGCCTGGGGTTTGGGAGCTAAAGAATTAGGTTCCCAGCCCTTGTTCCATATAGGTGTGAGTGACTTATCTGTTGTATCTGTAGCACATGACTATCACACACTGAGTATCTAATTCCCCTCTCTTATTTTCCCCTATATCATATCATCATTGCCCCCCTCCTCCCCCAACCAGACCTCCATCCCCTTTCTTGGCTGCTCACAGAATTTTGTCAGATTTCTCCCTGTTACAGGAGATTTCTTACAGATCCTGGCAGATGGCTCACCAACATCAGCATCTGGGAGACAGAAAACTCCTTTAGTCACTTTTTTCCAAGTGAAAACATTTTGATATGAACTTTCATACATAATATGGGTTAGTTACCAAAATCCACACATTTTTCTTATTCATTTTCATTTACTACTCTTCTAAATTATTTTGCAGCCTTGCAAATCTCCTTATGATAGACAAAGCCAGAGAGAGAGAGAGAAACTACCAAGTGTTCATTTTTCATATAATATATTCCAATCCTGTTAGGTGGTACTGGTGGAGGTAATATTTCTGGCATTCATTTAATAAAAGTGACATTGATGAATGTTTAATTATACAAATTACATTCTTATTAAATCCCCTGGAATCAGTGCCTTAAAAAGTCTTAGCTATGGGCTGCTCTTGCTAAATACATATTTTTTGGAGAAAATCTTTAATGCTAGCTACTGCAAAACCTTCTTCCAGGAAACTTTGAAAAACATTAAAAATCCCGTAGTTTAAGTCAATTACTGAGATACATTAATCTTAATGGGATGTTTAAACCCCTATCCTTGCGTATGCTTACATTTTTCTCCTCTCTCTCTCTCTCTCTCTCTCTCAAATTGTCAAACTGGCTTCAGCTCCAGATGGGCAGGAGAGACAACTTCTCCTGGAATTCATTATGCAGAAGGGTAAAGAATAGATGGGAAGTGTGGCAGGTTGAAAATTTTCCATCAGAATTGTTTTTCAATGGAAAAATTGGGGGGTTGACTAAAGCCATTTTTTTTCATAGAACAAGGTCTGCTTTCTATTGGAATTTCTTTGTGGGGGGCGGGGGAGGGGGCCAAAAAATTGAATGCCTGAAAAAATCAAAATGTTTCAATTCTGAAATGCGGCCATGGTGCCTCATGGGAATCATAGTTTGAGTGCCTCATGGTCCCATTCTCCTGTACCGGCCGGACTCCCGAGCTGGACTACATCTCCCATCATGTCCATGCCCAAGCAGCCACTATGGTGCTTGGCCTTCCATCCCCAAGAAGGGAGGCCATTATGCATCATGGAAGATGTAGTCTGACTACGTAACCTGGCCTCTAGACACCTGAACTGCAATTCCCAGGAGGTACGTTGACAGCCTTTGAAAATCAAAATACTTCACTTTTTGCTTTTTAATGAAAACTGAATTTTCTGTAGGGGAAAAAAAATTTCCAGCTAGCACTAATGGGGAAAGGAGAATGATGTGATCATATAAGCATATTGTAATTTATTATTATCTTCATATTATAAGCTTAATATTTAGCACTCAGCCGGTGCCTTTCATTCATGGATCCCAAAGCCCATTGTAAATATGGTGAGTACCAGTATTCCCAGTTTACAGCAGAGGGAGCACAGTCAGAGAAATGGTGGATGACTGGTTCTGTGATAAGATCAAGAGATCTTAGTTCAGTTCCAGTGTTTACTTGGGAGGGTCTAAACCATACAGCATACCTGTTTGCTTCACATTTCCTGTGTGCCTTCAGCCAGGTCACTGCCTCAGCTCTCCATCTGTAAAGTAGGGAAAATAGCCCTTCCATTCTCCCACTATTTGTCTTTTTAATTGCAAGCTCTTTGGGGCAGGGACAGCCATCTTACTGTGCGTTTGTACAGCACCAAGTGTAATGGACTCTGATCTTGGTGCTGTGCTTCCCCAAGGTCACACAGCCAGTCAGGACTGGATCCTAGGGCAGCTGGCTCATGTGCAATTGCTGTGTCCACTGGACCACAACACCTCCCCTGGTGCAGGCCTAATAATGTGTTGTGCTTTGCTGTGCATGTCAGTGACAAAGCCGGGCACCCGTCAGGGTCTGTAGGCTCTCGCCCAAACTAGCCTGGCTTTCCCCGTGTCTGGGGCGGGAGCTGTCTTTGCAGTACCAAGTACAGAATGAGTCTGATATGGCTCAGTTACTGAGTCACTGCTGCAGCCTGTTCCCGCAAGTGGAAGGCACAAACTCTCTCTTTAGAGGTGCATCTGTGGCTCTAAAACTTGATTTTTGCAGCAAAACCCTTCTGCTTTTTCAAGTTTACATCAGCTGCCAAACTACTCACAGTACTGTAACCTCCTTCCCTTACCTATATTTTCTTCCATTAAAAGTGGAAAATCTCTCAGTCCTTATATCATACAGCAAAGTCCCATCAATTACAGCAATTTACTACCACCTTGATAGATCACTATCTGTGGTACCCATATGGTCCTGGTTACCATAGTATCTGAGCACCTCCATCTCTAATGTGTTTGGCCTCACAACACCCCTGTGAGTCCAGGTATCCCCATTGTACAGAGAGGGAACTAGCACACAGAAGCTCAAGGTCACAGAGGGAAGTCTTGGGCAGGCAGAAAATTGAATGTTGGTCTTCAGGTAGCACTGTAACCCCTGGATCATCCATCCTCTCTGTAGCAGGTAGCACAATGGAAAATGATGACAATACTCAGCTATTACCTGGCACCTTTCATCCATAAATCATAAAGCACTTTACCAAGAAGAATAAATATTGTGACCCCCATTTCACAGATGGGGAAACTGAGCCACAGAGAGGAGAATGCACAGCAGTTTAGAGTCAGAGCACTGAATAGAACTAGGCCTCTGGTATCTGATTCCAGTGCCCTGTCTATCTGTTTTACTAACACCTCTATTTCTTCAGGGCCCTCCTGTGACTTGCAGTGCTAAGTGGGATCCAAGAACACTGTTGGGCCATTGATTATCTACATCATTTGCAGCTTCTCTTCTATCTTGAACCAGGCCATGTAGCCTCTGCCTCCTTCCCCCATATTAAGTCCTGTTCCCTTTCATGCCAAGGCCTGCTTACACAAGTACATTCCCTAGTTTTAATTGTACAGCATGAAATGAGCTAGAAGATATTAAGCGGGCCCTGGACGCTCAGGGAATAAATGTAATAAATAGACTATTAAGTTAAGCAAGTTTTCAGCATCAGCAGTGAAAGCGCCCATCCATCTTGTGTGGCTTTCTGCATGCTTCATTACCACATGTAACCACACTGGAAAAAATATGCTTTATCCTTTATAATTAGATGATAAGTTCTCTAAGATATACGTTAGCACTGCCAGGCGCCTGACACTCCTCAGCGGCTCAGCAGCTCCACTCTCCAGTAGCTTCTGATAAAATTTATTACAGAGCTTCATATTAGGCTAAGTTAACATCATTTGATCATCTTACTTGGCAGGGGTGTGTATGTCCTGAATTTAGGGACTATAAGGAGAGTGAGCCATGCCACGGTGCTTAGGTGGGATCTTGCTTCCAGAGGTACAGTCTGATGGGTGATTGTGTGCTGTTGTTATTGGCATTGCAGCAGCAACCGAGATCAGGGCTCTGTTATGCTGGGAACTGGGAACAGATGCATAGAAGGAGATATTCCATGCCCCAGTCTAAATAGACAGGACAGGCAAAGGGTCTGAGGGGAAACAGACCAAGAGGGATGTAACAGCTTGCTTAAGATTCCATGGTAGAGTTGGTTAGAGAATTCAGGCCTCCTAGGCTACTGTCCTGTGCTCTACCTACCAGGCCACATTGTCTCCCTACTACTACTGACTTCACAAGGGTCCAGAATTTTTTCTGGAGGTTCTCTAGCCCCTCCCCACTCTGTCCCTATCTCCCATATCGTCATCAGTCTTTACCATGGGTTCCTAAACCCAGCACAGGATCAGAGAAATTAGAGATGGGAAAGAGAGAGAAATTCTCCTAGATCAAAGGGACCAAATTGCTCAGGTGGGTAGCATGGAGTGCTGAAGTGGTATTTATAGAGCAAACATATGCAAGCCATTGAGCGGGACAAGATTCTGCTATGAGAGAGAGAAGAGGAAACGAGTGACAGAAAGGAGAGAACTGGTTCTTCCTAACTCCGTTGACAGGAGTGCAGTCTGGGTGTTCTCACTGATGAATGTGTTTTTACTACAACTACAGTCTGGGATTGCCTTGCTTAATACAGATAACAGCAGCAATTAATAATTAAAAAAACAACCATGACCTCTTCAGAGCGAGAGGAGAACCCAGAACATTATTCAACACAGGCAGAATGTCACGGACGGCAAGAAATACTTTCCTCTGATGAACTCCAAGAGCCAGAGCCTGATAGATCAGACAACCGTCCTAACATTACCTCCCCTCTGAAGCCAGTCTGGATTGTGGCCCTGTCAAATGTGGCATGTTCTGTCCTGGTGTCAAGCTGGCCTGCAGTGGCTCAAGAGCATGAGTACCAACCTCAGGGCAGATTAAGAACCAGAGCACAAACCCTAAATTGGTTGTAAGATCTATACTTAGATTGCACCCACCAGTTATCAAGTGTAAACTCCTCAGGCACTATAACAGCCTAAACATGGAGTCACAGACAGTCCTCTTGGGTACACCAATCTGTCTTGCCACCCAGGTGAGCCTACCTTTGTGATAGATGGTCCCTTATACCAAGAATCAGAGCAACATTCAGGTTACTTGCTGTCCCAAAGGACAAGTCACTTAGCCCAGGACAATTGCATCTTAGATCTGACACCAAAGGCAACAGTTACAGCCAGTCCTATAATAAACTATCTATAGATTTATTATTAGGGAAAGGAAATAAGACAGTTTTTACAAGGTTAAAACAGGTAAACAGTACATACATGTAAGTTTCAATTTTAAATTTCCAGAGTAATAGAAGCTTCTATGATAAGAAACTCTGTATGTCCTTTAGAGTTATCCCAGGCTAAGCAGCTGGGAATCCCTTTCTTATGCTTAGAAACATTGCCTCAGAGTCCAAGTAGCACAAAGATCCAGTTCCTTCTTGTTAGAGGTTTTTATTCCCTTCCCCTGCATGTGCTCTGAGCTGCAAACTCAACTGATGGGAGGAATCCACTTGCATGGCTCATCTTCATGGGGAGGGAGAAAGAGCAGAGCACCAATATCTTTTGTCCCCTTTAATGTTCCACAATAATCATCTGTTCCTCATCTCCATCTGATGTCAGCGGACCTTCCTTGTTGGCCATACTTTACACTAGGTAATGTTTGTCTTCCGTCTGGCGATTTACGCAGTTACAGAGGGCTCACAATAAAGGCGCTTAAATATCCCCTTACAATATTGGATACAGATGTTATAAGTGAGATTAAGGCATGGAACAGTTCACAAGCATTCAATAAAGTCTATGCACATTCTTATAATTCTTATACCTATTTTAATAATACTAACACACAGGCGAGCCAGACTGACTTTAGCTATATATTTTGTCAGTGTTCAGTTGAGGCATGGGGAATTTGGCATGAGCTGGCATCTGGTCTGCCAGCATAACACCTGGCCCAAGCACTCAGATCAGGGTACAGTTCTTTGAAAAATGCTGCACATTTTTAGAAAAAAAAATCAAAACAAAAAAGTTGTGTGTCAGTTGAATTTTTTTCTCTCCAAATTTGTCAAGTTCCTGACAAAAAGAAAACCAACTTTTACTGAAGACTGGAAAATGTTCTCTTTTCAAGGACCATTTTCTTCCCTTCTTGGTTATTTAATAGAAAATTTGGACCATAACAGTTTCCAGAGGCTCAATCAGAGACAAAGACAAGTGAAGTATCTTAGCTAAGTTCATAGATTGAGACAGGAATAGGACCCAGGAGTTCTGAAGAGACCCATATGAAAACTTGTTTGCTTTCATGGTTTGTCGCTAATGCAAAACCAATCCCCCATATGTTGAAAGGTGCAAAGGACACAGATTGAAAGCACACTAAATGTTTGCCTGAATCTCATTTCAAAGTTATCCCCCCCCCACCACTCAGTTTTTACACAGCTGTAGGCCTGTCCTCCTCCTCCTCCCTGTTCTACCCAACAGGTTTCACATCCTCATTGTAATGACTTCCTATTTCCAGAAGGACAAGAAAAGCAGGAAAAACTTTATGATCAAGTTAGAGCAGGAGACTCTATCACCAGCCAAGACTATTATAAAGTATTCTGGAAGTTAACTCAATAAAAAAAACATAGTAATGAGAGAAACCATTTCTCCCTTTGTTTATAGCTTCTTTAAGTGTATAAATAAGCATGGCGGTGATTAATGAGCATGCTTGGAGAGAGGAAGATTTGCAGGCAAGAGCCTGAATTATTACCTTATTGCATGTGCTTCTCCGGCTTGGTGTTTATTGTGCTGCTCAATACAATTTAATACAGGAGGGCTAAAGTTATGAGGTCCTATTTATTCCACCCAACATCGTCCCCTCTGCCAGCTCAGCCTATGGGATAGACAGCACATTCAGAATGAATTCTGGAAATATATTAAAAAGCAATTGTAAACTCCTTGCCTTTATTGTCCTAGCCTCATTCTTCACAGCTCACCCTCTGAATTAGCATAATATCTACAGGCTCTTGAGGAGTTATCAAAACATGATCAGTCTGTATCTAACTTTCAGAGCTGACAGATTTATAAGTTACAAAATGCCAAAGTTCCTTGTGACTTTTCCCCCCACCTTCCATGCAACTTGTCTGTATCGTCAATTATGCCTTTCACTAAAATCATCCTGTCATAAGCCACACAATCGGTGGTGGCAGCCCAAAAGATGCTGACGCAGGGTTGGTTTCTTTCATTAAGCCACTTCCTTTGCTCTTCCCACTGCATATGCTTTATTAGAATTTGATTATGTGCAAGGACTATTTTAACTATCATATTCTGGTTTATAGACTGCTATAAACCTCTTAGTGGAAAGGAAGAGAACTCAGAGAGAGAGAGAGAGAGAGAGAGCAATTTCTTATGTGATTCTGAATTTTTCTTTACCTTAGAGCCTGTTACAGTGTCTACTGAAGTCAAGAGAAAGAATACGACTGAACACTGGATTTGGCCCTTAATGTCTGATATCTCTCCCTGCCCCTACTTGTTCAATTATGATTGGTTTCTGTGGGATCCAGCTGCTGGACACATGTCTTTAGGGGTTGGCCAGATGTTTGATTTTTCCGTTGATTAGTAACGCAGGAGATAGTAGCCACAGTATTCTGTTAGTGTGTGAGAGAGATGGACACAGAGCGTATCTGTGTAATTCTAGACTTAGCCTGACAAGTAGGCTTCCCTGTAGGCTCTGCATGTGTTAACATATGTGTAGTGGTTTCTGATAGCACCACCACCACCATGAAGGGATCATATGAATTCAAGTTGGAAAAGACCCATTGGATCATTTTGGGGGGATCCACGAGGGTACTTTGGTGCCTAAACCCCATGCTTGGGTTTAAATGCCTAAGTTCCCCAGGCATCTATATTTCTGCTTCTGAGCGTGTGCACTGCTGCCCCTCACGAGGCATCCAAATGCCTGTCTCCTGCCAAAGCCCCAGGGCAATTCACAAACCAAGGAAAGACAGCTCTTCAGCTGCCTTCGTTGCATATGGGGCTCGATCCAGTAGGAGTGTTCAGAGGTCACCTGGCAGATCAGGTTCCATTCAACATCTAGCTAGAGGAGATGGTAGTGGTTGTGCCACCCACCTTATAACATTTAGCCCAGTGGGTAGAGTACTCACGTGGGATATGGGAGACTCAGGTTCAGTTTCCCCCTTCTCTGCTCCCTCATCTCTCCTGTTGAATGAAGCTGTTTCACTTTGGACCCATAATGGAAGAGTGGTTGGAGCAGGGGGACTGGACCCAGGGTCTCCCACCTCCTGGGCCGGTGGGGGGGCGGGGTGTCCTAACTGCTGGGCTGCAGAGTCATTCCCACTCTCTTGCTCAGTTCCAATGTCTGTTTAAGTATTTATCCACAGGGGAATAGTCATTAGGCCAGGCCAGGGGCAGGGTGATCATAACCTCACAGTATTCTTGCTAGCAAGTTAAAGAAATATGGGCTGGATGAATGGACTATAAGGTGGGTAGAAAGTTGGCTAGATTGTCGGGCTCAACAGGTAGTGATCAATGGCTCCATGTCTAGTTGGCAGCCGGTATCAAGTGGAGTGCCCCAAGGGTCGGTCCTGGGGCCGGTTTTGTTCAATATCTTCAAAAATGATCTGGAGGATGGTGTGGATTGCACCCTCTGCAAGTTTGCAGATGACACTAAACTGGGAGGAGTGGTAGATACGCTGGAGGATAGGGATAGGATACAGAGGGCCCTAGGCAAATTGGAGGATTGGGCCAAAAGGAATCTGATGAGGTTCAACAAGGACAAGTGCAGAGTCCTGCACTTAGGATGGAAGAATCCCATGCACCGCTACAGACTAGGGACCGAATGGCTTGGCAGCAGTTCTGCATAAAAGGACCTAGGGGTTACAGTGGACGAGAAGCTGGATATGAGTCAACAGTGTGCCCTTGTTGCCAAGAAGGCCAATGGCATTTTGGGATGTATAAGTAGGGGCATTGCCAGCAGATCGAGGGATGTGATCGTTCCCCTCTATTCAACATTGGTGAGGCCTCATCTGGAGTACTTTGTCCAGTTTTGGGCCCCACACTACAAGAAGGATGTGGAAAAATTGGAAAGCGTCCAGTGGAGGGCATCAAAAATGATTAGGGGACTGGAACACATGACTTATGAGGAGAGGCTGAGGGAACTGGGATTGTTTAGTCTGCGGAAGAGAAGAATGAGGGGGGATTTGATAGCTGCTTTCAACTACCTGAAAGGGGGTTCCAAAGAGGATGGATCTAGACTGTTCTCAGTGGTGGCAGATGACAGGACAAGGAGTAATGGTCTCAAGTTGCAGTGGGGGAGGTTTAGGTTGGATATTAGAAAACACTTTTTCACTAGGAGGGTGGTGAAGCACTGGAAACAAAATAGGTTAGGTCAGGTGGGTGCAGCAGGCCAGTCCTGCAGCATTCAGGGGCTGGAGTCATGAAAGGACTTTGGAAGCTATTAACGCTCAAGTGAACCGCCCGAACAAACTAACTATGAAAGGAACTGACTACTATGGTCCTTTCTAAAGATCAGACTTGGAGCGTGGGATGCTGTTGCCTCATCTGCCCACCCTCAAAGGAAGATCAGCTGCAGAGATTCCCTTTCTTCTGCTTGTGAGTCAAATCCTGCTGGCTAGCGTCAAATCGTTTGCTGACATGTTACATGTAGATCAGGGATCTCAAACTCGAATCACCACGAGGGCCACATGAGAACTAGTACATTGGCCTGAGGGCCGCATCACTGACACCTTTTCATATAAAGGTACAAACGCCCCCCCCTCCTAACCCCACTCCATCCCTTCCATGAGGCCCTGCCCCGCCTCTTCCCACCCCTGCCCTGCCCCTATTCCAACACCTTCCCCAAATCCCCGCCCCACCCCGCCTCTTCTCCACCTCCTCCCCTCAGTGCGTGGCTCCCCGCTCCTCCCTCCTGGAAAGCTCAAAGTGCCGTCAAACAGCTGTTTGGCGGCAGGAAGCGCCTGGAGGTAGGCAGAGAAGCGGAGATGCAGCGCGCTGGGGGGAGGGGAGCTTGGTGGCAGGAAATAACTCTGGGAGGGCAGGGGGGTGTGGGGAGCTTGGCAGGCCGCAGGAAATAACCCCGGTGTTTGAGACCCCGATATAGATGTATTGCTATTAACTTCCCCACAACTAAATGCAGAGCATTCATTTCTAAGGAGTCTTCTCTCCCACAAACACACACACTGTGAAGTCTTCATAGAATCATAGAATATCAGGGTTGGAAGGGACCTCAGGAGGTCATCTAGTCCAACCCCCTGCTCAAAAGCAGGACCAATCCCCAATTAAATCATCCCAGCCAGGGCTTTGTCAAGCCTGACCTTAAAAACTTCTAAGGAAGGAGATTCTACGACCTCCCTAGGTAACGCATTCCAGTGTTTCACCACCCTCCTAGTGAAAAAGTTTTTCCTAATATCCAACCTAAACCTCCCCTTGAGAAGGGGGAGACCATTACTCCTTGTCCTGTCCTCTTCTACCACTGAGAATAGTCTAGAACTATCCTCTCTGGAACCACCTCTCAGGTAGTTGAAAGCAGCTATCAAATCCCCCCTCATTCTTCTCTTCCGCAGACTAAACAATCCCAGTTCCCTCAGCCTCTCCTCATAAGTCATGTGTTCCAGACCCCTAATCATTTTTGTTGCCTTTCACTGGACTCTTTCCAATTTATCCACATCCTTCTTGTAGTGTGGGGCCCAAAACTGGACAAAGCACTCCAGATGAGGCCTCACCAATGTCGAATAGAGGGGGACGATCACATGCCTCGATCTGCTCGCTATGCCCCTACTTATACATCCCAAAATGCCATTGGCCTTCTTGACAACAAGGGCACACTGCTGACTCATATTCAGCTTCTCGTCCACTGTCACCCCTAGGTCCTTTTCCGCAGAACTGCTGCCTAGCCATTCGGTCCCTAGTCTGTAGCTGTGCATTGGGTTCTTCCGTCCTAAGTGCAGGACCCTGCACTTATCCTTATTGAACCTCATCAGATTTCTTTTGGCCCAATCCTCCAATTTGTCTAGGTCCCTCTGTATCCTATCCCTACCCTCCAGCGTATCTACCACTCCTCCCAGTTTAGTATCATCCGCAAATTTGCTGAGAGTGCAATCCACACCATCCTCCAGATCATTTATGAAGATATTGAACAAAACCGGCCCCAGGACTGACCCCTGGGGCACTCCACTTGACACCGTCTGCCAACTAAACATGGAGCCATTGATCACTACCCGTTGAGCCCGACAATCTAGCCAACTTTCTACCCACCTTATAGTGCATTCATCCAGCCCATACTTCTTTAACTTGCTGACAAGAATACTGTGGGAGACAGTGTCAAAAGCTTTGCTAAAGTCAAGAAACAATACATCCACTGCTTTCCCTTCATCCACGGAACCAGTAATCTCATCATAGAAGGCGATTAGATTAGTCAGGCATGACCTTCCCTTGGTGAATCCATGCTGACTGTTCCTGATCACTTTCCTCTCATGTAAGTGCTTCAGGATTGATTCTTTGAGGACCTGCTCCATGATTTTTCCGGGGACTGAGGTGAGGCTGACTGGCCTGTAGTTCCCAGGATCCTCCTTCTTCTCTTTTTTAAAGATTGGCACTACATTAGCCTTTTTCCAGTCATCCGGGACTTCCCCGGTTCGCCACGAGTTTTCAAAGATAATGGCCAATGGCTCTGCAATCACAGCCGCCAATTCCTTTAGCACTCTCGGATGCAACTCGTCCGGCCCCATGGACTTGTGCATGTCCAGCTTTTCTAAATAGTCCCTAACCACCTCTTTCTCCACAGAGGGCTGGCCACCTATTCCCCATGTTGTGATGCCCAGCGCAGCAGTCTGGGAGCTGACCTTGTTTGTGAAGACAGAGGCAAAAAAAGCATTGAGTACATTAGCTTTTTCCACATCCTCTGTCACTAGGTTGCCTCCCTCATTCATTAAGGGGCCCACACTTTCCTTGGCTTTCTTCTTGTTACTCTTAACATCTCTCGCTAGCTGCAGCTCCAGGTGCGATTTGGCCCTCCTGATTTCATTCCTACATGCCCGAGCAATATTTTTATACTCTTCCCTGGTCATATGTCCAACCTTCCACTTCTTGTAAGCTTCTTTTTTATGTTTAAGATCCGCTAGGATTTCACCGTTAAGCCAAGCTGGTCGCCTGCCATATTTACTATTCTTTCGACACATCGGGATAGTTTGTCCCTGTAACCTCAACAGAGATTCCTTGAAAGATGAGATGTATCGCTTCTTGAGAGATGTATCGCTGTGCTACATGCATAAGGTGCACCAACAGTCCAGCATCCCCAGTCATCTCTTCTAGCCAGTACTGTTTAAGGACCCAATTCAGGATAGCACTTAAGCACATGCTTAACTTCAGTGCTTTCCTGAATCAAGGCCAGAACAGAAGGCCCATCCTGTAATCTTCCTTTGAGAGCTCCCACACCATGGAACATCACACTTTCCCCCAGCCCTTCCCTGCCCTCCTGAGTTCCCCTTTGCCGACTATACACATGAGTGTGGCTGGTTGGGAAGTGGGGAAGGGGGGCTTCCCCATGGAAACTTTTGAAGAAAGTAAAAAATTGTCTTTTTCCCTTGAAATTTTACTACATAATGGTTGGACTTTTCATTGAAAACACAGACACACAATTGAGTTTTTAGTATCCAAAACCAGAAAAATGTCTGGCCAATCAGCTGATCATTTTTGGCATCAAAATGTTTTGCTGAATCAGCTGAAATTTTTCATTTATTTTCAATTCCACCCCACCCCCCACCCCCGAACCTGGAAATGAACATTTCCTGCTGATTTTGATGAAATGGCTGTTTTCTGCTGAAAAAACATTTCCTTGGAAAAATTTTAATTACCCCTACAAATGAATTATGCTTTGTCAAACCAGCCATTCCCACCATTTCCAGGGCCTCTCTGCCTTAAAGTCATGGAGACTTCAATTTCCTTCTCTCTTGTTTGCTTGCTTTCCCTTAAGATAAGATTTAAAAAACTCTCATGAGTATATGGCTGCTCTTCGTGTGAACAAAACCTTCATATAAACCCTCATGCCCCAGATCCGCCTTTAGCTGACGGGAAGCGAGCTGGACCCAGTATTGGCAGCCCCCAGTGTTTAATAATCATAAGATTGCCATAAAAATACATTTTATTTCAGCAAGGTGTATCTTTTATGTTATGGGCTGGATTGTAATCCCACAATCCCACAATGGGTAGGGAAACAGCGCAAAAGAGTTTTCCCAGCCCATAAAATTTTTTGACATGTTAAAACAATGTCCCAACCCAAATTAGGTGGAAAAGTCAAAATCTCTGAAATTTTTCTGATCCAAAAGTTTGAAAAAATATTTATATCAGGTCAATGGAAAAGCCTTGTTTTGATCATTTCTAAATGTTTTATTTAGTTTTCAACCATTTTTTATTTTTTTAACCTTTTTTTTAGTCTAAATTTACTTAAATTTCAAAACAAAAATTCATTTTGACTCAAAAAACTGAAACACGCCAGTTCAAAAATGTCAGCGTTGGCACATTTTTTGAGTGATTCATCGAAACTGACCCTGTTTTGCCAGTATTGTCAGTTGTGACAAATTGTTTTTTTTTTTACAGCAATAAAGTGTTTTTTTGAAAAGTTCGCTAGCAGCTCAGCCCTGGAGTCCCACCTGAATAAGGGGTAGCATGTAGCTGTGCTGTCCCAGTAACGGGACAGGAACCAGAGGGTGACTGAGAATCACAGTCAGTTCCTGTTCCATGGGGTGGATTCCATCCCAGCCCTTTTGCTGTCCCATATTGCTTCCCTCTTTGCATTGGCTCTGGGCTGTGGGGAAGGGGATAAAGTCCAGGCTGCCCACTCCTCACCTACCTGTGTGGGAGCAATCATCCTCCCCCCACAAGCTCCAGTGATGTGAGTAACCTAGACGGGGAGTAAGGAGGCGGGTGCTCCTTCCACTCCACAATCACCCCGCATAAGCATACATCAAGTCCATGCTTGAGCATGTAGTACAAAGCATTTTTAAAATGCTGTATCAGATACTCAACTGATGAAAATTGGCATCGCTCCAGTGAAACTGGTGGAGCGTAGCCAGTTTACACCAGTTGAACATCTCGCCCCAAAATCTCACTCTTTGTATGAATACCTTATTGCACAACAATACTGTATATTTATATGCCACAAGTATAAGGTACCATTCAACCAGGTAGTACTGTCTGTTGACAGGTGTGCCTTTAATTATGTACAGTCTTTTCAGATTTGTTCTAACTACATAATAATTCCCTCCTGCAAACCTCGCTTAGGATTTTGACCCACTCACAACACACACAGTTTGTTTCCTTGAAATAAAACACACACAACGAGACTATTTGAAGGCTTCATAGCCCGTCTTTATCTAGAAACCGTTTGTCAAGTATCTTAATACAGGACAATTTGTATACCCTGAAAACACATTTACACTGTAAATTGTTTATAGAAAAACCAGCAGAAGGAAATGGGCTTTACTGCCATTGAATTCATTAGCAGCAAACTACCTGATTGCTTTTATTCCCTTCAACTTTCTGTTCTCTGTTTCATTTGCTTGGCTGCCGGTTTCATGTTGGGTTGATTCTGCTCTCCGTTACATTTGTGTAAATCAGGCACTGTTCCATTGGAAGCAAGCAGAATTACATCAGTGTGCATGAAATCAAGAACCCAGCCCTGCTGCTGCCTTTTTATACCCCATGTACTGTTTTTGTTTGAATTGGAATGCGGGGCGGGGGAGGTAAAAGGAGACAATATTGACAAATTAAATAATCTTGTTTATCTCCTTTGAGTCTGCTCCAAATGTTCATAGAGAAACCATTATCCTCTGCTTGTCTATGCACCCCCGGTATCCACCTAAAGGTTGTGAGTCATGTTTGCTTTGAAACGTGGTACCCAAGGGCTGTCAATCGTGCCTTTTATTGAGAGAACCAGGCCTTCAAGGAATCACTCGGCTGCTATTTAACAGATGCAGAAAAAAACCTCCCTGAAAACAGCTTTTCTTGGCGTGTCTCTCACATGAAATGCCATCTATCCCCCCTTTATTCACCCATTGAAAGTCTGTGCTGTAAAATACAATGAAATGGGATACTGGTGCAGACTGTTGCCTACCTTGAGTGTTAATGCTGTCCATTGAGGCGTAACAAAGCCAGTGGAGGGTGTAACACTAGGCAGCATGAAGTATGTAATTCAGTCCTTAGTCGCCAGAAAATTTGGACTTTGAAAAGGTTTTTTTCGGGATGGCCAAAGTGTATCTTCCAGGCTGTGTGCAGTTGTCCTTTTCTGTAGGGTAATAACATGCCCAGCTGTGGAATGGCTGGGTGTAAGGAAGGATGGTCCAATGGCTAAGGGGCTAGTCTAGAACTCAGGAAATCTAGGTTCAAGTCACAGCTGTACCGCAGACCCCTTGTGTGATCTTGGGTAAGTCACTTAACCAGTCTGTGCCCTAGTTCTCCATCTATAAAATGGGGACACCAACACGTCTCTACCTCATAGGGATAGCTGTGGAGACTGTGAGGGGCTCAGATAATAGGTGATGGAGACCATATAAGTAGCTATGACTGTTGGGGGTACCAATAACCTTCCCCATTTGTGCCTCCCACGGAAGAGCTATGTAGAGGGACTGCTTCCTCTTATAGCCCCAAAGGAGTCAGGGCCCCCCAGTCCACAGAGCTGGCCTTGGAATACAGGATGAAGGAGGATATACAATCCAGAAGGTGAGGCAACTCCATGCTATGAATCTGGGCCTAAGTAGTCCATAACATGGAGATGAAATCTGTGGTATCCCATGTTCACCTCTACATCTGTATGTCCCCCATCACCTCATATCTAATGTTCCCTCCGCACCTGAGTGAATCAGGGTGGTGAATCAAACACCAGGCCTTGTGTTGCCTGTGAGCCAGACCTGCGTGACACCATGGATGTGGCTCACAGCCAATGTGGACTGATTTCCATGGTTGATAGCTGCACTGTGAATGGAGCATGTCACGCTGTTGTTTGTGCCTCACTCAGTGATATTGGCAAAGCTTTGTAGCTCTGAAGCTTGTCTCATTGAGCACTGAGAGACACTTTAGTCTCGCACAGGCACTCAGTCTCTTTATCGCTGCCATGAAAAGGCCTAAGAAAGGGCTCCAAAGGAATTAATTAGGCCAAAGTTGTGTCAGCCATTGCTGGGGTGCAAATCAACACTGAAATTACAGCCAGTTCTGAAAGCAGAGCAGCAAAATGGTGGCTCTCCAGCAAAGACTGTGTGATGTGCTGAGCTAACAACTTGGATATTAATGGGAAATGTAACAAAGAAACTGAGCTGTGATTTGATTTCACTGCAGACTGGCTTTGGAATTCCCAGGGTATTCCCCAGTCACCTTCTCGTGCACACATATATATATAAAACGGCATTTGCATAGAGGCTTTGAGCTGAAATCCCAGATTCCCTGCCCCACTTGTCATCACAAGGCACTTTTCGTGTAGGGCTCAGTGCCGAGAGGAGTTGTTAAAGACACATGCGTTCCAGCCCTTTGTGTTACCCATTGCCACACATGGTCTTCCATTTAATCCTGACCCCTTCCACAGTAATGTCTCTTTGATACTTATGTATGCAGTGTAGTTGTGGCCATGTTGGTCCCAGGATATGAGAGAGACTAGGTGGGTAAGGGAATGTCTTTTATTGGACCAACTTCTGTTGGTGAGAGAGACAAGCTTTTGAGCCAAATATAACGTGTTAACTACCTATGCTAAACAATCAGTTCCACTTTGTATTTTACTGGGATGCTGGGTGTACCTTTCCCAGCCCTGAAGAAGAGCTCTGTGTAGCTTGAAAACTTGTCTCTCTCGCCAACAGAAGTTGGTCCAATAAAAGATATTACCTCCCCCACCATGTCTCTCTTAAATACTTAGACATTATGGTCACAGGTTAGTCATTGTAAAACGTCGTATTGCAGGACAGTCCTTGTTGTGTTTGAGAAGTTTTGAGCAAGTTTGAGGGGCAGAAAACCTGAACTCTAGTCTCAGTTCTGCCACTGACTGTTTGTAAGGCACATTGGGTGCTGAATTCTTCAGAAGAATCTGGATATAAGCACTGTAATGGGAACAAGTGGGTGCTGAGCACTGTCAAAAATCCAGAGGCTGAATTATCTTGAAAGCTGGGCCCCAACTGTGGGTACTGAACTCCTGAAAATCTTGCGTCACATCTCTCTGTGCTTAGTTAAGATCTGAGGTGAAAGTGAACCCCGCTATGTAACTGGAATGTGTTTATTATGATGATTATTTATTAAGCCTCAGGTATGCCTTGCAACCTATTTCAGAAATGAATAGCTTTTTTTATCCTAAATTTCTAATGCTTTTCCTATATATTTACATGCTATATACTGGTACACTGTATATTGTATCTCATGTTAGGATTTACCTGTGGCGTTATCCACCAACTCTTGGGTGTAAGGATCCCATTATGGCCCGTGATACATGACCTTCAAAGTTCAACAAGCATTTGTTTGTATAAGCACCTAAATGTTCAGATGCTAATTCCAACTTCTTGAGCCTGCAAAACTGGGTTGGGAAGAGATGAGGGTTCCTTCTTCCAGCTGAGCTTGAAATCATATTTTGCAAATTCTAGTCCCACAAAAGTGCAAAAGTTTATTTCAGGATTTGGTTTGAGTTTGAGGTCTATTCTTCTTCTTGTCAGAACTGGTTAGTCCAGTCTTGAATGATCTCTCAGATCCCATCTTCGTTTTCCTTCTTAGCATGCAGACACACACGTTTCTCCAGCCATCTCTGTTCGGGAAGGGGTTCTACCCTTGTTTAATGCCTCTTTCATGCTGAACAGTGAGATTTGCCCATGTGAAACACTCATCACTTACCCCTCTCCATTGAGTTAATGTTTTTTCTCTGTCATAAACAGACATGTTCTTTTTGATCATTTTATGATGTACATCTTTCATCACACCTGGTATTCTTTATTTATATGCATAGCATAGGTGAGCAATTTTAAGAGAAAATCGATGGCTTTGAGTCTGAGTGAGGCTTTCACCTCCAGGAGCTATAGATCAAAGTACCTGGAAAGTCAATCAATCACTCTCTCTTTCCCCATATACATTTGTCTTTCATTCTCTCCTCTTCCAAGGCTTTGGGTTCCAGTTTTATAGTGTAAATGAATAAAATATACATTTTTGGTTCCAAAACATTTTATTGTATAGAAGTTGAATGGATATAGGCCAGGAGAGAGATGGTTCTATGTCACATGGGGCAAGTGAACTAGCCTAACACAAATCACACAGGAAGAGAGAGCCACCATAAACCTGTGTCTAAAGGCAAATGAGTGGTGTTCTCAACAAACCAGAACCTTGGAGCTTGATTCCCCATTGCCTCCTTCCTTGTATGGTCCTTTGCCCCCGTGCAAAGTGGGTGTGAAATGCAGCCATTCTGGTCTGCTACTGTTTTACATTCATTTTGCACAGCTGAAGATGGCTGTGCCAGGTGCAGGCCGGTGCAGAAATCCAGCCCTTGATTTCTGTATTTTCGAGTGTAGCAATTGGTTCTAATCTGCCATGGGTGAGGTGCCTGAAAATTCTACTCCTGTGTGTGTATGTGCATACTCTATGGCAGATTGCTCAAGGAACATAGCTACACAAGGTGGTATGGATCTGGGAGAAGAGAGCGGAGCCCTGAATGAAGATATACAAATCTCCCTTTGGGGTGCCATTGAAGTCAAAGGTCTCTCTCTCTCTCTCTCACACACACACACAGTCTGTGCTTGTTTACTGCACCTTTCCTTTTTGTGCTGCACATGTGACTAGTTCCTTTTCAATACATGTAGGATCTGGGCTGAATCTGTGATGAATCTTGGGGATGCTTAGCTTTTTCCCAAGTCAGCTGTATGTTCTAGTTATGACAGGTGACATCCTGGCCGCATGGGAGGCAACAGGAATTTTGCCAATGACTTCAGCGGGGCTAGGATTCCACCCAGGAACTTTATGTGCCATGTTAAGGATAGGGTCCAACTCCCAGTGCGAAGGAATGGATCCCACTGACTTTGCTGTGAGTTGAAGCAGACCCTAACTGAGTCCTCTGTCCCTTAGAGGCTCAGTTCTGAGCTGTGCTCATGGCTGACTAATCACAGAGGTGTTAATGGACAAGCTGCACATTTTGATGATCCAAGTCTCATGCCCCAGTAGATGAGTTGTTAGATACTCTGGGCCTGATTCTTTTCTTTCTCGTGCTGGTGTAAATGAGGAGAAATTCCACTGAAATCAGTGGTTCCAATTGTGATCTCCCTCCGCTTTTATACCAGTGTAACTCCATTGACTCCCACTGACTTGTTCCTGATATGCACAGATGTCGGAAGGGAATCAGGCCCAATGGCTGGCTGGCTAATGGTGATTCGTGCTTTAAGGACAGCACTGCTTGGCTTTTCAACCAGGCTGTGTTCTTTGCCAGGGCTGCTGCCTCCTTCCCACTTCACTTATCATGCTCCGAGCCTTTTATGCCCTTAACAATTCATGGCACATCAGCTCCCCCCCTTGGGCTGTGTGACTGGGTTGCTGGGATTTCACACATTCTGCAGGCCCACTTGTATAGATGTTTGTGCCACGTAGAGTATGTTACTGAATGCGGACGTGACAGAGAGAGGCACCTTTCCTCTCGGAACTGGGTTAAAAATCTCATTTTGTCACTTATCCTTTGCAGAGTTACAGAATTGAAGCCCCTTACCTGGCAACATGGAGCTTTGGGTTTAGTTGTCTTCTATATACCAGCACAGCCAAACATTTCCCTTCTCTTTGGGTGGAGCTGGACGTATTCCAGACATCCTGTCTATGGGGGGCAGCCTTAGGCAAAGCAGGTAGAATCATAGAATTCATAGAATCATAGAATATCAGGGTTGGTCCCCGACTAAATCATCCACACATCTAACGCTTTACATCTACGTTGCCTAGGGCTCTCCACCGAAGGGGTCCTTAACAGAATAGACTGTTGGGGTCTCTCAGACAACACAGTGCTCTCAACATGCCTCTTCTCTGGAGGCAGAAATTCTGCCTTTCCTGCAAAACAGTGCCCCGCACCCCACCCCATTTTCCTGTTCAGCTGGCCCTCTTGGCTCTTTGGTGTACCCTGTCATCTTTTTGCACCAGCTGCTGCAGCAGCTCCTCTTTGGAAGCCCTGATGCAGCTGATGTCAAGAGTTCTGGGGTGTGTTTGATAACGAAAGGCACCAGCTACAGATAGCTGAGCAGAAATGGAGGTGTGGCCTTTTGAGGGATGGAATTACACAGGTTGGGGTGCTGTTTTGTTTAAAAGAGAGCATGGCGCCAAATTCCACCTACACTCATGGAGTAAGTTGAAGGATTGAGCAGAGAAGTACACTGTATATGCCTTTATGTATCTACACAGGCAGACAATGTGGGTCTGATCCAGACCCCACTGAGGTCAATCAGAGTTCTTCCATTGGCTTCAATGGGCTTTGGAGCAGACACTGGTATCCAGTGTAAGGGCACGCTATCCAGATTGCTATGCTTAACACAGTGTGTAATAGTGCAAAATTCTCTCTCTCTCAGTCACACCCACACCCACACCCTGAGCAGAGCATGGGAGAGGCTGTGAAGTGAGCTCCATTTTCTGTCAATGTGAATGCCTCAGGAATCAGCAAACCAAACAAAATGTAAATGCCTGTTAGGAAGGTGCATTGCCTGGTAATTAAAGTCAACTGGGAGGAGGGGGAGAAAGAGCCTGGTAAAGTGTGAGGGATCAATAGGTTAAGTACTGGATGTCACTCAATCAGATACTCAGCACAGAATCAAGTATCAGGGGGTAGCTGTGTTAGTCTGTATCCACAAAAACAACAAGGAGTCCGGTGGCACCTTAACGACTAACAGATTTATTTGGGCATAAGCTTTCGTGGGTAAAAAGCACAAAATCAAGTGTTCCACATCCACCCTGATCAGGGAAGAAGGCAAGTCTGCCAGGAAGAGGTAGGGGTGTGTGTGTGTGTGTGTGAAAGAAGAGGTGGGGGAAGGGATGTAGGTTGCCAGGTTGGGGTGCCAGACTGGGGGAACAAGGAAGGGCTTGGTCAACTCTGGCTCCAATTAGACGAGCACTGGGAGACCCATGCCCTGAAATACAGGCCTATTGACCAGTTAGTTGTACTCCTTGCTTGCTAAATTATGCAACTCAGTCATCAAATTATGCCAAGGGTTTGTTATTAAAGTGTGATGATTGAGTATGGAAAACATACTGAGCAAGGGACTGGGCTGGGGTTGTGTGCCCTCCAAGGAAACACCACTTTCTCCCCAATGGACATGCATTCTCTCTGGGTAAGATAGGATACACCAGACCAGCACAGCGAGGGCATGAACCACTGGGGAAAAATCTGGCCTTCTCTCAGTGGAGGATGTTGGCCATAGCTTGATTTGAACCTGAAACCAATTTTGTGCTGCAAAAGTTGTGTGTTCCCTCACACACTTACATGCATATGTAACGCCAGAACTAGAAACTGAAGTCCAACAGAGGACGCCAGTCCTGGGATCTGATTGGCAACACTCTGGGGGTCCTGATTGGTTTCCTGCTTGTACTTAAATCAAGCACAGAAACAGGAAGATGTCCATATAGCTGGGTTTCCTCTGCTTAGGACTGCTTTCTCTGTGCTACCTGTTCCTACTGCCTGACTGATCTCCTGATAATCTGACCATGCCTGGCTCCTGACCCCCAGACTCTTGGTTGCCCTCTGGCCTGTCTCAGACTCTGGTCTCCTGACCCAGCCTGAGTCATGCCCATGTCCGGTTGTGACAAAGCCTAAGGACGTGGAAATACATGTTGAAGGTGGGGGTGTTGGAAGAAAGTAATTGCTAGCTGAGTTCAGGGGATGGGCAGTGAGAAAGCAAACAAACAAACCTTTTCCTGCTCAGTTACACCTAAGGGTGAAATTCCTTCCTATGCAGGGTGCTGGCACTGAAATTTAAAGTAGTGCCTAGTCCTTGTGCTGTGCCTCTGGGCAAGGGTCACTTTCACCCCCAGTGAATAGTAATCTATGATCAGGGGAGGCAGAGCTCGTGATTCAGGTCATCAGCTGATTGTGGGAAGGATTTTATACTCAACTTGCAGTATTGTCCAGTTGGCTGGGGGCACTATCAAGGGAACGGGTTCATCTCTCTCTGAAGCATCGGGCACTGGGGAATGATAGAGGACTTGATGGACCGTTGGTCTAGTACGTCCTGTGGCCAGATATATCCCAATCAAATGTTATAGACAACAGGTCTACAATGGACCACCTTATAGTCCTGTCTTCAAGAATAAAGCACACATTTATTTTTCTACTACTGTTTCCTATATAATCCACTTCTATCCATTATCTCCCTTTCTGGTGATGGAGGGAAGACCATGTAAGAAATAAAAGTTGGTGAAATCTGAAGGAAGGGGCCTGATGTTCCATAGGAAGGAGACAGAACTTTCTGCTGCATTCAACTTTAAAGCAAGTGCTGAGCCTTTAAGATATTCGTTTTAGTAATTCATGTACAGCTGCATTAGTTAGGGGCTTCACATTGTTCTATCCACTCATCACGATTAGACTTACTATTATTACTGAAAACAGAGATGGTTGAGAGATATTAATTCTTTATGAACCTTCCGTCACAATTAATGTCGGCTCTGCGCTTTCCCGTCTACTGAGTTATAAGCTAATCATTCTGCATGTGTGTTTCAAGCCCTTAGTCAAGTACAAATAATTTGAACTAATTAGCTTATTTTTTTTAAAGGAAAGGGGGAATGAAAACAAATGGCACATGAATGAATTGTGGGATTTTGTATGGAATTAATATCTCTCTAATACACATGGATTTGGTAAATTCATTATGCACCCATAATCAGACCTGATGAATTACCTAGCTAATTCAGGAGTAATTAGGCATGAACTACCAACACTCATTTTTAAAGTGCGACCAAAGCAGTAGGATTTATCCTAAAGACTCAATTATGGTCTCCAAGGCTCCAGGAAGCACTATTGTATGTCTTGTGAAATTGGCCACTGTGAAACCAAGCTCTGGTGACTTTAATAAGAGCCTCTGTGATTTGTGACTTTTATTAGATCAGAGATGAATTCCATTTCCAGTCTCCAAACGTGCTCCAGCATGGCTGACCATTGTTATGTTGGGCGATGGCATAAGAGAACGGTTGGTTGTGGAAACCTACTCACACCCATGAACTGCTCGTGTGAGGCTCCTGTGGAGATACTCACATAAGTGCTCATCCACGTGAGTAAGTGTTCCTTTAGCTTAGTCATCCCTTTTTGAATAGACATAGATCAATCAATAGCATTACAATTATCTTTGAGTTTTATACAGCTGCTCATCACTGTAATATCTGAATGCCTTCCATGCAAAATCGATCTGAAACTGAATCCTTCCTGCTCTGTCAGACGTCACTTCGGGCACAAACATGGCTTTGCCATCCTTGAGTATTATGCTGTTTGCCAGAATGGCTCTTTTGTTGTGTTTCTGTCATTTCATTGGTTTTTGAGGATAGGTTATTGGCCTATTGCTGAACCCTCAGCCTGAGCAGCTAGTGGACTGCTTTTATGGTCTCTACCCTTTTGACAGTCAGGAGTTAAAGGTCCCGCTGGCATAGCTCATTGATAGCCTTATTAATTACAATAAACTTAATGTAACAAAGTTTTAAAGCAGAAAAGACTCAACATTCAAACATTCAGGGTTCAGTTGTCCAGTTCTTATGACCCCCCGGTGTCCCAGGGATGTATTTCACCCATAGGTAAATAGCAATAAACGCATGTAACTCACTGGAATCATGCAAGTGCTCACCTCTGTGAATCAAGGTTGCACAGCTGAGCCCCAGAGGATGCAATATTTTGTATTTATTTCCATGCCCGACATTGTATGCGCATAGAAACCCTCTTATAGAGACATTATGGGATTTCAATGACTAACACAGGTCGCAGTAGAAGCTTATTCTAGACATGATTGCGATTCTGGTGTTGCCAGGCAATGATTCCATTTGGGGCTTTCATTCTGCTTCACTATGAGCCAAATCTAAACCCAGAACCTGGTCTCAAATTGCTGGGCCCTGGGCAGATGTACAAGTCAGTGGAGAACAGCTGAAGGGGTAGAGCTTTCATGTGCTCTCCCACCACACACACGCAGCAGGGAAAGGACACGAGGATATGTGTGGTAGCAGAACGTCCGGCCCACCTATGCTCCCTCCTGTGTTCCACGTGCTGTGGATGGAGTTCCCATAAGGCCTGATCCAAAGCCCATTGAGAGTCTCTCCATCAGCTTCAAGGGACTTTGCATCAGGGCCCACAAAGCAGGAGGGACAGATTTTTGCCCCTGAAAATGGATTATGGAGTGGGTAGGGTCTGATTTTCAGGGCTGCTTATAATTCACAGCTCCTGTTGAAGTCAGTGGGATTAGCCAGACCGCCACACCTCTGACAGTTAGGAATCATGTTAGTACACAGATAAATTTGAGGCCTGAGGAATACAAGAGTCTGTATGGTGTGTGTACCAATCTGATCTTCCTTACGTCAGGGCAAATGATGGGATAGGGAATAGAACAAAAGTGCAAAGTACATGCTGTTCAATCTTAGGCCTCAACCTGGCACATTTATCTGCATGGATTCATTCAGCTGCAGGATCAGGGTACCCATCTCTAGGCTCTTGAAATGCTATGTATACATCTAAAGTACTGTGTGTATCTAACGTACAGTACTGCCTCTGCAGTCCACTCACCAAAAAAGAGAAAACAGTAGCAATTACTTAATACTTGGTGGTGAGGGAATATTGAAAATTAGCACAGGAGTTAAAGCACTAATAGGAAATACAGCATGCTGCATGCCTGTAGAATTTTATGTAGCAGAATGCAAGGTAAATGAAATTACAGTTTAAAGAAAGGCAGACAATTAAATTATAGATTGTAGGCACGGTTCTAAAATTTGGAATAACTGCCTAATCGATATACTGTTACAAAATACAACCCCCAAGTTCTATGGGACTTGGGGAGATCCCCTCTTCTAGAAGGCAGGGGACCAGACCCTGGGATACAGCCAAGGAGCGCTCAGCCTAGCTGAAGGTGGGTTGTAAAGGTTGGTTTGCACTGTTATGGCTTTGGGCTGTCTGGGTGCTGGTCTGTCACTCCTGGAGCTGGGGATCAGCCTGGCAGTAAGGGAGCCCAGCCCTCTTTCCCCAGAAACAGCAGAGCAGCTGCTACCCCAGCTCTAAGCTACCTGAGGATTCTGCTACACAGGAGGAGTCCTTCTGTGGCTGGAGCTGCTGGGTTTAAGGCTATTCAGTGCCAGCAGAGCATCCTGATGCCAGGTGCATGCACTGGAGAATCAGGCATGTAGTATGATGAGTGGAACTGGAGGAAAAAGAGTCAGGGTTCAGGAAGGACCTAGTTCGCTGTGTCGCCGGGGTCTCTGAAATGCAAGCGGCACTCAGGCTGCTGGCTCCTCTACCTCTAATGCCTCTGCATGCAACACTGGCCTCTCAGCACGCTTAATAAATATCTCATTCCTACAGCTCTGCCTGCCTGCTGCACCACTCACTGCTACTGAGTCCGTGTGTGCAGAGTCCTGTCTGTCAGCACCTTGTGAGAAGGCACGGGCTGTGGCAGTTTATACTGTGGCTGCTCCCAGAGCTCCTGCATTCAAGGCCATAGGCTAAACGCCCACAAGCGTGGTGCAGCGGGGATCATAGGAGTCAGAGATTAGCCCAGCCACCTCCCAGCCAATGCATGACAGTCCTTGTACATTTCCTAGGGTCGTTAATAAGGACTGATGGTTAAAAGCTGGTGGCTGGGTGGAAATGCTTCTCTTGGGTGAGATCTGTTAAGTTATGGGATGGTTTCCCAAGGGAATGGAAGTCCCAATGTCAGGGAGACAAGGCATCTGAACCCAAACAGAATGAAGTGCTAGGCAGTATATTGAGCCTAGTTCTCCTCTCGTTCTTACTAGCTATGCTCCAAGGCTTCAGCAGAGTTGCCCCTGACTTACACCAGTGTCAGAGGAGAATGAGACCTACTGTCTGGAAGAATCCTGCAGCGACCTTGGGCAGAAGCAGATGACTGAGATAGGATTTTCCCATCTCTAGTTTCCGTGAAACAATTTTAATGGCGTCCCAGGGAGACGATTATGATTTGAGCTGGGGAACAATTAGCAATGTCCTTATTTTATTAAAGTTCTCATTTTCATGTAAATATCCTTTGCTCGGTGACTCATAGAAGCTCTTTAGAAGTCCTCACGGCCCCAACCATCTGATGCACGTTTCTGGGGCTGCTCTGTGGATTTTCAGCAGATTCTCTCTGAGCTCTCTTTGCTTTGGAAACAAGCTCTCCTGCCCTTGGCAGAGCTCAGAGAAAGAGGGCACATGTGTCTTATGGTTCTGTTGTATTCTTAAAGGATGGAATCAGGGTTTGTTTCTTTCTAATTCGTGGCTTCCTTTCTTATGATGAGTCACAACTGGTGAGTTTATTGCGCTCCTAGATGTGGTAGTGACCGAGAGGGGATGGTTGTGGAAGAATTGCTTTAAGCAATCCTAGGTTTTCAAATCTCATTTTAAAGAAAATTACTTCTGCTCTTTAGCACCAAATGCCTGCCCTTTTGCTGTGTCTCCTGTTAGAATGATCAGGGAACGTATAGGCATCGAAAACATTGATTGCGCAGTGAGCCATGATGCATTCACCACTTTATTGCTGCATGACACATGCCAGGTGCCTCCAGTTCTGCCAACCATCCCAGGTACGTATGGGCAGAAACCACCTGCTGTGCCACTAAGCATTCCTGGTTAGTCATGGTAGATTGCCTTTGGCTTGGGGGTTGAATGTTCCTGGGACTATCTATTTGCTTCCCTCTCATGGTGAATCTAGGGGTAGCTAGTATTGGGGAGCCAAGGAGCTATTTGAAAAGGGAAAAGGTGGGTGGGCCCCAAGAGGCTAAAACCCACTGAATCCCTAGCCCGAGCCATGAATGTCAAGATTTACTTACCTCCCTAGCATTTTCCGCTTCCATTATTGCTGATCTGGAGTGAGACCTGTCTCGGTGACAATGACATGTCCTATCACTGTGAATTAAATCTGCTGTGTACTAAAGTGGGAATGATGCGGATGAATTGAATTTGTATTCACAGGCATGTCAGAGGTGCTTTCTTGGGAGCTCAATGGTTATTCTGCACCGGCTGAGAACACAGAGCATAGTTACAAATAGAAAGAAAGGCCCCTGGCCTGACCCCATCTTGCCTGCTTAGCTTTATTATACTGAACTGAACACATTATCCACTTTATAGTCCGTTAGGTTTTCTTCAAGCACAATTAACTAGATCTAGGCAAAGTGCGTAGAGAGAAGAAGATGACTTTTGTTTTGGGATTTGGGGCTGACTGCTCTCTAGACGGAGCAAAATCCTGTCTCTGAGCTGGGGATGGGCACAGACACTGCCAGCCATGGTAGGGCACGAGAAACAATCATGACAGTACAATGCATGATGGCTAGTGGTGATCGGGAGCACTTATTGCTAAAGAGTAAAGTACACCCCGACTAGAACTTGCTTCTGATTGCCACATAGGCATTAGCATGGCTGGAACCCCGGCTAGCTGATTGTGCCCCTTAGGGGCCATAATTTTCCAGCAGGGGTGATAGCAAGATCCCCCACCTCCTTTGAGCTTGCATTCAAAAAGGTTGGTTTGTTTTCTAAGCAGTGTTATTCTGTGTAACGCTAGCACAGAATTCTTTATTCAGTGAACGGCTCAGAGTCATTGTCATACTTTGTCTTCCGAGGATCTCAAAGTGTAAGGAATTGAGCCACCACCCAGCGCTCCCGTGGAGCTGGTAGGAGTTATCCCAGCTCTAGAAAAGGGTGGTCACCTACGTGATGAAATGAGTCACCTGCTCAGGATTGTCTCATGACTTAGGATAGTCAGGTCCAGTTCCTGGCATTTCCACAGACAGGCTCAGGGACTTGTTATGTGTATTGTGGTAGCCCCTTGAGGCCCTAGTCCAGACTCAGGCCCCCACTGTGCTGAGCATCGTACACACCTGTAACAAGGCTAGTCACTGCCCTAAAGAACTGACACACTAACTGGGGACCTTGCCCTGGTTGTTAATCTCTCTGCTTCTGCTCCCATCTGTAAAATGGGGGTAAGGACTTCCCTAGCTGACAGACAGTTGTGAGGGTAAAATGACAGACAATTGGGAGGTGCTCATAGCCCCTAAACGGAGTTGTCCCTGATGTAACTCTAGTGATTTCATGCCAAGGATGAATTTGGCCTGGGGAGGTGAAGTGAATTGCCCAAGTTCACCCATAAATCCCATGCAAGGCCAAGAATAGTCTCCCCACTAATACAGCTCCTATGCAATCACCATCAAGGCCATCACTCCTCCTAAGCAAATGTCTTAGAAGAGGCATAGCCTGTTGCCATCCAGTCTTCAACTTTGTCATAGAAGACGAAGGCAAGCCAGCAAGCACTCCCCGTAATACAGAAAGCATGCATTAGCAGAAGAGGCCTTTGTCATCCATCGCATACAAATTATTGCTTTGCTTTGTTACTCCTGGAAAAATAGCACAGAAAAGTGCAGAGTGTTTTTTTGTTGTGGTCAGAATTTTTCTTCCATGTTTCAACTGGAAATGTCCTTTCAAAGCAAAAGTGACATTTTCCAGTGAGGAATGAAATAAAATGCGCTAGGAAGATGGGAACATGTTCTCTCTTATCAGACTGTTTCAGTAACATGAGATAGCTTAATAGAAGACGCAAGTGGTACTGTGCAAGATCTGAACACCCCAGAGCCTTTAGTGACAAGGGGTCAGATTACATCAAAGCACGGTCCTTTCCAAACTGAATTCCCAGGCTTATTGGAACAACCTCTGCCATAGATTGGTAACTCCTCACCCACTGCAAGAACAATAGTTAAGCAAGTTAAAAACATACCATTAATAAAGACTATAGAGCTGACCATGCAGAAGAGAGTTTCACCACTGTATACCAGTCTTCTCCAGTGAGACCTGTGTAATCCACACTCATCGAGTGTGGCACTCTCCTCCTGGTGGCTTGCACACATATAGAGGTTCATGAGCTTGCCATATCCTTGTCAAAGGGAAGACGGTCTCCTAGCTCAAGCAGCAGTCACAAGTTGAGTCCCTGCTGACCTGTCTACCTCTGGGCCTAGTATGTGATGGGGCAGTGGGAGTTGATAATGGAATAATCCATTATTATAATAATCCCCATGGATTATGGGTTAGTTAGCTTGAGCATTGCACGGGGTGAGGCAAAGCTCACATAAAGTGCTGTTACTTTGCATGCTAAGAAGATTTCTTTACTTGTTTCAGAGTAACAGCTGTGTTAGTCTCTATTCGCAAAAAGCAAAGGAGGACTTGTGGCACCTTAGAGACTAACCAATTTATTTGACCATAAGCTTTCGTGAGCTACAGCTCACTTCATCAGATGCATACTGTGGAAAATACAGAAGATGTTCTTATACATACAAACCATGAAAAAATGGGTGTTTACCACTACAAAAGGTTTTCTCTCCTCCCACCCCACTCTCCTGCTGGTAATAGCTTATCTAAAGTGATCACTGTGCTTACAATGTGTATGATAATCAAGTTGGGCCATTTCCAGCACAAATCCAGGTTTTCTACATACCCGCCCCAACAAACCCATATGGTGTGGTCAGGGTGAAAGCTGGAGGCATGTAGGTAGGAATAGCGGTCAGTAGGTTTCCGGTATAGGGTGGTGTTTATGTGACCATCGTTTATTAGCACTGTAGTGTCCAGGAAGCGGATCTCTTGTGTGGACTGGACCAGGCTGAGGTTGATGGTGGGATGGAAATTGTTGAAATCCACCATGATTATTAAGGCTCTACAACCTATCCTAAAGGATGACCCAACACTCTCACAAATCTTGGGAAACAGGGCCCCGCCCACCCCCGTTCCTCAGACGTTCTTGTTAAACCCTAGATTTGTGCTGGAAATGGTCCACCTTGATTATCATACACATTGTAAGGAGAGTGATCACTTTAGATAAGCTATTACCAGCAGGAGAGTGGGGTGGGAGGAGAGAAAACCTTTTGTAGTGGTAAACACCCATTTTTTCATGGTTTGTATGTATAAGAACATCTTCTGTATTTTCCACAGTATGCATCCGATGAAGTGAACTGTAGCTCACGAAAGCTTATGGTCAAATAAATTGGTTAGTCTCTAAGGTGCCACAAGTCCTCCTTTTCTTTTTTCTTTACTTGTGCATTCCTCCCACCCATTGCTTTAAAGATTTACCTCTTCAGTGGTTAGCTTAGCACAGAGGTCTTGGTTTACAGCTAGAGCTGGTCGAAACTGGAACAAAACTGGAACAAAAAGTCAAAGTTTTCTGCAAAATAAAACTTTTAAAAAATTTCATTTGGGGAATATTAAAATGACCTTATCCATATGTTTCATTTCAATGAATGCCCATATTGTATTATTAAAATGTAAATGAAGCATTTTGATCTTATCGAAACCAAACATTCTGATAATATTTTGTTGACAATATTGACAAAATTGATACATTTCAGTGAAACATTTTGGTTTCACTGACTCAGCATCTTTGACAGAAAAGCTGCTGTATCAGAACATTTTCAACCAGCATTATTTACAGACACAATGTGATGGTAAAGCATGGCAGAGTGTTTGAAATGTCCATTCTCTAAAGCCAGGTCCACACTTAAAATTACTGACAGTATAGCTATACCAGCAAAACCTTCCTAGATGCAGTTTTATCAATATACCAGTGCTTTTGCCAGTACAGTTTATTCTGGTTTGGCTGGGGAAATAAGCTATACGTGCAAAAAGCACTTTAATGCCAGTATAATGAGTCTACGCTAGGTGAGTTTTGCCAGCATGTCTGTGTCACAAAAAAATCACCCTCCTAACCATATAGCTATGCCAACAAAAAAAGACCTGACCTAATGCTTAACATGCGAGGATTTCAATGGAACAGGCATGTGTCTATGTTACACATTCAAGTTTTTAGAGTTGCAGATAGAAGTTAAGCATCTAGCTTCCATTGAAAGCCAAAGAGTGTCAGGGTATGCCTACTCTTTGAGCTACAGGTGTAAATTCCAGCTCAAGGAGACATACCTGCACTATCTCTGATAGAGTTAGTGTGCTAAAATCAGTGCGTAGCAGTGGAAGGGGTTCTCACTTTCCTGGCTACACTTCTATTTTTAGCATGCTAAGTCAATCAGAGCTAGTGCAGGCGTGCCTCCTGGAGCTGGTATTTACCTTCCGGCTCCAAGTGTAGACATACCCTCAGGCACTGCCATTCGTGCCTTTGAAAACCTTGCCCCAGCAGCTGGCCAAATAGTGAATACACATAACATATATGTGAAGAAGTGGGCTGATTTTGCTGAGCCCCTGTCTTTGAAGTCAAATAATTCATTATTTGTAAGTCTACAGGCCAGCACTATGTTCTCATGAAAACATCCATGAATCCCATAAGTTTTACGAATTCTAACATGATTATTTGTTTCGTAATTCATACCAGGAAGTACATGATTAATTGTTGGCTATTGGTTGTTCTTCTGTTTAAAAAAGTTCCACTCATCCAATGAGGAAGCATAATACCATGAGACTTAGGACCAACTGCACACCACGGATATGGCATGTGAATGACCTCTGAAACAAATTGGGAAACAAACCAACCACTAGAAATTATTCATCTAAACTGCTCAGCGAATACTTATGAATAGTTAACACTTTTATGGAACCTTTGGCTTGGTGCTTTAATAGAAGAAAGGGCTAAATTAATCACAAATTACATGTGAAATGAATAATTTAATTAATCCCTATTACATGTGAATCCCTATACACACCCACCCACTTTCAGCCATCCATCCAAGGGATGGGCATTCAGTTTAAATATAGTTAGTTTTACTTTAAAAATTAGAACTTTTCCAATAGACTAGACCTTGCAAATTAATTCACTTCTAGAAGATCAGCCTCCATACTCTACTTTTGTTTGTCTCTATATTATCTGTAGAGAGATTATTAATGCCATGTAACACTCAGCTAATAGGTCAAATGTGAGACCTTATTACAAATCTAGGGTAAATTGCCTCTTCAGTAGCATATGGCATGACCTTCAATTCCTGCTAGACTAGAAGGAATTCACACTTCACCCTTCATACGTTCAGAATGCCCTAATTACTGTATACACATACCCGTGCATTAGAACTCCCATAGCAGAAAAGGCCAGACTCCATTCCCTGCCTTGCATTGTCTATTTTACTCTGCAATACTACGACTACAGAGAAGGATATTTCAATTTGATCCCCATGCATAACCTTTAGACCTGACCTCTAATGCATTAGGATTCATCACCCTCAGCATTTTTTTCCCTTAGGGAGTATAGTGCTGGTCTAATTTACTTAAACAATAGTTTGCCAGTCCCCTGAAATCAAAGGTGCACGGCAATCAAGGTGCACGGCAGCTTGCAGCATTGGGTCCTAAATTATTTGATTCAGTGATATCATGTGGTTCTGAGTTCCACAGACCACCCACAGTACAGCTTCGAGGCACCAAGTACCAGTTAACCCCAAAGTCCCTGTTAAACTCTTTCGCTATGTACCCTGAGGGGCACTGATGCTGCTGCAGCTCCTTAGCCATGCAGGAGCAGGAACTCAGCTCTGTAGAGTCCCTGTGCTCTGAAAGACTGAACCTTTTAGTAGCTCCAACAGAGCAGAGCCGTAGGGAGGAAAAGAGCAACTCAGCAGGGCTAATAAGAGCACTTACTAATATGCACATGAGTCCTGCTCAGCCAACCAGCCTTGGAGAATTTGGCTGTTCCCCTGTAATTGAGAAAACCCTGATTACTGAACACCCAATTTCAAGTTTGTTCTGTGATTAAATATGAATGACAGTTGGGGTAGTTGCTTGGCCAAGAAACGTAATCCTGGAGATAAATGTCAAGAGTCAGGATTCTGACTCTTTAGGCCAGGAGCTGATGGGAGTGGCTGGTTCTCAGCACCTCTGTTAGCACAGTTCAAGAGGACATCTTGTAGCCTGTACAATGGCTTCTGGAGAAAACACTTCACTCAAGCAAGTAGAGCCTTCAGTAGTAGTGGTTATCAAGGATTTGATCAAATGCTCATTCCAGTCAATGGAAAGCCTTCCATTAACTTCAGTAGGTTCTGGATCAGGTCCCTAATACAGTGTTGCCACACATTGTGTAGCAGTTTAGGACTTGACCATCATTCAGTGAATCAAAGTCTGTGGTGGGTTGCCTGCCACAACCCACGGTATAGTCAACAGAGGGCACTGTTGAGTTGCGATTATTTCAGCAAGAGGCGGGTAGAATTTTAAAGGACCAGAGCTGTAATGATAACAATAGTTTGCATTTCAAACAGGCCTTTTCACCTCAAATAATCCCAGAGTACTTTACAAACAACATATAGGGATCATCACTTCTTCCACCAGCCGCTGCTTAACGCTGCCCAGCAACTCTGCCCAGCAGTTTGAGGGGAGGGAGAGAAGGAGCCTGTGTCCAGTTCAATCTGTAGGTGGAATTCATGAAGGCAGAATAGAAATGAGTAAAGCTGGTTGGGGGAAAATGTATTTTAAAAAAAATTGTTTTGTTTTTTTAACCCTGATTTTTTTTAAAAATTGAAAATTTGAAATGTCATAATTTTTTCTTCTAAATCAAAAGCATCTCAACCGGATCTCACAAGAGCTGGTTTAACTCCTCCTCCATCCCTCTCCCCAACACACACAGTAATAATTTAATTTGACTGTTTTTTCTGAACTTTTGAAATTAAAAAAATATATAATATTTTGATGGATTTTTTTTAATTGACAAATGGTGGCCATCAGCTAGCATCTAGCCAGGAGACTGAGGTCAACACCCCTACTATTGCAAAAAGGATCATAGTCTTTCATGATCAGGTAGGGTCAAGACTTCATCAACTTGGAAAGCATCACCGAAAGCCCAGCTCCCTAGTTGGTTGCTGGTTTTTAGGATATGTCTGCACTTGGTGCTAAGGGTGTGATTCCCAGCTCTCATAGACATACTCAGGCTAGCTGTCATTGGGTTGGCCTGCTAAAATAGTAGTGTAGCCATGGCAGCGTGGGCAGCGGTGGGCAGCAGCACACGCTGGCTGCCCCACATGAGCACCCACAGGGTCCAGGTGAGTTTGAACTTGGGGCCACTAGTCCATGCCGCCGCTCACCTCTGCTTATGCTACCCCAGCTACACTACTGTTTTTACTGTGCTAGCTTAATGAGCACTAGCATGAGTATGTCTGCTTCAGCTGGGAATCACATCCCCAACTCCAAGGGTAGACGTAGCTTTAGTGATGATTAGTTTTATTTATACTGAGGTGAGGCCTAAAGTCCCCAACTAAGAGCAGGACCCCTTTCTGCTAGGCTCCTGTGCCAAACATAGTCATTATTGCTGGCTGGTAGGGGTGTCTTCTCTATTTTTCATTTTCTCATTGGGGCTAACTCTGGTTCAGCTACACCAGTGCTGACAACATTGGAAGCACTGGTGTGGACAAGTCTTGCTACGGCACCTGTTTTGCACACCATGTTGATCAGAAGTTCATGTGGGCTGGTGTTGTCTTTCGAACAGTATAAACATGGTGCTCTGACTATTCACAGTCATTCCCAGTGTTCAGGGACACATGGCCGTATGAACAGAAATATTTCCATTTTGGTATTTCTCTTAATTTCAATGAAAATGTGAGAAAACTCTCATTGACTTCAATGGGGCCGGGATTTCACCCTTAGCATCTAGTGTCGACAAGGACAAGTTGAGTTTCCAAACATGCTAGCTGGTGAGAGTTGAACCTAAGGTCCTCTCCAGGGTTAACCATGATGAGATAACACAATTGTAAACCCAACTTCTCCTTGTCCATACAAAGGGCAAACTCACAATTAATGTTATGTTGGCTAACATGTCTTTTAACATGATGCTTTTCCTCAATATAGATGAGGCCTTTGATGAATTGTACAGCAAAAGGTAGTGTGTGCAAAGTCAGTTTCTATTTTAAAAATCTTTTCAGTTGTATGAAGTTAACTTCACTGGGTAAAAGTCTATGTTCTGTGTCAGACAAGATTATAATATTCCTTTCAAACCTTAAAATCTTTGAATTTATGACATTATCATTAGTAACATCGGTAAGAAATAATGTTTTTAAAAGATTTTTATCATGGCCCTTTAACAAAAAGTTCCATCAAAGATCCAAATCTAAAAGTGTTCCACTCGTCTTCTATAATAAGATCAATTCATTAATATTTGATAAGTGCTGACTATTATTCATTGATTGATTGATTGATTGATTGATTGATTGGTGGGAAGCAGCACATGAACCAAAGCCACGCCACTGGTTGCATTAATCAACTTCTTTAAAAGAAGAATTGGAACAGTCTGACTGCATGAAAAAAAAGGCCATTTGAACAAACTGGCTGGCTGAAAAATTCCTTCATTTATTTTACATGGCATTGTGAAGGAAATAAGACCATGTAGTGTATCATCTAAAGGCATAGAAAGGTAGAGGATTAATTGTCTTATCATTATGAATTCATTTCATATTCATTGTTGTAGCGCTGACCACAATGAATTTATTTAGTATTCATGTGGATGTCACATCATGCTTCTGCCATAGATGTTTTACTGTAATTTAACATAAATTAATGGACATCTGTATTAAACCATTTGCAATTAAAGAAGTGATCTTTCAATTCTATGGGTCAGATTTGAATGGGTGGCTATGAAAAATAAGTAAACTAGTCTACTAAATAGCTAGCCAGAGAGGTCAAACCCCGAAATGAGTTTCGCTTCTTCCTTGTGTCTGTTTCTCAAGAACACTCATGACTGGAAAATAAGTTTGTAATTGACTGACCTAGACAGATGAGTCGAGGAAGTGGGTGATTGATGTGTGCAATATATTTGAACAGAATCAATGCTGGCGAGAATACTAATTACACAGACCACTTCAGTTGACACATCTATTGCTAAAATACACTTTGGATTAGTAGATCAAATCTCCAGTTTCTAAGACCCTGATATATTCAAAATATTGCCCTGGATTTATACTTCTTAGTGCCCTCTGTAGCACTGCAGGATCAGAAGTTGCGGAGTTGGACATTAGAGAAGAGCTGAGATCTGTTTTTAAATCCCTAATTCACCAAAATACTTAAATATGTGTTTAACTTTAAGCACATGAGTGTTTTTTTTTATGTTAAAACTAATAAAATGCATAACATTAAGCACGTGTATAAGTGCTTTGCTGAATAGTGGTGGATTTATGCTCTGAAAGTTAAGCACATGCTTAAGGCCTTTGCTGAATTGGGGCCTAGCATATTAACATAATTAGATGCATTTTAAAAAGTAAACAGCTTTCAGTGTGTTTTGTCAAACAAAAGTCTTTTTTAAAGCCACACATTTCAATGATGGAGAGACAAACCTAAGGATTATCACCTTAGTCATTATCAGCAGCAGAAGACAGGTTGTCAATGCACCTTATAAAGTGAGATTCTGAGTAGTAACCATTTGGTACTGAAGTAACATCCTACTGGAGCTCTGTCTGCAGCATCTGAACTGCAGGTCCTAAGCCTCCCATTCAATTATCAGTGAAGTGTCACTCTTGATGGGCTACTGGGTTGTAGCATCCACTCCAGGCTTGAAAAGTGTCAAAATAAATCAAACTAGGTCAATGAAACCATCTCCTTGAACTGCTCTGAGTCTGGAAGGGGGGTGACTGAGATCCATCGAATGGATAAATGGGAAACTCCATGTCTCACTGCTCCTGCACTTTCCACGACCTTGATTGTACTTCAGACAAAATAGTGTTTTTGTTGCTTTGCTGCAAGACCAAAATTAAGGGCTGGTGGCTCTTCACCTTGAGGAGCGCTCCAAAGGAGTCTTCTCCCCGTACATTTTCTCAATAATTAGATTAATGATATACTCTGGGTGTGCTTTAATGTATTAAGGCCATTTTAGTTCACTGTAATTCATTTCTCTAGCAGATAATGTCCTCAGAGACGTGTGTGTGTATGGGGGGGTGAACTATGCAGTTATATAGTTTCTGTCCAGATCTGGTTGTAGTGGCTAAGATCACTGAAGTTCTGGCTAAAAGATGCAGAGTTTCTAGGAGCGTCTCCTAAAGTTGTTCACCTACAGAAGAAAACTTGGTTGAGCTGCTACTTGGCGCGCATGCACCAAAGTCTCATGGGGCAGTACAATGAGGCTGTGGCAAAACATCACTGGGTTGCAACGATGTTCCCAAGAGACACCATCATCTTGCTGTAATGCCATCAAATCAAAATGCAATATCCCAGCGCCATGATGTTGCACTGGCACATTATATTTCTTCGTGACACTTCAGTGAAAGGGTTAGGTGTGGCCTGTTGCAAATGGGGTACTCCCACAAAATTTCCGATGGGTTGAACTTGCAGTCTTATGTTGCTTGCTGTACCGTATGAATACACATGGTCTGGGTTCAAGATGAAATTGCTCGTGCAATTTACATAGATCTAGGTGTAATTGCCAGAGTGGGCATTTGGCCAGAAAACAAGAATTAATTCCCTTAATGTTGTGGAAAATGCCATGAGGTCTTTAAAGACCAGGTGTGGTCAGTACTTAGATGTTATGAGTTTCCTAAAACACAGCGTGTCTAACAGCAAAGTCCTTTATCATCCTGCTGGGGAGAGGTGGTTGGAAAATGTATTTTTGTGTCCTGTGAAAATTGTCCAAATTGGAGACAGCTTTTTTTAAGTAGAAGTTTCAAAAATTTTCATGAAAAAAAGAACAAAATAACCCAAATTTCAAGTTGATAAATTCTACACATTTGGTTTCAATTTCAACTGGTTAAAAAATCTAAAATACATTTCAAAATGAAAAGTCAAAAAAATTGAAACTTTCTGCTCTGAAAATGTTGAAACGAGAGTTCCCTGTTGACATTTTCAAAAGATTGTTTCCAGTTTTTTTCAAAACAAAATTTGGTCAAAATCGATATGAGTTGACAATTGTTTTTCCCAGTTTCATCAAAACGGCATTTTCCAACGACAAACAGATGACCAGTCTACTGCTACACTAGCAGTTCAACACTGAATAGAGAGCAAAAGTGCTCCCTCCTGGATCATCCGCCCCACTCTCTGCAGCACCTTGCATTCTCATTTGTGGTCTCCTGCCTTCTGTGGAGAGAGCCGTTTGTTTTTCTACTTTTAATAAGCGGCAGTTTCTATAGTATGGGGCAGAGATCTTCAAATGCAGTGCAGGGGATTTAACTACTCAGCTGCCTTTCAAATTGATGAGAGTTATGTGGCTAAATCCTCTGCGCTGCTTTGAAAAGCTGAACCTCTATCCTTATCCAGTTTTGAACATAACCAGTACAAGTCCTGGATGTCTGAGTTCCGAGAAAGGTGGTGCCTATGGAGAGTAGAGTTCAATCTGAGATTTGCAACGTGCCATTTTTTACGACAAATACAGAAGTTCGGTAACTGGCACCTGGTGCAACCCAGGCTTCAGCACAGGTCTGTTCTGCGTAGAGAGACAATGATAACCTGGAATCTAGGCAGTGTCCAAAAATGAATCAGCAGCTGAGTGCCCATGACAACTTTTGTGGCTTTTTCAATCATTCTTTTTTCTCTCCTTCCTTGCCATGTGAAAGAACCGCACAAACAACAGGGGAAAGTGACAGTACCCCATTGGAGTCAGCGGTAAAAGTCCCATTGGAGCAGGATCGGGTGCTGATTGACTATATGGTGGGTGTGATGGGTCTTCACCCCCATCACCTGCAAGGCAAGGGAAAAGATCCAATTAGTCATGCTCTGCACCGGGACAGGGAGAGTACCTAACTGCCTCCTGAATAGAGAAGGCAGAGCTAAGCCATATAATAGACTGAGGGAATTCAGCTGGGGAGAGATTATGGAGGGGACAGATATCATTGATGGAGTCGAGACCTGAGCTGGGGCCTACAAGGGGAAGGAAATTGAAGTCAAGCCCAGAAGGGGCGAAGGATCTTTAGTTTAGAGCTGAATGCGGAAAGGGGACTGGACCGTTGTATGACTCGGCTGGAGGGTTGAGCCACAGAAGACCCCAGTGAGGGAGTCCAGGGAAGAGATGGGCTGGGTGTGGTCCCCACGGCTGAGAAAGTGGCCACCAGCGGGGGAGTGAGAAGCAAAGTTCCCTGCAATGCCATGTCCAGGCATGAGGGGGCCCCCTAGAGGTAAGGATGTGTGCATTCAACAGGGGAAACGTGAAAGGGACAATGCAGAAAAGCTGCGATTTTTCAAAGGGAGTTTGGTGCCCAAGTCACACTGGGTTTCAGCAGGAGCTGGGCATCTAATGCCCTCAACCTAGGTGCTGCCAAGGGCACTACACAAACAAACTGGAAACATAGGGAGGCGGCCGAAAGATTGAGAGGTAATAGGAGCGGAGTGGGAGAAGAGGAGTGTTGAGGGGCAGGTGAACTGCATGGAGGGCAGGAGCTGTGAAGCTAGCAATGGAGTGGCAGAGGGGTGGAAGGAGAGAGGGCAGTAAGCAGACTGTCAGCAGGCAGAAAATGGTATCCAGGGTCTAAAGCAAAGAAAGTGGCGTCTTTCCTTCATGCTGGCCCTCCCGGCTGGTGCCTCCTTCCTGAGCTGATCTGTAAAGCCGAGTTCCTCTCCTCCTTCAGATCCCTCCTCAAGATCCACCTCTGCAGCAGCGGCTGCATGAGTTATTGTTACTCTCTATTGTTTGTATTACGGTAGCACCTAGCATGCTCAGCCAAGATCTGGGCCCTGTTGTCCCAGGTGCTATAGAAACACCTGGGGCTTAGTGTAGGCTAGGAGCGAGGCTGCGTTAATGTCGGGCTTCGCTACCACAGGCTGGCTGAGCCCCACCACTTTTCCTGCTCTGAGCAAAGGCAGTATGAGAGACAGTCCCTGCCCTCAAAGGGGGAGATTTTTTTCCCAAGTGGCTAGTCATTCAGGAGCATGGTCTCATTGAAAGTCAGTGGCATGCAGGCGCATTTTGAAATTGTCACCCTAAGTGTACAAAAGAGACAGACCAGGACACCCAGCAGGTCAGTGCTCAGTCAGAGAATGGATCCCAGGTCTGCTGACTCCTGGTCCCATGCCCTAGTCGCTGGACCGTCCCATCCAGGAAGTGAGGGATAGCTTAGTGGTAATGCTGTCCGGGTGGCTGATTCCGTTTGTTTGTTGTTAAACTTCCAGGTGCGTTGGAGCCTCAAAGTTGTGCATGTTGCTAGCTTCCGTAAGCATGTGGTCTCACTTCCACTGGCCTCGCCCTCTCTTGCCCCTCTCCTTCCCGCCTGTTCTTTTTCCTGGTTATTTACTGCTTCTTGTTTCAGTCTGAGATTCTAAGCTCTTTGGGGCAGGTTTGTTCAGTGCTGAGCACAACATGGAGCCATGCCTGGCTGGCTTCTTTGACCACTACAATACAAATAAATAATAATAATGCAGCTTGGATTGGACACCACCGCCTATCAGCCTCAGGCAGCTGTGTAGCGTTGCTGATCCCAGTTAAATAGCCACTGTGTACCACCCTCCAAGAAGTGCCTTTGTTTTAGCAGAGAGCAGGGGAAGAAATCCCTTGCACATGTCTTGCAAAGTACTTTGGAATGAGAGGCTCCAAACGTAAACGATTATTATGATGATGGGCTGTACAGGTTGGCAAGAATGGAAGCTGACCTTCCCAGGGGATAATTACCGTTATGGATACAGATGGCATTTCCCGTCTCCTGCTGCCTCTCGGCTCAGTATGGGTGCTGCCTGCCTGTGCCACCACCTCTGCCCTCTCAGGTGGGCCGCATAGTTTGCAGACGGTCCACTCCCATCTCCACCTAAAGGGCCAGGCGCTGCTTTCAGCTCTTTGCTCTTATATCTTTTCTATTCAGCACCATGATATGAAAAAGCCACAGAAATTGAATCCCATTCAGAGGCAGCCACTGAGCGGGGATTTTCCCCCCTTCCCTTGAAATGAAGTTTCTTACACTGCTCATTAGATGATAAGTGACGATAGAAAAACCTTTGAGCGAAGGTAATTCCTAGTGTGAAGAAGTGGGTTGCTGCACATTTATGAATGCAAACGAGGCTGGGTGTCCTGTGGGGATGCTTTGTCAGCCCTTTTATCTCTGAAACCAAAGTTCAAACCGACTTCCTGAGTCAAGAACCATAAAATTATTCTGCTTAAAGAATTCTCAAATGCCATCTGTGGAGTGGGAGACCTTCATTTATCCGCCTCTGAACTGGCCTGTGCATGGGCACATGGAAATGAAAGGAGCCCTCATTATCAGGGTCCCATTCAGCTTAGCGCCACTTTCTTATAATTGACAGAATAGATTACGCTCCCACGGGGGAATCCTGGTGATTCCGATGGAAAGCCATAATAATAGTGACCCGGTGCATCTCCATAGCCTGTTTCATCTCCAGATCTGAAAGAGTTTTCCAGACAATTAAGTGAGAATCACAAAGATCCCTCTGATCCCCATTTAACAGAGGGCTTGTCTTCACTGCAAGGGGAACACCAGTTATAACGAGTGTTGCCCCTAACTCAGTTCCCATCCACACACACAGCCCCTTCACTCAAGCAAGCTGGTGCTTTAACTCAAGTCAGCTGACCCATCCGGGGGGATGGACTAAATCTCGAGTGTGCACAATTCATCAGCTGCTAACATGCTCATTCTGTAATGTGGACACAGGCTAGTGGCACTCGAGGGCTGCTAGTCCTCCTGTGCCTTCCCACAATTCCCCACCCCCATGGGCCCAGGGAGGACAGACAAGTTCTCCCACAATTCACTGGCAAAGAATTTTTAGAGCAGCTCAGCTTCCTGGAGCACTAAAGTCTGGGGGATGTGCCCGCAGGCATCTCAGCGCCCTGCGCAAGCGAGTACAGCACCAGTGGGCACCAGCCACCCCAGTGTTATAGCACAGCATAGCTGTGCTTACTCGAGCTGGGCTAACTCAAGAGGAGTAGTTCAGGTTAACACCACAGTGAAGACAAACTCCCCAGAGGGGCAAGAGAGTCTAGAGACACTCCTGGCTTGTTTTTCAAAAGGAGATGACAATCAGCCGAGAAGCGACTCCCCAACACACTCACAGGGTGAATGAGTAGCAGACCCAAGGAGAGAACCAAGGTTCCTAGGCAGCTGTTCTAACACCAAACCATGCCACTTTCCCTGAATAGCCTGAGTCAGAGGAATAAATTGACTCACACAAAGTCACACAGGAAGGGGGGAGTTCACTGGCACAAGGTCTCGGCACCACCTGAGTCCCACCTAAGCCTCGAAGTAGGGCTGTGGTGGAACATGGATGGTGCATGCCTTTCTGCACAGGGGTGAGGTTTCACTGGAAGTGAGCTACTGATCCATAAATATCCGCTCATCTACCATGGTGTAGAGTAGGCATAATACAACAACAGAGAGTAGAACCCTTGGGCCCTGACTGCCTATCCTGTGCCTCAGCCCCATCTATGCACCCTCTGATTGGTTCATCCTATCACGCATCTGGAGTGTGCCCCTTTGCAAATGCTTGTTCCTTTCATAGTGCCACAAATAAGCAGCAAGCCTGTTGGGGTTGTCACATGGATGACAGGTTACTCTTCTCTATACCCACTATACAGAAGGGTAAACCGAGGCACAGTAATGTTAATTGACATGCCTGAGGTCACATGGTGGGTCCATGGCAGAACTGGGATTAGAAGCCAGTTCTGTTGGCTTTCATCCTCTTGCAATTTCCACCTTGTTTCAGTGGCATTGGAACAATTTGTATAGTGGGGGTGCTGACAGCCATTGATCGAAACAGAAAACCCTGTATATGATGGAAACCACTTCAAGCCAGGGGTGCTTCTCTCCCTAAGTACCCCTGCCTTGTTTCCCATTCCAGCATTGCAGACCATAACAAATGGACTCCAGGGGTGATAAATCATCTGCTAGATACTTGCCGTTCCAAGTCTGCAGTATTAAGCATCCTCCTGACCTTATAGAACAATCATAACATTGCCTCGGGATGTTCCAACTCCCACCACTTTCAAGCAAGATCCTTCTGATGGCCTTCCAGTAGTCTAATACAAGGAGACTGCTCTTGGCGTGGATGAGAGAGAGAGAGAGAGAGAGATGGCTGCTATTTTATACTCGGGAAGAGATAGCCAGCTGTCTGGTGGCTACTGATACATCATGCAAGAGCCTGAATGCTGCACATATTTGGGCTGGCAGCATCACCTGCCCACGTGCCAGGCAGCTGGCGGAAGTGTATCAGAAGGCACCTATGATGCGGAGGCATTTTGTGCCGTATTGACTGTGTGTCTGTGGGTGAGGGCGCCATGCACTCCTTGCATTCGCACCTCGTTTAAGCTGTATTGGTGCGCCAAAGGAGATCACTGCTTGCTGCAGGCAAACGGCAGAGGCTCTTCTTTCATCCTGGAGAGTGCTCTGATCTTGGAAGCGCTCCTCGATAAGCGGGTTGGGGAGTGGTCAGCATTTGATGGGAGACCCAGGGGGCTGCAGGAATTGGGGAGTGGAGATTCAGGAAGGGGAATGCCCTTCCCTCTGATTCCATTCTGAATCCAGTTCCCCAGTGTGGTGTTGTGGGGAGGGGAAGGACACAAAATGTGCATGGCCTGATCTTTAGAGGTGCTGAGTGCCCACTTGCAGCTCCCACTAAATCCAATGGTCAGTAACTGAGGTGCAGCCAATACTGTGATAGGTGTAGTGTAAGAACTGGAATAGACTAGAATAGGGGTGTCATTAACCAGTTGACGACCGCTTGCAATGAAATTCACAGGAAACGCCAAGTTCACAATGTTTCAGGCTCTGTCAGAACAAGAAGCACAGGGAAACCCCTTGGGAAACCCTGATCTTTCATAGTTTCATAGAGGAGTTTAAGGGCAAAGGGACCTTTAAACCATCCTCTGACCTCCTGTCAGTTTCACCCAAATTGCCCTATATTGAGCCCAATGACTTTGGATAAACTGAGGCATTTCAGTCCTCAGGAGATTGAACTATTGTGTGTCCCAGACAGAGAATAGGAGTGACTTTCCTGATTTCCAGCCCACAAAATTAGGATGGCGTATGGAGCTTGAGTCAAAGGCCATTGAAGTCAATGGGGGTCTTCCTTATGGCTTCAGTGGAGCTTTGAATCTGTATTTCTCTGAATCAAACTTCTGAAATGTTTGAGATTTCCCCCAACTAAAGTTGGCCCATTTCTGCTGACACAGGGGCAGATCTTTAGAAACACTTCAGCAGAAAGGTCAAAACACAGATAAACACGCCAAAGACAAGCACTCAGAAGGGAACATTCAGCAATGACAGAGAAAAGGAAGAGAGAGAAATACAATTTGTACAATTGCCAGCGTATCTGTCCCAGTAACTCCTCACTCGGGAAAGATAACACCACATTGTTAATGCCTTGCTTGTTACGAGTCACTCCGTGCCAAATATTGTGACTGTTCTAGAGAATTTAATTTAATTGCACAATGAATTAATAATCTGTTTCATACAGTTTTGGGTTGTTGTTTTTTTTTAATTTAAAAAGACATTTTACCCTCATCCCTTTGCTGCAGTTGTAGCCACGAGTTGCTGTAGATCTGGAGTTAGCATGGTTGGAGACCTCTGAATATGGAATCACTGTGCATGTCTCTACCTGTGAGGATGGGTGGTTTGATTGTTGACTCCTGTGACAGTAAAGTCATTTTTTCCCCATGAAGTTCAAGGCATGAAGTCAGTGGAAAGTCTACCATTGATTTCAGTAGGCTTTGGATCAGGCCTTAATATGACAAAAATCTCCAAGAGGGGCAGAGAGAACAGAATGCAGCAATCTGCATGCAGCCAGAGCCCATCCTGAATCTAGATACCCAACTCTGTACCCCACGGTGGGAGGAGGCCTGGGCTGGAATGTGCATGTGTGGCAGAAGGCCAGGGGAGAGAAGAAGAGTTAGGGAGATACCAGGGTAGGGCAAGTTCTGTCCACTGCTGTATATGGATTTGTCTCTCCCTGAGCATGAGGTACCGTGGGTGAAAGGGCAGCTCAGACACCATTTCCTTTCAGTCTTTGCTCTCTCTGCTCAGAATGCCAACTAGGGTGCCAGGTAGCAGTGGTGGATTGGGCCTTTTGGATTTTTGCCTATTGCGGAGGAAGCTGTGAGCTCTACTCTTTTCATAGGAACTACCCCGAAGCTGTGGGAGGAGAGTGACATTTGGTCACTACTGACCTGGCCCAGGTTTAACTAGAGTTAGTCAAAATATTGATGTCTAACTGGTTTTCCATCACATAATGCAATTTCGACAAAACCCTTTTCAAAAAAAAAAAAAAACCCTCAAAAAAATTGGCCAAATGTCCGGTTTTGGCCTTTCGGAATGGAAAGCTTTGATTGTTTTCATTTCAAGATGACTTTTCGTTTCAAAGTGTACTTTATGGGAAAACTTTAAAAATTATAATAGTCAAAATGAAAAGGAGTACTTGTGGCACCTTAGAGACTAACCAATTTATTTGAGCATGAGCTTTCGTGAGCTACAGCTCACTTCATCGGATGCATACCGTGGAAACTGCAGCAGACTTTATATATACACAGAGAATATGAAAAAATACCTCCTCCCACCCCACTGTCCAGCTGGTAATAGCTTATCTAAAGTGATCATCAGGTGTGCTGTTACTCTGAAAATAGTCAAAATGTAAATGAAATGTTTCAAATTTATCACAACAAAATGTTTCAATTGACCAGAAATGAAAAAAACCCAAAACCCAATCTTTGTTTTGCAAAATTTTGGCTTATCATCCCAATTTGGGGTGATTTTTTTCTGTAAATCTCAATATTTTTCACAGGAATGGAAAAATCTGTTTTCCAACCAGCTCTAGGTTTGAAGTGAGAGGTGGAAGTCTCTCCTTGACCAGTCTCCTAAGCCAAAGCCATACCGTGCCCTCTTCTGCTCTGAAAGTGGTAGGACTTCTTTATTGTAAAAAATAATTAACAGGAATCGAATATGATTGCTACAAGCATTGGCTAATTGAGAGTACAGAAACAGCAAATGGGAAATGCCATTAATTTATTAAAAATCAATCAAATTATATCTTCTCGCTGTCCCCTTGCATGAGTCTGACTGCACCTTGTTCCATCCATGTAACCCTTTGAGTTAAGAATTTGGGATCCTGATAGCCAATGAGAGAGGCACACAGCAAAGGAAATGGTTACCATGACCAAAGCTTGACTCTTCCCTCTCCTCTCCTGATTGACTCCCCATCTGCACCAATTCAAGGAAAGCCCAGTGTTGGAACGTGGAGCTCAGGGCTCTGTAGCAAGTGGCATTGCCTTGGTCTTTTGGTTTTCCAGCCATCACTCTTGAAGCTGTGCATTCCATCCATCTCCCTATTCACACACACTGCCGGACGATGGGCAGGGGGTCCCCTACTTTAGATCCTAAACAAAGGTTACAATGGCAGCACCCAAAGGAACAAGAATTAAAACCGCACTTAATCAAAGGGAACATTACAGCTGGACAGCGCGGATCTCAGAATGAGAAACCCCCACTTTCCCACTTTGTGAGGGGAGAGAGACAAAAATACATTAGAGTTTTACTTAAAAAGCACATCTTGCCTTCATTTGCAGCTCCTAGAATCCTTCATTAGACTTCACCCTTAAATGTTTATTATCAAAGATTTACAAATTCCACTGATTTGGCACATGGAATCACTTGAAAAGTCTTTGTGATGGGTTCGGTCACAGAAACCCCCTTGGGACTGTCACCTGACATGCTGAATTTACCTCTGAGCCCGTTTTCTCTGCCAGTTTGGGCCTCCAGAACCCTGCCTTGTTGAGCCAGACATGCAAGCCTGCTGCAACACAGACCCACATGCCCTCAAAGCTGCAGATTTAAACCAAAAGTGCTCAGCAGTTCACCTATCTCCAGCACCCAGACTCCCAGCTCCCAATGGGATCCAAACCCCAAATAAATCTGTTTTACTCTTTATAAAGCTTATACAGGGTAAACTCATAAATTGTCTGCCCTCTATAACACTGATAGAGAGATATGCACCGCTGGTTGCTTCCCGAGGTATTAATCACTTACTCTGGGTTAATTAAGAAACAAAAGTGACTTTATTAAGTATAGAAAGTAGGATTTAAGTGGTTTTAAGTAATAACAGACAGAACAAAGTAAGTTACCAAGCAAAATAAAACAAAACATGCAAGTCTAAGCCTAGAATCATAGAATCATAGAATATCAGGGTTGGAAGGGACCCCAGAAGGTCATCTAGTCCAACCCCCTGCTCAAAGCAGGACCAATTCCCAGTTAAATCATCCCAGCCAGGGCTTTGTCAAGCCTGACCTTAAAAACCTCTAAGAGGTTAAAAAGCCTAATTTAGGTTAAAAAGCCTAATACATTAAGAAACTGAATACAGGTAAATTTCACCCTTAGAGATGTTCCAGTAAGCTTTTTTCAGAGACTAGACTCCTTCTTAGCCTGGGCCCAATCCTTTCTCCGGTACAGTTCTCGTTGGTTTCAGCTCAGGTGGTATTTCTCATGACTGCCCCCCCCCTTTGTTCTCTTCCACACCCTTTTGTAGTTTTGGCACAAGGCAGAAATCCTTTGTCTCTCTTTGGGTTCCCACCCCTCCTTCTAAATGGAAAAGCACCAGGTTAAAGATGGTTTTCAGTGTCATGTGACATGTTCACATGTCCTGTGAGCCCCCCTCCATTCTTTCAGGACTGGCCCACACATATGCAGTGGAGGCTTGCAGGTAAACAGAGCCATTTACAGGCAATTGTCCTAGTCAATGAAAGCCATCAAGATTCTAAACCACCATTAATGGCCCACGCTTTGCATAATTACAATAGGACCTTAAAGTTATACTTCATATTTCTAGTTTTAGGTACAAGAATGATACATTCATACAAATAGGATGAACACACTGAGTAGATTATAAGCTTTGTAATGATACCTTACAAGAGGTCTCAAGTTGCAGTGGGGGACGTTTAGGTTGGATATTAGGAAAACTTTTTCACTAGGAGGGTGGTGAAACACTGAAATGCCTTACCTAGGGAGGTGCTGGAATCTCCTTCCTTAGATTTTTTAAGGTCAGGCTTGACAAAGCCCTGGCTGGGATGATTTAGTTGGGGATTGGTCCTGCTTTGAGCAGGGGGTTGGACTAGATGACCTCCTGAGGTCCCTTCCAACCCTGATATTCTATGATTCTAAGAGACCTTTTGCATGAAGCGTATTCCAGTTACATTATATTCACACTCATTAGCATATTTCCATAAAACGTATGGAGTGCAACGTCACAGTCTCCACTTCAGCAGCTGTTTGATTATTTTCTAGCATGCCAAGCAACCCCCATTTGGGCAAGAGAGAAATGGAAAGGGAAAGTGGTGGGATGGTAACAGTAATTGGTTTCTGACAATGTGGATAGTGCTGTATGAGGATGGACTAAATCCACTTCTGGTAGATTATGATCTATTTCAGTTTGGGGCCCCCTTGTTCTAGCGACTCTGTGCATAGTGACAGAAAATCTACACCCCGAATTGCTTACAATGTACATAGACAAGACAGACCCAGGGTGGAAGAACTGAAGCGTTCTCATCCTTCTGATTTCACAGATGGGGAAATAATACCGAGAGAGACTAAGTGATTTTCCCATGGTCCCACAGGAAGCACGCTCGGCTCGCTAGCGTGCCAAGCTAAGAATTCACCCACAAGTCCACTCTTCCGTCCATTAACTTCAGTGGTGAATTTGTCTTATTCACCTTACATTTACATGGGGCTTTTCATCCAAATAGCTAGATCCCATTGGGCTTTACAAACTGTACTAGGACTGAGCAAAGTCTGGTGAGGCATGCTGTACTCAGAGTTGCTACTGCGCCTATGCGCCAATATGATGCCAAGAAGGGTCACGTGCTGCTGGAGGTGTGCTCTTTCCAAGGAAGCAGAAAACAAAGATCTTGATGGCAGATGGTCACTAAGTACCCCACTGCATCCTTTGTAGGAGAGAGGGGGTAAACTCAGTCATTCCAGGCAAATTACAACTCCAGGTTATTACTAGGGCTGGTTGAAAAATTTCCATCTGTATTGTTTTCGTGATGGAAAATTCGGATTCTGGCAATTTTTTCACAAAAAGTGTTGGCTTTCTGTGGAAAAATTCAATTTCTCAGCAAAATACTTATATATAGGCTGAAAACTGAAATATTTTGACTTGGTAACGCTCCCACAGTGCCTCCTGGGAGTTGTAGTCAAATGTCTTATGCTCTCATTCTCTTTTTTGGGTCAGGCTCCTCAGCCAGACTTTATAATTATTATATTATTATATTATTATATTATTATATTATTATAATGTAAGGCATCTTCTCACCAAGAGGGGGACCGGGGTGTATCATGGGAGATTCAGTCCAGCCTGGCCTATAGGAGGGCATGAGGCACCACGGCAGCATTTCAAAATTAAAATATTTTCGTTTTTAGTTGAAATATTTTGGATTTCAATTTTTCGCCAAAAAATCGACATCTGTTGTGGGCCATTTTCTGAGCAGCTCTGATTATTACATTCTGCCTCCATTGATTCCTCATGCATTTTCAGTTGGATATGGCATTCTTCACTACCTAAAAACAACGTGGAATCTGGTGGCACCTTAAAGACTAACAGATTTATTTGGGCATAAGCTTTTGTGGGTAAAAAACCCCACTTCTTCAGATGCATGGAGTCTCCCCATGAAAGCTTATGCCCAAATAAATCTGTTAGTCTTTAAGGTGCCACCAGACTCCTTGTTGTTTTTGTGGCTACAGACTAACATGGCTACCCGTCTGATACTCTTCACTACCACTCTTCCACTACCTATCTATTCTATAATTATCATCACGGTAGTACCTAAACATGGACTTAAACTGTTGTCCAGTGTTACTGTGCACTGTTATAAAGCCTCTATGTTCCACCCCAGAGGTGTCTGTATTTCCACAATTGATGGAGCGAGCCATGTGTATCTCTTGTGGTTGTGAATATTTTGCACAGCTCTAGCTGTAGCATTGCCTGATCACTAGAACAGAGGCTTGGAAGTCTCAATCCTGAGTTGTGTGCCTGGCTGGGAGAAGCAGTGTTATCTAATAGTTAGAGCAGAGGGCCAGCAATCAGGATGCCTGCCTTCTATTCCGCAGTCCCAGGCAAGCAGTGTTGTTTAATAATTAAAATAGGGGATAAGGAGCGAGGATGTCTGGGTTCTATTCCTAAATATGGCAGGTTGTATTGTCTGATAATTAGCAGAGGGCTATGAGTCAGGACAGCCGTGTTCTCTTCCTGAATTTGTCAGGCAGTTCTGCCTAATAGTGAGAACTGAAAGACACCTAGTGTTTGTGTGACCTTGGGCTAGTTACTTAACCTCTCTGGGTATTTCCACGCTGCAAAAAAACCCTACAGCAGCGAGTCTCAGGGCCCAGGTCAACTGACTCGGGCTTATGGAGCTCGCACTACAGGACTACAACTAGAATTGTAGACATTCCTGCTTGGGCTGGAGCCCAGGCTCTGGCACCCACCCTGCTCGCCCTCTGTACTTCCCTTCCTCGGTCTGCAGTCCCCATCTCCCAGGGATGATGGGGAGGTAAATTCATTCTTCTCTTGTGAAGTGTTTTGCAGACGGTGGTGCTGTAAAAGTGCAAAGTGTTATTATGAAACCCCGCTGAGCACGGAATAGAGTGCGCCTCCTTTATCTCATTATTATAGAACAGAGCAAAGCCTGCTTTGTTCTGTCACTGTGTCCTCACTCTAGACGTGAGCATGACCGCAGGGGTCAGCCCAGCGGCTGCCTTAGTTTCCCTTATTATGACAATGCTCCATCCCTGCTCCCTTAAATAAACTCACCACCATAGCGCCTCATCACCGAGCAGGGCGGCCTCAGCTCCTGTGCTGGGTCCCAGTGGCAGCTGCTATAAACATGTTAGTGCAGCCAACTGCTGGACCTGACAAGATGTGTTAATTAGGATGTGATGTGCTACGCTGTGACACATTTAAGCACAGCAGAATTGGCAACATCAGTCACAGCGCAGGGAGAGGGGCACACATGACATTTTTGATTAAAGAGAAACGTGTTTTGACGGTGAGGTGTTGGTGCCAATATCTCTGCTCCGCTCTCCTGAATGGTTCAAGGTCTATTTCTGATGTCCCCAAGCTGGTCCAAACGGGCTTTTGCTGCCTGGGAGAAAATCCAGACATGAGGTTTCTGCCTTCTAGCTCCCCTGAAGAAAGGACAAAGACAGGACGCTGCCTTCTGGAAGAAACCTATCTTCACCTTCTGGCCTTCAGCATTTCACTGTGAAGGTCAAGTGCCTTTGGCACTGAAAGACGTTGCAGGCTCAGGATGCCTGACCCAAAGTCATTCGCTGCTGGTCAGGATTCTTTCTTCATCCCCTTCCTCATCACTGATACAGTTAGGGATGGCTCCTAAGCTAGGGATACTCCATGCACGCAAGGACCTTGAGTAGTGTATTTCGTACCAGACATGCTTAATCATGCACTGATGGGCTGACTTGCGTGGATGGGATGGAGATCAGTGGGGGGCTAGATCCTCAGCTGGTGTAAATCAGTATAGCTCCATGGACTTCAATGGAGCTGGACCAGTTTGCGCCAACTGAAGATCTAGCCCCCATATACACCCAGCCCAAGCCCAAATGTTAATACTGCATTGAAACAGGAAGTATGGTCAAGTGGTTAGACCAGGTGATGTTGCAATCAGAATCGCTAGGTTCTGTTCTCAGCTCTGTCACTGATGCATCCTATGATCTTGGGCAAGTCATTCCACTCCCCTGTATCTCAGTTTCCCCATCTATAAAACGGGGATAATGATACAGACCCACCTCCAAAGTGATGCAATTATTGTTTGTAAGGTGCTTTGTGATCCCTAGATGAAAGATGCTGCATCAGAACAGGGCACCTTCACTGAACTGCAAGCTGGAATCTGGATGCTTGCTCAATGAGTATAGAGAGTCTGTTTAAGTTGTGGCACCTGTTTGTTTATTTGTTCCATTCTTTCCAGTTTTCCTGTTTGCTAACACTGCCTGTGGGCTCCCTGCAATCTGGAAAACCCATGATTCATCGCGGCAGACTTGCACTGAGTTCTCTGCCAGCTAATGTCTGCTGTAGCGCAGGCTACATTAAGTGTAAGGACTTCTAGAAAGTATGGACCTGATCCTACAACATGCCAAGCACCCATGACTCTCTCCAAAGTTAGTGTGAGTTGAGGGCCCTTGGCAAAGAGGTGCTCTGCACCTCACAGAATTGGGTCCTAGGACTGGAACCCTTCTTCAGGGGGATCTAGTCACCTCTGGCAATAAAGTCCCATTGCATCAACTTGCACACAGTGGTGAGAATCGTTGTGGTGCTGTGTGCTGGGGGCATGGGCATATTATGAGTGAGTTGATCAGAAGGCAGGCTGCTACTTCAGAGAGCAACAGCAGAGAGGCATTGCAGCCTGGCATGAGAATCTGAAATTCACAGACCACTATTATTAATTTTAGTCTGGGATAAGAAACATCCACTATGGAAGGAAAGAGACATTAGCTTGAACTGAAGGATGTCCCCTTGCGGTGCATGAAAAGTTCATAGCAACCTGCCAGCAAGGCAGACCTTTCTGGAATGAATGCAGTGATCGCAGATGCTGATGAATTGAGAGCTGTAGAGTATAGCACTTTTCACAGTTAAGTGGGTTTTATTCTCAGACCACCCCAGGAAGTAGGGCAGTGCCATCATTCCCATGTGGAATGGAAGCATAGAGACGCTAAGTGTCAAGGTAACACAGGAAATCTGTGGCAGGGGAGGGAACTGAATGTGGGTTTGCCAAATGCTAGATTTGTGCCCTAACCACTGGACCACCCTTCCTCTCTGTTGGGCTACCCTGCCCTCTCTCCTCAGTGCAGTCTTCCCATCTCTTCCCCCCCCCCCACCCTTCCTCCATCACATGGCTCAGCTGTGCCCAGACAGAGGTGCAAAATGGGACTTTCTGCTGTGACCGCTCTGTCCGACTCTGAGACTGCCAGTTGTATGGCCTGCCTCTGGGAGTTGGGCTGAGACCCACCAACTCATTTCAGGCAGACCGCCAGGTTGCTGCCAGTGACTTTCAACCACTGCCAGCGTGGGCTGGGTTTAACCCAGCAAGCTAGATGTGAAAGGCTCCATTCCCATTCCTGAGCCAGCCGCCTAGCAGCTTATTAATGAGGAACAGGAGGCAATGATACGCCTCTGTGTTCTGTCAAGCCCATATTTTTCATTATTGATGACATAAGAAATGGCCTGGACCTGGAACAAAGATCTTCTAAAACACAGCCCTCACTTTGTATGGCACAGAATACTGTGGGGTTTGCTGAGGACAGATGTTCACCTCCAAAACCCAGAGCTGTTCTTCTGACAGGCCGAGGCCAGACCCGTGTCTGTGCTCTGAGAGCCTTGGACTTTCTCCCATCCCATCTACTGACGAGGTGGTACTGCCTCCTTTTCCGTGCATGGTCCCTGATTTCAGAGGAAAGAATCCCTCCCTTCCCTGCCACACGCCTCTACATGACAAACTCTAGGCTGTGCAAACAAGGGAAGCTCACTGTCACATCGCCTGGCATTTCCAAATTTTGGGGTACTGAGGATCGTTCCCAGGGTACTCTGGTGGCTTAGTTAGATCTTCTTGAGTTCACAGACTGGTTTCAGCCCTTTCACTGTATATTTCCAAGTAAAGCAGCTGATTATCAGCTACTGCTGGAATGTGCTGTAGTAAGTGTCATCCTAATGATCCATGCTACCCATGCTGCCTCAGACCATTGGTCCATATAGCTTGGAAGCTTGCCATGACGTGTAGCCAGTGTCTGATGTTTCAAGGCAACATGGAAGCTCTCTATTAGAGTAGCCCTTTTGTAAGTTTGTCCAGCAGGGCAAACTCTTTTCCTGCATTGGTGCGACGAGAGACAGCGTGATCATCTTTCGATGCAACTTTGTTGCCTTGTATCAGAATTGTCACCCTCCTCTCTGGCAGCCCAATACTGCTGCGTCAAAATGTCATCGGGTCGCATGTCAATAGCATCACACTGCATTGAAACAGCATTGTGCTGTGTCATATAACATTGCATTGCAATGTAAGGCATTTGGAAGAGCCCGGAACAGATTCAGGGAGCTGTGGACATCTTGCAAGCAATTTTTGTGGTATGGAGACCTGCTCTGGTAAAGGTGGGATGATCTCAAACAGTGGGAGGGTTAGTGAATCTAGCCATCTCTCTCTCTCTCTCACACACACACACACACACGCACCCTGTTGTGCAGTACCATGTGTGTGCGTGTGATAGAGAGCCTCTAACCTTTTCAGGCAATCAGCTGGTACTCTGAAGCATGAGGTTCAATTACCCTTATAGTCTTCTGACTAAATTCTGATCTCAGTTACATCAGTGCTACTCCACTGACTTGAACAGAATTGCTGCCGTGGAACTCAAGGGAAGAATTTGGCCCTTCGTCTGTAGAGTTCTGAAATATGATTAATGGGCATAATTTCCCCCAACCCGTTTTATAATCCAGACACAGTATTTGTCTCCACGACTTCCTGCTGCAATACTGCTATGAATCAATAGGAGATTTATTTACCGATACCCGATACACTAGACTACAGGGGCTCAGCGAGAGACATGAGTGTAATAGGATGCAGGTTGTTGATCTGTGCCTGTAACTGCCATTGTTCTACAAGGAGTTTTGTGTGTACAGCAGGTGGAAATAATACCCCTCCTTTATGGCGTTTATAAATGTATACATATGTATTTTTTCCCATGGAAGAATAGCCTGCTCCATCTACCGGTTACACAATTACTCCTTCAGATTCTGAGGGCGTGTTTCCCAAGCAAATGATACATATTTACATTTTTCTGGGAAAGATTTGGGGATTTTTTCTCCTGAAAGGGAAGAAAGCAAGAAGGAAGGGGCAAGATATTCAGGAGTCACAGGAGTGGTGCAAGCTCCCAGAAAGTGGGAGGGCCACCAGCACCCGAACCGTGGCCCCACACCCTGTGCCACCCCTTCCCCCGAGGCCCTGCCCCCACGCTGCCTCTTCCCCCCAAGACCCTGCCCCCCCATTCACTCCTCTCTGCCCCCTCCCCCATGTCACTCGCCCTTATGGCCAGTAAAACGTAGGAGGGGATAACCCTCTGATTCTGGGTGCCTGACCTGAGACCCTTTAAAGAGCCCTGGTTTTCACCGGGTGAAAATCAGGCCTCTTTAAGGTGTCTCAGATTAGGCCCTCCAGACCACTAGTCACTTGGGAAAAGTTTGGCCAAAGATACCAGGGCTGGGCAACTGATTCTGTGCTCTATTTATTATTTGTGTTACAGAAGTATCTGGAGGCTCCAGCTGAGGTTTAATATTGCAGTGTGCTAGGAGCTGTACATACACATTATAAAAGATAATCCCAGCTCTAAAGAGTTAATCATTTAAATAGACAAGATAGACAGTGGGAGGAAAAAACAATGCCACTCCCCCATCTTATAGATAGGGAACTGCTGCACAGAGAGAGCCTAAGTGACTTGCCTAAGATCACACAGGAAGGTAGCGGTAGAGGCAGGAAATGAAGCCAGCTATTGTGAGTTTTGACTCATACCTTAACCACAAGAACAATCTTTCTCTGGGTCCAGAGTGGAAAATTTAGATCCTGATCCAGACCTGGAGTCCAGTGATCAGAGACGTGCTGTTTTGGATTCAGCCCTTTATATGTATAAGCAAGCAAATTCTCCTCTCAGTTAACCCCATACAACTCCATTGGCTTTGGTAGGGTTTCCTGGGTTTAAGAGAGGGGGGAAATTATGCCTGGGATCTGAAAGGGGCTTCACAGTCCACACTGGACGTCAGGTGTCCGCGGCCCCCCAAGTCGCAGGAGGCGCCCCCGGCCCCGGGGCGGATTAACCTGGTGTCGCTTGGCGCCCCTGTACCTCGCCGCAGGGAGCAGGCACCCACCTCCCCAGATTCCAGACCAGAGATTTCCCCCTAGAGAATCCATCCCAGGTTTTGCACTGAACCCAATCCGTGGAGGCATAGGAGTTTAGGAATTTAGTCAGTGCTATGCGGATACCCATGCAGTGCAGACATGATCAGTGAAGATCATAGTTAGTGCAACATGCTTTCAAATCTCAGTGACTTAATTTAAAGAGTAGCCAGGGACATCAGAGGGCGCAGCTGTGAAATTCAGAAGTAGGTCTGGGTTTGTGTCCTCCTTAGAGATCCTGGATTTGGGTCCAAGTCCATGGCTAGTCAGACGTATTCAGCACCCGGTCCCTAATGCTGCCCAGACTGGCTTCTCCGTTCTGCTATCCATAACAAAAACAAAGGAAAGTAAAAGCTTGGATGCTGATTCCATACCCTGCTTCTTATACTCACTTCCCTTCACCCTAATCATACAATCATAGAATATCAGGGTTGGAAGGGACCTCAGGAGGTCATCTAGTCCAACCCCCTGCTCAAAAGCAGGACCCATCCCCAATTAAATCATCCCAGCCAGGGCTTTGTCAAGCCTGACCTTAAAAACTTCTAAGGAAGGAGATTCCACCACCTCCCTAGGCAACGCATTCCAGTGTTTCACCACCCTCCTAGTGAAAAAGTTTTTCCTAATATCCAACCTAAACCTCCCCCACTGCAACTTGAGACCATTCCTCCTTGTCCTGTCCTCTTCCACCACTGAGAATAGACTAGAACCATCCTCTCTGGAACCACCTCTCAGGTAGTTGAAAGCAGCTATCAAATCCCCCCTCATTCTTCTCTTCTGCAGACTAAACAATCCCAGTTCCCTCAGCCTCTCCTTATAAGTCATGTGTTCCAGACCCCTAATCATTTTTGTTGCCCTCCGCTGGACTCTTTCCAATTTATCCACATCCTTCTTGTAGTGTGGGGCCCAAAACTGGACACAGTACTCCAGATGAGGCCTCACCAATGTCGAACAGAGGGGGACGATCACGTCCCTCGATCTGCTCGCTATGCCCCTACTTATACAAGTAATCGTGCCTGGCTGCCCACAGGCTGTAGCACAAGTCTATCTGACTTCCCCGCTGTTTCTTCTCTGGCTTTCTCTTCTTTCCCACTGGAGAAGGTGCACTGGAAGCCCAGCAATAAAAGACAGCTTGAGTCTGCACCTTCATTGCTAACCGTTAGACCTTGGCTGCAGTGTGCAGAGAGTCAGGCAGGCAGCACCAGGCCGCGCACAGACTACTTACTTCTGCTGTGCTAATACTAACTCGCCTCTCAAAAGCATCAAAAAAATTCAATACGCAGTCAGGTATCCCCACTTCCGCCAGCCGCTGTGGCCTCGCGGTGGGGACAATAGTGAATTTGTCTCCAGGGAGGGTAAAATCATCTCATGGCTGTGTGATGGGAGCTGGTTCGGCTCCAGCTCAGTTTGGGAATGAACAGGTCTCCGGCGTCGTAGGGGTTTGCCAGTACCAGCCCTGGGACCAGAAGAAAGTTGTGTACGGCATGAATCTATCTGTGCAAAGAGCAGCGACTGCCATGGTTATATAAGTAACACGCACACGGGGAGGTGGGACTAGAGTCCTGCACACACCGTTCCAGCTGGCGGGTCGCTACCATTTGTGCGAATGAAGGGCCATGATATGTGGACGTACTGAAGTCCCTGAGCCTTTCTTTGGACCAACTACGAGAGGGCGACAACGCACATAAATCAGTACATTATATCCACAATGCAACTTCCTCCCCACAAGTGGCTTCTTTCTTGGCAGTCACAGGAGAAAGACCAAAGACTGAATGGCTCATTGAGACTCAACTCACCTCTCGCCTTGAGAGGGGATCCCTCCGTGTCAGGGTCGAGGCACCTTGTGGGGGCAGTGTGGGTAATATATGCCCTGCTGTTGCTCATCCTGCCACTATTTCATGGCTAAACAGTCTCCAGGGCTCCCTGTCCTTGCCCCCCAAAAGTCCGGAGACCTCCCTGTTCGCCCCCTCCTGGCACTAGTCAAGATGGCCACCACAGGCCCAGCTTAACCAATGTGCACTGGGTGCACTTGCGCTGGGCCCCCATCTCTGGGGACCTCCATGACTGGGAAAAACAACAAACAAAACACCCAACCAATTTGCACTGCCCTGGTTGCAACGCCACTCGCGCCAAGGCGTTGGGGGCTGCAGTGAGTGGGATGAGGTGGAAGACAGGTGTAGAGGGGCTGTCAGCATAAATGGAGGGTGGAGGGCTTTTGGGGTATATATGGGATGGGAGGGACATCCAGGGATCTGTTGGGGGTGGGGTATGTGTGGAGTGAGGTGAGAGGGGCATTTGGGGATCTGTGAGTGGGGCAGGGTGCTTTGCTATCTAGTTTATGGAAGGTGAAGGAGCCCCCAAATTCTCAATCTGGGCCAGGAGAAGGAAGCAGGATTGGCGGGGGAAGGTCTCTGTGGCTGTGGGAACTTTTGCTGGGCCTTTGTCCATTCACACATCTGGGCAGAGCTCCTCTGGGTGGATCCATTTGTGGCACCTTAGACTCCTTGGGGCACTGGGTGTTCTTTGGGGCTCTTTGCTCAGTGTCCCCCTTCTAAAGCCCTCATTTGAATCCACTGATCTGCACCCAAACATTCTCTGAAGGGGAGGGGCCTTTTCTTGTTCTGTTGGGCTCCACCCACCAATCCAGGATTTAGATAGGCCGGTCCCTTTTCGCAGCACTGAACTCATGCTGGGACGTGCCATGTTTTGCTTTTATGTGGGCTTATGAAAATGTTGTTTTGAAACATTTGCCCAGGTTTTGCTGCAGGGGACACAGAGGCTTCTTCTTCTCTCTCTCCCAGTGAGTACAGCTCCCGTGTAACTCCATGGGCAAAGCAACTCCTGGTTTACCCCCCTCTCCACCAGGCCCAGGTGTTTTCATGCCAGCTGTATTGCACACCATGCTGAAAATGTACTATCTTCTCTGCTCGTCTGCCCCCCACCCCAAGAGATTAATCAACTGTTTTCTATTAAACAAAAGAGGAGGATAGTGCTAGTCTGTGCATCATTCTTTCATTGGAAAAGGGAAAAAAATAAATTAGACGCCTGCCATTTGGTTTGGGAGGAAAATGTGGAGGTGGTGGAGGGGAAGTATTTCTCAGTGTAATGAAAACACAAATGAACAAGATAATTATCTTCATAAGGGTTTGGATCCATGACAGTGCATCTCATAAAGCCCATTAGAGTTTGAATTTTATGCAAAACGTTAAAAGAAATCTAAAAATATAAGGCAATATAGTCAAAGCAAAGGGGATTATTATTGAAGGAGGGGTGAGTGTTATACTGGAAGCAATAAAACCCTGGAGACCCAAGAAAACAATGTTCTAGTAAAATGATAATAAATGACTGTGGTTTAATCACTTGGTAAATAACTAGGATATTTCTGTAGGTTTAATAGTATCTCTATAAAAATTTTTAAAAAACAACCCACCTTGCACATCAGGGGTTCAGCTGGGATGAGTCTTGTAGAGAAAGAATCGCAAAATACTGTCATTTTGGCAATTTACTCTTTTAAATAATAGTATATTATTTTCTACATGGATTCACATTTTCAGCCTCTCCTGTGCTTTTAAGATATCGCTTACCATTAGCTGTTCCCCCCATCATACACACTTTTCCCACTTAGCACATTCTTGAGTCTTTGAACACACAAAATGATATTCTGGGCAATCTTTGCCACTGCATCAAAAAGCAAACACTTAGCAAAACTCCTGGGGGGGGTCTCGATTTTAATAATGATTTTTCATAAGCTTGGATCCTAAAGTGAGAGTTTAGAAAGATGGTTTGGAAAAAAACCCACATTTTATGTGACCATCTCATCACCTATTTAATAGCTCAAATCAAAAGAGTGGATGTTGTCTTTAAAACTAGAGGATGGTCCAGTAAGGTGCATGTTAAGATAAAGTGTCTTAATTTAATAAACAGCCCCTCATTCTGAATTGATCTTGTGCAACTGAATGCAGCACAGATCTGGATTTAATTTTTAAGGACGTGGTGTAAGAGTTTGTGGGAGGGACCAAACAGAGAACTCTCGAGACTGAATTCATATGTTTAGCCTCACTCCAAGTATGGTGTAGCCTAATGTAGAGTGTGACCTGTCCTGCTCTTGTGGCTGTGTCAGTAGAAGATAGTAGCCTACTACTGCTGCCAGCTAAGCTCCAGTGGCAGAGGTTTATGCTAAGGTTCCTGAGTTCAAACCCTGCTGATGACCTATGCAGATGGGTCCTCACACAAGGTCCCCCTACACCAGTCTTTGCTAACATGTGTTTTTAGTAAGTAGTAGCAATCTTCTCCTAACCCTGCAGGATGTTTCCTGGGGGCCATGTGCTGCAGGTGTGGCATGGGTAGGTCATGGGGTGATGACTCCATAATCGACAAGGAAGCAGACAAATTAATACTGAACCACATACACTCACCCTCTGAAACGGGTGCTGAAAGCCCTTCCCCATGGGGAGAGGCATAGCTGTAGAGTCAGTGGCCTGCTGGAGCCATCTTGTCACAGGACCAGGAGGAAAATCAGGGGCATGGGGAATCTGCATGTTGGTCCTCAGGCACATCTCCTCCTGAGAGTCCTGGCTTTCATAGACTGAAACTCCTTCTAGTTCAGCTCCTCCCTTCGCCCCTACTGAATAATTATTTCCAGTGCAAAGTTGTGGGATTTCCTATCCCCTTTGTGGGGACAATCCACAGAAGACATGTTCTGGGTCAGTTGTTACAGTAGATTGCGACAGGATCACTGCACCAGCCAAGGAGAAGGGTGGAGCTATAGGGATGCTGGGAGAGAGGGGGAGTTCCTCTCTGCTTTACATAGAGATTTTTCCTTCTGATCTGGCCTCTAATTTACTTTCCATCCCTGGTGCTGCTGCTTGACCTTTCCCACTTCCACTCTGGGGGGCAAGTTAAACAGGCATGGTCACTTTCACTTCCTGGTTCTCGTGCACTCCTCCAATGCTCCTGTAAAGAGACAGCTGGCTCGCTCGTGGGTATCTTCCCCCCACTGCTCTACGCAGACATCTGATCTAGTACAGCCAGCTGGCAGCAGCAGCCTGGGAGCTGGCTGCAGAGGGGAAGCGGTGTAGCCGGACAGCTGGGATGGGAAGGTTGAGAACTGGGCAGAGACACATCTGGTTATTGACAGGAGGTGACCGTAGCTGCAGCAGAAAGATACGGAGAAGCACGCTGCAGGGAGCAGGATAGTGTGGAGAGGTTACAATGAGACACAGTTACCCTTATAAAGAAAAGGAGGACTTGTGGCACCTTAGAGACTAACCAATTTATTTGAGCATGAGCTTTTGTGAGCCGTAGCTCACGAAAGCCTATGCTCAAATAAATTGGTTGGTCTCTAAGGTGCCACAAGTCCTCCTTTTCTTTTTGCGAATACAGACTAACACAGCTGCTACTCTGAAAAAAGTTACTCTTATGCTTTGGAATGGGCTGCCCCTAGGGGCTGGTTTAGGAACTGTTCAGTTGATCTATCACCATTACAATAGTTTTGCCGGGGGTATTTGCACCTTTTAGTTTCTGGCAGCCATCGTAAATGAAGCCTCATTTATCCCCCAAATCTGGGAATGTTTCTGGGGCCCACCATGGCTAGAGCCAACAGAGCCAAGCGCCTGGAGCAGCTACAGAGCATAATCTCCCAGCTTGCGGTGCACAGAGCACCCTACCAGACATCTGGCGAGGGCGGGTGCACCATGGCTCTTGCAGCCACAGCCTGCACTGGGGTGGGTTACACTCTTTTGCTTGGGTCTCCAGCTCCAGAGGGGACTGTGCACTGGATAGTGTCCCTTCCCTCCTCCAAGATCGACATTCTTGGCCTAGATTACTTGACATCATCCATTTCATAGTCCCTGCAATACTTCATCACGGGAATGAAAGTTCTGATCACACACACCCTCCCCACACCCTATGCTACGTTCGCTAAACAGCACTGTTAATGCAATAAGTATGTGATGGGGCGTAGTGAGAGGAAACCATGTTCCTCCAGAAAACCAACCATTTTACTCCCGCTTACTCATTTAACGTCTCATGTGAGTAGGCTCCTTTGTTGTGTTTTTAATTCCCTCCGCCAGACAATGAAAATATCCTTTCAACTCTTGCACACAGCTTCCATTAGCAATTATGGGGAATCCAGTAGGGGAGCTCTTGGAAGGGAGAACAGACGTCAATAAATCAACTAGAAAGTCAGCCCCCGCCCCCTCAAATTCCTCTTGTACTGTATGAAGAATTATTATTTAGTGTTAATCAGTGAGTCATTTGCCTGCCCCCATGTCGTCCCAGGCTGCGTGACTTTGTAAGAGCTCAGAAGCTAAATCGAGTTGGGGATTATTCATACTGGGAGGGGAGACAGCCGAGGAAAGCCCTGGTAGTGTAGGAAGTGGGGCTGGTTCAATCAGTGGCACTGTTCCCCCTAAGGCCATGTACTTAAGCTCCCACCCAACTTTAAGGCCCAAGGAGGGGACTACCCCGGTGTTTATCATTAAGCAGGTGCTTAAATACTTTGCTGAGCTAGGATCGGAGTGAGCACTCCAGCAGCTGTAGTAGTCGAATGGGTGCTGTGCTGCTGGAAGTGCTGCCACTTGGGTGCAGTGTCTCTTTGGGATGCCGCAGACCTGAGGACTGGCGCTCGCTAGGGATCCCATGGAATTTCCCACAAGACTAGTGGTGGGGTCCCCGGAATCCTGACCTAATTGCATGCTGCTTTGCTAAATTCCTTCAGCATTTCCAGTTTGGATACAGGAAGCTTTCTCACATCACATATGTTTAGTGTAGCGTTGCTGAGTGCTGTTAAACAGCTCTTGCTTTCTGCCCCAGAGGTGGTTGTGTTTTAGTGGTGAGTAAAGTGCTACAGTACAAATTTTGCATAGGATGCTTTCCCTACACTGCCATATAAATGGGCTGTAGAAATGTTATAGGAGAGCAGCTGAGATCCAAAATAGGGAAATGGTGCTGCACTAATAGGGTGAAGAATGCCTTTGGACATGTATACATAACCGCAGAGACTGTGGTCCTGACACAATTCATTCAGAACCCAGGTATTACAAGAGAGAGCTGGCAAGTGTGTGGGGGGGGGGGGATCCTTTTCCTCTTCTTAATACTCTTCACTTTTATGCCTCTTCTCTTCCTCGTCTTGCAAATCCAATATTTCACTCGCCCTTGGGCCCTCCGGTTATTTGACTTCTTTATAGTTCTTCTTGATGCTTTGGGAATATTTTGTTCCTGTACCTATCTGGTATCCTGTCACAGTGCTTTGAGAGCGTAGGGCTTAGGGGAAACAGTGTAGTCTAGTGGACTGCGCCCAGGATTTGCTCTCAGGCGATATGGGTTAAATTCCTGCCTCTGCAAAACGGTGTGACCTTGAGCAAGTTGTTACTCTCCCGATACCTCAGTTTATGCATCTGCAAAATGAGGGTAATGATACTGCCCTCCTCTGTAAAGTGCTTCGAGATCACTGGATGAAAAACACTATGTGAGAGCTAGGTGTTGGTATGTGTACCAGAGAAGGGCTGAAAGAGGCTGTGTTTACACTGGATGTAGGCTGGAGTTTGGGTTGGAGGCAGGCTCCAGGTTTGATGGCTCAGAAATCTCACTAGCCACTCAGGCACGGCCGTGAGCCCTCCTGGTGGAAATCTTGTGAGCCGGACTGTTTGTGTGAGGTTTGTGCTGCCTCTGAAGCAGAAGTGGAAAATAGGCCTTGTTTGTGTTTTGATCTGATCTGGAATCTGGAATCCCCCAATGAGAGATTTCTGTCCAGACACACTCACCCATGGAATCTAAGGGGAGGTGGAGCTGAGACTCATGGTACATATAACTCTGTCTATGCTGTGAGCGAGGGGGGCAGTTCCCCTGCTCATGTGCACACGCTCACGCTAGCTCTCATTGTAAACCGGTGGGTATGTACTCGGCACAGCTGAACCTTGCTTCGCTTGCCTCTGCCCATGCTACCACGGCTACACTGGTGTTCATATTCACTTGCACTAGCTCAGTGAGAGCTAACCTGTGTGCACACGAACAGGGAAGTCATACCCCGAGCTCATAGACATAGCCTGTATTGAGTGTGTTGTAACCAATCCCTGCCAACTCCCTCTGATCCTGCTGCATATTATGGTCACTCAGAGCACCATGGCAACAGTGGGGATAGAGCTCAGATCCTCCTGCTCCCAGGCCCCTTTCATTTCACCTCAGTTAGCTGCAAGCCGTATAGGGCAGGTGACGCACAGTGAGCAGTTTTGATTCCACCCAACAGAGGGCAGTAGCAATCATATTCACACAAACCTGTTCATTGCAATATGCAAATAAAACGTAATGTCACTGCTGAAGGAAGGGGGAAGAGGACACTGGAGGGACAGAGAAAGACAGTTTTGAAATGCATGATGGGTAGACTTGGCAGAATTTGATTTTTTTTTTGATTGTTTATCATTTCAGGGGATAATGTCGATGTTTATTTTTAAGCATTTTTATCTATTTAAATTTTCACCGTTGTGGGAAATTATGAGGGCGATGTTTCAGAAAATGGAAGTCAGGATTAGAAGATTTTTCCTTTGTAATTGCGCACGGGCTGTTTTCAGCCTTCAAGAGAACAATTAAGCTGGTCAGAAGACTCCAGACTGGCTGCGCCCTGGAACATCAGGAGTTCTGATTTACCATGGAAACGCCAGGGGTTCTGAAAAACGTATTAAGTAGATAAGAAGATGTTAACTAACTTATATACCCTAGACATTCAGAGAACCCAGCCAAGACTTACATTAGTTATGATACTGAAATAATTGTACAAAAATAATCATGTGCTCGGGAATTTATACTTAAAACTCAAAATATGGATCACATACTTAGGGGAAAATTTCACAAACTTAGAGCATTTATTTTTCCATCCATGGGAGCAGATGTGGCCAGGATCCATGCTTGAGCGTGGTATCAATAAGGAAGTTACGAGTAGTAGGAATGTGCAGGTTTGACACCAAAAGAGTTTAATGGAGGTGTCTACAACCTCGTTGTTCCGCATTTGAGTGGCAGGGAGATGACAGAAGAGAAGTTGGTAATGTAGGTTTCGGGGGAGGTGTGGAGTTCGGCTCTGCCGTTTGCGGTTCAAGCGGCGTCGTCATTCGCCTCACTGCAATTGTCACACCTTCTCCTTCCTTTTGCTTCACATGGTTTGCTTCATGTCTGGCAAGTCATTCAACGCAGGCCCCATTATTCACACTGCAGAGGCCAGCGCGGGGCACTTTTACTCCAGCTCCTCTTCACTGGCTGCTCTGGGCTCTCCGTGTCAGTCTCCCCACCTCTAACTGCAGTAAGAGCAGCTGCTGCTGCTGTCCCTGGCATCCCAGTCACCAGCTCCCCCTGCACATAGTCCAGAGCCAGGCACTGGCTGCCAGCTGTTATAGGTCAGTGTCCAGGACTGGTGGGATGTCAGCAGAGGTCACCTGCCCCCCATGTAATTCACCAGCCCAGCCAGCTGCTGCCAGATGTTCCACTCCATCTGCCGGCCTCCAGCACAGGCTCCACATCTGGCCCCCCAGCACTGCCTGGCAGCCCTGCACCACTGCCTCCAGGTCAAGGGGCACCTTGGAGAATCATAGAATATCAGGGTTGGAAGGGACCTCAGGAGGTCATCTAGTCCAACCCCCTGCTCAAAAGCAGGACCAATCTCCAATTAAATCATCCCAGCCAGGGCTTTGTCAAGCCTGACCTTAAAAACTTCTAAGGATGGAGATTCCACCACCTCCCTAGGCAACGCATTCCAGTGTTTCACCACCCTCCTAGTGAAAAAGTTTTTCCTAATATCCAACCTAAACCTCCCCCACTGCAACTTGAGACCATTACTCCTTGTCCTATCCTCTTCCACCACTGAGAATAGACTAGAACCATCCTCTCTGGAACCACCTCTCAGGTAGTTGAAAGCAGCTATCAAATCCCGAATGCTGGGGCCCTGGCCACTGCCATGCGGGTACCAGACAGGACCAAGAGTTATGTCTGGGGGAGACCTGGGCAGAGACCCCTACATCCTCCCAGCAGTATCCTAGCCCCAGTGTCTCCCTATTCCTAAAATTAAAATTATGGTTGACCAAAACCGAAGTTTTATTCAGTTTGTCAGTTCTTTCATTATCCTGTTCCTGAATTTTTGAGATTCCAACTTTTCATCTCTATTCTGGAAGGGAAAAAATTTTGAAATCTCGAAAATTCTCATGGGACAGGAGAACCATTTTCTGCCCAGACCTAGCTGTAAGGTGTTCAGACACCACAGCAATATATATATATAGCCAGATAGGTACCTAAGATAGCTAGTATGACCTTTAGCCACACTTATTACCTCTCTTCTATGGTGTTGACAGCTCATGTGATTTTAGTCTGAGCTTTGCAATAGTTGGTGGTTTTCTTAAAGCCCCAGGTCCTGAAGCTATGTGATTAACTGAGCTTTCATTTCTTTTAAAAAGTAAGTTTTGAGCCCTTGTGATTCCAGAGAAAAGCTTGAAAACATGATCCCTAAAAGCTCAAAACCCAGAACCCCCAAATAAAAAGAGCCCCTGCATTTACTATTAAAAACCTCCTCATGATTTTTAAGCCATTCTCACGATTTTTAGGGGCAGGGCAAACTCATGGTTTTTTAACACCTGGGCTTGGCAATGCTTCATCTTTCTCCTCATAGCTGAAAAGAATTGTGTGCTGCAAACCTTCTAAACCATCTTAAAATTTACTTCCTGGCCTAGGCCAATGAATCTGAAACACTCCATATTCAAGTGTCACATGTAGGGCTGATGTACTCATCATTTTCTGCCTCTCCCCTGGGAAATGCCCCAGCCCCCCGCCCCCCGAGTGTCAGGGCTCTGTCTCCAATGGAAAGATAAGCTCTGTTTACTACCTGGAAATTATTCTGTAAAAAGGAACACTGTCGCAAATCAAGAGCCGAAAAGCAATTCCTAAAACGAAATTAAAGCCCTGAACACATTCCTTTAAAAAGTAATCTGAAATAAATAAGTGGTATATTTTACAGGCCAGGATAATGAAAGAAAACCTATCTATGTAATATGTATTTCCTCAATGTGATCAGACTGTTTTACATTTTAATAAGTGCATATTTTTGAAGGGAATAATATAACTCCTGTGTTGTGGTGGGGCTTATTTGACCAGATAATGTATGGCAGCTTGTCAAGAGCACATTGTGAGGGGGGAGAGATGTTTGTTTGTTTTGCTTGTTTCTTTGCAGAGTTCTTCCATTTAATGGGAGATGATTGCAAACAACTATCCGCTGAAATAAATTGGGGGGAAATTGAGATTATCTGGCACAGAACGGCAAAAGAAAATCTAAAATAACAAGAGGGGAGTAATGGACAGCAAAGTATTTTGGAGATAATTGCACATCAATTGGATGATTGTGAAGTGTGTAGAAAAAACTTAAGAGGGCTGATTGTCTGATGAGTGCTCTGTCCTCATGTTTGGATGATCAAAGCACTCAGCCAAATTCAGCAGACTTCCTCCTGTCATACAACACGCGCTGGACTCAATAGGGCTTGCTGGAATGAGCACTGAGGAGAGATTTTGAGGGCCTTTGTCTGTGTAAAATAATCCCCACCAGTGCTGCCATCTGTTCAGCACTGCGAGTGTAGACAATAGGCATGCCTGCAGTGGAGCTGGAAGGGGTAATTTTTTGTTTGAGTAGACATACCTGCGCTAGCTCTGATCCCGCTAGGCCGCTCACAATAGCAGTGTAGCTGCAGCAGCAGGAGGGACAAGCTGTCCCTGAAGCCCTAGATATGTATTCAGGGCTGCTCAATCAAAGCTAATACAGGTATGTCTAGCTGAGCTAGAAATTACCTGTAGACATACCTTAGGAAAGCCGGGAAATCCAAGGCTGGGTTCTGCCACCACACTGAGTAGTATACTGCTCTGTGAGTAGTTTTCTTGAATACTGTAAAGCTCCATTAAAATCAGTGTTACTCAGGGTGAGTAAGCATGACCAAAGCAGAGAGTAAGAAACAGAGCTGACGAATAAACAAGCTAATTCATGAGTAGTGTCGTGATCAAAAGCAGCAAGCTGGGTTCGCCATGAACCATGGCATCGCATTATTCCTTGTTCAGGAGTATTTGGCTAACCAAAGGATATCCATTGCATTGCTCATGATTCCCAGTGAGCCAGCCAAAAAATCCCAGGAACTCAGTTATTTGCTCTTCGTTATCTCCTGTTTGAAATGTTTCAGTTATCCAGTCAGGGAGCATCAATGATACCATGTGACTTAGCTGACCACAGCCACGAACAGCTTATAGTTTGAAAATTCTTCATCTGAACTATCTGGCAAATACTAGGGATGGAAAACACCATCGAAAATCAGGTGCAGGCTGCAAACTGAAAATTCAGAATTACTGTTATGTGCCATGAATGGACTTTGGTAAGAAATAAAAGAGAAATTACTGATTCAGATAGCTTTTCATCTGTTTTCCAAAGGCGTGTGACTAGGGGATGAGCTGGGGTCCCTACATGAGCCTAACGCTCGGAAATGGTTCTGAAAGTGCCAATTTTACAGTTCATGTGACTTTGCTCTTCGAGAGTGACCAAAGAAAGAAAAATGAATGTACTAAAATGAATAGGACTGTGCACACTAAAAGAGTGAGACATGGAGGGCCAGATTCTAAGCTGCTGTAAAGATCTAGCTCTGAGAATTAAATCATTTTAGATCTTTTAGGGCACAGTCTTTACTTATTGTATGCCCCTGAAGTGATTGGCACCTTAGAAAAAACAGTAATAAATAGATAAGCATTCGGACCATACCTCTACCTCTATGCCCGTCACTGTGATATCTCAATGCCTCAAAACATATGGTGTGTTTATCCTTACAACACTCCTGGGAGGCAGGAAAAGGCTTTTATCTGTGTTACAGAGAGACTAAGTGACCGACCTACTATCACACAGGAGTCTATTGAAAAGCAGGTGATCGAACCCATGTCTCTTAAATCCCTGGCATGTGCCCTATCCACTAGACCATCCTGTCTCTCTATAGCTAGGCTGTCTTACAGCAGCCTGAAATGCTTAATGTTGTCTGAACTTCTTCACTGTATCTCAGATATGGTCCGATACCATCTGAGCAGTGGCAAGTTAAAGTTCTCTCCTCCCTCCATTACACCCCTCCCTCTTTGTACACCAGCCCTGAGCTGGACAGATGGAGCTTCCATACTGGCTCAGACCTTGGCCTGACTGCCGACCAGAGGCATAACTGCAGATAGAATTTCAGTGTATACAATCTAGACTTTTCCCCTAGAAAGCCCTCAAACTCTTTTCACATAAGCCATTTTGCTATAAGCCATTTTGCTCTAAGCAGGGACGGTCAGTCGGTGCCTCCTGGCCCCACGTTGAACCCATGATTTACGGGGAGAAGCTGTGTATCCTGTTCCTAGGTGATCCAATCCCCCATTTGTAACCATTCCAAATTAAAACGAAACAGCAACAAAATCCCATCTGGGCAGACAGAACTTGTTTGTTTGTCTCTCGGCGTCTTGAAATAGCTGAATTATAATGAATCCCTTGAATAAAGAGGCTTTATAGTAGAAAATACCAACAGGCCTTTATCTGTAGCTGCATGCCATCATAGCACCAACATAGTGCTGTAATTACTGGGCATCATGAAGGGATGCAGTAATTAACAAAGCTGTTGAGCCAGTGGAATGTTACTTGCACCTGCTTGCAATGACACATCCAGCGAATGTGCTGGCTCCTTCTTGTTATCAGACAGAGGTGCAAATGGGTATTCTGAGACCAAAGCTGCATCAGGCATTGCTGGCTTTAATGAGCTCACTTGCGTGTTGATAGCCATGGGTGCATGGGAGGAGCTGAGGATGTGGCACAAAAGGAGAGCAGGTTTAGGGTTGAAGCTACCCAGGTCTCACAAAGTACTTTGCTAGCCCATATCTTGCTCCGGATGGACCTGCTCTGTAAGGTCCTGGTCTAAGCAGACATTTAGAATAGTGAATTGCCCTGTTTATTATGTATATTCTTATTATTATTCGGGTATAGAAGCCCCAGTCTGCCAGATGCTGTATAAAACCCAGACAAAAAAACAGAACCCCATGTGCCAGGTGCTGTATAAAACCCAGATAAAAAGATGGTGCCTGTCTCAAACGTCTGTCCTCCCACTCCTCTCCCGTGCCCCATCTCCTCCTCTCAGACCGCATATCTCTGCAGTATGACTGTTTACAATTCATTTTAGCACAATCATACGTTGGGCAAGACCTCTTGCTTTTTTTCTCCTTCCAGGGTGTGGGGTGTCTGAGGCTTCTACCCCGATAGTGGGCCACAGTTGCTTTCAGTTACCTGCCGGTGACTGCGCTGAATTGTTCCATTGAGTTACAATGGAGTTAGCGTTCTTGGCCCATTTGATATCTGCCTAAAACTAGCCCCTTTGTTATGCTAAGGATTGAAGAGGCAAAGGAAACTGGAAATTCTTGTAGATCTGACTTTTCAATTTGATAGGCATTGTCCTGGCGCAGGTCACTCTGCTCACTTCTCTCCATTGAGTCCAGGCCTTTCCTGTTCGGCTTATAAGTTCATTGCTGAGTTTACTATTATCCTGTACTGTCGAAACCTAGGTACTTGAACTTCTGTAGCTTTGGTAGTGGCTGGCCCCTCCAGACGTACAGTCTCATTGTCTTCCTGCAAGATCTCATTGAATCTACAGCCCATCTACTCTGTTTTATTTCTGCTCATTTTCATGCCATTTCTTTCAAGTACACACTTCCATCTCTCTAAATTTTCTTTCACTTCCTCTTTGCTCTCCCCCATGAGCAAGACATCTACTGCAAAAGGCAGGCAGCAGGATGTCATTCTCTGGGTGTCTTCTGCACATGTATGAACAACCGATATGAGCAAAAAGCAATTGGCATACTCATAAATAATAACAATAATTGCATAGGCTGACTTGGATGAATACTTTTTAGAGGCTGGGGCTCCTTATCAAAGTGATGCCCAATGAGCTAGCCCCAGGACACCCCAAAAAAGGCAGGAGAAGCTGTTACCAGACTTCACTCCACCTGCAACCTGGGCTACCGTCACACTAACAAGTGTTCTTGTCTCTGACGCTCTTGACTAAGCCTGTCTGGCATTACCTGAAGAAGAAAACTGAGATTGATGGCTTGAGAATGCATTGTGTTTATTAAGTGAAACAGACCATTTTCATTAACAGCAGTCAACATTATTAAAGCCCCTGAGTTGTCTCCCGAAGATGAAGTGCCCAGTGCAGAATGTGTGTTTAGCACAGTACGTTCTCCCTTAGCTTGGACTGGGACTCCCAAATTCCATCCATCAGCCCTGGACTCGTGCAAGCTCATTTTTTCCTGCCCATAATCCTCCAGCTGGTGAGTTTCATTTGGACAGTGCTTCTCTCTCCCATGTTCAGTATGGTTCCAGGGACTCAGGTGGATTGAGATATGGGGAACGAGGCAGCTTCACTGCTCACGTTCCCTGTACCTAGAAATGACTTTTCCTGCTGGCTTCCAAATGGACCACATTAAATGTGATGCATTAAACCTCAGAAATATGGAAATATCTAGGGAGGATTTAAGACTCTTTCAGACCGTACTGGATTAGTCTAATTGATATAAGTAGTATTGGGTTAGGGCCAGGGAGAGATGGCTCGGACGAGGGTGAACTGAGGAGAGTCACATGGGGCCAGGGTTAGAGGGGAAGCTGTATGAGGCTATGAAAAGCAGAAGAGCAAGACTGGATCTAACACAATACAAATCAGGGCTCATGCCATATCCAGCTGTACATTGACAATGATCACAGTAGGTATATGCGGTGACATTAGACATTGCTAGAAGAGGACTGTCTGTAACAGTTCCCGGCACAATCGGGCCCAAATCTTGGTTGGTCCTGAGACACTACCATGCTAGTAGACCTAGAGGACAGGACTGTCTTTCATGAGACTTTTTCTGCCACTTATGCTTAGGGTGACCTTGGGTATGTCACTTCCCTCTCTGTACCTCATTCTCTCCATCTATAGAATGGGGATAATGATAAAGATTTTCTTTTTTTAAACACCTATTGAGATCTGTGAATGAAAAACTCTATGGGAACCCTAAGTATTATTATGTAGCTCCTCCCCTCTGAGAGTGCTTTACCAGAATGAATGAACCAAACTGTGAAGTAGGGATGCAGTATTATTCCCATTTTACCACTGGGGAAACTGAGGCACCAGGCGAGACAGTGACTTGCCCAAGGCCACATGAGTCGATAGTAGAGCTAGGAATAGAACCGAGGTGTCCTGAGTCCCTACCTTGAAGTTAGTCACAAAACTAGAATCAGTCTTTCTTGGATTTGTAGCCATTGCTTGTCTGACCCAGTTACTTCAATGTTATGCAGTTTATCACTAATGATAGCATGCCAATATCTCCCTGTACCACTTTTTTTTTCATTGTCTAATATTAAAGATGGCAAAAATGAACGAAGAGCATTTCAGTTTGGATGAAATGTACAAATTGCTGTCAGATTTTGTGCCGTTTATTGAGCACATTTCATTAGTCATTTTTGATGAATCACTCAGTGCTTCATAAGCATCTTGAACTGATTTTACAATAGTCTTTTTTTATATACTTTTCCACTGCTGAAATGCAGCCATCTCCGGGGCGGAACACGTCAATTGCATAATGGCATACTGCAGTTCTACACTCCCATGTAGGTCAGATTAACATATTTAGTTAAAACTGTTAGAGAATTAAATTAACTACAGTTTTGCAAAGACACCACATTTAAGATGCCTATTTTTACAAAAGTGTCATGGGATCTCCAGTGACCAATACTGGTCAGGACCTTGCTTTAAAATCTCCTCCGAAAATGAGTCCCTTCGGAAACACAGCACCCCCTGGCTAGCACCCGAGTTCATCCCTCCCTCAGAGGGAAGAGCAGCAGTTAGTGAATCTAATACCATTTCCAGCCATTCAGAATGGACCACCACTGGACTCAGCTTGGCTGCTGAAATCTGACCAAGCCCAAACACATGCCTGTCAAGCAAAGCAGAAGGAAGCCTCTGCTTCTCACCAGGCAGAGCATCCCCTTCTTCACTCCCAACTTGGCTAGAGATTGGCTGTACATGGAGCCAGATTTTCCCCTAACATCCAGGTTGTTCCAATCTGGGATTTTGCTTCAGCTCCATCCCTGATTTTACTGTGCAGTTTTACCTCCTTTAAAGCCTCTCCCAATCAGTCTATTTCCCATCTCCCTGCTGAGAAAGAGCAGTTTGGCTCCCCTCCCTCATCCCCACGCTGCCCTTTCATGTGGTTCGGCATTAATTGAATATTATATTTTAATGCCGGGCCTGGCATCTCATTGTAAAATCGGGAAGATTACATTAAATACAAAAGGAGAGCAGGGAGAAGACGGGAAAACATAAAATTTTATGCTCTGATACCGATAATTAGAGACAGACTCAGGCGTGTTTTGGAGCAAAGGCCCTTGAATCACTGCAACACGTTCTGTGTCTTTCTCTTTTTAAAGGAGCTGCTTCATTTTCAGGGTGTCTCAGGAGGGATCTCCCTCATTTAGCCACATTCTCCACACTCCCCAACCCCCGCATCCCTTCATTGCCCCCACTCCCACCGTGGCATCAGCATTGGTCCCTCACCTGGCACGAGGCCACTGGAGGGATCCCTGGGAGGCGGCAGGTGGCTGCACAGGGCACACACCTGACTGGAAGGGAGAGCTGCTTCTGTGCAAGCGGCTGGGCCTGGTGCAGCGGGGGCTGCTGGGAGGTTGGCAGAAGCAGGCAAGTGGCAGCAGATGCGGGCTGTCAAACAGAGCAGATGCCTCATTAGCCACGCTGCCGCACAGCAACAACACAGCTCAGGGGAGGGGAGCGGCCTGCAGCCCCAGTTTAGACTCATTTGCAAAATGAAGTTGTTGAGTGCTCAGGCTCGCTTTCTTTGTCTCTCTCTGTCAGCTGGCCTGTCTCACTCTTTCTTTCTTTCTTTTTCTTTCTTTCTTTCTTTCTTTCTTTCTTTCTTTCTTTCTTTCTTTCTTTCTTTCTTTCTTTAGCTGTCTGATTTTCTTTCCCTCTGTCTGTCTCACTTAACTTTCTTTCCCTCTCTGTTTGTCTCTCTGCACCCAGTTCACACAACAAAAATTTTTAGGGGGCTGGGGCACATGATTTACGAGGAGAGGCTGAGGAAACTGGGGTTATTTAGTCTACAGAAGAGAAGAGCGAGGGGCGATCTGATAGCAGCCTTCAGCTACCTGAAGGGAGGTTCCAAAGAGGATGGATCTGGGCTCTTCTCAGTGGTGGCAGATGACAGAACAAGAAGCAATGGTCTCAAGTTGCAGTGGGGGAGGTCTAGGTTGGATATTAGGAAACACTATTTCACTAGAGGGTGGTGAAGCACTGGAATAGGTTACCTAGGAAGGTGGTGGAATCTCCATCCTTAGAGGTTTTTAAGGCCCGGCTTGACAAAGCCCTGGCTGGGATGATTTAGTGGGTGTTGGTCCTGCTTCAAGCAGGGGACTGGACTAGATGACCTCCTGAGGTCTCTTCCAACCCTGATATTCTATGATTCTATGAACACCGACAATCCCTGTGTAACGTTTGCAGTGCAATCCAGACATCAGGCCCTCTCACAACCAACCCATCCTGAGTGAGGCAAGCCAGCCTTTTCCCTACATCTCTGTCAGCATCTGTCCCTTAACTGCCACTAATAATGATCCTGCCATACAAAGACAAGCCATGTCTCTCTCTGGGAGGTGGATGTGGCTCCTCTATATGGGCACGGTGCAGAGCCCCAGGCTTTGCGCTCACTCTAGCCCTGACTCTGCATGGGGCAGGCAGAGAGCTGTGCGGAGGGAACTGCAGTGGCGAGGCCCATTTTGTTTCAATGCAGTCAACTTTATAGTGAAACAAGTGCCTTCCCCGCCCCCATCACAAGGCAGAACCATCCTCAGCCTCCTCATGACGGGAGGGTCTGCCCCACGCTGCTGTAGTGGCAGCTCTACAAGGGGGAGTGTCCCTAGAGCACAGGCAGGGGGTGCCGTGACTGTGGTCCTGATACAACGGGGAGAGCATGGCCAGCCTAGGGGAAGGAAGGGGCTGCATGGAAATACGCCTGTAGGGGAGCTCTGAGTGGGACAAAGGGGAAGGAGGTTGGATGGGGCGGGAGATGGTGAGCTGGCCTGAGGTGAAAGGGGGGAGCAAGACTGGGGAAGGGGTGGATGAGAGCTGAGGGAAGAGGGGATTGTAGGGTCAAAGGGTAGCATCTAGTCTCGTAGTGGAAAGGAGACATGTTGGCAGGCAGATGAAAGTAGCATCCCTTCCCGCACACCCCGTGTGTGCAAACTGATGGGCCCTGAGCAGTCGGGAAATTAGGCACCACTAGGGCCCGCCCCAAAAACCACTCCAGAGGGAGTCTGCGCAGGGAGCAGGGCTGCACCACAGCCTCCGGGGCAAAACTGCTCGGCAGGAAGCGTGTTAGCTGTCACCGTACTAGATACTCGCGTGGCAGCCATCGCTTATCGGCTTAAACAAAGTCTAATAGCGGGCGATTCAATGAACTGCGGGTGGGAGTCAGTAGCGCAGCGGGGTCCGCACGCTGCTTTCCCTGCCGTGGCTGAGCCAGAGGAATCCAGCCACTGCACGGGCGCCTGCCTGTCAGGGAAGACTCTGTTCTGTTAACCCGTCAGCACACCCGGACGAGGCTGTCTGCCAAGAGCGGCGTCAGAGCCCAGTTCAGGGGAAGAAAACACGGAGAGGTCTTAGCTGCTGTGTGTGTCCATTCCATTGCCCTGGTCCCTGTAGTCTCCCTTGTGGTAGAGAAGAGACCGGACCTGGCTATAATAAATGTAAAGGGGCTTCTTCATTAAGTCTGCTGTGGTTCTCTCCAGCTTTCTATCTGACAGACTGACTCACGCAACCTGGGTTGCCCCTGCCTCTGATGGAAGAGGGGCTCTGCCTGTTGTCTAGTCTCCTATGGGCTGTAATACTTTGGTCTCATTTTGGTTGCTGGGTTGAGCATGCAGATGCTGGGTGGTGCTTGTGGCCTGTGATATGCAAGAGGTCAGTCCAGGTGATCTGGTCTTCAGCTCTGTGACTCTACTGACTACACCAAGCTGTGTAATAGTTAGTGACCACTTCCACCTCTGCTAGTGGGAAGGCTGGAAAGCGTGCCAAAGCCCTAATCCAAGTGACAGCTATTGGCGATTTCCCTGTAGCCCACAACAGAGACACCTTTGTGTGTGACTAAAGGTGCAACGAGAAGGCCAGCCAAGGTAGGGATGGCGAGATGTAGGGGAGGAGTAGAGTTTTCATGAGAGGCGGGGTCTTCCTGTCAGTGATGCTTGTGCAGGGCAGGGGGATGCTGTATGCTCTGATAATATCTTTGCGGATATTATTGATCTAAAGCTCAGAATGGTCATACATCCCCAAAACATAGATAGAGAGACAGTATGCATGGTGGATAGATAGGAAGGAAGGAAGGAATATATAGTGGAGGGTGGATAGATTACTCCTGAGGGCATTCTGCACCAAAAAAATTAACATTCTGTACACAATATTTTAAAATTCTGCAAAATTCTGCAAGTTTTATTTGTCAATATATAAATGCAGAGGCTCCAGCATGGTAGTGGGGAGCACAGGCCACTGGCTTGCTGAAGATGGGAGATCACCCTGCAGTCCCCCCACCCCTCGGACATGGGCTCAATGGTGAGGTTGCACCCGACAGTGAGACAGCACAAGGCCTGGGCCTGCCCCAGAAACACCTTGGAGCCCTGCCCCTCTGTGCACCAGGTGTGGGGCAGGTAGGCTCAACCAGGCAGGATCCAAGAGTGGAGGGGCTCAGTGTGGGGGATCCAGGTGTGGGGTGAGAGGATTCTGTGTGGGACAATCTGGGTGCAGGCAGCTCAGTGGGGGATCTACATGGAGGGTTGTGTGGATGCACAGGGGCTCGTTGGGGGTTCCAGGTGGAGGGGCAATGGGACTCTGCAGGGGTTTCCAGGTGAGGGTGGTTGGGGCTCAGCGGAGGGATGTGGGGGTCTCAGTGGGGGGGGTCTGGGTGTTGGGGAAGTGGGGGTTGGTGGGGTGGGGTCTGGGCGCAGTTAGTTGGGGGTCAGTGGTGTGGGGATCTGGATGGTGCAGGGTAGGGGTTTGAGTGTAGAGAGCTCAGTGGGAGCTGGTCTGGGTGCAGAGGTGGGGGTCTGGAGGGGTCCGGAGGCAGGGGGTCCAGAGGCAGGGGTCTCCAGATGCAGGGACTGAGGTTCAGTGGGGTGAAGTTCAGGTATGAAGGGCTAGGGGGGTTCTGGATGTACCCGGTGAGGCTTGGCAGGGATGTCTGGGTATGGGAGGTCCAGATGCATGGGGGTTGGGTGGATGGGGGAGCAACTCCCCATACAGTGACCCCTCCTCCCACAGTTGAGGAGTGAGGGGGGAAAGCAGGAGAGGATGCTGAGTTTCCTGCAGCTGGGGGAGGTTTCTGGGGATGGGTCTGACACAGCCCCAGACACTGCTTGCAGGGGAAGAGGAAGTCCTGTCCTCTCCTGCCTCCAGCTCAGCCGGGACTAGCAGCTGATCCTGGCTCAGTTATCCCCAGCACCCCGGTGATTTACCTCTCCACCCGCTGCTCTGGGTGTCTGAAACGATGTTTCTGCTCTGCTAAGGAGTGGTGCGTGACTGCTCTTGCAGCTTCCTTTTGCTTCCCTGTCAGAAAGTCATTTTTCTGTGGGAAAGCAAATAAATCTGCAGGGGACATGAATTCTGCGCACACACAGTGGCACAAAATTCCCCTAGGAGTAATAGATAGATAGATAGGTAGATGATAGATAGATAGATAAACGATCAGAACTACTAAGCTGGGCTTGATTTGAATGGGTAAGTTAGTGAAAATTCTCCATCTCTCATTACTGAACTCCCCAGTCATCCTGCACACTTAGGCTCTGGTCATGTTGTCCATCTCCGTTGTAAGTACTTATCATTCTCTTTTTATATACCTACTTTACTTGTCAAACCTTATGAAATACACAAAGATCCTCAAAGCTTACAGCTCCCTTCTGAGACTATTTTCCCCCCAGAATTACCTATCTCCTGAGCCTTGCTAATGAAACCCCTTCAAAAGTACTTGTGATGCTACTCCCGTGTTTCCTTGGGTGTGCTTATGTTTTACAAAATGACCTCATCATTCCAGATTTGTCTTGCATGAGCTATCACAAGATTAGTGGTCTGGAAATCTTCTCTGAGTTTTCTTTCAGAAGCTAGTCCCCTGGGAGCATCGCTTTAGTAAGTGTTTTTTCTGTTCTAGCCCAGGGAATTGGATCCTCATCCAGTGGCCAAATTGAATTCACTTGGGCAAGGTTAAAAGCCATTTGATACAGTTTTAGATTAGGTGAAGTTAGCCGTGTATATCTCAGATTCTGTGCTAACAGCTACAATGCTACAAGGGAGGGTCCAGCGTAGAAGTGCTTACTGAATGCTCCCCTGTGAATCCAGTGTCACAAATGGATGTTACTAAACAAGGGAACAGAAACTAAATCTCTCCCTTCTGAAGGGCAGGAATAGTGTCCCTAGCCTCTGTTGCCAGAAGCTGGGAATGGGCGACAGGGGACAGATCACTTGATGATTCCCTGTTCTGTTCATTCCCTCTGAAGCACCTGGCATTGGCCACTGTCAGAAGATAGGATCCTGGGCTAGATGGACCTTTGGTCTGACCCAGTCTGGCCGTTCTGATGTTCTTATGCAATGGAAAGGAGACAGAACGGTGGACAAAAAAAATGGCTTTGTGGTTAGTAAGAGGTCGATGTGGTTGTAGAGATGGTCATTGGGGTCTGTGATCACTTTGGACACCTGTTGGGAATTTATCTGAACTCTCCGGGATATGGAAAATTGGGAGAGACCTATATAAAAAAGCAATACAGGGTTCTACAGTAATTGTTCCAAACACCACAGCGTTACCATAATGATACTTCTGTGTTTGGAGTCTCCACTGTAGAACACTGAAAATCTTGGGCCATAGCCTCAACTACCATAAATTGGCATAGATCTGTTCACTTCAGTGAAGCTATGCCAATTTATGTCAGATGAGGTTCTAGCTTCTTATTTTAATATAAGGGCAAATCTACCTATTTATCTTTCTATCAAAGGGCCACAATGTAAATGAGATTAAGGTCTGTATACTTTAATATTTGCTTTACTGGTGTCTCCTCTTGAGATTTTATCACAGGTCTCTCAATATTTGGTGTTTTTCTCCAAGTCCCAGCTCCTGGAATCATGTGATCAGGCAAGAATCTCAGCTTTCATTTAAAAAAAAAAACAGTTTCTAGCCCCCATGGTTGTGGAGAAAAGCCAGAAAACATGAGCCTTAAATTTTGCAAGGCTGGAAGACAAACAGTGTGATTTTTTTTAAAGTTCTTGTGGACTTTTAAACCAATCTCATGATTTCAGGGGGCCTGAATCATGATTTTTGAATGTTTGGGGTTGGTAATGACTGTACAAAGCACAGGGTGAATCAGGCCCCCAGTCTTTGGTGATGGTCTCAAAGCCACTCCAAGACAAGGCTGAAACAGGATGCCCGGGGATCTGAAGGAACGTCTGAGAGAAAAAGATGAGCACCAGGACTCTCCTAGAAATGAAGGGGATAGAAGCAAACTGAGAATGCTTGAACTGAATCTTTGTAGCTGAAGAAGAGCTCTCTTCAGTGGCAGGAAATAGTACAGGGGTGGAGGGATACTAGAGAGACAGCTGAAGCAGTTTGGAGGCTCTAGAAATATTTTCAAGTGTCAATTCCCTCTCCATGGGGGCCCTATCAGATTGTCAAGGCTTTTCAGAGCAGCTTTGCAAGCCAGCCGCTGCGAGTACGTCTACGGTGCAGTTGGAGGTGTGATTGCAGCTGGCATAGGCAGCCCCATGCTAGCTTTCTTCTAGCCAGCACAGCTAAAAATAGCAGCAGAGATGTGGTGGCACGAATCTCAGCATTGGCCAGGAATGCGCGTAAGTACTCAGGATCCCAGGCAGACTTGTACAGCCTGCATGGGAGCCTGCACTGCTGCCTCTTCACTGCTGTTGGTACCGGAGCTAGCTAGATTAAAGCCAGTGCGAGCATGCCTACCTGAGTTGCAGTCACACCTCCTGGACAAGGTAGAGCCTGACCGGTGCAATGTGTCACCCTGGAGAGGGTACGGGATGCCATTACAACTGAAAACCCAGCAATCCCGGCTGCCTCAAGGGCCGAAGTGGGATTTGAGCAGTGTCTAGGGCTCAGGCTGGCCTTCTGCCCAGGGGGGAATGCTTTTTCTTCTTAATACAATGGAAGCATCCCCTCCCCAGCTTTACCCCTCCTCCCTACTCCTACCTGCCTCTGCTTTCACTCCCTCTTCCATACCCTTTGCACATGCAAACTGCATGACCAACCTCTCCCTCCATGTCCTGTCTCCAGGCTTTCCTCAATGGTGCCCATGTGCCAGGAATTGCCTCCCAGCCCTGCTCTGCCATGCCTCTTCCCCAGAGCTCAGTTTGTGCCGGGGCTTGCCTTGTTGTGAGAATCGGGCCTACAGATTTAGTCTAATTATGAGCTCAACAGGAAAAAGGATGTGAAAGTTCATAAGATGTCACAGTAACATGCAATAGCAAATGTTAGTGGGAAAAGATACAAAAAGGAGCCAGAGGAACAGAATTAGTCTAAACAAAAAGGCCTGCTGATATAACTCAGACTGTGTTAAAATCATGATTGGCAAAAACAGAAGATGTGGAACTGGAAATTAATAAACCAGAACTGGCATATAGAATCATGGAATCATAGAACATCAGGGTTGGAAGGGACCTCAAGAGGTCATCTAGTCCAACCCCCTGCTCAAAGCAGGACCAATCCCCAATTAAATCATCCCAGCCAGGGCTTTGTCAAGCCTGACCTTAAAAACTTCTAAGGAAGGAGATTCTACCACCTCCCTAGGTAACCCATTCCAGTGTTTCACCACCCTCCTAGTGAAAAAGTTTTTCCTAATATCCAACCTAAACCTCCCCCACTGCAACTTGAGACCATTACTCCTTGTCCTGTCCTCTTCTACCACTGAGAATAGTCTAGAACCATCCTCTTTGGAACCACCTCTCAGGTAGTCGAAAGCAGCTATCAAATCCCCCCTCATTCTTCTCTTCTGCAGACTGAACAATCCCAGTTCCCTCAGCCTCTCCTCATAAGTCATGTGTTCCAGACCCCTAATCATTTTTGTTGCCCTTCGCTGGACTCTCTCCAATTTATCCACATCCTTCTTGTAGTGTGGGGCCCAAAACTGGACACAGTACTCCAGATGAGGCCTCACCAATGTTGAATAGAGGGGAACGATCACGTCCCTCTATGTGCTGGCTATGCCCCTACTTATACATCCCAAAATGCCATTGGCCTTCTTGGCAACAAGGGCACACTGCTGTCTCATATCCAGCTTCTCGTCCACTGTAACCCCTAGGTCCTTTTCCGCAGAACTGCTGCCTAGCCATTTGGTCCCTAGTCTGTAGCTGTGCATTGGGTTCTTCCGTCCTAAGTGCAGGACTTGCACTTATCCTTATTGAACCTCATCAGATTTCTTTTGGCCCAATCCTCCAATTTGTCTAGGTCCCTCTGTATCCTATCCCTGCCCTCCAGCGTATCTACCACTCCTCCCAGTTTAGTATCATCTGCAAATTTGCTGAGAGTGCAATCTACACCATCCTCCAGATCATTTATGAAGATATTGAACAAAACCGGCCCCAGGACCGACCCTTGGGGCACTCCACTTGTCACCGGCTGCCAGCTAGACATGGAGCCATTGATCACTACCCTTTGAGCCCGACAATCTAGCCAACTTTCTACCCACCTTATAGTGCATTCATCCAGCCCATACTTCTTTAACTTGCTGACAAGAATACTGTGGGAGACCGTGTCAAAAGCTTTGCTAAAGTCAAGAAACAATACATCCACTGCTTTCCCTTCATCCACAAACCAGTAATCTCATCATAGAAGGTGATTAGATTAGTCAGGCATGACCTTCCCTTGGTGAATCCATGCTGACTGTTCCTGATCACTTTCCTCTCATGTAAGTGCTTCAGGATTGATTCCTTGAGGACATGCTCCATGATTTTTCTGGGGATTGAGGTGAGGCTGGCTGGTCTGTAGTTCCCAAGATCCTCCTTCTTCCCTTTTTTAAAGATTGGCACTACAAATCAAATATAAGGCCTAGTTGGTGGACAAAATAATGAGGGAATGGGCCATTCCGCTCACCACTCCCTTTTGGGCACTTAAACAAGAGACTTTGGATTGAAAATATGGAAGAACGGAGGCTACTGGAGAGAGCTTCACCTTCATGGCTGCCACCCCCATCCTCTCCTGGGACCCGAGACCTTCATCATCTTAATCCTGAGGGATGTCCTTACCACACTGGGCCAGAGCGAGAGACCCAGAGGACATCACCCCATCAGCTCCAGCTGAGATAAAACAGGATCAGACTTTAACAACAACAGTTCCAGCTCATCTCAACTTGCTTCTTCTCTTTTACCCCAATAGACAGCTAATACCGTCTTCAATGCCCTCTAAAAGACTGTCAAACAAGGGAGTTTTCCCTCTAAATCCCTCTCCAGGGAAAAGGAACAAAAAGTGCCATTAAAATAAAAGCAATACTTAATACTTCACATTTCAAAGGTTTTAACTGGTTTTCCTTCTTTTCTGTATCTTTTATAAAAGATTAAGAGAATTTGTAATGGTGGGTTTGCTAAGCAGGGTACTAAGCACGCAGAGGTCTCTGTATACCAAACCCTGACCCTTGTTGAACACTGTTTAATGTTGGACAGTGACTTAGGTATGTTAACACCTTTAGCCCATATATTCCATCTGAATTAACACAACATGACTCAACCCGGGCACGTCTTCTGTCAGTGGTGTGCAAAGTGTGATCTCATATGTATGATGCATGTGAGGTCACGCTGCACAGAGGACCCTGTTTTGTTCTAGGAATGATATTATCATTATTGCTTGAGCCCCAGCTCTTCTTTCTTTACAAATTAAGAACTGCTCTCCCCCTTCCTTCTCCCTGCACCCTACTTCCTTCAAGTCCTCTCCTGTGAGGCCTTCACAGCCTACTCTTCCTCTCCAGGAGTTGTTAACTCACTAGGGGTAGTGGTATGGTTGGGTGGATGAGTGAGGGGGGCAGGCTAGGAGCTGGGCAGGGTAGGATGGTCTACTGGTTAGGGAGTGCACCTCTCCGTTTCAATTTCCTGTTCTGTCACTGCTCCATCAGTGACCTTGGGAAAGTCTCTTTGTTCCAGGGTCTGCCTGAGATAAATAGAGCAGCAACTTCTATTCTTTTCCACCCGCCATCCCTCACAGGTCGATCATCTCATTTGAATGTAAATTGGACAGGTTGAAAAATGGAAATTCTTTTCCAGGAAAAATTTCTAACAAAATGAAAAATTCCATTCGATTCGAACTGAAATGAAAAATTTTCCTTGTGAATCGTCTCATCAGAACATTTAGACTAAGACAGACATTTTTCCCATGAAAATCTAGTTTGAAAGGCCAATTCTGTTGCAAAAAACGTTTTGATAAAAATTTTTCCCCCAGCTCTAAATGTAAATTCTTCGAGGCAGGGGCTGTGTCTCTGTCAGTGTCTCACCCGTTGTAGCAGTTACATAAATATTAAATGGCAGTGATATTACTATTCAGGAGACCTACCCGCGATTGGGTCTTATACGGTCCTTAAAGTAGTCAGTAAAAAGCATATGGTGGCGGGCGGTGTATCATAATCCCAGCCGAAATAAATTTTCATGCACTTGGTAAAACAGAGCTTAAAATTTTGCTGGGTCTGTGACCTCCCCCTCACAACTCCACCCACTTTAAGCAGGGCTCCTGTACTGCCAATTGTAAGTGCATGGGAATATAGCCCCACACCAATATCTGTGCAACTAAGTACGAGTCTCAGAGTTAAGCGTAATGCCCTTCACTCTGGTATCTAGCCCTGAAGGGATAATATAGCCCAGTATGAGGAAAAGAATATTATATCATCTTACTGGGGAACAAACAAAGGGCAAACTCCACCCACCACCTGGCCCTTCCCTGGTGCCAAGAAGGCGTTTGTTAAAGTTGAGTGGGGCCCTCACTTCTACACCGATTGAATTTGGACTCTCAAAAGTCCATCCTCACTGTTCTTTTGGATCCATCACTTTTGAGGGCTCCATTCCCATGACAGTTTGAGTGATAGGCCTCCCACCTTGGAACTCTTGACTTGGAATAACTCTGCAAATGAGCGTTCAAGGGGACTGTGTCATCCGCGACCTTTCAAAAAGACGGTGGGGGCTTAATTAAAAACTAAACATGGGCACTTAATTCAGATGAGACAGTCAGCTCCCCTGCATTGACGGGAGCTCAGGCTTGTCAGCTCGCTGGTGCTTCTGCAGTTCCATGCTGCTGTGAAGGTATCTGCAGCTGAGACACAGACCTTGGGCCAGTGCAAGCTGAGACCCCTGTGATAATGCTACAGGCAGGGGAGGGCCGGTTAGGGTGACAGCTACACTGCTGGAAGGGCAGAGAGCAATCAATCAATGGGACTTCATTAAAACAAGCGTTGAGGACAGCTGCTTGACGGAGCAGGTCTATGGAGGTGACAGGGACCTGACTTCAACAGCTCATACCTCAGGGAGAGAGAAATCTGCATTTGCTAATCAAGCTGCTTTGGTCAGAAGTCGCCTGCTGCCGAGTCAGTGTGGACATTCATGAGTTCTGAAGCAGACAATTAAATAGTTATCGCTGCCTCCCCCCACTTGAGATTTAGTGGAGATATAAAGAAGGACTCCTGCCTCCCCCTATCCCCCCTACACACACAACAGGGATGCATCCATGGAAATTGGTGGGGCAGAGGAGATGATCATGCAAATCTGAAGGACCATGGAGTTGAAAGGGGACATGAGAGGGGGTTGTTCAAAGGTGACACAGAGAATGCAGGATGTTAACTTAGTAATAGCTTCTGAGTCCCAGCTAAGATGCAAGCTGGGAACTGAAAATCAAGCCGATGGGTGTTTATGCATTTGTGTGTTCTCTATGTTGATGCACATGCATCTGTAGCTGTGCGAAGGGCATGCATTGGGAGGATGGACCTATGGCTCATGCATGAGGTTTTATTGTATTTCTAAGTATCTGTGTGTGCGTGTGTGTAGGCACACAGTTTGTACACGTGTGTGTACTGCTTACATGCTGGGCTTGTATATGTGCATATGTTAATTGTGTGTGTGCAAACATTTATCGGTTGTGTTTATGTCTAGGTGTGCATACCTGTATGGTGTGGGCATTTGTACATCTAGAGCCTGGGGGGATGACTGTGACTAGCAGGGAGATGCTTCTGCCTTCTGAAAGAGGGTGAGCAGTTCCCAGCAGCCTCGCCCCATGATCCTGTGATGTCCATCCATCCACAAACCTCAGCTGCAGAATAGCCCACTAGCAAATGTCCCTGTTTGTCTCCCACATCCAAGGCACCCAAGGGAGAAATTCACCCCCGGGCAAATACCCAGAACAAGGCCTAGGTGCCAATTAAGTCACACTCTAGTCCTTGTACTGACCTTCTGGACAGGAGTAGATCATGCCCACTATCTTTTAAATTCAGCCATCAGTTTGCAGTGGTGATGCTTCCTTTCAGGCCAGCTGTGGAGTTAAAGGGAGAGAGATCTCTGCTCTCATTCCTGAGCAGTGCCCTCCCAGGCATTGCCACAGATCGGTCCCTGTTTGCACCAGGGCCATCCAGCTATAGCAGTAGCCTTCCAGCAGGTAAGTGCTTTGTCAGCACTTTGGACTCATCTTCCCTGACCTTGGCATCGAATTCTAGCATTTATGTCCATTTGTCATGCCTGCAGTCCAAGCCAGAGGCCGAGGAATTGCTCTCACTCTGCAGTCTGGTACAGAAGAGACAGATCAATATTCAAATCGCTCCTCCTATCCATATTGGCTGGCCACATTGAGAGCATGTAGAGGGAGATGTCTCCATGCTCCCTGTCCAGCAATAGTGGTGGGGAAGGGGTGTTGGCCTCTCTGAGCACTGTCTGCAACAGAGCCGTGCTTTCCAGAGCCTGATCCTTGCTCTAGAGAGGAGGTGGGCGATGCTCCTTGTGTCGTGGGGCTTTTGTTTGCAAACACCAAAGCCTAGAGGGGAGCAGGCAAAAGTCACTGCACCAAGTGACAAGAAGCAGCTAAATTTAGTCTATCAGGGAAGGAGAGGAGGGGTGCTAAAAAAAAAAACCCTAGTGAAAGAATCCTCATCCTTAGAGAGAGAGAGTGTGTAGAAGTAGGGTGAAGTAGGAGAGCTGGGCACAAGACAGAGATAGAAAAGGAGGGCTAGAGGCAGAGGATGCAGGAGAGTGAGAACAAGAAAGACAGGAAGGGAGGGGAAGAGAATAGCAAGGCAGAGAAGAAGTGAGTAAGAAACAATTTCATTTTGTCTTTGAAGAGGCTGAGGCTTTTGTGCAGCAAAGCTCCCTGCTCAGAGCTGGCTTTGTTCTCTGTCAGCATTTCCGAGACAGACAATCTCTGTCTTCTCCCAGCCAGTGGGTGAAGATGCCAGCCTGTAACCCGAGCCCAGTTTGGCCCTTCCTTTATTAGTTTGTGCCCTGTGACACAGAGCCACTGCAGCACTGGGTACCCAGAGCCCCTTGCTGCATCGAGGCACCTGGGCAGCACCGTGAAGAGGGGAACTGATGGCACAAGCCAGCTGGGCTGGAACCATCTGTCGCTGACAAGGACGTCAGGGAGGGAGGCAATTGGGAAGGGCTTGTGAGAAATGTCCTCAGACGTGAGGGGACCCAGAATTGGCAAACTTGATCTAGAATTAATCAGTGCTGGAAGTGCTGACAAAGCAGCAGCTTGGGGAGCGTTGCCTTGTCGATGGCAAGGCAATGTGTTAATTCCCTGCTAAGGCTGGGAGAGGGTTAATGGTGTCTCCATACAATGAGAGGTTTATACCATTTTCCTTGGGCTGGGAAAGCGGTGCGGGGGAGGGACAATTCACAGGAGTTTTGTAGTCGGGGCGCAGGATAGAGAGACATACACTCTTGAGTGGCCCATCTGGAACCTGCCGGGTTGGATAGCAGGTGCCGTGAGAGCTGTTCTCCCACTGGTCTGGTCAGGCCATCAGTACCAGGGACAGCACCCATTGCAGTCACTGGGACTCAGCCCCATTTCCCATCACATACGTTTTTGTGGCAATCGATCACTGCTACCATTGGCATGGAGAATTAGCACTGGGGAAGAGTTTTGTGTGTTCTTAGCTTCTTGTTTTATGGTTTGTTAGCTAGAAACAAGTGGGAGGAGCCAGCATCATCTGACAGCCAGCTTTCCATGGACCAGCAGTGGTGCACAGAGCACAGGCTGAGAATGGTTAGGTGAGAGCATTTGCCTCCCAGGAACCAGACGTGGGAGAGATCTACAGAGCTCATTGCAGCCTTCCCTGTGGCATGGAATTATTTGACTTCAGGGAGCAGTTATTTCCTGTTCCAAAAGGTGTGATGCAGTGGTGAAGTCCAACTTTGTGCCATGGCAAATGTTATAGGCCAGATCCTAAGTGGCTGAAAATCATCCTAGCTCTATAGAACTCAATGTGGCTCATTTACACCAGCTGAGGATTTGTCCCTGCATCTTTAATGGTGATCCCTATATGAGGTCATTTGTCACATCCGCTGCTCATCAGCTAGGGAAGCCTCCAGAAGCTGCCTGCCAGGAAATATGTGTTGCCTTCCTCCTGCTTTATAATACCAAGGAAAGGTCTGACCCACTTCCAGGGATTACCAAAAGAAGCAGACTGATTCTTCTGCTTGAGCTGTAGAATCTGTATCCAGACTGGAGTGCTCCCCAAAGGGACATGTCCCGGTAGGTCTCTCCAAGCCAAAAAACCAATCTGATCCTTTTGAGGTTGTGAGCACCACAGTGATAATAGCTGACTGGAGTCCAAGGCTATGAACATGGTCCCATCACAGTCTGCTGCCGTCTTGGAGCGATGAACCCCCGCCCTACCCCCCCGCCCCCCACTTCAGCCTGCCGTTTATTACTCCTCTCTCTGAGGAGATCCCAGCTGCTCTTAACACTCCATCTGCAGCCTTCAAACAGTTGCTGTGAAAAAATATTGAGTTCTGGTGCAAAAAAAGTCAGCTGTCCTGGCATCCCATAAATCTCAATTTATTCATCCCTTTCTTTTTATACAAGCGAGATGGACGGAAAATCCTCCTTGGAAGCAAATGAGGCTGGTCTCTGCTGAACGTGGCGGGTTAGTCCTGCTGCATTGTTCAAGGAGACTTAGAAAAATGACCCCAAGCCCTGCTTCCCATCTTGGCTGTAATTGTGACTGGAGGTGTGGGGCAGGCTTTTTCCAATTTCCCTTTGACTTGTGTCTCCATCAACAGGCTCCTTTGACAAGGTATCTGGCAGCATTCAGAAATGGTGTGGGGAGAATCCCATTGCTCTAGAGGATGTGGGGACAGCAACCCTGATGTCCAGTGTCATTGTGTTGACTAGGGTCGTGTTGTGCCTGAGTGAGCACTGGCCAAGGTCTCAGGAGAGCCGCGTTCAATTCCTGGGTTTGTCACAGACTCCCTGCCTGACCGTAGAGAAGCTGCTTCATCTCTGTCTCATTTCCCCATCAGTAAATTACTTCTTTTCTGTTAGGCAGTGAGTCCTCTGGAGCAGGGACTGCCTCTCCCTAAGTGCATGTAATGCCTAGTGCAGTGGGGCCGCTAGGGGCTAGAGTCCTGCAAATGATCATGATGAAATGACGTTGTGCCTCTGACAGGCTCCCTGCTGAAAGCAAACAGGTCCTGCTTCCTTCTTAAAGAGCCAACAGCAGCCACCTACTGAATGAGACCAGCATCAGGAACAAGCCACATTTCCCACGTTAAACAGTCTGGTCTCACATGCTGCAGAAAACAACTTTTGGCTCTTATACAAATTCCCCTCCAAACATTCCCTCAACAAGCCTGTAGAAACCACCAGACCTACCCCAGCCAGCCAGCCAGCCAGCCCCATGGAGAAAGGCAAACTCTGCTGCCTTCTCCATGCTTAGAGCATTTGTGCCATGGACCCAGTGTTGTGACAGTGGTGCAGGGGTTGAGGGTAGGGGCTGGAGCAGCTGATCATGGGAAGGAAAAGTAAGGAGAAGGGGCAAAGACACCAGTGGCGTTTCAGTGAGGAGAGCAAGGAGAGGATGGCCTGGGTTTCAAGAGACATGTGGGGTGGCCTGGCTAAAGAGGTGCAGGAAAGGGGCAGCCCAGAGCTGAGTAGCAAACCCCATCTGAATATTGTGCTCTCATTGTGATGTTGCTGTAGAATGCCAGAGTGGTTGTGTAGCGGGGGACAGACTCCGGTAGAAATGTCTGCTGCTCTGGGGGTGGACACAGGAATCTCACCCTTTGAACAGGAAGCCAAGTCATCTGCAAATCAAAAGCCAGATCTTCTGGTCATGTCCAAAGGGATGCCTCCCACACCAACTGAGGAGATCACGCTTCAAGTGTTTTTGAAGTGTGCGCTAGCCCTGATACCCCTCCACTCTCTCCACATCCCAGAGAACTTGGCACCAACCCTTCCAGTTACAGCATAGCAATGCACAAAGCGTCTGCAAACTCATGCATATTCAGCAGCCACCCGGAAACAAGCATGACTAGAAACCTCCTGACAATCTCCACGGCAGTGAAATAAAACAAAAAACTTTGGTGGGAAGATGCGTCCTTGTTCCCTGGCACAAGTACCACAGACTTCTCTTCTGCCACATTAAAGCCATATTCCAGCTAATAGAAGTGGCAGTAAAATGGCAGCCGCTCCAGCATTCATTTCAGTGGGGCCTATGGGCATCGTAGTAGTTAAGAGCCTGTCAGCTTCCATTCATGTTAGGGGTCTATTTCGGGAGTGGATGGGTGAGGTTCTGTGGCCTGCAATGTGCAGGAGGTCAGACTAAATGATAATGATGGTCCTTTCTGGCCTTAAAGTCTCTGAGTCTAGGAGCACTGTGTGCTAGGGAGCATGGTGGCTCAGAGGATTGGGCCTTCAGAGTCTAGGTCACCCATTCAGATCTGGCCCAGGGAAGTAACGGAAAGCATCTGATGGTTGTTTGGTGGCCAGTGATGGAGGCTTCAGCTCAGGTTCTTCTTGGCCACATCAACAGACAGATCACACTGGTGGACAGTCTCAGTCGAGATGCCGTGGATGGAAGGGGCCATCGATTGATGGACCTCTAGAGGGCACACGTTCAGGCTAGTGGCAAGGCCCAGTGTGGGGGAAGTTTCATTGCCACTCTATGGCTGGCATTAAATTCCCCCTCAGTGAGTATGGGCACACACTCAGGACTGGGGATATGTTCTGAGGTACCACAGAGCTGGACAAGATGTGAAGACATAGGTAGGCAGCTGTAGGAAGAGGGCAACCTTGCAAGGCTCTCAAGCCAACAGATGGAGAGGTGCTGATAGGTAGAGCCCTGTGAATGTCTTTTTAAGTTCTATAATTTGCACTCACCCACAGTTGTGGTTCCATCATCATGATGGGGCAACAGCCAGGCCAAATCTGAGGGAGTGCTTTAGAGGGGCGGATGTCACTGCAGGGAGTGTTGAGGGAATCAGAAATGGGTGAAGATACAGAGAATGCTGCCACCCAGCTACAAGCGCCTCTGAGATCAGCTTGCTGCAGGTCTGATCCAGAGCCCGTTGAAATGACTCCCATGGATTTAGGTGGGATTTGGCTCAGGCCCTGCATGGCTGTTATTAGACCTGAGGAGCAGATCCGGTGGTGATGGGGGCTGAGGATTGAACCAGGGTACTCCAGAGCAGAAAGCTCTACACTGTGCGACTGTACCAAACTTACATGCGCCATGGATGGGGGACACGCAGCGTATACCAGTGCCGGGGTCCATTTCCTGCTTTTCTCTAGAGCTCTGTCTACCCGCCTGGCGCTGAGGAGATACGGGCATGCGCAGGTCCTGACATGCCAAGTGTGTGAAGGAGCGAGAGCCCTATGCGTTCCCCTCATTCCTACCCCTCCTGGGAAAGGCCTTTACTCGCCTGCTGTATTATTCATGTGTTTGCCTCTGTGGCCTAGCCCAGTGGGCCGTCTTCACAATTCACACACTCCCTGCATGAGCAAGACGCCTTCCTGCTGCTACTGCCTCGCAATTTGCTTTCCCTAGATCCCCTTATGTCCCTTTTCGAGTCTGATGTTCTCAGCCCTGGGCTGTAAAACGCTGGGTGATTGATAGCCATGTCTGGATCCCCAACGCTGCTTTTTAAATATGTATTTAGAATAAAATGCCCCCCTGCTCTCTTCGCTGCTTCACACCACATGACCTGCAGAAAGCCACCTACAGAGAAATGCCCATCTCAGATCAGTCCTGTTTGCCATACATGTTCAACTATGCCAGGGGATCAGGTTACCAGACAGCTCTCTTCCATCTATGTTACAACTAGGGTGACCAGATGTCCTGATTTTATAGGGACAGTCCCAATTTTTGGGTCTTTTTCTTATATAGGCTCCTGTTACCCCCACCCCCTGTCCCGATTTTTCACACTTGCTGTCTGGTCACCCTAGTTACAACCCACGCTGAAGATGAGGACTGCCTGGGTTTTAACCAAATCCCCAGGCTGTGCTAAACCTTTCTGCATGACCAAGGGTTTTAGCAGCATAACTCTGTCTAAGGGACTTACACTGCCCACCTGCGTCACCATGGCATCTGAGCACCTCACAATCTTCAACTGATTTATTCACACAACTAGACCTGGTTGGAAAATTTTTGACAACGCTTTTTTTTGGCAGGAAAAGGCCAGTTCATCAAAACACAAACTTTTGGTGGGAAAAAGTCACGTACTTTTCGACTTGAAAATAATTTAAGCTGATGATATTTAAAAAAAGAATTGCAAATTTGCAAATGGTAGAAATGGAAAGTAAACATTTTAAAATTAGGCAGTGAAATGTTTTCACTGACCTGAACCAATTTTTTTTCAGACTTTCCAGTTTGTGAAAGTTTTTGAGATTTTGATTTTCTGTCCTGGTCAGGCTTCCAAGTAAACACAGCACCGGGAGGAGTGGACTAATTCACAGCCATGATGTGTCTGCCCTGCAGACTCGGAGAGACAACTGGCATTCAGAAGGGTTTTGTCATAAACATAAGCTAGCAAGTATGAAGAAAGTTGTCTCTGTGTTGTGGGGTGAGGGGTTAATGGAAGTTTCATTTCTGTATAAGTTGATGGGCCCTTTTGAGTAATACCATAATGGAGGAAACCTGATTGATACACAGGCTCAGTGGACATTAGAAATTCTGCACTGTGCATTTAATCTAGCGGTTTTCCCCTTGTTTGCAAGTGTCTTGTTTCTTAATCAGTAAGCACTTTGCAAACGTGTGCTGTAAACCAAGACAGTAAAGCCGGTTACATCCAAGCTCGTCTGTCAGCGGGCTTCTTAATGCAAATATTAACAGGAGCCTGCCGTTACCAGGGGTTTGCACAATGTCACCGGCTGAGGCAGGGGAGATTAGTGGAAGTCGCCCATGCCCTGTAGTTTGGGAAACATTACATGGACAAGGAGGGGGTGTAAATTAATGGCATTACATCGTCGTTTATTTGCACATCCATAAATTCTGTTGTTCATGCATGAGTAGCAGAGTGCTGCCATGCAGGAGCCCCAAGATTGGTTGCTGGCCTCTCAGGGTAGGGCTACACTGCAAAAAGAAAACCAAATGAAAAAAACAACCCCACAGCACCGAGGCTCAGGGCCCTGGTCAATTGACTTGGGCTCGCGGGACAAGGGCTGCAGGGCTAAAAATAGCAGTGTAGATGTTCCCACTCGAGCTGGAGTCCTGGCTCTGAAACCCAGCGAGGGCGGGAAGGTCTTGGAGTCTGGCTACAGCCCAAATGGGACAGTCTACACTGCTATTTTAGCCCTGCAGCCCAAGCCCTGTGAGCCTGAATCAATTGACCTGGGCAGTGTAGACCTACCGGGGGCCCCAGGACTGGGTGGGCTAGGGAAGCTGTGCCCCTGACTCCGGAGCATTGGGGAGGGATTGGCATTGTGTTGCTTTGTGGCTCTGATACCGTAGTGTTAAGCGTGGGTAGGTTTTTATACTGTGCCCATCTCTGTGGCATCTGGACACCAATCTGAGTTAGGTTAGAAATAATAATATTTAACACTCCAAGTGCACTTCTCATCCATCAATCTCAAAGAAGCACTTGATGTAGGCAGGTGGGAATCATTGTCTCCATTGCATAGATGAGGAAACTGACCTTCAGTGAGGGATTGTGACTTATCCAGAGTGAGCAGCAGAAATGGAAGGAGAACCCAGGTCTCCTCATTCCGAGTCCCTCCCCATCCTCTTAACAATGCTGCTTCCCGGAGAAGCCATGTTTGCTTAGCTTGAGGCGGAGTCCCATCCAGCCTTCCTTGCCTGCAGGAAGGTGCCTGAGGGAGGGCCCAATGCTGGATGGGGGTCAGGAAAGCTGGCAGATGTGCTGGGGAGAGAAGGGAGTCCTCTGCCCTGACACCTCCTGATGGGATGCTTCAGACTCACTCTTGGGCTGAGGGAGAGTGGACCTTGAACTCCAATGACTCATCCAAACTCAGGCGCCAGTGGGATCTTTGCTGCTATGTACAGCTTGCTGTCACCTATCTGCTGAGTCAATGCAGTCTCTACTGTGAAAGCCCTGCACTAAAATTCCAGCTAATAACTGCTGTGTTTTATTGATAGGTGGGTCCATTTAGTGCCAGCCAGCTTGTGGCGGAAGTGAGAATGTGTCTGGGCATTGATGCAGGGTCTACTGAGGATTTAGGGACTCAGCCCATTCTCATTCTCCTCTGACACAGAGGAGTGGCAAACATGTTGCACTGTGTACATTATGCCTTCCGTTGCAAATCCCGTTGTGTTGCGTGGTATTGAAAATGGGTTGCAATGAGTCCATGGGAGTAAGCACCTTGATTTGTTTTGCGAACAACTTGCATTACACTGCACACGTATTGCACTGGGAACACACTGTGTGACTTGTGAAGTTGGTGCATTGTAATTCGGTGCATTGTAAACTAGTTGCATTATGTTACCGGTGAATTTGGTGCATTGTAAGCTAGTTGCATTGTGTTACCCTTGTGACTGATCCTACAGATCCTGAGGCCGAATTAGTCATTAATTGTGCATGGGGAACAGAATTAGTCTCTGTAGCGGGACAGTCAAAGACTGGAACATACAAGCCATGTAATCTATTTAGTTCCACAAATCTAAGGGCCAGATGCTCAGTGGGTGTAAATCTGTGTAGCTCCTCTGAAGTCAAAGGATCTGGGCCTGAATGTATTCAGGAAAACCCTGGTCACCTTACTGCCAGACTAGACTGAGGAGAGCTCTTGCTGTTGGTGCAAAACTATAATAAAGAAGCACGTTCCCAGCGTAAGTGTTTGCATGCTTGGCTGGCTGTGTGTGCTCCACTTCAGTGTTGGCACATTCTCATGACATCCCTGGTTTTTCTCGGGAGGCATGCGGGGGTTTGTCAGCCTTGCAGGCTGTTGTGATGTTCCTGCGTCCCACGGCTGGACTGAAGGCAACTGGAGTGGAAAGCAGAAAGGCTCTGCGAGCTCCTGATAACAGAACTAAATAAAGACAATTTTCGAGTCACTAGTTCACTATGGCTGAATAAGGCAGGCGGTGACTGATGAGTCAGGAAATTACCTAGTGAACTGGTGGGGAGACGCTGTGATGAGAATCCCTGGACACAATGGGGAACCTGTAATATGATGACTCCAAGCCCAGCCTGCACAAGCTCCTCAGCCTTTCTCCCTGCAAAAAAGATCTTTTGCAGATTAGTCCCTAGCATTTTTGAGTCCTTCATGCACAGCTCACCTGGCACTATTGTGTGGCCGGAAATTCTCTTTGGGGGTAAAATGGGCCCAGCTCCATTGACTTCTATGGATTTTTGCCATTTACACTAGCAGAGAATTTATCCTTGCAAATGGGAAACCAAAGAAAAGATGTTGTAAATCCCTAAGTGCTATTGTTAGATGGTGTGTGCATGTGTTCACTTTACCTGTGTGTGTATGGTAAAGTGATTTGCCTGGAATTTGTGTCCTTTGTTTGCTACACATGGATTAGACGCACCATGTAATAGCAGAGAGGTGCATTTTGGGTCATTCTCTGGGGGTCCTTAAGCCTCTGACTGCCAGTAGCTGGGACTGGATGACAGGGGATGGATCATTCAATAATCGCCCTGTTCTGTTCATTCCCCGTGAAGTATCTGGCACCAGACAATGTCAGGAGACAGGATCCTGGGCTAGATGGACCATTGATCTGACCCAGTGTGGCCATGCTTATGCTCATTTCTAACATTGCACAATGGGAAGCCATAATATGTGCAGCCCAAAAGACACATGTTGGGATGTCAGAGGCACTCAGTGAGGTCAGGTTCAGCTTTTCTTGCTCCATGGGTCTCAATTATCCAGCCACAGATGCAAGACCACAGCACCATTGTCAATGGAAGGAGAGTGTGAGGGCACATTCCTACCTTAACTGGAGTGAGCTCTCGCTAACTAAACTTCTTTCCTTTCCAAGTAGCCCCTTTCATTGCTGTCTCCCTGGGAATGGACGGAGGAGTCTGTGATGGTAAATTGTCACAGCGTTTGCCCCCGTTAGCATGGGCACCCAGAAGTACAATAGCAGAGGGCTCTGCTGATCATGAAATGAGGTGTTTTGCCTGGGCTGAACGGGGGGCCGGAGAGTGAGGTGCCTTGACCGAGCTCTGTGCGGGAAGCCAGGGCTGGGATAGCAGGGTGTGTCGCAGGCTCTGAGTTAGGTGCATTGGCTAAGCTGCAGTGGAGTGAACTCAGGACTGCAATAGCAAGGGGTCCAGCGAGTCGGAATTGGGGGGCACGGGTCCTGGTCTGTGAGGTGCTTTGGTGGAGCTGTGGGGCTTACACAGGAATTACCGTGATGCCTAACTCTAGCCAATACAAATGTTCCTTCCTTGGTGCTGCTGTCCATCCCAGAACATAAAATGCTCATCTGAGTTCTGCTCTGAGTGACACAGCTGTTCCTCCCGTCAGAGTCAGGGGAGTCATACTATCAGGTCCATATCCTAGTGTCCTTTAGCCAGCCGGATGTGTCATGCTCAGGCTGCCATGTAACTCCTCAGATGTCTGCTGAAAGTGCACTGAGGACTGAAGCCAGGTAGCCTCTTTCTCTGTCCTCCCCACCACCACTAGAGCAGGACTGGGCGGAGACCGTCCATTGGAGACGCCTCCCCCTACCATGCCTAAATCTCAGGCTTCAGCTGCTTGGAGCCAGGACACTGGTGACTTGTGAGTAATTATCCCCTCCAGTACTTTCCCATCAAGGCAGAAATGACTGCAAATCACACCCCAAAGCACCAGTGCTGACCTTCATTTCCGAAGGTTACAGTTGCAGTCAGTTTAGCCTTAATCCAGCCCTACATTTACCCCCCACCCCCTTCCTCAGACATTCTTGTTAAACCCTGGATTTGTGCTGGAAATGGCCCACCTTGATTATCATACACAATGTAAGGAGAGTGATCACTTTAGATAAGCTATTACCAACAGGAGAGTGGGTTTGTGTGTGTGGGGTTGGGGGGTGGGGAGAGTGATCACTTTAGATAAGCTATTACCAACAGGAGAGTGGGTTTGGGGGGACGGGGGGGACGGACCTGGATTTGTGCTGGAAATGGCCCACCTTGATTATCATACACATTGTAAGGAGAGTGATCACTTTACATAAGCTATTACCAGCAGGAGAGTGGGGTGGGGGGAGAGAAAACCTTTTGTAGTGGTAAACATCCATTTTTTCATGGTTTGTATGTATAAGAACATCTTCTGTATTTTCCACGGCATGCATCCGATGAAGTGAGCTGTAGCTCACGAAAGCTCATGCTCAAATAAATTGGTTCGTCTCTAAGGTGCCACAAGTCCTCCTTTTCTTATTGCGAATACAGACTAACACGGCTGCTCCTCTGAAACCTGCCAAGATTGTATCATTCCCTTGTCCTGCATAGTTTATTATGTGCATCTAATGAGGGACAATTGCAGACAATTAAGGCAAGACCGTAAAAAGAGCGTGTGTGTGGTATTGTGCATGCACATGGTACTCTGTGTGTGTGCGCAGGTGTGCGGTACTTTGTGTGGATGTGGGAATATCCATAGCTGTGTGTATGGTACTCTGAGTGTGTGGAGAGTCGTGTGTGTGTCTGCATGTGTGGGGGTGTTACTCTGTGCGGGTGTATGCAAAGCTGTGTGTATGTGTGAGTGGATCGCTAGGTTTGTGGAGAGCTGTGCGTGTGCGTGAGTGGATCGCTAGGTTTGTGGAGAGTCCTGGGTGTATGTGCATGGGTATGGGTGTGTTTGGGGCTGTGGAGAGTCGCACTGGGGGCAGGAGGTAGCTGGTGTGTTTGTATGTGTGCGAAGTTGTGTATGTGTGTGGTACTTTGTGTGTGAGGGGGTAGTATGTGTGGTTGTGTGTGTGTGTATATGGAAGGGTACTCTGTGGAGGGGGGAGAGGAGGTCTGTGCTGGGTGTGCATGTGGTGGGGGGGTGTATTGTGGGGAAACAAATTCTCGCTGCCAACATGCCAGATGGGATGTACAACGGTGCGCGTAACACAAGCTGAGTCAAAGATCCTCTCTGCACATTCCCAGAGAGAGGGCTGTACATCAGAGGTAATAACACCCAGTGCTGGTTTCTAAGCAGCAAGATGGATTTGGATAACCCGATCCTCTGGAAAAGTACTGCAAATCCTTTCCGTCTGCACCAGCCCATGACAGCCAGCACTGGAGCGGCTCCCACTTTGCTTTTGCCTTTGTCTTCAGTATTCAGGGCCCGCATGGGGGAGGCCCCTTCAGCCCTTCCAGGAGGCTGCTGCTGGCCCCATGCACCTTTCTGCTGATCAGCTTAGTGCATTTCTAACTAACACGCTGTGAGCCCATCTGTAGCCATTGTCTAATGCCCCTCGATTGCAAGAGCTGTAATCACCTTCAGTTTGATCTGCTGTCCTGCTTAGGAGGTGTTAATGGTTTAGTAAGTGGTAAAGTATTGGGGTCCCCCAGAGGTCAGCCATTTACAGTTCATTAAGTCTGTGTGTTCTCTTTTTGCAGCCTAGTGAAGCTCTCTCATTGCCCGTTTTCCCCTGAAATGTCAACTTTGCCCTATGTGGTTCTACATCTCTTTGTAAGATGTTCCCTAAGGTGCCGCGCTTGGCTGTGCTTTAAAGGGAGGTGTGCTTACATGGAACCATGGAAAGGAAAAAACCCTTAATGAGTGAAATTTCCTAATGATGAGAGCTGCCATGGTGTGAATAATCTGTGCGTGGGAAGAGATGGAAGATCTATTCAGCTACTTGCCACTAACACATCTAAACTCTTAAGAGGTGATGTAAAGAACAGCACAAAGGAAGCTCTTGGCAGGGCTCAGCAACAAGTTTCAGTGGTTCTAAAAAACCCAAGAGTTATGTTACGTATTCTCTATATACAGCTATTGAGCGTTTCTGTAACACAACCCACCTTGTCCCCTAACTGAGTAATTGATTCCTCACCCCATCATTTGAGTCTTTTAAAACTAGATTGAGAAAGGCACTCAAAAATATATGCTGTAGGCATCCATCTTCACTGGCCTGGGGCCCCTGTGTAGACATTCATAGCCTCATAGGCCTTCTCCATCTCTAATTTGTATGGTTCCATGAAGGTAATGACCAAGGCATCCAAAAATGTAAAATGTATCTCTAGCAACAGGAAAAATTAACGCAACATGTAGTTCTCATAAATGGCTGGGACCTGGGGTTGGGCAAACTCATTGTTCCTCAGGTGGTCAACATTGCTTGGGATTTAAATAATCTCCTCCAAGATCTCCAGGTTTACGAGCTTAGCAAAGACACCAGCTGGTTTTTGAGCATGCTTATGGCTGATGGAACAGCCACTGGGGCACATAAAGTGGTCCACATGTGGTGCTCAGGGGGCTGATTTGGGGATTGTTTGCTAGCCGGCTCATCTGGGTTCATGGTTTGTTATCTAGTCAAAGCTCAGCCCAGGTTGCGAAAAGTTTACTGCAAATCTGAACTTCTTGCAGAACTTTGGGCTTTTACTGAAGGTCTCCTGTCCAGGTGCTGACTAGAATCAACCTTGCTTAGCTTGTAAGAGCTGGTAAGATTTTAGCCCCATGAGCCATGGTTGCATCAAGTTTCCCTGCTGGCACCATCCATTTCCAAAGGCAGGAGAGGTGGAAGGAGCATTCCTATTCCATGTACAATTCCATCCCAGCATTACAGGGGCACTGTTCTCCTAATGGAAGTTGTTCATGATGAACTGTAAGATGGGGTCCCAAAATGGTTGAAAATCCATACTCAAAAAGTAATTACTAATGGCTCACTGTCAAACTGGGTGGTCATATGTAGTGGGATACCACAAGGGTCAGTCCTGAGTCCCAGTCCATTTGATATTTTCATTAATGACTTGGCTAATGGAGCAGAGAGTATGCTTATAAAATTTTCAGATGACACCAAGCTGGGAGGGGTTGCAAGCACCTTGGAGGACAGGATTAGAATGACCTTGAAAAATTGCAGAATTGTTATGAAATCAACAAGATGAAATTCAGTACAGACAAGTGCAAAGTACTACACTTAGGAAGGAAAAATCAAATGTACAACTACAAATTTGGGAATAACTGGGGAGGTGGTAATACTGCGGGAAAGTATCTCAGGGCTACAGTGCATCACAAATTGAATATGAACCAAAAGTGTGGTGCAGGGGCAAAAAAGGCAAATGTAATTCTGATGTGTATTGAGACGAGTGTAGTATATAAGACATGGGGGATGATTATCCCACTCTACTCGGCACGGGCGAGGCCTCAGCTGGAGCACTGGGTCCAGTTCTGGGTGCCACACGTTAGGAAAGATGTGGGTAAATTGGAGAGAGACTGAGGGGCAAACCTGATAACAGACTTCAAATACGTTAAGGGCTGTCTGAAAGAGACTGATGATCAGTTGTTCTTCATGGCCACTGAAGGTAGGACAAGACATATCCGGCTTAGTCTGCAGCAAGGGAGGTTTTGGTTAGATATTAGGAAGAACTTTCTAACTATAAGGATAGTTAAGCACTGGAATAGGTTACTCAGGGAGGTTGTGGAATCCCTGTCACTGGAGATTTTAAGAACACGTTGGGCAAACACCTGTCATGGCTGGTCTAGGTTTACTTGGTCCTGCCTCAGTGCAGGGGGCTGGACTAGATGACCTCTTGAGTCCCTTCCCGCCCTGAATTTCAATGGGTCTGTGTCCTGCAGTGGGCAAGGGAAAGCCTCATGCCTATGGTCTTCCTCCAGACTGGTTCTGCTGACAAAGCCCTCTGTTCTTCCCACTCATTTTCCATCTTGCAGTACGAAGGGGAGGAAAGATAGATGGCTATAAGAACTGTGTTCAGACTATTTTATTTAAGTTATAATTATGCCTAATCTAAATTTGCAGGGACTGTATTACACAGCCTAATCAGCCACATATATTGTGCTGTGCCTTCAATTTAGTGAAAAGGAAAAGCCATTCGGAGGGCAGAGATATGTTAAATTAGCATCTCCTAGATGGTGCCCCCTTCAGATAGATAAAGGAGCACCAATATTTTTGATTCAGTGGCTTGTGCCGGCTGCTCCCATTGGTGCTACGTTCCCCAGCCCTGCACGCTGTGAAGTCAGCGGTGGAGGGAGGGCCACAGGTGACTAATTCCACCCATGGGCTGACCTGGGCTGTTGGGCAGTTCTGGTGTGGCCAGAGCACAGCACACTGCAGCTATGCTGGGCCCCAGAGCAGTCCCCGGGGGGCATGCACAGCGCATGTAACCTGGAGCAGTCCCAGGGATTGGTGTAAGTTGCTCCAGGGACAAGGAGCAGAACTCAGAACCTGCCCTCCCCCAGCATGAGCTGCAATTCCTGGGAGGCACAGTACATCTGAAGCTCGGGTGCTTAGAACAGAGCTCTGGGAATCAGGACACCAGGGTTCTAGTCTTCTGCCACTGAGGCCATGACTGTGCTCCAGGCACTACAGCTACAGGGCTGCAGCCCTGCCGCCATCGGGCCGTAGGGTAGACGCTTTCCACCACGGGGAAGGAGGGTTTTCCATTGACGTAGTTAATCCACCTCCCCGAGCGGCTGTAGCAGTTGATGGCAGAAGAATTCTTCCATTTACCTACCCGCATCTACACCGGGGTGAGGTCAGCCTAGCTACGGTGTGGCTCCCAGGGGTGTGAATTTTTCACACCGTAGCTATGCTCACCTATCTGGAGACCAGGCCTGATGCACTTGGTGACCCTGAACAAGTCATATCCCCCTGGCTCGCTTTTCTTCCTCTGTGCAACGGGGCTGATGGAACCAAGCTCTTCTGACTCCCAATTCAGCATCCTGCCTTCTAGGCCATGCTGCCTCCCTGAGTTATCCATGCACCCATATGGGCGATAGCGAAGAGAAACCCACTGTGCCACAGGGCGCTGAGGAGAGGGATTGTGCACTTGAAGTGACAGGGAGTTTGGAGAGGAGAAATGCTATTAGGCAAGTTGGAATCAGGCCAGGCTTTATGGGATCACATTTATTTGCCAAAAATACACCTTCCTGATTTTTTTTTCAGCCTATAAAGGCTGAAAACCAGATGCCCAACTTGTATAATGTTCCATCAGTAGGTTTCAAAGATGCAGAAGGCATTTAATGATTATCATCACCATTTACATTAACATGGTGCCTTTACTACAGAAGGACTTCCAAGCGTTTCCCAGACATTACGCAACTGATTAGGCTGATGCAGCTGTCTATCTGCTTTATTTATTGAGATATTTATCCATTTCTGTTTGAGGACTCAATTCATGGCCGAGGAGCAGGCAGCTCCGAGCTGGAACGCAACAGCTGTTTGACACAGTACAATAACGCCACACAACAGCTAAGGGGAGGCGAGGAATAACAATCCCTTGTGTGTTGATATCATTTCAAAGTGTTTGACAAGCACTTGGAATGGAATGTCTAGGCCTCTTTGAGAGGAGATGAAGAGTGTTTTTCCAGAGAGGTGTGGAGAAGTGAGGTTACTTGCCCACTGATGTAGAAAGCGTCAATGGCAGAGAGAGGAGAAAAGCTCACGTCTCAGAGGTAGCACAGTAAAAATCAGAGCAGTGCCAGGGTAGCACCAGCAGCAGGGAGCGGCATTATGGGCTAGCCGCCCCACACACCCATCCGTGGGCCCCGGGCGGATTTGTACTCAGGACATCTAGCTACTGCAGCTACGCTGTTATTTCTAGCATGCTGGCTCGAGGAGCGCGAGTACAGATATGTCTCCTCAAGCTGGCAATCACACCCCCAGCTCCAAGGGTAGACGTAGCCTTAGATACTCTAGCGATAGGTGGCAGTGTAAACCCCCTAGGGAATGGCTGTGCTGCAATCACAGGGCATGACTGCAGTTTGTGTGGATGTACCCCAGCTAGCTTCAGTCTAGCTCGCTTAGGTACCAGAGCAGTGAACTCACAGCAGCACATACTTCGGCATGGGCTAGCTGCCCAAGTAATAACCGAGGGCTCTGGGCAGGCTTGAACAGCCCACACTGAAGCCCGTGCTACCGGGGCTTCCCTGCCATGGACCCAAGATAGCTAGATTAAAGCTAGCTTGGGTGTGTCTACACAAGCTGCAGTCACGCCCTGCAACAGCAATGTAGACAGACCCTAAGTTTACAGGGACTGAGAGCTCTGTGTTCTGTTCCTAGATCCTCCACTGTCTTAACCAGGGCACGTCACTGCTCTATACCTCAGTAACCCCGAGTGGGGATGAGGATAGAAGGGTGAAGTAGCATCGTTATTATTCCTCCTGTGAACAGTGCCATGAGATATTTCATGGCCACAGTGGGTCAGGACCTCGATTTCCATCTCCTCAAATAGACAGGAATGGGACAAAAGGCTTTTTACTGCAAAGGATGGGAGTTCTCATTACACCGCCCTGTCTCAGAGATAAAGCAGAGAGAGCCTCAGAGAGGTCCATGAATGCCTTTCAAAGAAGGGGCGAGAGCTCTTTCCTCTGTTCTGTGTGAGCAGCGTCTCCATGTAAGGTTATAACAATATTTAATATTCCCTTCACAATGATATCCACGAGATCCTAGCATTAGGGCGCCCTCTGTTTTCTGTGCATGGAGTCCCGCTTTGACCTCTGCGCCATTGTGTGCTTTTTTTCCTTTCCTTTCTCTTTCCACATTTGCTCGTGAAAATGTCTTTGTGACGGAAGCAGCAGTTCCATTTCCCAAAGGGACTGCAGAGCCAGGCAGCAGCTTTCACATGCCGCGTGTCAGCTACATTTAATGAACACATTCAGATCACGGGAAATCCCTATGTACACATCATAAACAGGAGGATATAAAACATGGAGGAAATAATACATTATTGATTAAAACAATGGCATGCAACGTCCTTTGAAAGGCAGATAGCACCTGCCGGTCGATCAGCATTCCCAGTGCATCTTCCTTTGCTCCTTGGAAATGCAATGGAAACCCCTCGCTTTCTATAGGAGATTTAGAGGCCAACATGAGAAAGAAGAAAGGAGGGCTCTAGTTACCTGATGCAGGATGGGTTATGCGGTGGCATTACTCCATCTCCTAAAGCATCTCTGTTAGCTACCGTCCCAATGGAGGGACCAATGGTCCAATGTGTTGTTTGTTTGGGTTTTTTTCCATTCAGCAACCAAAGACTTCGGGGAAAATATTTCCCACAAATGGGAATGAGGCACTCAATTCCCGTTGACTTTCAGTGTGGATCAGGCCCCTAATGGTCCTTTGTGTTTTTGGATATCTAACCCTTTCTGTTGTCCCAACACTCAACCAGCAACCTGCCTAGTTCAGATGCCTCAAAAAGAATAAAAGTAAATGGTCAGAGAGAGAGCACAGTGCGTGTGTCCCCTCTGCAGCAGTCTGCACTGAACTGAACACAAATAGCTGTCTGTCTCTGCAGACAGAGTCGTTAGTGATTTAAAGGTGTAGCGCACAAAAAATAAAGCCATACCAGGTACATGGGTAAATACAGTATATAATCCGGAATGGAAAATCCTGTGTTTATTTTGTTAAAGGTGACCTGATGTTTATTTTTAAACCAAGGATTGACTAGGTAATTTTAAACTAGAGCATTTGAGGTACCAGCTCAGCACAATAAAAATGTCGACCCAAAAATGACAAATAAATATATTCTAAAAGTGTACAGAGAGGCTTGCGTTAACCCTCCAGGACCACAGCTCAGAAACTCTGGTTTTCCCTTTCAGCATCCCCAACTCCCAGTGCAGCATGTGAGATTCAGTCCATTGTGCTGTTTGAGAGGTGAGTGATGGTCTGAGAAAACACAGAAAGGTGAGGTCCTGCACTCAGGTCCAGGCAGGTACGGGAAGGAGAGATTTATTTTAAAATGAGTCTAAAGTTATAGAAAGTATGTGCTAGTTTCCTGAAATGTTATATAGAGGAAGCAGAGAAGTTCAATGGTTAGCAGTAAGTGCAGTTTAAGAACTTCAGAATAGAATAGAATGCTGCAAAACTTGGGATCTATTCCCTGCTGTGTGATCTTAGACAACTCAATTCTTCTCAGTTCTTCCATCTATAAAATAATGATAATGCTACTGACCCTTCTCTACAGTGTGCTTTGTGGTCTACTTCAGAACTAAGTAATATTGACCGCCTCGTTTCAGTGGAATAGTTAGGAGCACTTTTCAGTAACTATGGTCTCAGTCCTTCGCATCTTATTCAGTTCTTTCTCAGTCTTTACATGGGCAACAACATCCCCTCTCCCCCCTCCCCCCCACCGATGATGTGCAGAAGAGTTAACAATGGGCTTGCCCGCTGGGATTGCATGGGGAAGGGAACTCTCTCTGGGAGATCTCTCCTTTCTCCCATGGAAGGTCCTACATCCTTATTCCTGGAAGCACCGATGTCCGGGTCCTGTTGTTGAATGGTGACAAAAATCCTAGCTTTTCCTGTGCTTGGAAGAGGCTGAAGGTAGCAAAATATTTATGTGTAGGCTTGGCAGGATTTGATTTAAATTGATAGATGTCGACAAATGTCAATTTCTGCTGACCTACTGAAATCGACAAAAGAAATATCCACCCATAATGGTCCGGGCGTAGTGCAGCCTCGTTCCTCCCCGCCCACCCCCCTAGACCTTGTGCTTGCAGGGATCGGGTGTGGAGCCCTTTGCAGCCCCACAGCCAGGGACTCATACTCCTTCTTTCATCCCTGGCCAGGAGTCTTTGCTCTGCTCAGTCAGAACCACAGCCTTCCCTGAATCTTGTGCCCAGGTATCTTGGGCCCCTCGGACACGCAGGAAGCCCCCTGCAAACCCACTGTCAGCACGGGCCTCACCCCAACCCTAACTCCTCCCCTGTTAATTTCCTGCAACTGTAAGAATTAAAACAGTTAAAAATGAGGAGGGAATTTAAAATAAAAATAAATATTAATCATCAAAATGGCAAAAAAATTCAAATTAAATTCTGCCAAGCCTATGTATTTGCAGGGCATTCATCTGGCCTCTCCCCCCTTTCCCCCCCCACCCCGCTTCCCCATTGTGTGCAGAAGAGTAATGGGCAAACCAGTTCTAAACAATACACATCATCCCGTGTCCCAGGTTTTGCTTATTTTTAGAAGTGAAGACACACAGGAATGCCCAGATCAGTTCCTTTTTGGAGAGTTTCCACCACTTAGTCAATTCTGGGGCTCCAGGCAGGACTAGACATGGTGAAATGCAGCTAGGGAAACTCATCCCGGGCTGCTTGTTGCTGATTCACGAGTTCCAGATGGCCCAGAGGAACTCCCGAAGGCTGAACCCCAAACCCTGCTGAGATACGCTCTCTGCTAGTTCTGAAGTACCCCTGATTTGCCCCAAATCATCTTGCCTGCTTGGAAAGTTGGGTCGTTCCAACAGAATCTGTTTGGGAATAATCACAGCTCTCACACAGGAGTTTATTTTTGTCGGTGTTCTTTTGAAGATATCTCAGGGAAAGGTCCTAAGTCAGGCTTCCTGTGTCTCATAGATAAGATATGTCTTATAGATAACATCATTATCCCTTCAATGCCACCTGCCTAGGTTCTTAATCCAAGCACTCTGCACTGGGTCAGTGTGATGGCTGCTAAAACACACTCTTGAACCGAACCTTTAAGAGAGTGGTTTTTGCTTGTACAATATGCTCATTTTCTTTTGTTTGAAGGTTATTGCAGCTAGGAGATTTGCAGACGAGGGTGCTCGGAGTTTCCACAGACCCGTGAATTCTGAGAAACTGTTATTTTTTAAAAAATTAGATGCAGACCCAGATCTCTGAAATGGTTTCAGCTCACACCCTTTCATTGCCAGTGTGGCTGGGGCATAAATTATTCTCCCTCCTGCAACGGTGGTAAAAACACGCCAGATTTTCCATGCAGATAGAACAAGCATGACCAGCCTATGTGCAAGACCAGTGACGAGGCAGGAGACGCTTATAGCTGGATAAGACACTGTGGCACCAGCTACTCAGCACTGACTTCCGCTGCGGTGACTCCTCTGCAAATCCCATTATGCTTGTGGGGGCGGGGTGACTCTTTCCACGAATGAGGAGTGGCTGGTGACCCTATGGCATTGACCGACTTGGCACCTTTTGGTGGTGGTGATGGTGGGTTTTGCAGGAGGTCAGCCAAGGGACATTCATGCTGACCGGCTGCTTTTGTGCAGAGAAAGGACTAGTTGGTTTGCTACCACTGGTTTAGCCTCCACATAGTGGTATTTTTATAATGCATCTGGGCGCCATGACCGGGGGTTGACGTCCTCTGATATTTATGTGTGTAGGCAGTGGGTGACAATGTTCTTTGGGGAAGCTGAGTGAAACTGAACAGCTACTGTGCTATTAATCCCCAGGCAGGGTGTGCTTGGAGAGTGACCCGCCTCACACTCACCCCATCGTGGCAGCTGCTTTCCTGCTGGCCTGGGCCCGGCTCCTCACCCTGGCCCGTCAGCTCTTGCTCCTTGCAGACTTTGGAGGAGCCCGCCACAGCATCACTTGATGGACACCTTTGCGTGCAGGCAGGATCCTGCCCCCTGTGTTGCCCCGCCCTGCTCCCTTTCTGGCCCTTGTGCCATTGAATGTGGAACTTCGCCCGCCAAGCTGGGCATGCACGTGGGGTGGCACAGCCAAAACCGGAGAAAAGATGGTGAGCTGGTAGATTGCGAGGGGCGGGGGCTGAGCCTCCAGGAGCTCTAGCGCCACCTGTGTTTCCATGATGAAATCAAAATAAATAGGGACCGTGGTGGGTGGTATAGTAGGGGCGGATGGATGGATTGTGAGGCACCATAATAACTAGCTTAGTCAATGCAGTCCTTTAGACAAGCTCTACAACTGATGGCTCTCAGTTACTTCATGGGAGGCGCCTAGAACCGTAAGGTGACCACCATGTCTCAAACATCCCGGAAAACGGAGTGGAGTTCACACCTCAGCCAGATAGGGTACACTGTGCACAAGTCCAGGAGCTCCGAACAAGGGCCCTGGGCACGTCTGAGCATTTCCTTGCATGATACATAGCGGTCCGGGTGGGGCATCTGGATTTTTAAATAGGCTGGATAATTTCATGAATATTAGTAGATTTTCATGCCAGGATAAGGTCAATCAAGTCACAGGCTTCAGGGGATAAGTGGCTGTCCCTCAGCAGTCAGGATGCCCTGACCCTTTCCTGAGTACCACAGTTGTGTACTAAAGGCACTTTATGGAGCAGTCCCGACTTCCTCTGAAGTTGTTGGCACTCAAGAGCAGGCAGACCAATGGTCTGATTCATCAGCCCAACTCTGCTTCTTCCTGATTTATTTCACCTTGTATTTCACCATATGGTGTTTCCACACCCTCCCTCCTTGTCTCCCTTTGGCAGGGATGGTAGGTGTTTCCTTCCAGGGCAGAGACACCAACCATCTGGCGTGCAAGAGGTTGAAGGTGTCTTGCCTGTCAAAGCGGGAGGGAAACTTTTCCAAGTCAGGTCCCTTGACCTGGCACACGCGGAAAGCTCTTTCCACAAGCCACCTCCGACCTCTGACTTCAGATCTGAGCTGTTTGTTCATTCGTGTGAACTCGGCAGTGAAAAATATTAAAGTTCCCTGTTCCTGTGGCTTTCTCCTCTAGGTATTTAATCTTAGTTTACAGATGAAATGTGCAGTGGAGAAAAAGATGCTAATCCCACCGTTACTGCACTCTGCTCCAGCAGCTGAAAAATATATTACCTCCTGTCCTGGACTGGACAGAGGTGAGAGCTTCAGGACCTCGGCATCTTTGAGTAAACTGGGCATCGTGATGGGGGCAAGCCATGGAGGGACTTGCTTGCGTGACAGGTCCAACCAGGGTTGTGCAGGCAGCCTCCCTGGTCTGCTACAGCAGGAAGGTGATGCTTTATAGCTAAGCCTCAGGCTGAGAGAAGTCAGCTGCAGCCGTTCAGCTTCGAAAAAGTACCTTCCATGATATTGAATTACAATTGGAGCGGAGTCATCTCACTTTTGTCCTGTGTGTGAGTGGCGGGGACAGTTGTTCTCTTTCTGCCTGAGTCTCTTAGCGGGCTGGGGCCGCAGGCACCCCCACTGTCCCTGTGCACACCTGCTGGGGGCTCTGTGCTGAGGTAGTGGCTGTTTGCTTTGATGCCATGTGCAGGGTGAATGCCATGAATAGCAGGGTGAGTAACGGCTGTGTCCTCTGGGGACCACTGCTCCCTTCAGCAGGCCTTTGAGCTCAGCAGAAAGGGGATGGAAGTGTCACTGCGTGGACCTCCACTGAGCTGCACCAATGCATCCCATGCACACACACATACACTAACTTTCTCTCTCTCTCTCTCTCTCTCTCTCACACACACACACTTGTGTGTGCCACACTCAGAGACCCATGTGCACACCCAGAGATACACAGCCATGCACACATACACATGCTCACAGACACAAACAGGTGCGGACCACCCTCACACACAGGCACACACCCACCTTCCAACATGCAGCTGTACACAAGCACTCACTTGCCCTGTGCATACTCACACACACATATGCACACTCACTCAGACATGCACGCACTCACACTCATATAAAGACAGTGACTGCTCTAGTTAGTGCCTATACAACTGGAGAGTTTGCTTGAGCAGAATTGTCCTCTTTCCCTCCAAAGAAGACAGGGGCCAGTCCATAGAGGTGGGGAACAGGCCCAACAAGTTAGCAGGGTTTCCCCTCTTTCATCCCTCACCCCAAATACCTGTTGACGAGGGGCTTGCTCCAGAGCCCATTAAAGTCAGCACAAAGACATCCCCAGCTTCAGTGGCCTCTGGATTGGGTCCTGCATCGCCTTCCCTTTGCAACGGGAATACAGATCTGCCATTCTGCATCTACTCATCCATCCATCAGGCCCTGTATCCTGGCTAACATCTGGATCCAGGACACATGCTGCCACTCACTGACAACCCACTCACTGACCGGCAAAGTGTTAAGTCCTAGGGAGGGAAAACAACACCCCACTCAGGCCTCTTTACTTCTTCTGCAGCAGTGCTCCACAGCACAACAGCCAGATGTGTGAAACTGCCCAGATATAATGTAATTTAGCCTGTCACTGAGCGGCACTGCCTGCCAGGTGGGATTTCACTGCTTGCTAAGGAGCTAGCAGAACCATACAGACATCTTCATTCCCTCAGCAAAGGCAGGGACTGGCACTTCCTACAAATGGCTGTTGCCGGCACCCAGTGCTGAGAGGCTGAACAACAGCTGGGGTTGGTTCGTTACCCGGTGTGCTGCACCCAATAATTACAACGGGGTGGAGGAGCAGAAAAGTTTATTTGAAGCTTTAAAAAGGTACAGGGAGATTTGAATTTCAAATTCTGTACAACAGAGCAGGAAATTACACAGGCTTTTATACATTCTTTTTTTTAGCATACTTATTTAATAGCAAGCTGCTCCAAGTATCCATATAGCCAGCCAATCCAGTTCCCAGCTAGTTCCCTGATTCTCTGTATCATTTGTTAAACTATACATAAAGCTGCTTTATTCAGCATTGTTCTTCCATATCTCCCCTGTTTGGCCTTGCTTAGTTTCAGGCAGTCTGACTCTGCAACATACTGTTGCAGATTCTCAGCATAACTGCTGTGTGTGCCTCCAGGCGGGGGGGCCAAGGACACTTGGGTCTAGCACGCAGAGCTGCTGCGAGTGCCTCCAGGCAGGACGGGGGGTCCAAGGACACCGGGGCCTAGTGCGAGGGGGCTTCATCGACACTCGTGGTCTTCCATCCCCTCGAGTTACCTAGTGGCCATGCCCCAGTGTTCCCAACAACTCCCCCCTTTGAGAACACTTAACAGCCTTGGCTTTGAGTTTTTTTATTTGGGCTACTTATTTTTTTATAATATGACTTTGCATAAGCACTTTGTGATAGCTTTGAAGAGAATGACTTATTAACTTTTGCAAAAGGGCCCTGACACATGATACCGCACAGCATAATACCAGTAATATAAGCAATACAGGAAAGAGAAATTTTAATAGCAGGCTAAATAAACCACCAAGCTAAGACGACAAACCCCAGCCTGAAAACAAGGTTTGCAATTAATTGTTTTTTGGGGCAGTATAGGCAACTTGTGCTTTGGCTCGGGCATGGGCCTTAGCCTGTACCATTTTTTAATAGATTTTATAACTGCTATTATTTACATATATATAATATTGGGGCCCGATGAGGGCATAAACTTTTTTTTGGGATGCTAAGAGATAGTCTAAAGCCAGCCTGTTTTGGAGGGAAAACGTTTTAAGCTGCTGTATTTTTTTATTTAATATTTTTATTGTTGATTTTAAATTATTAATTGAGTTTTTTAACTTTAAGGCCACTTTCTCAAGTACCATTTGCAGCCTTATAGTATAGCGGCCTATGCATGCCAGGGCTGGCCCGGTAAACAGTGGTGCTATTTTTAGTACAGAGCACCCTACCAGCTTTTTGGTTGTGAGGGGATTTTTTATATTGCTTTTTAATGCTTTAGTTAGTTGCTGCAGGGTTTTTTTTTGTGACTTAACACAGGTGTTATGGGCATTTTTAATTTTTTTTTTGGGCAGTGTGGCAGTTATGGAAAGATGAGGAACTTTATGAGCTATATAACAGCTACCTGTTCAGTTGGCTGGCAGCACCTTGTAAGCCTTTTGGCCACATACAAAATAGTGACCCTGTAGGGCCTAGTAAGGACTGTTTTTTAAGGGGATTTTTGGGATATTTAATGCTGCTTTTTTAAACAGTTTATATGCCCCTAGGGGGGCATTTTATTTTTTTTGATTGGGTACAAGTGGGGGCATTTTTAATTGTGCTGTTTAAATTATACTTGCTATAGGAACCACTACAAACCCACCATTGGCTTGCTACATTGGAGATATTAACTGGACGGCAAGTTACATTTTTAAACTTTTTTTTTGTGGTAAGATTATTTGTAAGTGTTTTTTTAAAAGGGGAGGAACCATTACACCCACACTGTTGGCCTTTTTTGTTGGTTTTTATTTAATATTTATTAGCCCACTGTGTAATAACACAGGAGCTTTTTTTTACAGGATGCCCATAGGGATTAGATTGGTTTTGGGTAAAACATAACACTTTTTTAGTGAGTACTGCAACTGAATACTTTTGGTTTTGATAGGTGGCTTGCTGTAAAGAGGTCTTGTTCCAGAACGGTGAGTTCGTTTTTTCCTGCTCTTTGGTGGTGGCTAATTCTGCTAGGGTTAAGGGCAGCATGTTAAGGGGCATTCCCGTTTTGGGGGACAGTGGAGTTGGAGCACATACCCAGTAATTAGTCTGGTTTGTTAAATTAGCAACATGGTGCGCAAGCAAAACAAAGGAGTTATGCTTTTGATATGCACAGTTTGGAAATACCAATACAAAAAATAATAATGTTACCCAATTAATTATTATTAGAGTTTTTTTAACCCAAGGTCTTTAATACCTGGGTGGGCCCATTTTAGCATTAAGGTGCTTGCTATTTGTGTTTTTTAAATAGTAGCTTTAGCCCGAGATTGTCACTAGATGAGGAGTCAGCAGGTTGGACGGTCCACTGTTCTGCTGACGAGGGGGCGGGTACTGCCTTCAGACAAGAGTGATGGATCCAGTTTTTGTGTCCCTCGATCTTTGCCGCTGTATGGGAAATCAGCAGGACGGTATAGGGTCCTTTCCACTTTTTCTGGAGAGGCTTGTCTTTCCAGGTGCGAACAAGCACAGAGTCACTGGGCTGTAAGGAGTGAACGGGAGAGTCCAAGGGGAGAGGCTGGGAATTCTTGGTATACCTGTGAAAAGACAAGAGAACAGCAGACAGGGAACACATATACTGTGACAAAAAAACATTACCCAACTTTTATTCCCCTGACAGAACCGGGGTGCCATTTATAGGCCATGCCCTTTCAAACATAATTTTAAAGGGACTGAGCCCTAATCTACCCTTTGGGAGAACGCGGATACGGAGTAGGACAAGGGGCAAAGCATCAGGCCATCGCAGTGAGGCTTCTTGGCACACTTTTGAGAGATGCCGTTTAAGGGTTTGATTGGTACGCTTTACTACCCCACTGGCTTGTGGTCTCCAGGGCGTATGGAGTTTCCAGGCGATTTGTAAGGCATGTGAGATGCTTTGAATGATTTTTGACGTGAAGTGTGTCCCATTGTCAGATTCCATCCACAGGGGGAGTCCAAAGCGAGGAATGATCTCCTTAACAAACTTGAGGGCCACTGTCCTGGCAGTGCAGTTACGGCATGGGAAGGCTTCTGGCCATTCGCTGAACCGATTTACTATAACAAGGAGATATGTGAACCCTTGGGTCCGGGGAAACTCAGTAAAGTCTATTTGCCACACTTGTCCGGGGCCCGGAGTGGGTTCTAGGGCAGCTGGTGGCACAGGATGTCCCGGTTGGGGGTTATTTTTTTGGCAGACTAAGCAGTTTGCTTGTACCTGGGCAGTCAGGGGTCGGAGTCCGGAAGTGATAAAATATTTTTTTATTAGCTGGATAAGTGTTTTTTTGCCAGCATGAGTGGTTTGATGTAGTTTTTGCAGCACTGGCCGGATTAGGCCCTTTGGTAAGAGGACCTTTCCTTTTGGGGAATGGAGCCATCCCTTTTTTTTCCGGAGACCGAGTTTGTTAGTTAGCTGGTTTTTTTTTTTAGAGTATTGAGGGGTTGGAAGCTTCCCTACTGATGGGATAAGGGCATGCATATGGGCGTTTTTAGCCTGAGGGGATGGCAGGGTGGCAGCATGCTTAGCCTCTCTATCTGCCCGAGCGTTACCTCTGGCCACATTTTGATTTTTCCTTTGATGGGCTTTACAGTGTACCACCGCCACTTCCGAGGGGAGTTGTACAGCTTCTAGGAGCCGGAGGATTTGGGGCCCGTACCTGACTGGGGAGCTTTGGGCTGTCAGCATTCCCCTTTGCTTTTATAGGCCAGCATGAGCATGCAGCATACCAAAAGCATACTTTGAATTAGTAAAAATGTTGACCCGCTTTTTTTTGACAGTTTAAGTGCACGGGTCAGGGCTATTAGTTTGGCAAGCTGGGCAGAGGTCCCAGCAGGCAAACCTTTAGCTTTTACAGTGTTATGGAGGGTCACAACAGCATAACCCGCCCTCCTTTGCCCATTTATTACAGTACTGCTACCATTAGTGTACCACTTATAATTTGCATTTGGGAGAGGTACATTTTTTAAATCCAGACGGCTGGAGTACTGGACATTTATGATTTTTAAACAGTCATGTTTTTGTTTCTCTGTTTCTGGCAAGAGAGTGGCTGGGTTAAGGGAGGGGGCAAGGCTGTAGGGTGGCTTTAGAGTTTTTTAACAGCTTAGCCTGATACTGAGCAATTCGAGCCTGGGTGAGCCAAAGCCCTTTTTTTGCATTCAATAAGGCTTGGACCATATGGGGAGTATAGATTTGCATAACCCCTTTTAATGTTAGCTTTTTTAAGCAATAGGGCAGTAGCTGTGACCGCCCGTAAACATGCTGGCCAACCCTTTGCAACCTGATTCGATTGCTTAGAAAAATAAGCCACAGGACGCTTCGATGCTTCTAACAGCTGTGTAAGCACTTCTAGGGCCACCCCCCTTTGTTTATGTACATACAACTGAAACGGCTTAGAGAAATCTGGCAGGCCCAGAGCCGGGGCTTTTATTAATTTTTTTTTTAGGATTTTAAATGCCCTGTCAGCCTCTGGGGTTCAATAGAAGGGGTCATGATTTACTTTTTTTACACAGTTGTACAGGGGTTTAGCCCATAGTTTAAACTCTGGGATTTATATTTTGCAAAAGTCTGCCATACCCAGAAATGCCCTGAGCCGCTTACGGTTACTTGGGGTAGGAATTTGATAGATAGCTTTTTTTTTTTTTTGAAAGCTGACGCTCCCCTTGCCTTAGCTGTAACCTGATTTTTTTTTATCTTAGACAACAGGGTTTTTCGGAGGATATTACAGTTGTTTTAACTGGCTCTTAGTCATCGGATCCGCACCAAATACCTTCCAGTTTGCTAGAATGCACTCTAGGGGCGTACACTGTGCCCTAACCTCTGAGCTCTGTCCCTGTCCCATACCTACAGGGTAACTCTGGGCGTCCCCAGGTTCCAACAGAGCATATAATCCGGATTTTAAAAGGTTCCTACCTTATCCAAGGGACCGGTTCTTCACCGCCGTCCTGCAGCTGCTGCTCCCCCACGTCTAAGGGACCGGTTCTTCACCGTCGTCCTCAACAGCTTCTCCACTATATGAGTGCGTTGCACCGTTGGGCCCTCTGGGGTCGATCAAATCGCGTCTCCTCCGAGGCCCCCGATGAACTCACCGGTGCGCGCTGGGCGTCGGTTCTCGCCGCAATCCTCGACCTCCAGGAGGGGTCCGGGCAAGGCTAAATTGCAGCCTTGTCGCCCACCCAGAGACGCCAAAAGCTGTTGCCGGCACCCAGTGCCGAGAGGCTGAACAACAGCTTGAGTTGGTTCGTTACCCGGTGTGCTGCACCCAATAATTACAACGGGGTGGAGAAGCAGAAAAGTTTATTTGAAGCTTTAAAAAGGTACAGGGAGATTTGAATCTCAAATTCTGTACAACAGAGCAGGAAATTACACAGGCTTTTATACATTCTTTTTTTTAGCATACTTATTTAATAGCAAGCTGCTCCAAGTGTCCATATAGCCAGCCAATCCAGTTCCCAGCTAGTTCCCTGATTCTCTGTATCATTTGTTAAACTATACATAAAGCTGCTTTATTCAGCATTGTTTTTTCATATCTCCCCTGTTTGGCCTTGCTTAGTTTCAGGCAGTCTGACTCTGCAACATACTGTTGCAGATTCTCAGCATAACTGCTGTGTGTGCCTCCAGGCAGGGGGGCCAAGGACACTTGGGCCTAGCATGCAGAGCTGCTGCGAGTGCCTCCAGGCAGGAGGGGGGGGGGCCAAGGACACCAGGGCCTAGTGCGAGGGGGCTTCATCGACACTCGTGGTCTTCCATCCCCTCGAGTTACCTAGTGGCCATGCCCCAGTGTTCCCAACATGGCCGCTTTGCTTTTTATCTCCGAGCCGTGGCCATCTGGTTGGGGTCGCCCTTGGGGACCTCTGCCCACGCAGCACAATCACTGAGTTCCCCTGTGCCCCAGCTGTAATGCAGTCTCAGTGCCCCTGTTGGCTTCTTCCTTCCCACGCCTATTTCCACATCCTTTTCCAGGCTCTCCACCCACCATCCCAGGCTACCAGCCCATCTCCTGGTCTTCATGTGAGTCCCTAAAAACCATGCCACCCGCTGTGCCCACAAGAACAGAGCCTAGAATGCATAACCACCCCCTACTAAATCTTCCCCATTGCTGGTTTCCCCCACTGCATCCTGCTACTCCAGTCCGGGCTTCCCACACCACTGCCAGTACAACCAGGGCCTGCAGCATTTTCTGCTCTTCCATTCCGGGGCTCCCTACTGACCCCTAATTTTCCCAGTGCCCCTCAGTTCTGCCCTGCAGCTCCCCTTGCTAGTCCAGTCGTAGGATCATCACACAGCTTTGCCAATGCCCCTCAATCCTATCCCATAGCACCCCCTGCAGCTGCTTCACTTCTTGGCCTCCAGCTTGGCTGACGTTGGCTGACGTTGGCTGATCGCTCTTACCCAATTGTCTGGGGATTTGCCTGTCATTCAAATATGAGTTTGGGATGAGATTCCCCCAGACTCATTTTCACCTGCGTGGCATAAGCCAGGATTTCAATGTAGGTCCCATAGGCGAAAGGCTAGTGCATTAACGCAGAGGGTTGCCAACTCTGTAATATTTAAAAATTGAACACTCCAGCAGGAGTGCCAGAACCTCCCCGGCCCCGCCCCTTCCCCTGAGACCCCGCCCCTGCCCTGACCCTTCCCTGAGGCCCCGCCTCTTCCCCCAGTTCCCCACCCCCCATTCGCTCCTCTTCCTCCCTTCCCCCATCACTCACTGCTTTTCCTCCCCCCCCCCCCCGCCGTCCGTCCAGCTTGGGAGGGACTCGCCTGCAGAGCCGGGGCTGGGAGCTGCAGCTACCTGACGCAGGTAGGAGGCGGCGCCAGCCAAGTAGGGGCTGGTGTGGGTGATAACCTGGCACCTCCCTGCCTCCCCCACCTTCAGTAACAGGACTTTGGGTGTCCAGTCAGTATATCTGACTGTCAGGTCCCCTTTTCAACCGGACTTTCTGGCTGAAAACTGGACACCTGACCACCCTATTAACACACCACAGGCCACCTGCAGCCAACCACCACACCATGCCACAGGGCCACTGAGGCTGCATGTGGACACATGGTTCGAGCAAAGACCTAACTATGCCATACCTTTCTGACCCCCTGATGCAAATGGCAACTCCAGAGCTGGAAATCACCAGAACTCAGAATGTGTGTCCTGCAGGAAATATTGGTATGTTCACATTTTTTGAAAAATTTAGAAAAAAACGTTGAAATATCAATTTTTGGTGGAACGAAAAGTTCTGAAAGATGTTAAAATGTTTTGTTTCCAGTCAGTTAAATTGCATCTGCCTGATGGGAGTTGCAGTTTGGGTGCCTGTGGACTACATTTCCCATGATGCACCAAACCAGATGCACCATGCAGCTTGGTCAGAAATTTTGATTTTGTGGAAACTGCATTTTCTGTCTAAATGAATTTTTGATAAAAATATTCCTGACCAGCTCTACCAAGAACTATATTTGCAGTAGTATCGAGGCCAGCTGAAAAGATACATTAGGAAAAAGTACAGAGAAGGGCAACGCAAATGATGAGGGGTACGGAACAGCTTCCGTCTAAGGAGAGATTAAAAACGCTGGGGCTGTTCAGCTTAGAGAAGAGTCTGAGGGGGGATATGACAGAGGTCTATAAAATCATGACCCGCCTGGAGAAACTGAATAGGAACGTGTTAGTTACCCCTTCCCATCACACAAGAACCAGGGGTCGCCCAATGAAATTAATGGGCAGCAATTTTAAAACAATCATAAAGAAGTACTTCTTCACAGAACGCACAGTCGGGGCAGTGAGTTATATGGGCCTGTGGTGCCCATGCTCCAGGAATATTCAGGGCCCGGGGGCCCGGTTCCACCAATGTTTGGGGTCGAGTCTGTCCCCCGCCTACCGCCCCCGCTTACCTCCCCCGCAGTGTCCCCTGGCCCCACCTGCCACCCCGTGGCGATTTAAAAGGGCCCAGAGGCCCCCAACCGCCACCACAACCAGCAGCACAGTGCGGCTAAGGTGGCTTCCTGCCCGCCCTTGCTCTGTTCCACTCCTGGAAGTGGCTAGCACATCCCTGCGTCCTGGGGGGTGTCTCTGCATGCTGCCCCTGCCCTGAGTGCCGACTCCACAGCTCCCATTGGCTGGGAACTGTGGCCAGTGGGAGATGCAGGGGCGGTGCCTGTGAGCAGTGGCACGTGGAGAGCCTCCAGTCCCCCGCCTAGAAGCTGCTGCCAGAGGACTGTGCAGGTCACTTTCGGGAGCACCCTAGGTAAGCGCCACTCTCCTCACCCTCTCCCGCACCCCAACCTCCTGCCCCAGCCCAGAGCCTGCACCCCACATGCAAACTCCCTGCCAGAGCCCACCCCCCACACCCTCTCCTGTACTCCAACCCTCTGCCTCATCCCAGAGCCCGTACCCCTCCCGCACCCAAACTCCCTCCCAGAGCCTGGCCCCCACACCCCCTCTTGCAACCCCTGCCTCAGCCGAGAGCCTGCACCCAAACTCCCTTCCAGAGCCTTAGGCAGGTGTGTGGGGCAGGCAGAACTTGGACCTGTTCTGGGCACCACCAAAAATTATACAAACTTGCCTCCCCTGTGCACAGTCAACCTGTGGAACTCATTGCCAGGGGATGTTGTAAAGGCCAAAAGTATAACTGTGTTAAAAAATAATTAGATAAGTTCACAGAGGATAAGTCCATCAATGGCTATTAATCAAGACGGTCAGGTATGCAACCCCATGCTCTGGTTATCCCTGAATCTCTGACTGCCACATGCTAGGAGTTGATGAAGGGATGGATCACTCCATAATTGCCCTGTTCTGTTCATTCCCTCTGAAGCATCTGGCAACAGCCACTGTTGGAAGACAGGATCCTGGGCTAGATGGACCATTGGTCTGACCCAGTCTGGCCGTTTTTATGTTCTTAATCTCCAAATAGGGCCATCACCTCCTGAACATACAATGGCCTCACAACGTGTTTCCGTCAGGTAGTGTATGTGTGTGTTTTCCGTCTCTCTCTCTTAAAAGGATTTAGGCTTGGTTTTGAAGAACCCATTACCCTGAAATTTCTTTTCGTGCAAAAAAAAATAATTGCTGGGCAAAGAAATGTTTGTCAAAGGTGCAAAGAATATTTGTACTTTTCCTGGAGCATTTAGGTCAATCAGACACAAACCTGGCGGTCTTTCCAATCAAGCTCTGGTGATTTGGAGTGCGTGACTGTGATAATGAAGCAGAGAAGGTTGGAGCCACCCAGCTTGCTATTTTGAGGATACCAGTGCTTTAGGCTGTCTGTCTGAAACGGAGCCATTGAAAGTAATGGCCTGGACAATCTCACTCCATTACTTTTAATGGCACTGAGACTGTGTGTGCTCAGTAGAAGCACACTGACACCGAGAGAAGCAGGGGAGCTATTGTCACATATCATTCACATTACAGCCAACACTGGGAAAATGGCCCCCTGGCAATGGAAGCCAAAGTACCTGCAATAAGTTACACGGGCTGGCAGCAGATGTGAGGAGCGGCTGCAAGTAAAAGGTACATAAAGGCACCAGCTTCAAGCCGGGAGTTTAACTTAGTCAAGGCCCGTAACGTGCTGAGACAGTGTAGTCTATAAAAGAGACATCCACTGCTCCCCACTCCCGCTGTGTGTTGCATGCCTCGGTCTGCACTGCAGCCGTCAAGGAGAGTGATGATCAACGCTTCAGCCTCTGAGCTCCCAGCCCTTGTGCTGATTTTGAGTTTCCCAGGTTGCTTTTATACCTGTCTCCCCCACTCTGATTGCTGCAGTGCTGTGTGATAGACTGATGCTGTGGTATTAGCCTCCTTTCAGCCCAAAATGTTTGGCGAACATCATGCCAGATCCTTAGCTGGTGTAAATCCACATAGCTCCAATGGGATCTGGCTCTTTGTGTCTACGGGAATCTCTTTGCCCTGCTACTGAAATGCAGCCACCTCTGGGGTGCGATGTGGCTGCTACTTATCAGCATTGCTGCACTGCTGCTTAGGAGAGGAAGTGAAGAGGAGTCCTGTCTCCAGCTGAAATTGCAGGGACACTGCAGGAAGGCTTGATGTAATTACCCCAACAGAAGTTTACTTAAGACAATGGAACTAACACCCCAGTCTTTGTGAAAAGCACCATGGGCTGACAGCCAGCTCAAGACCCCAGTTTCGTGTCTCAACCAGTGGACAGCATTTGGGCTCCCCTCTGGGACTGGTAGCCCAGAGAGACTTCCTAGTTCCACACCTCTCCCTGCAGCACTTGAATTTTCCTTGGAGGTCTCCTCGCCAAGTCTGGACTCAGCCACCCACTGCTTAGCATGTGAGTGCTGACACCCTCAGCCTAAGGCAGCATGAACCTGTGAAATCACAGCATTCTCAAATGGAGTGTGAGATGCCCCCTGTCCAGCTGCCCTGCCCCACTTCCCCAGCCAGCGGGAAGAGTTTCTCTGCTAGGTTACTTTGTGAAACGGAACCTCTGTACCACTAGCAGTTTGTCCATTGCTCACCTCCACTCCCCAGCCAGACGTACTGTTAGTGAACAGCAGGAGGCTGACGTATAGGATCTGACTAATGAGACAGGCTTTTGAGGCCAAAGGTGGTCAGAGTCATTAAGAACATTGTAGAGAGGGAGAAAATGAGGCACAGCAACTTGTCCAAAATTATGCAGCAAGCCAAGTGAGGCCTAGAACAGAGGTCTAAGCCTCAGTGTTGTACCCTACCTCCCAGTGGAGAACCCTACAGCTAAGCTTTGATCTGGCACTATGATATTGACTTTGATGGGTGCAGAAGCAGGCCTGCTATTCGACCATAGCAGAGTGGACAATGCACAGTTGGGATAACATTGTGCTTGGTCATGTCCTAGCTAGGGTGGGCCAAACAAGTTTTGAAAGAATGTGAACTAACCCAAACCTCCGTCCATCCCTTGCACTGAACCCTAAACCCTTCTGATGTCTGGATAAGATTTTATGCTTGTGGGGTCTGAAAGCACGAGTGTCAAAGAGGCAAATACTAAAAGGTTTTTAGGCACCGAACTTCAACTGAAAGCAGTGGGAGTTAGGCACCTAAATACTGTTGAGAATCTGGGCCAAAGCTCCTGCAGAATGGCTGCTCTTGGGAAATTTTAGGTCCACCTGGAAGCTGACAACCCAGGGCTCCCAGGGGAAATGCTGGAATATTTATGGGCCCAATTTTGCAGAGAATTTTACTTAAGAACACTGGACCTGATTCCCAGAGCAGCTCCCATCAACTTCATCTGGCATTGTGGATGCTCAGTACCTTTGCAAACCAAGCATGGGGTCTTCTGAGTGCTTATCTGAACTGAAGCAGAAAGTCTAGCACCAACTGTGAGTCTCTCTTCCTGTACTGTAGCAGAATAACTATGGCCTGATCACCATAATGATAGTGTCATTTCCTTTGGCCAGATGGGGTCTTCCACTGTTTGGTGTTTGGGGAACCCATGCTATGCATCTTAACAATCAGCATCCAGCAGTGTGGAACTTAAATGTTCACCGACCATTCACTTTCTTTTTCTATCACTGCCCAACGTCGGAATGACCCTCCCTGCTGGCACGCTGTAATGCTTCAGTACCCCAATCAAAGCAGCATGTCTGCAGGAAAGGGATGGAGCTGGAATGAGCAGAAAATCCCTTCATTCGTGCAGCTTTAGCCCCTTACATGTAATCAGTGCCTTATTCATTCCCAGTGGGTGGGGCTGTGCTTTCCAGCTGCCCTTTCCAATTTATTTCTACAGTTTGAGTGAATTTTAGTGGAAGCCAAAGAAAAGGAACGTGGATTGCATCCTCCTCCCTATCCCCAGATCTGTGCCCTCAACACCGCTGAGCCACTCTGCCAATCCTGACCTGTAGCAGCCATGCTTCTCAAAAGCAGTGCCCCACCAACACAGCTCTGGGTGCACCTCTGTTCTTGAGCACCGCCTGCTCTTCAGTCCGATGTCCCACAACACAGTTCGGCAGATGCACTTAGATCCCGATCCACCCCACCCACTGCTACGCCACTCAATGGTCTCTCCCGATCAAAGATATCCACTCTTGCTAAACTGTGCCATGACTCTGTGATACTTTCAAGGGGTCATGGGTAACTTCATTTACACCATCAGACCATCACCCCAGCTGTCCTTTCATCAGGACATCCGACAACCAAAGTCCTATCTGAAAACCTCCAGACTCCAAATCTCATGAAATCTGAGAGAAAAACAAGAGATATTCCAGTGCCTTCCTCTGATTTTTCATAGCACACGCAATCTCTGTGTGTCTCTTTTATCTCTCTGAGAGAAACCCGACTTAGGGAGTTTTGTGAAATTGCTGAGAGTTGGGAAGGGGGAAAAAGATCTTAGAAAAAAACAAAATAGAAGATGAAGATTGAAAAAAAAGACCTCGGATGAACAAGAATTGCAGACATGCTGTGAGGTAACCGGCAAATACAATTTAATTATAAGATATAGAGTAGTAATGTCATTTGCGAGGCTGGAGCATGATTTCTCTGTAATAGAAGGACCACAGGGTTCCCTGCCTCAGACTGCTGTGCCATGTCATCTTCAAATGATAGACTGAATGCATTTTGATGCTTACTCTGTTTTGGGATGGGCTTAAAGGGCCCGTGACAATTGGGTTTGAAGGACTCAGGACACCTGAGTTTGAAGGCTCCAGAACAGCTGGGCTTGAAGAGACCAGTAACCAGGGCAGTTCTCCAAGCCAGTCAAGCAAAGGGCATATTTCATGGTCCTTTCCCAGGTTTTCAGTAAGGGATCTGGGACTCTGGAGCTGGACTCTTCCCACTTTGGTCTGAATCTGCTGACTTTCAGGCATGCTGCAAAGTCTCTCTGTCACCCAGGCTTTTCCTAGCAGGGAGGTAGTGGCCTGGGTGGGCAGAGTTTTAGGCTAGTGCTCTGGGAGGAGCGTAATGGGAACATATTTCCTATCTTTGTACAGGTGCCTAGAGCTGCATTTGGGCACATTTTTATATCCACTGAAATAAATAAATAAATGACTCTGCAATCCCTGGATACTAGACTGTCTCACTGGGGGTCTAGATAATACAGTGTTGTTTGCATAACTGATGGCACAAATTCAGTGAGAATACAATATTCAGGGCATCTGAAACTGACACTGGTGACTTTGGAGGAAATGAGAACCCCATGCCACTGCCTGATTTTACACCTGGATTCAAACGAAATCTTTTTTTGTTTCCAAAATAGTTTTCCTTCCTTTCTGATTTTTGCACTGGGTTTTCCTGAGCCAGTTTTCATATGTTTCACAAAAGAAAAGAGAGGAAGGTTGGCTTTAAATTTCTTCCTTCCATCCCTGGGAGTAAAAGGGACCTATTCAAACACTATCAGAGCAGGCCCCTGGAAATTCCTCCCCAGAGTTGGGAGCCCGTGCTGCTGCCGTTGTGGCCATTAAAGAGCCAGCACACTTTTCACAAGAATAGGAAGGTTACCCTTGACATCCTGGCCAATCCCCAGTTTGGGCCATTCCATTTTATCCCCCGTAACTTTCCCCCTGCAGTCCCAATTGGATACACGTTTGCTTTTTCATGTTGCATCATCCTAAGCTGCGGCAGAGAGTTGCTGCCTGTTGTTAAACAGCTGCTGTGTTCCGTGCCAGAGGTGGCTGCATTTCAAGTGGCAGGTGGGGTTTTCCCAGTGCACAGAACCTGATCATAGGGATTTGTCCTTTGACTGCGATAGGAACATTGTTTACAAAGTGCTCTGCGGATCCTTCAGGTTGGAGGGCACTAGAGAAATGCATACTGCTGTTCTAATAGGTTCAGTGTGTTTGACACACACCCTGTTTTGTAGCCCTCTCCAGTAGGATGACACCAGTTTCCTGGGCACACACACACACACCCCTTTCTTTGGTGGAAGTTCTTGGTCCTCCATATCAGAAGCTGAGGCAGGGAGGGGAGCAGCTAGGGAGACATCAGTGGGGCTGCAGCCCTTGTCAGGCTACTCCCCAAGCAACCAGGAGTTCGGGACTGAGCTGCCAAGCAGATGAGGAGGCAGGAGATAGACAGCTCGGGGCATGTGAGACTCTGGACGCGCAAGAGGAATGCCTGTGGGAGGCAGAGCAGATGGACGGAGCAAAGAGATGCTGAGTGAGCTGCCTGCGCAGCCTGTCCTGTCCTTGTTCTTTCTGCCTTGGAGGAGTCAAAAAGGTTCTTGCGGTGGACACAGCCCTGTTGGCTGGCAAAGCACCGCCACTGAAGTGTGAATGAAACAGAGGTGACTATCCACTGGCCTCCCCCGGCTGACCCTGTCTGACCTGACACAGGCTCCTCTTTAAAGAGACAGTGAACCCTCAGCAACCTGCGTCCACTCCAGCAGGGTGTGGATGGCACCTAGAGGGAGGGGGACTGAAAGGTGTCTGAGGTGGTCCTTGCAAAGTGCCAGGGAGGGGCAGGTGGGGTGGAAGGAAAGGTCTCATATTGCCTTGAATTTCTCTTAATCAAGGACTGGAAGAGTCAAGAGGCCACTGAAGAAGGAAAGGGGCCACCGGTCCATCTAACCACAGTGGCCAATGCTTAACGCTTCAGCATTTTATCCTGGGCTTGGGAATCAGAGGCCTTCTCCTGTCCTCCAGGCAGTGAGACAATGCCTTGAAGCATGAGGCTTGATTTGGGGGCTGACTGTAGAAACAGATGCAACAAATCCACAGGAAAGTCTTTAAATGCAGGCCAAATCATCTGTTCGTGTAGTTTTATAGAAGTCAATGGAACTACCCACACCTGGCTCTTGATGAAGATCTGGGCCTGCATTTGAAGCAGGAAGACCATGAGGAACTTTAGAGGGCCCTAGCTAAGCTATATGAATGGACAACACAATCATAGAATCATAGAATACCAGGGTTGGAAGGGACCTCAGGAGGTTGTCTAGTCCGCAACTAAATCATCCCAGCCAGGGCTTTGTCAAGCCTCACCTTAAAAACCTCAAAGGAAGGAGATTCCACCACCTCCCTAGGTAACGCATGCCAGGGCTTCACCACCCTCCTTGTGAAAAAGATTTTCCTAATATCCAACCTAAACCTCCCCCACTGCAACTTGAGACCATTACTCCTTGTTCTGTCATCTGCTACCACTGAGAACAGTCTAGAGCCATCCTCTTTGGAACCCCCTTTCAGGTAGTTGAAAGCAGCTAGCAAATCCCCCCTCATTCTTCTCTTCTGCAGACTAAACAATCCCAGTTCCCTCAGCCTCTCCTCATAAGTCATGTGTTCCAGTCCCCTAATCATTTTTGTTGCCCTCTGCTGGATGCTTTCCAATTTTTCCACATCCTTCTTGTAGTGTGGGGCCCAAAACTGGACACAGTGCTCCAGATGAGGCCTCACCAATGTCAAATAGAGAGGAACGATCACATCCCTCTATGTTCTGGCAATGCCCCTACTTATACATCCCAAAATGCCATTGGCCTTCTTGGCAACAAGAGCACACTGTTGACTCATATCCAGCTTCTCATCCACTGTAATCCCCCTGTCCTTTTCTGCAGAACTGCCGCTTAGCCAGTCGGTCCCCAGCCTGTAGCAGTGCATGGGAGTCTTCCATCCTAAGTGCAGGACTCTGCACTTGTCCTTGTTGAACCTCATCAGATTTCTTTTGGCCCAATCCTCCAATTTGTCTAGGTCAGTCTGGACCCTATCCCTACTCTCTAGCTTATTACCTCTCTCTCCAGCTTAGTGTCATGTGCGAACTTGCTGAGGGTGCAATTCATCCCCATCATCCAGATCATTAATGAAGATGTTGAACAAAACCGGCCCCAGGACCGACCCTTGGGGCACTCTGCTTGATAACCGGCTGCCAACTAGACATGGAGCCATTGATAACTACCCATTGAGCCTGACAATCTAGCCAGTTTTCTATCCGCCTTACAGTCCATTCATCCATCCCACACTTCTTTAAGTTGCTGGCAAGAATACTGTGGGAGACCGTACCAGAAGCTTTGCTAAAGTCAAAGAATAACATGTCCACTGCTTTCCCCTCATCCACAGAGCCAGTTATCTGGTGATAGAAGGCAATTAGATTAGTCAGGCATGACTTGCCCTTGGTGAATCCATGCTGACTGTTCCCGATCACTTTCCTCTCCTCTAAGTGCTTCAGAATTGATTCCTTGAGGACTTGCTCCATGATTTTTTCCAGGGGCTGAGGTGAGGCTGACTGGCCTGTAGTTCCCCGGATCCTCTTTCTTCCCTTTTTTAAAGATGGGCACTACATTAGCCTTTTTCCAGTCATACGGGACCTCCCCTGATCGCCAGTGCAGTAGTCTGGGAGCTGACCTCGTTCGTGAAGACAGAGGCAAAAAAAGCATTGAGTACATTAGCTTTTTCCACATCCTCTGTCACTAGGTTGCCTCCCTCATTCAGTAAGGGGCCCACACTTTCCTTGACTTTCTTCTTGTTGCTAACATACCTGAAGAAAGGTATGTTCTCTTAACATCTCTTGCTAGCTGCAACTCCAGATGTGATTTGGCCTTCCTGATTTCACTCCTGCATGCCTGAGCAATATTTTTGTACTCCTCCCTGGTCATTTGTCCAATCTTCCACTGGCAGATGAGATTCAGCATTGAAAAATGCTGTGAAAATAATGCCGTTCAAGAGGAATAATTTGGACTATTCCTCCACATTGCTAGGTTGTAACTAAATTTTAACCACTCAGGAAAAAGACGGAAGCATCACTGGGCACAATTCAGTGAAAAACTCCACTCAGTGTAGTCCAAAAGCAAGCAAACAAAAATGTTAGGATGAATAAATAGGATAGAAAATAATACCACTGTGATATCATGCTATTATGGAAATCAGTGGCATGCCATCAACTTGAGTGCTGATTTTCAGTTCTAAGAAAGCATCTGGGAAAAGATACAGCAGAAATAGAAGGGGTCCAGGGAGAGGTGATGAAAATGATTCAAGAAGTGGAGAGACTGCTGCATGCAGAGAGATTGCAGAAGGGTGGGGAGAGGTCCTCTCTTCCCTTTACACTGGGTAGAAGGGCCTGAATGGCACTAAGGAGCCCTAAAAGCACCAGTTCTGGCCAGGCAGGATTCTCCCAGTGCAGGCATTGCCGAGAGACAGCCATAAGGCTGTCCTTTGAGGACTTTCTCATACGCCAGAGGTGGGAGGGGCAAGTCTGAGGCAGAGCTACAGTCTGCAGAGCCCAGGGAGGCTGCCATGGTTTAGACAGACCCCCCCAAGGCCATCAAAGCGTGAGTCTACACCTCAAATTAAGGTGTAGCTTGGGTGGACAGGCTCACATGAGCTTAATTGAGGTAGCATGGCTAAAATAGCAGTGAAGATGCAGCAGCACGGATCCCGGCATGGGCCAGAAACGAGAGCACATACAAAAGTCCCCCATGGACTTGTACGGGAATGGCTATTACCCACACTAGCTAAATTAAAGCTAGCAGGGATAGCAGGGGCAGCTTCGATCCCTGGCTCTGACTCTGGCTTGACCCCTGGCTCTGATACCTGGCAGTTGACTCTGATGCTGACCCTCGGCTTCGTTCCCTGACCTGGGCGCCTGCTCTGCCCACTAGACCTGACACCTGGTCTGTTAGGCCAGACTGCCTACATCCCGGTCCATAACAGCAGCCACTGAGGAAGGTGGAGTGAAAGGCCCCAGATATCAGGGGTGTAAGGACTACTGAGTCCAGAGTCGGGGCTGAAGATCAGGTGTAAGGGCAATGGACTACTGTTTTGTGGGACTCGTTGCCCCGGGACAGAATGTGGCCTGGCTGGAGGGCTGAGTCACGAGAAGACATTGACCATCACAGAGCCGGAGCGGTTGTCAGCAGGGAGTGCCAGAGGAGTAGCGTCTGCCACACCCAGCCATGAGGGGGCATGCCGGTCAGTGAGTCATTCTTCTACAGGCCTCTTCAGCCCCGAAGCGGCCCAGGATTGGGAGGGCACAAAGGGTACACCTTAAAGAAATCTATCCATGGACTGGTCCCAAAGTTTCCATCCTTTATTGTCAATAGTATTGGGACTGGACCAGCCTGGGGATGCAGGGAATTGCACAGGCACTGAAATCTGAGATGGGACCAAATAGAAATGCCAGGTCCACACACTCCTGAAGATAAGGGAAGTTTGGATCTTGATCCAGGCCGCTCTGATGTGTCCCTTCCTTAGAAATGCCCCTTCAGAATATGAAGTTCAGCTGTGCCACTCAAGGGTGAAACTCACCCCTGTGCAGAAGGCTACTCCAAGGACTTTGCTTTAGTAGGACTTTTAATGGGCACATAGGCCTCTGCCCAGGGGTAGATTTCTCCCCTGAAGATCCGCTGTGTACATCAACGCTTATGAACATGAACAGGACTTCCACATCCATGGACAGCTGAAGAATAATCCCTCCCCCCAGCAGCACTTTAGGACAGGGCAATCAGCCGGCAAGAACCTTTGCACTGCCTGTTTATCTCCAGCTATGGATTCTTTAAAGTCAGATTGTGGTCCCATAGGGACACACTCAACTAATCCTCTGCTTTTAAGATTTTATTTGTGCAATAAATGGATGACAAGGTGGTTTGCAAGTGGATAATACAATAAATACATTTATAAATGCAACCTTTCTGCAGTGCACTATAAAGTAAAATACAGTATCGCTAAAGCATTTTACGCTTGTCGCCGCCTCATTCTCATTTCAAATTGTAATGTGCCCATTTTCTCATGTGGGAGGCTTTCTTTTTTTAATATGTTTTTATAAATTAAGGAGGAGCAGATTTAATAATAATAACATGAACGTAGCTTCTTTTCATCTCCAAAGATCTCCAGTCACTTTGCAGACTTAGCAAAGCAACATACAAATAATACGTGGAAGGATCCATTCACCTGCTGTTCAAATGGAGCCGCTGTTTAAGAGCTACACGGCAACTTTGCCAAGTGTTAAGGGCAGGACATGAAGAATTCTGTGGCGGGTTCACAGAAAGTACACGGAGGACGTGGTGAGGAAGAATGTAATTAACTACTTTGGAATTCGGCCAGGTCCGCCGGGCGGGCTAATGCCTCAGAAAAAAGTGCAGTGGGATATTTATTTAACTCCATACGAGCTAAAAGCAAAGTTCAGTGAAATTGAAATGCAGCCCATTTAATACTGATAGAAGGAAATAAATAATAAGGATTAATAAAGAATTAAATGAGGGCAATATAATTAATGCCAATGAACATGGTTTTATGGAAAATAAATCCTGCCAGCCTAGCTTCATATATTCTTTATGAGATTACAAGTTTGGTTAATAAAAGTAATAGTGTTGTTGTACTATACTTAGACTTCTGCAAGGTGTTTGACTTGGCACCACATGCCTTTTTGATTAAAAAATGAGAATGATACAAATTCAATGTGGCACATATTACATGTATTAAAGACTGGCTAACTGACAGTCTCAATGTAATTGTAAATGGGGAATTATCATTGAGTGGATGTATTTCTAGTGGCATCCTGCAGGGATGATTTCTTGGCCCTATGCTATTTAACATCTTTATCAATTACCTGGAAAAAAAACACAAAATCATTAACCGCAGTCAACGTTGTGCCCCCAGAAGAAAGGAAGAACATGATCCAGTGACTCATCACCACCACTTCCTCTAAGACCTTCATGTCCTTTGGTATTCTCCCAAACAAGTACTGACTGGGTCTAACCCTGCTTTGCCTCTGAGATCACAAAGCAAGATTGTATGGAGGCCTACTCTGGTCTTGTGATTGGACCCAGCCATCATATTACAGTGTCACAGGTGCTGGCCACTAGGACCTCACTACCCTAGAGATCGCTGTCCCGCTCTCCCAATGAATGGAAGATGAAGCCCTTGAATGAAACTCATGCATACAACACGGTAATGTAAAACCATTGGCAGAGAATAAATTACCATCTCTGCAGAGCGAAAACGTGAGAAAATGAAAACGTGATACTTATTTTAATACCATGTATTTTAAAATTTAATTTAAGAGACCAGCTGTTTCAGCTTCTCTTATAAGACCTTAATTGGTATATAATAGCATAGTTAATTAAATACAAATCAATAGTTTAAAACAACTAATTGATATTTAATATGTATGGGAAAAAATAACTTAGTTGTAATATAATTAACTCAGTATTAAATAAGCAATGGAATTGCAATTATGCCTTTACACTGATTATAAAGTTTATTGTTCTTTAATAAACTTGCAATTAGTCAGGATGAGCTGGAAAAATTATTAAACAGGTATTATTGGGCTATTAAACATTAATTATCATTCCTGGTGGGATACAGCTACACAATAGTACATAGGATGATCGTGCTAATAACCCTTTACTACTCCTTTGCTCCAGCCTTTAGTATGCTAGTTGATCAGAAACCTTGCTCCCTGCATGATTTATGGGTATTGTAATTGCCTTGAAAGGAGGTAATTAAATTGCAAATGAAAGTGAGAAAAAAATCTGATGAGGAAAAGCAGGAGGCTTCTGTAATTTGGCACAGCAAAGCGACAGCTCCTCTTCTAAATCACATGTGTCATCTCCTGCCTCTCACGTTATTCCCTGTAGATTCCAACTTCAGTCAACGCCATATATTTTTACCACCTGAATTCCCCTTCTGGTTTTCAGTTAGTAACTTATTCTTCATTTCCTAACCCTAAAGCTGCTGCGTGGCAATGTTGGGGCCATTACAAAGATGGCCATCCCCACCCCAGAGGCAGCTGCATTTTGGTGCTCGTTCAAATGATCTTCGTTATTGCATAAGTGAGGAGTGAGTGTTAGAGTTGTGGTCGCATTCTAATTTCCACTCTAGCAACCCCCTCCGTGCCAGTCTTTGATCTGACCTTTTCTGTTCTTTGTCTCCATTTTTATAAGAAGGTCTGTGATGAATCGGTGTAGTTGCTTTTGAGTTAATCAAAATGTGGAAAAAATCGACACACCTCAAGATATATTCCAAATGAACTATTTTGTTTCACCCAACACAAATGACCGAGGTGGGAAATGTCAGACGAGACTTCTTTTATAGTTCTCACAGAGGGAGAGAAATTAAGCCACATGGGAAGAAAATGTGGATTGTTGGATAGTTTCAAAGTTAGGGGATATGGACACAGGTGCGTTACAACCTTTTTCCAGTGGGATTGTTGCAGTGCCCTGATGCCAGAGGATTTCAGATGTTGGATGTGTGCTTAACTGCCTTAGCCGTCCTTTGCCATTAGCCACTAGAAGGGAGTCTATGCTGCATTGTAAACTGGCTGTGGACACAATGCTTCCAAGCCTGAACTTGAGCACCTACTGCAGTTGCCGGACTCGGGTCTCACAGCCATGCTAGTGCTCCCATACTGCACTACACAGACCTTCTAACTCCGGTTTGGGGCTTGACCTGCGTCCACACTGCAAAATGACACGGCTTGGACCCGAGTCACAGTGGGACTCGGCGCTGACCCCCCCCCCCCCAGCAAGGTGCCAGGATCCAGGTCCTGAATGCTTGCTGACCTGAGTCAGACAGATCTGTGTGTGGACAGAAGTGGGGCTTGGGCTCAAACCTGAGTCAGAGCCCGGGCTTAGTGTGCAGTGTAGACATACCCTGAAGGGTATGAAGTGGCAAGCAATCTTTAGGCAACTGAGAGCTTAGAGGTCGCACAGAGCCACCTCAAAGCACTTTATCTTTAAAGGTGCTCTTAAGTATTTAAAGGTGCCGTTAGCTATAAAAACTTTATCGAGGTCTCACAAATTTGCAGCATAAATTATTAGAATGCTGTGCTCCTTTCATTTTAGGATCTCAAATGGCTTAATAAGCATTCATTATCATAGCCCCACTATGGGGCAAGCTGGAGATGGAGCCCAGACTGGAACAAATTGATCCAAACTCTGGACAAGTTCTGGTCCAGACCTAAACCTCACAGGTTGGAAGCATCCACCTTTCTGACCTCTTTTGAAGTTCACCTTGTGCTAGTGAAAACACATTCAACAACAGCAAATGTGTGTGTGTGGGAGGTGTTTGCAGAAAAGAAATATGCAATTGCACTTCAGACTCAGTAACAGAAAAACACTGATTTGTTTGACTCCACAGTGGAACTGACTGCTTTTGTGATTAACCTAATTCTGTTACTTTAATTACACTTTGATAGCATGATGTTCATTGCAGGCTCGATAGGTATCAATAGTATTTTGCTTTCCTATCAATAAAGGCTTAAATGCATCTTGCTTACTTCTATGGGTTTTATATATTTAAACAGTATTAGAGCTTTTAGATAATTCCATCAGATAAATAGCTCTGTCTTATTTTGGGGGAGAGAGAGAGAAAGAGTGTGTGTGTGTGTGTTTTCAGCTAGGTGCTACTTTTTCTAGTTGGCACCTTGTATTTGGAAAGGAGCGCTGAGCGATTGAGTTAACAGCTCCTGGGGCTATCCTCCATTTGAAGTCACCAGGCACTAGGGGTGACCAATAGAAGTTAGCAGAAGGCATCTATTATTCCACTAATAACCACCCCATCTATTTTTTATTTAACTGGAATAGCCCAAATGTTTATATTTGCTGAATACGAAGATAGCAATGACCAGCATGGCCTTGGTCTTGTGGTTTGAGCCTGGGACTGGGCGACAGGAGTCCCAGTGTCTAAGCCTCACTGTGCTGCTGATTTACTGTGGAGCCGATCCTGCTCTCAACTGCCAGGAAAGACCCCAATTCAGGAAACCATCCAAGAGTGTGCCGAACTCTAAGCATTGATTTCAATGGGATAATTTACATGCTTAAAGATGGGCAGTTGGTTAAGTACCTTCCTGAAGTGGGGCCGAAGGTAGCAAGAAGTGAAGATTCTCAGCCTCAGGATGAGGTTCTATGTGACATTGGACAAATTGCTTCTGGGCCTGATCCAAAGTCCATTGACGTCAATGGGCGTCTTTCTATTGGTTTCATTGTGCTCTGGTCCAGATCCTCAACGTATTTAGATGGCAAACTCCCTATCAAATCACTTGCAATTAGGCATCTCAATATCTCTGAGAATCCGTGACTTGGTTTCCCCTTTATCATCTGAGGAATACCTGCCTGCCCAGGGCACTGTGAAGGCCAATCAGTTAGTGCCTGGGAAGGCCTTTGGATACTTGGGTGGTTGGTGCTGCATAAGTGCTCTCTATCACTATGTACCACACGTAAATGAGAAAGGCAATCCCACTGTGCCCCTCATGGGCTGACTCTGTGATCCTTACCCAGGTTGCACAAGTCCAATAGGTTTATGCACAGAAGTAAGTGCTGCTCAGCAAGAGCAAAGGTTGACTGTAAAAGGGAGATAATATCGCTTCCCAACCTCAGGGGGGCGATGTGAGCATAGTGCATTAAAGATTGTGAGGTGCTCCAATACTACAGAAGAGGGGGTCTCGTGAGTACCGTAGATGGATTGCTGTGTATAGTGCTCTCTGCTGTAAAGCTCCCAGCACTTTAAGCCATTGCGCTTTGCTGTCTTCCCCTTTCTCATACCTACACTGCTTTGTGACATCAGAAGTGCTCTTCTGGTGACAAATGGGAGCTGTATTAAGGGACCACAGAGGCACTAAGTAAACATCAAAGGGGCTTTGATCTGCATGGTTCTGTAGAATGGGGGAGGCCCCCAAAGGCAAGCTGCGGCTGGGACATGGTATCTTAATTTTCTCTACCGTGGTACAGGAGAATTTCTTTGAAGAACGAGGGCTTTTTGTTGTGTGGCAAGATAGACACGTGGGGAGAAATGCACACACACACACACAACGCACTTCTGGAAAATCCATGCTGAGAACTGCTTCTCTGCTTTTTACTGATAGTCAGTCACCCCCTGTAAGAAATTGAGGGATCAAAGCAACAGGCTGCCTGGGGCCTTGGCATTGTGCCACTGTGAGGGCCAGCTGTTTGTTTTGAAAGGGCAAGAAGCCTCAAGTCAGGTTTATCTCTCCTTCACGACCCTACATTACATTTTATCACACAGTCTGCGGAGCGAAAGGGATTAAGAAGCCGAGTCCTTGTCACTGCTGCACGTTATGGAAGGGCAGAGACACACAGTACATTGCACCCAGCATAGAAGCGGCAGGAGAGGCAAGCACCTGAGAGATGGGATGCGGAGGGAATGGCTTTCCCATTGGGGATGGGACGCTCAGACCCTTCTCTGGAGAAACTGTTCAATCTACTTTCCCTGGCCACTCCCTTCTTGCAGAGGAGACCTCCGCCTTGACAACCCCTTTGCATTGCACTGACGGCGGGGTCGGCAGGCGACACCCCCTTTACCCTATCCCACCCACCGTGGGCACCTTTGGCTCTCTCCTGGCTGGCCTGCCAACTAATGTGGTTGTCGCTCTTTCACTTTTAGAACTGGGTCTCCCGAGAAGAGGATGCTGCCTCGTGCTGGGGTTCATGTACAAGGAGAAGTATCGGAGAATGACTGAAGGTAAGCGACTGCCCCACATGCCACCGGGCTCTCCCCACAACCCCTCACTTCTTGTACTTCCCACCTCTGCCAACTTTCTTTGACAGCTTCTACTTCTCCCCATCTCTTTCCCCCTGCCCCCCATTATTATCCCCTCCTCTCCTTTTATTCCCCTTTCCCCCACATGTCTTCTCTCCCCCAACCCCTTCTTCTATCAACCCTTCCCAGAGCAAGTCTCTAGATGAAGGATACAAATGCTTTCTACCATGTGTGTTGCTATGAATAAGGGGAAAATCCTTGTCCCCTCCTCAATAAGAACAAAGATTCCTGACAGCAGCAGAATCAGAGCCCCTGCATGACCCAGTACAGGAGAGCGGAGGGAGGACCAGTAGAGAAGCACTCCACAGATCCACCGGTTGCGCTCTCTGCCCCATGGAGAGGACATGCAGGTGCCACGTGGGCTGGTGGAGTTCTGAGACTGCAGAAGCAGCCACCAGATGGTTTGCTGCCATTCCACATAGAGCTTGTGAATAATGGATTTTTCAGTCCCCTGGCAATTCCAAATAATCGGGGGAGGGGGAAATCATTTTGGATGGAACCATTTTTTTTTTTTATTTTTTGTGGCAAAACAAAAATCAAACAAAATATTTTTTCAGGTCAAATGAAACGTTTCATTTCAATTTTGACCGTTTTTCATTCCTTTTAAAAATAAAATTAAAGAAAGTCACTTGGAACAGAAGAATTAAAACGTTTCATTTTAAATACGTTGAAACAGAATGTTTTGACTTTTTTGGAATTTTTTTAGGGTTTTTCCTTATTGAAACAATTTGGCAAACCAACATGAATTCGTGAAATGTTTTGGTGTTGCCGAATCTGCATTCTTCATTGAAATTTTTTTATTTTTTTTTTGGCTACACACTGGCATCAGGATTCATTACACTGTGTCTCCTGAAACCCAAACTGTGACAATCTTTAGCTCTTACCGAGGCTTATACGTGTTTTGAGTCCATCAAGGGCCTGATCCAGTGCTGACAATGACAAAGCTTCTACAGATTTCCGTGGATCAAGATTTCTTTTCTGATGTGGCAGTCCAGTCTAGGAGTGAGACTAGAAAAGCGTGAGAGGGGTGATATGAATTCTAGTCCCAACTCGACCACTTACTCACTGTAACCTTGGACATGTCACTTTACCTCTCTATGCCTCAGTTTCCTATGTATAAAATGGGACACTTTCCCTTGCCAAGAGATGCTGTAGTGATTAATCAGTGTGTGTAAAAAGTACTTTCCTTGTGGAAAAGACAGTAAGTGTGCTTAGTATTTTTTATTTTATTCATACACGTGAAAGCCTGTCCATAAGATGGCTGCTCTTCGGGGTAGCATAAGTACTTCTGACTTAGGAGAGCTGGGTTCAAATGGGCAAATCATTTAGGATGCAATTTTCAAAAGTGCCTAAGTCCCATTTTCAAAAGCAACAGGCTAAGTTTCATTGAAAGTCAATGAAATTTAGGATCCTAAGGTCCGGATCTTCAAAGGTATATAAGTGCCTAACTCCCATGGAGATCATAGGGGAGTTAGGCACCAAACCTGCTCTGGTGCTTTAGAAAATCCCATCCATCCACATATGTAGGTATCTAAATACCTTTGAAAATCTGATCCTCTGTGCCTCAGTTCCCTATCTTAAATTGGGGCTAATATTGCCTCCCAGTGAGGATGGCTTCTTTAATGCGTGCGAGGTGTTTGCACACTGCAAGAACCCAGAGAGACATGTAAAGTGTTGTTATATATTCCATCCATCTCCAAAGTGCTGTCCTATCAATGGATAATCCATCCAAAAATGATGAATAATTATGAGTCGAAATAATTAAATAGTAAAAAATGTTTACACTCAGAAGAGTGAATGAACATCCCAATTTCTGGCAACTTCCGCGCTTGAGTTGTTTGTGAAGCAAACCCCAGGACAGGGGCAGCCGCACTGCAGCACCTCTCTGTTTTATGCCAGGTCAGAGAATCAACAGAGAGGGATTAAGGTTCCTAAAGCAGCACTAAACGGGAGATTTGTGTCAAATGCACAGTGAGGAGAGTTTGGCCATAGTAGGATTACTGCTAGGGAAGGGATGGAACGGGTTGGGTTGAACAAGAACTGACCCAAATCCTCAACCTGCTAACTCGTGTGAAAACGACAAATTGCCTTGTCTTCACTAGGATTTTACCTCGTGTTAGTTACCGTGTGTTAGCTAACACCTTTTCCCATAGTGAAGACTCACACTAAGGGCATACTCTATCGGAGTAAGGGTGGCAGAATCCAGAGCTTAGTTTGCCTGATTTCTGCAATATTTTCATGCCCCTTGGCCTTCCTACTAGTGTCTGGAACCAGAATCAGCAGTGTAGAAACATTCTGAGAGGTATTTGAGGTACAGCGGGATTGTGGCAACACTCGGGAATCTCCTGGGAGAACTTGATCCTGCAGAATCAACCTTCCTCTGGATAAGCATCCAACCTCTAGAGAATTCCAGTTATGTTTCTCCCTAATCAGCTAGCTAATTTCAGCGTCAATGTGGTTTTATGTTAGACTAAGAAAAGAGAAATCTGAAAGAACAAAAATAAAGTCTTTGTGAGGGGGAGAGAATGAACACAGTGTATTTGTCTCATTCTGCACAAGCAAATAGCTACCAATGTTTGCAGACAGTAGGCTCCTTAGATTTAAAGATGCAGTAAAATAAAAACAAAGTCATAGGCTTTCCATAGCTACGTACTCCACCATTGATCTATTTGTACTGAAAATGGTCCTGGATGAAAATTCCAGACCCAAACACCCCTAAACTTTGTTGAGTTCCAGATCCAAACTTTGCAGCTAATCTGAACCAGTGTGGACTTCTGAGATCTGGTCATCCTTACTAGAGCAGCTAAGAACCCTTGGTACTTACTTCACTGGTCTACGATTCTGATAGCTTGAGCCAGACTCTTTGGACCAAATACACCACAGGGATACAAAGAGAGATGCTTTGCCTTTTGAATTTTGCCAAATAAAAGATTTTCCTCTTTATTGCATTAGAACGCTAATGAATAGCCCTATTAATAATTATGGGGTGTCCGAAGGAATTAAAAACAGACGCAGACAATGGAGCAATCTGCTAATTATGCATCATGGGGTGTCCATCATCGTGGAAATGGGTAATTACATCCATCACTAGAACCATGCTGGCGTCTAACGGTAATGCTTTTAAAGTGCAGCTGTAGTCAGAGAAATGTAGCCTTGCCTACACACAACAGTTGTATCACTTTAACTGTGCTCAGAGGGGTACAATGCCCCCTCGTGTGCTCACAGTTATAGAAGTGCTTATATTAGTGTAGCTAGTCCTGTGCAGGATGGGTATAAGTGCTACTGGTATAGATACTTTTATACTGGAACAAGTGCGTCTACACTAGGGGTTGTACCGATATAACTAAACCAGTCAAAAATTACAACTGTAACTGGCATAGTTATACCAGTATGAAATCTGCAGGTAGATCGGGTCTTACTCTTTATCCCCCTGTGTCAGCTCTAGAATGAGTATTCTATGGACTTGTCTGGACTAGAGTATTAATAGTGTTATAGCACATGTTAATTGATTGTCAGTTAACACATGTTAAGTAACATGATTGTAAATATGAATGTAGATACTTCTGAGATATTTGTTCCGATCTGACACTCTAGAGTGTCCATGAACACACATTTGTGGAGTGTCTACATTAGCATTTCCAATTGTGTTAGTTAGCATGTGTTAACTGGCAATCAGTTAACACATGTTACAAAAGCTTAAGTCTAGACAAAGTCTTGGTGTCCCGCAGGAAAAGCTGGGAGCTGCAACCCAACATCTGGCATTACAGAATCAAGTTTCAGTGCCCCTAACACTGGTGATGATGCACACGGAAGAATCAAATCCAGCTATATGGGCTCTGATGCACAGGGCAGAAGAGAATCTAGCTCTCTGCCTCCGGCTATGTCAGCTCTGCAAAGCTTATGGCAGTAAAAGCCTGGTTGGATACAACTCAAGGGTGCATGGGGAGCACGAGAAGGTGCCATTCTGACACAGTCACTTTCTGATTGTCCCCACACTCTGATTAACGATCGGGTGTTCTTTGTGCCTGGATCACTAGGTGGCGTGTGGCTCTGAGTTGTAGTGGGGAATTAAGCTGGTGACGGTTGTAGTCAGAGGGAGAGCGCTGAGCTCTCTGTAGTGACAGCCTTGCAATAAAGAAGCGTTAGAGTTAATCCTCTACCATCTGTCTTCATTCTGTTAATAACCCACTCAGTCAAACACTGCAGACTGTTTGTTAACATTCAGAAACAGATACATAATCAAGAGGAATGTGCCATTTAGTCATTAAGGGCCGGATCCTTTCTCCGGCAGAACTCCCCGTTGGCTTCAGCGAAGGTTCTGTCCGAGCACGGACTAGGGGCAGCATTTCCAATCTTGAGCGCATAAAGCCAGGCACGTAAGCCATTGTATGGCATCCAACTGAATGCCCTGCGGCTCAGAGGTTCTGTGCTCTTGCAGCTTGTATTGACTTCCGGCCACTTACTTAGGAGCCATGATACGGACACAGATGGCTGATGTTACGTCCCCAAGTTTCAAAATTTTGGCTTAGGTAATAAGCTCCAGATCTGCCCTAAAATTAGAAGAACTGAATCCTCTCCCTCTGTTCAGTCCAACCATCCTCCAAAGCCAAAGGTCTACAGTAAATCCCCAGTTCCGGCAATGAGGGCTCCCTTCAACCCAATGGCTGGTACGTGAAACCCCCTCCTTGGTTACACCAGCAACTCATCCCCACATCAGGCTGGCATTATTCCCAACTGGCTCCCACCTGCCCCCTCCCTGTACTTTCCTTCCATTTACTTCTCACCGGCCAAAAGTAGAAATTCAGGAGTCTTTTCCGCTCCCTCTCTCTCTTCTCCTGCCTTTGTTGTCTTGCCAGATCTATACCGAGTCATTAGCGGCCGTCGCTGCTGCAATCATGGCATTTTTTGGCTGCCATTCACAAAGTGACTAGCGGGAACTATTAAGCTAGGAGGTGTCAGCCTACTCCTCCACCACCTGTTCCGGCAAGCCGCCGGCTGCTAGACGGTGCCCGTGACTGCTTCCCATTTGCAGGAGAATGCACATGCCATGCTCGCTCTCCCAGCTTTCCTTTCTCATGCTCTGCTCAAGCCTTCTGCAGAGGGAGGCTTGTATGCTCCCTTCCGTGGTGGGGAGGGAAACACAGCTGCAGAAAGGCAGGCCAGCCCCCTGTGGAGGGCAATGGCAGCTGTGTGGAACCCTCCCCATGCTGTGAATCTGCCAGCACCCACTCGGCAGAACACTCTTTGCAGCTGACAGGCCTGGTGGGGAGAGAGGCTGCTGGTAAGTCAAGGAAGAGCTGGTCAGTGCAGCGTGTTCTCCCACCTGTGCAGATTGATTTCCATGAAACAAAGGTGCACACAGTAGGATGAAACACTGCTGCTCAGAGAAGCGTGAACTCCTCCTCCATGCCTTGCTAGCCCCATCTCTAGTCAAGGCAAAACCTAACTGTTTTGCCAAGGGTCACACAGCAAGTCAGGGGCAAAAGCAGACTAGAATCCAGGTCTCTGGACCCTATGCCAAGGCTTTGCCATGTTGCTGTACAGCTCCCTATGAATCAGTGACTTCTAGTTAGAATATCCACTAGCACGTCACTGGTGATCCCACAGCAGAGATATTTAAGTTCGGTGCACAGGTCTCCGGCAGCATTCTTCCCCCTACATGATAGCTATGTAGAACTTGGTTTAAATAGCATCTTCTACACTTAAGGCAGGGGTTCTGAAACTAGGGGTCGGGACCCTTCGGGACAGGGCTTTGGAGTGGAGCCTGGAGCTGGAGCGCGGAACGGTTCCAGAGCAGTGGAGCTGCAGGTTTTTGCCTGGAGCTGAAGCAGAGCCAGAGCACGGCTCCAAAGCCCTGCTTCAGGGGGTGGTGAGGTTATTACATGGGGGGTCACGAGCGGTCAACCTCCACCCCAACCCCGCTTTGCCTCCAGAATGTATAATGGGTTAAATATATTTTAAAAGTATTTTTAATTTATAAGGGGGGGTCGCACTCAGGGGCTTGCTGTGTGAAAGGGGTCACTAGTATAAAAGTTTGAGAACCGCTGACTTAAGGTATCTGAATGCACTATACAGAGCACTGAGTTAAACGGTGGCATTGCAGCCAGAGGCAGCCATTATGTGCTGACCAATGGTTCCCATGTAGCAATGTACACTGCACCCTGTTTTACTGAGAGAATGAGGCCTGTCAGATATTACCCACTGGCAAACATGTAAAGCAAGCTCTCATGCTGAGGGTGTCATAGTCTAACAGAAGGGATTATCACTAAAGACCACTCAGATATCATGGGGCTACCAGTCAGATCTACAAGTGGGTAACCAGTAGTGGGAAAATCTCCAAAGATTGTGGGGTGTCAAGCACCCAAAAGGTTTAGCTCATTACCTGAAGTCAATACAACTCTCAGTTTGCCAAGATGGGGTACATACCCAACCCATATCACCTGGCTCATGAGATCTGGAGTTCTTTCAGCAGGCCCTGTGAAGTACAGAGCTGGAAATCCCACATTAGCATTTGCAGTTGGTTCCAGTTGGCCAACTACGTTTAGGAATGGAGCAACTGATTTACTGGCGTACAGATTTCTGGGGTTATTGGTCCCCCATGAGAAACCAATAGAGAAACTGGCAGAAACCTGTTGAAGGTTTGTAATGGCATCTACTGGCATTTCTGCCAAAATGAAAATGAAAACCGATTGGGAAAAGCAGTTAGCAGACTGCAGAGTATGTGATTTTCGACATGGAAAGAGGGGCAACTTCAGGCTCATCTAGAGTTTTGGGTGAAGCTTCAGTGAGGGGTGGGGGTCCCCAGTGAGTCCCCCTCTCCCACCAGCTGAATGCACACTGATGTGCTAGTGCAATGCTTTGAGAGGTGAATGACATTTCTTTAAAAACAATCTCTTGCCCTCTGTTCTCTGAGGACAATGAAGAGAGCGGTGGGGAGCAATCTGATATTTGCACGTGTGTCTTTTCAATCTGTCTCCGATGTTTTCTGGGAGCTTGTATAAGGGGTTCAGATAACTAGGATAGGGAGTGCCATGGAAATAGACAAATTAAATGCCTCCTCGAGCCCTTTCTGGAGATAACCTCACTTCGTGGCATTTCAGTGCCTGGATGATGTGCCGTGAGAAGACCATACTTTATCGTTTCAAACATTCCCACTGAAAGCTCCCAACCATGGCAAAAGAAGGCCTGTGAAAGAAAAAAAAAGAGAGACAAATCCTTAGACATTTGAGATCCTGGGGAGGTGTATTGTAGTGCTATACATGAGGTATATTTCCACCCCTGCTAACCCAGGAGAATAGCTAGAAATCGGGACCCCACATACAAATTCATTTTGTGGTCTCACATATTCATCTTCATTAAATATCTACCTACAATGGGAAAGCATCATAGAATTTATGATAATACTTAGTCCTGCCATGCGTGCAAGGAACTGGACTAGAAGACCTCCCGAGGTCCCTTCCAGTCCTACGATTTGATGATTCTAATTTTGGCTTTCTCTAGTCAGAGCCAGTGCAGGGCTCAAATAGTAGATGTGACTACAGAGCAGAGTTGAGGTACAGTGGCAGACCTGAGGGAGGGCCTGGGACGGGAATAGCAAAGGGCCTGCAGATCAGGACTGTGATGCATTCGCACTATTGCATGCTGGTCCAGAATTGGAATAGCAGAGGGGATGGCAGATCAGGAATGAGGTACGTTGGGCAGAGCTGAGTGAGCGCCCAGGACTTAGATAGCAGTGGGGATTGTAGGTCAGGACTGAGGTGGACTAACATTTCTCAGGACTGGAACAGCAGGGGATAGTACTGCTCAGAATGAAAGGAACATTGGCCAAGCTGCTCAGGATAGGAATAACAAGACTGCTTCAGTTCAAGATGGACATGCATAGACACGGATATGCAAGTGCCTGGGAGTAGCAGAGCTGTTACAGATGAGAACGGAGATTGCCTGGCAGAATGTGCAGCTGCCCCGCTGCTCCTGTTTCTGGCTGGTGTTATCTGCTCCACACTTTCATGAGCACCAAATCAACACAGTGTGTCTAGGTTTGCTTTTTTTTTTTTTTTTTTTTTTAAGTGCATCATTCTGAACTCTTGTGTGTCCCCAGTTTACAGATAAGATTCAGATTCACAGCGCAAAGAAAAAGAAGGAAAAAAACTGAATTGTGCATGCAGATGAAAGCTGTTTTTATGGTTTATAATTATCTCATACCAGTCATCAGAATAATTATAACTCCTGCATATTAATAATTGAACTGGAATCTCAGCCTGCACCATAGATCACAGAACAGAAAGAAAGCTCATAATGCACCTTGGTCTAAATTGAACAATTGGTAAAATAGCAAAAAGTCATTATTCCCCCTCCCTGATGCTGGAATTAGTGAGATATTAGTGCAATTAGTTGATGCTTCCATTTGAAGCTTCCATCATTTTGTTTCTAATTTAGAATAAATATAAAAGCCCACTTGTGCTGCTGAGCAGACTGTCTGTCCGGTGTAAGGGTAGCTAATAAAGGTGGCTGTCATCAAAGAGAGATACAACATACTCATTTTCATTTGTTTTCCTGTTAATTTGGTATCTTTTTCTCTGTGTGCTTTTTTTTTTAATTTAAAACTTGTAAAGGAAGCAAATGGACAAGAGAGATCAAAAGAGAGACCAAAGCGAATGGGAGCTTTATAGATCCAGAGTTTATCATAAGCCAAAATAACCTGAAGCCAAGGCTGCTCAACTGCACAAAGCAATAAAAGGAAAACGCTATTCAGAGATCATTTAAAGGGCCAAGTGGCTTGTCAATGAAAGGTTGCTCTATTGGACTGGTGCTTAATAGCTTCTCAAACACAATCTGCAGCTCTTGCAGGAATGAAGGTTGCAGATAGCTTTGCAGCTCCACTCTGTGCAGGGAGAGGGATGTTTGTGCCAGTTGAAGCTGGGATGCTCCACTGTCAGGGATAGGAAGGAGAAGTGAGATCAAGTGACAAGATTCTGATCCAGAATCCAACAGACCAAAGTCCAAAGGGAGTTGGCTCCAAAGGCATTTGGTTTGGCCCATTGTGAAAAAGGAACCTGGAAAACTTGGATCTACGTTTGGGTTCTGAAGGCACTCTGATCCAGGGTGTGGCTCAGCCCATCAGTGGCTGGATTGATTGTTACCGCTCGGACTCGCACTATACAATAATTACAATAAGTGTTTCCCAGTGTTTGATTCCATCCCATTCTGCTTCCCTTGATGCTGCCATGTACCCCTGACTCTCGGCCGGGAGCTCTGCAGCTAGAAGGACAATCAAGTTGTGTTCTGTAAGGTAAGGCATAAGTCGCTCTGGGGAAGTGAGCGGTTGGGGGAGGCGGATGATATTGAGGAATTCTCAGCGTAGTACAATCACAGTGTTCCTTTGTGAGGGCTAGAAGGTCCCTTCTGTGGCTTGGCCAGTCTGTCTCTGGTCTCACATGTCTCAGCCACGTCCTGTCCGGCTGCCCCATGACACTGGGATTCTGAGGAGTCAGGAAAGTAACTTCCACTATTGGAGAAAGTAGCTGGTTCATCCAGAAGGAGCTGGCTGCTGTTACACACCAACCCACACATTAGGTCCCAAAGCAACTGGATCTATCCCAGGGGAAGGGGCTTACACTAGCTCACCACAGCCCTGGTTGGGTGGGGGGACACAAACCCTTCAGTGTTCAGCAGATGAGCCTCTCACAGGGAAACATCCTGCTCTGATAACTGCTCTGAGACCCTCCCCTCCACCCAATGTGCCACAATTTATACAGGCCATCAGCACTGGCACTGGAAGGCAGCTACTCACCTCAGGGAATTACAGGGCTTCAGAGGGAGCATTGGCCTGAACTGGAGCCTTCTGAGCAGAATTCCACCCTGAAGAGAGGTAGTCTGGGCAGGAGTCCCAGCCCAAACCTTGTTGGGGGGCGTCCCCCAGACAATCAAACCCACAGCCTCTGCAATACGAACCCTCCCAGCTCTAACGGTTGCGCTGCTGGCCCCTAGACACGTGCCTCACAGCTGCAGGAACCTCAGTTCAATCCAGCCTTTGGGCACAACAGGGAAGAGTTGCCATTCTTCACTAGTAACCTGCCTGTTGAAGGAACAAGAACTTTTGTGCATTCCCGCATTAAGAGCTACCAGGATCCATCGTGCTTGACCTGCTTTTAGATCTAATGGAACCTACCGTGCCTGACAAAGAAGGGGCCCCACAGGAGTTGGTCTGGTCTCATACCTAAGCAGGTTAGTCACTCAGAACATTCTTCATCCATTTGTGAAGGAGCAGGACCCGTGGCGCTCCATTTGCTGCTGGGGGATGGGATTCCCCACAAAAGCAATGGGAACCCGAGCATGCAATCTGCTTGGAGCCATATTGTTCATGATCCCTTCATTACCTGATCTCCAAAGCCAGCAGCAGGGCACAGTGCGAGCTTTGTCTATAAACCTTGCCACTATATCAGCCATAAAAGGTCTGCCTTCTCTGCAGCTTGGCAGCTGCGTGATGGGAGAGCTCACTTTACCCCAAGCATTGTCGCTTTCATCTTGCCGAGAAGATGCAATTGCAAGTGATTAGGAAAGGCATCTGCTGTATAAACGGTGCTGAGGCTTTTGTTGTTTATCTAACAAAGGCATTTGCAGGAGGAGAAGAAGCAGTAAGCGCCAGAGAAGTTGCTTAAGATGCATCCTCATCAGTGGGGGCCGCACTGAAACATCTCTGATGCATCCCTTGCATGTTAGGCAAACAAGGCAATGATGGAAGTTAAATCTGAGAACAAACAAACAAGCCTGTGCTTTGTCAAGTGTCAGGCAGACATTTTGCCTCTGTCAGGCCAGCTGGAAAGCTGGGTAAAAAGCAGGCACCTCACTGAAAAAACAGATGCTGCTTCTGAGCTACGCTTAAACCAATTACACACACAACTTACCCATGTGCACTTGCAATAAATGTGCTGATGTGGGAGGAATGTATGTGGGCACGACTGCCATCTACTGGATAGAATTGGAACTGCTCCATTTTGTTTCATAGTGCCTATAATGTTATTAGCAAGGTAGGTAAAGCAGTAGGGACCTGTGCTTTTTGGAGCAGAAGGATCTGAATTTTATCCCTGATGCTCCTGAAGAGTGGACATGGTGTGCAGTATAGTGACACCTGTGAAGTCGTGGAGGCTTCAGAATTGTTACAATATTTATGAATTGTATACATTGGTTTGAGTTTAGGTTCCTCTGAAAATACAGAAAAAGATAGTGAACTCTCTCTCAAATAATGTAATAGAATTTGAACATTTCCCCATAATCTTAGATCCACAAGTATAAGATAACCTGTGATCATCTAGTTAAAGGTTGCAGGTAAAATTTTTAAAAATGATTTCGGAAGCTACGTACTATTTACTGTAATGGGACTTAGGCGTCTAAATCACTTAGGGCCAGATTTTTAAAGTGGGATTTTCCAAAGTGTTTAAGAATGAAACTTCCTTCACGCCTATCTGCATCTTGAGGTGCCTAAATACCTTTTTTAATCTAGCCCCTAGTCACTTCGGAAAATGGGAGTTAGGGTCCTGAGTCACTTAGGTTATTTTGAAAACTTTACCTTGTATCATAATGCATACAAAAACGGAGGCAGAGTTAAGGTTATGTGTTCCACCTTAACATTGACACTTCCTGACTTTTGAGTGTTTAACCGTCCTTAATATTGTATTCTTGTAGCTTTGGGCATTTAATTTCCTAGTTTAAAAAAATGTATGGGAAAGGAAAAAGAAAAGCGTGAGCCCTTTGTCAGAATAGCTACTCCTGGCACTGTAGGTTTATCACCAATACCCTGCTCCCAACTTAACTTCAGAATTATCCCCAAGAGCACATGTTTATGGATTTCTCCTCTCCCTGAAGAGAGCTGTTGCGATGGCCCTTAGCATCCTTTTGACAAGTGGGGGGATTTTACTTTCCCTCCTGTGTTTTTATGGGTACCAGGACAAAACATTTCCCAGTGGCTAATATATCATAAGCAATGCAGGTCACTTCATTGACACAGTCTCCGCTAGACCAGAACCTGGACATGCCGGTCTGTTTATACCATTAAGCCAGCTTCAAATGATGCCATAAATCCTCTAGCAAGTCCTCCAAGCATCAGTGATAGGACATTACTGTGCTCAAGCTCCCACTTCAGCTTCTTAATTTACCTTGAAGACATTGCTCCCAAGAAGGAAACTCCGGACTCTGGTTCATAAAGCTTATATATGCATGTGTGAGTGGGTGCATGGACCCTATGAGACATTGGGAACGGACACACTGATTTCTCCAGAGTTTTGCAGGTCCCAGTGGGGTCCAGCAATTGCATTGCAATGGAGATTTCCACAGGGTACAACAGCACCTGCTAACCTTCCCACCACAGCAAACAAATTTCTAGCTTATGTCTGCCTACGTCTTATGTATATTCATTATGGCCCATATTCTCCTCTGGTGTAAATCGGTGTCATTGAAGTCAATGGGTGTATGTATGTTCTCTCTCTCACACACGTAGAGACATACAGAGCAGATGGGATTAAAGTCACTGGAGCAATACCAGCTTGAGAGTTGTGTTCAGAGACGCCCCCTTTCTTGTGATAAACAGCAGGTGGATCATGGGCCAACTTAAGCAAATCTACCTTGCAGTTGTGGCCAGAAACTCACTGCAGAATTCACACATATACACTAACAGAGTAGGGGTCAGCCAAAGCTGGAGGAACAGCAGCAGTCGCATCTCTTCCTCCTCCTCTTCTGGCCAAAACTATTCCTGTCAAATTCAAGAAGAGTTTTGGATTGACTGAAACTACATTTTTCATCAGATAAAATGTTTGTCCAAAAACTGCCCAGCTCTAATAATCAGGATAAAAATCCATATATCTGGAGGTGCTCCAAGATTAGGTTGGAGAAGGCCACATGAGCACTTAGCTGGCAAGGGGGCAGACGTGTAAGAAATATAAATGATAGGGAGCTGGTACGTATGGGGATAGACCGAGTGAACTTCACCCCTGTTCAGAGGATCAACACATGGCTTGTGCAGTAGTTAAGTCCTGTGCATACAGGTGAATTTAACCCACAGACAGTAGCATTTAACTATAGTGTAGCAATCCTGCCTCTAATGCCCTATATGTGGGGGTGCTTCTATGTATAGTATTTGATCATGTAGGTATACAATAATTCTATAAATATATTAATGAATCTAATCCTGAAGCATATCGAGTTTCATAACTTTTGATGACTTTTCCCCTTTGCAAAGACCTGGGTTTTATAGAGATTGGGGGAGGAGGAGGGAAATGAAATATTCCATGACTAATAATTCTCATCAATATTCATAAAGGATGAGCTGTGTGGTGTATGAGCCTCTAGCTTAAAAAAAAAAAGAAAAGGAAGAAATTGATATTTTTAGAAGCAAGTGCTAAATGAAATATTTAGGGTGAACTGGAAAGAAACGTCCCCGGACTTCCTCACCTTCAGTTCAGACCAGGACGTGAAGAGGAACTTTGAAACAGCCACAGCAGAGTTCGAAATTCTACGTGGAAGCAGAGAGGGGGTTTTAGTTAGGACAGGGTGTCCTGGTAGAGCTGGGACTGCTTTGCTGGAGGGGTTGGGCAGACCACTGTTGTTGCTAATTGTATTACAGTTGTGCCTAGTTTCCCCAACCCCCATTGTGCTGCTGGACACTGTCAAAACACATAGCTCCCCTGCTACCAAAGAACAGCCAAGATAGGAAATGCAAACCAGAGGCAAAGTGATTTGTCCCAGGTCACCAGCAGAGGCAGGATTAGAACTGGGATAGCCTAATTCCCCATTGAGTTTCTTGCAATCACAGGGTAGCTGGTCCCTGTAGCTAGATTATATTTAGTGCCCCTGAACTAATACAGGTGAGCCCGGTCCAGCCAATTAAAGTGGCAGGGCTACACCCAGGCCTATAAAGGGCTGCTGCTGGGCAGCTGGAGGAGGAATTGATTGAGACAGACTGGGCCTGGGGAGGGAAAACTACATTGGTGTGGTGCTAATTCCTGTGGTGGTTTCCCCTCAAGCAAGTGGGCTAAGAGCTCAGGGAGACTGTCCTGGGGCTGCTGTCCCAGAGAGGAAGCTGAACTGACTAGAAGTGGGCACCGGCCAGAGGTTCCTGAGGAGGGTGGAGCTGGAACCTGAAAATAAGGCGTGAGTAAAGACTTTGGTTGGTTTTGTTAAGAAAGTGACTGGGCCTGGCAGCTGAGGAGAAGCCCAGCCTATAATGTTTACCCTCTAGCCTATGCTGCCTCTTCCACTACCCTCTTTCCATAAAACTCTTTCTGCTCCATTAATCCCCTTGGCGACTAGAACCCCATTTTGCCAAGGGTGATTCAAAAGTTGTAGGTCAGTAAAATGCCATGCACATTGCTGGATCCCCATTTGGCTTTTCAGGCAAGATCATGCAGGTGACCTTCTCTGGTCCCCTTTCCATGTCATTAATCAGTGTCACGGCTGGTTAGGCAAGACTAGAGCCTGTAAATTGTTGACTTAGAGATCTCAAAGGAAAGCCCAGTTCCTGGTATTTTAACATGAGATGCTTGTCCATCACATTCAGCACTGAGCTAATGCCCCAGTATGATACATGTCTTAGAGCTGGTCAAATAAGAATCCCAAATAATGGAAGACTAATCAAATCCTGTCAGTTGGCAGATAAGGTATTACTGTTTCCACTTTTTGTTCAGATAGTCCAATAGCATGAATCAAATAAGCTACCTCCAATTCCTTTCCCTCTTTGGTTAGTGAATACATTTGGACAAACATTTGGTTCCATTTTTTGACCCACTTTAGCAGTCACCTTCCACCTGTATAAACTCCCCATACAATGTCTCTGGAGATGCTATTCTGGCAGGGTTAGGACCGGGGTTTGTGTTGTGATGCAGGAGAGCCTGTGGCTTGCAGATGCCCTGCACATTTGTCGCTGTAAAATGTCGTGCTGGGGATTGTGGAAATATCACCTGCCTTCTGAAGTTGGGTGAAGCAATTTAAACCCTAGGAAACTAGCTGATCCCCAGATGCAATCTGATAGCTTGGAATAGAGGTGGCCCACTGTGCGGGAGTGCTGTACCGGATGGGGAGGGTTGGTGACCATGGAAGGCTGGGCAGTACAGGGCTATGTGGGAGAAACATACCCCACCCTGCCTCAAGCCTCCTCCCTCTCCTACTGTCTAGACATGACCAAATCCTCCTCCCTTTGGGTTCGCAACCTGCCTCTCAGCCAGGGCACGTCACAAGTCCAGGCTGGGTGAATAGGATATGGAAGCAGTGGGTGGGGGAAGGATGGGCACGCAGGGCTGGTGATTGTGTGAGGCTCTGTGCCCGCTCTGAGCTAAGGAGGGGCGGGACAAAGACATTCTGGTGCTAAGAAGTGTGGCTAGGGAGCCGAGGGGAGTGGGGAGTATGGAAGGAGCAAGGATATGGCTCTGAGAGGAGATGATTGTGTGGTTGGGGTTAGATTGGGGTACAGGAGATCGAGTTCTCCCACAGAGGTTCTGCCTGACCTTGGGCAGGAGAAACACGGTGAGAGGAAGGTCCAGATTTCAAAGAGATGTCAGCATCCGCCATTGGGGCCAGATTTCCTGATCTCTTAAAAATCGAGCCCATAGTCTACCTGTAACTCTGTTCCCCATCTGTAAAAGGAGGATAGTGACACTTTCCTAACGCTCAGGGTGAGAAGAGAATGTCACTCATGTCTGTGAGGTGCCCAGACAGTACGGCCACGGCAGCTAGGTATGTATGTACGCAGGCTGAAGGTTGAGAGGCAGCTCAATAGCCTGAGGTAGTCAAGACAAATGAGCTCTTACATCTTAAAGCTTCTGTGTTGGGGTTCTGAACATCCCAGGTGACAGTGTTTCTGGTGGCAAAGGGATGCCCAGGGAAAGATGTTCCTATTTTGTTGCTGTGAGCGTTTTGCTTCAACGGATTCTGAGGCAATAAGGCATCAGGAATTTTTGCTGCTCTACATGAGCTCTGGTGCAGCCGCTCCTGGAGCGGTGTGCACAGCGTGGGTCCCCACAGCGTAGGGAAGATGTAGCAAAGCCAGAGAGAATACTAACAATGGCAGCAGCAGTGACACGAGGATTAGAGGGCAAGTCGCACGAGGAGAGGCTGAGGGAGGTGAATATATACAGTCTGGGGACGGCTCAAGGGGAGACTCTCTGCAAGTCTATAAATACCTGCAGCAGTAGAAATGAAGGGAAGAAATTATTCACGGTCTCAGAAGAAAGGAGGGCAAGGAACCATGGCCTGAAGTGAAGGAAGGAGACATTTAGGTGGAGTGTAGTGAGGAGGGGAGAGTTTGGAAGAGCCAAAGCTACTGAGGCCATGGAGCTCAGACCCCCCGCCCCATGACCCAGTACTGCTGGGGGTGCAGAGACTCCAGATCTGATGTTCGTGAACAGCCCTGCAGGGTGCAGTGGGTCAGGCTAAGTGACCCCATTGGTCTGCACTGGACCTGTCTATCTGCAGGGGCATCCTATTAAATCCATCGAGAAGGACATGGCTTTCAGAAATGTAATTACCCGGTGATTTGTTTGGAAAGAGACAGCATTGCCAACCCCAGAAATCAAGAATCGGCCCCCCAAAATCCTGAGATTGGTCCAAAAACCATGAGTTTTTTCCTTAAGAATTATAGGACAGCCTTTATTTTTTTTTGACCTCCTGCTTCCCTCCACAGCATGTGTGTGGCAATTAGTGTTGCCAGCTCTCCGATTGTAGCCCTCATTGCTGCAGCTCTCGCTGCAAAGACAGATTACATAGGCTTGTGTAAACATGCTTCCTGATGGCCCAGAGTGCCCAGCTTCTCCGTAAACCCCAAATTTCTAATTAATTCTGCCTCCCAACCCACTCACATATGCCCATTCTCCAACCCAGCAATTCATTATGCACCCCCAGTGCTCACATTAACTTCCCCACAAGCCTCAATTAATCAGTTATGCCACCTCTGCTCCTTCTGCAGCTCCAGGAGTTTGACACCTCACTTCCCCTTCCCAGGCCATATGTAGCCTGGCCTGTTGCTTACAGGAGGGAAGCTGGTGAGAAGGGAGAGAAGGTGCCCTAAGATGCTGGGCTTTTTCTGCCCCTCTGCCCTCTCCTCCAGTGAGAATGGTGTTGACTGCTCCCTTTCTTACCCCCACTCCCTCCAAAGAGCTTTTGGGTAGCTGAGTGGGGAGAGCTCTACTTGCCTCCCACAGCAGCTCTGACTGGCTGCTCTTCCCCTGGAGGTGGGGAAATCAGCCAATCAGAGGGGATTTTCCTCTGGGCAGGGATGGAAAAAAAAATTAGGGCTGGAGCTTCTCAGTCATTGTCAGACTGGCTGCAGCCAGGGCTAAATGGGGCAGGTTGGCAGCAGGGGTGAAATGCACCCCAGTACCGAGAGCCAGAGTGGACGTTGGACTTAGGGGCTCCTAAACCTCGTGTTGAACCTCCACATAGGGGTGAATTGAACCTGTAAGCATAATACATCTGGTGGCTCAGCTGTTGTGGGGGCTTTTGTGTGTAATAAACACTAATTTGTTGTACACAATGCTGTGGAAGTGTGATTAAAGAAGTCAGTCCCTGCCCTAGCGAACTTCTAGTGTAGCACTGCTACCAGATTTTGTACAACTTTTTGTAAGATTGTTTATGCAAATTATTTAATGAGATAATTTGCATGTTTGTGAATAATTTGCATGTAATCCTAAACCTCAGCTTGTGTGGGCTAAGTGGTGAAAGGCAATGGGCCACACAGCTACGGTAAATTAAGTTGTCTGTTTATTGATAGGGCATAGGGCTGGTCCGTCTACATTGTTTTTCAATGAAAAATGGCCTTTTTTGTGTATTTAAAAAAAAGTATTTGTTTTCCTTGGATAACTTTGACTTTGTCAAAACACAGGATTCCCAAAAAGTGAAATGATTTTGGTTTTCAGAGCATAAACTAAAAATTTAAATTTGATTATGGCACTACAATGCCTGATGGGAGTTGTAGTTTGGGCGTCTCTTGGACCCAATCTCTTTTATGGGCTGTGTTCTCCAGCCAGACTACATAACCCATAATGTACCTCAGCCAGGGACTGCTATGATGCACCATGCTGACTCAGCTAGTGGGAAGGCCATGATGGACACTGAGAGACGTAAGCTGGCTATGCACCAGATCCAGAGAGGAGAATGGGGATATGAACACCCAACGCCAGCGCCCACAAGATATTGCAGTGGCATTTCTGAAATGAATTTTTCAGCTTTTGGCCAGAAGTTTTCAGTTTTTACTTGACACTTTCACTGGAAATTTTTCATGCACAATTTTTTTTTAATTTGTTTTGCTTTTTTGTCAAAATTTTCAGCAGAAAAACCTTTTTTCCAAGCCTCTCTAGAAGGGCACGCACACTTCCCACACACACTGCCCTGCAAGTGTTGCTCACACCCATACCGGGGGAATTTCCTCTAGGGGTAAGTGCTGTAGGTTAGAGTCTAAGGCCTGTGCAGATTTCGGCCTCTGTTCTGAGTAGGCCAATTAGCGTGAAGCGTGGTGTTGAGTTTGTCACATGGATCGCGGGAAGTGTTGGTTTTGATGAATTTTTTGTTTAGAAGAAAAAACTGGGGAAAAGAGAATTTCAAAAATGTCCCATTTCAACGTCTTTGGATTGAAATGTTTTGACTTTTCATTTAGATTTTTATTTACAAAAATGAAAATAAAGATCAAAATCTGAATGAAACATCTTGAATTTATCAAAACAAAATGTTTTGATCAGCCTGACACTTTTTTCTGGATTTTTCATTTAGTGAAAAATGTTTGAGATTTTTTCATCCTGATTCAGGAGGGGGGCAAAAATTTAGAATCTTGACATTTTTCACAGATTGCGAAATCGCTTTCCTGTCCAGCTGTTTTATATACAGTTTGTATGGTACCTACACAGAGGAGTGTGGCCTAGTGGATAATGCACTGCACTTGCGTTAAAGCCCTGGTTGTGCTATTGAGTTGCTATGTAACCTTGAGTGAGTGTCTCTCCTCTGCCAGGTCTGTTTAGACTGTAAATTCTTTGGGGCAGGGACGGTCTCTTATTTGTGTATATACAGCCCCTAGCACAATGAGGTCTTGTCCTCGTTTGTGCTAATGTAATATAAATTACAATAATGCCCTTTACAGTAAGCTCAGCACGTTCAACTGGCCCCTTCTTTGTACCACACCAAATCCACTCTTTCCTCCACACAGGTAGCTCAAGACTTGATTTCTTTGTCTGGTTCTGTCCCTCCCAGCTGGTCCCGGCATGCCTTTCATATGAAACAGACCTAGAATTCCTCAGAAGGCTTAATAAAACAGATGGGGTGGAATTTGGGCTTATAGCTTGACAACTAGTTCCCCTTGGATGGAAATATTCACTTTCAGTGGGTGACAATGCTTTGAGCTCATAGCCTTAGGCTCTGGAGCTTATTGCTAGTCCTCTCTCCAATGAATAATACAGAGACAGGAATATCTCTGTGCATACATCTTCCATTCCTACGGGGTAATTTAATGTTATCTTTGGGCATCCTGCTCCTGAGATGAAGAGATCACTTCAAACCTGCAGCCCCCAAGCATAGTCATTGGTTTCAAATGCCATTAAGTTTCATTATAACAAATAAACACTGCAATGACATTTATAAGTTACCGAAGAGCCCAGAAACACAAATATGAAGCAGATAAAGTGCATCTGATCAAAATTACTGCAGGCAATGTTGAGCTTAGTCAGAGCTGGCAGCTGGGTGCCGAGTAATTTATAGGATTGCATAAGGCAAAAGTAGTGCACATTGCTTTTAAAAAATTATTATGATGGTTGTGTCTTTCCTCTGAGGCCAAAATAGGTTAGGTTAGCACCTTGCTGAAGGCAGAAAACCTTCTTTGCTGAAGCCAAAAGCAGTGGCAGCTCCATCTGAAAATACTACTAATAACTAGTGATGGGCCAAAACTGGGAATTCATAGCCCCACTCCCTTCTGCTTTCTGAGGAGGATTTGGTTCCTTGCATCATAGAATCATAGAATATTAGGGTTGAAAGAGACCTCCAGAGGTCATCTGGTCCAACCCCCTGCTCAAAGCAGGACCAACACTAACTAAATCATCCCAGCGAGGGCTTTGTCAAGCTGGGCCTTAAAAACCTCTAAGGATGGAGTTTCCACAACCTCCCTAGATAACCCAGTCCTGTGCTTCACCACCCTCCTCGTGAAAGTGTTTCCTAATATCCAACCTAGACTCCCCCACTGCAACTTGCGACCATTGCTCCTTGTTCTGTCATCTGCCACCACTGAAAACAGCCTAACTCCAACCTCTTTGGAACCCCCCCTTCAGGCAGTTGAAGGCTGCTATGATTGGTCCTGCTTTGAGCAGGGGGTTGGACTAGATGACCTCCTGAGGTCCCTTCCAACCCTGATATTCTATGAGGTGAGGCTTCACCAGTGCCAAATAGAGGGGAATAATCACTTCCCTTGATATGCTGGCAATGCTCCTATTAATATAGCCCAATATGCCGTTGGCCTTCTTGGCAACAAGGGCACACTAACTCGTATCCAGCTTCTCATCCACTGTAAACCCCAGGTCCTTTTCTGCAGAACTGCTGCTTAGCCAGTCGGTCCCCCGCCTGTAGCGGTGCATGGGATTCTTCCGTCCTAAGTGCAGGACTCTGCACTTGTCCTTGTTGAACCTCATCAGATTTCTTTTGGCCCAATCCTCCAATTTGTCTAGGTCAGTCTGGACCCTATCCCTACCCTCCAGCATATCTACCTCTCTCTCCAGCTTAGTGTCATGTACAAACTTGCTGAGGGTGCAATTCATCCCCATCATCCAGATCATTAATGAAGATATTGAACAAAACCAGCCCCAGGACCGACCCCTGGGGCACTCTGCTTGATACCAGCTGCCAGCTAGACATTGAGCCGTTGATCACTACCCATTGAGCCTGACAATCTAGTCAGCTTTCTATCCACCTTGTAGTCCATTCTTCCAGTCCATACTTTTTTAACTTGCTGGCAAGAATACTGTGGGAGACCTTATCAAAAGCTTTTGATATCACATCCACCACTTTCCCCATATCCACAGAGCCAGTTATCATAGAAGGCAATCAGGTTGGTCAGGCCCTTGGTAAATCCATGTTCTTGATCACCTTCCTCTCCTCCAAGTGCTTCAAAATGGATTCCTTGAGCACCTGCTCCATGATTTTGCTGGGGACTGAAGTGAGGCTGTCGTTCCCCAGGTTCGTTCTTTCTCTTTTTAAAATATGGGCACTATATTTGCCTTTTTCCAATCATCTGGGACCTCCCCGGATCGCCACAAATTTTCAAAGATAATGGCCAATGGCTCTGCAATCACATCAGTGAACTCCCTCAGCACCCTTGGATGCATTAGATCTGGATCCATGGACTTGTGCATGTCCAGCTTTTCTAAATAGTCATTAACCTGTTCTTTCACCACTGAGGGCTGCTAACCTCCTCCCCATACTGTGATGCCCAGTGTAGCAGTCCGGGAGGTGACCTTGTCTTTGAAGACCGAGGGCAAAAAAGGCATTGAGTACTTCAGCTTTTTTCCACGTCATCTGTCACTCTGTTGCCTCCCGCATTCAGTAAGGGTCCCACACTTTCCCTGACCACCTTCTTGTTGCTAACATCTGAGACTTTCCCAGTAGTTCTCGTCCCAAAAGGGGCCTATATTCAGATTCAGCCATGGCTGAAATGTCCCACAAACACCGTGTTTTTCTGCAAAAAGAAAAGGAGTACTTGTGGCACCTTAGAAACTAACCCATTTATTTGAGCATAAGCTTTCGTGAGCTACAGCTCACTTCATCAGTTGCATCGGTTGCATCCGATGAAGTGAGCTGTAGCTCATGAAAGCTTATGCTCAGATAAATTGGTTAGTCTCTAAGGTGCCACAAGTACTCCTTTTCTTTTTGCGAATACAGACTAACACGGCTGTTACTCTGAAACCAGTGTTTTTCTGGAGATTTTTTTTCCCCAGCTGTCAGAGACCATTAGGCCTTGAGAAGGTTTCAGTATGCTGGAAATGATTCTAGGGGATTTCTGCCATTTGAGACTGAAATCTCACAAGAATTTGATTCATTTGCTTCTGCAACCCAGTCCTGACCTAGCCTCCAACTCAAACCCTGATCGGAACCCCTGGGTCCTCTGCCCAGGAGAGAATTCCCAGGGGGAACTGGAATAGGAAACAAGTGGAAAAAGATGAATTACAATGGTTTTCCATGAATAGATTTATTTTGTATAATTTTCTCTGTTCTGTAAATTCTCATGAATTTCCCCCCTAAGCTCTGGAGTCAGAGGAAACTTCTCCATCAGGTTTCTGGGGGAGAGCCCATCTACCCAACAATACCCCATTCCTCAAGGGAAGGAAGGCTTGGCACCCTGTGCAGGCATGTATCCAGGCCCAGTAGGGGTTCAGTAGCAATTAGTTTTATTTATACATGTCACTCTTTAACCCAGCAGGCTAGAATCCACTAATCTCCCCCTGAGTTGGGGTTTCTCAGAACCAGACCACTGAAAAGAAAACAGCAAAAATTCTATGGTTAAACAGATTTAAATCCCAATCTGGGACAGACTTTTCTTTTACAGAGTAGTCGGCATGTGCTCTCAGAAACTTCTGCACTACAGTGCTGTTGCAGCGGAGCTGCAGTAGTTCCTGCAGTATAGAGGTAGCCTCAGGAAGGGATCCTGTCTCCTGGAAGTGCAATCCCTTCCCTACTATTCAGGCCACTGGCTGAATGCCCCATTCTACTCCTCTGAGAAGAGGGAGGCACACTGGAACTCCGGAGACCTGGGCCAGACTCCTGGTGTGGCCTTAAGCAAGTCTTTTCATGTGTTGTAGGTTCCATGGTTAGAAGGGACCACTGTGATCATCTAGTCTGACCTCCCACAAAACACAGGCCAGAGACCTGCCCCATAATAATTCCTAGAGCAGAGCTTTTAGAAAAAGTGCCCTGTCCTTTGGGTCCAAATGGAGTTGATACCTCTATATCTGAGGCCGGGTGTAAGGATAACACCCATTAATGACTGAGAGGTGTGCGCGGGATGAGAGCAACATAGGGACATACTGTTTGAACCATAAACTTTAGTGATCCTTAGAGAGGATCTCTGAACTTCACTCTGGGCAGTTCAGAGCTGGAGTTGACATGTGCTGTGATTTCAGCATCCTTAGACAAGCCAGACCCTGCTGCTTTTCCCCAGGCAAAACCTGCTTTGATGTTAAGCACAAGTGAAGGCAGAATCAGGCCTGCTGACTTGAGAGAGCTCACTCTTGAGTGACACTGGTATGGTAGAGAAAGAGGAGAGCCAGGCCCCCCTCCTCACCTTGCAACTTCTAGCATTACCCAAGATTGGTACATTAAGCATGGCTGCTCAGCAATCTTTCTCTAGTGCAGCCATCTGTAACTCTTGTCAGGGAAATTATTGGTCTCTTTCTTGAACAATAAGTGATCACAGACAGCTGTCCTGGAGGTACAGACCCAGCTGGCAGAAGGGACAGTTCTGCCGCACACGTCTCTCCCTGTATAGGTGCCATGCGAGTATCTGCTCAACCACAGAAAAGCTGCACATCATATCATCATCCCCATCCCATCTACTGCACAGGGATGGCTTCAGTGGTTTTGTGCATTTGTAAAGGTTCAGGAGGGAAAGCTGGAAAGTAAGACCAAGGTGAGACATGGCTCAGCCTCTGGAGAGAGGCTCCAGGGGCATTTGGAGCTGCAAAGCACTCGCCGTATAAAGGGTGGGTGAGTGAGCAAAATCCACTTATCTCGCTCAGACCTAGCAGAGTCAGGCCATTTCTCATGGCAGGGGCTTGTCTCCCAGAGCTGATAACAGGGTTTGGAACCGCAGCAGGAAGGGGGAAGAGAAACAGAGCTGAGCTTTTCTTGCTTACAAGCTGGGATATAAGGGTAGGGGTGCTGCTTCTCTCAAGGATTTGGGGCCATACTGTCCACTTGTGTAACTCCATTGATGGACTTTGCACTGTGCTTGCCTGCTACCTATTTGTATTTCAGTTGCCCCTAGAGGCCCCAACTGAGATCAGGGCTCCATTATGCTGGGTGCTGCATACGCAGTGAGTAAGAGACAGTCTCTGCCCCAAAGAACTTGTATGCCAAGTGGCCAAAACAAATATTGCTATCACTAATACAGATGAGAAACACGTGAACTCACTTCCCCATGGGGAAACAGGAGACATGGGAACTGACCTCCAATCTTCTGAGTCCTACTCTAATGTTTTAGGCCATTCCCATTCTTTACCACTAATTGGGCTTTGGATAATGCTATCTTGTTGATTCACCTTAGGTTGCTACTCACCCAAACTTCTCTTACGCATCTCTGTTTTTCCAGGTGCCTGATGCGTTGTGGTGACAAGGGGTGTGTGCAGGAATTTAAATTTTACCATGTTTTTGGGGCGGCACCAGTAGAGGGTGCAGCACTTCCCCTGCGCCGGGGCCGTGGTGGAGAGGGCGAGAGCGAGAGCGCGCCTTCAGCCCCGGGGCTGTGGCGGGGAGGGCGGAGCTCGCAGCTCTGGGGCTGAAGCAGTCCGCTCTCCCCACTGCAGCGCTGGGGCAGGAGGAGTTTTGCACCCCTCACTGGGGCCCAGGGGCTGGAGGAATTCTGCATCCCCTGCTGATTATCCCTGTTTGCCCCCCCCTTGTGCACACCCCTACTGGTGACTTAAGTTTAGAGTTAAAAATGCATTATTCCAAAGAACAGCCTAAGCATGAAGCCCTACAGTTAAAAAAAACAAAACACCTATTTACTATCATTTCCACTTGGAAAAAACAAAATAATAAATTGCTGATTTTCATGTCGCTTAACCCTCAAACCTGATGATTCTGTCTCACACACACACACACACACACACACACACACACACACACAACTTGTAGCAATCTCACCCTACTCCTCAGCATGGTTAAGCAGCAGCATACTGTAATGACGTCTCTGATGGTAAAATTCCATTGCCTTTATGCTGTGATGTAACTAATCCCTTTAAGGTTCCACTAGAAACATGCTTAACACTTTTGCGAACTATGGTCTCTCAAAATGTAAATATATCAGCCAGGTTAGATGTTGGATCCTCCTGTGTCAGACATCTAGGTGCCTACCTCTTGAGCTAGGAGAGAATCACTGTTAGCGGGATAGGACTTATGATGTACATTTCAGTAACTTCTGATTCCATCCTGCAGAGGGCACTGGTTCAACCATGGTCTTGTGGCCTTAGAGTGAGTTAAGACAACTGGAGCATGAATCAAGAGTCTTAGGAGAGCTGGGTTCTCTTTCAGCTCTGCCACAGACTTCCATCAAGCCACTTAGTCTCTCTGTGCCTCAGTTCCTCTCCTGTACAATGGTGATAAGAGCCCTACCCTCCTGCTCAGGAGCACTGGGAGGGTACATTCAGGGGAGGCTCAGATCCTATGGTGGTGGTGGGGGCATAAAAATGTCCCAAATCTGGAACTTGTCATCTTCAGCCTTGTCTTTTACCTAGCACTTCCTGCTCTTCCATAGATGGAGTCCTTCAGCTATGATGCCATGCCAGAGTGGCTACACCAGCCTGACTCCCAGGGACCACATCTTTTGCTAGCAGTTTGAGTTCCGCATCTCATCCAGGCTCAGGCCCCCAGAACTGGCTGTTAGCCAAGATGTTCAGGGATACAACTCCATGCTCTGGGTGTCCCTAGCCTCTGAATTCCAGAAGCTGGGAATGGCTGATGGGGGGGATGGATCACTCAATGATTGCCTGTGCTGTTCATTCCCTCTGAAGAACCTGGCTTTGGCCACTTTCGGGAGACAGGATACTGGGCTAGATGGACCTTTGGTCTGACCCAGACTGGCCATTCTTATAACAGCAGCCAGATGGATTTGGGGCAGCCTATACTACTGACAAACCTTCCAGCTTAAAGCCAAGGTCTCTGAGAGTTAAAGGACTAATGTCTCTTAGATGAGCACTGCTTCTCAAAGGACTAGGAATGGGCTAACTATTCCAGAGAGCATCCTTTCAAATGCAGTCCCAGTTGTTAGACACCTGCGTGCAATGAGTTAGGAAGGGGTCTCAGCCCAATTTCTAGTGGACTGATCTGCATGACCCTTAGCTGAGCCTTTGTTTCAGGCTCAACAGAGGCATTGAATGGCGTCTGAAGAAAGAGGTACTCAGAAAAGTCACCCAAAGAGGTGGGCACTCTGGGTCAGGATGGAGGCATATTGGCTGGGAAGTCCTAGGAGACTGTTCTCTGGGAAGCTTGCATCACAGCTGTTTTTATCTTGTGAATGTCAAGCATGCCCATTTCACCAGGGCGCTTTTTTTTAAAAAAAAAGCCTCTGGCTATTCTCTTGTGGGGGAGAATAGGGGTTGGCATATGGATGTTTCCACTCCCAGATGTCTATGAATGTCCTTGAGCTGAGAAGACCTTACCCAGAGCTTCCAGATACTGACCCATAAGCCAGAAACCCTTAAGATCAGGAAAGTATCTGTAGCAGAAATGCAGAAGACCAACTTAACTGGAATTATGGAAACAGCATCTGTTTTAACCCTAAGCTCCCAAGTGAGCCCTACAGCCTGGGCATTGTGGCATCCTGCCAGAATGGCTGCACTTTAACAGAATAGCAAATGGTAATGTATTGGTCTGGGAGAGGTTCCTTATGAGTGCTGATGGCAAATATTTTTTACAGTCATTCTTAATTTCCAACTGGAGATAGGGCTGTTGACTGAATCGATGTGAGAAAATCTCTTCCCTTGTGCTGATGAGACGCAAGCATCTCCTCTTTCAGGTAAGCATGAGGCACAGGATTTATAGTGCTTTTGAAGTCACCTTGGGTACCTGCAGCACCATTGCTTTTCATTATCGGCACAACAGGTGTGACCCATGTTCTCCAGGCAACCTTGAAAGAAGGATCATAGCCTGCTAGGCATGCAGAGCTCAGAGATGCTTGTCTCTCCCTGGAAAAATATCTTCTCACTGCCTTCCTGCAATGACCGGGGAGCCTTGATGGGATTGCCGCAGTTTGTGAGCTCCTCCCGGTGGTGCTTCATCCTTGAAAGCCCGCATTAGCCATGATCCCTAGCTTAGGGAAGAGTCAAAGTGAAACTGGCCATGAAAGCTGTTCACTGCAAATGCAGTCCCCTCCCTGCTCCCCATGTCCGCTCACTGTGTATCTCCCACTTCTACAACATCTGTATTATAGGAGCACCTAGAGGACCACCAGGTGAGATCAGGGCCCATTGCACATACACAGATAGTGTCCCAAAGAGCTTGAAGTCTAAATAGCCAAGATGGAGCAAAAGAAGAAGTATTATCTCCATCCCCATTTTAGAAATCGGAAAGTGAGACACACATATATTAAGCAACTTTCACGAGGGAACCATGAACTATTTCTTCAGAGTCCCACTCCACCACAAAACTACCCTTCCTGTCCTTCGGCCTTACTCCCGACTTCACAACGACAGACAGCCTATTCCTCCAATTAAAACTGTAGCACGTTCAGAGCATCATAAAGATAGCATAGCTGTGGGAGAGCAAAGCTATGGAAAGACCATGACCAGCAGGCCATAACTGTAGGGCTGGGGTACTGGCTCAGTGCTGACTCTGAGAGCAGACTGTCACCAAATGCATATAAAAGAAGTATAGGCTTAGATAGCAAGGCACAATGGTTTTTCACCCCCCAACCCCCATGAATTTCCAGTGGGTTTTTTTCCGTTAGTCCAGTCCCTAAGGTCACTTTTCAGAGTAGCAGCCGTGTTCGTCTGTATTCGCAAAAAGAAAAGGAGTACTTGTGGCACCTTAGAGACTAACCAATTTATTTGAGCATAAGCTTTTGTGAGCTACAGCTCACTTCAGCGTCACTTTAACGTTGCTTTTGGGGACTGTTTTATTTTTCCTCCTCCTGTGCAACACATTAGCTTGTATCTGCTCTGCTAGAAAACAAGGGGAACAGGCATTTAATTTCACAAGAGGTAATTCTCTAGGCCTGTGCTGCAAAGATGCTGGCAATAAATATCCCATGGTAAGTGTACTCCTATACCTTTCCAAATTGGTAGCTAATAAGAGTGGATGATGACATTTAAGCCCTTTCTGCATGGCTGATCAAACTACTCACAGTGACTTTGAAAGCAGTGCTGGGATTCCATGCAGGTATCAAAGCAAGTGGAAGACTCAATAGTTCAGATCTCTTGCCTATGTGACTAATAGACAAAAATATTTCTAAAAGGTCTAATACCTTATTCAGAATTTCCCTTTCTCATCTTTGAAGCAACTTAACGGACAGTGGGATACTGATGTTTCTTCTGTAAGCACTGTTATGCAAATAGCTACCATCAAGAATAAATGGACACAAATTTGGACGTCAAGAATTATAACATTCAAAAACCAGTTGGAGAACACTTCGATCTCTGGTCACATGATTACAAACCTAAAACTGGCAATACTTCAACAAAAAAACTTCAAAAACAGACTCCAACGAGAGACTGCTGAATTGGAATTAATTTGCAAACTGGATACAATTAACTTAGGCTTGAATAAAGACTGGGAGTGAATGGGTCATTACACAAAGTAAAACTATTTCCCCTTGTTTATCTCCCCCTCCCCCCCCCCCCCCACTGTTCCTCAGACGTTCTTGTCAACTGCTGGAAATGGCCCACCTTGATTATCACTACAAAAGGTTCTCCCCTTACCCCCCCCACCCGCTCTCCTGCTGGTAATTACTCATAAAGTTTGCAGATGCTACCAAGTTGGGAGGGGTTGCAAGCGCTTTGGAGGACAGGATTAGAGTTCAAAATGATCTGGACAAACTGGAAAAATGGTCTAAAATATAGGATGAAATTCAATCAGGACAAATGCAGAGTACTCCACTTAGGAAGGAACAATCAATTGCACACTTACAAAATGAGAAATGACCACCAAGGAAGGAGTAGTGCAGAAAGGGATCTGGGGGTGAACAAGATCCTTTCATTCTAAACTTTTGGCAAAAAAGGAAGCAAAATTTTTCAACCAGCTTGACTTCTCAAGTCTTACTCGGTTCATCCTCTTCATCAGCTGGGCCACTCAATAGCCCCATTCAAGCTCCTGGCTCTTCAGCTACCAGCTCTCCCCCTCTCACCTGTGTCTTGCCTGCTCTTGCTGGAAAGTTAGCATTCTTGCTTCTCTTGTCATAAGGTGCTAGAAACCTTTTCTTCCTGGTATTTGTAGTGTTAATCCTTGCTTTATAAGAAGGTTTTCCTAGCCTACTGACCTCTCCCAGCCCTCTGTTCCTATGGTGCACCATGCCTTGGGTATCTGAGATAACCAGGCATAGTGGTGGTGGCTGCTGCTGCAGCTTACAATGTTGTGCACAATCAAAGTTGCATTTGGCGGTTCCTGTTTACCGTGCGAGGTAATTGAAAGACAGAGGCAGGCAGGAGGATAATGAGAGAGGGAGTGTACTATTGCCATCCACCCGGCTATTACCTGCTCTGCTCTGTTTTCTCCCTGTTTGCACCATACTTTTCTCTGACGATTCCATGGAATGTCGTAAATAACATAGCATTTTTGTCTGCTTGTCTTTGAGCCATCTGAAAAATTGACGCAGGCATATGTTTTTTAAAGTGCAACAGACCTTATTTGGGGAGCTCATTGTCCTTGGCTCTAAGAAAAGGGCTGATCTGATTGTCTCTAGAGAATGAGCCCATTCATGTATCGGGTCCATAGAAAAAGGCACACCTGGAAACCCAGCCATGAGTTCCTTCTTTCCCCAGTCCTATTGCTGGAGGAGAGATGAGTCCAGCAGTGAACTCTTTCCTCCCCTGGTCCATCTGATGGGTTCTGATCCTGGGAGGTGTAGAGCAGCTGAAACTCAGTGGGGGTCAAGGGTGCTTAGCCTCTGCCGGAGGAGAAAGGAGATAGAGTTTGCATAGCATGCCCAGCCTCATGAAGCTACTTGTGTTTCTCCTGGGTCTTGCATCTAGGATCCCCCCTGCCCCCCACTTTTTCAGTCGACTCACTCAGCTAGCGGCCTGGGGGACATCAGCCCTGCTTTTGCCTGCCATGCAGTTTGCTCTGAGCACACAGTGCAGTCCATCCTTGCACCTGCCAGAGTGGCCCACAGACAAAGCATCGCTGGGCTGCTCCCACCCGTTTACTTCAGTTGGGGCATTTCTACCATCTCATTCCCTCATGTAGGGCCAGATTCTGCTCCCATGCAGCAGGCACAGGGTTTAGGCATGTCCTTATTCATCACCGTGCCTCACGGTCTACACTGCCAGTTATCCCTGTACTGGATGTGCTCCCCATGCCCCCCAAAGGAGTGTGCAGTGTAGATGTACCCTTTGAAAAGACTTGATAAGTTACCAATGGGTGGTGCTCAGCTTAGTTCCTCGGCTCTGTAGTGCCAGTAGCCCTTGTTGGTCGTGCACGGCTAACGTAAACAGCCGCACAGCAGAAGCCAACAGCTCATACTGGTCCCCAGTAATGCCACTCTTCCTGCTCTCCAGAAAGAAGAGGTCCCACATGGGGAGGGGGCCCCCTTGCTAGTTCCAAACTCCAACCCCTCAATTTGGATGACAGCCTTTGGGGAGGCAGAAGTTCACCCAGAAATCACCCCAACGGTGCTCTCATCATACACAATCTGCTTCGGCAGCAGCAATCCCCTTGTGGTGCAAACACCGTGCCCACAGCATCAGCCCCTCCATCTCTGATCAGATGCCTCCTTCCCTCTGGGCTCTGGCCAATCCTCAAGCGTTGTATGGTCTCAAAGGGGCCACACACACGTCGGCTCCCTAGGCCTGTCCCTGAGCCTGGAGCTCAGACTCTTCAGGGCCTGTGTCCCTGCCTTTTGGAAACCATGCAGTCCCTGATGGCATCCCCATCCTCTAGCTGGGGTACAGCTGGCAGCAGAGGTAGGGATGGGATTTCCTGCCCACTCTCCTAGAGGAAGAGTGGAGAGGCCTTTCATCTCTTGATCAGGGCTTGGGAGAAGGGCCATCCTTCTCAGCACTGCTGCTGATCTCTGCAGCTGGGGCTTCCCAGCCATTCTGCAGCTCCGTTTTCATGTCAGGGTGTCAAAAGCTTTAGGGTAGGACAGGCATTTGGGATTTCAACAGTAGTAGAAATTTCTGCTGATTTTGGGTTTAGGGAGACTACTTTTCTTAAGAAGGTGGAAGCATACCAACAGAGGAAGCAGTTTTTAGAATGACATGGCTGTATAAATAGCTCTGCTGAGTAGTGTGCAAAGCCTACAAACAGAATAAGATGAAACTCTTGGATCAAGAGCCTCTCCAACTCTGACATCAAAACGCTTCCTGCAATAGCAAATTGACCCATTCCTGACAACTGCACTCATCAAAAGGGCAGCTTCTGAGTGCAGATTCCACATGGGTACTGTGTTGGAAAATTGCCAAGCAGCATAGTTAGCATTGCATTTGCATGTTGATTTGCATATTTTAAATCATAAACAAATGCACAAAATCATAATATTGGTTTCTACTTGTATCTTTTCTGCTAGATGAATAGAAATGGATGGTGGTTCAAATTGTCCCTGGGGTCAGGTTGACTCCCTACTGTACCGACCAAATTCAAGTTTTTGTTTGTTTTGTTAAGTTTCCCAGCCTTTTGGGTTGTGAAGGAAAAACTTCTGAATGTGGAACTGGAGCAGAACTGCTTATCAGTTTCCTACCATTGCAGGGGCTTTGGTGGTTTAGTCTCTCCTGTCCTCTGCCTGTGGCACACAACTGTTTAATCTCTTGGGGACTGAAATACTGTAGTCTAACTAAAGTCTTGGGGCTCAGTGTAGGGGTATCTGAGTGAAATTTAAATGGCTGGTGATATACAGGAGGTCAAACTAGCTGATCTAATGCTTTCTTGTAACAAACTCTAGGACATTATGAAACTGCCTTTCCAGGCTATAATGGTAAATACAGTATGTCTTCCGTGGTCGCTTCCCTGGGTGCGGAGAAACGCTCTTGGAACCCCTGCATAAGGAAGCAAAATGCTTTAGCAGTGACAATGTGGTCTGCAAGACTGATTGGCACTCCTGAAAGACCTGGGACTGGATCCTCAGCAGATGTAAATCAGGGTAGCTCCCTTGTCTTCAATGAGGTTTCCCATATAGAAAGGGCATAAGTGTCTTGAGTGCAGAAGAGCTACCCTGATTTACACCAGTTGAGATCCTGGCCTGCAAACAGAGGGGACTCTGTCAGTTTAAGAATCTGTGGCAATGTAAGTAGTTTTGAAAGAATTAGTTCAAGCTGAAATTGGAATTTTACATTGAACTATTGTTGAACATTCCACTGATTTTCCAACTGCCCTTTGTGACTTTTGACAATCTCCCTCTATAGCACTGGGCTGGAAAAAGTGTCCGTTTTTTAGGGCTTGTCTACATGTTGTGGTCTAACTGCCCTGTGTAGATCCTGCTGGCACATGCTAAAGGTCCCTACATCAAATTAGGACCACAGGCACAGCATTTTATATCCACTTTGCACCATTGTAAATGGTCCAAATCCAAAGTACAGGGTAGTACCGAACTGGGCCTATAGAGTGCTTGGTCCTCCATTTCCGAGAGAGGATTAGGGTGTGTTGTATGAGGGACTTAACAAAAAGAGGGACTTCCAAACATGAGCCACTTTCTAGCTGTCTTCAGAAGCCCATGGCCTCGGTCTGTTCTCTCTTTACTCCCAGAACACTGTCTACACTGCAGCTTCCACTGGTGCAGAGTGTAGCCCAGGCCTGTGAGTCTGCACACAGCCAGCCTGAAGCAACAGCCCAGAGGTGTGAGCTGCCCCATTTGTTTCGGGGCGATAACTCTGGAGCCTAGTGTTGGCAGTATAGATGGCAACACCGTTAAAAGTTCTTCCACTGCTGATGGCTTGAACAGAAACATTCTGCTAAAGTGAAGTCCTGGAGATTGGGGACAGTAGGAGCATGTCTCTTCCTTGCACACATCACACACTGCCTTTGTGTGATTCTGGAGTTCACTAGCAATGGAAATAGTCCGTCTTATCCCCAAGTTGCACTAAGTGGGAAAGCGCATCTCATGTGAGGACTCTGCACACTTGTTCAGTGGCTTTACTGGAGGCAACCTTGACTTAGGCTCCATCCACTGAAGGACTCGGAATCAGGAAATTCATTTACAGAACACTTGTCACCTTGACTTTATTACAAGATAGTTAAAAGCTGTTCTATGGACTGGCCTCATAACCTGAGAACTCTGGACTGACCCCTACACTTTAGCCTGCTTAGAGAGATACAGTTAAGTCCCATCTACCCTCCACCCTTCATCCAGGTTGTAACTGAATCCCTGAGTTGGTGATATTTGTAGTGTTGATGGGACCTTGGGTGAAAATTGGTTTCATGTAACAGTTATCTGCATCAAACAAAACAGAAGGAGGGAAAAAACAGGAGCCATATGCTGAATTTTCTCTCTAATTTTCCATAGACATCAGCTGTCCTCTGAAACAAAGAGGGGGGGGGGGAAGGCTTCATTTTTGATAGCAATTACCAAATGAAGTCTCTGCTTAATGGACATTTTCAGAGGGCATGAACACCACTTTGTGTATCTGCCTTCTCATTACAACTCTGGCAGCTCCCAGCTGACAACCTGATCATTCTTGCTGATAAAACAATCTTTTTTGGTTATTGCCATGCTCCAGCCTATCCCCAGTCAACTGAGTTGCCTGGAGAATTGTTGAGATTAAGGAGCAAGCCATGAAATCGCAGTTAGCAGTGGGGAAAGAAGAAAAAATTGCAAAACTCACTTGCCTCCTCCCTCTTGCTTTCTCGTTCCCCCTTTTTTTTCCTTTGGTGCCAACAGCACTTTTTCCATTCTGACTCAAAACCCCAGGAATAAGGGGGGGAACAAAACCCAGAGCTGATTAGAATTTCCTATGAAATCAAATTTGTAAAGCTTAAATCAGAATAAAAAAGTGTTACTAGCAGGATTCAAGGCCAATCTGATTGTTAATGAGACTCCTCGGAGACTGAACTAGAATCTCATCAGGTCAAGGAAATGTGATACTGTTGTGCAACAAATCTTCCGCTTCCTATGATGGGAGGCTCAGAAGTAGTCAAAGAGGTTTGTTTCCAAGGCCCCAAATCTCATCCCTGTGCTCTAAGGTATGCTTGGATTAAAGAATTCCCTTGTCCCCATGCTGCCAGCACTACAGATCAGCCAAGTCTCTCTGTCCCTTAGGACTCTGACTTCCTCTTGTAAAGGAGACTAACCACCTCATGAACTCCTAGGGAAAAACCTCAGCTGATTGGCCTGCAGTAGCCTCATTAGAAAGTGAGACCGTAAGGAGCCTCTGCCTACCTGTACAGACACATGGTCAGCAGCCCAAACACATGCAGTGCAGCATCAAGGTTAGAACCCAGACCTTTGCCTTTAAAAACTCCAGGCTTCTGCAGCATGAGCAGAATAAGAGTCTCTATTAGGCGTGCAGGTACCAAGGTGCTACATGCCCTAGAAATACCTTGGAAAAGATGTTACCAGGATCTTGTCTAAACACAAAGTTGCACTGGTGTAGCTGAAGCCTTGTCTACATGGAAAAGTTGCACCAGTATAACCTAAGGTGTGAAAATAAATTGAGTGACACTGGTACAAACTCCTGTGTGGATGGTCTGATTTTCATCTTGATGGGGGCTTTTATTTTTTCCTGAGTCCATTGGGAACATGTTTAAGTTAAATTAAAGTAAGCTGTTCTTAAATTGAAATATGAGCAGCCACACTGTGGCTGTCATGGGCTTAACTATATCTATTTTAAAAACTGATTTTAATTAACTGATGCAACTTTCCCTTATAGACAAGGCCTAAAAGCTGGTTGAAAACCAGCTTAGCTGTAAAACCCTTCTGTCATCCCACTTAAATCTGGTTTATATAGATTTACCTTAAATCCTTATTGAATTAAGCTAAATTGATTTAAATCAATTAAAACCTGATTTATAAGTGTCCACAAAGAGGTTTACCTTGGTTTAACTAAATAAATTAAAAAATAAAAATCTTCTGTTACCCTGGTGCACACACAAGGCCTCCAATTAGTATTTGTGTGTGCTTTGCCCTATGGCTTCCAGTCCATAGAGGGTAGTGTTGTATATTTCCTCTAGTCCTGCTCCATTTAACCTCCAAGTAGACATGCAATCCACTCCATAACCTGGTTCCCCTTGCTTCCAATCAATCATCCTTCAGGTTATCCAGGCAACTTCAGTCCACCCTGCACACCAGCATTAGCAAAAAATCATAGGACTGGAAGGGACCTCGAGAGGTCATCTAGTCAAGTCCCCTGCACTCATGACAGGACTAAGTATTCTCCAGACCATCCCTGACAGGTGTTTGTCCAACCTGCTCTTAAAAATCCCCAACGATGGAGATTCCACCACCTCCCTAGGCAATTTATTCCAGTGCTTAACCACCCTGACAAAGTTTTTCCTAGTGTTCAACCTAAACCTCCCTTGCTGCAATTTAAGCCCATTGCTGCTTGTCCTATCCTCCGAGGTTAAGAAAAACAATTTTTCTCCTACCTCCTTGTAACAACCTTTTACGTACTTGACAAAGTAAATTATTATAAATTATTATTTAAGTATAATTATTAATCTGGATTGTTTTTAATATGGTAGTGCTGAAGGACCCCACATGGGGGCTAGGGCCCTTATTGCTATACAAATAACACAAGACAAACTTCACAATAGAGGAAACAGACCAGAATCTCCCATTGATTCCCATAATGCAGGTTCAGGTCCCAGGTGAATAAACACAACCAAGAGGAGTGGGGAATGGCAGGACAAGGTAACAGCAGAGACAGGTGCATTGGAATAAACTGGCAGTTACTAGTCCAGTGAATGCCAGCTAGTAGCAATGTGTAGATTTTGTGGCAAAGCTAGGTCTGCTGCTGGGATTTACAAATAGATGAGGGGGAAAAGTGCTCTAAACTAAAACTGTGACCCTAAGGGGTTGCGTGCTGGACATCACCACTCGCTGCTTCCTATCTATTTAGATTTCTGACATGACAAGTGGCACCTGTCTGGCCTCTTGGCACCTCTGACAAATATTTTAAAATACATTGACTCAGTATATCACCCCTAAGCTATTGCCTGCTGAGAGTTGTAAACTGCTCAGAGCAGAGACCTTGCATTTACATGTCTGTAGAGCACCTGGCTAACCTTCTTCACTATAGAAAGAAGCATAATGGTAGGCCAAGTTAATCCTCAAGCATATAGAGTTCACAAGAGTATGGTCCAGCCATCAGATGATAGTTCCTAATTGTGCTGCTACATAGAGGGGCCTGATTCTCCCTGGTCTTCTACCTTGTACAGTCATTTACAGGCTGTTTTCTGATCTGGTAGCAATTTATGCCCACACTGAACACATTTTGCACTGGTGCAAACCAAAGAGCTAACAATCTAAATAGAAGACCGGAGATGGATAGAGACTGATGGAGGAACACCAGTAAACAGAGACAACATTGGTCACCATGATAGGCAGTGGACTAGCAAAGCAGCAGCCTAACCGGCGTCAGGATTTTTGGAGGCATCACAGCAAAGGAGAGTTGGGAGGAGGAATTTGGAAGAGGATAATGAGGTAGCTTTGCAAATGTTTATGGGGGTGGTGGGGCTCCACCCAGGTGTGAAGGGTAGCATGGGAGGAAGCTCTGAGGATCTGTTTGAAAATGTAACATGGGTGGTGAAGGCTGGCATCATGAGCCAATTGGAGGTGAGCATCGATAGCTTGGAAGCAAACGAGAGCTGATGGGTTGGGGGAATTGCCCATGAAGGGCCTTGAAAGTGAAGCCGAGCAGTTTGTTTGATGTGACAGGGAGGAGGGAGCCAGTGGGGGTATGCAAAGAGGGATAATGCGGTCAAAGTGGCAGTCCAGATGATGATCTTTGCAGCAGCAGTTTGAGTGGGATAAGACTGCATCTACCAAAGCCAGAGAGCAGGATGTTGCGGTGATCAAGATGTGAGATGAGAGCCTGGATGGGAGTTTTAGCTGTGTCCTCCTCACTGTAGTAGCTGGAGACCTTCCAGAAGTGCAGTAGCCAACATGTGTCACATGTGGTTTGTTTGATCATCATTGATTTCACTGGAAATTGCTGGCCTGAGTTTCAGAGATGCACTTGCATCTCCTGTTAAAGTCAGTGGGAAGTGCAAGTGTCCAGAACGTTTGACAATCATGCCGAAAGCTTTTTTCTTTGTAAACTTCCCCTCCACCAGTGCAGAATGATACATAAACACACTAACCACCACACCACAAACCCTATCAGTATGGGGTCCCACATATAGATTCTATTCAGGTCTACTTTGTCAGAACATGTTTTTATTTTCAGTTTTCTAATACATGTTTTTTCTAGCTCATATCTGGAAGCAAGATGTGGTCTGATCCAAAACACCAAATGGGTGTTCTAATCTGGACCTGAGTTTATCACCAAAGGACCATCCTTAGAATCAAGCCATGCAACATTCGGGTGCCTCCATAATAATCTTCTGGAAATGTCTAATACTAAAGCGGGTTTTGCTAATAGGGCTCAATGTTATATTGAGGGCCCTGATTCAGCAAAGCACTTAAGTGGGTGCTCAGCTGTTAGCACATGCTTACGTTCCACTGAAATCAAAGCACCTGAAGCTAAACACGTGTGACACAATGGTGGGTGTGTCATTTCCGGTCTCTTCTGTGCCCATTCCACAGAGGATACGAGTCCGCTACAGCCCCAGTTATAGCGCTTAACTCAAACTAGAGCAGCTTGTGCTATTCGCTCTAGAGCTGCCCCGTTCAACACGGTGGCTGTCACATGCGCTAAAGTGCTCTGCTAAATAGGGAGAGGATTGTTCACAAATTTTAAATTTAAGCACTTGCTTAACTGCTTTGTTGAATGGGGACCATTATTTCTGTCTGATTTCCGGTGTATGCAAAGACGCCAGCAGATGCTGAGAGGTTCCAATCCGAAGCCAGTGGAAAAGAGAGGATCATTGCTTAAACACTAGTGGTAAATTAGGGCTCTCGATAGCTTTATTCCATAATAGATTCTCAATTATGCGTCCTGAATTAGAAAACAAGAGAGAAGTGGGAGCCAGTATCTGCAGCAAAGAGGACCAGGGTCCTCTAATATTAGGTATCAAGATAGCTGCCTCTGATAATTGAGCAGTTTTTGCATTTATCTCTGGATACAAAGGGATGCTGTCTAGTTGTTAATGAGGCACTTACAATCTCCCTCATGCATGTTATCCCAGCAGTCCCAGTGCCTGTCAGGCTGAGCAGGGAGAATGTGCGCCATTTTCTCTGCCCCCTGGTGATGCCACAGAGTGGGGGTGAGGCCTCATTAGGCTGCTGAAATCTTAGCAGACCCCAACAGAGAATGTTCAGAGGAAACATTTCAATCGCTTTTAACTTTGGGATGTGTAATGATTCTCTGTCTCTCTCCGTTCCTCCCCTGCACCCCCCCCCACACACACACACACTTTACCTATGGGGTTGTGCCTCCAGGAAGGCTAGTGACGTGTGCAGTGCCGAATGGCTTATTTCATTCAGCCATTTGAGCAAAAATAAAGTTGGACTTATTTCTGAAGCTGAAAAAAATGTGTTCGTCTGGTTGGGATCCCCCCCCTTAACTCAATTTTTTTCTCTCCTTTAACGCAAAAAGAGCTACAGGGATTTTCCTTCAACTTTGGGCAATTAAAAAATACCCTCCATTGTATGCTGCGGCTGAGCATGAATTGTTCACGCCCATTGAAAGCAGTTTGGCGATGGATCCAAGCAAGTGGAAAGAGGTGTTATTCAAATAGATGTAGCAACAGAATAAGGACAGTTTTTGCTGTTGGGAAAGCCCTTGGATTGTTATGGCGACGGTGCTAATTTATAGATTCCAAAGCCAGAAGGGACCATTGTGACCATCTAGTATGATCTCCTGCATAGTGCAGGCCAGAGATCTGCCCCCAAATGATTATATGAATAATGAAATGCCAGGTGCCGAATCAATGGGAGAAGAGCACAGTAAACAGAAGTGGGCCCCAGATTTTTTTTAAACTGCCAATTAATTTCAGGTGCCTCCATTTCCAGGTGCCCAGTTGAGTCAGCTTGGGCAGCACTCAGTCACAGATCCCATTGAAGCATGGGTGCCCAGCAGCTCAGAACATCAGACCCAAGGTGTCTCAAGGTAGAAACTCAGAATTAACAGGCACCTCTTAAAACATAAATCTAAATGCATTGAGCTGTGGTCAACCCCCTCTCCCCTGCCCAACACATACACCTTTCAGAGTGTCTACCCTGAGCTAGCAGTCAATAGCACTTTCAGAAGGAGCTCTGAGTGCTTCAGTAGGTCTGAACATCTTTTTTCCTGGGTGCCAAATCCAGACACACTCCACATGGGCCAAACTGTCTCAGACTGGATGAAATTCTTCTCTGTGCCCAGTGCCATTAAATCCTCAATGGAAAGCTAAAATGGGATTCAAGTGGGGCATAGGCTGTGTGGGAGGTAGTGTGTCTTTGGGCTAAGGATTTAGGGGTCAGAGGTTCTACAAGCAGTGAACAGGGTGAGCTGGAAGCAGCTGGTGAAGAGGCTGGAGAATAGGCATCATAGCTGGGGTTCAGTGAATGGAATTACCTGGGGAACTCTTTGCTGCTGGGTTTGCCAGCTCTGTTGAAAGTGAACAGAATGTGTGCAAACACTGAATAAAACAGACCAGGAGAAAACACCATGTCATGAATTTCTCTCCCAGTCAGGAGCCAATCCATGCTGAACTCTGCCTGGGATTGTAAGTGGCTTGTTCATAATCACAGCAATAAGGGTCACAGAATTTAGTCCTGGGTTGCTAATGAAGGGGATACATGATCTTGCACCCCAAGCCTCTGAATTGCATTTTAAACACAATACATCTTTGCAGGCTTTTGGGTGCAGCATTTGACCTTCTTGCTGTTTTTTGTCTTTCTCCAGGCCAAGCATCTTCCTTTACGCAGCAGCCTCAAGATCAGGTGGTAATAGCCGGACAGCCCGTGACTCTGCTGTGTGCAATCCCTGAGTACAATGGCATTGTGCTGTGGATTAAAGATGGACTCGCCCTAGGAGTAGGCCGGGATCTCTCAAGTAAGCCTTGCAAGATTCCTCTGTCCTCTTCCACTCAACAGATGAGCTGTCAGCAATGGGCAGGTCTGCGAGGCAGACAGGCTGAGACTGATGCAAGGGCGAAATGTGCACTATTTAAAGAAGGGGTAAAAATTTCAAAGACTGTTAAGTGGTATTAAAGCCCCGATGCCCAGAGGTATTTAGCCACCTAACTCCCATTTAAGAATCCTTTTAAGGAACTGGGCCTAAGAGCCTAAGGTATGGCTGCGCTGCAATTAGACACCCACAGAAGGCCCATGACAGCTGACTTGGGCTAAGGGGATGTTTAATTGTGGTGTAGATACTTGGGCTGCAGCCTGAGCTCTGGGACCCTCCCACCTTGCAGGGTTCTAGAGCCTGGACTCCAGCCTGAGCCCGAATGTCTACACCTTAATTAAACAGCCCACTGAGCCCCTCGTCTGGCACAGGCCAGCTGCGGGTGTCTAATTGCATTGTAGATATACCCTGAGCCTCACTGAAAATCGATGGAACTTGGGCTCCTCTGTGCCTAAATCCCTTTTGAAAATTGGACTTTGGCTCCTAAGTCACTTAGGTACCTTTGAAAATGTTACCCAAGATCTTTACTTTGCCACTTGGTTACCCACAGGCTGGAATTATTTAATCACAAACAAGGCTCATGGCAGTTGAAAGGTTAATGCAGATGGACAAGACTCCTAAATAAAGCTGGTCAAGAAATCTCTTTTATTTCCCATGAACAATGTTCATTTCTGGTGAACCATTTCATGGGATTTGGGGGGGTTGCATCTAACACTCTCAAACTGGGGGGGGAAAAAGTTCAACAACCGCCACCCAAAATTTCAACGCAAATGCTACTTTTCAGAGGAAAATAGTTTGTAGTTTTGGGACAAATTTTTTCCACCAGTTCTATTCCTGAGTTCTACTCCCCCTGTCACCTGGTAAATGAGACTCTGAGCAAAGCACTGAACCAAGGGTGGGAGCCACCGAGGAACTTTTAGGTGCCTAGAAAAGCACAGGAACAACGCTCCAATCCACAAAGCCAACTTAGGCACCTAGGCTCCCTGTACAATGAATGGGAAGATATAGGTGCCAGGATCCACAAAAGACAACAGGGAGCCACCTAAACTAGCCAATGGGAGATGCTGACGAGAGAGGCGTGTGCTAAGTCCTGCCCCCCCCCATTGGAGTTCCATGCCTAAATCCAGTTGCTGGGAGGTGTCTAGCTCTGTGAACCACAAATGCCTGAAGTCAGGGTGCTTATGCTGTTTCTTGAGGGAATGAGTTAAGCACCTGCCTTGTCCCACACACAGTCTCCAGAGAAGGAGACGGTGCTGCAAAAGGTAAGGTGGCCACCATGATCTCTTCCCCCCGCCCCTCTCCGGATTTTGAATCTGACCCAGTCTGGTAGGTAGCCTATGAGCACACCTACTGGATCACCCATGGAATTCAGGCTGCCGAACACCTGCCTTCCTCCACTTTGTGTATCGCTCTGCGGCATAGGAGATAAGTGTCTGGAGGCCTAGCAGGAGGCAGCAGTGTGCATGCCTAGAGAAAGAAATGCGGTTTGATATTTGGTTGCATGGGTGTGTTCTCCCTGTGTGTTGTCCCAGCTCTGTGCAGACATTTGGCACAGGAGACCTTGAGCAAACCGTCCAATGACCACAAAGCTCCATTAAGGTATGAAGGCACACAGCCAGTTTTATTGTCGACGAAACACAGTAATAGCACCTGGAAGGATACCTGAGGATACTAAGACATGTATGCCCATGACAATGGACACAGCTCAGTCAGTGGCGGGACTTTCCACAGTCCCCTAGATTGGCCAAAGATACTCCTTCTGAGATACATATTTGTACCCTGATATAAACAAGTTACATACTGTTATCCTGACCTTATGTTTTAGGAGGGGTCAGTGTGTTTCTGTTATCCTTGGCGAATGTTTTTGTGCCATCCTTAATATTGGGATGTGTTTGGGTGAGTTCTCTGTACTTCGCACTTCTTAGGAATGTGTATTTCTGCACTATCAGACCTGTTTTTGCCAAATTCTGTGAGTAGGTCCTGCCTCATAGCAGCCCTCTGATACAAGGGCTTATGTCTCAGGCTCTCTTCCTACTACAGGTGCCAAGAGAACTTTTACCCTGAAAATGCAGGCGCCGTGTTTAGGTGCCTACCGGGTTCAGCAGAAGTTTTGTTGATTGCAGTAGAGCCAAAACTGAGATTTTGGCACCTAAACTCAAGACTTAGGTGCCTAAGTACCTTTGAAGATCTGAGCCCAAGTGCTTAACTTTAAGCATGGGCTTAAATCCCAGTGACAGATAGAAATGACGCATGAGCTTAAAGTTAAGCATGTGCTTAAATGCTTTGTTAATTATGGATCTACTACAGTAAATAGTGCTGACAACTTTTCCCCATCCCTCCTGCCCTCCAAGTAAACTCATCTGGCTGGGGCATGGAAAGGAAACAATGTCTGAAGTGCAGGTGCAAACCACTGCATCTTTACAAACTGCTCCTGAAGAAAAATGAATGTTTATCCAGGTGTTGCCTGTGGCACATAGTGTTTGGGAAATATATATGCAAATGTTGCAAAACAGGCTGTCATTCATGATATCTGCATGGCAATTTCAGATGCTGCCTATTTAAATGTCTTGTGTTTTTCCATCTGTGTGTATTGCAAACACTGACCCATGTGATAATACTGAAAACTTTTCATACCAGAGAACACCATAAACAAAAGCAACGTGTCTCCATTTTTGCATGCCAAATCTGAAACCCATAGGGCCTGATTTACAGAAGGGCTGAGCACCAACAGTTCCCATTGAGCTTCATGGAAGCTGTGGGTGCTCAGCACCTGTGAAAATGGGGCCCCAGAGTGCACAAAAGCACTGGCCGCTTCTGATAGTGGACAATCATTTCTGAGCGCAAGTTAGTGGAAGAGGTGAGAAGCGAACCCACATTATCATTTTCGGTGACTTTAGACTAAGGTCTAACGCATGCTCCCTTCTTTCCTTAGTCACTGCTCTTGTCTCAGACTTGCCTGAATGCGCAATCCCTTCTTTAAAGCCATTTCAAAGCTTGATGCAGTACATTTCCATGTACATTAGAGATCTGAACTTTCCCTGCAAGACATTGCATGGTGAACGGGTAACAACTCCACTGAAGCTCCTGGCTTGTGCAAACAACTTGGACAATTAGCAAATCTGGGTCTGCTTTAGCAAGAGAAATTGCCAGCTTGCATGATACCAGCTCAGCTAGTCACCTAATTAGCTAACTACAAACAAACCCATCATTTGTATTTCTTACAGTTCAGGAGAGCAAATCCTGCTTTTGAGAGCTTGCAAAACAACAAAAACACGAGAGTGCCAAGATGCCTGCACCACGTGGTGCATTAATCATCATCAGCTAGGGAAGACCTGGGCAATAGAATCCTTCGCTCCAACATAGTTCAGGCTACCAGCAAAATGAAGTTGGTGATGGTTATGACTCTCAATTCCTCATTAGGCCTTGCTCCAGAAGCTTGTTAAGCACATGCTGCACTTTAAGCTCATTGAAAATAATGGAAGTACTTGCTTCAAGTTCAACAGCTGTATCCTGTGTATTGGATCAGGGCCCTCAAACTTGCTGCTTTTAGCACCTTCAGTCTGAGCGCTTTGGAGACGTTAATGAACTAGGTCACCCGGCAGGGCAGTGGCAGAACCACGAATAGTGGGATTAGTGGAGTTGCTCACCTTGGAAGCCTTTTGCAGCATGATATTTCTAACCAATGCAAATATCAGGGCAATGACAGCAAGAGGCAGAGATCCTGGGAAAGGACTGCCTGTTACAGATGCGGCAGGCCCCTGGTCTGATTCATTCCCATGTTTGGTTTCCTTTCAGGTTTCAATGAGCTGATAAGCATGAATTCGCTTCACTTTCTGCTGAGACCTTCCTTCTCAGATACACATTAAGTGTGACCCTTGAACTCCTGATAAACTGCCAGTGTGGCCCTGTAAACAGCCACACTAGCAACATAGCTCAGTTGTTGCTTAAAGCTCACCCCCTTTCTGGGGTGTTCCTTTTTATTCCTTAGCTTGAATCCCTTCCTGAATTCCTAGGGGTGTCCCTGCAGCACCTGCTATCCCCACATCTAGCTCTCCTTCATCTTAAAGGAATTCTCAGTATCCTACAATGAGACCCACGCGATCTGGCTACCATGATGAGTCAGCAGAATGGCTCTGCACCTCAGTTAAGGTGCCTAGAACCTGATAGCTGGTCACAGGCCCTGTGCTGGGGAAAGTCTGGGAATCTTGATTTACATTACAAACTCTTAATTATCTAGCTATTACTGCCTGGCTACAGCCTTACTTGTATTTTGCAGGCTATCCGCGCTATTTGGTTGTGGGGGACCATTTGTCGGGAGAACATCACCTGAAAATCCTGAGGGCAGATCTCCAAGATGATGCCATTTATGAGTGCCAGGCCATTCAGGCGGCCATCCGATCCAGACCAGCCCGGCTGACTGTTCTTGGTAAGTCCTGTCTCCCTCTGGCATGGGCATGCTGGGGGAGTTATTTTGTTTTCTTCCTTGGGATTGCAATGAGTGGCTTTTTCAAAATGTATTTCTTTGGTAAACCAGCTGGTTCAGAAAGGAACTCATGGTCCGAGCTATCTGCGCAGCATATTGATCTGAAGAGGGAATGTATAAGGAGCCCATGACCCATACACAGCTGAAGTAATCTTAGGATAAATCACACATACAGAGCTAGAACCCTGGTACTTCAGCTCTGCAAGTATAGGTGCCAATTCAGCAAAGCACTAAGCACACACATAACGCTAAGCACATAAGCGGTCCGTGACTTCAGTGGGATTGTGACAGCACGAGGTCCCATCCTATCTTCTGCTCTGTCTATACAGAGTATTCAGTTGTCTATTTACATTGTTCTTCCCACCACCATTACTCATCCATACACCACATCTGCCCCTCCTCAGTCTTCTGTCCAGGAGAGGAAAGGGAAGAGATCTCCCCACCCAGAGATCCTTCTTGGTTCTGGCTTCACTAGCTTGCCTCTCTGCCCAGCACATCTTTCCTGTGCTGCCTCCTACCCTCTGCTTTAATGTACTAATTAGCTTTTAGTCCTCTGCAGCCCATTCTAATCTGCTAATTAGGTCCACTCCCAGAGGAATTAATTGCTGTTTAAGTGATCAGAGTGCTGGCTCAGCTGCTGATTCCCAGCACTCTGACTCAGGGCTCAGTCACCTGCTTAAAGTTACATACATCATGCTTACCTGCTTGGCTGAATTGGGCCATAAGAGTCTACCACTTCAAGAGAGAGATTTCTCAAGGCTGGTAGTAGTAGTAGGTTCTTTACCCTCAGGCCATTCACAAGAGGTCGATCTCTCTCTCTCCCTCCCTCCCTAATGCACAGCCCACTGCTGAAGGGAATGTGCATTGTGGGATTGTAATGGAAGGACTTGCTGTACTGGTTTACTGGCACTCTGCCAATATACTGTGCTGGTGAGGGGCTTGTGTCCCTGTGGGAAGGGGAATAACTATGCTGGTAAAAGTGGAGGGTGTTGTTATAAGGACACAAAATTTAAATGTGGATATGTGTCGGCGGGAGGTTTGCTAGTAAAACTTTCTAGTGCAGACTAGGCCTTAGTGAAGCTGCTGAGGAAATGTAAGTATTTTGCTTGAAATTTCAAAAGAAATGTTTTGTTTCACAAAAAAACCCAGAATTTTTCTGATTTTTTTTTCCCAATGAAAAACCAAAACATTCCCAATTTTTTGGTAAAAATTTTCAGTTTTCAAAAAGCAAATGCTTTTGGGATTTGGGTGGAATTCCTGTGGAAATTTTCCTTTATTTTTGTGGAAAAAAGAGAATTTTTTTTTAAAAAAAAAAAAAACCACTTTGATGGAAATGTTTTGATCAGTTCTAATTATTAGTGAGCAAAAAAACCCACTTCATTAATAACATTTAAATTGTGCATCAATGGAGTATATCTACCAGAGAAAATTACTTCTAATTTATAGATATAATTTCCAAAGAATAATTCTTTGAACTCAAACAGCCTCTAAAGCATGAAAGAAATCTGGAAATGAACAGGAAAGTAACACAGTCCTATTATTCATGCCCTATACTCCTTCTCCACTTAAATCACCCCATGCTAGCTACTTCTCCGCATCTTCCCTAATCTGTGTCTCCTCCTTGTGTTGTGTAATAATAATATGTTACAGAAGACATACAAAAGAAATAATGTTCTTTAATTAGAACTAAAGATTCCAAAACGAATTTAGTCCCAGGGTGCATAAGCATACGTCAGAACTGAGAGCTATTGCAACATGTCAATTTGAGCAGTAAAACGTTTTTATGGATCAAAGGGAAATCATTATTATCTGTGGGGTTATGGAACGTGTTGGATAGATGTTCAAGTGAATATACATGGTACTTGCTAATTGGCACATTTACCTAGGCTGTTCAGCGGCTCACATTTGTAGTATCTTTCTTCTTTTAAGTATATTAAAGTTATAGCACACTGGAATATGAGATTTGCAAACTCCTGGCAATGTGTTCCTCTTAACTTTACATGTATTTATGCAGGTGGTCAGGGGACATTTAAGATTGGCTAAGGAGGTGTCTGTGGTAAATCGGATGAATCATTAGCGGTCCATTGACAAAAGTTTGAGTACCTTTGTATTAGGACACCTTGTCCATCTGTCTGTCATCAGGAATGAAGATGAAGCTAGCCACAGACTACATTTAGTGACTCTGGCCGGCCCTCAGTGGGTATGTAATGAGCAGGAGCCCTGTGTATTGGGAGAGAGGTCTGCTGCCTAACAATCGGTTGATAACATTTGGTGCATTGAGCTACAGGTATAATTTACTGTGCATTAGGGAAGCAAAGGGCATATTTATACAGGAAAATGGAGAGAAATTTCAGGTAGTTACCAGAGTATAATGCCACCAGCTGTGCAGATATTTCTCTTTAATTCAAATCTTGTTCATGCGGATTCAACTGGCCTGCTTTATTTCTGAGTTAAGTGAGCTCCACAAGCATCTCCATGATGAGATGGGTAGAGTATTCCTCAGTTACAGTGCACTGGGTGAGGGACAGTATGTGGGACAGGCTACATAAGAACAGCCATACTGGGTCAGACCAAAGGTCCACCTAGCCCAGTATCCTGTCTTCTGACAGTGGCCAATGCCAGGTGCCCCAGAGGGAATGAACAGAACAGGGAATCATTATGTGATCCATCCCCTGTCGCCCATTCCCAGCTTCTGGCCAACAGAGGCTAGGGACACCATCCCTGCCCATCTTGGCTAATAGCCATTGATGGACCTATGTTCCATGAATTATCCAGTTCTTTTTTGAACCCTGTTATGGTCTTGGCCTTCACAACTTCCTCTGGCAAAGAGTTCCACAGGTTGACTGTGTGTTGTGTGAAGAAGTACTTCCTTTTGTTTGTTTTAAACCTGCTGCCTATTAATTTCATTTGGTGACCCCTAGTTCTTATGTTTTAAGTAGGAGTAAATAACACTTCCTTATTTACTTTCTCCACACCAGTCATGATTTTATAGACCTCTACCATATCCCCCCCTTAGTCATCTCTTTTCCAAGCTGAAAAGTCCCAGTCTTATTCCTCTCTCCTCATGTGGAAGCTGTTCCATACCTCTAATCTTTTTGTTCCCTTTTTCTGAACCTTTTCCAATTCCAATATATCTTTTTTGAGATGGGGCAACCTCATCTGCACACAGTATTCAAGTTGTGGGCGTACCATGGATTTATATAGAAGCAATATATTTTCTATCTTATCTATCCTTTTCTTAATGATTCCCAATGTTTTGTTAGCTTTTTTTGACTGCCACTGCACATTGAGCGGCTGGTCTAGTTATCACTTAAGTCAATGTAATTTAAATTGTTCAGGGGTGTGAAAAAGACACCCCCCCGAAGTGACGTAAGTTACATCAACATAAGCGCTGTCCACACTGGCACTATGTCTGCGGAAGACCCTCTTCCACCGACATAGTTTCCATCTCTCTCAGAGGTAGAGTAATTATGCTGATGGGAGAGCGCTCTGAGACTTGTCCTGAGTCACTGGCTCTGCTGCATTGAGTGTAGATCAAGGAGTCGAGTCTTGCTCAGACAAATAGCATGATCTTGGCTAAGTCACTAAGGACAGAGATTTCAAATTGGGTGCCATTACCAGGTAGGCAAGCGTCATCTCTGACGATCAGATCCCTTACTTAAGTGTCTAAATATGGACTAATGCACCTAATTTTAATTTGAGAATGTTGGCCATAACTTCTCTGAGACAAATTCAGTGGGGTTGCACAATGGCTGTAAGTCAGGGCAAAATCTGAGGAGTCTGAATATACCCCTCTGTAAAATACGTGTAATAATAGCTGCCCATGTTTGTGTGTGCTTTGGGATCCTTACGTGGCAGACATATGGAAATGCCAAGTATCACAGCTGGCAGTGAAGACTGCTGATTTGACTGGCCAAGTGGAGGCAGGATGTAAAATCACTTCCGCTAGCTCTTTCCTGGTCACTGTATTACCCAGCTTAACATCCTGCCTGTAGAGGGCCCCATAAGGGCCAAAGGAGACAAAACGAAAGTAGCATCCTGAGCTTGGAGGATCCTGGGTTGTGGGCAGAGCCAGAGGCTGCACGGGAACAGGAGCAGTAGCCTGGAGGCAGCAACTTGGGCACTGGCTGCAGAGAGAAGGCTGGGCCCTTGGCTGCTTCCCTGCCTGGCTTTCAGCCCTATAGCTAGCTGTCTGTTGTGCTTTCTAGCAGGAGACCAACAGTATCAGCGGCAGGAATTTAAAGGTCAACAGCTGCAGGAACTCATGGGGTGCTGTTACCATATTCCTTGTACTGCGCTGCCCCTAAGGGTTGGGAACTGCTGATTTGATCATTTTTTGGTAGAGTTAATTGGAAGATATTCTTTATTTTTCCACAGAAAAATACCAATGAAAAGGGGAAAAAAGCATTTGAATGTTTTTGCTTTTGTTTTGTCAGTTAAATGGAAACCATTTTTGTCCACCCCCTTCCTTCTCTTTTCCCCATTTTTTTACACTTACGTTTTTGTTCGCTTCCTTCGCCCCCAAATCAAAGAACTGGAAAATTTCTACCAAAATGAATGTTTTTTCCATGAAAATTGAAAAGCCATTTTTTGGTTGAAAAATACTCATACTCAAAGTCTGGGAGCGTGGCTGGGGGCCCACCAAGGGCAAGAGCCATCTACAGCACATGCCTCCAGCCTATGGTACACAAAACACCCTACCAGACATGTAGCAGGGATAGGAATACCACTGACATCCTAGTGTTACAGTATGTTTACTTGCAGTATATTATTCAGACACTAGATGTCTGTGTGTGCTATATAGCATTCCAGACAGGGTATGGTCTCTGGTAAACAAAGGAAGCACAACTGAGACTTGAGCTATGTGGAAGCCTGTTTGTTGGTGTCTATTATTTTCAGTTGTTTTGTTTAATGTCTTTGATTTAAGAAGATCTGTGATTCCATATACTGTAACACAGAGGTTACAGTTCCTACAGTACATGAGACTAGAGAAGCAAATTTGGTGCTGTTTCTTTAGTAGATCCCTCCTACATTCCCAAACCCTTGACATATTTCAGCACAGGTAGATCCTTATTTGGGATTGGTTGTGCCTCCGCTGTACCTCCCAAATTGCAACATCACATGCCAAAATATACAAAGTAATTATCCTTAAATCAAACTCCAATAAGCATTTTTCTTACTGTGCCTGCCTGTCTGTATATTCCTACTATTATCGATGGAAATCTTTTGTGGCTGGTTTGTGGGTGTACAGTGAAATCAACATTTGCTGACATTGATTTCACTGTACACACACAAACCAACCACAAAATTATTTCCATCGATGATAATAGAAATGTATAGACAGGCCCAGTAAGAAACATGCTGCTTGAGAGCTTAGTGGAGTTTGATTTAAGGATATTTACTTTATCTATTTGGGCATGTGATGTTGCAATTTGTTTTAATGGTTAAGTTTTAACTTTTTTAATCTCGACATCTACTATAGTCATCAAAAATTGTCTGATTCTCCCCATTCACTGACCTTCCCCCTTCCCCACAATTTCACTCAGTTTTGAGAGTTGAAATTGATAAAAGTAGAAAAAAATGCTTAAAAACAAACATCAATATCTGTCAAAATAATAAAACAAAACAAACTTGGAATTCTGCCAGGCCTGTTTCTTCCCCCCACTGCTGACCCAGCAGATCCACTCCACCAGCTTCCAGGCCTGTATTTCCCTTCAGACTTCTTTCTCATTGATCCAAGAGGTACATAAGTGTAATGACTTTATAAAACACAGAAGCTGGAGCCTTTCAAGTGTATTAATAGCAAGCAGGCAATCTCTAAAAGTTGGAAGAAAGTTACCCTGAGGCTTATAGGAGGTGGTTGCCTTGGAAGTTTTATTACTGTTTATCGGAGTCCATGATGCTCTCCAAGAGATTTATTGCTGGGGCTTGCCCAAGGAAAGAACCATTAACACAGTCACATTAAAGCAACAGGGTCCGGGTGGAGCTCCGCAGGTGGAGCATTGAGAGTGAGGACGGCAATGCCCGAGAACTAATTGTCTTTCTCTCTGCTGGTGGTGGTGATATGGACACAGGCACCATGTGGGGACTGGTAATGAGACCAAGCCATTCCCTTCAGTGGCAGTGATTTCTCTTTATTTAAAGGGGCGCTCGCTGCATTTATAGAGGGAGGCAAAGCTATTGCAGCTGTTTTTTAGGCCTACAATCTAATAAAACTGTGTACACGGCCCCTATAAAACCATACCACTGTACAAATAACCGGCAGCTCTGAGTCCACAAACTATGTACAGCTCTGTACAAAGACAAAGGACTTGGGGCTGGCTGTAACACTCTTCTAAATAGTTTCCCTGTACCATGGTGACCCTTCCTTGCAGCGAGTTTGCCTCTGAATCCTCCTCACCCCTGGGTTTTACACAGCTGTATCTCCTTCTAGAGAACTGTTCCATTATGCCAGGGGTGGTGGGTTTCCACACACTGCTGGAAGGAAAGGTGCTTCAAGTTCCTTCCTAACTGGGAGTGTGTTGCTGCATCCCACCTGGAAGTGCACCTGAGAGATCTGCAGCTGTTCCCAATGCAGGGTAGCGGGCCAGATCCTCAGCTGCTAGAAATCAGCATAGCTCCATTGAGCTAATATACACCAGTTGAGGGCCTGGCTCATTAAGTTGTGGTCAGCTGGCTCCTGCATGTGTGTAGTGGTGTCCTCCATGGGATAGAATCCAAGCTGCTCAAACTGTGTGTCATAGGCCCTCTACTGGTGCAGCTAATAGAGATTAATCTTTCGCTGAAGGCCCCTTAGGCTCGTCAGTCAGACTCCACCATGTGTCCCCAGTCTCCCTTTGATTAGCCCATGCAAATAAGGTGAGGATTTTCCTTAAAGCTGTGTGGCCTTGTTCTGTGATGTACTGTGTGCCCCTTGCTCGTAGACTGGATTACCTACACAAGTCAATGGAAACAATAAAACCCTTGGAAGGGAATAGACTTTTCCAAGATGGTTTGTGCCCACACTCCTGGGATCTCTCTGGCTTCATGTCAGGGGGCTGGTCTTTTTCTAAAGTGTTCTTTGGCTGCCATTAACCCTGGGCTGAGTTCTGAGGTTCCGACAAAGCCCAGTGTGATGCTCCACCCAAGCTTCCCAGTTTCACCTGGTCTTGGGCTGAGACTGCAGGTTCTATGCAGCCAGGAGGCAGAACCCTAAACCCTTCCCAGACTTGTGTAGGAGACGGGGAACCTGTTTGTTTGCCAGAGCCCAATCTGGGCTTTGAGTCTGTACTGACTCGGACATGTATCACATAGTGCTGGGTTTCCTTGCAAACCCTTACGTTTGCCTCTATGTGCTAGTGGGTTGGGGATGGGGTTTGCAATAATGGTCATCAGTTTATTGCCTCCACCATCGCCTGGCTTTTCTAAACTCCAGTCTCCCTCCATCTTCTGCTTCATGAGCCATTCTGCCCTCAGAAAGTACTCCTGCTCACCCCCTCCCATAGCTCAGCCTTGTATTTCCTGCTCACATGAGTCTGTGCTGTCTAATTCCACACTTAGGGGCATTAACTTTATGCACGGTTGCTACCAGGAAATTCCCAAATGCTGTCTAACTCATTTTTTAACTCCTGTCACTCATGTCTGACAACAGCTTTACGGGTCTGGTGCCTCCTACTTTCCCAGCTCCGCTGACGAGCTTACACCATATTTTAATTAAATATTTAAGATTTTGTCACGTTGTTTTCAAATCTACACTGTTAAATGTAGTGGAACGGATCATTCCATAAACCTTGGAAGTCCAAACACTCAAACAGATGAGCCTGTTAGTATCACTTACCGCCGCTTGCTTTTGGGAGAAGAGTTTCGCTCCCAGAGAACGAAAAGGAAAATTTTCCCTACTATTCCCACTGCTGCCTCCATTCAAATATCTCTCAGCCCCATATACCTGTGTTAATGATGGATGCCTAGCACAGGGTTTCTGCAGCCTTACCTGGAACAATAGGAAACACTTTTACAGCACATTTCACCCCATGGCTTTTTCCAAACTTTACACCGGGGTGGCCAACATGAACCTGAGAAGGAGCCAGAATTAACCAATGTACATTGCCAAAGAGCCACAGTAATACGTCAGCAGCCACCCATCAGCTCCCCATCCCCTGCTCCCAGGACCTTCCGCCCCCTGGCACCCCTGCCGATCAGTGCCTCCTGCTCCCTCCCCACACCTCCTGATCAGCTGTTTTGTGGCATGCAGGAGGCTCTGGGGTTGAGGGGGGAGGACCGAGGGCATGGCAGGCTCAGGGGAGGGGGCAGGAAGGAGTGGAGTGGGAGTAGGGCCTGTGGCAAAGCCAGATGTTGAGCAATGAGGCACATTGGAAAGTTGGCACCTGCAGCTCCAGTCCTGGAGTCGGTGCCTATACAAGGAGCCGCATATTAACTTTTGAAGAGCTGCATGTGGCTCCGGAGCCCCAGGTTGGCCACACCTCCTTTACACAATCAAGAGTCATGATGCTGATAATGATGGGGGGATGCTGGGCTTACTGGGGGTATCACCTTGTGGTTAGGTCTCTGGGCCTCCACTTTCTCCCGTCTCTGGTGGGTCTTGCTAGCAAGCATTCCGGCACTGTGAGCTCCCAGCTCGTGATAGCCAGTGACTTGGCCCTCTGACCGGGTCACCAGTTTAGTTTGTCCCCTTCTAGAGTAACAGAGTTCAAGGAAATACAGGCAGCAGGTTTGAAGCCAACAAAAGCAAGTATTTTTCACCCAACACACAGTCAACCTGTGGAACTCCTTGCCAGAGGATGTTGTGAGGGTCAAGACTATAACAGGGTTCAAAAAGAACAAGATAAATTCGTGGAGCATAGGTCCATCAATGGCTATTAGCCAGGATGGGCAGGGATGGAGGCCTTAGCCTCTGTTTGCCAGAAGCAGGGAATGGGCGACAGGGGATGGATCACTTGATGATCACCTGTTCTTTTCATTCCCTCTGGGGCACCTGGCATTGGCCACTGTCAGAAGACAGGATACTGGGCTAGGTGGATCTTTGGTCTGACCCAGTATGGCTGTTCTTATATAAAATCTCATGTCCTCACAACAGGGAGGGCCTTTAGTACACCTGGTCCCTGTTGGTGGCTCACCCCGGCCCTGGGGCTTCCAGCATCTCCGCCCTCTTCTTACTGAGATTTATGCCCCCTCTGTAACAACAGTGGTTGGTAGGGGAACCAGGGCCCTTGCATTCCACCAGGCTCCAGCCTAGTACCCCATGAGAGGCAATGACTTTAAGCACCTTGGAGTTCTTCAAAGCTGCCTGCCTGGGCCACTTCCTATCATCCACCTCCCCCAAAATCTCCAAGGCCCATGTAAGATAGAAAAGAAAAAACAACTCAACCTCCAGCCTGGCTGGGCTTAGCTGCTAGCCCCTTCCTGGCAGCGAAGGCTTCTGCAGCATCCTGGTTCAGGAGCTCTCAGGGTAAATCTGTCCTCCCCTGTCTGCCCCCTTCTGAATGGTCTGGCTCCCTTTTAAGCTGTGCCTGAAGCAGACTCTGCAGGTGTAGTCACCTGGGCCCAGAACTGCTTCTTAACCCCTTCAGTTCCAGTGTGGGCTTTATACATCCTATCACGCTGAGAAGCAGCCACCTCTGCAGGGGGTGGGGAGGGGGGAGGGGGACACAGCAGCTGTTTAACAGTGCACATTACACAACACAGAGTTTAGGACAGGAAGTTAAGTCTCTCATATCCAGCAGAAGCCACATAGTGGAATGTATGATAGTGGGACATAACAACTCTAATAGGACCCTGGCCAGGACACTAATCTAGCAAGAGATGCCTCAAGATCCTTCCTGAGTACTAATGGTCAGGACTTTCGTTTTAGCTCTCATCTGAAGCTAGCCACTTCCCACTGATCAGTCTTTCTCGACCTGTGCTGGATTATTAGGACCATATTAACGGCCTAGAAGAATGCCTCCAGCTGAGTCACAAATCCATGCGCAGGGCTCTGGCACCTTTGAGAACATGAGACATTTATCCAAACAGGGATCCGGCAGCCTCTGTTGTTTTCGTTTTGCTTTTGGAATATCCGTGAGTGGGTTGTTGTTTCTGCAGCTTGATTTGAAAATCATAACCACTCAAACATTCTGGCACTGTCTTCTATTAATTCTATAGATTACGCATGGCTAGTTCTGTGCTCCTTGAGCTGTATCAGGAATTTGCAATAAGTCAGATAAATCACATGGTATTTTTCTCTTCCCTGAATGGATGAGCCCACAGATATGTGCACACGTGATTTAAACAGCTGTGCCAGTAAAGTGGGATCCTGCAGACATTCAGGGAAAGTATCCCCAGTTGGATCATCTCAGGGGTTTGAATTTGGAACCCATGGATCTGAAAGCACCAGCTGGTTACAGGCTGAGCCAAAGGATCAGCTCTTAACGGAAATTTGGAAGCAGCAAACTTATTAATCCCAGTGTGTTATCCACCCATTAGACAGGGCCAGAGCCCTCCACTGAGTTAACGTGGGTTACACTTGCATGGTGGAAACCAATACCTATAAGTTCCAAGGGGAGTGAATGTTGGAGGGAAATTCTCTGTTTTGTATTATTTCAAAAGCACTGTGGATGATTTTTTTTTTTTTTTTTACTTTCCCTTGCAGCCTACTGGTATCATTTGGGCACATCTCACCTAATCAATTTGGTTCTAGCTCTCATCTGAAGGTAGCCACTTCCAGCTGACCAATCCTCCTAGAACCCTGCTGGATCATTGCAGGGGCTCAGGCTGTCATGGCATCTTGGTCTCTCCTGGTCACTGGCTGTGGCTTACCCTTTAGTCCCCTGAAGCCTGAAATGCTTCAGTCTAACTAGAGTCTTTGGGGTCAAGATAGAGGTACCTGGGTGCAATTTAACAGCCTGTTCTATACAAGAGGTCAGACCGGCTGATCTAATGGGCCAAAAACCGGATCCAGCCCAGAAGATTGCATTGGGAGCACGTGGTGCTGATTTGGGCCTTGTGGTGGGTCCTGTGTGCAGCTGGAGCATGTATAAGGGGTGGGGGTGAATTTCCCTGGTGCAGGAACAACACAGGGCAGCTGTAGATGGTGTGAGCCCTGACCTAGGGGGCATGCTGGGACAGGGTGGGCCCGTAGGCATGGCACTACAGGGAGTTCTGAGCTGAACCATGGCCTCTAGGCAGCCTTCTGGACCCTGTCCTATATGAGAGCTGCTGTAATTTATGCTGGTGGCCACACCCCACCCTGCAGCAGTGCATAGGTGGTATAAAATCCTTTTAGTTCCCCCTCCTCCTGCCCCGTGCTTCCTCAGAATCTCAGCCTGCCCCTCTGCTCCCACACAGGACGGCTGTGGTGCTCTCCTTTCCCCCGCTCCTCTCTTCAAGCCTCAGTGACCCATGCCCTACATCTGAAACAGACTGGAACAGGCACAGGCGGGGAGGGAAGGGGGCAGGTTACACAAAATGAGGGTAAAAGGCAGCTTGATTCGCTGCTCATAAAACATCCCTGTAGGCTGCATGTACAAATCTGTACATTTGGTAAGAGAACTGAGCAAAGCAGACTTCTGCAAGCCACTGGAGGGCTATTTGCTACCTGGCACATCTTTAATGTAAGATCTTCGTAATTCATGATCTATTTAACTAAGATAGGGTATTAATTAAATAAAGTAAGAGCCTGATTAGGACTCGGAGAAATTTAAAAATAAAATCAGACGGCAATCGGGCAAAATTGCAAAGCAAACACTTTGGCTGTAACCGCTGGAGAGTTCCCTCCAGTCTTCCATCAAAGCGCAAAGCAGGGAGGGCAAATACAAGAGATTATATAGCCAACAGATGTGTGTTGTTAAAATATGCATCTGCCAGCTGTGCGATTTAAGGAGCCAGAGGGCTAGCTTGTAGATCCTGCTGCACTCAGGGGACCATGAATGAATTCCAGTCCCTGCCAGCCCAACTGGGATTTGCAGACACATTAATTAGTGTTGAGTTTCCAGATCTTGAATGCAGCCGAGCGAGGAGAAACTTTGAACAGAGCAGTTGCTGCCCCAGGAGGGAGAGGAGTGGGGATGGAAGAGGCAAACCTCAGTTTGCTTCACTGATCTGGCAAAGGAGTTGTGAAGCGTTCGCCCATGCTGGCCAGGGGCGTACCCAGAGCCTGTGGCAAGAGGGTGGAGGAATCCAGGTCAGGCAAGCCATGTTTCCAAACGAGTGACTAGACTGCGGGGAGCCCTGGTGTTAGTGCTGCTGACTTTCTTGGCAGTCCTCATCAAAGGGACGTGGCAGGCTGGGAGGGGTTTTTATTATCCCTGCCTTACATGAATTTGAGGCGCTACCCATGATACATCCAGACATCACCTCCAAGTCCCTCACGGCGTGGGAGAACCAAGGACGAGGCCATTAGAAAAGGGAGCACAGAATGGATGGTGGCAGCAGTAAGCCCCCGGTGCCCAGTCCTTTCAGGAGCTCCTGTCTCTTAATCAGGCCTCATAATGAGTATTATCATCCCTGTTTTACAGAGAGGTAAACTGAGGCATAGAGTGAGAGGAAGTGACTTGTCCTTGGTCATATCACAACTCACTGACAATCCAGGAGTAGAATCCAGACTCTGACCAAAGTCTGAGGAGAATCACGCTGCCCCAGACAACAGCTTTCTTTCCCTTCCGACAGCAGATGATATTTGACAGCCTCAGACTGTGAGAGCCAAATTGCATTGAACTAGAATGTTGCCCCATTGTGACTGCTGCAGGGAGCATGGCTCAGCTTCACTGCATTAGCCTGGGCATTAGGAGAAACTCTCGTAAAAGGCCCCAGCTGACACTGGTAGGCCTGAAAGTAGATCTACTGGCTTTGTTCCTGGGCACGTGAGCCCCCATTCTCTGCCACTCTACTGCCCTCCCTGGGTCTCTTTTGCGAGCCAGTGGGCTCTTTTAATTGACAAAAAAACTAGTAGTGGGCCAGCGATCTGGCCCCTTCCCAAAAAAAAGTTTTGCCTAACTTTTTTGAAGTTCAGAAAGTTCAATTAAGGCCTCCATTGATGCCACCATCACCCAGCCAGCCATCACACAACTGCCCTTCCCCATGGCAGTGAGTCCCTGTCATGGCTTAAATTCTCATAGAGCAGTTCCTGGAGCCCCAGAGCTCGGGGCTTCTACCCCGCGGGAGGTGCCGGGGCTCGGGGCTTCTGCCCCGCACGTTTGAAAATATTTACTGGAGCGCTGATTTGGACAGCTCCAGCTGAATTTAAACCTGGTCCCTGTAATGAATCTATGTCCTACAAACTATAGACACCAGTGTATAAACCACACACAGAGCTGACACTAGAAATGAACTCTGTCCCTTCAGGTCCCATTACACCAGCCTTGGTTATTTCGCTGAATGGAAACTCCCCTAGTGAATGATAGTAGTAGGTCCCTTACCCTCTGGAAGGTGCCATCAGACACGCATGTACACGTGGGGGCAGGCAAACAAGCCATGTGTTTCACGGGGCTTTCAGGAAATGACTAGGTATTCCTCTGCTGCTACAGGGTGGGAAGTGTCCTCTTTCTTGGATGGATCACTCAATTTCTTAGGAACACTCTCTGCCCTGTGGGTGGCACCCTACAAAGAGCCCTGATGCCAAAGGGAAAGGGCGGGCATCCCCGGGATTCCCTGAAGAAGGAGAAACAGCCAGACGGTGCTGGTAACCTGCATTCCAAACTGACCCCACGCCCTGCCTCTGCCATTGGCTGCTGGCCTAGTGGACAAGCAGGGATCTTACCTATGCTGTAGCCCTTGTTTGTTTAGGTCCCTGTTTCATTCCCTGGCCCTCCATTGCCAGCGTGGGTACCTCAGGAGAGCATCAGGCAGGGAGAATGCTGCCTTGGTCCAGGCATTCACAGGAACGAAAGCTTTGCTAGCTAGCTGACCCCCAGGTAGAGGTCAGCTGGAGTCTGGCTGCTGAAGGATGTGTGTTTGTGGGCCCCGTGAATGACCTCTGGCCACTGGGAAGTGGGACTGTAAGGAGCACACTCCAGTCTTGTCTCTTGCTCTGCTCTAGCCACCATGTAAGCTGTGCCAAATCCTGCCCACTCCAAGCTATAGCAAGAAGGCGGCAGGTTGGCCTGTAGAAGTAGCTGAATATGGGGTATCTGCCCTAGATTCTATTACTGTCTTGTTTACATCCTGTCTGAATGGGCTGGGGGGCCATGGGAAGTCTGTATTTGCAGAAGGCAGTAGGGGAGAACACTGGAACTAGGTGGGTGTGATGCACATTTTGCGAGAGGGTTAAGGAGGAGACGAGCCAGAGCTGGATCCCTCTGCCAGCCAGTACTGCAGGATATCAGCATCTGGTGCCCATCAGTCCATGTTCAGCTGCAGTACTATAACTAATGAGAGCCACGTGTATTGAGTAAGGTCTAAGGCACACATCCCCTTGGTCCCCAGCTGCCAATTGCCCTTGATCAGTGATCCGACAGCGACTAGGAGGCAAGGAGTAAAATCACAGTCTCCTCAGTAGCTCGGATAGCACATGTGAGATCCACATGAGCACCAAAGGATCTGCACTGTCAGTGATGGAAAGACCGCTTGCAGGGATCCCAGTGCTGGGACTTGGTGCCTCCAGCTCTGCCTTGTAACTAATGCTCAGCAGAAGACACAGCCCTGTTTGCAATGTTATTTCTGCAGCTTGGAACAGGGAGAGGTTTCCTCTGGGTGAGATGTTGCTAAGGGACTTGGCTAAGACCGAGGCAGGGGCTGCTGCAGGGGCTGAAGAGGTCTGATAAGGAGGAGAAAGAGTCCGTTTCAGAAATATAGTCTTAATAATTGATATACAATTAATTTTTACATTCACCTTTTCTCATCCATTCCCCTGCCTCCCACTCCAAGGTCTCTTCTAATATTAACTCTGCGTTCTTGCAAGTCCCACTAGAAATAAAGCTTTCCTAAATCAACATGAATTATTTAATGCGACAGATTAAGTCAATTCAAACACAGAGCTGCTGTCTTTTAATATGACATCTAACCAGAAGCAGGCGAAGAAAGCGAGGACTGCATGGGTGGTCAAGTGGTTTCAAGTTAAACTGTGTCATTTGAATGTAGCTTTTTATTGAAGCCTTAACAGTGTACCATGCACGAAGTATGCTGTTACTAAGCATTATTAGATTGATCATAACCATATATGGTGACGTTAGACTTCTGCCTTTTTACTTTTTAATACGTCCGCTTCCTATCTATTCAACTGAATTTGAAACTAGAATGGATCGGAAAATGGAATTTCTATCCCATGGCAAAGTTTCAACATTTGTTTTTGTCCTGAATTAGGACAAAAAGTCAACCTATCAAATATTTTCACAGAATGAAAAAGTCAGAAAAAATTCTATTTGGAGATGTCCAAATGAACATTTTTGACTGAAATGAAACATTTTGAATGAAAATTGTGACTGAAAAATGCCAGTGTACTTGGAAATAGTAATTCAAAGCAAACATTTTCATTTTGATTTTCCAGCTGGAAAATCAAAACTTTGCATTGAAATTGACATTTTTCCCACCAAAAAAATTCAGTTTTGACAAACCACATTTTCCAATGGGACAGTTCTTCAGTGGAAAAATGTCAAGCAGGTTTACTCAGAATGAAACTAAAATATCAAGCAACATAAAGGCCAAACCCAAATAACTTCAATATTTGATGTCCCGTCAACAGTGAAGTAGCAGTGAGACAATACTGGTCAGCATGTTCAAAGCACTGGAGAATACACTGTAGGGAATAACTCTCCATTGGCAGGGGATTACCTGTGGCAGTGAGTGTTCTCCATTCCTTACATCTATGGATGGTAGCTTTGCTTTCTGTGCTGCCCAGTTCACTCTGAACAAGGGCATCTCGCAGCCAGGGCATTCATTTCTGTGCTTCAAAGGCTTGTTCCCTGAGAAGAGGATGAGAAGTGAAGTCAGCACATGCACATGGTCTGCTTTTCTTCTTTCGGAGAAGAGAGATGAAATTCATTTACTTATATCCCTATTAAGTGCATCTTAGCCGGCCACACAGTACAAGCATGAAGTGCTGTATTTCATTTATCCGGCGGCCCTGTTCCCTGCCAAATTCATTACTGTGCACAACAAGTGTGTAGTAAATAAACTGGAAAGAAGGAATGTAAAGGAGTAAGGAATAAATGACAAAGATGGGCCATTTCCCAGCTCTGCTCCGGCTTAGATCCCTTTTTGTTTAACATAAAAAATCCACCCTTCATTCTCAGGGCTGTTCCTTGTACCATTTTACTTATTGCACATGCAGTTCCAGAGCTGAGGTGACAGCGATTAGCATGGCATGTCCAATTGCCATGAGAATGCAAAAAGACTTACTTGGAGAACCCCAGAGGGGCTTTTCCAGCATGAGATAGGGCAATCTGGAGCCTTTGCAGATACAGACCAGCCTCCGGATTGCTTCCTACCACACCGTGATGGGAGATAAAGATTGCCCTAGTCTGACAGAGAGTGAAACAGGCACAATTAATCTGCCATGTTGTGACTCAAAACTAAAAAATGGCTCCCAAGACCTTTATTGAGCATATTAAAAAAATAATAAATTCCCTGCAAGGATGTCAGGGTGGTATCTAACATGCACCAAGCCAGCTGATCCTTCAGCGGGATGTTCAAATGGCTGCACCACCAGAGATGGAGGATATCTTGAAAGCAGTGGTGCTGGAAAGTTTATAGGTGCCAAGCTGCTGGAGTCCTTGAACTCAGATTCAATATTGCCGACTCTTGTGATTTAATTGCGAGTCTTGTGATATTTGGTGCTTTTCTTTAAGCCCCAGCCCCTGGAGTCATGTGATGACATGAAACTCTCAGCTCAGTGATAAGCAGAATAAAGAGCCTTTCTGATTCTTATTTAAATAGTACCTTAGGACACAGTGGGAGCAGCAGCTCATATCTCATTAACCTCTTCAGTGCCTACTATTCATCCATCCACCCAGGTGGCAGGCATCTAGCTCCTGTGCACACCCTGGCATCACTCAAAGAGGGGCTGCAGGGCAATTCTTCCTAGTGGTGATGGATGTGGTAGCTCTGCAATTAACACGTGTCGCCCTGTGCGCCAAGTGTGAATCTAGATACGTCCACGTTGGCCCTTAAAAAGAGCGCTGTTTTGCCACGTTGGGAGGAGTTGAGCGTGGTTGAGAGGGGAGAGCAATCAGTGTGGCTGCCGCTGGTGCACAGATCCTGAGCTATCTGCAAGTGGCGGTGGGGGACCCGCTCACCTCTTACCCACTTTGCTCTGGAGGGGCTGGAAAATCTTTAATGAGGTTGTTGTTTTTTAAAATGCCCATGACCGATGCTGACATTTTAGAAAGCCTGAGCCCAGCTACACTGCATAGCTAGAGGGGAGGGTGATTGAAGGCTCAGATGGGGGAACATTTGCAAACATAAGTAAGGGCTCCAGCACTTCCAAATTCATACAGCTTTAGCAAGAGAGAATCATTTACCATCTTGCACAGAAAAGCAAGAAGGAAGGAAGCAGGGGCTTCTAGCTGTCTGTGGAAATCCCCAAATCCCTTCTGTATTGCTCACTCAGTAACCACCTGCACTCACACATGCGCACACAGGGCGAGCCTCCCCTTTTCGCTCTGGACTACAGCATAACATGTCCGTGCATCCCTGAGATCTGCGGAGGCCGTAGCCAGGGATCAGTCACTGTTAAGAACTTGGTGGGTTGTTAGTGACCTGACAGAAGTATTGACTCCCTCTACCCTTGTCAGGTGACAGAGAAGAATGAAGCCCTTGAAGTGTCACCTGAGTGACAGCCCCCGCTTTCCTATTGATCTTGCCTAATGAAAAATGAAACAAAGGCTCGAAAGGGGCAGGAGCAGCCATGAAAAAAGAAAAGTAAATGGGAAGGGGGGGACTACGAGGGGCCGTCACTCTGGCTTTTCTCCCTGGAAGCCTCTTTGCAGAGGCCTCCTGCTCCTGATCTCAGCTCTTGGCCTTTTGTGGGATTGAATCTAGTGACTGTGAAACTAACAAACTAGCAGCAAACTCGTTTCAGTCAGACGCAGTGAGGGCTGGCTTTGGGCGGTGCCGCTCAGTCAAGCTCCATAGCCTGGGGCCTCCCATTCTGCGCTACCCTGACCTGTATCCTGCTTGCTGGTCCAGTCCGGGGTCCTACATACACATACACAAGAGAGAAAAATGATTCTCTCTTGCTAAAGCTGTACCAATGCACCTCAGCCCTGGCCCCCCTTCCTATTCTAACCCAGGAATGAAGCTACTACGGTATTCTACGGTCATGGCCGCCATCCCCTTGACATCACTAGGACTAACTCCCTGAAGCAAAGGACTCATACGCCGATGTTTTGGGGGGTCTGTATTTTATCTGAATCCTTCCCTTGCCCTCTGACATTGCTTAGGGCACAAACAAGGCTTCGCCACCCCTGTGTATCATGGACCATTCTTCGTACATCCTCTATGTTGTTAAGTCCTTTACCTGTCCCGTCTCTGAGTTGTGTTCTTTCAGTCACTCCTTTTGCATGTTTCTCCAGCTGCCCCATGGCACCCCTGCCATGGCACGCCAGCCTGACTTCATTCTGAAATGACAGGTACTTCCCTCCTCTTTTCTGGAGAACTTTAGAGTGTTTGGTTTTGAAGGCACTCAGCTGTCTGTCTGCATCTAGGGTGGGTTTCCAGCTTTCACATCCATAAGTTAAGGTGGAAATAATATTTGCAATGAAGATTCATAGTTGGGTCTTTAAGTTGTAGAGTTTCAACAACCAAATGGTGTTTAAGCTGGTGAATGAAGTTGCTGTCTTGCCAGATTAGGGCATTATTTCCTTCTGGGTATCCCCATTGGCTTGCACACTGCTGCCAGGGTTATGTGAATTGGATCACCTCTTGTATTCCTTTGCCTTCTCACATAATACCTGAGTTGGGATTTGCTGGGGCTCTCATTAGGTTTGTTTTTTCCTACCTGATTATTAACCCTGCCTTTTCTGTGATGCTGGACAGTCTTCCAGTCTTTGCAGGATGGTTCAGTTGTCACTTAGAAGAGCTCTGGAGTCAGCAAAAGCTAGATCTTCTAGTATGCTACTGCTGCTGAACCATGCAATGCCTGTGTTGTATCCATCTGTGCTTTTTCTCATCACGAAGTCAATGGTCATGCCAAGCAGGAGAGGCGAGAGAATGCATCCTTGTTTGAGGCCAGCGTCTGTGTCAAGCCATTCACTCAAGTCTGCATTATACAAAGCACAAATCTCAAGGCAGTCCCAGCCTCCCATGGTTTGGACAATAGGCCTGCAGGGGCAAGAGCTACTGCTCCAAACTCCCTACTGCCCTGCCCCATGTGCAAAGGGAGTGCAGAGTGCATGTGAAACATGACCATTCTGATCTGGGAGCATCTTGCACTTGCAGAGCAGGATCAGGGTGTGTGTGTGTGTGTGTGTGTGTGTGTGTGTGTGTGTGTGTGTGTGTGTGTGTGTGTGTGTGTGTGTGTGTGTGTGTGTGTGTGTGTGTGTGTGTGTGTAAAGCCTAAAGCCAAGTCTACATTAGAAACTTCCACCCGTATAGTAATGTCACTTAGGAATGTGATTTTTTTTTTTTTGCATATTTTTATACCAGCCAAATCCTTACTGTAGATCCAGTTACACCGATAGAAATTATTTCACTCAGGGAACCAATATAAGCTATACCAGCAAAAGCACTCTTGCCCATACAAGCTGCATCTACACTGGAAGAGTTTGCTGGTATAGCTGTACTGACCAATCTCTTCTAGTGTAGGCCTGACCCTAGTTATTAATAATGATTTCTATTACAGTAGCACCTAGAAATCCATCTACACAGCCTGTGGCACTGAGCCTCCCAGCCTGGATCGATCGACTGAAAATAGCTGTGTAGTGGTTCGAAGTTGCAGCTTGGGCTGGAGCGTGGGCTCTGAAGCCCACCCCTCCCAAGAGGGGCCCCCTTCAGAACCTGAACTCCAGCCTCAGCTTCAAAGCACAGCTGTTTTCAGAGCGCTAGTGTGAGCCCCACAAACCAAAGTCTATCGACCCAGGTTGGGAGGCTCACAGCCGTGAGCAGTGTAGACGTACCCTAGTGAGATTAAGACCACTTTGTGCTAGGTGCTGTACATACACATAATAAGCCAGGGCCCCTGCCATGAAGAGCTTACAGTCTACGTAGGCAAGACAAACCAAGGGTGGGAGAGGAAACAAGGGGGAAATGATTCACCTAGCAGGTCACCAGCAGAGCAAGGAATAGAATCACGGTCTCCCAAGCCAGTGCTGTCTCCCCTGGGATATGCTGCCTCCCTGTAAGCAGGTTTAGAGTCTAACTTGGCCCTCCAGTCTGCAAAAGGTGAGGGGGGTAGAGCTGAGCAGGAAACATTTGGCCTATCCCAGGGATATTTTTGAGAGCTTGAAATTATTTTCTCTTCTTGACTTGGGACGAAAAGTTGAAATCTCAAAAATATTTGTGAACTGAAAAACACAAATGTTTTGTTTCAATTATTTTGAACTGTTTCATTTTGATCTCAACCTCCAGATGTGAAGGCCAGAAGGGACCATCCAATCTGACCTCCTGCACATTTCAGGCCACAGGACCTCCCCCACCCACTCCTGCGATAGACCTTTTTCTCCGCTTAAAATAAAAAAAAAAATCGGTCTAATTAGCTTGAATTTCAAAATGAAAAGTCGTTTTGAACTGAAAAGCCGGAATGTTTCATTTAGAAAATCAGACTTCCTTAACACACTCAACGCTGACCTCCGCAGAGAGAGAGAGAGAGAGAGAGACAAGTGATTCATGGCAAATTATGGATTTAAAAGCTGTGATGAATCTCCATTACAGCATGAAATAAGAAAGGCAAACGCAGCTGAATGGAAGACCTCCCCTGGGCAACAGGAGGCTGCAACTTACCAGAGTCTGGGGGGAAAAGCAGGAAAGGGTTGTTTTGTTTAACTAAATATTGCTGCAGTGTAGGAGGCGCAGGCAGGGTATGCTGCTCATTTTAACAGCAACGCAGATTAACAGGGCAGGTTCCATTACCATCAGGTGGGGCATACCACAGGGAGCCTGCAGCAAGCCCCACCGCTCTGCCAGAGCTCTTAGATTGCCAACGCCCCCCTCGCATGAGCGAAGGGAAATAGAACATGGTTTGTTAGACGTTTTTGAACTGCTGTGATCTTCCTGGGCCATGTACCAGGGGCTGCCCATCCCCGACAGCTGGAGCTCTGAGGTTGAGGTATCCTGAGCTGTTTGTCTGGGACTTGCCTTCAATGCAGGTCTCGTGGTAATGCACCATGGCTGTTACCTGGGATCAGAAGCATTAGCTGGCATAGTGTGGGCTTGCTGATAGGTGAGGCCATGCCTGGAGCTGCATGGCATTCGTCAGGTTTAGTTCATAAACCTTTCTACCAGTTTTACTAGGCTCAGGGGGGTGGTTCTGAAGTGGGTGTTTGGGCCTTGTTTAGTCTGCCTGCTACCATGGAATAAGGAGTGGGATCTCCAAACCCTTCCCATCCCCACACCACTGAGCAGCAGTGGCATTTGTATTAGAGCAGCACTTAGAGATCCCAGCTGAGATTGGGGGTCCATTGTGCTCGGTGCTGTACAGACCCATAAGAGGCACTCCCTGCAGCCTAAGGGGGGAGAAGGGGAACAGAGACAGGAAGTGACTTACCAGAGGCCAGATATAGAACCCAGGTGTCCTGAGTCCCACCCTACTCACCTCCCTCATCTTTGACTGCTCTTAAGCTCAGTGCAGCATCACCGCTGGCAATGACTGTAGGACGTTCAAGCAGATGCATTTGTGCAATAGCCCATATGCTTGTGTGATGTGCTCCTGGACCATGTACTGCCTGTGAGTTGCAAGGGCAAGGTAACACAGTGCCACTGACAAGCCTCTTTGTGCTGCTTTGCCGTTGGGCCTTATCAGCCTTCATGCTTTCGGGTGAGGGGGTTGTTTGTTCTTCCGGGCCCGTTCATTCTTTGACCCAGATGGGGAGAGTGTCACAGACTCAGATGCTGGATTGTCAGAAGGGACCGTTGTGATCATCTAGCCCGAGCTGTTATCCCCAATTCACAGACGGGGAACTGGGGCGACTTGCCTGGAATCACATAGAAATGTGTGGTGGGGCTGGGAGTTGAATCCAGCTGCACAGGGCCTGTTCCGCAACCCTAAGCTCATCCTTCCTCCATGAGGCAATGCCAATTGATTTCATTTGCAGATGTCGCTTTTGTGATGCAGACTCCTGTTCAATAGACATTGGACTGAGACGCTCGCCACCCATCGAACTCATTTCACACCGCTCAGGCATCCTAGGGTAACAGCGCCTCCTAGTGGCTACCAGCCAACCCTGGAGTGACTCAGGTAAAAGGTGCCAGTCCCCTGACCCCTCCACTCACCTGCTGCTGTGTGCTTGTCCTTCCCCTGCTTGTGCTGTCCACATTCCGGTTTGGTGGCTGGGAAGGTGCAGCCCTCAACGAGGTTAATTCTTTTCACCGCTAGTCACTGCAGCTGGCTCCCCAGCGGTGACTGGAGAACCTGTCGCTATTTCTAAGGCTGCTATTGAACTGTACGCTGGAAGGGGAAGCGGCGCCCCAAGCAAAACCCTAATGCTTGGCATGTTGTGGCCTGCAGTTTGGGCTGCAATGGTAGAAACACCTCCCCGCTGAGGTGACACGGCAGGGTTGAGAGCAGGTGCTGGCAGAAGCCACCTGTTTGGAGTGGTAAAAAGGAAAATCAGACTTACTGATTCAACTGAAAGGGAAAACCAGGAAATGTAACCATGTACTCTGCAAGCTGTCAGCATCCCCTGCCCATTTGATTGCAGGAAAAGAAGGATGGTCTAGTGGTTAGCACTCCAGTTTGAGGCCTGGAAGAGCTGGGTTTCATTCTCTGCTCTTCCCCAGACTTCCTGGGTGACCTTGGACAAGTCACTTTGTTTGTGTGTGGAATAACAGTACTTTCCTACTGCACAGAGTTATTGTGAGACACTCTGGTACTGTATATTGATATTCCTGCACCTATCAGCTCAGTTTGCCTTCAGGGAGCTCTGCCTGGAGTTCTGGAGGTAAGCAAAGAGTAGCATTCAAACCTGCAGCAGCAGGAGAAATTGCAGAGGGAAAATAAAGTATTTTATGCTATCACATTTATTTGCTTAGAAAAAAAAAGAAGAGACCAAATCCCACCTCCTTAATTTGGTTCAGTGACTAAATACCGGATACCAGCTGCCCTGCTTGCATTTTATTCCGTCTGGTAGATTTTAAAGCTGCAGAAGGTATTTAATGATAATGATAATGATTTACATTTATATAGCGCTTTTTATCCACCAGGATCACAAAGTGCTTTGTGTACAAATACACCCACGGCAACCACCTCTCGAGCCAGACAGCAAGATGTTCCAGAGTACATCATAACTGCATTTATAAAGTACCCTTTCCTCCTCACTGCCGGGGCACTTTGGGTGCTGTACAGTAATTTTGTCATCAAATCAGATGGTAAAAACAAAACTTTAAAAACAAAAATGTCATAAAGATAACTGCACAGTGGTAAAACGACACAATGCGGGGTTGGGGGAGGGAATTGAAAGGAGGAAGGTATTAAATATAAGGGGGATTGTAGTTACAGAAAAACAACATTGGAGGATGGAAGTCCTTTAGCTTGTGTTGTTTAGGAGTAGGAAGGGAATGAGCTGGATAGCAGAGAAGACAGCTCCGCAGCCTAGGGCCCACTATAACAAAGCCAACCTCAGGGTCAATGGTAGGGTCAGAGCCCAAGTGCCCCCTTGGGATGAAGCCCATGAAGGAGGTCTTCAGGCCTTGCTAGTTAGCCTGGGAGTCAGAAACTTGTTTCTTTCCCTCACTCACCAGTGAGAATTGAATTGAATTGAGCTGGAGAGTGGCTGAAGTGCAGGATAGCAAAAGCTGCAGAAGAGAAGGTTCTCATGCCCGTGATTCAGTGGGCAGATGCTGTGGAGAGACTCCAGTGATGAAGATGGGAAGGGGGGGTCCAGCTGTATGGACTCCATAGAGGCTCCAGTCTGAGCTGCAACTTGACCGAATTGGGAGCCAGCACTGATGTTTGAGGAAGGGGCACAATGTGGTACATATGAGGAGGGCAGCCCCAGCACCCTGCACATACTAAAGGACCTCTGCTCAAGTCCTCCATCCCCTAGCAATGCAGGATCATTCCCTATAGTGGGTTAAAAATGTGTCTGCTTTCCTCCACACCCCTGTCTGCTGCAAAGCCTTGCCATGAAAAGGTCCTGAGGACTCTTTAAAGTGTCCCAGTCTTCTGCAGTTCCTAGAGGGCCTGTCCACCTGCACTGAAGGACCCATGAGATAAATTCTGTGGAATCACACAAGGCCCCAGATTTTATTCTAAATCCAGTGTCTAACTAGCCTGACAGAATGATGTTTCCTGCTGGGCCCTGAATGGGTTGGTGTCTTTTTTTCCACCGGGATCTGCTAGGCTGGAGAAGAGAAGCAAGGAAGGAAGAGAGAAGGAAATTGAGTCCTCACAAAAGGCACTTAGCAATATTCATTCAAAATTCATAGGCACAAAATTGCAGTCTGCATGGATTTGTTTCCTTTCGGAAATTACAGGAAACTACAGTCACCGAGAACTGTTATTCAAAGAGCCACTTTAGATGATTAGGCTTGCGGGAGGCTGTACTTACACATGCAGCCCCAATATAACTAGACTCGTTCTGAAACAGGGGGGTGAGGCCCTGAAAAGAGAGAGCTGGAGAAGCATCAGTAAGTGAAACGACTTGGCAGGACAGCTCTGACTGAAGAGGCAAAGGGGTTGAGTCCAGCACCATTCTTGCAGACACAGCTGGGTTTCTTCTATTAACTCCCCTCCGGCTGTAAGGCTGGGTGGAAGGGCACAGACAGCAGAAGGGGCGATGTAGTTCAGTACCATATGGAGGAGAAGCGTTCTCTGGGAAGGCTTTGTTTCTCCTTTTTCACACTCTCAGGTGCGCTCAGCCCCCAAAATCTCCTCACGTGTTGGAGGATCTTAGAGGAATTTGTCCATTTGAATTTGTCCATTTGAATTTGAATGGAATTTGTCCATTCATGCCATGGACACACAAACCAACACACACACTCGTCTCCCTTCACACAAATCCACTTATCTCCCCCTAACACACACAACCTCATCTTCCTACACACAGGTTTCAGAGTAACAGCCGTGTTAGTCTGTATTCGCAAAAAGAAAAGGAGGACTTGTGGCAGCAATTGGTTAGTCTCTAAGGTGCCACAAGTCCTCCTTTTCTTTTTCCTACACACACATGCTCCTGTACCCCTCACTCCATCACGCACGGGCCAGAACCACGCACTGAAACACATTGCCATTATCATCATGCAGTCCATGGAGTATTACATGTCCTCACACCAATTATGTCAGAAAGAAAGGTTTCAGAGTAACAGCCGTGTTAGTCTGTATTCGCAAAAAGAAAAGGAGGACTTGTGGCACCTGAGAGACTAACCAATTTATTTGAGCATAAGCTTTCGTGAGCTACAGCTCACTTCATGGGATGCATCCGATGAAGTGAGCTGTAGCTCACGAAAGCTTATGCTCAAATAAATTGGTTAGTCTCTCAGGTGCCACAAGTCCTCCTTTTCTTTTTGCCAGAAAGAAAGAAAGGCAGGGAAGATTCTTCCTGAATTTGTAAAAAGCAAGAGCAAATGAGGAAATGTTTTTCAGAGTGCTGGCCTAGGAGTTAGCAGTGAGACATTTGGGGTGGGATCCACTGAGGGACTTAGGTGTTGCAATGCTGTGTGTCACAGTGCCTAAATTGTAGGCCCCTAGAAAGAGCCCAAGAACAACTCTGATCCACAAAGCTTGTGCTAAGCCCCATGGCAGTGGGTGAGTGCAGCGCTCAAGAAATGCCAGAATATCAGAACTGGAAGTACCATGAGACGCCGTTCCCGTTCCCTTGGCATCCCAGCACAACTCAAATGTTGCATCTAGGCTCCTAAGCGACAAATGGGGAGACACAGACATCTTAGACTGTGATCCACCCAGACAGTGAGCTAGGCAGGGAGCTGCCTAAGCTAGCTAATGGCAGATGCCAATCAGAGGCAGATGTGCTAAACCCTGAACGTCTCACAGAGATAGGCACCCAAGTCCGGGCTGCAGGGAGGCACCTCGCTCTGGTGGAAGATGGGCATTCAGCCGCCCAAATTGTGTGTGAGAGCTGAAGCAAAACAGCTAGCAGGCCCTCCCTTAGTGCATTCAGCTAGGGGATGGGGGAACCCCAGTTCAAGTCCCCTCTCTGCCTGAGAGCAGAAGGAGTGTGAGCAGAGATCTACCACCGCTCAAGGGATCACCCTAACCACTAACTAGTGCTCTGGTCAAATAATATCTGAGTATTCCATCGTTTAATTAAAGTGGCACAGCTTCAGTAGGGAAGGTTAAGGGCACCCTCCATCAGACTATTGCATAGCACAGTGGTTAGAGCACTCAGCTGAGAGGCAGCAGAAGCTTGTTTAATTCCCCTTTTCCCTTTCAGGAGGAGGGGGGAATTGAACTTGGGGTCTCCCACAGCCCAGGCGATCACCCTAACGACTAAAGATTTGAGTGAGGTTCGCCTTATCCCCACAGCTGTTTTGTGTGGACTCGCCTGAGGGACCGATCCAGTAGGTAGCCTCTGAGCACGCCTGCCGGATCGATCCCCGCACACCACTTAGGTAGCTGAATGCCTGTCTTTCCTGGCTTGTGACTCACACTGGGGCTTAGGCAGGAGATGGGTGTCCGGGTGCCTAGAGGGAAGCAGCAGTATGCATGCCCAGAGGCAAAACATAGGCACCTAGGGATCCATTACTGCAAAAACGTAGCCACAGAGTGAGTTTAGGGGCCTCTACAGGGTTTGTCAGCAGCCGAGAGGGAGTTTTGTGGATCACAGTGGTACCCAAAACCAGGATTTAGGTGCCTAAGTACCTTCATGGTTCTTATTCTTGCAAACTGCCTGAGCTAGGGAAGAAGGGAAATCTTATCATACAAATAGACTCTGTGCAACACATGCATTTAGAGAGAGAGAAACATCCGAGCATCTAATCCAAAGAGCTTTCTAATTTGTTTTTGAAATATTGACATAGACTATGTTGCATTGCACAGGGCAGGATTGCAAGGCATCAGCCAATCCAGTAGCAGCTCTGCCTCTCTTCTATCCCTCACACCAGCATCCCCAGCCTAAACAGATCCATTTTCCATCATATGAAGTCTCATTATCCTGGGGATTGACCAGTTGTTTTACTCTTGTCCGCTTTGGGCTTGGTGCATTATTCTGACTGAATCTGTTTGTGGTTTTATTTTTTAATGGGAAACTCTTAGAAGCAAAAAAAGAACAAATAAGGAAGTGAGCCCCCACTGCAGCCGCCTTCCAAAAACCTGTTGTGCTTTCACAAGTCGATCAAGGTGTTTGCAAATGTTTGTACACAAGCAGGCTTCCCATATGCAGGCATGTGGGGCGAGCGTGGGCAGCTGAGAACACGCTGCTTGGCAGAGATTCTGCAGGCACTCTTGCAGCAACCAGGGCCCCATATCAAAGTGCTCGTGGCCTCTGTCGACATTTGCACCTGGTTATCAATGCTACAAATGCCCCCTTTATCTTTAACAGGCCACAAAACACACCCCAAAATACAAACTCCCACCTCCACCTTTGAGGAAGGCTGGACTGGAATTTAACATGCAGCCCGTCTTTGTAAATGGTCTGTGATAAGGCATCAAACCCAAGGGCACTATGTGGAGCTGCAGAGCTCTTCTGCTGACTCTACCTGGTAACCAGAACAGATGGGTCTCATCTAGCTGCCACTTCAGGGGCTTAAGTCCAATATTTAAGTGCCACTGGCATTCACAATGCCCTTGCTCACTGCCACCTAACCCTGTGGATGGCTGAAATTGCTCGGCACCTACATTTTAACACCTTCCACTGGTAAAGTCCCCAAGGTACCTACATTTTCGCACCTGGGCATGCACTCAGCTGCCTAAGTCCTGACACTGGCTGCCCAGCAGCTCAGCATTGAACTACACTTAAGCCCTGGAGGGATTCCCCTGCTAGGCATTCCCCTGCCTGTCTTGCCTTTGGGGCCTGATCTAGTAGGTGTGCTCTGAGCATGCCTAAACTAGCACCTGAGGAAAAGAACATTCTGCCGCCTTGTGACCTCCAGCCCAGTGGCTAGTGTACTGATGCAGGCTGTGGGAAATACAGGTGCAATTCCTCACTTTGACTTATATGGTGAAGAAATTTGATTTTGGGTCTCCCACCTCCTAGCCAGGACACTTTCCTATGGGGTATTCTGGGTCAGAGCTCTCTGAATCTCTCCTGTTGAAGCTGTTCTCCTGTGTGCAAATAATGAAATAACCGGGGGGACAGAGAGGGCCTCTATAGCCCAGTGGTCACAAAACTCACCTGGTAGGTGGAGACCCACTCTTGCAGGTAATTATTCATACTGAGTGGAACAGCTGGGGCATTCTGGAGCTGGCTCTGGGATAACCCAGCAATTGGGGAATTCACCTGGGAGGCGGGAGACCCACCTACAAATGCTTGCTGCACAGCAGACAGAGTGTAGATTTAAACCTGGTCTTCCCACATCCTGGATGAGTGCTTTAATCATTGGGAACCACTGCTTGCTTTGTCTTGAGAAAGTGCTGTCTCGGCTTAGGCACCTAAGTCTAGGAGAAGGTTCATAGCTCTGATTCCTGAGTGGAAGCAGCCTGGAGTTAGGTGTCTAACCTTTGAAGGGAAATGGGGGGCTTAGGACATAACCCTCTCTGTGGCATTTCCTACTCACAAGCTTAGATGGCTTCCAGCTCACCATGCTGGCTTTTGTGACTCCCATTCTCAGGTCCCTCTAACAGCAATTCAAGAAAGAGCTTGGACATCTCATGTTAGCAGGGACAGCCCTGCCTTAGGGTTTTCTGCACTGAAAAGTTACATCACTTTTAGAAACCCGATTAATTAAATCAGTGGAACCCTCTCATATGGACACAAGTAAATCGCCTTATCAATGTACGCAGTGTAGTTGTAGCTGTGTCAATCCCAGGATGTTAGAGAGAGCAAGTGGGAGGAAACAGCTCTTATTGGAGACAATGGTCCCTTAGAAAATGTGCTAACTACTTTAAGCTAAACAGTCTGTTCTACCTTGCATTTAGCTGGGATGCTCGGAGGACCTTTCCCCAAACTGAAGAAGAACTTTGTGTGACTCTAAAGCTTGTCTCTCTCCAACAAAAGTTGGTCCAAAATCAGATATTATAGCACCCACTTTGTCTCTCTTATATCCACGTAGCATAAGTCAGAAAGGAATCGACTGGCCAGCACGGCGGAGCCCAGATCTCATTTGGGGCCTGGAGGTGCTGCTTTAGTATAAATCTGAAAAAATAAGGCAAAGTCCCCATTTTCCGCTTGCAGTACTTGTTGGCACTGAAATAAGGATACTTGGGCCAAGCGCTACAGCGCTCAGCATTCCTCTAATTGCTTTGGGCACAAATTTTGCTGCCTATTTTTAAAATTGTTTTGTTTTCGTATTCATTAGTATTTTGCAAAACTTTACAAGTTCTGAAGTCCCAAGTCCACTGCTGAGAGGCTGTGGGCAAATCCAGAGTAAATATGAGAACAGCTTAAGTGCCGAATTCTTTTCTGTTACATTGGAAAAAGCTGCTTATGAGAATAGAGGCCACTGCTCCTTATCCACACTAAAATCTTATCTACACAGGTTCAGGTGGCAAGGCTGTAAGAGAGAATTAATTAAGGAAGAGACAGGTGAAATGCTGAAATTATTATTACTTAAATGTCCTGAACCTTTTGTATATATTTTTAATGCCGGTGACACATAACAAGAGGGAAATCAGCTTTCACAGATTATCTTCAACATGCACACACAACCCTGAGTCTTTTCATCTCACCAAAATAAATCTTGTTTAACTGGTTCCATTGGCAAGACAGAGAAATAATTAAGGTAAAGATGGTTGAAATGTTGATGTTATTACTGTAATGCAACAGCCTGTTTAGGTTCTCTGCCGATGAAATGCAACCGGGGGGAAATCAGTTTTAAAGATTACCTCCCAGAGATGCAAATTGGGAAACGGAAACCATGTAGTCAGGAAGAAATAGTCTCAAACTAGGAAACATTTCAAAGTCAGCGACAGTCTCTTAGGGGCTTTTAAGACCACAATTTACCTTTTGACTGCATTCTATTTTCTCTAAAATCCTTTATTTCTCTCTTATTTATTGACTGGAGAGACAGCACAAAAACGAGAAAGTGATTCTCCAGCCGCTGGTCGTAAAAATCCATAGAAGAAAATTATCCTCAAGAGGATTTTATTTTTCTCCCCTGGTTTTTAGCACTCTATATGAACCAGGGTTTAATTGAATCACTTTACCTTGGAGGGGCCTTGAACTGGAGGGTGTTAAAGATGGCACCATCTAAGTGATAGAGGCTCTTATCAGAACAGGGGGAGCTGCAGCGATGATGCACTGGAAGTTGCTTCACCTTGAGAAAGTGCATTTAAACCCAGGCCACAACTGAAATGAATTTGGCGGGCCTCAGCTTGCTTGTTTGTGTGCAGACCCTCTCTCACTGATTGCTCTGTAGCAATGTGAAGTTAAACCTATCGATCCAATTGCAATGACACACGCTTCTCTGTGCAGACTGCCGCCTGGGCAGCTGAGTAAAAAAGCCCTGTCTTCAGTGCTTGAGCTGAAAGACTCTGGCCCTCTAGCTTGGAGGCAGCAGCAGACTTCTAAGCCTCTATACATGGTCTCACCACCGGGGAGGGGGTGGGGGGGGACAAATAGTTGTATTCTGTAAGCATGGTACATGTCTGTCTATATATGTTCTTATATTGGAGCTCATCGCCATAGTAGCTGAACCTCTCCATTGCACGAGAAACGTTTATGCCACAACAAGAGGAAAGACAAGTGTACTTTAGGAGGACCCTTCCCAGCAGGATCATCCAAGGCAGGGCTTCCCAGCCACTGCAAAGGGAATCAGGACTAAATTAGTCGCCATCACAGAACAGACACATGGTCACTCAAGACTAGGTCAGTAGTTGGATAGGAAACCTCCATGGTGCTGCAGAGAGCAATGGGGTTGTGTCTGTAGAGGACGCTCTTCCCTGAGTTGGCAGTAGCCATGTATGAATGGGCGCTATGTGCTATCTTTCAAATCAGTAATAAAGTTGAGTCCCTGACCCCCTGTGGTCTCCAAAGACAACATGGAACTTCCTGAAACAGTCCTGGTGTTAAACCCATGCCCTGGGACAGGACAAGTAATTACCTTCATCTGGTAAAACTGCCCCATGTAGCTTCTTCACTTCCTGTTCCTACAGTGTTGTCTGATATTGCCCTGTGCTGATGAACTGCTGCTTTGTTTCTCCCCAGAGATGGCTGCGTTGGTAGGTGAAATGATCCTGTTGTACAGTTTTCAAAGCAGTTATCGTACTGTTTTGCTGCTGGTCACGCTCCCCTCCTCTGTGCTTTACCATACAGCCCTTTTGCCCCAGCAAACTCATGGGCACTTCCACTCCTGACCACCCTTGCACCTGTGCATGCTTTAGCCATCACTGGAGCCGAGGCCATGCCAAACCGCACAGCGGACCATAGTGAAGACAGCTAAGGTTTGCAGCAGCCCTGGCGGCATGACTCCTTGCCTTCTCTCTAATAGAGCATTCAAACCCTGCTCCCTTATATGCCCACTTTCCCTGCACTCATTCATTCTACTCTACTTTGTACCCTCCCCATGCCTCTCCTGAGCCACCCTCTACAGATGCTCCCTGTGCAGGACTAGACCTTAACCTCCACTAACTAGATTTGCCTGTCTAGACAGTGACCAGCTAGGACGTGTCTGTGACACCCATGTGAACATCATGGGCACTGTCTGCAGGACAGTAATCCGAGTGCAGCAAGAGACAGTGGAAGTTTAGATGAAATAAGAATGTGGGTGTATCCAGCTGAAAGTAGGGTGTTCTGTGGACCTGGTGGGGGGACCCCTAGAAATCAGAGGGGGAAAAGAGCTTTTAGGTCATTTAGTCCATCCTCCAGCTGGTACGTGATTATTCCATCATGTCCATATCCTGGTCTTTTGTCCCATTTTAAATATTCTAAGGGATCGGGACTCCACCACTTCCCTGGAGAGACAACTCCTCAGCTTGATCCATCTCAAAGTCAGCCAGTTTTCCCAGATGCTCATTTTAAATTCTCCCTTTTTTCAAGTTCAACCCATTCCTCACCTAGTCTGACCCCCTGTTTCACACTAAAGAATCCCTTTGCTTTGGTGCTGCCACCCTTCAGATGTCTGCAGGCTGTTATCCTGTGCTCCCAAACCTCCCCTTAGCCAGGCTAGCTGTATTTAGCTCTTTTTCATCTTTCCTCATCAGTCAATACCTGCAGCCCCCGGATAATATTTTCTTGCTCTTGTCTGAACTCTCCTGCATTTGTCAATATCTTGCTGGTTAGTTTCAGAGACAGTGCTAAAAAAAAAATCTGTGTAGAGCAATAGGCCAGCAGACCTGCCCTGTCCAACTGAGATGTCAGGTTTGCGTGAGCAGTGAAAATTGACCCGTAGGTCCAAACTCCTCCTCCTTCTTAACACTTCAGGCCATATTCTGGCCTCAGTTCCCTGACTTAGCTTCCACTGCCGTCCCCGGAAGCTTCATGCACAGCAGAAGGTCCCTTAGAGAGGATGTTCAGTGATTCTCCAGCTTCGCCCAAAAAGCCCACCATACTCTCCTCCACCCAGCCACCTGGGCATGGTCTGACTTCCTACTCTCCTCCACACAGCCCTTATTCTGCTTGCATTGGGAGGGACTCCCTTGTTCCCTGCTGCCTACGGCTTGGTATAAATCTGAGGGTGGTGAAGCACTGGAATGGGTTACCTAGGGAGGTGGTGGAATCTCCATTCTTAAAGGTTTTTAAGGCCCGGCTTGACAAAGCCTTGGCTGGGATCATTTAGTTGGGGTTGGTCCTGCTTTGAGCAGGGGATTGGACTAGATGACCTCCTGAGGTCTCTTCCAACCCTAATATTCTATGATTCTATGAGCCAAAGCACATTGAACTCAGGGAGATTCTTTCCATTGTCTCCAGTTCCTTCGGATCAGGCCTTGAGCGCAAGTGAAATGTGAAAACCCAGTAACAGTAATTCAGACTTACACGAGTGGCATTGGCAGACCTGAGCTGTAGCCCTGCAGACACAATCACCTTAATGAGACACATCACGGCCCCAGTACACTATCTAGCCCCCTCATGACAATGGCAATGAAAGACTATTAGAAGAACTATAGGAATAGTTAACTAAAAACAATTTCTAGACGAGATTGGTTATAATTACTAATTACATCTGATTATAATGATCTCTCTTTGCAATCCCATACCTGACACACAGAATAGCTCTGGTTCCTCCTAACAATTAACAGCAAAAGTCTTTTATGATACACTGGGTGATTAGATTGCAGTTTCAGCCTCTGTGGAAAATTCTGACTTATTAAAGAAGGGCTGATATTTACGGAAGAAAGTTGTGATCAAATTAAGCAAAAATTAACTAGAGTAAATTAAGAACAGCATTCCCCGCCCCCCTTTCCCCATCTATTTCTCTTTCTTTTCTTGCCTCTGAGTTTATTCCGAATACTTTCTGCTGGTTGCCTTGGTTTACTGGACAAGACCTACGGAAGCAATGGCAAATGGTTTCTCAGCTTTGATTCACCTCTGTTTAGCTAGCCTAATCAACATTCATCTTTCACTCCCAGTCAGCTCCCTGATTGGCTTTCCTCAGCTAACTCACTAGCTGTTAAGGTCCAGAGCCACAAAGCTATAGGACAATATCCACCATGAACACCCTTATTCTGTCCTGAGCCTTCATAAACCCCCCCTTTCTGGTGAGCCGCAGCTTTAATTAGCCTCTCAAAGACTCTGACTGCAATTCATCCCTGTGCAAAGGGCAAGCTCAAGGTTTATGCACCACTTAATTCCTATTTAAAACTTAGTGCATAGGACTCGTGTTCGCACTCTGCACAGGAGTGAATTTCTCCCAATAACAACTACAATCACAGCAGTTTAGGATAAGTTAGAAGGGCAATCAATCCTAATGCATCAGGGTATAAACTGATTACCAGTGCAGGGCTAGGAAGAAATTTCCCACTCTGGAGCTAGAATTAACATAATGAGGTGCAATGTGGAGGTTTTACACTAGTTTTCACACCCAAATCAACTTCCATTCCTTGGTGCCCAAAGAAAATCAACTCCCAAAGAGAGAAAGGGTGTTTAGTTACTCTCACACAATGGTTTGCAAAGAGATTTAAGGGAAGGCGGCATTGTCTAGTGGTTAGAGCATGTAGGCAGTGAGATCTGGGGGTTATTGGTGGCTCTACAAGCAGATCACTGTATGACGTGTCAACTAGAGAATCATGTAGAATAATTTGATGTACAGTCTTTTCAGGTTTGTTTTGCTGAAACCCGCACAACCCTTTCTAGCAGTTCATTAATTAGCAACCCTACAATAACAAACCTGTATGTGCAGCCTAACCTTCTTGAACTACTGTATTTTAATACCTAGAGTGCATGGACAACAAACTAACAAAACAGATTTCACTACCAAATAACTGATCAAGTCCTTATGGTGTCCAGGGTTGGTAGTACTAGTCCCCTAGGATTAGACTAATTGGTGTCACCAATGCTTGAGGCAGACGGAACAGATAATGGCATTTATCTGGCTGTCTCGCACATTATTTTTGCCAAGACATTTTTGGGTCCAGTGAGGAAAAAACTTTTTGACTAAAATTAAAATTTTTTGCAGAAAATGTTTGTTTCGGTCAAAATTTTATGTTTTTTTTTCTTTTTGATGAACAACTGAAAACTTTTGAAAACTTTTCAGTTGTAGGGTTTTGATTTTTTTTCCCTTCTTTCTCTTCTTTTTTTCCCTTTCCTTCCCCTTTTCCAGTGGAGAAAAAAAGAGCGGGGTATAGAAATGGATGAGGTGGAAGGAATAAATAAACCCTCCAAATTTGAAGTTTTTGTTTAATCAAAAACAGAAAAATTCCATAAAAATGTTTGAACAAAATGATTTTGTTTTGTTTACTTTAATTTTTTCCTGTGGAAAACATGTAGCATTCTGTTGACTAGCTCTTCTGAACTGGTGCTTTAAGTGATTCCACAATAGTCAGGTAAAACTTAAATGAGACTAATCTTAGCAGACCTTGGGTTATTGGGAGGGTGCCTTTAAGGGCAGAGATTCACCACACCTCATCCACACTCTCTCTCTCTCTGTCTGGGATGAAGAGTCCTTAAAGGCACAAACCCCAATACCACATCTTCCCGCCAAGCTAAAATTGGTATTGGGGACTGTGCCTTTAAGGGCTGAGCATACCAGAGGGAGAGTCTGGACAGGGCTCTGTGAAACTTTTGTTGTTTCACACAACCAGTTGGAACTGGACCCAGAACAAAGTACATCACTTGCAAGCACTTAAGCACTGAGTGATCACTGAATACCACGGATCTCTCATCTGGGTACAGTGGCTGAAATCCTGGCCCCTTTGAAGTCCATGGCAAAACTCCATATTGACTTCAATGGGGCCAGGATTACATCCATTGTAAATATGGGCAGATCAGAGGGAAGCCTACACAAAGGAACAGCTAGGTGGTTAAATAATGACCCATACTAAGCACCAGACTGAAATGCCCTTTGAAATGAATCCCTGCTGCATTTACAGTGGCATCAAAAGGGTTAATGCAGCAGTGAAGTGACCTGGTCACTTATTTAGCCCAATGCACCATTTGCTGTGCCCCACATCCCAGTTTCTTTCTTAGCTGGCAGACCCCTGGCAAGACCAATTAAAGAGGCAGACCTCCAAGAGGACTGCAAATCATGGTTACCAGCTTTCCCTTTCTCAGAAAACCACATCTGTCAGCCTTTCATAATCACACCAGAGTACCCCATCACTTCCAGAGGGAAGGTGTCTCCCTACCCCTCAAAGTTGTAGTAATTTACCCATTTTTGTTGCCAGAAATAGCCAAATCCCCAGGACAGCCACACTGTCTGAAGCAGAGAAACCTCCAGCTGTCTGTCTTGCTTTCAATCCTTCTTGCCTTTTGCATTTTTTATACCCCACTTTTCCTCACAGATATTTTCTTTCCTGAGTTGTTCTCCTCTGCTTTTTTTCCCTTTACCTTTAGAGGGTTTTTTTCCTCTTCTCTTTTCCCCAGCTGCATCTACCTGTCTGTCTGTTGCCACACATATCTCTCTGTCTGATGCCATAGGAGCTCATCTATCTATCTATCTATCTATCTATCTATCTATATATCTATCCCGGCTCCCTTATGCAAGGAGTTTCGCCTGACTAATGTGAAATAACTTAAAAGACCAGGGTCCAAAATCCCAGAGCCAAAAGGAAGTTAACCATCTTTCAAAGGAATGGCTTATCCTGTGTAGTAGTTGTTGAAGGCATTTGGTAATTCCAGAACCAGCTCCTGGCATGTGCAGAGCCGGTTCTAGGAGAAGAATGGATGAGATCTGGAAAAGGGACATGTTGGATTTGATACGAGTAATAGTAGAAATACGTTGCACGTACATAGAGCCAAGCTGTGCCTTCTTTACTCACATTGAGTAGTACCTTACCCCTCAAGTAGTCACATTGAAATCAGTGGCAAATTGTCACTATTTTCTGTTTTGGCGACCGTTTTCATGAATGTTTTCTATAGAAATCATTCTCCGAATTTTTCATTCATCAAAAACACAATTTTCAATCTGTACATGTGAATTTTTGGCGAATGAAAACTCTTTCAATCTGAATTGCTAAAACAATTCTGATCATTTTGAAAACAAACAGAAAATTGGTGGGAAATGGGGCCGTTTCAAAGCTCGTGATACAGAAACAACCTGGAATATTTTCATGAAGCCAGTTTCCCATGTTTCAGCCAGCTCCCACATGAGCATGTTGCAAGTGGCAGGCATTAAAGAGTTAACTGAGCTAGAGTAAATAAGCACAAGTGGGAAGCAGCATGATCCTTTTGCCATTGTAACAAGTCACATGTTTTCATCATGCAGTCCTGTTCCTTCTGCCACTGCCCTGACCCCTCAGAATTGCTCAACATCCTGCTCCCAGTTAGGGTCCCCAGCAGGTCTTTGTGGCACATTGTCAGCCTTAATTGCTTTCTGCATTGCTGTATAAAGTGTATCATTCAGCAAAGCAGAGTGAGTAGAGAACAGAAGGGCAGAGAAATCAGTGTATTAATCCTGGTCTCTTTACAATACACACAGTGCCCGGCACTCCAGCAGAGTTCAATGACGTTTGTCTGCTTCCCTATGGAATGGCTTAGCAGCCAGAATGGAGGAAATGCTGAGTACCCAATGGTTGTGTTGGGCCCTTTCCATTCAGGAGCTGAGCTGATGGTTAAGGCTGAGCTGACCGAGGAGAGGAATAGTTCCGAGCCAAGTATTGACTTGTATGGAGGTGGCGGCTCACAATCAAGGGGGTTCTGCTCCATTCTGAGCAGATTGATGTCTCTGAGGCCTTACAGAGAGATGCCGATGTGGCCCTGAGAGCTCCATTAGCAAAAACGAATCATGACACTGAAGCTACCGAAAGAGCCATTTACATTAAAGGAATGAATCCTGGGGCTTTTTCAGTTTCCTGTGTGAATAATTTTGTTAACTTGGCCTCTTTGTCACGCACCGTGGTTTTGGGCTTTTGCAGGTTGAGGGGGTCTGTTTAAAGGAAGTGTGTGTGTGTGTGTGTGTGTGTGTAAGGCAGTGGGGAAAAAGGTAAAAGGCTAGAAAACTTTTTTTCTAGGAATTTTCATCCCTGGCAGAAATTGGCTTAGGCATGATTTTTCACAGTTAGATTTGACTCACTGAGTTGTGCTTCTCTCCTCACGAGACCTAGAGCTGCATTAATAGATCTCCGGCTCAGGCACTAGGCTCAGAATAACGTGTTTATTGTGAATCATCTAGTGTCAGAGACGCTGGTGAGGGGACAAAGGTGAGCTAGTATAATGAATCCATGGCTGCATGCATACAGTACAGCCCTCCGCTATTCTGCAGTGTGACTGCATGGACATGCCATATATAAGTAGAGAGAGAGCTCCAGGGGACAACTCTCCATGGTGAATAACTCTCCTGTGTTTTCCTATGTGCAGACAATCCAGGACCAGACTCTGGTGTTTGACATGAAAGTGCGCATTCATGGAATTCTCCCACACAATCTGTGCACATATTTCAGCCTCGGGTTCATTCACGAACTATCTGCCTAGAGTGAAATTCACCTCTGTGCGAGGCTGACACAACACTTATGTTTCTTAAGACTTAAATTGCTCATAGGCCCTTTGCACAGGGGTGAACGCAGACTAGGGTGACCAGATGTCCTGATTTTATAGGGACAGTCCCGATTTTGGGGTCTTTTTCTTATATAGGCTTCTATTACCCCCCATCCTTTGTCCCGATTTTTCACACTTGCTGTCTGGTCACCCTAACGCAGACCCAAGTCATGTGTTGTTGTTCCTGGTTGGATGATTGAGACTTGTATAAACAAGAGGAGGGAAATACAAGGGATTCCAAGATGGCCACCTATGCATATCCAGTGCGAACCTTTCTGCAAACACACTTCCAGCTCAGAGCAGTTTAGAGCAGCAGCTTCTGATGTACAGCAATAATGAGCACAGTGGAGAGGCATATCAACGGTGGAGTGACAACCCCAAGTGATCAAAGATCATGTGATCATCTAATCTGGCCTCCTGCAGAACACAGGCCAAATAACCATTTTAAGGTTCTTGTTATTTGTCTACCAGTGTTGGAACTTTATGGGGCCACTTTCTCAAGCTTTTCTCCCCAGCCATGAGCCATGGGGGCCAGAAACTTCCTTTGTATTTTCAATGGAAGCTGAGATGGTCATGTAGCCACTAAATTCAGGCTCTGGGGCTTTAAGAAAAACAACACTTATTGCTAAAAGCTGCCTCTATTTGATCTGTTCGCCTGCGTGTCTGAGCATTTATACCACACTCCTCTGTGTAGTATCTCAGCCTCTCCACCTGCATGACCCACTGGAAGCTGAGCTAACTTGGTTTGAGCTGGATGTTTCCTCTGCCTAAGCCAGTCTAAAGCCACTGTAATGCAGCTTCTACTGGCTCAGCAAGGGGAGTCGAGACAAGCTCATTGTAGCTCCTGCTAGCTCAGCCAGTGAAAAGTAACCTCAGCACAGCTGCAGCAGGGAGATGCAGCATTTTGGCTTCCCTGGTGATGCTGCTTCCTGAAGACCAGGAGACCCCCAGCTGCAGGATGTGCACTGAACAGTGATGGGGCCCTGGATGGGAGCCGAGGTGCTCCAGTCTGCTGTAGTCTCTGGGCCCTAGGGGCAGACTCATGCTGTTGATCAGGGTGGTCCTGCTGTGTCTAGGATGAATTGCTCCGACGCTGGAGTGATGAGGGCCATGTAATAACCTAGTGTGACAAAGTTCTGTCCTTGCCTCCGTGGGTCCCACGTTTCCTGGCAGATTTTGCTAGCCTCAGAGGCTCACTGTGACCCTCCATGTAACCCATCTCTCTCTAGAGACAAGGATCACAGTCTACTGAGCCATTTTCATCATAAGCCAGTGAGGGAGGTGAGGAGAAGTTATCCTTCCTTGCACAGTCTCTGTTGTCTCTCAGTCTCAGTGATTAATCAGGGGGCAAAGGTTGTTGGGGGAGCCTGGGCCCACCCTTTACTCCAGGCTCCAGCCCAGGGACCCTATTAGTATCAGCTATGGTAGCTGACCTTTTAGAAACATGACATATAGAATTCCCTGGGCTACTTCCCCCACAGCAGCCCTCACTTCCTCAAGCTCCACTTCACCCTTACCCCAGGGCCTCCTTCCTTGTGCCTGATATGGTGTGTACTACTCAGCCTCTCCAACAACGCAACTTCCTCCCACAGCTCCTGACATGCACACCCACCTGACTGACTGGGAGGCTTTTAACTAGTTTCAGTCAGCCCCTGATTGGCTTCAGGTGTCCCAATCAACCTAGCATTCTCCCTGCCTTCTGGAAAGTTCTTAATTGGCCCCAGGTGTCTTAATTGATCTGGAGCAGCTGCCATTTCACTTATCCTGGTACCAGGGATTTGTTTAGCCTGAAGCTAATAAATCTATCTCCCACTACTTTTCTATAGCCATCTGGCCTTGCCCCATCACACTAGATAGACGGCTGGTAGCCTGACAAGTAGAGGTGAGACTTGGGCTTTCCTGGCCAGGCCTGATACAATCCACTCCTCGGAAAGGAAAAGGCTGGATACCCCAGTGCCCTTAAGAGCTAAGCAAAAGGCACAGGTATCCCTGGCACTAACCCACCCCTGGGGCTTTGGAAAGCAGAACCCAGCTTGGAGGGGCTGATCAGACAGATGCTGCTGTTTGACAACAGCCCAGCATCAGGCATTCAGATGCTCCTATACAGTCAGAATGCCAACCTCTGTGAGTTCCTGGCCACCAGTCACAAGGGTTAGCACAATGCCTTATGCTAGCACACAAACTGAGAGCCAGCAATGTTGTGTTGAGCTCTCATGCAGGTGTAATCCAGCCCTTCCCTCCCCAGCCGCTTCCCTACCATCACCCTTCCCCACCCACCCACCTCCCAGTCGGCAGGAGCTTAATGAAAAAGCAGCAGCTGTTCCTTTGATTTCAATTTACTCGAGACTTTCATCTAATGCAAATGGTATTTTACATCCAGCTGTGCTGAGACAAATGCTATCGAACACACACACAGCTGCATTAGGGGTTAGGAAACTGCCCTGGGGTGGAATATTGCCCAAGTCCCTCCAGCTTCTCCAGGACACTGAAAGAGCTTCAGCAATGAACAGCTGAGTTTAGATGAAATCAGGTTACTGCTGCTCTGAAGTCCTAGGCGTGACTCACAGCCTGGCTCTGAATGTATGCACATTCTAGTTGTCCTAATCCTGAGCTCCTCCTTGTTTAAAAATAAAAGGATCAAAGTATCCGGGAACTGGAGCACCATCTACAAATATCTGAAGGGTGTAAACAGTCAGAGGGAAGAGGAATCGTGTAGGGGAGATGGCTACGAGTAGTAGTAGGAGACTGAGCAAAGGGAAATGGAAGATGAGTATTGGGAAATATTGCACAGGTGCAGTGTCAAGGCTGTGTGATTGAAAGTCAGGACTCTTAGATTCTGTTCTCAGCTCTGCTACTGACATTCACTGGGTGACCTTGGGTGAGTCACTCCACCTCTCTGTGATTACACTTTCCCCTCTGGTAAAATAGGGATAATGCTGTCACCGTTATAAACCACTTGGAGGTTCCCAGGTGGAAATTGTTCTAGCAAGCATTTCTGTCAGGCTCTGGGACAGTCTCCTAAGGGAAGCAGTGGAGGCCCCATTACCTGACTCATTTAAAACTAGATCAGACCAAGTAATGGTGAATACTACTGCAAACAGTCCTGTCCTGGTCTGGGAGGTGGGAAAGTGATGGAGAAGAAGCAGTTTGTTTCATCTCTAAGGCCCTCAATCTGTTTCTACAACATAATTTTTAGAGCTGCCTGAAATTTTTACAATTTTGCAATTTCAGCAGAAAGGAATAATTATTGAAAAAGTGAAGAATTAGAAATAAATAATTCATCTGGCAGATTTAGCTTCATGTTTTGCCTGTAGCATAGCAGTGAGTCTTGACCTTATTTCTTATTTGAATGGATCAAAAAAAACCCATTTTTTGGCATTCTTTATTCTATGCGTGGGGTTGCAAATAATCAGAAGTGGAGCTATGCTGTTTCATTTATGACTGGTCGGACAAGACAATGGTGTTTTTCTCATTGCGTCACTGAATTGGCTCCAGCATTTTTGCCAGGAACCCTTCCGTTCCCACAAAGGCTTGAATACCCAAGTGTACCAATTGGATTAATATCGTTTGAGAAGGTGCTCAGAACTGAAGGACATGAGCCCAGCATTGCAAGTGCCACCCACACTACCACTGTGTCTTGTCCCCCTCTAGTGGTTAGACTGAGCATAGAGGTTCACAGATTTGGTATCTCTATTGTTTGGGCTAAAGGAGCACATCTGTTAGTTCAGAGAAGGTAGCCAAGTCATCAACCTCTGCACAGGATCTAGCCTCTAAAGCGGGATAAAGATGTACTCTGTCTTAGCCTCAGTTACATAATGGACACTTAGATCAGAAAGGATCTCATTTCACATAGGCCACTGAATGGTCATCAAAAGTAAATTACTGCCCACCCGCTTGGGTCAGGTTTCTGTTGGCAGCCCAGAGGTGGCACATTCTGTAGTCCATCACCAGACCTCTGAACCATGGATTCTCAAACGGGGGGACATGGGGTATAAGGTCCCAAATGGGTTTCACTGGGTTCTGACCATCGTCCCTTTTGTGTGGATAGATGTGAGAGGGGACCAGAACCTTTGTTCTGTCACATAGGGGTCAGGCTCTGGCACTGGTTGAGAACTTCTCCTCCAAACCATCTAGACCACCCCCTAATCTTCTTGCCCCACCTTTGCTGCAATACTTTCCACAGTATGCATCCGATGAAGTGAGCTGTCGCTCACGAAAGCGTATGCTCAAATAAATTGGTTAGTGTCTAAGGTGCCACAAGTCCTCCTTTTCTTTATGGAAAGAGACTGCTCTTAGGAACGCAATTTCTCCAGTGAGACCGTGCCTCCAACATGCGTTCAAGAGCACTGTTCCTTTCTCATGTCACACTTGCCACTCATATTCTGCAGCTGCCACTTTATCTTCCTTACCATGAAAATAATAGGGGGGCGGTGAAGGAAATCATAATTTTCTGGAAAAATATCCCAAAATTCCCAGCAGGGTAGGGAGTAGAAGGAAGAATAATAAAAGTTGTACATCCCATCAGAAATCACAGCCTCTCTGACACTCAGCCTCATTAGTAATGCTGATCCCCGACACACTGCTGTAATTTACAGGCATCATTAGCCCACGCTGGAGATGGAGACAGAGAGAGAATGTTCCATTTTCTGCGCCTCCTGCGTGCCATACGGCTCGCTAAGAATAAAAATAATTAGCCAGAGCATCTCAGCAATGACTGGCAGACTATGAGCTTCACGTTGAAATGCTATCTTATTCCCCCATGTCTTTGAGAGAGAAAGAGAGAAAGAAAAACTTTCTGGAGAGGCAGGCTGAGAACTAGTGTGGCTCTGAGACCACGTCTACACTACAAACTTTGGTTGACCTAAGTTATGTCAGCATACGGTGCTGTGCATACTCACCAGGAGTGTTTGGGTCCATGCAAAGTACAGTGCACAATGGGTACATATCCCAGTGTGCCATGAACCACCATCCAACACAATGCTTTTTGGGAAATTTTCACGATGTGTTGTGAGATAGAAAGGATTCACTCAGAGATTTAGGGGTCAAGTTCCCAGAATGCAATGTTCTCCATCCCAAAATGCCATCCATAGCCCATAATTTTTGCACCTTTTTAAAAAAAAAATCTCACAAATCCGTGCAGCACTTGTCGCTGTCCTCCATCTCCAACAGAAGCGTGGAGCCCGCAGAGTTCTGCACTGTTCTCATGAACGTTGCGAATACAGGAGCCCGGTTCATCTGTATTTGCAGGCCTGCAGGAAGTATCACACCAATGGGAGTCATGATGATTTCTTTAAGGACAGATTGCTGAAAGACATAGCAAAAAACAATTCAAGATTGGTGATGGTGTTCATGGAGCAGCTGCATATGGTAGAGTGCTGGTTCTGGGCCCAAGAAATGAGCATCAACTGGTGGGATCACATCCTAATGCAGATTTGGGTGATGATCAGTGGCTGCAGAACTTTTGGATGCACAAGGCCACATGCCTGCATCTGTGTGCCGAGCTCACCCCAGCCCTCCAGCACAGGGACCCCAGAATGAGAGCTGCATTGACAGTGGAGAAGTGAGTGGTGATCACACTCTGGAAGCTTGCAAAGCCAGATTGCTACAAGTCAGTAGGAAGTCATTTTGGAGTTGGAAAATCCACAGTGGGGGACATTGCCATATAAGTGTGTAGGGCCATTAATCATCTCATGCTACGCATGACTGTGATTCTCGCCAATGTGCAGGACATAATGGATGGAGATAGAGCAATAAGGTTCCTGAACTGTGGTGGAGCGATAGACAGCAGGCATATTCCTATTTTGGCACCAGCTCACCTTGCCATAGAGTTCATCAACAGAAAGGGCTATTTTTCTATGGCTATGCAAGTGTTGGTGGATCACTGGGGATGCTTCACCAATATCAGTATGACCTGATCAGAGAAGGTGCATGACACTCACATCTTTAAGAAAACAGGCATGTTCATAAAGCTGCAAGCAGGGACTTTCTTTCCTTGCCAGTGGGTTACCACTGGCAATATTGAAATGCTAATAGTGAATCTAGGGGACCCAGCCTACCTCTTGTTCCCATGGCTCATGAAGCTGGCCACTGGCCACCAAGGAAAGATTCAACTACCAGCTCAGCAGGTGCAAAATGACAGTTGAATGTGCTTTTGGTAGACTGAAGGGATGCTGATGGTGTTTAAACACTTGATTGGATCTCAGTGAGAAAAATATCCCAGTGGTTATACCAGCATGTTGTGGTCTGCATAATAATGTTGGTGAGGCAAAGTCTGCTGCCAGGGAGGAGGTGGAGCGGCTCTCTGCTGACTTGGAATAGTCAGACACAAGGGCCATTACAAGAGCTCAACGTGGAGCTATGTGCTTGAGGGAGGCTTTGAAAGAGCATTTTAATGGTCAGCCACAGTAGTGTTCTGTACTGGATTGTTCTCTGGGCCTGAAGCTTTGGATGCCATTAGGAATTGTGAAGTGCTTACTGTACATGTTTTACTATGACTGTGTGTTTTAGTGCACCTATGAATTATTACAGCAAAACACAAAATTTCCAATAAGTTCTTGGAAAGTATAAGGGACAACTTTTTGTTTCAGAAAATGGAGGAAATAAGCAGGGGGGAAGCCATTTTAGACTTCATTTTAACCGCCTGGGAGGAATTGGTAGTGAATCTGAAGGTAGATGGCAAGTTGGGTGAAAGTCATCATGAAATGATAGTTTTCATAATTCTAAGGAAAGGAAGGAGTGAGAGCAGCAGAATAAGGACAGTGGACTTGAAAAAGCAAACTTCAATAAACATAGAGAGCTGGTAGGTAATGGTCCATGGGAACAAAATCTAAGGGGTAAAGGAGTTCAGGAGAGCTGGCAGTTTCTCAAGGAGACAATATTAAAGGCACAACTGCAAACTATCCCGATTCAAAGGAAATATAGGAAGAATCATGACCTAGACATGAAAAAGAAATCCTACAAAAAGTGGAAACATGAATGAATTGCTAAGGAGGAATACAAAAGAATAGCACAAGCCTATAGAGACAAAATCTGAAAGGCTAAGGCACAAAATGAGTTACTCACAGCAAGGGACATAAAAGGCAATAAGGGGTTCTTTGAATACATTAGGACAAGAGAAAGATGAAGGAAAGTGTAGTTCCTCTACTGAGCAGGGAAGGAGCGCTAATAACTGATGACATCAAGAAGGCTGAGGTATTGAATGCCCATTTTGCTTCAGTCTTCACTAAAAAAGGTTAATGGTGACCAGATACTCAACACAATTAATGTTAACAACAAGGGGGAAGGATCTCCAGTCAAAATATGGAAAGAACAGGTTAAAGAATATTTAGATAAGTTAGGTGCATTCAGGTCAGTGGGGCCTGATGAAATTCATCCTAGGGTACGTAAGGAACTAGCTGAAGCAATCTCGGAATCGTTAGCAATTACCTTTGAGAACTCATGGATGACAGGTGAGGCCCTAAAAGACTAGAGAACGGCAAACATAGCACCTGTCTTTAAAAAGAGGAACAAAGAGGACCCAGGGAATTATAGCCCAGTCCGCCCAACTTCGATACCTGGAAAGATAAACTGGAACAAATTATTACACAATCAATTTGTAAACGCTCAGAGGATAATATGGTTATAAGGAGTAGCCACATGGATTTGTCAAGAATAAATCATGCTAAACCAACCTAACTTCCTTCTTTGACAAGGTTTCTGGACTGGTGGGTGAGGGGGAACAGTAGACTTGTATATCTTGATTTTAGTAAGGCTTTTGGCACAGTCCCACGTGACCTTCTTATAAGCAAACCAGGGAAATGTGGTCTAGATGAAATTACTATAAGGTGGGTGCACATCTTATTGAAAGACCATACTCAGCGAGTAATTATCAGTGGTTTCCTGTCGAAGTGGGATGGTGTATCAAGTTGGGTCCCACGGGGTCAGTCCTGGGTCAATGTTTTCATTAATGGCTTGGCTAATAGAGTGGAGAGTATACTTACAAAATTTGCAGACAAACCAAAGTTGGGATGGGTTTCAACACTTTGGAGGACAGGATTAGAATTCAAAATTATCTTGACAAATTGAAGAATTGGTCTGAATTCAACAAGATGAAATTCAATAAAGATAAGTGCATAGCAGGAGCAGAGAGAAACAGTCCCAAAGTTGGGACCCTCCTTCCGTATGATGTCATGGTTTCCTCTCACACTGAGGATTCCCTGACAGGGGAAGGGACCCCAGTTATTAGGAAGAGACAGGCAATAGTAATAGGGGATTCGACTATAGAAATATAGATAGTTGGGTTTGTTATGACCGGGAGACCCTCATGGTGAATTACCAGGAAGGAGCAAAGGTTGCAGATAGCTTGAGACATCTAGACAGATGTATGTGCAGTGCTGGGAAGAAGCCGGTTGTTGGCGTACATGTAGGAACAAATGACATAGGGAAAGGTAGAAGAGAGATCCTGGAGGCTAAATTTAGGCTACTAAGTAAGAGATTAAAGTCCAGGACCTCCATGGTAGCATTCTCTGAAATGCTTCTAATTCCACGCTCCAGGCAGTTTGGAACTAGACAGGCAGAATTGTGGGGTCTCAATGTGTGGATGAGATGATGGTGTAGGGAGGAGGGGTTAGGATTATTAGGAAGTGGGGAGCCTTTTGGTAAAGGAGGAGTATATTCAGGAAGGATGGGCTTCACCTGCACCAAACCAGAACCAGATTGCTGTGTGTAAAATTAAAGAGGTAGTAGAGGAGTTTTTAAACTAAGATGTGAGGGAAAGCCAACAGGTTCAGAGGAGCGCACAGTTCAGAGAGACACATCCCTTAGGGGAGGATTTATTAAGGAGAATACTTTATATCCTAGTAAAGAGGAGAGGATAGAAGTTGATATAGTACAGGTAGGAACTGAAGAGAAACAGTCAAATGAAAAAGAATCCTATTCAGTTATATCACATGAAGGCAGACAACTAAATATTAACACATTTTATAAGTGCTTGTGTACAAATACAAGAAGTCTAAATACTAAGATGGATGAATCTAGTGCCTGGTATTAAATGAGGATATTGATATAATAGGCATCACAGAAACTTTCTGGAACAGTGATACTCAATGGGAACCAGTAATACCAGGGTACAAAACATATAGGGCTGACGGAGCGGGTTGCTCTAGTAGGGGAATGGCACTAGATGTGAAAGAAAGCATAGAATGAAATATAGTAAAAATCTTAAATGAATCAAACAGTGCCATAGAATATCTATGGATAGAAATCCCATGCTTAAATAATAAGAGTACAGCAGTAGGAATATACTGTTTGCCACCTGACCAGCATGATGACAGGGGTTGTGAAATGCTCAGGGAGATTAGAGAGGCTGCAAAAATAGAAAATTCAATAATAACGGGGGGGGGATTCAACTATCCCCATATTGACTGGGATCACATCGCTTCAGGATGGGATGCAGAGATAAAATTTCTAGACACCACTAATGACTACTTCTAGGAGCAGCTGGTCCTGGAACCCACAAGGGAGAGAGGCAATTCTTGACTGAGTAATAAGTGGAACACAGGGTCTAGTCCAAAAAGTGAATATAGCTGAACTGCTCAGTAAACTATCACAGTAGCATTTAACTTCAAAAAGGGGAACTACACAAAAATGAGGAGGCAAGTTAAATAGAAATTAAAAGGAAGAGCCATGAAAGTGGAATGCCTGCAACTGCATGGAAACTTTTTAAAAACACCATAACAACGGTTCAAATTATATGTATGCCAAAAAAAAAAAAAAAAACAGTAAGAGGACCAAAAATGATCCCATTGGCTAAACAACAGAGTAGAAGAAGTAGTTAGAGGCAAAAAGATCATCCTTTAAAAATTGGAAGTCAGATCCTACTGAGGAAAATAGAAAGGAGCATAAACTCTGGCAAGTCAAGTGTAAAGGTATAATTAGACAGGGATAAGAAGGCAGGTCCTCTCATGGACTGGTAACTGGTTAAAAGATAGGAAACAAAGAGTAGGAATAAATGGTCAGTTCTCACAGTGGAGAAAAGTAAATAGCAGGGTCCCCCAGGGATCTGCATTGCTACCAGTGCTGTTTAACATATTCATAAATGATCTGGAAAAAGGGATAAACAGCGAGGTGGCAAAGCTTGCAGGTAATAAAAGTTACCCAAGAGAGTTAAATCCAAAGTGACTGCGAAGAGTTACAAAGGGATCTCACAAAGCTGGGTGACTGGGCAACAAAACAGCAGATGAAATTCAATGTTGATGAATTCTGAGCCCCCGGCAGGCTTTCACGTACCCATGTGCCGTGCTAAGCACCCCTGATGTTTCACGTTCCAAACCCGCAACATGCCCTTCCCTCCCTGTACTGTTCTGAGGCCTCCCTCCCATAACTCCTCTCAGAGTCCCACAAGTGCCATCAGCCAAACTCTCCAGGAGCGGCCCCTGATTGTCAAAAGAAAAGGAGGACTTGTGGCACCTTAGAGACTAACCAATTTATTAGAGGTGCCACAAGTACTCCTTTTCTTTTTGCGAATACAGACTAACACGGCTGTTACTCTGAACCCTGATTGTCAGTGTCTTCAGTTTTGGGTGCCCATTGTGAGGCACACGGGCCTGGATTTCAAAGGCACTGCGGCTTCCATGAGCCCAACTGGACGGCAGGCACCTCTGAACACCAGGCTTGAGGTGCTTCAAACTGGGCTTCCAAAAACAGAGGCCTTGGTGGGAAATTCAAAGGAATCCTGAGGCCCTGGCTGGCATCCGTCACCGAGAACAAACTGTGCCTCGTTCACCACTTTCCTGGCAGAACAAATGGACCCTCTGGAGATTCCCCAGACAACACTCGCAGCGTTTCATTGCCATGTTCCACCATAGTGGGAAACGTGCCAAATAGGCTTGGAGATGAAGAGGGAGCGTTCAAAGCAAATGCTGCTGTCACAAGCTCCCTGAGCATCTCAGCATTCTGAGCGTGTCACCTCCAGGCTGTAAGGATGCAGGCAAGGGCTGGGGATCGAGTATTTTTCTTTATTTCTCTGTTCATGTTTTAATGCCTCCGGGAGCCAGTGATGGGCCAAATTAATTGAGAGCAGCTTTCCTCCGGCACTTTCTGTTTCTGAATGGTGGGAATAGTGTGAAAAGATCAGCTCTGGGCTTATTTTGGCCCTCAAAATGACTTCCCAAGGGAACAAAAAGCCAATAAACCATAAACACAAATAGCATCATATTCAAGCTTGTTCTGGTTCTTGTGAGACCTGAATGGCCAGGCCTAGCTGGGTCACTCCTATGTGGCCCTGAGCTGGAGAGGAGCTGGAGATCAAATCCCTAGCACTTTGGAATATTACAGCTGCAGATTGGTGGAATACCCCAATCTCCAGGTGCTGTGGTAGGGAGGGTATTTTGTTTTGCAGTTGTTTTGGGGGACAATGTTTGTGAAAGCTGGTACCGTAGAACGAACAGTGATATCACAGGATCAGCCAATCCCTATGTTCTAGCAGGGTGATGGCATTTTCAGAGGTGTTGCTTTGGGGCACAGAAAGGATTCAGAGATACAGTACTGGAGCCAGTAAAAAAAAGGATTTTTTTATAAAAAATTGCAATTTTCAGCAGAAATTTAAATACTGAAAAATTTCAGGTGATAGAATCATTTTAATTCTGAAATGCCTCGCAGTGCCTCATGGGAATTGTAGTTCAAGCTTCTATTCTTCTCAAATGGCCGAGCTTCCTGGTCAGACTACATCTCCCATGATGCATCATGGTCTCCCTTCTTGCAGGGGAGAGGTACTGCTTCATGGGAGTCCTTAGCCTTGCTATTTCCAAATCCAAATATTTTGGTTCTCGGGTGTCTGTTTTTTTGATGAAAAATCCAAATTTTCCACAGACAATAAACAAGTTTAGTTTAGCTAAAAAATGAGTTTGGTCAAAACCTCAATTTTCTGTCAAAAATCAGGTTCAATTGAAAAGTTTTGACCAGCCCTAGGCAGAACTTTGGTGAGCGGAAGTTTAGGAGAGAAGATGCTAACCGCAGTTGGTTGGCACCTAACCTTCTGTGTGTGGCCAGATGGGCAAAGCCTGTGGAACATCCATGTATGTTCAAACCACTCAAAGTGAAATTGCAACCAATAGAAATGTCATCTCCTTAGGCTGGCAGAGGACTCCCGTGGTTAATGAATTATAGGTCTCTCCGCAGCGAGACTAGGAGCACCTTTAGCATCTTGATATTTTACTGTTAACAGTTGTTGAGCTGTAAACCACTTGTAAAGAAAGCACCTTTCAGAATCTATTTATCAGAGCTTGATAGGAAACCACAACATGCTATTTTCTCCTGTGAGTGTCAGGGTCTGTCTGGCAGCGATCTGCTGAGAGGAGATTGTGTGCTGCTGAGCATCTGCAAATAGCACAACCATTCTCTCTCCTTGGGTTGCTTTATCTCAATTGTTCGCTTTATCACTCACACTCTGCCCTTCTTCCCATCTCTCTCTCACTCTCTCTCTCTGTGTCTGCCACTTTTTCTCCCCACCACCACCCTTTCCTCTTCGTATTTAGTTATTATGTATTGTTATCATCATAGCTCCTGGGAGCCCTTGTCATAGACCAGGGCTTCGTTGTGCTAGGCCCTGTACAAACAGGCCTGGCTTCCAGCAGCTTCCCAGCTTTCTTTTTCTTCTTCTCTCAGAATTTGGAAAGAAATTGTGACCCTTTTTACATCATGCAGTTTTGTAATAAGATTCATCACGAGCTTAGAATGAGGTGGGCCTGGCAGCAGAGGTGTGTCCTAGCGGGATTTAGAGACCACTGTGAGCAAAGGCCTGGAAAACCTCCCCATGAAACAAGATTGAAAAGATTGGGATTGTTTACCTTAGAAAGGAAACAAATAAGAGGGGACATGATAAAAATCTATAAATAATTAATGGTACAAGGAAAGGAGATCGGGACCTTCTGTTCTCCCTGTCTTATAACACAAAAGCAACAGGATATTCACTGAAATTAAAATTTAGGAAATTCAAAATCAGTAAAAGGAAACACTTTTTTCACTCAGCATGTGATTAGATTGTGGAACTCACTGCCACAGGAAATCATTGAGGACAAAATTCAAAAAGGCATTGGACATTGCTGTGAATAACAAGAACATCGAGAGTTATAATTAATGACAATTTTTGGAAGGCATATTAAATCTCTTGCTTCAGGGCTTAAAGCCAATCTCTAACTATTAGGGATCAGGATGAGCTCTAATTTGGAGGTAGATTACTCCACAAGTATTACTGTGGGGGAAGGGGGTCTTTTACCTGGTGTTGGCCATGTCAGAGGCAGGATATTGGACTGGATGTACCACTGCTGTAGCCTGGCAGTGCCTAACTTCCTATCATACTGGTCCCGTCTGGCCTTAAACTCTGTGAAGCTGGAGCCTGGAGATGGAGTTGGATCTCAAGGTTTAGGCTGGGGAATGAGTTTGGGTTTCAGGCTAAGTCATGGCTAAGGGGTGGGTTCAGGTACAACAGCTGTTAAATAATGCTGAGCTGTTCCCATGCCATGAGATTTTGATTGAACATGGTGGAAATGTCACAAGATCAGCTGGTCCCATGGGATTTCCACCATCTTGGGAAGTATCTGAACCAGATCCATAAAACAGTTCTTTTCATTTTTCTAGCCAACCTAGGCCAAAACCAAAGAGTTAGGTTTGGTTCCAGAGAGTTGAGTAAGACTTTGGAAAGGTTTGGAACTCCGGGAAGTCTGTGACTCCAGGATTCCAGTCCCTAAAATCTAGGAGGATTTGAATCTGAGGTTCCATTTGGGTTCCATCATGAGAATAAAATCATGTTTCTCTTGTTTTGTCTTAAAACGGGAATCTAGGCATGGCACTTAAAATGTTGCATTTTTTCCTTTTTTTGTAGCATTTTGTCAGGTTGCCGTCACACTTGTGCCGAATAAAATCCCAATTGGGTTGACATAACAGCATATGGACGACTTAAGAATTCTTTCTGTGCTGCAGATGTTCAAGTGCAATACATCGGAGTAGCCAAGTAAATTATAATCAGAGCAGACGAAGGGCTAGAATCTGATCTGCCATAAACTCAGCAGATCTCCCCAGCTAAGGATTCTCCACTGTAAAGGAGTCCCTAGACAGGCAACCAGCCAGGAGAGCCCTACCCCTAGCTTCCAGGACAGCAGTCATATCGATGGTGTGTATGGGAAAAAGACATGGCTGGAGCACCAACTGCCCACTGACTATTCCCAGTTGCTGTATCAGTTTTTGGGGGCAATAGCCAGCTGGCGTCATTTAGAGGTGCTTTGAAAATGCTCTGTAATACACCAGAGCCAGCATAGAACCAGTTCTAGGATCAGGGAGTTGCCACCAGCTTCTCTGCAACACACTGCCTCCCTTGGCTGTGCCCGGTGGGTATTGGAGGCAGCTGGGAACTTGAGCCCAGATGGTTTGTGTGGCCACAGTAAAAGAGTGATGCTGGTTAAGGATACAGTCAATCAAATTATCAACTTCAGCCATAATAACGAGGCGTCCTTGTGGCACCTTAGAGACTAATACATTTATTTGGGCATAAGCTTTCATGGCCTAGAACCCACTTCATCAGATGCATGGAGTGGAAAATACAGGAGCAGCTATAAATTCATTTAAAGATGGGAATTGCCTTACCAAGTGTGAGGTCGGTCTAACGAGACAATTCAATTAACGGTAGGATACCAAGGGAGGAAAAATAACATTTGTAGTGGTAATGAGAGTGGCCCATTTCAAACAGTTGACAAGAAGGTGTGAGTAACAGTAGGGGGAAATTAGTATGGGGAAAATTAGGTTTAGGTTTTGTAATGACCCAACCACTCCCAGTCTTTATTCAGGCCTAATGTGATGGTGTCCAGTTTGCAAATTAATTCCAGTTCTGCAGCTTCACATTGGAGTCTGTTTTTGAAGTTTTTTTGTTGAAGAATTGCCACTTTTACATCTGTTATTGAGTGTCCAGGGAGATTGAAGTGTTCTCCTACTGGTTTTTGAATGTCGGATTTGTGTCCATTTATTCTTTTTGTGGAGAGACTGTCTGGTTTGGCCAATTATCTCCAGTTCCATCAGATTTGCTTGGATGGCTAGCAGTTACGGGTGTGGGAGGATTATTGTACTTCTGAATACTTGCACTGTGCCCAGATAGTAGCTAACCCCAGAGGTAGAACCTTCATGTTATTGTGATGGCATATTAATCTGTGAGGGTGCAGCTGGAGTCAAGATCAATGCATTTCACTTCCAACCAGCCAGTATGCATTTTCTCAGTGCAGCCAACAGATAAGCACAAGGTGATACATTTTCATTTTAGAGAGCCAAGGTGGGTGAGGTAATATTGTTTGTTCAACCAACTTCTGTTGATGAAAGAGACAAGCTTTTGAGCTACACAGAGCCCTTCTTCAGGTCTGGGGAAGGTACTCAGAGTGTCACCGCTCAATACAAGGTGGGACAGATTGTTTAGCATAAGTAGTTAACACATATTCTAAGGGACCATTCACGATGAAGTGGTCCATTAACACCTCTGGACACCTCATAGGACAAAAAAGGGGGGTTAGAGGGTTACAGGTTGCTGTTATAAGCCATAAACCCAGGGCATGGCTACACTTGCAGATGTAGAGTGCTGTGAGTTAAACCAGCCCTCGGAGAGTGCAGTAGGGAAAGCGCTGCAGTGTGTCCACACTGTCAGCTGTAAGCACACTGGGGTGGCCACATTTGCGGTACTTGCAGCGGCATTGGGAGCGGTGCATTATGGGCAGCTATCCCACAGAGCACCTCTTCCCATTCTGGCGCTGTGGCTTGTGGGAAGGGGGCGGAGGGTGCTGGGCATTCTGGGTCCTGTCCCAATGCCCCATGATGCATTGCTTCGCAACCCAGCAATCCCTGTGTTTCCGTCCACATTTGGCGCCATCTTTCACCATTTGTTGTACTGTGCACTCTGTCTTCCCTTTCGATCTGTGGGAATGGATCCCGAAGTGCTGAGGAATATGCTGATGGGTCTCGCCAGCACGTCACGTTTGGCAGCCAAGCTACTCCTTGAGATACAAACTGACAGTGAGGAGTCCGACGAAGATATCAACTCATGTAACACATATGACACGAGATTGCTCATGGCATTCACGGACATGCTCACCACTGTGTAACGCTGCTTTTGGGCTCGGGAAACAAGCACTGAGTGGTGGGATCACATCTTCCTGAAAGTCTGGGATGACAAGCAGTGGCTGCAGAACTTTCGGATGAGAAAAGCCACTTCCATGGGATTGTGTGAGGAGCTCGCCCCCATCCTGCAGCTCAGGGACACAAGATTGAGAGCTGCCCTGACAGTGGAGAAGCAGGTGGCTATTGCAGTCTGGAAGCTGGCAACTCTAGACAGCTAGCGATCGGTCACTAACCAGTTTGGAGTGGGAAAGTCGACCACTGGAATCACAGAATATCAGGGTTGGAAGGGATCTCAGGAGGTCATCTAGTCCAAACCCCTGCTCAAAGCAGGACCAATCCCCAATTTTTGCCCCAATCCCTAAATGGCCCCCTCAAGGATTGAACTCACAACCCTGGGTTTAGCAGGCCAATGCTCAAACCACTGAGCATGCAAGTTTGCAGGGCCATTAACCACATCCTGCTCAGAAGAGCCGTGACTCTGGGTAATGTGCATGACATTGTGGCTGGCTTTGCACAAATGGGTTTCCCTAACTGCGGAGGGGCGATAGATGAGACGCATATTCCAATTCTGGCACCAGCCCGCCTAGCCTCCGAGTACATTAAGCAGAAAGGGTATTTCTCTATGGTTCTCCAGGCACTTGTGGATCACCGTAGACATTTCATTGACATTAAGGCAGGCTAGCCCAGAAAGGTACATGACACACGCATCTTTCGGAACACTGGCCTGTTCAGGAAGCTGCAAGCCGGGACTTTTTTCCCAGACCAGAAGATCACCGTAGGGGAAGTTGAAATGCCCATTGTGATCCTTGGAGACCCTGCTTACCCTTTAATGCCGTGGCTCATGAAACCATACACCAGGAGCCTTGACAGCAGAAAGAAGCGGTTCAACAACAGGCTGAGTTGGTGCAGAATGACTGTGGAGTGTGCTTTTGGCCATTTAAAGGGCCGCTGGCGCTCTCTGTATGGGAAACTGGACCTGGCCGATGACAATATCCCCATGGTTATATCCGCGTGCTGTACCCGCCGTAACATTTGTGAAAGGAAGGGTGAAAGATTCACTCAGATATGGAACTCGGAGGTTCAACACCTGGAGGATGAATTTGAACAGCCAGGGAGCAGGGCTATTAGAGGGGCCCAGCGCGGGGATGCAAGGATTAGGGATGCCTTGAGGGAGCAATTTGAGGCTGAAAGCCACCAGTAATGTTTGGTGTCCTGCACGGGAGTGAAGTGCAGTGGTTCCAGTGTTAGTAGGAATCTGTGCTTGCTACACTGGCTTGCAGTGCCGGTTGCTTTCCTGGGCTAAGGTATCTTTTACTTAATGCAATAATAAAGAATGTTTTCAAAGCCAAAAAAGCCATTTATTTAAAATAAAATTCAAGTATTGAAAAGAAACACAACTGCTTTGGAAACAGAAAAGGCAATGAGGTGGGGAACGGTTCAATCACAGATTTGCATATGTCCTGTTCTCATACTCAGCCTTCCTGTCTGCACTTCAGGATGGCTACACTGCATGGTGATGGGGGTTGAGTGCAGTGGGTAAGGGTCATAGTTTGCAGGGCTGGGTGGTGAAGCTACAGGTGTTGGAGGCAGCTGGTGGCGATAAGAACCCGGATGTTGGGGAAAGTGGGTTGGAGGTGACATGGGGGGCACAAGGGAAAGAGTTTTGGGACAAGGGCTGCAGGGAGCGATGGGCGTGGTGTGCTCTGCCTGCATGGCTACAAGAGCTCGGATCGAGTCTGCATGGTGCTCCATAATGATTATCAGCCACTCCGTGCTTTGTTGCCAGCGCTCCGTGCTTTGGTGCCAGTGATCTGCATTCTGTTGGCGGATCCTCCTTTCACTCTCCCTCCACTCCTGCACTTTTTGATTTACATTAAGGGACTGCTGCATGACTTCATGCAGCATGTCTTCTTTGCTTTTATGTGGCCTCTTCCTAATTCTTTGGAGTCTTTCGGCTGGTGATAACATGGATGGCTGAGATCTCAAAGTTGCACCTGTAAAGGCAAAATGCAACACTTAACAGAGGCAGCATTGTTCATACCAGACAGAGCAGTGATTCGCCCGTACAAAAAGACAAGCACAGTCTAACGATAGCAGGATTCGCCCATCCCAAAGTGAGCACATATAACCCACAGGAGCCCCAAAATGGTGAGTAAGCACAGGGTCATGGGGGACTGATTGTTTCACGGCCGAACAATCCTCCGGGGTTCTGTGCCTTGGGGAGAGCCAACAGCGGCAGGCGGCCCCTATACTGAACATTGTCCCCACATTTTCCACAGGAGTTCGTCCTCGAAGATATCTCGCTGCTGAGGGTGACCTGGGAAGCAAGGGAGGGTCTTCTACTGCAATGTGGCTTCCGCCCTGGCCCATATGCAGCTTGCCTGTGTGCAGCAATGGTCTCCCTGCCCCTCACGGCACAGTGGTGCGGACAAGTTAGCCTGACTGGGACAAGAACCACAGTAGCACTTCCAAGAAACCTGCGCAAGCGCATTGCCCAAGTTCTGGATGAGACCTTTGAAGAGATCACTGAGGCCGATTACCACAATGTGAGAGAGCACATCATTGCTCTGTTCCGCATCTAGGCATGCATGCAGCCCTAACCCTCCTTGCCCCATGATCCCACACTGAATAATTTCCTTCCCAAAATAATGAGGGCAGGGCAGTAGAGTTCAAAGTGATGACCAGAGTGGCTAGAACAGGCATTGTGGGACACTTCTGGAGGCCGATCAGAGTGCATTAACAGGCCAGGGCATCCAGCCAGGGTACACCAAGTGTTATGCGTCTTGCAGAGGTGGAGTACCAGGAGCACTACAGCCACGGAGTCAGTGTGCTCTACGTGCCTTGCCGGTGTGGACGCATCTTGAGTTAGAGCGCAAGGGGCTGCTTTAATGCTCTCTAACTCGCAAGTGTAGCCATCCCCCCAGTGTCTTTATTAAAACCATGATTTTTAGTATCTAGCAAAGTTATGAATTTAAGCTCCCAGGCTCATCTTTGAAAGGTGTGCAGAACCTTTTATTCCGTTGAGGATAAGGCCTGAGAGGCCAGATATCAAGTGATTGTTTTGTGAAAAATGTTCACCCTGGGGTGATACGGAGATTTTGTCTTATAATTTTTCTGTGTGATTTCGTTTGTGAGCTTAGTGATTGTCTGGTTTCACCCACATAGTTGTTATTGCAGCATTTAGCACATTGCATAAGCTGCACCGCATGTTGTGATAGGCATGTGTAGGACCCACGGATCGTGAAACGTCTGTTGGGGGGGGTGTTGGTCATTGTAACAATGGAGATATGTCTGCAGGTTTTGCATCTGTTGTTATGGCAGGGCTGATGCCGTTTTGAGATGGGGGGTCCTGGTCTGTGGGGAGCTTCTTCTTCTGCTGAGCTTGGTGAGTTTGGGGGTTTATTTGAAGGCCAGAAGAGGGGGCTTGGGAAAGATTTCTTTCAGGATATGGTCCCCATCAAGTATGGGTTATAATTGTTTAATGATACCCCATATGGGTTCCAGTGTGGGGTGGTAGGTGACAATTATGGGTGTGCAGCTGGAGGGTTATTTTTCTGTGTTGAAGCAGGTTTTCATGGGGTATTCGGGTAGCCCAATCTATGGTGTGATCTCATTCTCTGGTGTAGTATCCTTGTTTGGGAAAGGAAGTTTTAAATGTGTTAAAGTGTGTAGCCTGGAATTTCTTCTCGGAGCATATTCTGTGGTATCTGAGTGCTTGGCTGTAGATAACAGATTTCTTGGTGTGCTTGGGTTGGTTACTGGATCTGTGATGGTAAGTGTGATGATCCGTGGGTTTCTCTCTGTGGGGTTTCATTGCTGAAGCTGATCATGGTGTCCAGGAAGTTGCTGCTAGTGTGGGAGTGTTCTAGAGTGTTCTAATCTTTGATTGATGGGTGGTGGTTGTTGAAGCTGTGGTGGATATTTATGGGGAAGTTTAAGTCATCTGGTCAGAGAATGAAAATATCATCCATGTATCTCAAGTATCGATGCTGTCGTGAGGCATGTTGGTGTCTAGGAAGGTGACAAACATGGTGGCAAGGATGATGTTCTGAGGGAGGCTGTTAGAAGTTGCAGAGTTTCTGGAGGAAGTTGGTTGTGTCCTGGAGCAAGCTGGACCTTTGTCCAATGCCAGCCCAAACACACCAAGAAATCTGCTGTCTACAGCCAGGCACTCAGATACCACAGAATATACTCCAAAGAGAAAGTATGGGATATTCAACTGATGCAAAACCCGCAGACATATATCCACTGCTATGATGATCAGTACCCCCCACAACACAGCTTTCAAGTTCCATTGGTCCTACACATGCCTATCACAACACGTGGTGTACCTCATCCAGTGCATTAAATGCCCCAGTAACAACTATACGGGTGAAACCAGACAATCACTACACTCACAGATGAACTCACACAGAAAACTCATAAAGTCAAAAACCCATAGGCTAACACTTTTCACAAAACGATCACTCAATATCTGACCTCTCAGTCCTCATCCTCAAAGGAAACTGCACAACACCTTCCAAAGATGAGCCTGGGAGCTTAAATTCATAACTTTGCTAGACACTAAAAATTATGGTCTTAATAAAGACACTGGACTTATGGTTTACTACAACAATCTGTAACCCACTGACCCCCTTTTTGTCCTATGACTGCAGTGTTGTTAATGGGCCACTTCATCTTGAATGGTCCCTTAAAATATGTTACAGGTTTCAGAGTAACAGCCGTGTTAGTCTGTATTCGCAAAAAGAAAAGGAGGACTTGTGGCACCTTAGAGACTAACCAATTTATTTGAGCATGAGCTTTCGTGAGCTACAGCTCACTTCATCATCTGATGAAGTGAGCTGTAGCTCACGAAAGCTCATGCTCAAATAAATTGGTTAGAATATGTGTTAACTACTCATGTTAAACAATCTGTTCCACCTTGCATTTAGCTGTGATACCCTAATACCTTTTCCAGGCCAGAAGAAGAGCTCTGTGTAGCTCAAAAGCTTGTCTCTTTCACCAACAGAAGTTGGTCCAACGAAAGATATTACCTCACTCACTTTGTCTCTCTCATATCCTGGGACCAACATAGCTATAACTCCACTGTGAACAACATTTTCAATTTAACCAATCCATACAGCATTTGTTGCCTTGGATTTGTGAGCAGTGATAAAGACATATATCAAGCTGGAACCTACATCTCCCTACCCAAACTAACACATGGGCACCTGAATCCAGTGCAACACAATGCAACTGATTTTTTAAAGCTTCCTTCATAGACAGGGTTTTTCCGAGAGACTCAATCAAACACTAAAGCGAAAAGGAAAATTTTCAGATGGGATGGGAAGAAGGAAGGTGATTTATGGTTGGTTCATCAGTGATTTAAATCCATGTTAGATGTGTAAAAATGTCACTTGCATCATGAGAAAGACTGGAAAAATATCCATTGACATTCAGTCCAGATGCTCCTAGCTGAGATTCTCCAAAGGCTTATAACCAATGAACTGCAGACAGGAGCATCGGCCATGTCTAGATGGATGAACAGATGGCTAGGTAGACAGAAGCTGTAGGACGACAGATCTGAAGTGTCTATATCCAGTTTCCAGCAGCTGTAAACTAACAATGCACCTCAATCAAACCCCCAAGTCCAAACGCTCCAGAAATGCACAGCTGTCTTGAGCTGAATCCAAATATTGTGGCACAAGCCCATCTCTTCTGCAGGCATCTGGGGCTCGCTGATGCCAGGTGGTGAACTTTCCCACCTACTGCTAAGTGACCCGAAACCACCCTACTGAGGGCAGTTGCATAAATCAGTGGGACTTCAGGCCAATACTTTTGTGATTGCTCTGGCCATAGAGGTGAGGCCAAGCTGTAAAGTTCAAATTGGAACCTTCCCAAAGTTCAGTGAGTCTTTTGATTGTATGGATCAAAAATTAGCAAGGGATGCTAGGGTTCCAGTTCAGGCCCATCCCTGAATAAAGAACCTTCATGCTTTACCACCACACAGAAAACAACCTCCTTGAGGGATGGGAATCTGTCTAGCCTCTGCCGGGCTTGTGCCCCTGTGAGTCCATGTGGGGCACTGCCGGAACCACAGTAGGAGAAGACTTGATCACCAAAGCTTGTCACTTCCTTTCACTCCAGTTGCCCTTGAGCAGGAGGAACTGGGGAAGGCAGAAGAAACTCAGGGTATGGGTCAAGGAGAGATGATTCAGCACATAATATTTTATAAGGAATAAATGTGAGAAAACCAGGTTTTCTTTATGGACCAAGAGCCCACATTCTTGGAATGAGCACTGGCCTGGTGAATCATTCCCCAGACTGGTTTTAACACTGCCTAGCCTGTTCCCATGGCCCTCCACCTCTTCCGATGTCCCTACAGCCAGAGCCAGACTTTCTGACTTTTTTCCAGAGTCCAGCTGAGAGAGAAGAGCAATAATAACTAGCCACTCCAGGGGGGTGAGGGTGATTTAGAGGAGAGCATGCGGCGCCTGGTTTTTCAGATAAAGGTTTGGCCTTTAAGAAAGAGAGAGGAGAGAAAAAGAAAAGCATCCTTTCACCTTTAAAAAAAAATCAATCCTTCCTGACTCAGAATAGGAGAAACTTATCTTTGAACTGAAGTCTAGGCTTGACAAAGTGTGCCTGTGATTTCTCAATCTTCGAAAGTGACAGAGTACCCAATATCCATCAGTGCACACCGGGGCTCTCCTCCTTCTCATCTTGAATGACTTGGACACGGTCACTCAGCGCAACAATATAAGAATCAGTACTGGAACTTAATTCTAGCTGACTGCTAAGCCCTCCCTATCCACTCAACCACGCTCCCACCTCTGCCCCATTCCTGCGGACAGAAATGTGTGATGTGCTTTGCATTAAAGCAACAAGAGCTTGAGACAGGCTGCAGCCTACCACAGACTGAGGTGTCCCTTCAGTGCAAACTGGAGAATGACCATTGGTCTATAATGCCAAGCCCCACAGTGGTGACATCAGCTCCACCAAAAGTGCGTGGAAAAATTATTGCATGTGTTCATTTATTTTCTATTTTATTTAGTTCCGTGGATGTGCAAGCTAATTAGTTGCATCCCAGCAAGCAGCAAATGAGACCTTGAAGCAACAATATGTGAGCAGGGAGGGATGGGCTAAGTGGCACTGATGGGACTCTTTGTCCTTCCAGTCTCATTAGAATATGCAGAAGCTCTCCCAACCTGCCAGCAAGAGAGGAGATCTAAAAGTGACTCCCAGGAGCAGCAGCCTGTTGGAGCGAGGGCTGGAAAGCAGGATTCATTTGAGATCTTCCTTTTTGTTCCGGTGAAAAATAATAAACCTTTTCCTTTCTTCTTTTTATTTTTAGAACAGTTTGAAAATGTTTGACATATGGAAAAAATAACGAATTCCATTTTTCTTTTCCTTTTGCATTCTCTGATCTGTCAGTCTGCAACCAGGAGCCCTGCTTACCAGGAGGGGCTGTCACTCTATTTTATATAGATATCGCTGTTATCACAAATTGTTCCCTCCTGCTCAAGGATAAGGCTGGGAGTGGGTGGCTCCAGGTGTTGATGGTGGCTACAGGGCGCCTTTTTCCCGACTTGGTCAATAGTTCAAGTCCAACCATATGCAACCTAGATGGGCCCAAGCTATAAGTCAGCCCTACCCATCAGTTCTAAGGGAGTCCTGCTTCGCTGGCTCAGGAGCACAGTAGTTTTTGGAGGTAGTATCTCAGTAATCGGAGCAGTGCAGCTTCGGGGCACATGTGGTCTTGCAGTCAAGGCACTGGACAGGGCTTCGGGGGATTTCTGTTCAATTCCCAGCTCTGCCACAGACTCCCTATGTGACCCTGGGCTATCACTTAGTTTCTCTGTGCCTCAGTTTCTCCTCTGTAAAATGGGGCTATTAATGCGACTACATTCATTAACGCTTGTGGGTGCTCAGTGGCTATGGGGATGGGGCTATATACATACATAGATGGACAGAGCCCACAGCTTTTTCTTGTTTACTCTCTCCCCATCCCTGCCAGATCTGGTTAGTTCTCTCCTGACCTTCTTGACAGCCAGAACTGGAGCCATCAGTGCAGTCACCAAGAGTCAGACGCTGACCTCTCTCATTAATAGCTGCCAGTACCTTGCAGTTTAAAGAGACCCACTCTGAGGGCATCCCAGACACAAACAAAACAGAATGCGGCCAGGCACTAAGCCTCATGCTGCAGGGAGGGTTTAACAGGCCAAGGGCTTCTTCAGAAGGTTCTCACAAGACCTAAGACAGGGGTTGGGGTAACTTTTTTCTGATCCATCTGACAGAGATCAGCTCAGGGCTTGACTGAGCTAGTATCTGGCAGCTCCAGAAATTTTCTGGGGTTAAGGTTCTTGCTCTTTTGTTAGCAGAGATAATATTCCAAATAAGAAATCATTAGCTAGCCATCAGCATGTGTACCATCTATCTATCTATGGGGAATACTAGACATTTTTTCCCCAGACCTTTTTTCAACAATAACTGGCTTTTCGATGAAATGGAAATGTTCAAAAAAACAAAAAATCCCCTCCCCTCCTTGTAAAAAAAAAATTCGGTGGCTTTATTCCATTTTTTTGGTTAAAACAAACAAAAAAAAACATGAAGACATTTTTGAGAAAGATGAAAAATGTAGTTTTTGTTAAAAATGTTATGTGGGGAAAAAAATCACTTCCCAACCAGCTCCTCTCCCTCTCTCTGTCTCTCTCGCTGGCTAGATAGATGGCTCTATCAAGATTTTCATATTGGGTTCTGAATTGATCCAGTGCTGTCCCTCTTCCGACAGGCAGGCAGGAAAGAATTCTCTTTCCAACACCATCTCTGCAAGCCCCATTCTCAGTGCTGAGAGACGTTTCCTTCCTCCCTCTAGTGGTGGACGTGAGGCATCATTCTTACTGACCCACCTACACACACTCGCCCTCACAGAAAGACTGGAAATAGGGCCAAGAAAGAGAAGCACTATGTAATCTGTCAGCGCTATTTTTCTCTGCTCTCTCCTCGTTCCTTTTGGTTTATTTTTTAGCGTGTTTCCCCCAGGCTGTGCTGTTTGCTCACATCTGTTTCATCTCCCTTCTCCAGTCGACAGCAGCCACACGGCTTTCTGAGGGCATCAACAGCTGCCCTGCACTTCTCAGGCTGTGGCCAGCGTCAATCCCTGTTCCTTCGGGGTAGGTTGCAGAACTTAGCAGATGCAGCTGTGGAGCATCCAGCTACAACAACTCTTCATGCAGAAGAGAATCAAATGGGTCTGGCAAGGGGAATGCCCTGTGATGCAGAGGGCTGGTGGTAGGTCCAATCCTGCTGCTCTTATTCAATCAAAACGCACATTGATATTGACTGACGAGGCCCATGGACCGCACTACTTATCAGCAAGAGTCCAGCTTGTTCACCTGTTGATATTGTGTAGGTTGCAAGGACCATGCAGTTCCTGTGCAGTTACACATCAGTTAAGTGAACCCCATGCACTGCCTATGTAAATAGGAAGTGCTTCCATACTACTTTTGGCCTACAAAATAACCTGCTGTCCTTTTAGTTCTTTACCACGTTGCTAAGCGTGTAAACTCAGAGCTCCCAACAGCAAACACTGCATAGTTCAAACTCACCCAGTCCTTAGCATTAAGAAACAGGGCAAAGGCAGTGCAGCTGGTCTAATTCATTGGGCAGTCCAGGTTTCATTTACATAACGTGGCGTTGCAATGGGATCTGATACAAAGAGCAGGACTGGTTTGCTGCAGGGGAGAGCCTGGAGAGGAATAATATATTGTTTTAGTCTTTGTGTGCTACGTTTTATAATCTTCCCAATGCACGACCTGCAAGGCAGCTGTCACAGCGAGCTCCCACCACGCAGCAGTGAGTCTGACATCCATTGGGGAAGGGCTGGGTGGGATTAGCAGTGCAAAGATGGGCACTGCACAGAGTTAAGTGGTGCCAATATTTGCTTTGAAACCACAGTGGCCAATGGAGATGTGCAGCGCCCAAGGTGGGCTGACATTTGTTACCATCTGTATTACATGAGAGGGAGGGGCACAGGAGGCTCCTTAAATTCGTCTTTTGATTTCTGACAAGCTCTGCTCAGGGTCTCCTGCAGAGCAATGGTTCACCAAGACGGAAGGCAGATGAAAATCAGCCTGTTAGTTTATGAACTGCTTCTTGCTGGCCTTCAGCTCTACTGGAACCAGGCATTGTAATGATGGGAGTACTGTGTGCTGCTGGCCTCTGCTGGAGGGAATAGAAACCACACAGCGGTGGGTCTTAGGCCTTACACTGCTAACTGCCTTTCTCCTCCATCTGAAGCAGTAGGAGCCTGTGCTTGTGAGGAGGGCACACCTCCCAACATTTCAAGTGGCTTAAGCAGGCTGAGTCCTGCACCCATAGGCTAGGAGGCCTGGGGGGATGCAGAGCGAGCCCACCCCTCACTCACTGACCTGCAGGGTTGGCTGGGCTCCGCTCCGTGCTCCCTAATGAGCAGGCAGTTAGGTCAAATTTGAGTGAGTTGTGTTGCAACCAGGGGGCCAGGTTGCAACGCCTGGAGTGGGGATCCGAGCCTAGCCAGTCCCATGGGACAGGAGCCGCTTCAAGCAGGACAGGGCATTGTGTGGTCAAAGGGGGACAGTCCCATGAAACCCGGGATTGTTGGGAGGTCTGGAAAGGGAGCTGCCTCTCTGTTTTCTGTGAGCCATTCTGATATGTCAGTGCAATGGGTCTCTTCAATCTGAGCTGAGAAGGGTTAACTTCAGTATATGCATGGGATCACTTGACCTTAAAGGAACTGTCTTGTAAGCACCTGCAGAAGATTTGCTGCTTCTTACTGTGTGTGCGGACGCAGAGCCAGACGCTGGAGTGGACCTGTCCAATGAGCAAAATTCCCCAAACAGCACTGAACCTACCATGTGACTGTGGGGAAAGTTATTGGCTATAGCAGGGGTCTGGAAATCAGGACTCCTGGGGCAACTGACTCCCTGTGTGGCCTGCCTGGGGTGATACACCCACCCTCATTGTCGTCCTGGATTCCTGCTGCTGGGGGGGGCAGGGGGGCGTGGGGGGGACTGTCTGTTTATTGAGACACTCAGAGAGAAGGTTCTGTAGAAGTGTAACCGATTGTTAGCCTCAGATGAGAATTCAGGGTTGCCAACTCTCACAGTTTTACTGTGAGTCTTGCAATATTTCGTGCTGTTCATAAAGCTCTTGACCCTGGCGTCGTTCGGGTACATCAGAATCTCAGCTTTTGTTACACAGAAAAGCGAGCTTCTTCTATCCCTCGGGGTTCTGGAGAAATGCTGGAAACCACGAATCCTAAAGGTGCAGAACCCAGATGTCAAAAAGAATTCCCAGTGCAGTATTTTTACATTCTTGTCTTTTTGGGTGTCCTGACTCTTGAGTTTTGAACACTGGGTGTTGACCAGTGCTGCGAGTTTCAAACCAGACCCTCATAGTTTATAGAGGTCAGCTCTCCCGGATGGAGTCAAAAGGGAGCTGTCTCCTGTCCAAGCTGACAGGAGACATGCTGGTCCTGTTACTGGTCAGTACCTGCTTGCATTCCCCTTTCCCTATTTTGTGCTATTTGGATGGATCACCTGACCTCAGACTTCAGCTCAGGAGCTAAAATTCCTTTAGGTCACACATAACTATAACCTGTATGCTGTGGTTGTGGTTTCCAGAGATGGATCAACATGAGCATCCCCTCCTCCTCTTTTAATGCACTTGCCTAGCCCCTCGTTATGCTAATGGGAGTAACAGCTGTTAGCTTCAAAGCAAAGGCAGACCTGTACAATTGCTAGGCAGTGAATAGGACGTGCCAGCCCCATGCTGTGTTATGTGTGCGTGGATCACAGAAAAAAGGTACAGTAGCTAATTAATTCTTTGTTCCGTTAAAGTTGTCATTAACACTGAGCTTATTGTTGAATTCACCCCAACACTCATGTTTACGCTTGATCCCAAGCAGAGAACAAGTGGCTGCTTCCTTCCAAGCTATGCAGCACCTTCCGACGGAGGGGAGGAGGAGACAGTACAGCCTGCGGTTTAAAATCCCAACTTCACAAAAGTAATTTGACGTCAGGCAAGCCTGGTCCCAAAATGCACCAGGATTCACATGCAGTAGATTAGATTGGTTCATACTGGAGAATGCTCCTTGCAGAGACACGGCATTGCAAAGACTTTAACACAGCAAGCGATTGTATGCAGATCGGGGGGGCATGTGAAAACAATCACCCAGAGCAAGTGTACTAGGATGCCTTCATAAACTTGCCTTGTCTTCAGGAGACAAACATGCCTCGTTGACAAGCCCACAGTGCGCTACATGAATACACAAGCACATTGCCGGGGCCTGAGCAGAGCTCCCAAATCCTAATTCTGCCTAGCAATACTTGAGATACTCGGGGAGAGAGGGTGGAGCTGGCAAGATTTATTCAAAATTAGCCCATTTTTAGTTAGCACTATGGGGTTTCTTGCACTTTCTCTGAAGAATCCGGGACTGCCCCCCCCTTTGGAGACAAGACACTAGATGAGATGGACCTCGGGTCTGATCCAGCCTGGCAGTTCCCAAGGAGCAGGTGGTGATACTTGTACTCACACTCAGTAGCACCCCACTGCACGAGCAGTATCATAGAAATCAATCAGAAAGGAGCTATACCACAGGGGCAATGTTATTATTGATTATCTGTATTGTGATAGCACATAGGAGCCCAGTTGTGGCTCAGGACCCCACTATGCCAGGCGTTGTACAAACACACAACACAAAGATGGTCCCTGCCCTCAAAGAGCTGACAATTGAAGCATGGTATCAAACCTGGACCTAGGTTAGCACATAATTTTCAGATCCATCCTGATGCATGTATTGCTCATAAGGTTTTAGGAAGAGTTTAGCTGGGTAATTTTCAGCATATGGGTTGTACCAGGACTTTGACCTGGACTGTTTGCTTTTCCATGCTCCTGGTGCATGGTGGGCACCTAATTCACAAGGTTCTGCTCCCAGACTGTGTGTAAACAGGAGCCTTGCAGCCAGCTCGCTTCCCCATTTTGGCCAGAGAATTGTCTGTGCTAAAGAGCAGAGAGCCATCAGGATTTGTGGATGTTTCCATGTGTAGCCAGAGACCAACTGTATTCTCAAGGAGACCGTGTATTGTCTAGTTGGACCTTGGGCAAGTCTTTGTGCCTCTGTTTCCCCTCCTACTTTTTGCCTGTCTCGTCTATTTAGATAGCAAGCTCTATGGGACAGGGGCTGTCTTTTACTCGGTGTCTGGGGCTCTGATCTCAGTTGAGGTCTCTAGGAGCCGTTGTCATTGTGCTAGCAATAATAATTCCCACAAATTTCTAATATTCTGACCTCGTAAGTCTCAGAGCACTGAACATCCCACTCCCCTTCAGAACCACCCCCACCTACCAATGAATCTGTGCCCTGGAAGTGTATCTTCAGCCCTTTCCATGCCAATAGGGCCTCCAGAGATGCTTGTTCAAAGTCTCACTTCATCTGTTTAGATATATATATATATTTACTCCTTGAAATCCACAGAGGCTGATATATTTATACATTTCCACTCCAGCAACCATGCGGCCTCTTCCCATTAGTGAGCATCTGGGATGATTCTGTTAATACTTTTTTCAAAAGAAAAGGCATGTTGCACAAATTGATAAATAATGCGATGCAGGGGAAAAAAAAAAGCAATCAGAATTAATTAGAGGGAGGTGGTTGTTTTTCTCTCTCCACTTTCAGGAGCTGGCTTCTCCCCAGGGAACTCTGCTATTCGGAGAAATATTGATAATAATTAAAGACATCTCTGATTGCAGCAGCAACTTGCTAGTTAGTGGCCAAGAATGTTCAGGGACGTCCTTTTTATGTCTTGTTCAAAGGATGGCTTCTCTAGCAGCCCTGTGTCCTAGCACTGGGCTGGGTGTAACGGGCTGAGGGGGAGCTGAGTCAGCCCTGAGTACAGGATGAGCTGCACCTGGGTTGAATCAGGTGCTCCCAGGCAGCAGCAGGAAGCTAGGGGCTGGGGCAGTGAAGCTGTAGGAGAATGGAGTCTCCTGCACTGGTCTCTGAGGAAGGAACAGTCTTTCAGGTAGGAGGGATTCAGTCTAACTGAAGCTGGGGTGGAAGGTTATGTTTGTGTTTGCTTGAGAAGTTTATTAATTTAATAAAAAGCCAGCCCCAAAGGGACGGTGGAGTTTAGTGAAGGGGAAAACAGGCCCAGGGCACAGCAGAAACACCCCTGGCCACTAGCAGATGCTTGGGTGGCGGCCAGCCCTGTTACACATGGGATACTAATTCAGTCCTGATATGGCAAACATTTATGGGTCTGAGGAACTGTACACATGCATGTAGCCCCATTGCCAACTCACATGTGTTAGAGTTTGCAGGGCTTGGGTCCAGGCAGGAAGACCTCTAACGAATCAGTTAATTTATGATGGTGCCAAAAGCATGGTACCTGTACAATATGCATTTCTTTTTTAGTCATTTCTTCAGATGTGTCTTAAAATGTGCCTTTCCAAAAGCTCTTTCTTACTTCTCCCTGGCTCTGCAGACCATGGAGATCCTTGGCTGTTTTCACAAGTTGCCCCTGTCCCTTTCGGTCAAGGGCATATTGTGGTGATTCACACTGACAGTCTGCCTACATTACAGGCAAGGAGTGTGATTGCAGCTGTATAGACATACTGGAGCTAGCCACAAAGCTAATGTGAGTAACAATAGCCATGTTAAAAGAAAAGGAGGACTTGTGGCACCTTAGAGACTAACCAATTTATTTGAGCATGAGCTTTCGTGAGCTACAGCTCACTTCATCGGATAGCCATGTTGTCTCTCCGCACAGTTACCTCAAATATACCAAAGAAGAGGAAGGATACTGAGCAAGAGCTAAGGGCTCTTAGGACGTTCCATTCAGGATATGTGATTGCAGCATGTGTAGATATACTTGATATACCGTAGCATTGCTACGGCTAGATCAGTGCTAGCTTGAGAATCCGTGCCGTGTAGCTGCAGCATCGGGGCAGCGATGCAGGCTAAGCTCCAGAGTACAGTACGGTGCCACCCAGGGCTGGGCCCTTTACGCTCCTGAAGCCCTAAAAGGCCATGTGTCCTGCACAAAGGGCATGTCTCTTTACAGGAGCTCAATGGAATGCCACACTCACTCCATGATGGTGCATTTCTGTGAGGGTATTGTGTGTGTACGTGGGTTTGCGTGTATGTTGTGCATGTGCTTCTGTGTGTGCGGGAGCATGTCTGTGCAGGTGCACACATGTATCTGTGCATAGGGGTGTCAGAAGGTGCATGTGTGTGACTGCATGTGTAAACATAAACAGCCGCATTTGTGCAGATGCCGAGCATTCCAGCTCTGCCAGCAGTAGGTCACAAAGTCATCCTGTGATAAGTCTCTTCCATTTTCGTTCTTTAATTTTTTCAGACCCTTAATAGTTAATTCCATTCCCCTTGCTGCCAATAAAATAGAAAGGGGTTGGTTCTATCTTTGAGTTCATCACAAAAGGCTCATACTTCCACCCTCTCCATGATTAAAAATTAGGAGACCAAATTCTATAGTGGTGTCTTATAATAATAACCAAATCTTGGGAGTGCAATGGATGAATAATGGATCACGGCTCTGTCTTAAAGGCTTCTCACTCTCTTTTCTGTGCCAGAGTTTGAATGGCAAAGTAATGAGTCCTTCCTCATTTCATAAAAGTTACAGATGTTGAGAGCCACTGCTGATTTCTATTCATCAGGTCCGCCCCTCCCCAACCAGATCTCCTGGTTAATGAGCTGGGAGCCAATCAATAATTCATGGCTACATGAATAACCGGGGGATGATAACTGCTTATTTGGGAAGATGTAATCAGGACCCATTCTCTCTCTCTCTCTCTCTCTCTCACTGTGCTTCTTATCTCCTTATCAGCTCTCTGTGACTCACTGCTAATCCAATAGACTGAAACAGGAGTAGAACAATAGGTTAGAAAACAAGTTACTTACAGTATGTGGGAGAAAAACAGTTCTGTGCTTAGGTGTGTTTTTCTCCTTCCCTCCCCACCAATGACCTATGTCCTTTTGTCAGGCACCTCAGAGACAGGATGGGCCATGTGGAGAGAATATGATTAGAACACACGGCTGCTAAAAAGTTTTCAATTTCATTTCCCAGGATTGGCCTTGTACAGACATCAATGGGGAATATTAAGTGTCTGCATGTGACAGGTCCCCCATTTTGCCCTGCAAGCTTCCTGTAGGAAAGAGGGATTTTTTTCTGTTCCAGAAGAACAGACTAGAGGAAAACTCCTTGCCTAAAAATGCCCTCACTGTACAGCTTTTTAGGATGATGGGAGCCACAGAAAAGCTATTCAGATAGAAAGCTAGATAAAAAGCAGCCCCTGACCCGTACAGGTGAGGAATTAAGGATGTGATCCACAAAGCAATTTGGGTGCCTAAACTCCAGATTTAGGCATCTAAGTCCCTGTGCATGGCACCACCATGATCCACAAAACTCCTGCCTGGCTTCACCACCCTGTAGGTGCCTAAATTCACTTGCCATCTGCCTTTCCACTGCAAAAGTTTCCTCACGGCTGAGCGCTAAAATATAAGCAATGAACCCTGCTGCCCACTCTAGGCTAGGCGTCTCCTTTCCCATCTGTAAAAGGAGGAATAATACTTTTATAAACATTTTGTAACTTTTGTAAGCTTAAATTCATTACAGCATGTCAGACCCTTTGAAATCCTCACCTGAAAGATGCTACAGAAGAGCTAAATGATGATGATGTTGATTATTGTTCCAGTTAGGGAAGAGGATTGTTGCTGTAATTTAAATTGCTGGTGATTTCTAAGTCCTTGTTTCCTCCCCCTCTTTGGGCTGCTTGTGTGTTCTATGAACCTCAACGAGATCTGAGCACGTTCCCTCTATGATCCACAGCGAGAGCAAGTAACCACACATGGATTTTAGAGTAACAGCCGTGTTAGTCTGTATTCACAAAAAGAAAAGGAGGACTTGTGGCACCTGAGAGACTAACCCATTTATTTGAGCATGAGCTTTCGTGAGCTACAGCTCACTTCATCGGATGCAACCGATGCCACAAGTACTCCTTTTCTTTTCACACATGGATTGTTCATGTACAGTCTCATTCCCATGCTGTCCCGTTCCTATGGTACTATATGTCTCTGCACACTCTTGGAATCTGTCCTACGAATAGGTGGAGAATATGGATCCCTGTAGAATGAGAGGCTGAAGCAAAAGTTGCTGCAGTGCCACAGCCAGACAGGAGGGGCGTGTTGGGGGCAGGGGGAGCAACTTGGCCGCCGTAACCAGTTCTGAGGTGTTGGGGAGCATGCTCCCTCCCCATCTCCTGAGCTTAGCTCAGGGGTAGAGAAGCCAGCAACGACTGCCGAGTACCTTCTTCTCAGCCCAAAATACAGGAACCCCAGGTGCTGAAACAGAGACGCACATGTGGGTGCCAGACAGGGCTCGGTCCGTTTCAAACGTTCACGGTCATGTTGTTCAGCTGGTGCCCGCGAGCTCCCAGAGTGGGTCATAGCTGGGCCCCATCCCAGCACAGTGAGCTCCCTGTGTAACTGAGTAGCTTCTCTGCAGCAGCATCTGCTCCCCAAGGCAGGGAGGTGGGCGGCTGTCCACCCTGCCTGTCCAGTGGAGAAGGAATCTTATGTCCCACCTTCCCTCCAGTCATCTGCCTGGACGAGGCAATGACTCCCTTTCCTGTCCATGTGTTGACAGATCAGCCATCTGAGCACCTTTCTGTCTTGTTCTAAATAAATCTTCTACTTGGGCCCAGGGAACAGCACAACCCTTCCCACCCCCACCACGCACTCGCTCTCATCTTCAGCTCAAGCTCTACCTGTCATAAGGGACTTCAAGCCAAATCCAAGCACCATCTGAAATATGGTGAGGTCTGTTTGCAATGAGAGGGCATTCAGTGCTCTTTGTGGCATAAGCCACCTTTTCAATAAGCCCTGCTAGATGTCGGTTTGGAGCTGGACAAAGGTGCTGGATTAGCAGCCATGGAGAGCAAAGCCCTCTGGTTATCGCCCCAGAGCAGGTCCAGAGCATGGAACACCTAGTTGATGCACCCAATACCTGAGCTGAGAGCCGTGAAACGCCACCCCCCACACACACATGCGAGAGAGAGGGAAGTTCAGGGTTGATGACCCATTCAGTTCTTGGCCTCTGGGCTGAAATCTCCAATTCGTGCCAATGTGCTGGTGGTGTTTGGAGATGCAGAGCTGGGCTGAGCCCCATGACGCTCGTGTCACTGTGGCCAGCGGATGGGAACAACCTCTGGCTGCCTCTGCCCAGTTTCCATCACGCCCCATCTCTGCTCAGAAAGGATTCACAGCTCCAGAAATGGACGAATCCCTGCTGTATGTGATAGAGCTAGGCTGGGGCCCCTAATGAGAGGCACCCCTCGTAGCAGGCTGTCAGGCTATGACAGCTTGATTGATGGGAATTTCAAAGGAAGGCTGAGATCTGAAACGTCTCCTCATCACTCACAGCAAAATCTTTCTTCAGAGGGAGATGCTTGAAAACCTCCCTTCAAACGAATGCCAAATGAGGGCGTTTCCATCCGTCTGCGTGGGACCTGGCAACCCTACGCGTAACAAGAGGCAGAGAAGAGGCGACAGTAACTTTGTCACGTTAAAGCAACAGAGAAACCATAAATACAGTGCCACTCCCCTTCCCCATGACTGGACTCTGCACAGGGCTGCCTGCATCCAATTCCTCGCCTCAAATTCATTTGCCAGCATGATGTAAATGTTTTGACTAGTCCAGCCGAGCTGTGTGACCTACAGCTGCTTACGCTATAAACCCCACTCTTCTAGCAACTCTCTGCATGTAAGGAAATGTCTTTAGGATGGCGCAGGACCCTCCTCAGCCCTGGCACAAATGGGTGTGCCCCTTGTTGATGTCTGTGGGAATTGTGCCCACTCACACCACTGTCAGATTGGGACCACGATGTCTGGCAATCTGCGTGGAAGTTATTTGGCAAGCTTCTGGTTGAGGAGGAGCGAGTGCAAATCACTTTATACACCCCTGCCATCCCAGTGCAGCATGTTAATTTGCAGAGAGGAAAGATGCTTTAGGAGTTAGGGCAGCAGCCTAGAACTTGGCAAGCTGCGTTCAAATTCCTGCTCTGGTGCAAACTTCCTGTTTGACCTTAGTCAAGTCACTTAGTCACTCTGTGCCTCAGTTTTCCATCTGTAAAACAGGGATAACAGCACTTCCCTGTCTGACCGGGGCATGTGAGGAGACATAGAAGACTGTGAGGTACTTAAGTACTAGGTTAATGGAGGCCTTCGGGTGCTTTAGATAGAACGTACTTGATGTAACTAGTCTATATCCAAACTCCCATATTCCAGCCCTCTCGGTCTTTGGAGCGTTGAAATCTGAATGTAGAGATGATTTTCCAAACACCTGTCCATCGCTCTAATGGGCTGAACCAAAACACCAGTTCTGAACACTCACCACACACTTTGCAGTGCTTAAAATCCACATCCAGATCAGCCCCTGGCTACTAGATACCATGGTGCTGGGTGAAGTATAAACACCCAGAAGTGTGAAGCAATCTTAGTTTTGTGCCATGAGAAAAGTTACTCTGGGTACCTGGCATTTAGGGGTAGTGGGGCGCAGGCTTAGACAGCTGGTATAAACTCCTGTGGACTTGATCCTCAATGGGTGTAAATTGGTGTAGTTCCATTGAGTTCGACAAGGTAACTGATTCATATCCTATCAACTGAGGATCTTGTCTCTGGTCACAGACAGAAATGTTGGGCCAGATGAATTTCTGGTGTGTCTCCGCTGACTGCAGTGAATTTGCAGCTAGGGATGAATTTGGCCCATAGTCTGATTATAAGAAATCATTTCTCCCTGTCAGTGTGTAAAATGGACTGAAATTGTGTCTGCTCGCTGCTCTTTTCTGTTCTGTTAGACCGAGCACCTTGCATTGCTTCGCTCTTGAATGGAGTACACTAGATTGCATGACAGTTTTCTCCCTGGGGCCCTCATAAAATGAGCAGTGTATGTTTCACTAGGTGAGTGCAGTCAGCAACATTATAAATAAATAAATGGGGGAAACATGTTGGTGTTGGTTCCAGCATTTTGAGCCATTTCAGGCACAGTTGTTAATAAAGGTTTCAACACGGAGCCTCTCTTCTCTGCCGAATCCCCTCGCGACTGCTTAAACTCCTGCAGATACCCCAGACTCACTGTGATCTAGCATACCAATCTCCGTTGCAAATAGCCATCTCTTCCCTGAGATCACACAGCTGTTGTTATTCCAAATTTCAAGTGGATGAACTTCCATAAACCTTTAACAGTTAACATGTTAACCATTTACAAGCACCCACATCCCTCTCTGTCTGGCTGTGGAGACCTCAAGCTTCCAGGATCGAACTCTCTGAGAAGTTTAAATATTTGTGTTTATAAAAAAGACACTGTTACCGCATACACTCACCAAACCCCAGATCCTCACAGCATCAGGTGCTCTGCAAACCCCTCCTTCCCCCCCCCCCACCTCCGCCACCTTTCTGCAGGCTGGGCATTAATCAGGCTTTTAAAGATAAGTTAAGGGGGAAAAGACTGTACATTTGCCAGCACAGTGCTGGGTTTTCAGCGGCCAGTCCTTTGGGTTTCACATCTTGTTCTTTCTAGGTCGCGCTTCTAAACTGCCCTTCATGTGTTTAGAAGTCACCTGAGTGTGGTATGTCTTTGTTTTCTGGGTGCTGCCCTTTCAATTTCTAAGAACTCTTTCTGCATGCAGAGCTTAGCAGCCATTTTGTTTTCAGAGCTGTTGCAGACTGTTACAGAGGGGATGCACACACTGTGCTCTCTCCTTTCCTGTTAGGCTGAAAGTGCACGTGCTGCTCTTTTGTTTTGTAGCATAAGGTCATGGACTTATCCAAGCAACCTCCTAGGCCTTTGTCATTCTTTCTTGTTTAATCTGTCTCCCTCCTTCCTGTGTTGCCTTTATCCCAGCCTCTTTCCTTCTGGCCGCTGTTTTGTATGAGAGCCTTCTCCTCTACCAGCTCACGCTTTCCTACATCTCACCAAGCAATCAATTCTTCATCTCATTTCAAACCTCTGCTGAAAACTTATCCCTTGTCTCCTTTGTCTATGCCTCTTAAGTATCAGTGTGCCATTGCTGCCATATTTTTGACTCTGGGACGCAGCTAAGATGCAGGCAACAAAAGAAAATCAAGTTGAATGGTACTAAGATTGGGCTATATTCTGCCATCAGCCACAGCCTGACTGAAGCTGACTGCCTTGGGGTTCCATGACTGTACCAGAGCGTAGTTTAGCCCAGGGTTGCCATTTTCACCGCGTGTGCCCTGCTAACTACCACTGCAGGCACAGACTTTGCAAGCAAAGGGTAGCTTGGCTGAAACTTATAAACTACATTCTTTCTCTTGTCTGATTTCTTTGCAGTTCCTCCAGATGACCCAGTAATTACTGGGGGCCCGGTCATTAGCCTGAGAGCTGGGGATCCCCTGAACCTGACCTGCCATGCTGACAACGCCAAACCAGCAGCCTCCATCGTCTGGATGCGGAATGGAGAAGTGATCAATGGAGCCACCTACTCCAAGGTCAGGTGGGCTGGAGTTTGGGATGGGGGTGTGGAATTGCTCTTCCGCTCGCCTCGCAGAGGTGTTCTTCACTCAGTACTGGCCAGAGCAGAACTGTGGCTCTTACGCATCAGGAGCAATGTCCTCCTCAACTGGTGTCACTTGGCATAACCCCAGTGACTCAGTGGTGCTCTGTTGATTTACACCAGCGGATGTTCTGGCCCCAAGTTTCTCGGTGCTGCTCCCTCAGCTTCCATACCCCTGGCTGCTTGGAGAGCAGAGATCAGTGGGGAGCCAGAAGGGCATATTCAGAGTGGACTCAAAGCTTCTCCAAGCCCTTCTCAGTAAATGATTTACACCAACTTAGGCTGACTTAGACTTACCTACTTATTAACGTGTGACCTTACATGTCATCTCTGAACATGGCCTACTGGAGTGAACGCAGCTGCCCTGCCAAGGGGAGGAGTGGGCAAGAAAAGCAGCTGCCGGAAGGGTGTAAGCAGCTGTGAGTTGCAGTCAAGGGCAGACTCAGCTGTGAATTTGACTCATTGGCTACCTCCAGCCCAGAGAGCTCAGTGCTCTCCCTCTCAGCAGTGCTGAGCAGGTCATCTATTTGATGTGCTCCTCACCATGTATCTAAAAGCACGGTGGCCCAATACTCAAAGGTATACAGGTGCCTAATTCCCATTGACTTCAGCCTGAGTTGTCCTCAGGGAAGTGTAAATGCACCAGTGGATGGTTGCCACCTAACAGAACACAACAGCTCTCCGGTGCAGCCCTGAGGCCAGAACTGGCCACAGCAGTGGCAGGCTCTGGGTCCAAACTGGCTAGAACAGCTTGCTCTCTGTGATGCTAAGAAGCTGGTTGGCTGGGCAATTTGGAGGAAATGAGTCTCTTGGGAGGGAAGGGGATTGTCTCTCTCGTGGCCTGAATAGCACATCAAATTGAACGAGTTCAGCAGCAACCTTTGGCAAGCAGAGAACAAATGGTTCCTGTTTTAGCAGTTTCCATCCCAATTATGCTGGTGACACTGTGAGCCAGGGGCTGAACTGCTGGCTTGCAATTATTGTAGGCTTGGACTGACAAGATTTCACTAAGAAGTAAAACAGAGAGAGGCTGGTTCCAGGGGGCTGAATGCAGCTCTAGGAGCCAAGAGGTGTGGGTTCTAGTTTCACCTCTGACCTTTGTGCCACTGGGTAGTTTGTGGCACCTAACCCAGGTTCCTGATCTCTAAAATGGGGTGACCATAAATACCTACAGTGCCATGGGTGGATGGGTTGTATTAGTTAAAATGACTTGAAGATGTAGGAAAGTGCTCAGTGTTATAACTGTGATAGTGAAACTTGGTTCTGAAACGTGGCTCATGTTTGAACAGCTTTTACTGCACTAATATAGAATCATGGGGTCAGAGGGGACTGCAGGGATCATCTAGTCTAACCCGCTGCCAAGACGCAGGATTTGTTGTGTCTAACCCATCCAAGGCCGTGGTCTTTGGTAACTTTGCTAGTCATCCAGTCACATTATCTTTTGAGAGAAGACTGAAGCAAAGTAGGCACTGAGCAGCTCTGCCTTCTGTCCCCAGCTCACCTTCTCCATTGAGCAGTGGACCCACGCCATCCTTGATCTTTCTCTTTTTGTCTGATATTTGTTAGAGACAACAGGAAGGGGCTGTACATTCCTTGACCGTTCTTTGCCTTGGCTTTCCTGGTTTTTTGTCCCCACATTCTTGCGCTATTCCCATGTATGCTTCCTTGGTGACATGCCCCTCCTCCCATTTCCTGTATGTATCCCTTTTGGGTTTTAGATAGCCAAAAAGCTCCTTGTGCAGCTGCATTGGCCTCCTGTGGCTCTTGTATTTCCTCTGCATTGGAAAGGTACAGAGCCAAACTCATCCCTGGTGCAATTCAGGAGTCACCTCAGGGATCACAGTGCTGCCTATGTGTATAGATATCTCTTCTCCCAAGACCAAATTATTTTACTATTTATTTTTACTATTTCACTTCATTGTGGAGCTCCAGTAATGACTCCACAGTTACGCCTACAAAACCATTCTTTTTCCATTATAAGCCTGTTTTTAAATCTTAGCTCACTGTACAAAGCTGATTTCCAGCTGAATTTGCTCATGCCTGTTCTCCAGGAGAAGGCTTTTGCATCCAAGTGGTGAGATTATGTGGAAGGACAAGGCTGGGTTTTAGGGCTCTGTCCATAGATTTCAGTGGGATCTGACCTGAAGTTGTGATGCTCTTGATCAGTAAAAGGAGTCATCAGGTTCACGTCCATGCTCAAACCTGCCATCTCGCAGCAGCCACCATTTCAACTGCATGTCTGAAGGCTTTGTCTTGATTATGAGCTCTGCCATTGACCACCAGCTGGGATGCAATAACTGGGTATAATTCTCTTGTCCCAACGAGAATCTCCCCTCAATCTCGTAATAGTTTGTTAGGCTTTGAGACTGGGCTTTGTGAAATACAATTTGGAAACAGTTTCTTTCCATCACTCTTGCCTGGTTTGATCTAGAAGAGCTCTAGTTTTTTCAATAACCTGCTCGTTGTTGGTGGATTTAAATTCCTGGTATAGTCTGGTTGCATCAGATGACCATCCAGGAAAGAATTGTTGATGAAATCCCCGAGGAATAGTTGTCGGCTTTTTTGCAGCGGCCAGAGCTTTAAGGCAGGAAGCTTGGTAGATGGCACTGATGGTTTGGACATACAGAAGCTGCAGGTTGATTGTCGACGCCCCTCCTATAGCCTTCCTCCATCTTGATGAGGGGAGTAGATAGACACACATGCCTCCTTGGTTGGTTGGGGCAAGTCCAAGGTGAAAAAATAAGTATTGCTACATTTCTAAATGAAAAGTCCAAATGTTTTGTTTCAAAATGGTTGAAATGAACTGTTATGACTTTTCCTCAGGGGAAAAAATATTTTTGTTTTTGGCCGAAACGAGTTGCCCAATTCAACCTGAATTTGCAGGTTGTTTCAGTACCTCAAAATGCATTTTTCAGTGAATTTACTATTTGCTGAAAACATTTCACCCAGCTCTGCTGCAGAGTCAGTGCTACTGCGACATCAACTGACAGAGTGGCCTAGAGCAGGGAGCTGTTCCAGAATGGATCTTAGAGCCCGGGCAGAGAGCTGTCACTGCTGTTCTTCCTGGGAAACAGCTGGGATGTAGCACATGCCACAGCGTCTGGGGTCCCCCGAGAGGCTGGCTCTGCTGCTTCCTTCTCTCCATCACCACCCTAGTCACCATCTTGCCCAAAGCGATGGCTCCCAGACCAATACAAGACACTGGCTCTTGCAACAGGTAATGAGGAGCCAAAGGCAGAGGGGTCCATGTTCCATTAAATTCCATCACAGAGGGTGGTGTCAGCAGCAAGGAGTTTCCTGGGCCATGGGGGGATGAACTCCCTTGGGTCCTGGAGCCCAACTGTCCTGCAGAGCTACCGAACAGAGGCCAGGAGAAACCAGATGAGGGGAATGACTCTTGAGATCTCAGCAGGGATAGTGAGGACAGGCACCAGAGGCCCAGTTCTGGAGTGAGCGCTGGGGCCCGGCCTGTCAGGATGGTAGTGGTGGACCTCGAACTGACACAAGCAGAGAATCTCAGACGAGCAGGAAGGCAGCAGTGTCAGGCGATGCTGTCAGGGTTCACAGCCTGCCACGCAAGCTGAGGTAGCGGGGATGCTACAGAGATCTAGATGAGGCGGGGAGAGGCGTCCAATGCTGGTGGTGAAAGCAGGGCTTAGATACCACAAGGAGATTCCCCATGTAAACCTGAGAGCGATGAAGAGAAGTATGTATGTGTGTGGGGTGGGGTGGGGGGTATTTCCTTAAGAAACCAACCACAGCCTAAACCGACTAGCCCTGGCGTCGGGGGAAGAGATGTACCTGCCTGGAAGGGCACTGGGAGGGCTGGGTGTGACAGACAGGGGCTGTTTGGAAGCTCTTGGGCAGCTCCAGGAAGTGTTGGCCGGATGGAAAACAAATTTGTGAGACCCATGAACCATCATCCGATTGCAGCCCCTGGGGAGATCCATCTCCCCTGTGCCCAGCTGCCTCCATCCCTGCCTATAGCTCCCCCCAGATGAGCCAGCCTGGCCCCACAGGCCATCTGGAGGCTACTGGAGAAGGGAGCATCTCATTTGCATAGGGATTATGACCTTTCTGTCCCTAGCTGCTATCTGATTTGCCTGCAGTGTCACAGAAGGATTCCTGCTTTATTGCACCCAAATCCTGAGACATTTCATTTCCCCTGCTGGCAGCAGTCTCCAGCAAGGAACAAGCAGGCTGTTGAGCACCACAGCTGTGAAAGGGTAACCTGCCTGCAGCATGTGCATCTGAGCAAGGACAAATCTGCAATCCCCATAGTCCCCTACAAACCCTGCTCGTCCAGCCCCCATGATAATATTACTCCCCTGATTAGCATTGCCTCACTCTCCCTCTTGCAACCTGAAACGGGGACCGAGCAAAAAACAAAATCAAATCCACAGCTGCCCCTTCCTGCCCCCGCTTCCCAGGATGCCATGTGGCAGATGGCGCTAATTAAAACCTGAAAGAACTGACCCCTCTCTGCACCAATTTGGGTGAAATTAATTAAAATCTAGGCCATTAACATGTAATCGTTTGTAACTAATTGCAATCGCTCCAAATCTTCTTCTCCGCTGAGGGCTGGGTCAGTCCCGGCGCTGGGGAAGAGAGAGTTAAGCCCTCTTCGTTTCAGACCCGCCAATTGCCGTGGCAGTGAAGGAATATCAGCCCTTTTTCAAATATATCTGTGTTTGTGTTTGCATTAATTCCAAAGCCTAAGCGCACTCGCTGCATACAAAGTGTGGCCCCATCTCAAATGAGAAGCCGAGACTCCCAGTGCATCTTAAGCAGCTGGCATGGAAGGGCTTGGAGGAAGAGGGCTGTCATACTGGGGAGGCATCATGCAAGGGACTTTCCATGCCAGATGGGGCCAGGTTGTGCCTACAGCCCTGTGGCAATGTCGTCAGCTCTCATGATTTTATTACAAGTCTCGCAATATTTGGTGTTTTTCTTAAAGCCCCAGCTCCTGGAGTCAGGTTTCTAGCATTCCTGGTTGCAGAGGCTTGAAACCGTGACGTAAGTGTATCCTAAAAGTTCAGAATCCTAAAGGCAAATAAAAGAACTGAACGTTTATTATTCTTTTTAAAAACCTCCTGATTTTTACACCCATCGCATAGTTTTCTGGAGGCCTGATGGGTGGTTTTTTGAACGTTTTGGTCGGCCATGCTGCCGGAGGGCCATAAATCAGATCCGCCCAGCAGAAGATTTCTACTCGCTACGCCAGGTTCCTTTCACAAAGACCTTCCTCCCTGCCCATGAACAGGCAGATCCGAAGGTTGAGCCTGTGTGCGACGGGGGATAACTGCAGCATTGGAGTGGAGCATCCTCAGCTGCCTCGCTAGCGCCTCTGATGGCCTCCCCTGCTTCTTGGGGCTGATCAAGATGAGGGTTATACATTATCACTCCTTATACAGTGCCATAGGAGGGCAAGGAGAAAGGAAAACCGCAGATTTGCCTTGTGCCAGGGCGGGGCGTAGAGCTAGATACAGGGCGTGATGCTCCATTGCCCTGCACCTTGGGTCACCATTTGCACCGCTGCAAAGTGGGTGTGTAACACTAGCAAATCAGAGTGGTTACGATTTACACCCGGGGCGTGGCACAGGAATGCCACCGCTGCTGGTGGCATCAACCCTTTCTGAACACATCGTCCACTGCAGAGCTTGCAAGGCAGTTCGTTAATGGCTTTTTAATATTCTCTCTCATGGCATGCATTACCTGTCTGATTAGCCTACATTAGAGGTCCAGAACGAAAGAAACCTCAATAATAATAATTAATTAATGCAAGCATTCGTTCTCTTGATGGCTAGTGAGGTGGTGTGATTTTTCCCCTGTGGAAATTCAGAGATGGATTCACAAAGGGCTGATTCTCCAAAGGCTACAGAATGAGCCCCAGGAAGACCCAAAAATAGAACCCAGGAGTCCTCGGGCCTGATTCTGACTTGAGTGATGTTTTGCCTGGGCTGGGTTTGGCCGCTGGCACTCCACGCTCTACTCCAAGCCCAAGATCACACAGCTTGCTTCTTTCCTTCTCTCTAAGCAAACTGCACTAGAGGCAAAATTGTAGTTTGCACAGTGCAATGCATTGCAGCAATTGGTGACTTTATGCTGCTTCTCTAGGAATCTTATGGTCCCTTGTAGTCTTCAGGCCCTGATTCCCGCGCTGCCTGGCAGCATATTTGTTCATTTCCTGTTGTGCAAAGTGGGTGTGAAATGCTAATGGATTGGCATGGCAGTGTTTCACACTTGCTTGGCACAGGTGTGTGAGGTGACCCAAGGAGCAAGAAGCAGGCCACTGGCTGTGAAACCCCTGATGGCTGCAAGGTCTGTTCAGTTGACAATACAAACATCTCCCTGCCTGGGATGGCGAGTGGGATGAATCTCACCAGAGCTGTCATCCTTGGGTGAAAAGCACTGCACGGTTTTAAAGGGGCCTATTGGAGTTAAGCACCCAACTCCCATTGAAACTCATTGGAGTTTGTGCACCTAACCCCCATCAACTCCTTTGCAAACCCCATAGGAATTGCAGTCATTTAGATTGTAAGATCTTCATGCAAGGACCGTCTACCGCTCTGTCTGTACAGTGCCTACCACTACCATAACCTGGCTTCATGCTTGTTGGTCCCTAAGCTCTAACATAATAAACACAGCTAAGAGTAAAGAATGTATTGCCCCTTTCAAGAGTAACTAACTTTCATCCCTGCTTCTCCCCCTGCAGACACTTCTCCGAGATGGCAAGAGGGAGAGCATCGTGAGCACCCTTTTTATCGGCCCCTCCAACATTGAGAACGGGCAGAACATCGTCTGCCGGGCCACCAACAAAGCCATTCCCAGCGGGAAGGAGACGTCCGTGACCATCGACATACAGCGTGAGTGTGTGACCGGCCAGACCAGCCATGTGTGTTTTGTAATGCCGCCCTGCCCTGGGGATTCCCTGGTGCCTGAATGACTGAGTTTGGCTAGAGTGGGGCCCTAAGTGCAAAGTTCCAAACCAGATCAGGCTCTGAGTTTGGCGTTTGGCTCCAGTGTATCTCTGTATTTGCAGTCTTACGAGTAGCCAGTGGTGATCAGTTCAGGGCACTGATCTGACACAGCATTCAGAAGTCTGGACATCTCCCCAGAACTTCTCCAGTCTCTTGAACATTCTTGGAGCTGCAAAACTGATCTGAATGTTCCATGTAGACAGGCTATCTCCTGAGGGTGGGGGATCCCAGGCCAGATCCCATCAGAAGGGCCATTCTCAGGGTATCCTGGAATTTCCACAGAACCAACAACCACAGAAGCAGTGAGAAAATGAACCAAATAACATGGTGGGGATGGGAGAGTACCTTGACTTGCTGAGATTCAGCTTGGGAGCAAAGATTCTGATTCTACACAAACTGCTCAGCCTGTCCCTAGCTGTGGGAGTACCTAGGGTCTCCATGCTTATGCCCTCCGTATAGTCTATGTTCATAGTGTCGCCAGCAACCATGCCAATTATGATGGTCGTTTTGTTGACCGGGCACCTGTCTGAGACCACCAAACTATTCCATATAAAGCACAGGTGATACGAGCAGGTTCATTCACCAGTGATGCATGATCTGGATTTGCACCCATGACTTAGAGGCTGAGGGCTCTTTACCTGGATTTAAAGAGGCCTCAAAGAAGCATCAGGTCCATCATTGCTCATAGTTTAAAAGGTTAGAAAACCTGCCTTATAATGACAGACTCTAGGAGCTCAACTTATTTAGTTTAACAAAGAGAAGGTTAAGGGGTGACTTGATCACAGTCTGTAAGTACCTACATGGGGAATAAATATTTAATAATGGGCTCTTCAATCTAGCAGAGGAAGGTCTAACACTATCCAATGGCTGGAAGTTGAAGCTAGACTAATTCAGACTGGAAATAAGGTGTAAATATTCAAGAGTGAGAGTGATCAACCATTGGTACAGTTTACTAAGAGTCTCAGTAGATTCTTCATCACTGACCAATTTTAAATCCAGATTGGAGGGTTTTCTAAAAGCTCTGCTCTAGGAATTATTTAGGGGCAGTTCTCTGGCATGTGTTAGATAGGTGTTCAGATTAGATGCTCACAGAGGTACCTTCTGGCCTTAGAATCTATTAATCTTAGAGGGAATTTCATTAGTTTGTTAAAAAATTTCAAGGCTGGGACAGCTTTTTTTAAATACATTTAATACCCATCCCCATGATGGAGTGGCCTAGCCCACAACACAGAATTTCTGTAGCCATGTCTGTGATTCCCCCACCTACAGCTTTTTAAAGGCTTGCATAAATATCTTAGTCTCATTCAGTCCCAGTCTAATATGACCAGTTTAAAACTCCAGCTGATGCGGACAGGCACGTGCAGAGAACAAGACAGGCCAAACTTTATATAGCTCCCCTAAGTATAGATTTCAGTCTGGGCCACAGCATCTATCTGAGATGCACCCACCCTAACTCCCTTTCAATATCTGCTGCTGTCAGGCTCAGGCTGGCCCTTCCCCTAGCCCCGCTTCATCTGCACACACAATTCTTGCAGCTGCATTTGCCAACAATTTGCAATTGCAGGGTGTTAAATATTGGGCTGGCAGCTGCTTTCCAGAGTCCAATTAAAACATAGCTTAGCAAAGTCGAGTGCAGCAGAAAAGTCTCCATTTAAGACTCCCAGCTTTTCTGCTGGAAGATTAACAGGTTCTTGGGTGGCTCTGTGGTATGTCCTGACAGAATCGGTGAGATCAGATGAGATAATGGCACGGGTTATTTCACAGATAGCAATTGGCTACAACAGTTGCACATGCATCCCCACACACACACACACACAATAATAACAACAGAAAGCCAGAGACATCATTAGACTGCGCTGTATAGAACGGGGCAGGCAACGTGATCTGAATCTCCGAGCATGGTGGAATCCATTTCAAAAGGGAGAGACCCAATAAAGAAGACCAATTTCTACTCCAAACCATTAAATACACCATGCTGTGAAAGTAATAATAATAATCCCATCCAGCCATTAAAAGAGTGTTGCTTTTAATGGGCTCTAATGAGGATATCAATTTAACAGCGCTGGATGGAAGATGGAGGGGTATAATAACAGCAAGACAGATTAATCAGCCTGTGCTGGGGTGAATTTCACCCCTGAAGACAGAATGTACTCCAGCCTCTCTGCATCCCTTCAGCATACACAGCCTGGTTCCCCACTGCCTTACACCCTGAGAGATGGATTTTCCACTTGGCTACATTCACTTTCCACTGAACTTAAATTGGCTGGAGATCCCCCTGGGGAATTGTCCCTATGTAGGTGTTAAGCTGCTGGAGGCAGCTTAACTGCCTCCTACACCAGCTCCTTTACTGGGGTAAGCAGGAGGATGGGGCATGCCAGTAGACAAAGTGGGGGCAAGATGGGGCGGGACAAGAGGGAGCCAAACTCTACTAAGCTTGGGCCTTGACTAGCTCCCTTCTGGAGCTGACATCAGCGGTGGAATTTAGAGTAGTCCTCCTGCTGCTCTAATGTCGGCCAGGACCAAGCGGCCAGGGACCAAGGAACCACAGCTGGCTACTTGCAGCCACCACTGGCCACTCAGATGTAGCGGGGCCTGTGCCATCATTTAAGTCCATCTAGCTATCAAGCTACTTGCAGGCAGGCACTCACTAGCTCTCCCTTTTCATTCTGTCTACCTAGCTAGCTGTGCACCCAGGTACTTTATATGGCCCTCATCACTGTGATACCTGTGCAAGGCAGATGTGAAATGCTGCCCAATTAGAAGGGGAGTGTTGTATACCGCTGCTCGGCACTGGTGTCAATGGCTTTGCATGGTGCATGGCAGTGCAGAAGCAAGCTCTAGGAGTTAAAGCGGGCAGATACATAGTGCATAAGGCTCTGGAAGGGATCTCTGCAATGGGGAGGTGGTGTCAAATCCCCCTGTGCAGGGCTAGGACTTGGATGGCGCATGGGCCTTGTGTTCCCTGGTCAGTTTTGTCCGGCGTGCACGGAGGCGTGTGCCGCAGCTGGTGTGCTAATGGCAGCTAGAGCTAAACGTTTCCATTTTAACTCCTTGTTTTCAATCCTCCGCAATGTTCCAAACCTTTCATCTCCCAGGCTGAAGCTTTCCAGGTCCCGTCTCTACCTGATTTCCCCCCCACCCCCACCCCGGCGGTTTGAGCAAAAAAGGTCTGACCCTTTTTGAATGAGAGGACAGAGGGAAACATTCCCAGTCCCCGTTATAGAAACAAAAAAGTGCTTGGATCCCTTTATTTGAACAGCTCCAGCGTCAACATGTCAGGGGTCTGAGCATTGAAGTTCAGCTTGGAAATAGCCCACGTTGAAGAAAAGTGTTGCTGGGAAAATTGGGTTTGATTTGAGTGAGCTTACGAGGGTTTGGAAATCAAATTTCACATACAGGTGGTGCTGTGGACCCGATTCTCAATTGCAGCAAGGCTCTTTTACACACACACACCACCAAAGTAAAGAAGCCTTAATGTGAGTGAAATGTTCACCTTCCTTACTGAGCCTTTGGGCTGCCACAGCAGTGTAAAGGGGTCTTAGTGTGACTGAGAAGCAGTCTGTAGTCTGTAGCCCAGACCATGCATGCGTGGCCTAACGAGCTAGGCAGCATTTCCTGCCCACTCTGAGGTCCATCCTGCAAGGTGCTGAGTGCTCTTCCCAGAAGCACCTGAGTAATCCATGGATTTTGATGATTTCGGGGTCTGTGCGGTCTGCCCCGGAAGAACTGAGCCTTTGCTGTCTAATGTAATGGGCATTGACCTGTGCCGTTGAAAATGTAGTGCATCCCCCGCAGAAAGTTTTTAGCATCCTTGCAAGCAGAAGTCCTTGGGTTCACTGTGCACCTTGCATGAGATTCTGTGCTGTGCCTGTTTTCCATGGGGCAAGGGAGGGCTAAGATGGCTTGACGCACCCTCCCCAGCTTGGGCTGCTCTGAGGGCTGGAGGGCCCCCTGGCATAACCTAAAACCGCTCTGGGAGCCTAGCTGCATTGCCACAACCTGTCCACACAGTACTGCCTAGAATCCACACCGTGTGCGGCAGACCTACCTACAACACATTTTCCCATCCCTAGTCCTACCCCCAGCATGTCCCCTCCACGTGGGCTTGCAAGGGGTTCCTCCAGTCGAAGGGCAATCTGATGGTGGTCTTCCACAGTGCCTACACTGGAGGAATCCTCCCCTGGCCAGTTATGGGGCTTTTAGGGCCTCTTCATGCTACTCCAGCTCTTTTTACAAGATGTAAAGGGTCCCAGAGGGGAGGATCTCCGCGGACTATCCTGGGGTGTCTAGAGGAATAAACCCAGTTTATAGAACTGTTTTAACCTAGACAATTCCGTTAAGAAACTACATTAAAAGAATATCACAGTTGCAGAATATCAGGGCTAAGCACCTATTGCTTGCACCCTCCCCCCACTCTGCTGCCTTGTGTGTACGCCATTATGTGACTGTCTGTTTGCATGGCCGCATCAGCTTCTCAGATAGTACCATGTGACAGCAATGGAGCTGGCTGGAGATTTCCAGATGGAATGTTTTTCCTTTGGATTTGTCAAAAGGGAAACATTTTGCGGTAATGTTAATTTTGACAACATTTTGTTTGTGGGGGCGGGGCAGAATGGAGCATTTTGATTTTCCGTTTAAAAATGACTCTTCATTTCAACTTTTTTAAATCCTAGAAATGTAGGACTGGAAGGGACCTCAACGGGTGTGAGGCAGAACTAAGTATTATCCAGACCATCTCTGACAGGTGTTTGTCTAACCTGCTCTTAAAAAACTCCAATGATGGAGATTCCACAACCTCCCTAGGCAATTTATTCTAGTGCTTAGCTACCCTGACATGTAGGAAGTTTTTTCTAATGTCCAACTTAAATCTGCCTTGGTACAATTTAAGCCCATTACTACTTCTCAGTGGTTAAGGAGAACAATTTATCACCCTCCTCTTTATAACAGTCTTTTAGGTACTTGAAGACTATTACCATGTTCCCCCCTCTGTCTTCTCTTCACCAGACTAAACAAATCCAATTTTCTTTCCTTGTAGATCATTTTTTCTAGACCTTTAATCATTTCTGTTGCTCTCCTCAGGACTTTCTTGAATTGGTCCACATATTTCCCTAAGTGTGGTGCCCAGAACTGGACACAATACTCCAGTTGAGGCCTTATCAGTGCTAAGTAGAGTGGAAGAATTACTTCTTTTCTTGCTTACAACACTTCATCTAATATATCCCAGAATGATATTTGCTTTTTTTGCAACAGTATTACATTGTTGACTCCTATTTAGTTTGTGATCCACTATGACCCCCAATCCCTTTCTGCAGTACTCCTTCCTACGAAGTCATTTCCCATTTTGTATTTGTGTAATTGATTGTTCCTTCCTAAGTTTAGTACTTTGCATTTGTTCTTATTGAATTTCATCCTATTTGCTTCGAACCATATCTCCAGTTTGTCAAGATCATTTCAAATTCTAATCCTGTCCTCCTAAGCACTTGCAACCCATCCCATCTTGGTATCCTCTGAAACTTTACTCTCTAAGTATGCTCTAAGTATGATTATCCAAATCATTTATGAAGATATTGAATAGCACCAAAACCGGGACAGATCTCTGCAGGGCCACACTCAGTATGCCCTTCCAGCTTGATTGTGAGCCACTTATAACTGCTCTCTGAGTACACTTTTCCAACCTATTGTGCACCCACCTTATAGTAGGTTCGTTAGGCTATATTTTTCTAGTTTGTTTATGAGAAGGTCATGTTGACAGTATCAAAAGCCTTATTCAAATCAAGATAGATCACATGTACTGCTTCCCTCTATCCACCAGGCTTGTTACCCTGTCAAAGAAGGATATTAGGTTGGTTTGACATGGTTTGTTCTTGACAGATCCATTATTGACTGTTACCTTATTTTCTTCTAGGTGCTTGCTTACAAATTGTTTGGTTATTTGCTCCATTATCTTTCCAGATACCAAAGTTAAGCTGACTGGTCTATAATTCCCTGGATTGTCTTTATTCCCCTTTTTATAGATAGGGCCTATATTTGCCCTTTTATCAGTTCTCTGGGATCTATCCTGTCGTCCATGAGTTCTCAAAGATAATCACTCATGGCTCAGAAATCTCTCCAGACCATTCTTAAAGTATTCTAGGATGTATTTCATCAGGATCTACTGACTTGAAGACATCTAACTTGTCTAAGAAACTTGTCTTAATTTTTTCTTTTCCTATTTTAGCCTCAGATCCTACCCCGTTTACAGTGATGTTCACTGTGTTAGTCATCCATTCACTAACTTTTTTGTGTGTGTGAAAACTGAAACAAAAAAGACATTTAACACTTTGACCATTGCTGTGTTTTCTGTTGTTGTCTTTCCCTCCTCACTGAGAAATGGGCCTACCCTGTACTTGGTCTTCCTGTCATGTATTTTTAAAATGTTTTCTTGTTGTTCTTTATGTCCCTAGCTAGTTTAATGTCGTTATTTGCCTTCGCATTTCTAATGTTGTCCTTAGCTGCTTGTGTTCATTTTTTTTTATATATTCATCCCTCATAATTTGACCTAGTTTCCACTTTTTGTATGACTCTTTTGAGTTTCAGGTAATTGAAGGTCTCCTGATTAAGCCAGGATGGTCTCTTACCACACTTAATCTCTTTCCTATGCATTGGGATAGTTTGCTGTTGTGCCCTTAATAATGTCTCTGTAAAACAAAAAAACTGCCAACTCGCCTGAATTCTTTTTTCCCTTAGACTTGCTTTCCACGGGATCTTGCCTACCAATTCTGAGTTTTCTAAAGTCTGCCGCCTTGAAGTCTATTGTCTATATTCAGCTGTTTTCACTCCTACCATTCCTTAGAATAATGAACTCATCATTTCATGATCACTTTTACCCATGCTGCCTTCCACCTTCAAATTCTCAACCAGTTCCTCCCTGTTTGTCAGAATCAAATCTAGAACAGCCTCTCCCCTAGTCACTTTCTCCACCTTCAGTAATGCAATGCATTGGAGATAACTTTTTAAGAACTTGTTGGATAATCTGAGCCCCGCTATATTTTCCCAACAGGTGTCTGGGTAGTTGAAATCCTCCATCACCGTTGAATCCTGTGCTTTGGATGATTTTGTTAGTTGTTTAAAAACAGCCTCATCCATGACTTCTTCCTAGTTAGGTGGTCTAAGTAGACCCTACCGTGACATCACCCTTATTTTTTTTGCCTCTTTTATCTTTACCCTAAGACTCTCAAGAGGTATGCCTCCCACTTCTGTCTCAACCAAGTGTATCTTTGCTACCCAAAACCACAACTCTTCCCTTTTCCCCTGCCTGTCCTTCCTTAAAAAGCTGTACCCTTCTATAGCAATATTCCAGTCATATGAATTATCCCATGAAGTCTCCGTGATGCCAATTATGGCATAATTGTGGTTGTTCACTAGAATTTGTAGTTCTTCTTGTTTATTCCCCATGCTTCTTGCATTAGTGTACCGACATCGACGATGTACATTATATTTCCCCTCTATAGTTCCTCCTTGCTCCTTTGTCCCTGCTGTGATTGTCCATGTTCCCCCAGCTTCTGACCCTTCACCTAGGTCTCCATGTTTTGGACTTACCTGTGAGCTTGTGTCTCCTGCCCCTGTTGAACCTAGTTTAAAGCTGCCCTCACTAAGTTAGCCAGTCTGTATCCAAAGATACTCTTCCAGTTCCTTGCTAGGTGGTCCCCATCTCTGCTCATCAGTCCTTCTCGCAACAGCATCCCATGGATGAGAAAGCCAAAGCCCTCCTGGCACCACCATCCACACAGACAATAATATAAAATTGTTTTTTAAAAAGAGAATTTGAACACCATCTGTCGATTGCCATGAAATGATTTTTTTTTCCCCTGAAATGTTTTGTTTCATGGCAAATTTTGTATTTTGTTTTGTTTTTTCATTCCTGTTTTGAAACAGAAAAAAATTCAAAATCTTGGCATTTCCCACAACGTGGAAAATCCAGTGTTCACCCAGCTTTAAATATCTTCACCATACTTGCATGCATGGAGGAGACCAAGGAGAAAGCAGAATATAGCCAGGTCATGGTAGTTGGAGAAGACAGAAGGCAAAAGACTGGAGCCACTGGCCCTTGTCTTACTCTTAAAAGGGCTAGTTTAGGCACCCAAGAAGAGGTCTACATAGATCTGCCTCCTTGTTTGCATAATAGGCTGGGCTAACTCAGTAGAAGCCACTACTCGTGGATTGGTGGATGTGTACTCCAGAAAGATTTGCTTTAATGCTCTGAAAATGCCTGGTTTTTAAAATCTAAACATGCCCTGGGTGGAGATGTTGAGAACCTGGCTATCCTATGCCTGAGCAGTGGGGGAAGTTTGATGCTCCTCCCAGTGCTGTAACATTCCCTAGTGACCCCGCAAAAGCCTGTGTGGGAACCCCATGGGGTTGGGGTGAGAATGGGCAGCAGCGTCTCTCCTTCCCCTAAACATGCCAGACCCCATCAGCATTAATACCCTGGCTTTCCCCTCTCTCTGGTAGAATTTCCCCGCCTCGCCCCAAACCCCACTACTGGTGTGCAGGGAGCAATTCCCTGGCATCACAGCTTCAGGAAGAGCTGTGCTCTCATGGTGGAGCTAGAGATAGCAGAAGTCAACGTGGGGGCTCAGAGCCTCCTTGCTGACGGCCCAGGCCTGGCAAGCACCCTTCCCTGCTGCATGGCCCCTGCACAGCGGATTTGGCCAATACATCCACCGAGCTGCAGAGCCACAGCCCTACGGTCCCCTGGCCTAGCCCTACTCCTACTTGCTCAATGCATGCTATGGCTGGGGAAGAGAACATCTCCATAGCACACAGCACTTTGAAACTCCTGGCCTCCCTCCTCAGAGACAGTCATACCAATTCCACTGAAACCCAGACCTTGCATGGCCCATATGTCTCCCAGAGCATTTGGCCTGGAGTCTGTGTTGTCCAGTTTCCACTGCACACGCTATGCCACATGTTAGCTTTGATATAGCTGCACAGTAGTTACTGTCCCGGGTTGAAAGACATTTCCTTTAACAATAAGCACTCCAAGGAACGAGTCCATCCCATGAACCAACAGCCTAATAAATCACTTGATAGCAGATTAACTTCTTATTTTTTTTCACTTAAAAGAGCATCAAAAAAGGTTCTTATACCATAACAAGACTGTTCACCCCATCCAGTGATGGGGGGGACCCCTAGTCTATCTGATGGTAGCGAAAGTTTGCTTTAAATACCACACATCTGGATTCAGGATCTGCCTTCCAAATAAAATATCTGAGTCATGAGCCCACCTCCCCCTTCCAAAAAACCAACCTAAAACCCCACCAGGGTTTGTAATGGAAACACTAAGTGACTCTAGCTGGAACGTCTGTTCAATGTGATTTTCATTCCACCAGCCACATCAAAGCCAGACTCCTGTGAGTTATGCGCTGAACATCACAAGTGGGATTAAAATCATGTTGAATAGTTTGATATGCCATAAACTATTTATACTGCCGGAGCCCAGTGACTGTATTGAAATTCACATCCTGTGTGCCAGGATGGAGACGGGCTGGCTCGCTGCTTCGCCAGATCCGTTTGTGGAAGCTCAGCGCCTCTGTGCACCATGTGGTTGCTCATTTCAATGCCTTTTTAAATGGGCCTGTAGGTTTGTGCTTTTCTTTAAGTGAGATGGAGATAAAGGAATGAGAATTCAGGGGAAGTCAGTGACAGCAAGGTCAGGGGCGTGGGATTCTAACCGATGTAACGACAGTTCCTGGTACCAAAGTATCTGAGGACTTCAGATCGTATTTATACTCACAACATGCCTGGGAGGCAGGGCAGGGCTGGGCTGCGTTCCCCACTGTATAGTGGGGGAACTGACTCACAGAGAAACTAAGTGACTTGGCCAAGATCACAGACGTTCAAGCAAAGAATTTAACTTGGTCTCCTGAGTCCCACACTAGCACCTAGGCCGCCAGACCATCCTTCCTCTCTAGGCGAGAGCGGGTGGAGATGAAAACTGGTCCTGGCATGAGCAGAGGCTCAAGGTGGTAGTGAGGGCGAAGGGGATTAAGGTAGCTATGAGTCACCTTTCATGCAGGGATCTGTAAGCATTTCATGGACATTCGTGCGAGAGCCCTCCCAGCGCCTTTGCCTCGTAACTGTTCCTAGTTCGCTGCGTCTCTAACCGGATCACTGCTTTCCACACGTAAACCAGAGCATTGCAGGACGTTGTAACAGCAAGCGGGTACTGAAGGGGCTGTGCGTCTCCCATTTGTCATGGCGGTTTCTCCCCTAGATGGGCAGAAGGTGCTGCCTTGCTGCTCTTCCTCCCCCTCCGCTCAGTGCAAGTGTTAGAATCAGTGCTCTTTCAAATGATGCTGCTAATCCTGCGGCCCTGGGGGCCCCCTTGAAGGGGGCCTCATTCTCAGCAAGACAGCTCAAGATGTCAGTGGTGCAGTAGGGTGCAATAAGAGCTGCACCATGCTCTCTGGTGAAACCATCCATCCCACAGGGAATCGTGACGGCTTTCTTTGCTCCTGAGCTACACCGGGGAACAGCACAGATTCCTTCCTCCTCCTGATTAACAGGGAACCTCCATCCATGCGCCACAAACACACACGTCACTAACAGCTTCCGCGCGCACACACGCTTCCCACCCACTGACATGGCTGTTTAGAGCAAGGAGGTCATACACCAAACTTCTGATGCAGGTGGCTGGTGGGCTAGTTGCATGGCACTGCAGAGGACTCCAGCTTTGGTCAGACTCTCTGATATCCTTTTGTTTCACAGCACCTTACAAGGTACTGGTCAACATGAGCAAGGGCATGAGAGTCTGCCCCTCTGCTTGTACTTGCCTTGCTCCTTGGGTCCCTGGAGGCAGCATATATGTTCTTTCCCCTGCTTCCAGCTCCACACATGCCCTGCATGTGTAAGCTTTGACTCTCCCAAGGGTCGGTCCTGGGGCCGGTTTTATTCAATATCTTCATAAATGATCTGGAGGATGGTGTGGATTGCACTCTCAGCAAATTTGCGGATGATACTAAACTGGGAGGAGTGGTAGATACGCTGGAGGGGAGGGATAGGATACAGAAGGACCTAGACCAATTGGAAGATTGGGCCAAAAGGAATCTGATGAGGTTCAATAAGGATAAGTGCAGGGTCCTGCACTTAGGACGGAAGAACCCAATGCACAGCTACAGACTAGGGACCGAATGGCTAGGCAGCAGTTCTGCAGAAAAGGACCTAGGGGTGACAGTGGACGAGAAGCTGGATATGAGTCAGCAGTGTGCCCTTGTTGCCAAGAAGGCCAATGGCATTTTGGGATGTATAAGTAGGGGCATAGCGAGCAGATCGAGGGACGTGATCGTTCCCCTCTATTCGACATTGGTGAGGCCTCATCTGGAGTACTGTGTCCAGTTTTGGGCCCCACACTTCAAGAAGGATGTGGATAAATTGGAGAGAGTCCAGTGAAGGGCAACAAAAATGATTAGGGGACTGGAACACATGAGTTATGAGGAGAGGCTGAGGGAGCTGGGATTGTTTAGCCTGCAGAAGAGAAGAATGAGGGGGGATTTGATAGCTGCTTTCAACTACCTGAAAGGGGGTTCCAAAGAGGATGGCTCTAGACTGTTCTCAATGGTAGCAGATGACAGAACGAGGAGTAATGGTCTCAAGTTGCAGTGGGGGAGGTTTAGATTGGATATTAGGAAAAACTTTTTCACTAAGAGGGTGGTGAAACACTGGAATGCGTTACCTAGGGAGGTGGTAGAATCTCCTTCCTTAGAGGTTTTTAAGGTCAGGCTTGACAAAGCCCTGGCTGGGATGATTTAACTGGGAATTGGTCCTGCCTTGAGCAGGGGGTTGGACTAGATGACCTTCTGGGGTCCCTTCCAACCCTGATATTCTATGATTCTATGATTCTATGATTCCCCGCAAACAGAGTAATAGAGTCAATGGAGATCCAGCAAACTTCTTAAGCACGTATCTAAGAGTCTGCCTTCACTGCAGCGTTAACTCAGGTGACCAGCACCTAGGCTAGCCTAGCCCGAATGTGAGCAGCCACACTGCGTCACCCTACCCCGCATGACTGCATCTTCGTTGGTGCTGCTCTTCCCCTCTTGGGGTGCTAGGACTTCTGCGGACATATCGCATGGATCTTAAAGCTGCCAAAGAAGCTGACAGGTTTCAGAGTAGCAGCCATGTTAGTCTGTATCTGCAAAAAGAACAGGAGTACTTGTGGCACCTTAGAGACTAACCAATTTATTTGAGCATAAGTTTTCGTGAGCTACAGCTCACTTCATCGGATGCATTCAGTGGAAAATATAGTGGGGAGATTTTATATACACAGAGAACATGAAACAATGGGTGTTACCGTACAGACTGTAACAAGAGTGAACAGGTAAGGTGAGCTATTACCAGCAGGAGAGCGGGGCGGGGGTGAAACCTTTTCTAGTGATAATCAAGGTGGGCTATTTCCAGTCTACGTAAAAGAATAAATGGACACAAATCAGACATCAAGAATGATAACATTCAAAAACCAGTTGGAGAACACTTCAATCTCTTTGGTCATTCTATTACAGACCTAAAAGTTTCAGAGTAACAGCCGTGTTAGTCTGTATTTGCAAAAAGAAAAGGAGGACTTGTGGCACCTTAGAGACTAACCAATTTATTTGAGCATAAGCTTTCGTGAGCTGTAGCTCACGTGAGCTGTAGCTCACGAAAGCTTATGCTCAAATAAATTGGTTAGACCTAAAAGTGGCAATTCTTTAACAAAAAAACTTCAAAAACAGACTCCAACGAGAGACTGCTGAATTGGAATTAATTTGCAAACTGGATACAATTAACTTAGGCTTGAATAAAGACTGGCAGTGGATGTGTCATTACACAAAGTAAAACTATTTCCCCATGTTTAGTCTCCTCCCTCCCACCCCCACCCCACCCCCGACTGTTCCTCACAGGTTCTTGTCAACTGCTGGAAATGGCTCACCTTGATTATCACTACAAAAGGTTTCTCACCCCCCCCTTCCCCCCCCCCCTCGCTCTCCTGCTGGTAACAGCTCATCTTACCTGATCACTCTCATAACACTGGGTATGGTAACACCCATTGTGTCATGTTCTCTGTATATGTAAAATCTCCCCACTGTATGTTCCCCTGTATGCATCCGATGAAGTGAGCTGTAGCTCACAAAAGCTTCTGCTCAAATAAATTTGTTAGTCTCTAACTTTCCAAGAAGCTGAGCAGCTCAGCTTCTTTCCCAAAGAATTGTGAGAGAATGTGTCTGTCCTTTCGGGCACAAGGGGGCAATTGGAGGACTACTGGCACGCAAGGCGTGTAGCCTGTGTCCTCACTACTAGCCCTAGAGGAAGCAGCACCTGGGCTTTAGCCTTTACCCCTCACCCGGCCAGCTGGCCTGGGTTTAGCAGCACTGAACTCAGGTGAGAGGGTTCTGTGTGTGGACAGGAGGGGGATTAGGGACAACCCCCAAGTAAGAGCCCTTGCTAACTCCGCAGTGAAACATACCTCCAAGTCACTGAAGCCAATGAGTACTCAGGGGCTCAAAGATAGGCATTTGCCTTCCTGAATCGGGGCCCAAGCCAGTAGTCTTGATCCTGTTCATACCAAATAATGTTTGGTGAATGAGATTATGCAATATATGTGTATATGTGGACATGCATGTATGCACTCCTCCCAGTTGGCTGCCGGCTGGGTCAAGTCAATTCAATCATTCGAATTAATTGCAAGCAGCCAGGAAGGAATTATAATTGTAACTGAGTAGCATTACATTATGGTGAGTTATCATTTATGTAAATGTCTTTTTAAAAATATTTGCAGGTGTCTCCCTTTGTTACGGGGAATCTCTGGAACATTACCAGAGCATTAGAAAGCACAATCCCATTTGTGACAGGAAAGATCAAAGACTTTTTAATTCATTTTCTCCTTCTTCTTTTTATCTACATTTTTTAAGTGCAGAAGGGAGCCCTGCTCCTTTTTATACAAAGAGGCTCCTCTATAAATCCTAAACACAGCTACTAAACCATCAAACAATGGGGAAGCTACTAAAGAGAAGTGTGATTCATATTTAACAAAGGAAGGTGATTAGCTGTTGTTGTATAACAATGGGGAAGTGTCAGGACACCTGCAAATGAATTAGGAGCGCGCTATATATCTCTGAGCTGTTGTGTTAGCACATCTCATTTATATTCCCAACTGCTCTGCCTTTATTGCCATTTGAATTGCACATTTTTAAATGAGATTAGGGTAAATTGAAAATACTTGTAATTTCCCATCATAATTTCCCATCAAGGAGGCAGGTGCCTGTGCTCACAACAAAGCAGGGAGCTGGCAGTGTAAATTCTGCCCACCTAATGAGGTGGGAGCCCGGTGAAGGAGAAGGTAGCTCAGCATCCTGCTTTGCTGTCCAGATATTTATTCTTCTGTCTTACTGTCTTCTGTCCCTCTGAGATGACCACCTCTCTGCATGACCTCCCCACTCCTATGAATCCTGCCAAGCTCACTCACAGGGGCTAACTCTGCCGCTCCCTTGTTTTGCTTCTCAGCGAGCTCAGCCCAGTGAGGTCCTGCAGAAAGGATGTCTTCCATCTGAGGTGAGCTCCGCACAGCTCTGATTCGCTTGGTGTGCCCTAAGGAACCACCAGGGAGAGCCTGGAGCAGCATCTGTCTTACTTTGGACCCAATCCTGAAGGCACCAAGGACCAACAATGCCTATTTTTGCAGGAGAGCTTTCTTCCTCCCCAGCCTCTTCTCTGGCGTTCAGCCCATTGTGGGTGCACTAGCCTCGGCTGCAGCTCTTATCACTGGAAAGTGCTGTCGGATGGGGGCTCAGTGGCTTAGGTGAAATGGATTGTTCTTGTCATACCGCCCTCCTGGCTGAGTCAGCAGCAGCAGGAATTGGACCTGGGATCTATGTTTCTAAGAGTATAAACCTCAGTTGTCTGAGCTAGTAGCTCATTGCCTGCTAGGTGTGACCTAGCCACCAGTAGGAGACAGAGCACCACCCCAAGAGGAGCACGGAAAGTGCATGTTAGCCAGGAATCTCTGAGGTTCTATAGCCTGGGGTCACACACAAGCTCACATTAAGATGAGCCAAATGGTCCCTTCTAGCCTCATAATCTATGAATCCCCCTGGGGGGGAGGGTCCTCCCAGCTCAGGGCCAAGGCAAGACAGTACAGTGGGGTGAGGGTGAAACATACTCATTCTGTACCTGTGTGTGGGTAGATGGAGGTGTGACATACCAAGGTACAATCTAGACTAACATGTCACCCCTGCCCTGCAACCTTGGGTGCCTTTCAGTGTGTGGCTGAAGTAGCTCCCACCTGGAACATTCACAGCCTCTCAGCATACAAGCCCTACCCTGAGTATCTGGGTATAACTGCAGCCTGTTAACCACACTTGGGTTACACTCTGGCTGTCACCAGCCTGGGTTATACTGCAGGGTGACCCCAACACACCCCCAGTCCCAGCTTTCCCCCCAGCATTGTATGTCCTGTGCTGCCCAGCCCTCTCCTGGACCGTGCAAAATATTTTAAGTTCATTATTCCTTTACGGGAACAATAAACCAGCTCATTAATTCAAATAGTTATTCAGACACTTCAATTTACGCACACTGGATTAGATAAAACAGTAAAACAAGTTTATTAACTATAAAGAGAGATTTTCAATGAATACAAGTAATGAGGCATAACAGTCAGAAATGGTTACAAGAAAAATAAAGATAAGGCATTTACTAATACCTAGCTTAACAAACTGTATCAGATTCAAGCAAAGTTTCTCACCACATGTTTTCAGCAGTCTTCCTGGCCGAACCCCTCCCCCATAGTCCAACGCTTACTACCTTTTTCTCTTTAGGTGCAGTGAATGCCATAGGCAGAGAGAAAGGGGTATCTTGGGGTGCCAGTCCCCCCGCTGAGAAGCATTTCCAGCTGGGAGCAAGGCAACAAGCAGGAACTCCATGCTGATTCTTTGCTAAGATGTTTTGCCCCAGTCCCTTCCCTGCCAAAGAATAGCCACTAGCAGGTAATGATCTATTAGCCTTGTTTACACTTGGCTGAGGCATCAGCTTCCCCTCTGTCTCCAAGGAACTGGTTTAGCCACTCCCTAGACTTCTCTGGAAAACATACTTTTAGTCGTGATCTCAGTTTATGTTTATAATTTCACACACAACACTGCTATGTGCATTTTGCCATGACATTACTGATCAGCAAATTAGGAGTTTTTAAATGATACCTCAGAAGGCATACCTTGGACAAACATTATTACAATAGTGTCTTTTAGGGTGTGAACACAGGGGAATAGTCGATCATAGGAGGATATCATTCTTCAAGGCTGTTAACGTTTCCACCACCATGAAGTTAACTGAAAAAGCTAAATTTAAAGAGAGAAGCTAGGGAAAGCAGCTTGTTGGATCCTTAAAGATGTCTCATTCTTCATCTCCAAATTTCTGATGGGAATGCCAAGCTGGGGAGCATCTTTCTTGTGTTGTCTTGCCTGGATATCCATCTCACCACCATCTGTTCTGTGCTGTGTGGTTCAGCTAGCCTGTCTCTATCACATGCGACGAGCACTTGGGTTATTGCACATGTGAGGAACGCCCATAACTCAGCATCTCTATAGATGCAGGAGCCTGTTCATTCACAAGGCGGAAGGGAACTGGCTGCTCTGGGAGTTTTTCAACAAACCACTTTACGGCTTCTCCGCTCAGCCTACAGGACCAGCGCACCCTCCAGTGTACCTCTGCCCGGAAAAGGTGCCCGACTGGCATCCCTGGGAATGCAGAGATGGTACATTGTCAATGACAGGTTCCCCCTACCAATGTTCCTCATGGAAGTCCCACAGATATCTAGCAGGGAAAGGGTGAGCACAAACCAAACTCAGCACGGACACCCACTGCAGAACACACCATGCAAACGAGCCCCATTCTGCGCCACTCTAAAGGGGTTTTGTGTTTTCCTCTTCGCAAGCGAGGCAGGTATCTCATGAACAAACGACACCCCGTTGGATGACAAGCTGGTGAGCTCCGAGCAATGAGACTCTGCTCCCATCTCCTGGAGACCTGCCACTTCTTTGGGGACTGATGCCCCTGACCACCACCACTAGCTCTGCCCACTCTGCTGCTTAGCATTAATGAGAGGCAGCTGTCAAGTTTGTCACCAAAAAGACTCTGCCTGCATACGTCCAGTGGAGTGCTGAACTGCTCTCTCTCTGTCTCTCTCTGAGCCCTGTTTGAAAGAAGTATGAGAGAAGGAGGCTAGAGAGAGCTAGTGAAACATGAGCTAAGGGGAAGCAAACGCAGTGGATGTGCTCGCCACCTGGATCATAATACCTTTGTGATACAGACAGGACCCTTGGACACCCTTGGGAGGGAGGAAGGACGTTTCGGTTCGTAGATACAAGGATGTGTAGAGTTTAAAGCCAAAAGGGACCATTAGATCTTCCTGTCTATCACCGGCGATAGAATTTCATGCACTTACTCCTATACCCAGCCCCATATCTTGTGCTTGGTTAAAGCTTCTTCCCGGAAGGCCTCCAGGCTTGATTTGAAAACAACAAGAGATGGGGAATCCCCCGCTTCCCTTGGTGGAGTGTTCAAATGGTTAAATCACCATCACAGATTTGTGACTAATGTCCAGTTTGGCTAAGCCAATGGGCCTGCAGCCAGGACCCTGGCATTCTGTTCCTGGCTCTTCCACTGACGATCATGCAAGAAGCAGCAGGATCATGGCTTGAGCTATATGGGAGGACCTTTGGGGACTCTAGGCTCCTCTGGCCCTTGTGTGTGGGAGCACAAGGACGGCGATGATGTCTATCCCCCTCTACAAGGGGGAAGCTCCTTATGCCCTGCATATCCCTACAGGGCGAGGAGCAATCCAGGCTTTACTCTCTCCATGCCTGGGGTGAAATGTGGGGTTAATAGCAGTGCCTCCCTCCATACAACGGGCTAGCTATGCTCACCTACGTCAGTGGGCCCCTAGGCGGGTACAGTTAAGAAGCTCCTTGGATGGAAGCTGCATCATTGCAATGTGTTCCAATCAGCATTCAAAGGAAGCCAGTTTCCTAGGTTCAGAAGAATTTAGTCAACTGCTTCTCCCTTTGTTACTTTTCATGCCCTGCTGCCTGGTTCCAGTGTGATACACAAAGGCCAGAACCTTGCCCTCTGAGTGACTAAAGCTAGGCTCCTAAATCCCCACATTTAGGCACCTAAAATAAAAGCAGCCTCATGACCCAGGGTTCCCATGTCCCCACTCAAGTCAACAGGAGCTGTGGGAGCTCTGAAACTCATCCCACTTTTAGGTGCCACCCTGGTGAATAGTGGAGCCACGAATGCTGGTGTCAGCCACTGGTGAGCGTGTGTTCCAGGTCGTTCTCTGGGCCAATGCCAGTCTGTTATAGCCCCAGCTGTGGAGCCTTGGCTCGTTAGCTCAAGCTGCAGCAGCTCATGCTCATAGCTCCGGAAGTCCCCTATTCAGCCCCCAGTATGTCGGCCAGGAGGGCAGCTGAATGAGATTGGTGTGAAGGCTGAGACCATGGCTGAGAGAGACCACAGCTGGGATTCTCAAAGCTGCCCAGGGGATTTCAGCACCCAATTCCCATTCATTTTAATAGGCTCTTGGCATCCAAATCCCACAGGCAGCGTTGAGAATCCCATCTGAGGTCTCTCTCAGCCGTGCCTTCAGACCAAAGGTGGCCTCCCCTGGGGCAGCATCACTGATATTTCCCACACAAGCACAGGTGCAATCCTAGAGCGCTTGTACTGGTCTCCAAGAGGGCAGTGGGAGGATCCCCTGCTTTTAGCAGTAGGTCCCATAGGAAAACAAGCTGCTAGTGGAGGATGAGGAATCTGTGCAGGTGGTGGCAGTGGTCAGCTGACTTCCCCTCTGTGATTGCGGCACATGAAGTTGGCTTGCAGAGGGCTGATTTCTAACCCCAGTGGAGGCTCCAAAGCATACAAAAGAACTGACTTTCTGGCCATGCCTATCCCAGCATCCAGATCTATCCCGGATGGATGTCCCCCTGCGGACCTGCCTCTTCACAAAGGCAGCTGTACCCTCCTAGGCCCGATTGAACCTCATCCTTACTGAGCTCTGAGTCATGAGCTCCTTTTGTATTTCTGGGTACTTAGATCACAGTGTAAGGAATCCATGTTCTATAAACAAAGTCACTACACCAACCTTGGACCACGGCCTGGATCCCTGCTGCTTCACGTGAACGAAACAAAAACCTTTCCTTGGAACTAGGAGTAGATCCCTTATCCTCTCTGTGGTCCAGACACTAGCAGGCAGTGACACAGACACAGAGAAAGCTAGGACATCACATTGGGAAATGCCGTGGCTTCCTAGAAGACTTGTTGATAAAGCCAAGCTCTATAGAGCTTTTGCTAAGCAATATAAGACATGTGAAAGTGGATCAGACCGAGGGTCTCTGTAGTCCAATATCCTGTCTCGTACAGTGGCCAGATGCTTCAGTAGAAGATGTAAGAACCCCACAGTAGTAGATGTGGGATCATCTTCCCCAATCCCGGTCTCAGTTCATTAGAGATCAGCTTAAACCCTGAAGCTTGGGGTGTAATAACCCTGTCATTAACTAAGTCTGGGTAGTCTTCATAGCCATATAAATGTCCAACCCTTGTTGAAGCTTTCTTTTCTTTTCTTTTCTTTTTCTTTTTCTTTTTCTTTTTCTTTCTTTACCTCTCTTCTAAATGTTGGGTAGTAAGTATTTTAGACTCTTATCATATAAAAGGCAAAATACAGAGAGTATCAGTCTAAAGAAAGGTCTGTGACACCAGTTAGGACTTGGCAGGTATGATTAGGCTGATGAAAGAGAGTAAATGCCACTTTCAAGGTAATAGATGCACAAAAAATCATCATTACAGAGTGCAGTGTGAGACAGGAACATTTCAAAGCAAGAGAGTTTATTCCCTTAAATGGGAGTCACAAGCCTCCATTTTTTTTTTTTATGTGAAATGTCATGTCTGAGCTCGTATGTGGATTACATCGTGGTAGATTTAAGAACTCCTAGCCAGCAGGGGAATATTATCAAGTACCATGCAGTGTAGGAATGTGATGGGCACGGCTGGCTTGGAAAGTGCTTCTGGATCCTTTGGGAGGAGAGGCACTAAAGAAATGCAAAGTGATGTCACTGTTAGAGGAGGCCCATCTAACTAATAGGATGGTTCTTCTATTCTAAACTAAATAGGTTCTTATCCCATGCTCATCTCTGCAGCATCTGAGGCCCAGATCCTCAAAGATATTTAGGTGCCCAACTCCCATAGAAATCAGTGGGAGTTAGGCAAAGGTATTTAGGTGCCTATCTGGGGCTGAGTAGTGAAATAAGTGACGTGTCCACATGTGTGTCATGTGTTTGTCTTCTCATCCTCTCCCCAAGGGGAGAAGCGTGTTCAGGGGAGTGCTTTGTTTTGGAGGGGGCGGATATATAGCTGTTACTCTAAGCTGATGTTAGAGAATTGCAGATCAAAGAAATACACTTTGCCTTTGGCATGGAAGGTGGGAAGATTTGTGATGGGTCTTCGTTCCTGAGCGAGTTCATTCCAAAAGTCATGGGCCAACCCCCAAGCACACTCTGTCTCAGGGCTTTACTTTCTTCCGCCAACAAAGGCTTGAAATTCTCTCTTCTCCAACAGTGAAGGCCCTCAAGATAGAGGGGCTCAGGTCACTAGTGATCACTTTCTGTTGTTACTTTCTGTCCACTGTTGGGTGGCTTGGTTGCCTCCAACCCATTGCCAGTGAACAAGTGTCTAGATTATAAGATCACCATCCCCATTGGCAATCACTGGTACTTCTGCTGGCCTTTACACAGAGGCTGAGATCTGAATGGGCCTCGAAAACAGAATTCCCCAAGAGCTAATTCTCCCAGGTCAAGGGTGGGACCCATTAGTGAGAGAATGAAGGGAGAGCAGGCCAGCTGCTGAAGTGTGCAGGGCACATGTGGGGGATAAACAGAGGCCTTCAGTCTTGAGGGCTCTAATCCTGGAAATGATGGTGGCAACAGGATGGTCCCAGTGAGCCCCAGGCCTCCTGGGTTCTGTGCCCACCTCTGTGGGTACTTGCACAAGTCACGTTTCCAATATTGTGGCCGAGTTTCCCTGTGAGTAAAATGGGGATCACAAAGCCTGCATCCCAGCAGGATCCTGAAGTGCTCCGACCTTATGGGCTGTAAAAGTCCTGAGCCATTCGCTTTAGAAATGAAAGCAAGCTAGCAAGTCCCCGTGCTGGACCCTTAGCTGATTTTTGGTTCAGTGCATAAGTTATTAACATGAACAATGTGGGAGCATCGGATCTTGCCCCAGGCCATTAAACAGACCGCTGAAAGTCTCCCTTGGAAAAGTCCCCATCCCACATGGCTTAGATGGACCCCACTGAAACCCCAGGGCCTGGTTTGCAGAGGTGCAGAACTCCAAGTAAAACTGATGGGAGCAGCAGTTGCTCAACACCTCTGTAAATCAGCCATCCGCCTCCGAGGCCTTGGATAGAGCAGAGTGTCGTAGAGCAGGAGCGGATGGTCCGTGTGGTGTGGTAGTGGGCAAACATGTAAGCAGCAGATCAGCATGTGGACTCTGGGCCGACAGGAATGCATCCTGGCTGCTTGTTGCCTGAGTTCTGTGATTGCAAGAGGGCTCAGCAGCTCTAGAAGAGAAACACATTCTCAGCATACGTTGCACAAGTCTGGCTTGCTGCCTTGTGGGTGGGTGGGTGGGTGTGTCTATGCACAGTGTGCCTAGGAGTGAATATTGTGTGGCTGTATGTTAGAGTGCGACACGTGTCTTTGTGTGGGCCCCTGTGTATACATGCCCAGGTTGCGTTTGTGTATGAGAGAGAGATGTGTGTACGCTAGTTTTTGTGTGTCTGTGTGAGCTGTGATGTGTGCAGTGTGTGCATATCTGTGTGTGTGTGGCTGTGCGTGATGTGTGTGTGCATTAGGATAATTGCTGTGCTGTGTCATTTAGCACGGGATGGTTCTAGTTTCTTTATCTGTCTTTCAGCTCTTTATCTTGAGTTGTCTCCAGCTGGGATGATCTCTGAATTATTAGCCTCCGAAGCCAGGGGTCAGCCAATGCCTCTGCCCCAGTGTTTGCCCAGATAACAGACAGGGCCAAAAACCAGGCAGGAGAAGAGACGGGGGAAAGAGAAAAATGTCAGGCCTGAACTGGACTTTGACTGGCTGGAGGATCCAGTGAGCATCATGCCTCACCTCCCAGGGAGAGTGCAAATGATGATGAGCTACTGAGTGATCCGTGAGTGCTGCAGATAGATAGATTGGTGATGTAGTCTGAGTACCTATATGTAAGAGGCCTAACTGTCTGGGGTTCTTTTGCTAATAGTCTCCTTAGAGAGGAGAGAGAAATGTAGGAAACACATGGGGGTGATACGCTAAAAGCTGACCTGTTTTGTTAGGATCCCTGAGGTACATCCTCCGCAGCCAGAATTAGGAGAAGTCCAGCCATAGACAAGCAGCTCCTGATGGGTGTGTGGCCAAAACTAGGGCCGCAGTGTGACCAGTGGCTAAGCTGGGGGCTGCCGAGACCTGGGTTGTCTTTGCCGTTCTGCTGTGTGACCTTGGATAAGTTAGTCCCTGCTCTGTTCTGTTTCCTTTCTCTTCCTCGTCTATTTAGACTAAGCAGTTTAGGGTAAGAACTGTCTTGAACAATGCATGTGTACAGCCCCTTTCACAATGGGGCCTGAGCTCCTGCTGCTATACAAATAATCCTGCAATATAAATAACACATGAAGCTCTGAGGAGAGCAGAGTGTACTTGTGAACTAACCCCAATGCTGCAAATGCCCCCCTGTGCTGCCTTTCACACCATCCTTGCTGAACTCAGCAGATGCCCCAGTGTTTGCTGGCACTTGCTCCATCCAAAGCATCCTCTTCAGCCCATCGCTGAGCTGATCTCCGGAACAGCAGGCTCTGAACCTGGTAAAGGCCTCTTAGTCCTTCTGTCTCTTGGAGCGAAGAAAGATGCCCCTTGAGCCGCACTGGGGGTGGAAAGGCCCTGCACAGATTTGGGAAAGAGACCATGAGACTCATGCAGCAAATAAATGGCAAAGTTGGGAACAGAGCCCGTAAGCCCCAACTCCCCAATTTCTGCTGTATCCCAAAGAGCACATGGCTTCGCCAAACGCTTTGGGGACTCTGGACTTCTGGTGTGAAAGGGTTAAATCAATCACTTGGGTCACATACCTGCCAGTTAGCGTTCACCCACTGCAGCAGAAGGCATGGCAGGGGCTGAGCGATTCACGTTCCCTGGCAGCGAAATACACTTATCCATGTGACAGCTGATGGATTGTCGATGTCTCCTTACAGACCCGCCTCTCGTCAACTTGTCCGTAGAGCCCCAGCCAGTGCTTGAGGACAACACGGTGAAGTTTCACTGCTCTGCCAAGGCCAACCCAGCAGCAACCCAGTACAGGTAAGATTGCCCGCAAGGAGCTGGCCTCTGTTCATTATGGAGTCTGTTTAACACTGCCCCCTACTGGAGTCATGCTCATGTTGGTGTGCTGTACTGGCTGGCCGTATGGAGCTGCTTCCTGTAGCTTGCCTGAGTGCAGCCAGTGGTTTTGGAGCTGTTGTGTATTGCTGTGTTTATTACCATGGGTGGCTACACACTGGCAGCTGCTCTTGTGGATTGGATAAGCTGGGCTTTGCCCCAGCTGCACTGACCATGCGATGCATTAGCTGGGGTATAGAGCTACCACTACTCCCTCCTGGAATGGAATGGACCTGCTCCTGCATACCCATTCCCTCTCCTGGCTGAGCAGGGCTGCTGCAGCCAGAGAGGCTGTCTGGTGCTCCAGCCACAATCTCTCCCATTGATAGTGATGTTGTATGTTAATGGACTCCATCTCTGCATCGGCCGCCGGGTGCATTTTGCTGCACACACCAAACTCCTTGGTCAGAGATTCACTGGCACTTTAGAGGGGATTAGAGCCCTGGCAGCACGGTGGTGTAACCATATGTTTGAGGACATAACTATCAAAACACACACTGAATGAACAGTTTATTATGGGAGAATTTGGGGCTTGTATGTTTTTTACAGTCTTTTCGAAAGATATAACTTCATTAGCATCTCTGGGCTTCTGTTGCACTCTTGGTACCCATGGGCAAAGGCTGTTTAATCGGAACAGTATAAGGCAAAATGCAGGATCATTGACGGCTGCATAGCGTAGAGCAGTGGTTCTCAACCAGGGATACGTGTCCCCTTAGGGTACACAGAGAGGTCTTCTAGGGGGTACAACAGCTCATCTAGATATTTGCCTAGTTTTACAACAGGCTACATAAAAAGCACTAGTGAAGACCATACAAACTAAAATTTCATACAGACAATGACTTGTTTACACCACTGTATGTACTATACACTGAAATGTAAGTACAATATTTATATTCCAATCGATTTATTTTATAATTATGTGGTAAAAATGTGAAAGAAAGCAATTTTTCAGTACTAGTGTGCTGTGACACTTTTGTATTTTTATGTCTGATTTTGTAAGCAAGTAGTTTTTAAGTTTGGTGAAACTTGGGGGTATGCAAGGCAAATCAGCCTCCTGAAAGGGGTACAGTCATCTGGAAAGGTTGAGAGCCACTGGCGTAGAGTAGGGGTGCTCAAACTGGGGGTCAAGAACGGGGCCAGGGGTTCACTCAAGACTGGGGGTGGGCAGGCAATGTTTTTCCTCTCCTGACAGAATTTCTGAGATTTCAACATTTTTTTGCATTCCAAAAATTCAAAAATCTCAAATATTTTTGCAAACCAACAAACTGGAAAAAAAAATTATGTGAGGTCAATCAAAACCTTTTGTTTTGATCAAGTCAGTTTCAACACGTTTCATTTTTATTTTTACTTTTAAAAACCTTTTTAAAATTTAAATGGACTAAAATTTAGAATTGGAAAGTCATTTCAACTCAAACAACCAAAAGATGTCAAAACGAAACATTTTGACAATTTCCAAACTTTTCTTTTCCAAAAAATTTTCGTTTCAGGGGATTCATCAAGTTTGACCCTGTTTCATGACCAGTTTTAGAAAAATTGGCATTTTTTGGTCAAAAAAAAGTTTCCTCAACAATTTCCCAACCAGCACAACTCACAACCGCCCTGCTCCAAATATGGGGAGGATCTTGGCCAGATCCAGCTAGATGGAGAAGGTCGCAGAGTCTGGGATCACAGGCCAGAAAAAGTTGCTAATATCTGGACAAGAGGTTAGAGAGGAGGCTTGGGAGCCAGGGCTTCTGTGTTCCAGTCTTAAATTTGCCAATTACCTTGGAGAAAGTCATTGAATCTGTCAGTGCCTCAGAAATGATACCCTCCTCCCAGGGGGTCTCTTAGTGGTAAATTAATTAATGATTTCAAGAGTTAGGGTCAGACTGGTTCAACACCAGGGGTCACTTTTCTTGAGGGTCCATCTTGCACCCCAGCATCTAAGCTTATGAGTTTAAAAAAATCAAAACCTTCTAGCCCTTATGACTGGGTAGAAAATGCTCAGAATGTGACTGATTGCATAGCGGTGCTGTGGTGTCTGCCTGAATCTGTGGACAGCCTGCTACAATAGCTCTGGAAGAGGTGTGAGCAGACCCATTTATCCTAGCCGAGTGTTAACGCTGAATCCCAGGGGCACTGATTTAAATGGCCAGAGTGGTGCAGCATGAACTGTGGAATGTGCACGGGTTAGGGAATCAAGAGGCTCTGAGTTCTAACCCAGCCTTTCACAGTGTGATGATGAGCAAGTCATTTCACCTTCCTGTCTCAATTTCCTCTTCCGTAGAATAATACTTCCCTGCCTACCACTTGCATATGACGTGTGACTTAATTAGCCAACGACTAATTACGGTACAGTGTTTTCCACCTGTGAAGCGGTATACCATAGAACCTTTGAGTTACAAACACCTCGGAATGTAAGTTGTTCGTAACTCTGAACAAAACATTATGGTGGTTCTTTCAAAAGTTTACAACTGAACATTCACTTAATTCAGCTTTGAAACTTTACTGTGCAGAAGAAAAATGCTGCTTTGCCTTTATTTTCTTTTAGTAGCTTACGTTTAACACAGTACTGTACTGTGTTGCACTGCTTTTTTGTCTCTGCTGCTGCCTGATTGTGTACTTCCAGTTCCAAATGAGGTCTGGACTGGTCAGTTTGTAACTCTGGTGTTTGTAACTCTGAGGTGTTAGTATATATAGTGGTGTCATTAACCTCTTCATTGATGATCAAAGCGTATGAGAAAGGAGAGGGCCAATCATATTATCAAGATCTGCACAATCTGCTCCCGTTGGTAACTCATTTTGGCATCGTTACGTAAGCAAGGGTTAGGGGTGGAGCCTGGGACAGTACTATCAATTTTTTTCCCCCAATCTGGTCCCTGTGTCAAACATTTTGAGATCATCAAAGGGTGCTGTAGACCTGCCTATTAATTACCTCATCATCCATTCTCTACATGTGAGAATGGATGATCTAGTTGGGGATTGGTCCTGCTTTGAGCAGGGGGTTGGACTAGATGACCTCCTGAAGTCCCTTCCAACCCTGATATTCTATGATTCTATGTGCTTCCCCAAACCAACCCAGGATACCGAGGCTGGACTGGCTCCTCCCTAGGGAAGCTGCATTTTGGATCAGTCCACATGCTGGACCTTGTGGTTCGACTCTTGTGTACCCTTAAGCTGATCAGACGTATAAGAACTATAAAGATAAACTTCCAGTTGAGTCAAATTTAATCTCAGAGATCCCCCTGGACATTACATGTGTCATGCATTTGAATCCTTTTTGGTCCCCTAGCAGAGCTGATGCTTATAGACGACAGAGGTCTCTCAGTTGGAGTCTTGACTCCAGTATCTTGCAAGACACACAATGTCCAGCAGGATCTCTCTTCTAGTTTCCTGAGCAAGATGTTGGAACAACCAGGGCATGGCTGCCCATCCAGAGAATCCCTCCCAGATTTTATATTGAGCCCAGTGCCAGCTGGGACAGGACTTTGGGAGTGTAGTCAGGGTGGTGTGTGTATCCATGAGTGTAGACCTGGTCAATAAAACTCACAGTCCTGGAATCTGAGAACTCTACTATTGGGTTGCATGCATCTGTTCTAGTTGCCACAAGCCAACATGTGAGGAGAGAGTAGGAAGAGCTGTCCAGACAGTGGCCAGAACACTGCCACAAGCCAACATGTGAGGAGAGAGTAGGAAGAGCTGTCTAGACAGTGGCCAGAACACACCTCACGTGCCTGGAAATCCTGTGACAGCCCCATCCCTGGCACATGGTGCTCTGTGCTCCGGCAATAGGGACTGTGACTGGATAGACAAGGGCGAGGAAAATGAAGACAGTGGAATCTGATTGCACATGCTTTGAACTGCTTCCCTCAGAGCAAAGCTGTTGTATACACACCTGCTATCTTGAGCTGCTGGTGGATCTAGCTTTGCCGTGGAAAATGCAGGGCGGTCAGTTCTGAAGGGTGCTCTGATGGGCCACGTGCAGGTTCAGAGGAGGGAAGTTGGGGAGCCTCTGTTTTAACCCCCAACCCCACCCCCCCAACAAAGTCTGCACCAACCAAACATCAGGGCTTCCCAAACAAACCAACGGGGATCAGCCAAGCCTAGCAATGTCTCTCAACTCTCTCAAGGAGAGTTTGGAGCTCTTGCTCCTGAGATAACACTAAGCGAACAGTGGAAGAAGGACAGAAACACCTAGTGTCCCCTCTGGCCGATGCAGGGAATGACAGTGGTATAGAAGAGATAAGACTCAGTTGTAGTGAATCCAAAGGATTTCTTCATTGAGGCTGCTGGACACAGCCTAAAGTCATGGAAGGGGCTGCTGAGTATGGCTCAGTGACACCACCAGACTCTGGAAGGAAAGATACATAGTGAAAGAGTTTACAGTCTCAGTAGACAAAGGGTGGGAATGGAAGCACAGGCACACAGAGAGGAAGCGACAAAGTCGCACAGCAGGACCAGGAACAAAACCAAGGTCTCCTGACCACCACTCCAGTGCCCTACCTATAGATCAGTGGGTCTCAACCTGTGCTCCGTAGACGTAATCTGAGGATTATGCCTAAGGGGTCCATGAATGACTTAGATTGAAAACTGACTGTACAGAATTCAACTATATACACAGACAATAGATTCCCAAAGGGGTCCGCAAATGAAAAAAGATTGAGAGCCAGTGCACCAGCCAACATCGCTTCTCTTGTTGGTCTCCTTCAGCATTGCAGCAGCTTTCATGTTCACACCTGTACTCAGCTGCTCATCGCTCCTCACTGGGTGTTACGCACACACACACCATCATTTATACTTTTACATCAAAACCAGGTCAAGTTAACTGAGCAGCACCTCCGGGGACAGGTTATCATGACCTGCCTCCTGTCAGGTTTCAGAGGAGCAGCTGTGTTAGGCTGCATCCACAAAAAGAACAGGAGGACTTGTGGCACCTTAGAGACTAAGAAATTGATTTGAGCATAAGCTTTCGTGAGCTACAGCTCACTTCATCAGATGCATCCAGTGGGGAAAAAAACCAAACAAAAAAAATGCATCCGATGAAGTGAGCTGTAGCTCACGAAAGCTTATGCTCAAATCAATTTCTTAGTCTCTAAGGTGCCACGAGTACTCCTGTTCTTTTTACCTCCTGTTAGACTTTTACAGCTTAATTAGCACAATCGAGTGTGCTGGTAGCAGCTATTCCTGCTAGCTGGAAATCTTGCCATCAGATCAATAAAGCAATAATTGCATTCCTAGTTACAAAGAAGAGTTATTCATTTGAGAAGTCAGTTAATGTCAAAGATACAAGTAGCTCAGTTTTCTTATGTATGGTAAAAAAAAAAAAAAAAAAGATGAAGCACATGCCAAGCTGGGAAAATAGCTTTGGTGAACTTTCCCAGGAGACGTTACACCATGATGGATTCACTCGCACAGTCAAAGGGAGAACAACCCACCTTAGCTGAGTGACAAGACATTGGCCGCAGCCTGACACAACCCCAGAGCTCAAGACTGCTTGAACTAGCCTTTTCCTCAGCTTCAACTTAGTGCAGCTACGGAGGGGTTGCTGAAATGGCTTTATGACACCTTTGCATCTCAGTGGCCCTGGGGCACTCAGTGCTGGGCTAGATTCCACTCACCACTGGTGCACGTTAGAGCAGTTTGAGGGCTGCTCTAATTTGCATTGTCTCCCAATGCCCCAGCCTGTGGTATCACCAGGGTGCAAGGGATGCCCAGCCATGCCCCCTTTCCTCTGGCCAGGCCCACTGCTCTGGCCACAGCATGCGGTGTGTGGCATAGGAGCTTCATTCCATTAGGGACTCTCCCAGGGCAGGGACTCAAACAGGTTTTAGGACAGCTTTGCTCCCTTGTAACAGCACAAAGAGCTGTCCCTCTGTTCTTTAATCACCACGTTGAGTCTAAATATCACACTCCTCTGCCCCATTCCTGTCTCCTTCCAGTCATCCTCCCTGCAGCTGTAGCACTGGTTTCCTAGCTCCCCTGCTTTCCCTTCCCTTCCCCCCGCACCTCAGCGCCATTCATCCTCTCACCCTCCCTAGTTGTCTTGGTGTCAGCGTTTGCAGCTCTATAAAGCTCGCTCTCTCTCACTCAGTCCAAAGCATTTTATGATCCAATGTGTGATGGACTTTCTATACAAATTAATTGGTCATTTGATGGGTTGTATTTTTTGCATAGAAAATTGTTTTGTTGTTGGTTTGTTTTTCAAAGAAAAGGAGCCTGAAAAATGTGAGCACTTCATTTGTTTGGGTTTCTTAAGCTCCCTTAACAGATTAACATCACTCGAAGCTTTTTTCTCACCACAATTACAAGCTAAGGGGATTTTGCCACCATTCCAGGGCTTTCTTTCATCTAACAGCTATGATTGATTTAGGGCCTTTCGGTTTCATGCCAAAGAATCCCAAAGCACTTGACAGACTATGCAAAAGAGTCAGTTCTCCCACCGCTGAAATGCAGCTGTCTCTGTAGTGGAACACAGCAGCTGTCAGGACAGGACACAGCTGTTTAGGAGAGGATATGATGAAGAAGAAGAAGAAAAACCCCAATAATATATCCATTTGAAACTGTACGGAGAAGTGAACAGGCAAGAAATTCGTTCCAAAACTGGAATATGACCAGGACCTTGGGGTTGATGGCATTATGGGGATCATTAATGATGGTAAGCAGTCAGGACTTTGACTATATATCTCATCCAAACCTCAGTGGCCAAGATTTTCAAAGCGCTTGCGTATTTTGGGTGTCCAACCTGAGACTCCTTAAAGGGGCCTAAATTTTCAGAAAGTGCCTAGTACTGGGTCACTTTAAAGTGCCTCGGGTTGTACAACCAAAATCCCTAGTCACGTGGCACTTCCCACACCACGGCCCCAACACCATGGTAACATCTGGCCTTGGCTCCAGTTCACAGCAGTGGGTGAAAACATCCCTTTGCACAGTTCTAGATGTCATCTGCAGGCATTCAAATGGGGACAAGCCGCATGACCATCAGCCAAGCACAGGGATAAAAGATGTGGTGGCTCTCCAGGGTTCTGAATAAGAGGGGAGAGAGTCGCATTTTCTTATTACAAAAATCAGCAGACTTTATCCGAGCAGTTCCTGGACTCAGAGCTGTGAGCCTGGAAAGTACAAACCAACCAACTTTCTGAACCTTGCCTCTGCTTTTGAAGGGAAACCATATTAAGGAGTGGAACATGTGTAAAGTCTTAGATGCAGACAGAGCCCACGGAGGCAACAGAAAATAGGTGAATACGAAATCAGCGCTTGGGTGAAATCCCGAAGGCCCCAGGGCCATGTGGTCTGGGTAATTCAATCCCCCCGAGAAAGAATAGGCCTGGCCTGCAGAGGAGGTGCAAGACTCCTTAGGTGTCATGCAAGACCAGAAACAACGAGCATCCTGTTCTTTGAAATAAATAAATTAATTAATAAAATCAAACTAGGATCAGATGGAAGAAGAGTTATTTTTTTCTCCAGGAGACTGAGCTGCTCTGATTTATGTTGTGGGGCTTCTCTCATCCTCTGATAGAAATGTCAGGTCTTGGTCTCCGGCCAACATTTCTTTTTTTATACCTCCCAGTATGTTCGTCGGTAAACAACTTTAAACACAGAGGGAAATGTCTAAACAATACAAATGCCTTTTTCTGGGCAGGGATCCACTGCAGACTCGGCACTGTCATCTTTGCCATGAATAACCTGTGCAAGCTGTCGCCTGTCTTGGCTCCGCACCGGGACTCTGGTTTGCAAAACCAGTGTCTCCATTCTCTAAGCATGACGAGGTCACAAAAAGGCGTTTGCACCTGAGTGCATGCCACGCCGCGTCACCTGCACAAGCCTTGCAACGCGCTGTGCATGTGACATGGAGCCTCACCCTGCACACATACCTGCACTAACAAACATTGGCACGCTCTTGTGAGCCACATGCCCACTCAGGCACCCCTTTCCTTGCACACACACGCGCACACACTCTTGTACAGAAAAGGGGACACATGCATCCTCATACATGCTCCTGTTGTTGCATACACATGCATCCTTCCAATCACAGGCATTCTACAGTACTTTCTGCATTGGAGTTGCCAATTTTGGTTGGACGTGTTCCTGGAAGTTTCAACACATGACATAATCTTTAATTAAAAACTAACCTTTAATTCTGGGAGACTCCAGGACAATCCTGGGGGGTTGGCAACCCTATTCTGCATACACACATTGGCTATTGTGTGCACCCTCATGGGGACACACGGGCACATACACATGTAATGTGTTTGTAAAGAAGGTGGTGTTTCTCCCTCCAGAAGCTAGTCCTAATAGAAGATAACAGCCTACTAATGCTGCCTGTTGACAGAGTTGCTGCTTTAGCTCAAGTTATGGAGGTCTGTGTCACAGTGTTGAGAGGTATAGGTTTGGACCCACATGGAGGGTTAACACACATCTACATCCCGTGGGTTACAGAAAGTGCTCTGAAATCTGCTCAGACACGTGCATTGGCAGGGCAAAGCTCGGCTTCAAGTGTGGACAAGCTGGGGTGAGTGTCCTTTAGTGATGAGGATGATGGGAAACGGGGCATTGCCAAGTTCTGTCGTTTTCTCCCCATGTGGACTGGTGTGAGATAGAATCCTCCCACTGGGCCACAGGGAGGCTGTTCTATGCCCGCTACTGCGTTTTCAGCCCTGCTATCCAAGCTGGCATGCTTGCCTTCTTCGTTAAGTGCTTTGAGGTCCTCAGATGGAAGGCATCCATGAAGTGGGTATATTGTAAATAAGAAACCAGTAAACTTGCCCCCTGCCTTGTACAAGGCAGCAGGACTATTCAGTTATTCTGAAGGCCGGTGAGTAGAGCTGTGCAGGACCCGGAGTTTCCATTTCATCGGAAACTTCATGACTGCAAAAAAAATTCTGTTCCAAAATGAAACATTCTGACGTTTCCCATGAAACAAAATTTGAGGGGGAAAAGCCATTTCAGGTTGATGGAAACATTTTGTTTGGCTAAAATGAGAACTTTTTTCCTATTTCAATTTTTAAATCTTTTACATTATTTTCTCCGATATGCAATTTTTAAAAATGGAAAGGAAAATTTGTTTCAGACTGGGCAATCAAAACTCGCCATCCTGAAGAGGTCATCAGAGCTCTACGTTCTGATCTCTTATTCAACAAAAACATTATCGCAATCAATGTTGCCACAAAATGTTTTTATTCTGACAAAAACCTCCTTTTCCGAAGGAAAAACTTTCCATCGGAAACTTTCCAACTGGCTTTCCCGGTGAGTGCGTTTTCTCTGCCGGGGTGGTGGGGTGAGAGTGGGGCTGGTTCTCTCTGAAGATGGTACTACTCCGCTTGTTTTCCCACTTGAGGATCCCAGTCAACTGGCGGTCCTACCTGAGCTTAAATCCCAAGGATACACCCACTTCAGAGAAAGTCGTTCACCGAAGGCAGCCTCCGTGTTGACGCTGCTCTCCCCAGTCTCAGTTTATACCAGGTCAGGCACGGAGCTGGAAGATGAGGCTGAAAGCAATGTTGGCTTTAGTGACTATTGCAATTCCTGTGATTGGGGTGGAGGTTGAGGTGTCATTTTGGTTTGGTCTGGAGAGAGGGGCCAAAGCATCCCTGACAGTGGCCCAGTTTTCTCCACTTTATACCCTCCTGTGTATCACGGCGGTTCCTGAAGGGTAGCGTAGCACGTGACAGAAGGACGGCTCAGTGGTTGGGATGCTAGCCTGGGTCTTGGCTTCAGTGCCCTGGCCTGCCACTGATTCCCTGTATGACCTTGAGCCAGACATTTAGGCCCAGATCCTCCCAGTGATTTCAATGGGCGTTAGGCGCCTAAATACCTCTGAGGGTCTGGGTCTTAGCCTGTCTGTGCCTAAATTCCCCAGCTGCGTCCTGGGGCTGACAGCACTGCCCGACTGCACAGCAGGTGTGTGAGGATGAATATGTTTAAAGGCTGTGAGGTGCTCGGGCACTACGGTAACAAGGAGCAGGTAAGTACTGAAGCTGGATACGTTCAACTGGAGATCAGGGCCACGCTGTAGTACAAGGCAGTCTCTAGCCTGGAGATCTTATACGCTAACGGGACCGGAAGCCTTATCGGCCACATTTACAGGGGACTGACAAAGTGTCAGAGGGACTGACAAAGTGACTTGGCCAAGGTCTCCCAAGAAGTTTGTAGCAGAGCTGGGCCTTGAACCAAGGCCCAGTGCCTTAACCTGGAGCCTTCGTACCTCTGGAGGGGAGGCCTGGACCCTAGTCAGGGGCTGCATGGGGAAGCTGTTCTGTGCACAAGTAAAGGCTGTCACTCTCCTCCTGACACTGCTAGCCTGCCAGAAGGGTTAAAGAGGAACTATACTGCGTGGGTGGGATTGCTGGGCTTGTTCCTGAACATTCCCTGGGGCCTGCCTAGGGCAGGCGCTCCCTGCAGCCGGCAGCCCCCAGAGCACGTCCTGTGCTTGTACGCAGTGATGTAGTGCAGTGGCATGAGCCCAGAAAAAGAGGCCAAATTGAACCAGTCTGGGCCTTTCAACCCATTTAGTTTGAGCAAAGCAAACGGGCCTGAGTGTTTAATAGCTTCATGCATCTTACTTGGTGTCATCTTGAACTGATGAGGAGGGACTCTCTGGAAGGCGCTGGCTCTGCCCTGGCTTGCAGAATGCCCATTACAGCTTTATGGAAAGCCCTGCTCAGCTAACAGAGACAAATGCCCTCTGCAAAGGGGAAGGAGCTGACAAGCAGGAAAGGTTGGCTCTCTGTTCCTGAAGCTGGAGAAGTGGAACAAAAGCTCTTCACCCCCTCCCCTAACCTCACAGTCCAGGGAGAGAAGCCAGGCTCCCGAAGGAATGCGATCAACTCTTAACGCAAGGGGCCGGATTCTGCAAAGCTTGGCTGGGCGCAGTAGGCTGGGTGAGGCTGCTGCACGTCAGCACCAGTGGGAGTGGAAGCTACAGGTGTTAAGCCACCCGCCCCATTGGCCCCTTCTCCTTTACTCACATGAGAGCAGGACGATGAGAGAATGGGCAATGGAAGTGGCCTAGGTTACCTGGTCTCTAGATAACCTGCTGGTCAGTGTGTGCTGTGTATCCCCCTCTGGGCCTGATGCAGGGAGAACGGGAGGCCAGTGCCGGGTGCTGGAGCTGTCAAGCTTGCTCTTTACTGCTAGAGGTCCCCGGGTCCATCCCTGGTGTTAGCCGTCATGCACAGGGTATGTCTACACTGCAGCTGGGAGTGGGCTTCCTGGAGAGAGCAGATAAAATAGCAGTGGAGCTGGGAGTCTCAGAGATGGCGGCTTGGGCTAGCCACCCCAGGACAAATCTGCCCAGCCCCCCGGGGATATAGCTGGCCAAACCGCTACTTTCAGCATGCCAGCTCGAGCAGCACTAGCATCTGTGTGTCTGCTGGGGCTGGGCAGCACGCTGCCAGCTGCCATGTGGATGTACCCGACAGGGTGCGTCTCCATTGCATTTGGAAGGTGTGATTGCTGCACATGTAGACGCCCCCGAGTTAGCGCTGATCTAGCTCAGTCAAAGCTAGCTGGAGTCACAAAGCTGCCCGGGCAGGTAGCCAGGGGCCTGGGTGGGCTGCACTCAGGAGGCTAGTCGAAATCAAAGCTGGCTGCAATCCCCCTTCCAGAGAGGTGGGTCTGGCTTGTTCCCCGGGGCTAGGCTCACACAGGGGCCATGGGCATTATGGCTAGTCAGATCTCTGCAGGCTGCCCTTTCGTTCCCCTCATCGAGGCTTGTGCTCTTGGAGCAGCATTCGAATCCCAGCTCCCTGTCCGTGGGAGTTGGACAGTGCCTGTGGGTGCTGCTTCAGACGCTTTGTTCTGAATAGTTCTTCTATTGTAATTAATTCTCGTTGAGGTGGGGGGAGGGGGTTCTAATTGAATCTCATGGTCCCAAGAAATTGTGACATACCTCCCAACTCCCCCCCACATACACGTTCCCCCCCCATTTCACTGTCTTCCCCACCCCTCTGGCGACCCTTCAATGTCCTGCATTGCTAGTGGAGTGCCCTCCTTTCAGACTGAGGAGGAGACGGGACTCTTTTGGGTGCCCGTGAATATCATGCTGGTGCCATCCAATGCAAGATCCCCTCTCGTCCGGCTTTAGTACTGCACCATTTAGGGTAGACTCCGGCTCCCATTGAAAGCCATAGGAGTCTTTCCATTGACCTCAGGGGAAGTTGAATCAAGCCCTTATTCCCATATGGGCTGCGTTGCTTTGGTGGCATGGGGCCTCGCCATCCCCTTCCCTTTGTCTCCAGTGTTGGTTCCCTTATAAGCTGACATGTTGGAGGATAAAGTCCCAGGAGGAAGCAGTGTGGAAGAGTGGGTTTTGAGAGATCAGCTTCTGGGCCTGGGATCAAATACTGAGAAGCCGTGGGAGGAGCGGCGTGGAGAAGCAATGGGAAATGGCTACTCCAGCGAGGCCAGGCAGGAAGTACATGAGTGCATAAATTACAAAACCAATCATCCTCCAATACACTCCCCCACGTGCTCCATTCCCTCAATGGACAATTCTGAGATTGGGGGCTGGAGGAGGATTTGGAATTTAGCTAGTTTATTTTGCTCCAAGCAAACAAGAGAAGAGAGAGAGAGAGGGAGTAATTAGCTGCCCTCGTTGTTCCACCGCCTATGATAGTGGGTAAAATTAACGGGAAACAACAGAAGTCAGAGCTACGTGAACTGACTCTCAACCGAGCCTCCTCTTTGCTCTCTTCAGATCTTTCTGTTTACCAATCTTCTCTTGGCTTTTGATGTCAGTTGTGTGTCTGTGGGGTGTTTTTTTGCTGTTATTATTTATCACTCACAGTGAGAAGGAGAAGCATTAAAGTGGCAGAATAAAATGAGCAGGTTTAATATTGCAAGAGGCAAAGCCTTTTGGCTTGTTAGGATTTTTATTATTTTTGTGAAGGGATGGGGAGTTGGTACCGACAGGGCAATAATAAATATCTCGCTCTCTCACACTGATATAGTGTTTCCCATCCCCAAGGCTACCCGAGACCTTTAAAAACGACATTTGCTCTTTATACATTGGGGACCCCAGCAGCAAGCACCCACTGCTCCCATCAACTTCAGCTGGAGTTCTGGGTGAATAGCATCTCTGAAAATAAGGCACTGAATGGAGAGAGATTTCACCTATTGCTGAAAGGCAGCTGTCTCTGCAGTGGAGTACAGCAGTTGCCCAACAGCACATTACAACGCTAGGTAGCAGTTTAGGAGAGGAAGTGATGAAGCAGTTCCAATGGAAACCGCAGCAGGGGTTTAGGTCAGCGGAATGACATAACCAAAACTGGAAGAACCCAGAAAGTGTGATGGGTTCTTTAGTGGCCACATGGGGATCGGACATGATCCCAGTAATAGTACGAAAATTCTCCCTCTTCTACCTGCAGCAACCTATGAGGCATTGATTCATTATTGACTCACAGGGATGGATGTTCCTAGTGACAGCACCACTCCCTGCAGTGCCTAGAGACTTTGATGGTCTCCTCCAGCCTGGCTTAGTTTGTCCTATCAAAGCCCAAGCCATATGGCTACAGGCCATGCATGTCTACTAGGGCCTCGAGCTCCTGCAGATTGCAACTCCACAGGACGTCGGTGGGGTGAGGTCAGAGGGGATCCTCACTGGGTTGGAACCCAGCTTCCTGAGCTGGCAAAGAAGGGACTTTCCTTTTGCATAGTCGCATCAGGGGAGACACCGGGGCTGCTCCCGCAAAATGCAGCAGCTGGGGTTCATCTCCGGCAAGAAAACCCCACTAATGGGTCTCACCAGACCCCAGATGGCGCCTGATTGGATGACCAGACTAAATGCTAGAGCTGTAGAGGAGTGAACCAAAGGCTCATAGCCCTCCTGTGATAGCTCCCCTCAGCCCTCACTTTCATCCACAAAATGTCCACCACATTGTATGTCCATGATTCATTGCACTTCCCAGCTGGCAGCAGGAGGGGGTGGGGTGCAAGGGGCTCCATTTGTTTGTTTGCTTAGGGAGCTACATTCTGCACAGGACCTTCTTCCAAGACACTGTCTAGAAAACGCTGTTTTATCTCTGAACCAACAGAATGGTTGGCTCATCGAATATTAATAAAAACTCAACTGCTTCTTAAGAGGTTTCCTTTAAAGTCAGTGGGGCCTGAATACACCTCTGACAGGAGATGATTCCCCTGCCCCCCTCCTCTTCCAATTTGCTTAGAGGAAAACAAAAAAACCCCACAATTGGCGGCTGTTAGCAAAAGGAACAGGCGTGGTCCCACCTTTTTCCTGTGCACATCACCCAGGCTAGGATGCAGGACTGGCGGTCACTCCCCAGCTGCCTCTGAAGGAACATGTCTGGGACAAACAACCCAAAAGCAAAGGGCTGGCACATTTGACATCTCTGTCTCAGGGACGTTCTCACTGAACAGTGCCTACCACTACGGTGGGTTGGGATGGGAGCCTCTAGAGAACCTGCTAGGGAGAAGCACCACAAGGCTAGTGGTCAGGCTACATATGGAGGTTTATGAGTCTGTCACAGTCTCTAAGTCACTCTTCCTTCAGCTGAAGCCAGAGATCCTGGATTCAATCCTTGTAGACTGCCCAACCTGGGGCATTGCTAAACCACTGGAGAGTTATTGGTTTAATGCTTCCCTTGCACGGTTGTTTATTTTAAAAAGTTGCTTGGATCTGGACTATGGTTCCTTATCAGAATTTCTCTTCCTTTCCTGTATCCATTCGTTCATCCATTTGTCTTGGTGTCACACAGGTGTTCCTGTGAGATGGGCTGGACACATTATAACCCAAATTTTCAAAAAAATTGACTCTTAATTTTGGGTGCCTCCATTCCTGGGTGAGTTTGCCTGATTTTCACCCTTGCGAAGACCAAGCAATCTCCGATGACGTCAGTGGCAGCTCTGGGCACTCTGGAAATCCTCTGGAAATCTGGCCTTTGGACCCAAGTTTTCAAAAGTGGACTCTGACTCGGGGTATCTCAAATTTTCGATGCCCATGTCAAGATGCCCTGAGCCTGATTTTCAGAAGTGCAGAATATTCAGCTCTCCCATTGACTTCAATGGAAATGCAGGTGCTCAGCACCTCGGAAAGCCAGATCCAGGCACCCAATATCAGAGGCCAGCTTTGGAACTGTGTCTATTTTCTTATTGTCGGATGGCTTACAAGTTCTGGACTGGGTGTGCTGCTTTGTTATGGTACTAGAGAGACACAGTGGGGAAGGTAATATCTTTTATTGAACCAAATTCTGTTGGTGAGAGAGACAACTTTGAGCTTACACAGAGCTCTTCTTCAGGTTATGGTTATTGTAGTGTCATTCATGAGCACTGACTCTTTATTGTAGAATTGTAGCTAAATCCTGAACTGTGGTGTTGGGGCGGGTGAGAACTAGACTGGGAGAAAAATCGCACAAAGAATTTAGGAGCTTTGCACAAAAATATAAAGTAAAAACATACATGGGTTGGGTTTTGACACAAGTGATTGCACTGTATATCATATAAAACGTGCTCCTGCTGCTGCGTTCTGCTTCCACATTTTGTTTTTGTGGCTCCACAGGAAAGCTCAAACTCCAAAGCTTTGCCTTTTTTCCACTCTGAAACTTTTTGCAGAGTTCTTTTTGGAGCCTGGTGGGAAAGAACACCTCAGTCAAAGGGGTTGACTCTTCTATATGTTGCTTACCTTTCCCCCTCCCCCCCCCCAAGCAATTCACAAAATAAAAGCAAACATTTGTGTTGCTCCAGATCCCCTAATTGCTGGGACCGTTACTTAATGGGCACCATTTTTTTTGTTTCCCCCAGCAAGCTGGGCTAATTAAGAGGGACCTGCTATATTAGGCTCTTATTAAATAACAATCACATCTATATTAATGTTTAAAAGGGACTGTCCAGGGTTTGGAACATGGAGCAAAGCAGACTGAGACAACAGCACTGGGGAGGTGTGAACTACACAGGCACCCCCATTTGCATTAGTAGTATGTTAACTTCAAAGCCGGTTGTATCTGTTTAACGGCTAACGCGTTTGAGCATGGAGCCGAAATTCAAACTCCCAGCTTGAGACATTAAAATGTAATCACCAGAACAGCTGGTTTGCAGATCAGGGCATCTGCATGAAACACAAAGAGAAAATACGCAAACCTAGCCCAGGCCGCATGGAAATGCAGGGGAAGGCAGCACCCGGCTGTGGCTGCCAGTGCTGCAGATTCCAGTCCCAGGGCTGCCACTGGGGGACTGCCCTGTCTAACTGATGTCATCTCTTAGTTAGATGGACCTGGCTTCTGATCCTGACCTGCACAGATCTAAAGGAAGAGCTCTGGGAGTGGCTGGACCTGATTATGCCATTTCCACACCTGTGTTTCTGCCAGTGGCTTTGCAGGAGTTATTCCTGATTCACGCCAGCATAAGAGGAAAACTGGACCCACTGAGTGTGGGTTTCTTTGTCTGTTCTGAAGAAGGCGAGACAGACATCTCTGTACTCTGATGGCACAAGGCTCCCTGTGTACGTACGTGCATTGCTAGCCCGAGTCGATGTCTGTGCAGCTGAATCTTCGCTGCTGTTTTTAAAGCTAGCTCAGGTCTCCCTGCCCACACTGCAGTCACACCTCCGATTGCACTGTAGAAATGCCCAGAGACATAGAGCTGAGCACATCTCAGCAGAAGATGAAGGCTCGATGCCATCACGCCGGGACACCCAAATACAGTGTGCCAACCGAGGCCCCGGCACCAGCAAGGCAGAGGGGGCGCTCACGGCCAGTGGAGGTGCCTAAAACCCACCCTGCGAGAGAGCGAGCGAGTGACTTACTTCTTGAGAGAGAGGCTGCAGTTTTGCCTTCCTCTACGGCTCATGAAAACATGGAGTTTTCCCTACTGTTCCCAACTTGGCCAGCAGGGTGTGCCCCGCCCCAGGCCAGCTAGTTAGGGAGCCCCAGACAAGAAATTCCTTAGCCGCTGCTCCAGACCAGAACCCTCCTGTGGGTTAGGAAATGCCATGGTATGGGCATTGCTCAGAGGACAGAGCAGCTGTCGGGGGGTTATTTTTATTTACAGCCTCTTTCCACTGCTCTCATAAAGCATTTTAGAAAGGGAGGTCATTGCTAGCCCCATTTGACAGATGGGGAAACTGAGGCACGGAGACTTGCCCAAGATCACACAGCAGCAGAGCAGGATATAACCAAGGTCTCCCAAGTGACAGGCCAGTGTTTCATCCACTAGGTCACACTGCCTCCCTATTGTACTGGTGACTTACCTCACTTAGAGAGCCCTTTACATTGCCAGAGCAGTGATTAGGGGCACCCAGGTGAATGAGAATCAAGCCCATTATACCTAGAAGTAAGGCCTGGGCAGGGAAGCAGTAGCTTTGGGGCATCCTGGCAGACAAGCTCTGTATGTCTGCCTTCCATCCTCTTTATAGATGTTTGCTAGTGTCTGTGCTGGTCACTGGAGGCTGCAGAGACATTTGCTTTGTGCTTCCTGGGTGGTGGGTAGAACAATGTGTTTCAGTAAGTGGCTGTGTAGGGAGGGGATTGGTGCCGGGTGCATGGCGGCACAATGGGACTCCCAGTACTGGGGCCCAGCAGCACCCAGAAGCACATCGTCTGCTGGATTTTCCTGGAACAACACATGACAGAATCTCAAGTCCCTCCTTCTCCCCAGCAATCTGAAAGGGGAGCTCTCAGTCTGCAGGGTGGTATTCAGCCCGTCTTGTTGTGCCCTTCCTGAGAGGCAGCAAGCCCCCAGACCCAAATCACAGTGTAAACCTGGAACAGCTCCCCTGGCTTCTCAGCTTACATCAGAGCACCAGAGCTCAGCCCCAGCCCCTATGAGCTACATCCTTGCTGCCTCCCCAGTTCCCACAGAATAGCAACGGTCCCGTCTGGTTCCGCCTCCTCTGAAGGCTGAGTCTGTCTTCGTATGGTGCCAGGAAGCTACGTTGGCACTCCGCCTGCATGGCTGTGTCACCTTTCCTGCTACATCTCTGGCCAGCCACAGCCAACAACTAGCACAGAACATTTCACGGCAGCCACAGAAGAAATCAAATTTATCGACACAGGCCAATGCAGCTAAAGTAGGAGTTGAAATAAATGGAAAACTGTCTGAGGTCTCCAGTTACAGGCATGGCAACATTTCCATGGCTGTCTTGCTATTTCCCAGCCCAGTTTTGTCTTTGTAGCTTCATCCCAGGCAACTGGACCTCTGCTCTGAAGTGAAAATGAAAGCCAGGGAAATAAAAAAATAAGTGGAACTGAATTCATCTGATCTCCTTTGTGATGCGTCAGCCCCACCTGCCAGTTCCCTAGGATGGGGAGCGGAGTGTGGGTGGGTGGCTGGCAGAAGCGAGGTTGAGACGAGCTATAAAAAAACCAAAAGAAGCGAGTCTCTTTGCACTGGGAAATGAGGCCAGGCTGCTGCAGGGAATCTGCCGGCACGGCTGGCTCCAGCGGTAGTCCAGGAGGATGGAGTTTGAAGAGCAGTGCCGCTCTCTGTGCTTGGAGAAGAGAGGTGTTAGGGATTTGTCTCCTTCTTACCCAGCTTGTCAGGGTAATGGGAACAAGCACGCAGGAGACATTCAGATGTGGTTCAAACTAATTAGGAGAGAGTGTACAGGAGAGCGAATCTGGTTCCTGGGAAGAGACTGAAAAAGGGAACGTGCTTTCTTCTTGTGATCACCGTTTCCTACTGCAAAAATGATTAACGGTACAAAATGAACCTGCTGTCAAACGAGCCAGCAACATGACGGAGTCCCTCCCACAGATGGGAAACAACAGAGATCATTGGACACAGCTGGAGAGCCAAGCTACAGCCTGAGTCCTTGCTAAAGCTAGTATGTGTCAGTGCATGGAGAGCATTCAGAGTACCAGGTGCAAAGGGGGCTTTCAAGGGGCTACTATGCCAATCTGGCCATGCCCCATCACATCTGTGATCGCTTGTCTCTCTGTGATCCCCACTTCCTTGTTGTCTGCAACATGTCCCTCTGCTGTGCACCTCAGCCCCCACATCTTGTGTGGCTCCTGCAACGAAGCGGTGCAGTCCCTCTACAAGTTCTCAGTGATCCCATCGCCTCCGGCCTCTAAGGTCTCTTGTCTTCCTGAAAGACCGGCCCTCACTCATCACAGGTTACGGGCTGGATGCAGGAATTGCAGGGGGAGGATTTCTGACCTGTGTTCTGCAGAATATCAGCCTGAAGGATTATAATGGTCCCTTCTGGGCTTAAACCTATGGCTCCTTCTCCACTTCCCCCTGCATGTCCTTACTGTAACACTAGGAGAGTGCCCGTCTCACTGAAACGTGGGCCGTTCGGGGTGGCTCGGCATGCTAAGCCATGTGGAGCTTGTGGAGTACTTGCATGGGTTCCCTCTGCCTCCCGTCAGGCCAATGAAACCAGCAGCGGATGGTCCTTGATGCAGCAAGACGCAGGACTGTGACACACCAGGCATACAGGCAGACAAACGAAACAACAGCGCAGCTGGGGGGGAGCCCAAAGCCATTTGTTTCCAGCAAAAGAAGGAACGAGTAGGAATCGACAGGAAACTCCATGTGCTAAACACCTTCCCACGTCCCTGCTCTTCCATCTGTGGCTTTGCTAAGGATACTGGTGCTCAGGAGAGTCTGAAGGAAGCCAAGGGCCTTTCCTGTAAAGAATCCACATAATCAGGTCAACTGGGCCACAGCTGATCAACCCAACGAAACAAATTCACTTACAGCTGCACAGCTTCGGCCTGACTCTCATCTCGGTTGCACGGCTTCAAACCAGGAGTCACTCCACTGGTGGCAATGGAGTTTCACTGGTGGGCTGGTAAGACACAGCTTTCAGGCGCTGCGTGGCATGTCCAGATAGATTTTCCGGTTTGTCCACGAGCCTCTCCTGGGGTTGCGCCTCAGTTTCCCCTTCACCCACGATAAACTAGTCCAAACAAACTTTCCTTAAAGAAACACCTCGACCTGAGGACTTCCTTCATTGGCCATGGAAATCAACACAAGTAAATCTTACTTTTAGAAATAGTCCCTAGTGTGCGCGTCTCGCTCTTCTCTCCTCAGAAGCAGTCCCAAGCCCCTTGCCTGCCAGCCCCACTTGTTCTCCTCTGTCCAAGCAGAGGGTTACCAATCTCTTCTTTAGGGTTGTCTCTCAAGTGACTACTCCCACCCTGGAAGGATACTGTCTCTGAGTGTCCTCAATCCCCTGCTCCAGCCTTTGGAGCTACCTTTTCATTACAGGCCTCTACCTACTCTTGCGGTCCTTCCTTCCTTGCAGGCTGGTGAAGCCCCCTTTAGGCTGCTCAGGTAGCCTCCTTGCAGGGATCGGGTACTCCACCCCAGCTGGTGTGGAGTATCCAGTTGCTTCCAGGCAGGGTTCAGCAGGTTATTGTGGGCAAGCCAAGCTCTTATTCCCATTAAAGAGCTGATTGCTGCATGACAGGCTGCAAATCCTGACAGGTTGGACCTCCAAACGGACTGAAATCAGGAACCTCACAAGATTTCCACCCACCTTTCTGAAACAAAGGAGTTCGGATTCAGCAGCTGAATTTTCCTAGGCTTAACAGAACCCCACTTCCAAAGCTTTCCAGAGCATGTCCGTCAATGCTTTGTAACATTGACCAAACAATGGCTGTAAATGATGCCTTTGTGGCCACTGAACAGAAAACTTCTAACGTTCCTTTGAAGCTCCCTTAGAAATAGGAGAGATTTGAAAAGATGTGACGTGGCCAATTTCACTTTTAAAAAGGGTAATGGGGTGGCACTTTCCTTCCTCTTCTCAGGCCCTTCAGTCACCATCTCCTTTGGGCAAGAGACACATCACATGGTCGGGGTGACCCTCAACTATGCTCAGTAGGTGGTTGAAAGGGAGAGTTCTTGATTGTCTTTGTGGTTTTTCTTTCTATAGGAAGGGGACAACTGGGGTCCTAAAGCCTAATTTAGCAGCCTTTAATCTAAATTATTCCAGACTGCACTTGGCACTTCCTTCATGTGCTCCCGAAGGATGATGGACTGATTTCACAGAAGGAAAAGCCTTAAGCAAATCTTGTCACACAAGAAAATTGATTTTTCAAAACTGACTTTTACAAGATTACTGTTTTTTTTTCCTCATGTTTCTTATATCTCGTTCCCTCACAGTCTCACGAGGCGTCCTTAGATCTACGAAATTAGAGCTGCTGCGGCTAAATTGAAAATGTGAAAGCAAAAGCACCCACCGTTGAGTCCCTCCACTCCTCTCGCCTGCCTGTCTCTGCATGACGCAGCCCTGTACCTTTGTACTTGTGGAGGATCACGCTTAGCTCCTTCAGCTCTCCTGCTGGCACATCCAAGCCAGGGATGCAGGGCCAGGAGCTGTCCCCGAATTCCAGAGCAGTCTGATTTCCAGCGTTGTGCGCACACTTCCATTGATGGCAATAGGAGAAGCAGTGAGATGCAGCGGCTAGCACTCTAGATGGGCACCCAAGGCACCTGGGTTCTATTCTTAGCTTGGCCACTGACCTGCTGCATCACTTTGGGCAAATCCACCCTTCATCCATCTTGTCTATTTACATTCTTGTTCTTCAGGGCATGGCCTGTCTCTTCCCTTGTGCTTCTCCAGCACCTAACTTAATGGTTGGGGTCTCTAGGCACTACCATCATAGTAATAATGAAGAGCACCTTCAAAAATAAGGCCAAGGCTGTCTATGCCACTGGAACAAGAATGTGCTCAACAGAAGGGTACAATATCTGCATTTTTATTAGCCCGTTCTTTCCCACTCTGCTTGCCATGAGTTTGTGAAGATGTGCAGGCCAAGACCATTTGAAATAGCAGACTCCATATGGGGCCCGTGTAACTGTTGCTCAGGATGAGCGGAGATCAGTCCTATTAAGCTCAGTGGAATTACTCCCATGAGTTTAGAATCATAGAATATCCGGGTTGGAAGGGACCTCAGGAGGTCATCTAGTCCAACCCCCCGAGTAAGTGTTGCTCAGCCTGAGTAAGTTTCAGAATGAGGTCAAACATCATTTGCCTTGGAGGGTCTTCTCCATGAGCTGCTCTGGTACCTGTGAAAGTTCCTACTGTAAGACAAAGCCGTAACATCACGACATTTGCACCAAGACGACCAAACACTGCACAGTCACCATGCCATGCAACGCCACCACATTGTGACACAGAGATCACCAGGTTGCCGTGGAACGTTACCCTGCAGCGTCCCGAAGGCATTTGGGAGGCACGGCCATGCCTAGCAAACCTACATGCAGGAACAGCCTCTCAAAATCAGGTCCACGCTGTAAATCCTCGAAATAGGTGGTAAAGTCCATGACCTCCAGCCATCATTGGCACCATGGCTACTTGCATATCTCCTCCTGTCCACATCCATTGTATTTCCACTACATAGCCCAGGTGTATCTACTGCCGATGTGGACATTACAGGGTGAAGTCTCCGTAGTGGCATAGCGGTGACCCGTGTGCTCTGATGCTCTTGGTCAGAGAGGAAGTACCAGGGAAGGAAAGAAGTAGGGACTGATATGCCGAGCAAAGTGGGAAGAAATCAAGTCACCACTGATTTTACATGGAAGGTGCCCAGATACTACCATGATGGGCAGCTATGTAAAATCCTACAATAAACAGAATTCTTGCTCACTCATTCATTCCATTTTGTTTGCCATTTCTGAATGGTTTCCTCCTTAACTCGCTTCTGAGACATCTCGGCGTGTTTCTTAAAGAGCGAACAAGGTTGCATTGAAATTGTTTCAGACAACTTAAAATATGCTAAGCTTTTTGTTACTGCAATATAAATAATTCATCCCCTTACAGCTGCTGAGCTGAAATCAGACATTGATTTGGCATGGCTTCAGCGCCAGTCCTTTTTGTGCAAAAGGGATGGGGGGTGCTTCCTGGAGTGCGTGGAGGAAAGAGGGGGACATGGAGATGGCTGAGAATGGGCGCGATCCAGGAGGGGGTATTATTGGAGAGGCTCTCCCAGAACCCAGCGAGTTGCAAAACACCCACCCCAGCACTGGAGAAGGTACAGAAGAGCTGTGAGTTGGCATGGGGGGGGGTTTATTGGTAAATGTCAACGTTAGCGGACATGCAAAGTATTTCCATCAGTGAAGATGGAAATGCGCAGAGAGCAAAGTAAGAAATATGCTGCTTGAGAACTTCTTAGAGTCTGATTGAAGTGTTTGACGATTTGTGTTTTAGCAGCTAGAAAGCTTTAACTTTGAATCCCATCATCTACTGTCGTTTAATAATTATTGTCTTAACCCCGCATTGTCTGAGGCTGTGTCTACACGTCAGTGTAGGGAGGGGTTCTGCTGTCACTGTAGTAGATCCACCTCCCTGAGAGGCGGTAGCTAGTTCGACAGAAGAATTCTTCCATTGACCTACACAGGGACTTAGGACGGCTCAACTACTCGCTCAGGGGGGTGGATTTTTCACACCCCTGAGCAACGTAGCTGGACCGATCTAATTTTTTAGTGTAGACCAGCCCTCTCTCTCTCACACAATTTCCTGCAACTGTGAACATTTAAATTGATAAAGAAAAAAAAAAGCTTAAAAATAAACATCAATATTGTCCCTTCTGCAGAACCATTGCCCCAGCCCACCCTTTAAAATGCACCCTCCGGGTGGGATGTAATATAAGCTGAATGAATTCCTGCGGGCTGCTGCAAAGCTCGACAGAGCAGGGGTGAGCAAGTGCTCTGAGCTGGATTTGGATCTCAGGGACACGACGGGCAGCCTGGAGTAACTCTGTTGGGTTTGCATGCCCCTGTTGCTAGGTGGAACACATGGGCATTGACCATTTTCTCTCTGCATGTGACTTTGTGTTGGCCAGAGGCAGAAAGCCGAGTTCAGTTTGCCATATGCACGCTGTTGACTTGTGTCTGTCGCTCTCTGCTTGGGCAAATATCACACAGGCGCGCTGTAACTGGTTTGTCTGTTGGGGTCAGCTTGGAAACGCTTTATAAATAATGAATCCGGGGGTGGGAGGGCAGGAAAAAGGCTTGAGCAGCAGATGGCCCTGCAGTTTGCAAACATCCAGGGCATCGCTGCACCAGCTGGGCTTTAAAGGGCGGGCAGGAGTGGGGTCAGGGCGGTAGCTTCCCTTAGGGATGTTTGACAAAGAAGGAAGAACGTACTGGACCAGATGCTCAGCTAGCATAAACAACTTAACTCCACTACATCACTTTATACCAGATGAGGCTTTGGCCCCACTTGCCTGATGCTTAAAAAGTCAATGAGTCAGATTCTGAGCTCATAGGAACTCAATTGCCTTCCACCCTCGTCAGTGCTTAGGCAAACTCCTAGAGAACTCCTGGGTGACCAGAAAAACTAGCCACAAACTCAAGATTTTGACCTTGGATTACAAGGGCATCTGGGCACGGGCCCCACATTCGTCTGTAAAGCACCAGGCTCCCCTACAGGAATGAGAAAAACAGACTAGCACCCCAGATATTGACAACTTCCGGATAATAGCAACAATAGAACCAATCACTTCCCGTTGACTTTAATGGGTTTCAGAAATGGGCCACGGCATGCCGCTTATTAGCAACATCTTTTGGAAGACAGGCCCCAGCTGCAGGCAGGTTTGCGAGGCTGCAGCTCCAGAAGGAAGCACTGTGACATGACTTCCCTGGCTGCAGCCCCTCAACTCTGCCAGTGGTCGGTGCTCAGTGCATCCTCCTGGGGCTGCAGCCCAGCAGGTTTGCATGGCTGCAGCCAGGGAAGGCATGTCCCAGCACTTCCTTCCCCAGTGGCAGCCTCACAGACCAGCCTTTTGCTTACTGGCAACTGCCGGAGAAGGGCAAATTTTTGCTGGCAGCCTGAGGGGTTGCTAAGAAGCAGAACCTAAGGTCATAGTTAAACGTCCCAGGTCTGATTATTTTATCCAAATTGCTTCACTTGTCCCTGTTAAGGACGAAGGCTAAGCATGTCATCTGAGAAGCAGCATCTCTAACTGGATCCAAATTAATTAATTCACCAGATCCATGTTTGATTTTAAGGCCTCCTTAGGCTGGTGGGGGCCAGACATAACACAGAGGTAAAGCCCTCCGACCCCGGAGGTGGGAGGAGGTTGTTCTGCCGCAATCTATGGCATTTCAGGCTTGTGCTGTCAGACTGAGCATGTTCAGCATAGAAAGGTCTCAGAGCTCACAGCAGTCTCCTAGAAAAAGTACTTGCTTAGAGCCTGTGACAACGGAGAGAGACTAGTTTCAACTAGATTCCATGGGATGAGCCCTGGAGATCCACAAACCAAGGAGATGACAAAAGAAAGTGACAAGTGAGAGACCCACATGTGTTCTGAGGAGCCGGGGGAGACATGAGGAATCTACAGCCAAGAACGTCACCAAACCCACTGCCACGGGGAACGTTTAAAAGGTACAAGCTTCCAGTGTGCTGCTCCTGGGGGATCTAAGCCTCAGTCAGTAGTAGAAGGCTCTGGAGAAGCTGGGCCAAGACAGCAAGGAAGCTCTTGCCATGCCCTTTCCGTGGTTGTTGGAGCTACATCTTGATTGGATCAGTAGCGATGGAAATTAGTGATTGTGGGATGGCTGCTTGGCGGCCTATGTGAAATGAGATGGGTGGCCCTGGTCCTGTGTCTAATATAAAAGAGTCTCCATAATTTAAAAAAAATACCCCAGTGACTGGCACAAATAGTCCCTTGTTGGCAGTTCCAGTAGAGAGGACATGAGATGAATGGGTCCAAGGATGTGGAGCTCCTCACCCTAAGGATCCCTGACGGGTTGGAGTTGAGGCACGTCTACAGGGTGGTACATAGAGAAATCTCATGTTGCTGCTACATGTGTTGTGCCTGTTCTGCGGCTAGACAGGGAGCCACAGTGTCCAGGGCTGTCAGTCCCTTACAGCTCACATGCGCTAGGCATGTGTCCAGTCGGGATGGGTTAGTTTCTGCTTCGTTCACACTGTTACTTGGTGGTTAGTATTCTATCCGGAAACCTTGCCTCAGGAAGCCTCTCCCCAGCCCCTCCATGGCCTCATGTCCCACAGAGGCGTTCCCATGCATGCTGGGTGTTTGCACATCAGCACAGGGGCCCCGACTTAATGCGGGATCCCGATGGCAATGGCCTGTGGAATTTAACAGGAAGAAGCCAACAGGCTTCTGTAGACATTAAAGCGCATTCTACAGAGATTCTCCATAGGATGGTTCAAAAAATCCTTTGCAGAAGTTTTGGCCAAGATTTTCAAAGCTAGAAGACTAAAGTTAGGCCCCTAAGTCCATATTTAGGCTCCTAAATAAGTGGCCTAATTTGGCTCCCCTTGACTTTGAGAGGAGCTGTTGCGTGCTCAACACTTTTTAAATCTGGTTATTTATTTAGGGTCTAAGGATTTAGGAGCCTTTCTTTAGGCTCCTATTTTTGGAAATGTTGGCCCTTTTCACTTTCTCTTGAAGCCTATGTATAGGTGACAGCGTCGTACTGAGAAGTGAATGTGTGTGGAAGCTGGAGCATTTTCATGTGAGTGTGAATGTCATGGTTAAATACAGGCTGGAATGCCAGGGTAGTTCTCCTGCATCCCATCTCTTTCAAGATTTGAGCAGTGCTGAAGAGATGAGAGGGGATACAGCTCTGGCAAGCAGTGTGTGGTCCCAGGAGGGTTTGGTGCGCTCTGGAAGATGCTGCCCCATTGGAGCTTGTGCAAGCTGTGTTTGGGGGAGTCGGATTCTTAACGTAACCAAACTCCAGTTTGAAAACAGCCCTGGGCTTTGGAGTGTAAGACAGATCGATAGTAAACACCTGATAAATATCAAAAGTGTGTCTGCAAAAACGGAGATGTCAATATTTTAAGTTTAAAAATTCCTGAGAATTTTTCAGTGAAGACAGCTTCCAGTGAACTCATATTTATCTCGCCTTATTTTGCCTGAAGAGTGCTGGGGAAGCTATTGTGTGGATATAAGGTCATAACTACAGCCCATGAGTTGTGAGCCCCTCCTCCCCCAAGCTGCTGCCTACTCAACAAACAGGATGACCTCTTGGATTACCCATAAATCTCTGCTCTTGGCATTATCTTAAAAGAAGATTCCCAAATAATTAGTAGTGACTGGTATTCACCACTGGGCAGAGGGCTCTGTAATACAGTTGCATATGCTGAGATTCATAATTTGAATAACTTGATGTAGGCGTGATTATACTCTGAATAATTACTGTTCTTGAAGGGCTTGACTGATGATCTGCCAAAGATGAAGCTCTGTCTCACCTAGGTGGGGACTAGCCAAAGTCCAGGCAAAACAGATAGAAGCCCAAATGAGGGCTTAAGGGGCCCAGCAACTATATATACTATTCAGTGTAAACAGCAGCCCCTTCTATAGCTGGGAGCTAGAGAGCCAGAGAGAACCACAGGGTCTGTGTTAGTCAGGCAACCTCAAGAAGATAAGTAAAATAAAACCTCGGTATTGTTCATTTCCAAGTCTGTTCATACTTCACTGTAAGGATCAATTGATAAATACTTTATAAAGTGTCAATAAATGATTAATAGATGCTGTAATAAATTGTTAATCTGTTGTTATAGATTGTTGGAGAGTCCAACAGGTCTCTTATTTAGTTTGCTTGGCTTGTAACTATCTCTGACACTTTCTAATGATGTCCTTATGATCGTCTATAACAGATTGTTTATGGGTTGTAATACCTATTACTCATTTATTAACCCTTTATAAAGAATTTATGTATGCACCATTAATATTAAATGTGACCCCCAAGTTCTGTCTTCTCTACCATATAAATGTCAATTTCCTAGCTCAAAAAGTGTTGCAGCCAACAGGGGGGAATACATTATTTGACCTTGTCTTAACAGATAAAGAGGAACTGATCACAGAACTAAAAATATACGGTAGCTTAGCTTACAAGTGATCATGATTACACTGTGCAAGCAGAATAAAGTGCAGACCAGTAAAATATATATCTATATCTAATGTTTGGTGCTTCAGTAGGGCCAATTTTACAAAGCTGAAAACAATTATGAGCCAAATTAGCTGAGAGGAAGAATTTAACAGAAAAATGTGTGTGATCATTGGGACACCGTATTAGGTGCTCAGAATGGTACAATAAATGAAGAAGGTAGTCCTGGTTGAAAAACCTATTTTAGATGGGAAAACTGTATAAAAATAGCTATAAAATTAATACATAACAGCTGGAAAAAAAGTGAAGTTGATAGTAATGAATATAAATCAGAAGCTAGGAATTGTAGAAAATTGATATGGGAAGCAAAGGACAAAAGGAGAAATTTATGGCCAGCAGAGTTCAGGACAATAAAGAGTTTTTAAAATATATTAGTAACAAAAATAATCTTGACACTGGTATTGGTCCATTACTAGATGGAAATGGTAGAATTATCAATAATAATGCAGAAAAGGTGAAAGTGTTCAATAAATATTTCTGTTCTGTATTTGGGGAAAAAACAGATGATATAGTCTTATGTGGTGATGATAAGACTCTCTTTCCATTCCACTAGTATCTCTGAAGGATGTTAAACAGAAGCTAATAAAGTCAGACATTTTTAAATCGGCCAGGTCCACATAACTTGCCTCCAAGAGTTTTTAAAGAGCTGGCTGAGGAGCCCACTGGACCGTTAGTGTTAATGTTCAATAAGTCTTGGAGTACTGTGGAAGTTCCAGAAAACTGGAAGAAAGCAAATGCTATGCCAATTTTTAAAAAGGTAAACCGGATGACCTGAATAATTGTAAGTCTGTCAGCCCAACCTCAATCCTGGGCAAGATAATGGTGCTGTTGATACGGGATTTGATTAATTAAGAATTAAAGGAGGGTAATGTAATTAATGAAAATTGACATGGTTTATGGAAAATAGATCCTGTCAAACTAACTAGATATAGTTTTGATGAGATTACAAGGTTGGTGGTTAAAGGTAATGGTGTTGACATAATATAGTTAGACGTCTGTAAGGCATTGTTCTTGGTACTATATGCCATTTTGAGTTAAAAAAAAAAAAACTAGAACGATGTAAAATGAATGTGGCACATAGCCAATTTTTTAATCAATTTTATAACTGATAGTTCTCAAAATGTAATTGTAAGCAGGGAATTGTCATTGTGTGGGTGTGTTTCAAGTGGGGTCCCACAGGGATTGGTTTTTGGCCTTATGCTATTTAACATAAAATCATCACTGATAAAGTTTGCAGATAAGACAGAAATTGGAGTAGTAGTAAATAATGAAGGAGACACGTCACTGATTCAGAGTGATTTAGATTGCTTGGTAAACAGGGTGCAAGCAAACAATATGTGTTTTAATACGGCTAAATGTATACATCTGGGAACAAAAAAGGTAGGCCATACGTACAGAATGGGAACCCTGTCCTGGAAAGCAGTGACTCTGAAAAAGAATTGAGGGTCATGGTGGATAAGCAGCTGAACATGAGCTCCCAATGTGACACTGTGGCAAAAAGAGCGAATGCGATCATGGGATGCATAAACGGGGAGTATGAATAGAGAGGTTATTTTGCTTCTGTATTTGGCACTGGTATGACCAGTGCTGGAATCCTGTGTCCAGTTCTGGTGTCCACAATTCGAGAGGGATGTTGATCAGTTGCAGAGGGTTCAGAGAAGAGCCACAGAATAATTAAGGATTAGAGAATCTGCCTTATAGAGATGGACTGAAAGAGCTCTGTCTATTTAGCTCAACAAAGAGAAGACTAAGGGGTAACTTGATTACAGTCTATAAGTATCTACATGGGGAACAAATATTTAATAATGGGCTCTTCAATGTAGCAGAGGAAAGTCTAACACGATTCAATGGCTGGAAGTTGAAGCTAGACAAATTTAGACTGGAAATAAGACATACATTTTTAACTGTGAGAGTAATTAACCATTGTAATAATTTACTGAGAGTCACGGTGGATTCTCCATCTCTGACAATTTTCAAGTCAAGATTGGCTGTTTTTCTAAAAGCTGTGCTCTAGGAATTATTATGGGGCAGGTCTCTGGCCTGTGTTACACAGGAGGTCAGACTAGAAGATCACAATGTTCCCTTCTGGCCTTGGAATCTATGCATCTGTGGAGCTGGTATTAACCACTGTTGGAGACAGGATATTGGGCAACATGAATCATGGGACTGATCCACTAAGTCAATTCTTATCTTCCTGGAAATGGAGGAGAGAAGCAGCTGAAACTGCTAAGGCTAATTCTGCTATCAGAAGGAACGTGAGAACATCCCATCTGCTTTAATTCCCCTTAGGAGTCTTGGATTAGATACTCAGCACACGGAAGTTCACTTAACTACACATTAAGCACAAGAATAAACACGTTAGACAAATTAGTGGATTTACATGCCAGTCACAATAAATCTGACTAAACAAATTCAGTTAAGGGTGGGGTGGGGAAACTAACTAAGGAGTAATCCTGTTATATGGATTTTAAAACACATGCACCATGTGATTAAATTGGATTACCCAATCTGTTTAAAGAAAAGAAAATAAACCTATTAGAGAAGTCTATTGTATGGCGCATTAAGGTGATAGGATGTAGGCAGGAAGAATGAAATCGCATCTCAGGGCCTACTTCCGTGTACTGTGCGGTGAGAAGGCCTGCAACATAGTTGTCTCTGGTTGAAATTCACCCCGGCCAGGGTGACAGCACAAAGCTGGTTGTAAGAGGTGCAGCCTGTGGACTGGGGTGAATGTCAAGCACAGAGATGATTTGAAGGCAACCTGGTGCTCAGAGACAGACCAGGGATCTCATGGGCCCTTTGCATTTTGTGTTAGGTGCACAGTTTGGAGCAAACCTACCATGACTCATGGTGTGTCTCTGAAACCAGGTGAGAATTACACCTAGCAGCTTTTTGCTGTGAAACCAAGTGGAAAACACAGGTGTTTGGACTGTTTCATGCTGAATTTGTGGCCAAATGGAACCTGCAACTTAAAGGTCATGAACCTCATCCACTGTGTTTCTCATCAATTTGGTCAGGAAAGGAGGAAGAGTGTCCTTGTGTCTAACGCCCAGGTGTTTTTGGTTCTGTTCAAAGCTCTGCATTGGGCATGTCACTTCCCCACTCTCTGCCTCAATTTCCCCATCTGTATAATGGGGGTAATACTGGTGCAACTCACAAGAGTGCTGTGACACACATCTAGCTAATAGATGACTAGTAAATGACTCCTACACCAGCTGCCCTCTACTCCTCCCTCCCCCCACCCCCGGCACATGTGCTGATGGCAGAGCAGAGTGCAATTGTTCTCTGTCAGTATTCAACTAGCATACAGGCTCCTGGGGACTTGAGCCAGCAGGTGTAAATAAGAGCTGCCCCTACGCTGCTCCGAATTACGCTGGGACAGTTGGAGAACAGAGCTTGCCGAAACTTGGAATTTCCGGTTTGCAGGAACTCTCTCAATTTCCCATGAACTGGAAATTCTGTCAAATATTTGACTTGGAAACACTGACTCATTAAATACGCTTCCCTGAAACTAGTGGGGATGCCCCAGTGCCACGGACCGTCGAAGCTCATGGTCCTTAGCAGTGGCCTGGTGAGCTGGCAAGAAACTCGGCAGGTTTCCATTAGAACCAGCCTGTGGTTCATTGAAAGTTCACCCAACCTGATACGTTTCCACAAAATGGTTTGGGTTCAACCAGTCAGCATCTTCAAACAAAACCATATTTCATCAGAAAATTCCCAACCCGTTCTACTTGAGAATCCGGAGTCCCCCCACTGCCTCCCACTCCCCCCAAGTGCTGAGAGGATGTTGTGGAAATGAGTCAGGGCCTGTATATTTAGTGCATTTACCCCTTTAAGACTTGCCGGCTGATGAGCAATCAAGCCGTGCAAGCTCCCTGGGACTCATAGGAGGAGGAATGATCAAGTTTAGATTGCATGGGAAATCAAGACGGAGGGCTCTTCTGTACAGCAAGGAGTTATTATCATCATCATCATCAAAGCCTGAGCATGTTTAAAAACAATCGAGCACTGAAGGGAACCGACATGTTGCACAGCAGCCCATCAAACCCCAAACGTGTCTGCAGTTCTTGCATCTCCTGAAATTTAGGGGAAATTGCCGTTTTTCTTTGTTTTCATGGCAGGGAACTTGGAAAGGGAAAGATTGACAGGGCTGGCTCCAGCCAGTTGCTAGGCAAACTTCCTCACACGCAGCTCTGCCAGTGCGAAAGCAGTCAGGGGATGCAGCACCTCTGGGCTCCCCTTCACAATTCTGCCAGTGGGCCTCAAGCCTGATATGCAAAATCCCCATGCGCCTGCATCATGATTTGCAACATCCCCGTTCCGTCGCCCCAGCCCTGTTGTTGCAAAAGGATGCGAACTGCTAATCAGCCCTGGGATGCAGCTGGCTCACTAGACCTTGGCAAAACACAGAAGAACCTCAGCTGGCTTGAAAACCACAGTGAGATTCCCAGCAGTGTGCAAGAGGAGCCCACTGGGAGACTAGTGGCCTGAATTTCGGAGCTGCCGAGCACCCACAACAGGATTGGTCCTGCTTTGAGCAGGGGGTTGGACTAGATGACCTCCTGAGGTCCCTTCCAACCCTGATATTCTATGATTCTATAATCTCATGGCCTGGAAGCTTCATGGTTAAACCCCATGGAGCTTCTGTGCTCAGAACCAGTAAGAGTGGTCCTACTTTGCAGTAGGAAACCATCCACTGGGGCCACATATCTAGCTAAGTGGAAAAGATTCATATGTTAGTGTGCCCAGCAGCATACATCTCCACTACAGGCATCTATACCAGTCATTCTCGAGTAACTTCTGTACTTGAAAGATCAAGGGCTCGCAGCAGCATCCATCAAGGTACATCTTGCTGCTATCTCAGCCTTCTAGCTGGGAGTGTCTGGCAGATCCGTATTTGCTAACCCATGGTAGGCTGTTTCCTCAAGGGTCTGGAATGCCTACATCCTCAGACCAGACAGTCTGTCCCATCATGGGACCTCAATCTGGTCCTCTCCAAATTAATGGGGCCCCCTTTTGAACCGTTAGCAACTTGCTCCCTTCTCTATGTATCATGGAAGGTAGCCTTCCTGGTCGCCATCACATCAGCCAGGAGTGTGTCAGAGCTAAAGGCCCTTATTTCCAGTCCATCCTACACAGACTTCCACAAGGATACGGTGCAACTCAGGCCTCACCCAGTCTTTCTTCCCAAGGTAGCGTCACACTTTCATACTAGCCAAGACATTTTTCTACCTATCTTCTATCCTAAGCCTCATGCCAGTAGCCGTGAGCAGAGCTACACTCATTGGATGTTTGGCGGGCGCTAGCCTTCTACATCGAGCGCACTAAGCTGTTCAGTAAGTCAAACCAGCTGTTTGTAGCGGTAGCAGACCAGGTGAAAGGACTCCTGGTCTCATCTCAAAGAATATCTTCCTGGATCATGTCCTGCATCTGCATATGCTATGAGCTGGTCCAGGTCACAGCCCCGGCACTTACGGCACATTCCGCTAGGGCACAGGCCTTGTCAGTGGTGTTCCTGGCCCAGGTCCCAGTACAAGAAATTTGCAGGGCAGCAATGTGGTCCTCGGTGCATACGTTCACCACTAATGCTGTTACCCAGCACACCAGAGACGATGCAGCATTCAGCAGAGCGGTGCTCCAATCGGCGTTTCCTAAACTCCGACCCCACCTCCGGGGTGGAGCTTGGGAGTCGCCTGATTGGAATTGACATGAGCAAGCACTTGACGGAAAAAAAACGGTTACTCACCTTCTCGTGACTGTATTCTATGAGATGTGGTGTTCATGTCCATTCCAATACCCCCGCCCCGACCCCTCTGTCAGAGTAGCCAGCAAGAAGGAACTGAGGAGGAGCCGGGTCAGCAGGGTCCTATATTGAGCACCATGAAGGCGCCACTCCAGGGGGCTCCACAGATTGGAGCTGCTAAGGGAAAACTTTCTGACGACTGTGCACGCAGCACGCACATACCTGATTGGAATCATAGAATCACAGACTATCAGGGTTGGAAGGGACCTCAGGAGGTCATCTAGTACCACCTCCTGCTCAAAGCAGGACCAATCCCCAACTAAATCATCCCAGCCAGGGCTTTTTCAAGCCTGACCTTGAAAACCTCAAAGGAAGGAGATTCCACCACCTCCCTAGGTAACCCATTACAGTGCTTCAACACCGTCCTAGTTAAAAAAGTTTTTCCTAATATCCAACCTAAATCTCCCCCACTGCAACTTGAGACCATTACTCCTCGTTCTGTCATCTGCCACCACTGAGAACAGTCTAGAGCCATCCTCTTTGGAATCCCCTTTCAGGTAGTTGAAAGCAGCTATCAAATCCCCCCTCATTCTTCTCTTCCGCAGACTAAACAATCCCAGTTCCCTCAGCCTCTCCTCATAACTCATGTGTTCCAGTCCCCTAATCATTTTTGTTGCCTTCCGCTGACTCTTCCCAATTTTTCCACATCCTTCTTGTAGTGTGGGGCCCAAAACTGGACACACTACTCCAGATGAGGCCTCACCAATGTCGAATAGAGGGGAACGATCACGTCCCTCGATTTGCTGGCAATGCCCCTACATATACATCCCAAAATGCAATTGGCCGTCTTGGCAACAAGGGCACACTGTTGACATATCCAGCTTCTCATCCACTGTAACCCCTAGGTCCTGTTCTGCAGAACTGCTGCTGAGCCATTCGGTCCCTAGTCTGTAGCAGTGCATGAGATTCTTCCGTCCTAAGTGCAGGACTCTGCACTTGTCCTTGTTGAACCTCATCAGATTTCTTTTGGCCCAATCCTCTAATTTGTCTAGGGCCCTCTGTATCCTATCCCTACCCTCCAGCATATCATAGAATCATAGAATATCAGGGTTGGAAGGGACCCCAGAAGGTCATCTAGTCCAACCCCCTGCTCGAAGCAGGACCAATTCCCAGTTAAATCATCCCAGCCAGGGCTTTCTACCTCTCCTCCCAGTTTAGTGTCATCTGCAAACTTGCTGAGGGTGCAATCCACACCATCCTCCAGATCATTAATGAAGATGTTGAACAAAACCGGCCCCAGGACCGACCCTTGGGGCACTCTGCTAGATACCGGCTGCCAACTAGACATGGAGCCATTGATCACTACCCATTGAGCCTGACAATCTAGCCAACTTTCTACCCACCTTATAGTCCATTCATCCAGCCCATATTTCTTTAACTTGCTGGCAAGAATACTGTGGGAGACCATGTCAAAAGCTTTGCTAAAGTCAAGGAACTACAGGTCCACCGCTTTCCCCTCATCCACAGAGCCAGTTATCTCATCATAGAAGACAATTAGATTAGTCAGGCATGACTTGCCCTTGGTGAATCCATGCTGACTGTTCCTGATCACTTTCCTCTCCTCTAAGTGCTTCAGAATTGATTCCTTGAGGACCTGCTCCATGATTTTTCCAGGGACTGAGGTGAGGCTGACTGGCCTGTAGTTCCCAGGATCCTCCTTCTTCCCTTTTTTAAAAATGGGCACTACATTAGCCTTTTTCCAGTCATTGGACATGAACACCACATCTTGAAGAACAGCAGTTACGAGAAGGTAAATATTCATGGTAAATAGGCCCCACGGCCTGTGATGGGATATTAGATGGGGTGAGATCTGAGTTACCCAGGAAAGAATTTTCTGTAGTATCTGGCTGGTGAATCTTGCCCACATGCTCAGGGTTTAGCTGATCGCCATATTTGGGGTCGGGAAGGAATTTTCCTCCAGGGCAAATTGGAAGATGCCCTGGAGGTTTTTCGCCTTCCTCTGTAGCATGGGGCATATGTCACTTGCTGGAGGATTCTCTGCTCCTTGAAGTCTTTAAACCACGATTTGAGGACCTCAATAGCTCAGACATAGGTGAGAGGTTTTTCACAGGAGTGGGTGTGTGAGATTCTGTGGCCTGTGTTGTGCAGGAGGTCAGACTAGATGATCATAATTGTCCCTTCTGACCTTAATATCTATGAATCTATGAAACTGTTTTTTCCACCCTTGAATTGTGCAGAAAAGCGCTTAACCTTGGCCTGTTTGCTCCCAGTGATGTCAACAGAGATTTTAGCCTTGACTCAAATGGGAGCAGAGTTGGGCCAATGCTTCACTGACTTCAATGGGAGTAGAGGTGGGCCAGTGCTGAGCACCTTCTGAACCTCCAGCCCATGCTGAGGATAGGAAGGACAAGAGCCACTGCCACCCAGCTGGATCCTTCTATTAGAGGCTCAGGAGTGTCTCTTCTGAACTATAACATCCGGGCCAGCTGAGGACAGGGGTGTATGCAGCAGCAATGCTGATCTGCTCTGTGCATGGAAACTAAGCTCTTAAACCCCCTTCTCCCCCATTGAATCCTGCTTCCATACCCACATTCCCTGGGGAAGCAAGTCGGTGGCTGGGAACATAAGTGCTTTACTCAGGGCCTCGCCCTCCTGAACTTGATTAACCCTCCGATGATCTGATCTGGAAGGCCCAGCTGTGTAATTTAGATGGCGTGGAGATTACTTAAAGCCTGTACCAGCTGATAAATGAGCCCAGCTGCACTGGCATTGAGGGAACGAGTCTAACATATGGCTAAGGAACAATAGAGGGCTTTGCAGGGACCACATGTCTTCATTAGGAGGGAGGCAGGCAGCAGGCAGGAGAAGAGGAGTGACACAATATATCACCATTATGGAAATTTACTCTTAATAAAGAAATAATTTGGGCAATGCATCACCCCGGATCCATTCGGGGGAAGTGTGACGCACACTTGGCCCCAGATGCCTCGTCAATCATCTCCCGATAGCCTGTCACTCACAGGAGGTGCTCGGCAAGAACATATCCAACTGGCTTAGCATGCCGGGGCCTGTCACCAGCCGACATGGGGGCTGTGCAAGTGAAGCTCAGAGCACAGGGGTCTCTGGTGAAGGGAAGAAAGGAAGAACGTCACAAGGCAAATGGCTCTAGGAGGAAGGGGACAATGAATTGACAATTCTAGCTCCAATGGAACAGTGGCTTTGTGACTTCCACACTAGACAGCCCCTCGGCATGCTGCAGCGGATGGTCTGAAAGCTGACACTGTAGTGTGGCTGTGCAGACCTGGCTGATGTCCTGGTGCTGCACACCGCTTTGTTTGCAGCCCGTGATGCCCTCTGCCAGGGAAGCAGCCCCACAAGTAGGCAAACTTTATCCCTCATCTGTGCTGACTGCCAGAATAGCCTGCTGCCCTCTTCCAACTTTGGGCTGATCCCCACCACCGCCGGGCACTTGGGATCGCCGTTTGCCCAAGGGCAGAGTGAATGCTATCATGGGAGTACGGGAGTGAAAAAGTCTCCTCAGGAAGTGTTTTGCACCCGCTGTGCACTGAGTAACGGTGTAAGGGGTCACACAAGGAGCAGAGTTTGAATCATAGCTGGCTCACCTCAGCTCTTGGTCCTCCTGATGGAGATCAGCTGTTTACATGATGTGCAAGGCCTTTCTAGGGAGACATTCCTGCACTGGTGCTCTGTGGGGATATTAAACACTGTTGAGTTGCTCATCTTATGAGTGGTGGGGTTTGTACAGGTCCTCTTCACTGAAATGCCCCCTGCCCCACTGTTGGGCAATTTGCCATGTCTGATTTGACTGCTGTCCTCCACCCCAGAAATGGCTGCACCGTCTCTGTTACATTACAGTTACGAAAGGCTTTGGGATCCTAGTTATAAAAGACACAATAGAAATGTCAGTGATTCCTATTAGAGAGACGAGATAGGTGAGGTAATATCTTTTACTGGCCCAGCTTCTGTTGGGAAGTGGGACAAGCTTTTAAGCTACACAGAGCTCTTCTTCAGGTCTGGGAAACTAAGGCCATGTCTACACTACCACTTACATCGGCAGAATTTGTCACTCAGGGGTGTGAAAAAAACACACCCTGGAGCGGCATAAATTTCACTGGCATAAATGGTAGCGTGCACAGTGCTATGTCGGCAGGAGAGCTTCTCCCGCTGCTCCTTGGGGGTGGTTTAATTGTGTCCACAAGAGAGCCCTCTCCCGTCGGCAGAGAGCGGCTACACAAGAGGTCTTGCAGCTGCATCAATACAGGTGTCCTGACGTAAGGTCTCTAGCGTAAATATAGCCTAACTCAGAGTGTTACAGCTAAATACAAGGTGGAACAGATGGTTTAACACAAGTAGCAAACACATATTTTAGGGGACCATTCAAGGCAAAGTGGCCCCTTACTACCCCTCCAGTCATAGGGAGGAAAGGAAGGGTGCTGGGGAAAGGAGATGGGGGAGAGTTGTTAATGGGTTACAGCAGTGGCTCTCAACCTTCCCAGACGACTGTACCCTTTTCAGGAGGCTGATTTGTCTTGCATACCCCAAATTTCACCTCACTTATAAACTGCTCGCTTACAAAATCAGACATCAAAATAGAAAAGTGTCACAGCCACACTAGTACTGAAAAAATTCCTTCCTTTCTCATTTTACCATATAATTATAAAATAAATCAATTGGAATATAACTACTGTACTTACCTTTCAGAGTATAGTATATAGAGCAGGACAAACAAGTCTTTGTCTGTATGACATTTTCGTTTGTACTGACTTCAATAGTGCTTATTATGTAGCCTTTTGTAAAACTAAGCAAATATCTAGATGAGTTGACGTACCCCCTGGAAGACCTCTGCATGCCCCCAGAGGTACATATACCCCTGACTGAGACCCACTGGGTTACAGATTGTTGCAAAATAAGCCATCAATCCAGTGTCTTGTTCAGTCTGTGATTTTTATTGTCTAGCAGAGTAATGAATTTAATCCCCCAGGCTTGTCTTTTGAAAGAGTTGTGCAGGTTTCCTTTGAGGATGAGGACTGAGAGGTCAGCTATAGAGCGATCACTCTGTGAAAAGTGTTCGCCCAGAGACGACATGGTGTTTTTGTATTTTATCATTTTCTTGCGTGAGTTCATCTGAGAGTGCAGTGATTGATTGGTTTCACTCACATCGTTACTATTGGTGCATTTACTGCACTGGACAAGGTACGCCACATGTTGTGATAGGCATGTGTAGGACCCAGGGATCTCGAAAGGTGGGGTTGTGGTGGGGGGGGTTGTGTCTGCAGGTTTTTCAGCTGTTGGTCTGGAAGGCTCTGGTGCCATTTTGAGTTGGTGTGTCCTGGTCTGTGGGGAGCTTGCTTCTGATGATGAGCTTGAAGAGGGTTGTTTGAAGGCCGGAAGAGGGAATTCAGGAATAATTTCTTTCAAGATGGGGTCCCAATCAAGTATGGGTTGTAGTTGTTTCAGGATACCCTGTATGGGTTCCAGTGTGGGGTGATAGGTGACAGCTGGCGTTGTGCAGTCAGAGGTGTATTTATTTCTGTATTGAAGCAGGTTCTCTCAGGGTATTTGCGTGATTACTATTGTTATTATAGATTCGATGCTCAGTTCCCAGTAACTGATCACCTCTCCATGCAGCCATTAGCAGACCAAGGCCTTGCCCTGCAGTGCCCAGTGTAAAACTCTTGTAATATGTGTGTTCAGTTCCCCTCAAGCGTCTAGTCCACACAGAGGATAACTGCCTAATACTGCTACCTGCTAATGGAGTTGCTCCTTTGTCTCATATGAGAGAGGTCAGTGCTTTTGGTGCTGGGTTCCAAACCCTGCTGATACTCTGTGGTTCAGGTTGTTACCCCTAGAGAGTTATCAGCATCTCTGCTGTGACTGACTAATAATAATATGCCTTTAGTTCAAAGAGCTGAGCTGCTGCGGTGGGATTGGGGGGCTGGTTCAAACCCAGCCTATCACCATTTCTTGCACTGTGAGGTTTCTAAGGCCAAAAATGAAAGACCACAGTGATATAAACTGCATGATCCTGGGGGGACCCTGGGAAGGCTCCAGGGTTGAACTCTTCCATGTGGATTAGAACCAGTCACTCTAGGAAGCCTAGGTGTTTTGGAAGCAGTGCTTGTAAAGTGAGTGTGTGTGGGTGTATCATGTCTCCCTCCAGTGACTAGTTGACATAGAGGATAATTTTTTACTGTTACTGTCAATGTAAAGAGTTAGGGCTAGATCCACAAAAGTATTTCTCCCTCTGGCCAAAGGCCTAGACCAGTGCGAGTTAGAGGCCCAAGAACCTTGTGGGACTGAACACTAAGTCCCACCCCTTTCCTTTGCATTTCATTCCTGTTTAGCATAGGCAGCTCCCTGCTCGCTTGGCATCTGGAGATCCCTTGCTTAGGTACCTAACTCTCCCCATGCAATGCTCTGGGAGCAAGGGCGCCTACCTCGGGGCTGTGAATCCCACTAGGCGGCAAGGTGCCTATGCATTAGACAGCACAGTGCTGACATCCCTTTATAGGTCTAGCCGTCCTTCAGCTGTACTAGCAGAGGGTTATACTGTGCAACAGAATGTCCCATGTTCAAGTCCTGCTGATGGCAGGTGCTGGGAGTTATTACATTTAGATGAAGCGCTCACTTCTTCATCTGGGGAGGAAGGACTTTCACATCCCAATGCTAGTAATTGAAACTGTTGCTGGTAATAAATCAACAAATCCATTCTGCACTCAATTTGTAGCAATCAACAGCCATTCCTAGGAATTAAATGCTAATTAATTCATTTCCTGAGTCAGGCATTTATTTAAGGTATTTGGGGTGTTCTCTATACTTTCATTTAGCCATTAAAATGTGGCCAAACAAAATATTTATTCATTTTCCATCCTTCTGAGCAAACACAATTTATGCAGCAAGCCTATGTTTTATTTTGTATTGTTAATTACAAATCACAGCGCAATCCATGTAGCTGGAAAATGCTTAATCAGAATGGCCATTCTAGTAGGATGCCTGTCTTGGGTGTGTTGGCCAAAAAAGAGGCTGTGACGTACGTGGGGGCTCATCCAGGACGGGAACGTCTAGAGGCTTTAAAGGTTCAGGATGAGCTTCCTTTCTCCAGAGGAAGTATGCAGCCTACTGGTATGTGTATGGTATAGGTTAGGTGCCATTCTGCACCCGATCCACAGAGGATGTGAGTTGTTACAGCTCCCTAGCCTCGGAGGTCTAACTCAAGCTGTAGCAGTGTATGCGTTTAGATCGAGAGGTCCCTGGTTCAATCCTTGCTGGGTTGGCCAAGCTAGCAGCCACATGGTAAAAGGCTGGCAGTAACTTGTGGAGGAATCAGCCCCACAGCAGGGAAGTGAGGAGTTAGAGCGGTCATGCCCACCCTTCACTACAGTGATTGTACCTATGGAGTATGTGGGCTGTGTGGTGCAGGGCAGCAAGTGTGTGTTTACAGCTTGCTGCACAATGCAAGCCACGGGCTCTGCCTCGGTAAAAATAATTAACTCTACTAATGTCCCCTCTCACCCAATGACTTCAGTGCCTCACACGCATTAGTTGTTCAAGCTGGGAAATGCTATTGCCCCATTTTACAGAGGACTACACTGAGGCAGGGAGACATTCAGTGAACTGCCCTAGCTGAGCCATTGGGGTGAATTCACCCCCATGCAGAGGCCCAGGTAGCCCTACCTTTGCACAGGGGTGAATTTCACCCACAGTGAGACAGGACAGAACTGGGACTAGAACCCAGGATCCTGACACCCAGTTGCCTGCTGTGATCCTTACTCAGGCGAGTCACTTCATAGGATGATAAGTGCTCACTAACTGTCTCCAGATTAGCAGATTTTCCACTGACTTCCATTTGCTTTAAGACTGAGCTTGATAAATTCATGGAGGAGATGGTATGATGAGGTTGCCTACAATGGCATATTAGCCAATATCTCCAGTGGCCAGAGATGGGGCACTAGATGGGGAGGGCTCCGAGTTATTACAGAGAATTCTTTCCCAGGTGTCTGGCTGGTGGGTCTTGCCCACATGCTCAGGGTCTAACTGATCACCATATTTGGGGTCAGGAAGGAATTTTCCCCCAGGTCAGATTGGCAGAGACCCAGGACCGTTTTCACCTTCCGTTTCAGTGTGGGACACGGGTCACTTGCTGGTTTGAAGTAGAGTAAATGGTGGATTCTCTGTAGCTTGAAGTCTTTAAACCATGATTTGAGTCTTTCAGTAACTCAGCCAGAGGTTAAGGATCTATTGAAGGAGTGGGCGGGCGAGGTTCTGTGGCCTTAAAATCTATGAGCTTCAGATCAGGCCCTAGGTAATTTTAATCTTTATATGCCTGCATGAGTGCGTAGTGCCCTTTATTTTGGTTTCAGAAATTGTACATTGATCAATTATTGTCTAGTCTGCCCAGCCTCAAACTCCAAAAGTGACCTTTGGGGCCTGAACAAGGAGACAGCTTTAAAGTGACTTTAGCTCCTGCTTAAGCAATGTCAGCCGATCAGAGAGACAGGCCTGGACTAGTTTTGCATTTATCTGCAGTGCAGTATTGATGACAACAAACTGAAATCAATATAATTGATGTAATTGCCAGCTAGTAGTTGATGGAGCGGGTGCCTCTGGAAAGAGCAATTACAAAACTGTACCAATTAGAACTCATTTTCGTTAAGGGATCGCTGACTGGAGGAGGGAGCTGAGATGAAGTTGGACAGAAGCCGAGCTTTGGTGGTACAAGTAGGGAACAAAAAACCGAGCCTCCTGAAGAACTGTCCTTGAAAACAAATCTTTCCTAGATTTTTTAAAAATAAAGCCAGTGTATTAAAGCATCTGGTTTCGAGTTATCCAGGATGAGCTCCCAAATGCCGATAAATTAAGAGGTGAAGCAGAAGCTTGTAGGTTTAAAGCAGGGGAAAAGGGAATGGCTTAACATGACTTCAGACACTTGGAAATAATGGGAGTTGCATCAGTGAGAAGTTGCCAGGCACAGAGAATTACTAAAAACCCCATAGTATCCTTGCAATATATAGAATAACCTAATAATAATACTTAGCATCTTCAGGTATCTGGCCTGCTTTTGTATTGGGCAATAGATAGATTTACGAACATGTTCACTACATTTGACTTGCAAACCTGCTTATGGCCCTTTTTGTTCACTCGCCTGTGAACATTCATGCAGGTTTTTGTTCTCACAAATATTCAGGGAATGGCTGTGATGCACATGAGGTTTAGGGTGATCACCTTTTCAAAAGGCAAAGGCAAGACACATGCAGGAGCCCCGCCCTCTTCTGTGGTCCTGCCCTTCGTCTTTCCTGGGGGCCCACCCCCTGCTCCTCCTCTTTCCCCTAAATCCCACCCCCTGGCAAGGCCAGAAGCTGGAGCTGGGCCATGGTAAGAGCTGGCCATGGTAAGAGCCACCCATGGAGCCCTGGACCTTCCACCTGCCCTGAAATAAATAGATAAATAAGGCCAAAATTGTAAAGAAATGCTTTGAAGTAATCCAAAGGAAATGTTTGATTGACCCAACTGAAATTGGTTTTGGATTTTCAGTTCATGCCAATTTTTGAGATTTTGACTTTTGACCCTGATTCGAGTTAGGAAAGCACCCAGCTCTAGTGACATGTGGTGATATGCCCATGCCGTGTGATCTCAGCCGCTCAGTCTACAAGGTGTATTGATTGTGGCTTCCCAAGCTAAAAACAATCATCTGACTAAAATCTGTGGTGCTGAATAATGGATGCAACAATGAAAAATTTAAAGATTGTTGATACACACAAATAAGTTTAGGCCGGACAGACTTAGGTCATTGTAAACAGCTTTCCTGAGGGATTGGGGTCACGGGTTCTGAATGGCAGTGCTTTAAATGGACATTGCATTGCTGACTTGAAGTGGTGGACTCAAATTGCTGTATAACTCCATCTTTGGAAGCAGTTCTAGGCTCTTCCAGCCCTGAAGGCTCACCAGGGGGAAGCAGATGTTAATGCTGCAGTAGCTAGGAGGAACAAAATGGTCTTGTTTAACTTTTTTGTAATGTGATGGTATGTATAGCTTATGCCAAAGGCATCTGAAGTATGAATGAGGAGCTATCTATCTGTCTGTCTGTGATGATGCAGATCAGTCACTCTATCTTCCACATATAGAATCATAGAATATCAGGGTTGGAAGGGACCCCAGAAGGTCATCTAGTCCAACCCCCTGCTCAAAGCAGGACCAATTCCCAGTTAAATCATCCCAGCCAGGGCTTTGTCAAGCCTGACCTTAAAAACCTCTAAGGAAAGAGATTCTACCACCTCCCTAGGTAACGCATTCCAGTGTTTCACCACCCTCTTAGTGAAAAAGTTTTTCCTAATATCCAATCTAAACCTCCCCCACTGCAACTTGAATGCATATCAGGATGAATGCTTCATTTTTTTACTAGAAACGTTTGTTTAGACTTTTCCAATATTAAGGGCCTGCCCCACTCCAGGGTTGGTAAAGATTGATGCAGTTTTTGCTGGTAGGATGCTGATTCATGTGAAGCTTAGGGGGCCTGATTCTTTTCTCACTGGCACTGGTGTAAATCCAGAGTGACTCCATTTAACTCAGAAGGTTTACACGGGTGCCAAACTGGTGTAGGTGAGAGAAGAGCCTGGCCCAAGGTCTGTGGCATATGTAGCTATGTAATGGGAAGGAGAGACACCGTTCTGTTTCTGTGCGCTGTCTCCCTCCCTGCTACACGGGAGAGCTACCAGTTTGTGTCTCAGGGGCAGAATGAATTGGGGGGGTGGGGGGGTGATAGACATTGTATTTGTTCTTTTTTCCTTCTTATTTTCCTGAGTCTGAAATTAAAGTCTCTTAAACCAAAAAACGCTAGGGCCGGCTGGGGTAAATCTATGTCGTTCCATTGAAATCAGTAGATCTGTGCCCATTTATCCCCGCTGAGGGTCCGGCCCTACAGGTTTTTCTCTATGTATGAAAGGAAAAGATAAAAAGTTTGGGTAGCAAAGGGAAGACGCCACTGGATGGGGTGTAAACTCCACCAAAGCAGCTTGGCTTCCAGCTAAGAGATGGCAGCAACCAGCTGTTTCCTGCATGCGTAGGGTGCCTGGATCTGTGGGGCGCTCTGTGACCTCTGCCTTGCAATGGCCCCATTGCCAGCACTCGCTGAAGCCCTAAAACAGGCCTCATCATAGTGGGGGTGGGCTCCTGATCTTTGGGATGGGCCGGGCTGTGGGTGCCCAGAAGCAAAGAGGAGCCACAAGCGGTCACTGGGTTCGGGGAGGTCAGAGGGGAAGGCACCAGTCCACTCCCCAGCTCAGGAGAACCCCCGCAGCCTGGGCGCTCCAAACCCAGCCACTGGAGCAGGCAAAGATGGCCGTGTTCAGGAGATATTCCCCAGCTCCACCCTCTCCTCTGGCCCTTCCAATGAGGAATGAGAGGATCGGAGCTGGCCCTGCCCCCCAAGACTCACCAGTCCAAAAACCTCATTGCTCCCCTACCCATTGTTAGCAGGCTCCCTTGCAATGTGTGATGTGGTGGTGTAGTAATCACCAGGGACGGTCAAAGTGCTGTCACCTTGTGACAGATGCAAGGTCTGACAGCCTTCTGTAAGCTTATGCTTCAAAATAAATTTGTTAGTCTCTAAGGTGCCACAAGTACTCCTTAGCCTTCTGTATGTAACTCAGAATTCAGTCTTGAGCTCAGTGCTGGTGAGACAGACAACAGAGCATCTCTTGTGTTTGTCTCACTGTTCTCTACTGGTAGAGGGCAAGGTCTGGCATGCTGGATTACACATGTGTTTTGGGAGGAGAAGATCCTGGATTTCATCCTACCCTTTCGCCATGTGCATTTGTAACCGTGCTGCACAGATGTTTCTGCTAAGCACCTGCTCTGGGATTTCTTGTGGCTGTGTTCAGGGCAATTGTTAATGGCACACCCTTGCAATTAGCACACCAGATTCCTGCGCTGGTTAGTCCTAGACAAACACTGGCACCTTTCAGCAGCTGTTCGGGGACTACTGTGAAGTTGTTTGTTGGCTCTCAGTCCAGGGCCAGGGCCCACAGTAAAGAAAACCACCACCATAATCATGTTGATTTCTCCTTTTGTTGCCAAAGAGGCCGAGGACTCGTTAGGTCATGGAGCTCGCATGCCTCTTCTGCCCTTACAAGTAGACCTTCCAGGTCAGGCTTGAGTAGGGTGAACAGAGAGCAAGTGTGAAAAATTGGGTAGGGGGTAATAAGACAAAAACCCAGATATCAGGAGTGTCCCTATAAAATAGGGACATCTGGTCACCCTTGGTTTGAGGCACACTGGCAGGTGACCATGCATTGCTTCTACCTGGGCTGTGCCGGTTCTGTGCGTGCAGACCTCTCGAGTCTCCAATGATCTTAGCATTAAAACACTCGGAAGAAAGCAAAGACTCCTAATGCTGGATTTGGAATGTGCTCTTCCTGTGAGCCCGGAGTTCAGTCCTTTGGGATGTCATGCTCCACGTTACATTCCCTTTAAATATCAGGCCAGGCTGCAGAAAACAGAAGTGACATGTTTTAAAAACCCTTCATTCACAAGCAAACATCTCCCAGAGTGGGGGAGTGGGGGCATTGTTAACTTGCACTTTTAGCTGGAAAGTAATCAGTTCACCCAGAAAAATGCTGCTTCTCCAGAGAATATCTGCGTGTAGGAGTTCTTTTTTCTCCTTATTTATAAGTGTTTAATGCTTAAAAGGACCCAGCAAAGGTATTTTTCATCATGCGCGCCAATTAAATTTGCAGAAGATACTGAATTGGGAGATGCCGCATGCCCCAGGGAGGACAGAGCAAATAACTGGAGGGACTGAGAGAGGTTAGAAATATGGGCAGGAAAATAACAAAATGAAATTCAACCTGGAGGATGGGGAAATGCACATCTAGTGGATTGGGTTCAATTGCAGACTTTCTGCGGGACCCTAAGCAAATGACTTAATTGACCCAGACTATTCTTCCCACCCTTGCTCTGGCCATTTTCACCAGAGATGGGGGCTGGGTTTCTTTCACTCAGGTTAAAACCACACTGTCATCTTACCTAATGACCCCCTTTTTTGCAACAGCAAAAAGCTGTTTTCATTGGCATATATTTACATAGGGCCTAATCCAAAGCCCACTGAAATCAATTTCTGTTTGTTGGACTCTCGATCAGCCTCATTGTCTCATAACAAAAAGGCAAAATTTGTGTGTGATTTTATTAAATTTCTTGGGAACTTGGAAAACATCATGGAAATGACTGTGAATTTGGGGGGAAATGTGAAAACTAATGCTAAATTAATCACTGCTCCCAAAATGTGTGAACATTAGCTGGTATGTTTTGCATCATGACACAGAAATACATTCTGTTCATTTAGCTCTGCTCGTGTTTCCACCTTCCAGATACAGCCTTCTTTTCAGAGATTGTCCATAATCCTTCAATGCCCCAGTCCTGCTCCTGAATGGCATATTATTAATAACAGATGATCTATGAAAGATCTGCTTTAGAGGCTTGTTCAAAACCTCTGGGTCTACAAACCCAGAATCCTGGTGTGTAAAAGTGCATGAAAAAGTTGGTCAAATTGTTTTGAACTTCCAGAAAAATTACAGTCACACTTTCCATTAAGGTTCCATTTATAAATAGTTTATAGATGATTAGTACATTATTAGTATATGTTAATAAATGGTTAGTCAGCTGCCACAGATTATTGAAAGGTCCAACAGGTCATTTATACCCATGGCTCGTAACCACCTATAACATCTTCCACTGATGTGCTCATAGTCATCTATGACACAGACTATCATGCCTGTAACATGCTTATAACACCTATCAGTGGTTTATTAACTTTTTATTAACTATTATAAATGATAAAATGTAACAAAGTGTGGCTGAGATGATGATTGGGTTTAGTTCAAGTTTTGCTCAGAGGTTACCAAACCTGCTCCCTTCCTCACCTTTATTCAGTCTGCTTTGCATGAACAGATGTCCTGGGATGAGGATATTACACAGGTGAGTCAGCCACCTCTTGGGAACTGATTTAGTTCTTTGCAAAGCCCTTATCCTCCCTCACATCAGTGGTTACCAACAGATTCAAAAATGTCATTAGATCATCTCGTCTGTCCTCCAGCGTACCACAGACCAGAGCATTTCACCCAGTTACGCCTGTATCGAGCCCAATAACTTGTGTTTGACTAAAGCATCTTCCAGAAAGGCCTCCAGTCTTGAAGCCTTATATGGAACTATACCTGCAAGCACCTCACCTGATTTTTGATCACTTGTTCCCTCTTCAGAAACATTTTGGCCGAGGGCAAATTCTTTCGCCCTTATCCCTCAAGTGCTGCTTTTGGTTACATCCTCCAGAGCAGAAGAGAGAACCAATCTGTAACTTCAGGTCTTTCCTTTCCTTTCCCCTACCTACCCACCTACCTAATCTGGGTCAGAAAAAGTTGTCTGAGCTCTCCAACCCAACTCCCTGCTTTTCTGCAAGACTATCTCCTTCCATCATTCATGCCAGCATCTCCTCTAACCTGCTAGTGAGCATCTGCAGTGATGGTACCTCAGCCGTCTCCCTGGGGAGTCTATTCCACTGTCACAATTGCTCTTGCGATTAAGAACTTTTGCCTAATATCTAGCAAGCCTCATTATTTCCTCCCTTGGCTTCAGGCCAATACTCCTCATCCTACCATCTTCTGAGATTATAGACCATTCCCTCCTTTCATTTCTAGTGTTACGTTGAAGGTATTTATAGATTGTGATCATGTTGCCCAGGGTCTTTTCTAGACTATATAAATTTACCTCCCCTTAGTCTCTCCTCATATGATTTATCCTCTAATCTGTGTGTCATTTCTGCAGCTCACTTTTCTACATCCTTCTGAAACTCAGTAATATTCCATGTGCAGTAGCAACAGGGCTCTGTGCTCTTCAGAGGCACTTTTGTCTCTCTAGTTTAATGTGTGGATCAGACTCATGCAATCTCTCTCCCCTCCATCAGTGCATTCTGGCCCTTACCACCCACATGAAACCCCACCACAAGATGGGGCTAGGAGATAGGGCTTCTTGAATACCCTGCTGAAGTTTCCCATCTTGAATGGAATGGTGGACATGTTTTTGTAACAATTTCTGCCCTGCTGTAGCACTATCCAGAGTCTAGTCCAGACGGTCAGCCATACGACCCCTGGGGAATCACTCAACAGAGAGGACCTGCATCATATCACACCCCAGCTTCTTGCTTTTCATAATGGAAATAGATTGCTCACAGTCTTTGTGTCTCTTGAGTTCTCAGGATTGGGGTTTTGGCTCTGTCTTGTAGATATAACTAGATATAAATAAGCCATTATTCACAAAAATGTAAAATAACCGTGTACATAGCCTCCTGCTGAACCCATTTGTGCTGTGAGCCAGTTAGACAGCCAAGCTTAGCAGGGACAGACAGGCTCCAGTAGCTGGATGAGGGAAGCCAGTATAAAGTAACAGATTGGTGATTCAGTAGTGGGTGTTTGGGGGCCCTAGCAGGATAGCATGGGTTATTGGAGGGGCAGTTTCTTGTGGTTTTTCCTGCTTTTTCCAAACCAAGATCAAGACTACTTGTGTGCACTAGCGACCCATTTTATTTTTCCCAGGAGATGGGGTATGAACTCTGGTGTCCTGGACAAATTCCATCTTGACCTATCATTTTCTGCCAATCTCTGCAGTTTCTATTAGATATGTCTCTCGTCCTGTGTTTCTGTTGCTGTTCATTGGCAAGTATGGAAGTGAGGCCTCAGTCTGCACCTATTAAATCAAGATAATATTTCACTACCTCACAGAGGTCACAGAACATAAGAACAGCCATACTGGGTCAGACCAATGGTCCATCTAGCTTGGTATCCTGTCTTCTGACAGTGGCCAACACCAGATGCTTCAGAGAGAATGAACAGAACAGGTAATCGAGTGATCAATCTCCTGTTGCCCATTCCCAGCTTCTGGCAAACAAAGACTAGGGGATACTTCAGACCGTGGTTTTGCATCCCTTCCCATCCACGCTAATAACCATTGATGGACCTATTCTCAAGGAACTTCTCTAGTTCTTTTTTGAACGCAGTTATAGTCTTGGCCTTCACAACATCCTCTGGCAAAGAATTCCACAGGTTGACTGTACGTTGTGTGAAGAAATACTTCCTTTTGTTTGTTTTAAACCTGCTGCCTATTCATTTCATTTGGTGACCCCTGGTTCTTGAGTTATGAGAAGGAGTAAATAACACTTCCTTATTTACATTCTCCACACCAGTCTTAATTTTATAGACCTTTATCATATCCCCCTTTGGTTGTCTCTTTTCCAAACTGAAAAGTCCCAGTCTTATTCATCTCTCCTCATATGGAAGCCGTTCCATACCCCTAATCATTTTTTGCCCTTTTCTCTACTTTTTCTAATTCCAATATATCTTTTTCTTTTTTTTTAGATGGGGCGACCACATCTGTACGCAGTATTCAAGATGTGGGCATACCATGGATTTATATAGAGGCAACATGATATTTTCTGTCTTATTATCTATCCCTTTCCTAATGATTCCCAACATTCTGTTTGCTTTTTTGGCTGCCACCGCACATTGAGTGGATGTTTTCAGAGAACTATCCACAATGATCTATTTTGATCTGTTGATCTAATGATCTATTGTATGATCTATTCAAGATCTATTTCTTGAGTGGTAACAGCTAATTTAGACCCAATCATTTTATATGTATAGTTGGGATGTTTTCCAATGGGCATTACTTTGCATTTATCAGCATTGAATTTCATCTGGTTAAAAATCCATTAATGGTTGTGAGATGGTGTCATGATGAGGGCACTAAAGGTACCTGAATAGAACAGAAATATTTAAGGCAAAACTACAAAATATTTCCAGTTTGCCAACACTGGTATTCTGTGTGTGTGGATGTGGGTGATTTCTGCTGTGGTGAGGATTTGTGGTTTTTGAACAACAGGATAAATGCGGGGGAAATGAGAACTTACGTCAACTGAACACAGAGAGCTACACAAAGCCTTGGTGAATTACAATCAGAGGACATCACAAATATATACCAGCCTCTCCTGGAGCAGTCGCTGGAGGGAGAAAAGCCCTCAGGAGACAGCTGCAGTGGGAGTGCCAGCAGATGTTCTCCTTTATGGACAATGATGAACCAGTAATTATAGCAAGAAAGAGAGAGCATCCAGCAGACAACTGAAGAGTTATTCTGACAGCTCTGCAAGGGACACTGCTAAGCTTGCAGAAGAGTTACAAGGAATAGAGCAGTATTGGTGACATGAGGAGCCCAAAATGAATGTGGGAGCAGATCAGAGTTGGAAAAACCTCACTTTTGTTCAGGCAAGTGTCCTATAGATCAGATTCTTATCTGAATTTGTCTGGACTTGCTTGGCCTCAAGAACCACCATGCTTGTGAGAATTCCAATGTCTCCTGTTTATGTCTGGGTCAGAAATGCTCTCTCAGAATAAGCTCTCGTGTAGCTTCAGGACCACACCAGAAAACGAGTAAGCAACGTGAAATGTATGCACAGATATGGTGTAACAGAGTTGGGGAGGACATGCCGACAAAGGCCAGCCTCAGAGGAGTCCAAGAACATTTATGCCAAGGAGGAGGGCACTTAAAGAGACAATAGCCTTACGGTTGTACGTCTTTTGGGGGAAGGAAAAGAATGTGAGCCAGTGAGAGCTGGGGCATGGGTGGTGACTAACCCCTCAGTCCCGCAAGCCAATCCAGATAGGCAGCCCACTAGGGACTGTTGCTATTGATTTTACATGAAAGGTGCTCAGACACTACAGTGGTGGGCAGCAGTATAAAACTGATAGAAAGATTCGATTCCTCAGCCACACTGACCTCCCTGAGGCTCTGCATGGGTAAGGGTCCCCACACACAGATCAGTAGGGGGTGGAGGAACTTTGGCTAATAAGAAAACCAGTCTGGGACGTGTGGCATCTCTTTCTGGGACCCTGAGCTGTTAGGTGGACCTTGAGCTGTGTCCAATGGGACATGGAACAGCAGCCCCTGAGGAGCCACTGGAGAGGCAGTCCAGCATAGAGATGGAGACACCCAGGGGGAGAGACTCAGGAAGGATGGAGTAACTGGCTGTTCTGAACATGTTGTAGAGGCCAAGGAGGATGAGAAGGGAAAAGAGACCCTTGGGGATGACTTTAGTGACCTTGGTAAGGGCAGGCTCAGTGGAGTGGACAAAGCAGAAGTTGTGGTTGCAGAGAATCCAGGAGAAGGGAAAGGGAGTCAAGGCAACAAGAATGGATGGGGTGCTCCAGGAGCTTTGACAAGAGAGAGGTGGGCAACATCTGGAGAGGTGGGAGGCAGGGAGGCCTGATCTGTGACTCCTCTGAACCCCTAGCTGGTATCAAGTGGGGGTGTAGTATAATGGTTAGCACAGGGGAATGAGAGTCAGGCCTTGTGGGCTCTATTCCCAGTGCTGGCAGTGACTTGCTGTATGACCTTTGGTAAGCCACTTGTCTTCTCCAGCTGCAGTTTCCCCCGTGGTAGAGCATTGAAGATAATAGTGACTTGTGTTAATTAATTAATGATTCTCCAGCATGTTGGGATGTTGAGGAAGATGGTGAGTCTCTAGTACGGTGAAAGGCTGGTATTCTTCTTCCTTATCTAGCGAGGAGCTGATTTCATCCTAAAGAGATGAGGGGCTTTGCTCATTAACACCCTAAACACAGCCGCAGAAATAAAAGCAAAGTCACTTGATTAATTAGTGAAGGAGGGAGGGGGGAAGTTGATTTGAAAAACCCCTAACCCAGCAGGGCAGAGAAACTCAAGTGGCCAGTCAGCATCTGTTAGAGGCACGAAGATAAATGAGGTAGGAGAGCAAGCAAGTGCATACAAATAGGCTCACATTTGTACTGCTAATAACTCTTTCAAAATTCTTATGTCATCAGATGGTGTGTGAAACCTCCTAGGTCATCCATCCTGGTTCAGTGAGGTTCACTTAACCATGCACAGGTGGTCCGTGGACACTCCTACAGCAATTCTGCCAAAACATCTCCCGTCCCCACCCAGTAAAAGCCCCCACAGGAGTGAAGGCCACATGACCCCCTCTCTGCTGAGCGGGCTGCCAGTGCAAGATACACCCAATCCCAATGTGACGCTCCGGGATCCGTCCATATGAACTTGTGAATTCTACCTGGATTGTATTAATTCTGTACATTCATGATCTTGTGGTTGTCTTCCACTGCCTCCTTGCATCATACATCTTGTGTTAAGGGGACAGGGTCAGGCCCCAGGATGTGTGGCCCTGGATGGGACAGACATTAACAGTTGAAGAATCTTGCCTCTTCAGGACAGTGGGGACTCCCTGGAAGGATATTAACTGGTAATGTCTCTTTTTGGCTCCACCCCTTCCCCACAAACTAAGCAGGTTGTGCAAATGACTGCAGCATGGCTGGGGGATGAGGTCTGCCACTGGGACTCATGACCAAAACTCTGCTTATAAGCAAGAGGGCATCTGTGTGTGCTTGAGCAGAACCAGAAAACAAGACTGGGAAAGAGGAGAGGGGTGTGCACAAGAGGCCAGGACTCTGGAAGACACTAAGCTCCACAGGGCTTTCAGGAGGAGGGAGGAAACTGAGGCAGTCTCACATGCAGGTGTTTATTTTTCCAGAGAGCTGTATCTCTCTTGTGCTTTCTCTGTGTGTAAAGTGTGTGTGTTTCAAAATTCCTTCGCAGAGTGTGTGTTACTCTCTTACACTGTTACAAAGCCCCCAAAGAGGGAAACAGCAAACCAGAGGGTCCCCAGCTTCATTGGAACTCTGGAGCATGCCAGAGCAGCTGGGGAGTCAGCACTAGGGGGCCTCCACTGCCAGGAGGGGTATCAGACAAAGGGTCTGCACCTGGAGGCCCACAGACAGGGCCTAAACCGTGCGCAGCCCCCGCAAGCCAAGACCACTTGGGACCCAACACTTGAGTCCAGTTCAGCAGCCTGGTGAGCGTCCTGGAGGGGAGCTCCTCCAGGGCTGTAACACTCAGAAATTCTTCTCAGGTTCTTGTTTCATTCCCACTCAGGCTGGGCTGTCCAAGGTGCTGAGACCCTGCGGCTCCCACTGACTTCCACTGGAACTGCGGGCACTCCATTGCAGCTCCCAGAGAGCACCGCGGTGGGAGGGTGCGGCTGTCTGTCTGAGCTGCCTGGCCATGACAGCGATGTGGTCTGGAATATCAGGGATGCTCCTAGTGCTCAGACCAGAGTCCGGTTCTACGTCTGCCCTCGACTTGCTGTATGATCCATTGTTGCTGTTGTTATAATGTCGCTGTCTGGGTCTGAGCTGTGGGGACAGGGAGCTGCAGATGCTAGAAATGCCAGTGAGGAAGAAGGGACAAGCTTTGGCCAGCCTGGCTGGGAGGACAGAAAGAAAGAGAGGAGGCAAAGACAACAACCCACAAGAGAAGGACTCTAATGGAGTGGCGGGGGGGACAGCAGAGAGGTGGAAGGGGAGAGGACTTGAGAGGGAAGATCAACTGCCCTGCCCCAAGCACGGGCTCCTAGTACAGAAGCTGTTGCAGAACTTCACGTGATCGCACTCAGCTGTTCGAGGAGGGTGGGGCTGGTCATGGTACTGCTATTTACCGGCACCTGGGTTGGGACACAGGGAGAAGGCATCTTTACTTCATCCAGGGGGCAGCAGGACCTGATCCTCCCTACCCTGTCTGAGTGGATGAGATGTGCGTCCCCCAGAGATAATGAGAATTGAGACTCATCAGAGGATTGTCACTGCCTTTGATTTAACTTTTTGTTTTGAGGTGTTTACTACTTTCCCTGCCACTGAAGAGCAGCTGGAGTTTCAGACACCCTGATAGGCTCCCCCGCCCCCTTCCTCCACTCACTCTCCCAACAGCCCCAGAGTGGCAGGTTGCCAGATGGTGCCCTGTTAGGTCACAGTTGCTCATTGTTTGGCAAACAGCAGCTTAATTCAAGTGCTGAGTTGACAGCTTGTCCGCAAAGACAATTTGCACGTTGCAGTGTAGCAAATGCCAGCTTGGCTTTTCAGTGTAATGTTATTTCAGCTGCCTTAAAGGGATAAAGTTCCCTTTAATCAAAAAAAAGGGAGGGGTGAGCTGGGGAGTTAGTGTTTTTGATAGTGAAAGACTGATTGCATTGATTGGCAGGCATTGCACAAACATCCCCCCAACTCCCCGAGCTCTGCTAATGCACCGTGTTCCTGATGTGCCACGTCCCTCCCTATTCCAGTCCAGCTCTGCCAATGCACCGCATTCCTGACCTGCATACCAGCCTCTGCTGCTCCAGCTCTGGCACAAATCTCTTCCAGTGCCCCCCAGTCCTACTCTGAAACATGCTGGTGCATCTCATGCCTGCAGACTGCCAACTCTGCTGCGGTAATGCCCTATGGGCAAATATTTACTAGAGATTACAAAACTGAGACCACCAAACTCAGTTCACCTGTGGTTCTGATGGTTTGTGCATTACAGTATGCCAAAAGCACACATCCTGCTGCACACACACACACTTTTCTAACAAATCTAATAGGTGCATCTATGCCATAGTGCTGGGTGCCTTGAAAACCTTTGCTATCTTAAATTAACGTTGGAGACAGAAAGGTTCAGCTAACGCAGCCTGGATTCAGTTAACAGAGGCATGAACCTTACAGGCTGACTTTGCAGGAGCCCGTGGTACAGATGGTCCAATCCCCCAGAGATTGGTTTGCAGCTTCCTCCACCGCTGACTCTTCAGTGTTTGCAAATTTGAAGCTGTTTGCATCCAAGTGAAAGGTGTTTCTCACTGCAAACCTTCCCCGGAGGAGTCTGCCCCAATAAAGGAGCGCTGAGATGTTTACTGGGACGCAGAGCAACTCGCGAATGGTTTAAATCAGCGCCTGTGGCAGGCAGTAATGAGTGAGCTGCACAGTGAGTATGGGACAGCAGACGATAGACCGGGATGCATTCCTTTTGGCAAGGAATGAAGGGTCAGTGTGGTGCTGATGAAAGCTAGAGACTAATGGCTCTTCCTGGAAGCAGGTGCAGCTCTGAACAAGTTTCCTCCCTGTCCCCCAGATCTGCCAAGATATCTCAATCCTGGCCTGGATCTCCCCTGCTATTCCTGTCCTGCACCCCCTCAGGCCTGATCTGCAGCCTCCTTGTTATAGTCAGTCCCTTTAAACAGAGGTGATCACTTGTGTTGCAGTTTTGTGATACAGAAAAATGTCTTGTTAAGGACTAGGATGAAATCCTCAAATTCATGATCTCAGTCATGACCTCATCAGGCCTTCAGCCCAGGTCCCCAAAGCAAAGCTGATGTTTTAACATCTGCACTACTGAGCCCTTAGGGTGCCTTACATGCTGAGTATGATCATGTCCAAACACAGGATGTTCTTCTGCAAAAGGGCATTCTGTATTGCAATAGTGAGAGCCAAGCAGCAAGCAACCAACAGCTAAGGTCTTCAGTCACTAGCCACTGATCTGGATTTTTCTCCCGACACACCAGTCTACATCCTGCTTAGACATGTCCACCTTAGGACTCGGTGCACAGCGCTGATTTTTAGGGAAAATCACAGCAGTGCAAGTCCTGCTTTGCACCAGTGCAACATATTTATGTTGTGGGGGGTTGTAACCATGTTGGTGCAAAAACCCCTACTGCAGACAGGCCCTCAGCTCCATAGCTGAAAATGCAGGGGAGCCCCGTGAACCCAGAGAGGGGAGGGAGGTGTGGGCTGGCCACTCCTGCCTGCTGGAATTGCTATGAGAACAAGCAGCGGCCAGGGCTGTTGTCCCCTGCCGCAGCCTGCAGGCCTGGTCACAGACACAGACTCAGCTGAGGATGCGAACTCCTGAACACCTTTGTTGGACTCGGACTGTTCTGTGCTTGGGAGGAGGGATTCTCCATCAATCGTATCCATTGCTGCCGGGTTTTCCATTGCACCTGTTGGCAGCCCGTTGTCATTAGCGGAAACGTAGGGGCTGTGGTACTCAGCGGCGTGGCTGGAGCGCGAAGGCTTAACGGTAGCCAGGCGGTTAAACAATAAGGCCTAGTGCGTGTCCTCTTGGGCCCCACCTGTATTATCTGTATGGCACCCAAATCCAGCCTGGCTTTGTCAATAGCAGAGCGATCCCAAGGCCGTTGCAGTCAGTCGGAGTCTTTCCACTCACTTCAGTGGGTTTTGGCCTAGGCCCTGAATGAGCAGCCCTTTGGATAGTCAGATGCAGATTGTGTCTGTCATTGCTATTGGCTTTCACATGTTATACGGGTTTATCCAGAGCAGTAACTGCATGCGACACTTCCAAGGAAATCCCAGGATGTGAGTTGGGATCTCTTACCCCTCTCTGTCAGTCTAGATTCAATACCCCAGCCTGGTGCTAGGGGACAATGGGGTCTCAGGGGTGCCCCCTCCCAGATGTAAAATACAATCAGGCTTGGCAGAATTCCATTTACATTGTTTATCATTTTGATGGATAATGTCAGTGTTTAACTTTAAGCATCTTTATTCATTTCTGTCCATTTTAAATGTTCATAGCTGAGGAGAATTGTGAGAAGTCAGACGATAGAGGGGTCAGGCTAATTATTTAACGACAGTAGACGTTGAGATTCAAAAAGTTAAAGTTCTAAGACCATTAAAACACAACTGGCAACGTTACATGAAAACATGCAAAATAAATATCCTTAAATCCAACTCAAATAGGTTATCATGCAGCATGTTTCTTTCTTTGCTTGTCTGTACATTTCGAGTATTATCGATGGAAATATTTCTCTGTCGATCTGTGTGCGTGCGGTGAACGATATGTTCACCAACATTTACTGATAAAAGATTGAATCCTTCAAGTCTAAATACAACCAATGTCCTGACCACTTGTGAGCATTTAAGATTCTGTGGACCTTTATGTGTGTTAACCCTGATATCCTGACTCAGGAAATTAGAATCCCAGTTCCATCCCTGGTGTCGTTCCTCTGGTTTTCACCACAGAAAGCATGGCCTATTCTGCTACCTAAAATCCCTCCAGCCATTTAAACTGGATACCAAATTCTTCACACCTTCCTCTCCTAAATTGTTACATAATGCAACAGCTGCTGTAGTCTTTGGGACAGTTGCATTTAAGTGCTGAGAGAAGCATGCTGTTGTACCAGCTTTTGGGATCTTGTGACATGAAAAATGTCCTATAAAGGTCAGCTCTTCTTATTTATCAGAAGCCATGACTGGGGGTAGAGGAATTGATACTTTCTTTATGAGCGTTTGCAGTGTTGTTGTAGCCATGTTGGTCTCTAGTATGAGAGACAAGGTGGGTGAGGTAAAATCTTTTATTGGACCAGCTTCTGTTGGTGAAAGAGACAAGCTTACTAGGTACACAGAACTCAGGAGACCTGAAGACGAGTTCCGTGCAGTTCCAATGCTTGTCTCTCTCTCTCCTCAACAGAAGTTGGTCCAATAAAAGATCTCACCTCACCCACCTTGTCTCTCTATGAGATCTGCCAGAATAAGACAACCTTGCTATTTTTTTATTCTACAGATGGGCAAAAAAAGGTCAAGTTATAAAGGAAGCATCGGGCGACTCCTATGAGACCATTGTGGACCACACCTTCTTCTTTGAGCCAGTATCCTGTGAGGTGACCAATGCTTTGGGCAGTACCAACATCAGCAGGACGGTGGATGTCTACTGTAAGTTCTTCTCTGCTTCTGCATCCTCAGGAACACAGACCAGCCCCAAAGGAACAGCTTAAAATCGGCTCCAAAGTGCACCTCCGCATAGGTTAATTTTGCAATCAGTTCTGGGACTTTCAAAGTTGCCTAAAAATAATGGGAAACGGAAATCCCAATCTGCTAGACGGCCTTGGCAATCGCAGCCTGGAGTCAGAGAAAACGGGGCTTCCTGGTGATTTAGCTATTAAGGGTTTTATTAACACTGCACTGAATTGTTGACCGTGCAGATTATTTTCTTACCTCTAAATTAATGGACCCAGTGGGGTTCTGTTCCATGGGGTACAGGCAGAGGCCTCTTTCCTGGGGCTGTAGAATCAGGTTTCTAGTCCTGGCTCTCCTGGCTTGTCAGAGAGATGTATTTATCGATCATGCTCAGAGAATTTTAGCCCAATCAGCTTAACTTTGGTACCTGGAAATCTACTTAGGCCATGCCTGCACTACCTCTCATGTTGACAAAACTTACGTTGGTCGGGGGGTGTGAAAAAAACACACCCCTGAGCAACATAGGTTTCGCTGGCATAAGCGGTAGTGTGCACGGTGCTATGTCAGTGGGAGAGCATCTCTGTGGGGATGGTTTAATCATGATGACGGGAGAGCTTTCTCCCGTTGGCACGGAGCAGCTACACGAGAGATCTGGCAGCAGCGCAGCTGCATCAGTAAAGCTATGCCGCTTAAGGTCTCTCATGTAGATGTAGCCTAAGAAAAACTAGTGAGCATCCATTTGTCATCACCTTCAGGGGTTTATAAGGAATAGCCAGTCAAGATCAAATCCTGCCAAACTAACCTAACTTCACTCTTTGACAGGGTTATTGGCCTGGTGAATAGCAGGGAAGCTGTGGTACGGTTGCAAAAAAGGCTAGTAGGGTGTATTAGCAGGAGTGTCGTGTGTAAGACACGGGAGGTAATTGTCGTCCTCTGCTTGGCACTGGCGAGGCCTCAGCTGGAGTACTGGGTCCAGCTCTGGGCCCCACGCTTTTCAGTAAAATGTGGATAAACTGGGGAGAGTCCAGAGGAGAGCAAGAAAACTCATCAAAGGTTTTGAAAACCTGACCTAGGAGGAAAGGTTAAAAAACAGGGCACGTTTCGTCAGAAGAAAAGATGACTGAGGGCGGGACTTGATAAGTCTTCAAGTCTGGGAAGGGCTGCTATAAAGAGGACGGGGATCAATTGTTCTTCGGGTCCGCTGAAGGTAGGAAAAGAAGTAAGGGGTGTAATGTGCAGCAAGGGAGATTTAGGTTAGAAACAAGGGAAAGCTTTCTAATTATAACTGTAGTTAAGCTTTGGAACAGGCTTCCAGGGAAGGTTGTGGAATCCCCATCATTGGAGGTGTTTAAGAACAGGTTGCACAGGGCAGTCTAGGTTTACTTGGTCCTGTTTCTGCACAGGGGGCTGGACCTGGGGACCTCTTGAGATTCTTTACAGCCCTACATTCCTGTGAAAACAGAGCATGCTTCAAGGAGGGGGGAGATGGTGGAAGCTCAGGGGTCTGCATCATCCTGATAGCCACTTTGGCCCAGGAGCTTCTGATTGGTTGAACCTTTGGCCTGTCATTCATCAGGCTGGGGATAGTGCTGGTCAGTGGATCTGACTCTGTTTCTCCACACAGTCACCTTCTCTGCTTGTCTCCTATGCACAGTTGGTCCCAGGATGGCAACAGAACCACAGTCCCTCCTTGTTGACCTGGGGTCAGATGCAGTGTTCAGCTGTGCTTGGACTGGGAACCCATCACTGACCATCGTCTGGATGAAGCGGGGCTCAGGCGTGGTAAGAATCTCAGTCACCCGGGTCTTGCTGCACTATGTTCTGAATCAGGGGTGAGCCCTGGAGGGCCATGCTAGGCAAATGGACATGTCGTTGGACTGGGATTCGGGAGAATTGGGTTCTGTGCCAGTCTCTGCCACTGACCTAGTGTGTGACCGTGGGCAAATCACATGCCTTCTGAGAGTCTATTTCCAACATAACCTCTTTGGGGGATGGACTGTCTCTTGCCAAGTGCAGGGGCTCCAGTGGAGATTGGTGCTTACTGTAAAACAAATGATAAACCACAGTTCCATGGTGAGCAGCACCAAAATCAGGTAGAGTTATGGAACTCAGCACCTAGAATAGCTTAGTTATGGCCCAGTCCTGCATGTTGTTTCCATTGACCTCAATGAGAGTGCAGGGTTCACAGGGTCAAACTGTCCTCTGGCTCCTGTATAACCACCCTGGTCCCCTGAAGAGTCCAGGAGACCCTGCTGTCTCTGGCTCCGTAAGGAATTATCCCTTCGTGAAACAGGTGTCGTAGGCAAACATCCATCTCAGCTGTGGAGCAGAGATCCACAACTTAGGACATCTGAAATATATACCAGTGCCATCCATACTCAATTTTGAGTCCATCCAACAAAACCCTCAACTTTTGCCAGCGAAGTTGACCAGTTCCCCAAATGGCACAAGCCCTCTGCCAATGTAGTTTTACCGACAAAATACCTGTGTAGATTCATTTGTATCTGTACTGATATAAGCAGCCCTCTAGGAACATGCCCATGATGCAACTGTCCCTACAGCAGTGACTGTTCTAGTTGAATAATACAATAATAAATGGTGGTGAATTGGGGGCTATCCTATTCTATATAGGTTCTTATACCGCCCTCATCACCAGAGTATCTGAGCTCCGGCTGTGCATTAACATTTGTCACCGTACGGTTCATTCTTTCTCTCATCACCTCCCCAGGGGGAGGATTGTGTGTGCCATGGGGTTTGTTATTTTGGTAGGGGTTTATTTACGTATTTGTTTGAATAAATGTCCATGCTGCTCTCTGGACCTGTGAGAATAAGGCAGGTCAGAGAAGTGCACTTTGCCCTTGCAATGAAGGGTAATGAGGTTTGTGATGGTCCTTAGTTCCTATGGGACATCATGCCAGTCTCAGACCACCCCTCAAAAAGCTCTATCTCCTGCACAGACGAGTTTTACCTTTATTGTAAAAAGTTCCACTGTGACATGCGATTAGAATTGTTGACCACAGACTTCATGCTGGAGCTACAGACAATCTGAAATACACACTGGACCCAGGCCATTGAGCACCTTGAAGATAAGGATCAAGACCCTGAACTTGGCTCAATATTGGACCTCCTGAGCCTGCTCTTGTGCTTCACCAAACCTTCTGGCTGCTCTCTCAGCCCTTTCCATATGAGAGTGCATATGTGGGGTACATACGTATTCCTCTAGCCCACCTGGCTAAATTCCCAGCTATCTCCAATGCTCTTCTGCTCCTCCTGGCCCTGCTTCAATGCTCCCTTGGCCACTGACATCTCACCATGCTGAGAGTCACCTCTGGCTGCTTTGGAGCAGTGTGAAGAGTGGGATGCATGCACTGCAAAACATAGGCAAAGCATGGTGCAACCTGTGAAGCATGGGTTCTCCCTCACCGTCCTCCAAGTGGTCCTGAGGATTCCTCTGCTCAGTCCCTCCAGGGAAATCCCCATTTCCCCTCTGCCCTCCATTCTCCTGTCCCCACCCTTCTATAAGTCTATGAATCTTCCTCCTTGTGGGGGAGTAGCTAGTGCCATTTTAGGACGAGGGCAGATGGATTGGGATGTCCCTTTGCAGTAACTCGGGTCGCTGCTGGACCATGACACCTTTCCCAGGTGCAGAGTCCACAAGTTTTTTTGTTGAAGAATTGCCACTTTTAGGTCTGTAATGGAGTGACCAGAGACATTGAAGTGTTCTCCGACTGGTTTTTGAATGTTATAATTCGTGACGTCTGATTTGCGTCCATTTATTCTTTTACATAGAGACTGTCCAGTTTGACCAATGTACATGGCAGAGGGGCATTGCTGGCACATGATGGCATATATCACATTGGTGGATGTGCAGGTGAACGAGCCTCTGATAGTGTGGCTGATGTGATTAGGCCCTATGATGATGTCCCCTGAATAGATATGTGGACACAGTTGGCAACTCTAAGAGCTGACTGTCGGCAGGGAGAGCAGAACAGGTACCGCATCTCTCTGGCCCATCTGGGGAGGTCCCGCCCAGCTACTGAGAAAAATTGTCTCCAGTCCCCTTTGGCAACCTGCCCACCCTGACAGATTCGGTTGTATAGGTGGGAAATTAGCCATTGGCATGAGCTGCCTCCACAGGTAATTAGAAATACTTGACTCCAAAAGCCACTATTTGGTTTAGACTCATCACATTTCTAAATGCTGCAAGGGCTGGGATTTTGCTGACTGCCTGCATCAGCCCGCTTTACTTCAGCACTTTTCCAGTTTTAATAAACCTGCTAATTGCACCGATGGGGCAGTAGGGCAGTGCGTCGAAAGTTCCAGCTTTCAGCATGTTTCTGGGGAAGAGTCAAAGACAGCAGGTTGATGCAAACCCCAAGTTGCCAGGAAAGAGGATCTCAAAACAACAGCTTGCATGTAACTGATAGCATGTGATTCTGCTCTTCCTCTGACCTTGGGGTTTGGAATAGGGGGCTCATTGGCAGCCCCACTCTGCCCCCAAGATCTGAGAGTGTGGCCCTGTTTAGTTAGGGAGACAGTGCAAGCTAGTGATTAGAACAGGGCCTGAGAATCAAGGCTCCTGCGTTCTTTTCCAAGCTCTGCCATTGACGTTATCTCACGGCGTCCCAGTTCCATGATTTGCAAAATAGGGGTAATAATCCCTCGTTATAGCATGCCATCAGGCTGAGTCAGTGTTTGGAAAGTGCTTTGAGATCCTTGGGTGAAAAGTTCTGTGACTGCATCTCGGCAAATGCATCAATGAACTCATTTGATTTCCCTCCTTCCTAGCTTCCAGAGTATTAAAGTGTCCCTATGATGTGACAGAAAGGGGCACGTTCTAAGGTCATTAGCTTGGCCAGCAAAGCATGCACAATGCACGCTGGGGTCTGCTCTCTCCTCGGCACACTGGCCTCACTTTGCATTGTACAGTTCGTACAGAGAATATAAAACATAATTACATCTACTTGTTTGCGCTCACATCATCAGGGGACTAGACCCCTCTCCACACATGTGGGACCTCCACTTCCCAAGAGTGCAGTTCATGCACTAACATTTCCACCTCAAGCAGCAAACGTTTCTAGTTGAGTGCTGAGAGTGCAGATTATCTGAGCAGCTAATGCCTAGTGTGCTCATACGTGCTGCTCCTACCAGCTCCGAGTCTGGGCAGGCACAGGGGTGTGGCGCTGCATGCTTTGTGCACGTGCCTTGCCACAGGCCAAGCACACGCTGGTTGCATGAAGTCCTCCGGCTGGCATGCCTTTGACACAGCTAAGCCATCTGTTATGTCTGGTGGCTCTCGTTGGCACTATGTTGCAGTCAGTGAGCCTACTGTTAGAAGGCCTGGCCCTTGGTTTGTTGGAGCTCACTGAGGCTGTACCTGCCAGCTGTCACCTGTGCTTGTTGGTCAGCCAATGACAAAGCACTAGGATAGCAATGGATGAACAACAAGCCTCTGCTAGACTCGTGAAGTCATCCTTATGTGATGACACTCACGCTCAGGTCATTTGTGGAGTGGAACGCAGGAGTGCAAGATCTAAACGCATGAGCTGAAACATTAGTGTCCGAGTTGAGAGACAGTAGCAGACTAAAAGAAAAGGAGGACTTGTGGCACCTTAGAGACTGACCAATTTATTTGAGCATGAGCTTTCGTGAGCTACAGCTCACTTCATCGGATGCAACTAGTGGTCTGCTATCCATGGCCCAGCCAGTAGAGGGGGACAAGGAGCCACACACTGTTATCATGGGTTACATTTATATCAAGCTTTGAATGGTATTGTGGCAAAATACCTGTAAGGCCAACTGCTTCAAGGCAACAGGGCTGACTTTACTCTCAAAGGGATGGGAGGTTGGCTGTTCACAGCCAAGGGCCTGCCATTCAGGAGTGCACTCCGCTCTAATGCTCCCCAAAATTCACGTGTGGCATCTTTCTATTCGACATTGCAGACCTGATTTCTTTGTCAATTTGTGTTTTGTAGGGATCACATAATATAGGTGGGTTGCAAAGACTTTCTGAGTCTCGCACTAATTATTGGGTGATTAGCTCTTTGCAAATTTTCCTAGATTTAGTCATTCTGAAAATTAGTGGACCTGTTTCAGATTTTGAAACGGTGACGGTTTTGAATGATTAAATTTTAGGATAAAACGGGGAACAGATTAAACAGAATATGTGCATATCATTACCCCCGTCCCCCCATGTCTTCACCAACCCTAGAGCTAATGGAAAGTTTCAAATTTTGAAATTTCAAACTTCAAAAAAAAAATCTAATTTTGAAAAATGGGAAGACATTTCCCACACCATTAAGAAATTGTATTATTTTTCTCTTTTTCTGGCAACTGGTTCTAGTTATCTTTTCTGTGCAGGACCCAAGCCTTTGGATTTGAAAACTTTTAAAAAATAATGTTCTTTTTAGAATTATTCTTTGAATGAACCAATGACTAGTCTCTTTGCTGGGAGGCAGTAACAGAGTCTGTATATGTATATATGCTGGATATGGCCCAGTCACGAGAGTGGGACAGAGAGTTACATTATATTAGCATTAGTGCTGATCCCAAATGTTTCAACAAAACATTTGTTCATTGAAAAATGCCAGCACTTTGAAACCAAAGCTGTTTGTGAAACAGGGTCAATTTCAATGAATCTCCTGACAAAACGTTTTTGGACAAAGAGTTTCAAAATTGTCAAAACATTTTGTTTTGACGTTTTCTAAAGAAAAAATTCAAGTCTGGAAATGACTTTTTATTTCAAAATTTAAGCTAATTAGACTGAAAAAAGGTGGGGGGGAGGTGTTAATCGAAAGAAAATATTTTGAAATGATCTAAACAAAACATTTTGATTGACTTGATCTGAAGAAAAATTCAGTTCTTTGGTTCATGAAAAGTTTTGAGACTTCAACTTTTTGTCCTGATTTGGGATAAGAACAAATTTTGAACTCTCAAAAATATACATAGGATGGGAAAGCCATTTCCCACCCAGCTCTAATGAACAGGATTACATTTATAGCATACCTGTAGCATTGGGGCTGAAACCCTGAGCACTGAACTGTAAATGCTTCTCTGGTTTTTCAGAACACATTAACGTTTCTGGACAAATTTGCATTGCCCTTCTTTAAAACATGCCTTTCCTCTCTTTCAGGTCCTGAGCAACGAGAACACTTTAACATTAAAAGGTGTCCGCCAGGAGGATGCGGGGAAATACGTCTGCCGAGCAGTGGTTCCGCGGGTGGGCGCCGGCGAACGGGAGGTGTCTCTGACTGTCAATGGTACCTGTCATCTCTTTATCATTATTCTGTCAGAAAGTGATGATAGCCTCGCTGTTTTGTCCCTGTTAAATTAATAGCTCATGGGTGAGCAGGTTTGGTCTGTCCAATTGGACAGTCACTCTGAGGGCAAATGCCACCCTCAGATACACCTGCAAGGTTCCTAACCAGACGTATTACAATTGCTCCACTTTCTATGGACACTGTGTTGGTTGTACCTCAGAGGGACAAATCGATTCATGGCATTGTGGAAACATTGTTGAGTTCTTGTCTAGGGATGGGCTGACCCAGTGTAGGTAAGATAAACGTCCAGGCTGGAAGTTTGCCCCGAGGGCAAACTATATTTTTCCTGAAGATTGAAACAATATGATTCACTTTTTTTCTGTGAATCTTCACCCCCTCATGCTACCTAGTTTGGAAATGCAGCCTGTTTAAGCACATAAAAACGGCCATACTGGGTCAGACCAATGCTCCATCTAGCCCAGTATTCTTTCTCCACTAGTGGCCAGTACCAGAGCTTCAGGGGGAGTTTACAGAACAAGCCAGTTGGAGTGATCCACCCCTGTCTTCCTCTTCTGGCATTCAGAGATTTAGGATCACCTGAGCGAGGGGTTGTATCCCTGACCATCTTGGCAAATAGTCATTGATGGGCCTATCCTCTATGAACGTATCTAGTTCTTTTTTGAACCGAGTTCTACTTTGGCCATCACACCATCCCATGGCAATGAGTTCCACCAGTTAATTGTGTGTTGTGTGAAAAAAATGCTTCCTCTTGTTTGCTGCCTATTAATTTCATCGCATGACCCCTGCGTTTGGTTTTGTGGGGCAGGGTAGATAACACTTCCCTATTCACTGTTTCCACACCAGTCATGATTTTATAGACCGTTCTCATATTTCGTCTTCATCATCTCTTTTCTAGCCTGAATCACCCTAATCTTTTCAGTCTCTCCTCATGCGGAAGTCGTTCCATACTCTTCATCAGCTTTGTTACCCTTCTCTGAATGGTCTCCAGTTCCACTCTCTCCTTTTTGAGATGGAGCGACTGGAACTGGACACAGTATTCAAGGTGTGGGTGCACCATGGATTTATATAGTGGCATAGTGATATTTTCTGTCTTATTTCCTATTCCTTTCGTAATAGTTCCTAAACATTCTGCTAGCCTTTTTGACCGCTGCTGTGCATTGAGCTGAAGTTTTCAGAGAACTATCCATGGTAACTCCAAGATCTCGTTCTAGAGCGGTAACGGCTAATTTAGTTGTTTAGGGGGTGGGTGTTCCTGGCACAAACCCGTGCAGGAGGGTAGAGAATATCACACGAGAAACCTAGTTCTGTTTCAAGCCCAGAGAAGTTGGGATCAGCCAATGATGCTTAGCCAATCACTGAACTTTCAAAACGCACAACAGCTATCCTGGGAATTCAGTGCTGGTGAAAGGTGCTGACTTGAGATGTGGAGACCTGAAATCAAATGGTATTTGGACATCTAACCCACTTAGGCTTTTTTGAGAATCCCAGTCTGTATTTCTCCTTCAAACTGAAGGAACACAGGATTCCCCCATCCCATTATACTGTCAAGGCACCTCAACCTGCCCTCACTCGAGGAGTGGAAGAACTCAGATTCCATGGCCTTTCTGAGCCTTCCAGCAACGGTTCTTACAGTGTGGACACTAGCATCTAAGCTGGATCCTTTAAATGCATTTCCCATAGGCCACCAAACTGCTATCAGATGGCAACAGCTTTCTGTCGCTACCATCTAGGAATGGGTTTCAGCCAGTGGCCTGGGAGTGAAAGGCACCTATCCCATTGGCAATAATACTGATGATGATAATGGGGTGAGATTGAATTAATTTAGCCTCTGTAAAATAACTGGAGATCCTTGGGTAAAAGTCTCTTCCGAATTGCAAAATATACTTTTAGCTAAAAGAGGTTTATGTATCTATTAGCTGTGGGAGGTTATTTTTTTTTTCTATCTACGTTACTTATCTGGTCCCCATCACCAAGATATCTGAGCACCTTGCAATCTTTAATGTATTTATCCTCACTGTGAGGATAACTGTTATCCTAGGAGGTAGGACAGTGTAATCTCTATTGTAATCTGTATTGTAAGTGGGAAACTTAAACACTGAGGCTCAGATCCTCAAAGGTATTTAGGCGCCATAGTAATCAGTGAGGCTTCTGGGCCGAAATGGCTTGCCCATGGTCCAATAGGAAAAAGTGGCTGAGTCATGGCCTGCAGAGCAGGGAATCGAACCTGGATCCCTGTCTAGACCATTCTCTGGCTCTTCTTCACTTTTCCTCACCCCGAAGTATTTGGGGGATAGCTAGAGTTGCAGGGGGGACTCAGGTAACTACCAAATCAGGCCCCGAAAGTGAAATAGACAGGGGAACGCCTACTTCTTAAATTCCTCCAGGGCTTAGGCATGCCATAGGGACTGAGCTGTTGGACGGTGCCAGGACTTTGGTGGCTCTGCTCAAACCGAGGCACCTCCGGGACTTTACCATTGGAAACTGCAGCACCACGGGTGCCTCCAGGGTTAGGAGTCAGCTGAGCAGGAGTTTTGTGAATGCCAGTGGTGCCTAAAGTGGTAGTTAGGCACCCACGGCCCCCCTTGTGAATCTAGCCCTTGATGTAACTGAGGACAGTCCCGAAGAGAACGTAATAATCCCTAGCTCTTATACAGCCCTTTGTAACTCATGTGTCTCAAAGTGCTTTACAAAGGAAAGGTAAGTCTCAGCAGCATTTCATAGATGGAGAAACTGAGGCACATGGAGAGGCCGTGACTTGACCAAGGTCACCCCACATATCCATGACAAGCTGGGTCTCCTGACTCCCAGCTTCATGCCCCGTCCACTGAACTATGCTGCATGGAGGATCAGTGCTGGGTTAACTGGGAACTATGTAAAGAGAGTGTGAAATTTGCATAGTCTGTCACCTGTCTGGCAAAACAACAGGCTTCAGGCCCAATTCACTGTCATGAAGAAAAGAGAGCTAGAGGGGAAGCAGCACACGCAGCAGCAGAGTTTAATTTGCAATGCAGATAATGCTAAGAAGAAAACTGCAGGGCAAGACTGCAGGGCTGTGGAAAGCCAACCACTCCCTTGACTTCCACCCTGCCCACAGGCTCTCGCACGCTCCATTCCATTTGGCTGCTGGATTTTAATTACAATTAAAATCGCTTGAAGGACACATAGCAGCAAATTAAAAAATGGCAAAGAACCTGCTCGCCTCCTGCCACCAGTCACATACACCCCCAGAATTCAGATCAAGTGAGTAATGTACCAAAGCCATGTGTGTGGGGAGCGGGATGGGAAATGCTTCCCCCATGTCCTCTGGAGCTGAAACAAGCTTTGATTTTTACATTACAGTGCTGTCAGGGGAGCAAATAAAGTTGGTGCCACTCAGGAATTATCCCACCTCAGCTTCTTGACTTTGCAGACCTGCTGGGACTCGATTCCCTACGCGCTTCTTAGCATATGCACACAAAATTAGGGGTGTACGTAGCAGCAAATCTGCTGTGTTTTACCTCTTTGTGAGCTGGTGTCAAGGTTCCTTCCCCACTCTGAACTCTAGGGTACAGATGTGGGGATCTGCATGAAAGACCCCCTAAGCTTATTGTTACCAGCTTAGGTTAAAAACTTCTTCAAGGTACAAACTTTGCCTTGTCCTTGAACCCTATGCTGCCACCACCAAGCGTGTTAAACAAAGAACAGGGAAAGAGCCCACTTGGAGACGTCTGCCCCCCAAAATATCCCCGCAAGCCCTACACCCCCTTTCCTGGGGAAGGCTTGATAAAAATCCTCACCAATTTGCATAGGTGAACACAGACCCAAACCCTTGGATCTTAAGAACAATGAAAATGCAATCAGGTTCTTACAAGAAGAATGTAAATTAAAGAAAAAGTAAAAGAATCACCTCTGTAAAATCAGGCTGGTATATACCTTACAGGGTAATCAGATTCAAAACATAGAGAATCCCTCTCGGCAAAACCTTAAGTTACAAAAAGACACAAAAACAGGAATATACGTTCCATTGAGCACAGCTATTCTACCAGCCATTAAACAAAAGGAAATCTAACGCATTTCTAGCTAGGTTACTTACTAATAAGTTCTAATACTCCATTCCTGTTCTGTTCCCGGCAAAAGCATCACACAGACAGACAGAGAGACCGACCGACCCTTTGTTCCCCCGCCAGCTTTGAAAGTATCTTGTCTCCTCATTGGTCATTTTGGTCAGGTGCCAGTGAGGTTATCTTAGCTTCTTAACCCATTATAGGTGAAAGGGTTTTGCCTCTGGCCAGGAGGGATTTTATAGTTCTGAAAACAGAAAGGTGGTTACCCTTCCCTTTATATTTATGACAGCTGGTCTTTGAGAGTAACTGGGTTTGACAGAATAAGGAGAAGATGCCACTGGAGGCACATGTGTGTCACAGGGAAAGAAAAGGAGGACTTGTGGTACCTTAGAGACTAACAAATTTATTGGAGCATGAGCTTTCGTGAGCTACAGCTCACTTCATCGGATGCATTCAGTGGAAAATATAGTGGGGAGATTTTATATACACAGAGAACATGAAACAATGGGTGTTACCATACAGACTGTAACAAGAGTGATCAGGTAAGGTGAGCTATTACCAGCAGGGGGGGCGGGGGACCTTTTGTAGTGATAATCAAGGTGGGCCATTTCCAGCACTTTACAAGAACAGTAGGAGGGGAAATAAACAAGGGGAAATAGTTTTACTTTGTGTAATGACCCGTCCACTCCCAGTCTTCATTCAAGCCTAAGTTAATTGTATCCAGTTTGCAAATTAATTCCAATTCAGCAGTCTATCGTTGGAGTCTGTTTTTGAAGTTTTTTGTTGAAGAATTGCCACTTTTAGGTCTGTAATCGAGTGACCAGAGAGATTGAAGGGTTCTCCGGCTGGTTTTTGAATGTTCTAATTCTTGACGTCTGATTTGTGTCCATTTATTCTTTTATGTAGAGACTGTCCAGTTTGGCCAATGTACATGGCAGAGGGGCATTGCTGGCACATGATGGCATATATCACATTGGTAGATGTGCAGGTGAACGAGCCTCTGATAGTGTGGCTGATGTGATTAGGCCCTATGATGGTGTCCCCTGAATAGATATGTGGACACAGTTGGCAACGGGCTTTGTTGCAAGGATAGGTTCCTGGGTTAGTGGTTCTGTTGTGTGGTGTGTGGTTGCTGGTGAGTATTTGCTTCAGGTTGGGGGGCTGTCTGTAGGCAAGGACCGGCCTGTCTCCCAAGATCTGTGAGAGTGATGGGTCGTCCTTCAGGATAGGTTGTAGATCCTTGATGATGTGTTGGAGAGGTTTTAGTTGGGGGCTGAAGGTGATGGCTAGTGGCGTTCTGTTATTTTCTTTGTTGGGCCTGTCCTGTAGTAGGTAACTTCTGGGTACTCTTCTGGCTCTGTCAATTTGTTTCTTCACTTCAGCAGGTAGGTATTGTAGTTGTAAGAATGCTTGATAGAGATCCTGTAGGTGTTTGTCTGAGGGGTTGGAGCAAATGCGGTTGTATCTCAGGGAAAGATGGTCCTGAAGCAAAACTTCTGATCAGAATGCCCCTGAACTTTACAGGTGTTCCTGACCTGAATCTGGCTCTGATGTCTGCAAGTGGCCCCTCTCCGTACAAGGTACCCAGATGCCACAGTAAGAGCCACGAAAGAAACTAAACAGATTATGTCCCAAATCAAAATCCCAGACCCAAGAACCCACGAGTGTTGGGCTATTTGAAATCTGTGTCCACATCTGAATTTGGCAGCTTGAGCCTGCCTATCTATCTATCAATTGCCATACATCCCTTCTATCTCTATCTCGCTGCGTTCATATAATCTCTCACTCTTCTGAGCTCTTCGGAAAATCTGGCCCACTGTTATTTTAGACAGAAAATTGGCATCTCATATTTTTAATTGGATCCAAATCGGGATTATAATACAATCCTCTCGTTACCTTGGGCTCTCCTGCCTTCCCACCTGTTGTCTTATCCTTAGATTGTAAACTCCTTGGGGCAGAGACTGTGGGCTAGATCCACAATAGGGACTTCGGCTCAGCACTGCAATGCCTAACATTTAGGTGCCCTGCTGCCCAGCAGAATCCACAGCCGCAAGTTAGTTACCCAGGCTCCCTAGATAATGCCAGGGCAGAGTTAGGCACCCGAGAAAGGGATTCACTGAAGGCAGCATGCTGAGCCAGGAGCTGCCTAGGCTACTGGAACAGAAAATGCCGTGGAAGGGGTGGGGCCTAAGCCCTGCCATTCAAACGTAGTGAGCTCACCGAAGTCCGAGCTGGTGGGAGGTACCTCCCTTTGCTTGGGGTTCTGAGCTGCGAACCCTCTCCCGGAGAGAGGCACATACCCCCGGCCAGCCCTGTCTCACAACAAGCCAAGGAAGAGGTGGCTAGTGGTTAGTGCATTCACCTGCTACATGAGTGGCATGTGGTCAAATCCCTTCTCTGCCTGATTCAAAACAAGCACGTGAACCCAAATCCCCTAATGCAGCACCCTAACCCCCAGGCTAGCAGCTACCACGTTGAAGCTGTCCCCTTTGTACGCACTGGGGCAGAGAGCGCAGTCCGGGCACTCGCTGGGGAGATAGGAGTACAAGTCCCTGCTCCAAATCCAGCAGAGCAGAGGGTTGAGGCTGAATCTGGCTGAGTGCTCTCATCACTGGGCAGGGCTGAGTGCTCTCACCGCTGAGCAGGGGTTCTGTGAATGACAATGGAGCCTGAATTCTAGGGAATCTTGCGGGGGCCTAAGCATGAGCTTGGCAGCTTTGTGCACCAGCAGACATTCAGGGAACGTTACGGATGGAAGTTTAGGCATCAGCTGAGGAGGTGTTTTGAGGCTCTGACTTACGGACTTAGGTGCCCAAAGTGGCAGCTAGATGCATGAATCCCTTTGTGGATCTAGCCCTGTCTCTTTGTTGTGTGTTTGGACTGCACCTCGCACAGTGGGGTTGGGGCTTCTAGGAGCTATACTACTATTCATAAACACCTAACTCTTATCTAGCACTTTTCACATAGATCTCAAAGCGCTTTACAAAGGAGGTCAGGTTCATTTTCTCCATTTTACAGATGGGGATAGGCTCAGGGAGGGGAAGTGACTTGCCAGGGGAAGTGACTTGTCAAAGATCACCCAGCAATCCAATGGCCAAGTCAGGTCTCCTGACTCCCAGTCCAGGTGCCCTGTCTATGAGACCTTTGAGGAACAGCGATGGAGCCCTGCTTTGCACCTTGCCATTCCAGCTCGCCTTTCCTCCCCTCCCTCCCATTCCATGTCACTATCCTGTGACCATGGCCTGGTCAGCATTTCACTGAGTTTGGAGGCCAGCGTGGAATCCTCCAGAAGCTGGAGTCTCAGACCAAAGACAGGTAGGATTCAGAGCCTCTGCTAACAGAAGGGAGGATTATGCAGATTAGCGGCATTCTGCAGAGACAAAAAGGGTGCCAGGAATCAGCAGCAACCAGACCCAGCCAAACGCCTCTTGAGCTTTCTGACCACCCTTAATGGCTGTGCCACCATCACAACAGACTCTCCTAGTTCTTCCTCCCCCAGCTCTTTTCGGGTTGCCTTTGCCTGCACCCACCATTAAAGAAATAGGGGCTCAATGGGTTGCGACCCTTCTGTATCAAAAACAAGCTAGGAAGACAGTACAGTGACATGGAAAGACTCTAGTCATGGGGCCAAATTCAGGGCTCATTGGGCAGCCTAGGGTACGTCTCCGAACCAGTCCATGCCTCGGTTTCCCCATCTGTAAAATGGAAAGCCCGCCTACCTACCAGCAGTGTTATGAAGCATAATGTCTATTTATAAGCATGGTGGCCCTGAACCAGGAAACTGTCGCTCTTCAGGAGAGAAATTAACCATGTGTTTCATTTTAAACATGTGCTAAAGTGCCCCTGTAGCCCTTCCAAGCTCCAGTTCAGCCAGTTCACACATGGTAAAACCAACACTGCCTCGTCTACACTAGAGAGCTGGAACGGGCTAACTGACATCTTCACCACACCTTTCAGCCTAGTCAGGACAGACTCTGAGAGGTGCTACAGATGGACAAGTGCTCTTTGGGACAGGGACTGACTTTTTGCTCCGTGTTCGTACAGCGCCTAGCGCAGTGGGGTCTGGTCCATGACTGAGGCTTCTAGGCACTACCTTGACCACAGGGAATAAATAATGATACTATTCTGTGCCTGGAAGGGCAGGGGCTGAGGGTATTAAAGGCCAGGAACGGGGGCATTGTCCTAGCTGCTCAGCACAAACCCGTTCCTCACAGGGAGGAAGCACATGCAATAAATCCTCTCTCTCTGAAAAACAATTCACAGCTCAGACAACAATTTGTGCTTCGGCTGCTGCCAGCCCCTGATAGAGCGTATCTGCTGCCTTCTGATGGGGCAGTCTGATCAGGGAACGGGCCATTGCAGTAATAAGGATAAATGAGCGATCGGCTGGAAGGCGAGACACGGTGCAAACCAATCTGCAGCAGGGGCGACCAGCTGGCGACCTTGACAGGCATCCCCGTCTATCTAGATCCCTTCTTCTCTTCGTTATATTGAGGGCGCCAGATAGTAACGTTAACACAAGGTTCTGTGACTGCCCCCGTGGCACGAGCAGGCATCTGGAGCTCCCTTCCAGCTTGATGGCGTAGGAGCAGGAGACAGAATCTCCTTGTGGAGCAGCAGGGCAGCTATTGATTCATCAGCTAGTCCAAGCTGGCTGAGCCCCTGGAGCGAACATCTGCCATTTGTTGCAGTGCGGCAGAACTGGGGGCCTGTATTACCTGAGCTCAGCGTGGGCAACGACAGACCACAGCACCTACAATGAGGGTTCCCTCTCATTACTCTGGACTCTCTGGGTCAGAGACCCAAGGAACCCCATCAGCCTAGTGTGGATGGATCGACAACAGAGAGCTAGTTAATGGAAGAGGCTGCTGTATTATAACTTGATAGCTCACTTTGTAACCTCTCTGCCTTTTCATCCCAGGGCCTGAGTTCAAGGTGAGGCAGTGTGCTCTGAGAGACTGAGGGCTCCTGCCTCATGCCGAGAAAGAGGGACGATCAGCGAGTTATCTCAAGTGCTTATACACAAAGGCAAGAAGCCTGGGAAACAAGCAGGGAGAACTGGAAGTCCTGGCACAGTCAAGGAATTATGGTGTGGTCTATCTACCTGCCTTACTGCATCAAAATGAACCTTGCATTGCCGGTGCTTATTGCTGGGCATACCAGTGACCAATGCAACCCACTGGAACGGGACCCGCTATCTGCTCATCGTCTAGAACTTCTGCTGAACGGAAGGAGTTAAAATGAAACCTCCCCCACCAAGAGATTTTAGTGCTGCAAAGACCTCAAAGGAAAGGCGGATATTGACTCGGGTGCCCCGGGGAAGTTCGGACCTTCCTTTGATTCCTTAAAGGCTCCAGAGTCAGCAACCTGCCTTCTCTTTTGTGTGACCCTCTGGGGCTGCACAAATCAATTGGCACTGCGAGGCTAAAAATAACCGCAACCGATAGCACCGCCATTTATATCCATAGCAACCCTGTTTAAAGCCTTTTACTGCCTGTGGGCTGTCTGACACTTAGCACTGAATCCCAAGCCAGGAGATTGGCAGCCTTCATGAGCAGTCACCTCCTGTTGGAGACTCAAACTCCAGTCCCAGATGCAAACAGGCTTCAACTTTACACTATTATTTCACGAAATGATCTTTAGTCGTATGCTGTTAGCATGATGCTAAGCCTCTGATTCCGAACTCCTGAGGCAATAATCAGACCCAAAGCTGCTGGCGTTTGTGCCATTTAAAATCCATTATCCATGGGGAAAATGACCCTTTTATTATTATTATTTATTATTTTATTATCATTTAAGCCATTTTTCTCAACTTAGGCTTTTTTCTTTCTTTGATGTCACCCAGCCTTGCAGTGTTCCCAGAACTTGGAACTAGCATTTAACTGCTGACATGTATGGGCAGGCTAAGTCCTGTAACGAAAGCCCAGCCTGAAAAGCTGAGCTGTTCTTGGTTCTGCTGGCTGACCTTGGGTGTTTCATGAGCAACGAGTGATGCAGGCAGGCAAGCGGAGCTGCAGGGAAGCAATCATGCCAGGAGGCCAGCGTGACAATGTGCAAAGCAGCCTAGCCCTTGCATTTCGGAAGTCACACCCAGCTACGTCCCTCGGAGTTGAGCTTCTTTCTCCGGTTCCAATCATCGCACTATGCTGGGCAAGTCACTTACAGCCATGTTTGCAAAAGTGGCCTCTGAGTTGCGTGTCTCCATTGTCCAGATCCAAACCGGAGATGCCTAGGACCTGATTTTCAGGGGTGCTGCGTTTGCTTTGTCTCCGATGTGTGCGGAGGGGAGCCTCAGGAGCCGTTTGCATAGCTAGGGCAGGAGACATTTTGAAAAGCACCTAAAACATTTTTTCACTCCCACTGAAAATCTCTCCCTCCTTCTTTCGGAGGCTAAAATGACCTTCCCCTCCCGCCTTTTTAAACTTGGATTTGTTTTGTATAAATGCACATGCGTGGATGGGAGCCCAGGTGAAAGATGCTGGCTGGATAAGCCTGTAACCTCTGGCTGAGTCACTGAAGTCCTCAAATAATGGTTTAACGACTTACAGAGAATCCACCGTTTACACTAGTTTAAACCTGCAAGTGAGCCATACCCCATACTGCAGAGAAAAGTGAACACCACCACCCCACCCCACCCCAGGTTTCTGCCAAGCTGACCCGGAGGGAAATTCCTTCCCAAGCCCAAATATGGCGATCAGTTAGATGACTACAGGTTGGTAATCTCAGCAAAGAGGTCAAGAACTGGGTTCCTGAGCTCCCCACTAGATGGGTCTCTGGGAAGGGGAGTGCGGAAGCAAAGCTGTACCAGTTATAAGTCAAACCAGAAAGCCTCAGTCTTTAGGGCTCTCTGTCCAGCACCTAGAAGTGGGTGTCTGGGGTTTTCTGTCTTCTATTACACTTGTGGCCCCATCCCTGCTCTTTCCATTGCTCCCACACAGGTGACTCTTGGTTTCTTTTGGGGCCCTCTCCTCTTCTGAGAGGGCAGCCATTGTCATTCCTGTAGGAAAGCCCTTCTGGGGACCCGCACACCTTTTGCCAGAGGTCCAGTAGGCTCATCCCTCCTTTCATTGGGGTCAAACTAGTGGCCTTCTTCTCCAGCACTAAATTCACACAAACACACGCACACTCATACATGGCCAATTTAAAAATGAACGTTGCACAGGAAGGCAGTCAAGCAGAGTGCGGACCTGTGTAGGGAATCCAGGGTTCTCTGTCCTACTTCTGCTTCACCCTCAGGTCCTAATTCTCCTCAGGGTGCCAAAAGGTAGCATACAGAAAGTAGAACACACTCAGGATAACAGAGTTTTTTAACTGGGAGGGTTAAAAAATAAAACCAACATGTATCAGTTTGCCCACACACAGGAAGGGAAAGGAGAGAGAGAGATGGGGGCATGAAGCATAAGTGAATGTTGGCTGAGCTGGGTGAACTCTCTGATAAAACCAACACAGATGATCACAATGAGTTCAATCCATCCTGGTTTCACCTTCGACAGGAAGAGAAGCCTTAGGAGAGGGACTTGCTCTGGTGATATTTTCCTGCCCAGCTTCCAGGCCTCACGGTTTAAATAATGATCCCAAATAGGGCTATTTCTCAATGCTCATGAAGCTGCTTGAGCCATTGGAGTTCACCCACTCCTAACTGAAAACGTGCGGTCGGTCAGGAGTGTGATTTTTTTTCCCCAACCCAACCAAAATAGTTATGTTGGCAAAAGCCCTGACTTAGGTGCTATTGTACTTGGGGGAAAGTGCTTTTTGCTGGTATATTTTGTTCATGGGACTGGTTTCTCTATGATTGGTCCGTGGACCAGCGCCGGTCCCGGAGATCTCCCCGAGACAGTTTAGGAAGGCAGCAAGCTGGTTCCAGGTATCAAAAAGCTAGAGAAACACTATAATCTGTACAAGCAAAACAACATTATAGAGTTCCCAACAGAAACTCCAAAGAGATGTACCGCCAAACCCTTTCTACTGTAGCCAAAGCCTCCGTTAGAGATGGCTACTCCGTTTGGATAAAGCTGTGTTCTGTTTAGGAGCGACAAACCCCTCTCATCATTGGGTCCCTCACACTCATAGTTTCTGAATAAGCGAAGGAATGCTTCCTTATATTCTAATCACATCAAGCTTATTTATTAACGTGCCTTTCTAGGGCTCCCAGCACTGTAGGGTGTGAGCACCTAACAGACATTGAGGAATTTATCCTCACAGCCCCCTACGCCGGATCATCTTTGTCCCCCTTTTACTGATAGGGAAACTGAAGCACAGAGAGATTTAAGGTCAAGGTTCTTCAAAATTGACCAATGATGTTCAGGTGCCCAACTCCAGACAGCTTTCAGGGGCCTGAATCCCAGAGGCTGCATGTTCGTCACTGCCTGAAAATCAAGTCGTGCATCCAAAAATGGAGGTATCCCAAATGACTAGTCATTATTTTTGAAAATCTTGGCCTAAACCTGTGGCAGAGGCGCAGGCCAGTGCTGTGAAAAGACTATCCTTTGCCTGCTTTTAAGGAGCCAGTATGTATCTGTGAAAGCATATGTGCGAGAGTGGGTGTGAATGTGTAGGGAGGCGCAACGGCATAGGTATATAGGTGAATGCAAAGGACTGCTTAAGTAAGAGCAGAGCAGGGAGACTAATTTGGAACCAGACCTGGGCAGAAGATGTCAGTGAAAATTACTTCTCTGGAAAGTGTTGCAAAATAATGTTTTCCATTTTCTCTTATGAGTCATTCCGTGACTTTCACCTCTGCTTGGGAATTAGCCATCAACAAATCTTGACTTTCTCCAGTGTATTCTGTATTCAGAATTATTCATCAAATAATTTCTGTGACTAATTCTTAGGCTGGGGCTTGTTTGCATGCATTTTCTCCTGAGTCTTGAATAGGTGAGCTGTTTTGACTGGACAATGTCGTCACATCATGTATTCCTGTTCTCTGGTTGAGAATTCAATAGAGGGGTAAATTTCACTCTTCAGTTTTACAGGTTCTATAGAATTTATTAAGAATTTTTTATTAAATTCTGCAGGACTTTTCCATACGAGACGTGTTCATGTTTGCAAATTCAAAATGTGCTTGTTGCAAATATTCTACAGTATTTGCTTAAAAGTCTCCTTTTAAACAACCATTCCTTCCTTAGAATGTGTGAGGAAAGGGAATCCTAAAATGGTGCTAAGTCAGCCAAAGCGCAATCTTCTGAAAATCCAAATGCACATATCGACTTTTCTTTACAGACTGCAACTAGCTCTGTTCAAAAGTATGTTGTGGGAGTGAGGATTTCTGTGTGGTGAGTGTGTGAGAGAGGCAGATAGAGAATAAGTATGTGTGTGTATGTGCAAATATATATGTTTGAGTGAGAGTGGAGGTGTGTTTTCTGCATGCATTACGCCTGTGTGTGTGTGTATGTGTGCACAAATCTATCTGTGAATTTGTGTGTATGAATATGTGTATATATATATATATGCATGCATATGTGTTTATTCATGAAGAAAGTGTGAATGTGCATGAATATTTGTGTTCGTGTGTGTCTACGCATGAAAAGTTGTGTGTGTACGTGCGTGTGTGTGTGTTTATGGGTTGGGGGGAGGAGAAGTCTTCCAACGTAATCCACAGATGTGAATTCAAAACAAGGCTCAGCAGCCCGGTTGGTCATTAGGAGCAAAGTGTGACTCACCGCTCTTGCCTCTGCCAGTCCATTTTGCCTTGCTGTGCTTGGCAGAGAGGCCCCGCCATGCCATAGGCGTTCAGAGCACGTTCCGGCTCAGCTGAGCAAGACGCGAGCGTGCAGAATGTTTAATTCAGGGACAACCTGCATCCTGCCAACTGCAGCCCCCGTCAGAGGAGCTAATTGCCTTCACCCTGATGCACAGACCGTGCCTGGATCCTGGCTTGTTGCTGTTTCCCCGTCTGCCAGCAGCCGCAGCAGCAGCTCACAGAAATGTAAATCTATTTTAATTAAGGGGCTAATAAACAGTAATTATGATGCCAGCACTTTTTCTGTTCCCCTGGAATCATTCTCCCTCGATCCCCGTTCATTTCCAGGTCCTCACTGGAAGACCGAGGGGCCTGACCTCTCCCACCTTGAAGGTTAAATGCTCCAAAGGCAAACCATGCACCATCAAAGAGTGAGCCCCTTTCTTTCTAAGCCGCACCACAGAAAGTTAATTATGCAGTGGCAGCTCCAGAGCATAGCTGGTAGCCATTCCCTCATTTGCATTCGCTTCCCCCACACTGGCAGGGGAGTGCTGTGAGAGTGGCAGGAAGCCTAACCTTCCCCTCCTCTCCAGGCCACCCAGCAGACCAAGCGCTGCTGGATTCCCGTGTTCTTGGCCTGCCAGAGAGCAGCAGTTCTTACATGGCACAGACACAGGGAGCAGTGGAGCAGGAGAGGGTGAAGTTCTAACCATTCCGTGCTTGGAGAGCCAGAGAGCACGCCGCTCTGACACACCCCACCGGGATGATACTGAGCCCACCTGCCCTGCAACCGTTTTGTAGCTCAGCTCCATCCCCACCTCCCACACCCTTCCAGAGGTGGCTGCACACATGAAGGGCCCTGATCCACCCCCGAAGCAGGCAGCAAATGAAAAACAAGCCACCGAGTAAGCAGCCTGGCCCCCCGCGTCCCCACGGAATGGCTCGCTTGCCCCACAAGCCCTGTATATTTTTAATGTAAAGAATTAAATAAAATGTTTTGCAGTCCCGAGGTTGAAATCTCCCTCGTTCTGATCAAAGGCACAAAAACAACCCGCTTCCTGTGAAAAGATGTCAGTGCTGATGTTTGCCCCTTGAGCTCCCTTTGCCGCTGACTCTGAGCTCCATCGAACAAATGGGCCGAGAAGAACCTGGCTGTATCCAACAAGTTCTGTCGCACGCAAGAGACAATACGCTATATATATGTGTGCTAGAAAAATGTGCTCTGGAGAGCAATTCTGCACTGGCTGGGGATGGACTAGATGACCTCAGCTCTGTTTGTATAATAATCATGTGGCGCCATTAAATAATACTCTGTGCTTCTGTAACCCCTTCTGCTGGAGGATCTCAAAACACAGTGCCAACAATTCTTATTGTATTACCATGCCCATTTTCCATATGGGCAAATGAGGCACGGAAGGGAAGTGATTTAGAGTCAGAATCAGAACCCAGATCCCCACACCCAGACCTGTGCTTTAGTTACAAGATCTTCCATCTATCTCCAAGTGGCTAAAATCAAATTGAAGCCACTACTTGCAGATGGTAGCATGCGGCTCGGTGGAAACAGGGGATCTGGGACCTCACTTTGTGGCTGAGGGCTGGGTCAGAATGGGTCAGTTTTATTTCCAACCTGATGAGTTTATAAGCCCTTTTAAGAACCCTGGAAATCATAGTGACTGAGTGCAGTGATAACAGCCGTCTATGGTACATACATGGCCCCTGTTACTGTAGTATATGAGTATGAGGATCTCCACAAAATTACTGTGTTTATCCTCAACACTGCTGAGAGGCAGGGCAGTGCTATTCCCCATTGCACAGATGGGGAACTGAGGCACAGAGGCAAAGTGATTTGCCCCAGGTCACACAGGAAGTCTGTACCAGTACAGAGTTGATCCCTGGTCTCCCAAGGCTTAGACTAGGGACAGGCCTACACTTAAAGCTTTAGGTTGGCATAGTGATGGTGCTCAGGGGTGTGAAAAATCCACACCCTCTGGCACATAGCTATGCCAGCCTAGCCCCAGGTGCAGAAGCATTGTTCCGTCAATGAGAAGCTGGGAACGGGTGACAGGGGACGGATCACTTGATGATTCCCTGTTCTGGTCATTCCCTCTGGGGCACCTGGCATTGGCCACCATCGGAAGACAGGATCCTGGGCTAGATGGATCTTTGGTCTGACCCAGTATGGCCGTTCTTATGTCCTTATGACCTAGCAACCAGCGCTTAAGGCAGGTGGTTTTCCTTCCCCAGTTAAAAAACTTGGCTGTAGGCTCTGGGGTTAAGCCGGCAGACCTACTACATCGTAGTGATGCTACTATAATCCCTCATGGGATTTTCAAAGACACCTAAGCAGGGTACAAGCCTAACTCCCATTGACCATTCTAACCGTGGGAGTTAGGCACGTAACCTGTTTAGACATTTTGAAAGCTCCACTAGGCGCCTCGCTGCATTTTTAGGCACCTAAGGCCCTTTGTAAATCTGGCCCTCTGTTCCCAAGTGACACAGGAGGCACGTCCCGGGGACGGGTTCTGCTCCTAGGCTGCCTGCATGGCACATTCGCTCTGTGTGACTGGAACTGATGCGCCCAGGCTCGCGAAGGAGGCATGGAGAGCCGCGTGCAGGCAGTCGCCGAGCCTGGGGTGGATCGTACGGTCTGCGGGACACAGACACCCCTGGCCATTGGCGCTCGCAGCCCTTGCCAGCTTTCTTTGCATCTGGCTCGTTCAGTCTCCACCCCACAAGCCAACGGGGAGGAATTAGTGTAAATCGTCCCCTAATGAAGGCAGGCGATGAGGAATGGGAATAGCTGCTCAAGCAAGGCTGCCACTGCACTCCCTGCACGACCCCATCACAGGGCCTTATTACCGAGAGCGAGAAATAACGAGGGCTGCGAACAGCCTGTGGGGCTTTCGCCTCTAGGGCGAGCAAGAGACAGGGTGCCTCTTGCATTGTGCAAGAGCTCTCTCTGCTGGCCGCCCACAGGGCGCCTGAGATGGGAGAGAATTCGGAACGGAACGGGAAGGACAGCTTAGCACCGTGCGGGAACTGCCTTAGAGAGGGAAAGTGAGGGTCTCTTACAGTTTGTGTCAATGATGCCACTGTGGGCTTGGAGAGAGCTGGGGAGCGCTGTGTCCACCGTGCAGATCCCCAGGATTTGTGTCACACCGCTCAGCAGAAGCAGCACAGCCCTGATGTGTATCCCTACAAGCCCCACTGAAAGGAAACAGTCTGGCCTGAAAGCAGAGCTTTTGGTCCCCATACAGGATCTTTGGTCTGCACTGTGTCCGTGATGCAGATCTCTGCTGCCCTGAAGGTTTGATCTGAGATCTCTCTCTCTCTCTGGAGAAGAGTGCATCTGTAACATAGCATCTCTGATAGCCGTCCTCCCCCCGCAAAAAAAAAACCTTCCCTGGGGGGGATACTGTGCTGGTTGCTCTTCATTAGCGTCACACAATATTTCCTGCTGTGGAGTCCCCCTGCATGTGGAAGAAGGTAGGGGGAAGTCAGCCAGGTTTCACCCCTTCTTCTCTCTTTCAGGCCCTCCCATAATTTCGAGCACTCAGACGCAGCACGCCCTGCATGGGGAAAAGGGACAGATCAAGTGTTTCATCCGCAGCACCCCTCCGCCAGACAGAATCGTGAGTAGGCCCGTCCCTATCCCCATACTGAATGAGCTTGTACAGCGGGAGAGAGACTGCTGCCCCTCCTGTCGTAGCACCTGGCCAGCCCTGTGCTAGATAATGAGGTTCGGTTTGTGGGCCACACTCTAATCCTGTGTGAATTCATTAAAGGAGAAATCCTGGTGGCATTTAATCACCTTGGTAATAAGCAAAGCACTTCGGAGCCCCAGGCAGTGGTTCTGCACTTTTGACTGGCTGGGAAATTCACAAGGTTTTGCAAAGCCAGAAATGAAGCATGTTCTGTAACCAGGGGATGAAAAAGCCCTTGGCTGCTTATGGAAAAAGGTTCTGGTGGAGCCCTGCATCCCATACACTGGGAAACTGGGCTGCTCCTTCTTTGAGTATACTGTACCCAGGTTCAAGACCTGAGGAAGAGCTCCGTGTAGCTCCAGAGCTTGTCTCTCTCCCCAACAGGAGCTGATCCAATAAAAGAGATTCCCTCCCCCAGCTTAAAAAGAACAGGAGGACTTGTGGCACCTTAGAGACTAACAAATTTATTAGAGCATAAGCTTTCGTGGGCTACAGCCCACTTTGTCTCTCTAATACTAAACCCAGTGTTGTGAAAGGAAAACACCTTCCTCCAGCCTTTAAATCACAGCACCTGGGCACGGAACAGCCCAGCCTCCCTCACATGTACACGCCTTCAAACATGGAATAACTCGCACACCTGCACCCAAGCATGGAACAACCTAGCTGCATGCTTTCAGGCTGTTCCCCAGAGCTGGTCAAAGGTGAGCAGCACAGTCGGAACCTCAAATGGCTGTTCGGTTCAACCACATCCTTGCAGTTTTCTGTGCAGGGCATTTGTGGCCGTGGGTGGTTGTTGGGATGAAGGCTGTGCTTCACATAAACACCCACGGTCACATGTGCTCAAAGGAATTGATGCATGAATATAGAATCATAGAATATCAGGGTTGGAAGGGACCTCTGGAGGCCATCTAGTCCAACCCCCTGCCCAGAGCAGGACCAATCCCAACTAAATCATCCCAGCCAGGGCTTTACCAAGCCTGACCTTAAACATCCGGAGGCAGAGACCAGGAATGAGAGCCAAGGGTCGGAGCCGGAGTCAGGGACCAGGAATCAGAGCCAAGGGTCAGAGCCGGAGGTAGGGACTAGGAATCAGAGCAGAGGCGGGAACAAGCAGGGGAGCAGGACTGGGCAGGCCAGGAGGAGCAAGGCTGGGAGCAAGGCAGGATCAGGGCTGGAGCAAGGCTAGGAAAAGGGCAAGCACAGAAGAGGTTGCAGATGCGGGCATGTCCACTGAGCAGCCAGTGATCAGTGGTTGCTGTTGGGTTTAAGAGCAGGCTGTCTGACTTCCTCAGACAATCAGGTGGTCCAGCTGCTGCGCTCATAGGCTGGAGACCGGGCCAGCGCTGCTGCCAGACCTCATTCCTGAAACCCCCCAGCGGCTGGCATTTGCTCACATAAACTGGTTGGCAGAAATCAGGATGGCATCACATACGATTTGTGACCAAACAGTGTAAACTAGCCAGAGAAGGGAGGCTGGTGCAGTGGTGAGACAGCTAGAGTCACAAAGGGACTTTGCCCAGCTCCAGGATGGGGCTCATGGCTGAGAATGCCAAGTGGAGACAGGTGCTTGCTTCCAGCCTCTCATTCAGGCACCTAAGGCCCAGACCAGGGAGTTAGGCACCTAAATGTCATTGTGAATCTGGACCGTAAGCCCCACCCTTTTCCTCTGCATTTCACTCCTGGTTGGCTCCGGCAGCTCCCCGCTCAGCGTGCTGGCTTCTGAGAATCCTTTTCTTAGACACCTAACTTGCCCCCCGACACACACACCCCTCACAATGCATGGGGAGCCTGGCCATCTGACTCAGAGCTGAGAGTTCCACTGGGCAGCAGGGTATCTAAATCCCTTTGTGAATCTAGCCTTTAGTCTCTCTGGGGCTCAGTTCCCCATCCACACAATGGGGATAATCATACAGCCCTGCTGCACAGGGGCGCTGTGGATGCTCCGATGCTGTAGTTCTGGGGGTCATCGAAGCACCGAGTGTAGCAAACTGTTACTTGCAGTGAACAGTTTGACCAGGTCTTTGATCGCATTCACACCCACCCCAGCACAGAATGCCTCCACAGCTCCTAAAGCACCAGCATGAAGCTGCCACTGCAGCAATTGTAAAGATCTAGGCTGTGGGGCTCCATATTCGTCCCCGCTCGTTGAGCCCAGACAGAGAGACACAGGTTACAAGTCAGGAATATTTGCTAATATTCAGGGCCAGTGCTACAAACTGCACCTGGGATCAGAAAATCCAGCTCCCAGGGATCCTTCTGTCCCGGCCCAGGAAAGAGTCTGAAGGCTGGAGTGAGCTGGCAGCTGGGTTGATGATGCATGGAGCAGAATAGAATCCTGCCATGTCCCCCACATTGAACATGAATGCATTTTTACAGCATTTTAATCATTCCAGTCTCAAGCCAAGCTGTCTGTTCAGTTTCCCCAGTATAGCAAACACAGGGCCTATTGTAATCCTCTACACCACTTACCCTTAGAACTGGACAAGAAGTGCCCGATCTGGGTATCTTGCTGATTGGCTTCTGAATTTGTGCTTCAGTTTGCACCTAGAAACAACTGCATTTGAAATTTAGTGGCTGCAGTTTAGCCACTGGCACGTCAATGTCCAGAGTGGAATTTTCCAAAGCACCTAAGTGACTTAGGAGCACAGGTTCCTGTGTCTTTCAGTGGGACTCATGTTCCTAAATCTCATAAATGCTTTTGAAAGTCCGCCCCTAACTGACTCCCCTTGCACATTAGACATCCTCAGGCTACAGTCTGTGCCCACCGTTATCTAGGGGTGCACACCCCAGGCCAAGTTGAGGCTCTTCTAAAAGAATTAGGCCCTAAATGAACAAAACTAACCCCTCTTGTTGATTTGCAGGCCTGGTCCTGGAAGGAGAACGTGCTGGAGTCTGGGACCTCAGGGCGCTATACAGTGGAGACAGTCAGCACAGAGGAAGGCGTCATCTCGACACTGACCATCAGCAACATCGTCCGAGCTGATTTCCAGACCATTTACAACTGTACTGCCTGGAACAGCTTCGGCTCAGACACTGAGATCATCCGGCTGAAAGAACAAGGTGGGAGCCACAGACACGGTGCTTAGAAACCAGCAGCAGCTCCTGGGCGTTGGGAATTAGCAGCTGGCTGTTCCAGAAGACCGGGGAGGTGCTATGATATCCAGGAGACATGTCAAAGGGTAACTGGGATGTTTTTTAGGAAGACACTGGGAAGGCTTGTTGGATGGCCCTAGCTCCCAAAGCTTTATGTCTCTGGGAGATGGGAAACGCTCTGCAGAGCCGATGCCAGCTGCACAGTGTGACGGCTGGGAGGTGTCACTAGCTTTTTGTGTGGCTCACTCGGTCTGAGTAGTCTGTAAACGCCCTTGCCACTCATTGAAGTCAAGGGGTGTTGGCTCAGGGCTGAGCCCTCTCAAGTGAAGCAGACGTGGAAGGGTAAAGGCCATTGGGAGTTAATTGACGTGTGCGCTGCTCAGAAGCCCCTGTTCCACCACACACTGCAGTGCTGTTGCTGAGGACTGGAGGAGGCTACATGCTCCAGTGACCGTCCACGTAAGAGGGCCCAAAGCACAAATCTGTTGCAGTGGCAGAGCCTGCTAACGAAACCTGGTCAGCAATTCTCACTGAGTCCATGCGATGCAAGCTGACAGCATCTCGTTGCTCTGCGAAGCAGGACACAGACCCAAGTGGGCCAGCTTGGTGTTCGAAGCTTCAAGCAGAGTGCCCATCGGAGATGCAAGTTTTGGGAGGGCTGGACAGATGGAACCCATGGCAGCCAGAGTGGAAGGGAAGGGCAGCTCCTAGAAAGGGTTAAGCAGCTCTCTGAGTAATTCTGGGGCAGTGTGGGGGCTTCCACGCTGGGGGCTCTGCCTTTGTAGAGAATGTTTTGCTCCTGGAGGGACTCCAGTTCTAGTCTATGTTATTAAATGCCCAGGCAGGCAGGTGGATTGTTCTCATTAAGCTCTGATTTATATGGGCAAGGCTGCCATCCAGATTAAATCAGAGCTAAATGAACCCCTCAAAATTGGCCTCGCACTTCTTCCAATGCAAACAGACCGTGTTTTTTCCGATCGTCTGCCAATCAGAGCCTGTGCATGGCAATGAGGTGAGTTCCTAGTGGACAGAACCAACAAACTGGGTCCCAGTGGGCAGCTCTGCAGGGCAATGGGTCTGGGTCCCAGCCCATGCCACTGCATGGGGTGGAGCTGGACACCAGTGGGTGTGGGCAACCATGCAGGACTCTTTAGTTGGGTCCTGCAAGGGCACTGTTGACTCTGCTGGAGATGGAGAAGGGGCCTAGCAGGTGACATGGCAGTGGAGTTAGATCCCTGCCCAGGGGAGTGATTCCCAGTGGTTGAACCTATAGGAAAGCAGAACTGAATCCTAGTGGTTGTCCCTGCTGTACAACGGTGCCGAATCCATGAGGTGGGGTCTCTACACTACTCTGAAGTCATATCCCAGCAATCTGCAGCGTAGTCCCAGATGGTAGCTCCCGGTCCCCACGCAGTGGAACCTCAGACTAGGGTGGTAGAGAATATCTATTTCAGGGGAACGCCCATGCACCATTGCATCCTCCAGCAGCAAAGAGCCTGCCCGCTCAGAGATACTGACGTGTGCACTTGGGCTTGGCAAGGCTGTAGACGCTTGCTTTATTTTCAAACAGGTACGGAAATGAAATCAGGAGCTGGTATGGAAGCAGGTATGGAATCATGAGCTGAAGGTGAATATGTGACTTGCCCCCAGCTGCGTTTTCACACCTTAGCATTCAGCAGCCTCCTTCTAGCTTTACCTTTCCTGAGACAGACAGCGGGAGGGCAGGAAGAGATCTCTCAAAGGCTCTGAGAGACGGCATGCACCAGTGAACAGGAGCCCTGGATTCTAATCCCAGCTCTGCATGTGACCTCTTGGTGCCTCGGTTTCCCCATCTGTTAATACTTAGACCCTTTTGCAAAGTGCTGTGGAGTTTACAGACTAGATGCTCTGTATAAATGCTAAGTATTATTATGGGGAAACACACAGACAAACCAGTGAATTTCAAGAGGGGCAATGAACTTCCAGCCATCTTTCCCCACCTTAGTGGGAGGGAGTTAGCCACTGTCAGCATTAGGTGGGACAGGAATGGACCTGAAACGGGGCAGACAGTTGCAGGATGCATTGCCTTTGTCACAAACTGTTGTTAGCTGTATTTCTCATCTCCCTGAACCACAGCACCCTCCATGAAGCCTGGATTAGGCTTCCCAGGGGACTGGAGCTGATGAGTCAGCAAATTGCAGCACTGGGCTCTTTGTCAGCTCTGTTCACTGTTACTCTGGCCCACCCATTACCATCCCTGGCCACCTGACCATCTCATTGTGCCTTTCCATTGTAAGTGACTGTGTCTTCCATCCCAGGAGAGCCCTTGGCGTTATCTCTGCCAGGAGCCAGCTTTTCCCATTCCCTGTGTCATGCTCCATCCGCTGCTGGCCACATCACTCGTCCAGGACCAAGCCCTATCATTAAGAGTCCCTCACTTGCCTCTGGATCTCACTCCCTGCTCCCTTGATGATGAACTGGGAATTGGTCCTGCTTCGAGCAGGGGGTTGGACTAGATGACCTTCAGGGGTCCCTTCCAACCCTGATATTCTATGATTCTATGAACTAGCAGGCATTGACAGTGTCTCCAGGCTCCCATCTCTCCACTCACCTGGCGTTGCTTGTTTCTCTAAGACGAACAAGTAATTGCAGAAGCTCTGTGATGTCTGCTCTTCACGATGAGTTTTCATCGTCTGCTTGAGCTTTGCCTAGCACAAGATTTCCCATTCAGGTTGCTCAAAGAAGTGGGTGACCAAACCTCTCTTCTGATTCTCCCTGGATGTCCATGGCTCACCCCTTACCTCTCATCTTTCTAATCAGTTGACCTTCCTGTGCATTGTGGCTTGTATCAACCCACTCACGAGCTCTAATGGACGCCGTCCATCTAAGCGAAGGCACAAGCCTTCTCAGTGAAGGCACAAAGAAGGGCACGGTGTATGCCATAGAACATGGCGAGATGTGTCTGTGGTATTAGCAGGATCCATTCAAAGGTGGCTTGGTGCAATGTTCCAAAGACTGGCTTCAGGGAGACGAGTTTGTAATAACTCTGAAGAGTTTGCTCAAACTTGAAACCTCGTTTGGTAAAACTGCTGCACGCAGAATGCAAGGGTGCCCGTTGGATACTGGGGGTAGCGAAGTGCGGGCTGCACGCACAGCAGATCTGGTGAGCGATAGGTGACTGGGCTAATAGGTTATCTCTGCACTGACCACCAGCAGGCAGAGTTGTCTGGAAGCAGAATGGTAGAGAAGTGGCAAAAGAGAGGGTGAAGGCTCCAGCAGCCATATTTAGGGACTCACTCTAAAGAAGGAAGCAGGGCTTGGGAAATTGAGTGTAGGGCATATGAGGAAGGCTCACAGATGCTACCTGCCCATTAAGCTGGCTTCAGCAGCTTAAAGTAGCCATCTCCGATTCTACACAGGAGGCACGGAGGCTATAGAGCGCCACCGGCGGCTGGGTTGGGAGCCATCTGGAGCCCTTGACACAGCAAGTTACCCAGAAGGAACAGTGTCTAGCAAAGTGGTGAGATTTGCAGACACTGTGACTGTCCAGCAAGGGGCATGTTAGCGATGCCAAAGGTAAACTAGGGTTAAGAGGAGCGCTCCTCTCCAATATGCTTGCAATACAGTTTGGAAGGCTAGAAGTCTGGGAGTAAATCTGACTGATCCAAGTCGAGGTAGGGATCTGCTGTAGATGGGGACAAGCTGGGTGTAATGTTCTCTGGGGCAGGTCCCTCTCAGCATTCTTGGACAGGATGTTAGAACAACCAGCAGGGAAGTTGTACACCAAATTTTGATGCATGCTGGGATATGATATTAGGGGGTGTTCTTTCCTGGCAAAGAGTGTCATGGCCTTCTCTTGTGGCTGATCCACAAGAGGATGACAGCCTACTACTGCTACTGACAAATGGAGCTTTACTGCTTTAGCTCGAGTAGTAGAGGACTGTGCTTTGATGCTGAAGGGCCTGGTTCAACCTGTAACGCTGACACCTGCAACGGGATGGTTACATTCAGTGACTTCAGCTGCAAGCATTGAGCCCAGCTGGACACATTCAGTAAAGTTGCTAGTCCTTGACCTTAACACTGTATTCATTCAAAGCCCTCAGAGATGATCTCAGATACAATTTTGTGGTGTAGAGCTGGCTGAAAATGTTTGCAAACATCCATTCAAATAGTGACTGTGAACATGCACTCATGGATGGGCCTCGCCACCCCTTTGTAGTCCTTTCTATGAGCTTTGAGAAAGGTTTTATAGGCAAAAATATTTGCCAGAAGTGTCCTGGGGGCTCATGTGAATATGCATCTGCACAAGGAGTGTTGCTGGCAATGTTCACACAGTCATTGGGGAAGCTCTTTGCAGGTTTGGCAGTCATCCAGGCAGGGAGCAGAAACAGTACCATGTGAATGAAGTGGCCAGTCACATGGCATGAATAGCAAATTACATATACACGCATTAACACTCCAGGGGCTGAAATGCATTGTCATAAACCATGCACTGATTCATTTCAAACAACCACCTAAATAACGAAGATTAAATCTGTCTGCGGATAATCCACAAACAGAAGAAACAGGCTAAATCCACCAAGTAAATTGCTTGTCCAGCCCTACTGAGGGCAAAAGAAAACAGGGGAATACACCTGTGATAGCTGGTGTATGCTCTAAAACACTGAATGAGCTAAGGACCCTTGAAGTAGCCACAACTAGTTGTCCTTAAAAATGTAGATGGGATCAGTAACTGCTAGGTTTTTTCTCATGGGCATTTCTATAACAGTATTGCCCTACCGCCTTATCACTCAAAGACATGCGGGAGCAATCTATAGAAACCAGTGTCCATGGTGAATAGTGCGTGTCTCTCCCCTAATCCCTTGGCTGCCCTGAATGGCCTCTTGTATTATGCACCCCCATGGCCCTGCCAGGGCCAGCCTAGACTGGAAGTTGGAGGGAACTGTCCGCCCTCATGTGGTCTGAGAACTACAACAAATGCCTGCGGCAGCCAGTAAATACAAGTATACATCAGTGAGACAGGACAACCCTGCCTGGAAATCTCCTTCTGCCCTCTTTACTTCTACAGGGAGGAGAGTGAAATATACAAAGGTGTCCAAGGATTCGGAACAGATGGAGGCTTGACCTTGATCCACTCCTAGACTAGCAGTAACTGCGTGGGCCACTGGAAAGATCATTTCCCTGCTAAACATGCAGTAAGGTCTCGGCTTTGACCTTTGACCCAGATCAGTCAGAGGAGAACCCCTCCGACACTCTTAGTGGATGCTTGCTCTTGCCCTAAGTCACTTCCCTTGGGTTTCCAGGAAGGTCTGTTGTTCAATCTCATGTCCTCACTGTGTATATCGATTTTTACATCAAGATTGGATGTTTTCCTAAAAGATCTGCTCTAGTTCAAACAGGAATTAATTCAGGGAAGACCTCTGGCCTCTGTTACACAGGAGGTCAGACTAGGTGATCACAGTGGTCCATTCTGGTTTTATAATCTATGGATCTGTGTCCACCAGTATTAACAATCTCCATTTGCACAGACGAGTGAAGCATGGGGACATTTTTTTTTCTCTAGACTTCCTAGAAAAGTGTTCATTTACAAGGCAGACCCACATGAGCAGAACCAATTTGCATCTAGAAAGTAACTTATTTTCACTGACTAATCCCTCCGCTTCTTGAGAAGGGAGGGCTGTGAGAATTAGCTTCCACTCTATGCCGCCACCAGAAGTTCAAGATGAACTAGGGATGGGCAAAGATCTTTTTGCCTAACTCTGAGCCCACTGGAATGCCGTGGGTTTGAAAGTTCAGCCTGAACTTGGGTTAGTGGCACTGGGGCCCTGGTATTGGGTGTTGATCCCTTTGGATGAGACTGAGGGCAGGTCTACCCTTAAAATGCTGCATTGGCACGGCTGCGGTGCTTTAGTGAAGACACTGTGCTGAGGGGAGAGCGTCTCCCGTTGGCTTAGCTAATCCACCTGCATGAGAGGGGCTGCCTGCCTGGGGTGGTAAGGTCAGGATAACTGTCACTAAGGGGTGTGGATTTTTCACAGCCCTAAGCAACATAATTATACCAAAGTCATACCCGTAGTGTAGATCTGGCCTGAGCAAAGGAATAGAGAGGGAAAGAGACAGATCCTCATGATATCAATGGATTGCACACCCATTGTGATGGTACCATAGCCCAGGACAGAGTAAACAGGCCAATAGAATGTGTCCACATGAGAAAGTGGCACTAACTGGACTTCAGGTGTGTATTGAAACCGATTTAGCTTGCAGTTATTTAAACCAAAGTCATGCAAACTACTAGGTGGACACTGATTTGGGTTTAAAAGTGGCGTGTATTGATTTAGATTAAGTCTATTGCAAATCGGTTTTATCCAAACCAAAATGAATTATTCCTAAACCGAACTCAGAGGGGAGGAGGTGTGCACAGTTTAGATTGTCTTCACTACAAATTCAGCTCGGTCTGAACTACAGATTTTTCCCCTTGCCATGCTCCCCATTCATACAGCCCCACGCCTCTGTCATTGCCCCATGAGGAAGCTGCGCTGAGCTTCAGAGCAGAGCCCAGGGTTGCTGATAACATGTATTGCAGTGGAGACACGCAGCCATGAGTAGCCCTAAAAATTGAGACACGATGGTCCACCACTCCCATCCCATAAACTCCTGGTCGGAAGTGGACTATCAATCTGGCCCTGCTAAGCTTCGTGCTTGCAGTTTCTCCAGGTTCCCCCCCATCTCCTGTGTTTGAGACAGTAGAACAGCATGGTGGTGCATTTACAGATGGGGCTACCCTGGGTCAATTTACCATATTACTGTTTACCCCATGCAACTCTCTCATGTCACCACCATAAGCTTGGGGAGATTTGACCAGTCCTCAAACAGAGCACAGTTTAGCTACAGTTTAACTCACTTCTGGAGGCAATGAGAGCGCTAGGTTTAGATTAGAGGAAAAGGTGTTTTGTGAGCCCAGGCCACGTTCTCCAAACCCAAACGGCACCTGCAAGTGTCTCAAACCCTCAGCCTCGGCGCAGCAGCTGATTTATGCAGGGAGCACTAAGAATTTCCAGTGGGTGATCGTCACTGTGTTCCTGTAATAACGGCAGACAGCGGTGACTGGGGAAAGCCCCCAGGAGGGCACGCACAAAAGAGTCAAGGTTCAGCGAGAAGGAATCATTCCCGGTGGCACTGTGGCATTTCATATATTCATTCTCTCTCCGTGATTCCAGATCAAATTGGCTCATTTGCCAAGTCGAAGGGCCTTGTTTCCCTAACCGCTCCTCACATCAGCAGCAAGGAAAACTAACCCCACGGCTGGAGCGGAGCTGAGCATTCGGCTGCTGATGCCCGAGGCAGAAGAGAACCCAGATCACTGCCCCGTAGCTGATCCGGCTCCTGTGCAGTTAACAAATGTAACCATCTCTGTGCTAGTAAAGGCAGCTGGGAGCAGCTACAGAGTAGAAAGGGTCAGTCTTAAAGTCACCTGGATCCCAAGGGGCCCCATCGATCCTCCCAGGCCAGCCAATAGGGAGGAAGGATGGCCCAGTGGTTAAGTTGCTAAACTAGGACGAATAGACCTGGCTTCAAGACCTTGCTCGGCCACAGGCTTATTATCTCCTTGGGCAAGTTCCGTAGTTTCTCTGAGCATCAGCACCCCGTCTGTACAATGGGGTGAAGTACAGTAGCTCAGCTACCACAGAAGTGGGGGGCTCTGTAAGTCACTAATAGAACAGGGAATCCTGGGAACCAGCCCTCCGGCTTTCACAAGCTTCTTACAGTGGATGCATATGTGGCATTCACAACACCCTGTAAACGTGGCCCTGCTTTGCCCTCTGTCACCAGGCTGTGGAGCCTGCTGTTGGCTATTGCACAACATTGAGACCCTCAGGGCTCCAGCTGGGGTTTTGAATGCCTGTCTCAAATCCTCAGCATTTGGTGAGGGCACCGGTCGGATCTGGGGTTCATTTGCAAACGTTAGACCCAGATCCCCCCTAGGTTTGCGAGGGGCATACATAAGAACATAAGAATGGCCATACTGGGTCAGACTAAAGATTCTTCTAGCCTAGTATCCTGTCTTCCGACAGTGGCCAATGCCAGGTGCCCCAGAGGGAATGAACAGAACAGGGAATCATCAAGTGATCCATCCCCTGTCACCCATTCCCAGCTTCTGGCAAAGAGAGGCTAGGGACACCTTCCCTGCCCATCCTGGTTAATAGCCATTGATGGACCTATCCTCCATGAATGTATCTAGTTCTTTTTTGAACCCTGTTATAGTCTTTGCCAGAGGATGTTGTGAAGACCAAGAGTTCCACAGGTTGACTGTGCGTTGTGTGAAGAAATACTTCCTTTTGTTTGTTTTAAACCTGCTGCCTATTAACTTCATTTGGTGCCCTCTAGTTCTTGTGTTATGAGAAAATAACACTTCCTTATTTACTTTCTCCACACCAGTCATAATTTTTAGACCTCTATCATATCCCCCCTTAGTTGTCTCTTGTCCAAGCTGAAAAGTCCTAGTCTTATTTATCTCGCCTCATATGGAAGCTGTTCCATACCCCTAATCATTTCTGTTGCCCTTTTCTGAACCTTTTCCAATTCCAATATATCTTTTTTGAGATGGGGTGACCACATCTGCAAGCAGTATTCAAGATGTGGGCGTACCATGGATTTACAGAGAGGCAATGTGCTATTTTCTGTCTTATTATCTATCCCTTTCCTAATTATTCCCAACATTCTGTTCGCCTTTTTGACTGCCGCTGCACATTGAGTGGATGTTTTCAGGGAACTATCCACAAGTGACTCCAAGATCTCTTTCTTGGGTGGTAACAGCTAATTTAGACCCCATCATTTTATATGTATAGTTGGGATTATGTTTTCCAGTGGGCATTACTTTTCATTTATCAACATTGAATTTAATCTGCCATTTTATGAGATCCTTTTGTAGCTCTTCGCAGTCTGCTTTGGACTTAACTATCTTGAGTAATTTTGTATCATCTGCAAATTTTGCCACCTCACTGTTTACCTGTTTTTCCAGATAATTTATGAATATGTTGAATAGGACTGGCCCAGTACAGACTCCTGGGGGACACCACTATTTACCTCTCTCCATTCTGAAGACTGACCATTTATCCCTGCCCTTTGTTTCCTATCTTTTAACCAGTTACCAATCCATGAGAGCACCTTCCCTCTTATCCCAGGACAGCTTACTTTGCTTAAGAGCCTTTGGTGAGGGACCTTGGCAGAGGCTTTTTGAAAATCTAAGTACACTGTATCCGCTGGATTCCCCCTAGTCCACATGCTTGTTGACCCTCTCAAAGAATTCTAGTAGATTGGTGAGGCGTGATTTCCTTTTACAAAAACCACATTGACTCTTAGATTTATCAGATTTATCATCTAAAAAGAATGGCTCATGTTTGGGAATCCCTCTCACATCCTCAGCCATGAAGACCAATGCAAAGAATTCGTTTAGTTTCTCCGCAATGGCCTTATCATCCTTGAGTGCTTCTTTAGCGTCTCAATCGTCCAGTGCCCCTACTGGTTGTTTAGCAGGCTTCTTGCTTCTGATGTACTTAAAAACAAATTTGCTATTACTTTTTGAGTCTTTGGCTAGCTGTTCTTCACATTCTTTTTTGGCCTTCCTAATTATATTTTTACACTACATTTGCCAGAGTTTATCCTCCTTTCTATTTACCTCATTGGGATTTAACTTCCACTTTTTAAAAGATGCCTTTTGTGCCTGTCACTGCTTCTTTTACTTTGTTGATTAGCCATGGTGGCACATTTTTGGTTCTCTTACTATGTTTTTTATTTGGGGTATACATTTAAATTGAGTCTCTATTAGGGTGTCTTTAAAAAGTTTCCATGCAGCGCACAGGGATTTCACTTTTGGTGCTGCACCTTTTAATTTCCGTTTAACCTACCCCCTCACTTTTGTGTCATTCCCCTTTCTGAAATTAAATGCTACAGTGTTGGGCTGCTGTGATGCTTTCACCACCACAGGGATGTTAAATTTCATTATATTACGGTCACTAGTACCAAGCGGTCCAGCTACATTCACCTCTTGGACCAGATCCTGAGCTCCACTTACGTTCAAATCAAGAATTGCCTCTCCTCTGGTGGGTTCCAGGACTAGCTGCTCCAAGAAGCAGTTATTTAAGGTGTCAAGAAACTTTATCTCTGCATCCCGTCCTGAAGTGACAGGTACCTAGTCAATATGGGGATAGTTGAAATCCCACATTATTATTGAGTTTTTTATTTTTATAACCTCTCTAATCTCCCTAAGCATTTCACAGTCGCTATCCCCATCCTGCTCAGGTGGTCAGTAATATATCCCTACTGCTATATTCTTATTATTCAAGCATGGAATTACTATCATAGAGAGTCTATGGTATAATTTGGTTCATTTAAGATTTTTACTTCATGTGATTCTACTCTTTCTTTCACATATAGTGCCAGTCCCCTACCAGCATGACCTTTACTGTCCTTCCGATATATTTTGTACCCTGGTATTACTGTGTCTCATTGATTTTCCTCATTCTACCAAGTTTCCATGATGCCTATTATATCAATATGCTCATTTAACACGAGGCACTTTAGTTCACCCATCTTATTATTTAGACTTCTAGCATTTATATATAAGCACTTTAAAAACTTGTCATTTTTTAGCTGTCTGCCATTACATGATGTAATTGAATGGGACTCTTCTTCGTTTGACTGTTTCTCATCAGATCCTACCTGTATTTTATCATCTTCCATCCTCTCCTCCTTACTAGGATGTAGAGAATCTCCTTTAATAGATTCTCCTCTAAGGGATGTCTCTGTCTGAACCATGTGCTCCTCCGCACCTGTCGGCTTTCCCTCAGCCCTTAGTTTAAAAACTGCTCTACGACCTTTTTAATTTTAAGTACCAGCAATCTGGTTCCATTTTGGTTTAGGTGGAACCCATCCTTCCTGTATAGATCTCTCTTTCCCAAAAGTTTCCCCAGTTCCTAATAAACGTAGGGAAGGATGTGCTGAAGCCATAGTTTGGTTGATCCCATCTCTAAAAATAACAAGAAGAAAGTGACATAAATCTGATTCCGGCTTCACCGTTTCGTTCTTGCAGTAATTCCTGGGCTGCCTTCCTTGTCTTAGTCCCCTCTGCTTGCCTTCTACTGCTCTTTGGCAGTAATGGGTAGCTAGTATCTAAAATGGAACAAGCCCAGTTAAGTTAGCAGCACGCACAGCGTCTTTTGCCATGAGGGCAGAGAGATCTCTGGCGGTGCAGTCCCCAGAATGAGACGGATCAGTCGTCATTTAGAAAGGCGCTTTGATGGTGCAGCATGATGCAACTCCTGAAGAAATGGATCTCACTGCAAGGCTGTGGACTCTGCCATTTACCCGCTATTTAGATGAGCCCTTACCCAAAACCCATTGACGTCAGTGGGAGTCTTTCCTCTGCCTTCAGTGAGGTTTGGGTCAGACCTGGGCAGCATTAAATGTAGACAACTAGAAATAATTGTGTTAAATAATGGCAATATTAACAGGGGCTAGTCAGTAGAAGTGATTGGGTGAGATTTGCCAGGGGATCACAAGATTGTTGGGACCGACTTACAAACTTCCCTAAAAATGATTTTTTTTTTCTGTTGCAAAATGTGGTCTGGCACGACTTCCAAAAATCAGCTTTGCAGGCTGAAAATCCCAATGGGGATCTAAAAAACAAATTCATCATGGGCATAAATACGCGAGCATGGAGCACCCTCTCCCTGATCACTCCACCAGCTCCGCTGTTCCAATCTGGAGCCCAGCCGAGGCACCTTCATCTCGAGTTGCAGCACCCTGCTCTTCTAATCTTAGCCTCCCAACACAGCTCAGCCAATGCAGCTGACCTGTATGTTTCGGAGGAGTCTTTGGAATCCCACCCCCTTCCCCATTTAGAGCAGAGCAACGGAGCTATCCAAGGGCCAGCTAAGCGAGTCATACTTGTACATGTCTCCTCTCTGACACCCTGTGTCCTCCTGAGGACAGTCAAGTTACAGTCAAGCTCATTTGTGTGCACTATGCGTCATCAACCCGGTTCAAGACCAGCATAGTTATTGGGCAGGAGAGCCTAAGAAGCCAGTGCGCAAACCCAACACTCGCCAGGAGCGGAGTTATGGCAGCCAGGGCGGTTAGGCAGTAGGGCAGGGGAAGGTGGTACTCAGACACTTCTGCACTTCATTGGCTCCCTCGTTCCTCTTGCAGAGTCAGTGCCGATGGCGGTGATCATAGGCGTCGCTGTGGGAGCCGGCGTGGCATTCCTGGTGCTGATGGCCACCATCGTAGCCTTCTGCTGTGCACGCTCGCAGAGAAGTAAGTGCCTTCCCTTTCTTTCATTTTAAACACAACCGCTGGGGTTGGACTGAGAGTCCTGGAAACCGAGCTCACCTGTGTATACACAGCTTCCCAGGTGCTGTCCTTCCCTTGATCTCAGGATGAAAGGGGAGTGCAAATCCATGGCCCTGCCAGGTGTATGTCTGTAGGCTGATGGGGACACCTGCCTGCTAAGAACTTGTCTGAGATCAACCAAGCCAAACAATCAATCAATGGTAACAAATTCTTTGGGTCCCTCAGCTCTGGGTTGAGTCTGTAGCAGCAACAAGTCACCTATCCCAGGGCCAGCCCCCTGAGCTAACAGACTGGGCTAAACTCTTCTCTCGGAGAGATGTTGTGCAGAGGTGGCGGCAACCTGACCTACAATCCATCAGCAGCCTAACGGCTGGCTAATCTGTTCCTAGAGCAACACTGAGGTGGCTTCATCCAGCGAAGGGTCTGCAGGCCACTGGCTGGTGCACTCCTGGGGGTCTGAGGCTTGTCTACTCTGCAGGGAATGCAGACGAACAGGGTAATTCACAAAGGAATTCCATACTGAATTCACCAGCCTGACACCGAGGCAATCTGTCTATCACATGTGGGTACAGAACATTCAACACTACTTTTCACTCCCAAGGCACCTTCCAGGAGAGGATTTGAATGCACTTTAAAAACCAGATGGGCCAAATTCTGATCTCCGTTGTGTTGATTTAAATTATAGAGTCATTCTGGCTGTCATTTGTTAAGCAACAAAACACCTCTGCTTTAGTGAGGGGGAAACTGAGGCATGGGGCAGCTGAGTGCCTTTCAACATCATACAAAGAATCAGTGACAGAGCTGGGAATGGAATCTAGGAGCCCCAGCACCCTACTCTAACCACTGGATGATACTCCCTCATGTAAAGTTTATGTCATACAGGCAGGATACAAATACTGAAGTAGTTTCGGCCTCCGAACTTGGAACGGGTGCAAAGTGTGTTCCAGATTCTATTTTTTTAGTCCACTTTGTCATTATAAAATATGCATGTTCATAATAAGAAATTCCAGTCTCTAGTGTTTGTTGGCCTAGGTTGTTATGTGCTTTGCTGCAATGGGAATATAAATTAAAATGACATAAAAGGCACAGGTAAAGGAATGAAGGGGTAAACAGCTCAGGATCATGTTGCTTCATTAAAAAAAACAGAGAAATTAAAGCATGATTGTTGGCTAAATGAAAAAGGATCAAACCATCAGGGAAAGGAGCGTGATTGTTTTGAGCATCTAAGACAGCAGTAGAGAACAAGCAATCCTTGACAGTGCTTCCCACTATAGGGACTCTGCAATAAAAACAGCCCCGCCAGAGCTGTTCATAAGCTCTTTGTTTAGTTGCCAGTGAAACACAGTTGGTTTTCCTTTTTGATTGTTTGCAAAGAAATCAAAGAGCCCCAATTCCTCCTGGACTTGGGTAACAAATGGCTGGCCTCGTACAGCAGAAACGTGTGCACTTTTAAGAGCAATAATGACGTCTGGTTTTGAACTCTCCCAAACCCCATTAGCAGCTCTTGCAGATATTAGCAAATTAAATCTTGGGCAGTCATTCATGTTGCATTTTTGTAAGTATTTCTGATGGACCAGGGATGAGCCAGTTCAGTTTCGCTGGACTCATTCAGCGACAATGTGTGATTCAAGCAGCCTGACAGAAAATGGGCCAAATTGCTGTTACCATGTCAATGGTCAGACATAATCAGCCATGCTTTTCCCCATCGCTTGTAGATAGCCACACACTGCATCATTCCAAGGAGGGAATGCATGTGGCTCATTATAGGCTTCTTCTTTGATGGAACCAGATGGTGCTGGGTTCTTTACGGGACATACACTCTCACATTAATGCGGTGATGATAGATCAGATATGCAATGGAGGTGCCAGGGCTTAGAGTGGGAAGCAACACCAGAGACTGAACGTGTCAGTTACTCAAAGGCTACGACAGTTGGAATAGCAACTGGCATGCCACTGCCTGCTCTCGCCAACCTTTGGAGTAGAATTCAGCGGTTGCCTGCTGTCTGGCTCTCTGTGCGTTGGTAGGTCTGCTTGGCCTCGTCAGCCTTATCTCTCAAAGATTCCTCGTGCCCTTCAGCAAAGGAACATCTCCACTTTTTCCTACATCCTCAAAGGTGTTTAGGCACCTTCTGCCCATTGGTTTCAATGGCACCTCTGAGGATCTGGGCTTTCGTCTCTTTGTGCCTCAGCACTCCTGTATAATGGAGATAACAGCTGTTACCCTGCCTAGCCCAGATGTGCGATCAGTGACAACGGTTACTCTGACCTCCATACCCAGTGGGGTATGGGAAAATGGGGTGGTGGTGGGAGGGGGAGGCTTGCACTGCTGCTGTGCTTAAGCGATTTTAAACTTGGGTGCTTCAGGGGTAGGCACCTCAAGAAATGACCCAGTCTGAACATAGAGAGCTTCCAAGGATTTCAGTGGTGTTGCATGGCAATAACCGAGAACAGATCTTGGCCCCACCGCGTGAGCATGAAGCAAGCTACACATGAAATGTATGGCTGTCGCCTTTTGGGGTGCAGTCCAGAGCAGTGAGGGCTGTGTCACTGCCTGCCTGTAACCCTGAGTGCCTTAAATGCTCCGCTGCTCTGTCACAGCCAGCCAACAGACAAGCATGCTGAATCCTGCATGTCTGTGTGCTGCGCAGCCGTGGGGCAGTGCTTCGGGCCTCAGCAGCCTGCCTACCAAACAACAGCCCCACCCTGCAGTCCACCAGCTTTGGTCACGCCTCCAGTTCTGACTGTCCCCAAAATCCCTGTGTGGAAGTGGCCAGCCCCCGTCCTGGAGCGTGCTAACAAATAATAAGCTTTGCTTGCACCTTTAAGAGACCATACCCAGCAGTTTGCCACCTTAACGGGATTTAACAATTCCTTCGTTTCAAACACAGTCTTGGGTTGGTTTAGATTAAAGTTTATTCACAACAGGACATAGGTTAAGTGATGCCAAGTACAATAAATAATGGCAGAGATGGTTATCAGCAAATAGAAGTGAAAACACATCTAATGGAGGAAGGTTTCAGAGTAGCAGCCGTGTTAGTCTGAATTCGCAAAAAGAACAGGAGTACTTGTGTTAGTCTCTAAGTTGCCACAAGTACTCCTGTTCTTTTTGCTAATAGAGGAAGCTACAGTCTTAGTTTAAGATGGTTTCGCTCACCAATTACTTTTGGCCCAGCATGGCTGACTGTCTCTCTGTCAGGACTTCCACAGAAGTATGAGGTGCTGGTTTCCCTTGTCTTCATAAGAAGATTAAAGCAGGCATCTCTCTGTCCCACATACTTGCAAAGAATTGCCTTTGTTCTCAAAGACAGGGAGGCCTCCTGGGAGCTCAGTCTCCTGGGCCTCTCTGGGGAGCCATGTTAATTTTCTGGCGCTTGAGTTCCGGCTCAAAGCAAACCCCACTAGTTTGCTTGCTAGCTTTGTTTATGGCTAGAGTGTAAATGGTCCTTTGTCTAGGACAGCCCTTCTTATCACCTTTACCGAGGCTAGGCTGTCTTCCTAAACTTGGTCTAGTTATGTTATACGGCGGGAATTCATAACTTCACATACAAGGCTAACGCATGTATTTTACGATGATATTAATGACCAGTGTGCTATCAGTTTTAAGTGAGACCTCACAAGGCATATTTTGTCCAAATAGCACTGCAGTAGTGTGTGAATACAGGGGTGTAGGGCCTAGGAAATATACAGCAAGGGAAAAGCAGATGAATAAATATCCACCTCACTTATTAACAGATGGGAGCCCTTCACAGCAGGGCAGATCTTGTTCTTAGCCCAGCAGACCAAATGCTGAGTTGTAGGGTCTGTATGCAGGGCCTGATTCCTGCCATCAAACGCATTGCCCACATGAAACCAAGAAGAATAGGCAGTTGCGATTAAAGCGCTACACTCAGGAGAGCTGGGTTCAGCTCCTGGCTCTGCCACTGAAAACTCTGTGTGACCTGGGGCAAGTCACTTCCCCTTGCCATGCCTCAGTTTCCCAATCTGTAAATGAAGGTGATAATATTTCTCCATCTCATACGGGTGTGGAGGATAAAGCCACCGATGTTAGAGGCCTGCAGGTACTACATGTGCCATGGGGCCATGTGTCAATCGATACAGGGGCCATGTGTCAATCGATACTTTGCTCAACTCCAGACAAACATCTGGGCAGGATTGGCGCCCAACCTGGACCTCCCACATGCTTAACTGGGACTCTGGTACGCCTTGGTTTTAGGATTGGTGCATGCCAGTTCGATCACAGAGCCTGTCCCCCTACAAAGCTAGGAGAGAGTCCCCTGGTGGAGGCCACATCAGAGATGTAATTGACCTTAGCCAAAAAGCGAGATTTCCTTTGAATAACTTCAGTTTTAACAGGCCAAAGCCAAAAGATGTTCAGATCGTGGTCCAATATCAATAAATAAATGAGAAAAACAGCTCAAACACCCAAGCTCAGCGCAGGGCATTTGTTCCTGTGCAGCCATCTGTCACACAGCCTGCCTTCCATCTGGGAACCTGCTCCAACAGTTCTGTTCCCCGCTCGGACAGAAGGGAGCTCTCCAGCTTTGTGGGATTAAAGCCTGCTTGGGCAGCAGATGCTGTTGCAGGGACACAGCTGTGCAGTCACTCAGTTGGGCTGGCGCTTGCTAAACAACACCTGCGGGAGGCAGTTGTGCTCATGAAACGCGCTGCTCAGAATGCCAGAGAAAGGCTGCGTGTAACCTTTGTGCTTCGCGGCCATGCTTGGGGTAGCAGTGATGTGGCTGATGGTTGACTAGGCTGGCTTCCCTCATTGACAAAATGGCAGAGAGGGGTGGTTTAGAGCTGTGAAACTGCGGAGCGTACAGGACCGGATTTTCAAAAGATCCCTATGGGCAGATTTTTAAAAGACTTGGGTGCACATCTTCAGAAAATCTGGCCCAATGTGTCATGATGGGAGCTCCTGGGTGCAGGGCACTGGATAACCTGTACCTGATAGTGGTTGCTAAGGGAAAAGGTGGTCCAGTATATATCATAGAATCATAGACTATCAGGGTTGGAAGGGACCTCAGGAGGTCATCTAGTCCAACCCCCTGCTCAAAGCAGGACCAATCCCCAATTTTTGCCCTAGATCCCTAAATGGCCCCCTCAAGGATTGAACTCACAACCCTGGGTTTAGCAGGCCAATGCTCATCCCTCCCCTCCCCCCCATATATCCCCTAAAGCTGTGCTTGGAGCTGCAGAATAGAGCTTCTCTGCGGGAGAGGTATTGGAACAAAGTGGTTCTAGTGTGCAAAAATGGCACCTTCCTACTCAACAGAGCTACTCTGCTTGTATTCAGCATCAAAGCTGCTGCCTTTAGTGACATAGGTACATTTTATTGTGCTGTGCTGCTGTTAGCCCAGCAGAGCAAGCTCAGCTCTGGGAGAGGTCACTAGGAGTCTGTTTCTTTTTGTGCATTAGCAACAGAATGGTTTAGCAAGTTCCAATCAGTTACACCTGCAGGCAGTGAGGGGTCCCACAGGTGACATAATTTGAAGGCTCTGGTGTTTCATGGGTGTCGCTGAGGGAAGGAGTTGGCCTGTAGAACCTTCAGTACTGGTGATGAAACAAACAAAAAAACAACCCAGCTTGACTCTCAGATCCCAGGGTAATTTATAAGAATGGCAACAATTAATCTTGTAAACTGGATATTGTTAAACTGGAGTCAATGAGAGACATTAAACGTGGAATCTCCCTCGTTTTAGCATGTCATTTTTACAGAGCAGATCTGATAGTTATAGTCATTTCAACAAATCTTGCATGTACTTTGCAGATGCCCAGTTGAGGGCATTTGCATCTGGAGGACTGAATCCGTGACCTCCGTTACAAACATGGAGCCTTAGTTATAACTTTGGATAACGGGATGAAATTAGCAAAGATACCATGGGCTAGACAGACCGATTTGGGCTGAATAGCAGCAGTAATTCCCTAATGGTAAGGGCTTGTCTACGGTTGAAATGATACAGTGGCATCCCATAGCACTTCGGTGTTGACCTTCACTACAGCGACAGGAGGGGATCTCCTGTTAGCATAGGTACCTCACCGCCCAAAGAGGTGGTAGCAGTGGTTGACAGAAGAATTCTCCCATTGATTTCTCAGACCCAAGCTATGTAGCTGCACCAACCTCACTTTTTAGTGTAGACCAGGACTAAAATGGTTGATTAGCCTCTCCAGGAGGCTAATGAAGGGATCAGCGGTTGAATCTTTTAAAACAATAGTAGAATTTCAGCAGCAAACAATCCTGCGCTGCTCCTCACGGCGGGCGCTAGGTGACCCAGTAATAAAGTCACAGTTTCTCCATCGCGGAGCTGAGATGCTCTTGCAATCTCCTAGTGGGACCCCGTTTCCTCTCAAGAGAGCAGGAAAAGCCTGACACAGCTATGGCCTGTACAGCAGGGACTGGGGCAGGCAGTGCCTGTTACTGCTTTACGCAGAAGCACATCACCAACAAATTAAAGATACAGGAAGCAGCGTTACCCGGGGGGGCAATTCTTTTGAACTAGTTTAATACACCTCTGTTATTGTTTCTTTTATGACAAGACCAGGCCACAAGTTATTTAAGGATAAGCCCCTGAGAAAGGGCTCTACAAGGTAATAATTGGCTTTTCCTTGTGATTAAATGCTGTGGCCTCGGCCCGACGAACATTTTTCTTACTCCAGGACAGCAAAAAGGAACTGTAAGAAACAGCAACAGAAAAAACAGAGCAAAATCATTCTTCTGGCATCCCAAGACTTGGAACATTCATGCTGCTGCTTTCAGGGGTTTACCTGGGTGCCAGCCTGAGTGGGATTGGGGGGTAGAGGGTGAGGTTTGGATTTAGAGGAATACATTATCAGGAGAGGGTTAAAGGAAAGTATATAACTAGAGTGATGGAGTGACACAAAGGAGGAAATAACGAGCTAAGGAATCTTTCAGCTATAAAAGGTTCAAATCCAGCCCAATTCAGTAGGTCCCAAAAAAATTCTGAGAACTGCTGAGCTCCCTGCATCAAGTGGGTCTCGGCTTCTGATAGACACGACAGTGCCCATAACAAGTTACCTTTGGCAGCCTCAGAAGGACAGCCAAAGGGGGGATGGGCCAAGCAGGTGTAAATGCCCTCTGTTGCCTAGTGAAGACCCCCTCCAGGGCCGTATGGAGGATGGCTGCACTGTGCTGCCTTTGTTGTGTGGTCTGAAGATTTCCGACCCCACACCTATCAATCCAGCACATTTTGCCATTGTGGAAATTAAATGAGCAGTGAAGAAACATGGAGGGACTGGCCTGTGCAGTGATGGGACCTGCCCTGTTTCAGAATTAATCATAGAAATGTAGAGCTGGAAGTGTTAGCGTTGTTCTAAGTCAGCCATAAAAATGTTTGCATACCGTGGGGCCATGTGGGTACCCATAGCAGTGCCGCTGACTTGAAGGTATAAATTGTCCCCAAATCTGAAGTGGTTGTGGGTGAGGACACACTCACTCCACCAGGTGTGCTGTAGCCTCATCAGGGATACTGTTCCTGACATCTTGTAGTCCATCCTCATGTGGAATATTGGTGTAAAGAGCTTCTTCATCCATGGTGGCCAGGATGGTGTTTTCAGGAAGATCACCAATGCATTGCAGGTTCCTCAGGAAGTCATGGTGTCTCGAAGATAGCTAGGAGCGCTGGTAACATAGGGTCTGAGGAGAGAGTCCAAATAGCCAGATAATCCTGTTGTAAGAGTCCCAATGCCTGAGATGATGGGGCGTCCAGGGTCTCTAGGTTTATGGATCTTGGGTAGCAGATAGAAGACCCCTGGTCGGGTCTCTAGGGATGTGTCTGTGTAGATTTGTTCCTGTGCTGTGTAGCAGGGAGTTTCTTGAGCTATGGCATAGGTTCTCCTCAGTGGGATCAGAGGATAGTGGCCTGTAGAATGTGGTGTTGGAGAGTTGCCTGGCAGCCTCTGTTCATAATCCGTCCTGTTCATTATGACGACAGCACCTCCTTTGTCAGCCCCTTTGATTATAATGTCAGAGTTGTTTCTGAGGCTGCGGATGGCGTTGCGTTCTGTATAGCTGAGGTTATGGGGCAAGTGATGCTGTTTGTTCACAATTTCAGCCTGTGCATGTCTGTGGAAGCACTCTATGTAGAAGTCCAGTCTGTCATTTCGACCGTCGGGAGGAGTCCCCACAGAATTCTTTTTCTTGTAGTGTTGGTAGGAGGGTTCCTGTGGATCGGTGCGCTGTTCAGTGGTGTGTTGAAAATATTCCTTGAGTCAGAGATGGTGAAAGTCAGCTTCCAGATCACTGCAGAATTGTATCATGTTCATGGGGGGAAAGAGAGTCCCCAAGATAGGGCTAAGTGTGTGGCTGGATAGATTAACAATATTGTTGGGTGAGTTAAGGGTACCACGGCTGTAGCCCCCTGTGGAATGTAGGAGTTTAGATAGTTTACGGTCCTTTTTCCTCTGAAGAGAAGTAAAGTGTGCGTTGTAAATGGCTTGTCTCGTTTTTGTAAAGTCAAGCCATGTGGAAGTTTGTGTGGAAGGTTGGTTTTATATGAGAGTCTCCAGTTTTGAGAGCTCATTCTTAATCTTCTCCTGTCTGCTGTAAAGGATGCTGATCAGGTGGTTCCTCAGTTTCTTTCAGAGTGTGTGGCATAATTCTCACAGATCTTGGGAGACAGGCCAGTCCTCACTTACAGACAGCCCCCCACCCTGAAGTGAATACTCACCAGCAACCACACACCACACCACAGAAACACTAACCCAGGAACCAATCCCTGTAACAAACCCTGGTGCCTACTCTGTCCCCATATCTACTCTAGTGACACATATCTACTCTAGTGACACCATCAGAGGACACAACCACATGAGCCACACCATCAGAGGCTCGTTCACCTGCACATATATCAATGTGATATATGCCATCATGTGCCAGCAATGCCCCTCTGCCATGTAGATTGGCCAAACCGGACAGTCTCTATGTAAAAGAATAAATGGACACAAATCAGACCTCAGGAATGATAACATACAAAAGCCAGTAGGAGAACACTTCAATCTCCCTCGACACTCTATAGCAGATTTAAAAGTAGCCATCCTTCAACAAAATAACTTCAAAAACATGGCAACATGAAGAGACGGGGAGTTACCTCACAAGTGGAGAACCAGTGTTGGCAAGGCCATTCAGTCAGGGTGGATGTGGGCCACTCCCAATAACTGATGAGGAGGTGTTAATACCAAGAGAGGGAAAATTGCTTTTGAAGTGAGCTGTAGCTCACAAAAGCTCATGCTTAAATAAATTGGTTAGTCTCTAAGGTGCCACAAGTCCTCCTTTTCTTTTTGAGACTTCAAAGAGAAACTGCAGAGCTACAATTCATTTGCAAATTTAACACCATGAATTTGGGCTTGAATAGGGACTGGGAGTGGCTGGCTCACTACAAAAGCAATTTTCCCTCTCTTGGTATTAACACCTCCTCATCAGTTATTGGGAGTGGCCCACATCCACCCTGACTGAATGGCCTTGCCAACACTGGTTCTCCACTTGTGAGGTAACTCCCCGTCTCTTCATGTTGCCACTATATTTAAGCCTACATCTGTAATTTTCACTCCATGCATCTGAAGAAGTGGGTTTTTTACCCATGAAAGCTTATGCCCAAATAAATCTGTTAGTCTTTAAAGTGCCACGGGATTCCTCTCTCAAATCAAAGTAAAATTCAAACAAAAAGTGCGAATCGAAAACCTGAAAACTTCCATTTCAAAAATGTCAAAATGAAGCATTTCAATTGGGGTGAGCTTCTTTCTGTTAAAAAACAAAAAACCAAACAAATTCAACATGAATTCGCAAAGTGTTTCAGTTGGCCCAAATCTGCCTTTGTCACCTGAAAAAAGGTTTGTCCAAACAATTTCACCCAGCTCTAATTATGATAATTAGCTGCAGTTTTCCTTCTGGCTTTTCTGACTGAACAGGGCCAAATCCTGTGAGCCACTGAGGGCGCTTAGCTTTGTCACTGCTGCACAGCATCAGACCCCCCCAGCACTTGTCTCTCTGAGCTCCTGAGGGGATCAGTGAAGAACCAAGAGGTGTAGTATTATGGAACCATGAGACTTTATCATCTGGTCCACTCCAAGGGAGAACAACTGTGCCCTAGGGTCATTTCCCCACCCCTTTCTGATCATGCACACACCTGCCCTCCCAGCTGCACACCCTCCTGTGGCCAGTTACAGTAGCTGCTCTCATGGGAAAGCAGGGGATGTATTTTTAGCTTTCAAATGGGATTCAGCCCACTGGCTATCAGTTTGAGAGCCAGCGGCAAAGGACATTTAACTAAACCAATCTGTTTGGAACGCCTGCAAAATCTAGTTGGTTCTAAGTGTATCATTGTTGGAGGAGGCCTGAGCACATTTGGGTGCAGATCTGAAGGGGCCAAAGGTTAGGTGGTGTTTGAATCTAGGGGTTTGGTTCAACCCATTGGAGAGACAAGAGCCAGTCCTGTTATGCAGATCCAGCTCTCAGTCTGGAGCCAAACTTCAAAGTTTAGGGCTGTTTGGATTGGGCTGTTTAGCTTCAGCCTCCTGTAAGGCCTGCTTTTGGGGCTTTGGTTTTATTTTTCAAAGAGCTACTGCCATCCTTTGGGAACCAAAAGGAAGTAGTTGTTCCCGAAACAACCCTGCCTCTAAATCCCATTTCCCTTCTGCATGCTGTACTAATGCAGCTCAGTGATTTGAGCATTAGCCTGCTAAACCCAGGGTTGTGAGTTCAATCCTTGAGGGGGCCATTTAGGGATCTGGGGCAAACATTGGGGACTGGTCCCACTTTGAGCAGGGGGTTGGACAAGATGACCTCCTGAGGTCCCTTCCAACTCTGAGGTTCTATGATTCTAAGATTCTATGTGGGGCTGTATGGCAATTGCACAGGCCTCAGTTGGGGTCCCAAAACAGTGGCTAACGCCTTGTTCATTACTTAGCCCCTTGTTGCAAAGGCCTCTGCATGCTCTAGTGTCATCCAGGCCCTGAAGCACATCGGGAAGGCTTTTCTCGTGGGCTTCCCAACCCAAGCAAAAGGAGGATGTGCCAGAAGTAGCATGAAAATGTTTCTTTTAACTCTCAGTTCGAACCGGCTGGGAAACAAGAATTACGTTTTGCGAAACACTGGGCGTTTTGAAATTTGATTTTGTTCTGCATCAGAACATAACGATCTTCTGCAGTTGGGGGAATGGAGTGGGGCTGGATGGGGGAGCGGGGTGTGTAACCATTCAGCTATTGCTTTGCTTTCACTGGCTTTGACCAGCAATTCTTTCACAGCAACATGTTTTGATTTTGACAAACCAGCATTTTCCATTGAAAAACTCCTGCCCAGTTATACTCCCAGTCCAGTGTTATAGATGTCAGAGGTTTGGATGAGGCTCCCACCATTTGGGTACTTAACTGAACCAAACTTCTTAGCCTGCTGTACCCAGTCACTGGTACTGTACAAAACCTTGGGCTTAATGGATTGAGAGCAGCAGCCCTCCCAGTTGATAATACTGAAGATGTATTAGACAGACAGTAAATGAAAATATGCTACTAGAGAAAGTAAAAACTGAAGCTTGTCCTTTTGCAACCCCTAGAGATTACTTTATCTCCCTGCTCACCTTCTTCCAGCGTGATCACACACAGGAAGGTTTCAGTGGCCTATCTGCATTCTGCTTCCTGCTGGTGTTGTAGAGGTCACATTTTGATCCTTCAGGTCAACATGGAAGCCCACACAGACTGCCTAGCTCCCAAATGCTCTAACCTTTTTATAATCATCATTCTGAACTTTCCCGCATTTCAAAGCTGGTACCGTGATCACCCCTCCCCCTCGCTCATGAACAGAGACTGCAGTACTAATTCTAGGGCTGCAGGCCTCTAACACTTGATCTAAAGCAGCGTTTCCCAGACTGTGTTCCGCGGAACACTGGAGTTACGCCCCATGGGAGTAGGTGTTCCGTGACAGAATCGTAATTAAAAAAAAAGGGGGTTGTACTCCTTTATACGCGCGTTCCAGTTATTTTAAATTTGTATTTTGCTTTGTTTTATAAAATAAAACATATTTGAGCATAAATAACGCAATTTTTTATTTGAAAACCAAACGACTACAAAATAATATTCGAAGTGTTCCGTATACCAGGTGTTCCATGGCCAAAAAAGGTTTGGGAAACGCTGATCTAAAGGATTATATTCAACTGGACACACTATAATTCCTCACTTCCTGTGATCAAGAAGCTGTGCAGTGTTGCTGTGCGCTGTTAAATAGCTGCTCTGCTCCACCTCAGAGGTGGCTGCATTTCAGTGGTGTACTAATCAACCGCTACGTATTACTTAAGTACCTGGTCGAGTGTTGCAAAGCTCAATTAATATTTGCAGAACACATTGCGGTTCGCCAGTTGCAAACAGCAAACATGTCATTGAGAGAGAGTCAATTTCTTTACTGTAGGATCTATTTATGTTGACAGTCGTTATCGGCAATCACATATGTTGGGAGGGAGTTTGCTTCGCTAAACAGCTTCGCTCTCTCTTTGCTCAGATCTGAAAGGCGTGGTTTCAGCCAAGAATGACATCCGTGTAGAGATTGTACATAAGGAGCCTGCCTCAGGCAGGGAGACAGAGGAACACCCGACTATCAAGCAGCTCATGGTAAGGATTCATTGCCTTTCATGTGTTACTCCGTGTAACCTTTGACAATAATGAGGGCAGGCACGTGCAGGTCGGTGCACTAATGCCTGCCGAAGGCAATGGCTGCTCTGCCAAGATCTCACACCCGTCACACCAACTTGTAAGTTTCACTGCCATAAAAACTCCTCACGTGCAACTTTGCTAATGAAGAGGAAGAGCCAGGAGAGGTTTATTAGCGTAACTCAGCAGCTCCCAGGGCTAATTGCAAGGAAAGTTTGCCACCGCAAGAAGGAAATTGCTGCAAACGTGGAGGCACAGTAGGTCAAACAATATAGAATAATAAACTAATTAGTGGGGAACAACTGTGCTAGGCTGAAAAAAAGCCTTGGAGATTTATATGTGCACAAGAAATGGATTTGCATGTAGTCATTTGTAGGTAGAGGCGGTTAATTTTTGCTCGTGTCCTGCCCTCCCACCATGCCAATGTCATAACTTGCAGCTGCAGTAGCCTCAGGCTCTCACCGCTTAGGGGCATTAGCTGAGCCATCAGAGTTCCCAAGAGAGTTGGGAGAACTGCAGGAAGTGGCATGGGTGAGCCAGAAGGCGGCGCACTCCTCTCAGACAGGAGTGAGCCAATGCCCCACCATGATGCTAGGCAGCCTTAGGCACCTGGAGGTGCTGTCTTTCTGGGTTAATAAAGACCTCCAGGAGACCCTGGCCTGTTACCAATGGGGGTTAATACAGCCTGCATCTTTGTCCAGTGGACAGAGTGGCTCAAACAAGGGGCGGGGGCTCTGACCTCGAAGGGTATGTCTAACCTGCAACAAAGACACGGCGAGGGGAGTTGGGTTTCAGAGCCCGAGCTTCACTCCAAGGAGGAATGGCTATTTTTAAGTACCCTAGCACAAGCCTGAGGCAGTAGACCTGGGCTCTGAGTCTCCCTGCCATGGAGGTTGGTTTTTTTGTGTGCAGTCATTGGTTCAAAACTAGCCTGAGTCATTTGTGATGGAACGTCCTTACCCCCAGAAGGCTGTTGGGGAGCCTTGTGAAATGAGCTGGTGGGAGCGGGCATCTTAGTCCAGCTGAGGAAGAAAAGGGTTCTGCACCCCACTTGCCCGTTTTGGGTTGGTTACGGAGACATGACTCTCCCTTTCCTCCCCCAGGTGGGTCATGGCTAGAGTATATTGACTGGCATAAACTTGCACTGACTGGCATGGTCTGTGCCCCAGGGACTTGCTGGGTCTGCTAGTTCAACCTCCTCAAATCAAGATTCCCTAAGCCAAGGTGCCTGCACAGCAATCAGCACCTGCTTAGGGAGAATTATTGCTATTACAGGTCTTTGTAACTGGAGGCCAGTGGCCAGCATGTGGAGACGAAACCTCCATCCACAGATCTTCCCCTGCTTGTACAGAAATGGGGGATAGTAGGGTTTAGGGCTGCAGCCACTTCCTCTCCATTTGCCCAGGGTTAGAGATCCATGTGATTGAGGAAGCAAGCTGGGGATACATACATCATGCTCCATGGGGATTGCGGGGGAAGTTACCCTAGCTTGAATCTGTGCTACATTTTCTTCAGATGCATCATCCACAGTGGGGAGCCCACCCACCCTGTGAAAAAGTTGGAGAGAGGCAGCCACAGGCACGGAGCTGAATAGGATGCGGGGGGCACCCTGTGAACACAGGAGACTCTGGGCATTTGTGGGCCTGATCTAAGATTTCTCCTGCAGGATGGGTCACCCCACTGCCAATGGAAAAACCCAGAGGAGCCTCCTGGGCTCAACCTATCTCTTGCTATGCAAGGGCAAGGATGAGCTCATGCCTCTGCCGTTCTCCATGTCCAAGAGCAGCTCTGCCCTTGCGGTCACTTGCTAGTGTCGTGTTGTAAATGACTAACAAGCAAAACGTACCGGGAAAGAAAACTGAAGCGTAACAAGCCATCCAGCCATAAAAGCAGAAGTTAAAGGGAAATGCAAACAGACAGTTTGTTGCATGTTTGCACAGTTGTTTGGTGGGGTATTCCCCCCCACACACACACCCTGAAACCCTCCTGATGTCTGTGGTGGCTTTCACACCTCTACTACTGCTTTAAATTACCAGCCAGGGCTTATCACAGTGCATTCACTCTCCCTGTGCAGAAGGCTTCTCTCTGAATTATCAGTGGAAGCACCAGCTTGAGACAGAGCTTTGTGGGATGGGTAGAATTGATTTTAGACTATACATGTGTACGCCTAGGAAGCCTTAAAATTAGTCTGGAAGAGTGCAGAGATCAGCTATTCCTCATTATTCTGACACTGTGCTAGAATGGCCACTAACTGAATGGGGAATTTTATGTTTAGGCCTTAATTCTCCAAGGTGCTAACACACTTCCCCCTGCACAGGAGCTAAGATCAGATATAGAAAATGGAAGATACCCAGCAGCTGATCCAGATCTTAAAGGGGGCACCTAGGAACATGAGATGTGATTGCAGGGCTCTCCTGTGTGATCTCCGATTAGATTATTCAGTATATAAATATTTCTAGCAGTGCCCTGGGAATGCCAGGAGCTATGCAAACAGCAAAGGATGCAGATGCACTATCCCCAAGGACTTTACAAGTCAAAGAGGAGGATTCTAAGAGAAACAGCTTCCTCTGAGGGCACAACCATAGGACAGGGAGGCCAGGGGTCTGCGCTGGGCTCTGTTGATGTGATGTGGGGAAAGGTAGGTCCCTGCTGAATGATTCTGTTATCCCTGCCTGTGAAGTGGAACTAATGAACAATAAAGCCCACTTTAAATAACCAACAGCTCTCAAAAAGTCGCTGTTATTGAGGAATCACAGTAGAATTCCAGAGATTGGTGCTGGGCCCCAATGCTTTTTATCCGCTCTCTGGAGGTAAATATAAAATCACTGCTAATAAGATTATGGATCACATAGAGAATTGCCGAGTGGTAAAGAATGACGGGAGCAGTCAGAGATTGCTTTGTAAGCTAGGCCCATTCCTGCCAAATACAAGGTCATCCAGCTAGGAACAAGGAATGGGAGACTATATCCTGGAAAAAGTGATCCTAAAAAAATGTTTTAAAGGTCACCCAACTGAACATGAGTTCCAAGGGCTAATGCTGCAGCAAAAAGGGCTAATACAGTCCTTGGGCATGTATAGAGAGGGAAAATCCCTGCCCTGTTTATGCCCTCACAAAAGCTCATGCTCAAATAAATTGGTTAGTCTCTAAGGTGCCACAAGTACTCCTTTTTGCGAATACAGACTAACACGGCTGTTACTCTGAAACCTGATGTTTTTATAGTTACCAGTCTGTTGTAGCTCAAGTCAATCTAATGGCCAGTTAGACTGAACACGAGTGAGGAGCTCGGTTCTGTCGCTCACAATCCGATGCTCCGAGGTTTTGCAGGACTGAACCCAGAGTTTCATGGCAAAACACCCCAGCTTTATACTTGTAAATTCCCATTTGAGTCCATGCATTTTGCAATGTCCTCCTTAAGTGGTGGTAATCTTGGGGTTTTCTGCTGTTATCATTTGATGGTTGTTGTCAGGCTTCCCATCGTTATCTCCTATTTGTTGTCTTGCCTTCCAGGGGTGCCTGCCTCACCTCTGAAGTTGTTAATGCTGCTAACATGTTTAGCATCAGATACAATGGATGTTTTCTGATTGTCTCCTGGTGTTTCCAAGTCTCTCACTTTTTCTTGGATGTCTGTGATGGCTTTCACTCCTTCTCTTTTCCTGATGCATGCATTCCTCATTTACACAATCAATCTCTCACAGAGAAGACAGCAGTATTTTATATTCAGCAAAATACATTAAACTTCACTAAATCTTGTGGTCAAAACAGTTTACATTGTGGCTCAGGCCTTTAACATTCCTTTAATCTAATTAACATAGACACAATACAAGATCCTGTCTTTTACTCACTAAACCTTAAATCAAAGAAATGTGTATTTAACTAGAGTACCTAATTTGTAACCCAGAGAGGAAACCATAGTAGACATTATAACTTATCCTAAAACAAAAGGGTGACCATAATCAGTCATAAGGATTGTTCTGGTCTGTCCCTGCCTTATCAGTACAGACGCTGGCAGTCTATCAGATGCATTCCTACCAATGTCCCAGAGGGTCAGTCTTAAAATGAAATCAAGACATACATTAGTACCTCTATTCTTATAGTACAATTATAAAATCCTGCTCCCATGCTGGAATACTGTGACCAGGTCTGGTGTCCACATTTTTAAAATGATGTTGAAAAATTGGAGAGGGTGCAGAATAGAGCCACAAAAATTGAGACCTGGAAAAAAATGCCTTACAGGAGAGAGTTAAAGAGCTCAATTTGTTAGTTTATCAAAAAGACAGAGGCAGCTTGATGGTCAGCTTCACACAGCAGTCACAGCATCATAGAATATTAGTGTTGGAAGAGACCTCAGGAGGTCATCTAGTCCAATCCCCTGCTCAAAGCAGGACCAACCCCAACTGTGGAACTCACTGTCTGTGAATGTTGAAGGCCAAAACTATACCTGGATTTAAAAAAAAAAAAATTAGATACATTCAGGGAGAATAGATCCATCAATGGCTATTAGCCAAGATGGTCAGGGATGGGACCCCATGTTCTGGGTATCCCTAAACCTCTGACTGCCAGAGCTGGGACTGGAAGACAGATCACAATAATTACCCTGTTCTGTTCATTCCTTCCAAAAGTATCTGGCACCAGCCACTGTCAGATGACAGCTAGTGAGCTAGATGGACCATTCGTGTGACCCAGTATGGCCGTTCTTATTACCAGGTTTCTGCACCTTCTTTAGGAGAACATACCAAGTATGAAAGTGTTCTTTAACTTCCAGCCATTAGTTCTTGTTTTGCCTTTCTCCACTAGCTTAAAGCCAGACAGAAGGCACAAGCTTTTACGTGAGGGTGATTAACCATTTGGAACAAACGAGAAGGAGAAGTGGCAGTTTCTCCAGCTCTTGAAGTTTTCGAATGAACACTGGAGGCCTTTCTGGGAGGTGCTTTAGTCAAAGACACATTATTGGGCTTGAGTAACGGGGTGAAATGTAATGGTGTATGCTACGCAGGAGGCCAGGCTAGAGGATTTAAGTCCCTTCTGGCCTTAAAAAAAAAAAAATCTCTATATGATAGAGACCCTCCTTTATAAAATATTTTAAGGCCTGTGTATGGAAAATGTGGTCAGAGTCTCAAATCCATTGTGGGCTCTGAAACCCTAGCTGGGTACATCCTGCCTGTTAAATCAGCATCAGTGAAGACTGCATAAAGCATAACAAGTCTTGCTGACTCTCCCACAGCCGCCCAGAGCTAACTGTTACAGTAGCTATTATTGCTAGTAGCATTACGGAGGCCTCAGCTGAGCTCGGGCTTACAGTGCCTTGGGCACTGTACATCGTAAGGGACAGTTCCTGCTCGAAAGACCTCAAGCTAACTAGACGAGGTGATTCACTCCAGGTCACAGAGAGCCAGGAGTTGAATCGAGGTTTCCCAAGTCCCTGTCCAGTTGCTAGACCAGGGATCAGCAACCTTTGGTAAGCCCCCTGGCAGACAGGGCTGGTTTGTTTACCTGCCAAGTCCACCGGTTCGGCCGATCGCGGCTCCCACTGGCTGTGGTTCACCGCTCCAGGCCAATGTGGGAGGGCATGGCGGGGGCGGGAAGCGGTGCAGGCCGAGAGACGTGCTGGCCACCACTTCCTGCAGACCTCATTGGCCTGTAGCGACGAATCGCAGCCAGTGGGAGCCATGATCGGCTGAACCTGCAGACGCAGCAGGTAAACAAAGCGGCCTGCCAGGGGGCTTGCCCTGGCGGGCCGCAGGTTGCCATTCCCTGCACTAGACCATGCTGCAGCCCCATGACTCAGACAGAGGGAGCAGGTACAGAGTTAAGGTAACATTCTTCACCTCTGGACAGTGCAAAGTACAGTCACTCTCCTGCTGTATATTCCTCACTGATTGTCCAGCATTGTTTATAGCAGGCCATTTTCTGATGCTCTGGCCCTTGGGGAGACTATTCCCCAGCCAACTGCCTCTTGCTGTTAGCAAATGTTTCCTTTAACTCTGCTGCAGTAGGAGGGGAGCGAGCAGAGCCCCTGGTTCACCCCCGCAGATTCCCCTGTGCTTTCCGGCAACAGCTCCATGCTCAGGCTATTGCATGGCCAGTCTCCAGCTGCTAAAGAGGTTCCTAGCAAGAGACTCCAAGTTTGTCAGTGGAATGACAGATAAAATTCATCCTTGCTAAGGAGCAGCCATGACAGCCCGCTGGCAGAGATGCAAGTTGCAATGAGGTGGGAAATAAGAGGGAAACTAACCACGGTGCTCACACCTAGTGAGGTCATTGTGGATGGCAGAGGTGAGAAAGGGATGGTCATGAAAAAATAAAAAGTTGTGTGGATGTGCTATGGAGCCCTCTAGGGGAAACCTGGAGACAATGTAGGACAGGAGACACTTACTCTTATTTCTCACCCGGAATCTTCCCATAAGCCTCCATTCTATTTAGATCATGCTTAGACAAAGTTGCCGAGATCAGTTTTGGGAGGGAATCACTGGCTCAAAATCTAAGGGTAAAAGAACCTCCCAGATGTGGAAAAGGGCTCATGTGGGGTCTGATTTTTCAGGTGTTCGGCACCTGCAACTGGATGCCAATCTTCAGTAGAGCTTAGCTTCCATTAAGACACCGAAGTAAGGACCAGATTTTCAAAAGGGCTGAGTCAGCACCCACATACTGTGCTGAGCACCTTTGTAAAATCCGGCCCATAACGCTGTGAAGGGAAAAGAGAGACCGTGCCCCCATCCAAACCAGTAAGAGCAAGTCAAACAGGGCAAGGCATATTAGAGGAGGCTTTCTAAAACTGCTTTTACAAGTCTATCAAGGCAAAAGGCATATTAGAGGAGGCACATTGGTAAATGAGGCAAAGGATGAAATCAATTATGCCTCTAAAAATCAATGAGGTCCTGAACTCCAGACTTAAAAATAAATAAATCTGTCTTTGACAAGAGCAATGAAAGAGAGTAAGTGGGGTAATGGAGAAGTAATGCAGCCTCTTAGTGCAGGTGTGTGTCATAGGGATAGGAAAAGTGTGCGCACGTATTACACGTTGACGCAAATTGTACTGATCCTGCGTCTGTATCACTTGAATATGTGGAACGTTACTGATGCTAACAGTGTTTTTCTGGCTCAGATGTCCTCCTCCCCCACCCTTCATATGGTGCCTGTCTTCTTTAAGGGGGCTCTCTGACCCATCGTAGGTGATACTGGAAAATGGGTAACATAACAATGCAGGGGAGGCAGGGCTTAGACAAGATGCACGGATGCAACTCAGACGGCCAGACAGCATGATGTATAGCCTAAGATGGTAATGAACTTATAGACACATGAGTAATTGTTTGTGAAACACCAAGGGAGAGATGTGGAGGTCATAGACAGCTGGAGAATTACAAATGATACCAACTTTCAGGCAAAGGAAAAAGCATAATCCTGGCAATTGCTAGCCAGTCAGAGAATCCATAGCAAGAGAAAACTCAGAGAGGGCAAACTCCTTAGCCTGGTGCTATAAGGAGCAGCTCGTACCAGGCAAACATGCTTGCTTTGCGGACAGAATTACAACTGAGCAGAGAGAGGGGCTACGCTGGCTGGAATACATTGGATTTGAGGAGAGCATTTGACACAACATCTCATGAAGTTTCATAGAAGTAATTCAGACAGGTGTGGACATGCACCCTGGCTGGCATGTGGATTGAAGGCACTATATCGAGTTTGGGTTGGAGGGGAGATGAGATGTGGGGCGCTCTGTTGTTGATGATGCAGTGAGAGCGGTTTTATTTAACATCTGCATTAATGAGCTCCATGTAGAGTACTCACCAGGTTGAAGAAATTCACAGCTGATATTAGCTTGTGAGGTGTGAACATCAGAGAGGGCAGAGCGATCATTCAAAGGGACACACAGAGGCTAGGCCTGTGGGTGGGAAATACCATAAGACTCAGCTGGGGGAGGTGGGGGAATAATTCGGGCTCTAGGGCCTCCATGGGAGGGTGAAATTTTGGAAGCAGGAAGAACAAGCCAGACCTTGGGGAAAGGAGTTTGCAGTGGGAGACGGTAGGAGAAAAGGTCAGTGCCATCCTGAGCATAATTCCAGAGGCTTTGGGCCATAAGTCAGGGAGATGATGGTCACCCCGTACACTGCTCTGGGGAGAGCTCATGGGGGATAGGATGTCCACGACCAGAGAGCATTGAGAATGCTCAGAGGGTGTTTAGAGAAGGGCCACTCAGCATGGCGGAGCACAGATTTAAGAGGAGAGAATAAAAGAGGCATCGTACATTGGGACATCACAGCAGGGAGGCTGGCAGGCCACCGAGACCAGAGGGATTCGTTAGTGAGGCTACAGGGGTAGAACCAGGGGCAAAGGGATGAAATCAGTGTCAATTTTCCCTTTCTGAAGTATCAGGAAACATTTCCAGATGGTGAACTGTATCAGGCTATGGAATTGTGTCCCAAGGGAAGAGGTGAAACCGCAGCATCAACATTTTAAATCCAGACTGGACAAGGCACTGCCGTCAGTCATCATGCACTGGGTTAGGGGCATAGACTGAATTACCTAGTAGATCTCTTCCAGCTCTAATACAGGGAGCAGCATAATCTAGTGGGTAGAGGCACGAGACCTTAGTTCTGTTCCCACCTCTGGCACTGAGGCGGTGTCCTCCCCGGGCCTCTGTGACTCCGCTTCACCAGCTTTGCTTTTCAGTGCAAGAGTCAGTCCTATTCACTTGATGCCTCAGTCTCGCAGGGGCCTCAATGTTTGGCACACTGAGGATACTGGCCATTCTGCCCTGTTAAAGATTGTCCCTTCTGTTACCAAGAAAGTGGCTGATGCTAATCGGATTTGCAGATGACACAAAGCTGGGGGGGGGGTTGCCAATACTTCAAAGGATAGAGCTAAAATTCAAAGAGAGAACGGGGCTAGAGATGACAAAATGAAATTCAGCAAAGACAAATGTAAGGTGCTACACTTAAGGAAGAAAAAACAAATGCAGAAATACAGCCTGGGGGATAACTGACTGAGAAGGATCTGGGAGTTGTGGTGGATCACAACCTCAACAGGAGTCAGCAATGCGATGCTGTTGCAAAAAATGCAAATCCAGTTTTAGGTTGCATTAACAGAGGCATAGCGTGCAAGTCACAGGAGGTGACAGTATCACTCTTTCAGCCATGGACTTTCTCCTGGGGTTACGGGCCTAAGCCACTTCTCCCAAAAAGTGAGGAGTTGGAAGCCCCCTATGGCCAAGTGATCAGAGCACTAACCTAAGCTGTAGGAGACCCAGGTTCACAGCCCCTCTCTGCCAGATTTAGAGGAGGAATCTGAACTCTCATTTATTGTCTCTAAAAAATGCATCCTAACCACAGGGCTTGGGAATTCTGAGATTAGCCTCCCTGTTGAAGAGATTCCACCTGGTATAAATTAAATAGAGGGAACTCACCTGGCATGTGGGTGGCCCAAGCTGAGTGTCCCATCCCCTGGGCTATAGTGCCATTCTGGCTCTCTCTCTGGCCAAAGGCACATTTAATTGTTTATAGAAAGAACTTTATTCCCTGGTTCCACAATGGAAGAAAAGTGCTCACCTAAAAATAAATAAATAAATAATATCAGCTTATTGCAGGACTTTTAATTTGTCACGTCTGGATGTTGCTCTGCTGTTCCTGCATTCAACATCAGAAGCACCGGGATCAGCCCCATGATCCATCTAGTAAAAAAATGTGGGATAACCCCCCCTAAACCTTAAGAGTTAGGGACTGGTTCAACGCGGAAGGAGGGTTTTTTATATCCCGTCTAAGGCTTGGTTTTACTGTTTACTACTCTAACTTTGCATATCCTTGTTAACCATCCAACTGTCCAGATAAAGCTCTAGCCGGCTTTGAAAATCTCCACTGGGGTTTTTGTTGGTTTGTTTTTACCGCAGCCAGTCCCAAAGTGAGCCCTCATCAGGGAATCAGACAAAGCTGCAGCCTTTGGAATCTATTAACCGACATCCAGCCGCTCTGTTAGGTTTTGACCTGCACAAGTTTAAAGCCACCAAGAAGTGTCATCCAATTATACTACAAGCAGGAAACATTATAATTAAATTCCAGGGGAAAAAAATACATATCAGGTCTCGGCAGGTGTGTAACTTTGAATGTGCCAATCTGGACAAATTCATCACTGCCTATCGGCTAGGGACCTGACATGGAAATCTGCAGGGAGAACGCTTTTAAAAACATATTGTCTTCAATAATGAAGCCAAAGAATTTAATATCCGGTCGGTTGAATTTAACACCCCAGATGAAAGCAGCTTCATTTTGCAGCATTAAATGAATGAATCCTTCAGCATGCACAGGATTAGACTGCACAAGTCAGGCAGGCTAGGAAAGAGGCAGGAAGGCCCAGTGGTTAAGGCACTACCATGGAAACCTGGGTTCAGCTTCCTGTTCCAGCCCATGCTGCATGCGTGACTTTGGGCAAGTCACACAGCATCACCTATGAAAGGGGGAATAACGCCACAGCCCTGCCGCACAGAGGTATTGCGAGGTGAGCTGATACAATAGTAATGATATGTCAGATTAATAGACAGGAAGCAGGGCTGTGGCTTTCAAGTCTCAGGGGCTGTGGCCCCTCGCGCTCTCCAGGACTTCAGGACTCAGCCCTCCAGGCAGGTCACTATATTGTTTTCCCCTTCCAGGGTATCAATATCTTGCCAGACCAACTGTCCAGCTGTCACCTTCAACAGTCCTGAGCCCCTTCCCAGCGGCTGCTAGGGGAACCCGGGCCCTGCACCCTCTCCGGGTTCCAGCCCAGGGACCCTATAATCAGTAGCCAAAGTCTACACTGTCTCAACCCTTGCTGATCTCTCCTGGGGATTCCTTCCCTGAAACTCCTCTGGATAAACCTTTTCCATCAAAAACAGGATCCCAGGGCTTTCGCTTCCCACTTCTCTGTGCCTAGTCTCTCCCTGCAGCCCCCTTCTGCTCTCATCTGCCTCTGCCTGGCTTCCTGCCCAGCTGGGCTTCATCATCAATTAACCTTCATCAGGCCCTGGCTCTCCCCCAGGTGCAGCCTGTAAAGTTAATTGGCCCCTTCTGAGCAACTTTAACCCCTTCAGGGCGGGTGTGCAGTGAACAGCCCCAGCACAAGTGCTTATTAAAGTTGCTGACACTTCCCATTATAAGATGCTATTTTCAGTGGCAAAAACTTTGCCAAACTTTACCATTTGGCCTGACGTTTCCCAAGCCATATGTTGTTTGGCCCATGTTAAAAAAATTCTGGCAATCTTTCCTTTGGGCAGTGCTATTGCCCTCATGCTTTGGAGCAGGGACTGGAAATTTGGCAGAAGGGGGTGGCTTTGGTGTCAGGGATGGGCCTTTTGCCATCACTGTGAAAATCCACCCAAATTATAAGCCTTTGAAATAGTGCAGTTCGCACATGCTCCATAGATACTTGCTCAAGCTTCAGAGTTAAAATTGCTGATGTTTCCCTTTGCACTGAGAATGCTCCATCCTGGTGCTAAGCAGGATGTTCCATACAATTGTAGCTATGGGGTGCTACAGGCTGGATCCAGACACCAGAACGGAGAGCGGGGAACCTGTGCACTCAGTGATCCCCCCAACTGAGCCAAGAAAGCTGCCGGATTTGAATGCAGAGAGACAAGAGCTGGACCGGGGGAGAATGGGAAGAATGGGACTGGAGGCAGAGCCAGAGAGTTCGGCTGGGGAGAGACTGGGACTGGAAGCAGGCGTGGGAAATGAGGGGGAGTGGAAGCCTGTGACTGAGAGTGGGAAGTGTGGGAAATAGTATGAGGCCGTGTCCTATCATGATGGTGTATAGGCGCAAGGGGGACAAATGAAAGTCACCCAGGCCACCTTAATTCTAGCATTTTCTAACTTCTGAGCGCTTGGCTTTGCAGCCTTAAAAATGTTCTTTTAACGTTGTTTGTGTACAATGTGTGTAAACGGTTAACAAATGGAAAACATGGAACCTGGTGTCTGGCTTTGGTAGGAGGAGCCTGTGAATGATGGTGCTCTGCAAATGGCTTCCGGCGTACAGCTCCTTAGGTGAATGCTCATCAGGTGCTAACTCAACCGGAGGGCGTCGCCACTCATACCCTGTCCCTCCCCACCTCTGGAACAGTGTCCGTGCTACCCACCTGGCATCAGCACAGGGACCCAATGGGAGGGGATGGCTCTTTGCCCCTTCTCCTCCTACTCCTGCCCAGGCTCCGTTTGGACCTACACTGGCTCCTCTCAGTGGTTGCCTTGGTGGCAATGACATGCCTGCCTCCCTCTCAGAGGAGCACCAGCCATTTCATGGGGTATTCTGCTTCCAGCAGCAGCCAGTCCAAAACCTCTCCCACAATGCACCTGGCTAAGTCCTCTCTCTCTGAGCTGACACCCTGAAGGACTAGGCTTGGTTCAGCCAAGAGCTGTAAATTTCTCTACCAAAACAGAGCCAACCAACAGCAGAGGCATCCAAGCTGGAAGGGGAAAATCAACAGCCGCCTCAAACTGCAACTGTTCCCTTGGCCGTGGGATGGGTCTCCGGATGGCTCCCTGTGCAGCCATAACTAGTCCCGAGAACGACAGACAATGGATGCTGGCAGACAGCGCTGCCAGGCAGAATTAGGGACTGTCTTAGTGTTCCCAAGATCCGGATATGTCCTTGAATTCAGCAGTCCAGGCAATAAGTTCATGGCAGCCACTCAGCTTTAACAGGTCTGTGGGTAGCTTTATCACCAGCCATCTGCGTGACAACAGCATGACCAAAGGACAAAAGCATATTGGTATCTTAGTCCATATGGTGGCCAGGAACCCAGGGCCAGACACTGGCAGAGAGCTGGAACACACAGAAAGTGTGTATTTAACTAACAGAGCAAAACTCCCCCTCGTCGGCTCGCAGAGAAAGCTCTTCTCCTGGTCCTGGGAGCAACAGAGGGCTGTGAGTCCAGCTAGGGCATTAGCGCCCCGTAGTGCTGCTCGTCAAAGCTTTCCCTCACTGCCACCCAGGAGAGCGCCAAGGATAAAATATTAGCTATTAAAAAGCACATCCTAGCTCCTTCTGTCCCGTGGACCTATCTCGGCTGGGCTGGGCTTGCTTAGATCATGAGCTCTCTCGGGTCCCAGCACATGGTCGGTGCAGGAGTGAGACAGCTACAGACAAAGGAGTCCGTCCTGAGTGTGATTTCCAGCCTGCCAGCCCTGCAAGCTGAAGCCCTGTTTTTACCCACCTCCCAGGGCTAGCACTGCAGCCAGAGCTGTGCCCCCACCCTCGACTCACAGGGGTCATCATTAGGGTTTGGAAGGGGGCTCGATCTTCCCGGCCTACGCTGTCCTTGGTTGAGTCAGCCCATTGGAACAATGCATGCCTGGAAACACTGCAAATCCTGGCTTGCCCCAGTCTACGCTTGGGGGTGAGTATCATAGAAGTGTAGGACTGGAAGGGACCTCGAGAGGTCTTCTAGGCCAGTCTCCCACACTCAAGGCATGGCTAAGTATTATCTGCTTTATTCTGTATCTGCTTTCAACTAGCTGTGCATGACAAGAACTTCACAGCACTCAGCCCAGACACTCTGTCTGGGAGCTCAGCCCTTAAAGGCATAGGCCTCAATACCACAGCATGGACCCTGTGGACTCCCACTGGCTTGGCTAGTGTCTCCCAATGCAGAAAGAGAGGCATTGAGAGGCCATAATATTCTGGCCCAGATTCTGCCCTGCACTGAGATCCACTTGATGCAGGAGATCAGAGGCCTGTCAGAGAACCAGTTCTGGCTACCAATTCTGTGGCCTGATCTATACCATTCTCAACCCCAGTGTAAGCTAGAGCAGCCTTGGGGGTTCCTATAATTCCCAAGGAAACCACATGCCCACGACCTGTCCCCTACTACCCCAACATCCTGCACAATCCAGGGTGGTTGGTGCAGAACCTGGTACACTTGATTCCCATCTCTTCACAATGAAAAGGACTGTGGGATCTCTAAAAAAGCTGAGCAAATAATTAAAATCCACATTTGTCAAATAGGAAAGGAGGACTTGTGGCACCTTAGAGACTAACCAATTTATTTGAGCATGAGCTTTCGTGGGCTACAGCTCACTTCATCGGATGCATGAACACGGCTGTTACTCTGAAATTTGTCAAATAATTCCGTTCGGGGGGAGGGGGAGAGAACCCTACCAAATATGTCTCAGGGCTATTTCTGAGCATAAGCCAGGCCTGCATTCCACCCGCTCATGGATGCGGACGATGAACTACCTAGGTCACCTCTCCATTTGACGCACCTGGCGTTCAGCACAAAACCTCTCTGCCCAAGTGCCCCCAAGAGGTAACGCCACCAGACTCAGTGGAGTCATGCCAGGGATGAGGTTGGTGCCTTAATGTGCCAGTAGAAAGCCTCTGCCCATGGGCACTGCTCCAGCTTTATTCCTTTCTATGCTTTTCATGACATTTCTTCGATATAAATGGTAACATCAATGTTTTTGCCAGCACTTAATGCAGATATTTCTGTCCTTGGCCCCATGTCTCGTCTCTCCTTGACGACGCAGTAAGTCAAGTAAGCTAGCACTTTCCAGCCTCATAAGACTAACATACTGCTCAGATAGCTCCTTTCATCTGAGGATCCCAGGGGCTTTCCAAATATCAGCCCATTAACCAACCCCCACCCCCACCCCTGGGATAGGAAATATTAGCCCCTCATTGACAGATGGGCAAACAGGGACACAGAGAGGACACGTGACTCACCGCCAGTCCTATGCTTTCACCACTACACCACACTCCTTCCGTGTGCTTTACAAGCCTTAATGCTTCCAGCATCTTTGGGCCAAGTAGGTAGGTGAGCAGTGTGATCGCCATTTTACAGGTGGGGAAACCAAGGAAGAGACGGTAAATCCCAAATCTGAACAGCCAGTCCTCAGTGCCAAAGCTAAAACTGGAATTGAGGAGTTCCTGGCTCCCAAGCCTGTGCTCAGACCATCTCTCTCTCTCATTCCCCTTCACCACACCTCCATCCCTCACCCCACCCCCCATACGTGCATGAATAATTCCCATGAATCGTAGGAATGAAGTCAACGTCTAGCCCCACTCCATGTATTGATACATGTACCCACCTGTTTAAAACTAAGTGCCTCCTCGTTAACATGCTATTTATACACCGTCGCTCTGGATGGTGTTTGATATGCATGCAGCAATCCGGGGGCTGTTCACACTGGCTCTGTCCTTCTCCAGTCTGTGCAGTAGCAGACGGAAAAGAAATCAGAACGGTTCAGTTAAAAGAGGGGGACGGGCGTCATTGATTCCTGCCATCAAAGCATAGCCTGGCAAGCTTCCTTCCTGCAGCCCCCAACAGCTGCCAGCCCTGCCCAGGGAGGGGATAGGAATCTAGGGGCCCGAGTTCTGTCTCCTTGGCCCATTCCATCCATGCATTCCCTGCCCACCCCAGGTTTGCTCTGTGGCTAAACGGAGGACTCCTTGCTCCAGGGCTGTCAATTCAGCACCTTACAACATTCATTTTCTCAGTTGGGAGCTAGCCCGGCTGTGCTTCTGGTCTGGGGCAGGGCATCGCTTTGCACCAGGGCCCAGGCAGGAATCACAGAACCACCTATTTGCCGTCGGATGAGAGAGAGAGAGAAAGGAAAGCAAATGAATTTCCCCCGCCTGCTAATGATGAAGTGAGATTATACCGAACTGAGCCACAGTGTAAACGTTAATAAAGGTCATGTTAATGACTGGCTTAATTCAGGACTTATAAATTAGCTGATGTGAATTTGCTTTATGAACTGCTCCTTTATGGTGCCAACCCTCATCTCGGTCATGGGGCTCTCACTCGGTCTCACACACACCCACCCCCAAGCGGCTCTCAGCTAATGGGGATGCACTGCCCCCTCGCAGCACTAGGAAGTCACAGCAGCTAACAGGTAATATTACCAGACTAGAGTGAAGAGCCACCTCTCTGTAATTAATGTGGACGACATGGCACAGAATCGGACTTTGAGCATTTTGTCAGCTGACTAAGCCTCACTGTTAGGACTCTGGCCCCAAGACCACATCAACCCCTGGAAGAAGAGTAAAGGGGACTGTTTCATAAGAAGGAAGTGAGGGGAACTGGACACTAGGATGCCTATGTGTACCCCCAGTCCTGTCATGAAATCACAGTGAACTTGGGAAGTCACTCAACTCGGTGCCTCAGTTTACCCCTCTGGTTGATAATATTCACCCACTCCCTCCCAGGGTGGTATGGCCTACCCAATCAGTAAAGCACGACTTCGGGGCAGGGCATGTCTTTTTGCTCCGTTTGTACAGCGCCTTGCCCAGTGGGGTCCTAGTCCGTGATGTGGGCTCCGAGATGCTACCTCAGTACAGGTAATAAATCTGTTTCTAAATCCTTCCCGTACGGTCAGACATCACTCAGCGTATGAACAAGACTTCACCCTCCCGGACAACTGTGCTCTTTGCCAGAATGGCTCCCTTGTTGTGTTTCAATAAAGGTCACGGTTTCACGAGGATAGGTAGTTGTTCTAGCTCTCAACCCCCACCCTGGAGGGCCAGTGGACGGTACTCCATCTGGCCCCTACCCTTTGGGCTGTCCAATGCAGGTAGCCCTACAAGGAGTTCGAGCTCCCCACAGCACAGCTCTGAGGGTCAATGGAACTCACACGCCCTCCCGCCACAGCACAGCGCAGACCCCAGGGAAGAACAGGGAATCCAGGAGAAGAAGCAGGTCAGATGGAAAGCAGCAGAGAATGACAAAGCGTTATCATCATTTGGGCTAGGGTTGGAGATTTCACAGTCTGTTGCTTGGGGGAGGGATAGCTCAGTGGTTTGAGCATTGGCCTGCTAAACCCAGTATCGTGAGTTCAATCCTTGAGGGGGCCATTTAGGATCTGGGGCAAAAATTGGGGATTGGTCCTGCTTTGAGCAGGGGGTTGGACTAGATACCTCCTGAGGTCCCTTCCAACCCTGATATTCTAAATCCTCTCTGAGGAGCCTGCAATGAATATTAGTTTGTCTCATCACTTTCCCTTCCCTGGTTAACCAGCTCAGCTACGATTCCCTCCACAGTGTGTCTGCAGGCGGCAGTAAGGGGGCAGACAAAACCCTGCCTCAACCTAAGCATTGACGTAAGCAGGTTTCACACCAGTGAAGCCAAGAGTCTCCTAGAAGTTAAGGCCAGAAGGGACCATCATGATCATCTAGTCTAACTCCTGCACATTGCAGACTACAGTCTCCACCTGGGGCCGAGTCGGCTGTGCGTATGGATCTGCGGGAAATAATGCTGATTCCTGCCCCGGCATCACTCTTCAGCCAAGTGACTGTATTCTTTATATTCGCAACTCTGGGACACCCCCTGCCTGGCTCAGAACAGTGCTACAGCTCAGGAGAGCCATGTCCAATGGCCGCACTCCCTCTCCAATCGGCCTGCAGGAGGTACTCACATAGCAATGCAACACCCATCGCCTTCCTCCTTGCCCTGTGCGGATGCCCGTGCCGCCAAGCTCCTCCAGGCCAGGCTGAGCAGGGCAGCATGAATTCCTGCCCAGCACCATCCACAGCTGCCTCGAAGCCACTGGGCAAGATGCTGCAGTCCACATTCCACATGGCACCTTAACACCATCACGTGCAAGCAAACGCCAATGCAAGCTGGAAATTAGACAATCACTAACCATCAGAGGACTTTGGTTCTAGAACAGCCTCCCAATGGGGGCAGTGAGGGTCAAACACCCTACTAGTTTTAAGATGGCACTTGATGAGTATCTGAACGGGATCCCATGATCGGGCTGCCTGTGATAGCAGGGGATGGGACTCATTGACCTAGAGGTCCCACCCAGTCCTCTGTTCAAGGTAGCTCTTCTATATCAGGAGGTCTCCAGCCTGTTCAGTTTGCCAGCCACTTCACAGGGGAGAGATCATCAGACAACACCCCTGTTCCTCTCGCAGCCACTGAGTCTCAGAATGAAAGGGCTCCATGGAGGGTGAAGAGTCAATACACTGCAGGCATGCAGGCAGCGCCGTTATTACATTACTTACACACGCATAAGAGCAGCTCGCTAGTCCTTCTGTTCCCCTACCACATGAGCTGAAGAAACGCTCCCATAACTGGTAGCACTAGAAGGTCCCTTACCCTCTCTTTGAGCAGCCACTACAGGGTAAAATCATACACAAAGTGCATTGCAACAGTCCAGAAACCAGTTTGAGAACTACTGCCATTTATTTAAAAGAACCCCCAAACGTGTGTTACGAATGGTGCCTCTGCTTCTTAATATGGAAAAGTTTCTTGTTGTTTTCAGTCTGGTTTGCAATTCACCACCTATGCGGTTTGTTTGCAGGTGGGCCAGTGTAGCTTGACTAGGAAGTTTCATCGTATCATCCGTTGCATTTGCATGTCTCTCCTACACTAGCAGTCTTTGGTTACAGACACTGCAGGAGAATGGCTAAGCCTCACAAATGAAAGAAAACTAAACCCTGCACTTTCTGAAATGGCAGAAAAACATGAAACATTTCGAGGAGGTTTATAAAGCTGTACTCACAAACAGGCTCTGAATGTGGAGTCTAACAGTCCTAACAGCATCCCTTCAATTTAACGTAAGAATTTAAGATGGCACTAAAACCGCCATGCAGCCCATAGAGCGAGCATTCCTCCTTTTGGTATTTTATCTGCCCTGAATTTAATCCTTTGTGACACATGTATTTACCCTGGTAAATCAATGGAGGTTACAGGCTTTTTTCCAGCAAAACTCAAGTACCTTAATTTATTGCATTAAATGGCCATATCAAAGGCTTTTCAGAGATCAGCAGAAAGTGCTGCAGAGTAAATTTCCACTACCACTTACCAGCAAAAGAAGCAGAAGAAGTCAGGTAATAATCAGCACTTTAATGTAGATTTCCAATTGTGATTAGATTAGGCACTGAGTGGCAGTAAGTCCAACAGAAGGTCTGGACTACAGCCGCAAAGAGAAAATGTGAAGACTGTAGAGACTAAATCAATTTCTCTGAAGATAAAAGGCAGCCGGGAAAGTGGTGGATAATTATTCAGACCCACCTTTCTGAGGGAAGGGTAATTAGAGCCATATTCTAATTAATGACAGGTTTCAGAGTAGCAGCCGTGTTAGTCTGTATTCGCAAAAAGAAAAGGAGGACTTGTGGCACCTTAGAGACTAACCAATTTATTAGAGCATAAGCTTTCGTGAGCTACAGCTCACTTCCTCAGATGCATATCGTGGAAACTGCAGCAGGCTTTATATATACACAGAGAATATGAAACAATACCTATTCCCACCCCACTGTCCTGCTGGTAATAGCTTATCTAAAGTGATTTCCAGCACAAATCCAGGTTTTCTCACCCTCCACCCCCCCACACAAATTCACTCTCCTGCTGGTGATAGCCCATCCAAAGTGACAACTCTTTACACAATGTGCATGACAATCAAGCTGGGCTATTTCCTGCATAAATCCAGGTTCTCACATCCCCCCACCCCCATACACACACAAACTCACTCTCCTGCTGGTAATAGCTCATCCAAACTGACCACTCTTCAAGTTAAAATCCAAGTTAAACCAGAACATCTGGGGGGGGGGGGTAGGAAAAAACAAGAGGAAACAGGCTACCTTGCATAATGACTTAGCCACTCCAAGTCTCTATTTAAGCCTAAATTAATAGTATCCAATTTGCAAATGAATTCCAATTCAGCAGTTTCTCGCTGGAGTCTGGATTTGAAGTTTTTTTGTTTTAAGATAGCGACCTTCATGTCTGTGATCGCGTGACCACGCGATCACAGACATGAAGGTCGCTATCTTAAAACAAAAAAACTTCAAATCCAGACTCCAGATAGAGACTTGGAGTGGCTAAGTCATTATGCAAGGTAGCCTGTTTCCTCTTGTTTTTTCCTGCCCCCCCCCCCCCCAGATGTTCTGGTTTAACTTGGATTTTAACTTGAAGAGTGGTCAGTTTGGATGAGCTATTACCAGCAGGAGAGTGAGTTTGTGTGTGTATGGGGGTGGGGGGATGTGAGAACCTGGATTTATGCAGGAAATAGCCCAGCTTGATTGTCATGCACATTGTGTAAAGAGTTGTCACTTTGGATGGGCTATCACCAGCAGGAGAGTGAATTTGTGTGGGGGGGTGGAGGGTGAGAAAACCTGGATTTGTGCTGGAAATCACTTTAGATAAGCTATTACCAGCAGGACAGTGGGGTGGGAATAGGTATTGTTTCATATTCTCTGTGTATATATAAAGCCTGCTGCAGTTTCCACGATATGCATCTGAGGAAGTGAGCTGTAGCTCACGAAAGCTTATGCTCTAATAAATTGGTTATTCTAATTAATGCGTACCTTGCCCCAGCCAGTCTTCAAAGAAAACCAAGTGAGGCTGGGAGAAGAGACTCAGATTCCTCATGTCTCTCTCTGACAGGGGTGCCTGTCTTGGGACGGGGTGGAGAGGGTCAGGAAATCTTGGAGCAAGCAAGGGGGATGTTTTTTTTAAAAAAAAAATCTGTCCCATCGACCTTCCCCCCATGGTACTTTGGAAAGTCAGCCGTAAGCTGTCAAAGACGGGCTCAGTAAAGCCTCCGGGATTCCAACCTTCGAGAGGAGCCGGAGTCAGAAAAATCACAGGCTTTGGAGTTAATTACAGCACTAAGAAAAGACCAAAACCAACCTGGGATTTTGAAACGCTGTTGGCAGCCAAATTCAGATTAGCGAGGAGGTACGCTGCCTTCCAATCTTTGCAAAAGCAAAGCCAGCCACAGGCCACTGTCATTAATTTAACCGTTAGCCCCTGGGTGGGAAAAGAGTGGGAAGCAAAGAGCCATTTCCCTGTCACTCAGGGGAAGCAGCATGGTCTGCTTGCAGGGGCGCTGACTTACGCCCAGAGGAGCTGGGTTTGAGTCCCCAGCTCAGCCACTGACCTGCTGGGTGACCTTGGGGACATCAATTCCCCTCTCTGGGCCTTCGTCAGGGCTACACACAGCGGTTTGTTTTTGTAGGGTCTGTTTTGACTTCCAGGTTGTATGTGCTGCTTTGTTAGCACCGGGGCACCCAGAGTTTTCTCTCCTTTTAAAAGACTTGTGTTGAAGCCTATGTTTTGAAGTTAGATCTTGAGCTGAGTGATGGGGTCGACAGGAGCAGATCAAATTCCAGGCCCATCAGTCTGGGCAGGGTCCCCTTAGCTACTCAACCAAAGACCACCCAGTCTTGGGGCTGCATTGCTGGGTCAGATTGGGACAGTGCCGCCAGCCATCTGCAGTCCCTGACCATCATTGTTTTGGACTAAGCCATGCAAGGAGCCATGTCCGGCCATTAGAAATCTCCTGCCCTGCCTGTGCCATTTAGAGGCCTCCTCCATGGCCTTTCTCAAGAGCACAGAAACAACGGGGGGGGGGGGGGGGTGGGGGGGGAATTATCAGCTGTCTGATAACTTGGTGCTTTCAGATAAATCAGCCTCTCTCTCTTCCTAAGCTCAGCCCTACTGGGCTCTATGCCAAAGGCATTTGCTGCTTACCCCACTATCTGTTATTAATGAGGTTCAAAGTCAGGAGAATTCCTCACTCCTCTGTGCCTGGAGCAATGCATAGACTGAGTCATGAAGACTCATGAGTAAGGTTAAGATTTTTGTCACTGGCATTTTTAGTAAAAGTCAGAGACAGGTCGTGGGCAATAAACAAAAATCCACGGAAGCCCATGACCTGTCCTTGACCTTTACTAAAAATACCCTGGGGATGGGGCTAACAGTTGGAGCCCTGACAGGGGCTGACTGCTGGCCACTGCTCCAGCTCCACCACGGCTCCTGCAGCGGGGGCTGGCCGCCAGCCCCCATGGCCATTGCTCCGGCGGCCCCGGGGGCTGACCCGACCCCAGGAGCTGCTCCTGAGCAGGGGCTGACTGCTGCTCCAGCCCTGCCGCTGCCTCGGGCTGAAGCCAAAGAAGTCACGGAGGCCCATTAAAGTCACAGAATCCATGACCGAATCGGATCCTTACTCATGAGTCATTCAAGATGGATAATGAACCACAGTTATGGTACTGGGAACGACGCTCTTGCTGGTGTCAGTAGGAATCAGCACACACCTGCCCCTCTGGCTGGAATTATACCTGCTCCTGGGTTTGAGATGGTCTTGCTAGAGACCTGAACAGGGTATAAGCGTCCACCCGCTCACTCAGCAACTGGAACTGCTCTCCCGGCTCAGCTACCAGATCCCGCTGCATTTGGCACTGCAAGGTGGACACGCTCAGCCACTGCCCAGCTGCCTGCCTGTGTTGCTGCAGCCCAGAGCGGGTAGCAGGGGGTGCGCGAGTGGTTGGATTGGCTCAAGCCACCTCGAGTCAGTTCCTGGTTCAGACACTGTGTGGCGCTGTACAAGTCCTGTCATCTAGCCTGTGCCTCGGCTCCCGGCTTGCAAACTGGGGGTGACACCTCCCTCCCTCCCTCGCACACACGTGCGGAAGCCAGTGGGGCCTGCTGGCTGGAGCACTGCACTGGAACTGTGAGGCTCTGGGTCCTAGTCCTGGTTCTGCCCAGCAGCCTGCTTGGAGACCTGGTAGGGTGACCAGACAGCAAATGCAAAAAATCAGGACGGGGGTGGGGGATAATAGGAGCCTATGTGAGAAAAAGACCCAAAAATGGGGACTGTCCCTATAAAATTGGGACATCTGGTCACTCTAAGACCTTGCCCAAAGAGCGGGAGGAAAGGCTGGGTGGAGGCACAGCAGATACTTGCGCCCTTCCCCCGAGGGGAGCAGACCCTGGATGGGATGAGCAGCAAAACCTCCCCTGCTGGTAGCACAGAAGGGAGTGTCACGCAGGTGAGTATGCTCTGATCTCTTGCAGCCAGTGCTGCCTCCTCTAGGAGGTTGGGGGACATTTGGGGAAGCTCCCTACCTGGGGGGTGAGAGAGGGAACAGCCCAGGGTGCAGGTGATATTGCTCCACGTGCAGGTGAGGGAGCATGTGCCCAGAGCTGGGAAGGTTTGTGGTGTAACTCAGCCCTCTGGGCACTGCACTGAGGGCTAGATCCACTGAGGCCCCACCCTCAAACTCACGGGGACTTGGTCTCGTTTTGCAGATGGACAGAGGTGAGTTCCAGCAGGATTCTGTCCTCAAGCAGCTGGAGGTGCTCAAGGAGGAGGAGAAGGAGTTCCAGAACCTGAAGGTGAGCAGCGGCCTGGCTCCAGCCTCAGGCACCTGAACCCCTTAGTATCATGCGTGACTTGCAGTAGCCCCTAGACATGCCAACTGATATCAGGTGCCACACAAACACCTAGGCGGAGGCAGTCTCTGACCCGAAGAGCTTACAGTGTGAACAGACAAGACAGAAGGGAAACAAGGACAGGCAGACACTTCTCCAAGCTCCCAGGCACAGCCAGAAATAGAACGGATGTTTGCTGACGGCCAACCCAGTACCCTGCCCACTAGGCCCTACTGCTTCAGGCAGCAGCCACGAGAAGCAACATTTCAGAGCCCAGCTCCCAGGGAGCAGCTGCAATACGAGACGCAATAGGCAGGTTGATAGCATCCGCTCGTTCCTCTGGACTCACCCACACGTCGCACAAGCCTCTCAGCACTCACCGCATGCACAGAGGGTTGTGCGCTGCACACCTCCCAGGCACGCACCGCCAGCTTATCCAAAGAGCTTGGCACACTGGGAGGAGCGCTCCTTTGGAAGTCGGGCCCCAGCTGGGAGTGCCGAACACTTGCGAACCTGGCCCCATCGGCTGGAAGCAGCCACCTCCACCAGACGCGCCACGGGGCTAGGCTACATGAGAAGCGACCCTGCTGTAGCACGGCTGGTGAAGACGCTCTGTACCGACGGCGGGAGAGCGTTCTCCCATCGGCACAATGAGACCGCCTCCACCCAGGGCAGTAGCTACCGTGGCAGAAGCAGCTCTCCTGCTGACACAGTGCTGTCCACACCGGCGCTTAGGGAGGCGGCTTACCCACATCCCGGGGTGACATCAGTCATGTGTACTGCCACCTTCCCCTCCACATGCAGCCACGCCAGGCTGCAGCAGATCGGGCTGCTGCCCGTCAGCGTGGACAAACCCCAGCCTCCCAGCGGGTGTTCTGCGGGAGGTGCCCCAGCCGTTCTCTTTGCAAGGCCGGCTGTGGAAGAGCTTTCGCCTTCGCACACCTGCCCGCTGACTCGGCCTTCCAAAGCAGAGGCCATGACTCTCTTCTGCAGCAGCGTCAGGCTGCAGCCAACCCCCTCCCTGCCCCCCCCCACACACACACACTCCCCCCGGGCTGGGAAGATGGGTTAGTCCCGTTCCCCTCCTTGATTCACACCTGCTCGTGGCATGGCCTCCAAGAAACTTCTCCCTCCTCTTGTCCCCCAGGTCTTCAGTGCAGGGGGTGTAAATACAGTCAGAGACCCAAGCCAGGAGGCATGGGAGTTGAGGCTGGAGAATTAGGGCCTGAGTCTCATTTATACTAAGATCCCTTTGCACCGCTCTGGCAGCACGAAGCGGACTTAAAGTAGGTGTTCAGGCCCCTCTGGCAGAACAGTCTAATGCAGCCTCAGGGCAAAGGAGAGAGAGGCCCAGTGGGAGGGGAGCAACCAGAGGCAGTTTAGTTAGAAACACTATTTGCAGTGACTTTTGGAGGTGCGGGGATGAGGGGGAGGGGAGGGGTATTCCAATGTCCCCAAAACTCATTGTAACCCAGGAACAGGCCTGGGGTCTGCAAAGTGGGTGAGAAGCTCTCCCACATGCTGGTCCCACTGTTTATTTGAGGGCGAGAATGGGTAATGTGTCCCCTGGTCGCCCCTTCCCCAGCCTCCCTGTCCCATGCTGGTCACAATGCACTGGTCTCTCCGAGACACGAAGAGGCTCCCACAGCCTGGTGCCGCACGTGAGAGCCACAGGGGCGCGGCACCTCTGAAAACCAGCTTGGGCCTTTCAACTCCCAGGCCCTTGGCCTGATACCCTCTTGGCGTGACAGCACCCCCCAGGGAAGGGGCTCATTGCCCTTGTCTTCTGGGAGTGGGGAAATAACTAAGTAAGGTATCATATTTAGCCGAGCTGTTTCCATAGCAACAGAGAAGTAGTCTTCATCTCTCCAGCACGCAGCTGTCTCAGCCCTTGTTGGTTCCCTGAGCCCTCTCTATCTGGCTGCTGAAGGGGAACATAGCTCCATAAGGACAGAGGCAGCAGCAAAAGCCAGTGGGGACTTTCGGCAGAGACCCTTGCATCACAAGGCAGCGGGAGCAGAACCTGCACCTGCATGAGCTTGGGGCCAGGCCAGCTGCAGCTTCTTGCAGGGAAGTCATCTGAAGGATACGAGCAGCAAAGCTACCAAACACTCCCTCCCACCCCATCCTCACAAGCACTGGATTCCTTTGGGACTTCTGGATGGCTCAGGGAACAGGGAATGGGACGTGGAACCCCATTGCCTCCAGTTCCCCAGCTACAGCTGATCCAGGTCAGCAGTGTCTGCCAGCTGTTCCCTGGCTGGTGTGCCGTGAGTTTGGCAGGTCTCAGTGGAATGGTGGCACCGTCAAAACAGACTACAGGTCCTAGAGCAGCAGGATGAGCCTGCCAAGGGCCCACAAGTCAGAACCTGCCTGGGGGCCCAGGTACAGAACAGTTGTCCCTGACCTGGGGCCATGGTGTAGTGCACACAGGACCTTTGCCATGTTCCCCCAAAGCACCAAGAGCAGTGACTGGTCACAAGATTCCAGCTCACAGCCCGTGTCCTCTGTGATTGGTCTTTCCATAAATCTATCAGACGCAGCCCTAGAAACGCTTCATTTTGAAACAGTATAAATCAAGTAAGGTAGGGCCAGATCCTCAAAGGTATTTAGGTGCCTCACTCCCTTTGGTTTCAATAGGAGTTAGGTACTGAAATACGCAGGGGAGGAAATGGAGCGGATACTCGATTCCAGAGGAAATCTCAAGCCAAAAGGTCATTGGATGGAAGGGGCCCAGGACAGCGGGGGTCAGTGATCATGAGGTTCCCCAGTGCTCCGTGTCCCAGTTATACATTGGGAACTAGTCAGCCGAGACCAGTAAGGGATTGTGTCACGCCTGCCCTACAATTCTGGGTGCCGTCAATGTTATGCACAGCGCTGACATCAACAGCCAGCCCACAAGCATGGAGGTCACACCCTGGCTTCCACCAGCCAGTTACTTTTTGCAGCCTAACACCCACTTGCTCCCAAATTTCCCCCAAACCATCTGCCCTGCAGCGTCCAGGCCACCTGACTATAGCACTCACAGAACCTTATTAAGTTCTTTGCTCCTGTAAAGAGACTACATAACAGCTCATTAAGTTCCCAGGGGGTTGACAGACACTCTTATTTCAATCACAGCCCTGAATTGCTATATAGTAAAAGTAAAATGAACAAGAAGCCATCAGCGTAAGTGCTATCAAATAGAAAGAGTAAAGATAGAAAGGCTTACACACAAACAAAAGTAAAAATACACTTCTAAAACTTCACTTTAGCAAGTGACAATCTGTGCTTGAGCAGCCTCTCACCTATATTCATTTCCCAGAGATATCAACCTTCCTGGCTGAAGGACTCAACATTCTGTGATTTCAAGAGCTCCAGTCCCTTTAATCCCCCATGTGATGGACAGCTATGGGGTTCGCTCCCCTTTCTCTTTATAGTCCAGTAACCTTTGAAAAATAAACCCAGATCAAGCATCTCTCCTGCAGGGCTATAGACACCAGGCTGTCTTCCCAAAGTTCATTGACTCGGCTGTTCTTTCCTTCCTGTTGACTTCCCATCCCCCCGTTGATTCCTATGTAAATGGGGCTTCCATTGTTTTGATTCCACACTGCTTAATTTCATTGCAGACAGGTAGATAGCTGCCTTCCCTCCTGCCTGGAGAAAACCTGCTTCTCCTTGTGTTTGGTCACAGACTTTAAAGAATAGCAGTGATCATCCATAATTCCTCACACTGTGTTAATATGGACAATTCACAATGATCTAAAGCAGTGGGTCTCAACCAGGGTTATGTAGTGGTCTTCCAGGGGGTACAACAACTCATCTAGATATTTGCCTAGTTTTACAACAGGCTACATGAAAAGCACTAGCAAAATTAGTACAAACTAGAATGTCATACAATGATGTGTTTATACTGCTCTATATACTATACATTGAAATGTCAGTACAATATTTATATTCCAACTGAATTATATGGTAAAAATGAGAAAGTCAGCAATTTTTCAGTAGTGTGCTGTGACAAGTTTGTATTTTTATGTCTGAGTTTTAAGCAAATAATTTTTAAGTGAGGTGAAACTTGGGGTACACAAGACAAATCAGACTCCTGAAAGGGGTACAGAAGTCTGGAAAGGTTGAGAGCCACTGATCTGAATCACTATTGCATTACAGGTTTTCATAAAAGACCTTACTCGATACACTTGTATGGCACAGTAATATTGCATTCAATCAGCTGCGTCAGTTGCTTATCACTTGAGGCGCAGACCCCCTGTCTTTATAGGTAAGAGGGTATCTGCCCCACTCACTGGGTTGGTGGCTTTGTTTACCTTTTATGTAAATGTACCTTCGTTGTCCCTGCCCAACAACCAACCTGGTCAAAGAAGCAAATATCCACTCCTTTGTCTAGGGCAGACTGGGCTTATGCCTTGTTTGCCAAACACATTTTAAGGACATAATTCTAGCACATATCCATACCTCTCTACACACAGCACACAAGAATACTAATGAGCAGTGAGTTATTAGTTTCCCAGGGCTACACTGAATGCCACCTTCTGGGTTTATATTTCAGTGTTAGGTGTAGCGAGCATGTCAGGCCTGACACACGTTGCTGACAGACCCCCAAAGGGCTGCTGTGTCACGGTAACTTGTCTCTCCCTTAAGGACCCCACCAATGGCTACTACAGCGTGAACACCTTCAAGGACCACCACTCCACCCCCACCATCTCTCTCTCGGGCTGCCAGCCCGACCTGAGGCCTGCCAACAAGCAGCGGGTGCCCACGGGCATGTCCTTCACCAACATCTACACCACCCTGAGCGGGCAGAACCGGCTCTACGACTACAGCCAGCGCTTCGTGCTGGGCATGGGCAGCAGCTCCATCGAGCTGTGCGAGCGGGAGTTCCAGCGGGGCTCCATGAGCGACAGCAGCTCCTTCCTCGACACGCAGTGCGACAGCAGCGTCAGCAGCAGTGGCAAGCAGGACGGCTACGTCCAGTTCGACAAGGCCAGCAAGGCCTCGGCCTCCTCCTCCCACCACTCACAGTCCTCGTCCCAGAACTCAGACCCCAGCCGGCCCCTGCAGAGGAGAATGCAGACGCACGTGTGAGCGGCTGGGACGTGGCCGACAGTGGGGGCTGGGCGGGGGCGGATGGCCAGGAGCCGAGGCATTGGATGCTGGGGAGCCCCCAGCAGCTGGGAGCTGCAGAAATGATCTTGGCCCAGGCTTTATTCTGGTTCTAGTGAGTTTATTTTCCAAAGCACTTTTGTCCACAGTAAAATGACACCCCATGGCTCCTGTGGGGTGCCTGGGGGAGGGAGGGGTGTCTTGGGCAGCTCTGTTCTCCCCCCCCCCCCCCCCGGAAGACTTGCAGTCTCCTTCCTAGCCCCGTGGGGCAATGTCAAACGCGGGACCATTGCGGGGTGGGAGACTACGGCAGCCGAGACCAAACCGATTCAAGCACAAACCACAAGGAAGGTTGGACCTGGAGGCTGGGGCTGTGGGGAGGGGAAGGGGCGCGCCTTGCCACCCAGCGTCCCCACCCCCTGGGACCGGAAGCCTCTTCTGGGGCATTTTTCTCGGTGCCCCCTTTGGGGACAGAGACGCCTGCCACACGTGCCCCGAAGAGTGCCGGGAGCCCTGTGGCACTCAGTGCGCCCCTCTCGAGTTTTTCGTTTGGGCCGAGAACCACCCTGTGCCCATGGCCCCTCCTCACGTGAGCCTTCCGGCCTTTCAGCACTTACTTCACTTAACAAGAACTCTCCTCACCTGTCAGGCCACAGGGGAAGCTCCCCACCGGCCCAGGGGCTAGCAGCACGGTGGCCTCCCCACACTCGATGACAGGGCCACACCTGCTACACCCCATTGGTTTCCCCTCCCCAACACCGCGCCTTTCCTCTCCTCTGCAAGCCCTCCCACGGGGGCTGCTTTCCCTCGGGAAGCCGATGAGGGAGTCAGCTCAGAGGCCTTCTCCCAGCGCCCTTCCTCCGACTTCCGCTGTTTTGCAGCAGTGGGACGCTCCAGGGAGCTTGCATCTCAGACCCACCGACACGCCCGTCCCGCCACTCGCGATCCCATGACTCGGAGCCGTGTTTTCTGACCACGAGAGGGTGTGGCTTCATTTAAGACAGCGCATCAGAAGCGTAACGGGCGGTGGTGTAACATAGGCGCACCGACGCTGTTAAATCGGGTTTTCTTATTTCGTTCGGTGTTCAGTGTCCATCATATTACAGGGTGTCTTGGGACTGACCCAGTGCGCGGGGGCCCGCCCCGCTGCTCCACAGCGGATCTCATGCACCAGGGGACTCTGCCACGAGCCAGGAACTGTTGTTGGACACAGCACAACGGAGGACTGTCTGTATCTGAGTTAAGTATGACAGTCACAGAGCAGACCCTCCCAAAGCAGGGGGGCATGCCAGCAGAGAGCAATCTCTTACTGTCGCTTGTGTGTTACCCCAGTAGCACAACTGGAAGATTAATACAAGAGATGTAACAAGCTCCTCTGCTTCTGGTCCTTTCAGGTTATTTGGAAGCCTTGAAATAAACATGTCCATTCCGGGAGGGCACGTACCCCCATTTCACTCTGCTTCTGTGCTTTCAAAATGGAGGCTCCTTAGGGCAGGCCTTGCTGATCCCGGCTGGGTCAGATTTGATACAGTCATTCCCTTGGCAAAGATGGGAATCAGTTTGACAATCTCATGCCAATAGGCCAGAGTGTGAGGTTGATTTAGCTGTGGGGATCTGGCCTGGCCCATTGTTCTCTTTTAACTTTCATATTACAGGGCTTTGGCCCCATTGTGCTAGGCACTATATGAACACAGAGGCTCCTGGGCAGCATTTGGGAGCGGGCTGGGAGGGAGATTCAGGCCTGCCCTAGCTGTGGACTCACATTAAACACGTCAGATGCCATGGGACACTTCAGAAGGGTCAGAGGTTTATTGCTACAGCGGACACATCTAGGGGCGCTGCCCTGCTTCTCATGAGAAGTAACAGGGCAGAACTTGATCCATTTATCCTATTGAGCCATGTTTATTATGGTAGGATCTAGGGCCCACATTGGACAGGGCACCGCCCAAATGGAAGGAGACCAGCCCTGCCCCTAAAATCTTGCATTCAAAATTAAAAATGAATTCTAGATGAAAAATCCTCCCTTGCTCCTGTTTATTAAAACCGAGGCAGCCTGTGGGAAAAAAAATTCAACTTTACTTTTCACCATTTGTTTGCTTTTGGTTCCTGTACTTCATCACTCAAGTCAAACTGAACTGACTAAGGGTAAATTTTTCAAAAGCCCCTAAGTCACTTTAGAACCTAAATGTTATTGAAAGTCAATGGGACTTAAGTGCCTAGTAAGATTTGCAAAAGCATCCAGTCACCTATCTGTGTCTTTAGGCACCTTACTGCCTTCATAAATTTGCCCCTAAGTGCCTAAGTTACTTCTGTAAATGCCATTTAAGCACCTAAGTCACTTAGGCATCTTTAAAAAAAATTTATCCTCAGTCCTTTCTGCCTCTCATTGCTGGGTTGCAAATGCCACTCTTTAAATCTAAACCACCATTAAAAACCAAACCCTCACAAGTCTGTGTTAGCTGGAATTGGGAAATAAATAAATACAAGTCATAAGAACAGTTCAGTTGACCCTAGGGGGTGTTAAAGGATTTGTAAAAAACAAGGAAATTTATATTTGGGATTAAACCATCCCAGGAGAGTTTCCCTTTAATTGTAAAAGGGGCCAGATTCTGCTTTCCGTTCCTGCTGTGTAACTCCAAAATAACTCCCTTAGCTTCAGAGGAGTTAGTCCTGATTTACGCAAGTGTCGAGGGGAGAATTTGGCTTTATGTGCAATACTCTCAGGCATAAAGAAACCAGGGAGCATTCCCAGGGTTCTGGAACGGACACCAGCTCTCAATAGCTAGGGATCACCGCACCCCACCACACAGCTGCCCCCTGCTATAAGACACGACACGTGTGACTTTTGGGTGGCTGGCGACCGGGCGATGGGACGGAGTCCGTTGCCTCCAGCTCCCCGGCCCAGAGCTGAGCCAGGTCGGCAGCATGGGCCTGAAGGAGTCGTCTGGCCACCTCCAGTTTCTTGTACTAAGTGTAAACGTCTTTGGGACGGTCTCTGCTCAGGCCTCGCTGCTGTCCCAGTCACAGCTGTGAGGGTTGAGGCATGAAACAGGTAAAGATTTAAAGGATTAACGGGAAAATACAGGCCTGAGAAGCAGAGGGAATAGAGTAATGGTTCCTAAACTGCGACCTGTGGAGCATTTGCTGGTGGTCTGTGGAGACGTCATCCCATATATCCAACTACTACACCCTATTAGAAGGGGTTACCCCCCCCCCAAACACACACACACTTTCCCCTGTAGCTGAGGGGGGAGGCCTGCCAGACAGAGGCCATTTACACGTCAAGCGGGACGTGGAAATACCCATGCTAGCTGTGATCAAGCTAGTGCACTGAAAGTCCCTAGCACCTTGGATGGGCGCGGCTAACCCCACCTGCTCGCTCGACCACAGCTCGTGCGGGTACGCCTCCTCGAGCTGGGAAGGGTAGCTCCCACCTGCAGTGGAGAAGGGCCCGCGGCGATTGGCTGGTAGACCACACTCTGGGCTGGAGCGTCCAGGAACCGCTGGCCCAATCGACTGTGGAGTTTGAAACACTTCATGCGGCCCTGGTGTGTTTGCAGCTTTACAAACAGCTACTAGTGAGTTCAGCTGTACCAGGCCCCTAAGGAGGTGAGTCAGTATTATCCCCCAGTATGCACAGTGCCGTCCCAGACCTAACCCTTAGGCTACAAACCACGCCTGGACAGCACTGGGGCGAGGCAGCTGGAGAGGACCTAGTGTCTCCACACCCCTGCCAGACCAGAAGAGCACTCGGTCACCCCGACAGACCCTTCTGGTAGCCTCAGTTTTGTCACCAGGCTCTCAGCATCTCTCCAGCCAGCCAGCGGACAAGCTCTGGGAACACTGGGGAAACTCACTTTCTTCTCACATGCAGAGGCAGGGACCTTACACCCCTGGCCCTTTCTAAGAGTACTGAGATGGCCTCCACTTTTCCGAGTCTCCCTTCCACCACCCCACACCGCAGCGTCACCCCAGCCACCTGCTCAGCTTGGCGTCAAGCTCTAGAGTTAGCCAGCCCACCGAGAGAAGAATTCACAGACAGTGCATCATTAGGGTTAGGGACCACAAGAGTCATCTACTCTAACCCCCTGCCACGATGCAGGATTTGCTGTGTCTAACCCATCCAAGGCAGATGGCTATCTAGCCTCCTTTTGACAAGCTCCAGGGAAGGAACTTCCACGACCTCCCCTGAGCTATGCTCTAAAGAAGTCTTTCTGGGTTCCACAGCTGGAACTCAGCCGCATCCCAGGTGACAGGAGGCAAAGGCAGGTGAGAATGGGCCATGTCTAGAGAAGAGAATGCCAGTAAGCCTCGATGGGAAGAACCTGGCTAGGCCCCAGGAGAGTCAGGGCTCTGGTGGATGCTGGCAATTTTGAAGCTGATAGGAGGCTAATTGCTTGAAAACCAGACTCCTGGGTCTTTGTGGCCTCGGTCGGTCAAATGTTTGTCCCGGTTTCCCGATCAAACAGGCATGTTCTGCCCTGACTTCCACTAGAGCTGGCCCAATCCCAGCCCCCCTTTGAGCAGCTCTGGAAACTGCTCCTGAATCCAGCCTGGTTTGTGAATTTGGGAGCTGCAGGCCAAAACTCCATTGATAGAAGTTCTGTTACGGAGACAGCTGGCAGGCAGCATTCTGCTCGGGGCGTGGCTGGGTGCTGGGGGTGGGGGTTCTGGCTTTGGGCCTGATGGGACTCGTGCATGAAGAGTAGCTGCAGGAAGTTTGCCCAGAGGACAGTGATGGCTAATACGGATACCACCCAAAGCAATGCACAGGCGCAGCCCACCCCCACGCATATGTATTGGTCCTGCTTCCCTGGACAACTCGTGTCAAGGAACATCCTCGGAGTGCTTCCATGTGGGAGAGCTGGGCAATTCTTCTATTCAGATATTTCATTCATGTGAAGCGCATGGGCAATATCCTTGTTCCCCAGTTCCTGGAATAAGAGGCCCTGGGCTCATTCTTGCTGGTTTCCTGGGTACACGGGGTGGCTAATTCTCATGATTTTGTCTGAGATTTGTCCCAAAACTCCAACTGCTGGAGTGATGGACTGAGAATCTCAGCTTTCCTTTTGTTAAAAATGTACGTTGCGAGCCCTGGTGGTTAAAGGGAAAAGCTGGAAAACACAACCCAAAAGGCTCAGAAACCAGAAAACGAGCCCAAAAGGTATCCTTTTTTAAAAGCCTCCTGGTGTTTAAACTGATCTGATTTTTCGAATGCCTGATGTTGGCAATACGGTGTGCATGGGAGAATTTCGGCAGCAGGGTACCACCTCCAGACCCAGAGCAGGCAGAGGGGGACAGAGTTAAAAACAAATAAACCAAATATAAAATCAGTCCTCTCTCCCGCATTCTCTCTGTAAAGCCGCTGCTCAGGCAAGGCATACAAGGCAGGCATACTAGGAGTGAGAGACCAGGCCGGTGTCCCTGGCTCTAGCCCTTGGGGTCTCTTGACCAGTTTCCCTAGTAGCCAAGTCCCCCAGTCCTCCACAGAGGAGCCAGCATGGGTCACTCAGACCCAGGTTTAGCTCCCAGCAGCTCCTGCGTGGATCCAGGGCTGAGCCCTGAGGCCCAGGGTGGGTGACGGGAGAGCTGGCAGGCAACGATGACAGTGAGACTGGAGAACGAGGCAGCTGTCCGCATTGCGGTGCAAAGGGGCCCTCCAGCTACCTCCAGGATGGGGCCTTCGGTCCACAACAGCAACGGTCTGGGTCATTAGCTGGAGAGTAATTAAACGGCGCAGCGAGAGGTGATGGGAGAGTCTCTTCCCCGGGCAATCAGGACCCAGTGGGAGAGATGGTAATGCAGCAATCTCCACTGAAACAGATCAGTCCTGCTGCTTCCTCTGCATCCCTCATCTCCTTATCACCAGCGAAGGCAGGCATTGCTGAGCGAGACCCCTTGCGAGTCAGACCCAGCAAGCTCTGACCACACAGCACACCCCAGGTCCTGGATATCTCAGGGGCTTGGCAATGGATCGTGGGTCTTCCACCCTCTAGAGACTTCACTGCCGAAAGCCTGTGGAGTTTCAGGCCCGTTCCCAGTGGGCCAGTGGCCACATCACACAGGGCAGCACTGTCCCTGGCCATCTCAGCAGAGAGGCAAGGATCAAACGGGCCACAGCAACTGACCTCCTGCCTGGAGCTGGTCCCTCCAGAGCAGGGGGCGGCACATGACATGGGGCCTGAGGTAGGGTCATGTCCTAGTATCACAGCGACCCCAGGAACCCAACTAAGATCTGGGCCATGGGCGTACACCAGCCTCCACCCAAAGAGCTCGCAATCAAAATAGAGCAAGGATCCAACACAGAGAGGGGCAATGACTTCCCAGAGACCACACAGCCCATCACCAACACTGCCAGGAACAGAGCCCCGGTCTCTGGAATCCGCCATGGGCGCACTATCCACTGGGCCACGCTACCTCCCCGTGTCTGTGCCGTGCCTACTCTGGGTTGTCTCCCCAGGACGTAGCAAAGCAGGCTCTGCTCTGAAATCACTGGCACTTGTGTTTCCAGCGACTGCAGGGTCAGGCCCTAAATCCACTTGGTTAAACATGCTGCAGAGAGGCCCCGAATTGCAGGAAGTGCATGGGAGCGAAAGGGGGCAGAAGCAGGACCATGGGGGGCCGATGGCGGGATGAGGGGACAGGCACTCACAGCATTAGAGGCATGTGTCATAGGCAGCAGGGACTGAACCAGGCAGCTCCAGCTCTTAAAGCAGGCGCTCCGGCTGCCTGAGCGAGGGGACCCGGGTGGCTCTGTTAGCCAGGCTCCCCAAATGCCGTGTGTGATCCAGCCACCACTAGAGGGAGACGGGACACCACACGGGTGGGGGTGGGTGGCTCGTGCCCCACAGGCCCATGGAGAAGGTGTTCGAATGACAAAGAAGGGCAGCTCCAGCTATTGGAAGTTCCTGGCCGCTGACCTCCAGGTCCCAACCCTGCTGGGCTCCTACAGCCAGACCCCCCTGCCCTGAACTGCAGGGGTCTCGGCTGGGCGATACACCGACCGATGGGGGATTCCAAGGAGGTAGCTGTGCTCTAATATTTGGCCACAAGGGGGCAGACAGGACCCATGGTGCGTCAACTTCCCAGCAGCCTGCCCCCCACATTCATTAGCCTGATCCCTGCAGCCTCAGCCTGAGGGGGGCTGTTGTTTATTAACTGGGATAAGCTCAAGTTGCAGCATGGGGCTCAGGATCCAGACTGCAAACGCCAAAAGGCTCTGGGCCCAAGATCTTTTTAAAGGATGTAAAAAGAAAAGGAGGACTTGTGGCACCTTAGAGACGGTCTCTAAGGTGCCATAAGTCCTCCTTTTCTTTTTGCGGATACAGACTAACACGGCTGCTCCTCTGAAACCTGTCATTAAAGGATGTAGGTGCCTAACTCACACTGAAAGCCTAAATCTGGCCCAGGAGGGCTTCTTGGACCCAGGGCTTTGCATCAACTGGTTACAGAGTGAGGGGTTATTTGCAAAACGGCCCCAAATCCAGCAGCCATGGGGGTTCAAAGCAGGTGCTCTGCGTCAGGCTCCTCACTAAAATAATCGCACCCTGCCACAGCAGCACCTTCCTTCCCCAGGGGCTTTGCGAACCAGGCACCGGCAGGAAGGGCAGTGCTGGCCATTGTCAGGATACCGGGCTAGACGGAGCCGGGGCCTGCTCCTGCCTAGCGATCCCTACATTCCTGTGCTAGGATCCCACACCTTAGCAGGGGAAAACAGATGCAGAATGCTGAAGACCGCAGGGTTATTTCCCCTTCCCTGCCGCACTGCCCCCCTCCATGCTACCAGCCCTTGGGGAGGGCCCTGGGTTTGCAGTGATATGTCAGCGCTGGCTGCTGAGAGCGTCAATGTGCAGCTGCTTCTAACCCCGCAGGGCCAGCAAGGGGAACTCTGTGGTTGGGACAAGGAAATAACCATCAGTCTCTTACTATCCACAAGGCAGTATGAGCTAGTGGATAGAGCAACGGCCTGCTGCTGGGTGACCTTGGGTAAATCACTTCCCACGCTCCAGGCCTCAGTATCCCTAATGAGACTGAGTGACCTCCTCTGTAAAGCGCTCTGAGGTCTACAGCTGACAAGAGCTCAGCATTAGTATTGTTTCTCTAGCACGTACCCCATGTTGTAACAGACACGTACCCTCAAGGGGTGCCAGAGGATGCTCACGGCCCAAGGGCCCTGCAAATCTCCCTGCCTCTAGGAATCAGAAGCCACATTATTTCTGCTGAGGTTCGGAGCCTGACTGTGGAACTAGGGCCTTGGTGTGTTTGTCAGCTCTGCCTCCGACACTGGACGGGGGGTGCAATCCATCACTGGCCGGAGCCCACGGTTGTTGCATCCTGCTGCTCCTGAGATCACCCCACCTCCAATCACACCCAACACCACACAGGCCAAACGCCATCAGTGCAGCTCCAGGGCAGAGCCCTGGGAATGGATGGAAGCTGGCTGTGGAGGAAAAGGCCCAGGTGACAACCTTGCAGGCCTCCCAGCAAAGGAGAAGTGGGGCCAAACATGACAAGGGAAAAATCAAGCCATTTGCTCCCTTAGGGGAGGATCTATTACCGGGGATTCTCTATATGCTGGTAAAGAGGAGAGGACAGAAGTTGATGAAGTCCAGGTTGGAAGTGAAAAGAAACAGATGAAGAAAAGAATCCCATTCAGTTACATCACACAAATGCAGACAGCTAAATATTGACACATTTCAGTAAGTGCTTGTGTACGACAAACACAAGAAGTCTAAATATGAATATGGGCAAACCTGAGTGCCTGGTATTAGATGAGGATATTGATATAATAGGCATCACAGAAACTTGGCAGAATGATGATAATCAATGGGACACAGTATTACCGGGGTATAAAATATACAGGAATGACCAAGTAGGTCATGCTGGTGGGGGTTGTGGCATGTGGCTAGGGGGGATGTGGCATCTAGTGGCACTAGATGTGAAAGAACCCATAGAGACAAATATAGTAAAAATCTTAAATGAATCAAACTGTACCCTAGAATCTCTATGGAAGTTCCATGCTTGGATAATAAAAATGGGAACACCACAAATATGAGAAGGCTAGTTAAATAGAAATTAAAAGGAACAGTCACCAGAATGAAATGCCTGCAAACTGCATGGAAACTATTTAAAAACACCATAATAGTGCTTCAAGTTAAATGTATACTCCCCCCACCCCAAACAAACAAACAAACAAACAAACAAACAAACAAACAAACAAACAAGAGGACCAAAAAAATGCCACCATGGATAAACAAGAGTAAAATAGATAGTGAGAGACAAAAAGACATCTTTTAAAAATCGGAAGTCAAATCCTACTGAGAAAATAGAAAGGAGCATAAACTCTGGCAAGTCAAGGCTAAAAGTATAATGAGGCAGACCAAAAAAGAATTTGCGGAGCAACTAGTAAAAAAAAAAAAGAAGAACATCAGAAGCAGGAAGCCTGCCAAACAATCAATGGGGCTCCTGGACAATCGAGGTGTTAAAGGAGCATTCAAGGAAGACAAGGCTGTTGCTGACAAACTAAAGGAATTATTTGTGTCGGTCTTCACTGCAGAGGTTGAGAGGGAGATTCCCACACCTGAGTTGTTCTTTTTAGGTGACAGATCTGAGGAACTGTCCCAGGTTGAGGTGTCAATGGAGGAGATTTTACAACAAACTGATAAATTAAACAGTAATACATCAGCAGGACCAGACGGTATTCACCCAAAAGTTCCTGAAGGAACTCAAATATGAAATTACAGAACTAGTAACTGTGGTATGTAACCTACCACTTAAATGAGCCTCTGTATCAGACGACTATGATGAGATTACTGGTTCTGTGGATGAAGGGAAAGCAGTGGACGTGTTGTTTCTTGACTTTAGCAAAGCTTTTGACGCGGTCTCCCACAGTATTCTTGTCAGCAAGTTAAAGAAGTATGGGCTGGATGAATGCACTATAAGGTGGGTAGAAAGTTGGCTAGATTGTCAGGCTCAATGGGTAGTGATCAATGGCTCCACGTCTAGTTGGCAGCTGGTATCAAGTGGAGTGCCCCAAGGGTCGGTCCTGGGGCTGGTTTTGTTCAATATTTTCATAAATGATCTGGAGGATGGTGTGGATTGCACTCTCAGCAAATTTGTGGATGATACTAAACTAGGAGGAGTGGTAGATATGCTGGAGGGCAGGGATAGGATACAGAGGGACCTAGACAAATTGGAGGATTGGGCCAAAAGAAATCTGATGAGGTTCAATAAAGATAAGTGCAGGGTCCTGCACTTAGGACGGAAGAACCCAATGCACAGCTACAGACTAGGGACCGAATGGCTAGGCAGCAGTTCTGCGGAAAAGGACCTAGGGGTGACAGTGGACGAGAAGCTGGATATGAGTCAGCAGTGTGCCCTTGTTGCCAAGAAGGCCAATGGCATTTTGGGATGTATAAGTAGGGGCATAGCGAGCAGATCGAGGGACGTGATCGTTCCCCTCTATTCGACATTGGTGAGGCCTCATCTGGAGTACTGTGTCCAGTTTTGGGCCCCGCACTACAAGAAGGATGTGGATAAATTGGAGAGAGTCCAGCGAAGGGCAACAAAAATGATTAGGGGTCTGGAACACATGACTTATGAGGAGAGGCTGAGGGAACTGGGATTGTTTAGCCTGCAGAAGAGAAGAATGAGGGGGGATTTGATAGCTGCTTTCAACTACCTGAAAGGGGGTTCCAAAGAGGATGGCTCTAGACTGTTCTCAATGGTAGCAGATGACAGAACGAGGAGTAATGGTCTCAAGTTGCAGTGGGGGAGGTTTAGATTGGATATTAGGAAAAACTTTTTCACTAAGAGGGTGGTGAAACACTGGAATGCGTTACCTAGGGAGGTGGTAGAATCTCTTTCCTTAGAGGTTTTTAAGGTCAGGCTTGACAAAGCCCTGGCTGGGATGATTTAACTGGGAATTGGTCCTGCTTTGAGCAGGGGGTTGGACTAGATGACCTTCTGGGGTCCCTTCCAACCCTGATATTCTATTATTCTATGATTTGATAGCTGCTTTCAACTACCTGAGAGGTGGTTCCAGAGAGGATGGTTCTAGACTATTCTCAGTGGTAGAAGATGACAGGACAAGAAGTAATGGTCTCAAGTTGCAGTGGGGGAGGTTTAGGTTGGATATTAGGAAAAACTTTTTCACGAGGAGGGTGGTGAAACACTGGAATGCGTTACCTAGGGAGGTGGTAGAATCCCATTCCTTAGTTTTTAAGGTCAGGCTTGACAAAGCCCTGGCTGGGATGATTTAGTTGGGGATTGGTCCTGCTTTGAGCAGGGGGTGGGATTAGATGACCTCCTGAGGTCCCTTCCCACCCTGATATTCTAGGATTCTATGACTGGAGAGTAGCTAACATACCGCTGGTTTTTTAAAAAGGGCTCCAGAGGGGATCCCGGCAATCACAGGCCAGGAAGCCTGACTTCAGTACCAGGCAAATTGGTTGAAACTATTGTAAAGAACAGAATTATCAGACACATAGATGATAACGTGCTAGGAAAGAGTCAACATGGCTTTTGTAAAGGGAAATCATGCCTCCCGAATCTACTGGAGTTCTTTGAGCGGATCAACAAGCATGTGGACAAGGCGATCCAGTGGATATAGTGTACTTGGACTTTCAGAAAGCCATTGCCAAGGTCCCTCACCCCAGACTCTTAAGCCAAGTAAGCTGTCATGGGATAAGAGGGAAAGGTTTTTTCATGATTCAATAACTAGTTAAAAGATAGGAGACAAAGGGTAGGAATAAATGGTCTTTTTTCACAATGGAGAATGGCAAATAGCAGGGTCCTCCAAGAGTCTGTACTGGGACCAGTGCTGTTCAACATAGTCATAAATGATCTGGAAAAGGGGGTAAACAGTGAGGTGTTGAAGTTTGTAAATGATAACTATCTTGAATGATTTTTTTAAGTCCAAAGCTGACTGTGAAGAGTTACACAGGGATGTCACAAAACTGGGCGACTGGACAACAAAATGGCAGATGAAATTGAATGTTGATAAATTCAAAATAATGCACATTGGAAAACATAATCCCAACTACGCATACAAAACGATGGGGGTCTAAATTAGCTGTTACCACTCAAGAAAGATTTTTGGCGTTCCTAGTTCTCTGAAAACATCTGCTCATGAACAGCAACAGTCATAATACAAGCTAACAATGTTAGGGACCATTAGGAAAGGAACAGATAATGAGACAGTAAATATAATGCCACGATATAAATCCATGGTACGCCCACACCTTGAATACTGTGCACAGTTCTGGTCGCCCCATCTCAGGAAAGATATATTAGAATTTGAAAAGTACAGAGAAGGGCAACAAAAGCGATCAGGGAGAGGGAACAGCTTCCAAATGAGGAGAGATTAAAACGTGCTCATCTTGGAAAAGAGATGACTAAGTAGGGGGGATATGATAGAGGTCTATAAAATCTTGATGTGTCGAGAAAGTAAAGAAGGAAGTGTTATTTACTCCTTCCCATAACACAAGAATGAGGGGTCACCCAAAGAAACTAATAGGCAACAGGTTTAAAACAAACAAAAGGAAGTATTTCTTCACACAACCAATCTGTGGAACTCCTTGCCAGAGGATGTTGAGAAGGCCAAGACTATAACAGGTTTCAAAGAAGAACTAGAGAAGTGCATAGAGGATAGGTCCACCAGTGGCTATTAGCCAGAATGGGCAGGGACACAACCCCAGTCCCTAAGCCTCTGACTGGCAGATGCAGGGACTGGACTACAGGGGAGGGATCACTCGATAATCGCCCTGTTCTGTTCATTCCTTCTGGGACACCTGGCACTGGCCACTGTTGGAAGACAGGATCCTGGCCTACATGGACCTTTGGTCTGACCAGTATGGCCGTGCTTATGTTCTCACGCTATGGGGCATAAGCTAAACATCACCAAGGTGCTGAAGGAATCATGCCCCCTCCCCTGGTGCAGCACACGGGGAGTGTGGGGGGATGGAGGGCGGGTTTTCAGACACTACCCAGTATCAGACCTCACAGAGCAATGGGCCAACCCAACCTCCTCTGAGCCCCAGGGACCCATCTGAAGGTCGAAACAGGCTTTGCCCCTCTTACCCCTATATCCATCCCACCCCCCGTTTACCTGGGCCATTGAGCTGACCCAGATATACCCCACCAGAGACACTAGCCCTTCCAACGCTGGCCGGGGGCTGCCCGCTCACAGGTCAGGGAAGAACAATGCTCCTGAGCGTTTCTCTAGCACTCGAAATCTCTACTGCCCCGAACAAGAGATGGGGCAGGAGCCCAAGCCCAGCCCATCTAGCCCAGCCCCTGGGTCAGCACAAGGTCATTGCCAGCGCTTTTGTCTAATCAGATCCCCCAGCAATGGGGCTTCCTGACCGGAGTCCAAGTCTCATGTCCTGCTCTGGGAAACGGAAGAGCCTAGTCCCTGGGCCAGCCAAGAATCGGGAGGGCGTGGGCGTCAATAAGCTCTGCCTAGGGCCCCATCTTTGAGTAGTATTTGCAATACCACCTTTGCAAAATTAGCAGCCGCCGGCAGGAAACGCGGGCGCCTCCCTCGCACAGCTTGGCAGGGGCGTAGGCCATTCCCCTGCAGCGGCCCAAGCCGCAGGCCGGGATTTAACATGCAGAGCGGGAGATTTTCTTTTTCACCCTGGCACAGTGGCAAACAAACCATTAAATGCCACTCGCTTTTCCAAGGTGTTGCTGCCACCTGCTGGCCCTGTGCTGTAACTGCAGTTACACCCCTTTCCCACCCCCTGCCCGCACAGCTGCTGCTTGGGGAGGACCCCACCTCAGCCCCCACACATAATTCATGAAGTTTGATTAATATGCTAATACGTGGCAGCCGATTGCCCCTCGCGAGCAGTTAATGATTTGTTCAGAGGCCCAGCTGCCTGCCAGATATTTCGGAGGCCTCCGTCTATGGCAGGAGCTTTTCCAACCATCTGTTCATTAATATGCAACAAGCAACAGTGATGGGCAATTAAACTGGCTGCAAATTAACCAATTTGCTTGGGGAGCTGCCTTTTGAGCGCTTGTTTGTTTCATTAAACCTTAAATTCTCAAGGACCCCGAAGAAACGTGACTCCAGGCGTGGCACTCGGAAGCTGGGCCCTGCCCTGGCAGCTCACAGCCTGGCTAGAGGTGGCATCTCACCCAGAAAAAACAGTATAACACTCTGGCTAACCCAGTTAACCCTGCCATGACCACTTCACTACTCTAGATGTTGTACAATGATGCAGTCCCTGCCCCCAAAGAACTTACAGTCTAAGCGTAAGACAAGGGACTATCGGTGGATAGAGACACTGTAGCACAAGGAAGTGAGAGAGAGTACTGGGCAGTGTGATACTCCTGACAAAACACAACTAATGGGTCCCTCCAGGGAGAATCAGCCAAAAGAACTGGGTGTTTGATACACGGGCTTGTAACAAAAGCACCCAGTTTAAAACAAAAATGTCCTGGCTGGAATTCACACACACATAGAATATCAGGGTTGGAAGGGACCTCAGGAGGTCATCTAGTCCAACCCCCTGCTCAAAGCAGGACCAACACCAACTAACTCATCCCATGCACAAAACAACAGTGAGGAAATGATTGTGTCCACTTAATCTAATACAATCATCATGCTTCATGGACAGTCAAAATTTCACCTCCCTCCAAGCCAGGGAGGCCTGTGCTGGGAAGCAGAGCAAGCCTGTATACAGCAGCGGACTGGAGCAGTGTTGGGTTTGTTCTTGTTTCACGTACTGTGAATAAGACTGTCAGTCCCTCATGGGTTCTCCTTAACCCTGTTGCTTAGAGTGGTTAGGGCACTAGCCTCAAACCTGGGAGACCCTGCTCTGCCACAGATCACTCAAATGTCCATGGGCAAGTCACTTGGCCTCTCTGTGCCTCGGTTTCCCCGCTGTACAATGGGGGAGAGTAGCCCTGCCCTGCTTCCCGGGGTGCTGGCGGTTAAATGCAGTAAAGACTGTGCGGCACTCAGGTGTGGTGGTGATGGGGGCCAGATGAATACCTTACACTGTTGGTACAACAGCAGGGTGGTAGCACCTAGTGGCTCTAACTGAAGGGGTGTGCTCGGTGCAGTACAGAGACAGCCCCCACCCTGAAGAGCCAGTGCCCAGAACAGACAAAGGGAGGCTCATTACCCCTCTGACCCAGCTGGGAAACTGAGGCAGGGAGATTTAAGTGTGACAGGGCCAAGCCTTGAATCCAGAGTCTCCCGAGTCAGAAGCCACAAGACAGATCCCCCCCACCCCTCCCCTGGCATCAGTCTCTGGTCATGGAGGATGTTAGAAATAGCCTCCCACTGCTCAGTTCTGCTCCAGCTCTCCACAGAGACTCGGGTCTGTGTCTCAGGGCCACCTCTGCTGCAGACGGGGTCCCAGCCGGAGCTGCCCATGAGAACCCAGGAGGAAGAGCTGTGGGGAGGGGAAGGAGTTGGGCCCTTTGTCAGAGCTTCAAGGCGACCGGGCTGGCCCCAGCTCTTTCCTCGCAGCCCCACTCTGATCACGTTGCTCCTTGTCAGGCGTGGACACCTGTGCCCGGACAGAGGCCAAAGCTGCTAGACAACCAGCCGCCCGTGGCTTTGAACGTGGGACCTAGAGAGGAGGGCGCCATAGACCCATTGCCCCTGTGCCAGTCATCCCCCTGCCATGCAGTTGACAAAGGAAGAAGGATGGTGGCAGCCCGGCGGGCAGAGAGCTGGTGCTGAGCAGCTCATAGGGCTGGGATTGCTGAGGAGGAAGCTCCCAAGGGAGCCGCTCTGCCCAGAACAGGGGGGAGGAGTCAAGGCTCTAGGAGGAGGAGCTTCAATCACACAAAGGGCAGATGTTAGGGTTTGGCCTCACCAGGATGAACCTGAGCCCTTACGAGGTGCATCACTAAACATCACACACAGAGTGAGCCCAGAGTAGCCGTAAGAACAGCCTCACTGGCTCAGACCATCGAGCCCAGTGTCCTGTCTACTGACAGCAGCCAGTGCCAGATGCTTCAGAGGGAACGAACGGGACAGGGCAATTTGGAGACCAATCACCGGCTGCTCAGGGCCCTCACTGGTGGAGCAGGGCGAATGTTTTTTGGACTACCCCTTATTTCAATCGAAAGAATGCAGCTTTGGGCTGACCAAAACGTTCTGCAAATCTGTGCTGATTTTGCTGAATTGTTTCGGTCGGAAAAAAAATTGCAGAAAAGTCAAAACGGTTCATGCTGATTTTTTTAAAACGTTTTGTCGATCGGAAAGGCCACCGTGGTTTGAATTTTACCTTCATTTGTTTACAAAAAAAGGGGGGGGGGTTTACAGCTGAAAAAGTTTTCATTTCAGGGCGACCCAAACCCAATTTTTTCTTCAAATTGCCGCCATGACACCGAGAAACAAGTTGCACAACTCCACACACCGGGGCACAAGATGCTGCTTGAGATCAGGCAGAGGCTGGACTAATGCCAGATCTCCTACATTCGCAGTCTGAGCCCTAACCACCGGGCTGTTCTAGGGTGTATGTCTGTCTGTCTCTCCCCTCCCCGAATTCCCAACACATTTTCCTGTGAAAAGTTTTGGTTTAGATGAATCTGTGTTTTCTGTTGGCGGGGGGCAGGCAGTTTTAGTGACAAAATCCCAACCAGCTGTCTCAGGGCTTTCTCTCGTTAAACTTTTTATTCCCTGGGGGGAGGTACTTTGCGGCATTGAGGGAGAGGGAAAGGCGCACCCTCTCTCACACGCAGACAGACGGCCGAGTTGGAGCAGAAGGCAGACAGCTCCAATCCCAGTGCCAATGGGGCTAAGCTTTGCTCCCTCCCAGAGAAAAGCAGCCACAGATCTGTCACTTCCCATTGATTTATTTTGAAAGCAGAGAAGTGAAAGAGTAAAAAAACCAAAAACCTACCAACCATTGGAAAACTGGCACATGCTCTGTGTACTGATCTAATGCCGGGTGGAAGGAGTGAGAACACGGGCTCTTCCCTTTTGGGATCACAGATTGGCAGCTCTGTGCTTCTATGGGAGAGCTGAACTCGGGAAGGGGGGGCAGGAAATGGGCCTGTTGCCCCAACCCCTTCCCTTGGGGTTGAATGTATTTTTAGTGGACTAGACGGGCTGGAAGAGAATAGACCCTGTGAAGAGCTAAAGAGCCATAATTCCATGGCAGCGCTTTCCTGGAATAGGCAACAATAATTTAAAAATACATGGAAATGAGAAAGGATTCGCAGGCAGCAGGGCAACAAGTGGCTTCTGTTTGTTATGCCCTTTCACAGCAAGCTCTGGGCCTGTTCCCCACAGCTGGCCTTCGAAAGCAGCCTTGCAAAAGTCTACTCCCTCAAAGAGCCAGAGTTTGTTTGACAAGCAAGTAAGTTGCTCATCATGAGAAGGGCAGGCTAATTAGTCTTGTCCCTTGGCTGGTAAATTTCACGTGATGAATTGGCCAAGCCTCATTAGGGCTCCAACATTTCGATCAATGGGAACTTGGTTCCTGAGTTCAACGGGCCCTTACAGAGGAATGCACTATGGAAAAAATGACCCCAATTTCTGAACCAAAGATAGTTTTCTAGATAATAGTTATATCCACAAATATTTTCCACTGCAGGAGGTCTAGACAAGCCTTGCAATCTGGTCAGCAGGCTGCCTATATCCAGATAAGTGAAACAGATGCTGTGGTTACAGCCGAGAGATGTCCGCACAGCGAGAGAAATGTGCCCCTAGCTGGAATTTCCCCCGGCAGAGAATGGATTTGTACATCACAAGGCATCAGGAAATACACACATCAAAAAGAGAAAGAATCGGGTTTCTCTGTGCAGTTTGGTAAAGAATAGATGTCTCCGCTCTCCTGTATGGTCAAACTTCCCTTCTGCATAACATTGCATCAGTTTAACTAAAGGCACGCATTGATTTAGTTAGTTGGGTTCAGCCACGAATGGACAGTCATACTGGGTGAAGAGTCGATTACATTGGTTTCGTTGAAGTCATACCATACCCTGCAGTTTGTCAGTTTGTATCAGGCTTTTGGGCTGCAATAAGTTTAGCTAAAAGTTGATTTGCAACAGACTGTGTGTTACATCAATTTAAGTGAAGTGGATTGATTCCCAACCAACTGCAGCTAAACCGTGCGTAGACCAGCCCCTGCTCCCCATATACCACAGAGACCTATTCTAGAATTTCACAGTCCCACAGACACCTGCAGAACTATACCCCGCCCCCAGTCTAGGAGTCATCCTTAGACAGATCATATTCAATTACCTTGTGCTTCCCCCACCTTAGGCTTAGACTGCAAACTCTTCAGGGCAGGGCGCGTCTTTTCGTTGTATTTCTGTACAGTGCCAAGCGCAGTGGGGCCCAGGCCTGGGGCTCCTAGGAGCTATGCAATATGCACAACGGTGGCCAGCCGTCTGGCTAGAAAGGCTGCGTGCCTCAGTTTACCAGAGGAAGATTCCAAAGAGCCGTTTTGGAAGGAAAGTATTGGCACATGGGCTAAGATCAACCTCCCTGAGGCTGCCAGGGCGGGCGCAGACGGATCTCCCACAGTGTCCCACACTCCCCACTGTCCCCATCCAGCGTAGTGATTCTCAGCCAGGGGTCTGCAGCCCCCTGGGGGCGGGGGGTCCATGAGCCCTTTCAGGGGGGCTGTGGAGCCCCACGGCTGAAACCCGGAGCCCCCAGCTCTGGCACTCCCCACAGCCAGAAGCTGTGAACCCCATGGGTAGAGTTGCAGGGGGCACGAGGCTGTAGCTCCCGAAACTGCCGTGCCTTCCCCAGAGCGGGGCAGTCCAGGGTCAGCTCCGCCCCCGCCTCCTCCTCTCCCCCAGGCCCAGCCCTCTGGCCAGGTGGTAGGTGGGAAGCCAGAGCCGGGCAATGTGGGGCAGCTGCTCCTCTGGTTGGTGGTGCCATGGAGCGGGCAGCCACAGCATTCCTCCCTCTGCTGCTGGTACCCAGGGTAGCGGCTGCTCCTCAGCTCCCAGCCCCCTTTGCTCACGCAACCAGTAAGAGCCGCCCGGGTGAGAGACCCAGCTCCGGTGCCAGCGGAGCCCTTGGGGAGCAGCCATCGCAGGGGGAGCCCTCCTGGCACACAGCCCCTAGCTACCCCCTCCCTGCACCCTGAGCTACCCCCCCCCCGCACACAGCCCCTCGCTACCCCCTCCCTGCACCCTGAGCTACCCCCCCCCCCCGCACACAGCCCCTCGCTACCCCCTCCCTGCACCCTGAATCATAGAATCATAGAATATCAGGGTTGGAAGGGACCCCAGAAGGTCATCTAGTCCAACCCCCTGCTCGAAGCAGGACCAATTCCCAGTTAAATCATCCCAGCCAGGGCTTTGTCAAGCCTGACCTTAAAAACCTCTAAGGAAAGAGATTCTACCACCTCCCTAGGTAACGCATTCCAGTGTTTCACCACCCTCTTAGTGAAAAAGTTTTTCCTAATATCCAATCTAAACCTCCCCCACTGCAACTTGAGCTACCCCCCGCCCGCACACAGCCCCTCGCTACCCCCTCCCTGCACCCTGAGCTACCCCCCCCGCACACAGCCCCTAGCTACCCCCTCCCTGCACCCTGAGCTACCCCCCGCCCGCACACAGCCCCTCGCTACCCCCTCCCTGCACCCTGAGCTACCCCCCTTCCCGCACACAGCCCCTAGCTACCCCCTCCCTGCACCCTGAGCTACCCCCCTGCCCGCACACAGCCCCTAGCTACCCCCTCCCTGCACCCTGAGCTACCCCCCCGCCCGCACACAGCCCCTAGCTACCCCCTCCCTGCACTCTGATCTACCCCCCTGCCCGCACACAGCCCCTAACTATCCCCTGCCCACACCTTGAGCTCGCTGCCTGCCCGCACACAGCCCCTAGCTCCCCACTCCCTGCACCCTGAGCTCCCCCCTGCCTTCACTCAGCCCCTAGCCCCCCATACCCTCAGCTCCCTCCTGCCTGCATGGAGTTCCCCCCCCCCCCGGCACCCTGACCTGTTTTCAAACTCTTTGAGCTGAGTCCCCCCACAACCCAGAGAGGCTGGGTGACCTGCTGAGGTGAGTCGGGGGGCAGGGGTGGTGCTCCCTTCCTGGTCCCTGCCACCCGACGCCTGTGCCCAAGGGTCCCCCCCGCCCGGGCCCTGGAGTTTTTCATAGCATGTAGAGGGGGGCTCCGAAAGAAAGAGGCTGAGAACCCCAGCAAGAGGGTGAACCGGCCTTTTCCTGCCCTAGCAACAGAGAGTTTATCTGGCGCCCCACGCCAGTGTTGGCACACCCCCCCCCCCGTTAAAGCGACAGTCACACGCTCACATGGCCTGGAACGGGGGGGCAGGCTTAGGCCTGCGGTTTGAGGTGGGGGTCCCCGGGTAGTTCTAACAAGGCAGCGTTCACACCCGGCTCTGTTCCATTTGGATCTTTCCCCATTTCGTACGGCAAAGGCCAGTCACCAAAGACACACAACGGCAGTTCCCCACGCCTGCCCGCCCCCTCCACCCTGGCCGGGAACCAGGAGCACAGGGCGCCACGGCTAGACCACGGCACGCCAGCCGCAGTTAAACAGCAGGGGGTGCTCTCATGCCACCAGTCAATGAGGGGTGCAGTCCTCTAGGGGTGCTGCTTCGCCAAGCCAGAGGGAAAAGGGTGGGGGGAACTGCCCCTCTCAATTTAACCCCTGCACGTCCCGTTTAAAGTTCAGCCCGGGCTTCACGCTTCGTTGCGCAGCTGGGAAGGCGGCGAGAGGCCCCCCCCAAAAGCCTGCGCTCCCCGGCACCAGTCACTGCCGCGCTCTACACCAGCCGGGATACTGGGCTGACTGGGCACCAGTTGTGCTGGGCACTGCACAAACCGACAACAGAGCGACAGACCCTGACTGCAAAGGGTTCACTCACCGCAGGAGCCGGGGGCGTCGTCGTGGTTCCCTCCCCGTAGGGTGTGTCCCCCCGACGACGGTCGTTCCGGTACCGTGGTGGCCTCTCTTCCCGCCGGCCAGGTGACGACATTGGTCTGCCCCTTTCGGGGTAACCAAGTTCAACAAACAAAAGTCCGACAAGTAATTCCTAGGCGTCGTGTCTGGTCTCCGGCCTGCACTCTGGGCTCACGCCTCTTTGGGCAGTGGCTGGTAGGGAAGCCAGGCCCTCCCTCTACGCAGGCTTCCAGCCCAGGGAGCCTATAACCAACAGCCACCGTCTGCCCCATCCCTGTCCTTGCTGCTGTTTCCCTGGGCTCCTTCCTACCCAGCCTCCCTTCCCCACAACTTCTCGGGGTTGGCCCTTCTTCCAGGGCTAGATTCAGAATTTCCTCACCCCTGGGTTTCCTCCTCACCACTTCTCTGTTCCCAGATAGTAGCTGCAGACACCCCCCTTCATAGCTCCCTTCAGCTACAAACTTCTCCTTGGACAAGCCAGGCTGTTTCTGCCCAGCTGGGCCTCATGATCAATTGAGCCTGGATCTGCCGCCAGGTGCAGCCCGCTAACAGAATTGGCCTCACAGCCACATTTAACCCACGCATAGCCTGCGTCGGGTACCACCATCCCACCAACACACAGAGCGGGCAGCGTTAAGTGCTGCTCCCCTTCAGCATAGCACTACCGCTAGGCAGTGGTTTGCAAGGATTTAATATTACGATGACATTTGTTTTATAGGAAAAAAAAATGATGGATCTTTTGCCATTTTTCCAACCAGCTTGGCATATCGCTGCCTCTCTCTGCCGCCGTTTGCCCACCTGTACAATGAGGGATAATACGCACACATCTGAGGCTAGTAACATTTTGAGGATTAAGAGCATGGTAAACACGTCTATCGTTCTTTACAGATTGATTAGTTTGTACTTTTATTATTTGATTCTATTTTTGAATTGACAAATTCTAATTTTCTCAGCAGTGGTTTGACTGTTTCCAAAGCCATATTGGCTACAGATGTTCCTATTATCCAGAAGGCAGTGCTAAATGTGCCCCTTAAACCGCTTTGGAAGTTGACGTATGGATAAGTACTGGGCTGCTGGCCTGGCTTCTTTCACTGACACTGCAGTCTCTCTCGCTCTCACACACACTCAAACACACAGTGTAAAAGAAAAATGAAACTTGGCCACCAAACGTCTTTTTTAGGGTTTTATCCACAAATGAAGTTCTTTGTTTTGCCTTTTTCAAGCATATGTTTCCTTCTTCAGACCAGATTTTTTTTTTTTAAACTGCAATCTAGATTTACAATATATACAATCTAGACAGTAAGGGATAATCAGCACATCTTGCAGATTTACCTATGTACAGTCTTTGGAGCAAGAATTCTTTTATTAAAAAAACTCTTTTCAAAAAGTCTTTACAATAGAACCATGGTGCAATACATCAGTCATCTTCGGAGGCAACTGGGATTCTGAGATCGCTCACGCTCCAAAGACCAGTGAGCATGACAGAGTTTAGAGTTGACCGATACTGTACAGTAAATATTTCAATGTTCCGCCCCCAGGGGGTCAGGTCTAGACACACAGGCATCACCCATCCCAAGTTCGGGAACAGCTCCACCAGACCCAGGGAGGACCACACTGTGGTACATGGGGTATGGTACATGGGGCTCGGAGAGCAGGGGCAGAAGTCGTCTATCATGATTTCCTTCTACATCTCCCTCTCCCGTTCCACACCTCCCTCCACCTAAAAAACCTATGAAATGCCAAAAGCTTTGGAAACCCAGCAGCAGGGGCCTGCGCTTTCGGAGCAGGGGCACATGGGTTCCACCACTGCCATCACCACGAGGTACCAAGCAGCCATGGCGCGGGGCACCGAGACACCAGGGACAAGTCCGAAGAGGCAGCTGAGAAATCTCCCGCCACCCTTCAGAGCTTGACAAAGGGAGCTGGCGGGGCTCCCATTCCTTGCCTGCCTGAGCATGGCATTCAGCAGCACTGTGCAGTACCCAGCAGTGGGTGTACTGTAGGAAGGAGAGTGGGGATGCTCTGCTGAGACCACAAGCCCTGTGGGACGGGGACCATTCTCATACGTGTCCACACAGCGCCCGCTGTGCTGGAGGGGTACGGGCCCTGCAGAGGGCAGCTACAGCCATTGGGCTACCGTAGTCACCCTGCAGCCATTCCACGGTGAATGGAGGGCGGAGCTCTTCTCCCCACCTAGCAATTCCCAGCGCCCAGCCCCATTTTCACCCTGGTCCCTGCATCAGCCCCCACCTACCCCTTCTTGTCCCCAGTACACCCAGTGCTCAGCCACCTCCTCTGCGTTGGCCCCCTGGACAGGGGCTCTTGGAGCAGGAGCCCATGGGTGGGGTTCCGGACGAGGCGGGGGCAGGACACACACAATACCCTGGGCATCCAGCACTGCGCCCATTGGACAGGCTGGGCTTCCAGGCAGGGATTTCATGGCTTCTCTCAGCAGGCGATAGCCGGCTGCTGCGAGTCCTGAGAACCAAGCAGCCCTGGGACATGTATGTATACATACACACCCCCCTACAGCAGGGGCAACTGGGACACACACACACACACACACACACACACACACCCTCCAGCAGGGGGCAGCAGGGATGGACACAACACACACACACGCTCCTTCCCTAGCCATGCCCCCTAGTGGTACAAGCCATGTGACACATGCCCAACTGTGCTACAAGGGAGAAGGGGTGCAGTGGCAGGAAGAGCTTTGGGCCCTAATCCAGCACTTGCTAAATCAACGGGAGTCCATGAGTGCGGTTAGATGGTTAGTGATGAAGTCAAAACCCTACAGACCACCCGAGGGACAAAGCTGCTACCCCAAGCCTGTGCCACTATGGAGGATAAGAGGGGGCTGGGTACTTGCTCTGTATTGGAGCTGGGTTAGGAGGGAGTATCCCCAAAGGTCACTCCCCCTTCAGGCAAAGCAGAAGGATGATACAGTTTCAACCCCACTGCTCCTTACCCACCCCACAGGGCAGTTCAATGAAAACAACATTACTTCTCGGATAAATAATCATTTAAATTAGTTCGTTAAATTAACTAGCATTGAGCCACAGCACTGCCTGCTCAGGAGACTCATTTCTGCTCTGTCCCACCAAGTCCAAGCCCCTTTGGGTCAACACCTTGAAGAAGAACATTTCCCCCTATTCTCCCCCACCCCAAAGAGAGATCTGGGCTTTCGCAGCATGCCTGCCCCCAACCCCGCCTCAGGATCTAAAAGACCAGCTCCCAGAAAACGTGTGCCCAGAGCCCGATAGTTGGCAATCTCGGCAGAGAGGAGACAGCTTGGAGGGCGGGCTATGGAGACTCACCTCCTGTCTGAGCCCTGCAAGTTTAGGGCTAAGACACGTTGGCTGGGAGCAGGGTGCAGTCCAACAGCCTGTGTGGTACCCAATGGGTGGTGGGTGTCATAGGCCAACGGAAGCTAAGCCTCCCCTAACCCAGGCCATGGCCCTGCCCACGCTCTGCCCCATGGGCGGCGCTCCCCCTCTCCCCGAAGCCGACGGGGGCTCAGCTTCGGCCGGTGAGTCAGGGCGGGTCGGCTGAGGCTCCTCCGGCTGTGGTTGGGGAGGGGCACGCTTGGGGCTCCAGTGGGCTAGGAGGGGAGCAGGGGGAGGCATAGCCTCCCTGAAGGGGGCGTTCACCCACCGTCCATGGTGGTACCTGTTTTGTGGATAAACTGAGTGCTGCATTCCCCAGGCTGTCGGTCTGGCCCCTTTTCAAAAGGAAAAGGAAACCCTATTTATTCCTACTTCACATCCTCGAGTGCGGCCGAGCGGAGGGCGTCCCCCATCCGATCTCAGCCCCACAGTGGAGGCGGCCCTGGGGACAGCTCATTCCTGGAGCAGCCACGATTCCTCCTCCAAACCAGGGGTCACCTTAGCTCCCCATGCTAGGCCCCCTTACAGAACAGAATTCAAACTCCTTTCCTTCACTGCCCGAGGGCTGCTGGGGGTGAAGCAGGCAGCTGTGCTCTGTCAGCGAAGAATAATTTAATGCTCCCACCACTCTGCCTCTCTGCCCCCACTTTGATCGCCACCTCCCCATTCCCACTGGGAAGCAGCATTGGGGGGGAAGGAGGGTCAGACTAAAACCCCATCAGCAAAATACTGCACGGTTCCCCTCCCCCCCAAATAAACATTTAAAAAAGGACACCATTACAACTTTCACCTACAGCAGCATTCCCACGCACTGCACCCCCAGAGACAGCCCCCCACCCTGGGAGGGGGGCTGGTGTGGGGGGGGTCAAACAAACCAGCCCAGCTGCCTCATTCGGACTGAGAGCAAACTGATCTGGCGAGCAGTTGACAATTCTTCACCTGTCCAGCGTTCAGTTCAACAGAGCGGCAAACAGCCCCAGTCCCCTACACAGAGCGGGCAGGCCAAAGAGGGGGGTGCAGCAGCAAGCCATGAGGGCCCATGCCATGGGGGCACCCTCTGCGCTGCCCTAAAAGTCGGCAAGTCAGCGATGGCTTGGCCGCAAAGGGATCCAGCCACCCCACAACTGTAAGGATTTCGGATGCTCTGCTTCTGAGGCTTGACACGACGTGGCCGAAAGCCAAGTCAGCCTGGCCAAGGGGGACTCTGCAGCCCTCTCCCCCTCTGCCCACTTTCTCCAGGACCAGCGCTGTCCCCAGCAGCCAGCCCTCACCACGAGCAAGGGGCCCATTCGGGGCCCTGTGGCGAAGCAGCGGTATCTCCGGCCCGGTGGATGTTGAGACACGCTGGGCGACAGGCAGCCAAGGCGAAGGCCAAGGCAATGCGGGGAAATTCCAGTCCACATCCCATCAGAAGTGCGTAAGGTTCTTGACGATGCCTAATTCAAGCATCCTTTTTATTGCTAATGCCTCGTGCGAGACATTGTGCTCCGATGCCTGCGAAACAGACAAAAGAGAGCTCATCAGATGCCGCTCCACCTGGCCCTGTTGCGGTTCGCCCTTTGTGATACTCAGGGGGGTGGGGGGGAGCTGCAGCTTTCAAAAGGGACTGTCATTGTTTTAAGAGTTTAGTATTTAATGCCTACAACCGCAAAGTAGCATTTCAGGAATCCACAGAATAAGCCACTCGGCCTCACTGAACCCACTGATAAAATGGGTCCGTTGGTAATTAGCCACCTTGGAGATAAGAAAGCTTGGAAGCTTGGTCAGCAAGAAAAGGGATTGTTCATTTTGCATTGATTCAACAGTGAAACAGGCCGGTGTCTCCTCCTTTATCTACTAAGCTGCTCACAGACTAAATTCTGGGCTGGGGAAATCTTTGCTGTTGTATTTACAACCCCACGAATTCTATCAGGTTGGCAGTGTTTGCAGAGGTTAGTCCCACCGGGAAAGGGGTAAGTGGATTTGGCTGACTCCCTGAGGCAGATAACTCCTATCTAGAGGGGGTAGTAAGGGAGCTCTCTCAGGATGAAGGATCTAGGGTGTGAGCTGAACCCTGAAGGAGGAGCCCTAGGAGCAGCCCAGTGTGGAGAGATGTTTTGAGCTGAGCTGTGTATTAGGTCATTGCTAATGTCTGTGCTCATCAAGCCAAAGGAAGGAGGCAAGTTTGCACTTTACGCAGCACAGGGACTGTGTGCAAAAACACTTGCTCCGAGGCTTTTACACAGACTTGTTCTGAGAATTTGTGTTTTATGTAACACGTGCCAGCTGGGGAACGATGTGGGCTTTCTTGTCTGTGCCACAGGAAACTCACGTCCAATAACTCACCACTGAGATTCAGCCTGGCTTCACGTTGCACTTGTGCTTTAGATCAGTGGTTCTCAACCTTTATGGGCTCAGGACCCATCTGTAAATGTTTATGGCCTGTCACGAGCCAGTAAATAGTCTGGGGGTGGAGGCCCTGAGCTGGTTTTGGTCAGGTCCTGCCCCGCACTCACCCCACAGTGGCAGCTCCTGCATCTCCTGTGCTGTGGGGCTGGCTGGGCTTGGCTCTCCCCTCTGGGTGCTGCAACCTGTGGGGTTGCAACGCCGCTCTGGTTTGGCCCCATCTCCCTGACTGGACCAAATTCGTGCAAGTGGAGTTGTGACCCGGTTCAAGGGGTCGCAGTGCCACTCACTCAGTTTTGGCCTACCTGGGCTCCCATCATCATGACGGCTGGCCAAACCTGAGTGGTGCTGGGACCCCAAAGGCTGCAGTGCCTGGAGTGAAGAGGTGAGACCAGCCAGCCCCGTGGGACAGGACACGTGATCCTTTGAAACATTCTGGTGACCCAATTTTGGGTCCTGACCCATGGGTTGAGAAACCCTGCTTTAGATGACACCATCTCTCTGGTGTCACTGGCAATTTATTAATTGTATTGCAGTAGCATCTCAGAGCACCAGTCATGGACCTAGACCCCAGTGTGCAAGGCGCTGTACAGACAGAATGAAAAGATGGTTCTTGTCCCAAGGATATGGCAAGCTAGGTGTTCTGCTGTCTGTACAGGGCCTAACACATGGCAGGCCCTGATCTTTGCTTACTGTTCCTAGACACTAGCATAATAGAGATAGTGCTACTACCTAGAGTATTTCCTAGGTATCCCCTCTACTTACTCTGGGGAATACTCCAAATGCCAAGGGAATGGAAGAGTTTTTATGGATCATCACTGTCATATGCACCACTGCTGTCTTCTGGATGGAATGCATCAAAGCTATTTATGGGTATGACCATGGATAGTGCCCACAGCATATGGAGGGACGGTGTAACCCCTAGTTCTATTACATACCGAATCCAGACAGCTTACCGCTTATACGTTAATAACACAGTTTCCTCTGGTGACGTTTGTAAAGCCCAGAGATTCACACAGGAAAGTAACAGCAAACCATGATCACCACCAGAGGGGAAAGAGTGCGGTCACTTACGGCCATTGATTTAAGTGTGATTTGCTCGTAGTAGTGTATAGTCTGTTTCTTATTGGCAGAATTGGGGTACCCAAAGCCTGCGATATGTACCAGGTCACAGAAGTGCAATGCCAAGGTGATGGCTAATAATCCTGTCGTTGGTTTCTAGAGGGAGAGAGATGAAAGAGAGAGTCAGAAGGGCTCAGGGTGATAAAAAAACCCATACATGCTGGGTTCAGTTCAGAGTGGTTTTCTCCTCCCTTCTCTCTTTGGGGTCAGGTCCTGTGTATAACACCGAGGCTTAGTATGCGCGATCATCAGAGCCGTGTGAACACTGGGTCTAGGCTCACCGATGACCATGGTGCCTTGTGATACATGGACGCAATTTGTCATATACGCGTGACTTAGAATGAAGGTTCCCCCCTTAGGAAGGGCAGCTTCTAGCTATAGGGCTGCCGCCATTACAAAGTGGGACTCAGTTTTGTCCTGCATATAATCACCACCTGCCTCGTGGGGTACATGATACATGAAGGGGGGGGAGACTAGCTCCCTTTGATGGACACCCAGCCAGCCAGTTATCTGTAAAATCCCTCTTGGTCAGTTCTCTGCTTGCTTTACCCGTAAAGGGTTAAAAGGTCCCTCAGGTAAAGAAAAGGGAGCAGGCATCTGACCAAAAGAGCCCATAGGAAGGTAGAACTTTTTAAAATTGGGAAAGAAACTTTCCCTTTGTCTGTTGTTCTCTGGGCTGCAGGGACAGGGAGCAGTAATGCTGCAACCAGCTTTAAGCCAGGTATGGTTATATATTATCAATTCATACCTCAAACCTACTTATCTGGAGCCTCAGATATGTAAGTAAATTAAGGGAATGTCTAGGAAGACGCAATTAGGGTTATTTATTTTATTTTTTATTGGCTTGTGGATCCCCTCTGATGCTTTTGTTTGCTTATAACCTTTAAGCTGAAGCCCCAAGAAAGCTATTTTGGGTGCTTGATTTTTGGAATTGCTCTTTTAAAATCTAGCAAGAGTCTACGTTCCAGATGTATTGTCTTTCTTTTTGTTTTTAATACAATTTACCTTTTTTAAGAACAGAATTGAATTTTTGGTGTCCTGAGAGGTTTGCGCACGTGTTGGTTGATTAGCTGGTAGCCACAGCTAATTTCCTTTGTTTTCTTTCTCAGCTCTCCCTGGAGGGGTGAAAGGGCTTGAGGGTACCCCACAGGGGGGAATTCCCAAGTGCTCCTTCCTGGGTTCAAAGGGGTTTTGGGGGTTTTTTTGCATTTGGGTGGTGACAGCGTTTACCCAAGCCAAGGTCAGAGAGAAGCTGTAACCTTGGGAGTGTAATACAAGCCTGGAGTGGCAAGTATTCATTTTAAAAATCCTTGCAGGCCCCCACTTTTGCACTCAGTGTGACAGAGTGGGGATTCAGCCTTGACAGGGTATAAAACATCTGGACTAGACAAGAGAGGGAATATTGGGTCATGAACTCCAAGACACACATGGATTTTCCAAGTAGCTCCTTGAAAAATCTCCCAATGGGGAGAGCCCCCATGATGGTGTGCCAGGTTGTTAGGATCTGCCATAGATCAAGGCACTGAGAATGGATAGTTGAAGGAAAGCTTATTGCCCATGACTGCAATGCACAGATATCCGAACAGCACTGCTTAAACTCCCAAAGTCCTGTCCCAGCATGCACCAGGCTCAGTGTGAATCTGGGACAAAAATTCTCTTCTTTAGCTGATCCAAAGCCCCAATAAGGAACCTGGAGGGGTGAAGCCTGGGACATTATACCCTCCCCTCCCAAAGTAGCACATGCTGGACGAAATGTGGAGGACAATGGAGACGCTTGCATGGAAATCCATTTATGGGAACAAGGAGAAAGTCATACAAACAGTTTCTCTGGGCGTGGCAACACTAAAGTAGAGCGCACACCTTCCTTCAAACAGCCAGCTGCTCTGGAAGGAGCTTCTCCCCCGGCTAAGTTGGTCGGAGCCATGCTGAGCTGGTCTCAGCTGGAAATGATCTTCCCCTAGCCAAGCTGGTCTGGGGATCTCTCTTTGCAGATCCTTTAGTAAGTTACTTCTACCCTGACCTATAAGATTTCCATGCTTGGGACATTTCCCTCTGCTTGACATGGCTGGGAGGATGTGAGCCTTGATGGAGAGAGACCAGAGAACAGAAGAACAACTTATTGCCCCCCCAGCCAACTTCTATTCGCTTCCAGGGAGAGGAAGATATTCCTCTCTGGCTGTGGCAGCCCCCCATCCCCGAATGACGCTGTTCCATTTGGACATCTGCTTACTCCGATCCCCCCTCATCGCTAGATTTAGAGTCCCTGCAGCTCTGCACAGGTTTACTCACGCCTCGGTTATACGCTCTTCCACACGTAGAATTCAGCAACATCAACACGAGGTCAATGTATGCCAAAGATTTGCTCCTTGGAAGCAGCTATTTTGAAAAGGGCGTGGGGGCTGTGGGGGATAGTCAATGAACACGAGCTCCCTGTGTGATGCTGTGGCCCAAAGGCCTAATGCGATCTTTGGAAATATAAACGGGGGCATATTGAATAGGAGGGGTTCTATTACCTCTCTGTTTGGCATTGGTGCGACTGCTACTGGAATACTGGGTCCAGTTCTGGTGTCCACCATTCAACAAGGATGCTGATAAATTGGAGAGGGGTCTGAGAAGAGCCATGGGAAGGATTCAAGGATTGGAAAACCTGCCTTCTAGCGAAACACTCAAGCAGCTCAAATGCTTTCGTTTATCAAAGATAAGGTTAAAAGGTGACTCGAGCACGGTCTGCAACTACCTACGTGGGAAACAGAAATTTGAGAAGAGCAGGCTCTTCACTCTAGCAGACAAAGGTCTCCAGTGGCTGGAAGTTGAAGTTAGACAAATGAAGGCTAGAAATAAGGCAGAGGTTTTTCACACTAAAGGTAATTAAGCATTGGAACAACTGTGGTGGAGTCTCCATCAGGGTACATTTTTAAATCAAGATTGGATGTTTTTCTAGACAATCTGCTGTAGTTCAAACAGCAATGAATTTAGGGCAGTTCTTTGTCCCGGCCTATGCAGGAGGTCAGACTCGATGATCACAGTGGAACCTTCCTAGCCTTACAGTCTATGAAGCTATACGATTATTTGTGAAACACTGACTGGCTCTGGGACATTTAACCCTCTGAACCTCAGTTTCTCGAGCTATAAACGAGGACCCCATCAGATTTCTTGCAGGTCTGGGGGGGCATTTGCTAGTCAATCATTCCCAAGTGTTTTGGAGATGCAAAATGTACGGCATCACAGTGCCACTACGGGAAAGGATGAGAAGAGAATTCCACTCTGAACTCCGCAGACCTTCGCAACTTCCGCCAAACGTCATGGGTTTGTCTGATTTCTCACAAGTGATGGACAACAAGGAAAATCTTTTCAGCTAACACACACACACACCCTAATAATTAGGCTGCACTGGCCAAACAAACAATAGAAGGATTCAGTGCAGAAAGATCTTCATCCTTGTGCAGAAGCCGCTTGCTAGCTTCTCCCTCCAGAAGAGCAGCTCCTCTGCTTTAGACTCCAGCCACAATCAGTTCCCAACCATGGCCAACTTTCCCCCCAACAAAGCAGTGTGCATATAATCTCAAGGATGCAGGGAAACAGAGGTGAGTGGGTTGCCAGCATCTCCCCCGACCCGGGAGGCCCTGTACTGCGGGTGGATGGATCACCTAGCATTTTATCTACAAAGCACCGTAAGAATCACCCAAGTGGCCTTCACCTTGGTCTCCTCCTGCCTTGGAAAGGGCAGTAATTTTCCAAGCCATGTGGACCCAGCCCTGGGCTACTCAACAAGTTGATGGGGCACAATGGGGAAAAAGGAGGGGGGGCAGTGCAGCGGAATGGCACCATGTCCCCTTAGCGAGTTTCAGTCGGGTCTGCCCTGTGATTTAGATCCAGGGCACCACAAGTCTGCCTTGCTCTCTCTGCCCCCAGCACACCGGCTCCCTTACCTGTTTAATCTTCCGCGGCTGCTTCATGGAAAGATTAAGCAATTTGGCAGCAGTAATTTCCATAAAGTAAGGGTTCAGAATGCGCACTTGCTCAGGATTGGCGTCCCAGATTAAAGGGGGCTGCTTCCAGAACCCCTTGCGAACCTGGAAAAGGACAACAGGAAAGTCAGGGGCTATTCTTTCCCCACTAGGGCTGCCCCAGCCTTGCACCCAGCGGCGAGAGCGAAACAAGGCAGAGGAGAGGCCAGACGTGGCCCCCTGCTCTCCCTGCGGCACTTACTCGCTTCTTGTCATTGAGGATCGTCTCCAGCCACTGGAAATCCATGGGTTTAAAGGGCACCAGCACCAGCAGAGTATCCGGGTTGTTTTCCCGCCTGGGGTTGAAGTGTGCGGACTCTGGGTAAAACAGCCGCATGGTGGTTTTGGAGCCCACGTCCGCCTCGTACCCATGAACCGGCGCGTTGTTCAACCTGTGGGGAGGGAGCGCAAGATGAGGAAGGGGATATTTCACACGCGTCCCACTTTCCCCATGACCTGTCCCATTAGCACCTGGCTTCCCGTCCCCAGCAGAGACCCCTTCAGGGATTCGAGCCACCTGCTCGCCACACTTTGACATGATAGATGTTAGGTTAGGGGACAGGATCCTTCAGGAATGAATTCCCCTGGGAAGTAAGGCCCATCCCAAAGCCCCCACCTCCCACTTGGGTGCCAGACGCATTGCTTTGACCTGCCTTCCCTAACAGATCCTGCTGAACGTGAGTGTATATTTCCATAAAACCACCCAAACCCAACCCCTCTCCTGCCAACACATCTCTCCCTGGGACAGGATGAGAGAGCAAACACAGGATAGATGTTAGTCACGTTGCTTAATGCATGATTGCAAGGTGCTCACACACTACAGTGACAAGCGTGGCAGAAGGGCCTGAAAAAAGTAGAATTTCCAGGTTGGACTAACCTGGATCTCCCACATCCCTTGTGTAAATCTGTGCATTTCCGTTCAGATCAGAGCTGAGGAACTGGCCTAAGGAGTCTGAGTACTTGCTTCTCACTGGTGCTGGCAATTCCAGCTCCCAGGAAAGCGCAGCAGCCTGCTTCTCTGTCAGCTTGCCACATGGGCTACTGGGGAGCCCTGCCATCTGGACTGCTCTGGCACCGGGGATCGCAGACTTCCAGGGTCCAAATCGCCAAGGCATCCCTACCACATGGTCTGCCTGGGTCCACATCTCCAGAGCATCCCCACTACATGGGCTGCCCCAGGGACCCCAGATTTCCAGGGCCAGTGTCTCAAAGGCAGCCCTGTTATGTCAGAGCTTCCAGGCTGCCTCCCATGGAGCCAGGAGCCTGCGGGCTCTCCAGGCTTCCAAGCTCTCTGCTGTGGTGCCAGGAACCTGGCACTCTTGAAAGCCCTGACTCTAACTGGAGCTTGGCTCCGAGATCCTCAGCCTGGAGTCTGGAAATGCTGGGGTCTCTCAGGGTGACTGCCATCAAGCTGATAGCCTGGAGGTCCTGGAACAGGCTGCCCCATATGAGCTGCCCAGGGACCCTGGATTTCCAGGTTCTGCAGCTCAAAGGGTAGCCCCAGGGCCAGGGACCCCAGAGCTCTCAGAGTCCCGGGCCAGCTGCTAACAGCCACAGTGAAACTGGTATGAACATTTGGGAAATGCCATGGGTCCATGCTTCTGCACTGAATCTTTGTTCAGGATTTCCCGTTCACCAACCATTCTGATAACATTTGATTCCGATTCAGAATTCAATCAAATGGCAAAATGTCTTGGCCAGCTCTCGTCCGGGCTAGCCCTGCTCCCTGGCTCTGCCTTCTTTCATGCACTCCAACGTGAAGTCAAAGGAAAAGGGAAAGATACGAGTCTCACACGCCGCATCAATTCTGATCTCTCAACACGAAAAGAATGCATTCCGTTTTCCTCCATCCCATTAACGTAGCATGGATCCCAGAGCGTTTATCTCAGTCTGTCCCCAGGTATCTGCAAACATATTCCACTGTGTCCAAACAGATGTGATGGGTCCTTGTGGGGAGGAAGACTAACCCCCATTGTACTGAATCTCCTTAGTGCCTTACCTGATTACTACGTCATATTTGTTGATTGCTTCCCCCATGGAGCTGTTTCGGAGCCGGTGTCCGTTCCCCACCACTGCACATCTTCGGCACGTCATGCTGCAAAAGAAAAGATAATCTCAACCAAACTCCCTCACTGCCCTTTTCATCTCTGGGGGATTCTCTCCCACTTTACATAGAACAGTTTAGTTCTTTACACATTTTTAGAAGCAACAAAACAGCCTCGACTCCTTGGCACCCTCTAGGGTTGAGCTTCTTGCTGCCCCGGGGGGTGAAGTTTTGCACGTAATTCTATGGCTTTGCGATGCAAGAGGTCAGACAAGATGGCAATGGACCCTTCTGCCTTAAGATCTATGAATCTGCGAGCACAGCATTTTTACCGCTGGATTCCAGGGGAAATGCAGGGGTGAATTCCCATTGCCGCTCTCCCTTGGCCTAGTCAGTAGGGCCATTTGTCTGATGTAGACACTTGCCCCCCGCCACCCACTAGGAACTAAACTGAAATCACAAACCCATTTCACACAGACCCCTGAGTAGCAATGACACCCAGTCACTACCAACACAGCTAGATTCCAAGTGGAGACCCAGAGACAAGAGAGACCCTTTATCAGCACATTAGACTGCAAACAACACATGTTAACACCCAAAGAAGGTGGCAGGTGCGTATAATAAACCCTCTGCTCAGTGGACAGCAGGGACTGAACTTGAGACTTTCATCACTAAAAGCAAGAGCCCTCACCACTTGAGCTACAGGAGTAACTCCTCTAAATTGGCACAGAAGTAGGCTCTTATCCTCTTAGGTGAACTACACCCTTAGCATGAGTTACATATCGTTCCACAGGAAAGACACTGGCCTGGGATTCTGTTCCCTGGTGTGACACAGACTCCATGTGTGATCCTGGGTAAGTCTCTGCCTCTCTGTGCCCCAGTTTTCTCATGTGTGAGCTGGGGACGCCACCCCAGCAGCACAGGGAGGCTGTGAGGTCTAAAGAAGCTCCCGAGCCCGTCAGACGGGTGATACTACGGAAGTGCAGAGGCAGCATCCTCCCGCAGGCCCCAGGCACCATTCCGGCGGTAACGGCTGAGGTCGGCAGGTGAAAACAAAGTGCCAACCTGCCTGATGAGGAAAAGAAACCTGCTGGTTTCAGAAGCTGGGGTGGAAAGAAGCATCCATGTGATAAGCCAGCTCTGCAATTGGACCACTGTCAGAAAGATCTCTAGGCAACTGGTGGAAGCTACTTCACCCAGTCAACCCAATTCTTCCACCAGTTCAAGCCACTTCAGAGAGATGACTCTGTGGCAGCAGCTTGTTTGGACCAGTTTCTTCCCTTCCACTGCTGCCTCCGGCTACCTGGAGAGCTGCGAGGCAAACGCCAAGCCGTTAGATACCCTCATAAAATGGGATGAGAGGCTGGATTTCATCCCAGAGCTCATAGACAGTGCACTGAAACGCAGGCAAACATAGGGGCTGAGCCTGCACACTGCACCTCCCCTAGCAAACCACAAACAGGCCTGGATGGCGCGAACAGCCCCACGCTCCCGCTCGCCAGGGTGCAACAGGGAGGTGGCTGCCGCTGCTCTAAAGCCGGCAGCGTGGCCTAGCGACTCGAACACCCCACGGAGTCGCAGGGATCCTTGGTTCTATTCCCAGCTCAGCTGCTGGGTGACCTTGGGCAAGTCACATCTCTCTGTGCCTCAGTTTCCCCGTCTGCACAATGGGGCGAGTGATACGGACCTCCTTTGTAGAGCTCATGGAGATCTACGGAAGAGATGAGCTAGGCGTTAGTATTTTATTGTGTCAGAGACAGGCCTCTAACTGGCCCAGCGGCTGCCTCTGCAGCATGTTCCGTAAGTCCTGGCTTGACCCCAGGTTTGGTTTTCCCTTCTGTCCTAGGGACAGCAGCCTCTGCCCCAACGGCCCAGCTGCTGGAGATGACAGCCACACGAGGAAGTATCTGGTTACACTGTTCAGCCCTGCACTGGAGTTTTGTTGGGACTCCTGAGATCTGGTTCTCGTTCCTGATTCTAGGTGGGCTGGATGCGTGGATCCTGTTCCTTTGCTCTGCTACAACAGTGCCCCAGATCTGCTGGGGTTGTAGGAAGGGGGTGGGAGGGGTCACTCACACTGTATTTATGACCCACGCCTCGCATGGTCCGCGCTTGACTAGCTCAGACAAGCAGACAGACCAGAGCAAGAGAGAGCCAGAGCTCGGCTGTCAGACAGAATCACGGGCGCTGCAGCGAGTCACCACTCCACAGCAGACTGACCCTGCAGCTCGTTACCCGCCTGCCAGAAATCAAAGGCTTGTTTTGCCGTACGTCCCCAGAGAGATTCCAGCAATGTACTTCATTTTAGTGCAAACAAACAGCCAGGCCGCTGGCTGGGGCTGCAGCACCATGACATCATGTCCTGGAGCACGTCTGTCAGCGCGGGGCTGGGCTACAGATCGCAAGTCTACCAGGGGCTCGGAAACCCAATCCTGCCATTGGCTGCTGTGAAGCGGCACACTGGGGGGAGGAGGGGTCTCATCCAACCCACTCCCTGGTGCACGTCATAAATCTGCTCATCAGCCTGGCATGCAGTTTGGCAACCTCGGCTCACAAGGGGCCCAAGGACTGGAATAGCAGTGGGGCTGCAGGGCAGGATTGAGGGGCGTCAGCAGAGACCCAAGGACTGGCAAGGCAGGGGGGCCGAGACACATGGAGAAACTTGCCTGTGTTGGGCTTGACTCTGCCCACCCCTCTCTCCCTCTCGTCTCACAGTTCACATGGGGAGAGGAAGCAGCAGGAGAGGGGGCGTATGTGGGACAACGCCAGGGAGGGGAGGAGGGATGAGGCAGGGGTACAGATGGGGAAGAGATCTGGGCAAAGCCCCCCATACACACCAAGGGAAGGAGAATGGGGCAATTCGGGGATGTTAGTGATCAAGAGGGCACCGGGGTGGGGTTTGGCTCTGCGCTCCCAACACACACGGAAGGCCAGGGTCTCCGACAGTCCAACACCCCAGCGGACGCACTCACGCCAGAGGTATTTGTGAAAGGGCGCAGCTCAGGGCAATGGCAGCTCTTCGGGTGGGCAGGGCAGCCTACGTAGGAGATGGACAACTCAGACCTCAAACCCCCCTCCATGGGTTAAAGCCCGGCGCTGGGCAGTGGCAACACCCCGTGCCACGTGCTGGCGGTCCACCAGATCTACAGCAAGACGGTGGGGAGACAGTGGGCATGCGCTTAGTTCAAGGGGGAGAGGCCCTCTCACTGTGGTGTACATCAGGGACACCGACTGATACGCTGAGTCTCTGGTGCAAGGGGACTAAGTCTGTGCAAGCAGTTTCTTCCTTTTGGCAAGTTTCCAAAGGGCAGTAGTAGATGTTGGTTCTAAGGAGATGTGAGAGCGACCTGTATGCTTCTCCACCAGGAACTAAGGATGGGAGGACATCTCAGCCCTAGGGCAGGAGTTCACCCACTTGGCTGCTGGATTTTCTGGCAGCCAGCACCTGAGCTGTCCTCCAGAGGGCTAGGGGCTGGCGGTCAATTTAGGATGAATGAAAAGTACCTGGTGACGATGGGCATGGGGGGAGAGGGTGATAGGAAAGAGACTCCCAGGAAAGAGGAGGAAGAGACGGATTGTACCCAAGAAGATGATAAACATGTGGACCTTCGCGCTGCCTCGGACAGACACAGATGGTGGATGTTTGCATGACAACCCAACCCCACCTGATGGAGAAGACGACTCCATTGTCTCTTTGTCTTGATCCAGAGCCTGGTCAGATGATTTATCAACATCCACAAGGGGACCAAGAAGGAAAAAGAGACACATAGGCCAATATAAATGGACTTCAGCCTCCTTGGTATTCAGGCCAAGAGCTTCCTGTGTTCACTCGGAGAGGGGGCTCTGATGGGTTTAAATCCAATTTTTGGTTCATCAAAATCTTTGCTAGGGATCTTCTCATCTAGCGTGAGTCCAGGCTGGCAGTAACTGAATGTCTCCAAATGCCACCTGAGCACCGGTGACCTACATGAAGTGACTCTGAAAACTCAAGGCCCTAGCCTGGAGATCCAGACACCAAATCCCTCGACTCACAGATTGCTCTAAGTGGCCCAGCAGAGAAGCCAAGGGCCGGATGGGCTGTGGGGCTTGAACCCCTCACAAGGGCACACTGGTATTAGACAACACATGGGGGGCAGAAAGGAGCTAGCCCTGCCACTGTGCCCTGTGCCTGACTGGTAGGTAAAGAGTAGACTTGAGTCTCCAGAGCTCTCAGTCCAGCCCCTTACACAGCTCTGTGATGATCATTCACCTGACAATGGCAGCACGGGAAGAAACATTAGATGCACTGGAATTACCTTTGGATGCTTTCGGGCACCGAGTAGCTGGTGATCGCTAACACCCGGAGGAGAATGTCTTCTGCAAAGGAATGCGAGGGGGCAGTTAGTGAGATCAGTCCTCCCCAGAAGCCATGAAATCCCCATGTTAGGCACAAGACCCCAGGCTACCCCCATGCACCACATGGCAACCAGAGAGGGAATTCTTCTTTTGAAGGGCTGTTTCCCTGGGATCATCCCCTTTCCCACCATCAAAGTCTCCACCCCCATACTCCCTCTGGACAAAAGCAATTGGGCCTGGCCACCTTCCACACGCAGTCCCCTCTGCCATGCGCTGACTGGCAGGGCTGGGGAGGTCAGGTAGAGAGAGAGGTCAGTGCAAGTAGCAAAGATGCTCTGAGCGCCCTCAGGTCTTTCCCAGTAGACGGACCCTGCAGCACATACCGGAGCTTTCTCCTCGAGGCTGTGGCAGCCACGCAAGACAGCTCATGAGCTGTACAGCAGGAAGGAAAGAGTGTAACAACTTAACAAGAATGGTTCAGTGCCTCTGAGGCTGGCAGGGGAGACAGAGGCAGCCATGAAGTATGGGCTGGATGAATGGACTATAAGGTGGATAGAAAGCTGGCTAGATTGTCGGGCTCAACGGGTAGTGATCAATGGCTCCATGTCTAGTTGGCAGCGGGTATCTAGCGGAGTGCCCCAAGGGTCAGTCCTGGGGCCGGTTTTGTTCAATGTCTTCATAAATGATCTGGAGGATGGTGTGGATTGCACCCTCAGCAAGTTTGCAGGTGACACTAAACTGGGAGGAGTGGTAGATACGCTGGAGGGTAGGGAAAGGATACAGAGGGACCTAGACAGATTGGAGGATTGGGCCAAAAGAAATCTGATGAGGTTCAACAAGGACAAGTGCAGAGTCTTGCACTTAGGACGGAAGAATCCAATGCACAGCTACAGACTAGGGACTGAATGGCTCGGCAGCAGTTCTGCAGAAAAGGACCTAGGGGTTACAGTGGACGAGAAGCTGGATATGAGTCAACAGTGTGCCCTTGTTGCCAAGAAGGCCAATGGCATTTTGGGATGTATAAGTAGGGGCACTGCCAGCAGATTGAGGGACGTGATCGTTCCCCTCTATTCGACACTGGTGAGGCCTCATCTGGAGTACTGTGTCCAGTTTTGGGCCCCACACTACAAGAAGGATGTGGAAAAATTGGAAAGAGTCCAGCTTAGGGCAACAAAAATGATTAGGGGACTGGAACACGTGAGTTATGAGGAGTGGCTGAGGGAACTGGGGATGTTTAGTCTATGGAAGAGAAGAATGAGGGGGGATTTGATAGCTGCTTTCAACTACCTGAAAGGGGGTTCCAAAGAGGACGGATCTAGACTATTCTCAGTGGTAGCAAATGACAGAACAAGGAGTAATGGTCTCAAGTTGCAGTGGGGGAGATATAGGTTGGATATTAGGAAAAACATTTTCACTAGGAGGGTGGTGAAACACTGGAATGCGTTACCTAGGGAGGTGGTGGAATCTCCTTCCTTAGAAGTTTTTAAGGTCAGGCTTGACAAAGCCCTGGCTGGGATGATTTAATTGGGGATCGGTCCTGCTTTGAGCAGGGGGTTGGACTAGATGACCTCCTGAGGTCCCTTCCAACCCTGATATTCTATGATTCTATGTACTTATAGATCAGGCAGCGGTGGGAATAAACAACACGATGCACTTAGGTGCCTCGAAGCAGGAGCACTGAGAAAGACTGGATAGAGCCTTCCTTAGCAGCTGTCCTGTTAACCTGCCCTCTAGCATCAGCACTCACTAGCCCCAGGGCTGCTCCCAAATGCACTCTGTTCCTGCTTCCTTGGGCACCCTTTTCTGTCTGCATCCACCTGTTGTTTCTTGTCTTAGACTTAGATTGCAAGTGTTTTGGGGCAGTTTGCACAGTACCCGGCACAACGGGGTGTTGGGCCATGACTGGGGCCCCTAAGTGCTACAAATAAATAATGACAGCAACGACAGAAGACTCTCGCTCTCTCCAGAGGAGCCTGCATCTGCACCAGCAGATCTCTACCCACTATTAACACACAGCGCTGCCCAGAGCTTCCCCCAGAGGCTATACACCTCCCAGCTGCAGTGGGGTTCACCACACACATCAACACCCATGGGGCAGGCAGGCAAGGAGGAGCTGGGAGCAACCATGTTCATTGGCAGATGGTGGCTGAAGTCTCTCATCTCCACCATCGGACCCCTCCCTGCCATCCACACCCCGAAGTGAACTGCTCCTGCCAGGAGTGAGGACTTGGGTAGATGTTCAAGAGAGCTGGCAGGTTCTCAACTGAATGCGCAACTGCAAACTATGCCAGTGCGAAGGAAAGACAGGAAAAATCAAAAGAGACCAATATGGCTCCATCAGGAGCCCTTTGATGACCTGAAAATCAAAAAAGAATCCTACAAAAAGTGGAAACATGGCCAAATTGCTAAGGAGGAGTACAAAAGAACAGCACAGACATGTAGGGACAAAATCAGAAAGGCTAAGGCACAAAATGAATAACACCTAGCCAGGGACATGAAAGGCAATAAGAAGAGGTTCTTTAAATACATTAGGAGCAAGAGAAAGTCAGTGGCAAGCGTAGGTCCTCTACTTGGCAGGGAAAGAGAGCTAATAACTGACGACATGAAGAAGGCTGAGGTGTTGAATGCCTATTTTGCTTCAGTCTTCACTAAAAAGGTTAATGGTGACCAGACACTCAAAACAATTAATATTCACAAGAGGGAAGGAACGCAAGCCAAAATAGGGAAAGAACAGATTAAGGACTATTTTGATAAGTTAGATGTATCCAAGTCAGCAGGGCCTGATGAAATTCATCCTAGGTACTTAAGGAACGAGCTGAAGCAATCTTGGAACCATTAGCAATTATCTTCCAGAATCCATGGAAGATGGGTGAGTCCCAGAAAGCTGGAGAAGGATAAACATAGTTCCTATTTTTAAAAAGGGGGATCAGGAGAACATGGGGAACCACAGACTGGGCAGACTAACTTCAGTATCTGAAAAATCCGGGAACAAATGATTAAACAATCAATTTGTAAGCACCTAGAGGATAAAAGGATAATAAGGACTAGCCAGCATGGATCGGTCAAGAACAAATCATGCCAAACCAACCTGATACCCTTCTTTGAAAGAGTTTCTGGCCTAATGAATGGGGGTAGCAGTGGATGTGATATATCTTGATTTTAGTAAGGCTTTTGACACAGACCCACATGAGACTTTCATAAGCAAACCAGGGAAATGTGGTCTTGATGAAATTACTATAAGGTGGGTGCACAACTGGTTGAAAGACCGGACTCAGAAAGTTGTTATCAATGGTTCACTGTCCAACTGGGAGGGTGTATCTAGCGGGGTCCCGCAGGGGTCAGTCCTGGGTCTGGTATTTTTTTAATGACTTGGCTAATGGAGTAGAGAGTATATGCAGATGACACCAAGCTGGGAGGGGTTGCAAGCACTTTGGAGCACAGGTTTAGAATTGAAACGGACTTTGACAAACTGGAGAACTGGTCTGAATTCAACAAGATGAAATTCAGTGCAGACAAGTGCAAAGTACTTCACTTAGGAAGGAAAAATCAAATGCACAACCACAAAAATGGGAAATCAGCGGCTAGGTGGTCGTACTGCTGAAAAGGATCTGGGGGCTACAGTGGATCACAAATTGAATAGGAGTCAACAATGTGATGCAGTTGCAAAAAAGGCTAACGACATTCTGGGGTGTGTTAACAGAAGCGTTGTATGTAAGACACAGAAGGTAACTGTCCCACTCCAGTCAGCACTGGTGAGGCTCGGCTGCAGTACTGTGTCCAAGTCTGGGTGCCACACTAGGAGCAAAGTGGACAAACTGAAGAGAGTCCAGAGGAGAGCAACAAGAATGATTAAAGGTTTAGAAAACCTGACCTAGGAGGAAAAGCTAAAAATCTGGGCATGTTTAGTCTTGAGAAAAGAAGACAGAGGGGACCTGATAACGGAGTTCAGCTATGTTAAGGGATGTTACAAAGAGGACCGTGGTCAATTGTTGTCCTACCTTCAGTGGACATGGAAAAGTAGCAATGGGCTTAATCTGCCGCAAGGGAGATTTAGGTTAGATAACAGGAAAAACTTTCTTTCTAACTCTAAGGCCAATTAAGCTCCAGGATAGGCATCCAAGGAATCCCCATCATTGAAGGTTTTTAAAGCCAGGTTCGACAAACGCCTGTCAGGGATGGCATAGCTTTACTTGGCCCTGCCACAACACAGGGGGGCTGGATTTGATGACCTCTCGAGGCCCCTTCTAGACCCATGTTTCTATGACCCTATCTGTCCCTCCTGGAGGGGAGCCAAAAGCCGGGAGGGAGGGGAAGGAGAGGACTGCTGCCATCTCCCAGGAGCAGTTGCTAGGGGATAAAAGAGATCCACATCCGGTGTTGCTTGGGCACAGAGAGGGACACATTGCACACAGGAACTGGAGGTGTATACATGACCAAAAGCAATCACTATTACTTCCACGTTGCCAGACTTTGCGGGGTTATAAATGATGTTAAGGCTCCTACAGATTGGGACAGGCACCTTTTTACTATTTTTAATCGACATAAAATAGACTTTATTCACCTTTTTAAAAAGAGACTTAGTCATCCAGTTAGGGAGCAGAAACAGTATCGTGTGACTGACAACCACTCACGGATCATGGGCAACAAACAAGTTGCTGCAAACCGTTTGTGAACGCCCGACTGGCTGAAAGTTTTTCTCACAACCTGGGCAAGCAATCACCAACACCTTTGTAAGAATTCATCTGTTTGGGGGTAATTCCCTAGACGAAAACAGGGGTCAGCTGACAAGAAGTTATTTGCAACACGCTCACAGAAGGGCCATGCAAACCATAAGCAAGTCCAGGGCAGAGCCAAGAGGCCACGGGAGAGAGCAGATCAAGCCACATTGGTTGATTGCAAGTAAGAAATAGGAGGCAGCAGCAGAGACAGAAAAAGCAGGTGTGAAGGGGAACACATTTCCTTTATTATGTGCCATGCTGCAATTAGCCAAACCCCAGGGATTGGTGCTGCAGAGCAGAGAAATCAGGTTTGCTTACCGCTTCCTTTAGTCCCATACGGCAGCTCATACGGCGACCGGTTCTTCACCCAAAAGTAATCGTTCAGGTGTAAAAACATGGGATGGTCCCGCGTGTAACTGCAAGGAACACAGAGCGGGATTAGCCAGAGGGACACGCAAACCTGAACTGAACTGGCATCTTCAGCTGACTTCACAGTCTATTCTCCGCCCTTGCCTCACCCCCAGAGCCCGCAGTGCCAATCCTCTCCCAGTTCCCACATGCCACCCATCCTCTGGGAGCAAAGAGCAGCCCTGCAAAGGCCCAGCTCCTGCTCAGGACAGCTACTCACTTTCCTATGAGCAGCGTGGCTTTCTTTTCCATCTCTCCTTGGGGACATGTCATTCCGACATCTTGCACGGGGAAAGAAAAACTGTAAGGCAAGCAGTGGAGATGGTGATTTCCCCAGCCCGGGCTCCGCCCGCATGACGAGCCGTCCTTTCCACGTCCGGCAAGCAGGCGCGAGTCCACGCGAGAGCAGAGCATGTCACTGCCAGACAGTAACCGAGGGCTCGGGTCCCATGTCAGCTCCAGGCCATGTTTCTATTAGCAGAGCTTATTGCAGGTCATCCTCGTGACAAGTTGCCAGAGGAGCTATGGCAGAGCCTGAGGGAATCTCCAAGTATACTAAATTAAGAATATGCTTTGTGGGTAATAGCACCCCTCTCTCTACTGACTGCTATATGCTCAAATACTAGGCTCTTAAGCCCACCCTATAGAGAGATAGCAGCATGCAGAGACGTCACTCACGTCTTCAGCTCTAGGCAGAAGCACCAAAGAAAACTGCCTGACATCTTTTTCGACTGCTTATCCTCTATACTTCTTCTTTAACCCTTCGGGTGCGTCGTCGAGTACAGGAAAAGGTGCATTCTCATATCCTGTGAACTAACCCCGTCGTTTAACTCAACCTCCTAACACGCATTTAAAACTACAAACAGCCTTCTCTGGGAGTCTACCTCATGTAAGTTATCAGTCTTAGCTAACATGGTAAGAATGCACCTTTTAGTGAAGACAAGGCTGAGACGCTCACTCACCATGATCTACAGCCCAGGTTTTTCAGGGTCATCCCAAATTCACCTTGGACAAGCACTGAGCTGTCCCCCAGAAATCATGATAGCTTGGGAAGGGGAACCCCCAATGCATGGTTATGCAATGTCATCACAACAAGACAGCACTTACTGGTGAATTATAATCGTCTTTATCCTGTAAGATGAACTGAGGAGGTGAATCTCACCAGCTGATCCAGACTAGATAGGCCTCCCTTTTATCTGGCTGGAAGCAGGGTCATTTAGCTATCCCCAACTCCAGCTCCACACTGTTCCTGAGATCGAGAGTGTCTCTCTTCCACGCACTGTGTCTTAGTCTCAGAGTGAGGCAGCCTGAAACCATCAGGAAAGGGCAGAAGAGAAAAGCCTCTTGCCCCCACTAAAACTTTTAAAAAGACACTCACAGATGTATGTACCTTTCTTCGCGGGATATAGAGTACCACGCCATCACCAGAAAGAACGCCAGCCCTAAGATCATCTTCCATCCTATGAGAGACAGAGGACACGCTGTAATGCTGGGACCACGGGGCTGGGACCACACAACATGCAACCCTCCCATCAGCTCAATACATGGACCTTGGTTTACATCCTTTTAGCCAGATCTCAATTCACAGGCAAAGCCAATTTGAATTCATTTTTTGAATAAGGTTTCATGGGGCAGCGTGTCAAATGCTTTAGTGGTGTGCAGATCAGTTCTCCTCCTTCCCCCGGTGTCTATGGTATAATGCCAGTTCCAAAGTAAACCGCTGGAACTTACAGGGCCAGATTCACGCCAGTCCTAACTAACCCTTCCCAAAAATTAAAATGTGAAGAAAATGCAGACATATGCCAATGGAAGAGGAGATGCAATTTCTGGATCAAATTCTCTTCTTCGCTGACTTCAGTGGAGTTTTGCCCATTTACACTAGCAGGGAATTTGGCCCTCTGGCAATGGTTTCTCATTAACCCTGCTTTCTCCAGAGCAGCAGCTGTTCCATTTTTTTTGCTGTGCCTGTATGGAGAATGCAACTAACTCTTTCTTTCATTTCATAGATTTTTTTTAAGGCCAGAAGGGACCATTATGATCCTCCTCCTGCACAACACAGGCCTGAAATTTCTCTCCCTCATTATTGCAACAAGCTCAGTTCTAGTCGATGAGCTGGAGCAGGATTTCAGAAAAAGACATCCAATCTTCGTTTAAAGACTTCAGGATTATGGCAAACCCACCACAACCCTAGATAAGTTGCTCCCATGGTTAATTGCTTTCCACTTAAAAGTTTGCATCTAATTTCGAGCCTGAATTTATCTTGTTTCAGCTCACAGCCCACAACAGGTCTTGTTATGTCTGCTAGATTAAAGAGCTCTCTATTAGCAGAATTTTTCTCCCCACAATGGGGAATTGCCTGAGGTGATGCTACTGGGATTTGAACTTTTGGTTCCAATGGGTCTGGCCAATCAGCCCACCCAGGAGTGGTGGGTGAAATTTTGTGCCTTGCGTTGTGCAGGAGGTCAGACTAGATGATCATAATGGTCCCTTCTGACCTAAATATCTATGAATCTATGAAACTCAGCACCTCCCTCCTTCTGCTGGCACCATTAAACATCTAAGGAGCCTGCCCTTCTGCAGGGAGAAGTTGCCATTGGAGGATGTGTAACTCCTGCAGCACGTTACAGAGGGTGGCCCATGCTGAGCTCTCTCCCTCTCTCTCATATAGAGATTTTACCTTTAGTTTCCTTTTGTTCTGACTTTTCTCAAACTAGAATAAAAGTCATTCAGGCTCAAAGTGCCTGTTTGCAGGGTGTGTGGAAAAGTAACATTTATAATCATAGAACATCAGGATTGGAAGGGACCTCAGGAGGTATCTAGTCCAACCCCCTGCTCAAAGCAGGACCAATCCCCAATTTTTGCCCCAGATCCCTAAACGGCCCCCTCAAGCATTGAACTCACAACCCTGGGTTTAGCAGGCCAATGCTCAAACCACTGAGCTATCCTCCCCCCCCAACGCATATTCGATCACTTGGGGAAAAATAAAGTTTGACAAGTCCATATTTCAGTGCAAGGTGCAGCAATAGACCAACGTATCTGCTCCATCAGTGACTGGTGGGAGACTGAAGGTCCAATTCTGCAATTTAGGATACTGAACTCCTCCATGATTTGAGGTCAACCTGTAGCCAGAATAGGTCAGAATAGGCCAGGTCAAAGACACGGAACTGTCATTAAGAGCATCAGAGCTTACATTGGAGAAACTTGTTATGCTTCAACAGGCTACTGAGATAACTTCAATGTAAATTACTCTGACGGGGTGTCTGGTTGCCAGACCAGAGACCAGACTTGGGTTGGTGCAACAGGAGAAGAAAAGGAAGCCACATGCACAGAAAGCAGCTAAAGGGGAACAACAGCATGGAGCCCAGAGTCTGCAGTGACACATGATGTGAAAAGAAACGTCTGCTCAAGCAGCAGCCAGCACGAGAAACACGCTAGAAGATGACAGAGAGGAAGCTGTGCTCATTGGTATAACGATGAAGCGCGGACGCCATTAGCACCCATCAGCAGGGAGGCCCAGAAATGGCACACCTGACCAGGTAAGGCTGGCGACAGGAGCACACAGCTGGGTTATGAAAGATAAAGCAGCTGATGAAGTGTGGCTACCTGAGTCACGAGTCCCACCCATTGAATAAGCTCAGCCAAAGAAATATGCATCTGAGATAAATTTATCGTTTCTGTGGAACAGACACTTCCTGCTCAGAGGCTCATGCTCACACGCTGTGAAACAGAGCAATCTGCCAAGCCCCTTAGCTGGCCCAGACTCTCATATCCGGGTGCAGTTAGTGATATGTCCACCTCAGGCTGGGCTGTTTAATCTAGCTTTGTTGGTTTTTACAACCAAACTAGACCTGATCTGCCTGCCCTACTCAGCCCTTGCGTTCGCTCATCCAGAGTCATCTAACCAATCACAAACCGATCCCGGCCGACACACCCCGCCCCAGCCTGTCATAACCCCTTCCCTGGCTCAGTGTACCCTGCCTGCCACAAGAGTCTCCTCACGTCTCTGCCCACTAACCTAGTAGCAGCTGGTGTCCACGTAAGATGGGAGGATTTACAGCATTCCCCCCCCATCACCCACCTACTACCTGTTTATATTTGCCCATCACTATAACATGTAGGTACCAAGTACAGGGAGTAGAAGCTCCAGCAGGGACCTCTGGGAATTACATCCTAGTCCAGTCTCATATGGGCTGTAGATTCACAGGGGGGTGCTTTTTTTATTTCCCCTTCTCCAACCCCCTGGTTGAGCCTGGTTCAACCACACGCTAGGCTCCAGCCAATCCAGGAGCCAGGAGCTGGTCTGGTGACTCTCAGGGCAGGTATATAAACCACTCTGGAGACACGCCCAGCTCACTTCGTAGCTTGGAACCCTCCCCTGCCTGACGGTGGGGACAGACCACAGGCCTCAGCCTGCTCCAGCCCTGCTCTGGGTCCAGCCTGGCTCCCAGCCCTACTCCTGCCTTGTGCCGATCCTGCTCTTGACTCCTGATTCTGGCTCTGACTGTTGGGCCCAGCCATCCTTGCCTTGGTTTCTGACACCCACCTTGTCCCTTCCCCAGTTTGGGGGGTTGCCATAGTGCTACCAGTCAGTATTAAATACCATTCTGTATATGAATCATCCATGACCCTGCAAACCCGTCTCAGGGAAAGAACGCAAAGCGACAAGGACTTACGGGACTTGTTGATCATTTTTATCAGCAGGTGAGGTGCCACCCGGTGGCTATTGCTCTCATCGCGGCCACTGCTGGTCACCTAGAGGGGGAAGAGGAAGACGCTTTGAGGTACCTGCCAGGCAGAACATCTGGTCACCCTGCACACATCCCTCCTCCTCCCCCTCCAGGCTATGTGGCACTGAAAGTCCTGCCTACGGGTATTCAGTGCCATGGAAGCACTTGCATTAGTGTGGCCTGTGTCATAGTGATGATAGCAGTTAAGATTTTATGTTAGCAATCACACACACACACACACACACACACAGAGGCAGGCAGATGCTGATCATATACATCATCTGGTCACACACTCAGGGATTCAAAAGTGCCTCTGTGAATTAGGAGCGTACGTCACGGTTGAACATGAGACTTTGGAAGATTTCTATGCAGAGAGATTACAGATGGGTGTTTAAATTATACATGCCCTTCAGCACGAAAAAAATCAAAACCGTTGAAATTTCTCTTTGAAAAAATGTGTTTTGTTCCATATGAACAAAATGTATTAATGTTACAGAAACAGGACTTCAGATGTCCTACAGATGAGCTTAGGTGTAGTTCACAAATGTTATATGCCATGAAATGCTGTAGGTCAACTGTTAAGCACTTACTAAAAAAAACCCACCTAACTATACATATGCGCTTCTAATCCATATTCACATAACATTATATTGATGCAGCTGCATATTATTCCACAGGGTATTGTAGATAGAGGCTAACAACTGTACTTCACTTCCCATGGAATCCCTGATGCACAGTACAGCTAAACATAGATTATTTATGAGGTTCTGAGTTAAAACATGAAGAGTTAGAAGCTCAAGGCTGCACAGAGAAAGTTTTCCCCATTGAAGAGTTCTCTCCATGTTGTTATCAAAATAAATTAGATGGGAATACTTTCTCTCGTCCTAACTTTGCAGGATGGGGTTAAGCCACCTTTATTTTCAATTCACATTTTTAAAAAATAATTCCACACACACACAAAGTGAGAGACAGCGACCACCCAGACTGACAGACTCTGGGTCTGCACCACGCACCAGATGGGCTTTGCAACTCCTGAACCAAGCAGACAGCTGCAGAGCTGATGCATCACCAAGGAGCCAAGCAGATCAGACCGAACAGGCAGGTATTAAAGCAGCACACATCACGTCGGATTCCACGTACTCGGAAAGAACCAGATTCCTTTGATCCAGCCATCCACTTGGAAAGAGGCTTGGCTGGTGCTGTGTGTTTTCTAAAGACTTGTGCACTCACTCTGAGTTCTTCGGAAAGCCGCCCTGCGACGCATCGGGTGACTGCACCAGGGTGGAAGATCTCAGTGGAAAAGGTTTGAAACCACCTTCCTAATGATCTCTTTGTGGTTAATTAAGGAAATATAATGAGCAGGCCTTCCCCACCCATGTACAGCATGTTTATTTTTTTCAGAGCAGGTGTCTACAAGCCGAGTGATTTTCAACAGCTCAGTCGCTTGATTTATTACTTGGGTTCCTGAATGATTCCACAATTAAGTCATGTTTCCTTGAAATCTTTAGGCTGCCGTGGATCTCCGCAGAGGCAGACACCCCTCTGGAGCAGCAGGGAAGGGTGCCAGCAAACCAGGCCAGGACATTCTTCCAAAATGACCTTGGCTCCATGCATCCGTCTTGCTGATCCTTAGTCACTGGCAGGACAAAGCTGAGCGTTCTCACATCCCTGAGCAGTCTAAAACTCTTCCAAGGCAGTGGGAGCCAGTGGTTAAGCTCTCCCCACTCCCTGACCACTCTAAGGTCAATGTTTACTTTGCCACACAATCCTCATTTCACCCCCATTCCCGCCTGCACTCAGCAGTCACCATCTTGGCCAGCAAAAGCCAAACAAAACTAATCTAAAGCCACCTTTATTCGGGGCGGGGAGGCACCGCTCGTTACAAGCAATTCCCATCCTAAATTGCTGGGGATATGCCACGAATCATTACAGGACGGAACAAATTAATTTCATAACCATGCGGCTCCTCAGAGCCTCAACACACCCTGGAATTTATTCCCTCGCTAAGTGAATGTAAGTGCTGGGGAACAGGTGCCAAAAGGACAGGCTTAGAGAGGCTTTGTTCTTCTCTTTACCCCTGCACTGCCCCGTCAACGTGCCTTATCTTGGATCTAGAACCACCACATGCAGGGGAAGAGGATACTTCACTTGCCAGGACCCAATCAGCTGGGGTGCTGTGACCATTGCCTGTCACCAATATGGCCTCATTGTTTCCTTGTTCTCCCCTGTCTGGCTGTAGCCAGCCATTCTCTTCTGCCTTGTACTTACATCATAATCTTTCTGGGTCTGGGCCTGGCTCTTTGCCCTGTGTTCAAGAATCGCAGCGTTTTAAGAGCTGAAGTGATCACTCGATCATCTAGTCTGACCTCCTGTATATCACAGGCCACCATCAGCCAGCACCCACGCACTAAACCCAACAGGTGAAATGACACCCCAGTATGGCTAACCTCAGGAGACTAAGCTATTGTGTGCAGAGAAGAAACGGGACCGAGGTGCACCAATGCCCGAGGCCCCATCAGTGGCAGAGAGGGGTAACTCACAGTCTCTTCCAGCCTCGGCCCATCTGCAACAGCCACCTCTTACGAGCAATCTCTTGAGCCTTCTGCTATCTGACCACCAGCAGGGCTGCCCAGGCCATCGATAAGACACCCGAGAAGTAACAAAGGACCAAGGGTGACCTTACCAACTGCAGGGGATTGAGTGTGCAGGACTCACCTACTCCATCCTAGCAGATAATAATACCTGCTTAATGCTCCAGAGAACAGCCCCAGAAAGTCTCTGCTGATAAATATGCCCTGGAATAAGATTTCCTCTTCACACCCACCTTGGACAGGAGTTTAACTCCAGCAATTGTCTCCGTCCGACTCTTCCCCACTCCTTACCTACATGGATTCCAAGGCCAAAAGGGACCATTATAGCCGTCTAAGTCTGATAAAAGGCCACGCTGCTCCACAGCAGTGCTAGGATTGGAACCCACGCCCTCCAGTATCAAAGGCTACAGCCTTACCCCTGTGCCACCATTTCACCTACACCTGCGCTGCAAGGCCATTTTGCAGGTCAACAGGGTGCATGCCTACCTTCTGTCCTGCCCAGGCGGAGCAGATTTGACTCTTCTCATAGCCCATACACGCCATTCTACAGATCAACTGGAGGGGGCACTGCTGAGCAATGTGATACTTCACCAAGGAGCTGCCCAAAACCAGGGATTTCTGGTTCCTGGGACATGTCAATATTTTGATTGTTTTCGTTCCACACTTTGAATGTAAACTGGTTTGTTTTTTTTTCAAAATTTCCCATGAACCACAAATCTTAAAAAAAAAAAAAAAAGGTTTTGGAAATACCGACCCCAAACAAGACCTGCTCCCCAGAACCAGGGCAGCTGCTGACTGACAGTCTTGTCAGTTTCACTAGGGCTGTAAACCTGACAAGAAATTTCAGTCAGCAGCTGTTGGGGCTCCTGGGGTCTGCAACTCTAGGGCAGGGAGTCTGAAAGTCGTCATTGTCCGCAGGTTCCCTGCTGCAGATCTGGGAGTCAATCCTGATTAGAGCTGGGGCTTTCAGGAACCCAGATCCACAGCAGTGAGCCTGGAAACCCTGGCATGGCAGGACTGCCTTGCAGCTCTGGACTCTAGGAAGGTCTGGGGTCCCCAGCCTGGCACTGTCCACAAGGCTAGGTTGCCCTGGAGCTGTGGACCCAGGAAGTGCTGGTTCCCCAGCAGCCCGCTATGCAAGCTGGCAGCAAAGGATAGAATCTTGCTTGGCAGGCAGGTTTCTGATAGACCAAAACCATTTTCACAGGCCATTTGGGGATCAACACATGGGCATTTGCCGACAAAGATGTTCAGAGTGGAAGTTCAGAGCTGAGCCCTCTGGCTGACATTACAGCTAGGCCACCACGGACAGTGGGCGTCTGCCTTTTACCCCATGTATTGTGTCATTACAAATGCAAAACAATGCAGGAAGTGCGTTTCTGGAGGGGCAGGGTTCACTGCCAGTGAGTTTAATCTCAGCTGATTATACTCACCGGGCATTCAGCTGTGTGCCTCTGGACCCCACCCAAAAGGGTGTGCTCTAATTTCCCACAACATCACTGCCCATCTGTCTCATTGCCCAGTGAAGCCACACAGCTGAAGGGAGTCTTTGCAGCTGGGTTGGATGCACCCTGAGCACCAGGGTGGATCATCCACCTAAAACGCTCACCAGGTGAGGAGATCTTAATATAGAACATTGGCACTTTTCTGCCACATTTCTTTGCTGGAAACTCACAGTGCTAACCAAACCCTAATTCTGCCTCAGCTCATCCTCAACAGTAGGTCAGCAAGAGTGTCCCCATTTTACAGACAGGGAAAGTGAGGTATAGAAGTCAAATGACTAGCCCCAAGTCAGTGGGAGATCTAGAGACAGAACCTGGATCCTTGCCTTCCAGCTCCATTCTTTGGTCACTAGACCAGACTCTTCCTCTGTAATCCCAACCACCCACACGCTGCACCTACTAATCTACAGCCATGGCAAAAAATGCTTCAAAATGAAGAATGGCATCAAAAAAGATGGAGGAACGTGTGAGGTTTGTTTTGTAAGTCGTTGTGCTACACAATAACCAATGATCGCTGAACCTCACCACCTAGGACACTGGGTTCAACCGAACCTCTACACATTCAGCTGCTTTGCACGACATTCCTGCTTCCCACACCCACCTGGGATGGAAGGTTCTCAAGAGCAAGGTTCAGCTTGCAGAATATCCCCTCCTCTCGCAGAGGCTGGAGACGTCGCCAGGCACAAACCTTTCCATGGGATTCCCCCATCCTAAGAAAACTGAGTTCATGAAGCTGTCTCAAACATCCCCTTTCCCACTCCCAAAAAGACCCAGAAGAGTTGGGTTCTTATTGTCCCAGCCTGGTTTGTTCCCAGCCCAATGCTTCCTCCACTGGATGGGATAAGAGCAGCTCCTGAGAGACAAGAACATAAAGATAGCATCCAGCTCTGTTGCACTGTAGCAGGTTGGAGATCCATGCACTCTGGGGCCGTCCTAACCAGACCTCACACACCAGTAAATAGGACTGAAACCTGGGCTATAGCTCTGAATGTCCAGCATGGCCGTTCAGTGGTCTACGTGAAATGAGTTTGCTGGGTCTCAGTCTTGTCCACATTTCCCACACGCACAATTGGCAGCAGCCGGCCATCTCTGCAGATAGGTCGAGGGCTGGCTGTATCGGGGGTCTGACACCTAGGGCTGGTCCCTAGAGCAGCACAGAAGCATCCTGGAGGGGCAGTTAGCACCTTTGCAGTGTCTGCACAGCAGCTGTGCTGGGGGTAAACAGAACACTTTGGTCTCCAGGGTGGTCCATCTGGCCCCTTCACCAGCTCTCATCTCACTGGAAACCCTTCACGAAGTAAGAAAAAGAGTAACCAAGAGAAAATCAGCACTCGAGTTGGACCCCCACCACACATAGACTTGTGGTGTACACAAATACCTGTGTCTACAGGTGACAATACCGGGGCTGCCATGGGTGAAAATCATAAGCAATTCCACGGACATCACCGCAGTGACACTGGTCGAAACAAGAGCAAAACCAGGCCAATTTATTGAAGAAGGCACACTCGTAACTTCATTGTTTTGTCGAGTTTCCCCAGCTGTAGGATTAGCATACTACCTGCCTGCCAGGGGGAGGAAGCAATTCATAGCTTGCGGGCTCGACAGCGATTTGAAGGTGAGAAGCGCTACAGAGTAGCAATGTCAAGAATTATTGTGGTTAGCAACACGCCTGTGAAGGATTCCTGTGTTCTTTCCGGGCCCCCAACCTCTGCCTTTTGTTTAGTCATGTCATATAAATGTGATTGGCTCTTTAAAAGCAAACCCACAGTCATGAATCAAGGAAACATTTAATAAGAGAGAACGTTGATAGCCCATCAAATACAGAGTAAACACAACTGAACTGTAAGGCGAACGAACAACAGAACCGGAGCCCTGGATGAAAGGAATCTGAAGAACACACACATAGAGCATGCAATAAGGAGCGACAATTAGTCACTTGGTTGTACCGCTGCTCCAGACGTGCTGGTCCCAGGTGGGTGAGGCAATGGCTTTGGTTGGGCCATGCAGTGGGGTGGCTGCCCCGCTCCTGCAGAAAAGGAGTAAAAGCAGCCCGGGCCTAGGCAAAGGCAGCAGGTCCTGCCCCCTTGCCAGTGATGAGTGGCCATTACACTGCAGTCTGCCCCAGTGAGCGGGGGCTAGAGGACGACTGGCAGGAGCCACTGAGGCAAGGTGGGTTTAGAGGGTTGGGGGTTCCCCTGGGAGGGGAGACCCAGAGCATGGGGGTATTGCTGGGGCAGAACCCTGAGGTAAAGGGGCACCGGGGTCCAGGAGGGACATGGGCGCCAGCGGCAGGCGAGACACCTGCCTGCAGAGGGCGCTCCGGGCAGGAAAGAGCTAATTCCCGAGACGACCAGCAGGAGGCGCCGCACTGGTGAAGCGTCTCCTCGCTACAGAGCGACTTCAGCCGGTAAGCTTCCGTTTGACCTGAAGAAGAGCTCTGTGGAGCTCCAAAACGCATCTCTGCCAACAGAACTTGGGCCAATAAAAGAGATCACCTCACCTACTAGAATCATGCAAACATAGGACTGGAAGGGGCCTCTTGGATCATCAAGTCCAGTCCCCTGCTATCCCAGGCTACCCCATCAAATAATTCCCTTCATAAACATAGCATGCTTCACCTTAAATCCAGTCCGGTTTTTGCCCCCACTGCTCCTAGTGGGAAGCTGTGCCAGAGCCTCTCTCCTCTGACTGTTAGAAACCTGCCTCTAATTTCCGGCATAAATTTACTCATGGCCACTTTAGCCCCGTTTGTTCTTGTGCCAACATTGTCCTTTAGCTTCAGTAGCTCTTCCGCTTCCCTGGCGCGTACCCCCAATGCATTTATGGAGAACAATCAGATCCCCTCTGAGCCTCTGCTTTGCTAGGCTAAACAAGCCCAACTCTTAGGCTCTCCATTCCCCTGACCAACTTAGTAGCCCTCCTCTGAGCCTGTTCCAGTTTGCATTCATCTTTCTTGAACATGGGTGACCAGAACTGTAGCCAGTATTCCAGATGAGGTCTCACCAGTGTCTCTTACAATGACATTAATACATCCCCATTTCTACTGGAAATACCTCACCAGATGCATCCTTGGACCACACTTGCCTTTTTCATGGCCACATTGCATTGGTAGCTCATTGCCACCTTGTCATGGCCTAATACACCAGAGTGGGCTCTGGACAGTGAATCTGGAGACCTGAATTCTATTCCCGGCTCACTGGGGGACCTTAGGGAAGTCACATCCCCCATCTGTAAAATGGAGATGGTATTCTGACTTGCTTCTGTAAAGTGCTTTGACATCCATGGGTGAGAAGAGCAAAGTATTCATAACAAACAAGGAGGAGGGGCACAAGTAGACTAGGAGTCCGTAGAGCAACATACTGCATCTCAGTACCCATCCCTGCAGTATCCAAGCTCTTCCAAGATAATTAATGGCTACATCTCGAGGTCCCTAGTGGACTTTAAGTCTTCTGCTCTTCTCCCTGTCCTGTGGAAGGAGAGGGCTAGGATTGGGGTATACACGTTTGGAGGGTGTCCCTACCCTCTGTTTGCCAGAAGCTGGGATTGGGTGACAGGGCATGGATCGCTGGATGATTACCTGTTTTGTTCATTCCCTTTGGGGCACCTACCATTGGCCACTGTCAGAGGACAGGATACTGGGCTTGATGGACCTTTGGTCTGACCCAGTATGGCCATTCTTATGAAGGAGTGGGGGGTCTGTCCTTCTCTTAGTGGGACAGCTTTGCAGAGCATCTGAATACAGCCAGCAGCAGGGTTAGTCTGAACTCCACTGGAAGCTAGTTTCACAGCCAGACCCTTTTGATTGAGAGACATTTGGTCCCATCAATTGGGCAATCAAATGGCTTTGAGTCAGTCTGTCATCTCTGTTCACGGAGGACGCTGGATGCAGTACATGTAACAGCTGTCCGCCCTCCTCCCCCAGCTTGCTACACCCACAAACTGATCCACATGGGCAGTCCCCTGCCCCTGTACTTTGCCCCACTGACTTTACTGGGACTATACAGGTATCAGAGTCTGCACATGAGGATTAGAGTGCAGGATCAGGACCTTCCGCTGTGAACTCTTCGGGGCAGGCGATGTCTCCTAACGCCAATACTGCATGCATGCAGACACACACAGTGCCTAGCACACTGGGGTCCTGTGTAAAGCTGGGTGAAAATGGTTTTCCCGTCCCTTAGTCAAGAGTTCAATTTTTTCCCCCCCTCTCAAACTGGGACAAAGTCAAAACCTCAATTATTTGGGAACCAAAAACCCAAACAAAATTTTGGTTTGTGTCCAATGAAATACTTCATTTCAAAATGTTGTGTTTTGGTGTTGCCATTTTTGTGTGTGTGTGTGTCTGATTCACTGAAACTTCTGAATGAGACAGAGTTTCAGATCAGAAAACCAGAATTTTTCATTTCAAAAATATCAAAGATACATTTCAATAATTTCAAAATTTTTTCAACATTTTTTCAAGTTGGGAGATTCATATCCAGCCATTTGGAGAACAGCTTCGGTTTTGATGCACTAGGATCTTTTGACAGAAAATGATTAGTTGAAACAGAATTTCTATGGAATTGAAATTCCACGCTTGAATAATAAAAGTATAGCAATCAGAATATACTACCAACCACCTAACCGGGATGGTGACCAAGATTATGAAATGCTCAGGGACACCAGAGGGGCTACAGAAACAGAAAACTCAGTGATAATAGGGGTTTTCAACTATCAGCATATTTATTGGGAACATGTCACCTCAGGACAGGATGCAAAAATAAAATTTCCACACACCACTAATGACTGCTTCTTGGAGCAGCTAGTCCTGGATCCCACAAGGGCAGAGGCAATTCTTGATTTAGTCCTAAATGGAGCAGAAGTTCTGGTCCAAGAGGTGAATATAGCTGAACTGCTCAGTAATAGCGACCACAATGTCATTAAGTTTAACATCCTTGTAAGGGGGAACAATACCAAAGAACCACCGTAGCATTTAACTTCAAGAAGAACTATGCAAATATGAGGAAGCTAGTTAAATGGAAATTAAACGGAACGCTCACAAGAGTGTAATGCCTGCAAGCTCCATGGAAACTATTTAAAAACACCATAATAGAGGCTCACATTAAATGTATATCCCAAATTTAAAAAAAAACAGTAATAGGATCAACAAAATGTCACCATTGCTAAACAATAGAGTAAAAGAGGCAGTTAGAGGCAAAAAGGAATCTTTTTAAAAATTGGAAGTCAAATCCTACTGAGGAAAATGGAAAGGAGCATAAACTCCGGCAAGTCAAAACTGTAGAAGTATAATGAGGCAGGCCAAAAAAGAATTTGCAGTGCAACTACACACAAAAGACACAAAAACTAACAGCAAAAAAAAAAAGTACATCAGAAGCAGGAAACCTGCCAAATATTCAGTGGGGCCACTGGATGATCGGGGTACAAAAGGAGCACTCAAGGAAGACAAGGCTGTGGCTGAGAAATTAAATTAATTCTTTGCGTCGGTCTTCACTGCAGAGGCTGAGAGGGATTCCAACGCCTAAACCATTCTTGTTAGGTGACAAATCTGAGGAACTGTCCCAGATTGAGGTGTCAGTAGAGGAGGTTTTGGAACAAACTGATAAATTAAACAGTAATACATCACCAGGACCGAGTGATATTCACCCAAGAGTTCTGAAGGAAGGTCCCACACCAAAAGCTCTTAAGCAAAGCAGGCAGTCATGAAAGTTGCAATACTTCAACAAAAAAACTTCAAAAACAGACTCCATCGAGAGACTGCTGAATTGGAATTAATTTGCAAGCTGGACACCATTAAATGAGGCTTGAATAAAGACTGGGAGCGGATGACTCATTACACAAAGTAAAACTACTTCACCATGCTTATTTTCCCCCTTACTATTACTCACACCTTCTTGTCAACTGTTGGAAATGGGCCATCCTGATTATCACTATAAAAGTTTTTTTTCCTCCTGCTGGTAATAGCTCACCTTACCTGATCACTCTCATTATAGTGGGTATGGCAAAACCCATTGTTTCATGTTCTCTGTGCGTACATATATATATATATATATATATATCTTCCTACTGTACTTTCCACTGCATGCATCCTCTGAAGTGGGTTTTAGCCCACGAAAGCTTATGCTCAAATAAATTTGTTAGTCTCTAAGGTGCCACAAGTACTCCTCATTATTTTTTCTCATGGATCAGTAACTGGTTAAAAGTTAAGAAACAAAGGGTAAGAATAAATGGTCAGTTTTCACAGTGGAAAAAGCAGTAAATAGCAGGGTCACCCAAGGATCTGTACTGGGATCTGTGCTGTTCAACATATTCATAAATGATCCAGAAAAGGAGGTAAACAGTGAGTTGGCAAATTTGCAGATGATATAAAATTACTCAAGATGGTTAAGTCCAAAGCTGACTGTGAAGAGTTATAAAGGCATCTCACATAGCTGGGTGACTGGGTAACAAAATGGCAGATGAAATTCAATTTGATAAATGAAAGTAGTGCACATTGGAAAACATAATCCCACTATACATACAAAATAAGGAGGGTCTAAATGAACCGTTACCACTCCAGAAGGAGATCTTGGAGTCATCCTGCATAGTTCTCTGAAAAGATCTGCCCAACATGAAGCATCAGTCAAAAAAGTGAACAGAATGTTAGGAACCATTAGAAAAGGAATAGATACTTACTGCCATATTATCATAATGTCATTATATAAATCAGTGGTAAGCCCACACCTTGAATACTGTGTGCCGTTCTGGTGGCCCATTTCAAAAAAGATAGATTAGAAATGGAAAAGGTGCAGAGAAGGGCACCAAAAATGATTGGGGGTATGGAACAGCTTCCATATGAGGAGAGCTTAATAAGACTGGGACTGTTCAGCTTACAAAAGAGATGACTAAAGAGGATATGACAGAAGTCTAGAAAATCATGACTGGTGAGGAGAAATGAATAGGGAAGTATTGATTACCCTTCTCATAACCCAAGAACCAGGAGTCACCCAATGAAATTAATAGGTAGAAGGCTTAAAACAAACATAAGGACCCACAACACACAGTCGACCTGTGGAATTTGTTGCCAGGGGATGATGTGAAGGCCATAAAAATAACTGGGTTCAGAAAAGAATTAGGCAGATAGATCCGTCAATGGCTATTAGCCAAGACGGTGAGAGATGCAGCCCCATGCTCTGGGTGGCCCTAAACCTCTGATTGCTTGAAGCTGGGAATGGGTGGCACAGGGGATGGATCACTTGATGACTGCCCTGTTCTGTTCATTCCCTCTGATGCACCTGGCACCAGTCACTGTTGGAAGACAAGATGCTGGGATAGATGAACGGGTCTGACCCAGTGTGGCCGTTCTAACGTTCTTACGAAAATTTCCCAACAAGATCCAGCACTGCTTCCTGATGTGGGGGGCCTCCAGCACCACCCTGGTACAAACACCACAACAACACTGCCCCTTCTTTCAGAACCCTGGGGATTCACTGTGACAGAACCTGGCCTCTCTCTCTTACACTTCCCACCCTGCTGCTTTTCTTCCTGATTTTGACGCCACTCCTCCTCGAGGAAAGGGGGAGATCCAGCCTGTCCACGGTTTGAAACAAAAGAGGTTTTGTATGGTATAAAACCTTGGTTACCAGCCCTGACTGCTCTCCTTGCCATAAAGCAGTTTAACGTGTTTGTAACAGGCATGCAGAGCCACAGATAATCCTGTTAGCGCAAATCACCCGGTTAGATATATTAATATTTCAAGAAATAAATAAGCCAAAAAAACCCAGAGCATCTATTCAGTGACTTCCCCTCCCCGAACACACCCTCTAATCCCCAATTAAGATGGCCAGCTAGCACTTATGTTGGATAGCATCTTCCATGGGAAGGATTCTACAAAGCAGGGCCTGGATTGTGCCCCAGAAAAGGATGCAGAAGGCCAACAAAAGCCCGCTAAGTGGGACTTAATTGATGCACAGGCCTGGAGCTGATCCTCTACATGGGGGACCAGTTCCAGAGGAGACTCCGCCCAGTTACGCATGGGAGACAAGTAAACTGGGCCCACGTACAAGTACGCGCATGAGCGCCTGCAGCTGTTTATTTGGATTTGTTTGAAGAGCGCCTTGAGTAATCCGATGTAGGATAACAGTAACCCAGTGTGCATGGGCAAACAATCGCTTGTTTGCCACACGCTAAAATCCTGTGGGTGCAACTCTCGGTCACTTCTGAAGGGGAAAAAAAACCCCAAAAGTCAATCCTCAAAACAAAAAAAGTCATCAAGTGACTGGGCAGCAAGGGTAATCGAATCAATGCAGAAGAGCACAGCTCAGGCTTCACACGGCTTGGTGGACTCTGGAAACTAGCCCATGTGCATATCCAAAGATCACCGGGAGGTCAATGATGATTCTTTTCTGTATTGTGGTAGCACCTACCCTATTCATGGACCAGCACCCCAGCGTGCTAGGTGCTGTACAAACACAGAGCAAAAAGGTAGTCCCCGCCCCAAAGAGCTGTCAATCTAAAATCACATCGTACTGTCAGGGCACTTTTCTTTATTGTCTTCTTGGGCATCTCTGAATTAAAAGTGTCTCTTATTTTCCCAGTCTGTAAGAAGTCTGCCTAGGCATATGAACAACCCCCGCTACTACTTCTGTCAGAAATATGCCCATTACATTCCTCAATACAACTGACCCCAACAAAAGCCTTGGTGCCATGCACTCAGTCTGGCAACCCACCAGACCAACAGCATGCAACCAGCGGGTTAAACCTACAGGCCCAGATCTGCAGTTGGCATCGTTCGACATAGCTCTGTTGGTGGCTCAGACTCCTGCATCAGTGGGGCTAAGTTCAAAACTGGATGCCTTTCTGAAGATCTGCCCTGGTGACCACAATTGAGTAGAGGATCACCATGGTGATCTGGCCTTAAAACCTATGACAATGTATAACCATTTCTCTTCTTGTGGCACAGAAGCCATGAGCTCTGCAGCTGCATTGATTCAACCTGTCCTCCTGCATCCCACACTGCAGTGCCTCAGATTGGGAAGGTACCCCATAGCTCCTGCAACCCACCCACAGTGTTGGAAACGATGAGACAGATGCTTCGAGAGTCCCTGCATGTACTGGCCCAGTCACAGGTGCAAATCACAGTGGGCGTTGTTGCCCCAACACAGCTGTGGCAGGAAGAGCTGGCAGCGTGAAACTGAGCTCAGCCATCACATGACCAGGCAATGTAACAAGCCATGCCTTGCAGCAGTCTCCTGACTGAACACAGAGGTCATAAGAACTTAAGAACAGCCCAACTGGCTCAGACCAAAGGTCCATCTAGCCCCGTATCCTGTCTTCCCACAGTGGCCAATGCCAGGTGCCCCAGAGGGAATGAACAGAACAGTAATCATCCAGCGATCCATCCCCTGTCACCCATTCCTAGCTTCTGGCAAACAGAGGTTAGGGACACCATTCCTGCCCATCCTAGCTAATAGCCATTGATGGACCTATGCTCCATGAATTTATCTAGTTCTTTTTTGAACCCTGTTATAGTCTTGGCCTTCACAAAATCCTCTGGCAAGGAGTTCCACTGGTTGACTGTGTGTTATGTGAAGAAATACTTCCTTTTGTTTGTTTTAAACATGCTGCCTATTAATTTAATTGGGTGACCCCTAGTTCTTGTGTTATGAGAAGGAGTAAATAACACTTCCTTCTTTACTTTCTCCTCACCAGTCATGATTTTATAGACCTCTATCATATCCCCCCTTAGTCGACTCTTTTCCAAGCTGAAAAGTCCCAGTCTTATTAATCTCTCCTCATAGAACAGCTGTTCCATCCCCCTAATCATTTTTGTTGCCCTTTTCAGTACCTTTTGCAATTCCAATACATCTTTTTTGAGAAGGGGCGACCACATCTGCCCTCAGTATTCGAGGTGTGGGTGTACCACAGATTTATATTGAGGCAATAGGATATTTTCTGTCTTATTATCAATCCTTTTCTTAATGATGCCCAACATTCTGTTCACTTTTTTGACTGCCGCTGCACACTGAGTGGATGTTTCCAGGGAACTATCCACAATGACTCCAAGATCTTTTTCTTGAGTGGTAACAGCTAATTCAGACCCCATCATTTTATATGTATAGTTGAGATTATGTTTTCCACTGTGCATTACTTAGCATTTATCAACACTGAATTTCATCTGCCATTTTGTTGCCCACTCACCCAGTTTTATGAGACCCCTTTGTAGCTCTTCGCAGTCTGCTTTGGACTTAACTATCTTCAGCAATTTTGTATCATCTGCAAATTTTGCCACCTCACTGTTTATCCCTTTTTCCAGATCATTTATGAATACGTTGAATAGGACTGGCCCAGTACAGACTCCTGGGGGACACCACTATTTACCTCTCTCCATTCTGAAAACTGACCATTTATTCCTGCCCTTTGTTTCCTATCTTTTAACCAGTTACCAATCCCTGAGAGGACCTTCCCTCTTATCCCATGACTGCTTACTTTGCTTAAGAGCCTTTGGTGAGGGACCTTTTCAAAGGCTTTCTGAAAATCTAAATACACTATATCCACTGGATCCCTCTTGTCCACATGCTTGTTGACCCCCCCTCAAAGAATTCTAGTAGATTGGTGAGGCGTGATTTCCCTTTACAAAAACCATGTTGACTCTTTCCCAACAAATGATGTTCATCTATGTGTCTGACAAGTCTGTTCTTTACTATAGGTCCCTGCAGGACTGTTTTCTTTCAGATGCACCGGCGGCTGAGCTGTTAAGGGCTTCACTGACCTGCCAACAAGCGTGACTTTGACAAAGCAAAGCAAATTCCACCTGAGCAAGGTAGCACAACAGTCACCAGGCAGCTGAAGGCAAAGCTAGTCAGCACAGGTTCAGGGAGGGTGGCGCTCGGAGCAGGCATCCGAAGTGTGGAAGTGCAAAGGAGGAAGAGGAGAATTGTTTCAGGTGGGATAAAGGGGTAGAATTAGGACCCGGGAGCAGAGTAAACGGTGAAATCCCCCTCTTTGCAGACGAGCACAAGGACTAGCTAGGCGTCACAAGGCCTCTTGCACTTGTAAGAATTTCATCCAATGTCTAAACAAAAGTACTTTGGTAAAAAGGAAGAGAGTTATGTTTGAGAATGTGTCCAGCTAGCACCCAGAACATGGTATGACACCAATAAAATTCGACAGCTTCAAGGAAAAAAACCCCACCTAACATTAAAATGCCTGGAATTAAACAGAAGAGAGCCAGCCAATTCCTACTGCAAGGGAATCCTTCTGGATTTATGGCTCACTAGGACAATCTGAAACCCACTCACCCCCACCCTTTGGTCCTATGACTACAGGGGTGAGAACAGGCCACTTCACCTTGATGGTCCCTTTAGCTGTGACACTCGGGAACCTTTCCCAGCCCTGAAGAAGAGCTCTGTGTAAGCTCAAAAGCTTCTCTCTCTCACCAACAGAAATTGGTCTCATAAAAGCTATTACCTCACCTGCCTTGTGTCTCTAATGTCCTGGGACTCTCATCACTCATTGCCAACCCCATCCAACCTTAACTCTGCCCCCTGAAACTTGCAAAAATACAGCAAATTAGTGATTTCAAAAGGAAAAAATTAAAACTTGGGAAGGAGGGGAAAAATCAGTCTAGCTTGAAAATAAAAACAAAAACAAAAAGACCTGTTTGCCAAATCCTCGTCAAACTTCTTTGTTTGACCAGTTCTATTTGTAGACCCCATACTGTTAGGAGCTCACGGAGAGTCTCCTCGGTGAGACAGCCCTCTGCTTTGTGGAGAGGGAAAGGGGATCTGAGCCCCTGCAGTGCTGAGTGGGCAGGGCATGTGGTGCAGTGGTACCTACGACGTGCCAGCCTGTCTGCGGAGACGTTTACCATGGCCGATTTTCACAGTAAAATAAGGAAGCATTTAAATGTCTAGTTATGGCTACACAGAAAGGGCAGAGCCTGTGCATCACAAGGTCAGCATAAGGACACAACATACCTCAGGGACTTTTCAGCCCCACCGCTTCCTGTAAGTTCCCACCAAGCCAGGAAGCAAAGTTGTCAGAGGAATGCTGAGTTTGTTGACTAAGCGACACCCTGAAGAGAGCTGTTAGGGGCAGGTATGCAAAAAGCAAATATATTTTACTGCCAGCATCACCCTGGCTCTGTGCTGTGGTCTCCTGCAATGGGGAGGGGAAGGGCCACCAGACGAAGCAGGCACTAGTCAGCAATGGGAGCGCAAGCATAGGGTCCAGCTTCTAATTCATGCCCTCACACAGGAAGGGAGCATATAGACATGTCAGCTACCACCTCTTGCACCTTCTCTAACACCCAGGTGATTCTGGGCAGCCCACAGCACTAGGATTCCTATCTCCCATGGATCCTTCCACGACACCCTCCCATTCTGTAGTGATCTCACAAGGGGCCCATGTACGGCATTTAACTTTTAGGCTCCTGCAGTTATTAGCTGCCTCCTCTTAGCCACTTGGGGTTTAGCCAGCAGCAGTCCATTCCACAGTCCCCATTTTAAAGGGCCAAGAGTCAGCCAATCAATGGGAGCTTTTCCATTGATGTCAATGAGTTATGGATCAGGCCCACTCTAAAGACTCCCATCTCCTTCAGTGCCGGCACCATGCTGGGCTTGACCCTGCAAGGTGCGGAGTGCCTCTCGTGGGACTCTGGCCATCCTCCGGGGTGGAGCCCTAGGTACAGAGGGAAACAGAGTTCTGGGAAATGCAATGCTATGGCCACGACGTGACAGTGTGCTGTACCTTTTCATCCTCTGTTTGCACCACTCATTTCAAATACTCTTTCCCAGCTGATTAAAAAAAAAATAAAAGTGCTTGCTTTTATTAGCATTAAAAATCAAAGCCCCACCTCAGCCTGCAGAACAACCAGACGGGTAATGAGCTTTAAACTCACATTTTAAGTCTCTCGCACACGCAGAGGGAACAATCAGCTTGGTGCTGTTCCTTACCGTCCAAAGCCACGTCGGTTTCATCCCGGCAGAAGGTCATGCACTGAGGCACTAACACCCATCCCCAGGGTAGTGCTCTATTCCTGTGGTGCGTATGACGTACCCCTTTCCCCATCCGGGGCCAGGTTCACCCCCTTTTAACAGTAGTCAGGGCGATGCGGGAGACCTCAGCTGAAATCGCTGCTCTTCCTCAGGCGGAGAGGGGAATTGAATCAGGGTCTCCCACATCCCAGGTGAGTGCTCTAACCACTTGGCTAAAAGTCCTGAGCCACCACTGGCCCTTCTGTGAATCTAGCTTTTTAAACGTGCCCGGAAACACAGGATTTCTGATCAAACAATATAGGAGTTTGGGCTCAAAGAAAACATTTTCAATTCACTAGAAAACTTCAGAATGTTGGGATTGGGTTCAGGTTGAATTGAACTGTTTTGCTGATTCTTCAGAACGGCCGCTGAAGCTATAAATTAGTTATTCACCCAGCTCTGGTCACAATTATTAAGCATTCTGCTCTCAGAACTTGAGCAGACAGCTCTACTGGTCACAGAACGGATTTGGATAAGAAATAATGGGAAGCATTAGGCAGAGTAGAATCCAGTTTACACTCCCATAGCAGCGTCAGCTCCTGAAGAGCTTCCGTGGGTTAAGGAAAAGCAGATGGAAAGGGATCAGAGACTAAGGGTATGTCTACATTACGAAATTAGGTCGACTTTATAGAAGTCGGTTTTGTAGCAAGCGGTTTTATACAGTCGATTGTGTGCGTCCCCACACACGTCCTCTAAGTGCATGTAGTCGGCGGAGTGCTTCCACAGGACCGAGGCAACCGTCGACTTCCGGAGCGTTGCACTGTGGGTGGCTATCCCACAGTTCCCGCAGTCTCCACTGCCCATCTGAATTCTGGGTAGAAATCCCAGTGCCTGATGGGGCTAAAACATTGTCGCGGGTGGTTCTGGGTACATATCGTCAGGCCCCCGTTCCCTCCCTCCTTCCCTCCGTGAAAGCAAGGGCAGACAATCGTTTCGTGCCTTTTTCTTGAGTTACCTGTGCAGACACCATACCACAGCAAGCATGGAGCCCGCTCAGCTCACTGTCACCGTACGTCTCCTGGGTGCTGGCAGACACGGTACTGCATTGCTACACAGCAGCAGTTAATTGCCTTGTGGCAGCAGACGGTGCAGTATGACTGGTAGCAGTCATCAACGTAGTCCTGGGTGCTCTTTTAATCGGGCACCTGGGCAAACATGGGAGTGACTCAGCCTGGTCTTTCCCTTTTAAGTTTCACCTTAGTTGTCATACTGCACCGTCTTCCGCCGAGCACCCAGGAGATGATGACAGCTAGCGGTCGTACTGCACAGTCTGCTGCCAACAAGATGTATAAAGATAGATGAAGTGGCTCAAAACAAGAAATAGACCAGATTTGTTTTGTATTCATTTTCTCTTCCTTCCCTCCGTGAAATCAACGGCCTGCCAAACCCAGTTTTGAGTTCTATCATTGAGGTTTTGAGTTCTATCCTTGAGGGGGCCATTCAGTTTCTCGCAAAGCCACCCCCTTTGTTGATTTTAATTCCCTGTAAGCCAACCCTGTAAGCCATGTCGTCAGTCACCCCTCCCTCTGTCAGGGCAACGGCAGACAATTGTTCCGCGCCTTTTTTCTGTGCGGACGCCATACCAAGGCAAGCATGGAGGCCGCTCAGCTCACTTTGGCAATTAGGAGCACATTAAACACCACGCGCATTATCCAGCAGTATATGCAGCACCAGAACCTGGCAAAGCGATACCGGGCGAGGAGGCGACGTCAGCGCGGTAACGTGAGCGATGAGGACATGGACACAGACTTATCTCAAAGCACGGGCCCTGGCAATGTGGGCATCATGGTGCTAATGGGGCAGGTTCATGCAGTGGAACGCCGATTCTGGGCTCGGGAAACAAGCACAGACTGGTGGGACCGCATAGTGTTGCGGGTCTGGGATGATTCCCAGTGGCTGCAAAACTTTCGCATGCGTAAGGGCACTTTCATGGAACTTTGTGACTTGCTTTCCCCTGCCCTGAGGCGCAAGAATACCGAGATGAGAGCAGCCCTCACAGTTGAGAAGCGAGTGGCGATAGCCCTGTGGAAGCTTGCAACGCCAGACAGCTACCGGTCAGTTGGGAATCAATTTGGAGTGGGCAAATCTACTGTGGGGGCTGCTGTGATGCAAGTAGCCAACGCAATCAAAGATCTGCTGATATCAAGGGTAGTGACCCTGGGAAATGTGCAGGTCATAGTGGATGGCTTTGCTGCAATGGGATTCCCTAACTGTGGTGGGGCCATAGACGGAACCCATATCCCTATCTTGGCACCGGAGCACCAAGCCGGCGAGTACATAAACCGCAAGGTGTACTTTTCGATAGTGCTGCAAGCTCTGGTGGATCACAAGGGACGTTTCACCAACATCAACGTGGGATGGCCGGGAAAGGTGCATGACGCTCGCATCTTCAGGAACTCTGGTCTGTTTCAAAAGCTGCAGGAAGGGACTTTATTCCCAGACCAGAAAATAACCGTTGGGGACGTTGAAATGCCTATATGTATCCTTGGGGACCCAGCCTACCCCTTAATGCCATGGCTCATGAAGCCGTACACAGGCAGCCTGGACAGTGGTCAGGAGCTGTTCAACTACAGGCTGAGCAAGTGCAGAATGGTGGTAGAATGTGCATTTGGACGTTTAAAGGCGCGCTGGCGCAATTTACGAACTCGCTTAGACCTCAGTGAAACCAATATTCCCACTGTTATTACTGCTTGCTGTGTGCTCCACAATATCTGCGAGAGTAAGGGGGAGACATTTATGGCGGGGTGGGAGGTTGAGGCAAATCGCCTGGCTGCTGGTTTCGCACAGCCAGACACCAGGGTGGTTAGAAGAGCACAGGAGGGCACGGTACGCATCAGAGAAGCTTTGAAAACCAGTTTCATGACTGGACAGGCTACAGTGTGAAAATTCTAGTTGTTTCTCCTTGATGAAACCCACCGCTCCTGGGTTCACTCTACTTCCCTGTAAGCAAAGCAATCTCCCCTCCTCCCTTCGATCACCGCTTGCAGAGGCAATAAAGTAATTGTTGCTTCACATTCATGCATTCTTTATTCATTCATCACACAAATAGGGGGATAACTACCAAGAGGGGTGGTGGAGGAGAGAAGCACCAGGAGGGATGGTGGAGGAGGGAAGGACAAGGCCACACAGCACTTTAAAAGTTTAAAACTTTAAAACTTATTGAATGCCAGCCTTCTGTTGCTTGGGCAATCCTCTGGGGTGGAGTGGCTGGGGGGCCAGAGGCCCCCCCCACCGCGTTCTTGGGTGTCTGGGTGAGCAGGCTATGGAACTTGGGGAGGAGGGCGGTTGGTTACACAGGGGCTGTAGTGGCAGTCTGTGCTCCTGCTGCCTTTCCTGCAGGTCAGCCATACGCTGGAGCATACTGGTTTGATCCTCCAGCAGCCTCAGCATTGAATCCTGCCACCTCTCATCACGCTGCCACCACCTTTCAGCTTCAGCCCTGTCTTCAGCCCGCCACTTACTCTCGTCAGCCCGCCACCTCTCCTCCCGATCATTTTGTGCTTTCCTGCACTCTGACATTGTCTGCCTCCACGCATTCGTCTGTGCTCTGTCAGTGTGGGAGGACACCATGAGCTCAGAGAACATTTCATACGAGTGCGTTTTTTTCGCCTTCTAATCTTCACTAGCCTCTGGGAAGGAGAAGATCCTGTGATCATTGAAACACATGCAGCTGGTGGAGAAAAAAAAAAGAGGTAGTGGAATTTAAAAAAACACATTTTCTAGAACAATGGCTACACTCTTTCACGGTCAACCTTGCTGTTAACATTACAGCCACAGAACATGTGCTTTCGTTCCAAGGTCGCATTTTGCCTCCCCCCACCACGTGGCTAGCCCCTCACCCCCCGCCTAACAGCGGGGAACATTTCTGTTCAGCCACAGGCAAACAGCCCAGCAGAAACGGGTACCTTTGCATGTCCTCTTAAGAAAAGCACCCTATTTCAACTAGGTGACCATGAATGATATCTCACTCTCCTGAGAATAACACAGAGAGATAAAGAAAGGATGGTTGTTTGAACGCCAGCAAACATACACTGCAATGCTTTGTTCTACAATGATTCCCGAGTACATGCTACTGGCTTGGTGTGGTAAAGTGTCCTACCATGGAGGACGCAATAAGGCTGCCCTCCCCAGAAACCTTTTGCAAAGGCTTTGGGAATACATCCAGGAGAACTGCAAATGCCAGGGCAAATTAATCATTAAACATGCTTGCTTTTAAACCATGTATGGTATTTTAAAAGGTACACTCACCGGAGATCTCTTCTCTGCCTGACAGGTCCGGGAGGCAGCCTCGGGTGGGTCCAGGGGGGGGGGCTGCCTCCAGATCCAGGGTGAGAAGCAGTTCCTGGCTGTCAGGAAAACCGGTTTCTCCGCTTGCTTGCTGTGAGCTATCTACAACTTCATCATCATCATCTTCCTCGTCCCCAAAACCTGCCTCTGTGCTGCCTCCATCTCCATTGAAGGAGTCAAACAACACGGCTGGGGTAGTGGTGGCTGAACCCCCTAAAATGGCATGCAGCTCATCATAGAAGCGGCATGTTTGGGGCTCTGACCCGGAGCGGCCGTTTGCCTCTCTGGTTTTCTGGTAGGCTTGCCTCAGCTCCTTAAGCTTCACGCGGCATTGCTTCGGGTCCCTGTTATGGCCTCTGTCCTTCATGCCCTGGGAGATTTTGACAATGTTTTGGCATTTCGAAAACTGGAACGGAGTTCTGATAGCACGGATTCCTCTCCCCATACAACGATCAGATCCCGTACCTCCCGTTCGGTCCATGCTGGATTTTGAGATTCTGGGACTCCATCATGGTCACCTCTGCTGATGAGCTCTGGCCAGCGTGGCAAGCTGCAGGTGACCATGCAAACAGGAAACTGAAATTCAAAAGTTCGTGGGCCTTTTCCTGTCTACCTGGCCAGTACATCTGAGTTGAGAGTGCTGTCCACAGCGGTCACAATAGAGCACTCTGGGATAGCTCCCGGAGGCCAATACCGCCTAATTGCATCCACAGTACCCCAAATTCGACCCGGCAAGGCCGATTTAAGCGCTAATCCACTTGTCAGAGGTGGATTAAGGAAATCGATTTTAAGAGCCCTTTAAGTCGAAAAAAAGGGCTTCATCGTGTGGATGGGTGCAGGTTTACATCGATTTAACGCTGCTAAATTCGACCTAAACTCCGAGAGTGGACCAGGGCAAAGTGTAACAATGGGGCCCTTCCCCACCCCCATAACTACAGTGTGGTCATCCCCCACAGTCAAGGAAAGGAGTATTTCAATAGCACCCTTTGGGGCTCATCCCATGGAGTCATGTGCTGGGGTTTAAATCTGGAGCTACCCAAATCAAGAGAGTTAACAGATTTTCCTGGGAAAGGTAATTTAGCCAGAGATTACCACCTTTCAGTGCAGCCTGGGATACCCTGGGGCACGAAATGACCTTCTGAAGCAGTAGCTACTTCACAACCACTCACCCCAGCCCAGACTGTTAATGCCGCAGTCAGAGCCTTATATTAAGGAGAGGATCCCCCCGCATCTAGTCTGGAAAAACACAAACTTCTCACCACAAGGAGAGGGCTACAGAGAGCACATCTCACAATGTGACTCAAAGTGCTTTCCTTCAGAGTCCCCCTCATCCCACTCCCAGTCTCCCTCTCCCCACCCCTGAGCAAGATGTACCACCCAGATGGGGGCAGACCTAATTGGCGACCAGTCTCCCAAATCCACTGCAGCAGGGGTGTGCTGGGAATGGAACATTTGGAAGAGTTTAGACAGGATGGGAGCTGAGATTTTATACCCCCAGCACACGCAGTGTTTTGCATCACATGCCTGTAGAGCCAATAGGCTTTTTTACCCCCTTGCACCTGAGGAATCTCAGCCATTCGGTCTTCCCCAGGGGCCAAGGGAAGTCCTTAGCCACACAGTAGCAGGCAGGGGAGCAAGCATCGCAGACAGGGTTAGACATTAAACCCCAGCGGGATCGGCATACGGGATCCCGCACTCCTCACCCACCCAGCTGACCGGTTTGGGCAGTTGCTTCCCACACACCCCCGGCACAGGGTCACAGACTAAAATCACCTCTTCACCTGCACCGGGGAAAATCCAAAGAACCCTCAAAATAACATGGCAACTTCATGCAGCGCAGCTGTCTCTGGGGAGCTGGTGCTTGTTTCCCTCTCCTCAGGATGTGTCTCTCAGTTGGGGGGCGAGGGGGAGGAGAAAAAGATGAGGGGAAGATTTAACATTAAAACGACAGGGCCTGCAATGCTCTGGGGACCCCGGGCAGCAAAGGGTGCCTGCAGAAGTCCTTTCCCCACCATCCCTTGTAAGAGACGGTGTGCTGCAGGAGAGCGGATGTGGGACGCGGAGCTCGTCTGCTTTCTATACATCAGCCCAAACCTCTGCTTTCTATAATCTGGAAATTCTCGCATTATCTCTCATCTGCTTTAAATTAGGGATTCATTCTTGGGAATGCTGGAGTGATTAAGAGCAGATCAGCTATCAGAAATGCAAGCTGGGGTTGGCAGAGGCTCTGAAATCTGCCTGGAGGAAGGCGACTCCCGCACGTCACTTTTAATTAAACAACACAAGTTTCCGGGGCCAGATTGCGATCTAATTTCAGATCAGAATGATGGGACGGCAAAAGCCCTCCAGATTGCAAAGGACTGGAGTTGTCCCTGCCCACTCAATAATATGTCACTCATCACACAAACCACAAAAGCAACAGCTGCTATTTTAGTAGGACCTACAAAAATATGTTTCTATGCCAAACTTAAGGGAGTGTGCTGCTTTTAAACTTTAGCAAAGTTAAAAGCTTGAAGTGACAGGGGTAAGGCTTGGGCATGTGGCAAAGGTAGAGAAGAAGGAGAGCGAGGGGAACATAGAAAGCAGCTGTGGGGTGCAGCATGCAGCAGGACTGAGAGCAGAGGGTGCAGAGTTCGGGGTGCGTAAGCACAGAACAACGCTGCGGTACACATAACTGATGCACCCCCACTGAGTAGGGTGATCAGATAGTAACTGTGAAAAAAATGGGACAGAGGGTAGGTGGTAATAGGTGCCTATATAAGAAAAAATCCCAAAAAACAGGACTCTCCCTATAAACTTGGGACATCTGGTCACCCTACTACCGCTGAGTGCTTGTACACAGAGCGAGAGACAGGTGGGATGCAGACCTAAAACGCACTGTGCACAAAGCAAAGTCAGGATCAAACTCCAAAGAGCAGGAATCCTACAAGCTGCCTGTGTATGAACCAAACAGGGTTATTGCAAATGAGATTCACCTTCCAACCAGCAGACAGGACACAGAGCAGCCCCTTGGCTGGAGAAACCCCTTCCCCACAGGCAGCTTGAGAGGAAGGAAAAGAACCTAGCAAGCCGCTGCAGGTACCTGCATCTCCAGCCCCTCCAAGGTGCAGGGTACTTTATAGTATACTTTATAGCAACCTATAGCCTATCAGGCTCCAAATTTTTTGGAAAAAGAAAAGGAGGACTTGTGGCACCTTAGAGACTAACCAATTTATTAAAGCATAAGCTTTCGTGAGCTACAGCTCACTTCATCGGATGCATGCAGTGGAAAATACAGTGGGGAGATTTTATATACACAGAGAACACGAAACAATGGGTGTTACCATACAGACTGTAACAAGAGTGATCAGGTAAGGTGAGCTATTACCAGCAGGAGAGAGAGAAAGAAAAAAAAACCCTTTTGTAGTGATAATCAAGGTGGGCCATTTCCAGCAGTTGACAAGAACCTGTGAGAAACAGTTGCGGGGCGGGGGAGGGTGCGGGAGAATAAACATAGGGAAATAGTTTTACTTTGTGTAATGACACATCCACTCCCACTCCAAAGACCAGGGGTGGACTGGGAGTGGATGTGTCCCAATCTTTGGTAATAGCTCACCTTACCTGATCACTCTTGTTACAGTCTGTATCCATTGTTTCATATTCTCTGTGTATATAAAATCTCCCCACTGTATTTTCCACTGCATGCATCTGATGAAGTGAGCTGTAGCTCACGAAAGCTTATGCTCAGATAAATGTGTTAGTCTCTAAGGTGCCACAAGTCCTCCTTTTCTTTTTGCGGATACAGCCTAACACGGCTGTTACTCTGAAACCAAATTTTTTGGCTAACACTTGAGTAAAAAGGGGTAACATCACTGTTTGGATGACCGTAGCACCTCAGAGCCCGAGACATGGATCAGGACTCCACCGGGCAAGGCGATGTACAAACACAGAAGCAAAAGACAGTCCCCGCCCGAAGAAGCTTACAATCTAAGTGTAAAGCAAGAGACAGCAGATGGAAACAGATGGGGAGAATAAGGCAACCGTGAGGCAATACTGGCCAGCATGATGGGCAGTGGCCACAGCACACCACGGGCCTCACCAATTTAAAGTTTTTGTAGGCATCATGGCAAAGGAGAGCTCTGAGGCAGGAACCGGAGGATAAGATAGCGTTAACAGTCAGCACTCAAAGCAGTCCAGTCAGGCCATCTGATTATTTATTGCTACCCAATGCAGGAAACAAGTTGATAGACACACTTGACCCAGCAGAATGACAACTCCCATGGTCGACTACTTGTCCCAGCCACCCTCATGCTAACCCCAGGTATCCCACCCAAGTTTCAGTTTAGGTGGTTACATTTGTCCCTTTTAAGTTCCCCTTACAGTTTCAACTGGATACAGAGTTGTTCTTCACTTTGAATCCTACACTCCTGCAATGTTGCTATGTGCTGTTAAACAGCTACTGTGTTCCACCCTAGAAGTAGCTGCAGTTCATCGGTGGATGAAATCATTCCAGCTTGGGACTCTCGGGAATGAAAGGCACTAGAAAAACATCAGTGGATTAATCTAAGCACTTGTCTACTTTGAAAGTGGGCTAAGCTAAACAGGAACAAGACATTCTTATTCTGGGATAAAAGTATCCAGACATGGGGTTATTTCAGAATAGCTCTTCCCAAACAATTTGTGTGCGGACAAACCCAGTACTCCATGGACTGACACAGGCCAAAGCATCAAAGGAGCCATATTGTGCCTGCCTCTCCAAAACCCACACGTGGGTGTATAAATGCAGATATGCAGGGGCAACAGACTCTGGCATTAATTTGTGGCTGCAACTCAGGCCCTGTCCTTTGGGAAATCTGCCCTAAGTTCAAACCAAGCATAAGAATTGGCTTTCTATCTTCTCCCTTTCTGGAGTAGCTGAAAGTCCGAAGCAGTGAATTTCAAAATGTCAAAATAGCAAATGAGAGATACCATTATTAACATAAAAAGAAAAGGAGTACTTGTGGCACTTTAGAGACTAACCAATTTATTAGAGCATAAGCTTTCGTGAGCTACAGCTCACTTCCTTTTCTTTTTGCGAATACAGACTAACACGGCTGTTACTCTGAAACCTGTCATTATTTACATAGGTGCCCCGGACATTATGGTATGCCTGATGGATTAGATCCCTCTTAAGAGGGAGGACAATCCAGGAGTAGGGTGCTAGACTAAAATTTGGGAGACCACGGTTCAATTCTCAGCTCCAAAGAAGGCGTTCTGTCCAATCTTGTGTACGTCATGTAGGCGAGTGCTACTCAAAATGGTGGTCCATGGACCGGTGCTGGTCTGTGAGTCATCGGCTGCCGGTCTGCACGCACATTAGGCAAAAAATTTGCCAGTCCCCCACATCAGAGAGCTTGAGAAGCACGGACATAGGCCGCATCTGCACTAGGAGAACTTTACCCTACCGATATGGGTACATTGGGATTCCAGCAGCACCGTCGTCCAGTCACAGAGCAGGACCCCATTGTGCCCGGTGACATGTACACACACACACACACAACAAAGAGATAGTATGCTACACCGGCAAAGTGCTCCTAGTACGGATGTAGCTTATACTAAGAAAGCTGCACTTTCACCAGTTCCCTTCCCCTCGCAAAAAAAGTAAGCAATACCAGCAAAAGTGCCCTCCTGCTGGTACGGCGGCATCTCTGCTAGGTGCTTTGCTGGCACAGGCCTCACACTTCTTCCCGCCCCTGCCCGACAGAGCCACGCCAGCAGAAATCTGCAGTGTAGACATAGCCTTAGTCTCTCTCTGGCTTCGTTTCCCCATCTGTATCCTGGGGATCAGAGGACTGGGGGTGCGGGAGGCGCTCAAATGTCACAGTAACGTGGCCCAAAAAGTGCCTCAGAGAGAGAAGATTGCAGCAGCCAGAAATGCAAGCGTCCTATTGAAGTTTCTGCCTGCCAGTGACGGCACGGTGTTCCCCTGGGTAAGAGGATCACTCCAATATTAAAGCCAAGCCTAGTTTTCTTCTAATAAACAAAAAGCCCTTCTGTACCTGGCATGGTAAGAATTGCCTGAAAATTGTCATCCCTCTTACCATAATCACTGGAAAGGTTCCCACAGCTTCAGCCCTCCTCTCCCAAAGCTATGGCGGTCAGTGGATGGCTCCCATTCTGTATTCCCTGGGTCTGCAGCTCCGGGCCCAGAGCACTGTCGGGCCAGAGAGGGGAGAAGCGGGCTGTTGTTTTCAATCACATTCTGTGACTGTGTCCCTGCTTCTGTTCTTTTATAAGCTGGTTTGGGTGGTGGTGGCACGGGGGAGGGGAGGGCATAGATCTGATCGGCTTGTTAGGGATGGGCACGTCTGACTAATAAAGGTTTCTACTATGCAGTTATATGCACAAATCAACATGCTTCTCTCGCTGCAGTGGCTGGAGAGGTGCCAGATGAATACAGTTACCTGGAAAAGGGCGTGGAGCGGGAGTCTGTCATGTTTGAGGTAGCCTTTAGACACAAACCCAGGGCATCAGATGATAACGGCAGGGCAAAGACTTGGGCTTTCTTGCTCTAGAACGTGCTGCGTGTTGTTGTTAGACAAGGGGCGAAGGGACCTGCTGAGCAAGGGACTGGGAGCCAGGAAGTCCCGAGTGCCATCCCTGGTTCTGCCACGTAGGGTATGTCTACACTAGAGCGGGAAGATACAACTTTTTCAGCTCGAGGAGTCAAACCTGTGCCAGCTCTGGTCCAGCTAGTGTGCTAACAGAACCTGGCCATAGCGGCATGAGGGGGCTAACTGTCCTGAGGCTGGTGCTGTCCAGGACACTAAGTACCTACTCAGCATGGTCAGCTCCTCCCGCCTCTCACGCTGCAGTAGCTATGTTCTATTTTTAGTGTCCCCTTGCTCACAATGGGCTGGATTTTCAGTGACTTCGGCGGAGGTACTCATCCCCTCCACCAGTCTGAGCCCGTGTGCTCCTGGCTAAGCCAGTGCACACCCATCCGCCACACTGGCGCTGCTCTGAAGTGACCTTGATCTCCAGAATCTCCGCGTTCACATAAACATCTCCGCAGCACTAATGGCTGCATCAAGCCCTCAAAAATATAAGCAGAGCAGAACCAATGGAGAGATCATAGAATAGAATATCAGGGTTGGAAGGGATCCCAGAAGGTCATCTAGTCCAACCCCCTGCTCGAAGCAGGACCAATTCCCAGTTAAATCATCCCAGCCAGGGCTTTGTCATGACTCTGCAGCCAGCCTAGAATAGCAGCTCAGAGGCGTGACCTGCCCCATTCCTCGCAGCAGCGTGGGGTTACCTCTGATGGCCCATGCGAGCTCATTCTCTCCCTCCTCCAGCACGAAGGCAGAGAAAGAGGCACTGATCTGCACAATTTACTGCAAGTGGTGTCTCATTTTCGTGCCACAAGCGAGTGGCATTTGGAAGAGGGCACTACTTAATTTTTCCCTTCCAACCACAAAGGATCCCAGCCAGAGATGACCCAGGCCTGCTGACAGTGCGTGTGTAGGGGCAGGGCAGAGTGAGAACAGCTGACTTCAGCCGCGTGACTGAGCATGCTCAGTACAAGTCAAGCAGCAAATCAGAGGGGAAGGGCACGTCCTCCCTTCTGATCCAAGCCCAAGGAGCCTAGCAGGGGCCATGGGCATACTGAAGTGGGGGAGCCAAGCTCAAGGAGAGCAGTGGAGCTCCGAGTACACATGATCATCCTTGGAACACCTGCACAATCTACAGTGAGCAGCATCTCCATTTGGCAAATCACGGGGTGGAGCTTATTATGCGGACGGAGCTTGGAGAACCACCACCTTCCTCCCCACCCCCAATCTGACTTCCAGGTTCAATCCCCCCGTCCCAGTTTTCCCCTTCTGTAAAACTGGGGTTGATGATACTTCTCCCCCTCACAGAAGGCTGCACAGATTAACCAATGCTTTGAAGAGTCAAGTATTCTACGTTATTCTCTCTCGATTCCCTTTCATCGGGTTAGTTTTACTCTTCTCAATTCTGTTCCTGTGTTAGCAACTGTAGTATCTACACTCCACTCAGGATCTGCTCCACTTCCCAGCCTGTTACAGCTCATCCCCCTGTTTGTGCTCATACCACTGTACTGGTTTTATGGAAAGCCAAGAGAGGAACAGAACTTCCCTCATCTTGGAAGCCTCAGAATGTTGGATCATATTAAAGAAGTTCTGTATTAAAATCACAAATGAGTTTGATTCCCCATAGTTTAAATTCCAGTGTATTACTAATTAAGAGGTCTATTGGTTTTTGGTACTGTTTCTCTCCCTCTATGTGTGAAACTCGCAAGTTGCTAATTGCGTTAGTACATTCTAAGACAGAGTCTGTTCTCAAAGCAATTCACACACAGAGAGACTCAAAGCAATACTCTGTAACAACAGAAACAGCACCCAGAGACTCCCCACCCTTTTGTTGTATTAACAATTGTGATTAAAATAGAGATAGAGGATGTATGTGGATGGATGCTTGTTGTGGATAATAACTGAATGATCAGGGAGGTGCCAGCCTAAGAATCCAGTGTCCATCGGCTGAAGAAGGCGTCAAGTGGAAATAACCAGAGGACCCCGGGAGGGCAGACTGGAATCCACTCAACAGCCTCAAGAATGGGAGAACCAAAGAACAAGATAACATCTAGCAGCACGGAGCTGTCAGGAATGTGCTATCTGCCGACTGATTCAGCAACAGCATGATGAAGCAATTCCCATAGACTGACATAGGAAGAAATTCCTATAAAAATAGACTCTAGAAAGTGAGAACTTTGGGGTCTGATTCTGCAAACCAACTTCCAGGAGCGTCAGATGAGCATCTGACAAGGCCCTGCTCCCTCCTCATGTCCAGGCCACCTGGCCAGTGGCTTGGCATGAGCAACTCTAAGGCTGGTAACTATGATAACAACCTTGCAGAACCTCTGTGTGTGCGTGTATAAATATGAGATTGAATGGAATGTTATAGCTATAACTAACTGCTTACTATGATTCTTTCTGTATTCACAATAAATGTGGTATTTTGCCTTTTTCCCTTCAATAAGATCCTGCTGGTTTTTATTTTATTGGTATAACAAGAACAGCCAAGGAGACCGGATGAGGCGCGAACCAGCTCAGATTGCATTGAGGAGGAACCAGGAACGTTCATCCTCAGATATTGCTCCTCTCTCCGGATCGGTCATTGCCTGTCCGACTGATGAAGGAACAGGAACAAACACCCTGGGATGCCAGCGCACACTCGTGTCCCTGAGTTGTCCTGAAGACAGCTATGGTGACCATGGTTCTCTCTCTAGGGCAGGTCCCACATGGGCAGCAGTGCTAGCTAACCCAGCAACATGCCTCAGCCCTGGACTGGCGCTTCCCTTCACACCACAAGGCCACTGCTAGCTCTTCATGCCCTAGTCAGTTCTTGGCTTATCTATGGAATTTGCCAAGGAGGGGGTACTGTCGGTACCAGCTGTGGGGTGCAGGGAGGGGGGGCTGCGATGTAAACATCTGACTGGAAACTGGACAAAGACATTATTTCATGAAGGCCAATGAGCAGGCATCGTAGGAGAGAGAGACAGAGAGCCTGGAGCATTGGGCCTCGTGCAAGAATTGAGGCCTGAACCAGAGGCTGTGAACCAGTCGGACCATGTATTAAAGCAGATGCTCACAAGATCACTGTCCAGCAGATGAACTTGGCAAAGCTGCTGCTAGTGTACTAGGCGCTAGATATTTACATAAATATATTCCAGCTAGTACTAGATTGGGATGTATTTGTACAAAATGGTTTGACAACACAATGAAGAGGGATGTTTATTCAAGCTATCAGGATCAAGGGACGTAATAACCAGATATCATGAGATAGCTAGCCAGGCACATGAAACCTGTTTGCTCTGGCCTGTAATGTCTGGGTTCTTCCCCATAGTTCTTTGTGGGGAGTCCTGCTGCTGACTGAGCCGTTCCTTTCCACAGGGCACTCAGGTGTAAGCGTACCTGTAACCATGGAGCCAGAGCGCTAGGACTGTGTCTTTGGGGCAACAAACCTGGCCTGGGGCCATTGTCACTGAACCGTGCTTTATGAGTAACATCGAAGCCTGCAGAACTAACTCGCTGTCCTGTCTGCTAACAACATTGAAGCTTCAAGGACAGACTCACTGAGCAGTCTAAACAGTGCTACCGAGGCAACGACTTTCCAGCCGCCAAGACTTGACCACACTGGGTAGTACTCTCGAGGTCTGCTGAACCAGCCTTCTGCATAGAGCTGGGAAGGCACACGGAAAGAACACACACACGCCTACTGACAACAGGCATCAAGTGGTCACCAGCAGTGGATCTGGAGACACCTGACATGGAAAGCCGTCACAGGTGACAGCAGCATGTGAAGATAAAATGCATCCAACCCAGGGCAGGGCAGGCAAAGCTTCCCTGGGAACAGCTTCCAGGTTCAGATTTAGGAGTGAGAGACTTCGTGCCCCCATTTCCCACCCTGTCCACTGAAGGAAACAAGCTGTTCCGCTGAGGGTGCGTGGAAAGGGACAGTTGTGTGGGGAGATGGCGCTGATTAAACCCTTCATTGCATTTCCCTTCCCACCACGAGAAACCGACAAGGGCCGTTAAAAAATACTGCTAGCATCTCAAAGCCAAGAGAGAGCCAGACAGAGTAAGACGCAATTGTGCCCATGCCAGGGGAGCGAGGGGTCACTCGCTCAGTGGAGATAATCACAGACCCACAGGGTTCAAAAGGGCCGCAAGGATCATCTCGTTTAGACTGCCAAGCTGCAGGATTTGTTGTGTCTAAACCCTCCAGGGCAGACGGCTATCCAGCCTCCTTTTGAAAACTTCCAGTGAAGTCTCATGTCCTCTCAAGGCATCTGTTCCACAGTCCTACCGGGCTTACAGTTAGGAAGGTTTTCCTGAGATTTAATCTAAATCTGCTGTGCTGTCGTTTGCACCCACTGCCACTTGTCCTGCCCTCTGTGGCAAGAGAGAACAATTTTTTAATCAAGGGAAGGAATTAATTCCACATTCACTTCCCTGCCCAGCTACCCCCATTCCTCCGGCAGCAGTTGATGGAGACATTTCCAGCCGTTTGCTGGCACTCCCTGCTCGGCTTTACCTGCCTCTGATTAACTGTGTCAAAGGAAATGCAGGTTTCAGAGGAGCAGCCGTGTTAGTCTGTATCTGCAAAAGGAAAAGGAGTTCTTGTGGCACCTTAGAGACTAACAAAAGCTTATGCTCAAATAAATTTGTTATTCTCTAAGGTGCCACAAGTCCTCCTTTTCTTTTTAAAGGAAATGCAGACTCCTGTCCTCCAGGGACGGGCAGGTGTGCCAAGGAGGAACTGCTTTGAGAACCAGTTGGCTCAGCCCCCAAAATCAAGCGAGCATGTGCATAGCTGAAGTGCGCAATGTATTTCGTTGCTAACCCACAGCAACCAGTTTTCAACATGGATTTAGAGCTTTGCCACTGAAGGACTCACACCCAGGCCATCACAAACAGCCCCAATGCAACAGAAGCTCAGTCACTCTTCTCAATGCCTCGTTTTGTTTTATTTGGCCACCTTCACTGAGGACGGCCACCAAGGCCGTGCATGCGTTAAAATATCACATACAATGAGTTTGTGGCAGAACCAGAAATGTTACCGGGCTACCCAGGAGACCTGACTCCCAGAGCCAGACCTTACCTCACACCATCTTTCTTCATTATAACTTCACTGCAAGACCAAGCATAATGGGAAAGTTAGCCGTGACGGACCAACCCCTCCACACACAGCCACTCACACAAAGGGCCTGATTCTGCCACCCTTACTCATGCTGAGTACCACTCACTTGTGTAGTCTCATGGATTTCAATAGAACCTCTTGCAGGTCTACCAAACATGAGTATTGCTGGCAGACTCAGGCAAAGTCTACAGTAATCACAAAGGGAAGGGAGAAGTTCCGGCTGAGCCCATCTTCACCCGGGGAAACTCTCTCAAGTTAACTCCAGTGTCAGAGCTACCCTTCAATGTTGTTTTTCATTTAGTGAGCAGTCGGAGGCATTTAGCGCCCCTGTAGTGTTTCCAGTTTACAAGAAATTGGAAGAGACCTTTACAGTGCAGCTGAGGCCTCAACAGAAGAGGGAACACTGGGTGAGACATGTCTAAAAAGGCAATTAATGAGCTTCCATAACGCAATTAGGTACCTGTTAGACCAATTCTAAATGAAAAGGCAACGCATCCTCTTTCACCTATGCTCAAGCCAAGTCCTAGTAAGTGCTCTCGCATTATATTCAATTGCAGTCCTGCCTGAGAGTCCGTCACTTCACTCTCAGATATGGCTGAAATATGACAGAGACAGAAAATACACTGTTGCTTTGCCAGACTCTGATACAGTGTTATTGTTAGATTAGAGACATACCAAAAAATCCAAGATCAAGTAAAAGCTATATAATCATACAGCCTGAAAATATACCAATAATATACATAATGGGTAGGCCCGGGGGATTAGATTTATCAGTAAACATCAATTTCACTATATGCACACAAACCAATGAAAAGAATATTTCCACTGATGAGAATCATAATTTAAAAAGAGGCAAAGTAAGAAAAACGCTGCTTGAGAACGTATGAGAGTTCGATTTAAGGCTAAAATTCTGACATGTGATGATGACAGTTGGGTTTGAACCATTATAAAGCTTTAACTTTTTGAATCTCAGCATCTATTGTCGTTCAATAATTATTGTCTGACCCCTCCATTGGCCGATGCTCCATAATTCCCCACAACTGTGAGAATTTAAAATCAATACAAATCTTAAAAAAAGGGGGGGGGGCTTAAAACCCATCATTTTGTGCAACTGTGACACTTTTAAAATCGATCAAAATAAAAATAAATGCTTAAAAATAAAAATCAATATTATCTGTCAAGATCATAAATAAAAATTGAATTCCAACAAGCCTAATCATGGACCAGATACTCAGCTGGAGTAAACCAGCATCACTCCAGGCCAATTTACATCATCTGAGGGTTTGTATATTACCCACACACAAGCGAAGTGTCTAAAGTTGGCTAAATGCGGATTTACATGGCTATCTGTTCAGTAGTCGGAGCACCCACAAACTATAAAAGGAGTCACCTGTCAGATGGGGTGCAGAAGGACTGGGAACATATGCAGATAGAAACTACAATAGTTTCTCACTGTTCTTGCTGTGGTTTTTGACCGTCTCCATCACTAGACATGAAAGCAGAGAAACATCTTGAACCGTCAAAACAACAGATTTTCTGCATACAAGACTAAACTCTACAGGTGCAAGCAAAAGCCATTTCTGTGTAATAGGTTTCTGCATTTCAGCTGCTTCCCCCCAGGTTTCCAGAGACAAGCCACAAACCAATTCAACAGCCTGTCCTTAAATGCAGCACGTTCCTTTCATACTAGCTCAGCCTAGTAGTTCATAGATTCATAGGTTTCAGAGTAGCAGCCGTGTTAGTCTGTATTCGCAAAAAGAAAAGGAGGATTTGTGGCACCTTAGAGACTAACCAATTTATTAGAGCATAAGCTTTCGTGAGCTACAGCTCACTTCCTCAGATGCATATCGTGGAAACTGCAGCAGGCTTTATATATACACAGAGAATATGAAACAATACCTATTCCCACCCCACTGTCCTGCTGGTAATAGCTTATCTAAAGTGATTTCCAGCACAAATCCAGGAACCTGGATTTGTGCTGGAAATCACTTTAGATAAGCTATTACCAGCAGGACAGTGGGGTGGGAATAGGTATTGTTTCATATTCTCTGTGTATATATAAAGCCTGCTGCAGTTTCCACGATATGCATCTGAGGAAGTGAGCTGTAGCTCACGAAAGCTTATGCTCTAATAAATTGGTTAGTCTCTAAGGTGCCACAAGTCATAGATTCATAGACACTAAGGTCAGAAGAAACCATTATGATCATCTAGTCTGACCTCCTGCACAACGCAGGCCACAGAATTTCACCCACCCACTCCTGCGAAAAGCCTCTCACCTATGTCTGAGCTATTGAAGTCCTCAAATCATGGTTTAAAGACTTCAAGGAGCAGAGAATCCTCCAGCAAGTGACCCGTGCCCCATGCTACAGAGGAAGGCAAAAAGCCCCCAGGGCCTCTTCCAATCTGCCCTGGAGGAAAATTCCTTCCTGACCCCAAATATGGCAATCAGCTAAAACCTGAGCATATGGACAAGATTCACCAGCCAGTTCTGTCTGACCGCGATCTTTTAGCCAAACTGTGCCAAGCAGTGTGTTCTGGGAACGAGAATCAAATTGTTTTAATCTCTCAACAGCAGAAAGAAACAAGAATGGACACTGCAGGCTCCAAGGCAGTAAGGAGTGACATGGGGCAATGGAGCAAAGGAGAATTTTACACTCAGCACAAGTCAGATTGCCCAAGAGCGAGATGCATCCAGCAGGGGAGGGGACTCCTACGGGAACCAGGAGACACCACCGTCACAAAGTAGATTCTAATGGCCAAGCGGAAACTGTGCAATCCAAACACAACCAGGGCGCAAGTGTGATCAAAGAGCTAATTAAAGATAATTAGCTAATTTGTAGGTGGGATGGGGCAATTATAGGGAATTCATTACATGAAACAAATGCATTGCTGAACATTCTGTATCCCAAGGACTATTTACTTTTCAAAACATTCCAAGCAGTTGAATTTCACACCTGAGTCCAACTCCCACCAGGACCCAGCGCTCCAGTGATGTGCAGTCCTCATTCAGAGCCACAGCGCTCACTCCTGCTTCGCTCGCCCTGCCGGCCAAGCGCACTTTTCACTCCAACGTCCACCAGTTGTTCAAGGCCTGCAGCCAGGGCTGGCTCCAGGCACCAGCTTTCTTGGAGCGGCATCTAGAATGGGGCGGCTGGCCGTGTCCCGTAGCGGCCATTCGGCGGCCGCTCCGCCGCTCTTCCCGCCGTGGCGGCTTTTGGTGGCAGCTTTTTATTGCGGCGGCGGCGGCTTGGGGCGGCAAAATCGGTAGAGCCGCCCCTGCCCACAGCACTGGCTTTGGTCCCAGAAACGGTGCCCCAGCCTCGCAGCAGGTGCATTCGACGCCAGCAGTCTTGGAAACCAATGCAATTCATTTCCTTCCGCAGATCGGGCCAGCCCCAGTGACGGAAGCAGAGGGCCAGTTAGTGCCCTGGGGAAAGCGTTCATGAAGGAGCTGGGAGCGTAATGGGAAGCCTGGAGGGGTTACGCATGTGCGTGACCAGCAAGGTCAGCTGAGAGTCTGGCTTCAAGTGGAGAAGGCCATGTTCCAGCCCCTATTGCATGGGAAGGAGGGCTGGTGTCTCTGAAAGTACAACTCCTCTCCAGTATCTTGCAAGGAAAGGAAGCGTGCTCAGGGTTCAAACCATCTGAGAGACACACACCGGGGAGGACGACGGTGCGATCTGTGAAACGGTCGGGTCCTGCTACCGTTGAAGCTTCAATACCGAAATGCACCAGGAAGGGTTTAACACCACTAAGAGAAGCTCAGAGCTTTACTTGTACACCCAGGGGGGAAAGACTCCACTAATGTGTCCACGGCTCCTGCTCGCCACACATCTGTTGTATTGATTCAGGCTGTAGCACTAAATGATGTTGCTGTTTTATCTCCCTGACCTTTGGATTGATACTTGCTAGCTATTTAAAAAAAATAAATAAAAGTCGATAAGCAGGCAAGGACTGAACCCAAGAACAAAGCACTATTAGCATACGTCTGCACAGGAATCCATTGCCGGGAACAATTTATACATAAGGGATTGGGGACGGAACAAACATAAAAGTTCCTGACTAGAGAGAACTCCCAACACTCATTACAGCCTCATTTGGCTACAAAGAGCCAGCCCAGACAGAGCCACAGCCTGGGGGTGAAATGCAGCAGCCCTAGCGATCCTCATACTAATCGCTCGGGCATAGTCCATCCAAGAAATTAGCACATGGGCGTGTAGACAAACAGCCGAGAGAGAGGACGACAGGGCACACACGACAGGACATTCAATCCTAGGGGGTGAGAAAAGATTTAGGGTGTGTCGTCACTAGGAACAAAGGTGCTTTCTTACTGCATGGGAGCTAATGCACGGTAACAAGAGGTAAAACCCTAGTGAACACCAGGCAGCGTGTGGTTTTCCATACCTAGTAGCAGGTCGAGGTTGACGTCAGTTGGCTTGTGTATGTGTGTGTGTTCTTTTCATGTGTTGTCCCAGCAGGTAGCTGGCTCAGCAGACTGTGATTGTACTGCCCAGTGTTAAGTGATGAAGGATGGACTATTGTCACCACAGTAACACTGTTTAGGCTGCCTAGAGCCTCTGTCCTTTGAGCTTCCATTTTATCACTATTAACAGCAGATAAGGCAGCCTTGAAGCGACTCAAAGATAGACAACAGGTGCAGTTCGGTCGCAAAGCCACTCGGCCAGGTTTATTGGCCCCTCGGCACAGGTTTAGTGCCTGGCTCCGTGTGTGCTTGGTGGCAATGATTGGCGCCTTCTGCAGCAGGAATTTCTGCTGTCCCCGAGGCCACCCAAAAGATTATGGTGAAGTACCCTGACCTTTATAGGCGAAGACAAACAACTGGAATACACAACTTACACCCCACCTTACGTATTTCATGACGTTTCTTGGTTACCATTTTTTGGTTTTGACATTTTGGACACAACATTTTAATTTATGATGTTATTTTGTACTCAATTAAAACGTATTTGTCTTCATCATCATGTTCCTATGACACCTTTGGCATTTAGGGCAGCAACGAAACTCCTCCACTGCTGTCTGTTTCTGGCAAGTCTTTCAATGGTTCCCCAGCTGTGCCCCAGATTTTCCAGCTCCGCTTCCACAGCTCTTCACCAGGTTGTTTTCAGGCAGCCTCGTTTTTGCTTGCCTTCAGGTGTCCATCTTATTGCTACTCTGGTGACAGAATCAGATTCCATCCGAAGCACACGACTGATCCATCTCCAACGCCTCCTGGCAACGATGGTGCTCAGATCTTGGTTTGAGATTGTTCTGGGCCAAAAGTTACAGAGAATTTTTCTGAGGCAGGTTGTATGGAATGAAGACAGTTTGGACATGTCAGACTTCCTCATTCCCCAGCATTCTGCACTATAAAGTAGTGTTGAAAGTAGGCAGCGCTGATAAATCTTGAGTTTGGTTTTGGTGTTGTATTTTGATGATTTCCAGACCGTATTTAAGCTCCTGAAGGCGTTCTTGGCTTTACTGATTTTGTTCCGGATGTCCTGGCTTGTTCCACCATCCTGGCTGATGGTGCTGCCCAAGCATAGGAATGTTTCTACACTGCTGAGAACATAATCCTCTATCTGTACTGGTGAGGGTGAGGCAATATTAAAGGTCATGATCTCTGTCTTATTGCAGGTGATTTTCAGTCCAATTTGCTAGCTGAATGAGCTGAGTCAAATTCTTTTTTCTTGTATATGGTATTGGGTATGTGATAGGAGAGTGACATCATCTGCAAAGTCCAGGTCTTCAAGGGACGAGAAGGGTGTCCCATTTAATGCCTTTTGGCATGTCTTCCGTTGTACGCTGCATTACCCAGTCGAAGGCAATGCTGAAGGGGATGGCAGACACGACACATCCCTGACATACTCCTTTTTTTACTTCAAAACTGAGCTCACCGTGATCAACACGGCACGCAAAGTTGAAATAGAAGCTTTTAATGACATTGATCATACGGAGAGGGGTTCCATATGCCTGTAGAATGCGCCCTAGGCTGGTCCTGTGAATGCTATCAAAAGACTTCTCAAAGTCTATCAAATGTATGTAGAGTTGCCGTTGCCATTCTAAGCACTGTTCTATTATGTTTTGTACAGCGAAAATCTGGTCTGTGCATCCATGTCCTTTCTGAAAACCAGCTTGCTCTTTTCTGAGAATGCTATCAACTGCCTCCGATATATGCCGGACTATGATCTTACACAATACTTTGCTTGACACAGATAAAAGTGTGATACCTTGCCAGTTATTACAATCACTGAGAGTTCCTTTCTTTCATATCTTCACTGTAACCCCATTGGTCCACTCACCTGGCACTTTTCCCCTTTCCCAGACTGATATAAATAGAGGGGCAAGGATAGATACTGGTAATTTAGGATTTACCATGAACAATTCTGCATTCAAGTTATCCTTGCCAGGAGCTTTCCCATTTTTTAAGGATTTGATGGCTTGAATGATCTCTTCCTGAGTTGGGGTGTCTGTGTTGAAATCAAGATTTTCTTCTGCCTCCTGGATGTTTGCTTCCTCTTTCGGTAGCTCCCTGTTCAGCAATTCTTTGAAATGCTCTATTCAGTGCATTTCTTGTTCTTTGTCAGTTGTTAGTAGGTGTTCTTATTTCTTCCTGATGAGAGTGTTTGTTGGTGTCTGTCATTTACCACTGATAAGCTGCATCATTTTGTAGAAGGTTCCTTGTTCACCATCAGCAGCTGCACCATCTGCTTGTGTTGCCAGATTATCAATATAAAGTCGTTTGTCCGCTCTCACAAGGCGTTTGACCTCCCGGTATGCCTTGCTATACTGCTTGTGATATTTGTCCTTTAGCTTCTGGGAGTTTGTGTCTAACACTTCTTTCATCAGAGCTCGTCTGGTTTCTATGGCGTTCCATGAGCTGGGTGTAATCCACTCCTTCCTTCTCTTCTTCCTATAGCCTAGACAGGCTTCACTGCTCTGTTTATAAAGTGCTGTTACTTTGTCCCACTTCTTGTTGATCTCCTCATCTGCATTCCCCTCTTCTTCATCAAGGTCTACAAGTGCTTGAAACCTGTTCTTTAACTGCATAACAAAAGCTTTCTGTATTTCAAGGGACTTTAGCTTGTCAATATCATAACGTCTATGTCCCTTGTTTGGTGGACCCACACTTCTCAGGTTTTAGCTTGCGTCTTATTTTGTACTAAATTAAAATGGATTTGTAGTAGCTAAAATATATTTACGGACATATTTAGTGCCTAGTACACTAGCAACAGCTTTGCCAAGTTTAATGCCATTACTGAGGAGGAGGCATGGAAGATTACATCAGGGAAGGTCTGTAGGAAGCATTTTATATTTGCCAAGAGCGTTGGGGAGGGCGAGGAGGGAGAAGAGGGGGTTCTTTTTCCCCTTCTTAGAAAACAAACTCCTTTTCTAATCTTATACTCAGCCAAAGGGGTGTGTGAATTCCCGGTCTCTCCCTATAGGCTCATATTACAGGAGGGGGATGAACTGTGCTTTTCCACAGATAGAGAGAGCATGAGAACAGTCTACTTATTACAGCAGGAGCCGCCACACCCCCTAGCAACTTCTAATCCCAGCTATACCCTTCACCTCTCTGATGTCAGGCCCCACGTTTTGGATCATGCTTCCAGAAGTGCCCACTCATTTTGGGTGCACAACTGGAGGCATCCAGGGGCTAATTTGCAGAGATTTTGAGCACTCACAATTCTGACCAAAGTCAGCAAGAGCTGAGAGTACTCAGCACTGCTAGAAATCAGGCTCCAGATGTCCCAGGTTGGGCATCCAGAATCAGTGGGCACTGCGGGCCGCAAGCCCTCTCTGCTTCAGATTACCAGTCTCTAAATTGAGGCTAATACCTACATCACCGGGCAGAGGGAAGAGGAGTGAGAATTATTGTTTGCGGAATGCTCTGAGATCCTCAGAAAAACGGGCTGTGTACTCAGGCTCATTATGTGATTTCCTGGGGTCTGAACTGGGGCACATGGGAGAACATTTATTGTCTAACCAATATATCACCATCCAAGGATTTAGAGGAAGTGATTTAGGGTCCAAGTAAAAAGCCTGCACATTCATCTTGAGTAAAGATGACTGGAAGGCTTAGTCATGCTCTGAGGACCTTTCACAGCCAGTTTTCACTGAGAAGTGACCCCAACTGGCAGGAGAGGTGAATCACTATGTTTAGTTATTGGTGCAACATTCTCAGAGATTATTTTCACTTCTGTATGTTATCGCATGCATTAAATAAATGTGCGCTGTTTATATCTTTACAAAGGGCTACATGCCAGTGATCATGTCTATAGCAAATGGTACATAGAGAAGTAAACTGCATTATTCTGCTGTTGTAATTTACTACCCTCCTACAAAGTCTCAATGAACTGGTTTCCAAATCAGGAAAGAGATGATAATCTATATGCCCAATTTTCATAACACCTGCTAATAAAACCACCACCTTCTTCACTGTTGTTTTCAAAGACTTAGATTTTAAGACCAGAAGAGACCATTCTGACCCTTTATTTAGTCAGTCGTCCTAGCTTTTCACCCAGTGATTCCTGCATGACGCCCATAACTTCTGGCTGAATTGGAGTGTAGCTTTTTGAAGACTTCAAGCAATGGAGGATCCATCACATCCCTGGGTAAATTATTCAAATGGTTAATTATCTTTGCTGTTAAAAATCTGCACCTTATTTCTAGTCTGATTTTATCCAGCTCCAGCCATTGGATCTCACTCTGCATTTGATAGATTAAAGCATCCTCTGATATCAGAAATCATCTCCCCATCCAGGTGTTTAGAGATTAAATTACCTCTTAAACGTCTTTATTAAGCTAAATAGATTGAGTTCCTTTAGTCTTTCACTGTAGGGCAGGTTTCCCAGACCTCGAATCATTCTTGTAGCTCTTTTCTGATCCCTTTCCACTTTGTCAAAATCCTTTTCACAGTGTGGACACACAGCCCTCAAGTATTGAACTCACTTGTATATTTTCACTACTCAAAAAGCAACCATCACTCTACACTTTTCTGTTCAAATCTTTCAGATTCAGGAAAATAACAGAATCAGAACAAGCGAGCACACACACAGCAGGCAAGTCTCCCCTCTGCAACATGCTGCATCAACTCTGCCTCACATCACCTGAGCTGCCTCTTAAGAAAACAGGCTCCTAGGAGCTAAGAGCTGCAATACCGAGAAAACAAGCTCCTAACAGTTCCAGGGCTGCATACATACAACACATTCAGGCTAGTGGATTTCTCCCTAATTTCCTAGCAGCCACTCTCACAAGTGAAAGGAGTTGGTGAGTGGAATTCACTGCTGTATAACAGCAAGGGGCAGATACACACAGAGGGGGATCGGAGGATGAACAGAGTTGTTTAATCCACTGGAACTTTCCAATGTGCTGTTTCATTACAAGAAGTAAGTGGCCATGGGAGACCATGCAGCATGGTCCTTTGAATATATTAAAACACACTTCAGGTGCTTGGCCTTTTACTTCCCAGCTGAGCCGCACAGACTCTGTGTGTCCCAATATTTAGCTGAGAGCCAGGCACTCCCAAATTCAAACCCTGGTTCTGCCACTGAGTCACCACGTAGACTTTAGCAAGTCACTTAACCTCCCTACGTCAGTTCTCCAGCTGCAGAACAGGGACACTATTACTTCTTCATGGGGTGATAGGCAGATTCATATTCAGACAGTGCTCTGAAAAATGTAAAGTGCTGAGTAAAGGAAACTTAAGGGACAGGAAAACCCAGAGTGGATAATAGTAAAGAACTGGCTCACAGTAGCTCCAAGAACTCTGCCATCTCTCACACTGCAGAGAGAGAGAGAGGTCAGTTTTTTCTTTGCCTTCTTTCAGCAATGCATCACTCCAGCAAAAGCAGTCCCAGAGAGAAGGGCCTCTGGTGCAGGAGTCCAACCTGGCTAGAAGCAGGGGTAGAGTCAGTTCAATCATGTGAGATTCACAACCTATTTGGAGCCCAACGGCACTTGGACTCACTTCACTGAGCTTAGCCAAAGCTTCTTGGAGGTCTCTACACGCCAATCTGAACAGAGCCACCATTCCACTGCCTTTGAAATAGAGCATGGAAAGCCTACCCTGAAGAGCACCCAGTATCCAGGGAGAGCTGGGCCCAAGCCCCAGAACTAGATGCCACCTGCCATAAAGTACAAACTCCCCGGAGCACTCACGGAGTCGGCACCTATGGGAGGACAAGTGCTCCAAAGTGGCATGGACAATCCTGTCTTAGATGCCTGGCTGGTGAGCCTTGCTCACATGCTCCTGGTCAAGCCGATCACCAGATCTGGGATAAGGAAGGAATTTTTCCCCAGCTCAGCTTGTATGGGACCGTGGGAGGTTTTCCACCTTCTTCTGCAGCACCTTGGGATCACCTGAGCAAGTCTCACCTAACCAATTCCCTGCCATTGCAGGGACTTTGGGGACTGGGCACTCACAACAGTTCAGTCTTCTGACAACTTAAATGCTTTGGTCTAACTGCAGCTATTGGGCTCAACACAGGAGTAACAGGGTGGAATTTAATAGCCTGTGATATACAGGAGGCCAGATTAGATGATCTAATGGTCCCATCTGGCATTACACGCTATGAAACCACGAAAGTTTGCAAGATTTTTGGATCTCAGGTTTGGTGCAGACCCATCACTAGCCCAAATCTTTCGCCAGCCACACGAAGTACCAGACTGCATTGGGGGTCTTCTTATGTGCCATAAATGCCAATACTGCTGCATTAGGCTTCTTAAAGGAAAAGTGCATGATTTCGTCTAGAGCCAGAGACTGTCGACTGAATATAAGGCACATGAAGGGCCCGATTATTTCCTATCCCCGAGCAGGGACTGATAACGATATTCAGTGTTAGGCCTAGCAGATAGTATTGCCCCCTATTGGTCAGATACGTCACTGCACAGACATCAATGCTATTGGTGAACTGCAGGCAGGTATGGATGTAGAAGGAGAACAAGAGGGTGGGGCTAGAAAGTCCGAGTAGTTAGAGGTAAGGCAAGTTTTCAAATAGGGCAACAACCAGGTTTTTAAAGTTTGTTTAGATTTATTTTTAAAATCCTGATTTTATACCTGTTCTAATTAAGCCCCAGCCACCACCATTCGTTATCAGGCTGCTTGGATTCCCTGAGATCTCCCTATAAGTGTATCCGGATGGAGCGGAGCGCACTGTATTAGCCAGCAACATCACAAAGCGTTTCTAGGAATGCCCATAACTGTTTCACTCTGTGAACGGCCCATCAGACAGAGCTGCATTTGACCATCTCCAAGCACACAGGCCAGTCTATGCAAAGGTCAGCTAAAAGAAAATATAGACTGAATGATCATGAAAAACATCCTGAGTGTGAGATCTAGCAGGCTTTGCCACAGTATCCTAAGGGAAGTGGTGGTAACATTTGAAGTTACATGGGCAGAGAACTTGAGAAACACACCATGCTGGAGTGCTGAGGCTAACCCTGCACTGCAGGGTGAAGGACACAGATGATCCTACTGGAATGGGATCCGGTCTCTCCAGTCTCTGTGATTCGAGAACTCCTGCACAGGGTGCGGGCACTGCAGAATACTTGGATCTCCCAAAGGTGTTCACGCCTACTGCCAGTTGTAAAAGTACCTGAGCAGGTGGTGGGAGCTAACATCCCATTTACCTTTCCTGACAAATTCATCTTAGGTGCAGGCAGATCAAGCTGCTCAAGTGTGACTTGATATTTACCATGTCCCAAGTCAGACACCCAGTTACCAAGACTCCCCAAATCGCTGGCCACCTTCTAAAGTCAAAGTCTACAAAACCACTGTCAATAATCACAGCTCCTTTATAACAAAACCAAGTAGTTCTAATAATAAAAAGCCATCGGAGCTTACCTCACACGAATCGTGAGCATTTCCCGAGTCTGCCATGCGTTCAAATGCTGAGCTCAATTTCCCAGGTCTTAAACTAGCTCTGCAGAACGGCAAGGTGGCAGTTCCTGTTTGATTAATTAGTCTGTTATTATGTTTCAGAGATTGGAATGTACCCACTTATTTCTTTGCACGATAATTGGACCTTGTTATTAGGACATCTTTTGGATTTCGTTGCTGTTCTCCCTCTGCTATAAAAATATATTCCTGGTAGGGTATATATATATTCCCGTTGCACACACGCGGGACTGTTAAATTTAGTTATTTAGTAAGGACGGACATCCAGTGCTCCCCAAACAAACCACGATTCTGTTTCCCATTCACCCCGTTTGAGGTAATATGTGATGGTGTAGCCGTGTTGGTTCCCAGATATTAGAGAGACAAGGTGAGGGAGGGAATCGTGTGGCTCGAAAGCATGTCTCTCTCATCAACAGAAGTTGGTCCAATAGAAGATGTTATCTCCCCCACCGTGGTTCTCTGAGCGTTACAGGAGCGGTGATGCTATAGTGTGGTAGCCAGCGTGGGACCCCAATTCCCCCTGACCTTGGGCCAGATTTTCAAAGGTATTTAGGGGCCTTGGGTGATTTTCAACAGTGCCTATCTGCCTCTTTAGGGGCCTTTGAAAATCTGGCTCTTACATCTCTCTCTGCCTCGTTCTGTATCAAATGGGGATTTAATACTTCCCTGCTCACAGGGGCGTGATGAGGTAGGATACGGCATGGGAGGCACTCCCGTCTATTGGCCAGACCAACCCTGATCTCTGGGGCAGGGTACTCAGGCTGTTTCTCATTCCAGCTCTGCCAGCCTTTACATACCTGCTATTGACTGTGGAGGGACTCCACCCTGAGTAACGCGAGTGGATTTGGAGGATCAGGGCCGTTATTAGGACTCCAGCCAGGGAACATTAAGCAATGAGTGGGAGGCACGTGGAATGTGATTTTCAGGGTGCTCCAGCTGAAGTCAATGGGAAATGCAGGTGCTCAGCACCTCACAAAGGGGCCTCAAGCTGGGCTCCCCTAATCAGAGGCCACTTTTAAAAGTGTGGCTGATTAGTCCTTGCCAGGCGAAAGCTCTTTGGGGGTAGGGTCATGGGCTAACAGACCTTGGCACAAGGGTCGTACTCAAGGACTAGGTTAGAGAAGGAACATACTAATTTAGCCCTTGGATTGGGGGGGCCTCTACAGAGCACATACAGAGACCTAGCCACCTGATGAAAAGCTGATCAAGGGGATCCCTACTATTAAGCCTCCCCTCCCTCACTACCTGAGGTTTTGTAACTACCTGGATTTCCTAAAGATCTGACCTTCACGATCACCATCCCATCTCCCCACAGCGACCCCCTGCAGCACTCCCAGACAGATGTGTGGTTTCTCCTACCTGCGGCTTTCACCACCTGCACATCAAACTCCACTAATTCCAAGGGCTGTCCTCTTAATCTCCGCACGCCTCCAGCCAGGCAGGTGTTTACTCAGGGACTCCAGTTACCTCGTCTCTCCACCTGCCCCTGGATACTCCCTCTGTGTTTATCACCGTTGCCTCGTTGCCCTGTTTACGGGCTGGCCTGTATGGCTTTGGGAGTCACCCACTGGGGATGTTTCACAGCAGAGACAGACACACACACAGAGCGATTTGAACAGGCCCGAGTTTCGATCGGCTGCAGCAGGTTGTCTGTAACAGAGGGGCAGACACGACCCTCCGGTTCCGGATCAGTGGACCGAGGGTGCCCAACTTTTATCCTCTCCCCAAAGAGGGAACAGCTGGTGGTTAACCCTTACAATGCTGGCATTCTCCATATTGTAATGCAACAGAATACTCAGGATGGCAGCGAGAGAGATCGTTACTGAGCTGGGTTTAAGCCCCGACAGAAAAAGTTTTAGACTTAACACGGCATGCCCCAGGGATCAGAGACACACAATCCAGGTCTGTTTCTCTCCATGGGATGGCAGGAGATAGCTAGGTGGGAGCCTGACCCCCAAGCAAGTTGAGACCCTGGGACTGAGCTGAACTCACCTCAATTCAAGGGCTTCAATTCAGAGGGAGAGGGCTCGTGGCAAAAGCACCAGGAGGCCCAGCCCTGCTCCCTGCTGTTACGTGAGGGTAACAAGGATGATCACTGGGTGGAACCTAGGAGATTTCGGTGGGGAGGGAATCAGCAACACCCTAAGGTTGGGCTTTCAAAGGTAATGTCTTCCAGAGAAGCATCCCAGAGTAATTTATATGAGCAAGCAGCAGTTTTAATAAATGCAAACTTACCATTTAAAGAGAACAAGTCACCTTAAAATATATTTCTACTGTCCCACCTCCTGTCATGCACATTAATGGCTATGCAGATACCAGTTATATAATTAAACTGATCTGGCAAGAACACTCATCTCCTCCACTCCTCCCAACCTTGTACAGGTTTGAGTCAAGAGTACATGATGCTGCTTACAAGTGTCAGGCAGTCAAAACATGCTTCATTGTATTTCATTGATAAGTTAATTTCCAGAAGATCACAGCTTTCCAAAGCAGAGATAAATGCTGAGACCCTTCATGGATCACATCCCTCCTCTCCAAGCCCAACACACCCAGACCTTACATTCATTCTCTTTTAAGGAGACAGAGGAATACTCAAGTCACCTTCACCCACCCTTTAGATTCCACTCTGTGCTCACAGTTCTCAGTGCATTACGTCACGTCAAAGCTGGGGAGCTTCCCCAAAATAGCGAGAGCACTCCCTTAAACCAACTCCACTTGGGTGGTGGTGCGGGCACCAGCTAACACAATTGCATAACCACAGACATGGTGCATTTCACCCCTTCTTGTGGTTTGGCCCCCAAAGAGATCCAGCAGAGACTCAGTCTGTATAGTTAAGCACAGTGGCAGTGCGTAAAAGTAGGTCACGTTTCTGTTCAGCTGTCACTGGAAACAAAAACATTCACACCTCTAAAATCCACCCAATGGGAAGGAAAAGGGTTTGTCAAGAGCAGGTTTCAGAGCCTCTGAACTGGAATTCAGCCTAAATCCCGATTGGCTGAGCAGATCAATGGCCCAACAATGCATTTGAGCTTCCCTCCCAGGTCTCTATGAATAATCACAATTTTGCTTTATTTTTGTTTTGTGTTGCTTTAAGAGACATACTACACCTCAGGGAAAAGGACAAAGTCGGGGAAGAGCCCTGATTTTCTTGTCTGGGAGTGCCGAGCGCACTGCATCATCCTGTTGCTATGCTCCATGTACTTGAAGCTTTTGGTCTTCATTAATACAAAGACAACATTAATAAAACCCTTGGTCTTTATTATCTATGAAATTTGCAGGAGAACAGGTTCTTGGTTAAGGGCTCACCTAGTCCTGTAGCCTCGTTGCCACCTGAAATCAGTCCTCTCCTCTGGCACATTAATTGCTCCACTACAAACTAGAGCTGAATTGATGTTTGCCATTGAGTCTTCCCCTACCTCCGCACAAGAAACATGAGAATTAAGGGGTCTCTTCGCTCTCCTCTAGAGTGGCAGAGACTGGCTAGCAGCAAGATGATCAGTGGCTCTCCTGGCCCCAACACCCTGATCTATACAGGAAAGCTCTATCTACACTGGGTTGTTTTACACCCAGAAGGCGACAAGTGCAAACTGCGATGGAAGTTGCTAGGGTAGGTCCGTTTTGCAGTGCTCCAGGGGGGGTCTACATTAAAGGCTCCCTCCCACCCTGTATAGCTGTAGGGGTTCCCCACCCCTAGACCCTGTAGCTATATCAGAATAGTTCCAGAGGTGGAAGTTTCCCCGGTGCAGGCTGCAGCTGGATCTGGCTTAGGCGCAGTTTGAGTTATTGGAGACGTACTTTTATGTTCCTGACACTTCCAAGCTGTTTGCGGCACTGAAGGGAGCCATAGCAATAACACTTTGCCATTCCAGAGAGACTTCCATCTGGGCATCTTAAAGCAATTTACATTCATTTATTCATTAACACCCCTGCGAAGCAGGAACAGGCTGCTCCACTCATTTTACAGGTGGGTAACTTCTGCTGTACAGTGATTTCAGTGACTTGCTCATGATAACATAGCAGGGAAAGAGCAGAACCCAGGAGTGCTGAGTTGCAGTACGCTGCTCTAACCACTAGGTAACACTACGGCTGCTGTTAGCATCCAAGGGCAGGGAGCAGAAGAGATTTCTGAGGGATGTAATGCTCCCTGCCTTTGGTTCCACCGATTGTCAGAGCAGCACGAGTGACAGCTTGGGATTGTTCCTTTTGGCACCACAACGTGGATTCCCTCGGGCGTACCGTGTGCTGGGCTGACATTACAACAGTGCACACTAGTCTAGAAGAGGCCAGTGATTTGAGGGAGGGGAAGGGAGAACTGCAGCCTCGGCTCAGTTATAGCATCTCACTTTTGACACTAGATTTGGCACTGCGATTACAAAACAATGGGTCTGCCTCTCTTGTACAGAGCCTAGCACCATGGGCTCCTGGTCCACGGGTGGGGCCCTTAGACAGTTGCCAACCTATGGCACAGAGATAGGGCCCTGACACCGCAGATGGATCAGAGCACAGATAAGGATGAGGCGTGATAAGGAGGCCTCACAGGGACAGGTCTCTGCCCAGTTTGAAAGCCAACAGGGCCAGCTTAAGAATCAGTCCTCCACTCCCAGCAGACCCAGTTCAGCAAAGCTCTGAAGCATTTGCTTAAATCCCATTGACTTCAAAGGGACTTAGGCACATTCCTAAAGTCAGATGTGAGTTTAAGTGGTTTGCTAAATAGGTAAGGACTTCTCTGACTCAGAGCCAAGGCAGGTGGACTGTGATCGGCGCTGCTCAGAGCACACCGGCTGGCGTTAGCCCAAGCAGCAGGAAAGCTGGGAAGGAAATGCAATAACCGTTGCGTGTTGTGTTCAGAGGACACCACAGGACAAACCCCAAGGGGGCAGCCTGTGCACAGTGGGCAGCTGGAGAGAGCACAGACCAACGGGGGTGGAGCAGAGAAAAGAGACCAAGGGCGCCGTATATCGCTGAACTGATTCTCAGACTGCACACTGAGACGCAGAACTCAGGCCAGCTCACCAGTACCCCACATGGCAGCTCATTTCCACCCCGCCCCAATGTCACTGCACCGTCTAGCTCACTTTAATTACTGCACACAGTGGAACTCCACAGTAGTGACCCTGGCGAACTCCCCGACAGCAAAGTGACATGAGCATCGCTTCTGCGCCGTTCAGCAGTGAAACTGCACTGCCTCTCCAGGCACCTTTCGCTCAGCCGGAGCGGGATTCTACCTCACTCGCAGATGCTCAATACTGCGTTCTGCCTACCTTCTGCTCTGACTGAGCAGAGGGGAGAAATTGCCACTACCCTAGAAAACCAGTCTTGCTACAGCCACCCACGCCCATGCATCCTTGCGAGTGCCCCCTGCCGCTTGCTGCTTCTCTCAAGGGGATTGTACCTGGAGATCTTTTGCCAGACGCAACCTGTTCTATTCGGTAAAACCCTGTTTCCAGGGAAGAATTTGCATATGATTTCTGTTAATGAATAACAGAAATAAGGAAAAAGAACAGGAGGTCTTGTGGCACCTTACAGACGCACAAATTTATTAGCGCATAAGCTTTCATGAGCTACAGATCACTTCATCGGATGCATTCAGTGGAAAATACAGTGGGGAGATTTTATATACACAGAGAACATGAAACAATGGGTATTACCATACAGGCTGTAACAAGAGTGACCAGGAAAGGTGAGCTATCACTGCACGCATCGGATGAAGTGAGCTGTAGCTCACGAAAGCTTATGCTCTAATAAATTGGTTAGTCTCTAAAGTGCCACAAGTCCTCCTTTTCTTTTTACAGATACAGACTAACACGGTTGCTACTCTGAAACCAGAAATAAGGAAGCATTTCACCGTGATACTCAGTAATTCACTGGCCAGAGGTAGCAGATAACATTTTGCTCAGCTACTTTGCTGTCGGGGAGTTCGCCAAGGTCACGCACGCGCACGCATTAATCACACCTTAATGACTGCACTAGATTCATGATTTAAATTTCCCAGCAAGTCACTAATCTGACCTGAAATTGCATAGAACACTCATGTAAGCATCCTCAAGGGGCCAGGTGACAGCTCTGTGATCCTGTTATTCAGAAACGGACCATGCAGCCTGCACAGTCTGACTGCCCCTCACACAGAGCGAAATATGTAAAATCACTTTCACGTGGAACGGGCCGGGGGGTGGGGCGGGGGGAGAGGTGTCTCTCTGCATCCTTGCTGTCATATGTGAACGTAGATGTCCCTGCTCCAGCAGGTCAATGCATGGGCCACTAAACAATACAGAATAGGATCAAATCCAGGTTCGATCAGTCTGGAGTTCGGAGGGAGGGCAAGGCTGGCTTTCACACCCCACAGACCCAGAGCCATGGTTGTTTTTTTGCTGGTGATGGGTGCCTTCCAGATGCTAATAGTAAATAGAAGGCTGGCGTTTCCATGGGGTCACAGGTTCTGAAGAACCATTATCAAAAAAGAAGAGGATGAAAAGTTACTGGAAGAAAAGCGTGTGGTTGGGGCCTTCTTTCCAGGCAACACAATTACTGGTTATTCCCCAGTGCAGGGGTTCTCAACCCCAGGGGTTCATGAACAGGGGTCATGACCTCCTGCCCTTCCCATCACGCTAAGGGGGAGCAGGGTCACTTATGGAACCACGGCCCTAGCACTCAGAGCACACAGCGGCTTCGTTCTCATGCTGCCAAAAGCGACATCTGCACCGCTCTGCCCTCCTTTCCTTTGGAGGAAAGTTAAAGAATAAAAGTAACAGCTGGGAGGGAGAAAAGAAGGCTACTTACGTCCGTCCCCTCATTCCAAAGCCGAGACGGCAGCGCCTCCGCAGGGTGGGGCTTTACAATCCCACTCTTCCGTCTCCTATCAAAGGAAGACAAGAGACAGGAGGAGTACTTAGTGCAGTGGCATAGAGGGAATTGTTACTGCAGGGGGAATTCCGTCCCACTGCGCATGCGCAGAATTCATGTCCCCTGCAGATTTCTTTGCTTCCCCGCAGAAAAAATGACTTTCTGGCAGGGAAGGAAAGGGAAGCTGCAAGAGCAGTCACGCACCACTCTCTAGCAGAGCAGATACATCGTTTCAGGCACCCGGAGCAGCCGGCGGAGAGGTAAATCACTGTGGAGCTGGGGACACCCTAGCCAGTGGCTCCTATCCTGAGCCAGGATCAGCTGCTAGTTCCGGCTGAGCTGGAGGCAGGAGAGGACTGGACTTCCTCTTCCCTTGAAAGGAGTGGCTGGGGCTGCGTCAGACCCACACTCAGAAACCTCCCCCAGCTGCAGGAAGCTCAGCATCCTCCCCTGCTTCCTGCCCCCATCTCTCCTCACCTGCAGGGGGAGAGATCACTGTACCGGAGCTGCTCCCCCGTCCATCCAGACCTCCCATACCTAGACACACCCACCAAGCCTCACCCCGTACCCCCCGAGCCCTCCATACCCAAAACCCTACCCCACTGAACCTCAACCACTGCATGTGGAGCCCCCCTGAACCCAGACCCCCTGTCTCCGGACCTCCGCCTTTTCACCCAGACTACCCCGCCCCTCCCCGAGCTCCCTGCACTCACACCCCCACCCTGATGAGCCCCACCCCCCTGCACCACCCTGAGCCCCCACATCCAGACCCCCATGCCACTGACCTCTAACAAGCTGCACCCAGCCCCCCACCCAGCCCCACTCCCCCAGCACCCAGACCTCCCAGCTGAGACCCCTACACCCAGACCCCTCCGCTGAGCCCCAACCACCTTCACCTGAAAACCATGCAGGATCTCATTGCCCCTGCACCTGGAACCCCACTCCCAATGAGCCTCTGTGCATCCAGATCCCCACACTGAGGTGCCTGCACCCAGACTGTCCCACACAGAACCCTCTCACCCCACACTGAGCCCCTTCACATTTAGATCCTGCCTGGTTGAGCCTGCCTGCCCCACACCTGGTGCACTTGGCACAGAGGAGCAGGGCCAGGTCTTGTGCTGTGTCAGGGTCGGGTGCAGTCTCACTGCTGAGTCTGTGTCCCAGGGGTGGGTGGTGGTGGTGGGGCTGCAGGGTGATCTCCCACTTTCATGCAGCCAGTGGCCTCTGCATTTATTTATTGACAAATAAAACTTGCAGAATTTTAAAATATTGTGCACAGAATTTTTAGGCGCAGAATTCCCTCAGGAGTAAATTGTGCATCACTTAATTGCTTCTTGTATTCAGGGCCACTAGAACCCACTGTGCTGGGGCTGAGGAGTTAGAGGACACAAATGTCACCATGCATCTCACCACACACCGGCTGAGCTGTGAATTCAACCTCTGAACAGACAATTTCCCCCCCCCCCCCATCTCTTCCATTGCTCCTGCTACCTTCATCTAGTCGTGTGCAATTAGGGGCAATCCAATCAGAGCCCCCATGCAGGGCTTGTTATTTCACCTTGGAAGATGCTACCAATCCCAGCTCTTGAGCAGAAACAGAAGCTGCTACCGGAGATCATCAGGGGGCGTCTGGTGCCTGAAACGCAGAGCCATCTGTGCTGCTGGTGAGAAGCTGCATCCCCACCCGTAAGCAGCAGGCTGAAAGACTCTTTGGCTGATTTTGAGTCACCCTAAAACTGCCCAGCCCAGGGTGGCTTAGCCTAGTCTTGTCGAGAGGATGTTTACATATATTAATCTACCATAGCAATAACGACACGCCCTGCTTGCCTCCTGGCTGCTTAGATTTTAATTAGATTCTGCTTAGATTCCAACAAACAGGTCAGATGCTCTGCTATACCTAGTTCATCACAGGGGCATGGCACACTTAAGAGCCCCAAGGGAAAACAAACTGAGCTGAATTGCCTGGCTTCTTCTGGTAAGTTTTGTGTCTTGGCCCAAGGGGTTCCCTCTTGCTGACCCAGACCTCTGCTACTCTGGGACGTTTAAGAGAGGAATTAAAAGAACCAGATCCTAGGCATAAAGTTTTATGCACACACACCCTCCTTTCCCTGCACCCGCAGGCTGCTCTTGTGGAGAGCTGCAGCACAGTCCCGGTGCAGCGTCTGCTGCGTCTCTGGTAATGTATCAGCATCTCAGTGCATGGAGCATCAGAGATGCTGTGGGGATCCTGATGCTAAGATCCCCCCAGGGCAATCAGCTAATACCCACGGCACTAGAGAGGACGGGGACCTCTCTGGTATGTTGGCCTCCGTTGATTGACCTTGTGGTCCATAGGCATCCATTGCGAGTCCTGGCAAAGGTGCGGCAGGATCTATTTGGACTGGAATTTAGCCTGCTAAGGGAAACAATGGAAGCAGAGTTGCTCTGGACATTACAAACCAGTGAAGGAGAAAGCATCTTTCAGTAGGCCAAGACTTCCCTAACTACGATCCACAACCATCTTCTCTCACCTTCCTCACCTCTGCTGGGGTTGCTATAACTACCTTGTGAGCCATCCCAACTTTAGCTGACCTCCAGGGGGGGTTCCTAACTCCTATTGCTCTGCTTCCTCCTCTTGGAGTCTAATGGGACATGCAACATCGCTTCCCACTTTTAGGTTTTAGTGAGAATTGCAGCCCCACTTACATGCTATTGCATGCTGTCCTTGTCAGCAATGGAAGGCAGTAGCCCCTAGTAGTTAGAGCAGGACTCCTGCGCCCAGCTGGCCACTGAATCACTTTGGACTACTCTTTTAACCTCTCTCTGCCTCTGGTTCCCCATCTGTAAAACGGATCCAACAAACAACGTCATCATCATGTACCTACTTCACAGGGTGTTGCATGACTCGATGAGTCTGAGTCACGCAAAGCTTGTCAGATGCTAATCTAGAGGTCACGTTCATCACAGCTGTTACTGCAAGAGCCAGTTTAGAAACACAGGTAAGAGTCAAAGAAGGACCAGCAAGTGTCTTCCCTGCAGGGAAGGCCCAGCAGCCATGGTGCGGCATGAAATGAGGCCAGCTTCTCACAGAGGTATCCGGGATTTCCAGAAAAGAAGTGGTGGGATGCAGTGAGTTTGTTGCCCACCATCATCCTCATTCTCCTTGGGAGTGGAGCTTTGGATGACTCTAATTCTATGTCTCCACTGAGAGTTGTTCTTTCCCTGGCTCGCTCCACCCCATCAAACCTCATCTTCCTGCTCTGAATGGGGTGCCACTTCAGTGTCTCCCCTCCCCGTATTTTTAAATAGATCATCTATGTTTACTAGACCGCCCCGCTTGGAGAGGGCCAGAAACGTAGGCAGCGCAGAGTTAGCCTTCAAGGTCATTAGACAAGTGTGTGAATCCTGTCTCCGTATCACATCCTGAGCCACCTGACATCCTCCCAATCCAACAACCCGTTTGTGAGCCAGCCATTTATCCACCCTGCTAGGCAGTGCTCCTCGGATCGCTCAGCAAGCCTCCCCCGTTCTACAATCCAGTACCTTTGCGACAGTCATGATTAGAATTAGATCTGTCGCATTGCCATCAGCTGCCCATTCGGTTGGTAGCTCAAAGAGAGCATGATCTTGTTAACCAGGCCCCCTGCCCACGCTAGCCATTACCGCACAGCTTAGCTCTTCTCCAGTTGCTTGCCCACAGCAGAGAAACTCATTTAGTGCTGCTGGAATGTTTCAGAGTGACATCACTGGAGTTTAATTGTCCTGTGGATGGACAGAGAGCAATGAAAGCCAGAGAACCGCAACAGTGCCAGCTTTCCATACACACAGACACACACACACACCCCACCCCACAAAGCCCTGCTCGAACAGCCTGGGAGGGACCCCGTCTAGAGGAGTTCCAAACACTCAACTCATTCCTTCTGGTCTTCCTGCCAAGACTGGAGTTAAGGGAGGCATAGGAGAAGGACGTGGACCTGTGCCACTAGAAGAAAGAAACCCAGATTGTTTCACATGAACACCAAACAGCCATCAAAGTAAAGAGTCTATAACAAGGGGGTGACCAGATCACCAGTAAGCCCTTAAGGGAAACATGCAGCTATCCAGGTCTCAGTGGCAAACAACTCAGGAGTGCAACATACATGTGGAAGGTACGTATGGATAGAGCACTGTTTGCAAGGATTCCAGGCAAAATACAACGTAAGCAAAGCCACCTAAGCCGGCCTCCTTTCCGTAGTCCTCAGAGTACAGCAGAAGTTCCCCCTAGCAAATCCCAGGTTCACTCTGACAAACATTAACGCTTAGAACACCAGAGGAAGCAGATAGCAGAGGTTCCATCAGAGCAGCCCAGGGCAGGTTTGGCTCAAGTCCCCACCGCAGCAGTGCAGGACGAGAGATGTTACCGAATAGCTTATAACACCTCCTGTGTTGTATATAGTCAATGTACTGTAACCAGGCAGGGGGAACATACCCTGAGCTTCATTCCAACTGGGCTCTGCTTTTTACCCACTCAAAACAGGATTCAAACCCTCAAGCCCAGAGGCTGCTCCATAAACTCTGATCACACATTGTTCCTAGAGCCAGCTGCTAGTCAACTCCAGCTCCTGCCTGCATTTGTTACCTGAGTGACAGGCTGCAAGATGTGTGGTGCCCCTGAGGCAGCAGCATGTGTGGAATGCAAAGAGGACCCCGTCTGGGCACACACATCAAAGAACAAATAGCCGGCCTGCACACACCACATGGGAAAATGCAGAATATGACCTCATCCCTGTAGCACTGGGATTTGCTAACATTAGAGAGGCAGGGGGGTAAATGACAAGAGAATCCAAAGAACGGGAGGGCGAGGATGAGGAGGATAGATGTGGAGGAGGTTGAATAAGCACTTATGGCATTTTTCATCCTTAGATCTCAAAGTGAAGGTAGCATTATCCCCATTTTACAGAGAGGGAAACCAAGACAGAGAAACGTGAGCAACGTGGCCAAGGTGACAGCAAATCACTAGCAGAGCCAGGAATAGAACCCAAGCCCTCCTCAACCTGGCACCCCATCCAAGAACCCGTTTATCACAGCTGCAAGCTGGCAATCAGCTGACACGATCCATCACAGAAGCGGCTGCATTTCATTGGTCAGTGGAGCGTGTCAGCAGGAATCACAGATATGTATTACTCACATAACTGTTATGCAAATATTGTCAAGGAAAAGCCAATAAAACCTTTTATTGCACACCAGGGTGGCACCAGTAATCATCCTAGGGTAATTCTCAACACAACATTATTGTTCAGCTGTTCCTCTGAATCTCCTGGGACCTTTAGTTCCAGCCTTTGGTTTTACATATCTGCCAAGACGACCCCTCCCTGCCACGTCATAGGGTCCCTGCGTGCAGTACAGGCTCAGAAGGAAAGAGTGCCACTTAGCAGGTACCAGCCAGCTCTTCCTAGAAGGCTAGACATGTTCCCTCAAGGTTCCCACTGCAGCACTGACCAAGCTGGACTCTGCTTACCTTGGGAGGAGCTGATAAAACAAGAGCCCAAGGGGAGCTAACTTGTATTCAGACCCAACTTTCTCTTGCACATTACGCAGTGTCTTATGACGGTCATGCAATGAAAGCTCCCATTGTAACACCCTGGCGCACCGAGTTACAGCTGCTCTGGGAACCTCATATGACTTCCAGGAAGCTCCAATCTCAACCTCAGCGTGGCATTAATAAATACAGCCCATTAATACGTTCACAACACATGCACGCACATGTGAGATCCGCTATGAGGACTTCTTGGACTGGACTGCAGTGAAAACAGTCCCCAAACAGGTTACACATCTGGAATACTGAAGTAACAAGATTCCATGATACAACAGCTGGTCAACACCATCAACATTAAGGTCTCAGTCCGGCCAGTGGCCCCATTAGCAAGGATATACCACACTGTAGCTGATTGCTAACAGTTCCTCTTGAGCACACTCTGCTCTCTTACTCCAGAACTATTTTATAAAGGAGGGGGAAGAGGCTATGGATACAAGGGCCAAACTAGCTCCCATTACACTTTGGAGAGCGAGTTAACACTCGCTCTTCCGCTGCATGCTGCAGCAGCCTGCCCGCCCTCTTAGCTTCTGCTTGCAATGCTTGTCTTAGAGAAGTTGAAATCTGTCAGAGGGCCAGGGGATGGAGGGTAACAACTGGCTGTTGAGGTCATGGCCCATGATTGCGAATGGGCAAGTCCCACAGAGAAGACAGGTTTTGCGGTATCCCATGGTTACGCATGGCAAACACACCGTCTAACGGTCAAAGCAGAGCACTGGAGTCAGAACTCCTGGGTCCTATTCCTGGCTCTGCACGGACTCACTCTGTGCCCTTGGGCTTCCCGCTGAGGGAAACTGAGGCACTCTAGCCCCGCCAAGTGTTGTTCTCCTTGATGTTAATGCTGCTCCAGTTACTAACCCTCCGCAAGAGCCCAGCCTCGGTGGGAATTAGGGTCAGGGTACAGGTGCTCCTGCCACAAGCAGAACGTGGCCTGGCATCTTTATTGGCTACACGGATACAGCTAGACGAGCGAGGAAAACAAATCAGCTTAGCATAATGGATTTACTGTCTGAAATCCAGCTCAGCCCTAATCAATGCCCCATCTCTACCCAGCACCAGCCGTGCTCGCTTGGCAAGCAGAAAGGAGCAGCTCCCTTAGAACCACCACTAATTTGTCCTGCTCCAGCAGAGGTCACCAGTGCTCACACATACACACACCGCCAGTGCATGGTGGCCGGATAGGGAGTGCAGACTGTCTCGGGCATGCTGTGAAGCATAAATTAAAGTCGCTGTGCGGAGAAAAATCTCCTACTTGTGCATTTCCAGTTCAGGCATTGCAAGTGCAAACCTGGGGTCCTCTCTGACCCTTCTAAACCAGTGGCTCTCCACCTTGCCAGATGACTGTACCCCTTTCTGGAGTCTGATTTGTCTCGCATACCCCCAAGTTTCACCTCACTTAAAAACTACTTGCCTACAAAATCAGACATAAAAATACAAAAAAGCGTCACAGTTCACTATGACAGAAAAAGCACAGACTTTCTCATTTTTACCATATAATTATAAAATAAATCATCTGGAATATAAATATTGTACTTACATTTCAGTGTATAGTATAATATATAGAGCAGGACAAACAAGTCATTGTCTGTAGGACATTTGAGTTTGTACTGACTTCACTAGTGCTTTTTATGTAGCCTATTGTACAACAAGGCAAATCTCTAGATGAGTTGATGTACCCCTGGAAGACCTGTGTGCATACCCCTGGTTGCGAACCACTGTTCTAAAGCCTTTGCTTTCATGCATTTCTAGAGGAGAAGTGAAAAAGGAAATCCAAAAACAGGCATTAGCAAAGACAATATATAGGCATTCTCCAGAGAATGCAACACAAATGTAAAGGGAGGTTAACGTTCTCACATTTTACTCTGCATTAATTCTGGTTAATTTCAGATCATCACTTGACTAAAACAGATTTGCCTTTTCAAGGGAAAAAGCCCTGCTGTGGGCTGCAGAAAAGGTTTTTGGAACTAAATTACAAGGCCAGTATTTTTAGACAGAAATAACTAGAAATTTCAGACTGCACCTGGCATATAGGTTGAGTTAATGCTACTGAAACGTCTATGGTGTCACGAGAGACTTGCTTAGGGAGCGTTCCCCTTAAAAACCAGGCTAAAGTAACACATGGTGCCCAGCATCCCATGGGCAGACACTGAGTCTCTTGCACTGATAATCACAGAGGTCCTGCCTCGGGGGCTGGCTGACCTTTGCCTTGTTCCAACGCACACACATTATTCATACAGCAGATAGGGTGGGAGTCTCCAACCCTTATGGGTAACCACCTGTGATAAATTAGGGGCGGGGGGGGGGGGGGGGAGAGGAGCTCCCTTTTATGGGCACCCAGCCAGCCAGCGAGCGATAAAATCCCTGTTAGTGGCTGCTCTCTACTTGCTTTACCTGTAAAGGGTTTAAAAGTCCATAGGTAAAAGGGAGGCAGTGGGCACCTGACCAAAAGAGCCAATGGGAAGGCTAGAACTTTTTAAAATTGGGAAAAAACTTCCCCTTTGTTGGTCTGTGTTGTTCTTCCGGAGAGCAGGAAGGGCGAGGTATGAAAATCATCAGATCCTACCTAGAAACCACTCATCTGAAACCCCCGATATGTCAGTAGATCAGGGAATGTCTAGGAAGACGCGATCAGGTTACCTCCTTTTATTTCTTTATGGCTTGTAGACTCTTCTGTGGTCACCCCAGGTGCTTTTGTTTTGCGTGTAACCTTTAAGCTGGAGCTCAAGAAGCAATCTTGATGCTTAATCCTTGTAATTGTTGTTTTTTAAACCTATCAAAAAGCCTAAGCTCCAGATGTCTTTTCTTTCTTTTTGTTTTTAATAAAATTTACCTTTTTTTAAGAACAGGACTGGATCTGTGTGTCCCTAAGAGGTTTATGCACCTCTTATGCAGTTTAATTAGCTGGTGGCAACAGTTGATTTCCTTCTCAGCTCTTCCCCACAGAGGTGGTGAAAGGACTTGAGGGAACACCCCAGGAAGGAATTCCCAAGTGCGCCTTCTTGGGCTCTCAAAGGGGTTTTTGCAATTGGGTTGTGGCAGCATCTAAAAAAAGCTCTAACCTTGGAAGTTGAATACAAGTATGGAGTTCAATATCTTCATAAATGATCTGGAGGATGGTGTGGATTGCACTCTCAGCAAATTTGCGGATGATACTAAACTAGGAGGAGTGGTAGATACACTGGAGGGCAGGGATAGGATACAGAGGGACCTAGACAAATTGGAGGATTGGGCCAAAAGAAATCTGATGAGGTTCAATAAGGATAAGTGCAGGGTCCTGCACTTAGGACGGAGGAACCCAATGCACCGCTACAGACTAGGGACCGAATGGCTAGGCAACAGTTCTGCGGAAAAGGACCAAGGGGTGACAGTGGACGAGAAGCTGGATATGAGTCAGCAGTGTGCCCTTGTTGCCAAGAAGGCCAATGGCATTTTGGGATGTATAAGTAGGGGCATAGCAAGCAGATCGAGGGACGTGATCGTCCCCCTCTATTCGGCATTGGTGAGGCCTCATCTGGAGTACTGTGTCCAGTTTTGGGCCCCACACTACAAGAAGGATGTGGATAAATTGGAGAGAGTCCAGCGAAGGGGAACAAAAATGATTAGGGGTCTGGAACACATGACTTATGAGGAGAGGCTGAGGGAACTGGGATTGTTTAGCCTGCAGAAGAGAAGAATGAGGGGGGATTTGATAGCTGCTTTCAACTACCTAAGAGGTGGTTCCAGAGAGGATAGTTCTAGACTATTCTCCGTGGTAGAAGAGGACAGGACAAGGAGTAATAGTCTCAAGTTGCAGTGGGGGAGGTTTAGGTTGGATATTAGGAAAAACTTTTTCACTAGGAGGGTGGTGAAACACTGGAATGCGTTACCTAGGGAGGTGGTAGAATCTCCTTCCTTAGAAGTTTTTAAGGTCAGGCTTGACAAAGCCCTGGCTGGGATGATTTAATTGGGGATGGGTCCTGCTTTGAGCAGGGGGTTGGACTAGATGACCTCCTGAGGTCCCTTCCAACCCTGATATTCTATGGTTCTATGAGTGGCCAGTATTAATTTTTAGAATCCTTGCGGGCCCCCACCTTCTGCAGTCAAAGTGCCAGAGTGGGGAATCAGCCTTGACATCACCCCATGGTCATACCCCAATTACTGACTGTGTACACAAATAGCTAGACATCTGAAATATTGCAGAGCACAGAGATCATCCCAGAAGTCCACCTTTACCTGGAACACAGGTGGGAGATCAGTATCCAAAACAAGCAGTTCTGAGGAAGGGCACACAGAGGCTGAACGCATGCCTGGAAAGGACAAGTACTGTGTGAGTCACATCATTCAGCAGGGACAGAAGGTTTCTCTCATGCAAGACCCTGATCCCCTCTAAGGTTTACCAAGGCAGGCTTGCTCACGGCAGAGCTCAATATAGCCCATTCAGCCACACACCCAGGCATGCCCTAACCTCAACGCTTTCAGTCCAGCAGCTGCATTCTAACCAGACATACCCAGCACTCCTCGAACGGCAGCGTGACGGGTGCGTTCTGCCCCATAGCCACTGCTTTGTACCAGTCAGCCGAGGGGCTGAGTCCTGGATGTTGTTACGTGACCTCACAGTCTGTGTCTCAGCCAGGCCCAGGCCCTGGAAGAACGAGGCAGGCGGGGCTCCAGAAGTAGAATCACAGTTGTTTATCCCTGGCAGAGGGCACAACGGCACCTGCCCTCCTGCTGCTGGAGTGGCTGTACAGCAGTTTCTACCCCGCCCCAGTAGGAAGCATCTCCCTACCGTGCACATCCTTGCAGAATAGCTTCCTGAGACAAGGATCTCCCCTCCCTGCAATCTGGGAGGAGCCACGCTGGTTAGGGGCTGCCTATGCCGGGTGCCAACAGCCACCAAGCCAGTGCAGTCACTCTGCTCCACCGCGGTGGTCACCTGGCTGAAGAGATGAGTTTGGTTTTGGGGGTGGCGGCGGGGTGTTGGACTCTGCAGTGTCTACGACGGGGTAGGCAACCTACGGCACGGGCGCCAAAGGCGGATTTTCAGTGACACTCACACCGCCCAGGCCCTGGCCACCGGTCCGGCGGGCTCTGCATTTTCATTTCATTTTAAATGAAGCTTCCGAAACATTTTTAAAAACCTTCTTTACTTTACATACAACAATAGTTCAGTTATATATTAAAGACTTATAGAAAGAGACCTTCTAAAAACGTGAAAATGTATTACTGGCATGTGAAACCCTAAATTAGAGTGAATGAACGAAGACTCGGCCCACCGCTTCTGAAAGGTTGCCGACGACGCCTGGTCTAAGAGGAGCTCCACTCGCCCAGCCCCAGCTGAAAGGAGCTGGCAGGCAGGCTGGGGGATGTAGTTTTAGTGGGGATGTTGATTTTTAGTGGGTGTTGGTCCTGCTTTGAGCAGGGGGTTGGACTAGACGACCTCCTGAGGTCCCTTCCAACCCTGATAGTCTAGAATTCTAAGTAACATTACAGAATCCAGGCTGAGCTATCAGAGAGGGGTTGGGGGGGGGGGGTGTATTTTATTTTATTTCTGACCTTTGTTCAGCTGGTTAAGAACTATATTTGTACAGCTTTCAGAGAAGCAGCCGTGTTAGTCCGTATTCGCAAAAAGAAAAGGAGGACTAAATTGGTTAGTCTCTAAGGTGCCACTAGTCCTCCTTTTATATTTGTACAGCTGCTGCAGGGGAGAAGGTGGGGAGGGGCGGGGAATTAAAGCATGAAGTTTGAATGAATTTCTCTCTCCCACAGCCTAAGTGGAGAAAAAATAGAAACATTCAACGCTGGAAAAGAGAGGAGAGACTTGGTTCAATATTTAAAGAGTTCAGAGACACTCCGGAAGGAGTTTTTCAGGTTCAGCCCCTCAGGTTTGAGAGCTGGGATCTGCGCGGGAGGCGATTTCACAAGTACAAGCTTCACCAGCTCCTTGTTAAACATTCGAAAATGGTTTTTAAATAGTCATGGATTCCAAGGCCAGCAGGGACCATGGTGACCATCTGTCCCACCTCCTGTATGACGCAGGCCAGAGAACGGCCCCGAAATAATTCCTAGAGCAGAGCTTTTAGCCCAACCTCCAATCTGGATTTTAAAATGGCCAGTGATGGAGAATAGACATAGTGACACATTCATCTACGAGGGAACAACGAGGCTAGTGGCAAGGTACAAGAGTGCAGGCAATTTGTTCAGGCCTCCCACAACAGAGGCGGGGTTCATTTGTAACAGGACACAATGGGATGAAACAGGCAGGATCCATCTGACGTGGAGTCAACACTGCACGGCCGGACTGACGCACACGAGCAGAGCTGTGTGGAAGGGACGGGTCAGGATTGGACTAGCAGGGGTGTTGCAGGTCAAGATTGTGGGACATTAGCAGAGCTGCGGGGGAGCTCGTGACCAGATTCAGAGCTGTACCAAAGAGCAGGGGACTAGGACAGCAGAGGGGCTGTTGGTGAAAAGTGATGAACTATGGCAGAGCTGTGTGGGAATCAGTCACTCTCCCCCTGATGTTGTCTTCTCCATTGCTCCTTTCTTTACATTTCTTTACCCTTTCTGATCAAACCTAGCCTCAAGTCCTCCAGAGAGTTTGGCTGCCCTCCCTTCGAACCTCTCCTCCCGGTCTCTTTGGCACCGAGTCATCAGCAAGGCCATGCCCAGCATTCCAGGTGCAGGCTCGACACAGATGCAGATTGATTTGGAGCTCATCAGTGCCAGCTGCAAAAGGGCAGCCAAGGAAGGAGAGAGAGTTTAGAACTCCGGCAGGTTTGCTACTTTGCCAAGGAGAAAGCCACATGCGACATCCAACCTTCCCCATGGGAGAGCGAGGCCCAGATCCTCAAATGTTTTAAGGTACCTAACTCCCATTGGAGCTGGACACTTAAATACCTTTGAGGATCCACTGGGCCTGAGTCTCCAGAGGGAGAGAGATGTTAAACCCACCCTTTATACTTGGTCTGACTACGAAGGAAATATGCTGGCTCTTCAGTAATGGGTTTCCAACTGGACTCTTCTTTTAGTTGGAGGCTGTTGCATATTGGAATTACCTGCAGGGTGGGTTCCTGGGATTGGACATGCGGGAAGGAGATTTGCATAGCAGATCCCAAAACAAAAATAAGCTCATTGGGTGCCCAAACAGCAAGCTCCCGGATCCTGTGGGAGGATCTGGGATGGAAGGAGAGATCAGGGACTGGCATTACACACATGCTGTTTGCCCCAAGGAGGGGCCTGCGGCAGCCTCAGAAAGGAGGGTCTGTGGTTGAGGCTTTGAACTGGGTGGGGTTCACAGCCCAGTCAGACAATCCTTCTGAAAGCTTGAGGGAGCCACACAAGGCCACATTCCAGGTGCTCAGCACCTGCACTTGGGGACAGGTTTTCAGAACGGTTCAGCACCCATCATCTCTTTTGAAGAGACATCTCTTAATCGGTGTGACGCATCTGTTAAACCAGAATAACAAGCCAGTCCTACTTCACTGGGTTCTTGGAACCAATCACACACAGTAAGGAGCGCAATGTGCAAATACCAAAGTGACAGAGGCCACATAAGAGCCCCACAGGGGTTGGGAGGAGACCAGAGACCTGCATAACTTTGTTTTTTCCCTTGGGGGGGGGGAAATTCCTTTGCTCAAAGCAAAAAAAAAAAAGAAAAGAAATTTTTTAGGTCAGCACCAAAACTGACCCAGTGAAATGCGTTTATGATCAACCATGTTCCATACGAGAAGGTCGAAAGGTTACAGCACACACCTTAAGAAAAATTTCCACTTACTTTTTGGTTTGTTAGACTTTGTGCTATGGAAAATTGCAACAGTGAAGAAGGGGAAGATCTTGTCCAGAAAGTTTCAATAAAATCAGTGTAATAGGACAGCCCCTCCGCCATTTCCGCTGCAGCTTTAGCATGCTAGGGAGCAGGAACAGTCGCTCCGTCAGCGGGTGTGAAACTGATGTTACAAAAAATCCACATCTGCACCAATAGGAAAAGAATAAGATTCATAAAACCGAAATGTGGTGCCAACACAAATCCCACCGCTGATACCTGGAAACTTGGACTAGTTATCTCAGACTTGGTAAGCTCGCTTCTTATCTACAAGGACAACCTCCAAAAAAATCGGCAGCAAGGTGGATCACTTCCACAGACATTCAACCTTGAGGTCCAGACTGGATCGCCTCTCATCCCACAGCCTGGGCTTTGTACACAGGTGACAAATCTAAACATACACATGCACACAAGCTTCTGAACATGCCTAGATAAAGAAATGTGTTAGTCGCTAAGGTGCCACAAGTCCTCCTGTTCTTTTTGAGCATGCCTGGAACATCCTGAATTCTCCGAGAATCTGCAAGGTCTCTACCATATTGTTTCCACCCACACAAAGATCTGTTACACCGCCATACCCTTTGGGTATGTCTACAGTTGGAACGGGGCTGTGATTCCCAGCCCCAAATGTAATGCCCTGCCTTCCTCACCAATTCTGAAATATTTCTTTATAAACATTGCCAGCACTCCAAGTTTGTGCATCGCTAAGCTGTGCTGCAAACTACATTGCTCAGCTGTGGTGCTTGGTATAAATAGAACAAACGTATCTTTCTTGCCCTGAAGTGCTTTAAGTTGTCTGGAAAAAGGAATTAAAAAAAGAGGATACAAAAAGCACACATTCTGGAATTTTTACCATCAAAAAGGTTTTGTTCATCTGAGTTCATTTTGCTGCGTAGATGCAGTTTCACCAGTTTTATACACCTGCATTTAGCATTCCTGCAGAGCATGAAAAAGGAATCACTCGAGCCTTGCCCGCAACACTCCTCCAATCTGGACTGTGTTCCATGCTTGCCTGCGGGACAATCACCACATTCCCTTCACTCTGTCAGACCAAGCCCATCGCTGGGCAACGTCTTCAGGTTTGTGAAGCCAACGAAACTACACCAATTTACATCAGCTGAGAGTGTGGCCCCTGGATTCCAAGCCATGTTTGCACAAAGCTCAACACTGGCAGAAAATTAGAATTTCACATTGTTTAGGGAGATTTTAGGCTTTGCACAACAGATGGTCAATTTCATGTCTTCCAGGAAATCTCCAGTGACTGCGGACAGTACTGTGAATGCAGCCTCCCCCTGGCAGATCCTGCAAGGGAAAAGGCAATCAGAGCTCTGTGTTTTCAGTAACGCAGACCCTGGGAGTAATCCACTCCCACCAGGGAAAAAGGGGCCAGACTTTGTAGTCACCCCAGCAATGCAAAAAAATCCTTAAACCCTAATTGGTGAAAATGGTATAAAAGGAAAATAAAGTTACTGTGTCTGGAGCCTAGTTTATTTCCATTTTACTAGACAACATTGGGACTATGTCTTTACTAGCAGCAGCATGTAATGAAGTCATTACACCCACAGATCAGAAACTAAGAGCTCACAGGAGGGCTTTTTTTTTAACACCACTCAGCCATGGGCATGTTCCACATTCAGAAACAGGCTGTGTCTAAAACACCCTCCCTAAGCCTGGCTTACAAAGTTAGGTCTTATCCACAGTTTGTGCATGGAGAAACTGAGGCACAGAGAAACAGAGACATGCGCAGAATCACCCCTCTCCTCTGCCAAATTCCAGGGAGCAGGGAGGTGAGGAGAAGCGTGGGCGCTGGGCAGCCTGCAACCTCCACTCTCGCAGGACTCCTTCCACTCACTGACCCTCAACTCCATGCCAGGGAAAGAGCTGGCTCAAGGACTAGTACAGATGGGGAGAACTCCTTGGAAGGCCAGGAGGGAAAAGGGCAGGCTAGCAACATGACACACCCGTGGGAGTTGGGCCTTGGGGGCACCAGCTTGCTGTTGATTTCACCTGCTCTGTTGGAGGCCAGCTCTCTCAGCAGGGACTGGCTAAAATTAAGACAAAACACCACTGGGCTCGACCCTGAAAGCCGTGACACTGCAGCTTGTAGGGCACACAATCCCTAGCCACATAGCTTCTCTGGGTTATCCCATTTGCTCGTGTTGGCCCTTCTGACACCAGTGTCTGTTCCTTGTGCTGAGCAATACAAGGCCACAGTCACCTACCTGCTAAGTCAGCTTCCTGGTGGACAAGAAATCAGCAGTGTGGAATCTGGGCTTATTCTAAGCGTAACTTGTCTTCTTTACACCCATCCAACAGCCCTGGAAGGAGATGGTCAAACAGCATACAGGGCAATCCCCTCTACTGCGAATCACAGCCCCACACCAATGCCTTGTTCCCAGGAAGCAGCTCTACCCCAAGAATTTACTCTAGTTACATCCTAATACAGAGCGCAAACTCTCCCATGGCTCACACAGCTCTTTCTACACAGAAACGGACCGAACTAAAAACTAAAAAAACATGTCTTCCCAGGGATGAACATTTGCTCTCATGCTAAGAAAGAACCTGAATGACTAACAGCACCACCTGGTGATGTCTTCTATAACTACGGATGATAGTATTTCAAACATCTTTATGCCATGTAAGCCCCCCAAAGCAGTTTACAGATATTCGTCGGAGAGACAGGCCCTATCTAGAACCGGACCCTCCCAACATGACCTTAGGTAGGAGATACAGATCCCAACTCATGGCTCATGAATTCAGATGTAAAATTGCCCAATGAAGTAGACCCTGCTCTGTGCTGCTCCTCTCCAGCAGGCTGGGGGTACAGCGTGCTCCTCACACAGCGTGCTCCTCACCGTGCTTGGTCACTGAGGGATACAAAGCCTCCTCAGTGTTGGACCACCCCCCATAGCAACACTGCCCTGAGACTGAGGTCTGTGATCCAGCAGCTCCAGCTCCATGCTCTGGTGCTACGTAGCAGGTCTGGAATTACGTCTCAGATGGCTGCTGTAGACCATCGCTTAGCATGCACACGGTAGCTTTCATCCCAAGCAATGCAAAGCTCACACAGCACGGCTCCATTTATTGGTCAATCAGTTGGTGCATGTGTTCCATAAACAGACTGAAGAGCAGTTTACCCGGCCTATGTAACTATGTAATCGACGCATTTTCACATGGTAACGTCAGCATGCTCAAACAAACAGCCACGGGACAATTTACTTAGCAGGGATTGGCACTGCTGCATAAATGAAATGTGTCCTGAAAAGCGTGGCTTGGAAGCTTCAACAGATCCAATAAGTGTGTGCCAGCTGAAAACAGCACGACAACTAGTTCTCACACACACACACACACCCCCTTGTAAACCTCATGTACATCAATGCAATTAACACATCAAATGAGAGGGATCTGAGAGGGTGGGGACACTGGTGGAGCCACCGTTGAGTTATGAAGATCTACCCAAAGGGCATGCCAGTATAAACTTCTACCCCACTCAGTGACATGGATTTATGATACCACCCCAGCTTCACCTCACATGGAAACACAGTCACCTCTGCAGGGAATTGCAGCAGCTCTCAGGTACATGATATGGGAGTTTAGGGCAGGGAATGAAGAAGAAAACCAGTTCCACTTGAAACTGCAGGGGGAAGCTAAGAGGGAGCAAGTGGGGATTTGGCCAGGACCCCAGGGCAAGCCCCCCATCACTCACGAAACATGCCATTGGATCCTTAATGTCACAGGTGGTCAAGGCCTGAATGTTACATTTCATCTTAAAGGGCCACAGAAGGGAAACTGGGGTGGTTGAACCAGTTGGACTCAATACATCCCACCCAGCAAGCTTCTTTAATCTGTCACTAGCAACTGGTAAGTGCATCTGGAGTAAGCATCTGGAGTAAGCAGCCTCTAGGGCATTGGAATCTATTCTACTCAGGTGTCAAGTTGGGTTTCCGTAGTGTAGTGGTAATCAATTCACCTAACATGCGAAAGGTCCCTGGTTCGAAACCGGGTGGAAACAGATCGCTGTCCCTTTTCGGGGAGGGAGAGCTCTGTGGTTTGAGCATTGGCCTGCTAAACCCAGGCTTGTGAGTTCAATCCTTGAGGGGGTCATTTAGGGTATATTATTCTCAAGCCTCCCCAGGAAAGGGGGTGAAGGGGCTTGGGGGGATATTTTAAGGAACAGGAACTCCAAGTGGTCCTTTCCCTTTTTCTTTGTCTAAATCACTTGGTGGTGGCAGCATACTGTTCAAGGACAAGGTAGAATTTGTGCTTTGGGGAAATTTTTTACCTAAGCTGGTAAAAATAAGCTTAAGGGGTCTTTCATGCAGGTCCCCACATCTGTACCCCAGAGTTCAGAGTGGGGAAGGAACCCTCACACCGCGCCTACAGGAGAGGGAGGAGCAGGGACGGGGCTCGCGCAGAGGAGTACTGTACTGGTGGGTCCCCGGTATACACCGTTTTGGTATCCGTCGCCCTTTTCAAGAACACAACCCTGACGTATACCGGGGACCAGCTGTATGTTCACTCGGCTAGTGGAGCGCTCCTCTAGGGACTGGGTACAATGCAGGTTTGGGGAGCTGAAAGCTGCAAGTTCTCTTCATGGTGCTGCATGGGGGACAACAGAACTTGCTGGTGACCACGGCTAAACCAGCAACTGTGGTCCTACAGCCTGTCGCCATGCTACCCCCAGCCGAGATCACATGAGAGGGGTCTGGCTAGGCTTTGACGAGGAGGTTTCCTTGAAATCTAAGAGCTAAACTGTTGGGCAGCGCTACCCTGAAGACACCTTAGACCAGTAGGAACAGGCAGGTGCTGCGGAAAGTGACGCTCAGGTTTCAGGCGGTGGTGCTCTTCCCACCAAGCCAGTGCCCCAGTGCCACAGCACCAGAGGACGCTGAGCACCCAGCTTTCTGATGACCCAGGCCACAAAGGTCCCGACAGCTCGTGCTGGGGTGAGTAATTAATCGTGGAAGTGAAATCCTAGTGAAGAAAATAGAAAGGGGCATTAACTCTGGCAAGTGAAGTACAAAAATATAATTAGGAAAGCCAAAAAAGAATGTGAAGAACAGCTAGCCAAAGACTCAAAGTAATAGTAAAAAATTTTTAAGTACAACAGAAGCAGGAAGCCTGCTAAACAACCAGTGGGGGCACTGGACGATCGAGAGGCTAAAGAAGCACTCAAGAACAATAAGGCCATTGTGGAGAAGCTAAATAAATTCTTTGCATTGGTCTTCATGGCTGAGGATGTGATTAGGGAAATGTGTTAGGGAGATTCCCAAACCTGAGCCATTCTTTTTAGGTGACAAATCTGAGGAACTGTCCCAGATTGAGGTGTCATTAGAGGAGGTTTTGGAACAGATTGATAAACTAAACAATAAGAAGTCACCAGGACCGGAAGGTATTCACCGAAGAGTTCTGAAGGAACTCAAATGTGAAATTGCAGAATGACTAACTGTAGTTTGAACCTATCATTTAAATCAGCTTCTGTACCAAATGACTGGAGGACAGCTAACATAACGCCAATTTTTAAAAAGGGCTCCAGAGGTGATCCTGGCAATTAGAGGCCTGTAAGCCTGACTTCAGTACCAGGAAAACTGGTTGAAACTGTAGTAAAGAACAGAATTGTCAGACACATAGATGAACATAATTTGTTGGGGAAGAGTCAACATGGTTTTTGTAAAGGGAAATCACACCTCACCAATCTACTAGAATTCTTTGAGAGGGTCAACAAGCATGTGGACTAGGGGGATCCAGTGGATCCAGTGTACTTAGATTTTCAGAAAGCCTTTGACAAGGTTCCTCACCAAAGGCTCTTAAGTGAAGTAAGCTGTCATGGGATAAGAGGGAAGATGCTCTCGTGGATTGGTAACTGGTTAAAAGATAGAAAACGAAGGGTAGGTATAAATGGTCAATTTTCAGAATGGAGAGAGATAAATAGTGGTGTCCCCCCAAGGATGTACTGGGCCCAGTCCTATTCAATATATTGATAAATGATCTGGAAAAAGGGGTAAACAGTGAGGTGGCAAAATATGCAGATGATACAAAATTGCTCAAGATAGTTAAGTCCCAGGCAGACTGCGAAGAGCTACAAAAGGATCTCTCAAAACTGGGTGACTGGGCGACAAAATGGCAGATGAAATTCAATGTTGGTAAATGCAAAGTAATGCACATTGGAAAACATAATCCCAACTATACATATAAAATGATGGGGTCTAAATTAGCTGTTACCACTCAAGAAAGAGATCTTGGAGTCATTGTGCATCATTCTCTGAAAACATCCACTCAATGTGCAGCGGCAGTTAAAAAAGTGAACAGAATGTTGGGAATCATTAGGAAAGGGATAGATAATAAGACAGAAAATATCATGTTGCCTCCATATAAATCCATGGTATGCCCACATCTTGAATACTGCATGCAGATGTGGTCGCCCCATCTCAAAAAAGATATATTGGAATTGGGAAAGGTTCAGAAAAGGGCAACAAAAATTATTAGGGGTATGGAACGGCTGCCATATGATTAATAAGAGATTAATAAGATCGGGACTTTTCAGCTTGGAAAAGAGATGGCTAAGGGGGTTATGGTAGAGGTCTATAGAATCACGATTGGTAAGAAGAAAGTAAATAAGAAAGTGTTATTTACTCCTTCTCATAACACAAGAACTAGGGGTCACCAAATGAAATTAATAGGTAGCAGGTTTAAAACAAATAAAAGGAAGTATTTCTTCATACAACACACAGTCAACCTGTGGAACTCTTTGCCAGAGGATGTTGTGAAGGCCAAGACTATAACAGGGTTCAAAAAAGAACTAGATAAATTCATGGAGGACAGGTCCATCAATGGCTATTAGCCAGGATGGGCAGGAATGGTGTCCCTAACCTCTGTTTGTCAGAAGCTAGGAATGGGTGACAGGGGATGGATCACTTGATGATTCCCTGTTCTGTTCATTCCCTCTGGGGCACCTGGCATTGGCCACTGCGGGAAGACAGGATACTGGGCTAGATGGACCTTTGGGCTGACCCAGTATGGTCGTTCTTATGTACATGCCTCCTGCAGTTAAGGCTCTTTTCATCAGTTCCTCTCCTGAGCTGTTGTGCAGAGCTGAGTGCTGTTGAACAGCTGTGACGTCCCACTCCAGAAACAGCCACATTTCATTGTTGGATGAAGTAATTTCTGTGGGTGCCTCTCGGAAATGCAGCACAAACCTGGCATCCCAGGCACAGGGGATGCTCAGGTGGCTTTGAGCCAAGTCTGGCCTGCTCAGCGGCTGAAACTGCTCTCATGTAGCCCAAACCAGGCTGCCAATGGGTGGCAGCACCACACAGACCTGTCTTTGTGGTGCCCACTGTGGCCCTACTCCCAGCACACCACTGACAACGGAGCTTGTGCATGGCCATCCTACTCTGCCCCCGCCTTGTGGGAATTCTCCCATGGGCTGCAGAGGGAAGGAGCCAGAGCCTGTGTTTTAGATAGAGACAGACAGAGGCAGGCTGCAAAGACCATCCTCAGGGTTACGGAGCACTTTATGAAATAAGAGAATACTGAATATCTACCTGCTAGGCGTTACCAGTCTAGGAATTATTGCACTGCTGTGACTCTTGCTTTCATTAAAGAGCAGAGCATTCATCTTGTGCACAGGAAAAATCCCTGCCACCAGCGCAGAAAGTCCGCGTTTCCCACCCTTTACTTGGTACCATTGCTCATTTCAGAAACAACCCACACACAGAGCAGAGGGCACCGTCTCTTGTTATCTTCTGTCCATTCCAGCCTCCCCTCCCAGGGCCACTGCCTGATGGGTCACTCCAAACCCGCTCTCACTTGTGCCGTATAAGTACCAGGCCGCCAGCGGCTGCGTTCAACGAGGCAAGGCTTCTTCTGGGTGGCTTAATGGAAATCGGGTATGTTCTCTTAGGGGAAGATCGATGCTTTCTCCTTCCTCAGCCAGTCTCGGAGCACACGCACCCCACCCCAGCCCCGCACTGAGCACCCTTATAGATTTCCTGGGACAGCTACCTTAAAAAAGGGGACGATCCTGGGAAAACCTGGACTGGTGGCACCCCCCTCCCCAGCTGGGTCACTGCTGCTGCCCTATATACCCATCTTGCCAAAAAATGACATCCCACCAGCAAGGGGTTAAGTGAGGCAGACGGAGGGAGGGCCCCACTACTCCACTCTCCAGTGGGAAAGGATTCAAGTTGACTCAATTGTTACACAACCCCGAGTAGGAGAAGCTGGGAACATCTGGAACGGCAAGAGCCGAAGGTCTGAAGCCCATGAGGCGCTCCTCTGCGCACTGCTGAGGCCTCTCTGGGAATCCCAGCGGAAGGACAGTTCTGGGAGCGGGAGCCAGCACACCTGGCTGTCCCTGGCTCACTGCAGGGCAGGAGGAGGGGAATACAGCCTCATGCTGCTGGCCAGAGACACCAAGAATCCTGGACCGGGGGAAAAAGGGCTCTAAGAAAGAGGACGACAGCCTGGCAGTGAGTGATGGGTCACCTGCTTGCAACCCCGCTGAATGCAGAACCCCGCAGCTAACACAGCAGACAACAGCTCAGTAAGTCTGCTCCCAATGGGTGCCTGCATGCCCAATGCACTGCCGCCAGCCCCTCCTACCCTGCCCCCGTTTACCATAGCCACCTTACCAGCTCTTTGGGGCAGGGCCGTCTTCCGTTCCCTGCGTCCAGCGCCTAGCGCAATGGGATGCTACCCTGATTGGGGCCTCCGGGCACATCTGCAATACAACTGGAAGTAACCCATAGTCAATACCCTGGCCTCCTAGCCCCCTGTTCAGTGCCTCCGTAGGAAAGGCCAGCCCCGAAAGGTTAAGAGAAAAACAGCCCGCGCTTCTCTTGCTGAAAAGTTCTCCTACATTTCTGAGCGCCACAAGTTCCTGCCGAAGGGGGAGCCCTGAGGGCGGCTCATGCAGCAATCAGGGGATAAGTAATGAGCACAGACAGCGAGAGACTAGAGCGTGGCAGGAAGCAAAATTGGAGTCTAGCAGGGAGAGAGATTCCCTCCTGACCCTCCCTGGCCCAGAGCTGCCAGGGTTAGAAGAACCACCAGCTCTCTGCCTATCCCGGCCAAGACAGACGGGTCACTCGCTTGTTTGCCAGGTTGGGGGAGAGGGGGGCAGGAGACAGAATTCTGGTGGGTAAATGGAGCATTACTGAAAGTCTCCCATCAGGGAAGGGATTTGGGTTACCTTTCCCCTCCCTGGCACCAGTACAAGTCCAGCACTGATCTAGAGCCCACCTTGCCCAGACTGATGACTGGCCAGCATGAATGGTCTCACTCCCACTGGTAGTGGACAAGCGCCCATATCAAAGACCCCCACAGCCGGCCCCTCTAGCTGCTGGAGCGCTCCCCACCTGCCAGAGGCAGAAATTGCTGACATCCGTGCTGCACCCATTCCATGCACAAAGCACTTCTGCTGCCAGGCTGCCACGCGCTTGTGACAAAGTGGGAATGTTCTTAATGTTTTCTCTGAATACTGTGTGAGTGCCTCAGTTTCCCCTATGCAGTTCTTAAGTATCCCGGGGGTGGGATAAGGGGGTGTGATTGTGGCAGAGCCCTTGGGGGCCAGTGTGATGGTGTCTGCACAAAGAATGGCCGACACCCTGTCTCCTGGCGACTGATGGCCTGGGCTCCTCCTCTGCAAAGGTGCCAACTGAAGGTGTTGGAGAACAAAGATCGGGTGGCCTCCTGGCTGGGAAAGAGACAAAGGCCAGAGGAGGGGCTGGACAGTTACAGTTTGGAGCTGGCTGGGGAAATGGGGGGAGGCTCAGATGGGGCTTTGGCCTCCCTGCCCCCCCAAGATGGACCTGACTGAGGGATCCTGTTCTCTGTACCTACAAGCTCTGTTTTAGACCATGTTCCTGTGGTCTAAGAAACCTTCTGTTTTACTGGCTGGCTGAGAGTCACGTCTGACTGTGGAATTGGGGTGCAGGACCCACTGGCTTCCCCAGGAGCCCCGCCTGTGCGGACTTGCTGTGGGAAGCGCACAGTGTGGACCGGGATGCTGAATGCTCCGAGGTCAGCCCCTAGAAGGTCGACGCTGTGTAAGCTTCTTGCCCTGGGGAGAGGAGGCTTCCTCAGAGTCCTGACTGGCTTCGTATGGAGTAGTTCCAGAGCATCGCCCGGTGACTCCGTGACAGCTCTTCTCCTCCTTCCCTTCCGCCTCAGGGCCACGTCGCCCGGAGCACCACAGCTTCCCTGGAAGGCAGGCGAGCGTCCCGCCCACCGGGTCAGTGGGAACAGAACCCAGGGGGTCGGACTCCTTGTCACCGCCCACAACCACCAGAACCTGCTCCAGGGGTCCACAGAGATGGAACACGAGCAGAGTTCGGTGGCCCGGAGGCTAGCGCTTCCTACTGCACACGGGATCCCAGGCCATCCCCAGCAGTCACATGGCACCACAGTCAGTCCAGGCAGCCCCACTAGCTTCATTTGCTGGCACAGGCACTTGCCATTGGTCCTCCAACACCTCTCCCCCGCATGCCTGTTCCTGTGCCCACGGCTACCCCCCACCCAACTGCTCCATATGGCAAGTGGGACCTAGCATACCGAATCATCAGGCTGCCATCACCATGGGAGATCCCACAGGCCCAGCCGGTTCCCACCTTGCACGGGCACCAAGAGCAACCAGATTGTCTGAGGGCTGTGGATTCCTGCCGCTCGGCAGCACCTCAATCCAGCCCAGAGGGAGGGAGCGCACGCAGGTCGCTGGCTGGGCAGCACAGTGCTGGCTTTACTCTGCAGGACCAGACAGCACAGCAGAGTGCCGAGCGCCTAAGTCCAATGCAACCAGCTCCACCCCATCGTGAGAGCTTGGGAAGGATGCCACGTGGAGGGCAGGCCGAGACCCTCTGGGGCAGTGCTGATGGGTGTTAGCTCAGAGTGGGCTGGTTGGGCAAAGGTGCAGAATTTCTCTGGCCATCCACCCCAGCTGCAGTCCCCTCCACGCTCTTCCCGCGGTCTGGACTGGCTTCGCTTGCCCTTACCCAGCATCCTGAGCTGCTGTTACCCAAAGAAACTGTCACCGTCTCACTCCTAATTCCTGCCATCTGTTGACCGGCTCAGACGCAGAATTCAGTCTTTGTTCCCACTGGCGTACAAGGCACTGCCGGCTTTCCAGGAGCTGGGCTGCACTGGGCAGCCGGTTCCCTGAGCTCAGCAGATTAGTGCATGTGGTTAATATCACATGCCCTCACAGAGGCAGAGGAGGACTAAGACCTGGATCAGGGGCCCCAAGCAAATGCATTTCCAGCAGCAGCTTCTGCATGTAGGGCTCTCTCGCAGCTCCGCTCTGGTATGTAGCGCAAAAGGGTATGAGCCACAGAGGGCTGCCCTGCCAGTGCTAACATTGTTCTTCCACTGCGAGGATTAGCTGCCCTGTCCAGCACAGCATCTCCCCTGCTTGTAGGGATCAGCATTGCCGCCAGGTGGTCGTGACTTGACTAGGCAGCGGAGAGGGCACCAGACTGGGAGGAAGGAGATGTATGTTCTATCCCTACTCTGCCATTGACGCGCCGTGTGACTGCCTCTCTCTCCCACCCTTTGTCAGAGGAAATGGCATGGCAAGGGGCTACCACCCCTGCTCTGAGAGTTACCACAGATCATGCACAGGCGAGACGGGGGAGGGATAGCTCAGTGGTTTGAGCATTGGCCTGCTAAACCCAGGGTTGTGAGTTCAATCCTTGAGGGGGCCATTTAGGGATCTGGGGCAAAAATTGGGGATTGGTCCTGCTTTGAGCAGGGGGTTGGACTAGATGACCTCCTGAGGTCCCTTCCAACCCTGATATTCTGTGATTCTGTGAACTTACAAGTGGCCCTAGGACACTGGGCATGGTTTGGTGACCAGATGTTACATACAGCTGTATGTTGCCCTCTCAAGGTTCGTTCATCACCCTCTAATGTACCCAGTCACGAGAGCAGGGCTCCCAGGGAGTCTGCACACCTGCAAGGAGCAGACAGAAGTTACTAGAACAATCAGAAGAGCCAAATGTTGCCCTCTCATTTCCCCAGGTTTCTCTGTGTAGCTATGCACATCCTCCAAGAGACCCACAAAAACGCTTCCAGGATCTTTTCCAGAGAGTCAGCCCTTACGAGTGAGCCTACGAACTGCAACACTAGTGCCTCCCGTCCCCGGCCACATGTGGTCCTACAAACAAGCCGGCATGGGAGAGGGGATAAACGGCAGCACAGAAACACTTCTCCTTCAGAGATCAGTGACTTATTAAAAGAGGGGACAAAAGCCAGCTCTAAAGAGAGATCCCTTGTGGCTGGGGCTCTGCACTCCCAGAGTCCACACGCACTGTTGGGAGCAAGCTTCATACCGAGCAAGAGGGGGCCAGCATCTGCCACACGCGGGTTAACGTTTACGATGCAGGAGGCCACGCACCATCGACAAAAAGCCAGCAGAAGCACAACAGTTCAGCCTGTACTAGTGGGTTTCCCACCAGGAGTCTCCAAACAGGTGACATCAAGGCGATAACAAAAGCTACTTGAGTCAAACAGTATTTACTGGACTCTGTATTTGAATTTTCAACAGCTCAGACTGCAGCTCAGCATGACAAAGACCACTCAGGGGAACGCCATGTGGAGCATCAGACAACACTGATCATCACTCCCACACCACCAACCACATGCAGACGGAAACCAGAACCACACGCAGGCTAGAGGGTGCTACAGACCAGTAGGAGGGAGACTTGTTTAGGGGTTCACATGCAACACTCCAAACTCTACAGACAATTAAGCCTCAACGCCCCTCTGGAGTAGTTCTCTGTACTTACAGATGGGGAAACTGACTTGTAGGAAAGTCAAGCGACTTGCCCGAGGTCTCACAGTGACTTAGATTGTAAGATCCTTGGAGAAAGAAGGGGCTATCTTTTTGTTTTGTGTTTGCACAGCACCCAGGATAATGGGGTCCTGGTCTATAATAGAGCTTCTACGCACTATGAAAATAAGTAGTAATAAACTCTGCAGCAAAGCAAGGAATACAAACAAGAGTCCTGCTTCGGAGTCTACTACGGTAGCTATTAGACCATTAATGCTTTTTATTTTTCTTTTCTGTGATCACTCTAGGACCATTTAAAAATATTTCAAAAGATCTGTTAATATCACCCTAAGGAGTGTGAAACCAAAAGAATTTCTAGGTACGGTTTATTTTTCCTGTCTCTGTCATTTACTTTTTGCATGAACATGACAAGTAGGCTGGTTGGCTTCCCTTCTGCTCCCTGTTTTATTGTTCAAGTCAGTTTCACATTGTAGTTTTCCTACATGAGCATGGAAAGTTTGGGTTGCAAGCACTGCAGGGGAATGCTTCTTTACTTCAGTACCTTCACTGGAACTTTAAAGGAGAAGAACACATAAATGATTCAGAGATACAGTTCTAGTTGTCTGAGCTGGAGTAAAACAGAGGGATTGGTCAACAAATTAAAAATCTAAGGAAACTCTTACTCATGTACATGAGCATTCCTCATGTAGCTAGCTAATCAGTGCGATTACCCATGGCTCTCATTCAAACCAGCACTTAAGCATTCATCACAATCAATGGAATTTAAGCAGAAGCTTACATTTTAAACTTTGGGAGACAGGTCAGTCCTCGCTTACAGACAGCCCCCCAACTTGAAGCAAATACTCACCAGCAACTACACACCACACAACAAAAACACTAACCCAGGAACCAAACCCTGCTACAAACCCTAGTGCCAACTCTGTCCACATGTCTATTCAAGGGACACCATCATAGGGCCTAATCATATCAGCCACACTATCAGAGGCTTGTTCACCTGCACATCTACCAGTGTGATATATGCCATCATGTGCCAGCAATGCCCCTCTGCCATGTACATTGGCCAAACCAGACAGTCTCTATGCAAAAGAATAAATGGACACAAATCTGACATCAGGATTCATAACATTCAAAAACCAGTAGAACATTTCAGTCTCTCTGGTCACTCAATAACACACCTAAAAGTGGCAATTCTTCAACAAAAAAACTTCAAAAACAGACTCCAACGTGAAGCTGCAGAACTGGAATTAATTTGCAAACTGGACACCATCAAATTAGGCCTGAATAAAGACTGGGAGTGGTTGGGTCATTACAAAACCTAAACTTAATTTCCCCAGTACTAATTTCTCCCTACTGTTACTCACACCTTCTTGTCAACTGTCTGTAATGGGCTACTCTCACCACTTCAAAAGTTATTTTTCCTCCCTTGCTATCCTGCTGTTAATTGATTTATCTCCTTAGACTGACCTCACATTTGGCAAAGCAACCCCCATCCTTTCATGTATTTATATCTGCTCCTGTATTTTCACGCCATGCATCTGATGAAGTGGGTTCTAACCCACGAAAGCTTATGCCCAGATAAATTTGTTCGTCTCTAAGATGCCACAAGGACTCCTTGTTATTTTAACTTAAGTGCCTTGCTGAATCGGGGCCCACTTGAATAAGGATTTCCAGGACTGAGCCCTAGACATGGAGATAAATTTAACCCAAAAGTCCCTCTAGAGTTTTTCCTAATCACTGAAAGCAAGCATTGTTCAGTCAGCAATTCAGCTCTGGGTAACTGCAAACTACCAGAAGGAGCAAGGGAGAGACAGTATATGGCAATGCATACACCAGAGAAAGAAACAAAGAATGAACACTGCTGCCAGTCATCAGTAATGTCACACTCATAAATGGGCACTACCAGCAGGATATACTGTAGCCTTAAAATTCAACCCATATTGCCATTGTTCTAATCTAGACAGGAAATGAAGGTCCTTTAGATTCCAAAGGGCTCCCCCTGCCTTTGATTTAAACAAATTAGAACTCCACCACGCTGTCAGAGAATTCTATCCAAAAATGAAAGTTGCAGCGATGAAGTGATTGGAACCTGGAGTCCTTCTCTCCGGGCAGCAGTGTCTAATGTTTGAACCGACAAATGAGCAGGGCTCTCTGGGTCTATTCCTGCCTCACTGCAGCCTTGGGTCAGCAACTCAACCACGGTGCCTCAGTTTCCCCACCAATTAGAATAGAAACACTATTCATCTGCCATTTGGAGAGCGTTGAGAGATTTAATTACAGATTTACAATGTGCTTTGAGATCCTGTAAAAAAGGGTGCTCTGGAAGTGCAATACAGTTTTTCCATCCGAATGCACAAGTTTGCCATATGGGAGACATTAGGATAATACTAAAAATAAAATAAAATACAATTGAACAAGCTGAGAGGAAATTAACATTAGAGACAGAGCAAAAGCCTGGAAAATAAATATACAAGTAGCAACTCTCTGAAAGACCAACAGGAAGTTCCTGGAAGAAAATCTGAATGGGATAAAGCATTTCACTAAAAAGCAGAGCTTGCATCGTCCTTGTTAAGGCAGGATTATGGGTTCTGGGCTTTCAGGAAGAGAAGCTGTTTTTATAGCGTATAGCGTAGAGATTAATTGCCGTTTCTAGCACTGCAGCCATTCAGGGCCGGTGCTCCCACCATAGGACTAGTAACAATCCAGGACTTGCTACAGAAGAGTGATATGCTGCTGTATTTTAACAAGGGTCTCCCTGTAAATGTCACACCTTAGCCTGATATAAGCCGCAGGCCCGTGCACCAAAGGTACATGCGCCGAAAGGCATGAGCTGAACTGAGGAATGGATTAGTTTCTTTTCTCTGTTTCAAGGCAAATGTTCTCAATTTTTATGCAAGGAGGGAAAGCAGGAGCACTCGAAAACAAACATGCATTGAGGACGCTATGCTGGAAGTGTAACCCACACACCTCCTGGGTATGATGTTCTGTCCCATCTAGTTGCACCCAGACGAGCAAGAGAGACAGCCCCAGGTTCGATCCCACGCGCTGACGACCAGGGTCTGTCAGCATTACAGAAGCCCATGCACTCTGTACCTGAATGCACTCACTGAGCATGTGGAGAGCGTAGCCCAGGGTGCAGCGGGAGGCATTTGAAATTTGGGGGAGGGGAAGAAGAGGGAACATCATGGTTATTGCTCATCACCTCGCCCAGAAGAATATTTTTGAGCAGGCCAACAGCATGTTCAAGTGTGCCATGGTAAGCAGGCCATGTCTTCCTCCGGCCGGTGATCCACACCATATAGTCAGAGCCTGCTACAGTTACCAGCTAATGGAGTTACTCTTTTCGCCCAAGTGCCAGCATGATTTTCCTGCCAAAGGACCAGAGTTCAATCCTTGCTGACCATCTGTGACTGAGCCATCACCGAACGAGGGCCGGAACTCGCAAATAGGGTATTATCACGCCGAAAAACAGGTCCCTACGGCTAACAAGTAACATTGCAAGTGAGCAGCAGTAGAAGGCTCTGATGCTCATGCTGTGGACTTGCACAGCTTACCTGTATATGCATCCCCAGAGCCAAGCAGCGGAAGGCCAGGTCCAAGGACGAGTCACCACACTGGAAAGCTGGAACCCCTCTCCACTTGCACCAGTAAGTGCATGAGACGGAGAATGAATAACTTCCCCCATCTCACTAACCTGCTTCCCAGCTCCTCTCACTGTACCTAGCCGTGCCCCACTGCCCAAAGACTGGAAGGGCCAGCCCCTCCCTAGCTCCCAACAGGAATTCCCCTCCCCTCCTCAGAGAGCCACAACCATCCACCCTGGAATGCATCCCCATCACTGAAGCAATGCTGCTCAGTTCTTTATCATGCAAGTGTTTCTCAGACCTCTCCCCTGCTCATTGCCCTGGCTATGAACCCGTTTAACTAGAAGAGCCAGCAGGGGCACTTCAGCTTCTGCAAAGCAAGAAACTCAACCTCTGTGCCTGGGGTTTCCCACCAATTAAAATGGGAACACCACACATCTACCACCTGGGGAGCGTGGAGAGCTTTAATTACAGATTTGCAGAGTGCTTTGAGATCCTCTAATAAAAAGGTGTTCTGGAATTGCTATGTTTTTCCCCCCTGGATGCACAAGTCTGCCATGTGGGAGACATTAGAAGTAGAATAGCCCTGGCATCATACAGCAATCTCAAGAAACCCACAAGCTGAGAGGATAATTACATCAGAGACCGATCAAAGGCCTGGAAAATAAATTCACACGTAACAACTCTCTGAAAGACCAGTAGGAACTTCTTGGAAAGCCTGAATGGGATAAAGCATTTCATAAAGGAAGCAGACCATGCATGGTGCCCCACACCCCTCCATCCAGGCCTGGTGCTACCGGGACTAAGGGGACATTCACACTCACCCCTGCAGATGATTTTCAAGGGCTCCAAATTATTGTTCGAAAAGGCCAAGTATGTGCCAAGTTATCCAATGTTAAGCAGTGGAAGTGACAATGACATAGTCCTGGCACAGTAACCAAATTTGGCCTTTTTAAACTCAAAATCCAAGATTTGCCAGGGATCCTACTAGCTGCTGGACTGCTGGAAGGTTGTTGGTTTTTTAAATAGCAACATCCAGGGCCCCAAAATACCCACTTGCCTCACAATAATGGGACCCTAGAACTGACCCTGCCTCCATCCCCTCATCATCTCCACATAGACAACTCTGGTGTTCTGCTAAAAGACCATTCCAGTTGACCATACTAAAAGACCATGCCAGGTACGTTGCATGGCATGCGGGCTGCCTAGGCATTTCCCAGATGCACCCAGTGCATTCAGCAGCTGCAAAATAATTAACACAAGAGGGGGCGTATGCTCAATAGGCAGAAGCCATTGGATTCTTCCCAATCTGACCAGAGCGTTTCCAAGAGACGGATTCCTCTGCCATCCCAAATGCTCCCAGCCCACAGGAGCTCCTTCCAAGGGGTGTGTACACTCACCACCACCACACAGTCTCCTCTGCACAGCAAACGTCCTGAGCAGGCCTATCTTTTACCATCCCCAATTCTCCATGTCCCATCCAGGGGAAGCCAGAGAGATGGGTAAAGGCAGCTCCAGAGTCAGCGAACGACAAACACCTCAACAGGAGGGAAAAGGAGGAGAGAGATGCGAGACGCCCCTAGAGCTGAGCGAAATATTTCATCCAAAACCTTCTTTTCTTGACACCCGCCCCCCATCCGGCAAAAAAATGCAGATTCAGTGACCCCAAACCCCTTTCTCGAATTCGTGCCAGTTTCACCAAATCGTGCATGGTCAAAAAAGGACAAAAATTCCAAAAAAGAGTGACAACGTTTTGTTCCGACATTTTCAAACCATAAGGTTTGGAGTTCCTGAATCCACTATTTGTTTGGCAATTTTACCAAAAGACGGTTTTTGAAAAAAGTGAAACCCACTTGAAATCCAAATGAAATGTTTCATTCACACCCTCCCCTCCCCCAACCCTCCATATTTTTCTTCTTCATTTTGTCAGACTGGCCAGTGGACTGAAAAAATCCATTATTCACTCCCCTCTCCTCCTCTCTGCCCCACCAACTGTGTTAGGACCCCCACCCCCTCTGAGATGATGACAGCACCGAGCTACAGTTTTGCTTCAAGGCTGACAGGACCCACGTCAAACCCTGAGGAAACCAAGCCCGGCTGAGGCTCTCTGCTCAGACGCTGCCAAGCCCAGCACTCGGCCCTCCCTGTGCTGCTTCAGGGGGGAGAATCACCACGGAGTCGGAGCCCGCGGCCTGCCCGTCACAGCCCTCGGAGAGCTGGCAAGCTACAATATGCCGCCAAAAGAGCAAACCTCTCCCACGGAATCTGTCTGCAAGCGGAGCAAGAAGTGGGGCTTCCCCCGCCCCCCCGGGCTTCACTCGGCTGCCTGCCAAAAGGCAGGGTTGTCAAGCGCAGAGCCAACACAGCCTGGGCTGCAGCCGGGCGCCCCCTCAGAGCTGGGGTGGACAGACACACTACGTCTGCCTCCTACCAGTGTTTAATTTTTGCCAAGGCTTGTCAGGCACCTCTGGGCTTGCTACATCCGTTATGAATGTAACAAAATTGTTTGAGCCCCAGCACCTTTCATTACAAATTAAGCGCTGCCTCCTACCCAAGTTAGACCCTGGGTTCTAGGTGACATGCCAGGAGACGCGCCAGGATCTTTAACGCCTTGTTCACCAAGATCTTTCATACCAGAGAGAAGGGAAAAGGCAACAGGATCCAGGGAAGCCAGAAAGAGCACCGTGAAAAGCAGGACACAGCACCCCATTTCCACCGGGCTCCCCCCCGCCCACGCTCTCCAGCTAATCTGGCTCATTGAGCAATAAGTCCTCTCGTTTACTGATGGCCTCACGCTACCGTCCGGCAAAAGGAATCCGTCACAGCACTGACATGGCTGGGCCATGATGCAGCCACCCCCTGGGAACAACTCATCCAGGCTTGGGATGGATTCTTCATCACTGGCACCTGATAAATCAAGATTAGATGTTTTTCAAAGAGATCTGCTCAAGTTCAACAGGTATGAATTCAGGGGAGTCCTCTATGATACAGGGGGCCCTAGCAAATTCACAGCTGTGAAAAACACAGCACGGACCATGAAATCTGGCGTTTCCCGGGAAATCTGGCTATGGTAAGGGGGTAGCAATGCTGCCCCCCTTACTTCTGCACTGCTTCAGAGCTGGGCAGGTGGAGTGCGGCGGCTGCTGGCCAGGAGCCCAGCTCTGAAGGCAGCGCGGCCGCCAGCAGCAGCAGCACAGAAGTGAGGATGGTGATACTGCAACCACCCGACAACAGCCTTGCAACCCCACCACCACCTCCCTTTGGGCTGGCAGTCCCATGGTTACACCACCGGGAAATTTCAGATTTAAATATTGGAAACCATGACATTTTAAAAATCCCGTGACTATGAAATTGACCAAAAGGGGCCGTGAATGTGGTCGGGCCCTCGTTATTCAGAAGGTCTGACCAGATGATACCGATGGCCTTGGAATCTATGAAATCCCCACACATCCAGCTGCGTCGTGATCAAAGCCCCCCACTTAGTCACGATTCCGCAACGCAGCAAGTGTCACAGCTGGGTGGTGGACAGCCAGACCCAGTAGTCAGAGCCAGAGTCCTCAGTAACAAGACAGGAGTCAGCTGGGGCAGGATCAGGAGACAAACTGGAGGTCAGAACCACCAATCTGATGCCAGGAGCCAGGCCGGGTCAGAATGCCAGGAATTCAAGCCGTGGGAGCAGAAAGCACAAGGCACACAGTTGTTCAGACTAGTTCCTGTGCTGATGGCTAGCCCATTAAGCCAGCAGCGGATCAGCTGGTCCGGGACTCCACCAATAGAACTGCAGGGGCAGAGCCTCAAACTGGGCTTCATGGGTCCTAGGTAAGCAAGCGTCAGCAGGCTGCCAGGTGGAGGGCTGAAGCGTGGCTATTCCTGCAGACCCAGCTTCGAAACCTGTGGGTCAGGACAGCGAGGGCATCACTCCCAGCCAATGGCTCCAGCTGCTCTGCACACAGCCACGTAGAACACTGCCGGGCACCCAGGGGGTGGGTGCTAGGGGAAGGAGGGTGGGTTTGTTCTTCGTCCACGCGAGGCCTAGGATAGCCCTTCCCACAGGAGGGCAGCTCTGGTGCTGCGTGGGGTGGGAGGCTCCCTACTCTCCCCTTGCACACCCAGGAGGCCTGAGGAGGTTGGCACCTGACACCCTTCGGCCTTGGGATGTAGGAGAGACAGACATCAGCATTCCCTGTCTCCCAACCACAGTCATGAAATCCACCCAATCAACCAAGATCAAAGGCTAATTTCTACTTCCAGAGAAGCCAACGGCAAAACTTCCAGAGATGGCAATGGGAGCAGGGCTGTGTTGGTAACATTCAGATGAGAAAACATCAGAGGCCACATCGCTACTAGAAGATGCAATATCTATAGGGGATGGATCACTTGATGGTTACCTGTTCTGTTCATTCCCTAAAGCACCTGGCATTGGCCACTGTCAGAAGACAGGATCCTGGGCTAGATGGACCATTGGTCTGACCCAGTCTGGCCGTTCTTGTGTTATCGATTAGAGACCAACAGTCAGGCCAGTTCCTGCTGCCCTTCCTCAGAGCACAAATCAGCAACTATGGATTCAGCAAAATCAGCATGTAAGTCACAGGAAGGTTCTGGCCTCACACAACTTCATTCACAACCCTTTCTAGCATAAAAATATCCTCAAAAGGACTGTCATTATGGAAAGAGACCTCCGCAGAGCTGCTGAGCAGTGACAGTTTGAAAGATGGAGCTCTTTTAAGAAGACGTGATGAGCGAGATTTTCAACACCTGGCTGGAACAAATGGCAAAATACTTCAACCCAGGACAGGGACTTTTTTTTTTCCTTTTTCTTTTTTTTTTTGAAAGTAGGGTTTTTTTGTTTTTTGAAAGTATCAGATCCCAGTACTTGGGAAATGTTGGCTGATACTGAAAGCTTTTGCCCATGGTCTGACAAAGAGCTCTCCAGCCCTAGCATGTCATGAGGTATAAGAGTCACATCATTCTGATTACCTTCATGCCTGGATAGACAGCTGCTTTCAACTACCTGAAAGGGGGTTCCAAAGAGGATGGCTCTAGACTGTTCTCAATGGTAGCAGATGACAGAACGAGGAGTAATGGTCTCAAGTTGCAGTGGGGGAGGTTTAGATTGGATATTAAGCCCTGGTCTACACTAGGACTTTAGGTCAAATTTAGCAACGTTAAATCGATTTAAACCTGCACCCGTCCACACAGTGAAGCCCTTTATTTCGACTTAAAGGGCTCTTAAAATCGATTTCCTTACTCCACCCCTGACAAGTGGATTAGCGCTTAAATCGACGTTCCCAGCTCGAATTTGGGGTATTGTGGACACAATTCGATGGTATTGGCCTCCGGGAGCTATCCCAGAGTGCTCCATTCTGACCGCTCTGGACAGCACTCTCAACTCAGATGCACTGGCCAGGTAGACAGGAAAAGAACCGCAAACTTTTGAATCTCATTTCCTGTTTGGCCAGCGTGGCAAGCTGCAGGTGACCATGCAGAGCTCATCAGCACAGGTGACCATGATGGAGTCCCAGAATCGCAAAAGAGCTCCAGCATGGACCGAACGGGAGGTACGGGATCTGATCACTGTTTGGGGAGAGGAATCCGTGCTATCAGAACTCCGTTCCAGTTTTCGAAATGCCAAAACCTTTGTGAAAATCTCCCAGGGCATGAAGGACAGAGGCCATAACAGGGACCCGAAGCAGTGCCGCGTGAAACTGAAGGAGCTGAGGCAAGCCTACCAGAAAACCAGAGAGGCGAACAGCCGCTCTGGGTCAGAGCCCCAAACATGCCGCTTCTATGATGAGCTGCATGCCATTTTAGGGGGTTCAGCCACCACTACCCCAGCCGTGTTGTTTGACTCCTTCAATGGAGATGGAGGCAATACAGAAGCAGGTTTTGGGGACGAAGAAGATGATGATGAGGAGGAGGTTGTAGATAGCTCACAGCAAGCAAGCGGAGAAACCGGTTTTCCCGACAGCCAGGAACTGTTTCTCACCCTAGACCTGGAGCCAGTACCCCCCGAACCCACCCAAGGCTGCCTCCTGGACCCAGCAGGCGGAGAAGGGACCTCTGGTGAGTGTACCTTTTAAAATGCTATACATGGTTTAAAAGCAAGCATGTGAAAGGATTACTTTGCCCTGGCATTTGCGGTTCTCCTAGATGTAGTCCTAAAGCCTTTGCAAAAGGTTTCTGGGGAGGGCAGCCTTCTTTCGTCCTTCATGGTAGGACACTTTATCACTCCAGGCCAGTAACACATACTCGGGAATCACTGTAGAACAAAGCATTGCAGTGTATGTTTGCTGGCATTCAACCAAAATCCGTTCTTTATCTCTCTGTGTTATCCTCAGGAGAGTGAGATATAATTCATGGTCACCTGGTTGAAATAGGGTGCTTTTCTTCAGGGACATTCAGTATAGCCCATTCCTGCTGGGCTGTTTGCCTGTGGCTGAACAGAAATGTTCGCCGCTGTTAGCCACAGGGAGGGGGGAAGGTTGAGGGGGTAGTCACGCGGTGGGAGGAGGCAAAATGCGACCTTGTAACGAAAGCATATGTGCTATGTATGTAATGTTAACAGCAAGGTTTACCCTGAAAGAGTGTAGCGACTGTTTTATAAAATGTGTCTTTTTAAATACCGCTGTCCCTTTTTTTTTCTCCACCAGCTGCATGTGTTTCAATGATCACAGGATCTTCTCCTTCCCAGAGGCTAGTGAAGCTTAGAAAGAAAAAAAAACGCACTCGCGATGAAATGTTCTCTGAGCTCATGCTGTCCTCCCACACTGACAGAGCACAGACGAATGCGTGGAGGCAAATAATGTCAGAGTGCAGGAAAGCACAAAATGACCGGGAGGAGAGGTGGAGGGCTGAAGAGAGTAAGTGGCGCGCTGAAGACAGGGCTGAAGCTCAAATGTGGCGGCAGCGTGATGAGAGGAGGCAGGATTCAATGCTGAGGCTGCTGCAGGACCAAACCAGAATGCTCCAGTGTATGGTTGAGCTGCAGCAAAGGCAGCTGGAGCACAGACTGCCACTGCTGCCCCTCTGTAACTAACCGCCCTCCTCCCCAAGTTCCATAGCCTCCACACCCAGACGCCCAAGAACGCGGTGGGGGGGCCTCCGGCCAACCAGCCACTCCACAACAGAGGATTGCCCAAAAAAAAGAAGGCTGTCATTCAATAAATTTTAAAGTTGTAAACTTTTAAAGTGCTGTGCGGCATTTTCCTTCCCTCCTCCACCACCCCTCCTGGGATACCTTGGTAGTCATCTCCCTATGTGTGTGATGAATGAATAACGAATGCATGACTGTGAAGCAGCAATGACTTTATTGCCTCTGCAAGCGGTGATTAAAGGGAGGAGGGGAGGGTGGTTAGCTTACAGGGAAGTAGAGTGAACCAAGGGGCGGGGGGTTTCATCAAGGAGAAACAAACAGAACTTTCACACCGTAGCCTGGCCAGTCATGAAACTGGTTTTCAAAGCTTCTCTGATGCGTACCGCGCCCTCCTGTGCTCTTCTAACCGCCCTGGTGTCTGGCTGCGCGTAACCAGCAGCTAGGCGATTTGCCTCAGCCTCCCACCCCGCCATAAACATCTCCCCCTTACTCTCACAGATATTGTGGAGCACACAGCAAGCAGTAATAACAGTGGGAATATTGGTTTCGCTGAGGTCTAAGCGAGTCAGTAAACTGCGCCAGCGCGCCTTTAAACGTCCAAATGCACATTCTACCACCATTCTGCACTTGCTCAGCCTGTCGTTGAACAGTTCCTGACTACTGTCCAGGCTGCCTGTACGGCTTCATGAGCCATGGCATTAAGGGGTAGGCTGGGTCCCCAAGGATACATATAGGCATTTCAACATCCCCAACAGTTATTTTCTGGTCTGGGAAGAAAGTCCCTTCCTGCAGCTTTTGAAACAGACCAGAGTTCCTGAAGATGCGAGCGTGATGCACCTTTCCCGGCCATCCCACGTTGATGTTGGTGAAACGTCCCTTGTGATCCACCAGAGCTTGCAGCACTATCGAAAAGTACCCCTTGCGGTTTATGTACTCGGCGGCTTGGTGCTCTGGTGCCAAGATAGGGATATGGGTTCCGTCTATAGCCCCACCACAGTTAGGGAATCCCATTGCAGCAAAGCCATCCACTATGACCTGCACATTTCTCAGGGTCACTACCCTTGATATCAGCAGATCTTTGATTGCGTGAGCTACTTGCATCACAGCAGCCCCCACAGTAGATTTGCCCACTCCAAATTGATTCCCAACTGACCGGTAGCTGTCTGGCGTTGCAAGCTTCCACAGGGCTATCGCCACTTGCTTCTCAACTGTGAGGGCTGCTCTCATCCTGGTATTCATGCGCTTCAGGGCAGGGGAAAGCAAGTCACAAAGTTCCATGAAAGTGCCCTTACGCATGCGAAAGTTTCGCAGCCACTGGGAATCGTCCCAGACCTGCAACACTATGCGGTCCCACCAGTCTGTGCTTGTTTCCCGAGCCCAGAATCAGCGTTCCACAGCATGAACCTGCCCCATTAGCACCATGATGCATGCATTGGCAGGGCCCATGCTTTCAGAGAAATCTGTGTCCATGTCCTGATCACTCACGGGACCGCGCTGACGTTGCCTCCTCGCCCGGTATCGCGTTGCCATGTTCTGGTGCTGCATATACTGCTGGATAATGCGTGTGGTGGTTGATGTGCTCCTAATTGCCAAAATGAGCTCAGCGGCCTCCATGCTTGCCTTGGTATGGCGTCCACACAGAAAAAAGGCGCGGAAGGATTGTCTGCCGTTGCTCTGACGGAGGGAGGGGCGACTGACGACACGGCTTACAGGGTTGGCTTCAGGGAGCTAAAATCAACAAAGGGTGTGCCTGTACATCAAGGAGTATTTCAGGCAGGACTGCACGGAGGGTTCCAATAAGAAATGGTGCACCAAAGTTATCGTTGTTATTGGAACAAGGAGGTTAGCCTGGCCTCTGATTGATACATGGCTAGATTAACCTTGCTGCGCCTTCTCTGTGACTGACTGCAGTGTGATCTAGACAGGGGAGGAGGAAAATGAGTACAAAACAAATCTGGTCTATTTCTTGTTCTGACCCACTCCATCTATCCTTTACATCTTTGGCTGGCAGCAGACAGTGCAGAAGGACTGCATGCCATCCACATCTCATGGCTGCTTGGCAGAAGATGGTACAGTACGACTGCTAGCCATCTTCATCTCTTGCCTGCCTGGCATAAGATGGTACAATACGACTGCTAGCAATCCTCATCTCTTGCCTGCCTGGCAGAAGATGGTACAATACGACTGCTAGCAATCCTCATCTCTTGCCTGCCTGGCAGAAGATGGTACAGTACGACTGCTAGCAGTCCGTATCGCCTGCCCGCTCACCATAAGACGGTCCAATAGGACTGCAGGACTAAAGAGAATGACCTGGTCAAGTCACTCCAAATTTAGTCCCTGCGCCCATGTCTGCCCAGGCGCTCCCAGCCGACGTGGCCAGGAGCACCTCGGACACGACGAGGATGACTACCAGTCGTATTGCACCGTCTGCTGCCAGAAGGCAATGGGTTGCTGCTACTGTGCAGCAAAGCCGTACCGCGTCTGCCAGCACCCAGGAGACATAGGGTGACGGTTACCTGAGCGGGCTCCATGCTTGCCGTGGTATGGCGTCTGCACAGGTAACTCAGGAAAAAAGGCGCGAAATGATTGTCTGCCCTTGCTTTCACGGGGGGAGGGAGGGTGGGAACGGGGTCCTGACGATATGTACCCAGAACCACCCGCGACAATGTTTTAGCCCCATCAGGCATTGGGATATCAACCCAGAATTCCAATGGGCAGCGGAGACTGCGGGAACTGTGGGATAGCTACCCACAGTGCAACGCTCCGGAAGTCGACTCTAGCCTCGGTACTGTGGAAGCACTCCGCCAAGTTAATGCACTTAATGCACTTAGAGCATTTTCTGTGGGGACACACACACTCGAATATATAAAACCGATTTCAAAAAAACCGACTTCTATAAATTCGACCTAATTTCGTAGTGTAGACATACCCTAGGAAAAACTTTTTCACTAGGAGGGTGGTGAAACACTGGAATGCGTTACCTAGGGAGATGGTAGAATCTCCTTCCTTAGAGGTTTTTAAGGTCAGGCTTGACAAAGCCCTGGCTGGGATGATTTAACTGGGAATTGGTCCTGCTTTGAGCAGGGGGTTGGACTAGATGACCTTCTGGGGTCCCTTCCAACCCTGATATTCTATGATTCTATGATGGTAATGGAGACATTAGATACATAGGAGATCAGATCACATTAAATAGCAGCTGAGATGAATAAAGATCCTTGCTGAGTCCTAAACTCCACTCTTGAGCCATGGAATTAATTCCAACTTTGGTTCAAGTCTCTGATAAATGTTCCGGCTGGTTCTGATTTTACCCAGACAGGTTTTCCCCCTCGACCTTGGCTGATGTCTCCAGGAAGAGAGGAGACCCCAACGGCGTCCATGGAGATGAAATAGGATGTCTCTCACTGCACGATTCAGGCAGGAGAGAAATGACTATGAGGGAGAGGAGATAGTGTCTGCTTCCTGCACAAACATCTTGGAAAATCAGCCATGCTGGGGAAAAGTAAAAAGGTAATAGTTAAGCGGGCTTTCCGTGACCCACTGCCGTTTGCAAAATTTGTCAGAACTCAGCAGCTCTTTAAAAGTATTTTACACAACTCCCACGAAGGATAGAGCACCGACCAAAAACACCCTCCCTCCTCAATCGGCATTCCGGAGCCAGATGGGAAGGTCTGAGGTTGCAATTGATCTAAAGACGAATGCTGGCTACTTAAAGAACCTCTCTGGATGTCTGTAAGAGGGACCCGGTTGTCCCAAATGAGCATGAGGGGAGAAATGGAACAAGAGTTAAAGACAGCAGAGCATGAATGCCTTGCAATGCTGCATGGAGAATTTCAGAGCAGATTGCAGGGATGGCACTGGTGTCTGGGGGAGCAATGGGAGGAATGGGGAGCACACTTTAATGCCACAGAAAGTTAATTCTAGTTACATCGACCCCCATGGAGTAGCTGAATCATTAGCGTTTAAAAGTTCCTGCCCACAAGCTGTAACGCATGACCAAAAAAAAAAAAGATAGGCATGATCAAAAGCCTCAGAAGAGCCATTTTCTTTAGCCAATTAGGTCATTAGTAAACACTGTAATTAAGGGCTCGGGAGAAAGCCCCTGGAACGCTAGTGAGTTTGGAACAAGCCCATTCCATTAAAGGCACATACATGGGAAATGCACACATCAGATCTTCAGACCTTTCTGGGCATCGCACAGAACCAGCCTATCACACCAGAGCCATTGGCTGCCTATGAAACGTGCAGAGCTGGGGACATCTGGAAGGCAGAAAACACTGGCGCGATTCTTTGCAAGCAACGCAATCAACAGGGTCAGTGGTCCCATGCAAAGCAAAAAGGCCTCCTTTGTTCTCATGCTGGTTAATCAGGAGACTCTTTTCCAGGCAGCTTTTAGGCTCTTCCATTCTTAATCACAGGCTCATCCTCTTTTATACAGTGGCTGTGCCCACAGCTCAGGGCTATCACTTCAAAGGTCTGTTGGTCTCCCTCCCTAAGCAACGAGGAACTTCTGTTCAAGGGCATAGGAGGATGGGGGCTGTTGCAGCCATAAGTTTTGTATTATTTTTGTATCTTATACTTCCCTGAGTCAGTTCTCTTACAAAATTAAAGCCCAAACCAAAACTAGTTATGTAACAAATAGGTACTCAAAGTTTCAAAAAACTGCTTAAAGTTTTTCCCTGTGATTGAAAACCTTTGTAATTGGATCCTAAAAAGCTGTAGATTTACTTCGACTGTAATCTGCAGTGGGCTGAATAGGCAAAAATCTGGCCATGCTCGTTCGTCTTCACTAGACAGCCACAAATAAGGCAAAAGAAAACCTACCACATTGCCTTGCTCAGACTCAATGTAGAATTAATGGCCACCAAGGCGATAAACCCGTCGGGCTTGTATAAATGGCACGTTATCTTACTTTGCAGGCTACATCTAGGAGCAACAGAATAACACCGGAGACCAACAGGTAACGAATAAGCCGACTACAATCACAAATGTCCTAAGCAGTGCCATAGATCTCTGACAGGTTTCAGAGTAACAGCCGTGTTAGTCTGTATTCGCAAAAAGAAAAGGAGGACTTGTGGCACCTTAGAGACTAACCAATTTATTAGAGCATAAGCTTTCGTGAGCTACAGCTCACTTCATCAGATGCATATCGTGGAAACTGCAGCAGACTTTATATATACACAGAGAATATGAAACAATACCTCCTCCCACCTCACTGTCCTGCTGGTAATAGCTTATCTAAAGTGATCATCAGGTGGGCCATTTCCAGCACAAATCCAGGTTCTCTCACCCTCCACCCCCCCACACAAATTCACTCTCCTGCTCCAAGTACTCCTTTTCTTTTATAGATCTCTGAGTTATTGTGGGTTTCAGAGTAGCAGCCGTGTTAGTCTGTATCCGCAAAAAGACAAGGAGGACTCGTGGCACCTTAGAGACTAACACATTTATTTGAGCATAAGCTTTCGGATGCATACAGTGGAAAATACACTGGGGAGATTTTATATACTCAGAGAACATGAAACAATGGGTGTTACCATACAGACTATAACAATAGTGATCAGGAAAGGTGAGCTATTACCAGCAGGAGAGTGGTAGTTGGGGGCAGGGGGTGGTGGAAAACTTTTGTAGCGATAATCAAGGTGGGCCATTTCCAGCAGTTGACAAGAACAAAAAAACTTCAAAAACAGACTCCAATGAGAGACTGGAATTAATTTGCAAACTGGATACAATTAACTTAGGCTTCAATAAAGACTGGGGGTGGATGTGTCATTACATAAAGTAAAACTATTTCCCCTTGTTTATTTCCCTCCCTACTGTTCTTGTCAACTGCTGGAAATGGCCCACCTTGATTATCACTACAAAAGGTGCCCCCCCTCCCCCCACGCTGGTAATAGCTCACCTTACCTGATCACTCTTGTTACAGTCTGTATGGTAACACCCATTGTTTCATGTTCTCTGTGTATATAAAGGTTTCAGAGTAGCAGCCCTGTTAGTCTGTATTCGCAAAAAGAAAAGGAGTACTTGTGGCACCTTAGAGACTAACCAGTTTATTTGAGCATAAGCTTTGCATCCGATGATGTGAGCTGTAGCTCACGAAAGCTTATGCTCAAATAAATTGGTTAGTCTCTAAGGTGCCACAAGTCCTCCTGTTCTTTTTGAGTTATTATGCTTAGGGACATTATGGCGACAGGACTTTACCAGTAAATATGTGCATACATGATAACAATTGTCACCAGAACGATTATAAAGATACTGATGAAAAATGCAACATATTTCTTGGAATAAAGAGGCAATGCTGTTGAGCAGTCTGTTAAATTGTTAGTACAGTTCCAGCTGAAGATTGGTAAGGTACCCTGGGAAACTGAGATAAACCAATACAAAGGAAAACCCTGTACTTTTTATCGGCACCATAAGGCCTCCTTTTAGTCATAGTCAAATATCTCTCGATGGCTCCGGCTAACAAATGAAACGTGCAAGCTCCTAGCTCATATAACTATAAAATAAATCAGTTGGCACATAAATATTGTACTTACATTTCAGTCATTGTCCATAGGAAATTTTCGTTTGTCCTGACTACATTAATGCTTTTTATGTCACCTGTTGTAAAACTAGGCAAATATCTAGATGAGTTGATGTACCCCCGTGTAGCGGGGCTGTGCTCCGCTCCTGGGAGAAAGGGTAGGCTGACTGGGGAAGTGGCCACAGCTGGGGCCACACCTAATCAGGCCACAGCAGGCCCTGATAAAAGCTCTAAGGGAGTAGCTGAGTCACTCTGGCTAGCCTTGGAGAGAGAAGGGCCTGGCTGGCTGGGAATGGAGGGTAACTGACGTGGAGCAGGGCTGGGGAAAAGGCCAGACGAGCTGGGAGCTCCAGCCTGGCAACTCCACAGGCTGAAGCCTTGTTTAAGGCCTAAAGAGGCGCCGGGGTGAAGAGGTGTAACCTGGGGATAGGCAGAGACAGCTGGTCCAACCCCCCCTTGCCGATGATGAGTGCCCATGACAGACTGCAGTTTGCCCCAGAGAAAGGGGGCTAGATGACGACTGGCAGTAGCCACTGAGGCAAGTTGGGCATAGGGGTTGGGGGTTCCCCTGGGAGGGGAGACCCAGAATGTGGGGGTACTGCTGGAGGCAGAACCTCAAGGTAAAGGGCACCAGGGTCCAGGAGCGACATGGGGGCCTCAGGCAGGAGAGACACCGGCCGGCAGGAGGCGCTCAGAGACTGGAAATCCTAATTCCCAGACGACCAGCACACCTTTATGTATCCCTGGGGGTATATATACCCCTGGTTGAGAACCACTGATCTAGGCCATCCAAAAGTAGCCCTTGAATCCCTCTTCAATCATTCTCTCTTCCACTTCAGCTGGGCCTTTAAGTTTCTCCCCAGGCCCTCTGCATTAGGGCTTTAATCACCGTAACTTCAGTAATTTCTCGTTATTTAATGTTGTAAAGCATCTCGGGTTACAGCTGGTATAAAAGTAAATGTAAAAAGTGTTAAATAAAAACACAAATAATTCTTCAGGTCCCCTCGAATGTAATGAGAAACAAAACCAAAAACCAAACAAATGTAACTCTGCTTTTGGAGGGACAGCTACAAAATATCGCCAAACAGGTAACCCCCCCCAATGTTTTTGTTAATCTTGTTGATCATTTCTGAAGCCCATTGTACGGAAGAAATAATTCCTCAAAGTGGGAAAAAGTGTTTCTGGATGACAAACGCGCTTGCCCATGACACCTAATAAAGAATGGCTACCTACAAACCCGTTTCACTGAAGAAAAAAAAAAGATTTCAGTCAGTTATTGCTATTCCCCTAAAATCCAGGGCAGTTCTCCAATCCCCATGTCCTGGTTTACATGTTAAACTTTTTAAAAGTTTATTTCATATGATGAAAAACTGTGTGTGTAGCAAAAGAACATGACAAAAATGACAGTTTTACACTGAGAAAAGAAAGTCAGGAAGGAGGTGGGCAGAATGGGGAGGGAGTGAACTTGGCACTGCTAATGCAGAGGCTACAGACTCATCTCTGAACTTCAGCTGTCACAAAGCTGTGGATTGTCTCGTTTAAATTTTTTATTCTCTTTATTGCAAAAGCCATTAATTGTGGGGTTCATACTGTGTCTTAAATGTTAACGCTTTCTTTACATTTACAAGTAGGGCAGTCTTCGGTTGGGTTTTTTTGTATTCTAGTCAATTCACTTAGGCAAAAAACTCTAAAAAGCAAACAAACAAACTTATCTTGGGATAAGTCCCCAACCCAAGAGCAATTCTGTAGCAGCAGCAAATGTTAAAAGTTTTTCCATTGGCAGTTGCTGCTATAGCAAAAAGGTTTAAGTAACACACACTCAGTAAATTTCAATCTCTAAGAAATTAAGAGCCACAAAGAATAGTTTCAGAGATGCTACAGGGAGGGGTGAGAGGAAGGATGACTCTGGGGTCAAGGCACTAGACTGGGACTCAGGAGATTTGGACTCAAACATCCAGCTCTGCCCCTGACTTCATGTGTGACCTTGGACAAGTCACCTTCTCCCTCTGCACCTCAGTTCCCCATATGGAAACACTCTTTTCCTCAACACTTGAACTTGTGGTATAGTCAAATATGGACTGTCCTTGTGATGGAGAAGCTTTCACACCAAGTGAGTACACACAATAGAAGCGCCAAAAAGATGATAAATAGTTAGATGTTTGGTTACCCTTTTTAACATATGCAGAAGGGGAGGGCTCCCCAGCCAGCAAGCCAGAACCTTACCTGGATTCTTTGAATATTAACCTGATCCTGAATAAGTCATGTATGATATAGTATGTTAAAAGTTTTACTGTAACTGTGCCTTATTAGCAGCTGCCTTTTTTCATTCTCTCCCTTGCCCTGGCTCCAGCCACATCATCCCCACCCCTAACACCTCCCGACTTCAGGCTCCTGGCCTGCAACACCTTACACAGCTCTGCCTCTCTTCTCCTCCGGATGCCAGTTTCATCAGCTTCTCACGTACTCTCCCACACTGACCCTCACTCCCGGAACAGCCGCCCTGAGCCATTCCGCAAAGCCCCCTTCAGATCCGCCCTCCAGATCCAACTCTGCATCAACATCTTTGAGAGATCGGTCCATTCATGATGGCTCAGCTGAGGGCCAGGTGAGAAGAGTTGACACATGTCATTGATAACTGTTCTTACAAGAAAATATATATACTTATGTTACCTTCAAAAATCTACATTCAAAGAACACAATCAGGCTTGCAAAGTCAAGTCCTCAAAAGCTAGGAGAGATCAGAAGTGAGGCTGTCCATTATGACAGTCTTTAATTACACGATCACAGACAATTTTTCCACATGACACCTGCCTCATTCAGTGCACAGGATGGACTCGCCCTGGGGATGAACCAGGGTTGAGCAGTGAAGGAGAACACTGTCTATAGGCCCCTTGTCTCATTTGTTGCAGAAGTTGGAAGGTGCACAATGAATAAGGCGGGGTTGGGAGGAAAGAAAGGACGGTCTCTTGGCTAAAGGAAAGTGACTCTGCTGTAGAGATCCTGTGTGATGCTGCGCAAGTAACATGAACCAAAGTTTTCACAGGCCACCGTGTGGTCCTCATCTGCTGGGGGCACAAAGTGAGTTGCCTGTGGTCTGAGCTGCAGACGTGCTGAGCACTCAAACCTGTGGTAGACAGGAGCTCTGCTCTGATGTGCTATAAAATGCTAAGGACTCGCTTCTCACACTGGACACCCAAGATTAGATAACAAGTGACAATTTTGGCTTCAATCACTGGGTCTCGGTGTCCATCTTTAAAATGCAGATAACACACCACTTTCCCTCTCAAAGGGTATTGTGAAGATAGTTCCGTACAAACATTGAACTGGCTTCAATTCATTAAGGAGAGCACCATGGAAAAGCCCATGAGGAAATTAATAATTCTGTATTCAAGGCAGGGTTTGGATGGTAGACAGTAAATAATGCATAGGGCCACACAGTGAATGAGGAGGATAAAAAGAAATATAAATAGCTACCCAGTCAGTGAGCACTGTCCATCCTGTTCAGTGAAGGAGGCAGAGGACCTGTGGAGCGGAAAAACAGTGTGCAATCATGTAATTAAAACCGATCACAATGCATACACACAAGTGGGTCAAATTAAGGCAGCACAGACAACCTTTATTCTGGTATGTGACTTTTCAGAGGTTGACTTTGCAACCTAAACATTCTTTTAGCATATTTTTATTACATCCAAAAACTAAGCGAGACAGTCAAAACCTCTCTCTCAAACATCAGTGCTGCCTAGTGGCCAGAGCCTTGGGCTTTAAGTCTGGAGATTCACAACTGCGCCACGGGCTTTCTGGGTGATCTTGCGCAAGTCTTGTTGTCACCGTGTGCCTCAGTTTCCCCAACTGTATTTCAGGGATAATGATGTTTACTTTCTTTGCAAAGCCCTCTGAGATCCATGGATAAGAGCTAGGTATCATCATCATCATCATTATTATTAGAGAAGGTGTTGGATCAATGTATTCCACCCTGTTTAGGAATGAAAGCACAGACTAAGGCCTGGTCTACACTACGAAATTAGTTAGAAATTAATTAATTAAGAAATTAATTGGGGAGGGGAGAGCCTTTGTCTGCAGTGCGTAATGGGATTAGTCTACACTTATCAGCTCACAGCAGGTACAAGTGCTGCCCAGGGAAAGTCTTAGTTATAGACTCTATTTAGGAACCCCACCCCATTTCATGCTCTGTGAGACCAAGCGTCAAGCTGCCCTCTTCTATGAGTGAGTAGCACCCACCTGCCCTATATGGTGAAAAGAAGCCACTCTAAGAGACATTCCCGGGCAACATGTGCCATGGATATCTCCAGCCTTAAAATATCCCCACCTGGATGCCTCAGCATTTCCTGCTAGGGTAGGAAGCAGAAATGCAGAAATCTGCATCTGAAGAAGTGGGTTTTTTACCCACAAAGCTTCTGTCCAAATAAATCTGTTAGTCTTTAAGGTGCCACCGGACTCCTAGAAATTTCACCAAATAGCCCAGTCCCCAATCCAATTTTCACAGCAAAGTGGTTCAGGAAACACTACTTAACATTGCAAAGCTCCCTCCCTCCTCAGCATTCAAGGCAGCTCATAAACACAATCTGGTTTAGCTCTACAACCACCGCTGCAAGTTAGTGCAGCACTATGATCTTTGTTTTTAAAATGGGGAATCTGGCCTAAGTCCTTTCACTTCTGTGCCTCAAAGTAACACAGGGAGCCAGGTAAAGGAACCCCTGTCTTCCATCTCTCTCCAGTCGTCTCCTCCCACTGCTGCATCATGCCACCTTAAGGCTTGAATTCAGCAGCGTATCCCTTGAGGGTCTCCAGTCAAAGCCGTATTCCGAGAACACCAGCCTGCATTGCCATACCCTGGCAAGAAACACATGGGCTATCGCGCTGGTATTGAGCCGCTGGTCACCTGCACAGTTGTGGCCAGCAAGGAGGCTGTAGGGTAACGTAACCCCAACTCTAGCCACCCAGGATTAAAATGCATGATGGGAGGCAGGGGAACTCTAGGGGAAGGAAGGGCGGGGGTGTTTGGGGTTCAGATCCTCGGCAGCATCTTGCCATAAAGCATTTGAGAGGAACCGTCAGTCCCAAGAGAATTAGTCTTCAGGGGGACAGACACTGAAGCAACATCAGCCTGACTATTGGCACCACTCAACTCTGTTAAGTGAGAGACACCCATCACACAGCCTGGAGAGATGGCAAAGACCTATTTGGACACGCAGCGTGCCCCCTATGGGCCAACGCTGGATGGTTCTTTAGTGGACTGGGCATTTTCCAGGGCTTTGCCCAGCTAGGTTTTCAAGGCCCCAAAAGACAGGCCTTTCCCTCAGCAGCCTATGCCACAGGCTCATACTGTCCCTGTACAGTCAGCGGGCAGGGAAAACTACCACGTGGAACAAGGAGCGTGTGCCAAGGGACCCACTAGCGCCGTAATGCCATTACCCTCCCTCTCCCCTGCCCCTCCGCACAGCAGGCAGGGGGGATGGAGAGGGAAGAAAAGCAAAACCTACAACAAAACCACAGAATGGGAACAATGTGAAGCCACCACTTTTACGTGGCAAGCGCCCAGAGGAGCAGTCACCCAGGAACTCCACTAGTCCGCAGACTCCCACCCTCCTCTCCACAGACAGGGGAGCAGGGCCTGGGTGTGTGGGACATACAAACCCCGCCAAAGAGCAGCCAGGGGAAGGGGGGGCACCACGGATCGGCAATGGGCTACCAACTCCAACAAAACCCAGCCCAGGATTGGCTCTCTTTAGTGCCGGGCAGCTTGGTCCAGGACTCAGGCTCCTAACCACTGTTGACAAAGCCCTGGCTGGGATGATTTAGCTGGGGTTAGTCCTGCTTTGAGCTGGGGGTTGGACTAGAGCCTCCTGAGGTCTCTTCCCACCCTGATCTTCTCTGATTCTGTGTTGTAATACACGTAATACTACCACTGCTCTCTCCCACAGCAGGTCTCTGGCCTGAGACACAAATTAAGGGGGCTCAGGACACTGAAAGTACCAGAATTAGACCTCCGGGTCAGGCCCTGACATCCCCAGGATGTCCCCTCTGCAGTCCCATGGCATCCAGACACATTAAAAAAACCCACACAGATAACTCAGCCATTATCGGCAGCCCTGGCACAGAGCCAAGGGAGATACACAGAACTAGTGAGGGCGGGGGCGGGCGGGGGGGGCATCACTGGCAACACCTAACTGCAGCAACCCTCACAACCTGGTGCTTGAAGCCATTTTACAGCAACGGCTAAAACAGAGCAACCAGATGTCCTGATTTTATAGGGACAGTCCCGATTTTCGGGTCTTTTACTTATATTGGCTCCTATTACCCCCCCGCCCCCAGTCCCGATTTTTCACGCTTTGCTGTCTAGTCACCCTGCGCTAAAATCACACCGTGCCCAGCTCAGGGCAGGCCAGGGACTGAGAACTCTCCAGGGGAGACTCCTTGCACAGACCCTTGGAGTTGTGCTTCATGCCTCGCAGCCCCCTCTGCAGGGGAAGGAAACAGCACAGCCTCAAATCTCACCGCTGAAGAATACAGTCCCGGCCAGCATCTGGCCCTCCCTCAGCCATCGGCTGGATCGAGGCCCAATCCTTTCCAAGCAGGAAGGAAGAGAGGGGCCTGGAGTCCTGGGCAGGGAAAACCCAGATGCACACGAAACAAAAGCAGGAAATGCGACTGAACTGAACATGGCTCAGGGAAATAATCTCCTTACCACTGCCACAATTAACCGTTGTTTTATGAGCAGCTTAACTGTCCCTGCCCGGGCTTTAGGCTGTTAAGTTTGGCTCTGAAAAAGGGAGAGAGAGATTTGTAGGCCAAGGCCCAAAACAAACTAAGAATTGGTGACATTTCACATAGAGAAGAGTAAAATAAAGTGGGTTGAAGGAAGCGGGATGAGAGTTCTACCAGGCTCCAGGAATCCAGCTCCGCCACCACTCTGACAAGGAGCAGACAGAGAGCTGTGGATGGAGAAATTTATCGTCCACTGCATTACATGCAAAACCCAGCTGGTAACCACAGGGCCTGGACTGGATCCCCGCTCTGGAGGAGACACGACACCGCTGACAGCGCACGTATTTCAAGCTGGTACGTACATTCTCTGTGGCCTGTCGGGATTCCAAGGGAACCCCAGGATTAGGGGAACCACACACGGCGTGCAAGATCAGGGCCTGGAAGAGCTGAGCACTTCGTTCCAGGTCTTCAGTCAGCAAAAAATGTATATCGCGGGGTTCTGCTCGCAGACCACGAGAGAATGTAAGGGCAAATGCCCAGCTGCTGTAAACAGGAGCAGCTGCACTGAAGTCTGGCGAGCTTTGGTACTTACACAGCCCCCATTACCATAGGGTTGCCAGTTGAAAAGGGACCCTGGTGACTCCGGTCAGCACCGCTGACCAGGCTGTCAAAAGTCCGGTTGGTGGTGCAGATAGGTTCCCTATCCAGCCCTGTGCGACGCCCGGGAAGCTGCTGGCAACTCCCTCTGGCTCCTAGGTGGAGGGACAGCCATGGGGGCTCTGCCCGCTGCCCCTGCCCCCAGCGCCATCTCAGCAGCTCCCATTGGCCAGGAACTATGGCCCCTCAATCTTTACTGTATTTAGCCTCACAACACCCCTGCAAGGTAGGTCCTGGCTATTAACCCCTTTTTACAGCTGGAGAACTCAGGCATGGAGAGACTAAGGGTATGTCTACACAGCAGCTAGACAACCGTGGGGCTGGCCTCCGCTAGCCGACTCAGGCTCGCGGGGCTGTTTCATTGCTGTGTAGACTTCTAGGCTCAGACTGGCGCCCAGGCTCTAGGACACTGCAGGGTGGGAGGGTCCCAGAGCTCGGGCTCCAGCCCAATCCCCGAAGTCTACACAGGAATTAAACAGCCTGGCAGCACCAGCCCTGCAAGCCTGAGTCAGCTAGCATCAGCCAGACGTGGGTTTTTCTTTGCTGCATAGACATACTCTAAGTGGCTTGCCCAAGGTCACACAGAGAGTATGTGACAGAACCCAGGTCTCCTGAATGATCAGTTAGTGCCTTAGCCATTGAACCGACTTCCCTCTTTCGTAATTCAACTGAGCTATACCAGTTTATACTAGCTGGGGGTCTAAGCCACAGAGCTCATGGATAACAAGGAGCTTGCACATTTAGGGATTAAAAGCCTCTGATTTGGAGAGCAGTCAACAGTAGCTTGGGACAACGCTCTAGGGAGTTTATACCCATAATATTTTAGTGGTGAACGAAGATTCCCACCATCTGATGCACTGTTTGAGGTGTCTATGTCAAATGAGCTTAGGAGGGCTCCCTAGGAGAGCTGGGAAAAAATATGATTTTTTTTGCAGTTGTTTCTTTTTAAATTTCTGCAAAAGTTTTCATTTTCCGCTGAAAAACCAAACCATGAACATTTCCGGTTTTGGCTTTAGGGGTTCCTTCCCCTCTCCCCGGTCTCACTCTTTTCTCCCCATCTTTTCCAGTGGCACAATGGAGAAAAGGGAGAAGAAAACACAAACACTTTTCAGGTTTATATATATATATGTAAAAAAACTTAGTTTTTCAGGGAAAAACCAGAACGTTTCCTTTCTTCGGAAAGAGGCGGCATTATGTTGAAAAATATTTGAGCAAAGCACATCAAGCAGCCCTGGCACCTAGTGGCTGGGTATCCACGCCCTAGCTGGCAGGCTCAACAGGGAGGCCAAGTTATTTGGAGTAAACTCCCCCAGGCAGGAGGGCTTCATTAGGAGCTGCAGATGTGGGTGAGGCGCACTGCAGCCGGGGGGAAGCTTGTCCTGCCACTGCCCGGGCTGTACCACTCCTCTGGCTATACAGAGGACTTTGGATCTTCAGTGCTTCTTTAGCAATGAACGATGCAAGCTGGCAGGCAGAGTTGTAGGAGAGAGATCTTTATTAGGTATGCCAAGAGGCCAGTGTTACATGCGGAAGCTCTCCCAAAACCTGACCTTTTCTCTTCCCAGTTCCACTCACCACTCTACATTCAGGGCTTCTGAGCCCACACACCGTGGCCAGCACAAAATTCACTTAGAGGACCTGAGAAGCAGCCTGCGGTAGGGCCGTAACCCCAGTAGAAGAGTTTCTCCAGAATACAGAAATCTGATTTACAGCCTGTAAACTCTGGGTGCCCTGCAAGTGACATTTGCACCAACACCACTCGTGCTGGGAGGTGGCATAAAAAGGTGAGGGTGAGGGAGAGAGATGGGAGGGTTGGAGAAGTAGGTTGGGCATTTGTGATAACGCACGGCCTTGCCCGGTCTCCAGTGTGCGACGCTGCTCTGCAACCGGAGGGGACATGAGAAGATGCTGCACACCCCTCTTCCACCTGCACCTTTCTCCCAAAGCCTGACATGTTTTCCCAGGTTCATCCTTCAGGAGGCATTCTTGTGGTTGGTGTTTTTCTTAAGGATCTAGCGGACCCTGCAGCCTAACCCATAGTCACACAACTATGTGCATTCAACACAGCCAAAAAGCCTCATTTCACACCCCTCACCTTAGCGCAGACAAGACAACACAGGATGCTTTGACCTCCATGCAAGCAAGGCCAGTTCACAGCTCCAAAGGAAGGAGTATGTGAGTTCTGCTCTGCTCTGCTCCATGGACGGGATTTGCCAGCTGCACAGAACAAACCTGAATGAAGATGATAAATCTTCTCAAGAGGTGGGGTGGAGGGGAGGAGCTTGCACAGATTAGAATCATGTGGGGTCTTCGCAGTCGAGAACTGGTGGAATGAGAAGTGAAACAGAGACTGACCCAAAAGGGGAAGCCAGTGAGTATCTGGGGGGAGAGAGCTGGGCGGAGGAAGAGGCTGCTTCCTGGCCTAGCAACACAGGAGAGGAGAACCTAAGCTGGGGTCTCTGTTGCCTTGTGCCCCCTGAACCAGAGGGACCATCTATTGAGTTCTCTTCCCCCACCAACAATACTTCTTTGTCCTCCCATATAACACCGCCTTTCCAGCGATCTCTACATAGAGACTGGCCCAAGGTCACACAGCAGAGCAGTGGCAGGATCCCTGGCTCCCAATCCCTCTTGCTCTAGCCACTAGGTAGCCTTCCACCAGCTGCTGCCTGGACAGCAGAATGAGCAGAACACGAGAAGCGGGCTCAGAGGGTATTTTCACCTGCAGGGACTGATGCCCCCGTGGCATCCAGAGAACAGGCACAGCGCGGCTCACTTCCCCCACTCACTGCTCCCTAGTGCCATAAGTCATTGCCCTGGAGGGACCGTCCGTAGCGGGAGAGAGGATTCAGATGCCATTTCCCCCTTGGTCTCCCTGCTGAGAGGTCCCCATTAGTGCCACAGATACCTGTCCTCAGGGAGCCAGAATCCCAGCTATGAGATGCTTGAGGGCATCTGCTCACCACTAGCCTGAGCTAGATTTGAACCCCTAGCCTGCAGTAGGGGTCAGAAGACTACCCCAGACTGGGGCTCAGGCAGGGTCTCATCTGCGGGCTTCACCAGCAGGTCGTAATGAGGGTGTGAGGGAGTGGATGTGCCACTGGCAGCAACAGCGGCCCCCGCCCCCCCCCCCATGACCTCCCTTCCTCTCCTGCCACGGCAGGTACTGGGCCTGGTGCCAGAGCCCCACGGACATTATGAACGAGACCAACACCAGCGGGAGAGCATGAAGAGCTGGGCAGGTGCCAGCAACGTTCTGGCCTGAATGCATCCCATGAAGTGAGCTGTAGCTCACGAAAGCTTATGGGTTAGTCTCTCAGGTGCCACAAGTCCTCCTGTTCTTTTTGCGGATACAGACTAACCCGGCTGCTGCTCTGAAACCTGTCATTCTGGCCTTGCGTGCCATGGAGCTGGAGGGAGCAGCTGGCACAGAGGCTGCTGTAACCTTAGCTCCACAGGCAGGAAGCCCCACGCTCCGTTCGTCAGGCCGAGTAGGTAGGGCCCAGGGAAGGAAATCTGGCTGCGCTCAGAGGGAGTCAAGAGAGCTCAGACACTCCATACTGCTTAGGTCAGGCCCCATATGACTGTACTGCCAGCCCTACGCGTTGATAAATCATGAATCAAGGGTCTTCCCGCACAAACCTTGACATTGGCTTAAAGAGCATGAGATTTTAAAGTGTATTTATACATTTGAGGGTTTCCATTTGCCTGCTGCTTTTTGAGCCTTTGTGGGTCACATTTCTCAAGCTTTTCTCTGCAACCACAAGGGTTAGAGATTGTGAGTTTGCTTTTTAAAAGAAAAGGAAAACAATCACACGACTCCAGAAGCAGGAGCATTCCAAGAAAAAAAAAGAAAAAAAGCCTTCAACTAGTGTGAAACTCACTCTCAAATTGTGAGAGCTGGCAACAATGAACTAAACACACACACAAAGCATCCTGGTTTTCCACACCATGACCCATGTTCCAGGAAATTTTCAGGGCACCTGAGAAGTCCTGTTTTTCATTTCAAGCAACATTCTTTCAAGACGCACTGCTATGCCTAACAAAAAGCTTTCTGTGCTTACCAGGAGCAAACAGTCCAATGCCATGACGGTTCAGTAGGAGAACAGTATTTAGAGAGAAGAGACTAAGCAAATGAACAAAGATTAGAGCTGGTTGGAAAACGGGCTTTTCCTCCATTGAAAATTTTGAGGTTTTAGGGAGGAAAAAAGTAATAACTAAAATATTCAATTCAGAAATGTCATCCCCGTCCTCATGGGAGTCTCCTCTAGAGACTGGGCAGCCTGCTTGAATTACATCTCCCATGATGCACCACAGCCTACCCTCTAGGCAGGGCATCATGGCAGTCACTTGGCCAAGGTGCATCCTGGGAAAAGAAGTCCAGCTGGGGCCCCGCCCACAGAAGAGAACGGGAGCATGAGGCATCTGAACTGCAACTCCCATGAAGCACCACAACAGTGTTTCAGAAACTAAATATTTGGGCTTTGGGATGAAAATTGAGAATTTTTTGGCTTTCAGACATTCCATTTTTGACCCCCGCAAAAGTTCCCTTTAGAAAGCAGACGTTTGTCACAACAGAAATGCATTTAGTCAAAAACCCAATTTTCCATCAATAAAAGTTTTGATGGACAGTTTTCAGCCAGCTCCAGCATATAGGCACAGTCAAAGCTGTTCTTTTGCTGGGAGTCAATGCTGGAGGCATTCAGTGTTTTATGCTGAATTCATTCAGAAAACTGTCGGGAGGACAACTTGCACTTGGAACAGCTAGGCCTCCTGCCTGCCGAGTGTCACATGAATAATCTGTAGCAGAGCTGGAAACTAAATCCAGATCCCCTGGCTCCCAGTCCAGTGCCTTAACCACAAGACCCTCCTGTCTCACTACATAATATGTGAAATTCCACTTTCCAACGGCCATTTAGCTGTTCCCATTGTGACATTCAGAGGAGGACACTGTTCCACTGGTTAGGGCACTAGCCTACAAATTGGAAGATGCAGGTTCAGTTCCTTGTTCTGTCAATGACTCCCTGTGTGACTTTAGACAAGTCACCGAATCTCTCTGTTCCCCATCTGTACAATAGGGACAACAGCCCGGCCCTACCTCCCAGGGATCTTGTGAAGATAAATACAGTAAAGATTATGTAAAATGCTACTAGGATGAGGGCCGTTGGGTTGACTTGGAATTCAGGAATTCCTCAACAAAACAGTCTGTCAGAAAAGGACTGACTTGTTGAAAACAGAACTTTTTGCAGTTTTGACAACACTTTCTTCAGCGAGGTTTCTCAAATCCAGTAAGGAATTAAGGTCTAAACCAGGGAGAGACCACCTCAGAATAGCCAATAGCCTGGTGGTTTGGGCATTCACGTGGGATATCCAGGTTCAGATCCCTACTCTGCCCAATTTGGAGCAGGGACCTAACCTGGGTCTCCTATGTAGTAGGTGAGTAGCCCAACCACTAGGTTTCCTGGGGGTGAATCTGTCTCTCTCTTGCTCGCTCGCTCTCTCTCTCCTGATGCAAAACAGGAAATGTTTCAAAATGTCAAATGTTGCAGGACTGTAACACAGGTTTCTGCCTAATTGTACATAGAATCATAGAATATCAGGGTTGGAAGGGACCTCAGGAGGTCATCTAGTCCAACCCCCTGCTCAAAGCAGGACCGATCCCCAATTAAATCATCCCAGCCAAGGCTTTCTCAAGCCTGACCTTAAAAACTTCTAAGGAAGGAGATTCCACCACCTCCCTAGATAACGCATTCCAGTGTTTCACCACCCACCTAGTGAAAAAGTTTTTCCTAATATCCAACCTAAATCTCCCCCACCGCAACTTGAGACCATTACTCCTTGTTCTGTCATCTGCCACCACTGAGAACAGTCTAGAGCCATCCTCTTTGGAACCCCCTTTCAGGTAGTTGAAAACAGCTATCAAATCCCCCCTCATTCTTCTCTTCTGCAGACTAAACATCCCCAGCTCCCTCAGCCTCTCCTCATAAGTCATGTGTTCCAGTCCCCTAATCATTTTTGTTGCCCTCCACTGGACTCTTTCCAATTTTTCCACATCCTTCTTGTAGTGTGGGGCCCAAAACTCCAGGATGAGGCCTCACCAGTGTCGAATAGAGGGGAACGATCACGTCCCTCGATCTGCTGGCAATGCCCCTACTTATACATCCCAAAATGCCATTGGCCCTCTTGGCAACAAGGGCACACTGTTGACTCATATCCAGCTTCTCGTCCACTGTCACCCCTAGGTCCTTTTCCGCAGAACTGCTGCCTAGCCATTCGGTCCCTAGTCTGTAGTGGTGCATTGGATTCTTCCGTCCTCCAGATCATTTATGAAGATATTGAACAAAACCGACCCCAGGACCGACCCTTGGGGCACTCCACTTGATACCAGCTGCCAACTAGACATGGAGCCATTGATTACTACCCGCTGAGCCCGACGATCTAGCCAACTTTCTATCCACCTTATAGTCCATTCATCCAGCCCATACTTCTTTAACTTGCTGACAAGAATACTGTGGGAGACAGTGTCAAAAGCTTTGCTAAAGTCAAGGAACAACACGTCCACTGCTTTCCCTTCATCCACGGAACCAGTTATCTCATCATAGAAGGCAATTAGATTAATCAGGCATGACTTGCCCTTGGTGAATCCATGCTGACTATTCCTGATCACTTTCCACTCCTCCAAGTGCTTCAGAATTGATTCCTTGAGGACCCGCTCCATGATTTTTCCAGGGACTGAGGTGAGGCTGACTGGCCTGTAGTTCCCAGGATCCTCCTTCTTCCCTTTTTTAAAGATGGGCACTACATTAGCCTTTTTCCAGTCGTCCGGGGCTTCCCCCGATTGCCATGAGTTTTCAAAGATAATGGCCAATGGCTCTGCAATCACAGCCGCCAACTCCTTTAGCACTCTCTGATGGAACGCATCCGGCCCCATGGACTTGTGCATGTCCAGCTTTTCTGAATAGTCCCGAACCACTTCTTTCTCCACAGAGGGCTGCTCACCTCCTCCCCATGCTGTGCTGCCCAGTGCAGTAGTCTGGGAGCTGACCTTGTTCGTGAAGACAGAGGCAAAAAAAGCATTGAGTACATTAGCTTTTTCCACATCCTCTGTCACTAGGTTGCCTCCCTCATTCAGTAAGGGGCCCACACTTTCCTTGACTTTCTTCTTGTTGCTAACATACCTGAAGAAACCCTTCTTGTTACTCTTAACATCTCTTGCTAGCTGCAACTCCAGGTGTGATTTGGCCTTCCTGATATCACTCCTGCATGCCCGAGCAATATTTTTATACTCATCCCTGGTCATTTGTCCAATCTTCCACTTCTTGTAAGCTTCTTTTTTGTGGTTAAGATCAGCAAGGATTTCACTGTTAAGCCAAGCTGGTCGCCTGCCATATTTACTATTCTTTCTACACTTCGGGATGGTTTGTCCCCGTAACCTCAATAAGGATTCTTTAAAATACAGCCAGCTCTCCTGGACTCCTTTCCCCCTCATGTTATTCTCCTAGGGGATCTTGCCCATCAGTTCCCTGAGGGCGTCAAAGTCTGCTTTTCTGAAGTCCAGGGTCCGTATTCTGCTGCTTCCCTTTCTTCCTTGTGTCAGGATCCTGAACTCGACCAACTCGACATAAAAGCGTAAACTAGATTTCTAGGCCCTAGACTCTTCATGGTATTTTCCCATCCTCGCTGGTGGAATACCCATCCCCACCCCAATTAGATCACACCAAAACTTCAAAGCATGTGTGTCTCAATCTCCAGTCTCCTCCTCACCCCCAAACAAACCTCTGCACAGGCTGTTAAATTGCTTAATCTCGTTTATGTGAAATAAGAGACAGAGTAACACCCCCTGCTGATTACATTCATGAGAGCTCTCGCAATGAAATCAATTTCACGGCACGGCACCGCATTAACTCCCTTGTGGTGCCAGCATAGGCCACTTGGGAGGTCAGCATGTGAAAGGGTGACAGAGGCTATACAGTGCAGAGGAGGATTTGGGAGACATGGGGGTAGAGCAGGCCAGTAGACTGCAGACAGGTCCAGGCTCCCTCTGTACCTCAGTTTCTCCACACAGATAATATTTGCCTTCCACACATAGCTACTGAGCGGCTTAATTCATGCTCGCCTATGAAGCGCTTTCAGATCTTTTCGAGGAAGCAGACAGGAGAAGTATTCTACCCGCAAACCGAATTCAGTTTATTGGTGCTAAGTACCCAGACAGCAGATTGCTGAATCCAAGGTGGTCCCTGGCAGAGCTGCCATCCTAAACAGATTTTGGAAGCACAGACCTAAGCCTACAGTGTTCGGATCTAGTCACGCCCTTCGCAAAGATGTTAAGGGATCTTATATTTGTACAAACACAGAATGGCGCATGGCAGCCAGAGCAGTTGGGTAGTTCTTACTGGCCACACTGATTAGACCTTTTTAAAATCTTAAATGCTACCTACGGCATTGTACTCAGAGCAGCTAGCCTGACTTACCTCCCACCTGTCCCACCACTAGTGTGGGTATGTCTATCCGAGCTAGAAACAACACCTCCAGTGTAGAATACCCTTAGATCCAGGGTGAGGGAGCCAGAATCTACTCCTTCTTGAACATTATCAGAAGAGTTCCGACCCATCACACCCATGAAAACCCACTGAAGGCACCGAGGGTGGCACCAGAATCACTGAAGTCAACGGAAGAAGTTAAAAACAGAGGGCTGCTTGAGAGTCCCTGAGAGCGCTGCAGGACTGACAGTGGAAAGTTCTTCACTTGTAAACTGAGCACAGCTGCATCGGGAGATACAACCACTACAAAGCCACAATGCCACCTTTAGCAGAGCCACACTTTAATGCTCACTGTATCATTGAGCTCTGCTCTGGTCAGGTCTAAATCACACAAGGTTTGCAATGCCAGCAGTCACTAGTTGTCTGTCTACTCTACAGCTCCCCCTATTGTTCTCCTCAGTGGAGGGGCATGGATGCTACAGCAATAGTGGGAGATTTTCCCCAAAAGGATCTGGGGAGACAAAGCCGTAGCATTCCTGGTTCCTCAGTCAGAGCTGGAGGAGGGGGCATAATGCAAAAATAAATAAGACCTTTCTGGTCTCTTAACACCACCTCTCTCACCCTGGGGGAAGGCTGCCATGATTAGCGTGTAGGACAGTTTCCCACAAAGTGCAATGTGAGCTGGGTAAGGAGTAATCCAGTCATAAGAGTTTGCAATTTTGAGCACTTTTCCTCCCCAAGGATTTCAGGGGCACTTTAGAGGAGGGATATCTGCCACCACTGGAATGCAGCCTCCTCTGGGGTGGAGCACAGCAGCTCGTTAAACAGTGCCCAGCAACCAGAATAAAAAATAAACAACAGAAAATGAGTTCACTGAAATTTTCCAGAGGAAAAAATGTCACTTTCAATTAAGTTTCTCATGTTAACATTTTGAAACAAAATGAAACATTCCATGTCCAAGTGTTGATTCAAACCAAAACATTTCCGTTCAAATTGACATTCTGACATTGCTGAACTCGGAATTTTTTGTTCCACAAGAAGGCCAGGGCACTGAGGCTACCCTGGCCTGGACTTTAAAGATCCCATGTGTGGCCAAGACTCCTGTTTTATGGCTTTGGAAGGAACCTCCAAAAATAAATAAACCAGCAGATTCCTTAGGGGGTTCTGCACAAGGAGTGTAAAGGTACTGCCTCTAACCCCTTCACCACAGCTCCTCCCCGCCCCAGCAGGGGAGGTAAAAAAAAACAGAGGAGAAACAGCACCTCCTGTAGGTTTATCCTAGTTTCCTTCCTGCCTACTGTCTGTCCCACCTTGTTTGCTGCACCGAAGAGGGCTGACTGATGCAGTCAGATCAGGAGCCAAAGCCCCAGCTTGTGGACAGAAGGTACTTCTGCAGCTGGTGCCACGGGGTGGGAATCTCAGCACAACTCACTTTCACAGCCCTGGTTCACCTTCCCTGATTCTCTGCCAGTCCCCTCAAAGCGCCACACCGGCTGCTCTGCTGAGGTCGTCTCATCTGTGCCACTCTGATCTCCGTCATTCACACCCCAGCATTCCTCCTACGTTCACACTGCACTCTGCCCTCAGGGGATGCTGGGGCTCTACAGAGAACAGCACGGACACATCAAGAGTCACCAGCCTCTCTGGTGAAGGGATTGGGTTCCAGGAATGGCTGTGAGCACACGTGCACAGGAGGGGTATGTACCACCGATCCTGTGCCCACAGCATCTAGATACCACACCACAGAGCTCAGGGAGGCTGCATGCATGAGGAAAGAGACCAGATGCCAAGGGACATTTACTCTCTTTCCCCAGGTGCTTCCACCCTACTGGGGAGAAAGCAGGCCAGGCCGAGCAGAATGCTACAGCCTGGCTATTACAGCAGGACACCTGGGTTCTTTTCCTGGCCATCCCAGTGGCTCATTGTGTGACCTTGGGCCTGATTTCCAGAAGTGCTGACTACCCAAAGCAGCCTTCCGACAGGAGCTGTGGGTGCTCAATGTCCCTGGAAAGCAGGCCATGCACGTGTCTGCCTCAGTTTCCCCAGCTGTCAAATGCAGGCACAGATGCTTCTCCATCTCAAAAGCACCTTACAGAAGTTCTTCAGGCAACGCGAGCCCAGGTTAGTAGAACAATGACCAAAATAAATAAATAAATAAATAAAGCTGCCCCCCGATATTTTATTTTTAAGGTGAATTTAGTGCTGGTGAAAGGTGTTCCATTGACAGACCTGGCCTTGAACTCCTCTCCTTAGCCTCAGGACGGGTACGGCAGCAGGGGAAGTTCCCACCACAGCTCCCTACCAATGCACCTCGGTCTCCTTTTAAAGTGAGATCCCTGCACCAGAAGGAGTTCAGCCTCCATGGCCCATTCATTCCTGGAGGGAGCCTTTGCTGAGACTCCATCAGTACCAATGGGGATGGTGGCTTGTGGGGCATGGACACCAGGCTATGAGAGATTGATGCTGGTGACTGGCTCAGAGGTTTGCCATGCAGTGTATGCAATGGTCCAGTTTATCCTGACGTAGTTCCAGGGGCTGGCTTTACTGCAGTTACTGGATGTGACTGCAGCTCGTGCAGACATCCCTGGGTTAGCTTCAGTCTAGCTAGCTCGGGTCTTGGAGCAGTGAAGTCACAGCAAAGAGGGCTAGCTCCGCGAATGTTACCCAGGGATCCAGGCAGGTTTGTACCACGGCTTCGCTGCTTGGGGACCCAATGTAAAGCTAGCTCGGGCATGTCAGGTAGTCAGATGCCCTGACTGCAGTGTAGACAAACTGGTGCAGAAATACTACACCAATCCAGAGGCTCGAAGGCATCACGCTCGGTATAAGCTACAGGCCTGGAGCTGGGACTTGAAGCTGTAGGAACATACAGTGAGCATCCACACCTCACTTCACGTGCGGCACCTCCACCAAGTATCGGCCTCTTCCAGCCTTTGCTTGCAACTACTCACAGCTGGAGTGATTTCTTTCTAAATCCCACTGAGGACCCACAGGCCCAGCAGTTGGTTGGGACTGGGAAGTGCAGGAACCTAGCTCTGGGCAGACCCTCATCGTACAGGGCCTTCACAGACAGAGAACGCCCAGCCTCTTCCTCGCCAGGCCGTGGGACGCTTGGGTGCTTACGCGTACATCACTGACCTCCACCAGTCTCTCTCCCCCTTCAGCGGCCTGAACCGAGCATAAGTCCGGAGATTACTGACACCTGACGGGGGAGGGCTGCGTAAATAGCCTACTAACGGTTAAGGTCACAAGCTGCATTCTCCAGTGCTGCATGCACGTGGTCAGCAGCGGTGCACATGGGGGTTCGTGTCCATGCCCGCCCCCCACCGATAGTTATAATGCAGCAGCTGACACCCACAGCAAGAGGCCCTTTTCCCTCTTGTGGCCTGGAGTTGGACCCTGGGCACTAGCTGCCTACAATTACTCCTTTCTCCCCTTCATGGCTGCGGGAACACACCCTCAGCCCTCTCCCAGATCCCTGGCAAACAGCTGTCTTTTGCAGCCTGGAAGGTCAGCAAACTTCGACCCAAAGGGAAGAGCAAAGTCCAGAGTCCCAAGCCCTCACAGAGAACACTTTGCCAGCCACCCCTTCTTTTATAACGAGGGGGATCGAATTGAGCGCCCCAGCAGGCTCGTAGTATGGAAGAGAGAGAGAGAGAGGCAATCCCTCCAGTGAGCTGGCCTCCGCACTTTACAAAGGAGGCAGGCAGTGTTATCCTCATTTACAAAAGGGGAAACTGAGGTACGGGGAGTAAAGTGATATGCCCAAGGTCAACCAGCAAGATAGTGGCAGAGCTGGGAATCGCACCTAGATTGCCTGAGTCCCAGTCCACTGCTCTATCCCCTAAGCAACATTGTACTGTAAAAGCAGGGCAGTCAACTCACTTGAGTGCAACACCGGTTAATTCACCATCAGCCTGATTGGGAGGGTGAGCAGGACACACACTTTGTCCTGATCCTAAGAGGATCGGGCATGGGGAAGCTAGAAAGGGAGGGAACAGAGAAGGAGAAGGAGAAGAGCAGGGGGAGACAAAAAGGCATATAGAGGGCAGGCAAATCGAGACAGGATAGATCAGCAAAGTGCCTTAGCCCTGGTCTACACTAGGACTTTAGGTCGAATTTAGCAGCGTTAAATCGATTTAAACCTGCACCCGTCCACACAATGAAGCCCTTTATTTCGACTTAAAGGGCTCTTAAAATCGATTTCCTTACTCCACCCCTGACAAGTGGATTAGCGCTTAAATCGACGTTGCCGGCTCGAATTTGGGGTACTGTGGACACAATTTGATGGTATTGGCCTCCGGGAACTATCCCAGAGTGCTCCATTCTGACCGCTCTGGACAGCACTCTCAACTCAGATGCACTGGCCAGGTAGACAGGAAAAGAACCGCAAACTTTTGAATCTCATTTAATGTTTGGCCAGCGTGGCAAGCTGCAGGTGACCATGCAGAGCTCATCAGCACAGGTGACCATGATGGAGTCCCAGAATCGCAAAAGAGCTCCAGCATGGACCGAACAGGAGGTACGGGATCTGATCGCTGTTTGGGGAGAGGAATCCGTGCTATCAGAACTCCGTTCCAGTTTTCGAAATGCCAAAACCTTTGTGAAAATCTCCCAGGGCATGAAGGACAGAGGCCATAACAGGGACCCGAAGCAGTGCCGCGTGAAACTGAAGGAGCTGAGGCAAGCCTACCAGAAAACCAGAGAGGCGAACAGCCGCTCTGGGTCAGAGCCCCAAACATGCCGCTTCTATGATGAGCTGCATGCCATTTTAGGGGGTTCAGCCACCACTACCCCAGCCGTGTTGTTTGACTCCTTCAATGGAGATGGAGGCAATACGGAAGTAGGTTTTGGGGACGAAGAAGATGATGAGGAGGAGGAGGTTGTAGATAGCTCACAGCAAGCAAGCGGAGAAACCGGTTTTCCCGACAGCCAGGAACTGTTTCTCACCCTAGACCTGGAGCCAGTACCCCCCGAACCCACCCAAGGCTGCCTCCTGGACCCAGCAGGCGGAGAAGGAACCTCTGGTGAGTGTACCTTTTAAAATGCTATACATGGTTTAAAAGCAAGCATGTGAAAGCATTACTTTGCCCTGGCATTTGCGGTTCTCCTAGATGTAGTCCTAAAGCCTTTGCAAAAGGTTTCTGGGGAGGGCAGCCTTATTTCGTCCTTCATGGTAGGACACTTTACCACTCCAGGCCAGTAACACATACTCGGGAATCACTGTAGAACAAAGCATTGCAGTGTATGTTTGCTGCCATTCAACCAAAATCCGTTCTTTATCTCTCTGTGTTATCCTCAGGAGAGTGAGATATAATTCATGGTCACCTGGTTGAAATAGAGTGCTTTTCTTCAGGGGACACTCAGAGGAGCCCATTCCTGCTGGGCTGTTTGCCTGTGGCTGAACAGAAATGTTCTCCGCTGTTAGCCACAGGGAGGGGGGAAGGTTGAGGGGGTAGTCACGCGGTGGGAGGAGGCAAAATGCGACCTTGTAACGAAAGCATATGTGCTATGTATGTAATGTTAACAGCAAGGTTTACCCTGAAAAAGAGTGTAGCGACTGTTTTATAAAATGTGTCTTTTTAAATACCGCTGTCCCTTTTTTTTTCTCCACCAGCTGCATGTGTTTCAATGATCACAGGATCTTCTCCTTCCCAGAGGCTAGTGAAGCTTAGAAAGAAAAAAAAAACACACTCGCGATGAAATGTTCTCTGAGCTCATGCCGTCCTCCCACACTGACAGAGCACAGACGAATGCGTGGAGGCAAATAATGTCAGAGTGCAGGAAAGCACAAAATGACCGGGAGGAGAGGTGGCGGGCTGAAGAGAGTAAGTGGCGGGCTGAAGAGAGGGCTGAAGCTCAAATATGGCGGCAGCGTGATGAGAGGAGGCAGGATTCAATGCTGAGGCTGCTGCAGGACCAAACCAGTATGCTCCAGTGTATGGTTGAGCTGCAGCAAAGGCAGCTGGAGCACAGACTGCCACTGCTGCCCCTCTGTAACCAACCGCCCTCCTCCCCAAGTTCCATAGCCTCCACACCCAGACACCCAAGAACGCGGTGTGGGGGCCACCGGCCAACCAGCCACTCCACCACAGAGGATTGCCCAAAAAAAAGAAGGCTGTCATTCAATAAATTTTAAAGTTGTAAACTTTTAAAGTGCTGTGCTTAAAGTGCTGTGTGGCATTTTCCTTCCCTCCTCCACCACCCCTCCTGGGATACCTTGGTAGTCATCTCCCTATTTGTGTGATGAATGAATAACGAAAGCATGACTGTGAAGCAGCAATGACTTTATTGCCTCTGCAAGCAATGATTAAAGGGAGGAGGGGAGGGTGGTTAGCTTACAGGGAAGTAGAGTGAACCAAGGGGCGGGGGGTTTCATCAAGGAGAAACAAACAGAACTTTCACACCGTAGCCTGGCCAGTCATGAAACTGGTTTTCAAAGCTTCTCTGATGCGTACCGCGCCCTCCTGTGCTCTTCTAACCGCCCTGGTGTCTGGCTGCGCGTAACCAGCAGCTAGGCGATTTGCCTCAGCCTCCCACCCCGCCATAAACGTCTCCCCCTTACTCTCACAGATATTGTGGAGCACACAGCAAGCAGTAATAACAGTGGGAATATTGGTTTCGCTGAGGTCTAAGCGAGTCAGTAAACTGCGCCAGCGCGCCTTTAAACATCCAAATGCACATTCTACCACCATTCTGCACTTGCTCAGCCTGTAGTTGAACAGCTCCTGACTACTGTCCAGGCTGCCTGTGTACGGCTTCATGAGCCATGGCATTAAGGGGTAGGCTGGGTCCCCAAGGATACATATAGGCATTTCAACATCCCCAACAGTTATTTTCTGGTCTGGGAATAAAGTCCCTTCTTGCAGCTTTTGAAACAGACCAGAGTTCCTGAAGATGCGAGCGTCATGTACCTTTCCCGGCCATCCCACGTTGATGTTGGTGAAACGTCCCTTGTGATCCACCAGAGCTTGCAGCACTATCGAAAAGTACCCCTTGCGGTTTATGTACTCGCCGGCTTGGTGCTCCGGTGCCAAGATAGGGATATGGGTTCCGTCTATAGCCCCACCACAGTTAGAGAATCCCATTGCAGCAAAGCCATCCACTATGACCTGCACATTTCCCAGGGTCACTACCCTTGATATCAGCAGATCTTTGATTGCGCTGGCTACTTGCATCACAGCAGCCCCCACAGTAGATTTGCCCACTCCAAATTGATTCCCAACTGACCGGTAGCTGTCTGGCGTTGCAAGCTTCCACAGGGCTATCGCCACTCGCTTCTCAACTGTGAGGGCTGCTCTCATCTTGGTATTCATGCGCTTCAGGGCAGGGGAAAGCAAGTCACAAAGTTCCATGAAAGTGCCCTTACGCATGCGAAAGTTTCGCAGCCACTGGGAATCGTCCCAGACCTGCAACACTATGCGGTCCCACCAGTCTGTGCTTGTTTCCCGAGCCCAGAATCGGCATTCCACAGCATGAACCTGCCCCATTAGCACCATGATGCATGCATTGGCAGGGCCCATGCTTTCAGAGAAATCTGTGTCCATGTCCTGATCACTCACGGGACTGCGCTGACGTCGCCTCCTCGCCCGGTATCGCGTTGCCATGTTCTGGTGCTGCATATACTGCTGGATAATGCGTGTGGTGGTTAATGTGCTCCTAATTGCCAAAGTGAGCTGAGCGGCCTCCATGCTTGCCTTGGTATGGCGTCTGCACAGAAAAAAGGCGCGGAAGGATTGTCTGCCGTTGCTCTGACGGAGGGAGGGGCGACTGACGACACGGCTTACAGGGTTGGCTTCAGGGAGCTAAAATCAACAAAGGGTGTGCCTGTACATCAAGGAGTATTTCAGGCAGGACTGCACGGAGGGTTCCAATAAGAAATGGTGCGCCTAAGTTATCGTTGTTATTGGAACAAGGAGGTTAGCCTGGCCTCTGATTGATACATGGCTAGATTTACCTCGCTGCACCTTCTCTGTGAGTGACTGCAGTGTGATCTAGACAAGGGAGGAGGCAAATGAGTACAAAACAAATCTGGTCTATTTCTTGTTCTGACCCACTCCATCTATCTTTTACATCTTTGGCTGGCAGCAGACGGTGCAGAAGGACTGCTAGCCATCTTCATCTCTTGCCTGCCTGGCAGAAGATGGTACAGTACGACTGCTAGCCATCTTCATCTCTTGCCTGCCTGGCAGAAGATGGTACAGTACGACTGCTAGCAGTCCGTATCGCCTGCCCGCTCACCATAAGACGGTTCAATAGGACTGCAGGACTAAAGAGAATGACCTGGTCAAGTCACTCCAAATTTAGTCCCTGCGCCCATATCTGCCCAGGCGCTCCCAGCCGACGTGGCCAGGAGCACCTCGGACACGACGAGGACTACTACCAATCATATTGCACCGTCTGCTGCCAGAAGGCAATGGGTTGCTGCTACTGTGCAGCAAAGCCGTACCGCGTCTGCCAGCACCCAGGAGACATAGGGTGACGGTTACCTGAGCTGGCTCCATGCTTGCCGTGGTATGGCGTCTGCACAGGTAACTCAGGAAAAAAGGCGCGAAATGATTGTCTGCCCTTGCTTTCACGGAGGGAGGGAGGGAACGGGGGCCTGACGACACGTACCCAGAACCACCCGCGACAATGTTTTAGCCCCATCAGAGTGCTCCATTGTGACTGCTCTGGACAGCACTCTCAGATGCCCGATTGTTTGCCATTGCTCTGACGCTGGGAGGGGCGCTTACAGGGTTGGCTTCAGGGAGCTAAAATCAACAAAGGGGGTGGCTTTACATCAAGGAGTATTTCAGGCAGGACTTCACGGAGGGTTCCAATAAGAAATGGTGCACCTAAGTTATTGTCCTTATTGGAACAAGAAGGTTAGCCTGGCCTCTGATTGATACATGGCTAGATTTACCTCGCTGCACCTTCTCTGTAAGTGACTGCAGTGAGATCTAGAAGAATGAGTCCCCTAGACAGGAGAGGTGGGGAAGCAAATGAGTACAAAACAAATCTGGTCTATTTCTTGTTTTGATCCACTCCATCTATCTTTTACATCTTTGGCTGGCAGCAGACGGTGCAGAAGGACTGCATGCCATCCACATCTCATGGCTGCTCGGCAGAAGATGGTACAGTACGACTGCTAGCAGTCCGTATCGCCTGCCCGCTCACCATAAGACGGTTCAATAGGACTGACTGCAGGACTAAAGAGAATGACCTGATCAAGTCACTCCAAATTTAGTCCCTGCGCCCATGTCTGCCCAGGCGCTCCTGATCGACCTCACAGAGGCGACCAGGAGCACCTCAGACATGACGATGACGGCTACCAGTCGTACTGTACCATCTGCTGCCACAAGGCAAGGGGTTGCTGCTACTGTGCAGCAAAGCCGTACCGCGTCTGCCAGCACCCAGGAGACATAGGGTGACGGTTACCTGAGCGGGCTCCATGCTTGCCATGGTATGGCGTCTGCACAGGTAACTCAGGAAAAAAGGCGCGAAATGATTGTCTGCCCTTGCTTTCACGGGGGGAGGGAGGGTGGGAACGGGGTCCTGACGATATGTACCCAGAACCACCCGCGACAATGTTTTAGCCCCATCAGGCATTGGGATCTCAACCCAGAATTCCAATGGGCAGCGGAGACTGCGGGAACTGTGGGATAGCCACCCACAGTGCAACACTCCGGAAGTCGACGCTTGCCTCGGTACTGTGGAAGCGCTCCGCCGAGTTAATGCACTTAGAGCATTTTCTGTGGGGACACACACACACTCGAATATATAAAACCGATTTCTAAAAAACCGACTTCTATAAATTCGACCTAATTTCGTAGTGTAGACATACCCTTAGACAGAGGGTTTTAGCAGGAGGAGGGGAAAGCCAAGAGGAAAGGTCTCAGGGAAATTAAACCAAGTGAAACATGCCAAGAGTATTACCAAAGACAACATGCATTGAGATACAGAATAGAGCCAGCAGCAGGAAGGGTGGTTTGGAATTTTACAGACAGATGGTTTCCTCCAGCACTTCCACTCTGTTTTCACAAGGATTTGATTTCCCAAACAGACAGGGAAAGGGCCATCCCTCCCCTCCCACTCCAATCCCTTTTGGATGCTGCAGACCCAGTCTTGACAATCCCATGATTTTATCATGAATCTCGCGATATTTGGTGTTCCGCTGCTTAAAGCCCCCTGCTGGAGACAAGCAAAGATGGGGAAATTGCAGTTTTCATTTAATAAATAAATAAAATCTACCCCACGTGGCTGCAGAGAACAGCTTCAAAATGTGATGCTTAAGGGCTAAAAAAACCAGAGGTTTTAAAAATCTCCTGACTTGGGGCTCATTCCTTTTCTGACTTCCCCTGGCTATCTTTCCCTGCCCTGCTTCGCTCCTTCCCTCTCCCCATCCTCTACCATCCACCTGACTGAAGACAAGAGGTCTAGGAGAACCCAAGCTCTCCCATCTGACATCTGGCACGACCTCCAGATTTGAGCAACACCATACAAAAAGCAGTTATGGCTTTGGATGAGGCAAACCTGCAAGATGACAGGCCAGAATGGCCCGGCGGAGGTCTGCAACCTCAAAATACCACCAAGCCTTTGGGATTTCACAGAGCAGGTGTGCAGAACCATGCCCAGCTAAGCAGGCATGCAGCAGACACATTGCCTAAGACACCCAGCAGCAAGAAAACCGAGATTTGCAACAGCAGCTTCAAATATCCCCTGCACGGGTGAAGAGAAAAGCCCAGCATTGAGAGCTACAGAATTAGCCTTTATTTAAAGCACAGGGGATACTGCTTCCCTAGCAGGCCCTGCTGAACCACTGTGGTACTCGCTCTCCAGTGCTGGGAGGATTTGCCATAGCTCTTCAATCCAGCAGACACGGCAGCTTTCACTCCCAGCCCCGGGGACGGCAGTGCGTTTCCTCCATTGATTTATTCCTTTTTAAAAGGTTTAATGTCTTCCCACAGTGATGCTCTGGCAGAGAGGCTCCTGGCTTACAGCTAAAGGGCCAGCACTCTGCTTGCAGGCAGTCACAGCCAGGGCAGACAGAAGTGGGAGAAAGGAGGGGACAACGGTACTTGGGCCCTGAACTCAGGACCCCCCAAAACATCTATAACTGGGGTGAAATGGCAGGAGGTGGAGCCCCAGCGAACATGGATTTATCGGGGCACCAAATTTCTTTTGACTGGCCTGCCAGCATCAATGGCACAAAACCAGGTCTCTCCTGAACAGAAACACAGCAATAAATTCACAGTACGGAAGCATCGGGGGTGCCCTAGGATAGCCCATAAACCCCAACTGATTTTGTTTGGGAGGGGGCCCAGCCTCGACTTCCACTCCTGGATTTGTTTGTCCCACCTTTTTTGGGGACAAGCAAAAGTCTCTCCTAAATCAAAGGAGCTGACAGGCATGCTCTGCCCGCTGGTCCCAAGTCTGTGTGATAAAAAAACCCACTGCACCGCCACGGCTGGTTCAGATCAGCTGAGCAGGGCTCCCGGGGCGTGGGCTGCAGAGTCAAGGAGCGCTCCCCCATTCCACAGAGGAGGAAATCCAAGCCAGGGGAGCGCCACAACTTCCCCGACACCACACAGAGCGCTTATGTCAACGCTGGGATTAGGCCTCGGGGCTGCCTCTCACCTCACCTCATCCACCTGCCAAAGCTCACCAAGTGGGCGGATAAGACAGTTCTGGGCACAGCCCCTGTGACTTTGGCTGAAGAGGCCATTCCAGGCTGTATGCAGGCATAAAGCCCAGGGACTCGCCCGGCTGATGGAGAAGCACAAGTGGAACAGGGCTGCACTACAGAGGCTGCAGCAGCTTCCCCTCAGTATATACTTCCTTCCAAGAGTAACTGTTAAAGGGCACAGGCGAAACAAGGAAAGCGAGGTAATAACTTCTGCTGGGGAGCGAGACAAGCTTTTGAGCTTACACAGAGCTCATCTCCAGGTCTAGGAGAAGTAGAGCAGGTCTACACTTAAAACGCTGTCGCACTTAACTAGAGATCATAGAATCATAGAATATCAGGGTTGGAAGGGACCCCAGAAGGTCATCTAGTCCAACCCCCTGCTCGAAGCAGGACCAATTCCCAGTTAAATCATCCCAGCCAGGGCTTTGTCAAGCCTGACCTTAAAAACCTCTAAGGAAGGAGATTCTACCACCTCCCTAGGTAACGCATTCCAGTGTTTCACCACCCTCTGAGTGAAAAAGTTTTTCCTAATATCCAATCTAAACCTCCCCCACTGCAACTTGAGACCATTACTCCTCGTTCTGTCATCTGCTACCATTGAGAACAGTCTAGAGCCATCCTCTTTGGAACCCCCTTTCAGGTAGTTGAAAGCAGCTATCAAATCCCCCCTCATTCTTCTCTTCTGCAGGCTAAACAATCCCAGCTCCCTCAGCCTCTCCTCATAACTCATGTGTTCCAGTCCCCTAATCATTTTTGTTGCCCTTCGCTGGACTCTCTCCAATTTATCCACATCCTTCTTGAAGTGTGGAGCCCAAAACTGGACACAGTACTCCAGATGAGGCCTCACCAATGTCGAATAGAGGGGAACGATCACGTCCCTCGATCTGCTCGCTATGCCCCTACTTATACATCCCAAAATGCCATTGGCCTTCTTGGCAACAAGGGCACACTGCAGACTCATATCCAGCTTCTCGTCCACTGTCACCCCTAGGTCCTTTTCCGCAGAACTGCTGCCTAGCCATTCAGTCCCTAGTCTGTAGCTGTGCATTGGGTTCTTTCGTCCTAAGTGCAGGACCCTGCACTTATCCTTATTGAACCTCATCAGATTTCTTTTGGCCCAATCCTACAATTTGTCTAGGTCCTTCTGTATCCTATCCCTCCCCTCCAGCGTATCTACCACTCCTCCCAGTTTAGTATCATCCGCAAATTTGCTGAGAGTGCAATCCACACCATCCTCCAGATCATTTATGAAGATATTGAACAAAACCGGCCCCGGAACCGACCCTTGGGGTACTCCACTTGATACCGGCTGCCAACTAGACATGGAGCCATTGATCACTACCCGTTGAGCCCGACAATCTAGCCAGCTTTCTACCCACCTTATAGTGCATTCATCCAGCCCATACTTCCTTAACTTGCTGATAAGAATACTGTGGGAGACCATGTCAAAAGCTTTACTAAAGTCAAGAAACAATACATCCACTGCTTTCCCTTCATCCACAGAATCAGTAATCTCATCATAAAAGGCGATTAGATTAGTCAGGCATGACCTTCCCTTGGTGAATCCATGCTGGCTGTTCCTGATCACTTTCCTCTCATGCAAGTGCTTCAGGATTGATTCTTTGAGGACCTGCTCCATGATTTTTCCAGGGACTGAGGTGAGGCTGACTGGCCTGTAGTTCCCAGGATCCTCCTCCTTCCCTTTTTTAAAGATTGGCACTACATTAGCCTTTTTCCAGTCATCCGGGACTTCCCCGGTTCGCCACGAGTTTTCAAGATAATGGCCAATGGCTCTGCAATCACAGCTGCCAATTCCTTCAGCACTCTCGGATGCAACTCGTCCGGCCCCATGGACTTGTGCACGTCCAGCTTTTCTAAATAGTCCCTAACCGCCTCTATCTCCACAGAGGGCTGGCCATCTCTTCCCCATTTTGTGATGCCCAGCGCAGCAGTCTGGGAGCTGACCTTGTTAGTGAAAACAGAGGCAAAAAAAGCATTGAGTACATTAGCTTTTTCCACATCCTCTGTCACTAGGTTGCCTCCCTCATTCAGTAAGGGGCCCACACATTCCTTGGCTTTCTTCTTGTTGCCAACATACCTGAAGAAACCCTTCTTGTTACTCTTGACATCTCTGGCTAGCTGCAGCTCCAGGTGCGATTTGGCCCTCCTGATATCATTCCTACATGCCCGAGCAATATTTTTATACTCTTCCCTGGTCATATGTCCAACCTTCCACTTCTTGTAAGCTTCTTTTTTATGTTTAAGATCCGCTAGGATTTCACCATTAAGCCAAGCTGGTCGCCTGCCATATTTACTATTCTTTCGACTCATTGGGATGGTTTGTCCCTGTAACCTCAACAGGGATTCCTTGAAATACAGCCAGCTCTCCTGGACTCCTTTCCCCTTCAAGTTAGTCCCCCAGGGGATCCTGGCCATCCGTTCCCTGAGGGAGTCGAAGTCTGCTTTCCTGAAGTCCAGGGTCCGTATCCTGCTGCTTACCTTTCTTCCCTGCGTCAGGATCCTGAACTCAACCAACTCATGGTCACTGCCTCCCAGATTCCCATCCACTTTTGCTTCCCCCACTAATTCTACCCGGTTTGTGAGCAGCAGGTCAAGAAAAGCGCCCCCCCTAGTTGGCTCCTCTAGCACTTGCGCCAGGAAATTGTCCCCTACGCTTTCCAAAAACTTCCTGGATTGTCTATGCACCGCTGTATTGCTCTCCCAGCAGATATCAGGAAAATTAAAGTCACCCATGAGAATCAGGGCATGCGATCTAGTAGCTTCTGTGAGCTGCTGGAAGAAAGCCTCATCTACCTCATCCCCCTGGTGTTCCTCTGCCAACGGCAGAGCTTCTCCCGTCAGCATAATTAATCCACCTCCCTGAAAACCAGTAGCTATGACTCGGCGCTGTCTACACAGCGGGGTTAGGTTGGTATTACTACGTTGCTCCTGGGTGTGGATTTTCACACCCCTGAGCGATGTAGTTATACCGCGCTAGGTCCGTAGTGTAGACCAGGCCATGCTAACTACAAGGTGGAAGTTTGGAACAGATTGTTTCGCACAGGAGTCAGCAATCTTCGAGAAGTGGCGTGCCAAGTCTTCATTTATTTACTGTAATTTAAGGTTTCGCTTGCCAGTAATATATTTTACATTTACAGGGGCGGCAGACAAAACCCCAGACGGGCAGGAGGCTGAGCCGCTCAGCCCGCTGCCGGTCTGGGGTTCTGTCCGCCGGCCCCTGCCAGCCGGGGTCCCGGCCGCCAGCCCCGCTCAGCCCGGGGTTCCGTCCATCCAGGCCGGCAGCGGGCTGAGTGGGGCCGGCAGCCGGGACCCCGGCTGGCAGCAGAGTGCCACTAAAATCAGCTTGGGTACCACCTTCGGCACGTGTGCCGACCTCTGGTTTAGCATAAGGAGTTGACATGTTGTAAGAGACTAATCAAGGTGAAAGGGGCAGTTAGCACCACTGCAGTGGTAGGACAAAGGAGGGTTAGTGGGTTATAGATTGCTGCACTGAGCCATAAATCCAGCCAGGACAACCCATGTAGGCTCAGCTGGGCTAGCTCAGTAAAAATAGCAGGGTAGCCGTGGCAGCCCAGGTGAGCCAGCTGAGTGCACACCTAGCGTCCCGGGCAGGACTGTACTCTGGTAGCGAGCTTAGGCCACCACGTCTGCATTGCTCCCTTCAGTGAGCTTGCTCAAAGCTAGCGTGGGCATGCCGCCACGCCCTGCCCTCACCCCTTGAGAGGCAGCCCCAGAAGCTGCAGTTTCTATCTTCACTGCCCTTATCTGTCCCCTTTTGTCTGTGTCTTGCTTTGTCTTCAAGGAAGCAGGACTGGACTTCAAGAAGACCTCCAGACTGTCTCAACTCCCCTCTTTTCTTTCCCCCCAACAGGACGGTTATTACAGCTCCCTCTGGGTCGAGGGAAAGGGCGCCTTGCTGAATACTTCACATGGCAAATGCTTTACCTCTTCCTCCTTTTTCTTTATCTTTATGAAAGGCTGAAGAGATTTTTAACGGCGATTGTTTGTCATGGGACTAAGCAGGCCAAGGTCTCTGTACCTGAAACCCTGAACAGAAAAGGGAAACCCAGTCCCATTTAAAATGAAGCACTGGACACCAGGGGATAGAGTGGGGGTCGGGGTTAGATTTAGGTCCACTAAGGAGCAACTAGTCACAGCCTGTTGTTACGGCAGACAGTGCTCCTCCTGTTCCAAGGTCATTTTCTTAGCCTACAAGCAAGTTTTGACTCTTGGGAAGACGTGCTATGGTAGTTCTGACTTTTGCAAGGTCTTGGTGTAGAGGCAGCTTGGGGAGAGGAGAAGCTGTGTGAGCAGCAGGAGAGTTCACTCGCTGTCTGGGGCTCTGATTAAAGTCAAACCCTGAGCCACAGCTGCTCCCTGGGAAGTGGGCCCTGGCGCAGAGATTCCTGGCAGCAGGGTCTGCCCTGCATGTTGGTTGACCACCTCATTCCGGGACTGGTGCTTTATTCACACACATACAAGCTACATCTATATATACTCCCAGATTCCACGTCACTGATTTCTCCTCCACCAGCTGCAAGGCCAGAGACACCTGCTACTACGTGGCAGAAAGGGGACACTGGCTTCAGAATGGCTGACAATTGACTGGATGGCTCGGACATGGCACCTGCCCCTTCTAGGCTGCTGGCGGGCAAGTATCAGGATAATGTTCTGGATGCGTGGGTGTTTTTGGAGCAGACCTTTAGCAACTGGGCCTAGAGAGACTAAAAGGCCCCGCTCCTACAGTCAGCTAAAGGTGATCTCCTTCGGCTCAAGGGGAGGGGGCCTGTGGCTCTGAAGATTAAGGACCAGGGGTCGAGCTTGGGGGCTCCCTACGGATTTTTCTGGGTTTTTTTTTATGGGTTTTCTCATCTGTCCATGTGTCTGCAGAATGAGCATGTTCCATCTGATCAGCTGGGGCCAAATATAGTGCAAGTGGAATGAGAGGACTCCCCCAATCCAGTGCCTAGTGGGCGTATCCACATCACAATTGCTATCAAAAGACAGGCCAAGGCCACTTGAGCTACACAGATAGCTCCCCGAAGGTGGCTCCATTAGAGCTGGGGAAAAGGCCCATTTTCAGTGCCCTGCCACTGCCCACACTCTACTGGCCCTGTGGCTAGAGAACGGCTGTCGGCCCCTGGGGTTGTCACCAGCCACTTTGAAAAGCCACGCACTGATGCTACAATAAATAAATAAATAAAATGCATGCCTCAAGCTACCATGCTCGAGACAACCCATCGGTATTTGACATAAATGCCCTAAGCCAGAACTAAACAGGGAGTGAAATGTGTCAAGGAGAAGGGATGCTTACTTTAACATGTTAGCAAAAATTGGCTTGCCTGAGATGGGGATGAGCTGATGAGGAAGAATCTAATTAGCATAGATAAAGGGCACATTCGTGTGACAAACGTCACCTGGGTGGAAGCAGGAGGCCAGCAGCAATCCAGCCATCGAGATAGCCAAAACAAGCTTAGGAGACGGGGCCCAGCACTCTCAGATTTCAGCTCCGCACAGATGTGAATGGAGAGAACAGCACAGTAAATCTAGGGCCCATCTGTGCAGCAAGGGGAATGCGAGCGGCACACAATCAGGATTGCCATTAAAGGAGCCAGACATTGAAACACCCCGGTCCATGGGTCAGCCACAGGGGATCAGGAGCATGGGGGCTGGGAAAGGTGTTCACAGAGACAGACACCAGCTAGATCCCACAGAATGGAAATGAAGTGCATCCTAAATCCACACACAAGAGGGGTGTGTATCATACAGAATGCTAGGGACCGTCTTTTTGTTCTCTGCTTGTACAACGCCTAGACCAACGGGTTCCTGGCCCATGGCTGGGGATGGGAGGTGCTGGGAAGGGAAAACCACTGTACAGAGAAGGAAACTACAGTATAGAAAAAAGAAAAGCAATACTTGTGGTACCTTAGAGATTAACGAATTTATTTGAGCATAAGCTTTCGTGAACTACAGCTCACTTCGTTGGATGTATTCAGTGGAAAACACAGTGGGGAGATTTAGAGAACATGAAACAATGGGTGTTACCATACCTGATCACTCTCCTTACAGTTTTCAGAGTAACAGCCGTGTTAGTCTGTATTCGCAAAAAGAAAAGGAGTACTTGTGGCACCTTAGAGACTAACCAATTTATTTGAGCATGAGCTTTCGTGAGCTACAGCTCACTTCATCGGATGCATGCCGTGGAAACTGCAGCAGACTTTATTTATACACAGAGAATATGAAAAAATACCTCCTCCCACCCCACTGTCAGCAGGACAGTGAGGTGGGAGGAGGTATTTTTTCATATTCTCTGTGTATAAATAAAGTCTGCTGCAGTTTCCACGGCATGCATCCGATGAAGTGAGCTGTAGCTCACGAAAGCTCATGCTCAAATAAATTGGTTAGTCTCTAAGGTGCCACAAGTCCTCCTTTCCTTTTTGCAGATACAGACTAACACAGCTGCTACTCTGAAACCTACCGATAGAAGTTTCCCAGGGTCAGCCAGCTAGTCAGAGGTGGAGCTGGGAGTCCAGACTCCCAGTTCTCTGCTCTACACTCCTTCCTTTCACCAATCTAAGCACTAGCAAGGGTTGGGAAGAAGGAGAAAGGTAAGAGGGGAACTCCCCAAAACACCCCAATATTTTCCACTTGAGTTCCCCTCTTAACCCACAACCCAGCTGAAATGATCCTCACCAGAGTGCTGCCACACAGCCTTCTCCTAAAGGGCTTGGTGTTTACAGAAGCACAGGGTTTAGTAATTACGACACTGATCAGCATTGGCCAAATTCCCTACCGTACGCAATGCTAAGATGCGTGAACTGAGAGATCTGGCACTGTCCCGCGAGCCAATTTCTGCTCCATTTGTCACTCGAGACTGTGCAGTCAGTCACGACCGGGACGCAGCTGGGATATGCCCCGATCCAAATCCTTACCAAGTGATCTGCACTGCAGAAATGCCCAGGATTGGAATGACTTAGCAGGCCACTGCCCTCTACGGAAGGGAACCAGAGCTTTTAGCTGTGTGTCTCCGGCCCTGCACGGCTAAGGGCTAGTCCCTTGAGCTCCTGTGGCAGTAACCCATGCTGTTTGAAGAAAATCTGGATTTGATTGTGGTTGTAAGCGTGATGCTTCCATTGGCCGCAGCGTGGAGCCCAGGGACGGTGAGGGTTAGATTCACAAAGGGGCTTAGGTGCCTAAGTCCCAGATTTAAGCGCCATGGTTTTCCCAGAACTCCCGCTCGGCCGCTGCCGAACACTGCAGGCACCTATGCTTTGCAATAAAAGTTCCCTCGGGGCCTATGTTTCTGCCTCTGGGCCCGGGCACTCACTCCAGCCACCCAGACCCCTCGTCCCAGAGCACTTCACCAACTGGGGGAGACAGGGTGTTCCTCTGCTTAACCTGCCTGCGGGGCCCAGTCCAATAGAGCAAATCTAGCTCCACACAAAACCGGAGGTGAGGGGGGACCTCCCTTGTAACTTTAGCCCGGTGGTGAGGATATTCACCCAGGATGTTGGAGACATCCTCAAGTCCCACCCTGCCTGATGAGGAGAAGGGATTTGACAGGGATCTACCACCTGTTGGGTGAGCGCTCTAACCACTGGGCTATTGGAGAGTCTGATGCGGCTAAATCTCTCCTGTGGAAGCTGTTAATAATTCGGATAATTAAAGAGTCATTGGGCCGTGAGGGAATGACTCTGTAGCCTGGTGGGGAGACCCAGGCTCCAATGGCTATTTATTTGTTTAGCCACAGTTGAACAGCATCAACAGGAGATACAGAAGAAGCCCCATATCTGACTGTCCCATAGCTCTGTGGGTAGGACCCTCACCTGTTCACCTGAGCCCAGTTCAAATCCCATCTCGGATGGGGGACTCAAACAGGGGGTCTCCCCCATCCTGGGTAAGTCCCCTAACTCCTGAGCTACAAGAAATGCTTTAGGCACCTGAGGCCAGGAGAGGGTTCACAGCTGAAGCAGAAGGCAGCTATAGCTTAATTTAGCCACTGAACTACTTGAGAGGGGATGGAGCTTAGGTCATACCCTTCTCTTTGGCATCTTCCATTGGCTAGCCTAGGCGGCTCTCTGCTCAGCGTGCTGGCTTCTGTGAATCCCATTCTGAGGTGCCAATCTCCCTCCATTCACCGGATCGGCAGCGCGAGCACCTAACTCAGGCTGTGTGAATCCCAGTGATCTCCTGGGCACTAAAGCCCTTTGTGAATCTAAATTCCACAGCTCCATTACCGTATACTCTGGGGAAAACGGTAGCGGAGGTTCAGCCTTCACTGAACAGCCCCACGCTGGCCTGTCCATCAGCCCCCACACTGCTAGTCTCCCAGCTCCTTCCACGAAATGCACACAGGGAAGAGGCAGGGACTGCAGAAAACCTGATGTCAAAGCAATACTTACATCATGCACAAGCCACCTGGGTTCCTCTGCCCAACATACACAGCCCCAACAACTTCCCAGGACCTGGAAGAGGCCTGAAGTTCGGAAGGGGAAGCTTTGGGACTGGAAGGGAGCAATGAATTATTTCAGCAATGTGGAGGCCCAGGGAAAGGCAAACAGATGCCAGGAGACACTAACAGCAGTTGGACACAAGGTTGTTTGTCCGACAGAGGGGAACAGAAGCAGATTGGAAGAGAACTCACTTGCCCGTGTCCCAAAGAGAGCGAAAACCCTGGATCAAAGCCCAGGATATCCTGGCCTAAGCTCACTTGCAAACATCTCAAAGAAGAATAAAATGGGGAAGAGCTACACTTATTTTTTGGTGGGGCAGAGAAGATCCCAGGAGCTAGTTGCTACAACACGAACAATAGTCTTCTCATCAGCAGCCAAGGCTTATGCCAACCTCCAGAACAGTACATATTGGCCAAGAGAATGGTCCTGATAACCTGACAGGCAGCAGATGGTACTAAATCCAGAGCATGCCATGTGAACGTCTTATCACTTAGGATGCATTAGTCCATATTTCACCAGCTGCATGTCCTCCCTTTTCCCTGTAAAGGGGAGTTGTGGAGAGAATGAAAAGCATTGCTCTAGATGGCTTAGTTATCTAGGAAGCACCCTGCACTGCCAGGTTGTCTAAATGATCCCAGCATCAAAAGAAGAGCTACAGCCTGTTATCACAGGAGCACCATGCTCCCAGCAGTGAGGACAGAAGCCCAGCACAGATTCACATACTACCATGATGAATGCCATACTAATGGCTAGAGAGAAGTGAACCATCAGAATTCTACGATCAGGTGGCACCAGGAAGATAATTCCTTCTAGAAGACGTGACCCAGTTAAGATCTCGTTTCCTGCCAATTCTGACTCCACCAACAAGTGCAACAATTGAACGCATTGAACTAAGAGCCAGAGATTAGCTGACAACATTGTCAAAGCCTGGAATGCTGAGAATCAAGCCAACAGTATTTCAGTAGCTGCATTCACTCGGTTGTACCTGTGAGAAATCAGGACATTAAATTGGGAACGTCAGGTTGCTTTAGTCTCCCAGACTATGAGGATACGTTCCAGGGAGGTTCCACAGGAATTTGCCGGCATCTCCACATCAGCACTCATTTTGAGTTGACTACTATTACTGCAGCCAAAGAATTTGCACCAGTTAAGAGGAAAGCTTGCTTCTTTCACCCGGTCAGAAGTGCTGTGGTATTTAAGGTACCTACACAAGGAGGTAGTGGATGGCTAAGAGGACTAGTAATGAGCTAAGTGGCAGTAGTTTATCAGTTTAAATCTCATATCAGGACACTAGTGAGTTGAAGGTGTTGCAGGGATTGGCCTTTGCATGAAATGAATTGGGCAGAGAGGTGAAACATGTTATGGGAATACACATTTATTCATGAATTTGAAAGCCAAATCAGATTCATTGTATTCTTGGTTCTTTCCACAAAGATGAGTGTTTCTCCTTTACTGGTGCGAACACTCAGAGCTAATTTTAAACTTGAATATTTGCCAGAAATTAACGTCAAATTGTGAGACTAAAATTCCCAAGCCATGGGACATTGGCTAGTTACACTGGTCTGTTTCTGTTCCCTTGATTGCATGAGTTATGGGACCACCCAACCCACAACATTTCATCATAGGAATGTCTGCTGACAAAAATCAGAAGTAATTTTGAATGAGAAATGAAATCAGGAATTTTGCAAATCAGTTCATAGACAATTCATGAGCAGGGAAAAAGGCACAATTTGGCAAGTAAATTATTGTTTCTGCACAACTCAGAAGACTCAGTCCAGTCAGCATCGGCTAAGCATCCAAGTCACAAAGTCACCATCACTAATGGGCTATCTTCTTTGCCAGCTGAGAGACAACAAAGTTTGAATGGGCCATGGAGACTGAAGTCCCCTCATTCCTAGAGCAGTCCCTCCAAGTCAAGGAGAGGGCACTTCCAGCAGGCAAAGTGAGGGAAGCTTGCAGAGCAGCTGCCTGTGAGATCCCTGTTCTGGTCCCAACAGAGCAAAGTACTTCAGCATACGTTTAACATTAAGCATGTGCTTAAGTCCCATTGACTTCAAGTGCTTAAAAGTTAACACCATGATCAAGTGCTTCGCTAATCAGGGCCTATGGTTACAGGCCCATCCATCTGTGCCAGACTGACTGCTGCTACAGTTCAGCCTTAAGCTCATCAATGATTTTATTTGTAAAAGGAAATTTAAAATATGCCCCATTGGTACTTTGGTACGGAAAGGGCCCAGGAATGTCTGAAGTTACAGGACCTGCCTTAGTCTCTAAGGTGCCACAAGCCCTCCTTTTCTTTTTGCGAATACAGACTAACACGGCTGCTACTCTAAGGACCTGCCTGCATTAGCTTTTCTGCACTCTGGGAAGACGCCAAATAGCTTATGTTCACTAGAGGTGGGGTTTGGCTCTGTGTCAGAATTGGGCTTGATCTAGGGATTGAAGCAGAATCAGACGGAGGGTTAGCGTTCAACAGTGCGAAATTCTCACCAGAACTTCGGCACAAGACTTGTGAGATCAGCGGTGCTTATAGTTCAACCAAAACCAAACTGAAACTGGGAATAGAAAATTCTCTGAATCAAACTAAGCAGAGCCAGAGGGGCGGGTTCAGAACCAGGGATGCAAATCAGACCTCCGCTTCTCCCTGGTTTTAAGATTCAAGGCTCTAGTTCTGACCTCTCTCTAGCAACATAAAGGGTCAAATTCATCCCCAATATTACTCCATTGACTTCAGCGAAGTTAGATCAGGGATGAACTGGCTTCATGTGCCATATCCCTATGGAAAAATCAATATTGTATACAGCTTGGAGGGCCTCGGGAGAACAAAACACACAGAAATAGAGCCATACAAGTCCACAACGAAAACACATACATTTTTTGCTACAATAGCGGTCAACACGAGCCACATGGATGATTCTCAACAGTTTAATCCCAGTGGTAGCCACTAGGTCATTTACAGCTGGAGAGATTAACTACAACGGATGGATTTTGCCAGATTTGGGGGGTGGGAGAGGCTTTGGAGAAATGTTGCAAGAGGAACAACAGAAGTGAGAGTTACAGATGGAAATAATTGTGGCCAAGGAGCCACACCCATCCACAGAAGTGAATTCCAACACTGTGAGCTCAGGTTAAGGACTCGTTTAGAAGGCAAACAAAAAAATATTTACCAAAAAAAATTTTTTTAAACATACAAAACAAAATTTGCCCCTAAAGAAAGTAAATGATCCTCTCATTCCAGACACAAGTTTTCAGTTACAAAGATTTAGTAGGTGACCCTTCTTTACCACCATTTCTGTATATAACTTTAGGGAGGGGGAAGAGAATACTGTTTTCTTGAATTTAGCGTATTTTCTTTAAAAAAATCTGTGCTTTTATTTATAGGTATAATATTTATTTTAATCTTCTCTATAAAAAAACATGAAAATTAGAAATCCATGTCGCAGAGGGTATGGCTTAAAGACTTAACCACACGTCTGTGTTTGTAAAGATCCTAGAACAGCGCGGCCCTGGTCTTTGACTGGAGCACCTTGGCGCTACTGCAATACAAATAATTACCACCACCAAAACCACTGTCTTCCTAGGACCAAAAGTTCAAAATTCATCAGGGTCAGCTTCAGTGTTTGCAAAGAAAATAATGGTTAAGGAACTCCCAAAGAAGCGGAACATCCTGTGCCCAGGTTAAGTTGCATCTCACTCCATTTCTGAGACGGCCCTTCCTTGGTGCTGTTGTCCATGCAGCAGCTTTGTGGAGCCGACATCTGAGCAGCAAAGCACCGCGCGAAACTCAGACCAGCAGGTCCACCTCTGAACCCAGCAAAGACACAGCAACTTCCAAAAGTGAGTTTCATTCTGTGAAGGGGTCGGCCACAGAGATCCCCTTGGGACGGTCACCTGACGTGCTGAAATTACCTCTGAGCCCGTTTTCCCTGCCAGCTTGGGACTCCAGAACCCTGCTTTGTTGAGCCAGACCTGCTAGCCTGCTGCAACACAGAACCAAGGTCTGGGCCACACCCCCAAAGCTGCAGACTTTAACTAAAAACAGCTCAGCAGGTTACCTGTCTCCAGCACCCAGACACCCAGCTCCCAATTGGATCCAAACCCCAAATAAATCCGCTTTACTCTGTATAAAGCTTATACAGGATAAATTTTTAAATTGTTCGCCCTCTATATCACTGATAGAGAGATATGCACAGCTGTTTGCTCCCCCAGGTATTAATCACTCACTCTGGGTTTATTAATAAACAAAAGTGATTTTATTAAGTATAAAAAGTAGGATTTAAGTGGTATCAAGTAATAACAGCCAGAACAAAGTAAGTCACAGAGCAAAACAAAACAAAACACGCAAGTCTAAGCCTAATACATTAAGAAACTGATTACAGGTAATATCTCACCCTCAATAAGCTTCTTTCACAGACTAGACTCCTTCTTAGTCTGGGCCCAATCTTTCCCCGGTACAGTCTTTGTTAGATCCAGCAGACATCTCAGGTGGTAGGCAGGGGTTTTCTCATGACTGGCATTCCCCATTGTCCTGCCCCACCCTCTCTTATAGCTGTGGCACAAGGTGGGAATCTTTTGTCTGTGCTTATCCCGACCCCTGCCTCATCAATGGAAAAGAACAAGGATTAAGATAGATTCCAGTATCGTGTGACATGATCACATATCACTGTAAGACCCCCCCTAGTCTCCATTCTTCCTGGGTTGGCCCACGCGTATACAGGAAGGTTTGCAGGTAAATAAACCATTTACAACCAAATTGTCCTAGTCAGTGGGAGCCATCAAGATTCTAAACCACCATTAATGGCCCACACTTTGCCTAATTACAATAGGACCTCAGAGATATACTTCACATTTCTAGCTTCAGATACAAGAATGATACATGCATACAAGTAGGAGAAATATATTCAATAGGTTATAACCTTTGTTATGATACCTTACAAGAGACCTTTTGCATAAAGAATATTTCAGTTACATCATATTTACACTCATAAGCATATTTCCATAAAATATATGGAACGCAACGTCACACATTCCTCTCTGAGTCAGCAGTTTCTGAAACAATCAAGTTATTTTACTATTAGTGCTTGGGCTTCAAAGCGCTGAGTAGAACCTATGTGGCATTGGAGAAGAGAGAAATTTTTTAAAATGACATGAGTCCTTTTTAGGAAGTCAATAAAAAATTAAGCGAGACAAAGGCTGGTTTGGTGGTTAGAATACTGGAGTGGGACTGAAAAGTTGGGACATTCCTTATAATGAAGGGCTTGAAAGTGACAAAGAACTCAGCATTGGCAAGTTAGTTTTAGAACAAAAAGAAAAGGAGTACTTGTGGCACCTTAGAGACTAACCAATTTATTTGGTAGCTCACGAAAGCTCATGCTCAAATAAATTGGTTAGTCTCCAAGGTGCCACAAGTACTCCTTTTCTTTTTGCAAAGACAGACTAACACGGCTGTTACTCTGAAACCAGTTTTAGAACAGCGCTTCCCCTCAAGGTCTCATTCTGCATTTCAAAAACAACCACCCCACTGAGATCCTGCTGGATGGAAGATGCTATACCAACATAAAAAATTACTGCAAGAACCTTAGGCTAGCAAAATCAGGCTTAAATTGTTCCCCATCTGAAAGAGTCCCTGCTTTGATACAAAAGCTACCACCAACACGCAGGAGATCTGGCTGTAAGCTAACATTTCGAGTATTTCAGAGTCTCCTTTAGAGAAGAAGAAAAACAAAACAAAGTGTATATGAGATTTGGCCAAGTTATTTGCCATATCCTGTAACTTAATCCTTAAAATAACTAACTGTACAATAGCATCAGTTGTATGTTGTTGCAAAAAAAATAACCAACCAGCAGCCATGGGAGGCCCTTCAAAACGTCCCTTTTTTTTGGATTAGTGTCTGGCTCCAGGAAAATAAGTCTGACAAGAAGTGTGGCAGGTAATTCAGGGAGGACTTGTGAGGCAATGAGAAGGCACGCACTGAACATAGTATCCCTTTGCTTCAGGGGCTGGGGTTGTGTAATACCACAGTCTGCATGGGTCATCAGCTACAGGGCTTGAATCTGGGACATCTGGATATTAATGTCAGAGTCTCTGCTGCTTATGCTAGAAGACCAGGTCTCCTAGCCAAGGCTGTAGCTGGCTCATCAAGGTCTCTAACCCAGCCACTGCTAGTGGGGGAAAAGCACCACACTTGGTAGGCGGGGCTTACAATTACATCTCCCCCTCCTTTTGGGGGAAAAACAGCAACATAATATTGCACAAATGATCTGGGAAAACAGGAAAACTGCGTATTGGCAATGTTCGCAGGTCATACAAAACTGATCAAGATAGTTAAGTTCAAAGCAGACTGTGAAGGGTTACAAAGGGATCTCACAAAACGGGGTGACTGGGCAACAAACTGGCAGATGAAATTCAGTGTTGATAAATGCAAAGAATGGATAATGCCCGATGGAAAACATAATCCCACCTATCCATCCAAAATGATGGGGTCTAAATTAGCACTTAAGAAAGATCTCGGAGTCATTGTAGATAGTTCTCTGAAAACATCTGCTCAATGTACTTCTTCATAGTGCACAGTGAACCTGTGAAGCTTGCTACCACGGGTTGTTCTGAAGGCCAAAAGTATAACTGGGTGAAAAAAGAATTAGACAAGTTCATGGAGGAGAAGGTCCATCAATGGCTATTAGCCAAGATGGGCAGGGATGCAACCCCATGCTCTGGGTGTCCCTAAACCTCTGACTGCCAGAAGCTGAGACAGGATGACAGGGGGACGGATCACTCAAAAATTGCCGTGTTCCTGCTCATTTCCTCTGAAGCATCTGGCACTTGCCACTGTTGGAAGACAGGATCCTGGGCTAGGTGGACCACCGGTCTGACCCTGTATGGCCGTTCTTATCTTCTTAACCACAACCAGCCACAAATATGGCCAATTAGACAAGACACGGGGAGACTTAGGAGACAGGTGAGTAGATGACCTGAACACCTGACAAACGAGAGGATTACTGTGCCTCTCATTGGATGTCTGTCAGTAGCTAGGTTTCAGAGCAGCAGCCGTGTTAGTCTGTATTTGCAAAAAGAAAAGGAGTACTTGTGGCACCTTAGAGACTAACCAATTTATTAGAGCATGAGCTTTCGTGAGCTACAGCTCACTTCCTCAGATGCATCTGAGGAAGTGAGCTGTAGCTCACGAAAGCTCATGCTCTAATAAATTGGTTAGTCTCTAAGGTGCCACAAGTACTCCTTTTCTTTTTGTCAGTAGCTACTAGCTCTGAACATCAACGGCTTCGTGATCACATGGCCGCTCGTCCTCTGTACAGTTCCTTCTGCTGCGGCCTGGTCAGCCACTGGGGTGGCCTGGAGCCACCTAGTGTCTGCTTGCTGAGCCTGGTCCTCCACTGGCCATGACTGGGTGGACATGTGTGATTTCCATCAGCACACACAAGACTGTGAGTGCCATTCTGGGTGTCAAGAGAGCTGGTGCCTTCCTTTGTTTGGTTTAGATTCTTCTGTTCCTTCTGTCAGCCTGACTGTCTGGGGTGGCAACAGTTCAAGATCTTGGTGTTGTCAGCCATTTCCCACCTGAGATCGAACATTCCCTCCCCCTCACCGCCCACCAGGCTTTCAGGATTCCCGCTCCCTCCAGAATGGAACATTTGCAGCTCTGGATGCAAGTCGAGGGCTTTAGCCAGTCTGACGTGATCCCTTTTCAGTAACCCTGGGTATAAACAACTTCCCCACAGGACTGCCTCTGCATCACGGGATGGGCAGGAAAATGGGCAAGTGGCCCACTCTCAACTTCGCTGGGAGGTCTTCTTCAGCTCCCTGCCACCATGTCCTCCCACACAGCCATCATCAGACCTTCCTGCTTCTATGTGTGCTGTCTACCTCCACTCGCACCTTCTGATCGGGACATTCCCAGGGCTCCAAACTTCCATGCAAAAGTCAGGATACTTTTCCATATGAACAACAAAATGGAAGTGACCTGTCTTGTATGTAGGAGCTAAGGGGATCCCAGCAGGGGATTCCAGAGTGTCATCAAGCATGTGGCATTCCCCCTCTTCCTGCAACTTTGGGGCTGGGAAGGGCCCCAGGGCCAGTTAACAAAAGCCAAGTACCTGTAAAAGTTAGCTAGCCAGCAGCCCCCTCCAGCAAACTAGTCAGGCTGGATAGGCAAAGTGTGAGCAACTCCATGTGGTTGTCCCTCCACTGTAAAAATCAAAGAGCGTCTACACACATTCCCTGTCTCCAACCACACACTGCTCAAGACTGTTGCCTTGCTGGTGTGGACAGGATAAGCCATGTTTAATACCCACTGTGTATGAGCTCTCACTGTCTGCCAGATGTGTAGCATCCTCTGCTAGAACAAGGGTTAAACACACCTCATATTTGCGGGGCAAACAGCGCCTCCCACTGGCACATAGTGAGCACACTGCAAGCAACTCACAGAGTTTCTCTCCCAAGGAGCAGCTGAGCCAGGTAACTCCGCTAAAGTGCACTAGTGACTTAAGATCCTCCTCTCCACCACCAACAGAACTGAGACCTGCCAAACTCATCTCATAGCTCCAGCAGCTGTAAAAAGTGATGCCCCCAAGCATGTCTCCAACTGGAAAGCCTCAAAGGGTTCATGGAGCCACCTGAAAAAGTCCTGAGGCAGGAACCAAATGCTCCTAATCAGAGAAAACAAAGAGGTGCAGTTTCCACAATCAGCAAAAGAGATGGCTAATTGTTACACAATCCTGGGATTATACAATCCTGGGAAGAAAGGAGGGGCAGTCAAAACTGTCAGCGAGGACGAGGAATGGCTGGGAGCAGGGACTACAGGAAGCAGATAATTACTTCTCCACTTCTCTTCCCTGGATTGAGTTTAAGGCATGTGACAATTTGCTGCAGAGCTACCCTAGCCTGGGATGATCTGTCCCTCAGGCCTCGACCTCTCAGCACTGGCTTTAAGAGGTTACCCATGTGCCAGGAGCCACCCTCCCCCTCCAGGGCAGGAACTGAAAGGCACACATGACCACAGCAGCTGAAGAAATATGCTCTCCCGCAGGGATGCCAGTTGTGGTTGGCCATATTCCTGGAGGTTTCATCACATGACAGAAGATTCCAGGACAATCCTGGAGGGTTGGCATCGCTATCTCCCTTCCTTACAAAGGGGGACCGTGAGGGGGGTCTGGTAGATTCGTCGACATAGAAAGACACCTCACGCTCTAAGGGTCCGATTCTGCAAAGTGGCTCCGTCCCCGTCCCCCCCGCAGCAGCCTGCAGGAGGCGCTTCACAACTGGCATGTTCGCATCCTAAACGAAGGCCCTCCCAAAAGATCTCTCCCTGCCCCATCCCCCATCCCCACTTGCAGGGGATGCTCTAGGAACCCATCTCACACCGCTCAGGCTGCACCCCAACCTCCCCTCCTCTCTCCCTAGCCACAGTTTGTTATTCAGAGCCCCAGGTTGCAATCAATCGATCCTGGACACATTCTCAGATCAGCCAAGTAAGGATCCATCTCTGGATGGTTTAACCTGGCCAGTCTCACCTTCCAAATCCCACCCTCAACAGTGGCAAGAGCAGCAGAACAGACCCAGTCGGGGAGCCCCTTCCACTTCCAGTTTTCCCCATGCCTGAGGTGCTGCATTTCACCAAACAAATGAACCTAATTCTTAGTCCCAGAAATGTCAGAACCTGCCTGTCCCAAAGCAAACCAAAGTAATCTGTTAGGTGCACACTTCTTGCGGTGTCTCTCTCTTTAAGAGCATGAAACACACACCCCAGCTTCCCGCACGTGTCTATTGTTCCCTAATGAGGACATGACCGCACTGTTTTGGGGGGGGCTGGGGAAGAGGAAGAGGGGATAGTCTTCTAGAGCAGTGTTTCTCAACCATCAACAAGTTGAGAAAGCAAGTCCCTGGTCTCAAAACACTGAGAAACACTGCTCTAGTGGATAAAGAAAATCTAGTCACTCAGGAATCTTAAAGGAGGGGTGGGTTCTTCCCAGCATTTCGTTTTTACAATTGTAGGTCTGACCAGGATCCTCGCTACAATGTGAAAGGATCCGACCACACCCCTGCATAAGGCTCCCAGGATCAGGGACAGGGCTATTAGACAGAGGGAGCTCTTGGGTTGACAAACCCCCTTCTAGCGGCTCGGCCAATCTGTGGATTCATCATGTTCCCCTGCCGCTTTATATGTTGTTTCCCTGACACGATTGCACTGAGACTTGGAAGCAAATCATTCACCACTGGCACTGCCTTGCAGTGAGGTATGGCTGAGGCCCAGTCCGGATTCATGGGTGATGAGCATCCCCATAGTCAATGGGCATTAGGAGCAGCCAAGGACACGCTGCATCTCGCAGGATCCAGCCAAACTGATCGTTTACTGTATGTGTCTTGCTCCATAGGTGTAGATGACATTTCACAACCATGTAGGAAGACAATGTTCCTGGCCCAGGGTACTGACAGTCTAAATTAGATATTAATTACTGGGGATTAGGAGCAGGCTGTAGGCGATAAACAATTAAAATACTTGTCAGTTGCACTGAGCTTTACAGATATCACCTAATTAATCTTCAAACCCCTCTGTGACCTAGGTCTAATCCCAAATTTATATGTATTCCTCTCTCCATAGCTTAATGAGCTGCAGAAACTCTTCCCCCTCCCTCCCCCCCCCCTCCGCACAGCTACAGAATGCATTAGGAGACTCATCTCATCCCATCAGTAAGAGCTGTTCCCACAAACTCAGCATCTCTGACAAATCCTCCAACACAACGTGGTTCTGGACTCACTCATCCAGTAATTGGAGGGGACAAGAGCAGAAAGGTTCCAGGCCCCAGGATATGGGTTGCCCCTAGAGAGACAGTGTGGGCCAGTGAGTGTGCTGTGGGCAGAATGAGGAGACCCAGATTCTATTCCTAGTGCTATCACCTCCTGCGTGAAAGTAAGAAATGATCTGTGGTGCCCAATAAGATAGCTGAGAATATAAGCAATGACTAAATCACTCTCTGTTACCCAATCTGGTGTGCCCAGTGGGATTGTTCTCTGCTCTGTCTGCAAACTCCTTGTGGTAGGGCTAACTTTAACGTTTCTTGGGGCTTAACCAATAAGAACCTCTGTGCTATTGCCACACTATAAAACAAGCAGAAGGAGTTGAACCTCCTGAGTGACCTCGGGGAAACTGAGGCACGAGGCAAGTCACTGACTTGCCCATCTGTAAAATGGGGGGGAATGCTCTAAAAAAATAATTTTCAAACAGTAGGATTTGTTTTAACAAAGTACTACCCCCATTTTACAGATATAGAAGCTACTGACCCTCTGTGCCTCAGTTTCCCCAAGTCCACAGAGCTAGTCAGTGGCAGAGCCAGGACATCCTGTCCCCCAGCCCTGGGCTCAGTCCTCTATGCAACGCTGCTCCCAGAATAAATTCAGAATTTTCATACAGATTAAAATATTCATATCTGAAGGTGTCACACAACAGAGGGTGATCTCCTCAGTTAATGGAAGAGGAACAAAGAGGAACAAAAGGTCACTGTACTCAACTCACTGGTAGGAAGGAAATGGAAAGCAGTGGTTCCAGCTTTCAGAAGGGAAATTTGTGTACATGAAAGGGAAAGTTGGGTTATTCTGTGAGATTCAGCAGTCTTCATGAGTGTAAACTCATCTTCTCGCATACACAGAGATCAACAGGATACATCTCCACAGAAATAGAATCATAGAACTGGAAGGGACCTCGAGAGGTCATCTAGTCCAGTCCCCTGCACTCAAGGCAGAGCTAAGTATTATACAGACCACCCCTGACAGGTGTTTGTCCAACCTGCTCTTAAAAATCCCCAGTGATGGAGATTCCACCACCTCCCTGGGTAATTTATTCCAGTGCTTAACCACTCTGACAATTAGGAAGTTTTTCCTAATGTCTAACCTACACCGCCCTCGCTGCAATTTAAGCCCATTACTTCTTGTCCTATCCTCAGAGGTTAAGAAGAACAATTTCTATCCCTCCTTGTTGTAACAACCTTTTAAGTACTTTAAAACGGCTGTGTCCCCTCTCAGTCTTCTCTTCTCCGAACTAAATAAATTTCTTCAATATTCCCTCATAGGTCATGTTTTCTAGACCTTTAATCATTTTTGTTGCTCTTTTCTGGACTTTTTCCAATTTCTCCACATCTTTCCTGAAATGTGGCGCTCAGAACTGGACACAATACTCCAGTTGAGGCCGAATCAGCGCGGAGTAGAGCGGAAGAATTACTTCTCGTGTCTTGCTTACAATACTCCTGCTAATACATCCCGGAATGACGTTCACTTTTTTTGCAACAGCGTTACACTGTTGACTCATATTTAGCTTGTGATCCACTATGACCCCCAGATCCCGTTCCGCAGTACTCCTTGCTAGGCAGTCATTTCCCATTTTATATGTGTGCAACTGATTGTTCCGTCCTAAGTGGAGTACTTTGCATTTGTCCTGATTGAATTTCACCCTATTTACTTCAGACCATTTCTCCAGTTTGTCCAGATGGATTTGGAATTTTAATCCTATCCTCCAAAGCACTTGCAACCCCTCCCAGCTTGGTACCGTCCGCAAACTTCATAGGTGTATTCTCTATGCCATTATCTACATCATTGATGAAGATATTGAACAGAACCAGACCCAGAACTGATCCCTTCGGGACCCCACTCATTATGCCCTTCCAGCATGACTGTGAACCACCGATAACTACTCTCTGGGAACGATTTTCCAATCAGTTATGCACCCACCTTATAGTAGCTCCATCTAGGTTGTATTTCCCTAGTTTGTTTATGAGAAGGTCATGCAAAACAGTATCAAAAGCCTTACTAAAGTCAAGATAAGCGCCTTTTGGTTTAGAATAATAAAATGAGAGAAAAGGAGATCTCTTTAAGAGTTCACAGTGCGTCTCCTCTGTGAACAGTCTGCACTGAACAGAATACAAAATGGCAGCTTGACTCTACAGACAACTATACCTTTAATTCTAAGGACTGCAATAACCGAAAACAGAATACGTAGCACAAAATCTTCAGTGAGGAGTAGAAAACCCAGTGGGATCTTTCCACTTTTAGCACCCTCCCTTGCCATAAAGATCCTGCGATGAGAGCTGTATTGCCAATTTATTAAACGGCGTGTGAGGCAGAAGAGAATCCACCTTCCCTTCCTGTAGCTGTATCAATTTTACAGGGCTAACAAGATAACATCTTCTCTCTATCACTCATTTCAGGAGGTGGGATTCAGCTGTATAGGAAGCGGAAAGGTGGCTTCTGGGTCCATTTTCACATGGAGCCACGTTTCTGACAGGTAGACTTAAGGGTGTAAGCAGGGCCCAGCAAAGGAAAGGAAGTGACCTGATAAAGGAGAAAATGCCACATGGTCAGGTAAACGTGAATGAATCCTACTCCTGTGAGGAATTCAGGTGCACATATTATAGATCCTACAGTACACTAGGGCCTGAGCCAGGTTCTGATTCAGTCAAAAAGGGGATTGCCTTTGACCCCAGTGGGAACTAGATTTGACCCACCTGGGATGTGAAGCAGAACCTCACTAGTTCTCCCAGTCTGTAGTGTGAGCCACTTCAAGGTAGCAAGTAATAAAATAATAAATAATATTCTCTAGGTCTTTTACACCCTTTCGTCCACAGATCTCAAAAGGCACATTTCCAAGAAGGTCAGTACCATTAGCCCCATTTTTCCAATGGGGAAACTGAGGCACAGAACAGACAATAATTTAGAAAGGCAAGGTAATGCCTCAAGTCACGTTCAACTCCTTCCGCTTGTTTTATAGTGTGGCAATAGCACCGAGGTTCTTATTGGTTAAGCCCCAAGAAACGTCAAAGTTAGCCCTGCCACAAGGAGTTTGCAGACAGAGCAGAGAACAATCCCACTGGGCACACCAGATTGGGTAACAGGGAGTGATTTAATCATTGCTTATATTCTCAACTATCTTATTGGGGACCACAGATCATTTCCTATTTTCACAGTTCACCTACAGCCCTGGCTGGTTTTCTTGGTTGTTACACAGCGGTCTAGGTTGTGTTATACAGTAACACAGGCAGTACTAAAAAAAAAAGAATACAGGGACCAGAAGAACTAATTTGTTAGAATTTAAGGGCTTATATATTGCAGTCATTACTATCCAAATAAATGGAAATCATTATCAACTTAAAATGTGCTTTTGCTAGACAACAGTTTAAATATTATGGTGCCTCATATGCAGCTGCAAATGTAGTGTACGGAATTCCATGCAAGACCCGACAACAGCATCCGCTATTAAGTCTTACTTGAACCATTTTATGGTGTTGATTATCAAGTGCCTGGGTAGTAAGAGTCCACTGTGCCTGCCCAGGCCCTGTCCATGCTACGACCGAGGTTGTGATTCGTTACTGGCCTGGCTAGCTCGAAACAGTGTTAGCGTCCACCACACCATGATTAAAACTAGGACTGGTTGAAAAGTTTTCCATCCAAAACAGGTTTCTGAAGGCAAATCAAGTTTTTGACTCAATTAAATTTTTACTGCAAAGTGCGCTTTCCGCAGGCAAATGCCAACTTTCCATCCAAAAACCCAAGCACCTGATAAGGGGAAAGAAGTTGTTATTTTGGTGTGCGGGCTGCCACGAGGCCTCGTCACAGTCCCATTCTTGTCCCCAGCTGGACGGCATCTCCCATGAGGCAACACAGCAGGGACTCCCAGGGTGCACTGCGGTGGCTCACCAAGAGAGGACCATGTTACACAGGAGACGGCCGTGCAGCCAGTCCTTGGTACAGGTGCATTTAGGCCATGCTCAGTTCATCTAGGAGCCAGGAGTCAGGAAAGGGGAGAAAAATTTCAAACATTTTAAAGACATTATTTATTCTTAGTCAGTCACTGAAAACCATTGCAGGGGTTTCCGAGCCAACTGTACCTTCAAACCTCACAGCAGGAATGTATTTTACCAGAGGAAAAATACATGAGTTATCTTTGTAAAGGGAAAACAAAGCTGTTTAACTCTTTGATTGCAGGCATTTTCCAAACAGCTGTTAGGAGAACGTGTGATGTTTTTATTGCACAATTGCAACTCAAAAGATAGAAGTGCGGTGCACTGTAATTGGGTGATACCGGACCAATGATATTGCTCAGGCACTAGAAAGATAAGTTTGGGGGGAGTAAATGGATTTCTTCTTTCAAAACTATCTCCAGGATTGCAACAAGTTAAACTGGCAAGCAGTGAAGAAGTGTTCATTAACAGAGAGCTCATTTAAAAACAAACAATCTCAGGGAATGCAGTTCTCAGAGAGGAGTACATAGAGGGAGCAAAAATGCATGGCAGGACTCCTGGGTTCCATTCCTGGCTCTCCCTCCTGGGACTTTGGCCAAGACACTTTTAAAAATAACTTGCCCTTCACTAGCATCTTTCACGGGAGACGCTCAAGGAGACGTCACAAACGCTAATGAATGACACCTCAGCCCCAGAGGGCAAGTGTATCCTGTAAGATAAGAGACTACAGAACAATCCACTCCACCGCAGCACGGCAGATATGACACTGCAGAGAACCGGCGCATGAGGCCCGGGCAGAGCACAACTCAAAGGCAAGAGCACTAGTGTAAAAGCCAGACACAAGAAACAAAAGCAGAGAGAATACCACTCGGAGCTTGGCTTGTTTAGCCTCGCACAAAGAAGGCTCAGAGGGATCCGGTGGTTTTGTGTAATGCATCAGAAGTGTCAATTTCAGAGAAGGTGAGGAGCTATTTAAGCTGAAGGATAATGCGGGCTCAAGAACAGATGGGGCAAACTGACCATGTGTAAATTTAGGCTGGAAGCCGGGAAGCAGCCTCTGGAACAAGCTCCCAAGAGGAGCAGTGGAGGCAACAAACCTCACTGGTTTTAAGGTGGAGCGGGATATATTTATGAAGGAGATGATACAACAGGGTTGCCTGTGATAGCAGGGGACTGGACTTGATAACCTAGGGAGTCCCTTCCAGTCCTGTGCATAGTCTAGGTTTCCCCACCCCCATCTCCTATGGGGAGAGACTGGGCAAAACAATGCATCCCTCACAGCCTTTAGGTGTGCACTTGTACCTAACCAGGAAAGCTGTGACTAAGGGCCCGACCCTGTAAACACTACCAGGCATAGTGCTTAGTCCCTGTGGGTGGAACTCCAGAGTAAGTGATACATTCTGTAGCAGAGCGTTCATAGTTCAGGTCCTCAGTAGGTCACAGAGCAGGAAGATAAGACTTTCCCCAGGGGAATCCAGCCTTCAGAGACACAGACACGTGACCTGGATGAGCAGGGTGTGCGCACATCTCCGAGGGCAGAATTGGGCCCAAGGGGTGAAAGTGATCATACCAAGAGGGAGAGAGTTGGAGGAGAACCCAGACGGCTGCAGACATCGGCCCTCCTGGGATGCCCTAACCCAGCCAGGCGATGAGAGGTCACGTGAGGGAGTCAATCATTTTAAAAAGAAAAAGGCTAATGTGAAAACTGGCACCTTTGTCGTGGCTGGGGACTGAGCCGGGGACGTCCGGGGCTCACAACACGTTACAGTTTGGGCTGAAGGAGCGATTTAACTAATCTAGGAGCTGTAACAGATTTATAGCCTCTATGGATCAGACTCAGAGAGTGGCACGCTGAGCGGTGGATTACATGAACTTAACTCCTCTCCTTTGGGCTTCCCACTGCATCCTCTCCTTGTGCCCATTGCTCAGCTCTTCACGGCAGGGGCTGTTTTGATTCCATGCTGAGGGTGGCATCAGAGATGCTGATGCTGCTCAGAAAAAAAAAATTAGTAATTCCACTAAAAACAGACTGTGGAATCTCTCTGCAAATGAGGCTTTTATGTCAGAACCAGCACCTCTGAGCCACATGCCGGGGCAGCCAGCTTGCTGCAGCGGGGGAGTGGCAGAGAGAAGAGGAATGACAAGTAAGCCTAGGTCACACCAGAATCAGTTCCCTGTCTTCTTTGTCGGCAGCTAGAGAGTCCTGCCTACAGTAAATGCTGGGAGAGCCAGAAAACACTCAAGGAACTGACAGCACAGAACCCAACCACCTAAGAGGAGATGCCAATGCGCAGTCAGAGCACAGCGACTCTGCTTTCCGCTCCGAATACCTTTATTAGCTTTATTCACCAATAATCTTCAACCAGACAAAGTTCAGCCGCCTCTCACGGAGCCACTTAAGCCGCTTCCTTCCTACAGGCATTTGTTTCGGTGTGAGGGAGGGAGTCATTTCAAAGGTGGAGACACAACTTTCCTGGATTTAGTCCCATGAGCATGGCCATTTTGAAGGCCGTTTTCCACAGTATGAACCAGAGACTCATTTAGTTTTCCCGTCCCCTGTAGAAAGACAAAGCCCTAAACACGTGGGAAACCTGTCCCACACATGGGGGTGTGTACTGCCCCTGCCTGGATAGGATGAATCAGACTCCCTGAAACTTAGGGGTCTTTCCCTCTGTTGCCTGGAGGTTTGAAGAGAAGTTATTGTATCCCAGCGTTACTGATGTTTAAGGGAAATTCCCAGCTCCATGATCACAGAACCATAGGACTGGAAGGGACCTCAAGAGTTCATCTAGTCCTGTCCTCTGCACTCAAGGCAGGACTAAGTATTATCTAGACCATCCCTGACAGGTGTTTGTCCAACCTGCTCTTAAAAATCTCCAATGATGGAGATTCCACCACCTCCCTAGGCAATTTATTCCAGAGCTTAACCACCCTGACAATTAGAAAGTTTTTCCTAATGTCCAGCCTAAACCTCCCTCGCTGCAATTGAAGCCCATTGCTTCTTGTCCTATCCTCCGAGGTTAAGGAGGACAATTCTTCTCTCTCCTCAGCGCTTTCCACATGAGCAGGTGCCAGGGCTCTTTCACAGCAGTACAGCAGGAAAAAAGAGAAACGCTCATCTCGCATGGCTTCAGAGAACGTGGCTGCACACCTCCAGTGGGACTCAGCCTGATGAGAAGGGTAGAAAGTGCATGTTCAAGACTTAGTTTTTTGCCATCTTTCTCCAGTACCTTGGCAACCTCACTTGGGGCTGGAGACAAACTGAATGGCTCCAACTCCTCCTGCACTGTCGCTGTAAAATGGCCTCTCACTCACCGGCTGTTTGAAGGGCTGAAGTACCCTTGTCATTTCTCGCTTCCTTGCTCCAAGAGTAGACTGCAAGTGGTAACTGGGAGTATGGTCCAGAATTTAGGTTAATGCATTTCAGGCACTCCTGATGCACCCAACCTTTACACTGACATTTCTGCTACTCTTCAGTGGTTCACGTACCGGGTCCTGGGTAATAACCTGAGAGGACACCACATTTCTAGAACTCACCTGGCTCTTTATTAAGAGAGCTAGTTACAGAGATTATGCAACTGCAGCTAGCATTCTAGCCAAGTGCACAGAGATGGACTTCTCGGTGCCTCTTCCAACCTCTTCCCTTTGGCAACCTGTGTACCTCCTTCCAAGTTCCACACAGGCTGCTACGGTTAGTAGCACTGCCCCTTTGGCCTGAGAGCTTAGGCAATATTCAGAGCCTTGCAAGATTAGTTCTTTTAAGAGGAGAAATGGAGGATGTGAGTCAGGTACATTATTTAGCTCTACCCTATTTATAAGAAATGTCCACAAACTCCTGTTTCCAGTGGAACCAAACAGCAGGAAGTTCCCTTGCTCAGAAATCCCCATGCCTGCCTTTGCATCGAGCTCTGTGCCCAAGGAGCTCTGCAAGTCTCAGGCCATGCTCACAACTGCTTCTCTGTCTGCTGGCTTTCTGCCTCACACACATACCTTGCCAAACAATCCCCTATCCCCTGCATTTGCAATCAGGGAACTGCTCAGCCCACACAACTATAGCTTCTGATCAGGCCTTGTCACGAGGCCTTGGGTGGTCATTTCCAGGTATCACTACCTAAAGGGATTTAATTACTCCTGTTATTTAGCCTGAAAGCAGTATTCTTAGCATACCCATGGGCACTAACCAGATCTGCAATTGTCTATAGATCAAAGACCCGCTTGATGGCAGCCATTTACACCTGACAGCAAAACAGTAGTTCCTTTCACACCTGCCCTCTACTTCATGCCCTCTTGATGCTTGCCCCTTCTCTCTGCCATCCAGGTTAACTTTTTGGCAGGGGTGAAGACCAGGCACCACTGTATTGCCCTCCATACCAACATGTATATTTTGTAGCTTCCACACTAGATGCCACTTTTAAGCACCCAGTCATGAATGTAATTCTTTCATTCCCGCAAACGAAAAAAATTCAGTGGTCAGGGAGCAATCTTAGCCACACATAGCACAATCCTGTTTTTTCTCAGGCATTTACAGGGAAAAGATCCTGGGACTTGGATAAATGGGGAAGAATTCACAGGACTCCTGGGAAATAAGACCAACCTTCAGTTACACAGAGGTCAGATAAACTGGATTATGTCACAGTTTTGTTTTCACTTTAGAAAATAAGAGATTGCAAAACAATGCCAGTACAATAAGATTGCTCAGCAGGTTCCCAGTGAGAGGTAGATCTCTGACAGTCTAAAGAAACCCAAACTGTGGCACTTGGAGCAAAGTCTTATCAGGGAAATGTACCAAGCTTTGTCTTTCAATGATGGAAATGAGACCAGAGCAACAGGGAGGAATCTGAATTCCTGAGACACACGGTAATTGACAAATATAGTAAGCACCCCGGACCCGCCAGCAGGGAGAGCACCAAGGCTGGGCTGGAGGCCAAAGGCACGAGGACCGTTCGATGCAATCAAAGTAGAAAGCAGCAGTGAGGTACGTGAGCAAGCCACCGCCGGCAGAAGAGCAACACACAAGGATGGGCAAGACACTGAAGTGCATGGGATTCTCCAGAAAAAGGGCTAGCACTGAATCAGAGGGGCAAGTTCTCTGACCTGTGCTTCACTGGCACAAAGCCAGTCCAGGTTGGCAGTGTCCCCAGCTAATGGCTGACCAGCAGCCTACCTGAAATGAGTCTGGCAGGTCTCAGTCAGGTCCCTGGCAGACAGGCCTCTACCACAGGTGGCGGGTGTAATAGGACAGGGGAGGCTAAGCCCCCCTAAACCAAGCCCTGACCCCATTCAAGCTGCGCCCTCTCCCCCAAGCTGGGGTTGGCGAGCGGCCCTGTGCTGGGGCCCGTGAGTGGACCAGAGCTGTTTGGCCAGGGCTACTCCAGCAGTATGGAGGGCTCGGGGCTCCGGCGAGCGTCGGGGGAGCTCTGGTGAATGGGGCTTGGGTGGAAGGGGTGGGGCTGCGTGGCTAGCCTCCCCGAAGGGAGGGGGCACTCATACACTGCCCACGGCCATCTACCATATATCGCTCAAGCCACCAATCACAAGTGACACCCCCTGCGGGCAGGCTAAGCGGAGGCAGAGGATTGAACGGGCCACAGACACTGCACTATGCTCTTGCTCCTCAGGGTGGCACTTCTGAGACAGGACTGAGGCCTGCTGAGGTTTGTCTACACTGCTGCTGGGAATGACAGCAGCCCGGGAACACAGACTCAAGCTAGCACGCTAAACATAGCTGGGTGGACGCTGGTGGAGACTCAGGGCAGCCAGCCAAGCTCAGACCCAGGGAGTCGGGTGAGCCGGAGCCACCACCCGAGCTGCAGCGTCTACACTGCTGTTTTTAGTGCACTTGCTCGAGTGGGTCTACCCAGGCCAGGAGACTCACTCCCAGCTGTAGTGCAGACGTCCACGACTGCCTGGAGGACGCCAAGGTTGCACTTCCAAGAAAGTCAGTGGTAGGGCTAGAGATGGAATCCAGCAGCTCCTAGCTCCAGGTCTCCTATTCAGATCCCTCCTCTCTCTGATCAAAGTGCAAACACCTAGCGCATGCCAGCAACGCTGCACCAAGCAGAAACCGCCTCCCACAGAACACAGAGAAAAAGGAAAAACAAAACACTACAAGAGGAGTTAGAAGCAGCGCTAGATCGAGACAGAGACAAAGCAATGCATCACTACAGTCAGGACGAAGAGGAACATTCAAGACAAGCACATGCCTCTGATCAACCTAGGGTGACCTGATGTCCCGATTTTATAGGGACAGTCCCGATATTTGGGGCTTTTTTTTTTTTATAGTTGCCTATTACTCCCCACCCCCGTCCCGATTTTTCACACTTGCTATCTAGTCACCCTAGATCAACCCCTATTAAAAAATTAAACAAGAAACTGAACCAAAAAAGACCCTTTTCCCCAACATATCAAGGGGCAGCTTTACTCGAACACTACTGCTAAAGTCTGTTTGGAATACATCCTGAGCCAGGGTCGAGATCCATTTTACAACATCTTAACAGTCAGTTTCAGTGCGTTACTCCCAATTTATACTGGCATCCCAAGAGGAGAATCAGTGCCTCTGTTTCTAAAAGTTCAGCAATCAGCCATTTAGCAAAAAATGGCAGCTTTTAAGTTTCTGATCAGCTGCTTACTTGTTCTTTAAACAAATGTAGAAAGAGAAAGTTGCTTAGATGTGGTTACATAATCCACTCCACTGCGTATGCAGAAAAATTTAGTCAAAAATTTAGTCTGTAACGGGAGCTCAAAGCCTTTGACTGTCATGCACAGGGACCATGGAGATAGGACACAAGATGGGGAGGGCGCTGAGTTATTACAGAGAATTCTTTCCCCGGTGTCTGGCTGGTGGATCTTGCTCACATGCTCAGGGTCTAACCAATTGCCATAATTGGGGTCAGGAAGGAGTTTTCCCCCATGTCAGACTGGCAGAGACCCTGGAGTTTCCTCTACAGCATGGGGCACAGGTCACTAGCAGGTTTAAACTAGAGTAAATGGTGAATTCTCTGTAGCCTGAAGTCTTTAAACCATGAGTTGAGGACTTCACTCACTCAGCCAGAGGTTAGGGGTCTATTTCAGGAGTGGGTGAGTGAGGTTCTATGGCCTGCAACGTGCAGGGGGTCAGACTAGATGACATAGATGCTGGAACTAGGGTTGCTGCTGCACCCCCGGGCTTTTGAAGTGATTTCCATCATATACAGGGTTTGCAGTTTGGGTTTACAGCACCCTTCACTATACAAATTGTTCCAGCACCCTTGCTGGATGATCACGATGATCCCTTGTGACCTTAAAGTCTAGGACTTAAATCAGAAGAGTTGCTTGCAGTTTACGCTGTGAATGGCAGAGCAGTTGACAGAGTCTGTAATTTGCCTTTTTTTTTTTTTTAAATCAAGTGGCTTTTCAAAAGTGCTGAAGCACTGCAGAGCTCTCACCACCACTGCCCATCAGAGAAGAAACTAATTTCTAGAAATTAATCATCTCCTCTTAATTATTAGAGCTAGACAGGGAATGACTTCCCCATCTCAGGAGAGTCTGAGATTTCAAAACATTTTCTCTGTCTCAAATCAGGATAATCTCAAAAATATTCATGAACCAATAACAACAGAAGTATTCGATTGGGTCAGTCAAGACATTTTAATTTTAATAATTGCACAATATTTTGTGTCGACGTTGACCTTTTTATATTTAACCTTTTTTTAGTAAGAGGTAACTAAAATATAAAAATAAACAAGTATCAGTAGGAACCAAAAAAAAAGAACCCCCGAAACACTTTTCATGTTGAAAACGTGGAAACAGGATGCGCCACTAATTTCAAAAATTCTTCAAAAGTTTCATAAAACCAACCCTTTCATGCAAACAGCTTCAAGAATCCCAGCAGCCCTGTTAACACCTTGCTGAGATTCAGAAGAAGTAGCAAATGCTGGTCACTATATTCTCGAGAACGGTAGCACCTCAACACTACAGCTGTATCTACATGCACTTACCCTGCCAAGGAAGAGGAAGTCTGACCCAGGCACCTGCTGGCTACTGGGCACTATTTCTGTAACCATCACTATCATAGGCAGCTGGCCGGGTTTGAATCCAGGGCTTTCTACACAGAGCTGTCCCCACTGAGCTCAGGACAAGTCCATTTTAGCAGCAGGCAGAAACAAGTGGTCAGAACAGTCACAGAAGGGGCACATGCAAAGACACTAAACAGCGGGTTGCATACAAAGTAGCAAGCAATGCCACCCCACCAGTGGGGGCACGAGTGAAGACAAGGCCTTGATCTTTTTTTAATCACCTCATCGTCTCACCCTGCTCATGGGCAGCCAGGCAAATTGTGCAGATTTTGCACAGTTCCAAGGCAGAGCCAGGTGCAGCTCCTCAGTTTAGGCTTGAGTTTTCTTTGACAATTTGAGTTAATTCCAGCCCAAAACATGGAGGAAAAGTTTCAGGGAGGTGCAAAAGTGGCATGAATTGAAAGCCAAGGAACATTAGCCCAGCTCCGTCCCTGACCACATGCTGCATCTATAGTAGCCATAACCAGGAAACCTCCCCCTGGTGGCAGCAACAGCGGGAATGTTACAGCAGCTGGGACAAGGGCATTTTTACCACCATAGTGGCTAACCAGGTGGGGAAACTGAGGAACAGAGGGATTAAGGCCAGGGTTTGCCAAAATTAGCCACCTGAACCTAGTCTCCTAAATCTGTATTTAGCTCTAAATAAAAGTGACCTGATTTTCCAAGATGCAGAACACCCAGCAGCACCCATTAAACACTTATAATTAGAATTAAGTTATTTGTACCAAGGAAACCCAATCAGAGACTAAGACCCCACTGTGCTAGGCATTCTACCTCCCATCCCGGATACCATTCATGGGAGTGAGCTGGCACAGCAGCCCCATGAAGAGGCCCCAGAAGAGACCCCAGCACTGAAGACGTCTCCATGCTTTGCTCTAACCTAGTGGTTCTTAATGTATTTATCACGGAGGGCCACATATGTGGGCCGCAACCAATACTACCTGTATGGCTCTGAAGATGTCATAGAGCCCACAGCTCTGTGCTGATTAGGCCACCAGCAGCCTGCGGGTTGAGAACCACGGCTCAAACCCCTGGCATATGCGGCAATTGATTGAATCTGCATCCATGTACCTCAGGACAGAATTGTAAGATCTGTAGGTAAAAGTCATGGCACTTACTCATTTTTCTATTGACTTAGAAGCAAATGTCTCTTGGCTGGGAGCAGCTCCCATCTAGGAGTGGAAGATCGGGTCAGAGGGACCACAGCACTAGTCCATACCCATCCTGAGAGCAAGTGATCTGCCTGAGGTGGAGTGTAACTGCACACTGCCTGTGATAAGAGGCTTGTCACTTGAGTTACTTAGCAGGAGGAAGGGAAGGGGTGGGCATTGGTTGGTTCTGTGAAGCATGATGTTGTCAGCGACAACGATCAGGAAAATACCCGGCCAAAGCTGCAAAGCCACAAACGGAAAGAGGCTGACACAGGGCTCATTGCATCAGAAACTAAAGTTCTAGTCTGAATGAGATCACACGGCCACAGTTCCTGCTGCTGAATCAAGATGATTTAGTTGGGGATTGGTCCTGCTTTGAGCAGGGGGGTTGACTAGATGACCTCCTGATATTCAGTGATTCTATGACCAGCTTAATTGACAACCAGACACTCTGGCCCAGCCCCACAAAGAATCAGCAGCACAGTTAGCAGGGATGCTGCTAATGTTTTGCAACCAACTCAGAAGCTCCGGCTGTTGCAGAAGGTGGCTGCCTACTTGCTCAGTGGTGTGTGTGGGAGTGTGTGTGGGGGTGCATTAGGCCACTGTGCCCCAGGCTGCTCAATACTACAAGGGGACATTCCACCCCCACCCCAGCCCAGACTGCTTCTAGACCTGATTGCCAGGGAGCAGGGCTCTCAGCTCTGGAGCTCACACCCCTCAGCCAGCTCCACTGGTCCAGCACAGCCAGAGTTTGCGTCCCTTCACCAGGCCTGTTTGCGCCAGCTCTCACAGAGGGTGGAGGGCCCTGTGAGCTTGGGGAAGGCCCTGGTCACCTGGAGGGGAGGGTGTCTGGAGGCCATGCTCTTTCCAGTCACTGTTGTCAGTTTGAGGGTCTCCTTTAATGCAGCTAAATGCACCAAGAGGGTTCTGAACGTAGGGAGAGTTTAAGCGTACATGCACTGCAAGGTGTAGGCAGAGACAACAGATCCTGTGACCCTACCAGCTCAAACCACCACATGCACAGCTGGGCCTTCTGGGATACATCTGACATCCCAAGTGTGACGTTCCCCTGGTGTTATCTGGGCCGGTCATGCCAATCCTCGACTCTGGGAGCCAGCCTTACCCTGCCCTGTGGTGAGAACTCCCACTCCTGGGCTGTTCATACACAGCCTCTAGCATGTAAGATGCTCCCAGTATGAGTGAGGACTTTTGGCCAGCGGCTGCTTGGATTGTGCAACCAAATGACACTAGCCAATATCTCCAGTCCCGGACACAACTCAAGGAACCTCCGTCTTGCAGTATCCAGTTATGACCACTGGATGCAGCAAGCTTATATGAATTCATCAATTTAACAGAGAAATTGATATGTACCAGGCTTGTTATCCCAAGGGGAGTCTCTAACATGCTTCAAAACAAATGCACTGTTTCAGGTAGAATAAACAAACAAATTTATTAACTATAAAAGATAGATTTTAAGTGATTAGAAGTCAAAGATTAACAAGTCGGATTTGGTCAAATGAAATAAAAGCAAAATGCATTCTAAGCTGATCTTAACACTTTCAGCGCCCTTACAAATTTAGATGCTTCTCACCACAGGTTTGCTGGTTGCCCTTCAGCCAGGCTCTCCCCTTTGATCAGCACTTCAGTAGCTGGGTGGTGGTGTCTGGAGATGGAGGTGGAAGAGAGAGGAAGAGCATGGCAAATGTCTCTCCCTTTTATCATGTTCTTTCTTCCCTATTGGCTTTGCTCCCCATTCAGGGTCAGGTGAGCATTACCTCATTGTAGCCCCAAACTGACCGAGGGAAGGGGGGTGACTCACTGGAGAGTCCAACAGATCCTTTGTTGCTGCCTAGGCCAGTGTCCTTTGTTCCTGTGAGGCTGGGCTGGGTTTGTCCCATACATGCCCTGATGAGTTGCGAACTGCCCCTCTGTTCCTGGAGAGTTTTGCCTGGGCTTGTTTTAAGCCACGAGGACACATTTTCAGCCTCATAACTATATACATGATATTACAACCTATAACATTACTATAACAACAATGCTCAGTCATCATGAGCCTTCCGAAGACACCCAACATGACAAACTTTGCATTGGATACCACAGAATCATATTGTAAGGATGAACATGGGGGTGAAGGTTGTTCCCCTGAGATACAGTGTCACACCAAGCCCTTAGAAGCCCCCTGCCTCCAGTTAGCTCTATAGTCACCCAATCTGTCTGCTCCATTTTCTTTTGGCTCCCTCCACGTCTCCTTCCAACGCCCCTTGCCAGGTCTCCCATTGTGCACGCCCTCTGCAGATCTCCTCATTAGAGCACTCAGAAAAGGGCTGCAAGGCCCAGCTGAGCAGCTTGGCCCCACAGAGCATTCCACCATCCAGGCACACCCAGCTAGAGCAGCAGGATCGTGCCCTACACCAGTGGTTCTCAGCCAGGGGTACATTATCCCTGAGGCTATGCAGAGGTCTTCCGGGCATACGTCTACTCATCAAGATATTTGCCTAGTTTTACAACAGGCTACATAAAAGCACTAGCAAAGTCAGTACAAACTAAAATTTCATACAGGCAATGATGTGTTTGATTTGCTTTATGTACTATACACTGAAAGATAAGTACAATATTTATATTAAATTGATTTCTTTTGCAGTTATATGGTAAAAATGAGAAAATAAGTATTTTTTCAGTAATAGTGTGCTGGGACACTTTTGTATTTTGATGTCTGATTTTGTAAGCTACTAGTTTTTAAGTGAGGTAAAACTCAGGGGTACGCAAGACAAATCAGACTCCTGGAAGGAGTTCTGTCGTCTGGAAAGGTTGAGAGCCACTGATCTACACATCACAGACTAAATAAAGCCTTGGGCAGTGAATGACTAACATCTAGCAACCCAGATTCCACGACTTACCCCTAGGACACCAGTCCCACAGTGTGACTGACCTTGGCATGAGGAAATGGTTCCTCTCCTTCACCCCAGCCAGAGTTTTGCTTTGTTCAGTCTCATCCTATTCCTCTAAGCTCTTCCTTTCCAAAGCACCCTGTGCGATCCCTCTCCTTCCCTCTTTAATCAGCGTGCATGGCGCTTTGCAGAACTTTACGAGCTGGCTAACACACTACGGGCACAGCAGAGACAAGCCAAGGCCCTGGAAACCTGCATTGTTGAGATCTGGCATGTAGCTTGCAGTTTGTTTTCTTGTATGCAAGACAGCAGGAGAGAGAACAAGAGGCGGGAGGGGCTTGGAGCAGGGAGACGCTGGTAGGCTGGTCCAGACAGAAAGCAGTAGGCAAGGAGAAGTGGGGACATGAAGAGGTGGATACGGGAGGCATAGGGGGTTATGAGGAGGGTCAGAGTAGGAAATCAGGACCGTTATAGGAAGGGACAGCAGCAGGATGCAAGGTATGAAGGCAACAGCAGCCTGTCACATGGGGCAGCATGAGCTAGTGGTTAGAGCACAGGGTCAGGAGACCTGGGCTCCAGACATGGTTCTATTGCTGGGTGACCTTTGGAAGCCACTTTGCTCTCAGTATGCCCAAGATCACCCCCATCTGAGTGAGGTGCTTTGGGAACATCAGACGAGAGGCACTAGATGTGGCCTGTATTCTGAGCATGCAGACTCTGCTCCCCATCCACCACTGAGGTGACGCACGCTTGACTCTCTCCTTTGTCAGGAGCCCCTCTCCCTTGGCAGGACTTTCCTGGCATGAGAGTTACCCAGATCTTTATGCACTGTTCCCCACGCATTGGTGTTGGGGACAGCCCTTCCTGCCACACTGAAAGTTCCCATCTTGTTTGCACCCACCACCACCTCAAGATCGCTTCTCCTCCTCACCACCTCCAAAGCATCTTCCTCCCTGCACATCACGTTCCTTCTCACCCCCGCATCCACCCCACATATTAGCTTGGAGTTCTCACTGTTTTCATCCCAAACCAACTCACTAAGCAGCTCTACCCCACAGTACCTATTAGCGAGCTTTTCCCTGCTGCTTCGTCCAAACGATCATAGAATCCTAGAATCTCAGGGGTGGAAGGGACCTCAGGAGGTCATCTAGTCCCACCCTCTGCTCAAAGCAGGACCAATCCCCAACTAAATCACCTATTGGCCCTACATCAGTCAGACTTCTCAGGCAAGTGATTTCCTCTGGTCCCTGATGGGCACTTCACATGTAACTACCTGGGTATTCTTTGCTTCCAGCCCATCAGCAGGCATTGGAGCCATTTCACAGGGGCACTTGCTGGTAGTGCAGTCAGCAGGTCCATGACTATATAATTCAGGCCAGGACTTCGGGAAAGCCCGAGTGGTGATGCTAGGTAGTACAGCCATCCTGGGAGCTGGAGAGGATGACAAGATCTGTCTGCATCCAGCAGCCTCAGTAAAACACCCCCTTTATATTCATTACAGCCAGATTCTATCGCTTCTCTATTGCCAGGGACACTGCATTGCCCAACCCAATTTTAAGTGTGTTTGTTGAGAGGAAAATGCCTCACTGGACATAGCATGCAACAGCTAATTGCCTGGGCTCCAACAGGCCATGTGTGTTTTCAATTGCTCCTTAGAGGAAAAGCCTGTAGAGCAGCAGAAAGATACTCCCCCATCAGCAATACCAGCAGGTCAAGCCATTCTCAGCAAGGCCGCACCAGCTCCTAAGAAAGAGCAGGCTGGAGTGTGCAGCCTGAATGAGGAAGCCTTCCCTGGCGGCCATGGGGAGGATGCATATGCCTTTGGTGAGAGGCCGGGACTGCCCGATACTTATGATCGATCAGTCCCATGTGGGGGCTGTCTACCTCACAGGGCAGAGCCACCAGTTTAAATGAAAAACAAACACAAAACCTTGCCCCTGACTAGCACCGCCCCAGCGATGGGACAGTAACCTCAAAAGGAGGCAGCCCACTTCCCTTTCCTTCTCATTTCTCTTTATCTCCACCCACAAACCACTTCCCTTATCAACTCAGTCCCAGGAGCTGCACACATGACTGAGCAGACTCAGCAGGAGAGGGGGACTCAGGACACCTGGGCTCCATTCCCAGCTGGTACTGGTTTGCTCTTTGGCCTTGAGCAAGCCACTTATCACTGCACCAGATGCCCCATAGGGGAAGGGATCCTTATGCTCTTGTGTCAAGCAAAAAGGTGCCATAGAAGCACAGTGGCTTATTAAGCAAGGAAACCTCTCAGGAGCCACAGTCAGAGGAGGTCCTGAGAAGGGTTGGGGCCTTGTAAAGAAAGCTGGTTTGATTTACAAATCAATCATGCTTAGTGTTTGCTACTATATTATCAGTACGTTCCAAACGCACGCGCATCAGCGCTCCCAAAATATGGAGCCATGGAGGGAGGCAACACAGATTAGCTCATGTCACCAACAAGTCAGCAGGTTGCTGTGCTGGACTGTTTCTGGTGGTGTAGGAGGATTCTAATGCACATACACAGGGTTAATAGTTGCATAGTTATACACACAGCTGCATGCCTGCATTGAGTCTAGTCCATTCAAACACTTCACAAACCTCCTCCCAGATGCTCTGATCCCTTAATTTGCCATGCCCTCTTCCTGACAAATCCATCCCATGCAAGACCCCAATGGACAACTTTCTTTCTTCCCCACCCACCTCCCAAGATTTCTGAATTTCCAATGGCTCTTAACAGTTCCTCCTGCAGTGGAGCATCTAGAGCTCATTCATACGTGTGCATGCCAGCGACCTGAACCCTCAGCAGAGACACCCTTTCACAAAGCAACAAGTAAACAGGAAGAAACTGAAAACCAAAAACCAAATTGTATTTGCAATAGCGCCTAGAGCACAAATCTGAGGGGTTATTTGTGGACACACAGATCTGCAATGCCCCTGTCCAAATATCCAAGTGCGACCATTAGCCATATACTTAAAGGGGTGACACATTTAGAAAGACAAGGTGGGGCAGGTGACATATTTTACTGGACCAATTTCTGTTGGTGAGAGAGACAAGCTTTCACGCTATACAGAGCTCTTCTTCAGGTCACATTTAGAGGCCCCCAAAATAATCTCTGTCCTGGTTTTAGGGCTCCTTTTCCCGAATAAGCACTGATCTACAAAATCAATGCAAAACCCGCTTAAATAATAATACTGATCTATTGCTAATATTCGAATCCAGCAAGATCACGTTTTCTGAGTGCCAGAGCCTAATGAAAACCAAACTCGTGTGTGTGTCTGTCCATCCCATTCCTGTGATTTCCTTTTAGCAGTAAGTTCCACTAACTCAGCATGCACCTCGTTGTTCTCACATGCCTTCTACTAGCTCCCCCATTAACATTAGTTTCAGAACCACTAGAAGCTGTTTCCTACACCAAGCAGCCAGTGATGCGATGCACAGATTAGACACAAGTCAATACATCACCCTTCCTGAGTCTCATCTTTTCCATGCCTGAAGTTTGGTGGTGGCTGTTTATTTTACCCCCCACCCCCTTAAGAAGTCTAGATAACCAGATACCCCAAAGGAGCCTATCAAAAAGACCTGCAGCATTTCTCACTAGATCCTTCTAGTCTTAAAATCAGAAAAGCAGAGACAGAGGTCCAAGTTCAAACACATCCAGAACATTTCAGGCACAAGAGGCTGCTCCCTGCAGTGCTTTAAAGGTGGGTCCTGGATCAGCGGTGGACAAGAGCCCAGTTTATGGGCGCCTTTTGTTGCGGCCTTTAAATCCGCTTTCGTTTTATTTTTAGCTCAGGAGTAAACAAAAACAAAGGCAAAACAAAAACCAGACCCGCATGCCCCTCCTGGGTTTGTCCCAGGCAGCATGTCGATTACACCCCCACCCACCCCAGGGCTGCAGCCAGAGGAATGCAATTGACCAATTTCCCCCTGTAAAACGACTAACGCTTGGGGTGGGTTCGGGTACAGGGACTTATACGCATCCCCCCCACGGTCTGCTCAGCTGAGCTGCTTAAACTCACCTTCAAGCAGCCATCCGGGTGCCTAGGGGGAGGAGGGGGCTGCGATCCGCTATTTGCTGGCCAAAGGCGTCTCCAAAGGGAAGAAAGGATTGTAATCCGAATTGTGCGGGGGGCTGCAGGGCTCCCCGAAGGAAGGGCTGCAGAACGGAGCTGCTTTGCAAAGGAGGGAGGGAGGGATGCGAAATAATGGCACGATATAAAGTTACCATGAGCGGGGAAGCGAGGAGCGTGGGCTGGGGCAAACGGCTGAGGTCGGTCCGCCCCTGCTGACCACGCTTGCGCACAGAGCAGCTGGCAGCCGAGGCCAGCTGTGTGTGTGAGAGTTGGGGCGGGGGGAGCAGGAGGGAGATGCCAGGAGGGGGTGGGGGAAGGGGGTTGATCCTGGGGAGGTTGGCGCACAGAGGGGTTCCCTCCCGTCCCCGTCCCCCCGCCCGCCGCCGCGCTGGGTGCATGAATGAACAATAGGCGCGGAGGGAAAGGGCTGCTCCCAAGATAAGAATAGCCCCATTCATAGCTGTCTCCCTTTCCCAAGGTCTCCGTTTACCTCTCTCCCAAGGGAGCCGGGGGCTATTGATCTTTTTTCCCTGCTTTGGGGTTGGAAAAATGATAAATCTTTAAAATGCATCCGATCTGAAGAGGGGTGTGGGGCTAACAGAAATCCCCTGCACTAAGGCCTGTCTCTTTGTTTCCTTACATCTTTCTCCCCTTACCCCCAAGATACAGGCCCCTCCGGAGGAGACAGCCCTGGTTGCATGCAACCTCCCAGTGCAGCACAGCCTGGGGGCAATTCACCAGGGAAAAGCATCTCCTCCCCCACCCCGCAGGTGCGCTCCTGCCCCCTCTGGCAACGCTGCTGCTGTTCTAGAAGACCCCCAGCGTCCATGGGGTTCTGGCAGTGGCCCGACATGCAACAGTATCGGCCCTACGCTGGGCAGCTTGCAGCTTAAAATTAGACAGGGCTAAGCAGCAGAAGAGGAAGAGGGGGTTGGACTAGATGATCTCCTGAGGTCCCTTCCAACCCTGATATTCTATGATTCTCTGAAGTTCTGTGGGCTGCTCTTGTATCACAAAACACACACACACACCCGCCCCAAGGAGCCTAAAATTCAAGGGCACCTCTGGTGGTCTCCTCCTGGCTCCAGGATCTCAGTGCACTTCACCGCCTCATGAGCCCCACAATGAGAAGTCTTCATCCCCATTGTATGGATGGAGAAACTGAGGCACAGAAAAGCACAAGGTCTTGGCCAAAGCCACAAGGTGAGTGCAAAGCTGCTGGGAGGTAGTATTTGCTAAAGGGGTTCCCCCATGTCTGCACTTGAGGAGCTCCCATGCCACTCACCTAAAGCGGGGAGTTCTCCTGGAGATCTCAGTGAGGAATGATGGTCCATTGGTGGAAGACCTGGGTACAGTTCTCTGCTACACCACAGCTTTCCCTCCATGAGCTTGGGCAAGTCTCTTTGGCTCAGATTCACAAAAGTCTTTAAGTTCCTAACTTCAGGGAAACCAATGGGAGTTAGACGCATGAGGATCTGTGCCTGTTCCCCATCCGTACAATGAGAATAATAGCACAAGGGTATGGTGAGGTGCTCAGATACTATGCTCACAGGGGCCAGATAGGTACCTTAGAGATATCGGGGAGCAGCTCCTTTCCGAGAGATTTCTCAATGTCCAAGGAACAAGTTCCAGGCAGGGGTCCTTGCATGGTGCCCAGCCAGCTAGGCAGTGACGCAGAGAACTGGCTGCGTTCTAAGGCAGCCCTGATGGGAAGCTGGCAGAGAAAGCATTCTTTATTAGGGATTTATCCTGCAGTGACATTCTCCACGACCCGTTCGCCATTGACGAATGAAACCGTGGGTATAATAACTGGTACCATGACACCAACCAACCAACCTGGTCTGGCTTCCAGTCCTATCCAACATCCCCCCCTTCTGACAAGTCCTCATGCAGAGTCTGCTCCTTATGGTTAAATACGTGCCTAACACACCAATCTACCATTTTAGCCCAAGCCGTGCCCGTTTGGACAATTCCTTTAACGAACTCGATGTCATCTCCAGGTGCCATAGGAGCCAATGCCTATCGTATGACAGATCCAACAGTCCAGCCCCCTGGTTTTAACTTCTGCCCCATCTGTGGGCCAAGCTTAATCAATTGAAATGTAGAGTGATCCGATGTGCTGCAAATGACTATAAGTGGGACTTTCATGACTCTCCCTTTTGCTGCTGTGGCCAGTCAGAAGATGCAGGCCACCTACTCGCAGGCTGCACTCATTGGGCTGGAGTGCCTGGTTCCCCGCATAGGCTTGCACAGTGCTCTTCCCTCAGCAACTCGATGGCCAAGACTCAGACTAACATGCTTGACTTGAACATCTATGTAGATGCAATTTCAAAAAAAAAACCCAAATCCATTAGATGGAACAATGATTCTCTGACAAACCCAGCAGCAGAAATGGATGTGATTCTGGCTACAGGTGTCACTCGTCAAAAACATGTCTGTGAATAAACATTTCAACTAGCCTTAGGTTTTGGAATAATCTATTATATTAGACTCCATTCTCTCCCACTTCCTCCCTGCTCCCAGAAAAGGAGTAATTTTAAAATGCAGCTTATCATGGGCTTATTGGGCTTGAGCGCTGGATAACAAAGTAGCAAAAAACAATTCCCTCCACTGCAGGAATTAATGGTGCTATTCTGGGGCTCTGTTATACAGGAGGTCCGACTAAATTGTTGGTTCTCAACTTTTTCCAAACTGTGACCGCCTGCTGAAATAGAAAATGGCCTCTATCCCCCCAGCCATAAAGTGAGGAATGGTGCTCACAACCACCCTCAGCCTGCTGGTGACCCCCAGCTTGAGATTCCTGGGGGCTAGATAGTCATAGTGGTCCCTTTGGCCTTAAAATACTATGGATCAATAACCTAATTAGCAGATTTACCTGTTGTCTCTCAGAAAATGGATTATATATTCAAAAGAGAAAAGATGGGAGTTTGGCACTATATTGCCAATATTAACACCCCCCCCCCCCAAGATTTAGACATTGCTGTAAAGGCAAACATCAGTGCAGCTTTCCTGCAGGACAACTTTGGTGCCTCCGTGATATTTATTTACTTACTTGGATTTTTACAAAGTATCGTTTTTTCTTTTGAAAAAGTGACCATCCCATGTTCTGCAGGCCCTTGACAATCTTTGAACATCTACATTAAATAATTTGTCATTCTAGCACTTTGCCATCTGAAGTTCCTCATCATCTGGATCTTTCTGCCGAAATCAGCGGTGACACAGCTAACAATGTTGATGCTGAAACCTAATGATGACAACATAAAACAGTGCCAGTGCGAGCCCGTTGAGGGCCCTAAGCAGGAATATTTTGGGAGGCGCCATACACAACACATACTAATAAGTAATGGGGCCCCCTAGAACTGCTTGGGGCCCTATGCCATTGCTTAGTCTGCTATGCCTAGCGCTGGCTCTGATGTAGAATGTTAGCAACCTAATTGAGAGGAGCGGGGCTGTCCACAGGTCTCTCAAAGCAGTTGTACCAGGCTGTTTGCAGAGTTAAGAACAGAACATTGAATCTGTTTACACTTGGTTCCCATTATCGAGTTGTTCTACAAATTCATGAGGGCTGGAAAATGGGCTATGTGAATAGAAGCTCACATGCTGGGGCATTCATTTGATGACAGATATGTCCAATCATAGGTGCCGACTTCCCTTCTGCCCCTGCTCGACCCTCCTGGCCCCGCCCCTGCCCTGCCTCTTCCAGCCCCTGCCCCACCCTTGCCCCACCTTTTCTCACCCCTGTCCCGCCCCGATTCCACCTCCTTCCCCCAAGTCCCCTCCCCTGCCCTGCCTCTTCTCCACCTCCTCTCCTGAGCATGCTGCATCCCCACTCTTCCCCCTCCCTCCTGGAAAGTCCTAAGAGCCATCAAACAGCTGTTAGGTAGCGGGCAGGAAGCGCTGGGAGGGAGGGGGAGGATTGGGGATGCAGCACGCTTGGTGGGGGAGCAGGAGGGAGAGCTTGGCTGCTGGTGGGTGCAGAGCACCTGCTAATTTTCCCCCCTGGGTGCTCTAGCCCCGGAGCACCCATGGAGTCGGCGCCTATGTGTCCAATGACAACCAGATTCATTGACAAACCTATCAACAGTCACTGAAATGGTTAGGATTAGCAGTGTTAATAAAACAAAAATGATCTTATCAGTCCTTTAGAAAGATAATGGAGCAAATAATCAAGCAACCAATTTGCAAACACCTAGAAGATAATAAGTAACAGTCAGCATGGATTTGTCAAGAATAAATCATGCCAGACCAACCTAATGGCTTTCTTTGACAGGGCAATAAACCTTGTGGATATGGGGAAGTGGTAGACATGGTATATCTTGACTTTAGTAAAGCTTTTGATACTGTCCTGCATGACCTTCTCATAAACAAACTAGCGGTCTACAACCTAGATGGAGCTACTAAAAGGTGGGTGCATAACTGATTGGAAAATTGTTCCCAGAGAGCAGTTATCAGTGGTTCACAGTCAAGCTGGAAGGGCATAACGAGTGGGGTCCTGCAGGGATCAGTTTTCGGTCCAATTCTGTTCAATATCTTCATCAGTTATTTAGATAATGGCATGGAGAGTACACTTATAAAGTTTGTGGACGATACCAAGCTGGGAGGGGTTGCAAGTGCTTTGAAGGATAGGATTAAAATTAAAAATGCTCTAGACAAACTGGAGAAATGGTCTGAAGTAAATCGGAAATTTGTGAAATCAGCAAGGACAAATACAAAGTACTCCATTTAGGAAGGAACAATCAGTTGCACACATACAAATTGGGACATGACTGCCTAGGAAGGAGAACTGCAGAAAGGGATCTGGGGGTCATAGTGGACCATAAGGTAAATATGCGTCAATAGTGTAACGCTGTTGCAAAAAAAGCGAACATCATTCTGGGATGTATCAGCAGGAGTGTTGTAAGCAAGACACAAGAAGTAATTCTTCCATTCTACTCCACGCTGATTAGGCCGCAGCTGGAGTATTGTGTCCAATTCTGCGTATAGCATTTCAGGAAAGATGTGGACAAATTGGAGAAAGTCCAGAGAAGAGCAACAAAAATGATGAAAGGTCTAGGAAACGTGACCTATGAGGGAAGACTGAAAGAAGTGGGTTTGTTTACTCTGGAGAAGAGAAGACTGAGGGGGGGACATAACAGTTTTCAAGTACATAAAAGGTTGTTACAAGGAGGAGGGAGAAAACTTGTCCTCCTTAACCTCTAAGGATAGGACAAGCAGCATGGGCTTAAATTGCAGCGAGGGAGGTTTAGGTTAGACATTAGGAAAAACTTCCTGTCAGGGTGGTTAAGCACTGGAATAAATTACCCAGGGAGGTGGTGGAATCTCCATCATTGGGGATTTTTAAGAGCAGGTTGGACAAACACCTGTCAGGGATGGTCTAGATAATATTTAGTCCTGCTTTGAGTGCAGGAAACTGGTAGATCATCCTGAGCTACAGCCCCCATGCCATTCCAGGCCTGCGCTTCCCTTCAGCAGAGACCACAAGTCAAGCTGAATTATGCCAAAGGGTGTGTTGTTTCTGGGATGGTTACTCATAGGGATGGTCTCACGACCAGCTCCTGTGGCCAGCATCAGCAGCTCTTCCTGATCACCTAGAGTTAGAGAAGGTGCCATCCCCTGTGGGCTGCTATATCAGTGACCACAGTGCCTCCATCAAGTGCAGTAATTTCTGTGTAACCTCTGCTAAAGATCAGGCTTTATCCACTAAGCTACTTATTCCCCATATGTCTGGTATTTCAGCATACCTGGCACTAGGGTTTTCTTTGTGGCAGGAAGTGAGGCAACTGGGTGGGCTCACCCACGGAGACTGTTATGAATGGCAACAAGCAAACTGCATCTCTAATGTCAGGCTGTGACAAGAAGATCCAGTGGAAATAAGTGGGGCCCCAAACCCACACAGGGAGCTAGGACCTGCCTGAACGGTGCCCAGAGCCAAGTATTTAGTTGCTTGGATTCCTCACTGGCAAGTTTTGTGGTGCCTGAAAACAATAACAACATTACATACAATTGTAATCAGGACACTTCCTCTCCATGCAAAAATACTAGCTCAAAGGAGCAGTCAGCTTGCAAAAAAGTGAGCCCGTAAAAACAAAACACACTCGAACAACTCCAGGAAGTTCCAGAGCCCAGATAACTTTAGCTCTGCCCCACCCGTGTCTGCGGGGCACCGCCATTTTTAAATGACATGAGCATGTACCATTATTTTTGCAGTTCTGGCTCATGCAGGGTGCAATTGGCCCCCATACAGAAGGCCAGCACTGGACTATATATGGACACCATCACCATGGCTAAGTCCAGAGTGAAAGTGCTCAGTCTGTTGCTACTGTAGGAGTACAATGCTAATGCTCAATGCCACCCTCACAGCTCTGCCAGCAGCTGCTCTCAGAGCCAAAGCTGGCTGCATTAGCAGCAGCAGCTGCTGATTGGTTGGGAGGTAGCATGGCCTAGTGGATAGCACACCAGACTAGGACCCAGGAGTCCTGGATTCTATGCCTGGCTCTGCTCCTGGGTGACCCTGGGGAAGTCATGGCCCTGCTCTGTGCCTCAGTTTCCCCATCTGTAAAATGATGTTGACCTAATTTATTAAGTGCTTTGAGATCTACTGGTGAAAAGTGCCAGGTGTTGCTGCTATTCTCCCTCACCCTGCTCTGTGCAGGGATCTTGAACCCATCCCAGAACCACAGCTCTATGGCTCTTACCCAACAGACCAGTCCCCCCCCCCGTCTATTCAGCATCCTAGCTGCCAACTCTTGTGAGGAGGATAAACTGTAACCGCTCTGGATTGCTAGTTAGCTCTGAGGAGGTAACAAAGCTCTGCAGTTTAATCTGGACACAGGATTCTTCTTTTCCTGCTCTGAACTGTTGCGCAGAGTTCTGCTATCTCCGCCCTACCTCATGGGGCAGTCTAAGGTTAAATTAAGAAATTTGGGGAAAGATCCTCAGATGGAAGGAGTGTTGTATCTGATGATTCAAGTCTCCCCAGAGTCCCTGACACACCTGATTCTCACTGGAGTGAGCCCTGGAAACAGGCATTTGTCTATGGCGTTGACATCTGCCATGAGACCACACGACGTGCACTCTAAGACAGTGGCTCTCAAACTTTTGTACTGGTGACCCCTTTCTCATAGCAAGTCTCTGAGTGCGACCTTATAAATTAAAAACACTTTTTTATATATTTAACACCATTATAAATGTTGGCAGCAAAGTGGGATTTGGGGTGGAGGTTGACAGCTCGCGACGCCATATGTAATAACCTCGCAACTCCCTGAGGGGTCCCGACCCCCCAGTTTGAGACCCCCTGCTCTAAGGGAAGCCACAGGTCAACTCATCAAGCTGACATCTGAGGAGATTAAAAAACCCCTCACCCTTGTCCTTTGAACTCAGTGCAGAAACATGCCAGGGAGAGAGAATTGGCAAAAGATTAAAAGAAATTCCAGGCAGGGGAGATGTGGCAAAGGGTCCTTCATGGATCCAGAAGCATTGAGGGAATTCTACACGAATATTGTGAGATTTTGACTTATTGGGGACACAGAAAACAGCCACCAAAGTCCAAGCAACAATGGAAGCAGACAGTGCAGCCTGCAAGGGTGATTCTCAGCAGATCAGGATATCTAGGTTAATCTCATATGCTAATGCTAATTCTTGGTCAGATATTTTGTCCTTCTCCCCTGGAATAATCCAATTTGCAGATATGATACAGTGTAAAGTAACTGTGGCAATATAAGCAACAGCGATCCATGAATGCATCAGATAAGCCATGGCCCAAACCGTGTTAATGTCACCAAGAGTGGAATCTGATGCTTTTAATTTTGAGACTGGAAATGCCAGTTCAGAACGACGACTATGGGGCTTCATATACATAAAGAAAAAAGTCAATCGTGTAGTAATGTGAACAGCACTTTACAAGCAGAGAGCAATACCCGTTCCCTGCCCTTAGGAGCTTAAATCCTGTTGGCAGATGCTTGGGAAAGCCTAAAAAGACGACACTGGAGTAATTTGCTAGTTGCATCCTTATGTTCTATAGTATCCAACTCAACCTGCAGTTCTACTCCAAAGAGCGACTGTAGAATAGCATCATTGTGGAAACCTGCTCCAAGGGGAGTTCCTTCAGCCCCCTTAATTAGTCAGAGCTTTGATCATTTCCTGAAGCAGCAGGATTTACACACCTTCCAAAACTATTGTCACTTTGGATGTTCGCATTACCCAGCTAAACGTTCAAATCCTTCAAAGCCCATATCCCCCACCATGATCTTGTGATGGTAAGTTCCACTCTCTGAAGTAATAGTTCCTTCTATCAGGACAAAGTCTGTTGCCTTCCGAGGCCACATACGAGGTTAGCTTGTGGAGATCCAGCCAAGGAGCCAGGGGTGATGACTGGTGTGGAGGAACAAGGCATCCTGCTAGGGAAGAATCATAGAATCATAGAATATCAGGGTTGGAAGGGACCCCAGAAGGTCATCTAGTCCAACCCCCTGCTCGAAGCAGGACCAATTCCCAGTTAAATCATCCCAACCAGGGCTTTGTCAAGCCTGACCTTAAAAACCTCTAAGGAAGGAGATTCTACCACCTCCCTAGGTAACGCATTCCAGTGTTTCACCACCCTCTTAGTGAAAAAGAATGGCAGAGCAGTATACTGGAGGGGATGCATGCAGGAAAAGAGAACAGCTCTGACTAAGTGGGAAAGGTGACCAATAGACAAACATGCCAGTGAACCTCAGAGGTCAGTTGCACATTAATTATCATCGCCTACCAGTTTCTGGGTGCCCAGGCGTGACAGAAGCTAGTCCCTCTTGGAGATGTTAAGCAGGGTCTGTGTTAAGGTGGTATGGTTTATCTTTTCATTTGTTGCCCGCTGTGCTCTCCCTCGTTTTGCATTGATTGCCTCTGAATGCTATTACCCTGGGGCTTGTTATGAAGCAATCTGTTGGAGACAATGCTCCCTGTTTGCTGTCAGAGAGCTTCCCACTTAATGCCCTGCAAGGATGCTTTAATGCTTCCTCTGCTTGGCTTTCCACCATGTTTCATGCCTATGCTTGTCTTGAAATCAAAATGGATTGGCAGCTGGCCCAGCCACAGAGGTCAGTCAAGGCTGCCTTGGTTATATCCAGGTGAGCCTGGGGTCATGACCAGTCAGCAGGGTACTTTTGGAAATGACTAAATGGTGGTTTAGATTAATGCCAGCGCAGCCTCTATCGGATTTGGCGAACTTTGCTTCTTGCTCAGCCGGCATAATAACAGTAATTATTTTACACTGCTATTCATGTTTAGTACTGGGCCCATTGCCATGCAACCTGAGGGCCTGTATAGCTCCTTTCATCCAACAGTGTTTGCAAGATACATCCATCCAGCACTGCCCAGTGCAGTCAGCTCTGGGGAGGAGACTGGGTTGCCCCCAATATAACCACACTTCTGGCTGCAGGAGAGAGGAGAATGGGGGACGTTTGGTCAAGGATGCTGCAGGGAGCGCACCCGATTTTAGGATCTCCAAGGCTTGATTTTCCAAATGGTGGTTTTTGTGTGAGTGTAATAACACAACTTCTCAGCCAATATGGGATACTGCAGAGCATTTGGAAGCCCAGCATATTACTCGGTTACAATCAGCTGTGGATTTTGCTATCCAAATTGTGCAATACTATTCGTTTATGGATGATATAGCTGTCAAGGTGACTTTATGGAAGATTTGCTGTGTTTACCAACATATACAACAGGAACACAGATATCTGAAGCACTGCATGACTGCATAGTCTGAAAATACAAATTGGACTAGGCAAATTGCAAAGGAATTACAAGTGATGGTGCAGCAAGGTGGAAATAGCAGAGTTGTGAAAAAAATACCTGAGGCAGCTGGTAATGATGTTTGAAATCACTGTTTCATTCGCCTTGAAGCTTTGGTGTCCAAGAGTATTTCCCTTGATTGTACGGCAGGGCGGAACAAAGTAGTGAAAACTGTTACTTTCCGTAAACGAAGCTCACGGAACAGCAGGCTTTCTGAAGCATTCTGCTCAGAAATAGAAGCAGAGCACATTCATTGACCGTTTCACACTCAAGTCCAGCAGCTGTCATGGGGCAGGGCACTTACAAGAGTGTGTGAACTCAGGAAGGAGATTCACACTTTTCTGGTAGAGAAACAGCCTAACTTGGCAAATTTGTTTGACCCTGACGGTTAAAAAAGTTGGCATCTTTAGCTGCCGTTTTCTCCATTTTAAATGACCTGAATTTGAAGTCACAAGGAAGAGGTAATGATTTGTCCTTGACATTGTGAACGGATACACGCATTCCAAAAGTCATAAGAACGGTGGCAAGCACGCTTGATCGTCCGAGCAGCTACCTGTTCCCAACCCTGTTACAACACACGGAGGAGAACAGCATCGGTGAAGAAAAAGTGAATGAAATGAGAAGTGACAGACAGTTACACCTCGCTGCTCGGTCTGACCATTTTAATCGCTACTTCCCTGCAGAGGGGTTTCAAAACTTGAAGAAAACGCATTGGGTGAGAGATCCTTCTGCTTTCAAAAATCCCAACTCAATACTGGAGCTAAACGTGATGCCTGAGCAAGAAAAGAGCTGCTGCGAGTCCCCTGTCATAGCACACTCAAAACATGCCACAAGTCATTAAATGTATCATTGTTTTGGAAAAGTGATTGTCAGAGACTATCCCCTGTTAAGATCAGTGTTCCGTTGTTGCTACGGTTCACAACAACCTCCAGGTGCGAACTGTGATTTTTGACGTTGACAAGGTTACAAAGAAACGGACTCAACAGCACACCTGATCTGCGATTAGCACTTTCATCGTGTGAGATTCAGATTGGAACGAGCTCATGAACAACAGGCAGGCCCATCCATCACACTGAGGAAGTGAAACTCAATCTGAACGTCCTTTTTACAGTATTTGGGCTGTATTTTAAAATGTTTACAAGTAGCGTAACGTCGATCTCGAAATTTAGTTATCTCTTGAAGTGAAGTGGTTAAAGCTAGCATGTGTTTATGGGGGTTTGATGAAACCTCTAGTCAAAAGACATTACGGTTTTGGGTCCCGGGGATAAGTGTTTTTCTTCCACTGATCGCGATGAATAGTTAGTGCATGCAAGCTGGGGCGTAAATCTGCAGTGCGTTAGCATGCTGTGCACTAATTGTCTGTGTAAACCCTGCGACTGAGCATTAAAAGTTCCCCAGTGCACTCTGATCTACTAGGCATGGAAACTTGCTGTAGATTTACACCCTGGCTTGCTACGCACTAACTGTTCTTCGAGTCTAGACAAGCCCTCAGAAAAAGGACATGTAAGCGTATGTGCAACAGCGCCACCTGGTGACTCCTGCCAGAACAATCGTCGTATTTTAAAGGTCTCATTCAAAAAGACGCACACACACAAAACTGCTTAGATTTTGATTCAGCTGCTTCAGAAGCATAAATTGAATTAATCCTGCCAGGATTTAAACCTGGGCTTCTAGCATCCGTCTGAAGTGGAGAGAGATGGAAGCTGGATGGCCCTTCGGTACCAGGTTCTCACCCACCCATGAATTCTACCATCATCGCTCTCAAGGAGGAGGGTAGCTTTGCTTTTTCCCCTTGGGGAGGGGAAAGGAGGCAGGATCTGGACAGAGATCACACTGGCTCCTCCTAAAGGAAATCCCCCTGTTGGTGCATAGGGTTTGCAAGTCGGGAAGCACTAGTTGCATCATATCTCCTATAGCAGAGCTCAGCTGAGTTCCAAACAGATCATACCGCACCTGAGTGGTTGTTGCTGAGCCCAGACTGCACCTTCACTGCGCTTCAAGAGCATTGAACAAGCCTCACAACCCCGCTGAGAAGGAGATAAGCTGGATCAAAACCAGACAGTAACAACTGGACAGAGGACGCTTCCCCTGAAACAGGGCAGCATCTGCCAACCTGCCATCCTTTGCAGACTGCACCCACCTCTGGTGGAGAACTGAGGCACCTGCCTTTCTCTCACCCTTTAGCAACACTCTGTAGAACTTGTCACGCCAACCAGATATTAGTGAATGTAAATGGACACTCCCATTTCAGAGAGACAAGAAGGTGGGTGAGGTAATGTCTTTTACTGGACCAACTTCTGTTGTGTAAGAGAGAAGCTTTCGAGTGACACAGAGCTCTTCTTCAGGACTGGGAAAGGTATTAAAGCTAAATACAAGATGGAACAGATTGTGTAAAGGGTAAGTAGTTAACACATATTCCAATGGACGATTCCAGGTGAAGTGGCCCATTAACACCCCTGCAGTCACAGGACCAAAAAAAAGTGTCTTTATTAAAATCATGATTTTTAGTGTCGAGCAAAAAGTTATGAATTTAAGCTCCCAGGCTCATCTTTGGCAGGTGTCGTGCAGGTGTCCTTTGAGGACGAGGACTGAGAAGTCAGGTGTAGAATGATCTTTTTGTGGGAAGTGTTCACCCACAGGTGACAGGGTGTTTTTGTCTTTTATCATTTTCCTGTGAGAGTTCATTTGAGAGTCTTTCACCAACAGAAGTGAAGCTATTACCTCCCCCAGCTTGTGTGTCTACTCTCCTGGGACCAACACAACTACAACACCACGGCAGATCCCCACCTCACACAGTGGACCCCAGGCACAGCATGGTTAAGAATGAAGCCATGCAGTGAGTAAAATCAGGAGTCCTCCTTCATTGCCTCCTACCCCGGTCCCCGGCCACCTCCCACATCCTGGTTTCTCTTGGCAAGACCACAGGGTTGGATCACTCCAGCCAAGCTCTCTGTAGTTCTCTTAAGCTCCTTACCTTGCCTGCCTGGCTGATTTGCCTAGGAGGCTCAGCTGTCCCTCAAGAGATCCATTTAGTCTGCAGAGAGATCTCTAAAACCTGGTCTAGATCGTATGGCCTCAGCAATGCTCTTCCCAGGTGCTGGATACTGGTTCCTTCTGCAGTCACTGAACATCCTCGCACTTTGTTCACTGGCAAAGAGGAATTTCCCCAGCATGTAAAGAAGGAGCAGGGTGTGTCTGGGGAGCCTAGGCCTCGCAAACCTCATCACATGCCATTTGCATCCCGCCCATGTGCAAAACCAAACTGCCTTCAATTAATGAGGGTTAATTTTATTCTATTCAATACAGGTTCGTACACTGCACGCGCCACCATAATATCTGAGCACCTTCCAGTCATGCTTTCAGCAATGTGACAACGCATCTGTCACGTGTCCTTTCCCCTCCCCTGGGAGCAGTGTGCGCAGGGGAGGGTTTTGTTTTGATTCACACTCTTGCAGTTCTCGGCTGCTGCCAGGCACCTCCAACTGGGCAGTTGCTGCGAAGACCTAAGGGCACCCCTGTCTGCTGGAGTGATACCAAATGCGCTGAACAGTCCTTTTGCATTGACAGGTTTGGGGCGCTTGGCTCCCACTCCCTTGTGTATGTTCTCAGATTCCCTAGCCCCGAAGGGCTGGAGGTCAGGAGCACAGGATGCAACAAGATGGATGCAATAGGGTCACACAAGCAACAAGAGGGAAAACAGTGGGACAATCTGCTCAACATCGTAGCTGTCTATACACAAATGCAAGGAGTATGGGGGATGAACAGGAAGACTGGAAGTCTTAGTTCATAAGCTAAATTATGACTTAATTGCCATCACAGAGACTTGGTGGGGTAGATCTCATGACTGGAGTATTGCTACAGAGGGGTATAGCCTGTTCAGGAAGGACAGGCAGGGGGGAAAAGGGGAGGAGGTGTTGCATTATACATCAAGAATACATACATTTGTTCTGAGGTCCAGGAGAAGGTGAGAGACATACCAGTTGAAATTCTCTGGGTAAAGATAAAAGGGGGGGAAAGAGGTGGGACATGAAGTAACCAGCTTAATCTGCAGCAGAGGTGATTTAGGTTAGATACTGGGAAAATCTTTCTAACTCTAGCAGTAATTAAGGACTGGAAAAGGATACGGATAGTTAAGTACTGGAATAGTTTACCAAGAAAGGCTCTGGAATGTCCATCACTGGAGGTTTTTAAGAGATTAGACAAAAACACCTGTCAGGGATGGTCTAGGTTAACTTGGTCCTGCCTCAGTGCAGGGGGGTGGATTTGATGAACTCTTGAGGTTCCTTCCAGAACTTCATTTCTATGATTCCATGACTCATGCCCAGCTATATCACATTGCTGAAGAGGAGACGAAGGCATGAATAACTGAGATCAGGTCATTGCCAGTATGGGATGGAGTGTCCTAGCTGACCAGAGATGGTAGAAAGCATTACTCATAGATGGTGCTACGTGAAAGGTTAGCATCATCAAGAAATCCAGGAGCACGCCTGAAATATGGACTGAATTAACCAGTGGTGTGTGTGTACCTTCAACCAACACACCATGGCTGAAAACTCTTTAAACTGCTGTCCTTTGCCCACCAGCATCACCTCTGTCTTGCTTGGGTTCAGCATCAACCAGCTGTTTGTCATCCATGAACTGATCTCATCCAAGCACTGGACCATCTTGGTGGTAGTGTTGTGGTTGTATGTGGTGAAGGATAGGTAGAGCTGTGTGTCACCTTCATATTGTTGGCACCCGAGTCCACGTCATCTGACCAGTTCACCTAGTGGCTGTGGTAGATGATGAATAAGACCGGAGAAAGAATTGCTTCTTGTGGATCTCCACAAGAGAGAAATCAGGTGGTAGAGGTGCAGTTTTCCATCACTCCTCTTTGGGTGCATTCCTCCAGGAAGGACTCAAACCATCCTGAACCCCTGCCACCTCTCTCAGGTGAGACAGCAAATTCTTATGGTTGACAGTGCTGCAGAGAGTCCAGGAGGTTCTGTTGTGAAAGGCTGATGGTTCTTTTTTCCACCCCTTCAAAAACAGGTGAGTGGATTTTGCTTAGTCACCTTCAAAATATTCTCCTTGGAGGTGAGACCAGGCATAGGAATTCCCAGAAGAAAAGGAGAATTTCTGTAAAAACAGGGAATTATAAAGACTGCCTGAAAGTAACCTTGACTAAGCAAAAAGAAAAGGAGGACTTGTGGCACGTTAGAGACTAACCAATTTATTTGAGCATAAGCTTTCGTGAGCTACAGCTCACTTCATTGGATACTGTAGCTCACGAAAGCTTATGCTCAAATAAATTGGTTAGTCTCTAAGGTGCCACAAGTCCTCCTGTTCTTTTTGCGAATACAGATTAATACGGCTGCTACTCTGAAACTTAACTAAGCAGTCGTGTTTGATAGCAGAAGCAATTATAATTACCTATAGGAATTCTAACAGATGGTGCATTTTTAAAACTCATTGTCATTACAGACTGTAATCCATTATTTAGAAAATCTGTACAAAGATTACCTTTATACTGAAAATACATATTTTTAAAATATATTTCCTGTGCTAGTTGATTGCCAGGAGCATTCTCGATAAAGTCAGTCATTGCTAACTAATCCACACTGCTCTAATATTTAATTTACAAAGCCCACAAAGGGAAGATTTTGCCAGTTAGATTAATTCAGCACGTTCACTGAGAAGTAATTTAAAGAGGGAGAAAACATCTGAAAAATGAATTCATAATGAGCACCATCTCCCTGCCTTTCAAGCTATTTGTCCCAGCCGTACAAGAGGAATTCACCATAATAAAACTGCTTAAAAATTAAAATGTTCAATCTCACTCCGATGAATAAAGTGCTATTTTTCCCCCCCTCCACAAATGACTTTGAATTCCTTCTGAACGGCCGCCCTGGTGGAGGTTAGTTAGGGCCAACCGATGGAAATTGCATTTTGTTTCAATTGTGTGTGAATTTTGAAATATAGGGAAAACATGCAGTCGGGCTTATGTGTACGCTGCAGGAATGAATAGTCTTGGGTTTTACTGGGGTTTTACCATTTCTGCCACATAAAGCACCTGGGGTAAAAAAGCAAAACAAAGAGCCAGTGTTCCTAACTTAATTCTGTCCCCTTCAGCAGTGCAGTACCGCTGTTTCCCCTCAGTTCCAACTGGATACAGGACTCTTCACTTCCTATCCCCAACTTTTATTCAGTGCTGACAGGTTGTGCATGACATGACTGCAAAGGCCTTCGGAAACCTTCAGCATGCTACATAAATTTAAGGGGTTAGTAGGTGAAAATCAGAGACTTGGAATGAGTCGCTCTTACTTTCCCCACTGGTGTTTCCACAGCATAGTTGTCCCATAGTGCAGTCAAACAGATTAGCAGCCTAGGTCATTCCTTTCTTTCCAGCTGGCCCCCAGGAAACCCCTTGGGGCTATCAGCTGGTAAATATGGATGCTGCGTCAAATTGAAATTTCAGGAGGAATTTCAGAAAGGCAAAATAAAATTTCCTAACTAGGAACTTGGCCAGGACACCGCTAGCACCCTGATTCTTGTGAAAAATGCCAAGGGACCTTTAATGATCACAATCAGTCAGGCACCTCCACCTGTACTGCACCTCTTACCCCCCATGCCAGAGTATTATTATTATTATTGATTCGTATTGGGGTGGCACCTAGAGGCACTAGGCCCATTGTGCTCGGTGCTGTACAAACATAGCATTAGGCTGCAACGTGCTAATGGCTGCCAGCAGGTGAGTCCTGGATCCAAGACAATCACAGCCCTCATTAAAGCCAATGGGTGCCAAGCACTCTCTTTTAGGCTGAGCAGAAGGAGCAGTTAAGCCCTGTGATGTTGTAAAAAGAGCTGGAGGCTGTGGGATACAGCCCAAGGATCTAGGCCCCATGGCAAGTCAGAGCTAAGCCATGTGGACTGAGGGGTTTCTCTGGTTGCCAAGGCAGAGACAAGGCTGTGCGTGTTGAAGGCAGGAAGCCACGAGATAGAGTCGTAAGTGTGATCCCAAGAGGAAACAGAGAGACAAAGCTTCTTGGGCACAGAGCTTGTTGGAGGGGCAGATTTGGGGATTTCTGAGCAAGGAAACTGCTTGCTGCTGTTTGTTTCTACTGAGTTCAGAGAAACAGGACTTTGTGTCTAGTTTTTGTAAATAAACAATGCTACACCAGATTGAGGCCTCATTTGGATCTTCGTCTTTTCTTCCTACCAGAAACAACCCTGCAAGGCCCCGAATTCTAGCTACCTGCTCAGGTCGAAGGGGCAACACTCTAACAAAAACCTCTTATGAGGTCTAACAGGACTCCAGCCTGGGATGACTCAGGTGAAGGAAAGAGAAGCAGGGGTATCGGGAGCAAAGAAACAACATGCTGATCTGTTTGTTAAATGGCGTGAGAGCCATCTGATGTTTTCTTGGAGTCTCACCAGAATGCTGCCATCTCCGGAGATGCTGTGTCTGCTAGAGTGCTGCATCCATCTGCGCATTGGGAAGACAACTTTAACAAGCTTGATTTTTTACACATAATACGTTTTGAACTTTGACAAATGAAGGCATCAAATAAATTTGAAAATTAAATTAAAATGACTGCTGAGAGATCATCTTCGTGTTGGTCTTCCCTCCCCCCCCCCCGCAAGTATGTTTTATAAAAATGCTTCTAGATGGCTTGTCGGAATTTTTTTTTTTTTAATTTTGATGGATAATATCAACATTTTCAATTTTTATCAATTTAAATTTTCACAGTTGTGGGAAATTATGGGAGGATCAGACAAAAATTATTTAATGACAAGAGACATTGAGATTCAAAAAGTTAAAGCTTTATAAGCATGGAAACACAAATTGTCAACATCACATGTCAAAACAGACAAAGTAAATATCCTTAAACCAAACTCTAATAAGTTCTCAAGTAGCATTTTTCTTATTTTGCCTAGCTGTACATTTCAATCATCATTGATGGAAATAGCTTTTTGTCGGTTTGTGACTAGATGACAAAAATCAACATTTATCGACATTTACTGATAAAAATCTAATCCTTCCAAGCCTATAGATGGAGCTTGTTCCACATACTTTGGGAGGTTTCTTATCAAACTGCTCTATGAAATCTCTTTACTACAGAGTTGAGACTCATTTCAAAAGCTGGACTTGCGGGAAATGACTTTTGGGAACAATAAAAGCCAAGCTATAAAATTCCTAAATTGTAGCACAAGCAAAGAGTAGTACGATATCCACAAAGTGAAAGTACCACATGCCCCTTAATTATATTAATTATACACATGTGTTTGAACTCTTCTAAAACTAGTAGAAGAAGTACCATTAACTGTGCTTGAACTCCCAACAGCAGGAATATCAGCAGACCCAAACAATATTATACAAAGTCATCAGAGTTCTCCTTTACAACTTTATGATGCTCTTATTTCTTTGAAAGGGGTTGGCTGAGTTAAAATGTGTCCGAAGTTTCGGATATCCTCCTAAAGCTATCAAACATGTGATGTCCAAAAAGCTGCCACAACCCCATTACAGGAAATTCTCATTACTATCAGATTCTCCCCTGCAGCTGATGCTATTAGTTTTGTTGGAATACTTGTCCACAGGCCACTTTAGTCACGTTCAGATTACATGGCTGGGAGGCTAGCGTTTCAACTGCTTCTCCTCTGGGTGATATCACTCCACTCACCAGCCAATGGCAGTTCCTCCCTGGTACAAGGGTTATCACTGATCTGTCCCTACTCCCTTAAGAGGTTTAGATTTGCCAGCTTGCTCTAGATCACCACCCCTAAGAAGCCATGTCGGGAGGAAACAGGCCCTTCCCTGCTTTGTGCTCCAAGAAGAGTCAGAAGCATTATACCTCCATGTCCTGGTCTATAAATTTAAGCTAATTTGGTTGCTTAGAGAAGCACACCTACATAAGAATGGCCATACTGGGTCAGACCAAAGATCCATCTAGCCTAATATCCTGTCTTCCGACAGTGGCCAATGTCAGGTGCCCCAGAGGGAATGAACAGAACAGGTAGTCCTCAAGTGATCCATCCCCTGTCGCCCATTCCCAGCTTCTGGCAAACAAGGTAGGGACACCATCTCTGCCCATCCTGGCTAATAGCTAATAAAACTGACTCCGTCCCATTTACCAATCAGCTGCAACCTTGAGTGAGGTCCAGACATCGCCTCCAATACTCCCTATCTCCACTGGCTTCTGTGCAGACAATGACCCTGCTGGTAGAAAACCCCTTGCTCCAGTAGGGGTTGGTCATCGCAGGAGAGAAGGATACACCAGGTTGCTTTTCTTGTTGTTGCTAGAAAGGTGCCTTTTCGGCCTCAAACACAGGAACATCTTTCCATAGCAGCAAGATACCGTTTGAACAGTTGAGCCAAGGCTGCTAAAATCTCCTCCTAGGTCAAACAATTCCTTGATCCTGACCAGGCTTCGGTGTGACTGGAAGAAACAGGCAGGGTCTGAGCTGCTCCCAAAGTGGAATGTCAGCTATGCTCGCTGATAAATCTGAGCTGCTTCCTCTACCCCAGTCATCAGGCTTGGACAGATTAGAGCTGGCAACCGAAACAGCATGGAGCAGAAAAGCAAGCAATTCCCTCACAAACCCCAAACTCCGGGGGAATCACAGCCAAACTAAAATGGGGCTTAATCTAGCCTCAGAATGCCACTAACTGCTCACACCTAAATAGAAAGTGACAAAGCAGGGGTGGGATAGGCCCTCTGTGCTTCACCCCACGATGGAAACAAGGCAGAAGGTGACAAGAGTCAAACGTGTGGGAGGCTAGAAGGATCCATGAAGGGACGTGGGGCCTTTCACATCTGTCTCAAGCTCAGCAGTGAGCAGAAGTTGGCACCATCCACTAGACAGTCAGTGACCCATGTGGAGTGAGTTTGGCCTAATTCTCAGTGGGCAGGTTCTAAAAATCTACTGCTGCCCATCCATGCCACCAATCCCACTGAAGCTGGGCCAGTGTCCAGAATGCCCCTAGATACTCCAGGAAATGTTAGCAGTGGTTACCTCCTACAGTCATTAGAGGCTGCTGCTGGGGCTGCCTGCGTCATGTGCTCTGCCTTGGCTTCCCACACCAGGAGCAGCATTGTCGTGAGGACAAATGCAGCCAAGGAGATTCCAGTTTCATATGGTCCCTCAGCAGAGATGGGAGTGTAAAGGGGTGGTGGCAGATGCAGGTGCTGGATGGAGGAACAGGCCAGGTCACCATCCTTGGAGGGAAATGAGCCTGCTGTCTGACCTACACACACAGGAGGGGACAGGAGGCTACTAGACTTTTCTGCTCCCTCAAGAAAATGGCTGTTAGGCCGTGTGAGAGGACGGTAGGTCTCTAGGGGTTTGGAGGAGCATCCAGACTTCTTCCACGTTGGCCCTGAACCCTCAGGGGAATTATGCAGATTGTGGAGCGTGAAGAGTGGCTGCTAAGGCTCTGATGAGCTATGTTCCTAGGCTGAAACCGCCTCGCTTGTTGCCACAGCCCAAGAGCAGCATGGTCTCGACTCGAGCAGGCAGGGCACCGGGCTGGGACTTGAGACACCTGGGTTCTGTTCCCGGCACTGTCCCGGACCTGCTGTGTGAGCTTGGGCCAATCGCTGCCTGTCCCTCTCTTTCCTCTCCCACCCACTACCGCTCCTCTATTTAGCTCAGTGATACTCAGACCTCAGTAGTTCAGGAGCTGAATTAGATGGATTCAGCATTACCCAAAAAAGCCACAGTCGTGGGAGTTCACTGTGTTATCTTCTATAGTACTATTCATATTTAAAGAGTGTGTGACAGGGGGAATATTTAGTTTTGTTGTGAGAATTAATATATAACAGTGCAAGTTGACAACTTAATTGGTTAATAACATGATAAAAGCATCCTCATTGGTTAATAACGCAGATTAATTAATAATTAAATAGTTTTAATACCATGTGCTGCAAAGAGCTGCAGGAGACCCATTAAAGAGCCACTCGTGACCCGCAGTCCGAGTATCACCAAGTAGCTTCACATATTGTGCCAAGCAGAGTGGGGGCCCAAGCTTGGTTTGGCTATCCCTATTTTAGGGTTTCCTCCTCTGAGGCACAGAGCAGAGAAGTGAGTTGGCCAACATCATGTCTGTAATAGAGCTGGGAGTAGAACCCACATGGCTAAGAGTCCCACTCCAGCGCACTATCCCCTTCCCCAAACTGAACAACATGAAAACTGGACTCGTTTGGGTGTTCTGATGGTTTCAAATCAACAAAGTTAAAATCCATCTAAGACCTGGAGGTACACGCTCCTACATAAGCTGAAGGTACAGGAAAAGAGGGCTCAGTGGTTTTCAAACTGGCTTACGTGAGCTCTCCTTGGGGTAAACGAGAAAAATTCTGTAATGGCGGACAACGCACTTTATTTAGTAAGACTTGGTAATCTAATCAAAGGTATTTTAGGACCCTATCTCAGATGGGGGTACACAGTAAATTACACTATTTGGAAAGGGGTACACAGCCTAAAAAGTTTGAACACCACTGCTTTAGAGTGAGGACACTTTACTGCTAGAGACCAAAGTCCCCGTTGTTGGTATCGTGACAGTGCAAATACAAAGCTACTCCGCCAATTTCAAGGTACTTTCAAACCAGCCCAAAAACCTCCATATTGTTTACTTAGATCAAAAGGATCAACTTCTGTTTGAATTATTTAGCAAACTTCATTGTCAGACGGTTAACTGTTCAGAGACACTGTATTAACTTTTAATATAAATTTTAAACTCAACAATCGTGTGTGTTACTAATAACACGTTAGAATGCAAATCAGGGAAGATTATTTTTTTTAAAATCAAATCTTTTTGTTGTTGTTGTGAGGCAGAACGTGGAGAGTGGTCAGGGAGGACAGCTGTGTTCAAACAGGTCAGTCCCTTGGAGGAACATGGGTGTGGGAGAAAGAAGACATAGGTTTCAATCACAGATCCTCCTCTCACAGTGTGTGTGACCTTTCGACAAGACACTTCATCTCTCTGTTCCTCTATTTTAATCCATAAAGGAGAGGTAATATTGCAATGGCATGCATCACCAGGCGGCGCTGTTACAGTCCTCCAAGTTCTTTTTCTTAATATCTGAGCAAGTGTTCAGTCTTGGGAAGACATGCTATGTTGTATGTTTCTAGTTATATAAAGTTCTGCATAGAGGGACCTGTACAAGGAGCCGGAGATTTTGTTGTGTCTTGGGTTCCCATTGGAGTCAATTCTTGAGGCAGAGTTGCTCCCTGGGAACTAGGCACTGGTGTTGGGCTAATATTCCTGGAAGAAGGGATTGCCCTTTGACCATGCTTTTTGACCACCTCTGTTTCCAGATTGTTGTACGTAAATAAAAAGATACAAATTAGAACAGAGGCAGACTCTGCATCATTGATTTCTCCTCCCCGGGGAAACTGACCTGCAAGGCCATAGACAGCTGCTACCTCTTCACAAAGGAGAGACGCTGGTGTCAGAAACAGGCCAGTGGTGTTGAGAAAAGGGACAAAAATATTTACTTCCCCTTACGAAGCAACTTGTGGTCTGTGGATGAAAATTGCTACACTGGAGCAAACCATTAAGACCACATCCAAGACCAACTGCTACGATAGTTTTGTGTCTCTTAAAGCATCCCTTGATCTGTATGTATTCTGCTCAGGCTGTAGATGACTGATGAATCTGAAAACACCCACAGCAGATCATGCAACATTCTGTTTATTTAGATGCATCACATGCACTGCATTTCTGTTGTGAAATAAGTGGATCTTATGGATATTTCGTCTCTTTCACTCGAATGCTGCAAGAAGGTACTGTAGTCGGAATATTCATTAATCAGGTGACAGAGTGGAATAAAGTCCTGGGGCAGCGGTGACTATTCTGTCCACATGACAGTATGTTGTTGTACTGTTCTTGTGCCACTCCCATTGCAGAACTGTTGGCCACCACTCTGAGTAATTGTCAGAAAAATGAATTCCATGTATTTCTTACAAGAGAAGGAAACAGTGACGGAATCAAACAGAAAAGGCCACTTGGCTCCATCTGTGGCTTTTCCAAGGAGACTCACACTCCGGTGAGTTGCATAAAATAAATAACCTGCCTTCCGGGAAAGAAAGCTGCATGAATCCAGCAGTTACATCAATGGTCACCAACACACAAGCCAAAGACCCTTTTAGCATCTCTTCAGCTCATGAACTTTCAAGTTGTTTGAGGCACGTCCAGGGGTCAGTTCAGCCAGAAAAACAATGGAAAGACAGGCAGATATACCTTTGACCCTGAAGGATCCCAAGGCCTTTACACATACACAGAAATCACTTTGCCCAACAATAAAATGCAGCCACTGCTGGGTGGGAACAGTGCAGCTGTTTAACAGCACACTGCAATGCTAATTGCGACAGGAAGAGAATTAAAATACCGCATCCAACTGGAACCGCAGGAGGGAATTTTCAGGATGCTGGAAGCAATGATCAGAATTGGACTGGTCAGAACCAAGTCTGGAGTCGCACGTGGAAGAAAAGTTTAACAAGATTGTGTGAATGGCTTTGCCCTCTCTGGCTTATACCCGTTCAAAATCTGAATAGACCAGACCTGTAACTGTTTTTAGTGAAAAGTTGTACTGCAGTTATACTGGCATAAAGATGCCTTATACTGGTATAGCTTGTTTCCTTCCAGTATGGAAATAAATGATAGCAGAATAAGCACCTTTAGACTGGTATCTCTGCATCCAAACAGGTGGCAAGGGTTGTGCCAGTAAACTATTCCAGTACAGTTAAGCCGTACAGTGTGTGTGTGTGTAGATAGGGCCTTAATAAATCAGGAAGTGAGAGCACTGTCATTCACAGCACTGCTAGTTCAGAGAGCTAGAGGGTGAGTAGACACTGGGGGCTGAATGGCAGGGGATCCATAACGAGCTAGAAAAGCTTAAAATAAAAGCATTACAGAGAAAACATATTGAAACAATAAAAGAACCTACACACATGATGAGCCCAACTTCAGCAAGGGTTCTGGCAGGTGAACAGTTCTTCAAACTCCACCAAGGGATTTTTCTGTGGTCACAACTTGGGAGCAGCTGTTAGCCCAGAATAAGCACCCCCACAGCTCTGTCATTCCTTTCAACAGGTGGGGCCTTGGGGAACAGGTGATCAGCAGACGATGGGTTGCTCCTCAGGGCGTAGCTTCAGAAGGCTGGGTCCAGAGGTGAGAAGCTGCCTTCCCCCTCCTCCCAAGTATTTTCTAGGAAACCCACTGAACCAGAAGTGCACTCTTACCTGGCACATTGTTTAAAAGAGTTCGCTGAAGCTCATAACACTTCCCAGAGTTGACATGAGCCATGTCGCCCTCCTAGAGACGTTACATACAATCTCACTATAATTCGTGAGCACTTGAATTTTAGTACAAGAACTCCTGAGATACTTATTTCAATAAGGTTTGTCCTGGATATTGCAGGAAATTACCGTAGCAGTCAGAAGGAGATTTGAGTTGGCAATTCCACCCTCCCACAGCTCTGCCGCTTGGTAGCAAGTTGCCCTGTCCTCCCCACAGACTACTGGGTTTGCTACATTCAGATTTTCATTCTGGACATGCAAGTCCCCGAGTATTCTGCCATTCACCAGCTGCAAACATTTGCAGGCGATTTCATTAAAAAGGTGTTGTGAAGAAAACCTTTCGTACCTGAACCACCCTATTTATCTGTTAGCTACAACTCTGAAACCGACCGTTGACAATTTAAATGTCAGCACTGTTAACTATTGCATTGCTGCTTATTTTAGCAGACATTAGCAACTTATGTGTTTGTTCCATGATCCCAAACTGCTCCTCAGGTGCCAAGCCCTCCCCTCCAGGGCTGGAGCACCCATGGAAAAAAGTTAGTGAGTGCTTAGCACCCACTGGCAGCCAGCTTCCCCACTCCCCCCAGCGTCTCCCCTCTGCCAGCAGCCCCGCCGATCAACTCCTCCCCCCCGCTCCCAGTGCCTTCCGCCCACTGTGATCAGTTGCTCCACGGCATGCAGGAGGTTCTGGGAAGAGGGGGAGGAGCAAGCTTGGGGGAAGGGGCAGAACTGGGTAGGAAGAGGGGGGCGGGGATTTGGGGGAAGGAGTGGAGTGGGGACGGGGCATGGGGCGGAGCGCGGACTGGGCACCCCCAGAGCAAGGAGGAAGCCGGTGCCTACATCCTAAGTGATAGGTCTGAGGCCAGGGATCAGGTGATAGCCTACAGGTTACATGGTCCTTAAAGATCAACAAAGCACCTCTGCTGGAGAGAGCCCTGCAGGTGACTCTGGGGTCAGGGGAAAGGACCTGGAAAGGGACCAGGACAACAGGATCTGGTTTACAGAAATAAACCATCTCTGAAGAAAGGGACTGAAATTCTGCTGCTGTTGGGAGCTTTATTTGATCCACTGCCCTGTGAGTCAGCCCACCAGCTTCTAGTTTGTCATAGAAGTTAGGTGAACCTTTCCGCAGAGCACAGAGGACATGATTCCATGGGACACATGGATGAACAGTCTCTGCTCAAACAACATTTTATTGATAGAAATGCAGGGAACGGTTACTACGGTGATGGGAACACAATCCCAATCCTTACAAAATTCAGTTAAAAAAAGTCAAAGACAATAAAAATAATCCATACGTAAAAAGGTAGAAAAGCAGCCCACTTCCAGTCCCTGGGATCTCAAGCTTTGCCTGCTTCCTGGAATTTCTTCAGCAAGGCTTCATCTGCCCGGAGGGCAAAGGTCAGTGTACGCTTCTGGTAGTACTGGGGGTCGAGCTCCAGATTGTCAATAACGTCCGACAGGAGGTGAGCTCTCTCCACTGAGCAGCCTGGTGCATCGTAGCTCAGAGCGGTGAAATGCACATGCAGGTGGAAGTAGGATGGCTGGTAATGCAGGTAAATCCGCAGCTGGGAGCCAGCCACGCCAAAGCGCTTTAATATGGCTTCCTGGGGAAGAAAGGGTAGAGAATTTAATCTCCCAAATAATACACTGAAAAGTTTTAGCATCATATCCAAGGGCAGAGGACTGGATAGAAGCACACTGGTAAATCCGATGACCTAGCCCAGTCTCTTGTGATGGTGAATTAACATCAAGGGACATCAGTACTACTTCTCCTTTCATCCAAAGATCTCAAAATATACAATTTCCAAATTGTACAAAGGAATTGCTGAAATACAGTAACTTGTGAGGTGGAATATAAAAGCTGAGTTCATAGTGATGCTGTGGATCATTTAGAACAGAAAGTGCAGAATACTAGCTGAAACGGCAAGGGGATGGGGGATAAGATTTAGGTAGCAGAATGCAATTACTCGACTGGAATTTAGCCAGGACAACAGGATTAATACTCCTGCTTTACAAAAAGTGCCATGGGACCTGTAATGACTATGAGGGATCAAGCCCTCAGTTCTAGGTCTTGTCTGAGAATGACAGAAGACGAGGTTTTGGTTACACACTTGTTCTCCAACGTTTTTACATATTTTCCCCTTCTCAGATTCCTGCAGAAGCAAATTGATGGACAGGGTCACGCAATACTAGATGCTTGGCCGACAGTCCGCCCAGCTGTAAATCCACCGCTAGTGTCTCTTTGAGAATTCTAACCCAGTGCAGACAGAGGCCAGCTGCACACTAAAGCTTTATTAGAGAGGCAGGAAAGGGGGGAACAGACTCCCAAGCCCTGCCCAAAAGCCTATTACCAGCCAAGCTCACTGGCCATTAGGTACATGCCTGCAGAAGAATTTAAATGGGTGGAGAACTACTTTAGGTTCAGACATACCATGCAGTGAAAACATTACAGAAAGAGCTGTAAAAACAGACTGAGATGAGAGCTTACTGCATGGGCTCTACCAGAAAGGATTTATGAAAGCAGATGTCAAGGCTGTGATGATGTCTGAGCATCTGAGCCGTTATCTAATGTTTAAAATACAAGCTGGGCGGCAAGAGGCGAGCAAGTGGGGGGAGGGAGGGGAGGTGGAAAGGGAGGAGATGGTGTCTGCTGTGGGGAAAAGCATCCCGGCACCACATAGAGAGGAGCAGGGGGAAAGGGAGGGTAGGTTACTGTTTCTCCAACTAATCTGAAGGTCACTGTGGGAGCAGAGGTGGGAGTAGTTTTGGCCACCACCCCACGCACATAGCTGAGCCTAGTGGCACATGTCCCCTCATAAATTTATTCTCCAAGGCAGATGCCTGCCCCAGCAGGGATCCCAAATCACCAGGCCCATATGTGCGGGACACATCCTCATGGGCAGGAAAGCAAAGCATGCTAGCTCAGCACCTCCCCCAGCACAGGGAGAGAGGTAATGATAGGCCAGATTCTGATCTCAGCTCCGCTAGTATAAATCTGGAGCCATGCTACTGAAGTCCCTTGAGTCTGTCCCCGCAGGGCCACCAGTGAGACAGACCCAGAGCTGCCCCCATACAAGCCCATTTGCTGAAACGGGGGTTTGCAGAGCAGACGGCTGCCTCCTTCCCATTAACTACCTCCATAATGAGGCCTGTTTGTTGTGGGGGCTGGACAACACACCCAGCATGTTTACCCTTAAGAGTGCATCCTGTCAGCTTTTGTTGTTCTCCATTCCAGACTTATCGCTCCAGTTTGCTGGGTGAGTTACAGGATCCTGTTACCAGTCGGTGTAATTAAAGCTAGAAACAGCGACAGTGAACTTGTCAGGGACCTTCCAACATGCTGCGCTCGTGTGCTGGTTGGGAACGCTAAGATTCCTCACCCCATCTTTTAATTAATCTCTGCTTTCCCTGATGCAATTACTTCCTGAATTTCCAGTGCAATGAAGGGGAAAAAGCTCAAGTCCCTGTTACTGAACATGCTATATCATGGGCCTAGAAAGATCATCAGGAGCTGAAAAATGGGCATGAATTTAGAAGCAAGTTATTAATGCAGGGGACAAACCTCCTGCGTGACTCAGGAGAGTGACTGCCCCCCAACTCCAGTGGGCAGTTTCATGGTCATAATGCTTAGCACCTCTACAGCACTTTGTATTCAGAGATTCCAAGGCCAGAAGGGACCCCGGAATCATCTAGTCCGACCTCCAGTACGACACAGACTTGATTAAAAAACACCCCGTGACAGAATAATCTACCACAACCCTTGGTGAGTAGTTCCAGTGGTTAGTTACCTTCACTTAAGAATCTGTATCTTAATTCTAGTCTGAATCTGTCTGGCTTCAACTTCCAGCCAGGCACTGGATCTTGTTAGACCTTTGTCTGATAGATTGAAGAGCCCATCATCAAATTTCTGCCCCCATGTAGGTACTTACAGACTGTGAGATCATGTCACTCCTTCACTTTTCCTTTGGTAAGCTAAATAGACTCTAAGGCATGTTTCCCAATTCTTCTAAGCACTTCACATATTACCTAGTGCATCTGTCAGACCCTGGCAAAGTAGGTATTATCCCCCTGTTGCACATGGGAAAGCTGAGGCTCAGAGAGGGGAAGCCCATGATCACACAAGTGAGTGGCAAAAAGGAATAGAACCGCGTTGTCCTGACTCCCCGTCCCCTGCTCTAACCACTACCATCCTATTTTCCTCTCTAGAGCCAGGAGTTTCATATCTTGCAGCCACCCTTGAGTTCAGCAATCTGCAGAGCAGCAGTGAGCTTTCTCCGATGGGCCCACCCATCAGCCAGAGCTAGTGGCTCAAGCCAGGGCAGTTATAGTTACAGCGTTGGAAAGGAATGGAAGAGGAGTCTCATACAGCACATGCTAAAAACAGTCTCAATGAAGGATTGACTGGCTTTGCGAGAAGGGGTGAAGTTGGCTAAAAATCTGGCTAAAGTCTGGCTAAAAATCCCAATTCCAAGTCAGACTGTGTGTTCAGACTTTAGTGCTTCAAGCCCAGGTGCCAAGATTCTGCTCCAAAGAATGGGTAATGTCACAGCCAGGGTTACATCCATCGTCTCTCCATGGCTGTTCCATAGGGCCAACTAATACAGTGACATGGAAGCCAAGAGACAATAATCAGGTGGGAGGCTGAATTCAGTGAAGATGGACGCTGCTGCTCTAGGCCTTGAGACAGACTACCAAGAGTTTGAGCCAAGTCCACTGTAGGATGAGCTGCTGTCATCAAAACTCATCATCCCTGCATAAGAAATGCACTAGTCTGCCATGGAGAATCCTTGTCCTGGCTCCAATTCTGAAGCTGGAGGAACCTTTTTCCTATTCTTGGGTCATGTTCACAGAACTGGGAATTGCAGATTGGGTTGTCCCACGAGGAGGACACTGGTAAAGCTACGGAAGAGCACATTAGCCTTTGGAGCTCTGTGCTGTGACCTCAGGAGGGAAAGCAGGATGGCAAGACAATGAAGACTCCCTGCTTATGTCCAACGGGAGCAGGGAGATTGACGAGAGAAAACCAGAAAATGCTTCCCATGGCCCTACAGAGACATGTTACTTTCCTACGCACAGAGCCCTTATTACTGCTTGAAGTTCAAGCAGGGCCACTGTAACTCATCTGGCCTCTAGTGAATAAATCTTGGATCACACTTAGATTTTATCTTTTTCCTTTGCAGTTTCTCCCTCTAGTACAGAAGCACCACCAGGCACGTCATATACAGTGACACAACAGGCCTTAGGTGGTGTCCAGCAGGGCTTCCACATTCATGCATAAATTAATATTTACCTACAATTTTCATCCCCAAGAGCTTCACAAACAGCACTCAGTATCACTGGAATTGCAGCCACCTCTGGGGTAGGAAGAAACATGCCAGGTATGCAGTAAAGGCAGAGCTCTTTCAAACTGGATCCTTACACTTCTAAGCCATTTCCTCCACTCTGTGTTTCCATTTGGGTAACAGCTGCTATGGGGACCCCATTTCCAACATCTGGTCTCACAGAAAGAGTTACCTCTTGTTTTCTCAGTGACATCTGATAGCAGAAAATTAATCATAATCAAATTACTGTCCCCAGCAGAATAGGAGCGGCTGGAGGACGAAACTGTAAATGCAGGCCCAGAATGCGTAGGCTGGTGGGTATGAAACACTCCAGACAAAACCCCATGCGGAGAGATTGTGGCATATCCAGACACTTTCCAGTCTGCTCCCTGAGCAAACAGCTGTCATGACAGCCCAGGTCGATTCCCTAAAACCTCACTAGCGGGAAGCCAGCATCAGCAGGGTGAAGTTGGCTGCTATTCCCTGCTAATGGGAAACGAGGCAGTTCCCAAACTGATCTTCCACAAGTAAAACAGAGACCCTGGTGGGTGCTTATATACTAAGGTGATGAGGGCCATAAGAAGCCGGATAGATAAGTGACATAACACCCACCTTTCCTTCTTGCAAGATGTTCCTCAGCAAAGGCAGGTGCTCAGCGGTGAGGTCTCGCAGTGACTTTATCTCCCGACGGTGGCAGATGGCTATCAAGTACAGGTCATCTAGCTGCAGAGACAGGACCTTGTTACCACCAAAATATAACATTAAAAGCAGCTGGAGATTCTAGGTCTTAGAGCTTCACGGAAAATATAACTATACTAGTGCAGCTATGAGAGGGGTCTTGCCCCGTATTGATACGGACTGTTGTCATCCATTGCACTGCCACCTAGATTGGGCTGAATAGTATCTGTGAAACAGGATACTAGAGATCTTCCCCCCCATATACTGGGGAATGATTTCTTTGTGAATGGAGTTTCCCTCACTGTTGAGCCAGTTCTATACTTGGTCAGATACCATTAATCAACATTTTCCCCCAATCAGTAAATAATGTCTTTGCAATTCCCCCCGCATCGTTTGGCCAGTTCCGCTGACACCTTTGTTATGGTAAATGGAGCAGCTAAATAAAACCTAAATATGATATAGTGATGTAGGATCAAATCTTTATGATCACGTCTTCTCTCTTCTTCCGTCCTTCGACAAATCTCTCTTTGGCCTTGAATATTCATACTTTCCTGTTGCTAATATGCTTAAATGAATTAGCAAATTGAATCACCTTTCACAGTGACACTTACTGCTTTTAAAGCACCTTTTACATGAGTATCTCATAATCAGTTTTAGAATGTTAATATCAAGTCCCACATCTCTGTGAGGAAGACAGTGCTACGATTGTGACGTTCCCCTCTGGTGTTATCTGGACCGGTGATCTGCTAGGTCACTCCAATCCTTGACTCTGGGAGCCAGCCTTACCCTGCTCTGCTGTGAGAACCCCCACTCCCAGGCTGTTCACGCGCAGCCTCTGGCATGTAAGCTGCTCCCAGCTACTTGCAACCAAATGACACTAGTCAATATCTCCAGTCCCAGACATAACCCTAGGAACCTCCATCTTGCAGTGTCCCAAGGGCCACATTGGGGTTGCAAAACTGTATGGAAGGCCCGGTAGGGAAGACTGTGCCTCCCCAAACAGCCTGTCCCCCACCCCCATCCGCCCCCTCCCAGTTCCCACCCCCCGACTGCCCACCTCAGAACTCCCCACCCATCCAACCCCCCTGCTCCTTGTCCCCTGACCGCCCCCCTCCCGGGACCCCCCCCAACTGCCCGCTTCCGGGGCCCCATCCCCCATCCAACCCCCCCCCCCCGACTGCCCTGACCCCTATCCACACCCCTGCCCCTGACAGGCCCCCCGGGACTCCCAGGCCTATCCAACCCTCCCCCGCTCGCTGTCCCCTGACTTCCCCCGCCCCGAACCTCCACCCCATCCAACCGCCCCGACAGGCCCCCTGGGACTCCCACACCTATCCAACCACCCTCTGCTCCCTGACTGCCCCCCAGGACGCCTCACCCCGGCCCCCTTACCATGCCCCTCAGAGAAGCATGTCTGGCAGCCGCGCCGCCCAGCCGGACCAGACATGCTGCCATGCTGCCCTGCAGGAGTGCGTGGCCCCGTTGCACAGAGCGCTGCCTGCGTGGCGGCGTGACAGCAGGGGAGGGGCCAGGGGCTAGTCTCCCCGGTGGGGAGCTCAAGGGCTGGGCAGGATAGTCCCACAGGCCGGATGTGGCCTGCGGGCCATAGTTTGCCCACCTCTGGGCTGACTGGTTGCCTTTCAGCCATGCTCTCCCCTTTCATCAGCGCTTCAGTCGCTGGGTGGTGATGTCTGTAGATGGAGGTGGAAGAGAGAGGAAGAGCATGGCAAACGTCTCTCCCTTTTATCATGTTCTTTTTTTCTCTCTTGGCTTTGCTCCCCCTTCAGGGTCAGTCCCAAACTGGCCAAGGAAAGGGGGTGACTCACTCGAGAGCCCAACAGATCCTTTGTTGCTGCCTAGGCCAGTGTCCTTTGTTCATAGAATCATAGAATATCAGGGTTGGAAGGGACCTCAAGAGGTCATCTAGTCCAATCCCCTGCTCAAAGCAGGACCAAACCCCAGTTCTGTGAGGCTGGGCTGGATTTGTCTCATACATGCCTGATGAGATGTAAACTGCCCCTCTGTTCCTGGCGAGTTTTGCCTGGGCTTCTTTTAAGCCATGAGGACACATTTTCAGCCTCATAACTATATACATGAAATTACAACTATAACATCATTATAGCAACACTGCTCGGTGCATCATGAGCCTTCCGAAGACACACGACATAATAAACTTTGCACTGGATACCACACAATCATACATAAGGATGAACATGGGGGTGCAGGGTGTTCCCCCGAGATATAGAGTGTCAGGATGACTCCCATTTTACAGCTGGGTAAAACGAGACACAGACTTGCCCAAAGCCAGAGTGAGGCAATGGGAGAACTGGAAATAGAAGTCAGGAGCCTAGATTCCCAGCCATTTGCTCGAAGCATTGTCTCTCTGCAGGACAAGAGAGCAGTGTCCCCCTGAACAGATGTTAAGGAGATTTTTCTAAGAATTCAAAAGGACAAAAGCGTAACTTTTTATTTCAAAATGGAAAGGTCTCATGTGTTTCTGCTTGAATATTACAAATTGGGCCAGTTTCCAATCACTCTGGTTCTTGAAATAACTCATCTCTCAAGAATTAATGAGTCAATTCACAATACCAGTGTAGTGAGCTACATCTCATCTACAGAATTTGATCAGCCAGGCTTCCAGCATTGCCCAAGGTACTTGGTGAAACAAACATTTGATCGCCCTTATGGACACAGGTCATTATAAATGGAAAGAAACAAAAATCTTTTTGGCTAGGTATTACATACTGGGTAACGCACATACACAGATGTTCTCTCAAGATTCTTATTGAGTTTCAAGGGCTGTACTGGTCATAAAATCAGTTATAAAGTTCTGATTTGTCAGAACATACATACATACTATTATTAATTATTATTTGTATTCCAGCAGCCTCGTGAGACCGCAGCTGAAATTGGGGGCCCATATAGAGCCATACCTAAAACTCCGTCTATATTCTGCATGTTTTCTGCCATGGGATGACAAAGCTTTACACAACACAGCTTTTGTAGCACATTCTATCAGCTGCCCAATGCTTCCAAAGTGTAATCCTTCATGTATGCAAACATTCCCTTTCTGTAGGGTTCTAGAGCTTGTGCTCCTTGTACTGAGTCAGCTACTCTCTAAGGTACGGTCACCACATGTGTGTATAGAACAAATAATTTAGATATCTAAGAGCCTCTCTGCCTTTTCGCTGTTAAAATAATTCCACCTGGCTATTCTGAAAGAGCAGTTTATTTGAGAATATGGCTCTCAGGATGCCTGCTCAGACACCCAAAGCATGACACTTCCAATCACATCTTTTCGTTTCCAAGGCACAAAGTGATTTTCATTTCTCTACATTTATTTATCATTCTCAGGCTGACCTAGTTAGCTCAGTGGGTTCACTTTATAGCTCCTAGACAAGACAGAATATTATTGAGGCTTATTAAAATCACCCTGGGATCCCTATTGGACCTGGACTACAGACACAAAGCAAATCTCTCTCTTCTCCTTAGAACAACATCTGTATGTTGCTGTTTGAAATAAATAAGCCTATTGCTAAAAAGGCTCTGGATGATGTAATGTAAAACATTTCAGGCAACGCCTCAGGGCTCTTGTGGGTTTGAGAAGAAGTGAATGGTTAGAGAGATCTCAAACATGCTTTTAGCAGCATGTTTAACTAAAACGCATTCCTCCATGCAAGCCAAAAAAACAACTACTGTATTTCCTAGGTATCAATTTACTCCCATTATATATGGCCTGGTGATCCTGGAGAAGAGCCTTCTAATCCAAACCTCAGCAGCTGAAGTGGATAATTAGAGACACTTCCTTCACTAGTTCAAATACTTGGAAAACTCAGCTTGTCCATGTGGGAATTCCCATTTCCCTGACATCACTGGGCTGGAACAGAACTTCACCCACAATTTCAATTTGAAAGGTACAATTACACAGGGAGGTCTGTAGCTCTGCCCACTTGCCGCCCTTGGTGAGTGGTCAGAGCGAAGATAATCATGCAGACATGTGTAATAAATCAGTGGCCACACGGAGTCTGTAACCATCCTTTACAGAGCATGCTGTGGCCAACCAGTGTGGTCTCACTGAAGTCAATGCAGCGGAACCATTAAGAAACTGGCCCTATGACTCCTTAGGCTTTATAGATGTCAGCTAGGAGAGAACTCAACCTGCGTAAAGTCCAAATGCCTTAACCATGGAACCTGCCCATTATCTGTAATCATACTAAGGCTTATAAACTCTGTGGGTCCCCAGCTGCTAGAGAAAGATACAATTACACACAACTGGGCAGGTCTAATTCTCTCCAGCAGAGCAATAGCCAGCACACTGCATGCCCACATTGTGGGAAAAGGTCATGCAATATGTACACTGCACAAACAGCTCCAGTCTTCTCTTTACACACAGAGCATGCAATGTTTTGGAAGACTCTAGCCTTGCAGATGCTGAAGCCTGAAATCATAGTTGTAGATATCCAGCAAGAGGGGAAATGCACCTCCATTGCATTATTTACGTGGGGAGGGGAAAAAAAAAGAAAAGAAGAAAGATTGTGCAGATTTCACATTTTGACAGCGAGGAACGCTAGCTCCTTCTGTTCACTTTATTGAGGTCACCGACATTCAGAACAATTTCAAAGAGTAAAAACAAACAAACAAACAAGAATTCCTGCTGCAATCCACCAGCCTGAAATAATTAAAATCCACCCGTGCGTCATCCTCAATTAAAGGGCTACGTTAGCGGAACAGGACCCTGCTGAGCAGGCTTCTAAGTCCTAGCCCAAGAGATGCTTTGACAGCTTGGGAGCCATGTAGAGATGACGTAATTTAATCTAGTGGCCTAAGGCTCTGGGATGGAGCCTGCCGAGTGTGCTGATCGGATGAATCAAAATCAGACAGTTCAGAACAGATGAGTGCTTTGAAGGATCACTGCTGAAATGGTTGTTATGACAGATAGCAAGTTTAATGCGATATACTCCTTGTAGGACTCGAGATGCACTGGACTCCAACTCGTTCGGTGTTTTTCAGACTGTAATTTATTTACACCGGGTCTCTATCTTCCCCTAGATATTCTCTCCTGACTGCACATCCCTGAACTTCCCACAAGTCACCTGATCTGAAGTTCAAAATTCTGCTCTTTCTGGGGGCAAGACTATGAACTGCATATGTAACCTGCTGACTGCAAGAGAGCATGCATGCACTGAAGTCTGTACAAAAGGCTCTATGATGCGTGTTTTCTTTGTCCTGACTCTATTCTTTTCCTCCCACTTCTTAGGGGATGTCCCTGTTGAAGCTGCATTGTCTCAAAATAAAATAATTTATTATTTGTCTAATGCCAACAGTGTCCTAAGAATTTGAGGGCAATTTGCAATGCTAGAGCGACTTCCATCCAAGGATCCCCAGGTGTCTTGCAGACATTAATGAAACTAAACTTCACAATACCCCATGCAAGGCAGGCAAGTGTTATCCCCAATTTTAAATAAAAGCGGGGGGGCCGGAAGCCCAAGCACTTTTGGAGCTCATCCCCAAAATGTGCATTAGGAGGAGGCTGTCCAACTGGGCAGAAAGCAAGTGAGAACACAAGTGCTCTAGTGAGGGGAAAGCAGGTGGAAACTGGCCCTCGGGGAACCAAGGGAGCGGACATTATGAGGTGTCCACTTTGAAGGCCCTGGGAGGTAGTGCAGTAGCGAGGAAAGGCAAGAAAAAAATGGCTTGCCTAAGGCACCAATACACATGGGATGAACCTGACTCCAAATGGCCCTGTACTTGTTCAAAGCCATTCACAGCCAGGGACCAATCCCTGGTTCATACAGGGCCAAAGACAGTGTTCATCGCTCTTCCTGGACGGGCTCTCAGCTGCGGGGAGCGGCTATGAATCCTGGGGGGATCTAGATACTGGAGATGGAGTCTAAACAGCTTCCTTGATCTTTTTGTTGCCTCAGTGAATCATTAACTAAGGCAGCCTTTACACATATTCTATGGGTTTTTAAATCTCAGCAGCTACTCTGTTACCGACAATTTCCATACGTGCAGATCACTGAGCAGAAAGGGTCCAACGTCCTGAACTAGCCTCAAGCTTTCTAACAGCTCTCATTCCCCTTTCTAGCGTCTGAAAAGAGCAGAGGCCAGAAGACAGAATTTGCATTAAAGAAACCAAACAGAGTATCCCATAGTTTTAAAGACAGTGGAGACCTGTGGGAACAAGCGGTATTTTACGCCTGCCAGTATTTGGCAATGAAATGGAAGGGCTCACACTGCTTGGCCTTCTGCTTGGTTTTTTAAACAAAGGAGCAGGAAACAAGGAAAACAATACAACCTAGGTATCACCTGGCCTAAATATCTGAACTGGTTCCAATGATGCTGACAAACTAATTTCTCTAGAGCAGAGGTTCTCAACCTTCTTCTTTCTGAGGCCCCCCCCCACATGCTATAAAAGCCCGCGGCGCACCTGTCCCACAGTAACTGGCTTTCTGCATATAAAAGCCAGAGTCGGCATTAGGGAGTAGCAAGAAGGGCAACTGCCTGGGGCCCCATGCGACAGGGCCCCCCCAACAAAGCTACATTGCTCAGGCTTCAGCCCCGGGTGGCGGGGCTCAGGGACCTGGGCTTCAGCCCCATGCGGTGGGGCTTCGGCTTTCTGCTCTGGGCCCCAGCAACTCTAATGCTGGCCTTGATTGGAGGCCCCTCTGAAACCTGCTCAAGGCCCCCTAGGAGGTCCTGGACCCCTGGTTGAAAACCACTGCTGTAGAAGAACTCATATCAGCACTTCTAATCCTGGCTGGAGTCACATGTTTCCGTTCTAGAGAACTAGAATTCATGCTTTTCGGAATTCCTAGATGAAAATATTTTCACCAGGGGAGGGAGGGATGGTTAATTATAAATAAAAAGAAAAGGAATACTTGTGGCACCTTAGAGACTAACCAATTTATTTGAGCATGAGCTCATGCTCAAATAAATTGGTTAGTCTCTAAGGTGCCACAAGTACTCCTTTTCTTTTTGCGAATACAGACTAACACGGCTGTTACTCTGAAACCCTTAATTATAAATAGCACTTTTCATCCTGAGATCTCAAAGCACTTGTCAAAGTTGGATAAGTATCACTATTCTCATTTTACAGATGGTGAAGACCAAGACAAAAAGATTAAGTGTTTTGCCCAATGTTGCACAGCAACTCAGTGAAGAAGTCAGAAATAGGATCTCCTGACTCCCAGTCTGGTGCACTATTTGCTGGATCACACTTGAATATAAGAGTATAAAGTTATTTTGCAGCATTAACTCAGAGTGCTCATGAGTTACTTTCAGTCCTGGTGCATATATTTAATAAAGTGGAACAACAGAAAGCCTTCCCCAATTTAGCCTAGTTAAATATTCTGAGGATCAGAAACCCAAGGCAAAATCCTGGCTCCACTGAAATGAATGGGAGTTTTGCCAATGATTTATATGCAGCCAGGACTGCAACCTTGTTATTTTGAGCTTTAGGGCTTAAACTCCATTTATTTGGTCCCAGGTCTTGCAGTTTTTAGACCACAAAAGTACCACATTAAGCATATTTGGTATAAGAGCAAAAAATGTGAGTTAAGAACCACTACGTTTAAGATTATAGGCTGGACTAAGGTCTGTGAATGTCAAGATGTGCAGAAGAAAGAGTATTCATTCCAGTAGTTAAGTAGTTGCTTATGAGATGACTGTGTGATACAAGCTATGACAGTAACCTTGATGCAAATGCAAATAGTTAAACACTCTAGAAAGAAGGAAAGTTAATTGCATCAATTAAAAGGGACACTGTCAGGTTGATTTATGTCTAATATTTAGGATTACAAAAATGAGGTTTCACAAAATCTAAAAGTCAATAGAAATTTGTCAGGAAAAACAAATAACTTTGGCTTTAAACATGCCCTGGCAATGTTTGGATAGGTGCACAAGAACCAGAAGTTTACTAGTAAGTCACTAAACAAAAGTGAAACTGGCCAGTCTGTTCTCATTGTCAAGCAGAGTGAAATGTAGTGTTACATAAATGATACATAATTAACTAACAACACCATTAACGATAACAGTATATTTAATTTTTCAACCAGCAGTTTTAATAATTTCAAGTGTTGTTAAAAATACAGCTAAGGAGGCTTCTTGTGTGTAACTTCGAAACAGGCATTGTCCCTTTAAAGAGCTAGAGGATCAAATGAGAAGCTAACCTGTTTCTGATTCCACTTAAAATCTGGAATGAGAATGAAACCATTGGAAGAATCAGGGTTTTCGTGGATTATTCGATCAGCCTCAGCCTTCTTCTCCAGGATATTATACACCCACTGGAAGAAAGAAATACGCAGTTTATAAAGACAGCAAAACAAACAAGCGCTGCATCCTTCACCTCAAGATCTTAGATTAATTCTGACTCACTGCAAATGGAAGCCGCACTTGGATTTTAAAAAGAACCAAATAATTTTATGGCCAATAACATTTGTAGTTAATGATCCATGAAATAATCAAATATGATCCAGGCCATCAGCTGATCACTAGAGAGATCAGGAGGGAATTTTTCACATACGTACAGAATTGCACAATTGACTGGATGAGTTATGGGAGATTTTTGCTTTCCTCTGAACCATTGAGGGAGATTTAGGTTAGATGTAAGGAAAAACAAACATTCTAACTGTAAGGATAGTTAGAACAGGTTACCTAGGGAGGTCATGGAATCACCCCACTAGAGGTTTTTAAGGACAGATTAGACAAAAACCTGCCATGGATGGTCTAGGTTTACTTGGTCCTGCCTCAGCACAAGGGAATGGATTAGATGACCCGCTGAAGTCACTTCTAGCCCTTCTTTTCTATGATTCTATTAAGTATTGACCACTGCTGGAGATGTGATACTAGACTTAGATGGTTTAATCCAGTATAGCAAATCTACATTCCTGCGTGAGAGAGCTTGGAAAGAACTATCCCTGACAGGATCACTGATGCTGTGAAACAGCTATTGCTGAAGCACAGCTGTTTAACGTGGCTGGGAAGAGTTTATCTAGGGTATTCAATGAGACTAAGGGTATGTCTACACAGCAACTAGACACCCGTGGCTGGCTCATTCTAGCCAACTTGGGCTTGCGGGGGTTGGCCTTTGGGGCTGTTTCATTGCAATGTAGACTTCTGGGTTCGGGCAGGAGCCCAGGCTCTAGGAACCTGCAGCAATGAAACAGCCCCTCAGGCCGAGCCCCATGAGCCTTTGCTGTGTAGACGTACTCCAAGGTGTTTGGAACAGGCACTCTTCTCTTACTATGTGTTTTACAGCATGTAACACAATGGGGCTCTGATTCTGATTGGGGGCTACCACAATAATAATTCAAAAGACTGCCAGTTGCCACAGAACATGCTGTGTGTTAGAATATGGTTTGCTCCTGCCTGTGTGGCTAGACCAACCTATTTTATAACCAGGTTAAAAAAAAAAAAGTGCATTCGCCCTGGCTTTGAACAAATTGTGATCCATCCGCCCAGGCTATACCAAATGGTTATAACACAGCTGGTCTTCCCCCACGCTAAGCCACCATGCTTTAACACGGTCAGTTTCACAGGGCAGACAGGTTCTGTTAGTGCTAATATCCATGGTCAACGTTTTATGCCATGGTCATTCCCATTAATTTCTCTTTCAGGAGGTTTGCAATATGGTACGTGTGCACGTGCTGTGTTTTGCTAAATGACTCCGTGGTGGTTTTGCTTGTACCTGACACCTTCAGTAAATAATCTGTAATAAGAACGGTTCTTTAAAAAGGGAGCTGGGATCTCATCACAGCAAGATTCAGCTCAGAGGCAGAGCGAGCGAAGCAGGGATCTTGACTTCAGCATGGTGCAGCGGGGCGGCCACCCCACTCCAGTCCTGAAGGGGTTAAAAGCAGCCTTGGAGAGCATGGCTGGGAACAGCTAGGTTGATTGGGGGAAGCAGACACTGCTGGGGCCACACCCCAATCAGTCCACAACTGGCCCTTATAAGAGGGCTGTGGGCCAGAAGCTGAAGAGTCTCACTCTAGCCCTGGAGTAGGAAGGGCTAGCTGCCTGAGAGTGAGGGACCTTAAGCAGAGCAGAGCAGAGCAGTGCTGGGGAAGGGCAAAGGGAGCAGGGGAGCTCCAGACTGGTAAAGGCCCAGAAAGGTACTGGGGCTGCAGAGGGGCAGCCTGGGAATAGGCAAAGGCAGCAGGTCCTACCCTCTTGCCAGTGGACTCTTTTACAGACTGCAGTCTGCCCCAGGGAAAGGGGGGCTGAATGACAACTGGCAGTAGCCACTGAGGCAAGGTGGGTTTAGAGGGTTGGGGGTTCCCCTGGGAGGGGAGACCCAGAGTGGGGGTACTGCTGGGGCAGAACCCCAACGGAAAGGGGCACTGGGGTCCGGGAGGGACACAGGGCCAGCAGCAGGCAAGACACGGGCCTGCAGAGGGTGCTCCGAAAGCTGGAAAGAGCTAATTCCCAGATGACCAGCAGGAGGTGCTGCACCAGTGAGTCTCACCACACTACAATGGCTTTTGATACAGTCTCGCATGACTTCATAAACAAACTAGGGAAATATAGCCTAGATGGAGCTACTAGAAGGTGGGTGTATAACTGGTTGGAAAACCATTCCCAAAGAGTAGTTATCAGGGGTTCACAGTCCAGGAGGGCATATTGAATGGGGTCCTGCAGGGATCGGTCCTGGGACTGGTCAATATCTTCATCAATTATTTGGATGGCATAGAGAGTCCACGTATAAAGTTTGCAGATTATACCAAGCTGGGAGGGGTTGCAAGTGCTTTGGAGGATAGGATTAAAATTCAAAATGACCTGAATACACTGGAGAAATGTTCAGAAGTAAATAGGATGAAATCAGCAAGGACAAAGAGGTTTTTAAGGCCAGGCTTGAGAAAGCCCTGGCTGGGATGATTTAGTTGGGGTTGGTCCTGCTTTGAGCAGGGGGTTGGATTAGATGACCTCCTGAGGTCTCATCCAACCCTAATCTTTTATGATTCTATGAATTGCAGAGTACTCCACTTAGGAAGGAACAATCAATTGCACACATACAAAATGGGAAATAATTGCCTAGGAAGGAGTACTGCGGAAAGGGATCTGGCGGTTATAATGGATCACAAGCTAAATATGAGTCAACAGTGTAATGCTTGCAAGAAAAGCAAACATCATTCTGGGCTGTATTAGCAGGACTGCTGTAAGCAAAACATGAGAAGTAATTCTTCCATTCTTCTCTGCACTGGTAAGGCCTCAACTGGAGTACTGTGCCCAGTTCTGGGTGCCAGATTTCAGGAATGATGCGGACAAATTGGAAAAAGTCCAGAGGATAGCAACAAAAATGATTAAAGGTCTAGAAAACATGACCTATGAGAAAATATTGAAAACATTGAGTTTGTTTAGTCTAGAGCAGAGAAGACGGGGGGCGGGGGAACTACACATGGTAACAGTTTTCAAGTACATAAAAGGTTGTTACAAGGAGGAGGGGAAAAAATTGTTCTCATTAACCTCTGAAGACAGGACAAGAAACAATGGGCTCAAATTGCAGCCATGGAGGTTTAGGTTGGACATTAGAAAAAATTTCCTGTCATCGTAGCTAAGCACTGGAACAAATTATCTAAGGGAGGTTGTGGAATCTCCATCATTGGAGTTTTTTAAGAACTGGTTAGACAAACACGTGTCAGGGATGGTCTACTTTTACATAGTCCTGCCTTGAGTGTAGAGGACTGGACTAGAAGACCTTTTGAGGTCCCTTCAAGTCCTATGATCCACCAAGGCCTGAGGTTCCCTGCAGTCCCAGGAAATTGATCATGGACACATGGTGGTATCTGCTGAGCCCCATCCTTCCTCCCAGTTCCCAGCCAACACACCATGGGGCTAATTCCATGGTTTACAAAATGTGAACTGCATTCAAAAACAGTAACTCCTCACAACTACAGCTGAGCAGCCACCTTACTGAGAATAGGGAGCTAAAAAATAATCTGAGACCCTAGCAAAGGAGATATCACCATGCCCTTCTATTGTGTTTTATACAAGGACCATAGATCTCGTCACCAGCATCTCAACTTCTACCAGTGAGGCATTATCCACATTTTATAGAGGACGAAACGGGACCTCCCAAGACTGAGAGCAAGTGAGAGCTGGGAATAGCACTGTTGTAATAATTGGGGCCTGACAGGCCTACCCCAATTGTGAGCCCAGCTGTGGATAAATGGCTACAAGTTTATAAAATCACCGTTCTAGTCACGATAACAATTGTTGCTGGAGAAAAGTACAAAAAGGAAACTCCATTAGTCCAAACAAAAAGGTTTGCTGTTATAACTCAAGGACTGCATTAAGATCACATCTGGTACACAGAAGGAGTGGGGGACCAGAAACCAATGGACCAAAATTTGTTGTGTATGGAAATTGGACAAAATAATGAGGGGATGGGCTATTCTTCCCACCATTCCTTTTTCAGGGCCTTAAAAAATCCTAGAGGCTGCTTGCAAACAGGTGAACCAAACGAAGCGAGGTCTGGCATCATGGCTGCCACCCCCAGCAACTCCTGGGGCCCCGTGACACTACTGGACCTTCATCATCCTGATCCTGAAAAGTTTCTTGACCCAACTGGGCCAGAGACAGCGACCCAGGGATCACTGCCACCTCCAACGGCTCCAGCTAAATCCCAAACACCACCTGGCATGAGAGACTCCGGATCCTGCTTGTCACCTGCTCTTTCATGTGTCATTTTCCTTTGCTTTATTTCTTCTCTTTCCAATCGCTCTCTTTTTTGCCTCCTGTTTAACAAGTGTCTGGCTTAGCCAGCCAAAGCTGCATATTTTGCAATGCTCTGCGCCTGTTACTGGAAAGGCAACTACAAGTAATGCCTACATAGTCTGAGGCTGGTACAAGTTTCCCAGATCTTGGAGTGGTTGAGAAGACCCATATGCTGTACCTGTGTTCCTCCAGCAGTGAGGCTGTAATTGAGAGCTTCACAGACAGAAGCTGCATTTTCTACCTTTGCTATGCATTTCTTTCCCTTTGTGTGTGTGTTCGTCTCGTTTCATCTTAAAGGAAGCAGGATTAGACTTTAACAACAACAGCAAAAACAGCACCGGGCCAGCTCAGCGAACGTCTCTTTTTCCCTCCTGAAAAGGACAGTTTTCACCATCTTTGATACCATTTAACTGACTGTCAAGACAGGGGGGGTTTCCCTTATAAAAATTCCTTACAGCTGAAGGGAAAGGGAGTAAGAGCTATTGGTTAAAAGGAAAGCCTTATTTAATAACTTTACATTTCAGTAACAGTTTTTCCTTATCATAGGATATCAGGATTGGAAGGGACCTCAGGAGGTCATCTAGTCCAACCCCCTGCTCAAAGCAGGACAAATCCCCAATTTTTGCCCCACATCCCTAAATGGCCCCCTCAAGGATTGAACTCACAACCCTGGGTTTAGCAGGCCAATGCTCAAACCACTGAGCTATCCCTCCCCCTCCTTCTTTTTCTGTACCTTTAATAAAAAGTTTAAAAGATTTTTAATGGTGATTTTGCCATGGGACTGCGCAGGTCAAGGTCGCTGTACTTGAAACCCTGAACCAACTTTAACTGTTATGTTGTATCGTGGGGGTTGTGTTAACACCATTGACTCTCTGGGCCCATTCCAAAGAAGTTAACACAATGGCATGCCCAAGTCTAGACCTTGGCACCTGTTTTAACCACAGGGAGTCAACAGCAGAGCTGAGTACAGATGCCAGGAGTCTTCACATCCCCAGTCACCAGTTTTAAATGACCACCAAACACTGCCTTTAGATTGGGGTCCTGGTAAGCCGATCCCATCCTACTGCTGCATTGCGTTAGTCCGTCAAAGAATGGGATCATTTCAAAATGAAACCCTTCAGCGGTTTAATAACACAAGTGCCTAAGGCATTCCAATACCACAGTGAGGAGCAAGGGATACATGCTCAGACAGATCCATTACATTGGTCTCCCAATGCCGATTAACCCGTATGACAGCAAGAGAAACTGGCCTGCAACCTTGGAGACTAGACCCCACTGTTAGTGCCATTCTAATGTCACCTTTCAAGTAAGCCGGCCACTCCCCACTTCAGAACTGCAGAGCTTAAGGCAACAGATGCAATTTGGGGCTCTATAGGGCATCTTTCATACCCTTATACTGTGCACATGCTTTCTACGAGACTGTCAGAAGAAGAAAAGCCTCTGGGTCAGTTTAATAACCCTGCGTGAATCTATGGCACGTGACAAACATCGGCCAGTCCAGCTACATAGAGTGTGAGGAGGGGGGATCCCTGTCGAACACAGCTGTGCTGGCAAAAGCCAATACTACTTCCTGTGCTTTTCACAGTATAGCTTATTTCATTCATGCGGACTGGGATAAGCTAAACAGACCCAAGCGCCTGGTATAAATTGCGTCCACACAGGAGCGCTCTTCCAGGATAGTATATTGATATAGCTACACTGCTCAAGTGCAGACATGGCCTAAATCAATCTGCAAACTCCATTTTGTTTTGTGAATGCCATTTTGATTGTAAGACCACACCATGCCTACACATTTGCCTTTTACCTTACATCTTGTGCTGGAACCTCCAAGGTGGAGTCAGGAGAAATTCCTATACCTAGCAGAGAGCTAAAAAAGGAAAGCTATTAACATGGATGATCTTTCATTGAGACAAAAGATTCCAAAACAATGAGCTGGTCACTGCCCAGGAGAACCTGTTTCACCTGATAGGCTTGTAACCAAGCAATGGATCAACTGAGGAGGGCCTAAAGCAGCGCAGGATGGTCATCTGACAAAGGAGACTGGAACTTTATAAAAAGGACTTCCTGGAGCAAGGCCAGAGCCAGAAGCAGATAAGGTTAAGTAGGAGAAGAGGAGGAATCCTGCACCCCCTGAAAAGACATTCACCAAAAAGCCACTGATCAAATGTTAACAGGCTCTTGGATTGGGGAGGAAACTGAGGCAGGGATTTGCATGTATGTGTTATTTTTCCCATAGATCTGTATCTCTCTTGTGCCATCTTAGAGAGAGAGAGTGTGTGTGTTTAGAAATTCCTTTGCAGAGTGCGTGTTACTTACTCAAATGTTGCGTAGATCCCAAAAAGGGGGAAACTACAAGCCGGAAGGTCCATACCCTTGGAGGAACTCTGGGAGTATGGAGTAGCTACTGGGGAGGCGTGGGAGAACCAGCACTAGTTTGAGAGCTGAGGTAACCCACCAGGATTTCCAGCTCAACTTAAGTGCAGAACCAGGGGGTTGTGCTTATCTTCAAAGCTGGAGCCTCTGCTTGCTGATTTAAGAACTTTAATGACTTGTTCTGGCCATTCACATTTCTCCTCTCAGCAACTACACCATCCTTTACAGCTCCACTTATGTTATTTGGCTTTTTGTCTGACAAGACCCTGCTTCTCAGAAGGGATACAGGGCCCTAGACAGTGCAGAGGAATGCCTCCTACTGGGACACTACTGTCGAAGGACAGCAGTATTTGGAGGTGCCTAGCCTCCTGCTGAGGAAAAGGAAGAGGACAGGAACTGAAGGCAGAGTAGGAAGCTTGTGGATGTGGGGACAGATGTTTGTGAAAGGCAGACCTGGTAGGTTATCTTTGTGCTGTGTGGGGATTGAGACTCTGGCATTCCTCAGCTCACACTCAGAAGGGAGGAAGCCGTCTGCCCAACTGCACTGGGGTTCTAGCCTCTGTACTACTGTCAGAAACGCAGCATCTAGGGATGCCTCTTGCAGCAGTGTTGTTCAGTGGTTATAGTACCTGGCTTCAACCCAGGAGATCTGGGTTCTATTTCTGTTCTGCCAATGCCTTCCTGTGTGACCTGGGGAAAGTCACTTCCTCCCTCTGTGCAACAATTTCCCCCATCTGTAAAACAAGGATGAGAGAGACTTACGTGCCTTTGGAAAGTGCTTTACAATCTGCAGATGAAGACACTGTTTGCAGTATTGTATTGAAAAGGTTCTCAGACTTTGCATCACCTTCCTAGCCCTCATACAACTGTAGGTGGCTACTGTGCATTTGTTCTGGACATCGCTCCATTTCCTTTTTTGCAACAGATGGTGTCTGTTAAATAGGCTGAACAAGCAAGGGGGAGTTCAAACTCCTGGATTCTATCCTAGTTCTGCAAAGACTTGCTGGGTAAGTCATCCCCTGTGGCTCAGTTTTCCCATCTATAAAATGGGTCAAATCCCTTTTTCTTCCTGAATTCATGCCTATAAAGCTCAGTGATACTTAGAAGAGGAACAAGCCATTCAGCCATGTTTGGATTCTCTTGCTTTAAATTCCAGTAGGTTTATAAGGAATTGTCAAAAGCAACACAGTCAGCTCCCCATCACTGATGTGCATCTGTCCTAGACTGCAGCTCGCAGAATTTAAAAACATCTTTTTAGAAATTATATCTGGGGCTTGGTTTCTTTTAAATGAATTGCTGCAAACATTTTCTTGGGTTCCTAGGTGATGCCCTCAGCAATAACTGCCTCTTTAAAATGGCAGGTAAGGTATGTAGTAGAGTTGGGCTGGCAGCTGAAGATCCATTTTAGTCATTTTGAAGCCACAATTCTGTCCTATCAAACTCCTACTAGTCTGCATTGGAAAACAAGGTTGTGATTAAATGAGGATCAGCTGATCATTGTTAGTCTACCTGCATTAGACACTAGAAGATGCCTGTCCAGAGACAATTAGTGCAGCGACAATGGGGACATTGCTCTAAAATTGTCCACGCCTTGAATTCAAGATTCTTCTGTCTGGAAGGATGGAGACTAAGGTGGAAAACAGACTGTTTTCCAAAGGATGGAAAGTAATTTTTTTTACACCCTTCTTATTTTGTCTGCTCTACTGGTTTCAACAAGAGGAAGAAGAGGACTAGAGACTGCAGTATCAAAAGTGGATGGCTAGGGTATACAGTATAATAAAACTACGTTGGGGGACCTCTCCCAGTTTACTTGAGATAGACCATCAGATGTGCCTTGGTTACTCTGCTTTCCCAGGAGGACAGTACAACTCACGAGTGCAGACTGGAATATATACAGTTCAAATGGTCACAACAGAGAGGGTTAATTCTAGTGTAGTGCCAACAGCAGCCAAGTCCAGGATGCTTACAGCTGTCAGAGTAAAGACATGGAGAAAAATGTTTGCTTTAGAAAAAAGAACAGGAGTACTTGTGGCACCTTAGAGACTAACAAATTTATCTGAGCATAAGCTTTTGTGAGTCACAGAGTGAGCTGTAGCTCATGAAAGCTCATGCTCAAATAAATTTGTTAGTCTCTAAGGTGCCACAAGTACTCCTGTTCTTTTTGCGGATACAGACTAACACGGCTGCTACTCTGAAACCTTTGCTTTAGAAAGTTACAGTAATCTACACAAACATCCTCTTGTTTTCTCCCCACTAATAAATGCCTATTGTAGATGATTGGTGCTGCAGTTTGATGATGCTGGCATGAGAGCTGAAAATTGTACCAGACAAAAGGATATGAGACAGGAGAGTAATTGAGAGCACATTGCAGCCTACAAAGTGGCCTCTCTCACTACATGCAAAGAAGCCCAGCCATGTTCAGCTGTAAATGATTAGAAAACAAACATCACAACAGCTACCCTGTTCTTAACTGCTTCAGTGCTGCGGAGGGTAGTAGAGAAACATGGACAACATCCCTGGCTGCCCTGGGTACCAGGTACAACACTGATCGAGCCCCAGCATCCCAATGAGAGATCAGCACTTTAGAGCAGTGGTTCCCAAACTTTAACAACCTGTGAACCCCTTTCACTAAAATGTCAAGTCTCGCGAACCCCCTCCTAAAAATGAATATTTCCAGGGATTTTCTCCTTTACCTGAGCATAAATTATAAAAGCAGTGATCCTGGAAATAGAAAATTTGTTTTTTTTGTCATGCTTATTACACACTATTAATTAATATTTATCATTACCGGATTTTTATTACATTATGAAAACAGCAACACTCTTCCAAGATCTCACTTTCGTAGCTTGTATCACTTTGAATAAGCCTTTTGTAAGACAAGACTCCTGTGTTTCATCAAGGAGTAAGAGGTGAAACAGCAGGAAGGTATTTAAGAAGCCAACTCAAAGAGTTCCTTCTACACAATCATTCAGGTCTTGAGCAGTCCAGGCAAACAACGCACGTTAGAACAAAGCTTAAACTTGTTCTTCATAATAATTTTAAAAACAAAACAAGCGGCCTATTTAATTTTAAAAACAGCAAAAAAAAAAATCCACCTTCTTTTCCATTTCTTATAAGGAGTCTTGAAGTTTAAATCCCCTCAGTGTGATAGGTATGCTTGCTTTGATCTGCTTCGCTCTTGGAAGTCCAGGGGCTCTGGGCCGCTGGCCCTGTGCTGCTCAGGGTCCCTATGGACAACTCTGTCTGCCATTAGGGAATTTTCTCCTCGAGAACCCCCAGTAACATTTCGCAAACCCCAGTTTGGGAAGCACTGTTTTAGAGAGAGGTTATTTCTAATGTATTGCCTCAGTGGATCCTCACCTGTGGTCCTACAGCAAGGCATGCAACTCCCTCATTGGGAATCAGCCCAGGCAACTTCACAAAGGAAAACACATGGAGGCTGCAGCAAAGAGGGTGAGGAACAGTTTGGATTGGGGGCTGGTTTTGATTTGATATCAGCTGCTGTTCAGATTAGACAGGAGTTAATTACAATCCTCACTTTTAATGCACTTTTTCAAAGCCCTACGCAAATATTACCTAATTAGAGTCAATGTTGCATTTCCGGAATAATTACTCCTACTTCTGTGCAATCAGCATAAGTTGGTCCCAGCAGACTAGTAGAATTGTTTTCCTTGCCTCTGCGAAGGTCAGAAGTGTGATTGCAAGTGGGGCTGTTCAGTCAGAAGGTGGGTAAGAAAGGAGAACAAACCCCTTGCTCCCAAGTGACCCCCAAAAAAAAATCTGAAGAAGAGACAGAAATCATCCAAAGTGGTGGGTTTGTGGATACTCAAGACTGTATTTCTCTGCCCTGGTGATAAACATCCTAGCACAGGACTGAATTTTTCCACACAGAATATTCTAATAGTAAGTTAGAAACTCAGAGGTTCAGAGCTTGTTTCGAAATAGTAACATAAAGGACCAACAATGTGTTGCGATGAAGCAAATCAAGGAGAAGGATTACAATGCCTCACATTTCTTTCCGAAAGATCCCAAAAAACCGTAAAAGGCAGCCACCTCTCGAACAGAGTGTGGCAACAACCCACCGGGCAGCAAACTACCTCACTGGAGGGATGATGAGAGGTTTTGGACAGGCCATCACAGCAAACCCTGTCTCATGAAAAGGATCAGGGGGATTTCAGTGTCCAGCCACAGCACAGGTGTTTAGGGCCTCATCTAAACGAGCCTGACAGAGTAAACTTCAAGAACTCAATTATTATCCGTATTGCACAGGGAGCACAGATCATGACCTGACCGTGCTAGGCACTGTACAAACACAGTACAAGAAGATAGGCTGTAAGCTCTCTAGGTCAGGGACAAGGGACAACAGCCGGATACAGACAGAGAGAGAGGAGTACAAAGAAACAGTGAGGCAATATCAGTCAATATGATGGGACGTGGTTTCAGCCTAACCATTGTCAAGTTTTTTGTAGGCATCACAGGAAAGGAGAGTTTTAAGGAAAGGGCCTTAGAGAGAAAACAAGTCATTTGTGTTTGGTATGCTAGCGAAAGAGGAAGCCGTGGAGAGTTGCAAAGAAAGGGGCGAAGTTTACACCAGTATTATGCAGGCAGAATGGGCAAGATTTAGACATAGCCCTCTCTAGAGACTCGCATCCAGGTTAAGATGAAGATGATGCGGAGGTTACGGTCTTGAGCAACAGGGAGGATGATGGTGGTGTCCATGGTGAATGTGAAAGGAGGTAGGGGAGAGGGCTTAGAGGGAAAGATTAAGAGCTCAGGGCTTATCAACACTTACAGTGTTCTAGCGGTTAGTGAAGATGCTACTTACACTGACAGGAGAGCTTCTCCCATTGGTCCTAGGGACTCCACCTCCCCGAGAGGCAGTAGCTATGTCAACAGGAGAAGCCCTCCTGTCAACATAGTGCTGTCTACACAGGGAGTTAGGTCAGTAATAACTGCGCTCAGGGGAGTGGATTTTCACATTCCTGATCAACACAGTTATACCGACATCAGTTTGTAGTATAGATCAGGGCTCGGATTTAGCTAAGCTGAGCTTAAGCTGAGGGCTGGAAATCCATGAGAACATGTCAGAGATACAGGGCAAGGTTTGAGTTTAGACATAGGGAGAGAAACCCAGCACAGAGTCATCGACAGAGACTATAGTTGAATTTAAGTTTGCAGATGAGATTACCCAGAAATCAGGTGCAGAGGGAGAAGAGAAGGGACCAAGGACAGAGCCCTGTGAAACCCCCCCTCCCCTGAAAGCTGGAGGGGGATGAGGAGGATCCTGCAAAGGACACACTGAAGGGGGGAGTAGAGAAGTAGGAGGAGAACTAGGAGAGGACAGAGTAAGAAAGCCAAAGGAGAACAAGATATCAAGAAGAAAAGCATGTCAATGGTATCAAACAGCTGTCAAGTCAAGGAGGAGGAGGATAGAGTATTGGTTCTGAGCTTTGGCCCGGAAGAGGGCATTAGCAAGTTTGGCTAGAGGGGTGAAGAGGGAAGGAGTTGGATTGCAGAGGGCCTAGACTGGAATCAGAGGAGGGGAACTCCAGACAGCATATTCAATGAGCTTGGAGATGAAATAGCTGGAGAGGCAAGAGGGGCTAAGATGTGGTTCAGTTTTTTGAAAGATGGGAGAAAATGTGCATATTTGCACCGTGAAGAGAAAGAACCAGAGGGGAGTGGGAGGTTAAAGTGAAAGTAGGGGATGAGAGTGGAGTTGAGGGAGATCAGGAGATGGGATGGGATCAATGAGGCGGGTGGAGAAGTTAGAATCATAGAATCATAGAATATCAGGGTTGGAAGGGACCTCAGGAGGTCATCTAGTCCAACCCCCTGCTCAAAGCAGGACCAATCCCCGACTAAATCATCCCAGCCAGGGCTTTGTCAAGCCTGACCTTAAAAACTTCTAAGGAAGAAGATTCTACCACCTCCCTAAGTAACGCATTCCAGTGTTTCACCACCCTCCTAGTGAAGAAGTTTTTCCTAATATCCAACCTAAACCTCCCCCACTGCAACTTGTGACCATTACTCCTTGTCCTGTCCTCTGCTACCACTGAGAATAGTCTAGAACCATCCTCTCTGGAACCACCTCTCAGGTAGTTGAAAGCAGCTATCAAATCCCCTCTCATTCGTCTCTTCTGCAGACTAAACAATCCCAGTTCCCTCAGCCTCTCCTCATAAGTCATGTGTTCCAGACCCCTAATCATTTTTGTTGCCCTTCGCTGGACTCTCTCCAATTTATCCACATTCTTCTTGTAGTGTGGGGCCCAAAACTGGACACAGTACTCCAGATGAGGCCTCACCAATGTCGAATAGAGGGGAACGATCACGTCCCTCGATCTGCTGGCTATGCCCCTACTTATACATCCCAAAATGCCACTGGCCTTCTTGGCAACAAGGGCACACTGCTGACTCATATCCAGCTTCTCGTCCACTGTCACCCCTAGGTCCTTTTCCGCAGAACTGCTGCCTAGCCATTCGGTCCCTAGTCTGTAGTTGTGCATTGGGTTCTTCCGTCCTAAGTGCAGGACCCTGCACTTATCCTTATTGAACCTCATCAGATTTCTTTTGGCTCAATCCTCCAATTTGTCTAGGTCCCTCTGTATCCTATCCCTGCCCTCCAGCGTATCAACCACTCCTCCCAGTTTAGTATCATCCGCAAATTTGCAGAGAGTGCAATCCACACCATCCTCCAGATAATTTATGAAGATATTGAACAAAACCGGCCCCAGGACCGACCCCTGGGGCACTCCACTTGACACCGGCTGCCAACTAGACATGGAAGAGGAGAACAGATGGGAAACTTTTGTACCAATGATGGGAGGTGAAGGAGGAGGGAGTGGTAAGAGGGAAAATGGGGAAGGTGGCCAGAAGGGAGGAGATATCACAATTTATCTACCCTTGAGCTGAGCCTGCCAGGAGCTGAGCCTGCGAGTAGAGGAGCTCATGATCGGATATTTTTAAGAGCTCGCCTGTGCATGTCAGCGCAAGCTGACAAAGGCAGCAGAGTGCTGCTTCTCCTCCTAAGACTCCCACAAATTCAAGTTTTCATGTAGGTATTTGGCTCAAAGACAACTTTTTATTTCTGGTTTGTTTATCTGAAGAGCGCGACGGGACATCTGCTGTAACATCATTAAGTTTGTCTCACATTTTGCAATTTTAATCATCATCATCAACATGTGCTCCCATGTGCATAGCTAGCAAGATGGTGAGAGGAAAAAGAGACATCAGAAGTTACTAAGAGAGAGACTGTGTACAGGAATTTCAAATTCAAGGTAGCTACCAAGCTAGGGGAAAATTCTATGGATTAGAAGCCAAGGGCAACCAAACCCAGGCTGAACAAATGATATCTGACAAACTGACAAGCAGCCAACTAGTACTGCAAGGTCTTGGGTGTATCAACTTTTTCCCCCTCCTTAACTTCAGAGGTACTCCAAATCCACACCAATCCCATCCAGACTAGAATCTGGTCTTATTTATTCAAACTCAGCGGCCAGTGCCACACAAACTAGAACACAGGGGACTATGCCATTGTCCAAAAGGCTCACCCTCACAGACTGTCTTAGGAAACCAGCTGGATGCCCCAGATAATACTGGGCCACAGAGGCAAGAACCTACCATACCTGGATGCTGAAGCTCTGGGATTGTATAAAGGGCAGCGTAATGTTCTTGTAATCCTCCCCAGTCTCGCAGATGAGATACGCATCTTGGCGCAGATATTTCTGAAGGTGTTTCTCCGTGGCTGGATACACCACTGTGGTTTTTATCTCTGGAAATAAACAAGTTTACAATGTTATAATCAGGAGAGACTAAATCTAAGTTCCATCCTGTCGCTGACTCATTGTTTCTAATTTTTAACCAACAACATGGTAACAGATTTCAGAAATTACTTACAAGGTAGTGGGCGATTTGCATAAATATAGCAGGAACACTATGCCCTAGAGCTCATGCTGCTCATTTGCATCAAGAAAGGTTCACAGAACTCGGATGCTGAAGATAATCAGTTGATAAAACAGAGAGTCATATTTCCAGTGAAGGCCAGAAGGGAACACACAGGTGAAAGTATTTTTACACACAATGGCAAAAAAAGCAGCAGCCTGGATTTATGCAACCACTTCCAAGGGAACAGCTCTCCAACTGTCACCAATCAGAGGAATAAAATTAATACAGCAGCACTGCACAGAAAACAGTCATGTATTCGCACGTGGATACACACAGCAGGTGGTCAGTCTAGAATCCCTCATGTTTTCTTTTGGCCAGACTGAGCTCAGGTTTTTGCTGGTGGAAATCCACCTAGGGAGCGCTGGAGGTGAAAAGGTGACCTGGGAGGGGAGTTTGCAGCAACAGAGAGAAGTCACCATCTTCACTCCATTAGGGCACAACAAAAGGAGGCATGACCTGAACAGCTGCAGCATGTCCCCATTCTACACATCACTGCAGCAGCTTCAAACAGCAGGGCACCTATAAAAATCTTACACCCCACTGACCCACGAAAGCTGCCCACCCTCAACCACGCGGGAAGGGATGTGGAATAAATGCCTGGAACTCCCTCTCCTCCCAGAGGGAAGGCACAGGTTGCAGGGGGATGAAAATTACCCATCCCTTTTGTGAACCTGGCCCTTCCAGAGCCCGCACCTGCAGGTTACACTTGAATGGAATTGGAGGGGAACTCGTGATCAGTTCTGACACTGGGCTACAGCACTACAGAGTCAGCGAATATTTATGCTACACCAGTGGCTCCCAAATTTTTTAGCCTAAGACATTGGTTGTAGGAGCAGCACCTGAGGCTCCCTCTCTAGCTTAATGAGGGGTCTCTTTGCCCTCTGCTGCCCGCGTGCCAATCAACAGTCCTTGCTCAAATTTGGCAATGCCTTCACGTTCTCCCCAAGGCTGAGGGTTTACAACTGGCTGGAAAATTTAGTGAAACTATAAGTTGCTGAACAGATTTTAAATCAGAGAAAAGAAACCCAAGCTGTGGTCTCCTGAGCTCGGATTTATTTATTACTACTTCTGTAACTCAAAGCCTATTTCATATTTACACAATAAAAAGTACAAATGCACTGAGCGCCTTCGCAAGCTGATCACAGACGACTGGGGAAGTGACCTGGGGAAAGCCAGAGCAATTCTGAATGAGCTTCCCTCGGCTTCAGGTGCACAAACAGTTCAAACCCAAACCCCAGTGAATTTTAGTAAGGGTTGGCTTGAATGCATACTCAGGGCTACGCTGGCCTGGCTTTGCTCAGGCGTGCCCACCACAGGATACAGAATTCAAGGTGGAACTTCCAGGGATTGTAGAGCTGTTCTTCAGTTAGAATCTGGCCCAGATCAGCAGTCATCTGAAATTGTCTCTCCCCTCATGTCTGCCCAGTGGCCTATGAGCAATGAGCTGGGGGCAGTCTCAGTGCTACTCTTAGTGCACTGGTGTCCACATCCCAAAGTCACCACATCCGGCCTCTCCAACGGCAGTCTCCTCAGAGAGCCAAAGGCCTGGGTGGGCCATAGAGACCGAATTACTTGCCAAACATATAGGTGGGCCCAGGGACAAGACACATTAGCAGAATGAAAGGCAGCCTGGTCCAGATTTTTAAAGGTATTCAGATGCCTAAAGACACAATGGGATTTTCAAAAGCGTCTAGGAGCCTAACTCCCACAACAGGGGTTGAAAAATTGCACTGAGCGCCTAGCTCCCCATTGTGGTGCTTCTGAAAATCCCACTAGATGCCTATATATCTTTAAAAACCTTGCCATGACTTCCTGGACTGCCTCCCGTCCCATAGAAAGAGCTGGCAATCGGACACCTTACACCACGGTTACAATGGTTACTTTTTAAACATTACCAAGCAGTGTCATGACCAAGTAACCACCACTAGCACATAAGTAAACAGGAATAGAACCAACAACTCTGGATACACCTGACTTGCATTTACACCTGGATATCTACTCCACACCGAGCAGATCTTTATCTGATGTCTGAAGCAGTCTGGGTCCCTGGAGTCAGAATCTTTCTATAACTTTCTGTGTTTTTTTTGTTCTCTGGCTTGTGGGGTTTTGTTTTATTTAATCAACCACATGAATGGGTCTATCTGCTCTTATCAGTCCATAACTCCCATTTTAACTGTTGGTCCCAAGGCCAAAGCAATTCTGCAAATTCAGAAAAGCCCTTAACTATTTCAGCCCCAACGCGGAATTCCTTTTTTAAATGTTTCCTTACCAGCTAACTCTGCAGGCTGAGACTGTTGCTCAGCGTCCCTGACCGAGGGCATGTCTGCCTGCGAGCTCTTGACCAAGAGACCATTGGGAGACAGCTACAGACCGAGAATTCATCCCTACTCCCACCTTAAAGGCTGCTGGTCTTGGAGGAGCACATCCGCAGATCTGCTGTTTGGTGCAGGCCCACCAGGCCCCTGAGTTTGAGTGTGGTGAAAAGAGGCAGTGTTGCAGCTAAAGGAGGCAGGCAGCAGGACAGAAAGCAGACACTGCTCTGGACTAGGCCGGCCATGACCCGGTTGCCCCGAGACTCACACAAAGCAGGGAACCGTTCATGTGAGCGGTATGACTGCTCAGAGCTCCAGTATGAAACTGAAGAAAAGCCTGTAGAGAGTCTTTGTGCTAAGTTTAGAGGCGAGAGCAACAAGGGTGGTGTCATGGTGGATGTCTCCTATAGACCACCGGACCAGGAGGAGGAGGTAGACGAGGCTTTCTTCGGATAACTAACACAAGTTTCCAGATCACAGGCCCTGGTTCTCACGGGGGACTTCAAACACCCTGACATCTGCTGGGAGAGCAATACAGCAATGCACAGACAATCCAGGAAGATTTTGGAGAGTGCTGGAGACAACTTCCTGGTACAAGTGCTGGAGGAACCAACTAGGGGCCATGCACCTCTTGACCTGCTGCTCACAAACAGGGAAGAAATGGTAGGGGAAGTAGAAGTGGGTGGCAACCTGGGCAGCAGTCACTATGAATGGTTGAGTTCAGGATCCTGACAAAAGGAAGAAAGGAGCGCAGCAGAATATGGACCCTGGACTTCAGAAAAGCAGACTTTGACTCCCTCAGAAGCTGATGGGCAGGATCCCCTGGGATGCTAAATGAGGGGGAAAGGAGTCCAGGAGAGCTGGCTGTATTTTAAAGAAGTTTCATTGAGGGCACAGGAATAAACCAACCCAATGTGCAGAAAGAATAGCAAATATGGCAGGCGACCAGCTTGCCTTAACAAAGAAATCTTCGGTGAGCTTAAACACAAAAAGGAAGCTTATAAGTGGCACCCTGGACAGATGACTACGGAGGAGTATAAAGATATTGCTCAAGCATGCAGGGGTCTAATCAGCAAGGCCAAAGCACAATTGGAGTCGCAGCTAGTTAAGGGTAACAAGAAGGGTTTCTACAGGTATGTTAGCAACAAGAAGGTGGTCAGGGAAAGTGTGGGACCCTTACTGAATAGGAGAGGCAACCTAGTGACAGAGGATGTGGAAAAAGATGAAGTACTCAATGCTTTTTTTGCCTCTGTCTTCACAGACAAGTTTAACTCTCACATTGCTGCACTGGGCAACACTGTATGGGGAGTAGGTGAGTAGACCTCAGTGGCGAAAGAACAGGTTAAGGCTACTTAGAAAAGCTGGACGTGCACAAGTCTATGGGTCCAGATCTAATGCATCCGAGGGTGCCGAGGGAGCTGGCGGATGTGATTGCAGAGCCACTGGCCAGTATCTCTCAAAACTCGTGGCCATCGGGGGAGGTCCCGGACAACTGGGAAAAGGCGAATACAGTGCCCATCTTTTAAAATGTGTCTGGGATGGGAGGATTTAGCTGGGGATTGGTCCTGCTCTGAGCGGGGGTTGGACTAGAACCTCCTGAGGTCCCTTCCCACCCTGATCTTCGATGATTCTACGGTTTTCTGACACACTGGATGATTGCCTTCCCCTTCAAATGTCAGAAAACCCAGGGTGGGTCAGGCAAGGGTAAGGTCCACTAACTGAGAGTAAAACTTCAGGAGTTTCCATTTCCCATTGCCGTGCTGACCTTGTGTTGCAGGCTCCACTTTGTTTTGGATGCTGCACTTCTGTTCTCTATATACAAACGTTGGTTCACGACTCTGGGCTTCAGTCTGAAAGGGTTGGTGTGACTCAGCAGCATGAGGTGGGACGAATCCCTGACCACAGAAGAAGAAGGGTCAGACAGGTTATTCATAGGCCAGATGGTTTTTGCATTCAGGTACGGGGCAGAGAAACAGAAGCAAATGCATCAAAGCCTCCATCCCTGGCAAACTGGCCCAGCAGTCTGGAAGAAAGTGACACAGTAATGGACTTACTATCATCTGTGTTCAGGAATCAGACCAAGGAACTGAATAATCACCAAGCTATTAAACAGCTACAATAAAATCCCAGACTGTGCTCTGAGAAATATTAAAGCACGGTCTGAGGAGAGCTCTTAAGAAATGGGAGGGGAACAGAGAAGGAGCTACGGTGAGTTTATGTCAAGCAGAGGAGACTGCGGGAAAAATGCACTAATGGGGAAGATGAAGCACAAATTCATCCTGTCAGCAGGGCAAATATCCTTCTGGGGAGGAGACTAGAGAATTCAGAAAAAGATAAGAGACTGCTGGGCATCCCTGAGGGAATTAAAGGGGAAAGCTCCCAGGGAGGTTAAAGGAAAGTCTCCCCCACCACCCTTCATGGAAGCAGTATGTACTCTTGGTAACAGCTGAGACCTGGGACACTGGACACCTGGGTTCTATTCTTGAATGCCATCGATTCACTGTGCAAACCTGCATAAGTCACTCACTCATCCTCTCTGTGCCTGCTTCCCCATCTGGAAAATGGCAATAATACCCAGCAGGGTGTTTGGGAGACATGCTATTTTCAAAGTGCTTTGAGATTCGAAGACAAAAAGGTCGTTGAAGGTCAGTATAGTGTTGGCTAGGCTCACCAAATTCCAATAAAAGCAAAGTAACTGTTATTATATAGTCACTTTCTTATGTATAAATACACATTTATGGCCAGATTTTCAGAGGAATTCAGCTCCCATTTAAGTACCTACATGAAGTGACTCGATTTTCAGAGGAGCTAAGCATGCGGCTACTCCCACTACTTTGTTCTCAGAGAGGCATGCAGCACAGATTACTGTGTTTAACGAGGATTCTGCTATTTGACAATAGTGGTGTTCTTGGTTGCAAAACAGGGCTGTAATCGTGTATTGTACAGCAAGGTCAAGCTTGGCTCACTAAACATTTACAACTGCTCATCTCCAGGTATGGAACAAAAGAGACATTCCTGACGCACAGAAGGCAGATTAGACACATTAAGACAAAAGACAAAAATGCCACAGCAATACATAGAATATAGATGTTATCATTCTCCTTTAAAACAGCTTACATTCTGTTAAAGAGCAATAAGCTGCCACATCCTGTTCTCAAAGCATCCCTAGCACACTTGCTGTTGACAACATTGTCAATAATGGGTGTGTGTTGGGCTGCTCCAGGCTGGCAAGCAGCCTCTGCACCCTGGCTTCCCAGTCGTCAGATAACACGACCCCACTGGTTTCATGAACACAATAAGCAGAGGTAATATGGGGAAGATGATCCTCAGAGCAGTCAGTGCATCTCAGACAACTCCTCCTGCCTTCAGTTTGCCAAAGGCACACTACACAGACACTACCGCGGCTCAGGGGATAGTCGTTAAATAGCTCTTACCCCATCACGATCGGCAGGACATGGCTTCATTGTTATCAGTTATTGGTACTGCAGTAGCACCTAGGAGCCCCAGCAATGGGCCAATACCCCACTATACAACATGTAGCACAAATAGTTCAGAAATCCAGGAAGCAGAGATTAGGCCAGGTCGCCCAGAACAGCTGGTATATTCTTCTCATTAATGTCAGAGGGGGAGGGGCGCAGCCGCGCAGAGCTCTTGATTTCATTGTTGTGAATGCAGCTGACTGTCTGAAAACGTTGGCATGATGGACGAGCCACAGTGATCCCTTCAGGCACAACCACGGAGAAATACCCCTTTCAGCTGATCAGCTCTGAGACTTGGTAGGGGGAGAAGAGAATGGACACATCGTTCCATCAAGCTGCAGGCTCTTAAATATACCAGGTTTTGCTTTTCTGTCTCAACCACAGACCAAACCCAATCACAGCATTCTTCTAGCATCCAGGAGTCTGGAAAAGGGGCTGGCCCTAGGTGAGATCTGGGATACAGGTGGTAAAATTATAGGAATTTGAACCCTCTTCCCACTATTATTTTGGCTTCCTGTGGGTATCCCACAATCCATGAGAGAGTTGCCCAGAATACAGTAGGCCTGGGTAAAGTGCTAAGAACTCAGTGATACCTACCCATACAACAATGCAGCACAGCACAGACACATGGCACAAACATGACTATTTCCACTGCAACCCCAACAAGGTGAACACACACAACTGGAGTAAGATGCAACAATTTAACTACATCAAGGCACGGTACCTTAGTGCAACTTTCTGATGTAGGAAAGCCCTGTAGCTGAACGCATTTGAAAATCTGCCTTTAATGGGATGTCTGCCCCACACTGGACAGTAAGGGGTAAATAGAGCCCTAGAGAGGCCATGCGAAAAGCAGCCCATAGGAGAGGGGCTGTGAGGAGTGGCCAACCAGGGACCAGCAGGCCCACATAAGAAGAGCCTCAGGGCAGAGCAGAGTCAGTAGCTGCCTGGAGCTTGAGGAGGGAAGCCTGCATCTGGCGTAGACTGGAACCCTGCACCATGTTGGACAGACAGTACAGGCAGGAACTGGGGAGAAAGGAAGGCATTCCAGATGGGCTGCTGAGACAGAGGAAAGTGCTGAGACTGTGGGGAAGTGGCCCAGGGAAATGCAGTGATAGTAGAGGCAAAGGAATGCAGTAACCCTTTGGAGGGTCCCTGGGCTGGGACCCATAGTAGAGGGTGGACCTGAGTCCCCGGCCCACACACTCGCCACTGGGGAAGCGGCTGGACTAGGAGCTAAACTCCGCTGGCAGGGGGGAACATGGACAGTGACATGGACAGAGGGCTGAGCCACGAAGCAGATGCTGCAGTTCCTGACTCTGCGAGAGGGGTTGCAGGTGGACTGCCGAGAAGGAGTGATGGGGTGCAGACCGCAGATGGGGGGTTGGCCTCCAGCTAATCTCCAAGACAACCAGCAGGAGGCACTGGATCAGCGGTGAGTGACACACCCCGTGACACTGCCCCTTAGAAGATATTTCAGCTGGCTTAAAAAGTAGCATCTCCAAGAGGCAGAATGATATGCAATCTTGTTAGGTCTCCAGCAAGAAGGAGGAATCTGAATTACTGTCACTCCAGGAGTCTTATCTGAACAGCTCCTTCTGATGTGGTACAACCCAGAAGGAAAAGGTGCATCTCAAATTTAAATCTCTCTTTTGGGAACTGATGAAACCATAAAGATCCTGTACCCAGCTTGAGGCAGAGACTCAGAGCCTCACAGCACAAAACCACAAATGCCTGCCTTCGCTGAGAAGGGAAAGTGGCAAGTAGAGGGGGACAGGTAGTGCTCAAGGCTACCTGCTCTTACTGTTCCATGCCACCAAGGAGCACGGAGCACTCCTGGGATCAGCAGTCCGCTTCAGGCTGAGCAGGAAGCAGAGCAACTAGAGTCTAGACACTAAAGAGTTAACCATCCCCCTTCTGAAGAGGGTGTCTGAAGAGCAAGTCAGATTGGTGGTGCCTCTACCCCTTACACCAGCTAAATGGAGAGCAGGGAGCTGGACAAAAGAAACCTTCTAATTTAACAGTCACCTGCTAACCAAGTTACCAGGGATAACATCTTGGCAGGAGAGAGGAGGAGGAGAGCAGAGAACACTGGGCTTCCAATTAGGTCACTGCCTCTGGGCCCCAGGGGGCTTCCTCTCCAAGTCCCCAATCTTTGGCATCTGTCTCTGGCTAGTTACTATCTAGCCCCGGAAATGCTGTCTTGCTAAGGGGCACTGGAAGCATTCCTGAAGCAAAGCAAGTTCCCCTGGCTGAATCTTTAAGGTGGAGGCTGTTTCAAATCTGAAAACCTGTGTCTGTAACCCCCAGTGGAAACAGAGCGAGGTTTTATGCAACCGATCTCGGGAGAGGCAGAAGGGGATATCTTTCTAAAGCACATTGATTTCTCTCCCATACCCTTATTCTTGCCTATTTTCATTGCAGCCCAGGTGCTCAATTGTTATTTGTTCGCTGAGCTTTATCTCATTGTTTTTTTAATTAATTTGATTTTCTCTCATCCCCTACAAAGCCTGGAAAAAAATCTCTCTGATCCCACAAACCACGCAGCTCACTCTCCTTCGGATCCCTCCCTTGTGACTCACAGCTTTTGGCCAGACTCCCAGGGCCAATCCCCACCCTTGGCCTTGGCTCCCAGCATTGACTCCAAACTTTCCTATACTCGATACACATGAAAGAGCTGACGAGATGCACGTACAATAATCTGATTATCTCCTGACTGCTCGCCATCAGAACTCCCACTTTGTACCACTGTTACATCTGAGTTAGACTGACCCCCATCAGGGCAGCAGCCTGTCATTTGAGTTATTTAAAGCATCACATGAACTTACACTGCTATACAAGTTTCAGAGTAGCAGCCGTGTTAGTCTGTATCCGCAAAAAGAAAAGGAGGATTTGTGGCACCTTAGAGACTAACAAATTTATCTGAGCATAAGCTTTCGTGAGCTACAGCATGCATCTTATGAAGTGAGCTGTAGCTCACAAAAGCTTATGCTGAAATAAATTTGTTAGTCTCTAAGGTGCCACAAGTCCTCTTTTTCTTTTTACGGCTATACAAATAATCATACTTGGCTCTTCTGAAGCCACTCCCATCCTAGGGCCTCAGTCTTAACCCAGAGATGGCTTTGAATTCAGTGTGGATCTCTACACACAGCAGCTGGGCCATCCCCTCCACCATAGCAGTCGGCTTCCTGTTGACCAACCAGCTCCACACTCCCAGGAAGATGCAAGGGCAGAGCCTAAATTAGTGCTGCAACTACCAGCATTGGCTTTGGTACAGATATGCACTTGGATACTCCCTGCCAGATACAGGGAGTACAGTTCCCTGGCTTATTCTCTCCCTGCAGAGCTCTGACAGAGGGTCTCCTGCCGGATCCCCAGGCGAATGAAAGCAAGACTCGAAGCCAGTACCTCACCGTTTACATGCTCCCCACCACAGATGCATCCAATCTGGTTTCCTCCCAAGCACAGAACCACAGAGGGCAATCAGGCCCAGAGGATGAGACCTCCTGTATGATTGTGAAGAGATGACTCGTCATGGAGAGGGGTGGTGTCCAAAGAACACTGGAAAAGCTCTCAATACAACCGAAGAGAAGGTTCAGAGAAAGGAAGCTTCAGTGATTCAATTACTTGTTCTGAGATCCAGCTGACATGTGGACAGTGTTTAGAAAGAGTTTATAGCTAACAATGGAAAAATAATTTGTTTATCTTGAAATTAAAGTTCTTGGCATGTACTTTCCTCGGCAGGATAGGGGATATAGCCTTCTACCCCTACAGCCTGACAGCTTTGACCTCAGCAATGAATCCAACCACAGCATTACAACAACAAAGAAATTTTAAAAAGCCCTGCATTTAAGGTCTTTAGTTAGGGATTCAGCGTGTAGCACAGAACTTAGTGTAACGCTGTGTGTGATCAATCCTCTTGCTGTGAAACTTGCATTTTATGGAAAGCAGCTCTAAAGTTTAATGTAGGAGATGGAAAAACAAAACCTTGAACCACCATCTGATCCATTTTAAACAAGGGGGGGGGGAGCCACGACGCACTTTCATTCAGTCCTAGCGAGCAATCAGGGACATTTCAAATGAAAATATTTTATCCAACCGCTCTCCCACATTTACTTTTTCAGCATGGATCACCTCCACAAATACTGTACAGCACCTGCCAATTCAGATTTAGGCTTCAAAATGTATGCTGAGCATTTTCTATATCAGGAAGGCAATATGGTTGAGTGACTAGGGTACAGAACAAGGATTAGGGAGACCCTAAGTTTTAATTATGGCTCTAACATTGCTTTCCTAACCACTGACTGCATAATGGTGGGTAAGGCATCAGGACACAAAATGATTTTGTTTCCCCATATGTAAAATGGGGTTAAATACCATACCTGCCACGCTCATGGAGTCTAATAGATTTATCCATCGTAAAGCATTTGGAGAGCCTCAGTTAGAAAGCTCAATGTATACACGGTGAGTGTGCTTAGTGTAAATATATATATGTCTAAGGCCTGGATAACATAAATATCTATTTGTCCTTAAAGCCAGGATTTAACATTTTTTAGGTCAGAGCTGCACAAGCTGGGAGACAGGGCCTTTCCATTTCATGCCAAACCTAGCTTAATGAAATCCACATGAAAATGTTGGTAACATCAAATATGAAAATGTGACCCACAAGGAGGGTCTGGTCCGATTCCCACCATACATATGTCCAAACGAGATCAGTTTCCAGCCACTGGTTAGCACTTGTCTGGATGAGGTAACAGCAAAAGACAAGGCCATGACTTTGCTTAATCCCCCTCAAAACAAGGCAGTTTAAAATAAAACACACACATTAGCTGCACAACAACAGTGCAGACCAAAACGTTCTGAAAAATTCAGAATTGCCAGGAGAAACTTTGGCATCTCAATTTCTTGCCTGCAAGAAAGGGTACAGATTCAAGTCGTGGCAGACTTGGTTACTGGAGACTGCTATTTCTCATGCAGTCTGGAAGGTAAGTGCTCCAGCATTGTTTGCAGAGTCCCCTGGGCTTTCCAGTGCTGAGGACTGCACACCATTTGTGGCTAATTCCCCAACATTTAATCAAAAACTTGCCAACAAGAAATAGGCACCATTAGATCTACAATTTCTGACTTGTTGCTCTCAGTGGAGATTGCAGCTTAACGTACTTTATACATTTCTAGAACCCAGTGCAGAGGAAAGGAAAAATAAACCCTTAAGGCACAGCTGTGGTCAAGAATGAAAGATTATGAAAGAAAGCGGAAGGCAGACTGTGGTTCACTAATGATCATTTCACTTCTAAAGGTCTCATCTACCCCGGAACATCCTGAGACCACTAATTAACGTACGTGACTAAAGCTAGAGAAGCTGTTTTAACACAGACCAAGTTTAGACCCTGACTTCAATTAGGTGCCTGGCACTTCAGATTTGGTACATGAGGGATCAGCTTGATTCACATTGAACAGCTTCACCTAGCCACAGCCATGGTCCTCTGTACAGACATCAATGAGGCAATGCTAACCACTAAACTGCTAAGTCTTTCCAGTCATTGGTGACCAACTGCACTGGTCCTTCCTTTAAAAATGATACAGTTCCTGAGAAACTAGATACATACTGAAATAATATTAATGACTGAAACCTACAAGAGTCGATGAGTTAAATGACTCACTCTATCCTCTGGTCACCCTGTGGTTCTGAGCTCTCATCAGGGCCTGGGGGATTGTCGGAACTAGAGGTTTTTTAAATTGAAGTAACTAACTTGCTTATACACACTAGCGTAAAGACTCCACATACGTTTGTGATTTATCTTGGAATAACTCATAAATGATAGTTAACTGGAGTTAAAAACCTCTGGTGTAGACAAAACCTGAGAGAAGCAAACAGGCGCCATGCAAGAGAGCCACTATAGGTACTCTGACTGCACAAAATGGCTACCTGGGCAGCTCATCCGGGTTATCAGGTACCATGGAATCATTCTGGGGGCATCCACACACAGGGTGCCTTGCAGCTGTGCTTATTCCAGTGCATGTTGGGACTCTGCAAGCACCTATTTTTATGAAATCTCGTTCAACTGATACAACTGTCCCATCTACACTGGCTAAAAGCCACTGTAGCATGCACTGATTCAGCTGGACCAGAGCGGACGTCTTCATGACAGGTGTTGCAACAAACCTGTACAATTAATGATGGCCACCCCCCCGGCACAGCTGTTATGTGTGGATGCAAGATGCTGCAAAGCTCCAGATGTCCAGCTGTTTGTTGCAACATTTAACATAGACAGGGCTCGTATACACTAAGATGCTGAGACACAGTGAAGTTGGAATATAGGACAATTTGCACTTAGATGGAAGTCCATATCTTGCCTGGTTTTAACTCAAACCCAGAGTGTTATGTCAGGATAGTTTTTTGTCTTAGCTTTTTACCTTGCTTAATTAACGAAGTAAGTGACCCTACTCAGACAATTAGCAGCTCCTTCTGAAGAACGACCCATTATTACCAAAAAAGGCTAATACAGATATTGCAGCATACCAGTTTCAGATGTGTTTAGCATTCTAGCTCTTTAGCAACATTCGCTCTTTCGCCCCCGCATACTGCAGTCTCCCCTGCACGCTCTCCAAGACATTTTAGAAATTCATATCTAGCTAAGTGCATCAAATTTCAATCCAATGCAAATTTAAAAGGAGCACGCTATGGGGAGTCCCAACTGAGCCAGCTGGAGCAGAGAAGCCTTGTCCTCTCTTCTCTCATCCTACCCAAGCACACAGACAGCAGTATTAATGAGGTAAGCTTTTCAACAAATTGAAATATATTCAGGGTTTGAATTAGGACAAGATGCCTGCAGGGCTTGACACTTTGCTTTTGATGGGACCAAGTGACAATACGCATGTTTTCCCTTAACGAAGAGAAATGGAAGCAGCGGTTGTTTGGCTCCTAATTGATAATATTGCCTATTCTTTTAAGTAAATTAACACTGTTCCTGAAAAGTACCCTGCCCAGCTAGGATGCCACAGAAATAGTAATAGAAAGTTTTAATGACAAGTTTGCAATCTTCCCCAAGACCCCTATCTCTCTGCTTATCTTCTGCCCTACACTTGCTCTCATTTAACCTTCAGGTATCCCCTTCAATAACCAGCAAACAGCAGTAGTGGACACTGTCAACAACAGGATACAAAATCCCCACCTCTATTATGCTCAGGACAGTTCTCTCTTACTTACGAACACATTTGTATAGTTCTCTCAACTAAGTATCCAGCTTTAACCTACTCTGCATCGAGCCCTTTCATAAGTGACAAGAGCTGGCTGTAATGAAAACGCTGCACTAATTAGCCACTCACCAGGAAAAAGAAAAATGCCTCCATAATTTAGACCCTATTATGCAAACGCTTGGTTGCAAGATAGCCTTCTTAAAAGGCCAACATGAGTTGGAGCAAGCTGCACAGCTAAGGATACTCCATAAAAATCTCTCAGCCTCTGCTCCTCAGTTGTCCACACCTAGGGACTACCGTGACTCAGCCACTGCTATACTGCATGGGAAGGATTTGGGGGTATGAGGAGAAATCTTTCAAGTGGCTGGTTCCCCAACCACGGAGGACTTGAAAGAGTATTGTCAACATCTAGAAATACCCCTGGAACAAGGAGCATAGGTTTGTAAGATCTTTCCTGAGTCCAACCTCCCCTTTCTGGGTTGTTCTTCCCCATCTGTTCTCTCCCTTATTCTTCCTTTGTTTCCAGGTTCTGTCCTCCCATCCTGCATGGCTGCTGAAAGCTTTACTAATCATTTCAAAACGTGGTGTGGTCCAGATAGGGACTGACTGACAAAAGGAGAGAGACTTGACCGTGCTAGAGTACCTCGAAGGTAAAGAGATTTCCATGGTGCAGCTCATTTGAGAGCATTTTCTGCTTCTGCAGCCTGGAATAGGGTACCATCTGGATTGGTAGGAAGTGGTATCACTTCCTGTATGACTGAATCATTTTCTCCCTAGCTTCTAGACTCTCCTCTGCAACCTCTCCGCCCCATGTGCTCAGCAGCAGAGTGAGGTCACTAGAATTTGAATCACTGATGTACTGCTGTGAGGGAGCTCAGGAGATTAGTAAGTTTCACTCTCCATGTGTTGCAGAAGCACTCAACTCTCCTACACACAATGACAGATACCCATGAACTTGCTAATCATTAAAATGCATAGCTATGCATAGCTAACTAGAACATCCTCTGAAACAGGGTTCATAAGGAAAAATCTTGAACTACAACTGTGCTTCCAGGTGCCATTCACATAAACAGTGTAGATTTTCCAGAAAATGCAACATCTTTCAGTGGCTAGACTAAATCAGACCACTGCTTACTAAGCACAGTTGGAATACTCATGCTGTCCCACAAAATATGAATGACAGACTCTGAATAGTAACTTAAAAGAAACCAGATGTCAACTAAACAAACAGACCAGCACAAATAAAAAGTTAAGAAATACGTAACTTAATTGCTCTGGCTTTTACTTATGGAGCCTTTGGCATGAGAAACTCTTTCTACTGCTGTGGAAGCGAACTCTGCTCTTCGATTATTCAGCAAAGTTAGTTAGGGAACTATGGGTTGTGTTTTGTCAGCATTTCAAACTTTCCAACTTACAGTAAGTTGCCTATTGAATGAGAAAGAGAAAATTGATGAACAGGCATTAATGTGTGGCAGGGAACTTGTTTAAACCAGCACACAGAGAGTACTGGTTCTAGGGAAATCAATTCAACCCAGTTTTCCAAGCACATGAAAAGAATATTTAATGTTTGCCTCCACAGATCTATGTAGATGGATCACCAAGGTTTAGTGCTAAATGATCTCTCTCAAGACCAATGATTGGTTTAAAACAATCATGGAAACTGCTTTTGATTTTTAGAAGTTAAAAACCGTTTCTCTTCTGATTATTAAGCCACTCATGGATGTAAGAAACCGGTTAACGGTCTCCAACAGCAAGTCCCTACTGCCCCCTACAGCCAGTGTCTCGAACGAGGTCTGACTCCAACAAGAGAGCCTTCATCGGGTGATTCAAAAGGTAACCGTAACCAAATTATTTTCAAATGAATTTCCCACTTTACATGTCGGTGTCTCTTTCCTGATGGACATGATGCACCGGTGGCCTGCAAAGAAAGTAAAAAGAGGACACAAACTCATTTTCTTCTTTGTGCTGAAAAGAGGAGGCCTGGAAAGGGTTTTTTTCTGCTGCTTTTTTGCCTAAGAAATTCAAGGATTGCCAACTCCAGGTTTCCGAGAGAACTAACATGATGAGGGTCCCACAGCTAGCAAGGAAGCGAAACCTGACTGAGACAGGAATGGATCTATTCTGAGGGTTCAGCACACTAGGTTTTTTTGTTTTTGGTCTTATAAACACAGTTTTACTCAAACATGCTAGAAACACAGGGGAGAAGAGATGGGATCAGCTCTTGGATGAAGAACAGCTGGCAGAAGCTGAACCCGGGCAAGACAGAGGTGACAGTGACAGGCATAGGGAAGTACTGTGAAGAGCCTGCAGCCACCATGCAATTTCTGTTGGTTGAAGACACATACCCACAATTGGTGAATTCAGTCTGCACTCTAGCAGTAGTCTTGGATCCCTTGCTGATGCTGAGCTCTCATGTAGCAGCATCCATGAGTAATGCTTTCTACCACCTCCGCTTGGCTAGGAAACTCCATCCCATCCCATCCCTGGCCTCAGTTATTCAGGCCTTTGTCACCTCTCAGTTTGATTACAGCAGCATAGCGTACCAGATCATGAAGCCTTCACCACTTAGGAAACTCCAACTAGTTTAGAATGTTTCACTGCATCTCTTCAGCAACGCAGGCTTCCTCGGACATATCAAACCCATCCTCCGCTCTCTACACTGGTTTTCCATAGAATTACAAATTAAGTTCAAGGTCTTGGTCTTTATCTTCAAAGCGTTACAGGGCCTGGGCCCCAGACATCTAAAAAAACCACCAAATCTCTGGGACAAAGACAGTGGTCAACAACTCTGCTCTTCTGACACAACTGGAACCCGCAACAATAAGAGTAAAGCTCATCTGTGTGGGAGACAGAACCTTCTCCAAGGACAGTCTAAGACCATGGAAAAGCAAGGACCATCACAAACCTCCCCACTTTTCACTCCAAATGCAAGGCATTTTGACCTGCCCTCTCTTACACAAACACACTTCTCCCTCTGGGGAGAGGATGACGAAACAAACATGTGACAGATGCATAGTCACATTGCTCAATGCACTACTGGATGGCGCTTAAATACTACCATGATGAGTGAGGTATAAAAACCATGACAGTGAATGACTGAGAAAGCTCCTAATCCACTTCTCCAGGTCCTCCAAGGAGACCTCTAGCAAAATAGGGAAAACAAGTCAGGAGTTCCTGGTAAAAACAAAAATGGCCTTCCTTGTCCATCAAAGAAGAAAGGTCACTCCAGTCTCTATTAATACTGGTGAAACAAAGGCAAGAGTAGAGGACAGGACACAGTCGCTTAAATACTATGTCGTCGGGTACTGTTATAAGAATCAAGAGAGATTGATAGGAAGGATGATCATCTTTGGGGCATAGACCATCTTTTTGTTCTGTGTCCGTATAGTGCGTAGGCCCATGACTCGGGCAGCTAGGTGCTACCCTAATACAAACAACAACAATAATCCTGACTCAAGTCCAAGCAGACCTCTTCCTTCTAGTTTGGAAAATGAAGCCCTCTACGTTGTTTCCTTCTCTACTCCAAGTCGAGCGCTTTTGCCCCCTTTGTTCTACTATGCAATCTGGCCATTGCTGGGGTGAGAGCCTTCTTCTCTGCAGCCCCTATTGTCAGGAACAGCCTTCCCATATCTCTCCTCCTCAGTTCTCCACCTCACTTCCAATCTCATTTTGAAATATGTATATATTAATACATGCATGTTTACCCTTGTTCAGACCACGTAGTTTCTTCCCCCACATTTCCCCCATGAATATTTTGGGGCACAGTTTGCACGAGAAGTGCTATACAAAGTTAAGCTGTATTGCATTGCTGACTGGACCCCTGAAGGGGCTGGGTTTAAATGTGGTCAGGACACCACCTGCTGATGGGACGAGAGATGTTTGGTGTAGTCAAAACAGACAAATGATAAATAATGACAAGAATGGAAAACCAAAGACTTCGGGCCTGGAGAGAAGGACAATAAGCTACATACAACATCCCTCACCTGCCTTCCTCATCTTTCCTCCACTTCAGTTCATACTAGTCACTTTCTTCACTGCCTACTCTCACACTGAGCTTCCATCCATCCCTGACTTACCAGAACTGGCTCAGATACACATCCCAGAGCAGTAGAACCCCTGTCTTCTTCTGTTAAAGGGACAGGTCATTTCTCTAAATTCTTCTGGCATCTGGCTTCTAATGGCCACAAACAATGAATTAGATATTGAGTAAGTGATGTAGCCACTCTATTATGGCAGCATCATCCAAGACATCAAGCATATCTACCCACCATCACAATGATTAAAAGTCCATAACCAGATGGCATGTTGTTATTCTTAAGCTACATAGGGCTGAAGCCCCAGTAGTAAAGATATAAGTTAAACCACCGTGACCACAACAAATCCTGTTGTAATGAAGAAGGATCTTTCAGTTCATATGGCTGTTCTGAAGGACATATGAGAGCTGATCCAGAGAGACTAGGAGATACAGATCTGAGTTGTCTGCCAAGAAATGCATCATCAATCCAAAATAAAGTTCTGCACCACCTGTTGAACTGTTCCTTAGAAAGGCTGCGTCTGATGTGCCATCTGACAGGCTCAACAATTTCAGAGAAGAGGCATCTTGACTTAGCTGATGTTTTAGGTGTGGCTTCGAGATGTAGTTGTGAAATAAGCTGTCTTGATGGCTGACCGTGCACAATAATGTGCCCCAGAGCCCTGTTTTTCTGCCTAATCACCGAAGGAGCAATGCCAACAAAGACCAGAGGGTTAGAAACTCGAGTTCTCCGGGTCGCACCAGCGATGAGACAAATGGTAGGGTTGATTGCTGAGCCTACCTTGCCAGGACGACAATCGGAGCCCCATGCTGCCACGCAATATTCAGCAGATGCAACAATTAGGGCATTGGTAGATTTCCATAAGGTTGCAGCGCTAATACAGCGAGATTGGTCAGAAAACCTGCAGAGGAGCACAACTCTTGGCTGCGTTTTACCATGCGTCTCCTTGATGTGTTGTCAAAAGCACAGAGAGTGGTCAAGCTTTATCCGCAAATAAGTAGGATACAGTTCAAAAATGATCAGCTGGTTGTTCAGAAGGACCTGCAGCTGCCAATGAGATTCAAGTGGTGAGATGGAAACAAAATGGCACCATCTTTAGTACATTTAGTTTAAGTCACCACTTCGAAAAGTACTTGGCCAAGGTGTCAAGATCAGATGAAAGGCAGGACTCCAGCTCCTCAAAGCTCCTTCTGGCTACTTCCAGGCAGATGTCATCAGCATACACGAATTGAGTTGCCAAGATGGGCAGCAGATCAGCTGCATGTATATTAAAGAGCCCCAGAGCAGTGCAGATCCTTGGGAAAGTCCATTGTTCATATGACATGGTCGATTCGAACCATCTCCACACTTGATGGTCACTATTCTGTTAGAAATCATCTGCATAATAAACGCAACAAATTCCTTATCTGGGACAATGCAGTATAATTTTAAGACTAGTCCATGGTGCTGAACTGTGCTGATCTTCTGTCCTGCATCCTCAATAAAAGATGTCGGTCTAATCACTTGATCCTCAGCACTACGACTTGGTCAGAATCCTGCCTGGTAATAAGGTAACTGTGGGTTGATTAAAGGCAACAGTCATTTAAATAAAAGCTTCTGAACAGCATATACAGAAAGCTTCAGTTTCCTGTGTTGTCAAGCGACACCTACCTAGCTATAAGAAAAGGAGGACCTGTGGCACCTTAGAGACTAACAAATTTATCTGAGCATAAGCTTTCGTGAGCTACAGCTCACTTCATCGGATGCTTGCAGTCTGAATGCATCCGATGAAGTGAGCTGTAGCTCACAAAAGCTCATGCTCAAATAAATTGGTTAGTCTCTAAGGTGCCACAAGTCCTCCTTTTCTTTTTGTGAATACAGACTAACACGGCTGCTACTCTGATACCTAGCTAAGTTATGTGCCCCTCAGCTACGGCCAAGGACCTGGGGCTTAACACTAGCCATTTCCATGGCACTTATCATCATAGTATCCAAGCTTTGCACATTTTAATTGATTAAGCCTGACACAACTCCTCTGAGATAGGGAAGAGTAATTATCCCCATTTTACAGATAGGAAACGGAGGCACAGAGAGGGAAAGTCATTCACTTAAGGTAACCCAGGTCTGACCACATATACGCGGCAATTTAATCAGAGTTCCAGGCCTCCCTAAGTATATTAACAAGCTTTAATTAAAATACTTTCTTTTATTTATTGTAAACCTGCTGCCTATTAAGTTCATTTGGTGACCCTTAGTTCTTGTCTTATGAGGAGTAGTAAACAACACTTCCTTATCACTTTCTCTACACCAGTCATGATTTTATAGACCTCAATCATATCTCCCCTTAGCCATTTCTTTTCCAAGCTGAAAAGTCCCAGTCTTATTAATCTCTCCTCATGCAGAAGCCGTTCCATATCCCTAATCATTTTTGTTGCCCTTTTCTGAACCTTTACGAATTCCAATATATCTTTTTTGAGATGGGGTGACCACATCTGCACACATTATTCAAGATGTGGGCATGCCATGGATTTATATAGAGGCAACATGATATTTTCTGTCCTATTTTCTATCCCCTTCTTAATTATTCCCAGCATTCTGTTCACTTTTTTGACTGCCGCTGCACACTGAGTGGATGTTTTCAGAGAACTATCCACAATGACTCCAAGATCTCTTTCTTTCTTGAGTGGTAACAGCTAATTTAGACCCCATCATTTTATAGTTAGGATTATGTATAGTTAGGATTATGCTTTCCAATCTGCATTACTTTGCATTTATCAACATTAAATTTAATCTGCCATTTTGTTGCCCAGTCACCCAGTTTTGAGAGATCCTTTTGAGGCTCTTCGCAGTATGCCTGGGTCTTAACTATCTTTAGTCATTTTGTATCATCTGCAAATTTTGCCACCTCACTGTTTATCCCTTTTTCCAGATCATTTATGAATATGTTGAATAGGACTGAACCCAGAACAGACCCCCAGGGAACACCACTATTTACCTCTCTCCATTCAGATAACTGACCATTTATACCTACCCTTTGTTTCCTATTGTTTAACCAGTTACCAATCCATGAGAGCACCTTCCCTCTTACCCATGGCAGCTTACTTTGCATAAGAGCCTTTGGTGAGGGATCTTGTCAAAGGTCAATTACAGATTAAATCAGAACCTGCCATGGTCTTCAACCCTCGCAGAGCACTAAGTGAAAAGAACATGTCCTGCAAAAATAAAGGTGTTCTGTTCCATCTAAAGTCACCTAATTGAAAAAGGAAACATACTGATTCTTCTGCTATGCGTTTACCCCTTATGTAATTGATTTAACAGTAGGCTCCTGCATTAACAGTTTGTAATCGCTAATTCCTCTGTCGAAAAGGTTTGCAGGAAGTGACTTTCCCTTAACTTCAAGGGGTGAAGTCCCCACTCTGTGTGTGACATTCCCACAAACTAGGGGCCTAGATGCTATAATGGGCCCTGTGATATCCCTCAGATGGGCAGAGATTGGAAAAAGCTATGCTTGAACCACAGATACTGAATTATTTTAAAGATCCCTGTTTGCAACAGGTTAACACAATTTCATAACTTGGTTAAAATGCTGTTTAGCCCCCATCTACGCAGGCAAGAGAAAACTGAATTATAACCTGGCAAGGAACAAAGCCTCAAGTTCTCCTTGGTTTGTGTTTCCCCTACCTCAGGCCTATTTATCTCAATTTCTCCTGCTGACTCCCATCTTGATCTTGTGAACCTGCTCAAGATGCCAATTGCTTGTTTGAAATTTTTCAAAACAATGCACTCTTCTGCAAGACTTAGGAACCTCTCAGATCCAAGTGGGACTTAGCCTGTTATCGCTAGTGACAGGCATTCTGTAAAAGCAGAGAGACAGAATCTCTGAACTGGGTCAGCTAAAGTGATCGGTCTACAAATGAAGCTACCAAGACCATACAGTAATTTGCTAGTCACCAAGAAGGACCACCCACACTGCCAGCACCAACTGTGCAGCAGAGAAAGTAGAATCAAGTGATGAGACTCCACTGATTTCTGAAGCCTGGAGCAGCACGTAACAAATCTGGGAAGGCAAAGAGAAAACTGCAGAGCCTAGTCAAGGAGAAGTCTATGTTGCAGTTTCCGAAGCTCTTCAGAGAGCAAGGCAGATGATACATCAAGGGCCTCATTTACTTATAGGTAGAATTTCCTTTAAAAAAAATGATCATTTTTACTCTGTGAAAGTGGGACATAAACTGCCAAAAAGGGCTGGAGGGTTGGAAGATTTCTCCTTGCCGAGTTCATTACTTACCCTACTTATAATTTCCTCTGTGAAAATTTAATTAGATGCCGGAGTAGAAAGCTGATGAGATTTAAAGTCCCATAAGTCATCTATATTCTAGTAAAGAGAGGCTTACCCGACTCTAAACCTTCACATAGCCACTGTACAGTGACAGCTTCTGATCCGAATGGCGAGGACTGTTGCTGACAAATAGCAGGGAATTAGTACCTCGACTGATCTTGCTGATCACATCCTGGCAGTGCAATAGGCAGCTGTTTGGGTCTCTACTGGGTCTCATACTACACTCCTGTTGCCTGTGCATCCCCCCACTCCCTCCCCTTCCCCCCCACCCCCCCGGTTTCCATTAACCCTCCTACTGATGCCCTATAAAATCAGGACACCTTGTCGCCCTAGTCTTCAGAGGTGTGACCTCCTCACTTTCCAGGGAGAGGTGGAGCTACAAAGAGGACCATGGGAGATAATGCAAGACTCAAAAGTCGTCACTCGGCAGGTGTGAGATAATATGCACCTGGACAAACCTCTATGTTCCAGTTGTCACGCCGACCATTCTTTAAGCCACAGCTAATGCAAGTCCCTGTTAAAATCTTTTGACATAATCAGTCCTAGCCCCACATTCTCAGCGGGGCCCATTTTTACACTACTTACACCTTGTAGTCTACAAACCACACTAAGCCAAGTTCTTTTCACTCTCCTTCATTGGGTAAAGCAAACTGGAGGCCTGTATACACAGGTGTGTGAGAGATGCAAATACAGAAGAGAAAACCAAACAAGCCCCTTCAGGAACAGAAAAAGGCATTTGATGCTTTAACAACACAAAGTGCTTCTATAGCACCTTCCATATGAGGATCTCAAAGCAGTTTATACACAGTTCATAGGCACTCCCAATGCTCCTGAGAGGTAAGTTACTATTCCCACTTTGCAGATGAAGAAGTGAGGAAGAGGGAGGTGCCATGACTTGCACAGCAAGTGCATGGCAGAGCTGGGAACAGAACCCAGGTCTCTTCCAAATCCCTGTGCAATTTCTCCATCCTCACTTCACTTGCTTCTGGCCTATCTTCCTAGGAGAAAAATTCATGCTCACTTCAGGTATATCAAGGAAGTGGAAAAAAAACAACAAAAAAACACAACACTTTGCTAGCCATTCAGGATAGGCAGCAAATGCCAGTGCAACCTTGTGGATTAACCCAGGCTTAACTGGAGGAAGCTGGGAGGTTATTCTCTTTCATAAGGGAAGCTAAGAGCATAACCGCTCGCTCTACATTACAAGTTTGGTTCAGCAACAGCAAGATGCTATCCATGAGGTGTGACACAGGCAATAGTGTATAACAAAACTACAACACATGGAAATAGAATAAAAACCTATGTAAAAATTTAACTAGCACTTTTTGGTCCTCTGATGATTTAGTTATGGATGCCAGTTTATGTATTGTAAAGGCAGGAGACAACCCTATAAAGGAAAGTTTACTAGAGTAATAAAGTGAGTGTTTCAGATACACCTTTGAGGAAGGCTGGCCAAGACATGGTAGGGTGCAAGGGGAAAATGATCCTTCAACTTGCGACACTTAAATGCTGCCAAAGAGGTAGGATGTTTGAAGTGTAAAACAGATACTGAGCCCGCAGGTTTCAGCAGCATCACTCCTTCACCCCGCTGGCTCATCACTTTTCAGACATTACAGAGACAAACAGTATGATCCAACAATTAAAATCAATGGGGAGATTCATCAACTTCAAAGGGAGTTAAATCAGGCCCAAAAGCCAGACTTAAGTGCAGCTCAAGGGATCGGTAATTTTCTATAAAGCTTTTAGTGGTCCCAGGCCTGATTATCCAGGAAGCCCATCTTTCCCTTTATACCCTACTGTGGCATTTAAGACAGTCTGGAGGGTTTCTAGGCTAAGAGTCTCTGGGGGCAGGCAGCCTTAGGTCTCTCTCAGCATTGCCTTTGGAACTCTTTCACTCTTGATAATTCATAGCCTGAGTCTAGTGGCCTTCAGGTAAGGATGCAGTCATTTGGCTTTGCTTTGGTTTAATTTTTCTCCACTTTGCCATTTGATGTCATTAATGTATTTTAATGCTGTAAATGTGCTCTTACCTTCTATGGCCACAGGCGCTCTACTGGACATTAAATACAGGCCCCAAATGGCCATAGCATGTAGTTTTGATAGAGGAGCAAACTTTTCCCGAGGCACTGATAAGCACGTTTTCTTTTCCAAGGTCTTATCAGCACGCTAGAGCAACCTGGCCTGGGAGAGGTTAAACCAAATGGCCAAGTTTCCTTCTGTCTCACGTGTGCATGCTGTTATTCCACTTACTGCTGTAAATTATTCACATCAGAAAAAGGCATTTCAGGAAACTGTCCGCATCATTTCAAGCTTCAAAATATCAGTTTATCATTTATATATATGGCACCGTTCACCCCAAAGCCCTTCACCAATAGGAATCATTTTACAGTGTAATCAGAGAAACGCAGCCACTTCTGGGGTAAAACATGGCAACTGTTACAAAGCATACTACAGCTCTACATAATTTAGGACAGGAGATGAAGAAGCCCATTGCCAGGGGAATGGTCAGGGGAAATTCAGAGAGGCAGAACGGAATTATCTGGGTTGGGAATCTAGTCAGGACACTGCAACAAAAAGGGCCTTTTATTGGATCTTTAGTAGCCAGAAATCAGCAGGGTTGGGGTTTTACGTTGCAGCTGAAGGATGACGCCACTGGTACCACAAGGCCCCTAATCATGTGGGGCATTTGTTTTTTATGATTCAGAGGGAAGAACACCTATTACTGAAAAAAGAAAAGGAGGACTAGTGGCACCTTAGAGACTAACCAATTTATTTGAGCATAAGCTTTCGTGAGCTACAGCGCTACTCTGAAACCTATTACTGAGTCACCCACACTGCTTCCTGCAGTGCCTAGGGGATCTCTCACACAAGTGTTTCCATTTTACTTTTTATAGCGTCAAAGCACTTTACAAACTTGAACTACTTTCCCTGTGCCCTCCCCTTGTGCTTTTACTGACCCTTCCATCCAAGGTCCTCAGATGGGTTACATACACAAACTGAAAAGGAGGACTAGTGGCACCTTAGAGACTAACCCATTTATTTGAGCATAAGCTTTCGTGAGCTACAGCTCACTTATGCTCAAATAAATGGGTTAGTCTCTAAGGTGCCACAAGTCCTCCTTTTCTTTTTGCGAATACAGACTAACACGGCTGTTACTCTGAAACCAGACACAAACTATTCCTCACAACATGACCATAGGACGGTATTATCCCCATTTTACAGATGGGTAGACTGAGGTAGGACAGCAAAGTGAGTTGCCTATAGCTACAGAGGAGACAGTGGCAGAGCAAAGATTACAACTCAGGAGTTCATGGCATCAAAACTCCACAGCCCAAGGCAAATTGTCAACTGTTCACATGCTAGGCCTCAGCCCTGTGCCGCACCTGAGCTACTGCAGGTGTTGGTACGGCTGGAATACCTGGCATTTTAGAAGGCTCGATCCGTTGTGACCGAGACATGGCTTCCTTGCACCAGTGGAGCTCGCTCCCTGCAATGGTCCCTCCAAAGCTGGAATCCGGTGCTGTTCAGGTGCTGATGCAAGGCTGCTCTTTTTCACAGGCCTCTATTTTATTTTCAGGGATGGGCCGTCACCGAGATTGGACACCCAAGCATGCGAGGGGCAAGAATTTTATTAATATGTCTGAGGGTTAACTAGAGCCATTTGAGGTTGGGGTTCCCCCCCCCCCACAAATATATTCTTAGACCACTAAATACAAGATCCTGGGCCTGATATAAATCTAGAAGAATAATACTGCTGCCATCAGACCGATGATAAAGTTATATGCTGCTGTAGCAAGATGGCAAAAGAGAAATCAAATACCGGTGCCTAAGGTTTCTCATTACTCAGTACTATTACTATGGAGAGAGATTCTGGGATTCTAATGCAACGATGCCACCTTGTGGAAATCACTGCATCTCACCACCCACTGAAACAGACAACTGGTAACACCCATTGTTTCATGTTCTCTGTGTATATAAAATCTCCCCACTGTATTTTCCACTGCATGCATCCGATGAAGTGAGCTGTAGCTCACGAAAGCTTATGCTTTAATAAATTGGTTAGTCTCTAAGGTGCCACAAGTCCTCCTTTTCTTTTTGAAGACAACTCAGAAGCACTGCCAAACAATACCGAGCTACAAAGCAAGATTCCTTTGAATTACTGAATGGTAACCATGCAAAGGATCTGATACAGACAGCAGCCTCTGTAATGCTCTCTATATTTTGGACAACAGGAACAATCACCTTAACATACTTTCTTGCAATGAACTAAGGCATTTTCCTACTATTAGGATATGACATCATGGTAAGGTAAAAGTTTCCTATTTATAGCCACCTGCTGTATGGTACAAGTTTTACACAGCTAATGAAAAATTGGATAGCATGTTTAAGCCTAGTCAGTGCAAGAGAAAGAATCTGTGATTCTAAAATCAGTGTTTTTGAGACCAGATCAGAGATGTTTCTCCCAAGCCTGGTGCCAAACACCCTTTGGAAAAAAGCCTTCCCACGGTAACAAAGGAGAGAGAACAAGAGGGGAGGCAGGAGGAAACTCCAGCTCCAAGCCACTGAACCTGGGCACGATGATGAGCTGGGTTCCCTATAAACAAGCTCAATGCAAATCTCACTTCTGAACTGATGTCTAGATACTACATTGAAAGGGGCATTTGAAACACCAAAAATAGAAAGATTGGTGATTTACTGATTAGGCTAGTACAAATTCCTCCACAAATCCCTTATTGCACTAAACTGTCCTCCATCCCTAGGAAAAACAGAGGCTTCACAGCCATTGGGAGATGGTGAGATTCCTCACCTAGTACATTTGACTATTAACTAGTTATGCACGAAAGAGTGTATTCACTACAAAGCAGACAAAAAGGGAGATAAACCCAGGTGCCCGTGTGCACCAGACATTTAAGGTCACACGCATGTATAGTCCCACTGCTGGCATGTTACTTGCCTGTCCTACAAGAAAACGTTAAGCCCAACAAAAAGAAACTGAGACGTTGTCTGAGAATGAGAGGAGGCTGTCATAGGAAAGGTTAACAACTCCACAAAGGTTACTGGTGACATCCTAATGCAGGACAAGGAACCCATGAGTGTGTACAAGTGAAAGAGAGAATGTGGGAATGGATAAGTATAGATGTTCTTTTGTTTGAGCCATCTCTTCCTCTCTTTTCCATCCCCTCCAGGTTTGCTGCTGTCTCTTAAATTGTGGTGGGGATTCGACTGTATCAAAAGAACCAGCATAAAGGTTATTTTCTGGGTACGGATGCAAGGAATTCCCAAATGTAGTAACAGCCTGCATTATGTAGTCTCCCATCAATGGCCTTATCTTCAGAGATGGGTACGTATCATTAGCCCCATTTACAGATAAGGAAATTGAGACACAGGAAGTAAAGTAACTCATGCAAGGTCACAGAGTGAAAGAGTGATCAGTAGAACTCAGGTTTCCTGACTCCAAGTCCCCTGCTCTAACTATTAGAGTTTGTCGCCCCATAGATCTCGAGGTAATAAATGAGAATAATTCGGTGTGGAGGTTAACGGTGCCCTAGTGAACTACAAAGAACAAGCACTCTTCTGTTTCCCCCCTTTACATACCTAGCACTTTGATGAGGATTTTCATACTTCGATCTCAGAGCATTTAATAAGAGTGGGAGAGCATCACTATCCCCATTTTCCAAGGAGATGGCACTATTTTGCCAAGGAGTCACACAGAGGATGTTGGTCTCCTTCATGGAAGTTACAGTGCTTCTGCAGGATTCATGCCCCTTGGCTCAGCTACATAGGTCCCATTTACAGGACTGTTTGGTTTTATGCAGCACCTTTCACACTCACCACATCCTAATAGGCCTTCCGAAGAGAGGCAAGTCATCCTACTAGGGAAGCATGTGTATCTGACTGCACACACAGCAGCTGTTTGCCCCCGACAGTAGCTCAAATGCCATTCTGGAGAGGAGGAGCATGTTGGGGACAGGAGCATGTTGACTGGGATTATCCCTTGTTTTCGTTGGTGAATGTGCAATGATATTTAACCTTTCCCCAGTGCAACCAGAAGGAATCGATAAGCAGAAGGATGGCATCTGCAACGTTGCAGGATCCCCCATATTCCCAGCATTGTGAGACTCGCATCCATACCCATAAAATAACCTTTATGCTGGTTCTTTTGATACAGTTGAATCCCGACCACAATTTAACAGACAGCATCAAACCTGGAGGGGATGGGAAAGAGGGAGTGATGGCACATTCAGAATCAGAGCTCCATCAGCTAAGACACATGGTTAACTACAGGGTGAGCTATCCTAGCACTCTGGTTCTCTTCCCCTCACCACAACAGAGCAGTAACACTGGACCCACCCTCCTCCCAAAACACACAAATATATTGACTAAAACATGGGAAGCCCCCACTGCACCCTAAGCACCAATGGTTCTTTAGGTTATTAGCAGGTGTCGGAGAGTCTCGACACATTTTGTCTGCTTACCACTCAGCTGCGGAGGTGGGTACAGGTGGTAGGTGCTGTAGATATCGTTGGACATCTGGAGCTTCAACTTCGTGTGCTTCTTCAGCAGATCGGAGATGCTTTCCTCCTGGAAGGGAGTCTTCTCCAGGATCACTACAGCATCCTTTGCATCGCCAGAGGCTCCACTCACCTAGAGTTAGAGATCAAGATCAGCCTGCATACGCCAAACTTATTCTAGCTCAGCACTTATATACCCCTCCTCCCCATCACTGCAGTAGCCACACAGCTTCCTAGCATTAGCCGTTTCCCATCAGTGGGATGGAGAGCTCACTTGCTAACAGCCAGCAGCATACTTGCCTCTGGCCACTTTATCTACAACCATGCAGGTTCTGTTCTTCACTCTGAAGAGGATGTGAGGGCTATGTAAGGGAGAGAAGAAGACTGGCAATACCCTGTAATATACTGATTGAACTTTATTGGATTAAGTTAAACCTTACTGATTTAAAGTTAATAACTTTGGGGTACATTGTATTGGAAATGCAAATGTTTATGTACTAGTGAAAGATTTTATGGAACTTCTTTACAGCAAGATAATATTAATGCAATCTCTGAAAGGCACAGGGAAGTTCAAAGATCGTTTTGGTACTATATATGTGATGTGGATTTCCTTAGGAAATGCCATGAGGTGAGGGGAATGTAAAGTCTCTCTCCCAAGCCAACCTTTTGAAGATACGCCCTGGGGAGAGGACCCTTCCTATACTAACTACCTGCTTCTGGAAATTCCAGGTCAAAGACCCCTGATCTGTACAAAAGGGTGGACTGAACTTGTCACGGGTGTGCTGAAGCTGTGAGATGAACTGTAACCCCAAGGACTCACCTAGGGTGGAGGGTAGAGAGGAGGACTTATCCCACCATAACCCAAGTGAGAGTTGGGATGAGCTGAGGGAAGCTTATTAGCACGTGTGTAGGTTCTTTATTCTTCTAACTGTTTTCTCCAACGCTTTTTACCTTAAGAATAGAGTAGGGCTGCTTAGAAAACTCTGTGTGGTGACCTGTAACTGTAGCAATCACTTTGTTATCGGTCTCTGAAGAGAAAGCAAGCAGGTGTCCTTGGGCAGCCTGCCTCTGCTGTGCATAACACAGAGAAGGCCGGGAAGTGTGCCGCATGGGAACACCCCGGTCTGAAGGGAGAGGACACGGGTCTCCACCCAAGACGGGCAACAGCTGGAAGCCCTAGAGAGGGTGCCATGGCTGGACCACTGAGAAGAAGTGCAGGTGCAGTCGCCCTGAACTGTGACAAAGTCAACAGACGCATCAGCAGCTAACACACAAAACGGACGCAGAAATACTCCCCTACTGAGTGCTCCAGGGAGCAGGCGTTTTTCAAAGAGTGTTTGCCCTGGGCAACTGAGGGAATAAGGCCATCCAGCTTCCCTTTAAGTCTTCCGTTTGTTATGTGAATTTGGAGCTGAGTAAGGAAGTTCTGACCCAGGTGGTACGGCTCTCAGAGCCTGTTAGCAAATGTCGAAACCCCACAGAGAGATGCTGACTGTTTTCTACTGACTCGTGATATCACTGATTCCATTCCATATACAAAGGAGGTGGAATTGGGCTACTGGGTAGAAAGACACAGGGTCTGGGACAGAGAGCCCTTTGAAGAAACAGCCAGACCAGAGATGGGGAAAGGTCTGGGGTGAATCTTGTGTAACATTATCAGTTACTTTGTTAATAAGGCCACATCCCAGGAAGGTGGTGAGTTTGACCTTATAGACTTTGTCTGGAGCAGAGTGGGAATGCCACCTGCTTTATGTACCATTTCAGCAATCATGGGTTCCCCAGAAAACTCAGGCCTTTACCACAACCCATCCAAGAATTTGAGATGGGTGTGAGCTGTATAGTTCACGTGATGGGATGCGATGGTTAGACCCAGCTCTTGCCACACTTCTGCTTCGTTCCAGGTTATGCAGTAATTAGGTATAGGCCCAAATTCCTGTATCATCCATATGAGAGACGGCACAGATGTATTCAGAGGTGATGTATCAGGTAAGGTAAGTTGCAGAACAGCAAGCAAGTCTAAGCAGGGGTAAATTATACGCCAAAGGACAAGAAGAGAGGGATGTAATAAAAAGAGCAAACCAATAGGAGGATGCAAGAAGCATTAAGCTAAAGTCCTTCACTTTCTCAGACTTCAGACACCTTAACTCACACCCTCAGTATGTAAATTATTCCAACTCACACACCCTTATACCCACTTACAATGTCTAATTTGACCCATGTACACCTACTGCCTGAATTTGGCCTACAGAACCTAATAAACTCTAGTCCCCTCTTCTAAAGGATTTATTCATCCAAGATTAACATGCTGCTTTGAAATTATGAGACACTTTGCAATTTCCTGACACTTCTTCATCTGCCTCAGTTCTCTCAAAGGTGGATTTACTGCAGACAATAGGGACTAACCCAATAGTATACCAAGCTTATATATGGAGTTGTGAGCTACAGTCAGACCTTTTCTGACTGCTGTATGGCTGTAAAAGTTGAATTAAAAGAGTACTTACAAATTTCCCATTTTATGGCCCCTGAGTGGCAAGTCCATCCGTCTTATTTACGGTGTTTGAGTTACCAGGTAGTTTGCAATTCAATTTCACTTTAAACATGAAAAACCAATCTTCAGGCCAAAAGCAATAGATATGCTAATAAGAAAAATAATCTAAGACTTTAGATAGGTTTCCGATGCTTTGTTACCGAGACCAATTGCAATTGCCCCACTCCAATATTTGCCTGCTTCACAGCTCAGTAAACCGGATCTGGACAGCACCAGACTTAAAAGCAATTGAGTCACTCTAACATGCTTGAACTTATCGTTAAAAGAAGTCTCTCAATGGAAAGATTTTAATAAGGCTAGCTTAATGGGGCTATTTTTTAAAAAAATATTCACCTCCCTCCCTCCAGTCAGTTTTGAAATCTGTCGCTAGTCAAAGGTAGAGACTATTCAGGGTGTTAAAAAGCTAAAGCTTGCTTGAAGGTTTGGGGCCAGGTCTTCCGGATTTTGCCAGATGGAATCTCAGGCATGTACATAGCTGGCTTTATACCACTGGGGGTATGTGGATCTGAACTATCAAGTCGCACATGACTTGCTTATATAGATCTGAGCAGCTTGGGGCTTTGCACTCCTCAGTCAAAGGTGTGAATCCAGCCTGGGTTGGAAGGGAAGGCTGTTTAGTGACAAAGCTGGGGGTCGGTTGTGTGGGGGGGAATCAACATCTAATAGGCAAATTCCACACCACAAAAGCCAACTGAACTGGGGTTGTGGGGTTCAGAGACTGGGGTTCAAATGGCGCATGAAGACTGAACTCCTCTTGTGCTCCCATGGGAGAGTCCCTTCAGGTAAGCGGGGAGACAAACTGGGTCAGATGGGACAGTAACTATGGAAGCTAACACTGTTCTTGCCTGTACTGAATATATTGTGTGGATGGACTTTACAGCTGTCAAACCAGCATCATTTACTAGTACTAAATTCACTTATCAATCCAGCATCGTTTACTACTACTGAATTCACTTAGGAAAGGAGAGACCTGAGGAACTAACCAAACACAACCCAAGCATCAGTCAATTTCCACTGACAAAAGTGAATGGAGGAGTGCGGACCTAACTGGGCGAGTAATGCTATAGATTTCAGGACTGGGGGGCACAATTAGGTTCAAGCAGAGACTTGCAAGTGTCAGGACGGTGGGAATTCCGGAGCAGAAGGACACAGAGGAAAGGAAGAGTTTCCCGCAGTGGTTCAGAGAGGGGCTGGGTAATTTGCGTCTCCCTTTCTATGTCCAACATTGCTTAGAGAGGATCATGTAACACTCCATAATAGCTAGGAAGTGGGCAACACCCAGCCACAAAGAGCACAATCCTGCTGACTGTCTGCTGAAGAAAACCATTGCACTTGGCTTGAAGCCATATTCTAGTAGGTTTCATCAGGCTTTTCAGGGTGTTATAAAGCTAAAGCTTGTTTGAAGATTTGGGGCCAGGTCTTCCGAATTTTGCCAGATCGAATCTTATAGCCACCTGGTAAGAGACAGACCTGTTGTATGTATTATTGTCATCCCTGGGTAAACTTCACAAAAGGCACCTAAATTACCTGTGAAAACGAGAGGTGGCTGCTTTTAAAAGCATTACCCCTTATTTACTTAGCACCTACCATCTAGTAAGTTACATAACTGTCGTAGACACTGATTCTGGTATTACTCTCCATTCTTTTCTCACTGCTGTACTCAAGGATCTTTCTCTCTATTCTAGACATCTGTCAGCAGGTGGCCTTCCCCCACTGCTCCAAAACAAAATCCCTACATGCGGCATAGGTACAACACACACACATACAAGGATGGATTTATTAACAAACCTAACAACATAAAAACCTCAGCCTAAGGTTGCTTCCAGGCTTGGCTGTTCCCAAAGGTCCTTTAGAAAGTCTCATCCCTACATCCCACTGCCCAAAGGGCCTTTCCCACCTCCCTTAAATCCAGGGTGGAATTAACAAGCTACACCTGGCACGGGGAGTCAGCAGGAATCAATCAGCATTTCCTTGCAGGCTTCAAACACCTACTAAAAGGGTGGGTCAACAGAAGAGCTCTGCCACCCTGTTACAGCATCCTTGGCGTTTATTTAACACCCCCTGCCTTGAACATGCATAAGAGAAACTAGAACTGTTTCAGCTTCTTCTTGATCAATTCTGACTCTTTGCCTGTCTCTAATTTCACATTCAGAGCACTGTAGAGTTGCCCCATATTAACAATTTGTAAATAATAATAAAACTCCCTTTTGGGGGCAGTTTTCCTTACCCTGCACTTGTGTCAAAGACTAGGAGTTTTAAAGGGCTTTGGGGGAGAATTAAAGCAAGAATGAGAAGGATTGACATGACCTTCCTGCTGCCATAGCACGATCTCCTTTGAACCTAGCACAGTACAGCGGCAGGAAGGATAGCCTCAGAGGGCTCACAAATGGGAGATTGCTTTTTGGCTGGCACTTTTGAAAACTTGTTTTTCTTCAGGGTTCAGTTACCCTGTAAAGAAATTACAAAAGAGGCAGCCAAGGGACTGTGGTGGGGGATCTGTATTCTGCTCTTGTGTATTGTTCAGTATTGGAATTAGTTACGTTTGAGCCTGCTCATGCTGAAAATCATAAGCATCATCTTAGCAGAGCCTAGATTTCAGATAGACTTCACACAGAAACATTTACTATATGCAGAGAGCAGTGTGTGCGTACACAGTCATTTTACAAAATACTTAAACTCCAGACCAAAGACAACTCCCAAGGACAGCTGTAGGTCGAATAAGCAGTGATGTGAAGGGTGGTATCAATGGAAGAAAAGCATATCTAGCACCAACTTGACATCCAGTGGGTATGCAAACAAGTGTAGTGAAGGGATGAAAAGCAGTATGTCTAGCAGACACAACACTAGAATGGAATAAGAAAAAGCAGCCCCTCTCTTACCCACTAACTGTCCCCCGGCACTCCTGGGGCTAGTTTCATTCCTAGCGGTAAGCAGGTGCACAACTCCATGTGACTTCTGCGGGAACTGCACCTGCCCACAGCAGGACTGAATTTGAATCAGTACAAGTACAATGGATTTCCACACCTAGAGCCCATATCTGACCTCTCATACCGGTACCAGACAGGAGTAACTCCACTGAGGACAATGGAGTCATAAAGATATAAAAGATATTCAAATTCTGCAGTGACCAGGCTTAAAAAAAAGTCAGTCTAACGCCCAATTCGTTTCCTCCATACTTCCCCCACCCTCCCAGTTTGACTGGACAAACAATGTGCTTCCTCCTATGATGATGTCTCTCTCAGTACCATGTGGTTTGAGGAAAGGTGGATGATCTAGTGGCTAGATCACAGGATTGGGAATCCAAACTCCTGGGCTGCATCCCCAGATCTTCTGCTTCCTTGCTATGTGACCATGGCCAAGTCACTTACCACCCCTGCACTACACTCTGACCATCTGGAAAATGAGCATACCTGCTTCCCCGAGGTGTTATAAAGTTCCTTAAAGCTTGCAAAACACTTTGTGATCCTTGGGTGAAATGGCCATTTATAATTATTACGGCTGAGGTAAGGAGTCCCCAGTCCGACTAACCCACTCACACAGCTAGTGAGAATGTTACAACCAGAATAATTGCCATTTCCTCTTTCTGCCCAAGTCAGTCCAAATTCTTTTCCAAGCTCAAAGCAGGCGCAAACAGCAGTAATAAATCTTTATGAGAGAACCAGGTTGGTGGATCTTGCTTTTGATCATGTGTGTTTCAAACAAGGAGCTGCTGAAATCATGAGATGATGCAGTCCTGTCCTCTCAGGCTTTGGAGGCGAATCAGCGCCCATGCTGACTATCTTGCTCATTAAAACAACAGAACCAGAGGTGCTTTCCTCATATGTTTGAAGCCCATGCCACTGATTTTGGATTTTAAAAAAGTTATTTGCTCCGTGCTTCTTACATTCCAGGGATTTACTGGGCATGACAGAAGGATTTGATTTACTTGGATAATTTTAATAATGGAAATTGGATTTAGATCTCCTTAAAAAAAAAAAAAGACACCCTCACCCAGAGCACAGAAGGAATGCAATTCCAGCACATCACTGCCAAGCAGAGAACTGAGAAGATGGCTGGAAAAAATATTAACAGGCATTGCAGGTATCAGCTACGGCAAATTGTAACCCAGTGAAAAATCGACAACATCATAACATAAAACTGCAAAAGACCCATTAGTTCATCCAGTCCCTCTGACCAGGGGACAAAGTTGCAAGATTGTACCTGCAAGATATTATTCTCCAGCCTAGTTTTTAACAGCCTAGGACGAAAGGAGGGAGTCTACAAGAGCCGGAGGCTTGGGGCCCTTGGGGCATGGCAGGGCGAGCATTGGGGGGCCCTGCCCTGGGAGGTGTCCCTCCCTTGGACAGAGAGTAAAAAGGAGGAACAGGGACTTTACCAGGAAAGACTGTGGGGCAGAGCAACCACCCCATGGACATGGTCCCCCAACAACTGGCATCCTTGGGTCATAGAATCACAGAATATCAGGGTGGGAAGGGACCCCAGAAGGTCATCTAGTCCAACCCCCTGCTCGAAGCAGGACCCATCCCCAGTTAAATCATCCCAGCCAGGGCTTTGTCAAGCCTGACCTTAAAAACCTCTAAGGAAGGAGATTCTACCACCTCCCTAGGTAACGCATTCCAGTGTTTCACCACCCTCCTAGTGAAAAAGTTTTTCCTAATATCCAACCTAAACCTCCCCCACTGCAACTTGAGACCATTACTCCTCGTTCTGTCCTCTGCTACCACTGAGAACAGTCTAGATCCATCCTCTCTGGATCCCCCTTTCAGGCAGTCGAAAGCAGCTAGCAAATCAGAGCAATGCCTCCCCTTCACCACCCCGCCCCCCGGGGTCAGAGCAATGGCACATTCCCCCCCCCCGGGTCTGAGCGATGGCACCTTCCCCCCTTCACAAGCCCCCCCCGCCAGGTCAGAGCGAGGGCACCTGCCCCGCCTTCACCAATCATCCCGCCCGGTGAGAGCACTACCGCCCCCTCCGTCACCAAGCCCCGCCCCCCGAACAGTGGTACCGCCCCCATTCCTTCTCCCCCCGGGGCCGGAGTGGTACAGCCCATTCCCCCCCCTTACCTGCCCGTGCAGGAAAATGGCCTTGTCCCGCGCAGACTCCTTGAGCACCCTGCGCACGCAGAGCTCCGCCAAGGGGAACGAGCCGCCATCGCCTCCCGGGGGCTCGGCCGGCTCCTCCGACCCCTCACGCTTCCTCTTCGCGCCGGTGGCCTCCGCCATCGCTGGGAGTGCGCATGCGCCGCGACGAGACGAGAGTGAGTAGCGGGGAAAGGACTGTCCTCTAAACCCCGCTCCGCTGCAGAGGGCTCCCCCTGCTGGGCTGGGGCTGCTACTGGCGGGAACCACTGGGAAAATGGGGCGGGGGGGGTGGACGATTCCATTCACTGGAAGAGGTAACGATCAGGACAGCGTGGAGGGGCAGGTGGCTGCGCGGGGCAGGAGGCCAAGCTGCCCCCGCCCGTGCGTGGCCTGCAGGGGCCACGGCCGCAGGGCCCAGAAGCCCAGCCTAGGGTGGCCAGACAGCAGGCGTGGGGGCTCGTCGGCGCCTGTTTAAGCCAAAGCCCCAAATCTCGGGACTGTCCCTATAAAATCAGGACATCTGGCCCCCCTGGCCGAGCCCCACCCTCGGGCGCATGAGGCCACCGCCCTGCCCGGGTTTTGTGTGCGGAGCACGTCCCAGAAACACGCCGTCACCCACCAACCCAGCTGCACTTCTGGCCGTTCCTCTTGTTCCGTCCATATCTCGCCCCCAGCCAGGGGTTTGCCCCAGCCAGCCAACAAGTGTGTTCCTTCCAATCCGCCGGCTTTTCGTGGCAAATGCGCACGCGCATGAGACTTCAGTACACACGGGGACACTTCCGTGTTCCAGGGGCCCGGCGAAGCAGTGGACGCTGTAAAGCAAACTATTAAGTGCTGGTTGGATTAAAAACCTGGCTGGATGTCACCAAGGCCCAAAGATGAGGGTCCCGGTCTGAAGCAACCCCCCCTGGAAAGTCTCACTCTCTGGCCTCGAATCTCACTCTGGGGGCTGTAAATCTCACTCTTACGGACGGCCCACCCTTGGAATCTCTGGGCATGTTTGGTCACGGAAGATAAGGGCAGCCCAAGTAAGGTGGCAATTAATATGCCCGGTCTCCTCCATCTGAACATAAGAACGGCCATACTGGGTCAGACCAAAGGTCCATCTAGCCCAGGATCCCACAGTGGCCAGTGCCAGGTGCCCCAGAGGGAATGAACAGAACAGGAAATCACCAAGTGATCCATCCCCTGTTGCTCATTCCCAGCTTCCGGCAAACAGAGGCTAGGGACACCATCCCCGCCCATCCTGGCTAATGATGGACCTATCCCCCATGAATAGATCTAGTTTTTTTATCTGTCCTATATCCAGTGCAGCCAACCCTTGTCACTGTAGCACAAATCTCCCAATATTCAGTGTTAAGTCCCACCTGTTGGAGCTGGGTTATTACTTGAGAATCTCAGCTTCCATCTTGAAAAATAAGGTACATTTCTAGCTCATGGTTACAGAGAAAAGCTTGAAAAATTGCATCAACCCTAGGAGGCTTAAGCAAATGAACCCCACATTGGTTGTTTTTAAAAATCTTATGATTTTTGATATAGTCTCATGACTTTGGGGGGCCTGACTCATGAGTTTTGAACGCTTGGGTTTGGTTATGCTATATTTTTCTTACCTCCCATATCACTTAGCAAGCTAACCCACTCGTTTTGGTTATGCTTTACTTCGGGTTACACCAGATTTGTGCTTCTATACAAGCACTTCACACACATGGATACCACGGCCGAGGATAGAGAAGGCTACTTGCATAGGGTTACCATCCCTCCTGGTTTGGCCAGGAATATCCTGGAATCAGGCTTGAAGGAGGCTACTGAAGCCAGTCCAGCGGCACATTGGTGCTAAGGCAGGCCTGGGAGGCGTGGGAAGGGGGGTCTCTGCGCAATGCCTACACCCTGCGGGCCATCTCTGCAGCTCCCATTGGCCGGGAATGGGGAACTGTGGCAATGGGAGCTGCAGGGGCAATGCCTACAGGCATGGGCATTGCGCACAGCCGCCTGGCCACCCCTGAGCCTAGGAGCTGCTGCCCGACGTGCCGGCCGCTTCCGAGAGCCACCTGAGGTAAGCGCCGCCCGGCCAGAGCCTGGATCCTGAACCTCCTCCCTCACCCAAACCCCTGCTCCATCCCTGAGCCCCCTCCTGCACCCAAAGTCCCTCCCAGAGCCTGCGCCCCAAACCACCTCCTGCACCCCAACCCCCTGCCCGAGACTTGGCCAGGAGCCCCCTCCTGCTCTCCAAACCCCTCGGCCCCACCCCCCAGCCCAGAGCCTGCACCCCCTCCCACACCCCTGCCCCAGCCCAGTGAAAGTGAGTGAGGGTAAGAGAGAGCGAGCAATGGAGGGAGGGGGGCTGAAGTGAGCGGGGGAGTGGAGCCTCGGAGAAGGGGCAGGGCAAGAGCGTGGCCTTGGGAAGGGGTGGGACAAGGCAAGGGTATTTGGGTTTGTGCAATTAGACAGTTGACAACCCTATACTTGGACTTTCCAACTATTGCTGAACATCTTCCACTTCCAGTGACTGTGGAGGGACCAGTTACATGTCTATAGTTAAGGTTGAGCTGTGCACTTGAAACAGAGGTTTAACCTCTTCGAGATGGTGACAAATACTGCGTAGCTCCAAAAGCACTCTTGAAGTTCAGAATGAATGTTCGTGAAAATCTGTTAATTATTTTAGGAGTCAGTTTTTTAAAAAATGGGGTCTGTAAAAAAGAAAGCAAGCACCCAGTGCCAGAGTCTTTTATTCCCTGGATCTTAACAGAGTAACATGGACTCTTCAGACTTTCCTAGGCTACAACTCAGCCAGCAAAACAAACAAGGACCACGCTACGAGGTTTGATTCTGCATCTCTGCTAGGAAAACGGCCAAGTTTAGGTTGGGGTTAACTAGAGTATTAGCTAAGCCTAAACTAAAAACTCAACTACTTTTCCTAAACAATCCCCAACTCCTCTCCCAAGGCGGAGTCCTTCCTAGTCTGAGCTGGCGGGGCGGGGTGTGTGTGTGTAGAGGAGGGGCAGGTGGAAAGTAGAGAGGAAGAACAAGAAAAACAGCTTACAACCTGGGCACTGCATAAACAGTTCAGTGAGCTGTCAGTTTAGGCGCTTTCAGCAGCATTAGATCCACCCGTTTAAAAAAAAAAAAAAAAGCGAGAGAGATTTGATAAAAATAACACTTTTCTGCATTCATTTGTACACACGTTTAAATTACAATTGTAAAAATCAAGACTAAAACTGACATTACGCTCAAAATACCAAAGATGAGCCTATGTGTAGCTCCTCTTTATATGAGTGTTACAGCTCCAAAAGGGGAAAACTTCATGTCAGTTTATACTCCTTGACATAGGTGTTGAGTTTTCTTTTTCCCCCCAGGGGTGCTCCACTGTCCCGCCCCAAGGCCCTGCCCTTCCCCAAGGCCCTGCCCTTGCTCCTCCTCTTCCTGCCTTGCTCCGCCCCTCCCTGAGGCCCCACCCACCTGCTGCTCTCCCCTCAGCGCCTCCCCCAGCTGATCGGCAGCTGCCACCCAAACAGCTGTGGAGTATATATAATGGAATTGGCACCTATCCTCCTTGGGGCTTGGAGGAATTTAACATAGGCAAGAGTGTGTATTGTACCAGCTCCAAACTGGCTTTTGGAAGGTCATTAGAGATTTTGCTGCCTATACGCTTCCTGAAAGGACAGACCCTAAACTAAACTTCCTACTCCCCAAATGAGAAGAGGGTAAACTCCATTTAGCTGTGTTTACCCTTGACTACTTGGAGTCACCAACGCTCAAGCTCCAGATTCCTGCCAAGTCCCCCGCACTGTACAGTACAACGTGGAACAAGCCTCGTGCTTCTTCCAAGTGTTCAGCACCAGACGCCACGTGTAAGCCTCGCTCTCCATTGGTGCTAGATGTTTTGCTTGTCCTCTCAGCGGTGCCGGCTATTAGTGTTCGTGGTGCGGAGCAGCCCGACGCGAGAGAAATGCTTCTGTTCAGAAACCCTCATGAGAGTCAGTCCCATTTGTAATTCTGTAGGTGTTTTGTGCATTGGGGACCTTGGCCGTAGACCGCCTGGAATCTGCTCTCCACTGAGATCAAATGAGGCAGCTCCAGAGACTTTGGAAACAGCACTGTGGATTCTCGTTCCATTTCCCTTCGGCCGGGATCTGCTTTCTCGATGTGCTCCCTTCCCCTACAGGACTCCCGTCACTCTATTCTGCTCATGGTGCTTTGACAGAGCTCCTGCAGGTCTGAGGGACACAAGGCAGAAACCAGGGTCACTAAGGGATATCAGCTGGACTGATGTTCCAGCATTGTCACACTGCAATGTATCTGTACCTCTCCTCCCAGAGAGAGATCCTACACTGTACCCCACTCCAATGGGATACAAATGCCCCAGCCCCTTCTCTTTAGATCTTCCCTTGCAGTTTCACAGGGACACAGGATTCTCTACTTCCCATCCCAGAAGGTTGTACAGTGTCTGTGGGCTGTCAGACAGCTGCTGTGTTCCACCCCATGGCTGGTGAGAAGCCCAGAAGGTGCAACAGAAATGCAGGGTATGATCGAAGGGTCACTCCACTCTGCACAGGCTAAGCTAAACAACCTGAACAGCCAACACCCTATACGGGCCCATTATGAAGCCGACTGCCCCCTATGGTTTACTTACAGCGCAGGATCGTGTCTTTAATCTGCCTGAAGCCATTCTCCTTGCGCGTCACATCGATGTAATAGAGGCACCTCAGCTCCCGGGGGTAGTCTCTCCGGTCAATGCCCTTCAGCACGGGGATGGTGCGCCCATTGGCCATCGGCGCCTCTGCCAACGCCTGATGCATCTGGTACCTGCACCAGGGATCCTCGAGGAAGCTGGGGGTTATTAGCAGGACCCAGCAGTGGCTGTTCTGGACAGCGTCGCAGAGCTCCGTCGTGATAGCACTCCCCGGCATGGCATCCCGCAGCTGCAGGAAGCAGCGGATGCCCTCGGGCTGGCTCTCCAGATAGGAGACCATCTCCTCGACAAACTCAAAGTCCCCGTTGCTGTGGCAGATGCACACATCATAGCTCTTGGCCCAGCGGGCACTCCCTGAGCTGCTGATGCTCACCTGGGAGGCAGGAGACCGGCTGGCCACTGAACTGCTGGTGGAAGAGCTGGTGACAACTGCCGAGGAGGAGGAAGGTGACTGTTTGGTGTTCAAGCTGCTTTCTGCGGAGCTGGAGCTTTGCTTGGGTTTCTGCAGGAGCCGCCTGACCCAGCCTGTGGAGTTTGAGAGACCAGAGTAAGATTCACTGAAGGCTGAAATGCCTCCTGGGCCTATTCACAGCCCTTCCCCATGCACCACAAGGAGCATTTCCGGACATTGAACCTCCTGCTTTCTTATCATGGGGCCCTCTGGGAGCTGAGTCGCAGAGACCAGTGTCAGCCCTGCCCCAGGACCTGGGCAGACCGGTCTGGTGCTAAGATGGAGCAGCCAGGTCTAGTCCAACAGTGTCTCGAGAGAGAGGCCACTCCGTACAGCTCCAGGCATGGAAGGGCACAGGGAGATTCGGATCTGAGTGGCTGGGCTGTAATCAAAAGCCAATTAAACAAATTCTGGCCTTCAAGGAGGTTTTAACTGGAGCCACTGGGCATCAGGTCTAAAATACCCTCTGGAGCCTAAGGATAGGGTCCTGGCTTGGATCACTCTGCCCTTCTTCCTGCAGAGGAAGGGCCGTGGATGGGGTGGAAGATTTGGGATTTTGTTCTGACCCCAACTCCAGGAGGTGGGACTCTCCTGACTCAGCTGGAGGCTTAGGTCACCTGGGTGATCTAAATGCACTGTGGAGCCCCATCTGAGAGGGGAAACTGAGGCAGTGGTTGGCCCAAGAACCTCTGCTACACTTCCCCTCTTAGTGGTCTACTTTCTAAAGTAAACAATCCCATCTTTTCTCCTAGGGAAAATTCTCATGGCCTTGATCATTCTTGTTGCCCTTCTCAAAAGCCTCGCTAACTCCCATCGTCCTCCTAGAGACAGGGTGGCCATACTGCACACAGTATTCCAGAGAGGACCACACAGTTGATTTACATCTGTTACTAATGATAGGTTTCTGTGTTCTCCATCCCATTCCTTCTGCAGCCCACCATCTTACTTGCTAGGTTGGGAGGGGGTTGGACCTCAGCTGCACACTGAGCTGAGATCTCCACTGAGGCTGTCCGCAGCAATGGCCAAGTCCCTGCCCTGAGCCGATATGGTTCATTTTGAATCTTACAAGGTGTGTGAGAGTTGAAACGGACGAGGGGTGGTTCGTGATTCGCTTATGTCCCTTCTCAGCTATGAGAGCAAAGCACTTTATAGAGCTGGGTACGTTATCCCTGGTCCACAGAATGGGGAAAACGCACCAGAGTAAAACCGACTCTCCCAGGCTCATAGCAAGTCAGGGGCAGAGCAGGGATAGACGCTCTGCCTCCTGTTCCCAGCCCCTCACTCAATCAGATCATGCTGTCAACGTGCTCCTTGTTTACTCACCAGCCATATCGGGACCAGTCAGATGAGAAGTGCCCACATGAATCTTGGCCTGTAACAGGGAAAGGACAACTGGTCAGCAGGTATTAAATGCTGGTATTAAATTCAGCATATTATGTATTTGTAAGCCCATAGCACTTAGGAGTCCCAGTCAAAGACCAGGACCCATTGTGCTATGCGCTGTACAATTCCAGAATAAAAAGATCATGTTTGCTTCTTTACCACTGCACCCCGTGCCCCCAACTCCTGGGGGAAGAACAATCAGCGTATTCCACATGCAGACTCCATTAGCAAGCGCTGCATAAGAGATCACTCATTGCCATGGGTGTCTGGTCTGGAGTAGACAGAGCACGTCACTCTCCCAGGCCATCTAGCCTGCACTAAATCCATTTACTAAAAAGCTATCCTGCCCACCAACAGATATCACACCCTTCCATCACAAATCACCAAGGGTTGTTGCTAAGGATATTGGCTGTAGCATGGCAGGGGAACAGATACTCCAAAAGAACCAGCACCAGACTGGTTTCAGAGTAACAGCCGTGTTAGTCTGTATTCACAAAAAGAACAGGAGGACTTGTGGCACCTTAGAGACTAACCAATTTATTTGAGCATAAGCTTTCACGAGCCACAGCTCACTTCAGCGGATGCATACTGTGGAAAATACAGAAGATGTTTGTTTTTATACACACAAATCATGAAAAAATGGGTGTTTATTGCTACAAAAGGTTTTCTCTCCCCCCACCCCACTCTCTTGCTGGTAATAGCTTATGTAAAGTGATCACTCTCCTTACAATGTGTATGATAATCAAGGTGGGCCCTTTCCAGCACAAATCCAGGTTTTCTCCTCCCCCTCTCCCCCCCCCACACACAAACCCACTCTCCTGTTGGTAATAGCTTATCTAAAGTGATCACTCTCCTTACAATGTGTATGATAATCAAGGTGGGCCATTTCCAGCACAAATCCAGGATTTAACAAGAATTATAACATTCATAAACCAGTCGGAGAACACTTCAATCTCTCTGGTCACGCGATTATAGACATGAAAGTTGCGATATTACAACAGAAAAACTTCAAATCCAGACTCCAGCGAGAGACTGCTGAATTGGAATTCATTTGCAAATTGGATTCAATTAACTTAGGCTTGAATAGAGACTGGGAGTGGCTAAGTCATTATGCAAGGTAACCTATTTCCCCTTGTATTCCTAAACACCCCCCCCCAGACATTCTTGTTAAACCCTGGATTTGTGCTGGAAATGGCCCACCTTGATTATCATACACATTGTAAGGAGAGTGATCACTTTACATAAGCTATTACCAGCAGGAGAGTGGGGTGGGGGGAGAGAAAACCTTTTGTAGCGATAAACACCCATTTTTTCATGATTTGTGTGTATAAAAACAAACATCTTCTGTATTTTCCACAGTATGTATCCGATGAAGTGAGCTGTAGCTCATGAAAGCTTATGCTCAAATAAATTGGTTAGTCTCTAAGGTGCCACAAGTACTCCTTTTCTTTTTGCAAGCACCAGACTGGATACTTTGGGTTCTCTTGTGTTGCAAGAACAGGAGCCAGAGTGCGTTTGGATCCTTATTGTGGAATATGCAGTTTCTTTAAAATAAGGAAAAGAGGGAAAGGCTGTTTTTCGCTCAAGCTTTGCTTAGACAAGCACAATGTTTAGAAGACCTCAGCATATGGAAATACCCCCAAAGATGCCAGGACCCTTCCACCCAAATAGGAATCCTTGGGAGCATGAGCAGAGCAACCTCTTTGCAGAGTGGACACTTGATCCCCCGGGCTTAAGTCCACCCTCCTGGGATGCAACCAGGCAGGCTCTGGCCTTGTAACAACTGTTCAGTCCCGCCCAGGAGCACAACTCAAACAGTGGGGTGGTCCCACCTACGTGCAGGCTTTCTGCAGCCTGGTTTGTCTATTGGGCTCATAGCTCAGCCTCCACCTGGCTCTGGGTGTCCCTTAGGAACAGGGGAGGCAGGCAGGCTCTGTTTCAGCTCCAGTCTTTGTGGCGCTCTCTGTGGCATCTGCATTGTCCAAGTCCCTGAACTGCCAAGAGTACTACTGGGGGAATTCTGCGCCATTGCGCATGCGCAGAATTTATGTCCCCTGCAGATTTCATTGCTTCTTCACAGAAAAATGACTTTCTGACGGGGAAGCCACAAGAGCGGTCAAGCGACCCTCCCAAGCAGTATGTTTCAGGTGCCCAGGGCAGCTGGCAGAGAAGTAAATCACTGTGGGGCAGGGGGCAGGACTGGGGAAGACCCGGCTGGTGGCTCCTACCCTGTGCCTGGCTCAGCTGCGAGTCCCAGCTGGGCTGGGGAGGATAGGACTTCCTCTTCCCCTGCAAGGCATCCAGGGTGGGTCAGACCCACCCCCAGATTTCTCTCTCAGCTGCAGGAATCTCTGCAAAGTTCTCCCCCCCCCCTCGCTTTCTGCACCCATCGCTCCTCAGCTGCAGGGGGAGGGATCCCTGTACAGGGAGCTGCTCCCTCATCCCCCCAACCCCTGTGCATCCAGCTCCCCCACACACTCAGACCCTCCCCTGCTAGGCCCCACTCTCCCTACACCTGGACTACCCCAATGAGCCACCCACACCTGGATCCTCACCCCACTGAGCTCCAACCAGCTTCCTCTGGATTCCTACCCCACTGAGCCCCACTCCCACAGCATCTGGACTCCCCCACTGAGCATCCACACCAATCCCCGCTGCTGAACCCCAACCACCTTCACCTGGACCCCCTGCAGAGTCCCATTACCGTTGCACCCAGAACCCCTCACTAAGCCCCTGTGCATCCAGATCCCCCCCACACCCAGATCCCCCACTGAGCTGCCCGCACCCAGATTGCCCCACAAAGAATCCTCTCAACCCACACCTGGATCCCTGACACACTAAACCCCTTCACATTTGGCTCCTGCCTCGCTGAGCCTGCCTGCCCGCACCTGGTGCACCTCGCATGGATGGGCAGAGAAGGGTAACACCAATGATTACGGATATGGAACAGCTTGCATCTGAGGAAAGATTAAAAAGATGGGGGTGGTTCAGTTTAGAAAAGAGACGACCGAGGGGGATATAATAGGGGTCTACAAACTCACAACTGGTGTGGAGAAAGCGAATAGGGAAGCATTATTTACCCCTTCATATAAACACACAAACGAGGGGTTACCGAATGAAATGAATAGGCAGCAGATTTAAAAACAAACAAGAGGAAGTACTTCTTCACCCAAGGCACAGTCAACCTGGGGAACTCATTGCCAGGGGATGTTGCAAAGGCCAAAAGTAGAACTAGGTTCAAAAAAGAATTCGCTACATTCCTGGAGGATAGGTCCATCAATGGCTATTAGCCAAGATGGTCAGGGACGCAACCCCATGCTTTGGGTGTGCCTAAACCTCTGACTGTCAGAAGCTGGAACTGGACAGCAGGGGATGGATCACTGGATAATTGCCCTGTTCTGTTCATTCCCTCTGAAGCATCTGGCAACAGCCACTGTCAGAAGACTGGATACTGGGCTAGACCCAGTATGGCCATTCTTATGTTCTTAAAAACACACACATGATATTTCCAGGAACACAGTACAATTATTTCTGGAAAGCTGATCTCAGGGTCTCCCTCCTGGGTTACAACAAAATTTAACTAAGAACACAAATTAAAAGAATCAGCAATCCCTGTCCTGCTCTGTCTAGCAAAAGATGATCTTAACACAAGATGGGAGGGAGAGAGAATGGGGGAGCACCTGCTCTTTTAATTTTAATTTAGTTGCGTGCATGATTTCCTAGGTTAAAAAAACAGCTGTGTGTAATTATTTATTCATCTGGGGGTAGCCCCAAGAGCACCAGCCACACTATGTTCAGCACCATGCAAATGAGTAAGAAAAAGATGTCCCTGCCCAGAAGACCTTACAGTCTAAGTATGAGAAGAGAAGATGGTTGCAACAAACAGATGGGGAATGCAAAGGGGCAGTGAGACTATATACTAGGAGTGCCCTATCCAGCCCTTCCCTAGCACATGATTTGCATCCTTCTGGGGTTGGTTGTTTCAGAATCTTGTCTGAAAATAATGACACCGCTGAGGCTGGGGCCAAAAATTGGATTTTTTAAAAATTTGTATTTCTTTGCCAAATTGTTATTTGTTTTTGTCCCCCTAAAACAAATGCTTCAAATATGGTAAAAATTTCCCCTTGCTCACCTTTTCCCTCCCCCAGGACCCTACCATGACAAACTAATGGATGCAGCCTGAGCAATAATGAGCCAGTGTGTAGCTCCAGAGCCCACAACTCTACAACACGCAGCCGATGTCTGCCGCCTTAGTGCTCCTGAGTGACCCTCCAATAGCAGAGGAGCGAGCACTGTCCCAGCCTTCGTGTTCCTCTAACAAGCCAATGCTTAGTAATAACTAAATGCACAAGTGACTTTACAAAAATGAAGTAGTGTGTGCAGCCTTAGGGCTCGCAGATTATAACCATCTGCTATGCACAGCAGCGAAGGACCTCTGTGCTCCGGGAAGGGAGTTATATACTTAAATTAGCACCAGTGCATCCCATCTTCTCTGCATCTGTCCCCCAGAGCGGGAGCTCCTTGGGGCAGGGGCTTTTTATGTTTGTCTCATAAGAGGCTGAGCATGTTGGGCCTTACCTTATAATTCCTAACAACAGACATGTGATGGGAGGTTTGGAAGGGGAAGCTGCATGGAGACCTTGCTATGGGCACAGCTCAGGCTCCGCAAGTCGGGAAGGGGCTAGGCCAGAGGGGTGGCAAGGCTCAGTGGTATTGTCTTCATTCAGCCAGGCGGAGATTCCCCATCATAAGTCAGTGCAAAGAGCACAATGTTACAGGGCGTCCCCCCTCTGCTCAGCCACCCCTGGCCTGGGGCAGCTCCTGGCAGTGATCACAGGTGAGGCCAGCTGTTGAAGATGGGAGCTGTGCAGAGCCATGGGCCTTCAGTGAAATGGTCCTGCCCTCATGGAAGCCCTTTAGCTCTTGGAACATCACTGAGTCTGGAGGCATCATTCCATCGGGGCAGGGTGCAAGCCCAGCGCCCTCCACCCAGGCCCACCAGCTGACCCAGAGGAAGTGGGTCGTGATGGAGCCATCACACCAGGCCAGCAGGGTTGCAGCACTTTTTAAAGCCCTCTAAGCCCTTTCCAAGGAAAGCCTCCAACCAGTGACCTGGATGTCAGGCTATCCTGGTAAGTCTGCAGAGAGCCTGAAGTGAGAGATCAGAGTGGAAGGGGCTCTTCCATTAATCTCACTGCCTGATAACCCTGAAACCTAACAATGTCTTGTAAGTGGCAACATTAACTGTTTCACTGTAGCAGAAATATCCAGCAGCTTGTGGATAGCACCAGTGATCCCTCTAAATTTTTACATCCATGTGTGGGGTTCGGAGTGTGGGAGGGGGCTCAGGGCTGGGGCAGAGGGTTGGGTGCGGGGGTGTGTGTGAGCTCTGGGGTTGGGCCAGGGATGAGGCGGCTGGGGTGCAGGCTGCCCTGGGGCTGTGGTGGGGAGAGAGGACTCCCCCTAGCCCTCTCTCGCTGCAGCAGCTCGGCACCTGGGGAGGCATCTCTCCCTGGCAGCTCTGGCGGGCCTGTGCTGGGCTGAGGGAGGGGCTCCTCTCCCCTGGCCACGGCCGCTCCCCACTGTGGCAGAGCACCACTCCCCCGGCCGCAGCAGGTCCGCGCTTGGGCCGGCGGGGATGGGCGCCTCTCCCCTGGCTGCAGCCCTGAGCCCCTGCGCGGGGCTTAATAGGCAGGTAGGCAGCCACGCAGCTTAGAGGGAACTTAGAATAGCAAGTGGAGTTTTGTAGAGCTCCCCTAGGCTTTTTTCCTACATCCCATGGATTTCCCTCTCCACAAAACGGACTGACAGCCAGCCCCTGGCAAAGCTCTGGGTCTGCACCCCTTAGGGTTGCCAACCCTCCCAGTTTCGCTGGGAGTCTCCCGAATCAGCCTCTATCTCCCAGAGGCTACTGCAGCCAGACCGAGAGATTTTAGGCTGCTAAAAGCCGAGTGGTGCAGTAGGGCTAAGGCAGGCTCCCTGCCTGGCCTGGCCCCGCGCTGCTCCCGGAAGCGGCCAGCACACTCCTGTATCCCCTGGAGAGGGGCAAGGGGTCTCCGCGCGCGGCCCCTGCCCTGAGCACCGACTCCGCAGCTCCCATTGGCCGGGAATTGTGGCCAACAGGAGGTGCAGGGGCAGTGCCTGCATTTCTGGCCCCCCTCTGGAGCCCTCACCCTCTCCCACAGCCCAGCCCCCTGCACCAGTGCGGGGAAACTGAGCCAGGGCAGGGAGAGCGAGACTGGGGGGTGGCATGAGCGGGGGCGGGGCCTCGGAGGGGGCGGGGCCAGGGTGTTGCTGTGCTTGGCACCAGCCGCCCTCCCGCAGCCTGCCACGCACAAAAAGGGGATCTGAAGAAATTAAAAAGAAAAAAGAAAAAGGGAACAAACCCGGCTGCCGGGCACACGCCTCCCCCCTGCCCCGCTCCGGCCGCAGCTTCCTGCCCCGGCGGGGGCGCCCCGCTCCCTGGGAGGCCGGGAGCCGCTGCAGGCGGCTACTCACCCAGCCCCGCGCGTCCGGCCGGGCTCTGGGGGCGCGGGGCCCGCGCGCTCCGGGCCGGGGAAGTCGGCGGCCGCCCCTGGCCCTGCGAGGAAACGCCTCCTGCGGCGGGGCACCAGCGCCGGGGTTGCAGCCCCAGGGCGGGGCTCCCGAGCTCGGCACGTGGGCTGGGGCTCGCTGCGGGCACCGATTTCCCCGGGCCGCCGGCTGCCAGGGAAGCGGCTTTGCAGGACGGGGCGGCCGGGCGCTGCGGACAGGCCCGGGCCAAAGCTCGCCGAGCGCAGCGGCGGGACCCGTCCCCGGTGCCTCTCCCCGCCCGCTCGACGTGGGCCCCGCGAGCGGCCCTTCGGCCCCCGCTGTCCTGCCCCTAGCGCTGCGCGGGGAGGGGAGCCCAGCTGCGCCGTCAGCCAGACCCCGCCCGGGGCCCATGGGCTCTCCCCCGGCCCCGGCCACCGGATCAGAGCTACGGACCCGCCCAAAGGCGCCCCAGCTCCCGCTGCTCCTCCCCGGGCGGGTTCGGAGGCTTGAAGTCCCCCTGGTTGGGTGCCTGGGAGGCCCGCGCCCCTTGACTGACAGCGGCTTGTTTCGTAACCTCCCTTCCAGCCCTGGAAGCCGAGCGTTACCCAGCCAGGCTGCTGGGGGATGCCGGGGAAGGAGCCGCTTGCTGGGGCCCCCCCAAGGAGGAGCACCCAGGTGAGAAGGAAGCGGAGATGGGCCTATGCGGCCACTGCAGAGTCCGCCTCTGCAAAGCTGTCAGGGCAATATCTGGAAAGAAAGTGCCCATGTTTAATAGTGAGGGTAATTAACCACTGGAACAATGTAGCCAGGGCTGGGGTGGATTCTCCCTCGCTGGCTGCTTTCCTAAAAGATCTGCTGTGGTCCAAACAGGAACGGAGTCCGGGAACGTCCTGTGGCCTTTGGTATGCAGCTCAGAGGAGGTGATGGGCAGAGTCCCTCCTGGCCTTAGAATATGTAGGGTGACCAGATGTCCTGATTTTATAGGGACAGTCCTGGTTTTTTGGGTCTTTTTCTCACACAGGCACCTATTACCCCCCCTCCCCCCCCCCCGTTCTGATTTTTGACACTTGCTATCTAGTCAGCCGAAGAATATATTCAATCTGTGTGGCTGGACTGAGCCCTGAGTGCGTCAGCCCGGATCCTCCAAGGTTTCCAGGTGCCGAACTCCCACTGATTTCCCAGATCCCAAGATATTTAGGCACCTAACTCTCATTGCTTTCAGTGCTGTTTGGCTCGGGGAGTGGGGGAGGGGAGTCACGTGCCTGTTCTCAAGGTGATTTCCTTAGTTTTCCTTTGCCCTCAGGGGACCCGACACTGAGAGGAAGGAGAAGCAAGGCACTGACCAGGGAGCCGAACCCTCAGGATGAAGCACATCTCGATCCACTGGTTCCGTAAGGGTCTTCGCCTTCACGATAACCCTGCCCTGCTGGCCGCGATGACAGACTGCCACAAGCTGTATCCCATCTTCATCCTCGACCCCTGGTTCCCAAAGAACATGCGGGTCAGCGTCAACCGCTGGAGGTTTCTGGTTGAGTCGCTGAGAGATCTGGACGAGAGCCTCCAGAAACTGAACTCGAGGCAAGTCCAGTCCAGGCAGATACCCGGCACTAGTGTAGGGAGGGCTAATACAGTTCGAGTCCTGGGGTTGTCTCTGGTACCTGGAAAAACAAAGGGCCTGATTCTGGGGATACCCCTCCCCACATGGGACCTGCATCGCGTTCGCTGGGAGCTGTGTACATACAGGGCTTGCAGGGTGGGCCCAGTAGATGCCAGAATTCTGCTTCCTTGGGTCCCTCTGGTCCCAGTTGTCTGGAGCTCCCTGTCCAAGAGAATACGGTGCCAATGAGCTGCAGATTCACAGTGCAAAGTGCTGGCAGGTTCTGTGCCTGGAGAACTGCCTTCCTCTGAATATTTCAGTCTAAGTCAAACAAATGTATTTTCTCCTCCTCCCCCCGCAGTTCACAACTGTTACTTTTTAATGATATAATGCTTCCATCTGCTAGATGAATGAGCCACACAGGGGTAGCTGCTTCCCCCCCCCCCCACAAATACGCAGGGCCTGGTTCTCTGTAGCTCTGCACCCTGTGACATCGTGATGCCAGTGCACGGCTGCCATTCTGACTTCGTCGTGTGCGACGCGCACTTCGCCCAGGTGTGAGTGCCGGTGCCGGGCGATGCAGAAATGGGCTCCCAGTGCACATCCCTCTATGCGGTTCCAAAGCAGGATCAGGAGCAGCCCCAGAAGGTCAGGGAGCTGCTTGAGCTTAACTGAATGGGGATTGTGTGGCCCTTTCTAAAGGGCACTTTGTTATGAGAGCAAGCGCAGCGAAGGTGGGCTACAGGGCTGGAGGAGCCAGCAGCAGAAAGGCTTTTACTGAGGGGATGATGGGGATGAATTTGTCTGGGGAGGGGGAGGTTCCTCACAATCCTCTGCATCTCCAGCTGCCTAACAGAGATGAAGCGTGCAGCATGCATGAGAGGTCTTAGACATGAGCTACTTTGCCAAAGGGGTGGAAGCTGGGTTCCTAAGTACCCTCATTGCTAGGATCCCAAGTGGGACCGCTGTCTTCCCCAGCTATGTGGTCCGCATTTCCCTTCCCACCCTGGGATGAGCCGACTGCTGCTTACAAGCAGTGTCCCACCCGTGGAGGGGTAGGAGCTCCAAGGGACCTGGTATGGAGAGATCTCATGCACTGTGTTCCCTGCTGTCAGAAGTAGAATTCAGAGCGACACTCTAAGCCTGAGGAACCCAACAGTTCCTGAGGGATCCACCCGACAGGCCATAAAATGGATTAGGTTGTAGCTGCCCTGACTTTTGACATGGAGGTGTGACCCACGGAGACAAGTTCCAACATGCCATGCTTGCAAGTGGCCTAGGATGAGTGTACGCATAGACTAGAGTTCCCACCACACAATGCTCTCTCTTGAGCCCAGCCACCAAGCCTGAACTCCTGGGCCTTGCTGTTTACCTCGCCGCTGGCTGACTAGGTTTTGGTGGCATCTCCGCAGGCTGTTTGTGGGGCGTGGCCGCCCCACAGAGATATTCCCGGTCCTCTTTAAAGAGTGGAAGGTGACACGGCTGACGTTCGAGATAGACACGGAGCCCTACTCCAGGCAGCGCGATAGCGAGGTGGTGAGGCTGGCGGCTGAACATGGCGTTCAGGTTATTCAGAAAGTGTCCAACACCTTGTATGACACCGACAGGTGGGTCCCAGGAGCGGGGGCCTCATGTGGCTTGCTCATTGCTGGGCATTAAAGCCCCTGGAGTCCCAGCAAAAGAGGATGTCAGTGTCTTCTGCTGCGTGGGCTCTACCCGGTGATAGGTCCCTTTGATTATTCACAGAGTAATTGCTGAGAACAATGGCAAGGTGCCTCTGACCTACGTGCGCCTGCAGACGCTCCTGGCAGCGCTGGGACCACCGAAGCGGCCCATGCCAGCTCCCACTCTGGAAAACCTGAAGGGTGAGTGGGACAAAGGGTTTGGTAATATTTTAATGATTTGTATATGTCCCCAAGTTTCCTTCCGTACAGGTGTGTGTCACCTCGCTGTGTGGGTGGAACAAACAGGGTCGTTAAGGAATTGGTTGAAACCGACCCAGATCAAGAGAGGGTCCCGAGTGACAACAGGAAGTTCCATCGACACTCAGCAGTGGGACGCTCTGGCAGGCGGGGCGGGGTGAACGCAGCGTGGCCCTGCCTGGAGACAAAGGGCTGAGCTCTGCCTGAGTGGGAATGGAGGGTGGGCTTCTGAAGAAACTGGCTGCTCTCCCCCGGCTGGGACCGGACAAGGGAGAGAGACTGAGACGGAGATGGAGTCCGACCCGGCATGGCTGGCATTTGCACTGGCTTGGCCAGGCTGGCCTATGGCTTAACTCTGCCTCTCTGGGCTAACATAAGGCCTTCCAGCTTCAATAGCCAGGTGACTCATACATGGCTTCCTTGTTTGGAAAAGGCTGTGTGGGTTGTTGCAAATACCCAGTAAGAGCACTGCGCCTTGACAGGCCCAGTACAAGCCTCTGCAAGAGTCTGGGTTGGCTGGATTCGCTGCAGGGAGCCTCCGAGAGAGACAGGGCTTGTTGGTCCCTGAAGGCCCAGTCTCAGAGTCCTGGAAGCCAGGGATTGCCTCTGTGGAACTGTGTGGGTTCTTGGGGCTGGGAACACTAAAGGGATTGATAACAGGCTGGGTATAGACCAGATTCTGTGGACAGTGAGTATGGGACAAGTCTTTGTCAATGTGGTGGTTCTCTGCCAGGGGGACATGTCCCAGCACTCGGACTGCAAGCTTCTGTGGTTGGTATTCTGGGCTTCCCCTGGTGTGTTCCAAAAATCCCCATGCAGCTTCCATGGGACATGGGATTCTTCTTCTCCTAGGCTCTGGTGTAGTGGTGTTATGAGGCTGTAAAGCAGTTGCCATGTTCCATTCCAGAGGTGGCTGCATTTCAGTGCTGGGTGCAGCGATCCCTGTTTAGTTCTATAAAGCACTTTGAGATTCTTTACAACTAAAGAGGCTGGACAAACGTACAATATATTTTAGTGTTGATGGTGCACGGAAGTACTGACTGTGCCTATTACCGCAGATTGCTGTACCCCCTGCAAAGACAACCACGATGCAGAGTATGGGATCCCTACGCTGGAGGAGCTGGGTCAAGACCCCGAGCAAGCAGGTCCTCGCCTCTACCCAGGAGGAGAGTCTGAGGCACTTTGCAGGCTTGACTTGCATATGAACAGAACGGTAGGGTAGTTACCATTGATCCCTCTCCCGCTCTGAGGCCTGGGGCAGGCATTAAGCCCTTGAGCTTTCAAGCAAACGGCGTAAGAGAAACATCTCAGGTTGATTCCCTGCAACGTTGTGCTGAGCCCACATGGGCTTTGGCAGGAGTGTCCTGGAGAGATCCAGGACCTGCCAGCTGCTCCATTAAAGACCCCAGGCCTAATTCATTGTTTCCTCGCACCTGCGATCACTTACCCCTGTGCTAAGTGACTGCAAAGCGGGTGGAAAACGCTAATTAGAATGACAGTACATGGAACTACTCCGCTCTCTGTTTTATTATGGTACCAGGCTCATAGGTGCTGGAACTAGGGGTGCTGCTGCATATCCTGGCTTGAAGTGGTTTCCATCATATATAGTTTGGCCATCCTCTTCCCTTGGGCAGGGAGTCCTCTGTGCTTTTCCCTGTCTGGCTTTGGGCACCTCTCATCTGCTTCTCTTGTCCTTTTTCAGGCCTGGGTGTGTAATTTCCAGAAGCCCCAGACTGAGCCCAACTCCCTGAGCCCTAGCACCACCGTCCTGAGTCCTTACATCAAGTTTGGATGCTTGTCAGTGCGAACCTTCTGGTGGAGGTTGGCTGAAATCTACCAGGGGGTAAGTTTTGCTTGGCAGCTCTTTTATCAGGCTGCCAGCACGTGTGTTAGGCCTAAAGGAGCACTGTGGAGGCTAGAGTTCTCTGCCCTGCAAGGGCTGCTGGCTCATACCGATGTGGGACATTTGGAATAAGATCTATTGCTCTGTGTAGGCAAATAACCTTCCTGGCATGGTCAGTGAGGATGCTGCCTCTGAGCCAATGGGAATGGGGCATGAACGGCAGCAGAACCCCTTAGCAGGAGGAGGATGGGTGAGCTGGTTGACGCAGTTGGTTAGACTTAGACCTTAACTTCTTGGGTTTAAACCCTAGAATCGCAAAGGAAAATCTGTCTCCTGGCTCGTCCTAGGCTTAGTTTGTCCATAAAACCAAGGGATTTTCGGGTTTGGCTCTATCCTAGCCTCTGAATAAGAAAGCCCAGGCCTAGAAGAGCAGAGGCTGATGTGGATCAGGAGTGAGGTACCTTGGCAGAGCTGCATGCGTGGTGGAAGCTTTTACAACGCCTCCGTGGATTATGCCCAGCTCTAGCCAGTACTATTAATCCCTCATTTTCCAGAGGCCTTAAACTCCAGTCAGTGTTTGGGTATATGAATGCCTGGGAAACCAACAGCAGTAATCCCTGCTAAGGAACCACCATTGGATCCCTTCTCCGGGACTCTCCTCGCTTACGTGCCAGAGACAAGAATGACGTCTGCCCTCTTTTGACAGAGGAAACACTCCAGCCCGCCCGTGTCTTTGCACGGGCAGCTCCTGTGGAGGGAGTTCTTCTATACAGCAGGAGCTGGGATCCCCAACTTCAACAAGATGGAAGGCAACCCCGTCTGTGTGCAGGTGGACTGGGATGACAATCCAGAGCACCTCAGAGCCTGGAGTGAGGTACCCATTTCTGGCAATATGGGCCAATGACAATGATGTCCCAGTGACAAGAGCCTTGTAGCAAGGTGGTCTGCCAGGGCCAGGGGAGAGAGTTCGATTATTGGACCTAGCTAGGAAGGGGTCAGGTGATCCTTGCAAAGGGCCGAGAGAGGTCAGTTGGAGGGAGGGTTTAATCTGAATTAACAAACTGCGCCCTAAGGGAAGGGCCTGGTGAGTCCGCCCTGGCTTCAGGGAGCCCAGCCAGCAGCCCTACACGCCTGATCTTCCTTCTAGTGCACTCCTGGCAGGGCCGTCCCTCTGCCTCCCAGCACCAGTGGGGCTATTCCCACCACTGAGCGTTGGGAACCGAGTGCTGACACCAAGGGGATTAGCGGTCGTGCTGGCTAGAGGGAACGCACTTAGAGACGGCCTGGCTGTCAGGCCCGAGTACATCCTGGTGTAACTCTAAGTGGAGTTCCACCAGGGATTAATTTGACCCATACTTGCCTCAAAGGGAGAACTGCTCAATACAGGGATGAGGTAGGGACGATGCGAGGAACAGACACTCGGCAGACAATAGGCCTGGTCACCAGATACCGCAGACAGGTGTGGGCAGCCAAGGCTAGAACCTTGGTCTTTCAGCTTCAAAATACAGTAACTGCCACTCGAGGTATCAGAGATCTCCCTTGACTGGTGGCAGTAATTGGTCTCTTAGCTCTATGGGTCCGGCCACCAGCCCCAAACCTCACTAGTGAAGCCAGGAGTGTACCATGCACATGGCTGCCTGGGTTAGCTTGCTGGAGGTTTAAACTGAAGCTCTTTCCTTGGCAGGGCCGGACGGGCTACCCCTTCATAGATGCCATCATGACCCAGCTGCGAACTGAAGGCTGGATCCATCACCTGGCCCGGCATGCTGTGGCCTGCTTCCTGACTCGAGGAGACCTGTGGATATCCTGGGAGCAAGGGCAAAAGGTCAGGCATGTCGCAAGGGCTCTGCTGAAATGGTGGGGGCCTCTAGGACCTTCACTGTTGACAAAGAAGCTGACGGGCTGGCTGAGGGCCACACCATTGCCCTGCAGACATGGAGAGCCTGGAGTCCATCCCAGAACTCTCCACCATGCCTGCCAATGAGCAAACGGTGGGAGGGAGGCGGAGATTGCATCACGGCCAATGGCCGCGAGGAGCAAGGCTGGCCTTATCACCCCCCATGCTGCTTGGAGCCACAGGGAACGAGGCTGGGAGTTTCCTCCCTACTCCAGTCCAGCTGCCTGAGCCGGAGGGAGCTCACTGACCCATCTCCGCCTCTGGCAGCCACTGCCAGAGGGGAGATCCGGCTTGCCCTTGGGCTGCTGGACAAGACCTCCAGGGACGTGGGACCTCCGGGCTGTCATTCATGGTGCTGGGCTCTACAGCTGGCCGGGTGGGAATAGAGACTAGAGGGCGGCCAGAGACTCCTGCAGCCTCTTACCCAGTGAGAAACCAAACCCGTTCCAGTGAATTAGGGAGCGTCTGAGGCTTTTCCCTGCCTGCGGCTCTGGGCCCAGTGCCACACAGCTAAGCCAGGCTGGGGAAGGGAGGTGTGAATAGCCACGGGGATAGCGCAGACCTGTTCCAATGGCCCCTTCTCCCTGGCTGCTCTGACAGCCCTTCCCTAATCACAGTTATATGGCACCAACCACAGAGGGATTTAGTGCCCCCTACAGGCGCTGTCTTTACCCTCCACTTCTGGTGCCAATGCTTTCAGAAGGCCAGTGGGGTTCCTGGCTGGGCACCCTGCCCACCCAGGTTGCGTGAGGGTGAGGGGGGAAGGTAGGAGGGGAATGGAGTCCACGTGCCACCTGGCGGGACTCCCCGGGGACCGGCTGCCTGATGAGCAGCTGTCACCCCTCCTCAGTGCCATGGGTCAGGAGCCCAAGCTGAAAGGAAGCAGAAAGTTTTGGAGGTTCCCGGGGCAGGGGGGGCGGGGTTATGCATGATCTTTCCCTTCCCCAAAGCATCCACTCCTTCCACCCCCAGGTCTTTGAGGAGTTGCTGCTGGATGCTGACTGGTCCCTGAACGCTGGCAACTGGCAGTGGCTGTCGGCGAGCGCCTTCTTCCACCAGTTCTTCCGTGTCTACTCGCCTGTCGCCTTCGGCAAGAAGACGGACAGGGGCGGAGAGTATATCAAGTAGGTGCAAGACAAAGTCCAGCAGAGCCATGGCGGAGCCCAGCCTCTTCCTGGACCATGCGGGCGTCTGCTGCAGTCCGGGTGTGGCTCTGGCATGGCATCGCAGAGGGGACACTGCGCGGGTGGGGGAGGGTTGGGGGTTTCCGTCTTTCTGTCTCCACCCAGAAGACTGGTGGTGGCAGTGAATCATTCTAGCTCTAGGCCGACAGCAACTGGACGTAACCCCCATGTTGGGTGGTCTGTGAGGACAGGAATCATGGAATATCAGGGTTGGAAGGGACCTCAGGAGGTCATCTAGTCCAACCCCCTGCTCAAAGCAGGGCCAATCCCCAATTAAATCATCCCAGCCAGGGCTTTGTCAAGCCTGACCTTAAAAACTTCTAAGGAAGAAGATTCTACCACCTCCCTAGGTAACGCATTCCAGTGTTTCACCACCTTCTTAGTGAAAAAGTTTTTCCTAATATCCAACCTAAACCTCCCGCACTGCACCTTGAGACCATTACTCCTTGTCCTGTCCTCTGCTACCACTGAGAATAGTCTAGAACCATCCTCTCTGGAACCACCTCTCAGGTAGTTGAAAGCAGCTATCAAATCCCCCCTCATTCTTCTCTTCTGCAGACTGAACAATCCCAGTTCCCTCAGCCTCTCCTTATAAGTCACGTGTTTCAGACCCCTAATCATTTTGTTGCCCTTCGCTGGACTCTCTCCAATTTCTCCACATCCTTCTTGTAGTGTGGGGCCCAAAACTGGACACAGTACTCCAGGTGAGGCCTCACCAATGTCGAATAGAGGGGAACGATCACGTCCCTCGATCTGCTCGCTATGCCCCTACTTATATATCTCAAAATGCCACTGGCCTTCTTGGCAACAAGGGCACACTGCTGACTCATATCCAGCTTCTTGTCCACTGTCACCCCTCGGTCCTTTTCCGCAGAACTGCTGCCTAGCCATTCGGTCCCTAGTCTGTAGCGGTGCATTGGGTTCTTCCGTCCTAAGTGCAGGACCCTGCACTTATCCTTATTGAACCTCATCAGATTTCTTTTGGCCCAATCCTCCAATTTGTCTAGGTCCCTCTGTATCCTATCCCTGCCCTCCAGCATATCTACCACTCCTCCTAGTTTAGTATCATCCGCAAATTTGCTGAGCGTGCAATCCACACCATCCTCCAGATCATTTATGAAGATATTGAACAAAACTGGCCCCAGGACCGACCCCTGGGGCACTCCACTTGACACCGGCTGCCAACTAGACATGGAGCCATTGATCACTACCCGTTGAGTCCGACAATCTAGCCAACTTTCTACCCACCTTTATAGTGCATTCATCCAGCCCATACTTCTTTAACTTGCTGACAAGAATAGTGTGGGAGACCGTGTCAAAAGCTTTGCTAAAGTCAAGAAACAATACATCCACTGCTTTCCCTTCATCCACAGAACCAGTAATCTCATCATAGAAGGCGATTAGATTAGTCAGGCATGACCTTCCCTTGGTGAATTCATGCTGACTGTTCCTGATCACTTTCCTCTCATGTAAGTGCTTCAGGATTGATTCCTTGAGGACCTGCTCCATGATTTTTCCGGGGACTGAGGTGAGGCTGACTGGCCTGGAAGTTGGGAGCTCTTGTCCCATTCCCAGGTGGGAAGGTCAGATTGTTACCCCCCACCCCCGGTTGGCAGCTTCAGTGGACAGGCTAGGAAGTGAGTGGGCCAAAGATCCCGTACCCTGCTCTAGCCCCCCTCAGCCCGGCTGGCTAAGACATACTGGTGAAGGCAATTGGCCCTGAGGGACCTGGGGCTTGGCCCTGAATTCCCACCTCGGCTCGTTTCTTGTGGGGCTGACTGACCCACCCTGCCTGTTCCTTTGGGACCTGACCCTCCTGCAGGAAGTACCTCCCTTGCCTCCAGAAGTTCCCCGCTGAGTACATCTACGAGCCCTGGAAGGCGCCGCGAAGCGTGCAGGAGCAGGCGGGCTGTGTGATTGGCCGAGATTACCCCAAGCCCATCGTGGTGCACGAGGTGGTGAGCAAGAGGAACGTGGAGCGGATGAAGGCAGCCTACACCCGGCGATCGGCCAGCACCACGGCCCAGCTGGAGGGAGGGGGTGGCAAGAAAGGTAACTACCCCCCTTAACCGGAGCTGCTCTGTGGCTTGGCTCTCTTGGGCTGGGACTTGAAGTGCAAAGTACTGGCTGGGAGGAACGGGAGGAGACAATCCTGAGCAGCCCTCCCTTGGGGAGGCATCATGGCTAGTGGCTATGGCTGGAACTCTGGACACCTATGTTCTAGTCCAGGGCTGAGCAAACTATGGCCTGCGGGACCAGATCCGGCCCCTCAGGGCTTTGGATCCGGCCCATGGGATTGCCACCGCCCTGACGCCACAGGCCCCGCACCACTCTGGGAAGCGGCCAGCACCATGTCCCTGCCACCCCTAGGGGAGCGGGGGGGATGGAGGGACAGGGCAGAGGGCTCCCTGTGCTGCTCTTGCCTGTGGGTACCTCCCCTGAAGTTCCTAGTGGGGAACTGCAGCCAACAGGAGCTTCAGGGGAGGTACCCACAGGCAAGAGCAGCATGCAGAGCTCTCTCCCCACCCTCCCACAGGGGCTGCAGGGACATGATGCTGGAGCAGCACCGGGCCAGGGCAGGCAGGCAGGGAGTGCCCGGTGCATGCTGCTGCCACCCCGGAGCCACTCAAGGTAAGCGGTGGTGGGCCAGAGCCCGAACCCCTCTGCATTCTGCCCCCCGCATACACCCCTCCTCTGCCCCAACCCCTTGCCCTGAGCCCCTTCCTGCTCACCACACCCCCTCCCGCATCCTAACCCCCTGTCCTGGCCCAGCATGCAGTTTCCCCACCCAGATGTGGCCCTCGGGCCAGAAAGTTTGCCCACCCCTGTTCTGGTCCCAGCTCAGCCACTAAGCTGCTGGGTGACCTTGGGATGTCACATGACCTCCCCGTGCTTGTTTCCCCATATATAAAATGGTGATAACACTACCAATCTCTTTGTAAGGCACTTTCAGACCTACGGATGAGAGATGCTACACGAGAGCTGATGTGTTGTTTATTATTACTGCTGTATGGCTCTCCCTGCCATCTGAGACATGCCAAACTCTCCTGAGTCTGCCAGCTTGCCAGCAGCCACAGACCTTAGGGCTGTAGTGCAGTGTCTGAGCTGGAAAGACAGGACAGTCCTGCCTTCTTCAGCCTAATAACCTGGCTGCTTGTTTCTCCCCTTAGGTGCCAGAAGGAAGACACCTGCTGGTCCCTCTGTGGCCGAACTGCTGACAAAGAAACCAAAGACTAAAAGCAGCTGAATTCCTGTGGAACTTGACAATGGGCCAGCCTCTTCTGTGCTGCAGGGGGAGAACCCCACCCCAGAGCCAGGCAGCACAAGAGCCCATTCACATCCCATTTGGGCTTTATGAAGAGAGGCTCTGGGGTCTGTTCCAATCCCTTGGCTGACAGCTAGGGGCCCAGGCCTTCTGAGTCCAGGGAAAGCTATAGGGGGGTTTTAGCACCGCCTCTCTTATTGGCTCAGGAAACTTTTTCATGCTGTACCCTTTCGTTCAGCCCCTTAAGCCTGTTCAGCGAACTGTCCTTTGGCGCGGGTGCTTTCGATGCTGCTCGCAGGCCAGAAGCTGAGTTCCTCTTTTGGAAAGAACAGGAGGACTTGTGGCATCTTAGAGACTAACCAATTTATTTGAGCATAAGCTTTCATGAGCTACAGCTCACTTCATCGGAAGCTCACGAAAGCTTAGGCTCAAATAAACTGGTTAGTCTCTAAGGTGCCACAAGTCCTCCTGTTCTTTTTGCTAATTCAGATTAACACGGCTGTTACTCTGAAACCTGTCTCTTGGAAAGGTCATTGCCATGGAGTGGATCAGTTTGTCTGAATGCCTTACGGTGAATCTACCCTACAGCACCCGGGGAGGTAGATGTATCACCACCCCCATTTTACACATAAGTGAACTGAGAAACAGAGATTACTGGGCAGATTTCCAGTGGGAGCTCCTGGATCCCTTAAAAATCTAGCCATAATTGACTTGTTCAGATCAGATCTTAAGGAGGCAGAGCTGGGAACTGAACCCACATCTTGCACTACATTCCAGTGCCTTCCGCACAAGGTCCCCTTCCCAGGTTACTGCCCTGTGCTTTCTTTATCTGGGTTGTTGCAGACATTTAGCTGAAGGGTACATTTTAAACTTACCTCTCAGGAAAACAATTTGTGCAGCCACTGACTCCTCTGGCCTGGGAAACACCCCAGACTTCTGCATCCAAAGAAGCCAAAAGCACAGCAGACTTTTAGGGAGTGGAAGTTTGTTTTTTTTTTTAAAAAGGGCATGTTAATAACCTGCTGGGGTGCCGAATGCCCCAGCCAGCCTGGCTGGGAATTGGTACTGAACTCCCTGTTTTAAGCTTTACTGCCCCGTTTGGCAGACAGCAGCTTAGGAGACCAAAGTGAGGGATGCTGGACATGGATGTTGCCTTTTGCCCATCTTTGTACTGAGCGTTAAATGCTGGATGCTTATTACCACGTCCTTGGGACCTGTACACCCCTTTTTGTGGTGTGTCCAACCAAGACATAATTTCATTATCCCTTGGCTACGGTCTGCTGGGGTATTAAAGATATCCTTGGAAGTGCTAAGTGGAATTACAGGAGCTAAAGTGTGGGGCAAAGCTCATCTTGATGTCCCAAAGACAGGAAAGTAACTGAAATACTTCTCTGAGGGACAACCCATCTTAAATTCTCACTTACTCAGCGACAATCTACACTCATTGCTATATTTGCTTTCTGCAAGCTACGCTTAGTATAACCTTTTGTGAGCGAAGTATCCAAATATTGGATGCTAATATCTAAATTGTACGGTTACATTTATTTACCAAAATTTGGGATATTGCACATTATGTACTGGATGTATTTTCTGACTTTTAAATCAAACTTTGTACTTGTGGATAATTTAAGCCTTACACCCTGCTATGTAGACACTCTTTCCTTAATCTTTACTGAATATATATATATTTATCTCTGCTGAGCATTACCACTTAGACCATTATAGACAGATAAGTGACTGGTCTTTATGGCAGCTGACCCATGGCTGAAGGCATCAGCTGTGTTACCTCTTCCCTGGGTTCCTTCCCCTGTTAATGCATTAAGTGGGTGATAGTGACAAGTTTTAGATTGGAAACTCTTTGGGGCAGGGATATTTTGTGTGTGTGTTGCCCAGGGCTACAGGTAGGAGCTCCAGGTGCTATGGTAACATCGACACAATCGCTGGCTTTTAGTGAAGGATTTAAGAGTCCTGGGAATCAAGTAAGCAAGCTTATTGCTATGTAACCACCACAGCTGGCAGGACCTGGTACAGGTACCCACCAGACGAAGGACAAGGGGTAAGTACTTCACTTTCATGACTTCTCAAGCTGCTCAAAAGATAATGCTAAGGCAGCCAACTGGAGCTGGAGGTAGCCACTTCCCCCTCAGTTTGTCTGCAGGAGGCTGGGGCCAGGTTTAGGAGAACAGAAAGTTACCTGTAGTAGACAATGGAACCAGGTGGTGGGAGATATTAAACCAGAGAGACTTTGACTGAGCCACAAGAGGAAATGCTGGGTAGGAAAGAGGAAGTGGATGGACCAGCTGATCTAGGAGAAAGCGGGCTAGGGAGAGAAGTCTCCATGGTTCTGAACACAGGCCACATGCTAGGAACATGCTAGAGGGGTGAGGAAAGCAAAGCAGGGAAGCGTGTGGAGTTATTTTTATATAGATCTATTCCTTGTGCTATTAAAGGAAGAGCAATGGGGTTTAAGAACCCGCTGCAAAGCCTCAATGTAGCACATACCATGCATCTACCACATGCTTCTGAAGATGGAAACTGGGCATAGATCACCACCCAGCTGGAGTTCTGGGACAGGAAGTGTTTAGAGGGCAGCTGAGGGGCCAGCTCTGAGCTGGGGGCTGTGGAGTGGGCCACTTGGTCACAGTGCTCTAAAGCATCCCTCGAAGACTGCAGAGCCTTAAAACAGCTGAATCCCCTCCCAGCTGTCCGGTAAGCAGCCCAGCTGGGATGCAAATGCAAGCCCAGGTCCCCCATACAGCCCTGCTCTACGCAGGCTTCCTTACTTTCTCCCAGTGTGGTTTGCCAGTGACACAGGGCAGGGGCTGGTGCGCAGGCTCAGCCAGGCCCTGCACCACAGCTCACTGAAGCTGATGGGAGTTTTCCCTGTGACTTTGGATGAAGTGTAAGTGCAGTACCGCCCTGCAGGAGAGTGAGCAGACTGTCCTTAGCCCCACACACATACCCACAACCACCACCATCACAGCCCCACACTGCATCATGACTTTATTTCAGTACAGATCACAAGTGAGGAGCTGGTACAAAGCTCTAACATGCAATTGGAGCGGCACAGAGGCGGTGAGGTAGGTGAGGGGCACAGCCTTCCTGGGTCATCTCCTAGAAGATTGCAGCACTCTTGGGATGGGACAGCAGCTGGGAGCTATTTCCCATTCTAAACTCCTCCTCCTCCTCCCCCTGTGCCCAACTGTGGCCCCCAGGCATCACACTCATCTTAAGGCAAGGGTGGGCTCAAAGCTGTGGTAGCATTCTAGACAGCAACAGCCTGGCCCTGCTGGTTCCTAGCCCAAGGCAGGGGTGACCACCGCCAGCAATGGCCACTTCCCAGGGAAAGCCCATCTCAAACCAGGCTGGGTTTGGCAGCAGCTCAGCTGTTAGTCAGCCCAAGCATCCAGGCCATGCTGTGCCAGTCAGGGAAGATCAGCAGTGTGTGTCTTGCACATCTGGACCAGCTGTGATCGGTCACCTCTGGAATAGCTTTGATTTTCCTTTTCTGGGTCATGCAGACCCCTGACTTCACTTCTGTTCCTCTGAAATGGAGTCAGCACTAAGTAACATCAACAGGTTACATTCTGCGCCAAAAAAATTAAAAAATTCTGCACCAAAAAGTTAAAAATTCTGCAAAATTTGGCAAATTTTATTTGTCAAATTAATGTGGTTGCTCGAGCATGGTATTGGGGAGCATAGGCCCCTAGCTGCACAGAGGTGGGAGATCACTGTTCAGCTCCCCCAGAACATGGACTCAGCAGTGAGGCTGCACCCAACCTTGAGACAGGGCAAGGACTGGCCTACCCCAGAAACACCCCAGGGCCCTGCCCCTCTGTGCCAGGTGCACCAAGTATGGGAGACAGGCGGATCCAAGTGTGTGTGGGGGGGGGAAATCTAGGTGTGGGTTGAGAGGGCTCTGGGTGGGGGCAGCTCAGTGGGAGATCCACGTGCAGGGTTCTGGATGGAGAGGGGCTTGTTGGGGGGTTCTGGGTGCAAAGGTAATGGGACGCAGCAAGGGGGTCCAGGTGAAGGTGGTTGGGGCTCAGCAGGGGTGGTGGTCTGGGTGTGGGGAGCTTAGTGGGAGGGGGGTGGGGGTGTCCAGATGCTGAGGGAGTGATGCTCAGTGTGGTGGGGAATCCAGGTGTGGGTGACTTGTCCAGATGGTCCAAGTGCAGGGAGTGGGGTTTGTCGTCAGGGGGAGCAGGGTTCTGAGCATGGGGGAGTGAGGCTTGGCCAGAGGGTCTGGGTATGAGAGGGTCTAGGCAGAAGGGGGAGCAGCTTCCTGTACAGTGATCCCTCCCCCTGCAGCTCAGGAGCGATAGGTGAAGGAAGAGTGTGGGGTGAGGGGGCAGTTTGGAGACTTTCCTACAGCCAGGGGAGAAAGCTGGGGATGGGTCTGACCTGGCCTCGGACGCTGTGCAGGGGAAGAGGAAGTCCCGTTCTCCCCAGGTTCTCCCCAGCCCAGCCGGGACTAGCAGCTGAGCCAGGCACAGGGTAGGAGCCACCAGCTGGGTCTTCCCATCTTGCCTCCTGCCCCACAGTGATGTACCTCTCTGCCAGCTGCCCTGGGCACCTGAAACATACAGCTGGGGGGAGGAGCGGGGGGGGGGGGGAGTCCTATGACTGCTCTTGTGGCTTCCCTTTGCTTCCCTGTCAGAAAGTCATTTTTCTGTGAGGAAGCAAAGAAATCTGTGGGAGACAAATTCTGCACATGCGCAGTGGCACAGAATTCCCCCAGCAGTAATCCAGTCAGTCCCTGGCTGAGGAGCAGCACTATCCTCCTGCCTTGGCCAGTGCTCCACGTACAACAGGAAGAATGAGCAATTAGTAGTCCAGCTCCTCGCAGGGATTCGTGAGTTTTTGCTCCTCTTGGCACCTTACAGTCAAGAATCTCAGAACACTTTGGGAAGTTAATGCTCTGTGAATCTGGACGCTGCTATGGCGTGCTCCTGAGGGCGTTCAGGGGAGGATCGCTACAGCCAATAACAAGACACTGGCTGTAAAGACACATGTTGTGGGGGGAGGTTTGTTTTCCACCTCCTCCAAGACCAACAGTGCCAATGAACTTCCGTTCCTATAGTGCCTTCAGTCCAAAGGGCACCAAAGCATTTTGCAACCCCGGAGGGGCGGGGGGGGAATTAAAATTCTACACACAGGGACCATTTTAAGTAATGCTGGAATTCAGCCACCTCTGGGCTGGAATGTGACATCCATATAACAGCATACAATAGTTTGGGATCAGAAGTGAAGACAACTGTAGAAAAGGGGCACTGGAAGGGCTATGGAGGTAGGCAGAATGATTAGCCAAATCGGAATTTGATCAGAAAAATGAGGCCTCAAAGAAACAGGAGGGTGGGATAAAGATAAAGCACTCTAAGATCCATGGGTCCATAAGAAGAGCCTCTAACAGAATGCAGGCCATTCTTAGTCACCCAGCTGTTAAGGACTTCACCCTACATGCAGGAGTTGGAAGACAATAGGCTGCGGAACCAATCAGTTAATTTCTGTTCCCAGCATAAGCAGAGCCTAGAAGAGAGCTGGTGCCTTTTGGAGCCTGGAGAGGTTAGGCACAGGGAACAGGTAGATATACCACAGGCTCTGATGGAGAGAGAGCCTGTTTCTGCTGCGGGATCAGGGAGTGAATGGCTCCGAGGGGTGAAGTGGGATGTGGGGCCTTTTACCTCATATCACCAGGCCGAATCTGGCTCATATTAGCAGTAGCTGGACACAGCAATTATCGGAGGTCTGTATATGGTTTGTGGGATATGCAGATGCTGTCAATCTCTGGGCCGGATGAGCCAGCACCAGAGACCTCGAGAGATGTCCGGGACACCAGGCAGGTAGAAAGGGTGTCTGAGTACAGGCTGCTGCTAGCCTGGTGCTGCAATCTCCATCACTGAGCAGGAGCACGCGTTTTCTCCTGCAGCTAATGGTGTGATTGGGCCAACAGCTGGGAGAGAGGGATTCAGGAGTTAAAACCAACAGCTCCAAGAGGCAGCACTGTCCAGTGAGTAGAGCAGGGGCCTGGATTCTATTCCCAGCTAAGACACCAACATACGACATGGCCTATGGCAAGTCACTTCTCTCCGTACCAATCAGTTTCCAATCAGGATCCTGAACTAACAAGCTGGCGTCAGGCTGCAGAGCTCCGAGATGCTCATGGGAGCAGACAGAGTGTTACGGCTCTGGGGAGGAGAGGAGGTGGGACCCACCAACTGGCTGATTCGTTCCAAGCTCTCAGATAATGTTCCTCTCGAGGACCTGCTCCCCAGAGACGAACCTGTTGAAGGAGAACTTCTCCATGTTGATGGTCATGAACTTGCCTTCCAGAATGAGCTCGGCCACAGCCCTCCCTGCCGCTGGCGACAGCTGCAGCCCGTGCCCGCTGAACCCCGTGATGAAGAGCATGTTCTCCACCAGCGGGTGAGGGCCCAGCACGGCGTTCTGGTCAAACGTGTTGTAGTCATAGTAGCCAGCCCAGGCACTCTTCACCTGCCCAAAGAACACACACTCAGGGCCCTGCAGGCCATCTGCCAGTGGGACTGACCTATCCACCAGGAAACCCCACCTCACACTGGCAATGACACCCCCTAGTCCCCCATGTTGGCAGCCGCAGCCGGGAGGCCCAGGAAGGAACAGATCAACCAAACTCACCTCTCACGCCTGAGGAGTGTCTCATGGGGAGGGCTGCACGAGGGGGAAGCTTGCTCTGTGTTGTTCCCACTCCGAGGACAGAGGCCTCCCACCTCCAGGGGTGTCACTTTAAAGTAGCTCCTGACGCTCCTCTCACTGGCCCATCATCCCCACCAGCCACCCGTCCTGATACCGCCGCAGGGATACGAGCTGCTGTAGCCCTGCCAGCTTGGGCGCTCCTGCACTGCCATCCGATCACATCGGCAAACCTTCCCCTTCCCCGGGGTTCTCCAAGTCACGGACCAGCCCCACCGGGACGGGGAGAGAGAGGGAGAGACGTTCACTTCCTCCTCTTTTCTCAAGGTGAACAAGCACAGGGATGCACAGGCCTGTTACCTTCAGGGACTCGAACACCGGCACCCGATGGGCCAGACGGGGCCAGATCTTCTCCTGGAAGAAATTGTGATCGACTTCCAGGTCTTGGATGTCTGGCTCTTCCTCCTGGGGGTGGGACCAAAGACAGGGTTTGTCACCCAGACAGCGACCCACGGCCCTGGTGCCAGAGCTCAGCAGGGAGCTACCTGTTAGCAGCCTGAGCTGGGAGAGGCGGCTCGAGAACAAGCATTCAGGGGGCAGCAGGGCTGTTCTGCATGGCAGTGTGACGGAGCTGGGCTTGGGTGCTGGCTGTGGGGTTACAGAGCCCAGTCTAGGGGAGCAGGTCACTGTCCAGGGACGCTGGTGGGGGCGGGCTGGTTCCATTCGGCTCCTGTGGAGCTCCAGCACTGAGAGCTCCCAGGGAGGTTGTAACTGGACCCGGGCGAGTCTGGGATTCTGTAAGGATGGGGTGGACGCATCTGCTCCTGATGCTGGAGAGACGCTGCCGAGCCCCATTGCTGCCATGGAAAATTCCCCACTCCAAAGGGACCGATTATGTGTGCTCCAGGGCTGTGTCTGACAGCGTAGGAGCAGAGCCGCTCAGTCCGTGGGGGGAGACTCGGATCTGCCAAAAGCCGTTTCCATTACACCGTCCCCCTCCTGAGTCCTGCACTGCAGCCTTTCCCTCCTAGGACGGGATGCTCCCTGCAGTTCATCAACGCTGAATCAATCAGCCAGAGAGGGCGCTGGTGAGCGACTGAAAACACTCCCCCTCTGTTGGTTCCCGTTTAACTGAACCCAGACTGCCTCCACGGTGCGAGTTGCCCGTTGCTGTGGGTGAGGGGAGGGGCATGCATCACGGCATGTCCTGACTGCGGGGGCAGTCTGACGTCACTAAATCCAGTTCCCCCCATATCTATAGGGCCATTGCTCCCCCGCCCCCGATTACGGGGCTATCGCTCCCCCGCTGAGCCCTCCCCGCTTCCCCCTTTACGAGATGCTTCGCTGGTTACGACTGCCTCGAGACCCCGACTGACTCACCTCTGGTGGGCTGAGGCCTCCCAAGTAGTTGCCTCCCGTGCCTTCCCGGCGGAAATAAGCCTGCGTGGTGTCAACCAGCATGGGACAGTCCAGGCCAGGCCCATCAGGGCAGTGCCACACAAAGATATACCTGGGGGTAGCGGGGGCGGGGTGAGTTGGCTAAGGGACTGAAGGCCAACCCCCCCTCTTCCCGGGGTTCAGCCAGAGCCCTGGGAGCCAGGGCAGACCCAGGGAAGAAGTTTCCGGAAGGTACGAGCAGTTTGGGGCAGGGGCTGCCTTTTTATCCGCCTCCTGGACAGCGCCGGGCACTATGCCAGTGTTCACCCAAGCCAGGCAGTCAGAATCCAACCTCCCAGGCCTTCCCAATTTCCAAGGCTTCTGCTTGTCCACCTTCCCAGAGCAACAGAACCGAGAGCAGGGTATTTCTGGCCGCCCTATGGTCCCGAGCACAGCGGAGTCGCCCTGAGGGAACGCACCTCATTTGACCGCTTAACCTAGTCAGCTCTTGCGCTGAAGCTTCACTTGGCTCTTCCCCAGCTCACCCCCTTGGGGGAGATATGGGAGTCCCCGGAGAAGGAATCAAACCTGAATGTGCAAATCAATGCCCACACCTCACACATCCAAGGATCCTGTGTCACAAATCCCACCCACGCCACGTTATTTAACCTGCACCTTTTCTTGGGCTCCACGGGTAGCTTGATCCCTTCTTGGGTGTCGGGTGGCCCGATCCCAACGCTGGCCATCTCGGCCAGCTTCTGTGACCAGGGGCCAGCTGCATTGACCACCAGGGAGCACTCCACGGGCTGGTATTCCAAACTGTTGGGCATGTGGACCTGGAAGGCACAAGGGGGAGAGCAGTGAGCTTAATAGACCCCAAAGAGCCCTGGGTGCCAGATGCCCCTTGAAGGCTTTCCAGGCAGAGCAACAGCGCTGCACTGGAGCGGGTGTCATGGAATAAAGAGGGGAACTGCCCCCCGAATTACCCTGCACTGGAAACAGATGTTGGGGAGCCACTGCTTCATGGGGCAGAGCAAGAGAAGGGGGAGGGCAGGAGCGGCTGTGCATAGGGTGCTGGAGAGCAGGAAGCAGTGAGGAGAGACAAAGATGGTCTTGCGGTTATAGCATGAGGCTGGGCCGCAAGAGAACCCAGTTCTCTTCCCGGCTCTGCCACTGACTCAGAACGTGGTCTTGGGTGAGTCCCATCATCACTCTGTGCCTCAGTTTCCCCATCTGTTAAAGTGAGATAATATTAGTGACTTACCTCACTGGGGGGAGTGGGGAGAAAATGAAGCATGGAGGGAGCATCACACAATGAGTCCCTGGCAGAGGTGGGAGTAGAATCTGGAGTCCCACCACCTCTGGAAACCCACTGCCTAGGTTCTTGGACTAGGAGGTATCGCTGTGTTGGTACCCTGGCTCCCACGGATACGTGACCCCACACAAAGGAGAAGGAAGCTTTTTCAGTTATGCAGTGTGTTCGGATTTCAAGACCAGAAGGACCAGCTATCATCCAGTCTGACCTCCAGTGTAGCATAGGCCAGGGGATTCTGCCCCGTGACTTCTGCACCGGGCCCCGTGACTTGTGGCTGAACTACAGTGCAGGTTTTTGGAAGCCATCCAGTCTCAATCTGAAAAACTCCAAGTAATGGCGAACCCACCACGACCCTCAAGGAGCTGTTCTAATGGCCAATTACCCTCACTGTTAAAATATCCCCAGGTCAGGGTTAACTGTATGACCCCCACTCAGCCCCCTAGTGTGTATGTCTTAGGAGATCATCATTTTTCTTCCACGCAGGTGATCAGTAGGGTCAAGCCCAGGACGCATCACAGATCTCTCCTGTCTGAGACATGACACTACCAGTGGGACCAGACCACTGGGGGATTACTTACGCGGACATAATTAATGCGGGAGAAGGTCAGCTCCCCCTCAGGCGTCATTATTTCTCGGGAGGAGATGGTAAAGGCTGGGAAAGAGAAACAGAAAAAAACATGCAGCAAACAGCAATTTGCTCACTCCCTTCAAATACCTCTGAGGATCTGGGCCTATCTGCAGCAGGCACAAATGGCTAATTTGCACAGCTTGTAAGTAACACACAAAGACCAGCTCTCCACAGTGCAGAATTACCCATCACTGCTAGAGAATAGCCTACAGTCCCATTTACATTCAAACTAAAATCTCTAACAGCTGTTTATTTGTTTTCAGTACATTTCATGATCCCTGCTCTGTCCCTGTGTTCACTCACTGATCTGTACCGTACAGTGATCGGTAACAGGCAGGCACACAGCTCACGAGCGAGTCACAGCAAAACGGGGGGGGGAAAAATCACTAGACAGATTACGGAGAAATGTAACTTGTGCTAAACCACCCGAGACCAAGAATACATCAGAGATAATGGATAATAGATGCTGTAAATATACTTGACTCTCATACAGTGCTTTTCAGCCATAGATCTCAAAACTCTTTACAAAGATAGATAACTGTCCTTAGCCACATGTTACAGATGGAGAAACAAAGACACAGAGAGATTAAGTGACTTGCCCAAAGTCACGTAGTGATATTGTGGCAGAGCTAGGAATAGACCGGCTGTCCCCTGACTCCCAGCTCTGTCCTTATTCCATTAATCCCCATCTGCTCATTTACCCATTCCACAGTTCTTCAGATAGACAGCCATGGACTTTAACATAGAATCAAAGGCATCAGAAATGGACTGTCCCATGTGGTACCATTTAGGTGAGTCGCTGAGAACAGGCCTGCACTGTTCCTTACAGGAGATATTCTCCAATGCTTCATCTACTATAATTTGAAAAGAGCACATGAGGAAATGGACTAGAAAACGTTTGGCAGGTTTGTCTGTTTATTTTTTAATTAAATGTTTGGCAGGTAAAAAGCCTTTGGTTCCAAGCCCTAAGCTCAGCACTCTGCTTCTCCTACTACAGCTGATGAAATCCCCGATTTCAAAAGCAGGGCAAGGAGTTACCTTACATGCACTGCTTTAGTGTCTGTGACATCCCCAGCAAACTGTGGCAGGGGAAACAGAATCCTGGACTCCAATCTGGGCCAACAGAGGATATCAATTGTTTCTAAAATACATTTCCAGAACTTACACCTACACACTTTTGTTTCTGATTCAAGGTCTTAAGTGGTTTTGGCAGCTATTTATTTCATTTTATCACCTGTATTAATTTTTCCATCTTATTTTAAAGATAGCAGCTCAGCAACACCTCTGGACCAGCTGAGCAACCCCTAGTACCCAGCTGGATCAGTACCGAATCCCTAACACTACGATTCGCAACCTTACATGCGCCTTTGAGGTCTCCCATCCAAGTAATGACCAGATACAACGCTGCTTAGCTGGGAGGATCTCAGCACATGGTATTGCGACAACCCTACAGGGGGGTCAAAACTACTTGTCAGCCTCAAACAGTGAGAGGGGCTCACTTACACGTCACTTCTCCGAAGCACTGACAAACACCCATGGACATTGCTTTTCTCCTGAAGGCAGTGAGGAGGGACCAAGGATCAAACCAACCCTCATTTTCTAGGCCTAAAGAAAGAAGAAATGGTCACATGGAAGAGCAGGCATGAACAAAGCAACCATTCACCCACACAAGCGCCCTACATGTAGGATGCCTGCAAAGTACAGCCCCCGTCCTACAGACACTTGTGCTCACACTTAACTCTATGCATGAAAGGTTCCACTGAAGTCAACAGAATTAGTCACAGGCACAAAGGTAAGTATGTGCATAAATACCTGTGCGTTTAGCAGATGCATTATGCAGAAACGTATGTATTATTATCCCTATTTTATAGAGGAGGTGAGTTAGCTAGGCCAACTAGAGTTTATTGCTGCTTAAGGTATCAATTTTTTTCTTTAATATACAGGTATCATTCAGCAACAGACAAGTATTTAACTTATAGTTACATAAAAGTTACACCAGTTCCCAGGAAGGAGCACTTTAATGAAGGGTGAATTCCAGCTTCCATTCTACCTCCATTTTTGTTTTTCAGTCTTGCCAAACAAATTCTCATTGGTCTGTATGGTTCCGTGTTTGGGCTCATCCAAAAGGTGAATTTGTTTGGAGAGTCTGAATGAGATCAGTCCTGTTATTTCCAAGTCAAGCAGCCAGGAAGATAAAACACTTTCCCCACACATTCCAACTGAGCATTTTTATGCTCCGATAACTCAAATGGGTGAAGCTAGAAATTTTAAACTTGGCTTGATTTATAGACCTCAATGGGGAAGGGAAAACAGTTCAAATTTAAAGGAAGTCAGTACGATAATTTTGGAGGTGTGAAAATGTAAAGTCAGCATCTCTACGCAAATGCATCTGAATTCTAGTCCCCCTCCCCAGTCTGATGCAGTGATGCCTTCAGTTAAGCGTGTTCTCTGCAGATCGGTCAGAAAAAGTATTGCCGAGTTTCTCCCCTCTATTTCCCCAAGGAAAAAACAGGGAAATTAAATGCAAAAACCTAAATATTAGTGTACAATTGAGAAATCAACCACCCAAAAGTTACGTTTACATGGCCATATTGTACATACAATCTTAATGATATTCCCATCTGCCTTGTTAAATGAAAGCCCTGTTATACTGTTGGTTTTATTATTAGAGATGTGCCATGAAACAGACATGTAACAAGCTGCGTTAAATATTTATCAGAAACCTTAATTTTTGGCACTCTCTTACTCTGGACTTTGATTTTTCAGCCCTAACATGGCATTTAGGTGTAGTTTTGCACTTAATATCTAACAGCAGGATTGGCCCTTGAAATGAAAGCTGGTCTTTTCAGTTCCTTTCGTAGTTTCAGAAACATCTGTTACATTTTCTTTTTAATTTTACTCCTCTAATATTTAGTGAGACTGATGTGCAAAGGGAGTTCCATTCCCCCATGGGGTGAGCAGGGGTCTAGCAATTAGATACCATAGGATGCCACAGCCACATCATTGGTATTTATCCATGGATACTTCTTCTTCAGTTGTGCTGGTGACAGAAGGCAGACCTCAGCTCCTTCAGCCCTGAAAAGCCATTAAATATACATTAGAACACGCTGGTTTTAGTCCTGATACAGCTATTGTTAGGAAACACGTGGGAGAAGATCTGGAGAGAATGAAGCATAACCACTAGGAGAAAAAAATGGAAATCCAGGATGTTTACCGTAACTTGATAGCAGTTCTGCTTCTCTCTCTCCAGACCTCCTCCCCATGCTAATGGTACAAGGCTCCTCATCCCTAAACCCCTTCATGTGCTAGGTCCCAGCTAGCTCAAGTCCATCTCTCTTCCTGCTCCTCACACAGGGACGCTTCATCTGGAGACCCACAGTGTAAAGGTCACAAGGGCTGGACATTCTCAGTAGAAGGCCCTTTGCTACAGAATTCGCTATCCAGGGACTTTAAGGCCAGAAGGGACCATCGTGATGATCTAGTTTGACCTCCTGCACATCACAGGCCACAGAACCTCACCCACCCACTCCTGTAATAGACCCCTAACCTCTCGCTGAGTTACTGACATCCTCAAATCATGGTTTAAAGACTTCAAGTTACAGAGAATCCATCATTTACACTAGTTTAAACCAGCAAGTGACCCGTGCCCCACACTGCAGAGGAAGGAGAAAAACTCCCAGGGTCTCTGTCAATCTGACCCAGTGGAAAATTCCTTCCCAACCCCCCCAGTTAGACACTGAGAGCAAGACCCACCAGCCAGACATCTGGGAAAGAATTTGCTGTAGTAACTTAGAGGCCCCTCCTCCCCAATCTAGTGTCCCATCACCAGCCATCAGAAATATCTGCTGCTAGCAGTCGCAGATGGGCTACATGCCACTGTAGGCAGTCTCATCATACCACCCCCTCCATAAACTTATCAAGCTCAGCCTTGAAACAAGGTTGGCTGGCCAATATCAGCCACTACATCCACTGCCTCGCTTCCCAGCTCCCACTGTTTCACCCGCCGAGGGGCTGTACCTCTGAATGTGCACGTTCTCCTCCAACACTGCAGCTCTGTCCTCCGAGGCCAGGAAGAGGTATCCCGAGGGGTTAAACTGAATATCTATGGGCGGCTCGTTCACAACCCCCAAATGCTCCTGGGGACAGAGAGCTCCCGTCAACACTCCAGTCACTGATCTGATTCAGGCAGACGCAGAGGGAGAAGGACCTGGGACCCATTCAAGAGACCATCACTGCATTATCTCCCCGTAAAATGGAGGAGCTGCTCTGGTTTGGCAACCCCCTCAGAATGACCTGTCCTCCTCTGCTAGAGACCTCCCTTGAGCCCGTCAGTGCGGCTTTTTGCTCTGCCAGAGGGGTCGCTGACAAGCTGCATAGGCCCCCTCAGTCTCCCTAGTGATCGACAGCATCACCTACGTACATTTCCCAGCACTTGTCAGCTTGGGAGCGAAGATGGGACTCGAACCTAGATCCCTTGCGTGGCCACGCAGAATGTGGCCTGGTTACTGTTTGTACTGTGCTTCAGCACACAAAGAACAACAGAAAGCCCGAGGTATTACTAAGCATAGGCGACTGACTGATCATTCTCTCCCAGAAGAGACACAGGTGAAATAGCGATGTGAGACACTTGTGTAAATCCAGAGCCACTCCGGATTTACACCAGCAAGCAGTAGACTCAGGCCCACAAGCAGGTATAAGCAATGCAGCAGCGAATACATTGTCTCACACACACACACACAGCTAATTAAATGAACTATACTACGCTCCATCTGCAGCCATGGCGACAAGGGGGTTCAGCATGCCTGTAGCTCCCCTACGCTTCCTGACTCCAAACTCTCTCTAGCACGGCGCTTGCAGGCGTTGAGGCCCCTGGAGAGTCAGGGCCCTAGCGCCTCCCTTCAGACCTTGGCCAGCGTAACGTACGTTGATCGTGCGCAGGAAGAATGCTGAGTAGAGGGACATCTGGATGTTTTCTGGCAAGGAGAACTGCTGCCGAATCCCTCCTGCAGAAAGCACCGTGGAGGCTTGCGAGTACTGTAGGGAAGCCAAAGGGGCAGGGGAAGGATGGTCAGGATGGCAGAGTTACCAGAACAGAAACGAGGCAGCTAGTTTTCAGTTCTTCCCTCTCACAGGCTCTAGTGCTGGTGAAAGGCCCGGGCCCAACAGCCCTGGGGACTGAACTTGCCTGTTCACGGAGCAAAGCCAGGACAAGTAGCAGCTGTGAAACAATCCCCTGATGCTGCTCTACCAAGGAACCCTGCAAACTCCCTCTAGTGAGCAGAGGGGAGATCAGTTTCCATGAACCATTCACTCCTGTGTTGGCCTCCTGAGATTATCAACAGGGTGATGTGGGCACTTGCCCTTTGGGAACTGGAGAGGCCACCAAACATCTTGCAGATGGCATCAACTTTTGGTCCCTTCCAACCTGGGCTGGAGTCCAACCACTGACCTTGAGGCTGCATCTCGCATTAGCAAGCCCTGCCCCCACATGCTGTCCCTAGCCCAGCATTTGCAGGGGGTTATCCTAGACGTTAGGGAGACCCTAAAAGAGCAGGGATGCAGTTACCCCGTTATGGGTGGCCAAAGCCCGCAGCAGCCCCATCCTGGTCATTAATGGGTAAAGAAATAGGATGGTGAGGAACAAGGACGAACTCACAGATGCAAAGACAAATCAGAAGATCTCAGGACTGGAAGGGACCTCCTGCGTCAGTACAGGCAGCCCCATACAATCCCATTCTTAAATTTATCAAGCTCCAATGCAGACACAGCAGAGGCCAAGTGACCTACTGGTGTGTCCTGGCTCTGCCCAAGCAATGTCTTGAACACACAGGTGCTGATCTATTTTAACACCATGGAACATGGGAGTCCTTGATCAAAATAAATGGGCTGGAACATTGTAACCCCCTGTATGCTGGTCTTAGAGTCACTACTGAATCACCCGGCCCAACCCTGATCTCTGGGATGATTTAATTGGGGATGGGTCCTGCTTTTGAGCAGGGGGTTGGACTAGATGACCTCCTGAGGTCCCTTCCAACCCTGATAGTCTATGATTCTGCAGGGCCAGTCACTAACTCCTTCCCCACTGACCCCTTCTCTGATCAGTCTCTGCAGCCTCCAGCCCTTCCCGGGGGAGCCCATTCCACTGCCCCAACTGCTCTGGTGGCTAAGATGCTCACCTTTTATGGACGCGAATCTTCCTTGTGTGGGGAGGGAGACCTGGTGCAAGGAGGGGGACATGGTGGGTTGGGTCTGCAGTGCAGCCACAGCACTTGGAGTTCAGCTCATTTTCTAAACCCTTGCCTAAACGAGACTCCGGGATGCTGCATATTTTAGTGGTAGCCTTCCCAGGGGTAACTTACCATTGGGTCCTTCTCAATCACAACCACTCGGAGCGCATCTCTCCGGGGCTCCAGCGCCTTCAACCAGTAGGCCACGGACCAACCCATCACCCCTCCCCCCACGATGACCACATCTGCGCGCTCAGGAGGGAGACCCTTTGTGGTACCCATGGGGTCCCAATCACTGCCCGGGAGGCTCTCTTTTAACTTCTTCTGGAACTTCACCACCTCCTTCTCCAGGTCTGTAAAGAGAGACGGGATTGTTAGCTGGCTCACCCTCTTCCAGCATGAGAAATCCAGACAGCAGGAGCAATCACCAGCCCAAACAGGGCTATGCAAGTGTAACGCAGGGAGAGCGGGGCAGCGTTAGGCAGAGGGGCACTGCGTTTGCTGGGCAAGTTCAGGCAAGGCTCAAGACACACTTCCCTTCTCTGTTTTCCATTAACCATGTGGTAAAGTCACGAGGCCCAGGCTCTAGTGACATGCAGATAACGGCACATCTCCCTTCTCCACTGATACAGCCTCTGCCATCCCCAAGACGTCCCGACAACTGGGGGAGTTCTGCAGGTGGACAAAGATCGTTTGGCTCTGGTTCAACCCAGGAAAGTCACAAATGATGTTTTTAGGAAGGGGAAAGACTGAAGTGCTCTAACTTCACCTACAACTGAGCCATCAGACCAAGCAGGTGGATGCAGAGATTACCACTAGGGCGAGGAATTCTTCCTTCCCTCGTTGTGTGGCAGGAAACCGCCTTCCCTGCTTTCAGATGAGGATATAGCCACTGAGATTCACAGCACCACCTGCGTGCTAGATGACTGCACCTCATTCAATCTAGGGCTAAATTAAACTGACATGGCTCAGCCTGCAACAGCATATCTCATTAACCAAGGCCAATATGAACACGTCACACGTGTGTATTGTACATTCCACTGGCTCCCCGTTTGGTCCAGGACAGAAATTAAGGTCCTGGTCCTAACCTCTAAAGCCCTTAATGATCCCAGATCACCCCAGCCTATAAGAAAGCTACACTCCACAGGAACTCTGCTGCTGGAGAGACCCAGATTTAGTCTATATGGTGCTAGGAGCAGAGCAGTCTCTGGCTCTCAGACCCAGTGTAATCCCAGCTATGGGACTCCTTGCTTCTTAGGCTCACTGCTCAGTCTGACAGCATCCTTTTTGATCAAGCCTTACCGTGTAAATACCACATGCTCCTCAGTCCAGTCTTGGAAGTGGGGGAGGGATACCTCAGCGGTTTGAGCATTAACCTGCTAAACCCAGCGTTGGGAGTTCAATCCTTGAGGGGGCCATTTAGGGATCTGGGGCAAAAATTGGGGATGGGTCCTGCTTTGAGCAGGGGGTTGGACTAGATGACCTCCTGAGGTCCCTTCCAATTCTGATATTCTATGATTTACATTGACTTTTTTCTCTGTTGAGCATCTTTCACCTGCACTGAATCCACTTAATTGACAACCCTGGAAATCAACTTTTCTGTTCAGGTTCTGCAGGTGCCCTGTCACTGCCCAGCCAATACGGCCTCAGTCTTGCCCTCGAGGGACCACCTGGGGCCAAGAAATTACTTGAGTCCCAGCTCCCCATTCATTCCCTGACTTCTCTGCTCAGACTGACAACAAGGGAGACAACACTGCCAATGGCGATGGTAGTTTTGGAAGAGTTTTTTTTTTTTTGACAACTGGCCTGAGATTCAATAAAAAAGCATCTTCTCTCTTATATCATGTCATGTCCAGGTCACCACCCAGCTTGCTGCAGTCACTGGTAGTTTTATTTCTCTGCTGCGTGGGACCCACACAGAGGTTACGTTTGCTTTGAATATGCAACAGAACAGCATATATGGAATCCATGGAAACAAGAGGATAAATTCTAGTCTCCCCAGAGGCCAGTCTTTTGTGCATCATTCTGGGGTACACGCTTTAGAGTCCCCTTCTTGGCATGCAGGTTAGCGATCTAGATCAGCACATGGTCACGTGATCCAGTTCCAATGCCAGCCCAATATTTAATGGAAACCCAGAGACCAAGATGTCACTCTTTTCTTATCACATGTGGCATCCATCCAAAGCTGATCCCATAGCTAGCAGTAGCCACTGGAGTCACTGACTACTGCGATGTGACAAGCCTGTTAACCTTTTGTAACCCTTATCAAGGTCATGTAACTGAGCCCAGGAAATAGAGTTCAGTCTCTTTCCACCGCCCCTGTGCATCACATATTCATTGCTACACAGAACATGGATCAAAGTTCGCTACCACCAGGTTGGAATCTGACCCCTGGTATTTATCTTTAAGAGCTGGATGAATCCAATTTAACAACCTGTCTTTATAAACATGTTCAATAGTAATACCTAATGTTATATAGTGCTTTTCAGCCACAAATCTGAAAGCATTTTATAAAGGAAGTCAGTATCGTTAGCCTCGTTTTACAGATGGGGAAACTGAGGCACAGAGAGACATGACTTGCCCATGGTCACCCAGCAGGCCAATGGCAGAGCCAGGAAGTTCACCTAGCTCTTCTGAGTCCCATCCAGTGCCCTCTCCACTACATGCCTCTTAACGCTAAAATTAAGGGGCTGAATTACCCCATTGGAGAGACACCAATGACGAGGCTGCTGGGGAGCAACTTGGCCACAAGAGACTAAAGTTGTAGGAAAAATATGAAAGGTGGGTTTATAGTGAACCCAGCCGCTGTGACAAACTCCGATTAACATAGGGGAGCCTGGGTTGCCTGGCACCACGTGCCCATGGGGTGACACTTTGCCCACCTCTAGCACCTTCTACCTGAGTTCAGAGCATTCTAGGAACAAGAATGAATTTAGCCCGATAGCCAGGCTAAGTGTCCGTTCTGTGTTTGTACAGCCCTAGCACAAGGGGGTCCTGATCCAGGAATACAAATAACCCCCCTCCCCCTCCTCATACAGACGGGAAACCGAGACATGGGGAGAGGCAGGACCCTGCCCAAGGTTGCAGATGGAACCCAGGGGTCCTGGCTCCCAGCCCTCTGCTTGAGCCATGAGAGGAGGCCTCCCCCGGCCCCTTGCAGGGCAGGGAGGCCTTGAGGCAGGCGGGTTAAGGTGGCTAGCCCCGGGCAGCAGGTCTCTGCGCACAGCCCGCTGGGGAAGTCGCTCCATCCGCGACAGGGCAAAGGCAGGAGGGGCGCTGAGCAGGTGAGCGCACCCCTCAGCCCCAGGCCATGCCCAGCCCCTGCTGGGGGCGCTCCCGGACCAGGGAGCTGGGACCGTCCTGCGGCAGCCGGGCGGAACATCGCACCCCGATGCCATGGGGAGCCCCAGGACCTCGCCGAGGCCGGGCTCCCCCCCTCCCATCTCTGCCCCAGCCCCCAGCCGAGCCCGGACCCCCCCCCATCTCCGCCCCAGCCCCCAGCCGAGCCCGGAGACTCCCCCTCCCATCTCCGCCCCAGCCCCCAGCCGAGCCCGGACCCCCCCCCTCAGCCGAGCCCGGAGACTCCCCCTCCCATCTCCGCCCCAGCCGAGCCCGGACCCCGCCCCCCTCAGCCGAGCCCGGAGACTCCCCCTCCCATCTCCGTCCCAGCCCCCAGCCGAGCCCGGACCCCCCCCATCTCCGCCCCAGCCCCCAGCCGAGCCCGGAGACTCCCCCTCCCATCTCCGCCCCAGCCGAGCCCGGACCCCCCCCCCAGCCGAGCCCGGAGACTCCCCCTCCCATCTCCGCCCCAGCCCCCCCCAGCCGAGCCCGGAGACTCCCCCCAGCCGAGCCCGGAGACTCCCCCTCCCATCTCCGCCCCAGCCCCCCCCAGCCGAGCCCGGAGACTCCCCCCAGCCGAGCCCGGAGACTCCCCCTCCCATCTCCGCCCCAGCCAGCCGAGCCCGGAGACTCCCCCCAGCCGAGCCCGGAGACTCCCCCTCCCATCTCCGCCCCAGCCCCCCGGGCCCCCCCACCTCTGAAGAGGTCCCGGCGCTGCGGGAGGCCGGTGCGGAGCTGGCGGGACCGTGGCGCGGAGCCCCCGGCGGGGGCGGGCAGCGGGAGGGGGCGGGGGCGCCCCAAGCCCCGGCACAAGCGCCCAGCCCGGATCATGCCGGCCAGACCAGCCCAGCCCACCCCCCACGCGGGCCGCCGGCAGGCCCCGCCCCCGACCGCCGTCCCCGCGCGGACCAATAGCCTCCAACCACACTACTCCACCCCCCGGGCAAGCCTCCAATCCGCGTCCTCCATGTCTACCTTTCCCCGATTGGACCTCGCCCACGAACGGGGACTGACCAATCCGCCGGCCCCGTGCTCCGGCACCCACCTCTTCAGGGCGGGCATTTTACCATAAGGGGCCAATCAATGACGCTACTGCTGGCTCCGCCTCCCGACAGCGGGCGCGGATAGGGCAGTCCCCGCCGCCGGGCCGTCCGTATGCGTAGAACGGACCAATCGCGGTCTCCCGCTTCGGTTCTCCCCTCATGCAGGCGGGAATAGGCCAGTACGGTCCCTAGATCCCGCCTCTTCTGCGCGGGCCGAACCAATCGCTTTCTCCTTCCGGCCCCGCCCCCTGAATTGTGCCCCGGCGTGGTGTTTCCGGCGGAAGTGAGACGGGCGGCGAGTGTGACGTGTGGCGAGGCGATCGGGCCGCTGACCCGGCGCCCCGGACCCCGCTGCCCCCGTTCGCCCGGGCCCGGCCCGGAGCCCGCCCCGCGCCGCCATGCTCGACTTCTTCACTATCTTCAGCAAGGGCGGCCTGGTGCTGTGGTGCTTCCAGGGCGTGCGCGGCCCCGCGGCAGCCTGCACCGCGCCCGTCAACGCGCTGATCCGCTCCGTGCTGCTCCAGGTGCGACGCGACCGGCCCGCGCCCCCGCCCCCCTCAGCCCTCGGGGGCGGGGGGAGAGACCCCCCCTCCCCGGAACCCTGCCCCCCCCCTCAGCCCTCGGGGGCGGGGGGAGAGACCCCCCCTCCCCGGAACCCTGCCCCCCCCTCAGCCCTCGGGGGCGGGGGGAGAGACCCCCCCCTCCCCGGAACCCTGCCCCCCCCTCAGCCCTCGGGGGCGGGGGGAGAGACCCCCCCCCTCCCCGGAACCCTGCCCCCCCCTCAGCCCTCGGGGGCGGGGGGAGAGACCCCCCCCTCCCCGGAACCCTGCCCCCCCCCTCAGCCCTCGGGGGTGGGGGGAGAGACCCCCCCCTCCCCGGAACCCTGCCCCCCCCCTCAGCCCTCGGGGGTGGGGGGAGAGACCCCCCCCTCCCCGGAACCCTGCCCCCCCCCTCAGCCCTCGGGGGTGGGGGGAGAGACCCCCCCCTCCCCGGAACCCTGCCCCCCCCCTCAGCCCTCGGGGGTGGGGGGAGAGACCCCCCCTCCCCGGAACCCTGCCCCCCCCTCAGCCCTCGGGGGCGGGGGGAGAGACCCCCCCCTCCCCGGAACCCTGCCCCCCCATAGCCCTCGGGGGTGGGGGGAGAGACCCCCCCCTCCCCGGAACCCTGCCCCCCCCCTCAGCCCTCGGGGGTGGGGGGAGAGACCCCCCCCTCCCCGGAACCCTGCCCCCCCCTCAGCCCTCGGGGGTGGGGGGAGAGACCCCCCCCTCCCCGGAACCCTGCCCCCCCCCTCAGCCCTCGGGGGTGGGGGGAGAGACCCCCCCCTCCCCGGAACCCTGCCCCCCCCTCAGCCCTCGGGGGCGGGGGGAGAGACCCCCCCCTCCCCGGAACCCTGCCCCCCCATAGCCCTCGGGGGTGGGGGGAGAGACCCCCCCCTCCCCGGAACCCTGCCCCCCCCCTCAGCCCTCGGGGGTGGGGGGAGAGACCCCCCCCTCCCCGGAACCCTGCCCCCCCCTCAGCCCTCGGGGGTGGGGGGAGAGACCCCCCCCTCCCCGGAACCCTGCCCCCCCCCTCAGCCCTCGGGGGTGGGGGGAGAGACCCCCCCCTCCCCGGAACCCTGCCCCCCCCCTCAGCCCTCGGGGGTGGGGGGAGAGACCCCCCCCTCCCCGGAACCCTGCCCCCCCCCTCAGCCCTCGGGGGTGGGGGGAGAGACCCCCCCCTCCCCGGAACCCTGCCCCCCCCTCAGCCCTCGGGGGCGGGGGGAGAGACCCCCCCCTCCCCGGAACCCTGCCCCCCCATAGCCCTCGGGGGCGGGGGGAGAGACCCCCCCCTCCCCGGAACCCTGCCCCCCCCATAGCCCTCGGGGGCGGGGGGAGAGACCCCCCCTCCCCGGAACCCTGCCCCCCCCTCAGCCCTCGGGGGCGGGGGGAGAGACCCCCCCTCCCCGGAACCCTGCCCCCCCCTCAGCCCTCGGGGGCGGGGGGAGAGACCCCCCCCTCCCCGGAACCCTGCCCCCCCATAGCCCTCGGGGGTGGGGGGAGAGACCCCCCCCTCCCCGGAACCCTGCCCCCCCCCTCAGCCCTCGGGGGTGGGGGGAGAGACCCCCCCCTCCCCGGAACCCTGCCCCCCCCTCAGCCCTCGGGGGTGGGGGGAGAGACCCCCCCCTCCCCGGAACCCTGCCCCCCCCCTCAGCCCTCGGGGGTGGGGGGAGAGACCCCCCCCTCCCCGGAACCCTGCCCCCCCCCTCAGCCCTCGGGGGTGGGGGGAGAGACCCCCCCCTCCCCGGAACCCTGCCCCCCCCTCAGCCCTCGGGGGTGGGGGGAGAGACCCCCCCCTCCCCGGAACCCTGCCCCCCCCCTCAGCCCTCGGGGGTGGGGGGAGAGACCCCCCCCTCCCCGGAACCCTGCCCCCCCCCTCAGCCCTCGGGGGTGGGGGGAGAGACCCCCCCCTCCCCGGAACCCTGCCCCCCCCTCAGCCCTCGGGGGTGGGGGGAGAGACCCCCCCCTCCCCGGAACCCTGCCCCCCCCCTCAGCCCTCGGGGGTGGGGGGAGAGACCCCCCCCTCCCCGGAACCCTGCCCCCCCCTCAGCCCTCGGGGGCGGGGGGAGAGACCCCCCCCTCCCCGGAACCCTGCCCCCCCATAGCCCTCGGGGGTGGGGGGAGAGACCCCCCCCTCCCCGGAACCCTGCCCCCCCCCTCAGCCCTCGGGGGTGGGGGGAGAGACCCCCCCCTCCCCGGAACCCTGCCCCCCCCCTCAGCCCTCGGGGGTGGGGGGAGAGACCCCCCCCTCCCCGGAACCCTGCCCCCCCCCTCAGCCCTCGGGGGTGGGGGGAGAGACCCCCCCCTCCCCGGAACCCTGCCCCCCCCCTCAGCCCTCGGGGGTGGGGGGAGAGACCCCCCCCTCCCCGGAACCCTGCCCCCCCCCTCAGCCCTCGGGGGTGGGGGGAGAGACCCCCCCCTCCCCGGAACCCTGCCCCCCCCTCAGCCCTCGGGGGCGGGGGGAGAGACCCCCCCCTCCCCGGAACCCTGCCCCCCCCATAGCCCTCGGGGGCGGGGGGAGAGACCCCCCCCTCCCCGGAACCCTGCCCCCCCCATAGCCCTCGGGGGCGGGGGGAGAGACCCCCCCTCCCCGGAACCCTGCCCCCCCCTCAGCCCTCGGGGGCGGGGGGAGAGACCCCCCCTCCCCGGAACCCTGCCCCCCCCTCAGCCCTCGGGGGCGGGGGGAGAGACCCCCCCCTCCCCGGAACCCTGCCCCCCCTCTCAGCCCTCGGGGGCGGGGGGAGAGACCCCCCCCTCCCCGGAACCCTGCCCCCCCCCAGCCCTCGGGGGCGGGGGGAGAGACCCCCCCCTCCCCGGAACCCTGCCCCCCCCTCAGCCCTCGGGGGCGGGGGGAGAGACCCCCCCCTCCCCGGAACCCTGCCCCCCCCTCAGCCCTCGGGGGCGGGGGGAGAGACCCCCCCCTCCCCGGAACCCTGCCCCCCCTCAGCCCTCGGGGGCGGGGGGAGAGACCCCCCCCTCCCCGGAACCCTGCCCCCCCCTCAGCCCTCGGGGGCGGGGGGAGAGACCCCCCCCTCCCCGGAACCCTGCCCCCCCCTCAGCCCTCGGGGGCGGGGGGAGAGACCCCCCCCTCCCTGGAACCCTGCCCCCCCTCTCAGTGATTTAGCTGTTTGCTACAAAGTAGCTTGTTTATGGGTAGAGGACTTGAATCATTCCTGCTACAGCTGTATTGAGAGAGGATTTTTGCCAGCCTCATTGCGAAGTCTCCTTCCTGCGCGTGCTGATGTGAGCAGCAGCCTGTTGTGATCTATAGCAGTTCCTTATGTTTGTAACTGCTTGGTGTGGCCGCAGACTGTGCACGGTTTGCGTTAGGTTGTTGCTACAGCTTTACAGTTGACAAGAGTTCCAAGGCCTAGCGTGGACATGCAGATACTATCTAATATCCTGTGGCTTGGAAAAGTGAGGGGCAGCCACTTGGTTCTGGAGAACTTTGGAGGCTGGTTTAAAGCTTTAATCTGATCTGGGTCTCCATACTCTTCAGAGCTAAACATCTGAGGGTTATAAAATGAAGGTGTAAAGATGGATAAGAGACAGGTGATTCAAGAGGGCTGTTCCAGTTGGCACGAGCTGCAGAAGAGAGCTTTCATGCTGACTTATGGAGGGTGTGTGTGTGGGTGTGTAGAAATGATCTGGTAGGAGAGTCCATGAGGCTGCTGGGGCTATGAAATGCAGGGTTTTACATACTCTCCCTGTGAAAAGTATGTTATCGAGTAATGATTCCCAATGCAAGAGAACAGGTTGTGATTTTTTTAAAACAGACGCTATGAACTGAAGGTGAGAGGACCCAACGGGAGCCTGCAAAGAAGGCTCCAGCAACTAGAACTCTGGGCATTTGTATACAGGGAATTCTTCCGCCACGTGAAGTGTGTACAGCTCTTCTATGGTGGATTAATTGTTTTGTTTGTTTTTCTCTTAGGAGCGAGGTGGCAACAGTTCTTTTAACCATGAAGCTCTTACGCTTAAATACAAACTGGACAATCAGTTTGAGCTTGTGTTTGTGGTAAGTAAACTATATGTTAACAGCCCCTCCTCTCTGCCCAGGTGTTTGGGGAAGGGTTATAGGGCTCCTTGTCTTCCTGGAATGACATAAAACCCCAAAGCTAATAAACTGTGCTGATGTATTCATAAATAGACACTTATTAGAACATCTTAAACTCAAGACACTGCGCGTGGCTGAAAAAGCCTATTTCAACTACTGGACTCTGTTCTGAGCAACAGTCCAGTCTTGCTTCATGACCTTGAGTCAGTTACTGTCATAGATGCAACAATAAAGCACAATGCGATGTAACTCTGATATCTACCTCAAAGTGTAGAGTCTTTGAGGTGAAATTAATGTATAAAAGATATTTTGAAATCCTTGGATAAAAAGTGCTCTATAAGCACAAGGTGTATTTCATTTTAAAAATAGTGACAGGCTATTGTGATTCCAGAACAGCCATTTGTTAGCGAGCAATAATAGGGTGTATGGTTTGTTATAATATTGACCAAGGACTCCTGGCTGCTATTGTAGTGAGGCGATTTGTCCAATTTACTTGTGAAGGTGAATTGAATCATCCAGGTTTAACAGGGTAAGTTAGAATGAACCATACAAGACTCAGTGGCTAATTGTAACTGGTACTCCATTTGCATTTTGGGGTTGCTTCTGGTCCGTTATGTATAATGAAGGTGCCATTGGTGAGTGGGTTTAGGAGCCATGGCACTAGAGGGCAATGAGACGTCATCTTTGTGTGGGTGGCTGATATAATGCCAGTGGTGATTCTAACAACCCTTTCAAGTAAGGCTCATTTGACAAAAATCTCTCTGAAATCTAAAAATCTGGAATTTTTACTACAGAAGGTGGCCTGGGGTGAAATTCTGGCCCTGCTGAAGTCAGTGGCAAAACTCCTAGTGACTTCATTGGGGCTGAGAATTTATTCTAGGTCTCATCTGAGTGTGTCAGTCTCTAATAGGATCCTGTCAAGAGCCTCAAGTAAAGTAATATGAGAGTCCCCCTTCCACTTTGCTACAGGTGGGAATCGTAGAGCCTTGAGCAGTGACGATGGTGCCAAATATTTGCGTTCTTTGCTTGGCATGGATTGAATTGTCAGCAGCTTTTTATGTACATTTTGCCAGATTTCTTTCAGTGTACAGTTTTGTTTTTAGTTTTTGATTTAAACGAGCTTGATGAGGATAGCCATGAGTTACAATGCGCAGATTAAGGCATCTGTGGCATGTGTATTTACCATCAGATCTGTTCTGCCTAACTGTTCTGGATGCCCTTGGCTTGGGGTCAAAAGCCAATCCCAGATTAGCCAGGTCCCTCTGTAAGGTCATCTTGGATGCAGTTCTTACACTCTTGATCCTGAGAATAGCTGCTCTATTTGGGGATGTGAGTGAAGCATCTGTATTGCTGTGAGATAATCCATGGCTACCCCCTTCCTAATGTGGTAAACAGTGCCTTTGTACAGGATAATCTGTACGGTAGGTATGAAGGAGAATCCCCCTCGCCCTTTAGTGCCCTTTAAATTTAAGGATAATTTAGGGCCTGATTCTGTGAGATGTGCCCTCAGCAGGAGAAAATTACCTCAGAGTTGGACCCTAAAAAGGTGTGCTTTTGTGAGTGTGTACTAAATTAACTTTGAGAGTAGTTTTTAGCAATACCTGCTGCTATTTTGATCTATATTCAGTAATGTGTGTGTGGCTGGTGGCTATTTTAATCATCCAGCACTGTAGATCCTAGCACTTCTAGCCTTATGATGTACAGTAGGATTTAGATCTGTCTCCATTGGAAATCAGGATTTTGAAACTGTATAGTATGTTACAGTTTCTAAAAACTAATTTGGTTAATGTAATGGTTTGAAATAGTAAAATTGAGGACGCATTTCAAGTTGAAATCTATGACATTTAAAAAAAAATTAGAAATAGCTTCATGTCATATCCCTGCCAATTCTTGATTTTTACAATAACAGCTTCCTGTTTAGATTTTTTTCTACCCTATCTCTGTGAAAGTCCAATTCAAAGGAGCAACTGACTATACCCAAAGTGTTCTCCAATGTACAACAGCCTAAGGAAAATGAAGATTTTTTTCTGATAGTTGTTAGTATCATCTTAGGTGTTTGTAACAATAGTAGATACAGTATTTTCCGACCTGTGCTTTTTTAAGTTGATTGTTTCCCTTTTAACCTAAAATGCTTATACATAGAATTTTCCTTACAGCATCTTTGAAAGTCTCTGATCTCCAATGCTTTGAAGTGGACTCTGTAGCCCTAGAGTCATAAATAAACTAATTGTCAAGATGGCAGCTGCTTCTTTCTCCTTTCTCACATTTAAGCTATTTAGTGGTTGTTCTTGCCAGTTAGATGTAGCAATAAGAATGTGTTGCAGTGTATCTTCCTTTCAGCTAAGGATACACATACTGTCTGCTTTCTATCAATGCTTGTAACTTTCTGTTCACTTCCTTCCAGGTTGGATTTCAAAAGATCCTGACTCTAACCTATGTGGATAAGTTGATAGATGACGTCCATAAGGAGTTCCGGGATAAATACCGCAATGAATTCCAGCAGAAAGGCACTCTGGGGATCCTCAATGGCACCTTTGATTTTAAAGAGGATTTTTTACACCTCCTCCGGTAACAAGACCATTTCTGCTGTGGCTCAGTTTCCTTGAGTATCTCCTTTGTGCTATGTTTTGAATGCCCTATATTAGGGATTGGCAAGTTGTCTGTGTAGCCATATTATGTCTGTGCACTCATGCAGTGTATGCTGTTTGGGCTCTCATTTTGGCTGTGTCTCTTCCATTAGGAATGTTGGAGGGCGTGTTGTATAATGGTTAGCGCAGGGGACGGAGTAGCCTTTCACTGCCACTGACTTGCTGTGACCCTCACTAAGCATAACTTATGGATCCCATAGTGTCCAAAAGAGTTTGACTAAACAAAAAGTCTTTGTCAACTGAAGTCCTTTGTAAACCGTATCTGACTGGAGCAAGAGATGGGAGCTCACCTGTTCACAGGCTGTTATGCAGACATGGCTGCCACACCAAAGGACTTCTCATACAGGAGCTTTCCTAGGAGAAGTGACCTCGGGCTAGATACTCAACACCCAACATCCTTGATTGGACCAGCCAGCGTGACTGCTTTCAGTGCCCCTTTCTATCTGGACCAGCGGAACACTGAGGTCATCTCAGTCAGAATGGTTGGGTCGGGGTCGTGCTGCATTGTCAATTTGGAAATAACTGAGCTAGTTGTAGCCTGCCCCCAGCTGGTCGCACTTGGCCATCTTGCACCCAGCCAACTGGCCATAAAATATCAACTTCACATCAAGGGTCAGCCCATCAGAACAGAATAATTCTGTTGTTCAGAACAGAACAACAGAACAGATCTTCTGTTCTGAGGCAGGCTTACAATGTGAGTGGGAACAGAGTGAGGTGGTATAAAAGGCGTTCCTTTTGAGTCCATCTTCACGCCCGATACAGCCAACCTCCCCTTCCCCCAGCATCCCTGATATGAGTCACTTGCTTCACAATTGCCAGCTCTGACCAATTTCCAAGCTACTTGACTGTAGAAGCGTTTGGAGTGTTTTTCATCAGCGATTGAGATCCCTGATTGTGGGGTGGATAATGTCCTAGTTAATATGAAGCCCACAGTTAGTAGAAAGTCTGTTTCCCTCCCAGGTGAGACAAGCATCACAGCCTCTGCCAAAGGAAACAGCTGAAATCAGTGGTTTCAGGTTCTGGAATGATTGTTCCTGACACAAGTGCCAAGATTTGGTCACGATTTAAAAGGCAAAAATAGTAACTCTTTAATCCTAAATGTCAGATAGGAAAGGCCCAAAAAATGATCCTGCCCATCCCCTACATCCCAATTTGGACTTGGAACCTACAGCATATTTTCTAGTGTTTTGCTCACTCCTTAAAGTCCCAAGCAATGGGACTTCCGCAGCCTAATCCCTGGCCCGTATCCAGTGGACCTATTGATTTGTGGGGGGTTTCAACTCTGGGATAGGAATGGCTTGTTCCAATCTTCATGTGCTTCCACCAGCTGATGAAGAGCATCCTAACAAACCCCTCCTAAAGGCCAGTTTTGCTAAATAGTTAATAATAAAACCAAGCATGAACTTGGGCTGTAACCTCATGTTGAGTGGGCCTGGTCAGTACTCGGAAACCTCCAGTTGTTGGGTGATTCAAAAGGGGACACTCCCTCTCATCACCATAAACAATGCCATAGCATGATGCTAGTGGTATTTTTGAGAGCAGATGCAACAGTGAGGTTCTGCCCTCTTGTCACTAAAGATCCTATGGCTCTTCTCTGATTAATGGGAGTGTTGATTTAAATTCCCGATAAATCTCCAGTGTGGGTGTAATTATATTCTTGATTTAATTGTATACAGGATTCTTCACTTCCTGTTCTGGCAAGTAGTAGTGTGCTGTTAAATGGTGGCTCCATCCCAGAGTGGGCCATGTTTCACTGAAGCAATTCTTGTGTACTGGTTTGTTTGTAATATGCTAGTCTATGAGGCTGAAAGCTCTGTAGCAATATAGTGTAGTAGTCTTTAAGGGGTCTGATTTAGTCCTATAGTTCTAACGATGATGGAGAATCCATCTCATGCTTTTCTGTAGTTGTACACTCACCTGCAAGGTTAATGACTCACCTGCAAGGTTAATGGCAATAGCTTGTGTCACTAAATTGACCTTCTTGAGCACAAAGGTACCATTTTGAGACACTTGTCTCACCAAAAACTGCTCTGAAAGATTAAATTGCACAATTTTACCTGTTAATTTAGGACCCGGGTCTGTTTCAGCATTTTCACTTTGAAGGATTGCTCCATACAAGCTTAAACTTTAAAGATGGATGCGTGTATTTATTATTTTATTTGTACTATGGTAGTGTCTAGAAGCTCTAATCATGGACCAGGACCCCATTGTGCTAGGTACTGAATGAACAAACATCAGTTTTTTAGAGATGCAGATTTAGTCCATGAGAGTCTCAGGTTCCAGATTTTCTCTGTTAATAGGAAATAAGTTGTTGTATGCAGTGTTGTAGTCATGTCAGTCCCAGGATATCGTGGTGCATTTCTCCAGAAATTCTTCTTCAAGGTGGCCCATGAAGAAGTTGGCATATTGGAGAGCCATCCTGCTACCCATGGCTGTTCCTGCGGTTTGGACAAAGTGTTTGTTGTTGAATGTAAAATTGTTATGGGTGAGGATGAAATGCGTGAGTTTGGGGTGAATATCTGAGGGCTGTCTGCTGTCCTGTAGATATCTGAAGCAGGCAGCTATACCGTTATTGTGAGGGATGTCGGTGTCAATGGCATTGACATCCATGATGGTGAGAATGGTGTTCTGAGGAAGGTGGTTAATGTTGTAGAGTTCGTGGAGGAAGTTGCTTGTGTCCTGGAAAAAGCAGGCCCTTTGTGTTGTAAGTGGTTTGAGGATGGTTTCTATGAGTCCTGATATTCCATGAGAGCCATGGCCACACATGATGGGTCTGCCTGAGTTCCCCTGTTTGTGTATCTTGGGAAGCATGGTGGAGGTTCTTGGGGGATGAGTGTGTGGAATTTCTCTTGGAGGAGTTTGGGGAAGGATTTGATGATACCCTTAAATTCCTTAAATTGTGATGTGGGGTCGTCTTTGAGTTCTTTTATAGTACATGATGTTGGAGAGTTGTCAGTTGGCCTCGTTTATCATAGTCAGCAAGTTGAGGACAGCTGTGAGCCCCATGCGACTGTCAGTGCCCACAATGCCCCACTTCAGTTAGTGCAAGCGCTCTTGGTGAGAATGTGCAACACCAGCAGAATGACAGTAGTGTGGACGCCCACAGCCGATTGAATTACTACGGTGGCTGTAGGTCAACCTAAATTAAGTCAACCTAATTTAGTAGTATAAACAAGCCCTGAATACATTTCCCAGATCTGAAGAAAAGCTCTGCGTAAGCTCGAAAGCTTCTGTCTCTCCAACAGAATTAAAGACAAGCACAGATAAGACTGTTTTTTCAGGAAGAGAAGATGTTCAATAGTATCTTTCATCCCTTGTCTTTTTGTACAGTCACACAAAAACTGCATAACAAAAAACAGAGCTTTATACAGTTAGTCAAAAAATAAATGAGCAGAGGAACTGAGACACAGCAAAGGGAGAAAAGATGTCTTCAGCAGAGATTTGAAGAGCTGGAGTCTAACGCCAGGGAGTTGAGGTTTGCAGTATGGTGGGTGTTGCAGCTAGACTCTTGCCCCAGTGATTGAGGGTGTGATGTTAAGTTCTGGACCTGGACTGTATTTTGGAGAGTGAATAACACTCTTTCTCTTTCTTCAGAGAAGCAGAGGAGAGCAGTAAAATCCGAGCTCCTACTGCCATGAAGACGTTTGAACAGTCCGTGAAGTCTCAGAAGACTGTCAAGTCTATGATAGAAACCCGAGGGGAGAAACCAAAGGAGAAAGTCAAGAACAAGAAAAACAAAGGTTCCAAAAAGGAGGGTAAGTGGATGCAACTGACAGATCTGTGCAGTGGGATGAGCAAATAGCCCAGAGGGCTCCAAAACCAGACTGTGTCCTAGCCCTCGGTGACAGTAAACCAGTGCATGCTTGTCTGCAGGCACATCTGCCCTGTAGCATCTGTTACTGGGACAGGTTGAGTCAGATCCACTATTCTAGTTGCTTTTGCCCTTCTGTGGCTGCCAGCATCCCTTGCCCTGCATGTAGTAATTGATTGCTTCAGTCCTGGATTGCTCTCATTAGTGAGAAAGTGTGACCCTGACAAAAGCTCTTCAGCGGGGAGGGATAACACAGTGGTTTGAGCATTGGCCTGCTAAACCCAGGGTTGTGAGTTCAATCCTTGAGGGGGCTACTTAGGGATCTGAGGCAAAAATGGGGGATTGGTCCTGCTTTGAGCAGGGGGTTGGACTAGATGACGTCCTGAGGTCCCTTCCAACCCTGATATTCTATGATTCAGTGAAACAGACCACCTGCTGGCAGGTCAAGGTGCATGGCATGCAGATTTGCTGCTCATTTGCTCTGCCTTGTTTCATACAAGCTTAGGTCAAAATTTTCAAACTTGGTTGCCTAAAGGTAGGGACCTAAATCCAATCAGCCTGACTGACTCCAGTGCTCAGCACTTGTGGAAAAACTGGTTCCGTTGATTAGATTCTTAAATATGGATTTAGGATCTGACTTCAGTGCCCGAGTTCAAAAAGTCTGGCCTGATTGACTGCTGTTATCACGGGATGTTTCTGCAAGAACTGATTGCTAAGCTTTGAATCCGGCTGCAGCTCATTCAGTCACTTTACATTCTAACACAGACAGGGTTACAGCAAAAAGGCTGGAGTTTGAACCATGGCCTGGACTTGAGCCCATTGAGGACTAGTGCATTTGCTTTGGTTGTGGGCGGGGGAAAAGGTGGTCCTGAAATAAGAAAGTTAAAGCATTTTGAAAGCTGTAGCATGGGCTGTAGATGCTTTAAGCCTCCACCTGGTACAAGCTCTTTTGAGAGAAACCTGGGAAATTAGCAGAGGGGAAAACTAGCATTAGGGTTATGGGATTAAGTGCTGAGGTCAGGGAAATCCCAAAATTCAGGTCACTCAGGCAGTGACTCAGCCAGTGACATGCTTGCCATTCTTTCCCCCTGTTTAAATGGAAAACTTACTGTATACCGTAAATCGCAATCACAGGAGATGGCTTCCTTGGGAGCCGGCTCATAACAGTGCAACTTCTGGAAAAGGTTATCGCAAACCTCACTGCCTTCAGACTGAAATATAAAAATCACTTCCGTCTCGTTCCAAACCCTTCAGCTAGGGGCTAGAGACAAACACAGATGCCTTACACAAAGGGGTTTATGTCCTGATGAGCAGGCTGTAGAAACCTGGATAAATGGTTAGTATTCCTGAGCTAATGATACTAGGAGAACTTGTCTGGGATTCCCTGACTCCTGAGTGCTTGATCACCTTTTAGCACGGAGTAAATGCTGTTTCCCTTCAGTCAAGTACGTACGTACGTGTGTGTGTACATTGTGGTGAGAGCTCTGCCTTGTCCAGCTTCAGGAACCGAAGCGGCTACTGTCCCCAGTAAAGCAGCCCCAGATGCAAAGCAGAACCCTCCTGCGGCACCTGGGGACAGGGAGGAACTGACCAAGGATGAGATCCTGCAAAAGAACCGTGAGGAATTCTTCAAAAAGCGCCTGAAAGGAGGAGAGAAGTCCAAGTGAGTGAGAGGATAACAGACCTATGTCCCTCTTTCCAATCTGAGAGAGGTGGTGGTGGTAGGGTGGCAGATCTGTGTTGGGGGAGGGTTTCACCCATTAACAGTGGACAAGGAGCTATTTATCATACTGCTTTTCAACCACCAACTTTTTCCAGTTGTTCTTAATGTGTTGGGTGGATAATGGGCAAGAGAGCTTCAGGCTTTCTTCCTTAAGGTGGAACAAACAGATCTGCTTTTAAAGCACTCCTCCCTAGCATTACAATGTAGGAATATCCCATTGTTCCAATGACAGTGATGACCTTGTGCCCTTTCTAATCCTGAGGCTTGGCACATGGTGTGGCTTCTAAGTGCGTGTGCTCTTTGAAATGTCATTGCCATATTTCCTGGGTGAAGGCGAGGCAGCAGTAGGTTACCTTAGGGCTCTAATGCGGTAGGCTTAAACAAGACACTGGCTTTTGAAAAAGTATCTCCTTGAGCTTGCTTGAAAGTGTGGAGATGGCACTTTTTGGGCCCTCTGAGTGATCTAGTGCTGTTCACATGTGTCTGCCCTGTGCATGACCAGGAACTTAGACAAAGGGTGAAATCCTGACCATATTGAAGTCAATGGGAGGTTTGCCATTGACTTCAGTGGGGCCAGGATTTCACTCCAGGTGATTTTCAAAAAAGCTCACGTTATCAGACTGCAGCAGCTGTTGGAATGCCAGACACTCAGTCTGTCAGTGGTTGCTAACTGCCATCATTCAAACACCTCCTGTGGCTTTTGGCTTCCTTAGGATGCCCGTGTTATTCACTGGAGGGCGGGGAGAGAGAATTTGGTCAGTTTGTGAATCCACAAAGTATATCTGGGACAGCTGTACAACCCTGTTCCCCAGTGGTACATGTGACTCCAAAGAGAAGGGTAATATTGGACCAACAGTTAGAAACCTCCTTAGTGATGGGACTCTCATGGTAAGAGCAAAGGGTCGCATGTTGAATTGTACTGGGGACACCTACAGATCAAAGCAATTCGTTGCACTAAGTTTGAAAAAGGTACGGGGTCAGAGTTGAGGCTGGTTGGGTGACCTTTGGAGTATGCTTCCATACTTCATCTTTTTCAGTTTAACCATAACTTGCTATCTTTCTAATCTTTGGGTGGTTAACATAAGTCTTCCCTGAATTTTGCCCATGCTTTCTTGACTACCTCCAGATTAAAGGTATGCTGGCAATTTACCCCACAAACTGATGGGGGTCAGAAAAGAATTCTCAAAGCGGGGAGGAATGTTATGGAATTTCTCTCATTTGCTGAAGCATCAACATATTGGCCACTATGGAATACCTGGTGAACCCAGTGATCCAATCCCACATGGTATACCCTATAAACTCATCCCAATCATATGGGAGATACGTCCTGTTTAAAATCTCTTCTTGTAGTCCACTCATGGTGGGACCGTCACTGCTGTCATCACAGAGTTTGCTTTAATAGCTTCTCCTTTGCCTTCCCAGCAAGTCCCCAAAGCCTGAGACTCAGAAGGAGAAGGGGAAGAAGCCCCGTGTGTGGGAGCTGGGGAACTCTAATGCCAAAGTACTCGATTATAGTAACTCCACTACCAACGGAAACACAGACACTTGTCCCACAGAGGAGTATGATCCTGACGTGGTAAGGTCCTAAACATTCCCCTTCCTACAGGATGATTAGCCTCTGTGCTAGGCCCTAGGGCATTGCCACTGCAACTTACCTTCCCCTGAATGGTACTCTCAGATGAGATCCTGAGAGTGGCCCAAGCTCCTTGGCTGGATTAGAGCACGTAGAACTGAACGGAAACTGTGGGGTGTGGCTGCTTCAGATGAGGTCTTAGTTTGGCAAACTAGTGGGAAGGCACTGCCCAAGTTATTGCTCAGTCTCCACCAGGTTGTGGAAAGCTGGACCCATCTGGCTCCTTGTGGTGCTCTTACAGTTTTGGACCTCAGAGCCGGAGGAATCCTCTCTTGGAGGAACTGAAATCAGCTCCCCAACTGCTAGAGAAGCTGTGTGGAGGAAGGTGATGGAACCTACGTTTATGGGGATACCCATGCAATATGGAAGGTTGTCTTGTAGATGGAGCATAGGGCTGGGAATCGGGACCCCAGGATTCTATTCCCGTCTGACATTGCTTTGCTGTGTGATCTCGGGGGAAGTTATTTCAGCCTTCTGTGTAAAAGGAAATCACCACTTAGCTCACAAGGGAATTGTGATTAGACAATACTAATAAAACTCCCTGAGGTCCCTGCAGGTGCTACAGATGGTCACATTATTCTGACTGGCCCCTCACAAGAGTTCTCTGCAGGAATGAGCCAGTGAAATAAATCAGTTAAGGCTTAAATGCCAGTTACTGATTCTCTGTATGGCTTCTCCTCTTTCTGCCATCCTTTTCAGGCCCTAGGAGATCGAGATCGGGAGCCTGGCCGCCTTTATGATCTTGAATATGAGAGTGATGAAGAGGAACCTGAAGAGGAGAAGGTTATTCAGAACCCTTCACAGCCCAGGTGAGTCCTCCTGCCGGCTCCCTATCCCAGCTATCTCCTTGCTTTATCTCCCACAGCTTTTCCTCCAACATGTCCAGTCTGCTAAGCTTGTATAGCGTAGCTTACATGGATCTTGGGCACTGCTAGCTGATGCCTTGGCTTCAGGAAGGAAGTGTTGTCTAACACACTACATGGGTTTGGTCTGCTTTGTCCCAAATGCTGGTGCACATGGTGAATAAGCAATCTGCTCGTGAATGGCCCTTCCATTTCTGCAGGCTGAGTCAATCGACTAAATGGTCCTGTAATTAGCACTTCCAAGCCGGATCTGTGTTCCCCCGATGACTCCTGATATACCGTTGGTACCTCTCTGGGCATGGTAACTGAGCAAACCCATGCTAGTTCCCAGACAGCTTTGGAACTTGTTTTGTACCAGATGGGGTTTGCAAACCTAGCTCTGCCAGTGCTGCTTGCAGATCAGCTAATACAGACCAGCTCCCAGTTTGAACCTGGTAATCTGGTTCTCCTATTAAAATTCCAGTAACTAGGGAGCAGTTCAGGACCAGAAGGCGAAAGTGACCAGCTGCATATTAGCTTGAGAATTCATGGCTGTCCAGTTTTCCCTCCCTTTAGCTGCTATTCTCTTCAAGAGCATCACCATCCCTTTACGCTTGAGAGCTGTAACATGTAACCACTCTGCTTGTTCACAGGGCTAAGAAGGGTGGTTTGGGAGGCATGTTTGGGATGCTGAAAGGCCTGGTTGGTTCCAAAAGCTTAACCAGAGAGGACATGGACTCTGTGCTGGAGAAGATGAAGGATCATCTGATTGGTAAGTCTGGAATGTCTCTTACAAACTAGTACCCTGTGGCCTTGCTTTTGGAGTCAGGCTCTGTAGATCAACTGGTCTGCATGTGGAAGGAGCCATTTCTCCAGTCCTGTTGCTAAAATTCTATTTTCCTTTTTTTGTATCAACAGTTGCATTAAGGATTTAAAGGGACTCTTCCAGGAAGTGGGGTTATAGCTCAGCCAATGATGCTGTAGGTTACCCTGAATTTTATCCCGTTAGCCAGTGATCATGGAACTGTTGCGATTTCCAGCCTGTCTCTTGAACTCTTCTTCCAGTATTGTAGTCTCTCCTTCACGGAGTTTGGAGTTCAGTTATGTCTTTCCACGCTCTCAACTCTGCTGCAGGAGTGTTGCGTATGCTATTTCCACAGCAGGTGTTGTGCTGCCTTGAATAAATGTACAGAGCAGGGCTAGTGGAGGGAGGCTAACAGAACAAAGGATGTTTGGGACCTGTCCCACATACAGCACCCACTAGCAACATTCCCCTTTGATTAGCCTTTTCCTGGATGCATGGGCCTGATTTTAAACTTGCTGAACTGGGGACTCACTTAACCAGTGTCCTACAGTGAGGCAGATCCTTGGGTTTTTGAATGATATTGAAACAAACCTGCAACATAGCTCTGACTACAATGTTGGTGGAAAATTGCTCAGAGGGACTTTTGCAAGTGGATCAAGCACATTGAGTGGCCAACTTTTCTGTGATATCAAGGTCATAGATGAAATCCACGACTATCTGTCACTTATCTTTCCGGCAGCATGACACGCTGGATAATCCCAGTTGAGTTATGTCTGACACGATACCCCGTTGTCGGACTAGTTGATAGTGTGGTGCTTAGGATGGTAGGCCTGTAGGTTTTTGTGTCTCTGCACATTGTATTTAACAGAGATCCTACTCTTCATATATTCTATTTGGTTTGCTCACATTTTGTAAAATGCCTCTTTGGTTGTATTGGTGACAAGGTGGGGTATGGTCAGGTTCTAGTGACCATCCTACATTTTTAAGAGGGCAATAATTCGCCCACTTCAAATCGAATCAGGCTGAACTGAATATAAAGCACTTTTGGAACAGACTCAGAAGGGAACTAGTGTCCCAAGCAGTGATGTGGATGGGTTTGGAAGTCCTTGTCTCATCCAGAGGACTCTGATGGGCAGGGGAGGAAGATAAAATGGTTGGAATCTTTGGTGTTGACTGATGTGGAGAGAAACTGTTGGCCCCAAAACAGGATCTGTATTGCCCTGGGGGTCTGACAGTGAAATCCTTGCCTTGATCTCCCTTCCCCTGGGGTGGAGGGTTGCTTCAGGGTCGAAAGATCATTTGAAGAAGCATCTGGGTTGTGACTGGGGATAAGAGGGCACATTTCATGTCCTTCTCAAGGCCTTGGAGGCTATCTGTACTCAGTGTCCATATTGCTGTCTGCTCTAGAGCAGGGTATCATTAGCAATGCCACGCTCTGCTCTCCCGCAGGGGCAGATTACCCTCCTCCTCCCTTGGAGCTGGCTGGGATAGAGACCTTCTCGGGGGGGACTGGGAGAACCCTGAGTCCTGTAGCCCAAGAGTCTTGCAACATTAACATCCACTCCCTTGGCTTTTCTTTTCCAAAGCAAAGAACGTTGCGGCTGACATAGCTGTCCAACTGTGTGAATCGGTGGCTAAGAAACTGGAAGGGAAAGTGATGGGCACCTTCACCAGTAAGTGTTTCCGTCCTTCCATTCAAGGAGGTGCTCTGAGTTCTCTAACCTGTTAGCCCAAGTCTCTGTAATGCGGTCTCATTCTTTCCCCACCCGCTGTCCTGATGCTTGAAACAAAACATGCTAGTCCCAGCAGATCACTGCTGCTTCTCTGCTGTGTTTTGGCCCTTCTAATATTCCGAGGGACATGGGACCCATGGCTTGTTCCAGCCTGCCCTTGAGGCCTGTTTGTGCTTGCGTAGCCTAGTCTCTAGTTGCCAAGTGGCGTGTAACTCTCAGTACATGTGCAGAAGGGGATAACCTCCGCCGGTGTTTCTCCTGCTGGGTAAGCACCTCTCCATAGTTTAGGAATGTCTAATCCACTGCAGTTCTGGATTCCTGTAGTTTGGCCTTTAAAGGACGTGTGGGGGAGAAGATTAAATCTGTGATGCCAACCTCTGCAGCAGTTTAACCCCTTACACCCAAGAGCTGGGATTTGCTAGTGGGAAGCTCTTCTGCAGTAGATGAAACAGGCAGAGGGCCAAAGGATCAGCAGAGGTCTGAGAATCTATAGCATGGTGGTTGCTCAATTTCACACCCTTTCGTAGCAGTCTGGGGCAGGAGTGAATTAATTCATCCATCCCTGCTCCAGGCTAGAGAGGAAGACTCCTGTGGAGTTGTTCTGGAGAGACACTATCAGGGGAGGTCAGCAAGTGAACCCAATGGCACAATTGGCAGATTAACAAGGGAACAGCCAGTCAGCTCCAAAGGGAACCCAAGTTCCTTGGTGTGGCAGTTGTGAGCCAATCTAGGTCACATTTGGCGGTTATGCTCCTAATATGCTGTGGGGAAGGGGTGGGCAGTGCTCCAGCTGCCTCATCTGGGATCAAATGCTGACAAAGGTTCCTCTTCTAATTCCGTTCCCAGCGGTGACCTCAACAGTGAAGCAGGCCCTGCAGGAGTCCTTGGTGCAGATCCTGCAGCCCCAGCGCCGCGTGGACATGCTGCGTGACGTCATGGAGGCTCAGCGCCACCGCCGGCCATATGTTGTCACTTTCTGTGGTGTCAATGGGGTTGGAAAGTCGACCAACCTGGCCAAGGTAGGGCGCAAACTACATGTGTTCTCAAGGATCAGCCTGGTCCCTTCAGGAGGATCCACCCTCCTTTCCTATTGGCAGGTTTCAGAGTAACAGCCGTGTTAGTCTGCATTCGCAAAAAGAAAAGGAGGACTTGTGGCACCTTAGAGACGAACCAATTTATTTGAGCATGAGCTTTCGTGAGCTACAGCTCACTTCATCGGATGCATGCCGTGGAAACTCCTTTCCTATGTATATTCTGGGGACATCTCCTCAAATCCCCTTGGGCTAAATGTTGTGGCAACATCTCCATGGTGTACGAATGTCTGTCTGCAGCTATCGCATATAGCACCCAGATCCCTAGAACCGAAATGTTAGCAAAAACCATTGCTCCGTTCAGTTCACTTCCTTTGTGGTCCGACAGCTCTTTGCATTTTGTTGTGCTGATGGGCAGCTCAACTTCCTAAATCATGCACTAGTATATTGCCACTAGCCTGCACTACCTAGTGGGGATGGAGAGCTGGTGTGTGCTCTGACCCCATTCATGTGCACACCTCCTTCCCTCCTGAAAAGCCCCATGTCAACATCAGCAGGGGAGAAGAGATCCCACTAACAAACCACTGTGCTAGTTAAAGGGACATCTACTGGCCTAGTCCATTTCAAAGCCCTTCATGTTTATCTTTAAACCCATAGCTTGGCTAATTAAACTCAGGATCTGGAGAAGCCACAGCTTAGGAATCTTCCCTGTGTCCTTCCTTACCTCCCTCAGGCTCAGTCTGGCTTAGATGATCACAGCTCTTCCTACAATGTGTGCAACTGACTGGAAGGCTTGACATGGTAATATGAATAGTGCTGTTAAATGCCCAAATCAAGCTATGCTCTGGGATCAGCAGGAAGGCAGCCCTGAACTGCAGCAGAGATGTTGTCATCCCTAAGAGCTGTCACTAGGGGCCAAGACTGGCCTGTGTTTACAGCCCTGAGCAGGCAACGGACACACACTGAAGTGCTCTGGCATCCTTAGCAGGCTGTGTAGACATGCAGGGTATTGGTTACTACAAGCAGGGCTTAGTGATGCCTGCAAGCATGTGCAGGGTCTACTGGGGTTCGAATAGGAGCCAGTGCTGGTTTGATCACTGCCTTGGTGTGGTGTGTTCACAGGGACATTTCTGTGGGGATGGAGGGACTGGGGGCTATAACTCAGCCAAGGGATTCGGCTGGGGCCTGAGATGGAAGCACCTGTATGATCGTTGGCATTACAGAAGAGCATGGAGCAGGTTCCCTCTTCTTTTCTGGGAGAGTGGGGGGGGGGAGAAGGGGTATTGCCAACATACACACCACTCTCCTCTGGAGTTTCGGGCCCTTGGCTTTACGTGCCTTCCCTACTTGATTTGTAAGTGACTGTCTTGGGCTGGGGCACTTGGAGAATCTCCTTTGTTGAACTTTGGGGTGGGGGAATGACACAACAACTGCCTGGGGGCAGGGTATTGGGCTTGGAGGGGCTGAGCAGAGCTGGACTCAGGCTGGGGATGGTGACAAGATATCTTCCCCCCACCTCCTTTCCCCCTCCCAGATCTCTTTCTGGCTGATTGAAAACGGGTTCAGCGTCCTCATTGCTGCTTGCGATACCTTCCGAGCTGGAGCCGTGGAGCAGCTGCGCACGCACACCCGCCGCCTGAATGCTCTGCACCCCCCGGAGAGCCACGGCGGCCGCACCATGGTGCAGCTCTACGAGAAGGGGTATGGGAAGGATGCTGCTGGCATTGCCATGGAGGCCATTTTGTATGGTGAGCCTATCGCCCTTTTTTCCTAGCCCTGCCTTAGCCGACTTTTCCCGGGCGTCCAGAATGGCAGTCGGCAGTCTGCTTTCCAAGACAGGAGCTGGCTGTTCGAGGGGAGGGCGAGTGGTCACGGGGTGTGAGAGGGGAATACCAGTTAACACTCCTGGGATGAAGTATGGCCTAAGGGTTTGAGCTGGGCTGGGGAACTGGACTGCTGGGCTGTATTCCTGGCTTTGCCGTTGACCCTGCAGGTTTGCCCTTCCTTACTGCTTCCTTGCCCCCACACTTGTAATAGACCCCACCTCCCCTTCAGGTCCCTGGCCAAATGGACGGGTCAGGAACAGCCCCTGGTGCAGAGCTGGGTGGAGCACAGACTGGAGATCAGGGAAGGCTTCCAGCAGTGGGGAGGGGTTCCTCCTTTGTCCAGGAAATCAGTGACCTTGTGCATTAGCTGCCAGGCCACTGCTTTTGAACCTGAGCAGCATAGGAGGGTTGGGATGGGGTGGAGTAAGCCAGTTTCATAAGGGTCAGTGTGTGCCTCTGTTTCCCCAGCTGGGGATCCGTTTACCTAGTGAAGGTTGAGTAGAATCTGCCTCCTGGGAAAGGTTTGAACCTACCTGCTAGATGGTAGGGCCCAAGCTGTAGCATCAATCTGACCTTCCCTAGAGTGCAAGGCTCTTCATCTGGGGCCTTGCTTGGGCCCAAGGTTCTAGGCCCCTGATTTTTATGTTGACTGTTTCTGTCCCAGGGAGGGGATTTATTATGGATTGTGGGTGTCTTGTATTGAGAAAATATTGTGAGGGGGGAAAGAGACTTGAGTAAATCCTTGATTCTCTGCAGAAGGGCAGTAGCTGGAGGAGCAATGCATATGGGAATAGAACTCTCTCAACTTGCTTCATCTAACCCCCTTCACTTCTCTTTTCCCAGCTCGTAACCAGGGGTTTGATGTGGTGTTGGTGGACACTGCTGGCCGCATGCAAGACAACGCCCCCTTGATGACAGCTCTGGCTAAACTCATTGCAGTCAACACCCCTGACCTGGTCCTGTTTGTCGGGGAAGCCCTGGTGGGAAATGAAGCTGTGGATCAGCTGGTTAGTTTGATTCTTTAACCTCAAACAAAATTCTACCAGAGGGAGAAAGCCCCTGTTGGCCTGAGCCTCTGTGTACACTTTGGGAGGTGCTCACATACCAATGATGGACACCTGCTTAGAAGAACCTACATGGACTTATTTCCTGGCTGTATTTTTCCCCTAGGTCAAGTTTAACAAGGCCCTTGCTGATCACTCCATGGCCCAGACACCACGTCTCATTGATGGAATTGTGCTCACCAAATTTGATACCATCGATGACAAGGTACGATGGCCATTCACTTCATACCCGGAGATTGCTCATTTTTTCTCTCCCCCTTGAAGGCTTCTGTTTAATGTCTTTTTAAATGACCCCGTGTGGATCCTCTCCTTGCTGAGACCAAACAGCGGGGGAGATATTGAGTAACCGTGTCCGACCTCAACAGGGCATATTCTTTTGATGCATCAGTCAGATACCTGCACCCCTGAGAGTCCTCTCACATGGCCTTTTCTTTAGATATACTTTCAAGTAGTTTAACAACTTCATGTTCCACTTTGGGGTGGGTGGTGACTGCTGGATAATATCACTATATTGCACCGGGGCAAGTGGAATCTTTATTGTAGATCTGAATATTTGGAATATATATCTGAATATATCCTCATTTGGATGAGGCTTTCTTCCGGCAGCTCATGGAAGCTACTAGATCGCATGCCCTGATTCTCATGGGTGACTTTAATTTTCCTGATATCTGCTGGGAGAGCAATACAGCGGTGCATAGACAATCCAGGAAGTTTTTGGAAAGCGTAGGGGACAATTTCCTGGCGCAAGTGCTAGAGGAGCCAACTAGGGGGGGTGCTTTTCTTGACCTGCTGCTCACAAACCGGGTAGAATTAGTGGGGGAAGCAAAAGTGGATGGGAATCTGGGAGGCAGTGACCATGAGTTGGTTGAGTTCAGGATCCTGACGCAGGGAACAAAGGTAAGCAGCAGGATACGGACCCTGGACTTCAGGAAAGCAGACTTCGACTCCCTCAGGGAACGGATGGCCAGGATCCCCTGGGGGACTAACTTGAAGGGGAAAGGAGTCCAGGAGAGCTGGCTGTATTTCAAGGAATCCCTGTTGAGGTTACAGGGACAAACCATCCCGATGAGTCGAAAGAATAGTAAATATGGCAGGCGACCAACTTGGCTTAATGGTGAAATCCTAGCGGATCTTAAACATAAAAAAGAAGCTTACAAGAAGTGGAAGGTTAGACATATGACCAGGGAAGAGTATAAAAATATTGCTCGGGCATGTAGGAATGTTATCAGGAGGGCCAAATCGCACCTGGAGCTGCAGCTAGCCAGAGATGTCAAGAGTAACAAGAAGGGTTTCTTCAGGTATGTTGGCAACAAGAAGAAAGCCAAGGAATGTGTGGGCCCCTTACTGAATGAGGGAGGCAACCTAGTGACAGAGGATGTGGAAAAAGCTAATGTACTCAATGCTTTTTTTGCCTCTGTTTTCACTAACAAGGTCAGCTCCCAGACTGCTGCGCTGGGCATCACAAAATGCGGAAGAGATGGCCAGCCCTCTGTGGAGATAGAGGCGGTTAGGGACTATTTAGAAAAGCTGGATGTGCACAAGTCCATGGGGCCGGACGAGTTGCATCCGAGAGTGCTGAAGGAATTGGCGGCTGTGATTGCAGAGCCACTGGCCATTATCTTTGAAAACTCGTGGCGAACCGGGGAAGTCCCGGATGACTGGAAAAAGGCTAATGTAGTGCCAATCTTTAAAAAAGGGAAGAAGGAAGATCCTGGGAACTACAGGCCAGTCAGCCTCACCTCAGTCCCTGGAAAAATCATGGAGCAGGTCCTCAAAGAATCAATCCTGAAGCACTTGCATGAGAGGAAAGTGATCAGGAACAGCCAGCATGGATTCACCAAGGGAAGGTCATGCCTGACTAATCTAATCGCCTTTTATGATGAGATTACTGGTTCTGTGGATGAAGGGAAAGCAGTGGATGTATTGTTTCTTGACTTTAGCAAAGCTTTTGACACGGTCTCCCATAGTATTCTTGTCAGCAAGTTAAGGAAGTATGGGCTGGATGAATGCACTATAAGGTGGGTAGAAAGCTGGCTAAATTGTCGGGCTCAACGGGTAGTGATCAATGGCTCCATGTCTAGTTGGCAGCCGGTATCAAGTGGAGTGCCCCAGGGGTCGGTCCTGGGGCCGGTTTTATTCAATATCTTCATAAATGATCTGGAGGATGGTGTGGATTGCACTCTCAGCAAATTTGCGGATGATACTAAACTGGGAGGAGTGGTAGATACGCTGGAGGGGAGGGATAGGATACAGAAGGACCTAGACAAATTGGAGGATTGGGCCAAAAGGAATCTGATGAGGTTCAATAAGGATAAGTGCAGGGTCCTGCACTTAGGACGGAAGAACCCAATGCACAGCTACAGACTAGGGACCGAATGGCTAGGCAGCAGTTCTGCAGAAAAGGACCTAGGGGTGACAGTGGACGAGAAGCTGGATATGAGTCAGCAGTGTGCCCTTGTTGCCAAGAAGGCCAATGGCATTTTGGGATGTATAAGTAGGGGCATAGCGAGCAGATCGAGGGACGTGATCGTTCCCCTCTATTCGACATTGGTGAGGCCTCATCTGGAGTACTGTGTCCAGTTTTGGGCCCCACACTTCAAGAAGGATGTGGATAAATTGGAGAGAGTCCAGCGAAGGGCAACAAAAATGATTAGGGGACTGGAACACATGAGTTATGAGGAGAGGCTGAGGGAGCTGGGATTGTTTAGCCTGCAGAAGAGAAGAATGAGGGGGGATTTGATAGCTGCTTTCAACTACCTGAAAGGGGGTTCCAAAGAGGATGGCTCTAGACTGTTCTCAATGGTAGCAGATGACAGAACGAGGAGTAATGGTCTCAAGTTGCAGTGGGGGAGGTTTAGATTGGATATTAGGAAAAACTTTTTCACTAAGAGGGTGGTGAAACACTGGAATGCGTTACCTAGGGAGGTGGTAGAATCTCCTTCCTTAGAGGTTTTTAAGGTCAGGCTTGACAAAGCCCTGGCTGGGATGATTTAACTGGGAATTGGTCCTGCTTTGAGCAGGGGGTTGGACTAGATGACCTTCTGGGGTCCCTTCCAACCCTGATATTCTATGATTCTATGAAGTCTCAACTGAAGCTATTCCAATTGCTCCCCAGCACAGATGGCTTTAGAAGTGCTGTAACAAGCAAGACACAAAACGCCTGCCAGGGAATCCTATTACAGATCAGTACTAAAAACCAAAACAAACTCCAAAACTTCTATGGCAAATTAAAGCTGCTCTAAATCTGTGCAAGGGAAAACTGCCTTAGCTCAGCACAATTCATAGCAATAAAACCTCTTGCATTCTCAAATGTCCTATTGATGGCAGCAGTTCAACTGTACAGCCTGTGGAGGAGGATGGCAGCATATTCCTGAAAAGGTGCTGGTCTCAGAGGGTGCCCATGGCGTGTTTGTTTCTCTTTTTTTTCCTGGACTGGTTGGGTATAAAAACCTTCACTGGCTCAAAAGATTTACACCAGTTCCAGCTAGTTTTACCTTGCAGCAGGGGGTTTGCAAAGGCAAAGTGGCATTGTTCTGCCAGGATGTGCAGAGGATAGTTGCTGGAGAGATGTTTTAGCCCTCTGAACTTTGAGGTTGCTGACCTTAGCAAACCATGTCTGGTCTTTTCTGCTCTTGATTCTGACCATTGAGTATTAGTGCCCGGGCTGGACTTCACAAACATGGCCCAGCTGCTGCTTGCAGCTGGGAACTAAGAGCCTTGCTTCAGTTTTCACTGCTACAGTTCCATTGAAAAGATGGTGGGCAAGGCAGGGGCTGGTTCATTTTATGCTGAGCCATCCACATCTCTATATTAGTTGAAAAGAAATTAAGATCAGGAATGACCTGGTTATTACTTTTGCTAGCACTTCTGACTTCACACTAGAGCTTTTAATTTCCTACTGTTAGTCCAATGGCTGGGTCAATATGAAAACTTATAGGTTAAAGCCAAAGAGGCCATTGTGACTGTCTATGACCTGCATAACAGAGGCCAGAGGACTTCCCTGAAGTAATTCCTGTTTGAACTGGAGCAGATCTTTTAGAAAAACATCTCATCTTGATTAAAAGATTTCCAGTTATGGAGTATCCACCACAAAACCGTGGTGAGTTTTCCAATGACTAATCCCCTCACTGTTAAAAATTTACTCCCTATTTCCAGTCTGAATCTGTCAGCTTTCCCTTCTGGCCTTTGGATTGTTTTAGACCTTTCCCTGCTAGATTAAAGACCCCATGATCAATGGTTTGTTCCCCATGTAGGTACTTGATCGCAGTCTCTGTAACCATCTCTTTGTTAAGCTAGAGAGATTGGGCAGCTTGAGACATTCAGTATAAGGCAGGGGTTCTAGTCCTTTAATTGCTCTTCTTGTGGCTCTACTCTGAACCTTCTTCAATTTATCAACATCCTCCTTGAACTGTGGACACCAACACTGAGCACAGTAACTTGACTCTTGCCCTGGTGCATACTGGGCAGTCCGGGGGTGAAGCCTGCACAACTGCTACCAATTCTGAGGCTGGCAAAGCAGTTCTCAAGGCTGCTGAAAATGAAGAATAAAGCTGCTTCCCTGACTTACACCAGGATGTGCTTGAACCCTTCCTGGTAATGTTTGAGTTCAGTGTTTTGCCCTGCTCCGCTGAAGTTTCAGGTGGCTTGATCAGTCTGTTTTCTAGAAACACCCTGTGTTCTTATGGAGCCTGATCACAGCATTTAGTTCTGACAGATGATGCAGAGCCACACTAGCAACAAGCCTGACTTCCTGCAGGGGTGCCTAGCCATCACTGCACCCCCTTTCATGGTGGAATCAGAGCAATGAGCTGCCCTTTCCAGGGGGATTCCATGCTGGAGTCTGTCACTGCAGCTTCCCCCTGCCCAGATTGTGGGCAAGTCAGCCATGGCTGTTATTGCATGATGCTGAATCACAGACACGAGCACTGATTGTTTTGGCATGTTACCATTGCCTGGCAGGGATGATAAAAATTGTGTGGTCCTCTCCACCTCTGCCCCGGGTAGATTTCAGCTGCACTGTACATTTGCTTGTTACAGCTTTACTCTGGTTCCCTGCCAAAACTGTTGTGGCCCAGGAAGACAAGCAGCTGCTTTAAGGTCTGTCCAGCAGGCTGTTTACTTCGCCCCAGGTATCCGCTTTAGAACTTGTTCTCTGTTCAGTGTGAGACGATGGAAGTGCTTCCTGTACTGATTGACTGTCATCTCCCTCAGGCTTGTAAACATACTGGGAACACACTTTAAAGAAATTTCTAGGCAATGTAATCCCTCTTGACAGCAATTAGATGGTTGTACTCTAAAGCTACAAACCTGGCAACTTGGTTAGTTGACTGGCAACCATAACACTAAGCTGCCACATCTCATCTACAGTTCAAATAGTCATGCCATCTTGCATACAAATCAGATTCAGCTAGACCCTGTTCCAGTTCACCTGGCTATTCAGAGAGAAAGGACAGTGTTTCACTATGTAGTAAAACACTCCCTAAGACCTTGCCCTGCTCTGAGACACTTCCCTAGCTAGTCTATACAAACTGGCCTCCCAGTTGGACACAGGAGTCTCGTGCAGAAGAGATGGACTTTCCAGAGTTACTTTGATTTATCCTAACCCATGGGGCAGAGAGGGAGTTCAGGTTGTTTAGAACCTTAACTCAAATTCCTGGCTGTCAAATGCTTAAGTTCTCTGGTCTATCAGAAGAGCTCTTCCAACTTGCTGTAACACTAATGGGAATTGAACATGCCCAGAGTACAGGCTTCTGTTCTAGCCAGTCACACACTGATGGTTTTGTTAGGAGTGGGTTGTACATTCAGGCAGAGTCCTGCTCAGTAGATCTCCTCAAACCAACTAATTGATGCTCTTTCTTTCACAGGTTGGTGCTGCAATCTCCATGACTTACATCACTAGCAAGCCAATCGTGTTTGTTGGTACCGGGCAAACCTACTGTGATCTGCGTAGCCTTAATGCCAAGGCTGTGGTCACCGCTCTCATGAAGGCCTAAAATCCAATTATTGCACCAAATTGCTGTTTGCAGATGTCTCAGAAGAATGTGCTTTACAGTGTGACTGACTTGTCTTTTCAGTGTAGTGCAAAACAGAATGAAGGGATAACAGAGCGAGGGGCTGCTGCATCCACTCCTTGCTTCTGTACTTCCTCATGGTTTTCACCAGTGCACACCCCTCCCTTCCCCTGCTGTGTGACTTTAACCTTGGAAGGAGGTTGCTGTCTTCAATCATGTTGCTTACTCTGATTAGCTACACTTCTTCCATATTTATTGGCTATGAAGCTTATTTTTGGGTAGCAATTGTCTCCTTCAGGTGGAGCACCTGGGCTAGATCAGCTCTGTGGCCTTCAGCCAGAGAAAGCCCTTCCCCCTGGATTCCTTCATTCTAAGTGACTCAGCCTCCACTCTTAGTAAAGGCTGAAATCAGAGCTTTGTATTGTTCATATCTTGTGAGTGATGTCTAAAACCTGCAGCACTTCAGGGCTGCTCTGCTACCAACTAAACATCTATGGATGATTTTGTTTGTTAAAGGTATTCTTAATCCTATGAGCTGATCTGGATCTTTAGACTATGCTAGACTTAGTGGGACCCAAGAGTATGAGTGTCCCAGTCCAGGGGCTGATCCTATGCTAAGCTCTAAGGCTAGCTTTGCACATTCCACAGAGCAGAAATAGATGCTGCTTAGTGACAGTGTCTACACCCTGATTAACACTTGCTGCTAGCTTTGACCATGGCAACTCACCAAAGTTGATAAACCAAAAATAGTAAGTCTAACCCCTCTGTGGGTCAAGCAGGGGCCCCTAGGGAAGATGCTGAAGTTGCCTTAAGGTCCCTACTTCCATTGTTACTGGGACTCCTAAAGCAGGGCTGCCTAGGGCCACTACAGCTCAGAGCAAGCAGACTTTCCCCTTGGTCTGGGCTTGGAGTTACAGGCTGGAACTGTTAGTTGCCAAGAGCTGCATCTCTATCTAAGCTGCAAGGGCAGTGCCTGGATTCTGGCAAGCAAGCTGCACTGCTTTAGGGTATAGAATAGAGCTGGTTTCTGTACTGCAAGACCCCCTTCCTTCCTCAGAAGCGGTTTCCACTGACTCATGCCTCCTTGTCTCACCAGTGTTGAGGATTAAACTGATGCTACCAGAACTCTTGCCTGCTGTCCCTCTAATAACTAGCTAGGGAAAGGAAACTTTTTAGTGAAAGACAATGCTTGCTGCTTTCCTGCCCCCTTCTCCCTCCTTTCTGAGTGCCTCTAGATCCTGGTCTAAAGTGCTACATTGAATAATACAAAACTCTTTAAGATGTCTTGTAGCTCTGTATTGCAGATGTGCTATAGTGCAATAAATTGAATGCTGTCTGCTAAAAAATACATAATTTATATAAAAATAAATTTCATAAATAAGTTGAGTGGTGTGTATATAGTTATCTTGGACAAGTTGTTTCTCTTGCTGGAGGGAGGGTGTGCCTGACCAGCCTAGGCAAGAACATAGCCTGAAATGTATAGCTTGCTACAGCTTGTTTGTCCCTTTAGCCCTACTGTAAACTGAGCTAGCTCCGTGCCCCAGGTATATAGATAGCTTGCACCCTAATCAAATGAATCAAGCCAAAGCAGCTAAGTGCAAAGCAGGCTTTTAATACACCTTCAACATACAAAATACTGTACAGTGTAAAGAAAAGACTAGAAAACTAGAGCTTCAAGTAATAAAAACGGCTCAAGTTTCATTTCATTGAAATGTACAGAATACAAAAGTACAAGGTATGAAACTGCCGAGGCCGCTGCTGTTCAGATGGAGAGAAACTCTCCTAGCAGACACTGCAATCTTGAGAGACAGGAGGATATCACAGCCGCTGTGTAAACTACAAGTAGTCTTCAACAGCCAGGACCTTCTAGCTGGGACTCTGAAGCCTTAGTTTCTAGCTGGTTTTAGAATGGCATGATCCCTGCTGAATCCCAGTTGCTTAAGAACCGGGCACGGAAAAGGTGAGAGTCTTCATTTTCCCTGTAAACTGACTGAGGTTCACAGACCTCTGCCGTAGGTGCCAGGGTCTTTAACTCAGATTAACCAGTAGCACAATCAGTTGAGCTGCAGGGGTAGATGCTCAGGTGCTGCACCCTGTGTAAAGTTAAAATATCCTTTCCAACAGGTCTAGGGCAGTATTTCACTCATCCTAATTAAATGGCTCACAGCACCCCCAAGTGCTAATTTTGATCCTACCAGTACCAGTGATCAGCTGTAGCCCCTGGAAGAAGAAGAGTAGCCTATGCTCCCTCCTGTGTAAGTGTTAATTTGTGACCAAAAAGCAGTTTAAAGGCTGCTTGCACCTAATCTGTGGCCCTGGCGAACCTTCAGTGAAAGCTGCTTTCGATTCCATCCCTCCAGAGTCAGCCAGGTGAGGAACACGGATGGATGGTTGTGAAGCAGTGTGTTCAGATCCAGCACTGCTGGCATATCGCAAAGCTGCCACTACTTGTTTCTCCACGCACAAGCAGCAGCTACCCTTAGCACCTCTGGGGGAGGGATTCCCCCCTCTGGACATATGCTACCGGAGTGCTGCCCTGCAGGTTAGGCAAATGGATTATCAGTTTCGCTATGCTACTTCCTCTCTAGTTTAAGAGCTTCGTAAGTTCCATACCTTTTATTTCAGCCTGGGCTGTAGAAGAGCCATTTAGCTGTCCTTCAGTGGGCAGACCTGGGGAACAGAGAAGATACCATTTAAGACATGTTATTTGGTATGGCTACAGCCAACTAGAACCCCAGGAAACAAAACCTGAAGCAGGGAACAATCCAAGGGAACTCAACATTTCCTGCTCCTGCTGTGGTAGTTTCTCCCCCCACCCCCAAGTGCAAGAGTGGGGAATGAGTAGTTTGGAAGTTGCACCTTGGAAGGGAAGAATCCACCTTACATCTCAAATAGAGACCAGAAGGGTAGTGTAGGCTGCATGAGCAGCCACTGTTCACACTGGGAGCTCACATGTAGAATTCAGAACTACAAAGGTGACCAGTAAAGGAAACTGCTTGGCTTGTGTGTCTGGTGTTTTGATGGCTAAAGGCCTGAGGTACTTTCAAACAATCTGCTTTCCACTTAGAAATGGAGGTCCTCTGTCTAGACTGCCAGCATGACTGGAGAGCTAGGGAACAGAAGCGCGCAGAGAGAAAGCTGAGCTGTTGGAAGGGAAAAGGGCTTGTTACAGAAGGGGGCAATACACGGCATTGTTTCTATAGGCAGAGCTCATAAGAACATAAAAGGCCATACTGGGTCAGATGAAGGGTCCATCCAGCCCAGTAACCTGTCTCACAGTGGCCAATGCCAGGTGCCCCAGAGGGAGAGAACTTAACAGGTAATGATCTAGTGATCTCTCTCATGCCATCCATCTCTACCCTCTGACAAACAGAGGCTAGGGACACCATTCCTTACCCATCCTGGCTAATAGCCATTAATGGACTTAACCTCCATGAATTTATCCAGTTCTCTTTTAAACACTGTTATAGTCCTATCCTTCACAACCTCCTCAGGCAAGGAGTTCCACAGGTTGACTGTGTGCTGAGTGAAGAACAACTTTTTGTTTTAAACCTGCTACCCATTAATTTCATTTGGTGGCCCCTAGTTCTTATATTATGGGAACAAGTACATAACTTTTCCTTATTCACTTTCTCCACACCACTCATGATTTTATATACCTCTATCATATCCCCCCCTTAGTCTCCTCTTTTCCAAGCTGAAAAGTCCTAGCCTCTTTAATCTCGCCTCATAGGGAACCCATTCCAAACCCCTAATCATTTTAGTTGCCCATTTCTGAACCTTTTCCAATGCCAGTATATCTTTTTTGAGATGAGGGGATCACATCTGTACGCAGTATTCAAGATGTGGACATACTATGGATTTATATAAGGGCAATAAGATATTCTCCATCTTATTCTCTATCCCTTTTTTAATGATTCCTAACATCCCGTTTGCTTTTTTGACTGCTGCTGCACACTGCGTGGATGTCTTCAGAGAATTATCCACGATGACTCCAAGATCTTTCTCCTGATTAGGCCCAGCTAAATTAGCCCACATCATATTGTATGTATAGTTGGGGTTATTTTTTTCCCCAATGTGCATTACTTTACATTTATCCACATTAAATTACATTTGCCATTTTGTTGCCCAATCACTTAGTTTTGTGAGATCTTTTTGAAGTTCTTCACAGTCTGCTTTGGTCTTAACTATCTTGAGCAGTTTAGTATCATCTGCAACTTTGCAACCTCACTGTTTATCCCTTTCACCAGATCATTTATGAATAGGTTGAATAAGACTGGTGCTAGGACCGACCCTTAGGGAACACGACTAGTTACCCCTCTCCATTCTGAACATTTACCATTTATTCCTACCCTTTGTTCCCTGTCTTTTAACCAGTTCTCAATCCAAGAAAGGACCTTCCCTCTTATCCCATGACAACTTAATTTATGTAAGAGCCTTTGGTGAGGAACCTTGTCAAAGGCTTTCTGGAAATCTAAGTACACTATGTCCGCTAGATCCCCCTTGTCCACATTTGTTGACCCTCTCAAAGAACTCTAATATATCAGTATGACATGATCCCCCTTTACAGAAACCATATTGACTTTGGAACAATTTATGTGTTTCTATGTGTCTGACCATTTTATTCTTTACTATTGTTTCAATTAATTTGCCTGGTACTGACATTAGACTTAACAGTCTGTAATTGCCAGGATCACTTCTAGAGCCCTTCTTAAATATTGGCATTACATTCGCTATCTTCCAGTCATTGGCTACAGTAGCTGATTTAAAGGACAGGTTACAAACCATAGTTAACAGTTCTGCAATTTCACATTTGATTTCTTTCAGAACTCGTGGGTGAATGCCATCTGGTCCCGGTGACTTGTTACTGTTCAGTTTCTCAATTAATTCCAAAGCCTCCTCAGGGACACTTCAATCTGTGACAATTCCTCAGATTTGTCACCTACCACCTACAAAAGACAGCTCAGGTTTGGGAATCTCCCTAACATCCTCAGCTGTGAAGACTGAAGCAAAGAATTCATTTAGTTTCTCTGCAATGACTTTATCGTCTTTAAGTGCTCCTTTTGTATCTCGATCGTCCAGGGGCCCCACTGGTTGTTTAGCAGGCTTCCTGATTCTGATGTACTTAACACTTTATTACCTTTTGAGTTTTTGGCTAGCTGTTCTTCAACTCACTGCATCATCCCTTGCCTTGTGTACCACCCTCCCATGTTTGCTGACTTCAGGGATTCCCTGCCATTCATTCCCCCCTCCTCAGCTTTGTTCTCTTCCCCCACCATTAGTTCCTGTCTCTCAGGCAACATTTTAAACTATGAGGACAACAGGCACAGCTGGTATGGGGGTGTTCTGCTGGAAGGTGGTAATGGCTGCCCCCCGGAATTCTTTGATTTATAGACAACTAGAGTTATATCACAGATATACAAACACCATGAAGTTGAGTGTCGGGCGTTGCTTTGCTCAGGCAACAAACCTCAGGGACTAACAAGTTTCTCCTCCCCACTGGAATGTTGGGAGACTCAAAACACCCTTCAACCATGCTGTCTGAGCATAAATTGGACTTGCCAGCTATCCTTCAGCAAGTCAGTTCCTTTCCCTGATAGTTCTAAAGGGTAAATGCAAAAAGCCAAAAATTTGGCCTTTTATACATCAAACCATCAGTAAGAGGCACAAGCTGGTTTATTTTAAGTCATTTGCAGGTCACTTTTAACAGCTCAAGCAATCCAGCTGCAGAGTGTTCCATCCCTCATTTTACCGAAGGTGGAGAGCGGAAGGAAAAGATGACTGCTATAAACAAACCAGAGATCATGTTTGATGTGTAGGAGGTATGGTACCCAAGCAACAGTACCAATAGCAACCTACTGCAGTTCAACTTAACCAGCACTAAAGTGACACAGCTTCCCACCTGCATTACATCAGCAGAATAAATTTGGGGAGAACAAATGATTCAACGAGCAACAAAATGTGAAAAAGACACCTAGTATGCCGAAGGAATAGATCAACTAAGAAGCAGGCACAAGACGAGTGTTCTAAAATCTTCAATAATTCAAATCTTCTGTGAACTGGTATTTTAGTGTCACTGAGGGAGTAGAGAAAGGGGCAGTAATACCTGAATGAGATTCAAGGCTGAGAATGGGCAGCTTAGGCTTTACTATTATAAAAACCCCTTCAGAGCTAGCTTAGCTATCATATTTAAACACAGAAGCCCTTGTTGAAGTGGCTTGGAGAGACGAGGTGATGCATTATTCAGGACAGCCCATCACTCCATGTACCTGTTCGATCCCGTGTGGAGATCTCACTTGTCAGCCTCTCAAAGTAGTCAGGTAAATCTGTGTATTCGTTTCCATATGAAATGACTTTAATCCCTTTATCCAGCATGTTTTCACGGAGCTTCTTAAACTCATCCACATCTCCCCTCCGCACAAGCATGAAGTGTTCCAGGTCTGACTTGTGCTTCACAGCTTCTAGGAAAAGGGCCTGAAACGTGGTGTCGTCAACAGTCCAGCCACAGCCCAGGAACAAGAATGATTTGTTTTCATACAGCTTCTGGATCTCCCGCTTTGAAAAGGAAAGATAAAAGTATCTTAGCAGTTCGGGCAGGTTTTATTGCAGCCATCACAATGTGCAAGTTACACACTATTTGCCTTGTACCAATTAAATAATTGTAAAGAGCCTGGCATGTAAACATCACAAAATTTAAATTAGGAACTCTAACAATAACTGAACTAGCCCATGGCAACTCATCCATTCATCCGAAACAGATTCACCCTAAACTCCCTATCTTCTAAGTACAGCCTAACTTCTTTGTGCCCAGCTGTATACATTTAGCCATATTAAAACTGCTTGCACCCATTTTACCAAGTGCTCCAGATTGCTCTGTGTTGGTGACCTGTCCTCTTAGTTATTGACTAATCCCCTAATTTGTGTGTCACCAATAAAAATGTTACTAATGTAGGACCAAGAACCAATCCCTGCAGAAACCCCTAGAAACACACCTGCTGAACCATAATTCCCCATTTACAATGACCTATCAGTTAGCCAGCTTTTAATGCATTTAAGTGTGCCATGTTAATTTTATATAGTACTAGTTTAATGAAAATGTCGTGTGGTAACCAGTCAAATGCCTTACAGAGGTCTGTCCATTACATCTACAATATTACTACTATCAACCAAACTCGGTATTTTGATGAGGTTACAAGTTAGTTGGACAGGATCGATTTCCATATACCCAGGTTGACTGGCATTAATTATATTACCATCTTTTAATTCTTTATTAATCACGTCCTGTATCAGCTGCTCCATTATCTTGCCTGGGATCAACGTTCAACTGACAGGCCTGTAATCACCCAGGTCATCCCGTTTGCCCTTTTTAATACTGGAACCACATCAGCTTTCTTCCACTCTTCTGGAACCAATTTAGGAAGGTTGGCTTTCGTGGGCCTGAGAAGTTCAATCCAGACGGTCTGACCAAGAGGGGGACTTCTGGATGTTTCTGTACCCTGTAACCGAACATCCTATTCTAAATATATCCTAGTCCCACACTAAGGACAGTGTTCAACTACACACAAGATCTATAGATATTTATACGTAATAGACAGGAGGTAGGAAACATTGATTTTATCCACAGGTCCCACCAATCCTACTCTCCAGGCAGAGAAGATTCCGTCTCTCAGGGTGACTTATTTTTCAGCAGAAAGTCAACACCAAGTCTGCCATGAGCAACAAGTGACAGTGAAAATGGAAACGGCTCCACCACTGAGCCTTGCCCCTTTCAAGGCAACATTTTTGAACTCAATGAAATCTGAAACTTATGCTGAATCAGAAATATTTGCTGGAAAAGCCAGAACCATTACCCCCAACAGATGAAGAGAAAAGCCAAACAAGCACAAGACCGTAGATAAGCAAAGCATTCTCGGCTTGGGTGTCTTGGGGGGAGGGAGGAGAGAAGGGCACAAGCAGGCTGAAGCTCACCATAACCTCTGTATTGCGCAGGACATTCTGATACCCGGCTGGATGAAGCACTATTCCACAGGGGTTTGTGTAAACTCCATGGATATGCAAGACACTGAGCTTCCTTTTTTCTTGTGCCCACTCCAACACCTGCACAAAATAAACACAGCCTGGGGGATATCCGCAAGAAGTGCCCATCTGTTTGGGTTCCTGGGCAAGTCAGAAGTGAGCGGGGGCAGAGTGGGCCATTACTTGAAGTCTTCATTTGTCAAATCTCACATTCCAGGAATTAAACTGGAAAGGAACATTCCTTAAACTCCCGAGGAGGTGAGATGCAGAGAAATCCCCGTGCATGTGAAGAAAACAAACCCAAATCATCTGCAAGGCACCTAAACCACAGGAGGCCAGTGCTTATCCAAAGCCTATCAAGGGTCAGCTTGGGCCATTTCTCCATAGGGGAGCCAGATGCTCTTCCCAGGCTCCTTACTGCAGGTCTTGCAATCATAATTTTTCAGTAATTGCTTCAAGTTATTAACAGCATGTAGCTTTTCAAGAGCGTACTGAATTTCAGTCTATTTGAAAAGTTAACTTCTCCTTCATGTCCCTACGCTCATGAGTTCTGGATACAGCTTGTCAGACTAAAGTGAGGCCACAATGCTCATTTGCCCCAGAGGTTTGTCCTCGTCACCCACTGATGACAGGAAAAGGTGGAATCCTGACTCGGAACTCAGCAAGAAAAGGATAAAACAAGCTATTTGACCATTATTTTAATACGCATTTCTCTTAAATCTACATGTTTATTCTGTTTCTAATTTAGACTCAAAACAGTTTTGAGAAAACTCAGCAGTTTAGCCTTTGTATGCTTCAACAAAAAATCCTTATCACATTTACCATGTTTGCAAATTCATTCCTATGCAGCTCATCTCCTTATTTAATCCTGCGATGACTGAGAATGCTACATTTGTATCATTGCAAATATATCCAACAGTACAGACTGGGAGGTCATGTCGGAGACTGGAGTTTAGAAATGTGATTAAGCTGTGGTATATTTTACGTAGTGATTTTTTTCCCCATTATGTCTAACTATTCTCACTATTTCTATAGTCCCTGCAGCGTGCTTGGCACTTTATGGACAGCATGGAGAGCAGATTCTTGCCAAAGATCTGAACTGACAATGTAAGGATCAGGAATAGGATGCAGAGTGCCAAGTGACTGAGTGGTGTAATTTAGAATCTGCTGTTGGTTAAAGTAATATAAAGTTAGGATTTTCTGTCTGTTGGGTGACAGATCCATCATGGGAAGGACTAGGGATCAGAAACCTTGTGGAGGAAGCAAGGAGGGACTTGGAGGAAAGTTCTGACACATGGCAAAGTGGGTCAGGGATGGGGTCCCAGGAAAAAGGGTAGGCTACGTGGAAGAAAGTAGAGATTACAGAGGAAGACAAAAAGCAACAGGGTGGATGGGAGACAAAAACAGAAAAGTAGATGGGTTAATTTGTGCAAGGCCTTGAAGGTTATGGCCCTGTGTGTATTATATATTCTATAATATACCCCAAAAGGAATGTGTTTTATCTGAAAAGACTGATCAGCTTTGTTTGGGGCATATAGCTTCCTGCATAGTTCAAAATCTTAAAGCCAAGTCCCACCTGGAGTCAAATAAAGCTGGGAGTACATTGGCAACTAAAAGCCAGGAGTCCGAAGCACTGATCAAAGCAGTACAAAAGCTGTTAAAGATGCCTGGAGGCTCCTCCTAAGTTACGAGGATGTACGCCAGCAATTACAGCACTTCTAAGGATGGACATTTGGGATGCAAGGAACTTGAAGGATGCACTGTTCTTACCTACCCCTCTCCCAGAATACTAGAGACCCTTAAACGTACAACACGAAAGATCATCCAGCCAGGTGTATTTTGTCTACCACTATAAACTGATGTCAGTGTCAACAGCATGACACATTTCACGTAGGGGCAGGATTTTCTACCGCCACTGACCTATGGCTCATGTGAACAAAGAGCAGAATGTTTAGCCTGGCTGACCCACTTTTTACCTTTTTTTCATCAGTAAGGTCGAGAGATTCAAGCTGTTTCCCTTGGTCTGCTGCATACAGTTCCAGCAGGTTATCAAAGTTTGTGGTTAATACGAGTGCTCCATTTTCCATTAAGCGAAGCACAGACTGAAGCAGCTGTTTCCCAGAATCTTCCATTTTAGACTCCAGGTCATCAAACACCTCGTATAAACAGTCTTTGAAAAACGTGGAGCGGACATTGCTAGTGCGCTGCGGAGGGAATCCAACAACCCAAGGTCAGAGTTGGGAATTTGATTTCCTGTAGCACTTTTCATACACGGGGGACAAGGGCAGTGTACAACCCTACATACATAGCCTGAATTGCTTTGCAAAGCAATGAGTTATTGGGGGGCACCGATTATGTGTAAGGCAAACAGAGTAGCAGTTACGTGATCAGAAAAGAGCTTTCAGCAGAGATGGAATTGTGACCAGGACACCCAACTGATCTCTGCCCACCCAGGCATGTCTAATATGCTCATCACGCGGAGCCAGAAGCAAGGCACCCTGCTCTTTCCTTCAAGTACAGTGGGATCTTTACTGTCTATTGAATGCTCAGGCAGGCAGAAGGGATCTAGATTTAATCATTCACAATAGAGCACTTTTAACTGCAGCACCTTTAGTGCTGCCCTTCAGTGGCAGCAGCAAGGAAGAGCACAAGGCCTGAGGTGGGATTTGAACCCACAGCCTTCTACCCAGAAGTGAGACCCACTGGCAGCCAGGCCTCCCCAAAACCCGTAACTCAGAAGCACGTTCTTCCCCAAACACAACACATCCTCAGGGCTACCCCCTCCAGCCACGCCTCTTGCGAGAACATGCTTACCCTTAAATTGCTACGAAAAACTAACATTTACTCTCTCCGGCAGCGCAAAGACAGGCTACTAAGGGAGAAGATACTTTCTGCAACACAGCTATGTAAGGAACCAGCGTATAGAGCAAGGTGGTCTCCACTGACAAACCGGCACCTGAGCCCCCAACATCACCATGTCAGCCCACACAATCATGACGTTCTGGGCCAGAGCCATCAAGCTACTGTGACTGAGGAACCATCTCACTGATCCCAGCCTGACTGGTTTGGTCTCTTGATCCTGGCACACTAAGTGGTGGGAGCAGGCACTTCATGCAACACTCTCAAACCTGAGGTTGCCCCAAGGACAGGCCCAGGACCACGGGATGAGTTTCAGAGAGCGCAATACCCAGCTTTGACTGGAAAAGTCCAGTCAGGCCCATTAGGGGCAATTGCTTTGGAGAACCCTTGGCCACCCCCCTGCTCTCAAAGCCACATTCTACACACTGAAGTTGATGAATCCTGCTGCACATGCTCACTCACCGGAGATAGTTTCTGGATAAGGTCATGGGCAACATGAACAAGGTTCTTATCTTCCTGGAGACATTTCTGAAACTTTCTGCTCTCATCCTCTTCAAGGAGATCGAAGTCAATAGCAGCATCCAGCAGGGCCTGGATTAACCCTTTCCAAGATTTCAGTGCTGGGACTTGAGGAGCTACTGCTGCACTGATCCCTGTCCCAATTACCAGAACAAGTTCCCGGGGCTTTTTGGTTTTAAGGCTTGGCAACAGTTTTCTGGAATGAGATAAGAGAGAAGCACATTTGTGCTGACATAAATGAGTGTCCCAAATGCACACATGGGTCACAGAACTTAGAGGAGACAATGGACAAGGCTGAAGGGGTTGGCATGCAGGGAGTGACAGAGTTCCCTCAGAAGACAACGCACAGTTCTACAGGCCAGTAACAGCCAGCTATAAGTATGAGATATTCACAACTTGGTCCTTTACCAGGCCTGTTAAGGCACAGTGCCCCATCACCCTGGCCAATTTCTGAAGCAGAGTAAGTCAAGTAACTTTAGTTGCAGGACAGCAGAGATCCTGGCAATTGGCCCCATTTAGAAATGCAGGCTAGAAGGATGGCTGGTATGTGGAGAGAGAGACAGAACTTTGCCCTGATAATATCAGCCACTGACAGAGTTCTTCACATTTTTGTATACATCAACTATCAGGTTCAAAATGCACTCCTTGCCCCACAGCAAAGGGGCTCCAGCGCACCTATGGGGATTCGGGAAGAGGAAATAACGTAACCCTAAGCGTGTCTGGTTCGAATTTCAAAATGGCCCAGACTCCTCCTCCTGTTTTATTTATTAAGTGACAGGGGCTCCAGTGACATCTCTCAAGACAGAAGCTCTAATTATACACAGAACAGGCCAGTGGAAGCAAAAGTTTCTTGCCAGCACACACTACTCTTTAGTGCCTCCATGGTCCAGTCTGTCATTGGCCTCTGCTGAGACTATTAAGCAAAGGGTGGCAAGAGGGATTTTTGGTGAGCCATGAGAAGGAGCAGAGTCAAAGTGTGGACCACGCAGAGCCTTACAGAGGGATTGTCTGCCCGTCCGCCCACCCCCTTACTTTGCTGGCGGTGTACCTGTACTATGTTTTAAGTCATATTTTATCAACACCCTATTGAATCACCATCACTGGTGATTACACACTAACTACAGCTGGGTTTACCCAGCAGGGGAGCCCAGGGAGCTTCAATATTACTGAGAGAATGAGCAAAGAGAAGCAACCCAAATACAAAAGGAACACAATCTGAAAACTCTTGACACTCGGCAAGGATGGGAACGTAAATACAGAAATACCTAGGGTACTTTTACACTGCAATCTCCCCCTCCACAGCAAGTCTCAGAGCCCAGGTCAACTAACTCGGGCTTGCATTATGGGGTTTAAAATAGCAGTGCAGACATTCCTGCTTGGGATCAAGCCTGGTCTCTGAGAGCCTCCCCACTCAACGGGTCTCAGAGCATGAGCAGGAACATCTACACGGCAATTTTTAGCTCAATACTGCAAGCCCAAGTTGGCTGATCCAGGCTCTGAGACTGGCTGCAGTGGGGTTTTGGTTTTGCAGTACAGACATTCCCATAGTCAGTGCCTCTGTCTCAGTGCAGGTTATGTACCAAGTTGTGTGGCTGCAGCAGTAGATTGGCCTGAGAGCTCTTTTGAGATCAGCACAGTTCCATGTGCTAGCTGCCATTTGAGAAAACAACTACTTGATCCTTTGCTTTGTGCATATGTTATTGGTTGCTATTGCAAATCTGGGTCTATTTGGTTTATTCAGAAAATTTAGGGGATTAATTCTGAACCCCAATTTTCCTGCATCATCTATAAAAGAAACAATCTTTCCCTAATAATATGGGAGTGAAATCTTAACCAGGCTTTTTTATATTTTCAGAATCCTGTTGGTTGAAATCCTGAGTATCAGAGCATGGCTGGCTGGCCAGTTAGCTCAGTTGGTTAGAGCGTGGTGCTAATAACGCCAAAGTCACGGGTTTGATCCCCGTACAGGCCACACTTTTGGGGGGAGGATAGCTCATTGGTTTGAGCATTGGTCTGCTAAACCCAGGGTTGTGAGTTCAATCCTTGAGGGGGCCATTTAGGGATCTGGGGCAAAAACTGGGGATTGGTCCTGCTTTGAGCAGGGGGTTGGACTAGATGACCTCCTGAGGTCCCTTCCAACCCTGATATTCTATGAGTCTATGAGCCAAACAAAGTGACGATTCTAAGCAACAACAGCTCAGGAAAGAGATTTGGTTCCCACACTGATAAGCAGTAGGCATTTCTATCACCACATTCCTAGCGAGCCAGCCTACATGCCGAGCCTCCTCTCTGTTCATTTTAGAATTCAGCAGGGTGGAGGAAAAACAAAACAAAAAATTATTTAAAAAAATAAATAAATAAAAAAACCCGAAGACCTGGATATTTTAATTGTTATTTAAATTAAGTTTTATTTCACCCACCTTCCTGCCTTCTCACAGCCAATAAATAAGTCAGGTTAGCTGAATACACTTCCTCCAACAGCTCTTCAGACAGACACTTTTCCGCAGAACCAACCCAGAGAGAACATCAAGCGCTGGCTAATATCTAAGCACACCCAGGCACCCTCCAGCATGATAGGGAGTTTAAAGAAACTGAAGCAAAGCAGATGCCCTTTTCTGCTTTGAAAGGGAACAAGTCCTGGGAATTTTCTTAATCTTAACTCCCTTGTCCTAAAGGTTAAAACATCACAAGGAACAGGATGGACTGAATTAAACCAAAGCAACTTAAATCACCAAGTGGAAAGCTTCAATTTGGTACATATTTTTGCTACCCAGTAATGAGCTATGTGGTGGTGTCTCCTGAAGTCAGAGGCCAGGTCTCAACATCTGTGATAACTGTTAGGATATAGATATTCAGGCCTGTCTGTAAAGGCCTATATTCTAAGAATTTAGGTGTATTCTTATCACTTGGCTAGTTATAAAGGTACAAAAGAAAGAATCAAAATCACTGTCTGCTGGTGTAAGGGCCTTCTCTTACTATGACAGTCTGAGGCCCTGTTCTTAGGCTAAGGCCTTTGGCTAAGCAGCAGAGGCAGCCATAAGCTAGGAAGCGAACAGTGTCATCCTCACATTCCAAACTAGTCACATTGAAATAAGGTGCTATTGGGCTATTAGGCACTATCAGAACAGGATTGTATTCCTATCACCTCCAGAGAAAGGGAAGTGCCTAGAAAATGTAAAAGAAAACTTAGTTTGATAGCATCCTGTCTGGCAAGAACTCACTTATCAATAGCTGGGATGTGAAATCCTCACTTCTGTATTGTCTTGTCATTATAGTTCCCACTTTGCTATTGACAGGTTTCAGAGTAACAGCCGTGTTAGTCTGTATTCGCAAAAAGAAAAGGAGGACTTGTGGCACCTTAGAGAGTAACCAATTTATTTGAGCATGAGCTTAGAGACTCATGAAAGCTCATGCTCAAATAAATTGGTTAGTCTCTAAGGTGCCACAAGTACTCCTTCACTTTGCTATCGTTTGTCTGTATAATCTCTCTGGTTCTGTGATTGTTCCTGTCTGCTGTATAATTAATTTTGCTGGGTGTAAACTAATTAAGGTGGTGGGATATAATTGGTTACATAATCATGTTACAATATGTTAGGACTGGTTAGTTAAATTTCAGGAAAATGATTGGTTAAGGTATAGCTAAGCAGAACTCAAGTTTTACTATATAATCTGTAGTCAATGAGGAAGTGAGTGGGTGTGGGTGGGAGGGGATGGGAACAGGGAATGGGGGTGTGGAAATTGGAATCATGTTTTGCTAAAGAGGGGAAATGGGAATGGGGGTAAGGAAATTGGAATAATGTTTGGCTAAGGGCAGGAATGGGAACAGGGACACAGGTGTAAGGCTCTGTGGTGTCAGAGCTGGGAAGGAGGATACTAAGGAAGGAAACTGGAATCATGCTTGCTGGAAGTTCACCCCAATAAACATTGAATTGTTTGCACCTTTGGACTTCGGGTATTGTTGCTCTCTGTTCATGCGAGAAGGACCAGGGAAGTAAGTGGGTGAAGGAATAAGCCCCCTAACAATAACTTCAACAGTCTCTTGCACCCAGGAGCATAGCCCCTGGGTCCCTCACAGGATCAAGCCTTTAATACAGTACAAGAGCTATTGTTCCACACTTATAAAGCTTTACCTCCACAGTTAGATTCTCCCCCCAGCTGAGTCCTCCTTTATATAGGAAAGCAGCCTTTCACTTAATTTTTGATAGAGCTCATGGAGTCAGTATATTTATTATCTCTTAAAACATTTAAATAAAAAATAAGTAGGCTTTAACACATTTTGTATTAAATTCAGATTTTAAACAGGTTTAGATTTAAAAAATAATTAAAATAAATTGGATTTATATCAAAATATAATTTATATAAAATCTGATTCCCCCCCCCAAGAAACAGATTTTTATCCACACAGACAAGAAAACAGTGGTTATAATGAATTGCTGAAGACAGCATACATTGTCAGACAAGCACTGGAAAGATCACTGAGTCTTAGTGCCAGATGTCACACCCTTTCTAAAATGAATGCAGTGTCATGGAAAAAAAACTCTCTTCATTTCCCTCTTACTAATATTTCCATGTCAATGTAGTAGAAGTAAGTTTACCTGGGCTTTTTCGGAGGTGGTGTTCCATCCACCAACAGCGTGTCTTTATCCAAGTTCACACTCACTGTAGAAGCCATCCAGTTTCTGTAGCAGACAAATTTACAATAAGCAAAATTAATACATGCTATCTGATCTGGAGCAGGCTAAATAACTAACTTTGTAAAGGAAGAACAAATATTTAGTCTCATTATCTTTATCACATCATTTTTTGGCTAAGGACTGCACTATTCTGGATTCTGCACTTCAGCTCCAACCTAGTTGCTCATCTTTACTGAGCCAAAAACTTATTATTTTTAATGAAGTTTTGCAAAGTATCCAGGAGACTATTCTAATGACTGCTGATCAGTTTCAAACTCCCCATTAGCTAACATATCCTCTCAGAAGCTTAAAAATATGAATTCCTTACCAGCTCCACCCTCTAACATATTTCACCCAGGTTCAATAGCTGAAATTAACATGGTTGATTAGGTTTTAAAAAGCATCCATACTCATTGTGCCATTGCCTTATCACTCCTGATGCCAGCCTGGCACTAGGATTGCCTCTTCTTCCCTGCAGCTGTGCAGCAGACCTCCCCCAAGGTACTAGCATTGGCATCAAGGCAATAGCTCATTTCTAGTCAAACACCTTCATTTTACCTTGCCCACTCATCTTGGTTTGTTGGCCTGCATCCTTGGGCAAGGTTGGCACCTCTGAGAACCATATTTGATAGAAAACTTGCTGCTCCAGGGCCAGCAGAAGCAAGCACAAAAGATTTTTGTTGACTTTACAAAAGAGGCTATTGTGGATTTCTTTTTATTCTTCAGTGATGTGTAAATGATCATATTCATTATATATCTAGACTCCAGAAGATTTTCCATGCTGACAATTTAAATGTCAAATTATATACCTGAAAACCTTTGTCAATACCCCTTCAAATGAAACCCTTGGTCAGGAGAATTGCCAGTATATTTCTCCTATTACTAAGCCAGCCCCTCCGGATCAAGACTGTTCCAAAGGGAAAGAGAGGGTATATCTCAGTCTCTATTGCCTTCTCAGTCATAGGCCATCTCAAAGGGGTCAGCAAGATTCTAGTTTGTGCTAAATGCAATGGTCATTTTTGTGACATGGAAGTCCATTGAGTAGCAACTGGCCTGAGACCATAATTTATTTTACACAGATCACTGACTTTCAGGGCCATTCAACCTGGGCCAGATCTGAACAAATGACCTACAGGGGAGTCTCTTCGTTTCTCTGCTAGGAACAAACAGCTTTTAAGGCAGATTATATTTTATGGTAAAAACTCAGTGCCTTCTTAATATTAGTGGCTGTAAATTGGGGGACTGAACCCAATATCTTCTGCATCTTAACTTCATGGTCCCAATTCCCTTTTAGTAACATTGACATAAACCCAAGGACAGCAAACAGTGCTAAACATTTTTGCCCACAGAGGTATAATTTAAGTGTGACCAACTTGGATTTTCTGTAGTTTACAAAAGTACAGCTCCCAAGCTTCTGGCAAGTAAGACTCAGATTTTAAGGCCAGAAGGGACCCTCGTGATGGTCCAGTCTGATCTCCTGCACATTGCAGGCCAAGTTATCAGTGTGGCCTGCAATGTGAAATCATCATGGGTATAGTTTACAAAACTCAAAATACACCCTGGATTTCATCCCACATGCTGATATAATATGTGCAGGCTCTGCCTTTGTAGGCCTCAGACAGCCTTTACTAGTATCCTCTTTTTGGCAAGGGGTACTCACTTCCAAAAAGTTTTGATCTTCTGTATCGGATTACTTTTTTTCTGGAGTACGCTGATCACAACACTTGTACATACCTGTGAGTGTACAAAATGAAAATAATTTCATTCCTTCTAGCTCAACATATTATTGTGTTAACTACTACTGTTTCCAGAAAGGGCATACAGGGAAAAGCAGTTTCCCCCCAGCGATATTAGTTCTGACATGATCCAGATCAGTGATTGTTCCCATGGGGAATATTTTATCATACAGGTTAATTCTTTCAAGGCACCATTACTCTTCCTTTCAGGTGACTGCCAAGTGCTTTCTGCCACCAGATTAAAGTGTTAGCTGTGGCAGCTCTTCATTATCCCAGTTTTTGGGAAGCCACCTGAAATCCTTCAGCGGGACAAAACACAATGTACAGCACCACACTCAGTAAGATTGAGAAAAGAAACAGCAGCCTCGCTCGTATTGTTTGAGGGCTTATCAATTTTAGTTAAGCACCCTAAGGCTCAGACAAAAAAATGTGAGTCGGGTATTAACTCAGACATTTCGCAAGGGGGCAGTAGGAACAAAAACAACTGCTACAGGGAACTGTAAAGACTAGGAAGAGAAAAGGAGAAGAGACTCAAGGCTTCCAACGTTTGCCTTTTGGAATCCCACTTAACAGACAACAAATCTTTGCCCATGTTTAACAATCTTCCATTCCTTTCTTTTTTTAAAAGGAGCTATGAAATAAACAAAATTGAGCCAAAAGACAATTAGGTTAAGGGGAAATCAGAAGTATTTTGGGACTTGAAGGGTAAAATTTTCAGAAGTAGTTATCATCAAAAGTAAGAGTGAAGAATGTAGTCAAATTCAGTCCAAAGCAGCTGTTTCTTTTGTCAGAGTAAGCTATCCCTTAGTTATTTCTGATCATTCTAACGCCCGCTAGCGGAAAAATTGCTCAGGTGTAAAGAAAGTATAACAATTTGTTTTGACATGAACTATCAGTGCTTAAGCATGAAACTCAGATGAAATCTAGCTGAAATATACAATCATATTTTGCACATTAATTTATACAAAATCACCTCAAGTCCACAATGAAAACAGGACTCACAGCCAAGTTTTTAAACTGACATGAACAGTTATGTAGGCCACTTAAGCGTTCCAGAGGCTCTGTTCTAAGCCCAGGTAGCCTGCATAAGCTTCCAATTTCTTTAAAGAGAAACACCAAGGTAATTTAGGCACAAAATGTAAGTTTTTATATTTGTTTCACCTCATCATATATCAGGCAATTGACATTCAAACATCAAAACTGTTTATGGAGTTTGGATGTAAGCATTTCCCTGTACGGTTTGCAAACTCAAATTGTACTTAGCCATGGGAATCAACGTGAAACTGACTATAAACAAAAGTTAAAATGAACAGTCTTGTGTTTCTCTCAGCCTGGACAATGTAAACAAACATAACTGGGGAAGTCAATTATTTAAAGTGAATCTATGGTATGAAGGGCCTTTTAAAATAAATTTGGATTTTAACTTAACTGGACAACGTCTCTAAGTTATCGTCAGGAACTAGACCTTTCCATCACACTGAACCTCCCCTTATCGAAAACAAGAGAAACTATTCCTAGTCAGATCTCAGGAAAAAGAGTGCTTATATTTAAAGCATTAGCAGCAGTCAGGCTATTACTGGCAGGGATTACTGTTCTTAAAATCAAGGTTTTAATCCCAGAGTCAAGAAATGTAAGTCTCCAGGTCATGTGCCAGGGCAAAATGGCTGCTCTCCAGGGGGGATGGAATTGAGAGAAAATGAGCATCTTTTGGGCCAGGTTATTAGACACTGGAATTATTCAGTTCCTGACAACTGAACAGAGGGGAAGGCTGCAGAGGGGAGTCTTACACTAGCTGATATTGCTGTGAATGGCAGCCCAATGAAGAACAAAAGTGAAGACAAAATGGAGAATAGCAATATTCAGAGAAAAGCAATTGTTCATTCTTCCTGAAACATCCCAGTTTATGCTACAGTAACTTTGGAGACTGTGTGAGCATCAAGCTCTTAAGGCTTCTTGGCTCCAGAATCCTATTCTCCCATCATCAAACTATCCTCCTTCTATGGAGTGAAGGAAAACCAAAAGCATTTTTCAGATGGGTTGGATAAGTCAATTTTTTTCCACATGAAGTCAATTCACATTTATCTTGTGATAACTAGTTCCTGTTGATCTTATTCCTGGAGTGAAAATCTGAGCTCTTTATCCCGACAGCTTTGTACAATGCTGAAGGCAGGTTAGAAAAGGTATTTAAGATAATGCAAAGTGACTTACACTTTGATTTGAAATGAGTGTGCAGAGTCAAGAGATATAATTGAACACCCACTATGTGCAACCAAAGTGATTTTTAAAATGGATCATCATCCTTAAATCTACACAAATGTCATCATCTAAAACTGTATAAAATCTATACAAACAATAAATCTAACACTTACAGAGTGAGCAATCAGTGAGACCAAGTACAGGTCACACAGCTGTGCAAAAGCATTCAAATCAGAATAATGAGGGTACAACTACAGTAAAACCAAATGCTTCAACACAAACACAGGCAGTCTCACATTAATGTTGCTGAACTTCACACGAAGCATGGATTTAAAATGCCTTACAACAACTCTGATCATGCCAAAAAACACTAACAGAACCACTCAAGATTCAGGCATGGTTGCACTTACACTTTAGGAAGTCCACAAAGAACCCTATTTTTCTTGTGAATCAAGCGTCTAAGGCAGTAAACTACACAGGTAGCTTAGCAATCTGCACACTTACAAATTTTCAAATGCCCATAATTCAGTCAAACCAAAACCAAATTTCTCCCAAAACAACACAATGCCTTGCACTGTTCCTCAGTGAGAAACGGTTCTATAATAGCTGAAGTATTTCTCCCCCGCTTATTTTCCTTCCTCAAAAGTTACCACGCAAAATCCATAAGGGCTATTCTACAGATTAGACCCATTCTACTCATGAGGACACTGAGACACAGAAAAGCTTACTTGGCTTGCTCAAGGTCACACAGGAAGCACAGCTGCTAATAGAAATAACAGGTCAGATACCAATGGATCCCCAACGGAGGAGATTAAAGCATATTTCAGTGGTGAAAAGCATGATCGATATAAGTACCATCTTCAATATAAGTACATAGATAGCTTCTATCATAGATTATATAAATATCACAATATATTGCATAGTACGTGGCATCTTCCTGAACGGACATAGGAAGACTACGACCCAAAGTCTGTGTATCTAGGTGTTCTATTTGGAATGTTCCTTGAGAGTCAAGGAACATTTTACCAAAGCCTTGCCAAAAATAAAGACAACGAACCACCTGATCAGCAAAACAGCTAGATCATCTACAGAGCCAATGTGCAAACAGTGAGGGTTTGTCTACCCTTACAGCGTTGCAGCTGCACCATGACAGTGTTTAGTGAAGACACTACCTATCCCAACCAGAGCTTCTCCCACTGGCGTAGGGACTCCAGCCCTCCTGTCGACATAGTGCTGTCTATGCCAGGGGTTAGGTCAGTGTAACTATGTCGCTCAGGGGTGTGGATTTTTCTCACCCCGAGCGACAGTTATGCCGACTTAAATTGGTAGGCAGACCAAACCTGAGAAATATGGGCTTGCCTTGTGCTATTCTGTAGCAGAGTGGTTCAGTGTGGCTCAGCTTTTTTCCAGAGGACTAGCAGACACTCAGCTGAACAAAACAATGCGTATGACAGGTACTGTGAACCTGACAAATCTGGCCTGGCTGTCGGTTCTGTCCAACATTGCCCCTTCTGACACAGGTGACAAGTTGCCTTGCAGAATCTGCTCCTTACGGTGCAAGACGTGCCACACCTACCCCTTTAAAGATGTGTTTAATCCACAGACACACCATTTTAGCTCAAGGCAACCTCTTCTGGACGAGTCCCCTAAGGAACAGTGACATCACCTCCAAGAGACAGAATAGGTGGCAAGAACAGGCTTCCATAGCCAATGCCTAAGGCTACGAGTTGGTCACAGATTCCATGATTTTTTGTGACCTCCGCAACTTCAGCCCCAGGTGGTTGGAACTGTCAGTTGCTCCCACCCCCTAGGCTGCAGGGCTCAGGCTGTCAGCTCCCACCCACACTATTATTTTTAGTAAGAGTCATAGACAGGTCACAGCCTCCATGAATTTGTGTTTATTGCCCACAACCTGTCCATGACTTTTACTAAAAATATCCATGACAAAATCTTAACCTTACCAATGCCCATCTCTGACAGATCCAACAGTCCAGCTCCCTGGTTTTGACCTTTCCCACCATCTTTGAGTAAAGTTTGATTGCATCACATGTGCAGAGCTCACATGTGCTGTTAATGACTCTAAGTGAGGCATCTGACTCTCCTTTCCAACTGTGGCTCGTCAGAAGATGCAGGCCCATCGGTAAATGGTGCCTGATTCCCTCATGGACTTGCACAGTGCTCTTCCCTCAGCTACTGAATGGTTAGACAAGGGTGGCCAACCTGGGGCTCTGGAGCCACATGCGGCTCCTTGTCTAGGCACCGACTCCAGGGCTGGAGCGACAGGTGCCAACTTTCCAGTGTGCTGGGGGGTGCTCACTGCTCAACCTCTGGCTCTGCCCCAGGCCCTGACCCCACTCCACCCCTTCCCGTCCCCTCCCCTGAACCTGCAATGCCCTTGCTCCTTCCCCTCCCACCCAGCGCCTCCTGCACACCATGAAACAGGCGATCAGGAGGTGCGGGGAGGCGCTGATCCATAGCGCTGACAGTGGGCAGGAGGCGCTGGGAGCAGGGAGCTGATGGGGGGCTGCTGACGTATTAATGTGGATCTCTGGCAATGTATATTGGTAAATTCTGGCTCCTCGGCTCAGATTGGCCAACCCTGGGTTAGACACTTAGTCTATGCTGATGTAATACACACACACGTATGTGTGTAGGGTCCTACCAAATTCACAGCCGTGAAAAATGCTTCACAGACTGTGAAATCCGACCTCCTCTGTGAAATCTAGTTACTGGAGGGGAGGAGAGGGCTGGGAGTTATGCTTTGTGTGAAAGATCTACACAAAAGAGAATACAGAAAAAAGGAGAACAGAGATCCATCCACGAGCACAGTAGGGAACAAAAAAATGCATCAGTTCTGCTAATTTGCTCAGAAAGTCGGAGTTACTGAAAGTAATGCAAATATAGCGACTGGAGTAAATGGTGTTAAATCACATTTGTAACAGAGTTTGTACGTGGATTTTTATTAAAAGAAGATGCATATACAAAGCCATACTATACTACAATTTTTTCCTGAGTATTTTTATTTTAGAACTGAGCAAACTGATAGCCTCAGTTTCCAGGTTTGAACAGCATACACACATGCAAAAAAATCACCATCACAACTGACTCTCTTACCGGCAGTCTCAACTGAGAAACCAAGGACCAAATGAGTCCTGAAAACTGAATTCTCCCCTTCTCATCCCAAAGGTAGGCCCTTCGGTGCAGGCTCAAGGCAGAGTGGCAGTTTGTACTGCAAGGGGAAGCCTGTACTGCTTCTGCCCGTGTTGTTGTGTGACTTCAGCCTACAGTGAAGTCAAGCCTGGACCTGCCACCAGCACAGAGATTCATCTAGGGCAGAGGTGGTCAATAGGACCACCACGGGCCAAATCTGGACACCAGACACTTCTGAACACACTGCAAAATCTTTCTATTTACTTATTATAATCATTATTTTTGTATTATTTTCTCTGGAGTGTGGTCCTTGACTATACCTTGACAAAAAATAATTGATTACCCATGATCTAGGGTGTCATCCTGCATTCTTTGCATGCTCCAACTTCTCATTGACGTCATGGGAGTTTGGAGTAGCATGTCCCCAGGGGTTTTACGACTTAGCCTTACAAGTATGTTGTCTTTAACAAGAGGAAAAAAGAAAAGGAGTACTAGTGGCACCTTAGAGACTAACAAATTTATTTGAGCATAAGCTTTCGTGAGCTACAGCTCACTTCATCGGATGCATAATTCAAGTTAGGAGTTCCCTATGATATGGAGTTATCTACAGACATCGGAACAGATGCTGAACCCGCACGATTTAGGATATAATGTCACCTAAGAGCTGTGTCTTTTTCTACCTCGTTTTGAATTTCTGCAAACAATGAACAATGAACTGCAACATGACCAGACTGCGCACGCAGTGAGTACTATCAAATATAACAGATCATCCCTTCAATGACAAAACCATAAAGCACAGTCTTTTAATTTAGAATAAAATGTTTACAACACCTGTTCTCTTACCTTTAGGTTTTGTTCTGTTGTCCTCTCAGCGTCCCTTTGATTAGAGTGTGTCGCTGCAGATCCAAAGAAAAGTTAGGAACACTCCAAACACGTGAGAGTTTCTTGCCAGTTCTACCCAACATGCTCTCATTATTCCCACTTTACAACAGAGAGAGATCAACGGTCAGAAGTTTCTTAGATACCGGAGCATGTAATGAGATATGCCTTAAAGAACCCTTGACAGCACTTGCAAAACAGCCACTGTTGCAATTTCTCTCGGAAGTATACTACTTTTTTTTTTTCCAAAGCAAAGATCTGTCTGTCAGGACGCACAATAGCACACAACAAACAAGAGCTCTGTATGAAGAAGATAGACATCATGATTGTCTAGGCCTGTAGATGTTAAGCACCTGATCTTTTTAACTCTAATCAGTTCACTGAAGAATGTCACACACCCCTAAAATATGAGTTGGTATGTTTGATAAATCCTTGGTTACCTCACAAGTTTATTTTCCCCTTATGGAAGCAATTCTAGGGTGTTTACTTCAGAATCTTGCAGTAGGAGGACAGAGAATCAAAGATAATCGCTTTTCTGCAATGTTGTGTAATACTGTCTGCTTCCCGCATTTTGCGAAAAGTAGCCACAGAAATCACCTCAGTAACTTTTGGTCTAACCTGTTCTTGAATCTCAGCAGTGATAGTGTTCTAAGCTTCAAGAGGGATGGTTTAGAATTCTTTCCTAATATCTAGGCCAAACTTTCCTCCCTTAACTTCAGATCATCCCTCCTACCAATTTCTGAGAATTAAGCACTGCCTTCCTAGAACACATGGTTATCTTCCAAGGTCATCCCTGGGATTGTGTCTCCCCCCGCCGGGTCATCTCTTTGACTATATAAATTCAGGTCACTTGAAGAGAGACTGTGGGAGCTATTTTTGTTTTTCTTTAGATTTGCTACATCCTTCCTACATTTTGAGAGACAATACTACAGGCAATAGTCCTGGTGCAGCTGGTTGGACAAGAGCTCCAGGGAGGCAGTTACAGGACACTAATTTGGCATTGTCATCCCACTACACACATCAGAAGTCAATAGCATTGCTTTTTTCATGCTCCCATCCCTCTATATGCTCCTGTCTGGTTACCTATTTATCTGTGACCTCAGCAACTACATCTGTACTTGAGTTTCCATCTATACTATTTGCTTCTCCCTAAGTGTTTAATATGTTCCCAACAATGAGAGGCTGTTTCTCCTGAATTACAACTGATTAGCCACTAGATAAACCATCACTCTTGATCTGAAAAGAGGAGATTAATTTACTTATTTGATTAAACTTGTGACAACCCTGATGTTTATAATAATGTTGGACAGAGTTCACATGGAAAGCCTGTTAACTTCTCCAGAGAGGTCCCAAACTAGCTTGGTCTTTGTAGATTTTGCCAGCTTGCTACGGCTCTAGTAAAACTACTGAAGAAGAGTGAGCTGTCATGTAGAAGTGCTAAACTAAATAAATAGTAAGGAATTTGTTTAGATAGTTTGCCCATTGCAAAGCTGAACCAGATTGTGTGGTTTAATCTTGGTTCAACCTAAGAACTTTGTCTGAAAGTTACATATTTTATTCACATATTGAACAATAAATTAAAATGACTGTTAAATACTAAGAATGGAACTTGGTTTATGATCTTAAGTGCTGCGGGACTGCGACACTAGTGTCACTTTAATAAAAGCTCAGAAATTTCATTTGCCAACAACTATTTTCAAGTACTCCTCTCTGGCTGACCATCCTATGTCGTGCTACCTGGGAGGTGAAAGTTTCAGGAGTTAAGCTTGGCCAAGGGCAGCCACTACAAAGGCAGCAAGCTCAGCCCTTAGGGGAAGGGACAGCCTCATTCATTGAGGGAAACGAAAAAGAGAGACAGGTCAGGGAAAGAAGATACAGAGGAAGAGAAATCAGTAAATAGGAGGCATGGAGGCTTTCTGGTCTGGGACTGCACACACAGTAAAAAAAAAGTTTATGACACCAATCAGCCAAAAACTAGGAGTATGCAATCGAAAAAGAGGATTTTAAGTTTACAGAATGAGTATTTTTAACAAACAAAGGGGTAAGATGGAAGCAAAATTGCATCAGACAGTACAGTAGAGAACAACAGCTGCAGGGCCTACAGAGACAGAACAAGGAAGCTAGCGGCATAACAACCAGGCACTGCCAACATTTTAAAGTGAGTTCTTTGTGTGTGAGATCAAAGGATGAGGACAGGTTCCACAGACTACCAAATCTCATGAGAGGAAGAAATCATTAGATTCAGGTTAAACCAGAACAGTCAGATTTCAAATTTTCTAAGAACACTGAAAACCTAACAACTGAAACTTAAGCTGTATTACACTAATCCATCAAATTTCCTTTGTATGTTCACTTAGGAGCAGTGGGTATGGAAGATCTCCACTTTCTGGAGAGAAGACAATAAGGGGCTTACAGAGCAACACATCTTACCAAAAGCAGGTCTATCACTGAACAATTGGCGATCACCTTTAGCTCAAGACCAGATTATTATTTTGGTCATGGAGAATGGGAGGGACATTGTGGGGCATCTCTGAATAAGTAACAGAAACACCTCAATATGCAAGGGAGTCAAAAAGGGGTAAGCCCATGGTCTAGTGCTAGGGAACTGGGCTGGGATCCAAGTTCAAGATGTCAGCTGGGAACGGTAGAGAGTGACGAAAATGGGAGCTTTCTATAATATTTTTATGAACAATAGGGGTCTTGGTTGAGCCATTTGATTTGGTATTGTTACCTACTGAATGTAGAGGAGTGAAAACACTTCTCCTGGAACAGAGGAGAGACATGAGGTGTTTGGGTCCCACAGCTGACTGGGGTGAGATGAAGGCATTATCAAGAGCTGTCTGGAATCAACATATTGACAGAATACCCAGAAAAAACCATGAGAACGCCAACGACTGAACATTAATACTTAACAATGGAAGGCCCAAACAGGCTGAACTCAGTGTGATTTGACATCAGAAGGACAATGGACTGGAGATGTCAGGAACCTGCAATAAGAAGTGTTCACAGACACACAGCAGCTCTCATTCAGGGTTCTCACACACAGAGCAGCCTCATGGGACTCAAGAGACAAAGGGACAGAGAGAACAGAAATGAATTCTACAGAAGGATGGCTTGGCGGAGCCCCAGATTTTGACAGTGCAAACTCTACCTTAGGTTAGCATACAGAAACAAAAGTTAAGAGCTTCTAGATCAGGGATGGGCAAACCACGACCCGCGGGCCAGATCCAGCCTTTCATAGCTTTGGATGCAGCCCGCGGATTTGCCACCCACGTGGCACCGCACCATTCACCAGCACCACATCCCTGCAGCCCATGGGGGAGGCAGGGCAGAGGGCTCAGCGCACTGCTCTTGCCTGTAGGTACCTCCCCCAAAGCTCCCATTGCCCAGGAATGGGGAACTGCGACCAATGGGAGCTTTGGTGGAGGTACCCACAGGCACACTGAGCCCTCTGCGCCCCCTTCTCCTGCTGCACCCCAATCCCCTGCCCTGAGCCCCCTGCTGCACCTTGCACCCCTCCTGCACCCCAACCCCCTGCCCTGATCCCCCTCCCGCACTCTGCATCCCTCCCTGCACCACTGCCCTGAGCCCCCTCCCACACTGTGCACCCCCTCCTGCATCCCAACCCCCTTCTCTGAGCCCCCTCGTACATCCCACACCCGTCCTGTGCCCCAACCCCTTGCCCTGAGCCCCTTCCTGCACACTGCACCCCTCCCACACCCTCTCCCACACCCCAACCCCCTCCCCAACCCTACATTCATGGCCCTGCAAGCAATTTCCCCACCCCAATGTGGCCCTCAGACCAAAAAGTTTGCCCACCCCGTTCTAGATGCTGCACTGCAACAGATTCAAAACCTGCTCTGGTTTGGAAAAGGCTGCTTGATGTCACTTCAAATACTGATGTGCACTGATACCTGAAACAGGTAAAAAGTCTCTGATCAGGAGTCTCTCTCAGTCAGATTCACTGTGCAGCACTCATGGTGAGAAACAGGAATGTTGCAGCCTGAAAACCCAGTCTCCAAGGCATTGAAGCCACTTGGCCTATCCTCATGGAAAACTGTGACCTTTTAGGGTCTGGCACACTAACAGGTAACTCCCAGCACACTGTTTAAGGGCCAGAGGATAGTCCAGACCCTGTGAATCCATAACACAGCAAACTGTCTCAAGCAAGGTTTCCACCCCTCATATGCTAGAAGTAGCATTTATCGGTCCTTTCTTGGTCAGCAAAAGGGAGAGGGAGTTATTCAAACACTGACCAATGGTCACAACTACATTACGAAAACAGCCCTTGAATAACTAACACGTTCAAACTATTCCTTGCCAATTTACACCAGAATTTTAACAAGGATTAGCCAACATGTTTAAAAAACAACAACACCTTTTTCCTAGTGAAGACAGGGTCTTTCGGGGAGGCCTGGTCAACACAGCAAAGCTTTGCTGGCATGTAAGTGTCAGCTAGGATGGGGGCTGCATGTCAGTGCTGGGCGAGGAATGGCCATGCCGCGTTGCCAAGCCGGGTACCAGCCGCCGCCCCCGCCCCAGAGGGGGCTGCATGTCAGTGCTGGGCGAGGAATGGCCATCAGCGTTGCCAAGCCGGGTACCAGCCGCCGCCCCCGCCCCAGAGGGGGCTGCATGTCAGTGCTGGGCGAGGAATGGCCATCAGCGTTGCCAAGCCGGGTACCAGCCGCCGCCCCTGCCCCAGAGGGGGCTGCATGTCAGTGCTGGGCGAGGAATGGCCATCAGCGTTGCCAAGCCGGCTACCAGCCGCCGCCCCCGCCCCAGAGGGGGCTGCATGTCAGTGCTGGGCGAGGAATGGCCATGCCGCGTTGCCAAGCCGGGTACCAGCAGCCGCCCCCGCCCCAGAGGGGGCTGCATGTCAGTGCTGGGCGAGGAATGGCCATGCCGCGTTGCCAAGCCGGGTACCAGCCGCCGCCCCCGCCCCAGAGGGGGCTGCATGTCAGTGCTGGGCGAGGAATGGCCATCAGCGTTGCCAAGCCGGGTACCAGCCGCCGCCCCCGCCCCAGAGGGGGCTGCATGTCAGTGCTGGGTGAGGAATGGCCATGCCGCGTTGCCAAGCCGGGTACCAGCCGCCGCCCCAGAGGGGGCTGCATGTCAGTGCTGGGCGAGGAATGGCCATGCCGCGTTGCCAAGCCGGGTACCAGCCGCCGCCCCCGCCCCAGAGGGGGCTGCATGTCAGTGCTGGGCGAGGAATGGCCATGCCGCGTTGCCAAGCCGGGTACCAGCCGCCGCCCCAGAGGGGGCTGCATGTCAGTGCTGGGCGAGGAATGGCCATCAGCGTTGCCAAGCCGGGTACCAGCCGCCGCCCCCGCCCCAGAGGGGGCTGCATGTCAGTGCTGGGCGAGGAATGGCCATCAGCGTTGCCAAGCCGGGTACCAGCCGCCGCCCCCGCCCCAGAGGGGGCTGCATGTCAGTGCTGGGCGAGGAATGGCCATCAGCGTTGCCAAGCCGGGTACCAGCCGCCGCCCCCGCCCCAGAGGGGCTGCCCCGGGCACGCTCCCCTCCGAGGGCTGGAGGAGCCGCGCCGGCCCCAGGACCGCGGCGCAGGGGGGTCCCCCCGACCCTGCCCGGCCGGGCTCCGCCGCGAACTCACCTGGCTGTGGCGCCCCGGCCGCTGCTACCTGCCCGCGGGGAGCCGCCCCCCCGCAGCCGCCGCCGGCGCAAGCGCGTCACACTCGCCTCGCATTCCTTACCGCGGAGGCGCCGTGCCACTCCTTCCCGTGCGCACGCGCGGTGCTCGCCCCGCCCTCTGCTCGCCGTTCTGCGCAGGCGCACGCCCAGGGCCCGCCTCGCTCTCGTGCCAAGGCGGAAGGGTGAGCAGGGCCGGGGAAAAGCCGACCAGGGAGCCTCAAGGGGTGTGTCCCTTCGGCTCCGCCCCGCACTTTCCATTGGTCTACTAGCGGCAAGGGGGCGGGTTGCTGAGCTCTAGGCCTGTCGGGGCAGGGCAACGTGCGTCGGCTCCTCCCTCAAGACCACACCCGCTTAGGTAGGTGAGGGGGAAATCCCGCGAGAACTCCGGCTCGGCGGCAACCAGCTCTTTCCTCGCGCCCTCTGCCGTCTCGCGATGTTTCATGGGCTATATAAGGGGAGCCCCGGGCGGGGTTAGTCAGTCAGCGTCCTGCGTTAGGCAGGTGGCAGTAGGGTTGGGGGCGCTCGTGAGGGCGGTGTTGCTTCAGGGCTTGGCCCCTGGCCTGTCTGGGGTCTCTCTAGGGCTGACCTCGGGCCAAGGGCTGACTTGGGGACCCAGCTTCTCTCCAGTCATGCTCCCCCTGGGGCGTCGCTGGCGACCCGCCACGTGGGGTGTGAAAACAAACGGCTCAGGCCTAGTCCCCAGCTGAGCTGGTCTAGTCCTCGTGTTCCCCCCCCGCAGAAACCTGGGCAAGGCTCGCCGGCACCCTCCTGGCCAGGCTGTGGAGGGATGAGAAACCAGGGAAACTCCGCGCAGCCCACTCATTAAAGCGCATATAGGGGTCAGATGGAAATCCTATGCAAGCTTTGCGACCCAAAGGGTTGCTACAAAAAACACACAGAATGAGGGAGTCTGGCAGCAAGAGTGCTAGGAAAGCACCGTGCGTGGCCATTGCGTTCCGAAGTCGGTGACTGATGAAATGGGTGAAGGAGTAACGGTGATAAACAGTACCTTGCAAACAGCATTTGCCTAGGCTGTGGTAATTGCAGAACCTACTGCGCCAGCCGTGGTAATGGCAGTGTCTTCTACAGTACTGGGGTGAAGGAGTTCTAGCAACATCACTTATGCTACCCTTTGTTTTAGATGTGTGTGTTAATTCAGGATATGTAGTTCTTAAAAATAAATAAATAAAACATCTTAGTCCTTACAAAGTGATTATACTTGGTCTGTTTAAATATCTCCCAATTCATTATGGAGGCCAAGTGCTTACACTGAGTAAGTATATGCAACCTTGTCCTTGTAAACAGCAAGATGAGCAATGAAATCATTTTAAATGAATGCTAGGAATGACATTTGTTGAATATGTAAAAATGTTGTCTTACTCATCATACTAGAACTAAATTGTCTCCCTTAGGATATCTAGTATGATTTTCTCAGGAAGATGAAAAGCTGCTTTTTTTTAGTTTTGGTACACTGTGATATGGATAATACCATTTCCTCTTTGAGGAGCCTAGAACGATTTTTTAGGTGCCTTAAATATTTAAAAACAATATAAATTAGGAACGTAAGAAACTTATTTTAAGATATTCAGGATGCTCGCCTCTTTCCCTCATTCTGTCTGAGAGATGACTTTAGGTTTGTGAATGAGTAATCTTCCCAATAGAAGCGTGTGAACCTACCCTGTTTTGGAAAAGTCTGCTTTGAATTGCTGCAATTACTGATTTCCATTGACCCCAAAAGGGAGTAAAAAGTCTCTGAGCTGGAGCCTACCTCAGTCAGACTCGCTTTACAGAGCTCATAGTGAGAAACAGGCGTGTTGGAGCCTGAAGACCCTGTTTTGGAGATGTTGAAGCCACATGGCCTATCCTTATGGAAAAGGGTGACCCTTGGGGGTTTGGCACACTACAGCGTTAACCCTGGCAGCCAGTTTAAAGGCCAGAGCATAGCCCGCGCAGTGTGAATCCATGACATAGCAATCTGTCTCAAGCAATGTTTCTGTTTCATATGGAGGAAGGGGCATTTAATGGTTCCTTTTTGGTCAATAAAAGGGAGTGGGAGTTATTGAAACATTAACCACATCTACACTAGGTAAATAGTTCTCAAACAATTAATGTGTTAAAACTATGACTTGCCCCTTTTACAATAGGATTTTAACCAGGGTTAGCCATTAACACTTCAAAATCTTAAGTGTTGAAACTATTTGTAATGTTCAAAATGACACTATCGTGACTGTTTTTATGCATAACTTAATCACTCATGTAAGTAATGTTACAGTAAAACCTCTGGAATTTTCCAAGAAGTAGAAATTCCCTGACTCCCCCCTGTGTCCCACACCTCTGCCAGAAATATAGTAGCTCTTCCGCAACCTCCTATAACCCAGGGTAGAGCAGTGGCAGATCATGAGCAGACAATAATGGCTGGGGTTAGCTGGAGGCAGGGAAGGGAGGGCAGTCAGAGAAGACCTGCTGCATCAGGGCAGCCCTGAAAATCATAGGAATGAAGGAGCTTCTCTCATAGTGAGAACTCATCCTTCAGGTGCCAAAATCTATAACTGGCGGGCATTTGCAATACTGGAGATAGTTTCTCCTGCATTAGACAAAGAGTGCTGTCTTCAGATTTTTAATGATGAATATTGGTCTGCAGAAAACTGAAAGTCTTCCTGGTCTGGGGACATTTATGATTCTGAGCCTTAATGAGCTTCGCTATGTTTCTTGGGGTCAGAAGTAGTTTTTTGCTTTGTTTAATCTCTCAGAAATGTTGGTGAATTTTTCTTGTATGGTTTGATGTCAGAGCAACTTTTATAGAAACTGGTGATGAAGCCTTCAGGGCTGAGGGGTCCTCTCTAGAGAGTGTTGATTTCCTGTTTATTCCCTCCCATACTGGATTTGTTTTTCCCTATTTTGCAGTAATCTTATTTCTTATGGTCTCCAACATGTTTGTGACAAAGCTTTGGAAGCTGTATCTGATCTACGTATTGCAGGATAGCGTTGTCCAGTTGTGAAGGGTTTCCTGAAACACCCAGGGGATTTGATGTATTACCCAGTACAAAAAGTTATAAAAATTGTTTTTATTCTGATGCTTGCCTCATCCAAGACTCTTGCCGTCTGTGCTGACGAGTAGGCATAATTCACACAATAACTTGAGATTTCAGATCAAAAGCAGAAACAGAAAGAGCTAAAGAAACACCATGGGGAGCCAAGAGGAGCAGAACTGCTGCGGTTTCCTTGGATCTTGCGCTGGGGGCAAAACAAAGGAGAAACTCAAAGAACTTCTACCAACTGTTTCCATTTTGCTCTACCTGGTTATTCATATTAAGTGATGGAGCATGGCTGAATTACCATAAACAATATTAAACCCAACTACCTTTCAAAAAACAAATTTGTGGGATGAGACACTTATTTTCAAGACTGTGCTGTCAAGGTTAGATAGCGACAAGAAATGTTACATGTGATCCATCGGACGAATACCAAACCCATACTCATACTCTGATCCAGAAGCAGGGAGGTTAATTAGTTTGGGTGCAAACTGAAATCCAGTGTCTGAATCACAGCCTAGCATTACCATCTTTTAAACCTCGACCTTGTGAATAGTGATCACATCATAGGCGTGGTTGAGTGTGGTATGATATTACAGAGCCAGGGCAGGGCAAGCAAACATTGGCCCCAAGGAAAATGTAGGATGCTTTTAATAATTTGCAAGCACAGGTCACAAAAAGAATGGGGTGGGGCAACTCTAACCTGCCGGATGTAAATTATTCACTCTCCAAATGTTTAATTCACCTCCCTCTAAGGCCTGTTCATCCTGCCTACTGAGAATGAGACTTCAGATCAGTCTTTGCTTCTCTTAACTGCTATCTTCATACCTCCCAGTCTTGTATGATGCTTTGCATCAGATCCCTTGGCAATCTAGAATGATTTTCATACCCTGTGAGCATTACGAGATGGAACACCTATCAAAATTAGGATTGAGCAGGCCATCCACCCTAGATCAGCTTCTTATCAGCATCCTGGGCCATCCAGGCTCCTCACTGAGCCCTTTCTGCTCTGGATAAATGATGCAACTCTCCCAAAATGTCAGTCCACATGAGGCTTTGCTGTAGGCATATTCATGTTATGGGCAGTGCTGAACTAAGCTTTTGCCTCTTTGGAATAGGGTTGGATTCTGGTTCTAGCCACATGGTGTGGTGATGCCCCACTTCCCATCAACAGTGTTGCTACAGGAGCATGTGAATCTTATGACACAAACATCATGACCTTGTGACACCAGCCCAGAGGAACCCCACGCTTTGTGCACCTACCCGTGGGGTGTGGGTGGAAAGAGAGTGCTAGTTGAACTAGGGAGCACCTTCTGTCCTGAGACAGGCTTGAACCAGGTAGGTCATGACGTGATGATGTTGCAGAGCGAATGTCCAGGCACTGAGTGTGCTGTACCCCCAGATCAGGACATTCTGCTTAGCAGTGGCAGGTTAGGGTGTGGTTGGATGGTTTATTACTGAAACGTTCTTCCACTTTGGCTTCAGATATGGAATTCTCTCCTTTTCTGACTCCACTGAAATGCCCCGGAAGCTGCATGCCTTGCAAGTCGGGGGAGGAGGGGAGCCACGTTGATTGACTCAGGAGAGTTTTGACTTAACCTTTTACCCCTTTCCAAATGAATCTAAAATGAAAAGGAAACTGACACTCACAGGCAGAGCCCAGTAGATGGGGATGTCGCTGCAGAGAATGTTCAGAGTTGTTCCCAGTGTAGTGCGGTCAGCCGGTTCCGCCTCTGTGAAGCTGTAAGACATTTTGTCTCCAGAGACCTGCTGGAAACGAAGTTGCCACATATAGCCCTTCGTATGAGCCAGGTACAAGCATTGGTGCTTGATATTAGCAAGCAAGAAACCAAGTAGAGCTTGAGTCAGTGGAAATGTTCTGTAGCTTTCCTCTAGCAACTGTGGAGCACAGTTTCGTTAGCTAGAAGTAAATCACTCTCAAAGTCACAGGAACTGTCTTTCACACCCAGGACCATGACATCCAGCCAACTGCAAAACATTGGGCTGCCACACATCTGGGCTTCAGCAATTCGATCTAGTGTCCCCAGCTACCAGGGGATACCTTCCCCTGCAGGACAGGGGCCTTGGTCAATTTTTCACAGATTTTAAAATGAGAAGTAAGCTATTGAACTGTAAGCAGAACCTATGAGACTCATCCAGCTCCCCTCCCTCTCCCCGGAAGTCAGACATCACTGGGTTTCCAGGGACTGCAGTTCAATAATCCATCTCTAACATTATCCTGAGGTTCTGTCAGAGGGAGGGGACATAAAAGGGCCATGAAACTAAGGGCATGTCTGCACTGCATTTTAAAACCCCTGGCAATGAGTCTCAAAGCCCGGTTCTACAGACTCGGGCTCACAGGGCTTGTGCTATGCCACTGAAAGCAGCAGTGTAGACGTTCAGGCTCAGGCTCTGAAGCCTGGGGAGGAGGATGGGTTTCAGAGCCCGAGCCGCAACATCTACAGTGCTGCTGTTAGTGCTGCCATGCAAGCCCGAATCTGTAGCCCCAGGCTCTGACACTCACTGCCAGAGGTTTTAAAACACAGTGTCGATGTACCCTAAGAGGCTGAGGTGAGAGAATTTTGTGTCCAAGTATGCCAAGAGCAGAATCTCTTGGTAACAGCAGACAGTGCAGCAGCTCCTTAACCATCCTGCTGAATACAGCCTGTATTTAATGGGGAAAATGCCTTTGAAAGCACATTTGTAGACAGCTATCTTGAGTTTCTGATTTGAGCCCTATATAGCCAACAGCTAGTGTCATTCAGAGACATCGTAGAGAGTATGGCACTGGCCATTCCACCAGCTGCCTGGGGAGTCCAGGTGCACTCAGCGTATCCAACTGTAATTCAGAAACTCACTTTCAGGGGAAAGGTGGGTTCTAAAATAAGGTGTCCAGCTTGATCTGTGGAGGGGGCCAGAGTACAGTTTAAGTTATGGACTGTGGACTGGGTCTATGAAGTTAGTGTCAAGGATCTAAACCAGATTGGCCACTGCTGTCCCTAGGAGGCTTGCAAATGATTGAGGGTAGAATATGAACCTTATATGCTAGTTACTGTTGCATTCAGTTTTACTCAGTGGGGAAAATGATGCAAGGTACTTTTAGGATCATTTCCTCCCTTCATTTATTTGGTCATTTGTACATGCAGTTATTTAGTATCCCTATATAACTGTGAGCACAAATTAGCTAAATTTGAACATTTAGGTTACTTGGAAATTGTCCCTAGATGATCATTAGGTTTCAGGGTTAACTGTCCACCAAGATGAATTTGGAGCAGTTTATCTCTCTCTTAGAGCTGCTTCAGTCAACGAGAGTGTTATTACATTTTGAAAGTTTATTTTCAAGCCATACGGGCTGGAAATATAACTTTAAAAATATGAAATCTTATTTACTACCGAATCTGATTCTTTCAGGGAGGCTGGATAAATACATTAAGTAGGCCAGGAGTTTGGCACCCCAGGTTTAAAATTTGTTGCTTTCAATCAAAGTCTACAAGTAAGTAGTACAACACTGTGATAATAGCCCAGACTTGTGAACCTTACTTTGGCTTTAAAATTTGGGAGATCTCTGGAAATTTCATCCAAGCTTGGTATGTTGAGTTTATCCATCTTCATCATGAAACATTTTTTACTGTTGGTGATTCTGAGACCTATTAGACCCTACAAGCAAACATCCAAAACGTCAGTAGGAGGCACTTGCAAAAAATAAAGTTTACAATGTTCATTGACCAACAAGATAACCTGTGAAATTTCCCTGGGTAAAAGCTTGCATAGAAGTTGTTTGTTATTTCCCCAGTAGAGATGCCTGGGTTGGTCTTGCCTATGCCCCCAGCAGAGAAGCTGTGCAAAGGTTATGAAAAGTTTTCACAAAGTTTACTGCAAACGCTCTCATCCATTTTAATTTAGGGCCATTTCACAACCTAGAATTTCAGTGGGTGTATGGGGAATAGCCAAATTCTAAACTTTTAGGGCTACATTTTCTGTTCAGCACAGGAGCAGCATAGAGGAAAAGATAGCTTGAAGCCATCTTTACATTCCTCTAATCTTGGAACTTCTGGCATTAGAGAAACCTGGATGCTGCACTAAATTATACCCAGCCCCACAGCTCCAAGGGTCCACTCAGGCAGCTGGGAATGACTGGGGTTTAGGGATCCCTTTTCTTCTGAGAACTCTTCTCCATACACGAGGAGCTTGTGAGTTGGAAAGAAGAGCCGCTATGCTTTAGTCCACCTGCTAATTCCCCTTACACAAAGGATCAGGGGGCTGGATTGCCCGCTTTGCCTTAGCAGGGTCAAGAATCTGGCCCCAAGTGTCTTGACAGCAACTGGTTTTCATCTGAAAGGAAATTTGAAATTTGTACTTTTGAAAATATCTCTTAGATCGTCAGTGAAAAGGAGACTCCTTTTCATTCAGTAGTAGTTTATTTTTGAGCAAAAAATAATGACTTTTTCAAAATTGGCTCATACTTGAAAATTCAAAACGAAATATAAAACCCTTGATGTATGTTTTAGAATAGTTTCAAACTTGTGTTTAACTCTCTCTGAACCACAGACTACTAACTCGATGAACGGGTGTTTAGTTTAACATTGGTTTATCCAGCATTTCTGCCTCCATCTGGGCCCATTCACATAAGGAGTGATGGTGTAATTTTCAGCTCAGTAAAGTTTAAAATTAGTTAGAGAGAAGGTACCTCCTGCTCTGGCAGGTACAGAACATCCTCGTGACTTGGATCAGACCCGTGGTTCTCAAACTTTTTTTTTTGCGGACCACTTGAAAATTGCTGAGGGTCTCGGCGGACCACTTAACGATCTTTCCAAATGTTGTTTGTATCATTAGCTAACTATTGTAAAGCCCTTTGGATAAAAGTGCTATATTAAAAAAAACTTAATAATAATTAACAGTTTTTTGTTCTACAAATAAAAGCACACAACTCATATGTTAACATCAGTAGTCTTACCTTTCAAATGCGATGGATGTGTCCACTCTCCCCCACTGCGGCAGCCCCCGAGCTGGGGCTGGGAAGGAGGGGGGTCTGTTCCCTGCCACAGCAATTACAGAGCTGGAGCTGGGAAGGAGGGCCATCTCTCCCTGGCAGCCGCAGCCCTGGAGCTGGGGAAAGTTGCCTCTTTCTCTGGCCGCCGCAGCCCTGCACATCCCAAATTCCTCCCATCCCCTCTTCTCGACCCACTGCCACCTCACACCTACCCCCTATTCCCCCCCCAGGCCACCACCTCACTTTACATGTGCGTCTTCTTCAGGGTCCAGGCACCTAATTAGTGGAGCCGCGCCTGCGTGTCTCCACTAATTAGGTGGGAGGCCCTTCATTCTCTCATGTGCAGCTGCCCAGGCATGCACTTTAGAGGGAACTATCCGCGGACCACCTGAATGGAGCTCACAGACCACTGGTGGTCCACGGACCACAGTTTGGGAACCTCTGGATCAGACAAAACCTGCTGAGGATTTCACTTAAGCCTTTAAAAAACTCCATTGGAGGGCTGTGAAAGGAGCTGTGTAGCTAAAGAAAGAAACCTGCATATGCTTATCATTTTGATGTAATTTATTCATCCTCTACTTCTATTATCTACTTCAAAGCCCTAAAGTCAACATGTAAAGGGGGACTGAGACCCAATTTAAAGGATTAACTGAAAGTGACCATAGAAGAGATGTTTCTACAGTAACTTTATACCCTGAGAGCTGGCCATGTGCAGCAGTAACTTGGTATGGCTATCCTGAGGTCAGTCACTAGTATTAGTCTGTCATCCACATCTACAGCTAGCATTTGGCTGTTGCTGCCTAAATCAAATCTTTGTATGTTTACTTCGATTGTTAGCCCTTTGGGGCACCGACTGTCATTTTGTTCTGTGTTTGTACAGAGCTTCACACAATGAGGTGCTGGTTTGTGACTGGGGCTGCTAAGTGCTACCACAAAACAAATAAATAAAAATGATAATAAATATTGAGACTCTTGTATCATGCATGCTCCAAGGATAGGTTCAGTAATAACAGAATGGGACACCCCCGCCTGGTCTCCCTGCCTAAGTAAAAGCTGCTGTCTCCTGCACCGTAGTCTGGAAGAACATGGAAGAACTTATTCTATTGGGAGGATTGATCAGAGACCAAATTGGCAAAGATTGCGGTCCTCTTCTGTAATTCCTGGAACAAAGTGGAAAAGGCAGAACTTTCTTGGCACAAGCACAAGTGGCCCTGGCTTGTTGATTATCTGAACTCAACCTTTTCCTCTTTCCAGTACAATCCAGCTCTTCCAGCCCATTTGCTTGCACTTACTTGGTTATAGTTGTACACAACTGTGGCTGTGGATTTCTTTCTTCTGACTTGGAAAGCGGCCACGTTCTCCCGTTCATTTACCATGGCCGTCTGCTCTTCCTCTTCCCCCTTGTTTCCCTGGATGACCATGTCAAGGACCTCAAAGAAACAGTCAGGATATGAAATACCATCTGTAGACCCTAGCACATTCGTCAGGGAAGGGTGAAAGTGCAGTGAGCCAAGAGGCTTATTCCAGATACCCATAGCCCCTGAGGGCATGTCTACACAGCAAAGAAAAATCTGTGGCTGGCCCATGCCAGCTGACTCCGGTTTGCGGGCTCGAGCTTCCAGGCTGTTTCATTGCTGTGTAGACTTCTGGGCTTGGGCTGGAGCCCAAGCTCTAGGGCCCTGTGGCGTGGGAGAGGCCCAAAGCCCCAGAAGTCTACACAGCAATGAAACAGCCCAGAAGCCCAAGGCCCAGGAGCCAAGTCAGCTGGCATAGGAAAGCTGCAGGTTTTTCTTTGCTGTGTAGACGTGCCCTGAGGCAGCGGGGAGTCCACCCACGTACAGAAACGACATGCACATCAGCTTTTTTTTAAAGGCTGCTGATAATGCCAGTTCATTAAGTAGCCCCTTGAGTAACACAGTCTGACCCTGCATGTGCATCCCAGGAGAGAGTTTGGCCCACTGTACTTCACACAAATACAAGAATAAAAATAACAAAGACACCCAGAGGCAAATATAATTTATAGATTCATAGATATTTAGGTCAGAAGGGACCATTATGATCATCTAGTCTGACTTCCTGCACAACGCAGGCCACAGAATTTCACCCACCCACTCCTGCAAAAAAACCTCTCACCTATGTCTGAGCTACTGAAGTCCTCAATTCATGGTTTAAAGACTTCAAGGAGCAGAGAATCCTCCAGCAAGTGACCCGTGCCCCATGCTACAGAGAAAGGCGAAAAACCTCCAGGGCCTCTTCCAATCTGCCTTGGAGGAAAATTCCTTCCCGACCCCAAATATGACAATCAGCTAAACCCTGAGCATATGGGCAAGATTCATCAGCCAGATACTACAGAAAATTCTTTCTTGGGTAACTCAGATCCCACCCCATCTAACATCCCATCACAGGCCATTGGGCCTATTAACCATGAATATTTAATTACCAAAACCATATTATCCCATCATACCATCTCCTCCATAAACTTATTGAGTTTAATCTTAAAGCCAGATAGATCTTTTGCCCCCACTGCTTCCCTTGGAAGGCTGTTCCAAAACTTCAGTGGGGTTGCAAAATTATAGCCGGAAGCCAGATTTTACCCTCTGTGCCGACAGGGTTTCTGTTGAGTTTAGCAGGAGTTATGACTGAATCAGGGGGCTTACTATGCCAACAGGGGGTGAATTTTCAAAGTGGTGCACCAGGCTGCCCACTCTTACTGCGAATGGCTAAATTCCTCAGGCACTGAGCTGGATTTACCTTAGTTTACTTCTTAACTGTGCTACAACACTTATTACAACCAAGAACTGCTATAAAATTGCACATACTGTGTGTGTAAATACAGGAAAGTACCTACTTTCAAAGGAAGTTCTCGATGTAACTTCTAAAGTAAAGGCATGATCTGTATACACAGTGCTGGCGGATTAGAATGACACATGCAAACTGCAAGGAACCCATAGCTAAATCACCCACCGAGGAACAAGTTGGAGAAGTCCTTGCCTTGATATGAATATATATCAGAGCCCTTTCAGACACATTTTGAGGTTTATAAACCTGATCTTAAGAATAGTGCCTTGATGTCATGATGATTTCTAGATCATTATGTCATGCTGTCTGAAATGGACAGTTTGAGCTGGTAAGGTGAAAACTTTGCATGTAAGAATGATTGATAGGATTTGTAAATGTGCATTAGGGACAGAAATGCAAGTTTGTGCCAGGTCTGGTATCTCAGAGAACAGTTTGTGGCTGAAATTGCCGGACATGTATCAGAGGCATGTTGCACAAACAGTGACGGCATAAGCTTCCCACTGGCTGCTCTGCTTACCTTTTCTGTGTGTTTGTGGGTCAGGTAAACTCCCACCAAAGTGCCGGCAACTATGAAGAAGCCCAGGAGAATCACCATCACTGAGGCAAGCATGATTCTCTGTTGGGTTGTGCTCACTTTGGGCATGAAGCTGTAAACCTGAAGAGAAATAAATGTCCCGGGTTATTGATAATTCTCAGTTACAAAGTGTGTCTGGCGGTGAAAACATCAGAAATAGGAGACGTGTTCCTGGTAACGTCTTGACTAAATGGTTTGATCTTGCAAACTCTTATTCAGATAAGTAGTTCTCAGTCACACTACTCCAGCTGACTTTGGCGGGATTACGTAAAGTTTTAAAGCATTAGGCCCTAAATGAGGGGAATAAAACTGGAGAGAGGTAGCAAAAGCAAAAACTAAACATTCCTCCCCCAAAACCATCTTGTTTACAGAGCTGAATTTGCAGTATGTTCTCTAGCCTCACTTTAAATTGCGCCATGCTTAAGTCAGAACATAGAACAGGCTGTGCATTCAGTCAGGATAAGCATCTTCTGGGTGTCCATGCCAAGGGCTTTCCCAGGCCAGAGGGGGCTGGGTGCTGACCGAAGGCAGCGGTGTACTTTATAGAAAGGTATTTAAATGTTAAAGTTTAATTTCTAGTGAAGATATTTAGAATGTGTGCAGACTGGTGAAAACCAGCCCTCATTTAAATCATGCATTTTTAAATATTACACATTTTAGACAGTTTTTAAAATTGAAGTCCCCATTTCAGCCACCTGCGTCACCTTGCTGAGCTGACATGCTGCCAATGCTCTTCCCTACCGTCATGAAGGGCATCTTAGATTTAATCCATACCTTGAAATGTTCGGAGTTTGCTTCAGCCCAGACTTCCCCCAGCTGCTCCCCAAGGGCCCTCTCATTCACCCCACCTGTCCTCTTGCCACCCACCTGTATTGATTTACCCACCACCTGGACATTTTTTTTGCACAGAGCTGGCCCCAAATAATCTTCTCTAAGCCTAGGGACAAGATCCCGCACCCCCTGTTTCTGGTAAGGGTAAATACCATTGTCCTGGTTTAGCAATTGGGAGACATTAATTGGGGAATGTGCTTTCTTTGAATCATGTTGAATGCAGGCTGTTTAAAAACATGGCCAGGGGACAGAGACTGCAGTCGCCTATCCAATCTAGGCGTGTGACATCAAGCTGATTCATTTGAGACAAATACACTCTGCACATAACTCTTTCTTTGATCAAATGACTAGCTAATAGGCATTGATTAAATATTTCTGGGAGACATACGCTACCAAACAGGGGGTCTCCCATTCCTTCTAACCAAAAATTACGTTACTTACAAGTGGCTGAGCAGGCACGGTGAGCTCGGTAGTGCTTTTGCAATCCATCTTTTTCGTCCCTCACTGTAAATCCAAGACAGCTGTTTTCCCTCCCGGGAGCCCTCCCATGCTTTTATAAAGTGTCCAGGGATCCAGTGTTCTTTTTCCCCCTATGATTTTTAAAGCCCTGAACTTCCTTGTTATTGCTGCAGGAATTTTTCATGATTGTCCAAATGTGATAATAGAAACGAACCATTATAAAACTATCAAATTTATTACTAACAGGGCCTCATAAAATCATCTCTTGTCTGGGAACTGGGAAGGTTTTAAAAAAGCAGCTGGAATCACATTTTGGATGTAAATTCTGCTGAACTTTAAAATGTGTGTTTAAAGGAGAGGAGGCTTCTGGCAGGGTATTCTCCAGGAGGGGTCTTTAACATAGAATCCGGTTCCCCCTTGGTTCAATCAGTCTGGATTGAACTTCTCAGGTCCACTAAAACTGACCTTCCTAAATTAGTTCCAGAAGACTGGAAGAAAGCTAATATGGTGTCAATATTTTAAAAGGCCAAATGGGATGACCCAGGTGATTATAGGCTGACATCAGTTCTGGGCAAAATAATGAAGCAGCTGCTACAGGACTTGATTAATAAAGAATTAAAGGAGGGTAATATTGTTAATCCCAATCTATGTGGGTATATGGAAAATATGTACGTCAACATGGGTATACATCAAACTAACTTGTAAGGTGAATAAAAAGATACCAAGTTTGGTTGATAAAAGTAATAGTGTTGATGTAATATACTTAGACTTCTGTAAGGCATTTGACTTGGTACTGCACAACATTTTGATTAATCAAAGCTATATGATATAAAATTAACATGCCACACATTAAATGGATTCAAAGCTGGCTAACTGATAGGTCTTAAAATGTCATTGTAAATGGGGACTCATCATTGAGTGGGTATGTTTCTAGTGGGGTTCCACAAAGATATGTTTTTGGCCCTATGGTATTCAATATGTTTTTCAATGACCTGGAAGAAAACAAAAATTCATCCCTGATAAAGTTTGCGGGTGACACAAAAATTGGGGGAGTGATAAATAAGGAAGAAGACAGGTCACTAATACAGAGCGTTTTGGATCCAGGGCCACCCGGGGTGTGGGGGGGCAAGTTGGGCAATTTGCCCTGGGCCCCGCAGGGGCCCCCAAAAGAGTTTTCGGCGGTGGGTCCCGGAGTGAAGGACCCACCGCCGAAGACCCGCCACCGTTTCTTCCGCTCCGGGTCTTCGGCGGCAATTCAGCAGCGGGGGTCCTTCTGCTCCATGTCTTCAGCACCTATGATGACGGCTGTCCTTACGTGATGGGGGACTTTATCTTGGCAGTGACTCTGAAAAAGATTTGTGGGGGGAGTGGTGATAATTGGCTGAGCTCCCAGCGCAACTCTGTGGCAACTCTGTGACCAAAAAGGCTCATGCAATGCTTGAATGCATAAACGGGATTCTCGAATAGGAGTAGAGAGGTTATTTTACCTCTGTATTTGGCACTGGTGTGACTGCTGCTGGAATAGTGTGTCTAGCTCCGGAGTGTACAATTCAAGAAGGATGTTGAGCAATTGGAGAGGGTTCAGAGAAGAACAAGAAGAATGATTAAAGAGTTAGAAAACATGTCTTATGATGATAGACTTAAGGAGCTCAGTCTGTTTAGGCTAACAAGGAGAAGGTTAAGGGGTGACATGATTGCAGTCTATGAGAACCTACATGAAGAGCAAATACTAAATAATGGGCTTCTCAATTTAGCAGAGGAAGGTGTAACACAGTCCAATGACTGGAAGCTGAAGCTAGACAAATTCAGACTGGAAATAGGGCACACATTTTTAACAATGAGGTTAATTAACCATTGGAACAATTTACCAAGGGTCGTGGTGGAGTTTCCATCACTGATAATTTTTAAATCAAGGTTGGATGTTTTTCTAAAAGCTCTGCTCTAGGAATTGTTTTGCGGCAGTTCCCTGGCCTGTGTCATACAGGAGGTCAGACTTGATGATCACAATGATCCCTTCTGGCCTTGGAATCTGTGCGCCTGTGAAATCTGTCCTACTGGTCACTAGCATAATTTTTCTAGAGGAATGTGGCTATTGTGGGAGATTGTGGTTGTGATGTGCGAATCACTCTGCTTTCCTTTCACCCCTGTGCTCTGCTTCATCCCTTCCATTATGCTACCCTCCTACATCTGCATCACTTCCCCAGTCCTCATCTACCAGGTGCCATGCCTCACCTCCTTCAAATCCTGCCTTCCCCGCACCTCTTCAGTAAATCCCTCTTTTACTTCCCCAGTAACACCCCACGCCCTCCTATCCCTGTACTGTCCAGTGCTGTTTCATGTGTATTTGTGTTTGGAGATTGTAAACTCTTCAGAGCAAGGAATATGCTGTGTCTACACTTGCAAAGTGCTTTGTTAATTAACAGTGCTCAGTAGCAGGTCCTCTGGTTACGAATGAGTCAAAACGACCGGTCAATTGCTGACACAAGCATGTGCTAAAAAAAGGGCCTCCTCCTATTGAAGTGAGTAGTAATTCTGCCACTGACCTCAATGGGAGTAGAACTGGGTCTTGTGGATGTTCCTCTTCATGGCTACCTGGCTCTTCAAATTGTTTCTATATAGGGCTTGTCTACACAGCAACGTTAATTTGGATTAAGGTAGGTATAAATGTAGAGTGTAAATGTCAACAGATTAACTCTTTGTGGATGCTCTTATTCCAGAATAAGGTTGCTTTATTCCAAATTATCTTCTCCCATTTTTAAAGTGGCTTAAGCTATTTGGAATAAGAACATCATCGGCATGGAAGCATGTCTTTTGGAAGGTGGCCGAAGCATATGAATGTTTAGCATATCTGGCACGTAAATACTGTGCAATACTACAAAAGTGCCATGCAAACGCCTGTTCCCACTTTCAGGTGACATTGTAAATAAGAAGTGGGCAGCATTATGTCCCGTAAATCTAAACAAACTTGTTTGTCATAGCGATTGGCTGAACAAGAAGTAGGACTGAGTAGACTTGTAGGCTCTAAAGTTTTACATTGTTCTGGTTTTTTCAGTGCAGTTATGTAACAAAAAAAATCCTACATTTGTAAGTTGTACTTTCATGATAAAGAGATTGCACTACAGTACTTGTATGAGGTGAATTGAAAAATACAATTTCTTTATCTTTTTACAGTGCAAATACTTGTAATAAAAATAATAAGATAAAGTGAGCACTGTGCACTTTGTACTCTGTATAGTAGTTGAAATCAATATATTTGAAAATGTAGAAAAACATCCAAAAATATTAAATAAATTTCAATTGGTATTCTATTGTTTAACAGTCCGACTAAAACTGCGATTAATCGTGATTAATTTTTTGAATCACGATTAATTTTTTTGAGTTAATCACATGAGGTAACTGCAATTAATCATCAGCCCTAATATATATATATATCAAATTTGATCAAACCAATAATTAATACCTGGAAACATACTACTGAACTGTCTCAGACCAACACAAGAGGACAGTTAAAGAACCAGTCTAATGATTCAACATTAAGTAGCCACATTGTCATTCATAATGCTTCTTTTCTCATAATATTGTCCTTTTGTAAGTGAAGCTTACGTTAGTTTTTTTTCACTTTTGTTCAAACTGTTCAATTCTATGTTTGCTCATGAAAGTGGGAAGATGTCACTAAACCTATCCACTCTCAAGGCACTACTGGGAGGCAAAGTGACAAATTCACGCTACAAGATTTGGGGAAAGACCATAGAGAAACTTTAACACTGTCTTACTCTTGGTATAAAACACAGCTGATTGGCACGGCTCTGACACACTGTGTTTCTGGCAGAACAAAGCATAGAGCCTCCTGTTTAGATCACGAGCATCAGGATCAGGTTTACTTCATAAGAATATTCAGAGTCACTAGAACCACGATTTCCCTGGTAACGGCTCACTTCATCCCACCATCATCCTGCCCATTTGGACTTTGTAATTGTTTTTTGCAGTTGCACCTCCACCTGTCTTTTAGCCAGGGCAGTGCTTCTCATTTGTGAGATCCTGCTCTGTCTGTGCCTCCCTTGTGTGTCCCCTTCTGTCCCCTCACAATCTTCCTCCTCTCCTGTCTCTCTTGGCTTTTCACCTGGTCCTGAAATCAAGGCCCCGGCACGGCAAGATGAGACCGCCCATCCAGTCTCTTCACCTGAGAAGGACCAGTGAAGGAGAGGGACCTGCCTAGACCATCCAGACCAGGGGTGGCCAACCTGGGGCTCCGAAGCCACACGCGGCTCTTCAGAAGTTAAGAGGCGGCTCCTTGTCTAGGCACCGACTCCGGGGCTGGAGCTACAGCGGCCAACTTTCCAGTGTGCCGGGGGGCGCTCACTGCTCAACCCCTGGCTCTGCCACAGGCCCGGCCCCCATTCCACCCCTTTCTGCCCCCTCCCCTGAGCCTGCCGTGCCCTCGCTCCTCCCCCTCCCACCCAGAGCCTCCAGCACGCCACTAAACAGCTGATGGGGAGGTACCGACTGGTGGGGCTGCCGGTGGGTGGGAGGCGCTGGAAGCGGGGGCGGGACCTGATGGGGGGCTGCTGACGTGTTACTGTGATATGCATTGCCATTACTCTTTGGCAATGCATATTGGTAAATTCTGGCTCCTTCTCAGGCTCAGGTTGGCCACCCTGATCCAGACGATGTCCCTGACTGGGGAGCTGAACCAGTGTCCAGAGCAACAGCTATCATGGCCAGCCTCCTGGCCCAAGCATCAGTCCATGACTGACCAGCTGCCCCGGATCCTGAGAAGATCAACAAAAGCCATATTACCCCATCGTTTACTGTCCGATCGCCTCTCTCCCTTTTATATGTACTGAGTCATTCCCCACTCAGAATCAAACGACTAAACAAACCCTTTCTTCCCCATCAAAAAGGCCTGCTTAACAGAATAAGGGGCTTAAACAAATATTCCCTGTCTCAAAAAGAAATTTGGATAAGGTTTGTGTGTTTGGCATAATTGCTCAATTTCAGTTTTAATGCTTTTTGCCTTGTGTTGAGTCTTTTCCCTTTGTGTGTCTCAGTCAATACATTTCTAAGCTTTGGCATTCATTTCCTAGTGTGTTTGTCCTTGCACCAAGAAGGCTGAGATCTCTGTAGCTGGAGCCCTTGTTTAACCCTGTTACTGTTGGACAGTGAGTGGGCTATGTTAACACCTTTGATTTTTAGGGGCCATATAGTCCATCAAAATCGATATAACACCCCCCAAGTAAAAACATTTGCTTATCCACATTTTATGGATTTCCTTATCTGTGTAGTATATTACAGGAAGCAAGTAATTCAGTACCTACACACATTAACTGGATTATCACCTTATCTGAATTAGTTAGTACTTGCCGAAAACTCTTGGGAACAAAAGCACATAGCGGAACTGCACTGCAAGCAGCGAGCATCAGATACACAAAATGGCTCCTGGATTTCCCCACGTCGCCATCATGAACAGCAGAGATGAGAGGCGCCTGGATCCACCTACAGATGCTGGCCTGGGAAAGGCCACGAAGGGGGAAGCACTTTTATTATGCATTTGAGAATGAAGTTTTTAATTATGAGTTTGGATCTGCTGGGAAAACATTTCCTCCTACTGCACCCAAACCCTCCTCTAGCTTCCTGTCTGTGCCCAAAGCCAGCACAAACTTTCCCTTCTGAGGCAACTCCCAAGAAGCTTCCTGACCCTTCCCTCAGTCTCAGGCCTACCCTATCCTGACTAATCTAATCGCCTTTTATGATGAGATTACTGGTTCTGTGGATGAAGGGAAAGCAGTGGATGTATTGTTTCTTGACTTTAGCAAAGCTTTTGACACGGTCTCCCATAGTATTCTTGTCAGCAAGTTAAGGAAGTATGGGCTGGATGAATGCACTATAAAGTGGGTAGAAAGCTGGCTAAATTGTCGGGCTCAACAGGTAGTGATCAATGGCTCCATGTCTAGTTGGCAGCCGGTATCAAGTGGAGTGCCCCAAGGGTCGGTCCTGGGGCCGGTTTTATTCAATATCTTCATAAATGATCTGGAGGATGGTGTGGATTGCACTCTCAGCAAATTTGCGGATGATACTAAACTGGGAGGAGTAGTAGATACGCTGGAGGGGAGGGATAGGCTACAGAAGGACCTAGACCAATTGGAAGATTGGGCCAAAAGGAATCTGATGAGGTTCAATAAGGATAAGTGCAGGGTCCTGCACTTAGGACGGAAGAACCCAATGCACAGCTACAGACTAGGGACCGAATGGCTAGGCAGCAGTTCTGCAGAAAAGGACCTAGGGGTGACAGTGGACGAGAAGCTGGATATGAGTCAGCAGTGTGCCCTTGTTGCCAAGAAGGCCAATGGCATTTTGGGATGTATAAGTAGGGGCATAGCGAGCAGATCGAGGGACGTGATCGTCCCCCTCTATTCGACATTGGTGAGGCCTCATCTGGAGTACTGTGTCCAGTTTTGGGCCCCACACTTCAAGAAGGATGTGGATAAATTGGAGAGAGTCCAGCGAAGGGCAACAAAAATGATTAGGGGACTGGAACACATGAGTTATGAGGAGAGGCTGAGGGAGCTGGGATTGTTTAGCCTGCAGAAGAGAAGAATGAGGGGGGATTTGATAGCTGCTTTCAACTACCTGAAAGGGGGTTCCAAAGAGGATGGCTCTAGACTGTTCTCAATGGTAGCAGATGACAGAACGAGGAGTAATGGTCTCAAGTTGCAGTGGGGGAGGTTTAGATTGGATATTAGGAAAAACTTTTTCACTAAGAGGGTGGTGAAACACTGGAATGCGTTACCTAGGGAGGTGGTAGAATCTCCTTCCTTAGAGGTTTTTAAGGTCAGGCTTGACAAAGCCCTGGCTGGGATGATTTAACTGGGAATTGGTCCTGCTTTGAGCAGGGGGTTGGACTAGATGACCTTCTGGGGTCCCTTCCAACCCTGATATTCTATGATTCTATGATTCTATCCAGGAGAGGTTCTTCCTCTGGAGCATCTGGGGGCTGTGCTCCAGTCAAAAAGACCAGAAATCATCATTAATGACACCAGAATTCTGGAGGGGCTGTTAACCCTTGTGAGTCAGGTTTAAGCCAATCCCTCACTATTAGAGATCAGGATGAGACCCATTGTGGAGACCGATTACCCCATGTCTGCTACTGTGTGCCATCTTTTGAAGCATCTGGTACTTGCCACAGTCAGAAACAGGATACTGAGCTAGAGGGACCTTGGGTCTCATCCCATCTGGCAATTCCTATGTTCCTATAATAAAATCAAAAGGAACTAAATGTACCTCCCCCCCATGCTATGTGCTATTCCCAGCTGTTAAATTAACAGAGCTGCTCTGTGGCTATGTGACTGATCCATGCAGGGCAGCACTGGGGTGCCCAGAATGGACACGACACACATGTAAAATACTACGTGTTTGATTGTGTCTCCCTCTACTGGCTGTCCACAAAGAGAACAAAAGCTTCCTACTCCTACCAGCTTAGGGAGTTACTCTGCAGGAGAGGGTTGACAGCACATTGAAAAGTTCTTTATTCAATGACTGCATGTATCACAAAGGTTATAGCATGTATAGCTAAGATAAAAGGGTTGAGAGCCTTCAGATCCAGGACTAATATACAGACAGCTTTGTTATAAGTGCATTCTAGTACTTCAGGAAGGGCAGAACGCTCGAGCGGCCAAAACCGATGTAAATGGTGATTCCCCAGAAGTGCACATAGATGCTCCATCTACGCTGCTGTTTCTGTGAGCTCTGGAAAATCGAAAAAAGGCATTTATATTCATTTTGCCATGTGTTTGCTTTCCCCAGTTCCTCCATGTTAACTCCATGAGGGGTTTCAGTAGCTGACTTTGCTCGTTTTGGTCAAATCATCTTGAAAATCCATATCATCTCACAACTAAACAACGTTTCAGATGAGGAAGCCTAACACATGGCTTTCATGTATTTGGTTTTAAAGAAGAGGTACTGACACGAAGGGTGGGAAATTCAACCCATTGTGGATGAGTCATACAATAGAACCTCCATTTTATGAACATCAGTCTTGTGAATGATCAGTTATAGGAACCATTTATCCCAATGAAAAAATATACAAAAAAGAAAAAAAAAGTCACAAAGTAACGTCAATGAAGAATAAGTCGGCGTCACTTCACAATCCAACACTGTTATAGCACTGGAAATTGTTTTGGAGTGGTTTAAAGAACCAGAAGAAAGCAATGCACTGTACCACTCTGCAACTTGTGCACCATACCTACTGTTCAATTTTATGAACTTGTAGATTTTTATAAACTCCTCAACACCAATTACTTCATGAAATAAGGGTTCTATTGAGTTATCCTACCAACATGTAAATTGGGGGTGCAACTATGAACTTCCAAAAGACTAAGATGGCAAAAGTTGTGGCAATTGCCCAGTGAGGAAGGCCCACTCTGAGCACATCTGTGGTAGAAGATGGGGGTTGGTGCTTTCCTCTGGACTCTGATTACTTGGTAAGGGATGGACTTTTATGGCCTAGGGTCACCTCAGCACCTACACTGTGTTGAAGGCCAAAAGACCCATCGGAGATGAGGGGGAACTGAGGCTTGGAGTCTGCAATGCCAGGCCATGAGGAGGTGCTCTTGGACTGCAAAAACTGTAGGGAAATGCAAGTGATTGTTATCTTCCTTCCAAAGGGTTCAGCGTACAGAACTCTAGCTGGTAGGAGGGTCACCATGAGGATGTAGGAAGAAAACAATAAAGTGAGAGAAAATGGCAGCAGGGCCCTGTAGATTCTCCTCCCCAGAGGCACTGGCCTCTTTTGCTTCAACTCACAGCATCATGCTGAATCTTTCTCAGAGAATACAGGACAGGAATGAGCCCTGTGACTCCATCCTTTCCTGAGCTGTGGATGTGTCATGTTGTCCCTTACTACACACCCCTCAGTAACTCATGTCATCGCTGACGTAATGTTTGAAACAGAGGGCTCCTACCCCAGCCCAGTAGATGGGGATGTCGCTGCAGAGAATGTTCAGAGTCGTTCCCAGCGCTGTGCGGTTGGCCAGTTGACCCTCACTGAAGGTGTAGGACAAGCTGTCTTCTCCAGGGCCCTGCTGGGAAACAAGGCAAAACTGTTTGCATTCGTATAAAACTGAAATTAAATTTAAGGGAGGAAAAAAGAGAAATATTCCAGCTCTGATTGGAGCTGCCTGCTCCCAGAAACACGCTGGGAACTGTGTCAGTTCTTCCATTTTTGTCAGTGAAAATCCCTTTCAGAGAATCACCTCTCTCTGACACCGCAGAGGGTGTTCTGTGTCAGGCTAGTCAATCTCTCTAAACCTTCCCTGGCCAAGCTGGCTCCCCCTTCTGCTCCACTTACCTGTGTGTCAAAGTTCTCGATTTTCTGGGTAATTTCAGCCAGGCTGAACACTCCCTTCTGTCCTGTACCCGGAGGCCAATGAGACCCTGGAAGGCAATGGGGAGAGAGGCTGGCTGCACAAGTGACAGGACACTCAGGCATTCAGTGCCTGAACCCACAGCCCATTGTACATCAGTGTGTGTGAAATGGGTTCAGGTGTTCCAGTCCAGAGAGCGGGAGGAGTGTGCAGATCAGCAGCGTAGCTGGCAATCAGCTATTACAGCACCACAGTAGAGGCTTTGGGAGCTTTAATGTGAAAGACGTAACAGGGTGGCCTGCCCCTGTAAGGGTTGGGGGCCTGCATGTGGCCAGCCCTCTCCAGTTAGCCTGCCTGCTATACCTTAATTAGTTGAAGCAGCTTGGTACAGAGGAGCTGATTCCCCCATAAAGAGCAGCTGGAAGCTGCAGAGAGGGGGATGCACAGGGAGACACATAACCATGGAGACTGCTGGGAGTGTCTAGACTCCATCAGGGGGCCCTGAGTTTCAGGGGAAAGGCCCCAGGCAGGGAAGGCCTGGGAGACCCCAGAGGGAAAGACTGGAAGTACTTCATGCAAATTGGAGAACTTTATATGGGGATACTTTTGTTACTTTGTTACCTCCAGCCCAAGGAGGGGGTTGGCTTAGCCAAAGAAGCGTTGTTTAGTAGTTTAATTTAAGGGACCCTGAGCTGAAAAAGAAGGAAACTGAGGCAGGGTGCCTGCAGAGCAATCTCAGGCCATGAGGTGGTGCTCAGGAGGCAGCCAGCCCATCCACCAAAGGCTAGTCCAAGGGCACCAAATGTATGGCCCATGGGCCAGCTCCAGCTCCCAGGACCCAGAGCTCATTCTTCCAGGGCATGTGGCCCATAGCCCTGAGGGGGCATGGCTGAGGAGAGCTTGTGTCTAACTGGCCACAGGCAACTGAGCCCTCTCCCCTCCTGAGCGGTTGCCACCAGCGGCCCCACAGCCTGAGCTCAAAGAGGAGGTTCCTTCCCTACCCATCACCCTCCTTGTTCCCGTGGCTGCCAGGCCCCACAGCACCAGACTGAGGAGAGCAGCTGCTGATCTGCCTCCACCACTGCTTCATGTTGCTCTCAGCAGCCCAGCTGCAGGGAAGAGTCTCCTCCCTCACTCCCGCCGGCCACCACTAAGCCCTGTGCGCCAGCACCCAAAGGTGGGGGGAGCTACTGCCCGGAGGGGAAATGGAAGAGGACGCCAAAGGAAGCTGGTTAAGAGAGAAAGGGGCTTGGGGAAGGAGGCATGTGCAAAGGGGGGCTGAGCTTTGCGAATTCCCACGGGGTGGGAGTGGGGCGGAGGACAGAAAGTGCCCAAGGGGTAAGGGACTGAGGGAAGGAAAATCACAAGAAGCTGGAGCGGCATGGGGACCAGCCATAGTCACAAGAAGCTGGAGAGGGTGGGGACTGGCCATAGTGGAGAAACACAGAGCTCAGTTAATGGACAGAGTAAGGGAGGCTGTCTATTGGCTTTAAATGCAGTATTTAATTTCACTAACAAAAGGGGCATGTTGTGCAGTTAGTGAAAATGAAAATTTGCCTGTTATCAATGGTGGTCTCACCTTTGCAGGGCTCCCCAGACTCTAACTGGAAGGGTAAGTGGGCCCTCACTGCAGAATTTATTTGACACCCCCTCCACTAGGCAATGAGGAAAAGAAGCCTGATATCTGCTGAATAGGCTCCTTGCTGTGATGTCTGCACAGTCTTGGCCCAGCTGCTAATGGACAGAGAAGCCTGTGTCACAGTAAAACTGTTATCACCAGTGACCCTCTTCTTGGCAGTCCCAGGGGTTTGTGACTGTCACTAGCAGATGTGCCCGTGTGATTCTTGCAGTGTCAAATCTCCTCACCTGTGGGGAGTCCTGCTGTGTGGACAGCGGTGCACATACGCTCTACGGAAAGGAATACATCAGACTGGTTCATGTACATGTGTTTCCTCTGGAGTCTGGACCTGCTGCATGGCTGCCTCATTTACACAGGCATCTTAAGCTCTACACCCCAGAGCTAACTGCAGGATTGATTTTAGAATGACAGCGGTGATTATTCTTGGTCTAAGTGGGGACTGAACTTAACACCTCTGGATCTAAAGCCATAAGCCTCTGCTTAGTTGAGGTTACTAGCTGAGCAAAAGAACCGTCTTTATTAGCTTAGAGGCAGTTGTGGACTTATGACCTATTATATGTGATCTAGCCACTGTGGAGAAAGCAGCACATCATGTAAGCTCTTGTTCTGGTTTCTGTCCTGACCTGCCTCATGTGCCAGGCATTTCTAAGGGTTCACACACCAGTCTTGTTGGAATAATTTTCACACCCAGCGCTCTGAGATCCCATTTACTCTTTCACGTCAGCCTGGAACATCTGTGGGACTCATGGGTTTATAGTCATGCACGACAGTCGCTGAGGTTGTGTTGCCATCGACGTGAAAGGCAGCCATGTTCTCCTGGCTGCTCATCATCATCATCTGCTCAGTCACTTCCCCGTTGCTTCCACTGCTGGTGATTTGGATGATCTGCAGGAGACACATCGCACACGGTGAAATGTTTTCATTGGACTCTGCTGCCTCTCAGGCCATTTGCCTGGGTAGGGGCTCTGTAAACAAACAGATGGACGATAAAAGGCCAGCCAAGTATTACCTGCTGGCCATGATGGTGCCCTCTGGTGATACGGCCTGCGCCAAAGGCTGCTGGCTGGCATTTACCAGCTGGGCAAAGCCTGAGAGGGGTGAATTGCACAGAAGATCCACAGTAAAACAGCAATAGGCATAACTGAACTTTGGGCTTTTCTCTTCCAACAAAGCTGGATTGGAACGTGGACACAGAGTCGGCATTTGGGAACAAGAGCATAACAGTGCGTATGAGTGTAAGAGGGTGGCTTGCCTCTTTAAGGGCCAGAGGTCTGAGGCCAGCCAGCCCTGGTCAATTATCAGAACCAGCTAGAAAGGGAGTAGGGGATTATAAAAGCCAGCAAGTAACTCAACTGTGGGGGTCCTGAGTGTCTCCTGCAGTGGTCCCTGAAGAAGGGTGATTCCAGGTGGGAAGCCCCAGATGGAAATTTTGATTTTCCTTTTCTGAGTTTGGTTCTTTGGACAATCAGTGGAGCCCAGTATAACAATGGCAACAGACACTTTATGTTTCCTGCGGGGACCTGTTTGGAAGTGGCACCTCCCAGGGAGCTGTCTGAGAAGCCACAAGGCTGAAGAAGCCATGTTGTAAGCAGCGGCTATAACACTGGAGGTTGTTAACTAACCCCGTGTCAGAGTGAGTTCTTACGTGGCAGAAGATCCAGACACAATAAAGTATAACACGTGATGCCAGGGGTAATCCAGTCCTAGACAGCAGGAGAGAACATTCAGAGCTGCATGGCAGGGAGCGGAATAACTCTATGACGACAGAACTGATTTAAAAGGTCTAGCAGCCAGCTGCAATTTTGGAAGTATGAAAGCTTCTTTGACAAGAGACCAGATAGTGTGTGGGATACAAGACTCACAAGTACGAGAGTGGTTGCTCAGCTGTGTTGTGGACAGCACTCACTCAGCCCTCCTCTCCAGCATGGTCAAGGATGGGCACGCAGGCACACCCTCAGCACACAAATCGCAATCCAATGTAACGCAAAGATGTGTCATCATCACTCATAGGTGGCTCTGCAGGCATGGTGGGCTTGGTGCTATCTTTGGAGTCCATTTGTGCTGCACGTTAAATGCAAACCCAGAGATGCTGCCTTCTCCCTGAGGAGCTGGGCTTTATATAGAGTCTCTTTATATAAGAGTGGAATGGGCCAAGGGGTGTTTCCCCTTCCGTATTTCAGCAAACGTTCTTGCCAAGAACAGATCAGCCAACTGACAGGTTATTATCCTGGGTTTGATCTGATGAACCTTCAACAAACTTTCCCTTTCATTAGTATAGAATGGAAAGAAGGTATAAAGGAAACGCGATCTTTTACATTTTGTACTGAGGTTTATTAGGTGATTTTTTACAAAAAAGATCCCCCCTCTAAATTTGGGTGTGTTACTATTGTATAATATTTATATTTCATAAATATCCAGCAGCCCCAATAAGAACCGGGCCTCATTGCAACAAGTGCTGTACAAAGACATGAATATGTGGTCCCTGCCCCAAAGCATTTAGAGTCTAAAAAAAGGGGAAAAGTATATAGTTGTTAAATAAAAAATACAGTTATTCCTGTATCTTAATGAAATTTGAGATACCTTCTTAAGCGCTTGAAAAATCTGAGTTGTAGATTGTCTGAGTCTCTTCCCGAGAAAGTGACATGTCTACCACGATAAAGACCAGATGAAAGGGATATTCCGGATTTAAAGCCAAGCAGCACTTCCCCCCTAGGGGCTGGAGATGGACGTGCCTGAGTTCACTCCCGAGCTCTGGGATGACACTAACCACTGACAACAAACCATGAGTGGGTTGCACCACCAGAGAGGAAGGGGGGAGGAAATTAATGTGTCAAAGGGACATTGTCCACTGGATGTTCACACCAGCAGGTGAGGAAACTGAGGCAAAGGACACTATCAGGGTGGATATTTTACTTACTAGTCGCATAGACATTTGTTGATGTATTGTTGTGTTCTCCCAAATTTATAATGCATTGCTTTTCTTCTTTAAAAAGTTTCCTTGATATTATACACACAGGGCTTGTGAAAGGATAAATATTGCCTGCTAAGGGTGCCCAGGGGAGGTATTTAGTTTTCTGTGTAGTGGCTCAAGCTGGTATGTTTGTTATGTAACCCTTCTGCCCATCAGAGTTGGCAGCAACAAGGGCCGGGTTCAGTATCTAGGGTTTCCATTCCAATAACACAATGCAAAACCGGCTCGAGCCCCCACCCAGTGACCTGGGACAAATATATACCACCCCCGCTGGGCGCCTCCAAGAGGCAATAGTTCCCCTCTCGCAAGCACGGAGTCTGAGTGTAGCAAAAAGTCTTTTAATAACAGAGATAGACAATGCGGCATTATGTTGGGGAAACACCACCAACAGGATTCATAACACAACCCATGAGCAAAAACCCACCCGAAGCAAATTGGGGCATGTCCTTTCCCTTGGGTTCTTGAGTCCAGCAACCCCAAATCACCCAAAGTCCCTGAAGTCTCTGTCCCTGGTCAGGGCAGCCCCAGAGTTCGAAAGTTGATCTGCAGAGTTTTACCTCCCAACCTGGGTGGAGATGGGGGGAGAAGAGGTAAGGGGCACCTGACATGATCTGAAACTGGCTGCCCCACAGCTCCATAGGACTTCGCTCCGTTCCGCCCCACCAGCCAGTCCACAAACTGCTCCGCGTCCCACAAGCAGCTCCCACCGTTCAACGAAACTGCTCCGCTCAGCATCCCACAAGCAGCTCCTGCCGTCCCATGAACTGCTCCTCCAGCCCGTCCACAAGCCGCTCCAGCCGTCCCGCAAACTGCTCCACCATAGATCTTCAGGCTCCCCCACTACCTAACACAACGCTCAGGGATTTCAGCTCTTAGTCAGTTTTTAGCTCTTTTGTGATTTCAGCTTGTGGTAGGGGAGCCTCAGGGCTGGTGCACCATTAGCCCAAAGCGAATTCAGCTCAGCAGCCTGTAACCAGACTCCTCATGGAGTCAACATTAGTTCTGACATTCCACAGTGGAGAGAGGAGGAAGTGCTATTAGCATATAAAGCCCTCCCCAGGGGGCCCATACCACCAAGTATAAATACCTGTTCCCACTCTCTCTCAATTCACAGAGTTTTGGAACCCATGTCCCTTGCCTAGCGAGTGCTACTTAGTTGATGGCGAGTCCCTCCATCATAACAAAAGGCCCAGTACGGTTCCAAGCACAGTTCCCATAGTCAGGGGAATAACAATTTATTCTTCCTGCCCCAATAACAGAGACACTGGGGATCCCACAGCAGCCAAAGTGACCATTTGGGCAGCTATGGTCTCATTCTAGGCGTGGTGGGTGTGCCTATGCAAATGAGATCAGCCCCTGAAGTTCTTTTCCACAACTTGCCACACCGCACCACCAGATGTCAGGGTGGAGCTCATCCTGACACTGCTTACAGTTATATTTAAGAAGAACAGCTAGATGTTAGAACCTGGCCCTTTGTTGCTGCTGACAGCACCTGGCAGAAGGGTTACACCGGTTTATAGCTTCCTTGTGATTTTAAAAGCTAAGAGTCTGCCTCTCACAAGATTTGTGACCAGATTACTCCTGGCTGTACTCAGTTTGCTTTGCACATTTTTAATCCTTTTGGCATTTCCTTGTTTTTTTTATACTCTCTTTCTTCCTCCTGGTTTTTCTTGCACTGCTACATACACACACTGGCCTTATTCTGCTTTGGTGCAGTTGAAAAGGGCAGTTTCCAGTACATGTAGATTGGTGTACTGGAAAGGGGCAGGTGGTGGCTACAAAGATAAAACCCCTTTGTAAAGCCCCTGCCTCATTGTGGTGTCTTCCTTGACAGCGACTGCTTAGATAAGGCTGCAAGATCCTGACTACTGCCTAAAACCTGGACACCTCAGGATTAGGACTCTGGCCACAGAATGGGAAAGGGAATCCACCAGCGATCCTGATGTCTCCTCCAGCCTCAGAGAGATTGGATGTTAGTTATTATATTACATGGACAATCTTTTTGTTCTGTGTTTGTACAGCGCCTAGCACAACGGGATCCTAGCACCTGACCAACGCTCCAAGGCACTGCTGCAATACGCTGAGTACATTACTATGATCACACCTTGAAGGAGTAGGGCTTCATGGGGAAATCCTGCACTAGAGGAGATCCTTCCCTTCAGGCCGTGCTCAGAGTGGCGATGGGTAACTTCTCTTCTTCTCCCGGATGGCTCACCTGTGGAATCCCCAAGGGCCCCTCCCCCTGTCCTGTTTGCAGTCCATAAGGATGAATGCTAGCCTGAAGTGCTGAACGATGGGGTTGGTAGAAGCTCCCAAGGAAAATGGCGGCCTTTCTAATGCCGCCTGCGAATGGGGCTTCTTCCATCCTCCCTGTCTGATAGCTTTGTCGGGGAGCAGCCCGCTAGGATTTGTGGCTCTGGCTGCCCCAGCTCATTCAGAATGGCCCCAACTGTTGGTAAGCCAGGACGTCCCACATCCCCTGATGGGGAAACGCTCCCTCCTCCTGTCACGGCTCCCCATCCAGGGCTGTGGGATCTCCTGAAAGCTGAGTGTATCTGCGGGGTGGGGAAGCTTGGTTCGGAAGCCCTCCCACAATCGTCCCCCCACCACTCCCCGCCAGGCTTCAGAGCCTGACCTCCAGCCAGAGCCGCAATAGCTACACAGCTGTTTTTAGCCCCATAGTGCAAGCCCTGTGAGCCCGAGTCTGTCAAGCTGGCCTCTGAGGCTCACTACCGCTTGTTGTGTAGATGTACCCACAGAAGCCTGATCCTCTTCTCCCTGTTTATACACACCCCTGGCAGGCTAGCCTTCTGGACAGCCACAGGAGGGGAGGCACTCAGCACCTCAGGACTGGGTTCTTTATGAGCAGCCTTATCCAGTTCCTGTTTTGTACATGGCAAGATTTTTTCTGTAAGCCTGGGGGTCTGACCCTGTGCTCTTGCCTATAGGAGTTTTGCTGCTGACTACCCTAGGGGCAAGCTTAGACTCCATCAAAATTAGGACCAACAGTCACAAAAGGAGCCACTGATTTTTGGCTGTGAGTGCTCATCTGGAGTCACTTCTGGCCCAGATTTGCAGCTGCTGAGCACCCACAACTCAGACTTCAACTGGAGCCAGGGGTGCTCAGCACCCTTGAAAACCTGTCTCCTGCTGGACACTCAGATTCAGCGACCATGTTTGAAAATTTTGCCCTGGCTCTCCTTCCTGTTGGCTTGGTACTTGGGGGAAAACCCCTTCACAGTTTACTCAGCTGAGGTTCACATCAACCACAAAAAACCCAACAACCTCTTTTGCTTCCCGAAACTTGATGTATGTCACTATCTAAGCAAAACACATCAAATGGTGTGTTTAGATTCCAACAGAGAGCCGTCAGGAAGGACCAGCTATTTCTCAGGTCAACAGGATTTTCTGTTGGGTTAAGAGCTCTTCCTGCAAATGGGGGTAGATGAGAAAAATGAGGCTTTTGGGATAGCCACAAAAAACTAACACACACCTTTGTGAGATACAGAAAACCCCCTCTTTGGACAATCCTGCATTGATCACAAGGTGACTGGCTCATCCTGTCTATGGACCACTTCCCCAGCTGACTGAGCCTATGCAGAGCCACCAGTATGTATTGTTTCTGTTTGGTGGACTGTCACTTGCTTTTAATCTCTTGATATATTTTACATTTGAGATGTCAGGATACAATCTAGGAATAATGTGATTCTCGTAGCCTTCCATTAAGAAAAAAGAAATCAGTTTGATCAAAGTATTACGGTAGTATAACATTATAGGCACAAGTGGTCCTGGTATTGGAACATACTCCCGATAAGCAATGTTGTACTTTTTAACAAATGCATCACATGAACATTTACTGCCCTGCATCCTTATCCCCTAGGACCATCTTTCTTTGCAGGTGAAGTTCCCGCTGTGCAGAGGGTCAGCACAAGTCCTGCACACCACTGAAATGTCATTTAATTCCTACATAAAGCTGAATCTTCGCTATGATGTGCTGAACTGGATAATGGGAATTCACAAATCCAAACAGCCTCTATTGTATTGACTTGACCATCACAGACTTGTGTCCATGGTTTTGTAAATGTCCTCCCAGGACCTGATTGTCCCTTGGGTTTTGGAGCAGGCTATTGGTGAAGAGGGTCCTACATGGGGATGTTGGCAATGGGATGTGGAAACAATGTGTTGGATGTTTTCTCCAGGCCTACAAGTTTATTCCCACAATGCCAAGGGACAGAAAGGGGACCGCCCTCGTTCCTCTCATTGTGGTTCTCCTGGCCATTATCCTTGTGGGCACCATATTGATTGAAACACACTGAAAAAATAAGGCAGAGAACTGAAGGAATCTGTGAAAGTCACAGAGGCAGAAACACCTTATTTTAAAGGGAATTAAATCGTTGCACTGTGTACAAGCTGCTGTCCAGTGTTAAATACATTCAGCTGAACAGCTAAGGAAACACTCAGATGCTGCTTGTGAAAGGGATGTGCCAAGTACAATATTAGGAGTGGGACAAATGAAATATCTGACAAATTTTTATCCTATATACAATGGGCCAAATGAAACCCTGGTGTAATTCTATTGGCATCAGCAGAATCACACCAAAGAGCTGATCTCATCTAGTATGAGCCCATGCTTCACACTGCAATAGAAAACAACCTATACTAGGGTTGGCATTTGGGTGCAATTTTCAATGAGTCTAACTTCTAATCATGAGAAATGTCAGATCTCCTTGAATTGCTGGGTGTCAGTTGTGGCATATTTAACACTGGATCTAAAATAATTCATATTGGCACAGTTCTGTGGGACACTTTTATTTATATATACACATAGATTACAGCTGGTTGAAAAAAATGAAAGAATAATTTCACGAACTAATTTGATATTTCAGCGTTGTTTTCATTCTGAAGGGTTCAAAATGGGACCATGTCTTTTGTTTTTTACAGACAATTCTGAGGCTTTTTTATCTTGACGACTGACAGTTTTGTTTCCAGAAAACCTGATTTTTGAAAAACAAAAAAATTCTGACCATTTCGACGTTTCTGATAAAAATGTTTAAAAATCACTAAATTTATCAAAAAACAAAATTTCAACGTTGACCATTTTTACCGCCCCCAAATCATTTTAAATAAAAGACCACTTTTTGACAAACTTTTTAATTTAAAAAATCAATCAGTTCTAACATATATAAGTATAAAGATTTTGTGTGTGTGTACGAAAGAGAAAATCAAATTTCTAGTTTACTGATCCGTGTGTTCTGAGCTAGAATTACATATCGTGTCTCTAGATTTTTAAATGTGCTAAGCAGATCTCAACAACGGCTGTTGACTGAAAACTGTTTGAATAATCAGATTTAGATGTAACTTCCAGTTGCTCTGTTCATGGGAAATATTTGGTTATCTTTAAATCAATTCAGGAGTTTTACTAATAACTCCCAAACATTTTCATTTGCAGACTTTTCCCTTAGATATAAGGAAGTGCTTTGTTAGTAAGGACTTCGAAGTCTCGCTTTGAGGCTGACCTTTATACATTCTACTTTCACATTTTAGCTGTTAAGTTCCTTATTTATCGGTCTGAGCCAGTTGTCGTTATCAGCTCTTTCCCTGCATTGACTAATTAATTAGCTTGACAAGTTATTTGTGGCAGATGCTGCCATCCAATTGCCTGTCAGATTTATACTGTCCTGCCAAACCTCCTGTGTTTTGTCACTAGAATTCAGAGGTGGTACCTTTGACTCTCCGCTGCCATGCCCCACATGTAAAGGGCTGTAAGCTGCATGGACGGCATTTTTACTGTAGTGTTTCTTCCAAGCTATCAAAATGGCCCTCCCCGGCAACAAGGGGAGGTGGTTCGGCAGACAGCGATGGTAAACAGACAGGGGAACACTGCTGGGTTCTGTATCCAAACAGCAAACACTGTGGTATTCACAGATTCCAAGGCCAGAAGGGACCATTGTGATCATTGTAGATAGAAAGTTGTCTAGACTGTCGGGCTCAATGGGTAGTGATCAATGGCTCCATGTCTAGTTGGCAGCCAGTATCAAGTGGAGTGCCCCAAGGGTCGGTCCTGGGGCCGGTTTTGTTCAATATCTTCATAAATGATCTGGAGGATGGTATGGATTGCACCCTCAGCAAATTTGCAGATGACACTAAACTGGGAGGAGAGGTAGATACGCTGGAGGGGAGGGATAGGATACAGAGGGACCGAGACAAATTAGAGGATTGGGCCAAAAGAAATCTGATGAGGTTCAACAAGGACAAGTGCAGAGTCCTGCACTTAGGACGGAGAATCCCATGCACCGCTACAGACTAGGGACTGAATGGCTCAGCAGCAGTTCTGCAGAAAAGGACCAAGGGGTTACAGTGGACGAGAAGCTGGATAGGAGTCAACAGTGTGCCCTTGTTGCCAAGACGGCCAATGGCATTTTGGGATGTATATGTAGGGGCATTGCCAGCAGATCAAGGGACGTGATCGTTCCCCTCTATTCGACATTGGTGAGGCCTCATCTGGAGTACTGTGTCCAGTTTTGGGCCCCACACTACAAGAAGGATGTGGAAAAATTTGAAAGAGTCCAGCGGAGGGCAACAAAAATGATTCGGGGACACATGACTTATGAGGAGAGGCTGAGGGAACTGGGATTGTTTAGACTGCGGAAGAGAAGAATGAGGGGGGATTTGATAGCGGCTTTCAACTACCTGAAAGGGGGTTCCAAAGAGGATGGCTCTAGACTGTTCTCAGTGGTAGCAGATGACAGAAAGAGGAGTAATGGTCTCAAGTTGCAGTGGGGGAGATTTAGGTTGGATATTAGGAAAAACTTTTTCACTAAGAGGGTGGTGAAACACTGGAATGCGTTATCTAGGGAGGTGGTGGAGTCTCCTTCCTTAGATATTTTTAAGGTCAGGCTTGACAAAGCCCTGGCTGGGATGATTTAGTTGGGGATTGGTCCTGCTTTGAGCAGGGGTTTGGACTAGATGACCTCCTGAGGTCCCTTCCAACCCTGATATTCTATGATTCTGTGATCACCTGGTCTGACCTCATGTATAACACAGGCCAGAGAACTGCCCCACAATGATTCCTAGAGTGGATCTTATAGAAAAACATCCAATCTGGATTTAAACATTGTCAGTGACCCTTGGTAAATTGTTGCAATGGCTAATAACCCTCACTGTTAAAAATGTATGCCTTGTTCCCAGTGTTGTATGACTACACACCGATGAGCAGGAGACTGCAACTATTGCTCATGTGTTTGAAAGGCTCATTGTTGAGGTCACTTAGGAGCCAGCTGACTGAAGTAATTTCCTTCCAGTACCTGGCTTGCTGGTGTGATGTGACCAAAGAAGATACCCGCTCAGCCACAGACCCAGTGCAACTGACAATGCTACTCAAATCCCAGCACCTGACTGGAGGCTCTGAGGAAAACTACCTAGGCTCTGACTGAAGTCAGTTCATTGAAGCCAATGGGTTGCTCCCATGCTTAAAGTTAATCATCTTCTGAAGTGGTTGGCTGAATTGCGGCCAATTAGTTTGTACTGACACAGCAGGAGAAACATGGAATAAAGCCCATTTGCAGCCCCGTTACGTTAATGAGGGTGCAATAATGGTATTAGCAAAAACTGGAGATTCCATGCAAGGTGTAGAAGTTGCTACCTTACCCTCGCCTTGTGACAGCAGCTTGAGAGGACCAGGCTATCCTCCACTGAGCAAGACAAACGTTCCAAAGTGCAGTGTAAATGTGTAAATGGCCGTACTCTCTCAATTCCTTTTGTTCTTCCCCATGATTTCAATTTACAGCTGCTGGCTGGATCTTCTAATACTTCACACTAAGATTTACCTCCTTTTAACAAGGTATTGGGAGCTCCACAGCATTTTGTGACAAGACCCTCAGCAGGGGCCAGATCCCCAGCTGCTGTAAATCTGTGCAGTTACATTGATTTTAATGGAGCTGTGCCAAATTACACTAGCTGGGGATGTGGCTGAAGTGTCTTCCCCAGGTGGTGACAGTTTTACCCCCCTCCCCCATACATTTATTTTACCTTCCCGCAGATGAGCCACTGGTAGTTCTCTGCTGCAGCCTCCACACGAATTATATTGTTAAAAACTCCAGGAACAAATTGGATGAGGCTCTGATAGCACTGTTGGCAGAACGTGGCCAGTTCAAGGTCCTGCATATAGGTGCTCATAGTACATATCCCAGAAGGCTCTGCTTCCAACAAGACCTATTCTGAGTGAGTAAACAGTTGGTTTAAAGTACCATTACGCCTCTAAGGGGGCTCAAAACAAATTTCTAGAAATGTGGATGATTTATTGTGATGTTAGTACTGATTTTGAAACTGTCTGATTATCAGATTTGGAGGGCCTTTCTATGGAGCGGGGTCTGGATCTCCCCTCACACCTTTTTATATAGTCTAGCTCCAGTGGTTAGGTGGAGTTACTCCTGATTTACACCAGTGTCAGTGAGAGGAGAATCAGGCTCCTAATGTTTTTCATCCTACAGTTTGGTGTCCTTTTTCATCCTACAGTGTGGTGTGTACAAATGAATCGTGCAAACTTTGCACTGAAGCTGTAATAGGCTTCCATGTTACCAGCGTGAAAAAGTGTTTCATTATGAAGATGGTTAAGGAGACAACGCTGAGCCTGAGCAACATCACTAGTGGAATCCAGCATTTCACAGCATAGGTCAGAAAGAGTTTATACTGCAACTTGGTAGGTACTGTTGTCTGTCAGCCTGTTTTCTGTCAGCAATGGGCTCTGTTGCCAATTCTACTGCACTCCCCACACCCCTGGCTTTCTCATTATGTCAGGTTGCCCCTTTCAGCTTTTACTTGTAATTACAATGTGACCCTGGGCAAGAGAGATGTTAATTGGCAAGAGAGATGTTAATTTTCTATTACTCAGACATAAAAGCTATGGTCCGCACCTGAAGTTCTGTTAAAATCAGAGGACAGCGTTAGGGGCTGATTCACATCTGATAGGCCTGAGTGTAAATTAGGAGTAACTAACTCCCTTGAACTCATTGACATCACGGCTGTGTGAGAGGAGATTTGGGCCCTAGGAATGTACCTGCCAGTCCAGTCTGAGCCTTCCCTAGCAGCTTGTAACAAATCTGTGGGTCTTGCATATGCCCTGACATCACCACGATCACACAAGCCGCAGACTGAGAGCTCAGCTGGTTCCACCTTAAAGAATAGGCAGAGTTACTTGGGGTCCCATCCCCATAGCAGTCTCTGAAGTGCACTGACTTTGACAGCGGGGCCCAATGGGAAAAGGGAACAACTCCCCTGCTGGCCTGATTTTCCCCACCAGGAGTAGGTGCAGTGAGGGAAACAATTCATGGCCTTTCTGTGTTCCTCCATCCCTTTCCAGCAGCCTGCACAGACACAGTGGCACAAACACCGGCTTCCTGCTCTTGAGCTGAGGGAGAATCTTCATTAGTCAGCAGCAGTGTAGAGGCTTGTAGAGCCTTTTCTGGCCCCCAGCCTCTAGGGGAAAACAGTCACAGACTCTTGAGCAGGTCTCCGTTTCCATCCCATGGTACTCATTATTTTATTGCATGTCTTGCAATATTTGGTATTTTTCTTAAAGCCCCAGCAGCTGGAGTCATGTGATTATGCGAGTGTAGCAAGGCAGATCCTCCTGCTTTGCCCCCTCTTGGCTCAGCACCCCCAGCCTCAGTTTCCTCATTTTAGGGTTCCTCATAAACTCTATCTTTGCTGTTGAGTCCAATACTACCCTTGCTGCCAGCTAATTTGTTAAAATAAATGCACCGAAATAACTCCCCAGAGTCAAAGAGTGCAGTCCATTACCACAATACAAAAGTTTTTTCAGTCTCCTTCTTCAATCAAAGTGGTAGGTGTCCCCTAGCCAACTCAAAACACAAACAAAAAGTACAAAATAAACAGTGTCCACCCACCCTGAGCATTCCAAAAGTGTAAAGTAGCCAAGATCCATCCACCCTGGGCTTAAGCTCTTATCTCCTCCTGGGTTTTTCCCCAGCTCAGGGTTATTCCCTTGTAACTTCCTTCTTCCTGGGCCTGCAGAGGTAAACAAGCAAACATACCTCTGCCATCCTCCTGGCCCTGAGCTTTCCTTGCTGTCACGCTCTTAATCCTTCCTGGGGTTCCCTGACTTGCTGTTCCTTGTCTGGAACACCAGCCCCCAGGACTGTTTCCCTGGACCTTCCTTCTCCTGTGGCCCACAAAGGTCAGCAGGCAAACGTCTCTCCACTGATCTCCTAGCTGTCTTCCATCAGCAGCTTCCAACCACCCCTTCCTGCCTCTCCCAGCTGCTGTCTCACCATTTATATGGGCCAGGTGTCTTCACTCCCATTAGAAGGCCCTTACCCAGGCACCACTATGTTGAGCCCATTCTTTTTTAATGGGGCTAGTCCCCCTGCTGCAATGAGCATCTCAGCTTTCCGTAAAAACAGACAAACCCAAAACCAAACAACCAACTCTAAGTTTCTAGCCCTTGAAAACGTGCCCCCTGAAGACTCAAAATCGAGAAGGCAAATAGAAAGAACCCACACCATATTATTTTTAAAACCTTATGATTTTTAAGCTGATCTTATGATTTTTTGGAGCCTGGCTCGTGATTTTTGAATGCTCTGGGTTGCCAGTACTGCAAGATGCCTTTACTGTCAAGGTACCTGCAATTTTTCATATACGAACGTTGGGAAGACACCCGTCACCAGGACCCAAGGAATCAAAATGGCCTCTGATGAACTTAGGAGCCATGTATTTGAATTGAGTCTTGCTGATCTGCAGAATGATGTCCATTCAAGCTGTAAATTCAAGCTGATTACGGAGGATGTTCAGGGCAAAAACTGTTTGACCAACTTCCATGGAATGGAATTCACCTGTGACAAAATGTGCTCCATGGTCAAATGGCAGACAATTGATTGATGCTGATGTCAGAACTACTCATGGCTATCTATTGCACCTCTTTTGCATGGGTTCTACCAAGAAGCACAGTAACCAGATTCGCAAGACCTCATATGCCCAGCATGAGCAGGTCTGCCAAATTTACAATGAGATGTTGGGAACCATGACATGCAATGTGCAAACTAATGACCTGGTTGGAAGTTGTCATTGAGCTGATCCCAGACATAGAGAAAGCTTATAGATAGATAGACTCATAGAATATCAGGGTTGGAAGGGACCTCAGGAGGTCATCTAGTCCAACCCCCTGCTCAAAACAGGACCAATCCCCATCTACCCTCTTCATGATGTGTATGTCTACAAAGAGAAGATGCTGAAGAAGCCCAGGTTTGAACTGGGCGAGCTGATGGAATTGCACAGTGAAGGTGTTGGCACTGGAAAACCCTCTGGGGATGAGACAGGTGCTAAAGTAGAGCGAGTCTATGGATATGAGCCCCCTGTTTCTCTTTGGGGAATTCTGTGCTAAAAGATTTAAAAATCTGTGCACAATATTTTAAAATTCTGCATATTTTATTTGTCAAAATAACACAATATAATCACGCCCATTTCAATTATTTTGGTGGTTTATTTCAAAATACCTGTAAACAATACAAACATTGCCCCGGGAGTAGAGAGTTAAAGAAACCCCTATGACAACCCAATTCTTGTTTCTCTGTTATGCTTTTGTCAGGTGCCTCAGTCTGGCTATGTCACATATGCCAGCTTGGCACATCTTGGGGGAAAATTCTGCCCCTATGGTCTTTTAGTTGATTCTCGGTTTTACACCCTGCCCCCATAGGGTTACCGTATTTCAAGTTACCAAATAGAGGACATTGCTGGGGGAAGGGAGAGGGGGAGTGGGAGGAGGGTACAGTTGGAGGCTGCTGGAGGGGGTATTTGGGGGCTGCTGGAGGGGTATGTATGTATTGGGGAGAGGGTATTTGGGGGGTGTTAGAGGGGGCTGCGTGGGGCCCCCCTGGCCCAGATAACTACATCCACTCTCCCTCAGAGCCCAGCTGCAGACTCTGCTCCATGCAGCTTCATTATTGTCCTGCTGGAGGATGTGGTGAGGCCCCGCCCTTCCTCACCCTTTGTGAGAGCTGGGTCTCTGGGGCCCACTCCTGTCCCTGGGCAGATAAGGATCAGGCCCAGCAGCCAGAGTGTGCAAAGCCTCCATCTCCACTGGACCACATGCTCCACTTACTGTGGGGCCATGCTCCACTTACTGTGGGGCCATGGCACAGGGCATGCTGGAAACAGCAGCTGCTGGGAACCCTCCAAGTCCCCCACCCTGTCCCCCCAGCAGTGTCCTCTATTTGCAAGCTTAGGAGTCGGGTTCTGCATGGCCCAGTGGCCCCTAGTGGCAGCCAATAGCTCTGTGGTGCCAATTCTGCAGAAAAAAATGAAATTCTGCACAGAATATTAATTCTGCGCAAATTCTGTGTTGCCTAGAATTCCCCAACAAAAGGCACCTCTGCCATCTACCGATGGTTGGAACTGAGAAGCCAAAGAATCCTGTCTTTGGGAAGCTCAGCTGGATTCAGCATCACCCTACGTTCCTGGTCTTGAGAGCACCATTCTCTCCCATGTAGATCAAACACCATGACCCCTGCTAGAGCTGCCCTTGTGGATCAGCTCATTGCTGGAAGAATACAAATTTGTCATTAAAGTGGCAGATGGAATTCTGCTAACAAATTCCGCTGGCCTGGTGTTAATCTGTTCTTTGCTGCAGTTCCCCAGGATGGGATAGCCGGGATGGGATAGCAGAAGACACTGTGCAGATCTATTTATATCTACCAAATCTTGGTTTTCAGATCAGGAACTTGAAAATATTACATTAAAATGAGGGTAATTAGAAATAGCCTTATTTAAATCTACCTTCCAATCTCCACCTTTAGTACCAGTCAGTTGGTCCTTTCCCCAGATTTTCCATATTGGGATGGATCCATCCCAGCTCAGTGTATGATGGCTATTCTTTGATGTAGTCCATCTTTACCACGTAGTGACTTTCTTCTTAGAAGGATGCTTCTGTGCAGTCTTCTCAGTATTATTATTTATATCACAGCATGGATTGGGACACAACTGAATATCTCAGTAATGTGCTACAGATCTGTAATTACAGAGCAACTTTCTTATTCTCTAGGGCATTTATTTGTTGTAATTGGACAAAGGGGAAGCAGGACATGATTATTTTCATACTTATCATTAAAGTTAGACATGCCCGTCACAACCCATTTCACCAAATCATTACTCAACAGGCACTTAAGTAAGCCAGGCTTTTCCCATAATGACCCTGTCTGGGTTCAGTGTTGGTTTTGTTGTCAAGAGCTGAAGTATGATTTGTCATAGTGTCAGAATATCGCATAATATGAAGGGTACAGATTTCATTCACTGGTTATTTCCATATACAGCATAATGCCTATTTCACTGTGGGATCTAGACATCTTTGGGGACGTATACCACTCAGGTAATTACATTCAGTCTCTCTCTAACGGTCTCTTTCCTATAATAACAAATCACACTGTTTCTCATGTAACATTAAGATGAGATCTTTTTGATGGACTCCAAATAGTTTTCATATAAGGAGCAAAGATGTTTCCTGGCTAGGAAGCCCCACATCACTGGGCAGCTTGATGACATTGTCATTTGGGAAACAAACAAATCCAACCTTTGATTGCTAGTATTAGCAATCAAGACACAAGAACAGGGGGAATTCTCCCTTCTGTTATGGCCCATGTATGCCCCGCAGCTGGCTAGGGTGAATCCCCTCAGTACAGGCATTGCATGGAGCTGCCATAAGTGTCTGATGCTGCCCCAATAGAGGGTGCAGGCTGGGGACCAGAGGGGGTGCTTAGGGGCAGGAGGGAGGGGGCCTGCAATGGGCAGGAATTCTGTGTGGTGCTGCTGCCCATAGACAGCCCAGGATGGGCTACTGTAATTTAGAGATGTTTCTTAGGAAGTCCAAGTTACTTTAGGGGCTGTGTCAGCCACCAGAGCAGCTCAGCCTTGGGAGGGCGCAAAGGCAGCAGACAGCCACCCCTGCTCTTGGCTTGCAAGTTCTGCACAGACTCTCACCCAACATATCTAATGGCCAAAGCTTTAAAGTGAAGGCGATAACTGTCTCTAGAAAGAGAGGCAGGTAAAAAGCTAGGGACTCCTTTGACTTTATTACAGAGGGGACTCACTGTCAGTGCTGCAATCCCTTAAGCTGCGGGGAGCAGAGTTACATGATCTAGCTGGAGTCCCAGTGAATGGAGCTTACTCCTGGGGGAATTCTGCGCCATTGCAGAGGTGCAAAATTTATGTCCCGCGCAGACTTCTTTGCTTCCCCACAGAAAAATGACTTTCTGATAGGGAAGCCACAAGAGTGGTCATGCGACCCTCCCCAGCAGTATGTTTTGGGTGCCCAGGGCAGCCAGCAGAGAGGTAAATCATTACGGAGCAGGAGGTAGGACTGGGGAAAACCAGTCTGGCAGCTCCTACCCTGTGCCAGGCTCAGCTGCTAGTCCTGGCTGGGATGGGAGGATGGGACTTCCTCTTCCCCTGCACAGCATCTGGGGCTGTGTCAGACCCAGCCCCAGATTTCTCCCCCAGCTGAAGGAAGCTCTGCAAACTCCCCCCGACCCGCAGCCTGCTTTCTGCAGCTGGCTGACCGCACGGCCCTGGGCACCTCTCTGAACCTCCTATGCAGTGACATCCCCATCTACTGGGCTGAGGTAAGAGCCCTCTGCTTGGAGCTTGCATTCAGCAATGCCATCAGTTAATAAGCTGGGGCTATGTAGTGCAGGGACAGCATGACACACGCCCTGGGCTCAGGACACGATGGAGTCACTGGGTCCATCCCCATGTTGTGAGGTCGAGCGAGCACTGTGGTGAAACTGCAGCAAAAAAAGGCCAGTGCCTTTGGGGAGGAGAGTCTACACGACCCCTCTGCCATCATCCCCCATTGTTCTCTCCCTCGGGCCTCACAGTGACCCTGCAGCTAGACCCTGTAGAGAGGAACTCTCTTGAGTTTCAGGCCAGCGCTGTGACTATTAGACCAGCCTTCCCGTGTGCCTCACCTCACAGCCTTCACAGCCTGGTGAGGGCCATTCAATTGCTGGCCTATGACCCATAGACCAGACCAGCTAGAGAACAGTACTCCAGCTGAGCCAAGGCCCTGTGACAAATTCCAGGTCAAATTCTCCTCTCATTGACTTCAAGCCACCCTGGCTGATACCCAGACTAACCTCATTGGTTGACTGTCTCAGCCTTTTCCAATTGGCCATTCAGGGACATGGCATTTTGGGATGTATAAGTAGGGGCATAGCGAGCAGATCGAGGGACGTGATCGTTCCCCTCTATTCGACATTGGTGAGGCCTCATCTGGAGTACTGTGTCCAGTTTTGGGCCCCACACTACAAGAAGGATGTGGATAAATTGGAGAGAGTCCAGTGAAGGGCAACAAAAATAATTAGGGGTCTGGAACACATGACTTATGAGGGAGCTGGGATTGTTTAGCCTGCAGAAGAGAAGAATGAGGGGGGATTTGATAGCTGCTTTCAACTACCTGAAAGGGGGTTCCAAAGAGGATGGCTCTAGACTGTTCTCAATGGTAGCAGATGACAGAACGAGGAGTAATGGTCTCAAGTTGCAGTGGGGGAGGTTTAGATTGGATATTAGGAAAAACTTTTTCACTAAGAGGGTGGTGAAACACTGGAATGCGTTACCTAGGGAGGTGGTAGAATCTCCTTCCTTAGAGGTTTTTAAGGTCAGGCTTGACAAAGCCCTGGCTGGGATGATTTAACTGGGAATTGGTCCTGCTTCGAGCAGGGGGTTGGACTAGATGACCTTCAGGGGTCCCTTCCAACCCTGATATTCTATGATTCTATGATTCTATGCCCAGTTTTGCCCACAATTCACATTCTGGCTGGGGGTAAATGGGAAACAATCCCCCCACCCCCAAGGTTTGGCTCCTCTCATCCATAGCAGATACCAGAAAATTACATACATTGCACCATCCCTCAGCTGATACATTATGGAATTGCGAGTTCAGTATGGCCGCTCACTAACATGGATGATTACTACTGAAATCTGCTCTTACACCCACTCATGGCGCTAAAACAGAGCGACTGGGGAGAGCAAAGCAGGTGCCAATAGCAAAATTGTTTGTCTTTCATTTTCCAGAACATGCGGAGAGAGCAGTGTGGATGGAGCATCTGTGTGGGGATCTTAATATTTACTGTTTGCTATAATTTTTAAATCCACTAAAAGTCTGTTGCATTTCGCAATGTTCACTCAGTGCAGCCTGTAGTGTTTCTATGAGCCAAAGCTGAAATTCAGTTTGAAATTTCCTATGAAAATTAGCCCTTACAAAAATTCTTGCCTAACCCATCATCTATTTAAAAAAATAAAACCTCCATATTGCTTTGAAATGTCACTTGTTTGCCTAGCATGCGTTGCTGAGTCTAGCTTAGACTGTGAACTCCATGGAGCAGAGATCATGCTGGGTGCGGTGCTCAGTAAGTAGTAATGACAAAAATCCCATTGCATTCTCTTCGCACTGTGTGTCACACTGATGGAGCTGTAAGGCATTGCTGGGGCAGGAGGCGGGTAATGGTGAGGCTATCGCTCCAGGCTTGTTCCATTCCATAGTGATACCCACGTGTTCATGGATGGACAAGAGGTTTGCTCTCACGAGCACCGCACCGTCAGTAAATGCCTTTGCTCTCAGGCCACAGCTGTGTGGCAAGGTGACAAATTCATGCTGCAAGGCGTAGGGCAGCACAATGGAAACTTCACGGCGATTTCTTTGTGCCAAACACAATGGGTTAGATCACGGCACTGACAGCCTCATGTTTCTGATGGAACAAAGCATGCTGCCTCCTGTTTAGATCCTGAGCTGCCAGTCTCCAGCACGGTCAGGTTTGCTGCGCAGGACTGCTCAGGTCTTGGGCTCCTGCACTCTGCGTGAATGCGTGTCCCCCAGGCCGCACACTGGAGTGGAGGAGGACGCGACAGAGCAGCCAGCTGGTTGCCCCATCACATTAACACTGCTGGGGAAGGAGAGATGGAAAGTGATTTGGGCCCATGGAGGGGGAAGATAACTGGGGAAAGGCAGTGGAGCCCAGGAGAGAGCAAGGGGGTGCAGCACCATAAAATCCAACACAGAAAGGAGTTATTGACCTATCATATGCACCCCGTCCCCACTAGGACACTGTATCTCAGCCTGGGCTAGTCGAGTGACCATCTGAGGAGGTGGAGTCAGGGGCAGGTGTTGCTGCTTCGTGTGTATGTAACTTCACTGTGAGCCAGGGCTTTTCACTGGGAAGGGAGCTGTGTGGGGGTTCCCCCTGCTACCCATTTGGCCAGGGACAGTTGAGGGAGTCCCTAATAGGAGATGTCACAAAATACTTCTCAACCTATCATTTTGTCCTTAGTCAGCAGAGACCAGAACTATCCTACAAACTCAACAGAGACAGTAGCAAAATGTGTTGGACAGAAGATCACAGGTTCACTCTAACCGCTCCCCTCTGGGCTCTTTAGATATGTTGTACCCTTCACTGGTCCCTTTTCCTCGAGGGCCTGGGCTTTCTGCTCCTATCCTCTTGGCCGGGTTGGGCCCTCATTTCCTGGGACTATTAGCGATAACAGTAAGAACATATCTTAGATTTCTATAGCCGCAGTACCCTTAATGATCCCAAAGTGTTTTATAGACTGTACACAGTAAACACAAAACTCCCTTCCTCCGCAACTGAAATGCAGCCATGTCTGGGGTGGAATGTAGCAGAGGATAACAGCACAAAGGAGCTGCACAACAACTTAAGACCAGACATGTAAAGAGATCCTATGCCCAACTGAGAACACAGAGGGAGTGGAGGAGGGCCTGCACGGAGTTACCCATGCTGGAATCTGGACAGGCGGCTGGCAGTATAACTCTGAGAAGTCCTATGGGACCTGTAATGGTGATAAGCGTCCTGGGTCTTGGTTCTGCATTTCATTTGGAAAACGGAATCTTCATCAGCACAGCACCCCACCCCTCCCTGCTGTTAACTCAGAGGGCCACCTACTGTGTCACCATTACCATTTCCTACAGCACCAGGGCTTTTCCTGGAGGTCTCCCATCCAAGTGCGGCCCCAACTGTCCCTTAGCCTGTGATCACACGTCATTACAAACCAAAGCAGTGTGGCGCTGGGCTTTCCTCCTGGGAGACTACTTCTCCCAGTGCTGCTGGGTTCTTTCCACCTTCTGGCACTGCTGGAGTCTCCTCGCCAGCACTGTTAATTGTCTTACATTTCTACAGCATCTGCACACACAAAACTTTGTGAGAGTGCAATACATCATCATCCCATAGAAACTTGTTGAAGATGATCAATTAATTTGGAGACACAAGAAGCCAAGGGCCAAAGAGGCCAGCCGACAGAGATCTTGGTAAAGTCGGGAACTGGTGCTCCCAGTAATAATTAACATTATTATAATAAACATTATTATTGGGCAAGCCAAATGGGAAATTTGCTGTGCTGGATACCTCCAAGCTCTAATCAACACTGGATAGTGGTAAAACAGACTGTAGCGGGGTGGCCACCTGCTACTGCCCTGAAGGGCTTGAAATCAGCCCTGGGAGAGGGCTGAGGCTGCAAGAGGGCTGCTGCTAGGAAAAGCAGCAAGCCTGGGCTGATTGGGGAACCAGCCACAGATGTGGCCATGCCCCAGTCAGGGCCCAGCTGGCCCTTATAAGAGGGCAGTGGACCAGAAGCAAACAGAGTCAGTCTCTCTCTCTCTCTCTCTCTCGATGTGGAGAGGGATGGGCCTGGCTTCTAGTAGCTAAGCAGGGTATCAAGACTGGAGCAGGACTGTGGGAAGGCCAGAGGAGCTGGGGAGCTTTGGCCTGGAAACCCCCCAGGCTGCAGGCCTTGTTAAAGGCCAAAGAAAGGTACTGGGGTTGCACAGGGCAGCCCAAGGGGAGGCAGAGGCAGCAGGTCCAAACCCCCCCTTGCCGGTGATGAGTGGCACTTACACTGCAGTCTGCCCCAGGGAACAGTTGATGACTGGCAGTGGCCACAGACTGAGGTGAGGTGGGGATAGAGGGTGGGGATTCCCCGGGGAGGAGAGACCCAGATCGGTGGGGGTACTGTCAAGGGGCAGCACCCCAGCCTGAATGGGGCACCGGGGTCCAGGAGGGACTTGGGCCCAGCGGCAAGAGGGACACCGGCCTGCAGAGGGCGCTCTAGAGGCTGGAAACACTAATTCCCTGGATGACCAACAGGAGCCGCCGCAGGGGTGAGTCCCGCCCCGCTACACGGACACATTGTCCTATAATCAAATTCCACAGGATTCTTTGCATAAAGAAACTCTCTTTGCAACAATAATATCTAGCCACTTTTTTATGAGGGCAACAATAGAGGTGTGGGATCACACTTACAAAAAACTAAGCCCATCCATATCACCTCTAACGCCCATAGCAGTTATCGCAGAATGCAACTCTAATAAAAATCTGGGAAACTTTAAAGCCTGGGAGCCTATCGGTATTATGAGATTTGGTCAGTTATTCAGAGAGGCTACATTTAGATTCTTTGACAAGATTTAACAGCTTGCAAAAGATACTAAAATTCCATTGCACCAATACATGCAACTGAGACATTTTTCAATCCACCCTCTTAGAAACCAAATCTAAGCATAAAATTAAAAGACTTTGAAAAATTACTGGTCACCCCTATAAAACACGAGGGTCTACGATCCACCTTATATAAAGATATTTTAAATTGTTTCTTGGAGAAAAAACACAGGTTCATAAAAAGGTGGAATGCAGACTTGGATACGGAGATCAAGGATGCGGATTGGCAAAGTATTTGGAACAGCGGTTCTTGTACCTCAATAAAAGAAAACTACGTTAAAATCCTCTACCAATGGTACTTAACCTACCTTAAACTTAAATGTATCTCTGGTACGGGCATGGGCAAATGCCGGAAAGACTGTAATGAAACAGGCAGATTTCTTCACACATGGTGGACCTGTCTAACAATTAGGATATTTTGGAAAGAGATTGGAGACGCCATTGAGGAAACAATGGGTTGCCAATTATCAGATAACCTGGCTGGGTATTTTCCCCCAAATTCTGCGCTGTATAAGACCTACAAAGAACCAATTACCGTATGTGATTTTCAGCAAGAATCACAATTGCAAGGTGGTGGAAGAGATGTGACATCCCCTATATCTAGTGACTGGTTCCAAAAAGTACGGGTAACGTCAGGAAAGCTGACCCATCAAGTCAGAGTTCTATGGTCAAGAAGGAAAAAGGATACTTCTCTAGAAACCTGGTGGAATTTCCTGGCGTTTGGTGGGAAAGAATCATCCCTTGCCGCTGAACCTCAGAGATTGCGGACTTTCTGTGAATACTGAAGGGAGAAATCGTTAAACTGCTGCTGTACTAGTCACACCATCAGGGGCTCGTTCACCTGCACATCTACCAATGTGATATATGCCATCATGTGCCAACAATGCCCCTCTGCCATGTACATTGGCCAAACCAGACAGTCTCTATGCAAAAGAATAAATGGGCACAAATCTGACATCAGGAATTATAACATTCCAAAACCAGGAGGAGAACACTTCAATCTCCCTGGTCACTCAATAACAGACTTAAAAGTGGCAGTTCTTCAACAAAAAAACTTCAAAAACAGACTCCAACGAGGAACTGGAGTTAATTTGAAAACTGGACACCATCAAATTAGGCCTGAATAGAGAGTGGGAGTGGATGGGTCACTACAGAAACTAAATCAATTTGTTAGTCTCTAAGGTGCCACAAGTACTCCTTGTTGTTTTTACAAAAACTAATTTCCCCTTGCCTAATACTCACACCTTCTTGTCAACTGTTTCAAATGGGCCACCTTGTTTACATTGGCCTCATTAACACTACAAAAGTGATTTCCGCTCTTTCTTGTCAAATGTTGAGAATTGCCTACTTCCAACTTAAATTGAATTGGCTCATTAGCACTGATCCCCCACTTGGTAAGGCAACTCCCATCTTTTCATATGCTGTGTATTGATACCTCCCTACTGTATGTTCCACTCCATGCATCTGATGAAGTGGGTTTTAGCCCACGAAAGCTTATGCCCAAATACATGTGTTAGTCCCTAAAATGCCACAAGGACTCCTCGTTGTTTGTACTAGTCAGACACCTCCCTAGTGTATGGTCTCCTGAAGGCCAGCTTATGCATTGGAATATGTGTGCACCATGCTTGTTCTTGGTGGAATTGTAAGTTAGCTCTACAAAAATGTTTCTGGAGCAATTTATTGGATTGGCTAATAAATAAATAAAAAAGTACAGAATTTGCATGGAGGTGCATAGAATGAACTGGAGATGGAAGAAAAGAAAAAGAGGATAGGGAAAGGGAAGAGGGAAAGGGCAAATAATATCTGGGTTGGAGAAGTGATTAAATTTATTTCTTCTCCTCTTCTTTATTCTCTTTTCCTGGCAGGCAGCCTAGAGCTCCGCATTGAAGACGAAAGGATGTGGTGGCTGTTTTGAGCACTTATGTGATATTAATATTTCCGTCTAGTCTGGATTCTGTAGTTAAATAACTGGAGGGAAAGGAAGAGTATCCCCCAGCATGCAAGGCCCTGGCTCGTCTGCAATACTGTCTTGGCCCACAAGTTCAAATGTTGGTAACTAAGTGTGGCCCCAGCATCAGCTGATGGGCCCCACTTTTCCTTCAGCAGGAGGCTGGTGGCCGCTAAACCCTCCCCTCAAACTGTAACCTGTTATTTAAACTGAGTCTGGCCAGCGTGGGGGTATGGGCATATGGAGCTGGAGAATGAGATCACTGGCCCTCCCAAAACTCCTCTGATCAGCAATGACAGTTCTAGACCCTGCTGCTTTCCTGGAGCATTGGTTCGACCCTCCCTATGAGAGAAGAGTGCCACCTAGCAAGCTCTGAATACACCTGCCTGCAGCATCTTGGGTTATCCTTGCAGGTCTCCCATTCAGGAACAAAACTACTTCACTTGTGAGAGCGGAGAGGAAGGAATTACTCAACTGAAATTTAATTGGAACTCTAGAACTAGGAGCCCCAAAATGCTGGGCCTTGGTGTTATAAGTGATGGGAAAGATGGTGCCTTTAGCAGCAGAGCACTCCCTTGATAATTGCCCTATACTGTTCACTCCTTCTGAAGCATCTGGCATTGGCCACTGTTGGAAGACAAGTATCAGGGGGTAGCTGTGTTAGTCTGTATCCACAAAAACAACAGGGAGTCCGGTTAGACGGACCATTGGTCTGACCCACTAGGGTCGTTCTTATGTCCTTCTTTCGGCCTCCCTAATTGCTGGGCACCAGCTGGGGGAACAAGGAGAGGGGAGGCCAGCCTGCACAGCAGGTGAGGGAAGCTACTGCAGAGGAATCCCTGCAGCCGTGTGGGATGTGTGACGGCCATGAAGAGCTGCAGACAGTGTGGGTTGCCTATGCGTGGGGGACACTTGGCAGACCTGGCAAGTGGGCCCCACCAGGAGGAGTTAAAGGGGGAAATGCTGAGAGTGGATCTCTGGAACATTTCCGGTCAGTGAGATCTGCTCAGTGGGGGAATCCACGGGGACATCCCCAGAGGGAAGAGGTGGGAGTCCTAACACTGGGTCGGCACATTCGCAGCTGGGCAGTAGGCGCCAGTCCTGCCCTGAGCCCCCAGGTCTGACTGGGTTGACATTTTCCTTCCCTAACCTCTGTGATCCCATGATTTGAAAGGTGAGGGCTCCTGGCTCATGATTTGAAAGGTGAGAGCAGCCTGATACCTGGATATGTTCGTAGGGTCCTGTACCATCCCCATGGCTGTGTGCCCACTCCAAGGGACCCAGGACTCCGCTCTGTGTTTTTCTGTCAGGAAAGATGAACCCAGAGCTGTTCTTGACCCCACTTCTGGAATTGCCACAATAGCATCCCCAAGCACTGGTAGGAAGTGGGAAGGAGCCCCCTGGAGTCTGTCAAATCCCCACATTAGCTCAGGGCTGCCTGCATTTCTGCGGGCTTCCCGTGGCTAATTATGGAAACAAGCCAAGCCCCTGGGGTTGCCCCAGTGCTCCTGGAGCAAGGGGCTTTGTGCACCTTCCAGCTTCTCCTCTTTGCTCCTTGCCCAGGGAGGAGAGGAGCTCTGGCTGCTCCTTTCTTTGCCTCCTTCCCTCATTTGGGAATGGGGCATTCCAGATGTGGGGGCATCTCCCCAGTTGTCTCTTTGAGCTGTCATCCTTTTCAGGCAGGGGGAAGAAGGAGGGGAGATAGACCATTCACCCTGCAACCCTCGTATTCTCTTCCCCCAGTCACTGGGGGAGCTGCTCCAGCTGACATCCCTGCAGTTGCCCAGCTGAGTGTTCCACCCCAGCTCCTCACTCAGACCCCAGTGGGAGTAGAAAGCAAGCCAGGTGAGCAACACTGGGGAGAACATTCCCAGCCAGCTGGAGGCCAGCTTCCTGGATGCTGAAACAGGGAGGCAGAACATTGGCAGAGACTGGCCTTTCCAAGAGCAGATTTAAACAACCAGGGGCAGTCCTGGATTAATTGAGATTATTGACAGCTAAGTGTATGATGTAGCTGTGAAATTCCAAGTGACCATGGTGCTAAGTGTAGTGACAACCAAGAAGCTGTACACTACCGCTGATTTGTGGCAACACTTAGGTACCTCACTAAAGTGCCATTAGGCCAAATTCAGTAGCATGTTTTGAGATCCTCAGGTGGAGGCCTCTGAGCAATGCAAAGTATTACTGCTATATTTATTTTAGAATGTCTACATCCTGTTTCTTTTTCACGTTGGATTCCCTGTCCAACCCTTATTCTGCTATGGTTTTAAAGTAACAAAAATATATGTTGTAAAGAAACTAATTTCTTTTGATTGTATGAATAACACCTCAGATGATCAGAGCTGAAAGAATTTTAAAACCCCAAAGTGCGTGTCCCTGTTTGTGCTGTTTGTTTACTTTCTGCCTGTCTTCCAGCTTGCGCAATGGAAACCAACTGAATCAGCTTCCCTTTTCTCACTTATGGTCAATGTCACTTTCAGGGGCTGACAGCTGAATGTGAGCTGCAAATAGTAAAGAGGAAGGGTCATTTGTTTAAAACCAGCTGTTTCCTTTGGAACTGAAAAAAATTGTACAAACATAGCTACTGGTCTTAGCTTTTATAAATGTTGGGCAGAAATTTAAGTTGCCTTTGCCCTTCAAGTGTGTTGCAACACGGGGGGAGGAGGTGGTATGAGGACATCTGGGGTTTAAAAATAGCATCAGTCATTATTAATTAGACATTAAACTCCATTTCCCAGAAACTCAGAGGATGCTGCGAAAGAGCCTGGCATCGAGAACTACATTGCCCAGACAGCTCTGCGTATCCATCTTGCTCGGTAGCAGACTCATATTATTTCTGTTCTTACATTGCAGGAGAGGTTAAGAACTACACTTCCCAGTGTGCTCCTGAAAGACATGCTCTGTGCAGAGATGTCCAGGGCCTGGGACAGGGGAGCTGCTTTGTTTTGGACCTGTACAAGGAATTAATCCCAGCACTTAACACACTGACAGGCGTGGAGACCCCAGTGAAGGCCAGCTGGGGAGCCCCAGGAGGTAAGTCACAGTCTGGAGAGAGGGAGGCAGAGTGTACAGGGCTGGTTCTGGGTGCTGAAAACATTGGGACTCTGATGGGGACAAAATAGCCAGGTTGCGTGTAAGGCAGAGCAAGGGCACATGCCTGTGTGTTGGAAATATGGTAGGGGACTCTTCCCTCTGCATGCAGGTGGGTGCTGGGTGGAACATGAGCAGGGATCCTTGTTTCCCGTGATTAACTTCCCTTCCCCAAAATTTTCTGATAAAAAAACATAAAAATCTGCCTTTTCCCACGATTAAAATGAAATGCTGAACTTTAGTTTCCCTAGCCACAACACAGGGGAACTCCATTTATCTGATCTAATTAGGACGGGGGCCGGATTGGATAATCAAAAATATGGAAAATCCGTAGAGCTTCAGCTCTGGGCAGCGGGTCTTGGGCTGTCAGCCCTGGTTTGGTCACTATGGAGAGCTGGATATCGGAGGCTCAGATAAACGGGGTTCTGCTGTATACATTTTTATTTTTTCACAAAATATAAAAACTAAAGATTCTCTGTAAAAACACTAATTGCACGTTTTTCTGTGGTAAATGGATTTCTAGGAACCCTGAACATGAGCCACAATTTGGGTCTCTGTGTGCCAGGTTGGACAATGCAGCGCTTTCTGTCTGGGAGTGTGTGTCAGGGAGGACCTTAATACCTTTCTCCCTGAACAGGCAGGAGTTGTGCCCTACCATATTTAATAATCTGTTGGCCAGTGTCTGTCAGATGGTATGCTCTTTAAGGTCTTTTCTTCCTACATGGTACTAATAAAAGCGTACAGCAGGCAGGGACCCTAATTTAGATATTAACTGTATATCTGATTGACAAGCCATTCATTCAGTCTAGTTTACTGAACTCTTAATAGCTACAGTCCTACCAAAGAGTGACTGTGCCTTCCCACTTTCTGCTCGGCTGATAAAACTGAATTATTTGTAAATCTCTATAAAATGTTGTCAGGGGGAAAAACTGTGATTAGAGACATATGTGAAGGGGATGGAGCTTTTTAGTTCATTTTATACCATGCTCATCACCATGGTATCTAATCATCTCTGCATGCTACAAGGAAATCTGTTTGCAGGGTGAGATATATATGCTAATTGCTAGAAGTTTGGGGTGGTTATTAGTTGTAAGGCAGTCAACTAAGTTGTGAATGGGCTTTTGAATGAGGAAGTGACAGCAAACTGAATAGTCATTGAATTTTGCTCACCCAAATTCTGACATCAACTTTGAACTTGACCTTGATCTTGTGCTTGGACTGAAGGGACCCGAGACCAAACTTGAAAAAACAAAAGAACCTGTATTGCTATCTTAATTTTCTCTCTAAAGGTGTAAAACCGGTAACCACATTTTCAAGGGAAGATAGCCAGCCCAGACTTCATAATAGTTTGAAAGTGGGCTGGACGCAGAAGGGACTGTTGAAAGTGCGACTTATAAATCATCATATGTTGTGTATTGGTGCTTCAATTTCTTGGCCACCTGTCTCCTGAAGTGGGAAGTAAAAATGAAAATGACTTCTAATGAATTTTGGTCATTTGGTGCTCATTTGGCCCCAATCCTGCACTCGCCTCCATGCAGGTGGGCTACTGTCTCTGTGCAGAAACCAGTATACTTCAGTGGGGCTCTGTGGAGGCATAGGGGCCTGACTCTGCATATCCCATTGCAAGGTCAGGGCCTTGCAGGCCACTGATACATATTTGATGTTGAGAAGATTAAGAGATCTGATGGAAGGTACCTCGCAGAAATCAGCTTGTTTCATTCTGCAGGCTGTAGTTTGATATTGGCAGCTCAGTGACTGGGGTGTATTTTCTCTTGAATGATTGTTAAGTATTATTATTTTTTGCTTGTTGCTTTAATAGGGGAAAGTGACCAGAATGATTGTTCTGGGGAAGGTGCATTAGCTAAGATTTCTGAACTGTTGTGAATGTGCCAGAAGAATTAAAAAATGTATCTATCTTTTTAAGGAACATGCCCACATGACAGGAAAAGGCTTAGGGATGGGCTAAGCATGAACAGCTCCAAAGGTGATAGCAGATTACCACCCAGGGTTGGTGTGGTTACTCTCCAGTCGGCTGGTCCCAAACATTTATTTTCCTTCAGTACACTTCCTGCCACACTTCAGGAGAATTTCTGTTGGAGTTCACTTTGCAGCAGGTACTAGGATTCTCAGAACGTGGCCCAGAATCCTTTTATAACAGCACTATAGCTAGTGTGAAGGATCTGAGCTCCCTGTCTGGCAGCTGGAGGAGCCTGCTGCCAATGGCTGAGCAGAAAAAGGGGCCGCAAGGATGAATATGTAGATGGAGGAAGGTTGCTGTGCTGGGGTGGGTAGGTTTGTTTGCAATAAGAATTTTTGTTGGTTTTTGGTGTGCAGAGGCCACTAATCCTGTCTTCACCTCCTGAATCAATGCTTGTAGGGTCAGCTTGGCCCTGCCCTACCAAATGCCGAGGGTTAGCACATCTCCTATCATGAAGATGAGGAGATCTGTCCTAAGGAATAACTCTGAGGCCTAATCTACACTTAAAAATTAGATCGATCTAGCTACATCACTCAGGGCTATGAAAAAATTTGCTCCTGGTGCAACGTAGTTAGGTCGATCTAACCCCCATCGAATACGTGGTTAGGTTGACGGAAGAATTCTTAGAATCATAGAATCATAGAATATCAGGGTTGGAAGGGACCCCAGAAGGTCATCTAGTCCAACCCCCTGCTCAAAGCAGGACCAATTCCCAGTTAAATCATCCCAGCCAGGGCTTTGTCAAGCCTGACCTTAAAAACCTCTAAGGAAGGAGATTCTACCACCTCCCTAGGTAACGCATTCCAGTGTTTCACCACCCTCTTAGTGAAAAAGTTTTTCCTAATATCCAATCTAAACCTCCCCCACTGCAACTTGAGACCATTACTCCTCGTTCTGTCATCTGCTACCATTGAGAACAGTCTAGAGCCATCCTCTTTGGAACCCCATTTCAGGTAGTTGAAAGCAGCTATCAAATCCCCCCTCATTCTTCTCTTCTGCAGGCTAAACAATCCCAGCTCCCTCAGTCTCTCCTCATAACTCATGTGTTCCAGTCCCCTAATCATTTTTGTTGCCCTTCGCTGGACTCTCTCCAATTTATCCACATCCTTCTTGAAGTGTGGGGCCCAAAACTGGACACAGTACTCCAGATGAGGCCTCACCAATGTCGAATAGAGGGGAACGATCACGTCCTTCGATCTGCTCGCTATGCCCCTACTTATACATCCCAAAATGCCATTGGCCTTCTTGGCAACAAGGGCACACTGCTGACTCATATCCAGCTTCTCGTCCACTGTCACTCCTAGGTCCTTTTCCGCAGAACTGCTGCCTAGCCATTCGGTCCCTAGTCTGTAGCTGTGCATTGGGTTCTTCCGTCCTAAGTGCAGGACCCTGCACTTATCCTTATTGAACCTCATCAGATTCCTTTTGGCCCAATCCTCCAATTTGTCTAGGTCCTTCTGTATCCTATCTCTCCCCTCCAGCGTATCTACCACTCCTCCCAGTTTAGTATCATCCGCAAATTTGCTGAGAGTGCAATCCACACCATCCTCCAGATCCAGATCATCCTCCTTCTGTCAACCTAGCTATTACCTCCCAGAGGGGCAGCTAAACTCCAGCAATGGAAACCCCCCATCTGTTTATGCAGGAAGCATTAACGCTATGGCGCTACAGGGGCACAGCTGCATCACCATAGCTGTGTTGGTGTCACCGCTGTAGTGTAGACGTACCCTGAGATAACGGAGAAACATAGAACTGTGTTAACTGAGTAATGCACTTGTTTAACTAGTTGCTATTCTAAGCTCTGGAGAAGGGAAGGATGTGGGGTGATGTCCCCTCACACAGTTACTCCATGCTCATTGGCTTCAGAATGCTCTGACTAGTCCAGAGCATTTGCTTGTTGTTACAATGAGATAATTGCAGGACACTTCCTGTTTACAAGGTAAATGGCTACATCCTGGGCAGACATCCTGAGATGTTTATTACCCAGAGCACAGTTATTATTCAGTTAAGAGGAAGAACCATCTGTTGTACTGAGAGATGCTCATTTGTGTCATACACCCTGTCCATCCCTCCGCTCCTCCTTACTCTTCACAGAGATTTAGCCCCACCCTCAATAAGTGAGTGATTTGTAATGTAACGATATTCTTCCCAAAGCTGTCACAACCCTCCCCCACACTAATTAATATTATGGTGCATTAACAGCTGGAAGGGGAGGGTGTTGTATGTAGAACTGCTGGCATGCATACAAATTGGCTCATCTGCTCTAAAGCCATCATAGGAGGAGGCGGTACATAGGGCATGGTCTCTTTGCCCATAGGAGCAGAAACACAGGGCCTCATTTTCACTCAGAGACACAGACTGCCACTTCGTGGGAAACAGGTACATGTTCAAATTACAGACAGTTCTGCTTGTGTCATTTACTGAATTTTCCTTCCTTGTCTTTTATCCTTAGCTCATCAGTGTAGCTAGTCAAAATTAACCCCAGTTTGGGATTAGAGGGTTGACTCCAACAAGCTACATCAAGGTAAAAACTACCTGTGCCTTGTTGTCTCCTGTAGGATTTTACATTGCAGTAACTACCTTAATGACAGGTTTCAGAGGAGCAGCCGTGTTCGTCTGTATTCGCAAAAAGAAAAGGAGGACTTGTAGCACCTTAGAGACTAACCCATTTATTTGAGCATCGGATGCATCCGATGAAGTGAGCTGTAGCTCACGAAAGCTCATGCTCTAATAAATTTGTTCGTCTCTAAGGTGCCCCAAGTCCTCCTTTTCTTTTTATCTTAATGTAAAAACATGCCTATTCTTTGCAGTGAAGACCAGTCCTCTCTAGAAGATCCCAATGAAAGGCTGTGGAAAGGTGGCTGATGTCACCGCAGTGGGTTTCACGTCTTCAGGTGGGGAATAAGTGGCAGGATCAGAAGGGCTCCTAAAATGTAAAGACCCTGGGCCTGGTTCTCCTGGGAGTTGTACCATCGTCATCATCAATCAGGAGCAGCTGCACTGAAGTCGGCAGAAGTTATCTGGTGCAAGACGGGAGTGAGAAACTGGGCCCATCTCCACGAATAGGACGACAGCCCGAACGAGAACCCAGCTGTGCGACGGGCCCCTGTTCTCCCCCTCGCACGGAAGGGGAAAGGGGCCGGGGGGCGGGGGTCCTGGCAAGGCAGGGGGCTGGGGGGCTGGGACAGAACCCAGGAGTTCTGAGGTGGTGCGGGTGGGGGCCCGGCAGGGGGGGCACCGGGCCAGGCCCTGCGGTTGGGTGTGTGCCACCGTGGGCGGCCTCAGCACGAGGCTGGCCCCGGGCCCCAGCAACGTGCCCAGGCCCAAGCTCCCCCCGCCCCAAGGTTGCTTCAGCAGGGAGCGCTGCGGGCTGCGCCTCTCCTGCGCCCCCTGTGGCCGCCCGTGCATTGCACCCCTGAGGGGGACGGGCCGCGCCTGCGCGTTCGCAGGCCGGCGCCGCGCCGCGGGCTCCCCTGGCGGCCGCCGTGAGTGCTGCCGAGCTGAGGAGGCTGCTGGCGCATGCGCGGTGTGTCTCGGCCGGCCGGGCGCGCTCGGCTGGGAAGTCCGGCCTGAGAGGGGGACGGAGCCTCGGTCGCGGAGCCCCGGGAGCGTCCCCGCCCGCTCCGGTGAGCCCCGGCCCCGGGCACCCCCCGCCCCGCCCCGCCGCCCGCTCCCCCGGACACCCCCCGCCCCGCCGCCCGCTGGGTGCTCTGTCCCTGGCACCCCCCGCCCCCCCGCCCGGGCACCCCGTCCCGGCACCCCGCTCTGCCCCCCGGTCCCTGGCACCCCGCTCTGCCCCCCGCTCTCTGCCCCCCGGGCACCCCCCGCTCTGCCCCCCGGGCACCCCGTCCCGCCCCGGCACTGCGCTCTGCCCCCCGCTCTCTGCCCCCCGCTCTCTGCCCCCCGGGCACCCCCCGCTCTGCCCCCCGCTCTGCCCCCCGGGCACCACGTCCCGCCCCGGCACCCCGCTCTGCCCCCCGGTCCCTGGCACCCCGCTCTGCCCCCCGGTCCCTGGCACCCCGCTCTGCCCCCCGGGCACCCCGTCCCGCCCCGGCACTGCGCTCTGCCCCCCGGGCTCTGCCCCCCGGTCTCTGCCCCCCGGGCACCCCCCGCCCCGCCCAGCTGCCCGCTCCCCCGGGCACCCCCCGCCCCGCCGCCCGCTGGGTGCTCTGTCCCTGGCACCCCCCGCCCCACCGCCCGGGCACCCCGTCCCGCCCCGGCACTGCGCTCTGCCCCCGCTCTCTGCCCCCCGGGCACCCCGTCCCGCCCCGGCACTGCGCTCTGCCCCCCGCTTTGCCCCCCGCTCTCTGTCCCCCGGGCACCCCGCCCCGGCACTGCGCTCTGCCCCCCGGTCTCTGCCCCCCGCTCTGCCCCCCGGGCACCCCGTCCCGCCCCGGCACTGCGCTCTGGCCCCCGCTCTCTGGCCCCCGCTCTCTGCCCCCCCGCTCTCTGCCCCCCGGTCTCTGGGCCCCGCTCTGCCCTGGGTGCTCAATCTCAGGCACCCCCGGGCACGCTGGCCTTCCCTGCCCCGGTTGCTGTGGGTGACACCCGTTCCCGGCCCCCACCTGCCTGCGTGCCCCGGCCCAGATGCTTTCCCCCTCTGGTACCCCATCTTATTAGGTTGGATATTAGGAAAAACTTTTTCACGAGGAGGGTGGTGAAGCCCGGGAATGGGTTCCCTAGGGAGGTGGTGGAATCTCCATCCTTAGATGTTTTTAAGGTCAGGCTTGACAAAGCCCTGGGATGATTTAGTTGGGGATGGGTCCTGCTTTGAGCAGGGGGTGGGACTAGATGACCTCCTGAGGTCCCTTCCAACCCTGATATTCTATGATTCTGTGATCTCCTTTGTCTTCACCCCGGTCTTGGTATAGGGCTCCCTCCCCAGCGTCCTCTCTCTGGGCTGCCTGGGGTGACAGGAAACTCCTTGCTCTCCCTCATCCGACCTGCCCTGTCTCCCTCTGTTGGGTGCTACCCCTGATTCTGTAGGGAGAGGGGCCCTGAGCCACTGAGTGGGTCCTTTCGCCACAGGAGAGTAGGGGGGAGAAGAATCCCTCATCATGGGGGGGGGGGTGTTGTCTACCTGGATATACAGGGGAAGGGGAAGCAGCTTTATAGGGACACTGAATTGAGGGTGTGTGGTGTGTCTGCTTTTTAGGGATGTGCTGAACTGGCTAAATCCAGCAGGCGCAGCTGCTTTGTAGGGAGTCAGGTAGCCCGAGATGGCCCTTTCTAAGAACATTTGTTAGGGAACTGACTTCGCTTAATGATCGTGACTGGAACTGGAAACATGCCACTTGCTGAGGAGGTGTTCAGCTGGTGCCAGAAGGTGAAGAGAAGAACTCTGCTCTTCCAGCACAGCCATCATCCCTTTTATTCCTGGACATTTATTCAGCCCAGAATTTTTCCCACTTAAATTCTGTTAGACTTTATTCATGGACTTCTCTCTTAACTGGGACGATTCTGTCCTTTGGCCCATCCCAGTCAAGGGGCTTCTGCTGTTTATTGGCTTAATTGCATAAAAAACCACTTTCATTTGTAACTATAAATGTGATTCATGTCCTTATCTGACACAGATCCATTAGTATCGTGGTTTTCTACCTGTGGTGTGTGAACCCCTGGGGGTCCACAGACTGTGTCTAAAGTGTCCGCAAAAGGTTGTCGTTACCATAGAACAGTGGTTTTCAACCCATGGTCCACAGAAGTCTGGGGGTCTGCAGAGTGTCTGCAAATGAAAAAAGGTTGGAAACCACTGCGTTAGTATAATCATTGACTTCACTATGGCCATGTCTGTGCGACTGCAGTATCGCTATAGTGCTGTATCTATGCCACTGTAACTCCATAGTGTAGACACAAGACTACAGAAATGGAAGGAGTATTTCCATCGCTGCAGGAATTCCACCTCCCGAGCTTACAGGAACTCGGTCAATGAAGCATTCTTTCATCGGCTGCTTAAAACCTAGGTTGGCATAGCTATATCACTCAAGGGTGTGGATTTTTCACACCCCCTGGGTGATGTAGCTATTTTGAACTATGTTTTAAATGTAGACCAGGCAGAGTGAAATAAGAATGTGCAGAATGGGGCTCTGCAGAGTCTCCGGAGTGCATCCATGTGGATTTGATTGCAAAATTAGGGCCCAATTTTGGGGTTACAGCTTAAAAATCTGTGCTAAAGCTTTGCATTGTAAAGAAACCACAGTAATGAAATATAATTTGCATATTGATCAGCGTGGATTTGATTTCAATCAAATTGATTTAAATCATGATTTAAATCACTAGTCAGGAAGACTTGATTTAATCATGGATTTCTACATAAAAGTGACAGGTTTTAGAGCGGTAGCCGTGATAGTTATTTTTACATAAAAGTGCATTCTTGTTGGTTGTTATGACCTTAATACATATTCTTCACAACTCAGAGATAGATATAAGTTTCATTTTTAGAAGGTACACACTATATATTTTTTAAGTGATTTATTTTGAAAACTTTTCAGATTAGTTTTACAGCTGTATCAGAAAATGAATGATGGTTTGGTTATTTCATTTACCAAAGGTAATTGAAGCAGATATTTATGAAGTCATTGGGAGGTGAACTAGCTCCAATTCAACAGGTTAATCATTAATATTTGGAGGATTTTCTTGTCAGGCTGTATTAGGAGGAGAACATCACCAGACAGACATTTAAATTGTTTTATTTAACTAAAAAAACGTTATGTATTCTGGATTTTTTTTCTTCAACAGCAAACATATCATATATTAACAAAACAAGCATATGAATTTTTGAATTTAAACATTCAAGTTTTTTAAAATCAGGTTTGTTTCTGTTAAAATTGTTTTTAACTAAAATAGTTAAATGAAATTCAAAACAAAACAAAACAAAAATTAAATTGACGATGTCAGCCAGATCAACCTGAGAAACTTAAAATATTGGCTTCTGCAGCTAAATCAGTCGTCTTCACCTTCATTTTCCTGTTTGTTCATAATCTGGGAAAGAAAAACCAGCTTTCCTGCTATTTCAGGTCCCAAACGAGTTCTCAGTTTGGAATGAAGTAGTCCAAAGGAAGAAAATATTCTCTCTACACTCTACTGTTCTCTCTACAGAAGAAGCTACTGCTGTTAAAAGTAAGATTATCACTTCAACAGTCTCTGAATCCAAGTGCTTAAGTGACTTCCACCAGTTCACTGGTGTGATTTTCTTTAAAACATCATCAGCGAACATATATTTCTTGAATGTTCTTATTCGCAAACTGGGTCTCTTTTATGGCCTGCTGCCATTATAGGTTTTCCCTTCTAGTGAGAGAATGGTATGATAGATCTCAAATCAATGAAGGCTACACTCAGAAAGACCTCAAGACTTCTGGAATATGCTGCTCAAACAGTTTCACTTTTGTTTCTACTACCTATCCCTCCCTTCTCGCATTTATCTCCTTGTCCAGATCTATTCCGCCCCCAACAACCTTCTATTCATTGAACTTTTTGAAACTTTGCACTTTTAGAGAGAGGTAAGGCACTGACTCTGTGTACACAGATTTGCAGAGGGACAGTAGGGTTGAGGTTTGTTATTTCTCACCTGTATATATTATTTAAAAACATTTTTGCTGTTTACAAGCATGTTATCTCTGGAGACACAAATCCACAGTTTGAGAACTGCAAAACTAAGCATCTCTGATGGTATCTTCTATCTAGACTGAGCACTGGGTCCCTTTGGGTAGATAGAAATATTAACCTAAATTATCTATACGGAAGCCCCTGGAGCCCCATAAGATTGGGTCCCTAATCCATGAACTATTGGAACTCATTTACAAAACTTTTCTTAAACATTACATGAATATATTGTCTCATATTATAGAATTACAATTTATAATCCCTATTCCATGATGAGATATCTTTGAGCTATAATGTATCTTAATTAAAACTATCTTTAGATAGGTTTTTCCCTCAAAAAGCAATTTATCAAAAAAAATCCAAATTTTATTTATTTTTTTTAAAAATCATTGATTTTTATCCACCCTGAAATTGATTAATTTAGAAGGGCACTGTGATGGGGTGGATTAGCCTCCCACTATGGAATGGGAATACAGGAACAACTCTGGGCCCAAGAAGCCCTTCCCCGGTGGGCCTGCTGGGCATGCTCCAGTCGGAGGAGGGGTTTAAAAAGAGGCAGTGCAGTGGGGCAGGGAGCAGAGGGAGGTGGACCTGTTCTCACAGCTTGGAGGGACTACACCTGGAGGATGCATCATCAGGAGGGACGCTGCATCCGGTGGCTCCCATTGCACAGGATAACCGAAAGCCTTGATGTGCCTTGAGGAGGAACAAATTGGTAGAAAGAGACCCAAAGAAGTGTGTTAGCTAGATTGCAGGTAGTGAACAGCATCCTTACAGTACTCAAGAGGGCCCTGAGTCAGAAGCGGTGGAGTGCCCAGGCCCAGGTTCCCTCTCCCTCTGGCTGCTGCTTCAGACTGTAACCCCTAGGCCGGTGGGAGACATGTTCTAGCTGCTGAGGGGTGGGGGCTTGCCCAACCATTGGCACTTTAAAAAAAAAAAAAAATTACAAGTCTTCCTGAACATTTTTTACACAGAAGGTTGCGATCACTGAAAGAGATTAGAGAAAACACTTTTTCCTCTCCCTTTGTCAGTTTGATGATTGTGTGCATTGTAAACTTTTCTGTCTCCTCTGTTTGTATGAATCTTTCATACAGCAAGATCGGGGGGGGGGCAAGATTTTTAAAAATAGAAAAATGTAACTTCAAACCCACAGAAATTGTCAGCGTCAGCTGTGGGATCAAAAACTACTTAGAATTTGTAAAAGATTGATTTCAAGTTGACTGTCCATTTGTGAGTTAACTTAGGGCTCACAAAATTGAGGGACTAATAACATGGGTTTAGAGGTAGTCACCAGCCAGGCTGGTTCTGTGCAGGGTTACTTTATATAGTTCTGCCTCTGAACGTCTATCCCGCCTGCGGCACCCTCTGCTATTCCAGATCTGGACTCTGAGGAGAGTTTACTAGTCATTTTGAACTGTGTTCTGGTTCTTGTGATGAGGACAAATGTGTTGAAGCATTTAGGTAGTGATCCACATGCTGGACAAATGCTTTTTTGACACTTTAAGAGAAGCTGAAGGATCAAAATTTGATGGCGAAATGCTAAAAGCACAGAAGTTGTGAGACCCTACAATAATAATAGGTATCCTTTTATGTTGTGCTTTTCATCTGTAGATTTCAAAATTCTTTACAAAGAAGGTTGTTATTGTCCCCATGTTACATGTGATGCAGAGAGGATGAAGATTACACAGCTGGATAGTGACAGAGCTGGGAATAGAACCCAGGTCCTTTGACTCCCAATCCAGGCAGTCCACTGGGCCACACATCCCTTATAATAAACTAGTGATAGCATAGGACTTGCAGGGAGAATATTTTTAGTATAGAAACATGCTTTTGATTTGAGCTTTTTGTGGGTTATCATAAACCACTTTCTGTGGACACATGCACATAGACACTAGAGTCATCTGCTGATCACCATCCTGAGCCTACGGCTGGAGGCAGAAGGCTCGTCTCAAAATTGCAACACTAGTGATTCTTTCGCCATGGAAGGCCAATGTAGGACTGTAAACAATATGGGTTTCTATTTGACATAGGTCAGAAATCCAGTGTGTTTCCTTTTTAGAAATTGAGTGGGAAAATCTCATAGAGGAAGATTTCACTGGATACATGTATGGAATAAAATGTGTCTGACATACTTTCCCTTTAACTTGTGCGTGTGTATACTACTGGAGGAAGAAATGGAGAGAGAGCTCTTTTCAAATTGTGAAAATGTTTGACTCCCAAATTACTTGGTAATTTCTGCCTTACTGACTCTTAAGTGTTTCATAACTGTTCTTTCATCCTGCATGCTCATTCTGAGATCTCTTGTTTTTATACTGGGCTGTTTCACAGATGAAGTATTCTTTTTAGATGTCTATGTCCAGTTAAATGTTTAATACTAGCAGACATCATCCTCTTTGCTTAGGTTCTGGCCTACCTCTCTTAGACTCCACTCCATCTTATGGCCCATCTGTTTTGCCACCTTCTGTGCTCTTACAACAAATACCATTCCCGGGTTAGTTTTGGCCACTGAGTTTTGGTGTTTTGAGATAAGGACACACCCAAAGGGCCTTGCTTTGATCAGCACAATGTCTGATTTGAATACAGTAGATATAAAACTGCAAAACAGAATGTGTATGAAGGTCAAGGTTTAGATCATTGACTGACGTCAGTGTCTGCTGAAGAAGGCTGTTGCTTATTGATACTAATCCTGAAACTGGGTATTTATAACTCTTCAGTTATTGTAGAAATTAAATGATTCACTTTTATGGCTATACATTTGTATGCTCCTGCAGGAAGAAGAACGTGAAAAGTTGTGCATCATGCTGGAATAGGTTGACAAATTGTTGTTTAGTTGCCAGTAGTGTTCTGTAAAACACAACTGTACCAAGGAATTTACAGTCTGTCTCAAACAGAGTTTTTGGAGAATAATTGTAGTACTCAGATTTGTCCACAGATTCAGAATATCTTAATATTTAGAGTTAAAATGTTCAGCAGTTAAATAGATAACAATGTTGACATTTAACTTATCACTATTAGACTTCAGATCTGCTATTTTAGACTGTCTGCAGACATTGTGTTAGTTGTGTATGTGAAGTGTTTTGTTCCTAACCAGAAGGGTTTTGTTCCTAACCAGAAAAAACTTAAAAGCTTCAATTCTAGAGAAACCGATGAAGCCAGGATGGCATTGCAGCCAGTACTAGCCCTTTGCAACTCCGTAACACTAATAAGTTGTCACTTAGGATTATTTTTGTCAAAATACCATAGAACCATACCAGTTAGTCTTGAAAATCAATAAATCTGCTTTCTTTAAAAGAAGCAAAACATAAAAAATTCGCAACACATCTCAGCTAAAATATAACAGTAAAGACTATGATGTGGTGACCTCTTGTATTACGAAGTTACAGAATACACGAAAGAATATTTAAAGTAAGGCTAAGTCTTACTGGTGCAAGCTCCTCTTTACAATGGTGCAGCACACGCATGTTGGGTTTTGTTATGGTGTAGCTACATCAATGTACACGAGTGACAGTGCACAAATCCCTAATGTAGTCAAAGCCCTAAGTCACTTTGTCTGTCTCCTCTGGTGTGCCCTTTACCTCGTGCAGTGCTTATTTCTTTGAAGTAGACTACACTAGGTCTTTCTGTGTAAAGGGTCCTTAGCTCTGGAGCAAGGAGAAGCTTGTATTTCCAAAACATTTGCAAAACAAGTCATGAACCTAATTTGAACTCTGCTTGTCAAATGCATCCCCTGTTCTGACCTGGGTTTTGTCCCGCTGTTTCACTGTTCGCCTCGGCCTGAATACTTTCTCATCTGTCATTGCATACGGTTTCTTGTTTAGGGGCTTGTTAATCTTCATATAACTTTCCTTTTTGCCACTTTGGAGATGCATATAGGAAATCTAGGAGTTTTGATGTACTGAGGTCCATGGTCATTCTTCTCTCTTGTGGGAGTGGTTTCAGAGTCTAAGACCTTCTCTTGTGAAAGATTTGTCTCCCCACTCATGCATTTTTCCCTATTGTTCAACAGTTTTGTTCTTCAGCTGGGACCATACCTAGGGCTGCAGATTTTTTATGGCATTTTTTATTAAAAAAGATGGAGCAATCACAGTTAATTTAGTAAAAGTCATAGCTTTTGTGATTTGTGATTTTTTTTTTAAAGCAGTACAAATGAAATTCAGCTGTGTCTCATTAAGATGATAGGCCAGCATCCTTCTTCACTGCTGTCACTGCCCTCAGCAGTACCTTCCACCCCGGCACCACAACCCTAATCCCACTATAGTGAGGAGGGGAGGCCATTGGTTTGGGGGCCCTCCCTCAGTGGTGGCTCCTGTCCCACATGGCTGGGCCTGTGGGTTGAGAGCGAGCCTATCCTGTGATCACCCTGGGCATGGGCAGCAGCGGCTCCTGTGTCCCAGGCATTGTGACCTGGCACATCGGCTCATAGCTCTGCTCAGGTTTGGCTTGGCCACCCCGGGGCAGCAGGCTAAATTTGAGTGAATGGCATTGCGACCTGAGAAAAAGGTCACAGTGCCATTCACTCAAATTTGGCCTGGCCACTGCTCTGTCATTATAGAAGGGTGCTGCGATCCCATGCGCCAGGTTGCAATGCCTGGAGTAGGGAGCTGGGCCCAACCCCGTGGGTCTCAGGAACTGCAGCTTGGGGTGAGTGTAGGGTGAGCTAGCTCTCCAACACCCCCACCCAACCTGGTTTAGAGAAGAGGTTGCTGGGGTGACCCACCTAGGACCTTCCCATATGGAAGTCATGGACAAATGGAGAAGTCATGGTATCTGTGACATTTTCACCACTGTGACAAATCTGCAACCGTAGCCACAGCTTTTAAGAAGTAATCTGTTGAATAGGTAGAAGCTAATCCCATGGAGAGCTTTGTGTATCAGGATAGATATCTTGAATTGGACAGTTGTTTGATGAGATCCATTGCAGAGAGCAGAGTACTGGGATGATGTGCTCATGGTGACTTGTGTTGTAAGCAGATAGGCAGCTGCATTTTGTACTAGCAGCTTTTTCAGGATATATGGCTTCATTCCTAGATACGGGTTGCAACAATGAAGACTGGAGTTAATGTAAAACTTTATTTCATTAGTTCAAAAGTCTGAATTTTACAACTTTCAAACCTTTGGTTACCTATGTGTTTTCCAATTGTCATGCCTTTTCTTCAGAAATGCTGCACATTAATATAGTAGTAAGTGTTAAATTATTCATGTAGCCTGGACAAATATTGCCTTCTGTTTAAAATGGTTGAGATGCTATTAAACGTACAATTCCATTACACACACCAATGCGTAAACCAGGAATTCTTTGTTTACATCTACCATGGTAATGTTTCCTTTTCTCTCTGCCAGGCTCCATCAGTTTCCCATCTCTGCATGATGACAGAGGTTTGGGCTCTTCTCTTCCCTTCTCCCTGTAGTTGATAGTTTTGGAATCAGAGGTGATGCTGGAGTAGAGATGGCAGACAGTGTGAAAACCTTCCTTCATGATCTCGTCAGGGTAAGTCTCTCAATTTGTCTTGAGCCCAGAATCTCTTCAGGATCTTTTTTTTCCCCTTGCATAAGTGGCATAGTGAGTTTATCGGCAAAATAGACTTAGAGACCAATCAATATTATAGGTCTTGAATATTCAGATTATATCCTGTTCTTTAACGCTTGGTGCCTCCCTTTCCATGTATCCAATGGTGGACTAAGAATATATCCTCTCCAGGAGTAACCTCAAGTTTCACTCCTGGTTACCTTTTTAAAAAAAATATGGAGCAGAATAGTGGTTGTGTACCTAATTTATATGTGTGGGATCACACACAAATAGCAGGATTCTAATCTCCCTCCAACTCCACTCATTGACATTCTTTTGCTCTTGAGTGTGTGGAAATAAGAGGGAGCTACTCTTGTTCAGCATGATACCACTACAGACTCACACGGCTGACCATGGTCTGGACAAACGTTGAGCCTCCACTGCACCTCCAAACATCTCTATGTGCTGCAGAGCGCCCTGCAGAATTGAGCCTTAATCACTCTGCCATCAAAGGGATCAATTATGTATTTTTTGTGATGGGAATGCTTGACTGATTACAGCTGATTTGGATGATGCTGCAACAGATGGCCCACAGGTGAAAGGCTAACTCCGACCTAGTTAAGAAGATGTTGCTTCCCCCACCCGTTTTTAAAAAAAGTTGGAAATATCTTAAGTGCTTTCTGGAGCCCTTTGTGGGTTTAACATAGGGTTTGGGTTTGGGCAACATGGAGCTGATGTTTCTTTGCAACCAGGAAGAGCAAACTGCCTTGGTTTTGTAACCAGAGGACACAATCAAGTAGTGTAAACACCAAATTTTGATTTACATTCGACCACAGATGCCTTGCATATCCTAAATGTGTGTGTAATTATATTTTATTGCCCTTATATTTTCTGCCTCCATGGATTAAAAAAGCTAACAAGATAATAGATAACTTGTATAAAGATATATCATAAATTATACTAATAACTCCCCACTCTTGGTGAGAAATTACAAATAAAGTGAACCAGTTCTTGGGAGATCCTTGAAACACTATCTTGTGGATTGATACTTCTATTGATAGCACAGCATTAAAAAACTAATAACTACGCCTCAAATGTCTGCGACAATCTCACTTATCAGCTTGTGTTACAAAACAAGGCAGTAAAGAAACCCTACTGGATTAATTCCAGCTTTATACACAAATTGGCAGGAGAAAAAGCACTTTTTGCCAGATAGGAGAAAACAGACAAGGAAAGAAATGATTCTCGGGCTTCTGAGAGAGGGGCTATAAATAATGGGAAGTCAACAAGAAATGACACCTTTAAAAAAAAAAAAAAAACTAATTACTTTCTACTGTCCCTTTTAGAGATGCCTAAAATGTGTGTGATTTAGGTCACTGGGCCACTGAAAATAGTTGGTGTAATGTATTGAACTGAACCGTGACTACAATTAACAGTGTTGGCTTCTCCTCCTGACGGAGTACTGTTGCTGGCTTTCATCCAAATTGTGGTCTGAGGGAATGATGGGAGCTGAGGGAACACAGGACAGGTGGCCAAACTGTCCCAAAGAGAACAACCTCTCCTTTCTTGGCTACTCCTTACAGCCTCGCTATTCTCCTTGGAATTCCACCTCAGAAGCTCATGACTTTTGTGTCTCCTTCTGCCATTGATCTCGCCACAGGTGCTCTCTGTTGCCGCTTCTGAGCATGGCCAAGATGACATAAAAAAATAGAGCAACATAGCCTTTATTTTTAGCGTGTGCCAAAACTGTTGTCCGGGGAGCATTTCCCCCACTTCCTTGTTTTGTTATCCTGCTGCTGTGACAGTTATCCCACTACTGTTATCGTCATTAATTATCTGTCTACACTAGACTGTGAGCTCCTTGAGGCTGGGACCTTGTCTTTTAAAATGCCATGCACACCTGCAGTTTTATATATAAGCCTCTCAGACCCACCTAAACTGAGATTTTCATTGAAAGGGAAACCACTGCACAATTTAGTACCCCTGAAATGTAGGTCTTGTTTAAAATGTTTTTGTTGAAAGGCCAATATTAATAGAAATGTTGACATAAAATTAAAAACAAATGCAAGGGAAACTGTTTTATAATTCGTACCTTCCTCTGCACAGGTTGTAGCCCAAAGACAGAAGTTTAGGCCAGTGCATGCACCAGAAAGTGAAACTGCCCAGGCTGGTTTTTACTGTCCCTAGCTGACTGAAGTGTGCAAAAGTAAACTGATGCAATGATCATAATGAAGAGATTTGTAAAATTCTTTCCGTTTCTATCATATAGTGGATTGCAGATAATATATGTAATTTTTATGAACATGATTTTTCTATTGATATATATATTCTATCTATATAACTTTTACTTTGACTGCCCAAAGTATGTTGGGTTCAGGTGTCCTGTTTCCTTGTGTCTGCAGGGAATTAAGGACTCCATCTGGGGGATCTGCACAATCTCCAAGCTGGATGCCCGGATCCAACAGAAAAGAGAAGAGCAGAGAAAAAGGAGAGCAAGCAGCGTGCTTGCCCAGCGGAGAGCTCAGAGTGAGGAGAGGAAGCTGGAGAAGTGAGTAAAGGAGCTTAAGTGTTAAAGACTTAACAAATTTGTTTGTGCCTTCTCAACCTACCATCTCCTAGGACAGGGAAGACAGAGAATTATTTGTAAGCACAATGGTTCTGACTAGGACTATGGAGGTCCTAAATAACTGGGAAAACAGAAAGTCACACTGAATTGGGAATAATCTGCAAGAACATTTGTTCACATATATAATATTTCAGAGTAGTCCAGATAGGGAATTTGAGGTGAGTGGAGATTTGACATTTAGACTGCTATTTCCCTCTGCACATGTGAGGATTTCCATGCTTACCCCTCCATGCATTGGGATGAAAATATGCCCCTTAATAGTAGGAACCTACTGACTGAAGGTCCATGGGGTCAGAATCTCTCTGAAATACTTTGCAATTAAAACTGGATTCATGAGCCAACTGTCATTGAAACAGAAAGGTAACAAACATAAAATGGATTAAAGGAGATACACTTTTTACATAAGGCACCTGTGGCAGTGACTTCCACGAGATATTCAGGCCAAGAGCTTAGAAAGATTCAAAAATTGTGTATGGTTAATGGGAGAGGACTAAAAAATAGAGTTATAAACCCTCATGCATCAAGACATAAGCCAACTCAGAACACGGATTTTTACATATCCCTCTGAAGCATCTGGTACTGGCCACTGCTGGAGAAAGGACACTGACCTGGTGGGTAATTAGTGCCACTGATCCAGTGCCTGTATTCTGTGACTGTCTTACAGAAGAGATATTGTATGCAGCGCTGGCAGTTGTGGGATTTGGGAGTAAGCTTTCCACATACAGTTCTGCCATCACACTTCAGAAATTTGCAGGGCTCTCTTAGTCCTGGCCTGGGCATCCAAAACAACTGTTGTTTCACAGTCATACCGTGTTCTTCAGTGATGTGGAAGAAACATCCACTAAGGACTAGGAAGAGATCCTCAAATTTATTGCCACTTGTGACCAAAACAGGATTTCTACCTTGGGTGTCTAGTCTCCAGATTACGGTAGCACTTGTTCTGGCTTCTCTGGTGAGGGTTAGGTTTATTTTTGTACCTAAGGCATGGATTCAACCTCTTTGTTAAATGAGTTAATTTGAGTTAATTTTTACTTTATAAAAAGTCAGTCTTTTAAGAAATAGCACCATATGCCTGTCTTTTTGTTGTTGTTGCCCTGAATGATTTTAGTTTAATAAGGCAACTCTTCAGACTTTCCAGACAGTTAATGTACTGAAATCTCATGGATTAGCTGCATTTGAATAATTATTTTAGGATTAATGGTCATATTTTACTATTATTCTTCATAATAAACTTTCTACAGCAGAGACTGATGAATAAAGTTCTACAGAGGTTCCCATAGAACTGCCCTCTTTCAAAAAGGCCACTGCCTTCCAGATTTCCCCAAGAGAGATAAGGGAAGAGGATGGCCCCAGAGAACATAGAGCACCAAAGAACCTTAACTCTGCTCTGTGGTGATAGCATAGACTCAGAGCTATAGGGTTAAAAGGGACCACAAGGGTCATCTAGTTAAAGTTTTAAATATTGAACGTGTCTTTAAAAATCAGTTTAATGTAACCTGGGACTGCAGATACATCATCATCACTCCTATAACCCCACTGGTCACTGGGGCACCATCATTGATAAACAATCAACCAATTGTCTCCACCCCTGACGATTGCGTGTCAGTGCTTGAGTCTCCGCAAAGTCCATTCCTGTCTGCTCTTTTATGTCGTCAATCCATCTCTTCTTCTGTCTACGTCTTCTTCTCTTCCCCGTACTGTTCCTTGGAGGATGATCTTGGATAGGCCAGATGATCTTGTTACATTGCTGTACCACTTCAGCTTGCGCTTCTTCATGGTCGTCCGGAGGTCTTCATATGACCCAGCGCACTGGGTGATGACGTTGCGGACCTCTTCGTTAGTGACGTGGTCAAAGTAGGAGATGCCCGGGATTTTATGAAAGTATCTTATCTCTACTACCTGTACTTTCCATTCAAGTTCTGCCGTAAGGGTCCATGTCTCGCACACAGAAAAATGGAAATGACTAGCGCGTGCAGCCGTTTCAGTTTGGATTCCAGGGAGATGTTCTTGTTCCTCCAAATAGGCTTTAGCTTTGCCACTGTTGCTGTTGTTTGCACAGTTCTTGCCAGAATTTCTGCCTTTAATTCTTCATCAGTGATGATTGTCCCCAAATAGTTGAGCTGTTTCACTGTCTCGAGTTCTTGTCCACTGACAATGATATGTGATCTGATCCCATTTGTCATCAGCTTGGTTTTCTCTGCACTGATTTCCGTGCCGTATTTTGCGGAGGTTTCATCCAGTCATTTCACAAGGTTGGCAAGTTCATCTTTGCTACCTGCCAGGCCGTCAATGTCATCAGCGAACCGAAGGTTTGAGATTGTTTGCCCCCCAATGCTGACTATGCATATGTGATCTTCTAGGGCATCAGTCATTATGCACTCCAAGTAGATGTTGAACAGTATGGGCGAAAGAAGGCAGCCTTGCTGGACTCCAGCTGTGGTGCGAAACCACTCTCCTATTGTGCCATTGACGAGAAATGCACTGCTGGCCTTGGCATACAGTTGTTTAATGGTAAGAATAAGCTTACGACCAACATTGTACTTCTTCGTGGTTGCCCAGAGAGCTTTGTGCCATACTCTGTCAAACGCCTTCTTGAAGTCAACAAAGACGTGGTAGACGTCCTGCTGGTGTTGTAAGTACTTCTCACACAGAACACGAAGGTTGAAAATCTGTTTTGTGGTACTTCTTCCAGCACATTCTTCCGCAATGATATTCTCCGCTTTGGCTTCAGTCTGTTCAATATGACTTTCAACATCACTTTGCTGGGATGGCTAATTAAGCTTATGGTCTGGTAATTTTGACACAGCTGCAGGTTGCCTTTTTTTGGCAGAGTGATGAGTAGTGACTGTGTTCACGTGGAGGGCCACTCGCCATTCTGCCAGATCTTGTTGCAGATCTTGGTGAGTACATCTATTACTATTTCTCCTCCGAATTTCATCATTTCGGCTTGGATGTTATCAATACCTGTAGCCTTTCTGCTCTTGAGTGATTTCACAGCTGTCTCCACTTCTTCATGCAGTATTGGAAAGACATCCTCCTCTGTTGAATCTGGGCTGTCTAGGACACTAGGATCTCCATTTGTCTGGTGGTTGTATAGATCAGAGCAGTAGTTTATCCACCTATTGATGATGTCCCTTTCTTCTGTAAGACTGTTCCCTTCTTTGTCTTGAATTACGTTAGCTTTGGTCCATCTTTCCTTCTTCAGATCTTTTACAACCTGGAAGGCTCGTTTGCTATTTTTATTGTATTTTAGAGCATTTGTTTTTCTATCTGTATCTCCTTGGTCTTCTTCATTCCTTTCTTGATCTTTCTGCCAATCGTTCTGTATTTATCAGCTCCCTCAGTGCTGTTCTTGTCTCTCTTGAGCTCTCTTCCAATGTCACATATTCTAGTGTTTCATTTGTGACCCAAGGTTTTGTCATCTTGTGGTGTTTCCCAAGGATGTCCATTGCAGTATCATTCATTACAGTATTGAAATGATGTTTCTACGTCTTCCTCTAGAGCAAGCAGCGGGGCAAATTTTCCGCCAGTCATTGCTTGGAATGACTCTGCAATGCTTCGGACTCCAAGTCTTTCTAAGTCAAACTTGATTCTGGTGAGGTTTGGCCTGATGATTTTTCCTTAGCCACAGCCAAAAGCATAGCATCACAAGGTCGAGATCACTTCCAATATCCACACAGTGGATGCTCTTTGTTTTAGCTCTGTTGATCCCAGAACGAAATCGGTTTTGCATCATGATGTAGTCGATCTGACTGTGAGGTAGGCCATTAGGTGCATGCCACATTGATCGTCTGGATGCTTTATGTGCTCCTAATGTGTTTGCAAGAACCAGATTGTTATAGCTGGCAAACTCCAAGAGTCTCAGTCCTCTCTCATTGGTTACTGCATCACAGAAAGGGCCACAGTAATCTCGCCAATCTGCCTGTTCGCCAGTACCCACTGTAACATTCCAATCTCCCTGTACAATCAGGATATTTTTCTTGTGTACCTTACAGATGTCTTGGCGCTGATTGTAAAAAACTTCAATTTGCTCATTGTCATAGTCTGTTGTAGGGGTGTAGACTTGTACCACTGTGATACTGAACGGTACTGCCTTAGATGGATGGAAATAAGCCGGCTGGATATTGGGCGGCCTCCAAATCCTGAATTCTTGATACCTTTATGCACAATAAATCCTACGCCGTTGACATGTTTGTCCTCTCCACTTTCCCCTGTGGGTCCGGGGACAGAATAGGCCCACTGCTCCTCCTGCATGTCGTAAGAGTCGACTAAAAGGGGGCTGCCTGGAGAAGGATGGGCTCTGCCAGGTTAGAAATTTGCCCAAGACATACCATACGATGAGCAAGTCAACCTTGTCCATATCGGATTGGTCACAGCCCAGGTTAATAATGACCATGCCATCCGTCTCCCACCAGGGCGGACATGACAAGTATACTATTGGTGTAACCCCAACAAAGAGGATCCATGGAAGAGATAACATCACCATAGTCACGTGGAATGTTAGGACATTGAGACAAATAAGGAAGTTGAAAGAACTCGTGTATGAAATGGAACAATACACCTGGCATCTCCTAGGAATCTCTGAGGTCAGATGGAAGAACTTTGGAGAGGCACTAATGGATGAAGGCCATGTACTCTTATTACAGTGGAGAGACTACAGATACAGTTATGCACTAATCATAATTGAATAGTCACTGCATGGATGTTTTAACTGTGCATTTCCATGCCTTAACATGTTTGGATTTTTGAATTGAACCTTTAACTTTGAATTTCCTGGATTTCTAATGCTTGTTTTTGGAATAACAACAACATCCTTGTAAAGTCTTTTACTCTAAATTACTGATATATAATCTCAATTTTAATTCCATTTTAAAATAGTTTCTGCTGGGAATTAACACTATGTTGAAATGGACTTTCTGATACAACAGCATTAGTTTTCTATAAGCGTTGAAAAATTAACTTGTGTGTTGCAGTGAGCATATGTCATGAGTTTGTGTGGTGAATTGTTGGAGCATTACAGTGCTGCTGATTTACCAACTGAATTCTAGTAATAGAATTTATGATTCTAGATATTTTGAAGGCACCCAGCACATTTCTTCTTTAAGTTATTGTATAAAAGTGGTTCTCAGTGACCCAGGATGCTGGGGATAATTTGCTTTGAAGAGAAGTAGCTACAGTGATACAGTCTCTCATGCATGTGTATTATTGCTCTGCAGTGAACCTCGGATAGTAAGCCGGATTTTTCAATGTTGTGCATGGAATGGAGGCGTATTCTGGGTAAGTGTAATTTTTTTTATTTCCTAACTTAAAAATTGAAGCACCAGTTTAAACCAGTGCACTGCTTCAGGGCTTTTATGGTTTCAGAGGTGATCTGTCAGGTTGGCTGCCTGGCTAAGATGGAAGGCGTTATGAATTGAGAGAAACCAGTAAGTTTCTAAGTTTTGATGTTTTATATAAAGGGGGGCCCTCCTTAAAATATATAATTGAGCTACTGTATTCCCTAAGCAGACCATTATATTAATCTGGAGTCTGTTTCTCAAGTTCCTAATGCTGCTTGTTCGCCTGCTGATCAAATGAAATCTGTAGTGCTGCTCCACTGAATCGAATAGTACATTTACTCAGGTCAGCTTTCCAATAGGTGTTAATGAGTTTGATAGGGTTTATTCATGATTGTAGTAGGCATTTTGCAGCCTAATAAATCACTTGTCTCTTTTCATCTTCCATTAGACTTTGTCCTGATGGGTGAGGAACTAACATGGAAATGTTGAAAGGAAACAATTCAATTATATATTTTGGTTGTATTTAAGTAGAGGAGCGATCTTTCAGCGCTCTGCATTGATGGATCATAGTGTTTAATGTTTAATAGATGGTAGGCAAACATTTTGCTGTTAATAGAGAATGCACAATGTCTACATGAAATATCACTTTAAATCAGTGTTTATGGATCTTTGTCACTGTAGATGAAAGTTATTGCCCCATCTGATGCAGAGGTGTTTAGGTGCCAAATATGAAACAGCATGGCAATGGCAGTACAGTCAGACAAGATGGTACTTTTAGTAGGGTTCCTGCAGGAGATGGACACGTGGAGGCAGTTGAGAGTCTCTGGAGTGATTGCAGATTGGGTTGATGGATAGAGATAAGAGTAATAGAAGTGAACATTTAAGTGTCATTAACAAAACCACTTTTATGGTTTCCTTGTTTCCTTTTTCCTTTAGCTTAGTCTCCTCTTGTTTTACCGAGTATTTATACCTGTACTTCAGTCAGTCACAGCACAGATAATTGGTAAGTACATAATTTGTTTCTGTAAAGAGTGCTAGGACATCAGCTCTCCTCAGGGTAAATAATTATCAGCATCTGTGTAGACGACTAAGGCGACACTACTGCCAAGTGCCCCTATATCCTGCCTCTCCATCCTTGAGTTATTTCCCTCTCTCAAGTCTTTAACTGAGAGCAAAATCCTTAGACGGGGTGGCCACGCTGAGCCTGAGAAGGAGCCAGAATTTACCAATGTACATTGCCAAAGAGCCACAGTGATACGTCAGCAGCCACCCATCAGCTCCCCCCTGCTCCCAGCACCTCCCACCCACCAGCACACCTGCCGATCAGAGCCTCCCGTTCCCTCCCCATCAGCTGTTCCATGGCATGCAGGAGGCTCTGGGGGTGGGAGGGGGGGAGCAAGGGCATGGCAGGCTCAGGGGAGGGGGCGGGAAGGGGTGGGGTGGGGGCAGGGCCTGTGGCAGAGCCAGGGGTTGAGCAGTGAGCACCCCGCTCCCAGGATATTGGAAAGTTGGCCCCTGTAGTTCCAGCCCCAGAGCCGAGGCCTGGACAAGGAGCCGCATAGTAACTTCTGAAGAGCCGCACGTGGCTGCCACCTCTGTCCTTAGAAATGCTGAGCATCGCAGCTCCCACTGACTTGAGTGAGGGATGTGAGGACTCAGTACAACTCAGGATTTGACCCACTCAGTGTGGGCTGTGCCCTCCTCTTCCTGTGTTTTTCATGCATTAATGCTGCCATATCCTCTTTAGTGTACTGACTCAGATGAAAATTTTTAAAACTATCTATGGGATTTGGATGCTCAGGTCCCATTAAAATTAATGAGAATTGGACATCCACATTCCTTACCTTTTTGAAAATCTCAGCCAGATTTTCTTTTTCTTGTTTTTCTGTTGTGAAAACTGACACGTAAGCCTTAAAAAGCACACTTGGACAAAGTTAAACAATGTTCCAGTGACTTGATTAGCATGGCTTGTATCAGATAGAAAGATTGATGGGCAATTCTGCTAACAGACGGGGAAACGGGGAAGACCTTTTTTTGGAATGCTGTTTTAGTATTAAGCTAGTTACATAAGAACCTCCAAACTAGGTCAGACCAAAGGTCCATCTAGCTCAGTATCCTGTCTTCTGACAGTGGCCAGGGCCAGTGCCGGTGCCCCAGAGGGAATGAACAGAACAGGGAATGATCCAGCAATCCATCCCCTGTCGCCCATTCCCAGTTATTGTTTCTCCATGTGGGAATCCTGCTGCTGTTTATAATTACTTTCATTTAAATACTGTTCAGAGTGAATTTCTCACAAGCAGTACATCCTCCTCTTTATTGGGGGTGTAGCTTCTCATAGAGTTCACAATATGTAACATAGAAAGTTACCATTAGACATGGGATGAGTTGTTTTTTAATTGGTGTATTCTCTGACCAGCCAGTAAAGTCTAAAGCTGTTAACACTTTTTATCCCAGACAATTCATTTTATATTTTGGAAGAGTCCTAATTTAAATGTTGTAAAGTGCTTTTTAAGTTAAGTGGCATGGATTGCAAATGCTATGTATTACTAATCACACTGACAGGAAAAGTCTCCACTCATTTTCATGGTCCTCATATTCTTCTTAAAACCATTGAAATTAAGCATTAATACTGAAAGCAAATGTAAAATCCAACATGTTAAAACTCAGTGCATGTGAATAGTAACATGTATTGAACTGTGGAGGTGAATGCCAGGAGGAGTTGGGGGTCTGCCTCTTAGTGTCAGTGGAAGTCTGTTTGTTAGCAATGTGATACAGTCACATTGCTTCCAGTTTTCTGTCATACGAGGAGGAGCTTCAGCATAGATCCAGGACAGCCACAGGCATGCCCAATAAGTGCTGACGTGAGGCAAACTAGAAGTAGGGCTGCCAAGCGTTTTTGGGCTTGGAGAACACTGAAAATACAGGAAAAACTGATCTTCGGTTGCTTTGTCCCTGAGTAAGTTCTTCTCCCATAACACAAACACATACAGCAAAGCTCCAACTATCTAAACAAAGAACTTTTTGGGAAGAAAGGGAGATACAGTCAGTGATATTGACTGTTTAATTTTTGGGAGGTCCTCTAGCACTACAGTGATGGACGCCATATAAGTACCTAAACAGGCAAATGTCTTACCCTTACCCTATGTCTCCTGACCTGTCTGTGTCTCCCGTCCTCTAGTTCTGTTTTGTTTAACACTGTTTCTCTTTTTCTTTGTCTCCTACCCTCTTCTCTCTTGCCTCCCCCCACATCTTTGTCCACCTCCTTTCCCTCTTGCTGACACTCTCTACCCTTTTGCCTTACTCCATTCTGTCCTTTTACTCTCATCTCTGTCCCTTTCTTCCTGTTGCTGGGTCAGCTTTCCCCACTGTTCAGATGTCTGGTCTGCTCATGATGTGCATGCTGTAATTGTTGCTTCTTTTTCCCTTTTCCCACTCTGAGTGTTCAGGGAGAGCAGGGACCAGAATGCTGATTAGAGCGAGCACTTGAGGAGCAGATAGGTCAGGGAATCTCGCTACAAGTATTAGAAACCTCTTACAGAGTTATCCAGCAAAACAAAGGAGAACCCCATTTTTTTCCTGGGTGTTCTGGGCCTCTCATCTCCTGAGAACCAAAACACACAGCTTTGATAACATCTGTTCAAAACAGTATTTGAGTATAGGCGAGAACTGTCTGTCTTCCCATGTGTCTGCTGCATGACATATTAGTTGCAGAATGCTTTCTCTTCCCATCCATATACGTTTTCAGCAAATAAGTGTCAAACCCGGAAACCTTATTCCTAATGATGGAAGAGGAAACTATGTTCCTGCTTATACCACAAGAAATCGAAAGCCATTGTTTTTGAACCAGTAGGATGCTTTTTGGCAGTCCCAAAGCAAATGTTCCCATAGGATTAACCACTGGTTCCCTATGGAAGTACTGCAGCTAGGATATTCTTAGAAGTAAATAAAGAGCAGGTGCATGAAAATGGGTCTGTAAAGAAGGGAAGTAGGAAATGGCCCTTCCTGGTTTTATCTATTTCCCTTTTTGTAGTAGGACCAGACTATCACATCTGTACAAAGGAGGCCGCTGTTAGCTATTTCTCCATTGTAACTGTAGGTTGTGCAGTCTGAAATGAAGAGAATCCCATGTGCATGTTGCTGATAGGGACTGTATTCTTATTTTGAAGGTGACCCCTCACTACATGGTGATGTCTGGTCCTGGCTGGAATTTATCCTCACCTCTATTTTCGGTGCCCTTTGGGTCCTTCCTCTCTTTGTGCTCAGTAAAGTCGTCAATGCCATCTGGTTTCAGGTAGGTGAGGAGGATGCGGAACAGCCCTCAGTAGCTATGGGAGCAGGAGTTCACATTAAACAAGTGACATAGCATATGCTGTGTTACGGGTGGGTCAGTTAAGACCATAGAGCAAGAGTACAACCCACAGCCTCCTTTATTTTTCATATCGATGGTGACCAGTCAGACTGAGGTGGAACATTGCGTACTGGAACAAGTAGTCTCCACAGACTGGCACCTCTGTAAATGAGCCGTAACCTGCTTTATTTCGTAAGGTCTTCTGGGTCAAACAAGCTACTAGTGTGGTCCTTATTTGGACCACATGTGGACGGCCATGTGCTCTGTTCTGTATAATGCCATAAAAGGAACATTTCTACATAAAGCTTATTGTTCCAGATGTGTTGAGTGTGTTGGCAGGCGCACTGTGGAATATGTGCACTGTGTTTCATGATGATGGAGAGATGGCTTGCTGCTTTTTGGGAGAAATCATCACTGTTATGTGATTGGCAGTATGTTTGGAAAATGCGCAATGGAGACAGCATGGTGATGTGATTAGAGAAAGGGACTGGGAGTCGTGAGACCTGAGTTCTAGTCTCAGCTCTGCCACTGGCTTACTGAATGCCTTTGGACTCTGTGCCTCAGTTTCTCCATTTGTAGCAATGGGGTGAATGATACCCAGGTTTCTAAAGTACTCTGAGCACCTTGAATGAAAAGTGCAAACCCTTATTACTGTGTCTAATAAGCTGCTGAGCTAAAGCTGTTACTACATCAGTAAGAAAACAAGATTGCACCCTGAAAGTGTACTCAGTGGAATCTGCATGCTGACTGCAGATCAGTCAGTAGCGCAGTCACTCGTGTTAATTGTCTTTGTAAATTCGTTTCCCTGAAATGTTTCTCTGTTTCAGGACATAGCAGATTTGGCATTTGAGGTTTCCGGAAGAAAGCCCCAGCCCTTTCCCAGTGTCAGTAAAATCATTGCTGACATGCTATTTAACCTCCTCCTGCAAGCACTGTTTCTCATCCAGGTGAGATTAGACCTATCTTGGGTTCTGTATCTGGGTCAGTAGAGAACCAAGTGCATATTAGCTGTGAAATGCTGAGGGGGAGATGCCAAACCATTCTGCTGTTCGAATGCAGCTGTTGGCATTAGTGGCCACCTTGGAAGAGAGAGAGCCTCTTGGCTGGAGTGGGGAGCTGTGACCAGGAGACTGTTATATGCAGAAAATTGTGGTCAAATTGATTGATGTTCCCAAAGTGACAGGATGAGCTTTGCTTGAAGGAAGGTGGGGTTCGGATGGTTCTGTTGGAGGGCGGGAGAATAAAATTAAAACTACAAGAAAGCAAGGTCCTCTCTAATTGTGCTCCCCTATCACTCGCTAAGGTAAAGATAAAAGTATTGTGTCCCTGCTGTGCTGTACAGAAATCCACCACTGCAGAAAGCAAACTCAATCAATTTCTTCTCTTCCTCTGCAGGGGATGATTGTGAGCCTTTTCCCAATTGATATCATTGGCCAGTTGGTTAGCCTCCTGCACATGTCGCTGCTCTACTCCTTGTACTGCTTTGAATACCGCTGGTTTAATAAAGGTTAGTGCTACCCTTCACTTCCGAGGCTAACAGCGTGTGTCTGGGGACATTCTGCATTGCTGGGAATATTTTAAATGCATAAGCTTCCCGATAGGAGGACAATCCAGTTTCAAACACATTTTATCCAGACAAGTAACTTGGGATGTTTCCAAGTGATCTCTCTCTCTGTCACCCTTCCTCCTCCCTTACCTCAAGAGTATGGAATATGAGCCTCTCTTTAGAGAATGAATCTCTGCTGTATTTGCAAATTTGTTTTTTCAGAGCATTAAACCTTACTAGGCTGATCGATTTATTGTGCTGTTTACATGAGAGGGATTTGACTAGGAGATGATTTTCACTTGTACTACTCTAATAAATGGTCTCGCCTGTTTATCCATATTTGGATGTTAGTGTCCCAGTAATGGGCCTGAGTATAGGAGCAGAGGTGTTGCCCAAAGATGAGACACGTCAATAAGATGGATAAAACAGAGCAGCACCCCAAAGCACCTCACAGTTGGGAGTGAGATCCTGCTGTTAGGGGGACTACATAGGCAATGGATCAGCCATACCACTTGTGGTCCAAGAGACTGTTCTATTGAGAGAGAGGAATGTTGGCTGCAACACTGGCATGTTATCCCTGACTTTCTTTAGAAGGTGCTGTGGGAACATTTCCACCTGAAACAGTCACCAGAGATGGGCAGATGGGACTTCAGCATCTTGTCTGAAGTCTGGCACCTCTGACATCTCAGCCAATCCCTCTCTGGTGCATGCTCCATTGCAGTGTGAATCCAAATCCTGATAGGGATCTTGACTCCACCCCTTTCTGGCATCAAGGTGTGAGAGCAGCACAGACACGAGGGGGGTGAATACATCATTTCACAATCCATTGAACACTGGCTGAGAAGGGGCCACTATAGATGACTTACTGCCCTTCTCTGTTTTTCTGTGACTGAATGCTCTGGTTGTGCTGTGCTGAATCTCTTGCCTGCCTATTCACTGAGGCTATAGCAGAGATGAGAAATAGTCACATGGTGTTTAAAGCAGGGCAGGGAAGATGAGTAGAATAATAAACATTTGTTTGAGGGCCAGATGCAGTCTGAAATTCTCCTGGTGGTTCTCACTTGAAAGCCTTGGATTTGGTCCCTGTCTGACTTGGTTTGCAGCGTACCATAGAATTCTTAGTTCCAGGGAAAAACAAGGTTCTCTTGTATAGTGGTTTTTCAGCTCCAAATATTTTTCACTCCATGGAATTAAGTCCAGGAACTAAATCCAAAGAGGCAATCTTACCATCATTGGAACAATCTGAATTCTAAATTCAGCTAGAGAAAAAACACTAGAAGAAAAGAGAACTTCCATTTCTGATGCTAGAGCTCTGGATTGGCAAGGAGCCTGATGATGAATGTCAGGTAGGCCCAGCCACCTCTTGCTTTGTAATGCACATATTCAGACATGCAGAACATGAACATTTACTTGTCTCTCACACCTGTGGTAAAATTGTTTTAATTGTTTAACCTTTTCCAGCAAAGGTAATAGAAGAAAAAAGAAATGATGGTATCTTTTTCCTTTCAGATTAGAGAGAGATGCCTTGAAAACTTGTGCTGACAAAAGATCCCATGTTACTTTTCACAAGAGGAGTGTTAGTTCAGTTTTCCCAATTGGAATAACTTAATTTTGCCACCTACCTTCAACTATTAGTGAAGTTTCAGCCGAACATAGCGTTATTTTGTATCACACCATACGTTGCAGGCCATTTTAGGCATAAAAATACAGGAAGTTCATAATCTAAATTAGATTCTTCATTTAACACCGTAAGTGTTCTGTATTTTTACAGTCCACTGATAAATTAGTGCCACATTTATTCTAAATGTGTCTGCATTTAAATGATGGTAGATGTGATTTTTATCAAGGGGAAAAACCGTTAGAAGAAAGTTTAAAAAAAGCAGTGGGGAAGAAGGTAGAAACCTATTATATTTTTTTAAAAAGCATAGTCCTCCATATTTTAATTGAGCTGACCAGCTTTTCTGAGGTTAGTCTTTGAAGTCTTGATGTTATCTAAACTTGTAGTTTAATCAACTGCTATTTGTCTTGTGCCTTTTGTCTTACCAACTCAATGGGTCCAGTAAACCAAGTTTATATTCTGCTTTTTACTACAAAAGTGGCAAAACAATTAGGTTTTTACACTCTGAAGAACATCTCTGTTTCTATGGTGTTGTAAATCAGGGATCCCTTGTCAGATTTTATTGAAGCATGATAGAAAAATTCTACTGTCGTCTCAGGCTTCACATACCACTTTTGAGGCTGATGTCTTTTGTTTGTGGATTTTATAGGGTAGAGCCAAAATCTAATTTATAATAGAAACTTGTTTGCAACCTTAACTATGGAATGGCCAATACAGCTCCCTTATGTAGTTTATAAATTACTTTGGGATCATTCAGGATGCCTGGCACTCTAGAAATGTGAGATTTAGTGACAACACATGCTCTTTATCCCAAACTTTCCTGCCTTAGTTCCTTAAATTTCTGTACATTAACTTGTGTTTTTATTAGGAATTGAAATGCATCAACGGTTATCCAACATTGAGAGGAACTGGCCCTATTACTTTGGATTTGGTTTACCACTGGCTTTTCTCACTGCAATGCAGTCTTCTTACATCATCAGGTGACTTCAACTGTAAATTGGGAGCACTGGGCGTTTTTGCTTTGAGGGTGATGAATGCAGAGGTAACATGTCCCCCCAAATACCACCCAAAATTCCCACCCTCCAAGATACCACCAACCCCTGCAGATCAGAGGAGTATATCTGCTTCCACAGCACCATAGGGAAATAGCTCTGCTAATAAGTAGTTGGAGGGGAAAGTACATTGAGGAATAAGGAAGGTTTTTCCATTAAAATCAGAAATGTAGTGCAGATTCTTCCACTGAACTACCATACAACTATGAAACATATTTGGATAGTAGAATCTCCCCTACTTCCTGCCTCACTGTATTGACCATTCTGGAGGCACAGTGGCTGGGAAAAGCTTATAAATCCTCTCACTGCTCAGAAATCATCTCTTTGCTGAGATGATGTCATTGCTGTTTGCTTTATGATTTCTCGTCCTGCTCTCATTCTGCTGTAACCTTTTCCCATACGGTTGGAATACTCTTACAGATGGAGCCAACATTAGTGGCATGTTTTCTCTTATACTTAAAATGTAGAGCAATAAGCAGAGCTAGCAGGGGCCACGATTTATTGATGCAGACAAGCTTCTCTGTGATGAGCTGCATTTCTAACTGTGTCAGCCCTGCCTAAGGTGACACTGAGACAGCATATATGTGGGAGGTAAAATCCAATTCCAGTGTCAAGCTGTGTATCTGTCTCTTCTTCTGAAAGTTCACTGAATACTTACTCTTAAAAGAACACTGTAGTGGATCCCAGCAGGGAAGGGTTTAAGCATGCCCAGATTCTATTGGAGTTACTTGTCCTTTATTTACATTGTTGATTCCGCACCTTTTGCTCGTCTTCCATGTGACTGAGATTGTCTCATTTAAAGCTGCGGTGAAGTGCTGATGGTTGCAGTAGTAGTCCCGTGAAGCCCACAGCAATCTCTGTTTAATATGCAGATGCAGCCTATGGAAGCTACATGATACTCTCTCTTGATGTGAGCTGCCGGAAAATGCTGTCTCTGCACAATGTGTTTCCTTATTAAATATTGTGACTGGTGTCATCTGCTCCATTTATATAAATTCAGTGTGGCCCTTGGTTGGGCTGTTTGATTTCCCGTGTGTTTAAAGGTGCTTCATTTCATCCTTCTCCAGTCCCTGCGAAGGGATGTCCTGAAATCAGCTTCCATTGCATGGGAGGTCATTTTCCTGTGTAACCTTATTATGACACCAACCTATAGTAATTGGCTTTTTGCTCAATGTGCCGTCTTCTCTTTGCAGTGGCTGCCTGTTCTCCATTCTTTTCCCTCTGTTTATCATCAGCGCCAATGAAGCAAAGACACCTGGGAAAGCATAGTAAGTATTTTCCTTAGGAAACTCAGAGTTGATTTTAACATGATAATGCTAGATGCAGGATGAACTGACACTCGAATCTGTGACCTAAAACAGGGCTTTAGCAGTACTGTGCTTGGTAAGTCAGGGGATGCCCATGTACATCTCTGAAGATATTGGTCATGTAATGATGAAAGGTTGGGACACCTTGATTAATTTAAAATAGAGGAAATTAAACAGAGAGGACATTGTGTTAACACTTCAAAAGGGTGTGTTATTGGTAAGGGAAAGGTTCTCTGCGGTATTGATAGACCTGCACTGAACTTTAAATCCTCTTACATCACACTCCCTGAGCTGAGTGCGGGTATGCCAAAACCCTGCAATTCCTGGGCAGCCATCAGCTCAGCTCTTATCTGCAACTTCAAGCTTTTCAAGACAGACTTAACCCCAAGGTTGGAATAATTGGGTCTGCTCTGTCCTCCCTACGTAGATACAAGGATGGAATGGAGGCATCCTGCATTTTCCAGGGGGTTTTGATAACTGTGCCTGCATTAGGCCTTTACTCTTCATTACTGTAGAGTGTATGTCTGCACTATGAAATTAGGTCGAACTTATAGAAGTCAGTTTTTTTAGAAATCGGTTTTATATATTCGAGTGTGTGTGTCTCCACAGAAAATGCTCTAAGTGCATTAACTCGGCAGAGTGCTTCCACAGTACCGAGGCTAGAGTCGACTTCCGAAGCGTTGCACTGTGGGTAGCTATCCCACAGTTCCCACAGTCTCCGCTGCCCACTGGAATTCTGGGTTGAGATCCCAATGCCTGATGGGACTAAAACATTGTCGCAGGTGGTTCTGGGTACATATCGTCAGGCCCCCGTTCCCTCCCTCCCTCCATGAAAGCAAGGGCAGACAATCGTTCCGCGCCTTTTTTCCTGTGTTACCTGTGCAGACGCCATACCACGGCAAGCATGGAGCCCGCTCAGCTCACTGTCACCGTATGTCTCCTGGGTGCTGGCAGACGCGGTACTGCATTGCTACACAGCAGCAGCAACCCATTGCCTTGTGGCAGCAGACGGTGCAATAGGACTGGTAGCCGTCATCGTCATGTCCGAGGTGCTCCTGGTCGCTTCTGTGAGGTCGATCAGGAGCGCCTGGGCAGACATGGGCGCAGGGACTAAATTTGGAGTGACTTGATCAGGTCATTCTCTTTAGTCCTGCAGTCAGTCCTATTGAACCATCTTATGGTGAGCAGGCAGGCGATACGGATTGCTAGGAGTCCTATTGCATCATCTTCTGCCAGGCAGGCAAGAGATGAGGATGGCTAGCAGTCCTATTGTACCATCTTCCGCCGAGCAGCCATGAGATGTGGATGGCATGCAGTCCTTCTGCACCGTCTGCTGCCAGCCAAAGATGTAAAAGATAGATGAAGTGTATCAAAACAAGAAATAGATCAGATTTGTTTTGTACTCATTTGCAAAACCCCCCTCCCCGCCCCCCATCTAGGGGACTCATTCCTCTAGGTCACACTGCAGTTACTCACAGAGAAGGTGCAGCGAGGTAAATCTAGCCATGTATCAATCAGAGGCCAGACTAACCTCCTTGTTCCAATAAGAACAATAACTTAGGTGCACCATTTCTTATTGGAACCCTCCGTGAAGTCCTGCCTGAAATACTCCTTGATGTAAAGCCACCCCCTTTGTTGATTTTAACTCCCTGTAAGCCAACCCTGTAAACCGTGTTGTCAGTCACTCCTCCCTGTGTCAGAGCAACGACAGACAATCGTGCATCTGAGTTGAGAGTGCTGTCCAGAGCAGTCACAATGGAGCACTCTGGGATAGCTCCCGGAGGCCAATACCGTCGAATTGTGTCCACGGTACCCCAAATTCGACCCGGCAAGGCCGATTTAAGCGCTAATTCACTTGTCAGGGGTAGAGTAAGGAAATGGATTTTAAGAGCCCTTTAAGTCGAAATAAAGGGCTTCATCGTGTTAACGGGTGCAGGTTTACATTGATTTAACGCTGCTAAATTCGACCTAAAGTCCTAGTGTAGACCAGGGCTGTGTTGTGTTATATTCATTATCCTAGAATATACTTCTTGCTGCACTATTCTGTTAATGTGTTCGTGTGTGTGCGTGCGCGTATGTGTGCAAGAGACACCAATTGAGACTTTGGGATTGGAGCTCACAGCATTTGTTCTGTGTTTCAGCCATTTCCAGCTGCGTCTCTTCTCCTTGGTGGTTTTCCTCAGCAACAGACTCTTTCACAAGACAGTTTACCTTCAGTCCACCCTGAGCAGCTCCTCCTCAGTAGATAGACTGCCCTCTCCTCGCTCATCCCCTGCCAAACAGAAGGCTGCTTTGAGGCACTGAACCACAACCAAAGGGGTGTGTGTGTGTGTGTCATCCTTGGCTGCTACATGTGCCCCTGTGACCTAGGGAAGGGCAGGACCCATTCTGCCAAGGGGCTTGTGCATTTCCCCACCAGTCACCATTGTAAGCGCCACTTGGACGTTGGTTTTGTGTCACACTGAGAACGTGGATGGAAATCTCTGGAAAAGTCTGGATTTTTAACACCTTTGTGAGTTTTAAAAAGCCGGGTTCTCTGTGCTTGTTTTATAGAGTGTAACAGACCTGTGCCTGTACTGTTTTGTATACTCTTTTCCTGTGCCATTTCCCTCCATACCCCAGGAAGAATGGTTTTGTAATCCACGTTTTGCTGTAGCTTTGTGGAGCTGATGGGAGTCTTTAAAGTAGATTGCGCCACAACTGTTGGATTCCTCAATGATCATAGTTCTTTGTATATTGTATCTCAGGTCAGGTTTTTGTAATTCTTGCTGTGCTGAAAAGCAGAATTGGAAGACAAACTGGATCATGCTGATCTAGGGGCAAGATCAATTTATACAGAGAGGGGACTCCCCCAGCCCACTATCCAATGAGCTCCAGTCAAGCTCTTTCTGTCAACTGGCAAACTTTGGGTCTTTCGTCAATACAAGACCTGGACAAGTGCCACCTTTCTGTATCCAGGATATATACTGGAGGGCATCAACTTTCATCAGGATGAAGCAAATTCCTAACCTAAACAGCAGAATGTGGTGGGTTTTTTTTAAATCCTGTTTGGAGCTGGTGAAAGCTCCTGAAATTTCAAAGGGAAATTGTATAAACAAGGTCAGGAACTGAAATGGAAACTTATTGAAACACTTTAACTCTGTAGTTGGGTTATAAGGTTTTTTTAATGTATCTTTTTGTCTCAGCAATCAGATGCTTTTGAAAATTAGTGTCTGCCAGTTTTCCGTGGAGACACCATGCATACTGGCGGTATTTAAAAAAAAAATTCAAAATTATGAGGTTCCAAACTGTATCCAGACAACACAAGGGAGAACAATCGGTTTCTACTGGACTCATGGGATAACATACAGACCTGGGCTGCACCATTGCCCTGCTTAAAGTAGGTAGTGTGCCTCTAGGGGAAGAGAGAGAGCTTGTTCAATTAACATGAAAGGCTCCAAGTCTGTCGCCATGGCGACACTATCTCTACTGCAATTGTTGTCCCAGCATAGGTGGAATGGTATTGGCCAAAGTACACTTAAGTGGTTGTAGCTGCAGTGAAACTGCTTCCTCAGCTCAGGATGTGTGAATTCATGTGCGTGTGTCTGTAAGTCTCTGTGTGTGTGTATATATACTCTGTATACACAAAGGGAGGGTGAGCAATCCTGGTTCTAGACAGTGTTCTTCTTGCATGTAACATTTCTGTTTGGCAGAAAAAAAATCTGTGAAATTCAAGAAGCCCTTGGTTTTTCAGAACTGAGGTTGGTCTACAGATAAACTTTTCTCTAGTATTTTCACACTGAAATATTAAACGAAAATGAACAAAAATTCAAAAATTGCAGTGGGTTCTGCCTGAGCACTGAAGTTAATGTTAAGAGCAAAAACTGCATTTTACTGTGGATGGGTCATTCTTAAAGTCTAAATTGCAATCCAGGGACTTTAAGGCTCTACATGTGGGAAGGGTGGTGGGGGAGATTTGGGAAACAGTTCAGTGCAACTTGATACTGGAGGCAAATGGAAATAGAATTTGAACTTCCCTTAAGCTTCTCTAAATAATGTAAATGATTCTCTTGGCTTGCTACAAAGCACTCTCAAAGTAATAGTAGAGAGAGCCACTTCTGGATGTTACGTACTCTCTTCCAGCAAGCTACAGGGAAGAGAAGGGGCAGATTCATATGAGAGTATTTTGAAAATGAACATTTTTGAAAGGGATTGTATACAATCTTATTTTACTGTACAAACAAAACCTAAATGACAATATACTAACCTATTACATTATTGACACAAATCAAGCATTTCAAAGCAAGGAAATAGTTTTGGACACTACATCTGACATTGCCCACTTAATAAGCAACCATATTGTTATCAGGAATTCAAAGATATGCACATCTTTAACTACACCAGGTGCATGAGTTTTCAAGGAGATTTAACTCCATGGAAAGTTTGAAGGGGCAGTAATGAGCTTGTTTTAAGCCAAAGGGAGGAAGACAAATGATAGACAATTCAGCATTCAGAGCAGGGTAACTTTAATGGCCTGCAACTCAAAAACAGCTTGACTAATTTTGCAAAAACTTCCTTTGTTGCTTTCTGAGTAAACGTGGCAGTTTTCAGATCAAACTGATTTACTAATTCAAAGTTAGATCGGGGCTAAAAGTGGGCAATGGAATGGAAGTTGGTTCCAAATGTAACTGAATGGGCTACTGCCTTTCTCCAATATGCAAACTGTTATACACATCTATTGTTTGATATCACATATATAGATTAACATGGCTATGGGAATCTTCCTTCTTGGGCTAACATGATAAATTAATGATGCCTTAACTGAAATAAACAGCATGGAGGAGAGTTAGACTGGGCATGTAACCTAGTACCTTTTCTAGTTTATCATGCTTAAACACGCTTCTTGCTTGAAGGATGCTAGCAAGACTTCCCTGGCCAATGGTACTGGGCTGAAGTCTGGCCACCATCAGCTGGATAGTGATTGAAGGCTATGAAAGTGACAGGGGTCATTTGAGGGAAACTCCATGTTCTAATATACTCTTCGTTGTGGTCTGGGCTGCATGAGTAGCTTAAGAGTTAATGAAACATAGAACAGCCAGAGAGGTATTCCTGCATTCCTTGCCAGTGTACCAGCCAGCTCCCTCCCTCTACCCGAAATAGCTTTCCAACCATGTTTGGCCTGTCAGTTTTCTGGACAAAAACCTCTGTTCCAGACAGGGCCTGCTGTTTCTTATTCAGCTATGCACCATCAAATGACCAGTGCTGTTTGCCGCTCTGGTCTGCTGATTGACAAAGGAGGCTAAATTCCATAGTGAGCTACAGCACGCACAAGAGGCAGGCAGCAGTAATGCAGTGGAGTTCAGCAAACAAGCTCATTACGAGACTTCCCCTCCCTGCCTAAGCAAACCAGGTCCAAAAGGCTACAAACCCAATACTGTGGGTAGGATTCTTCTCCTCTTAGTGTGGCCTTGTTGACCGCCAGCAGGTCTCGCCTATCTAGGAAAAGGGAGTAGAAGCTTCTCCTTTGTTAGCCTGTCAGTGGAGGCCTTCCATCTTTCTGTCCAGCACACTACACAGTGCTGCATTATTTAGAGGTGAACAAAATGGGGAATTCACAGGTTCCAAAGAATGAACCAAGCCCTTCACTGAGATGATGATGGGTTTCTTCATATAGTTACAAGGCAATGGACCCAGCTGCTGTTTGTTCCCATAGCAATCAGAGCAAGACAAACGCTGAGGAAGGGAGCAGCACGACATAAGGTGCCAGCGGGTTTGCAAGGGCACTGCTGTGACAGCGAGTATGTGGGAATGTTTCCTAGGCTGTCAAAAATAGAATGCAAGGAGGAGATTCAGTTAAGCCATCCCAGCGGGTAAGGATTTCAAGAAGCCATGTGCTCAACCATGTAGCTCCTGTCCACTGAAAGTTCATGAGTCGGGGAAAGAGAAGGGAACGTACGGTGAGGAAAGTAGGATTTAATTCTCTTACATATGTAACGGATGGGAGATTTAAGATCTGTAGACTAAAAATGTCTGTGGGTAGCTTGGAGTGAGGGGTTACACCGCTGCTGTGCCCTGTCCTTGGGCAGACTCTCCTGCCCCTTTTCCAAGCCCTACCCATGGCCCTAACTCACTTTTATGTGGCCTCCTTTTGCAGCGTGCTGAACATTGCTGTGTGCGCCACATAAAATAGGAGGTAGCACCGGCCGCTAGATGGTCGCTAATGGTTGTGTAATTAGTACAGTGTTACCTTTAGCATGATTAAAGCTCTGGGTAAAATCCTGCTCACAAAGGCAGCCACGCTGAAGTTAATGGGACGAGTTATAGGAGTATAATGAGCAGAATTTGGCTGAGATAATATCTCCTGGGATTCACAGAAGAGAGAATCTTTCAGATACTCCTCGTCTCTCAGCGTAACTTTAAGGCTGCCAGAAAGTCATTGCATCATTCTGTGTTGATGCAGCGTTGGGATGTGATGGGAAGATGCTGCACTCCAGAGGAGTCTCGCACCAAAATTCCCTTTCAGTCTGAGAAATTTGCAAATGCACAGGAATCCAGCCTCTTCTCAGAGAGCTATGTGAGCATATAGTCACTCTGTGTTGTCCCACTACACCTGCTGGAATTGTATTTAATCCACAGCAGTACATAGCCCATAGACTCAGATTTATTTAAAGATACAGAATGAGTACATCAGGTAATGGAGTTCCCCCTCTTTTCCAACTGATTGCATCCACAATTTGGAGAAAGTGTACCCAGATGTGAGGAAAGAGTCAGGGGGAAAGAGACAATGTAACATTGTAGAAAGCAAGGGGTAGACTAACAACTGGACAGAAAAGTCACTCTGCAACAAGTCAAAGCAGCACACATGAGAAGAAAAAAGGAAAAGAAAATGGCCTGGAGATGGAGAGAATGAGTTGAAAATGTAAGGAGAAAGGGGGAGGGAGGGGAATGAAAAAAGATAATCAAGTTCACATTGTTTTCTGGTGAGTAACTTCAAGGATGCTGCTTTAGTTTATTATACTATCTCCAAATTTGGAAAAAAAAGATCTTGAGCTTATGGGATGTCAATAGTTTAGGCTGCTCTGGATCCTGCAGGCAGCTAATCAGAGAAGCCAGAGCAGATACTGGGATATTCACCAGGCTGCAGGCTGCTCTCCATGCAGGATGCAGCTCTGGGTGTCTCTTACAGCAGTTATCTAGTTATCTTGAGTTATAAATCAAATGTTACCCCAGCTTGACTCCCTCCCACCCACCCACAAAATTCTCTAACTCAAGGTTAGGGGTGCTTGGAGCTCAAGCAGGCTGGCCCATCCAGGCGTGTGGGTTAAAGCCCCAGTTATGCTGATGCTGGAGCTAGTAATGTCGTGGGGATGCAACAGCTCCAGTTACAACTGCTCAGCAGCAGCCAACCCCGTTGCTCTGGGCTACTCCTAACACCAGGGTAGGTCTACACAGTGAAAAAACTCCACAGCAGCAAACCCCAGAGCCTGGACCCCCAGCCGGAGCCCTCATCGCCCTGCCCCGACCCCCACCCCCTTCCCCGTCCTGGTGAAAATGAGCGAGTGAGGAAGTGGGCTGGGGTTTTCGGTTTTGTGCGATCAGAAAGTTGGCAACCCTGGGGGAACGGGGGACGCCACCAAGCCGGACAGCCCAGGGGACGGGGAGTGAGCCCGCGGGGGCCCCGGATAGCCCGGGGGTCGGGGCGGGCGGGGAGTGAGGCGGGGGGGTGGACAGCCGGGGGGGGGGCGGGGGCGGGGAGTGAGGCCGGGGGGGGGCCCGGACAGCTCGCAGGAGCGGGGAGTGAGGCGGGGGGCGCCGGACAGCCCCGGCGGGGGCGGGGAGTGAGGCGGGGGGGGCCGGACAGCCCCGGGGGGGGGTGGGGAGTGAGGCGGGGGGGGGCGGACAGCCCCGGGGGGGGTGGGGAGTGAGGCGGGGGGCGCCGGACAGCCCCGGGGGGGGTGGGGAGTGAGGCGGGGGGGCCGGGGAGCCCCGGTGGGGGCGGGGAGCCCCGGGGGGGCGGGGAGTGAGGCGGGGGGGGCGGACAGCCCCGGGGGGGCGGGGAGTGAGGCGGGGGGGGCGGGGGCGGGGAGTGAGGCCGGGGGGGGGCGGACAGCCCCGGGGGGGCGGGGAGTGAGGCCGGGGGGGGCGGACAGCCCCGGGGGGGCGGGGAGTGAGGCCGGGGGGGGGGCGGACAGCCCCGGGGGGGCGGGGGCGGGGAGTGAGGCCGGGGGGGGCGGACAGCCCCGGGGGGGCGGGGGCGGGGAGTGAGGCCGGGAGCCCGCCCAGCCGAACAGCCCGCCGGGCGCAGCGGTCCCAGGCCGGCCCTGCCCACACCCGGGGCGCGGCCGGCGAGCGGCTGGATCACGTGGTTCAGGCTCGCCCCAGCCCTGGGGGGCGGAGCCGGGAGCCGTCCTCAGGCACCGCCCCCCGGCCGCCGCCACGAGCGGACCCCACCTCGCCACCACCACGTCCGAATCCGGTCACGTGACACCCCGCCCACCGGCCCCTTCCGGGCGTCTCTCGCCTGGACCGACACGTCACTGCTCGCGCCTCAACCAAACTCCCCCGCTCTCCAGACCCCGCCCCTCCTCTCACTTTTCCACCAGCCACAATTCAGTCCTGAAGCGCCAGTCCTGCCCACCCCCGCGCTGAGTGACAGGCTTGGCATCCAGTCAGCTCAGGCGCCGCCCGCGGCGCGATGAGGGACAGCGGTCTGTGCCAATGGGGTGTGCCCAGGAGCGAGGGGCGGGGAGGAGGCGCGAGCCGGGGTGGGTGCGCCGAGCAGATGGCTGGCTGAGGGAGCGGGGCGGAGAGCGGCGCCCAGGTGAGGGGGTGAGGGCCCGGGCCGGCCTGCGGGGCCTCCGCGCGTGCAGCGTCGGGTCGCCGGGGGCAGCGTCCGCCTTGGCGGGCGGGCTCGTTCTCACTGCCCCGGCCCCTCCCCCCCGCCCCCCGGCCCCTGCGGCTGGGGGAGCTCCCCGCCCTCCTTGGCCCCCAGGCCGCTCGGCTCCGGGGCCCCTGCCCGCCGGGCTCTCGCTCTGGGCGTCAGGCCAGGGGCTCCTGGGGGCAGGGCCTGTCTCTTGTGTCGGTGTGTACAGCGCCTAGCACGGGGGGGGGCGGTCCCAGTCTAGGACTGGGGCTCCCGGGCGTTACGGCGACGCTGTCACGCACGACGGCGGGGTGCGGGTGCCCGCGGCAGCGGGGGCGCCGGACCTGCTGAGGGACCGGCCCCGGGGGGCAGCCGGGTGTGGGTCTAGCGCTGAACACGCCGAGGCCTGTGGCCACGTCGCTTTTGTGGCAGCGGGTCCCGTAGTCCCGGCCAGTGGGCCTCCAACTTTTTTCTTTTTTTCTGCAGACGCCTGGGAAATGGCCGAGGGTCTTAGCGGACCACTTAATAATCTTTCCGAACTCTGTTCGGAGCCTTCGCTAACCGTTGTAAAAGCCCTTTGGATAAAAGCGCTATATAAAAAAAATTAATAATAATTAACGGTTTTTTGCTCTACAAATAAAAGCACACAACTCATATTTTAATATCCGTAGTCTTACCTTTCAAATGTGATGGATGTGCCCCCTCTTCTCCTGCCACGGCAGCCCCCGAGCTGGGGCTGGGAAGGAGCGGGAGTCTCTCCCCAGCAGCTGCAGCCCTGGAGCTGGGGAAAGTCGCCTGTTTCTCTGGCCGCTGCAGCCTTGCACATCCCAAATTCCCCCCACCCCCTCTTCTCACCCCACTGCCCTCTCCCGCCTACCCCCTATTCCCCCCCAAGCCGCCACCTCACCTTACATGTGCGACTTCTCCAGGGTCCAGGCACCTAATCAGTGGCTCCACTAATTAGGTGGGTGGCCCTTCATTCTCTTGTGTGCGACCGCCCAGGCGTGCACCTTAGAGAGAACTATCCGCGGACCACCTGAATGGAGCTTGTGGACCACTGGCGGTCCACGGACTACGGTTTTAGACTCTCTGGTCTAAAGTCAGCTCTCATGAAATTTCTGTCTTCTGCACTAAGGAGCCTTTCCCTGCAGATTGACAGTTGCATAGCCTCGGTGGAAGGTAGCAATTGTGAGAGGCCATGCTCGAGGTGGGGGTACCGAGGGTCAGTCCCAGGGCGGGCTATTGGGCTAGAGACTTTGAACTGGACTGTTCATTGGTGAGAAGTGCAGAGGGTGGAGACCTGTGATGAGTGACTTATGGTGCTAAGCTGATGGGCTGCTGTGTTTTGTACCAGCTGAAGCTTTTTCGGGGCATGTGGCCTCTTTCCTCAATATGAGTTGCAATAATCAAACCCCAGAGGCCATGAATGACATTTATTATATTGATCACCACGAGGAGCTCTGTATCTGATAAGAGATGTGCAATCACCTGGCCAGTCATAGATGGCAGTGGGCACTTTTTTTACATCATGATCATTTGGGTACCCAGTGCCATGGAGGAAGTTAAAACGGACCCCAAGGTTACTGACTGCCCTGCCCTCACTAGTAGGGAGTGCTGTAGAGGAGCCAAATTCCTTGAAGGACTTTCCCTCATCCTACAAGCATCACCTTCATCTTGCCTGAGTTCAGCTTTAGGGAGCTGGTCTTCATCCAGGTGCTGATTTTGGCTGGACATTGAGAAAGCTAGGAGATAATGCTGGCACTTTCACCTGTGTTAACTCTGTAGCTCTCCCAAAGGTATCAGAGAGCTGTTGAATGATATGGGGCAGAAGATTGAGTCTTCGGGGACTGCAGAAGAGGGAACAGTTGACTGTAATGACTCTCTGTTCAGTCTGAGAGGAAGGAGGGGATATGATGTCTCGGTGGTATCCGTTCCACAGTTGTTCCATGGCCCTGAGCTCTACCCTTTTGCTTATTCCTCTTACTGAGGGCAGTTACTGTACAGGAATTGCAGGTTGCCCCATCTGGATGACAAAGCCATGGCTGGACAATGTTCCTTAGAGCCAGCTTTGCCAGTTAGTAGAGTGACCTGTGAGGCAGACTGACTTACTGTGTGTGTCACCTTCTGGAATCCAGACAATCTATAGGCAGCAACTCCAGCACCATATCCTTTGTTGCCCTGAAGTTCCTGGGGCTGCTGCCAAGCTCAGAGCTAGATTATCCGTTATCTAGAAAATCTCCAGAGCCAGTGCCAGATTCTCTTGCCCTAATGCTCCATGGGCATTTGCATTCCGTTACCTTTGAGTAGAATAATAATGATCTTTCTGTGTCCCCCGAAATTGGGAAACTATTAAAAATGTAGCATCAGTGATTCGGTCTTGACTATTATTTTTGCCAAGTTTGTAACTTTTCTGATAGGTAAAGCAGATCTGGAAGTGTTTCTGCACGTATCTTTATTTTATTTACAAATCCCAGGATTGTCAAGTCTGGTCTCCCCTGGCTTAATTGAAAGGCTCATTGGGTGTCTCAGACATATGGATATGGAGCTTTCTTTGTCCTTGAAGGGTTAGGGAGTCTAAATCAATAACAAAGAGAACTTATTTCCCAAATGTATTTGTTAAAGAAGTGAGGTGTCAACAAAATCAAAGAGACTGATGTATTCTGAATTAAAATCCCTTCTCTTTTTAATCAGGTTTCACTTCCCTCTTGTCTGATATCATAATCCTATTGGTTTTGTATTTATAGTGTCTTTGGGCTTGTCACGATTAGAAAAGTTTCACCGGTTGATTTTAAATTGATTGATTTAAACTGGTGCAATTTTACTACCCTATCCTGGTCCACAGTAGAAAAGTCCTGAATTTCTAGTGTAAACAAATCGGGAGGTGGGGGGAGATCCTTTCAGGCCCTCTTCATGTATCAAATGGGAGTAAAAAAGGGCACAAACTCTATGTGTACTGTTTTGTTTGGGATTTTTTTGGCCTTTGCAGGTCACTTTAAAAGTTGAAGGGAGGGTTTTAGGCCAGGGAATGCTTTTGAAGTATTACTTTTTGAAGTATTACTTATTGTTAATTGCTTATAAAACTTACATTTACATGGCACTTTACACACACAGAAACAGACACATCCTCTGCCCCAAAGAACTTGCAGTCTAAGGCAAGACAAACACAGACAAGACTGAGGACAGCTGATCAGGTGAGGGGGTTACTGGTGAAGAGGGATTGCTTGAAGAGGTGTGTTTCAAAGATGAATTTGAAGGGGAAAAGGACATCTGGCAGATGAGGGCAGGGAGAGTGTCCCAGTCTTAGGGGGAGTATAGTAGAAGATGCTGAGAGCGAAAGGAAGTGAGGAATGGCAAAGTAAGGGGAGGAGGGACTGAGATCAGAGATCTAAGTAGGGCTGGGATTAGTGAGAAGTTTGAATCAGATTCCATAAGAGACAGAAAGCCAGTGAAAGTATCCAGAGCGGGTGACACAGTCAGAATGACAGGAGGGGAGACTGCCTTTTGGGGCAGAAATGGAGTGTGTTGAGGCATGGGGACGGTCCCATTCAAGGGAATATGGATCTGTTAATTCCTTATTTAGAGAGCTTCTGAATAAACGTCCTAACAGGAATCCAAAATGCTGCTCTTGGGCTGCGGGCTGCCTTGCTCTTGGCTCATCCCTTCTGTCCTGTTCCCTTTCAGGTGTTCAGGCATCATCCATCGCAGCCTTTGATGTGAAAATGACCAAGTTAGGGTTTCTCCGCCTGTCCTATGAAAAACAGGACACGCTGCTCAAGCTTCTCATCCTGTCGATGGCAGCTGTGCTATGTAAGTCTGAGCCTTGGTAATTTAACTATGAACATCCTCAAAAGGCAACTTCCAGAATTTTGCTAGCTCAGCTCCATGTTCTGCATTTCTTAGGGTAACGGAACTCAGCTATTTTTAGCATTGCTTTTAAAAAAAACCCTTTCCATTATTTTTAATATATTGAAAATAACATCTCTCCACCCCAACTCCCTCAAGGGGTCAGTTCGAGCCAGTCCTGGATATCAGGCCAAACGCACCTTCTCCGATGACCCCACCACTTTTCACAGGTTTTAAGCTTTCATCGAACAGAGACATTGAGCTAAATCAAGTTTCCCTTGCTGTGTGAATGCTGTGCGTTGATTCTCCCTTCTGCCTATGTTTTGCAGCTTTCTCCACTAGACTCTTCTCTGTGTTAAGATTTGAAAGTGTCATCCATGAATTTGACCCGTAAGTATCATTCTTGTGGGCTCTGGTTAGTCTTTTTCCTTGTGAGAATGCAGAAATGGTGCTGTGTTTGTCAGGGTCACATTACCCTTCTGCAATGTCATGCGCGAGGGTGCTGAGCAAATTGCTCTCCGTTAAAGATGGGGGATTGAAAACGTACCCTTCATCACAGACCTTTAGGTTGCCCTCCCCCAAAAGCTGGCACTCCCCTGTTGCCAGTGATTCTTGCTGGAGTGTGGAGCTGGCTTAGATGGAGTTAACTTGAACAGGTTCCCTGGTAGCTTTGGTATAAGTATGTTGCTGCCAGGGCGTGCCCTCTGGACCTGGTGGGGATGAATGCAGGACCCCCAAAAAGTAAGAGTACAATAAAGTACGCTTAGGTAGCAAAGCTCTGAGTGCCCCTTGCAGGTTTGAGCTCATATTGGGTTAATCTACTAGAATTTGGACCTTTGTGGTCACCTTTGAAACCAGTAGGAAGTAGCGCAGAGGTGGAGACGGACAGGGCACCTTCACTACAGAGGTTCAGGATGGTTTAGCGAAGCTGGAGTGAAGTAGTGAACAGTTTTGTGACATGCTTGCTGGGAGGATGGGGGATCGAATTGGCTCTGCAAGTGATCTCTTCTGGCCCTGCTTTTACTGAGGCTGTCCCAGTAAAAACACAATGCAACTATCTTGCAAAATGTTAGGCAGCCTAGATATGCAGAGGTCTGAGCTGCATTCTTTCTCTCTTCAGAAAATATACTGCCAACTGGGGTAGCTTTGTATTCTGTATCGTTAGTCATAAACGTCTACAGCTGGAGAGAGGTCCAGCTGATCACATTGCTACCTGCTAAAACTCAGAATGCATAGTGAAGAAATGGCCAGAGCTCCTTGTATCTAATACTTGGTGTGTTTGCACATGGATCTCCTAAGGATTTTATTTCAAGACTGTGTACTGCTCAGCACTTGGGCTGGCACTCACGTGTCATAAATAGTGGCACTTCCTCGTGCATTGATTAGTTAAAGGCTGAGATTGGAACCTGAGGAGCGGTAAACAGCGTTTCCCGTGTCCACGCTGCAGACACACTCAACATCTCATGCTATTGCAGGTATTTTAACTACCGCACGACCCGCTTCCTGGCAGAGGAGGGCTTCTATAAATTCCACAACTGGTTTGACGACAGAGCCTGGTACCCCCTGGGGAGGATCATTGGTGGAACCATTTATCCAGGTAAAGCCAGGGTGTTTCTTTTGCACTAAACCTCACTTTAAAGTACAAGAAGTTCAGATGGTGCAGATTCCAAGCCCTTATCTTGGTTCAAGAGACTTATCCCTTCATCTTGTCTCTCCTGTTCCCTAGCTCCGATATTTTTGTGGCCGGGCAATCAAACTTGATTTTCCTCTCTCACTTTACATCAGCGTCATGAAACATTAGAATTGTTCTTATCAGTTGCGTAGCTGAAATGGTACCTAAGAAATAATTTTGGATAAACAAATTGACTAGTAATGTGGCAGCCCACTGGGCTAGCATCTGACAGTGGTAGTTCAGATAGTCCTTGCTAGGATTTAAGGATTATTCATCTAAGACAGTGTGAGCGGCACATGGGTGTGTCTTTCCTCCTCCTTCCCCCTCCCCCCCCCGGTTTGAGTTTTGGACAGTAGCTGGCTGGCGTGAACTATACTGTTGATTCTGCTTGCACCATGGTACCTGATTGACAGAGAGGTGGAATTCTCGGAGTTCACACATGTTGCGTCCCATGAAGTGAGCCGTAGCTCACGAAAGCTTATGCTCAAATAAATGGGTTAGTTTCTAAGGTGCCACCAGTCCCCCTGTTCTTTTTACACATGATCTGGGCATTCATAATTCTAATACAGCCCTCAAGATAACAGACTTCACTTAAATGTAGTCCAGTTTTGTCCTGCAGGGTTGCACTTTGTTGCAGATTCTCCAAAGGTAGAACATAGTTCAAAGCTGCTGTCTGGTTTACTCAAGGCCAACTGTGGGAGGAAGTCTGCACTTTATCCCATGTTCAGAGCCCAGTTAAGACAGATGCCAGATGTCTTTAAAAGGGTCTGGAGTATTTTGATGGCTGTCCCTTTAAATCTGACCAGCATTCTCTTGGATCAGAGGCACTGGCCAGACATCCCTGTTTCATATCCTCTCCCCACCAAGCCTCTAATTTAGGAAGGTTTGGGGGTCCCTGAGACCTTCAGATAATAGTGTTAAGGGCAATATAAGTACCTAGATGGTCATAATTTACATAAAGAATTAGTGTAAATGCTTTAATCTGACTGTGTCCTTTAAATTCTCTTTACAGCAGCTAAATTATCCCTTTCTTAACTTAAAACAGCATCTCAGTTGCCTTCTGTGCTAAATGAAGTATAGCTCATGTATTGCTGGTGAATCAATGACCCCTTGCTAACAAGATTCTCTGTCACTCAGGTTTGATGATCACATCAGCAGCGATTTACCATGTTCTGCACTTCTTCCACATTACCATTGACATCCGAAATGTTTGTGTATTCCTGGCTCCCCTCTTCTCTTCCTTCACCACCATAGTAACTTATCACCTCACCAAAGAACTCAAGGTAAAGAGTGATAAAGAGTAGATCTGTGCATAGCTTCTGAGTTTTGTAGCTTTCTGTAGAGGGCATGAGATTTGCTGTCTGGTGTACCTATATGACAGAGCAGAAGCACTGAGAATTGTGGGGGGCGTGAGATTATGGTCCTTAATACTTCTGTTACACTGTTGTCTATTGATTATTTGCTGTTTGAGAGCCAGATTCATCAGGTAGTTCAGTTTATTCATCTGGTCTTGAAAAATCCCCCAAACTATTTGGGAGGCCTGTATATTCTTGACTGGGTTTTTTATTGACTCCTACCCAATGGGATCTTTTCCGTGCTCTATTTCATTTTGCACTGACCTCTGAGTGCTTGGCGCTGACTGGCTTTGATGGGAGGCCAGCAGGTTAGCAACCATGCTGGGGTCTTACAGACTAGGAAAAAATAGCAGCTCTCCCCTTCAGTCATGTTTAGGTCCTGTGTCTCACACATGGCTCTGTGAGTGCTACAAATCCCACAATGCCTGGGGGTTTGTAAATGGCAATAGTTGGCCTAGGATTCCAGCTTGAGTCCTGTTTCCTTGCTCCTTGTCATGTTAAATGTGGTAGGGAGAATGGGAGTAGGAGGGGCTGGGGCTTAAATGTATTGCCTCAGCTTGACCCAAAGGCAGCTCTGAGAGTTGCTTCAGGATCTCTACTTGTTTGAGGCATCTGGGCCACAGTTTATTTTGTGCCCTTTAAAATTCTCTGCTGCCTGGAGATGCCTTTTGAATGACCTGCAAGGCTTGTAATTGCACAGGAATGTGTGTCCAGAGCCTCCGCCGTGTCACGTTCATCTGCACGAGCAACGCAATTTGGTCCCAAGTGCCTGGGCTTTATTTTCCCACCAGAGCTGCTTTGCACAGCGATAGTGCAAAGTCATTCATGTTTGCTTAGTTCTGCCCACTGGCTTTTAAAAAGATGTTTGAGCTGGAGAGGGTGACCTTGGGCTACTGCCCAAAGATCCTTCCGCATTCAGTCTCATATGTTCGTGTTCCCCATGAAACTGGGAGTTTCAGCCTTACTGTCAGCATTTTGTAGCCATAATGAAGGTAGTTTCAGGATTCTGTTTAGATACAGCTCTGTGAGTTCCTTCCTTCTGCCAGCTTTCTGTCAGGGTGGTACATGCAGTAATCAGGTTTGACTCTCTGGTCTGTGTTTCAGTCTCTGTATTGATCCCCCTCTAGCAGACAAGAGCCCCTCTTATGGGCCCCAAAGGGGATCCTCCTCCAGCTCTCCTCAGCTGAAGGCAGGCTCTGATACAGGTCTCAGAGGGAGTGGGGTATGGCAAATCTTCTCTAGGGCCCCTTGGGCTGGGAGAATTGATTATTTTACCAAGTCACTAAGCAGGAACTGTGCCTTGGGTTAGTTTGCTTTTGCCAGCCATGCTTGTTTGTAAATCTCTCTTTAAAGACTGAAGTTGAATCTCTTTCCCTCTGACCATATGTGGTTCCCAGGATGCAGGGGCAGGTCTCCTAGCTGCTGCCATGATTGCCGTGGTGCCTGGTTACATCTCTCGTTCTGTGGCTGGCTCCTATGACAATGAAGGTGAGATCGGTGGGACTCCAAAATGGGGTTATGTAGAGACAGAAGGTAACCCCTAAAGAACCACTACGTGCTGAAAACTGACTGTAAAAATAGCATTGTGTGATTCCTCCTGTATTTGCTCCCAGAGACACACAGCCGGGTCATTCCTAAGCAATAATGATCCACCAGACAAAATCTTCACTGCATTGAGATGTGGCTTTTCTCCTGCCCATCCAGCATGTTTTGCCTGTCCAGTTGAGGCAGCTGACCTCTCAGGACAGAAAGCATCTTTTCTCTTTTGTACAGAAATGAGCATGCTAATCATACTCTAATAGGAATATCGTCAGTTTCATGTCACCAAGCAATTCTACCAGCTCCATAAACTCTACTACGCTTGCCATGTTTCTTCTTCCCCTTACCTCGCTGCCAGTAACAACAATTCTGCAGCTGAAATGGAGACAAGTTCGCTCTTGGTACCTAAAACAGAACAGAATCCAGCTTGCTCTTCTGTAGCTGTGTTGGTACTGCTGGGGCTACCAAGAAGCAACTTGTCAGCAAAGTTAGCAGATGTGACTTGGAGGGGCACCAGAAGCAAATTTGTAGAGTCAGAAGGAACCATGTTTACCTTTTTTAAACCTTGAATTGTGCTTTAAATTGTAATTTAATTTACATATACATTCACATACGGGGTAGATGTTTCTTCCAGGGGCCCAAGGCAACATAGACAGTGACGTGTTAAGTTGTCCGTGTAACAGACAGTAATTTTGTAGGCCTCTGCTCCTTGCGATAAGGATTTCTGGCGTTCGCTCTGTGAAGGGTGCACACAGCGTGTAATATATTGAAATCTAGGTAGGCACTGCCACTGCACGTGTGGTTCCCAAACCAGTGGGGGGTTTTTCAGGAGCTGGACAGTGTGTGCTGTGCCCTAGTCCCATGGCTGAACTTTGAGGGAAGGACATTTTGACATAGGGCAGTAACTTTCATAGGAGATCACATTGCCAGTGATGCAATGGCTATTACTACTGTGAGGAAATTTTGTCTCCTTGGACAACATGGTGGACCTAGGGTCAGGTTTACCAAGGTTTTTAGGTGCCTAAAGATGCAGATGTTGTCTAGTGAGATTTACAAAAGCGCCTAAGTAAGTTAGGCACCTAATCCCCATTGAATTAAAGGGCTTGTCCTTTTTGCCACGGTGAGGTTGTCCTGGGCCCTTCAGGGCAGATATTTGTTTTTGTGTCCATAGTTTTTCCAGGCTGATTTCTGTACATTATTTTGCTCAGGTATTGCAATATTCTGTATGTTGCTAACTTACTACATGTGGATCAAAGCAGTGAAGACTGGCTCCATCTACTGGGCAGCCATGTGTGCCCTTGCCTACTTCTACATGGTAAGTGTCTGTTTCTGTTCATAATGTTTAGGAATCTCCAACAAGCCAGTGACCACTTCAGCTGTGGGAGTTGACCAGAAGTAACCAAAATACAGCCTGGGTGTCAAATGTGTCCTGCAGCTGTCTGTCTCTGTTTCAGCATTCAATCTTCCATCCTGTGTTCCTTGATGATTCCTATATGTAGGGTGTATCCTCCCTGCGGCACACCTGGGTATTGAAGTTGCGGGTGACTATATTTTGTATCATTTTATGCCAGTTACATGTATCTGCCTAGTTCCTACCAGGTTGCTGATGGGGCCAGTGGTTGGGAGCCCTTGGATTGACTCCCTGCTGATTGAGCTTTATTATCCATTGACCCTTTTTATTATAGGGGGTGATGTTGCAGAGTCCAGGTATCAAAGGCCTTGTCCTCATTAGGAGAAAAGGTGGTTTTTTTTAACACATTAGCTGATCAAAGTAAAGCCTAGGGTTTCCATATACAGACTGACATGTTAAAACTACAACTTGCCTTGCCTACATTAGGATTTTAACATGTTTTGGCCTTCACCTCTTTTCCTAGTGTAGACATGGTCAAAGCAAATAGTAAGCAGAGCTGCCTAGCATGCTGTCTGGTGTTCGAGGACTCCAGAGCAGCCCAGCAGAGATGCTCTGTTAGCAACTCCAGTGTAAAGAAAATTTATCTGAGGCGTAAAAAAACTAGAATTTGATTTCAAAGCCAGAAGGACATGTTTCCCCCCTCCTGTGGAACATTCATCCTGATATGTTGAAATGAAGTGAGGGGCAAAGCTTTCACTCCTCCTGTTTCCTGTGTAGTGGGTTTCATTTTGTCCAGTGATCTAAGCTGCCTAGATGCTGTCATTAAGACCCAGTGGTCTCTGTATATTCTCAGATGCTATTTTCTGTTGCTTTTTCTTTATTTGGCTTTTTTGAGTGGAGCAAGTAGGGTCAATGCTCCGTTCAGCTTTTATGAATACTGTATCAGATTAACTGCTAATGATTCCCAGTGTTACATGCCATATTGTTTGTGCATAGTAGTAGCATTGGCGAGTCTGGGTAAGCGTCACATAAGACTATATTCATAATACAGCAGATAATGCAAGATCTGAGATGAGCCATTCTGAAATTCTTCCATGTGGCTACAAAGATAATTCTCTTTCTTTGGGTGCATTTTCCTGTCAGGTCAGTGCTGGAGAGCTCATCTAAACTAGCAGAGAAAAGGCAGATTTTTAAAGAAGAGTCACTTACTTAAAAGGAAAGATGTTTGGAATTGGGGCAGCACCATGACTTTTACATGTTCTCTTCCCTCTAGTGGGATGTACTAAATGTACAAACAACAGTAACATTTGCCCAAGTCTGCTGAGAGAAACAGTGAACTAAGTGTTAGAAAAGCCAAAGAGGGACGTTAACTCTGCATTGTTTGAAGCCATCACAAGAAGGCTGCTATATACGGACAGTGTTAATTCTGAAGAACGTTTTGAATTGGTAACTGTTTAAAAACGACTGGAGTGTGATCAAGAGTCCCACGTATGTGGCATTGGCTACTGTGAGAAATTCCAGTTTTCACATGGGTGTTGATGGGAATTTGTTTCCTTTTAAAGGGAATTTTGAAAGTATTAGTTTGCTTAAGAATCAGACTATTCCTGAGTGAAAATGGTCCTGTTTTTGAGCAAAAGCCCATGATACTTTGTGGGTATCTTGTAAAATTGGACCAGTTGTCCTATGTGGCCTACATGGCAGATGAGGGTAGCTGTAGTCTGTCTTACACAACCTATGAGCATACCATGCATTTCTGTGAAGTTGGCAAGCATGGGCCTGTATTGGATAGAGTTTGGATGCCCTGTAGTGAAAGATGCACAGCTCAGCTTAGCTTGTCTTCCTTAATATATTTTACTTAAATATTGATGGTATTTGATCTGCTGCATGTTTGTTGCTTCCCTGGCATATTCACTGAGTGCGCAGTCTTTCGTCCACTCTGCAGTTACTCTCCCAGTCACGTTAGCCATGATTTGTATAAAAGGAAGAATGGCTTTTCAGCATTGTAGGATTCTGGGCCCAGTTGTCTCCCTGTCAAAAGGAGTAAGGGAATGGGAGATGGCCTGTAGCATATTAACCTCTTTTCCATCCCCACAGTGCAACTGACTCTGAGCATAGAATTGTTTTTTTTTCTTTTCTTACCCAGGTCTCCTCGTGGGGTGGCTACGTATTTCTGATTAACCTGATCCCCCTGCATGTCCTTGTGCTGATGCTGACAGGACGCTTCTCCCACAGGATCTATGTAGCCTACTGCACCGTGTACTGCTTAGGAACCATCTTGTCTATGCAGATTTCCTTTGTTGGCTTCCAGGTAAGGGAATTAAATGAAGCAGTGAGATGGAGTATGGTCTAGCGGTTAGAGAAGGGGAACTGTAGGTTGATGTTTGAGTTCTGTTCCTGGCTCTGCCACTAACTTATTGAGTGACCTTAGGGGAGATGCTTCACCTCTCTGTCCCTCAGTTCATATGTAAGAGAGGGATGATATGACTGAATTTCCTCCCAGAAGTGTGCAGGGCTTCATGAACTTCGGTAATGCTCTTTGCACTGTTCGTCAGAGGGCTGCAGACTGTTATCAGTGCTAGCAAATATCCTGACCTGCTGTGTTCTGGATATTTTAAGTTATTATAAAACCCATTATTATAAAATAGCTGTAAGTTCCAAATCACTTGGGTTTGCCTGTTCTTAAAACCACTTGGTCTTCACGGACTTACTCAATGCCATTGTGATTAAGGTCATTGTTTCTTATTATGGCTTTTCTAGTCCCAGTGCTAATTATGGAAGGCCGGGTTGTCCAGTGGGGGATGGGTTCTACTTCCAGCTTTGCCATACTGACTTTTCTGGGGCCTTGGGCAAGTCACTTAACCTCGCTGTGCCTCTGTTTCCAGCTCCGTGAAATGGGGAGAAAGCTGCTTTACAGCCTTTGTCAAATGTTACATGTTTACAACTTAGCCTGGGTGTGGTTGTAAGGCTGGGTAACTTCTACAGCAGTAGGCTGGTACTAGATTATTCACTGTGTCTTTGTTGTTACCTTTTTATTAAAATACCCCTATTTTCTCATAAACGAATGAGCCAGCTGAAACCATCTTGAGCTGCAGTTATGTGGTCTTTCTGAGCTCCTGCTTAGATACTCAGGAGACTTAATCTGAGCTACTACCATATGCTAAATGTTATGGTATCAGTTCAGGTCAGCATCTTTGTTTTAACAAGTTCTCAGGGAGAGAGTATGTGGAAAAAGGGATTGGTATGATCAGGGCTCTCATTGTGGCTCCTGGATTTAATTTTCTTTCTGGCTTCCTAAGAGCTTTAATTTGTGTGAGAAAATGACTCTTCCTGGCCGAGTGGTGCACCCTCTGCCCAGAGGGGAAGGCTTCATGTGACTCAGTGAGAATGCTGCTGGAAAGCAGATTGAAATATCTGCTGTCGTTCTCCTTCGCATCTGATCCTGCTCTTTCTCCTCACAGCCTGTCCTGTCATCTGAGCACATGGCTGCCTTGGGGGTCTTTGGCCTGTGTCAGATCCATGCCTTTGTGGATTACCTGCGCAGCAAGCTGAACCCCCAGCAATTTGAAATTCTCTTCAGAAGTGTGATCTCCCTGGTTGGATTTGTTCTTCTCACTATAGGAGCTGTGCTGATGCTGACAGGTAGATTGAGATATGTGACAAAAGCTGTGATCGTGTTGGTGATGGAACACATGAATTTTCTGCTTCACTTTCCTGCTATTGCTTTGAAAAGTGGCATAATGGTTAATTTTAATTCATTCCTTCAATGAAATAGGAAAGAGCCCTTATCTTGGCTGAGAAGTTGTACTAGCTCTTGTACCAAAATCTGCATGCAAAGTGTAGCTCTACGCTGATAAGTAGAAATAGCTCCTTCTTCCTCAAACCTGATCCCCTGTGTGTGTCCAGAGTCATAATCTTCTTATTTCAGCGTAGCAGCCGTGTTAGTCTGTATTCGCAAAAAGAAAAGGAGGACTTGTGGCACCTTAGAGACTAACCCATTTATTTGAGCATAAGCTTTCGTGAGCCACAGCTCACTTCATCGGATGCATTTAGTGGAAAAAAAATGCATCCGATGAAGTGAGCTGTAGCTCACGAAAGCTTATGCTCAAATAAATGGGTTAGTCTAAGGTGCCACAAGTACTCATAATCTTCTTATGTTATTCACTAAAAGCATGTTTTTAGTATTTTTGTTAGCCCAACAGAGCCAGCACAACTCTGGGAGCTGGAGCTGGGGTATATTCTGGTTCATGCTTCATCTTCAGAACAGTTAACTAATCTCCAGCAGCAGAATCTGTATAGAAGTGTCAGAAAGGACTCTTGGATCCCATACTGAGTTTGCTGAGCTAGAGGTTACACAACTGCTGCTTGACTTGGAATCTGAACAGATTTGACCTGGAGTCAAGGAGAGACTATTACAAATGGCACTGTGGAGCTCCATGCTGAGAGTGCCTTTCAGAGGAGAGCTGCACTTTACAGCTATTTTAAAACCTAGTAATTCTGAGGAGTAATAAATTCAGTATATTAATAGTGTTGCATGTGATCAATATTTGTGAGATACAATTACAGCTCTACATATTCGTCCTCTGTAAAAGAACTTTCTGGTGTAAACTGACCTGTGACTCCAGTACATAAATGTGGATTTCTCTCCTCACTGCCAGGGAAAATCTCTCCTTGGACTGGCCGTTTCTACTCTCTGCTGGATCCTTCCTATGCAAAGAATAACATTCCCATCATTGCTTCAGTCTCTGAGCACCAGCCCACCACTTGGTCCTCCTATTACTTTGACCTGCAGCTTCTTGTTTTCATGTTCCCAGGTGAGTTCAGTGCACTTGTTTATGGAATGTGCTCACACCAATCCGATTCCGATGAAGAAAAAAATTGCTGCAGAAATTCTAATGACAGGCCCCTGCCCACAGCAAGTGGCCAAAGCCCTAGAGTGGAGGAGCTTTATACCAAAAGCCAAAACCCTTGTCCAACAGAAGATCAGTGGGAAATTGCATTGCAATGTACAGCTGGTTAGGCCTACATTTTAGGGCCACTTAAAAGCTTCAGCTAGTGCACCATGGAGCTGCCCCCGGCTTAGCATTGTCAGCCATGCGTTTCATACTACATCCACTCTGAAACCTGCACTTTTACTTCTGGATGCAGTCCAGAGTGTTGACCTTATGGCATGGCCTGTGTGGCTTGGGTCCCAACTGCCATGAAAGAGCATTATATAGCAGAGAGAACATTGGAATGGGAGTTAGGACTTCTGGGTTCTGTTGCTTTCTTTGCTACAGTGTGATCCTGAGCAAGTCATTCCATTCTCTGTAAAATGGGATGATAATGCTTAAACTGCCTTGTAAAATACTTTCAGATCTATGGATGGAAAGCTATAAACACAATAGGTGCTGGATATTATTACCACTGGAGAGACAGCCTATCCCTGCCATGAACTGTTGTCACTGCTGAGATTACCCCATGGCCTTCTGCCCTCAGTCTTTAGATCTGAGCATTTGGGGTTAATTGGTGCTAATATTTTGAATTACACCCAGATATGAATAAGAAGCAAGTGCAGTCTGCAGAGCATTGGTTGGTTAGTGAGGGTACTACAGCCTTGTATGCTTTGTACACAAAAACCCACTAAATCAGCTGAATCATTCGTTGCTGTGCCAATAAAATGTCCTGCTCATTGTCTTAATGCTGTAGCACACCACATACTTATGGGTCCCTTGTTATGCACAGTAAGCCCAGCATTTGCTCTGTCTTCTAACCCTCAACCCCATGTTGACAAGCTAATTCATCACAAGACAGCCTTACAATACCTGACCAGCACTGCCCCATCCCTGGTGTTAATGCATTGTAACCTTGCATTCTCCTTGGACAGCCTAATGCTGCATGTAACTGATTTCATTGTTGGCAACAGGTGATGCATTCTAAAATCAGGTGATTCATAACATTCTGTTTTGGTCCTGCATTGTTTAATACAATGCGTTTTAACTCTTGGCCTGGAAGGAAATTGCCAAGCTGGCTGCTGACCTGTCTCTCCTTCTCTTACAGTTGGTCTGTATTACTGTTTCAGTAATCTGTCGGACGCCCGCATTTTTATCATCATGTACGGCGTAACCAGCATGTATTTCTCTGCAGTCATGGTGAGAGCTGCCACGTGCTGAGGATTGAATGTGCGAAGTCACGGGATTGACCATCCTGGGGATGGAAAAATGGGTAGAAAGAGGAAATGAGTAAAGTGGAGAACTAGGATGGCTCCTAGTCCGTCTGTTACTGACTCACTAGTGGCCTTAGAGTAATTTCTCCTCCCTATGTCTGAACTTTTTCAATTGTCAAACAGAGCTAATGTTACCCACAGAGTTAGTTAAAACAGTCATGACATTTTTCTGTTTTTCAATCACACATGGTTGTGAGGTTTTGTTAGGGAATGCGCCCTTGCGAGATTTTTGAAGCGGCAATGAAATATCATTAGTCTCTCTCTTGCCATCGCCGTGGGTGAGTAGATTTTTGGGAGGGATTAGTGAATGTTCTTTCTAGTTTTTCACAGCTGAGTTGTAAAGCCCATCAAGCTTCTAGGTGGTAGGCTCTGGATTTCATTATTAAAGCTGAGTGGCTGATGGTGAGCTAGTAGTTCAGGATTTTGGTTTAGCACATTGTGCCCCAGGTGAGAGTTGACCTCTGTGCATGGAAGCATCCGTTAATTCTTGGTTACGGTACAACAGTATTAGAGGTTGTAGAAGTGATGTTAAATTAAGATCCCTCCTGCACATGGCTGGTGGCCATCCCTGAGAAATTCAAAGACCCCATGGCACTAGGCATGTTGCCTTGCATTCCCCTTGGACAGCCTAATGCTGCATGTAACTGATTTCATTGTTGGCATTAGGTGATGCATTCTAAAATCAGGTGATGCATAACATTCTGTTTTGGTCCTGAATGCCAGTGTGTTCAACATAATGATGGTCCACTGGAAAACAGTCTTATGTCCCAGGCTGGGATGGTTATTGCGAAGTACAGTATGGCTGTTTGCCTGTACAGTCACTGCATCCGTGGGGAGGAGCTATATACACCCACTGTCTGTATTTCATTTCTGTGCTCATTGTGCATTTTGCTAGGAGCTCATCATTCTGTGGCCAGGTACTAAATGTCCTGTTGTCTTCAACAGGTGCGTCTCATGCTGGTTCTGGCCCCAGTTATGTGCATTCTATCTGGCATTGGGGTTTCTCAGGTGCTCTCCACTTACATGAAGAACCTGGATATCAGCCGACCAGACAAGAAAACCAAAAAGCAACAGGACTCTACCTACCCTATTAAAAACGAAGTGGGTTTTCATGCATGATTATAATCCAGGTTTCAAGGGGAAGCCATGTGGGCACTGATCTGGGGGAAGTGCTCCAAATCTCTATGGGGGAATGTAATTAAAGGAGGTGGGGGAAGGAGATTGCGGGGTGCGGGGAAGTGACATGGGGATGTTCTCTAGCCCTCCTTTTGAGTAGCTCAGAGAGGATCAGTGGTAGAGTCTCTTTTCTAAGCATAGAGTAGACCAATTGTCGCTTGTGATCCCTGCACTTTGGTTGAGCACAGCTCTGTGATATGAGGTTGAGCTCTCTTTCAAAATGAGTGAACCTTCTGACATGCTTTTGATACTGTCTGTTGCTTCCCTAGGTTGCCAGTGGCATGATCCTGGTCATGGCTTTCTTCTTGATCACCTACACTTTTCATTCGACTTGGGTAACCAGTGAGGCCTACTCCTCCCCCTCCATAGTGCTATCTGCTCGTGGGGGGGATGGCAGTAGGATCATCTTCGATGACTTCAGAGAGGCGTATTACTGGCTGCGTCACAATACGCCAGAGGTAAACTGCCACAGGGTCTCTGCACAAACAAAGTGATCCTAGGGCTTGGTTTCAGGTGGAGCAGGGAGACTTGAATCCTGACAGCTTACAGGGCTGTTGCACCTTCTGTCGCTGGGGAGACAATGGCAACAATTTGGACTTAAATGCCAGAATATTTGGCTAAATTAGATTTATTCCGAGTAAGAGGAGGAGGCACGGATCAGGTTTTTATTTAAATGTGCTAAATCAAAACTAAAACAGAATTAAATCTGTTTCTGACGAGCAGGGTTTTATGTTTATTTTCTCTGCTGCTGTACCTATCCACGGTGCACAACTGGGAGTCTGGACTCCTGGGTTCTAATTCCCCATGGTGTGTGATGGTGGGAGGTCACTTATCCGATATGTGCCTCAACTATTCCATCTGTAAAATGGAGATAATAGTTGCATAGCTCCCTTCTAGGAGAGTGAAGAGGCCTAACTAATTAATTACTGTTTGTAAAGGGCTCTGATAGCCTGGTATGAAAGGTACTACTTGAGTGAATATTATTACACTGAGTAAGCATGGGGTTACATTTGTAACCCATCCCTAGGTCCCAAGCTTCCTGGCAGGGGCCACAAGGCCCTATTTGCAAGATACTAATATTCAGCATGATGGCATCACACGGTAATGGAAAACTGGAAAAGTAAGTTAGCTGCTTTTAGTGTGTCTGTACAGGAAGGGCCCTGATAAATTGCCCTTCATCACTTGCAGAATGACTTGCTTTTACACTGTTAATTCCTTGGGGAAGTGAAGGTTCTTTGCCATACTGTCTGTTGCACGTCCGCTGGTTTGTTTTCTGTAGAGCTGCATGAGGCACATGGATCTACTGTTCACAGTGCTGGGCCGCTGGCCTAGACTTGTGGGAAGCAAACAGTTTTGACACATTTGTTTCATTTGTGGGAGGTTATGAAAGTGTAGGTTAGGTGTTGCTCTAACTTTACCATTATGTCCCTTTGGACTGGCACTGGGGAGTACAGCTCACCTCTGCAGAGGGGTTGCCTATGAGGATGAACCTCAGACTTCCGAACACATTGGGAATGGAGGTTTTTCGTAACTCTGAAATGTTTGTAACTCAGAACAAAACATTACGGTTGTTCTTTCAAAAGTTTACAACAGAGCATTGACTTAATGCAGCTTTGAAACTTTACTGTGCAGAAGAAAAATGCTGCATTTAACCATCTTAATGTAAATGAAACAAGCACAGAAACCGTTTCCTTACCTTGTCAACTCTTCTTTTTGTTTAAACTTTCCCTTTATATTTTTAGTAGTTTAACACAGTACTGTACTATATTTGCTTTCCCCTCTCCCCCCTCCCCGCTGCTGCCTGATTGCATATTTTTGCTTCCACCTGTGGTGTGTGGTTGACCGGTCAGTTCATAATTCTGGTGTTGTTAACTCCAAGATGGTACTGTGTGTCTCTGACTTGGCCTCCAAGACCCAGTGTGTCACTTTAAATTTAAAACTGTCCGGTGCAGTGAGTAGTTCTGTCACACACAACGTAGGTTTGGAAATTATCTCAGTCCCTGGGTCTCTGGAGCAATTGGTTGTATTGCAAGACTATCAGTCTCCAGAAGCTAACATATTAGTGACTCGCTATACAACTAACGCATGGAGCAGTTCCTGTGTTGGGCCCATCTAGCCATGAAAATCAACCGTTTTAGAAGGTTGCAGTGTAAGACAGTTTGATCCTACCTATGTAGACTAGAACAAACTGCATCACAACTCCACATTCTAGCATTATAGTCTGGGTCATTGCACAACTGTAACACAATCTAAAGGGGTTGTAATACACCTTAATTCAGTCTGTGAGCAAGAATGCTGTCCACTGATATGGTCAGTTTGGCTGTGTAAATAGGTCTTTGGCCTCAGATTTCAGACTCAAAGAAAGGGATAAAATGGCGAGGTGAGGGTTCCTCTGGATACAGCCTGAGCTAGAGGCGACCTGTATGTTGAAATGGTTGCGGGGAATATTGGCAGGCACAGCATCTTTGAGCCCCTTCTCCATTTTAACAAAGCCTTTCTTGGCAGCTTTCAAGGAATTCCCTGTTGCAGTCTTGCTCTCTGTGTATTTTGTAGCTGGGAAATGAGATCGCAGATAGTTCTTTTCCAGATGTCTTTATTTGCAGAGATGGCCCAGTTTGCTGCAGAGCTCAGCTGTTTGAGCAAGCTTTTAATGCTCTTGCGCGCCCCGCCCCGCCTGCTTTGTCTCTGAACCTTTGGCATACATGGCTCTATGGCTGCCCAACTTTTTTCCATCACAGACTAGTTCAACTTCAATGAACACTGTAGTGTCCTATAATAATGTTTATTCCTAAGCAACCCTAGAGCCAAAGGACTTTGGGAACCTCATGCAAATGTTTAAGCTTCTCAGAGCAAATCACTCAGGCCTGCGACTTAAGTGTGGTGTAGTGGGAATAGGACAGCGCCCTTTCTGAATTTTGGTTGAAAGCAGGTGACTAATTGGTTCTTTCGTATTTGAATGCAGGATGCAAAGGTCATGTCCTGGTGGGACTATGGGTATCAGATAACAGCCATGGCGAATCGGACGATTCTTGTAGACAACAACACCTGGAATAACACACACATCTCCCGAGTTGGTCAGGTAGGTGCAGTGACTCCTTGAACGCAGGACCTCTCTTCTTAGTGTACCAGGAAAAACCTCCCATGGATGAAGATGAATTCTTCTTGGGTGCTGCACTGAATGGAGGTTCTAGCTCTCATTTGAGTGACCCGTGCTCTTATTTATTGATGGAGACGATTCCATGATGCAGCTTGTACTCCCGTGTGATGGGGTTACTGTGGATTTCATGGCTATGGCTTGACTCTGGCTTTGTTTTTCTCCAAGGCAATGGCATCCACCGAAGAGAAGGCCTATGAGATTATGAGGGAGCTGGATGTCAGTTATGTGCTGGTAATATTTGGAGGCCTCACTGGATATTCCTCAGATGGTAACATATGTCACTCTAAAACCCTTTTCTTACAGCTCTGCAGTGCAAACTCCTGCATGCTAACTCATCCCTCTAGCCCAGTTGCCCACACTCCCTTCTTGCATGAATAACCCTGATTTCTGTGCTGTGATGCTCTCATCTCCTGCCTGCACAATGCACAGTAGCAGGTTGTGCATTCAGCTGCTGCACCATGTGACCACTGAAGAGCTGGCTGGAGCTACACTGCACAAGCAGCAGGGGAAGGAAAGACCTAGCCCATGGTTACTCTTAAATTGGGAGGGTTTGTTATTGGTGTGTGTTTTTTTTTAATCTAATGTAAATTAATCCCAACACACAGACTAGAATAGACAGGTAGGCTGGAGGTTCTGTTAGACTTCGGGGATGGATAATCAGTGTAGGGATGAGCAGGTGCGTGGCAAGGCCAGAATGATTCATGTCGCTGCTCCATCTTGCTGGTGAATGCCTGGATTTGTTTGTACGATACTGTTTGATCAAAGGGTGTCTAGGGGGCTTGCTAATCGAATTGGATGGCATCTTCTGAGCCTTCAGGCTGGGTATTAGAGAAACACAAAACCAATTCTCTGCCAGGAACAAGAACAATCCTGCAATTCAATTGCAGGTACCCTCTGGAACGTACAATAGCTTGTTATGCAGTAATTTTGCAAAGTATGTAAGCTCCTGTGAGCCTCCTTACCGAGGCAGTGGCTAAGTGCCTTATGATTACTGATGTTTGAGGGAAGGTTGCAGTTTGGGTAGCAGGTGGAGTATATGTTCTGTGTTCCTGGGCAAAGTCACTTACATTCTCTGCCTTCCTTTCCCTGTCAGTAAACTGGAGACAATTCCCTACCTCCTGGTGGGTATTGAGGGTTCATGAATTCATGTTTCCACTTGAGAAGAATGTAGATGGGGCACCTTTTACCTATTTGCTCACTGAGCTCCTAGCTTGTGCGATTCGGGGAGACTACAGAGTTCAAAGCAGCTTCATCTACCTTGTTTCTTCACTCAGAGCCACATATACAGTTTCAGCCTGAAGTGAGGCTCTCCAGGAGGTCCAGCTGCTACTGACGTTTCTGAATATAGGGACTGAGGGCACCTGCCTTTCAGCCTTGTGCCTCCAGATGGGCAGTTGTCTCAATAACCACATGCCCTGTGTGTGCTCCTTCACATGGGTCACCTAACTGGTGGAGGCCTGAAGTCTGAAAGTTGACCCCGCTGAGTGCCATTCTTAGCTGCTTAGACTGTTTGCTTGAAGTACGTGTGATGTGTAAAAACACTTTGACCTCTCTTTCCTACCTCTGTTAGATATAAACAAGTTTCTGTGGATGGTGCGAATTGGTGGAAGCACAGACACCGGGAAGCACATAAAGGAGCACGATTACTACACGCCAACAGGAGAGTTCCGTGTGGATAGGGAAGGTTCCCCTGTGTTGCTCAACTGCCTTATGTATAAGATGTGCTACTACCGCTTCGGGCAGGTCTACACAGAAGCCAGTATGTAGTAATGGTCCTTGTGTTGGTATTGCAGAAGAGTATCAGGAATACTGTCTAGGCATTAGAGCAGGGAACATGGGTACCCAGATCCTGAGGTTCTGTTCCCAACTCTGATGCTAACTTGCTGTGTGAACTTGAGCAAGTCCCTTCCTTTTTCTGTCTCTACTCTGTAAATGGAGAGGATGTTGCCCTACCTCCTGGGGGTGGGGAAGGAGGGCTTCTATTGGCAGGACTGTCATTCCAGCACCACACACCAGTGCAAAGTTTTGTTCTGGAATATAAAGTGCATTGCCAGGCTCTGGGCTTTCTTTGAAGGCATTGGCAGCTCTGAGCCTGCTGTGCTGATGTTGGCGCATGACTGCCTTTCATGAGAACATCTTGATACCTGACACCCAAAAGTTAAGGATGCATTTGGAAAGGAATACAGCTGAAAGGAATACAAAAAATAACACCTCCCACTTACCTTGTTTCCCTGCTCTGGCTTGCCCCGAGGAGGCTTGTACTGCAGCCCTTCAGAACATAAAGAGATGAAAATCTGACTTTATATAGGGGGCACAGACTGTGTTAGAACTCACAGGAGGCTGTACGTTCAGAATTGAGTCATCTGGGGAAAGAGAAGAGCCTGGCCAGCTCCATGTTTTGAATGCATTGTCTGCCCACCGGGTTTTGAGAGGCCTTGGGAAAGGGTTTTCATTTGGGTTGGAAGGACCTGTATTATTTTTGGCAGAAATGTGGACTCTGAAGCTGTTGGTCATTTTCCCCACTCCCATTCTTTCTAGAGCGTCCCCCAGGTTATGACAGAGTGAGAAACGCTGAGATTGGAAACAAAGACTTTGAACTCGATGTGCTGGAGGAGGCATATACCACAGAGCACTGGCTAGTTCGAATATACAAAGTAAGCAGGCAGTGGGTGCTATCGTCTCTCTACAGAGGAGCGGGGGGAAATTGTGAACAGTCTGGGTATCTGGGGTTTGCCTGTGCTGGGATATGACAGCCTTTTTGGAAGTGAGACTTTGGGAATTTTTTTCTTTTAAACAAAGGATGGAGTCCAGCTTTCTAGGCAAGTTTAGGCTACTGATATGGGCTACAAGTCCTGGGAAGCTGCCAGGAATGCCGTAATAACTGGACTGCTAAATTTACAAAGGAGTCAAGCTTTAAACCAGGTCTGATGCTGCCTTTCCTTCAGGGCTCTTTGTTTCTTTAGTTGGCATTTTCTATATTGTTGTACCGGAAATGCCCCATTTTGATTAGGATTCTTGAACATTCCTTGCATGCCCAAACAAGTGTCAGAGGATGTATTTTGTTAGCTATGCTGCAGGGGAATTGGGAAGCGTAGGCCACCAGATGGCTGTGAAGGTGATCCTCCATAGATTAGATCACAGATCTTATTTCTGCTATACTAAAGTAAACAAATAATGAATGCAGACTGTGCCACAGGTCTTCAGTTCCCCTGTACTGATGCCATTTGTTTGGTCTTTATATGCGATCACATCATACCTTCTCTGAAACAGCTAATACCGTTTTTGCCTTTCCATTAAATACTCAAAGGCAGCATGGGTCCAGTGAGCAGGGCACAAGACTAGGAGTAAGTAGAAATAGGTTTTAGTCCCACTTCTGCCACAGATTTGCTCTGTGACCTTGAACAAGTCTGTTCACCTCTCTGCATCTATTTCTCCATCTGTAAAATGGGGTTGATGATGATAGTTAGTCCATCAATAGCTATTAGCCAAGATGGTCAGGGATGCAACCCCATGCTCTGGGTGTCCCTAAACTTCCAGCTACCAGGAAATGGGACTGGACAACAGGGGATGGGATCACTCTGAAGCATTTGACATCGGCCACTGGCAGAAGACTGGATACTGGGCTAGATGGACCTTTGGTCTGATCTAGAGTGGTCTTTCTTAGGATCTTATCTTAGTTACCAAGTGCTGTCAAAATCCACATATGGCTCCCATCACCATGGTACCTAAGCACTATAGAAGTACAAAGTGGTATTCTGTTACTGTGTTTGAAAGTGGATTATATCTGGATAGTAATGTGCAGCCAGCAGTCTAAAGAATTTGGGCTGAACATTTTGTTAAACTTTAAACACTGAAATTTAAAATTATCCTGTGGCTACTACAGCTAAGAATTGGAACCGATGGAGCATGTGTGTGGAATATAACGTTACAGACAAGTGAAATGATCCTAGATGTTTCTCCCCTCACTTAGTTGGATAGCTTGTGAAAAGGTAGAGAAACTGTATAAGTGAAATGACTTGCCCTTTTGGTGTTTAGAAGTGCATGAGCTACAGACAGCAAAGTACTTGTGAACAGGAGTAAAAAGAATGTAACTTTGAATGTTGAGTTGCCAATACAAAGTGGACAAGTCAGTACGAATAATTTATGATTTCTCCTAAACATGTGCTGGAGTCAGTACGCAGTAGAGTAGTTCCCTGTGTTAATGGAACTATGGAAAGCTGCAAAGATTATTTGTGTCTTGCAGGTAAAGGACTTGGATAATCGTGGATTGTCAAGAACATAAATTTGCCTTCAGCTTTAACGCAAACTGCACTGACCGAGCCTTTGCCTGTGAAGCAGAATTTTTTTATACAGTTTGTAAGTGCAGAAAGGAGTTGGATTTAACTGCCCGTGAAGTCCCATCCTCATGCGTTCAGTCTGTATTTGATGGAATGATTTTTTATAAATATGAACCGGTTACCAAATCAGAAATAATGGCTTTACGGTGGGTTGATTAAAGGGGGAACGAAAAAGAGTATGTTTCTTCTTTCCCTTCCACTGATGATGCCAGATGCAGCAATCCAGATGTCTGCACTTCCCCTGATAAACAGGAAACGCATTTTGGCCGCTGTCGATCAACACTCAGCAGTCTATAAAACAGCAGTCCTTGTCCATTTAGAATTTCAGATCAAGTCTATGAAACCTCTCCTCCTATCTAAACAAGCAGTAAACTTCCTTGTGGTTTCCTATACTGGAGGGCACTGAACATATTGCCTACTATGAAGTGGCAGCTCCTGCTCCCCTGACATATAAAACCAAGCCTCTCCCTTCCAGCCTGTATCTCCTCCAGCCTGTGTCATTGTAGGCAGCCTCTACCTGACTGAGCCACCTTGTTCCAGACTTCCCTCTGTCATGCATCAGTGGTATGGTTCAGTGTTAACAGCCTCTTCTTGAACCCTCCAGTTTGCTTTCTCCTGGCAAGGTCAGTCCATACACCTGATTAGCATCACCCAAAAGGTGATTGACTTAGTACCATGTGACATTTTGATTAAAAGGCTAGAATGATATAAAATTAATGTGGCACACATTACATGGGTTAAAACCTGGGTCACTGCTTGGTCTCAAAATGTAACTGTAAATGGGGAATAGTTAGCAGGTAGGTGTATTTCCAGTAGGGTCCCCTAGGTATCTGTTCTTGACCCTATGCCATTTAGTATTTGTATCAATGACAGACAAAAACAATCACTGATAAAGTTTGCAGATGATGCAAATTGGTGGTAAACACTGCAGAAGACAGGTGATTGTTTGAGAGTGATCTGGTTCCCTTGGTAAAGTGGGCACAAGTAAGTAATATATGCCTAAATGGTGTGCAGCTAGGAATAAAGGATATAGGGCTTGCTTATAGCATGGGGGACTCTATGCTAGGAGGCAGTGACTTTGAAAAAGATTTGGGGGTCATGGTGGCTAAGCTCCTACTGTGATGCTATAGCCAAAAGTGCTAATATGATCCTGGGATCCATAAACAGGAATCTCAAGTAAGGAGGGTATTTTCTCTATATATTTGGCACTGGTGGGACTGCTGCTGCTGTCCATAGCTGGTGACCAGTTCTGTTGTCCATAGTTTAGGAAGGCTGTTGATAAATTGGAGATGGTTCAGAGAAGAGCCATAAGAATGACTACAGGATTAGAAAGCATGCATTCTGGTAACTCAGCTCTTTCTCTTTGTTAAGCTAAAAAGAGAGGCAAAGTTAAGAGGTGACTTGAATACAGTTTAATAGGGGTGGCCAAACTTGCTGGCCTTCCGAGCTGCGTACAACACTCTTCAGAAGTTTGACAGCCAGGGCATACCTGCCGGGAGCCAGGGTTCAGGGCTTCAGCTCCACTCCTGTTGAAGCGCCAAGCCCCAGCAGCCGGAAGCACCAAGATCCCCCTCCCTGCTGGACAGAAGCCCTTCCACCACCGCACTGCAAGGCAGAGGTCCTGAGCTCTCTCCCCCCAGTAGGTGGAGAATGGGGGCATGTGGGCGGCTTGCAAGCTGCACTTTTAACGGTAAAAGAGCTGCATGTGGCTTGCATGCCACAGTTGGCTACCCCGGTCTATTAAGTTTCTAGATGGGGAACACATTTAAGAATAGGCTCTTCAGTTTAGCAGAGAAAGATATAATATGATCCAATGGCTGAAAGTTGAAGCTAGACCAATTCAGACTAGAAATAAGGTGTAAATTTTTAATGGTGAGAGTAATTAACCATTAGAACAATTTACCAAGGGTGGTGGTGGATTCTCCATCGTTGACCATTTTTAAATCAAAATTGGATGGTTTTCTGAAAGATCTTGAGCAATTATTTTGGGTGATTTCTATGACCTGTTCTACAGGAGGTGAGGCTAGATGATCACAGTGGTCCCTTCTAGCCTTGGAGTCTCTGAAAATGAGACTGAACTAATGTTACTGCACCAATCTAGAGCATTTCTCAATGACCAGTCTGTGGGCCAGTGGTGGTCCCTGAGATCTCCCTGACATAGTTTAGGAAGGCAGCAAGCTGATCCCTGGTATCAAGAAGGTTGAAAAAAACTGCTTTAGAGCATACAGCAGCCAAATGGGTGTACAACAACTGATGGCCACCTTGGATCCTCAGGCCAACTGAGAAAATCGAGTTAATATCTAAATCTGACCGCAGCTAAAAACCAGGAAATAACATGGGATATCTTTATCCTGGTGGGAAGTGGCTTTATTTGTAGTGAATGGTGAAACATCTAATAATTTTTTACTGTATTGAAATTTATCTAATTTTTTCTAAACATGAGTAATGCTCTGTAGAAGTCTTGTTGATGTTAGGGGAAGCTGTGGTAAAGTCACATCTGCTTTTTAGGTAGCTGAGATACTCTAAATCAGAAGATCTAGGGTGGTTGTGACACAAGATTCATCAATGAAACCTATTTTGCAAAACAAAAATAATGAGAAACTAACCGCCCACTATGGATACTGAGCTGGATCTTTAGCCTAATTTTCACTGATAAGCTGGACAGGTGTTGTGTAACTAGTAGGGAAGGATGGCACCTGCATGTTGTTGAAGGCACAGCAGGTAATGGTGTGATCAGGAAATTCCTGATCTCTTCAATGTTCTACGTATAGGATGCAATTCGTGCTCCTTTACCCACTGGTTGCTAAAATGGGTTTCTAATCTTAATATATATTAACTGAAAAAAACCCCAAACCTTCTCCAGTAATGATCCCAACCCCTCCCATAACACCAATCTGTTGTGTTTAGGGCCTCTAGTATATTTATAAGGGGACAACAGATAAAACAACGTACATAAGGCACTAATTTCGGAGTACTCTTTAAAAACCACATGCTGAAAGAATGTAAGACTGATTTGCATTTTATCTGTCCAATGCCTTTAAGAGGAAAAGTTGTAATAGGGAGGCTAATGAAGACAAATGTGAGTCAAGGAAAATTCTTTCACCACAGGCCCAAGATAAAATTGGGCAGTAGAATGAACCTCTCAATAACTGGGGAGATCCTGTATCTGCCAAATTAATGTAACGAAATAAACGGGACAGGAGGCAAGGGAGTAAACACAGCCGGGCGGTTTCTAATTGACACCACTATAAATCCAAAATAAATGAGGTGGTGGGGCTGAAGCCTGGGATTGTGCAATGTAAGGAGCTTTCTCAAAATTATTTCACTTCTTTCAGTGAAAATCACAGCTTCCATTCAAATAGAAATGTTATTTCCAGCCACTCCTGTTGCAGAGATTCCTTCAGCCCTGTCCCTTGCCTTAGAAAGTTATCACTAAACAAAGGACAGCAGTAAGACTTTCCTTTGTTAACACTGCTTAAACTCTCTTCCTCCCTCCCCAGCCATCCCTTAGTTAGGGGTCAGGTTGTTGCATGATGAAGTATGGGCTTGTCTACACTTGAAATGCTACATGGGCACAGCTGCAATCTGCACCACTGTAGTGCTTCAGTGTGGCCTATACGTATGCCAACAGCAGGAGTTCGCCAGTTGGGGTAGGCGATCCACTCCTCGAGAGTGATGGAAGAACTCTATTGCCTAAACTCTGTCTACACTGGGGTTTAGGTTGGCTTTACTTCGCTCAGGTGTGTGGATTTTTCATACCCCCTGAATGACATAGCAGGGTTGACCTAACTTTTTAGTGTAGACCAGGCCACGGTGTTTGTGACGTTCTGCTAGAGACACGGCACTTTCTCTCTGCCTTTTGCATTTAACCTTTCTCTGCCTCTGTGCATCAAGGACTTTTTTCTCCACAGCAAGACCTCTGGCTTTCAGAGATCTTACCTGCCCGCCTATCCTTGATGTTTCTTTCTAGTTCCTGTACTCTTTTCTGTAGCGGTATCAATGTGGGGCCTCAACTGCTGTCTAGGACATGGGTATAGCAGAGTTAGCTATCTGTTAGCATGGGGTGCCGTGGGAGGACAATAGGAAGTTTTCAGAGCTCATTACTATACACAGTCTCTTAGCCAATGTAACTAGACTTTCAAGTTCACTCTCTTCCAGCCTGTTTTTTCCCTGTCTTCTTACCTTTACTCACTTCTGACCTGTCTTCTTGGATATGTGTGACAGTGATGCCCAAAACCCATCTGTCTTATCCAGAGTCCAGCAAGGAGATGGGGGACCTGCTACCCCCATGATGCAGCTGCCTTAAAGGAAGGCGGGTAGAGTATGGCAGAGAGGGAAGCAGGACTGGGTTGGGGAGGAGGGAGTATGCCTGTTGCCATCTGACAGATGGAGCAGGCTTGTGCACACCCTGGGCTGGGAGTTACCTCAAAGCCAGTAGATGGAGTTGGACACTAGTGTTCCAGGGACCGAGGGAGGTGGTCTGAGGAGGGCATAGCCAAGAGAAGTGAAGCAGGTTAGGGTAGCATATATCCCACCAGTGAAGTTTATGGTTTCCCACAAGGTCCATCTATGAGGTAGTACAAGGCGGGAGTGTCCAGAGGCCTAAGCAGCTAGTGAGGAGTCTCAAGGGGAAAGGTCTTGCCTCCTGCCTGATCAGAGTCAGACCGTGAGATGGTAGTTTTCTTGAAATATGAACTGATAGTTGGTGTGCACGGGTGGGTGGGTGGAATCTCCTACAGCAGGGGTTCTCAACCTTTTCCTTTCTGAACCCCCCCCCCCCACTACAAAAACGCCATGCTCCAAAACTGCTCCTTTTCTGCATGTAAAGCCCAGGGCTGGTGTTAGGGGGTAGCAAGCAGGGCAATTACCTCTGCAATTGCCCCACTGTCCCAGGGGGTTCCACAAAGCGAAGTTGCTCAGGCTTTGGCTTCAGCCGTGGGTGGCAGGGCTCGGGGCTTCAGCTTTCTGCCCTAGGCCCCAGGGAGTCTAACACTGGCTCGGCTTGATGAACCCCCTGAAACCTGCTCGTGGCCCTCCAGGGGACCCTGAACACCTGATTGAGAACTGCTGTCCTAGGGCTGTTGCAGAACACCTTCCCAGAGGATTACTGTGCCCTGTGTTCCCTTAACAGGGAACCTTGATGAAAGGAAGAACAGGAAGTTCCACGAGCAAGGGGATCCTTTAGTCCCATTGCTCCCCCATCCTGCCCCTCCCCTCAAGTGCACCATCAGACAGGAAGCCTGTGCAATGCTGCGCCCTGTGCCAGGCATGGGAATGAGCACTGCGGCCTGGTCTCTGCATATTTATGTAGCAGAATGGCATAAGTTCGGTTGACAGGATGCTTCTGTTTGGAGGTCACCAGATTTACGCTCAGGAGAGCTGGCTTCTACCTAGAGTGGCATCCAGACAAGTACCTGGTACATTTTTCCCTTCCACAAATTAACTTGTGTCCACTGAAGCATGTGCTGGGTTAGAGCTTCTGTGCTTTGCCTCCCAATGGCCGGACAGGCTGAAGGAAGCTGCTTCCATCTCGCTCACCAGAGGCATCTCCTGCTTCCCACCTAAGCACTTTCTGTCCCAGCCTCTGCCAAGATCCAGTGCCTCTCTGCCAGCAGCTCCAAGCTCCAGCCTCCTCCTCCAAGGTGCTTCACAGACACGGATGAGTTCAGCCCCTGGCCATGGGCGTCAGCATCACTTTGTAAACAGGGACCCGGGGATGGGGGCAGAGAGGTGAGTTAGAGGCAGAGTGAGGAAAGAACCCAGGAGTCCTGCCCCCCACCCCCAGGCCTCGCTCCCCTGGCGGGGAAAGAACCCAGGAGTCCTGCCCCCCCACCCCCAGGCCTCGCTCCCCTGGGGGGGAAGAACCCAGGAGCCCTGCCCCCCACCCCCAGGCCTCGCTCCCCTGGGGGGGAAAGAACCCAGGAGTCCTGCCCCCCACCCCCAGGCCTCGCTCCCCTGCGGGAGAAAGAACCCAGGAGTCCTGCCCCCCACCCCCAGGCCTCGCTCCCCTGGGGGGGAAAGAACCCAGGAGTCCTGCCCCCCACCCCCAGGCCTCGCTCCCCTGGGGGGCAAAGAACCCAGGAGTCCTGGCCCCCACCCCCAGGGCTTGCTCCCCTGCGGGGCAAAGAACCCAGGAGTCCTGCCCCCCACCCCCAGGCCTCGCTCCCCTGGGGGGGAAAGAACCCAGGAGTCCTGGCCCCCACCCCCAGGCCTCGCTCCCCTGGGGGGGAAAGAACCCAGGAGTCCTGGCCCCCACCCCCAGGCCTCGCTCCCCTGGGGGGGAAAGAACCCAGGAGTCCTGGCCCCCCCACCCCCAGGCCTCGCTCCCCTGGCGGGGAAAGAACCCAGGAGTCCTGCCCCCCACCCCCAGGCCTCGCTCCCCTGGCGGGGAAAGAACCCAGGAGTCCTGCCCCCCACCCCCAGGCCTCGCTCCCCTGGGGGGGAAAGAACCCAGGAGTCCTGCCCCCCACCTCCGCTCTCGGCCCAGGGTCACTCACAGGCCGACGGGGAGACCCCGGCGGTGACGGGCAGGGGCGGGGCCGATCCCCGGGGCGGGGCGGGGCGGGGCGAGCGGCTCCTAGGCCCCGCCCCTGCCCTGCGCCCGGCCCGTGCCGCGCGCGGGGGCGGCGCGCGGCGCTGGGCGGGAAAGTCGCGGCGGCTGAGGCGCGGGGCCGGCAGCAGGTGAGCGGCTCGGGCCGGGTCGCCTCACGCCCCCCCCCCCCCGCCCGGCTCCGCCGCGCCCAGCCCCGCCGCTGACCCCGCTCTCTCCCGGCTGCAGGGCCCGCGGACCGCCATGGCCGTGCCCTTCGTGGAGGACTGGGACCTGGTGCAGACCCTGGGCGAGGGCGCCTACGGAGAGTGAGTACGGCGGGGCTCGGGCGCCCTGCCGCGAGCCTGGGCTCGCCCCCGGCGGGCGGAGGCCGAGGGGCCCCGCGGGGGCGTGGCCGGCCCTGCTCCGCCGCCGCTCGGCAGCCTGCCTGGCCGGAAAAGCTGCCCCAGAGCGGGGCGCGCCCCGGCAGCAGTGGGTCCAATAAAAGACATCGCGTCGCCCCCTGGCCCCCATTGCCTGACCCCCCCCCCTCACCTCACCCCATCGCCCCGCCCCCATCGCCTCGCCCCATTGCCCTCATTGCCCCGCCCCCCTCGCCTGACCCCCATCGCCTCGCCCGACCCCCATCACCCTCATCACCCTCACCCCCATCGCCCGACCCCCTCGCCTCGCCTCATTGCCCCGCCCCCCTCGCCCGACCCCCCCATCGCCTGGCCCAATGGCCCCCCTCGCCCGACCCCCATCATCTCCCTCGCCCGACTCCCCCCATCGCCTGACCCCCTCACCCCCATCGCCTGACCCCCTCACCCCCATCGCCTCGCCCCCCTCGCCCAATCCCCATCACCCTCGCCCCCCTCACCCCCATCGCCCGACCCTCCCCCTCGCCCGACCCCCATCACCTCCCTCGCCCGACTCCCCCCATCGCCTGGCCCTCGTCGCCCCCACCCCATCGTCTCACCCCATCACCCACATCGCCTCACCCTTGTCACTCCCATATGTACATCTGAAGGGGGGGGGTATAGTTGCCCCCTCCACCCCTGTGTTCGCCCCAGGGCCACTTCTGACCAATAAGGGCCTGCAAGGCTGCGGAAGGCAGACGCTTGCTGAAGCCGGTGTTGCTGGCACAGCGGTGCCAGGTTTCAGCCTAAGTGAGAGTTGACATTTTTATCTGACGTTAACTTGATGTCCAGATGTAACATATAACTGTCAGAAGGGAAAAAATGACTGAGCTGCAAGGGTTGTGCAGACCTTTATAGGTAGCATCTGCCAGAAATTACAACCAGTCTTCAGGACTCTTCCGAGTAATGTCCAGGGTCCTGCCCCTGATAGGAGTCTTGGAGGTAGAACTGACTTTCCAAACTATTTTGCTGTCAACAGTGGTAACCCACAGTTGTCTTTCACGTCAGGTCCATCACATCATGTCAACTTGTGCTTCCCTGTACAGAGAGGTGCTTTAACCAAAGGACTGGGAGCCCCTTTCTAGCTCTGGGCAAGTCACTTAATCTGCCTTTTTTTTGGTTGTGAAGTGCTTTGACTGTTTAATATTGTAGCAGTTTGGTGGTGGTGTTACTCTGTTAGGACATGTACTGATGGTAAGGATACATTCTCCTTCAACTTAACTCCCAAGACATCTTGAGACACACTGTATTATATTCTGATATTACCATTATATTCTGTGTATGTACGGTATGTTGTATCCACCATGTACTGTGGCATACAATACGTTTATGATGCAACCTGAGTTAATTAATGTCACTACTAATCTTGTTTTCTCTTGCTTTTATATAAGTCATAATTAGGGATATGCTGCAACTTCTTAAACAAATGTCAGAATTAATGTAAATATTATGACTTTTGTGATCATTGACAATTTCAAAACTAGCTTTATGTGGATATTTTTAAAGCTCAGGCATGACACTTGGGTGAAACTCATAGATGTAAGCGCATGCAACTCTATTGAACTCCATATAGCTGCATCCATTTACACCAGAGCTGGAATTTCCTCCATATAATTTATGGAGACCACAAATTTCAAATGCTTATCAGAATTTTTACAACTTGAACAGCTGTAAGCCTTCTATGTGTCCAGGCATGTAATTAGTTGTTTTGGAACATGGACATGTGGGTCTGTTGAGCCTGGTTTTTGGCACTTTTCATCTGTCAGGCTATTTTTAAACAACATATCGAGATAGGGGTATGTAAATTCAGACTGGGGGTAGACCTCACACTAACACCTGATCGATAGAGCTGCCCACACTCGCTATGCTTTGACAGGGAGTAGGGTGAAACTCTTATGTAAATAAAGGATGGGGCATCCTAAGCTTCAGGCTAGACCACTACATATCTATATTGGAGATTTCTCTCTAGCACCCATCACCATAGTGTCTCAAGCCCTGGTCCTTAAAGATGTTAGGTGCCTAACTCCCATTGATTTAAGTGGGAATTGGGTGCCTAACTTCCATTGAGTATATGGATCATAGTGTTAAACATGCGAACTAGCTGTGCATTCCAAGGTTCATAGTGCACTACCTGCTTCATCCCTTGTTACCTTGCTTTTCCCCTTCTTCTCTTCAGAGTTCAGCTTGCTGTGAACAGACGCACAGAAGAAGCTGTTGCAGTAAAAATAGTTGACATGAAACGTGCTGTGGACTGTCCAGAGAACATAAAAAAAGAGATCTGCATTAATAAGATGTTAAATCATGAGAACATTGTGAAGTTCTATGGACATCGTAGAGAAGGCAGTATTCAGTACCTCTTCCTCGAGTACTGCAGCGGGGGAGAGCTCTTTGACCGAATAGGTACAGAATTCTTGGGGCAGGGGAGGGTCTGAGGGCAACTCCAGTGGTGGTTGCACAGACTCATTAGAACACCATAGTTGTCTTATAAGACCGGAGGGATTCCTTACTCTACTCTTCCAGTGCCACTGATCTTAGAGGGAAAGTGTCTAGGAGAGGCTGGCTTTGCGGGTGGCTGTCCTTCTGCACACTGTGAGTCAGTGATTAAGCCATGGCTAGAAGTAGAGTTCCCACGTTTCAAACCTATGCTTAGCTCACTATACCACCTTGCTTCACTTTGCATGGTCCTAACAATTCAGAAATTCTACATATTTAATGCTATAGGTTAAATAAAAGTTAGGGGGAAAAACTGATTGGAGAGCAAACATGATAAATGGGCTGGAAAATTTAATGCGTACAGACTTGCATTCCAGTGGTTACCAGACTGAAAATAAATATGTAATATATTCCCCTTCCAGTGTACAGTTCTATTTAGTGCTAATGGGAGATGCATGCACCCTGAGAAGGTAGCCATTGAAATCTGCAGGAGTTTCTGCTCATGACTGTCTTTATGCTCACTATTGATAGCGTAATCCTGGTAGAACTTCTGTTACAAGACTATTGACAGCCATCGTTTTTCACAAGTAAGGATAATTTAATTTAAACAAATAAAATAACTTGCTGTGAGGAGCTTGAGAAATCCAAGGAAGGAAGTTTTCCCAGGCCAATGCTTTCAATTTCTGCGGACTCTAAGCTTTCATTAAAAAAAATAAATAAATAAAAATCTCACTCTCATGGCTACAAAACTCATTTTCTGAACATGAGCCTTGGGGACTGAGGCAGTGGTATTTTTCAAAGTCTGTAGCCAGAGCTCTGCTGCTGTTTGCAGGTTTATCAAGCTGAAGCAGAGTAAAAACTGACTAGTTTTGTCAGTTTTAACTGCTGCTATTCAGACCTTAGGGTGCAGCTGTGAAGCTGAAAAGAAAGGTCAGTTTCACTCTGCTGCTGGTTGGGAAAACTCTGAGCAGTATGTAGGTAACAAATATTGGTATTGCTAAGGAGAACACAAAAGCATCATAAACATGAGAAGTGTTGGCGGCCACTCCTCATGTCAGCAAGGAAGTTGGGGAAGTGGAAGTGTGCCAATGGGGGCTGGTTTCTCACTTGTGTGCCCTTGCACACTGGGATCCTCCAGCTTTCTTATACGGCTGTGGCTAGAAGACTTGATTCTGTGGCACTTAGATGAAACTTACCCTGAGGACAATGTAAGAAGAGATGTCTTATAGGAAAAGAGAGAAAATGGAATGAAGTCAGGAATTAAAGAAGGTATAATAAATGCAAAAGATCTAGGGAGTTACTTTATTTTAAAAAGCTATTAAATATCATAGTACACAACTGTTTTATTCCTTAAAATGGCCGGGGAAGTGGCAGCACAGCTATTGTTCACCGTGGCTGGTAGGCTTAGACCTTGGGCTAGCGTGTGTTGGGCAAACTTTACAAGCCCTGGTCTGGTGTTCAGGCTCTTTCATCTTGCCAAAGTCCTCCAGAAAAATGAGGATAGTCAGACCAGGATATTTCTAATATAGATAACACTTTTTAAAAGAGAGTATTTTGATGTAATCTTTATAATCATAATGGAGCAGTGAAAAGCACAAAATCCTTAAAATTTTTTCTTTGCATTTGATTTTGTAAAAATCGCTTGCCTACAAGTCATGTGACACAGTTTTTATTGCAAAAGATAATAAATCTTTTAACCAATGTCTTCTGGATTTAATGTAATTGGGAAGATGTTTTATATTTCAGAATCATTTAACTTCAGAGATTATGTGCTGTTTTAAGTGTGATTTAGAGAATGTTTATCTTGTAAATCACTAACCAAGTAGAGAAGAAAAGCTGGAGTATTGGAGACTCAAATTGCACAGATCAAATAGATTAATCTGTGCAACAAAAAATCCTTTTGAAGCTTTTTTTAAAACAAAATGTTTGGGCCATAAGTAGATATCTGTCTCTTGGAAGTTTTAATCAGTATTTCCAACCACAAAAGCAATTTGGTATGTAAGATATATCTTCCATTTTTCTTTAATCTGTTTTTTTTTCTACCATTGGAATGTGAAACTGCTTCTGAAGTAGAGCTGTGCAAGGAACGTTCTGATACAAGTTTTAACAGTACATATTGTGCAGTAGTAACGATCTGCAATAATATACAGGAATTTTCAGTTTTTATGTAGAGAAGCCTTTCTTCTAACATCATAAACTCCTGGTTCTTTTTTCAGTGTGCATCTTAATATTAAACTAGCCTCATTTTATTAGCTTTTTAAGTGGAGAAGCGGTTGGCATTACTGAAGAGGACTGGAGTAGAGCCCTGTTGGAACTATTCTTAACTTCGCTCCCAACCACTCTTGCTATTATGGCAGCGGGTCTTGTGGGACCTGCGGGATCCTGGTCCCGCTGCAGGGCTTTACACTAGTCCCACCCAGGGCTCTAGACTGGAGTTTTGAGGCAATGAATTTGCCCCTAGAAAGTGGAAAATAGACTACAGTGGGACTATATATGGGCACAAGGGGTCTGTTGGTGTAGAGCAGCTTGCAGGATCTGGGCCCTAGTGTTTTGATGGTATAAGATTTAAAGAGAACCTTTAGCATTTTCCCCCATGGTGCTTTGGGAAGATACAAAAAAAGTAGCATCTCAGTTTAGATTAAATAGATGCAGACTCTGCAGTGTAACTCAATAACCTTTCATGACACTTTTGCATTGCCTGTAGTTACTGTTTCAAGGCAGGTGAAAAATAAGTGTTGTGCAGAGTATCCAGGAAACTTTGTAAAATAGTTACAAAAACATAGTGTAGAGTCTCCGTTCCATAGTTTGTTTATGATGGAAGAAAAGTATTTTGGTATGTAGATTCTGAATTACTTTTTACAGAGCCTGATATAGGAATGCCTGAACCAGATGCACAGAAGTTTTTCCATCAGCTTATGGCTGGCGTGGTACGTGTTGGGCTTTATGCATTTATTTCAAGCTCCTTTTTTCCAGTTAAATTAAACAGAACATGGTATTAAAGCCTTTTATTTATTTGTTCAGGTATATCTTCACAGTATAGGAATAACTCACAGGGATATTAAGCCTGAGAATCTACTACTAGATGAAAGAGGTAAGTATAAAAACTTTTGACTTCATATTCTCTTAAATTCTTGGTCATCAAGAATATAGGGGAGAAAAGAAACACCATCACTCAATGAGTCTGAAAATACTCCTAGAGCTTCTGTGGCATCCTGCTACATTAAGAATAACCAAATGCAGTAAGCAGATTTGTGCTGTCAGGGCTTGTATTCATTCCCTTATCCTGTGTAAATAGACTAATCAGTGTATTCTAAAGCAAGTTATTCTGGGTCTCTGCACAGTGGCCTTTAAAGGAACACACTTGAATAAAGCTTAAGTTTTGTTAAACCTTGTTCTTACAAAATTTAAAGACCAATACAAATGTTTCTATGTCTGCTGAACAAGCTTTTTATTTGAACTTTTGTAAAACGGTGTTCAGAACCAAAATATTACAGCATGGTACTAGTGCATGAGAATCCGAAACAGACTAGTGAAATGGATTGATTTTGTTAAAGCTGAGAGGAAAACCAAAACACTAAATAATCGGGGTATGGTGAAAAGTAATCTAGATTTTTAAAACTTTCAGTTTAATAATCAAAGGCAGTGTTAGTAATAAAAACGTATTTTTTAAATGGTTTCTAACGTGACTATTCTTTAAGGAGAGAATAACTCTTCACAAACTGTCTTAGAGGTTTTTCTGTACCCTGAATCTCTCTTTGAATCAAACTCATGTGCTCCTTGAATCAAAGTCAGGTTCAAACTTCAGATCAATTGTATAAATGCCTATGATCAGAAACGAGAGAAAAGTCATAAGGGCCTGATTTTCACTTTTATTAAGGCCCCTTTATGCTGCACTGGCAATGTAAAGGGGACCTTAGAGTGAGTGTAAATGTGCTTATCTCTGGTTTTATCTAGCTTTAACGTAATATAATAGTCTTCTAGCCGAGAAGATGAACATACCTTGTTACACAATATACTTAATGACTTTTTTCTTTTGTTTGCTTAGATAATCTCAAAATCTCTGACTTTGGTTTAGCGACTGTATTTAAACACAATGGTCGTGAGCGTCTGTTAAACAAGATGTGTGGCACTCTCCCATATGTTGCCCCAGAACTGTTAAAGAGAAAAGAATTCCATGCAGAGCCAGTTGACGTTTGGTCATGTGGGATAGTACTTACTGCTATGTTGGCAGGAGGTAGGAGTTGGTCAATTTCTTCTCACTATTTTATAACATGCATATTTACTGCAGCTTCAGTGATTTAGATTTGCAGTACAAATGCTCATAACCTACCTAGATTTAAAGAGTTGATCCCAAATCATGGAGGTGGTCTTGGTGGGGAAAGTAAATGTTGTATTTTAAATATTTTCTCAAACTTCCATATTGTGGTCAGCTTTTTTATAGATTCTCATAGGGGTCATCTGCCATGGACCATCTTGTTCTGTAGCAGCTCTAGTATATGGCATTTAGTATTTACCATTGTGGGCTGCATATGTAGCTCTCTTTTATTATATATGTTTTATATGAGCTGCATCCACACAATATATGTAGTACCTGTATGGCCCTGAGGATGTCACCTGGGCTGCAGCTGTGTGCTGATTGGGCTGCAAGCAGGCTACAGATTGAGAACCGCTAGTATATGTAAGGGAGGGAATGGTCCCTCTATTGTGGAGAACTTTTCTGGCTTATAAATTACCCTGGTGAAATGGGCTAGCAAAAGGATCTGAGTCCTCATTCCCGCTTCCTTTACCCAGAGGCCTGCCTGACCTCAAGGGCTCTCCTTCTATTTTCCTGTGTGGCAGAGTCCTTGTAATCCCGATAAGGCTGGGTCCAGGATTTCTGGGTGGCTTGACTCCCAACCTTGTCGTGGTCAGTTAGGGCAGGGGCTAGGGTGCCTCAACGCTGGGGTGCTCTCCCCACACTGGATGCTTCCCTGACCCACTGATCATTACATATAGTTCAAAGCAAATACAGTTTATTAAACCGCTTTTTTGACAAGGGATATAGAAATATCCAGTCATGTTGTTGAGCAGGGAGCGCCTCTCACCACTGCAAGGAGGCAGTGAGTGTTGTAGTGATCCTTCTGAAGGCGTTAGCCAGAACCTTGCCATGCTTTGCTAATGCACATTGTACAGGATTAGTGCTGTTAGCCAAGTGTGCCTCCTCACTAACCTTGCTGTTAGAGAAGAATTTACCAAGGTTTGGTGTTGCTCAGAGGTTCTCTGTTCACTGTAGAGCCACTGACTCACCAGTTTGAGGTCAGGATATTTTCTAAACAGATGATGTCATTACATATGTAACTAGTTTGGAGCAATGCAATGACTTTTAGCTTTAACCTGGCACTTCTATAACTTGTAACCACAATCAGGATGGACCATTTTTTTCCCTTTTCCACACATTGAAATCCATTTAGTTTCATGGCAGTGCTCTTTACATGTCTTTCACTCTTTCCCTAGCCATCCTAAATTTTTAATCCTTAAACTTGTGTTCAGAGGCATAAAAATGATTTGGTACCTGGCTTTTTTACTTGCAGAATTGCCATGGGACCAGCCTAGCGACAGTTGTCAAGAATACTGTGACTGGAAGGAAAAGAAAACATACCTTCCACCTTGGAAGAAGATTGATTCTGCACCATTAGGTAAGTTGTCAGTGGAATGGCTGGCTGATTTTTATGTATTTGAGTAGGACAGTGATGTGTCTAGGGGAATAAAGTGCTGGAGTTATGCATGTCTGTGTTCAAAAATCATTCTGTCTAAAGGCTGGATTCTACTATGGACTCACGATGTCACATGAACTGTCACTTGTAAAACACCTTTAGGGAGCTACCTGAAAATTGGGTTGGGGGGAGGGTGGGTGTTCTTAAGCAAGACTGGTGGGAGACATCTGGTTGACATAGCAGCGATGGCAACAGGAAGAGACTATTCAGACAGACTTCTAAAGATATGGGGCCTGCCTCCTCCTTGCTTGTGCAGTCACTTAGCTGTGCAAAGCACATGCAAAGATCTGTCATTCTGATCTGGTACTATTTCACACCTACTTTGCACAGCTATAATGACTTCACAAGCTAGTAAAGAATTGGGGCCCGAGATCTGTTGGACAGGAAATTATTTCCCAAGGGAATGGGCAGAAGTCCTGTTGATGAAGATGTGTACAACTAGGCTATGTTTTATTATTTTTGAGTAATGAGCTTAAGGACACTTGGTAGGTCTGAGCCGATTAAATTTAACCCCCACGCCGGGCTCTTTGGTCACTACATTTCTTCCTGACCCTGGAAAGTCTGAGGGTTGAAGTGTTGCTAATATTTCTTTCTTTGCTGAGTGACCTAAAACCCAGGGTACTAGATTTGTTTGGTGTACTCTCCTACGCTGTTCTTGCCCAAGATGATTCTTGTAAGTAAACAGGCCTATAGAAATCTGCTAGAAAGCCTTCATGAAGGTGGAAGGTGGAACACGGTGGACTTTGGTACACAGTCACAAATCTATACAAAACTTGGGTTTTATTTTAGGCCTCCCAGATATGAGTTTACCTTAACTTGGTGTTAATTTATGAGTGATCAAAATGTGGATTTGATCTGGTTAGGATTGATAAACTCTAGGATTTGGGGATGGAATTGAAGTATCATTTTGAAATGTAATGACCTGTGGAAAACATGATATATAGAGATCTAGGAATCAGGATATATGGCAGTTAATTCATTGTTGTTTCTTCCTATGAATGTAATGTTTCTCTCTAGCTTTGCTCCACAAAATACTAACTGAGAGCCCCACGGCAAGGGTTACCATTGCAGACATTAAAAAGGACAGATGGTACAACAAACCTATGAAAAAAGGTAAATGCCTTTAAGTGCTTTGTCAGCATAGACAAATAGCTTAAGTAAAGGTTGAGAGCATATGTTGGGGTAAAATCCTTGGAACGCTATAGTTAGCAGAAACTACTCTAAAGGCAAGAAATTCAGAGTTAAGGTTAAACTTACAAGAAATTCAAACAACTTAAATCCTGGAAATTCACAGTTGAAGTGTGCAGACTACCTTAATTCATCCTCTGGATATATGTCTCCTTCCCAACTTCTCTGCTCTGTGAGTGAAGTTTCAAAAATGTACACTGCAGAGTATTGGTTTTAAGACTTTCATAAGTATGTTTGATATCAAGTGTGATATTTTTGTTACCTCATTAACCTTGGGTCTTCTCATATAAGTGTTAAAATGTCATCATCTGGCCTGGGAGACTTACATATGTGGGCATGTTAGCTCTGTCTCATGATGCTCTTATAACTGGTTGTCACACAATATCATAGGAGACGGTGCTGAGTGCTATCAGCACCCCATGGAAGGGGTCTGCTCTTAACGAAGAGTGGGGGAACAGTTGTCTTCAGGATGAGATCTTGGGAATTTGCAAAGCATTTTTTTCCCTGTGGACACAACCATAAAGAAAGAAGGATCAGCGCAACCAGCATAGGCTTAAGGCATTATAGTTCCTGTCTTTTCTAGTGAGATGTTACTCTTTTGGATGAAAAAAATAGTTATTTCTCATTTTTTCTCACGGTATTCCTATAAGGGCAGGATTTTTCTGCCCCTTAAGTGACGTTTTTGAAAACGATAATGTATTAAGGATTTTTACCCTTGTGGCTATGCTAGTTGTTCAGCTATTGAGATTGCTGTTCAGTGATGTTTGGCATCATAGTTTCAAACATTGCAGCTCCTGGAACACAAATGGAAAAAATAAACAAAGACAGTGATCTGTGTGACAATTCAAAGACCAACCTATGCGAGAGCTATGTATTTTTAATGGGGGAGCTCCGCCTAATTCCAAATGCTTTAAACCCCTGGTGACCCTTAGGATGATTTTTCTGACCCCTGATTGTGTGATCTATCTTCTTCTGTTAGGTGTAAAGCGGGCTCGTGTCTCCTCAGGGGGCCTTTCAGACTCACCAGGTGGCTTTTCTAAGCACATTCGGTCTGATATGGACTTTTCGCCGATGAAAAGTGCACACAGGTCAGAATGCTATATGCTTGTGTTTTTTGTTGTTTTCAGTGACTAATACACAATGGACTCCAGCCTGATATCACCTTTTGTTTCTAGATGCCTGTTTTTTACACCACAGTGCTATTCAGATGGGGATATGTATAATTACATTCTTCTCCGCTACCTGTGATTCAGGGTTCCCTTCCCCGCGATACCTTAAAAGATGATTATAGCCTCACTTTCTAACCCCACACACTTCTTTACCTGAAAGCCTTTACTTGAAAACCTATAACTTAGTTAAGCTGGCTTCAGAATTATACCCTTCCTGTTGTATTTTATCCAAATTTCCCTCTTATGTGAAAACAGGTTGTAATCTGACAGCTCTTCTCCCCATACTCTGTATTCATAGATTCAAAGGCCAGAAGGGCTTTTGTCTAATCTCCCGTATACCACAGCACATAGAACTTCCCCCAAATTCCTAGAGTATATTAAAACATCATGGGGAGGGGGATCCTTAATAGTTTCCACCCGATGAATGTTCCATGAATTAGCGCAAACATACTCAGTATTCAGATCTGTCCGCACCCATTAAGACTGTGGAGGTGGCTAAACCTTGTAAAGTGGGTCTTTTAATATAAGTTCTGTAATGCAAATTACTGTTGTTTTTAAATATATGTGTATGTAGTCCAGCAGTTCCCGAACTGTGGGCCATCAGCAGATGGGGTAGAGCCTGTGAGGTTATGCCATCTGACCACAGATGTATCCAGACTGTGCCAGTATGGTGTGTACAAGGTCATGTTGTGTGGAGGCCACCATTTTGTACATCAAAACGGCATTTGTGGAGCAGGCCCGGACACATTGGCCATGCGGATGGCAGTTTGGCCATTTGCACCGTCCAGCTGTGCAAGCATCCAGCTGAGGGACTTGAATTTAGAAGATCCTTATCTGTGGGCAGCAGCGTTATCAACAAAACATCCTCTCTGCATGAGCTAGAAGGATCCTGTGCTAGCCTCTTCTGAGATGAGAATTTGCAGTGGCTTATAAGCGCCTTAAGGGCCCATATCTTTTTTGAGTACCCTGTTGGCACTCAGTAAAGATTCATTGTAAGTCCCTGTCTCTGTGCTGCCCTACTATCACCACACAGGGATTTCTTCCATCCTGGGCTCATTTGCTTAACAGTGACTTCCTCTTTCTGATTTGTGATAAAAGGCACAGTGGACTCTGTGCTTCAACCTCCAGCAGTGAGTCAAGTGATGCAGTAATGAACGAAAAACAAGAGTTCAAGAAATGTACTTGCAAATATGATGAGGTTTGCTTTGATTATGGCTTCACCAGTGTTTTGGTCAAGAACGAAGAAAGGCTAAATGTCTGCTATGTCACACAGTGTTGTTAAGTGGAAGCATGATCCCTAATAAACCTAAACAATGCTTGGAAACATTTTGCAAAGAACACAGGGAAAACCAAGGTCATTTTTCCAGTGTTGGAAAAAAGAACTTTTGCATCAATCATTGCTATTGAGGGGAGTCAAGTCCATATCTGACCAAGCTCAAAAGTCGTCATTTTGAAGTTAGTGACCGCACTGCACAGGCCAAGAAACCTCACAATTGGAGAGACTTTGATTTTGCCAGCTGCAGTCAATACGGTGAATATAATGTGTGGGGAAACTGAGGCCATGTCTTCACTAGCACTTATGTCGGCAAAATTTTGGTGTTGAGGGGTGTGAAAAAAACACAGCCCTGAATGACATAAGTTTTGCTGGCGTAAGCGCTCGTGTGCACAACGCTGTGTGGGCAGGAGACACTCTCCCTCCAACATAGCTACTGCCGCTCATAGATCGAGTTTTATTATGTTGACAGTAGAGTTCCCTCCTGTCGGCATAACATGGCTACGGGAGCGATCTTACAGCAACGCAGCTGTAGTACAACTGTGCTGCTGTAAGCTTGTAAGTGTAGACATGGCCTGAGGCAAACTCAAAGCCATCTCACTCTCCAACAACATGGTGAAGCAAAGGATTGAAGCATTAGGATCAGATAAGGAAAACATGTTAGTGGAGCAGCTGAAAAACACAGCTGCTTTTGCTCTGCAAGTTGATGAGAGAACTGAGGGTTGTGATGCACATGTCTTGACTTTTGTGAAATACACATGGGAGGCTGTGGTTCTCGAAGACATTCTGTTCTTTCTCTCGGACACGACGCAGCCACGTAGCACATTGAACATTCCTTGTGCTACATGCAAGACAAAATGTACTGTGATATCACAATGGTGAGGTTTTGCACAGATGGAGCGTTGTCTGACAGGCCACAAAGCAAGTCTGTGTACCAATGTAAAGGAAGTTGCTCAGTCTCCTGTGTGGACTCACTGCATGGTTCACAGAGAGCAGCTGGCATCTAAAGGTCTGTGTCCAGAGCTAGGTGACATTTTGCAGCAGGTCTCATCTATTGTGATCTACATCAAGACCCAGCCTCTCTGTGCACATCTATTTGCAAAACTGCGAAGAAATCTGATCATGTGTTGGTCCACACTGAAGCTTGTTGGCATTTGAGAACAAAAGTACTAGAACAATTCTGTTAACTGAGATGAGTTGAATGATTTGCACGCCCATGTAATGGTCTGCGAAAAGTGAATTTATTGTTTTTTTTTCCTTTGTGGCTAAAGGAAGATGTGCCTTCTTGCCTATGTCACAGACATATTTGGGAATCTGAATGAATTGAATACAGATCTGCAAGGAAAGAACTCCCACGTCCTTCAGCTGAGTGATTGAATCACAGGATTCATTCATGAAGAAAATTGTTTTCTGGAAGAATAATCTATAAAAGATGAACTAAGAATCCTTTCTGAAGCTTTGCAAATTCCTGGCTGACCAGCTATTCAGCCTCCAGTGCAGGTGATGGCTGAGCATCTTAGTTGGCTGGAGGAATAGTTTCCATCCTTTTTCCCTGACTTGGACATGACAAAGTATGATTGGGTGCAAAACCCCTTTCAGTGCAAGCCTGATGCCATGGATTTGCCAGCAACTGAAATCGAACAGGTCATCAAAATTTCCTGCAGTCGATTCTTGCAAGGAACCTTCTTGCTCAGATAAATTTGTTAGTCTCTAAGGTGCCACAAGTACTTCTTTTTTTTTTTTTGCGAATACAGACTAACACGGCTGCTACTCTGAAACCTGCCAGAGTTGTGGTTCATTGTCCAGAATGAATATCCTGCACTCTCAACACTTGCCTTGAAGTTGATGGTGCCATTCACAAGCACATACTTGTGCGAAGTTGTATTCAGCACACTTGTGTCCATCAAGTCTCTGCAATATTGAGCTACTGTTGGTGTCATTAGATGTGCAATTTCTACCATGCCACCAGACTTTGAGGAGCTGTCACAACATGCAAGCCCATGTATCACACGAGAGCACTAAAGGATACTTAATGTGTAAATTCTTTGGATTCCTTGGTTGCTATATTGTTGTCTGGGGTCACAGAAAACAGTCTCAAAATTGTGGTCACTCAGCCAAAAAGTTTGGGAACCCCTGGTTTAGTCTGTAAAAGTCAGCAGAGAAATGTAACATTACTATGATGCACTTTATTATTAACATAACTAATTGTGTTTTCATGTTTCAGTGAGGAAAAAGTGAGCTACTCCACTTCTCAGCCAGAACCTCGCACTGGCATTTCCTTGTGGGACAGCAGTCCAACCAATATCAACAAACTAGTGCAAGGGATCAGCTTCTCCCAGCCAGCATGCCCTGAGCACATGCTAGTTAACAGTCAGTTACTTGGCACCCCAGGCTCATCACAGGTAATATCTGGAAATGCTATGTTCGTTCATCTTTGTTCACAGCAGCTTGGCAATTTGTTCTTTGGCTGCTAGACTGTAAAGATGCAGTTTGCACCAATTCAGATACATTATCCTAATTTTAAAGCCAAGTAAATTGGGTGGGGGGAGGTGGTATCCAAACGTTCAGCCCCGAAAAGTAGTTGGTTATCTGTGGAATCCACATCTCTAATCTGCAGAACCCATGGCAACGCTTAGTGAAGAGGATGACCCGTTTCTTTACAAAGCTGGATGCTGACCGCTCCTATAATAGTTTGAAGGAGGTTTGTGAGAAGATGGGCTATGTCTGGAAGAAAAGCTGCACAAACCAGGTACAGTCCATGGAAATAAACAAATTAAAGCTTCTGATTCCATTTGGCAAATCTATAAAAATATCTTTTAGTCAGATGTAGCATTTTCTGAACCAACACAAGACCTGTAAATGAGATCTCTAGTCAGTCAGACTCCCTTAGTGTAGTTTCTAGTATACTGTGAATATAGTGCTAGGAGCATGTGAAATCTGCCCTTCTCATAAAAATGTTCTCCCATTTGCCTTCAAGGTCACTATATCAACTACTGACAGAAGGAATAATAAACTGATTTTCAAGGTGAACCTGGTAGAAATGGAGGACAAGATTTTGGTGGATTTCCGCCTGTCTAAGGTATGCAAAATAAGCCAACAGACTTTAGCGTTAGAGAGAGGGGTGGGTGTTAGAAGCAAACTGGACCAGCTTTCATATGATAAAGCTACATGTGCAAGTGGGATAAGATGACAAGCCTGGGGAGAAGGGGTTTTTGCATGGGCATGTTGTGTCTAACTGAAGAGAGAACCTACAAAATGGGAGCTGGAAACATTACTTTTTCACTGGTGCCTGAAACAAGGGCTGTGGTACTGAATGCCCCATGCAGTGCAAAAGCTATTAACTCTCACTGTCTGGAAATCCCTCCTTCCAGTTAATAAGTGTGGCGAGCTAGTGAGAGAGCAAGCTCCTGGAGTGCCCAAATACTATGGGAGAAGAAATTGTAATTATCTAAAGCATAATGACTTCTAGGCACTGGGGCAGCATGCTGGGCTAGCCTGATCCTGCTTTCGTGGAAATCAGTGGGGAAATAGAGTTATGAACTCCAGTGGAAGCAGGATCAAGCCCTTAAAGGTGTAGTTAGCCTTATTCTATCTCCCCATTCAGCTCTGCTGATACCTACTGTAGTGGGGAAGAAAGCATGCCCACACTCAGACAGCCTCTCTTGGAGTTTGGCAGCCACTAGCTGGACTGTCTGCCAACACTGCAACTGTATTATGGCTGTTGGTGTGCATGGGGTTCCCTGTGTCTTGTCCCTAGCGTAGTATGCAGGGGCTGCATAAATTTGGCCCACAGTATCAAGCTAAGAGAGATCTGAATGTAATGGACCATAATAGCTTTCTGGGAAAAGGTTAAGCATTCTGTCTTGAGTGCAGGGGACTGGACTAGATGACCTCTTGAGGTAGTTCCAGTTCTACACGTCTGTGATTCTGTGAAACGGGGGCCCTACCTAATATTAAAGGTGCTCTTCATCTCTAGGCAGATGGTGCAGAATAGTCTGCTGCAGGTGAGACAGAGAACTCCAGCTTCTGCCTCTGCCAGTGACAATTAACAGTAATAGGCTGATTTGCTTGCTGTGTTAAAGATCCCTGACAGTTTTGTTTCTATAGAGAACACTTGTCAATGTATTTGGAGGGAGAGTCTATTATAAATGTGTGCATGAAAAATAAGGCTCTGAAATGGATTAGGTCATGGTCGGGCCAAGCTGTTAAGAGCATAATAGTAGAGGTGGGGACTCTTCTTGCCATGTCATATATTTCCCTTCTTGAAAGATTAAGTCTTAAAAATATTTTAATTTTATTTAACATGGGTTCAGGGGAATTTCTGCTGCACCCTAAGTGGAGAAAATCCACAACTACTGTCTCAAAGGGGCAAATGGAAGAGACACTTTTGTAAAAGGTTATAAAAGTAATACCATGCATATAACGATAGAGGAGGTGGCAGCGTTTCTTGAGAACTAATTATAAACAATGAACACAAAACTTGGAAAAAATAAAATCTCTATAATAGGTCCCAGTGTCCCTCAGATAGGCAGGCGTTAAAGCGTTCCCATTCCTTTCTTGTCTGTCTATTTGCACATGCATGCAGTCCCCAAAGTAGTTTTGTTTTTATTACCTAGGGTGATGGGTTGGAGTTCAAGAGGCACTTCCTGAAGATTAAAGGGAAACTGAATGATATTGTCAGCACCCAGAAAGTATGGCTTCCTGCCACATGATCCAGCTGCCGTTGGGAGGTGGAGTGAATTGGATGCTGCTACACTGATCTAATTTTTTTTATTCCGCATCAACAAATACTTGTGGGTGCCAGTATCTGAGAGTCACTTGCGATGGAAACCCATTTGTTTAGGGATCCATCTTGACACCAGGACATTTCCTCAGAGGACAGACTTAGTAAATACATGTCCAGATGAATTTGGGTTAATGATCATGAAAGTGTTCCTGACTGTAGTAAGTTAGCTGGTGGCATGCCTTCCTATTGCTAGCTACTGGCATGAGGATTTTTTTCTTCTGCTCAGTCAGAAAACCCTGTCATTGGGATGCTTTGTGCTTCTGTGGGAGCCAACCTGACTGTTCCACTGATTTATGGAGCATATGCCTCCTGTCCCAAGGTTGTTGCAGCCACTGACTGATGCAGACTTAGGGTTGGGGGTGTGGGGAGGGGAAGAGCCTATACCTAATAAAAAAAATTGTTTCAGCCCCCTTACTGCATTGCTGTATCTTCTGATTTTAAATCTATTTGAGCTATAACTTGTCTGTTACCCTTTCATTTAAAATTTGATGACATGGGTGCAGAGGCTTAGAGACAATGTGGGTCTTAGTCATGTAATTTTGTTAAATTTATTATATCTTTTTGGCCTTTCCTTTTATTAAGTAAAGTGGTTGGGTCCAAAGCACTAGTTCTAGTGTGTTGTTCACCTGTAGTTTTACACATTGCAGGCTAAGAGGTCTGCAGCAGAATAGATGCTGTATTAACATTTTATGTACCATTTATCTTGTTTTTAACTATCTTTTCCGCTTGTTCAGTGTTTTGCAGTTTTCCCTACATTGGAAGGTAAAGTCAAACCTATTATATACAACAGCTTATATTGGGAATTTGCTGGAGGGTAGCAGGGCCCCATGGAAATAAGAAATGCCCCTTTCTCTTACCCCTTTCTTGGTACCTAAAATTCAGACTTAGTTGGACAGTTATTTCTTTTAATGGTACATAGTTTATTTGTATTAACAAGGACCACTTGCTTCTGACCAGTCACAGTCAAATGTACAATGATGGGAAGATAAACACGATCTGTGTAAACTTTTGTAAATTTTACAAAATAAAGTATAATCTCAATTTGAAAGAAAGCAAATGGCTGCCCCAGGGTGTTCTGAACAGAATTTCATTTCAGAAAAGTTTGCCCCTTCTAGGGATCTCAACTTATTAACAAAGCAAAGGATCCAGACAAGCCGGTGTCTCATTCCCACAACACCACCTCCCAGCATCTAGCAGTGCCCCCTTTCTGTTCTATTTCAGTAGGAAGGTAGGGAGTCTTTTCATGTCTTCCACATTGGGCAGGGAGGGGGTTCCAGTTTTGGCTCAGGATTCAGCTTTCTGCTATGCCTCTGAGTCCTTCAATCAGTCAGGCTTGCTTCTCCAGCAGGCCTGGCAGTATAGGAGCAGTTCAAAGCTCACTCCCATAATGACTGAAGTCAGGTATGACACTGCCAGTTTTCAAGCAGTGGTTTAGCAACACGTTTTGTATTGTGACCTCTTCTTTCCTAGCTTTAGTCATAAACTTGAAAGGAAAGGTTTACATATTCCTGATACAGGCCTCCGGGCCATTTGATGTAGCTTCCCAAAACAGAGGTCAAACTGGGACTGTGGTTTAAATTAATAGACTATATCTGGCCAAGAGTGTTGTAGGGTTTTTTGGCATGAAAATGCTTAGGAGAGATCAGAAGGCTGCCTGGCTTATGCAAGGGGAACCCCTGATACAAATCAGAACTGCTGAGATTTCAATTTAGTAATAATGAGGTTTATAGACCAGGAAACAAAGTAGAGAAATCCAAACGAAGCAAAGTTCACAGTTCAGCAGCGCAATATCATAGGCGAACGGATACATGCTCAGTACACCAGCAATATTTCAGAGACCACTGAAATGTTGCACCAGCTGCTGGCTCTGGATATGTGAAGATTGCTTGAAAGTCAGTCTCCCTTGCATAGGCGCTCTTATTTCAGTTTTGAGTGCTTTTACCAACCAACTGAAGTTGATTCCTTATCAGCTAAATCGATTCAAGACCTAAATTGGTGTAGGTAAGCTGGTGCAAGCCCCTAATGTAGATGCACTTAAACCAGTTTAACTTGCATCTTTTTAGCTTCCCTCAGTGGTTACTGATGCAAGTTAAAGTGATTTCAGTGACAGTTTCACTGGTTTAAATATATGGATGTTAAAGGTTGCATTAGTTTTAAATAGATTTTAAATTGATTTGGGCAAACTAGTGCAAATCTCCTAGCATAAACAAGGCGTAAGACGTGCAAAGGTGAAGGGACCTGCCCTAGAATACAGCTAGTAGAGCTGGAACTGGAACTCCAGAGTTCCTAGCCTGTGCTCTCTCCACTAGCCCACATTACTATCCTTTGCCTGAGGGAATGGTGAAATGGGATAATCAGCGAGGCAGGGGTGTGGGTGTGAATGCAGCTAACTGGGATCTCTGCTGAGTAAGGCAGAGGTATATGAGCTCCCAGCTGTGAGGACCTCGATTGTGGCTGAGTCAGTCTGGCAGCGAGTCTGTTAGTGCCATGTATGGCAAGAGTTTTCAGAGTTAGGATCGTTTTGGAAATGTCAAATTAGCACCATAAAGGCAGCGAGGTCCTAGGTGGTGGTCTTGGATTGTGGAGGCATCTTGAAGCCCGAGATGGGGGATGAGAGAAGGGCTTGGGATCCCTATAGCATGGAGGAGGCAGGCCCCGCAATTCCATGAGGTGGAGATCCACATTGGTGCTGTTGGTAGTTCTAATTGTTGCAGAAATCAGTGTTGCAGCAGGAAATTTGGTGGTGGCCAGACTTCGTTGGCTCCATGATGTTGCATCTGTCACCTTGCATAGCACAATCTGCTTGAGAAGAAAATTGGATGCCTGCTGTGTAGGGAGGAAAAACACATCAGGACAATGCACCCAGGAATGAGGGCTCCTTCCAAGATTCTCACAAGTGCCCGCTCAGTTCAACTCAGTGGCAAAGGTGGAGTGTCTAACCAGAAATAGTTTATGTACTCATTTCCTCTCTCCGCTCACAGGGCTAGACTAACATTTAGGCTAACAAGACATGTGGGCCAAGAGAGATGAGAGTGCTGACCCTCGAAAGAACATGGAGGTAAAGAACTGCTCTTGCTGCCCAGCTCTACTGTGTGAACACATATGGATCATGACAGATCAGGACTCATGGGGTTATCCACATAACTCAGTGCTGGGGCAAATGGCTAACTTCTGCTGGGGCAGACTAGAGCTTGATTTAAAGTCTTCTCCAAAGGACCACTTCCAGCAATAGCACAGCAACCAACCAACATTCTTCAGTCCTACTTTGTGAGCTCAGTGTTTGGGTACACACTGGAGATGGGGACAAAAAGCTAAGCCAGCTACTTAATGCTGGGATCCATGCTGAACCCCCAAAGTAGGTCACGTCAAGATTAAGATGTACTGCGCTCCCAGGTTCCCTCTGATAGGAAGAAGGGAGTAAACGCTGGTGTCCCAGCCACACACAACCTTTGGGTGCACTGTTCCTAATGTCGTTTCACTGGGCTACAGGATTCTTCATTTCCTGCCCTAAAGTGCTGTCCCTGGTTAAACAGCTGCCACGTTCCCCAAGGTGACTGCCTTTCAGAATTGGGTGATGTGCCCCATATAGTCTCACCTATCCCAGCGGCATGTTGTGGTTTCCATTCGTTGATTTCACCGTTTGAGCTCCTTGGATGGGGGAGGTGCTAAAGAAGTGGCCAGTACTAGTCTGTGTCCTCTGCCCGGGCAGCTCCCCTAGTTTGCCAGTGCAGCGCAGCCACTATGGCACTGCATGGTCTGCAGCTGGGCTGGGACTTGTGAATAAGGCCCCCTTTGGCCATGGGTCCAGTGTCTCCATTGACCCTCATGGGTCCTGCTGGCCCTGTTCGCATGCAGTTAAGCCGCCTTCCCAAAGCCAGTCCTCTTCCCGTCTTGGCCCTAAGATGGACCCTCCTTGGAGAGAGGGAAGTAGCTTTTCATAACCCATTACTGTCACTTCAAGCTCCTTACCCTACAGCTCTGCAAGCAGGGGTTAAATAGAATGCTGCGTAGGTAACTCCGACAGCCCTTGCCTGGACACCCAGCCAGAAGGCAAGACTCATCGCATTTCTTGGCCACAAGGGGTCACTAAGGGTACAGCATGCCTTTTCTCCCTGTCCTGTCTCATTTGGGGCCCAACTGAGAGAGAGGCAGCCTGAGCTGATATAAACCACCCCATGGGGAGTGCCCATTTTGGTACATACTGGTATAGACTCTGATGAGTTTGCAGGGCAGCCCTGGCGGAAGGTGGCAAATGCCCTGTCCTTTGATGCAGCCGAAGATGGGAATCTTGTTTTGGCAAACAATAAATCGAAGGACTTCAGCTGCAGGAAAAAGGAGGGAAAACCCACACAGAGCCAGACAGGAAGCAGTTAGCAGAGAAGGCCACAGAATTCCCCATGCACCTGCCATGGAGAGTGTGTCATGTGATGACAAAGACCACCCGCAGATGGAGCCAAAGAAGAGGCCTGTGGAGAAGCAAGCCAGGCAAGAGTCTGCTCGTGATAAAGGTAAATTCCCTGGGCTGGCAGTAGCACATGCCAATGTCCCTCCACTAGGGGGAAGCAAACGTGTTAGAGGGTATTACACAGGAGGCAGGGCTGGGCAATAGTTGGTTCCCAATCCCTAAGGACAGAGGCAGGTAACACAAAGACAAGTGGGGACTGTTCTCCCCGCGACTGCTAAGCAGTCTCTCCAGTGCCCAGAGGAAGCCAGTTGCCAGTTTCTGACAGGGTTTGGTTACACAGGAGACAAATGCTGTTAGTCACCATCTAGCAGTGAAATGCAGGAACTGTGCACGCGACACGAGGACAATCACCGCTGGACCGCTTTGTTAGCTGTGCTCCATGTCTCCAGTGGCTCTCCACAGGCAGCTTGGATATGCTGCATGGAATGGACTAGCACAGTGGGGGTGTTGGTGCTGTGATCTGCTGCTCGCAGACCTTGGAAAGATCCGGTTCATCGAGGCTAGATTACAAAACCAGAAGGGACCATAGATCATCTAGTCAGACCTCCTGTATAGCACAGGCCAGATAATTTCACCTAGTTACTCCTATTCCCTGGGCCCCCCAGGAATTCTGCCACTGCAGCCCAGGCACTTATCTTTCCAGCGCCCCCATTTTGCTTCAGGGACTCACCTGGGACACAGCAGAGCAGGGCAGAGAAGCCCAGAGCCAAGAGCTTGTTCATCTTTAGCTTCGTCTCCGTAAAGCCGCAGTCATGTGGGGTGAGTGGGGATCCTGAGACTGCAAACCTCGCTCAGTGGCTGCTGGGCAGGGCAGAACTGAATTGATATCCCCAGGGCAAAGGCGAGTCCTGGGAGGAACCAACATGCACCCCCGGGATCTTACTCGTTGGACTCTTGTCGTATGGCAGACCGGGGGCAAGACGCTCCCTGCCCAGATGAGCGGCTGCTGCTCCATAAACATGCTAATGCAGGGGTCGGCAACCTTTCAGAAGTGGTGTGCCAAGTCTTCCTTTATTCACTCTAATTTTAACGTTTTTAGAAGGTCTCTTTCTATAAGTCTTTAATATATAACTAAACTATTGTTGTATGTAAAGTAAATAAGGTTTTTAAAAATGTTTAAGAAGCTTCATTTAAAATTAAATTACAATGCAGAGTCCCCCGGACCTGTGGCCAGGACCTGGGCAGTGTGAGTGTCACTGAAAATCCGCTCGTGTGCTGCAGGTTGCCTACCCCTGTGCTAATCAGAGACTAAATTTGGCTGAAGGCCCAAGGGATGGAGGAGGCAAACTGGCTGAAGGGCCCTGCACTGTGGTGCTGGCCGGGGGAAGGGTATGATGGGAGGGCTGGTGTAACTGAGGGAGAGGAGAGAATGTGGGATCTGATCCCAAGTTACTTGGTGGGCCAGATCCTGAGCTCAGGTACACCTGTGTGAGCCCAGAGTCCCTCCCCATCGACCCGGTGTCCCAGGGCTCAGCACCTGGCCCACTGAGGTGAAGTTAGTTTATTTTAAGGTTGTTTGTACAGCAAGTTCCCATTACCGGCCATGGCCCTGTGTGACAGGGACACACGGCGTCCCTGTGAGGAGGCCCCTCGGGAGGGCGGGGAGTGTTATGGAAAAGAACGAGACTTTCAGTGCCAGCCTTGTCAGGGAGTGCTACCAGTAGGGCAGCTTTCAGAGTAACAGCCATGTTAGTCTGTATTCGCAAAAAGAAAAGGACTTGTGGCACCTTAGAGACTAACCAATTTATTTGAGCATAAGCTTTCGTGAGCTCCAGCTCACTTCATCGGATGCATTCCCATCCGATGAAGTGAGCTGGAGCTCACGAAAGCTTATGCTCAAATAAATTGGTTGGCCTCGAAGGTGCCCCAAGTCCTCCTCTTCTTTTTTTTTTTTTTTTTTTTTTTTTTTTTTTAGTAGTGCATGGAGCATCTGGCAGGATTGGGCTCTATGGGACCCGCTCGTGTGGCCCTTCCCCCCCCCCCCCCGACTTGGGTACGACACTGCAGGAACACGGGGGCCCACATCCCTGCAGAAGTTTGCAGGATTAGGACAGTTCAGGGGGAAAGGGTGGGGGAGGGGATGAAATGGGGTTCAGCTGCGGTTCACCCAGGAACTGTTTTCCAGTAGCATCCTGATAGGTTAGCAGTAGCTGTGGGTGCATGAGCTGAGAAGGAGAGACAGGGTTAAGTGCCACACTGGCAGCTAAGCCCATGGCCTCTCATGCTCTCTCCCAGCCATTGAAGACAAGCAGGGATAGGAGGGATCCCTGTGAGACCCACAGTGGGGCCTTTGGAGAGGGGCCGTTACCCACCGCCCTTCTGAGTTCTGATGCAGAAGGCTGATTGGAGCCATTGAAGCAGCTCCTGCTGGGATCTGTGTCAGCAGGTAGCAGGACTTTATGGTGCACTGTGTCAAAGGCTGCGGAGAGGTCCAGCAACAGGGGCATAGAGAGCTGACCTGCGTCCACGGCCACGAGGCTGTCGTCTCTGCTGTGCCCTGGTATGAACCCTGCTGCAAGGCAGCCCCATGTTGTTGGGCCAGCGTGGTTATGACCGTCTCAGTTGTTATAGGAGGTTGGAGACAGGGCAGCTGTTGGAAAGATCTACTGGGTTGGGGTTTGGGTGGTGAGAACTGGTCAAGCACTTGACTTTTTTAAAGGGTTTGGTAGCTGTGTCTCTCTGGAGGAGGCATTGACTAGTTCCTGATGACTCTCCTCTAATGAGATGGGATGGTCTAAGTACTATGAACCCCGAAACATACAAATGGGACAGAGTCCCCCTCACACAGAGTGGGGAGGCAAAACACCCTTTCTCCCCCTCCCCCAAACATCTGGCCAGCCCACGCTCAGCTCAGGTCTGCTCTCATGCAACCCCAGGGAGCAGAATGCTATGCTCTGGATCCACCCACCTGAGCCCGTCGAGCCTGGCTGGAAGTGAGGCAGTGGGGGGTTGTGCTGGGAGCATGGATGACAGCTGGTGGGAGTATGTTTAGCCCTGTGGAGGGGATAGCACCGGATCAGATGGAGCTGATTTGTTTGGGGACAGAGACTGTGGCTTGGCACGTCCCAAGGTCACTCTGAACCCAGAACACTGAGGAGCCCACTTTGTGTCAGGTGCTGTACGCGCAAATCATGCCGAAGCATCAACGCACTAATGTCCTAAGTGGGGCCAAAGGGGAAACAAATCTGACTGGTGCTGTCTGTGTCGCTACCTTGCTAAACTCACCCATGTGGGTAGGGACCGAATGGCTAGGCAGCAGTTCTGCAGAAAAGGACCTAGGGGTGACAGTGGACGAGAAGCTGGATATGAGTCAGCAGTGTGCCCTTGTTGCCAAGAAAGCCAATGGCATTTTGGGATGTATAAGTAGGGGCATAGCGAGCAGATCGAGGGACATGATCATTCCCCTCTATTTGACATTGGTGAGGCCTCATCTGGAGTACTGTGTCCAGTTTTGGGCCCCACACTTCAAGAAGGATGTGGATAAATTGGAGAGAGTCCAGCGAAGGGCAACAAAAATGATTAGGGGACTGGAACACATGAGTTATGAGGAGAGGCTGAGGGAGCTGGGATTGTTTAGTCTGCAGAAGAGAAGAATGAGGGGGGATTTGATAGCTGCTTTCAACTACCTGAAAGGGGGTTCCAAAGAGGATGGCTCTAGACTGTTCTCAATGGTAGCAGATGACAGAACGAGGAGTAATGGTCTCAAGTTGCAGTGGGGGAGGTTTAGATTGGATATTAGGAAAAACTTTTTCACTAAGAGGGTGGTAAAACACTGGAATGTGTTACCTAGGGAGGTGGTAGAATCTCCTTCCTTAGAGGTTTTTAAGGTCAGGCTTGACAAAGCCCTGGCTGGGATGATTTAACTGGGAATTGGTCCTGCTTTGAGCAGGGGGTTGGACTAGATGACCTTCTGGGGTCCCTTCCAACCCTGATATTCTATGATTCTATGTGTCTTGTGCTAAGGAAGTGCCTTTAAAATCTCAGTGCACCCAGCACATCACAGACTGTGCTAACAGACCCTGGCCCCCATACAGCACCCTTCCCCCTGCCAGCACAGATGGGGATGCACTGCATGCTGCAGCCTGTGCGAATGCAAACCTGTACCCCTTTTGGTCCAAGTAGTTAGCCAGTATTCGGGGCTCTGTGGGTCATTTCCATTAGGAGGAGAGACTGATGAGAGAGTCAGGTATTTCTTTGGTGCAATCCTGTTTAGTCAAAAGACTGGCCACAAAGTCCTATTTCCCTAAACAAAGCAGAACCAAACAGCAGGCAGTTTCTTTGCCCAGAAACCCAAGTCTGCGTTTCCAGCCAGCACTGTGCCCAAACAGAAGCCCTGTCTCTCAGCTTCCTGTCAGGGCCATGCTCACCCCTGCTTGTCTTGCCTGCTGATGCTGGTGCACACAGGTAGCTGCAAGCAATCAATCCCCTAGCCCCTGTGTTTTACAGTCAGTCTCAGGGAAACCTCTTAGCCCCACATAGAATCACAGAAGTGTAGGGATGAGAGGAACCTTGAGAGGTCACCAAGTCCAGCCCCCAGCCCTGAGGCAGGACCAAGTGAGCCTGAACCATCCCTGACAGGTGTTTGTCTAACCTGTTCTTAAAAACTTCCAATGAGGGGGATTCCACAGCCTCCCTTGGAAGCCTGTTCCAGAGCTACCTTTATGTCTAACTTCCCCTGGTCTTGTTCTCAGGAACAGCTGGACCGTTTTGGCTGAAACTTCCCAAGAAAATTCAGCCAGAGGCAGACACCGGTCATGGAAAATGTCAGTCTAACTAGCTAAAGTTTGGCAAAGGTATCAGCAACTGAAAACAGGGCCCTATAATGAGATGTCTTGGGCAACCGTAATAACAAGTGGGGCTAACAGCCCCTTCACCGAAGGCTGGACTATGCAGCCACCTCTTGGGCCCAGCCCAGGTTTAGGACAGGACTGGTGGATGGATCCCCTGTCCAGTTGAAACTGCCAGGGGAGGGGGTGTTTCAGGAGGTGGAATGTCATTGCTTGAGTTGGACGCCTTGGCTAATGCCAGTGAGGTCCCTCTGGGGCCTGGGCATTGGCCTCCAGCAGCCAGGGTGACAACACTAAATAGCGTGTGGCTGAGATGGTCCAAACGACTCCATAAAGGGGGCTTAGAGTGACCCTGGGACGGGCCGAGCCGCAGACTCTGTCCCGAAGCGAATTGGATCCCTCTGATCCTGCACTGCCTCCGCTGCTGGGCTAAAAATACTGATGGAAATCTGCCACCCACGTTCCCAGCATGTTCCCTCTCTGTCCTTTGCAGTGGTCAGGCTCTGGTGGGCAGATCCCCAGGGGCTCTGTTCCCTGGGCATGAGGGGGCACACACAGCGGTTGGAGGAGTTTGCACCTTTCCCAGCGCATGAGCTGAGGGGGGTGCTGCAGCTCTCCCCTCCCACGGCCACTGGGGGCTGCAGGTTTGTTTGTGAGGTTCCTGTCCTGCTCGCCCATGCCCACCATCCCACCATAATCCTGATCCCCCATCCCAGCTCCCAGTTGCCCTGCTGGTAACTGGGGACACATGCTGCCTCTTTCTCCATAACAGCTGGTGGGACTCTCTGCCTGTGGCCAGGGCGTTCTCTGTTGGAGCCACTAGCTCTGCTGCCCTCCACGTCCCAGCAGGGAGACTTTCAAGGGGGTGTCAGTCTGCTGTGGCCAACTCTACTGCAGCTGGCTCCCCTCTCCCCGGGAGTGGGTGTGTGTCTCAGCCAGGCAGACTCAGCAGCCAGCTGTGCATCGGGCCCGGTTGGAAGGTTTTATTCACAATAACGGGGCAAGAAGTTTAATGCTTAAAAAGGACCATTTATGTTCTGTGGGCATTGGGCGGGACCCTATGGGAGCCCTGGGCGACGGGCACCAGTGCAGTCCAACCCCAGCCTTTGGGGAGGGTGGGCAGCTGCCTGCCCAGAGCTGGTCACCTGAGCAGGAATCGCTCTGCTCCTGGGCTGACCATCCGATCCGATCTGGGGATATGACTGTTAATCAACAGAAACTCATGGGTGTTTCCCGCAGGATGGGCCCTGACTGGCTGCTGCCCGGCCCCACCAGGGGTAATATAAATCCGGCTGGTGTTTGAGTTGTGCCGTACTCCGCCCACTGCCCTGCACCACTGCCTGGGCTCTCACTTGCCCAGCACACCGTGCTGCTTTCCACTCCGCTTGAAGGAGAGAAAACGAAGGATGAGCAAGATGCTGGTTCCTATTTTCACAGCCCTGCTGTACTTCTCAACGGGTAAGTCCCCAAACAAAACCGACCTATTCACTCCCAAAGGGGCCAGATCCTCGGCTCCATCGGGGAGCTGGCCCTTCGACGTCAGTGGAGCTAGCTAGGATGATGTACACCAGCAGAGGAGCTGGCCTTTGTTGGTTAGGGAGAGGGATTCACATACTGTAGCGGAAGAGCAGGCTGTGCTCTGCATTAGGGACAGACGCCTTGGCAAAGCCAGGCTGGCCTAGGGAGGGCCCTGCGAGGGGACAGATAACATCAGCGTGTTCTGAAGTCAATTCAGGGAAATGGATGGGTTCACAAGACTGAGACAGGGCTGTTGAGTTGTGCAAACCAGCGACATGCTTCCCAAATTTGCCCAAATACAGCAGGGCCATGAGCTTGTTAGAAGCGTCTCTGGCAGTCGCAAAGTCCAGTTGGGCTGGATCCAGGCAGTTGGTAGAGAGAGATCTAGCCTCTTTGTGTAACTAGCAAGGGGGATTTTGAGGTGACCTGTGCAGTGAACATTACCAGTCCCTTTTCTCCAAGACAAAGAACTGGACAACGTGTGTTGCAAAATGGTGAGCGGCAGCCAGTGCCAATCACTTCCGTGGGTCACTTTGTGGTTTTCACATTATTTTAAATTCTTAATAAAATTACAGGGGCAGGAAAAGTTCTATGCTGCCACAGGGATAGTGGAATAGAGAGATCTGACTGGCTGCTGACATGCTGCACAGTGTTTTTTCCCCAGGCTCTTTAAAATACTCACTGACTCTTTCATAAGCAGTACAGAAAAACTGGAATGGGCCTTCAGATTGATTTGATTCACTCTCCACATAGAAATCACAGTCTCTGAAATATTTTGAACTAAGAGAATAAAAGCTCATTGTAACTGCAAGGACCAGAGAGAAAGGTATTTTTCCCATTCCCCCCCCACCCACCCACACTCCCCGGTTTACTTTGTTAGCATATCGCGGCCCTCTGTTTAGTCAGTTTCCGAGGCAGAGCTAGTGTGTGTATGCTGACAAGCTTCTATTTCATGAGCTTGGCTGGGCCAGTTCCCTAGGCCGATCCACACTCAGCCTTTCTTATGACAGAGGGAAGTGAGCGCTCCCTGTCACCCAGCCACGCTCCTGATCAGATGGGTGACTCTGTTTCCCCGCCCATCTCCAGTGGCCCTCTGTGCCTGGCGAGTTGTCATTCTCTTCTCTCTCCTGTCACGCAGCGGGAGCCCTGCTATGCCACATGTGTGTCAGACTGCAGCCAAACAAGATGTGCACAGGATGGAAATCGTGCAAGGCGGATCAGGAGGAATCCTGCTTCGTCCACACACACTCATTAGGTAGGTGCATGTGGCATGCACGCACCCCGCTCTCATTCCTGCTGTTTTCAGTCACCACGAGATGCCCCATCTCTGGGGCTCACGGTGCTGCCCCTGGCAGGGTGAGAACTAGGACGGTCTCTGCTAGGTCTAGAGCGAGCCCTGGTTGCCAGACTGGCAGGAGCACTGGGGAACTCCAGAGGGAGCTATGTTCAGCCCTTAGTTCAGAAAGGTGGCTGTGACACGAGGCCGTAGGGAAGAGCAGGAGGATGAGGGGTAGGGGTGTGGGAATCTCCTGAGGGCAGAGGGAGGGACCGGCAGGTGTCTTCCCCTGGAGCAATGGGAAAGGAATGGCAGGGCATGACAACGGAGCCCTGGTTCCTGGGCGTCAACAAAGGGAAAGGCATCTCAGCTGGGGATGCTCTGGCTATGGGGCTGGACCAGATGCTGGATTCCTCTGGCACAGTCCCAGGGAGGAGGCGTCTGTCCCTGTCGCCCAGGCTCTCTCTCTCTCTCTCCAGGGAACAACTTCGTCTTTGCAAAGATGGGCTGCGTCAGCAATTGCCAGGACTACGTCGTAGGCCCATACAACTGGCACATCTTCCACTGCTGCACCAAAGACTTCTGCAACGCCTAGGGGCCATGGACACCCCCTCACTTCCCACTCACGTGGGAGCAGCTGCACTTCTGGAAGAAGTCCATGTTCTCCCCTCCCCCCACATCCCTCCTGGTTTCTCTCCAGTCTGATTAAAAACCCACCAGAATCCAAGATCTGCTGTAGCTCATGCCTGCCCTCTCCTGTCCTCTGGCCTCCCCCTTCCCATGGCCCCCTCCCCTTTGACCCCTCTCCTGCCTGCTCACCCCCTGTCTGTGTCTCGCTGGCCCACTATGACTCCCTTGGATATTGGGTTTGCTGTGGTGCCGTGGGTTAAGGTGACCCATGCGCCCCCCCCGCCCAGCTGTCATTCAGAGCCCCCCTCCTCCCCAAGAGCATTAAGGGGCCCCTCTCCCTGGCAGCGCTCTGAACAGGGTGGGCAGTTTGCCAGTGGGGAAGGCTCCAGTGCCCTCCCTTGACGTTTGAGGGACGGGGACACCGTGCCTGCCACCCAGCCAGCCCTGCTCAATCCCCCCTCCATCCGCCAGGCTCCCCCGAATGCCCGGGGCCAGCCCTGAGCCTGGGGCCCGTGTAACCCATACCCCGCAGGGCAGTGCTCCCTGTTCCTCTGGCGGTAGCTGGGTGTCAGACAGAGGCTGAGGAGCCTGCCACAGCCGTGGCTAACGGAGCTGGCTGGGTCTGTCAGCTGAGGCGGTCCCGGCTCATGCGTTAAGGACCCCACCGCCAACGGCCCAGCCAGGGCCAACATATCGTCCGCCATTCCCAAAGGCCAGGAGGAACGAGGGTGGGACTGTCGTTAAGATACTTTGTGGGGTGGGAATCTTACCTCCTTAGAATTTGTTAATTACTGATTTCCCCAAATTTGTTCTGTTGTCTGCCCTACCCCCCTTTCCCCTCCCCTAATAAAGTTCTCTTTGTTTTAACCCCTGGACTCGGTCCCACCAAGGGTGCTCAGGGTGGGGTACATAGTTTCATTCATTTCTGGGGAGGGGATCAAGTCGGTGTCAGCTAAGGAGGGCACCCCGAGAACACTGAACGCAGCCCTTTTGCTGCCAACACAGGGTTACACTTAGACCCGCCCTCCCAATGGGAAGAACTTGGTTGTAATGCCACAGGGCCAGGCACTCTGCTTTACCCACCAGAGGGAGATGTCCTAGCAGAACCTCTGCCATCTTTGGACACGGAGGGGTGGTGAGAGAAGCTACTGTCCCAAATGTGGGTCTGAAAATACAGTGTCCCCTGACCGTGTATGAAGAAACGAAGGCCCTGAGAGCTCCGTGAGAATCAGAGGGTTTATTGCACAAGGAAACAAAAGAGCAAAATACCACAAAGAGGGAGATAAGTGCAGTCATTTCATCAGCGAAATCTCAGCTGCAAATACAGCAAGCCAGGATCACACCTGTCCCTGGGCACAGCGGGGAGGCGGCGTTTCAGAGACAGCCGTAACCGTTACATCGCCAATGGCGGGATGTGATCAGTAGAGAGTGACCCCATTCCAGGATCACTCAGAGACCAGGGACTGCCCCAGGCACAGTGGGGGTTGGAGCACGGCAGGGAGACGGGCAGGACTCATTTCCGAGGGCAGGGGGGCTCTGGGGGATCAGCCAGGCAGGGAGCTGGGCACGCTGCGGAGGAGGAAATCCCTGCGCGCTCTGTTCTCCGGGTTCCTGTCCCAGGCGTGGCTCTGCCAGCCTGTTGCCTGGGGGAGAACCTGGTAGCGACCCTCTTACAGCCCGTCTGGAGCAGAGACCTGTGGGTTGTGCTGTGTTCACTCTGTCTCAGGGGTCTGCGCTGAGCAGACACCAGGCTCAGGGCGTCTCTGGGGCCCAGTGTACGGGGAAGCACGGAGGGAGAATTGAGTGGGTCCCACTGGTTGGCAGGTTAGGTGTCCCCTCTGCACTGCAGCCTCCTGAGCTGGCAAACTGCCCACCCTGCACAGAGCGATGTCTGGGGAAATGGGGGGGGTCCCCCTTAACATTCTCACGGGGCAGCAGCGACTCTGAAGTGACAGCTGTGGGGGAGGGTGTGTCGCCCCGATTCGGGCACCTTTAACTATGGAACAGCAGCAAAGCTCCAGAGTTTGGGTGCTGGGCCTGGGGCAGCAAGATGGGAGGAGGGCAGCCAGGCACGGGGAGGGGCCAAGGGGAAGCGGGACGTGGCCAGGGGGAGTGGGGCGGGGCCGGAGGGTAGAGCTCAGTTCCTAATTTAAACATCGTTTGTAGCCGACAGGAGTGGGGAATTGAGGATGACACCAGGGGATGGTCTTGGGTCCTGCTGGGTTTTACATGCGGCGAGGGGCGGGAGAGACTAACCTAGAGCCGGGGGGTGGGGTGAAGGGAGACCATGGCGTTCCTGCCAGGCCGGACTGCCAGCCTCCCGCTAGGCATAATCGGAGAATTTGGGGAAGGGGTTGTGGATGTTGCAGAAGTCCTCGTCTGTGCAGCACTGGGTGGTGTCCTTGTAGTAGTCGCCAGTGATCTCCGTATCCTCGCAGATGGATGTGCAGCCCCGCTCCACACGCCTGATAAAGCCCGCTGCAGAGGGAAAGAGAGTCCAGAGCCAGGTGCCAGGGACAGGCCCCTCCTGCCAGCTGAGCTGCCCGCCCCTCTGTCCAGGGCTCCTCTGTCTCCCCTTGCCACTTCCTTCGCACTGCTCCCGGGGAGGACACTTGCTGGCCCCTCTCTCTGTCCTCAGAGGACATCCGCCCCAGCGTCACAGGGTCTGTCTACGCGGCAGTCAGAGCCGTGACTGAAGCCCTGTAGACAGGCCGGAGCCAGCTCCGGTGACAACAGCAGGGCAACCACGGCAGCACTGGGCAGACGAGCCCACCCGGGCCTCTGGGTGCATCCGCCAGCAGCTAGCTGTGCGGTCACCCCTGATGCCCCAGCCTCCCGGCTCGTGCTCGCCACGCGAGCTGGGCCACCCCTAGCTCTGGCCGTCCCCGTACTCACCGGCCTAGATTTAGGGACGAATGTGGCGGCCACCGAGCGAGCAGCAGCACATCTCAGAGCCAGGTCGACAGAACACCAGGACACTGTGGCCCTAAAAACAGCCATGTAGCTGCCCCGTAGCAGGGCTGTGAGGCCCTCCCCAGCTTCCCTCCTCAGTACTGCGGCCAGCTTGGCCACAAGGGGTCACTCTAGAGCAGGGGTGGGCAAACTTTTTGGCCCGAGGGCCACATCGGGGTTGCGAAACGGTATGGAGGCCCGGGTAGGGAAGGCTGGGCCTCCGCAAACAGCCTGGCCCCTGGCCCCTATCAGCCCCCTTGCACTTCCCGCCCCCTGGCTGCCCCCCTCAGGACCCCCAACCCATCCAACCCCCCCCTGCTCCTTGTCCCCTGACAGCCCCCTTCTGGGACCCCCACCCCTAACCGCCCCCCCCGGACCCCACCCCCTATCCAACCCCCCCCGCTCCCTGTCTCCTGATTCCCCCGATGCCTATGCACACCCCCACCCCTGACAGGCCCCCTGGGACCCCCGACACATCCCTCCCTCCCCCACTCCTTGTCCTCTGACCACCCCCTCCCAGGACCCCTGTCCTGGGAGTGCCCCCCAGGACTCCACCCCCATCCAACCCCCCGCTCCCTGTCTCCTGACCGCCCTCCCGAACCTCCACCCCATCCAACCGCCCCCTGTCCCCTGACTGCCACCCAGCCAACCTCCCCCTCCTCCCGCCCCCTTACCAGGCTGCTCAGAGCAGCAGGACAGGCTTAGTGGAAAGCCTGGGAGGTGGGCGGGCACAAGCCACATTGCCCCTGCGGTGACGTGGCTGCAGGGGAGGGGGCATAGCAGGGGAGGGGATGGGGACTAGACTCCACAGCCGGCAGCTCAGGGGCTGGGCAGGACGGTCCCGTGGGCCAGATGTGGCCTGCAGGCCGTAGTTTGCCCACCTCTGGTCTAGAGTAAGGTGTTCTGCCCTCACACCCCGGCAGCTCCTAAATGGCATTTCGAGGGGCCCTTGGCTGCCCAGACTCACCTATAGTGATTTTCCGAGTAAAGCAGGATTCCCCCCGAGCCGCTGTGCAGGTGTGTTTGCCGAGCATACAGCTGCCGTCCTGTAACAGCATGAAACAGCTGTTGCACTGGAGAGCTGCAGCTGTGGGAGAGGACAGAGAAGGGAGAGTAGGAAACAAGCAGCCAGACCCAGACTGGTGACCGGACACAGACACCAAAACAGCTTCCCAGCCGCATGGAACCAGCCATTCCCCTCCCGCATATTGATGTCCTGCTCTGGTTCATTTCATCCCTCCGTGGGCAGGTCACCGCTGGGCCAGCCTGACTTTTCAGGGGCGGCTCTGTCCCTCTGCCAGGGCACGGGCTGCCCTTTAGGTAGGATACTTGGTTGTAATTGAAATGCTCTCGCTAAAGAACACAGGCCAGACCTCAGCTGATTGGACTGGCACCAGCTGAAGCTCTGCCCCACCACGGGTGGAAATCTCCCCTCTTTGGGTTTTGTTTCGGGACTTACCTGTAACTAAATAGAGCAGGGCTGGCAAACCCAGAGCCAGGATCTTGTTCATCTTTAGTTTTCTCTCTGCCAAGAGAAGGGGGCAACTGTGCGATTGTGTCAGGTACGTGAGGAGCTGAGCCAGGGCTGCAAACCTGGTGCACTGGCTCCCGGGGGAGGACAGAGATGGATTTATACCCCCGGGGACTGGGATAATTACTAATTACAATCTAATGGTCACTGTGCAGCTCAGAGCAGAACATTCCCTGCCCAGGTGAGTGGCTCTGGCAGGTGACTCCCCAGCCCTGCCTCCCCCACAGGGACGTTTTGCCAAATGTGCAAGTGGGAGGAAAAGTGGCAAAATGCCACAGCAGCTGGGAATGAGGGGTGAGACCTGTTCCTGTGTCACTGTGGAGCTGTCGGTTGGCCTGTTGGGTTCTATTTTATTAAGAAAAAAAATCAGATCAGTTATTACAATGATAAAAGTATGCACTGGGGTGAAGCATGCACTTGTCACAAATAACCAGCTCTTTTCCAGGCAGCTGCTTACAGGTAAGTGAGAAGATGCAATTGGTGAAGGACACAGAAACTTTATGAGCTTGAGATGGTACAGACAAATATACCTGAAGTAATAGAAAAATCAATGTACATAAGTTCCTGCTTTGTTCAAACTTACAGTATTTCATTGTGTGGACTTATAACCTCATGGACCATTGGAAACAAAGTGTAAGTGGAGCTCACCCTAGGAGAAGGGCACAGGGCCAGGCTTTCCATCCATTGTATAAGGCCCCAGAACCCAGGTCCATAGAGCTGATAGGTAGGTAGCAGCTCCAGCCTGCCACCCAGTAGTCACTGTGACCAGTTTGCTCTCTACTTCCCATGATCTGCTATGGACGCAGATCAATGGAAAGATCCATCTCAAGCGTTTGACAGGCAGCAGCCTCAAGGCTTCTGATTGGCTGTCTACTCTATATAAACCCAAGGGGCGGTCCTCCAGCTGCCATGATGGTTCCTGCTCTTTGCTCCTGAAGTTCAGGCTTTGACCTCGGTTTGATTTGGATTCTGCCTCCTGACTTGGACTGACCCTGGCTGTGAACTCCTCTGCTACTTCCAACCTCAGGTTTGCCCCTGCTCTGATCTTTGGCCCTGACTGCCCTTGTTGGGATCCTGACAGGCTGTCTCATGTCATCCCCTGGTGCCCCAACAGCAGGCTGGATAATCACATTTTCCTATTTTACCCTCTCATGTCTGGGTCCATCTTTGATAAGGATTCAGCCTGGTAGTACCACAGTTAAACTTCCAACCACCGATGCAAGCACTTGCATCAATTAATGTCCCCATAGTTTTGATATGTCAATGCAGACAGCTCCATTGTTAACTCATTGCAAAAGTACGCATCTGCTTGTTTGTGGTTTACGCATATATCACAAAATGCATTGCTGACCTATCACAAGATGCATATTGCTAAACTTCATAATCTTCGCTTAAGCACATAATACTTATTCCAATGAGACCTCACTCTAAGCCCTTAGTGCTTAAACCGAAGCCAATTTTTAATATGTGCGTTTTGGTTCTTCTACTGGCTGTTACAGTTGCAATAATAACCTTCATTGTTATTTCTATATGCATACTTAACAAATAGATTGTGTTTTACTCAAAACCAAGATCAGGTCAGGGTCAATGATCAACAGATGCAATTCTGTGAAGCAAATAACTATATTCCCAAACGTGCTGCCTGCCCGTCCAGCCATCCGCACGCACAGAGCCATGGCCAATAGAAGAGAGACCTTTATCATAGAATATCAGGGTTGGAAGAGACCTCAGGAGGTCATCTAGTCCAACCCCCTGCTCAAAGCAGGACCAACACCCACCAAATCATCCCAGCCAGGGCTTTGTCAAGATGGGCCTTAAAAACCTCTAAGGATGGAGGTTCCACCACCTCCCTAGATAACCCATTCCAGTGCTTCACCACCCTCCTAGTGAAAGTCTTTCCTAATATCCAATCTAGACCTCCCCCACTGCCACTTGAGACCATTACTCCTTGTTCTGTCATCTGCCACCACTGAGAACAGCTTAGCTCCATCCTCTTTGGAACCCCCCTTCAGGTATCAAATCCCCCCTCAACTCTTCTCTTCTGCAGACTAAACAAGCCCAGTTCCCTTGGCCTTTCCTTGTAAGGCATGTGCCCCAGACCCCTGATCATCCACCCTCCAGCCAACTCATCTCTCCACAAGGTTATCCTGGCATCCTCCTTTTGGGGGTTAGGAGGAAAGAAGTTGCAGCACATAAACATTACCGATGGAAGCAGAGAAGAACCAGATAGGGGAATCCTAACTCCATGCCCCAAGGGGTCTCCTAAACGGAGGATGCCAGGATAACCCTGTGGAGAGATGAGTTGGCCAGAGTGCAGTGTGCAGCTAAAGATGGAGAACAAGGGTCTGGCCATTGCAAGCTCCAGTTGGCACCTGATGATGGAATGGGGGAGAGCGCAAGGGTGGCTGCCGGTGCCCAAGAGCAGCCAGCCACCCTTGAGGACTGGGGAGCTCTGCACAATGGATCCACCCCTGGGCTCCAAGGCCAGGGATGGGCTGGTGGGTGTGAGCCCTAGTCCGAATAGCCTACATAGATAATCAGCTCAACATGAGCTCCCAGTGTGATGCTGTGGCCAGAAGAGCTAATGCAATCCTGGGATGCATAAACAGGAGACCCTTGAGTGGGAGTAGAGATTATTCTACCTCTGTAATTGGCACTGGTGCACCACTGCTGGAATCCTGTATCCAATTCTGGTGCCCACTACTCAAGAGGGATGTTGATGAATTGGCGAGGGTTCAGCGAAGAGCCATGAGAATGGTCAAAGGAAACATGCCTTATAGTGGTTGACTGAGCTCCTTGAGTCAATTTAGCTTACCAAAGAGAAGCTTAAGGGGTGACTTAAGTACAGTCGATAAGTGTCTACATGGGGAACAGTTGTTTAACAATGGGCTCTTCAGTCTAGCAGGGAGAGGTATAATACAGTCCAGTGGCTGGGAGTTGAAGCTAGACAAATTCAGACTGGAAATAAGGTGTACATTTTTAATGGTGAGAGGAATTAACTGTTGGAAGAATTTACCAAGGCTCAGGGTAAATTCTTCATAACTAACAAGTTTTGAATCCAGATTGGAAATGTTTCTGGAAGCTCTGCTCTAGGCATTATTTCGGGGCAGATCTCTGGCCTGTTCTACAGGAGGTCAGACTGGATGATCGCAGTGGTCCCTTCTGGCCTTGGAATTGATGAACTCCTGCCCCAGTTGCTTGTGGCCCACTCTCCTGCTGCAGGTGGCGGAGAGCCAGCTCAGGGCTGGGAAACAGCCCCAGAGCCAGCACCGGGCTGCAAATGAGGATCAGCCAGAGCCTGGAGCGAAGGAAGCTCTTGATTGGTTTCCGAGGGGTTGAATGGGGCGGATGAGTGGTGCCCTTTGTATTTCACATGGGGGTTTCGGGGGGAGGAAAGGGGCAGCAGAGGGTTGTATGCTGCTGTGGCTGTGAGAGAGAGCAGGGCGCAGAACAGCCTGAACTCAACTCGGGGACCAGACCCAGGGGCAGCCGAGACCCAGCAGAGACGTCTGGGCCAGCACCAGGACCGTAGCAGAGACCTGGAACCAGAGCTCTGAGCTTGCACCGTAGAGAGACTGTGGCCAAGTGCTTTAGACTCTGGCTCCATCTGTCGCTGATGAAGGGGACTGTTGCTGATAGAGCTGAGTGTTTGTATGGATAACAGCAGTGGGAGGGGTCTGCACCCCAAAGCAAGGCTGGAACCTACTGCTGGCAAGGGCATCCTCCACTGTACTCCTGAAGGATCCAGCTGAGTGATGTGCGGTCTATGGCCGTACCACCTCGTGCTGTTAGCTCTTGCAGGCCAGGCAGGATGGGGCTGGATGCTCCAAGGAATGCTTAGCTGCTGCAAGTGGGGGTGACGCAGAAGGTACTGCTGTTTCTTCTGGACCCGTCCCTTGACACGAGGGGCTAGCAGTGGGCCCGTAGTTCCAGCTTTGCCTGGTGAGTGGACTTAAAGGGTTGGCTGGTCGACTCCTTTGTTTCTCCCAGGAAATGAACAGCAGGTCAGAGTGGGAGCTGGTTAATGCTGAAGCTAGCTCTCAATTCAGAGATTGGGAATGAGCAATGGCTAGTCAGGACCCGACAGCTTATAATGAAATGTGAGTCTAGCTTGTCGTTTCTCATTTGCTGGAGTTGAATGATTACAGGGGAATCTCGCTTTTTTTTAAAAACCAAAACTCAAAAAATGAAAGGCGAGTTTATAGCCCTTGTGGTTGCGGAGAAAAGCTTGAAAGTAAACCTGAGTGTAATGTACAGGGTCAGAAACAAAGAGGCAGAATAATGGAATGGCTGATATGGGACTTGATGCAGAAAGAATTCAATGACCATCAACATGGATTTATGGAAAATAGATCTTGACCTTTTTTGATGTTAGAGTGGATTTATAAAAGCAATCGTGTTGATGTAATAGACTTTAGTGAGGCATTTACTTGGTGCCAAGTGGCATTTTGATTAAGAAGCAACCACAGTACAAAATCAACAGAGCACATATTACATGGGTTAAAAACTGGCTAAATGCTAGGTCTCTAAATGTAACTTGTAAATGGGGACTCCTCGTCGAATGGGTGTGGTTTTGGTGAGGTCCTGCAGGTTCTGGTCCTTGGCCCTACTACACTATGTCACACTTTTGTCAGTGTCCTGGAAGAAAATATGAAATCATTCCTGATGAAGTTTGCAGATGATCCAAAAGCTGGAGGAGTGGTAAGCAATGAAGAGGCCAGATGGCTGGTGCAGAGCAATCTGGAGCACGTGCATTATGGTTACCAGGCAAACTGCACCGTAGACCCCTTTTTGTCCCTCTTGAGTGCACCCCTCAGGTAACAGGCCTGGCTTCCCCTCTGGGCATAACATCTGGATCCAACCACTCTTAGGCTGGGTCTTTGGGCTACATCCCTCCTTTTTTTACCAACCATATTAAATCAACAAGGTGGGTGAGGTAAGATCTTTTATTGGACCAACTTCTGTTGGTGAAAGAGGCGAGTAATTGAAAATATTGAAGCAAGTTCTCTCGGGGTATTTGGGTGGTTCCACTGATTACTCCTGAGGGCATTCTGCACCAAAAAAAAAAAATTCTGTAAGTTTTATTTGTCAATAAATAAATGCAGCGGGTCCAGCATGGCAGTGGGGAGCACAGGCCACTGGCTGCACGAAGGGGTCTGGGTGCCGGGGTTCTCCAGATGCAGGGGTTGAGGTTCAGTGGGGTGGGGTTTGGTTATGGAGGGCTAGGGGGGTTCTGGATGTACCGGCTTGGCAGGGGTGTCCAGGTATGGGGGGTCCGGATGCATGGGGGTTGGGTGGAAGGGGGAGCAAGACACCCTCCCCACAGCTCTGTCTGTACAGTGCCTGGTACAGTGACCCCTCCCACCACAGCTGAAGAGCGATGTGGGGAGGATGCTGAGCTTCCTGCAGCTGCGGGAGGTTTCTGGGGGTGGGTCTGACACCGCCCCAGCCACCACTTGCGGGGGAAGAGGAAGTCCTGTCCTCTCCTGCCTCCAGCCCAGCCAGGATCCTGGCTCAGGGTAGGAGCCACTGGCTGGGGTGTCCCCAGCCCTGCAGCGATTTATCTCTCTGCTGGCTGCTCCCAGTGCCTGAAAAGATGTACCAGCGCAGCTAGGGAGTGATGCGTGACTGCTCTTGCACCTTCTCTTTCCTTCCCTGCCAGAAAGTCATTTTTCTGCGGGGCAGCAAAGAAATCTGCGGGGGACACAGTGAGACTGTGCAGTGGCACAGAATTCCCCCAGGAGTACCTGATGTACTGCTTTGGGGGGTCCTTGTTCAGCAAAGGCAGTTTTTAGTGTGTATCCTGGACTTTCTCCTCCTTTCTACCATCTTTTGTGGTATCTGAGTGCCTGGCAGTAGATCAGATTTCTTGGTGTGTTTGGGGTGATTATTGGATCTGTGAAAGTATGTGTGGTGATCTGTGGGTTTCTTGTACATAGTTGTGTCTGTAGGACACCACATCCGCTTGAGCAATTGAATCCAGGAAGCTGATACTGGTGCAGGAGTGCTCTAGAGAGAGTTTGATGGATGGGTGGTGGTGGTTGAAGGTGTAGTGGAAATATATGAGAAAGTTTAGGTCACCTGTCCAGAGGATGAAAAGATCATGATGTGTCTCAGGTAGATCATTGGTTTCATGGTGCATTTGTCCAGTGATATACCTGTTTATAAGACTTACTACAACAATCTGTAATCTACTAACTCCATCTTTTATCTTGTGACTGCAGGGGCGTTAATGGGTGTCTTCACCATCAATGGTCCCTTAGAAAATGTTAACTACTTACGCTAAGTTTCAGAGTAGCAGCCGTATTAGTCTGTATCTGTAAAAAGAAAAGGAGGACTTGTGGCATCTTAGAGACGAACAAAGTTACTAGAGCATAAGCTTTTGTAAGCTACAGCTCACTTCATCAGATGCATCTGATGAAGTGAGCTGTAGCTCACGAAAGCTTATGCTCTGATAAATTTGTTAATCTCTAAGGTGCACAAGTCCCCCTTTTCTTTTTACTTATGCTAAACAATCTGTTCCACCTTGTATTTAGCTGGGATGTTCTGTGAACCTTTCCCAGACCCGAAGAACTCTGTGTAGCTTGAAAGCTTGTCTGTCACCACCAGAGTCCCTCGCTCACTGTGTCTCTTTGCAATCATTTGTAAGTTCCCGTCAACCCAGCTATCCCTCTCCTCTGGCGGCGAGAAGGCGGCTGTCCTGCTGGCAGCATGCTCTGTCTGTCTTTCTGTGTGTCTCACTTGGATTGGGTATCCGTCTTAAGGCTTGTCTACAGTTGTCAGGTGTCTGTGCTGAGCAGACACCAGGCTTAGGGTGTTGCTGGGGCCTAGTGTACAGGGACGCATGGAGGACGGAGTGGGAATTGAGTGGTTCCACTGGTTGGCAAGCTCCATGCCCCCTCTGCACTGTAGCCTCCAAAGCTGGAAAACTGCCCACCCTGCATAGAGTGATGTCTGGGGAGAGGGGCCTCCCTTAACAGGGCCCTAGACTAAATGGCACCCAAGGCGAAGAACCTCTTCAGCGCTCCCCTCCCTTTGTTAAACTTTTGAGTCCCTTGTTTTTTATTGCATTTATAGCCCATTTCATGACTTTGATGCATGATTTATCCCTGGCATAGAAGACGATAAATTTGCACCCTAGGTTATGTATTTATTCATGTCCTATATAAGCAAATAAAAAAATTAGTTTGCTCTAAGAATATAGAAACTTTTTAATTTTAAGAATAACTGAAATGTACTGACATCAAGAAATGGAACTGTGCACCAACACTGGGTGGTCCAGTATTAAATAGTGTTAACATCCTAAGGCTGTAACCCTAGTCCTTTGGTTCAGATTTGCCCCTTGCTGTAAACTAGATTGTAACTGAGCCTTTCGCTTCCTGTACTGAGCTCCTGAAGGCTTCTTTGGGGGCATCTTTTATTTTCTAGGGGGGAAAACAGACAGTATTGGGAAGAGCAAAAGTCTGTTCCGCAGTCTTAGAAAGTCATCAAACATTACATGTTAAGCATGGCAAAAGAAATAACCGTATTTCTTTTATTCTGTTGCGTAGATAGGGGTTCGATAGATATCTCTGGCGTCTCGTTAAATATGTCCTTTATTAGTCGCTACTTACACTCAAGTCTTAAAACACAAGTATGCTTTCACAATTGAAAGTGGCTGAAAGGGGGTTCCAAAGAGGATGGATCTAGACTGTTCTCAGTGGTAGTAGATGACAGAACGAGGAGTAATGGTCTCAAGTTGCAGTGGGGGAAGTTTAGGTTGGATATTAGGAAAAACTTTTTCACTAGGAGGGTGATGAAGCACTGGAATAGGTTACCTAGGGAGGTGGTGGAATTGCCTTCCTTTGACATTTTTAAGGTCAGGCTTGACAAAACCCTGGCTGGGATGATTTAGTTGGGGATTGGTCCTGCTTTGAGCAGGGGGTTGGACTAGATGACCTCCTGAGGTTCCCTCCAACCTTGATATGCTATGATTCTATGAATTACACAACAAAGCAAGATGGGCTCTTGCTTCATTTTAGTTTGTTCTTATATCTCACTGCCTGGCAATGCCCCTCCCCTTATATACCCGCGAGGGCGTGGCTGACCACATTCTAGGAGGGTCGAGGAGATTGTCGTTTTCAGGAAGTCTGCAAAGTTCCATGAGATTCTACAAAGGTCCAGAAAATTCTAGGACAGTGGTTTATCAACCTGCATCCCCCAGGCTGCTTGCGGTCCGATCAGCACAGAGCTGCGGCCCATGTGACATCCTCAGAGCCATACAGGTAATATTGGATGCAGCCCACGTAACGAGGATACGGCCCACAATAGGTTGAGAACCACTGTTCTAGGAGGCTAATGCAAAATGAATCTCCTCAGGAATACCTGAAACATGTCACTTCAAACATTCGACTTTCCCTTTTGTTGCTAACCATAAAAACAGCCCCCCGAGCCTGGTGACCCCAAAGCCTGGCACCGCAGGCGGTCCCCTGGGACACTTGCCCCTAAATCCAGCCCTGCCCCTTAATACTCTCATGGGTCAGCAGCGGAGGCTCTGAAATGACAGCTGCGGGGGAGTGTGTCACCTTTAACTATAGAACAGCAGCAAAGCACAAGAGAGTTTGGGTGCTGAGCCTGGGGCAGCAAGATGGGAGGAGGGCAGCAAGGCAGGGGAGGGGCCGGGGCGAAGCAGGGCAGGGCCAGTGGGCAGAGCTCATTCCCTAATTTAATTATAGTTAATTGATGGCAGGAGTGTGTGATTGAGGGTGACGCCAGGGGACGGTCTTGGGTCCTGACGGGTTTTAAATCAGGAGAGGAGAGTTGGGGAATAACCCAGAGCCAGGCCTGGGGCGAAGGGTGAATGTAGCTTTCTTGCTGCCCCAGAACCCCGCCCTCCCCTTAATCCTACTTGGGGATTTGGGGCCAGGGGTTGTGGACATTGCAGAAGGGTCTGTCCGTGCAGCACTGGGTGGTCTCCTTGTAGTCGTAGTAGTTGAACACTAGGTCGTCGCAGATTGCAGTGCAGCCCCGCTCCACCCGCAGGATCTGGCTCTCTACAGAGGGAAAGAGACCTGAGCCCCCAGGGCTGGGTGCCAGGGACAGACCCCTCTTCCCAGTGCCAGGGGAATCCACCAAGTGAGCTGCCCTCCCATTTGTTGACTCTCAGGAGCCGGGGCTCCTCTGTCACCCTCTTCCCGCGGCTCAGGACCCTTCTCTGTCCTTAGAGGCCTCCCCCACCCCTCTCCTCTGCCCCAGTGTCCCAGTCACCGTCATGGACGAAGGGTGGAACTTCCAGCCTGGGGGAACATTCCCCGAGCGCCGAACCAGCGAGCATACAGGGTAGCCGCAGCAGGGCGAGCAGCGGGAGAGGCCAGCCCCCCTGAGTAAGTGCCCACCCAAGACGCTAGCCATGTAGACTTGGTGGGGCCTAGCCCCTCATGTCTCACTGTGCGCGCTCAGTCAGAGCTAGCCTGGGGACCTCTCCCCCGACCCGTGACTTCCCGCCCCCGACCCACTCGTAGGGCAGACATACCCTAAAGGATGAACACGGTTCCCCACTGCCACAGCCGGCATGGCCACAAGAGGTCACTCGAGGGTAAGGCGATCACTTCTCCCCTCCCAGCGCTAACCGCCCCAGAGATGGGGCATCTTTTGCTCACTGGGCTGCACAGAAACGCGGGGACTGTCTGCACTCGTGTCTGGCGCCGTGGGCAGGATCGGACTGGGGCAGCTGGCCCCTCCCGCCGCTCGCTCCGGCTACGCGTCTGCTGTCCGTGTGCTAGCTGGAGCAGACCTATGGGTGTATCTCCTTGAGCTGGACATTTCCCCTCCTAGGATGACCAGATGTCCTGATTTTATAGGGACAGTCCTGATATTCGGGGCTTTCTCTTATATAGGCTCCTATTACCCCCCTACCCCCTGTCCCGATTTTTCGTGCTTGCTGTCTGGTCACCCCTATCTCCTCCAGCCCCAGCCTCGATGTACCCTCAGTCACTCACTCACCAGAAGTGATTTTGCGGGTGAAGCAGGATTCGCCCGGAGCTGCCGTGCAGGTGTATTGGCTTATCTTACAGGTGCCGTCCTGTAACAGCTTGAAACAGCCGTTGCACTGGAGAGGATCAGCTGTTAAGAGGCGAGAAAACGGAGAGTAGGCAACGAGCAGCCGGAGCAGTGACTGGACGCAGCCATGGACTGGCCACACTCAGTGCACAGGTGCGTTCCCAGTCTCCTGGAACCATCCAACCCCCATTGTTGTCCTGCTCCGGTTCATTTCATCCCCCTGTGGGCAGGTCACCGCTGGGCCAGCCTGGCTTTTCAGGGGCGGCTCTGTCCCTCCGCCAGGGCACGGGCTGCCCTTTAGGTAGGATACTTGGTTGTAATTGAAATGCCCTCGCTAAAGAACACAGGCCAGACCTCAGCTGATTGGACTGGCACCAGCTGAAGCTCTGCCCCACCACGGGTGGAAATCTCCCCTCTTTGAGTTTCGTTTCGGGACTTACCCGTAGCTAAGCAGAGCAGGGCTGGCAAACCCAGAGCCAGGATCTTGTTCATCTTTAGTTTTCTCTCTGCCAACCCGAGGGAGGAGCTGTGTGGTCGTGTCAGGCGAGTGAGGAGCTGAGCCTGGGCTGCAAAGCTGGTGCTCTGGCTCCCGGGGGAGGACAGAGCCATATTTATACCGCCAGGGGCTGGGGGAATTACTAATTAGAATCTAATGGTCACTGTGCAGCCCAGAGCAGAACATTCCCTGCCCAGGTGAGTGGCTCTGGCAGGTGACTCCCCAGCCCTGCCTCCCCCAAAGGCACAAGCGGGAGGGAAGTGGCAAAATGCCACGGCTGCTGGGAAAGAGGGACGAGACCTGTTCCTGTGTCATTGTGGAGCTCTCAGCTGGCCTGTTCGTTCGCTTTGTGTGTGTGTGATTCTGTGCAGCTAGTAAACGTGTTCCCAAAACTGCATGCTCACAGGCTCTCACATGTCTGCATCCATGAGTGTTTGGCTTCACCAGCCCCATTGCTCACCCAAAGGCACAGAGCCATGCCCTGTACCAAAGGGACTTCTATGGGAGTTAGGAGGCAAGAAATTGCCGCCCCTAACATTACAGATGGAAACAGAGAAGAACCAGAGAGGGGACCCCCTAACTCGATGGCACAAAGGGCCTTCTGAAAGGAAGATGCCAGGATGACCCTGTCCAGCTGGTATTCACAAAACATGGCCGTAAGAGCAGCTCCTGACCTTCATGATGCTCCTTCCCTGGGTAGCTCTCCTCTGGGCGCACATGCCCCCCAGACCAGCCACAGTCCGTTTCTCATGTGACGCTCTGGCATTTGGCAGGTGCGCCGTGGGGCTCATGGGGAGTAGACTAGGGATTTGCCAGTCTTTGCACTGGGCTCTATAGTGAGGCTTGTGTGCTTGTGCTTCACACTACCGGGCCATGAGTGCGAGTCCCAGCAAGTCCCCTAAGTGCTCTTAATGTTTCTCTGCCCCTGTCCCCGACCTCATCTAGAAATCACACCTACCTGGCTCCATTTCTGTAGTGTCTGAGTGCCTGACAGGTTTTAATGTATTTATCCTGAGTGTCCCCCTGTGAACTAACACAGAGCTCTTAGCCCCATTTTGTGGGGTAGGGAACTGAGTCACAGAGAGCCTAAATGAGCACCCAGGTGCACATAGGACATCTGTGGCAGACCAGAGAATAAAACCCAGCTCTTTCACGTCCTCGGGTAGTGCCCTGCTCAGCCTTCTGAACTAGCAGAATAAACTATGGTTTCCCTCATTTGATAGCGTATGTAATGGAGAAGCTGCACGAGGTCTTTCGATGCAAAGCTAGGACAGGAATTCCATCCTTAGAAAGGCCCAGCTTGACAAAGCCCTGGCTGGGATGATTTAATCATAGAATATCAGGGTTGGAAGGGACCTCAGGAGGTCATCTAGTCCAACCCCCTGCTCAAAGCACGAGCAATCCCCAATTTTTGCCACAGATCCCTAAATGGCCCCCTCAAGGATTGAACTCTCAACCCTGGGTTTAACAAGCCAATGCTCAAACCACTGAGCTATCCCTCCCCGCAATTAGTTGGTGTTGGTCCTGGTCCTGCTTTGAGCAGAGGGTGGGACTAGATGGCCTCCTGAGGTCTCTTCCAACCCTGATATTCTACGAATCCAGGCTTCTAATGCAGCAGACCAAAGCTGCGTTCTCATTGGCTGTCAGGCACCCTATTAGCTCGTTATGTCATTTCCCAGCGACGCTGCATATTGAGCCTGTGATGAATGTGGGAATTCTCAGTAGCGTTTTGATGAACTAGAGATAGGGCTCAGTACCAACCCCCTTGGCATGGCTACTCCGTGGGTGCAGAAGGGCTAAAGTGCTGGTCCCGGGGTGGGAGAGCAGAGATTTTGCCTGAACCCTGGACACCTAACGATGGAAATTCCAGTAGGTGGGCCAACAGTGTGAACCCAGCATGGCTTTACTGGAGGAGAGGTGACAGGCGTCCAGCCCTCACCTGAAACTGACACACAGTCAAAGCGAGCCAGGATGGATTCTACAGCACCTTGGCTGGATGGAGCCCTGGCATTGGCCAGTATGGGCTGTCTGTGTTAGCCTAAGGATTTCCTGTTGACGAATAAACCTACTGTGTTTGGAAAAGACTGAAATACTTGCTGAGGTGCACTGATCCCTAGAGAGGCTGACCAGGCGTCTACCTCCATTGGACTTGTTGGGCAGAGCTCAGAGTGAGAAGCAGGCAGGCTCGAGCCCAGAGGCTCGGTCTTGGAGGGGTTGAAGCCATGTGGCCGACCGTTGAGGAAGAGTGGACCCCTTGGGGGTCTGGCATGCTGAAGGGACTGGTTAAAGGCTGGGGCATAGCACAGCTCCGGTGGATCCGTGACAGAGCCACACAAAAGTTGGCAGCTCTGGTTTCTGAGAGTCTGGCTCCAGGCACCTCTGGTTTATGGGTGCAATAAACAGAGGCCATGTACCATAGATTACCAAGTCATCAGTGGGGATCCAGAACTCCTGTACTGAACACACAACCCCAGCTCACGGGGGGCTCTCTAGCAGTGAGTCCATAGCAAGCTCTCATTAAACCTAGAAAGCTAAGCTGGTATAAGCAGGAAGGGTCTCTAGGCAGAGATGCCTGCGTGAGCGGCACGCAGAGAACAGATGCTGTCACCCGCACTTGTGGGGCTCTGCGGACTCCATGTAGCGTGGTGCTGGCCTGGCTGGAACAGGCACCCACGTTCCCTCTGCAGCGCGTAATGACAGATGCGGGTGGGTGGATGCCAGCGCTCGTTGTCCTGGTCTGGGAGGCGGCTGTTAAGCTTCCCCCGTGTACCTTTCACCATTCCCACCCCTAACCCGGGCCTGTGCTCCTGGCAGACAGCGACGTTGCCGAGCTTGGCACCGAGAGTTCACGTTAGCGTGGTCTGCAGGCTGTCTGTGCTGGCAGGGGGAGGGACGCTGCATGGGGGCCAGGCCCAGCTGTGCACCCACCAAGGGATTTCAAAGGTTCGTGTGGGTGGGTTTGGCACTTCAGCAACACAGACAGGATCAGGCAGATTCATTTCCCGCTGTTGGCTCCACTCGGCGCTTCGGAGCTTTGATGCTTCGACATGATTTGCACGTGCCAAGCTGCAGTCTCTAGCTCCGAAGAAATCGGCTCCGTCTGATCGGGCGCTGTCCCTGCCGCAGGGCTGAACCTACTCCTACCAGCCGTCACCCACACTCCCAGCACATCCCCCTGCTGTGTTGCTTCCAGCTGGGTGCGACGGGCTCGGGTGGGTGGATCCAGAGCGCCGTGTTCTGTCTCCTGGGGCAGGGAGGAGAGCCGAGCTGAGCGTGGGCTGGGCAGAGGTTGGGGGTTGCGGCTCTTTGCTCCGTGTGCGAGGGGCTCGGTCCCATTGGCAGGTTTCAGGGTTCATAATGCATAGATGATGTCTGTCCCTTAGAGGCAATTTGGCAGGTTCACGCTGGAGCCTTGTGATCTGCTCAGGAGCCTACGCTCTGACTCTTGTGATGGATTTGCTAAGTAGGGGACTAAAACTCCCATCAGCCTCCTCCCCTGGTGCATCCCCTTCCTCACGGCCAGGTAGGGGGAAAGGTCCTGGACCAGGCAGGGTCCCACTGGGCTCTGTTGGGAAGTTGTGGCCGCATGGCGAGCCAGGAGCTGCAGAGAAAACGGATGCAGAGTGGAAGGTCAGGAATTGTGCCCAGTGCTTCAAGTGGAACAGGTGGGGACTGCCAGTCATTACAGCTGGGTGCAGGTCTGTGTTGGGCTTATGGGGAGCGGCAACGGCTGGGCTGGGCACCAGTGCAGGGGAACCCCAGCGAGAGACACTGACTCAACCTGGCCTGGGAACCTACAAGCTCCTATTTGTTGGAATAGAGACTGGACTGGAGAGGGCACCCCTGGCACTGGGTCTGATGATCCCTGACTCAATAGGACTGCCCCAGGGGCCTTAACAGGAACCACCATCGCTCACTTTGAACTGTGACTATCTACACCTCTGTACCCCGCCTTCCCCTTTCCTGCCAGCTGCAGGGAAACCCTTTCCCTTAGCCAAGTGTCTGAGTGGTTACCAGACGGGGCCAGGAGGGCATGCATCCCCAGGTACAGCTGAGGTGCCTTCAGGTACAGCGGCCATACTACTGCACCTTAGGGGTTTGGTGTTCTCTCTCCCTGAGCAACCCAATATTACACGCTGGCTGCCTCCTAGCATAGCAGTAGGAGTAAAGGGAGCCCGTCAGGAGATGTGCCATGTATTGACCACATGGTTCATACCAGCTTCAAGTCTTCTCCTGCCTTGGCTTTTGCAAATACAAGCCCTAGGGAGCGTTCAAAAGAGGCTGATAGTTTGTGGCATTTAATAATCATTCCACAGACCTGATCTCCGTGCAATCCCCTGAAAATTCTGTCTTCCTGCCTGGAGGATCTACCATGCAGTGGTGTTGTTTTCTAAGGGATATGGTCGAAGACTATTGCTTGGGTCGAGAGTTGCTCAAAGAGCTAAAGAAAACCAGCTTCACAAGTAAAAGCAGGGCCTCTGATCGGTGAGGCCATGTTCTGACGTGTACCCAGGCAACTCCTGGGCCTCTGTGAAAGTGTTGGTGAATCCTGAAAACGTTGCAGATTTTGACACTCTTGATGCTTTCATTGAAAATTCATAGCAGAAAGAGCATTATAACTATTTGTTCTCCAGTTGCTCATCTAATCAGAGATCAGAAACAAGACCATGTGACTTAGTTGACCAGTCACCCAGTGAGAACAATGACTAGGAAGCAGTGGAAGTTGTGGCCTGGGGTACCTGGGGGCCCTCACTGAAAATGCCAAGGTCAGGACAGTCTGCAAAAAGGAGAGCAGATACTCCCAAAACTGGTGGTTAACACTGAAGTTAAATTTACCAACCAGTCATAAGCTGTGCTTCTGATCCCCCACACTGGTTATCAAGAAGCTGAAAAAAGAAATCACCCAGCTCACTTTATTGTATTCCAGGTCTCTGGCTCCCAATCAGCATCTAGGTCCAGTACAGTGAGAAGTTATTTAAAAACTCTGTTTACATGCACAAAATGTTCTTCTGACCCCAGAGGTTCAGCCACATTACCAGATCAGTATAGGCTTGGATCTTACCCAAAATACCACAGTGCCAGTCAATCCTTTAGTGTCTAATACTAAAGTTTATTATAAAGAATAAAAACCAAGAAGAGTTATTAAATGGTAAAGCAATCGGATACATACAGAGACTTCAAAGTCCATATATCAGGTTCTAAGCAGTACTGGTGAGCTGCTGGCTTGAAAGTCCCTCTGGACAACATCCACAGCTTGGATGGGTCATTCAGTCCTTTGTTCAGAGCTTCGTTTGTAGAGAAGTCGCTCCAGAGGTAAGAAGCAGGATGAAGACAAAATGGAGAAGTTGCAGCTGCCTTTTATAGTCTTCTGCCATGTGGCTCGTACTTCCTATGTCCCAAACACAAGCTTCACAGCACATGGCATGGAAAAGCCTTGGAGTTCTCTGTCCACAGGCATGCCCCATGCCTTGCTGACTCATAAGGTGTATCCGCTGGCTCCCTTCCATGGGTTCATTATACTGCTGATGACCATTGATGGGCCATCGAACAGGCTAGGCGGTGCTGATGCCAGTCTGTGTGGGGGTGTCACCCAGAAACACAGCACAAGTTTGGAAATACAGATAAACCCTACATATCTCTAAATCACAATACAAAGGGGATACAAACATATAAACAAGATTATCCTACTTGGCAACTTACAACGTTTCCACAGGTACCTTACACAGCATATCTGGTCAGATTCGCTGCAATTTTCTAGTATTGGTATCAGTGACACTATAAAGTGTTCCTCTTATTCCATACAGTGTCCCAGAAGTGAACAGTGTCCGAGCAGCTTGCAGCCTGAAAATTATTCAACTCAGATATAAGCGGCAAATACTTAGGAGTAGCAAACACATTCAAAGAGATCAGTATCAATATGCAAATGCTTATGGAGTTAAAAGGCAACATTCTTAATTGCTATGTAAGCGGGTGCCTCTCCCAACCTGTTCCACAAAAACACCCGCATGGGATATAAAATCCAACCCCCTTCCTGAGCTTCGGCTTTATTAGAAACCAAAACAATCAAGAGCAGCTCAAACTTTCTCCCCAGGTTGAGCTACTCTTAGGGCTCCTCCCTCAGGCCTGCTCAGCCAACACCCTAGGTCCTCTCTCCTCAGAGAGTCCCTCCCTTTGAAGTGGGATACCTGCTACAGGGAGTCAGGGTTAAGTGGATTCTGCTATTCAGCAGCATCAGCAGCTGCTAACAGAGTGGGGTGTTTCAGGCAAACTCTGCCAGCAGTTACCATGGCCAATGAGCACTGCGGGGGCGGTGCCTGAGGGCTGAGGCAGCACATGGAGCTAGGAGCTGAGGGAGGGGAGTTCCTGTCACCCTTCTGGGGAGCCCCCCCCCAGGTAAGCACTACTCTGCACCCCAGCCCTGAGCCCCCCCACACCCAAACTCCTGCTTCTGGAGGGCGAAGGGGAGCTGCTCGGGTGGCCCCTGGGCCAGGCACACCAGCCGCTGCAGAAGTCACGGAGGTCACGGAAAGTCATGGAATCTGTAACTTCCATGACCTCCGTGACAAACATGGAGCCTTAGTCCTAATGAATAGTTTGACCAGTGCTACTGGGACTATTTAAAGCTAGACAAGCCAAAGCATGCCATAGACTGTAGAGGACAATCTTGCACTGGCTACGGGGAGATGGTCTGAGAAGACTTTGCACTGGGACCATGGGAAAGTGATTGCACAAATGAGGTGAGAATTTGATGTGTGACAGAGGGGGAGGGATCTCTGTCCAGAATCCCTAATGGGAGCATAAAGAGAGATCTGAGTTTTAAGCCATCTGTGTTTTTAAAAATCCATTTGAAAGCTCTAGTTTTAGGCGACTCGTGGTTCTGTTCACGAAGCCGCCTGCCTTGCACCCCACTCTGCATGTTCTCGAGATTGCTCCCCAGGTAAACCGAAGCCACAATAACACAAGATCAGGCCTGGGATCAAATTGGAAAGCAAGTCCTTTCCAAGGGACAGTCCTCTCTTGATGAGTGGAATGACGGGCCAATCTCCCAAGAGTTATGCAGCACATCACCGTGCTCAGCTGTCTCCAGTCAAACCGTTTTCGTTCCACAACCCCAACGTCCCTTAATGTTCTAGAATGAAGTTTATTTCTTCTCTCTGCTGCTTTAGACTTCAAAGTGCCGGGCGATCCACTGCTGCAAGCTTTTTGGAAGATTTCTTAGTGGAGAGAATACCAATGAGGTTTTCATTATCTCTTGCGAAAGGGGAACCCAGCTGAATGCGATGTTATGGCCCGGGGGCAGGACTGTGGTCACTAAATAAATCCTAAATATTATTTTTAGAGCTTTCATATGGGTTTTAGTCATTACCCAGTTTCAGGCCTTGGGAATGACACAGGAGTCTATTAACAGGGAACCTTTCCAGCGAGGATCTGGCTCTTTCTCACCAGCAGATGGCAGACTTGATCCAAGCTTGACCTTGGAAGAACCCAGTCATCTAGTGCTGAGTCTCATCAAAGCTCCCATTGAGAGAGACATGGGGGTGAGGATTTCCCACTAACGGGGAGATGTGACTCATCTTCAATCCTGTTGTCTATGGTCTATGGCCATTTTGAGGCAAACTACACAAGTAGGGTAAATTGGGGGGTGGGAACCAGGGGCAAGACCCTCCTGTTTCTTTGGGGGATATTTCTTCAAGTCACCTGAGGGCCCCACTCTTGCAATCAAACCCACGTGGCCGGCCCCCGGCCCCTATCTGGAGCTAGTGGCGTTTGGCACCCGCACAGGTCTGACTGCAGGAGTGAGGCCCAGGATTGTGAGAGAATTTTCAAACAAAGGCTTAAAAGATAATGCTGTGGAGACCTTTCCCTCTTCTATGGCAGTCTGGATGGAGAGTGCCAGCCCACCTTGCTTGGCATTCTGGGAGGATAAACTTCTGGAGTAGCAGGCTCTAGAGAGAAAGGATGGGCAGGACTGGAGCACGGATGCAACCCCTGCTGGAATCCTGTGCCCACAATTCAAGAAGGATGTTGATAAACTGGAGAGGTTCAGAGAAGAGCCATGCGAATGATTAAAAGACGAGAGCCTCCCTTGTAGTGGTAGACTCAAAGAACTCAATCAGTGTAACTTAAAAAAGAGAAGGTTAAGGGGTGACTTGATTGCAGTCTGTAAGTACCTAAGGGGCTCTTCAATCTAGCAGCGAAAGGCATAACACAATCCAGTGGGTGGAAGCTGAAGCTAGACAAATTCAGGCTGGAAATGAGATGTAAATTTCTCATGGTGAGAGTAATTAACCATTGGAACAATTTACCAAAGGTTACCTCCCCCTCCATCACCAACAATTTTTAAATCAAGGTTGTATGTTTTTCTAAAAGCTCTGCTCTCGGTGTTGTCTGGGGGCAGTTCTTTGGCCTTTACTATCCAGGAGGTCAGACTAGATGATCACAAGGGTCCCTTCTGGTCTTGGAACCCGTGAATGCTGGAGATGAGCTGTGTGGTGCTATGGGCTCTCTGTTCCAGGACAGGGGAAGATGTCGTGTGAGATGATGCTAGAACAGGCTGTGTTAGTCTGGGAGCCAGCAGGAACCACAGGATCTGTCCATATTCAGCAGCCTTAAGAACTCACTAGTGGGGTGACCAGAGAGCAAGTGTGAAAAATCAGGACGAGATGGGGGGCAATAGGCGCCTATATAAGACAAAGCCCCGAATATTGGGACTGTCCCTATAAAATTGGGACATCTCACCCTACTGCTAGTACCCTGGCACGTCCCCTCCCCATGGCCTTGGCTGGGAAGCGCGTGCCCTAGGCAGACCCTGAGTGCTACCCAGACAGAGGAACCGCAGCACCAAATGGAAAACCAGGGGCTGTTCTGAACGTCCAGCTCATGAGATCCGAGGGTGCACGTTCCCGTCCCTGGCAGCTCCCAATTACCCATTTGGGGTTATTTTAAAGGATGCTTTTCATGAACTCCAAGCAGGCCCTAAGAACCAGGGAGGAAAATCCACCCTATAAAGCTAACCGAGGTATTTAATTTAGCGCTGTGGCTTAGCCACCTGCCCGGTAATGGCCCCGTTTCCAAGCCGAAACATGCCAGGCCGGAGAGCGCAGGGGACTAGTGGGGGCAGCTGTGCTGAGCTCGTAAACTTGCACTCGGGCCAGCGAGTGGCCCTGGGAGAGGCTGGCTCCAGCCCAGGAGACGCCAGGACTGGCTTAGTGCAAGATCCATTGTGCTGTTGTTAAAGGGTCCCCGGGCCCTTGTCGTGGGGAGAGCCTGCAGCTGCGTAGGAGCGGGACACGGCAGCCTCTCCGCAGAGGAGCCGCCTGCTCCCCGCCGCCTCCAGACTGCTGTAGCCACCTGCCCCCCTCATCGTGGTATTGGGGGATCTGCCTTTAAGGGCTGAGCTTCCCAGGAAGAGAATTTGGGTGGGGCACTGTGAAGCTCTGGCTGTTACGCTGCACAGCCCAGCTAGTTGGGACCAGACACCCAGCAAGGTGGAGCTCCCTAAACGCTAGGTGATCCCCGAACACCTCACACATCTCCTCCCAGCTTCTCAGAAATCTGCACTGGCTAACTGCAGCGAGGGTTCCCAGCTGCCTAATCACACAACACAAACCCAAACACCCTTGCCCTGCCCCACTCACTCCATTCCCCACCCCCGTCGCTCGCTCTCCCCCACCCTCACTCACTTTCACCGGGCTGGGGCAGGGGGTTGGGGTGCAGGAGGGGGGGAGTACAGGCTCTGGGCTGGGGCCGAGAGGTCCCGAGTGTGGGAGGGGGCTCCGGGCTGAGTCTGGGGCAGGGGGTTGGGGTGCAGGAGCGGGTGCAGGGTGTGAGCTCTGGGAGGGAGTTTGGGTGCGAGAGGGGGCTCAGGGATGGGGCAGAGGGTTGGGGTATGTGAGGGGTGAGGGCTCTGGCTAGGTGGCGCTTACCTTGGGCGGCTCCCGGGCGGTGGCACAGTGGGGCTAAGGCAGGCTCCCAGCCTGCCCTGGCCCTGCGCCACTCCCAGGAGCGGCCAGCACACCCCTGGGGGGCAGAGGGCTCTACGCATTGCCACTGCCTGCAGGCATCGCCCTTGCAGCTCCTTTGGCCACAGTTCCCGGCCAATGGGAGCTACGGAGTCGGCGCTTGGGGCGGGGGCAGCACATGGAGACCCCCTGCGTGCTCCCCCCCCCAGGGGCTGCAGGAACGGGCTGGCTGCTTCAGGAGCAGCACGGGGGCAGGACAGGTAGGGAGTCTGCCTTAGCCCTGCTGCGCCACCGGACTTTTAGCGGCCTAAAATCTCCTGGATTGGCTTGAGTAGCCTCCGGGAGATAGAGCCCAGTTCTGGGAGACTCCCGGTGGAATTGGGAGGGTTGGCAACCCTAACTGCAGCAAATCCGCCTTCCAGTGTCCCACTCTGCTTATGTAACCCTCCCATCAGAGTGCATTTGGCTGCTCCCTAGGGCTGGTATCCTCACATGTCTGACTCAAGCTGTAAGGGCTCATGCTCTTTAGGGTTATTACACATGCATCCTACCTCGGCTCTTCTTTCCCCTTAGCTCTTGGGTTTAACCCAAATAATAGACCTTCTTAACGAGCACCTATTTAGCTCTGTGCCAGGGGACCCAGATCTAACTCCACATCCAAAGTAAGTGTCTTTTTCCTTAAAATAAGAGTGTGTTGGAATACAACCTGTAAAAGGGAAAAATGAACTCAGGATAGCGCAGTCCTTTGCAATATCTCTCCAAGGTGGAGTCACCCACAGCGCAGCCTGGCATAGAACCCAGGAGTCCTGACTGCCAGTTCTATGCTCTGACCACTAGGCGAAAATACTGCATGCCTAGGTTCAGCATGTAGGGCGGGGGTGGGCAAACGTTTTGGCCTGAGGGCCACATCTGGGTATGGAAATTGTATGGCGGGCCATGAATGCTCACGAAATTGGGGTTTGGGCTCCAGCTGGCCGTGTGGGCTCCGGCTAATGGGAGCTGCGGGGGCAGCATGCAGAGCCCCCTGGCTGCCTCTACCCGTAGGAGCTGGTGGGGGGAAATGCTGCTGCTTCGGGAGCTGCACGGAGCAAGGCAAGCCCTGGACCCTGCTCCCTGGCGAGAGCTCAAGGGCCGGATTGAAACACCTGGAGGGCCGGATGTGGCCCCCAGGCCGTAGTTTGCCCACCCCTGATGTACAGCATATGTATGGTGACAGTCTGCTGGGCCCCAGGGCATGCAGCGAGTTGGGAATTAGCTCAGGAGTCCCGAGTCCCAGCTACAGTGGTTCCCTGATGTAGGCACGCTCCCTCCCTCTGCTTTTGAAGGGCTACAGCAGCTCCCCTGTACCTGCCTAATCCCTGCTATTAGAAGCGCTGAGATGGGTTTCTCTGCTGGTAAACTTTCCTGTCTATTCGTGCTCTTCAGCACCAGTGAAATGTGGAACCAGCTGGAAGACGCTGAACCATGCAGGAGGCTTCCCTCCTGAGCTTCCCTCTTTGCACCTACCCCTCCTAGGGGTTTGCTCTGCTCCCCGCCCCCCAGTTTTGATGCTTTTCTATAAAGATTCCCCTCCAGAGGGTCTTTAATTCTGCAAAGAATGAGGGTGTTGCCATGAAGACTTGCCATGGGAACGGCAATGTTTGGAAACTCGAATCCTCCCCCCCCCCATTCCCTCTTCCCACTAGCCCCCTCCTCCTACTCTGGAAATGCTCCGACTTGGCCATTTGACATGGGGTCACGCCCCACTCACTCTCCCGTTGCTTCGACTCCATGGTGCAGGGAATGGAAATATTTGTGTGCTGGTGACCTGGGAAACCGGATCCGGGTTTGCATGCTTAGACCCGAGCTCAGCTCCCTGGCACTGCAAAGAGCGAACTGGCAGCCAGCTTGCCGGACAGCATCCAAGGTGGATCCATGGTTCAGTGCTCCCCGGTCTGTTTGCTATTAAATCAGCGCTGAGCCTGGTGAAGACTGAGTTTCTTTACTGCTGCTCCAAACCCCAGCCGCTGCCAGAGAATGTGAAAGCAACCTTTGTGCGTAGCCCAATCCTGCGGGGGTGCTGAGCCTCTCGTGGACTTGAAGCCCGATCCTACGCTATGGAAATAACTGGCAAAACTCCCCTTGTCGAAGGACCTGAGTCAATGTGTCTCAGCGCCTTGCGAGATTCCCCATCGTGGCTGGTGTCTTGCAGAGACATTTCTAAACAAGGCCACGTTTGCAATGGGTGAGAGACAGGGCTGCCCCCGTTCATGTATCTGGCAGATCCAGTGGTATGATTGCCTGCAGGGGAATGGGATACTTGGGGACTGTGTCCTCTCTCCCTGAATTCCCTCTGCTGGATACCGAGTTCCTCTTTGCTTCCTGTCCTACTGCTGGGTTGCAATATTTAATCTTCCTTGCTGGGCACCATGATTTGATGCTCCGCTCATCAGCCCCTTTCTGCACTGGATGTGCCCTCGTCTAGTGGCAGTAGCCCCCTTCAGTGAGGCAGACAGAGAGACCGCTCAGTTAGACATGCTCCCCTCCCAGGGAAATGGACTTTGAAAGGCCCTGCAGAAGAGAAATGTGGCTACAGCCCAGCACAGACTGGAGCTGCTTGGCAGGGCCCAGGGATGGTTGAGGACAGGGACCAGCTGCTCTGGATGGAGCCCGGTTCCCCGCCCAAAAGCAGCAAGTGGGTTTGAAGGATCCGGCTGCCATGAACAGCACTGACTCCCTAAGCACAATCCCAGCGGATGGCAACATGTGGGCTCTTCTGCCACGGGGTCGGTGGTGTCCACCGGGGCGGGGCTGGAAGAAGCTGGACTCTGCGGAGAGGCTCAGCCGTGGCTTGGCCTGGGAGCTGCAGGGACTGGGCCATTCCCTGACCTGCCCCACCAAGGGGACGATGCGACACGTATTCAGAGGCGGGATCATAGAATCACAGGGTTGGAAGGGAGCTCAGGAGGTCATGTAGTCCAACTCCCTGCTCAAAGCAGGACCAGTCCCCAATTAAATAATTGGGCTGAAAGGTGCCGTGTAAACAGCGGAGCAGTGTCACTCCAAACACCCAGGGAGGCAGCAGAACCTTTGTTTCGCCTCCTGTGCAAGTGGGCGTGGTCGCTCCACGAAGGCCTGTGGGCGAGAGGGGAGAACGTGAGCCCTAGAGCCCTGGATTCTAGTCCTGCCTCTGACTGGCTGTGTGACCTCAGGCAAGGCCCGGGGAGTCTGCTTCCCAATCTGTAAAATGGGGCTAATAAAAGTTCCCCACCTCGTGCCTGGGGGTTTAATTCATGGAGACGCTTGGATCAAAGGGGAAAGTAATCTCATTCCACCTGTTTTCGTTTAGGGTACCCGGGACCTGGACAGCTCAGAAATTCTCGCCTCCGACTCCCCAAATTTGCGAATATTTCAGCCGTGGGGGGTGGCTTTGGGGAGGTGGCGAATTGAGCGTGGACGCTCAGGAATTCTCTTGGGGGCTGGCCATGCTCTCTCTGTGGGGTGTGCGCAGGTGTCAGGTCAGCTCAGGGCCTCTCTGCTCAGAAGCAGGTAGCCCCACAGGGCGAATCCTGCCCCCTGGCTCAGTGCTTTCCCAGGGAAGGCTCCCAAGGCAGTCTCTGATAGTCTGCTGAAGTGTGCTTGAACCCAGGCAGGGTACTAGCTACCGGCTTCAGGAGGTGGCCCCTGATCAGCAGAGATGGGTTTGAACCAGAACCTCAAATGGCAGCAGCCCTGAACTTTGGAGTTTGGAATCTGCTGCACCCCTAACAAGAACGGAAGGTCCCCACTCGCCCCAGGGCAGCATATTGACCTGCTGGGGCTGTGTGATGGCTCTCGGGCTGGGGATGGGGGGGCGCTGCACCACCCCAGTAGGGCCGTGCCTGGGACGGCTGCCAGACTGGGGGTTGGACTGCAGCCCTCCACAGCTCGTAGCACGAGCTCCTATAGCTTGGGCTAAAGCTCCCGGGCTGGGATAGCATCCTCTGGTGATAGGCAGAGTGGGCCACACTCCCCAAGGCACTACACGCCCACTGCTGCACCCCTTCAAGGGGTCCTGCCTCCTCTCCTGTCCCTACCCTTGCGGGGGGAGGCTAGCCCTGCAGCGTGGGACTACTGTAGGGGAAGCTGCTGGTGCCCTCCTGGCCCTTGCAGATAACAGGCCCAAGCTTTGGGAATCCTAGGAAATGCCTCGCTCTGGCATGGAGGAAGCGTCTCTGCCATGGTGGCAGCTCCGGGGCCGAGCGAGGGAATGAGGCACGGGAATGGTGCAAGCCCGCGGAAGGGAGTGAATTGTCCCCACCGGGGCGGCTCAGGAGCTCTCTCCTCTGAGTGGGGCTCTCCCCGCTCGCCTCAGCCGTGGGGGGGAATTCCTCCCCCAGCCCCAAGGCCTGCATCACATTTCATCACTCAGGGTTATTGAGCCTCATTTGTCCGTCAGCGGGGCCCCCGCGCGCGGTGAGGGGTTGGATTCCCCACTTTGATCTAAATCGCGGAGGTCAGGCGGGGAGCAGCCGTGAGGGGGGAGAGCGATGGCAGGCTGATCTCTGCTCTATCTCTAGCTGTCAGTGTATTCTTCTTGGGCCCCTTTATCTCCTCCATCCTCCCACTCTCTTCCAGCCAACGCTGGCCTCTTTCCAGCAGGGCTCTGCTGGGCCCAGAGGGTGGGGAAGTAGCCAGTGTCCATCATCCCGATGATAGAAGAGGGTCTGGGCACCAGACACTGGCCAGACTGTCTCCATGCTCAGCTTCCTACCAGCTCCATGTCTCTCTTGCCAATGGCCTTCCCCAGCTGGCTCTCGAGCTGTGCCCTGGTGTCTGACTGCATCGGCCTATACCGATATGTGCCATGCAGTGCCGCTGAGGGAATGCTGCTCATGACTCCTCCGGGTTGATGGAGCAGCCATCCTGCTCCTAATCCCCTATATTTGTCTGCCTGCACTTCCGCCTGCCATAAGGCCAACTCTGAATGGCTTTCAAAAGCCGTCGGGTCTGTCCCAACCCCTGCCTGGCACGGCAGCTCCCGACGGGGTCCGTCCCTCGCACATGGCGACTCTCCTAGAGCAGAGCCAGGCTGGGCCGGGAAGTGTTCCCCAAAGCAAGAGACCGTCCCGTGTGCTTGCCTTGACTCGCACGTCCCAGGGCTTAAATCGTGCCCACTTTGTGAAGTTGCCTCACATGGCGCAGCAGTGAGCGCCCGCCCAGGCCCCGCGTCTGGTCCGTGCAGAGGCAGAATGGCCTAGTGGACTGAGGAGGGGACTGGGAGCCAGGAATTTACGATGTCTAAGCCAGGCTCAGGCGCGATTCACAACGTGATCTGGGCTTGGTCACTGCAGTACTCGATCCCGCACGCCTCGCGTCGGCCGAGGTGCAGCTCCTCGGGTCACGTCCCTCTTAACCTCGGTGGGATTAGCCGCTGTGAGTCAAAGTGCCAGGATCGGGCCCTTGGTGAGCAGCCCCTGCAGACTGCAACGTGCCTCCTCCCAGGAGCGAGGATTGCAGGCCTGGGGCAGGGCTGCGGGCCTGGTCCTTAGGATCGCTGTGCCTCAGTGTTCCCCTCTGTATGAGACCAGCACTGAGCCCTTCCCTGGCGTTGGTGGAGGCCTGGAGTTTGTGCTCCTACCGCATTCTGCAGCTCCAGGGATAGATTCTGCTCCCGCAGCATGGGTGTAAACCAAGGGTCACTGCATTAGCTTCCGTGGCCCTGGTACTGCCTAGCCCTGAAATGGGGCACAGGGGTCCTTCCCCCAGCAACCCCCACAGCTCACAGCAAGCCCCACACGCCGGGCTCCCTACCCACCCCCTGTGGGCTGGCACACTGCCCCACGTCGGTGAAGGGGCAGCAGGGCCATATGCCCATTGCATCAGCCTGCAGAGTAGGACCGGTGCAGTGGGGTCCTTAACCCACCCGCTGCCCTATAAATGGGTGTGGCAGCATGTGGGGAGTTCAGAGAGGAATCCTGCCTCCCAGTGCTGCCCGTGGGGCAGTGTGGGACTTTGCCTTCCCCCTCAGTGCCTAGAAGGCAGGATCTCCGCCGACTCTTCCAAATGACACCAATGTATGCGGGACTAGGCGAGTTATCACAAGAATGCAGGAATTGTTGCTTTTCTTCACCAGCGCCCAGGGTACCAGGCTGGAGCAGCTGCAGGCAAGATTCTCCACTGTCTCTCGGGGCCCGAGGCAGAGGGTCAGAGTGCACTTGTGCTGAATGTAGCTATTATTCGTTAGGCACTAAAATCAGAGTCAGGCAGGGTGTCTAATTGCCATCGAGCCGTCGGTAAGGGAATGGAGCTGGAGGTTTCCTTTCCCTGGGCTGGACTGGTCGTCTTGCATTAAATTTCCGGATTTGCCTTTGCACTCGAGCGCGCTCCCTGCGGGTTTCCGTTCCCCTGGGCAGAAGCGATGCTTGTGCAGCTGCCATTGGAGTGCTGATCGGAGCTGGCTGAACCAGTTCGGAGCTCTGATGGGTCCAGGCTGGGAAGTGCCAGGTCAGAGCCACCAGCCCCAGCTCGGCACCCGAGTACGAACTGAGCTGAACGTCTGCCCAAATCTGGGACCGAAGCCCAAACCTTGCAGCGGATTAGGAAACAGGGAGATCGCTGGGTTCGCTGCTATCCTTTCCCTCTGAACCCCCAGGTCCCAGCAAGGACCAGGCCTCAAAGTACTGGAATGTCATGCAAGAGGCTGTTCTCAGGCCCAGCCAAAGCAGGAAATAGCAGCGATCTCACCGGAAAGGGTTTCCCAGGAGATTTCCAACCACGGGGCTGATTCTTGGCTGTGCTACACCAGTTCTGGGCCAATGTCTCCCCTGGGGTGAGCAGGATTACACCAGAGTTAACGTGGTGTAACAGGCTGGAGTGATCAGAAATCTAATTTTCCAAACCAAATTGGTTTGGCGAAGTCTCCTAACCAAGCCTTTTGAGAATCAGCCATTGGTTATACTGCCATGCACCAGGGGCCTTTGGTAACACTGCCATTTTAGTATTAGTTGCCCTGATATAAATCCAGAGTAACTTCACTGGAACTATTCTGAATTTACACTGCTGGAGCTGAGAACCAAATCTGGCTCATGTCCCCAAAATTTCTGCTGGAATGTGACAGCCTGAATTCAGAACAGTGTTTATAGTGAAATGAGCTTCTCATCCTGTCCTGGCTGGGCTGAGAGAGGCTGGGCCAATGGGAGCGGGAGCAGCTTGTCAGGGAATGTCTACACTGTGTTTTCAAACCAGCGAGTCTCAGAGCTGGGTCTACAGCCTCGGGGCTGGTCCTGCAGCGCTAAAACCAGCATCTAAACAGCCTGTTTTAGAGCCGCAGCGTGAGGCTGAGTCTGCAGAGCTGGGGTGTGAGATTTGCAGCCACCGGTTTTAAAACGCAGTGTAGACGTACCCTCACTGGCTCTGGGGGATGCAGGCGCTGCTCTGTCAAGGTTCTGAATGAATGAAAAGTTTGAGGCCTCACCTCATTCCTGCAGAAGTCTCAGATGCTGGAAGACTTTTTGCCCTTCTATCTGAGGATCTCAAAGCACTTTTCAAATTAAGCCTCCTATTCCCCTTGGTCAGATAGGGAAGAAAGGCATGAAGAGGTGAAGTGATTTGCCCAAGGTTGCATCAGCAGCGGAGTCAGGAACAGAATCCAGATGTGTGCCTTGGCCAGAAGGCGTTCCTTTCCCTCCTGAGCAGCATCAACGACGACTTTATCTGCTGTGGAGACAGGAACTGGGTCGCACAACGCTTCACCGAGTTAATTAATACAGAGCAATCAGAGGAGGAACCTAAGAGCAACAGACAAGAGGGAAGGATGTGTGTTCAGACGAGATGTGAAAGGTCCAAAGGGACTAGAGCTAAAAAGAATGACCCATGGCTTGAGAAACAGACATGTTTGACAGAATAAAATGGGTGATCACCTTGTGCTGCTTATTCCAGATCTGAAGGAGGAAAATTAAAACCATATTTCTCAGCATTGCACTGCTCAAGCCAGGAGCCTGCAGAGGAAATTGATGAATGCTTCGGTCCCAGGGGTCGGATTGCCTCTTATTGATGGCGGATGCCTGTGGCTATTACCAGCATCAGCAAGAGAAGGCTGGCACTAGACAATGGCTAGCAGTTAACCTGAGTCCCCCGCTCTGTTTACACTGCCTTGCAGAGAGAAAAATCCAAGCCGAGGGCCTCAAGCACATTGCAATGGGGAAACATCACCACAGTCAGCGTGCTCTTGGGTGGATTTCAGCTCCAGTTTGTCAGCGTCACTCACGGCTGTGGGCTATTTGCTATCCTTGATGGACGTGAAGAGTGCTATGCTCTGATCCTTGTTCCCACGGCCTTTTATCGACAGCAGAGGATTGGGAGCTCAATCAATGGAAAACAGAGCTCCGGTATCCGAAGTGTGTTCTTGGAAAGAGGTTCCATTGGGGGGAGCCCAGCTAAGCAACTGCCAGAACTCCTTCCACCCATATTTTATCTGATGATGTCTAAGTTGAACTTGTCCTTGCTTCTCCCCAGATGTGGGGCAGGGGACTTGTCCAAAGCCGGAGCACAGCCAGGGAGAGCCAGAGACAAGGTGTGGCTTGTTTGTCTGTCTTGGTTCAAGTTTTCCATAACCTCACTGCCCTGATTCAACATTTCTGATGGCAACAACTTACAGTCACAGGGCCAGATCCTCCCGGGGGTGAAATGGGAGCAGCTCCATTGACTTCAATGGATTTCTATCCATTTACATCCATCTGCAGCAGGGTGGGGCAGAGGGGAATTTGGGACATCCCTGGGAGGCAGGGGAAGTGCAGAGCTGGACTGTGTGCATGTCCCAGCAGGGTAGAGGAGATGACTCCAGAGGAAGAGCATCTGGTGTGACTCTGGTTTGTTTTCATTTTCAATTCCTTTGTAATACAACCAAGTGTGTGAGGCTTAGGAAGAGGCCCTGGGGAAAGACAGTCCAGCTCCGTTGTCCTTCAATGAAAGAGGATCAACGCAGGGAGGAATCCTCACCCACTCTATGGCATCTTGATAGAAAGAGATGGAACAAAGCTAGAGCCGAGAGGAAATCATCCTGGGTCTGTCTGCAAACTGACCCTAGATCAGAACGCATTTTCTGGGAATATACGCTAATGCACAGAATGCGAAGAGAGTGGGGAAGGGCCAGGAACCCAATACCAGCTGCTGCCGTGTTTTAATCAAACGAGCATTTGGGGATGCTGATCCAACTGAGCGTGACCTGGTGTCCTTGGGCCCAAGCCATCAAGGGGTGATTCCGGCTCAGAGCTGGTGCTTTGCTGGTGTAAAGCCAGAGCGATGTGGTGGGAATCCAGATCTCCATCCGTAGAGATCAGAATGCTTCAGTGGGGGGTGTGCAGTGTAATCCCTGTTTCAGAAATCATGCCTTCCGGCGTGGCCCCCGTATGCAGCTCTGAGGGCTTACAGCAGAGAGTACCACCAGTGTCAGGTGGTGCAGGCTCTGCAGAACAGGCCTCTTCGCAGCCATGGATGCAGCGGCTTCCTGGGGTGTGGCTTTGGCCATGGTAGCTGGGCTGCCTCCTGGCTGTGGAGAAAGCCATTGCCGGCATGGTGAGCTGGGCTCTGGGAGACATTCCTGAGTTAGCTTTGATCTAGCTACCTCCAAGAAGAGCTGCTCGGAAGCCATGGGCAGCCTCGGTGGTGGCATGGGTTAGCCTTGCCCACCTGGGACCCAGAGTACAGGCTTGAGCGGCCCCGGCCCCTGATGCTGCGGCTTCACCTCTACTGTTACCCAAGCTAGCTTCCAGTGAGCTTGAGTATGTCTCCAACTGCTGCAGTCACGCCTCCCGACGGCAGGGCAGACACGCCCTTGGGAGGGCAGCCCGTGGGCAACCCCAGTGCTGCATACCCAGCTCTGCTGTCTACACCCGGGGCTGCACGGAGCTCCTTTCAGCCGAGGATCCGGGCCAGGGTAACTGACCTGAACAGAAGTGAAGTGAGCTGCCCAAGGTTTATTCCATGGCAGTAGCAGAGCTGGGAAAAGAACTCCGTTCTCCTGCCTCCTGGATTCAGCCACGGGCCCTTGCTGCTTCTCGGGTTACCTTTGCGGAATTCTTTATGCATGACGGCCAACAAGAGCAAACTGGCCCCTGAATCCCTACGTCTATTTCTGAAGCTGCTCCGGCCCATGGGCCACCTCCAGCAAAGTGCTCCCGACCCGCAACTGCTAACACAACTCAGTGCATCGCCCTCCTTAGTGCCGGCCTTCGAGGTGTTAATGGCATGAGCCCTGCAGCCCCTAAAACAAAATAACGACAAACCCTATTTCTAATCCCCGGAAACACGATTGTTTAAGACAAGCGACCGTGTGCAGGGAGCTCTGCCTGGCGCGGTGCTGAGTGCCAACAGCTGTGGGACTTGGTCGCCAAGAAGGGCAGCTCTGTAGCGTGGGCGTGGAGAAGGCTGGCTGGATCGCACCTTTCATGCTGCCGCTGAGTTCAGGGGCAGCTGGAGCTTATGTCGTTTGTGTAACTACCCCATAACTAGCTCTAATAAGCTAAGGGAGAAAAAGCCCCCTGGCTGGAGACTGGGTGGGACTTTCCCCCTTCCCCCCGCTCCCTGGCATGGACCAGAGAGCTGCATTTTTCCCACTTAAGCAGCAGGGCCCCTCTGAACTCACTGCTGAACTGGTGCCAAGTCAGTGCAGCTCTGAGTCTGGCCTTTTTCCTGTCTAAAATGATGGAACTTTCCAGAAGGTTTTTCTCCCCCTCCTGCCCCGAAACCCAGATCCCCCCCCCCCCAAGCAATGGAAAAGCAAAGCCAGCGTCGCTCTGGAGGGGCCATGTGGAATTTCCTTTCACGGACAATTGAGCATTTCCCCTGTATTAGCCCCACCTTATCTCAGCTGATTTACTGGTTAGCAAACGTGTGTGTGTGTGTGTGTGTATAACAACGCACAGCAAACCATTTCATGCAACCGGGGTGGCTGTTAATCCCGAACAACGGCTCACAAAGGGCAGGAAGTAGAGATGGGAGGGGAAGGGGCGTCTGAAGAAATGGACCCTGGCGGATTTCTTGGGGCTCCTCGGACGGGATGGGGTCATTGAAAGGGATGGGAGAGAAAATGGAAAGGGTCTGTCCCGAGAAGGCAGCAATTGCAGTGCCAAGAGAGGGCGGGCTCTAGGGCGGCCCTGGCATTACCTTAGCTGCCAGCACATCACCCGCTACGTGTGATGCTACGCCACGCTTCGTGATTTAGCGGGTGTTGGTCCTGCTTTGAGCAGGGGGTTGGACTAGATGACCTCCTGGGGTCCCTTCCAACCCTGAGATTCTACGATTCTATGATAGGTCATACGTGCCCCAGACTCCAAGGCGGAAAATAGAAAGGGGAAAACAGGGGCTCTGCCCCCTGTCCCGGGAGCACACCAAACGGCTCATTTAGAGCCGATTTGTGACGACAAGGGTGAGCTGCTGCTGGAGAGCCAGACTAGGAGAATGGGGCCAGCACTGGGCTAGTTTTTCTGTTCTAGAAGGCCCTACTTCAGCTGTCCGGCCCTGCTCTCCAAAGCACTCCAGCATGAGACCCATTGGAGTCAGTGGGATTTAAGCATACGCATCAAAGCTCTGCTGGATGGAGGCTCCAGGTTGCCCAGCAGCTGGTGGGTTTGCACCATCTAAGATGCTGTGTTTTATGTCCCTTATGGGGCAGGTCACACCCTCCTGGCAGGTCTGTATGGCAGCCAGCTCTCCCCCGGGTGCATTCAGCAGGTTTGTTACTGTTACACAGACACACCTTGTGACCTGGGGCTAATTTAGGCCTGAGCTGAGCTCAGTGGATGAACCAAGAGAATGGGGCAAAGGTGCCTCAATCCCATGTTTCTGCCTCCCCTATCCTGGGGCTGGCCGGGGACTGCCCCCTACGTTATGCCTGGCTGCCTCCACCCTGTAGGCTTGCTCAGCAGCTGGGAACAGCCCATGCATTAGGAAAATCCTGGCCCTGCTCCCATCCCCTGGCATGCTCAAAGCATGCCCTGTTTGCACTGGAGGCATCAGTGAGTGATGAGGAAGAGCCAGCTATGGCCACTAACCATCTGCAGTGGACTCCCTGCTCTGTCGGAGCAATTCCCTGGGCGGCACTATGGCTATGGAGCTAGTGTAGCGTGGCCATGAGGCAAACCTGAGTCAGGCCCACAACAGCTCGGTGCCTCAGTTTCCCTATCTCTGTAAATGTGGGATACTCACACGTCCCTGCCTCTCAAGGGGCTGTGAGGCTGCATTTATTATTCATATCACGGAGTCCAGGGTTTTTCAGTGGGAATAGCAACACACACTCTCTGGATAAAAGTGACCTTTTCCAAACCCCTTCCTCCTGGCTCTGGGGCATTTGCCCTTTTCGTACATGGATCACGGGGGCCTTCAGCTCTAAGGAGCTGCCTCAAAGGGAACCCTCTGAAAGGTAGGGAAGAATTTCACAGTCCTCTGCGTGTCACTCAGCTGCCATGTGTTACAGCTTGGTGTGAATGTGCCTAGTAGAACCAACTCACTCTGTTCGGGCAAGGGGTGAAATTTGCTCATCGGCCCATGTCCAATATGAAGAGTTCATAGGTTCGCGGCACCAAACGTAGTGTTCACGCAGGCAAAAGGCTCCCGATGCGGTTGTGACGGGATCATGCTATCAGCGCTTCTCGGGGCAGGAGCTAGAGATTGCCCAGCACCTTGATTCTGGGGATTCAGCAGAGCTGCCCCTAAACTGCCGATCTCCGACACGCCTGTTGCTCAGAGATGCTCGCTTTGAGCTGGCTTGTCACTCAGCTCAGCAGTTACAGGACTGGCTTGGAATGGATGGAGTGAAGAAGGGGCAGATTGAAAAGATCCGGTGGAAAAATGAGGATGAAAAAAAGCAGATTAAGAAAAAAGTAGAGAGAACAAGCATAAAAGAGAAGGGGTGAGACAAGCTCCCGTGAAGAAATCAATACCAGAGCAGAGAGCTCACTTAGTCTCCTCTGTCCTGGACCCAGGACCAGGTGCTCAGAGAGCATGGCATTTTTTAAATGGAATCATGCTTGGAAAAAAACCCCAAGGGTTTAAATCAAGATTCACCAACTCCTATTAGCTATGTAAAGCCCTCACTATTGCAAGAGCCTTGTTAAGCCTTTGGCTCCAGGACAGCTGCTCCTCCTGCCTGATTTCCACGAATCATACTCTGAACGTCTGGGGGCACTTTCAGCTCAGTATCTGTCCACCTAGGAGCCGAGTCCTGGTGCCCAGCTAGGCAGGTGCAGCCCCCAGTCACATCGGCCCTGGGGATCTCAAAGTGCACTGCTGATGTTCATTATGATTGTTTATTTGTATTACCAGAGTGCCGAAGTCCTTTGGGGCAAGGACTGTCTTTCTGTTCTGTGTTTGTACAGCGCCTAGCACTGTGACTGGGGCTCCTAGGTGCCAAGGTCAGACAATAAATAATAACTGATAGGAGCCCTAGCCATGGGCCAGAACCCCAATGAGTTCGTCCTCCCACCAACCCCTGCTGTGTGGTATGTCATTATGCCCTGTTGTACAGATAGGGAAACAGAGGCACAGAGAGATCACATGACTTGCCCACGTTCAGGCACCAATTCTGGGACCCAGCCAGATTGCCAGGCCTGATCCAATGCCCATTGAGGTCCCCATGGGAGTCTTCCCATTAACTTCGGTATGCTGCAGATCAGTCCTGGGTGTTTCCCTTTAGTACAAAGACCAGCCTTCCCCTCATTCGTTTGCTACCAGTTGAAAGGAAAACACTGGGTGAAAGCCACAGCCGGCGTGAATCAGTGCAATGCCACGGACTTCAACTGGCCATGGTCTCCAGCTCGTTCTCTGTTGTTTTTCACATACAAATCCTCGTCCGTCAGCTCACAATCTCTTTACAGATCTGCAGCCTGCTTCTCTGTGCTGCAGCCGGACACCAGGCGTGCAGGGCAACGTCTGCTTCTGGCCCCCTGCAGCAGGAAACCCAGGACCACAGTGGCTGCGTTTAACAGAGAAAGGACAGAGGAGGTTTGTTCGGCTGAGCAGGGGGGAGGCATTACTGGGGCATGGGAGGGTTGACCATGCACAGCCAGGTGTCTGTCTGCAGCTGCTAATTGTTCTCATTCCTGATGGGCCAACGCAGCTGCGGGACGGTTGTTTTAAATCCGCTCCCCCCGTGCCCGGGCTACGAGGTGCAAAGTGAAGCCTGATCCTTTCCAAGAGGAAGGAGAGGGCCCAGATTGCATTCTGGAGGCATTGCTCAGGGTGCCAGGTGGGCAGCTGCTATGGGCTATTGCTCCTGCCACGTTGTCAGAGCAAGTTACCTGCACTTTGCCATTGACTTCAGCCTGGGGAGATCCCCGATGGTTTAAAGGGAGGGCAGAGGGAATAATAATGGGCCCAAGCTTCACCCCAGACTGACAGCGAAGCCAGAACTGATAAGCCCCATTAATTGCCTCTACGCTGGTGTCTCTTCATCTCCTGGCTGCAGACGGGACCAGAAGTAGGGTTACGGGGAGAAGGTCCATACTGCTGGCCTTTCCCATCCAGGCCAAGACAGCAGGTGCTAAGGATCTCACGGGAGAGCCTGTTCTTGCTAGATCTCCTCCCTGGTGGGAGGTTCTGCGGGGACGGGACTGGAACCTGGGTCTGGAAGGCCGAGGTCTCCACAGCGCTACCCAGCAGCCATGCTAAGGCTGCGGGCATTGCCACATGGACGCTGTGGAGATAAATACGACAGGAAGTACTGCCTTCGCAGGGTAGACGGACAGCTGCCCTCATTGCCCCTGATTGGTCCCGGTGCCCTATTTAACCCCAGGAGGAGGCCCAGGAAGCATCTGATGGATTCCCTTGCCAGCTGTAGTGATGGACCTGCCTCGTGGCTCCCTCCTGGACTCCTGCCAGTTCAGGGGCTTTGGGGGATGTGCACCCCTGGCCTAGGCTAGCTAGCTTCCATCCCTGCTGCTATGGCCCTGCTGGTACTTTGCAGAGGTGCTGAATTCCTAGGACTACCCCAGCAATCATAGAATCTCAGGGTGGGAAGGGACCTCAGGAGGTCATCTCGTCCAACCCCCTGCTCAAAGCAGGACCGATCCCCAATTTTATTTTTATTTTTATGCCCCAGATCCCTAAATGGCCCCCTCAAGGATTGAACTCACAACCCTGGGTTTAGCAGGCCAATGCTCAAACCCCTGAGCTATCCCGCCCCCCCAGTGTCTCCTCCCACCCTGGTCCATGGTCCCCCTCCTCTCGCCTGATCCCTCCTCACCCCAACCAGAACCGTGCAGGGTGGCACAGAACCAGTGTAGCCAGCTGTGTGGCAGGTGCAGGGGCCCCTGGTGCTGGGAATATTCCCTGAGTCGTGGGGGGAGGGGGGGGGTTTACACCTAGCCGGTGGCCCCTCTGTGCAGCATTGTATGGGCCCCAAGGGTTCAATTGGAACCCACTGGCCAGGTGCACTGAGGACTTCAGCCATTCCCAATCAAAGGCAACAGGAGCTGAAGTGAAGCATTTCAGTCACAGCTGGCTAGTTCTCTGGGCAGCCTTTACGGAGCACCCAGGCATGTCTGTCGGGTGTGCTGAGCCCTGGAGAGGTCCCAGATAAAAGTGTGAGGCCATCCGTCATGGGGAATCAGGTGGTGGGAACATCTCCACAATGTGCGTAACCGCCGAATTTTGAGCACACCCCAAGTTGCTCTGCACAAGCCCCACTGTACAGTACGGGGGAATAGATCCACATGGCCGGGACTCAGCTGCTGCCCTGTGTTGGCCTGGGCCTGCTTTGGCTGTTCAGGGGTGCAGGAGCTGCTCCCTGGCACTCCTTAGCGTGTGCTTCTGTGAGGACTAACTCCTGGAGCGGCCCTTGTGCGGCCTGGGCACGCTGGAAAAATGGGTGAGTGCTCCTCTTGGAGCGCAGACCTCGGGCACCAGCAACCGCCACCTCTGAAAACTGTTGGGTGCCCAGCTGCCACGTGTGGCCCTATCTGGGTGCCCATGGAGGCTTGGAAATTAGGGTATGAGCTTAATGGTCACAAACACAGCAGGGAGGTCAGGCTCATCCTCACTGCATTAGAGTAGCACCTAGAGACCCCAGTCGGGAGCAGGACACCGATATGCTAGGTGCTGTAGAGAGACAGATTGTATAGACACAGTCCCTGCCCTGGAGAGTTTGCCAATAGCCAAGGGTGGGAGTGGCTCTGGGGCAACAGCCACAGAGAGGGGGAGGGACTTGCCCAAGGTTACCCAGTAGGTCAGATCCCTAGTCTCCTGACTCCCAGTCTGGTGTCCTAGCCACTGACCCATGTCACCTCTTTACAGAATCATAGCAATGTCCATCTGGGACCTCAAGAGGTCATCTAGTCCAACCACCTGCACTCAAGGCAGGACTAAATATTATAGACCATCCCTGACAGGTATCTATCCAGCCTGTTCTTAAAAGCTTCCAGTGACAGGGATTCCACAACCTCCCTTGGAAGCCTGTTCCAGAGCTTAACTACCCTTCTAGTTTGAAAGTTTTTCCTAATATCTAACCTGAATCTCCCTTGCTGCACATTAAGCCCATTGTTTTTTGTCCTACCATCAGTGAACACGGAGAACAATTGATTCCTGTCCTCTAGATAGCAGCCCTTAACATAGTTGAAGACTGTTACCAAGTCCCCTCTCAGTTGTCTTTTCTCAAGACTAAACACACCCAGTTTTTTAACCTTGCCTCATAAGTCAGGTTTTCTAAACCTTTGATCAGTTTTGTTGCTCTCTTCTGGACTCTCTCCTGTTTGTCCACATTTTTCCGAAAGTATGGTGCTCAAAACTGGACACAGTGTCCTTGCTGACACCTCACCATTGCTGAGTGACAATCACCTCATGGCTTACCTATGGCACTCTTGTTAATGCACCCCAGCGTATTAGTCTTTTTCACAACTACATCACATGGTTGACTCATATTCAATCTGAGATTAACTATAATCCCCCAGATCCTTTCCAGCAGTAGGACCACCGAGCCAGTGTTCCTCCATTTTGTAGCGGAGCGTCTGGTTTTTCGTTCTTAGGTGACGTACTTTGCACGTATTACTGAATTTCATGTTGTTGAATTTAGAACATGTCTCCAATTGGTCAAGGTGATTTTGAATTCTAATCCTGTCCTCCAAAGTGCTTGCAACCCCTCCCATCTTGGTGTCATCTGCAAATTTTATAAGCATATTCTCCACTCCATTAGCCAAACAATTGCTGAAAATATTGAATAGTACCGGACCCAGGACTGACCCATGCAAGTCCCCACTCAACCCCCCCCCCCCAGCTTGATTGAAAACCATTGATAACTACTCTTTGAGTACGGTCTTTAACCAGCAGTGGCCACATTTTATAGTAATTTCATCTAGACCACATTTTCCTAGTTTGCTTATGAGAATGTCACGTGGGACTGTGTCAAAAGTCTTACTAAAATCAAGATCTATCACATTTTCTGTTTCCCCCTATCCACAGGCCAGTAACCTTTTCACACAAGGAAATTAGGTTGGTTTGGCATGCTTTGTCCTTGACAAATCCATGGTGGCTATTCCTTATAACCCTATTAGCCTTTAAGCACTTAAAAAATGATTGTTTAATCATTTGTTCCAATATCTTTCCAGATATTAAAGTTAGGCTGCCTGGTCTATAATTCCCCTGGTCGTCTTGGTTCCCCTTTTTCAAGATAGGTGCTATGTTTGCCCTTCTCCCGTCCTCTGGGACTTCAACCATTTTCCATGAGTTCTAACAGGTAATTGATAATGGTTCCAAGACTGCTTCAGATAGTTCCTTAAGTACCCTAGGATCAATTTCATCAGTCTCTGCCAATTTGAATGGATCTAACTTACCTAAATATTCTTTACCCTGTTCTTTCCCTATTTTGGCTTGTGTTCATTCTCTGTTGTTGTTTTGTTTTGAATATCTGGTCACCATTAACCTTTTAATGAAGGCTGAGTCTGAAGCAAAATAGGCATTAAACACGTCATCCCCAGCCCCACCCCAGAGTCTGCACCCTCAGCTGGAGCCCTCACCCCTCTGCCAGCACCCCAATCCCCTCCCCCAGCCCAGAGCCCCCTCCTGCACTCTGAACCCCTGGGTCCCAGCCTGGAGCACCCTCCTGCATCCCAAACCTGTCATCCCCAGCCCCACCCCAGAGCCTGCACCCCCAGCTGGAGCCCTGAGCCTCCATGCACCAACCCCCTGCCTCAGCCCTGATCCTACTACCGTCGTCCAACCCCCTTGGTCCCAGCCAGGAGCACCCTCCTGAACCCCAAACCCCTAATCCCCAGAGTCTGCATGCCCAGCTGGAGCCCTCATGCACCTGCACCCCAACCCCCTGCCACAGCCTGGAGCCCTCTCCTGCATGCCAAACCCCTCATCCCTGGCCCCACCCTAGAGCCTGCAACCCCAGCCAGAGCCCTCACCCCCTCCTGCATCCCAACCCCCTATCTCAGCTCGGCACCCCCTGCTGCACCCTGAACTCCTCACGTCTGGTCCCCTGGAGCCCGCACCCCCAGCCCAGAACCTGTACCCCCTCCTGCACCCCAACCTCTGAGACAGCCCAGTGAAAATGAACGAGTGATTGAGGGTGGGGAGAGCGAGCGACTGGAGGGGGGAATGGAATGAGTGGGGGTGGGGACTCTGAGAAGGGGCAGGACAGGGGCGGGGCCTCAGAGGAGGGGCAGGGCAGGGGTGGGTCAAGGTTGTTCAGTTTTGTGCAAGTAGAAAGTTGGCAACCCTAGAACTAAGGTAGGTTTGGGACTGCTTGTTGGCACCTGTCCTTATTTCCTGGGTGAGTAATTGGAGCATTATAATGCCACCTAGCCCGACGTGTGAGTGATGCTGCCCAAGACTGGTGTTTTACAATGGCAAACTGGAGGAGGCAAACACCTGAGATGCTCCCGAAAACGTAACTCGAGGTGGTACCCGATTTCCCCTCTAGAGGTCACTGCATTCTCCTCTAATTAGCTCACTCTCATACTTTGGGTCTGGATTCATTAAGGATGAGCCAGCCTGCTGGCTGCTAGTAAAAACAAGACAGCTTCTCAAAGCTTCCTTGGCCGGAGGAGGCTGGTGGCAGGAGAGTCGGGGAGAGCAGGGCGGCTGGCACGGGACTTGGTTTCATTACCCAGTTCATTGGTGACAAGAGACCAGACAAGTGGCTGCGGTGAGTTCTCGAGCAGCGCTCGCCGTTGAGTCCCGAAGAGCCTCCCACGGCGCTTTGCAGCCTTGCTCTTTTAGCGCTGTGCCCCAGGGAGGCCCGTTTCAAAGCCTTTCTCTTCCATTCTCGGCTCACACCCGCTCCTGTCCCTTCCTTGTGTCTCTGTCATCAGAGGGCGTTTGCCCCGCGAGCTCATTGAGTTTAGAACTCCAACTGAGCTGCAGTGAGAGGGAGTGGTGATGGGCTGGGCTATTTATTTTTGCGGCTGGTGGGAGCATTGTGGATGGATTTTTTGGGCTCATTTTGCTCCCCTATGTGTGTAACTTCCAGATCTCACTCCCAGCCAGCTGCCTCTGGATTTACTGCCAGCAGCCAGCTCAACGTGCTGACTTGCCCAGAGGCACAGGACGGTGGTCCTTTAGGGTGCAAAGGGCTAAGCTGATCATGTTTCCTGTGGTGTCATAGTAATTCCCCACCGGGACTTTAAAGTCAGCTCCTGCTCCCACCTGAGTCTCTGGGAGTTTTGCCCTTGGCTCAGGGCCCCTGGGGTGCAAACACTTGCTGCCAGGCACAGAGCTGACTGTCCTTGCAGTCCCATCAAAGCCAGCGAGTAGTGGTCCATTAGAGACAATGGGGCTAGTCCTGTATGGTGCTGTGCCCCGTACAAAGTGTTTTCAAGATCGGGCCCTCAAAAGGAAGCAGAACTAGGCCCACTGCGAGGCAACGTCTCCTTCAGTCCCTACACTACATACGGGGTAACACCCCAGCGCCGTTCCACTTTTACTCAGGCCTTTGCCAGGTACATGCCCATTCACTGTAATGGGAGTTTGCCTGAGAAAAGTCCTGGCTTTATTATTGTGTGACAGGAGCCCCCAGGGGTCCCGCCTGAGGTCAAGGCCTCACAGTATTAGGCCCTGTGCGAGCACACAGCAAGGGATGGTCCCTGCCCCAAAGAGCTTACAGTCTAAATAGCCAGGCGGGACGCAGGAAAGTTTATTATCCCCACTGGCTTCCCCCCACAGCGTAGGTCTTACTGTGGTAAACCACAGCAGAGTATGTGCAGTAATCAGTGGGGACCAAACCACAGTCCTGGACCACTGCAGCCCACTGCGGGACCACTGCAGCCCACTGCCAGCTGTCTCTGCTGGTAGCACCAGATGGTAGCAGCTGCCGGGTCCAGTCACTAGAGGAGCCAACTGGAGACACTGTTCTGCTTTCCCCAGAGCTGCCCGCCACTGGTCACACTGTGCGCTAGCCTACGGTCTCTGTGCTGGGGTGACTGTCCCGCCCCGGGGTGGCGGTGGCAGGGTTGGGGGAAGGGGGTGTATCCCCCAATCCAGGGCATGGTGGGCCAGGCTCTGATCTCAGCTGCGTGGTGTACATCCAGAGTAGCTCCACTGATAATCTGTGGCCAGTGCCTCTGGATTTACTGGTGGAGCAGAGAGCAGAAGCCAGCCCGGAGTCTCTTGCCTGCCTTCCCCCGGTCCCAGCAGCAAGGCCCGAATAGCTGCCCCACCCAGCAGCCCTGGGGGAGCAGGGCCTGGGGATTGTGTGTCATCACTCTCTGTGGGGAAGGCTCTTCCCAGCTTTGCATCACTCATCCCACAGCAATTTAGCTGCCATCATGTCCTGCGCGTCAGTCAAAGGCACAGGGAAGAGGTCAGGGCTTGAAGCAGAAGAGGGGTGAGTGCCAGGACAATACACAGGCGGCTTTGTTCCTGGCCCCCTCCCTGGCCCTCAGCAGGGAGATCACAGCCTGCTTGGGGCAATCACCCCAAGTAAGTGCCCAGGGTCATCTCCCTAGCCTTTGGCCCAGGATCGTTGCCACACGTGGCCCCTGCATGTCACCAGCTGAGTAAACATGTCACGTCTGCTCCCCACAAATTAACTCCTTCAGCCAGCGAATTAACTTGTCCGCAGCTCCCTCCCGCTGGGGAAGCTAATGAGGCTGCTATGAACCCTGGGCCACGACAAGAGCTGTCAGCACGGCCCTATCCGCAGCATCAGAGAGATGATGCCGAGGAGTCTGCGGCTGAGCCGGCCTCTTGAGGTGGCTTCCCGGGCCAGAGCCACCTGGGAGCAGAGAGATAGAGACGAGATTAGGAGCCTTGGGCCTGGGAACTGGCTGGCTGTGCGGCTGAGCGAGCTGTCCTCAGCCGGGCTCTGCCTCACGGTGATGGCATCAGCGGTGCCCTCAGGCTCCCCGGACCCAGCCTGGTACTGCCCTCAGGCACAAGCAGGGAGCTCTGCACCCTGAGGGGTTTGGCCACCCTGATCGTCCTCTGGCAGCAGCTCCAGAAGGGTGGCCACTGATAGCCCTCCCTTCCCCTGGACTGGACGAGTGGGGTAACTCGCCACCTGATCTCCCCCTCCTCCAGCGGGGCAACTGACCCTCTCTCCACCACTGAGGGAGATAGCTTGCTGCTGTGCTGCTCAGGGTGGATTTCGGGGGACAGGGCAGCAAGGTTAACCATGTGGGCCGCGATACTCTCCATCTCTCCTTCCCCTCATCCTCCCCTCCCACATCACTGCTCCCAGACCCATCCAGTCCGGGCCACATTTGGGGCTGCTTGTGCACTGGGCCTCCCTGTGTGTCGTGGATCCCTGGGCTGTGGGTTTGGGAACTTGCCTTAGAACCCCCCCTTCCCTTTTCACGGGGTGCATGGTTGGGCTCAAGCTGCCCCAGCCCCAGATCTTGTAATGAGGCGCCCCGGTTCCACTGAAGGCTGGAGGCGGCAAAGCCCAGCTGGAGGTTGTGGGCACCGGCTGGCACATGCAGGGAGGAGCCACCTTGTGGTTTCTGCATGCTGCTCAGGGCCATCTCTGGGGTGCTGCGCCAGGCAGCCACTCTGCACACAGCTCGGTGCAGACTGCTGCAGAAGAGCACTGTGCGGTCTCCTGGAAACTCTCCTTCTGCTGTTTCTCCGCGTCTTGTTCTCCTCAACTAAAATCCCTGCTCCAGGGGAGCCTGGACCGGAGGTGAGCTGAGGAAGCAGACCGCTCTGCATCTCTGCAGCCCAGCGGAGGATACTCTGGTTTGCTCCAGCCCAGGGCCTGCCGGTGGTGCTGAGGGAAGTGTAAACACCTAGCTCCAGGCTTTCAGAAGTCCCCGCCAAGGAAGCTGCTTTATTTTCCTTAAATCCTTAATGTCTCAAAACATTGCTCTGGCTGCCTTTCCATGGGCAAGTGCCAATGGGGAGTGGGGGGAGGAAAAAAACAAGCTGTCTCTGGAGCTATGATCATGGGCTCATATTATGGATGGGCTGCACCATTAGTTAAAGTGAAATGTTGCAGGCGTTGTTGCCTCCTAACATGGCAGTTGTTCAGTCTAACGACCGTGTGTGACACCAGCACCAGTTCCTTATTAGGCAACGCTTTGCCAAGGGGAGTTAAGCGCATGGATTTGCTGCTCCTGGCTGGCAGGCCTGTATTTCCTGCAAAGGGACACTGTGGTGTGTTGAAAACTCTATTGACATTATGCTCTATCGCTTTAAATGCCGTCGGGGGGGGGGGGGGGGGCTTCTTGTTCCTGCTTGCAGGCTAGGGGACTCTGAACCTAGCAGTATCCGCTTGCAAACACTCACCTAGAATAAGGTGACTTGTGCCTTGCTGTTTTAGGGAGCAGCCTGCTTTGTCTCTCTCTGTTTTGGGTTCTTGGTTGTTAGTCTTCTGAATTCTAAGAATTAAATTTGTGTTATGCTGTAGCCTTCCAGCAAGGGTATTTTGTGTCTTTATCTAACGTCTCCGTTTATATGTGGTGAAACATAAGAGACACCAGTTAGGTTAATAGGTGCAGCAAATGGCCAGGCACACAGTTCTATAGGGCGGATCCCCTACAGGAAGGCAAAGACACTACAGTAGGTCTCAAAAGGTCTGATTTTGATTCCTTGCTCTGCCACCAACCTCCTGAGTGACCCGAGCAAGTCATTTAATCTCGCTGCCTTGGTTCTCCAGTGGACATGATACCATGGACTGATACTGCTCCTTTTCTATTGTAACCCTTCTGCCCGTCAGAGTTGGCAGCAACAAGGGCCGGGTTCAATATCTAGGGGTTCCATTCCAATAACACAATGCAAACCGGCTCGAGCCCCCACCCAGTGACCTGGGACCAATATATACCACCCCCGCTGGGCGCCTCCAAGAGGCAATACTTCCCCTCTCGCAAGCACATAGTCTGAGTGTAGCAAAAGTCTTTTAATAACAGAGAGAAACAATGTGGCATTATGTTGGGGAAACACCACCAACAGGATTCATAACACAACCCATGAGCAAGAACAACCCCACCCCAGGCAAATTGGGGCATGCCCTTTTCCCTTTGGTTCTTGAGTCCAGCAACCCCAAATCACCCAAAGTCCCAAAAGTCCAATGCCCCAAAAGTCTCTGTCCCTGGTCAGGGCAGCCCCAGAGTTCGAAAGTTTATCGGCGGAGCTTTACCTCCCAATCTGGGTGGAAATGGGACAGGGGTAAGAGGCACCTTACGTGATCTGAAGCTGACCGCCCCATAGCTCCATAGCGGCGCTCCGCTCCGCCAGCCGCCCCACGAACTCCTTCGCTCAGCTGCGCTCCGCTCTGCCAGCCGCCCCACGAACTCCTTCACTCAGCTGCGCTCCGCTCCGCCAGCCACCCCATGAACTCCTTCACTCAGCTCCACGGCCCACAAGCAGCTCCTGCCATCCACACACTGCTCCGCGTCGAACTGCTTCACCAGCCGTCCCGCAAATTGCTCCACAATATATCTTCAGGCTCCCCCACTACTTAACACAACACTCAGTGATTTCAGCTCTTAGGTGAATTCAGCTTATAGTAGGGGAGCCCCAGTGCTGGTGCACTGTCAGCCCAAAGTGAGCTCAGCAGCCTATAACTAGACTTCTAATGAAATCAAAATTAGCTCTGATATTCCACAGTGGAGAGAGGAGGAAGTGCAATCAGCATGTAAGGCCCTCACCAAGGGGCCCATGCCACCAAGTATTAATACTTGTCCCCAGCCTCTCTCCATTCACACAGTTTTGGAACCCATGACCCTTGCCTAGCGAGTGCTACTTAGTTGATAGTGAATCCCTCCATCATAACAAAAGGCCACGTACAGTTCCAAGCACAGTTCCCATAATCAGGGTAATAGCAATTTATTCTTCCTGCCCCAATAACAGAGACACTGGGGATCCCACAGCAGCCAAAGTGACCATTTGGGCAGCTATGGTCTCATTCTAGGCGTGGTGGGTGTGCCTATGCAAATGAGATCGGCCCCTGAAGTTCTTTTCCACAACTTGCCACACCTCACCACCAGATGTCAGGGTGGAGCTCATCCTGACACTGCTTACATCCTCCCCCCAGCCGAGACTTTGTCGTCCCGACAAATCACACTCCCTTTATACCAACTCATTGGTTTCCTCCAAAGGGCCTCAGGAAGCCCACTTTAGCTTCCACAAGCCTGTGTGCTAAATGTATTGGCTCCTCACTAGTCACCCCAGGTGCATCATAAGTTAACCGTTTCACTGGTCTTATCACCCTGTCTCGTCTATTGAGAATCTCTGTTGCCGAAGTAAGGGGAACATCCTCTTGAGTGACGGATGGAGAGGCTTCCCTGGAGGGTCCCTCGGCTACTGGCGTAGGCCCCTGCACTCCTAGTTCTAACGCTGGAGGGTCCAAGGTGCCCAGGACATCCTCTACCTGTCTGTCCCCATTGTCCAATAACCTGTGTTTGTCATCACAGGGGGGTCTCATCAGCAGCACCGGGGTATCAGAAAGGGGCCTAAATAGTTCCGCCAATGGGTTTAGGGCGGAAAAGGGAGAACTCTCGTTTGGTTCAGCTGATCGAGACTGAAATCTTGTCTCCATCCCAGGATACACCAGGGTTGTGTCTTCCTCCTCAGACTCACTCTCAGATGTGCAGAATAGGGGTAAGTTAGCTGCAGGGGGCCCACTGTCTGTGTTGGATGGCGGCTTTGGTCTAGCACCTCTGTTCTGCCCGGCGGCCCTGCCGTGGCCCATCTCACAAGGGGTGCTTACCAATTCCCCCACAGGGAGCAAAAGGTTTCTATGCACCGTCTTTATTTGCCCTGGACCGTCTTCAGGTTTGATCTTGTAGACCGGCAGATCTCCCAGCTTTTCCATCACCAGGTAAGGTATTGCCTTCCATCTGTCAGCTATCTTGTGTTTGCCAGCAATACCCAAATTTCGCAGCAGGACTCTGTCCCCCGGCTGGAGCTCCTGCGAACGCACTCTAGCATCATATCGATGTTTGTTGCGGTCTGCGTTCTTCCGAGCCGCAGCGGTAGCTAAGCGATAAGCATCCCGCAGCTTTTCTCTTAGTCGGGATACATATTGCTGATGAGTTTCATAGCTATCTCCATCCTCTGATACACCAAAGCACAAGTCTATGGGTAATCTTGGTTCTCGCCCAAACATCAAGAGATATGGGGTGACTCCCGTAGCATCGTTCTTTGTGGCATTGTAGGCATGCACCAGAAATGCGACATGCTGGCTCCAGGTTGCCTTCTGCTCTGGTCGCAAAGTTCCCAACATATCTAATAGGGTTCGATTGAACCTCTCTGGCTGAGGATCACCTTGGGGGTGATAAGGCGTTGTCCTAGACTTTTTAATTCCTGCTATCTTCAGCACCTCCTTCAGAAGGTGACTCTCAAAATCCCGCCCCTGATCAGAGTGTATCCGAGCCGGGAATCCATAGACTGAGAAATATTTGTCCCACAATACTCGAGCAACGGTGGTGGCCCTCTGATCACGTGTGGGATATGCTTGTGCATACCGTGTAAAATGGTCAGTCACTACTAGAATGTTTCCAACATTCCTCTTGTCTACCTCTACAGACAAGAAATCAATGCATACCAACTCCAAAGGTTTGTTGCTGGTGATGTTCTTGAGATATGCAGCCCTCGTGGGCAGAGTTTTCCTTTGAACACATCGAGCGCAAGTCTCACATTTCCTGCGAACATCTTCAGCCATTCGGGGCCAATAGAACCTACTACGAATAAGTTCCAGGGTCCTCTCCATCCCTAAATGCCCAAAGTCATCATGCAGGGCCCTCATGGCCAGGGCTCTGTACTTTTTTGGCAGTACTAGTTGTGCTCGTTGTTTTTGTAAAGGGTCAGTGGTCATTCGGTGTAGCACTCCCTGAATCAGTTTTAGTTTGGTCCATTCTCTCAATAGTAGTTTACCCTCCGGGTTAGGTGGGACAACCGCAGTTGGGCTTCGCCCCTCCCTTTTGGCAAGTAGTGTATCACGAATGTCAATATCTTGCCGCTGGGCTTCTTGCCAGTCAGCCGCATTGAGCATGGGCAAAGGAGATTGGTCTAATGCAATATAGTTCACCGAAGCAGAAGGCATGCATTCAGGGGGCAGGCCCAAAGCTTCTGCAACACATCCCTGAAAGTCTTCACGGGCCTCTGGCTCTCGGCGACTCACACTGCAAATAGCTCTCACTCCATCTGTGGGTATCACAGCAACTTCTGGAGCCTGCGGACGCCTGGACAATGCATCTGCATCTACATTGCTTCTCCCTGATCGGTACTGAATGCTGAACTCATAGCTAGCCAAGGCGGCCACCCATCTCTGCCCTGTAGCATCCAGCTTAGCACTTGTTAACACATAAGTCAGTGGATTGTTATCTGTCCACACCTGGAACTGAGCACCATACAAGTAGTCTCGAAATTTCTCAGTGATGGCCCATTTCAAGGCCAAAAACTCCAGCTTGTGGGTGGGATAGCGAGTTTCACTATCAGACAATCCTCGGCTGGCAAAGGCTACCGGTTTACATTTGCCTTCCACTTCCTGGTACAGGACTGCTCCCAGACCCTCCAAACTGGCATCAGTATGCAGGATAAATGGTTTGCTTGGGTCAGCAAAAACTAGGACTGGAGCATGAGTTAGGCAAGTAATGATTTCTTGAAAAGCCCTTTCACATCTCTCATCCCACCGTGGCCCAAATGGTGCAAAGGGGCCATTGTGTCTCTGCACAGGAGGCTTTGGGGACCTCCCCTTATTCTTGGACTTAGATTTGTTCTTGCTGAACTGATGTCCCCTGGTAAGATCATTCAGAGGCTTTACAATCGTAGCATAGTTTTTCACAAATCTGCGGTAGTAGCCACTAAATCCAAGGAAGGTCTTGAGTTCTCTGTAGTTACTTGGACGTGGCCATGTAGTGAGTGCTTCTATTTTATCAGGATCAGTACTCACACCTTCTTGGGACACAATGTGACCCACATACTTCACTGAGGTTCTGCAGAACTGGCATTTGTCAATTGAAAGCTTCAGACCATAATCCTCCAACCTATCAAGCACTTTAAGAAGTCTTTCTTCATGCTCCTCTAAGGTTCTTCCAAACACAATCAGGTCATCCAAATAAACTAACACTTGCAGTAAATTCATGTCTCCCACAACTTTCTCCATGAGACGTTGAAAGGTGGCAGGTGCTCCAGAAATCCCTTGGGGCATGCGTTCAAACTCATAAAACCCTAATGGGCAGATGAAGGCTGTCTTCTCCTTATCTTCTTCTCCCAGAGGGATCTGGTAGTACCCACTTCGAAGATCCAACACAGAGAACCACTGGCTTCCCAGCAGACAGTCTAAGGCGTCTTGCACTCGAGGCATAGTGTACTGGTCGACCACAGTACGGCTGTTTAGGGTGCGGTAGTCAATACACATCCGGATTTTCCCATTCTTTTTGCGGACTACCACAATGGGTGAGGCGTATGGGCTGCGGGACTCTGTAATGATGCCATTCGCAGCCAGCTCCTGAAGATGATGTCGCACATCTTCCATCTCAGAGAGAGCAATCTTCCTAGATCTCTCCCTGAAAGGTCGAGAGTCATGTAGTCTGATATTGTGCTCTACTCCTTTTGCACATCCCACATCCCACTCATGCAGTGAGAACACCTTGGATCTTTCACAAAGTTTCTTCCTCAGGCGATCTTTCCAGTCCTCGGACACTGGTGAATCTCCAAAGTCAAACTTTGCTGGGTCTATTGCCGAAACTGGAGTTTCATACTGGGGTTTTACAATCGACTCAGGCTCAAAGAGGTCTGCTATCTTTTGTCCTTGCTTCACAAAAATATCACGACTCGTTTCATTAGCAATCAATATAGTCACCCTTTCCTGGGCTTCAGCAGGTAGGGTTATGACTCCACTGGGGACCAGCACTCCTTCAGGGAGCTCTCCTCCCATCGGCTGCTCTATCATTGCTAACGTCCCTTTACTGCCTTTCAGACAGGTACTCATGACAAGCACTTCTTGCTCCGTCCTTGCAGGCACTACTAAGGGGGTTGTGCCCGCGTACTTCAGTGCCCCAAGCGGTAGCTCAGATGTGTCCCTTTTAGCGCTCTCAATTTTCCTATAGGCTTCAGCACAAAGCGTATGGATCATCAGGGTATTCAGGTACTGGTCCCCAGCCCGCCTTCTGCAGTAATCCGCGAGTACCTTGAAGAGACTGGAGTTGGTCCCTATCAGCACAGACACATCAGAAGTCCCTTTAGGGTCAGGGCATATTAAGGCAGCTGTGTCTACCTCTTCTCTTACCCCAGCAACCTCCTCTGGGAATTCCAGGTGCACTATGACATACCCTTGATAGGGGTATTCATCCATGCTGAGGCCACATAGGCCAAGGCCAGTCAGTGGCTGTATAGGCAGGTGCCTAAGCATCTGTTGGTAGAATGACTGAAATATAATAGTCACTTGAGATCCAGTGTCAAGCACTGCTTTACACTCCACCCCTTCGATCCTCACCATGACCTCTGCTCGAGGCCCTATCAGTCCTGCAGGGATCCCAGCTGGACAGTCTTTTCTGGGGGAATCTTCAAATCCTGCAGACCTGGGGGGTCCCCGTCCCCAGACCCTCTGGCAGCTACCGGATCTCTCCCAACTGATCCTCAGCTTTCCATACACTAAGGAGGGGTTTTCTTCATTACGGCACTTGGCAGCACTGTGTCCATCCTGACCACATCGGTAGCAGAAGAATTGACCTTTCTCCCTTCGCCTGGGGGGGATGGTGGCTCTAAGTGCGGGCTTCTCAATCGCCACAGTTTGAGGCTTCTTATTCCTAGAAGTCTTAACTCGGTCAACGGTACTTTGCAGCTCAGCTATCCGTTCCGTCAGGACCTGCATTTGTTGGGCAAGTTCCTCTCTGGTGCTCACCATCAGTACACTGGCCATTTGCAGTGGTGTTGTGCTGGCTGGCTCCGATGTTTGGGCTTCCCAAAACTCACTGGCAGCCTGCCTTTCTTCCTCCTCTCGGACCTCTTTTATCAGCTGGGAGTAACTTGGGGGATGTTCCCGTCGTTCTCTTAGCCGGAGATGAAGTAGAATCGGGTTCTGATACTGAGTTCCTCTTACAATTTGAGCCAGTCTGGTCTGATCCATCTGCTCAGCAGTCACTGCTCCCCTCATGACAGCTCTCTGAAGCAGTCTCTCCAGTCTCTGTATGTAGGCTGAAGCCTTCTCGCCCTTTTGTTGTCGGGAATTAAGGAACTTACAGTAGCTGTCTTCAGGGCCCTCTACGCTCCCAAAGTTGTGTTCAAGGGCCTCTAGGCAGTCCTTCACACTGACCCCAGGGTCAATGAGCTTCAGGGTGCGAATCACATCTAATGCTGGGCCGCCAAGGCTCTCTATAAGGCATCTTCGCTTTTCTGCATCTGGTACGGCCCACTCTTGCAGCATTTCAGTGGTATGCTCTAACCAGGGTTCAAACTCCTCCTCCCCAGCAAATAATCTTAACTTACGACAAGAGTCTGACTCAGCATGGGGAAGCACAACCTTTTCCAATATTTGCCCCAGAGCTTTTGTCCAATCATCAGCCGAGGCTGCAGCCTCTGAGCTAGAAGCTGCTGAGCCAGGGCCCAACAAACCTGACATATTAGCCATTATACAAACAGTAATTTCCTCAAAATATAAGCACAAACAAAAAAAATATAAATTGTTTCCCAATGTAGTGGATCACTCAACAGGTGCTTGCGAGGGGTACTGACCCAGGCGATCCCGGACGAGCCCCCAAAAATGTAACCCTTCTGCCCGTCAGAGTTGGCAGCAACAAGGGCCGGGTTCAATATCTAGGGGTTCCATTCCAATAACACAATGCAAACCGGCTCGAGCCCCCACCCAGTGACCTGGGACCAATATATACCACCCCCGCTGGGCGCCTCCAAGAGGCAATACTTCCCCTCTCGCAAGCACATAGTCTGAGTGTAGCAAAAGTCTTTTAATAACAGAGAGAAACAATGTGGCATTATGTTGGGGAAACACCACCAACAGGATTCATAACACAACCCATGAGCAAGAACAACCCCACCCCAGGCAAATTGGGGCATGCCCTTTTCCCTTTGGTTCTTGAGTCCAGCAACCCCAAATCACCCAAAGTCCCAAAAGTCCAATGCCCCAAAAGTCTCTGTCCCTGGTCAGGGCAGCCCCAGAGTTCGAAAGTTTATCGGCGGAGCTTTACCTCCCAATCTGGGTGGAAATGGGACAGGGGTAAGAGGCACCTTACGTGATCTGAAGCTGACCGCCCCATAGCTCCATAGCGGCGCTCCGCTCCGCCAGCCGCCCCACGAACTCCTTCGCTCAGCTGCGCTCCGCTCCGCCAGCCGCCCCACGAACTCCTTCACTCAGCTGCGCTCCGCTCCGCCAGCCACCCCATGAACTCCTTCACTCAGCTCCACGGCCCACAAGCAGCTCCTGCCATCCACACACTGCTCCGCGTCGAACTGCTTCACCAGCCGTCCCGCAAATTGCTCCACAATATATCTTCAGGCTCCCCCACTACTTAACACAACACTCAGTGATTTCAGCTCTTAGGTGAATTCAGCTTATAGTAGGGGAGCCCCAGTGCTGGTGCACTGTCAGCCCAAAGTGAGCTCAGCAGCCTATAACTAGACTTCTAATGAAATCAAAATTAGCTCTGATATTCCACAGTGGAGAGAGGAGGAAGTGCAATCAGCATGTAAGGCCCTCACCAAGGGGCCCATGCCACCAAGTATTAATACTTGTCCCCAGCCTCTCTCCATTCACACAGTTTTGGAACCCATGACCCTTGCCTAGCGAGTGCTACTTAGTTGATAGTGAATCCCTCCATCATAACAAAAGGCCACGTACAGTTCCAAGCACAGTTCCCATAATCAGGGTAATAGCAATTTATTCTTCCTGCCCCAATAACAGAGACACTGGGGATCCCACAGCAGCCAAAGTGACCATTTGGGCAGCTATGGTCTCATTCTAGGCGTGGTGGGTGTGCCTATGCAAATGAGATCGGCCCCTGAAGTTCTTTTCCACAACTTGCCACACCTCACCACCAGATGTCAGGGTGGAGCTCATCCTGACACTGCTTACACTATTTAGACTGTGTTTGGGTAGCCCTGATCTGGGCTGGGCCCTATAGCTGCTACTGTAATGCAACTAATAATAATCATCAGATACCAAAGTGGTAGGCATCTTCGAAATCCCATCCGAACCTCAGTAGGGGTGCAGGTTAGAACAGGGCGCAGAGAAGCAGGACTGCTGGGTTCTATTGCTGACTTGCACTGTGAGCTTAGATCAGTCCCTTAACATCACTGTGTTTCGGTTTCCTCACCTGTGGATAATGCTATTGATTTCAGATGCAGGGTTGTGAGTTTGGGTTAATTCCTCTATCTATGAGATCATCCTCAGAGGACAGAGACGAGGCAGTGGTCAGATGAAAAATTAAGTGACAGGACTTCCCAAGTTCCACCCCTCGTGATGGCAAAATGAGCTGCCACTCACAATAGGCCATGTAGATCTTCATAAATTATGCCTCTTCTTTGAGCAGTAACAATGCTGACATTGAAATGATCATTATGCCTGAGGATTAACCACCTTTGAAATGAAGGAGCCAGTTCACACTTCTCTCAGAGCTGTTATTTCAGGCTGTCTGCAGACTCAGGCAGACATCACCGCACAAGTTTACTTTCGAGTCACATTTTGCAGCCATAAGGGCTAGAGGTTTATTTTTTTACATGAAAACAGAGATACGGGGGGGCACAAGATGGTAGCCACCAGGGAGGGGTGCTAGTTCACAGAGCCCCTGCTCCCAGACCCTGCCAGGAGGTGCACAGCAATAGTGGAAAACAACTGTCTAGTAGCTTCATCCTTTAGGGGAGGGAATCAGTATTGCTCAACTGGGTATCATAAGCTTCTTACGGCTAACAACTAATGGTGATTCTCATTCAGCACAATGACGACTGTGATATTACTAGGTGGCCACAGGTAGATTTTTTTACAAAAATAATGATTTGGGATAGATGCTGAATAGCACCCATCTGAGAATTCAGTAATTTAGGAAGGTCCAAGACTAACAGCTCAAGTGTCTGACAGGCTAGTAGCATAATTTATCACCCAATTTACCACACCCACTGGCCAGCACATGCTGCAGCAACCCACAGCAGTCTGCCCCTCCAGCCCTTCCCGGTTCCCTGTGTCCCAGAGATGAGGAGCACAGTGCTGACAGGCAAGGCAGATTGCAATGTGCACTGAAAACAGAAGCGTTAAGCCATCTGCCAGGCAGGCTGCTTTTTTGGGAATGAAAAGTCCAGCTACTCACCTGCCGTGGGCCCTGCACAGCGCAGCTGCACCAGAGAATCAGGGCCAGAGTCCGTCTGGGTGCTCTGAAAATGAGTAATGATCTCACACTTGCAAAATTGCCACGTGAAGGTCGGGTCCCCTGCGCAAAGTCCTCCCGCTGGTCCCTGCCGTGGTGACTGGCAGGGGAAAAAAACCTACTTGCCCATAAAAGAATGACTTGCCCTCGGCAAGAAGAATTTTTGAAGCTCTTTGGGGCAGAGTCTGGCTGTCTGTTCCGTCTTTGTACTACACCCAGCGCAATGGGGTCCTGCTCCATGGCTGGGCCCCCTAGATGCTACAATAACACAAATAATAATAATAGGGGCTTGCTTTCTGTACCACAGCTCAATCAAACCTGCAGTCCTCTCGTACTAAGAGTGCAGCCACGGGGGGGGGGTCTCCTTCCACACCCAGCATGGGGGTGACCTTGGCTCTCAGCTCTCAGTACTGGGGCCATTCTCTGCTTCCCTGAGCCCAGCCCAGCAGCACAGATAGGTTCATATTAAAGTTACCCTTGAGCTGTAAAGCCCAGACTAGGAACACCGCAGGATTCCCATGAGCCTCCATTTCTGAGACCCCCTTCCTGGTTCACGTGAGAACTGCTCTGGCCGCTTGCTTTCGAGCTAAAGCAATTCTGGAGGGTAACAGCAGAAGCTTGACAAGGCCCCAGTGAAAGCCCCTGACAGCTGCAGGAGCCGGCTCCCTGCTTTCCCACTGAAGGGCTTGTTTATTAGAATTATATGGGCATTATCTCAGCAGTAAAATTGCACATCTGGAACAGTTCTTCGGCTGCTCTAATTGCCTCATTATTTCCCCCGGCAAAGCGGAGCCCCACTCCGGCAGTGGCATGAAGGAATCCAATTGCTTTCCATTATTCCTCTGAACGCTGCCTGTTGCAACCCAAGGAAGGGAGGAAAAAACAGGTTGATTTCATGGAGGCACTAAACACTGGGACGGGCCAGTGGCCTGCGTGTCCTGCATTCAAGGGCTCACAGCCACGGCCCGAAAGCGGCCCATAGTCCCAGGCTAGTGAGATGACCAGTGGGTGCTGTGTCTCTACTTCTGTTTTAAGGGACAGCATCACAGCCTTCTGGCCCCACATGGAATCAGGAGGGTTGTAAATCTGCTTCTTCGTGCAAGAGCTAGGGCTGAGTGATGACAAGGCATATGCAGACAGTGCCGAGCATTGAGTGGCAGGGTGGCTCTGAGAATTGGGTCCTGCGCTAGGATTCGGGCTGTAGTCCGGGTTCTGTAACTGACTGCTGTGTGACCTGAGCCAAGTCACTTCACCTCCCCACCAATCGACTTAGTACGTGAGCAATCTGGGGCAGGGATTGGCTGTACAGCACCTTGCACAATGGCTAGAGACCGAAGAGGCTCCTACAATAACATATCACTGTTGTCATATAAATAACAAACAGAACTGTGTATCTGTACTCTCGAAAAGCAGCACACACACACAGGGATCTGTTTATGGGTAGGACCTACATTACTTTTGCTTTGTTCCGTTAATACAGTAGTTGAGTTTTATATAATGCAGGCATGTTATCCATCTTCTGATGTAAATCACACTGACACCAGAATAAAATCCTTGGGGAGGCGCTTCCTACTGGTGTAGAATCCGCGTGCTCGAAATTTACTAAGCGTATTTATAAACATAGGGCCCCATTGGAAGAACCAGTACAGTATATGAAGAATGGCTGGAGTCTCAGAACAATGATTTCATGGCCCTTTTGGCCCATGTAGGAAAATGACAGTCCCTCTGAATAACATGGCACAACCTTTGACTGTTCACACTTTGGGAGGGGACCAAGGTCAGCCGCTCACGTTACAGTTCCAATCCAAGATATCATACATCAGAGTCAGGCATTATTCCAGATCTAAGCGTGGTTACTGGCCAGTGCTACTTGGGTTGGTTGTCCGCTCCTAACACTTCAGCAGGAGTTTGCATCCCCCCTTCCATACCATCAGGATGTACCAGTTACAGTGTAATGGACTGGTAGCCATGATGGTCAGGGACACAACCCCACGCTCTGGGTGTCCCTAAATCTCTGACTGCCAGAAGCTGGGACTGGACGATGGGATGGATCACTTGATAGTTGCCCTGTTCTGTTCATTCTCTCTGAAGCACTTGGCATTGGCCATTGTCGGAAGACAGGATACTGGGCTGAAGGGGCCATTGATCTGGCCCAGTATGGCCATTCTTATGTTCTTATGACTGGCTAGTGTCTGTGCTGCACCATTGCCCTCTATTACATGGACCAGAACTCCTCAACAGTGGAGTTGAGGCCCCTTATTGCTAGGCCCCTTATTGCTAGGATTCTCCTTCAGCTCATATATTTGGGGCTTACGGTTTTGGAGCAGCAGCTGCTTTTGTCCCCAGTGTTGCTGTGGGTCCTGTGTCGGGCAGCACAGTGACAACAGGGAAGCGCTACCTGGCACCAGTATGACAAACTGGTTTCCCATTGGGATCCTGCCAGCTTCCCAGTCCATGAGCAGCTCCATAAGCACATGCCGTGGGCAGGCTGGTTTCTGGCTATCCACAGTGTTTGTCTGATGCTGCTTCTTGCTTGTCTTGTGAACTGGCCTTGCCTTTAAGACAAACTCTTCCCTTATACTGTTATTTACTATGAACATAGTTGTCCTAAAAGAACGTTCTGTTATAGGTATGCTGCCCCCTGGGAGGTCAATGATCGATCCACACCCACTAATTTCTGTGACCCAGATTGCCCCATCCCATGGCTAAAATCTGGCTTGGAAGGAACTTTGCAAGGGGATCCACACCAAGTTTTCTTCTCCCTGAGCCCCCTTACCATGGGCTCTGCTGAAAGATAGCAGCTTGGCCATGGGTCTTTAAGTCCAGTCTGTGGCTAGTAGGGGGTGTTTGAATCTCACCTCTTTGACTGGATGATCAGGTTTAATTCCTTACCAACCTCTTCACAAAGGAGCTCATGAACTTCTTGAGCTGGATTCTCGGCAGCAGAGTTGGAGTGGGAGATCCCTCCACTGTGGGACTTCCCAGCGGGGGCCCTGCAGGTGCTTTTAGCTCCCTTTGCACCACCCTGTTGGGAAGAGCAACTGTTAGCCCTAGTGCTACTGTGCGGCTTTCACTCTCATTACACGTTGCTCATACCAGGCTGTGCAGAGACTTCGCAGAGTCCAGGGCTCTGCTCTGCTCTGGCTCTTCCCCAACAAGGGAAATGGTAGCCCCATCTGTTCCTCCTAACATCTCCTGGCCAGCAATCCTAGGGTGCTGGACTTCCAATGCCTCCCAAACGGAGTGGGAAAGGTCGTGTATCTGAGACTCTGCTCAGGCTGGGGGACAGGCCAGAATCAGCTGGATGAGGCCAAAAAGCTGAAGGGTTTAGCCCTCCCCAGCCTGGTACTTATTCCTTCCACCTTAGAGAGCTGCTTCTTGGGTGGAGGGGGAGGATGGTTTAGTGGTTAGAGGCGGGAACATAGAAGACCAGGGTTCAATTCCATACACTGCCCCAGGCTTCCTGTGTGATCTTAGGCAAGTCCCTGAGTCTCTCTGTACCTCAGTTCCCCAGCTGTCCAATGGAGAAGACAGCCCGGCCACATAGGGGCATGTGAGGAGGTGCCTAGGCATTGTGGTGAGGGGGAATAGAAGGACAGAGATAACTGGATTTAAAGTCAGCTTTAAACATGCGTTCGTCCTAGAACACACCGCCCCAAACGGTCCTGCCACTTATCAGATAGTGGTCTTCAGCCTCACAAATTTTACTGAGCTTGTCAGGTCCCCATCTGTTTGTTCTGTGGTTGGACTGTGCCTAGTCCTCTCTGTGAGTGGCACCGATGAAGTGAGCTGTAGCTCACGAAAGCTCATGCTCAAATAAATTGGTTAGTCTCTAAGGTGCCACAAGTACTCCTTTTCTTTTTACCTGTAGGTACTGTGTCACAACACAACTAAGTATTATTCATGAGTTACGCTAGCAAGTGTCGCACAGCGGTAGGTGCTGGTCCGTGTGGCTCTATTGTCTCAGCTGGTGCTGGAGAGAAGAGTTGGATCAAATGCCTTTCGTAGGGTCAGGGCTTGCCACATCTCTTTAAAACCCCGTCGAGCTGATTTCTCTTAAGCTCATTCTCCTAATGTTGCTCCCCCACCAGGTGAAGGAGTAAAAAAAATCTCAAATTCTCTGGGACTTTTCCTCTGGCTCTGTTGCCACCAGCTACATCTGATTTCCAGTGGGGTTTAGCTTCATAGGAACCCTAATTTTTCCTATTTTGTCTGAGTTTTAATCGTACCCTGGTATCTTTTCCATTCGTGGGGCAGCCAGGTGTGAGTGGGCCTTCTTTTATATAGCAGTTGAGTTTCATAACTACCATTAGAAGGAGCTCTTGCACCAGAAGAATAGCTCATGGTTCATACAACTTCTTGACTTCTCATGAGCACCGCTCCAAAGCGGGATATCAAGCGACAGCCTCAGAGCAAGCTCTCATTGCCTAACCAGACCCTGCAGGCAGGACACTCCTGGGTTACTTCTGAGAGCTGCTGTCACTGACAAATTTACCTTTTCATAGCTGTCCTACCCTTGTCCACCCCATACCACTCCACCTGCCGCTACCTGAATGTGGATCACAATGTGTGACTGTGAGAGATGGCCATTTCCTGGACACACCTTACTGAATAAAGTTCACTATACCTTTGGCGTCCATTGCATTAAACAGCAATTATTTCCATGTTATGGTGTGATTGTATGCAGCCTCTCTGGAACGGTAGAGTATGATAATATAATTCCTCCAGCTATCAGTCCTTTGAAGCTTCACCTTGGGGAGGGGACCATTGTCTGGCCGATTATCTGTTCATGGTCTCTGCAAAGGTTCAGACTGGAGTCTCTAGAAACCAACAGAGAAAGGAGTGTTGAAAACATAGCCTGAGTTTAAGCTGACTCGGGGTCTTCGTTCTGATCCAGCAAACAGACAGGACCTCTGGTCCATAAAGGCCCCCTATCCTTAGGGAAGCATGGGAAGGCCTGACCCTGGACTGAACCACTGGGGGAGAGGGGATCTCTGGTAAGCTTATTTTCATGCATGTTGGTTCTTTCATTGTTTGTAATGTTTTCTCTGTAGTGCTTTTACCTTAAGAATGAAATATGCTTGCTTAGCACTTATCGACTGGGGAATTACACTGTGGGCTGTCTCTGAGAGGGGAAGCAAAGCAGGTCTGCTTAGGCAGACTGTTTTTTGCTGGGAATAACCCAATGAAAGCAGGGAATGGTTCAGCCTGGGAATACCCTTGTTGGGAGGAAGTGAGGGGGTCTCCATCCAAGAGGGAATGATCCAGGAGTCCAAAAGCCTGACAGCAGGTGCCCTTGCTAAATCACTGAGGGACATACCGATGCAGTTGCCCTGAACTGTGACAGTGACAGACACCTAAAGTGAGACACACACATACTCACACACACATATTAATGAAAGGCACTTTAAATGCAGTGGGACTGATTCCTTTAGTATAAGTGAGTCTTCTTAGAACCTCAGTGTCCTGATGCTTCATTTCTGATGTGAATAAGTTTCTTCTATAAAAGTGGAGAGACTCCAGAGTTGTGTGGAGCAGAGGTAACTTTCCGGCTAACGTGAGTGGCATCCCACAGTGTGAAGGATATTTGAGGGGGATGGTTCTTTGGAATGGAAAGGGAGCCACCAGTCATCACTGTTTGCCTGTGCACCAACATTAAGGGGTGACTTGATCACAGTCTGTAAGTACCTACATGGGGAACAAATATTTAACGATGGGCTCTTCAGTCTAGCAGAGGAAGGTCTAACACGATCCAATGGCTGGGAGTTGAAGATAGACAAATTCAGACTGGAAAATAAGGCATCAGTTTTTTACTGTGAGTTATTAACTGTTGGAACAATTCACTAGGGGTCGCAGTGGATTCTCTATCCCTGACAATTTTGAAATCCAGATTGGACGTTTCTAAAAGCTCTGCTCGAGGAATTATTCTGGGGCAGGTCTCTGGCTTGTGTTACACAGGAGGTCTGACTAGATGATCACAGTGGCCCCGTCTTCCCTTGGAATCCATAAATCTATGAATCAACACGTAGGTGGTGGAAGGCCTGGCCTGGTTCTGGCTGGTGCCAGGCCCAGTGCCATCAGCACTGCCATATTGTATTTCAGGCATTGTCAAAGAATCTGAATTGTCTTCTTGCTTCATCCAGCCAAAAGTGAGAGAAAATAGATCCAGAGCTGGGAACGCATTTGTTTCATCACGCCAGGCTAACATTTAAGTGAAGACTCTGACACCTCTGAAGATACTGACCAGCCCACTCCTGCTGTAGTTCTTCCTGCAGTTTCCTCGGAGGCAATCCGAGGTATACAACACAACAGCTCACTTAGCCCATGTTACTTTAACCAGAAAAAGGGGAGGAAGGGGAACAAGGAGCAATGGTCTCAAGTTGCAGTGGGTGGGGGGGGGGGTTAGGTTGGATATTAGGAAAAACTTTTTCACGAGGAGGGTAGTGAAGCCCTGGAATGCGTTACCTAGGGAGGTGGTAGAATCTCCATCCTTAGAGGTTTTTAAGGTCAGGCTTGACAAAGCCCTGGCTGGGATGATTTAGTTGGGGATTGGTCCTGCTTTGGGCAGGGGATTGGACTATATGACCTCCTGAGGTCTCTTCCAACCCTGATATTCTATGATTCTAAGGGTGTCTGGCATCCCATCAACTGCGATTCCACTTTGAAAAGACCCTCCTGTTTCAAGGACATGTTACTGCATACGAAAACTCTTCCAGGCACCTTGTCAGTCACGGCCATGCAGCTCCTAAAGCCACTCGGTGGTGGCAAAAGAATATGTGCAAAGGCATGATGGTAACATGCATATGACAAGGATTTGCTCAGAGAGTCCCTTCTAGTTCACTTTGCCGCTGCTGGTAGTCAGGAAAGAGCACATGCTCTCTTTAAAGGCTGGCAGGGGAGAAATCTTTTTTTCTTGTTCATGCCACTTTGATTAATTTATGAAGTACCTTGCATACAAGAAACAGAAATAGCTGGGAAGGGGTAAAAATATGTTACCATCTCTCTCTCTCTCCATGCTATCTATCTATCTATCTATCTATCTATCTATCTATCTATCTATCTATCTATCTATCTACCTCCATGCGTACTCTCTCCCCCCCCCCCCGGCATTTATACTTTGCTTCTTCACCCTGGCATCCTTGCTATCTGTGAATTACAACACAAATGCTGCAGGGTAGCTAGGAAGGGTAAAGATGACCTACTTGAAGGACATTACAATATAAATTAAGACACAGGAAGAGTCAAGAGGAGAAGAGGAAAGGAAAAAACTAGGGCAGAAAAGTGACCCTGAAGAGTGAACCGTGACTTTGTCCTAGCTGGGAGCATTGGCTGCCCCACCGGAGGGAGAATGGCTGCTGTTACTGAACAGAGCTGGCTGTGAACTTCTCCAAGGCAGGGGGAGGATCAATCTGAGCTTCAGGCTTGTCTGTTCTTGAACACTTGTCTGTTCCAGGTTGTGCCATCAAGGCACAGGCCCTCGTTGGAGCCACTATGGCTCTGCCTCCACCCTGTCCCTGTTGGGTGCAGGGACCTAGCACACCACGGGGTGCTCATGGGGTGTGATCTGTGAGCTGGACCCTGCCCAGTCCCAGAGAGGAGGAAGGTTCCGTCTGCCCTTCCGCTCCCTTATGACCCTGCACAGAGGCCAGGCGCTGACCGCAGGGGGCAGAGAGACCCAGGTGGGTTTCAGGGCTGGCCCGGCCCCTCACATTGGCCGAGGGAGCCCTGGTGACTCTCCCCATCTCCCCACATCCCCTTAAAGCAGCTGCGACTCTGCCTGCCCCAGTTTCACAGTGCGTGTCTCATTAGTAAACAAATGGCTCTTAATTGTGGCGCACATTGTGTGTGCCTCCCCAAACGAGGCCCGGTGGCAGGGCCCGGGGCTGGCTCGGCAGAGGGAAATGTGTTTATCTTGAAATCATCACAAGCCTGAAGCCTGCCCACATGAATAATCCTCTTGTTTGTGTCTGGAGTGCTGTGGGCTGATGGGGGGGCTCTCCCCTCTCCCTTTAGTTTTGGCCAGGCGGGGGGCGCAGGCCGACAGCCACAGCAGCAGAATATGCCTGGGTGTGTTTGTGTGAGAGAGAGCAGTGAATCTACATGAAAAAAGAAATTCTTCACCACAACCTCGGCCTTTCAGAGGGACGACCCCTGAAGGTGGCTCCTTTTGTGGGGTGTTTATGGAGTTGGTACAGCGCAGCCAGCCGGGTTTGCCAGCTATTGTACAGCCCACTTCATCCTTTAGGGATTAGACACAGGGCTGACAATCCCCAGGGGACTCCAAAGTTGCAATATACTCCCCCCCACCCTCTCTTGAAACATAATATGCCCAGTGTAGCTGCCTAAGCGAGAACAATATAAGCGCTTGCTCCCAGGAAAATGGGTCCCCAGGACATTGTCAGGTCAGTTTTGGCTCTGCATTTAAGGCTGCTATTTTACTGAACCTAGGATCAATTCATGGTTTTGTTTTTATTGTTAGTTCCAGAGTCAAACCAGCTTTGCTTTGGATTTGCTTCCTTCCCTACACCAGCACTGGGCTAGTGCATGAGAACTTGAATGTGAAACTGACAAGAAATAAAATTGAAACTGACCGGTCTATTTCCCTTGTCCACAATGAGTGAAAGGCAAAAGACATCAGCAGGCTGCATTACATCAGTGAAGGAGATCAGGAAAAGGCAGTGTGGCCTGGTGGGCGTGGCATTGGCCTGGGGCATAGGTTCTAATCCTAATGCTGCCACTGACTTGTTGCAGATCACATCACTTTGCCCAGTTTAAAAATGGGGATTGTGATATTTTCCTTGAAGTGGATGAAAAGCGAGAAGGATGATTATAAAGAGCTGTAAAAACCAGAGGGAAGGAAGCTGGCTTCTGACAAATAATAACTCCCTAAAGCAGCCCCTGGTGCTGGGAATCAGCCACAGCCTGCCCTGTGCTGGAGATCACAGCCAGTCAGGGCTAAGCCCCCCCAGTGGGGGGTGCTGGCCAGGAATGGGGGATGGCCAGGGCAGCTGGCATTGTGCAGATTCAGCATATCGCTGTTGTCGTAAAGGGGCAAGGCACAGGAGCACTGCTGAAAGACAGGTCGGGGTTAGCAGTCACAGGGCAGGGGTCAGCACCCATTCGCGCCAGTGGAAGGAAGGAAGCCCAGAGTGAGGGCAGCAGCTGGAATACCTCCCCCAGCCCCTCTGGGGCACAAGGGGTCAGGCTGGTCAGTCTCGACTGTTTTCCAAGACAGAACTAAAACCAAATGCCCACTCTCAACAGACCACAACCATTGCTGGTCTTAATGGTTGCACTGGAGACCACAATGGGACTGAATCGGCTTCTCTGCCTTTCTTCGCGATCACCCTGGGGGTTAGGGAGCCCTTACCTGAAGGGTTGGCGCTATAATTTATTTGTTTATTTTAACAAAGACATTTTCCCTCCCAACTGCTTGTCAGGCATTTGAGTTAAATGAACGAGACCAAAGCCAAGTACCATTCAACAGTGATCGCTAAACTTGGGTGCCTCCATTTTGGGGTCACCTAGTTGTCTTAAGCGGCCCAGATTTGACGTGAGCCTCATTGCAAACATGGCCACAGCTGCTCAATAGCAGGGAGTATTATTCCGGGTATTGGGGCGGGGTGCAGGGGACGGGACAGCTGTCTGATACTGGGGGAAGGTGGAGAAGATTATTCCAGGTGGTGCTCTGCAATTTGCAAACACTAACCAGTGTTCCTGGAAAATATGGAGTGAGTCTGAGCAATAGGAACATTGCTATTGGAAAGCCACTAACAGCTGGATATGCCTCCTTATTCACGTCTCTCTTCCTACCAGATACATTCCAGGCCTTATTTGCTATGCATAGAAATTCAATCCAATGCCTCAGTCATGAAATGCCTGACGTAGTTAGTTTGCAAAGTGCTACAAGGCCTTAGAACTGCAGTGAGCAGATCTGGGGCCCCTTGGATACATCCGCACAAGGGTCAAGGATGCAGGATTGACTTTAGGAAGTGTGAACATATCCCTGGCTTCACAGTGACACTGAAGTCACACACAAATCCCCACACCTGTTTGCCGGCCAGGCTCTCTCTACCGCGTATGAATAGTGCCCCGAGCGGCGTCTGTGTGTTAAATCCCCTTGTGACCTGTAAGGGGCAGCACCCTTCTCACGACAAGCCTCCTCTCCACTATTCTCCACGGATCGCACGACAGATTCACATTTTGCTTAGCTCCATCGTCCTTGGTTCTGCATGGAGAATGCACCCAACCAGGCAGCTGGGAAGGGAAAAGGACAGCGACTGATGGTGCCAATAAAAGCAGCTGCGGGAAGGCAGCAGGATTCCTTGCTGAAGGCCATGGGAGAGCACTTCACCCCCAAACATCTGGGCTCTTACAAGTGAAACAGGCCCAGAGGGGTTTGTGGCTTAGGCTTTGGATTGGCACTCAGCAGATGGTGGTTCAGGTCCTGGCTCTGCTACAGACATACTGGGCGACCCCAGGAAAGTCATTTAGACCCTCTGTGTGTCAGTTCCCAGAGTGTAAATGGGAATACTGATACTTCCCTACCTCCAGATACTGCACTGCTGGGGGCCAGAATAAGTTCCTAGCTAGCTAGATTACTGCCGGCTGCTCTACTTCACACTAGCACGGTCTGTGCGCATGTCAAGTGGGGAAAGACAAAAGCATGCTACAAAAGGGTGCTGTACAACTCGAGCCAGGCTGGGGAGGGCTATTCCCAGCCCGTCAGCCCAGGGAGGGGAGTGGGGTCTAGTGCCTGGAGCTGGGAGTCAGGATTTCGAAGGGCTTTCCCCAGTGCTGGGAGGGGAGGGGTGTCTAGCGCTGGGCTTTAGCCTTGTTCTGCTGCTGACTTGCTGGGTTACTGTGGGAACGCTTGGGGCATCAGTTTTCTCGTTGGGGTGATGCAGCTGACCAGCACTGTGCAGAGACCGTTGAGCCCCCTCCGATGGCAGGGGCTGTTGAAACATGTCACACCTGTTATCTCGCTAGAGGAAGGGATGCATTTCAGCAAGGAGTTGGCAGATGATCTGTGGGGGAACCCAATTCCGCAAGCCTGGAGAGATGCCTGATCGCTCTTGGAGCACACAGAGCAATCTACTGTGAGCAGCATCACAAGTGGGAGGAGCTTATGCTGTGGGCGGAGCTTGGTTATTACCACACCCTCCTCCTGGTGGCAGTGCAACCCCGGCTGGATAGAACTATGGAGATGCAACGTGGAGTAGATTCACCACCGTGTCTCACATATTGGTATGAGTTTGGGAGGGGGGGCCGTGGGGAGAAGAGGAACAAAAAGGGGTGATAGTGAGAAGCCTGGCATATAATGTACCCAGGCACCTGGGAACACAAGAACTGTCATGCAGGGTGAGCCCATGGTTCGTCTAGCCCAGTGTCCCAGCTCTAACAGTGACCAAAACCAGGTACCTCGGAGGAAGGTGTAAGAATCCCTGCACTGATGGGATAACCTGCCCCCAGGGAGTTTCCTCCTGATCCATCCGGCAGAGGGGCCCTGAAGTAGGCCAGGTTATGTCAGCCTCAAAACTCCCGATTATTGTTTTAGTCTTTACTGTTCTAAGTTCCCATCACCTGTAAACGTCTCATCCCTATTATGGTTCCATGACCTCTTGTGGCAGCGAGTGCCACGGGCCAATTGTGTGCGGAAAAGAAATGATGAATCTGGCAGATTATGTGAGGGGTGAGTGTGATGGTTCTCAGGGTAGCCAGGCCTGTGAGGCACCTTGTTATCCCTTTGCCTCCAGCAGGAGAGAGTCTTACTTGTGGGGACTGGGGGTCAGCTCCCTAAAACTGCCAGCCTTTCAGCTACTTTCCTCTGGGCTGTGCCCTCCCTGTCTTTGCCTTACAGTTAGCAAAAGGTGCTCCCCAGTCCCCAACTCTCTTGAAGCACTCCCCTGTGATATCCAGCCCCTGACACTGGCTACTGACAGAAATCGCAGCGCCTCTGCCCTCAAAGGTGCAGGGTACCCCGGTTTACTAGTTGTATCTTAAACCACTGCTCCTGTATAACACATGGCCCTGGTACTGAAACAAACAAAGGGTGAGTTAAAAAAAGGACGGAGATCCCACTAGAAAGAAGAGAGACTGATGGAAAGAAATGGTTACAATCCAAAACAAAATCATCACCAGCTATGACTGGGAAATAAATTGGGCTCATACTTTTCCGTCACACACGTCATTTCAGCAGCCATGGCAATTTCATAGAATCATAGAATCATAGACTATCAGGGTTGGAAGGGACCTCAGGAGGTCATCTAGTCCAACCCCCTGCTCAAAGCAGGACCAATTCCCAACTAAATCATCCCAGCCAGGGCTTTGTCAAGCCTGACTTTAAAAACTTCTAAGGAAGGAGATTCCACCACCTCCCTAGATAACGCATTCCAGTGTTTCACCACCCTCCTAGTGAAAAAGTTTTTCCTAATATCCAACCTAAACCTCCCCCACTGCAACTTGAGACCATTACTCCTCGTTCTGTCATCTGCTACCACTGAGAACAGTCTAGAGCCAACCTCTTTGGAACCCCCTTTCAGGTAGTTGAAAGCAGCTATCAAATCCCCCCTCATTCTTCTCTTCCACAGACTAAACAATCCCAGTTCCCTCAGCCTCACCTGATAAGTCATGTGTTCCAGTCCCCTAATCATTTTTGTTGCCCTCCGCTGGACTCTTTCCAATTTTTCCACATCCTTCTTGTAGTGTGGGGCCCAAAACTGGACACAGTACTCCAGATGAGGCCTCACCAGTGTCGAATAGAGGGGAACAATCACATCCCTCAATCTGCTAGCAATGCCCCTACCTATACATCCCAAAATGCCATTGGCCTTCTTGGCAACAAGGGCACACTGTTGACTCATATCCAGCTTCTCATCCACTGTAACCCCTAGCTCCTTTTCTGCAGAACTGCTGCCTAGCCATTCGGTCCCTAGTCTGTAGCGGTGCATGGGATTCTTCCGTCCTAAGTGCAGGATTCTGCACTTGTCCTTGTTGAACCTCATCAGAGTTCTTTTGGCCCAATCCTCCAATTTGTCTAGGGCCCTCTGTATCCTATCCCTACCCTCCAGCGTATCTACCACTCCTCCCAGTTTAGTGTCATCTGCAAACTTGCTGAGGGTGCAATCCACACCATCCTCCAGATCATTTATGAAGATATTGAACAAAACCGGACCCAGGACCGACCCTTGGGGCACTCCACTTGATACCGGCTGCTAACCAGACATGGAGCCATTGATCACTACCCGTTGAGCCTGACGATCTAGCCAGCTTTCTATCCACCTTAAAGTCCATTCATCTAGCCCATACTTCTTTAACTTGCTGGCAAGAATACTGTGGGAGACCGTGTCAAAAGCTTTGCTAAAGTCAAGGAACAACACATCCACCGCTTTCCCCTCATCCACAGAGCCAGTTATCTCGTCATAGAAGGCAATTAGATTAGTTAGGCATGACTTGCCCTTGGTGAATCCATGCTGACTGTTCCTGATCACTTTCCTCTCCTCTAAATGCTTCAGAATTGATTCCTTGAGGACCTGCTCCATGATTTTTCCAGAGACCGAGGTGAGGTTGACTGGCCTGTAGTTCCCAGGATCCTCCTTCTTCCCTTTTTTAAAGATGGGCACTACATTAGCCTTTTTCGAGTCGTCCAGGACTTCCCCCGATCGCCATGAGTTTTCAAAGATTTCAGCCATGGGCCTGAAGAACTCATTGCCACAAGATACAGAGACCAAAAGGACTGGGCGTTTCTATGGACAGTGAGAACAGCCAGCGTGACATTAGTGAAGCTTTTTTTAAAAAAAACCCTCACATTTTGAACACGAGAGGCAAGCCCACCTGCTAGAGAACATAATCCAATCCCAGAGGTGTCAGGTGGCAACTTTCTCCGGGGGTGGGTTATCCCATACTGGTCCATTAAGGGGAGATGTTTTCCTCTGAAGCAGCTGGTGCTGATCTCTGTTGTGAAAGGGTTCTGGGCCACATAGACCCTGGCTCTGATCTGCTCTGGGAATTCTCGTGATTCCAGGAACACACAGAGGATCAGAGCTCTTCTCTAGACACTGCTGTGATGGGCACCAGCCCAAAACCCTAAGACAGCATGCTCCAAAGGCCTGTTCTTGAGAGGTCCTCAGGCCCAGAGCCTCAAAGGTGTTTAGCTAACTCCCATTAAAAAGCAATAGTTAGGCACCTACATCCCTTTGATGATCTCCTTTGATGACCCAGTAGGGTCAACAGGAGCTGAAGGCAACAACAGGCTGTTCTGGTTTGTGACGAGGTTTCATAGACCCAGTGTGTGTGTTCCTGGAGTTTAAGGCCAGGAGGGCGCATTAAGATCATCCGGACTGACCACCTGGATAGCACGGCCCACCAAACTCACCTAGTGATTCCTGCATCAAGTCTAGACTCCTGCTTGAGCCAGAGCATACTTTCTAGAAGGAGAGTGAAAGCTTTCACAAGATGGAGAGTCCCTCCACCTGGGTACGTTGCCCTAGTGATTAATTAGCCTCCCTACTATAAATGGGATACTAATTGGAGCTAACAATGTAGCTGACCCCATCTGATCCCATCTCTCCTCCAGTGTTAATGCAGCATTGCAGACTGTGTCCAGACTGCAGCAGGGTACGTGCGTCTCTGCAGAGCTAGTTTGTATGCAGGCGGGTCAGGTAAAGGGCCGGGAGAACACGTATCTGATACTGGGCTCTGCAGTCCAGCGGCGGGCGGGACGACACAACCCAATGGCTGGAAGTTGAAGGCCAAGGCAACATTCAAGTCTCAAAATGAGGGGTGGAGTGGGGTCCCTCATGGGTGGGGGGAATTTCACCCGTCATGAATAACTGATTTATTGGTGGCTTTACTGAGAAACCAGCGCCCCCTGGGGGCGATTCTCACGCAGCCTCAGTGTGTGAGACCAGCGCTGAGCTGGACGACTTCCGTGCAATGGGCAGCGACTCCCCTAGTGACGATGGAGAGCTAAGAGGCACAGGACAGGGAGTGTGTATATTGTAGATAGCATTTTTTTTTTTTTTTTTTGCAGCGGCTTTTCAAAATCTCGCTGTGCCCAAGCAAACCCCTGGGAGGCTTTTGGAGCCAGTTATTCCTGATGCCACCGGCTCAGCACTCCAGGGAAGCATGTGGGAGCCTCTGGCACAGGAGGAGTTAATCCATAGCGTCACGGGCTCATAGGTGCCCTTTAATAAGACTAACAGGCGTGATGCGCGGTCGCTCACAATGAGCTGGCTGGGGCCCCCCGTGTTCAGCTGGTGGAGTGAGAAATGAGCGAAGCCTCCAGGAGCAGGGGTGGGACGTGAGAGAGGGTTCTTAGGCCCCCACCCGCCCCTGGATTCTGGGAAAGCAACAACCTCCTTCCCCTCCCCCCCCCAACCTAGGCTGAGAAGATATGGGAATTGCAAACCAAGCTGATGTGTGCGGCAGTTCCAGAGCACAGGGCTCCTGCCAGCTTCGTGGCTGGGTGAAGGCGGGGATCAGCTGCATGGGGGGAGGCTGCAGGAAGTGAGGACTCTGACTGTCCCAAGGCAGGGTGCTCTCTGGCTTACGCGCAGCTCTGGAAGTGGCAGACAGTCTTTGGGCTGGGGGAGCAGGGAGAGCAGAGAGCAACTGGGAGAAAATTATCTGCGGGGGGTGGGCGACACCACTGAGGAAAGCGGCCGAAAACCAGCTGGCAAATCTAGAGCTTGCTAATGCAGATGAAGATGGCAGCGTGGTGGGGCGGTGGGAGCAGGAGATGTAGCGTCCATTCCTGACTCGCTGTGGGGCTGCAGGCAAGTCAATTAGGGTGTATCTACGCTGCAGCTGGGAGCAAGCTGGGCTTGTCGTAGCAGGGCCTGCGCCAGGACAGTAAAATAGCTGTATAGACCAGTGGGTTTCAAACTGTGGGTCGCGACCCAGTACTGGGTCGCAGAATAGAAGGCACCGGCCAACTTCCCCCTTCAAGTCCTCTGCAACGATGGCCGAAGCATGAAGAGGCATATGGATCTTTAGCGCATCTGGCATGTAAATATCTTGCGACACCAGCTACAACAGTGCCATGCGAGTGCCTGTTCTCACTTTCAGGTGACACTGTAATTAAGAAGTGGGCAGCATTATCTCCCTTAAATGTAACCAAACTCGTTTGTCTGAGCGATTGGCTGAACAAGAAGTAGGACTGAGTGGACTTGTAGGCGCTGAAGTTTTACATTGTTTTGTTTTTGAGTGCAGTCATGTAAAAAAAAATTCTACATTTGTAAGTTGTACTTTCATGACAGAGACTGCACTACAGTACTTGTCTGAGGTGAATAGAAAAGTACTATTTCTTTTGTTTATCCTTTTTACAGTGCAAATATTTGTAATAAAATTGGACTAATTTTTATAATCGCGATTAATTTTTTTGAGTTAATTGCGTGAGTTAACTGCAATTAATCGACAGCCCTAATATAAATATAAAGAGAATGGTGATCAATTGTTCTCCATGTCCCCTGAAGGCAGGACAAGAAGTGATGGGTTTAATTGCAGCAAGGCAGATTTAGGTTAGATATTAGGGAAAACTTTCTAACTCTAAGGGCAGTTAAACTCTGGAACATGCTTCCAAGGGAGGTTGTGGGATTCCCATCTCTGGAAGTTTTTAAGAACAGCCTGGACAAACACCTGTCATGGATGATCTAGGTTGTCTTGGTCCTGCCTCAACGCCGGGGGTTGGACTTGATGACCTCTTGAGGTCCCTTCCAGCCTGTTTGATGATTCCTTTTATTGATAGCTCTGGATTCTGAAACCAGTCCTGGCTGGGGAGGACCCTGCTCATAAGTAATGTAGTATCGCAAAGCTGCGAGCTGGGGAAGCTTGTTTTGACCTTGCCTCTGCTTGTTGACTAGAGAAGTTTCAACTTGAACAGGAACTGCCATTCTGGCTCCATCTAGTTCAGTGTCCCATCTCTGCCAGGGGCTAGCACCAGCTGCTTCAGAGGAAGGTGCCAAAACCTCACGTTGTTCCATGTTTGCACAGCCCCTAGTACAAGGGGGTCCCTGGTCTATGGCTGGGGCTCCTAGGTGTCTTGGTAAGACAGATACTCAATAAAAATAATGACAGAATAATCTGCCTGTAGGGGATGACTCTTCTCTAGCACCAGGCCTAGATTTGAAATAACTGTTTGTGGCACTCTGTGTCTAAAAGTAGCCCCCTGAACCCCCCATATTCACCACTGTCATACGATTGTGATGTGTTTTGTGAATAGTATGCCTTGTGAGGTAGCATTTTTAAGTCTTATTCTATTGAATATCAATATCCTGTTGGATCATATGCGCTAGCATTGTATGGAAAATTATGAAGTTTTGCTGTATGTGCTCTCGAAATATGCGGTGAGGCTGGGAACACCCACAACCAGCCTTTCAGCTACAACAAAGGAGTCTCCATCAATAGCCAGACAGCGTTAACGGCTCATCAATACCCATCAAGAAAAGAATCCACTGTTCCAGAAACTGCTTAGAGAAGGCATGGATGCACTAGAGACTGCTTGACCAATGGGGACTGCCTGACCTTCACGTCACCCCAAGAATTTTTCCAGCAAGCTGGAAGAAAGTATAAAAGAAGGGAAGTGACATCATCACTTGGGCTCTCTATTGTTGGTTCGTGAGTGGCTGGGAGATGATTCCTGTAACTGAGTTGGGTGTGTCCCTGCCTGAGGGTGTTTGTGTAAGTGACATCCTGTCAGAGGCGTGTAAAAGCTTGACATCAGCATCACAGTGTGAGGGATACCCCAGGCTGGTGGGTTTTGGAGGGCTCAGCGGTCCCACAGTCCAGGTTGCATCCCAGGGAGCCCATCAGACTGTCTCATACCTCTTTGAATTTCCCTTTCAGGTTTGGCTTCATTTCAACCCAGTACAGTGACAGTGAAATTCAGAAGGGATCTGGTGAGCTTTGTTGAGCTCTGGGAACTATGTATTTGGGAGTGTTTGTTTTATGCAAAAGATCCATTGTGTTTTCTTATGCAACTAGAGGTGTGGATTGCACATGTGATCCCCACTAGGAGAACATGAACTTTTGTCCTGTTTTTATAGCTGCTTCACATAAGGGGCTAAAGGGGCTGCTACAGTAGCCCAGTAGAGGAGCTACTCTTTTAGCTCAAGGGATAGAGGTTTGTCCTGGCAGTGCTGAAGGTCCTGGGTTCCTGTCCCCACTGATGGCCCAAGTGCGGTTGCTTACACACATAATGGGTTTAATCATTTATTTGTTTACTAAGGAAGGACTGGGAGACACTGCTAACAATCCACAGTTCTGCTTTATCTGTCCACTGTCCAACACAAACACACCCAGCTTCCTGTTAAGGACTTTGGGTAGCAAGTCCCACAGGCATTCCACACACGAAGGGGTGATTTGATCATAACCACCACTAGAGGGCATTGGGAAAATCTCCCACCAAGCTCAGACTGGGAAAGTTTGTGTCTCGCCAGAGATGGCTGTGAGTTTCACGTCAGGTTTGGGCAGAAGTTTCATGAGCCCAGTCAAGTTTGACAAAAATTCCTGTGGTTTTGTCATGACCTGAGTGTCACGTGGATTTGGATGCAAACCTTTATCATAACACTTTGCCCTTGCAAAGGAGTCCACAAACATTAGTCCTCCTAGTGCCCCGCAGGAGAACAGGCCCGTATTAGTATCCCCACTCTGCAGATGGGGAAAGTGAAGCACACGGAAGGGCAGTGACTTGCCCAAAGCACACAACAAATCAGTGGCAGAGCAGGGGATGGAACCCAGGAGTCCTGACGTACAGACTTGCACCCTTTAAGGGATGTTAGAATTCCCAGATATGAATGTCATGCCAGTAATGGTCTATTCACTCAGCGCCGCTCTGGATACCCAATGTCCAATACCTTTCAGCTGGCCAGCGATTGTGGTTGGGAGATCAGGTGACCGACTGCCCGCACCCCGCCACCCCCATTAAACACTGAGCTAGATCCTCACTAGGTGTAAACTGGCATAGTTCCATTTGCTTCAGTAGAGTTACGCCGATTTCCACCAGCGGTGGGGGGAGGGCGGGGGGGGGAACTGGCCCTGGATTGGCTTACATTTTGGGTAGAACTTTGAAATCCTCATGAAATCCTTGTTGCCATTGGAAGCCGGAGATGGGGGAACCGGACAAAATCAGCATCACCTTTATCTAACAGGAACACGCAGCTGCTGAGGCTGGAAGTCTCTTCCAGTTCCGGGCCTCCCAGTCCGGTGATACTAGCTTCTGCAAGTGGCTAAAGAAGAAGTCCCAGCGAAGGACAGAGTGGTCCCCCAGCCACAATGCCCGGGCAGCAAGGCTCTGCCCTCTGCATTGCTGGCACACCTTTGCCTCGTTTCCTTGCTGTGAACATGCTGTCCCAGGCCCTGAGTCATCACGAGCACGTAGGCCCAGCCGGCGGAGACCAGCGTAGCTCCACTGAGCTCTGTGTGCAGCAGGTAAATGGACATAGGCTGATTCCTGTGGGTTGAGAACAAAGTCTGGCTCTGTCTAGAGATCTGGGTGGCCAGGTCTCAACAAATCCCCCCAGCAGCCAATTAACGGCCGGGGTGTCAGGGAAGATAATTCGGATGAGAGCAAAATATTGAGGGACGCTTATTAGGTTCCTTTAATTCACGAGCCCCCAGATTCGCATCCTCTGCTGCAATCTCCCGGGAGTTAAGGAGGTTGGCTCAAGGAGAGAAATCACATTCAAACTCCATTACAAAATGTAAAGGGCCTTTTCCTCCAACCTTTTGACTTCTGGTTGCCAGGAGCCTGGGAAGGGCACAAAAGGGAACCGAGGACACTTAACAACACTCCAGGGAGCCCGGCTGAATCTGATTCACAAGCTCACGGGTGACATTAAAAGGGCTGGAAAAGGCCAGGGCTCCTTAATTTAGGGGGTGATGGCCTGAAGGCACCTGTAGGCCTTGGAAACTGGTGACTAACAACTGGGATTTATTCCCCTTTGACTGCTGCAGCCAGCATGCTCATTGTGGATGCTGCAGAGCGGAGATGGGATAAGCAAAGCTGGCTGAGAGAAGGGGATATTGGAGTTTTAAGGAATTTGCAGTGTGTGAGGAACTACGTTACCCAGAATCCTGTAGCTCCCAAGGGAACTATATAAAAGTGCATGCCTGCAGGCTCTGGCTACCTTAGACATGCCAGCACTTGCGGCAGAGGGTTCTGCCAGTTAACCGTGCCAAGGGAGACCTAGACTTTAGGCTCAGAAGGTGTGTGTGTGGGCAGGGTGATCAAGAGGGGTGCCAGGACTGGCTCGCAGGCTAGTCAGGCCAATCACTAGAAAGACTGAAGTTGACAGTAGCTAAATATGGAAATGCCAAGAGGCCACTTTTGCAAAGATATTTTCTGTCCATGATCCCCCTAGCTACTCTTAATCCTGCTGTGAGCTTCCAAATGCACAAGCTGACCAATCAGGTTCTTGAAGCAACCGCTTCATCATTTCTGCTTGTCCCTTTCCTGCCTACCTGAGAGATATCACAGGCTTTGTGTCAGTTCTGGGCGCTTGTTTCGGTTTACGGCGCTCCTTTCATCGCAAAGGATTCCAACAGGCTTAATAAACATTGTCTCAGAAGCACGTCGCTCACCACTGAAATGCAGCCTCTTCGGGGGTGGAGCAGGGCAGCTGTCAAAGGGACCGAGCCAGCAAGGTGCTGAGCACACTCAGCTCCCACTGAAGTAAAGGACGAGGTCCTTAAAAGGCAGAGCAGCGCTGCAGGGCTGCTGAGGGGAGGAGGTGATGGAGAGGAGCGTGTTCACAAGATGCTGCAGGGAGATTGCAGAGAGGCAGCTTCATCACATGTGCATTTGTAAGACCATCTAAAAGACGCCTCCCCAGCACTGGGTGGACTTCACCAACTCCACTTCCGGTGACAACTGGGTTTGGCGTGAGGCCGCCCCTCTACGGGCGGGCCCTGTAGAGTTTGTAAACTGCAGCCAGACCGCAGGCCAAGTGGTTTTTGGATTAACTCTCCCTTCGCACCGAACAGGTGCATTTCTGGCGAGCGACGTGCAATCAGGAGGAGTCAGTGGGAAATTCGTACTCTTTGTCTAGCGCAGCTTGGGCTAAAAGGGAAAGAGGCAGATTCTCAATTCCCACCCACCCCCGCTTTCATTTCTTCCTTCCCTGTGAAGGCTCGGAGCAACTGCTCCAAGGCTTCCAGAGACGGGCCGCCGGCTTTGTGCTCTGCAAGCCCCACGGAGGGTTGAGCAGCATTTGTTAACTGTTTAACATGGCCTCGTTCTTAGGGCTGTTTAATTCACCCACATTTGGCTTTTTAAGCTCTCCAGGCAGGGCTATTTTGTAAGGCCAAGCTCTAGGATCCAACGGCGACCTCACTGGGATGAAAGAAGCCTGAAAGTCGGCTATTCTTCGGGCGCTGGCAGTGCTGGAGATGAAGAATAGCTGAATTAGGGACCTCTGACATCTGCCTGAAGTGCAGTATGGTTGTCAGTGGCAGGGAAAGAGCGGCTACTTTCAGAACAAACAAAAGCTGTTCTCACAGCAGAAGAGAGATCCTGGGCCAGCAGCCCTAGGCATTGAAAACAGAAGCTGCTTCTGGAGCTGATGAGAGGAGACAGCAGCTGGAAGGGCACATTCAGGGCCGAAGAAAAGCCAGCCCCTGTGTGCAATGGAGGGCTGCAGTGACAGGCTGCAGAGCACAGGCTGGGAGAGCGTCCCTTAAAGATCAAACACCAATAAAATCACTGGAGGGAAGGGAAGGGGATGCACATGATTTGTAAGTCACTGTCCTGAACACGTGGGGCTTTGTCCCTTCTTATCACCCCAAACAGCTGCTCTAAGAAATCCGGGTGTCCTGCTGTTAATCGCCTAGGAAGTATTAGATTCACTTGGAATAGGCAGGTACCTGGGCTCAGCAGCCCATAACTTTCTTATAAACGCAAGACCTCCGGTTGTAGTTTGTACAGCACCTTGCACACAAACAGCATCCCCAAAGCATGTTGTAATAACCCCTTAGGGCACCCTTTCCATGCCACTTTCCCTGTATCAGTTTGAGAGGGTCCAACCTCTTACTGTGGATGCAGGTATACAGGTATAAAGATGCTTATACAGGTATAACCTTTATTCCCCTAAACACGGGCAGCGCCGTCTAGGAGATGGCGCACAGAACTGGGACTCAGCAGACCTGGCTTCTAATTCCAGCTCTGCCACTGGTCTGTAGATACTTTGTGATCAGTTGGTTGCATTAAAAGACAAGAGCTTAGTTAGTTTTGATTGGGTGCTTGAGTCACATGGTATGGTTTCTGTTCCCTGATAGGATGACTGTAACTCTTAGAATCAGATGTTTGGTGTAAATACTTGCCTGTTCCCAGGAATTCTCCAGCTGTGGCCCTTGCTTGCTGGAATACTGGTGGAAGGGGCAAACCATGGCCACATTTTTATTTGAGCAAATACATATAAAATTAACATACTGAAACCATCTGGAGCAGCAAGAAAACTCTGAGGGCCACCATAAAAACCATAAGATATTATACATTATTCACCCCGAGACATGGTGTGCCCCAGTCTCTTACTAAGGGGGGTTAGGAGTGAACTAGCCCCAGGGGCAGTTTATCTCATCATAGAATCATAGAATCATAGAATATCAGGGTTGGAAGGGACCTCAGGAGGTCATCTAGTCCAACCCCCTGCTCAAAGCAGGACCAATTCCCAGTTAAATCATCCCAGCCAGGGCTTTGTCAAGCCTGACCTTAAAAACCTCTAAGGAAGGAGATTCCACCACCTCCCTAGGTAACGCATTCCAGTGTTTCACCACCCTCTTAGTGAAAAAGTTTTTCCTAATATCCAATCTAAACCTCCCCCACTGCAACTTGACTCTCCACTAGCGAGATCCATGTATCTGCCCCTCAAGCAGCTGATGCCGTGACAGGGTACTGGACTAGGTGTGAGCCTGGCTAGCTCAGCTGGTAGAGCACCAGACTTTTGGGGGGATTGGTCCTGCTTTGAGCAGGGGGTTGGACGAGATGACCTCCTGAGGTCTCTTCCAACCCTGAGATTCTATGATTCTATGACCCCAGCTCTGATCTGCTCTGGCAATTCCTATGATCCTAGGGGAACCCTTAGTATCAGTGACTGGGACGTGGGCAGTCATGCCTAGTGGTTGGAGCTGGAGTCCAGCTACCAGATACCAGAGCCAAGGGTCAGAGCTGGAGCCCAGAAGTCAGGAATTGGAGCTGAGGCTCAGAGCCAGGTTACCTGAAGAGAGGCAAAGCAGGAGCAGGGCCGGGTCCAAGGCAGGAGCAGGCCTCGAACAGGGCTGGGAAGAAGCAGGTGCTTTCACAGCCCTTGGGAGCTTTGAGCCTTTGGGCTTGAGAGCCGGTCTGCTGAGCCTTGCCACGAATCAGGCGGTGAAGCCAATCAGGCGGCCAGCTGCGCTCGGTAGGTTGCCGGGAGGCTGGCTCTGCCGCCAGCCTTGTTCCTTGACGTGGGGGTTCAGATGTGAGATTCTGCTGTGATGGGCACCAGCACGTAACCCTAAGACAGCGCGCTCCAAAGACCTGTCCTTGTGAGGTCCTGAGGCCCAGAGCCTCAAAGGTGTTGAAATCGGTAGTTAGGCGCCTAAATCCCTTTGAAGATCTGCACATGAGTCCCCAAGGGCGTCAACAGGAGCCAAAGGCAGCATCGGGCTCTGCTCGGGCGAATAACACGACAGGGCGTCTTTATACCCAGTGCTCTTGGGGGTACTGACTGGTGAGGGCTCACCCGGCCCGCGTTGCTGCCCTTACCAATCGCGCTCTCACCATTTAGCCCTTCATGCGTTCGTAAAATATTCATCCGCCAAGTAAAAAAGTCCCCACAGCGGCACACGGGTGTATTGGCCTGTCCCGTCTAGAAGCACTGGCCCAGTCTGGCCGTTTCCACACTCCTGTGTTCTCTGTGACGTCCCTTCAGTCTGGATTTGTCACGAATCTCTGGGAGCAAGTTTTGGAGCGAGTTGCTGCGTCTCCTTTCGGGAGACAGCGCAGCTGTGGTGAGTAGCAGGTTTCCAAGTCACGACAGGAAGATGATTTAATTGGGGATGGGTCCTGCTTTGAGCAGGGGGTTGGACTAGATGACCTCCTGAGGTCCCTTCCAACCCTGATAGTCTAGGATTCTATGATTCTATGATGGGAATATTGGCTTGCCTGCCCCCCCCCACTGACAGCATGACAATACCCTCTCCCCTCCAGTTCTGCAGTGACCCTCCCTTCCCTCTGTGGGACCCCCTCGGTCCTTTTCCGCTTTCCCCGATCTGTCTCCTGCATGCGTGGCTCCTGCGAGACTGCACAGCCCCCTGGCTGCAGTGCGTTTGATATAGACTGTCTGCTGGAAGAGAGCAGATGGCCCCAGGACTCTAACTGCTTAGAGACTTCCTGTTGAACGTCGGCAGGGGCCCAAAATCTGGGGCCAAATCCTGACGTGCGCACTCAGCCAGAAGGCCCACTGCCTCAGGAGGACGGGCGGAGCAGGCTATGGCCCCGGGGGGGGCACTTTGGCCCAGGAAGCCGCCTGCTGAGTATTAAACACCTAAAACTTTCTCGACCACCAGCCAGCTAGACCCAACACAACATATTCTGCTCCCCAGAAGGCTCAGGGGCTACTGCCCAGACCTGTTTACCATTCTTCATTGTGCACAGTGACTTTAAAGACTGCTGTTTCAGGTCCAAGGAGTTGCCTATTATGGTCCCAGTGGCAAGCTCTGCTCCGGATCCCATCATGCCTACAACAGAACCAGAATTTAAGGCTCACTGCATGATCTGTGTGGGAGGCAGGGGGCGGGGGAGGGGGGTACGGTGAGATAACAGGAAGGATTTGCATGGCCTTGGCCAGCGTTACAACCTCTCATTACCACTAAAAGAGAAGAGTTTGCTATGGATGAATTCCTGGAGCCATTTCACATTCCAGAGCCAATTCCAGACCCGTCGTTAACAAATGGGAGCTCCGAGGTCTTGGCTAATGGGCCGAGAGCAGGAAAACTCATGGATTGTTCAGCGCAACAAAAGCTCCCAACAACGTGGCTGTGCAAATCACGAATCCCGAGACAGAACGTGGTGCTTTGACTTCAGCCAAGGGGCGCAGGTGACTCCAACCCAACCGCAGCGGCGCCCGGAAGCAAAGCGGGTTTTCCAGCTAACTTGGAGAGAGGCGACTATGGAGCATGGACCTTCCTCCTAAATCACCAGAGATGGGGCCAGCTCAAGGCAGGAGGATGCTGGACTGAGGAGAGCCTGAGCCTTAAGAATTTAGGGGGGGCTGATCTTGTAGTCACTGTGCGCCTTGCACCCATAGACTTCACTTGAAGTCATGTGCAGGATCAAGCCCAGAGCAAATCTATAGACGACATCCCTTGGGCAAGTCATTTTGTTTTATTTGCTCCATATGGAAAATAATAACAGTCATCATTCCCCACCTCCCCGAGGAATTGTGACGCTTAAACTCACAGCCTGGGCCAAGCAACCAGAACACTGCACTGGGATTTGGGAGACCTGTCTCTATTCAGTGCTGCCACGGACCTGCAGGGCGCCCTGCGGCAAGTCATATCGCCGCCTGTGCCTCGGTTTCCTCCATCTGTAAAATGGCGGTAATGTTACTGGCATCCACTGGCAAGTGCTTTGAGCTCTACCGATGAAAAGTGCTGTATAAGAGCTGGCTACTGTCATCAACTCCTTCATGTCTGTGAAGCACCTTGAGGCCCTAGGGAGGAGCATTCTTAGTTGCGGATTTTCAGGCAGCGGTTTGGGTTGGGATTTGACAGCACTGGAATTGTGTGCAACCAGAGCAATAAACAGAGCCCTGGTGAGCTTGGATCTGACATAAGAAGCAGAACCAAGGGGGTGGGCTTGGCTCTAGGGGCTCATATTGGAGGGTCTTGTTGGGGACCAGCTCTGATACATCAACTCCTACAGTCTCCCTCAGGTGCGTCTCTGGCTGGGAAGCCTCCTTGGCTCCTGGAAGCTGCAGAGATGCTGGCAGGTGGGAGGTGCAGCCTAGCAGAGCCTGTCAGCAGAGGGCTGGCTGCATTAATGTTTGTCCTGAGGGTTATTGAGGCGTCAGAGCATTTGACTGCCATTCCTCCCAAGGCCTGAGAGCACGCAGAGTGGGGTTCTAATGGACGTTGCTGGGGGAGCAGGGCAATGACCCTTTGCAGAAACTTGAGCTCAGCTGAGGAGTGGCTCCGGGGGGTGAAGGGAATGGCTGGAATGCTCTGTGTTTGGGGCCCAGGCTGCGTGGGAGAGGCAGCCCCAGCCGTGGCAAGGAGAACTCATCAAAGCAGGATTCTGCTGGCAGGCGAAGGAAGCTGATAAAACACTGGCAGCTGCCTATAGAAGAGGGTGTCGGGGCACTGGGAGGGAGAGGGGTTTGGGGCACACAGTGCACCTGGTAACGGGGCTGCCTTTCGAACCAGCTGGCCCTGGTTCTGATTTTAGCAGCACTAAGATGTGGGCCCAACCCCTGCAGAGTTATACTGTGCTTGCCTCGTGTGTCTTTCACCCAAGTCCAAGGACAGCAACGCATGATCCAAACAGGGGACAGCTAGTCCAGAGGCTAGGGCCCAAGCCTAAGACCTGGCAGACCAGCAGCCAAGTCCCTGCATTACTACAGACTTCCTTGGACAAGTCACTTAGGGTCCGTCTGCCCTAGAGCGGGAGGTGCCAATGCTGATTTGGGGAGACGCACTCGCCTGAGGGTGCTTACAAGTAGCTTCAGCAGCATTGGAGGGGCTAGTTGCTGTGAGTCTGGACCTATGGGATCTTTCCTGGGGTGGCTGGGCTGCTGTTTTTAGCTCACTCAGAGCTAGCGTAGGTGTGAGCTGGAAGATCTAGAGTAGCCACAACCGTAGTCTCGCGGTGCCTCAGTTTCCCAGCTGTACAATGGGGATAACAGCACGGCGTCACCTCCCAGGTGTGCTGTGAAGCTCCACTAAAGGTTGGGTGGTGCTCAGGTACCATAGCAACAGGGGCGGATAGGCACCTAAGCCAGCTAGAGACGCTGATGAATTCAGCCTCCCGGTGTGCCAAAGACACAAAGTCACAACCAGCCTGGCACAGAAGAGTCCTGAGTTGCAGAACCATGCTCCAGCCGACCGTTGGGTCCGGCAGGCAGGGGAAGGCGCCGCAGGCCCAGGGCTCCCTGCGAATCGCATGTTGGACCCCCGGGAATCTGATGAGTACAGGCAGGGCTTGGAGGAAACTTGATGCAGTGAGGGATGGACTGTTAGCTGTGTAACAGTCACTGGAGCCTGCAGAGAGAGAAGGTCCTAATGGCTGGGACTGAGCGGAGGGGACCGCTGTATGGGGCCTGCTTTTCCTGGCTGACCCTGCTGTGGTAACGGTGCGCTCACCACCCCCCAGGATTCAAACACCAGGAATCAGGCCCACACCTCATATATTGGCCTTTTGCTGTTGGAGCCTTTGGGGTCAATGTTTGCAGCCTTTACTCCCCAACTAGGAGGGCTAGAAATGTATCTGCTTGGTGGTTTGTTTTGTTTTTTTAGTGACAGGCGAGATCCCCAGGTCATCACAGGACTCCGGGAGCTGGGGGCTCTAAGAAAAACACCACCTAGCCCCAGACTCGATGCTGCAGCTCCCCAGAAGACTCATTGGGGTGTCAGAGTCTTTTCTTGGTGGGCCAGGGCCTTGGTTTCTGCCTATGACTTCTCTATGGCCTAGATCCCCTGCTAAGAATGGCCTAAGGGAGCGTCCTCCAAATCACTCCCTGGAAGGAGAGTGGGGTTTGCCCCTTCTCCCCAGAATGGGCCACTCTCATTCCCGCAAGCCCCGCAGGGAGCCTCAAGAGCTGAGGGCCCTCTTTTCTGCATCTGCATTCTTGTGCCTCCACCCTGGCACAGACTCCTGGCACCCCCACCCCCCCGCCCCCTCCACTACCAGGGCCATCCCTGCCCAGGCTTCCCCCTGGAGTCCCTTAAAGGAAAGGCTCCCCCACAGGGACAGCCTGGGGCTCTAAGGTACTGGGGAAATGTACCCACCTGCCACAGTCCTGCAGGCCCATCCCATGTCATCCAGATCTGCCCTCAGCCCCACACAGGGGTCGCAAGGCAGCCGATAGCCTTTGCTGGGCCCTGGATGAGAGGGTGTTCCCAGGCAGAGAGCTGACCCCCGTTCCGCACAGACCAGAAGAGATTTGTGCTGGAAGGGCTCCCTTCATGTGCGGCTTGGGGGGGAGCACGATCTGGATCGTTCCCCATCTCATCCATGGGTGACTGGATACACAGCGCAGGGCTGGCAGTTCTCAGGAGTTCATCGACAACTCTGGCGACGTTTGTGGTGTTTTATTAAATCCCCATCTCCCGGAGTCCTGTGATGACACGAAACTCTCAGCTTTCATTAAAAAAACCCCCAGTGTCCAGCCCTTGGGGTTGGGGACACAGCTGGAACATGAGACCCCCAAAAGACTGAGACACCAGGTGGCCAATAAATGGACCCCCCACCCCCCCGACATCTAGGACGGTTTAAAATCCTGACTCATGAGTTTCAAATGACTGGGGCTAGGCAGCGCTGAGCGTGCCCCTAGCTAGATCCCGTGCCGGCAGCATCTGTGCGCTGTAGGTATGCTACACAGGTGCTGGAGGGAATGTCTCTATTGACAGTCCCGAGGCAAAGGGGATCATGACTCACGGGGCTCCAGCCTGCAGGGAAACGCCCCTTGTTAGGCCTCCCAAATCACTGCCACACCTCCTCTGATCCAAGAGCGGTGTTTAATCGAGGGCCCTGTGTACATTCCCAGCAGGACTGAAATCGGCCCTTGCTCCTGTGCAGCCTCCCCCGGAACCGCCCGGCTGGCCGTGGTGGGTTGGGTGTGAGGCTGGGGAGGGGCGGCCCCCGGGGAAGCTGCCTGGTCATGCTGGTTGCACTGCGTAAGCTGTGGCTAACCCGACTGTGCAGTGCTGAGTGAATGTCAAATAAACAGAGCGGCGGCTGGATTGCAGGCGGCGAGGGGCAGCGTGGGCACCCCGCTGGCTGCTGCCCTCGCTCGCCACGGAGCGCCGCTTCGGCTTTTTTGTTTCTTGGCAGCGTTTTTGGAAAGACGCTTGGAGGGATTTCACAGTAAATAAACCCGCTCGCTCACCGAGAGCTGCCGAAGAATGATTGAAATGAGAGGGCTCTTCCCAGCAGCCAGGGGCCGGCAGCTGCGCTGACAGGCATGGCTCCTCTGGCCTGGCTTGGGCCCTTCACTGAGCTTTTCTTACCCTGAACCTCAGAAATCCAGGGGCTGCGCTTGCCCTGCTGCTCCCCCCAGCAGGGACTGGGTGCTGGTGTGAGAGGGGCTGGGTTCAGCCTGGATCAGACGCTGGCCCGGATAAGCCCTGCCTGCTCTGCGGGTGGCTTCCAAGCAGTTGCCCGGCTGGGGGAAAAGCCCTGTCATGTCCCTGTCTCTTTGGACCCCATATATCAGCTCAGGTGCAGCTCCCATTATCGAGTACTGAGCAGGCCGGGTGAGACCGCACATTGCACTTCCAGGAGCCAGAGGTGAAAGTAAGCCGGTCCAGTCGGGTACGGCGTACCGGCAAGAGAGACAACTGGAGTCAAGGGTGGATTTTTTAAGCTGGAGAGATGAGGTGTGTTAGTCCTGTGAGGGGAAAGAGCCAGAGGTTAAGGACAACGGCAGGGAGGACAGTGGGCACGTGGGAGCTCAGGAGATGGGACGCGGTCACTGAGGCAAGTGGAGGGGTTAGCGGAAGACAGCAGATGAGACATGTCTGTGTCTGGGATAGGAGGGGAGAGCTGTCGGCAGGGCAGGGGGAAACTCCTGGCGTCGTTTGTTAATTTTCTCTTGGAAGAAATTGGCGCAGTTCTGTGTGTAGAGAACAGTGGCGGCAGGAGGGGGAGGGTCTGAGAGTGAATCAAAGGGGGCGAAAGGCAGCTGGGATTGTGGCCGTGGGATTCAGCGAAATTGGAGCAGGAGAGCTGTCGAGCGAGGAAGATGGCAGAACTCAAGGAGGACGTCAGCCCAGTCACGGGATTCCCGCCAGAGGTGCACCACCGCCCGAACGCAGGAGAGGAGCAAGGGGACGTTGGGGAGAGCCAGGGCTGGGAGTTGGCAGGACAGATCTTGTGGTGGGAGAGAGGGGCCAAAGAGTACAGGGGGGAGCAGAGAGAGAAGTGGAGAGAATCAACAGCCATGTCAATGGAAGAGGGGACAGGGAGGAGACGAGAAGTCACCAGCGCCAAGGGACTGCAAGTCACGAAAAGGCCGAGTGACAGGGCAATGCTGAAAGAGACGAGGGGCTGGTCCGAGAGGGGAACGCAGCAGAGAGGGCCGTGCTGCCTGGAGACCAAGTCGTTTTGGTGGGGGCGAGAGTTGACCCAGGGCCGCAGGGCGAGTGAAAACACCAGGGCAAGGAAATGCACAGTTAACGGCTTGGACGGGTCACGTCACCGAGGATGAGTGTGGGAGACCGCGAGGAGAGGAAGAGGGAGAGCCACGCGCCCACGAGGAAAGCTGAGGGGGGAGGAGCAGGAGACGAGAGTTGGACGCAGAGCTGTTCGAAAGGGGAGTGAGAGTGTGGGAAGGGGGGGAGGAACGGGAAAGAGGCCCGGCACTTCCCCGCAGCCTGATCGCAGGAGAGGCCTCTCCAAGACACGGCAGGGTCTCTGCAGCGCTCCCAGACACGACTTAATCCTGACAGCTCAGTTCTGGTGCTTGGTTCCACAATCTGGGCCTTGCGGTGCTAACCAGGGCCCAGCCTGCTCGTCTCTGGCTTATCTCCGACGCCGAGTAACGGACAACGTCCCAGGCACTCTGCGTACGGCTCACCCCTGATTTAGTGCTATCGTGCCCGAGAGCGCATTCATCATTATCAGCTGACGTCAGCCGCCATATTTTATTCTCCTGAAGCTTCCCCTCATCTCCGGGAGGCCAGGGAGATGTCTGCCTGGCTTCTTACCTTTGGGTAAAAGGGTCGGCTGTCTGGCTTGGGACGTGAGGTGCAGCCGGGGCTGGAATTCTCAAGGAAGAAATAACATGAGCGCAGGGTACAAGCCTTGCTGTTTTCCACTTTAAAGAGCTTGATTTATGGGCCTGAAGTAATCCTATCCCATTCTCAAGCCGGGGCAGTGGCTGGCCTGCGTGTGACGCTGGTGGACACAGTCTGCTGGTCTCCCTGCCCCTGTGCCCATTACAGGCTCTGTAAGCATAGAGGCCACCTGCCCCTCTCATCGGAGCTGCTCAGAGTGCCGTCCGAGGCTGGGCCAGGGTGGGTTCCCATCTGGAGCAACGGAGGCATTAAAGGGACACACCCTAAGTTGTGGTAGATCAGAGGTAGATTTGGGAACAGAACCCAGCCGCCTGCTCAGTCCAGTAGCCAACACCAGGGCTCTACGAGCCCAGCAAACAGCCAGATGAAGGCATGTGCACGGTAAAGCCACGCTCCGGGCTTCAGCTCCTGCAGCCGCGTGCCGAGGGCAGAATCTCAGCTTTCATGTGGGACAGCCAAGTGAGTTTCTAGCCCTTGTGAAAACCGTGACCCGAGCGGCGCTGCTGCCTGAACCTGCAGAGAGCCTGAAGCCATCGCTGAGTGGCATGGCCAGCCCCAGGCATCTCAATGGGGGGTTAACACCAAGCTCCCCTGCTCTGCTGGGCCTGATGACCCCACCCCGCCAGGGACTCTGGGTGGCAGGAGGAGAAGAGTTCAGTGGGCTCAGCCCCCCTAAACTGAGACCTCTGGGCTGGGGGTTGAATAGTGGGGGCCTGCTGCTGCTCCCAAGGTGGTGGGGGGCACTGCTGCTGCTCCTGGGAGGGATAAGGGGGCCATGTGCCAGGGTCTGGGTGGGGAGCCTCACTCCATGCCAGCAACGGGGAAGAGCTATAGCCGGGGAAGGAAAGGGGCATGGAGGTGGGGCCACAGCGGGCTTCCTGTCAGTCACAGGGAGAATCCCATCCCAGAATATTCATTTAGCAGCCAGCTCAGTCAGAGGCAGATTAGGGGTTTGTGGGGCTCTCGGGCAGAGCAAGGGGGGCCCCTCCCCACCCCTTCCACCTGCAGTCTCCCCCTGCCCCCCGCCCAAGCTCCTGCCAGGGAGCTGGGTCAGGTCGCGAGGGAATCCTCCACCTGCCCGGCGCTCCTGCCTGGGAGATGGGTCAGGGCGCAAGGGGTTCCCCGCCTGCCCGGCGCTCCTGCCTGGGAGATGGGTCAGGGCGCAAGGGGTTCCCCACCTGCCCGGCGCTCCTGCCTGGGAGCTGGGTCAGGTCGCGAGGGAATCCTCCACCTGCCCGGCGCTCCTGCCTGGGAAATGGGTCAGGGCGCAAGGGGTTCCCCGCCTGCCCGGCGCTCCTGCCAGGGAGTGGGGCTGGGGTGCAGGGGCTTGCTCTGCCCTGCCCGCCCAGTGCTCCTGCTGGGGAGCAGGGTCAGGACATGGGGGCTTCCTCCGCTCCCCAGCAGGAGCGCCGGGCGGGTGGAGTGGGTCGTGGCATGGGGGCGTCCATTTTTCCGGGGCCCCCCAATTGGCTGTTGCTCCTGGGCATGGGCCCCATTGGCCAAGTGGCTAATGCACCACTGAGCTCATTCTGCGCTCAGGTCCCTTTCCCTCAGGAGCAGCATTGGATCCCCACTGAGGACAGCTGGCCAGAGAGCCCTGAAACCCTGCACTGGATGGGCCCTCCCGGTAGGGTTGCCAACTTTCTAATTGCACAAACCCTTGCCCCACCCCTGCCCTGCCCCTTCCCCAAGGCCCCACCCCCGCTCACTCCAGCCGCCTCCCTCCATCGCTCACTCTCCCCCACCCTCACTCAGTTTCACCAGGCTGGAGTAGGGGGTTGGGGTGCCGGAGGGGGTGAGGGCTCCAGACTGGGGTGTGGGCTCTGGAGTGGAGCCACAAATGAGGGGTTCGGAGTGCAGGAGGGGGCTCAGGGGTGGGGCAGAGGGTTGGAGTGCAGGAGGGGGTGCAGGCTGTGGGCTCCGGGGTGGGGTGGGGCCGGGGATGGCAATCCTACCTCCCAGCAGCGCTGTTCCCCTGCCGGGCCATCGTAAACTCAGGTGGGGCTTATGGAAGATGGACCCTGCAGTTCTGTGGCAGCCGTTTGCTGGAACTGGTGCGCCTCCATCAGCCCACGTGGAGCCTGTAGACACTGTGTCTAAGAGCTTCTGGCAAGCGGTGTGGAGGCCTCATGTCCAGAGAGACCCCCCCTAGGGCCCAAGCCTGACAAAGGGAGAAGCTGTTTCACGGTGTTGAGGTTCCACCAGTCAACTCTAGATCAGTGGGTTTGGGATGACTGGGAAAGAAGAGGTGGGTTCTGGAGAGCAGCAGTAAGTTCCACAAGTGGCAGCATTGTCTAGTGGGCAGAGCACTGGCCTGGGGGTCAGGAGCACAGTGTTCTCTGCCACTGACTTGCTGCATGGCCTTGGGCAAGTCGTTTTCCCTCTCTGAGCCTCTTTGTCCATTTAGTCTATAAACTCTGTATCTCAGTGTGTGTGTGCCCAGCAGAACGGGGCCCTGATCTCAGCCGGGGCTACTGCAGTGCAAATAAATAACACCTGGTTACTGACGAGCTGTGGTTCGTTGTCTGGAACCTGTTTTCAGGTCTATTACAGCGTGATTCTAGGCCAGACTTGGATTGGCGTAGGTATCCCAGGGATACGGGGTTGGCCCATAACAATTAGCCAGGCCTCAAATTAAATAGATTTCCACAGACAAACCTGCCCCTTCATGGCTTGCCTTGGCCCATGTTGTCCTCTTGGCTTGTGATGAGAGGTGTCACCCTGGCAGTTAACAGCTGCTGCTCCAGAAAGCAAATCAGCTCTGCAGGGACAATGAAGACCCCTGCAGAGGAACTAGCAAATTCAGGCTAGATCCACACAGGGGATTTAATCTCATTTTTGCAAGGCCTAACTTTAAACGCCCTGCTGTCTAAAGGACTTCTGAGTGTCACCCAGGGGCCCTATACAATGCACGGGGAGAGTTAGGAGCCACAGACACCGGCAAAGGAAGTGGGGAGCTCAGCTGCCTGAGCTAGGGCGTAGGAAATGCTGCGGAGAGGGACATGGATCTAGTAGATGCATCATCTTTGACGGTGCTGTGCTAACGTACCCCTCCCATGCCCTCCGGATCTGCCCCTCTCTTCTCACCAGCCAGTTGCTGCAGCGTCTTAACAGCTGCAGCTACTCTGCGGGTTGGGGACGTTGCTATGTACCCGGCTACCACGTGGACAGATTCCCGTTTGTCGCCGAATGGGGCTGTTGGGAGACGGAGGGGAACGTGGAGGATTGAAGTGGGTACCTCTGCCCCAGAGCCGCACCCACCTGCTCTGCATTCTCATGGGGCAGGGAATGGTACCGAGGGGGCCTGTGCGTACGTAACGCTGACAGACCCTGGTCGTCGGCGGGCGGGATTGAACCTGGGACCTCTGGAGCTTAGGGCACGAGCCTCTACTGCATGCGTTAAAGCCAACTGGCTGTTAAGGAGACTGTTTCTCTCTCTCTTTAAGTGGTCTTAGGGCCACTAGATGGGACAGAACACCACACCCAGGTGCGTGGGTTACACGTACTCCTGCCGTGAAACCAAACTGCCCACTCTCCAGCTGCATGGGCTTTTGAGTCAGGTCAGTTACCACTGGGCGAGCCTGAGAGGCTACCAGAGGATGGGGGGGGACGACAAGTGCTTGCCAGCCCCCTTGCCCCTGCTGGCGTGGAGCGCGGCGGGTCTCCCTGAGGCACACAGGTTTCAAGGTGCAGGCATGCACGCAGCATGGTGCTGAAAGAAATGTCAGTTCCACTGAGCTCACGGCTGGAACCCCTGCTGCTCCAGCAATCTGCTGTTCCCTTGCAGGGGCTGGGATCAGACTCACCTCCCGGCTGGCCGAAGGGAGGGAGATTACCGAGGTGGGATATGGGCAGGGACTCTGGAAAGAGATCAGCAAAGAAAACCATCTAGCCAAGCTAAGGATTTTGAGATTCCCTTTCCCTGTCTGGCTCAGAGCTTCATCTGCTCATCATGTGAAGATTAACATGTACATTCATGTGGGGCCAGTGTCATTCTAGAGGGCATATGTAACTGAAGATCACAGTAGCTCTGTCAGCCTCAACCTGGCATCTTCATTTAGGGCTAAATATGATCCTTGCCTTTCAGCCCCCCTGCTGAAATGATTTATGGAGGGAACCTCTGGCGGAGGAGGGGCCCAGTGATGTCTTGGCGAATCAATTTGAGTGTGAAAGGCCAGGCTGGCTGTATGATGTCAGAGGTCTCCACAGTTGTTCATCACGGAATGTGGCTCCCAGCCGTCACCGTTGGAGGGGCTGGCCTGAGATCTCAGTGCTCCTTTCCAGGGATGGCAGCGACATGGGCCTATTGCACCTGCACTGGTATGATCAGGAGTCTGAGGCTCTTCTGTTTGTCTCGGAAGTCAGGAGGCAGGTGCTCCTGGAATGACATGGATTGTAGCTGCTGTCAGCCACCATGGACTCTGAGGAACACAAAGCCAGCTCACCAGACCAGGCGTATGGTTCTGGTATCCTTAATCCAGCAGTCACCTATGTGGGATTCTTTAAAGCAAGGTGTCCCCCTAGATCTGCTCTAGGAATTATTTGGGGGCAGGTCTCTGGCCTGGGCTATACAGGAGGTCATATTAGATGATCACAATGGTCCCTTCTGGCCTTGGAACCTATAGATCTACTCTCCTGTCCTCCAACACCACGCCCGTGCAATACGTCTGCACAGCAAGCGTGCCACGGGATTGCTTCCTTGTCTCAGCTCCTTGTCCTTTTGCACTGGCTAGGATAGCCAGTGCCACTGCAAAGCTGGTCTTATGCCTGCAAGTCTCGTCTTGATGCTTGACTGCAAGGTCCTTTTCCTCCTGCAGGGAGACATCGGGGGTAGGGAAAGGATACGCAGGTCTCCGGGAGCTGCTTGGGGAGCTGCCAATGACACGTGACCTCTGCTATGATCAGTAAGAGCAATGCCCTTTGGGGTATGAATATTTTACTGGGCAGACCAGGAATGTGAATGGGGATATTGGTGATAAATGTGGGCAGTGGAGCCTTGCACAGAGCCGAAAGTCTTGCTCTGGCCTTTCAGCCTTGACCTGGAACTGCTGCTCCTGCATGGCAGGGACGACACGGCCTCCTTGTGCAATCGGCCTCATCTCAGCTTCATTGCTCTGCGCCCATGTGGCCAGAGCGACCTGGGGTTCCCGGAGACAGATCATCAATTTCATTTCCACTAGCCCCAGTGGGCAAGCTTAGCATTGGCCTCTGGTAATGAGAAGCAGCTTATTACGTTCGCACAGATGCCTGTGTACTGCCGGGGGCAAGCAGAGGGAAGGAATCAGCTCCAGAGAGGACATAGGAGAAAACCACTCTCTGTGCTCCTTTGTCCGGCGGCCCTGCTCCACTGGCCTTCCACCCTTCCCACCTGGGGCATTTCCATCGGAGGCGTCCAGCCTGCTTGCCCACTTTGGACCTCTCACCCACCTGGGTCGGGTGTGGCTGAGGAGAGGTGATGGGGCTGGTTGGGCTTCTCTAGGTGCCCCATCGGGCAGGTAGCGTAGCTGATCGTGACTGACCCGAGGCACATTCCCCTCCGGGGCTGAACGTGTTGTCAGTGCTGGGCCCAATGTCCATTACCGCCTGTGGACTGGGAACGATCAACGGGCTGAGGCATACCTAGGAGGAGACCAAGGATCAATCCTGCTGCCTTGAAGTCAGTGGCAAAGCTCGCACTGACCCGGGGCAGGGAACAGGATTTGGTCCTAGACCAAAAAGGGGCCTGGACCCTGGAAACAAGGCCCAGCAGAGGGAGTCGAAGGAGGGCGTTCAGGCGACTGGATAGCAGTGCCTGGCTGAGCAGTGGCCAGTGCCTTTGTTTCAGCAAAGGGGAGTTTGTAGGATCCTGCAGTGGCTGGGTCTGGCTCCTCATGCACAGGCAGTCGGCCTCCATCCCCCACTTTCTGAGGGCAGAAATTGTTACCTCCTTCTCCCTTTTAAAAATGTGTTTAGTTATTTAAACGTTCCCTCTCGGGGCTGGAGATGCAACCACCGGGGAGCTCTGGACTAGCACCTGGCAACGGGGAACAGGGACACGGAAAGGGCAAGGCACCCGTCTGGTCCGAATGTTCTGCTTGAGCCAAGGGCATAAAAGAAATGAGAGGCATGAATGCTGCAAAGTTACCCCCAAGTGATGTCATTGTAATACTGGCTAAGGCTCTATTAATATCACAGGGAAGGACAGACGTTTTACCTTGATGCTAGCATCCTCTACAATGTTTCTGACCGAAAACAATCCTGCCTTTGGTGGTGGTGAGGCATTCACGGGAGCTCATTTTACACGGGAGTCCTGATTTTAGTGGGGGGCAGCGTTGTCTGTCGGTTAGAGCAGGGGACTGGCTGTCACAGCGCCTGGGTTCGATTTCTGGTCGTGCCCTCCAATAGCCATGTGACTCTGGAGATGTCGCTTTGTTGCTCTGTGCCTCGGTTTCCTCATTTACCTTGACTGGTCAAGCCCCTGTCCCTTTGGTATTTACGATCTGCCCCTTTCCTGAGAGCCCTACTAAAGGCTCCCTTCTCTATCCCTTTCCTTGAAGCACGGGGATCCGAGCAGGACCAGCACCGACAGGGCCCAGTAGCTGACACAGATTCAGCCCCTGCCTTTGGTGCACCTGGCATGCTCCCGGGGACCTTCAAGGTTTGGTGCACCCAGTGTGGCGCAGTCAGGGAGACCCAGCCGAGACTTCCATGGCCTTGGAGACTGGGAGTCCAGCATGCAGCGCCTCCCTCCGGGCACTGGGGATGATAGTGGCACTGAACGCCTGTCACTGCAGAGGAACGGAGGACGCCACGGCTTGGTGCCTGGCCCGAGCTGAAAGGCTGCCGAGGTTCTTGCCCATGGCGCTGTGTAGAGAGCAAAGGAGCTGGTAACCGTTTGACGGAATCAGAGCTCTGCGGGGACTGAGCAGAGGCTACAGGGCCACTTCTTCCTAGGATCCTTTACGGCTTCCAGATTTACAGGTGCCCCGAGAAGAGGTTGGCTTGTTTGAGTCATGGCCCGTGTAAGTGGCTGCTCTCAGCGGGTGACCTGTTGCCCCCATCTCATGTGCTGCTTGGATGGGAATCAGGGTTAAAAAGCCCTGTGACACAGGAGGCTCTGTCATGTCTCTCCTTACAAGATGCTAGCAGGGAGTTCACCAGCGGGGTCTGCAGGCACAAGGCATCTTGTTCAGATTTTCTCGGCCGGAGGTCTTGGCAGAAATTCTTCATTTCCGGAGTGAGAACGAGCTTTTAATCTCCAAGCTACAACTCACTGGAGAGAGAGAAAGGCAAAGGGAGAGAGAGAGAGAGAGAGAGAGAGAGAATAAAACGCTGTCTTGACAAGTAAAGCCACATTCCAACATCATCTCCACTTTCTCCGAGAGCATATTTGATTGCGGGGGGGTGGGATGGACAGTACTTTCCAGCTAGCTTCTCGGTCTGTTTTCCCACTTAGGGTGATGACCACATTTTCTCAGCCTTTAATAACTATAATCTACATGAGCCAGTCAAGAAGCAAATGGAAGAAACAGAAATTCCCACCCTCATCAGAAAATCTCACTCACTAAATACTGGCTTGGACTCGTTACTCTAATTGGTATCTTGCTTTGGAGCTAATTGCAGAGCTGTCTTCATGACGGTTTTGCAATATCTCCAGCACCTTTCGACACAAGGCGCACCCGGCATTTTACAAATTTCAGTGTAAACGCCGCACAGCATCTGTGCCAGAGATCGGCTGCCGTGAAGGCAGAAAGGAGCAACCACTCCACAGGGCAGAGCAACCGGAGCAGCTTTAGCCATTTTGCTGGTAATTATCCAAGCTGGACTTTGGCTAGGACACCTGGGTGAATGAAAGACCCTGCTCATGTAGGATCGGTTAGCGACTGCAGATAGATAGGACCTTGGTTTTGTACTATGGGTGGCGGTGCTCCCGGGACATAGACTAGTGGAGTGGGAGTTGGGGGGAGCTGGTCTCTGCAACTGATTTGCTGTGTAACCCAGGTCACTTCCTCTTTCTGTGCCTCCGTTTCCCTCACAGTGAAATGGAGATAATTACTCATACTCACCTTTGAAAGCTGGATGAAAAGGACTATTATCTTATCCGTCACTTGGCAGATCCCTAGCATCATTCTGGGGGAGAGGGGTTAGTACTGAGCCACAGGACACAGTATCTTATACTGAATTAACAATACCCCAGCAACACCTAAGGGCTTGGCTGCCTGCAGACGTGCATCTGTTTAACCTGAAGTGTTTAAATTACCTGACTTAGTTAAACCAGTGAAAAGGCCATGTGGATGCTCTTATGGCAGGTTAAATAGGTTCATTCCAGTTTAGTTGAAGTTGACTAGAACAGGTTGACACTCAACCAAAACAAGCCCCTCTTAAAGCAAAGTACAAGTGTCCACACACGGTTTGGCAGGGGGTTAACTAAACTAGGGTACATTTGTTTGCAGGTTAAATTGCTAACTAGCTTAGATTGGCAGCTCTGTGGGGTGGGACCTGTCTGTTTGTTCTGTCTGCACAGCACCTACCCCCATGGGTCTCTAACGAGAGTGCCAAGGAGCAATGGCAATACCAATAATTAATAACAACAACAGATAAAGGGTCAAACTTTCAAAAGTACCAAGTGACTTAGGATCCTAAGTCAAATTTTCAAAAGTGGCTGAGGAACAGAGGATGTTAAGGCCTGGGTCTACAAACAGTGTTGCACCGATTTAACTATTATAATAGAAAGTCGCATCCCTAACTGACATAGCTGAATCGGTACCACTCCCAGTGTGGACGCAGTTACAGTGCTATAAAGATGCCTTTAGTCCGGTAGAGCTTATTCCCCTTCCTGTACAGGAATAAGCTGTACTGGGCCCTTTCTCCTGATACACCAGTATCCACACTAAGGGGGTTGTACTGCTTTAACTATGCTGGTATAGATAAAGTGGCACAATTTTCTCGACAAGCCCTAATCTTCCTGAAAGGCTTCTAAGGACTCCAAAACAGTCAGACACCTAAGTCCCTCTTTTAGACACCGACACTACTGTGATGCACCAGACACTACCAAACCCTGCAGGTTTTGCTCTTGCTTGCCCAAATGACTCTTTACAGTGGGATGTAGACACGTGTGTGACTCTCTAGCCTGGTGGTTAAAGCTGTCACCCAAGAGATAGAAGATCCAGGCCCCCTGCTCTCATCAGTCTTTGATTATTTATCCAGTGTGCAAAAGGAGAGACTGAGAGACCGCCACAACAGAGCATCCCCTGGCTCCGAGGTTAGGGCAGTCCTGAGAAGGAGGAGACCCCTGGGCAAATGTTTTCTTCTCCTCTGGCAGAGGGTGGGGAGTTGAACCTGGCTTTCCTACCTCTCAGGTGCGCGTGCTAATCCCGCTGGGCTGAAAGTTATAAGGTGGGTGGAGCAGCAGCAGCTCCTCCTCTGGCAACTTCTTGCTAAAATGGCAGAAGGCACCTAACCCTAAACAAGGTACCTGGCCTCAGAATCACCAAGCGCACCGGGCACCTCCCTGTGAGAAGGTGGAGTGTAACACACGTGTGGCTGGTGTCCCATTGGCTATCTTAGGTGGCTCCCCACCTAGCCAGCTGGTGTTTGTGAATCACAGTGCAAGAGGCCTCTCTCTCCTGGTTCCTTGGCTAGGAATCTGGGTGCCTCACTCAGGCTTTGAGACTTGCCATGGTTTTTCCAGGCACCTGTTAGGAGTTGTATCATTGAGCATCGAAGGCCGAATTTCCAGCATTCAGCCCTCAGTGCCTAAGTCATTTTTCAAAATGGGACTTCAGTTCCTAAGTCACGTAGGTGCTTTTGAAAATGTTACCCAAGGCCTGAGTGTGTCTTGGCGGTCTCCTATGCAGGTGCTGCCCCAAACGCCCATTGTCTGACTTGCACTAACTGACGAGCGTGCAATGTACAATGGGGGGAGGGGACTGCTGAGCACTATGTGGGGCGAGTAGAAAATTGCAGAACTTGTTTGCTCCAACTGTATCCCCTTGGGGCATCTTTCCCAAACGTTGCTGCAAACAAGTTTTGTGTTTCTAGTTACACTTTGGCAAAACAATTTGGAAAAAGCCGCACAGAACTCTCCCTGTATCCCTCCCACTCTCCCAGTGCTAGGCTGAGCAATCTGTCTGCGTACCCAGCCAGCTGGAGCGGACAGGCGCTCGGCCCGACCTATACAGACAGTTCTTGCCTCCCGTGCTAGATGGCTCTCAGAGAGAGTGGAGCCCGCTTCACGTGCGCAAAGTGGCTGGCAGGGAAATGCATGTGTTTTTCATTGGAACAGCTGGGGTCCAGTGGAGTGGCCACACAGCTGGGCTCTCTCGTTGCCTCACTCAGGGTGAGTGCATTTCAAGCTGGAGCAGACATACCTGCACCAGCTTGGACTGAGTTAGCACGCTAAGCATAGGAGCAAAGCTGCAGCGGTTCAGGCGGCGGGACAGGCGAGCCGCCCTGAGTACAGTCCGACCCGTGACCCAAGGCGCGTGCTCAGGCCGCTAGCTCGTCCCGCAGCCTGCACCGCCGCGGCTCCCCTTCTGTTTTAATGCACTAGTTCCATCAGAGCTAGCACGTGTATGTCTACCTGAGCTGGGAAATCACACCTTCAGCTCCAAGCGTAGACAGACCCTTACCTGAGTCGGGGGCAAGTTTCCCTGCAAGGCCTCTAATTGCGACGGCTTGGCATTTTGGGAGTCTGTGGTGTAGTCTGTCGGATGGCGGGATCCTGCTCTCTGCTCCCGGAGCCCCGTCAGCTGGTGCCCTCCGGCCAAGTCACATGGATGAAGGAACCCCTTCCGGGATACCACACTCCCAACAAATGGCTGGCCCACTTCGGGGTCTGCAGCCCCATCTCTGGGCCTGTTTCCATTCTAGCTCCTTTCTTGGGTTTTTAGTACTGAGTCTCATCCCCTCCTCGCGGCTTAGATCCTTTCCCCAGCTGCCGGTGGTGGGGGGGACCCGGGCCTGCCCACTGCGTCTGGTCCTAACCTAGGGACCCTATAAACAGCAGCCACCTACTGCTGCCCTTTGCTTCCAGTTGCTGCTGCTGCATTCCCTAGGCTGCTTCCCCTTCTGTCCTTGGGTTCCCTGCCTGTTCGGGCAGGATATCTCCCAAACTTCTTTACATGGGGCGTCTCGCAGCCTTCCAAGCCCTCTCCCCCTTTCTGCGTCCAGCCAGTGACTGAGCTGCTCAGAGACCCTGTAGCTCCTTTTAACTGAGCCTGCTGGGCTTTGATTGGCTGATTCCATGCAGCCTTTCTAGGCAGGCCTGGAGGACCCACCTTCACTGCTCCTTTTCCTGGGGCAGGGTGTGGTAGGACAGCAAGGCCTCCAGCCGGGGGCCTCAAACAGCCTGGTGCGTCCCGTCGCAGGGTCCAGCTTGAGTCTCTCTAGCCGTCTCCCCACCTGTTGTGGGGCTTCCCCTCCTCAGGCCTCTATCTGGCAGAGGTGTCAGCATGACTGTCCAGCTGGGTTTGGTGTGCGGGGCCCTATGCCATCACATTGGCAACAAAAGCCTACATCCACCATTGGATTCTTGCACCTTCCTCCTGCTCTTTGGTAACGACAAACCCAGCCCTAATCCTCCTTGACGGCGTTATTGCAATAAGCCTGCGGCAGAGATGGGCAAGTTAATAACAGGCTAGATTCAGGCTCCGTGCCCTGTCCTGGCTCACATCCCTGTCTGACGCTGAGGAGGCGCCAAGGAGAAGGGGAGCCAACTAGGATGTTGTACCATTGCTCTCAGGCAGTCAAGAGCGACTTTGTGCTTCACTTTCTCTATTTCCTTTTCCATTAGTGACCAGCCAAGTTTCTGGCTTGTAGAAGCCTTGGATTACCTCAGCCTTGGCTCCACTTCCAAGCTTTCTGGCTCGTCCAGGGCTCTAAGAAAGCTACTGGCACTTGAAGGACACATTGGAGAGTTCACTGTGGACTTCCAGGTGCTAAACTGGGCACACGCCCATGCACCCACAGAATGAGTGTTATGGAGCAGTTAAAAGAAGACCCAAGATGAATTTGTCAGTCCTTTTTCAGAGGCTCACAGTGGCTTCATTAACTGTCTTGGTTTTCATTTCATTGCTGCCTTTGGTTCTGTCAGGGGACAGAAGCGGCTGCTCTCATGGCAATTCCAATCAGACGTAGCAGAGACAGAAACATTTCTATAGGAAGTCGGTATCTACGGATCTTTGTAAATGTTCTGCAGAGTCCTCTCGTAATGTCTGAATTCCTATTAAATTCTGTCGCTACCCTTGTAAGAAAATATTTGAGTAATGACCCTAAAGACTACATCTTGCAATAGTGATACTGAAGTGTCTGTGGCCAGAGCCGTAGTAGGTTTTTTATTAGGGGAACGCTTTCCAGTAGATTGGTAGCAAGGATGGAACGCGTTAGGGAATCTTCTCCAACGGTACAAATACAGAAATATGCAACATGCCTGTGGAGCCTCTATGAATGTGTGTCAGGTAAAATCGATAGAGAACTGACGAGGGAATCATAACTTCCTCAGATAAATCACTCCATTTGAGATATTTCCCACCTTGTGGGAGTGGATACCTAGAAGGTGTGTGCTTAGTTTCCTTCTCTTCCTAAGATCATGCCTGACCTCTAACTGCTTGTGTAATCTTTCCCTGAAAGACAAGGTGGGGGAGATAATATCTTATATTGGACTGACTTCTGCTGGTGAAAGAGTCGAGAGTTTGAGCAACACAGAGCTCTTCTGCAAGTCAGTGGCTCTTAATATCCTGGGACCAACATGCCTACAACACAACATAGTTCCCTGAAGGCAGCTTGAGTGTATAGTTTTATTTTTGTTATGACTTTTGGTATCTGAGCTTCATATAAATGCAGACGAGAAAATGTTGAGTTTTCATTCAGGGCTTTGGATCTCAGGCCAAAAGTAATGGAGGCAGGTACCTGCGATGTTGGGGGGGGGGGCACCACCCAGACCAGTAAGGGGTTCTCTCACCTCCTGTCCTGTAATCCTGGGTGCTTCTGGGCTGTGCAGCTTTGATTCAGAGCCCTGCCACCAGCAGCCTGCTCACGGCACAGTGGCCTCCCCCTACTTTCCATCAGCCTGGTCCCTCCTTGCAGGGCAACACCAAAAACCCTTCCAGCCCTCAGTTTCCCCCAAACCACCTCCTCTGCAGTAGCCAGTCCCTCTCACTGGACCCACACAGAAGTTAGCAAGTTAGCTGCCTCCACACACCTGCCTGGCAGTTTGGCTGAGGATTTTACCCTTCAGTTTAATACCCAGCACGGAGAGGATTTTGTAATAAAGCAAGAATACGTTTGTTGACAAAGACCAGAGATGGAAGAGACAGGTAGGGTTAAAAGTAAAACAAAACAAAACGCACTTCCTAGTGGCTAAAATTTGATTTCAGCAAGTTACAATCCTTGTCTAAGCAAGTTTCTCACTGACAGTTTGCAGCCAAGAGGATCCACTTTTCATGAACTGATTTAGTTTGGGATTGGTCCTGCTTTGAGCAGGGGGTTGGAATAGGTGACCTCCTGAGGTCCCTTCCAACCCTGATAGTCTATGATTCTATGAACTCAGAGGTGCTGTCCTGTGTCCCCTAGGTGATGCATGCCCCAGAGTCTCTCACCAGTCCTTTATACCCTCAGAGTTTATCTTTGTCACCAAGACAGGAATCCCTCCCAGGGGCTCAGCTTTCTGTGTCTACCCGGGAGCCAACACCAGGTTAATTTTTGCAGTCCTGCAATTTTACAACACAAATGGACCCTGGTGCAAATGAATAGCCCTTTGCCCTTGACCACACCTGGCGTGACATGCAACTGAGCCCAAGAGGTGTTGCCATTTTCCTTTGTCTGGAAAATCCCGTTTTGCCACCTTGGTCTGTTTCCAGACTCCAAAACACAGTATCAGAGAGTGTCCATGATTTTATACAGTGTCATTACATACATTTCACAGCGATATCAATGACCAGTGTGGTGGTAGTTTTCAGATGGTATATTACCAGACACCTTTGAAATAAATATCATGACAATAGTGTGTGAGGTGTGTTGAGCTGGTCAGGTCAGCTGAGTTTTACTGTTACATGCCTGGGGACCCCTGGCTATTTGGCACTGGGATGCTGTTAGGGGCCCAGTAATGTTAATGCTATTAATATGTTCTGCTGCCTTTGTTGCGGTTCCTGTCATCTTGTGATTTCTACAGTGCCCTAAGATTCATGCACTCTGGGGTTCAGTTCTTGGCTTCATATTGGCCTTCTTGTGCGAGCTTCTTGACGTCACTTGGGCCTGGATGCTCAAAGGTATTTAGGTGCCTAATTCCCATTGATTCTGTGGGAATTAGGCACCTAAATATCCTTGAGGGTCTGTGCCTTAGTCTCTCTGAGTCTCAGGGCCTCATGTGTAAAATGGGCAGAATCCATACAGGGCTTGCCGTTTACTATCATGAGGCTTTGAGCTCAGCTGGGACTTCTCGGTGCTGCTGTAACAGGAATAATGGCCAGTGCTCCCATTGCATATAGGAATTATACTTAACTGATTTATTGTGTGACCTTGGCCAAATCACCATCCCGCCCTGTGCCTCAGTTTCCCCACCTGTAAGATGGGGACAATAATACCGACTTCCCCTTTGCATTGTAGATGGAAAGCACTACATTTTGAGTTTGCAAGTTCATTGGGGCAGTTTGTAAGCTCATCCTGTGTGCAAGGACAGCACGTAGTGCAACGGGGTCCCAATCGCGACTGAGGGTGACCACAATGGAAATAACTACCACATGGATCCGTGAGCGCTAAGTATTATTGGTAAGTCAATACAATTCTCTGTGAAGTGTACCAGTTCTAATATCGTAATGTAGTGTCTGTAACGTGATTATTGAACAGTCCGAGGTAGAGCAGAGAGTTCCTAAGAACATTACGTCGAAGGATAAAAATTTGGCAATGAGAACAATAACTATATACATGTAACTTCTGCATTGTATAACTCAGGTGCTCTCTGACCTTTCTCAGTGACATATAGGACTTCAAAGCCCCCTCACCCTTCACTTGAAGCGGTATGTAGGCTATTCTGCAGTGCAACCCTCTGATGAAAAAAACAACATGATTTCCAGCTTAGTCCTGCTCGTGACGGGTGGGACAAGCACATGATGTGCACAAACATGTCCTCCAGCATGCAGATCATACAGACATGTGTTTCTTAGCTAGTGCATCTGTTTACAGAACTATAAAAAGGGAGGTTTCCTAAACCTTGAAAATAAAGGCAGGGTTGGTTGGATCTTACTGAGGCCCAGGGGTGGGGGATTAGACAGGAAGCCTGGAAACCTGCGTTCTGTCCCTGGCTCTGTGCGATCTTGGGTGAGTCTTTGTTTCTCCTTCCACCCTTTGGCTGGCTTGACTATTCAGATTGTAAGCTCTTCGGGGCAGGGACTGTCTCTTATTATATGTTTGCACAGTGCCTAGCACAATAGGATTTCAGTAGGGGCCTCTCGGTGCTGCTGTAATAATAACTGTGGATCCTAAGAAGCCAGATTCACTGCTGGTGTTAGTGGGCGCAGTTCCATTGGCCTCACTGGTTTGCTTCTGTACATCAGCAGAGAGCTTGGCTCGGGGGTCTGACTTTCTAACTCTGTGCACTATCTGATTAGGGGAAACCGCTGCTCCTGTGCATTGCACTCCCAGAAAACACAATGGGTAACTTACCAATAAACACTGACTAAAGTTTTCCATCGAACTGTTGGACACCTGTCTCTATTCCTGCCTCTCCGAGGCCCTAGCCGCTGGTCAACACTGTCTGCTGTTATGTCCATGGCATACACACAGAGATGTTAGATAACATAACACCGTTTTATTTTTTATAATTGAGAATGATAACTTGCAAGATCCCAAATAACCAGAGAGAGACAAAGGGGGCTGCTCCTGAAAAGAGAGACCTACAACTCACCCCACTTTACTGTAGGCTGGCTGTCTGCAGACTGACTGCTGCTTGAACACTTCCCTACAGAGCCCCCAGTTCTGCAAGCAAGACCAGGACCCCCTCCCCTCCATCCACTATTAAAGTGATAGCTTGCAATTCGAACACAGTCCTCAATACACCACATCTCCTCAGGGCGAAATGCTCAGTGTTCCTTGTAAGCTGTGTGTCAGGTGTATTGGGATAGGAGGAGGTGCAGTATGGGGCCTGTTTGAGAGAGGTGAGGGAGAGTTGCCCTGCACCAGTCAGGATGAGGTCATAAGTGGGAAGAGTGAAGGGGCTGAAGTGCTGTGGAAGAGACACAAGAATGTTTTCCTGAGAGGAGACGTAGCAGAGAGGACCGTGCGTCTGCCTCCTTTGGAGAAGCGAAGGCAGCTCCACTGGTGAGAACACCTGAGGGACAGCGCACCTGAAGGGAGGAAGCAGTTTCCTTCAGGGAAGCAGTATTTATTTTCCTTGGTGCATCCTTGAATCACCACTGCAGAGCCTCTTACCCTCTACTGTAATCTGCTCTGATGCTTTCTCAGGGCACCCAGCATTGTGGGTCACCCTGTTACCCCCCCGCTTCCGGCAGGAGGGAGTCTATCTTGTGGTAGCTGGGTATCAGCACCTGCCTTTCAACCATGCCAGCGCTCTCCTCAGGGCTCTGTCAGTCCTATTTTGCATTGGTGCACCCCAATCTCTTTGTATGTCTCACAGTCACATAACGCTCTCTTGTCCCTAACGCCTCCTGTGCTCACTGTGCCTAATGGAGCAGCCATCAGCCGGCTGCACTGGGCACTGGGAATGTCTCTCTGGAGGGAGGATCTGACGGTTTGGGATCCCTCGGAGGCTGATTGATGAGTAACTCAGCTGAGAAGCGACAGTAACCGTGCAGATAAAAGTTTGCGATTGTTGATCGTGCAAAAACAAACCGTCCTCAGTGAGAGCCGGGTTTGTTTGGGCTGCCCTCCACTGGCTGCATGGAAGCCATTGACAGCTGGGATGGTCCCTTCCCAGCCACGGTCTGTCCCGCTTGGGATTGTTTTGAATAGTATGTGGTAGGTCAGCTTGTTTTCATGCCTTGGGTAAGTCCAGTGGAGAAAGGCTAGCTCAGTGACTCCGTAGCTTTTTCTATAGTAATATAAAAAGAATTTAAAATAGGACAACAAATTCCCCTTGTTTTTTTGAAACGTTGCCTTTCTCCTAACTCAAACTAGGAGATGTGAATTTGCCCTGTTATGCTGAGCAACATTAAGTAATCCTGTGATTTAAACCATATAATAATTGTACATGTACAACAGGGTTCAGCAAAGCAGATCAGTCCTTTGGGGACTGATTTAGATAGTGGGATTTCATTGGTCGGTTTAAAATTGGGATTCCAACTAGAATTAATACTTTGGTCTCACTTTGGTTGTTGGGTTTAGCGTGCAAGGGGATGGCTGGTGTTAGGAGTCCCTTCTGGCCTTCAACTCTCGGACTCGACTGTGTTTCATGGAGCTGTCTTTCTCCTCGGCTTTCTCTAAGGCGATTCTGAGACAGCGTCAGTTGCTGAGGTGAATGGGAAGATGGATGGTTTAGTGGTTAGAGTAATTCAGGACTCTGGGGCTCTAGTTCTGGCTCTGCCACTGAATCATCTTAAGCCTCCCTCTTTTCCAGTCACAGATGAAGAATGAGTTGCTTACCCTTAAGCTCCAGGCAATGACTGACTATTTTAACAGCTTGGGAGCAAAGCCAGGTAAGCAAGCGGTCGGATTGAAATGCTGAGTCTCAGCCAGGTGGCCTGATTCTTTGGTTGATGGTGTCAAATGCCTAGAGATGAGCATGAGCAGAGAACTGTTCTCCAAGGGCAGGGCCCGCTCAAGGCCTGGTTCTTCTCTGCCTTTCACTTTGTGCAGCCCCTTACTCCTGTGCAAAATCCTGCCATCTCAGATTAGTAGCCTTTGTAAAAGGCAATGGAGAACAGGGCTCTCAGTCTGTATCCCATTCTCCACTTCCATCCCCACCTCTAGGACATTACACCAACTAGCCCTGCCTCTTCCTGAGCTGCCATCCTCCCACAATGCCTTCATTTCTCTAACATGCAGTAAGCATTCATTGCTTAGCATTGCAGAGGACAGAACTGGGAAAGAGCAAGCCCTGGGGCTAAGAAGGATGGTCTAGTGAATGAGGCATTGGTCTATGCCTCAAAAAATGTAGGGCTCAAGTCCTATTTCAGGTATGGATTATGACACTAGTCCCTTAATCTACTCTGTACCTCATCTGAAAAATGGCAATAATAATTCACTTTCTAGTGTGTGTGTGGTGGTAAAATCAATTAACAATTGTGAGATGCCCATGTGCTGTAGGGACTATATAAGTAGATAGATTCCCTAACCTGTTCATGGATGTTGCATAGACTTGTGCCCTCCAATGCTTTGCCACTGTAAGTTTAGGTGTTCCTAGGGATGGGCCTGCCAACAAATTCTACAGTGTTTCTGAGACTTGCAATATTTGTTTCCTTAAAGCCCCAGCTCCTGGAGTCATGTGATGATGTGAGACTCTCAGCTGTAAGTAAAAATTGTGTAAGTTTCTTGCCTTTGTGGTTGTGGAGACAAGCTTGAGAACATGACTCAAGCATGCCCTGAAGGCTCAAAAACTGGCAGGTAACTAAAGAGGACCCCACATTTACTATTTTTTAGAATCTCATGATGCTTTCTGGGGACCTGACTCACGCCATTTGAATGCTTGTGATTAGCAATACTGGACTCCAGCCTAATGTGTCTGATCAGGGGGAAACATTTCCTGACACTTAGCCTTAATTTTCCTTTGCTCATGTCCATCCATAGGCCTTTGGGTTCCTCCCTAGACAATTTATTTCCCTTGATATTGTCCCAAGATAATATTATTGGACTGAGCACACAGAGCCCCACTGTATTTAGAGGGCAGCGTTGTGTAGTCAGATGCATGCAGCGTGATGATGGGAGGAAGAAATGCCCTCGATCTAGCTGGATGGTGGCAGGAATTAATGAGCTCCATCGGAATGGAAAAGGTGATGTTTTTTAGTTGTGTCTGGGAGTTTTAAGAGAAATGGAAACTGCAGAATTTAGCTTCAGAGCAAATGAGCACAGAGAAATACTGGACAGCGACTCCTTTGAGTGCTGCTAATGTCTGAGCTCTAAGCACACGTGTATGCAGTGGGTTATCTTCTCCTCTCTTCACCCTTCCATCTCTACTTTCCTTCAATCCCGCTCCCTCCTCCTTCCCACTTCTCATTTATTTTTACGACCCACTCCCTCCTTCCCCCATCCCCAAAGTCTCTCTTTCTTTCTTCCCTGCAGCCATCCTCTCTCCCATCTTTGTTGATTGTACAGCAGCTTTGCTGAAATGGAATCAGTTTGTCTTTAAAATGTCTTTCCTTTTTAATAATCAAAGGAGCTGTATACTTCTATTTTAGATATGTTTTTGTAACCTGCCCCTGTCCCTTTGAGGGTCACAAAGTTTCTCTGAGTTCAGGGGCTGTCAGTTTTTCCCTGGGATAAGTGTACTTGGCAGAGACTCATAATAAAATGTCCCTTACAAAATGACCTATAATGCCTGGGGGAAAGGAAATACAACGATTTGAAAATGTAGTCCCAGTGGGTCTGTTTGTCTCAAAGAGGGCACGTCGCTTCCCGCAGTAAACATGGGGTAAGGGGCAGGATGCAGTAACAAGTCAGCATTGTCTGACACTTAAAGCACATGGTGGGGTTCTGTTAGATTAAACAGTGGGACCGTGAGCTAGTCATGGGTCCCCAGTTCCCCCACCTGAACCATGAAGAAAATCACCTCTGAGGGGGGTGGTGAAGCTTAATGCTTGCCAAGTGCTTTGTGGTACAAGTGCTTTGCGGTTATATAGCTCTTCATCCACAGACCTCAAAGTGCTCAATAAAGGCAGCTTTGTGTTTTCACTCCCATTTCAGACATGGAGAAACTGAGGCAGCGAGGTTGCATCTTACCCAATGCAACCCCTCAGCAAGCCAGAGGCAGAAACTAGAACAAATGTCCCTTGCCGCCCACTCCAATCACTAGCTGGTTACACTGACGCCTTAGACCCTGTGGTGGCACACAGCAGGTGAAATTCACCCCTGTGCAGAGGTGGGATGCATAAGCTTAAGTAGGGTTTGAGTGGAACCTGGGCCTTGTGCTGGGGTGAATTTCAACCTTCTGAAGCCTGGATGTTATCGGCAAGCCAATGGCCGGAATAGGAACTGAACAGAAACGGTTTGGGGATTGGTCCTGCTTCGAGCAGGGGGTTGGACTAGATGACCTCCTGAGGTCCCTTCTAACCCTGATAGTCTATGATTCTATGATTCTATGAGTTCAGGAAGTTCTGGACTTTTGTCCCCCTGGTTGCTCCTCCTGGTTTCAACTGGCAGTGAAACTATAAAAATCCTGTGGTGGGATCCATTCCCGCTGCATCCCTGACCTTGCCTCAGCTGGGTCATGATGAACCCTTACAATAGCCTGTTCTTGCTTAAATTCTAGCCTGAGTTCCAGACCAAGGAGGTTTGAATTAACTTGGACCAGCTTTGCCTGAGCATCCAGAGACATACTCCGCTCTTGGTGGATTTACACTGGTGCAACAGATGTCTGAATTTTACCCTAGATGTTTGTTAATGAAAGAACAACGTTGAGGGTTTTCTGTCTCTACTATGCGTGCTACAACACGAGAAGGTGAGTGTGTCAGCATGTGCAAATGTCCATCTTGTTCCTCCGTCGCCAGCGAAAGGCGAAGATTGGCCTCTTTCTGTCTAGCCTTCCCCCTTTCCGTACAGACACATAAATATGAAACACTGTTGTCAGCATTTTGTTTCATCTCCGTGAGTGACAGATGCTATTCCAGCTGCTTTGGGGGTGCTGGGGATGAACCTCTGGCTGGCACGCCTTTAATCACTGTTCTACGCTTATTACAGTGGCCTCCATTCAATCAGCTAATTTTAGCTGAGTTTTGATTGCTTCCATCTGTGTTTCATTAGCTGAATCACAAGAAGCTTGAAATTCAGCCCCAGCAGTTAGCAGCTCCATGCATTTCCTTCTCTGCTTTCTATCTTTACTTTGCCATTGGGTTTAATTATCTTGTACGGAAACTACAGGGCCAGCAATGGGTTCTGTGAAACATAATAGCCACGTACTTGGTTTGCTTTTTCAGATTCTTAGGAGGGGTCTCAGGTGTGGGTGTGTGGGTGAGGGATAGAGGAATAATACCAGAAAGAGGATATCTGCTTTCTTTGCCGTGTTATTAAAAGAAGCACTCGCCTGCTTGATTGAAATCAAGCACATTTCACAAGAGCCAAGGAGCATCAATTGCTTATCTCAGCACATGTTGGATTGACCCCCTAGGTGGTTGTTTGACACACTAGAACTTTTCTGGTGTCTTTGTGAAACCTGTTTTTACTGACCTGAGTTTCTAATGTTCTGAATTTGACTGATATGGTGTCCTCCTCCTGAGCTGGCAACAAACAGCCTGAAATAGTAGCTCGGAGAGAGATGAAATAAAAGCATTCACTCTGGACTGTAATGATGACAAATTGCATTTCAGCACTGTTCTCTGTTGCATTGCTGGTCATTTCTGAAGGAACATCTTGTGTTTCTGAAATTGGAGTGGAGATTATCTTTATGGCTGGAACTTTGGTAGGAAGCCAGCGTATGTCCTCCACCGCTTTCTGACTCCTAGGCAGTGTCCAGGGGTAACAGCGGAGGCAATTCTGCCAGGAAAATGGCACCGTACACATCTTTAACCATGTTACTACAGTTGACACAGTTCGGCAGTGATATGGTATTTGGAACAGACACATCTGATAATGCTGTGCAGCAGACCTGACAACACAGGACAGCTACAATGGCCTATACATACAGTAAACAGCCTCAGCTGTCAGTCGGACAAACCTGGGTAAAGACAGTGCTCCAGGACTTTGCAAATCCCATCTAGATCCCGGAAGAGAAGTGTGGTATGAAGGAAACCCCTTTATCTATCCCCTTTTGGAACAGCTCAGTAGAACGATGTTACACTGTGCAGAGAAATGTGGAATAGGTTGTCATGTGATGAAGGCATGGGGATGTGAGACCTGGGTTCTGTTCCCCTCTCTGCCACAGACTTCTGTAAACACTCATCCTTGGTGCAATGGGAAAATATTTACCTAGCTTGTGAGGATATGAGGCATAATCTCAGATAGAAGATGCTATATAAAGCCTTCAAGTTCCATAGGACTTTAGAATGCCTGGTAGCCTGCAAGAAGTACTTATGGACTTTTATGTTAAGATCAGAACCTACATGTGCAAACTATAATTAAAGCGGAAGGTCTATATACTGAGCTGAAAAGCATTCCCAAATTTGCTCACATGGAAGCCAAACTCAGGTCCCGAAGAGATCTGGACAAGATGGTCCCATTGTGGCCATGGCCATTCTAATCCATGCCATTAGGTTCTTATGCTGAGTCCATCACCGCGGTGTCCGAGAGTTGCCTCGTGCTGCACACCTTCCATAGGTGGGGCGGCATCCAAAGGCTGTTTGTAGAACACACTCTGCGGGGAAGGGGGAAGAAAAGAAAACGGTTTAAATAAACTTTTACAAGACAGACCATCGACAATGCTGCTGCAGTTTCTACGAATCCCCATGTCCTGTACAACCGGCAATGCCAGTATCGAAAACAGTCCACTTCTGTCCTTCAGTTTCAGTGCGGTTAAACTATACAATGGCTGACTGACTCCCGAGCCACCAGCCTTAGGTATTCAGTTTTAGGTCAGTCAGTAATTGAGCAAAGAAAGGTTTCAGAGTAGCAGTCGTGTTAGTCTGTATTCGCAAAAAGAAAAGGAGGACTTGTGGCACCTTAGAGACTAACCAATTTATTTGAGCATGAGCTTTCGTGAGCTACAGCTCACTTCATCGGATGCATACTGTGGAAAATACAGAAGATGTTCTTATACATACAAACCATGAAAAAATGGGTGGTTACCACTACAAAAGGTTTTCTCTCCCCCCACCCCACTCTCCTGCTGGTAATAGCTTATCTAAAGTGATCATTCTCCTTACAATGTGTATGATAATCAAGTTGGGCCATTTCCAGCACAAATTCCGGTTTTTGGAATATGAACAAGAGGCTGCTCGGCAGCTCTCCAACACCACTTTCTACAAGCCATTACCCTCTGATCCCACTGAGAGTTACCAAAAGAAACTACAGCATTTGCTCAAGTAACTCCCTGAAAAAGCACAAGATCAAATCCGCACAGACACACCCCTGGAACCTCGACCTGGGATATTCTATCTACTACCCAAGATCCATAAACCTGGAAATCCTGGGCACCCCATCATCTCAGGCATTGGCACCCTGACAGCAGGATTGTCTGGCTATGTAGACTCCCTCCTCAGGCCCTACGTTACCAGCACTCCCAGCTACCTTCGAGACACCACTGACTTCCTGAGGAAACTACAATCCATCGGTGATCTTCCTGATAACACCATCCTGGCCACTATGGATGTAGAAGCCCTCTACACCAACATTCCACACAAAGATGGACTACAAGCCATCAGGAACAGTATCCCCGATAATGTCACGGCTAACCTGGTCGCTGAACTTTGTGACTTTGTCCTTACCCATAACTATTTTACATTTGGGGACAATGTATACCTTCAAATCAGCGGCACTGCTATGGGTACCCGCATGGCCCCACAGTATGCCAACATTTTTGTGGCTGACTTAGAACAACGCTTCCTCAGCTCTCGTCCCCTAACGCCCCTACTCTACTTGCGCTATATTGATGACATCTTCATCATCTGGACCCATGGAAAAGAAGCCCTTGAGGAATTCCACCATGATTCCAACAGTTTCCATCCCACCATCAACCTCAGCCTGGTCCAGTCCACACAAGAGATCCACTTCCTGGACACTACAGTGCTAATAAACGATGGTCACATAAACACCACCCTATACCGGAAACCTACTGACCGCTATTCCTACCTACATGCCTCCAGCTTTCACCCTGACCACACCACACGATCCATCGTCTACAGCCAAGCTCTGCGATACAACCGCATTTGCTCCAACCCCTCAGACAGAGACAAACACCTACAAGATCTCTACCAAGCATTCTTACAACTACAATACCCACCTGCGGAAGTGAAGAAACAGATTGATAGAGCCAGAAGAGTTCCCAGAAGTCACCTACTACAGGACAGGCCTAACAAAGAAAATAACAGAACGCCACTAGCCGTCACCTTCAGCCCCCAACTAAAACCCCTCCAACGCATTATCAAGGATCTACAACCTATCCTGAAGGACGACCCATCACTCTCATCTGGGAGACAGGCCAGTCCTTGCCTACAGACAGCCCCCCAACCTGAAGCGAATACTCACCAGCAACCACACACCACACAACAGAACCACTAACCCAGGAGCCTATCCTTGCAACAAAGCCCGTTGTCAACTGTGTCCACATATCTATTCAGGGGACACCATCATAGGGCCTAATCACATCAGCCACACTATCAGAGGCTCGTTCATCTGCACATCCACCAATGTGATATATGCCATCATGTGCCAGCAATGCCCCTCTGCCATGTACATTGGTCAAACTGGACAGTCTCTACGTAAAAGAATAAATGGACACAAATCAGATGTCAAGAATTATAACATTCATAAACCAGTCAGAGAACACTTCAATCTCTCTGGTCAGACGATTACAGACATGAAAGTTGCGATAGTACATCAGAAAAACTTCAAAAACAGACTCCAGCGAGAGACTGTTGAATTGGAATTCATTTGCAAATTGGATACAATTACCTTAGGCTTGAATAGAGACTGGGAGTGGCTAGGTCATTATGCAAGGTAGCCTATTTCCCCTTGTTTTTTCCTACCCCGCCCCCCAGACTTTCTTGTTAAACCCTGGATTTATGCTGGAAATAGCCCACCTTGATTATCATACACATTGTAAGGAGAGTGATCACTTTAGATAAGCTATTACCAGCAGGAGAGTGGGTTTGTGGGGGGAGAGAAAACCTTTTGTAGTGATAAACACCCATTTTTTCATGATTTGTGTGTATAAAAACAACCATCTTCTGTATTTTCCACAGTATGCATCCGATGAATTGAGCTGTAGCTCACGAAAGCTTATGCTCAAATAAATTGGTTAGTCTCTAAGGTGCCACAAGTCCTCCTGTTCTTTTTGAGCAAAGAAAAGTTTTGTGGTAATGGCCCAGTGCTCTGGGTTCAGTTCCTAGCTCTGATCCCCTCCCCGTCTGTGAGATGGGAATACTAACACTTCCTTCCACCCACCCTTGGCCCGTCTTGTCTATTTAGTTTGAAGGCTCTTTGGGGCAGAGTCTCTCTTTTATGTACAGTACTTGGACGGCACCTAGCCCAATGGTCAGCTGGGGCTTGGCACCGCTGTAGTAATCATAAATTCAGAGGATGCTCAGTTCCGGGGCTGTGTGCAGCCCTCTAAAACCAGTGCACTGTCTTTAATGGCTCTACCTGTCCTTTCCTTCTGTTTTCCTCTAATCTCCCACGGAGCATGCTCAGCACACAACTGTTGGCTCAAAGCCTGGCAAGCCTTTGGCAAGAGATCCTTGTTTTAGGATCACAATTGACATGCGAAATGACATTCGCCAGGTCCGTGAAGGCCAGTGCTGGAAGAAGAAAGCCTTCACGGGACCAGGGCACCGCAATGTTTGTGCGCATGGGCTGATTTATTTCTCTAGGTTTGGGGGGGAAGGGCCTGGAGCCTGGCTCCGTTCTGTACAACGCACAGAGCAGCGTGTGTGGCCTGAGCACAAGCCATGGTAAACAAGGCAAAACCAATCTGTTGTACGAGGCACAGGGACCCAGCCAAGAGTTTGCTGTAATGGATCGGCCTGGCGTTTTGGGGGTATATTTCACTTCATCAGCAGGTTTCATGCTAACGGAGCACGCTGGGCAATTCTTCCCCTCGGCTCCCATCCACATGTACCCTGCCAAGGAAACTCTCCCCTAGCCAAGGGAAGGGGGAGACGTAACTTTCCCGGCGAGGAGGGCTCAGAACAAACTAGCGTCACCTGATGCTAGGCTGCTGCAGGGTGAGGGCTGCCCCGTCTAGCAGCTCACGGGGTTAAAGCCAGGCGGTGCCGTTCCTCTTCGAAATGGGCGCAGTCCCTCAAAGCGCAGCCAGTGTCTCACGGGGACTCTGCCAGGCAGGGTTTTTCAGGAATTTTTTAACAGGTTCCTTGCGGTTGCCCTAGGTCAACATGCTCAGTGTGTCCTGCAGCATAGCAGGGGTGGCCACTGGCCTCATTATGTGGGGATCTAAGCACCCCCAAATCCTCGGGCTCCTGGCGTTCCACCCAGATGTACGCAGCAAGTGCAGGGGCAGATAGGCGCTAGCTGGAGCTGGAAACTTTGACAGCCCAACGGGTACACTCCACCCAGCCCTAAGGAGGAGAGCAAGTGTGTCCAGCCAGGTCACGCTGGGTATGTTTAACAGAGCAGCTAGTGCGCTCGACTTGCATGGATCTGGTCCATGAGGGATGATAAGATTAAGGACAACCAACGTCTAACCATCCCTGCTATCTCGACGTTCTCTGTGGCGCCCGGGGAGCGTTTCTGTCAGGGAGGGACGGAGAGGAGGTTGGGGGGCTCCCAGGTACTTGTAATGACAGAACTACCTGCCACCTGCCATGACTCCAGCATTTCTCGTTGCGCTGGCTGGTGGAATTTTTGGAGGCGCCATTTGAAATGAGAGAGCTTTTTGGACTCAGAAAATGGAGAGCGGTTCTCCAGGGCTCCCAAATGTTTCTGACATATTCAGTTCTAAGGGCTGGTCTACACTGGAACTTACGTCACCATAGTTATGTCTTTCAGGGGTGGGAGAAATCCCCCCGCCCCCCCCGAGATGTAGCAATACTGACCTAACCCCTGGTGTAGGCAATGCTAGGGTGACCTATGAATTCTTCCATTGACCTAGCTACCACCTGCTTAGGGGCGTAGAGGGATATCGGGCCAGGAGAGAGGCTGGGAAGGGGCAGGAGAATGTGGGGGGGCAGGAGGGAGGTTGAGGGGCACAGGGGGATGTGGGGGCAGGAGGGAGGCTGAAGGGGCAGGGGGTGTGGGGGCAGGGCAGGAGGGTGGCTGCGGGGAGAAGTAGGGAGGCTGAGGAGGGGCAGGGGAAGCCTGAGGGGGGTTGGGGGATGTGGGGAGCAGGAGGGAAGTTGAGGGGCACAGGGGAATGTGGAGGGCAGGAGGGAGGCTGAGGAGGGGCAGAGGACAGCAATGGGGTGGGAGGTGGAAGGATGGGATGGTAGCTCCCCTGGCAAGGGGGCAGCAGTGGGGAAAGGTAGGCCCATCCAAGGAGCCAGGGAAGGCCGTGTCGCAGCATTGCCAACTTGTGCACTGATCACCAGGCGCAGGATTTGGCTGCCTGCAGGAGGAGCTGTCGTGATGCCATGGGAAGCTCCTCTGAGCCCCTGATACTCAGGACTGGGCACGTGGGCAGAGCTGTGTGCGAGAGCCTCGGGGCTGGGACGCAGACCTGCCTGCTGCTGAGCCCGGCCTTCGGTGTATGGCCCTAGAGCAGTGAGAGCGTCCCAGGGCGGGGGAGTGGGGGGTGCTGCTGGGACCTGGGCAGACGAGAAGCCCTGGGGCTGCGGGAGGCAGGGCAGTGTTGCTGCGGGGTGAAGCCGGTACCAGGAAATGGACGGCAGTTCCCCTGTCTTAGGGGTGAGGAGAGGGTTAGTGGAATCTCCCTCTGAGCAGCCAGGGAGAGATATGCATTTGCTCATGCATTAAAGGTTGACTTGTCAACTTGAAATAATCACACACACATTGCCAGAGTCTGACCCAAGAACCTTTCAATGCCACCTGGCAAGGGGCTTAGTGGAGAGCCCTGATTCTGGTATGTCCTGGTTCACCAAAGAACGGCAGGTGAGGTCTGACATGAAAGCTTACATGGTTGCTCGTGAACCATGAGCAGCCAGCTGATCTCTGTTTTCACTATCCATATATCTCAGTGCTGCAATATTGTGCTTTCCCAAGGTGAACCACATAAGTTGGTGTGTGCACTGGTCCCTTGATGACAGCAGACCTGGTATTTGGGTGAGGGTTCAGTGGAGAAGGGGAATGCTTCAGAGGGGCTTGAGGACTGGGATGCTCCTAGTGTTAACCTGCAAAGCAAAGTCAGGGCAGCAGAGAATGTTTCGGGGGCGAACAGGGTGGCAATGTCAGGGCACCGACACCCAGAGAAACACAAACAGACTCTCATGTTGGTGGCCTGGGGGTAACGAGGTGACCCACAGTCCTGGCCCCTTTGAGAGCCATCATGCAGAGGACTAGAGCAGAGTTAGAAGGCCAGACTAAAAACACGGTTTGAGGTTTGTTTGTTTTTTTAAATCTCATGATTTTTGATCTCTGGAGGTTGGCAATACTGGTAAAGTCATTCGTGTGTGTGAATGGGTGCAAGATGGGGCCCTAAGAAGACAAGGGGCATACTGTGGGTATGTCTACACAGCAACTGGGCACCTGAGACTGGCCCAGCTGACTTAGGCTCGTGGGCTTGGGTCATTGTTGTGTAGACTTCCAGGCTCATATTGGAGCCCAAGCACTCAGACTCTCCTGCCCTGTAGCCTGAGCCCGGATGTCTACATTTCAATGAAACACTCTGTGAGCCTGAGTCAGCTAGCAAGGGCCAGCCTCACAGGTGTCTAGGTGCTGTGTAGACATACCCTAACAGTGTGGTGAGAGTGGTACAATCAAACAGATACAGTTTTTATGTAGTCACTTATTCCAGGTCCATCTCATCTGCATATTTATTATACATGCAAACTATCTTAAAAGAACATTAAGGTGGAGAAGCCAAGTATTCAAACATTGGGAAATGTCAGACTTGAAGCTTCTTTGTGTTCTCATAGACTTTAAGGCCAGGTGTCCAGTTTTTGACCGGAAAGTCCACTCGAAAGGGGACCTGACAGTGTCCCGTCAGATCTATTGACCAGACACCCAAAGTCCAGTTACTGCAGCTGGAAGAGGCACCAGGTCATCACCTGTGCCAGCCCCTACTTAGCCCCGACTCCTCCCTGCCTTGGAGTGGCTGCAGCTACCAGCCCCAGCTCCATAGCGAGTCCCTCCTGACCTGGGTGGGGGAGGGGGGAGAAGAGGGGAAAAGCAGCAAGCGATGGAGGGGGAAGAGGAGCAAGTGTGGGGTAGAGCCTCAGGGGGACGAGGCAGGGGCTGGGGAGGTTCCAGAGCTCCTGCTGGAGTGCCTGGTTTTTAAATATTACAAAATTGGCAACCTTATGGGCAGCCAGACCTAGTCGAGCCAGAGTCTGCAGTCAGGAGACACGAGTCAGCTGGGGCAGGATAGCAGGGTCAGGAGACAAACTGGGGGTCAGAACCACCAACCCGATGCCAGGAGTCAGACCGGGTCAGGATGCCAGGAAATCAAGCCACAGGAACAGGGAGCACAAGGTGCACAGTCCAGAGCAGGGCAGAGCCCAGTTTAGACCAGTTCCTGTGCTTGCTGCTGGCTTAAGTAGGGCCAGGGGGGCAATCAGCTGCTTTGGGACCCTGCCTATAGGGCTGCAGGGGTGGAGCCTCAGACAGGGGCGGGGCTTCCTGGGTCCCAGGTAAGCAAGTGTTAGCAGGCTGCCATGTGCAAGGCTGGAGCGTGGCTGCTCCTATAAACCCTGCAGACCCATGCTTGAGACCTGTGGGTCATAACACTCCCAGCCCTTCGGGGGGTCCCAGCAGGCCATAGGGGAGGCAGACTGGTGGAAGCCTTGCACTGCTAGTCTGTGAAAAGGCAGTCAGAGTCTTTGCACACCTGGACCCTTGTCTTGCGTAATGGCTGCTAGGAGCTGTCTTCATCATGAGTGCTAACGGGGCAAAAAAGCCGACGAGCTTCTTCCCGGACTGTAAGTTTCATTGATTCGCTCTATTGTCGAAGCCACTGGGGAGCTCAGCGAACAAACAAGCCTTGTGACTCCATGCCTGCCCCGCAGGGAGGAAGTGAGCTGTAGCTCACGAAAGCTCATGCTCTAATAAATTGGTTAGTCTCTAAGGTGCCACAAGTCCTCCTTTTCTTTTTGCGAATACAGACTAACACGGCTGTTACTCTGAAACCGCAGGGAGCAGTCACTTGTGGAGAAACTGAAGTGACGATTTCCTGAGGTGTTTCTCTAGGGGTATGGCTCTGTCAGCTCCAGCTGGGGAGCCCATGCACAGCCCCAGTGAGCAGGGAACGCCTCCACTCCCCCACAGAGGAGTCAGGCGTTTGCAGCTTTCCCTTTGGGGCTGGCTTCCTCATCACTCTGTCCACGGGACCCTTTCTTTGCTTCATGCAGTCTCGTTGCTCTGGCTCCAGTGATTTAAAACTCAGTGTCACTCATTCCTCAAAGGCAGCTTCCTGTCTCCTGGGCATTTAGCAAAAGGGAAAGGTCAGTAGGTCACACCAGGTACCTGGGTCTTGTCTGCCACTGCAGGGTTGTGAAAGACCCTGGGTAAGAGTGACATAGATTAATAGCTGGGAAGGCCAGAAGCGACCATTCGGATCATCCAGTCTGATCTGCATAGCACAGGCCAGAGGGCTCCGCCCAGGAATACAGGAAGAAGGATTGCTAGGAAGAGAAGGGGTCCACCTAACGAAGAGAGGGAAGAGCATCTTCGCAGGCAGGCTTGCTAACCTAGGAAGGGAGGCTTTAAACTAGGTTTGCTGGGGTATGGGGACCTAATCCCAGAGGTAAGTGGGGAAGTGGGATACACAAGGAGGAAACACAAGGAGGAGGGTGCAACAGGGGAGACTTCCTGATTCATACTGAGAGAGTAGTTATCTTAGGTGCCTGTCACACGAATGCAAGAAGCCTGGGAAACAAGCAGGGAGAACTGGAAGTCCTGACACAGTCAAGGAACTATGATGTGATTGGAACAGAGACTTGGTGGGGTAACCCACATGACTGGACCACTGTCATGGATGGGTATAAACTGTTCAGGAAGGACAGGTACGGGAGGAAAGGTGGAGGAGTTGCATTGTATGTAAGAGAGCGGTATGATTGCTCAGAGCTCCGGTATGAAACTGGAGAAAAGCCTGTTGAGAGTCTTTGGGTTAAGTTTAGAGGCGAGAGCAACAAGGGTGGCGTCGTGGTGGGCGTCTGCTATAGACCACCAGACCAGGAGGAAGAGGTAGACGAGGCTTTCTTCAGACAACTAACACAAGTTTCCAAATCACAGGCCCTGGTTCTCATGGGGGACTTCAACCACCCTGACATCTGCTAGGAGAGCAATACAACAGTGCACAGAAAATCCAGGAAGTCTTTGGAGAGTGTTGGGGACAACTTCCTGGTGCAAGTGCTGGAGGAACCAACTAGGGTCTGTGCTCCTTTTGACCTGCTGCTCACAAACAGGGAAGAATTGGTAGGGGAAGTAGAAGTGGGTGGCAACCTGGGCAGCAATGACCATGAGATGGTCGAGTTCAGGATCCTGACAAAAGGAAGAAAGGAGAGCAGCAAAATACGGACCCTGGACTTCAGAAAAGCAGACTTTGACTCCCGCAGAGAACTGATGGGCAGGATCCCCTGGGAGGCTAATATGAGGGGGAAAGGAGTCCAGGAGAGCTGGCTTTATTTTAATGAAGCCTTATTGAGGGCACAGGAACAAATCATCCCAATGTGAAGAAAGAATAGCAAATATGGCAGGTGACCAGCTTGGGTTAACTGAGAAATCTTCAGTGAGCTGAAAAACAAAAAGGAAGCTTACAAGAAGTGGAAACTTGGACAGATGACCAGGGAGGGGTATAAAAATATTGCTCAAGCATGCAGGGATGTAATCAGAAAGGCCAAAGCACAACTGGAGTTGCAGCTAGCAAGGGATAAGAAGGGTAACAAGAAGGTTTCTACAGGTATGTTAGCAACAAGAAGAAGGTCAGGGAAAGTGTGGGCCCCTTACTGAATGGGGGAGGCAACCTAGTGACAGATGATGTGGAAAAAGCTAATGTACTCAATGCTTTTTTTGCCTTGATCTTCACAGACAGGGTCAGCTCCCAGACTGCTGCACGGGGCAGCACAGTATGGGGAGGAGGTTAGCAGCCCTCATTGGTGAAAGAACAGGTTAGGGACTATTTAGAAAAGCTGGACATGCATAAGTCCATGGGACTGGATGCAATACATCTGAGGGTGCTGAGGGAGTTGGCTGATGTGATTGCAGAGCCATTATCTTTGAAAACTTGTGGCAATTGAGGGAGGTCTCGGATGATTGGCAAAAGGCAAATATAGTGCCCATCTTTAAAAAAGGGAAGAAGGAGAATCCAGGGAACTACAGCCTCACCTCAGTCCCCAGAAAAATCGTGGACCAGTTCTCAAGGAATCCATTTTGAAGCACTTGGAGGAGAGGAAGGTGATCAGGAACAGTCAGCATGGATTCACCAAGGGCAAGTCATGCCTGACCAACCTGATTGCCTTCTATGATGAGATAACTGGCTCTGTGGATATGGGGAAAGTGGTGGACGTGATATACCTTGACTTTAGCAAAGCTTTTGATACGGTCAACCACAGTATTCTTGCCAGCAAGTTAAAGAAGTATGGATTGGATGAATGGACTATAAGGTGGATAGAAAGCTGGCTAGATTGTTGGGCTCAATGGGTAGTGAGCAATGGCTGGATGTCTAGTTGGCAGCCACTATCAAGCGAAGTGCCCCAGGGGTCTGTCCTGGGGCCGGTTTTGTTCAGTAACTTTATTAATGATCTGGATGATGGGATGGATTGCACCCTCAGCAAGTTTGTGGGTGACACTAAGCTGGCGGGAGAGGTAGATACACTGGAGGGTAGGGATAGGGTCCAGAGTAACCTATACAAATTGGAGGATTGGGCCAAAAGAAATCTGATGAGGTTCAACAAGGACAAGTGCAACGTCCTGCACTTAGGATGGAAGAATCCTATGGACTGCTACAGGCTGGAGACCAACTGGCTAAGTGGCAATTCTGCAGAAAAGGACCTGGGGATTACAGTGAATGAGAAGCTGGATATTGTTGCCAAGAAGGCTAATGGCATATTGGGCTGCATTAGTAGGAGCATTGACAGCAGATGGAGGGAAGTGATTATTCCCCTCTATTCAGCACTGATGAGGCCACTGGAGTATTGCAGCTAGTTTTGGGCCCACCACTACAGAAAGGATGTGGAGACATTGGAGAGAGTCCAGCAGAGGGCAACAAAAATGATTAGAGGGCTGGGGCACATGACTTATGAGGAGAGGCTGAGGGAACTGGGCTTATTTAGTCTTCAGAAGAGAAGAATGAGGGGGGATTTGATAGCAGCCTTCAACTACCTGAAGGGGGGTTCCAAAGAGGATGGAGCTAGGCAGTTCTCAGTGGTGGCAGATGACAGAACAAGGAGCAATGGTCTCAAGTTGCCGTGGGGGAGGTCTAGGTTGGATATTAGGAAACACTATTTCACTAGGAAGGTGGTGAAGCCCTGGAATGGGATACCTAGGGAGATGGTGGATTCTCCATCCTTAGAGGTTCTTAAGGCCTGGCTTGACAAAGCCCTGGCTGGGATGATTTCGTTGGGGTTGGTCCTGCTTTGAGCAGGGGGTTGGACTAGAGCCTCCTGAGGTCTCTTCCAACCCTAATCTTCTATGATTCTATGATTCTTGCCTTGAGCTCAGAACTGCTGCCTGAACCAGAGCATATGTTTGAGAAGGAGACACCCTGTCTTGTTGAAAGGGTTCAAGTGCTGGGGATGGTGCAGCTGGGACAACTGGAAAGAGAGAGATGCTGAGCCAGAGCTTGGACGTGCTGGGCACCTGCACTGTGCTGAGTGCTTGGGTTCCTGCTGGAGCTGTGAAAATCAGACCGAGGGAGGGGGGCAAAATTCTCAGCCTTTTGCTCTTTCCTCGCTTGTCCGGCTCTGTTCAGGTCCCTATGCTGCACCCCTCGCTGTGCTTTCTAGGGCCCAGATCCTCACAAGGAGTTAGGTGACCCGTGGGAGTCAGGTGCCTAAAAACCTTTGAAGAGCTGGTTTTGTGAACAGTTCTCTCAGCTCCTGCGCAGGCTCCAGGTGTGTAAGTCCGTGACTCAGGCTGGGGTGCAGCTGGTGTACAATAATGGCCCGACCCTGCAAAGCCTTGTCCAAGGATGCTTAGACGGAAAGAGTTGGAGGATCAGGCCCTGAATTTGTCTTGAATGTGATGCCTCTGACCGACATTCAAAGAGCACAGAGAGGCGAGACCATGCAGCGAGTACTTCCCTCCCTGCACTTTGCCATTCCCCCGGGCATTGTCGGGGTGTTGCTGTCTGAAATAGAGTGCCCACTTTCCCGATAGGAGTGGGGGCATCCAGTGCCTTTCAGCTGTGTTTTGGGAAGTGGGGGCGCACTGTGGCTGGAACTGACCTTAACCACAAATAACTCCAAGGCTCCCCCGAGAAGAGCAGTTCGTAGTCATGTCCCCCTTTCGAATCAGGTCAGTGCCTGCATTAGGAGTTGCCTTTTTAAAGCCTGCTCTCTAATTGTTTTTTGGAGGGTAATGAGCGAGGAGCTGCCAGGGGCTGTTAGCACTGGACCGAGAGGAGCGCCTGCGAAGGTGGTTGATTTGTCAAGAAAGCTTACGATTACCCACTTGAAGGACCTGCTAGCTGTACAATTCACTTGATTGCTTGCCTGCTATTCTAGCTAGCTGGGGAGGGGCTGGGCCCACAAATGGCCCTTGTGGGGGAAGGAATTTGTGATTTAATAACCAGACACAGGAGAGCTGGGGGAACAGCTGGTATGATTGATATGGCATCACTGAGGTCAATGGAACTACACTGATTTGCGAAGAATCTGGCCCAGGGTTTGTCTCTCAGGTGCAGTTAAAGGAGCAAGATGCATTTTGGTCTCCATGGCACCATCTATTTACTCAGGTGCTGCCCTTGGGAATGAGGAAGAGAGGCCCAAGAAAGGGTTTTCTTGAAAGTTTTAATTTAGCAGCAACAGCAAGGACAAACTCCTCCCGCATTTTTTCCATTTAAAAGAAAAAACAACCCGACACCCAGTCCCTGCTCACAGCTCCCTCCCCTGTAAATCAGGGACATTGGGGCTCACGGTCCCCAAACACCTCCAGTTTCCTTGACTGATCCCGAGGAAGAGACGGGCTCATCAAATAATAGCAGATCTGAATCAAGAGGCAACACAGCCATGGCGATGCTCATTGCTGGGCATGAAATTGCTTTCGCTAACTACACACAGTTAACGCGGATATGTATGCGTGTGCTTTTGTATGTCTGCACGTGTGGACATGTGTACACACGTGGGATTGTGTGCATATGTACGTGAGTGTGTGTGTGTACATATTTGTGTGTGTGTGCATGGTTGCATGCACATGGGGGGGTGGGGGGAGGGGATGTGTATGTCTGTCTGCTCTGCCTGCCTCAGCCAGAGCCTGCTGGTGTCTGGGAGCCTGTCCGTGTAACCTGGGTTCCCAGGCGATGTTTAATTGTGGGTTATTTGGCGGAGGGGACCCGGCCAGGAAGGGAACAGTAAAGCCCTTTTCATTTCTTTTTGTCGGTGGGAACCCCCTTTGAGACCCAATTACTGGGGCCTTTGGGAATTTTTAATTGAATATTTGTATTGTAAACGGGAGCAGGACCTGCAGCCCTGATTAGGGGAAGCAGGAAGACAATAACTTGGCCCTTGTTTGCTTTTCATTCAGGATTAAGGACTTTTAATTGTTCCAAAGATCGCAGATTGGGGCTCTGGGGATAATTAGTTTGAATGTAGTTTTCTGGTTGAATCCCCCTGGCCAAGGGGACGGGAATGATGCCACCACTGCCTTAACTCTGCCAGCTGCGCTTTCCCGCAGACAATTAGATTTACTGGGGGATTTGTATCTCTAGATACAGTTTAGCTGGGATTAACTGGCCATGTTAGCGGGGCTGGAATCGCTGGCTCTTGCTAGGCTAACGGTGCCTTGGTGATCGGGCTCGTGTTTAAAATTCAAACCAGGTGCAGACTCTGGATTCCCCACGTTGGGATGGCTACATACAAAGTTATGGTCTTTGTCTATCCCAAAAGATGGTCTTCTAGGAAGCTCCAGGCCAGGCACTAGCTTCAGTCCTTAGTCGGAAGGTGGAGCTGCTCAACGTCAGTGGGCAATTTGCTGCTCTCTTCGGAGGCATAACAACTTTCTTAACGTTTCTTTTCCTGCCCTCTTCCTTCAGGTGGTGATGATGCTGGTATTTTTCCATTGAAATTAGCTGCTCCTCTCTTCCCCCCAAGAATGATATCGAACTGGCCAGACCCCTCTCAGTGGCATGGCAGTGAATACAGCTCATCCCAGCTTGGTCACTAACGTCAACTGAGCTGTTCACTACCAATGGTATTTGCAATGCCTGGGTGCTCGGTTCTGCGAACGTGGTCACTATTTGTAAGGATTTGCTGGATAGTTCTGAGCAATCGTTTTCAGACTAAATATTCCAGGCGGGCCAAGATTGTCAAACCTGCGCCACTCGGTGCACCTTTAAAGGGGCCTGATTTTCAGAGGGCAGGTGTTCAGCACTCTCTGAAAACCAGCCCCTTAGGTGTCTCCGGTTAGGCTCCCACAGTCACTGATCACGTCTGAAAATCTTGGCTCGTGTCTTCCTGTGTATCCACGTACAGCACCTGGCACAGTGGGGCCACACCCCAGCCTGGGACATCCAAGCGCTATCCTAATAAGAATTACAATAATAAAGATAGTCAAAGCAGACAGCTCCCACAAAATTGACTCTTTGTTATTTCTGGGGAGCGATTGGTCATGTGAGTCTCATGGTCCTGTTTTTGCTTCCTGGTTGGATGCCTGAAATTTTTATACAGGGGAGTAAGCAATGCTGTTGCTGGAATGGATATTTGTGCTGGTGGTTGTGGAGGAGCTGGGATTAGATGGCCCCCAGCTGCCTGCACACCTGGGTATGACACGACTCTGTGACTGAGGGTCCATCTATACTGCCATCAGAGATGTGACTGCAGCCCGTGGAGCCGTACCTGAGCTAGCTTGGCTCCAGCTAGCTCCAATCCCAATCCTGCGAAGCGTAGGCTGTCCTAGCCCATCTGGGACTCTTGGGATGTACGTGAGTGGATCGCCCACGCTGCAGACTGTTCTGCTTCACTGCTACTGTTATTCTAGATCAAAGCTGGCTCAAGTCTGTCCACACATGCTGCCGTCACAGGTAGATGGACCATAATGGTAATCTCTATGCAGTGCTTAGACTCATGGAAATAGTCACCACTCTCTCTTTTGTCCTACTCATCCTATTGTAGCGATGACATACAATTTGGGAGGCGTTATGTCCCAAACAGAACAAGATGTTGTCTTTTGTAAGCATCTGGAGACTAGTGAATAGTTACTTTAGTTACAATTAATGAGCTCATTGAGTGGTTAGTGTTTAGTGAGGAAAGTTGAGCTAGATAACATATATATGGGCCAATTCCTCTTTCCCTCTTATCCTAAGGTGCTTGGCTGCTGTAGTCTTTTCTTTACTGCCTTCGTCTCTGTTTAATATAACAATAAAACCCTTCAAACTAAAAGAACCCTGGGCCCTGATCTGTATCACTCGGACTATTGCTACGCATGCGAAAGCCAAGAGTTGCAATAACCGTGCAATCATGCGCTATGAAGTCATAGTAAACAACGTATCAAACAGCAACAAGGCTTTCCACTGGGACTAGCGAGTCAGGCATCTGGAGAGCAAAGGAGTGCGTGAAGGGAAAGCGGTGTGGTTTCTGTCTGGAATGCTTTCTGGCGAGTGCAATGACTCTGATGCTGGCAGCTTGCCACAGAGAATGGGACTGGGGCTTGAGATGCTGCAATCTCATGGCGACAGCCAGTGACCCCCACCCCGCCAGATATTGACGGAGAACACAGGGGAAAGAGGATTGAGGACAAGGCTAGCTTCATGCTTTAACTCAAATTCCCCAGGAGACCACCCTCCTGTTGGCTTCCCAAAACTTGAAATACCCTCCAACAATCCATCTCAGCAAAATTCAATCCCTGGGCTCTTCATGGCAATCCGAACAGGCTTCATCCAGCTCCCGCGGATGACTCCAGTGGTTAGGGTGCTAGCATAGGGCTTGGAGAGGCAGGGTGAATTCACTGCTCTGCCACAGATATACTGTGTGACCTTACACAAGTCACTTAGACTCTCTGTGCCTCTGTTCTCCATCCGTACTAGGGGACAGCAGCCTGGCCCTATGTGCTGGAGGGGATGAGGCATTTAACATTGCAAGGTACTCAGATACTACAGTGAGGGGGCAGATAAGCACCTGAGCTAGCCAGACTCTTGGCTGATCTGAGTGGGAACATGAGCAACAGTTCAAGTGCAGCCTTAGCAGAAGTGGGCTCAGCTCCCCCATGGGCTTGCCAGACTCTGTGACGTTGACTGAGCCCCTGCCCCTTTGTGGAATGGGGCAGCGCCTTGTTCAATGGGGAAAGAGTGCCATGAGGCTGCGTTAGCGAATGTCATGAAGTGTGCTGTGATCTGTGGCTGGAAGAAGCTATGGAAATACAAATGGTTAGCCATAGAAGTGTTCTGCATGCCAGGGATCCCCCAGCATCCTCCTCTGCCCATGGGTCTCACCAGATTAATTTGTCCAGCGTTGTCAGATCCGGCAATCACAGCACGCGGGGCCGGAGCGCGAATCCCTTTGCCTTTGGTTGCAGTTTTTAACTTGATAACCTCCCAGCTACCCAGCCCCAGGTCATCTGCTGTCCTTAGCTACAGCGCTCTGCTCTCCCTTTCCCAGCAAGAGGCCATGCTGGAGGTGAGCCAGCCCAGCGGGGTCGGAAGCTCCCAACCTAGGGGCTTTGCTCTGAGGGAGCCATCAGTTGCTCAGCCTGCCGGCTGAGCCAGACCATTTTCCACTCATAGAGGCAATTCCAGCATGAAAAACTGTCCCTTCCATGGGGAGAAATAGTCCGAGCAGGCTCTTTCTGGTCTGTGGGCCCATGGTACGGAGCCACTGGGGAATGGGCAGGGAGCGAAACGGCTCTGCAAGCAGAAAGGCTGCTTCTCCTAATGGTGATTAATGCTTTGCAGGCTGCTGGACCTGAGTGAGGGGGTTAAAGACTATCCAGGTAACTGCTAGAACCTGCCAGCTGCATGGTCTGTGCCAACGGGTGTGGGATTTATTGGGGCCTGGCAAGCTGGAGGGATCTTACCTGCAGGCACAGCTACGGCAGCAATTAGCACCGTCTTCGCCACACCCTGCCCATTAGCATTCAGGGCACCTTCCGGAGTCGGAGCAGGGCTTGGAGAGAAGCCACAGAAAACAAATGAGTCCATGCTCGGGGAAGGAGCGGGGCTGGGCGGGGTGCACCTACTGCGTGGGTTGGGACTGACAGATTCCCATGCAGTGAGGTGCCCACTGCTGGAGAAGCCAAGAGATAAAACTTAGTGGGCTCAGCATAGAGGAAGATCCAGCACTGGATGGGGGATAGGATGCTCTGTGAGGGGGTTAGGGTGGCAATGCTCTGGGCAGGGGGCTGGCACTGGGAAGTCTGTGCTCTATGAGGGGGCTCAGTGCCCCCTGGAGCGGGTGGGAGGGATGCCCTGAGAGACCTTTACCAGCCTCACCACCTAATGGCTCCCTCCTGTGTTCACTGATGTGAGTGGCAGCAGGATCGTGCCCTAAGACTCTATGGTAATACACAGGCTGTTCTCACGCTCTCTGTGAAATCCCAGTCAGCCCCATGGGAGACACACAGCAGGGAAATACTGAGAGCCGAGCCTGCCCCTTGGCTGAGCTGTGCGCGCCCCTCGCTGCTCTCGGACAGGACATGCCAGCACCCTCCCCGTTCCCAGCATCAAACCCACCACGCTCCCGGCAGCCGCAGCCGGGAAGGTGGCTCTGTGTGCAGATTAACAGCTGTCTGCAACACCTGCAAGCGCCAGCTCTTAGACACAGCATCCTCAGTCTCCGCCAAGACGGATGTGGTAGAGACAGCAGGGCTTAGAGCAGCCTATGCCTGCATTTAGCATGGGCAGTCGGTTCAGGCTGGCATCCCCAAAACACCTGCACAGACATGGCACAGCACGGGCCAGGACACTTGCTGCCCGGGTCTCTTGAATGGCCGGGGAAAGCAGGGAGCGGTTTCTGCTTTCCAAAGGCATTTTTGATCCTGCGCCTGGTATATTCCCCCAAAGTTGAGATGCAGCATTGCCAACCCCAGGCGTTCCAAATTCCTGAGTCAGGGTCTCTGAGATCAGGCGGTTGGCTGGAAAAATCAAGCGATTTTACAAAAGAATAGAAGCAGGGCTCGTTTTCATCTGCCATCTGTTGCTGCCCTTTGGGGTCGCATTTACCAGCTTTGCTGCATAGCCATGAGATCGAGCACCCTACATTTTCTCTGTAAATGAAAGCCGGGCCTCACATATAATCCCATGCCTTAAATCTGTTGCTTTAAGAAAAAAAACGTCCCATGTCTCGAGACTGAGCGTGAAAACACGAGAGCTGGCAGCCCTGGGTCGCTCCAGCCTCTTTGGGGATCTGGGTCCTCAGTGTTTGCAGGGTCAGACCCTGAGAGTGGAAGTTTCTGGGGGCAGGTCCTGGCTCTTTATGTTGTCTGTGGAGTGCCATTTGCTCTGTTTAGATGCTAGCAACAATACTAACTCCGAATAATTGGTGAGAGTGCTTATGATTACGTAGGGCAGCCAAACTGGCCTTCAGGCCAGGTGATGCTCTGGAACTCAGACAGTGATTGCTCTGCTCTGCTCCATTGGTGGAGGTAGCCAATCGGAAAGTCACATTACTGTTCCGCCTCCCACAACCGGGCAGCACTGAGCATCCGGCCTTCCCACCTTCCTCCAAAGGCCAGGGGGTCAAAACGCATGCTCTCTGGGCCTTCGGCTTTATTGACAAGGTAACTCAGCGTGAGACTAGGGTGACCAGATGTCCCGATTTTATAGGGACAGTCCTGATATTTGAGGCTTTTTCTTATATAGTCACCAATTCCCCCTCCTTCCCCGCCGACTCCTGTCCCAATTTTTCACACTTGCTGTCTGGTCACTCTATGTGAGACAGCTCCAATTCCAGGCCTGACTTCCCCTAGGGATCCTGCCCCAGGCCCTAGCTCCGTCTGCTATTCCCCCTCCCCAAGGTGGGATGAATGAGGATTCCCTGGCATGGGAAATCAGCGGGATCTCTTAGCAGGGCTCCTGCTGTTCCACCTCATCCCAGAAGAGCCCAGCCACCCTATTCTAGGCAATTAGGAAGGAAAAGCAGGGGTTGGGGAAAGCAGGGGGTGTTGGCTGAGTGTTCCCCACGTGGCCCTCTCAAGATGACGATTCCCTCTTGGACTTGGTCTGAGCAAACCTCCCGCGGTTGCTGCAGGGTTCACTCACCTATTCGCCCGAGCTTTGGGGGACGGGAGCAATTTCTGTCGCTTCCTTTGGGAGGGTTCAGTTTTGGCCAGCGGGATTTGACTTGGTGGGCTCTGGAATTTCCAGCGGTGGATTCTGGGCCGCTGGGCCGACAGGCAGGCGCTGCTGTTCTGGGATCTGTACAAACTTGGACAAAAAAGGCAGAAAAGCCATTGAAAAGTCTCAGCTGCCTTTGCTCGGGACCTGGCTAAGAACAGGCTGTGTCTCTCTGCTGAACGCCCAGCCCTCTGGAGCATGGCTGCCCCCTCCCAAAGCCCAGGGATGGGAAGCGTGCACGGATGCCGCGGCTCGGGGAGGCACAGCCTGGAAATCCCGGCGCTGGCAGCGCTGGAAATGAACCGTTAATCTGGATCTCATTTCCAGCCTCCAGAGTGCAGCCTCGTGGGCTCAGCCTCCCGTCGCAAAACACAAGGAGTTTATAGAGCATGAACCATGACCCCTGCCCCCCAGCTGCGGGGCTGTAGTCACTGCCAATGGCAATCCATCATCAGTGTCAGCCGCGGCTTTGGGGGCAGGCTTCACTACTCAGCTTGTAGAGCAGTTTATTAAAAACGTGTCCTTTCCCCTCATCCATTTCATTTACCTTTAGATTCTGTTTCAAGACTACAAGGGGTGCTAGGAAACCTGGCCTCCTTCAGGCTGGCTGGGTGGGCCGATGAATCTCCACTTTTGTGGGAGACTTTTAAATCTTTGCAGGGGGGAGAGTGAAAGGGGGTGAGATGGCATTTGCAGTATAAACTTCCCTCCTTGAAGTTCAGTATTGTGGAGCATTCCTCCAGGGAAGTTGTCAGCATTACACACGGCCTCCCATGTCTCGTTGGGCCTCCTCTCTCAATGCCCCACAGTCTTGTCCAAGCCAATAGTTTGCAGAACCTTTGTACGCTCACTGGCCTTTCCGTGACAAGCAATGTCAGCTCTGCAGAGCTCAAGACAATTTGCTCAAATTAAACACGCAGCATGATGCTTACTGTAGCCCTGGATTGCTCACAACAAAGGGGGCCAGATGCTGATCTCAGTTACACCAGCGTAAATCTAGAGTAACCTTGCTGGAGTTATTCCAGATTTAGCCCTCCGTAGCTGAGATCAGGATCTGGTCCCTAATCAGTTATACACCCCTGTATGAGGTCTGCTAAATGCAGTAACAACCCATTGCACAGATATTTGTCTCAGGCTCTCAAAGTATTTTTCAAAGGCGGGTCACTATTTTTATAAGAATTATATGAATGGAGAAACGAGGCACCGAGGGGTTGAGGCCTGTGTTGTTGAACGTGGCCTCTTCTTTTTGTTGTTTCCAGGTTTTGGAGCCCAGCATCAGACACCCGAGGTGTCTCATGGCGGGACAGCCTCAAGATGACCCCAAAACAGAGGCACCTAAAATCAGTGGACACTTTTGAAAATATGAACCCGAGTGACTTGCCTGAGGTCCCACAGGAAGCCTGAGGGAGAGCTGGGAGACAGACCCCCGGTCTCCTGATTACCCGTCCCATTCTAAGCACAGGACAATCTTTCCTCTCTCGGTAAGGCAAACTGAAGACAGCATGGCATGCTAGTGCTCTGCTCCCCATACAATTCGTGTCCTGCTTAAAGATCCAGATGCTTGTCTGAGCTCTTGCTGGGCTAGGGCCTCAGGGACCATCTCAGAGCTACCAGCAACAGAGTCACTGCTGGTGGCCCTGTGCTAACAGAAATTTCCAGGAGCCGGAGACAAAGGCATTCTTGTGTGTGGGCCCTGTCACTAGAAATTAGGATGGCCTGAGGCTGGCCATATTCAGAGCATGATGCAAGACTCATGTGGACTTCCTCCCAATAAAGGAGGCGGCTCAATGACAGACCCTCATTCCTCCCTCGTCCCACAGTAATAATTCTCCACCAGCAATCTGACAGAGCACGACAGCTTTGGGATGTGGGTAGGGGCCGAGGGTCGAGGACACAATCCTTGTTGATCAGCAAAATTGCTTCAGTTAATCTTTGTCATTAGCCCCAACAGACTAGGCGATGGGCATCCAAGGAATGCAGAGAGGAAGAGTGAAAAGCTTCGAGCAGGACAGCTAGAGAGATTAGTATGAGAAAGAGAGACTGAGCAAGAGAAATTGACAGAGATTAGCAAGAGATTATCTAGAGACAGCTCAGACACTGAAATTAAACAAATATACATACATATACATATATGACTAGCCCCCACAACAGAAGGATACCAGATTTGATGGGGCGAAGGGTCAGATCCTTCTAATGTTCTCATGTTCTTTAAAACAATAGCAAATGGAGTTCTCCAAAGCATTTTGAGCCTCCCAAAGGTTTGATCAGTGGTTTTGGGCAAAGGTTCAACATATTGTATTGTTATTATTATTCGCTCTGGATTGCCCATCCCTCAGCCCCCTGTAGCACACAAGTTCCCACTGTCCTTCCTGACTGAGTTGACGGTAAGCGAGAGGACCGTATTGTCAGCCTGGAGCCATGACTGTGGTGTTTGTGGAAGAGATGCCGGATTTTATGTGTTATTTACAGCAAGCTGATTTCCAGAAGTTGTTTGTGTAGGAGCCGCAGGGCCATAATGAGTTGCTGATGTTCCTGCAGCTGGACTGCATTTCAGTGCTGGTGACAGTAGCTGCTGTCAGCCTGCCACTACCTGAGAAATGGGTGTAATTGTAGGAGAGCCCGGTTCCAGCGGCACACCATCAGATGACAGATGGTATTTCATTGATTAGTGTCTCTGCTCAGGGCATCACCGCTGCCAGGGAAGGCTTGAGTCTGGGCTAGAGATGGGGCAAAGGGGGACCTCAAATTTCAGGGTGCGCAATTTAAAATCTGGACCAGAGCCCAGCTTGGAGTTTCACACTGTGACCGAAATTGGAACCCCACAGTCAGCTGCTTTAGACCTAGCTTTCAAGTGCCCTGAAACACAGCCCCAGATTTTGCAGCCTGGGCCCATTTCCTATTATGAAGAGACTGTATGGTCTAGTGGTTAGTGTAGTCACCTGGTATTCAGGAGATATGGGTTCCAGTCTTAGCTTCACCACCGCCAATGTGTCTGTCTGCCAAATTGTTGTGATAATACAGACTACCTGCCTCTCCTGGGGGGAGGAGGAGGAGAGACTTAATTTGTGAATGTTACCAACTGTAGCTTCTGCAGAAAGCGCTGCCTGCTTCATCCTGTTATTCCCTGCCCACGAAACCTTTGAGTTTCTTGTAGCCGCACCTGCTTTGGGTTGGAGGAGTATGAGTGGTCTTGGAGATTTAGGCAAATAGATCTTTGCAGGACTGATTTTTGACTCATTTACACCAGTGTAACTCCATCGGCTTCACCTGAATTACAGCTAGGTAAGTGTGATCAGGATCAGGCCCCCAGTGCCGTACCTGTACACGTGCTATATTCGGTTAGATGCACCAATGGGTGATTCTATGCTCGAAGAGAGGTTTGCCTGTGTAGTTGGAGTGCAGCGAGGGGTTGTCCTGTTAGAGGGAATCACAGCCTTTCATAACAGGAGGCCATTTATAAACAATGATAGACACCCACAGCTCAAGTTCCAGCATTGTCTCCCGTGTTGACCCCCACCTGGAACTCTACTCAGCACACATCTAGTGCCTGAATACCATAACGCAGGGAAACACGCTGTTGCTGTGGTCAAAGCAACAGCTCTTAGGAGAGAGCTCTTGGGCCAGACGCTGAGTGGCAGGGACACTGAAATCAATGACCTTACTCTGCATTCACACTAGCATAACTTGGCTCAGCGCTCTGCTCCCAGCCCTGCCATCCACACATGGTAGGATGTTAGGCAAGTCACCTAGCCTCCCTGTGCCTCAATTTCCCCATTTGCAACTTGGTGCTAACACCTACCTTGCAGAGCTTTGGGCAGCTTTATTTTTTAGGGTTTGCCAAGCACTTTGGGAGGCATATTTATTTCTGTGAGTTACTGGCTGATTTCTAGACTGCTTCTGGCTGGGGCAGTTCAGTGGTGCTGATTAAAACACAGACCTATGCATGGTCTGAGTAGTGTAGACCTATCTGTACCCACAGTAACTCACATGTCATACACTCCAGCCACATACTTAGACCTCACAGTTGCGTCTTTTCACTAGCCCCTTCTCTTAGACAGCTGTCCAAGAACATCTCATAGAACACTCAAACTCAGAGGTGGAGGAGACCTGATAGTCCATCTCCCCATCAGTCTAGGGTTGTTCCCTAGGATGAGTTCTCCAGGGCGATGTCTGGCCTAATTCTGAATGACTCAAGCAGTGGAGTTTCTATCACTTCCTTATCCATCTCCTTAAGAGGAGAGGACGTTTTCCCTGCTATTCAGCCTGCATGGTCAGGGTTGTTTGGGAACTAGGCCTGGGTCAGGACATGAGCAGCTGGCTGCTTTCACCTTGAGTGGTCCCTTAGAACATGTTCTAACTATTTATCTGTTTGATCTTATACTGAGCGGTGACACTCTGAGTACCTTTCCCAGACCTGAAGAAGGGCTCTGTGTAGCTCAAAAGCTTGTCTCTCTCCCCAACAGAAGCTGGTCCAATTAAAGCTATCACCTCACTCACCTGGTGTCTCTATTCATCAGCACAGGTCCAAACATCTGGACATTTGGAGAGGTGTGTGTGTGGGGGAGGAGGGAAGGAGGGTTGAATCTGGATCTGAATTTTGCAGTTGATATATTGCAAACTCCAAGGAGGATGCAGAGGAAAGGCACAAGTGGAGCCCATGTTGCTGACCTTCCGGAGAGAACCATTGGACCTTGGAATGGATTTCAGTTCCCCTCTTTCTCCCAGCTGGAAGAAAACTGTGTTCACTCAAGTCAAGGTTTCCCATGGCTTTTTACATATGCTGCAATGCCTTTCATATCTGGAGTTAAGTCTGTCTCAAATCGCATGATGGCCCAAACAGGATTAGCGGGACCTGCTGCTCGGACTATTCTAACTCCATTTAAGCATGACCTGGGTTTTGAGACACCCTTGGCTTCTCTTAATTACAGTTGCTCTTGGGGTTTGAAGAATATTGCTTGCCCATGTGTGAAAACCACTGGACTATGCCAGTGCCCTGGCTTTGGGGAGCGTCAGCTTTAGCCTTTGCACCTGATGGTCATGGGTTTGCATCTGAGCACTGCCAAAAAAATACAGATTCATCCAACTATGTCGGTATCACAGGGTCTTAGTTATTATTGGCACTGCATGCCCACTTCTGTGAAATTGATACCGTGGTGCTTCTCCCAGAGTAGGCACTAGGGGTGGGCAAAGGGGCTAAGAGAAAATAAGTATTGATCTGAGTCTTCTAAACAGAGTCTCTTTATGGTTTGGAAAATTTCACTTATTTGTCATTTTCACAGCAGCATCCGTATAACTTCTGGGCTTCAGCTGTGGCGGGGACAAATCTGGGATAGATAGATAGATCCATCCAAAATAAATATGGGATAGATAGATAGCTAGACAGATAGATCCAAAAGGTTTTGCCCAATTCTCTACTTTTGGCATTAAAAAGCGCATAAATGAAAAGGCTGTTCCCAAAAGGACCCGACAAATGGAAAGTGGTCACTGGCCCCTATTTTCCAATGCATCCACACAAATTTGCAGTGTGAGCAGCAGCCTGTGGGTGTGGTTTTAGTGGGCTCTGCGAGGAAAAGGCAGTGTTTACTCATACGCTTCTGGAGAGCCCCACACAGCCGATTGGCCCCTATCACTGTAGGCAGCTCAGATGTGACAAAGCTCTATTGTGTATAGGTCAGATGAAGTGGCAACCGAGGACGTCAGCCAAAGACGGCGTGGAAGACCGAACTCTGAGGTGGAACAATAACCCCTACCAAATAAAGTCAGTCAGAGGGTCATAAAGTGAAAGGCTCAGCTTGACTCAGCTCTGAGCATGTACAAATGAGCTCTGCTAGGTGCAAAAGTTACTGGCACTGCACAGACAGCATCTGTCCAGCACGGGAACAATTTACCGAGATTGGGGTGGATTCTCCGACACTGACAATTTTAAATCAAGGGACGTTTTTTTGAAAGCTCTGTTCTAATCCAAGCAGGGAAATCCTCGAGCCTGTGTTATGTGTGAGGTCAGACAGATGATGACAGGATTCCCTTCTGGCCTCATAATCTATGAATTCTGCTGCCTCGTTGGAGCCTCCCAGCCTGGAATGCTGCTCCTCTCACCGCGGCACGTTAGAGCCACTTGAGTAAATGAGCTGATCAATGTCATCTCTTTTCCATTGGCCAACAGCTCCTGATTTCTCCGCAAAGATTTGGTATTTACAAGGATTTGCTGAATAGCGCTTGCAAACCACAGTCCAGCCTACAGGGTGTTTGCAACCTGGGCCCATTGACTAGCGGCTATTTGCGGTGTGTGGTTGTTCACCTGAGTCCCATGGTAGCGTTCCTATGCCCTTGCTGGATGCCTGGAACCAGGAGAATAAGGGATTCCCAATCACAAACTGCGAATATTCTTGTTCCTATGAAGAAATGTTCATGGCACTAAAATGCTGTTTGCACGAACGTTTATAAAAAGGAGATAATAGAGGGTGTCACATAGGGCTGAAAGGACCCACCAGCGAAGGTTTGAATAAATACCTGCCGTGTCTTGATAGATCTAGTGCCCACACTGTTGGGAATGCAGTGGTTACGGGTGATCCAGCACTCAGCAACACTGTCCAGTGGGCCGGAATACCCCCCACTGCTGACACCAAGGGAGATAAAATTGCTTTGTAACTGACCAAACTCCCCACACACTGAACCCCCACCCAGCCCACATCACAGCGCAGACAAGTTCCAGCCTGTGTATTGGCAGTGGGACATCCTTATCACTACCTAATCCAAATCACACTGGTCTCCACATTACAAATGATATCAAAACAACATGCCAGAGCTGGAATCCTCCCCTCAGGGGCCGATACGGGGAGGGGGAAAATGTTGAGGGTAGAGTTGATTGGAAAACGTTGATATAAAGAAAATCCCCAACATGTGACTTCCATTTTTTTTTTAAATATACTTTTGAAAGCAGTTTGTGGTTAAAAAAAATAGTTTTCAAATCCCCCTAACCCAAATGTCTTTGCAAAATACTGAAAAAATTGTACTGAAATGTTTTTGGAGGTTCTGGGGAGAAGTAAAAAACCAACCAACCATTTTTAATGGAAAAAATGTTTCAGTGACAAGCGACCAGTTCCTGGTGATCTCACAAGCTTTGCTCACCATTCAAGCAGCCGTGAGTAGCCTTCACGTCCTTCCCCTTGGTGAGCCCAGGGGCTATCAAAAGTACCTTGATCTTGTTCTGGTCCACGTTCCTAGAAAAAGACTGACACGTTGGGCAATGGAGGCTCATCATCTTTCGAACCACTGTTGAGCCCTAGAAACCAGGCTGAGTTCTTTGGGGCTTTTCATCACGCTGAAGTTCCCAGCAGGCTTAGGAGGAGTCTGATCTGAGCAGGGCTTTGGAGCTCAGGTGGCCCCAGCAAATGGAACATAGCGAGAGGCTGGTCACACCAATCCAGAGCATTTTCTGCCTCGGCACGTCAGATACGGTGTTCCTCCCATAGGTGGCTGCTTTCAAGAGCGGCTGGGGTGCTCCTTCGTGTTGGGGTTGCTAAGGAGGCAATTGCTGCAGTTTGGATGGACAGACGCATCCCTAATGCCTAGGGAGTAGCAGCAGTCTAGCCTGGAACTCCAGGGTCTGTTGAAGATAGGGTGCAGTCCTCTGGCAAGTCACAGATGGAAGAACAGGGAAGGATAATGCCAACACCTTTCCCATAGCAAACCAGGAGGCCTGACCTTGAGTGCAAGGATTCCAGTGCCTTATGGGTTAGGAGATTGGATTTGTATGGTCCTTATTCCTCATTGTGCACCCAGATAACATGGTGATGGGTGTCTCTTCATTGCATATGATGCTACAAGACTAATGAATCATAGAATCTCAGGGTTGGAAGGGACCTCAGGAGATATCTAGTCCAACCCCCTGCTCAAAGCAGGACCAATCCCCAATTTTTGCCCCAGATCCCTAAATGGCCCCCTCAAGGATTGAACTCACAACCCTGGGTTTAGCAGGCCAATGCTCAAACCACGGAGCTATCCCTCCCCCCAGTGATAAAATAATCTGGTGAATCAGGCTTTTAAAAGATCACAAAGGAGGGCGACTTAGCACTGCAGGTCAGACTTGGCCCTTCTGATCCAGCCAGCACTGGGCTGTTCCCTACGGGAGATTCACCAGTTCACAGTGACAGAGCTCCCATCCCAGCAAGATGAGCAGGTTAGCGTGTCTCATCTAGTAATGAGGTTTTGTGAGTAACAGCTACTGGGTATCAGGGCAGCTCCATGAAGGGGGGTTTTGCCGATTATCCTGAGACCAGACACTACAAAAGGGAGGTTATCTGGGTGTCAGCCTGCAAAGGGCAAGGGCAGGAGAGTTATGCAGAGACTCTGGTTGAAACAAATCAGATTGAGGAGTAAACAAGCCTCTGGTAGAAAAGGGCCATGAGGGTGTGGGTAGTGCTGTTCTGCAGAGACAATAATCCATCTGAGATGAGGAACATCTGATCAATGAAATTGACAAACACTGGGCTAATGTTCCATAATTAAGAGCCAGGGGCAGGGGCTCCTGTCCTGGCTGGGGCAGTGATCTGAGAGGCACCTGGCATTTTGGGATTAACACTTTGGAGACACTGGAAGCTGGGGTAGAACTGAATTAATTCACCTTCCCAAGCTGTAAATGCAGCATTTGTAGCAGAGAACGGCACAGGACAAAACTGAGCTGGGAGCCCCCCATCTAATTGGCCTTCCGCAACATCATACCACGCTGAATCCTCAGTGAAGACACCTTCCACATACACTCTGTGTGTATTTGAAAAAATAAACACCATATCTCATCTAGCTATCTATCACCAGGGCCTGACCCTCTAAATGCCAGTTTAAGTTCTGACACTTATTTTATATTAATAACAGGTGTTGTCTGAACACCTGTTATTAATATAAAATATATGATTATATGTTAATTTTGAACCCACCCCTCTCCCCCGCAAAAGGCAAACTAGCTGTGGCAAGGCGACTGCCATTTCTTAGCCTATATGATACACTGGCTCAGCACCGATGCTTTGCTTTGGATGTGGGATGGGCTTTAGCCACAACATTTGGATCCAAATCAAATTTCTCCAAGGTCTATTGGCGTTCAGCTCTGAGTTTAGTTTGGGCTCATGTACACTGTGGACTATAGGAGGGGGGCGGGGGTTGCATGGGTCATTATATTGTCTTGATGGCTCTTTAGCAGCTCCTTGGTATTAGTGTTGAGCATTTATATTGCACAGTGTATAGATGCCAAGTAGAGCTCCATTGTCATAGGCCTCATTCAGATAGTGAATGACAATCCCTGACCCAAACAGCTATGTGATGTGAATCGACAGGTCTCAGTCCAGTTCCATGCAGATATCACGGAACCATTGGGAATCATTAGGAAAGGGATAGATAAAAAGACAGAAAATATCCTATTGCCTCTCTATAAATCTATGGTACACCCTCATCTTGAATGCTGCATGTGGATGTGGTTGCCCCATCTCAAAAAAGACATAGTAGAATTTGAAAAGGCACAGAAAAGGGCAACAAAAATGATTAGTGGTATGGAACAGCTTCCATCTGAGGAGAGATTAATGGAACAGATTATTCTGTTTAGACAATAGAAGGCCAAGGGGGGATATGATAGTGGTCTATAAAATCATGACTGGAGTGGAGAATGTGAATAAGGAAGTGTTTACTCCTTCTCATAACACAAGAACTAGGGGTCACCCAATTAAATTCATAGGCAGCAGGTTTAAAACAAACAAAAGGAAGTATTTCTTCACACAACGCACAGTCAACCTGTGGAACTCTTTGCCAGAGGATGTTGTGAAGGCCAAGACCATAACAGGGTTCAAAAAAGAACTAGGTAAGTTTATGGCGGATAGGTCCATCAATGGCTATTAGCCAGGATGGGCAGGGAAGGTGTCCCTAGCCTCTGTTTGCCAGAAGCTGGGAATGGGTGACAGGGGATGGATCACTTGATGATCACCTGTTCTGTTCATTCCCTCTGGGGCACCTGGCATTGGCCACTGTTGGAAGACAGAGACTGGGCCAGATGGACCTTTGGTCTGACCCAGGCTGACCATTCTTAGGAACCAGCCCCACACTTAGCATGAAGGGGTCTTGTGCTGGCAGTCTGCAGCCACCAAGGACATCATGGGCTAAGGAGAGTGACTTATTCCCTCACCCAGAGAGCTGGTCATTCTAGGCAAAGTTAGATGCACATAGGTGGGCAATACAAAGGAAGCCTGCACTGCTACTGGGTGTGTTGTCCTATTACTGGGCAAAGAAGGCCTTGAGCCACATGGGTGCTCCCTCCAGCCAGCCCCTTCCCCAGAGCTAGCTGGAGTCACCCAAATCATTAGTGAAAGGAAAAAGGGGTAGTTTGTACCAGAACAAAATCCTGCCCCAAATCTCTGGGGCCAGGTTCTCACAACATGGCGTGACAGCACAGGGATCCTGTCTGTGAGCCCAGCCCCAGGGAATGCAGGTCAAGCTTACTGACTTCCAAAGTGTTTGCTCAACCTTTCAACCGGACATGGGTTTAAAGCAACAAGAGGGACTAGCACTCATTTCCGCCCACACAGCCCCAGAAATGCCCCACAAAGTCCCCCAGCCAGCTTGGGAGGAGGCCCCTGCCCTTTATCCGGGCTGCAGCCTGGAGGCCAGTGGGTACGCAGTGCGCTGGCTGTAATCAATAAGCCCCCAAAACTTTTGTACAAAAAAATAAAAATAAAAATAAGAAAAGCAAGAGGAATTCCCAGCCCAGCCCTGCTCCCGGGCCCGTGGACCCAGGGATGATGTTAACAAATTCAATAAGCTCCGATTTGCCAAGCTTGTTATGTCGTGGCAGCATGCCGCCTCGCTTCAATTGGAAAAAGATGTGCCCTCTTTACCCGCTCAGGTTCAACGGATGGCGAACATGCTGCATGAACGAGGACGCTGCAAGCTGATGGCAGTTAGCGGGGGGCTCTGAGTCCAAATGCAGGATGGGGGACTTGGCCTGACTCCCAGATGCACCCCCATTTCCAGGAGCAGAGAAATACACCCAAAGGATGTCAATTCTATGCTATACCCATCAACGGGGATCTGCCCCGTGACGCACTAAGCATCCTCAGCACCCATCCCTCAGCTGCTCTTCTGAGGGGCTTCATGGAGACTGGTTTTCTTCTTAACAAGCTCTGCTTGGACAGTGCAGCTCTTCTGCCGTCCCTCAGCCACTGGAACAGCCCCTTCCCAGGAGGCTGGGCGGACGCTGTGGTGTTTGTCAGAGATGACACAGAGAGCAGATGCTGGGATATTTTGATTTGGGTTGGGCCTTGAGGAGCTTTTGGACTGGTTTGAGGCCTCCTCGCTGGTTCTTTCTCCCTTGTGTGTTCAGCTTTCCATTCAGGCTCCTTAGTCCTGCAGAAGCCAAGCAGCCTCGCCCCAAGGAGTGCTCACGAGAGTGGATCAGAAACACCCATTGTTTTGCATGGGAAATTTCCAGGACTTTGTTTTGTTTTAAAAATTTCCTTCCAAAGAATGTTTAGGAGTTTTCCACTGAAAAGCTAGAAACTTAAAAGTTCAAATTTTTGTTTTTCAAAACAAGAACATTTCCAGGGAACGTATTGACCAGAACCACAATTATTTCTGGGTGAAAGAGAAAATTCTGGCCAGCTCCGGCTTAGCTTAGGGCTAGCTCACTGGGGCACAATCTGCTCAGAGCAAGAGGCGGTGCAGGGGTGCTGCTCCAGGAGAGGGCACGGAAGGAATCGTACCTCTGGAGGGAATTTTCTGTTGCCCACTTGCTTCAGGTGGGTAGTAATTTGCTGCTGGTCCATGCATCCCCCTCCGTCCTCTGCAGGCTCAGTGGGGCTGGCTGTTGCACAGAGGGCTCTGATCACTCACCGCCTCCCTACTCAGAGTCGGGCGGGAAGAACAGGGTGCATGGCAGGTTATCAGCCCTCTGCCTGTCACACGTGACTCAAGACACTCCAACCCTCATGGATGTCTGGCCTGCACAAGGAAAACCCCCTCTGATTGGTTGCCTTCCCCACTGCCCTGCATCCCAGAGAAGAGCAGCCAATCAGAGCTGCTGGAGGGGGCAGGCAGAGCTCTCCTCCCCCTAAGGAGCCGGAGAAGTTTTTGGATAGGGGATTGAGAGATACGGACACCGTTCTCACAGGGGGACAGGGAGCAGAAAGAACCTAGGAGCTCAGGCCAGCTCTGCCCCCTCCTCTCCTTTGCCCCCATGCACAACAGCATAGCTCCATCCTCTGCTTCTCCTGCAACACATGGGAAGGGGCACAGGGGACCTCGCTGCAGCCCCACCCCCAAGCCTGCGAGGTGGGGGAAGAGCCTGAGGAGCTGCAGGAGGAGGAGAACTGAGGCTGGGGGGGCAGAATGAGAGGGGGCTGAGCGGATGTGGGGTGCAGAATGAATAGATGGGATAGTTGGGGTTTGGGGAGAAGCTGGAAGCTCTGCACCCTCAGGCAGCAACAAGAGCTCCTGCAGGGTGGCAGAGACACCTGACCAAAGACACTTGGGGAGCTGGCAACTCTCATCATCACATACATGTGGGAGGAGGTGAAATTGACAATCTAGGCATAGGCACCGACTTCCCCTCTGCCCGGTGAGTGCTCAATCCCCCCTGCCCCTGGCCCCTGTGTCCCACCTCTTCCCGGCCCTGCACCGCCCCCATTCCACCCCCTTCCCTAAAGTCCCTGCCCCTTCTCCACCTCCTCCCCTGAGCGTGCCGCGTCCCCACTCCTCCACCTCTCTCTGGGAAAGTCCTAAGTGCTGCCAAACAGCTGTTAGGAGGTAGGGGGGAGAGGGCGGGAAGCCCTGGGAGGGAGGGGGAGGAGCTGGAATGTGGCATGCTTGGGGCGGGAGGAGGAGGTAAGGCTGGGGTGAGCTTGGTTGCCGGTGGGTGCTGAGCACCCGCTAATTTTTCCCAGTGGGTTCTCCAGCCCCGAAGCACCCACGGAGTCAGTGCCTATGAATCTAGGGACAGACCAAAACCACAAGGTAACATTTTCCCTACTTGATAAGCTCGTCAGGGGAAGGAATGGTCTCTGTATCTCATAGAATCAGAGGACTGGAAGGGACCTCGAGAGGTCATCTAGTCCAGTCCCCTGCACTCGTGGCAGGACTAAGTATGATCTAGGCCATCCCTGACAGGTGTTTGTCTAACCTGCTCTTAAACCTCTCCGGTGATGGAGATTCCACCACCTCCCTAGGCAATTTATTCCAGCGCTTAACCACCCTGACAGGAAGTTTCCCCTAATGTCCAACCTAAACCTCCTTCACTGCAATTTAAGCCCCTTGCTTCTTGAGGGCAATTAATGAGGTTAAGGAGGATAATTTCTCTCACTCCACCTTGTAACAACCTTTTATGTACTGAAAACAGTTATCTTCCCTCATAGGTCATGTTTTCTAGACCTTTAATAATTTTTGTTGCTCTTCTCTGGACTGTCTCCAATTTGTCCACATCTTTCCTGAAATGTGGCACCCAGAACTGGCCACAATACTCCAGTTGAGGCCATATCAGTGTGGAGTAGAGCGGAAGAATTACTTCTTATGTCTTGCTTACAATACGCCTGGTAATACATCCCAGAATGATGTTCACTTTTTTTTTTTTGCAACAGTGTTACACTGTTGACTCATATTTAGCTTGTGATCCACTATAACTCCCAGATCCTTTTCCGCAGTACTCCTTCCTAGGCAGTCTTTTCCCATTTTGTATGTGTACAATTGATTGTTCCTTCCTGAATGGAGTACTTTGCTTTTGTCATAAGAACGCCCCTACTGGATCAGGCCAAGGGTCCGTCTAGCCCAGTATCCTGTCTTCCAACAGTGGCCAGTGCCAGGTACTCCAGAGGGAATGAACAGAACAGGTAATCATCAAGTGATCCATCCCCTGTTGCTCATTCCTAGCTTCTGGCAAACAGAGACTAGGGACACCATCCCTGCCCAACCTGGCTAATAGTCATTGATGGACCTATCCTCCATTAATTTATCTAGTTCTTTTTTAAACCCTGTTATAGTCTTGGTCTTCACAACATCCTCTGGCAAAGAGTTCCACAGATTGACTGTGCGTTGTGTGAAGATTCACCAAGCCAGTAACAAAAGAGCTTCTGCAGTACCACACTGGTTAACCAGAAGGCAAACTCAATCCCCTTTAGGCATTCCAGCCCTTGGCTCCCATCTACACAAACAGGTCTAATATAGTGAGACGTTACGGAAAACCCATTTCACCATATATGAGGTTCCAACTGATCTCAAAGGATCAAAAACTTACTCCAGATCAATGCGTATCTCCGATCTGACCCAAATATCCCACTGTCAGCCAATCCTTTGTAATATAAAAAAATAATAAAAGAAAAGAAGAGAGTTATAAATGGTGAGGGAATCATATACATACAAGTGATTGCAAAGTCCTTATATCAGGTTTGTAGCAGTGATGGAATAGGTAGGGCCTGATCCGAGGCACAGTCTACACTCAGAATTGCAGGGTAACAGAAGGTGTGTTTTTAAGTCAACCAATGCAAACACAATGAACGCACTTATGTTGGTTGAAAGTAGAATGGTGCAATTAACATTTTTTTGGTTCTCTGGCAATTCAGAAAAAAAATGGGGAAAAATATTCAGGGTCAAACTGAAGACAAATTTTAGGAGAATTTTCAGCATGGCAAAAACAAGTCAGGAAAAAATTGTTTCATTCAACCTGAAACGAAACGTTTCATTTCGATTCGGAGCAATTTTTAACATTTTCCATTGTTTTTTAAATGAACCAGAAAGAAATTTCCAAAGGAATATTCATCGTGAACTGAAATATTGACACATTTCCTTTAGAAAAATGCCAGAATGAAACGTTTCACTTTTTTCAGAATCTTTTTGAGGTTTTTTCCCAGCCAAAATATTCACTGAAAGACGGCATGAATTCCTAACCATCGGCTGAAAAAAGTTTTAGCCAAACAATGTCCTGTGTCACTGGGTGCTCCACTCACCCATGGGCTGGCACCTCCTCCTGGTCACCCTGGGGATTAGCTCTCGAGGCCAAAGCCGCCTTCTGTGTTTTGCATGCCGTCGCTCTGACGCTCACTCTGGTCTGCAGCCCCTCTCTCGCTCCAGAAACCACAGCATCTTTCCTTGAGCAGTCCTTGGTAGTCTTCCCCTCAGGTCTATGCCACACTCTTAGGGGCTTGCCCTCTTCTCCAGGTTCCAGTCCAGGGACTCTCACCTCAGCAGCTCTGGGCTTTCCTCTCCCAGCCCTCACCTCTTTCCCTGGACTGCTTCCTACCACTCTAGTTCCCTGCCTCTCTTTGGGTATAACAGCTCCAAACCCTCCTCAATCTTCCCAGAGAGTGACTGCCCTTTTCCAGCAGCAGTCCTTATCTGTTGCCAGCTGCCTGGCTTTATAGGCCCTGCCTGTTCCTGCCCAGCTGAGCCTGCTCTCAATTAGCTCCCTGGCTCCACCGCCAGATGCAGCCTGTGGAGTTAATTGGCCTACCTGGCCATCTTAACCCCTTCCAGCCCTGTGTGGGGTGGACACCCTGTCACACCCAGCTCTAGTTGAAACCTGACTTATCTCAGTTTAAAGCTATTTAAGAGCTGCTTTTAGTTAAATAAGCATAGCTTTTGTGTGAAGACAAGGGCTGTTTTACTCCAGTGTGAAACAAGAGTGACTCCATTGTAGTCAATGAAAGCACATGGTGTAAAACTGGGGTCAGTGCGGGCAGAATCAGGTCACTGAAGGCTTTTTTCAGAGTAGCAGCCGTGTTAGTCTGTATTTGCAAGAAGAAAAGGAGGACTCGTGGCACCTTAGAGACTAATATGCTCAAATAAATTGGTTAGTCTCTAAGGTGCCACAAGTCCTCCTTTTCTTGAAGGCTTTTTAAGAGCCACAGAGAAAGCTCAGTTCATGGGACCCCTGTGCCTCCCACAAGTGACTAGCAGCTAGGGGAGGCCATGTGATCCGATGGACAAGGTGGGAGTCAAGAGACCTGAGCTTTAGTCCTTGCTCTGCCACTGACCTGCAAAGTGACCTTGGGCAAATCACTTTTGCTCTCTAACTCAGTTTCCCTAAATAAATATTATTATTCCTGTCTCAGCTGTTCCCTGCTAAACCCTCTCTCTTATCCATGCAGGAATGCATCTGTCCCTTTCTTCTTCCAAGTGCCAACTAACCAAATTCACCCTGGGACAACTCCATTTTGGAGGAAATATTACCTGCCTGTGCCTAGCAAAGGAAGCAGCAGTAATGAGAGTGGTTTCCTGATTAACAAGAGCTGTCACGCTTGCAGGGGGAATTACAGTGATATTTAAACTCCACCACAGGAGTGCCTAACAGCTTTAGTAAAGACAAACGCAGGTAAGTGATCATGACAACGGGCTCTCTGGGAGGCAAGGTACAGGGCTAGCCTGATAGCTAGGCAGTGGGCAGAGAATGGCGCTCAGCCAGGGAACAAGAACTCTTGCTGAACCAGTTGTCCACCACTTCATAAATTCTCCTGCTGTCTCCTGGGGATACCTTGAGTTTGACCTTAAACACTCAGAGCAAAGTTCTTTTCTTTGTCTCCTAATAAACAGCATTGATGACTGCAGGGCTCCAGCTGTTCCTCAGATCCTGGCCTTCCTGAAAGAGACGACTTCTCCATGTGAAGTCTCATTAATGTGGACTTAGGGCCAGTTTGGGTTCCTGACAGCTGTCTCTCCCCTTATTATAGCCCCTGACTCGTTAGTGCAATCACTTCACCCTGACTTGACTGAAAAGTGGCTCTCGGTTATGAACCTGTCTTCATAGAGGCCCATTGTGTGAAAGGCTCGGGCCTCTTGTTTTGACAGCCTTGCAAGAAAGGTCCCACTTAGAGCGACATTTTAAAACATTTTGACAGATTTCCCCGCCTGCCCCCCGCCTTTGATTTCTGCCCGAGCTGTATCCACTCCTGTAAAAGACAAGTTGTGCAAAGAAACTAATGCCCTGCTCATATTTTCTAGAAGCAGAGAGATAATTTTTGCACGGTTCCCCCCTCCTTTTCAAGAGAAAATAGATCAGGGCCAGCTGTTGAGCAGACTAGCCTGCTGCAGCCGTTCTCCATCCTGCTCTCCTCCCCTAGTCCAAAGAAAGGGAAATTATACGTGGGATTTTGGCTCCCTTGGTTTATTTTTTTTTACACAACTGATTATCTCCAATTGTGGCCCTGTCTCGAGGACAATGGAAGTAGATTTTGTTGCACAAAAAGGATTCCTTTTTCTATGAGAGAAAAGTAATAAGCGCTTGAAAAGCAGAGTAAAGGAAGGAAGAATAAGGATTTTGAGGGGAGGAATGGTGCAGTGTCTAGCACAATGGGACCTCGATCCCAGACTGTGGCCTCCGGTGCTACCATGATATAAATAAAAAATTAACAGCATTCATCTGGGTGACCCACCTGTGACACACATTCATCGGAAAGTCCTCCTCACATTGATACAAGAAAAAATGAAAACCAGTCTTAGGCTCAGGAGGGGGAACTCTTCTGTGCTTTGAAACTTTGGCTGATCCCATTTTGCACGGATGTAGCAGCTTTCATCTGAAGATCTCAGGCCACCTTTCGAAGGAGGGTGGTTGTTTATTTGCATTTTGCGGACAGGGAAACTGAGGCATGGAGCGAGGTCAAAGCCCAAAGTGACCACTCATCTGGGGTACCTCTGTTTTGAGGGTACATAGGCGTGAGCTGGGCACCCAAGACCTGTGGCACCCAGAACTAAGTTAGGCTTAAGTGACATGCTCAAGGCCACCTGGTGAATCAGGGATAGACTTCACAGTCCTCCATGCTTTAACTGGAGGGATAAAGGCAGACATACTGCAAGGTAACTGCTATCGCTGCATAAGGATGTGATGTTTGGGTGCATTTAGAGGGGGTTTCTGAGCGGCTGGCGGCTCTATGACCAAGTTCTGTAATGTTCAGATCAGGGCTGGCCAGGAAACAGAATTTCTATTTTGTGAGAAATGTCTCAGTTCTCAGAAAGTATTGGAATTTGGTTTCATGCCGCATCAGAACAAAGCCAGAGCCCCACCCAGTAGCCCAGGCACTGACCTCTGCTGTGGGAAACTGACAGTCAGGTCCCTGCCCTTCATGATTTGGGGCAGGGGCTTGTATGTGGGGCTCTCCCATCCCAGCTAAGTGCCGTAACACCAGGCTCTCGAGCCGATTTCTCCTGTCGAAGAGGTTCCATTGTGCCTGGATAAGAAACTCTTCACTGGGCCAGTGAGCTAGGCTCACTCCATAGCCTGCTGATTAATGCACTCAGCTGCATTGTCAGAGAGCCAGGATCAAGTTGCGGCTCTGATCCAGGTCATCGGGCAGCATAGAGACTTAAACCTGGCTTGCCCGCAAGGCAGCTGAGTGCTCTAACCAGCAGGCCATTCTGGGGTGGAGCCGTCTCTTTGAACAGAAATTCCATCCCGGGCCTAAGACGGTTTAATGAAAACAAGTGCGTTTCCACCTAAAGTTTGGGTTCAACCCATCGGCCTTTTCCAATGAAAAAACATGTTGTCAGAAAATTCCCATTCAGCTCCAATTTAAATACAAATAATGCAAGTGTCAACTACCTGCTCTCTGTGCCTTAATAAGGAGAACTACACGGAGCCTAGCAGCTGGGAGGGTGCTGGGCTCTGCCCATGTGTATGGCAGTGTAGGATGGGGCTCAAGTCTCCTTCTCTATCCCATTGCCTTCTCTTCTCAACCTCTTAGGGTCCACAGAACCAGGCAGGCAACACTCTCCAGGCAGCGGCATCTCCCGTGGGGTTGTCGCGTGCCACGGATGCCTGGAGACAGCCACAGGAGTGAAAAATAAGCAAGGGGCAAATACACAAACATTGTAGATCCTGTGGGAAGATCTGGGGGGCAAGATTCCTCCATGCCCAGCACCGGGAGCTGCCATTCACACTGGTGCAAAGCTGGTGTGAATTATTGCCATGCTGGTTTGGTTTGGTTCTCCCCTACTCTGCACTGGTGTCGATGATGGGGTCAGGGCCTGGTGCAGGGTGCAGGTGGGTTTGGGCTGGGAGGCGCCCCCTGTATGTTTAGAACCATTCTTTGACACACACACGGTAAAACACTCCCCGCCAGCCATAAATTCCATCCACATCCACCCACAAGGCAAACGCCATCCCACACCGCCCACCATACCCCCTGCCCAGCCCTGGCTCATTGTGTCTGTGGCCCCTTCACACACCCCTCCTGGTGACTCCTCCACGTGGCAGCTGAACTGTCCCCCTCAGCAGCAGCAATGCTAGCAGGTGCGTTGTCCTGTGGCCTCAGGCTGTGGGATGCCTGGGCAGGTCTCCTCTGGTAGTGGGCTGGGTGCTTGGATGGGGAAGGGGTCCACTTTGGTTCTGAGGTGGGCAGGTCTCTCTTGAATGCCGCTGGTCTGCCCTCACCACTGGGCGGGTGGGGGGAGCAGGGTCTCTCCTGGCTGGTGAAGGAGCTTGTTAGGGTGATCATAGCAAGGACGAGGGCTAGAAACATACAGTGAAAGCATCAGTTCTCCACCATGGAGCCAGAAGACCAGCTTTGTTACCAGCTGCCTTGCCCAGCCCTTTCCAGCCCATTAGCAAAACTCAGGCAAAGGTTCCATTAATTCTTGTCTTACTGGAGCTAGTTTGCCCGCCTCTAGCTACACGGGCGGCTCAGCTATCTCACAGCATCCGACTTTTCACAGGTCGGCATCTCGGAGGCTGCAGCTGACCTACGGGCTGGGGCACGTTTGAATTTGATACACACAGAACGCCTGCATTCCAGCAGACCTGTTCCCTGCTTAGCACCGTTTCCATTTGCATGCTCCTCTTTTGGTGTCATGGGAATGTTGCTGCTTTACCTGGGTTTCCTTGTAAAGGGCTCCGCTATACTTGCTCTGCTCGAGTACATAGAAAATGCTCTTTTAACATGCCCACGCCTTCAATATGGCCTCGCTGAAGGCAAACGACCCTTCGGTTCTTTTGCACCTGGCACAATGGGGTCCCGGTACATGACCGGAGTTCCTAGATGCTGCAATAATACAAATCAATAATAACATTAATAATTCCAATGGCTTGGCCTGCACACTGCAATAATTGGGGCCCGCAGAGCATTAAATCAGCTGTGTACCTCATAGTCAAAGGTGTATATGAGAAAATACAAACTGCGGCATTTCAGGTCTCTCTGTCCCGCAGCTTTGTCAGCTTGCTGTTTCTCTGGGTCGTAACACATCCTGCAGCTAATACCTCCTAGTTGAGCCTATTTGCTCCTCTGTTATCTTTGTTTAAAAGTGGATCTCCGCCCGGGTGCTAGTCAACACCACAAATGTCCTGCATGTTCCAGGCTGTAATGCAGCAGGAGCTCTGCAGCCATCTCGCTTTGGATGCTGCTGCAAGTTAACACAAAAAAAAAAAGGGGGGGGGGGTGAGAAAGCCTGGATTTGTGCTGGACATGGCCCACCTGATTACCATGCACATTGTAGGGAGAGTGGTCACTTTGGATGAGCTATTACCAGCAGGATAGTGAGTTTGTGTGTGTGTTTTTTGGAGGGGGGTGAGGGGGTGAGAGAACCTGGATTTGTGCAGGAAATGGCCCAACTTGATTATCATGCACATTGTGTAGAGAGTTGTCACTTTGGATGGGCTATTACCAGTGGGAGAGTGAATTTGTGTGTGGGGGCGGAGGGTGAGAAAACCTGGGTTTGTGCTGGAAATGGCCCAACTTGATGATCACTTTAGATAAGCTATTACCAGCAGGACAGTGGGGTGGGAGGAGGTATTGTTTCATATTCTCTGTGTGTATATAAAGTCTGCTGCAGTTTCCACGGTATGCATCCGATGAAGTGAGCTGTAGCTCACGAAAGCTCATGCTCAAATAAATTGGTTAGTCTCTAAGGTGCCACAAGTACTCCTTTTCTTTTTACAAATATTTCTGCAGCCACGACACTGAAATGATGGGAGAGTCCCCAGGCTACCGCTCTGGCAAGTCACATAGGCAGGGTTTAGGTGCGGCTGAGACTTGTTTAGCCATCTATGAACAGAAGGAAATAAACACCGAGCTGCAGCATCTTATGTGACTCCCTGCCCATTTCAGCTGTAAAACAGGCAGCCCTGGTGGCACAAAGGAAAAACTCCACTGGCTGCTTGGAGATGGCCTTGCTCAGGGAATTGCGTGCAGATGCTTTCACCTCTAGGGCACTAAGGTACAACCCTGCAGAGCTGGTACCTTACAGAAGCCATTTTGCCAGAGAGAATGACCTCTAGGGGTGAGAGAGTAGGTCAGATTAGTGCTGGCTATATCTTGCACCAGCGGTGTATCTGTAAGCCTGCAGAGGAGGCAAGCTTTGTGGTTTGGACATGTAAAACTGCTTCAGAACATGTGGGTTCTAATCCCCCCCTCTGCTATAGATTTTCTGTGTGACCTTACCATGGCAGTTAATCTCTCTGTGCCCCCAGAACAGAGATCACAGCCCTTTGCAGCTCGAACCTGGGCGAGATCTGCATAGGCTTCTAATGCCCCTCGAAAGAAACTCTGTCGACCTGGGTGTCAGTGACTGAAGCAGAGCCTGTTACGGGGAAACCGGGCTCCAAATTCTGTGAGCAAGCCATTCCCATGGGGCTCTGGAAAATGTCCTAGAACGAAGAGACTGAAATCTGCAGCTGTGCGGCAAATTCTAGAGCTTTGTCTTTATGTCACTGTGTGTGAAGCAGCCGCTGGTAAAAATGAGGGGGCAGAGGCGTGCTTTATCGCGATGATGGTTTTATTTCTAAATCACGCCCCTCCACAGCGAGGGGCTTTGGGAGTGGCTGCTCTCCAATAGTTGACACCCAGGAGCTGCAGGTCACAGCCCATGGGATCTCATTCAGCCAGGGGCTGACATTTTTTGCACTCTCAGTGGTTCGGCACTGATCCCTGCTGATCCTGCCGCCATTGCTCAGGCGAGACTCCCTTCCAAGGCAACGGGAGTGCTGTCAGAGTCAGGATGGCAGGTTCCATCTAACCCTGACTTCTCCTCACATCTCTCCTTCCTTCAGAGAGCCTGTGCATTCCCGCTGGTCCACTGATTTCCAGCCCCGATCCTGCTCCTAATGAAATCCGTGTCAAGACTCATACAGGCCCATACTTTTTTGTTTCCAATTTCCTGCCTTCTCTTTCCTACCATCCGTTTCTCTCCCTCCCCTCTTCTGCTCCTTCCCCCCTTTCTGCTCTCCTCTCTCCACCTGGCTGCTCTGGAGCTGCCATATCAAGTCAGACCCTTGGCTGTTCCAGCCCCTGACAGTGGCCAATTACTGATATTTCAGGCCGGGGTGACCATAGGTGCTAACAAAGAATGTGGCTGCCTGGAGCCCTGCTCTTTTCCTCACACTGTAGGCCGACTCTGCAGCTCACGGCTGGTGCTAGCCCTCTCCCCAGCAGCAGGCCTGGAGCTGGGGGAGAGACCTCTTTGCCAAGCTGCTGCTGTGGTGGTATCCCCATGTATTCCCAACCGAATCAAGGAGCGTGATGCTCATCTCGCGCCAATGCACAGCTGCACAGATGCGTGATTCACACTGGTGTATGTCGCAGGAGAATCAGGCCAACGAGTCAAGGGCTGGGGCCTCCTTCCTCTCCCAGGCTGAGCAGAAACTGAGTAGCCTGTAACCCATGTGAGGAATGTGAATACAGAGAGCCCAGCCACCAGCTGCCCCACCCCCCGTCACCCCAGAGTTGCTCATAAATTCGCTCTGTACCTTTTCATTGTTATTAAGATTAATGATCCGATGTAAATGGTCCCTCTCCCTTATGCCAGAGACCCAGGGTAATCCCACGGAAGCCACTGGAGTTACACCAGTGTGAATCTGGTGTCAGTTCAAGGAGAATTGGGTTTGTGCTCCACCTCTTCCACAGTTTAGAAGGAAATTAACCATTGGAACAACTTGCCTAGGGATGCGGTGGATTCTCCGTCACTTTGAACTGAGCTCAGATGTCTCTTTCTAAGAGACCTGCCCTAGCCTAGTTGTTGGGCTCGGTGCAGGAATCATGGGGTGAGATTCCCTGGCCTTCGCTATGCAGGGGGTTAGACTGGCTGACCACAATGGCTTTAAGATTTATGAATCCTTGTACCACCTCCTGGCCTCCCAGAGTGGAAAGGGGGATATGGGTCAGTGCAGAATCTGGCTGCTAGGAGCTCTGAGTCAGAGAGCACTTTGCGCTCCTTTCCCCATCACCTCCTCCCCTTACTGGGCTCCCAGCTCTTGTCTAGAAAGAGCCAGGTGAACATTCCACACTTCATGGCACATGCTTGCTCTGGAATTGCGGCGCTTTCCTGTCCGTGGCTGGAGATCTCTCCCCTCGTTTAGGTTTCCGCCCAAGGGATCCAAGCCCTCTCTCCACTCCTAATATGGGTGTGAAGGTATTTCTCCCCTCACTTTAGCAATCAAGGTGGCGACAAGCCCACCCGTGGCTTTGCCTTCAGCTCCCTCTGCAATACCTTTTAATGCTTGGGGTGAGCCGCGCATGATCTATTCCCGAAAGGTACTACTGTAATCTCGAGAATGGAGATTGACTTGTCAAACATTAACCCACATCAGGCCTCATTTTACCTTCTTCCTCTAGCACGAAGGGGCTGGGCTACTAGAACTGGTGTTGGGCCTTAGGATTTCTCTTTGGTTAATAGCAAACCTTGGTGCAAGGACTTAATGTTTATATGGTGCTATTTACTGGTGCTTTTCCAGTTAGTGACACTTTGAGATTGTCTTATATTACACACTGCTGTTTCGACGATAAACAAGTCATTACTGGGGTCACAGGGCAAACTCCGGCTGGTTTATATTCATTGTTTGTGGATTGACTCAATCAGCTCATTAAAATACCTGTGTGCTCTCTGGGCCTCTTTGCAAGTGGGCTGGAGGAGTTGAAAGGCCTGACGAGGTGAAGGAAGGCCATGCCCCAAAGCAGAGCCTCCACTCTCCTACACACCAGGCCTGGCTCGGTGCTGACACAGGACTGGCTCAGGACTCTCCCAACTTTCGACGTGTTGGGACCTTGACTGTAGGTTCTGCCTGACATGGAGATAAGGGCCAGCTGGAAAGTTGGGACCCAGGCCCATTGGAATGAAATTACTTTCTGCAATAAACAGAAGCCATTACCAGATAATACCATGTACACACACCTGGGCGGCCAGCCCAGACTAGGTCCTGTAGCCTTCAAAGCCAAAAACATAGGCCATTACCACATGAGCTGAAGGAATGCCAGAAGCTGGGTGTGGACAACAGAGGATGGATCACTTGATAATCATCCTGTTTTGTTCATTCCCTCTGGGGCACCTGGAATTGGCCACTGTGGGAAGACAGGACACTGGGCTAGATGGACCATTGGTCTGACCCAGTACAGCCGTTCTTATGTTTTTTGAGTTACACCTGTGCAATGAGATGGCAGATGGCAATGAGACTGTACAAGACTCACTATGGGCATACTCTGTGGACAATAGGCTGTATGGGGATAAGTGAGGGCAGAATTTGGCCTGCAGCACCTTTACTGGTGATGATGAGTGAGAAGGAAAGAGGTCAGATCCCAGGGGCAGGTTGCAGGGCTGGCATTTAGAGAAACCATCTCTTTACTTGTAAGTGAGCAGATTTCACTTGGTATTATTGAAACACAAGCAGGCTGTGAGGATCTGCATCCTCCCCTGGGATGGGACAAGCTGCCTGCAGAGGGTTCCTGAGTCCAAGGGGTACTGATCTTTGGGGACGGCATACCTAAAATGGGTGTGCAGGAGTGGAGTTGGGTGCATATTGAACTGGGATATCTCCAAAGTCCCTGGCTCCAGGGATGAAGTCCCATCAGCCCCCCCAAAATACAGTAGCATTGGCCTGGCAAAATGGGGTGACCACAAGCTTTAGAAAATGTAATGCCGTCTTACTGTGCAAGAGCATGTCCCCCTCTCGTGGCTGCGCCGAGGCATTATGACACCCAGCTGCTGACTCACAGCTGACAGCTCCAAGAGCAAGTCCTCGTTCTTTATAGACAGATTGCAGAGGAGCAGCCGTGTTAGTCTGTATCCGCAAAAAGAAAAGGAGGACTTGTGGCACCTTAGAGACTAACTAATTTATTTGAGCATAAGCTTTTGTGAGCTACAGCTCACTTCATCGGATGCATTCAGTGGAAAATACAGTGGGGAGATTTATATACACAGAGAACATGAAACAATGGGTGTTACCATACACATTGTAAGGCGAGGGATCAGGTAAGGTGAGCTATTACCAGCAGGAGAGCGGGGGGAGGGGAACGACCTTTTGTAGTGACAATCAAGGTGGGCCATTTCCAGCAGTTGACAAGAATGTCTGAGGAACAGCGCGGGGGAGGGGGGGGGAATAGTAAAAATAGTTTTACTTTGTGTAATGACCCATCCACTCCCAGTCTTTATTCGAGCCTAAGTTAATTGTATCCAGTTTGCAAAGTAATTCCAATCCTTGCTTACAGACAGCCCCCCAACCAGAAGCAAATATTCACCAGCAACCACATACCACACAACAGAACCACTAACCCAGGAACTTATCCTTGCAACAAAGCCCGTTGCCAACTGTGTCCACATATCTATTCAGGGGACACCATCACAGGGCCTAATCACATCAGCCACGCTATCAGAGGCTCGTTCACCTGCACATCTACCAATGTGATATATGCCATCATGTGCCAGCAATGCCCCTCTGCCATGTACATTGGTCAAACTGGACAGTCTCTACGTAAAAGAATAAATGGACACAAATCAAATGTCAAGAATTATAACGTTCAAAAACCAGTCAGAGAACACTTCAATCTCTCTGGTCACTCGATTACAGACCTAACAGTGGCAATTGTTCAACAAAAAAACTTCAAAAACAGACTCCAACGAGAGTCTGCTGAATTGGAATTAATTTGCAAACTGGATACAATTAATTTAGGCTTGAATAAAGACTGGGGGTGGATGGGTCATTACACAAAGTAAAACTATTTACCCATGTTTATTCCCCCAAGCTCCCCCCACCCCGTTCCTCAGACATTCTTGTCAACTGCTGGAAATGGTCCCCCTTGATTATCACTACAAAAGTCTTCCCCCCTCCTCTTCCCCCCGCTCTCCTGCTGGTAATAGCTCACCTTTCCTGGTCACTCTTGTTACAGTGTGTATGGAAATACCCATTGTTTCATGTTCTCGATGTATATAAATCTCCCCACTGTATTTTCCACTGAATGCATCCGATGAAGTGAGCTGTAGTTCACGAAAGCTTATGCTCTAATAAATTTGTTAGTCTCTAAGGTGCCACAAGTCCTCCTTTTCTTTTTATGGGCAGAGGTTCCCTGGATTCTGTCTCCTCTGCTAAGGACAGTGTCTGTGTGACATGGGCACAGGTCTGAGACTCCCACCCAAACCGGGTTCCTCACTAGGGTTCCAATACTCACTGCAAGTTCTAGCTGTTTTCTCACCCCATGAAAATCTTTGAGACATCAACAAATTTTCCTGTCCCGAATCAGGCTGAAAAATGGAAATCTCAAATGTTCACAAACTGAAAATCCAGCAAATATTTTGGATTGGGTCAGTCAAAAAGGGTTGTTTCAATTTTGACCATTTTTATATAGAAATATTTACTATAATTAGCTTAAATTTTGCAACAAAGAGTTGTTCTGAACTGGAAAACTGGGCTGTTTCGTTCTCAAAGTGTCAAAACAGAACATTCTGACAGCTTCAGAATGTTTATTTCAAAAAATTTTGAGTAGAAATATCCACAGAAACAGAGCCTTTCCCGGGAAGTGTTTTGGCTTCGACACATCGACGTTTTTCTGATGAAAAAACATTTAGTCAAAAAATTCCTGACCAAGTCGAATGATCCAAGCAGAACCCGCTTTGTGGCATTTCATCGCTCCTTATGCCAGCCAGGGCCAGGGAATGAGAATGCCACCAGGGAAAGGAAACTATAAGATGTCAGGTAATTTTCCTGTCTAGAACAGGGTTTGGGGTTTGGCATGGGTTCACTATGAAGACTGAGTCGGTCCAAATTAGCTCACCCCTCCGTAAATCTAACGTGTTCCTGTGAGCTGTCAGCCCCTGAACTCTGAGCTGCTCCTGGGCATATAGGATGGATTGTGGAAATCCGTAGGGGTCTAGAACTAAGGCCTGGATCTGCACAGGTGCCCTGGGAGTGAAGAACTGACGCACCTTTGAGGATGTGGGCCTAAGAGACTGCCCCACCCAGTCTCAAGGTTCATCCGCTGACTGCTGTGGTGTGGTTGTAGCTTTCCATGTGGTATTTCATGGTGGGAGGGCGGCAGCTTCTTTTGTGAGCCGCGTCACTGCTGCCAGTCCTGCCAACGATTCCTTCAGGATCCACCCTGCTCCTCTCCATCCCCACCGCTAAAGCCCACCGCTAACGTTACCTACCAGCAACACAGCAATGTGCCTTCTCTGGCCTCGCTTTCTCTCCCCTTTCCCATTGCAGCTCCTCCAATGTGGGGCTTCAGGAAACATCTGCCTTGCTTCTCCCCCTGAGCAAGGGCTTTGCCTCTTCAGGTCACTCCACAGGCTGCTCCTTGCCTTCTACATCAGCTCCAACCTCCTTCTCTTTGCTTGGAAGGCCCTGCACAAATGAGCCCCCTCGTGCCCCTCTCTGCCTTTGTCTCTTTTCACTCTTCCATTGGTCCCCTGTTTCCTTGCTGCTCTTGCCACTACGGCTTCTTTCATGCCTCCCCGCTGTGCAGAAGGAGCCTCCTCCTGACTTTGTCCATCAAATTTCCACTCTTTCTTCCTTCCCATCCGCCCCTACAGCATACCTCTGGCTATAGGCCCCATACTCAGAAATGCATTCAAGAATATTCTCCACACCCTGGGCATGAACCACATAATCTCGTTGCTGCTCTCCTTCCTCCAACCACTACTTAGCAGTGTAATATAGGAGAGCTGCTGGATCTTTGTACATTGGTCCCAGTCACCTGGCATGGATTGGGGTTACAAAGTGCTAATCCCCCTGACAGATGCCGGGGTCCCATTTGCACCAGGGGTCATTGGGAAACCATCCCTTGTTATGTATTTAATTCAAGTGCAGAATCCCGCCACTCCCCCAGCCCTATGGCATCAAAAAAACCCAACCACTACGAATACAGATTTCTAATCGCACAGCCGCTTGCTCCCAGAACACTTCTTCCTGCTATGGCATGGTCTGCCAGGGAGGCCATGGTCTACCCCCTAGTCTCTGTGTTTGCTGCTTTTGATGCTTTCCATTGTCCGTGACTGGGTGGGTGAATGTTTCTTCAATCAGTGCATGAGCACCATCAGTGCCAATTCTGGATGTCCTCAAGTAACAGGCAGCCAGTGTCCTTCAGTGTCCTCCATGGATTCTTAAGATTCTCCTCTTCCTTCTGCAGCATTGACTCATGGAATAGTTAAGATGTATGACCTTGGGGTGGTTGATAGAGGTGTTACCGTTGCAGATTTCCAGCCATTTTCTGTCTGCAATCAAACATTCCCTCGCACTTGCACTGTGGGTTGCTGTTTGATATTCATCACAGCATATTGCTTCGGTTCCAGTTTCCTGGTGTACAGCTGCCTTGTAACTCTTTCAGGATTACACGCCTTTGACTCAAGGAGTTTGTTCGCTATGGGCTGTCCGGAGTTTGTCCATTTGCCTGCAAGTCTCTGAACTAGCAAACCTGGCAAAGCACTGTGAGGTGTGTTGTGAAACCATCCACTAAGAAGAGGCAAACGTTCTCATTCAATTAAAAGAGATCTGCACTAGGGCTGCCAAACGATAAAAAAAAATGAATTGTGATTAATCGCAAGATTAAAATAAATCGCGATTCATCGCAGTTCTAATCACACTGTTAAACCATAATAGAATACTTTTTATTTAAATATTTTGGATGGTTTTCTACATTTTCACACATATTGATTTCAGTTACAACACCCGATATATAAAGTGAGCCCTGTGCACTTTGTTATTGTTTTCGATTACAAATATTTGCCCTGTAAAAAAGATAAACAAAAGAATTAGTATTTTTCAATTCACCTCATACAAGTACTGAATTGCGACCTCTTGCTACCCCTTACTATTGATTGCCCCTCTTGGAAGTGGGGTACCCCCTAAGGATCTCCTGCCAGGCTGTATTTCACATTTAATGAGTACTTCTGCAATGTCATGTTAATTTTCTGATGCTACACCAGTGCTTTGCATGGTGGTTTCTGTAAAACAGCTTCCAAAGGACTGGGTCCTCCTGAGTGTAAGAGTCTGCCTATGTGAATCCAGCTACGGGACTGGGACCTTCAGACTGTCCCAGCAAAGTGCTCCCAGTGTAGATGCAGCTTATGCTGGCAAAGCTGTTTTTGCCAGTATGCTTTAGTCCATCCCACACCCCTGCGAGCGAAATGAGGAATGCTGGCAGAAGCACACTTTTGCCTGTATAACTGTGTCTACACTAGGGGCCTTTGCCAGCACAGCTATGTCGCTCAGGGATCACACCTCCTCCCCCCTGCCCAATGGAACGATGCTGGCAAAAGCTTGTCCTGTGGACTTCGGGGCAGGGCTTTCGCCTTTGTTTGCCCCTTTGCTGCTGGGAACATTCCTCGGGCTTAAAGAAGTATGGGCTGGATGAATGCACTATAAGGTGGGTAGAAAGTTGGCTAGATTGTCGGGCTCAACGGGTAGTGATCAATGGCTCCATGTCTAGTTGGCAGCCGGTGTCAAGTGGAGTGCCCCAGGGGTCGGTCCTGGGGCCGGTTTTGTTCAATATCTTCATAAATGATCTGGAGGATGGTGTGGATTGCACTCTCAGCAAATTTGCGGATGATACTAAACTGGGAGGAGAGGTAGATACGCTGGAGGGCAGGGATAGGATACAGAGGGACCTAGACAAATTGGAGGATTGGGCCAAAAGAAATCTGATGAGGTTCAATAAGGATAAGTGCAGGGTACTGCACTTAGGACGGAAGAACCCAGTGCACCGCTACAGACTAGGGACCGAATGGCTAGGCAGCAGTTCTGCGGAAAAGGACCTAGGGGTGACAGTGGACGAGAACCTGGATATGAGTCAGCAGTGTGCCCTTGTTGCCAAGAAGGCCAATGGCATTTTGGGATGTATAAGTAGGGGCATAGCGAGCAGATCGAGGGACGTGATCGTCCCCCTCTATTCGACATTGGTGAGGCCTCATCTGGAGTACTGTGTCCAGTTTTGGGCCCCACACTACAAGAAGCATGTGGATAAATTGGCGAGAGTCCAGCGAAGGGCAACAAAAATGATTAGGGGTCTGGAACACATGACTTATGAGGAGAGGCTGAGGGAACTGGGATTGTTTAGTCTGCGGAAGAGAAGAATGAGGGGGGATTTGATAGCTGCTTTCAACTACCTGAGAGGTGGTTCCAGAGAGGATGGTTCTAGACTATTCTCAGTGGTGGAAGAGGACAGGACAAGGAGTAATGGTCTCAAGTTGCAGTGGGGGAGGTTTAGGTTGGATATTAGGAAAAACTTTTTCACTAGGAGGGTGGTGAAACACTGGAATGCGTTGCCTAGGGAGGTGGTGGAATCTCCTTCCTTAGAAGTTTTTAAGGTCAGGCTTGACAAAGCCCTGGCTGGGATGATTTAATTGGGGATGGGTCCAGCTTTTGAGCAGGGGGTTGGACTAGATGACCTCCTGAGGTCCCTTCCAACCCTGATATTCTATGATTCTATGATTCTAAGTGACCAGTAACAGTCGCGTGCCTGAGGAGAGGGCAGGAGGGTGGTGCTTCCTTGTCATAGTTCTTGGAGAGGATTGTAGCTGTCGTGGGGGAGTCCTGTATCTCCTGCGGGACAGTTCGCAGGGGAAGTTTACAGCCCCCTGGGGTGGGATGGTGTAGTCTTCTCTGCAATGTCTGCTGGGGACACTCACTCTGGTGAGCATGGGAGCTGGCTGAGCCACCCCCAGATGGTGTCTCTGTCCCATCAGCAGGGCGGCGCTGAGAAGCCCCAGGGGACCTGCCGGTTCCTCCAGCAGAGTGAGGTAACCCAAATCCCTTGCCCAGTGGAGGCAGGATGCAGCTGGAGCCACTTTCCCTTTCTCTCACACATCCTCTGGGGACACAGAGCAGAGAGAGTGGAGAACAGCCCGTCTCTGGCCTGTCATCACAGGCCAGTGGGACTGTCCTGCCCTCACATCTGCTCTTCGTTAAGGCGGCAACAGCTTCACATGGGGGGGGGGGAGCGGGTGAAATAATTGGCTCATGAAAGCTGCGTATTGCTGGAGGGTTGAGGAAAGGGTGGGTGTAGAGGGGGTGGGGAAGGGGGCTTAATGGGAACCAAATGCAGGAGGCAGTGCAGCCCCCCTCCTTTCCCCCCTGCCATTAGCATTCCTCAGACACCTGTAGGCACTTAAAGCCTTGGCAGCCAACAGAAAACATTTCTTCTTCTGTGCCATGTTTGTTCACAAAAGAGCAACACAGGTTTGGTTTCAATTAAGGGAGCTGCCAGATATAGGGAGCTCCTTGTCAATCTGCGCTGGAGCCGGGCAACCGTTAACTAGAGCGCTCTGGGCATAGGAGAGCAGCGCGCCTCCCAGAGTCGCCCGGGCAGGTGTGACGGGCCCGATCCCATCTCTCCCTCTCTCGGGATATTTTCATCATAAAGCTTATGCTTTCTCATGCAGAGCTGGGTGATTTATTGGTGCTTTATAGGACTTCAAGGCACCTGCAGATTATTCTTCCCTATCCCACACTCTCACTCCCATCAAGATTAAATCCTGCCAGCCCATGTTGGCTAGGCAGAGTGGGACATGTGAGGTGGGCTTTAGCTTAGCTTCATGGGAGATGCTAGACTTAGACATATATGTGCCATTGTTAGAAATTTAATAGAAGCCAGGAGACAGTTAACTGGAGTCTCCAGGCAGGTGATAAAATAATGGAGAACTAGAACAGTAAATACTGTTGCAAATCTGATGTGACCTAGGATTTTACAGTTGTTAGTATTGCCATGCTATATGCAATCACAAGTCCTTAAGGAGGTGAAGTTTATTAATGAAACTAATGACAACTATAGACAAACATACAGGCTTGCACGCAGCTCGCATTCCAGCTTTGTCTTCTTGGTTTACCACAGACCACGCCCTTTTTGGAACTCTATGTAGCACATGGAGACATCTAATGGCTGAATAACATACTGCAGGGAAATATATAATTACAGTCATTATGCAGCATTCCAAGACCACACAGGACTTTATGGTGACAGCAGGGTTAGTATCCAGGTACTCCTGTTTAAAGTACAGCCCCTGGACGCATGACCGAAAACTGACCTATGACACACAGTTGTGTAGCTGATTTCAGAGTAGCAGCCGTGTTAGTCTGTATCCACAAAAAGTAAAGGAGTACTTGTGGCACCTTAGAGACTAACCAATTTTGTTAGTCTCTAAGGAGCCACAAGTCCTCCTTTTCTAGTTGTGTAGCTCTGAAAAGGAGTGGTACCATACACACTAGCTAGTTTATTCGGTAATACAGCTATAAATATGAGAAGCACAGCTAAAATGGAACTGATGTATTCCAGGAGATTTATAAACGCAAATGAAGAGGGGCTAGATAACTCAGGTTACTGGCAATGGGCGACAGGGCTTTTCACTGTCAGGTCAGAAGTTCAAATCCAGTTTAGCTGGGCAATAACTAGAAGTCATGTGATGGGCATTTACAGTATATAGTGTTTTAATAGCTCTTATAAACAAGGTCAGTATCATTATCTCCATTTTACAGATGGGGAAGCTGAGGCAGAGAGAGGCTGTCCAAGGTTACCCAGCAGGCCAGTGGCAGAGCCAGAAATAGAACTGAGGTCACCTGAGTTCTGGTTCAGTGGTTTGTCCACTAGTGTGCTTCTGAACTGAGCGGGTGCTTTCCATCCAGCTGCTACTGGCCAAGTCTTGCTGTCAGAGGCTATTTTTCGTCCTGATCCCACAGTGTGAACGAGCTGCGGCCCGGAGCGCTAAAGGGAGAGACTCAGCATCCAGGATCCAGAGGTCAAATTAGGTTTCAATCTGAAATAGTAAGTATGTGAGTAAGCAACACAGACATTTCTGGTACTTGGAGATGTGAGACACTGAGGGGACGGGAGCTTCTACGATTACTGTTGGCATCACCAGAGAACTTCTGGTGCAACGTGACAGCCAGTAGAGGCTCAGTCTGATCAAGTGTGTCCAACTGACTGGCCACCATGGGGTTCTCATGGGTCTCACAAACCCAGCTGTCCCTGCAGGGTGACGTCTGGCTTCTCCAGTTATGAGCCCAGCCTGTGCAGAGAAGTCTTCGGGGCATGAAGAATGAGCATATCCCGCTGTCTCTGCACTTGGTTTCTCCATGGGCTGGGGAAACCTGTCACCACGGTCTCTAGGGCATGTGCAACTGGAATACTAACTCCACAGCCATTCTGGGTACCAGGTGGGACCCCCTAGGAGGTTCTGGGAACCCTGTATTGTTGTGGTGTGTGACGCACATGGGGGTCACTGAGTACGGCAATGCTCAAAGCTGGATAACCCTTCAGTGCTCGGTTTTTGCACATTGATCTGTTTTGCATGGAGGCACACACGTCCCTCCAGCACACGGGGCTCTGCCCGAGAGCCCGCCCGTGTTTCGCAGGTGCTGTGAACGCATGACCCCTTTACACAGAAAAGAAACAAAGGCCAGGCAAAAGTCATAAATCCTTTCTTAACCCATCGCCATCCTCTGGGCGCAGGGGATTTGAAGCTGCGAAAGAAGTTCGGGGGCGTGTGTGTGTGTGTAGAGGTGTGTGCGTGGCTGTGGGCTATTCTTCCAGCTCCTGTTAAAGTGAAGGGGACGTGTGTGAGTCCCTTTAAGGGGAGACGGACTGGGGCCCTAGGGTGGATTTCGATGTGTCTCAGGATGGATGCATGCTGAGATGAGCCAGAGCGGTGGCGTACAGCATTGGAACTCAACTTCTCCAGCCGCCAAGTGAGTTGGGTTCTGGGGTCAGATCCAAGGGCCCGTCTCTACCCAAGAGAAAAAGAAAAGAGCAGAGGGTGAGCGGGGAGATGGCCCCACTTTCCTCCCCTGAACGCTAGAGAAGGCTCCAGGTCTGCAGTGAGGAGCGTACATGTGAGCACCTGGTGGGTAGCCAGGGTGTCTACCCTGGGGTAGTTAAAGTGTGTGAATGGAGGCAGTGTGCAAGGTGTGACTTCCATGCAGGGGTTGGGAGGGTGTGTGAGAATAGAGGTGAGTGGACAGCATGAGTTGAGACAGGAAGTGCTGGGATGGACTCAGTCACCTGTGAACTTGTGGCAAATATTTCGGCTGCATAAGGGCAGGCCAGGGCCCCCATGTGATGAGTCCAATTGCCAGGGACAGGGGGAAGTGGAGATTCTGGAAACTAACTTCTTTCCTGGCAGGCTGGGGGCTGGAGCGGGGATGGCAGGAAGGGGCTGGGGGAGCTCTGCCTTTGCAGAGAAAAGTGCAGTGTTCAAAAAGACGGGTGCTGGGCCTAAGGAAAGAGAGCGTGGAGTGCTTGGAGGGAGAAGGTGGACACAGGAAGAGGAGGGAAAACATCAGAAGGGAAAAGAACAATGGGGCAGGAAGGAGGGACAAGGGAAACAGTGAAAAGCGACTGGAAGGAGAGAAGAGGGAAAGGAAAAAAGAAATGGAAAAGCGAGAAGAAAATTCCCAGGCAGCATTGGGATTCGGGCCTTTCATCATCTGTATCTACATTTGATCTTCTCCCTTGGCAGGGAGGAGACGGCGCCGATCACAATGCTGGCATGGAGGGGGCACAGTCCGGACTGAGTGTGGCTGGGGGAGAGGGAGAGTATTCCCATGCCAGCGTTGGCTGGCTGGAGGGCAGAGGGGAGCTTGGGGGGGAAGGGGAGGGATGACCCCCTTGAGGCTCAATCAGCACGCAGCTACGGCCCATGTGACATCCTCAGGGCCATACAGATAGTATATAGATTGTGTGGATGGGCCCACGTAACACATAGAGAGCTACGTATGCGGCCCACACTGGTAAATAGGTTGAGAACCACTGGTACAGACCAACACATCTCCTGCCTACCCGCCGTGGGGACCCGGGACAGGGTGCCAAGGACCCAGGCCCACCTCCCAGTGCTCCCCACTAGATCTCAGGGTGGTGAGCAGGCCCAGATGCCTGTCTCAGGTGCCGTGAGTGGACATGGGTAGGGAGAGGACAGGAGTTTAAAGCCCCCAGACACAGTGGAGCAAATGCAAAGAACCTGCTGTTATCGAATGTGGCTATTTTACGAGCTGGGTCGGAGATGCTCCGCTGCTGTTAAGAAATGAAGCCCAGCCCTGTCTATCCCCCTCGCTGTGCTAGGGTGAGGCAGGCCCAGTGCTGACAGGGTTCGGTATCTATCCCCCCACTGGAGGATCAGATCTGTAATGGTTTTGCCACCACCATGACTCTACGGTGTCTCTGAGATATGTGCCCCCAGCCACTGCCTCTGCCCATCTGTTCTGGAAGTGGTCCCCTGGGAAGCCTGCAAAGCCCCAAGGTGCGGAGGTGGCCCTAGCAGGGGCAGGCTGGCCTGTTTCGTACCCACTCAGGGGGACAATATGTACCACGCGAGCCCCAAAGAAGAGGGGCAGGGCTGAACTTGGCTTTCTCCGACCAGAGGTTTAAGTGTCTTCCCTGTGCGCTGGCAGGGCCCTTTCCCACCTGTTCCCCAGCTGCTTTCAACAGAGCCTGTCTTTAAATGCAAAATTTTTACAGGCTTCCCAAAGTCATCTGCACTGAACATCTGCAGGGTGGATTTGCAGATTAGTCCTGAGCGGGGCTTCTAATTTTCTGTTTATCTCAGGCGTGATTCATTTCTCCCTTCTTTGATGGTTTATTTTTTTTTAATTGCCTCATTTGTTTTCGTTTTCACTAACAGCTTTTGCCTGCCTCCTGCTTTACTGTCACAGGTCCTACCGCAGTACGGTCCTCTTACATTGCGCTGCTGTGCTGTCAGCTTTCACAACCTGATCAGCATTGGGCCAGCTTTTGACGTGGATGGGCGTCTGCCAGGGCAAACCCAAATACTGCAGGAACCTGGGCTAGTGATTGAGAAGCCGATACACTTTCCTCTGAGTCAATGCAGCAGCATGGTGTGCTGGTGAAGATGACCCTATGCTGTGCTTAACCGTGCGCAATGTTTATGTAGTGATGGCCCTATACTTTCCATTAGAATGCGTTGGCTCATCTAGTTAGAAAACTCTACCGGGCAGGGCCTGTCTCTTGTCATGTGTGTACAACCCCCAGAACAGTGGGGCCCCAGTTGTTGGCATCTTTAGGTGCTGCTGTAATATAGATAATAGGAAAGAGCTTAATCTCCTCCCGCTACCGACCTTTTTTCACTGCAGGGACTGAGGGGTGGGAAGGACATGGAAGGGTTGAGGAGGAGATGGCTGGGAAGGAGTTTAGCCTCCGGGGAGATGGCTCTAATTGTTGGCAGGTGCTCTTGGAGAAGGCTGGAAAATTCCTCTAATGATTTCAGGCCGGCCGGCTGGAACTTCAGTGGAAGGGCATCTTGGAGCCTTCAGGACTTTCAGGGGTCAAAAGTCACCTTCAAAGCAGCCACGCGGGCTGCCAAATGGCAGGGAAAGCAGCTCATTAGGACGGACTGCTGGTTTGTTTTCTAAATGAACCTTATTTTCTCAGCAAATAATTTAGTCTAAAAATGCAGATAGGTTTCTTTTGCTAATTGCTCCCCTTTCCCCAAAGCGGTCCTCTGCAGCCCATGGGGAGGGAACAAGAGCAGAACAGCCACAAAGCCAACAGCTGCAACCAAATATCAGGACAGACCCATGCAGGGAGCTCTGCTAAGCGGGTTTTGACTTCCCAAGGTCCTTCTTGCTCTTTCTATTTCAACCTTATTTTCTTTTAACTTAACAACAGACATAACACTGTCAGTGCCAGAGCTGGGGGGGTGTATTCCGACAGCCCATTTGTTTGAGGCATCTAGCCTCTTTTCGGTTCATGAATTAGGCATTGCCAGGCTCTGAATTTTAAGTTTGTTCCTCGTGCAGAGGTGTTTGGAGACTTTATGCAAAGGCCTCTCTCTTGGCAGGTTGTTTGTGAATTAGACACTTTAGCTAGTTACCATTGGTTATTTGTGGGGGTGAGAAAGGTCACCTAAGTTACACTGGGAGAGATTTCCCCCCTCCCCAACTGTGGCCCCTATATGCCATTCCAGTGAGGTACAGGGGTTGTAAAGGCAGCTCGGAGGGCCAGGGGAGAATCCCCCCAGCACAGAACTAGCAGAAATCAGCACAAATGAATCCCTTGCAGTCTGCACTGCAGAAGGTGTGCTGGGGGGACATCAGAAGGGGCATGGCATGGATATCCATGCATTGCCATTCACACTAGCGTAAAGTGAGTATAAAGCAGTCCCAGACCGGACTGTCAGAAAGAGTGAGGTTCTGGAACCCGCCGGGTACGAGACACTGACCCTGAGAATTGGTATCAGCTGGGAGACATTTCGACCGCCCCCTGCCTTGTGCCAGAGTGCTAAGTGAGGGGTTTGTGTGCCCAGAAGGAAGAGGTCTGGAGCTGTTGTTAGAAGTGCAGACAGATCTTTGTTATGCTTTACCTCCCCAGAATGCTGCATGGAGGAGAGAGGCCAGGCTGCCTTCATGGCCCTCGGAGTCTCCTCTGGCCCTCCGAGCTGCCTTTACAACTTCTGTACGGAATTGCAGCCCTGCTTCTTCTCCTTCCCCTGCAGAAGGATGGCAGTCCTAGTCGCATGCACCTGCCTGTGAGGGAAGGGGGAAATCCAGCCCCAGGAGAAACAGGCCAGCGGGTGAGAACCAACAGGGCTCAAGGCTGAACCGAAGGCACAGAAGAGGGAATGAGGGGGAAGCAACTTCCGGCTTATTTCTCTTTTGATACAGTGAAGCTATGTTTACACGGGGGGCTGGTGGTTAACAGCAAGTGTTTCCTTGGGAGCCCAGAGCAGCCCCGGACCTGGCAGGCTAGCGAATCCATGGGGAATGGATCCCAAAAGGGGTCTGGACTGAGAGAGGCAGGTGGGATAGGAGAGCACATAGGTCTGAGTGCCTAAGTGTGACCCAGCCCCCAGCCTGTCCTGCACCCCTCCACAGTGCCCTGCTCCGTGGCAGGGCGTCCCAGGATGCAGCCCTCAGCCCCGTGTCCCATCCCCCTGGACAGGCATACACGGAAGAAATGCACCCTGCAAAGCTGGTTCGCTCCCAGCCTGGACACCTGCCCCCTCCTCCTCCTGACTGGCTCCCTGAACACTCCATTCACCCTCCCGAACACCTGGGTCCCCTCCGTCTCCAGCACCCCAGGGCCCACTGAATGTCCAACTCCCCTCCTCTGCCCAGAGGGCCTCTTCAGTCTGAGACCCTCCCATGCCGCCTGACCTCCGGTGGGCCCCAGATGAGCAACGACCCCTTCTCCAAGCTCCTTATCTGACCCAGGCCCAGCCCACCCCGTGTCACCCTGGCTCCCTCATGCCCTTGCCATGCTCCAGCCCTGCTGGGCTATTCCGTGGGGCTGGCATGCACCCAATGGGGCTCATGTTGGCTGCTCTATCAAAACCCCTTCTGCGTGTGTGTGTGTGTGGGGGGGGGGGTTCCCTCGGGCAGGATGTGCCATGAGGGTTTCTCCGCCCAAGCCTGCTTCCCAGAGCAACATGTACTGTTGGGAAGATACAGCCAGCCCCATGGAGAGAGGCCAGCAGCCGGGGATCTTCAGGAGACAGAGAGCTGGGGGGAGATTGGGGTGGGGCCGGGGTGGGGGTCAGGGTGAATGAGATGAGGGGGCGTGGCAGGGGGAGGTTTAGGTTCAGAAAGAGGGAGGCAGGGTGAGAAAGCTGAATCTGGGGTGGGGTAGTAGACCTATGGGATGGGGGGCAGGGAAAGAGGAGGAAAGTTGTGGGGGTGTTTAAGGCTGGGGAGTGTTCAGGGAGGGGGAAGAGGCCAGGGGGTGCTCAAGTAGGGGGAGCGGAGAAGACCTGGGGGGTTGTTCAGGGAGGGGAGAAGGCCTGGGGGGGGGTGTTCAGGGAGGGGGCGGGGTGTTGGGGGGGTAGGAGGGGTGGGGGTCGTTCAGGGTGAACCAGTGGAAGGTAGCACTCCCCCAACAATTTTGCACGCAGAAGCCAGCCTTCCCCTACGCAAGCTGGGAAGGCCAGCCGGCCCCTAGAGCTCCCAGCCATAGTCAGTCCGTCCGGCCCGGGAAGCTGCAGCCTGGCCCAGGTGCAGCTCCCCTGACGTTGGATTGAGGCCAAAAGCACCTCTGCCCCGGAGCTGAGCGGATCCTCGCCTCAGCTGCACCCCCGAGCTGCCGGCCCCGTTCCAGCGGGGATGGAGGGGACACCGGCTGAGCTCAGCCTGACCTAGCCTCTCCTAAAGTACCGTTAGCTCCTGCCACTGCAGCGAGGGAGAGCGAGAAAGGAGCCGGACCCCCTCTTGGGTGGACGAGGCAGGGTTAGGATGTGGAAAGACAAGTACTCCATAGACTGCAGCCCCTTGAAAGCGGCTATTGTTAGACCCTCAGTGCCAGGGAGCCCAGAGCAAAAGAGGCTTGTTGGAGAGGCCCAGACTGACTACAAGACGCTCTCAGAGAGCCACTGAACCATGCTAAATTACTTAAACTAACATTATTGACATTGCACCCAGCTCTCCTAGAAGGGGGCAGGGTCTCCCTCTGTTCATCAAAAATTCATAGTCAAACCCTCAGGCGCTTCTTTCTCCGGCCTTGTTGTTCACGGAGGGCTTTCCCCCCCTCTTTCCAGTCCCCTGGCTCTGAAAGGAAGAAGGGGACGCCTGATGGGGGAGATCAAGTGGGCCTTTGAAACCCCCCTTTCGGAGTTTATTAAACCAGAGCGCGAGGCCAGGCAAACCTGGCTCGCAACCAGCACGGAGCTGGCGTGTTCCTCCTCCAGCCACCCCCCGACGGCCCTGCCAACCCCCGCCTCTTGCAAGGGGTTTCCTGGTGTGCTTACTTTTTTATTTCTTCCAGAGAAAGTTGGACAGAAGCAAAACAGTCACAGGTTGAAATTAGGGGCCCTCCCCCAAACCCCTGCTCTCCTTCAAACTAGACCCACGTAGAGTCCGCTCCACAGTGCAATTGCTGGCATTTGGGTGAGCTACGCTGGGCCAGATCTGCTGGCTAGGAGCCTCCGAAGAGGACCGGAGAGGTTCCATCTCTCCAGAGCTGCCCCTGCCCATCCCAAGCAGGGTGGTTTGGCACCTCCGGAGCCAAATCGAGTTTCTGATGAAAAGGGGATGGTTTTCTTGCGGGGTAGAAATATCAGCATTGTGTGTTGTTCTGTTTGAAATGATAACGACTGGCTTGTAGTTAAAAGAGAGGAAGACAGAGAAAGAAAAGAGTACCAGGAACGAGAGAGAGAGAGAACCGAAAACAAAAACCAACCGCCGTCACCCTTATGAATGTTTCATTCCCCTACCTAGCTACGTAACATGATCTGTGCTAAATGAAAGGGATTTGTAGGGAAAACTGAGGCAATGGTATATTCACTGTAGTTATAAAAGGCAGCCTTAGCCAGGGTCACGAGCGGTTCCCCCTGTTCTTTGTCTGGCACCCGAGCCTGCAAGGTTAGGAGCAGCATCCCAACAGAGGCAAGCCCTTAAAGGTGGCCAGTGAGCTACAGCCGGAAAATGCCCGTGAAGCGCCCCATGCTGGAGCTGCAGAGTCACAGCCTCTTCCTCCAGTCGAGGCTGCGAAGCTGATGTCCTCAGTGGGCAACAAACTGTGCCATGGCTGGCCCTCGCTGGAAATGTTTCCCCCAGAGCAGGGCCGTTTGGAGATCAGACGTCAGAAACACCCGGGAAAGGGGGTACTTCTTTTGCACCTTCCGTTTGTGTTTTGTGCAGGTGGAAGGACCCAGGATGGCAGCTCCGGGAGCTGAAGGCCTCTGTCCGCTCAGATGTCTGAAGCTCCCCCTGCCCCCCCCCCCAATTTCGGCTGGTTTCTGCACCGTGGCTTGTCATCGTTAGCTGGGGCTGCAGGGCTGGAGGACAGCAGGGAGCGGGGGTTATATGGAGTGCGAGGAGCATCGCTGTGGTTCAGGGCCTCTCTGCTAATTCGGGGGGAGGGAATGTTAAACACACCAAAGTGCTGCTTATTTGTGCTGTGTAAACTCCTGTGGCCACAGTTTACTTTTCTGTCAGAAGCCCCTTAGCTTACCACAGAGCAGAGCCCTTGGACAGAGGGGCTGGGGGGCTGTTCTCCCAGCTTTCACTGCTGAGGCTTGGGGCGGGGAGGGGGGGTCCAGCTGGTGGGGCAGGAGAGGGAGTGAAGTGACAACTGCCCCACCTCACAGCAGCCACTTGGTCATCCCTTGTCCTGTCCCCAGGCCAGTGCCAGGGCGCGGCGGCCTGGTTCTCGTCAAGGTCTCTTTGAGCAGCTCGAATGTTGCTGCAGAGGCTCCATGAAAACACGAGTTGCGCACGCCCCTTCTCCCCGGGAGGGCTTGTGTCGGGACGAACCCCCGGTGTCTGTCAGGGGAGGATACGCAGGCAGGCAGCGGGGGCTCGCTGAACTCTGTCCACCTCAGCCCGGCTGGTTGCTCTCTTTGAATCTTGTGAATTGTGAGGCTTCCCAGGGGCCAGAGGAGGCGTAATGCACCCTGGGAAGGGGAGCCTCTGCCCTGGGGAGCCCCAGGGTGCACCAAATATGGTCAAGGTGACTAGATAGAGCCCAGCAGAGAGCATGCCAGACTTTGAAATGGCCTGTCCCTGGTGCGGGATATCATCGAAGGGTTGGGGGAGCTGTTGGGAACTGGGGAGATGTAGCCACTGGTCAGGAAAAGGGAGAAAACTCTGGTTTAGGCATGAAGAGGGAAGGGGAATGGAGGCAAATGGGAGATTTTAGACCCTGGGAATAAACTCTGCTAAGCTGTCACTCTTCAAAGTGCTGAGGCTTTTCCCCAAACTTCCAAGGCTCCCCCATCACCACTTCAGAGGTAGCTGCGCAGAGCTGTTGACTTATGGGGTGGGCTTAGCTTTCAGTTTCAAGCAGCCTGGGAAGGGCTCTTTAATAGAGCCCAGGGATGTAGTGGGATTTCACTAATGGAGCCTGAAATTCTGCCTCCGTCTAAACTCAGACGGCCACAGCCATCCTGGCTTAGCCTTCCCTCCCTCTGATGGCCTGAAAATGTGTGAACTCTATGCTAATAGTACGGCTCTCACTCTGATCTGAGCCACAAACCTTGTGAGTCTGAGATAAAACACATGCTCTTCTGGCATGTCAGTCATAAGGGGGGGCGGGTAGCGAGCCCTTGAGGTCCCCGGGCAATTGGGAATGCTTTGAGTGGAATAAAGAAAACAGGGACTATTATGTGTAATTGTGGGCTAAAGTGCAGATCTGAAATGCTTGATGGAGAATGTGCTTCTCTTCCTCCATCAGCAAGGAGTCTCAGGTCCCCTTGACCCTTGTTGAGACTGCCTTCTGTGGACTAGAGAGGTAACTGCTCCATGCTCCGACTCGGAAGGGATGGCTTAGTGGCATACGAATCAGGCTTGAAAGACCTTGTCTGGTTGGAGCCACGGTGTCACACTTTGGCAGGGAGGACTTGGGGGCACTGGCCCTTCCGAGGAGAACACCTGGAGTCCCAGGTGGTTTATTGCATACACGTTTCTTGGACGAGGTCAACTGTGAGCAAATCATGGACAACTCACCCCTTCTTTACTATCTGGAGAACACCTAGCCCATGGGGAATGCTACCGTGAACAAATATATCTGCAGTGCAATGTGTCTGATGCTTCCCCATGTGAGCGCTTCGGTGCCAACTGGTTTCACTGCCTGAACTTCCATTTAACAGGTGCAGACACTCAAATTAACCCTCCAGGCTGATTCCTCTTGCGTCCGCCATTTTCCAGATCTTTTGATTGGTACTGGGCAGATTACAGTGTTCCAGCATCTCCTCAAACTGCCAAGTTTATCACACCAGTCTCAGAGCCTCTACAACGTTCTCCTCTCGCCCGTGGGACCAAGTGCCGCTTGAGTATTGAACCAATTCAGACCTCTCCCTGGAGCCTGAACTTTGTTGAGATGCCAAAGAACTCAGCGGGACTCAGAGCTGTCCTCCTGTGGGCATCTCACAAAGCTCGTGGGCCAAGCGAGCCAGATCTCAGTCCCCTGTAGCAGGGAGGGAGCAGGGATTGTGCTCTGCATTTCCTCCCGCTCTGGTCGCACGGCCAGCGGGTGTGGATTGGGCCATGCAACTGAGGAACCCTAAGCAGTCAGTTCCCTTGATTGTGCTTATGACCACCATGTGTCACTCCAGTGTATTAGAGGTGGTGATTCTCCCCGGCAGGGCCCAAAGGGAACCCTGTACGCTTGTTTCCTGGGCAGCTTCACCTCTGTGGAAACCTCATAAAGCTGCTTCTCATTACCATGAACTCATCCATTGTGATTTACGAGGCTCTTCCTCAGCCATGGCTATCGCACTGGCTGCAGGGAACGAAGCCTGCTCTGTGCAATCCCTGGTGGGCGAGGATCCTTCTCCGCCCCACAGGCAAAGCCACTCCTTGGCCAGGCGCAACTCGAATGCAGAGCAAACCCAGGAGGCGAAGAGAGCCATCCAGAAGTTTAAATGCCTACAAGAATCTATGGGGGTCCCCATGAGACCCCCAGCATCCTCCATGCCTCCCTACACAGCTCCCCTGATGGACTCCCTCCCCTTTGCCTGCTATCCTGTCTGGTGTGTTTGGGGAAGGAAGGCGGGTCTGATACCCACCCCCTCCAGAAACTGCAGGGCACCTCCCATTGCCTGATTCTCTCCTCTCTCCACATCCCCAGTTCATTCTCTTTCCATTTTCTCCCTCTACCTGCGTCTCCCTCCCCCCAGCAGAATCTCTCCATCCCCCACTTCCCTAGGAGGTGGGAAAGGGTTGTGAGGAGAGACATGCCACCCCCTCTCCACTGCTGCACTGTGCAGAGCAGGCAGGAGGCAGCCGCGGGCTTGACTACGCCACCCTTCCTGCCTGATTCAGCTCCTGTGCTCTCAGACACCAGAGTGAGCAGAGGGGTCTCCCCAGCCAGCCCCCCGCCTGCTCAGGGCAAGAGGCTGGTATTGTGCTTTGGCCAGCGTTGCCCCAGGCCAAAAGGAGAGAGCTGGCAGCTATGGCAGAGGGCCAGTGGCAGGCTGTGTCGTAACATCAGCTACAGATGAGGAGAGACTAGGAGAAAGGCAAGAGAAAGGAACCAACATGTTGAGTCAGGGACTCCTGATAACGCTGATCAGGGCAAAGGGGAAAGAGCCTCTTCTGTCACCCAGGGAGTGGCAGGAGGGGTCTGGGTGCGAGTCTCTGAGCAGGGCGGACACCACCCAGGCTCTCCCAGACATTTGAAGAAGTGGCCACTGGTTCCATCAATTTTTGTGTGACAATCCTGAGCCATTGGGAGCCTAATACTCAGAGGGGCTGAGAGCCAGCGCCCTCACTGAGATCAGATGGAGCTTCTGGGTGTCATTACCTCTGAAAATTAGGGGTCTCAAGGGGTCTCAAGATGGGCATTCCAAATCAGGGGCCACATTAAAAACTTTAAGCCACTGAACCAGTTGGATAATTCCATAGGGCTGAAGGGCAACAAACTCAGCTCTGCAGTGCTGTAACACAAACTGAACAAAAAATCCCCTTCATTCAGCAATGCAAGACCCTGCCGAGGTTCTCATCCGCTCCAGCTTGGATCAAGCCTCGGTATCTGGGGAGCAGGCTTGGGACCGCGACCGATCTTGGCTGTCCAACTGGGTATATTTATCTTACTTTCTCCTGCTCACCAGTTTCAGTGATAACCCCCTGAAAATGGAGCTCCGAACGGAAAGAGTCGTGGGCCCCTCACTTTGGTCGAATGCAATACATTAATACTTGATTCTAGCAACGCAGTGTCAAAGATGAGTCAGATCTTCTGTTGCGATCCCAGTGTCTTGAACACATCTAATTATGTTGGACTTATGTATTGTATTTAAGGGAACAGAGAGACCTTGAGGTGCTGCTGAAAATCCACCTGGCTTTATTTTTCCACTATCCAACCAAAGGCACATCTATGTCCCTATTAAGTATTCTGGGTAGTGCTGTCTGGCAGGCAATTTCCTGTCCTATGTAGTACTATAATGAGAATTACCACTAGAGGGCATTCAGAACACTATGTGCCCATAGTCCAGGACTACACTTAGTAGGTACCTCCTCGGCTTGGATACGAAACCGTTGTTATTCTTTTTAAAAATGGTTTCAATCTGTTAAGCCCCTGTTTAGTCAGAGTGGCCAGCTCTGACAGAGGCAGACCAGATGTGCAGTAATAAGGCACCAAGGAGGCGAGCGGAGGCAGCTGCAGTCATGTGAATGCAGAAATATCCTGACTTTGTGGCTCTACCTCTCAGCTTAATCAGATTTTATTGCAGGGGTTTTTTTTTTGGGTGTGGGGGGGTTCTGTGCACATTTAATAGCATCTCCTTATAAAATGCACATTCCTTGCTTCCCCCAAAAGAGCCCTCTAGGGAGGTGGGGGCAGCTGCGGCCCAGCCCCCATCAAGTCAGAATGGGATGAAAGCATTTGGAAGGGAGTCTGATTTCTGCGCCTCCCGCTTGGGGACAGTGACTCACTTCCTTTTGCTGGAGGAGACGCACGGGATGGAACTCCAGCCCTAGATTTTTGGGAGCTGTCCACTGTGACTTTAGCAGAAACCTCCCCAAATGGGACCGGTTTTGGCTGGTCACTAGTGCAAGAAGGCAGCGTGCCCAGGAGTTAAAGCAGGGAACTGGCAGTCAGTATGTGGGGTTTATTTTCAGTGTTATTATTATTTTAGTATTTGTATTGTGGCAGTGCTCGGAGCCCTCATGATGGCCCAGAACCCCATTGTGCTAGGAGCTGTACAGAGAGTGAACGGTCAGTCCCTAACCCAAGAGCTGACTTCCCTATTGACTTGCCGTGTGACTCTGACCAAGACACTTTCCCCGCTGTTTCCTTCTGCTTCCCCTTCTGTAAAATGGGAATGCTAATCATGGTCTTTCTCTACCTCGCAGGCAGCTGTGAGTCCAAAGTAGTGGATGCTGGTACAGTGATCTGAGAGCCATGCTGCGGAAATGCAGCTCTGAGGAATGGCCAGAGGGCATTTCTCAACTGTTGGAAAACTGACAGTACTGGAGGGGCTGGCGGGTGGGGGTGGGGTGGTCGTCCTGATGCCTAATGAGAAACACAGACTCAGCACTCGTGATAAGTTTTGCCCAATCCAGGGAAATGGGGCCGCGGAAGAAAGAGAGAGATGTTGGGCAGGTGGGACTGTAACGCCGAATAAACTTGGTCAGAACAGTAATAAACCAGTGATGACGTCAGCCCCAAGAGAGCCCCAGAAGAAAACGAAAAAGGAAAAGTGAAAATGAGCAGGCTCCCTCTAAGTGAGGACAGCTGTGGGGAGCGGGACATGCTTGTACACTCACATGCATGCCAGAGCACTTGGGACACATCAAAGTACCGGCAGGAGCCCCAGGGCAGGGAAGATTTCAGTGCAATGCAAATGGGACAGGAATGGGTTGGCTCAGAATGCAGAGCTGTGTATTTATGGAGGCAGTGTTTATTTATATAAATGTTTGTCAGCCACATCATTCCCTTAACGTCTATCAACGAGAAAGAGTGGTCCACTGCCAGCTCCACCATTGCCTCATAACTCCATGAACCTCCTCTGTGGCCCAGCTTCCACCATCCATCCAATGGAGATCAGGGTACGTACTCATCCCAAGCTTTGAGCATTATTCCATATCAGATGTGGATTTCCTGCTAGGTGTGCATTCTGAGGATGATAGGAAACAGAGTGTAGAGAACAATAAAAGGCACACAGATTGCAAATACCTATTAGGTCACATCTTGGTTATCCCACAGCCAATGCATGGCTGGTCCTTATAAGCCATGTTCTGTTTTCTTTTCCATGCAACTGGGCTTCCGCAACTTTCTTTGGGAGACTAGAATCTCCTAGCAGCAGTAACTGGAATGTATTGCAGCCGGGCCAGGCTCTGAGAGTGGGAAATTGGGTGGGAAGGGTTATGAGGAGGAGGAATTGCAGCCCCAACATGAGTAGGTATGAGAGAATCCTCTGTCTACACAGCCTGAGAGAAGTCACATCCCTTCTTCATAGTGTATAGGCAGGAGGGGAGAGCCAAGAGACCCCCGAATGCCTGCCACCCCCACACTCCAGGACAAAAAGAATCTGAAAAATTCTGACTGGAATCTGACCTGGAAGCTGTGGTTAACTGGAGAGCGTCTGGAGCCGAAGCTCTAAAGCACTGTTCCTCTGGTTCCTATCTATACTAAGCCCTCTTGGAAAGTAGGGGTTGAAATATATGGAAATGGCTAGTACAAAAAGCTCAGCTCGACAAGAGCCCAGCAGAGCCTTCCCGGAGCCAGCTCCTATTGCAGCACTGGTGGGTAGGGGGCTTTACAGAGAGACAACAGGCACCTGCTCGCAGTTCGGGACAATGGGCTGGGAAGCTCTCAGTTCAGCTGTAACACTGCCAGGGATGACACCCCAGCAAGGTTGACAGTGGGATGGGGGACAATTTGCTGATTATCGGGAATATGAGGGACAAGATGCGAGTGAGAAAATGCATTTCCCTTGCTTTGTACTCCTGCTAGCCCAGCAGAGAAGACGCAGCGGTACAAGAGGAAGCTGGTGTCCATGCCTTCTGGTGTATCATCAACAGAATTGTTTGCTAACTTCCAACCAGTTCCACCTGTGCAAACCCACGGCAGACACTGGGACTGCACAGGGGTCACCGAGGGCTTAGCTTGACCCTGCTGAACCTTTCTCACTGGTGCTACGGTCTGAGAAGGAAAGAGCTCGTTGGCGCTCTGATCCTGAGGGGAGTGGGTTCGTTACTTGTAAACAGTACATCTGATCTGGCATGGCTGACAGACAAGAACCACGGAACCCCACAGGGTCCTCAGCTATTGTAAACTGGTCTAGCTGCTATGTCAATTTACATCAGCTGGGGGTTTGTTCCACCTTCTATAAAGAGACCCTCTTCAGGGTAGCACTTCATTATAATGTGTGCCGATCTGCGGCAGAAGGTCCTTCCAGTCACACATCTCTGGCATGGAGCAGGCCTGCTTGGTAAAGCCTGTTTTTTTATATAGTTGGAGTCATAGAAATTAGAGATAGAAAAGACCTCAGAGATTACACCGTCCATCTCCCTGCCAATGAACATGAATCTGATCCACAGCTGAAGTTTTCCTGCCAAAGAAATATCCATAATCAAATGTGTTAAGGGAAAGGGGGGAAATCATACAGCATTTTCAGACTTTGGGCTAGGACTCCCTGGTACTCTCTGACTGCTTTACAGCTCTCTAGCAGGGTTACTCAGCCAGCCAAGATGGACTTAAAGATACTTTGGGTTGCTCGAGCAATGCAAATCATCCAGAGAACATCTGCAAATCTGGCCCTTTCCTTTCAAGCTAGTTTATTACCTTTGTGTTTGTAGTAGGGTCACCTCTTTAAAAAATACGCAGTAATGACATTGACTTGAAGCCAGCTGTTCGTCTGTGTCTGGAGTGGAAATGACTATGAGGTTTAAATTAACATAGAGCGATGCAAGCGCCAGATGATGCCACGTGCAATGAACGCGGTTTTCTTCAAATGTCGGCTGCTGGGCAAGACCATGAAATGTTTGCCTGCTCTTCTAGACTGCCTTCCGCCCTTGGGGATTGACATGGAAATAAAGAATCAGATCTGAAGGAGGAGCTGTCCTCTTTGTGATGATTTTTAAACAAATAAATCCCACAACTGGCAATTTATAAAAGAAAAGAAAACTCTGCTATGCAAAGCTGTGACCCATGAGACTAGCTGTGATGAAAGACAACCTCAGCCAGACAAGGCTGAGTGTTGAGTATCTCTTGGTTTCCAGCCATACCATGTTGGGCTTTAAGGCCCTTGGATCCTAAAAGCCAAGATAAGCTGGACCAGTATAATCACTAGGAAGGGAGACTTGAAGAGACACCTAGGGTTGGGTGATTCAATAGGTGTCATTCTTCAACTTTACCTTGGTGGGAACTGGGGATATCATACCGCTGGAGGTGGCCTTTCTGATGAAACATGAGACCACTCGTCATTAAAGATTGCACAGTATATCTTCAAGCGTTAATAACTAAAGGATGGGTAATTCCATTCCACCTATCTTAAGTTCTCTCTTTTGAGTTTAAATTGGACATGGAATTATTGAGGAAATAATCATTTATACAGTGCTCTAAACTGATATTTACTAGTAGGATCAACTTCCTGTACTAAATTGTCTTGGGGTGTTCTGAATGCTTAATCAGGGGAGTGTTCCCAATACTTAGCTGCCCACAAGTTTCAAATGGCTACACTTAAACATGTGCAACTTTGCAATAATTTTTTCTCAGCCTTCTAAAAAGCACATCTCATGACTTTGTCAGGCATAGAAAGGTATATAAAGACTTTTTAAAGTGGAAAAATTATTCATTCTCATTATAAGGTGGCAAAAAATTCATAAGGAAACCAGGCAGCGATGAAGGAGAGAACCTTTCCATTGTATAAAGAATGTAACTTTAAAAACTGACTCACCGATGCTTTCCAAAACCACTCTTTTTTCAGCTGCCTCAACCATAACATCACCCTTCCTCTTGGAGAAAGAAAAAAAAAAAAAGAGAACCAAAACTAACGGGGTATAGCATATAACCGAACGCAATTACCCCCACTGGAATTTGGTCAGGATACGGGGGCAGCCCTCTACTCTTGCACAAAGGGCCAGGAGATATCGCTACACAACGGTCTCAGGTCTCATCTAAAAGGCAGCAACGGCTGAAGCGCTGGCCCTGTAGTGACTCGGAGGGAAGACTGCTGCCTACTCCAGCCCCAGCATCCTGCGCTCAGTCCTCCCTAGTTCAGGGGTTTCTTCAGGGCTGGCACTGTTTCTGTTGATGATGGCTCCATCTCTGCCCATGTCTTTTCCTTCGCTCTGGTGGAAGAAAGGGAAATAGGACAGCAGATGTCCTCGTGCTTTCTTTGACACCTCATTTGGACTTGAGCTGTGTGAGTTACACTTATCAGGTGGACCTACAGCCGAGTCCGAGACCCACTGAAGTCAGTGGGAATGTTGTCTTTGCCTCCAGTGAGACCAGACTTTGGCTCAAGCTGCTCAGCACACCCACCAAGGTGGAAAAAAAGAGCACCGTATCTGTGAGATCTCCTCTCCCACAAGAGGCTGTGCAGTATGGTTAACCAGTGATCACAGCGCTTCTGCATTTCTAGGGCTTGGGCTAAAGCCCACTGAAATCAGTGGAAAGACTTCCATTGAAGTCAATGGGCTTTGGATCCACCCCATATAGGACCTTTTAGCCAAGGATCTCAAAGTCCTTGGCAAAGTATCTAAGTATTCTTGTAGTGATTTTAATGAGGAACCAGACTTGCTCAAGATTACAGGGTCTGCCAATGGCAGAGACGGGCATACGACTAAGCATTTCCTGACTCCCAGTCTTTTGCTCTAATTCTAAGACCACCCATCAAACTTACACTCTTAAATCAGGCTGTAGAAAGCCAGTTATGTCTTATTCATACATTGGGTTCTTTCCCCAAGCCCAGCCCTGCTATAAGAAATGAGCGAGGGCCACAGCTTGTAGCTTGCTTCCACGGCGGTATCTCAGCATGCCGACCAGCTGGGATGAGCCATACCTCAAAGGGCTTAAAACAGCCCTAAGAGAGGGCTGTAGCTGGAGGAAAGCTAGGCTGATTGGGGGAAGTAGCCACGGTGGGGCCATGCCCCAATCAAGCCACAGCTGGCCTGGCCCTATAAGAGGGCTGTTAGCCAGGTGCTGAGGGAGACACTCTCTCTAGCTACATGGAGAGAGGAGGACCTGGCTGCCTGGGAAGCTGAGGAGGGTACCTAGGGAAGGGCAGGGGGAGCTGGGGAGCTCCAGTCTAGCAGAGCCCTGGGCAGAGGTAAAGGCCCATGAAATGGTACTAAGGCTGCAGAGGAGCAGCCCAGACCTAGACAGAGGCAGCTGGTCTGACTCCCCCTTGCTGATGATGCGTGGTACGGACGGCAGTCTGCCCCAGGGAGTGGGGCTAGATGATGACTGACAGTAGCCACTGAGGCAAGGGAGGGATGGGGGTTGGGGGTTCCCCTGGGGAGGGGAGACCCAGACTGAGGGGGTACTGCCAGGGGAGAGAACCCTAAGTTAGAAGGGCACTGGGGTCTGGGAGGGACACAGGGCCAGCGGCAGGCGAGACACCGACCGGCAGAGGGCGCTCCTGGCTGAAAAGAGCCAATTCCCTGGACAACCAGCAGGAGGCGCCGCACCGGTGAGTCGGCGCCCCGCAACAAGTGGTGGAGAATGTGGGCATAATGGTCCGCCTCTGATACAAGGGGCAGGGCAAGGACTGTGGGACAATTGCCCGGATCCGTGTGGAGGAACAGAAGGTGGCGGAAAAAGAAAGAAATGGATTGGTACTGGAGAGCCTGTGTGGCCCGTCTTGCCGAGCAGCAAGCAAGGCTGCTACAGCTGTTGCAGGGGAGGCCCTAGCTGAACCTGGGGACCCACACAGGAGCCAGGAGGGCTACAGTGGGCCCTCAAAAGGACAGGGAAACCCATGCGGGAGCAGAGACAGCTACGGTGGGGATCCCGACTATTCTAGAGGGAAGCGGGTGGCTCCAAATAGTGGGGAACCTGCTACAGGAGAGGGATTCCCTGAGAGTCCAGCTGCGAGGGGCACTGGGCCGATAGAGAGTTCCTCCCCCCATCGGCTCCCTTAAGGGGGTGGGTGTGTGCCTCGAAGGGCTTAAAACAGCCCTAAGAGAGGGCTGTAGCTGGAGGAAAGCTAGGCTGATTGGGGGAAGTAGCCACAGGTGGGGCCATGCCCCAGTCAGGCCACAGCTGGCCCTATAAGAGGGCTGTTAGCCAGGAGCTGAGGGAGACACTCTCTCTAGCTACATGGAGAGTGGCGGACCTGGCTGCCTGGGAATCTGAGGAGGGTACCTAGGGCAGGGCAGAGCAGTGCTGGGGAAGGGCAGAGGGAGCTAGGGAGCTCCAGCCTAGCGGAGCCCCAGGCTGCAGGCCGAGGTAAAGGCCCACAAAATGGTACTAAGGCTGCAGAGAAGCAGCCCAGACCTAGACAGAGGCAGCTGGTCCGACGCCCCCTTGCCAATGATGAGTGGTACAGACTGCAGTCTGCCCTAGGGAGTGGTGGCTAGATGATGACTGACAGTAGCCACTGAGGCAAGGGAGGGATGGGAGTTTGGGGGCTCCCCTGGGGAAGGGAAACCCAGACTGAGGGGGTACTGCCAGGGGGCAGAACCCTAAGCCAGGAGGGCACTGGGGCCCAGGAGGGACACAGGGCCAGCAGCAGGCAAGACACCGACCGGCAGAGGGTGCTCCTGGCTGAAAAGAGCTAATTCCCTGGACAACCAGCAGTAGGCGCCACAGCGGTGAGTCGTTGCCTCGTCACAGGGCTGCTGAAGCCTCTGCCATAAGGTAGAGCAGCCAAGGGCAGCTCTCATTTACAGCAGCCCCACCGCTGTGTGCTGCGGAGACACCTTCCGCGTGCTCCTTGGTGCGCCTGGCACACCCCCTGTGTGGGGGCTTGGGTGTAGATGGGCAGACGGGGCCCCGGAACGTCCTGCTGGAGTGGCATAGAGGAGCTGTAGCAGAGGGAAATATCCTTCCCATCATTTCTAAGTCTAGAAAGCTTTCCCGAAGATTTCAACTGTTTTCCCAACTCCCAGTCCTGTGCTTCCTCCTCTTCAGGTTCCCACTGGTTGCAAACCAATCTAATTCCTTCTGTTGGTATGGGTCTTTCAGATATAATTGCCCATTTGAGGAGTAGTATCCTAAAAAACCTCATGAAATAGCACCCAGCAAACTGATCGTCTGTCTTTGCCCTCCCTGTGTTCTCATATGGCACATAGCCTCTGAAACAGTTTCACCCAGTGCAATGAAATGGTAGATTTCTTCCATCCTCCTCCCTAATAATGTCAATCTTCTTCACTGCCCTGGTTAACCCCTGTCTTCCCTGCAATTCTTCTCCAGTCTTCCCTATCCCCTTGGCTCCCTATCTGAGTCCAGTCTTCTGCTCCATGTGTCATGTTCACCTTCCCTGATGCAATGACCACACCCAACACTCCTATGTAGTCACTATGGCCTGAAAGATTTCTAAAAAGTCTGGCTGGAGAGGGATCAGCTAGGAGCAGAATGATGGTGAGCTGTTGCCTCTGGATTACAGATGTGGATCTTTTCCTTCCTGCCACCTTTCACTGCACCCCACAGTGGAAGCTGGGAGCAGTCTCCCAGCTGAAGGCGTGGCCATGGAAAATGGGTCCCCGGCCCGGGACTGAGAGTCATGGAGCTCAACTTTTAAGGAGTTTTAAAAATAAAATCTCAGCACGTCATTCCTTCTCCCATCTGGACGGCAGAGGCTGGCTCAGCAGTGCTGCAGCACATCTGCAGGCCAGATGCGAGGAACCTGACAATACAGCCAAAACTTTCAGCTGCACAGGGCCGTTATTTGGCCTCTTGACATGTGAAAAATCCAGATAACCTTCAGTGCAGCTGACTAACAAGCGGGGAGGCTTCCCCACCCCTCCATTTCATGTTGTTTTGAATGGGGGCATTTTGGAAATGCTGGCTCCAGGGTTGCAGGCTGGCTTGATGCCTCCGGCATTAGCACCTGCTGCTGAGGAGGGCTCTGGGATAACAATGGAAAGGGACTAGCTTGCTTATCTGAGTGGGAAAGAGACTGCTGGAGCCCACCCCCTTTGGCCTGGGAACAGCTCTCCAGGAGGAGATCAGAAGATGCAGCTGCTGAGCAATTCTATGTAGCGTGTCCACAACGGGCAAAGCATTTGGCCTTGGAGCCACTGAGAACCAGGCGACTCAGGGAGATGGGGACGTGGTTCGTTGCTCCCTAGCCAGGCATTCGGACACAGAACTACGATTTCAATCCGGATTACCGTTATGCTCTGGAACACAGAAACACAGATGGACAGTTATGGAACCAGTGCCCTGCACCCCCAAATGGCATCAGCTGAGCAGGACAGAAGGTGACTCCAAGCATTAGGGTGGATGTTTCTGCCTTCGTGAGCTGTAGTGGGGGAGGGCCTTACGTGTTATACCTACATATGCAGTAGGTTTCATCTCAAAGAAGTCAAACTGAAAGTCGTGCTATGTAGGGGACCACTAAAATGCAGTCACTTCTAGGTGGAATGTGGCAACTGTCTAACAGCTCACAGCAACACAACACTTTAAGAGCCCAAACCTGCAAGGTGCTGAGGGCCTCCTGTGAGAGGCTGAGCACCATCAGTTCCCTCTGATGGCGCTGGCTACCACCATTTATGATAGAATACTGCATACAACTGAGACTTCCGGAGGAATTTATCATCACTGTTTAGCTCCATTACTTGTTTAGGTAGCACCATAGATGTGCCTGGTGTTTTAAGGAAGGGAGAGAGCTGGGGGACCCTCTCCCAAAGAGTCTACTGCCCAGTCAGTCGAGAAAACAGGAGTAGCTGACAACCTGAAGGAGGGTTTGGAGAAGGGAGGAGAATAGGAGCACTACATCTGTGTCTGACACTGGTGAGACTGTTACCGGAACATGGTGTCTAGTCCTAGTGTCTGCATTTTTAAAAGGATGTTGAAAAATTGGAGAGGGTGCAATGAAGAGACACACCTGATTGGAGGGCTGGAGAAAATGCTTTGTAGTGAGAGACAAAGAGCTCAGTCGGTATGGTTATCAAAAAGTGGACTGAGAGGTGACCTGATAGAAGTACCTTTGGGGAGAAAGCAGTGGGTACTACAGGGCTCTTTATTTTAGTGGTGAAAGGCAGAAGAACCAATGGCTTGAAGGTGAAGCCAGGCCATTTCAAACTGAAAATAAGGCCCACATCTGTAGCAGGGAGGAGATTAATCACTGGAACAAAGTAGCAAGGGAAGTGGGGGGACTTTCCATCTCCTGAAGTCTTCAGAATAAGACCAGAGTCTTTTCTGGAAGATGCTTTAGCCAAACACAAGTTACTGGGCTCAGCAATAGGGGTAACTGGGTGACCTTACCCCTATTGCTATGCTATACAGGAGGTCAGACTATGTGATTAATGGTCCCGCCTGGCCTTAAACTCGTGCACCCGGGTGCCTCCTGCCTCCCACATTGCCCTACCTCCTGGGGATGAGCAGCCAAATGTGGAATTCCTTACAGCCCATCTCCCGCCCAATTTCACTTCCTCAAGGACAAGACCAACAAGATTCCAGCTGGGCCATAACCAGCTTCTCTGTAGGCACCGGTGATGACTTGAGGGGCTGGCTATGCCTCTGCAGGACTAGAAGTGGGATTTGTAGCCCTTTGGCAATGAGAGAGGCCCATCTGCCCAAGGGGGGCTGTCCGCATCATGTCTAGCATAGAAGTGCCTGAGGTCTCCGTTTGAAGTGGGGACGCTTTTAGCCGTAGAAAAGTTACTTAGGTTCCAGAGGTTTTTAATGTTTCCTCTGAGCGCTGTATACTTGGACTCCTAGTACCGAAAGCACCTAGGTTTTATCAGTGGAGATGCAAGCCACTGGTTACTGTATGTTACAGGCTCCTTTGTGAGGAACCACAAGAGATACAAGCCGATTACATCCGCGGGGGGGGGGGGGGAACCTTTAGCTCAATCTGTAAAACAGCTCGTAATTTGAGTGCTGGAGGTCCCCAGTTCAGTTGCGAATGTGTTGGCCAAGATGGTGGCCATCCCATACGGACACTGAAAAATAGTCCTTGTTTCGTTTTGGAAAACACTCTAAACTCTCAGCAATGTGTCTGCATGTACAGAGCGCCTGGTGGGGCGGCTTAGAGGTTTTATTGGTGCTCATTCGGATGATCTGGGTAACACTCGTGGCTTCTCTCCTTGTGATGTATACAGCGGTCCCAAATTCATACGGTTAAAAACTGAATGCCATATCCCATCATCCTGTGGGGCACCGAGTGACATCACTGGGAGTAGTCGTGGCCTATCAACACCGCACAGGAGGAGCTGGCTAGGTTCCAGAATCAGGCAAGGGACTCTTGGGGCTCTTCTAGAAGGGAAGAGGATACAGCCTGGCCTGTGTTATACAGCTCCAACTAGACATGCTCCCTCCTAGCCTTGAAGTCTTTGAGACCACAGACACTGTAAGAAAGTAACTGTGCTGGTGCGGGAACCAGTGCTCCCCACACACTTGAGACAGTCTCCAAGGGGTGTTGCTCCCCCTAGATGAACCCAGGCTCAGTGCAACAGGGCACTCACCTCTGGTAAGCGCCTCCTGTCAGCTGGGTGAGGTCCTGCACTCTCTTCCGCCGCTCCCGGTGCCCCAGGTGGGCTGTAGACCTCGCCAGGCAGGTCACTGGTGACTCGGCCCTCCAGCTAAGTCACACAGTTCATAGATGAACCCCTTCCAGGATAGCAAAGGTCCACCAAGGACTATCGCTGCATCCTTGTTAGCCCCTTCAGCCCTGTCTCTGGGCTCAGTTCTCAGCCCCCAGCTTTAAGTCCTTCCCTGCCCTCTGATAGAATACTGCTCCCAGGACTTCCTCCCTGGAGACTCTTCATCTTCACCGGTTCTCACTGCCTGAGCTCTCCAGCCAGGTTGTCTCTCAAGTTCAGCCCCCTTCCAGGGCAGTAGGGTAACCAAGAGTTCACCAGATGGTTTGTCTGCCTGAACCAGGGTCTTCAGTCCCCTCCCTGGGCCCTTTGAATTCAGCCCTTTGCTTGGGCTTCTAAATGAGCCTCATCCCCTTCTCAGGGCTGGTGGGGGGACCTCGGCCTGCCTGCCTAGCCGGGGTCCCAACTCGGGGACCCTACAAATAGCACCCACATGCCACTTCCTTTACGTGATTGCTGCTACATTCCCTGGGCCTCTTCCCAGCTGGCCTCTTCGCCTCTGTCCATTAGGTTAGAGCTAGAGCGCTCACCTCCTCTCACTCCCAGGCTTAGCTAATGCAGCCCATCAAGCTCCTCTGGCCTAAACTGAGCCCTCTGGTCCCAGCCAGGGACTACTCTGCTCAGCCCCTGCGGCCGCCTTTTATCCGAGCCTGCTGTGCCCTGATTGGCTGCTTCCCTGCAGCCTCTCTAGGCAGGCCTGGAGGACCCACCTTTGTCGCTCCTTCCCTGGGGCGGGGTGCGGAAGGATCATGGGGCCTCCAGTAGGGGGCCACAAAGGGCCAGGTCACACTCAGTAATTCCACAAGGCAGTTCAGGGTGTGTCAGTTCGTCTTGCCTCTTGGAGAGAGAAACGTGACTATAATCCTAACACGGGCAGCAGGAGGCGAGCTTGCCGAGCTAATCTCAAACAGTAAAAGACCCCGGGCAGTTACTGAACTTGCACCAGCTGCCCTTATCCCACAGATTATGATCCTATGTGCTATCCCACCGGTAAATAGACCCCCAGGTCACAACACATTTGGGATTATTAATGAATATTATTTCACCCTGCCCCTGCAAGGCTATGGGGAAAGTGCTGAGTAAACACAGTGGAACTGTTGGGATCCAACCCCTTCCCTCCAAGCAGCCAGGGAGGGAGAAGGAGCAGGGATGACAGAGCAAGAAAGGAGAACCCCTGCAGCATGGCCTTTCACTGGTGTGGAGTTATAAGACCTGGTTTCTTCTCCAAACTCTGCCCTGTGACCTCAGGCAAGTCACTTCCTTTATCCCTGCCTCAGTTTCCCCATCGGGAAAATGGGGTTAATTCTGTTGCCCCTCCTTTGTGAAGCACTTACAGAGTTACAGGTAAAAAAAGCTGAGTTGTTATTGCCCCTCTCCCTGTCCAGGAGCGGGGACTGAGAGAGCAGTTACATTGTACCACCGGAGAGCTGCATGGTCTGGCGTTCCTTTGCAAGGTTGCTGTTGTATCTACGACACATAGCAGCCGTGCTGCATTGTGTAGCTGCAAACACCTCACCTCATCATCCTATGAGCTGGTCTGGCAAGTGACAGAGTCGCTGTCCATCATCAGCAGGCTTTGTAGCGCTGCTTCCGGGCCAAGCTGCGAACAGGACCTGGTGCAGAGTCTCCAGACATAGTTTCTTTCTATTCTTAGCCTGGCTCTTGACCTCTTGGAAGAGAGAGAGACAATGCTTAAATGAAATGGAAAAATGTGCAGTTCTGATCCTGGGCTTACTGGAAACGGAGGTGGGAACAGCAAATGTACTTTCCTTGGGCAACTTTATTACACAGAAAAGAACTTTAATAACATCACCAGGATTTTTATAGGAAAAGAAACTATCAAACAAAATCAGTGCCTAAGTGAAAGCACATATGGCATCATAAAGTGTCCTGGGAAGGGTGCCATATTAATAAAGGGAAAAATGCAAAGGAGTCTGTGACGAAAAAGCAGTTAAAAAAAACTCAAGTGCCTGTAAAAATCTGCCCCAAGAAAGTTATAGCAAGATTTATTTTTAATTTGAGTTTTTTCCCTTCTCTCTCAGGGCTTCTGCGCAGTCTGGAGGGGGAGGTATGTCTTTGCCCTAGAGTCAGTGGGGTGGTCAAGAGCAACAGAGGCAACTGTGAGAAATGGCAGAGCTGTGAGCCCAGTAGGGTCCAAACGCTGCTGTGGCTTTGAAGTGCTTCCTCACATGCATTCACGTCAACGTTCTCCTAATGTGATCAAAGAAAGCTGATCCCAAGTGTCCGAGGCCCGCTGCAGTTCAAATCCCAGACAAGACCCCACTTATGGGATGGCTACTGTGTTGGCCAACACACTGAAGACTGAATGGGGGGCCTCCAGAGCTAAAAGCTTGGGCTGTTACAGCATGAACTAAAGAGCCGGAGTCCCCGGCTGTGGCTGGAACAGATTCTCATCCTCTGTGCCTCAAGCCTAGCTGGGGACCTGTAACACACACTGACCAGTAGGTTCCTTTTCTGCTTCAACATCAACCTTAAATCAAGACATTAACAACAAACCCTGGGAGGGGAACAGTGTCTGATGGCTTTCCTGTGATTTCACTAGAAACACGTAGTAACTATTACTAAATTGTCTCCAGCCATTGGAAAATCCCAGTTCAGTAGCCAACCCAGCCTCTCTCCACCAGCTAGCAGAACTTCTCTGATCTCTGTATCGTGCCCTGATATACATGGACATCAGTTCCCTTTGTTCTTTCTGCTCTCACACTACGCTCTGGGCTAGAATGTGGCTCTCCCATCCTTGCGATACCTGGGACCCAGCAGAAGCCCCCGCAGGCACTGTGCCAGAAGCCCCAGGGTCTTTGTGAGAACAAGCTCTGACTTCACCCTTCCACAGGGAGTAACAAATATGCCCTCCCTCCTAGGTCAGGCCACGGCCCAGCTGTCCACCCTACCTTGCTCCACTCGGGAGGATAGTGCTCCAGTTGGGGATAGTCTTGAGACGTACTCGGTCTTGTGCCTCTCCAATGGTAGCGTGCAGAACACTGCCTGACCTATTGTGTTCACACCGTCATGGTTCAGTTTCCCACCCCTCCAAGGTTATTTTGGGGGGAGAATGGGGAGGAGCCAGTGGTGCGTGGGTGGTTGGGATCCATCAGTCTGCTGACTGTCCTGGCAGGGCCGAATCCTCAGGCTGGAAATCCCCAAACTTCCTGGAGTCACGGGTGTGAATTTGGGTCAGCTCAGCCCAGGGCTCCGCTGCAGCAGGTGACCCTATCTCGGGGGTTTGCTAGGTGCACAGACCTCGACAAGCGAGGCCCGGGCTGGTCTTTGTGAACATGAGGGACCCCGTGGCACTTTCCCCAGAACCGGCGTTTTCTCCAATGTCTGGCTAAAATGACCGCGCCTCTCCCACTGTTGCACAACGCACTGTGTTCTGATTCTCCTCCACCCGGCCGCGGGCCTTCATCTCTGCTGGGGCTGTGGTTCAGGGCACAGGCGCCGACTTTCCAATGTGCTGGAGGGCGCCCGACCCCCGGTTCTGCCCCAGGCCCTGCCCCCACCTGCCTCTTCCCGGCCCCCGCTCCACCCTCCCCCGAGTGCCGCATCCTCGCTCCCCCTCCTCCTGAGCGCCTGCATTCTGCGAAACAGTGGATTGCATCTGGCAGGAGGTGTGGGGAGGGAGGGGGAGGTGCTGATCTGTGGGGCCTATCGGCAGGCAGGAGATGCTGGCGGGGGAGGTTCTGATAGGGGGACTGCCAGTGGGTACCCGCCATTTTTCCCCCGTGGGTGCTCCAGCCCCGAAGCACCCACGGAGTTAGCGCCTGTGGTTCAGGGTGTCGTGGTTCAGGGCAACTGCACCTGTATTTCCCCTCACTGGTCCAACAAGGGCAGCCACTGTCAGTCTTCCAGCTCTCCAGCCATTGCCTTTTTTGCCGGAAGACCCATGTCTCTTTGCCTTCAGAGCAGGGTGTTCCCATGCGGCACCCTTCCCTGCCTTCCCTGTGTTATGCCCAGCAGAGACAGGCTGCCCGAGCACACCTGCTTGCTTTCTTTTCAGAGATGGTTACAATGTGAGGGGCCGGAGTTACAGATACCACACGGCTCTTTCTATGCAAGCCTCTTTTCTCCTTAAGGTAACCGCACTACAGAGAAAACATGAAAAGAATCTCCACACCTGCTAATAATCTTACCAGGGTTCACCCCAACTTAACATGGGCTCTGGCAGGAAAAGTCCTTCAAATCCCCACCCAAGGGGATCCCTTTATGGTCACAAGTTCATCACAGCCTCAGCTCAGAACAAGTCCGCAGGCTTACGTGGCCTCAGTAGGCCCTGTCCTTGCAACCCTGGTCTAAGAAGGGGGCCCTGTGTGAACCAGGGGGTCCTGTCTGCCTGCTGGAACAGGAAGACCCTGAGCCAGTTTGAAACCAGGCTATTTATCCAATAACCCTTTCTTTGTCTGTTGGTCCCTGAGAATCCAGTTTGAAAATGCACCTCTCCAGGGAGTGGCTTCAAAGGGCTGGTAACAGAGGAACTGCATTAGCATCCCCCTCCTCCTACAGAAGGTGCATACCACAACACACACACAATTGCATTTTTAATGCCACGGACCCCAAAGGTATTCAACCTAATTCAGTCAGGGGTCATTTAATTCAGCAAAGGTTATCTGAAATCCATAAGGTTTGCCCAGGACACGGTGAGTCTGCCACACAGGGATTTCTGAACATACATTCCATACAGCCAGCTCCCACTGATCGCAAAACGCTCATTGACTCCGGTGGGGCAGGCAGGATTGGGCACTTTCGGTATCAGACACTAGAAGGATCTGATATTTTATTCGTTCTCTCTCCCTGCTCCCACTTGCACATTTTGCTACCCCTCCCTCTGTCTGAGATGCCTCCTTGTCCAGAGGCCATGAGCACCACACTGAGTGCTGACCCACAGCAGGTCATTCCATTCACCAGGTCTCATTCCTGACCCCCTTTGACCGGTGCTGAACATGGTGCTCTTGTATCTCCTTTAAGGTGTTTTCTCTCTAACTGTTCCCCACCCCAAACGTCTAACCTCACCCTTGGTTAGCTGATGCCCTGCTCTACTAAGTGCTCCCCTTGGAAATTGATCCATTGGCTCTCGGTTGTTTCCTGATGGACTATGGAATGGCCTTCTAACGGAGTTGTGGGGGCTCCAGGGCATCTCTTGAATCATTGAAACCTAGACTGGACAAAGTTGTGGAAAATATACTGTAGGGACCACTCCTGCGCTGGCCCCTGCGTGATGGATCAGATCAATGGGTATTGAACATCGCTGACTTCTGATTCTCTAAGTCATAGACACAATGGAACAAATTCACCCCTGCTGGAATTATGCCACAGGCATCGTTACGAAATCTTGAGATTGCTGTAAAGTGACCGGAGGCAACGGTATAACAGCTGAAGCCACTGTGGAACTAACAAAGCACTGTAGAAAAATTCATTCACAGAAAGCTCCAAAAGCTGCCTATAGAGTATGCAGTGTTACAGCACAACAGCTGTGGACAGCTGCATGTCAAAGGCACTGCCTGTTCTCCTGACAGGAGGAGAGCCTTGGACAGGCAGAGTTTGCAGTGTTGGCGGGGTGGGTGGTGCCTGTAGCTGCCAGTACAGCCCAAAAGCTAAGAAGACCCTGGCTGGTAGAATGAATGACTTAACAGGTTGGTAACAGTAGCTGAAACCTTTCCTGTATAGGCCATGGGTTCAAATCCAGCCTGGGATGTAATGAATGGAAAGGGTAATACAGAACAGGAATTGTAGGTTACAAATACTTTCAGCCTCCATGGAAAAACTCAGATAGATGCACATCATAACAGAGCCATTTAAAATACTTTACAAAAAGCCCTCTCAGAGGCCACCTACTAAGGTTAACAAAACAGCTGAGGGCATGGAGAAGAAAGAATCAATGAGTGTGGGGCCCATAACAGTGAAACTAAAACCCACCACTAGGATGAAGAGGCTTCTAGGTGGCAGAGCTAAAGATGAGGAAGGATGCAAGGAGAGATTTTGGAGTAGAACGGTCTCTGCAGTATACAGCCCTATAGAACAAAGCCCTGATCACTTGCTGACTTGAGGTCAAAGTCAACGGGCTTTGGACTAGGTCCAGGATATACAGTGGTGGGAATTTAAAGAGCGTGGTATCTGAGCCCAGATACAGATCAGGCTGAGGCTCATGGGTAGCGGCTGATTACAGCCAGAGCCTGCCTCCATAAAGGCTTTAGAAAGCGACAAGGCCAACCTGGAGTCAGTTCTCAAGGTGGCCATTGTGAAGAGTGGGGCTAGCTTGCATGGTTGGGTTAAAGGTGCTGCTAAATTCTGAGCAAGCTGCAAGTGATGCCTGCTATGCAAGCTCAGAAATAGCTGAGCCTCGTGATCAGGGGAAGATGCAGCTGTGGAGAGGTCACGTTGGGATGAATGAGGGAACAGCCTATGCAAATCGCACAACACATACAACAGTACGTCTGGCACAAGGAGCTTCACCCAGAAAGGGCACGCTCAAAAGTGACATGAAGATTCTGCCGCTGAATAACAATCTCTGCACAAGACCTCTAAGTAAGTGGGACATGAAGGAATAATGACCCTCCGCATAACAATGGCCTCTACCCTGAAGAGAGACTCCTGTTTCCCTTGGCGTTGAGGGCAACACATGTGGCTAGCAGAATCATAGAATCATAGAACTGGAAGGGACCTCAGTAGGCCATCTAGTCCAGTCTCCTGCACTCAAGGCAGGACTAAGTAGTAACTAGTCCATCCCTGATACGTGGTTGTCTAACCTGTTCTTAAAACCCATCAATGGAGATTTCACAACCTCCCTGGGCAATTTATTCCAGTGCTTAACCACCCTGACAGTTAGGAATTTTTTCCTAATGTCCAACCTAAACCTCTCTTGCTGTAATTTAAGCCCATTGCTTCTTGTCTTATCCTCAGAGGTTAAGAAGAACAATTTTTCTCTCTCCTCCTTGTAACAACCTTTTATGTACTTGAAAACTGTTATCATGTCCCCTCTCAGTCTTCTCTGCTCCAGACTAAACAAACCCACTTCTTTCAATCTTCCCTTATAGGTCATATTTTCTAGACCTTTAATCATTTTTGTTGCTCTACTCTGGACTTTCTCCAATTTGTCCACATCTTTCCTGAAATGTGGCACCCAGAACTAGACACAATACTCCAGTTGAGGCCATATCAATGCAGAGAAGAGTGGAAGAATTAATTCTCGTGTCTTGCTTATGACACTCCTGATAATGCATCCCAGAATGATGTTCACTTTTTTTGCAACAGTGTTACACTGTTCACTCACATTTAGCTTGTGATCCACTATGACTCCCAGATCCCTTTCTGCAGTACTCCTTCTGAGGCAGTCATTTCCCATTTTGTACATGTGCAATTGATTGCTTCTTCCTAGGTGGAGTACTTTGCATTTGTCCTTATTGAATTTCATTCTATTTATTTTAGACCATTTCTCCAGTGTGTCCAGATCATTTTGAATTTTAATCCTATCCTCCAAAGCATTTGCAACCCCTCCCGAGTTGGTATTATCCACAAAATTTATAAGTGTACTCTCTATGTCATTATCTAAATTTTTGATGAAAATATTGACCAGAACCAGACCCAGGACCAATCTTGTGGGACTACACTTGATATGCCATTCCAGCTTGATGGTGAATCACTGATAACTACTCTCTGGGAATGGTTTTCCAATGAGGTATGCACCCACCTTATAGGTAGCTCCATCTATGCTGTATTTCTCTAGTTTCTTTATGAGAAGGTCACGTGGGACAGTATCAAAAGCCTTATTAAAGTCAAGATATACCACATCTACTGCTTTCCTCCTATCCACAAGGCTTGTCATCCTGTCAAAAAAAGTTGTTAGGTTGGCTTGACATGATTTGTTCTTGACAAATCCATGTTGACTGTTATTTATCACCTTATTATCTTCTAGGTATCTGCAAATTGCTTGCTTGATTGCTCCATTATCTTTCCAGGTACTGAACTTAAGCTGACTGATCTGTAATTCCCTGAGTTGTCCTTATTTCACTTTTTATATATAGGTGGGCACTATATTTGCCCTTTTCCAGTCCTCTGGAATCTCTCCTGTTTTCCATGAATTTTCAAAGATAATTGCTAATGGCTCAGACATCTCCTCAGTCAGCTACTTGAGTGGATGTACTTCATCAGCCCCCGGAGACTTGAAGAGATCTAACTTGTCTAAGTAATTTTTAACTTGTTCTTTCCCTTCCAGCAGAGTAGACTGGACTCACATGATGCTGTCAGGGACTAGGATGTGGGCAGTTGTGCCTAGCGGTTAGAGCAGGATTTGCTAGCCAGGAATTGGAACCCAGGGTCAAGCTGGAGTCAGAGGCCAGGTGCTAGAGCCAAGGGTCACAAGCGGAGTCAGAGCCTAGGGTCAGAATTGGAGCCAGAGGCCAGAGCTGACATCAGAGGTTGGGAATTGGAGCCAAGGGTCAGAACCCCGTTACCTGGAGTCATGCAGGGCAGGCGCAAGACTGGAGTAAGGCTGGGAGCAAGCAGTTCCTAATGGACAGGTGTTCACAGCACAACCACCATTACAATTCCCATAACAATCGGCCACGACAATCGGCATGGATTAACCTCGTTGAATGGCCCTAGTGCTTGATCTTGTCTCTCCCTTCTGCGCCTTACCTATGAGGCTGGAGTCAGGTTGGTGGGAGCTGGGGAGGGGGAAGCTGTGGCTGCTGCCATCAGAGCAGCTACCTGCTCTGAGGAGTATTTCCATGCTCAGTATTGTCAATCCAGCACCTGTTGCCACACTACAATTCCCCTGCACACAATTCCCCCACCTCTTGTAGGCAGCTGGATAAGAGCCAGCGTTCTGGGTGCCTGTTGTTTTATTAGCAAACTCAAAGAGCTATTTCCAGAGAAATGCCCAGTACATTTATGTCTTGAAATACCTTTAATTTCCAAGTCCTTTTCTCTGGCTGGCTAGCTGCTCTGAAGCTGGGCCATGTGGATATCTGGAAGGTATTTCGCAGTACTGCAAAGCCCCATCTCAGTCCCCGATGCTTGCCAGAATGAGCTGTTCACACTTGTACAAAAAACCACCTCTCCAATATTTTATAGGTTTCCAAATAATGTGGCCCTCATTTTTTCATATGTTTCTTATTCAGGCCTCCTTTGTGTTTTCAGTATTGCAGATCTGAGTTCGCCTGTACTCTTACTGATGTCAACCCTGAGTTAAAGGAGAGTCACCAGCTGGGAAGAGCAAGCCTTTCAGATCCCATTAAATACTGGCCTTTGACTGAACAGAGCTTGCTAGGCGTGCCAAACATACTGTACAATCAGGGCACGTTTTGGGCTTACAGGTGTGGGTGCTTTTATGGCAATTTTCGCATGACTCATTCATCCATTAGAACAAAACAAAATGCAGAAGCAGTGAGTAGTTTCAGTGAAATGATCCACTCCTCACACAGGCCTAGTGTTTATGGGCATGAGGGGAAACCAGAGAAAGTTTCCTTCACTGAACAACCTCTTCCCTGGCTCTAAATGGTCTGGTTCTTTCCCAACAGGAAATACATTTGTCTCCTGGATTCTGATGTCCCTGCCACCAACTGTACGTCCAAGTAACTCCTTTGACATCAATGGAGTTTAAGATAGATCACACCATGCTCTCTCTCTGACCCTCTGTACAACTTCCAGAATCACTGGGCCTACCAATTTACTCTAAATGTGAGCTCAACGGAGGGAAACTGAATAAAAGTTTATAAGGTGTCACAATAACCTCTCACAATAAATGTTAATGGGAAAAGGTGCAAGAAAGAGATAGAAAGACTGAATTAGTCCAAGCAAAATGCCTACTGATATAAATCAAAGACTGTGTCAAGCAATGGGCTTAAATTGCAGCAAGGGAGGTTAAGGTTGGACATTAGGAAAAACTTTTCCTAACTGTCAGGGTGGTTAAGCACTGGAATAAATTGCCTAGGGAGGTGGTGGAATCTCCATCATTGGAGCTTTCTAAGACCAGGTTCTCCAAACACCTGTCAGGGATGGTCTAGATAATACTTAGTCCTGCCATGAGTGCAGGGGACTGGACTAGATGACCACTCAAGGTCCCTTCCAGACCTATGGTTTGATGATTCTATGACTATGCCTGGTAAACAAAAACAGTGTGAGGCCGAAAATCAATTAACCAAACTTGAAATTATACCTATTGGTGGACAAAATAAGGAGGGGATGGACTACCCTGTCCATCACTCCTTTTATGGATATGTAAGAAAGAGACTTTGGGGAGAAAAAATGGCTACTGGAGCAAGATTCACCACCATGGTTGCTACCCCCATTGTCTCCTGGGCCTCTGGACCTTCTTCCTCCTAATCCTGATTGGTGTCCTGACCAGAGCGGGCCAGAGAGATGGAGCCAGATGACATTGCCACCTCCAGCTAAATCCCACATACTACCTGTGATGTGAGACTTTGTCTCCTCTCCCCACCTGGCCCCCCTTGTGTGTTCTTTTCCTTCTGTCTAATAAGCGTCCTGCCCCCCTTTGGTCGCCCTGGAGACAACTCCTTGGACCCTTCAGCTATTTGTCGCTTCACTTCTCTCAGTCCCCTCCAGGATTTCTGTATCTTTATGGCATGCAGGTGCCCCGAACTGACCACGCAGGGCCATATCCTCTGCTGGTGTTAATCAGCATAGCTCTGCTGACTTCACAGATTCTACGGCCAGAAGGTTATGTCCTATGCTGGTGTCAATCTGGTAACTGCTGATTTCAGTGGAGTGACACCGGTTCACACTAGATGAAGATCTGGACCACTACTCTAACTGCTGTCTTTCCAGAGCTGCATTATTATTATTTTTGTATGATAGCCCCACAACGTGCTAGGTTCTTTGCAGACCCTCCAGAAGGCCAGACTGTGCCCTGAGGATCTCAAAGTCTGATAGCAAAAGACTGTCAGATCTTTGATGTGTTTTTACTACCATATCACATTGCAAGCTCATGTCTGATTTTTCTAGTCCCTCCTGCCCCTCGGTCTCTTCCTCTGTTCCCATGCTCTCCTTTGCAGTAACTGTCTGCATGTCAGATTATTTCCCCCCAGATCTTAGCTTGTGTTCGTCCCGGTTGAAATCTGCTTTTGTGGTTTTCTGAAGGGGAACTGAGTGAAAGCGAGAGATGGCGGAGAAGGAGAGGGGACCAAAGGGAGAGATGTAAAGGGAGGAGAAAAACTACTTAAGAGCTTCATCCTGTCACAGCTGAGGACTGTGAGTGATCCACGGAAGCACTGAAGCTTGTGTTTATAGTGAAGCACTGTGTAACCTTATTGACTTAATGGAACTAGTCATGTACCTAAGTATTTCATTGGCTCAGGCCAGAGTGCTCAGCACCGTGGAGGACAGAGCCCTGGGGAGGGAGAGAGTTAACTCCAGGTGAGAGAAATGAGAAGGGATGGGAATGAGAATGACACATAGGAATGAAGGGAATGCTGGAGGGAAGAACCAAAAGCTCAAAAGAAAAAGGGACTCGGAAATTGCCCAGATACTGTGCCACCCTTACTCATGTGGCATAACAGATCAACCAGTATGGGCGGCGTGTGACTTCTGCATTTGAGGAGGCTGGGTGCAAGCGGTGGAAGCTCCCTGGGGGGGGAGGGGGGCAACCTGTGGCTCCGCCCCCTGCTCCACCCCAAGGCCTGCTCCTGCTCGGCCCCCTCTCCTGAGCCCCCTTCCCCCCACCCCGGTTGTGCCTCTCCGCCCTGTCAGTGATGCAGAATCTACCACAAGCCTCGGTAAATTGTTCCAATGGTTAATTACTCTGTTAAAAATGTACACCTTATTTCCAGTCTGAATTTGTCTAGCTTCAACTTCCAGTCATTGAATTGTGTTAGATCTTTCTCTGCTAGATTGAAGAGCCCTTTATTAAATATTTGTTCCCCATGTAGGTATTTACAGACTGTGATCAAACCACCCCTTTATCTTCTAAATAGAACAGAACAGAATAGTGATTCCAAAGGGTCTACTCTGATTGACACCAGCGGAGGATCTGGTCCCCTGGCTCCAGCTGTGAATTAAAGAGACAAGGTGGGTGAGGTAATGTCTTTTATTGGACCAACTTCTGTTGGGGAGAGAGACAAGTGGCCCATTAACACCCCTGACTTCACCTTGAATGGTCCATTAGAATATATGCTAACTACTTATGCTAAATTATCCATTCGATCTTGGATTTAGCTGTGACAATTAGGGTATGTCTACGCCGGCAGACTTACAGCGCTGGCAGTTACAGTGCCACTCAGAGAGCACTGCAGGGAAACCGTTGTTGTGTGTTCATACTGTCAGCTGCCTGCACAATTGCGTGTTCACACTTGCGGCGCTATTCAGAGTGGTGCACTCTGGGCAGCTATCCCACAGAGCATTTCTTCCTCTTTTGCTGCTAAGAGTTGTGGGAAGGCGGAGGGGGTCGCGGAGCATCCTGGGTCCTGTCCCAATGCCCAGTGATGCATTGCTTTGCATCCCAGCAATCCCTGTGCTTCCATCCGCATTTGGTGCCATCTTTCAGTGACTTGTGTACTGTGTGCTCTGCCCATTTGGTCTGCAGGATCCCGCACAGTTTTCCAACATGCTGCTCGCTGTGTGTCATGTCACGAGTGGCAGTGGAGTTATTCCTTAAACTACAAAGGCAAGAGGAGTGTGACATTGATTTTGCCATGTGTAGTAGCTACGATTGCTTGTGGCATTCATGGAGGTGCTGACTACTGTGGAACGCTGCTTTTGGGCTTGGGAAACAAGCACTGAGTGGTGGGATCACGTCGTCATGCACATCTGGGATGATGAGCAGTGGCTGCAGAACTTTCGGATGAGGAAATCCACATTCATGGGACTGTGTGATGAGTTCGCCCCAGCCCTGAGGCGCAAGGACACGAGAATGAGAGCTACCCTGCTGTTGTAGAAGTGTGGGGCGATTGCACTGTGGAAGCTGGCTGCTCCAGAGTGTTATCGATCGGTCGCTAACCAGTTCGGAGTGGGAAAGTTGACCGTTGGACTCATGTTGATAGAAGTGTGCAGGGCCACTAATTGTATCCTGCTCCAAAAGACCGTGACTCTGGGCAATGTGCATGACATTGTGGATGGCTTGGCACAAATGGGCTTCCCTAAATGCAGAGGGGCAATTGATGGCACACACATTCCAATTCTGGCACCAGACCACCTAGCCACTGAGTATATTAATCGCAAGGGGTATTTCTCAATGGTTCTCCAGGCGCTTGTGGATCACCGTGGGCATTTCACGGACATTGACGCAGGTTGGTCCAGAAAGGTGCATGACAAACGCATCTTTCGGAACACTGGCCTGTTCAGGAAGCTGCAAGCAGGCACTTTCTTCCTGGACCAGAAGATCACCATAGGGGAAGTCGAAATGCTCATTGTGATCCTGGGAGACCCCGCCTACCCCTTAATGCCGTGGCTTATGAAGCCATATATGGGGCACCTTGACAGCAGCAAGGAGCGGTTCAACAGGCTGAGCAAGTGCAGAATGGCTGTTGAGTGTGCTTTTCACTGTTTAAAGGCCCGCTGGCGCTGCCTATATGGGAGGTTGGATGTGGCTGATGACAATATTCCTATGCTTATAGCCGTGTGCTGTGAAGGGAAGGTGAAAACTTCACTCAGGGCTGGACTGCTGAGGCTCAGCACCTGGAGGCTGAATTTGAACAGCCAGAGACCAGGGCTATTAGGGGGGCCCAGTGCAGGGCCATAAGGATCAGGGATGCCTTGAGACAGCAATTGGAAGCTGAAAGCCACTAATATTTGTTGCTATGCTCAGGAGTGTAGTGCTTGTAATGCTAGGAGGTGATTGTGATTGGTGCAGATGATGCACTATGAAGGTGAAAGAAAATTGCCAGTTGCTTTGCAGGGCTCTGTTTGCTTTCAATTAATGGAATAAAATTTGCTTTCAAACCAGAACAATTCTTTTATTAAAAACAACAACCGGAGGAGAGAAACAAACAAAAAACCACATCAGCACTGAGGGGGATGGGGGAAGGGAGGGTCCCAGGAGGAGATGGGTTCCAGGATGGTTAAAGATTTGTGTATGTCCAGGTATCATATCCAACCTCCTTTGGAGTACAGTGCAGCGGGTACTGTACTTCAGCAAGGCAAAACTGCAGAGGGATGGGTGTTGAGTGCAGTGGGTACTGGGGGTCTGCAGGGCTGGACTGTGACAGGTCAGGAATGGAATGCAGCAGGTACAGACTGGAGCCAGGAGGTTGATAAGAGTGTGTTGGCAGTGTCTGGGGGAAGCATGGGAAAGAGTTTTGCGACAGCATCTGCAGGGGAGGGCGGGTGTGGAGCTGCTCGGTTTGCAGCGCTAGTAACACCTGGAGTGTGTCCTCTTGGCACTCCATCACGTTTAAGAACTGCTCCATGGCTTCATTCTGGCATGCCACGTTCTCCTTTTGGTCACTCTTCTCACTGTCCCGCCACTCCTTCAATTCTTGTTTTTCCGCTGCGGAGTGCATCATGACCTCATGTAGAAAGTCCTCCTTAGTTCTTCATGGCCGCTTTCTAATTCTGTGCAGCTGTTCAGCTGATGATAACAAAGAGGGAGGCTGGGCTCCGAAGGTCATATCTGTGAAGCCAAAATGCATTCTACAGAAGCAGTATTGTTTGCAACACACAGACCACTGATTTAAAACACAGCCACTATTCACATACCTGTCACTAACTGGCTGACCCAGGCAAGCACACATGAGCTACAAGACCCCCAAAATGGTGAGTTATCACAGGGGCAGGGGAAATCAGTGTTCCAGGACTATACTGTACACTGGGTATGTGGCTCTTGGGGAAAGCCAGCACTGTAGGGGGGCCTGATAATCATTCCTGTCCCCACACTTTCCACAGGCTGTGTTCATTATGGAAGATATCTTGCCGCTGAGGGTGAGCAGGGAATCAAGGGAGGGTCTTCTCCAAGACTGCGGCTTCCACGCTGGCCCTTATGCGGCTCGCCTGTGTGCAGCAATGGTCCCCACCTCCCCAGTGATGGCAGAGTGGCGGAGGAAAGTTACCCTTAATGGGAAAAGAAACAAAACAGCTCTGCCAAAGAACTTGCGGCAGCAGATTGCCCAGTATCTCCATGAGAGTTTCCTGGAGATCTCTGAGGCAGATTCCCGTGAAGTGAGGGAGTCAATCAACACCCTGTTCCGTCGCTCAGACTAAGCACTTACGTGGTACGTGCATCATCCAGACACAAGGCTGCTTTCTGCAACCCTCCTGCCCCCAACAACTCACTTCAGCGATTCCCAAAATCAAAGCCACTTACCAGGGGTCTCCTCTCCTGTTTGCACTTTGCCAAGCTCCAACAGCTGTGACTGGCTAGCCTCCTCTGGGGTAGAGAAGAGCTCCAGGCTGCATGCATCTCTGACCTCCAAGTTGTCCTGCGCCTCTGGGTCCCCCTCCACATCCTCGTTCAAGATTTCCTCCTCCTGGCTCGGTCCACTCTCGACTGTCACGTGAGCCACCGAAGTATCCACAGTGGCCTTCGCAATGGAGGTGGGGTCACCACCGAGTATTGCGTCCAACTCTTTATAGAACTGGCAGCTCGTGGGTGCAGCACCGAAGGGGCAGTTTGCCTCCCGCGCCTTGTGGTCGGCGGTCCGCAGCTTCTTCACTCTGACCCTGCACGGCAGTGTGTCCCGGTCATGGCCCCTTTCTGTCATGCATCATGATATCTGTCCATAGGTATCATAATTCCTACAGTGGGAGTACAGCTGGGGCTGGACAGCCTCCTCTCCCCAAATGCTGATGAGGTCCAGCAGCTCGGCTTTGCTCAAGCGGGGGATCGCCTGGTGCGTGGAGCAGGCCTGGCCACCTGGAAAGATGCGCTGAGATCACTGCACGCATCACCGAGCAAACAGGAAAGGGACTTTCAAAATTCCCAAGGAATTCACAGGGTGGGGATGATGCTTGGTCACCTGAAGGCGGGGCAGTAGAGTTCAAACCGATGACCACAGAGGCGAGAACAGGCATTGTGGGACACCTCCCGGAGGCCAATCGCAGCGCTGTAATCGACCAGGGTGTGTTCACTGGCACCGGGGCGCTGTACCCTGGTGCAGAAAACTGTATGCCTCTCGTCGGGGTGGTTTTTTACGGCGCTGCAAGGGCGCAGTTTCTGCGCACTAAGTGGCTCGCACCTCGGGAGTTACACCGCAGAAAGCTGCTTTACTGCACAGAAACTTGCCCGTGTAGACAAGGCCTTAGGCTATGTCTACACTGAGCACCTTACACCGGCATGGCTGTGACCCTGCAGCCACACAGTGTAGCCGCTCTTTTTCTCTGGGAGAGAGCTCTCCTGATGACAAAGTAAAACCACCCCCGATGAGGGGCCGTAGCTTTGTCGCGGGGGGAGTGTTTTTTCACACCCCTGAGCGACAAAAGTTTCAACAACGAAAGTGCCCCTGTAGACATGGCCTAAGTACCTTTCCCAGCCCTGAAGAAGAGCTCTGTGTAGCTCTCTCTCTCACCAACAGAAGCTGGTCCAAGGTAAAAGATGTCACCTCACCCACCTTGTTTCTTTAATATCCTGGGGCCCGCACGGCTAGAACACGGCATCCAGCTGCGAATGGCCTTTTTACATTTCAGTCACCCTGTGTCTGGTCTGCCTCCTCACGTTCCTGTGACATCAGGTTCCCCAGCCCGGCTGGCTGAATTTCAAGCATCCCACCCCCACCAAAATACAAGTCAGCTGTGCCCCTTCCTGAGACCTGAGCTCTGCCCAAGATTTCCAGCTGCTCCAGAAACTCATTTGATGGGTTCAGAATTTCCCAAATAACACAAAATTATCCAGCTGGATCGTGTGTGTTTGTAGGGAGAGGGGCAACAGTCACCACCTTCCCCCTTTAAATCCATCCAGGTCTGTCTGTCCACAATAGGTGGGTGAAGAATGGTTCTTCCTTCCATAGGGGATGGTTTGGTATTTGTAATTGAAAAGAGAGAAAACAGCCCGGCCCTCTCCAAATGGCACACAAAGACTCAGCTTCATGGAATCTGCAAAGAGAAAAGTTTTCACCTTCTTTAATGATCTATGGTTCTGTAAGCAACACTTCGGGAGTTTGTGCTTACCTTGGTTGTGAGCCAAGGCAAAGTCCAGGCCGGTGCATAGTAACCGACTGTTGAAAGTGAGAATTAGCAGCAGCCAATTCCATGTTCAGGCTCTCCAACCCTTGGAGAGCGCTGAGTGGCTCCTTTTTAGGAGCCCTGGCATTCAAATGGTGCTGATGGCGGTGCCGTCAATGATGGGGCTCAAAGTGCTGTGGACCCTTAACACCAGCATCAGCCTCTGCCCTGGCTCCAAACTGACACAATTAAGTGACACTGACTGACTGTGGAATCCCTGTAGCAATAAAGAACAAATCAGTCCCAAAGACTTGCCTCTCCTGTGGGCACACATTGGTACCTTTCATCCTCAGCCAGGAAAGAGAGAGAGGCCCAGCTTGCTATTACCCTTGAAAACCATTTTAGATAGGTAAAAACTCCAAAATGCAGAGTCTGAGGTCATTTTTGGCAGAGCAGCCCAGTTTGTTTCAAATGCCTCAAGGTCTATGTTAATATCTGCAGCAACATTCTTGAGCGGGGTGGGTAGGAGTTATTCTGGATAAGTCATGTCTTAATCAGAAATTATTATTCCTATTCACTGGGGTCAAATAGCGTTTTTTCCCTCTTAGCCTGAGCACTCATTGCACAGATGTTCCATCGGAACTCATAGGGACTGCTAGGAAAACAGAACTGTGGATTCCAGCGTACGGGGCCCGTTGGGAAAACAGAAATATGGATTTCCACAGGCTGCCAAAGAGCGTTCAGACTGCACGTGTGCTCCTGGAATGCTGGAGAATCAAATCAGTTTGGTATGTTTGTGGGCAGCTTCTCAGTGAATTTCTTGCAGAGGAAAACTCCAGACTGACAGCTCCAGAGTCCTGTATCTACCCAATAGAGATAACATGGGTACTAACAGTGCAAACCTCCCCCACGCTGCTCCGTCAACGTGGCTCGGCATGGACCTGGCGTGGGCTGACGGAAATTCAGTTGTAATAATCTGAGGGTGGGTAAAATTTTCAAAAGCACTGAAAGTGACTAAGAAGCCTGCTTTGCTGAATCTGGCAATGGCAGCACTAATTAGTGCCAATTGTGGTGAGTATGTTAATGTGGACACCTGTCCTGTGGGAAGTGGTCCAAACCCACCAAACTCACAAGCCACTGCATGGCCATCAGCTGGCAATGACTTTAGTTGGATTCAATCTGGTTACCTCTGAAAGGCCTCATATACCAAAGTTGGTCTCCTGAGCCATCCAGTTTGCCATCAGCTTCATTTCTTAGCAACTGTATAATGTTTATTCAACACAATGAAATATAGATCGCTTGTTTTTATTTTGCATCCTTCGCACACAGCCCAGTGCTTCACAGGGAGTCAATAGCAGGCAGAGGCTAATGAGAAAAGGGAGATTTTAAAGTAAGAGAGGAACTGGCTTGCAGGGCCAGGATAACTGTAGAAAAAGGGGTAAGGGAAGGGTTCGGACAGGAGGCCAAGCCTTGAAGAAACAAGAGAGTAGAATGGAGTGCAAGTGGATCGCTTGGAGCTGGGGTGAACTGGGTGAGCTTATGTTCATGGAGGTTTGGGAAAGAGGGGGTTGGTTCTGAACTGGATTTGGTGATACAGAATGGGGTGATACGCTCCCATTTCCTGGTGTGAAGAAGTAGCCTGGCCACAGCGTGCTGTGCCTCCTGAAATGTGGAGTGGGAATTGGGGAAAGCAGATTACAATAGTCCAGATGGAAGCAGTTAACTCTTGGATAACAGTTCAGTTGAGGCGGGTCAAGGGAAGGGTGAGTCTTGCCAATGTTCTGGAGATGGTGAGAGCTGACTTTGACATGGGAGATGGAGGAGGGAAGAACTGAAGCCTGATCACACCCTTTAGAACTGCATGCCAAAGGAACCCTCCATGCATGGCTCTTCCTTTCCCTCTGCTACTCCCCTGGCAGACGTCCCCATCCCCTGGGCACTGAAGCAGATGGAGGGAATGGGTGAGAAGAGAGCTGGGGAGGAGGGGATGGGCTGATGGTGGGTGGACACGCATCCTCCCTTCACCAGTCTGGTGGGAATTAGAGTAATAGAGTCACCAAGTTTAAGGCCAGAAAGGATGAGCAGATCATAAAGTTGATAAAGCCACACCCTACATTAACTTTCCCCTGAGGGACAGCTGATGCCAGGCAGCAGGGGCAGAGCTGCTGCAGATCTCCGAAGTAGTACAGAGCTTGTGGACCCGGCCCTTGCTTTGTGCCATAGGATGGTGCCCAGGGCGTTATTACCTAGGGCAGGAGTGTCAAACTCACTTGGTGGAGAGGGGAGAGCCATATTTAACTGTGGTCCAGGGGCTGGCATGATCATTTCAGGCTGCTCGCTACCCGCGTTCACCAGCCGAGCTCCCATTGGCAGTGATGGGGCATTAGCACACAGGCCAAGTGGAGAATCACTAAACTTCTGGCTGTTATTATTATTCCATAGTTGTTTGGTGCCATGTTGTCACTCACATTCAGCATCATTGGGCAAATCTTCTCCCCTTTAGACCATCCCAACTCATGCCCTTTGTTTCTCTTCCTTTCCAGCTCCTTTCCCTGTTTCTCTGGGGCAGAAATGTCTCAATGATCTCTGGCCTTGGAAACAAAGTTAAGGTCTGAGAGGAGAGTGTCACGGACTTTGTTCTTTGGAAGATTCAGCAGGAGGAATTTAGGATGCAACCAAGATCTGAGCAGAGTTGACACACAAAACAGAGAGAGTCAAGGAAAGCTGCACTGTAGATTGGAGGCCACCCACAGAGAAGGCATGTATAAGGCTGTGAATAGTAGTAAGATGTCCCAGAAGGAGCAGGTGGATGGGGAGAGATTAAAGGATACAGTCATGGCCATACCATAATGAAGGGAACAAAGGGGAAACGGAACACTTCAGCCTGAACAGTAAGTGGAATCAGGGGAACTCTCTGCCTTGCAATACAGGTTGTCCTTGCCTCCTTTACAGAGGGTGTGAAATACTATTGCTAGTGTGAGAGAGTGAGAGGAGAGGTCTGATCCAGTAGCAGTTCACACTTGATTTGCACAGGCCCATAGGGCCAGATCCTGGCGTCTGGTAAGTCAGCCTTGAAGCCAGCTTTCCTGGCTACATGGGAGTTCATTTTATCATCCATTGGTCATTGTATTATGTGATGTTATGATCAATTTATATGCTGTTTCATATATAATCAATGTATTCTAAATAGATTTAAATGGTAGGATTACAGAACTATAGGATTGGTAAGTATTTAGGAGTGATGTGGGCATATCAGGTATGTAAGTAAAACATGGCTGGAACGCAAGGCCTACAGGCTGAGACCTGTACAATTTTAGCTTAGTCATACTAGGCCATAGGTTGAAGAATACTTGATATGAGTGAGAGATCTAGGAATAACCCTATGCCCATCAGAAGTAACATTTCTGAATGTCTGTTTGACCTCAGGGTTGTGCCTAGATGCGAATGAGAATAAGAGGAACTACAACCAACCTATGAAAAATGGGGTACCCCAATATTCATGGGCCAAGTCTTTAGCTGGTGTCATCAGTATTGCTGTATTGTGGAGCTTTACTGATTTAAACGAGCTGAGGCTCTGGCCCATTACCAGGCCAAATGGTCCTCTCCCAGGGATGTGACAGGAGAAACTCATCTGAAGTCAGTGGAGTTGTGTCCGTGTTAAACTGTGAGGCTGATTCTCGAGTCACTTACACCAGTTTCACCCTGATGAAATGCCATGGCCTTCTGATTTGCACCCCTGCAAGAACAGAACCCAATGGAGTTGGTCTAAGTTGGTCCTGCCCCAGCCCTGATCCCCCTCCTGCCCTCCAAACCCCTTGATCCCAGCCTGGAGCACCCTCCTGCACCCCAAACTCCTCATCCCCAGCCGCACCCCCGAGCCTGCACCCCCAGCCAGAGCCCTCATACCCTCCCAGCACCCCTCCCCCTGCCCCAGCCCGGAGTCCCCTCCCACAACCTGAACTCCTCATTTCTGGCTCCACCCCAGAGCCCGCACCCTCAGCCAGAGCCCTCACCCCTTCTCGCACCCAAACCCCAATTTTGTGAGTATTCATGGCCCATCCTACAATTCCTATTCCCAGATGTGGCCCTCGGGCCAGAAAGTTTGCCCACCCCTACTCTACAGTGACACTGGCGTAATTTAGATCAGGATCTGGCCCTATTTTCCCTTCACCCCATGGTCTGTTGTGTCCATTCCCAGGCTGCTGTGAAGGGTCTCGTGGTGTGCAGTTCACATCTGCTGTGCAGAATGTTTGACAAAATAACTATTGGCATGGAGCTGCTCAACATCTGTTGTCTTGCAGAACCGGAATCATGCACCCCCCCCCTTCATTTGTCTGCTAGCAGCGAACAACTTCACGAACAGGGCCAAGCATTCTCCCTTCTCCAGCCCATGGTCCCAGTAGGACAGTGAACAATGGGACACACACAGCTCAGATGAAGGCTCTTTCATTAGCCGGACAGCTGAAAAGCAGAGACGTGTTGGGCAGCGGGTGCGGGTGAGAATTTTTGCCGTGTTAAAGCGTCAGTGTGAAATAGCCACTCGTTTATCTCACTCACACTATTTCTGCCAAGAAATAACCAGACCAAGACCCTCTGTGGGCATCCATCCGCAAAGTTCCATTGAAGTCAGCAGAGCTGATTTATACCAGTGAATGATTTGGCCCAATATGTTGAAAAAGATAGGGATGTAGTCCTTTCTGTGAATGTTGGCCCGTACAGCTTCTCTCTATCTAATCCATCCATCCATCCATCCGCTGGCCTGACTGGTCCCTCACTTACTCCAATTCAAAGGCATCACACCTGATCTATTCTGAGGTAAGTGAGAGAAAAAGTGGAACAGTATCTGAGCATGGGTGCCAGGTTTGTATAATTTGTGGTGGTGTCCAGAATGGGTCCAAGCAGAGCCATCCCATCCATAGGACGGACCGGGGCAACTGCCCCGGGCCCTGTGCTTTAGGGGGCCCCACACTTTGGGGGGCTCTGCGCTTCAGGGGACGCGGGGTACAGGGCAGCCTGGTGGGTTAGCGGGGGGCCTGGCGCAAGCAGCAGCGAGTGACCCAGACCCAGCCCGCCCCGCCGGCTCCCGGCATCGCTCGGGGGAGGGGGCGGAAGCTGGAAAGAAGTGGGGCGGGGGCTTGGGGGAAGGGGTGGCGTGGGGGCAGGTGGGGAGCAGCAGGGGCAGAAAGAGGCAGGGCGGGGTGGAGCGGAGTGGGCTGGAGCTGGGTCACTCACTGTTGCCAGTGCCAGGGCCCCGCTAACCCCTCGGCCACCCTGGACCCTGTGTCCCCCTGAAGCGCTGGGCCCCGCAAAGTGCGGGCCCGGGGTGGTTGCCCTGGTCCAGCCTATGGACGGGCTGGCTCCTAAAATATAAGCCCAAACACTGATGGAGTTGGGCCCACGCTCCTGAATATTGGTGGAGCACAGGCACCAAGGGCCCATATCACTCGCCGCCTATGTATCTGAGCACCTTCAAGGTTTTGAACATGAAGAGAATGTAAGTTTCTATCCCCATGTGGCACATAATGTATGCACCTTGAGCTCCATCTGCTCTGGTCCCCAGCTGAGGTCATGATGGATGGATTGTAGCTTGTTATCACGTCCATGGCAGTACTTGGTCTTGCCCCATATGATTGAAATATTTGAAAGTTCTTTGCCGCCACGCTCTCCACCATCTGCTTCTGCTTTGGTTTGGCCTAAGCTGGTTCTGATCTCAGCAGGGCAGGAATCTTCACATCACCCCAGATGGCTTGCCCCCTTCCCCTCCATCTTCATTATTCAATTCACTTTCCAAACCCGCCCCCAAAGCTCCTCATGAATGTGGGTGAAACATCACCCAGCAAAACCTCACTGCCCCACCTACAAGGGAACTTTTATCAGCATGTGAGCAGTGGACAGATTTCCTCTGCCTTTCCTTTCCCGGCACAGCCCTTTGCACAAGAGGTGAAAGAGCAGCAAAAATTTTGGACACTAGCTGGAGTGAGCAAATCTGCAGTAGAATCCAGCTGGTGTCTCTATTTAGCAGACTCCCAAACTGCAAGGGCTCCAGCCTCCTTCCCTTCCTCCATGGTCCTCCTCCCCTACTCTCTGCTGGCTGTTCCACTGAGCTTCCACTGCTGTCCTCAAGCACGCATCATATTTACTAACTTCTGCTCTGGTCAATTCATTTAAGAACCAACAAACAGAAAACAGGAAGGACTTGCAATCTAAAGGCACACTCCAGTGCAATAAATCACACCATGCTACCGAGGGGGAAGTCTCCAGGCCTGAGGAATGATCCCTTCTCTGATAATGACTCAAGGTGAGGGAGAGGCCAAAGACACACAGAGAAACATCCCTGCTTTGTACAGGAGTCCTAAGGCAATGGACAGGTGGGGTACGATAAAGAAAAGACCAGGACAACATTTTCAAAAGTGGCGTTCAGCTGTGAGGGCCATGGTTTCGGGAGCCCAACATGAGCTGCTGAAAGCTGAGGAAGGATAGTCCAGTGGTTAGCAAGGGCTGAGGAGATGACAGCAATTCAAGTCCCTGCTCTACCACCGATCTTCTATATGAGCCGGGGCAAGTCACTCAGCCACTCTGTGCCTTAGGTGCATTGGTAAAATAAGAATAATAGCACTGCCCACCCTCACAGTGGTTCTGGGAGAGCACGCACATCAAAGATCAGAAGGTACTCAGATACTGGGTGGGGGGCTTTAAGTACCAAAGCTAGTAGGTGTCTCAAGTGAGAGCCTCCATTTGAAAACACTGTCCTCGTTAATTCGGCGCGGGTGTTTGCGAAGCTGAGGGCCATATTGTGCCCGTAGGTTGTGTAGGTGAGTTTAGTTCTAGTGAAAGGGCTGACACCCTGGAGAGCAAAGGCCATTCACCCACAGAGCAGGTACAAACTGGGCAGAGCAGCACATGCTGACCTGCTCCCAACGTGCCTCCATCCACCCAGGAGGGACACCCTGCTTTGAAGAGCGTTCAGTCCTCCTGGCTCCAGGAGTCAGCCTGTCCACTGAGGGCCAGCTAGAGTCACTCAGAGGGTGGCTTTGTGCTGAGGGATTATTCATGAAGAGATATTATCTGGGGCTAACCTGGGGGAGCAACTGACTGAAATTCTTTATTGGCGTTGCTCTGGCACAGTCACAAGGATCTGAGCAGCCTGCCAACAGGAATGACACACCTGCCTGGGCGAGATGGAAGGTGAAGAGACTTGCCTTTGAAGGAATCTCGGCTAGAGGCAGGATTGGAACCCAAGTCCTTGGCCTCTTAGACTGGGACAGATCCTGGGGTTCTGCCTCCATGCAGCTCAGTTGGGAGAGTGCAAGGGGGGCGTGTAGTCACATTTGCTTTCCTCTGATCCTGGGGTCGCTGCTCTTGTCCCCCAGTATAAATCAGAGCAGCCTTAATGTTGCTGCACATTGCCAGCCTCCAGAGAGAAAATTCACGCCCTGGACCCCTTGAAGAGATCAGACATCAGGAGTCAGGGCCAAAGAATCTTGCGATTAGCCCATCAATCATGAGGTTTTAAAACACTATCAGACCCTGTTTTTAGTCTTTATAACTCCCCACCATTCCTCTGCCACTGTGTGTCAGAGAATTTCCGGTTGAAAAGTCAATCTCTAGCATGCACAAAAAAGCAGCTCTCCCTGGATGCTCAGATGGAGACTTCAGTTACCATCTCTATATCCCAGGAAAGGGGAAATGCCAGCTATTTTCTATTTCTGCATTGACTCCCGCTTCTTCCCCGCCTTGCTGCCCTCCGGAGCTTCTCCTCTGCCAAATCCCAGGTGGAGAAGAAGTCCCAAGGCAGTGGGAAGCAGGGAAGTGTTCCCAGACACCAAGCCAACTTTTGCAGCTTGAGACCAACTCTACTGGCAACAATTCTGAGCAGTGGCTTCACATCAAACTTATGTTTAAAGGCTTTGTCAGTGAGCCACAAGAGCCTTTACGTTCCTATACTGAGACAACCAGCCACAGTCTCCTTCCCTGACCTAACCCCGTGCAATGGATTTTAGAAACATGGGGCCCCTGCCTTAGTGAGAGGGCACCTATCCAGTTGCTTTCAGCACCTTAATCTCTCTGATCAAACCACTAACAAAGCAGGGCAGACTTGCACTGAGCTCCTCATCTGGGCTAGATTGTCCCAACTCCCTCCTTAGCTCCACCGAATGCTTTTCTTTTGATCATGTTGGTTTAGAACATTAAAGTGTAACTTTATGAAAAACAACACAGCTGGGCTGAGATCTGAGCACGTGGATTTCCTGAAATCCCCCTTTCTTTTATCAAACACTTTGGGGGCTTATTTCATTTGCCTTCCCCGGCTGGGCGCAGCTGCTGCAGGGACAGGTTTCGCAATGCACAAGCAGATGGAGAGCCTTACACTTTTGCCTCAACCAGGCTTTTACTGATCCCTGCTTTGTGAAATCTGAATCTGGGGCTGGCCTCAGGTTTCAGTCCTACTGCTACACTCTTTAGTGGAGTCTACTGGGTCCTGGCTGGAATTCCAGAGTAACTGTATCTCTCGGTTGCATCTCTGGGCAGTCTGCATAGTGATGGAAACATGGCACATTGCAAAACATGGCCATCAGCAAGTGCCAGGCAGGAAACCTGTGTGACAAGGGCTGTGTTCACCCACGGTCATTGGATAAACTGGTTTGGATCCAAAGATCCACCAGAGCCTGTGCCCCAAACTGACCTGACACTCTGGAGATAGTTCACTGATGTGTTTGCTTGTTTCCACTTTCTGGTTGCACTAGGAATCATGCTAAAATGACATGAGGGAGGCTGTCCTCACCCTTTCTGGCTGGAACCAGGGAATATGGCAGGTCTTTGTTAATATTATTTATCAGGGGCTATCAGTGTGCTCAGCATGGCATAGTACACAGAGGAAAGCACAGTCCCTGCTCCAAGGATCTACTTTATACCAACAACGCAAATCACATACAATGCAACAAAAGGACCAAGAGGAAGTTTTATCACAAAGGGGTGCAGTCTTTAAAGTATATGGACTGGTTTCCCAGGCACACTATGGCTGCTTTGTGCCCCTCCAGCCATGCAAAGGAGGAGTGAGTCACCTTAACCAGCCGGTTCAGCTAAGTCTACGTTGGCTTTGCATTGCAAGACCAGTGCACGCGAACGGGAGTGTTCTGGTGTACCTGGCCCTTTATGCACTTAAGTACTGCAAACTGGGCTGCTGTGTTGTGCTTACCATGGTACAGGAGACTGAAATCACCATTATGGTACATTGGCTCTGTGATAAAGACAAGTTCATTTAAATCATGTGTGGCGTTAGGTGCTAGGCCTGTGTGTGGAGCTGCAGAGCCATTCTGCTGACTCATACTGGCAACCAGACCAGCTGGTTCTTATTAGCTTCAACTCAGGAGGCTGGGGGAATGTTGCCAGAGTCCCCAGAGGCTCACAGATTTTAGGGGTGCCTCCAGTACCCAAGAAATGCTGGTGAGCCAGGGATCATGGATTTTCACAGTCAGCCTGTGGTAGCAGATCAGTACTTTCCTTCCCCCACTGGGAGCACCGATGACTGGGTGTGATGGGCTTGCATCCACTATTGAAGAGAAGAACCAAAGAGCTGTGTCTGGGGCAAGGCGCATTCCAAGCTTGCACAGGGCATCAGTTGCTGCTTATTAGAGCATTTGGAATAACACTGAGGTGCTCCGGTCATAGGGAACTTTCTGTAAAGTTCCTAGGGGAGGAAAATCGCCAAAAATCTCCTTAAATGTCTAACCTGAGTCTGAGATGTTCTGATGTGGGGAGGAGATGGCAGGGCTCTGCATTCCTTCAAAACCCAGGCCAGCTTTCCAAATGAACTCCCCAGAGATTGGATCCATCGGGGGGACTTGGCAGGAGATTTGCATTTTTAATGTCCATTTCAGTGTTTTTATCTCTTTTCTGTTCGGTGTTGATTTATGCTTCTCAGTGTTTTATCTACGCTGCTGAATTTCTTTCCCATGATTTATACCACCTTCGTGTTTCAACAGATAGCCTGCGTTCCTTTCCATGGGGAGCTGCCCTGATGCTGATAAAGATTCTTCTCCCTGAATGTCAGGGGAAAGACTTTCCTCCTCTCTTCTCCAACAGGGACCCTGGGCTTGGGGAGCACCTGATCATGCAGAGATTGCGTGGCTGCATGCATGATGAATCAGTGAAGGGCTCAGTGGATAAGCTCTGGGTGGCTATGGGATTTTGGAGAGCACACACTTAATGGTGTACGAGCAACAGCTGTTTTGTTGCATCATAAAGTAATGGGGCGATGTAAGTACCACAGGTGGCTCGATCTGGGAATAGAGCCCAGTAATTCTGACTCCCAGTCCCTGCTATCCATCCTTCGTGCCTCACAGGATGACAATTTAGATTTTGACTGAGATTTTCAAATGGTGCCCAACTCCCACTGGAAGCCCCGGGGAATTGAGGCCTCCTTCTCTTAAGCCCCTTTGAAAATTCCAACCTTAGCAAGAGTGTCTCTTGAATCACATCAGCTAACACACCATGTACTGTAGGCAGGGAAGACTAAATGAGAATTTAGCCATGAACTAGCTCCAAACTATTCTGAGTTACTGGGTTTCTGGGACATTCTGGAGAGTCTAGAAGGCACGTTGTACCACATGGGCTGGGACACCTCTCATCCAGTCAACTTCCAGAGAGGCTTATTCCCTGATGAAAGTTTTTAAAAAGTAAAAACAATAAACCCATCCTAAAATAGATTATATTTTTAAAAGTGCAGAGAAAATCCAAACTCTCTCCCATCATGAGCCAATCAGCTCCTGGGCCAGGGTGGGGGCGTCAATGCAAACACAGGAGACTTTTCCCTTTATGAATTTACTTCTGTCTAACTGGCTACAAGCTTCCAAGGGAAGCACAAGTATCCTCAAACCACAGTCACCCCTTTAGTGTCTCTCCCTGGGCGAGGGCAGGAATCCACCTGAGAGTCTTTCTCCATTTAATTTTCTATCTGTCTGGACATGGCGCCCCTACACTTCTGAACTGGAGGGATCTAGGAGTGAGAGCATAGTTCCGTTTCAATAGCCTGTTCAGTGCTGATGGTTTTCAGGACAAGGACATTTGAGCAGTGCGGAGAGGACTAAGATCCACTAACTCATCTCACAGAGGCCAGTAAGCAGTCATGGTTAACAGGGTTTGGTCACTACTCTCCTGGGATGGCGACTCAGAGGTGAAAGGCTCTGTAAACCATTACCCAACCCCTGGGCCAGCCACCTCCTGCCAATTTCGCTCTTCCTTGTAAACAGCCACCAGCCACAGGGGTACCGGGCTGGGATTATGTCGTAAAAGTCACCCATCTTCTCCTGATAGACCAGCAAACTCCATGGGGCGTCAAGTAAACCTTCCACTGATCAGCTGGCTTTTGAAGACTCCTTCTTGCAGGAGCCCCCCATGGCCACTGTGTCTGTGTGCAGGCCTGGGCCAGAAGAATTGGAGGCCATAGTTTTGGAAACAGACATTGGCTCTGTTGAGATGAATGTTCTGAGGAGTGTTATAATCCCACAGGGGTCGTTGTCTACTCGAGGGACCCTCGTGTTTGTGGTTCAGCAGTTCTGCCTGGTATATTTTACACTTTTATGAGCCTCTGAAAAAACAAACCCTTTGTGACAGCTGTTCCTAATTTCTCATATTTATTTATGCCCTACTGTCCTCTTATTTATTGAGTGGATTATAATTCATCACGCCAAACCTTCCAGGCATTGCGCCTGCTAGGAGGACGCCATTTCTGGACAGTTCAGACTCAGTGTCCGTGAAAGGAATTTCTCTTCTCCGGGTGGCAGGTGTCTTGAGAATTCTATTCCCCAGATGGGAGAGTGGAAGGGGGCGGGGGGAGACACCACAAGAAAAATGGAAACTAACATAGAGTCATAGAGTTTAAGGCTAGAAGGGACCACAAGATTATCTAGTCTGACACCTGTATATCACAGGCCACCAACACCATCCAACCACCACCGCACCAAGCCAACAACCAGAATTAGACCAATATATTACAGCCCTCAGAACAGGAGGGACTGAGGTGCACCAGTGCCTGAGGCCCCTGCAATGGAGGGGAATTTATTAAGTGAGGTATACCCAGATGTCCGTAGGGAGTGACCCATGTTCCATGCTGCAGAGGAAGGTGAAAACCCCCCAAGGCCACATCATCAGCACTCTGCAGAGGCAACTGAGTTTGTCCTGTGGAACGTACTCCTGCAGCACGGCATCATTGCATGGCACCGGAATACTACGGCACCTGGGGGAACCTCGAGAGATGATTCATAGATTCCAAGGCCAGAAGGGACATCTAGTCTGACCCCCTGAAGAACACAGGCCAGAGAACTGCCCCAGAATAATCCCTAGAACAGAGCTTTTAAAAGCTTCATTTAAAAGTTGTCCGTGATGGAGAATCCACCATAACCCTGTCCCTTGGCAAATTGTCCCAACAGTTAATTACCTTCACTGTTAAAAATTGATGCCGTATTTCCAGTCTGAATTTGTCTAGCTTTGACTTCCAGCCATTGGATCGTGTTAGACCTTCCCCTGCTCGACTGAAGAGCCCATTGAAATATTTGCTCCCCCTGTAGGTACTTATAGACTGTGATCAAATCACCCCTTAACCTTCTGATGACTGGCCCAATTCCACAGACCTGATAGGTGTTCTAAGCCTGCATGTGGTGTTTATGGTAGTCTTGAGACGGGCGGCCCTCCTATGTGCCAAGGATCTGACATGGGACATGATATGCAGCAAAGACCAGACAAGAGGAGCGTCATAAAAATGATGCTATAGGAGTCTTCTCAGATCAAGCGTGAACGCCTGTGCAACTAGAGAGCTGTGCCGGGGCCGCAATAAAGAAGCGGGGCCATTCACCTGCCCTTCACCCTTCCTGGAATGCGCTGATTAGCCCGACGGAGCCAAAATGTAGCGCGGTAATCTAACTCTAAATATCCTTAGATATTTTTAAGGTCAGGCTTGACAAAGCCCTGGCTGGGATGATTTAGTTGGGGATTGGTCCTGCTTTGAGCAGGGGTTGGACGAGATGACCTTCCGAGGTCCCTTCCAACCCTGATAGTCTGTGATTCTATGAGTCTAGGAACTCAATTGACGTCAGTTCCAGTGCAGAGCTGGAGGTGGTCCGGGGTACTTATACTGGTCGGGCAGGGAGTCACATCACTGGAGCATAAAGTGATTTGCAAGCACATCTGTAGAGTGTCCTTGAATTTCAGACGGCGAATGGTGTGTATCGGGCTGCACAGGGCCGAGTCTCGTTACACCAGGCACAGGCTGGAAATGTCAGCCCAGCAAAGGCACTTTTACTCAGACGGACCCAAAACCTGGTGGCTTGGGCAAGACCATCCCTGAAGTCAACAAGTAACAGTCAACACAAATCGACCCTCCCTCTCCCACTTGTTGAGTGGATCTTAGCAGTGATGGGTAGTTTGTAGAGCGGGGTGAAGCCAGAAGATTTTATTGAATTGGAATACGTTATTAATGAATGGTTATGACTGTTCATTTGAATTGCAGAAGGGCATAGGAGCTGCAACCAGAGAGCAAGCCCCCCCATTGTGTGAGATGCAGTACAAACACCGAACAGAATTATTCGGAAGCTGCTGATGACATGCATCAAATCGTTTGTTTGCTGGATAGCACTCAGGTAGCTGCAGAACAGAGCAAATGACACACAGCACACTCCTGGAGCGATAATGGCAGCATTCCCTGACCAGTGTCTTACCAGTGAACGACATGGACCCTGCCTGAGCTGTTGGTTGCAGTTTGTCCTGTTGGAGCGCTCAAGCCCCGTGTGAACACTCATGCACAAGGGATGACGTGGCACGTGTGAGAGAAAAGACACCTGGTTATATGGCTCCATGGGACTGAGGCCCAGGTCGGAGGCAACTGGGAGGGCTGATGCTCCCACCTTGCCACCGGGAGGCCATGCAGAGCCCCCTCCAAGGACACGGAGGAGATTCGGCACCACAGGAAGTGTGGCCCAAAGGGGCCAAGCGACAGCAGCACCCTGTGGCCCTCTGATTGGCCCATGCACGCTATTGAACCCTGGAGGGTAGCCCGGGAAGTTGGCTGAGTGATTGCACTGATCTCTGGCCTGCCGTGGCTCCAGACCTCGCCTGGCTTTCTGATCTCCGGTTTCCAACCCCAGCCTATCTCTGACCCTGATCCTCACCTATCAATCCCAGCTCTAGCCATTACTCCAGGCCCTACTTGCTGTCCACTGCCTTGTGGCCGTCCTCGACATGTGGACGCCAGCCCCGCTGTGACTGCTAGGCCCAACTCAGAGTCGCAGTTCCTCCTCTTGAAGTTACTGGTTGGTTGGCAGGTTCCTCCATCTCTGGTCCATCTCTTTGGGCTCTTACAATGCATCTTTCTGTTCCCTTTTCCCTTTATGGTTCCTCCTGTTGCTCTCTCCCATGGTGCTGTTTAGCTGTCAGGCAGGCCTACCCCCCGCGTCCGGCTCCTACTCCTGAATGCAAGGCTGCAGCAATCTCCATCACAGAGTCTGGGAAGGTTATCAGGCAAGTAAATGAGTTTTAATCTCATGTGCCAGGAGGTACCTGGGCCATTTGTAAACTGACAGTCCTGGGGGAGGGTAACTGCAGAGAGGAGAAGCTGAAATTGAACATTCTTGGCTTAAGGCTCAAGCCTCGTGATGGAAACTTAGGAATAATCATTTAATAAAGACCATCTGGGAGGCTCATTGGAGCAGCAGCCCCCCTAGCTCCCTGGCAGCAAAGGCTCTGCCAGCATTTACATCACAGCCCTTCTCAGAGGTGTATCGCCGGTCCGGCCACAGGCTGGGTGTTTTGTTGACTCAGTTTCCAGAATTTACTCTCTTTCAGTGTCTCACTTTCAGGGGCTGTTTTCCACTCGCTGATTTCACTTCCTTAGTACTATTAGGATTTGTTGTTTGTATTGTTGTGACACCCAGCTGCCCCAGACGTGGACCCGGACCCAGCAGTGGTAGGTGCCATACAAACACAGAACAAAGAGACAGGCTCTGGCCAGAGAGTTGATAGTTGAAGTCGTCTCCTGCCTGGAGAAATCTCCCAGGCCCCCCGGGGCTTTACCATGCATGTGTTACGTAGGATCAGCAACAAGCAGCTTCCAAAGGAGCCTGGGTGCTGTGGGGAAATGATCCAGGTGCCCCACCTCTCCCCATGTGCAGAGCCCCCCAGTCCAGAGTAAATGGGGAGATCTGTGAGTGCAGGGGACCCTCTACGCACAAATCTGGGGAAACAAGCCCTCCCCTCAATCTTCACTCATCCCAGCTCAGGCAAACACCCACAGACTGCAGTGTGGCTTTGGCTCGGGTGACCAGATGTCCCGATATTAGGGGTTTGTGGGTCTGTAACCACATACTCAGCTTTCCTCTTATATATTTAGTGCTTATGTAATTGCAGCTGTAGATCTAATAGCAAACACAGCCTGGGCAAGGAGCAGCATCTGGGCCTTACCGTTGTTTGAAATAAACCTGCTGCTAAAAAGGTTCCAGATGATGGCAAGTGCCCTATTACAAGGAGCGCCGTGTGGCTCCCACAGCTTCCACTCCCTGAATAGTCTCGCAGCTCCCAGCTGAGCGTTTTGTCACATGTTCCTCTGACGGAGTTCAAATAGGGATCCACGCTGTCTCCCCTGCTGCCCCCGATCTGTGTGCACCAGACACCCTGCAGAGGGGAAGGTGAGCGTCCCCTCGCACCAGAACCCCTGCGGGAGCAGGCAGCATACTCGCCAGCCCCTGTCTGTCTGATTGCAATGTCCCTAGCAGTGCAGTCTCCTCATGCATCTCACTGCCAGGACGTTTTTCATCCTGTTGATCCTGATTCTGACCTCACTTCCCCCAGCATAAAACAGGAGTCACTCTACCAAGTGTATAAAACCTCTGTGAGAGCAGTGTTAGGCCCACACAGTCTAGATCATCATTTAGTTCCCCAAAGCTCCCATCCATTGCAAGGGGTGTCCTCCAATGGCAGCGTGGCTCCCCCACCTCTTCTCTGCTATTAATTAATTATTACAGTGGGCCCAGTTCTCCACCAGGGGTCAATCCGCACAGCGCCAACGCAGTCAGCTAGGCTGATTTACACCAGCTCAGGACCTGGCGCCCTGCGAGTAACTAACCACTGGAACAACGCCCCAAGAGTCGTGATGGAGTCTCCGTCTCTGACAATGGTTACATCCAGCCTGGCTGTATTTATAACATCTGCTCTAGGAATTATTTCAGGGCAGTTCTGGGGCCTGTGCTACACAGGAGGTCAGATGATCACAATGGGCCCTTCTGGAAGCTATGAATTGATATGGTGATAGCCCCAAACACAAAGGGGGACACAGTCCCCGCCCCATGGAGCTCACAAATCGAAATCCTTATCATTAAACTAGCCTGAGGATGGAGTCAGGACCCCTGCGGGTTAGTTAGGAAACCAACCTGCTTGACTAGGGCATCAGGTGCAGCCTGTTCTCTGGCAGAAACCAGTTCTCCAGCTGCAGGCCCATCCCTGAGAACGCTCGCCCCTGCCTCTGGAGGGCACGCCTTGGTTCCTGGCTAATCGCAACTGTCGCTCTGTGGTGCAGACAGAGAGGGACCAAGGGAGACAGCCTGGCCCCAGCCCCATCAGGGATTTATAAGTGAGGAGCAGGACCTTGAAGTGGAGAAGAGCATGAAGCACTGCTGTGCGATGTTCCTGCTTAGCAGACTGAGTCCTGGGTCAGCTGTAATTCCTGGGTGTCCCGGTCTGAGACCACAGCCGCAGCCTGCTGTGGGCACCCCCAGGGCTCAGCTGGAGGTAGCGCTGAGCTGCAAAGTTCCCACACAGCCGTAGCGTTCAAGGGTGTTTGGATCCAGGGTTTTGTCTCAGCCCACGATACAGAGAGAGGAGTTGGCCATGAGTATTGACCCCAGATTTCAACCATCTCCAAGAGAAGGGCTGTGTGGTTCAACCTGACCTGCCAGGTATAACACTCACAATTAGCCAGGTGCACTCTGGGGTTTGGGATAGCTCAGTGGTTTGAGCATTGGCCTGCTAAACCCAGCGTTGTGAGTTCAATCCTTGAGGGAGCCATTTAGGGATCTGGGGCAAAACTTGGGGATTGGTCCTGCTTTGAGCAGGGGGTTGGACTAGATGACCTCCTGAGGTCCCTTCCAACCCTGATATTCTATGATTTACAAGACTTGATGGACTAATGGGCTGAGATGGCTACAGCAAATACTATTATGGTGCCATCAGTCTGACGCGGTGCCTTCCCCCAGAGGTCAGTAGGGTGTTCTGCTTACAAACAGAGAGTTGGTATGGCCGGTCGTTGTTATTAGGACAGGCTGATCTAGCTCAGTGAACGGTAGCTTCCCATCCACAGCTCCAAATCTTTTCTCAGGTTCAGAAGTTTGTGTCATTGACTCTTTAGTGTGTGTGGTGTCTCCGGCTACTGGCTGAGCCGCAGGGATTGTGAGTCTACTGCAGCTGCTGGCCCCAGGAGTTACTCCTTTAGCTCAAGCTGGAGCGATACCTGCTTTCAGCTGTGGAAATCCGAAAAAAGCAGAAAGAATTAATCACACCTAGTAACTGTTCAAGCTGGTGAGGACAGTTACTCGGAGTGATTAATTCTTTCTGCTTTTTTCGGTTGCTCAGATGGCTCTGCCCTCCTGGGTTCCACCTGGTTCTGGAAGCAAATGAGCTGAAATACCAGGCTGGAGGCTGGTGTTCCTGGTAGCACCAGAAATCTCATGAGAGAGCGCAAGAGAGCTTGTGCTTCCAAGGCCTCCAGCCCAGCTTTGTCGAGCTCTGGATAGCTCAGACGGAGAAGAATCTGAACGTCCGGGGGGTTGTCTGATCCAAACACCAATCCCGCTTGAGCTTCACCCAGCTCTGGCTATACGCCAGGGAAAGGAGAATGACTCAGGAGTGTTCGGAGCTGTGATTTATTCCAAGGTAATAAAGTTGTGATCCAGCACAGGCCACTTCAGACAGACTAGCTGGGCGTGGTCTGATCCAGCGTACGTGCAAAGCAGACAGCTGTGCAGGGAGGATGCTGGGACCAGAGAGAGGACGTACAGTCACTATCATTAGACTCCAGCGCGAAACTGCTGAGCTTGAATGAATATGCAAACTAGATACCATTAACTTGGGTTTGAACAGAGACTGGCAGTGGCTGGGTCATTACACACAGTGAATCTATTTCCCTAAGTTAAGTATCCTCACACCTTCTTCTCAACTATCTAAATGGGCCATCTTGATTATCACGACAAACGTTTTTTTCTCCTGCTGATAATAGCTTATCTTAACTAATTAGCCTCTCACAGTTTGTATGGCAACTTCCAACTTATCTGTATGTGTATATATATCTATATATATCTATATATATCTATATATATATCTTACTATATGTTCCATTCTATGCATCTGATGAAGTGGGCTCTAGCCCATGAAAACTTACACGCTAATAAATTTGCAAAAAGAAAAGGAGTAAATAAATTGGTTAGTCTCTAAGGTACCACAAGTCCTCCTTTTCTTTTTGCGAATACAGACTAACACGGCTGCTCCTCTGAAATCTAATACATTTGTTAGTCTCGAAGGTGCCACAAGTCCTCCTATCATTAGCACGTAAGTGCTGGGGAGAGAATTCACCCCAGTGGATTGAAGCACCTAGGCCGTGTGTTCTCTCTCTCTCCCTGTGCTTGAGAACTTTCACCCAGGCAATGCATTTTTCCAACTCCAAAGGGTGAGAAGACCTAACGACACTGCTGTCTTTTGAACCCTGAAACCTGCAATGCTCCGCTATAGAATTTGCAATTTTAATATTTAAAAAGCCACAGACCTACCCCGCCCCCCCAGTACAAACCCTCCTTGCTGGTTCGAGAAACCTAACCGGTTTAGATACATTCAGACATCCATCCCGAGAGACAGGGATAGCTCAGTGGTTTGAGCATTGGCCTGCTAAACCCAGGGTTGTAAATTCAATCCTTGAGGGGGCCATTTAGGGATCTGGGGCAAAAATGGGGGATTGGTCCTGCTTTGAGCAGGGGGTTGGACTAGACGACCTCCTGAGGTCCCTTCCAACCCTGATATTCTATGAAACAAAAATGATCCTAAACTAAATAATTGCCAGAGATGGGCTGTTTTGGCCACTTTCCACCAGGCCTAATCCAAGCTGCTGATCTGTTTTGTCCTTTCTAGTAATTTAGCACATTAAGACAGTTACGGTTACATTCTGTTTATTTTTCTAACCCTCACAAAAACCCATAATATAGCCCTGGGCCGATGAGGGGAGGGAAGACGGCTGGGAGATTTACTGAAAATTAAAAAAACAACAACAACACTGAAGAGGGATATTGAATTTTGAGTTGTGTTTTCGGCTCCCCATCTGCAGCACAGCTGTTAGAATGATCTTTCACAAGGTAGGGGCCCATTCCACTGCTCATTTTGCATTCCTCCCCACCCCCCACGCCTTATGCCTGTCGAATGGTGCAAGAAATCCAGCATGGGTTATTTACACAGGGCAGGATTAGCAAGGGGCGGTGTGTAAGTGTCCCTGATTAGTGACAGAGTAACAGCCGTGTTAGTCTGTATTCGCAAAAAAAAAAGGAGGACTTGTGGCACCTTAGAGACTAACCAATTTATTTGAGCATGAGCTTTCGTGAGCTACAGCTCACTTCATCGGATGCAACATGAGCTCACGAAAGCTCATGCTCAGATAAATTGGTTAGTCTCTAAGGTGCCACAAGTACTCCTTTCCTGATTGGTGAGTGGGTGATACAGGGCCCCCTCAGTGCCAATGCAGAGAGGGTATGAGTCTGCTAAAGGCGCAGTGCTTCAGCAGATCCCTGCTTCAATTTCTGGATGCTGGCCAAGGTGGCAGCCTGCACATAAATGATTTATTACTACAGCGACTAAGAGCCCCTTCGTGCTAGGCGCTGTACAAACACAGAACAGCCCCAGAGAGACCACAATTGAACATGCCAGAAATGGCGACTGACCTGGGATGTGAATTGGTGGGGGCCTCTGAGCCTCGGGATGAGCTTCCTCTTTCCAGAGGAAACCCATAACCCACAGGTCAGCGTGGCTGTGTCCCCGTCTGTGCCCTGGCCACAGAGCTCGTGGGGCCTTGACAGTGCTCAGCTACAGAGGTTGGCTCTTTCAGCTCAAGCTGGAGCAGCTCATGCTTTTAGCTCCAGAGGTCGGGGATTCAATCTGTGGTGCAGCCAACGCATAAGCGGCCCCTGGAGGTATTGTGACTCTGAGACGGAAGCAAGATTCTCCCCCAACTTTGGGATGGAGGGGGAGGAATCCTGGCCTAAACAAGCAAATTATGACACCCTCTGCACTGACTCAGCTGTGCTGGCCCTCATGTGGGGGTGTATGGAGCCAAGACTCCATCCCTTCCGCACCTCTGCTCTGGAAGGAAGTGTGTGGGTACCACGTGCCCACGACCGAGACCTGGATAGCATGGGGGAGCCTCTGACTGCCTTTCTGGATTGAGATTGATGGGAGTTAGAGGCACCTAAATACATTTGAGGATCTGGGTCCTTAATGCCTAAATTACTTTTGAAAATGAGACACAGGCTCCTAAGTCACTTAGATGCTTTAAACTTTTACTCCGGGTCGTTTCTTTAATAGGGTTGATGTTTTCTCCCATGTCAGTTTCAATATTCCACATTCCCCATGTCAGCAATATTTACAGGACACAGAGAGACATCCCAGGTGTGTGTGGGACAGAGGGGAATGTGCTCTGAGGATGAGTGATGCCCTCACAATGTGGGGAAGTTGCCAGCGAACATCGCTCATTTCATCTCCCTCCAATTATTGCTTCACGGGGTATTTTCTCCTCTGATTTTCGGCCAAGCTTTTTGGAACTGAAATCAAGCATATGGACAAAGCCTCGGCTAATGAAATGAACTCCCTCACGTGAGCAGTTGTGCTTTGTCACAGCCTACGTGCCCTCGGTCTAAGGAATCAGAGTGAAAGGTTTCAGCTAGAGGAAACGGTGTCTTCTTTGTAACTTGAAATCTTTCAATCACAATTTGAGGATGTCAGGAATTCGGCCAGAGATGATGGGCCGATTTCAGGAGGGGGTGGGCGAGGTTCTGTGGCCTGCGATGTGCCGTCGGTCAGACCGGATTGGCCGTGTGGGTCCCTTCTGGCCTTAAAGTCTATGAAATTCATTCCTGTGCAGAGGACCGGCACCGCTTATATCTCGCTGGGGGCTGAAAGTGAGACTTCTGTGGCACACGGGCCTGGAGGAAGGATCAGATACTTTGATATGGCATTGAACTGATGTGAAGGTCCTGATTTCAGTGGAACACCTAACGCAATGTAAATAAATAAATAAACGGGGCCACGCCCCTGGCGGCTGGATTCGCACACAGCAGAAACTGTGCACCTGAGAAGGCTGGAACACGAGAGGTGTAGCACCGTCTTTCAGCTCCTCCCCATCCTGATCCTGTAGAGGCAAGTTAGAGCAGCCTCAGAGCTACCCCAGCTTGTGATACTAATTAGCACACCTCAAGGGGCTGCTCTCCTCGTCAGTGCACATCATGCTCCAGCATTGTCCCTTTCCATTCCCCGCACGCACACCCCTTCTCCCAGCCTGCCCCAGAACGCCCGTGAGCTGGGGGCTGGTAGGGTGAGGTAACTCACCAGCTGAGGATTCCTCTCCACTAGCCCAATTTTCTGGCGCTGACTTAAGTCCCCTTTGTGCTGCTCCAGGGGCTTAGGGGCTGGCCCCCAACACAGTAAGAAGCAATGCCAGCTGGGCATGGGAGGGCCGGAAGGTACGAGAGCTTAGTCCAACTTTTCCATGATGTCTTACAGGATCCATGTGACCTTGTGTACCAAGGGAGTTTGCACACATTCTGTCTCTGCAACGTCCAGGAGCCAAAGGCCATATCACCAGTGTGATCAGTTAATCACCAGACCTCTTGTGCTAGCAAATCAACTGGAGAGAGGGTGGCCCAACCACAGGCCTGGGAGGCCATGACTCCTCCCTTCTATTCCCAGCAAGTCACCTCACCTCTCTGTGCCTTGCTTTCCCCATCCGTAGAATGAGGATAATCATCCTTCTCGGCCTCATGGCAGGAGTGTTGTGAGGATTAATTCATGCATGTCCGTGAGTGGCTCACATGACCTGGTGATGAGTGCTGATAACATGGGGGGTGGGATAGCTCAGTGGTTTGAGCATTGGCCTGCTAAACCCAGGGTTGTGAGTTCAATCCTTGAGGGGGCCATTTAGGGATTGGGGGCAAAAATTGGGGATTGGTCCTGCTTTGGGCAGGGGGTTGGACTAGATGACCTCCTGAGGTCCCTTCCAATCCTGATATTCTATGATTCTATGAACATACTGTCTGGTGTATAAATACTGATAAAGGGGGTGGATGTGGTCATCAGTGCACACACTCAGGGTAGAGAAACACAGCTGTCTGGATAATGGTACCTGGCTTGGACCTAGTTCTTTTCCCCAGCAGATCTCAAAGCACTTTACAAAGGTGGTCATAGAATCATAGGATATCAGGGTTGGAAGGGACCTCAGGAGGTCATCTAGTCCAACCCCCTGCTCAAAGCAGGACCAATCCCCAATTAAATCATCCCAGCCAGGGCTTTGTCAAGCCTGACCTTAAAAACTTCTAAGGAAGGAGATTCTACCACCTCCCTAGGTAACGCATTCCAGTGTTTCACCACCCTCCTAGTGAAAAAGTTTTTCCTAATATCCAACCTAAACCTCCCCCACTGCAACTTGAGACCATTACTCCTTGTCCTGTCCTCTTCTACCACTGAGAATAGTCTAGAACCATCCTCTCTGGAACCACCTCTCAGGTAGTTGAAAGCAGCTATCAAATCCCCCCTCATTCTTCTCTTCTGCAGACTAAACAATCCCAGTTCCCTCAGCCTCTCCTCATAACTCATGTGTTCCAGACCCTTAATCATTTTTGTTGCCCTTCGCTGGACTCTTTCCAATTTTTCCACATCCTTCTTGTAGTGTGGGGCCCAAAACTGGACACAGTATTCCAGATGAGGCCTCACCAATGTCGAATAGAGGGGGACGATGACGTCCCTCGATCTGCTCGCTATGCCCCTACTTATACATCCCAAAATGCCATTGGCCTTCTTGGCAACAAGGGCACACTGCTGACTCATATCCAGCTTCTCGTCCACTGTCACCCCTAGGTCCTTTTCCGCAGAACTGCTGCCTAGCCATTCGGTCCCTAGTCTGTAGCTGTGCATTGGGTTCTTCTGTCCTAAGTGCAGGACCCTGCACTTATCCTTATTGAACCTAATCAGATTTCTTTTGGCCCAATCCTCCAATTTGTTTAGGTCCCTCTGTATCCTATCCCTACCTGCCACTGTATCTACCACTCCTCCCAGTTTAGTATCATCCGCAAATTTGCTGAGAGTGCAATCCACACCATCCTCCAGATCATTTATGAAGATATTGAACAAAACCGGCCCCAGGACCGACCCCTGGGGCACTCCACTTGACACCGGCTGCCAACTAGACATGGAGCCATTGATCACTACCCGTTGAGCCCGACAATCTAGTCAACTTTCTACCCACCTTATAGTGCATTCATCCAGCCCATACCTCTTTAACTTGCTGACAAGAATACTGTGGGAGATGGTGTCAAAAGCTTTGCTAAAGTCAAGAAACAATACATCCACTGCTTTTCCTTCATCCACAGAACCAGTAATCTCATCATAGAAGGCGATTAGATTAGTCAGGCATGACCTTCCCTTGGTGAATCCATGCTGGCTGTTCCTGATCACACTTTCCTCTCATGCAAGTGCTTCAGGATTGATTCTTTGAGGACCTGCTCCATGATTTTTCCAGGGACTGAGGTGAGGCTGACTGGCCTGTAGTTCCCAGGATCCTCCTTCTTCCCTTTTTTAAAGATTGGCACTACATTAGCCTTTTTCCAGTCATCCGGGACTTCCCCCATTCGCCACGAGTTTTCAAAGATAATGGCCAATGGCTCTGCAATCACAGCTGCCAATTCCTTCAGCACTCTCGGATGCAACTCGTCCGGCCCCATGGACTTGTGCACGTCCAGCTTTTCTAAATAGTCCCTAACCACCTCTGTCTCCACAGGGGGCTGGCCATCTCTTCCCCATTTTGTGATGCCCAGCGTAGCAGTCTGGGAGCTGACCTTGTTAGTGAAGACAGAGGCAAAAAAAGCATTGAGTACATTAGCTTTTTCCACATCCTCTGTCACTAGGTTGCCTCCCTCATTCAGTAAGGGGCCCACACTTTCCTTGGCTTTCTTCTTGTTGCCAACATACCTGAAGAAACCAGTCAGTGGTTCTTCAGTGGTCAGTGTCAGTATCCCCATTTCCTTGCTGGAGACACCAAAGCACAGGGGGGTGAAGTGACTTACCCAGCAGCAAAGCTGGGAATAGGATCCAGGTGCTTTGGCCACACCTGTGAGTTGTCTGGTGCAGCCTATTCCAGGGCAGGGGTCAGAGATACCAAGGCACCCTTGATCCTGGTACTGGGTCTTTTCCCATGGAGCCTGCCATGAAAATGGCAAGCATACGAGCCAGGCTTCTCCAAAGACTCAGGGCTTGGGGAAGGGATCAGAAGCTCTTATTTTACCCAGTGCCCTTTGTCCATCCCTTGGAAATATTCTGTACAGTGGCGGTGTCATATTTCTTTCAAGCACGAGCTGGAGGGAGCAATGAATTACACTGACATGAAGGATTAATGTCAGACACATGACTGGCAAGCTGACTTGAACCACCAGCCTTCAGTCTCCCCTCGTTCTCCGGTGGGAGCCCCTACAGCGTGCCAGGGTTGCACGTACAGGAGAAACTATTTTGACAGCACTAGCTTGTCTCTTTGCCTTGGCTTGTCAGCTGCTCTCTGTGAATCAGGAAGGGGCTGGTCTTATTAATGAGCTTTTCAATACTGACCCTAGGGGAATGCACTTGGAAAAAGCTAGCCAACTGGAATAACATTAGTTCAGAGCCCTGCACTTCGCACCGAGGGAAGAGAGAGCGTTTCCCTCTGTCTCATGGAGCGGCGGTGTGTGTTCGATGACAGCTTTTACTGCAATGTGTGGTTACAGAGTGCAACGAGAAGGGCAGGAGTCAGTGTCCTGAAGCTGGATCAGGGTCCAAGCCAACCCTCGGCTCACACTCTGGCTTTGATGGGTGGGAAATCCCTCGCCAGACTTTGCAGCTCTGAGTCATCTCCACACAAGCCCCCATCTGTGCAGTGCTGGATGCTCACGCCACATGGGCCATCATGGCTGCTTCTGCCATGCCTTCCCCACAATGCTCTCTTGGGCTCTCTTGGTAACCCTAGGTCTCTGGACCACAGCTTTAAACACTGAGGGCCTGGCTATTTCGCCTGCCGCTGCAGCACCAGGAGCAGCTGCCCTCTGGGGCAAGTGTCCTTCTCAGAGAGGAGACCCTGCTGAATTACTGCCATCACTTCCTGCTGCAGCTGGTGGTCCCCCATGGTCTCCTGCTCCGGGACCTACCACTGCTAAGCTTGCAGGACTGGCGAGATCACAGCCCCGGGGGGCACAGCTGCTCACTACTTTAATGAAGAAACTTCTGGGAAAACCAGAGAACTAGTAGAAGACCAGTTTCTCTCCAATCTATCTCCATGCATCCCATCCATCTAGCTAGGGACACGCCGTTTGTTCTGGTGGCACCCCGATTCTTGCTCCTTGTGAGGGGTTCTGGGGGTGAGTTGCACAGTCATGGACCAGCTGTTGAGAAAGCTCTGTCCCCTAGCATGCCCGCATCTCTCCTTTGCAGCACATTGTTCCAGGGGGGCCATGGTAGCACTGGGAGAGATCCCTGGAGTGATCATTGGGCAGCTTTGCGTATTGGCCCACTCCTGACTTCGGTTCCTTATCCCACAGGGAACGCGTGGAGAGAGGGGATCCCCAAGGCGATCACTAAGCAAGCTATCAACTGCATGCTGACCCACTGGGAGCTCTTGCAGTGTCGGTGGCTCCGTTTTGGCGGGTCCGCAGTGCGTGGGTCACCGTGGGCAACTCACAGGCTGATGGGAAAATGCACGTCGCCTTTCCAGAGCGCAAGGCTAACGGATGCTCCTCACCTGTGGCTGACACCGTGCAAAGCATCCAGGAGTCATGCGACCCAGCAAAGCAGCAGGGTTTCCGGCATAGCAGCCTTCATCCTCCTGTCTTGGGAGTTAATGTTCTCACTAGGAACAGAAAACACGCTCCGAGATGATGTCTTGGCCCTGCTGCCAAACTAAACTGAACTCTACTCAGCACCGTTATTTATTTATTTCTCCAGAGAGCTTGCAGAGACCTCTGTTGAGCAGAACGGCTCCGGGGGGAGGTGGCTTCCTTCCCAGGAACCCGTACCAGCATCTGGCTCTACCAAGGGGGCCGGGGCTTGCCAGCCCTATTATTTTAGTGCTAATACTTTCAGCCTGTGTTTGTTTGGAGAGGGGGCGGGTGTGCAAGCACCGGTGATCCCGCGTGAACCAGGGAGGCGGGACCCCGCGCCCGGTAGAGTGTGCGAGTGTTTGTTTTAGAAGTGTTGCTAGTCTTCGGGTTGGGATTGCCAGCAGAGCAGCTTGCGAAAAGGCTTTGTTTATTTAGCTGAGTGGAGAGACAAGTGCAAACCCCACCTGGCCCTCTCTCTGCCTTGATGGGAGACAGAGGCTGCTGGACGGAGGACTGTGTCCAAGGGGTTCATGGCAGTCTCGATGTCCTGCTGAAGGGGCGTCCTTCTCCACAGGCTCAGCGTCCCCCGGAGAATGCAAGGCACGCAGGCCAAAGCCAGCACGCCTCACCCCACATGAGCTCCTGCCCAGCCCCTCGGGCGATGGACATCTCAAAGGAGCAGCTCCATCTCTGGGAGGTGGGCTGGGATGCACCCATGATGCTCACCGCTGGGCTTGTTTAGCCCGGGGTTGATCGTCGGGCTCTCGTTCACCCATCAGCAGAGCTGCGAGCGGGCACTTTGCGGCTGGAGAGCTTGTCAGAGTCTAGACACCAAGCAGGGCTGGGCCCGGTCAGCCCTCGCGTAGGAGAATAACTGATGGTCTGAAGGACTCACTCGGGGGCGCTTTTCCCACTGAGACAGCTGTTCTCTGGGGACAGGTGCTGTTCTCTGGGGACAGCGTGACGCTGCAGTATTGCCCACGCGTGCTCACGGCAGGTACCATTCTGCAAGAGGCTGCAGCGTCACCCCAACGTCCTGGCCCAGGTCCAGGGACTGTCATTACCTCCTGCTCATGCAAATACCCCGCCTGGCGTCAGCTGGGTGCTGTGCTCATCACTGCCTGCCCCAAAGTCTTGTGCAATGTTGCTGTGTGCACGGGCGCTGCTTCCCCTCAGCCCAGGCGCCCTGCTCAGCCGTCTCCCCCATCTCGGCCCCAGCCTCACCCCTGGTCCGCCGGGCCTGTAGCTCAGGCCGGGTGGTGCCTGTGATGCTCCTTAACACGTGCCCTTTCCCTGATGCCACGCTGCGGCTGGGAGCGCTTCAATCGATTTCAGTGGGAGTTAGGCACCTAGTGGAATCTGCCCCGCCCACGACCTGGGGAAGTGGTGCAGCTGCCCCCACGTGGCCGTGTGTTTTAATGCAACTGCGGGGAACGGATGAGCAGAGATTCATTTCACTCAGACTCTCTTTGCCTGTATCTTGGAGCAGGGCAGGGCCCCCAGGTGCCCTGACTGGCAGAACCACGCCTGGTTTGGCCAATGCAACTGGCTGAGGGAGTGAACCCCACCAGGAGGGAAAGCTCAAATACCCCAGGATCAGGTTGTCAGCCCTCTGCCCTCCCCCATGCCAAGAGAACGGCACTGGCGCCAGGTGCATTCTGGGATACGGTAGGGGGATTATGAGAGTGTGATTCTTCCTCCTATAGTCCCCCTGGCCTGCCGGAGGAACCTCAGAAGCCATGAGAAAATGTCCCAGAATGCAGTGGGCCTGGGAGCAGTGCCGGGAACTGTCACTGGAGCAGCACAGTGCCATGTGGACGCAGGACAGGTCTGCACGGCAGCTCTCTTTGCTGGGGCAGCTTGACCTGTGTGAATACAGCCAGTGGGTGTAAAATGCACCGGATTAACTCCACCCTCTCCGGTTAGACAAGACCTCTCTGTGCACTCGTCGCTTGGGCAGGATCTCTGAGTGCCCGCTCTGCGATCTCTGGCATCCTCTCTAGCTACCTGAGTTGGCTTCACCAATAGGACACTCACCTGCCCGCCTAGGAGAACCTTTCCCTCTGTTTCCAGAAGGCCCCTGCCCAGTGCTGGCACCCCAGGTATACTGCAGCAGCACGGGCCCTGCGGCACGGTCGAGGCCACTCCTGATGTGCGCTTGCTCGCCCGGCTTGTGGTTACTCAGGAATCCCTCCTGCTGCCTCTTTGGCAGCGATTACAATAGGAACCAGCTCTGGTCGGAAGGAGTCTTTCCTGCTGCTAAGCTGCTTTTGCAGGTGAAGGAAGAAAGGAGGCGAGGCGGTGTGGGCCGGGGAGGGAGCTGCCTTCCTGGGTTTTGTGCATTCGGGAGGCAGGAAGTTAAGAGGCAGCAGGTTTTGTCTTTCTTTAAATGGAGGGAAGGAGGCAGCTGCACAAAGATCCTTTTCTTTGCAGCCTGGGATCCTTTCAAAGCGACCTGGGACTGGTGAATAGAAGCGGGCCCCAGGTAACAGCCCACTGGCAGCCTGCTGCTCAGGGGAGCTTGCAGGTGTGCGTTAACCCTTCCTGACACTGACGGACACAACAGTGCTCCACTGCGCTCTGCGTCTCCAGGGACATCAGTCCACCCCACCACGCCCTCAGCCACACACTGCAAGATGTTCCGAACTTCCTATCACGGGGGAGCATCCCCTGGGGGAAGCAGACCACCGATCCCCCAGGCCCGGCCCCTCCTGTGTGTCTTACTCGCTGGCCCAAGGCTCTGGATTTACAGGATCTCAACAGAGGATACAGAAGTTCCCCAGTGCCCCTCCTGGCCAGAGGTTTCTCCGGAGCAGGCTGGCCTGCAGGAGAGACTGAAGTTGCCTGGAGCTAAAGAGTGTCTCTGTAGCCCTGGATGTTTCAAACTACAGAGGGTTTTTGCATTTCTAGTACTCCCCAGCATAGAAGTTCCTTCGTCCACCATGCACTCCTCCTCCTCTATACTTCAAATGAACACCAACACTCCATTTCCCTTGTTGCAACCCCTCTGGACACAGGGCCAGGTTTACAAAGGTCTTTAGGCACCTAAATCCCTTTGTACATGTGGCCCACAGTTACTGGACAAGGACCTGCTGATCTTGTATTACCTGCCGAGCCCAGCTTGGGGCTGGACGCTTTGTGGACAGGCTCCTGCCCCAAGGGGTTTGCAGTCTCGGGACAATTGCTCAGGACAGAGGGGGGTTGCTTTGCAGCTCTGACCCAGGAAGCAATTCCTCACTCTTAGCCAGCCAGCCTCTCGGCCCAGGCAGCGCTCCCCCATCCCCAAACAGCCTGCATCCTCACTTTCCACTGACCCCGTCCCCAGCCTCTGGTGAGCCCCAAACTCCCCAGTAACCACCAGCACGTCTCCTCCCTAATCCACCTGTTTCGGGTGGAAGGACCCCAGCAGTGCACATCAGCACCCGGAACGCAGTTCACCAGACGCCTGCAGCTGGTCAGCCGCAGCTTGGCAACCGCAGCTTCACACAAGCATCAAGCGTGCCAAGGCTAATGCCACCTTCCGCTGAGATACAGCGAGCACCATTTCCCCACTCTCCGGGAGCATGGCGAGAAGCAGCTGATGATGAACCCTGGAAAGTCAAGGTGGAGAGGGAAGCACTTTAAAGCACTTCCTCTACTGAGGGCATAGACCCTTCGATTGTTAAGGAACCCTGCAATCTTGGCATGCATTTGGGCTCCTCATTGCTCCAGCAGATCGTCATCAGAGCCCGCCCGGAGACAGGCCTACACAACCCCAAGGGCAATCTGATCGGCACAGTCAAGGACTGCCATGACAACACCATCCCAGGGACAATGGAGCAGTCTCCCTCCAGAGTGAGATTCGCGAGCAGGACACGGAGCTTTCCCAGCAACTGGCCGAAGAATCCAGAATCCACTGAAAGCCACCAGAGAGACTGCGAAGCTCTGCGGCCCCCGCCTCCTCAGTAACAGTACGTCTATAAACAGCACCTCTGGCTGGAGGGAAGGCTGGCTTTGCGACTGAGCTGCGACGCAAGAGGCCTGAGGTCAGTGACTGGCTCTGGTATAGGCTTCCTGTGTGACCGTGCAAGTCACTTACCCTCTCTGTGTCTCGGTTTCCTGTCTGGACAAGGGGGACCATCTATCCCTAAGTCACAGTGTGTTGTATGGAGAGACCGACAGGAGTGTTCATGTGGAACACAGCAGTGGGGGCCGGATAACGGCCAAGAAAGAGATAACGCAGTGATGGGTGCCACATAAGATTGGCTGGCAGACGGAGGTGATTTACCATTGATGCTGCGAGAGAGAGAACTAGTGAGAGCCCTGCGGAGTTCCACACTCAGGGGGGATCCGGGCAGGCTGAGATCCTGTGACACAGTCTGAGCAGCTCCCTGGGGCTAGGACATGGGTTATTCAGGATTGCTATGGGGGAACCATGCAAGGTCCTTCCTTGACTCTTTGATCCGATTCACTGTGCATTGCAGCTCGTATGGGACGTCTGGAAATACAGTTCAAATTTTGGAGAGTTATGGCTCTCGTCTTTTTCCTTAGCAGCTTGGAGCCTGGCCAGAGGGGTTACTCTGCCTCCTTTGTTTGCCAGATGTGATTGGAAAGGGTCTGTTTAGCCTTAAAAAGAAATTCTTTCGTCAATCAAAGAGAAGCATTTGTGATGGGTGAGTGAGGCCTGTGCAAAACCATCCATCTTTATAAAGATAACACGTCCCCAGGGAGAACCACTAAGACGGAGCCATGGCTGCCAAGGGCTTCAATCTGCAAACCTTGTTCCAGTTTGTCAAGGCCGCAGCAGTGTGTTTCAGACACACACCATCTCCACAGCAATGGAGATGACCCTATAAGGAGAGCTGTCTACACCACACAAAAGGACCTCAGATTTCAACTGTTTGATCTGATGCCTGGATCCAGATCCAAAGAAATCAGTCAAACACCCTGAACTTGGAACTGGGATCAGAGGGGAATTGGATTTGGGATAAAAGCAATAGTAATATACAGAGACATGCTGTGCTTATTGTCATGCCGGGCAGTAACCCATCGCAGGCTGGAGACCAAAGATCAGGCCGAGCAAGAAGGGAGAGTGTAGGCAGCTGGTAGACGAACAGGTGAGAGGGAGTCAAGGAATTACCTCCAGCACAAGAGCCTGGATCTATAGATGCTCGCTTCCCTGGGATCTTTCCCTCACAAAACCCAAGGGCAGGCAGCTGGTTCCTGGGTCGCCCCAGTGTGCTTTGGTTGGTGAGAAAGGCTGAATTCCTGGGTCACTGGACCTGCCTTGAGTGAAGCGTTTATTCCCTTGTACAGTAACCCGGATTCACCAAGACCGGGGCTGTAGTAACAGCCTGGAGTTGGCAAAGTCACCTAATCACCAGCCTCTCGCTGGAAGCCCCAGTGTGGCACACTGCGCTGGGGGGCACAAGCAGGACCAGCCTAGACCAAAGAGCATCCTCCCCCCATTTGTTAAACTTTTGAATACCTTATTTTTATTGCATTTGTGGCCCATTTCATGACTTTGATTCACGATTTGCAGGCATAATTTATCCTTGCTGTAGAAGACTGACTGGCAACGCCCCACGAGATTCTACAAAGGTCCAGAACATTCTAGGAGGTTAGTGGAAAATCAATCCACATCCGGAGTACCCTGAAACATGTTACGTCAAACATTCTACTTTCCCTTTTAGTCGCTAACCACAAAAGCAGTCCCCCCAGTCCCAGCACCCCCAAGCTCAGCACCTGGGTCGCCTGCTCCTAAATCCAGCCCTGGGCACGAGTCCCGGCTTGCACAGGTTGGAGGCCAGAGGGGTCACTGTGCCCATTCAGCCTGAGGTTCCGTGTCATGCGGGCCGGAGATTTCACCCAGCCTTTCCTGCTTCGAAGCGGATACCTTGTGGCTGAGCCTGGGCACGTTGCTCACCGAGCGTCTCTGACAAGGAGCTGGAAAGGTAACGGGGACGCAAAGGAGAACTGGGCTAGGAGATAACAGAACTACTACACTGAAGAGAATTCCCTTTACAAGGACACACACAGCGACAACCCTTCCCAACAGAGGGTCCCGCCTCCTCATCTTCGCCTCCGCTTTTTAAGGGATGCCTGATTAAGGATGTCTCACAGACAGCACCTGCCAGGAGTTGGCCATCCCTGAGGCAGGGCCAGCCCAAGAGAAATCCCCCAGCCTGGAGAGAGGCCTGGCCTATTAACTCTACTGCCTCCAGCCAGGGCATGTCCTAGGATGCGCAATGAAACCACGAGGTCCTTTCACAGCCACCCCTGAGACCTATCAAACAGCTCCCCACTCCACCCCCCCACATCCCTCAGCCCCCAACAGATGGTTCGTGTTACTGAAGGAGCCTGGGATTGCCAGGAAGGGATTGTGAGCTGGGGCGCGGTGGTATTTACCCTTTGGCTTCCCATAAAAAGCCCAGGTGTTATCTCTTTAATCTGCAGGGTCAGGGGTCAGTGCTTTTGACGGTGCAGTGAGCAGGTTAATGGGATGTCAGGTGGGAGAGGACTGAGGGAATGGCTGGCAGGAGCATGCATGGCTGGGCTCAGAGAACACAGCTCATGGCTTGGCTCCCGCCAGGACCCAGGCAGGGGGAGGAAGCCCAGGGGATTGCTCAGCGTGGGAGCCCTGGGTGAAATCCTGGCCTCCTGGAAGCCAATGATAAAAGCCCCGCTGATTTCAGTCGGGTAGGATGGTGGGGCTGGAAGAACACCACATGGAAACAATTCACAATGAAAAGGCATTTCAACAGGAAACAGAGAAACGTTTCATTCGGAACAAGCTGAACCAAACAGGCCCTTAGTCACCGATGGAACATTTTGTGTAATGAAATGTCAGTTCAATTGGCAGGAATTCACACATGGCATCGGCACCACATTCTCAGATGGAAACAGTTCCAGTTTTCCCAGCCCACTCTAGGATACAGAGCTGGGGGCTGGTAGCCAGCCTGCCCAGTGATGCTGTTAGGCCGGGCAGCCCAACTCATCCCAGCTTTAAGGAAGGGGATCCTGCCCACCTCCTGACCCGCCCTAGCCAGGACGGACAACAGGTCTGGGTCTGTCCACCCTGCCCCTTCGGCACCCAGCAGTGCATGCTGTTCCCTCTACGTGGGTGAGATAGCTCACCTTACCTGATCACTCTCGTTACAGTGTGTATGGTAACACCCATTGTTTCATGTTCTCTGTGTATATAAATCTCCCCACTGTATTTTCCACTGAATGCATCCGATGAAGTGAGCTGTAGCTCACGAAAGCTGATGCTCAAATAAATTTGTTAGTCTCTAAGGTGCCACAAGTCCTCCTTTTCTTTTTAAGGTCTGTTTCACTACCCTCCGGGTCACTTTGCAGAGAGGCAGCCAGTCGCAGAGAATTTGGATTCAACTAAATCTAATAGCCAGAGAGAAACGACTCACTCCAGCACAGGCCAACACATGGGATGGCTCACCCAGGCTCCTCTCCTGCCCCCTACATTCCCCACCTCTCTCCATTGACACCTTTTTGTCTCTCTCTCTCTTTCCATTACTGCCCATGACAGCACTTTCCTTATCTCTCTCCCCCGGCCACGTTCAGTCCACGACCTACACTCACAGGATCCCTCAAGAATCCTTGGCAACAGCTGCCGCAGCGGTGACAAGAAGATGGCCCAGCACCTGGCACAAAGGCTTGTGAGGGGTGGCTTGGAAGTGAAGGTGTCGGACTCGGCACGGACAAGAGCGGAGACTCCTTCTAAGCGGCAACGGGGGAGGCGTGGGAGGAAAGAGATGAGGACGTTATTGGGATAAGGCGAAGAGACGGGGAGATGGTGCGACAGGGAATCGGAATGCAAAGAAGTATGTGTGTGGGGGGGAGGTGGTTAGGGGAAAAGAGGAGGCAACAGGGCAGAGCCACTGAGTTGAAAAGAAGGAGTAGCCAGAACAGCCCTTTATGAAAATTGTCCAGGGCCCAGGCCTGATCTCGGTTCCCGTGGGTAACTCCGCAGTAGTCCCGGGGCAGCTAATTGGACGTGGTGAGAGCTCTGTAGTCTGCGTGAGCACAGGGCAGCTGAGGGGACACAGAAGGGAGGGTCGTACGGGTGCAGGCGGGGGTAAGACACACGCTCTAGGAAGGAATCCATGCATCCCTCTGACTTACCTTTAAACGCTTCCCCTCCGAGAGCCAGAGGATTCCACCACTGGGCCAGGGCGGTGATAGAATCTGTGACTGTTTAGAGGTTTAGACTGTTTAGAGGGGAGGTTTAGATTGGATATTAGGAAAAACTTTTTCACTAGGAGGGTGGTGAAACACTGGAATGCGTTACCTAGGGAGGTGGTAGAATCTCCTTCCTTAGAGGTTTTTAAGGTCAGGCTTGACAAAGCCCTGGCTGGGATGATTTAACTGGGAATTGGTCCTGCTTCGAGCAGGGGGTTGGACTAGATGACCTTCTGGGGTCCCTTCCAACCCTGATATTCTATGATTCTATGACTGTCTGGACAGAGCATACGGGTGTTGGGTTCTGCTGCCCCTGTCGCTCTGAGGTCCCAGTCTGTATCACCCTGGCAGGGCAAAGGAGCCATAAAGCCTGAAGCCCCAGCCCCAGGGACATGTAGTGGGGTAGCTGGCCGAAGCACCACTGCTCTCCAGCTATTCTTGACTGCAGGACTGGCCCCTTGTGGGCACAGGCAGCCAAAGTGAGAACAGCCCTGAGGCTGCTGCAGCTCAAGCAGGGGGCTAAGCTCAGAACAGGGGAGGCACAAAGGTCACTGATGGACACCTTTGCCTGTCCCATTCCTGCACCAAACGGATCAGAAAACCAAGCCCTGCTGGCGAGCGCTCAGCTTTCCTGGCTCTGCTGCAGGTGAAGACACTGAGTCCGCTCTAAGAGAATTTGATCCAGCGAGAACCGGAGCGGGAGAAGGCAAAGGTGAAAAACCCAAGCAACAAAAACACTTTAATGCTCTCATAACGATGTCGCTACCGGCACTGACTCATTCCTGAGCAGCACAGCACGTGTTAATGCTCGTAATTCGCAGATCCCATTAAAAGAAACACCTTGAAAGTTACTGTCATCTGATGGCCAGTAAAAACGTTCAACCAGAAAGACAAAGGGACCATCCGCAAAACGGCTCCCTCCCCATTTTGGCTTTGTCCTAAATAGCCCCTGATTTCTGTTCTCTCTGCTGATTGCTAATCTCTAATGTACAGCAGCTGTACTCAGCACGGTAGCCGCTCACAGACGTGGGAGGGGCTGTGGTATCATGGACCCCAAAATACATGAACCCTCCCGGACTCATAACCTGCCCCAGGGAGGGCAATACCCTGGGGACATCATTGGGCAATAAGACTCCACTCTCCTGAACCAGCTGCATTATTGGTCTGAAGGTCCCTGCAACACTGGATGGCGATTGTACCTAGGTGGCTCTCCCAAAGCCCCACTGAATCACCATGTACCTTTTCTGCAGGACTCTAGGTGGATTCATAACTGGTTGGAAAGCCATTCCCAGAGAGTAGTTATCAGTAGTTCACTGTCAAGCTGGTAGGGCATATCCAGTGAGGTCCTGCAGGGATCAATTCTGGATCTGGTTCTGTTCAACATCTTCATCAACATCTTCATCAATGATGTAGATAATGGCATAAAGAGTAGACTTTTAAAGTTTTCGGATGATACCAAGGTGGGAGGGTTTGCAAGTGCTTTGAGGATAGGATTAAAATTCCAAATTGGACAAACTGGAGAAATGGTCTGAAATAAATAGAATGAAATTCAATAAGGACAAATGCAAAGTACTCCACTTAGGAAGGAACAATCAGTTGCACACATACAAAATGGGAAATGACTGCCCAGAAAGGAGTACTGCGGAAAGGGATCTGGGGGTCATAGTGGATCACAAACACTGTTGCAAAAAAAGTGAACATCATTCTGGGATGTATGAGCAGGACTGTTGTAAGCAAGACATGAGAAGTAATTCTTCTGCTCTACTCCATGCTGATAAGGCCTTAACTGAAGCATTGTGTCCAGTTCTGGATGCCACATTTTGGGAAAGATGCGGACGAACTGGAGAAAGTCCAGAGAAAAGCAACAAAAATGATGAAAGGTCTAGAAAACATGACCTATGAGGGAAGATTGAAGGAAGTGGGTTTGTTTAGTCTGGAGCAGAGAAGGGGGACATGATAATAGTTTTCAAGTACATAAAAGGTTGTTACAAGGAGGAGGGAGAAAAATTGTCCTCCTTAACCTCTGAGGATAGGACAAGAAGCAATGGGCTTAAATTGCAGCAAGGGAGGTTTAGGTTGGACATTAGAAAAACTTCCTAACTGTCAAGGTGGTTAAGCACTGGCATAAATTGCCTAGGGATGTTCTGGAATCTCCATCACTGGAGATTTTAAAGTGCGGGTTAGACAAACACCTGTCAGGGATGGTCTAGATAATACTTAGTCCTGCCGTGAGTTCAGGGAACTGGACTAGAAGATCTCTTGGGGTCCCTTCCAGTCCTATGGTTCTATGTGACTCATCACCCATTCATAACTAACTAACTCAGCTCAGATTTGAACTATTCAGTGCTCCCAGCAAACTGCTCACCTGTGAGCTATCGATCAAGAATTATTTTCAGTTCATGAATAAACATGAAAGAGCTCTGAGGCGCTCACAGACAAATCACAAACAGAAAAAGAAAAAGAAAAATGTTGAACAGATGATCGGCTTTGCTGTGTGTGTTTTTTGTAGCCATGGCAAAAGTGAGTTCATTCAAGTCTAGACTTTCCCAAATCTTATCCATCCATCCCTATGCAACCAGCAGGTTATTTCTTTTCCATATACTAATTACCACGATTGGCAAGCATTTCTAAATCGCTACGGAAGTCAAAGCAGAAAGACAGACACGGGAAGAAGATATATAAAATACTACTCTTTCCACATTCTTTCCAGCATATTGAAGAAGTCTGCAGGACAATTTAGCTCAGTCTATTGAGAGTAAGAGCCAGACACAAAACCCATTTCGGCCTGCGTTTCCTCTAAGTGAGTTGGGGAGAGAGCACTTAGCCATGTGGCTTGACTTCCTCATTCTTGTTTATTTCCCATCAGAGAAGAGAAACCGATGGACTTGAGCCAGGCATGTAAATGGAACCCAACTCCGGAGAAGTGAGGGGCAAAGAGAACGCAGGTGATTCCTCAAGCAAGCAGAAAAGGAACCTGCTGCCTTGACGGGAGGGAGCTCTTTGCCTTCAGCAGTGATAGGGATCGTGTGGTGAGTGCATGTGACTGGTGCCAGGGAGTTTGTATTCGGACCCTGTCTTCTACACTGGGTGTCCTTGACTGAGTCACTTCCCCCTTTCTATTCCTCAGTGTGTTCAGCTGCAGAACGGGGGTCGTGATACCCAAGGGGGGTTGGGAGGATTGATGTTTGTGAAGGGCATTGCAATCCATGCCTGGGAAGGACTATGCAAGTTCAAGGTATTATAGCGGGTCTAGGAAGGAAGTGGGTTCTGTTCCCACCCATTTTTCCTTCACCTAGGCTACAGCTGTACTGAATCAGCCCGGGCGTTGAACCTGGGCCACTGTTTCGGTGAGTTTGGGTTGCTCCGTAGTTACAGGTCGTGGGGCACTCTGTGGTGTTTTATCCCCAGACCAGCCATGACGTGGGGGTTGGCCAGAGTGGTGTTGGAGTCTGGGGAGCTGTGAGCCAAAGGTGGAGAGGAGGTTTGAACAACTGCTGGTGAAGCAAATCTGACGAGCGTCATCCCAGACCTGTTTACCATGATTTTTCATTTCAGTTTGGTAAGATCTGAGCCATTGAATCTCGAGCTTCAGGGAGCGAGCTGATCCCCTGCTGGGTCAGGAAAGAGCCCCAAGGAACGTCTCCGGTCTGCCCACTCTGGGGCTGCTCGTGAATTCTGCACACTGCTATGCTGGGCGGCATTCCTGCTCCACTGCCCCCTGTCCCGGCCCAGGGAGGGAAGGGAGGCAGCACGTACCAGCAGAGAAAGGGCTTTCCCGGTGCTGAAAGAACCAAGCCGGGCCCAAAGAGGGATGTGTAAAATGGGAGCCTTGCTCGCTGGTGGGCCAGGTGGGATGTCACTCACGCAGCCTGGGGAATGCCTGCTCCCATGGGTGCACTAACTGGACAGGTTCAGAGGGTGGCACTGACCCTTTCCCCTCCCCACTCTCTGCCCTGACCTGGGCTGGCTCCATCCGTTCTCCCCGTCACCGAGCCCCAATCTGTCAGTTCTGTTCCCGTGGGAAAAGGGAACCATTCTCCCCTCTTCCCAGGGGGAGTCACAGAGCGTCGCTTGGGATGAGATTCACAAACATTCATGAGAATCTCGCCACGCACAAAGCGGTCACGGCGCAGTGTGGCTGAGCTCTCACTAAAGCTGCCACGAGGCTCATCCCCAGCCAGATCAGCTCAGATCAGACTTTTCCTCCAGACTAACGGGGCACATGCAAATACAAAGGGGACCCTAAAACGCCTTCCATGGGCCACAACCTTGGGCCTTGCTGGCTGTTGAAATGATTTTTTTTTAGTACATTAGAGAAGGGCAGATAGCTTCAAAACTTTAATCGATCTACCGACCTGGCTATCCCATCCTCATCACCACAGGATCTTCACCCAAGCAGACACCAGTGCTTTCCCGAGGTTTGGATGGTTGTGTGTGTGTGAGTTTTCAATTACTTAATTTTTTCCCCCAGCCCTGCCCTCGGAGATACCTGTTGGGACCCAAACACGGAAAGAACCGAGGCTAAGTTTCCAGCCCTGCTGGAAGCAGGCAGTATTCAGCTGGGCCAAGGAGGTGAGCTTCTTCTCTGGGGCTTGCAGGGCCGTACTTGACCCTGCAGCCGGCCGAGTACCTGCAGCTCTCAGTGAGAGCTGAGGGTACTCAGTGCCGCACCGTAGGAGCTCAGCACTAGAGCCGAGCCAGTTAGTAACTGTGGTTAATATTCAGCCCTTCGTCATCCCCAGCCCCGGTCCTGATTCTTGATGTGTCCTCATTCACAAGAGCTTGTCCAAACACATTTTAGCCTGGGGGGGTGTTTGTAAGCTGTTTGCTTAAAGTAGTTGCATGATTGGTTGCTTAAATCACATGGTCTTGTTTCTGCTCTCTGGTTGGACCTTCATACGGGAGGCTAACGAATGACAAGTGGCAGATAATGAACAAGGCCTGCCCCACTGTGGATTATCAGCTAAATATCCATCCAAGGTCACTTTCTTTTGGCATTCGGGAACATTTCACATAGAGCGGGATGGCTGGGTTGCCCGAATACTCACAAAAGATCCTGCAGACTCAACCTTTCCATCCATTTCCCGATTATTCAACCAGCTTGTCGCAGCATTTTGGGAGACCAGGTCTAACTTTTTCAGCTTTCTAGTAGCTGGAAAAAGCATGTGAGCGAAACCCCGCCCCGCTAGCCATCCCTGGGGAATTTTTATTATACCTCAAGGCTCTGACTGAGATCAGAGCCCTGTTGCGGTGGGTTCTGCATAGACACAAGGTAAGAGACAATCCCTGCTCCAAAGAGCGTCATGTCTAAACAGGCAGAGGAACGAGCATTGTCTCCGTTTTACAGGTCGGGACGTGGGCAGCGGGTATAAGAGGTTTGGGGAGGTTAAGCCTCCCCAAACAGGGCACGAAACGCCGGATGTGGTACACCTTCCTTTGGGGGTGCGCCGGCCCACCCCTTTGGAGCACTGCGGACACTGGTACCCAGATCATGGCCCTGCCTCTGCTCCGCCCCAAGACCCCGCTCCTGCTCAGCCCACGCTGCACCTCTTCCTGCCCCTGCTGAGGGGCTTCCCGCCTAGGCCCTGCCGCTCGCTCTGCTCCGCCTTGGGGGCGGAGGCCGAGTGGGGCTGGGGCCATGGTCCAGGCGCCAGTGGCCCCCCCCCAAACACTTCTAGGGAGCTTCCAGTGCTCATGCCCAGGATCCCCAAACGCAAGAGTCACGCGCCGCCCCTGGGTGGGGAAACCAGGCAGAGCGCGGAAGTAACATTCCATCACACGGCAAACCTGGGGCCAAGTCTGGACTTGAACCCAAATCTCCTGCATCCCTAAGCAGTCACCACAAGAGCACCCTTCCTGTCTAGGCAAGGAGCAATGTGTGGGTCACCGCTGACCATTTGCTACCAGCTCTCCTCCCCAGATCCATTCTCTGGTTACGGATGCTTGTTACCGAGCCCACGGGATCTTTGCTTAGCAGCAGCAGCAGGTCGGGGCTGTCGAAAGGCCAGAACGAATGCCTCCCGCCCCTTCCCCTGGGGCAGGGCATGAAGCTCATCTCCTGAGCTGACCCCTGGCCCCGGGCCAGCACACAGAAGGTGTCTGTTGTGAAAGAGAAGCTTGTGCCAAGCGGCAGAATGGAGAAAGCTGTGGAACGGGGGAAATGTTTTATCCAAAACATATGTATTTGCCACTATTCTAGTTATCTGGGATATTTCCTGCATGTTTGTTGCTAGGGCAACTGGCCCAGCATGAAAGCCCTCTTCACTAGGCCCTAGAATAAGAAACGGCCATGTGGTGCCAATTTTAAAACTCTCTCTTTCCTCCATCTGTCTCCTTCCCGGGCAGTCCCCTCCGCCGTGCTCCCGGATGGTACGGAGCCGAGCCCCCGAGTCGAGAGCCATCCCTCCCCGCTCACCTCCTTTCCCAGCCAGTGTTGTTTTTCCTTGAGTGAGGGTTTCTTGACTGCCCGGGGAGAGTGACTGGGCAGGCAGCCATGGTGGGACAGGGGGCTCCGCTTGGAAGGAAACGTTGAGAGAATCGTCTGGTGCCTGCGAGTGGCGAGGAGAGGCTCCGAGAGGAGAGGAGTTTGCTGGTGAAGCGGGGGGTAAGTGACTCGTTCAGCTCTTTGGAGGAAAAGCTGGTGGGTTAATCAAGGCAAATCCCCTTCCCCTCTCCCTGAAGTGCCCAGCACATCTAACCTGCTGGCCCTCCCAGGGCAAGGGAGATGGGTGCTGCTGTCATTGTCTTCCACTGTTTTTTAACAACCAAACCCTAGGAACGTATATGGTCTGGGCTGCCTGGATAGTGAGTGGGGCTGTCCCTTTGGCTTGAATTCACAACAGGACCCTCCAGACATTCTCACTGGGTCTCCCGTTGGGGTAGCAAAGTGACTAGGTCCTAGGACAGAGTCTATTCATGCGGCACCACGGAGCAAGGAAACAACGTCCTGCTGGCTTCAGGTATCACCAGGGAATGACCTCTGTCACAAGCGAAGCCTTCCCAACTCTTATCCTCTCTCCTGCCTGAAAGGTCTTGCGGAGGCCACAGTGACTTTCCCTTGTCAGGAGAGCACCCAGGGCAGCGGGGCCTGTGCTGTACGGAGCTCAGCTTTGGTTTTTAGTCACGATGCAGGTAGATTGTGGCACATTGGTTTTTGCCTGTCTGGCTCTGTCAGCAGCTGCAGGCCTTAGCCAGACAAGCCTGTCAGAGTCCCACTGTACACAACACCAGGCCAGGTAACGGCCCTGAGGTGTGAATAGAGGCAAAGGAGATCTTTGTTTTAATCCTCACTCCACGGGATGGTTTAGTGGCCAGTATGGGTGCGCATGTCTGCGTGTACCCATTTGTGTAAGGAAGGGATGATGTAGCTGTTGCTATTGTCTGAGGTCGCCGTTGAAAGACTTATTGAAATCCTGGTGCTGGAATCACCCACAGGGCTGGTTCTTTCACTGGCATCTTGGATGCCTGGGGCGTCCCACTGGACTCTTAGCTCTGCCATTTTTGCCAGACTCCATGGTCCAAGAGGGGGGATACGGGCTCCTCTGCAGAAAATGTCTGTACAGGCACCCCGCGCACCTTAGCACTCACGCTGCAGGTGACCGAAGCCGGCTCACTGACCTGCCCCTCTCGGTCTCCAGCAGCCCTACGGTCCACACTGCCCTGGGGACACTCCAGGTGCGGGTCAATGCGGAAGCCCTGGGTTGGGGGAGCCTCAGCTGCTGTCACTGAGAACCAACCCTGGTGAGGTGGGAGAAGCTCCCGCATTGTCCGAGCCCTTCCTGCACCTCCCAGCCCTGGCTGCAGTGGGAGGAGCACTGCCCGGTCTCCCAGGAGGCTCAGACGTTCGCTCAGACGTTGGAGAATCACCCCAGCTTCTCCCAACGCCCCCATAGCTCAGAGACGTCCCAAACCCGGACACTCTCAGCAGCGGCTCTGATTGTACTTCCAGCTGCAGGAGCTGCCCTGGGAGTGCCCATTTTATACAGGGCCCCAAGGTCTCGCCCTGAAGGCCCGCCCCTTCTCTGGCCTCTGGCCAGCCCCCCCCATAAAACCCATTAGAGACTCTTGGCCAGTAACACCTGCACTGAAGCTGCTGTTGCTCTGCTCCAGGTTCTGCCCTTTCCGCCTGCAGCATCCTTGTGTGCAACTGTGAGGTGGGCGGCTCTCTGGGCTCCTTAAGGCGCACGGCATGTGTTAGCTCAATGCCTCGGCCATGCGGCAGGTTAAAATTCTCCCGCTGGCCAGCTCACCGACTGGGAGCCACCGCAGCAGCCGGTTGCACTAACCCCAGGCAGGCAGGTGCCTCTGTGAGACCTGCGCACGACCACACCTATCGCTCTGTTTACCCCCCCGGCTGATGGACAGCAGCTGCAGCGTCAGTAAGGACAGGACGATGCACCTGGGGAGGGAGTGGAGTTCTCAGGAAGGAACGGGAGTGATGTCTGGAGCACGCCCTGCCACCTGGTGCAAACACCCCATGTCCAGAGCTGCAGACATAGAATCATAGAATATCAGGGTTGGAAGGGACCTCAGGAGGTCATCTAGTCCAACCCCCTGCTCAAAAGCAGGACCCATCCCCAATTAAATCATCCCAGCCAAGGCTTTGTCAAGCCTGACCTTAAAAACTTCTAAGGAAGGAGATTCCACCACCTCCCTAGGTAATGCATTCCAGTGTTTCACCACCCTCCTAGTGAAAAAGTTTTTCCTAATATCCAACCTAAACCTCCCCCACTGCAACTTGAGACCATTACTCTTTGTCCTGTCCTCTTCCACCACTGAGAATAGTCTAGAACCATCCTCTCTGGAACCACCTCTCAGGTAGTTGAAAGCAGCTATCAAATCCCCCCTCATTCTTCTCTTCTGCAGCCTTTGCCTGATTCAGTTCAAGCTTTTCCAGTCAAAAAATTCTCCTCAGGCCTCAGTCTGTGAAATTTTAGGCCATACAGGGCGCTGAGGAGGCAGCAGGAGAGACACAAACAGAGCTTAGAATGCAAAGGGGTTTGCGGTCTTAACCCCAGGGTCACAAGGGTCACAAATTAATCACATAAAAGCACAGTATATTCTGCTTATATATATATATATATATATATATATACACCTTAACAATGGAACCATAGCTAGCACCGTATGGTAGAGATAGATGTATTATGTATGATACAAATGTCCCCTTTTGGATCAGAGAAAATACTCTCTTTCTGCTGTATTCCTGTAGTGTCCATCATGATGGTATCTGAGCTCTGAACAATGTAAATTAGGTCTCCTTAGCACTGTCCATGGTGGATTCTGCTCTTCGTCCTCACCAGCTGCTAGGAAGTCCTGCTTGTGGGCTTTTCCATTTTCTTTCCCTAGCCAACCCTACCTTTCCTGTCTGCTTTGTCTTACATCCCCTGTGGCCCCAGAACCCTTCCAATTGAATCAGCATCTAGACTGAACCACAGCTAAATGTAACAAGCGCAAGGTTGTTCTTAAGCTATCCTTGCAAGAGGCTGAGTGAAGGGATAATCCGGCAGAGATGAGTGTGAGTGTGCTTTGCTGTTTGTCATATCCCCGTCCATTCCATTCAGGACCACTTGGCAAGCTGGTTTCATTTGGACCATAACAGGAAAAGCTAAATGGTTTTTTTGGGTTTCTTTATGATCTTACTCTCGTGACTGGTCAGAGTAATGATGCCAGGCTGCATATCACAGCTCAGGGTCAGGCACGGGACAAGCGTTAGCAACACCTGAGAAACAAATACAATCAGGAGCAAGGTTTCAGAGTAGCAGTCGTGTTAGTCTGTATTCGCAAAAAGAAAAGGAGGACTTTTGGCACCTTAGAGACTAACCAATTTATTTGAGCATGAGCTTTCGTGAGCTACAGCTCACTTCATTGGATGCATAAAGTGGAAAATACAGTGGGGAGATTTATATACACACAGACCATGTAAAATTGCATATTGCAAGGAGAGTGATCACTTAAGATGAGCTATTACCATCAGGAGAGTGGGGTGGGGGGAGAGAAAACCTTTTGAAGTGATAATCAAGGTGGGCCATTTCCAACACATTTCCAGGAGTGAACAAGAATGTCTGAGGAACAGTGGCTGTGGGGGGGAGCAAGGCTCAGAAATGGCTGCTCTGACTCAGAGACTATGGCCCCAAGCCAATGATGCAGGGTCCCTTTGGGGAGGTTGTGCACAGATCCTGAAGTGTAATCAGAGGCAATCACTGCAAGGCATGACTGTTTGGAGGTGGGTTTCCTTCCTGTGTATCCCGCTGCAGATTCCTCTGAGTTCCTAGACCATCCCCTCTGTGGAACTTTCTCCCAGGCATGGCGAGAGAAGCTAGCAATGCTCAGGAATCAGGGAGGGCTCTCAGTGCCTGTCCTAAAGTTTGTGAGTTTGTGCTTGAATTTTTTTGCAATATGCTTCGGACCAGTGTAGTGTCAGTCCAAGCATTTCGGTTACTGCACGGACACTTACTGCATGCCTGTTTCTCTGATAGCGTTCCAGCTTCCTCTTAATCGAAAACAAACACAAAGCTGGTACAATCACATGATGCTGCTACAGTGGGAAGCAGGGAATAACGGTCTCCCAAGGGCAGGACATATCCATGTTGTCAGCCCCTATAGAAATATGATTGTGCCACATTTGGCCGCAAAATTTAGCTTAAAAGAAGCTTTGGCAGAACCTAAGACCATTTGCCATGTAGATTTTTATGTTCCCAGAGAAACAGGTGTTTAACAAACCAACCTTTCCCTGCAATGTGTGTAACCCAACCATTGCAGCCTGATGACAGTGCCGGAGAACTTGAAAGTAAGCCTCACTAGAGAAGTGTAACTGACCAGCTTCTATCCAATGCCCAAGTTGGGAAAAGGTGAAAAGCCAATTAGATTATCATTCTTTCAGTTCCAGTAATCTAAAGTGACTTGTGGAACCAAAGTAAAGAGATTTGCTTTTTTTAAAAAAAACATACGAGGTGTCAACCTGAAAGGGTCTTCTGAAATGCGCTTTATAGTGAAACAGGGTCAAAATAGATGAGTAGCCAGGGTACTAAAATGAATACAGGATGTCTGCCCTCATGCTTCAGGGCATAAGCCATCTGCTCAGTAACAGGGGGCTGGGAAGGAACTTCCCTCTATGGGAAGATTATTCCATATTTATCTGATTCAAGGTTGCTACACCTTCTTATAAAGCATCCTGTAACCACTGTCAGAGACAGGGTACCAGGCTAAAGAGACCACTGCTGCTCTAGCAATTCCTATGGGCTGTGTTCCTCTGAAAGAATAATTCCAGCAATATAAAATCCAGATCAAACAATACAGCAGTGGGTTCTGTCCAGCTTAGGGGGAGAGAATGTGCAAGCAAATCAAATGCATTTTGCTCTGATATTCACAACCTAGCCTGTATTTCAGACTCCCCATCTTCTGCAATTGTAGGATACCCCTAGCAGCTGGAGACTGTAAATAGCCAGTGAAGATTTTAAACCTACGGACAAATTCTTTTCTCTGAGCCACAAAAATGGATGATGGGCCAGAACTTCTGCTGGGGTATGTTGACTCAGTCCCATCAACTTCAGGGCTGAATCCATTTACAACAGAAGGGCATTTGACTGGAGAATTCTGCGTGCTGTCTGGGAACAGACCCTGGATGCCAGCACGCCATCCCTGCATGGAGTGGAGGGCAGAATTTTGGAGCCAGGACCTGCTGTTGCAGAGCAGAATTTTGTCCTGAACTCTGAATTTCTTGGCATTTGTCATTTTAAAGGAGAAACTCCCCTGGATCTGGCCCTCAAAAAGTCTCGATGAGTAATTGATCTAACTCCCACTGAAGTCAGATAACTCCCATTGATTTTAATGACAGCTGGATCTGGGTAGATTAGATATGTAGATAGACTTTGTTTGAATCTATTCAGAATAACATTTTGTTCATTGTCATTATAACTGAGCCTTTGGGACAGAAAATAACCATTACAAACCTTTTCAAAATTATGTCGTGCTTAAAAAATACTACCTTAATAAGCTGTCCCCCTGTGGATTCTGAAACATGTGTAGACTGCAGGATGGTTTATGTTGGGTGGAGACACCCCAGGAGAGCAGGGTCATGGGATGTTAGCAGGCCTGGAACAGGGGATGAAAAAGCCATTTAGCCGCCCTGTCTGAGTGCCTTTTGCATGTCGCTGTTTGGGGCACCCAGCTCCTGCCAACCATGTGCTTCTAGCCTCTGAGTTGATTTTATGCCATTCATATGCATGTGGAGTTACTGTTTTCAGAACTCCTGGAAAAACAATAGCCCCTGCGGTACTTTATGGGCTAATCTGCCAAGAGGCATTCATGTGCATGGCCCTAACGGAACAGGCAAGGTACGGAGCAGGTGCCAAAGAAAACATCTCCTGAAATCCACTTGGAAAACAGTCCTTGCAAAATGAAATAATTTGTATATTAAAAACAAACAGAGAGCAGCAGCTGGTCTGGAATAAACAGCCATTCCTCTTGGAGCAGAGCTGGCGTCTGCACCCACAGCTGGGTTAGGGGCAGCAGAGAAGGAGCGATCAATAAGGGCATGGCTACAGTTGCAGATGTAGAGCGCTGTGAGTTAAACCCGCCTTCGTAAAGCGCAGCAGGGAAAGCGCTGCAGTGTGTCCACACTGACAGCTGCAAGCACGCTGGCGTGGCCACATTTGCAGCACTTGCAGCGGCATTGGGAGAGGTGCATTATGGGCAGCTATCCCACAGAGCACCTCTTCCCATTCTGGTGCTGTGGCTTGTGGGAAGGGGGCGGGGAGTGTGGGGCATTCTGGGTCCTGTCCCAAAGCCCCGTGAGCCATCGGTTCACATCCCAGCAATCCCTTTGCTTCCGTCCACATTTGGCGCCATCTTTCAACGGTTTTTGTACTGTGCGCTCTGTCTTCCCTTTCAGTCTGCGGGAATGGAGCCCGAACTGCTGAGGAGTATTCTGACGAGTCTCGCCAGCACGCCACATTTGGCAATCGAGTTATTCCTTATGATCCAAAGTGACAGTGAAGGCTCCGACGATATCAACTCGAGTAACGCATATGACACGAGTTTGTTGTGGCATTCATGGACATGCTCACCACCATGGAACACCACTTTTGGGCTCAGGAAACAAGCACTGAGTGGGGGGTTCACATTGTCTTGCAAGTCTGGGATGACGAGCAGTGGCTGCAGAACTTTCGGATGAGAAAAGCCACTTTCATGGGACTGTGTGAGGAGCTCGCTCCACCCTGCGGCGCGAGGACACGAGATTGAGAGCTGCCCTGATGGTGGAGAAGCAGGTGGCTATTGCAATCTGGAAGCTGGCAACTCTAGACAGCTACCGATTGGTTGCTACCCAGTTTGGAGTGGGGAAGTCGACCGTTGGAATTGTGTTGATGCAAGTTTGCAGGGCCATTATTGCATCCTGCTCAGAAGAACCATGACTCTGTGTAATGTGTATGACATTGTGGCTGGCTTTGCACAAATGGGTTTCCCTAACTGCGGAGGGGTGATAGATGGGACGCATATTCCAATTCTGGCACCAGCCCACCTAGCCTCTGAGTACGTTAATCGGAAGGGGTATTTTTCTATGGTTCTCCAGGCGCTTGTGAATCACCATGGGCATTTCATTGACATTAACGCAGACTGGCCCGGAAAGATGCATGACGCACTCATCTTTCAGAACACTGGCCTGTTCAGGAAGCTGCAAGCTGGGACTTTTCCCCCAGACCAGAAGATCACCGTAGGGGAAGTCAAAATGCCCATTGTGATCCTTGGAGACCCCACTTACCCTTTAATGCCATGGCTCATGAAACCTGACACAGGGAGCCTTGACAGCAGCAAGGAGTGGTTCAACAACAGGCTGAGCTGGTGCAGAATGACTGTGGAGTGTGCTTTTGGCTGTTTAAAGGGCCGCTGGCGCTCTCTGTATGGGAAGCTGGACCTGGCCGATGACAGCATCCCCACAGTTATATCCACGTGCTGTAGCCTCCATAACATTTGTGAAGGGAAGAGTGAAAGATTCACTCAGGTATGGAACTCAGAGGTTCAACACCTGGAGGCTGAATTTGAACAGCCAGAGAGCAGGGCTTTAGAGGGGCCCAGTGCAGGGCTGCAAGGATTAGGGATGCCTTGAGGGAGCAATTTGACGCTGAAAGCCACCAGTAATGTCTGGTGCCCTGCACGGGAGTGAAGTACAGTGGTTCCAATGTTAGTAGGAATCTGTGTTTGCTACGCTGACTTGCAGTGACCATTTCTTTCCTGGGCTAAGGTATCTTTTACTTTATACAATAATAAAGAATGTTTTCAAAGCCAAAAAATCCATTTATTGACAAGAAAATTCATGTATTGAAAAGAGACACAACTGCTTGGGAAACAGAAAGGGCAAGGGGGTGGGGAACGGTACAATCACAGATTTGCGTATGCCCTGCCTGGAGTGCTGTGCAATGAGTGCTGCCCTTCAGGATGGCTACACTGCAAGGTGAAGGGGGTTGAGTGCAGTGGGTCAGGGTCGTAGTTTTCAGGGCTAGGTGGTGAAGCTACAGGAGTTGAAGGCAACTGGTGGTGGTAAGACCCCAGATGTTGGGGAAAGTGGGTTGGAGGTGACATGGGGGCACAAGGGAAAGAGTTTTGGGACAAGGGCTGCAGGGGGGGGGAGGGCGCAATAGTGCTCTGCCTGCACTGCTATGAGCGCCTGGATTGAGTCCGCTTGGCGCTCCATGATGCTTAGCAGCCGCTCCGTGCTTTGGTGCCAGTGATCCACCTTCTGCTGGCGGACCCTCCTTTCACTCTCCCGCCACTCCTGCACTTTTTGATTTTCATTACTTGAATGCTGCATGACTTCACGCAACATGTCTTCTTTGCTTCTATGTGGCCTCTTTCTGATTCTTTGGAGTCTTTTGGCCGGTGGTAACACGGACGGCTGAGATCTCAAGGTTGCATCCGTAAAGGCAAAATGCAACACTTAACAGAGGCAGCATTGTTCACACCACACAGAGCAATGATTCCCCCGCACTTAAGAGCAAGCACAGTCTACACAATAGTATAATTTGCCCATCCCAAAGCGAGCTCACATAACCCACAGGAGCCCCAAAATGGTGAGTAAGCACAGGGTCAAGTGTGACTGATGTTTCACGGCCGTACAGTCCTCTGGGGTTCTGTGCCTTGGGGAGAGCCAACAGCGGCAGGGGGCCCCTATACTGAACACTGTCCCCACATTTTCCACAGGAGTTCGTCCTCGAAGATATCTCGTTGCTGAGGGTGACCTGGGAAGCAAGGGAGGGTCTTCTACTGCAATGCGGCTTCCGCCCTGGCCCATATGCAGCTTGCCTGTGTGCAGCAATGGTCTCCCTGCCCCTCACAGCACAGTGGTGCGGACAAGTTAGCCTGACTGGGACAAGAACCACAGTAGCACTTCCAAGAAACCTGCGCAAGCGCATTGCCCAAGTTCTGGATGAGACCTTTGAAGAGCTCACTGAGGCCGATTACCGCAATGTGAGAGAGCACATCATTGCTCTGTTCCGCATCTAGGCATGCATGCAGCCCTAACCCTCCTCGCCCCAAGAGCCCGCGCCGAATAATTTCCTTCCCAAAATAAAAGCCGCTTACCGGGCACCTCTTCTGGTGTTTGTCCTTCCCCAAGCACTGGCCGTCGCGACTGGCTACCTTCCTCCTGTCTTGAGAACAGCTCCTGGCTGCACGCTTCTAGGGATGCCGGGGTGTCTTCGTCCTCCTCAGCACCCTCGCTCCCGCTGTCCTTCTCCTCCTCCTCCTGCTTTGTTGCACTGGGCTCTGAAGTGTCCATGGTGGTACTCGGAGTGGAGGTGGGGTCGCCCCCAAGTATCGCGTCCAGCTCTTTGTAGAAATGGCAGGTCGCGGGGGCAGCACCGGAGCAGCGGTTTGCCTCGCGGGCTTTGCGGTCGGCCTTCCGCAGCTCCTTCACTTTAATCCTGCACTGCAGTGCATCCCGGTCATGGCCCCTTTCCATCATGTCCCTTGATATCTGCCCGAAGGTACAGTAATTCCTACGGCTGGAGCGCAGCTGGGACTGGACAGCTTCCTCGCCCGAAACACTGATGAGGTCCAGCACCTCGCCATTGGTCCATACTGGGGCTCGCCTGGCGCGTGGAGGCATGGTCACCTGGACAGATTCGCTGAGAGCACTCCATGCCTGGCTGAGCAAACAGGAAGGGGATTTTTCAAAATTCCCAGGGACTTTAAGAGGCAGGTCTGATGGCTGGTCACCTGAGGGCAGGGCAGTGGAGTTCAAAGTGATGACCAGAGTGGCTAGCACAGGCATTGTGGGACACGTCTGGAGGCCGATCCGAGCGCATTATAGGACCGGGGCGTCCACACCGGCGCCACGGCGCTCCAGCGGGGGCGCAGCAAACGTTACTCCACTCGCCGAGGTGGAGACCAGCCACGCTGTAGCCGCGAAGTCAGAGCGCTCTACGTGCCTTGCCAGCGTGGACGAGGAGTGAGCTAGGGCGCCCGGAGCTCCTTTACTGCACTGTAACTCGCAAGTGTAGCCAAGGCCTAAGACTCCCTGCTATGGAGTAACTCATGTCAGCCGGGTAGGGCTCCACATCACCTGAAGTTTCATGTTTTGCCTTCACCCCAGAGTCATCAAATAAAGCATATCACAAAAAATGGCCCGCACCATCGATTAAGGGCCTGCTCTAGAGCCCATTGACATTAATGGAACGCCTCCTATTGGTTGGGAGATAGGGCCCTACATGAGACATGCAGGGTTGACAATGTTCTTGAAGCCAAAGATGGGGGAGAGGAGAGCTATTCCCCACCAGAGATGACCGTTCTCTCCCAAAGGCAGTGTTTTACCCAACCATTGCTCAAGAAGATACTCTATTCTGCTTTCATTTCTCTCCCCTGTCTATAATCAAGGGGTAAGAAATCCCACTTTGCGGAGACTGTCCATGCAGCTGTACCTGTTATGTGCAGTGGCCCCAGGCAAAAAGGGTGCAATTCAAACAGGCCATGTGATGCTGTTTTGGCCAATCAAAATCAAGAGGAGTGTGGCATCTAGCGATCAAAGAAAGGGAATAGAGTGAAAAGCAGCATGGTGGTCCCGCAGAGTCCCTGCTCAGCTCCCGAGAGCTGGCTGTTACATGAACCTTTTAGGGACAACACAAAAGATTGAGACATGGAAACAGCCAAGTACACAATCAAACTGCAGGTCCAAAAGTTAGAGCGAGGGTCAAGCCAACACCCTGGGCACCAACCTTGGGGGACTTGAGTTCTGAAGCTGAAATTTGTGGCTTGGGCCCATCTCCACTAGCCCTTTCCTGAGAGAATCGCCCAGAAGGTACAGGTGTGCCCTGAGACGCCACGTGAGTGTGGGGAGGCCCCCCGCCAGGAGACACTCAGGACTGCTAGACAGTCTGAGTGACACCTGCTAAGGGATGGAGCAGCTGGGGGAAGACAGAGCTGTGAGTGCTCAGAACAGCGTTGCTGGAATCGTTTTGGAAATGAACTCACTGGTGGAATCTGAGCTTGGAGGTTCTGAACCCGGTGTCATGGGGTTGTGATCACTCTGCCCTTTCCTATGGCTCAATGGAGAGGTGCTGGCTAGAGGGGAGAGGCGTCCTGGAGAAGTTCCAGAATAGAAAAGATTGAGAATGGCTTACTGAAATGATTCCACGCCTCTATCCGGTCTGACACGCTGGGACTATTTTCCTGATGTTAGTGCTGCCAGCTCGGGGTGTCCAGCGAGGTGGGTTACAAGGTTGAAAAGGTAAAGGTGTATTTTGAGTGCAGGACAAACAAAAAGTCCAGACCTAAAATCACATCCTTACAAAACCGACCCCCGTGCCCTACGGCTTGTTTTTTTGCACCTCCCCCACCAGGCATTGTGCCCCCCTCTTTGTGAAATGTGGTATGTTCTGTGCTTGGAGTTAAGCTAATTCCAGGGGCTCTATCCTTTGTCCTTCTCAGGAATCCTTCAGCTCTGGATCTCAAAGCACCTTCCAGACATTCATGACTTAAGCTCCCAACCCCACCTGGGAAGTCAGTCAGTATCAGTATCACCATTTTGTGGCACAGAGAAACTAAGTGGTTTGTCACCAAGATTAACATGGGAAGGCAATGGCAGAGCTGGAAGATAGAATCCAGCAGTCCTGACTTCCAGGCCTGTAGCCACTGGGCAGCGCTCCCTCCATTGGGTGTTGTCAAAAACACAATAGATACAAAAAGTGCAGCTTCTTTGTATAGCGGGGGGAGCTTGCTCAGGGCCACAGGACTTACACTGTCCCCAGAAGTCATTAATAACATGAAAATTGCTTGTCTAATATGCAGAGCTAGAGCCTGGGTCAGGTCTGTCCATATGCTCTGTGCCAGAATAGACAGCATGCAGCTCTAGCAGGGCCAGGGACTCCATACGCTCTTCTCTGGAGAGGATACTCAAGTCATTACATGCCTTTTAATAGCTCTGTCTCCTCCTCAGCCAGGCGAGGAGCGCGCTGGTCATTCGAAGCTGCGAAATACCAAAGCCCTCTCAACAGCCCTTTACGAGACGCTGTGCATACTGGCCAGGCAGCCGTTTGATCCAAAGCAGTGATGGCATGTGCCCCCGTGATGGCATGGTGTGCCAAGACGCTGTTTATAATAACAGCCTGGAAGCGTGTGTGAGAGCAGCCTATAAAAGGCAATGTGGGCTAGGGGAGGAATGTAAACACACTGCTATTTTTCATATTCAAGGTTAGACTCATCTGCACCAGGGCGCAGAAACCTTGCCCCCGCCTCCCGCGACAGACTGCTGATGAGCCCCTGACACGGGGAGGCTTGGAGCAGCTCCGTGGCCGGGCTGCGTAAATCAAGTGGAAAAAGCTCTCCTGCCGAGGAATTTCCACCCTTTTTACAGCACGCTGGGCACAAGCAGCCTGTGTTCTATTCCGACACTGATTCCCTGAGTGGCCTTGGGAAGCTTTACAGAGCGCTGGGCAGGTCACAGCCACCTCTCCGTGCATTGGTTTCCCCATCCACACAATGAGAATTATCTTGTCTTACCTTCCAGGCCGTGGGGAGGGTTTGCAACTCGCGTGCTTTGAGATCCTCAGCTGAATGCTGCCCTAGGAGTGCCAAGGTAGCGTGGTGACAACTTCTGCCTCTACATCAGCCCTCTCAGCCATAAATTCAGAGAGCGTGGGTCCCACAGGTGTGCCTTGGCAAAGCCAGCCAGGACAGACTCCTTAGCACCTTCCCCCAGAGATCTCCCAGCCAGTGCTTTGCAGATCTGGATCCACCACAAAGGCAGGGGCAGCAAAGGGGCAGGAAGAGCCCTCCCATCAGGCTGTTCCTGGAGCTCTGGGATGGCAGGGAACGGGGTTTCCAGTCTGTGCTGCTGGCACCAGCTTTTCAGCTCGAATTCCCTCCACCTGGCCCGCTTGCTGGGACCATAAACACCTGCCTGAGTTACAGAGACTCCATCTTTCTAATGCCACTAACCTGCCAGCGCGTCCCGTCCAGCTCGTCTCGGGGCCCATAAGCACCTGCTCAGCAAACCGCAGAGGCTCCCCCTGGGGGCCATAACATCTGGGGCCTTGCGGGGAGAGCTTGGACGAGCCTCGCGCAACTTCCTGAAGGACAGCGGAGGCAGCCGTTGCTTTGTTAATTACCTGGGGGGACTGTCACCAAAACAGGGGGGTGTCCTACTCTGTTCAAAGACCTGTTCTAGATTTGTGAACTCACTGCTGCTGTCCCCACAGGCCACAGGGCTCTGTGCGGCTGCATAGTGACCGGGACCCTCCTCTAGTGGGGAGACAGGACTGGGGCCTCCATGGGCTGCAGCTGTTTGTGCTGTGGGGCTGGGCTGGGCCGCATCAATTCAGCTCACACCAGGCAGTGAAGAGTTCCTTGGGCTATCAGGGTCCTGCTCCTTTAACTGTTCTGCTCCCGGGCACCAAATCCCAGACCTCACAGGAGCAAGAGTCATATGATTCTATGATTCTGCGGAAAAGGACCTAGGGGTGAAAGTGGACGAGAAGCTGGATATGAGTCAACAGTGTGCCCTTGTTGCCAAGAAGGCCAATGGCATTTTGGGATGTATAAGTAGGGGCATAGCGAGCAGATCGAGGGACGTGATCGTTCCCCTCTATTCGACATTGGTGAGGCCTCATCTGGAGTACTGTGTCCAGTTTTGGACCCCACACTACAAGAAGGATGTGGATAAATTGGAGAGAGTCCAGCGAAGGGCAACAAAAATGATTAGGGGTCTAGAACACATGACTTATGAGGAGAGGCTGAGGGAGCTGGGATTGTTTAGTCTGCAGAAGAGTAGAATGAGGGGGGATTTGATAGCTGCTTTCAACTACCTGAAAGGGGGTTCCAAAGAGGATGGCTCTAGACTGTTCTCAATGGTAGCAGATGACAGAATGAGCAGTAATGGTCTCAAGTTGCAGTGGGGGAGGTTTAGGTTGGATATTAGAAAAACTTTTTCACTAGGAGGGTGGTGAAACACTGGAATGCGTTACCTAGGGAGGTGGTAGAATCTCCTTCCTTAGAGGTTTTTAAGGTCAGGCTTGACAAAGCCCTGGCTGGGATGATTTAACTGGGAATTGGTCCTGCTTCGAGCAGGGGGTTGGACTAGATGACCTTCTGGGGTCCCTTCCAACCCTGATATTCTGTGATTCTATGATTCTATGATTCTAAGAGAAGCAGCCTCAAGGGAATTGTCATAGTCACGGGGCTGCTCACACCTCCGTCCCCTTCCCGGTCTCTGCGGCCGTGCGTGCACACGCGCACACCCGTGCACACGTTTTAGGCCTTGTGCCCTCTTCTGTCCTGGGGGTACATCCCCCAACTGGAGCCAAACACTACCAGGCAGCTCCGACTCGAGACCTGAGTCTTCCCTTTGGCGGATGGGGCAGTGACTAGAGCTATACAGCTTCCAGCAGCCTTCTCACCACAAGCACTTATTAGCAAATGGAACAAAGCAGCAGTAAAAAAGGGTTTTAAAACAACAACCAGACGACATATGTCTTGACTCCTGCATCTTACTTATCCTTCACCGCAAGCTTGGTTAGATGGGGGTAACAGCCTGGCTTGCGTTCCTTTAGCAAGCCCATGGCTCCTGGCACCCAGCCTAGTCTCCCTTTTCCTTCTAGAGATCCTGAGTCCCAGTCTGTCTGCTTCCCCCCTGCCTGCTCCTCCTCAAAATCCCACCCTCCCTGTGTGAGCCTCAGCCCAATTGCTGTATTGGTCAATGGTCTTGTTGCACGGCCTGGGGGAAAGTTTTTGTTTAGCCTTCCACCGTTTTTTTCCAGTCGGCTGCCTTAGACTTGATCTGCACCTAAAACTTACGTCGACCTAGCTACATTGCTCAGGGCTGTGAAAAGTGTCACGCCCCATACGATGGAGGTTGGCCTGGCCAACCCAACTCCCACTGTAGATGCAGCAAGGTCGACAGAAGAATTTTTGTGTCCACCTCACCACCGCCTCTCGAGGCGGGGGGTTTACTACGGCAACGCCTTCTGCCACTGCCGTATGCACCTACACTGCAGTTGTGTAGCTGCGGTGCTTGCCGTGGAGACATACCCTCAGATAACGCCCTTGGGATGGCCGCTCCATCGTTTGGCAGTTAGAGCCATTTGGCCTTAATGGCTTGCAGTCACAGGCCTTGTGCCCGTGGGCAGTGTGCTGAAACCGCTTCCCCCTGACACTCCATCGCCAGAATCCTAGTCACAGCAACAATATTCATTACGGAGCACCCCCTGTCCAGCACAGGAACATAAACTGGCCTGGGCTCTGCTACCAAATCACCTGGCAAGGCTGGGCTACTGCTAAGTGTTGGCTTCTGCTCTGCAACTACCAGAGATCCTACGGAATGACCCTGTCTCCGAGAGGCTGTTCACGGGTTGCTGTTGGGCCAGATTCTGCTCTCTGTGCAGTTGGGCCACTGACATCAGACTGACAATGGTGCAGTAGCCCATTACATGGTGAGCAGTGCAGCAAGCACCCTGTAGTTTTCCATCAGTTCAGAACTTCGGCCCCCACAGCACCAGCCCCATGAGCGGGAATGTGTTCCCAAGCCAGCCCCTGTGGGCGTTTGGAGTCTGGTTTTCTTTTGAACTGGGAGGATTCCAGTTGGGAAGCTCACGGCACAGCCCTGCAGTGTAACTGGAGCTCCGGCTGGAGTTAAAACAATGGTCTGGCTTAGTGAAGACTTTTGATGGATGGGGATCCCTTGGGAGATAGCCCCTCGCCCCTGGGCATCTAGGATCAGTGCTGACAGCAGGAAGCCACCTGTGCTGGCTGCACCCAGGCCACTGAACCTAATTCCAGACTCCTGCAGGGTTTGCTGTGGGCTGGTGGGTCAGAGGCTGTAGCCAGGAGACCCTGCTTCCCACCTGGTTTTACTTTACAGCAGTGGCAGAGGTGGGAACCTGGAGGGGACAGCAAACATGGGATGAGGGAGGGAATCCGCTCCGACCCTCAGTATGAAGGCAGGTGGTCAGAGAGGGACATCAGCTCACCAACATTCTCCATTCTCCCCCTCCTAGGCCTCCAGGGGAAACAAGTGCAAGTTAGGGCGGACTGCAGCTGTTTCCTCCTCGGGGCTGAGGGAAGTCCCTGAAGGACCCATGCTTTCCAGAGGCAAGTGGAGCTGGGCAGCAGGAACAGATGCAAGGGGCACCTGTAACAGGCTGACACCCTACCCTGTTAGCAGGTGTTGATCCTGCCGGGAAAGAACTAAGTTGGTTTTGCTGCCTCATTGAGGTAAGTGATGTGTTAACCCTGCATTGACTTTCAGAGAGATAGGAGTGGCTTTCTGGGGAGAGAGGATCTAGGGGGTCGGCTAAGCAGTGCTGAGGGAGGAACCCTAGGATGAGCCCAGCTTCAGGAGAACGTTTGAGCTGAGCTTAGTGTTATATTATTGTTGTTTTCTGTGTTGATAAAGCCAAACCCTAGAAACATAATGGCACAGGATGCAGCATCTGCAAAAGGCTGGAAAGAGGATTGATTTCAAGCAATTCAATACAGTTTATGTCTGTGATTTTCATACTTCATTTAAAAAAAAAAAAACTAACCCAGAATTCGCCCCACCAGTAAACCCAGATGACAGGTGCTTAGGTCCCACAGACACAGGATTCCCTTCTCCCAAAGTACCTGGCTATTCGTGCTGATGTTTGTTTGTGTTTTTAAGGGTTTCTTTGTACTGACAGTCAGGAAATGCTCTGGTTGCTGGCAACAGTGCATGATTCCAGCCCCCTCCATAGGTAGCATCTCCCATTGCCCAGTTCCATACTAACCTGCACACATATTTGTGTAATCCCTGATTTCACCAGCATACCAAATGTGGCAGGATTTGTATTAAATCTGGATTTGAAAACCCAAGTGCCTAGGGACTCGTGTTTCCAAACTGTGGGAGTCAGGACTCCTGGATTCTTTTCCTGGCACTGTCACTGACTCCCTCTGTGACTTTGGCTGAGTTGTTCCCCTTCTCTGTGCCTCAGTTTTTCCCTCTGTAATATGGGGATCAAGCCCACCTCACGGGGCTGTAAGGCTGCGATTGCTGACACTCATGAAGCGGTTTGAGATCTCTAGATGGACGGGCTGGTAAGGTCTAGTTGTCACGTCATCTTGTTATGATCACATAACTGACTGGCTTGTGAGGGGCTGGCGGGATGGGGGCCAGATCGCGTGAGGTGCTGAGCATTTCCTGGGCAGGGACGAATGCCTGTGTTTCTGGGGGTTTCAGTCAAAGCTGACAGCTTTCCTTTGATCTCACCTTGTCTAATATAAACACAGAGCAACAGGTATATCAACCACCATCACCAACAAAAACCCCGCCCAGACAAGACACTCCACTCCACACGCTTCTCCCTCTGGGGAGAGGATGGGAGAACAAACACCGTGTCACAGCTGTGTGGTCACATTGTGTAACGTTGTATAAAACCCTCCATAGACTAGAACAGGGCAGGCACTCAGCCCATTCGGGAAGGTGCTCGGCCCCTCACAAGGCCAGGCCTGAGGGAGAACTCACCCCTGGGCACCCCTCAGTTCCCCTTAAGGAGGGAACAGCAGGGAGCAGCTCAGGAGGGTCTTGGCTGGTATTTGGCCAGGGGCTGCATCCAGAACACCCAGGCTGTTTGCTGTCAGCAGAATCGTGTGCAGGCCCCAGGCAGCGGGGGAGCAGCCTTGGCTCCAGGCCTGAAGCTGATGGGCAGAGCTCCAGCCTCCCGCTACCAGTACCTGGCTCTGCCCTCGCCTTCTTCCGAAGCAGCCGAGAGGCGGCGGGGAGGGCTGGCAGGTCAGAGCCCTGTAGGGCACAGCCAGGTGTGGGCTCCCAGCTTCCTAACCCCTTCCCCTGTGCAATGGGCTCTGGGGAAGCAGCCCCTGCCAGGGGAGCTGTGCTGCCTTGAAGCCCTGACTGTTGGGGTAGGGATCCCAGCTCCCTGACTGTTGGTATCTCCTCCTCTCCCAAGTGGGGCCCCATTCTTGGGCTTGGCTAGTCCCTGCTCCAGCTCCACAGCTCCAGTCAGGACTCAGGCTCCTTAGACGGACCAGAGACATTGAATGCAGAATTGGGACTTCCTAGTACAGCTCCTGCATGGAAACCTGGGGCTTCCTGGGAGCCCTGTCCTACCCCTCTCCAGTCCCCACATCACCCTCTCCCCCACAGGACTCCACACACCCCTCCCCTCCCATTTCTCCCTCACCTGCCTGTGCCCCCGCCTTCGAGGTGTCCCCCAATCCACCCCTGTCCCAGCCATGTCTCCCTCCCCTTGCCCCTGTGCTCCCACCCTGCTCCCCCTCTATGCCAATGCATGTCCCCGTGTCCCTGCTCCTCTGGGATCCCCTCACTTCCTGCCCCAGCCCGTGCCCTCCCCCCAGCATGGCTCTCGCCCCAGCCCGTGCCCTCCCCCTGGCCTGGCTCTCGCCCCGTCCCCTGAGGGTGCCATGGAAATGTTCCCCCCGCCTGTCATGGGAACCTCGGCACAAAGTGCACTGCATGGTAGGGCAGGAAGCGGCTCCCCTGTGCCGCGCCAGCCTGCCCGGGCCACTACCCTGCGAGAGGCTGCAGCTCAGTATTGTGAGAGCCAGGCCGGAGTGGGCGAAGTGCCGCAGACAATGGGATTTGCATACATCAAAGCCACAGACAAGGGGCCTGCCATCTATTTGTCAGCCTGAGTTACAGATGAGCCAGCCCAGCGCCATTGTCCTGCCTTAATCTAGCCCTGAAAGGGCCACTTTCAATATCTGCAAGGCTTTCCCCTGCATCTGCGACTCAGCGCGGGGTCTCCAGCTGCGTAGCCAAAGGGGCTGTCACAGCCGTTAGTAGCTGGGCCACTTCTGGGGGCCCCCCATGGAAAGACAGGCTGGCGGGGGGGGGGTTCATACTCAGCAATCTGGCAGGGCCCAGCCGCACACTCAGCGCACCGAGCTGCTGCCTTCCTCGCTTGTGGGTGGCTCTGCATGGCGGGTGCCCTCGCCCAGGCTCTGGGACACCTTCACCAGGCCCAGCCAGGGAGACGAATGCCACCGGCCTACAAGAGCAGCTGACTCAGAGGCCCCGTCCCTTCTGCAGCCTGGCTGTGCCGGGGCACTGGCTGGTGGCCTGAGAGCGCCCCATGCGTGACACAGCTTCCTTGGCCCTGGCCCTGTCCCCGACACACTTCGGTGTCGATGGCACCAGCCAGGCGAAAGGCCTATGAAATAGCCATGGAAAGGCAGGAGCAGGGTCTCAGTGGCTGTGTGCCACCGACATCAAACAAACGCTCTACACCAGCTCAGAATCCAGCCGCAGGGCTTCTGCATGGTTCAGTGACCCGGTTCGCAGCTCCCCAGGCAAAACCAAACCGGGCTGCAATGGATGGGGCCACACTGGGTGATAATGCAGATGGGCACAGGCATGTATCAAGAGGCACCAGCACGGGCGATATGCAGTGCCCACTCCAAAGAGGTGAGTGCCAACCAGGGAATGGGGGGGACTTTCTGTCTCAGGCGGCTCCTGAGGTTGGAGAGGGTGGGTTAGAACAATTCTGGGACAGGGCTGGGGACTTTTGTCTGTTTTTCTGTTATTTATTAAAGGCATTTCTAAGCTGCTGCACCAGGGTGCTCTGCTCACCGCTGGACGGCGCCTCCTCCTGGCAGTTCTGGGATTAGCTCTGTGAGGCGGATGCCCCTTCCTGCGGCTACACTCCGCCCCTCTGCCTCTCTCTCTGTCTGCAGCCCCTCTCTGGCTCCAGGACCTGCTGCTGCCTCTTCGCGAGTCAGCCCTGCAGCCAGCTCGCTCAGCGGCTTCTCTCCCGGGGGTGTCCTCCAAAGTATCTTGCCACAGAAAGCGACAGGCAGTCCTCACGCCCGCTGCCCTATGCCACTGCAGCAGTGACTCCGGGGGTCTTCAGATCCACTGTCCTTAACATCCCCACTGTGCACTTCGTAGGGGACCCAGACCCACTCTCTACTCAGGGTTCTGCTCCAGGGCCCTGCAGGGAATAGTCAAGGTCTCACCCCACTTACTGCTCCTTCCTACCATGCTGCTTCTCCCCTTCCTCCTCCCTTACCTCAGGGACAAGGACTGCAGGCTGCCTCTCTGCCCCTGCCCCAGGCTAGCTCCAGCCTCTAGGCTTTCTGCCTGTTCCCTCACAGGTGAGCTTCTTTCTAATCAAGGCTCTCCACACAGCCGAAATCTGCCTCGTTTGCCACTGAACTGGCTGATTGGGCCCACTTGGTCTAATTCAGCTCTTGCAGGGCCGGTGTGGGGAGTACGCCCTATCAGCGTTGCCCGTCACAGTGGTAGCTAGGTACATAATAGGCAGCTCAGACGGAGGTTAAACTAGTTCTCAGGTATCAGGAGCCAGCATCCCGTGTTCCCCACTCTGCACCATGATGTCATGTGGGTAGAGATCAGGGGGCACTGACAGCAGCCAACGTGTCAGAAAGAAAACAGAGCAAGGGCTCAGGGGAAAACATGGACAGAGCAGCGCCTCTGATGCTTTCTGAATGGGATCTGGGTCAGAGCTGGGGTGAATTTAGTGGTAGTGAATTCTTGGAAGCCAGGGCCTCTTCCTACATTCCCAGCCACTAGCCCATCAGGTTATATATTCTCTGGCACCATGTTGGCTGGGAAACATTTTCAAAGTGTTGCATGACTCCTGTTGGAAATGGCAGAGGGGGCCAGGGTATGGGGGAGGTGACCCCTGCTTTGAAAATAAAGGGGGACAATGCTTGCAAGTGGATGCGCTGGGGACCACCCACCTACCCATAGACCCCCTGCTCTGTGATGCCCAGGGTATTAGAGAGTGAGGGTATAACAACATCAAAGGAGCCACAACCAGGGCAGGTTCTCAGATGAGATTTGTCCTGCATTTTGGGGGGGCCCCTGTTGTTGGGGGTCGCATGCCGCTGCACAGTTTGTTTCATGGTAAATCTGCTCCTGCACAACTCTATAGACCAATGTTCCTTTCCTCTGGTCTCTGACCAGAGTCAATATTGGATGGTTCAGAGGAAGACATGACTCCCCTCCCCCATTATGCACTGGGAGTTTGGGGTGGGGAGGTGTCTTCCTGACTTCAGCTGGTGACTGGCTTATGGTCTGGAGCAGGAACACTAATCTTTTTGTTGTCAATGGGTGGGAGTTACACATGCAACCTACGGTGCATCAGCAATCTATATGGATATGGGCTGGGATCTATATGTAGCTGGATGTCACCCATGCAGGGGGAGATTGGAAATCAAGAGACAGACCAAACACAAAACTCCAAATCCTACTATCTGTTTGCAGGGTTGTTGCAGCCATGTTGGTTAAAGGATATTCAAGAGACATCAGACATTAGAGGTAATATCTGAATAGAAGATATTACCTCACCCACCTTGTCTCTCTAGAACATCACATAGTCATTTTTAAAAAGTGTCTTGATCTTTTTGACCAACCTGATGATTTTGGGGGGGTCCCCATGATTGTCGAGGTCTTGAGGCGGGCCGTCCTGGGAGTAGCTGGTGCCCTGAGCTGAACGTTCGCAAGCCACTCTCCTGGCAGAGAGAGGAAGAGCTTCAGAAGAGACAAATGGGCAGGAGGGCAAATTGTGTCTGGGGAGCCAGAGACAGAAGAGCTAGAGCTGGGCAAAATTTTTAGACTGAAACTTTTTTTCTTGGGGGTGAAAAATGCAGATTCGGTCAATCAAAACTTTGAGCAAATGTGTGTCGCATTCGCTAAGTTGTTTCTATTAGAAAAAAGAAATCTGAAGGGAAAAAAAATGGAAAGATTTGGATTTTTTTTAATTCAAAATAATTTTGGTTTTGAAATGTCATTCAATTTTATTTAAAAAATTAAAAACCAGAATGAATCCGGAGACCAAAATGAAATGTTTTGACCCCAAATGAAGTTTTTAATGTTTTTTTTTCCCCAGACGTGCCAGTGAGTTGAAAAATCAGTTATTTGCTCAGCTCTAGCAGGGCCTGGTCTAGACTAGGATTTAAGGTGGGACATTAGTATCTCAGCTAACACATCTGAACAGTCTAGTGCAGACAAGGCTGCTGCCTTGAACACATGCCCAGCTGGTCATGCTGAAGCCAAGTCTCCACCCACCCAGTTGGCTAACATGTCTTAACGTCCCACCGTCAAACCCTAGTCTAGACAAGGTTGGGGCGGGGATGGAGCAGGGTGCCAAGGTGTTGCAAACACTCTCCCATGATCCTTTGCTGCATGGGCCTTTGTGCCAAGGAGCCCACTTGCCAAGCGAGTGCTGTGCTGAGATGCTGGCTGTTTGTCTGTGGAGTAAACATTTCTCCTTCCCCAGAGCCCAGAGATGCTTTCATTGGTTTCCCACCATAAACAAGAAGGCAGAGGCTTCACCGCAGTGTTTATTTGACTTGTCTCCTGTGCTGTGCTGAGCATTGTGTCTCCAGGGTCATGAGGAAGGGGAGGGAGCATCCAGGGGGGTTGCTGCCTTGGGGTGTGCTCCCTGCTACAGCCTTTCACCTGGAAAGCTCCTCCTGCCATCATCTCACAGAATACAGATAAACGCGATGCCACAAACAGCCCAGCTTGGGGAGGAGCTGTGCTCTGAACCCATGGAAATGGGAACCGCAAAGAGAACACGGTGTGTTAGTGCATGAAAGCCTGGAGCAGAGCGAACTCAGTAATATGGTAGTACAGATGGCACGGACCACTAGTATCAGCTGAGACTCTCAACCAGCTTTGGAAATGAAGGAGTTTATTCTCACAGCAAGGGAGTATCACCCCCCTTTACAGAGAGAAAAACTGAGGCACAGAGAGAGACGCCTCAGTTACTCAACAAATCCATGTAGGGTCTAGATCCCAAATCCAAGACCCCATGGTGCTAGGTGCTATACATCTATTTAGTAAGAGGCAGTCCCTGCCCCCCAGAGCTTACAATCCAAACAGGCAAGACAGAGCAGGAGTGAGAGTAAAGAATTATCCCTATGTTCCAGATGGGGAACTGAGGCACTGAGATGAAGGGACAATTGGCCACGGTCATGCAGAGCCTGGAAGTGAACTGAGATTTCCTAAATCCCAGGAGAGAGCCTTACCCAGAAGAACTTGTTTCCTCCTCGAATGCAGGAGTCCTGAAGCCTCATCCTTTCTCCAACTCTCTCTATCAGTCAGTTAATGTGAAAGGGAACTTGCCTAAGGATAAAATTTTCAAACATGCTAAAGTGACTTAGGAGCATAACCTCACCTTTTCAAAAGTGATTTAGGCACATAGGCTCTATATGGCATTTAGGTGCTTAACTCCCATAGGAACCAGTGTTCTATTGACTTCCATCAAGACTTTGACTCTTGGGTCACTTTTGAAAATGGAACTTAGGTGCCTAAATCACTAAAGCACTTTTGAAAATGTCACCTTAAGTCCCATTTGTAAAGGATCAGCACAATCCTGTGAAATGCCTTTGACCTATCGCTGTGTCACTTAGCGTATGTCTACACTACGAAATTAGGTTGAATTTATAGAAGTTGGTTTTTTAGAAATCGGTTTTATATATTTGAGTGTGTGTGTCCCCACAGAAAATGCTCTAAGTGCATTAAGTGCATTAACTCAGCGGAGTGCTTCCACAGTACCGAGGCTAGAGTCGACTTCCGGAGTGTTGCATTGTGGGTGGCTATCCCACAGTTCCCGCAGTCTCCGCTGTCCACTGGAATTCTGGGTTGAGATCCCAATGCCTGATGGGGCTAAAACATTGTCGCGGGTGGTTCTGGGTACATGTCATCAGGCCCCCCTTCCCTTCCTCCCTCCCTCCGTGAAAGAAAGGGCAGACAATCGTTTTGCGCCTCTTTTCCTGGGTTACCCGTGCAGACGCCATACCACGGCAAGCATGGAGCCCGCTCAGCTCACTGTCACCGTATGTCTCCTGGGTGCTGGCAGACGTGGTACTGCATTGCTACACAGCAGCAGCAACCCATTGCCTTATGGCAGCAGACGGTACAGTAGGACTGGTAGCCGTCATCATCATGTCCGAGGTGCTCCTCTGTGAGGTTGATCAGGAGTGCCTGGGCAGACATGGGCGCAGGGACTAAATTTGGAGTGACTTGATCAGGTCATTTTCTTTAGTCCTGCAGTCAGCAGGACAGGCAGGCAGGCAATACGGATTGCTAGCAGTCCTCTTGTACCATCTTCTGCCAGGCAGACAAGAGATGAGGATGGCTAGCAGTCCTATTGTACCATCTTCTGCCGAGCAGCCATGAGATGTGGATGGCATGCAGTCCTTCTGCAGCGTCTGCTGCCAGCCAAAGATGTAAAAAATAGATGGAGTGGATCAAAACAAGAAATAGACCAGATTTGTTTTCTACTCATTTGCAACCCCCCGCCCCTGTCTAGGGGACTCATTCCTCTAGGTCACACTGCAGTCACTCACAGAGAAGGTGCAGCGAGGTAAATCTAGCCATGTATCAATCAGAGGCCAGACTAACCTCCTTGTTCCAATAAGAACAATAACCTTAGGTGCACCATTTCTTATTGGAACCCTCCGTGAAGTCCTGCCTGAAATACTCCTTGATGTAAAGCCACCCCCTTTGTTGATTTTAACTCCCTGTAAGCCAACCCTGTAAACCGTGTCGTCAGTCGCCCCTCCCTGTGTCAGAGCAACGGCAAACAATCGTGCATCTGAGTTGAGAGTGCTGTCCAGAGCAGTCACAATGGAGCACTCTGGGATAGCTCCCAGAGGCCAATACCGTCGAATTGTGTCCACGGTACCCCAAATTCGACCTGGCAAGGCCGATTTAAGCGCTAATCCACTTGTCAGGGGTGGAGTAAGGAAACCGATTTTAAGAGCCCTTTAAGTCGAAATGAAGGGCTTCATCGTGTTAACGGGTGCAGGTTTACATCGATTTAACGCTGCAAAATTCGACCTAAAGTCCTAGTGTAGACCAGGGCTTAGAGTGCACAGAGGCTACCATTAAAACCCAGGCTTTGCCCACGGGGGGGTCTGAGATATGCTGTTCCAAGGATAGGAGATAACCGCTCGCTGCGTGGCTTGTCTGTTGGCAAACGCTCACTTTTTCAAGGTATGTTCCAGTGTAGCATCATGTAGGTGTGGTTTGTTATTTGTAGAGCGCTGACTGCGTGATCAACCCCGCACAAAGCACAGAGGCATGATCCCAGTCCTGCAGTGCTTACAGTGAAGGGCCCAATCTTTCACTCACAGTGAGGTGCACTGTTCATAACGGGGTAAACCTCCTGCCTGTGCAGAGGGCCAGTTCAAGTCTATGCAGCCTGGAGGGCTCGTGTGGTCTAGAGCTGTACCTAAGCCTTGCCGATAGCTCATTGAATAGCACATGTTGGCAAGGATGGGCCCCCGCAGAGAACCAGTGAAATCCAGAAGCCTCAGGTGGGCTGATCCTAGAACCGCCAAGCACATTTAATAAAATACACACATCATTGGCAGAGTAGGTCTGTGCTTCACACAGTCTGTCTGTGCAAGAGGACAGTGTAATTCCCAGTGGAAAGGCAAAGCGGTCCCTTTCTGTTCACTCAGCATTGGGGAGTGGCGCATTGGTTAGCATTTGTTATGAGCAGCAGGGAGTTATGCTCACTTAGGGTGAATTCCCCTGTTGTGCACAGGGGTCAATGCCAGGCCTGCATGTCACATATGTCCCACTTGAGCCTTTATGCAGGTCTTTGCTTGCGGGGGAATTTCGCCCGTAAACTCCTGGGAAGTTGTGAACAATAGAAAGCTATTGGCTTCCCCAGAGGAGAATCCAGGTGAAAGAACAGTAACTCTGTCCCGACTGTAGATGACTCCATGGCCTCTCATCCCTGGAGTCATTCCACTGGCATGCCCTGATGGCAACCTCATTTTAGGAGGTTCCATTCAGATAGGCACCCAACGGCCCAGATGTTTGTCCAGAGCTCTTGGTTTGGCACATCTGATCCAGAAACCTCAGAAGAACAAGCTCATTCCTGAGATTTCCAGCCCTTCCTGCTTATGGTCATAGGAGAAGATCACTTACTGGTTAGGGTGTTAGCTCGGGACATGGGAGACCTTCCCCAGATTCCTTGGGCTACTCAGCCCCTATGTAAAAAGAAAAGGAGTACTTGTGGCACCTTAGAGACTAACCAATTTATTTGAGCATGAGCTTTCGTGAGCTACAGCTCACTTCATCGGATGCATACCGTGGAAACTGCAGCAGACTTTATATACACACAGAGAATATGAAACAATACCTCCTCCCACCCCACTGTCCTGCTGGTAATAGCTTATCTAAAGTGATCATCAAGTTGGGCCATTTCCAGCACAAATCCAGGTTTTCTCACCCTCTGCCCCCCCACACAAATTCACTCTCCTGCTGGTGATAGCCCATCCAAAGTGACAACTCTCTACACAATGTGCATGATAATCAAGTTGGGCCATTTCCTGCACAAATCCAGGTTCTCTCACCCCCTCACCCTCCTCCCAAAAACCACACACACAAACTCACTATCCTGCTGGTAATAGCTCATCCAAACTGACTACTCTCCAAGTTTAAATCCAAGTTAAACCAGAACATCTTGGGGGGGGTAGGAAAAAACAAGGGGAAATAGGCTACCTTGCATAATGACTTAGCCACTCCCAGTCTCTATTTAAGCCTAAATTAATAGTATCCAATTTGCAAATGAATTCGAATTCAGCAGTTTCTCGCTGGAGTCTGGATTTGAAGTTTTTTTGTTTTAAGATAGCGACCTTCATGTCTGTGATTGCGTGACCAGAGAGATTGAAGTGTTCTCCGACTGGTTTATGAATGTTATAATTCTTGACATCGGATTTGTGTCCATTTATTCTTTTACGTAGAGACTGTCCAGTTTGACCAATGTAAATGGCAGAGGGGCATTGCTGGCACATGATGTGCCCCTATGTGTGTTCAATGGAGACAAATCGCTGCCTTTCCCCAGAGGGGTGCCATGTGGAAAAAAGCAGGAAAGATGGTGAGGTGCTCAGATCCTTTGATGATGGGGGGCTAGAGAAGTGTGTTAGATAGAAATGCCACAAGAAGAAGATCTAGGCACTTTTGCTTCTGAAGGAAGCCTCTGGCAGCCACTCAGCAAAAATGGAAAATAACGAGCGGGGGAAATATTCACGTTCGACATCACAGTTTCATAGATTGGTAGATTCCCAGGCTAGAAGAGACTACTGTGATCATCTAATCTGACCCCAGGTATGCACATACTATAGACCTTCTCCAGAATGATTCCTAGAGCAGAGCTTTTCAAAAAACATCCAAGCTTGATTCAAAAATGGTCAGTGATGAAGAAACTCTAATCCTAACCCTAATACATAGTCCTGCCATGAGTGCAGGGGACTGGACTAGATGGCCTCTCAAGGTCCCTTCGAGGCCTATGATTCTATAAGCAGTTCCAACGGTTAATTACTCTCACTGTCAAAAATTTACATCTTATTTCCTGTCTGAATTTGTCTAGCTTCAACTTCCAGCCATTGGATCATGCTAGACCCTGCTAAACAGAAGAGCCCATTATTATATATTTGTTCTCCATGCAAGTACTTATAGACTGTGATCAAGTCACCCCTTCACCTTCTCTTTGTCAAGCTAAGCAGATTGAGCTCCTTGACTCAATCACTATAAGGCAGGTATTCTAATCCTTTAATCATTCCCATGGCTCTTCTCTGAACCCTCCCCAACTGACCAACAGCCTTCTTGTATTTGAGTTTGAGTTCAGGTTTCAGAGATGAATGTGGAGGACATGATTGATCTGACCGCAGCCATGTGGCCCCTGCCAGTGCCTTAGGGTTTGGTGATGTATTGGGATTGTGAAGAACTTGAGGTGTGTATTTCACTCACTGGGGGGAGGTAGGATTTAGGGGCAGGTGACAGCAGTGGATGGGATGTGAGGGGATTAAGGTATGGCTCAGACAGATCCCTTAACTGGACATTCCCTGGCTGTGATTGGTGTGTGGGGTGGGGAGTGTGATCCCTTTAAGCAGCCTTAAGTTTTAAAGCTCTTTGTTTGTTGGGATAATAATATGACTAGCACTGGGCATGGACCTGGTCCGAAGCCCAGAAAAAATCAATGCAAAGGCTCACATGGATCCAGTGGGCTTTGGATCAGATCCATGAAGACAAGGCCACCCTGCATGTCCCTGTATCCATGTCCTTGCATATTTAGGCCCCATAAGCTGTGTGTCATGTGGTTCCGGAACTGGGGATCGCCTCATGTCCTGCAGCTTTAAATCCAGGGCTCAGCATTTCTTTAACACAATTGTTTGTGGTGAGCTGTGGTTAGTCTTGGCTTTGGTTTCTTGGAGAGCAAAGTTATTTGCTTTAGAGCTCATAGTTGTCTCTCTCTGTGTTTGGTACTTGGAACGCTGGCTCTTTCGCAGGCTGCTTCTCCGTCCAGTATTCCCGCTGGGCCTTTCCAGTGTTATTTCAAGATCAGCGGCGCATTTGGCGCACAGAACAATGGCTCTATTAATATGCTTGTTTACGTTACAAGAATTTGTTTGAAAGGATTTTGGTGTATTTTAAAATTTACAAGAAAAACTTTCTGATCCGCCAGGTCCCCTGGTGATTGAAATAAAACCTCTGACTTTATTATATAGTAAGAAACAAAAGTGTTCACAGATGGCAGTGGGGCACTCTTCTCACTGTGGGCAAGAGTCCTGGGTGCTTTTGTGCATGGGATTAGAAGTATGAGTTGCAAACACCTACCTGGGTTAGCAATGGCCTTGCTGCCGATAGTGCTGATACACACCTTCCAATGTGATCGTGGGCCTTGACCACATAAAATCTTGCACCAATTTCATTTCACTCCATCAGTTAAGTGGATGCAATGTGGACATGCGTCTTTCAGTTTAAATGAGGCTTATTGTGGTTTAGCGGATCTTGATTAGGAACAGGTCTGAGACCAACCAAAATGAACCACTCCAAAAGAAAAGTGTTCGCAAAGGGGTTTGTACCAGTTTAGTCTAAATCGCTGTAAAAACTGATTTAAGTTAAACCCGTGCAACTGTCTCCTGTAGACAAGACCACAGCCTTTAACACCCATTTAACTAAACAGGTTTAAAATCACCCCTAACATGAAGCTGGTGTCACTGAGCGTGTGGACATAGATAGCCCTTTAACTATGTCTACACTGGGGAAAAAAACCCTGCGTCAGCAAGTCTCAGAACCCAGGTCTACAGACTTAGGTTCATGAGGCTTGCGCTTCAGCACTAAAGATAGCCATGTAGACATTCTGGCTCTGGCTGGAGCTCAGGCTCTGAAGCCCAGGGAGGGAGGTGGGCCTCAGAGCCCAAGCCAGAACATTTACCCAGCTATTTTTAGCACTGCAGCATGAGATGCGTGAACCTGAGTCTGTCAAGCTGGGCTGGCTGCTGCGGGGTTCTTTTCACAGTGTAGACATAGCCTCTGAAGCATCGGTGCAGAGTTCCTTGCAGGAGACGGGAAAGCCATTGCTCTGGTCTTGGAGTCTCCCACTAATGGGGGCGTGTGACCTTTTCCCAGCACTAGCCCAGAGAAAAGCCTGCGGGGAGTTTTTATATTTCCACAGTCTGGGCTCAACCCTTCTCTTTTGGCCTTTCCCTGGCTCCCAGCGTATCATCATCTGGATTGCAGGAGTGCGAAGAGGGCCCACTTGAGAGCAGGGCTCTGATGGACTAGATGCTGTACATACTTACACAGTCCCTGTTCCAGGGAGATTGCAGGACAAAGGCAACACAGTTACCCCATTTGATAGCTGGGGACCTGAGGCTGAGAGATGAAGTGTTTGCCCAGGCTCACACAGGAAGTCTGTGGGAAGGCCTTGGTCTGAATCTAGACCCCCTGAGTCCCAGTTCAGTGCCCTGGTCACAAGGCCATCATGAGAATTTAAAAAAAAAAGAAAAAAAACACCCCACCCTACATTTTGGTCCTTGGCTTTGATGTCTGGCTTTTCAGCCTTCGGGGTCACGTTTGAAAACAGTTCTCTGCACCAAACAAACACCGAGATTCTCACCAGATCACTTGTCCTCAGGAGCTGTGGCTTTAAGAAAAATATCCGATGCCACAAGACTCACAATGAAATTGTGAGAATTGGCAGCCCGGGAGATGGCCCTGTGGTGACGAGGTCAGATAGTCATTACAAGCAAGAACCAAGTTTAATTCACTTAACTGTATGTTGATTTATAACTGAACACTGAACTAAATTAAAAACGCTGCTTTTTATAAGCCACATTGGAGTAATTCCTGGGTTTCACAGCTGGACAGCGGAGAAGCCGTCTCTGGAGGTTGGCTTGCGAACAAGCTCTGGTTTGTTTGTTTGGTTTTTGTTTTTAAAAGGGAAGTATTATTTAGTTTGCATTTGGATACCTAAAGGTACCAAGCACTGGATGTATGTTTGTGTGCGTTTACATACACACACTCCTCGGGATGTATGGCTGCTCCTGCATGGTTACACACAGGTTGCAAGCCTGAAATTCACGCTTGGGGAGCAGCCAGCCAGCATAGGCCTGCGGGCTGCCTTAGCCCATTATGAGAGCTGTAAGTGGTGCATGGAGCTTTTGTGGGCTCCCCTACACAATGGGGAATTTCATCCCAAGAACGGAGAGACTCGCGCAATGTATTCCCACTGGCCGACATTCACCTCTCTGCTGGCCTTCTTCACTGTGCTACTAAAAGGATGGTCTTGTGTTTAAGGCACTGGAGGGCTGGTTTCTCATCCTAACTCTGTGTCAGACTCCCACTGTGGCCTTGGCAGGTAACTTAATCTCACCCTGCTTCAGTTTCCCTGAGGATATGGGGATAATAATTCTTCTCTAAATTCATCCACAGGTGTGAGTTGCTTGGATACTATTTTGACTGGAGCTCTATAAGAAGGTAGATAGCAATGACTAGAATTGATCAAAATGACTCTTTTCCTTGTGGCTCAATATGGTTTTTTAACCATTTCTATTCCAAATATATTGAAAACTTTTAAAAGGTTTTATTAAAACATTTCTTAATGAGTTTGTTTGCTTAGAAATTTTTCATTTTGTTTTGGTAGGAAAATTCCATTTTCTCTTATTTTTCAACTCCTCCACGGCCCTATTTTTTGCCCCCTCCAGGACAGGATGGAGGGTGGGGAATGTGGAGAGGGGAGCTAAAAAAGTGAGGCAGAGTTGGGCGGGGGGGTGGAGGGACTTTCACTTTTTTAATTTCTCCGTTGTGTGTTGCTTACTCTCAAAGCGACACAGTTAAAACATGAGAAAAAAGTGTTACTGTGAAAAGTGTAAGTGATACTTTTCACTTTTAAAAGTGTTCTTTTCTCTCCCTTTTTAACTTTCCGCGACTAATCCAGTTGATAAATGTGGATGGAGGAGAGTAAATAACTGAGAGAAGGTGAGCATTTCCCACCGGTTTGAAACGCAAAACTGAAAAATTTCAGGCTTTGTTCCCTACATTTTTCATTTTCTTTGCAAAATGTCTTCAGAACGGAGTGTTTTTCATGAAAAATTTTGTCTTTGACGAAACTGCATTTTGAGAAGGGAAAGAAAAGCTTTTAACTGACCACATTTTGAGCAGCTCCAGCAATGACATTCTGTCTACCTAGCTTACTCCGGCAGAGCCGGTCCATGAAAAGGTTGTTCTGCAGTTCCTGCCCTAAAAGAGTTGTTTTGTACTGTTAGCTGTTCTGTTCCACCCCAGAGATGGCTGCATTTCAGGCGTGTCCATATTGAGTCCAAGAGAACATAAGGTACAAAGTCTTTGGGGATCATTTTGGATGAGAGCCATTGGAGGGGTCAAAGACCAACTATAAAAAGAGTAATGAACAAAAATCTGGTGTTTTTTCCAAAACGTTTGTAGCTGAGAGAGATTTTTGCTGTTGTGTTTCTGTATCCCATTTTATCCTCCCAGTTCAGAGCCTGTCATGTTTATTGCTGTGTTTGTATCCAAGGGAGCGGGTGGAAGCCTCCTACACGAGATAGATCAGTTGAGGTCATTCTGGGAATGCATGAGGTTATGTAGGAAAGTATTCAGTTCAAATCAAAAGCAAAACAGGCGGAGGATGGAGCAGCCTCTCTCTCAGGACTATCACCAGGAAGGCTTATTCAGGGCAAACGATAAACCACCGTGTCCGAAAAGATCAAATGCGCTCTACAAATGTTCTCTCTGGAGACTTCCACCCATGCTGTGCTCCCCTGTTACCTTATCTGCCTTTGGAAACTTCCGAGACATGAGCTGAGCTCTGCAAAACAGTCAAATCTTTGAGCACTTGAGCTCCAATCTTTCTGTGTCACAGCCTTATTTTGCAATTGCAAAATCTGTTCTTTGGAGTTAGATGGAGAAGGCAGCACACTCAGTCCTGTTAGATTTAGAGAATAGGGTCTGATTAAAAAGTAAGACCGGTCACTTTGTAGAACTGCAGGCATATCTTGACTGTTGCATAGGAAACACAAGCCTGGATCAGACCCCAAGTCCCTCTAACCCAGTATCCTGTCTGTGACCCCAGCAGCACCAGTGGAATGTGTAAGAACCCTGCAGTAGCAAAGGTGGGATAATCTGGTCCCCACATCGGTCTCCTCCTGATCCCTAATAGTTGCCAATTGCCTTAAGCACAATGTTTAATATCCCTTCCAGAATTTTAGTTCTCCATCAATGATAACTCTGGATATTCTTGGTATCCATATAAAGGTCCAATCTCTTTTTCAATCTTGTTACGTTCTTGGCCTCAGTGACTTCCTTTGGCAGTGAGTTCCACACTTCAATCGCATGTTAAGAAAAGCATTTTCTTTTATCCATTTTGAATTTCCCACCTTTTCATTTCACTGCGTGCCCCTTGTTCTTGTGTTACGAGACAGGGAGAACAGAACCTCCTGATTGATCTGGTCTAGACCATTCACAATTTTACATTATTTTATCACGTCCCGTCTTTCTGGTCCCCTATCTAAAATGACAATCCCAATCTGGTCCAGCTGCACCAGGAGGGGCTAACAATGTTTCATTACAATAGCGAAGAGAAGCTGAATTCTACTCGACTGGGCCTCATGGCCCATTCAGTCTGGCGCTATTATTATCAAATATGCCAGCTAGTGCCAAATGAGATGTGGATGCATGTGCATCATGAACTGGAGAGAGATTCCCTACTTTCTTTCAAGCAATCATCAGGTGACAATGATATGTGGTCAGTGGCCTGGAGTTGATTGGCTCATTACCAATCCCCTGAACCAGCCAGCCCTGATGGAGCAGGATTTATTTCCATTTTTATACAAGGAAAAAGTCCATGTGTAAGACAGGGTTTCCTGTACTAGAGAACTCTATTCAATGCGTCCACTAACCCAGCAATTCTAGCTTCCTCTGTCCATGTGTGTTTGTTTGTGATCTGTGTACAGGCAGATACCTGCAGGGGTGGATACCAATGCCACACACATAATCCAAGACTAGCTGCGTATTTCTGCTCAAGTGCTCATTGGTGAAATAGGTAATAATGGGTCACGAGAACATTGTCCAAGAAAGTGTTCATTTGGGTCAAAAAGCCAGTTTTACACACACACACACCCTCTACTACCATTTTCAGATCTGACCCTCTGTTATCACTTGTTCATAACTTTCTGAAACGTTCTCCTTTAGGCCTGCTATTTTCTGTACTTAATCACCTGGTGAAGACTAATTGTTTTGGAAGATTTAATGAAAATCTGTTCAGCTATTTCATAAGTAAAAAAGCATTTTCCTACTTTAAAAAAATGCCAGAGGTTTTTTTGTTTGTTTGTTTGTTTGTTTGTTTGTTTGTTAAACCATACAATTCACTCAGAAACAGAGTTTGACTCTTGCCAGTGATGCGTGGTCACTGTACAGTCAATCAATTACTTTTTTTTAATTGGGTGAATAATAAAGTTATAAGCCACTTTTGAGCATGCTCAGTGGGCATTGTTTTGAGCAGAGCCTGATGAAGTTTTGTGACAATGTTCATTCTCCCTGACAGACATACCACTTTAAGCTGTGTAGTGGCAAAACCGGTACCCATAATTCCTCTGTCAACAGTAGCAATGTTGGAAGCGAACATGTAGGTGGCAGTCATACAGACTCAGGTATTTTACTATCCCCTGAGAAGTAGGTTCAATACCATGAGGACCATTTCATTGTCAGCAGGACTAAAAATATGGGGAATTTCTTTCCCCCGCCCCCCTCATAAACAAAAAACCAAGGACACTCAGTGCCAAAAACTTTGTTAATGGACCACCAAAGTTACATAGTTACAAGAAGGGGGAAAAGGCGGGGAATGCAAATGCTTGGCCACATAGTACATTTTGTAGAGTTTGTGGTCTGGAGCAGTTATTCACAAATAGTTTCATAGTGGGGAATTACATTTGTACAGAGATTTTCTTGTGAATATCTCATGTCCCATGCCCTAACGTACAGCATCCTTGTGGAAGCTATAGCACTGATTCAAATAGAAAAGGAATGTTAGGAGAGGATTTAATATAATTTTAGCTAGAAACAATGAGAAACCAGCATCACATGAAGAGATAAGTCTTCATGGACCACTGGCAGAGTTCCACAGATCAGTCGTGGGCCACAGCCCATGAGTTGTTGGCATCGAATTAACAATATAAACAAACATATTAAGCGTCACATAGAACAGGCACAGAACAGTTAATGTTGCCAATGACACCTGAACTTTGAATGTGGCCCTCAGGGCACGCAAGTCACTTCATGCCATATTGCTGGGCAACTGTGAAGCACTGAATTCTGCATCCCACCCTTTTGCAGCTTCACAAGAATGCTTTCTAGATTTCCCTTCATCGATGTGGCCAACTTTGTGATTTTACTGTGAGGCTATGAGGTGTTTTTCTTGAAGCTCTAGCTTCATGTGGATGCAGAAGACTCCATGTTCATTTAAAAACCACTGTACATTTCTTGTCTCCCTGCCTGTGGAGAAAAGACTGAAAGCGTGACATACATCCTCCTTCCTCCCAAGGCTGCGAACACCATATAAACACCAAAATAAAGACCCAACATTTATGATTTTTTAAAACTCAAGATTTCTGAGCCAATCTTGTGACTTTGAGGGGCCTGAATCTGGAACACTTAGGGTCAGCAACCCCATGTGATAGCAACGCTGTAAAATTCAGATCCCACTCTGGAGTTCAGACACCCGGTATCAAGTGGGGTCAGCTCCAGGGTTGTGGTGTTGCCCCTGGTAAAGAAAAGAAAATTTGGATCTAGATTTTAAACATCCTCAACACACAGGGCTTTTCAAAGGTGAGGTTTGACTCAAGCCATCTTCACTTTCAATACTGGTTTCTTTCCAAGCGAGTCATCTGAACAAGGGCTTCCCCATAAAACATCCTGACCATGCCCCTCTGTAGAAGTTCCTCTACACATACACCGCTATCTCGTAGTACATTTTAGTTTCTTTGCACAGATTTCTTATCAAGCCTCCCCCCAGTTTCAAAGCCTGATTTGGGGTGATGGAGGCCCTAAAGCCCCTGATTACTTTAATCCAGCCCTGTGAGCAAGGAGAGGAGACAGTGAGGAAATTGGCTTTTTTTTTTTTTTTATTCCTGGAGGAGTTCAGTTTTTGTTTGAAGATGGTTCTTAATTTCCTGCTTTGCATGCTTCAAAGCCGGAGGCTGCCTAAGGGGGCGTGTGGGACTGTGTCCGAGGCAGTGGAAAGGGCGGGTTAGGCCAGTCTTGTGGGGGAATGCCAGGGAAAGCGGCGGCTGGAACTCTAAAGTGATTGCTGCTCTTCAAAGACAAGATGAGCTAAATTACTGACAAGCAGGCGTGTGCATTCCACTCCCAGAGGAGTAAATAGTTTCATTTGGCCAATGGCGTCCCAAAGAGCGGGCTGGTTACATTTGAAGAAAAGGTGACCCCGCCAAGGAAAAGTACTGGCTTGGTGATTTATTTTTTGCTGGAAGGGGGGGAGGGGGAAGTGTGGGGAGGTGTTCTTCTTGGTTTTTATGGTGGATCTATTATGAACCTCAAGTCTTCTCTTCTCTGTTTTTGCTGGAGGGCTCCTTGGAACCATGAAGAACTGGAGTTTGAGCTCTCTCCACCCTTACTGGAAGAGACAGGTGTGCAGAATCTTTAACAAAGAGATCTTTCCTCCCAACTGCATTCTGGGTGTTTGAGTTAAATATATGCTAATAAATCCAACTGAAAATAAAGAGCTTTGAAGAGACTGATTAAAAATCCATTCCCCAGCTAGGAGCTTCGGTTTTGGCATCCTGATACATGTGATATCACGATCCTACCAATTCTCTAGTTACTCCCAGATGTTCCAAGAAAAACAGCAACCCAGAGAAAGCCAATGTTTGGGAGTGAGACTCTTCATTTGTATTTTTCATGGCTGCAAGGGGGCTGAAATAAACACAAGATCTGATCTCCCCCCAGCATGTTCCCTGCCTTGCAGGAACTGAATGACCATGAAGAGACCAGGGCCTGGATTCTGATCTCTGTTACTTCCTCCAGACTGACAGGTGTAACACACAGATCACAATCTGGCCCTAGAGCTCACTTCGTGTCGGCCACGTACGTGGCTGTGAGACACTAAAAAGCCCATGAAAAAACCTGGAACACAAACATCTGAACCACAAGCTAACCATATTTGGGTGTACACGTAGAGCTTAGGATTTCCTGAATGATTTCTTCACAGGTAGAGATACACAATACACCCCTTTTGCCCCAAACCCGCACTTGCCTACCCACATGCACATAGACACAGCATCCTCACTCCCATACAGGCAAGCAAACAAACAAAAGCCCCATGGCTGAAAGGAGTTGCTTCTCCTACAGGCTGGGAGGGAAGAGAGAGACAGATCGCTAGCTAGATGCAGCCGATGAAGTGAGCTGTAGCCCACGAAAGCTTATGCTCTAATAAATTTGTTAGTCTCTAAGGTGCCACAAGTCCTCCTGTTCTTAGATCGCTAGCTATTGCTAATTCTGTTACTCAAGCTTGGCTGGCCTTTGGATGCCACACTGCTGAGGAGCAGATCGGTACAAATAGATGAACTGTCCTGGTGAGTTCCTACTTATCTTACCGTCATAATGCATCCAAACCCACTGAGGCCAGGGTACTAGGAGATCCCAGCTCAGTTGCCTCATCCTTATCTTTCTCTTTACAGGATCCTAGCTTGTAGCAGCCGGGCCATCCCAGTATCTGCAGCCCCACAGGGTAAGTGTGCTTCAAGGTCTTAATTCTCCCTGTGACAGCAGCCTCCTTGGCCACTACAGAGCCTCCCGAGCTGAACGGGTGAGTTGCTATAGCTTGAGTTAAAGCTCTCTAGGTAATGGTGTAACTCATATCCTCTGTAGATTGGCACAGAGAGGGCTTGTAACACACACTCTCCATTCTGCCCTCCCCAGGATACAAATCCCCATGCTCCCCCAACCCTCCTGGGAGAGTGGCTGCATTGATCTCTCTGGCTGCAAGTGGTAACAGCTGATAATTATCTAGCACTAAGCATTTCAGGTCAAGGTCAGTGGTATTATTATGGCAAAGTGTTTGCACCTTGGCTTGTTGATACAGATGGGGCCCCTGGAAATGGCTGAGACCAGGAGGCTCTTTCCCTGACTTTGTGTAAATTGCTGACTATGGAGTCAGGGCAGTGCAGACAGGATCCTTTGCCCCTTTATTCAGGCTGCTTCAGGAGTGCAATCAAGCTCTAAAAGGGACTGCCAAAATCTCTCTGCTGGCTCTCAGCTGCTCACCCCTGTGTTTGCAGTGGGAAAGCCGTCAGAGGGGTTCCAGGGTTGACACGCTGACAGCAGCTATGGGGAGGGAGTGCGGCCTGCTTCATTCAGGGGCCCACGTAGGAGCTGGACTGGGCATGACAATCTGTGGTGGGGAACATGCTGATCCTGGAACTGCAGGGAGCTGTCCCCGCGCGCTGCCCTCTGTGAGCATAGCAGGGTGCCCTCCACGGGGGAGACCACGGGAGTTGCAATGGTGGCTGGCCCCCGTGCCCACTCATGTGGCAGTCACTGGCTGGTGCTAAGGAGTCCCCCCTTCTCTTGGAGCTGTGCTGGAGCCCCGGATGTGGGTCGATGCCTGCCCCCAAGCACTCTGGCCTGCAGAGCTGTCAGTCCCAGCTGGGTAAATTTCTCTACAAGGATTCGTGAGGGGGTTATTGGGAATTCCTCTGCAAAACCCCATATGGGGCATTTAAACTGACTGCCGAGAAATCCCCTCAGGGCACCCTCACACCAGACCCTCCATAGACCCCCCCAGGGGTCAGGACTGGGCATCACCCCTGCTCTTATTACATTGGGGTTACTGGGGGTCCTGTTAGTCCTGTGACCGTGCCGGACAGGCTCCGCCCAGTGGCAGAGACGCTGCATGGGGCTGTTCTGAAATGCTGGGGGCCGACGCGAAGCCTGGCAGGAATGGGTCTGAGCTGCAGCATTGGCATGCATGGCTGATCTCCCTCAGTCTCTGGGACACCACTGGTGGCTGCAGCGACGTGGTCGTGGGTAATGGGGGTTGGGCAGAGGTGGCAGCGGTTCATAGGGCTCCCTTCATGCAGGGCCTCTCCCCCATCCTGCTCCAGACAGGAGCAGGGCCAGCCCTGGAGACTGTCCGGCCCTTCGCAGGAGAGGCTACCCTTCCCCTCCGTTTGCCCCAGTCTCCGGCTGGCGCTCTCACCGTGGGCAGCCAGGTCCCAGGCGCGTGTAAGGCCTGCTCCGGGCTGTCAGAGCTGCGAGCGTGGCCATCTCAGGGGAGCTGCGGGTGGCTGTTCCAGGGGGCTCAGCTCCTCGCTGGAGCCCCAGCAATACAGCCTCCCCCTGGGCCGCTGAGCCAGACAAGGTGCAATGTGAGCTGGGTCTAGGGCTGGAAGATCTGGGGCGGGGAGCCGGGTTAGTGCCAGTCTCCGTCCAGGACTCAGAGTCACCCCTGGGTCTTGGGATGACGAGCAGGAGGCTGGGCAGGACTGACGCGCCAAGGTGTAGAGTGGGCGCCTCTCCTTGGGAGATGGACCAGGGAGCGTGGCCAGGGGCGAGGCGGGTGGCTGGCAGGGTGGAGGGCCCTGCCTGGCCAGCAATGAGAGGGCAGTGCCCTGTGTGCCCTGGGGTGGTTTCCTGACAGCTGCCTGCTCTCTCCAGTGCCCCTAGCACTGACGCTGGGATCTCGGGGGTTCCTCAGGGCCTGGCTCATCTCGGGGCTTTGTGCTGCCTGCCGTGGTGCATCTGGGATCAGAGCCATGTCACATTCAGGGCCTGTCCGTGCCTGGCTCCCAGCCGGCGGGGGAAGCTCCACAGTGACTCTCCCCCAGGCCAGTCCAAGCCTCGCTCTGCATCTGTTCCCTGGCACTAGAAACGCTTCTCTGCCCCTCGGCAGAAACAACGGCCTCTGAGACACATTGAGCCAAGCTGCCCCAGGCCTAGCGTGGCCTGGCCAATGCAGTCCCCTCCCTGGGCACGCCTGGGGCTCTGTGCTCACTGAGCCCTGGGCTATAGCCCCGGAAATGCCCCCCACCCCCACCCCATGGCCCCCGTCCATTGCTTGGCAAAGGCAACTAGCAAGGCAGAGTCAGTGCTAATGGCAGTGCTAATGAACTAGCGGAACTGGCAACAGGGTCTCTGAAACGACACCACTCCCCTTTGTAGCCAGTGGCCACCAGTGCTGTCCAGAGGCTGACCCTTATAGATAAGCCCAGTGGAGTCTCCGTGCTTGGAGCGTTGCATGATGAAAACCGCAGGTAGCAGAGCAAACCCTTATGAGTGATTCCCAAGCTCCCAGGACCCTGCCACACCCTCTTTACCAAGGACTTTGTGCGACTGCCTTTGCTCCTGTCCCCAATCTCTCTGGAGCTCCAGTTAAACGAAACTAAACGTCCACGGCAGGGGGTCCCCTCCATGCTCAGGTATATTGTGGCTGCTCAGGTTGCCATCAGCTTTGCTTCTTCTAAACGAGTCGGATGCTCAAAGGACCTGTGAGCTTCCGCCAGATTGTTACCTGGACTGTTCGCAGCCTCTGGGGCTGCTGCTAGTTCTGTGCTGTCACTGTGTTTGCTAGCAGGCAGTGTAGTCTAGTGCCGAGAGCAGGGGGCATCCCCTTCTGATTCTGCTACGAGTTGTCTGTGACCTTGGGCAAGTCACTTTCCCTCCGACAGTTTCCCTGCGTGTGACACAGGGCAAATGAGACCAACTTCTTGTGTGGGGGGGCGGGGGATTGGAGGGTTCATCAACCATGTTTATAAAGTGCTCTGAGAGCCCCAGACGAAAGCAGCAGAATACACAGGCAGTCTGCTTTCTCCAGGACTGCAAAGCACCCTAACAAAGCCTCTTACCATGAGATTTCCAGGCTAGGTTTGGAGCCAGACTTTAGCTATCTGCATTCCATCCAAGCTCTGAGGAACAGGTTCAGAGGTAGGTGTATTCCAGTGCAGCCTAGATGGGCATTACCCTTCACCAATATGGCACCCTTTCTTTCCATACGATCTGCTGGGGAGCGATTTGGAAGATGTTGTATCTGTCTCCAGCCTGACCCTACCCTGTCCTAATTTAGCAGCCCAAGAGCTCACACCATGGTCGTGAGAGGTAGAGCCTCGGAGCTGGGAGGGTGAAGGGTGAAACTCATTACTGAGCAACCGACATGCCTACGGCATCTGGAATATTTCATCAGCAGGAATGTGTCTCGGGCATCTCTCTTCCAAATTTCTCCAGCAATTGTGCTCTGAGCTCCCGGAGCTTGTAAAAAAGCACTTCGTACATTAAGAACAGGGCCGGGATATATGAAATTTCACCTGATACGTTATCACACCAGAGCAATTGGCTAAAAGCTTTTAAGGAGTGGAATGAAATATCATTTGCAGGCAACTGCATGGGTGGGGGAGGGGAAGGGAGGAAGAAATAGACTTAGCAGGTTGCTTGCCCTGTCTTTTATTCTGTTTCCCGGATCAGTGGCAGGCCAGGGCGTAGATTATACGTGTCCACCTCATCCCTTTAGGCAGCAGTTTATTCTGCCCGTTGAAAGGGTGTGCAGAACTGTCTTGCCATTCAAAGTCCCTTGGCCCGTGTTGGCCTCTAGGACAATGCGAAACGTCACCTGGGTGTCGGGAGGGGTTTTACCTCCTTCTCACGGAGAACCCGAGGCTCCTGCTCAAGCCACTAACCCACTAAGGCGTTATCCTCCTTGCAGTCAGATTCTTCAGCTCTGTATCTGCGGCCGTAGCTAGAGCTACTGCGACAGCGGTCACAGAGGCATGGGAAATGGAAGTAGAAATGGCTTTGTGGGGCTGTCTTGTCCATTCCACCCCCATCCTCTGGAAGCCAGCGCAGGATTGCTCCCTGAAGCATATTCCCCCGGGCTTTGGGGAATCCACCACTGGCCGAGTCAGGATTGTAAATGAGGGAGCGGAGGATTCAGAGGTCAGGCCATAGGATCAGGGATGAGGAATAGCAGACTAACCAACACCGTGGGTCAGATTCACCCCGGCGTAACGCCTTTGATATCAGTGGGGTTATCCCGGGACTCAGCGTGACTGCCAATGGAAAGACATTGAAGTGAACAATTCCTTCAGTTGCAGAGCACATGCCACCAGCACAGTGCACTTCTGTGATGGACTGCAGCAGAAACCTCCAACCCAGACCCCCCACAATTTATGCGGGATCCAGATTCAACGGCCAGTGGGCAGATCCATCTCTGCAGCTGTGGATCAGCTGGAACAGAAGGAGCATATTGTCTGGTTCCAGTTCTGATGGAGCAGAAATCTCATGCACACTGCAAATCCAGAGAGGTTTCTGCAATTTTGAGACAAAGTCTTGTGATAACAGATGATGGTGTCAAACCTTACGGAGGCAGTGCTGCCTAGTGGATAGAGCAGTGGAGGGGGACTCAGGAGACCTGGGGTCTATTCCCATTTCTGCCACTGGCCTGCTGTCTGAGCTTGGGCAAGTCACTTCCCCTCTCTGTGCCTCAGTTTCTTCATCTGTAAAATGAGGGTAATGACACTGCCGTCTTCTGTAAAGGGTTTTGGGAGCTAGGTGTTACTATCATTGACCTAATCCCCAAACTCTAGCCCTGATTCAGCCCCACACTTGGACCCTGAGCCTAGCCTAAATCTGAGTGGAGGTGGATTTGGGGAGATTCGCATTCAGGTCTCAATCCCAGCGTGGCCAGAGCCATGTCATGGTCCCCTGGACGTAAATCCCCACAGTCTTGGGGAAGGCTCATATTCAAAAGCCACGTCTGGATGGCTCCGGTTCATCACCTGTTTGGATGTGTGACCGTGAATCACCTTGGGAGGTTTGCAAACCTCCCACCAAACGGGCTCCACATTGGTCATGAAACGGGAAGCTGAGCACATGCCAGATGGCTGCAGCGGGTTCCCATGCGAGTATGTCACGCAGGCCGTACACCTGAGAGCTCAGTGAAATCTGATGAGCAATGCCCAGACATTGCTTGAACACATGCATCCCGTGTGTGTGGACCAGACGTGGGTCCCTCCCAGGGACCAGTGGGTGGAGCTGGGACAATCTCTTTTGCCATGAGAGTGCCCTCTGCTTCTCCATTCGACACACACAGCTCCGCGGCGTAGGGGCTTGAGCACAGACAGGATGAGCTGCACGACCAATCAGAGATGCATGCCCGATACCCAGGGGGCCTCCAAAGCAGGCAGAGGAGCCACACCCCTAATCTTGCTGGACAGATATAAGGGGTGCAGTGAGGCATGCTCACAGGTGCACTCTGTTGACCTGAGCAGTCTGAACCAGGGCTCCCACGGGAAGAGGGGAGCGACCTCATGAGGCCTCACTTCCACTCCCAGCTCGGACGTAGGAATCAAAGTCCCTGCGTGGTTCTCTTAAAGGGACGGCAGGGGGGAAACCCTGCACCCTGCTGTCCCTTCCTGCTGCATTCACGAGGAGGCCGTGCCGTTTCCAGAGCTGAGTGTTGCACCTTTCACACCCTGCCTCTCCAGACAGAGGTGTCACTAGGAAAGGTTTCCGGTGCACTCGTGGGAGGGATGCATGGCCTCATGCAGCGAGCAAGGGACAGGAAGCCAGAAAATCCCAAATTCTAATTCCATCTCCCACAATTCATCATCATCTCCTGTCCTCTCTGTATGCCTCGGTTTCCCCTTCTGTACAATGGGGATAGCAGCCCAGACCCAAGCCAGAGATGGGCTGGGAGAGTGAATGAGTTAATGTTTCCCCTTTGACAGCCTAAAGTGCTCAGGGTTGTTATCATCATTCACCTCCTAAAAAATTCACCTGTCTAAAAAATAAAAATACCGGGCTGAATTCATCTCCAGTGGGTTTGCCCCACGGATGAATTTGGCCCTGGTGTTTTGAGGCCCCAATAAATCCTTTGGCTGGAGTGTGCTCGTGTGGTACGAAAGCAGCTGTGTTTTCTTAGGCACCAATGAGCTGACTGATATGGTTTTTATTGCTACCACAGAAGCCGTTAGCGCGTAAATGTTACTTTAGGGTTTTATAGACCTTGCTGTCTCCGATATTAACCGTAATATATCTAAGGAGGATTTGCAAAGGTGACACCTCCAGAGAGCAAAGCCTGCTGCATGCGGAGAATCCTCCGCACGGCAAAGTTTCAAAGGTCCAGAGAGGCTGAACGGATCATTCTGCTGCTCCCCACCCCCACCTCCTCCGGACCCAATAGCAAGGCAGAAAGCCCGTTTCAATCATTCAGCTATCGAATCTCTCCCCTAAGAATGCCATACTGCAACGGGCAGCGAGCCAGCAATAACAGTCACGTTCCCAGAGGAAATCTGGAAACCCTTTCATTTCAGAGGGTCCCCAGACATGTTCTCCTCGTATAGGGCATGAAATATAAAACTCACCCAGGGGGGCGCTGGCTGGCCATGTGGGGGCAGGGGGACATTTGAAAATGAAGCTGCCCGTTTACAATCTGCTGAAATGTTACAGCTCGCGTTCTTATGACCTATCCGCAGCCAACAAAGGCCGTTTTGCCAGGCAGCTTTGCATGTGTGGTGTCTGGGGCACGACGGGCGACTCACAGCCAGGAGTCGGCCCCGCCGTTCCCAGAAGCAGGGGAGCAAGACAGGATGATTTGGAGCGCGGGGCGGTTTTATTGTCGCCTTTCCCCCGGCCGCCCCATGCTGGTCCAGCTTGGCAATTTGAAATTGATTATTTTGTATGTGTGTATGTAAAGCCCGCCCCCTCTGCTGGCTAATTAAAAGTGGCCTTGTGAGGCAGTGTGCTTTTAAATTGCTGAGGATGGCAGGCCGGCCCCTCAACACAAAAATCATTAATTCTGAAGTGACAGTGTTTCTTTAAGAGGCCCCCATCGTACAGGACGGGGGTCGGATCGAGTTGATTATAGACTCCTGTTCTCATCAATCTCGCTCTCCCCAGGAAGGTAGCGGAAACACTGCCAGAAACTCTGGCTCGCTCTATTGCTCGGCGGGGCTGGAGTCGGCTTCTTTCTCAGGCTCCTTGTCTGTCCCAGGGAGGGGAGATTAGGGAGGGGGCAGAGAGGGGGAGCTGGTCTGGGACACATACACCCACATGCAGGGCAAGTTGGGTTAGCCATTGGTGAGATGCCTTCACTGCCAGCAAACCCCAAGCAGGGACGCTGTAGTTATTCAGCCAGGCTGGTCAAGTTCCCCAGGATTATCTCAGAGCAGGGTGTGAGATATCAAAGTTGGAGGAGCAGGGCCATGTCAGCTCAGCTTTGTGGGATTCACTCCCATGAATGCATGAAAGGCTCCCTGTACAAACTGCATTAGATGCGCTCCAAATGTTCATTCCCGATTGGTCACGCTCTGACCCGCAGCTGCATTCCCTGGCTGGAGGAGTGAAAGATGCACTGTCGCTTTGTTCTGCCAAAATCAGTGCTTGGAACCATGACAGGACGATCATATTACTGAACAAGAGGGTCATCCGGAGAAAAATTCTCCTCGCTGTGACTCGAGGGGGCATGTCTCTCCTTGGAACAACAACACGTGAACGCACCTGATCTGTTGCCATTGAGAGGTGCTGGCTGGAAAACAAAAAGATCCTACAAGGGCCCAGCCCTGGACAGCAGCTCCGCACTCCTGGCCCATTTAGGGTGGTCAATCTATCTTAGACTGGTCACCTCTGCTTTCAGGGGGCGGGGGCGGGGGGTGAGGTTGAGAAAGTCTGAATATAGGCTTCATTTGAAGGGACATTGGCAGGTGACAAACAGCACGGGCCACACTTGTCGGTTCACTCCGGCCCTGCTGACGCAAAATGTCCCTCCTGGGGCGTACGGATGAACATGACCCCGTACAGCTCTTTAAAAGCAAATTTCCTGCTTATAGCCCCACCAGAGGGGATTCACATGGAACGGACTTAAAAGCGTCGCCGTGGTCCCTTGGGGCCGAGGGGAGCTGCCACCCGCTCCGCAGCTGGGAGCGCCAATCTGGGGCCCTGGACAAATGCAGCAGCCAGGGTGTGCTTCAGAACGGACCTCTGCCCTTGGAGAGTGGGCCCCAGGGGTGTCAACAGGGGCTCACAGTAGTGTGTGTACTGTAGCCCAGCCCAGCCTAGGCAAGGCCAGGCCCCTGCTGTTGGCTTGCACCTCTTTTTGTGTGCTCCAAGAAGCCTAACAGGCACCAGCTGTTTCCTGGCCTTTGATGGTTAACCCTAACCTTCCCGGGGTGGAGCTCCAGGACTTTCTGACCTGCCACCGCCCTGCCTTAGGCCGCAGTTGGATGCTGCCATGTTGGGAGAGTGAACTCCGCAGCGTGACTTGTATTTACTAAGCACACGTGTTCATTTTTTTGCTCGTAAGCACTTTTCTAGTGGGACTTGCAGAAAATATAACCGTGGCATCCCTGCTGCTTTGCGGTTCTGTGGAAGCTGCTTTCTGCAAACAGCTGCATTTCGGCCAGAGTTTGACCCGGCGTTTGACCCCACGAACACCCAATGCCTGGACAAGATAGCCTTCTGCCAGTAAACACCTGGCACTGGGACACAGGGTCTCATGGCCAGTGAACACCCAGCATTCAGACACTGGAGAGCACAGCCAGGGAACCCCTGGTGCTTGGACACGGGCTCATACAGCCAGGGAACACTGGGTGCTCAGACATGGGAGAACATGGCAAGTGAACACCCAGCCTTGTTTAGGGGACCAAACCTTTGACATAGGACCCTTATTCTAAAAGAGAAAAATGGGAAACCCACTCCCAGACAAGAGAGAAATTCCCTAGGCTTCCTCCCTAGAACTTGGGCACCTCCGTTGGGCTCAGCCTACAATAGATGCTCTTTGTGCTCTGTGTTTGGCCTCAGTGGAATCTGAATACCATGTGCTGGAAGGCCCAAGAATCCCACTCTCCCACGAGGTAACAAACCAGCTGGTATCAACAGTGCCTCGCAGGAAATCCAGTTCACCTTGTATAAGCCAAGGGACAAGGGTTGACATTTAAGACAGAAGCATTTATGGGCAAATTCTCAGGTCCAAATACAACTGGTGGCTTTGTGCTCCCGGCCCCATCGTTGTGAGCCAAAGGGCCTGGTTCTCCTCTCGCTTTCCCTCCTGTGTAAATCCACTGTCAGTGGGGCTCTTCCTGGTTTACACCAGGGTGGGTGTGAGAGCAGAATCAGGCCTGCTGATCTTACAAGGAAGATTCTCCTTATTATTCAGTGGGTATTAGCAGTGTGCTCGGTGCTGTACATGGAGAGAGACATGGGTCCTGCCATGGGAGCCTGCTTCTGCTCTAACGCACACAGAGAGAGGCAGAAATGCACCATATACTGACTCTTGGGGCCATCGGCATAGTCTGCTGTTCATTGTTTCACTGAGTTCAGAAAAACAGGATTTTGTCTAATCTTTGTAAACAGGATTGTATTAAAGACGTACCTGAGTCTCTTCAGTTTCTCCTCCAACGGACGGAACCTGGCAAGGCCCCAAATATTGGCTGACTGCTCAGGCCAAAAGGGGCAACCATACATATATATCAAACTGTCCATAAACTGTGTCGATATCAGTTATGCTATGACCGTTGCTAAATGAGGACATGCTTGGAAGGCAAAGGTTACTAGAATGCGCCCCAAGGGCAATAGGTCCATTTAACCTGGTGAGATATGCCTGGGCAAACATCGTTCATGAGGAGATGCAGAGGCTTCCCTGGTCTTGTGCAGTCCCTAGCCAGCTCTGGAACCTACTGGGTGGGGAGGGTTGTAACACTGACGGGTGTCATTTCAGCCCACCCATCAACTCTCCACTCGGGAACCAGAGCTGGGCAGCGAAGGCAGAAATTCTCATTGGGTAGTTTGGCAAGTGGTCCCCTTCTGACAGGCTCCAGCACAGACCTGAGCGTGAGCTACCCGCACCGGGCTGACTTGCGGTCAGAAAGGTGACACAGAGCACAGTGGTGCAGTCTGAGTAAATTTTAGGCTACATCAGGGCCAACCTGACTCTCTGAAGTATTTAGGCAAGCAGAAATATCCCGGTCTCCGAGACCCTTGGGAAGAGGGGGCTATCAACACGCAAATCCTAGACAAGACCGTTTGGTAGGGCCAGTTGAAAACTGTTTTACAATGGAAAACTGGGGTTTTGATTAAACACATTTCTTCACAAAGCATGTCCTCTTTCGACAGAAAATTTCAATTTTTCATTAAAAACGGAATGCCTGAAAACTGAAATATTTTGATTTGAAAATGTTGCTTGGCACCTCATGGGATCTGTAGTTCAGTTGCCCGAATTCCCCATTCTTCTCTAGGGGCTGCTCCCCACAGCCAGACAACAGATCCCATGATGAAGCTAAGCCAGGGATTCCCATGATGCACTGCCTTCACGCTCTGGGAGGGGAGGCAGTGATGCATCATGGCAGATGTAGTCCAAGCAAGGAGCCAACCTTAGAGAGGAGAATGGGAACTCGAGTCACCCAAACCACAACTCCCATGTGGGGGTGCGGCAGCATTTGCAAATTGAATTGTTTCTGTTGTCAGCTGCAACATTTCAGTTTTTGGCCAAAATGTTTTGGTTTTCAGCAGACATTTTTTTGGTATTCTAATTTCTGCTGAAAATTTGAATTTTTCTGTGGAAAAATAGATGATTTTTTTTCATTTTTCATCACAATTTTCCATTAATACAATCTCATTTTTTGACCACCTCTATGTGTAAGATCACATCTAGTCTGTCTCCTGGGATACTGTGTAAGATAGTCCCCTAGGATATTTTTCCAGCGTATATGTAGTGGAAAAAAAACCTAAATCAAAAGAAAATCCTCCAAGGGTGACAAGACCGAGAGATTCATTGTGAGGTCTGAGAACTGGAAGAGTTTCATACCAGTGATCACAAATCACTAAGATACAACTTTACTGTTCTACCACTTCCGGCAGGAAAGGTGGTGACTGAAAACTAGCCCAATTTTGAATTCAAGTGTAGGATTCTCCAGAGACATTTACTCTTGGCTGGAGCCAAAGGTCTGAATTAGATGCAATTCATTCAAACAACTCTGTGAAACCAAATCTGATCTTTAGAGACAATTGCGTGCCAAGACTCACCCCAGGGAGGAAGATCTGCCACCCTTGCCTTCCAGTAAGGTTCACCATCCCACAGACGGTAACATAGGCGGGTATGATACTGTCTGAGTAGGGCAGTGTTCTTTTGGTGCTAGACTGAACAGTCCAGTACTTGCTTTTCCATGTTATTTTGCAAAGTAATTTTATTTTTTAAGCTATTGGAAATGATGATCATAAAAGACCCCTTATCTAGACCCCAAAACAACCAGGCTAGAGTCCATCTCTCTCACATGGATCCCACCCAGACCAGGCCCTCTCTGGCAGAGTTAGCAGGGGTGTACGGAACTTGTAGATGCAGGTGGTGTTGTCCTGTTCCGGTCCCCTTGGAACTGAAGTTCCCGCTGCCAGAAAAATTTAACAGTGATGACAGCCAATTCCGAGGTTTCCTGACCAGTGCTGGCTCCTGTTCTCATTACATCCCCTCTTGCGTCTACTGACCAGGCCAGGGTTGGGCTTATCATTCGTTTATTGAGCGGGGAAGGCTTGGCTTGGGCATCTTCCCTCTTGGAACAGTCCAGCCCCCTCCTAGGCCAGTTGGAGGAGTTTATCTGAGTAACATCTGTGATGTTTGCTGACCCTCACTACACCTGAACTTCTGGGGTCACACCACCAGTGCTACAGTAGGGTCATCTCCACATGGCCAGAGACGCAACTGAATTCCACCGCCTGTCCGCAGACACTGAATGGAACAAGAGAGCACAGCATCAGCATTCCAGCTAGGACAATGAAGACACTGAAGATGAGCTGGAGTGGGTCAAACCTGCCTCTGGTCTGGACGATCTAACTGATTTGTGTATTCAGATTGACAACTGCCCAACCAAGCGACATGGTTCAGCACTCAAAACCAGCCTTGGACTCTTCAAGCATGCAGTTCACTCTAGGACCCAGAACCCAAGCAATTTGACCAGGTCTGCCCAGGCCTACCGGATGCATAAAATCACAGACACTTCACAGTGTTATGTCTGGCAAAGAGTGGGACGGTCTTTGCGTCAAGAAGATGCCAGATAAAGATGCCTTGATAAAGAAACCTGTGTTGGAAATTTTCAGAATTCCCAGCTCCCACGTGCCATTGTCAGGACGGCAGCAACAGTAATCCAGCATCCGCCACCCATCCAACCGCCACTGCAGGTCTGGTTTTCGATGAATTCCAAGATCCACCTGGAAGCTCTAGTTGACTTGGGGGCCTCGGACAACTTTCATGAACTGGGACTTTACTATCCTGTGCGAGAACTCTCTGGATCTAGTGGAAACTATTAGTGGTTTGCTCCTGTCCTTAGGCCTGGTAACCCACCAGACCATTCCCCTGACAGTTGTTTCTCTTCGGGGACATCAGGAAACCCACCAGTTTGGGTTAATTTTGTTCCCCCATTCTGTGGTTATCAGGTCTGCCCTGACTCGCTGCACATGACCCCCACATCCGCTGGTGGAAAGTGACAATATGTTTCTGCTCCAGTATCGCCAGCAAGCCGGCCTCCTAGAAGACAGCAAGAGGACTGGTACTCTCTGCAGCTCGTGTCACAATCCAGGAAATCCCTGCCCTAAGGAAATGAGTTCACAGCACTTGAGCCTGCGTGCCACAATCCTGTCTGCCACTGCCAAGACACCGCTCAAATATCACCGCCTTGCTGATGAATTCAACAAAGAAAACGCAGACGCCCTGCCCACGCACCAGACAAATGATTGTCCTACCAACCTCCAGTCCGGAGCTGAGCTTCCCTTTACCTCTATTTTCCCCTCTCTGAACCAGAGATGCAGGCTCTTCACACATATCTTCAAAAGAACTTCAGTGCCTTATTTTCCCATCCGTCAATGGGGGCTAATCATACAAATATCTCCTATCAACATCCTACCCACTCACCCAGACGCACTGTCCTCAACAGGCACCAGGACGCACCTGGCCAGGTACAAGTGTTAGTTCCACAAACCGCTCAGAGTATTTGTTATCACAGGCCAAATGACCAAAGTCAGTCTCCAGGTGGGGGCACCTTAAAGAGCAGGGAGCAGTAAGGGTTAAAAAAGACGTGCATGGTGAGATCCTGAAAACCTGACAGACTGTGTGTTTGGTGATTCCATTCTTCCTAACTCAGTACGTGCCCCTCTGTAGCATGTATTACCGTGGCAATGGAACTGGCTGATTCCAATACCAGGTCATGGCTAGGACTTTTCATACACAGTGATCAACACAGTGAAGACAAGGCAGAAAATAGTTGAGTCTAAGTCCCCTGATCACAATGCCATTAATATTGAATCTGGACATTTGAACTGTCACCTCTGTGATGTCCTGAACGTACCAGATTCACAGAGTCTGAACACGGAGGGAAGGGATTGTGGAGAAATGGGAGGCGGCTCCCAATTAAATGACCCCAGTCTGAAAGAGGCAGACCACTGTAAATCAGAAACATGGGTATTAAAAGAACTATATGCCCAGCTTGACTAAATGACAGCTAAGGAGGGGCAAGGAAGAACAAGATAATTTAGACTGATTGACAGGAGCCTTCCTAACTCTAAGATTTCTGCACTCGTTGACCAGTCTGTGGCTGAAGCCCCATCCCTTGAGACAATGAAGAAGGGACTGGGCAATGTCTTGGGAAGTAGGAGCACCCCAGCTGACTGGGGGTGGCTGGGCTAGGATCTTCTCCAATTGTGATGTTTCCTTTCTGGGATCCTCTAAGTGCTGGACTCATACAAGGCCGGGGGAAGGAAGGAGAAGTGTCTTTAGTCAACGCTTTGTGTTCAGATGCTTTTATGGGTCATTCCTCTCTCCTTGTCAGATAATCAAGATGAGGTAACAGTAAGAGAAGGCTGAGAAGACGTGGGGCCCGATTTCCCATTGCCTCATGCCTTGGGTCGCTAATCACCATATGCAAAGTGAGGGTAAAATGTTACCTGGTCAGAGCATTAGCATTTTACCTTCCTCTTGCACAGGTGTCAAGCAGTGAAGAATCAAGTTTTGGGGGCAGGGCCTGTCTTTTTGTTCTGTGTTTGTACAGCACCTAGCACCATGAGCTCCTAGTCTGTGGCTGGGGCTCCAAGGTGCTATAATAATACAAATAATCATTGATAATAATAAAGGAAAGAAGCTCGGCAGCTGCAAGCACCATGAAATAATGGGCGTAGAAGGAGAAGCCTTGAAACAGGCAGGGAGAGGCCACACACAGTTGCAGAATGTTTTGTTAGCACTTGGAAGTGAGACCTCAAGTGAAGGAAGAAGCTGGAGAGATAAGAGAGATTTCTAGAGGCAAGGGTAGTTGGACGGTGCTACAATGTGCTGTCTGGCCGTGCAAGCTGCCTGCCAACTTGAGGAGCAATGAAGCAAGATTGGAAAGTGGAAGGAGCCAGTGCATCTAAGTTCAGAGAGGTCGCTCACATGTTCCTCATGGACTCCTGGTCCTTGGATCTTCCCATGATCTAGTTTTGTCAACAGACCTGTAGCCTCCTCTGACCCGTGACAGAAAAGCAGGCGAAAGTTTTCCCTTTCCGAGCCCATATTGGTTATTGCTGCAGACAATAGGGTTACGGGCCTTCTCGCACTTAATCTCACGCCATTTCAATGGCACTGTGCAGTGCAGAGAGCAAATGAGCCGTGGCTTCCTGGAACAGAATCCTGCCTGCCCAGAACAGCGCTATTAAGTTCTTGTGCTTGCTGCTGCCTGGAGAGCCATGCGAATATAATAGATTCCTCACACTCGCCCTCAGCCTGCAACATCTTGGGCAAGAGTCCAGTGTCAACCACGTGAGTCACTAAGAACTGGCTCAGAATGGGAGCCATCAGGACCTCTGGCCTTACTTCCCCACCCTACCTGCATTGTTATTCTTTATAGTTCTTTACATAGTCCCCCAGAGCATGGGAGGTGCCTCATAAAAACACGTCTGTGACCTGAATCCACCTCCCCCCTCCATATGTTCATCCTGAACCTGTGGTCTCCAATCAACCTCCTTCCCCAGGCTATCTACCTGCAAATCTTTCTTCTGGTGAGGAACTTAGTTTGAATCTCCCCTTGTAACCTTTTGCCTTTGCCACTATCTGTCTAGAGCCCCCATCACATCACAGCACCCTCATGAGGAGGGCAGTGCAATTATTCCCATTTTACAGATGGGGATCTGAGACAGAAAGAGGCTAAGAAACTGGCCCAAGAGCACCCAGAAAATCAGTGGTAGAGTAGAGATTTGAACCCCCATCTCCTAAAGCCAAGGTTAGTACTCAAACCACTGGTCCATCCTTCCTGCTGCTCAGGGAGGTGCTTTGTGACTATGTGTTAAGGATGCTGATTATATGATATGCTCATGGGAGGGGGGGGATGCCACCCCTGCTCCAAGGAGGGGAGGGATGAAGGGGGAGCAGAAAGAGCCCTGCAGCTCAGAGGGGCTCCACTCCTCCTTCCCCCCTCTTCTCCTGTGAGCACGGCTAGCTCCTTCGTTCCCCACCTCCCTCCACGTAACACTCACTTGGGAAGGGGCAGGGGGGTGAAGAACCCCTGGACCTGCCCCCCACAGCCCTGCCTTAAGGGGAAGGGCATTCTGCAGCAGCCCCCTAATGGGGGCTGGGGAGCTGAATTGAGGGGACTGGGCAGATGGGGGGGGGCTAAAAGTCAGAATTGATGGGGGCTGGGGAGCTGAATTGAGGGGAGCTGGGCAGATGGGGGGGCTGGAGGTCTGAACTGATGGGGGCTGGGGAGCTGAATTGTTGGGGGCTGGGCAGATGAGGGTCTAGAGGGCAGAACTGAGTGGGGTGGAGGCTGGGCAGATGCGGGGCTAGAGGTCAGAACTCATGGGGTTTGGGAGGCTGAATTGAAGGCGGCTGGGCAGATGCACTTCAGTTTATTTCCCCTCACTTTTCTGTTGTGCCATGTATTGAAACTTTTCATTTACATTTAAACACGTTGGAGCTAGACTGCGTTGGTACATTTTGGCTTACAGTGGCACTCTTTTAATTAGGCACATAGACGGACATTCATGCACTACAGACGAGAAGCTGGATCTGAGTCAGCAGGGCGCCCTCGTTGCCAAGAAGGCCAATGGCATATTGGGCTGTATTAGTAGACGCGTTGCAAGCAGGTCGAGGGAAGTGATTATTCCCCTCTATTCAAGACTGGTGAGACCACGTCTGGAGTATTGTGTCCAGTTTTGGTCCCCCCGCTAGAGAAGGGATGTGGACAAATTGGAGAGAGTCCAGCAGAGGGTGATGAAAATGATTAGGGGGCTGGGGCACATGATTTATAAGGAGAGGCTGAGGGAACAGGGGTTATTTAGTCTGCAGAAGAGAAGAATGAGGGGGGATTTGATAGCAGCCTTCAACTACCTGAAGTGGGGTTCCAAAGAGGATGGAGTTGGGCTGTTCTCAGTGGTGGCAGATGACAGAACGAGGAGTAATGGTCTCAAGTTGCAGTGAGGGAGGTTTAGGTTGGATATTAGGAAAAACTTTTTCACTAGGAGGGTGGGGAAGCCCTGGAACGGGTTCCCTAGGGAGGTGGTGGAATCTCCTTCCTTAGATAATGACAGGTTTCAGAGTAGCAGCCGTGTTAGGCTGTATTCGCAAAAAATCCGATGAAGTGGGCTGTAGCTCATGAAAGCTTATGCTCAGATAAATTTGTTAGTCTCAAAGGTACCACAAGTCCTCCTTTCCTTTCTCCATCCTCAGAGGTTTTTAAGGTCAGGCTTGACAAAGCCCTGGCTGGGATGATTTCGTTGGGGGTGGGTCCTGCTTGGAGCAGGGGCTGGGACTAGCTTCCAACCCCGATGTTCTGTGATTCTATAAAGCGATCAGGAAGGGACGTGCTTTCATTAGTTAATATGATTGCATGTTGCACAGTACTTTTCCGGGGGGAAAAGACGGTGCGAGCGAATGTCAGAATTACAGGCACCAAGAAAGGGAAATGAGATGTCTATTAACCTCTGTGAGATTAACCTCTCATTTTAAGTTCATCATTTTAATAGAAGTGATATTAACATGCTGTTTTAATAGCATTACAGTGTATTTGTATAATTATTCGTTTGCAAGATTTGGTTGGAATAGTGTCTACTGGCACACCTAATCTTGTATTTTGAAATTATTAAATACAATCCAGCACTTCAGCCTTGGAAGGCTGTGATCACTGGCTGGTAGCAGGCTCACTAGAGAGCAAACACCTGAAGAGCCTTTTGGCTCTAGAGAGTGCCCTTTGAGCCACTGAAATTTGGGCATTGCCTTATCCGGACACCAGCAAATATAATTGAATTCCACTGCTGTAGGTAATGCAGTAATTAAAGCCATAGCATCACTATGTGTATTACTCTGTTATGTGCTGAGAGTTTGTTTTATCTTTCATTCGGCTTTATGACTGGTATATCACATTTAAAAACCAGAACTGAAATAATCAAGATAATTAAAAAATACTATTGGACATAGGTGGTAGTAAAACAGTAAAGGGAAGGAATTGAATAAGCAAAGAGGGGCCCCCATCAAACTTAATCCAGCCCTGCATAGGAGGTAGTAAGGGAATGGCTTTTTAGAGACAGAAGATCTAGGGTGTGAGCTCAGCAGGCCTGAAGGAGGAACTCTAGGAACAGTTCAGCCTGGGGAGAAGGTTTGAGCTGAACTTTGTGATCCTACTGATGATTTCTTAGTTAATAAACCAAACTCCAGGAAGGAGAAGTTTGGTCTCTACTCTGTATGGTCACCACCATTTGCAGTGTAGGTTGTGGAAAGTGCTTGCTCACAAAACATCACATGGAAATCTCAGTTTTTATGATTGCACTTAGGTGTCTGAATTACACTAACTGCATCAGAAATGTCTTGCACCTGCAAAACTGTGAATATAAAGATAAAGACATAGATCAAGGCCTGGATGCAAGTTCGTCCCCAGAGCCCTCTGGAGAAAGCAACTGTAAAATCCAAAAAGAAAAGGAGTACTTGTGGCACCTTAGAGACTAACCAATTTAGTAGAGCATAAGCTTTCGTGAGCTACAGCTCACTTCATCAGATGCAGTAGCTCACTTCATCAGATGCACATGCATCTGATGAAGTGAGCTGTAGCTCACGAAAGCTTATGCTCTAATAAATTGGTTAGTCTCTAAGGTGCCACAAGTACTCCTTTTCTTTTTGCGAATACAGACTAACACGGCTGTTACTCTGAAACCTGTAAAATCCAACAAATCCAAGAACTGAGGAGTGTAAAAATGGGTATAGAAGCCTCTGAACTCACCCAGTCTCCAGTGTCCTGAACAACTCAGGTTCCCTTCTCTACCTTTAATGAAAATCGAGGCCTTGGTAGGGAGCAGGACAGGCCCCTATGGAGGAATCAAGAGCGAAATTGTCACTGTATGAAAATTTGAACGCAAAACATCCACATGGTCCGAGAAAAGAAAAGGCAAGGGAGTGTGAGGTCAACAGTTGCCCATGGGCAAATTCCAGCCAAGCCAGAGAGACGATATTGGAAGCAATAAAAAGAGAGGAAGAAAGAGGAAGAGACATCCGGAAGAGTGACACCTTGTGTCCTCTAAACAATGGAGTCTTCTCTGGCTGGTAATAATCTGCTCTAGTTGGGCTTGGCAGCAAAAAAGCCAAAACAATCGTGTGTGTGTGTGTGTGTGTGTATTGTGTTTGGGAGGTGAGGTTACTTTTCCCTTTGAAACATGAAAGGCAGCTGGAAGGGTCTGAGCAGTAATGGAAAGTAGATGGGCGCAGGTCAGACTAAATTAGAGTCTCCATCTGAAATGAAAACCAGCTTGGCTGAAAAGACTTCCATTCTCCAGCTCTCTCCCACTCAAGTCCCTAATGAAGAGGACAGGCAATTTATCCTTTGGAAAATGAAAGTGTTAAGAAAGTGCAGTCTGCTGTGATTTTCTGCTTTCATTCCTAAGGCAAAGGGTAAATCTGCATAGAAGCAGCTCTCTCCTGGCTGGCTGCTTCATGCCATTTCAGCTTCTGCTCTCTGTTCAGGGATACTCTGTATTGGATCACATAGTGATCTGGCTGGATCCTAGGGGAAGAAAAACCAATGCCACAACAGAGTCCTGAGGGGATCTAAGGAGCAATCCACCCCATTTCACTACCATAAATTAGACTGTTTGGGGCAGGGGCTATCTCTTATTCTCCGTCTGTGTTGGGCCCAGACAGTGGGGCCATGATCCCAATTGTGGCCTCTGAGCACCACTGCAAAGGAAATAAATAAACTCAGGATAATAATAGAGCCCTGTGGTTATTGGTAATGTGTGTGTGGAGTATGTGTCCCAAGAGTGGTGTCTTCCCATGGCCAGTTCCAGCCCTAGTCCAGGAGGGGCCGAGGTATACACAATTTGAAGTTTACCATCCTTTAAAGCATGACTTTACGCAGCAAAAAGTATTGGGGCTAGAACCATAGAATTCCAGCCCTATTGACTCTGACCTTGTCCCGGGGCAGGGCTGGTGTCTTGGCCAGCAGGGCAACCTTTCTAAAAGTGCTAAATGCCCTCGGAGCCTGAGTCCCTAGGAAAGCCCATGGGATTCAGGCTCCTAAATTGCTTGAATGCTTTTGAAAATTTTACCCACAAATCCCAGGGTGGAAATCAGGACACCTGGGTTCTTTTCCGAGCTCTGCTGTTGACTTGGATCATCCTTAGCAGAGCACATCACCTCCCCCTGCCTCAGCTTCCCCATCGGTGAAACTGGGACAATAAAGCTCATCTGTCATGCTGGGCGGGCGGGGTGAGGCTTTGTTACCATTTGTGAAATAGATTTGAGATCCGTGGGTGAAAGACACCACAAGCGTACTGTTTATTCATTGATCACTGATTATTATCTAGTCTGTTTCTTCCATCCTTGGCCTGTAGCTGGACTAATCTCCAGTGGATTGTCTAAACAGCTCTTTGCTCTCACTCTGTCATTCCTGGCCCTACCCTGCACTGATCACAGTGTGGGAGAGACCTCTGTGTTCCATTAGGGGAAGGAGCTAATTGAGAGTGCTCCTGCCATCCCCTTGCCTGCCTGATTTATGGCTGCTGCGTGGATCAGGGCTAGCAGCCCGTAAATCTTCTTGTTGGCCTGCGGCCTTTCTCAACACCTTCCCCCAGAGAGCAGCGCTACTTTCAGGCGTGCACCTGGCTCTGATTTGGGGTCTCAGCTGGGAGCCTTCTGCTCACGGAACTGAAGGGCAAAGTGCTTCATGGATGAGAGAAACAGAATCGCGCAATGTCCAGATTGTACGAAAGGTTGATACAGAGAAAATAGCCCATCTGGCTGCCAGCCGTGACGTTCTCCCCACGCTCTGGAGTTCCTGGCCAAATGTTACATCTGAGGTGAATGGTGATTAGTGTACAGGTTCACTCTGCCTCTTTCCCTTCTAGGCAATCACGAGCTCAGATAGTTTCTAATCCAAGTGACACATTCCAGGTGCTTGCTCCCCAGAACTGATGTGTCCTATTAACTTTGTGTCACTCTGCTGCTAGTCGGGACAAAATTCTCCCCTCTGACCCACAGTCCTCATTGCTGTTGTGTACTCTGAAGGCCTGATTTTGCTCTCACACCGTTTGTGAGTCCACTGCAATCCCTTCTGATTGACACCACATCAGAACTAGGCTCTCCATTCATCCCCTGGGCAGAATCCAGCTGACGTCCAGGTGAATTGTTTGCGTGGAACGCACAATGGAAATCTGCAGCTCTGAGCAGAGGCATGTAGCTCACCTGGCAAGATGTGAAGCGGTTTAAAGGACAGAATTCTCAGGAGAGCACCTTGCTCCTTAACTGGGATACCTCTCTCATCAAAGTTACCTTAACAGAGGAACTTTGCCCTTTCAGTGTTATTCAGCCCTCTGCAAGTGGGCCCAGCTCTGCTGAAATCAGTGGGGCAAATTCTGCATTGTGGAACTCCCCTAACTTCAATAGCGCTGGGTACAACTCAGTGCAGAATTTGGGCTCGCAGAGTTGCAACCTCTTCCACCAGGGCTGGATTTGGACAGCAGTGGATCTCAGTTTGAGTAGAGGATGTGTCTATCTGATGGGTGTTAACAGCTTGTCTCTCTATATAGTGGTATTTGGGCTTCCAGACCTGGAGACTTGTGTCCATTTCTTCTAACTGCATGCCTGGAACGGAGTCCGGGTGTGTCATTCTGCAGCACTGTTTTACTATAGAATCAAACCTCCTGATGTAAACAGCAAAAAGTCCCATCCCTTTGCCATGTTGCGCCAGCATCTGAGCAAGTGAGGCTCAATCTGACAGGAGCCGGTTGCCCAAAGCTACCAGCAACTTGGCAACAAAATGTGGGGGTTTGTGGATCATAGTCTTCCTGTCTCAATGAGGCTGTTTATTAAATCACCACCAAACAAAGCGACCAGTCTTACTCTGGAGTCCAATTTAGCCATTTGCATCTTTGTAAAAAGGATTAGAAGCAGCCCTGTTGTTTGGGTGTCATTTTGTGCCTTTGAAACCCTATGACTTCATCCACTTTCATGGCCCTGCTCCCTTCCAGTAATTAGATTTACTTCTGATTTGTTACTACCGCCTTGGCTTGTTGGAGGGGGTGAGACGCATTCCTCGGAGTGAACATTATTTAAACAAATATGGCAAAGTCTCACTTTCTTCCCTCCTCCCACCCCTCCTCATCCCCACCCCCAGATGGTTTACAGCATCTTTAATTAACTAAATCTGCCAGAATTTACACAAGCTTCCATTTTTCATGACTTACCAAAAATAACCCCCATGCTAAAAATAGGTCACAAAATCAGGTGAGCTACAAGAGTGCAAACAAAGGTCCTGCTCTCGCTTAAACTGGTGTAAATGAACAGGATTTCCATTCAGGTCCCTACAGTTACACCAGTGTAACATCAGTGTAGGCGAGAGGTAAATCAAGCCCTTGTCACATCAACGGCAGGTTACTGTTTGGGGTTTCTGCAAGTAACTGGGTGGTACTCGGTGTGTGCACTCCTCAGCAAAGGAAAGGGCCAGATTCTGCTCTCTGGTACAGCAGTGCAAACTCAGAGTAACCCTTCTGAAGTCATGGGAGTTACTTGGATTCCCACTGGTGTAACAGAGATCAGAGTCTGGCATCCCACACTCAGCAGTTAGGCTTAACAAAAGGCAGCAGCCGGAAGCTGAAGTCAGACAAATTGAGGCTAGAAATAAGGCACAATTTTTTAGCCGTGAAGGTAATTAACCATTGGAACAACTTGCCTAGGGAGGGGGTAAATTCAGCATCACCTGAAGCTTTTATATCACGACTGTTTCAGAGAGTTTGGCTCTAGCTCAACCAGAAGTTATGGGCTGATGCACTGGGTGGGATTCTCTGGCCTGTGCTCTCCAGGGGCCAGAGCAGATGAATTTCTGTTTGGGGAAGATGAGAGTGTCCAGGTGCCTTCTCTCTTTGATCCCCTTTCTGACTAGAGTTAGCGCCGTCAAATATCTCTCAGCAACCTAGATCTCCTCACCCCTAGCCCTGTGTTGTGCACACAAGACTATCCTCTCTTCTCCCTACACAGCAGACAAGACCTTGGTTCCTAAGGTCCCCTCTGAATGATCCCACCTGGTAATTGCATGGGACTTAGCCACCTGCCTCAGACCAAGGAAAGGCTGAATGACCCTGCTGCAATTCAGACCTATCATTCTAGGCCATCTAGGTATTTCCCACTGGTGCTCGTTGCACTAAGCTGCCCCTAGCTGCTTGTCCCCCCTTTCCAGGTCTCTGTAATCCTGCACGCTACTGCCCTATTCACCAGCTGGCCCTCCATGCGGAAGCTGCTGCTAACCAGCAGAGGCAAAGCTCTGAGATCCTCGTTTCAAAGGGGCTGCCTTGTGCGGTGGAGCACAGCTGGAGGGAGACAAAAGCGGAGCACTTGAGGCGTTCCAAAAGCCCCTGGTGCCAGGCCAGCTCCCGCTGGCCTGAGCTGCCCCTGCACTCCCAGAGCTGCGGAGTGTGCTTTCCCTCTTCCTGCTGGCTGGCATCTGACGCCGGCATTGTTCCTGGTGTCACCTCGCTGATAAAACATGAGCACTTCGCTGTTCGGGCTGGCAGTGAGAGAGCCAGGCAGGACAAGCAAAGAAAAGGGGATATTTAAAGGGCCTTTCAAGGATGTTTCTGAACTCTCTTTATAAATTGCTCCATGCTCAGTCCATCAGCTTCCCCCCAGGTGGGAGCCTACCTTCACATTGCTTTCTCGCAACACACAATCTCTGAATTGTGATTGGCTGGGTGACGTCAGGCAGGACATAGTTAAGGGACATGTCCCAGCAGGGCATTGGATGGGTCTCAGGTGTGATGGGGTGAGATGGAGCTTTGCCTCTTGACTTCAGCCCAACTCTGCAGCAAAGAGAAGCTCTGATTAGATGTTTTGCCATGAGGTCACCCTGCCAGCCCTGTTCCCTCTAAGCTGTGTGCGTGTGTGCCATGCACATGGCAAAACGCCGCACGCCCAAAAATTTGCATAGAAGCACAACAATTTGCACAGAAGAAATTTTTTGCACCCACGGTCTGTCAAAAATTAGAGGGAACATGGCCCGCCAGTCACAATTCATCCGTTACTTATTTTCGTGGATGGGTGCATGGATTACACTGAACTGAGCCTCGGAAAGGCAGCCGGTTCCCACTGGACAGCTGGATCTAATGCTCAGTATTTCTGTGGATCTCAGGTATAGCACAGATCCTCGGAGTGGAGCAGCAATCTAAGCTCCCACCCCACTAGGGAGTTCTGGCCAGGCAGCCGTGCCACCTTGGGCTATGAATTCACTCAGCTAAACAGAGGCAAGGCTGATTAGTAGTTGGCAGAGACAGCTCTACAGAAAATCATGGTGGTGCTGCTCTGTAATCTGTATCAGCGCTGCTAGAAGATGCAGCTCTGCTTTGGGATAAGCAGAGTTCCTGTGGGCTTGACGTATCCCATAGAAGTTTTACAAGATTCTGGGCTCCATTACATCCTGCCCAACTAAACTCCCCCTGTGCTTCCCCTGGAATCAGTTATTCTTCACTTCGCACCCTCAGCTAGTGCAGTGTGATGAGGCTGCAGACCTCAGAGATGGCTGCATTTCAGGGATGGGTGAATAATTCCTGCTTTGTAAATAACATTGAGTATTTTATTTTGAAATGTCACTTATTAAGTTTTACTTCCTGGCTCCCTTTTTGCTGGTTCTCAGTGGACCTCCAGTCAAGCGTGCAAGGTGGGAATAGTAAAGCTTATGACCTTTTGAAGGGCTCTTAGGTGAACAGTACGCTGCAGCCTTAAGTTGTTCTGCCCTTTTAAAGTGACGGAGGAACAAGCTAGCAGCAGCTATATGCAAACAAAAGGAAAGGCTTTCATTGAAACACAGGGCAGGGCCTTGTCCATTGCTAAAGTTTGAACAGGTCTCCATATGTTTGCAAAGAATGGAGAATGGACTTCATCTGTCACATCCTTATCTCCTGCTAGCGGCTCAAATGTTGCTCTTTGGTTTGCCCTGAGTTATAGCACTGCCATGGCAGGTGAAGTCAAGCGGGAATGCTGGTTCTCACCTTGCACGTCAGATTCTAATCGTAGCTGCAGCAAGCACTTTGGGCATAACTGGGATTAAAATCTGGCCTGTTTACTGTCTATGTTTAGTGTCAGGACACGTGGCCAAATCCCCCCATCATCCATGCTGGTGAGACCCTACTGACCATGCTGCAGTAGCTGAGAGGAGAATTTGGCTTCATCTTCAGACGGGCTGACCCATGTGCTAACCCAAATTCAGCCACTGCACTTTGGCATGTGCATGCTGCTTCAAAGCCCCGCGTTCTCTTCATGAGAAAACAAGTGCCCCTCTGGCAGTGAACTATCTCCCATGGAAATTGCCTTTGCTGAGACACACAGAGACAAGCTGTCTGTCATTCCCTCTGATGCATGAAGTACTTTTCCTTATGTTAATTTAGTTAGATTCCAGCTAAAGGGCGTAGCTTGTATTAATGCCAGTGCCTAATGAGCAACTCATTTGAATCCATGCAAAGTACTAGGGAGCATGGAGGCATGCTAATTAAAGTGACTGCTGTTCTTTAATTAAGCAGTAATTCCCCCCAAAGAGGGCATTATCATGCAAATAATGCCCACTTAGGTGAAGTAAGGGCTTTAGGCAACAGCTGAGCCTCTCTAATAGGCTTGGAGAGTGGGGGGCATTAATCCAGAATGCATTTACTGGTGTTATAAACCAGGGGGAGAAAGTGATTCTTTGCTCACTTATTGAAATCTTTGCCTCTCAGAACTTTGATATGGGACAATGGGGCCAAATGAGTGGGCGCTGCTCGCATTCATAACTTATGGATGAGCCCAAGCCATGAAGTTCAGAGCTGATTTAGGGCCATCCTAAACGTACTGTGATGGGCATGTGGGTGAGAGAATGGATTGAGAGCCCTGATTTAGTGTGTGTTAGGGAGCAGTGGAGTGTGGGTGTGTTCTGGGAGCTGTGTGATGGGTGCATGTGTTTTAGGAAGCAGTTCATTTACTGTGTATATCAGAGGGAGAAGTGTGGGAATCACACATGAAGTGTCTTCAGCCATTCCCTCTCCAGGCAACATCTCAAGAGGGTGATAAGGCTCACCAGATGGCATGCAGACATCCTTTCTAAAGAATCTTATCAAAATCCTCCATCAGCTCTGGCCCAGTGGATGCAGACAGAATAGTAGAAAAGATGGGAGAATATAATAGTGCTTAGAAACACATATGAGATGAGATCCCAAACTCTGGACTAGCCTTCTAGTCGATGTTCCACAGCCTTCACCGTGCTGTCAATGGGATTCCAAATGACCATTTCTTTTTCTGCTGCCACTGGGTGATGTTGTATTAGAATATTGTCACCCTATTTTCCAGGGTCTTATTATCACAAATGAAATCAATGTCCCCACAAGCTGAGGACAGTACAACCAGCCTCATTTTTCCATCTGCCACGCTGGTACTGTCATCAGATAAAATTAACCTATGTTCTTATCTATCAGATTTCCTTGCCCATTCCTGCTGGTTTCCTAGCATCCTGCATTTTAACCGTGGAGATCCCAGACCTAGCTATTGTGCTGGGACAGTCATTTGAATACTAAGGTTGATATCCCTAATGATGAGAACATGATGCCCCATGGATGGCTGGAAGTCATAAATCATTTACCTTGGAAGCTGTGAAATTAACCTCCTTTATCAGAGAAGCTATCACACGTCACGCTATGTCACATTCCGTGCCAATAGGAGTAGGCATTGAAGTGGCCTAAGAAACCGGTGTATTGGAAACCCTAGAAGTCAATGTCCCGAGTGAGATCTATGGCAAAACTCCTATTGAGTTTAGTGGGACCAGGATTTTACCCCCAATGTTCAAAAATAATACAGGAGCAAGCAAATCATCCGGGCTCTTTAGAAATAACAACATTATTAGAGTGAATGTTATAGCTGGTGAAAGACATTAGGTTAAGAGCCCTGGAATCCTCTGTCCTCAGAACAGCTCCCCTTCTGCCCCACCTTGTTGCCTCAGCTCTGCCCTGTGGGACCCCCTCTAGCTTTAGATGGGAGCCTAGTCTCTGTTCACTCGCTGGCATCCCTGAGAGATGGTCAACACAGGTGGCCTCGAGGCTTTGTTGCGCTGATGGTTTTGTGATTTAAAACCTGCCTGCTGGGAAGGGCACTGAGACCATCAGCTTGTTTCTTTCACAGCAAACAGCCAGCGAATGGCTAGCCAACAGTCTGGGCTACCAGCCACTGCTAATGTACACACACAACAGTGCAGGTGAATGGAGAGGCCTGGATACGATTGGGCTGACAATCAGACCCTTGTGGGATGCAAGTGAGAGGCCACCTGCCAGATGCATCCTTTCATATGGTTACTTCCTGCCCCATATGTAACCGAACTGGTATTTGCATAGGTCTTACCAAAATGTTTTCATCAAAAGATTTCACAGTCTGGGGCATCAGTAGGAATATGGCAGATGGAATGATTGAATAGCATGAAGTACACCTCTGCCTAAACCTCCTCTCTAACAGTGACAACACAGGAAACTGATCACACCAGGGACAATACAGACTGGAGGTTTGACTGTGTGCATTGACCCTGTCACCAGAGGGAGCTACGACTGGCACATAGATAAACCATGGACATGCTCACTTGGATAAGCAAGAGTCAGTAGGTGCATAACTGTTGCATTTTGCTGTTTTGTAGACATTATTATTGCTATTGTTTTTAGGTATAGCTGTATAATATGCTCTCTCATGCACAAGACATAGATCGAGTCCCAGCCCCAAAGTGCTTACAATCGACCGTAGATGGATGCAGAGAAGAGAGGACAAGCTGCATTGGAGGCAGAATGGATGAAGGTTTGAAGAGTGGGGTGGGAGAAGGAAATGGATGAGATAGTGAGGCCAATGTTGGTAGAATGAAGGGAGTTCAATCTTTATTACACTAGCTGCCTTCCTTTACATGGAGTACAGGACAGGATGATAAAAAAAGATCTGAGATGTAGGCCAGGGTATAGGCATGCAGGGCCCTCAAGTGAAGACAAGAAGTTCCATCTCACTATAGTGGGCAAGGGGGAGCCAGTGGATGGGGTGCAAAGTGGGGAGAGATATAGTCTGATTGACTGGTGAGGAACATAATTTAAGCATTTGTATTTTGGATGGGCTGGAGCGGAGCAGTGTAGGAACCAGGGAGGTCAGAAAGGAGGAGGTTGCAGTCATCAAGGAAGGAGATGATTAGGCCATGGACATGAATTTTAATCATCGGGACAGAAAACATTAAAACACTTACTTGCATTGCTGAGAACGGAATTGTGATTCTGTCACATAGTGTAGCCTGAAGCCACAGACCACCTGGGATCCTAGCTGTCAGCTAAGCAGGGTCAGGACAAGATACCGTTTGGTGGGAGAGCTTTAAAGGACACACCTCAGGAAATGTAACTGGCAATTCAGTATGGTCAACTTGTGTCTCTTTTTCCTCTGAGTCACTGCTGATCTCATGGGTCTATGGGGCTGCTGTTCTGTGTTAGGTGCTGTCAAATGAGATGTAAAACTGAAGTCCTGACTACTTGTCATCATTACAGATCATGGGCCCTTTTGGCAAGAGAGCTGTTAACCCAGATGTCCTGGCCAAATTCTCACTCAGGCACTGCATTGTCTGTTCTTAAATTCCCACTGCATTGTCAACTGGAAATGGGATTCTTCTTCACTTTCTCCCCCAAACTGTACGTAGTGTTGTTGTGTTTCCTTGCAGAGGTGAGAGCATTGCAGTGGTGGGTGAAGCATGCCCTGTGTGTCATGTGCATGTTGGTTTGTAAATTGCCTCCAAATGAGAAGCAGGATGGTATGTAACAGTCAAAAAAAAAAAAAAAAAAAACTTTGGATGGAGCCATGTCCCCATCATCCAACCCAGTGACAGCATCTGTTCCAGGGAATCGTGGTTTGGTATTTTCCATGGCGATACAGAATCTTTGAGGGTACTAGTGTGCACCAAAAGGTGGCAAATATTTCAACTTTGGCCCATTTTCCCGGCAGAACTCAGCCTGAGACACATTAATTTGGGCTCTGCTGTCTATCGCCTTGTCTGTATTAGAAAGCTGTCTGGCTTTAGCTATGCCGATCTAGTGAAAGCAGTACAGCCCCCTTAGTGCAGACACAGTTACATCGAGATAAAGGTGCTTTATCCTGGTGCAGCCGTTCCTGTCGAGGAAGGGGAATAAGCTATATTGCTGGAAGGCAGCTTTGTACCATTATAAGTCTAGTTTTACTAGGGCTTGTCCCAGGATAACGATACTGTATCGGTAAAATATCACGTCCCTAACCAAAACAGTTATCCTGGTACAACTTTTACATGTAGACCAGGCCTATGGCCCTCTCCAAACTACAAAAATCACTATCTTTAAAGATGCCTGTGGCCAAATCATAGTCTATTTTTGCCCATGTGGAAAGGAAAGGGCATTGTGTGCGAGGGAAGGCGTCTACACATGGTTCTCTAACCATGCTCATCACAAGCGTCTTCCACCCACACATGAAAAAAAAGACCTATTAGGGCACAGAACCTATTCCTGCAACCCCTCAATGAACCCTGCAATCCCATTGCAGTCTATGGGATCACTCCCGTGAATAAGAACTACTCACCCGAAAAGCTGAAGACTCAGGCCGAAGGGTTGGCCACATCCGTGTTTCACAATCATAGATTCATCGATTCCAAGGCCAGATGGGACCACTGTGATCATCTCGTCTGACCTGTTGCACAGTACAGGCCAGAGAAGGTCCCTGAAAAAATCTCTACAGCAGATCTGTTTAACCACGAGTTATTTCGGTAGACTAGCCCTTTGTTTTGCTGTTATTTTTTCCCCCATGGAGAATCATTATTCCCATTGGGTGGTTAGCATTTATTAGATGGATGCTTTTTAAAATCCTTAAGCGAGTCAAGCATGACCAAATGCATCTGTTTTTTATAAGAGTTGAAAATGCTTTCTAATAATCCAAACGCTGAATAGAATAACGGGCAGTAGGAATCTGGAGTAGTCCCAGAAGGCAAGAGAACCCAAGCACTGTCTAAAGGAGAAAATAAAACCATGAGGCCTGAAGCCATGGCTGTGTTTATTTTATTCTTGGCCCATGGAATCCTTTCACAGGAAAAAATTTAAACCAGCAGTAGCTATTTATATAGCCACGCGCAGAGTAAACACACATGGATGGGGTTGTCTCCATTCACAACACGGCAGCCATTTTCTTGGGATTCCTGCCACTTCCGGTTTCCATGGAAACGTTGTTTACCCTCTTTCCCTCTTATCGGCGTCTAGACCCGAAAGAATTCTAGTTCGGTGAACTTTGCTGAATAATAAAAGAAACATGAGTTGAAAATCAGACAAAGCTGGAGGAGGCTCCCCCCCCCACTCTCTCTCTCATACTGTATGAAGTCACGGAGTTGTACTGGGAAGCTCAAAATGCCAGCAGTCTTATCTTGACTGGAGAGCCGTGTTTGCTTTAGAACGGGAGCCCCTATGGCTGCTGGGAAACGCACGGCACCAGGCACTTGGTAAACATGTGAATCTGTGGTATGTGTAATACTGTGCAGAGCTCCATGGCTGACAAGTGGTGACAAAGTGGGAATTTTTTGTAATTTTTATGATGGCTACGTATGCCTCGGTTTCCCCTGTAGTTTGCTTGGCTACCCATGGGCGGGGGGGAAGGACTGCATTTGCTCTTGGGACCAGCTAAGAGACCCAGGTGTGTATGTGCGTCACCTAGCTGTCCAAGTGGACTGAATGGATCATTAATAATGATTGGCCATGGCCGACCCATCTCAGTGGAAGATCTAAGAATGGAAAGTGCACTCACCAGGACATTGACATCTAGCAAGCAATGACCCATATGGAGAAGGATTTCCCCACCTCTGAGCAGGAAAACTGAGCACAAATCCCAGCTTGAGAACAAAGGTGGGGGTATGAGGTGGGGGAATAAGGGTTGGCTTCTGGAAGAGGCTGGGGGATCTCTCACCTGGAACTGACTAAGAAAGGAAGTCAGAGGGCGAGACAAAGAGTCTGAAAACGGAGCTCACCACATCTTTACTGGTGAATTGCTCTAGGCTGACCAGAATGGACTACGCTTTAATCTTCGTTTCTTTCTGCTAACCTAAGCACTTCCTATGCCATGTTCCATTTGACTAACAAACCCGACTATTTTGAAAACACCGCTTGATTGTCAGTGCAAATACTGGGTGCAGTGCATTTGTCCCTGAAGAGCGGATAAGTCTCTGCCAGGAGCCTTGCCGGACTCGCTGAGCAGAGCTCACAGTGTGAAGCAGGAGTGCTGAAGCCCTAGAGGTTCAGACTCATGAGGCGGTGATGCTGCGTGACCCACCCCAAAGGAAGAGTGAGATCCCTTGGGGGTCTGGTGCAGCAAAGGGGTTCCTACAAGAGACTGTTCCGAAGTTGGGGGTGTAGCACCAAGCCTGTGAATCCATGACACAAGTACATGAATCATAGAATCCTAGAATATCAGGGTTGGAAGGGACCTCAGGAGGTCATATAGTCCCACCCCCTGCTCAAAGCAGGACCAACACCAATTAAATCATCCCAGCCAGGGCTTTGTCAAGCCGGACCTTAAAAATATCTAAGGAAGGAGATTCCACCACCTCCCTAGGTAACGCATTCCAGTGTTTCACCACCCTCCTAGTGAAAAAGGTTTTCCTTATATCCAACCTAAACCTCTCCCATGGCAACTTGAGACCATTACTCCTCGTTCTGTCATCTGCTACCACTGAGAACAGTCTAGATCCATCCTCTTTGGAACCCCCTTTCAGGTAGTTGAAAGCAGCTATTAAATCCCCCCTTATTCTTCTCTTCCACAGATTAAACAATCCCAGTTCCCTCAGCCCCTCCTCGTAAGTCATGTGTTCCAGTCCCCTAATCATTTTTGTTGCCCTCTGCCGGATGTTTTCCAATTTTTCCACATCCTTCTTGTAGTGTGGGGCCCAAAACTGGACACAGTACTCCAGATGAGGCCTCACCAATGTCGAATAGAGGGGAAGGATCACGTCCCTCGATCTGCTGGCAATGCCCCTACTTATACATCCCAAAATGCCATTGGCCTTCTTGGCAACAAGGGCACACTGTTGACTCATATCCAGCTTCTCCCCTAGGAGAACCCTTAGGTCCTTTTCTGCAGAAGTGCTGCTTAGCCATTCGGTCCCTAGTCTGTAGCGGTGCATGGGATTCTTCCGTCCTAAGTGCAGGACTCTGCACTTGTCTTTGTTGAACCTCATCAGATTTCTTTTGGCCCAATCCTCTAATTTGTCTAGGTCCCTCTGTATCTATCCAGTGTATCTACCTCTCCTCCCAGTTCAGTGTCATGGTTGAGTAGAAGCTCCTCTTGATTTGCTGGCTCAGAGGTTCTTTAAGCTAATTCATCCATCTCTCTTCTTTTCTTTTAACTCTGCTGACAGCAGCTCCCACCTTGAAGAAACTTGATGTCTTAAAGTCCCTGTTTACCTCCTATCATTTTTCAAACATGTATAATCAGAGCCCGGCTGGAGTCAGTAACCCAATCTGCTTGTGCTTTTGAAGGGCACCGCTATCCTTGTGCAGATAGTACATATAGATGTTGACTTGCCACATAGCTTTGTTTTGTTTTTCAACATAGAAGGCAAATGAAATGGGACGGCACTCAACCGCCAGGGGCAATTGCTGTGCCAAGATTATTGATTGTAAATATTATGCCTTGAGATTCTAGGCTATTCAAGTTAACCATCATCCTCCCTGTAGAGTTATCCTTGGAATTTGAGCTGCTAAAAAAAGGGCTGAGGACGTTAAGGATGAACGCACAGGCTGCTGCAGGCAGAGCTCATTTTTAACTCCTCAGAACAGGCAGTGTCATTCCTAGAGCCATAAACCATTTGCAGGCTGGATTTCTTTGGAGAGTCAAAGGGGAATCCACAGGGTACTTCATGGAACTCATGCAAATGGGCCTGAACCAGGTCCCCGATGCAAATACCCCCAGACTGTGATGCCATTTGGCCGTGGATCTAAATGGTGTGGCCTGGTCCCATCTCTGCTGAAAATAAACACTTTGATTGATCCTGTTGTTGCCTGATTTGCACAAAGTGGAGGAGATTTCAGCAGCCACATCTTTTCAAATGGAGACAACACCTGCAGAGGCTGGAGACTACAGGTCTAAGCTGGTCAGATAACGATGGAGCATTATGTGATGTGATGTATAATCTTAAAGAGCCAAAGCTCAGTATTGAAGATGAAGGTCGTGCAATGATGTGGGCTGCAGTTGGCTGTATTTTGACTACCTTTGTCCAAAGGAAAGAATTTTCAACTTTTGAGGCACCTAAATCCATATTTTAGGCACCTTAATAAAAGTAGCTATTACCAGCAGGAGAGTGGGGTGTGGGGGGAAAGAAAACCTTTTGTAGTGGTAAACACCCATTTTTTCATGGTTTGTGTGTATAAAAAGATCTTCTGTACTTTCCACAGTATGCATCCAATGAAGTGAGCTGTAGCTCATGAAAGCTTATGCTCAGATAAATTGGTTAGTCTTTAAGGTGCCACAAGTACTCCTTTTCTTTTTGCGAATACAGACTAACACGGCTGTTATTCTGAAACCCATATATTTAGGCACCTAACTTTAAGGCAACCAAGTCTGGTAGTGGGGTTTTCTAAAGCATGCAAGTGGTTTAGGAGCACCAGATCTACTGAAAGTGCTCCTAAGTTAGTGAGGCACTTCTGACAGCCCCATCCTTTTTCATAAACCATTTGTAACCATCGCAGCTTAGCTGCAAGAAACAAAAATGCTCATTGTGTTAGCCCATTAAACAATCCCTTTCTTAAAACACAATAATAGCAAGATGTGGGTGATACTTTTATATTGGAAGAGCTTTTATAGCCTCAGGAAAGGAAAGTAACATGATTCTGCAGTACCTTGCAATAGGCCCTTTATTTCTCTAGCTGGCAGCCAGAGAGAGACTCTTATTGTTTTATGGATGATGGATAAGCTTCTTCTACCCTCTGGACATTTCTTTTCACCTTTCCTGCTCCTCTTTATGAAATGTCTCTCTAATGGTAAATTACCAGGTAGGTTTTTGAAAGCCCCAATGGTGAATATGAAAAATCAACATCCTGGATGTTTGGACCTTTTTGTTTAGTTCGATAATCAATCTTGAAAGAGAAAATTAAATCAACCAACAAAAAATCCAGAGCCCAGACCTATGAGAAATCATGGACACCTAACAATATCATCTTCACCTGCTGCAGAATAAATGTCTTGGGTGACAGCAGGTACAAGATGCCATCTCCATAAGTCCTGCCAGTTTTGTATTCACTGTGCCAATCCACAGTCTGTAATTGGCACGGGGAGCAGACCAAAGAAAAATATCACCAGGTTTGGTTAGCAAATCATTTTCATCTGTCACAGGACTACCGCGGTTGGAAGTGCCTAAAGACATCAAACAAACCCAGTGACTTATTCTGTACATACTTTTACCTTGTTTGATTTTTCCGATGTATTCTATAACTTGTACTGTTCCAGTAAAATAAAGCCTGTCATAATGTTCTGGAGATTTTTTTGAATTCCTACATGAGGTTTTGTTAGCAGTTGAGAAAACTTTCCCTTGGTTGTGTTTCAAAATGAAAACAATGTTCTTTGGATTGACTAAAACCAAAGATGGAAATCAAATTTTGGTACGGGAGATATGTCAAGGCAACAGCCATGTAGACTTTATTACTTCTCTGGGTTTCTCATCAGTAGCAGAACATCTGGGACTCAGAATACACTTGGTCTCTTTATCCCATGCAGCCATATCACCTCAAGCCATGCTCTTGTTAGCTAGGTGGGATTGGGCTTGATCTACTTAAACTAATCTATCTAGGTATTTGTAATGTACTCCAACCATAGTATATGAGCAACTGGCTTGAGTCAACACCTGGCATGGGAGATTCTCCCTAGGAAAGCACAAGGTGGTACAGGAAGATACATTGGTATTTCAGGTTTCAGAGTAGCAGCCGTGTTAGTCTGTATCTGCAAAAAGAAAAGGAGGACTTGTGGCACCTTAGAGACTAACACATTTATTTGAGCATAAGCTTTCATGAGCTACAGCTCACTTCATCTGTAGCTCACGAAAGCTTATGCTCAAATAAATTGGTTAGTCTCTAAGGTGCCACAAGTCCTCCTGTTCTTTTTATTGGTATTTCAGTAGGTGCTATTAATCTGCTTTGAATCAATGCCCCAGCAGGGTGTTAAGGGCTCACTGGGGAGCTGGAGATGCTAGAGCTCACCTTAACTGATCACTCTCGTTATAGTGTGTATGATAACACCCATTGTTTCATGTTCTCTGTGTATATATATATATATATATATATATATATATATATATATCTTCCTACTGTATTTTCCACTGCATGCATCCGATGAAGCGGGTTTTAGCCAATGAAAGCTCATGCTCAAATAAATTGGTTAGTCTCTAAGGTGCCACAAGTCCTCCTGTTCTTTTTATGAAACAGAGAGCCTGTGTTGAAGATCTGATGGCATAGTTTGCAAGTTAGCCTTGGTCAAATCTGAGCTTGGATAATTCTGTTCTGCTGACCTACCCCTCTGCTCCTCACTTCCACCACCCTTTGAGATTCTTCTGTGTAGCTCCTGGAATGCGTTCGGGATTCCTGTGATGCTAGTGGATCCAGGGCTTTTTCAGTGAAAGCGTCTACTCTGGTTGCATTTGTCCTGATTTAAACCCAGAAGCACCCTTCAATGACTGGACTTATTTACCTCAGAATGTGGTGAATGGCTTGAAGCCCTGCTGAAGCACCAAGGTGTGGCTGCACACTCCTCAGGCCAGCTAGACAAGAGCATGCTGGGGATGAACCTCTCAAGGGTCATGGCAAATTCCGAGTTGCTGCTGCATATCTCTAAGAGATAAGGACAGGGCCCTTACTGATGTTGTCATGTCAGCAGCCTACAGCCGCTGCAATCATAGGACGCTGAGAAGGGTGATATTTATTAGTAGATATTTAGAAATCATTTGCCGGGTGACGTGTAGTAAGCTGTTAGCAGCTGGTGGTGACTAATTTTTGACATCAGTTTATTCCAGGAGAATTGCTTTAACCATTAGAAAATATATTTGATCATTGTGCAACAATCATCTGTTTCATCAGATGTGTGGTGGATTTTTTTTTTATTTTCCTGTAAATTGTGGTCCCATGCTAATATTTATAAATTGTAAAACATTGTCCTAAGTAGGGTGGCTCACTGCCGAATGAATAATAGATTTTACAGTTGGAAAAGTCTATTTAGCCTATCCCTTGGGGACCAGCACATGATTCTTCCCTAAGGGAGATTCTCCAGTACTTTGTCCAGTCTAGTTTTAATGTGTTCATTTGAACCCAAAGCATGCACAGTATTGCAGCCCCCACTACTAACACCAATTTCCTGTTCTTGCAATCTGCCCTTCTACCAGATGGTAGCAGATGTCCAGGGCCTGGCTGGTCAGCTTCCCAGTGGAGGAGAAATCAGTGACATGGAATCTCGATATAGTCTACTTGTAACTTGTTTTATTGACATGGATACACCAGCCCTGGAACAGAGGTGGTTGAACAGCACATAGGACAATCCCTTCTTCCACGAATTTCTGCCCAGTACCAGTGCCCAGCTCCCGGAGAGCTACTCTGCCCCAAAAACTGACTCCAGTCAGTCCAAGGCAGAGAGCAAACTCTCCTGCTACTCACACAGCTCCCCCTCCAAGAACCAGTGCTTCTGTACAGAAACTAACAATAGAGCACGTCTTCCAAAACTGAACATTTGCTCATACTTTGTGAAAAAGAAGTTGGAAGACTATGTGTAACAGCACCACTTGATGTTGCCTGCCATAGCAATATGTTCTCTTTATATGGTACCTATTGTCCTTATGAAGAGAGCAAGTAGACCATGGGGCTCCTGGAAACAGAGGTGTTCCTTTTATAAGGAGTCACGGACAACAAAACGCATATATATTAAAGAACTTTTTTTTTCATTACATCAGCTACTTCAATTTCTGTCTCTCTCCCTCAAAGCCATTCCCTGAGATAGGCATCACTATATAATGGACCCTAAAAATCATAATAAAATTTACCACATTAGGGGTTTGGCTATGTTACAAGGAATCTGTTCATCTGACACTTGAACCCTTGCATCTGGAAGCAGCTGTTCTAGCACTTGAGAAAATGAAAATTTCCATTGGCTGTCACTAAAAACAGCACTTCTGTCCTCCACCTGCTAGGAGGTGAGACCATTAGTGTCAGCCTTCCTGTCTCTGTAACCAGTGTCCGTGGGTGCAATACAGACCATGACATATTGGCTACCCTGATGTCCCCAAACCCCACATTTAGTAGTTTTCATAAAGCCAATTCCTATCCCAGGTGTCTCAGTGAAGGCTTATGAGTTAGCATGGAAATCGTAGCTATTCTCAGTGTCTATTTACCCTAACTAGGAGCTGAGTCTGATCTTGCTTACCCTAGGTTTATGGCACAGTCACACATCACGCTCCACTTCTGATGCCTACAGTGGGAGTGGGACTGGACCTGCACACAGGTGGAACACCATTGACTTCAGTGGACTTCTTACCACTGATTTACACTGATCAGAATCAGGCCCTACATGACGGAGCTGCTTACACAAATCCTTCTTGTTTGTAAATTTCAGGAAACACTGCAAACTGTGCCATGTTCTCAGGTATATACCTTCTAAATAACAGCCTGAACTCCACTCATGTGGTTTCGTTTTCTACAACAGGCAGAAAACATATGATAATACTAAGCACTCTGTTTTCTTTAAAGATGTTCATTAACATCCCAGTCCAACTGGCATGGAAGGCAATGGGAATCTTTTCATCACTGGCAATGACATGTGGTCTTGTAATTAAAGTAGCAGGTTCAGGACTCCTGGATTCTACTCTTTACTCAGCCTCTGACTCTGTCACCCCGGGTGCCTCAGTTTACCCTTCCATAATAACATTTATCTGCTGCACAAGGGTGCTGTGCAGCATAATTAATTATTGACTGTGAAGTGCTTATTAAAATCTTCAGCTGAAAGATGCAACTAGAAGAAAAGGATGCATAAGCTGGCAAGAGAGCCCCATATTAAACGTTTCCGAATGCTAAGAGAAAGCCTGCATTTTTTTTATTTTTTAAACTCCCCAAATAAAAATCTGTTTTGTTTAGTGCTCTATGAAATGTAGAAAAGCAGAAAAGAAATGGCAATAAAGAGCAGTGAGGAGGCAGCCCCTTCTATCAAGTTTACTCTCTTCATATTGAGTGTGGAAAGGCTGAGAATCCACACCCTGGGGGCTGCTATCTTGGCAGAGCGGAGCTGTATTGACAGAACTGAGCGTTTCACCCTAAATAAAAACAGAGCAAAAAAGAAACAGATCTTTCAAGACCTGGATCTTGGAGGGAAACTCTATTAATCCTGCTTCCTTTCTCATAACAATAAGATGGGGTTAAGTGATTTAACTTTAGAAGTGAGTTAAAACGGCTTTCATTTTGTTCTTGTTTTTCTTCTTTTCTTTTTTTTAGGATTAAAAACCAAAAAAAACCCCAAAGTGTTTTTTCTCCCCCTTCTGGCTTAATTCCTCAAGAATGCCGAGGAACGCATTGAGCATGGCTGTCCTCAGGCACCTAACTTTAATCACATTGTAAATCTTTTGTGAAGGTACTGTAGAAAGGATAGGCCAGATAGGGTGCTAATTAGCTCTGAGTTAAGCTTCTGAGAAATCCAATTGAAATTAATACTGGGCGGGAGAGGGGGACACATCCAGGAATGCAGGTAGCAGAATGAGAATGGAGGTGAATGAATAGCCTTTGCTGCTTGTATACCCTCACCACGGTGCTAGCCAGACAGGTACCGGGATAAGGAAAGTTTAATCTGAGACCATAGAAAATTGCATTGTGGCCTGTCTTTAGGGCCCCAGCCTGGGTTTTAGCTGCTGCTGTCAGCAGGACTATCTTTCCTTTAGGGAACAGAAGGAGAGACAGAGAAACACCATGCTGGGATATAGAGTCCATCCTGGTAGGGGAGTGGATTAGGATCATTCTCCTGGCTTTGCTACTCTCTACAGGCCAGAGCAAAAAATAAACAAAAAAAACAAAAAACAAAAAAAAAATACCAAACCTGGGGACGGGAAAAAAAGCTAAAGCCAGACAGGAAGAACATGCTAGCCTCATCTATTTGATTTCTTATGATTAGCTTTCCAGTTTGTTATTTCCAGGAGTACTTTTGTAGCTGTTTTGGTTGCAGAGATTTTGGATACAATGTTTATTTTACACCCCTCCCAGCTCTGTTCTAACCTGGGAAATATGCCATATGTTGTTTTTTTAAATAATGGCTGCTTTGGGGATCTGAAAATTAACATGATGTTTTACAATTCACCAGAGCTGTTTCCAGCCACTTAGCAAGAGGGTTTCTTTTTAGCTGTGTCACAGAGTTGGCTAGTAGCAATAAGCAGATAACACCCAGAAAACATCTAGATTTTTATCAGAAAAACATAACAGCAAAAAAGAAAACAAAAGGAATTTTCAAAAACAAGGTTCTAGCTCTGAAAACCTCGCATTGACTTCTCCACAGGCCCTAGGCCCAGATCCTCAAAGGTATATAGGCATCAGAAGTTAGGTGTTGAAATATCGTTGAGGATCTGGGCCCTAGGCCCTCAGTCAGCTGGGAATTCAACCTCGTCTCTAGGAGAGACTTCTTCTTGATGACCATTGAACTTTCTACTGTGGTTTTATAACAGAATGAATCATCCTGTCTCTAACTGATATATTAGGCCAAATTCTGAGCTGCCTGTGGCCCATTCTGTCAGATAGCCTGGTAATGTTTTTATTACTGATATGTTATGTCTTGGGTTTTTTCCTTAGTGATGCTTTAAAGTTTTCCCAAATAAATCTGATTTTCAACCATGGAAGTTGCTAGTAGTTGACAAGGATAGACGTAACCCTGCTCCCAATTCTCTGCCTCTTATTATAAATTAGAATAGATTTGCTTGCTTGGAACAGGATCCACCTCATCAAGCACGAGACAGGGACTTTTTGTGCTGTGTTTGTCCAGCACCTAGCACTTCATGCTCCCATGTGCTACTAAAATACAATAATAGACAATTGCACTGATTCCTGTGACACCTCCGTCAACGCATCTGAACACAAAAAATTCTGGGCAACATCTGAAGCAAACAGGTTGCAAGTGTTTGAATGGAATATAGAGCCATGGAAGGAAAAGAAGGTCGAGAACCCCTGAAAGTGAAGATGACATTGATACCAATTTATTATGAAAAGTGGTTTTCTGTTGAATAGCAACACAAAGGACTGCCATCTCAGAGATGCTACAGTCCTGGTTTGGTGTGGTGCTGGTATGCTCTCGCTCCTTTTTATTTTGTTCAGAAACATGCTAGACTTTTTTTATCCTCCCACTACTGCAGTGGCTGCATATTTATAGGTTTCAGAGGAGCAGCTGTGTTAGTCTGTATCTGCAAAAAGAACAGGAGGACTCGTGGCACCTTAGAGACTAACCAATTTATTTGACTATCAGCTTTCGTGAGCTATGTTAGTCTCTAAGGTGCCGCAAGTCCTCCTGTTCTTTTTGCATATTTATAGAGACTGCTGAACTGGAGAATTGTCCATAAAGTGCTTAAGAATCTTCCTTTGCGGTCAGTAGCATGTAAACAGGCGCTAACCATCATCTTTATGCTTCCTTAAAGAAATGGGTAAAAATACAGTTAACATTTCATAATGACTCAAGCCAAGAAAACAAACAGCTTGTCAGGAGAGATCATCCTTTGATTGTTACCCTTGTGGACTGAAGTCTGAGTCGGCATCCTACATTCTTGGATCAATTGGTTAGCATGCAACACATTATTGGAGTGATGTAGAATGCAGGCATTTATTTCCCCAAGTCTAGGCATGCACAGCTTGGCTAAGAACTGGACCTGCTGTCAGTACAAAGGTTGTCTGCCCATTGATCGCCGACAGGTGCTAAGTTCCAGCTGCCGCACTGATCTGTATCTGAATAGAGGTGTTTCTTTAAAAAATGCGTGGATGGTAGGTTAAGTCTGGTCCACACTAGAAAATTAGATCAGTTTAACTACATTGGTCCGGGGTGTGAAAAATCCACACCCTTCAGCGGCAGAGATGACCTAAGTCCCTGTGTAGACAGCGGTAGGTCGGTAGAAAAACGCTACCACCTCCCAGGGAGGTGGATCACCGATGCAGCTGGGAGAATTCCTCTCTTTGGTGTAGGCAGTGTCTCTACCTTGAAGCGCTACAGTGGCCAGCTCTGCTGTTGTAGCTTTTTAAATAGAGACAAGCCCCCAACTCCTTATGTTATTTCCATTTGTATTTTATGGGTTACAACCCAAGATCTCAAAGTTTTGCTTGTTTCATTTAGGGTTGGGCTTCACTGCAAACGCTTCAATGGTACAGCTGCCCTGCTGCAGTGCTTCAGTGAAGAGGCTACCAATGCCAGTGGGAGGGGTTCTCCTGTCGGCACAGGTAACCTGCTTCCTGGAGAGGCAGTAGCTAGGTCGATGGGAGAATTTTAAAAACCTGTAGACTTTTGCTTGTGGGTCTTTGTAAATCATGGTGAAAGGACATCATTCTGGACAGCCCTGGAGACTCAAGTCTTCTGTTTACCCATGGGACTAGAGGAAGAATCCCATGCTATCCTCAGCCATTTCACCCTGACCTGGAGGGATCACCTCCAGCAAGAAGAGAAGACCGCAACCTCCAGGACCTATTCAATCCTTGGTTCCTCTGCTGACTCTAACAAGGGTGGCAACTGTGGTGATGCGTTTATGATCTGGCCATCTGCTATTGGGAGCTGGACTGAGATTAGCAACTTGTTTCACGTAAGGCACCAAAACCTGCTGTAGCCCAATCTACAGATTGTGAATTAATTATATTGATTACTTAAGAATTCTCAGTTATGACTTGGAGGGTTGACAGGTTCTTGTCCCAAGATCAGGCCCAGAATTATTAAAGTTACTGTTCAGTGGGAAACCCGGTTGTGCACAATTGCAATACTCACACTTCAGGAATCCTTCTGCAGTTGTAATAGTTTATAAATATGTGGGCAAAGTCACAAACACGCTAACCCATCAAGGTGGATAGAGATAATACAGAATGTCCATATTCACATCCATATGTGCACACCATCCCTTGCAGAACAACCTGAAATGTTGTCTTCCTCATCACTATCACCTTCCTCATTATTGCCACTAGCCATTATCCTGGCACCTCACAAGGGCTACATCGCTCTCTCCTCCTGCACACCAGCTGGGATACAACTTTTGTATGTTACGCTGATGCCACTATGCCTAATGCCTATTCAGTAGGGGTTTCTCCCCTCTTCCTTATTTGTATTTTCTCACCCTACTAATGCTGTGGTGCCCTTCTCCTATAGGTTAGTATATTAATGATCTCAATTTATCAATTAGTTGCCATGGCACTCTTATGGTGAGACATCTGCAGATGTTCCTATTCTAAAATATCCAAAAGCTGGTGTTAGCTCATGTTCCTGTGGCTGGCTGGTGTCATCATGGACAAACTGCCCTAAAGCACTCTATTCCCAGTTCCCCAAAATGACCATTAGGTCATTTATCTGTGCCAAAGTCATAGGCCTCAAGCCTAATGCTAACTGCTGAAGTCAATGTCGCAGAAGATATAGCCCTATAGGTTCTTTGGGTTACTGCTACATAAACTAAATGCTAAAGCTAGCTCTATGGGGTCCACTGCACTGGAGTCAAACTGGTGATTTGGAATGAATGGCACTGTAAATCATTAATGATCCCATGACCCCCTCTCTTTTCGTTGAGGGCAGGCCTTACCTGAAGTGCACTGTGGTGCTATAATATCTGATGAACTATGAGAGTAATCTGAATATAAACAACTCTTCTGTTGAAAAGGTGACTGGGTAAAACTTCGGTGGGATGGGTTTCCATTTTCACTGGAAATCCTCAGTGAAGTCTATTCGCAAGGAAACCTCTTCCATCCTGATTACCAGACAATTTCTGCAATGCTGGTGTGTCAAAGGAGACACCTGAAATAATCCATAAAGAAACTTGTAGACTGAGTGTGCTCCCCTACAATCCACTTAGCTCCTGTGGCCCAGAGACAGTAGCTTAGGCAGTGGACTAGGATTCTGACCTGGGTTCTATTCCAGCAGTGTCGTGGACCTGCTGTATAACCTTGGGCAAGTCATTTGAGCTCTGTGTGTCTCTGATTTCACTCCCACTCTTTGTCTTGTCTGTTTAGACTGAAAACTTTTATAGGTAGGGACTGACTCTTATCCTGTGTTTGTTCAGTGTCCTGTACAAAGCCTTGATCTTGGTCAGAGTCTCTTGGTGCGAATTTAATACAAATAATAAAGGTGGTAGCCCGTTACAATAACATCAGATTGCCAAACTGTCTAGTACTGTGGAACCTCAGTTACTTGAAGGTCTCAGGGAACACGAAACCTCCAGAGGTTTGGATACCTGGGGAAGTGATCTTTATATATGTAAATATATGCATCTAAGAAGACATTTGCAGCTTCAAATGACAGTTTGAGTTGGGTGGTGATTAGACTAGCAAGATTCTGCTGTATATGCTGCTTTATTAAAGTCAAACTTTCTTGTTTAGATGAAAAAAAGTATCCCAAAAGCATAGCCTTCATTCTGATCTCACACCAGTGAGATGCAACCCAATTGACATCAGTGGAATTACTCCTGATTTACACCAGTGTGAGATCTAAATGAGGCTCACTGTATTCAAGGCTTTGGGACTCCCTGGGGGCAGGAAGTCTAGTTATATAACTCCCCTTCATTTACAAGAGTATAGTTTATACTTTGGAATTTATCATGTACTCCATCACCATGGCCTCTGGGAACTTCACACTTGAAACCAAGCCACAAACGACATACCACATAGTTGGTGGTACCTATATTAACTACAATTGTATTATTAACGTGTTTCTATTACAAGTTTACTTCTTCCAGTCATACTTGATTAACCTGCCTTAATAAAAAAAAAGACTTTAGAATCTGCACCTTTAAAGTTGACAACCTTTATAAGACATTTTTGCCTTTCTTTCCCTGAAGTATCTTCCTTTTCGTTTGCCACTTATATTTGTGCTGTTTTGCCAGAGCACAAAAGCCATCTTCTTACTAATCACAGGACTGGTCGCCTCTTCCCATGAGGCCATATCATTTTCCATCATGCAAATGAAATGTGTAAAATAGTTTTCTTTTAATCTGTTCTACTGGTAAATTAATCCAGCATTACAAACTCAGCAATAGAGTTAGATGATCTGTATATAATAGGTTTAGTCAATTGAATCAGTAAAGCCTAGCCTGTTCACCATATAAAAGGCTATAGAAATCTATGAAATCCACTTGCATATGTTTCCATAAGTAAACAATGCTGCAACTTCCTCTGGTTCCTTTTTGAAAACCAAAAATTATTATATGAGGCAAATGACATTTAATTTCATTACCTTGATGTTTTTGCTGCATGATTGTCAGGGCTATGAAGAATAATAAGAGTTTTGGGACAAAGCAGGAGATAGTTAAGTGTTGTAATGCAATCATTCAACATGTAATTCCAAAGATTATGTCTAATGCTCTGCAATTTAACAGGTTGTCGATATTGAATTTCATCGCATATGAGCAGAACTTCACAAATATTTAGTGTGATCTTTTGTGGTTAAATCTGGACACAATCCAAGTTCAACCCAACCCATTTTTGTTGTTTAGTACTGTCTTTCCAACTTTGGGTTTTTTAAAATGCTATCTGGTAAATTTTCATAAAATGGCCAACAGGCATGTATAAAGCAGAACCCAGCTTCTCAGCATGGGGGTTGTGAACAGGTGTAAGAGGGTTGTGACCACCCTATTTTTGCCACATTGCTACATGGAGGCGGGGGGCCAGCAAGGCGGGAGGGGAATTTGGGGGGATGGATTGAGACCCACAGAAGCAGAGGAATATGAGAAGCAGCAGAAGCAGTTGCTGGACTCTTGGGTGATTGCATATGCAATGCGCCATTGCAGTTGGCCTAGTCTGCTCATGGTGGGGTTGGATCAGCTACTCCAGATGCCAAGGTGGAAGCCCCCGCAACCCTGCGAAACACTCTGGGAGCCATAAAGCTCCCTCCTCCCCTCCCAGGGTCAGTGCCTTGACTGGCTCCACCCTTCTGTGGGCCTTGATGTTGCCTCCATCCAGACTACTCTGCGGTGTGGCCAGGGTGTCCTGTGAGACAAGGTTATTACCACCCAGCCAGGGGAGCACTGTGGAGGGGGAGATGGGCCTGCAAGCTGAGCTCTGGGGGCAGAGCCTCCAAACACCTCCTGGTCACAGGCCCATCCCAGCAGAGGGGCATCCCCAGCGGAGAGTCATGTGAGGTAGTGGGGCACGGGGACTATGTCAGGCAGGGCTTCGGCAGTGGCATTGGAACAATTTCTATCGTGGGGTTGCTGAAAACCGTTGAACAAAACTGTAAACCACTCAAGCCAGGAGATGCTGCCGAACCTCCAGCATCTTTGGGAGAGAAAAAGGGTGCCCTGTGGAGAGCCCAGAGGCCCTGTCTTTGTGTGTGGAGGGGGGCCCTGTGCTGGGGGGTTGTGCCAAGCAGGGCTCTAGGAGGGCAGGGGCTGTACCAGGCAGGCTGCGGGAGGGGCCCTGTGCGGGGGGGGCTGTACCAGGCAGGCTGCGGGGGGGGCTGTGTGGGGGGGCTGTACTAGGCAGGCTGCGGGAGGGCAGGAGGGGGCCGGGGGTGGGGGGGCTGTACCAGGCAGGCTGCGGGGGGGCAGGAGGGGGGGCTATACCAGGCAGGCTGCGGGGGGTCGGGGGGGAACCCTGTGCGGGGGGTGGGGGGGCTGTACCAGATAGGCTGCGGGGGGGCAGGAGGGGGGGGCTATACCAGGCAGGCTGCAGGGGGGCCCTGTGCGGGGGGGCTGTACCAGGTAGGCTGCGGGGGGGCGCTGTGCGGGGGGGCTGTACCAGGTAGGCTGCGGGGGGGCCCTGTGCGGGGGGGCTGTACCAGGCAGGCTGCGGGGGGGAACCCTGTGCGGGGGGGCTGTACCAGGTAGGCTGCGGGGGGGCGCTGTGCGGGGGGGCTGTACCAGGCAGGCTGCGGGGGGGAACCCTGTGCGGGGGGGCTGTACCAGGTAGGCTGCGGGGGGGCGCTGTGCGGGGGGGCTGTACCAGGCAGGCTGCGGGGGGGCTGTACCAGGTAGGCTGCGGGGGGGCAGGAGGGGGGGCTATACCAGGCAGGCTGCAGGGGGGCCCTGTGCGGGGGGGCTGTACCAGGTAGGCTGCGGGGGGGCGCTGTGCGGGGGGGCTGTACCAGGTAGGCTGCGGGGGGGCCCTGTGCGGGGGGGCTGTACCAGGCAGGCTGCGGGGGGGAACCCTGTGCGGGGGGGCTGTACCAGGTAGGCTGCGGGGGGGCGCTGTGCGGGGGGGCTGTACCAGGCAGGCTGCGGGGGGGAACCCTGTGCGGGGGGGCTGTACCAGGCAGGCTGCGGGGGGGCCCTGTGCGGGGGGGCTGTACCAGGTAGGCTGCGGGGGGGAACCCTGTGCGGGGGGGCTGTACCAGGTAGGCTGCGGGGGGGCGCTGTGCGGGGGGGCTGTACCAGGTAGGCTGCGGGGGGGCAGGAGGGGGGGCTATACCAGGTAGGCTGCGGGGGGGCGCTGTGCGGGGGGGCTGTACCAGGCAGGCTGCGGGGGGGCGCTGTGCGGGGGGGCTGTACCAGGCAGGCTGCGGGGGGGCCCTGTGCGGGGGGGCTGTACCAGGCAGGCTGCGGGGGGGCGCTGTGCGGGGGGGCTGTACCAGGCAGGCTGCGGGGGGGGCGCTGTGCGGGGGGGCTGTACCAGGTAGGCTGCGGGGGGGGCGCTGTGCGGGGGGGCTGTACCAGGTAGGCTGCGGGGGGGCGCTGTACGGGGGGGGGCGGCGCCGCTCTGGGTAGCCCGGGCGGTGCGGGGCGATAGTGCCGCGGCAGCCCGCGGGCGGCGGGGGACGGGAGCCCCACGGGGCGGCCGGGCTGGGGGCAGCGCTCTCGGGGCCGGCCGTGGGGCCGCACCGCCGTCCCGCCACAGGGCCGGCAGCCCCGCGTCCCGCCGGGCGGGCCCACCCGCGCCTCCGGCGCCTCCGGCCCGGCCCCAGGGCGGGGAGTGAGGGGAGGCGCGCGCGGGTCGGGCCACCGGCTTCCACCCCCCCCCCCCCCATCCGCAATGTTGGTACGTTCCGAGCGGAGCCGGCGGGGGCGAGCGGCAGTTGGCTGAGAACGGGCGGAGTGGAGGGAGGGGGCGTGGCCTGCGCGCTCTCCGGCGCTGGGCGGTGGGGGCGGGGTCCGCGCGCGCCCGGAGGAGGGGCCGCCCGGGGCCCCGCCGCCGAGTGCGGCCAGTGTGCGCGAGGCGGCGGCCGGGGCGGGCGGCGGTGGATGGAGGGTCCGGTCCGGATCGCCCGCGCGCTCTGGAATGTGCTGGGGGCGGCTGCCGAGCGGGGGCGGGGGCTCTCGGGGCACGGCCAGCCCGGCTGCTGAGAGGTACCGGGCGGGGCTGCGGGCGCCGGCTGGCCTGGCCGGGGGGAGCGCGGGGCGGGGCGCGGCAGGTTACCTGGCGGGGCGCCGGGCGCCAGGCGGGGGCAGCGGACTCAGGGGTGCTGGGCGCCAGGCGGGGGGGGAATCGGGGGTGCTGGGTGCCAGGCGGGGGGAGGAATCGGGGGTGCTGGGTGCCAGGCGTGGGGGGAATCGGGGGGTGCTGGGTGCCAGGCGGGGGGAGGAATCGGGGGTGCTGGGTGCCAGGCGGGGGGGGGACTCGGGGGTGCGGGGTGCCAGGCGGGGGGAGCGGACTCGGGGGTGCGGGGTGCCAGGCGGGGGGAGCGGACTCGGGGGTGCGGGGTGCCAGGCGGGGGGGGAATCGGGGGTGCTGGGTGCCAGGCAGGGGGAGCGGACTCGGGGGTGCTGGGTGCCAGGCAGGGGGGGGGAGGAATCGGGGGTGTTGGGTACTAGGTGGGGGGTGCGGGGTGCCAGGCGGGGGGGGGGAGGAATCGGGGGTGCTGGGTGCCAGGCGGGGGGAGCGGACTCGGGGGTGCTGGGTACTAGGTGCTGAGTGCCAGGCGGTGGGGGGAATCGGGGGTGCTGGCTAGTAGGTGGGGGGTGCTGGGTGCCAGGCGGGGCAATCGGGGGTGATGGGTGCCTGTTGGGGGTGCTAATGGGGGGTGCTGGGTGTCAGGCAGCGGGGTCAGGGATGCCGGCTGCTAGGCGGGAAGTGTTGGGTTCTGGTTCAGGGGATCTGGGGATCTGGGTGCCAGGCAGTCGGATTGGGGAGTGCTGGGTGCTAGGCGGGGGGTGCTGGGTGCCAGGTGGCAGGAGCGAGGTCGGGGATGCTGGCTGCTAGGCAGGGGGTGCTGGGTGCTAATTCAGGGGATCTGGGGTGCTGGGTGCCAGGTGGAAGGATCGGGGTTGGGGGGTGCTGGGTGGTGGATCAGGGTTGGAGAGTGGATGGCAGAGCTAAGCTCTTGCCTTCTCCAATACTCCCAACTCATGAGTGAGCGAGTGGCAGTAGGGGGCAATCCCTGGGTGCTGTGGAGCCAGGTCCCCAGCCAGGACTCCAGGGAAGTTGCCTTCAGGGACCGTGCATAGGGCTGTGATGCAGTAGGTAGGGCCAGCCAGTTTGATCCCCCCTCTGTAGGTTCCAGGAAAGGTGCTAAGCTGTCCCTGGCTGGTGGTAGCATTGAAGGGTGTTATATTGGGCTATTTACCTTCCTGTGATGCTTAAAGACCTTGGTGTGACTTCCCACCCCATATGTACCATAGCATTTCCTGGCAATGTAGGCAGGTGGGGGGTTGCGAGGAAGGGTCATTTCTGGAGACAAGAGATCACCAGATACCAGCTGCTCCACCTTGGGACTATTGTGGGCTTGTTTTTGATAAACACCACCTCACATCCTCCAGTTGAAGCCTAGGAGGAGACATAGGAGTGATTGCCTTCCTGAGTTGCCTGGATTAGGTATGAGAGGAGAGGGCTACTCTGGAAGCAACTCTGACATTGCCTCTTTAAAATTTGATGTTGATAGCTTAATGGTGCAAACATTCTCTGAGCAAAACCAAGGGCAGCAGACTACCTGGCCTTCAGTCTTTCTGCTGCTAAGTACAATAATAATACTCAGATACCTCGTAGACAAAAAGGTATACACTCAGCAGAACTAAAGGCAGTGCCTGGCATGTGGTTGGTAAATGTGATGGAGAGAGACAGCTGTCAACTTCAGATTGTCAAATTAACATTCAACACAGCTCCTTTTAAATTGCAACATTAAATTGCAAGTTGCTTCTTGTTTTTTCTTAAGACTATTTATAGCAGCTGATGTTGGGAAGTTATCTTCATTTGGGATAGGATGAAAGATCAGAATTTGTTTGGAAATTTTAAATTAGCTGTTTGTTTTCTAGCTGAGTAGCGGTTAGTCATTCTTACTGTCGAGGAGCAGCACAGACTGCCACTATCTGTTAAGCACGTGTGGAAATTGTACAGTGCACAAATGAGCAGCTTGGAAAATCAGAGAAACACTGTCAAATGGGAAAACCTTTGCACTTCCTTGAAGTTGAATTCAGCCAGTGTTTTGACTATTTGGCATCCGAAATGTACTTCGTTGTTTTTAATGTTGTGTAACTGCATTCAGAATCTTGGTTAATTGATAGTCTTGAGAGGAAGATATAATTTCATGAGCAAAGCGTAGATTCCCAAGATCATTATTTATGAGAGGTGACGATTCATGTGCAACTCATTTTTGTCTAATAAAACTCTTCTTGGGTTGTGCAAACTCTTTATCTTTGGTATGAAATGCTTGAGCACATCTCAAGCTTCAAGATCAAAAAGTACAAAGGATCATAGAGTTGGACCTCATTGATCCAGCCTGTGTAGGTTTGCATCAGTCCTTGCCTGCTGTTGCAGGTGGCTTGACTTTGAAGTGAGCTAATTAAATTGATGTTGTTTAGATGGACTGCTTTATGCAGGTCAGCAAGGCAGAGTTAAATGAGATTTGTGTACTGGAGTGGGTGCTCTTGTCGCTAAAAGTGAAAGGTAAACCTAATTTAATTGTTCTTCTATTGTCTCATCAGACATGGTTTGTTTGCAGTTTGACAAAACATTTTCATGACTTTCTTCACTCATATTAAGTTAGGTAATCTGGGCTCTTTATTTAACTTAAAGTGTAAATGGAGCAAAAAAATCTTATTCACTAGAAATGTTTTCCCTCAAACTGTATATATAAACTGAAATATGAATATATATTTGTGGATTCCATTTGTTTGTTTTTAAACAGAACTTTGAGGGGAAAACCCCAAAATTATTTACTATATTGATATAATAGGAATAAAGTGGGATATATATTTTTTATTTTCTCTAAATTCCCCCAGTGCATCCTATCATCCGTCTCTTTATTGGAATCTCTTTGAGGCAGGGATTTTTTTCGTATCTTTCTGTCTTGTAACAGACATTGTACTTTGGGATGTAAACAAAATTACAATTAAAGGAGAAAGTTATTTTGTAATTGTGGTAATGTAATGCCTGGAGAATGTAAAAGACTCATAAAATTATAATATTTAATGGCCCTTTTTGTGGCATTTATTCTAAAATAAGGAGATGAGTTGGTACCTGTTTGAATATAAATGCTAACTTGTATTAAAGTGGACTCAGTAAAGGAGATAACCTTGTTTTTTGTTAATAGTAAGGAATCCTGCCATATGGAATGTTACTTTCAAAATCTTAACTTACAGGAAAATAAACCACTTTTCCATGATTCTTTTTTCATTTCCTACAGTATCACTGGCGTGATCTGAATAATAGTACTGAGGTGATATTATTAATGTGGCTTTTTAAAATCAAACTAATTATATTTGCCTGAAAGAGCCACATTAGTGTGATTCTAGCTCCCTGGTGCCTTTTTGGAGCCCTGGAGACAGCCTAGTGAATAGGGCTGAAAATTCATTCTGTATTTGATTAAATGGAACAGACTCGTTGCTCCTTACCCCAGCAGGGGCTATGAGATCTCTTGATCCTCGAAGCGGCTCAGAGACCCTGGGAATTCCATTAGTGAGCACCTGAGGAATTTCTGCCCTGCAGTGCCTTTTTTTTTGGTGGTAGTGGGGGGAGAGAGCGAGTAGTATGGCAGTGTTGATGGTGGGCGGAGGAGGCGGCATTAGAAGAATTCATATGTTGGCAGATCTAAAATCAAGGCATGACTTAATAGCTTATCTTGTAAGAGAAAAGCCCAACCCAAAGGCATACTATTAGCCAAGACTTCTTATATTTAAAGTGGAACTGTGGTGTGTATTGGGCACTGAGATGAACTCGTCCACACAATTTATTGAATCCGTCTGACTCTTTAGTTCTCAAACTGTAGACACAAATTGGAGGAAAACAAATATAAAAACACACTTGCAAGCCTGGTGAGTTTCTCCAAACAGTTTACAGTATGTCAGCTGTTTTGCCTTGATGCTAATTGTTAATGATTTGGGGTTTTATTGCAGTTTTCCAAAGAAAGTAAATCCGTATGATTGACTTCTGTGATGACAAGTTAAAAGAAAACAATTAAAATAATTATATAGATATAGATATTTTTTGTCCCAGGTCATTGTAGATATAAAATTATAATGCTAGAAGAACCTGAACTCACTTTTAATACCCTCTTTATTGTCTTAAAACTTTAAAATCGATACCTCAGTATTATTTTTGCCTAATATGTTACTTTCTCTGAAGTTAGTCTGGAGGAAAAAAGTATAATTCTTAAAGAACCCTCTTCTGAACATTTTAAAACGACTTGAGATTTCAAATAACTTGTATTATTTTTCAGATTTTCTTGATGCAATTATGTGTATTTTTATTAAAATAAAATCTTAGTAACTGGTCTTGAATTTGAAATTAAAGTTGGTTAATTGGTTGTTTTAGTTTTCTTGTGAGTGAGGTTATATGGCTAATGACTTAATGGAAGAACTTTCAGCCAGCCTTGAGCTAATACAGGATGCTGTAGTATATTTGAGAGTTTATTTTTTTGTCATTTTGATTAAGAGTAGAAATCCGAATTTAAGTGCAGACTTACAGTGCTTCCTGTAATTATCTCACTAAGTACATTTACATTATCACTAAAGAAATTTGTAAAGAGTTGTTTTAACTTAACAAAAAAATTTATTGACATAAATTAAAACAAATACTTTTTTTTTCCATATTCTGTTACATTGTCTTAACTTGAAAGGATTGGGAAGTTGTTAAATCTGACCACATGTAGGACGCCTTGTATTTCAGTTACCTACTTGAATTGTTCTGTGCCAGCAATCATATAGCTACTTCATTACATTTTATATACTGGCAGGTTTCAGAGGAGCTGCTGTGTTAGTCTGTATCCGCAAAAAGAACAGGAGAACTTGTGGCCCTTGAGAGACTAACCCATTTATTTGAGCATAAGCTTTCGTGAGCTACAGCTCACTTCGTCGGATGCGTCTTATGCATCTTATATGAAAGCTTATGCTCAAATAAATGGGTTAGTCTCTAAGGTGCCCCAAGTCCTCCTTTTCATTTTACATAATGAAGTTCCTAGAAACTAGTTGTACAAGAGTATGCATTCAGTATGTTAGTCTTAAGGTGTCAGTTTGGTTAGAATTTTGACTAGGTGTCTAATTTTGTAAACGCACAATTCTGGTATGTATACAGGTTAAAGACTGCAAAACTCACTATTATATGTAAAGATTTTATTTGCTTTAAAGCCATCTGTAATTAGGATTACCTGGTAGCTAGATGCACTTTTTTTCCCCACATTTGGTGGTTTATTCACAGATGTTTTCATTTCATGATCTTGAACAAAATAGGTCATTCTGTGACATCTATACCTCTTAAAATAAAGTTGCACTTTGGAGAGCTTAGCTGACAGTTTGACAGAGTCATTTTGTGTGAAGTAAACTGAACAACAAAGTGGTGCCATGTTGTCTATTAAAAAAAGAGAAAAGTCTTTAGGAAGAGGGTGTGCTTTTGTATTAGACAACTTAGTTGCTGATGGCAACAATCCTTTTCTTAACATTGCTGTAGTATTCTAAAGATGTTCAGATCTTGAATATCATTATTTAAACATTTCATGGCATGAATTTATTTCAGGTTGCTAAACTTAATATTACATGTCATAACTGTGAAAAGGGTGTTTTTGTTGTACCAAGCTAAAATTGTGCTACAATTTGACTGCATATGTACTCTTCGGTAATCTAATGACTTAAAATCCAGTTTTAGTGGGTTTTTTAGTTATAAGAATTAGCTGTAGTTACCACCTGGACAGGTTCAAGACAAGAACACACCCACAAACTTTCACATCACTAGAAGTCTGCTTTTCCACATGGGAGAGGAAATGAAAAAGGAGATTGCCACCTGGTTGAGTCCATAGCATTTCAGTAACCCCCCCCCTTAAAATTGTGAAGTGACATAACTAACAGAAGTTTGTGTCATTAATGTTTAAAATTGTTTGTTTAGTAATTTAAAGCTGGAGTTGGAAGTGGCAATACCAAGATAAGGCTCATTGGCTTAAACAGCAGAGGAATAAAAATAAGAAATGGTAGAGTAAAATTGAAATGGGTTTTCAAAAGGGGAACAGTCTCAGAAAATAAGAAACTGTAGGTCTAGCTAAGATAAATACCGTTTTAGATATTTGGATTACCATATGATCTGAATTTTTATAAGCACATATTTAACCACTTATTTACTATTAAATGTGCCGGCACTAGAGGCAAAATACATGTTGTGCATTGTTGCTGAACCAGGTATTGAAATGCTGATGCTGGAATTTCCCGTGTTGGCGGGGGGGACGACAGCAGAACTCAGTTTTTTAACATCTTACAGATGCTGAAAAGTAACTAATAGTTTGCAGTTCTTACTTTTGTTTGGAGTTCCCCCTGGAAAGCAGGAAAATAAAACTTGCTTTCTCATATTTTTGATCTCATTTTGCAGACATTGGCTTTTTTGCCATTTCTCCTTTTATGTTTCTTGTAGAAGCTAAGATGCCTCGATTTTGTTTACTATTTTGTTTGCGTACCAGCAGTTTTGATGCTTATCATGCAGTTCTGGGAACAGTGTAATAGCTGCTGTGTACTCCCTCTGCTGGCCAGCTGTCAAGCTCTGCACAGTGCTGAATGAAGTATGATGGAGGATGCTATAGAAACAGTAGCTGCTGGTTTATATTTCTTTATACATTTTTGTCTAGGTCTGGTTATTAAAAAACAAACAAAACACCACTGGATTTTCTGGAATGAAAATGATTGTAAAGGTCTCATCTTGGGCCTAAACTGTTTGCCATTATCTCAAGGTTTGTTTTACAACAAGACATAATTGCCATACAAGTTCAAGTAATGTCATCGTCCAAAGATTTTAGCTGTTGAGCCTCAAAACACCCCTACACATGATGATCCCCATTTCACAGACAAGGAAAAAGGCAGGGCAAAAAGATTGTGATTCATCTGCATTAATGCAGCAAGAGTAGCAGGACTTGGAGTAGAACTCACCAAGTCTGGCTCTTAAACCCTGCTCTGTCTAGATACCTCTAACTATTAGACTAGAACTCCCTTGTCTAATATGATCATTTGTTCTACTAAGACCCATGAAATGACTGGAACAGCCACTTGAGAGTTTCTGAATTTTCTTTTGAATCTTTTCTGACCTGTAATATGGTTCTAGCAGTCCGTTTTTTAATGGTAGCATCTAAAAGTACGGAAAAAAGCTAACTGGGAAGTGTAGAGAATTAGTGTAATCCGTGAATAGAACTGTCCTCTCCTAAGGTAACAGCTGATGCAAGTAAAGTCTGTGAGTTCAAGAAAAGTCATGTGACCCTGGTTAAACTAATTGAAAATGAATTGTTAAAATCTCTTCTCTCATTGCTCAATTATATTTTTAGATCCTCTAAAGAGAACCAGTAGTTGTTAGTCTGTAGATATATTCACAGTCATATCAGCACTTGCTGCTTTTATACTCTCCAATGTTCCATTCTTTTTACTGGAAAGCTACTTTAAATGGCCAGTATGGAGAGCAACGAATCAAAACAGGCACTGACATTTCTAAATGATGAGTTTCTGGATATGATTGATTGATATATATATATATATATCAATCACACATACATAAATGTGTATATTCTTTCAGGCAAGTTCACTGGTTCTGACCGTGGTTTTCTGGCCTACACTGCTGCAAGACACATTTGTTGGTCCCAGATGCAAGCTCAGCATTTCCCACTGAAGAGCCCATCAGTTCTGTCTGCCTCCAAGTCATCAAGGAGCTACAGAAACTGGTTCTGAAGAGCACAGGACTTAATTTAAAAATAAAAATTGAAAAAGGCCTTTCAATTGATCTGTCTAAATTATTGGAGGATGCTCTCCAAAAAAAAATCCTATTTGAGACAAGGCAGGTTTTCTGCAGTGGGCTTCCCATCATGCATGGTTATACCCCATTTTGTTGTTATGGACCTAATGCCCAAGAAGCCCAGGAGGAAAACATGTTCCTATGCTATAACCAGCAGAGGGGGAACTATGCCTGTCCCATTACTAATAGCTGGGTTCCATAGTGGAGAATAAAACATCTGTTCAAGTGTGCACCCTCACCCTGGTCAATCAGTCAACAAAGGACAGGTGAGCAGCAGTCTGTCTCTCTTGAAAAGTGAAAACATGGCATCCAGCTGCCTGTAGGCAGGCTGAATGTAGCCCTAGCCAAAGCTCCCCAAATGGCTTGGCAGCTGCAGGAGTTATTCATCAAAGGCCATTTACATCCTCCTGAATTAGCCCAGACAACTAGAGCCTTTGCTGGCTCTTTCGATAGGAGATCTTGCAGACAAGTCTCAGACAGGGCCTCCAGCCTCCTCAGTCCCAGTTTAAGAAGGAGTAAGTCCCAAATTAAGGACCCATTCCTGTAATTGTAATGTGCTGCACAGAGTAACTGGGAGCCATCCAGAAGTTGGTGGATGGGTTTAGTCATCTTATGTCACAAATTTATGCACTTAGTCTTTAATCCAGATCGCAGTCTGTTCCACCATATGCATATCTGGGCTGAAAGGATGTTACCAGCAGCTCTCCTTGCACGACTTCACCCAGTAAAACAAAAGAGGGACAATGAGGTACAGGCAGCCCAAGCTTAGGGTATCCCTTACACTGAAAAGAAAGATCCTTCCTGAAGTCCCTGACCAGCAGACCCCGCTCCCTCAGAGGACAGATATCTCTTGGGATACTAAACCACCAGTCAACAAGGTGCAGTGAGTCATGACATCCTGCCAAAGAAACTTAAGAAGAAACTTCATTCTCCTCCTTTTGATTCCTAAGTCTTCCATTCTCACTCTTCTGACATGAGTGAGCCTGGATTTTTCAAATCTAAAGCTATTGGAATTAAGAGAAGTGGTAGTAATGTTTTTTTACCTTCTCTTGTTTATTAAGAGTTGATGGAAGAGGCCAAGTCAGGGGGTGAAAACAGATTGGAGTTCTACATTAGGACCCTCAGACATTCAACTTGCTGGAGATCTCTTCAAAGGGCAAGCTAATCCACTTCTTTCAATGAACTGTTTACCAAAGGCAAGTGGGTATAAGAGACTGAGAAATGAATATACATAAGTATTTAAAAAAAAATACTCCAGAAACTCAGTTCTCTGATACTCAGTGCTAGGACTGGCAGTGGGAAAAGTTTGCAATATTTCATCTGTATAGAGTCAGAGAAGCTGTAAGAGAGGAGGAACAGGACTCATGTCTATATGCTATGCTACTTTGGTTCCAGATAGGTCCAGAGGGTAACCAGAAGTTTCTTCAATTTTGAAAAGGTTTGGGTTCAACAGGGAGACCCTACAATCTACTGTGGTTACAACAGTGCCTGGCTGCACAAACTCATCATGCCTGTTCAACTTCTCCTATGGCACGTGACACAGCCAATACTGGTTCTGATCTTCTCTGTCTTTCAACAGCAGTAATGGTGTTCACAAAAACATTAGAAGTACTGGTAGTAAGCTTTAAGCCTTTAGGTAAAGAGGAATCCAAACACATCCATTTCTTGCCAACCTCCTAATCTGAATCCCAGCCTTCACAAATCAGAAACACATGACTGGAACACTAAATTTTCTATAGCAACATAGTTTATTAATCAAGAGAAGTCAAGATGATGTCCTCTCCAAAGTACCCAGTGAACTGCTAGAAAGTTCCCTCACGCAACAAACATTTGGCAGGAATAAAGGTAAAAGGAAGTGGAGTTCAGAGGGGCGTTGTACCTGAGAACTCAGTGCTATCACAGAGGAGGAGGAAGAAACACCACTAAAAATTAATCAAATGTGCGCAGATTTCGATGTCTGTCCTAATTTCTTGATTTTGTTAGGCTTTTTTGGCCCTCTGGGAATGGTTTGGATGAAAGGAAATGCAGAGAAAGGAGGGGACACGAAGACAGAAAAGGGAGAGGTACAGAGAGACGGGAGTATGAAGAAGGAAGAGAAACAGGGAGCAAAAATAGTAGTGGCCCTTAGGATGAGCAACTTTTCTATTAAACAGTGCTGAATGCACAACCTAGTACACAGATAATAAATACCATTCTGTGCTTAATCTTTGTGCAAGACTCCTGTTGACATCAGTAGGGTGTCACTGTAGATGGAGGGTAATATATAGTCCTAAATGTTACACTCTGGCTCACATTTTAAAATGGAAATAAGCTCATTCTCTGAAGAATCCAGCACCCCTGGCATAGATAAGGGTGAGAGAGGTCATCATCTCATTTTTAAACTCAATCTCTCTTCCTAGTCTAGACATAACCGGGGAGACTTTTTTTTTTCTTATAAGAGCAGAACAATAATTTTAGTGCAAAACCAATATCTAGGCAGACTGGCTGCCATGTTTTAGACCAGTGAAGTGGCATGTACACCTCTTAAGTAACAGAATGATGAGTGCAACTCATGGTAGAACGTTACCCTCCCCCCCCCTTACAAAGGAACATCGGGGCAAAGGTAGGAGATGTTCTCTCCCAACGATGCCCTGAACAGCTGTTACTACACATTTTCCACCATTACTGACGTTATCGTGGGCCATCCAAAAAATAGAGGGAAGACCCAGTTATTTTCATTGCTCCCTGATGACCAAGAAACTCGGAGTTCTCATTCTCTGATCTTCTAGCATTGCCAGGAAAAGACACATTCAAGTGGTCCAGAATAGCTTGTTTATATAATTGTTTTGTTTATTAAATTAAGTTAGTAAAATGCATTGTAACTAATGGTTAAATCTCAATCTGTGCACTTTTTAAAAGGAAGTCACTTACTGAAGGTGAATGGGCATGGTATAGACTTAGAAATATAGTATTTTTATTAATATCACTGAGCAATATATATAAATACTCTGCTTTTATATCTTTGTGGTAAGTTGTAGCTAAACAAGTGAATTTTTAATATGCTTTAAGAATATGCAATTTATTGTTTCTGGTAATGCCCTCCTACTGGCTCTCTTATTAGCATGTCCCCACATAAAGATCACAGAGCTGCCAGGGAAAGAAAACAGTGGCATTATCCATATGATGCTGTAATTGAACAGAATCGCTACTTGACTGGAATATTATCTGCTGCCACACCAGAGATGATGTTGACATGAGCAAGCCACATTATTACCAAAGTTTTGCTGTGACTATAGAATGATGCTGTAATGGAATAAGGCACTTTCTTGAAACAATCTTAGATTTCAGATCTTATATGTGTTTGCATCTGATCTTGAAGTTATCTATTCTGCTAGAAATGTCTGTTTTTTTTCTTTGCATATATGCTAATTTATTTTTATAGCATCTACAAGTGTATTGGGCATTTTAAAGTAGAAATAGGAAAGTGATCCCTGCACAGAAGAGCTTAAGGTCTTATTTTAGACATGGTTCAAGGGGTGTAGTTAGACTGAGTGTGGATGAGAGATAGCAATAAGATCATGTGACTGTTCATTTATGGTTTATGCACATCTTGATGTTTCAATTAAAAGTAATTTAGAAATTAACTCTTATGGGCATCACAGAAGGAGGGGTTTGAATGAAGAGAGGGAACTGTCTTGGTCAGTGGTTCTCAAAGCCGGTCTGCTGCTTGTTCAGGGAAAGCTCCTGACGGGCCGGACCGGTTTGTTTACCTGCCGTGTCCGCAGGTTCGACCGATCGCGGCTCCCACTGGCCACAGTTCGCCGCTCCAGGCCAGTGGGGCTGCGGGAAGGGCAGCCAGCATGTCCCTTGGCCCGCATCGCTTCCTGCAGCCCCCATTGGCCTGGAGCCGCTATCCGCTGAATCTGTGGATGCGGCAGGTAAACAAACCAGTCCGGCCCATCAGGGGCTTTCCCTGAACAAGCGGCAGACCGGCTTTGAGAACCACTGGTCTAGGTGGACTGGAACTGGAAGGGCATTCCAGATGTAGCAAGTTGTGGGAGAAGTGGTATGGTCAGATTTCCATTAATGTTGGAATTCAACAATACAAGGTTTTATTTATCATGTATCAGATTTTCCAGGAGACACCTTCATGGTTTCTTCTATGCCTTCCCTTTTACATAGAAGCACGTCCCCACACAAATCTACAAAGGTAGCTCATTGTTCTCCTTCGGATTCCTTCTTAGTCATCTTTGCCATGACACTTATACAAATCTTTACAAATGGTTGTGCAGCTGGTGTGCTGTGTGTCACTGCTATTTATCGTTCCAGTTGTAATATTGTTGCCTTCTGCTTCTCCTCCCCGGTCTCTGGTATCCACCTATTTCAGATCTTACATTTAGGTTGCAAGCCCTCTTCGGGGCATAACCATCTTTTGGTTATGTCGGTACAATGTTTAGCATAATGGATATAGGGCCTGTAGGTTTTACTGCAGTAAAATCAGTTGCATCCAGGCTGATATTGCTGCAATGGGGAGGCAATGCAACAAGAGACCTGGTACTACATATTGGCAGGAAAAGTTTTGTGTAGAGCCTTGAAAGTGAGCTTGAGAAGAATAAACTTTGTGCTGAAAAGAAGGAGACAAGACAGTGGGAGATTTTTAAAGGTGGGGTGGTCAGTAGGACCTATTAGATTAGGAAAATGGTTTTTACTCACTGGATTGCGGATGGACTAGAATAGCGATTTGGATACCAAGTAGGCCGGATCTGTCCATCCAGCCCCCTGATACTTAGATCCCTTCCACACAGTGACTGTTTGTTTGTCATCACAGCACATGTAGTGTTCTTCATCAATACGATGCAGAGTAGGATATATTCAGTTTCGAGCTGTAGCTCACGAAAGCTTATGCTCAAATAAATTGGTTAGTCTCTAAGGTGCCACAAGTACTCCTTTTCTTTTTGCGAATACAGACTAACACGGCTGCTACTCTGAGTTCTAACAATGGAATTAATATAGCTAATTTTACTGTCATATACTGAAGTTAACTGTTTGGGGCACTCTTAAAGCGGCGTGGTTTTTTGTGACATCCCTCAGTGCAACAAGGATGGGGACTCTTGATTTTCCAAACAAGGACTGCAGCATTTTACAATCCTAGGCCCTCAGCTGTGTGCCCAGTCGACTCAACACACTAAGCGTGTCTACACTTCAGCTAAAAACCCATAGGTGGCCCATGCCAAGAGGCTTGGGCAAAGGGGCTGTTTAATTGCGGCATAGATGCTTGGGCTGGAGCCGGGCTCTAGGACCCAGTGAGGTGAGAGGGTCCCCAATCATGAAAGTCTGCACCACAGTTAAACAGCCCCTTAGCGGGAACCCAAGTCAGCTGGCATGAGCCAGCCATGCGTGTCTAATTGCTGTGTAGAAATACCCCAACTTTGTTGTGATATGCTAGCTGGCAAGAACACATAAAGAGTACTGACTTCTCAATCCCCCTTGAAGAGCAGGGAGTTTTGTCAGTTTGAATTTCTCCAGGCTCATAAGAATCTGCGTTTTTAACTGAGCCACTTAGGTGAGCAGCTAAAATGTTAAGTGTTAATTACAAGTTTTGTTTTGGAGGATATTACCCTCTTTCCCTCAAGTGACAAATATGAGACCTTTTAAACACACAGTGCTCATTTCTGGGTGAGAAGGTCATATTTTGGTCCTATAGGGACAAAGTAGGTGAGGTAATATCTTTGATTGGACCATCGTCTGTTGGTGAGAGAGAGAAGCTTTTGAGCTTTCTTCAGGCCTGACAAAGAACTCTGTGTAAGATCAGAAGCTTATCTCTCTCACCAACAGAAGTTAGTCCAAAGATATTACCTTGCTCACCTTGTCTCTTTAATGTTCTGGAACCAGCATGGCTACAACAACCCTGTGTACGGTATTTTGGTCCTGTCAAATGTGTGTAATCCCTCAATTGTGTGTTTATGGAACTTTTTTTTTTAAATGGTACACAGCACTGCAGATTAAGTTTAATTACCTAATCACACCATTGTAGCCAAACTAAGATAAATTGCTTTTTTTCCTCTCCTGAAGATGCACATCTCAGAGGCTTCCGATACTCTTTCATTTTGCATAGGATAATATTGCTGTATGTTTACAATGTAAAATATAAGCCCAACTTCTCATAAGGTTTGTTAGAGGCTATTACTGCTATATGATTATTTTACTATTGCTGTAGCTTCAGGGAACCTGTTTCTCAATAACCTCTTCAAAATATCGTTATAGCACTTTAGATATTTGCTGCCAAAAAGTTCTAAAATGATAGTGTATCACAGCTTGATTAGGTCTGAGTTGCCTCTAATAAAATGCAAGCTAAGAGAGAGAGAAACAACAATCACCAAAACTTTCTTGGAACAAAAGATGTTTTCTGTTCTTGCTAGTAATCTGTGTTGCAGAATAAAATAGGAATGTATACTTTAAATCTTTGTAATGATGTATAAGGAGCCTGGTAATGAATGGAGTGAAACTCTAAAACTCACTATTAATATATTGCAGTTTTATGCTTAATTAAATCTTTCTAAATTTGGATTTACAAAGTGATGCAATCTGAGGCTAACATTGTGTTGCACTTTCTATTTGCTATACATTCAAAATTAATAAGAGAGGATTTTTGGGACCATCTGATGGTAGCGTTTACTTGACTCGGCTGTGTCTAGTGCCCAGAGTTAAGTGTCTTTGAACTTCTTTAGCATTATAAACCAGTGATATTCAGACCTCAGTGGTTCAGGAGCAAATTAGGGACCAGCATTACCCAAAAGAGCCACAGTAGTGTGAATTCATTCTCTCTCTCTCATCTCAAAACAAAATAATTGACCAAGTATTCTGCAATTGGTTAATAATATAGTAAAAGCATCCTGATTGGTGGTTAACTTAGATTGGTTAATAATTAAATCACACTGTTTTAATATCTTGCTTCAAAGAGCCGCAGGAGACACATTAAAGAGCCACTTTTGGCTCCCAAGCCACAGTCTGAGTATCACTGTTATAAAGACAAACTTGGATTGAAGGAGCTGAATCAATGAATTTTGCAAGTACTGGAAGGTTTTGATATTAACTTTCTAAATTCAGGACATCTGATTTGTAATTTTAAAAAAAGCGAACAGGTTTTGGATTTATTTTCTGTTCTTTGAAGTTACCTTGTATCCTATCTTGTACATTTATCATTACAGTTTAAGCTGGGTGTGTCAGAAGGAAATAGTGTGAAATAAGTTTATTTAATAAACATAAACAATGTATCTGCATTTGAAATTCCAAACTAAAAGTAATTTGTCATTGTTTATATTAAAAGCATACACAATAGTACAAAATCCTAAAATTGCTATGGAAACAACTCTAATAAGTGAAATAAGTTCAGCTTTTTGAAAGTTTTCAGGTTTATACTTTGCTTAAAAAGTCTGAGATAGGGAACTAATGTGTAAATGTACAATTTAGGGCCCCTACTACTCAACAAGATGGGTTGCAGAAAACTATAACAGGCAGAGTTCTTCTCCCAGACAGAGGTATTTTTACTCTAGAGTTCATTTTTACTCTAGAGATGTATACATTGCAGAAGGACAGGTTTCAGAGTAGCAGCTGTGGTAGTCTGTATTCGCAAAAAGAAAAGGAGTACTTGTGGCACCTTAGAGACTAACAAATTTATTTGAGCATAAGCTTTCGTGAGCTACGGCTCACTTCGTCGGATCCGAAAGCTTATGCTCAAATAAATTTGTTAGTCTCTAAGGTGCCACAAGTACTCCTTTTCACATTGCAGAAAGCAAATATTGCTTATCTGGGTTTGGGGAAGTGTTCAATTAGGGTGGACAACACTAATATCAGGTCAGGCACCTCTGTGTGACTGACTGAGCCTTGTCTGTAAGCTTTCTTTAAAAGTGAAAATAAACACTAACAAAAGTGAACATTCACTGTCTTTGATTGGCAAGTTTAAACACAGACCAGAATAGTGATGCTACTTGATCTTGTTATTCACAGTAGCTGATTGATATGCATGTAGGATGGAATTCACCCCCAGTAGAGGGCCTGTGTAAGGCCCTCTGTGCCATTTGAGCCCTGTATTAAATGATTAAGTGGAGCTTAAATGATGTGAAGGGTCTTTGGACCCTTTACCCTATTGTGTGATCATGTTCTGACAATATTTAAAGAGCTCTCTTGCAACAAAATGTAACCTTCAACTGAGGACTCTTTTAACACATTTCAATGGTTTGTGTAAGCATTTCTAAAGCACATAGCATTGTAGGAGAAGACCTGTGCATAAATCATAGAAACAGTGAGAAGTGTGTGGAGGGACAGTTAATATATCTTGCTCTTGATTTCATTCTGCCTTTAGTATGTTACTAAATTTTCTTCTGCTCTGGTACTTCGGGCAACGCAGTGGCAAATAAGTAAGTGTGTAGTGCAACCTGAAGTTGGTGCAGATGAGATTTATCCCAGTCTGCTTTGGGAAAGGGTCTTTCAGCCCCATGGGCCTGCTGTTCTTGTTTTGGTTCTCTCTAGTTCTATACCTGGACTCTGTTAAACATTGTCCATGTCTGTATGGATAAAAGAGGTGCACTTTTCAATCAGGTAGCTTGGTCATGTTGTGGTTGTGTTTGAACTTGTTTTGTAGGTCGTGACAAGTTTCATGGCTCATGTGAGTCATGCAAGGAAATTTAGTCTGAGAGATAGTGCATCTATTCTATTGAGGGCTTTACGGATCAGTTCTGCACTCTTGGCTGGGTGGCTGTTATGAATTACCTTTATTTTTCTTATGACTCTTATCTAGGCCCTAGTAGAGTGAGTTTAATATTTCTGTCACACTCAGGATTGGGGCCCATTGAATTAGGTGTTGTACAAGGAAATAGTCCCTTCACCAAAATGCTTAGAATCTGATTTTGAAACCAGGCACAGGAGGGAATGGGAAGAATGAGAGTAACGAGAACAAAATCACAGTTACCTGTTGTACAGCTTGATGGTAATCATTGGAACGTTATAAAAGTCAGTAAAATCTGCTGTTCCCAACTGCCACTCCTCCTGGCCATCATTGGTTAGCTGACTTCTTGCCAATATGACAGCAGAAGTAGGTCTTGAGGATGGATTTGCAGAAGGACAATATATTGGTCTTACAGATTACAATAGATGAGCAAGGAGACCAGCGTGTGGACTGCTGTGACCAGGTGATTGTCTGAGAGGGCAGACAATGGAAGATGGCACTTTTGGTGACCAGTGCTATTAAGTTTTCTAGGACCAGAAAGAGCCCAGCAAAATCTCTAACTACGTGCTATCTTAACTGCCTTTGGGATTTAATCTTAGTTTTCTAAGTGTTCATCTTTAATAATTTTCTAGTTAATGCATTACAAAGAGAACATATGCTTTTGTACAAAGGTATGGCTCCATCTGGAACATGGTGTTCAGTTTTGGTTGCCTCATCTAGAATTAGGTTGAAAATGTTAAAGGCACACCAAGACCCAGTGCATGTGCCAAGAAATTAAAAAAAGGAAGATTGTTTAGCCCGCTAAGGAGAGTTGATTGACGTGTTCAGAATTATGAAGGGAGTCGTCAAAACTGATCAGATGTTCCTTTTTTGATATAGCATTTAGTCAGCTTGTGGAATCCACTGCTATTGTATGTAAACTGAAATCCTATATAGACTACAGCACACAAGCTTTGCTCTCTGGTTCAAGGGAGCCTCCCATACCCTGCAGCCATGAGTTTACATGTTCCTAATTGCCCACGATGTAAGACAGCAATAGATTGGGTTGCTGTAAATTCTGGCTGCAGGTATAGATTTAATAGACTAGTTGTACTTCCCTTTAAGGGATCACAGGTAGAATGGATCACTACAAGTTGCAACAGAATGAATCAGACTTGATGATAAACTGGTTTAAAACACCTTTTGCCTACATTTTACAGAACTGCAGGAGTTGTTGGAGGATGCCAGTGGAAGTGTGGGATTACTTTCTGAAGTCTTTGCGAATTAACTGAATTTCTTTCTTTAATAGCTCTTTTGTAGCGGGTTCAGCCACAGAGGGGTGTATTTTTTTCATTAAATTCAAACTTGAGGTAGATGGCTTCCAAGTGCAGAAAGTGAAACTGGTGGAGCCAGATCCTCAGCTAATATAAGTTAGCATAGTTCCATTAGCTGAGGGTCTATTCTTAACATTTTTCCTGATACTTACAGCAAACCGATCATTCAAATCTTTTTCCTTACTTCGTTAGTCCAGGTAAGTGATCTGCCAAGTTATAAACAAGTGTGAACCATCTTGGTGTGTTAAATAGGTACGTTGCATTGAAAACACTATACTTACAGGTAGGTTTGAAAAGTTTACCATACAGTGTGTGTATTTAGTCTGCATAGTTAAGTTTGTGTGTGTTAGCTACTTTGGAGTATCTAGCTGAGCTGTGAAAATAAGTATTATTGCTCTTGTCTGGATCTTCTTGTGTCAATTGAGAACTTTGTGTGTTACTAGCATGAAATTAAACTAAGTTCACCTCAAAATTGCAATAGTTTGGGGTGCTTGGGAGACTATGTATTATTAAATACGTCCTCATAAATGTACGATGCTTTGCAGATGGATATGACTCCAGCTCCAAAGAGGTGCCAATGTAAGGGTCTGGTCAGTAGCCCAAGAATGGGAAGGGGAGGAGATTGCTGATGTGGAAACGAAAGCATTCCTAGAAATAATATTTGAAGGAGTGATTAAGAGAAGGGGTGGCAGGCAAGAAGTCTGCCCCAAGCCTAGGGCCAGCATTATAGGTACAAAAGCAAGAATGGAGAACCCTTAAGGTTATATTAACGGACAGGCACGTGAGATCAACATTATGCAAGAGTCTGAAGAAGGGAAAGCAAAGAGCTAGAACTTTGAATTTACTCACTCTACAATTATTCTGATGGAGCCATTAGTCTGTAGTCTGCTTAGTCTGATGGCTTCATCAGAACCATTGTGGTCTGAATAAGTCATTTTTTTTGCACATTTCTGTTTTATAAACCACATTTAAATAAATAGGCTTAGTTCAGGGATTTAAGAAATACTTGCGACCCAGAAATACTGTACGTTAACACTAGTGGTTAATCCCCAACTTTCTCTTGAGGCTGGAAAGTTGGGAAATCTGAGATCAGTTCATGATGCTGTGAACCACATATGCTGCTTTAGCAGGGCACAAGGGGACTTGGTGTCACAGTTGCAATCAAAACTAGCCTAAGTTGTGCATATTGCATGTTACTTATGAAAAATCCTGTGGTGCTCTTGTAATTTCTTGGATTTTATACTTTCCATATATAATGCTGATATTCTAGAGTAGCTACTTGAATGTAGAAATCTAGTGTGAATGCTTCTAGGCAGGAGGGCATATGCATGGGTCAGTAGAGGAATATATTCTTTCAGTTACAGGCTCAGAGATAACTTATCTAACTTTGGATAATGTAGAATTCTTCAGAGTGGTAAGATTAATATGTTAGTAAGAGTCCAGAGGAAATTCCAGCAGCGTGGGTCTCACAACTTAATTCTGCCTGTTATGTGAGTGAATGGCAGTTGCGTCTTTGATTACCCAACATGTAATACTGCACAGATGCATCTGAAATACAAAAATCTGTGGTCTCCTTAATGTGTTACATTTCGGTGTTGTTCTGCTCTGTGGCGTTTACTGAGTGATAGAAAGGCCTCTCTAGGTGTAAGCTCAGACCTTGCCCCATTGTAACGTCATTAAGTTTGACTGAACTATGAGCCCATGTTGGTGTGTGTTCACATCAGGAAGAAGGAAAGCAATATCCTGCACATGCACAGACTGTTAAATGTTCATAACTCTGTTTCAGAACCAGTTTCTTCAGACAAGGCCAAGCATGCATTTTTCAATCAAGACCATATGTGTGCCAAATTTGAAGTTGAAACAAAGATGTTTTTGAGTTATCAGAGTGCAAAATAAACATCTGAATAACTTTAACAGCTGAAAAAATCCTGCTGCCCTCCAACGGTATAACTCAAACAGATGAATGGCTTTGATTCAGACTTTATAACCGAACTCACCTATGAGCTGACACTCAGCGTGAGAAGCTTCATGCCTAAATGTGAAATTTAAGGGATGTCTGATAAGCAATTGGAAACGAGTGTCCTGGGGAAAGATACGGTCTCAGGGAACCAGGCCCCAAAACATCATTAATTTCATCAGACAAAAGAGCACCTCTTTGTAACTCTAGATTTCTTGACATTGATTAAATGCTCATACAACATTGTACGGTATAAGAAAATTGCCCAGTCAGTTTTTGCCTCATAACAAATTCTGTCCATAAACATTAATACAATAAACCGACTAAACAGATGACTCTTGCAGTGTGCTCTGAAGGCCAAGAGATTCAGGCTCTATTGGAGTAAGTTGAGGAGCGAATTCTGAAGTTGAGCAGCCCTTTGGAAGCTCTCTCCGGCTTAAACCAAGTTTAAGTGCTGCCATGGTCAGCAATGGTATGGGGTTTCTCATGTTACGTAGCTCTTCTTTGGTCAAAAACACCACCTTAAGTTCTAATCAAGCCAACTGGTAGCCAATGCTGACAGTATGCAACTTCACAGTCACATTTTGTGCCAACTTCAGTTTCTAGTGGTTTCATGTCTAGCCCCATGTAGAGTTTAAGTAATCCGAGTCTAACGTGACAAGCGGTGAGTCAGTGTGGCATAGTCTGAATTGGATAAAAAAGGCTGCATCCTTTTCATGAGAGGTGAAGATAATCCACAAAGTTTTTTGTAACATAACAAATACAAATTTAGGTGGGGTGGGAGTTTATCCACTGGTAAAAGCATAAGAAAGTGTGGTGGAGGATATTTATTTTCTCTTTACTAATCTTAGAGTAGCAGAGAGTCTCATATTCCAGGGTGCAATCAATACATGATGTGACAGTTGTGTATTCTAAATGTCAAGTGCTATTTCTGTTTCTAAATTGTTAGTTTGAGTATTCATCCCTTTCCACCTCCTTAGCACCATTGTAAAAGTTATCCTCTGCTTATAATTGCAAAAATTAAATCCTGCATCCTCTTGTCAAATGGAAATTGAATGAAGGAACAACTTGCTGCCATCTGTGGTTTTACTAAAGAAACGTTAGCTTTAATCAAATGTTCTCTGGGCAAATGCCATTCCCTGCAGAATCAAGCTCAAGTACCACCCCCCCACTGCTGTGGTAGCCTCTTCCACTTCCTCTTGTTAGAGTAGCTGTGTTTGGGGGATACAGGGGCCCCCGGAAGAGGGTTCTGGTTTTAGACACTCTCCTGCCATCCCAGCAGAGTCCTCTGTGTATGAGTTAGTATAAGCTGATTTTGGTGGGAGTATTGTCCATTATTAACTTATTGTGGTGGGGTATTGGCCTATAGTTGATTTTGATGAGTGTGACAGGGCAACATAAATTGATATATTTGTTGTTGGTGGCAGCATTGGTGGGGGGTGGGAGGGGGATGCATAGTTCAGCCAGAAGTAGACAAGTCTTTGGACCCAAGCACTGGTCCACAAACAGCACCACCTGTCAGAAGGCAGTATGCTTGGGGATGAGAGGGGATGGGAAAGAGAAAGGAGGTGTGCCTTGTGGCCTGTTGCATTTCATCCCGTTGAGTAGACTATCCTTATGCTTCCAGATGTTCAGTAATGACTTTTGTAAACAAAGAAATGTAAAAGTCTTTGTCATTTGGATTTTTCAAATCTTTCATATGGAAATGAAACTTTTTTTTTTTTTTTTAACATCTACACCTTAATCTTCAATAGAGAGGACTTTCACTGGACAGCTAGATTAATAACAAAACTGTGAGGGAACTTTTAAATTTTAATAGAAGCTTTCTTCATTACAGCTTCACTTTCTAGGAAATGCATTAATTTGGTTTCTCATTAGTTCCCACAAAAATTATCAGAGTCTCAGAGATTCAACATTATCATTTCTCAGAGCAGGACTAAATGGGAGTTGTTGTTTTTTTCAAAAGATATGCTGTAGTTCAAAAGGAGTTATTTAGGGGAATTCTCTGGTCTGTGTTACACAGGAAGTTAGACTAGATGATCACTATGGTCTCTTCTGGTTTTGGAATCTGAGTCTAGGAGTTGTTTAGTTAGGGTTACAGCTTTAGTAACAAATATGATGGGCTTTATTGACAAATATGACAAGCACAAGATGATCTATTTGAAGGTGTGGCCAAAGAAGAACATTACTTTTTGTATTACATTACGGCCTAGAGGCCACAACAGAGATCAGGGGACCATTTTGCTAGTGACTGTACAAGCATAGTGGGAGGTAGTCCTGCCCCAAAGGGCAGGGGAAAGTAACATGCAAATATTGCGAACTATGTGCTGGTTTGCAAATGTCCTGTTCCACAACTTTTTGTGGGTTTTTTAGGGTGGGAGGGAGGTTTTGTAAGGAGGGGATATTTAAGGGAAGAAGGTAAAGATTATAGGGGAGGGAGAAGAGATGTAGGGAAGAAGCCAAAAATCGTGACCTGAAGTATTCTTGAGGAAATAAAAATTGTTCTCAGTTTATTGCAGACGCTTTATTATTTAATCTGAAATAGAGTATAAACATCAGCCCATAGCATGTATGTGAATTCACTAGAAGAGGTGAGAGAGAACTGAATTGGCATTTATGCCATTGATTTTTTTGAAGCTGCCGTCAGTAAACATTCTAACTTAATGTTCGCAGTTTAAAGTCCGAAACGCAGTCCTTAGAATTGATATACTGATTACTAGATGGAAATGGTAGAATTATCAATGATACAAAAAAGACAGAAGTGTTCAATAAATATTTCTGTTTGGGGGGGGAAAAACATGATGTAGTAATATATAACACTCTTTCCATTCCACTAACCTCTCTAGAGGATGTTAAACAGCAGATATTTTTAAATCAGCCGGTCCAGATAACTTGCATCCAAGAGTTTTAAAAGAGCTGGCGGAGGAGGTTGCTGGACCAATAATATTGCTTTTCAGTATGAGTTGAACATTGGGGAAGCTCCAGAAGACTGGAAGAAAGCTGATGATGTGACAATATTTAAAAAGAGTAAATGGGGTGTGTGGGGTAAACCGGGGCTCCAGGGGAGCCAACTGAGGTCACTCAATTAGGGTGAACTGCAAAGAATGGGGCAGACAATCTGCAAAACTGGTAGATATTGTAATACTTAGATTTATCAAACCAGCATAAAACAGCTTCTATAATACCTTACTGGTTACCCAGAAACCAACAACACAGTTCCTTAAAGCAACCCAGCCTTCGGCCTCCACCCAGATACTCAAGTTAAATATGATGAGGATTACTGAAAATCTTATTCATCATATAAAAAAGTTATAACAGTCCCAAAGGATTGGACATATTACCTCCCAGGTTAATGAATATTCCAGATCTTACCCAAATACATGCTTACAGCCAATCCTTATTAACTAAACTAAAAATTTATTTAAAAAGAAAAGAAAGAATTGGTTAAAAGATCAGTATACATACAGACATGAGTATAATTATCGAGATTCAGATTCATAGCAGAGATGGTGAGCTTTGTAGTTGCAAAGAGTTCTTTCAGAATTAGTTTATAGGTTATAGTCCAATGTTTATATTTGGGGTGATTCCAGATTGGGACTGGAGATCTCTGCCTTTTGGCTTAAGCTTCCCCTGCATGAAGCATCAAGCAGATCTGAGATAAAAAGGATCAGGACCCACGGGTCTTTTAAACAGTACCAGGCCTTCTTTGACAGGTCGGAGTCCTTAGGGGAACAATAGGCAATCAGGGTGACTTTGAAGTAGGTCTGTTTCCTAAGCATTGCTGGTAATTAGCTGCACAAATTAACATAGGGCAATTTACCCATTAGGCAGTCTATCACAAACTTTAAAGAGATACATAGACAATGACATTATTTCACCCAAGATTCATCTATCTGTTAATATTCCCTTTTGACCTTTGAATCAACAGCTATAGTGACAGACAGGAACTGTCTGTTTGTATAGCTAACATTTAACAAGATATGAGTACACACTATAGGTTTGCATTTTGAAGTTCTAGCCTATCTACCATTGAATGATCCTAATTACCATTATATACTTTTCTAACATGTCTCTAATGGTTGACTCTGGTCATTTATCCTGCAGGATGCTTAACCCCTTTTGGCCATGCATCACACTTTGTATAAGATTTGTTGCAATTATAGAACAGTGGTAGCAACAATGATTTTGCATCGTCATACTCTAATCAGATAACGTCACAGGGTGACCTGGGTAATTATAGACCTGTCACTCTGACATCAATTTCAGGCAAGATAATGGAGCAGTTCCTGTGGGATTGCTCAATAAAGAATTAAAGGAGGGTAATATAATTAATGCAAATAAAATATGTTTTTGGAAAACAGGTGTCAAACTAACCTGATATTTTTTTTTAAATGAGATTAAATTTGGTTGATAAAGGTACTAGATATGAAAGGTTGTAATATGCATCCAGTGAAGTGGGCTGTAGCCCACGAAAGCTTATGCTCTAATAAATTTGTTGGTCTCTAAGGTGCCACAAGTACTCCTGTTCTTTTTGCAGATACAGACGAACGCAGCTGCTACTCTGAAAGATAATAGTGTTGATGTAATATACTTAAACTTCTGTAAGGCATTTGACTTGGTACCCGCATGACATTTTGATTAGAAAACTAAAGAGAGATAAACTTAACATGGCACACATCAAGTGGATTAAAAGCTGGCTAACAGATAGGTCTCCAAATGTAACTGTCAAGAGTCGTTCATCTCACATATATAACTTATTTGGCTTTCTCAACTTCATCTACCATGTGCAGTCATTATATCTACTCTTTTGTCCCGAGCAAATATACGATTGTAACCAATTTGTATATATCTATATCTGTCTATATAAATGAACCAATACAAACACCGGAGAGTTTTGTTCTACACAAAAATTGCTACCAAATTTAGAACAATCACTAGCAACATGTTGCCCGTTCACAAGAATCTTCCTAAACTTTCCAGAAAAATGTATCTGGCTGCCACCATTTGCAAACTGACGTTATCCCTCACTTATACACACCGATACAAAACCATGTGCAGACCTACATACGATGTTTATGAAAGTCAGATCATCCCTATATTAATAATGAAAACACAAACCTAATAAAAAAAACCTGGTTTGAGTTATGGCTCAGTATTTTTTTGGATAAGGGAATAGTTGGGGGGAAGAGAATTAGTTAAGGTCAAGAAGGAGAACTTGGGATGTCTTAGGGATTTAATGCCTTAACTGCTTGCTGCTTTTATTCCCCCCCCCCCTTTTTTTGTTTTGTTTAGAAAAGTGTTGGAATATATATATTAGTTTCAGATATGAACACATTCTTTCAGAATGAAATGACTTATAAATTGAAATAATTTTTCACTTATCTGTGTTATAGTGAGGTTGTCTACCAGGCAAGATTACTGAAAAAACTATTTTCAGTTGATTCTCAGGTCTGTTTACTGCTTTCATTCTTGGTTGGGAGGGTTACATGTGATCTTTCATAAAGCCACCCTTGAAAATCTAACTAGAACAAATGTTGGATCTGCAAGACTGTTGGGCTGAGTTTGACTTCCAAAACAAACAAAAATACACACACACGGACAAAATAAAAACCCAGACCCTTGACGTGGTTTTATTATGCGTAATCTCAAAATCCTGTTTTTCAGAACTGCATAATTCTAATACAAATGTTTATATTTCTTTAAAACACATACACAAAGCCCTCGCTCCACATGTATGTAGATGCATGATTTCTCACCTACTCCGTCTGGTTTCTTGTAATCTAACCTCACACAGAAATGGTAGTTGTGGTGCCTGTTTTGAAGGGAGTAGAACAGGAGCCCTTTAATTTTTTATGCAAGTTGTGACTACAGCAAAACTTCTCCTTTGAGCTCAAGCCCCTCTTCTGAGTGTAATTAGGAACACATTGATTCTTATTGCAGCTGGCAGCCACACTATTGCCTTTTTCTGCTTGTGACCCCCATGGTCCTGATGACCTTTCCTGGGGTTAGTCGTGGGCCCTTTTCATTGTGATGGGCTAGAAGTGGCTCATGTGGAGTTGATTATTTCCTTGCTCGTCTGGCCTTTTTGGTGCCATAACTCCAAGTCACTTCCATTTTCTTCCTCTGCTTTTGGCTGACCACAGTGAAAGGAAATGCTTTTGCTGGCGACAGGATCAGTTTGCATGCATGGCTGACTCGATTGAGACCCTGAAGGACGAAGGGGGGGAGGGTTATGAACACTGTAGGTGCTACGTTGTCTTGTTAGAAGTTGGTGTGAATTTTTGAACGATTAAGCATTCATAAATATGTTGCTTAAATAAGATTACATTTCCCTTTAAACAATCTCAGACCTTTCTATCGGCGCTATACCTATCAACTGTGTTCTTAATGCACAGCAGTGCTGTTTTTACAGATGTATACTGTATGCTTCCGTAGTGAAGGTATGAGTTATGTGGTATGTGTGAGACTGCATCAGTGTCAATTGCACATGACTGCTTCAAGAGATTTCATAACTACCAAAAGAACCAAGAATAAACACCAGGGCCCAGTAGTTAAAACTGATGGGCAGTATGCCAGTTGCTACTGGGCTTTTCAGTGCTCCCTCCCAAGAAACAAACAAAAACTAGCAAAGTATGTCTGCCCGCTGCTATGCGCATTTTTGCCAGATCCCAGGAGGACCGCATGAAGACAGTCAATGATCAAAGGCTTTGGTGATGACTGAGGAGTCAAAAGTTAAAGGAATGTCTGATTACTTTCTTTTGGAAAACTATAGGCTTCGGTACCTTTTTTTTTTTTTTTTTAAAGGTGTCGTGGTGTGAACTTTAATGATCCAACTTAGCTAGTGTTCCCTTTTACCATGGTATGTTAGTTAATTCTGGAGATTTTATTTGCTTTATTTTAAGATCTTAAATTCAGTTTCTCTTTGAAATCTTCAGTTTACTGCATTGCTACAGTGAAGACTGTAGAGAACAAATTAAAATTAAAAAGTCTTTAAAAAAATACTGAAACTTATGTGTGGTCTAGGAAAAACACAGTACTTGACATGCTTCGGTGTCAGAGCATATAAAATATTTATGATATGGTAACATACTGAACTAAACATTTTTCAGAATGTGAAATGCCTTTGTTGGCAAAGATGTGAAATCCCTGGAATCTCAAAGCCAATGTATTCATAGAGAAAGTAGTTTCTGCTGTCATTTTTTCTCCCTTTAGCACAGCTGAGTAATGTCCCCAAAGATCGAGGCTTTCCTTTGGCCATAGGACAACACAGGGCACCGTTATCTTTACAGAAAAGGCTATTTGTCAATTTTTAGAGATGGGATGAGTAATCAGGAGAGCTTTAACTTCTTAACTCTCAGAGGGGAAGTGAAGTGATGTAACCCTATACTGTGGGTGTCCCTAAATGTCTGACCATGAGAAGATGGGGCTGGATGACAGGGGATGGATCGCTTGATAAACTGCCCTATTCTATTCACTCCCTCTGAAGCATCTGGCACTGGCCACTGTCAGAAGAGAATATACTGGGCAAGATGGACCCTTGATAACTTTGGAAAAGAAAATAGGAACTTCTTCATAGTGAATATACTTTCCTTTTTCCTGCTCTCTCAGCACAGCTGGAAGGGTAGGTACAAAGCAGCACTTAAATGGGGAAGTACTTGTGTATACAATGGCTAAGCAGCGGAAGCTGTCTATTATTTAATGTTTATATTAATTTAAATCCTCAATGGTTTGGGACTTTGTGCTAGTTACAGTACAAATGACAGTCCCTGCCCCAAAGAGCTTTACAGTCTGAAAGACAAGACGTAAGAGTGGATGAGGCCAACAAGGACAGGGAGGAGAGGATTAAAAAAAAGGATGTTTTAGAACAGCAGGCTGTTACCATCAGGTACACTGTTATTCTGTTTAGAAGTAGGATAATAAGGCCTTAACTACCTAATGGGGGGGAAAGATGTTTAATCCTATCTGAAGGAATGTTTGTTACCCTTGGAAAGCTTGAAAGATTCCCATGGGACTCATGAAATACCTCATAACTACTTATATGCACTTAAAAGAGCCTAAATCCTGTCTTCTGAGGCTGCACACCAGTGCTGAGAATTCGTCACCATTGCTGGGTTAAACTTTGCTCACTGGCCAAGACTAGAAAACAGCTTTGGCTTCAATTTCAAAGTTAAATTACTATCTGAAATAATTCATGTAAAGGAGCAAGACAGAAAGACAGCAGGCCGGTCAGCAGAATTTACAACAAAAATTTGCCCAAAATTACTTGGCGTGTCATTTGTGCCGCAAAAGTGACTTTTTTCTCTTCTTGGCTGAAAAGGCAATAAAACCTGGAAGAAATTCCACATTAGCCTCAAGCCCATTCAGATCCTATTATAAGATACTTCTTTGCATTGAAGAGGAATATTCACTGTCTTAGGCCTGGGCTGTGCTCGGGGGGAGGGGAGGGTTTTGAACTAAGATACTCAACTTCAGCTACACTATTCGTGTAGCTGAAGCCGAAGTATCTTAGTTTGACTTACCTGGCCGTCCTCACAGCGGCGAGTCGACCGCAGCAGCTCCCCCGTCGACTCCGCTTACTCCTCCTGCTGAGGTGGAGCACAGGTGTTGATTTGGGGATTGATTTATCATGTCTAAATGAGTCGGGATAAATCGATCCGTGATCGATCACTACCCGCTGATCCGGCGAGTAGTGAAGACGTACCCTAAGTTCACTTCTGGTTTTCTTGTTGGATACTCTTTAAATTCAGGTGCAACAGTAAAATACTTGTAAGCGTGACGTTTGTAGCAAGGTAGGTGGATTAGAGCAGCTGCCAGCACTAACCTGTTTTTATGCAGCTAATATCAATGGTGCTTCATTTAGTGGGTGTTCCTTTGGTACCATGAATAGCAGTATTGGACCATGAGAAGTGGTACAGCAGCTGTTAGGTCAGGCCAAATAAGCTACTTGGGCTTTTCACCCTTGTATTCGGATCTGCATTTGTTCCGATTCTAGTCTCGATCCCACTTCTTGAGCCTGGGCAGTCTCTGCATTGCACTATACCAGTCTCAGGCATTCCATTCCTTTGCCAGCAGATGGCACCACGTAGATAATGCTTCCAAAACTCTGATATGATTGGCATTGAACCTCCTGGAATTCTCCTTGGCACGGTGTCTCTTTAGAACGGTGAGGGAGCTCCTCAGGATGTTCATACCTTCAACTCATGACAAGTGAGGCTGTGTAACTGGAATGATCTCTTTGTTCAGTATTATGAATTCGATTAAATATCGGAGTGCTTCTCATTAGTATATCTCAAAGCTTTATACTGTATCTTACTCAGCTGCAAAACTTTAAGCACAGTTCAGTAAACTCCTGTTATTCAGAACAATACCAGTGTTTCAACACTGAACAGAATTAACAAAGTTCTTTCTGACGCTACTCATTACCAAGAAATTCTCCATTTTCCTTCATTGATGTACCAGTAGTACAGCCACTTGAGAGCTGGGAAGGTCAGATGCTGGACTGAAAACACTGGAAAACAAACTCTTCCATCCAGAGAAGAGGTGTTTCATAGACTGTGGAAGTCTAGGCCTCCCTCATACCACCTCTTTCTAGTACACCTCACCCCTGTCCTGGAGGGAGCACCACTAAGGGTGAAAAGGAAGTTCATTCTCTCTGCTCATTAAATCCTTGACCATCTCTTCTGAGACTTTCAGCAAATCTGCCAGTTGTAAATTGGACACCTGTCTGCCAGGAACTTAGTTGGTGGTCTGTCTGTGACAGACTGACAATATCCACTAATTAGAGAGACAAATTTGGGGGAGGTAATATATTTTATAGGACCAACTTCTGTTGGTGAAAGACAAGCTCTTGAGCTATACAGAGTCCATCTTCAGGTCTGGAAAATGTACTCAGAGTGTTACAGCTAAATACAGAGTGGAAGAGATTGTTTCGCATAAGCAGTTAACACACATTCTAAGGGACCATTCAAGGTGCAGTAGCCTGTCATAAGACATACGGGGGGGGGGGTGTTAGTGGGTTACAAATTGTTGTAGTCAGCCATAAATCCAGTGTTTTTATTAAGACCATGGTTTTTACTGTCGAGCAAAGTTATGAGTTTAAGCTCTGGGCTCATCTTTGGAAGCTGTTGTGCAGGTGTCCTTTGAGGACGAGGACTGAGAGGTCAGATGTGGCATGATCACTTTGTGAAAAGTGTTTGCTCATGGGTGATATAGTATTTTTGTATTTTATCACTTTTTCTGGGTGAGTTCGTTTGTGACCATTTGGGTCCAACACAGGCTACAACACCACTGCAAATATCCTGAGCAGACTTTATGGAGTGAAGATAAACTTTACTGAATTAAGTTATACCTTATAATTACGGTTAATACCTTTTGGGGTGCATCACATTAAAAATGCAGTTGTGTACATGTTGTTGTGGCATTGTTTGTATCTTCTGAAGTAGTACTTCCTCCGTTATCAGACCCCTAGAAAGGTCTGATTACTGGAATCTCCAGGAGCCCACATACAAAGAAAGGACATTTGGGTAAATAGCCTGGTTTTAAACTAGCTCAGGGTCTTCTTCCTGATCCAGCGGGCAGACAGGACCCCTGGTCCACGGAGGGCCCCAGTCTTTAGAGCAGGGTTGGAAGGACTGGGCTTTTTCTGAGGCCTCATAAGCCTGGGTACTTGTTCAGGGCTGAAGCTGTGGTGAGTTTAATCCCCTTGGGTGGGGATTTGAAGGACTGCTTCTGCCACAGCCCGTGTTAGGATTGGGGTGAGCCCTGGTAAGCTTATTAGCACATCCTCTCCATGGATCATCTCCACCACTACAAGGTGAGGCTTGCGTGTCTCAGGGTACCTGAGAGGGATGGTACCTGGAGTCACGTACTCCCTTAGGGTCACCCATGTCAGAATGGTCAAGGGCAGTGGATTTCCAGACAAAGTGTGATCCAAGAAGTCCCTAACGGCAGAGCTGATGGAGGATAACTGCACAATGGAGGTGAAACTGTTGTGTGGACGCGTGCAGGGTTAAATCGATCTAACGCTGCTAAATTCGACCTAAACTCATAGTGTAGACCAGGGCTAAGAGAGGTGACGGATGGGGGAGTGGGAAGTCTGAAAGTGGGTGCCCTTGCATGGCCACTGAGGGCAAATACATGTGCTGCTGCCCTGACCATTTCATGTAGGCCAGGGGTTCTCCACCTTTTTCTTTCTGAGCTCCCTGTTCCCCCCACAGGCTATAAAAACTCCATGGCCCATCTGTGCCAGAACAACTAGTTTTCTGCATATAAGAGCCAGGGCTGGCGATAAAGGGTAGCAAGCAGGGCAAATATGTGGGGCCGCATACCACAGGGGGCCCCGCAAAACTAAGCTGCTCAGGCTCCACTTTCAGCCCCAGGTGGCAAGGCTCAGGGCCCTGGGCTTCAGCCCCATGAGGTGGGGCTTTGGCTTTCTACCCTGGGTTCCAGCAAGTCTTGGCCCTGCTTGGCGGCCCCCCTGAAACCTGCTTGCAGGCCCCCAGGAGGCCCCGGACTCCTGGTTGAGAACCACTGATGTAGGCCATTGATAGGTCATCAGCTGGAAAGTAATTAACCTAATACATTATAAAATCATTTTTCTTTGTTGATATTTATGAGACATAAGTACAGTAAAAGGAAAGCTTTAATATATGGTACTGCAGCCTTTATTCTCCGGACATTGTTCAGCTTAAATGTTCCACTTACTTAGGTGCTCCTTGATAACAAAGTATAAAAATGACAAAAGGGCTGAGCAGATGCCAATATTTAGATACCAATTTTTGCAACATCAGTGTCTTGTCTTAAAATTGAATTTGAAACAAGCGCCTAAACACTAATATTGCTTTTACAGCTGATTACTTCAGATTCGTTAAAGTTTTTTATATCACACTTGTGGTATTTTTCCGTCGCAGGATACTTAGGCACATGCATGAATTCTTGTGGAGTTTTTTCTGTATACATAATACACTGTAATTGGTTGCACTGTCATTCAAGCCTACTAAAAGATCAAAAGAGCAGAATAGCTGTTGACACTGGCAATAAGGAACATGTAAAAAAGATAAACAGAAGGAAATCAGAGAATGGATAAAGGAGAGATTTCATATGATAAGGTTTAGTTGAAGATAATGAGCTTTGCCTTGGTTAAAGACAGCTGCAGTGTAACCCAGTAGCCTCGTGCACTGGGGTTAAAGTTGACCTAGAATTTACGTTTCATTGCTTTTTATAAATAAATAGTTGAGGAAAGATTTGGCAAAAAGAAACACCACCCCCCACCCTTTTCGGAAAAGTGGTTCATGTTAACAAGTTCTCTGAATGTTTACTTTGTCCTGTGTGCTTGCTAGTGGGGTAGCTATCCTGCCCTTGAACCAAGTGAATATTCAAATAAACCAAGCACTTTCTACACAGCTAGTTTTTTCTGCCATCTGTGTTACCAAAAATATCCTTGAGTGCTCGCTAAAGGAATTAGCAATTGTTGGACTCTTTAAGAGTGAGGCACCTAGAACTACTGAACAGTCTCGCAGGCCGATCAAACCTTAATTTGGTGCATTTCCTAACTTAATTCAGTAGGATCCCCTTGAACCATTTTTTAAATTTAAATGTAATATGCATGAAAAAACAGCAATAAGTAAGTAGCCTCTAGGAAACATGAAGTGTTCTTGTACTCCTGTTAAGATCTAATACTTTTTTGCATTTTTATCATGCTACTTTGAGCTTCAAGCTTTGAGAATGTGAAAGTTACAGTGCTGCTTTCCATTTTTCAAATTGAAACATTTGTATCCTGTACCACATTTTGGCGCTCATCCTTTTCTGAGCAGTGTACATTAGACCAGCATACTGAGCATTCTGTACATTAGACCAGCAGAGCCCATGATCCAACCTGTACATCAGATGTATGCTTTCATAGAAATTGCTGACATGAAGCACTTAAAGAATGCAGTGAATGTTATCAACAGATACTTCCTTGTATAGCCTAGGTTAATAAATGCGGTAACTGTGAAGCAGTGTATTTAAATATCAGGGGAGGCATTTAGATGAATGTTTACAGATTTTTTCTCCTTTTTTGAATTTGTGTAAATACCATATGCAGATATTAGGGGTTTTGAAAAGGAACATGAACTTGTCTCCATTAATGGGTGGGACACAAGTGTCAGAAATGTACGATCTGAGAGTTCGGTGTATGTAACAGCTGACAGCAGGATAGGTTGATTGTTTCATGGTGTGGTTGATATTATGAAATGCAAAATTGAGATCTGGTGTGGACTATTTTGTGGATAAATCATTTGGCTTTCTGTACGACTTTTCTGGTTATGGTTCCATTGTGAGCTTCTTCAATATTTAGTGACAGTATTTAAAGTCCTTCTGTAGAATTAAATTGCACTCTGTGTGTGTGTGTGTGTGTTAAAATTCTTGGAAAAGAGGTGCTGAGGTTTTTTTAATCTACATAGTGTAACTGAATGCATAATTATCTATCTGGAGAAATACAAAAGACGTATCTTATAAGCCTGTGTAAATAATGTCCAATAATCTATGATTTGAGGGATGAGAGGGTAGAAGAAGACCACATGTGTGATGAAGAAAATAATTTGAGATAGATATTGGTAATTTTTGACAATTAAATATTTAAATTGCTATTTGACTTTTATAAAAGTCAGCAGATACATACTCTGCATGATGTTCCAGTGAAGCAATAACAAAAGAATGAAAACCACTTGTGTATTTCAGTAGGTCGGCTAAGTTTATTTCTCTGTTATGAACAATGGCTGAGTTACATAATAATAACTACTATGTCAAACATAGCCAACTTTGGGTCACATTCCTGGCGATTGTTGATCAGATTTTTTACAAACAATATTTTTCTGGCTAGATTTCAGTATTTTGGGGTATACGCTCTGAAGATCGTTGCCTAGTAACCGGATTAGCAAGCTTAAGTTGGAAAATGTAAAGTATTTTAACTAAATTGTCAAGACTCACGGTAAACGGTACATGTCACATTACACTGGTACCATGCGTGGATCCCAGATCCCGTGTTCTAGTGAGGGTCCAGTGTACTTCCTTCTTAAGGAAAGTTTTATATTAGAAATAGCCTAAACCAGTGGTCCCCAAACTTTTGAGGGTCATGCCCCCCATTACCCCTGTCTGTGCCCCTCCTGCTCCCACCCGCCGCCCCCGAGGCCAGGAGCGGGACTGCAGCTTGGGGGAGGTGCAGGGGAAGGAAGAGGACATGGACAGGGGGGCAAGGGGGGCAAGGCTGGGGCTGGGGCCACAGGCAGCCAGGATTGCAACCAGGCGCGGCTCCACTTCTGGGCTTGCCAGTGGCCTAGGCTGGGGACAGAAGCCGGGGATGCTGCTAGGGTGGGAGCAGAGCAGAACTGGGGGTGGGTAGAGGCTGGGTGACGCTCCCTCCCTGTCCCCATGGGGGATGGACTGGGCCCTGCCGGGCACCTGAATGGTCCTCCATGCCGGGCCCCACACTTTGGGGACCTCTGGCCTAAACTCTAGCCTAAAATATATAGGGAGACATAGAAGTTAAATCTTTAATTTATTTTGGAACGAGGGGTTTCCTCAGACGGTTTCTGCTTTGTGAAGGATATTGGTTGCTTTGAGAGTGCCTCTTCTTTCCAAGGTGAAGGCTTCAATAATGAGCTTTGGTTTTGACATTCTGGGTTGGAAGGAAAAGTTTAAGATGGTCAATTCTGATTTTTAATCAAATTCCACTCAAAGCTCTTTGAGATGTACTCTGAAAAACGCTATATAAGAGCTAACCATTATTATTTTTTAAAATCCTTTCAGTGCCAGTAAGGTCTGAAATATTAATCCTCTCCCACCCCCATTTATTTAGAATGGAGTTTTACAGAGCACAAAGGGACACAAAATATTTGGTAAATTAGGACTCTTCTTATGTGCACTTGATAAATTCAAAAAATCTGAAATTCCAGAATCTGAGCACTTTGAGGTTTAGATCAGTGAATGTAAAATTGAGGTAAGTAGTGGGTAAATAATGGCTGTTGCTCGATAAACACAGGCCCATAATCTGCAAGTTGCTCCATCCAGGGAGACCTTTTATGTCTGAGAAGAATCCCATTAAAGTCAAATCCAGATTGGATTTCTATGCATAATACATATTTTGTATCTGTATCTAGTATTCTAGTATGTCAGAATTCATAAGTGCTCTCACATATCTGTGATAAAATAACAATGCTGGCTGATTGATAAATCAGTACAAGAACCATGATTTTTTCCTCTGGATCTATAATTTCTCAATCTTTGGCAGATACAATTTTTAAAACATCTACAAACTTCTGATTTGTCTCTACTTCATCTGGAGTATTGTCATGTACTTATATAACCCACAGACCACTGGCGAATTAACCCAAGATGTAGCCACTCATGTTCTTAGCTCTGAGGGTCTATGATTCAGTCTCTGGTGTGTTGGCCAAGAGGGAAGTGTCACATTTAGATATGGAAAATCTCTAGTTCTTAAAGGTTTGAATTTCCTTGAATCAAATGTCAGACTGCATTTCTGCCAATGGTATGCAAAGAAGGAAAGAGTATCTGAAATTTACTCTAGACTTTTTTTTTCTTGTTTATAGTTTTTTCAGTACCTTGTCTTAGTCTGGAACTCTTTCAATTTCTGTAATCTGGCGCTATGCATCCGGATCCCAGACCCTTACAGGCACTGCTTTTCATCACTGCTACAGTTCTCTTCTCCGCTGCAAGTTCAGGTAAGGCTTCATCTTGACCTAGGTAACTTGCTTGGGTATTGGAAGCCTATATTTTCAAAATGACTAAGGATTACAGGTGCTTCAATTTTGGGGCACCCAGTTAGGGACATCTTAAAGGTGTCTGAGTTTCAGAAAGTATTGAGCGCTCACTGAAAATCAAGTGTTGTTTGTAAGGTTTAAGTTGAGCACCTAAATCACTAGTCACTTCTGAAAATGGAGGACTGAGTGAATATTTCACATTAAGTATCATGTTTACTTATTTTCTTTGAAAAATGTAAAGAATTCGAACTAAACTGTCATGGCACTGTGTGTACAGTTCGGGTCTTACCTCCTGCTCATGGAAAGTGCTGTTTTAGGGATGGTTTAAAGTATGCAAAAAGACATAGGTAGAAGAACAAATTAAAGCCTTAAAGCCTGGCTCTAATCTGAAAAGGTCTTATGTAAAAATAGCCTGGTTTTAATAGCAGAGCTCCTCCATGAGTGCTGTGAGCTTGTCTTAATTTAGCCAAAAGCTTTTACTAGTGTTAGCCCTCCCCAGGCAATGCAGGAGAGTGAGATGAATCTTGTTCTTCAATCATCCTAAAACTCATTAAGTAAATTCCATGTTCAGGGTCACTTTTTGCCCACAGTATACCCTGTGCGTCCACACTGAAAACAATGTGGTTTCGCAATTATAGCCGAGGGCAGAATTTGAAGACCGTGGAGTGACAAAGATGTAACTAGTGCCACTAGTTTTACTGATGCTGATGTACAAACTAGAAAGACCACTGCTTTTCTCTGAGATCCCAGTTCACGTTTGTAGCACTAGCATCAAAAAAGTATCAAAGCTGAAAAAAATAGATCTGGCATCTTTATGAAACCCCAGGATTCCATTTTTATGGAGTTGATTTTTCTGAGTAGAACCACACTTTAATTTCCAGGGTTTTTTCTGTTTGTGCATGTTTTTTATGGCTCAGTTAAAAATCGTTAAACAATCCCGCATCTGAAACTGATCAGTGTAACTAGTGGAAGAGTGGACTGATTTTAGAAGAAAATATTAATTGAGCAGAACCATTCACAGGAAACTTCATAGATCGCTGTGAAACACACACTATCTATTTTTTTAAAAAAAATATTTGTGTTTACAACATATTCACAAACTAGAAACGGCTTTTCCACTACCATTTTTTTCCATTTGACAAACACGGATTTTCTCCCCCGCCCCTTTCTGTTTCTAACATAACAGAAGTCGCCCGGATTGCCTTTTGTTTGCTGCCTCTGTGCACCAGTTTCTGTTATTAGCAGGAATGTGCACAACTGCGGAAATTGTTTCCAACTGCTTTCTGCAGTGTTTCAGTGGGTAGGGCTGGAAAAACCCTGATGTCTGATGAGCATGAAATTTGCCCTGGTGAAGGACTTGCGTAACCCAAGTTGAGCAGAACTCAAGTTTTAATTTACCAAATAAAGTTTTTATCCCTTATGGTGGTGAAGGTATTTTTTGAAATGTGAATGGTGAGCTGATACAGACAGCTTCACAGTGCTGTTTTGGCTCCTCACAGCCTTACAAATGTGATGATGCAGTTCCATCTTCATCAGGCTCTACCTGGTGTAGTCCAATTGTTTGGAGCACGTGAAAATCTTAAGTAAACTTTAGAAAGACAAGGTGACTTGAAGAGCTTTCTTTGGCTTAAAAGTGTGTCTCTCTCACCAGCAGAAGTTAGTCCAATAAAAGATGTTACCTCACCCACCATGTCTCTCTAATATCTTGGGACTGACACAGCTACACTACATATAACTTAGATAGACTTTAACGTTTTATTTCATCCTAATTTAATAAGTTCCACAGTCTCGTAGATAAATATGCCTAAATAGCAGGCTGATTGAGGCTACTTTGACAGCATAGTAGGTCTAGAACTTTGAAAGTCATGTCATAGTACATTTTATACAGGGCAAATTAGCTACATCTTCAAATTACCATTCTGTATCCCGTCAGAAGATTTGCAAAGGAGCCATGTGGTCTTCTGGACATGTGCTTACAAGGTGAGAGTGGTCTTATCAGGACACCAAGTTTAGATTTATTCTGTCATTGTAACAAAATCTTTCTGGACACCCAGACTCTCCTGTCCATGGTAATCTTATTTTGGAGAAGACTCTCTTCTCACTGGTATAATTTTGGATGTATCTTATCCCTTCATTAATATTAAGATGGGTTCAATTAGTTTATTGTTGCCTGTTCCAGGCTATCTGCTTTTGTTATAATGACCTCCCAGTGACATGTTAGTCTCTAGTAGTGGAAATCTGTCAAGATGAATATCTTTTAAAAAGAGATAATTGCCTGTTCGCCAAAGATTTCCGTTTTGACAGATTACCACTGACGCACCATCTCCTCAAAGAATTTGGAGGTTCTGGGAAATAGTTTAATGTTGCATTGTCCTGCCCTTTATTATTTTGCCAATACTCATACTCCTGCTGTGAAAGAAACTGTCCACCCTCTGCTGGGACCTATCACGCAGGACTTTGATGTAAGAGAATTTTTGCCACATCTGTGTACAATGGCCCGAAACTCTAGGGGTAATCATTTGCCAAGATATGTTTTTGGAGAACAGTTGTAGGGAAATACTTTTTATGTTTGCACACTAATAAATAAATCTGGTCTATTCTTCCGTACAAGTCAAAGTATAACTGATCTAGACAGAAAGATTTCAGCGAGCATTCAAATGTCGTACTGCTAAGTATTGTTCAGCCATTTAATGTCTTTTTTTCTTTCCTTTTAGATTTGATTCCTCATTTTATTTCTGAGCCCGTATCTACTATCCAGAAGCCTGGTGGGCCTGTAAACCTTCATTGCTCTGCTGATCCCTCCACAGCTCGCATTTCTTGGTTGTTTAACGGACAGAGGTTGGACAGCAGGGAGGAGCAAGTGGAGGTGCAGCCAGGATCTTTGACAATCTTCTCTCTCAGCCCCTCAAATTCGGGTCACTATCAGTGCATTGCCAATTACAGTGCTGGTGCAATTGTGAGCAGGCCTGCTATAGTATCCATAGGCCGTAAGTTGTTTTCTACTTTTATTCCTAACTCCATGACCAAACATAGTGGCCATCAACTAGTTGTATGAAATGTTGTTTCCTCCATGGTAGAGATGAAAGAAACCTGACACATTTTGACTTTCAGAAAATGTATATTGCAACTTTTTTGAAAATATTTTGAGTTTTCAAAGAAAAACACTCTAGAACTTTATTGGAAAACAGTGCTTGTTAAAATCACTTTATATGTATTTAATATAGCACCCATTAGTGCTTTAGAGATGCAGAAAGATAGCCTCTGCCCCAAAGACCTTGTGTATAATTTAAAATTGATGATGTAATAAGATTACAGGAAAGTCGCTCTTTGTGTCACTCTAAAACCTAAAATGTCTGAGATGGGTTGAAGGCTCTTTTTGTTCAAAATATCACAAGATTGAAGCATCGCTGGGTTTTGTCATCTGTTGCTGTCCAATTTTAAGTTCTCAGCCATTTTCACTTTACAAATTACATCTGTGCGGTGTACAGCTACAGTAAGGCATGTATCTATGCCAGGTGACAAATCCTAGACCACTATATTCATTACCACCCTCACTCTACAGCCAATTTGCATGCAACAGTTTCATTGGTTGTATGTGGGAGACTGCATGGCATACACAATAACCCCAAACACACACAACCCCTCATGGCAGCACTCAGCCCTTATTCGCTACCTGCACAAATCAACACAGTCACCTACACAACACCACAATCAGCATACACAATAACTTTAAATGTCACTCTGAAGCCGAGAATTGTGAGAGTTCTTTTTGTTTAGAATATCACCAGCCTCAGTCGTCACTGGGATACATGATCTGTTACCATCTAATTTGTAAGGTGGCAGCCAGTTTCAGTTTTTTTTTTTACACACACGACTTTACGAATTACACCTGTACACCAGCACAAGCTTTCAGCTACTAGTTCAAATTGTAATAAGTGAGGATAGCAAACCGCGTGGGGCAAGAAAGGGGTTAGCGATAAAATCATGCAATTTCTCAGGTGGGGTATGAGCACAGTTTGGTGATCCAGTGGGGTTTTTATTTATGTAAAAAATAGGGTAGGCGGTGACTATGAATGACTCTTGTTTAAGGTATCCCTGAGTTTTCAGGAGGGAATGATACTTTTTGCTGTGGTGAAAAACATTACAAAAATTAGATTGAAATGAGGAGAGTGTAGTAGTTTGAAGACCATTCCATGCATAGAAGGCAGCATATCCCAATGGCCTATGACTCTTTACATGGTATGAAAAAGGGACAGACATGCTTGTGGGAGGCAATTAATGGGTGGGCTAGTAGTAAATAGTAAATATTTATATTATGGTTGTCCCAAAGGGATTGGCCCCCTGGGCGCTGTACGGATAGACAGTGCCTGCCGTTGAAGATCTTACAGGTTAAACACACACACACACATGAGTAGAGGATACAACTTAGAAGCAAAAAATATAGTGAAGAATTGACACTACTTTGTTGGTTTATGTGCAGTGTAGTTTGTGGAGGTTTTTAATTGGGAGGGGATGAGGCAGGGAGGCAAAGGAAAGAAGGGGACGAGGAATAGTTGCATATAACCATGATCAGCAGGCGGGGTTCTGTAGACATCATGGCAGAGGTGAGTCTTAAGTGGGATCTGAAGGAAGATAAGGTTCATGGCTGTTCAGGTTTTATCCAAAGAGCTTTTCCCATGTGTGAGGAGCATCGTGGGAGGAAGCATCCCGGTGTTTAAAGGAGAAGTTGACTGATGTGGGTGGTAAAGGCTGGGAACGGTGGAGGTCAATGTGCTAGGTTACTAATCAGCCACCGAGCCTGGGGCTAAGTTTTATGAATGGCCTTCTAAGCAAAGACAAAGTTTGTATTTGCTCCAGAGGTGAAGAAGGAATTAGCTGAGGGACTTCAAGGTGGGGTTGATATGGTCAGAGTGATGTGCAAAGAAGATGACTTTAGCAGCAGCATTCTGAAGAGGTTGAAATTAAAGATGGCTTTGTTAGCAAGGCATTGAGAGTGTTGGGAATAATGCTATGGCTAGGTCAGATAGAGAGGGATAGAGTTATCTAAGGCCTTACTTTCTGGCTAAGAGATCACACCTTACTTTGCAGGCTTTTCTAATGGGAAACAGCAAAGGATACCATCTTTCCAGAAAGAGTGTGCTCTTCCTGTCTCCTTTCTCAGTAAAGCTTCCAGTTAGCAAACGCAAAGGAGGGAACTCTAGCAAACTCCCCATGCCACAAGTTAGTGCCCCCAGATGCAGTAGTGTTGAAGAGAGAAAAGGCGAAAGAAGGTAACAGAAGTGCCAAAATGATATCGCTTAGGCTAATAACTTACGAAGTGCCTCACACAACAATGAGGGAGGGTACTGTTTGTAACACTTTAAGAACAAAAATGACAGCTTCACAGTAGTTAGCATTAAACAGAACTACAGCTGCTAGCCAGATCAGAGCTAGATTGATAGCCAGAATGTTGGAGAAAAATACCCAAAATCCACATGCCCTGAGCGATTTCCTGAAAACAGTCACACTCTTGGCAGGGACATCGGTGACTCTCTGGCTCCCTCTTTTTGCTACTCTCAAAAAAGCCCCCGTACCCTTCCTAATGCAACTAATGCCCCATATGTCCCTGGAACCATAGAAGGGCTTTTGTTCACATGCTGACCATTGCCTTCCTCCCAAACTCTCTTTGATTTTTATTAAAGGTAAACCTTCCGAAGTTCTGAGGATGAATTTTAAAACCACAGTGTTAATGGGAAATAAGTGTTCCATTTCCGAAAGTATTTGAAAACACATACAAAATCTGACTGTGTGCTTAGAGGAAAAGGGAAGCATGCTCATAGATTGCTTTCTGCAACTATAGTCTTAATTTCTAGAAGCAAAAATCCTTTTGCCTTTTTTTTTCTGTCACTCTCAGTAAAGCAGAGAGTTAATATCTTGCGAATCTTCTTTCCGTAAGCTGTTTACCGGATAAGGAATAAACAGATACTCTAACTCGTACTAATAGTGGTTCCTACTATATGTAGCCACACTGAGACCTAGAAATGTTTCTGTTTCTAGTTACAGCTTTTATAATACAAGGATCCCACAAGCTTCTCCTCCAGGCAAAAGAATTTTCTAGTGTAAACTCTCTTGTTGATCTGCCATGTCATTACAAAACCGTACGCTCCTGGCTGCACTTCTTGCTTTCGAATTTTCTGCATTGAGACGTGTTTTATCAAGCGCTAACAAAAAGCCCTTTGCAATCTCTCTCTATTTTGAACAATTCACAGCAATATTTGCCTTAAACACAGCAACTGCCAGCAGTAAATACAAATGAAGTTCCCAAATGTGGTTTGTCAGTTCTTTGAAATCCTTTTGCTGTATTAAATGGGATTTTTTTTCTCAAGTACTTGGACATTAGAACTGATTGGAAAACTAGGAGGGAGGGGAAGAAAGAAGACGAATTCATGATTTCCCCCCCCCCCGCCCCAAAAAAAAGTCCTTTCCATTTTTTATCAATTTAGTTTGGTCAAAATCATCTCTCTGTGTTTTAAATTCCTTTTTTCTTGGTTGTTTTTCTTCTTTTCTCTTACTTTCTGTCATCTAATCCATCTGTGCCTTGGTGGTTGTTCTGTAAATTGCTTGAAAATTAAAAAAGAAACATGAAGTAGAGGGGTCATGGGCCAAGTTCATAAGAAAAAGATTATGTACCGTTGAAGACAGTTTCCTCCGAGTATGATTTGGCTGTCCTGCATCAGAGTTATGTCTGAATTGGGCCTTTGTCAGCCAAGATATGAGTAACCTCTTCTTAAGGATGCCCCATCTATGGAGCATGTCCAGAATCCCTGTGAGAGGAGAGTTTCTCGTAACTGAGAAGACTAAGTGTTTTGGTAAAGTGCTGACCCATAGCAGAACCCCCTCAAGAGACCTGTAGGGTAATCAGCATAGACAAACTTTACAGGCTATAAGCTTTGAACATGGAAGCTAGCAGGAAAAGAGCAACTTGCATACTGTACTGCACTACATGAGGGACGTAGGGAATGGCCGCATTACAAGCTCTACAGCTGCCACTGTGGTGTAGACACTTGCTACAGCAATAGAAGGGGTTTTCCCATTGCCGTAGTAAATCCACACGCTCGAGAGGTGGTAGTGAGCTCAATAGAAGAATTGTTCTGTCAACCTAGCGGTGCCTACACAGGGACTTAAGTAGTCTTAATTAAGTCTCTTAGGATTGTGAATTTTTCACACCCCATAAGCAATAGCTAGTTTGACTTACTCTTTAGGTGTAGACCAGGCCTAAGACAACCTGTTTCTGGGTTTTTAGCAGCATTAAAAACAAAGTTGGGAGATGCTGGAACTTGTAGGTTGAGGTTTTATATTTGACTCCTATTGTACAGGCAGTGAATGGCAGATGCTGCATTCCTCACTGATGTATTCACTGTCAAGTTATGTTTCTCCCAGAGTAATTAACTCCTTTTTGTATGCATAGAGTTTACAACATACCTGTTGTCCATATACTATAAATTGCCTCCTGCATTAAGTTCAAAACTGGTTATTGACACACTTAGTTCCGGGGTTGAGAGCCTCTCTGTTCCCTTATTTTTCATGAAGTAGTTCTGTGGAACTTAAAAGAGGGCTACATTTTCAGTTTTTTCCATCCTTCAAGTGAAAACTCTGTCTTTTCATGCAGCAGAAGTTCAGATATCTATATCCTAGCTCTGGTATTGAGAACTACATGAAGTTAGCACTGTCGATTAATCACAGTTAACTAACGCGATTATTTTTTTGAGTTAATCATGTGAGTTAATTGCGATTAATTGCACTGTTAAACAATAGAAAACCAACTGCAATTTATTAACTATTTTTGATGGTTTTTCTACATTTTCAAATATATTGATTTCAATTACAACACAGAATACAAAATGTACAGTGCTCGCTTTATATTATTATTGATTACAAATATTTGCGCTGTAAAAATGATAAAGAAAAAAATAGTATTTTTCAATTCTCCTCATATAAGTACTGAAGTGCAATCTCTTTATTGTGAAAGTGCAATTCACAAATGTCAGGTTTTTTTTGTTTTGTTGCATAACTGTGCTCAAAAACCAAAACAATGTAAAACTTTGGAACCTACAAGTCTACTCAGTCCTACTTCTTGTTCAGCCAATCGCTAAGACAAATAAGTCTGTTTACATTTACGGGACATAATGCTGCCCACTTCTTATTCACATTTTTACTTGAAAATGAGAAAAGGTGTTTGCACGGCACTTTTGTAGCTGGTATTGCAGGGTATTTACGTGCCAGATATGCTAAACATTTGTATGCCCCTTCATGCTTCGGCCACCATTCCAGAGGACATACTTCCATGCTGATGACTCTCGTTTAAAAAAAAAAGTGTGTCAATTAAATTGTGATTGAACTCCTTGGGGGAGAATTGTAGGTCTCCTGCTCTGTATTTTACGTGTGTTCTGCCATATATTTCATGTTATAGCAGTCTCGGATGATGACCCAGTACATGTTGTTCGTTTTAAGAACACGTTCACTGCAGATTTGACAAAATGCAAAGAATATACAAATGTGAGATTTCTAAAGATAGCTATAGCACTTGACCCAAGGTTTAAGAATCTGAAGTGCCTTCCAAAATCTGAGAGGGACGAGGTGTGGAGCATGCTTTCAGAAGTCTTAAAAGAGCAACACTCCGATGCGGAAACTATAGCATCCAACCACCAAAAAAGAAAATCAAGCTGCAGCTGGTGGCATCTGACTCAGATGATGAAAATGAATGTGCGTAGGTCCGCACTGGTTTGGATCGTTATCGAGCAGAAACCGTCATCAATATGGATGCATGTCCTCTGGAATGGTGCTTGAAGCATGAAGGGACAGATGAATCTTTAGTACATCTGGCACATAAATATCTTGTGACGCTGGCTACAACAATGCCATGAGAATGTCTGTTGTCGCTTTCAGGTGACATTGTAAATAAGACGCGGGCAGCATTATCGCCTGCAAATGTAAACGAACTTGTCTGAGCTATTGACTGAACAAAAAGTAGGACTGAGTGGACTAGTAGGCTCTAAAGTTTTACACTGTTTTATTTTTGAATGCAGGTTTTTTTGTACATAATTCTACATTTCAGAGTAACAGCCGTGTTCGTCTGTATTCGCAAAAAGAACAGGAGGACTTGTGGCACCTGAGAGACTAACCAATTTATTTGAGCATAAGCTTTCTTGAGCTACATCGTGAAAGCTTATGCTCAAATAAATTGGTTAGTCTCTAAGGTGCCACAAGTCCTCCTGTTCTTTTTGCGAATTCTACATTTGTAAGTTCAACTTTCATGATAAAAAGATTGCGCTACATCAGTGGTTCTCAAACTTCATTACACCGTGACCCCTTCTGACAACAAAAATTACTACATTACCCCAGGAGTGGGGGACCAAAGACTGAGCCCGCCTGAGTCCTGTCACCCTGGGCGGGGGGGCCAAAGCTGAAGCCCAAGGGCTTCTGCCTTGGGAGGGGGGCATGTAACCTTAGCCCGGGACAGTGAGGCTTGGGCGTGGGCTTCAGACTTGCTGGGGCCCAGGGCCAACACCAGCCTTGGGGACCCCATTAAAATCGGGTCCTGACCCACAGTTTGAGAACCCCTGCACTACATTATTTGTATGAGGTGAATTGAAAAATACTCTTTTGTTTTTTACTGTGCAAATATTTGCAATAAAAAATAATAGAATGAGCACTGTACACTTTGTATTCTGTGTGGTAATTTAAAGTCAATATATTTGAAAATGTAGAAAACATCCAAAAATATTAAAGAATAATGGAATACCATTTATTTAAATCGTGATTAATTTTTTTTAATCATGCGATTTATTGTGATTAATTTTTTGTAATCGTTTGACAGCCCTACATGAAATGTCACTTCTTTACAGAGGAGTTCAGAGAGGCTGTCAAAAACAGCATTCATTTGGATCAAAACCTGCTGTATTTGCAGTCAGGAATTACTGTTTAACCCCACCTCCTCCAAAATCTACAATTTCCCTTACCTTTGTAAACTATCTTCCAGATCTTGATGATTTTGATACTTCGGTGAAACACATAGTTACAGCAGAAGAAGGAAGTGTGGCTTTCATTGGCTGTAAGATACCAGAAAGTAACCCTAAAGCACAAGTTCGCTTTCGAGTACGGGGAAAATGGTTGGAACAATCAACAGGTGAGAGATTTTATTACACTAGTAACTAATATAAATGACCTGCTGCAAAAATACTGGTTGAAATCAGAACTGAGTGATATCCTAAAAAGTCGAAAACTTATTATGCAATTCATTTTAGATACATCTATCTTAGTAAAGACATCCATTACAGGAATGAATTTTTGTTGGCAGAGTTATTAGTTCACTTAATAGAACAGGGTGCTAGATAAATTGACTAAAGAAATTTTTAAAACTGTTTATCTGAAACTAATTTTAAACAAGCCTTTTTCCCTTCCTCAGATAACTACCTAATTCTTCCATCTGGAAATCTGCAGATTTTGAATGTCTCTTTAGAGGATAAAGGCTCCTATAAATGTGCAGCATACAACCCAGTCACTCATGATCTCAAATTAGAACCCACTGGACATAAGCTCGTAGTCAGCCGTGAGTATTTAATATATCTAGGAGAGTGGCTTGAAAGGATAAAAGCTTTGAACTAAATTGATCCACCTTAAATTAGTATTTTTAATAAACTCTGCTAGATTTTAATGTCTCGCTATTCTGATGGGTGAAACTCTGGTCCTATACAATATGTGATCTAGCTAGCAAATGTCTGCAGAATACTTTTCATCTGCTGTAACTGACTTTGATTTTGTGACTTTATGAAAAAATCAACCTAAAAAGATTCCTAGCATGAATATCAAGTAGTCTAAAAATATCTGGGTCTGCAAAGTCGTTCCTGTTTTGCGTGTGTGTTTTAATGTATTTCATTAGTACGGTATGTGATAGCTCCATTTTATAGAAATAGTCACCTATATTATCAATTTCATGCTCCCTTTTAACATGAGTTATCAAGTATGTGATCTGTGGTGAAATGCTCACTTCCTGCTCTTTTTGCAAAAGGAGTAATTTATTTCTACTTATGGTTTGTTCTCTTATTGGCATAAATGGCAGTGAAGGGAACATTGATGGAGGGGTAATGAACTCCTGCAAGAGTAATGCAGAGTTGATAGTAGTGGCATGGTGGGTGTGCACCGCTGTGTGGGAGATGTAGGCTCAAATGCCAAAAAGACTGCACTTAGCTGCTGGAAGGGGAATGCCCCGTGTCCAATAACCACCACTCCAGCTGATTTTGAGGGGGTGCCAATGCAAGAGTCCATTACGCTGTGCTCAGCCATAGTGAAAATTTGTCCGCCATGTGAGTGAGTAAATTTGGTTACACACAGAACCTCAGGGCTTTGATAGAAATGAGAGGGAGCCGCTAGAGGAAAAAGTATTTAATAATCCAATTTAAAAATTGGATTGTTAAGGAGTTTTATCTTTTGCATATCCCTTTACTCTACTTCCAGGCACTTCTGCAGAAGGTTTTCGCATTCTTCACCCCACCGTTTCTCAGGCTTTGGCGGTACCTCAGCACAGTCCCCTAACTCTAGAGTGTGTTGTTAGCGGGCTGCCTGCATCTCATGTCCACTGGTTTAAGGATGGTCAGGATGCACTGACTGGAAGCAGGTGGAGACTACTGCACTCCCATCTTGTGACGGACAGACTTGATACATTGGATGCTGGAAACTACTCCTGTGTGGTGGCAAATGAGTCTGGAGTAGTGAAATATATAAATTACACAGTAACTATACTTGGTAAGAAATAGGGGAAGGAACTGAATTGTTTTTTATTTGTTGAAGACCATTTCTGTTTTTGGTGTATAGTAGCTCTTGACCCTAAGTTTCCTCATGCTCTTTTAACCCAGACAAGGGCTGATGCATTTTAAAATTAATTTTACATCATCAAAGAATTAAGATATGTACTTAATAAGTATATCATGATCTCTCCCTGCTTGCATCCGTTATGACTCATTATCCTCTCTCCAAATCCTTTGTCCTCCTTTATTGTGTTCATCTATTTTGGTTTGTAAACTCCTCAGGACAAAACTAGTAGCCTTGTTTGTCTGCAAAAAGGCCATGCACGCCTCCTAGTACTGGATGAATCATGTGCCAAAGTAGGATGCTTCTCCTTTCCCCGTTCATGGTAGTAACTAAACAAAAAGTTTGCTGCAAGGGGTGAGCATACTAAAAAGGCTTTTTCCCCCCATCAGTATGTAGCTGGCTACTGCTGTACCTCTCTATTTCATTGCTATTCCACTTTTCTTTTGTAGCAATTCTTTCTGGGCACTGCATAACTTTAAGGTAGAATCAGTCTTGCAGCATCCTTAAATCACATTGAAGGAATCACCCTTTCATCTTTTTCACCCCCAACATTCTTACTGTTACCTAAAATAGAAAGTAGCTGAGGATGATCCCAACGCTCATCTCCTGGAGATTAGCAACTTTCCTGTACCTCTTGAGAGTGAAATAGAATTCTAGCAAAAAGCTAGAGTCTGGGCTTACTTGCGTGTGGTTAATGAACAGTGTACCTCTGGCTGCAAGTCCTCTGGCTGTTTGTCAGAGACATTAATTTGTAAATAAAAATATTAATTTTTGTTTCTCCATGCTAGTTCTGTGTGGGATTTTCAAAACCACAGTGATTGCCTGTCTGCTCCCATTTATGTCAATGGGGGCTTTACCACTGATCGGGGTAAATATGGTAGGGCTCAGATATGTGTGTATTCTGGCCAAAGAGTCTGAATGGTTAAAAAAAAGTTTGTTTCATAAAGTAGAGATGCTGAAACAGGAAATAGTTTTGTCAAAAAAAGTTTTCCAATAAAGGAATCCTTTACTTTTGTAGAGTAAGCGTGACTTTTCTGCACTGAAGGAAAAAGCCATTATAATGAGTGTTGAGCAAATGCCTTAGAAGCAAGTATTCATCTTTCACTGAGCTTAAGACATGACTAAGCTCAGCCTCCATATGTGTGATAAGTTTGTACAATTTCATATTGTTGTTAAACGTGTGGTCTAGTAATTAGTTTCTACATGATTCCTGAAAGAGCAGCCTGCAGGGTTTCACATTCTATTTATTTGCTTTATAGAATCTGCCTCAATTTCTAAAGGACTGCAGGATCAAACAGTGGCTGTGGGTGCAACTATACATTTCTCATGTGACATTCATGGAAACCCTGCTCCTAATCTTACCTGGTTCCATAATACAGCTTCCATCCATCTCTCTCCACGACATCTGGTCACAGGAAACAGGTTGAGAATCAGTGGCATCACCAAGGAGGATTCTGGGTTGTATCAGTGTGTGGCAAACAATGGGATTGGTTTTATGCAATCCACTGGGAGACTTCAAGTCCAGACAGGTATAGGAACATTTTTAACTATCCAAGAACTTAAACTAAAACCTTTGCTTTTTCTGACACATTTTAGTTTTCTTGCCAAAAGATTTGGTTTATGTATCGACTAAGTCCATTTCTGACCACGGTAAGCAGCAAATTGTATGATTTTTCCATCATTTGTTGAAGTATTTCATGGGGGAGTGGGAGATATAACCCAGCTGCTTTATTTCAAGGATCCAGAATTTAAAAGAAGGCAAAAAATATCTTGCCTCAAATATAGTTTTGCATGTTTCTGTCCTAGACAGTGTTGGCTTTTATGACATTTTAGCCGTGTTTTGATAGGAGTGTTTGGAGAGCTGGAGGTATTTGGTGACTCAGTTGTATTGATTCTTAAACTTTTAAACCTAAATTTCAGGGTTAAATCCAACTGTAACGAAACCTCTTCTGAGTCTCATGATTGACTCAGATGAGTTGAACTGGTTTCAGGTTCTATTGGAATTTGTCTTTGTAACTGACGAATTCCAGACTTAAAGTTTGAGATTTTTGTTCTTGTGCACCCCAAGTGCAGATTGAAGTTTAATATTGCATCTGCCTGCTCCAAACAAAAGTTTCAATAGTGTTAATGGTTTTCAGTCCCTTGTTCAGTAAGGCAGTGAATTGGGGAATTACTAACAACCAGAAAACTAGAGAACGATATAAATGAAAAATATTTGAATGTGTTCATTTTTGTACCATATTAACAGCTCATCTGTGCATTAGACAATAGATTCCATAGTACAGTGAATTAATTTTATGTATGAATTGTGGGTTTTTTTTAATAGGCAAAGGTTCCAAGCCAGTTATAGTTTCTTCACCAGCCAGTGCCAATGTGGTAGATGGTGGAGATGTTACCTTGTCGTGCAATGCCACTGGACTGCCTATTCCTGTAATCCGTTGGTACAGCAGCCGTGGACTTATTACCAGCCACCCTTCTCAGGTCCTACATTCAAAACCACGAAAATCTCCACAAACAAGGAGAGGCAACGCCATTTTAGAGCCCATCTACTTAACCATGTCTCGAGCTGGATCAAGCTCCCTATACATTCAGGCAGTTACTCCAGAGCATGCTGGGAAATACTCTTGCGAAGCAACAAATGAACACGGCTCAGCACTGTCAGAAGCATTTCTTACAGTTGGTAAGCTAGAATCAGCGTTGCTGTGAGCCTTTTTAACATTTTAAGTAATCTGGCATGCGCCTTATGTGGTGAAACATCTATTTAGTGTCAAGAGGGTCAGTTTAGCAAAATCTGAATTAGAAATTAAGTGGCTATTTCATGATGCATTGAAATGAGTTGGCCGGGTTCCTAGTGAGCAGATATTCACCTTGTAGTTTTTGGCCATCTCACCTGGGGCTAAAGCTTGTACCAGGGTCTCACCTGGCACATCTTTGGGAAGGGAGATGGCCATGTGGGGAAGCCCCATTTTGGAGTTAGAGAATTTAGTTCTCCAGTCTGATCCAATAAGGAACTTTTGACAAGCACTAAATTCAGGTTAAAATCTCTACAGGCTTTAAAAAAAAAAAAAGGAAAAGAAAAGAATAAAAAGCGTGTTTAGAATCACCTGCTAAAGCATTGTGTGGTTGCAGCCCGGCTTTCAGCCGTAAAAACTATGGTTCAGCGGTGCTTCCAAAGTTACTGAGGAATTGGTGCACAGCAAAACCAGTCTTTGAAGAGTGAAGTAAAGCAGGGGAATCCTCAACTGTTCTCCGTAACGCGCGCGTACACCGCCGCCATCATCACCACCACCACCGTGGGTAGATGAGAAATGTAAACATAAATAGACAATATAAAAGGCTTGATCTTGCAAAGAAAATACGGACTGTTCACTATTCTCTGAGGTTGCTACTAGAAACAGATTGTTCTTAAGCTGAAGGCACGTTATAAAAAGAAATCGTCTTTATTTTTATTATTTTATGTTCTGTCCACGATCCCAGAAATATTAAAAATAATTTTTAAAAAGTTACCCTAACAAGAACAAGGGCAAAATTTTAAAAAGCACCCAAATGATTTAGGCTTATGCTCATTTTCAAAAGAGACTTGCATTTAGGAGCCGAAGTTTTATTAAAAATCAGTGGGATTTAGCCTTCTAAGTGCCTTTTAACATGGGACTGAAGAGCCTAAATCCTGTAGGTGGCTTTGAAAAATTTACACTTAGTCTTGCTGTATAATCGTCAAAATATGTCCTAGGGAAAACAGGAGACCTCATTAAAATGTGCTGAGCCAGAAAGCAAGTTAAACTCTATACCTAATTTTTTTCCCCAAAAAATAAAGATAGAAAATATATTGAATGCACAATTCACACAAAAAAACATTAATTTTATTTTTTTAATTGTCTAATTTTTAAATATTCTGGCTTCTGATACAACACTGGTAAATATGTTCTGAAATGCATTAAAATTCTTTTTTTAAAGATATTTTTCTACTTCCATCTTGATGTTTAGAAGGTTCTGTTTAGCAAGGGAGAAACTGACTGTATAGGGTACTATATAAAAATTGACTACACTCAAAATGCTATCAAATATATAATATAAACTGAGATTTTTTTTTCTAAATTTTTCCATTTAGACTTAAGTAAATTTGTTCCCCCCTTGAAATAAATATATACCTCTAAATGGGGCAAAAAGATTTTCTTTAATAATAAAAAAAAAAATTGCTGAGAAAATGATCTGTGTACTTTTAATATTAAAAAACTCACATTAACTTCATTATGGACCTCATAAAACCAAAATCAAACACAATTCCCAGAACTCAACCTGAATTGGAATAAAAATCCTGGTGCCATGTCTCAACCTGGTTAAATGTCATATTTGCTTTTATCAGTTTCCAATTTGTTGCACTGGCTTCTGATTGGCATTCAAATGACAGTAAAGGCACTGGGGTTGATCTGTAAATCTTTAAATGGGTTTGGAAGCTGGCTATCTGAGAGCCATCAGGATTCAAAGGACTATTAACTTAAATGCCAAAAGATATTTATATCCCATACGACTTCAATAAACCGGTTCTAATAGCAGAAGTATCAAACCGATGTAGCTCTGCAGTCAGTTCAGTCTACAGTAGGTTCAAGTGAATATGTCAGGTAAAGTTTTCGGAAGCACCTGAGTGATTTAGGAATCTAACTCCGTGGCACTTAGTGTCTTAAGTCATTTAGATGCTTTGGAAAAGGTTACCCGTCTTGAGTAGTAACTCCCGTCTTGCAGTGCTGGTTGTAGGAGGCTGTCATTGGGTATGTTGTAGAACACTGACCACAAATCTCCCTGCTAACTTCCATTAAACACTAGCCTATTTTGTGGGATTGCTAAGGAATTTTTTCAAAGGGTGCAGTGACTATGAAGCTGAGGGGGAATAGTTAATCTGAATAGGGAGGTAGCAGAAGTACCCCACATTACATACTGAAATAAAGGATACAGAAACCTTGACAAATCCTCTGGTGTAGGTACATAAATCTGAACAGCCTTAATAAACATTACTGTCCTGTGGTGTCTGTCTATAAGTTAAATACAAATTGTTTGCCAATAGTTTACTAGCCTTCAGGGCTAGTAAAAGCAATAATGCCAGTAGGTCTACCCACACCAACCAAAACCACAGCTCATTCCCTGCATACTGCAGTCCAGTTCCCTGCTCCAGCAGTCACCGAGTCATATTGTGTACATCCAGAAATCCTTACTAGGCCATCACAGGAAAGTACGCGTTCCAACTCTTCAGACAGAATGTTGGGTTTTAATGCTAATATGCAGCATGTATCACTTTCTCATGGGTTAATTTAGTGTACTAGATACACTTTAAGGGTGAGAACATTATCAGGCATTTCTTCTGTTGCCTTGAACAAGCTGATGTTTGGCCTTGAAGACTTCCTCTTTGTATTGCTTATGACTCCCATCCCCAAACCCTGCAGCATTCCTAAATAAACCAATGCTTGCTGAGAACATGGGCTTCTGTTTGAAAAAAAAAACAAAAAAAAACCAACCACCTTTCCCTTCCCCTCCAGCTTCTAAGAAGTGGCCAAAAATAGCAGCCACACTTGTTGTTGGTATTTTAATGGAGGTTTGACGGAATCTGAGGTGGCCAGGCCAACACAGCTTACGCTTTACATTACCAAGGAATGTCTGTTTATTTTGTAAACTAAGTTCCCCTTATTCCCCTCCACTTTCTGGACCCCAACATATAACGGAAACCTACACAGATCTATGAAAGAATGGGCAGGACTAAGAACATCTGGCAGTCTAACATTTCAGTGTGCAACCTCAGGAGCTGCGTCATTTCCCTCAGAGTTCTCACTTTAAATATTGAAGTTTGATGCTTGTCTTGATGCTAAACCTCAGATGTCCAACCTGCCAGCCCATTGCTGCCTGGAATGTTGACAAGCTGTGTATCAATTCCAGGATTCCCTAAGAGTATTTTTGTCTGTTATGCTTTCCAGTACTACTGACCTCATTGCAGTTAAAGCTGCGGGATGGAAGGAGGAGGCACATAGAGGGCTTTCAGAAATAGATGTTAATATCACCAATAGCACTTTAGATCTGACTCTAAGCTTACCTCATTCTTAGCAATATATTTTCAAATGAGTTGGCTGGGTTTCAGCTATATAGTGTTCAATATTAGCAGAAATTACTCACAGCTAAAACTTCACAAAGTGAGCTAAGAAAATGCCCTTAATGTAATTTTGTACATACAGTAAATTGTAATTGTACAGACATGGTTTAATGCCTTTGAGTCACTTCAAATTACTCTGTTTATGCTGGTAGAAATGTAGTTCTTTACTTTTCAATGTAAGTACATTGCTGCTACCTAATGTACCTGATACATCAATTATAACACACCCTCTGCTGCCGATCTGCCAGGTACTACACCTTTACAATGCATGCGTTCCAATGAGATGTTGCCGTGCTCTTGTTACTGCATAGAAGATCAGTAGACTCTAGGAGAGAAGGACAGTAGTTCATTAATTGTTTCTAGCGCATGAAGCAAATAGGCTTTGTCTTGTAGATATAACCAGAATTTTTCTTCTGCAGTTCCTTTTGAGTCTAGTACAAAAATTGAAGAAGTCACTCCTACAGAGGTTGCCCAAAGCGATGAAGGAGATGGAGATTACGATACAGAAGTGGGGTTCTCAAATTTGTCTCCAACGAAGTTGCATCTTGATGCAGTTGCTACAGAAAAGACACTCAATGGTGCTTTGCCGCCCGAAGCCCCAATCATCCTCAGCCCTCCACAGACACTCAAGCCAGATATGTATAACCTAGTGTGGCGCTCTGGAAAGGATGGTGGCTTGCCCATCAATGCTTACTTCGTGAAATATCGCAAGGTACTGCTTCTTTGCAGGAGATAGGAATAACTCCACAACAGATAGTCTTAGGCTTCTCAAGGAACCTATCTTTGTTACAGCAACGTGGGTGTTAACAAGAGCTATGGTATCAGCCCAGTTTTGCTGTGGACGCACAGGCAGTCTGTTTAGGGATGATTGAAATTAGTTGCTGTTTTTTCTGGGTTTAACTGGGCCTGGTTCAACAGAACTCAAGTTTTTATTTCCATTGTAGTACCATTATTGTATGTGTGGAATTGGACTCTGGTGAGCATTATTCATACAACATTAGTAATCAAAACAATGCGTTTACAGTCAGTATGTCTGGTTCTGATCTCACTCGCACTGTGTAGTTTGAATAGAACTTTTGCAAGCCGTGAACGTCTTTGATTAGAATTAGAACCAGGCATCACATAAGACTAAATCTTAAATCAGACTTTTTCTCTGAAGGACTAAGTTACTCAGTTCATATTTTTATAAGTTGAAAGCCTTGTTCATCCTGGTCTTATCCCAACCTGAAGCAGAAATACCGCAAGATATTTTGACCAGCCAAATCCAGGAAATCTAATGACAGAGCCTGTTTAACTTATGAACCAAAGATACTTGGTTCAGATAAGTATTCAAAACTTTTGGTGCTTATCTGGCCCTTCAAATTAGTCCATCACTAGCAATTATATTTTCAGTATTAAATGCTTGTTTGTTTATGTAATTTTAGTAGACAGTTTATCGTGGTTTTAAAAGCATCTATCTCTTCTATCATAAAAATTATTTAATTGATTTCCTCCTCTTCCAAGATTTCTTTTTATAAAGCATTAGAAAGAAATGTCTCTTTTTTGAAGAAAGAATTTGAATCAAGGCCATCAGTATAAACTTTAGTAATCCATAGCATTTGGAGCTGCCTTCCATGTTTTTATTAAAGTCTTATGTTGTTTAGTACTTTATTTTTGGTAGAGTCTCTGCCTTTTCCTTTGGGATTTGGGGTAATGCTTTTCTCAAAGGTCAGATATTAAGAGAAATCTTTCCTTTGCCTAATGGAACTGGTGAATTCACTGCAAAACAGAAAAACAACAACAACAATGAAAAATTGTAAAAAGGGAAATATGTACACTAATAAAAACAAATCTCCAATCTTCCTGCTGATGTTTTCCAGTCTCTGGAGGTAACCAAGCAGATAAAACACACACACACGCTCTCTTTTTTGTGTTACTCATTTTAACTAATAAACATGTAAAGAAGCTTAAATTCATGGAAGGCTGGGATAGGTTAGGGTAATTGACTGTCCCCTTTCTCCTCTTGGGTTCTGCTTTAATCCAGACATGCACACCACCATCTAATGGCAGCTACGTATTCTGCTTGAAATCGTTTGTTCTCATTCTAGTTCCTCAGACATAAGCACTCGCAGTAAATATCCATTGTAATATGTACTAATTAGCATTGTTAGCTGTCTCAGCTGAGTGGCCAGGGGCCAACTTAATATGGAGACAGAAGTCTCTCAAACCTTGATATGGGGGATCCTGTAGGTCAGGGTTCAGATCTATTGCAGGAACATTGTGTAGAAGCTCACAGAGCTGCCACTTGTGCTTTACCTGCTGTGTGGATAAAAGACTTGGATTTCCAGGGCTGTCACTGGCCCTGAGTAAAACTAATTGAACATAATTAGACATTTTGGCATTTTTATACAATAAAATGTCCGGAAGACCAGCTCAGCTGGAGAAGTATTGATATTTTCCCACATGTAAAGTTGAAGTCATGGTTTGTCTTGCTCTTAGCATCTTGTGATTTCCCTCTTAGCATCTTGTGATTTCCCTCTTGTACAGCTGGACGATGGCATCAATGTCATGGGAAGCTGGCATACGGTCCGTGTTCCTGGAAGTGAAAATGAGCTTCATCTCACAGAACTGGAGCCCTCCAGCCTCTATGAGGTTCTGATGGTAGCAAGGAGTGCTGCTGGTGAAGGCCAGCCTGCCATGCTTACGTTTCGCACCAGCAAAGGTAGGTGCAGTGTTTCCTATATGCAAAGTTATCGCCAAAACATTCCTGTAATTTAAGTTGACCGTGGCTTGTCTCTACAGCTATTTGTGGAAACAGTTGTTTAGTGTAGTATCAAAGGAAGCGCCTTTCACAACTAAGGCTGTTGGTAAATGGGATCCAGCATAGCTGTAAGTCAGATTCTGATGGTGTATTGCCATAGTAGTACGCTGAGAGGTACCTGCGCTATGTATGGACTGTAGCGCATCTGGTGAAGACACTCTGTGCTGCTGGGAGAGAGCTCTCCCATAGCTACTGTCGCTCACAGAGGTGGCAATGTCAGCCTGAGACGCTCTCCTGCGGACACAACACTGTCCATACAGGTGTTTAGGTAGGAGTAATTTACGTTGTTCGGGGGGTGGCTTATTCACACCCCTGAGCAACATAACTTCTACCAACGTAAGTGGTAGTGCATAGAGGCCCTTACTGAAAGTAGCCAAGCTAAAGTCAGAAGGCAGCCAGGTCCTGGTCAGCCTTTTCCACGTTACACTTAAAAAGAAGTTCAAGCTTGACTGGTCCTTCCATTCTGAGTGTCCTCGCACAAATGAATAAAGCTTCTTCAGTCTTGACCTGTGTAAAAGGGTCTTGGCCTTTCCTGTGCAGAAACTTCCAGTGCACATTGTTATGTTAGTTTTGTAGTGCACACTGTATTGAGAGCGCTAACCCAGTTCTCATTTCCAACTTAAGTGATTTTTTGAATTCAGGTTTAAACTGAGCGACTAGATCATTAAACGGTTTAATTACCATATATTAGCCACTCTGCTTAAAATGTTATTAATGCAAAGAATTCAACAATTGGTCATCTAATACAGGAACCAGCTGTATTAAAAATCATTAGACATGCTAGTGATTTATTTCCAGGAGGAGGCAGCCATATGCTATGAAAACTGGTATGCGTTTTTAATTGCCAGTTTGGGGGCTTCATTAGACCTATTGCCACATTGTTGCTAGGGTGCTTTCATCATGATTCCTTTACCAGTGTTGGTGGTTTCAGTGTACTTAGGGGCATGATTTGGGGGAATGTAACAGGTGTTAAACTCACAGCAGAAATCTAGGGTGGGACTAGTGCATATCATGCTGTATAGATGTGCAGTTATTATGGAGGTTACTCCAGCCTGAGACTTTTGTGCAGTGATTCTGCGGATTGACATGGAGAATTCTCTTCTCCTTCAGCCCCTGGGGAACTCCCTAGTGCACAGCAAGCCTGGCTGGGAATTGGAGCCAGGTTTAGTGCCAATTGCACCACAGTTAAAGCTGCTATCTTGTGTAAAAGCAGCGGGAGGGGATGTACTGTAAGGATGCAGTGAACAGATCTTTTTCCGGCAATGTCTTCTCAGTCACTGAGTTTATTTATCATATCTCAAACTTTTTTTAGAAAGAACATCATCCTCAAAAAATACTCAGGCCCCATTTCCCCCACTTGGCATTCCTAAACATCCTATCATTCAAGAAGGGACAAATAACTTTGGGGTGATCCTTCCAGACCTGTCTCGACACAGTGGAGGTAGGTGAATGGATTGTCTCCGATTTGCGTATGAGATGAGATGCATTTAAGCTAATTTCTCAAGTGCTTATAATTATTTGTATTTCTATGTCTTGTGTCCATTTTTATTCCCTGTTTATTCCTTAGGTCTGTCTTTCTGTTGCAGGTCTCTTTCTCTTGTGAATGATCTGTTAGCAAGGCTCAGATATAAGTGACTTCAAACTAGTAGATTTTCTATGCTTGCATGCATTTTTAGAGAAAATGATCAGATTGTTCATGCTTTTAAGAGTGTTAATTAAAAGGTTAGTTCATCCCAGTCAGTGAGGCAGTGTATTAAGTAACCACTTTGATTCATCCCGTCATTTGTTGTGACTTGCAATAATTATTTATGAATCCTCAAAATGCAGTGCCTATCTTGCATTAGAGTGTAGTTGTCATCAAATAGATTTCTCATCCAGTGAATCTGATATTTAAAGGGACACTTACTTTGAAATGTAGTCAGTTTCTAATAATGAGTTAAGTAGTTTGCCACACTTGACCCCTAATCTCACTGCCAATTTTGATAATTTACAAGGACTTTTTCTTATGTTTGTGGTTTCTCTCCTCTCTGACTTTGTGAAAGACCCGCAAGAACAGGAGAGGAAACTGAAGGTGACAATATGCAAAGTGCTATCAGATGCATAAAGTCAGTGTCTTTTTTCCGTAGTTTATCACTGATAGTCAAATTGGATATTGTAACAATAAGTAATTCATTTTCAAACAGGTGTGATTTTTAAGTTGAAAATGTCCCTTTAAATATCTTACGGCTAAATATGTGTCAGTCTTCCTGAAGTACACGAAGTCTTGATTGCAGAGATCACTGTCAAAGTGAGGGTAAATAACATGAGCAAAAAAGGTAAAATTTTCAAAGGCACCCATGTCCAATTTTCAAAAGTGACTAAAGCTCCTAAGTGCATATGTCAATTTTGTAAATGGGATTTAGCCTCCTAATTCCCGTCAGCGCTTTTGAAAATGTTACCCAAATAGACTGAAAATGAGTTTAAGAATTTAAAATCCAATTAGTGCCAGATAACCTATTGCCTTTCTGTTCCTTATTAAATACCTTCCTCCCTCTATGGCATTTGTGGTTTAACAATGTGTATAAACCAGTGCAGTGAAGACTTAACCATTCTGACTGATGAGACTTCTTATAACCAGATTGCTAACACCACCTCTTTCCATTTCCTCTGTTCCCACTGCTGTCTGTAACGTCAAGTGAGTTCAGTAAGTATTGATATCATTTGTTACATGCTTGGTTTGCTCTTGTTTCTTCTAAATTATGCTTAAGCGATTCAGTGCTTAGTAGTATTTACGGATCCATTTTTTTCATGGTTCTGGGAATTTCAGTTCAAATTTTTTATTCTCACCAAACCAACCTGCTGCTTTTGTACGTGCTCCCTTTGTGTAGTGCCAAGGAAGAGATAGAGTTTAGTGTATTAGCATGTCTCTTTCAGTTCTGTTGAATAAAGTATGTAGCTCCACTATTTTCTCGTAGTGTGTTGCTTGTTGTTTAAGAACACTTTTGCGCTCCCATAATTTAGTTGCATTGGTCTGATGCAGCGCAATGTTCACATCCACAACTAAGTTTTCATACACAGTTTAAGACTTTTTAGTACTAGGGCTCTTCCCAACTCTGAAGGATAAAAGGAAAACTTCTAAAAGTACCTCTCATTTTATATACTGGAGTGCCTGTGGGAGGAGGATTTAAGAATCTCCATGTTTGAAACATTTGGTCTAACTTAATTGATTAAACTAATCATAGGTGTGCTCTGTAGAGAACGGAGTTCCATGTTTCTCATCTAACTCCTATGTTCATCTTCCTCAATTTCCCATTTCAGTTCCAGAGGCTCCAGATCGCCCTGCTATCTCAACAGCTTCAGAGACCTCTGTCTATGTCACATGGATCCCACGTGCAAATGGCGGCTCCCCCATCACTGCCTTTAAAGTAGAGTACAAGCGCATGAGCCGAAACAGCGACTGGCTAATTGCAGCCGATAGCATCTCTCCTTCTAAACTGTCAGTGGAAGTTCGCAACTTAGAGCCAGGTATTAAAACTCTTTCACTGCCCTTAGGAGTTTTAGTTCTAAATCCTTTTTCTTTTAGATGACCACTTTCTTGTGAGGAGAAGTATTTATTTCTGGTCATGCACTTCAGAAGATAAAATAATTACAGATTCATTAAGAATACTAAACATGATTAAAAAGGCCCATTTTATCTGTAGTTTGTCTCGGGTTAGGAATTTGTTTCTTTCATTGAAGTTGGCTTTTAGCTGTCTAAGAATGAAACAGTCCCCCCTGCCCTCCCAAGTTCAATTTTTATTGATGTTTGTTAGTTTTGTGCACGTTTTCTTTCAACCTCTCCCTACTTAATTGTCATTTCTGGTAAATACCAAATCTAGGTTACAATTGTTATGTGCTTCTCTGCAGCCATTCCATTTGTTTTTCATTGGTTAGTATTATTGGGCTGGGAAACAAGAGAACAAATATACTAACATCAACCAATTACTCTGAGACAGAAGTTCAGGGGAACTTCAGAAATAGACAAAGGAGGACCATTGTCCATGATTTCTAGAAATGCATGCAGCTGGTCTTGTGGGATACAATCTCATAATCTTAATTGGACATCCTTGCTCTAGGAGGGGAAAAATAGCATTTCCTTGCCTTTCCCATGGATGAAAATTTCTTTCCAGCCCAATTATTTGACTAGCTTTTCACCATTGTATGAGCAGGTTCTGTCACAGTTAAGCATCTAAAACCACTAGAGAGACATCTTTCATTGCAAGTGATTTTCTTTTTGAATCTCAAGAAATCAATTTAGAACTAATTCCACTATGACAGTGTCTTATCTCAGATTTTTTTTTAATTATTTGAGCCCTTTTTCTAGTGCTTGGGTATTTTTATCTTAATCCCTAATTTTATCTTTTGCCTTTGAAAGGAGCAACATACAAATTCCGTGTGATTGCTGTTAACAATTACGGGGATAGTCCACGAAGCTCACCATCTCGACCATATCAAGTTGCTGGCTTTACCAACCGTTTTTCCAACCGTCCAATCACAGGACCTCACATTGCCTACACTGAGGCAGTCAGCGACACTCAGATCATGTTAAAATGGACTGTGAGTACACTTTTCTGCTCTCTTCCCCTTCTATAGACTAATTCTTACTGATTTGGCAGTTAGAAATCTTTTAAAAGTGAAGGATCAAGAACAACACACTCAAGTTAGCAATGTAGTTGTTTTCCTCAGTAGTGAGTGGTATTCTTAAGAGATTCATGGTTGATATCCCATGAACCATATCAATCTACTAATTCTTTTCCTGTATTGTAATATTTAAAATCTAGAAACCTGAATTGTTGCTGTACTTCTGGTACTGTCTTGTAGTGGATGTTGAATAACAGCAACTTCAACTCCTCCGAACAGCTCAAAAGTGTTATTTGATAATAAATCCTGTTTTAGTTTACATGAGTCCTTGAAAAGAATCCACTGTTGTATTATTCACACGCTAAAAAGTCTTAACCAAGCCTCAAAATCATATTCTCTGTTGAGAATTTTCAATAGGCTGCATCTGAAGAGGAAGTGTATCCAATAAAAATTCCATATTGCAGAAACATTCCCCTCCTTTCCCCTGTAACTCTGTCTTTCATAAGCAAATACTTTGAAGTCCTTATTGAAATCCACTGTATCATTAGTTTTTTGCTTTTGCACACTTATGTATGCAATCGTGGTGCACCATGAGGGTAATTTCTAAACACCACAGAATTCCCAGTTCTGCAATTTGCCTGAACAATTCAACCTTGAAAGAGGAAAATATCAGTAATAAACTGAAGAAACTTAGTCTAAAATGTCTTAGGACTACATAAGAGTAAGTTTGAACTCAAAGGTTAGGAAATACCAACTGCGTCTGCACTACAGGATCAGTGCCGGCATAGCTTCCTAGTGTAGAGGCAGCCTACACGATAGAAGGAGTTTTTCTGCTGGTATAGGAACAACATTAGCTATGTCGACAGAAGCACTCTTTTATTGCCATAGCTGCATCTGCACTGGGGTTTTTGTCACCATAGCCATGCTGGTTGGACGTGGGTTTTTTCACACCTCTGATTGACGTAGCTATGCTGATACCAGTTTTAAGCGTAGCCCAAGCCAGTCAATTTAACCCAAGTTAAAGTTGCATAGACAACCTTAACTCTGCCCCCTGTGCCTTACAGCAGCCTTCAGCTGCATGACTACATACTATGTCTGAAATTATATAATTCTTGTAATTGTTTTTCTTTTTTCTTTTTTTGGTCATAATGGTCCAGTATATCTTTGACTTAAAATAAAATCTTCAAATGAGAGTAATATCCCTTTTTCAAAATGGGACTAGGAAGGTGTCCAGAGCTCCCTGCTGTGGACCCCTTCTGGGCTCTTCAGAACTGCAGGAGTCCGTCCTCAGCCCTTCAGCGGGGCTTTCCCCAGTCCCATGTCTGCATTCACCGCAGTATGTTTGACTAGATTTTTCACAGTGCCGTTAATTTAGCTCCATATACATGCAAAGTAGATCCTTCAGTTCTCACCATGAAACCTGATTAAAAAAATCTGTGCCACTCAGTTTGATTTTGAAAGGCTTATTGCTTTGTCAAATCAAATATAATTTTCTTAAGCATAGGTGCCAACTCCATGGGTGCTCTTGGGCTGGAGCACTCACAGGGGGGAAAAAAAAAGAGGGTGCTCAGCACCACTGGCAGCCCCCACTGATCACCCAGTGCCTCCCGCCTACCGGTGGTCCCCGCCAATCAGCTCCTACCCCCCAGCACGTCCAGCATGCCAAGGATTTGGCCGTTCAGAAAAAGATTGCAAGTTTTTTTTTTTTTCTTCTTTCTTCAATGGGAAGGGTGTGTATTTTTCATTCTCCTTGTGAACCGCTAGGTCAAAAACACTAAGAACTTCGCCTTTGTGCAGAGACCACCATTCAAAAATTCTCAGCCAAAATGGAAGTTTCAGACAGCAACTGGTGACTGACCGCATGGGATTAGAATGGAAACTGTTACATCATCTGAACTACAGTGGTTTCTTCTACTTCTATCTTATTTAAGACCACTCTTTCTTGAAAATACTTCTGGTCTCTTCCTGAATGAAGTAAATTTATTTCTGTCATGACTTGAAACGTAATCAAATATTTTAATTTTAAATGGATTTATCCTTTAATGTATTATTTGTATTCTCTTTTCCAGTATATTACTTCAAGCAACAATAATACCCCCATCCAAGGATTTTATATCTATTACCGGCCAACTGACAGTGACAATGATAGTGATTACAAGAGAGAGATTGTGGAAGGTATGATGTGGCGTATGCATTATCAGAGGCAGTATGCCAGATATTTGTTGGGGAAGACCATTATGTAACCGTAATGGCTGTGTTTACACAAATCTGAACTACTTTACTGAAACGAATTCAGTCTAAATAATATCAGGTTTCAGAGTAGCAGCCGTGTTAGTCTGTATTCGCAAAAAGAAAAGGAGGACTTGTGGCACCTTAGAGACTAACAAATTTATTTGAGCATGAGCTTTCGTGAGCTACAGCTCACTTCATTGGATCCAGTGAAGTGAGCTGTAGCTCACGAAAGCTTATGCTCAAATAAATTTGTTAGTCTCTAAGGTGCCACAAGTCCTCCTTTTCTTTTTTCTAAATAATATATTCACCAGCAGTAGAGATCTTAACTTTTTAGCTCCAAATTCTGCTCCCGCATGAACTTGTTTCTTCCATCCATAGTTCAAACTTAATAAATTTAAATTCCACTTTTAAACTGTTCCGGCTGCATCATTGCAAGCCCTAAATGCAGATGCGTTTAAACCAGTTTATCTTAATCCACTAATTTACTAAAATAAAATAAACTGGCAAAAATGAGATTTTAAACCAGTTTACATGCATCTAACAGTTAGGGGTTTTCACTCGTGTAATTAAATGGATTTTAGATTTAGTTTCACTGGTGCAAGTTTTCTAAGATAAATAAACCCGCAGTTCTTCTTCGAATGATGGTCCCGATGTGTATTTCACATGTGGGTGCGTATGCACACCTTGCACCCAAGTCTGGAATTCCTTCAAAGCAGTGCCCGTTGGCCTGCATGTGCCCAGTAACTCTCTTTGTGCTCCCGACCGAGGGTATAATTGGCAATGCAGGTGAATGCCTCTCCAGTTCCTCCTTACCACTGCATGGCCCGAGTCAGAATCGTGTCCTCCTTTGCTGTTGCAGAACCTGTAAAAATTTAGTTATAAATAGTTTATCTCTTAGCTTAGAAATTCTATTTAGTGTTTCGTATAGAATAGAATACTCCCCTGCCACCCCGCCCTGGTTACGGGACTAGGTGCAGGGTCCATGGATTCAAGAACGGCATCTTCTGCCCTCGCTCCTTCTCCATCAGCGATGAGTATCACTGGCCTGCACTGCCTGGATGATGCATGTTTCTGCGAAGTGCAGTATCTGTAAATCCTTCCTACCCAGACCTAGAGAGCCCCATAAGCTCTGACTGAAAATGTTCTTGCTGGAAGAAGTTATGAGGCTCCACTCCGACCTGGGCCCAGGAGCCCCCACTATACATTGGCCTCCACCAACCAGCAAAGGCCCTCCAAACATGACCCTCGGAGCAGAGCCCTTAACATCGAAGCCCAAGGACTCGTCACACAGGGCTCCCCGTGAGAGTAAGAGACACTCGCATGGGCATAAGGATAGATCCCTGCAGCAGACTGTCCAGAAAAAATGTGTTTCCTCCCCGAACTGGTCAAGGTCAGGAGAAGTGTTGCATATGGAACCCACGGAACCAGCTCAACCCACAGGTTGGAGAGTAAGGTGCAGAAAAAGAGTGATCTGGCAGTGACAGCAGTAGCGGGGGTGGAAAGATAATCACTCGCCAGTCCCGTCTGTGAGTTCAAGTCCCAGATTCGTCGTTGCTACCGCCTTGTCTATCCAAAGACCATCTGGCTGCATCAGATTAAATGGGTCCTTCAGGTGTCTTGTACTGGAACTCCTCGGACTCTGGGCCGTACGGAGACTTTTAACACTGGAGGATATCTTCCTCCCCTGACCACAATCTCCACTCCTTTCGGGCCCTGCCCTCCTGACAGATATCCTTATCCCGGTGGAGGAGCCGTTACCATTGTCTCAGGAGAGGTCCCATCTCCATCCATCGGGCAGGAGCACATCGGTATTGATGGTACCATCAGAGACCAACAGAACCATGCTTGAAATCGAAGGAGTCAGAGGATATAGCTGCACCAGTATCTCTGTGAGGGTACGGGAGACCTGACGCAGCTGAGGCATTATTATCCCTCCAGTTATGACCCCTCCCCCTCCAAGGGACCCCGATATTGATTCCCATAGGTGCCAATGCATTTAGGGACCGCTGTGGCAGGTGCCCTAGACACCTCTCAGGAGTCATTCCGCTTCTCTGCCTCCCATCAGCCGGTCCCCTCAATGTATGAGGAGGAAGAACCAAAAATGCTTCCGATGGGGGGGCCTCCTCATTATCCCTGGAGGAGGCCAGCACCCCTTCATTGCGCTCTCTGCCAGATGACTATCAGCAACATCAGGAGTTGTGGCAAAGGATCACTAATGATCTCCAAATCCTGCTAGACGAGGTCCAGGAATCCTTAACGTTGGCTCCTGGACATTTTTGCAACCACAGGAACCAACCAGGATGGCCCTTCCAATCAATGAAGCCATATTAGAACTGGCCAGAGCAGTCTAGCACACACCAGTAATTTGTGCCCCTATGCCAAAAAGAGCCAAAAGATGTTCTGTGCCAGCCAAAGGGTGGTGATTTCATGTTTTCCCATCCTGCGCCTAATTCATTGGTGGTACAGACAGCTACAGAGAGAGTTCAGCCACGCTAACAAAAAATCTATTTCGGCAGATAAAGGGTCAAAGAGATTGGACCTCCTGGGTAGGAAGGTTTTCTCCTCTGCAGGCCTCCAATTTTGTATAGCTAATTACCAAGCTTTGTTAGCCAAATATGATTTTAACACCTATACCTGGCTCACAGAATTTAAAGATAAAGTCCCCATGGAACACCAAGCCCAGTCCCAGTCTTCTCTGGGCAAGGGGAGGTTGGTAGGAAAGGTGGCTTCCCAGGGTGCGGTAAATGCCACAGGTATAGCATCCAGATCTTTGGCCACAGGACTGGTCATGCGAAAGGACTCGTGGCTCCGTTCTTTGGGATTCCCAAGGGAGGGCCAAAATACTATCCAAGACTTCCCTGTTCAGGAAATCCTGACCCAAAGCAGGAAGGATTCTACTAGGCTCGGATACCTGGCTAAATGGCAGCGATTTTTGGCCTGGGCACATCACCACCAGCATTCACTTGATACTGTAGGCATTTCAGTTATCCTAGACTGTCTTCTCTTCTTAAAGCCCTCAGTTCACTGCGAGTACACCTACCAGCAGTTAATGCCTTCCTCCCACTGGTGCAAGGATGGTCTATCTTCACACACCTGACCACAGTTTGATTTATGGAGGTCTTGATCAGGACCTTCTCACCAGACATTAAACCTACGCCTCAATGATACCTTAACCGTATCCTTTCAACATTCACAGGCCCACCCTTCTAACCTCTGGTGACATGTGCCATGACTTATCTGTCCATGAAGCCATCTTCATAGCCATTACTTTGACAAGAAGGTTTAGTAAGCTGGGAGCCGTGATGGCAGACCCTCCTTATACAGTATTGCACATGGAGAAGGTTTCCCTTTGGTTACATCCCAAATTCCTCCCCAAGGTTGTATCCGAGTTGCACATCAGTCAAACGATACTTATGTTTCCTGCCCGAAATCCTACGCTTCTTCCAAGGAGGAGAGATTTCACTCCGTTGACATCAGGCGCACCCTGGCATTCCACGTGCTGAAAACCAAACCTGTTAGAAAATCTGAGACTCTCTTTTGTCTTGGCAGAAAGGTCATGGGGACAAGCCATATCCTCACAAAGGATTTCTAAATGGGTTTCGGGAAGCATCTTAGACTGCTACAAAATAGCAAAGCTTCCGTCTCCTGGGCATATCACAGCTCGCTCCATAGAGCACAACCTGCCTGCACAGCATCCTTATTGGGCAGTCCGCTGCAGCACATCTGCAGAGTGGTAGCTTGGAGTTCCAGCCCTACTTTCGCATCACACTATGCTCTAACTCAAGCAGCAATGGCAGATGCCGCCGTAGGAACGGCAGCACTACAGACATCTCTGCTACCAGTTTCCTTGCACCTTCCTCCAGTCGACACTGCTTGACAGTCACCCATGTGTGGAATACACGTCGGGACCGTCACTCAAAGAAGAAATGGAGCTTGCGCACTGTAACTGGGGGTTCTTTGAGATGTGTGGTCCCTATCTGTGTTCCACTGCCTGCCCCCCACCCCCTCTGCTCTGGGTCCAGTTGGAGTGCAGCGAGAGGAGGAACTGGAGAGGTGTCGTCCCGCAGTGCCTTTTACGTGCTTGGTCAGGAGCACGAGGAGAGTTACTGCGCATGTTTGGATCAACGGACACTGCTTCGAAGAAATTCTGGACTCCGGTGCATGGCACCCCTGCACACCCATGTGTGAAATACAGATCGGGACCATGCATCTCAAAGAACCTCCAGCTACAGTAAGTAACAACCATTTGCTGTTGCAAATTGGGAAGCCCTCTCCAGTTACTTGTTAGTAGGTGCTTAATTTTTTACTCTTTGTTTATAGGGGAGCTTCTCTGAGCCCAAGATATTGCCACATTCAGTAAATGTTAGCTAATTTGACAGTTTAGCGTAATTCCCGCTTTGCTTTTTGAACACATTGATAACAGATATTGTAAGCCAGTGGGTTGTTTTGCTGGGAACTTTTAGATCATCATTTTCATGGAAGAAGTAGTCACATTTTACATTTTTTAACACCCTCTCAATCATCTGGCCTAAATAAATGTAGCGGCCTCATCTTGCCCCATTGAAGGTAATGGGTTTTTTTGCAATTGACTTCAGTTGAGGCAGGATCGGGCCCTTGTTTTGCAAATTCTTCCTTCTTTGACTATAGCCTGCACAATACTGTAAGGTGTGATGTACGCTTTTTCAGACAGTAGGACTGTTAAATATCTAGTTTTTGTGCTCAGAGGGTCGCTTCAAAGCTTATGCAGTCAGTATCTTTGTCTGTAAACATATTTTAGCCTTCTGTGACACAGAACTTGTGTGTTTATGAACGTTGCGCACAGGGCAGTTGTTTAAGTGTGCCTCCACTGTGCTGTGAAATTTGCTTATTCCTGATTTTCAAGTTTATGCATACTGAAATGTTTGTGGCAGTCTGAAACCACTAGCAGCTGCTCAGCTGTCCCAGAGCCTGCAACTGAAATTCACATGGTGGCAACTTGAAACATTAAAGCTTTCTTACCACGTTTCTGTAAAATAGTGAAAGCTATTTTCAATTCAAATGTGACTGGATTCTTTTTTACATTGAAGTATAGAGAAACATGTGATCCTTAACTTAGGTGCCAGGCCTTTTGGTTAACCCGTACAAATGGCTACATTGGCCTAATCACAGTCTTCCCTCTGTTACTCTTAAATCAGTGTTTTGACAGCAGATTTTATCTTGCAAAGACTCTTTTACTAGTGTGGAAAAGCTGTTGTGATGGTTGTGTTAGTTAACGAGTTGCCTTAAGCTTTCATGAACATTTCCTGCTAAGTCTCGTCTTCTGAGACAGAGTCCAAAGCTTACAGAAGGTTTTTCCTCTATAAAAGTCGCCACAAGCAATTTTATAAAAATGTTTGTGTGTTTGCATCATATGGCTCTCCAATATTTGTATCTTTCAGCAAAAGCAAAATTAAACCTGCCCTTTCCTGCTTATATGGGCTGAATTTTTCCCCTTTGCTTCGATCTTGGAGATTGAATGTTAACCCTAAATGTAGTCTGATGTCTTGTTTAAATGTTTTCGCTTCCTAATGGTGCAGGGAGAGCACAGTTAAAGTGTCTGTACAGATTCCAGTTCCTCTAATGGTTTGAAGCAGAAACCTAAAACCTGGTACAGTAATTACTGAAAGGAATGTTTGGGGGTGGAGGGAGAGAGGAGACAGAAGTAAAAAGCTTTGGAAAAATGTGCTTTAGGAATAAGCCAACTCCAGCATCAACCAATATTTAAATACAAGTTATTATTTGGGGCATCTATTCATTTTAGTGTGTGTGAAGTGAAAGTTGTGTTTCATAGTAGCTCACCACGTAGAGCACTGAAAGAAAGCAGTTTAAAAGAGCCTTCCTCATGTAGTAGAGTGAAAACCACCCTCCTTTACAGGGTATTTTTAGTGCCACACAGTGGGAATTGGACTGCAGCTTTAATTCTGTTGAGTTAGAATGGAATCTTGATGGCACAGCCCTTCCAGCCAAGTGGGCTTTATTTTTTTAATTAATACTTAAATCAGTAGGTGGTATGACAGTTTCTTAGAAACAGTGGAAACAGTTCAAGGTGGTATTTTCCAAGAGGGATTAGAAGTGCTCAAACAGTTAATTAAACTCTCAAAAAAGGGTCCCTGTTTATTAAAATTTGTCACAAGTCCGTGAAAATAAAAACGGAGAGTGATTTATACTGAAGTGCTCTGTACTTCAGGAGGGTGTCTAAATGAAAGGTTGGCTAGCAGCCAGAGTTAACAAAATCATTCTATTAGGAAAGCTTGCTTGGATTGGAGTCCATGCCCCCAGAGACTGGGAGAGTGAGAAAGACAGGCCTGTTATCTGAGAGTGTTCCCTAGTATGTTTCACGAGGTATAAATTAAATTATTTGTGGCTTCTACTAACTGAGATAGGAGAGGTCATAACATCGACTTTAGATGACTCCTTCCTGTGAAAATATTGGGTGACTTGAATTTTAACTGGGACCTTGCATTTATGGTCACTGAAGATCCCATGGTACTCTTGAAAGAGTCAGGGTATTATCACAGCACTCTGGCCAAATTCTAATGTGAGAATAATTACATTCTGTCTACCTAAATTTCTCCTGTTTCAGTTTGATACAGTAGTCTGCCTCACTACTTGCCCTGAACATTGTACGTTGTTAAACAGCTGGCACATTCCACCCTAAAGGCATGCATGTGAATGATGGATGAAGAGATTCCTGTGTATATGTAGGTAGCTTGCAAAGTGCTTAAGAGTCTTTCAGGATGGAAAGAGTAATTCCAAGTGAAAGAAATCAAGATTAGTTTGTCTTTAAAATTAGACTTGTGTGTCAACCAGAATTTCCATTTCATAGGAAATGCCATGATTTTTAGATTTATTTCATTCAGAAGCAGAACAAAACCAAAGGATTCTGACATTTCCAACAGAAAAACGTTGCCTGAAGATTTTCCACCTGCTCTGTTTAAAAGTACAAGATATAATCTTTTAAAGATAATGCTTTCTGTGCTCACTAAGCAAGCCTGTGACACCCCAGCATTGTACTTTTGCCTAGTGAAAAGGGCATGACGCTATATTTTCTTCCATGACTCAGACATTTTCTCTCCCACGCACACTCTCACATCTGTCTCATATCAAACAAAACAAATCTCGTTTCATTTTTCTTTCTAGGTACAAAGCAGTGGCACTTGATAAGCCACCTGCAGCCAGAAACCTCTTACGATATTAAAATGCAGTGCTATAATGAGGGAGGTGAAAGTGAGTACAGCAACGTCATGATGTGCGAGACAAAAGGTGAGTGAGGACACTTTTGCTTGTCTGAGAGCTAATGTCAAATGTAAAGCCTGAGAAGAAAATTACTCGCTGACCCTCTCATTTAATTATTTTTAAAAATTGATGCCATCTGCTATAATTATGTTTGGAGGATTGTTTTTATTTACTATTGCTGAGGTTTTCTGACTGGAGAGACCAACGTGTTTGTCTCCAGGAAAGATAGTTTGCAAAGATGTGTAGACCTTTTGGATGTATTGACAGTCCCAGTTCATCCGACGTTGGTGGTCTTTCCTTAGCCGGACACCATCTTGCTGTAGCTTAGTTGGTTACTGGAGATAATGTACTTCTGCCTACACTGTCTCTTCAGGACTTGTTCAAATTCTTAATTCATGATGAATAAGTTGGCTGCCACTCACATCAATTCTACCTGCCTCTGGCAAGAAGATAGGAATACTGTTCTCTGAAAATGTCAGAGTAATTATTTGCAAAAGAAATTAACGATCACAGTCACTTTGGTTTCTTAAGCAAATTAATCTTTAAAATCAAGTTATGTTGCAGAGGGAATATGCTGACACTAAAAGTAAAATACGGCTTCAAATGCACTACTTCTGAAAAGAGTCTACAAGCATGCACGTCTTTACCGTGCAATACCTATTACCTTACAGGGCAGGGCTGGGAGCTGCAATCTCTCAGACCACCTACATCTGGTGGAATATATCCTACCCAGAGTCTGTCTTAGTCATCAACAGCTCTGTAATTCCTCAAGATTTTAAGACTACACTGGGGGGACAACCTGCTGTCAAATATTCATATTGACATTTCCTTTAAGTGATTGCAGAACCATGCTCTGAAGTATCCCTAGCCTCTGTTTGCCAGAAGCTGGGAATGGGCGACGGGATGGATCACTTGATGATTATCTGTTCTGTTCGTTCCCTCTGGGGCACCTGGCATTGGCCACTGTGGGAAGACGGGATACTGGGCTAGATGGACCTTTGGTCTGACCCAGTATGGCCATTCTTGTGTTCTTATGACCTCTTTTAGGACCAAATCAAGGCAATCTGGGGCCGTAAGCAATAACCCCAAATGAGAGCAAGCATTGCCTCTGCCCCCATGCTCTAGCCTTGATCCTTCTTGACTTGGCTCTGGAAGGGGTCACCCACACAAGCAGCCTTTTGGGCCCCTTCTTTTTGGTGAATGTTGACGAGACTCTAGACACTGAATGGGGCTTGTTTTGGTCATTTCGGTTCAAAGAGGTAGTTAACACTCAAAAGCTAACTTGGTCTTACTGTTCTCTATTAGATTCCCTAAGCATGAGCTAACCTTTAGCAAAACAAATTCTAATGCTATAAATACAATATTTAAAATGTTCAGTACAAACCCCCATTTAAAATCTTGATTGTAACATTCACTGATGGAAAAATTTAGTCCTGCAAAATTAATTACCAATAATTCTTTACATTGTTTTGGGGAGCACAGAGTGGCTACAATTCAGTATGTATTTACTTCGCAGCCAGCAAATATATAATTGTTGAAATGGTGCCTTTCACTGTAGTGCAGGTGTCATATTGACGTCATCTTGAATTTTGTAAGATTTCTACCTGGTTGTTCATTTCCTGAAGAATGCAGTTTTGAAAACAGTAAAGGTTAGCAGGGTTCACATCAGATAGAAGTAAGGCGTCTGGCAATGGTTAGTTGACAGAAATGCATATTGTGGTTTTTCCTGACCTCAGAAGTGGAAAGATTTGTATTCTTTCTGGTTGGAAGCTAGTGCCGTCTCGAGCAATGCTTACATTCAATTGCTTGTTGAAGTATAACCTGGCTTAGATACATGGGTTATGAGTAGGTAGATAATAGGCATGTTCTAAGACAAACAGTTATCATCCAGTGTTAGTTGACCTCATCAGCTAATGTAAAAATCTTGAGCTGAAAATTTCTGTCTACAAATCATTGGGATACTAAATTCAATGGTAGATATTTCCACTTCATAACTGTACAGTTGAATAACAGATAAATAAACACATGTAGAATAACATTTCTGCAGACTTCTCATTCCAAGTTGGGTTCACAAGACCATGTGTGTCTCCTGTATTTCAACCAGTGAAACGCACACCTGGAGCATCGGAATATCCAGTGAAGGACCTGAGTACACCACCTAATTCTCCTGATCGTGGGGGTGGAGGCAATGCTGGCCCATCAAATGGCCCTGTTCGGAGCAGTGACATGCTATATCTGATTGTGGGCTGTGTCCTTGGAGTGATGGTCCTTATTCTGATAGTTTTCATTGCCATGTGTCTGTGGAAGAATCGCCAGCAAAACGCCATGCAGAGTAAGTTATTCTTGGTTTCCTCTCCTCCCAGTCCAAGTTTAATATGAAAAAATATGATGGTAATGAAAGTTAGACAATAAATATGGAGCTTTATATTGAATGCTCCAAATGCATAGTCTCTGTTATGGTCAAACTGGTATTTGGTTAGTCATAGAAACTCTTCACTTACGTGTTACTAAAGGAACATGGCGTGATGAAGGAATTTGTGAAAGTAGTAATGTGTCTGTTTCTCTGCATTGAGTCCCATTAGAGGATTGAGCCATGTATAGATTGCTGCAGTGTTCTGCTGCACTGTTGAAGATGCCATTCTTTGGATAAGTTATTGAGGCCCTGATCTGGCAACATGTTTAGACATGTGCCTAACTTGAAGCATATTAATAGTCCCTTTGTCTTCAGTGGCAGTACTCCCATGCTTATACTTAAGCATGTGCGTAAGTGGTTTTCTAGGTAGCCGTATAAAGCCAACATTCTTTTTGCTTCGCTCTAATTTTTCCAGATAAAGGGAAAGATCTTGTGGCACTTTTTTTGAGGCTCATTGTAGTACTGGCGACAGGCTGTGGAGCAGCTGTTAATAAGCAGAAACCTGCCAGTTTCTGACTAGAAACGCACTGTGAAGTACTATGGAATACTAGTTTATAGCACCATACAAAAACTATCCGCTTCTATTCCCAGCAAATACTCTGAGCAAGCTGAATCTTATGTGACATTTTAAATAGCTCCCTCTGTTTCTGGTACTTTAATTAGCTTTATCTGTACCGTCTGTGGTGCTTTAAATATGATCCATACTCCCCACCAGCAAACCCAAATTATGCAAAACTTCCTTTGAAACTGAGCAGGACCAAAATAAGTTAAATTGTCTCTGCCATAGAGTTGATCATGCAAATGATCCTGTTTTAAAATCCTATTTTTACAGAGCAACATCTTCTGCTAAATTCTTTCCAGACCAAGAGGATTAGTGTGTGGACATAGCTATTGTAGAGATGGAAAACATTTGCATATTAAGCACTTAGATGTTACAATTTGTGGCTACTATAAAAACCCTGAAAAGGGTTAGATGAGTCACTTCTGTATCTCTGAAACACTCATCTGACTTTGGTTTTAGAAGTATGATGAAAAATAAAATACTCTTTAATCATACATTGAATCCTTAGCAAAATTATGCTAACAAAGTGTTCTAATTTTTTCCCTGTGGGTCTCTCTTTGCAGAGTATGACCCTCCTGGTTACCTCTACCAAGGTGCAGATATCAATGGGCAAATGGTCGAATACGCTACTTTACCAGGCACAAGCCGCGTCAATGGCAGCATACATGGAAACTTCATCAGCAATGGTAGTCTCAGTAATGGCTGTCCACACCTCCATCACAAGGTTCCCAATGGAGTTAATGGGATCATGAATGGTGGCTTGACTGGAGGGACTGGCCTTTACGCAGGGCACACCAACTCTCTATCCAGGACACACATGGATTATGAACATCCCCATCATTTAGTGAATGTAAGAGTGCTTTGACTCACATATGATGTAAGGGTCCTGATCTTGACTTTGGAATTTTATTCACGGTGTGAAAGGAAGCTCCAGCAAGTCAAGTCAGTTGTGGAAATACTAAAGTCTTTGTGCTGGAGCTAACAACTACCAGTTACCCCATCTTTGTTCCAGTGGAAGTAGCTGGGCGTGGTGTTTCTCATACTTTCATCTTCAGGGCTTTCCTGTGGAGATTAGGATTAGAGGCACCAATAACTGTATTTAGTCTGGGGAGTCTCCTCTTACCCTTGTTTTTAGTCTGAGAGTTTTAAGACTCGTGCAATGCTGGATTGAGATACTGTACTGTATATATGGTATTTCTCAGTCTTTCTATCAGATTTAATGATGGTTCCTGAGTTTTCAGCTTCACAAATTGACTGTTCCCCACAAACACACACACACCTGTTTCAGATCTGTGATTTGTAAGCTGTGCTATTAAGTTTACCACAGCATGCACATAGCTGGGGTCTCATAAAAGAAAAAGTCCCTCCGGTCTTGAAATACAACAACATAATAAATAAGTCTGCCTTACTGAGTCCCTTATTTGCAACTTTTGAGACTAATTTCTTGAAGTAACAAAAGCTGGTCTTAACCTGTGATCCAGCCTTTGTGTGCTGTGGAAAAATATTTAATTTTCTGAAACGTGTTCCATTTCCAAGAGAGAATAATGATTTCATTATTGTCTGTGGAAACAGGTGGGTTACTTTCAGACTTACTCCACTTTTATCACTGGTTCTACTCAAAACTGTGAACGTTGCCCAGGAAAAGTTCAAAAAGTCTATGTAATGAATGCTGTTTCCAAAGGGGAAAAAATGGAACGATTGTTTGCTTTAGTAATTGAACACAAGTACTTCATTTTATTCAACAGCAAATTGCCACTTACACAGTAGTTGCCACTTCAGATAACTCCAGGTTGGAACGTGGACTATTCATCTCATCACATGGTCTCCTTTTTGCGCCACAATTTAAGTACCAAAGGTGCAGTTTTTCCTTTACCTAAAAGAACAACCATGGCCAAAAGATTTCTTATGTTGTAAAGCTATCTAACCAACATTAGCAATGGGGATCCTCAAAAGCTTTGGTATTTTGGTTTAGACAAGCACACAGATGTGGTTCTCCAGATATCTGGATGCTGCATGGACTGTAGATACTATACAGACAGGCTTTCTTATGAACTCTGTGGCTAATATTTTGGGGTCCCTTCTTCCAGGTAGAAATCACAGAGCAAGGCTTGCCCTAAGCTTATGTACATGGTGTACAACCACATAGGACCCTGTGTTCCAGGTGCACGTATGTGGGGCTGATCTTCAGATCCCTGCGCTGTTCTGGGTGGAGTAGGCCCATGAGAGCGCCACAGGACGTAGTGTTTCTAGAGGACTGTCCCTTGTAAATACCTGCCTTTCTTTTCATCTCCCCATTTGGAATGGTGTGGAAGGTTGTTGAGACAAGGATGTCCGCATCTGACCACTCCTGCACAGAACAAGTGAGACTTACATAATCACAATACAGAGCAAAGGAACTTTATATCCCCATTCTTACTGGCATCCCTCTTAATGCTCCAGTGTTTGGGGAAAATGAAGAAAAGAGGCCTGGGGGAGAGACATGGTGTGAGTGGTCCCACAGGTCTGCAAAATGTAGGACCAGACCCGGTGCAGAGACATACGAAAATAAGAAATACTGGAGAAGAAGCAATTATGCAACTTAACTCAAACTCAGAGGTTGAATTAGTTTTCCCAAACTCGCGCCCCTTAAGAAAATGCAGAATTGTAACACAACAGCACAGTACCATTTTCAAATGACTCACATCAGTGTCCGCCTAGTATTTAACAATGAGGTATGTGTTAATCTGGCCATTTTACTTGCTTGCAATGGGCCTGTTCAGCCAAAACCAACAACACAAAATCCCTCGCACCCCAGAGTCATTGCTGGCGAAGGAATTACCCCATCTGTAAAAATATAAAATGTTTCAAAAGTCTGTTTAGTGAAGTAAACTGATCTAATCAGAGTAATTACAGGAAAGTGGGATGGGTTTATGTTGTGACATCAGCCCTGAATATTTAACACCCTGTCACCCCAAACGGGGCACAGTCCTCTAATGAATAGGAATTTGCTTTCATGTCTGTCATCAGCGTTAAAAATAAACATATTTACAGTGTGTTTATTAAATTAAACCTGGACATATTAGACTGAAAATAAGCCAGGGAAATTACTACATACTTGTCTAAGGTACAGTTATTTACTTTTCTCTGACACAAATGCTGGCAGAAAACTCAGCTAGACTTTGTATAATAGAAGCTCAGTATTCCCATGCCACATTACAAAACACAGATCTGAAGATTGATAAGGTGATTAAGATTCAAAATTAAATGAGAAGTCCTGGGGGTTAACGTACATTGTGCCCATTTATCATAGACTACATCTTGTATGCCTGTGTTGCCATTCATTTTGGGTTGTTTCTTTCCCCTTCTTCCTCCAGGGTGGTGGAATGTACACAGCAGTGCCTCAGACCGACCCCTCGGAGTGCATCAATTGCCGGAACTGTCGGAACAATAACAGGTAAGTTAGAGTTACACCTCTACTTCTTGGTATCACCTTCAGTGAGCTTTACAAACCACAATCTCTGCAGCACTGTTATGAGTGTAAATGCTGATGATCCCGTTTTACATATTGGAAGCAGAAGCTGAGAGGTGGTGACTATAGCTGGTGAAAATTTTCCAACAAAACTTAGTTTCATCAGAAAATGTCGCTTTGGTGAGTGAAATGTTTCACTGTACCTGCTACATATTTAGCTAAACTTCCATTGAAACAGCAGTGTGCCCTGACGCTCTGCCTCCTCGCCTTCCTTTAGCTCCAGGGTGTGGAAAAGCAGATCAGCAAGCACACTGCCTCAATCTATTTCTTGTGCACAGAGAGACAAAGTCCCAGGGCAACCTTAGCTCTGGGGGACTCACAGTGCCTTTCTGGCTCCCAGAGCTGGGGGGTTGGTGAGGAGGCAGCGCTGCTGGGCTCAGCCTGCTGGAAGGTTGTCAATTTTACTCATGAAGCCATGTCTCTGTGGCTGGCAGGCTCCCTGCAATGGAACAACTTATTGAAATTCATGTTCTTGTCAGTTTCACAGCTGCCAGGATGTCAGTTTCACATTTCCTTTCAAGAGCACAGCATTTCAGTGTTTCTGAAATGAACCTTTTGGGCATCTCTGGTTTGTCAGAAAATTTTAGTAAATTTGTTTTTGTTCTGAATTTGGATGAAAACAATCAAAACCCCCAAACTTTCCAATTTCAGCCAACTGTGGTTGTGATTTAGCCAAGGACACAGTGGAAGTCAGTGTGAATGTGTTTGACAGATGAGTCTCAAAGGTGATCAGCTGATGAACAAAGTATACGAACCTAGATAGGATTGAATAAAGCCAGTATTAGAGCCCTGTAATTGCTGTTGCTCAAATCATTAACTAACCCTTGCTGGGTTTTATTGGGTTTGGGGTTAATGGAGAGGGTTGACCTTTGGTCTCAGTTGTATGTTTCTTTCCTTCAGTTTCATGCGATAGACAATTCTAAATTGAGCATAAAAAGGTTAGTTTGTCAGCTACCATTCACGTTCTTACTGTCTGTTCTGTATTATGAATTTATTATGCCAGCAGATCGAGGGACGTGATCGTTCCCCTCTATTCGACATTGGTGAGGCCTCATCTGGAGTACTGTGTCCAGTTTTGGGCCCCACACTACAAGAAGGATGTGGAAAAATTGGAAAGAGTCCAGCGGAGGGCAACAAAAATGATTAGGGGACTGGAACACATGACTTATGAGGAGAGGCTGAGGGAACTGGGATTGTTTAGTCTGCGGAAGAGAAGAATGAGGGGGGATTTGATAGCTGCTTTCAACTACCTGAAAGGGGGTTCCAGAGAGGATGGCTCTAGACTGCTCTCAGTGGTAGCAGATGACAGAACAAGGAGTAATGGTCTCAAGTTGCCGTGGGGGAGGTTTAGGTTGGATATTAGGAAAAACTTTTTTACTAGGAGGGTGGTGAAACACTGGAATGCGTTACCTAGGGAGGTGGTGGAATCTCCTTCCTTAGAAGTTTTTAAGGTCAGGCTTGACAAAGCCCTGGCTGGGATGATTTAATTGGGGTTGGTCCTGCTTTGAGCAGGGGGTTGGACTAGATGACCTCCTGAGGTCTCTTCCAACCCTGATATTCTATGATTCTATGATGATTTTCTGCCATCTTCTGAAATCCCCTGAGACCATTTATAAAACCAGAGCAAGTGTGTTGGGGGTCACAGCATTCCGTCTTTATGGAATGCAGAATTTGAGGCTCTTGTGGCACGTGGTAGAGGTTTGGCCAGCCTCATGCTCTGGGCATGTCACAGCTGGAGAAAGGAGATTCGTTTATAGAATTCAAGGTCCAGTATACCTCCTGTATTAAGGTTAGGTTGTGTTTTTCACTTAAAGTAGGGATTTTGGCCTTTTTTCTCTGAAGAATGTGTCTTCTCCAAACTAACCTTGCACTGGTGAGTAAAGATTATTTGTTTTCAGGATTTTTGACTAAATCTTGATTTAGTTTGCTAAAATTAATTTAAAAATGGAACCTTAGAATTCAGTATCTCACTTTTTTGAACCCGTTCTGCTAGGAAATGCCTGATTTGTTGTCATTCAAACTCTCCATATTCTTAAAACTCATTACCATCTACCTTCCCCTCGTAAAGATGGCCACTGTTGGCCATTGTTAACTGGACTGAAGCCATAAATCCTCCTCAAGGAGGATGCTACCATCTCACTAAGGCTATATCTGCACTGCAGCTTTGAGGTGTAATTCCCAGCTAGGGTAGACATACACACGCTAACTCTGCCCGAGCTACAGTGCTCAAAACACAAGTGTGGCTGTGGTGGACAGGCAGCAGCTCAGGCTAGCCACCTGAATACAGCCCCATTCAAGATCCTAGGTATGTATTAGCCCACACCACTGCAACCCTACTATTTTTAGCATGCTGGCTGCAGAGATCTAGTCATGTACGTCTCCCTGAGCTGAGAATTGCACCTCCCAACTGCAGTGCAGAGATACCCTAAAGCTATCAAATTTCTTACCTTTCAAGTCTGCCTGGGTGTGACACAAGCCATTGACATGTGACAGATGGCCATAGTGAGGAACATATTTTTGTGCAAGGCACTTTAATTGACTAATTCTTTTTTTTCTTGCTTTTGAGCACATTGTCTCATACTGTGAGAATTCTTTTCACATTTTTAAAAAAGAAAACTAGAAAATTAGGAATTCTGTCGTGTAACCAAAGGGTCACCTCACATGTTATCAGCAACATTTGAACCCTAGGCCTTCAGATCTCTAGCTGATACGTGACTCTGTGAGATCATAGAATATCAGGGTTGGAAGGGACCTCAGGAGGTCATGTAGTCCAACCCCCTGCTCAAAGCAGGACCAATCCCCAATTAAATCATCCCAGCCAGGGCTTTGTCAAGCCTGACCTTAAAAACTTCTAAGGAAGGAGATTCCACCACCTCCCTAGGTAACGCATTCCAGTGTTTCACCACCCTCCTAGTGAAAAAGTTTTTCCTAATATCCAACCTAAATCTCCCCCACTGCAACTTGAGACCATTACTCCTTGTTCTGTCATCTGCTACCACTGAGAACAGTCTAGAGCCATCCTCTTTGGAACCCCCTTTCAGATAGTTGAAAGCAGCTATCAAATCCCCCCTCATTCTTCTCTTCCGCAGACTAAACAATCCCAGTTCCCTCAGCCTCTCCTCGTAAGTCATGTGTTCCAGTCCCCTAATCATTTTTGTTGCCCTCCGCTGGACTCTTTTCAATTTTTCCACATCCTTCTTGTAGTGTGGGGCCCAAAACTGGACACAGTACTCCAGATGAGGCCTCACCAATGTTGAATAGAGGGGAACGATCACATCGATCTGCTGGCAATGCCCCTACATATATATCCCAAAATGCCATTGGCTTTCTTGGCAACAAGGGCACACTGTTGACTCATATCCAGCTTCTTGTCCACTGTAACCCCTAGCTCCTTTTCTGCAGAACTGCTGCCTAGCCATTCGGTCCCTAGTCTGTAGCAGTGCATGTGATTCTTCCGTCGTAAGTGCAGGACTCTACACTTGTCCTTGTTGAACCTCATCAGATTTCTTTTGGCCCAATCCTCTAATTTGTCTAGGTCCGTCTGTATCCTATCCCTACCCTCCAGTGTATTTACCTCTCCTCCCAGTTTAGTGTCGTCTGCAAACTTGCTGAGGGTGCAATCCACACCATCCTCCAGATCATTTATGAAGATATTGAACAAAACCGGCCCCAGGACCGACCCTTGGGGCACTCCACTTGATACCGGCTGCCAACTAGACATGGAGCCATTGATCACTACCCGTTGAGCCCGACAATCTAGCCAACTTTCTATCCACCTTATAGTCCATTTATCCAGCCCATACTTCTTTAACTTGCTGGCAAAAATACTGTGGGAGACTGTGTCAAAAGCTTTGCTAAAGTCAAGGAACAACACGTCCACCGCTTTCCCCCCATCCACAGAGCCAGTTATCTCGTCATAAAAGGCAATTAGATTAGTCAGGCACGACTTGCCCTTGGTGAATCCATGCTGACTGTTCCTGATCACTTTCCTCTCCTCTAAGTGCTTCAGAATTGATTCCTTGAGGACCTGCTCCATGATTTTTCCAGGGACTGAGGTGAGGCTGACTGGCCTGTAGTTCCCAGGATCCTCCTTCTTCCCTTTTTTAAAGATGAGCACTACATTAGCCTTTTTTCAGTCGTCCGGGACTTCCCCTGATCGCCATGAGTTTTCAAAGATAATGGCCAATGGCTCTGCAATCACATCCGCCAACTCCTTTAGCACTCTCGGATGCAACTCATCTGGCCCCATGGACTTGTGCACGTCCAGCTTTTCTAAATAGTCCCGAACCACTTCTTGCTTCACAGAGGGCTGGTCACCTCCTCCCCATGCTGTGCGGCCCAGGGCAGTAGTCTGGGAGCTGACCTTGTTCATGAAGACAGAGGCAAAAAAAGCACTGAGTACGTTAGTTTTTTCCACATCCTCTGTCATTACGTTGCCTCCCTCACTCAGTAAGGGAGATACATGAGTAACCATGTGTGGACCTTCTGCTCGAGAGGAAAGTGAACTGCATTTGACCAGCAGGTGACTCAACAATTTGCTAGACAGCAGTAAAATGCTAGGAATTGGGATTGCCTCATTTCTAATTATTAGACGTTAGTAATTGTATTCCTGGCTCTGGCATGGAAGAATTATCTAGTAGTTACAGACCACATAGTCAAGTACATCAGATTGGGCAGGTTGTTTCTGAGCAGCAGGGTGGCTGAGATGGGGTCTGCCATATCAGAGATCTCAGTTCTGTTCCTAGCTCTGCTACAAGTGATTTTGTGCAACTTCTGTTCCTTGATTTGTAAAATGGCGTGGCTAATACTAGCCTCCTCAGTATTAAGGGCTGTGAAGTGCAGAAGTGTATAAGCAACAGGGAGTGGAAGAGATGAGATTTAAATTCAGGTTTTCTCAGTTCCCAGCTCAGTGCACTTACTGCTAAGCTAAGGTGTATTTTGATGGGATTCTGTCTTCCCTCTCCAAGACCGAGAGCCTGGTTCAGTTGTAATTCAATTGAGAGCTGTGCTTGCCGTGTGAAAAGTGAGGCTACCCCCTAGTAAAGGTGGTCATCTCTTGGTTCTTGTTCCAATGGGATTGAAGCCCATCACAGATCAAGGCATCTCCACTTGTATTCCTTCTCCATGTTCCCTGAAAGGCACCGCCTCTAGCCTCCCAGCTCCTCAACAGTCACCTCTCTTGGGTAGAGACCTATGTCTCTCTCCATCCTGACTGAAGTTTTTTCCAGCCTGCACAGATCTCTGCCAACATTGTGATATCCACAGCAAGCTAGACTGCCTAAACAGGACAGAGTCTGTGCTTTGCTTTAAATGCAAAAGCTTACAAACAGCATGATTGCCATAACACTTCCTGGGTTCACATCCTTTTCCCCCCTGAGAGATGTTACATAAAATTCTGGCCCACAATACTGCATAGACTTTAAGGCCAGAAGGGACCACCATGATCATCTAGTCAACGTCCTGCGCACTGCAGGCCACAGAACCTCCCCCACCCACTCCTGTAATAGACCCATCACTTCTGGCTGAGATACTGACATCCTCAAATCTTGGTTTAAAGTCTTCAAGTTACGAAGAATCCACCATTTACTCTAGCTCAAACCAGCAAGTGACCTGTGTCCCATGCTGCAGAGGAAGCCAAAGCCCTCAGGGTCTTTGCCAGTGTTACCTGGGGGAAAAGTCCTTCCAACCCCAAATGAGCAGTTAGACCCAGAGCATGTGGGCAAGACCCCATCCTTCCCCTCCCCCCCACCAGACACCTGGGAAAGAATTTTCTGTAATAACTCGGAGCCCTCCCCATCTAGTGTCCCATCTCTGGCTATTGGGGATATTTGCTAATAGCAGCTATGTATTGTTTTCATTTCATACTATGGACTCCACAGATACCTAAATTTAATCCAGTTAGGTTTTTTCAAGGATATTGCAGGAAATTGCCATATCTGTCACAAAGCCAAAAGCTGTCCTCAGGAAAGAGAACTGCCCTTTAGACTGTGTGGTTAGAAATTGATTAAAGATCTTTTGCCATCAACCTTGTCCCCAGCAAAATCATGTAGCAGGTCCTCAAGGAATCCATTTTGAAGCACTTGGAGGAGGAGAAGGTGATCGGCAACGGTCAACATGGATTCACCAAGGGCAAGTCATGCCTGACCAACCTGATTGCCTTCTATGATGAGAGAACTGGCTCTGTGGATACAGGGAAAGCAGTGGATGTGATATATCTTGCCTTTAGCAAAGCTTTTTATACAGTCTCCCACACTATCCTTGCCAGCAAGTTAAAGAAGTATGGATTGGATGAATGGACTATATGGTAGAGAGAAAGCTGGCTAGATTGTCGGGCTCAAGGGGTAGTGATCAATGGCTCGATGTCTAGTTGGCAGCCAGCCAACGGCATATTGGCTGCATTAGTAGGAGCATTGCCAGCAAATCAAGGGACGTGATTATTCCCCTCTGTTCGGCACTGGTGAGGCCACACCTGGAGTATTGTGTCCAGTTTTGGTCCCCCCACTACAGAATGGATGTGGACAAATTGGAGAGAGTCCAGCGGAGGGCAACAAAAATGATTCGGGGGCTGGGGCACATGTCTTACAAGGAGAGGCTGAGGGAACTGGGGTTATTTAGTTTGCAGAAGAGAAGAGTGAGGGAGGATTTGATAGCAGCCTTCAACTACCTGAAGGGGGGTTCCAAAGAGGATGGCTCTAGACTGTTCTCAGTGGTAGCAGATGACAGAACAAGGAGCAATGGTCTCAAGTTGTGGTGGGGGAGGTGTAGGTTGGATATTAGGAAACACTGTTTCACTAGGAGGGTGGTGAAGCACCAGAATGGGTTACCTAGGGAGGTGGTGGAATCTCCCATGCTTAGAGCTTTTTAAGGCCCGGCTTGACAAAGCCCTGGCTGGGATGATTTAGTTGGGGTTGGTCCTGCTTTGAGCAGAGGGTTGGACTAGATGACCTCCTGAAGCCTCTTCCAACCCTAATATTCCATGATTCAATCAGGGAGTAGAGGCGGAGGTTTCTTGGGGTGAGAAGTTCCAGAGACTGGAGCTTATGGCTCTCTAGCATCTGTTTGAAGCTCTTCGGTTTGACAAAGCTCTTCCAGTTCTCCATGCTGAGAAGCAGTGACTGGCCTGGCTGAGCAGTTGTGACACTTCATGGGACCTGCCTTGCCCCATCAATACAGGCATTGTCCTTCTGGACTTTTAGGCAGGACTGATAGCTCCTGCTGCCTCTCCTTCTCCAAACATCCCTGCTCCCTCCATCCCCACATGCCATAGGGGATGTTGGGTGCATCCCTGCTGCCTTCCTTGCACCGCCAAAACACTCCAGCACTAGCTGTATGAAAAACACAGAAAATTTCCTCTATAAAAACTTTGTTTAAAAGGAATTAATGTGGGTTAAGGATGACCTCAACCTTGAATGCTTAATCTACCTGTTGCATTGCTATTGGGCTGTACCTGGCCTCATTGCGTGAATCGCTTCAATGCTGCTGATCCCGGAATTTATCCACCAACTTTGGCTGATATTACTGATAATCTTAGTAGGGATGTAAATATTAAACGGTTAACCGCTAAGTATTAGTCTTACCATTAATATATTGCAGTTAACGTTTAAAACAGATTGCCCCTACCTACACATCCAAGCACACCATGGGCATTAACAAATCCACCTCTTCCCTATCAGCATCCTGCTCCCCACTCAGGGCCAGCAGTAAGGGGCACATGAGCGGAATTAGTCAAAGTCCCCTGATATACCAAGGGAGACTGGGTCACGTGATGGGGAGACTGGTGTCACCATGACAGGTTCTCCCTGCTGCCATAACCCTCCTGGATCACATGATAGTCTCTCCCTTCCCTTCCCCCCACCCCACCTCCCGTCGCCATGACAGTGCACAGGAGGGAGTTCTGATGGGGTACCAACTAGGGATGTAAAATATTAAACGGTTAACTGATACCCATTTAAACTATTGCAATTGTATTTTTAAGTGATATTTACATCTCTAGATCTTATGAGTTTAAATTCTGCATTTAAATTCAGACCAAATATAAATGAATGTTTTTTCATTATTTAGCACAGTGGTTTTCAACCTTTTTTGATTTGCAGGCCCCTAAAAAATTTCAAATGGAGGTGTGGACCCCTTTGGAAATCTTAAACAGTCTGTGGACCCCCACAGGTCCATGAACCACAGGTTGAAAACAATTAATTTAGCATATTTAATGGCAGGCAGCTAATATGGAATGGTTCTTAGCAGTGGTGAGCTGGAGCCGGTTCGCACCAACCGGTTGTTACATTTTGAAGCAGTTTTAGAACCGGTTGTTAACCCGCTTCCCTGCAGGGGGCGCTGAGCCTTTGATGGGCTCTGGCCGGGGAGTGATGTAATTCCTCCTCCGGCCGCCGGGGGCGCTGTGCTGCGGGAGCCACATGGGCTGCTGCCTCGCCCTGGGCACGAGCCCTGGTGCTGCTGCTGCTCCCCTGGCCCTGGGGCTCCCGCTGCTGCCTGGGGGGTCCCCGGCCGCTCTGCTGGGCCTGGGCTGCGTCCTGTTGCTCTCCCCATGAGCACCCACCACCCTGCCCGCAGCCAGCCCCTGTCTCCAGCCACCCCCACACCCCCTGCCCTGCCTCCAGCCACCCCTGCACCCCCTGCCGCACCCCCTGCCCTGCCTCCAGCCAACCCCTGCCACACGCACCCCCTGCCCTGCCCACAGCCAGCCCGTCTCCAGCCACTCCCGCCCGCAGCCAGCCTCTGCCGCACCGCCTGCCCTGCCCGCAGCCTGCCCTGTCTCCAGCCAGCCCTGCACCGCCCTGCCCTGCCTGTAGCCAGCACCTACCTCCAGCCAGCCCCACACCCTCCTGTCTCCAGCCAGCTCCACACGCCCTGCCCTGCCCGCAGCCAGCCCTGCAACCCCTGCCTCCAGCTAGCCCTGCCCCAGACTCCTGTCTGCAGCTGGCCCCACGTTTACTGGTGCCCTGCAGTTCCCAGGGCAGTAACCCTGCACACCTGCTTCAATGAGGGGGGAAGGGAGCAGCTGGGACCCACACATGTGCACACCCTAGGGTGACCAGACAGCAAGTGTGAAAAATCAGGATGGGGTGGGAGGTAATAGGAGCCTATATAAGAAAAAGACTCCAAAATCGGGACTGTCCCTAATAAAATCAGGACATCTGGTCCCCCTAGCACACCCCCAGGGCGTGGCGGGGCCCCACACATGTGAAACGGAGCTCATTTCTAGCTCAGGCTCATCTTTTTAAAAAAAAAACTTTCGGCAGGGTTACCACACATCTGTGTTTTCCCGGACAGGTCAGGCTTTTTGGTTCTTAAATCGCCGTCCGGGAAAATACAGACGTATGGTAACCCTGTTAGTACCAAAAATACATACTGGGGCACACCCCTTAAATCAGAACTTTTTATAGGGAACCGGTTGTTAAGATTTTGGCAGCTCATCACTGGTTCTTAGCCACACTAATAGTGAGATTTGAAATTTGTGTCTTGGATCAGATTTGACCTCTGTTCTGCACTGTTCACCTGTAGATAAGCATAATTCTTCATGCTATAGTAAGGATTATAGTTCATTTGCATTTCTCCTTCACTAAAGAACCTGATGCACGTGCCTTCGAGTACTCCTATCTGGTGGGTTTCTGTGTACTTAACCAAATGGCTGTTCAGTTTCTGCTTGTTTTTTTGATCAGTGCCAAAGTGTGTTGCTTGTGGTACGTCTGTATCAGTACCAGTATTTCCAGCAATGGCCCTCTCTAAGCAGGCTTTCATGGTACAGTGGTGAAAACACCTGCATTTCTGTCTACACTGATGCTTACACTGCTGCTACGACTGCTGCAGTCGAACCACTGCTGATAGTTGAACTATGAATACTCATTTTTCTAGTGTGGACAAGGCCAATGAGACTGCAATTTGTGTCAGTTTTCCCAGTGAAAGGCTCTCCGGTACTTTTAAAATGGGCACACTTTTTTTTTTTAATGTTCTATATTTCTATTATATACAGCAAGCACATGTAGGCAAGATATTTTGTCTGCAGGTTCAACCCAGGTAGGGCTGCTTCTCTCTAACCCTTCTTTGTGTCCCACACCAGGGCAATATTTGTATTTTGTGGTCAGATTCATTAGCAGCACATAAACTCTAAATGGACCAGCAAAGCAGTATTCAGCCAATTTGTAATGTAAGTTACTAAGAAGTCGGGTCTATAAATCAGGTCATGGGTTGGTTTTGGCTTTTTAGCATTGAGATTTGATTTGAAATGCATTTTCCACTGGACAGATTTTATACTATCATTCATATGTGCTCTGTGTTGGAGGTGTAATAACTAGTTTTAATCAGAGTTTTAGCATGGACCATTGGATTTAAATTTAATGAGCCAAATTAATTTACTAAAACTCCACTCCAGCCAATGCCATTATACCAGGAATGATGTTGAACACGTGTTTCAAAAGAGCCCCTAAACATGCAAAAACAAACATTTAAAATGGGTTTCACTAAAGGAATTGTTTATTTTTAAAAAAAAGGGATTCTAGTCAAAACCTCTGTGGAAAGAAATGACAACTAATGAATGGATTTGTTTGAAGACCAGATGTGTTGCATTTGAGTTCTGCAGTGGCTTTTGTGGTATTTCTGTTCTTGGAATCATAAGTATTTGGAGACTGTTTTAATGTGAGGTGATGGACAGAAAATGGAAGTTGCCGTGCCCTGGCACTTCGTGTTGCTATTGTCATAGGAACGTTTGGGAGGGGAGTTCATCCCATGGGGCTGCTTCATTCCACTTCCAGGGATACCTACGAGGACAGATAGATTCTTACTCCAAAGTCCATGTTTTGACCTGCTCCGAATTGTCCATTTCATCTCCCCATGACTGCTACATTCCTTGGTTTTTGGGCCCTGGAAGATTAATTATCTTGATTCTGGTTTTTTTCCAGCAAGTCTGGTCGTCGCTTTGGTTTCATGTGAGAGACCCGAGTAAGCACTGGAATAAAAAATTGCCCAGGGAGGTGGTGGAATTTCCATCATTGGAGATTTTTAAGAGCAGGTTAGACAAACACCTGTCAGGGATGGTCTAGATCAGTGGTCCCCAATGCGGTGCCCGTGGATGCCATGGTGCCCGCTGGGGCATTTTTGTGCACCCACAAGACACCCTGCCGCTGAAATGCTGCCAAGGAGCATGGCCGCCTTAGAACCACCCGCCAAAATGCCACCGAGAAGCGTTGCCATTTTGGCGGTGATGCTTGGCATTTCGGCGTCCGGTTCTAAGGCGGCCGCGCTCGTCGGCGGCATTTCAGCGGCAGGGTGTCCGGCACCCACTACGGCAGTATGCTATTCCTACAGAAAGGTTGGGGACCACTGGTCTAGATAATGCTTAGTCCTGCCATGAGTGCAGGGGACAGGACTAGATGCCCTCTCAAGGTCCCTTCTAGTCCTACGAGTTTATGGTTCTGAGGTTTTGTACATAAGGTGACCATGTTTAAAACCAGAATTACAGTCCCCTAGAACCTCAGTCTCAATCTCTGAATTGTTTTAGATAGAATCCCCTTAAATATGATCTTTGTGCTAATCAGAATGACCTGATCGAAATACTTTGGGGGAACTAAATAGGAGCAACTTTAGCAGTTACCTTGCATAGAAGCTCTTCACATAGAAACTATGAATTTGAATATATTTTCTTCCCTTTAAATAGAAGGTGAATTCTGTTAACTTTCATGCTAAAGGATTAGTTACCTGTCAGTGGGGGGGCTTCTGAATGCAGATATGCTGTCATTGTCAGTGTCTCCCAAAATAGCTATGTAATAGTCTTCCATCTTCCCTTGCAGTCTAACAATCAAATGCTGGAGTGACCGACCCATTTAACTCTTCTGAATTGCATGCTCTTGAAAAACTAGAACAGCATGGGTTCTGTTAACGAGATGCAGATGTCTCAAAATAGGCATTGAACTTCCTAATGCACACAATCGGCTCTGAATACTGAAAGTTCAGCAGTTTATGGAATGCCAAATAACACACAAACCTGTAGCCAGTTCTCACAGGCAAGCTGTCCAGGCTGACACAGGCATTTAAGGAAAAAGGGTGAGAACATCTTGCATTTCCCAGTGCCAAAAGAAACTTGGTAATAAGACAGTTCTGACTTCAAATAACATACTGACTTCTCCCAATGGCACTCTCCTATACAATGCACTACACGATGGTGACTCTGCATACCCAGAAAAGCTTGTCCTCATAGAGGGACATGAAGAATACTTCACTCATTAGAATGCGGCCTGAATAAACCTTGAGTAATTTTCCTGCTTTGCAGGTGGTAAAATGGGCCTCTTCTGTTATTTTGAGCACAGTGACGTGTAGTAAGTTCTCACACAAACCGTTCAGATTTGTGTGTGGCAGAATACACTAAGCCCTTAGTTTATTTATATTTTTAATTTAACACAAGTGGAAATAAATGATTTCGGTCTGAAGCACTCAAACTAAGCTTTTTTTTCTTTTTTCTTTTTCGCTACCAAATAAGTAACACAGCAACTGAATGAGCGCGGTTTCACACAGCACAGCCTAGTGGTTCTCCAAATTGTATTTCATACACTCGTTTGTAAAGCGTTATCATCGCAGCAATTCCTTATTGAGCTCAGATGTGATTTGGTAGTCCAGCATTGCGAAACGCACTCTTCCACTTGCATATATGTGCTAGGTCTTTCAAATATGTATGAGTGGTTTATTTTGGTGGCATAAATATGCTCTCGTGTTTAGAAATAAGTACTCTTTAACTTTTTTCCGGATTGATTTCTTTCCATCAGCAAAAGGATATTTTATCGTGTTAAATACATTGTGCTATAAATCTGATAAACGTGTTTCAGATCCTGTTGGAACTGTGTTTATTGACTGGTGCCAGCTCAGAATGGCGCTGTGTGATCAGCATGGTGACTGGTGCTATACAAGGAACTAAAATGAGATGGGATAGTTCTGCGCATGGTGCATATAGCAGGAAGGGTTGTGCATTTAGATTTGGCAGTAGAAATTGTTCTGAGCTGTATCCATTTGGCATATCACTGGATAATCTGTGTAATATTTGAGAACCCTGTCTGACTCTCATGAGCACTTCCAAACGTTGCTATGGCCAAGGTAATTGTGTGTAAACAGATATGCTCTTCTTTGTAATCAGCCTGCTCCTGCTGCTTGTTGATGAGTTGTGGTGTCGCAATCCAGGGTTTGTGTCCTTAATAAGTGAATCCTGCAGAATTAGTAAGTTTCTGTTGACTGCCAGAGTGTGGTGAAAGTGAATGACAGGTAGTGAGGTTCTGGTGAAATAATTGTTGTAATTTTTCTGCAATGTGGTAGATTTGCTGTATGTCACTCTCCATGCTAGATTTGGGAACAAAGGCTGCACTCTTCTTACAGCTCATACAGCTTGTTTCAGAGAATTCCAATTCATCTGACTGTTCTAAATATGAAAGTTTGAGCTGTGTAAAAATTCCTGGTACCTATGGAGTCATACTGGAGTGGTCTCTCCTGGGCTTTCACATTTAACGTGGCTGTTACAAATGAAGCTGCTAGCACTGCTGAGCCCAGGACTTCAGGAACTGCAACATACTTGGCATTTTCACTATTTAGAATGAGATAATGCTAGGCATATATCTATAAAGGGCTTTTGCTATAAACTTCTTTCTGTTTAAAGGTTAAGTAGCTTAGCTGTCAAGATTGATTTCCCAGCTTGCCTTCAGTTTCAGAGTCCAGAATGAGTGTCTTTGATATAGTAACTTTTCAATTTATACAAAAAATACTAAGTTTTTACACTTAGAGTGCTGCAGTGGGTTGTATGTAGTTCCTCTGTTCACATTAACTAGCTTAGCAAAGCCTATTTTTAACATGAGCTGCTCGATTGGTTCGTTGGATTCGTAACTTAAACTCTGTGTCGTGGCTTTTAAAATCTGCATTACAAAGCTGGCCAAATGAAGGAATGTGTTCGCAAGTCACTTAATTGACAATAGATGGAAAAAATGCTAAATAAATAATTCTCTGAACATTTTTCAGCCATCTGGTGAGCTGGGCAAACAAGTATTTAATTGTGAGTATATTTTCCCCCAAAAAGTCTGAATTTATCTGACAGAATAATTGTAATTTAATCCACCAGCTCTACTATATTTACTGTATTCAGTAATTGAGATTTACTTGATGAAGTATTCAAAAACTTCTTCAATCCCTTGTAGTTGCTAGAACAAAGAATCTGGAGAGATCAGGACTCCGTGAGTGATTCTTCATTTTGGTTTAAATTCACAGGTGTTTCACCAAAACCAACGGCACTTTTAGCAGCAGCACGCTACCTGTTGTGCCCCTAGTAGCACCTTATCAGCAGGACAGTTTAGAGATGAAACCGCTGAATCATGTGATGGTAGCCATGTGTTTAGCCTCCACGGTCCCGGAACGCAGCATCGAGATGGAGGAAGACAGCAAGGAGAAAGTGGAGCAGCCATCTACTCAGCATTCTTGCTGTCAGGAAAATATGAACCAGATTAACATAGATTACCCAGAAGGTATGCCAAAATTAGGGGAGAATAAATCTTGGCTTCCAAACTGCGTGTTTATTGTACAACAGCTGTAGGGTGCTTAATCTGACTACACAGAAACTAGCAATTAGTCTCGGAAATGGAAAGCCAGACTCTGCAAGGTGTTGATCAGCTTGCAGCTCCCCCTGAAGACAATGGAAGTGAAGATATTAAAATGCCTTCCAGATGCATGCCCTAAATAATGAGTGTTCTAAATGGAACCCCCCCCCAGTACACCTACTCCAGATGATGTGATGACTGATTTATTTTGAATGCTATTTTTTTTAATAATCTTGGTCAGTACCACCTTAGGCGTTGCTCTTATCAGATCTCATATTCTAAGAAGAATCAGGCTGGGTAATTACGTATATGAGACCTCTAGGGAAAGCCCAGGTACCTGCAGGAAGTGGAGTTAATTCAGAGTTAGCTAGGGGATGCACCAAATGGGGAAACTGGAATTTAGGAATAAACTGTCTTGTTCTTTTGGGCGGCAAGAGCTGAAAGCATCACACATTCCTTTATAGCTCCTGGCTGGCCCCAAAGAGAGAGAGATTTTGAGCTTCCCAGCTGAAAAGACAGGTTGGATCAACATGGTGTTCAGAGGGGGTAAAGACAAGGGATCAAGGGTCCTGGCAGTTCCTTCCCACCCCATCATTTTGCCTTTTCTTCTTCTATGAAACAATCTCCACTGGGCTATGGCAGCCCTTCCTTTTTTGTGCAGGTTAACAGTAAGTGCACCCCAGTCCCCAAGTCCCTTTGAAGCATTCTCCTGTAGTGTTCAGTACCTTAGACACTGAATGCTCACAGAATTATCAGGTTAGCTATCCCCATGGGAATGGTATATGCACCAGCTTGTATGATTCAAGTCAGGATCAGCTCATATGTAACATCAAAGCACTGAGATATATTTATAGTGAAAACAATCATAAGTTTATTATCAAAGATTAAGATGTAAGAGACAGTGAGTAAGGATAATGGTAATAGAAGGGTTATATATAAAACAAAATCATAACACGCACAGGTGCGGCACCTAGGGGGGAGGAGGGATGCTGCAGCACCCCAAGGTTTTAGCTGGGGCTCTGCTGCCTGCCTGCTGGATCCCCAGGTCCCGGCCTACTGGCTCTGGGGGCAGGGGAGGAGGAGCGGACAGAGGTAAGGGGGCTGGCTTTCAGCACCCCCACTATTCAAAGTGTTCCCGCACCACTGATAAGTTTAATCTCTAGAAAGCGGGTTAGCAGTCTAACCTTCTGTCTAAGAACGTTTGTCTGACCCCAGATGTCTTTCGCAGTGTTTCGGCCAAGCCTGGTTGAGATTCCATTTGCATGAATGTAAACACGCTGTCCCTTTACTTCCTCAGGTGTAGGATAAAGGGGAGTCTCCTTGCCTTCTAGTTACATCCCTATTGGTCACTGACCTTAGAGACAGCAGAATCTCTCCCCTCCCCGCCCCCATTACTTGTTTTTTTTCCTCTGTTCTTTCCTGTTGATCCTGTATGCAAATGGATCTTTCATTGTGTTGCCTAACACTACTTAATTTACATTTGACAGAGAGATACACATCTTACTCCCTGTCTGGAAGAAATTTTTTTTTCTCTTTGGTTGGTGACAGACTTTAAAACCTATATTTTCAGTACATGTACACAGCTCCTTAAATATCCATGCGTACATCAGGTAACGATTATGAGGATCAGTATGACATAATATTTTTCTTAGAAACCTCACAACCTCATTTATGGATAAATATAAAAATGGTGTGCTAGGAGTGATGAGTTTGTCAGGCCTCTTATGAGTTCCTGTTACACAACTGTGAACCATTTGGCATTGAGAGGTTCTTAGGGTCATCATGTATTTGTATGTTTTAATTAGATCAGTGAGGCAGCTTGCCGTTTGAAACTAGGGCTTTCCCCATAATCTCCCAAGGAAGCAAAGCCGCTATCCACAATCTGATCACTAAATCTAGTGATAACTGGAAGTACATTATTAAAAGGCCTAGAGAACAGGGAAATGTATCATGAGAAATGCCCTAGGAAATTAGCAATTCCTGCTAGGGTTTAACACTGTACAGCGTCCAAACTAATTTTCACTTTTAGTGGAAAGCAAAGGTTTCCCCAGTTCACGAGTCTGCATTTGGAGACTGGTGGGGCAAGTATGCGGAAATAGTGAAGGGGCGAGGAGAGATTTCATGCTAATATAAACTGCTCTTGGTTTGCAGGTGACATCTGTGCACATTCAGAAACATCAGATCATATTTTGAGCTGGAGTCCTCTTATTCTGCAGCCTGTTTCAAAGGACTGTAATGAAAAATCAGGATGGAATTCTCCTGGTGTCACTTTAAACAGCTCCGGGGACCTTCGGCCACTCCAGATGCAGGAAAGCTGAAGAAGCAGCAGCCATTTTCCCACTTAAAGCCAGTAACTGCACAGCAGAGTCACTGACAAGGACTGACAGAGGGGTGTTAATTCTAACAGAGAGAGTCACTATTTATTTTTTTGTAGTAGTGTCATGAATGTATCTTGTTTAAAATGGTTGCCTTTTTATATTATTTATGCCTTGAGAAATTCCTTTGTTTTTTCCACACCCTGTGGAATTAGCCTGGTTATGTATAAAGTTTTGTAATAATATAAAGAACAACGATGGGAAATATATAGTGTGTTTTCCATGGATATTGCCAGCATGAGAAGCACTTCTGCAGAGGAGCATAAATGTTTAGTATGCAGACTTATTAGAGTGGATCCGACCCGAGTGGTTCTGAAGTTCATAGCAGATTATAGCCACCCTATAGAGCTGCCGTGTCACTGGCATTTGTTGCAATATTTTTACAGCTAATTTCTCTGACTATGCTCAAATGCTGCTGTTTCAGGCTCTCTTAATGGAAAGAGATTTGATAATGGACCCCAGCCAATCTGTTTATACGAATGATCCAGCTGGTCGAATAGGTCTACATCTGATTTGGGAACCTGAGCCCAGCATTCAGCTGGATACTACTTATCATATTTTGAGTTATCTCCAAGTATTGGAAAATCCCTAGTGTTCAGAGAATTTCATAATTCCCAAAACTGTCATGCCTTCTAGCAGGAATGATTTATCTGAACATTCTTACTGGAAGGTCACTATTTGTTGTTTTTAAAAGTATTAGTCATCTAAATAGGGAACAGAAAGTATTCCATATAACTTGTGGGATCAGCTATATAATATACATAAGGAATAATCTACATGAATAATTTGTGAACAGCCTAGAGTCTGAGCATTGTTTATCCAAGCTCGTTAGCACATAGTGATTGCTCTGAACATATTCGTTATTGTTAAAGGCTCTCAACCAAAAAAGGCTGCTACATTCAGAAGAGTTATTGGCAGTGAGTATGTAACTGTCTCTTACTAGCTGATTGTTTTTCATTCTTGTGCATGTTTTAAATTTCGCTGCAGGTAAGTCGGGTTGAATTTTCTCAGTTTACATCTTAAACCTGCTCATGCATGCGCACCTTTCCTTCAGAGCAGGTGGGATTGATATACCAAGAGTAAATGCCGGCAGGGCAAAGTGAACTCACTCTGAAATGTCCAACTGCTTCAGTTTCTACAGCACATTAGTACATACTTGCCACTAATTCCACTAGCTTAATTTCCAGCTTAATTGCCTCAGATTGGACCTGTTCAATTTACAGTGGAACCTCCAGTGCTTGGTACTTTTCTAATCCCCCCACAAGCTAATATTCAGCAGTGCCGGTAGTTGCACGTCTCTAAACGTACCCCTGGTTAGCAGAGGCAGATCTGTGGTGAGGCTCACATCCCTAAAATATCATCGTCCAAGATGCACCGTTATCACAAATGATTCAAACTAAAGTATAACGAACGTTTTGTGATACTTTAGCCCGGCTTGCTTGCTGCGCTTACAAAGGCAAAGTTCAGTCCTTTGCCATGGATCTCCCAGGGCCTGAATGGTATTTTAGCTCCATGGTTTGAGAAAAAGGGAAAATGTATCATTCGTGTAATAAGGCTCTCTTCGCCTGTTAAATAAGAGCACGGAGGGGTTGCTTTAGAAAATTGAGCCTGGTGCCGTCGTAGACGGTGTCCAACAAACCACAGCTCAGACAATGGCTGGGTACGAAGAAATCGGCCTGTATCTGAGACGTAGCAGCTGGAGTGTGACGTAGGTGTTGCAATGTTAACTGCTCTTTTTTTCCAAATTTAATCAGAGTAAATAAAACAAACTTTCCCTTGTAAAACACCCTATCCAAAAATCAGAGCCTGTAAGCCAAGGAATGAGGCACATCACTCGCTGTTACTGCCACCCTCAGGCAAGGTGTGTGCAGTCTCCTTTTAATGGAATGAATGTTTCCCTAGCTAGAGCGAGAAACACCCCGAGGGGCGGGAGAGAGGTAAAGCTGCCCTATTTGAATCACAAACCCCTTGCAGGAGAAACCAGGAGGTGGCTACAGGTGCACTGTACAGTAGCATCTCAGAGTTACAAACACCCAAGTTACGAACTGACCAGTCAACCACACCCCTCATTTGGAACCGGAAGTACGTAATCCAGCAGCAGCAGGGACCCCAAAAAGCTAATACCGCACCGTACTGCATTAAACATACTCTCCTGAAAGACAGTAAGGGGAAAGCAGCATTTTTCTTCCGCCTACTAAAGCTTCAAAGCTGCATTAAGTCAATGTTCAGTTGTAAACTTTTGAAAACAACCAGAATGTTTTGTTCAGAGTTCGAACAACCTCCCTTCCTGAGGTGTTTGTAACTCGGAGGTCCTGTGGTACCACACTGAGTAAGATGTGTGTATCATAAAGACTGACTCTGTACTTTTCTAACTATTGCAACAAATGTCAAATGCGGCCTGCGTGTATACAGTGTGTGAAAATGTTATATATAATATAGGATGTATATTATATATTTTGTAAATTCAGCCCTTAAATGAGAACTTCCTGGGTTTGATCTAGGTCACTATGCAAGAGTTTATTGCAGTGGGAAACTAGTTGATGCTGCTTTTGCTCGGTGGATGGGAGAGGGGGCCGCACCAGATGTGGACACGAGTTCTCTATTCCTGATGTCCAGGTGTACAGCGTGTGCTAATGGATTAGTCTGCATATTTGTGAGACCTAATTAGCGTCCGAGGAAGGCAGACTCCTGTCGTAGTGTGATCTATTGAGTGCAATGGCCGATCTCGTGAGGTTACGAAAGTTGCCTGTTAGGAGAACTAGCATATTAAATGCTTTGACAGAGAGATCCAGGAAACTCTGCTGTAAGAGTTTGGTAGTTTGGAGCAGGAAACCAAGGCAGGTTCGTATGAGTCCTTGGGACATAAACTGCTTTGAAAGAGTCAGATTTTGCGGGTGGGGTTTCTACTCAAGGAAGAGATTGTTGTAATCTGCCATGTTAGCAGAGTCTCATCATGGACTGCTTTATTTATAATGATTAACACTGTTTTAAGTGTTTTTCTTTTATTGTATTTTATTTATAAAAATATATATATGTTTGCCTTTCTTTTTAGGGGTCATGTGTTCTCCCAACTATAGGTGCATAATTATAAAACTCTACACAAATCCTGCGTAGATGCTGTGATTCCCAGCTCATGCACATCAGTCCAGTCTCATCCTTAGACTTCAGCTAGTATCAGCTCCCCAGGAAATGCTGGAAGGCCTTTCCCCTCTGAAAACCCGCCTTGTTCTTTAAAGCTGGCTTGGTTTTGTGCTTTTAATGTTGTTTTCCTTTGAAATCTAGAGGGCACAGGGGCTTAGGGGGATGTGGGAAGTAGACAAACTCTAGAATCCTGGGTTCATTGGCAAGGGTTTTGGCACCAGGGGGATGAGATGCATTGGCAGAGCTGTGATGAGGAAACTTTTATATTAACTGCCTATGTTATCCTTGACTCTAGCCAGTGTTAAGTTCTTTGCTTCTGTGGGCACTACATAACCTAGGGGTGGGTTTGTTTGTTTTTAAGAAGGTTCACTGACATCAGACCTATGTGCATTTCCCTTTTTTACCCTGTTTTTTAAACACTGAGGCCCTCTGAAGCTTCCTGGTTTTACTAGCCAAATCTTGATCTCTCAGAAACAATCCATTTAAAAATCGTGTTTCAAACCTTTCCTCTTGGTACGTGCTCTAGTTACGTAATGGTGTGTCTCAATATGGGTCTATGATATAAAACAAACAAACCAACCCTCCCTGATCCTCCCGGTATCTGAGAGTGTCATTCCGCTGTCGTACTGCCCAAGGGAAATGTTTTTCTGTATTTCACCTGTGTGGTCTTTGAAAGCAATGACTTAAAGATGCATGGTTTTTGTATCATATAGAAAAATATACTATATTTTCCTAAAAAAAAAAAAAAAAAAGAGTTGTAATATTCTTTTGAAATTGTACATATTTTTAAATGATGTAGTTTTTGGCAGAATTTTTTTGGTGGTTTGATTAATATTAAAGAGAATGCTGCTGCTTTGAGTGATGCTTATTAGATTGTGTCTGCTCTTGAATCGACAAGTGGTGTGAATTCTCGTTAGCCGAAAGCTACTGATATTAGAGAAAAGGTCAGACTAGCTATATCACTACTTAATATAGGCCAAATTATTTACTACTTTCATATTTAATTGTGCTTCACCAAATTTACCCTACCCTAAAGAACAGTGAATTGCCAACAATATTTTAAGTCGTAGGCAAGGACTAGAAGAAGCCAATGGCCTTTTTTAAAAAGAGAGTGGATCGCTGATATGGCTTAGACATAAATGATCTGGAAAAAGGGGTAAACAGTGAGGTGGCAAAATTTGCAGATGATACAAAACTAGTCAAGATGGTTAAGTCCCAAACAGACTGTGAAGAGCTACAAGGGGATCTCTCAAAACTGGGTGACTGGGCAACAAAATGGCAGATGACATTCAGTGTTGATAAATGCAAAGTAATGCACATTGGAAAACGTAATCCCAACTATACATATAAAATGATGGGGTCGAAATTGGCTGTTACCACTCAAGAAAGAGATCTTGGAGTCATTGTGGATCGTTCTCTGAAACCATCCACTCAGTGTGCAGTGACAATCAAAAAAGCGTACAGAATGTTGGGAATCATTAAGAAAGGGATCGATAATAAGACAGAAAATATCCTATTGCCTCTATATAAATCCCTGGCACACCCACATCTTGAATACTGCGTGCAGATGTGGTCGCCTCATCTCAGTTGGAATTGGGAAAGGTTCAGAAAAGGGCAACAATAATTAGGGGTATGGAACGGCTTCCATATGAGGAGAGATTAATAAGACTGGGACTTTTCAGCTTGGAAAAGAGACGACTAAGGGGGGTATGATCGAGTTCTATAAAATCATGACTGGTGTGGAGAAAGTACATAAGGAAGTGTTTTCTCCTAACACAAGAACTAGGGGTCACCAAATGAAATGAATAGGCAGCAGGTTTAAAACAAACAGAAGGAAGTATTTCTTCACACAACTCACAGTCAACCTGTGGAACTCCTTGCCAGAGGGTGTTGTGAAGGCCAAGACTATAACAGGATTCAAAAAAGAACTACATAAGTTCATGGAGGATAGGTCCATCAATGGCAATTAGCTAGGATGGGAAGGGATGGTGTCCCTAGCCTGTTTGCCAGAAGCTGGGAACGGGTGACGGGATGGATCACTTGATGATCACCTGTTCTGTTCATTCCCTCTGGGGCACCTGGCATTGGCCAGTGTCAGAAGACAGGATACTGGACTACGTGGACCTTTGGTCTGACTCAGTCTGGCCGTTCTTATGTTCCTTCATGCAGCATAAGGAAGCCTCAGAGCTTTGACTATATATGGTTGTGGTGTTCCACAGTGGGGAATATTTCAACCCTTTCTTGTCAGTAATGTGGGAGTGGGACCTTCGTTTATTCATGGACAGGGTTATTTAAACTGAAGTTAATGTTACTAATGTCTCAGTTTTCTTACCCTTCAGACACACAGTGAGTGAAATGTGTGAAATCACGAAAGCTTATGCTCAAATAAATTGGTTAGTCTCTAAGGTGCCACGAGTCCTCCTGTTCTTTTTGCAAATACAGACTAACACGGCTGCTACTCTGAAACCGTGAACACAGAAGCTTTTAAAAACCAGACTTTAAAATATTAGACATTGCTTTTTTTTATTCAGTACACTAACACCAAAGGTGAATCTTAAAGTGCCTCTCTCTTCCTCCAGGCTTGGAGAGAGCGGGATTCCCAGTCATGGTCTTTGCGGTGCTGCTTCTGGCCTACACAGTTGCAGTTTGGGTGAATTTTGCATAAAAGATGGGGAGTATTTACCAGTACTCAGGATCTGCTGGTGCTTTATAAACATACAAAATACGGTCTCTAAACTGAAGAATATTCAGCTTCGGTCTACAGCTTCAATGTGGCATTAGCTCCTTAAAGGCGATTGGCAAAGGGGGCTCGGAGTGTGGGTTTGGGTCTGTCCGATGGGTAAAGAGGGCCTACAAGTATGGGTTAATCTGGGGTTGGTTTGTTTTTTAACTCTAGAAATAACAAGAACCTAGTTTTGCTTGGAGGAGCCTTGTACAGAAGTCCCAGCTAGGGTTGCCAACTTTCTAATCGCATGAAACTGAACACCCTTGCCCTCTTCCATGCCCTGCCCCTTCTCTGAAGCCCCGCCCCCACTCACTCCATGCCCCTCCCTCCATTGCTCACTCTCACCCTCACTCACTTTCACTGGGCTGGGTCATGGGGCTGAGGTGCAAGAGGGGGTAAGGGCTTGGGTGGGGCCAAAAATGAGGGGTTCAGGGTGTGGGGGGGGGCTCTGGCCTGGGAAGGGGGTAGTTGGGGTGTGGGAGGAGGTGATTCCAGCTTGGGGTGCAGGCTCTGGGATGGGGCTGGGAGTGAGGGATTTGGAGTGCAGGAGTGGGCTCAGCCCTGGGGAAGGGGGGTGGGGAGCAGAAGGGGGCTCTGGGCTGGGGCTGAGGGGTTTGGAGTGAGGGAGTGGGCTCAGGGCTGGGGCAGGGGGTTGAGGTGTGGGAGGGGGTGCGGGTTCGGGGTAAATAATCCTAATCTTTTATGCAAAATTCACCAAAACTGCAACTGCAACTCTGGGAGGGGGGTCAGGGCTGAGACAGGGGGTTGGGGTGCAGGCTCCAGGAGGGAGTTTGGATGCAGGAGGGGGTTCCGACCTGGGGCAGAGGATTGGAGGATTCAGACTCCAGCCAGGCAACGCTTACCTCAGGCAGCTCCCAGTCGGCAGTGCAGCAGGGCTAAAGCAGACTCCCTGGCTCCTGGAAGCGGCCAGCATGTCCGGTTCCTAGGTGGAGGCGCGACCAGGCACCTGTGCGCACTGCCCGTGCCCGTAGGCACCGCCACCGCAGCTCCCATTGGCCGTGGTCCCCAGCCAATGGGAGCTGTGGAGGCAGCGCACGGAACTTTCCTGATCCCACCTGCGCCTAGGGGCTGCAGGGACATGCCGGCCACTTCTGGGAGCCATGCAGAGTCAGGGCAAGCAGGGAGCCTGCCTTAGCCCAGCTGTGCTGCTGACCAGACTTTTAACGGCCCAGTCAACGGCGCTGACCGGAGCCGCCACGGTCCCTTTTTGACCTGGCATGCCAGTTGAAAACCGCACACCTGGCAACCCTAGCGCCAGCCGCTGGGTATTGTGAGCTAGTATGCCTGTCTTCATTGAAGGGGTGGACATGCTGAATTTGTAACTTTTTCCCAAGTGTTCTTTAGGTATTGACGTTCGATAGGTTTTAACAAAAGCAGAGTTCTAAGCATTTGACTTCACATTCCTTCCCTCCCAGTTACTCAAAATTCACTCTCTTGTACCTTCGTATCATCATTTCACTAGTCCACCAGCCACCCTAGTCTTCCAGTGTGCACAAGCCCTGAATTTTTGTTGTAGACCAAGTAGAAAGCCCTTCCCCCACCTTTTTACATAAATCTTCCAAACCATCTTTATCAGTCATAAAGACGCAAAGCCAGGCACAAACCCACTTGGCTGTAAATGTTCAAGTCATGTTTAAGCATATTAAAGCAGCCCAAGGAATGTACTCCTTGGCTACTTGCCAACAATCCTCTACCCTTACAACTAATCTGTCAACTGTGGCTAGAGTTGGCATTATGACAAGCCAGGATATTTGTGATGAGGGAACATGTATGTCCTTTAAGGCATCATAGAAGAGTTACAAGAATCAAAGCAAAGCCTAATTCAGACACTTGCAAATAAGGAATGGGAGGCAAATAACACAAAATTGTAACGACTCTGAGTTCAGTCCCCAAGAATATCAACTTTTCCTTATGAATAAAAGAGTATCCAGTTTATATCACATCATTCTTAAGCATATCTCCAGGGGGGAAGGGATGAGCTAAGATCAAGTGGGAAAGGCACTGGACCAGACAATCTCATGAATGGATCATCAAGTTAGTTCCATTTCCATTAATATAAGATACTAAATGTACACAGCTCATATTTTCCCTCGAACATTTGGCTCTAGAATGTATGTACAAAATAAAAAGGGCGATAATGGCAATCTAATGGGGCACCTCCCACCAGCTTGCCAGAGGTAAATGATTCTGGGCCAGGGCTGCAGAATTTCTGAAGATAGTTTAGGAACTTCTCATGCCTCGGGATTTATAGTGCATTCTAGCTCCATGCTCCCCTGCCTCATGCATCACAATTCATTCCTCCTTCAGGTTTACACCCTGTAGGTATTTGTAGGATCATCACATGCCTCCTTAGTCATTAGTTGGCCCAGCTAGGCCCATTTCACACTGCTGAGCCCCCATTTCCTGCTTCTGAGCTCTCCTTGTGAATTAACCCAGCTAAGACATTCTTTTTCCCCCCTTCTACCAAGTTCCTCTGTGTCAGTATCTTCCCGACTGTTGATGGGAACTGTGCAATACCCCACGTGTGGTCCAACCAGCGTCGCACAGAGAGGGGCTGCAGCCTCCCTGCTCGCTGATGTGGTGTCTGAAATTGCATTCCCCTTTTTTTCTCCAAAGGCATCTGATGTTATGAACTTGCTGCTTCCCTGTGGGCCCATGATAATCCCTGGGTCTCTTCAGCCTCGCCACTGACGAAGCTCTGCCCTGCCATACACGGTGCAGTTCTTTGCCCTTGTCTCAGACCTCCACATGCCAGCCCCTCCCAAATTAGTAGCTTCAAACTTCATTCAAGTGTTTACTCCCCCATCCAAACCAGGAAGGAAAGTATGAAAGAGGCTGATCCTGATGCCAGACTAGTGGGGAACTTCAGAGTCATCTCTCCTCCGCTCATGTCATTCAGCCAGTTTCCAATCCCTATGGCTACTCCAGAGGCTGAGCCAATTAATGTCTGGTTACGAGTTTGTTCGAGGAAGACTGTCGGTGTGATTCAGGCGGGGCCTGGGGAGAGACGGAGAGCTGAAGGGACCGATTTTCTGAAGGACTCAGCTCCAAACCTCTCAGCCAAATGTGGGACCCAAACGTATTCATGCAGGAAATTTCAAGTGCCATTGGATGGGTTTCCTTCAGGGGCTGTCTTCACTGCAGAGTTACTCCAGGTTCATACCCCAATCGTCCCACCGCCACTGCTGGCCGCCCCGTGGGAGTGACTCGTCCTTTGGGGTCAGGCATGAATAAATGTCAACAAAAGGGAGACACCAAGTCGGAGTGAAACTGCAGGTAATGCTGTCACCGAAACCAGGGGCACTGGGCCGGCGTTTCAACCTGTTCCACTGTCATTGTTTGCCCCTCAGCGTCTTTACACACTTCGCAGTTCTGCTTTATTTGGACACTCGGCCTGCGGCTGCTGCCAGCATTGGGCATTAGTGACTGGCACGCCCCAGGCACTCATACGGCAGCTCTGCCCACCAGGAGGGTTTGCCAGTATTTGCCAGGGCGTAAAGTCACGATCAGGTTTGGTCTCCTCCCAGCCAGGCTGGTGACTCCCCACAAGGCCAGCGCTACGAACGTCGGCAGCTCACTGGCTTCTTGTGGAGCCCTGGAGTGGGACACCAGGAAAGAGCACCCCTCAGAGGCAGGCTCCCCTGCAGAAGCCAGTGAGCTGCCAATGCACGGGGGCCTTGATGTCTGACGCTTCAGTGTGGCCCCATGGCGTGATTCCTCCAGGAGCGAGGCCAGGGGACGAGCAGCCCTCTCCCCGCAGCCCACAGCCTCGTGGCAGGCCAGCGTCTTCCTGCAGCTTCCAGGGCTTGGGCAAGGGAGGTTACAGCTTGGTTCTGGGCTGGATTGGAAGCACCGTCCCTGAGCTGCCAAGTGTCCCGGCTGCACCCGCTGTTGGAGATCCAGCCTTCAGCCTAGGAGCCAGACCAGTCCTTTTTTTAATGGGTTAGATTTTCATTGAGAGAGCGCCCAGACCCCACTGCAGGACCCTCCAGCCAAACCGGGGAGCCCAGCGTCACCAGTCCGGGCTCCAAACTAAGCGTGTGCATCTTACCCAGGGCTTGGCTGAATGTGTCCATTAGAAAGGAGCGAACAGGAAACCATTACCACCTCTCTGGGGTTCCCCTCGCTTTTGTGGAAGTATCCCCGAGGCCGGTTCTGTGCAGGCCGCCCGTCTCCCTGCAGGGGGATGAGGAAAGGCTCCCAGCTGAAAGCCCTGGGAAATGTATCGCTGCTGAGCCTTAGGGCTGGCAAACAGAGGCCTTGCTCCTGGGGGAGGACTCTGCCTCCCCCATCCAATCTCCCAGCTGGCGGACAATAGAGATCCAGGCTTTGGCAAGGGTCTTGTTTGCTAAGGGGGCTCTTTGTTCCCGGTCCATACTCCCAGTGTTTTATCAGGCTGGCCTGTGTGTTGTTAACAAGGGCTGCAGCGGCCTGGGATTCCAGGCAGATGAGACAGGACCCGGATGGGTGTTGCTGGGGCAGTCGGTTCCCACAGCGCTGCGGTTTGGGCGCTCCAGAGACAAGGGCAGGAATGTCTCCTAGGGCAAGGTAGCTGCTGAAATCCTGTGTTCAGCGGCCAGTGGATTAGGAACATTTGATCGGCTGGAGTCGGCACTTCTGTTTGCATCTCTCCCACCTGTTCAAACAATGCGCTGAGCAAACAACTCTGCAACCAGCCTCCCCCTCTCCTCTTGTCAGCTCACTCCAGCCCCTGCCTGCCCCTGGCTTTCATTAACCTGGGAACTGCCGCACCCCTGCCCGCTAAGGGCTGGGTTGGCGTGGCTCCTGCAGAAGACGGGGAATCAGGAGGGTGCATTGTGGGAGGGGCGCGCTGCCTCTGGCTGCCTCACGCACAGTGGCAGGGCCTGGGGGTGGCATGTCTGAATTAATGGAGGTCAAGCAGGGCCGGATTAACCTTTTGTGGGCCTGGAGCGAGGGGCCGGCCAGGGGCAATGGGGCATGGCATGGCAGGGGAAGCCCCGCGCTGCCCCATGCGAGGACACTCCTTACAAACTGGCAGTTGCCAGACGCACAGTGGCCTGCCTGGCCCTATGCTGCCAGCTTGCCCCTTCCCCTCAGGGGCAGGCCCATGCCACACCACATAGCGCCCCCCCCCCCCCCCGGCGCCTCGTCCAACACCCCCCAACTCCCTGTGGCCAGAGGCCCTCTCAGCTGGGCCAGGACCTGCCCCGGCCAGGGTCCCTCCAGACGCAGTTCCCTGGAGGGGCCCAGCCAAGCCCCCCACACTGTTCTCCCCACCACACACACCGGCCGAGAGGAGGAAGTGGTGGGGGGGGGAGCCAGCGGGCTCTCGGGGCGCAGGGCAAGCAGAGCAGGCCGGGGCCCCTTCCGAGCATCGTCCCGGCTCCACGGAGCCATGGCGCCATGGTAAACCCGGCACTGAGGTCACGCGGGGTTGGACTCTCCTAGTGGGAGAACAGCCTTGGCGGCCCGAGTGCAGCTCGGAGTGGAAACTTGCCCAGCTGCAGCCTGAGCGCTTTTCCCGGTACCAACAACCCTCCTTGGCCCCGGACTCGTTCCCATTTACAGCTGGGCTACCGTAGGGCTTGCAGACCTGAGTGACAAGTCCCCGCTGCAAACCCTAGTGCAGGCCGGACTCACCCCCCACCCCAGGAAGCAGAATAAACTGCCCCCATGCAAACCACAGCGTCGTCCGTCTGCGCTAGGGCCCTAGACGGGTTTGACTATGTGGGGCAGGGCTGTGACTATTTTACTGCTTCAGTTATGCCAGCAGAAATGAGCTTTAACCAGCTACAGGTTATGCCCCCCTCCTGTACTGGAATCGCCATTCCGCCGTTAGCCCAATAGACCTGCCTCCCCGGAAGGGAGTTTGAACACTGGGACTAGCCCAGGCTACTTCCCCACGTGAACAGGCCGCTGGATGGGTCTGGCCGAATGCAGAGGGCGGTTGTCAGGGCACCGTGCTGTGGGCTCCAGCGTGGCGGGGGGGGCTGCCGTCTGGAAAGGGACCTGTCGATTCGCCCGGCTGCTTCTAGGATTGGGGGAAATTGCTGAGGAATTCACAGAAAACCATCTGGCCCCTATATTTTCTTTATGGACCAGTGAATTATTTGGACCCCAGGGGTCGTGGGACAAACAGCTCCTTTCTCTGGGGGCAGTACAGCCCAGACCCGATCCCTGTTACACCTTGGGATTTGCTAGGTTAAAGCATTGGACCTTTTTGCATGTTTTTAAAAACCTCTCTGCTTTGACCTTGGTGTGTATTGGATATTCACGCTGAATTGGTCACGGAGGCTAGTGCCTGATTGGAGGCGCACACAAGCATCTCCGGCACAAATGCTCATTGTATAACATGTAAGATTCAGTGTCTCAGACTATTCGCACAATTGACTGGAAGTTGCTGTCCTGGCTCGGATGCAGCGTCAGCCCTGTGTGTGACATGCTGGCCTCCAGCTGGTGAAAGGGCAGGGCTTTATCCCTCAGGGCCAATGGACAGATCCAATGGCACCAGCATGAAGGTGCCTGGGGAGGCCACCTGGCTGGTCTATGGGTTGATAAGCGTCTGGTGCGGCTGCTGCTGGGCCTCGGGCTGCAGCCAGGGCCTGCGCCATCCTCCATTCCAGCCCAGCTTCCTCACCCCCACCCCGCCCAACTTTGTGCCTCTTTGGCAGAGAGGGTTAAATCCCACTGCACGCACCACATGGGAGCCGGTGTCAGGCCCACCCAATCTGCTCTCAGACACTGGCCTCACACGGCGGAATCCAGACTCACCCCTCCGGGGGTTTGACTTTATTAACACAAACAAATTAACAATACAATCCCAAAGCTCAGCTCAACCCTTCTCCCTAGGCTGGGCTGCTCATCGGGCTCCTCCCACTGGCCTGCTCAGCCCACACCCCAGATCCTCTCCCCCCAGCAAGCCACTCCCACCTCCCTGATACCCAGGGTAGGTAACTAGTCACTGACGGGGGTGAGGCAGAACTCACTTATCCCTTTGCCAGCAGGGTCAGCACCTGTTAGCAGAGCAAGGGATTTCAGGCTAACAGGTTGATGAGGTTCAACACGGACAAGTTCAACAAGGGCACAAGGGGAAAGCCAAGGGGGAGCCGGGGCTGGCGCTCAGCCGCTGCACTGAAATGGCTCCAGCTGCGTTCCCTGTGCCCCAGCAATAGTCTGAGCCCGCTCCCCAAAGACAGAGGATGGTTTGGGCAGCCCAGGTATCTCCCCCTGCCTCCAGCCCCCCACCCCCCCGTGCATGCTCTCCTGCCCCACTCCAGGCAAGGCAATAAAACAAGTGCCCTGGACACAGTCCCTTGGACACGGGGAGCCCCTCATAACCCTGCCGCCCACGTCAAAAGGGGAAACTGGCCGGTTCAGTGACGGTACAGATGAACATGGGGGGTTGGTGATGTAAGGCCTTGGCAAGGAAATTTAGTACTATGCCTTTAAGGCAGCAAGACCTCCGGCCGGGGTATAGCCCAGACTCCAGATTTGCACCAGAGCTCAGCTTAGACACCTAAGTAAGTGGGCAGATTTGGGGAGCGGCTCAGCACCCTCCCTGCTGCCCATCCAGCCCAAGCTGTGGGTCGAGCCGTGGAGGAGTTGCTCGCTGGGGACTGTGTCTTGCGGCAGGGACCCCACAGCCCTTTGTTTGCAGCATGAGCGTCCCATCAGTAATAGCCTTGCTCTAGGTGCCACATGCAGAGGGTTTGGTCCTCCCAGAGCTCAGCTGCAGCCTGCCTCGCTGAGCTGCAATGGCTGCTGGGCAGTTCCCCAGAGGGCCTGGGTCCCAGTCCCAGGAACACAGGGCAGGGCTCTGCCAGGAGGACCCTGTGCCCCTTGGCTTCCACCAGGCCTGCCAAGCGCCTGTCAGGGCCAAAGGGGGCGGAGGGGGCTCCAAACCCTGCCTGGCTCACACAAAGGTCCTGGGCTTTTCCTCAGCTATCCTGGCTCCCCATGGAGCCCTCTAACCCGAATCCAGCCAGGGCCCCCGCAGCCCCTCACCCACGCAGCAGAGCCATGAGGTGGGGCTAGGGTGCATCTGCTGATGTGCTCGGTATCCTGGCTCCGAACAAGGCTGGGAGGCCGGCGTGTGGCCATCTCCAGCCATCTCCTGTTCACTCCTGCACCCCAGCCGAACCAGCTCCCTTGTGTCGCCAGGGCTGGGTGCATGCACCCATAGCCGCAGCAGGGCCGTCGACTGTTACCGGCACTGGTGCCCTCCAGAGAGGAGCTGGGCACAGAGGAGCGAGTTAAGCCACACAGGAAAGCGCCACCCTGCTAATCGCTGTGGGGAGGGGGAGAAAGGGCCAAAATCCCAGCGGATTCCAAGCCCCACGGCAAACCCTCCTTCCAGGCCGTGCGTTGGTACGTTGGCTCCTGCCCTCTGGGGCATCATACCAAGGGACCATTTTGTTCTCAGCCACACCCTAACAGTCTGGCAATGCCAATCCCTGCACGGGGGCCCTGTAAATGCCAGATCCCCTTCCCCTCCCCCGACTGCAGGTCAGGGGTGCTGACTGGGTCTGACGGGGGCTGACTGGGATTCACGATGTCGCAGTCACTGTGATTGTGACATTGACCGGAGGATCATCAGCGGCGAGATCTGGAGCTGGGGGAGCCTCCTGGGTGGATGCAGGGGGCTCTGGGTGACACTCTGCAAAAGGGAGAGACACACAGCAAATCACTGAGAGCTGGGAGCTCCAGACAGCTAACGGCCCCAGGTGAGCACCGTAAGCACACCAGGGTCCTCCAGGAACACCCCGAGCCCACCCTAACTGCCCCCACCTCCCACACAATAGGCCTGCGCACGACTGCCATAACCAAGGGCGATAAACCCTCATGCTCCAGGGCACAAGCCAGTCAATCATTTGCAGGGTCAGGAAGAAAGGTCAGGACAGATTATTACTTATCTGGCACATTCTGCAGCCTCTGATCGCGGCCAGCCAAAGCCAGGCACCAGCTGCGACGGCCGACGATTTACATGACAGGCTGCACCTTAGGCAGGCTTACCCTCAAACACAGGCTAGCTTACGCGCTTAGCTGGGCCCTCTCACTGTCGTATCAGCTGCACTTGCGCCCCAGTTACCTGCTGATGCCTCCCCAGCCGGGGGGGATGTGGGGGATATGCCCCCAAGCTCCCCGCCTGTCTCAGCCTCTGCCACACCTGCGGCCGTCTCAGCATCTTCCGGAGAGCTGATCTGCTCGTGAGCCTCTGGGCCAGCCCTGGGGACAAGGGGGGGAAACGTGCCTAAAACCGTTCCTCACAGACAGCCCAGCAGGCGCCAGGGGTCCTGGGGGGAACGGCGCACGGAGCCGGGGGCTGGGGCGGAGCCGTGACAGCGAGCTAGAGAGCCATGGAAACAAGCCCCCAGACGTGCGTGAAGGGAGCGTCTGGCTGGCAGAGGGGGTGGGGGGGGGGGAGGAGAGTCAAATTGAGCCGTGGGGAAGGAGGTGGGGGAGGGCTGGTGATGCCAAGGGAGCGGGGGCTGCCCTCCTGGCGCGCTGTTTGTCCATAGCTGTTTGTCTGGCCTGGCTTTTGGCTCTTGGGGGCAGGTCCGCTGATTTCAATACAAGTTCGGAGCCTAAGCACCTCTGAGGATCTGGCCTGGAGCGCCGCGTCTCGGGCCCCTGGGGGGTACAGCGCCGGGCCCCGAGCGCAGGGATAAGAGGGGTGGTCGGCGGGGTGGACCCGGGAGGGTGGCCGGGGGAGGGCGGCTGCGGGGGTCGGGGGTCTGGTCGCAGGGCTCCCCAGGACACTTACGTTCCGAAGAGCAGGTCATGCAGCCCTGGGGAACAACACAAGGAGACAACGTTGTCAGAGCCACCTGGGGCTCAAACATGCCGGCATAAGGAGCGTGCTTAACCCGAGCCAGGCCCGGGGCAGTGGCAGGCCCTTCATGCTGAGCAGCCCCAGAGGAAATGTTCACGCAAAGCCCTGTGCCAGCAGCCCAGCCGTCCACGCCAGCAGCAGGGAAACCTTTGCGCTGGGCACGCCGGCCACAGGACGAGGAGGTTAATTCACTTTCACACCCATTGACATCGGCTCCTGCACCCGACACCCCAAACTGCAGAGAGTGTTGAGCCATTGGCTCAGGACCGCCGGCTCTCTGCCCTTCTGAGCAGCTCTCCACTGACATGGTGTCCGTCCCAACCCACCTCCACCTGGCACGCTGTCCGTCCCAACCCACCACTGCCTGGCACGCTGTCCAGCCCACTCCACCTCTGCCTGGCACGCTGTCCGGCCCAACCCACCTCCGCCGGGCACGCTGTCCGTCCTACTCCACCTCCGCCTGGCACGCTGTCCGTCCCAACCCACCTCCGCCTGGCACGGTGTCCGTCCTACTCCACCTCTGCCTCCCAGTCGAAAGCATTCAGGGTGTATTGTCCCTGCAGCACCGGGCACCATCGGCCGGTCCCGGTCTAGCTGTGCCTCGCGGGCATTCCCCATGTTCTAGCCCTGCGCTCTCCGCTGCACCCGCTTCCCGACCAGCCCCAGCGGTAGCGAGAAGGGGCCCCAGCCTTCCCCGCACTCACGTGGGTTGTTGTCCCGGTTCCGGACGATGTACTGAAATGCCAGCAGAGAGGCAACTGCCGCCACGACCATCCCAGCTCCTGCAGCGCCCACCACAGCGGGGTAGGCGTTGAAAGGGGGCTCGGCTGGAAGAGAGAGAGAGCAGGCCGGGTTCAGCACCACGTGGCCTGGGCTGGGGATCCCTGCACGAGGAGCCTGCTGGAAACAGGGACCTGTTCTCCAGGTGAGGGCCACACAGCCCCCTGTGCACACCCCCTGGCCTCCCAGCTGTCACCCCTCGTGTATCTCGGAGCAACTCACAAGGGTTTGTTAAGACAGACACACATGTCACTGAGCTCCCCTTGCACCTCCCACCAGGGCCCAAGGGAGGTGATGTACTGCTCCCATCAATCGCACTGTGTGCAGGAGATGATGTTACCCGCATTGGACGGGGGGGAGACTAAACACACAGCGGCAAAGGGAGCTGCCCAAGGCCATGTAGCGAGTCAGCGGCAGAGCAGGGAATAGAACCCAGGTGTCCTGGACCCCAGGCCTGTGCTGTAACCACTGATGCACGTTCTCGCCTGGAGTCAGATCATTCCCACTCCAAGTTGGGGCATTTAAACCCAAATATTTCCTCCTGCTGGAGCTCTGATCTGTAAGGGCCCAGCCCTGCCTCACTCGCGGCGTTTGGCTCCGACAGTGGGGGCTGGGGGCACAGCAAGCTGCTGCCCAGTTTCGGCAACAATTCGCTTACCCCAGGTTTAAAACACCACCGAGAACAGCTCAGACCCAGGGCAGGCCCAGGGACAGAGTTGATGTGGCTAAGTGGCCACAAGCCCAGCCCAGCTGGCCACCTCTCTTCTAGCTGGCTGATGAGCTCAGCCCTGGCTGGGAGGCTGCACCATGAAGCAGGGAGGGAAGGGGCGGAGAAGGGCTGCCGTGCAGAAGATGGGTCTCTCCGTGGGCCAGATTCCACCTGGCGCAAGGTCAGGTCAGTGGCAGGCTCCTGGGGTGAACCAGGCCCACCAGCTGTGGGTAGGACTCAGAATCCACATGCTGAGTAAGGGGCTGCTCTGGCTTGTGACCCCAGCCACGGAAAGGCCTCGGCCAGTGGCCCGGTGGGAGCCAGGTGGCAAGGTGCTCAGCACAGCCGTGGGGGGACGCGAGCCCAGCAAAGGGAACCATCAGCAGAAAACGCAGGGGTGCCGCCATTGGCCCTGGCACCTGCCACAGGAGGAAGATTTAGATTTTGGATGCAGTTCGTAAGCTCTGCTGGCATGGGTGTTGCGTGAATCCCCCTTCGGGGGGGCTAGCCCCCCGGGGCCCACCCCTTCTGCTAGAAGCCCCGCTGCTACCCCACCCCATCCGCCCCCTTCGTCCACCTGAGCCCCGAGTCCCCCACCTATCCCCCCGTAGCTGGAGGAGTCCCAGCCAAACCGCCCTGAGCCCCGGGCCACCAGCCAAAACTGAGCCCCCCCGGCTTTGGGGGAGAGGGAGAACGAGGGCGGAGCCTCGGGGGGAAGTGGGGGCAGGGCCATGGCCTGGGTTGGGGAGGCTTAGCCTCCCCTGGCCTATGATACCTGCCACCCATGTCCTCTGAGCTGGGACGATCTCTCTCTGCATGGCTGGGCCAGAGCTGAGCATTAAACAACCGCAACAGAAAACTTTTCACAGTTTGTACAATCCCGTCTGAGCAGAGAGATTGGCCCCCATTTAACTGATCCACTGGATCAAATCTGGACACATACAGATGGGCAAGAAAATCCACCAATTTCTTCCTCGTTTTTTGTAGAAGGGTCAAGTCTAGCGCTGGGAAGGAAGAAGGCACGGTCTGGAGCCTCATGGGACCTGAGTTCAATTCTCAAGTCAGATGCCCCCTGGTTAACTTGGGGCAAATTTCTTTTTTCATTCTGCACTTTATCAACACCATCTAAGCTGGGCCATGGTTGTGCAGCGATCCCCCAGGGATAGCCAGCGTGCCCAGCACTGAACTGGTCAGGACCCCTGGGTTTTATTCCCAGCTCTGCTACTGAATAGAGGTGTGACCCAGACTTCTAGTCCCTTTGCCAGTCTGTGCCTCGGTTTCCCCATCTGAATAATGACACTTACCTGCCTGGCAGGGGTGTTGTGCGGTTTAATGTTCAGAAAGTGTTTTGAGTCCCTCCCACGAAAGGCAGCAGAGAAGGCCCAAACACCCTGGTTTTTCCATGTCCATGGCTTCTGTCTCGCCCCTGCTCACACCAGCTGCCTCTAGCGACATCGGTGAAGACCAGTGCTCAGCTAGTGTCCACTAGCGACACCACTTGGGGAGCCGTTCAGAGAAACGCTCTTGAAACAGGGCATGGCGGGGCTCCATGTCTATTCCCTAAAGGTGCTCAGTGCCCAGGGAAAAACGGGGTTTGCTGACATCCCTGCAGACTCAGCCGGGGATCTGAGTTCGCCCCTTCTCATGCGTCAGCCTCTGTTTTGGAGGTTCTGCAGGCCACATTCTGACCTCAGCAAGGCCCCGGCACCCTGACTGGCTGCACATCTCAACCAGTCGGGACATAATGCAGGTGCATGCTGCCCAGGACGAAACAGTTGCCTCTCCCGGTGCTGGGCTGGTTCTGCATGGCAGGGCGTTCAGGCCAAGCCAATTCAGCACAGCTGTGCTCAGAGAGACAGGGACTGTCTTTTTGCTCTATGGCTGGTACATCATCTAGCACAACGGGGCGCGGTCCATGACTGGGGCTCCTAGGTGCTATGGCAGAATAAATAATCAGCTGTTTGGGTCTTATTTTGGTCCCTAAAGTCAGCAGATCCAACTATTGTGCAAACAGGGGGCAGATCTGGTTGAAAAGTTTTTGCTGAAACTTTTTAATTGACGAAAAATGGCTTCTCAGTGAAGATGGAAATCTTTTGGTGAAAATCCCCGTTTTCATCAGAAATTGTAGGGCTCTAACTGAAAATATCAATACCAAACACTGAGACGTTTTTGGTTTTTTGATGACCCTCCCCCAAAAATAAACAACCACCACCAAATGTTAAGGAAAAGTTCAATGAATACAAACACTGTGTTTTTGTTGAAAAATTTTGCAGGGGAAAACGAATCTTTTCCCAGACAGCAAATAGAAGGGACCATTTTAGTCATTTTTCAGGGGAGAATCGCACTTCAAAGAGAAGTCATTTTCCAGGAATTTCGAGGGTATTTTAAGCCCGGCGTATAAATAATGAAGCCAAATTGGAGTAGCTTCCTCTGTGCAAATGTGACTCAGAGCATCCTCCCGTTGTATCCCCTATCAGAATGAATGCAGCGTGGAGTCAGGTGTGTTGCAGAGAGAGCACAGGTGAGTGAAACCAACCCGAATTGCGGCCAGGGCCTGGGCTGCTAACAGTGACAAGTAAACAAGTGAGCAGAGTGACTTCTTGGGGCTGTGCAGTGACATCTGGAGCGAGAGGGTGGGGCGTGCTTCCCAGGGAAGGATAATCGTCTGCAGGAAACCATGCAATTAGGATAACGAGATGATGGGGAACAGAAGTGACAATCACACTGAAGTCATCAGAGAAGGGGTCCCCTCCAGACCACACTGCACAGCACCACAAGGAATCTACACCCACTCCTGGCGACTCATGCAGCAGGGTCAGCTGGGGGGATTCAGCAGCTGGGCCATGCAGGAGGCAAACAGACAGGCAGGGACAGCAAAAGGAGGCACCGAGGGACCCCGGAAGAGGCACAGGGAGAAGAAGGAGCAGCAGGGGTTTGTTCTGGTCATGCTGACACCATTTCAGACCTAGCACCCTCTTTCCCTGGGCCTCTTGTTATCCTAGAAAGGAGACAGGCAGACAGGTACTGAGTTTCACAAGAGCTGAACCAAACTTCACGAGTCGGAGAGAAAATTCTGAGATTTCCCTGCACCATCACTCCGGCAGGTCATCAGCACTTGTGCAATGAAATCCCACGCTAGCAGCATTGCATCATCAGGCCTAACTCTCACTGGCTGATCACACGCGCAGGGCGGGTCCTGTTGCTAGAGCAGCTCCTTGCCGTGTTAACCTTCTCATGGAGATCACTGTCAGGCCCCGGAGAGCCCTCTCTCACTACACCCATGCAAGCTGCAGGGCAGTTCGGCGACTCCCAGCAGCTGTTACTTCTGCCCTGCAGGGCACTCAGGCCAAGCCAGCTCAGCAGAGCCATGCTCAAGAGAAACCCCCTCAGTCTCAATCCAGGACCAACCAGGGATCTCCGTGCTTCCAATCCCTCTTAATGCAGTTCTGAGGAAACGGGGTGTCAGGGAGGGACGGGGACTGGATTGCAGCAAAATGTGGCAGCTAACACTAAGGGGGGATGGGCTGATAATGTCCCACTGGTCCCACCTGCCACTCCAGGGAAATCTTTTGCTGGCACAGAAATGCCCCATGCGCCAAATGGAACCAACAGACCCGTGGGGTGTTCATGGGCCTCTGCTCATGAACCAGCCAGATGACAGCAGTTATCGGAGTCCCTCTCTGGTGGCTGGACTTGTGGTATCTGCACCCCATACGTTTCCAAGGGGGCTCAGTGGATAATTCCTGTGGACATAATAGGGAGGAAAACTCCATCATCCCTTAGAAATTCCCTACAGAATGCAAGAGAAGGTGAAGCCTAGAGCAGTGATAGTCTTCCTCAAGCCCCACAGGAAGGCTCAATAAGCCTATAGACAGGGCGGCATTTTCCATTAAATTCCATATGACTTTTCCATAAGGGGCGACCTGAACCGGGCCCCTCTCGCTCCGTAGGCAGCAATTCCAGCAGGAGCCAGGCAGAGCTCATTTTGGCTGGAAGCTGCTCAGCTCTTTGGCTCGTGAGCACAGAGGAGGGTGTTCTCCTCTAACTCGCAGCCACGTTCTAACAGAGAGGGCCAGGGCGGATTCAGACTTGATTGAAACTGCCAAGGCCAGAGCTCCCCACTAACGCACAGGAAGTAAGGGTGGGAATGGCCCAGGGCCCAGTGCAAGCACTCCACCTGCAGTCACAGGAGATGAGCCATTGGGGTATACAGAGCTGACTCCCTGCTCCACAAGAAGCACCAGGGGCGAGATCCCTCGGGTCCCACTCTGATCTCACATACACCAGTGTGACACTGGTGTAACTCCAGGAAGTTAGGTGGAATACTTCTGATCGACCATGAGTGAGAACAGAATCAGGCCCAGTAGCTGTAAAGGAGATGTGACCTGCTCTGTTTGCCTCAGTGTGTTAACTCTGAAACCTAATGCTTACAGGTCACGGCTCATCGGTTTATGAAAACGCACTCAGCTTCTCAGCGATTCTGGGATTATGAATCTGCGTGAAATCTGAGTACAATGCCGCACTTCTCCCCAAGCCCACAGCTGACCCCGGTCATGAATAAACAGACAAAGTGACTGCCAATGTTCCTCAATCCTGAACAACAGCACCCGCTGCTCTTCTACTCCTGGAATCCTCCGCACTACACTGCCGGTACCCTGCACTCCCAACTCCCAACACCCGCTGCCACCCCAGTCCTGGGCCCTTGTCCCAGCCGTCTTCCACTGCACTAGCAGGGTGCAGTGTTCAAGTTCTGTGAGCAGTTTTGTTCAGCTCCACTACAAACACTTGAAACATTCCCTGCACGGTGCGACAATGCTGGTTGGTCTTCCAGCACACCATCCCCTGCACCCTGATACAATGACACCATCCCCTGCACCCCGATACAATGACACCATCCCCTGCACCCCGATACAATGCTATCCCCCACACCCCAGTACAATTACACCATTCCCTACATCATAATACATCATCCCCTACACCCCAATACAAAACAGTCACCTACACCCCAACACAATGACAACATCCCCTACACCCCGATACAATTATAACATCCACTACACCCCAATGCAATCACACCATCCCCTACACCCCAATACAAAACAGTCACCTACACCTCAACACAGTCACCTACACCCCAACACAATGACAACATCCCCTACACCCCAATACAAAACAGTCACCTACACCTCAACACAGTCACCTACACCCCAACACAATGACAACATCCCCAACACCCCAATACAAAACAGTCACCTACACCTCAACACAGTCACCTACACCCCAACACAATGACAACATCCCCTACACCCCGATACAATTATAACATCCACTACACCCCAATGCAATCACACCATCCCCTACACCCCAATACAAAACAGTCACCTACACCCCAACACAATGACAACATCCCCTACACCCCAATACAAAACAGTCACCTACACCTCAACACAGTCACCTACACCCCAACACAATGACAACATCCCCTACACCCCAATACAAAACAGTCACCTACACCTCAACACAGTCACCTACACCCCAACACAATGACAACATCCCCTACACCCCAATACAAAACAGTCACCTACACCTCAACACAGTCACCTACACCCCAACACAATGACAACATCCCCTACACCCCAATACAAAACAGTCACCTACACCTCAACACAGTCACCTACACCCCAACACAATGACAACATCCCCTACACCCCAATACAAAACAGTCACCTACACCTCAACACAGTCACCTACACCCCAACACAATGACAACATCCCCTACACCCCAATACAAAACAGTCACCTACACCTCAACAGTCACCTACACCCCAACACAATGACAACATCCCCTACACCCCAATACAAAACAGTCACCTACACCTCAACACAGTCACCTACACCCCAACACAATGACAACATCCCCTACACCCCAATACAAAACAGTCACCTACACCTCAACACAGTCACCTACACCCCAACACAATGACAACATCCCCTACACCCCAATACAAAACAGTCACCTACACCTCAACACAGTCACCTACACCCCAACACAATGACAACACCCCTACACCCCAATGCAATCACACCAATCTATATCCTCACAGTCCAGCTGTGCTAAGGACCTACTTCCTCACCCCTGGCCCAGCCTTGCTTGTGGGGAGCTGTCCAGCCTCGCCAGCTCCACACAGCCCTGTCCTGCTTGCTGTGGTTCACACCCAGGGAGGGACATGGCCCTGGGAGCCGTCTGCTTTCCAGGTCCTTCATCCCAATGTAACAAAAATCCTAAAGGGGCTGGTTGAATAAATGGAGCTTGGAAGCTAATCCTGCCCGGTCCTACCTGTCTAGCTGGAACAGAACAGAGATGCACCCACCATTCTCTACAGCCCGGCATCCTCCCCGCACTTCATCCACACCCCAACAGACCCCCCCACATGTTCACATGTTCTGGACATGTGGGCAGTGGACAGCCGCTGCAGTAGGGGTTACTTCACTCCAGCCCCCAGAGTGGAGCCCAGCCGGAGTCTGGGGCCCAGTCACTTCACCTGGGGTCTTCCCCTCGGAGGGGTGCCCGGTGGTGCGGTGGTTGACAGCCAGGATGCGGAAGGCGTACACTACTGCCGGGGCCAGGCCGCCCACCCTGTGGTCCCGCACGTCAGGTTCTATGTCACTGGCCACCGTCTCCCAGGCCCAGGCTGCCGACCGGGACGGGCCCAGCGAGGATTTCTTTGCTTCTTGCCTTTGGACGACGAAGCCGGTCAGGTTCCCCGAGCCCTGCGTCACCCACTCCAGCTGCACCTCGGTGCGCTGCCGGGTGTACATCAGCTTGCTGATCGTCACGTTGGGGGGCGTCGGGTACCCTGCAGGGGGTAGGGAGCGTGTCAGCGGTGCATCCAGAGAGACAACCTCACCCCCCCCCCGACTCCGTGCTGCTCTCACACACGCCCCCCCCCCCGGCACACCCCCATCCCCTGTACACCCCACCAGACACCTGCACGTCACACACGTGCACAAAGACACCTCAGCTTTCACACACCTTCTCACGCAGAGGCTCCTTCCCTTCCTCTCTCGTTCCATTCAGGGTATAACTGGCCAGTCAGGTAATCAAAGGCTGCACGTGCCTCCCCCACCTGGAGCGAAACCTGCCCCAGCCCAGTCCCTGGACCCTGGGGTTTCCCAGAGTCCCACATGACCTCACTCAGTGCCGTAGAAACCAAGGGGGGGGGGAATGAAACAGGAACCCCTGGGAGTTCACCTCACGGTCTCTGGGGAGCCCAGGGCCGCATAACGTGTTAGTCCAACCTTCTGAGGTAAATAGGATGAAATTCTATAAGGACAAATGCAAAGTGTGCCATTTAAGAAGGAACAATCGGTCGCGCACGTACAAAATGGGAAATGACGGCCAAGGAAGGAGTACGGCGGAAAGGGATCTGGGGGTCATTGTGGACCACAAGCTTAATACAGTATGAGTCAACAGTGTAACGCGGTTGCAAAAAAAGCAAACATCATTCTGGGATGTGTCAGCAGGAGTGTTGTAAGCAAGACACAAGAAGTAATTCTTCCGCTCTACTCTGGGCTGATTAGGTCTCAGCTCGAGTATTGCGTCCAGTTCTGGGGGCCACATTTCGGGAAAGATGTGGACACTTTGGAGAGAGTCCAGCAAAGAGCAACAAAAATGATGAAAGGTCTAGAAAACATGACATATGAGGAAAGATTGAAAGAAGTGGGTTTGTTTAGTCTGGAGCAGAGAAGACAGAGAGGGGACATGATAATAGTTTTCAAGTACATAAAAGCTTGTTACAAGGAGAAGGGAGAAAACTTGTCCTCCTTAACCTCTGAGGAGAAGACAAGAAGCAATGGGCTTAAATTGCAGCAAGGGCAGTTTAAGTTGGACATTAGGAAAAATTTCCTGTCAGGGTAGCTAAGTGCCGGAATAAATCGCCCAGGGCGATGGTGGAATCTCCATCATTGGAGGCTTCTAAGAACAGGTTGGAAAAACTCCTGTCAGGCATGGACTAGATAATACGTAGTCCTGCCTCAGTGCAAGGGCTGGTCTGGATGATCTCCCTCCCATCCCGCCATTGCTATGCTTCTACCAATCAGCATTCAAAACATGCCCATGACTAAACCCAGCTGGAACAGAACCTCCTGTCCACACACTCCCCAGCAGATCCCTACCCTCTTCTCCACCCCTGACCCAGACCCTTCCACCACTTCCCTTCCCTCCACACACCATGTGGGCCCCACCAAACTCCCTACCCATTTCCCCTCCTCCCCACCCTCCCGGTGGACCCCATCAGACCCCTCCATCCATTTCCCCTCCCCTAGCCCTTGCTATGGGGGCTCCAGACCTCCCCATCCACTTCTCCTTCTGCCTCCCTACCCCATGGCCCCCCAGACCCTCCCATCCACTTCTCCTTCCCAGCACACGCCGATCTGCTTCCTTCTAAACTCTGCCAAGCCCCGTGTTTGCCCCCCCGTCCCTGTATGGATCCCATGAGCACCCGCCCTGCCCTGCCATACTCTTCACACGGAGCCTGATGGGGACGGTGGCGTTGCCCACGGCGTTCACGGCCACGCAGTGGTAGGTGCCGCTGTCCCTCATCCACTCGGTGTCCTGGATGGTCAGGTTGAACCAGGCATCGCCCTGCTGCAGCCTGTACCTCGCAGCATCCGGCCGGATCACCTGGTGCTTGTCGTTGAACCAGAACACTTCGGAGCCCAGGTGGGGGCCCTGCAGCGCGCAGGCCAGCCGGACCTCGCCGCCCTCGAACAGCGACACCTCCGTGCGCTCGGCCGCCAGCTTGGGAACGTCTGTCCGGAGAGAGAGACGGGGGACACTGCAGCGAGAGCAGCGCCCGGGGCAGGGCACCTCACTCTCAACAGAGCAGGAGTCTGCCCCGTGAGCCCTGCAGGGAGCCCGGGGAGGGGAGCCGGGGTCTGCCCCGTGAGCCCTGCAGGAAGCCCGGGGAGGGGAGCCGGGGTCTGCCCCGTGAGCCCTGCAGGGAGCCCAGGAAGGGGAGCCAGGGTCTGTCACCATGAGCCCTGCAGGGCGGCCCAGCCCAGGGTGGGGAGCCAGGGTCTATTCCAGCTCATGCATGATCACCAGGATTGGTAACTAATTTGCAGTTCCAGTGCAGGGCCAAATTCTTCCCTCCACAACCCCGGGCACCCCTGGTGATGAGGCGGCCGGTGGGGACGGGACTGTACTACGGTTGCCAAATTTCTGATTTCAGAAAACCAAACATCCTTGCCCCGCCCCTGCCCTGAGGCCCCGCCCCTTCTCCAAGGCCCCGCCCCCACTCACTCCATTCCCCCTCACTCTCCCCCACCCTTGTTCACTTGCTCATTTTCACTGGGCTGGGTCAGGGGCCTTGGAGGGGTATGGGATGTAGGAGGGGGCTCTGGGCTGGGGGGATAGGGGCAAGGGGTTCAGAGTGTGAGGGGCTGGGGGCTTCGGGCTGGGGCAGGGGGTTGGGGTGCAGGAGAGGGTGAGGGCTCTGGCTGGCGGTGTGAGCTCTGGGGTAGGGCCAGAAGTGAGGGATTCAGAGTGTGGGAGGGGGCTCTGGACTGGAGCAGGGGGTTGGGGTGCAGGGGGGTGATGGCTCTGGCTGGGGGTACAGGCTCCAGGCTGGGGATGAAGAGTTTGGGGTGCAGAAGGGGGCTCCAGGCTGGGGGTGGGGCTGAGGGGTTCAGAATGTGGGAGGGGGTGTAGGGTGTGAGCTCCAGGAGGGAGTATGGGTGCAGAAGGGGGCTCAGGGCTGGGGCAGGCTGGTGGGGTGCGGGAGGGGGTTCGGGGTGCAGGCTCTGGGCAGCGCTTACCTCAGGCCACTCCTGGGAAGCTGTCTGCATATCCCTATGGCCCCTTGGTGGAGATGTGGCTAGACGGCTCTCTGCACTGCCCTCACCTGCAGGTCCTGCCCCCGCAGCTCCCGTTGGCCATGGTTCCTGGCCAATGAGATCTGCAGAACCAGCACTCAGGGTGGGGGCAGCGTGTGGACTCCCCCATGGCCACGCCTCTGCCTAGGAGCCGGAGAGAAATGCTAGCCGCTTCCGGGAGCCGCGCAGAGCCAGGGCAGGCAGGGAACCAGTCTTAGCCCTGCTGCACCACGGACCAGACTTTTAACGGCCCGGTCAGCTGTGCTGACAGGAGCCACCAGAGTCCCGTTGAAAACTGGACACCTGGCAACCTTAGACAGCACAGGTGTCACTGAAGGCAGAGTGAGGCCTACTGGCCCCTTGCTCTGGGCACTGATGTGTGAGGAACGCTTTGGGCTGCAAACCGAGTGCTCTGAGTCAGGAATCCCCAAGACGACTGCCGTGGGAGCCCACGAGGCCGAACACAGACCACCGGCCAGGGCCGCCTCCCCTAGCATTCGCACTGAGTGCGCCTGTCATCGGGGCACAGTTCCCCCATCTGCCAGCTCACGAAGCCTTGTCCCTGAACCCGCCTCAGCCCCCTGCCCTGCCTCTTGGGGTGGAGCAGCGGTAGGGGGCAGCAAGAGCTCAGGAGCGGACCCCATTCTCCCAAGAGGGGTGAGGGGAAGCAGAGGGGGCCCGGCAGCTCAGGGCAGCTCTGTCCCTTCATCCCCCTTCCCTCCCCGTGAGCAATAGGACAACTCCTCTGCCCCTGCCTTCTTCCCCTTCAGCATCTGGGCTGGGAGGGGGCACCGGGGACTCGCTGCAGCCTCCTCCAGGCCTGGGGAGGGGGGTAAAGAGCCCTTGGAGCTGCAGGAGGAGCAGAGTTGCGGCTGCGGGTGAGGGGGGAGGAACGAGGGAGGCAGTGAAGGGCAGGCGTGGCGCCCGGTCCCTGCCTGGGGCTCTGACACACTCCTGGGAACGCTCTTCAGCCAGCTCTCCTCAAGAGCGTTCATGAGCCGGACCCAGCGTGGATTTTCCCTGTTTCCGGCCCGCACAGGGGTCAGTGACGAAAAGGGCGAGACTCCACTCATCCCCACAGCCCCAAGGGTGGCTCAAAGCAACAGCCGCTTTGCCGTGAAGCTGTGGAATCTGCCTCTCGGTCAGGTTCCAGGAACCGCAGAACTGGTGCCAGGTCCCACCCGCGCTCCCCGCACTTGCTTTGCCAGCAGTTTCGCTGGCCCACGACCCGCTGCGGCCCCGCCGGATGGCAGCCGGCCTGCTTACCCAGCCGGACAAGGCACTCTGTGGCTCTGGCCTGCAGAGGGTGGGCTGCGATGCACGCGAACTCCTTGCCCCCGAGGGTGCTGTTGGCTTGCATGACGTAGATGTTGCTGGATGGTTTCAAGCCGCCCAGCACGCGGTTCCAGCAGTCTCGCCACCAGAGTGTGACGCGGGGCAGGCCTCCTGCCCAATCGCAGGACAACATGAGGAACTCGTTCTGCTTCGTAGCCACGGCAGAACAGGTGGGGCTCCCCACAGGGACCCCTGGGGGGCAGAGACAGCAGCAGCTTAGAGACAAGCATCCCTGCCCACATCCAACCTGGTGGAGACGCCACACATCCCATCATGTGGGTCCCCCGGTCTCTGCTCTCCCCACATAAACTGGGAGGAATTGGGTGTTCCCAAAGACCCCAAAGGGCACTTTCTGCCCCAGAACCTCTGACATACAAACACTGGGCCTCATGCAGGAAACACCCCAGAGAATCAGCGCTCGCTGGCCCTGGCGGGGGAGCTCCATGGAGTTTCATCAGTGTGAGCGAGAGGAGAATCAGGCCTAAAGCTGGGACAGTTGCCAAGACACCAAAGTCTCAGCCACACGTACGTGGGAAAGGAGTCTTAAAGACCCATGCCCAAGCGGGGAAGCTAAGGTACAGTCCCATAGGCTCTCCAGCCCGTTAGAGTTATCTCTACTGACGGACCAGACCAGGCCATGAAGGGACCATCCCTAACGTTCCTCCACATCCCTGGAGATCTCCCTGTGCCTCCCTTGGGAGTCCTGAGTCCCCCGGGTGCTGGGCTAGCTTGCTGACCACAGCACCCTCTGGGGTTTGCACCACCTGCGTCTGCTTCCACGGGACCGGCACGGCCCGCCGAGCCCGTCATCTTTGTCAGGCACAAGCAACCCTGGGACATTTATGTCATGACGCTGGGTTGGTTCATCGCGATGGGATGGGATGAGTGACATCATCCCATTGGGCAAAGCCGTCAGCGGGACACGATGTGACCTGGCATCGCGATGGGGTTTTGCAGGCCCTGGAAGTGATTTCATGGCCTCCAGGCACTTCACAGACAAAACCCCTCCAGAACGAAGTGGTTCTGGAATACAGGCGAGCCTGGGGAGTTAGTCTCGTGGCTGCACAGATTCCTGACACCGCAGCCATCTCGCCTGTAGGACCAGTGTTTGCACTGGGGGCATCAGCACCTTATTCCTATTTCAGTTCTGGGAATGAGAGCCCGAGCAAGGCCAGCTCCTACACAAGTCACCTTCACTAGCCGTGTCACACCGCTGCGGCCATGCAGTACCCACGTAGCTCCCTGTTGCCAGACGAATGGTGCCATCTACCCAGGGCCCCTGGAGCCCTGAATGTCCACTTGAGGCCTTCCAGTAAGCAGGGAGGAACTGCGCCCATGTTTGGAGAGCTGCTTTCCACAGCGTCAGCCTTGTTTCTACCCACCAGCTGGAGACTCCATCTCCACAAGCTGGCGTGGGCTCTCAGGGGGCAGAGCACAGGACCCGGCTGCCTTATGGAAGGGGCAGTGGTGTTTCCATTCCTGGGCGGCACTGAGGGGGCAGGGAGAGGGTACTTACATACAGTGGTGGTGCAGACAGCATCCTCTCGGAGCGCTGGGTGGGAGGCCAGGCAGGTGTACGAGCTGCCGTTCCGGATGTCCGCCCCTCGCTGGATTCTGGTGGCATTGGAGTAGGATGCCACAGCGTCGGCTTCCCGGCCGGATCTCACCCACCGCAGCCGCGCTGGGGGGAACCCACCAGGCCACGAACACTGCAGAGCAATGTCCCGGAAATTGGCAGCCGGGACTGGTGTGCAGCTGGGCTTCCCCTCGGGCAGATCTGTGCGTGGGGCAAAGATTGTATCAACAGCAAGAGGCGTTAGCAACACCGGGAAGAAGACAAGGCCTGCTGCCCGGGGCTGCCATGTGCAGGAGCTGCATTGGGGCCAGGGAGCCGGGGACCATGTGGCAGCTCTGTGGGCTCTTCCCAATGGGACCAGCTCCCTGGTGAAGCACTATAGGAGCAATGGAGGGGAACTGGGAGAGCACAGGGTGCTCGGCGGCCTGCGACGTGGGTTTGGATCACAAAGCCCGAGATGTGCTGGGCAGGCCCTGGCCGCTGTCAGTGCTAAGGTGGTAACATGCGGAACAAGAGGGCAAAAAGCAGCAAGCCGGGGACGGGACGGCGACCCAGCGCCTCGGAGACTCTCTGGCGCGCCGGGGTCAGTCCGCAAGATGTCTCCCCGACTGTGCGGAGCCAGAGACATTTGGACACAGCGTGACCTGACACCGATTCTTCAGGCAGGTGCCAGCTTTGCGAGTGTCACAGTTTCAATGCCAGTCGTTGCCTAGAGTCAACCCCTCCCCAGGCTGCCACAACCCTCCAGCACCCTCATGGCAAGCCTCTCCCTCGAGTGATGCTTTCCAGCTGCCGGAATCCAGCCTGCCCCCATGACCAGCCCTTCCAGCTCGCTGATCTGACCAAATCCCCCTGCTCTCCTTGTGACAAGCCCCCAACCCACCTGCCAAGATCCCCTCCAGCCCCCCATGACAGTTCCTCCATCCCAGCCTCCCTGGCTGCCAGCATCCCCCCGATCAATATCTTGGAACATGTCCAGTGGCCTCTCCCAGAAATCTGGCCCCTCGAATGGCTGGCTCTGCTTTGAAAGGGTTTGGAGGGCTTGACACCTGGACTAAATGAAGGGGGAGCAGGCGGATGTTCCCAGGATCAAAGCTACCGGCTCAGGGGCCTCAGGATTTAGCAGGGAATTCAGTTCTCTTACGCAGTTCCGCTCCCCAGTCGCCGTCATCACTAGGCCCAGTGCCTCTCCCAGCGGCACACTCTCCGGGCCCTCATGCACCACAGCGTAGCAGACCAAAGCTGGAGATCCAAACCAAGTGGAACCATCCACACAGGTGTTTACTCGCCACAGCTGTCAGCAAACAGTCCCTCTTCATGAGCATCTGCTCGACGACCTACCTCTGGATCTCGCACAAGCCCCCTCTCTGCTCCCCCACAGTCCTGCCAGCCCAGCTGGAGGAGCCCGACTGGAAAGAACACAACGGCTGCCTTAGGCCACACACACCATCAGTCTCACAACGCTGCCCCCCTTCTGTCCCGAGGAGCTAAGCACTGTGGAAGGGGCTCTTCTGCTCTCACAAAGGATGGGTCCCTGCTTGGTCTGGATCATTCGGGACCAACGGAGGTAGAAACCTCTCCGTTCTTCTCACAAGACTTAAACTACCCACTCTCAAACTTGGAGAGCTCTTCCCTAGCTTCCTGGTACCTCTTTAGCTAACGGATGACCATGAGAATCAAAGAAGGGAAGTAAGGGGGCGAAATGCAGAGGACAGAGGAGATGGGACCAGCAGGGGGACGCAGCTGCACATGCCAGAGAGAGAGCATACCCACATGGCCGCGTGCCCAGCCATTGGGAAGGACGCACTTACAGTAGACGGTGAGGAGGATGGTGGTCTGAGAGCGCGTATTGAGGTGTGTGTTTTGGGCCAGGCAGGTGTAGGTGCCCGTCTGAGTCCGGGAGATCTTGGCTATCACGTACTTCTGGCCGGAGTAAATCTGGGAGCTGTTGTAAAACCAGATGTAGTGGCTGGGCGGGTTGGAAGGGGCCAGGCAGGTCAGGATCACCTCCTCCTGCTCATTAGCTGAGAAGCCGTTCTGGTTAATAGCAAATGGCTCAATGTTGATCACGGGTTCATCAGGGCCATCTGCAGAATGAAGTAGGAGGTGGTTAGCACCAGGCTGATGGCAGGAAGGGGAGGGTGACTGTCCGGTTCAGATGACCGTCTGGCAGCTGGATTGTTTATCTGAATCTTTTTGGTCCAGGAATAGGACGTGGGGCTCTGTAGCCCAGGAATGGCAGCGGGGTCTGCTCTGACCCCCAATGCTGGGGGCAGGGATGGGGTTATGACCCCAAAGTGGTTGCCAGCGGTTGTTTTTTGTGGGGATCATAATCTTATTCCCATTCCAAATCTTCGGTCCTTGTCAGACACTGGGGCAGCAGGGATGGTGCTTGTCCCACATGCCCAGAGGTGCCTGGGAAGCCAGCACAAAGGATTCTGGGCTGGGCGGAAAAGAGTTTGGAAGCCCTGGTTATGTTCTCTGGAGTCGCTCTTTTGGGCCCAGTGCTGGGAGGTGCTGAGCACCCCAGTTCCACCGGCCTTGGTAGGGGTTACGGGCACTCAGCAGCTGGCAGGATCGGGGCCCTGAGCAGGGCGTGTGATGGCACGCCCGAGGGGCAGGACATGTTTGCTCCTGCCTGCAGGTCACTTACAAATCACGTCAAGATACATCCCGTCGCTGGTCTGGCTGTTGACCTCGTTGTGGGCGGTGCAGGCGTACCAGCCCATGTGAGTCCGGTTAGCCGCCGTCAGGATCAGCAGCCCGCTGGCCGCTTCCGCGACAGCCACCGCACCCTCCCGGTTGGTGTCACGGTGCCAGGAGTACCCGACGGGGGGCGTCCCCTCCTTCACCGCACACGTCATCGTCACCACCGTGCCTTCCACCGGCGTGGGGTCGGTCATCTGCAGGAAGGGCTTCGCAACGGGAACTAGGGGAGACCAAGCACACAGCTCAGATGTGATCTCACCCACTGCAGCCTCTCGCGGTGCACTCTGCCCCATTCCCCATCCAATCCATTCTGAACCGCCCCGTTCCAGCCCTCGCCCCACGTCCCCCAGGCTCTCCATCCAGCTGTCTCACCCAAGCCATTCCTTTCATACTAATCCCTGCCATTATGACCTGCTCCGTTCTTTTCCAAGCCAGCCCTTGCGATTAGAATCTCGTCCGTTGCGCTCCCAGGCGTGTGATTTTGATGCTGTGCCCTTCAGACCCATGCTAACGCATTGCTAGTGACAGAGGGAAGGTTCGAGGGAGACGTGAAGAGGAGGGGTCAGTCAGCCCCCCACGATGGAAGCTGCTCCCAGTGCAGCATTGTCCGGGATGATCATTCAGCACAGATGGCCGCTCAGAGGGAGGTGGGGCAGCAGGAGGGGGCTGGACAGTCCTGCAGAGACAGCTGAGGGGGGACAGGGCAGGGAGGAGGTCAGAGGGGCCGGGGAGCCATGAGTGGCTGGGGAAGGGGGCAGTGGGAGGTTGGCCAGGTGGTGGGGCAAGGGAAGAAGATTAAGGCTTCCCAGCAGCCCGCTGGTTCTGAAGGATTGAACAGGAGGGCCGCGAGTCTCCAGGCCCTGGTGCTGATGAGCTGGGGCACGGGGGCCAGTGGCAGCATTCACCCTCCGAAGCCTGCTGGAGCCCAGTGGGGGAGCTACCCAGATGGTTCGTCACAGAGCCAGGAGAGGGGCAGGCCAGTTCCCAGCCCAAGTCAGCTGGCTGCCCTCCACAGAGATGGCGCTAGCCGGGCACTGGGACCTGAGCAGGCATGCTGGGGAGGGAGAAGTACATGAAGAAGGCATTTCCTGGATCAGACCACGTCTTCCTTCCCTGGCCGGAGGGGACAGCAGGGGTGGGAGGGCAGCTCTCCCCGGCACCCCCTCCGGGAATGGGGGAGAGCAATCCCCTCTCACCCTGCCCTGGCGAGATGCGTGCTGGGCCCCGGAGTGCTGTACCACCCCCGGTGCTCTCGTGGGATCTCGCTCTGACCGCTCGCCCCAGGGGGAGAACTGTACAGGGTCCGGCCAAGCCCCGTGACCCGGCTGCTGGTGCGCCATGGGGGAGAGCCGATGCCCACTGACGTCAATAAGAGTTCTGGGTCGGGGGAGCAGAGAGCTGGGTTTGGGGATAAATGCCCTGAGTTCTCCTTCTAACAAACATCCAGTGCCCCAGACCCAGCAGTAACTCTCCTGTCAATAGGGCAGCGCCCTAGCAACCATCCAGATCCTGGTTTCAACCTCCCTAGGGATGTCTGGATCCGGGAATTAGTCTAGGCCCCTCCAGGCCTCGGATTCTCAGCTGCTTTGCACTTGGTGGGGCCATTTACAGTGGTGCCCAGCAAGAGTGAAGTGGATACAAAAGGCTCCCTGATCAGAATTCTTCACTCAGCCCAGGGGCAGCAGCCTGTCCCCACCGTGCACACATGTATCTGAGCTGAGGGCACGCCTGCCCTAGGTGGGTCCTTTGGTGACTAACTCTGGTCGCCCTGCCAGGCACCACAGGAATCCAGTGGCTGGCTGCTATGCTGCCATCTCTCATGCTTTTATTATGAGCCTGATGATATTTGGTGTTTTTCTTAAAGCCCCAGCTCCTGGAGTCAGGTGATGACACAAGCTTCCCAGCTGGCATGAAAAAAAGCAAGTGGCTGCGGAGAAAAGTGCGTAAACATGACCCAAGGCAACCAAAAAGTCCCCCCCCCCAAGCCCCAAAACATCCTCTTTTTTATATATCTCAGGATTTTAAAGCCACTCTTGTGAATTTGGGGGGGCACCTGACTCAAGATTTTTGACCTCTTGGGGTTGGTGATGCCAAGGCTAGTTTGGGCCTGGCCAGTGGACTCTCAGCCCCTTGGTTTCACAGAGGAGCAGTGTCCACTCCAGAGCCGTCAGTGCTGCCGGCTGGGGACCATTTGAGCTGTCTTGCTGGAGCCAGCCTCTGTCACTTGGCCCGGCTGCCTCAGAGGCAGCTGTACATGTGTCACTGTTCTTGGCTGCTGGAGGCTCGCTTTGATGCTGCACTTGATTGATTCTGTGCCCAGGGCAGATTGAAAACCTCTGCACGGTTCGGATCAGAGGGGCCCCGGGAGGAGGGAGCACCCCGCCCCCACCATTAAAATGTGAACCAACAGAGCCGGGTGTGGCTTCTGATTTTGGGTGCCCAACTCGACACTCCCATGGCCTGATTCTCAGAGCTGCTCAGCACATGCAATCCCAAATGGAGCTGGTAGGAGCTGCAGGGGCTCCTCTCTGCTGTAACGCCTGTAAGAGCTTGACAACCAGCTGAGACCACGGCCGGTCGTGCTAGCCGATATTGCCTCCTTTTTCTCCCCATCCATCTGTCTGTAGCCACCTGTCTCTCGTCTTAGACTTAGATGGTAAGCTCTTTGGGGTGGGGACTGTCTTTCTGTTCTGTGTTTGTACAGCGCCTCGCACCATGGGGCTCTGGGTCATGAGCGGGGCTCCTTGGTGTCACCACAGCAATATATAAGGGAAGCACCCCAAATCAGAGGCTAATATTGAACATGTTGGCTCTAACCGCCCCCTGCCTCAGTTTCCCGATCTGTAAATGAGAATATTTATCCTTGCCCTCCTTACCAGGGCAAGGTCAGTTTACTGACACCTAAAGTGCTCTAGGGGGTACTCCCAGGGCAGGCATCAGACAAACGCCAGGTGTTAGAATTCCTAGAGCAGGTTGCTATTCTCAGGAAGTTTATTCAGAGCATTTTCCCAGCCCCTGATGAGTAAATAATCCCCCAACGCTTGTTTTCTTTATCTGACTGGCTCTACCAAGCAGACAATGAATTGTTCACCAATTTGTCCCACCCATCAGTCAATGAATTATTAGCGAGTCATTTTCCCAGCTCTGCCTTGTCCCCATGTTTGTTTTCTCTCTGGAATTACAGACTCGGAAGCCCCAAATCTCTCCCTTTTTATATCTCCAGTGATCGTGGTAAGGACGTTAACAGCACCTGGCTCACATGGCTTTCATGTGAGCTGGAATAGACACCTGATGGGACTGAAATTCTTCAGCCTTTGATATACAGGAGGTCCAACTAGAGGATCTAATGAGTCCCTTCTGGCCTCAAACTCTCTGAATGAATCTATGAAATGTTCTGCCTTTCTAAGAGTCCCAGTTAGCTGCTAATACTGAAGAGAAAGCCAAGGGGCTTTGAGCCCTGGACAGATGACTGAGCTCTTCCATCAGCAGTGGAAGTGGCTGCCCGGCAGTGAGCGACATTCTTTAGGAAGATAATCTCCCAGCAACCAAGAAGTATTTGCCAGTGGAGTGTACCCAACCCCACCCAGCAGAGTGCATGTGAACAGACACACTGCACGGGGAGGAGCTGAGAACGGCTGGGTGTCCCAGGAAATGTGGGATAAAAACACCCCTCACGGGTCCGGCAGAAAATCCCTGACAGTGACCCCCCCCGGCAGGAATACTGGGATTCGGCCACAATTCTGCAGCTCGACCCGCAGCTCCAGCTAGATTTCAAGAGGACTACGTGCGCCCGCTTACATTGCTGAGCAGAACATCTGCTTTGCTTTGCACTAGCCGGTGTGAAGATGCAGGCTGTGACTGCGGAGTGGCCGTGTAGGACACCATTCTGCTCAGCAGGATGCCTGGGGGTATCCCTCTCTCCCTGGCAGTCTCTAGCCAGGTGAGATCCAGGCACAGAGGGCACACAGAACGCCAGCGCCCAGAGATGAGAATGCCAATGTGCCCACAGATGTGTGCTGTTGTGGGTAAGGTCAGTAAGGCTGGGCAGACAGCGCTGCTGTCTCACTCATGCCCATCACACAACCCCATGCCAAAGGGCTCTCTTCGGGCTGCTCTTGACCGAGGGGAATGTTGGCCATGCTACACAAGGCCTTGTAGCACAGGGTCCCCAGGAGAGGAGCCTCCAGAAGGAAGCAGGGGAAGTCCTGTTTTTGGAGGCATTGAGCACTCAGCTCTTTGGGGCAAGGACTGCCTGTTTGTTCGATGTTTGTACCGCACCTAACACAGCAGTGTCTGGTCCTAGGCATTTCCGCAATATAAGGACAGGCTGGGTTAGGCAATGGAGAACATATTGCTGGGGACATCTGGGGAGGGTGGAATAGCTGAGACCAAATGGGTCTCTTCCGTCTCCCATCATCTTTGCATGCAGCACCATTTCAGGGGCAGCTTCACTGGCAGGGATACGCGGGACAGACGAGTGGGGGTGCGCGGGCAGTGATTGGAGGAGATGGGTTGGGCATCGGGCCTACTGGATTCTAGTCCCACCCTGCAACCTTGGGTGCAACCCACTTCCCCTCCCCCTGCCTCAGTTTGCCTGCTGCGGTTGCGCCCCACTTCAGTGGGGTGGGTCTGCGAGGGTTGTAACAGGGCGCTCTAGAAGGGAGCACAGTAGGAGGGGGGAGGGATAGCTCAGTGGTTTGAGCATTGGCCTGCTAAACCCGGGGTTTTGAGTTCAATCCTTGAGGGGGCCATTTAGAGATCGGGGCAAAAATTGGGGATTGGTCCTGCTTTGAGCAGGGGGTTGGACTAGATGACCTCCTGAGGTCCCTTCCAACCCTATGATTCTATGACTGCGGTTTAGGGTTTGGGGACCCTGACTGGTGCCTCCGTATACTTGTTCAGACAGTCCCAGAGGTGACGCCGCCTCCAGGCTACCTACCCAGCACGACCAGCTCTATGTAGAAGTAGCCCACTTTGATCTCTCCATCCTCCTCGTACATCGCCTGACACATGAAGTGCCCTTGGGCAGCCGTCTGCAGGTCGCTCACCTCCAGGGTGCCGTTCCTCAGGCTCACCTGCCCCAGGGCCGCAGAAGCCTTCTCCACCTTGGACTCTATCCCGTTGCTGATGGCAACGGCCCTGGGCACCAGCGAGCCCAGCTTGGTGAAGCTCCAGAAAACCACCATGGGCGAGACCACGTCGCCACACGCCAGCTGCACGGAGCGGTGCCGCACCCCCCGCATTGCCTGCTCCTCGTACTTCGCATCGCCCGGGTGGAGTAGCTGAGCTGGCGTGAACGAGAGAGGAAGGATGGGCCAGTGGTTAGGGCGGCAGCCTGCGACTCAGGAGACCAGGGATCAGTTCTCTACTCCGGCACAGGCTCCCTGCGTGAGCCTTTCCCTTGGGCCAGTCAACTCAGCCTCTTGGTGCATCACTTCCCCTCTGCCCAGTGGGGATACAGCACTGTCCGCCTCGCGGAGGGTTGTGAGGATGGATACGGGGACGGTTGGGAGGTGCTGGTAAGAGACACTGAAGTCAGCATAAGAGAACAGTGCCCCCCAGAGCTCAAGGGAGTCGCCCCCAGTGTCAGCAGGGTTTCCCAAGGGACAGAATTTAAAACTTTGCCCTTAACACTCATGCTGTGTTCTCCTAGCAGGCGAGAGAAAAGGAAGGACCAAGGAAACACACAGCGAGGGAAAAGGAAGGACCAAGGGCCAGATCCACAAAGGGAATTGGGGCCGCTGGCATCCCAGAAATAGGCCTATTTGACCCGGTGCAGTCACAGAGCAGCAGCCGGTGCTCCAGGCCCAGCCCTTCCATGTTTACACTTGGGGGGGGGGGGCATTCGGGGCTGGCCCTGCAGTCTGAAGTGCTCTGTGGATGCACAGCACAGGGGCAGCTGCACCCCCACCCACAAGCTGCATCCTGCCAGGGTGAGAGGGGAGCTCAGGCTACACGGTGAGACGGCCAAGCATGGGGGTGGTTCTGTGATGTGGGGTCCTGTCCCCTAGGAACTCCCCAGAGCTCAGCCTTTCACAGGGAATCTGTTCCAGGAAGTTGGCAGCCCCTCCAGCTAAGGACAGAGAGGAATCAATTTAACCGAGAGCGACGCGTCCCCTGAGAGGAGGGGTGGGCGGCAACAGAGAAATGGAGCCTGCCGAAATCTGTGCTGTGTATGCCTTTGCTCCTGGGAGAGCGGATAATGGTGAGGCGCTGCTGAGCCAGGAGGAGTTTTCCAGCACAGTGCCCCAGGGCTGGATAATCTGAACAGATGTGGAGAGAGCCACGCGTGGGAGCTGCTCAAGGACCTGGCAGGATTAGCATGGCTTGGGTCACAAGCGCTTGATAGGGTTCCAGACAGGGCCAAGCGTTCATACTGGTCACAGGACGGTCCTGAGTTATCGGTGCAAATATTATTAACCCATCAATATCATATCGACTATCAAGCGCTTTGGGGAGTGTTATAAACCCTTCTGCTTCTGCACATAAGCCCCAACCCCTAACTACTGGGGGCTGGGCGCGCTGGTTATTTGGAATGAACTCTTTGCTTCCTCCCATGGATTTGTCGGACCAGGTTCACCGCTGCCCTGCACCTTGTTTCATTGCCTACCCCAGCGCAAAGGGCTGCCAGCTCAGCATGGGACCATTCATGTTAGCTCCGCACAGGTGCAGGGCGCTGGGTAACTGGGCCCATAGCAATGTACCTAGCCCATTATTTCTGCACGGGAGCCATTGCCCAGGGGTCTGGCTGAGCCAGAGCACATTACTCACCATAAGCCACTGTTGGGAGAAGGCAAAATATTTTCAGCAGGTTTCTAAATGGTGCATTCCTTGCTGCTCCATAATCCATGTCTCCATGTCACTCTGAGGGAGAGACCATCCGCCTTTAGCTGCCTCCACACTGGCGCTTCTCACTCTGCACCCAGCCCTGCTGCCACTTTTTCCACCTCTTGATGAGCCCGAAGCCCTGTATAATCTCTGTGGTGCGGGAGTGGGACGTGTCCGTCTCCTCTTTCAATCTCCCATCCGCCTAAATGCAGCCCAGTTCGGTCTCCGGTTACTCTGGATAGTCCCTGATTAGTCCTCAATTATTCATATCCCTTCCCTTCCTTAATCACTTTTCCTTGATCTATTATGCAGGCACCTCTTTACGGAGTCACCGGTCGCATTCCCTTGGCCTGGTGTCTCACGTCCATGGATATCTGAATTGAAACTACTAAAGAATCCCCAATGGCACATCTGGGATCTGATGGTCAGGGACTGGGGGTGCTGCCCAGAGCCTTGCAGGGCAGGGCACCAAAGCCTTAGCTGTGCTTGGAGCTTCAGGTTATCACAGACTCCAGAGAAAACTGCCTCACCAACAGACCCAGGGCCCCATTATTGGGTGTAGCTTCCAGGGGGGGGGGGCAGCCTTCCTCTCCTCCCAGCACCTCCAGGCGACAGCCTACAAATCCCCACCTGTGTTTCAGGCTAGGGCCTCTCTGCCCCTCCAGTGAATGTGGGCTGCCATCTCTCTCACTGTGTGTGTGCGCCCGAGGGGGCTGCCAAGCCCTGGCCTGGTCTTGATGCAGAGTACGAGGGAAGGCATCATCTTCTCCCTTTGAAGACATGGGCTCCCGAGACAGGCCCAGCCAGCGTCTGTGGTCATTTCATGCACTGAGCTAAGGAGGATGCAGAACTGAGACCTGCCTGGGACCTTCCCAAGAGAGGCTATCTAATGTAAGCTGGGCACTGGGGCTGTGTCTGGCTGTATCCGAGGATGCTCCCATCCTAGCCTTGGCATCTCTGCCCAGCTGGCCTTGCAGAAATGACCCTGTATTGTGGGCCCCATTCAGAGCAGACACTCAGGGGAGGAAGGCAGCATTTGCCATATCAGAAAAATCCATCGGTCCATCTGAACCTGCCCCAGTGCTTCCTGGGAAACCAGTGCCTCCAACCCATAATGCACCTGGCTATTTGTGCAGAGCTGAACATAAGAGGCACGTTTCCTTCCTGACCCTTGCGGAGGGGCCAGCTGAAACGTGAAAGCACAAGACCCAATCACCCTTATCCCAGAGCGTAAAACTAGCAATGGTCCTACCCAGCCCCTTCACAAAGCCAGCTACCCTGTGGCCTCTTCCAACCATTTCCCTGGCACCTTCCCACGGGCTGGGGGGAGCTTTCAGAGCTGAGTCTGGGTGGGGAGACCGCTCTCAGTTACGACGGTTTCCAGACACCCCGAGTCTCAGCAGGTGCTGCTGCTTAGTATTTGCAGCCCGCCTCCCAGAGGAGCCAGGTTAGGTATCCGCCGTGTCATTTATTCATGACTGGGGTGGCCGGTGGGTTTAACTTTCATCCAGGCTTTAAAAACAAACCCATCAGCTGAGCAGCACCCATCAAGCTCAGGGAGCCACTGGGACTGCCCAGGGGGCCAGGTCTCAACAGGACTGTGTGGTCCTCAGACACTGGCAGTTAGGGGAACATCTGCTTTCCAGGCCTACCCACCGTGTAAACCCCACTGGGACAGATTCATTACCATCACAGCTTGGAAACATGATCCCTTCGCTCCACTCAGCCCTGTCCCGTCAGCCTCAGCTGGTCTCAGCCACCCCCCACTCAGCCTTGCAGGCCTACTCTTCTGTAGCCCACGTCATCACTCTCTGTGGCTTGCCACAGCTTTTGGCACATGGCAGCCGGATCCCAGGTGTGCTGTATGCACCCCCTGGGTCGGCTAGTTTGGACCAGGACTGGGTGATGATGGACTCGGTTGAGGAATGTGCAGCCCCGGACATAAGTGGAATCTCCAAACATTTTCCTTAGTGATGCTCTGCTACCGCCTGACTGGCAGGAGAAGTCTTGCAGCATGAATAATCTGGCCACCCCTGCTCACTGCCTTTGGCTTTCACCAAGACTTTGCTTAGGCCAGAAAATGCTGCAGATGGACAGTCTGCTCATTGACTGCGATAATTCTCCAGAGGGGGACGATTGCTGAGGCTTGGACTTGTCCATTCTGGGATGTATCGAAGGACACTGCAATGGAGTTTGGTGCACAGGACAGCAAACCTAGTGCTCCTGACCGGTGCTAGCTTGAGATCTCTGGAGAGTGAAATCTGCCTGTCCACACCTGTCTGTCCCTCGCCCTGGATCTGGGTAACCTGTGTCTAGGGTCAGAGATGGGGAGAGGGCAAGAGGCCCATGTAACTCTCGGTCTCAGGCAAGGTGAGGCTTAGTGCTAAGTATCAGCCAGGAAGGATGGTCATGTGATTAAGGCACTGGGGACATCTGGGGTCAGTTCCTGCCAGTAGGACCTAGGCAAGAGAGTCAGGGCTTGTCTAGACAGGGAGTTAGTGTGTGGCAAGCTGAGGTGCTTTGCCATTGACTTCAACAAGCATGGGATCAAGCCTGTAAGTTGTGCTCCCTTGCAGGGGCGTGGGGAACTGTCTTTTACACTGTGTAGTTAATAGCGTACAGGGCTTTGATCCTCGCTGAATCAGGCCCCTGGATCCCATTGCCCATTCCTCTGAGCTACCCACTCTGCTGTGGAATGGCTGAGCAGTGCAACAGGGGGCAGACAGCACCTCCCCATAGTCCTGTGCGTGGGAAGTGACCGGCAGCGCCTCGCCCAGGAGATCAGCTCCCCAGCATCCCCAGCATTTGAGCTGCCCAATTGCCCGTTTGGTAGAAAAACTCATTGTAACTGATGATTTAGGCTGTAGCTCTAAGGAGAGGCCAATCGCCACAGCCCACTCGCTGCTGCAGACAGAGGCAGGAGTGTTGGACGAGAAGTTTCCATAAGAGCTTTTCTGGGCGAGGGTGAGGGCTGTTTATCTTGGAGACGTCCTGGAAATCACAGCCACGCCGAGCTAATTTACACTCGTCTGGCTTGAGGCTGGGGTGACTTCACCTGTTTGGATTCGCCTGGTGTTTCATAAACTGGCCCTTTTCTCCTACGTTCCGCTGTCCCGCTGCACTTCCCTTCATGTATTTGTTTCCATTCCTTGCCTGCAAAAGGGGACGCTGGGTTCTTGCTCTCGCTCTCTCCTTCGATCACACATCGCAGGCGAGCAGTACCAGCTCTGATAACTCTCAGCTAGATGCCCTTGTGAGAATTCAGGGCAGGGTGAGGGGAAGTTGTTACTGCCCCATTTTGATCTGTGGAAGAGCAAAGCGCCCTCAGCCTGTGAGCAAGTGCTCATTTTCACCAGGGCAGGGCACTGATTGCACTGCAAAGTGGCAGTTTTTCACTTTTCCGTTCTGGGGCAAGCAGCAAAAACATCGAGTCAAAAGCAGATGCTGTCTGCTTTGCTTTCTACAGGGCTGGTGAAGGTGTGATCCTTTAGCTGGAGGGCAGCAGGCCAGATCCCTGGTGGCAAAGACCCATCTGTTCATTACTGGGGTGGGGAAGTCCAGGGAACACATCATTGAAACGTTTCACGAGTTCCCACCCTTGCAAACACAGTAAAATAAACTAAAGCCCATGGCAGGACAAGAGGCCTCCGAGTGTCATTCCCAGACAATTATTCAGAGCAATATGAGCTCTAGCTGCAGCCAGGGAGACTCAAGGATCCTCTTCCCAGAGATCTCTCCTCCCTGAATCTCCCAATCAAGAGTCAGCTGCTACATGTGATTCTTGTCTTTTATAAGAACGGCCTATGGTCCATCTAGCCCAGTATCCTGTCTCTGACAGTGGCCAGTGCCAGAGGGAATGGACAGAACAGGGCAATTTCAAGTGATCCAATCCCAGCTTCTAGCAGTTGGAGGTTTAGGGACATACGGAGCTAAAAGCCATTGATGGACCTATCCTCCATGAACGTATCTAAGTCTTATTTGAACCCAGTTATACTTTTGGCCTTCACAACATCCCCTGGCAATGAGTTCCAGGGGCTGATGCAGAATTCCAGGGCTTAAAGGAACCCTCCGTCCTTAACTAACAATGCACTTACAATTCCCACAACTATGAAAATAGTCTTCTACACAGCAGCTGCCAAATAGCGGACAGTCAACCAGATGAGACCCTAGCAACAGAAATCCATTCCCTTGGGGCAGGTACCATCTTTTCGTTCTGTGTTTGGACAGCCCCTAGAGCAGTGGGGTCTCGGTCCATGACGAGGGTTCAGAGGTACAACGACGATACAAATAAATAAAGATGAAACCAAACCAAAATCTCAGTTCCAAGCAGCCAGCTGAACTTAGATCTGAATCTGAAATGTATGCCTGGCTCCTCTCTCTAGAATGGGCCAGACTCCAGAACTATACCAAATGTAGAGTTCAGACCCAGCTCTGCATATAACTCATTTCACGTGAGGGTGGGTGAGGTCTGGGATGCTGCCATGGCAGGACAGATATCTCAGCCCCCCTCATCGCTTCATAGATTGTAAAGCCAGAAGGGACCATTATGATCATCTAGTCCAACCTCCTCACCTGTATCCTGTGGGCGAGCTTGGCTATATTTCTAGGAAAACATCCAGTCTTGATGTAAAGACTGCAGTGATGGAGAATCTGCCATGTCCATTGGCAAAAGTCCTTCCAGCAATTCTCTCCAGGCTCTTTATGTCAGCTTTTACAAACGTGCTTTTTTCACCCCCACCTGGTCCTCAGCAGGGTTTGAAGCCAGGCCCAAGGAGAGCCCACGTTCAGATGAAGTGCCAGCAGGCCTATCACCTTACGCCAGACTTCTGATAGCGCTTCTGGTAAAGGCATGCCGGGGACGGCCTGTGCTTGGGCGGGAGACCCCCCCGGAGAGCTGTGCGCCCATCCGCTCTCTGCATCAGCCTTGCACAAGGGCCCCAGCCTGGTGACAAAGGCACGGTGCTGCTGGGGAAACCCCCTCCAGGCGAGTCACCAAGCTGGACGTGGTGTGTGTACCACCTGGGGCCTGGGTCTCCGCGCTGCACCATGACGTCCCTAGGCTCTGCTGTCGGACAGAAGCAGCCGCCGTCTTGTCCGTGGGTCAGCAGCAGCGTGTGGCAGGGGAGATGCACACACTGCACTGCTCCCAGGGGATTGGCCTTTTGGTCTTTCTTCTGCGGCTGTTTTCCTTTAATCTAAAAGAGAAGGCACGCGGCCTGGAGGCATGTGCAGTATAAACTGAACCCTGCTTGTGCCCCCCCATTGGTGTAGGAGCTGAGCTCCTGGCGCTTTGTAACATATTTACCCCACGAGGGAGGGCAGCCAGGGAGCTAGAGCCCCCAGAGGCTAAGTGACTTGCCTGGGGCCGAGACCCGAAGCACAGTCTCCTGGGTTCTAGGCTAGAACCCTGCACAGAAAGAGCCCTGGCTGCTCCCCTGCGACCCAGGCCCTACAGCTCGGGGGTGACGAGAGCCTTAAACCATTAGATGTTTCAGGATGCTCAGCCACACCTGCAAAGTGTTACTGTTCATTAGGGAGGCCACGGATGGGGCAAGGAGCCAGGAGACCTGGGTTCTAAGCCTGGATCTGCACCTGTCCAACCATGGCAAAGTCATTTAACCTCCCCCTGCCTCAGCTCACCCATGTATGACGTTGCGGGACCGATACGCTTGGAAAGTGTTTCGAGATCCGGGGATGACCCATAGAGATGCGACGCATTACTGCCTGTGCCCTGCGAGGGGCAGGAGTGAGTCATGGACTCATCCCCCCACCCCGGTCCTTGGCACGCTGGCATGGAGAAGCTCGCAGCACCGGTTCCTGTGCGGTCTGCCTAGCACCTTTCACCAGCACTAAACTCACTACCAAAACCATTTCATGACATGTGTGAAGCCCTGAGGTGAACTGAGCAGGCCAGTGCTCTGCCACTCCGGGGCGAGGAGGTCATGGGCAAAGACAGGAGGGTGAAGCATCAAAATGGAGCTTTCTCTTTAGCTCCACAGGAAAGCTCCTGAACTGCCCCGGGCAAGTACAACCCTGCTGGTTTCTGTCCCCACTAGACCGAGCTCCTGGGGACAATCGCCAGCCATACAAAATAGTTCTTATTACTCTGGTAGCTCCCCCGAGCTCCAGTCAGGATCAGGGCCCTGTACAAACAGGCCAACCCTGCGCTAACAGGCCGACCGTCCGAGTAACTGCCCCACCCGAGCCAGCAACCTGGCGCCCCCGTGATGTGACCCAAGTGGACAGTGACGCATAGCAAGGCTGCGGGGCTGAACTCTCCAGCCAACTCCAGCCGCGTTCTGCAGTCAGAGAGAGCCAAACGTCCTCTCACCCGCCCTGCTTTCGTGCAACTCTCTGCCCTGCGTAACTGGAGGGAGCCGTTAGCCAGAAGAAGGGCCACCCCAGGGAGCGACCCCAGGGGAACACAGCTAGGGGTGATGCAGTGTGCGCCTGGAGCTCATACCCCGACTGGGCCTCATTACAGGGACCCCGTACACACATGGGAGCCAGTTTTCCCTCCAGCCCACACACGCTCCATGCTGAGCTGCTTTTCATTACTGCAGTTTACTCACATCACACGTGCAGGGCTATAAACGCCAGCGAGGGAGTGCTCCTGGGTGCTGCTGGGCATGGTGGCACAGGCTCACCTTTGGGCCCACGCTGAGCTAGGCTGGGCAGCTTCTTCTGGGTGACTTGACTTCTCAGGTTGCTTCAGGCGGGTTTCTAGCTATCTTAGGTGCTTACATAGCCCCTGTCAGGTTTCAGAGGAGCAGCCGTGTTAGTCTGTATCCGCAAAAAGAACAGGAGGACTTATGGCACCTAACAAAAACAGACTCCGACGAGAGACTGCTCAATTGGAATTAATTTGCAAACTGGATACAATTAACTTAGGCTTGAATAAAGACTGGGAGTGGATGGGTCATTACACAAAGTAAAACTATTTCCCCATGTTTAGTCCCCCTTCCTCACACGTTCTAGTCAACTGCTGGAAATGGCCCACCTTGATTATCCCTACAAAAGGTTCCTCCCCCCCCACATACACACACACACTCTCCTGCTGGTAATAGCTCACCTTACCTGATCACTCTCCTTACAGTGTGTATGGTAACACCCATTGTTTCATGTTCTCTATGTATATAAATCTCCCCACTGTATTTTCCACTGAATGCATCTGATGAAGTGAGCTGTAGCTCACGAAAGCTTATGCTCAAATAAATTGGTTAGTCTCTAAGGTGCCACAAATACTCCTTTTTTTACATAGCCCCTGTTACCCTGTTACCGAGCGCCTCGCAGTCTTCACTGTGTCCACCCTCACCAGCCCTTGGGTGGCAGTGGGGTGCCCTTCTCCTCATTGTACAGCTGGGGAGCGAGGCCCAGGGAAAGCCACAAAGGGACTTAGGCATCTGATGCCACTGGTTAGGCATCACTGAGATCCTCAAAACCCTGGCTTGGCTGCTGCAGAGTCCTGGAGGGGCCCATTACCGTGCTTGCAGCATAAGGGCTAGACTGTGATTCAGACTTGGGGGGGAGCCATGGGGCGGGGTGTGTCGGGGAAGGGGGGTCGATGTGCCTGGTTGCTCCCTGCGGGGGTGGGGATGGACAGCCCCTACGTGCGGGAGCAGCCGCTGAGCTGGCCCGGGGCAGCAGTGGCTGGGGGCACCGGCCGGCAGAAGCAGAGGAACTGTGGCTCAAGGGGTGTCTCAGGGCAGGCAGCCCACAGGCGCTCCAGGCTCCGGGCTGGGCCTGCAGACACAGTCCGACTCTAAAGAAATGCCAGAGGCAGCGTGAGTCATCCCCGCCCACAGGCTTCCTCTGGGACACACCTGCCACCCGTAGCCAGCACGTGGGGATGGCTGGTCTGGTGGGGCGAGGGGGTGGGGGGCCAGCGGCAGGTGGGCACCTGGCTCCGTTCGTGCCCGCTGCCGCTGGACTGCCCTGTGCGTTGTCTCTCGGGAGGGCCGGGGGGCTGGAACAATTTGTATAGCAGGGGGGCTGAGAGCCATTGAACCAAACTGTAAACCCTGGACATAATGGAAACCACTTCAAGCCAGGGGGTGCTGCAGAACCCCCCACACCCCTAGTTCCAGCATCTATGCTGTAGGGCCTGGCATGGTTGCAGACCTGGGGTAGGCTTCTTGGCTCCCCATTGATCAGGAGGGGATTGGCGTTCTTCCTCCTGGCCTGGGAGTGCCTGGAGCAGGCCCCTCCTTGCACCAGCCGTCAAAGGGGGCGGCAGTCGTCTGGAGGCCCCACGTAGCGCCCTGACCTCGCCCGTAGCGCAGGGCTGGCTACATCTTGTGTGCTGTGCCCTGCGGTGTGTGCTCGTTGGAAGGGCCCAGCCTGGAGCCTGAGCTCGCGCTCTGTCGGACAGGCCCTGCAGGGGCAGCCGCAGTGCAAGATCCCCCCAGCCAGCCTCCGCCTGGAGATCCCGTCTCCCTAGCTGCGAGGGGAGCGCCATCATTTCTCAGCTTTCGGCAGTGACCGCAAACAGCGGGGTCTCTTGTCCCCAGCTAGGAACCAGCATGAGAGCCACCGAACTCATTTCCCTTGGACCCCAAGCAGCCAGCGGTGACCCCAAGTGAGAGGTGTTTCAGTCACGGCTGCCCTGAGCTGATCTGGGCCTGGTGAAAGCCCCTGTCTCCCACGAGCAACCCTCTGAGCCATCAGGTCCGCCAGCATTTTCTGTGCCGATTGGGTCCCTGGAGAGGCGTGTGCTCATGCCCTCGTGTTTGATGACAGATGCTGGTCTGACTCAGGGATGGCCTGTCCCTGAGTTGCCCCTGCTAGGGGGCTATTCCCCTGCAGCAGGGAGACGTGCGGGCGAGCATGAGATTGGAATCTTAGCTGCCCCACTAAGCAGCTTCTCCCAGCCCCTGAAATGCAACCCAGGGTTTGCAGAAAGTTGCTGAAAACCCCTGGAAGCACGTTACACAAGGGGGCTGCAAAGGCTCTTCCCTGTGTGATCTGTGTCACCCCAGCGCCACCCGCACGTTGAGATACCCACCCAGACGCTGAGTTCATCCAACTGACAACATCTGTGGGCAGCAGGCAGCCCCGAGCCGCTCCCACAACACAAACACCAGCCAGCCATCCGACCTGGCACCCTCTCCGGCGAAAAGTGCCAGGCTTTCATCCGCTTCCCTTCCCAGACTCGCTTTGCTGGGCTGCCCCAGCCAGCCTCCTGCCCCGCCAAGGGACCTAAGCGCCATCCAGCAGGGAAGGGCCAATGCCGCAAAGTCCAGTTTTGGATGTAGTCCCAGTGTTTCAGGGAAGTTTGTTTGGGCCAATCAGGGTCAAGATGGAGACTGTGGTGTATGTAGCCACTATTCTCTGTTCTCTACGCCTTGACATTTCTAAGAACTCTGCAGAGTTCATTTGCCATTTTCTCGGCAGAGTTGCTGTAGTGTGTTACAAAGGAGACTGCTGCCTTGGGCTCTGCGCTTCCAGCTAGTTGCCCTGCCGAGGACCAGGTGCGTTTCACTGTCAGGCGCTGAGAGGCAAGGGGGGAGGTGAGATCTTTTATTGGACCCACTGCTGTTGGTGAGAGAGACAAGTTTTCGAGCTACACCAAGCTTGACCTGAAGAAGAGATCTGTGTCCCCTCAAAAACTTATTTCTCTCACCAACAGAAGCGGGTCCAATAAGAGATGTTACCTCCCCCACCTTGTCTCTCTAAAATCCTGGGATTGACAAGCCTGCATTTTCAATCACTAGCCCTTGAGCAAGAGCCCAGGGGAGAAGAGAAAGGTGAGTGCAGGGAGCTGGGGACAGGAGCTGTTTGAGAGGGCGAGTGCATTTCCAACCACAGCTGGGGTGCAAATATTGTTTCTCAATGCCACGGACGGGCTGGGCTGGGTTCTAAAGTACCAGGGTGCTCGGGTGCACACAGGCATGGCTCAGGTTTTGGCTGCAGATTTTGCACATGCCAGCTGCCTGCTGGGGAAGGGACACTCTCTGCTCCTGTCGAACAAGACTTAAATCCCCTGCCCTGGCACAGAGGACAGAGGAGTGCCTGTATGGGAGACAAAATGCCAGGTTTATTGGGATGGAGGAGAGACAATTTGCACTTCCCCTATTAAGTGGCTGTTGGCACTGATTCAGACCCCGGCACATACCAGCTGTGCCCCCATTTCAATAGCCCCTGGGGGCTTTGCATGGACACAGAGGGTGAAGGTCCACCCCAGGTATGTCCTGTCTCTACTGGTGTGGCCATGCCCCCTCTCTGCCCCATGCCTGTCCAAGGCCATTCCCGACTCCCGGGTTCTTGTGGAAGTGGTGCAGGACCGGAGGAGCCTGTGCCGGGGGTGTTCCCGAGGGCCCTTATGCCTGCTCAGCAGCCCCTTTGCAGCAGCCTCGCTGGCATAAAGGGGCCGCAGGGCAAGGGTGAACGTAGCCCAGTGCAGAGGAAGGCCTTGGGAAAGTGGGGCTGATGGAGCTAAACCCCCGGCGATGGGGCCTGCCTCTTTATGGACTGCTTATGGCTTTCGTTTGCTTCCTTGTTAGGAACAGGGTCCCATACCTGGAGGAAAAACCCTGCAGTATTTGTTCTGTATTCCTGCGCCGGGCTCTGAAAATCTAGCCATTCCTGGCTGAGAAGTTCCACCCGGTGTTGTCAAACTCGCTGATGTCCACGATGAGCCTGGAACAAAGCCCCGGAACCTGGCCCCCTCTGGACTTGGGGAAAGTTTGGACCCAGGTCTGAACTCTGCAGCCCAGCTAGGTAACTACTCTCTGCAGGTTCTTCAGCCTCCGGCAGTGAAGAGCTCACTGTGTTCCAGGCTATTTCTGCCCCGCGGTTTGCAGCCTAGCAAACACCTCAATTTACTCTCAGGGTTGCTTCCTCCCAATCAGCTCCTTCATGCAGCAAATAGACGTGTTTGCAAAGTGCGGGTTTTCTGAGCGGGGTGGAACTTAGCGAAAAATAGAAACCCCCCAAACCACCCCCGCATCTCAAATGGGAGGAAGAAAATGCACCATACAGAAAATGAAGGGCAAAAACACCCCTCCAGGCAACGTGCATATTCCTGTGTCCCAGCAGCAGCAATCAAATCCCAGCCACTCGGCCAGGCCTCGTTCCATCCAGCCTGCTGCGCGTCAGTCCCTGAGGGACTGATCCTGTTACCACGCAGGGTCCGGACCACACACAGCGCCTTCGGCATAACACACGTGGAACCATCAGGCTTTCTCCAGTTACACATGCAGCTTGCTGCAGAGCCTCCCTCCGCCCCCGGGATCCCCAGATCGGGGCGCGCGATGGGGCGCGGGGGAAGGAGGGCTGCGCTGGGGCCTAGCAGGAGTATTTGAAACGGCTTTGTTTGCTTTATTGAAATGAAAGCGACCAGTGCCGTGCTAAAACTGCCTGCGTTCCCAGCTCCAGCCAAAGCTCCCAATCCGGGAATCTCATCGGCGTGTCCCCCTGGCTGTGGGTCATTCAAATGTTCCCCCGGGATTGCCCTGTCCTGTGGAACTACCTGTCACTGTCTCCGAGCAGCAGACAGGACCGTCCACGGGGCTGGGGGGCGTCCACGGAGGGCCGGCTTGGCAGCATAGGCAGGCGAAAGCGGAGACCCCTGATTAATCTGGCTCTGTGGACTGATTGTATTTCCATCTGACTTCACTGCAGTGCTGTTGCCAGCCTGGCTGGGTGGTGTTCCTACGCTCAAAGCAGCCAGGGGCCCAGCCAAGCAGAGGAGCTGCTACCCTGAGAGTGGAGCCTGCAGATCCCCTCCTGTGCCCTGTTAGAAACGGAGGCAAAGGCCTCCAGTGGCTGGGCACAGTGGGGTGCGTGGCTGGCTGTGCCGGGGGGCTGGCTGTGGGCTGGCTGTGAGTGGAAGGGGGGTTGTGTGTGTTGGGGGGTGGTGTGTTGGCTGTGCGCAGTGGGGTGCGTGGCTGGCTGTGTGGGGGGTTGTGGGCTGGCTGTGGGGGGGGTTGTGTGTTGGCTGTGTGTGTTGGGGGGGTTGTGTGTTGGTTGTGCACAGTGGGGTGCGTGGCTGGCTGTGTGAGGAGTTGGGGGCTGGCTGTGGGGGGGTTGTGTGTTGGCTGTGTGTGTTGGGGGGGTTGTGTGTTGGTTGTGCACAGTGGGGTGCGTGGCTGGCTGTGTGGGGGGTTGTGGGCTGGCTGTGAGGGGGGGTTGTGTACTGGCTGTGCGGGGGGGTGCGTGTGTGCACGCTGGGGCAGGGAGGGCATCAGCTGACTGGATGTTACTCTTCGTTTTTCCAACCCTGAGTAAATAGACGGGCTGGTTTCTAACGAGACGTCGCCTCGCGGGCTTGGAACTGACCCTTACAAACAAATGGGGGACGCCTGGAGCCAGAGCCCTGCTGTACGGCTGCCTGGCGCAGGGACCCCCCCGCCCCTCCGAGTCCCAGCGACCCTGGGTGCCCTGTGGAGGGCGGCCCCGGGCCCCACCCCTCCCAGAGGCTCGGGCAGAGGGCGAGGCTCACTGACCCCCCTTCAGGCTCCGGGAGCCGAGGGAGAAGCAGGCTCGGGAAGTGAGGGGAAGGGGAAGGACTGGCAAGACTATAGGTGAGCACAGCTGGTAAATATTGCCCCAGTAGCCAAGCCCTCACACCGCTCTAGCTTATCCCCTTCCCAGGCGGTTCAGCGAGACCCACATAAAGCACCATTGTACCAGCCGGAGTGTGTCCACCCCAGGGTGCTGTCACCACCCAGGCACAGTTACAGAGCTGCAGCTTTCTAGTGGAGACAAGGCCTAACATTTACATGTGGGTGGGGTCAGGGGAAGCAGGTTTAAATGACCTCAGCTTAGACGCCCTTAGGACCTACTCGGGCCTGGTCGAGGGACAGCTTTGGTACCAGTTTCATTATTTGGGATATGGGGGTGATTTGTTTGCCCCACAATAATTCAACAACCCCTAGTGAGGACGCTGTTTTGCCCGCACAAACGAGCCTTGTGCCAGTAGAGTGAATGTAGGTAGCCCAGTGACAACCGATTTAAGGGGCTCAAACGTACATAGCTAAAGCCGTTCCAAAGCAGGGTGTAGACCAGCCCTTAGCCTCCTGCCCGCTGATTTTGGCCTGTTGTCTGTTACTCAGGTCAGAGCAAAGCCGTTTGTTGCTTTAAAACCCGCCAAGGACATGAACTCGCTGCTGAAGCTAGCAGGAAGCCGGTGGTGTTGCCAGAGGATTCGCTGTCCTGCCCCCATTCAGAGGCATTGCTGTCCGCACGGTGTCTTCACACGCTTCATTTCACGCTGCCATTTATTGGTTGGGGGAAAAACACTGCAGCCTTTTCCTGGTTTAAAATACGCTATTTTTAGTGGGAATAAAATCCCCCTGTAATTATGTAAATGTCAACCTGGGAAAATGTTTCACTGTTTTATTCTTTCTGGAAGGAACAGCTTGTTCCAAAGCAGCCAAGAGCCGGGAGGACTATACAGGCGCTGCGTGTGTGATGGCTCATCAGCAGGCTCTGGCCCAGCCCTGTGCGTTTGGAGAGACGCAGAGCGTTTCCTGCATGCTCTCCACACACTTGGCAGCTGCACGTCCACCCTTCCCACCTCAGACAGCCGGGGCCCACATGGCGCGTGAGCTCATGGATCAGCTCAAGGATCGGCTCCCTCAGTGGGGGCCTAGCGAGGCGCAGTTTAAGGCCGCGCTCTTCTGGGAAAACCATCTGGTGCCCCACCGGCGGGGAGCAGAATCGTTGGTCTTTGAGAGGACTCCAGCATGCAGCAGGAAATACATCCCTACGCCCAGCCGGGACAGAGCTGCGTCCCCAGTGCGCCTGCCTTCCCCACCATGTTGTGGCAAGGTGAGCTTAGTAGAGCCCCATTGCGGCCTGCCGTGGCACTATCCGTCCTTCTGGGAGCTCTCCCAGGCAAGTCTCCATCAGAGCCGCCCAAACTTAGACAAAAGTCCCATGTGCAATGTTAACAAACGGATCTTCCACCCCCCCGGGCTCAGCTCTCGGTTCTTCTCTGCTCTCCTACAGAGCACCAGCTCTGAGGCACAGAGAACAAGAACCAGCGGCTGGAAGCTGCAGCCAGACAAGTTCCAGTGAGAAATAAGGCCCAGGTTTTTAACAGTGTGCGTGATTAACCACTGGAACAAACTCCCAGGGAAGGGATCCATTCTCTGTCTCTTGATGTCTTCAGATCAAGGCCCGGTCTACACTACACACCCGCACTGGCATAACTACATCGCTCGGGCGTGTGAAAAATCCAACCCCCTGAGCGATGAGTTATACTGACCTAGCCCCCGGAGCTTCTCCCGCCAGCTCAGCTCCCGCCTCTCAGGGAGACGGATTAACTCTCAGACGCTCTTCTGTCAGTGAGGTAGCGTCTTCACTAAAACACTCCAGCAGCACAGCTGTGCCGATCCAGCCCTGTACATGAAGACAAGCCCAAGACTGGAGCCTTTCTGGAGGTTGGTTTAGCAAGCGTTAAGGCTGTACTTGGATTGTGGCTTTCTGCTACCATGTTGGCCCAGCCCCTCTTTACCACTCTCCCACTCACGGACCACCCTCTTTGTAGGAGCTGGATTATTATGAAATGACTCACACTGGCTGCTTTTGACATTTGCCATCCTGATTTATTAGCAGGTTTTGTTTGCGAAGGAGTAACTGCAGCAGACACATAGTGCTTTAGCTAGGGATAAGTGTCGGTATCACTCCAATCAGGTCTCCAGTGTAGGGCTAACAATATTTTAAACATCCCTGCCTTTTATCAGAGAACCTGTTAATTCTCCAAACTCGCCAGCATTAGTGTAGGCTTCCAGCTCTGCCACATGCTGTCCTCAACCTTGTCTACACTAGCAAGTTTCTTCGCCTGTCCTACCACTGCCCAGGTGGTCATGCCAGTATAACCCATTCCCTGGTTCCCTGCAGACTGCTGGAGTTTTACCCATCGTGCTCTCGAGGTGCATAGCCAGCACCCTGGTTCAAAGACTCCTCTTTGTGAGCGCTACCCAATGTGGGGCTGCCCCAGTAGGAAATGTTAAGACAAATGTTAGTACAGACAGCGCCTTGCTGCTTAACTAGCTATTGGACACAAGTGAGAATTGATGCATTCATACGTCAGTACAAATTGACATGATTCACACCGAATGCAGGACACACAGCCACACAATGGGTTAGGTCTAAGCTTTCCCCCTTGCCTTACAGACGTAACACGTGGCCTCAGCTGGCTGTTCCTGAGGTTTCTCCTTGCAAGACCTTTTGACCTTCCCTAAAGCTCTGTCTTGCCCTAGGGACTTGCGTGGCCAGATATTCAGAACAGCTCAGCACAGCAGTACACCCAGGAAGCTGAGCTCTTCTGAATACCTGGCCCTTAGTCTTTCATGCTCCTGAGTTGGAGCTAATGAGACCCACGTACTCTGTTTGTCCGGGTGAGTCAGCAGAATAACTCTGCCACCAAACCCAGTTACGGTGATATTCTCTCCCGAGGCAAAGAGTCAGACTCCTGTAAACATCCAGATTGTTCCCATGAAATTCACCTGAACGATGTGGGCCTAGATTCAGTTTGAAGCATCGACACCCTGTGAGAAAATGGTTTCTCGCCGGTGGGAAGTGATGCTTTCAGTTTCAAACTCTTTGGAAAGGCAAGGGGTTTGTTTTCCGCCTGGGGGAAAACACTTGGGCTCTGGCAATGGGGATGTGTGATCCCAGATTCCTACCGAAACCCTCCCTACCTCAGATCCTGATGCCTTGGGGAAGTTTGGTCAGGTGCAGCCCACGTGGTCACCCTTTTTAGCCTGCCCCCTCTAATCCCACCAGCCTGGTTGCATTCGAAACCGACATCCAGTGCCTTTGACGTCTCTTTCCCCGAAAGTGATAGAGATAGAGTGGGGCTGGAGCCAGCACCCCTCGATGTGTCCGCCCCATCTCCCCTCCCCACTTTGATGTGGTTCCTTGGACAGCTGGGGGAAAGTGCGAAGCCCAGCCTATCCGCTGGCTTGTAAGGACAACATGTGGCTGCAGCTGAGACTTTAACTCCCCCTGTGTAATGGGAATACCAGCCTGCTCTAGCTCTGACATGGCTCTAATGATATACAATGGGGCCTCCTGGGTTTTCTTCATACTCGGAGACGCTCTGTTACCCTACAGCTAGTTGCAAAAAGAGAGCAAGGCCAAGCCAAGTCGTGCCAGCTCTGAATCGGTTCGCAGCTTATAAGGAAAGATATTTAATTCCGATGGGAAGATCCTTCCTTTGATCAGCGGGGCTGTGCTGTGAGATTAACGCTCTCTTTGCAGCCTGCTGGGAGCGGAGCGAGGGCAAAGTGCAGCCACGAGGGATGGGAACTGGCAACCTAAGGAATGAACCCAGGCTTCATCAATGACTTCCCCAGCTGTCAGAGGGGGGCCGAGGCTGTATTAACTAGAGCAGTGACTGAGACGTCTGTTCTCTTCCCTGGGGTACCTGTCTGATGAGAATGGCACTGCTGACCCGAGGAAGGCACCTTGTTTTTCTAGTTCGAAAAATCCACTCAGAGTCATCAGCTCTGGGAAATTACCTCCCTCCCACCCATAAAAGGCTTGTAAATATCATAGCAGATGCAGGCATCCAAATATAGCAGTGCTTCTAGCTGATAGGCAGTACACAAGGACCATATCTGCCCCCTGCTGACATGCAGCCACTTCTAGGGTGGAGCACAGCAGCTCTTCAACAGCTCACAGCAACCCTACACCACCGGTTAAAAGGGGAAGAGTTATGTTACAGCCAGTTGAAAAAGCAGAGGGATTTAAGGGCAAAATGTAATTCCCAGCCAGGATGCTGTGGTGAACGCTCCTTGTATGAAAATTGCTGTGGGATAATTAATATTAGGGCCTTGGTTTTACAGCTCATCCACAGAGATGAAAGCAGCGTTCTCTGCCTTTGTGCTTCACGGTTACTGGATGAGCAAACAGCAGCGTTTGGAGAGGTCAAAGATGCACAATGGGAATTACCACGTGTAGTAAAATTCTAGTCACTAGCAATGTGGTTCTCTCGAGCTTGGGGCTTCTGCAACTGTAACTAATCTGCCTCCTGGACGCCGAACCATCCAGCGGCCTCCCCCTCCTTCCCAAGAGCCCCTTCCCTAGTGCCAAAACTCAGCCTCACCTGACAAGCCCGAGGATCAAAATCTGAGGCAGGGGAAAGTCACTGGAATTTGATCCAATCCAAACGGTTTGTGTAAGGATTCCCTCTTCTCGGGGCTGGGAGGGGTGGAAGGTTCTTGCCAGTGGAGCTGGATGAAATTTTTGAACCAAATTTGTTTCTGCAGAAAATGCAGATTTGGGGACACCAAAACGTTGCCGGCACTGGCGTCAGGTTGGCTGAATTGTTCTCGTTAAAAAAACAATCCAGAAAAAGCAAAACTGGTTTGAGTTTTCGAATCAAAATGACGTTTTGTTTCACTTTTTTTCAGATTTATTTTGAAAGAATTAACCACATGAAAACCCCGCTCGGCATCGACACGGAATATTTCATTCCACCCGGAACAACTTTTGTTCCAATTTTTCGGACTGGCCAGCAAAGCAAAAAAACCCACGATTCACCCAGCCAGTGTTAGCTCCTATGCTGGCGACAAGAAGGAGTTCATTGTAAAGGGCCACATCCTGCTCACCTTGTAGATAGACGTCAATGGGGCTGCCGACACGAGGCAGGAGAACAAGGAGTGACGTCACTGCACTCACCCGGTGGTGAATTCAGTTCCTGGACTCCAGGCGATAAACGTGCCCTACACATCTGCCCTACAGGGCAGGTCAGCGCCTGTCCCACTGCAGCTCTGCCCTGGCCACCCGGTGACGATCTCAGATGCTTTGCTGGTGGCGTGGTCTCTGGTGTGGCAGGTCCCCATGCCACCAGGGGACCTAGTTAGTAGCTGGTGTTGTTATCCCCGCCTGCTGGGGTCACTGTGGGACTCCAGACTGTCTCACATACGAGTGCAGAAGCCAGGGCTGCAGGACCTTTGGACACTGGCCCCAAGCACCCCGTGAATGCACAAATGAAAGGATCCTGTACTGTGGCTGGCAGGATGCAAAGGGGCAAATTCCCTCAGCCCAGCAGGTCCCAACACAGCCCCTCAGGGACAGACCAGCAGAGGGGTGACTAGGGTATCCAGCCCTAGGCAGCTCCTCCAGCCTAGTTCCTGGGCTGCCCCTTCTAGTCTTTCTTCCCCTTGGGCCATACCTCCCACTGGCCTGAGCTCAGCAACTGTTAGTGCTCTCTCTGTGCGGCCGTCCAGCCTCCCGCCCCTGCTGGTCAGACACAACTTACTTGGCAATGTTAAGAAACAAGCGCTCCACTCCAAACTCTGGCGCACAGGTATTGCCATGGCTGGGATGGCGCCTAGGCTGAAACCCGGGATTGCGAGCAGAGGACATCGGTGTCTAGGCGTGGGCAGAGCCAGGCACGTGTCTGAGGCAGCTCAGCAGAGCTTGGCGTCGCAGCCAGGGCTCATCACCAGCGTCAGGAGAGGGCACGTTCGTGACTGTGGCAGAGGCTGTTAAACGGGGAGGAACTGCACGTGTATTGACCCTGGCCCGGCACTGGTACCTGCTGCAGCAGACTGCTGCCCCTGGGGGGAGAGACAGACAAGGAGAGGGCAGCTCCAGCTGGGGCGGGGGGCCCGGGGTCTCCCAAAGGTGGTCAGAGAAGAAGGAGATGAAAAGAGACGGCACTGGGGTGAAAAGGGGATTTGGAGAGGAAACTGGACCGTGAAGGGCTGTGTGCACAGCCCCCGGGCACGAGGGGCACAGAGCTGGTGAGGTTGGCTGTTGGGAACCTGCCAGAGGGATACAGTTCGGGCATCTGGGGAATGCGTGTGGCCCTCCACGGGAGGAGCGAGGAGCTGTCGTTCGCGGGAGGGCCTGCTGGAAGGAAGTGAGGTCACAGCACCGTTGAAGCAAAGGAGGTGATGGCAGGACAGCGGGGGTGACACTGGACTGTGCAGTCCGGGAAAATCAAGGAAAGTGTGGGCCCTTTACTGAATGCGGGAGGCAACCTAGTGACAGAGGATGTGGAAAAAGCTAATGTACTCAGTGCTTTTTTTGCCTCTGTCTTCACAAACAAGGTCAGCTCCCAGACTACTGCCCTGGGCCGCACAGCATGGGGAGGAGGTGGCCAGCCCTCTGTGGAGAAAGAAGTGGTTCGGGACTATTTAGGAAAGCTGGACGAGCACAAGTCCATGGGGCTGGATGTGCTGCATCCGAGAGTGCTAAAGGAGTTGGCGGATGTGATTGCAGAGCCATTGGCCATTATCTTTGAAAACTCATGGTGATTGGGGGAGGTCTCGGACGACTGGAAAAAGGCTAATGTAATGCCCATCTTTAAAAAAGGGAAGGAGGAGAATCCGGGGGACTACAGGCCAGTCAGCCTCACTTCAGTCCCTGGAAAAATCATGGAGCATGTCCTCAAGGAATCAGTTCTGAAGCACTTAGAGGAGAGGAAACAAGGACAGAACAAGAAGCAATGGTCTCAAGTTGCAAGGGGGGAGGTTTAGGTTGGATATTAAGAAAAACTTTTTCACTAGGAGGGTGGTGAAGCACTGGAATGGGTTACCTAGGGAGGTGTGGAATCTCCTTCCTTAGAAGTTTTTAAGTTCAGGCTTGACAAAGCCCTGGCTGGGATGATTTAGTTGGGGTTGAGCAGGGGGTTGGACTAGATGACCTCCCGAGGTCTCTTCCAACCCTGATATTCTATGATTCTATGAAGTGCTTTTAAATCCCTCGGCTGGGAAGCGCTCCCTGCAATGCCGAACGCCACTCATTGCGCTACAGTGTATTTGGCAGGTGGGATTAGCGCTGTAATTCCTTCCTGTCCCCTTACACCCTGAAGCATGAGTTTTGGTGGCCCTTGGAGCGCCATCACCCAGAGCCCAAGAGCTGCTCTCCCCTGGCTGAGTCCCCAGAGGCCTTTGGGGAGTTGGCAGCCACACAGCCAAGCTGAGAACAGGTGAGAGGCACCATGTAAAATACATGACACTGATCAGTTTGTGAGTGGCAAAGTCTGGGCCTGGACAGGGATTTCAGTGGGATGCAGACACCCAACTCCCTTGGGCTCCTTTGAAACCCCCAGCTGAAAGCATCAGCTCCCACTGCCGGCCGGGGGGCGGGGGGGGGTCACACAGCAGCTCTGGGTGCGGAAAGCTGCAGCTCTTTCATTCTCCACCTTGCCGGCTGCTGGCTTGCATTCAAGGAGGGCCTTTGTGCACTGCTGGGTTTGATATTTCATCCCTTAGTCTCCCCTTAGCCCAGGGCCATTAAATATACACGGGTGTTGGTAAGGTAACCGCAGTGCTATTGCGCAGGAGCCAGGGCAGCTGTAAAGTTAGAGGGGCCGGATGAGCCTCAGTGTTGCCACCGGGTATCACTGACATGTGGGGGGTTGGGCACAGAGCTCACCCTGTGGGGGGCGGGGGGAAGCGGCTCGCTCCGACAGAATAAACAGGGCGCACAATGAACAGTGAAATGGGAGCAGCCAGCGGCTGGAGCTGAGAATTTCCCTGTCTGCTTCTGGCATGCAGCTTCTCTTGCTTGGCATGGCTGCCCCAGATGCTCGGGCACTCTGCTGCCCCTCAATACACGGGTGTGATGGGTCATATTTTACTTGCACGACTGCTCCACATCAGGGCTTCGTGACGGCCAGGAAGACAGCTCTCAGTGTCCATAAGTCACCCTGGGACGCAGGAGGAAAGCAGGCCCCTGCATATCCAGCATGTCCTCTGCGGGACCTGGGACTAGGAGCCTGGACTGTCAGCACCAAAACCACCAAAGCCTGGAGCCAAAGGAGCCCTTCAGTGGCAGAGGCTAGTAAGAAGTCCCTTAGTCTCACCTTCAGCTCACCCAAAGCCAGTTCTTCCAGCACCCCCAGAAAGATGACCCAGGACACCTCCTGAGAGACCGGCTAGCGGCCCCGCGCTGGGCGGGTGGGACCCCAAGTCCAGGCTGTTAGGCACGGTGCCAGCACCCCACACCCACGGCAGCCCTGGAGCTTGCTACTAACCCTCCCTGCAAGGAGCAAACCGTCCACAGCCGCTTTCCGGGGAAAACCAGAATGAGCAAAAGGGAAGTCTCCGGGAGAGAGCACGGGACGTACGCGTCGGGTCTGCAACACGTGGCGCCGATGCTGCCCCACAGCCCAGCAGCTCCCTCTGCGGGCAGGGCACAAAGCGAAACCAGCTGCCTCCACCACAGCCCCCCCGGTCAGGGCTTTGAGAAAGACCCCGGGGAAAAGTCCTATTGGCCTGGCCTGCCTTCCCGGGCTAAGAGAGGAAAAGGACCCTCACAGCTACGAGGGATGCTCCAAGTCCCACAGGAGGAGCCAGCAGAAGAGCTGGTTCCCACCTTCAGGGGCGCTCTTGTCCCTCATGTTCTGGGTCGTCTCGATTGCTGCTGGAACCCCCTAAGTGGGCCTGGGAGTGGCTTACGGCCCCACTGAGTGCGCCAGGGTGGCCGCTCTTCAGTGTCCATTACATTTATGTTGGTCATGAGCAACGTCCGGGCCCCTGGTTTTCTACGGCCCTGCTTGCAAGCACTGAGCTGCTGGTACTGATTACAGACTAGCTCTGCTGATTGGTGCTATGCTCCAGAGCCTCTCCCCTTGACCTTAGGTTCCTGGTTCAAATCCAGCCCCAGCTGCTAATGACTGAAATATACCAGCTAGCTAGCTGAGGACTGACTGCACATGGTCTCACCTATGCGAGGTCAAGAGCATTTCCATCTGGTGTCTGCCACCAGCCCCTAATTCACTTAATATATTGAAATGAAGGGCGGGGGGAGAGGGGGAGAGAAATCACACACCTTAGTGTTACCTGGTCTTTGCAAATTGTTCTGCAGGGGGAGGGAGTAAATCAAGATTTTGGGCTGTGGCTCCTTTGTTATAAAAGCAATACTTCAAAGCCCAACAAACTGCATCCTGACCGATGTGCTGGCCCTGCAATATGACTCCATGCAGGCAACGTACAATTTTGTGAGATCGGTTGCAGGGTTTATCTCAAATGCCATCACCATCAGTATGAATATGTACAGGCTGGGTGCCTGTTTCTCTCTGTCATGTCTCATGTTACTTTAGAATTTGCTTTGCTGAATCACTAGCAGCTGGGACAGGGAAGCATGGGAACAGGACAGGGCCCCTTGCACTGGTTTCTAAGCAATTAGTGAGGGCAGAGGCCTCATTGGACATGTTGCAATCTTAAGAAGGTGGTCTTAAAAGAGGCAAACATCTTGGGTCTGGTCAACGTAATCTCCCCGCTCTTAAACGCCCCAGAGAAGCTACGTCAAATGGAATGACTCAGAAGAAAGGGATTGAAACAACAGACAAAGCAGCTGATTTAGGGGGCAGAAATGTAGCAGGAGGTTTCTGTAGTCCACAAGGAGCAGTGAGGGGCAGGAACAGTTACAGAAAGTAAAAAACCGTAGGTCCAATGTTACATTCTCAGCATTCACACAGAGAAGTTAGATAAAGACACAAATACTCTTGCTGGAAGGTGGCAGCATAAAACTGCTTTATTTGTCAGAATCGGAATGATCACACCCAGGAACCGAAAAACAGAGAGAGACAAAGCAGGCTGCTCCCTAAGGCAGCGAGGCACAAGTCACCCCATCTTACTCTAGGCCAGCTTACTCCTGCACACTTCCTTACAGAGCCCCCTAACCAGCAAGCAGGGCTAGGAAATGCCCCTGCTTCCCGAAATTTTAAGTGACAGCCTACAACTTAAAAAACAGTTTTCAGTGGACCCTTCCACCCACCCCAATACTGACCCCCAGCAACTTTACAGTCAAAGACCTGGCCGAGGTGTGAGTGAGAGCAGAGTTCCGTCCTGTGTGTCTCCCTAGCTCATTTCTCTGCCATGGTGGGGAGCAGATGTGGGAGAGGGCTTTTCCAAAGGAAATGGAAGAAGAGACACAGGCTAGGAAGTTGTGGGTGCTCAGCTGTTCCAGGATCAGGCCCTACAGGATGCTATTCCCCTTTAAGTAAAAGGGAGCTGTGCCTAGGAAGAACTGAGCTCCCAGGAAAATGGAGTAGGGGTCAAGACAGAGAGGGGAGTTCGTAACGGGACACTTCCAGTCACTGGCTGGAGTCTGGCCCATCTCATCTCTGTCTGATGTTGCTGCAGTGACTGTGTGAACCCAGCACAGGTCACAATGAACTGGCACCTTGCAGTGGTCCCACCAAATTGGAAGGGGTCGTGCAGAATCTCACCCCAGAGGTGGGGTCCTCCAGGTCAAGACTAATGTGTGTTGGCTGGGGAAGCCTTGCCCTGCTGCCCACGCTGCCCCAGTCTGCAGGGAGCTGAGGGGGTGTCAGGCTGCATGGCTCGTGATGGCCATTTGCGGCTGAAACGAGAGAAGGAATGAGAAGCAAACCCAGCTCTAGCCAACGAGAGCCCTACACTGACTGAGCAGCTGTTCGACAGCATGGAATGGTCTTGCCACGCCCAAGCATCTGGGGTAGAGAGTCTGAACAAGGGACCAAAAGCTCAGGTCATTTCCTTCCCTCCAGTGACGTTCTAGCACCATTCGTTCTCCAGTTGCCCTGACTCTCCCAGGAAATAGAAGGGAAGTGAAAGCCGAATTCCTCAGGAGAAAAGTTGAAATAAACAGTCTTTTCCGATCTTCTTTGTCTGTCAGATAGAGGCGAAAAAAGGAGCCACCCCCTTTATTTTTCCTTGGCAGGTCGCCTCTGGATGGGAACTGAGCAGCCAGCAAGTGGGCCGCGGACAATGCTCGTAGAGGGAGTGTTTGATTGCAGATGAGTGCAGAGAATGACTTTTGCATGTGCCTTTCCGGCAGCCATTTGTCCAAATCAGGGATCAGGTTTCTGGAGACAGCAGATGAGGAATTAGGAAATGTGCAGATAACACAGGAAACAGTGATTCAAAGGTCAGAGGCTCTTAAAACTGACATGGCACCAGGGCCAGGAACATATATTCGATTGCACACAAGAAGAATAGGGTGGAAACTGGAGAGGTTTGCCAAGGTCTGGCTTCATTATGGAGAAATCCCTGAGGATGGAGGAGTAGTGAACTCAACTCCTTTACTGTATAAAACGATGTCTGGGGATGTGGGAGGAAATTGCTAACCAGTTGGTTTGACAGGGGCTGTGGAAAGACCGTAGGAGTTATTTTAATGTACAGAGTGGGGAAACACTTGGGAAAACCCAGCAGGATTTCGGGAAGGGGAGACTGCATTTAAGGAGTGGATTAGATACCTAGTGTCTCTAATTGCCCTAAGTCCTCACGGAGGGTGTGCAAGGCATTCTGACAGCCCACGGCCTAGCTGGGCATGTTCAAGCTTTAATCCAGTTTGTGGACAAGCTCTGCCGTCGGTGTGTCCAGAGGTTAGGCTAGATGGTCTTGGTGATCCTTGGACTCTGTGTTTGATACTGATTATAATCTACTGTCATGCTTCAGAGCTTCAGTCAGTCACCTGCAAGGTCAGGAAGGACATTTTCCGCCCATGCCCAGTTGTAATCTGGGTTTGCCTTGAACATCAAAGTTCTGCCCCAGCTAGAGACAGAAGGACACTGTTTGGATGGACCAGTGCTCTGAGCTGGTACAGAAAATCCTGTCAGATGCCTGGCTCGTGTCTTGTTCACATGCTCAGGGCATTGTTCTCGGCCTGGGGCACACAACTGTGTAGTGTCCGAAGGACGGAAATCCTTTGGTTTAACTGAAGGTGTTGGGCTTGGTGTAGAGGTGTTTGGAGGGAAGGTGATGGCCTGTGATGTGCAGGAGGAGGCCAGAGGCCACAGATCCCATCTGGCCTTAAACTCTATGACACTATAAGAGGTTAGTTGTGGCGGCTGTGCAGAGCTGGGAAGCTGGAGTGTGGGACAGGCGGTAAGGAGAACCACACAAATGGGATGTTTGGAGGTGGAAAGCAGTAGCTGGTGCTTGGCCAACGAGCAGCTCCACTCTGCCTGCTGCCACCTCAGAGCTTCGTCATTGTGTGTACCTGACATGCTCACCAGGACAGAGAGCACAAGTGTGGGGCGACATCATCTCACCCCACGCTCCAGCTGCTGAGACCCAAAGACCAGCAAGAACAGCCCTGAGGCCTTAGGGCTTTGTAGAAGGGTGGATCCCACTGAAGGACACCAAGTTTCTGCTGCTCTGGAGGGATTCTGAGGGCCTAGGACTGAAGAGCAGCTTTCCATTAGCAAGTTAGTGCTCAGCACATTGTGGGTGCTCCATCAGCAAATCAATAACCATTTGTGGGGCATGGCTGGTCACCGCATGGCTCTGTTTCTGTTCTCTGACTGGAGGAGTGACACTTTGTAAACAGGAGAATGGGAAATTCATGATTCTGGCACCAGTTCTCATTCGAGCAGAACTTCATGGGCTAGATGAATGGCCATGATTACTGGCCAATGTCCAAACCCTTCTGAAGGTCTGACAGTTATAGCCGAGGAATGCAGTGCTTCTATACAAACATTCCCAGTGAGCTCCCATCGACTTACAACCCCGACTGTGCTCGAAATGTTTCATCACATGTGTTTCCAATAACACCTTTGATAATGAACCCTACACCCCCCCCCCAGTGTCATTTCTTGTGTAAACTATTCACTTACTTTTTGCCTTTCATTCACCTTAGACTGTGTGTCGTGGGGTGGATACACCCCATCAAGGGGTGTCCGTCCCATACAGTCAGTGGGAAGCTTATGCCCCGATTGCTAGAGCCTCCCTGACAGCCTAACCCACAAAACGGGAGAGTGTGATCTAGCAGTCAGAGTCCTTTGGCCTACCCTTACTCTCAGGGCAGTGTAACTAGTAGTCAGAGTAGACTGGGCTACCACCCAGCGTCCCAGGACTTCAAGTAGGGTCGAGCATCAAATCAACACTCTGGGTTGCTAAGACCCTCAGATAGGCCAGAGCTGCAAACACAGAGTCTCAATAGTCTAGCATTCTGACTCAGGCGAACGGTAGACAACTGCAAGCCTCTAGGCCTAAGGTGGGGGAGTAGCTGCTACCCTGAGTGTGGGGTTGGCAGCAGGTGGTAGGGGGACCCAGGCCCACCCACTCCACTAGGTCCCAGCCCAGGGCCCTAACAGTGTCGGTGGGAGTGTTCCCACCACTGGGTCAACAGGGATCCTACCAAAACACGCTGATGAGTCTCTTGGTCCTACAACTGGACTAGTATCTATTTCCCCTGGGCTACTTCCTACCTGGTCTCCCAGTACAGCAGTCCATGGGTCCTCTGGGGTCATCTGCCAGTGAAGTCTGCGGTGACTCAGTCCCTTCCCAGGTCTCTTAGTGATGCAGGCTGGGCAGAAATGCTGTCCCACCACAAGTGTTTTCAGCTCTAGTGAGCACTTAACATAAAAAAGACACCTCATGGAGCTCTATCTTTGAACAGTAGGAAGGAACAGGTTAAACCAGATCCTTAGGGAGAGTCCACACCTCCTAACTAGGACACCCTATCCCCTCCCCTCTTACTTTCACAGAGCTCTGGCATTTGAGCCCCTGGCTTAAAGAGGTCCTTTCAGCTGAAGGTGACCCCCTCATTTGGGACAGGCTAAGCACAGTTCTGATCCCCTTTACTCATACAATAAAGACAACAACACTGATAACAACATATCATTACCCCTGCATTCAGTACTAAAGTGATTTGTAACCCAACACCAGCCAAAGTTGATCATGTTGAGCAACACCGCTCTATCTGCTGAATATCTAGGCAGAGTAGGTGTGTTCCTGTAAATACGGTTTGCTCCTGAAGTCTCTCCCACTCCCAGCTAGGGAAGAACTCATTCAGACCATGCTTACACTGCCCCTACCGGAGACCCACTGCCTTGGCTCTCCCACCCTGCTGGAAGGTAAGACCAGCAAATTCAGACCTCCAGGAGTTGCCCAGAGAGGCATCCCCTTAACAGTTTCAGGCAGAACCAGCAAGAGCTAGTCCTCCAGCACCTAGAAGGGCTGGGAGCAGGCAGAGGCCAATCAGAGCCCAGCAGGACACATAAAAAGGGCTGGCTGCTTACTAGGGGCCACTTCCAGTTCTGGGTGGAGACAGGACAGGGAGGCAGGTTGTCCTTGCTGTAATCAGAGTAACCTGACCCAGTCAGGGTCTAACCTTGACAACACTGGCTTCTGTGAAGGACCAGTCTTTATATCATGGACTTTAATACCCAGGTAGCTATTCTGAGTTAAGATTCAATTTGTTTTCTGTTCACCCTAGAAGGGCCTGGTTCTGGGCCCAGTCAGAGGGGACTGGGCGGAGAGCTGGTGGGTGAGGTCTTGGAGGCAGCAGACCATTGTGGAACCAGGATGCAAAAGGGGGTGTGACAGCAACAGAAGCTCTGCAGCATCGCATCCTGCCAGCAGGGGATGCTCTGGGGGGGGGGGGGAGTGCACAGTGAAACAGTAACTGATAAAGTAGAAGCAAAGCACCTGGACGTTAGTGAAACAAAACAACAGGAATGCTTTGATAATTTTTCATTGAAAATGCCAAAAAATCGATATGTTCCTGCAAAATGTACCTATTCTGTTGAATCAGCATTTTGCAATGGGAAAACCTTCCATCCAACTTGCCACCCCATTCCACTCATCGGGGCGGATGCCGAGCACTCTTTGTGCTCAGAGCCCTGTACAAACATCAGAGGCAGGCCCAGGATGCAGGCCACCAGGTGGGAGCTCCAGCAGGTAGCAGGCTCACAGGATCAGGCCCTATGGGCCAGCGTCTCCCCTGTCCTGCCCTGTGTCACCATTTACACCAGTGCACAGTAGCTGTGATACAGCTAGATTGGACACCCCATATCTGGGAGCAAGAAGCCCCAGGTCAGTTCCTTGCCTCCGCAGCTCCCACAAATGAAAGCACCTGCTGGATCAGGGCCCAGCCCTGCTGACTGACCTGGGATCCGAGGGAGAGCAGGAAAAGATCCCTACGCTGAGATCTGTGCGGCTGTAAAACAGTCTCCCAAGGGATCAATGGAAACCATGTTGCTTGAGCCATTTACAATTGGGTTGGACAAAGCCTTGGAGCATGTTCTACCCTGGCCCGATGAGCTTGGGGAGGAGATGACCTAATCTGTGGGTCTCTTTTCCAGCTCTCTATTCCATGGAGCTAGCAGTAATTTATTCCGAGCAAGCTCCTGTCTTGAGCATCAGCAGTTCTGCTTCCCTGCTCCTGCAGCAGGCTGGCTGGCAAGTTGCACTTGCTTTTCTGATGTACGTTAAAAGGTGTCCTGGGAATGGCAATCCCGCAAAGAGCTGCCCTCCCCAACCGTCCTTCCCACGCACTGCACCTGTGGCTTGCTTGGTTTCCCTTCCTCTCCAGGCCCTATGTTTCAGAAGTGGCCACTGGGGCCCAGATCCTGCAGTAAGCGTGCGTGGACAGATCCCTGCAGCTGCACAGAGCCCCGGTGACATCAGCAGAGCTTCACATGAGTGCAGGGGGCTGCCCACATGCAGCCTCGTGGCGGGATCGGGGCTGATGTTGTGTCCAAACTGAGCCAGCCAGGACTGATTCCCAGAGGTGCTGCGTGCTCCCAGAGCCCTTTGGCTCCAAGTGTGGGTGCTCCGCACCCCTGCGCTCAGGCCCTGTATCAGTGGTCCTGTGGTCCGCAGCACTTTCAAAGCTATGATTGTTTTTTCCTTGGCTCGTAATGTTTCCATGGACTCTCTCAGAGCAGCTCAGCCCAGCACGGGGCCAGGAGAGGGCTTTAACCCCACATGCTCTTTGTGTGCTTCCAGGGGTTTGCTCTCGGAGTCACTAGCGGGTTTTGCAGAGGGGTTCCGGAGTCTCCTAGGAGGAAAATCCGAGAAAGCAGCATGGACTCTGAGTCCTAGCAGCCCCTGGGCTAGTCGCTTAGCTCCTCTGGGACTCTGTTTCCCCATGGGGATAATGATACTCATTGCACTGATACTCACTGAATGCTTTGGAGATGCAAGGACCATAATTTACAAGTGTCAAGTTTCATTGTTACTGAGCCAAACCCTGAGTTCCATCCTCAGACAAAACCCCTGTTGACGTCATTGTGATTCAGCCTGTGTCATGGAGTCCCTGGGCGATGCTCTGGAACTGCTCCCCATGAAGCCAGTCAGGACTCTGGGGCAGTCGCCTTTCTGTGAGCAGCCTGTCTTCAGGACACACAGCTCATACAGCTTCCACCTTCCTGGGTCTGACCTCGGAGCAGTCAGCATCCTCTGCCCCTCCGTGCACTTCCCCCAGCGAGTCCATCCAGGCGGGGCTCCTGGGGAAGCCAGAGGGTCCTGCACCCAACTCCGCAGTCAGACGGGACTCTCAGCCAGCCCGTAAAACAGAGGTTTATTAGACGACAGGAACATGGTCTAAAACAGAGCTTGCAGGTGCAGAGAACAGGACCCCTCAGCTGGGTCCATTTTGGGGGACAGTGAGCCAGACAACCACGTCTGCCCTTCACTCCATGTCCCAGCCAGCCCCCAACTGAAACTCCCTCCAGCCCCTCCTCCTCTGGGCTTTGTTCCTTTCCCGGGCCAGGAGGTCACCTGATTCCTTTGTTCTCCAACCCTTCAGCTCTCACCTTGCAGGGGGGAAGGGCCAGGCCGTCAGTGGCCAGGAAACAGGGTGTCGGCCATTCTCTGTGTCCAGACCCCTGCACACACCTGCCCTCTAGGGCTCTGCAATGATCATACACCCTTACCCCACCACCTAGATACTTAAGAACTGCCTAGGGGAAACTGAGGCACCCCCACACTATTCAGAGGAAACATTAAGAACAGTCCCACTTTGTCACATCCTGGTTAAAACTTCTGTCCAGCTCTGGGTCATTTCTAGAGCGTCGTTGACTCGGGGCACAAATGCAGCTGGGGAGCAGGATCTAAGCCATGGCAGGCAGTGGCTAGGACATATCTCTGCATGTTCACGAAGGTCCCTTCTGACCTTAAAGTCAATGAGTCTGTCAGACCAGCCAAGCCTGCTCCATGGGCTAGTACCAGACTTTGTATTACTTTTCTCCTGCCTATTGTTCTAGCAGACTCCCAGACCAGCAAATCTGAAAGTCAAGAGCCCTGGATGGATTCAAGGCTGAAGCCCTGGATGGATTCAAGGCTGCTCTCTGGTTTTATTGCAGAGGCTTTGTATTGCTTGGCAGGACTGCACCTTACAGTGGGGGGGAAGGATGCCTTGCTTACAGTTCAGACACAAGTCAGCCGTGGTTCCATGTATCTCGCTGGACAGCAAGACTGATCTATGTGCATGCTCCACTCTGATTGCCTTCCTTGATTACTGGTTGAGGAAACACAGGGATGGCCCGGAGCGCTCCAGCCTGTATTTCCTGGAATATTTTCTCAGAGCCTTGCCTGTGACCTTGTCTCGCTGTATGTATTTGACTTGGCGAGATTGAAATAATAATGTTCTCCAGCCCTGAAACTCTCCATGTGTTACATTCCACGCATCCGCCCTTCTCCTAGGTATTTCTTCTGCCTTTCTTGCTTGTCTCCCTAATGGCCTATTTGTACTAGAGATGGGCCTGAGATGTAACATTCGGCTCTGCTTTCAACCCCACCCGAGTTCAGGGTTGTTTGAGTCCAGGGATAGGAGTATTTTTAGCTGGATACGCAGCGTCTGGATTCACTGTGATCCCCAGCTCCATGTTTCTCATTTATTTCTTGTCAGGATGTTAATCTTATGGGGCCACGGAATACACACCACATTCTGGATCCTCTCACTCCCCATCTTGCCCCCTCTATCCCCCTCCCCCAACTCTCCCTCTATCCTATTCCCCGATGCTCCATGCCCCATGAACCTCACCTACCCCCCTTCCAATCTCCCCACCTCAAACCTCTCCTGAAAACACACTTCTTCCAGGAGGTGACTGCAGGAAACTCTCTAGAGCGTATCGCTAACCAAAGCACCTACCTGGTTGTATTTTGTCACCTGTACCCCCTTCCTCTCTTCCCCTGTGTGTGTCTCCCCACCCCTGCTCCTTACTGTCTGAACCCAGGCCCTTGGCGCTTCAGGGCAAGACTGGAAACCACAGGCTCCCAGCTCAGGTTCACTAAGGTTCAAGGACATTCCTTCCTTATTCAGACGAGTTGAGACAAATTACCTGGGGTTATTGTAACTCCCCAGAGTGCCCGGGAAGAGTCACGAGTCAAGACGGGACAGTTTGTTGCAATTGGTCACAGGCCTCACCTGGTATTCTTTCTGTCCTCTCATTGGATAAGTACACCACTATTTATGATTATTACTTGTACCCCAGTAGCATCCAGTCCCCCACGGCAGCGATCACACTCCCATTGTGCTAGAAGGTGCTATACAGACACAGCAAGAGACAGCCCCTGCCTTGGAGAGCTTGCGATCCAAACAGACATCAAACGGGCTAAAGGAAGGAAGTGTTATCGTAGTCGTCTCCATTTCTGCAGTGTCCCAGAGAGATCAAGTGACATGCCTGGGGGGTCATACAGTGGGTCTGGGGCAGAGCTGGGAGTTGAATTCCACTCTCCTGAGTCCCCATCCAGTGTGAACATGCCTGTGTGAGCACAGCCAAAGGGGATCCCTGCGGCGAGTAGCATGGATGCTTGTGGGAAACGCTTGATGGGATCCCACCAGTTCCTGGACCAAAAGATTATCACAGGCACCTGAGCCATCAGAACGTGTTGCCCCATCACGTTCTGAGCACATGGGAAGTCACTTGGTTAAAGTCAGCCAGGCGTCCCTGACGTGCTGAGCACCAGAACAAACGGGGCCGAAGAGCAGCCTTAGAAGATAGGGAAGAAAGTTCTTATCCAGCCCCATTGCTGAGAATGTACATGCCTCACAAACACGAATCAGGTTAGTCTCAGAACACTTCTGGGCAGCACAGAGGTATTATCCCTATTTTACAGGCAGATTGAGGGACTTGCTCGGGGTCATTGTCGGAGTCTGTGTCCAAGCTGGGAACGGAAGGCAAAATAATTGAGCCCCAGACTGTTTCATGGGGCTGGAAGATTTAGGCTACAAGCCCCAAGCCTCATACACATGTCACCCCTACTGATTGCAATGGGGAATTTACATGAGTGAGGGCTGCAGGAAGGGGCCCTAAACTGGAGCCCCAGAGGTGCACTGGCTGGAAATCCAGAGCCAGGAAGGCGTTTGTGGAAGGTAGATGTGGGGACTAGGAAATACGGACAATGTTACAACCCAGATGTTTTTTAATATACAGTGAATAAAAAATCTTAATTGGTACTAAAGGAGCAGGCTCCAATTATAATCCTCCTGGGTTCTTTTCCATGTCTGGTGGCATTTTAACGAATGTCGTCACTTTTTCCTTTGGCTCTTTCATGAGTCGTTTTCAAGGTCCGCGTGCAGCCTTTGTGAGTTCTTTGGGGTGCAGGGTGCTTACCCCCTGTAACACCATTTGGCCAGGGCTGAGGATCAGAGGATTACATCTGTTTTCCGTTTCAATTCCTTGTTGTTCTTTACAAGCTGAATTTTCCCCCCTCGCAGGGAAGTGCTAACAGCCTCCAGCATTCGATTTCGTTTTATAACACGCTCCCCTCTCCTGAGCGCATCGTGCAATGGCAGCTTCGCGCCCGCAGGGGAGGAATGAGGGTTAGAAACGGGCTGGAGGTGCAGCAAGGTCTGGATCCAGGTTTGGGTTCCAAACACTCCAGTCTTTGGGGGTGCCTGGGTAACGATAATCGCCCGGAGCGCTTATACAGCATTGTCCTTTGTGTACCTCAAAGGACTCGCTCAGGTCAGTCTCTGAGCCCCATGTCACAGAGGGGAGCCTAAAGCGCTGTGGGGTTCAGGCCAACACTTTCCAGTGATTTAGGGTGCCTGACTTGAGCTACCTAATGAGTCTCCAACTGGGCACCCAAAATTCACTTTGGTTTAAGGGATTTATCCAAGGTCCTAGAGAAGGCCCAGACCCCATAGCTCTGCTACCACGTTTGCATCCCACCCACTGCCCCATACATATTCCTAGGGCCTCTTTCTTTTGGCTGTCGCTAGTTCTGGTGAATTAATTCATGCACACAAGGGAGAGGAAGAAATAGCCCATGGAACACCTCCCCCACCTGCGCCTATCCCTTATGCAGGGGCCAGCAAGGCAGCTACAAAGAAGAGTCCTGGTTCTATGCTGGGCCCGCTTCCCAGCCACACCTGCTAAAAGGGTGCTGGAAATGCCACTGTGGTGCATGCCCAGGTGCGATTCCTCCTGCAGCTCAGCCACATGGGCCCTGGATCCTTATTTCCTGCCCTTTTCACTGCCTCCAACAACGCCCCTCCAGCCAGATCCTCCCCAGGCCCAAGGGGAATTTCCAGAGGGTTTGTTCTTTTAAAAAATTATTGCATGGGGCTTTTTGCAGCCAGAGACATAGGTTTCTTTCCACCTCTTTGAGCTCCACCATGTCACACCCACTGGGTTTGTAACAGGTGCCATTCAACTACGGAGACAGCCAGCTAACGCCCCGCCTTCACCGTCACGCGGGAACGTTCTGCGGTTGCGTCATTTAATGGTACATTAAGGTCTCCTTTCTATGCAGGGAGCCAAACGCAGCCCTGGTGTGGGCAGGTGCAGCACCTTTGACTGCAACTTGCACCTGCTTACACCAGGGCTGGCTTTGGCTCCTCTGTCCACGTTCCAGCTCCAGGCCCATATTCCCATAGGGGGAACATTTGCGTAGCTACCGCATGACCCCGCCCCCCCCCTCCAGTTGTACAGACCAGACCCAGATGTAGGGCCTTGTTCTCAGTGACACAAAGACCCTTGGCACCCCTTTGGCAGCAAATATGGGGCCTCAAAGCGAGCAGAAGCTGTCCCCCATGAATTCCCCATGCTTGGGGGCCTCCCTGGCTAGTTCAGGGCTGGCAGGAGGGTGCTGAGCTGGGCCTGCCGCCTGTGGCTGGCCTGCATTACGCTACAGATCGTCCTGCCTGCCACAGGGGGAGACGGGAGCAAGGTGTAAGTCAGAGCAGCCTCGAGGCATTAACTCAAGCAAGCCCAGGCTATGGGAGTGCAGCCTGCCCCAATGCAGACCCGGGGAGCAGGCCCACGGAGACAGTCCTGCCCCCAGTGGTGCGAGTGATGAGACTCCCATTGGCATGCGGCCAGGGTTTCAGAACGAGAATGTAGCTATCATTGGACCCCCAAGGGGGATGCTGGCCTCCCAGCGGATGGGGGTCTCAGCAGGCTGCCCCTGCCCCATGGGTCTGACTGCCCGGGACACGGAGATAGCAGTGAAAGACGTTCTTCTCATGGGAGCATATCAGAGATAGATGCAACTCTGCTGGGGGAGGCTGGGGAAATGGTTCCATGGATGAAGGCAGATCTCCCACATACACAGCCAGGGGGTTGTGTCCAGGGGCTGGGCTGGGTTAGATGGTGAGCCCCGGAGTTGCTGGTGGAGGCCACCCATCCCCCTAAGGCTGGTGGGAGCCTTGGCAGGTTTGCGTTTATGATGGGAGCAGCAGCTCAGAAGATGAAAATGGCCTGGAAAAGAGACTTTGACCCAGATGCAGAACTCACATGAGCCTGGCCCACTCCATGGACATTGGCATCACTTACACGTGCAGCAGATTTGCCTCGAGATGTACAGAAATCCATGTCTAACACCTCACTCTGACATGGGATGGACTCCCAGCCATGCCAAGGGCTTGTCTTGCCATGGCAGACAAAAGCTGGCAGGGCAGAACAGCCCCTTGATGCAATGTGCGTGGGCCTGGGCGATGAGAACCAGGTCAGCCCCCTGGTCCAATAAGCAGTGTATAGGCTTGGGCAGTGAGAACAAGCCTAGCCCCTTGGTCCAATATACAGTGTATCAGTGTGGACAGCAAAACCCGGACCAATGCATTAGTGCAATGTACAGTGTTTAGGTCTGGACAGCTTGAGGCTTTCAAGCGATCACAGTTCTCCAGCAACCTGACGAACCCAGCTCTGTTGGTGACAGGTTATCGGCACGCCAGGAGGCATACTCCATGAGCCCCATTCCCAGGGATTCCACGTTCCTTCAGACACTGCATCATGAGCCACGCATGCCGCATTCATCCCCCGGTGCCCACATCCCCACCGTAAAGCGGCAAACAAAATGCCAAAGCGCGCTGGCCGGCCCCTGCACGCCACCACGGCTGGTTCAGTGAGCTGCTTCACACGGGAGACCAGAGGTCTGGCGCTTCCACGCACCACTCGGGCCTGAGGGTAGGTGAGCTCGTCCCCGGGAAGGGCAGCGTGGCCGTTCCCAGTAAGTGGAGAACCACGGGTTCCCTTGGCAGGGCGAGGGGGAAGTAGACAGGCTTTTACAAAGTGCCTTGTCTGAGCTTGTACTGGGAGACTTGGCAACTGGAAAGGATCTGCAATAACCATGGCAACAAATGACTAAATAATGACAATTAGTTGGAAGAGCACTGGGAGCCGGGCCAAGGCAAACAGCGTAAAATTACCTGCAATTTCTCATCGCCAGAGCATCAGCTCTCTCCAAACAGCCCATATTTTAATTAGAATTAATTGCTCATTACCAAAAAATTACACCATTAATACTAAACATGAGACTACCTGCGAGGAACCCTTTCCAGAGGGAGTCAGAGCCAAGCTAAACATCCCTCTCTCCTGTGTCTTCAGACTTGACCCAATTTGCCTCGTAACCTGCAGGCCCCGAGGGGCTTGCGTGTGCTGAGAGCTGCTGTCATCACTCCCTGGGGGCCTTGCAGCAGGTGGGAGTGCGGGGAGAGCTGCTTCCTGGCATGAAATGAAGCCCCCATGGCGCTGGGTTTGCTCAGCAGAGCGCTTTCAGCTGACGGAGACAGCTCCTACCCCCTCCGCCCCTAGGGTCTCCTGGGATCAGAATGGTTGCAGACAGGGGGCATTGTAGGGGGGCAGACTGGGGTGTGTGTGTGTGTGAGGCCAAAGGATGCTTGCTCCATGGTAGGGTGAAGAATTCCTCCTCCCTGTGCAAGATGGGTGCTGGCATGAGGACTGGAGGTTGTTTCACTGTAACGGGAGGACCTGTCTGGGCCCAGGTCCCCTCCTCTCTGTAGGGCACGCTGGCAGCTGTGGATTTCCCAGTGGGGTCCCAGGCCTTTTAACCACCATGTCTTCCAGGCCAGCCCTGAGCAGGGTTAGATGATGCAGTAGGTACAACACTGGTACTTTGTCTACACTAGGGCTCCCACCGCTACCACCAGGGCTGGTGCAGGGATAGCCCAGTGGGAAATGATCATGAGCAAAAGGCTAGGTTAGCCTGAAAGAAGAGTGAGGGAGTCAGTTTCCCTTACCCCTCCCTCCGCAGAGGAGTGGAACTTCCCCTGTCCTTCTCCAACCTGCAAGATCAGAAGAGGAGGGTGTGGTGACAGCTGATCATGGCCACAGCACCAGGGGATTAGCACAGCAGAACCCAATGGCTGTAATTAGGGAAATTAACGTCCTTGTAGGATCCAAGCTCCTTACTTGTCCAGGCAGTTTCCTGGGCAGACTTGACCCTGTTTGGTCACAGTGTGTCCACAGGCCAGGGTGCAGTGGGAAGGCCGCGTTCTCCAACAGCGATGGATTGTGACACTGCTGAATGGAACCGGCTTGAGCCCTCACCCAGTATCCTGGGGAGACTGAACACCACCCAGGATGCCTCTAAGAGTCAATGCTTTTCCTCTCACAAGCACTGAGTCTGTGTGCAACAGAATAACATGCTTATTAAACAGGAGAGGCAATCACAATTCACAAGTGTGTGACCACAGACAAATCCCCAGCCTGCAGAGCGCTGGGCAGTGCCCTTTGCCTCAGTTTCCCAGCTTGCGGTGTGAAAGTTCGACCGATGAATGGCCCTTAACACACCACTGCCCTCTCCCCGCACTGCTCTTGGAGAGGCACCTCAGATGCATTGCCTGACACCCCCCTTCAGGGGTGGGAGGTGACCCCCAGTCAATGCCCCTCACAACGCTGGGTCTTTGCTAAGCAAGGAAGCAGCTGTGAGGGAGTGCAGTGGGGGTGGGGGGTTGCCTATGGTCACATGCTCCTGAATCATGGTTGCAGTGTTTTCCCAAATTAACGCTCGGTTCCCGCTCCCTTCTAATGACAGTTCTCTTTTGTGGTGATGGGCAGGGTTGCCTCCTAGAGCTCCCCTAGGATGGTGGTTCTTTTTCCCAGGTTACTGGGTGGGGGCTCGAGCTGGCTCTGTGTTGTATTGTTAAGAGGAACCCCTGGCTACTGAACCCGGCCCTTGTTGCTGCCGACTCCACCTGGCAGAAGGGCTAGCCCCCCGCTGCATCCCACTCACAGCTGGTTGTCCTTTGTCAGCAAAGACCCAAAATTCAGAGGTGTGGGCGCATGGGTCCACCTCCCACCCCAGTTCTACAGGTAATAGTACTTTACACATACATGAAGCCTGTAGAGCACCAGTGAATGCAGCCACATCTGGGGTGGAGAGCAACAGAAAACTGGCACACACAACAACAGTGGGGAAGGGGAAACTCAAATGCTCATGAAGTGTTGCAGGTTTTTTAATCCCCAAAAAGAATAAGCAGCACCTTGGTTTATAAGGTCTCCCTGAAAGACCAGCACCCAGCAAGTTGATCTGAACTGGATGTATCCAAATGACAAAGGCCAGTTGAGTTACGGGCATAAATGAGGGGAAATATTTGACTCGGGGATGTAAACGGGATACTTAAGTGAGCTGTAGCTACGAAAGCTTATGCTCAAATAAGCATTAGTCTCTAAGGTGCCACAAGTCCTCCTTTTCTTAATGTTGTTATTGTTATTATTCATTAAGCAATGGAAATAGGCACAAGCTTGTGTAAGGTCTAGTGAAGAAAGCGGTTGACCCAAGAGCTAATAAAGTGCGAATATTCAAGAGTGAGGGTGATTAAGCATTAGAACACCTTGCCGACGGCTAGTGTGGAGTCTTCCCCGCTGGCAAGATCAAGATAGGATTTTTTTTCTGGAAGCTCTACTCTAGTTCAAACAGAAATTCATTCAGAGACATTCTCTGACCTGTGTTATGCAAGTCAGACCAGAGGATCACAGCAGTCCCTTCTGGCCTTGGAATCTAGCTAGGAAGGTTTACAGGACAAACTGGTTCTGGTCACTGTAAAGCAATGACATTCAGGATCAAAGGATATGGTACTGGCGCATCTCTACCCCTTAAACTGAATCGTTATGTCTATGGTACAGGGTTATACCATGCACAGAGAGGCCTAGTAGGACTAGCTGCTTTACAAGAACTGGACAGATCGTTCATTGTATCTTTCTGTCTCCAGACACGACTCAGATTTGTCCAGACACAATCATGGTCTCATTCAGATTTCAAAATTCAGTTTAGGTAGATCAATACCCGTGGAATTAATTAAGCAGTACAGAAACAAGCCGTCTGTTTGCCCTGCTGAGGTGTGTCTGCTTCCCTAAAGGCGCCTCTGTCAGTGTTTGGAGACAGCTCTCTATTTTGTCTGCAATCAATATGGGAGTGCGATTGCACAGATAGGGTCATGTCATAAAGGCTAGTGCCAAGGCAATTTGATAATTATGAAAATTCTTTCGGTCCTCAGTGTTAGCTTTAATAACACCTAGGAACTTGAAACTGAAATCTTTCTGTCCCCTCACTCTTCTCTTTTCCTGTGCTAACTGGTTTGCTGTTCTTGGTCTGCTGTGCACTGGTTGTTGCTGCAGGGTCACTGACAAGTGCTGGACTGTGCACGCTCCCTTGTTAGGGTAGGGATGCTCACTAGGGCCTGGAGTACAAGTGTGCTCCCAGCCCCTGCTCTAAACAGGAGTCTATGTGGCTCCCACACCGTGTTGCAATGGAAAGCAGATTTATTGCCTGACACTGACATGAAGGCAGCCAAGTCAGCAAGTCAAGAGAATTCCCTCCCCCGCTAAACTTGGGGAGCACAGAAAACATTACAAGCAGTGTCCCCTGCAGAGTTAACTACTTTCTCCCCCTTGCCTACGCCGGTATGAGGGTGGCCCACGATGATCGTTTCTATCCCCTGTGACTCTGAGGGAGGCCGGGCGGTTTGGTGCCCTGAGCAGAAGGCTGGCCTGAGTTCTAACCCTGGCTTTGCTGTGTGATCTTGGAAGAGTCACTTCATTTCTCCCCTTTCCAATTGTTCCCTCTGCAAAGAAGGAACAACAACACTATTATTTGTAGTGCCTAGGACAGGGGTTGGCAACCTTTGAGAAGTGGCGTGCCAAGTCTTCATTAATTTAAGGTTTCGCGTGCCAGTAATAAATTTTACATTTACAGGGGCCCCCCCGACGGAACCCCAGACTGGCAGCGGGCTGAGCGGTGCTGGTGGCTGGGACCCCGGCTAGCAGGGGCCAGCAGCTGGAACCCCAGACCGGCAGCACGGGGGGCAGACGGAATCCCAGACCGGCATAGCGCTGAGCCGCTCAGCCCACTGCCAGTCTGGGGTTCCGTCCACCGGCCCCTGCCAGCCGGGGTCCTGGCCACCGGCCCCGCTCAGCCCACTGCTGGCCCGGGGTTCCGTCCATCAGCAGGAGGCTGAACAGGGCCGGAGGCCGGGACCCTGGCTGGCAGCAGCGTGCCACTAAAGGCCCACCCCCGGCATAGGAGCCCGAGTTGGGGGCCAGGACCAGTGTTCCCTCTAATTTTTCACACGCATGTGTGGAATGAATTTTGTTATGTGCACCAATATGGAGGTGATGTGTGACATATCACCTTCATATTGGTGCACATAACAAAATTCATTTGGTGCGGCTGGGGCCGAGGGGTTCGGAGTGTAGGAGGGGGCTCAGGGCTGGGGCAGAGGGTTGAGGGCTCTGGCTGGGAGTGCGGGCTCTGCGGTGGGGCCAGGGATGAGGAGCTGGCTCTGCGGTGGGGCCAGGATTGAGGAGCTCAGGGCTGTGGAGGGGAGGGGGTAAGATGCGGGGGGGGAGTGAGGGCTCTGGCTGGGAGTGCGGGCTCTGGGGTAGGGGCGAGGATGAGGGAGGGGGCTCAGGGCTGGGGCAGAGGATTGGGGTGTATGGGGGTGTGAGGGCTCTGGCTGGGGGTGTGGGCTCTGGGGTGCGGCCGGGGATGAAGGGTTTGGGGTGCAGACTGCCTCGGGGCTACGGTGGAGAGAAAGGACTCCCCCAAGCCCTCTCTTCCCACAGCAGCACCTGGGCTGGGGGGGGTGGGTGGGGGAGAGGCACTTCTCCCCGCCTCAGCTAGGCTGGGGCCGTGGGATAGGTGCCTCTCCTCCGACCATGACACGTCGGGGCGGGGGTTGGGTTGGGGCTGGGGGAGACACCTCTCTCTCCTCTGCAGCCCTAAGTGCCTGTGTGACGCTTAATAGGCTGCTGCGAGATCATGCAGCTTAGAGGGAACTTAGGCCAGGACCCCACTGTGCTAGGCGCTGTACAAAGACAGAACAAAGAGAGTCCCTGCCGCCTAGAGTTTACAATCTAACTTGATGCTTACCTATTCCCCACTTGCGAAGGGCCGGATTCTCCTCTGACACACTGCAAATCCATTGACTTGAGTGGAGTGACTCCTGGCATCCCTGAGCTAAGCGACGAATCAAGCTTAGTGCCTGACGGTAAGCCTGTTTCCACAAAGCCGACACAGCCAGGGCCTGCGATGCTGAGAAGCGGCAGCTGTGCAGAATCACAGAACGCTATGGCTGGAAGGGACCTGAGTAGTCACCAGGTCCAGCCCCCCGCACTGAGGCAGGACCAAGTACAACTAGACCATCTCTGATGGGTGTTTGTGAAACCTGTTCCTAAAGCCTCTTATGATGGGGATTCCACAATCTCCCTTGGAAGCCTGCTCCAGATCTACCCTTGTAGATGGAAAGTTTTACCTAAGATCTAACTGAAATCTCCCTTGCTGCAGACTAAGCCCATTGCTTCTTGTTCTCCCTCCAGTGGACGTGGAGAACAATTGATCCCCGTCCTCTTTATAACAGCCTTAACCGATCTGAAGACTGTTATCCAGTTCCCCTTCCATCTTCTTTTCTCAAAACTAAACACACCCTGTTTTTTTAACCTTTCCTCCTAGGTCAGGTTTTTTAAACCTTTGATCAGTTTTGTTGCTCTCCTCCAGACTCTTTCCAGTTTGTCCACATCTTTCCTAACGTGTGGTGCCCAGAACTGGATCCAATATTCCAGCTGAGGCCTCACCAGTGCTGAGTAACGTGGGACAGTTACCTCCAGTGTTTTACATGCAATGCTCCTGTTAATACACACCACAAAATTAGCCTTTTTCACAGCCGCATCACAGTGTGGACTCGTATTTAGGGCCCTACCAAATTCACGACCATGAAAAACACGTCACAGAGTGTGAAATCTGGTCTTTTGTGTGTTTTTACCCTGAACTATTCAGATTTCACGGGGGAGATCAGCGTTTCTCAAATTGGGGGTCCTGACCCAAAAGAGGGTTCCGGGGGTGGTGGTGGTATCACAAGGTTATTTTAGGGTGGTCACAGTATTGCCACCCTTACTTCTCTGCTGCCTTCACAGCTGGGTGGCCCGCAAGCAGCGGCTGTTGGCCAGGTGCCCAGCTCGGAGGGCAGCGCCCCGCCAGCAGCCACACAGAAGTAAGGGTGGCAATACCGTACCAGGCCATCCTTACTACTGCACTGCTGCTCGTGGTGGCTCTGCCTTCAGAGCTGAGCTCCCAGCCGTCAGCTGCTGCTCTCCAGCTGCCCAGCTCTGAAGGCAGCGTTGCCACCAGAAGCGGCACAGAATTAAGGGTAGCAGAACCACAACCCCCCTGCAATAATCTTGCAACCCTCCCACAACTCCTTTTTGGATCAGGACCCCTACAATTACAATACCGCGAAATTTCAGATTTAAATAGGCGAAATCATGAAACTTACTATTTTAAAAATTCCATGACTGTGAAATTGACGAAAATGGACCGTGAATTTGGTAGGGCCCTACTCATATTCATTCTGTGATCACTATAACCCCCAGATCCTTTCCGGCAGTATTACCACCTAGTCAGTTATTCCTCATTATGTACCTGTGCATTTGACTTTTTCTTCCTAAGTGAAATACTTTGCACTTCTCTTTGTTGAATTTCATCCTATTAAATTCAGACTATTCTCCAATTGGTCAAGGTCATTTTGAATTCTAATCCTGTCCTCCAAAGTGCTTGTAACCCCTCCCAGCCCGGTGTCACCTGCAAATTTTACAAGCACACTCTCCACTCCATTATCCAAGTCATTAGTGAAAATATTGAATAGTACTGGACCCAGGACTGACCCCTGTGGGACCCCACTAGATCCACCCTCCCAGCTGGACAGCAAACCTTTGATTATTACTCTCCGAGTACAGACTTTCAGTTGTGCACCCACCTTAACGTAATTTTATCTGTGCATCAGTGCGTCTTACTAGATACAGGGCCTGACGCTGCTCTTGTTTATACTGAGTTAAATCTGGGGTGAGTAACTCATTGATGTCAATGGAACAGCACAAGAGAGAGCGAATCGGGGCCATGACATGTAACAGTTTGCATGTGACACAGACACTACATAATGTCCCTATGATGTCAAGGGAGCCGTGCGCGGTAAGGCTCATAAAGCACTTAGCCAGTGGTGCAGAGGAGGGGGCTTAAGAGTCTTAGCATTAACCTTGATTCCTTCTCAGTAAAGTCTCCTTTTACGTGTTATTAACCTGCAAATATTTTGTGCAGCCTCTGTCTATGGCCTGTGACTATTTGATACCTTAGTCATTAATCAGGCTTAGGTCCGTACACACAGTCCCTGCCCTAACATACCAACTCTAACTACACTGCACTGGCTGCAGAGGGTTACATGCTGTGACACCATGACCCCCAACCACTGAATCACTGTTTTCAAGAAGCCTCTGGAGCATGTGACAGCAGTGAGGCCTAGAGGTTTGTGCTAGCACGAGAGAGAAATGCCAAGGCTGTGACAGCCGAAGAAGAAAAGAATCCTCGTCCTTCCCATTTGGACCTGGCCAGGTTACTAGTGAGCGCCAGGCTGCTGCTTTCTAACCTGGGCAAGGCAGCAAGGAAGCTGATAGGCCTAGCTCCAACCAACGTCTAGAACAGGCTTGGGGTGGGCACTGAAGTTGTGGAGATTGGAGGTGACCTGCTGTCACCGCCCCGCCCCTGCCTTGCTGGGGTGAGAACCACTGACATCAGAGAGGAACCATTTACATCTCTTGTCTAGTCCATCACCGCCAAACTACCCCAGATCACTCCCCCTCATCCACATCCTAGTGTTTTTACCCAATCTAGCTTTAATTGTCTCAAGCAATGGAGCTTCCAGCACTTCCTGGGGGCAGATTATCCCATGGTCCTGCAGCTCTCACTGTCAGGAAATGGATCCATATGGTCAGTTTAAATTAACTTTGCCCTCAGTTCATCCCATGGGCAGAGGACACTTCCTGCCAGAGATGGACAACTCCCAAGGAAAGAGCAGGATACCAGTGCCAATCCCACTGGTTTTACTTCCATCTGCCCACCCATCCGCAAGCATAAGCAGAGCTGCTCTGAGCCTCAGTCACTGTATGGGAACTCCTGTTGTGGTTCCAGATCTACTATGATCAAATAAACTGCTATGGACACCCCCTGCAGAGGGGCTTTCCAAGGTCCCTGCAGCTTGGAGATGTCTCCTTGGTCTATAACTAGCTATCCTGGGGTTGACAGCAATTCATCGATACAATTGACCATAACTATACCCAGTGTATTTTTTATGGCAGTGGGTTTATTAAGCCAAGCCACTGAGGCTTCAACTTACCTAAGTGGCTGAGTACTAGTGACACCGCTGCAGTGCAAAGCTACTGTTCAGTTCATTTGTTCACTGCCTCGTTGAACTTGCCAATTCTACGTTATTTTAATGGAGTTGGCCACAGTGCACAAACACCAGGTCATCAGCAGGGCTGTTACTGTTCAAGTGAACCAGTAAGGAGTCAAAAAGGAAAGGAGGACTTGTGGCACCTTAGAGACTAACAAATTTATATGAGCATAAGCTTTCGTGAGCTACAGCTCACTTCATGGGATGCATCCGATGAATTGAGCTGTAGCTTACGAAAGCTTATGCTCAGATAAATGGGTTAGTCTCTAAGGTGCCACAAGTCCTCCTTTCCTTTTTGCGAATACAGACTAACACGGCTGCTACTCTGAAACCTGTCAGTAAGGAGTCAATTATCTGGGGTGAGCAGCAGCTTTGCTACATTATCTCCAGGTTTGTTTTATAGACCCATGGCCAAATTCACACTGCAGCTCTACTGCTGGTGTTAATCTGGAGCGACTCCACCAGATCTTTTGGGGTTCTCTGGATTTGCATTGCTATTAATTGTATTACAGTTGCACCTACAGTCCCACTGTACTGGACACTGGACAGACACAGTGAGAAACAGCCTCTGCCCCAAATGCTTTACACTCCAAATAGACGACGGAGACACAGACAGCGGTGGTAACTGGCATCCGGCAGCAGAGCAGAGAACAGAATGGTGGTCTCCTGCCTCCTATCCCTATGCTGTATCGACTAGCCCACATTGCCTGCTACTTACTTAAGCACAGACACACCATCACCCTTTCTATAGGGAAGTCCCTCTTAAAGGCTCAGTTCTGCTGTGATGCCTGTTGGCTGTGTGAACACGTAAGAAATCGGTTTACAGTATTATCAAATGCAGATCAGATTGTAGATGTGACATGGATCAAGGGGGCAAATCCTCAGCTAGCATAAATTTGTAAATGCTGTGTTGACTTCCATGGGCTCTACTGATTCGATCCAGCTCTAGAGATTTAAGACTCAGGGCCCACGCCAGCCACTAACTGGTTGGTGTTCAAGCTATTCCATAACTGCAGGTTTTCATGCACATTGATCTTGAACAGCTGGCACTGGCCGCTGTCAGAGACCAGGTTAGAGGGCCCTCAGTCGGCTGCCATCTTAAGGGACTTGTTTAGCCTGCAGAAGAGAAGAATGAGGGGGGATTTGATAGCTGCTTTCAACTACCTGAAAGGGGGTTCCAAAGAGGATGGCTCTAGACTGTTCTCAATGGTAGCAGATGACAGAACGAGGAGTAATGGTCTCAAGTTGCAGTGGGGGAGGTTTAGATTGGATATTAGGAAAAACTTTTTCACTAAGAGGGTGGTGAAACACTGGAATGCGTTACCTAGGGAGGTGGTAGAATCTCCTTCCTTAGAGATTTTTAAGGTCAGGCTTGACAAAGCCCTGGCTGGGATGATTTAACTGGGAATTGGTCCTGCTTCGAGCAGGGGGTTGGACTAGATGACCTTCAGGGGTCCCTTCCAACCGTGATATTCTATGACTGTTGTAACAAGGGCCAGAAAAATTGCTTAAAGTAGCCATCTCAAGCAGTACAGAACATGCCCCCGGAAAGGCATAAATGATATGAAGGCTTTGTGTGCATGCACGCATGTATACACCCACAACTGGTTAAACTAAAGGGCTGTTTTAAGACAGATTTAGGACATGTCTACATTACCACTTATGTCAGCAAAACTTTTGTCGCTCAGGGGTGTGAAAAAGCACCTTCCTGAGCAACATACGTTTTGCTGGCAGAAGCGCCTGTGTGCACAGCACTATGTCTGCAGGAGACGCTCTCCCACCAACAAATCATGGCTGTATCAGTACAGCTTTGCTGTTGTGAGCTTGTAAGTGTGGACATGGCCTTAGTTAAAATGCTGCAAGCCCAGTGTAGATGCTCTTTGGGATTAAAAGCAGTTTATATTGTATTGGTTTCTTACTGGCTTAAGCTAAACTGAAGCAAACCATTCTTAAACCTGAACAACAGTGCCTATACAGAGGTTTGCACCAGTTTAACAAAACTGATTTTTAAACGGGTTTAGCTTTCCCATGTAGACAAGCCCTAATAAGTCAATACAGAAACAGTAGGGAAAACCTTACAGAACTGGCTATCTCAACCAGCCCTTCTCATGCACCCAGCCTGGAGGAGATGATGAGGATACTCAATCTGTTAACTCTCCACCACCACCAACCCCTCACCCAAACTCTTGGCCCTTCTTCCCAACCTAGCAGAGCTGCTCCTGCCTCCCTAGTCCTCCTGCAGAGCTCCAGCTGGGCAGCCCCTCCCTCCAGGCCAGCTCCCGAACACTTCTTCCCATGATCTCATCCAGCCTGCAGTGGTGACTCTTAGCAAGGGAAGGGGTCTATGGCAAATGCATGCAGGGAAGTAGTGACAGCTGCTGGGAGCTCCTGCAGCCAGGTCTCACTCCACAGCTGAGTCTACTGGGAGCACATGAACTGTAGCCCAGAGCAGGTACAGGGTTAGATGACATAGGGCTAGTGCTCAGCTTACTCCACAGTTCCAAGTTGCACTCATCTACCTTATACAGTATTTTGCAGGCCCCAGTGGAGCTGGGCAGGGGCAGAGTAATGGGAAAATTTCCAGAAGACCACATTGCAGACAAGATGCCACTGAGGGCAGAGTTCCAGCTTTCACTGCAGCTTCTTTGTGCCTGTGGTTTAGATTAAGTGATATTATGGATATGGGGGAAGCAAGCAGAGCGGCAGATCCAGGGCCAGGCAAGCCAGGGGATGCTGGTTTTATTCCTGGTTCTGGCTCCCCACTCTAGCCAGTTCCTGCTTCTGGGCCTCAATTCCCTCCCCACCCCCCGCTCAAAGGCAGGTAACGCAGACCCACCTTACATGGGGGCTATGGTGGCCAGTGAATAGTACAAAAAGACTCAAAAGCAATGGGTTTAACTCAAGGCTCTGTGACCCTGGACCAGTCACTTCATCTACCCTCCCTACCTCACAGGGATGTTGTGAGGATAAAATACCTTAACAGTCATGAGATCAGACCTGATGGTGAGCATTGCCAGATAAATACCTAGGCCATCATTTGTACAGCAACACGAGAGGCTCTGGCTCAAAGGGTAAGTTTGTTACCATGGAATTAAATTATATCGATTGCTCACTTAGCTCACCAAGGGGCGGCGAATGGGACAGCTACTCTGACATGAAGTCAGCCTACCTCGAGTGGTTAGGGCCGTCAGCGCTTTAAATAGGTTTCACGAAGCCAGAGGCACCCCATTTTATTAGCTTTTCTTTTTCATTCAAGCACAGCATCTGGAGACGTTTAGTGCCAATTTTCAGAGGAATTCTTACAGAAATGCTCAATACAACTGTTCCTGGACAGATCAAGGAGTGGAACAATTTACTGCTTTAGCTTATCCATGAGGAACTCCAGGCCATTTGGATTATGCTGTCCAAAGCACTGGGCTCTGCCAAGAGGAGCTCAGAGATGCATCAGCTACCCCGGCCTTGCTCAGAGAACAGCTCTTGTGCTCACGGCGCAGTCCCAGAGCTGTTTCCAATGTTCTGCACTAACTTTATTCAAATAAAAACTGGTTTATCACCGCCGCCTCACCACCCTCCTATGGATTAGCTACATGGGCTATCACTGCAACGTAGGGAGAAGGGGGTGAAGGCAGGGCTGTGCCTGCTCTGAGCGAGGCAGAGAACAGAACTGTGGTGCGAGACTGGGCTGGCCCAGGGCATTCGCTGGAGCAGAGAGAGGATGGGACAGCAGCAGTCCTTGCCCCTCGCAGCAATCAGAGGCAAAGTGCCGGGAGCTGGGTTTAGGGCCTGTACATGGAACACAGGCACAGCCTTTCCTAACCAAAGTTCATTGGCCATGAGCCAGTTCTCAGGTGTAGTAAGGAAGCCAGTTGGCACCATCTGCTATTTACTTTCAGCTGTGACCTACTGGACCAAATGCATCACTGTTCTGGGCCTCCTAGAGGCTAACCCCCTCAGGTCTGTCCACATCAGCTCTCGGAATCTCAGCCAAAAATCTCTTTTAAATACAGCACAACACTGCTCCTGCCCTCTCCAAGCTCAGCCTTAATTCTGGCAAAAAACTAGAGTTAGAGCCCCTCTACACTGTAACTCTGAACTGTGGTATAACCAATGGGTACAAGGATGGTTTCGACAGGCCCCTGTACTGAATCGGACAGGCCTTTATCATCAGAAGAGCAGAGCTTTCTACATGTCTTCTGAAGAAACCGTGACTTACGCCCATCCACAATATAGGAATAATCAGATCTGGAAATGAGAGCTGGTCCCCCATTTTAGAACCACCTTGGCTGTACCACTGTCCCCTACAGCATTTTACTGTGAGGTCCACCATGGCTTTTCCATCCTGCAGCAGCGTGGAGACCTGCATGCCCAAACCACGCTGGTCTGCACAATTAGAGAATGTGCTTTGGTGCCTTCTACAATGAAGACAGACTGTGCTTTACCAGGGCCGGGGAACTACTGTGTTCCAGGAGTTGGGAACCAGGTCAACTGACAGATGCCTAGTGTATCTGCAGCTCCCTTGGACAAGCCTAGAGTATTGCTTCGGATGCAATGGACCTTGAGAGGTCACAGAGTTCAACCCCACCCACCCACAACTAGGGCAGAACCAACTAACCCCAGACCATCCAACAGGTTTTGTCCAACCTGTTCTCAAAAACCTCCAGTGATGGGATTCCACAGCCACCCTTGGAAGCCTGTTCCAGAACTTAACTACTCTTACAGCTGGAGTCCAGGCTCTAGGATCCTGCAGAGTGCGAGGGTCCCAGAGCCTTCAAGTCTACACAACAATGAAACCATCCTGGAGCCCAAGGTCCAAAAGCCCAAGTCAGCTGGCATGGGCCAAACCTGGGTTTTTCTTTGTGTGCAGATGTACCCTCAGGCACTGAACGTGTACGAAACTCAGTCCCAGTGGACACAAGAGGTTTTGGTGTGTTCAGAACCATATGCAACACTCAGCTCTACCTCAATGATTTATTCACATGAACAGTGAAACTGTTGACTGTGTCAGGGGTATGTCGCAAAGATCACAGAAGGGAATGGAATCTCTCAGTAGCTAGAGTCAGCTGCATGGACAGCTTTAACTATCAGGCCAGTGACCTTGAATTGGAGTCTGTACTCAATGGGAGAAACAGTGCAGAGCATAGCATCACATCAGATGCACACAGCTTACTGCCTTTTGTACCAGTTTGAGCAGCAAACAAGCCATCTATAAACTAATCAAGCAATTCCTCCAACAGGCTGGGAAGGAAGGATTATTGCTAATTATTTTCAAATCAGCGGAGGCACTCATATTACTATGATGAGCATCAAAGAAATTACTGCAGTTACTATATTTGCCTTAAGAATTATCCATTTAAAGGTGAGACACAGCAGGCATTGTTTACCTTGGATATTACAACTGTTTTACCTCCTTCCTCTTATTTGAAGTATACACAACAGGGAAGGACTGCATGTTATTTCTCTGCTTCCCCGCTTTTCACATTAGTATGTGCAAGCAGCAGTAACTTGCAAATAATAAGTTCTTGCTCCACCAAGCAATAATGCAATGAGTTCTGGTAAGAACCTGAAATTAGCAATGGCACGTTTGGGTCATCTGTTATGAGACACTCCATAAGCATAATTTTCAAATTAACATTTTATGCCAAGCTTGGGTAGCAAACACAAAAGCCTATTTGACGTGGGTTAGAGTCTTAGTTGTTCTGCTGATTCGCTCCCTTTTTTACTTAAAACTACGTCTCAGCTGAAAGAGATAAAGTAAGTCGACCTTCTCAGTGTAAGTGATGGAGACATGAAAATTGCAGCCTGTTCTTTGGGGATCTGAGCACAGTGGTGCAGCGCCAGTTTCATTTTGACAACAGACTGAGATCATTTACACAGTTGTTTTAGTGAGCTCAGTCACTGCAGAGCTTCCCTGGGCTTTGGAAACACGAACATAAATCTCCCCAGATTCATTCCGTGTTGATACAGTGCCAGACACCTCCAGTCTAGTTGTCTGCCTGTACAGGTCAGATTTTGGGGGGGGAAGGGGGGGAATCAAAGTAGGGGGTGTTGGCAGATCCAGCGAATGACAACATTGTCAACACTTTGACCTAATAAAAATACTTCAGCCCGAAAGTAAAATAGTAAATTATACATTTTAAGGAACTATTTGGCAGCAGGGTAGCAGAAGCACAACTCCCTGGTAATTATTTTTAATTCTACTTTATTACTGCTTTTGTCTGAAGATAGTGGAAGGATGAAACACGTCAAATGGGCTGAAACCAAGGTTGGCATGCACTTCCTACAGTGGGCTATAGAAAAGGGATAGCCTGTCTGGTCATTTAAATAAAGGTAACATCTATACTTCTCCTCAGCAGGTGGTTGATACCTTCCATAGGAAATTTAGCTTCTAAGTACCAGCAAATTCCTGAAAGTGGAAGACAGACGTGCAGACACCAACATTTTCAGGCAACTCAAACACCAACACAGATATATCAAATGATCCCAATAGCTAGGGGATAGGTATTCAATATCTCCTCCCTACACCCTCTATTTTTCCTCCATAAACTTTTGCATTGAGGTTTTTCAAAGAAACATTCACCAGAGACCTAAGAGGCTAGTTGCAGGCTGCTCCCCGTAGACCTGCTCTGCACCCCTGTGATCAGCACCTGTTCACCACCACTGCTGACCGTCACCATGCACAGTCACTGGTCAACCTAATAATGGACAAGGCACCTGAGCCTCGCTGCTGTCACTGAGACTTGGCTAGCTGACTTCAACAGTATACTTGCAGGCTCCCTAATACAACAAAAGGGAAGAGGAAGTACATAAAGTATTTGCACTCCAACCTGTGAAGCCAAGACCCGCTTTGAAATCTATCAGCAGCAACAATAGCAGCGTATGCAAGCAGGCATCGACCAGAGCCCATAAAGAACCGTACTTGCTTAACTCCCCGAAATCGCAATCAGCTAGAGTACCCTACAAAAAAAGTGCGCCAGTCAATCCATACTTCCTTCACCTATTCCAATCCCCAAGAACGCCAGCTGCAAAAAATCAACTACAGCACTGAAAAAATGACAAAATGTGCCATGTTCCAACTACACCCAAAGTCAGAGTAATAAGAAAATACTCACAGGCTTCTGCACTTTAACTTTATGCACTGCTCAGAGATGCAGGCAATAAGCACTGTTAAAAAGCCTAAACTCAACAGCTGACACTAGGAGATCAAAGCAGAGACAGTGAAGAGCATGTGGAGATCCATGCTCTCTTTAAAAGGGCAAACTTTCAGCCACTTTCAAATATCCTATCAACCTTCAGGACAACAGGACTCAGTTACCTCACCTGCTACTGTCCGCCTCCACAGTGCCATTCGCTGGCACTATCAGAGAAGGTAGTGAATAGTTCACTACAGCAATGCCAGGCCTCAGCCAACATCCTAGACCTCACAAGCAAGATCTCGGCTACGATACAGCACAAAGAAAGCTTTGACAGTAGCAGTGGATGGCCTTGGAGAGAGAAATATCCATGTTTAAATCTCACAGCTGCTTTCAACACTAAATCACAAAATGCTGCCTTCCTACACAGACTTAGGAGTGGCAAAAGCACCACACAGCTGGCTTTGCTACTTCATCTCAGACATGTCCCAATAATTCAGTGGAGAGTTGTGCTCCTTTCCCTATAGCTCTTGTGTGAAGGGCCACAAAGTTCAAACCAAGCTCCTTTAGTTTAGCAAATATTCCAATGTCAGCAATGCACCGATGACACTTACTCGTACATTTCTTCAGCAGATGCTACATCAGGTCCTAATGCCAGAGATGAAAAGTGGCTGCCTAGGACACTAACCTCACTCTTCTACTGACAGGTGTCTGCCCTCATATCATAGTACACAGTCTTGGGGTCTTTTAGCCTAACAAAAGAATGGCTATGGGGGGGGATCTGGTTGCTCTCGGTAAAATACAGGAAGGGGGAGAAGAGCTATTGAAGCTCAAGGAAAATGTTGGCACAAAACCAAACGGGCATGAACTGGCCATGATTTAATTTAGGCTAGAAATCAGAAGGGTTTTGGAGTGAGGTTCTGGAACAGCCTCCCAGTAGGAGCAGTGGGGGCAAAAAACCTATCTAGTTTTAAGATGGTGTTTGATGAATTTATGAAGGGGATTATATGACAGGGTTTCCTGAGATAGTAGGGGACTGGGCTCAGTAACCCAGAAGGACCCTACCGGTGCTATATCCTATGTACACCCATCAGAAATACTACACACACTGTTACAATGGCAAGGAACGCCTCCTTCTCTTGTCTATTGTTGAACAGGGACCTACCCGCTGCAAGCTACACATTTCTCATCTCCACGAAGGATGATAGCAACACACTTTGCCTGAGGATGAAAGTAAAGGTCTTTTAGAAGCTAATTAGTGCTGTGTGCTGCAGACAGAATGAAGAGAGTGAGGGACCAGAGCTCTGTGCTCACTATACAGCTCCCTATCTGATTGCAAATTCAGTGTAAGATTTGGATAGTTTACAAGCAGTCTTTCTCACACCAGTTATGCTGTACAGAATTGCTATGGATGACAAACACAGAAGTTCTGGGATCAGGGACAGGCCATTTTCAGCAGAGGGTCTGCGACTGTGGAACTCCTTATTCAGATAAACCTGACATCCTTTTAGGCATTGCACTTTTTCACAATCACCTCTCTCTATGATGCAGCAGAGAAAAACAGACAGGTGACCTCTCCCGGAAATAACTGCCACAGCTCTCCCACTAACAGGCTCAACAGCCAGACCACAGAAGAGCAGAGCTTGCATCTTTGTAGACAATTTAGGCCACATATAATGGGGATGGGCATATTAGAAACACACAAAGAGGTGCTGCAGGTCAAGATTCAGGTGCACTGAATAGAGCTGTGCAAGCTCTCCATACACAGCAACTGCTTGCATGATGTCTGGCTCTAGAGTAACTAGTTCCTCAACTCCATTCTCTCTCTCAGGTACTTATACAGAGCCCATTACTGTAGTATCTGAGCACATCACACCACCACAATTAGTGTCACTTTTTAAAATTGAGAATCGGAGGCACAGAGAGGCTATGTGGTTTGCCCAAGGTTTCACAGATGTCTGTGGTGGAGCAGGGAATTGAACTCACATCTTGAGTCCCAAGCTACTTCCCAACCACTGGGATCATCCCTTGCACGGAGTTCTCTCCCATATTACTGATTTGAGAATAAATAAATACAAAGAAAGAAGTTGACTTTGAGGAACAAATGAGCCATTTAATATAACTACTTTCCACTGTCGGTGTATCTAACAAGGAGCAGAACAGGTAAAGCAGTGGATAAATATTTCAGTAACAGTTAATAGAGAGAATAGTTCTAAAAACCTACTGTATTGTTCAAATATCTTTGAAAGATACTGTTTAAGTGAAGCATTCAAAAAGTTCTAAAGATGACTTGATCTGCCCAGAGTCTTTAAGAGGTAGGTCAGAGTTGAGAGATTTCTGTGGCTCAGGAAAGTTTGACTTCTCTCTGTCCTGAGGTAATCTTGGATCAGCTAAAAAGATTTTAACTTCAGGCTCAAAAGAGTATTTCTGAACTAAAGGAAACGTCGTTTCCCAAGTTAAACGTGAAGCCTGGGATGCTCAGGGCTACGGGGCAGAGTATGTTTATGGAGTAATGCTGCCATCTAGTGGAAAGAAAGTTAACAAGCACACGTATTATTTAATTCTTGATATAACGTAGGAGAGCCTGGTGACTAAAATGGGAAGTGTTGTTTCTTTATTATTCCTCGGCAGGAAAGCCAGTGTTGCCTCATCCATGAGTGTGAAAGCAACCCTTGCCATCCAGTGGCTAGAAATATTCATGATTTGTGTCAATCATCATATGGATGTCAGTTTTATGTTCGCAGTTTAATTCATCTGAACAACTTATTTCACTAAGTCACTACTTTTGATGGAGATGTACCCTGGGAATGATGTGGGAAAGGGAAACTTGGTCAGATGAGAGAATATCCTCCTGTGCTTTTTATTAAGCCTGCCAATATCTTGGTAATGAGACACACGGGAGTCCATGAGAAGGGAAAGATAGGAAACATTCTGAAGCCATGAGAAAAAGTTTCTTTTTCTTTTCCTAAATTCTTTATGATAAACATACAATATCCTCTGGCAGACTATCACCATTTCCAAACATGGCAATACGTTTCACTTAAACTATTTCAATGTTTTAAACAGAAAAAATATTGAAGTCTAAGGCTAAAGAAAAATCTCCCTTTGATTCCGAATACCTCTGGTTTATTTAATATTCAATCTTCTCAATCTCATCCATGTCATCTGGGTCCAACTGCTTAATCTTGGTCTCTAAGGAAAAAAATGAGACCAAGTAAAGAGTTACATTCTGGTCTGCAAACAGCACTCAGCTAGCACACCCTCTGCTTCAGCAGCAGAGTACACATTTAGTAGGGCCGCTCACAGTGGGGACACAGGAGTTGGTTAGATTTTTAAGCTGTTTTACAGAGAGTGGTAGATTTAGAAAGATCTTTAGAACCTGAAGGATATTTCACAAAAAAGTGAGACAAATATGGCACAACATAGTTGGTAGGGTCTGTCAAATGTTCTAAATTAGTTAATATTACAATTTAGATGTTGACGTTCACTATTTGTAATAATTTCTGTACAATCCACTTAATAGTGCCCCTGAAACAATAATTCTGCTTAGTTACAGCAACTGCCATTGAACAGACTCTATGAAATGACTGAATAATGGATGGTGGCCCAGATACCAGGTAAGTCGCATGGCTATGCCAGCTGTAGCAGACTCAGTGGTTCATAGCTGTGAATCTGGTGTCTGCTGTGCAGCAACTTGGTCACTTTAGGTGCTTCCTGGTTCCTATGACTGCTAAAAAAAAAGTCACACACCTTAATGTGTTTGGTTTTTGCTCTGCTTATTTTAACTCAACTCACGTATTTAAATGGAGACCCTCAATATATTTCACCGAGGCACTGATAACTCAGGCATATTTCTAATCACATCAGGGTCTGCACCAACTATACATTCTTCTGTATTAGATTTTTGCATGTGTATGTAAGTAACCAAGTCAATAACATTAATGCAAACACCAACATAACTACTGGAACTGCTGGCAGTCTAGGTAGAACTTCCTGTGGAGATCATTCCTCTAGGTTGGGACATGGCACAGCGGCAGAAGTGCATGAGGGAGCTGCGCTGTTGCTGTCCATGCTACAATTGTCTTGTGGACAGAAGACCTCAGTCTTTAGGGATGTCAGTCACCACCATCTACCGAACTGAGATACTGCTATAATAATTGGAATGAGAAATGATGTTTGTCTTCTCAAAAGGGGTACGGATCAATTCTGGTTAGAAGCCATTCTGCAGAACATTACAGTATATTTTGTTGCACACATGTGCCCCTATTTTTGGACGGAAATATCCGGTTAAGAGTTCAGTATAGTATTTCCAGTCAAAGTGCTTCAAGCGATAGTCAAATAAACTTTGAGAAGCACAATGTAAACAGGATTAAGGCAGCTGCCAACATGAGGCTACTATACAAGCATGATGCACATTGGGAGCGTCTCAAATTAAAAACAGCAGATGGGGTTAGATTGAAAGATCCAATCACATCCCAGGTTACCTTAACTCACCAACCCTGCCCACTCTGATAGGCTGTTGTGGAGATTAGGGAATGTTTGGAAACACTTAGAAAATAATGAGCTCCACCTACTAAGCATTATTCTTGTTAAATAATTGACTGTTTTCTCAGTCTCATAGTTATGCCCAGGTTTACAGCATTAAAGTGGCTAAAAAGAAGAAAAGTCAGATTATCCTACATTAATTCCACTCAGCTTTTAATGCCACAGAAATCAACAGCAAGGCTCATTTTGCTAACTTCACACATGACTAGACTTGGACATACAAGCACTTCCTGAAAACTCAATGCCTTTTTACAAGGCAGGGATAATTTGGACCATTTTCTTGCTTCCTGTCTTGCAAAAATATACATCATAGAATATCAGGGTTGGAAGGGACCTCAGGAGGTCATCTAGTCCAACCCCCTGCTCAAAGCAGGACCAATCCCCAATTAAATCATCCCAGCCAGGGCTTTGTCAAGTCAGACCTTAAAAATATCTAAGGGAAGGAGATTCCACCACCTCCCTAGGTAACGCATTTCAGTGTTTCACCACCCCCCTAGTGAAAAAGGTTTTCCTAATATCCAACCTAAATCTCCCCCACTGTAACTTGAGACCATTACTCCTTGTTCTGTCCATCAGCTACCACTGAGAACAGTCTAGATCCATCCTCTTTGGAACCCCCTTTCAGGTAGTTGAAAGCAGCTATCAGATCCACCCTCATTCTTCTCTTCAGTAGACTAAACAATCCCAGTTCCCTCAGCCTCTCCTCGTAAGTCATGTGTTCCAGTCCCCTAATCATTTTTGTTGCCCTCTGCTGGACTCTTTCCAATTTTTCCACATCCTTCTTGTAGTGTGGGGCCCAAAACTGGACACAGTACTCCAGATGAGGCCTCACCAATGTCGAATAGAGGGGAACGATCATGTCCCTCGATCTGCTGGCAATGCCCCTACATATATATCCCAAAATGCCATTGGCCTTCTTGGCAACAAGGGCACACTGTTGACTCATATCCAGCTTCTTGTCCACTGTAACCCCTAGCTCCTTTCTGCAGAACTGCTGCCTAGCCATTTGGTCCCTAGTCTGTAGTGGTGCATGGGATTCTTCCGTCCTAAGTGCAGGACTCTGCACTTGTCCTTGTTGAACCTCATCAGATTTCTTTTGGCCCAATCCTCTAATTTGTCTAGGGCCCTCTGTATCCTATCCCTACCCTCCAGCGTATCTACCTCTCCTCCCAGTTTAGTGTCATCTGCAAACTTGCTGAGGGTGCAATCCACACCATCCTCCAGATCATTTATGAAGATATTGAACAAAACCGGCCCCATGACCGACCCTTGGGGCACTCCACTTGATACCAGCTGCCAACTAGACATGGAGCCATTGATCACTACCCGTTGAGCCTGACAATCTAGCCAACTTTCTATCCACCTTATAGTCCATTTATCCAGCCCATACTTCTTTAACTTGCTGGCAAAAATACTGTGGGAGACTGTGTCAAAAGCTTTGCTAAAGTCAAGGAACAACACATCCACTGCTTTCCCCTCATCCACAGAGCCAGTTATCTTGTCATAGAAGGCAATTAGATTAGTCAGGCATGACTTGCCCTTGGTGAATCCATGCTGACTGTTCCTGGTCACTTTCCTCTCCTTTAAGTGCTTCAGAATTGATTCCTTGAGGACCTGCTCCATGATTTTTCCAGGGACTGAGGTGAGGCTGATGGCCTGTAGTTCCCAGGATCCTCCTTCTTCCCTTTTTAAAAGATGGGCACTACTTTAGCCTTTTTCCAGTCGTCCAGGGCTTCCCCCAATCACCATGAGTTTTCAAAGATAATGGCCAATGGCTCTGCAATCACATCCGCCAACTCCTTTAGCACTCTCGGATGCAACACATCCGGCCCCATGGACTTGTGCTCGTCCAACTTTTATAAATAGTCCCGAACCACTTCTTTCTCCACAGAGGGCTGGTCACCTCCTCCCCATGCTGTGCGGCCCAGTGCAGTAGTCTGGGAGCGGACCTTGTTCGTGAAGACAGAGGCAAAAAAAGCATTGAGTACATTAGCTTTTTCCACATCCTCTGTCACTAGGTTGCCTCCCTCACTCAGTAAGGGGCCCACACTTTCCTTGACTTTCTTCTTGTTGCCAACATACCTGAAGAAACCCTTCTTGTTACTCTTAACATCCCTTGCTGGCTGCAACTCCAGGTGGGATTTGGCCTTCCTGATTACACTCCTGCATCCCCGAGCAATATTTTTATACTCCTCCCTGGTCATTTGTCCAGTCTTCCACTTCTTGTAAGCTTCTTTTTTGTGGTTAAGATCAGCAAGGATTTCACTGTTAAGCCAAGCTGGTCGCCTGCCATATTTACTATTCTTTCTACACATCAGGATGGTTTGTCCCTGTAACCTTGATAAGGATTCTTTAAAATACAGCCAGCTCTCCTGGACTCCTTTCTCCCTCATGTTATTCTCCCAGGGGATCCTGCCCATCAGTTCCCTGAGGGAGTCAAAGTCTGCTTTTCTAAGTCCAGGGTCCGAAAGTCCAGGGACTGAAACAATCCAAACCCAGTATGAAAATGTCAAATAGGTTAAATGAGCATTTGATGAAATTGCCCTTTGCCATGTCACGAGTTCTAACCACAGTAACAGCTTCTAATCATTCACATTGAGAAGCTGTGCTAAGCAAGCAGGTGAGCAACAAAGCACAGTGAGAGAACATTCCTAGTGGGCAGTACACAGGCAGAAGACAGCTTCCCCCCCTTACAGCAAACAGTCTCTTCCCTTTAACATGGATAAGGTTGGTCTCTCAAAGCTGGAAATGGCCCTTGTAGATTGTGGTGGAGATGCTGGATGACCCATTCTTGGGCTGGTTCTGCATAAGCATCTCAAGCATTCAGTCCAATTTTCTTAGTTGACACAGTGGCAGCACCTCAAATTGCCCAAATAGAGGATTCCCCTACCAGCTGATTCTTTGGATATATTCTTCATATGAAAATTGGATTTCCTGAGACTTTTGTTCATATTCTTGCCTCATTTGAGCCCCTGAAATAACTTCCCCCCCATCCCTTTAGAATAAGAACTCCATTATCTTCTTTCCTCTTCCAAACTGAACACACCTGGCTCCCTTAGGCATTCACAGGAACCCTTTAATGCTGCAGTTTGTTGCCCATCCCTGAATTTTCTGCAGTTTATCAAACCCTTCTGGTTGAGAAGTCCAAAAACTGAACACAGAACTTTAGCTGGAGTGTTACAAAGCAGCACACTGAATAGCAGATGGCATAGGATGGTGGAGCCCTGACCCCTCCATCTCTTCAGTGAAGTCTCTTACTAGTAACACTCCCATCCGCTTTGCACCTCCAGTTCATCCTGCACCTGCTGCCTCTCCCAGCTATACCTGACAAATAGTGTTTACTGAAGCAATAGCTCATGCTGATAACATTCCATGTGGGTTCTGCTCTTTCTCCCCAATCCAACTTTACTCCCATCACTTCCTGAGTCATCCTTACTTTGGCTTGGCATTTCTAGAGCCACTCTAGCTCCCCCCTTCCTTACTATAATTTCCCCCAAAACATCTTCAATGAAGAGCCTCTCTTTCACCTGGAGAAGGCTATACACAGTTGTATGTTTCCCCCCCATTTCCATCCTCAGCAACACAGGATGACCCTCTGAGGTCCCTTCTAATTCATTACACTTCCTGCCCTACCTCCTCAGCACTTGGCTTGCTTTCTACATCAGGTGAGGGAGCCAGAGTCTGCACAAGTGATTGAGATGCATAAATCTAGTCTGGGAAAGTGTCCCCTAGGGGGGCACCTCTGTCCTGAGGGGAAGTGAGGTATGTTTAGTCCCTGTTTTTGTTCTAAACAATAAGTGTTCTCATTTACTATGGTATTGCTCACACTCTCCTCATACATTCTGAACAGTATGTATTAACAGAATTATAATAGGGGCTAGCAGTAACACCTATTAAGGTTGCACAACACTTCCCATTATAAGACCCTGTTTCGGTTGCTTGAAACTTCGGTAGCCTAGCCACTTGGGATGAAGTTTTCCCATGGCTGATGTCTGCCTCAGGCTGACTTTTTACTGTTATTGTTTTTTAAATGTCAGCCAAAAAAGTTCAGCTGTTTCCAGGAAAAAGTTAGGGAAAATACTTGTTGCTCATGTTAAAAAATTCTGGTGCCCTTATCTTTGAACAGCTTTAACACCCCTATGCTTTGGCCCAGGGACTTGAAATCTGAAAGGGGATGGCCTTTGTGTTAGGGAATGTGCCTTTTGCCCTCTCCATGAAAATCCACCCAAATCTGGCTAAGTTTTACATCTCTGAAAAATCACTTTGCAGAAGTCTGATAGAATCATAGACTATCAGGGTTGGAAGGGACCTCAGGAGGGCATCTAGTCCAAATCCCTGCTCAAAGCAGGACCAATCCCCAATTTTTGCTGATCCCTAAATGGCCCAATCCCCAATCCCTGATCCCTAAATGGCCCCCTCAAGGATTGAATTTACAACACTGGGTTTAGCAGGCCAATGCTCAAACCACTGAGCTATCCCTCCTCCCATAAACAAAAGGCTCCTAATTAAGCCTATTTAGCTCTATCTTTGAACAGTGGGGAGGAACAGGTTAAACCAGATCGGGGACCCTTAGGGAGAGTCCCCAACCCAAGTCTACTGAGCATGTGCAATTTTAATAACAAAATTCACCAAAGAATCTGTCCACGCTGGGCATGCTCCAGCTGAGGCTCAGCAGGACTTTCCCTTCAATTGCAGCTCTGAGCTGGGCACCTAATAGGATGCCTCCTAAAATCTCAATGACCCCCCCGCTGGGCCCAGGTAGCACAGAGGAGGAAGCTGCTGGATTCCAACACAGAGGGGAGAAGAGCCAGATCTGGGGGGCAAAAAGAATGGGAACCAATGGGGAGGACACAAATCTGAAGAGAAGACCAGTGTGCAATAGCAGAACTGAGACTGGCTGGGCAAAGAGACTTGGGCAGGGAGTTTGGGGCTGGGGGAGACAGATTGGACAAGGAGTTCGGGGAGTGTGATCAGGACTGGGAACAAGCAAAGGAAGGGAATGGGGGAGCACCACTGGAAGGCAGGGTGGGGGAGAAAGATCACATGAAGATCTGGGAGGAAGTGGGACAGGCTGTGCAAGAGGACTGGGAATTGGGATGGGTGAGAATAGGACTTCTATGCAAGGGACCGGTACTGAGATGAGAAGCCCAAAGAATGAGACTAGGAGAAGAGACAGGACTTGGAAGGGAAAGGCTTGAAAGGATGGGGCAGACGGGGTCAAGCAGGGAGGAATAGGCAGAAGAGACTGTGCCCACTGGAGCACACAACGGAGCCTAGAATGGACCCAAGATTCCACATGATGGAATTTGTTTTCGTTTCCTTTTTTAAAAACCCAGGAAATTACACAAAAACCTACATTAAAAAGGATATTAAGGCAGCAAAGTCAAGCACTGAAAAGTTAGGAAATGCCAAAATTAAGGTTGCCTGTGGTTTACACATGCTCTGTGTTCTCCTCACTTTCTGGGTGTCTGATCTGAGCCTCTAGGGCAGTAATACTCACACCTCAGTGGTTCAGGAGCAAATTAGCAATCAACATTATCAAAAAGAGCCACAGTAGTGTGAGTTCATTGTATCATTTACTGTAGTATTATTCCTATTTAAACAGTATGAAATACAGGGGAAACAGTTATATATATTATTTTGACAGCAAATAAGTTAATAACTTAGTGCAAGTTGATAACTTAATTGGCTAATAACCTAGTAAAAGCATCTTGATTGGTTAATAATTAAATCACAGTTCACTATGGTATCAGTGATTTGCCCTTTGCTACTACAGCCAACTTCTACAAGCTTTACACATACAGTGCAGGTTTGATGGGGATACTGTACTCACTGAAGTGCTCTTCGATGCTTTGTAGCAGTGGTAAGTTGTGTCTTTCCACCATGTTGAAGGCTAGGCCCTTTTTCCCAAAACGACCTGTTCGCCCTATGCGGTGTAGGTAGGTCTCAAAGTCTGGACACCGCAACTGGTTTGTCGGGAGTTTAAAATTCACAACAATTGTGACTTGTTTCACATCAATACCTGAGAGAGAGAGAGAGAGAGAGAGAGAGGGGGAAACAAATTCACTGGTGAACTCCTAAGGCACCTGCCATTGCACCTGAAATAGGCCATGGCCATTAAAACCCTTAAACAATAGGACCAATGTGTCCAGTTTCATTTCTGCCTAATGTAGTTATCTCAGTACTTCACAGAGAATCAAGAATAGCTATTACAGTTGGCTAGGGACACTCAGCTGGGAGGGGGCTACCTAATTCATATGCTCTCTTCAAACATGTTCTGAAAATCTGAAGCAAGTTACCTTGAAAAATGGGGTGAAAAGAAGTGGTAACCCCCAGAGTGTGAGCAGAACCTTTTGTATTTGAGAAGACATAGATCCTCAGGTTATGTCTACATTAACCCTTGCCTAAAGTTTCCCACTGTTGCTACCACTGGTTCAGCTTAGCTGTTGACAGTCGACTGCTTCCAATGACTACCAGCATTTGTTAACCCCGCTCTGGACAGGTCTAAACAAGACAGTGGCTGGCCAAGATTATCTTGCCCATATTAGAGCTTCCACCATTACTATCACCAGGGAGCTGAACCAGAAGTAGCTACAATGGGAAATTTGGGGGGAGGCGGGGAGAAGGGTAGAGTAGACAAAGGTTTGAAAAAAAATATTGGCCAATACTCATGTACGTTTGGGGACCAGAAAAATTTATCAAACTGATATAGATTCATAGACACTAAGGTCAGAACGGACCATTATGATCACCTAGTCTGACCTCCTGCACAAGCAGGCCACAGAATCTCACCCACCCACTCCTGCAAAAAACCTCTCACCTATGTCTGAGCTATTGAAGTCCTCAAATTGTGGTTTAAAGACTTCAAGGAGCAGAGAATCCTCCAGCAAGTGACCCGTGCTCCATGCTACAGAGGAAGGCGAAAAACCTCCAGGGCCTCTTCCAATCTGCCCTGAAGGAAAATTCCTTCCCGACCCCAAATATGGCGATCAGCTAAACCCTGAGCATATGGGCAATATTCACCAGCCAGATACTAGAGAAAATGTGATTTTCTTATTAATAAGCGGATATCACACAATGAAAGTAACCAGCTTGGTCTGGACTCGAAGGTGATGCAATGCAAAGCATCAATTGAGGCTTTTCCACTTTACCCACCAGAGGTAAAGACTGCACAGACAGGGATACCCTTATGGAAACAATGGTTCTGCACATGTGACTGGGATACGCTGAGCCGGTGGAGTGATCTTCCTGCTTGCTGTGGGACCAGGTAATATTCCCATACTCTACCCTTAGTGCCAGGTTAGTGATGCTTTATTTTCTGACCCCATAGTTAAGGTTTCAGAGGAGTAGCCGTATGAGTCTGCATCCACAGAAACAATGAGGAGTCCAGTGGCACCTTAAAGACTAACAGATTTAGTTGGGCATAAGTTTTTGTGGGTAAAAAACCCCACATCTGAAGAAGTGGGTTTTACCCACGAAAGCTTAGGCCCAACTAAATCGGTTAGTCTTTAAGGTGCCACCAGACTCCTCGTTTTTTTTATAGTTAAAGTTGTAGGACAGTTCCCATTATAAGCCCCATATTGCACCTCCCCACTCTGTAATTTTTATTGAAACTGTCTGCGTGTCTCAGATTTTTTTAAAGTTTGAGTTAATCAGACATTTTGGGGATATGAAACAAACAAGTGAGCTTTTCATTCTTCAAGCAATCTAACTTTAAAGATGTGTATTTCACAAATCACTCGGTCTAGAAACAGCAAGTTTGGGGCTTTTTTCTTAGGATTTGTCCTCAATGTTCAAATAAGTTTTTCCTTCCCCTAATGAGGTGAATAATTTGAGTTGTATCTGAAAATTAACACCTCTAGGAGCTGTGCAAAATATGAGTGGAACTACAAAACTTCGCTTGCTTCAAGGATCTTAGAAACTTGGCTCATGAATTTGGCAAATCTTGTAAATCCCTGGAGGGAGGAAGCTGTTCAGGCATAGGAAAATCCATACAATTTTTAATGCAACAAATTATGCAGTGAAGTTCATAAGTTTAGAGTCTTCAGAGAAACAGTTATGCACCAGAAAGACTAGAGGAATATTTGAACTTCATAAAAACAAGCATCAACATGATATTTTAGATATATTACAATTGTGCTATTCATCAAAATTAAGAACCACCAAGAAAATCCCGAACAAAAATTAAGACAGCTAAGGTTGAAAACATCTTCCTTAAACAAAGAAAACCTCAGCTGAACACTGTAGTTTTAAAGTCTAGATGGTCAGGATATACAGAGCTAGGGTTCCACTAGCAATTAGTTCCATCTGCCACACATGTATCCAACCTCTCTCTGTGCCTCTGATTTCCTTACACCGCATATTGTATTTCTACATTCCTAAAAATGAACCACTTACTTCCATTACATCACCCTATACTCTAAATACTAATGGGCATACAACTCTCTACATAGGGTCATCTACACCAGTTCTACTCAAAGTGGGGTCCGCGAGCCATCGGCTGCTGGTCCGCGCGCACATTGAGAAAAAAAAATTGCCAGTCCCCCACAGATAGCTTGAGAAGCACTGGTCTACACAACCAGAGCAGCTAGATCTTGCTCTCTTGCCTTCCACATCTGGTTTGTCCATCCCAGAATTTAATCCTCCCTAGTTAAAACCATATCTATCTTACCTCTTTACAATTCTTTGGTAACAATGATGAGCATCCCTTCATACATACTCCTCCATGGGTGCTCCAGCACTGGAGCACCCACAGAAAGAAATTAGTAGATACTTAGCACTCACTGGCAGCAAAGCTCCTCCCTCCCCCCAACGCCTCCTGCCCTGAAGCCCTGCTGATCAACTCCTCCCCCCTCCCTCCCAGTACCTCCTGCACACTTCAATCAGCTGTTCTGCAGGATGCAGGTGGTGCTGGGAGGGAGGGGAGGAGCAGGGATGGGGCGCGCTCGGGGAGGATGCAGACCAGGGTTGGGAAGAGACAGAGCGGAGGTGGGGTCTTGGGGGGGAAGTGGGAGCATGGACCTGAAGTGGGGGAGGGGGGGCAGGGTTCAAGTACCCTCCAGGTAGAGAGGAAGTCAGAGCTTATCCGCTCTTCACATTTTACATGCCTACTCTGATATTTTGTTTACAAAACGTTCAGGTAACTTTTCCTTCAGCCAACATTAGGCACTGTACTACCTTGAGGATTTGATACAGCACCATCATAACTGTAACTTGCACTCTTAATGGCCGGAACCTCCTCCCTAGTATAATCTGTTGCACCTTCTGACCTGGGAGTCTCACTATCCAGCACCACACATTGATTGGCACTTTGCCTTTGTTCTGCCATGAAAGTTCAGAGGGTGGTTTCCTGCTGCCTTCCCTCTGTTTGTGGCTGCCATTGGTTAACTCCCTGATTTAACTCTTCCAACTTTTGATGGCATTTCCTCCATCAGGCTCCCAATGCAAGATAGATATATGTGGAGTCTCGGAGCTGTAGGGGAATACTAGGGGTCATTTCATGATGATGGATGAATGCACAGTGTACTTACTATTCTGGATCTGAGAAAATAAGATAAATGTGACCCCATTTTTTTTTCAATCTAAGGAGACATAAAAGTGTATTTGGAGATAACCCAATCAGTGACAGAATTATTACAGTTCTTCTTTGAACCAACCCATTCAACATGTTAATCACACAGGTTTGCACTCCTACAAAAGCAGCTGATGACAATGTGATCAGTGAGTTCTATGAACAGCTTGAAAAGACATTAAAATACCAAGCAGAAGATATCTCCCTTATGGGGGGGACCTGAATGCAAAAGTTGGAAGTGTAAGATCTCAAAAAGAAGTAGTGGGAAACAATAGTCTGGGTTTACAAAAATTAGAGGAGAGGAAGGTATTTAATTGAATTCTGGTGCTCTAATCACCTGGTCATTACAAAACACCATCTACACCCAACATGCCAGATGCATATACAGATGGAGGTCATCTGATAGTATGACAAAGAACAAATAGACTATGTAATGATACAGCAATGCTGGAGCTCAAGTGTCCAATGAATAAAGACTTCTAATCAATCCTGAAATGGAATTGGTGAATATATAATGAAAATGAAGCCAGGGAAAGCATCCAGGGCACATGACATACCAGCAAGTCTGATTGGTGACTGCAGGATTGATCTCACGTGGAAAATTTGCAGCAATGAATGGATGACTAGAAATTGGCAGAAAGACTTCCGTCGTCTAGTCATTCTGCCCTTACCAAAGAAAGGAGATACAACAGAGTGTAGTAACACTTATATCATCTCTTGGATTTTGCATGCGAGCAAAGTTTTGCTCTACATAATCCGGATTGCATTAAGTGAATGCTAGAAACAGAACTACCACCACAAGATGGATTCAGAGAGGGACAAGACACACATGATCAAATTGTGAACACAGATCACATCATCGAAAAAACACAGGGAATACATTCACCCACTGATCATGTGTTTCACTGACTACTCAAAAGTACCCAATGCTGGCTGACAGGACTGTCTTTGGAAGATACTATAGAGTAATGTTGTAGTCCTGTCAGTCCCAGTATATTAGAGACAAGGCTGGTGAAATAATCTCTTTTATTAGACCAATTTCTATTCGTGAGAGAGACAAGCTTTTGAGCTACACAGAGCTCTTCTTCAGGTCTGTGAAAGTACTAAGAGGATACTGACAGATACAGGGATTCCAAAGCATCTTACTGAACTCATCACAACTGCCTACTCTCAACAACAGACCACAGCATGAACAGCAACAGGTGACAGCGAGTGGTTTTCTACTGGGCAGGGAGTGTAACAAGATATATTCTGTCCCTAAGTCTTTTCAACATGTAACAGAATTTATTATGAGACAAACCCTGGAAGCTTTTGATAAAGCAGAAGGAGCTGGGATTTCCTCCTAACTGACCTTAGACACGCTGATATGACTGTGACACTGAGTCAGTGAGGGTTAAACAACCAACAGGCTAAATGACCTAAAGATCAATCTTTAAGAACATAATAGGGAAGTACTGAAATGGTAAACTGGGCCATTTCTTATAGATTGTTATCAAAACCACGTTAAAGTAGACTAAATTCTTTGAAATGCAAACCTGTATTATCAGAGAATTAGAAGTAAATACTAATTGTATTTGTCTATGTTTAACTGTATCTTGTTAGATGTTAAAGTGATCTAATCAGCTTGTAGATGCTAAACTTCCTTTTCTGTCTGTTACTATATTCTATTGATTCAGAGATCAAAAAATATTAACAACATTCAGGCCTTGTCTACACTACAGGGGAAATTCGATCTAAGCTACGTAATTTAAGTTACCTGAATAGCATAACTCAAATTGCTGTATCTTAGATCTACTAACCGCGGGGTCCACGCTACGCAATGTTGACAGGAGACGCTCTCCCGTCAACTCCCCCTACTCTTCTCGATCGACCGGAGAGCGATCTGCAGTTGATTTAGCGGGTCCTCACTAGACCCACTAAATCAACCACCGATGCATCGATCACCACTCATCCATCACCCAGTAAGTGTAGACAAGCCCTTAGATGTAACTTGGGCATAATATCATTGTCTTTATTTCTCTTTGAAGTTTGTAGTAAGCTGTCTGTGAACCTTTGAATAGTTAATTGCCTGTGCTAATCAATCCAACTAATTACTTGTGTGTACAGAAGAAATAGGAACGGACTTCAAAGCAACAATGTACATTATTCTTCACCTATTCTTCTGCAATTTCTCATGGAAAAATTTTAACAGACTCTGCACATGGACTGCCTATTGGACTATAACCTATGCAACCGATTCTGGAAAAACTTTTTACAACTCAGCAGCTCACCATCGCTGCTATGAAACTGACCTGAGAACTTCATTCATATCTGTATGTATAATGCTCTTTTAACCACAAAAACTCTTTTTTGTTTTAATAAGTCTTAGATTAGTTAATAAGAATTGGCTGTAAGCATGTATTTGGGTAAAATGTGAAATATTCATTGACCTTGTGGGTATTGTGTCCGATCTCTTGAGATTAGTAAACTTTATATATGATGAATAAGATTTGAAGTAATCCTCACCATATTTGATTTGGGTGTCTGGGTGGGAGCCCACGGCTGAATTGCTTTAGGGGAGCTGTGTTTTTGGCTTCTGGGTAACCAGTAAGGTGTTGTAGAAGCGGTTTTGCTGCTGGCTTGGTGAATGTCATTATTAGAATAAACCACCATTCTGGGGATCGTCTAGCCCATTCTTTGAAGTTTGTCCTGATTGAGCAATCTCAGTGAGGCCCCTCCAGAAACCATGGTCACAATGACGCTCTTTGGTACAACTGTTGATGGAACGCAATGATTGTTGGCGTCTGCAAAGGACAGTTAGTGAGGAATAGGGACGATCCCTGAATACACGAAACATGATTAACAAAACCAGGATACAAGCAGACACAACTGTCAGTCAAGTTGTAGAGGAAGTAGATTAATTCAATTATCTGGGATCATACATATCAACCAGAGAAAGAATTCCAAAGAAATCAGAAGATTAGGAATGACTCGCTCAGCCAAGCCTCCCTCATGAATATGTGGAAAAACCATGGCATCATGAAATGTACAAAGGTTCAACTGGTGAAAAGCTTAATTTTCTCAGTAGCAAACTATGGAGGTGAATCATTAGAAACTAATACTGCTGACAAGAAGAAAATTGAAGCCTTAGAAATGTAGTGCTGCTGACAAAGACTTGAGTATCTGCTGGACAGAAAATTTGATGAATGCTTACATTAGCAGCATTACTGGGGAGAACAAGACCGTGTTGTAAGAAGTCAACAGGCACAAACTTACGTACTCTGGTCACTTCAGGCACAGAGATGGAAATAACCTTGAGCAAACTGTCATGGCAGGAATGGTGACAGGTCATTGTAGTAGAGGATGACAAGCGAGGAGATGGAAAGATGGAAGGCGGCAGATTACTGGAAAATCAGCTGCTGAGTGTTGACAGCTAGCAACGGATCAAGAAGGCTTCTGAAAATTATCCTACGAGGTCATCGATATTCAGACAAGAATAAATGAGTTTTACTTACTAAAAACCACCACATTTTCACATTTTACTTCTAGCTTGAATTCACAAGCACCCTCCACCTCTAGTCACCATTCCATTACAGGCCAGAAATGGCAATTTAAGTTGGCCACTTCACTATACAGACAAGAACTACTATAATCAAGCATCTTTTTTATGCATGTCTGCAATCCTGGCACTCACATAAAAGCTAAAGCTAAGTACTTACCCTGACCCCATCCAGTCCATAAACACTGTTTGCAGACCCTACTGACCCTTACCATTCCAGGGGGCACAAGGGCAGCTGACATACATACACATCACATTACTTTTTTCATTGGTCATTTTAAAATGTTAAACTACTTTAAAACAAAACCAGGAAAACTTCTCTGTATTGCTATAAAGATTATACACAGTGGGGTTGAGTATGAAAACAGAGTTAAGATGTTTATGGAATTTCAACTTTGAACTTCCTGACTTTCAAATATTTATTTTTTTTAACAACATTCTAATAAGGGCTTTTAGTTTAACAGGTGCATATTGTGTATTTTTATACACAACACCATCTCAATGGGGTTTTGTGGATGAAAAACTCTACCCAAAGGATCAGTTTACTGAAGGAAATCTGCCTTTACCTTGGAATACCATATTTGTTGTGACTGACTTTTCAGATGGGCAATTGTAAAACATGCCGATTTTGACTGTCTACATTAGCAATTTCACAACTGTAATTCACCATTGGTGGAAGCTGTAGTGTAAACAGGACTCAGGTGTTTATACCACTGTGTGGTACCAGCTGTGAATTATGGCTATAAAGTGTTTGCTAGTGTAGATAAGGCTTCAAAGTCACTACAAGCAACACCATCCTGAGAAGCAGGCACTGAGCTGTATACAAAGGGGTTATACACAGAATTACAATTCTTAATTTGAGCTGGCTGGAATAAGAAATCAGTCTGGTGTTATTTCTGCAAGCTATAGGAATCAGCATCGACTCTGCCAAACACTCCTTGAATTTATATCTAGAAATCCACAAAAGCCCACAAATTGACCACTGAACTCCAACACTGTGTGTGACAACAGTGTAGTAGAAAAGCTTATGAGGAGGTCTCGATATGTGAGAGATTACAGGATTCCAAGCAGCTGTCATCATCTTCTGCACTCCACAGTGGGTTTTCGGTGTGTGTGGTGGAGGTGGAAAGCACGAAAGGATTACGTAATGCAGGAACAATAAGAAGCTTGCATGCCCTGTGCGCCCCCCATCTGGAAAAACAAAGCTCTCAGTACTGTAATACATTGAGAAACAAATGGATTAGCTAAAGACGATACCTCTAGCACAGACATTAGTTGTGATAAGGACCTTCTCTTTTCCATCACGAAACCTTTGGATTACAGCTGCCCGTTGCTCAACTGTCAGCTCCCCACTCAGGACAGACACTTTGTGCCCATCCTGAGTCAGTTCCAGCGATAACCATTTGGCATTTCTACGAGTCTAAAAACAAATGCAGGAAGTACATGAGATAAAATCTCCTTGGGTGTAACCATATTCCCTCCCCTTTCAATCACTTGTAACCATCTTATGTATTCCCTAAAATACGTTATTCCTTTTCTTTATGGCATTTCAGAGGAGTGTCTGGCTGGCTCTTCACAGGCAGAACCTGCAGGCTCACAGTCCAAGTCCCACTAGCACACCATCAATTTTTCTGGGAGCTCACTAAGATCCCACTATTTGAGAAATACTGGATATAGGGAGATGTCCATGGATTTTGCTCTAAGGCTATTTCTGTTCCTAAAAAGAGCAAAAGTGGTTACACTGAAACCAGCTGGAAAACAAAAAATTAGTTAAAGCTATGGACCACATCTATAGACCAAACGGAGACAAATTGAATTAGGATGGCTTCAGGAAAGATTTAGCTGAATACAAGGGAATGGTAGTGGCCTACTGTTTAGCCAAGACAGAACTAGCATGAATTCCACTTAAACAGGATGTATTCAGCTGGTGCTAAGTGGTTAATACAGTGAAATTCTGAACCCTCACCTTTAAATACAGTAGATTAGAGAACTAAAGTTCCAATAAAGAAATTGTGTCTTGGATTCTTGTGTACATGCATGCACACACACAGACACACACGTCACTGCATTACAATTTAAACAACCTGAAGTGTTTGATCATCAAAATTGCCCTACACAGAGGTTGGTGTTTTTTTTTTTTTTAATACTACAACATTAAGTAGTTGAATTTAGAAAACACAAAGATTAAAAGCCTCATTTCTGTTTGTTTCCTTTAGTTCTTTTATGCAGGTTTCCAGCTGGTTTTCTAGTCTCTTCCCCTTTCACCAAAACCAGGGAGGGAAAGATTTTCTCTGGGATCTGCTGAGAGAGCTGGGCGCAGCCAGTCTTACACAGGAGCCTGGAGGAAGAAACTGGTTAGGAGTTGATGATAGGTTTCCTGACAACACAATATAGGTCAGGACTCCAAAAGGACAACAAATTGGGCCAACAACAGCAGGTGAAATAGACAAAGAGCAGTTGGTGTAACGGAATCCTGCTGGGGGGCTCTGACTTATCTGTACCCTCTCAGTATACCTAATGTAATAATGTGTGTGTTCGCAGAGAGCCACGGTGGGAAAAGTCAATTGGCACCAAATGTAATAAGGGGCAGGAAACTAGAGAGGCTAATGACAATTCATCCAGCCCTTTCAGAACACAGGTTGGGACAGTGTAGTCTGACAGAGCGAGTGACTCAGCATTCCCAATGTTCATGAACATAAAGGGTGAAGTTCAGTTGATTGCTCTAAACCAGAGAACTTTAAGAGTAAGTGCACATGGCCTGTTGGATCCTAGAGTAAGAACACGAATAGGGCCCTACCAAATTCATGGCCCATTTTGGGCAATTTCATGGTCATAGGATTTTAAGAGTCATAAATTCCACTATTTCAGCTATTTAAATCTGAAATTTCATGGTGTTGTAATAGTAGGGGCCCTAACCCAAAAAGGAGGAGTTGTGTGTGTGTGCGCGCGGGGGGGGTTTGCAAGGTTATTGCAGGGGGGATTGTGGTACTGCTACCCTTACTTCTGCGCTGCTGTTGGTGGTGGCACTGCGTTCAGAGCTGGGCAGCTGGAGAGCAGCAGCTGCTGGCCGGGAGCCCAGCTCTGAGGGCTGGGCCGCCACCAGTAGCAGCAGCAGCATGGAAGTAAGGATGGTGTGGCACGGTGTTGCCACCCTTACTTCTGGTCTGCTGCTGGCAGGGGGCTGCCTTCAGAGCTGGGCCGCCCGGCCAACAGCCACTGCTCTCCAGCTGCTCAGCTCCAAAGGCAGCACAGAAGTAAGGGTGGCAATACCGCGATCCCCCTAAAATAACCTTGTGACCCCCCCCACAACTCTCTTTTGGGTCAGGACCCCCAATATGAGAAACGCTAGTCTCCCCCGTGAAATCTGTATAGTTTAGGGCAAAAGCTCACAAAAGGCCAGATTTCATGCTCCGTGACGCTTTTTTCATGGCCATGAATTTGGTAAGGCCCTAAACATGAAGTATAGTGAGAAACCATGTTTAAGATATGTATGCTCAGAATAAAGAACTGGGTACCAATAAAAAACAGCTATATAATGTGGCTTAATTGTAAGTAGAAAAGGAATACTTGTGGCACCTTAGAGACTAACCAATTTATTTGAGCATAAGCTTTCGTGAGCTACAGCTCACTTCATCGGAGTGAGCTGTAGCTCACGAAAGCTTATGCTCAAATAAATTGGTTAGTTTCTAAGGTGCCATAAGTACTCCTTTTCTTTTTGCGAATACAGACTAACACGGCTGTTACTCTGAAACCTGTTAATTGTAAGTGTCTTTGTGGAATCCAGAGTAATATGCTTCATCTACTGCTGGGAGAGATGTAAAATAATACTATTTTTGAAAGATTACTACAGTCAGGAGTGAAACTGAACAAACATTCTATAAAAGGTCTGACCCAGGTCAGCCACCGAGCAAGCCTGAAGAGCCTGTGGTGGTTCTGGGCTCTGTTGCCTGTCACCACTTCCCTCTCTTCAATTATAAGCTTAGGAGCCCAGCTGCCTCTGTGGTGAGCCCATGCACGGTACCTCTCAATTGAATTGTTTCATGTTCTAGCATGCAATGGGATCTTGGGCATTGCAAATCCCAGATACTCAAGAGTGAGATACGTGGTGCCAAAGAGTCCACTGCATACCGAAGCATACAGCAAATTGATGTAGAAGTCACACAAGAACCCAGCAAAGATGCAACTGGGACTCCTGATAATCTTTTAAGTACAGAACACATAAAAGCATCAGGGTACATCTACACTGCAGCTGAGCGATGTAAATCCCTGCTCGGGTAGACAGACCTGTGCAAGCTTTGATTCAGCTAGTGTGCTAAAAATAGCAGTGTGGCCACAGCAGCACAAATGGCTTTGGCTAGCTACCTGAGCATGTACCCAAGGTCTCAGATGGGATTGTACCTGGGCAGCTAGCCTGAGCTGCTGCGGCCACAGTGCTTTTAGTGTACTAGCTCAATCAAAGACAGTGCATTCTGTCTACCTGCAGCTGGAGGAGTAATTCCCAGTTTGGTGTAGACATCCCTTAAAGGTAAGAGGAGTCATGGTGGGCAGAGTTGTAGGAGTCTGGAGGAAGGGTGTGTGTAGTGTACAGGAACACATATTGAGCAGTATTCCTCAAATTATATCCCACTGATAAAAGCCCTCTTGCATTGCCCATAAGAAAACTCCTTATTCTGTTGATATCAGCATTGAAAGATGGGTCATTTTTTACTGTAATTTCTCTGAAAACAGTAATCTGGCTCTTTTACTGCATGAGTAACAGCGACAGGAGAACTTTACCTGACAGAAGATGATAGCCTGGCCAACAGTGATGCTCCCATAGATATTGCACAGGGCCTTGTATTTATCTTGTTTATTCTCACACAAAAAGTAGTACTGCCTGATATTGGTCAAGGTCATCTCCTCTCGGCGGAGTTTAATTATGTTGGGGTCAGGGATGATCTGCTCAGCAAACCGCAACACGGCATCCTCAAAGGTTGCTGAGAAGAGGAGCATCTGACAATCCTGTGATAATGCTCTAGAAGAGAAAGGCTAGTAAATTGTGCAGTGTTATCATCGGATAACAGCCTCAAGCCACAATACCTTCACATTCCTGTGCCAACCCTCCTTTCCTTATGATTAAGAATTTTTTCCATCCGTTCCCGGGATCGTCTAAGGTGACAAGTGGTTTATCACAGTGTGATATTTCCACGCAATCAAGTTACATGGAAGAACCAGAGATCCATCAACAGAACAGATCATAAGAGCCCTGCTGTAATGTTAACAAGCTCTTAGGGTACGTCTACACTGCATTTGGCAGCAAGCCTCCCAGCCTGGGTCCACTGACTTGTGTTAGCAGGGCTCAGGTTAGCACACTAAAAATAATGGTGTGAACGTTGCTTTGAAACTGTGGCATGGGTTGTAGCTCAAGCTCTCAAATCTGAGGGAGATGGGGGGACTGATAATGCACATAAAGCAATGTTAATTTTAGATCAAGTTTATAAGAACAGGAGATAAAACAGTAGTGCTCATGTAGGCTTCCAAGTCAAAGGTTCATGAAATGGGAAATTTCCAGCACTCTTTCCTTTAACATTCAAAGGAATTCATCATCTCAACTGTAAGAGAATTTGGAGGGTTCCAGGCTGATTTTAAACACAACTTTAAACAAGTTTATTGAGAAGCCAATTTTTTTTTCCAATTTCCTTTTGACCAAATGCTCTGAAAGTACCAAATCCGAAGCCACCTCCATAGGAAGCGCGTATAAATAAGGAAGGTAAACTCAACCACTTTTTAAGTCATGCTTTAAAGAGGCTTTTCTCTAGCTTCCCCTTCAAGTACATCTGACTAGGACAGTATTTTATGTAGAGTTTTTTCAGAGGTGGTTTAGCTAAAACTATTACTCAGAGATATAAACTGATTTGCAAGTTAGAACTGAGAATTTTGAAAACTAAACCACTATGTACTCTGCCTTCAGCATTCAGAATTACCTCTGAATGCGAACACTCTGGTCTAAGAAGCCCTGTGTGTCAATCATAACATCCGCTTCATCCAGCACAAACACCGAGATCTTCTTTACATCCAGCAGCCTCAATTTGAAACACCAGTCTAGCACAGTCCCTGGGGTTCCAATTATTATCTGTTCTTCAATCTTGGTACCTCTTGGAACTGAGAGATGGAAAAGTTAAATTAGCCTTTATCTCAAAAGTGTGGGGGGGGGGGGAAGGGGGAGTCTGCAGGGTGATCTCCCATCTACATGCAGTCAGTGGCCTGTGCTGCCCACTGCTATGCTGGAACCTCCACATTTATTTATTGACAAATTAAATTTGTAGAATTTTAAAATACTGTGTGTAGAATTTTTATATTTCTGGCACAGAATTCCCTCAGGAGTAAAAATGGGATCCTCTGTCTTGACTGGGGCCTCTAGAATATAAATGTTACATGATACTAACACTAACATTGACTATTCCCACATCTACTGAGAAAAGTGAATCACACATACTTCTATTCCCTCGGACAGCATATGTAACTCTGATGTTGACACAAAGTTTTCCCATCTTCTCAACCACTTGTCCAGTCTGCACAGCCAGCTCATAGGTCGGAGCTAAACAGAGGCACTTTCAGATAGAGAAGTGAGAAAGACATTATACAGCAGCAGATATAGAAGCAATCTATAAGCTGCATTGTTTTAAATCAGATTAAGCGAATGAAATGGAAGGTGTTGTGCAACTGATGCAGCACTTAGTAAAAATCAGTGCAATAAAATAAATACATTAAACCACCATCCCATCCTATGGGAGTCTCGCAAGGTCGCACAAGCATCAACCATTTTGGACTCAGCTGCACTGATGGTAGCAGCAGTGAGAAATTTTAGGGGGAAAGGAGACTAGAAACTAGAGAAGGAAATAATGAACATAATAAAAATTCTAGATATCATATCAGGAAGAAACAGACCAATGCAGCTGTCCTTGTGCAGAAAAAGACTCCCGGGATAAGGTCCACCAACACTTGGAAACTCTCCTGCAGCAAAAACATACTGGCGCAGGTGGAGTCGAGTACCGCCCCCATGAATTCTACCCTCTGCATCGGAACTAACATCAACTTATTGTCATTTACCAGCAGGCCCAAGGATTGGCACGTGGCCTGCAGCACCCCAACATCCCTTTGGACTGGGATGTGGAGCAGCCTTTGACGAGCCAGTCGTCGAGATATGGCTAGATCTGGATGCCCTGACATCAGAGGTAAGTGGCTACTACCGACATGCACGTGGTAAACATCCTTGGTGCTGTTGCAAGGCCGAATGGGAGGACCGCAAACTGATAGTGGTCAGGTCCCACCGCGAATTGTAGGAAGCGTCTGTGACTTTGAAAGATCGTTATGTGTAAATTTGCGTCCTTCAAGTTGAGGGCAGCACACCAGTCTCCCGGATCCAGGGAGGGGATGAGGTGAAGGAGACCATGCGGAACTTCAATTTCTTTAGGTATTTGGTGAGGTCTTGCAGGTTCAGAATGGGCCGCAGACTGCCCTTGACCTTTGGGATTAAAAAGTACCGGGAATAGAACCCCTTGTTCCTGTGCTCATAAGGAACCTCTTCCACCACAGCCCACTGCAGCAGTCCTACCACCTGCATGAGGAGACTCATGAGAGGGGTCCCTGAAGAGGAATGGGGAAGGGGGTGGGGGGAGAAAAACTGGAGGGTATAACCCTGTGCCACTGTATTGAGCGAACCGAAGTTACGGTGGTCCATGCCGGGAGGACGAATGAAAGGTGGTTTGAGAAAGGCGGGAAAGATGGATCCTGGGTATAGGCCGGTAGATCACCCTCAGGCACACCCTCAAAATTCTCGCTTGCCCCCCTGCTTATTGCAGGTCGAGCCCGATTGGGCAGAGAGTGGTGGCGCAGGTGGTGCTTGTAGCCCCTTGTCTTTTTGTGGGGCGGCTCGTGCCGGGGTTGCCTCCCTTGGCCCTGAGATGGCTGCAGTTTGAACCGTTTATGGGTTGGACTGGGGACGTATAGCCCTAGAGTTCTCAGGAGCCTTTTAGCCCATGCAGCTTACTGTTGGTCTGTTCTGCAAATAGGACCTGGACGTCAAAGGGGAGGTCCTACATTGACTGCTGAGCCTCAGTCAACAGGCCGGAGAGGAGCAGCCAGGATGCTCACTGCATGGAGATGGCCGAGGCCATGGTGCGAGCCACAGAGTCCGCCGTTTCTGAAGCTGCCTGGAAGGCTGCTCTGGCCATAGCCGTGCCCTCCTCGAGGATCACCCGGAATTCTCTCCTGGACACTTCGGGAAGTAAGGCCTCGAATTTGGCCATGATGTGCCACATGTTATAGTTGTAGCGTCCAAGTAGGTCTTGGTGGTTGGCCACTCTCAACTGAAGGCTGGAAGATGAATAAATTTTCTGCCCAAACAGATCCAGTCTTTATTTTTGGATGTAGCCTCCCTGCCTCTCCCTCTGATTAACCGCCTCAACTACGAGGGAGTTTGGGGCCGGGTGAGTGTAGCGATATCCATGGCCTTTAGCTGGCACAAAGTAATTGCACTCAGCCCTTTTAGAAATGGAGAGCAGGGAGGACGGGGTTTGCCATAAGGCATTAATAATTTTCAATACCCCCTCATATAGGGGTAAAGCCACCCTAGCGGGTGCATACAACAAAAGATCTCAAACAGGGAGTCCAATGGCTCCTCTAGTTCCTCTGCCTGGAGCTCCAGGTTAGAGACGACCAGCTTCAATAGCTCCTGAAGAGCCTTGGCGTCATCGTGTGGAACAGGGTGAGGGGGACCCATAATAGCTTTGACCGGCGACGATGAGGACGAAGCTGGAGCCAAGGGATCTACCACATCCCCTGGTGGTCCGACCAGGTACTCCCCTGGGTCCTCATGGGCCTGGGGGGCGGGGGTGGGCCTCCACCTCTGGAGGAGAGTGGGATGCTGTGGCCAATGGCATATCCAAGGCACCCACCACCGACCGGGCAGCCTGTGAATGCTGGGTAAACCCACAAGGGTACCATGCCGCCAGCCACTAGCCTTGGCGTCGGTTGCAGGGCTGATGATGTAGACAATACCGCCGGTGCTGGGGCTTGTCCTGCTGTCAAGGACTCCTGCTCAGCACCGGAGTCGTAACCAGAGCAGTTGCTATGGAGTGACCCCGATTGGGTGGACTGGCAGCCCTCCTCTGTGCGATGCCGGCCACTATATCTTGATGTAAACCTGTCTGATACAGACGAGTCCCTCACGCAGGACCTTGGGAGCGTTCAGCGGATTGGCATCGGTAATCCAGCGATCTACGTCTCACGCTGCTCAACTGGTACCAGGACCTAGAGCAGGCCAATCGTCGGGAGGATCTCCCCAACCGTGGGGATCCGTGTCTCGGCGACAGGTGTCGGTGGGTTGGTGACTGGTGGCTCCGCTCAGTCACATGATCGGTACCAATGCGTTGAAGACACGAAGGACTGGTCTCAATGCTCATGCTGAGGGAATCGTGCCTCCGTAGGTCTGCGCCAGGTCACTGATGAGCCGCACCTTGAATCCCACTGTCGGTGCCCAGGGTCTGAAGACCAAAGAGGGCTTCGCTGAGCCTGCCTCCCTACTTCCGAGGCATGATGGCTCCATGCGGGCAAGCACTGGCGGGATGTCCCCCATGATGGGGAGTGGTGCCACCGAGGCGGGGACACACGGGGAGGTCCCAAGGCAGGTTTACCCCTGGACCAGGGTACTGCTGGAGCTGGCAGCACTGGTAGCATCAGGATTTCCTGCGCTGCCTGCGGGGCCTTCGGTGTCAACAGGACCTCTAGTTGATGGAGGCCCTTGCGAATGTCCGGTGTGGCAGGCATGGTGCAGGAAGGGCTAGACCGCTCGACTTGAGCTGAGGCCCGACTCCCTGACAGAGGTGTTGAGCTGCCCAACACGAGTCTTGGCTCTCCTCCAGCCCTCTCCTTTCCCTTACAGGAAGTGGGAGATCTTCCCCTCACAGATCTCTTCGGTTTCTTGGCCGGAACCGGGAAGGGGGGGATCAGTGCCAGTTTGTAGATGGCGCTGGCGGGGCGCTCCGCACCAATGCTGCAGTGCTCGGAGCCAAGTCAGACCTCTGCTCCGGAGCTGGGGTCAGCAACGATTCCATCAGGAGTGCCCTGAGACATCTGTCTCTCTCCATTTTTGTTCGGGGTTTAAAGATTTACAGATGCAACACTTGTTGCTTATGTGTCCTTCGCCTAGACCAGGGGTTCCCACAACAAATTTTTTGGTGGCCTCAGAATGCGACCACCAACTCTTGCTGGTGGCCACTCTGACAATTTTTCCTAAAATACTTAATTAACTTTAGGAAAAACAAATAAATATGCACACATACATCTCCAAATCATTGTAATTTATCTATTTAGCTTGTGGATTTTTTTGCAGACTCAAAAATAAATGTACAGTTGTCTATTCTTTACTGAACCTTAACAGAACAGCAACACAAATAAGGTGCTTTGAACGTTCTTGTCTTTTTTCTTGTTGTTTCTTTTGCTTTTTTGGGTGTGTGTGTTTAAGACTTGCTAGCGATAAGTAAGTCTGCTTTGAAAAGTAATATTAACAAACATACATACAAACAAACATCACCTTTCACAGCAGACTTACTCAGCCCCAGTAAGCCTGGGGCCAAATTAAGCCCTGGATGGGGAGGTGGCTACAGAGGCAGTGAGAGCCAGGAGCAATGGGGACTAGAGGAGGCAGCGGGGGCCAGAGGTAATGTGTGCGTGTGTGGGGCAGGGGGAGGGGGAAGAGGTGAGCTCAAGGGCCAGAGCCCACCACCTTGCAGCCAGGAAACAGAGCCCAAAGTTCCACACCCAAGGGATAGGACCTGGAGACAGAGCCCGAAATCCCGTGGTTGGAACCTGCCATCTGCCACCCCAGGATTGAAGCCCAATGGCACCACCCCCAGGAATGTGGAGAACTCAGCGACTGCCTGCTCCTCCAGCTTGTGTATCTCCAGAGAGGGGCAAGGCCCAACCACTGCTGGTGGCCCCTGGGGAGGGGCCACTGCTTTGCCCACCCACCTCCTCCAAATAACTGCCCAGGAGGCTGTGACCGCAAGAAAAGCCCCTGGTGGCCGCATTTGAGAAACGCTGGCCTAGACACCTTAAACAACTAACGTGTGGGTCGCTGATGGACACAGGCTGCTTACAACGATCACATGACTTAAAGTCTGGGGACCAGAACATGCCCCGTCCCTAGGCTGAGTCCCGTCCAAGACCAACTAACTAAAACTAAATACTAAGGGAACTATATACACAACTATTTTACAGGAAAACGTTCGGGAAAAACATTGAACAAAGCGAAATCTAGCTGAAGCGGCAGACGTTCCAGCACCATCACTGGCGGCAAGAAGGAACTGAGGGTGTGTGTGGGAGGGTGCCGGCAGCGCCCCTTATACCACGGCATGTGTGCGCCTCTCTAGGGGGCACCAGAGCCGGTCCCCTATGGATACCACTGGGGGAAAAACTTCCAGCACCGGTGCATGTAGTGAGCGCACACACCTAATACGGAACGGACGTGAGGAAGAACTCAATAGCGACACTTGAGCCAGTAAGAATATTCGTGTGAACAAGAACTTTAATTGTAAAATAAGCTACAGAAAAGAACTATCATGTACTCACAGTAATTGCTCTTCAAATGTCTCTGATTTCTCAAAACTTAAATGCAAAGTATTCAAACCTGGTCTAAAGCCACAATTAGTAAACGTGCATGCTATTTTTGTAAATTATACTTTTAGATGGAGCTTTCAAAATTAATCTGAAACCATTCAACAGGTTTCTGCTCTATAATGCAAACCACTTAAGATGTAAACACATTTCTGTGACAAAGCGCATCCAAACCAACAGCCTATATATCAAGTTCCAAAGCGACTGCACAACCAAGATATCCAGCATAAAGGACAGGGGTTAGACTGGAAGTGCTGGCATATAGCAAATATAGCAACATCACAAAACGTAAAAAGAAAATAAAAAAACACTCAACATGAAACCGAATTCATTTTTAAAAAATGGAGTTAAAAGTAATTTCAAGTACATAGGCTGCCCCGGGTCACCCTCTACCATAGGGTTTTACAATCATTGTGACGTTGCACTCCATATGTTTGATGGAAATATGCTTAAGAGTGTGAATATGATGTAACTGGAACACGCTTTATGCGAAAGGTCTCTTGTAAGGTATTATAACAAAGGTGATAACCTACTGAATATATTCCTCCTATTTGTATGCATGTATCGTTTTTGTATCTGAGGCTAGAAATATGAAGTATAACTCTGAGGTCCTATTGTAATTATGCAAAGTGTGGGCCATTAATGGTGGTTTAGAATCTTGATGGCTCCCATTGACTAAGACAATTGATTGTAAGTGGCTCTGTTTATTTACAAACCTTCCTGTGTACGTGGGGGTCAGAAGGAGGGGTCGGGACCCAGAGAGACAAAAGATTCCCACCTTGTGCCAAAGCTATACAAGGGGGTGGAGCAGGAGAAAGGAGGCTGCTAGTCATGAGAAAGCCCCTGCTTACCACCTCAGGTGTCTGCTAGAACTAACAAGGACTGTACCAGGGGAAAGATTGGGCTCAGACAAGAAAGGAGTCTAGTCTGTGAAAAGAAAAGGAGTACTTGTGGCACCTTAGAGACTAACCAATTTATTTGAGCATGAGCTTTCGCTGTAGCTCACAAAAGCTCATGCTCAAATAAATTGGTTAGTCTCTAAGGTGCCACAAGTCCTCCTTTTCTTTTTGCGAATACAGACTAACACGGCTGTTACTCTGTAGTCTGTGAAAGAAGCTTATTGGGACATCTCTGAGGGCGAGATATTACCTGTAATCAGATTCTTAATATATTAGGCTTAGACTTGCATGTTTTTGCTTTATTTTGCTTGGTGACTTACTTTGTTCTGTCTGTTATTACTTTAAGCCACTTAAATCCTACTTTTTATACTTAATAAAATCACTTTTGTTTATTAATAAACCCAGAATAAGTGATTAATACCTGGGGGAGCAAACAGCTGTGTATCTCTATCAGTGTTATAGAGGGCAGCCAATTTATGAATTTACCCTGGTATAAGCTTTATACAGAGTAAAATGGATTTATTTGGGGTTTGGATCCCATTGGGAGCTGGAGGCAGGCAACTTGCTGAGCAATTTTCAGTTAAATCTGCAGCTTTGGGGGCATGGACCAGATCCTGGGTCTGTGTTGCAGCAGGCTAGCATGTCTAGCTCAACAAGACAGGGTTCTGGAGTCCCAAGCTGACAGGGAAAACGAGCTCAGAGGTAATTTCAGCACGTGAGGTGACAGTCCCAAGGGGATCTCTATGACTAACCCATCACAATCATATCTTCCTGTTTTTAAGAAAAAGTTTGTCCCCTGTAATTGCATGACAGGCCCAAACAAACAGGGGAAACTGACTACATGGATGAAGCAGTGAAAAATAATATACACAAAGTGCGGTCACACGAAGAAAATGGAAAAGAAAAGTCATTTAACTTTCCCAGTACAGTGACCATAGATAGTGCAAGTAACAGTAGCAACACATTCAAACTGTGACTTTAAGCAGTTTCCCTTTAAGAAAGACAATATATTGCTATTCCTCCCAGATAACCTTAACCTTCTACCAGTATTACCTGGGGGAATTTCTCAGCACCATTAACTCTGCTCAGCATGGCCAAGACAAAAGCTGCGGTTTTTCCTGTCCCTGACTGGCTCTGTGCTATAAGATTTTGGGGTCTGCAAAACAATAAGAATTTACTCAGTTGTGTGTAGGTTTTATAATTGCAAAAACATCTGTAGTGTTGTAAGTGTGCATGGTGTTCTCCAAACAGAGAGGATGTGTGCACATGGGAGGTTATATTTAAAAAGGGATTGCCTCAAGAGGTAGATTATAAGAACAGAAAGAAGATGACAGGAAAAGTGTCTGAGGTACACGCAGCACAACACAAAGCACAAAACAACATGTGGGAAACAGAGGAATAAGTACAGGAGGAAGTCAGAACAGAGATGCAGGTGAATAGGAGATTATGCAGGATCTGAAAGAAAGGACGAGTATCTCAAACTGGATATTATAAGAGACAGGAAGCCAGTGGAAGGTTGATGGCTACTCCTGGTGGAATTCTGTGCCACTGCGTGTTTGCTGAATTCATGTCCCCCGCCAATATCTTTGCTTTCCCGCAGAAAAGTAACTTTCTGATAGGGAAGTCCCCTACAGTGCGAGTGCGTTGTTTCCGGCGCCCTGAGCAGCCAGCCGAGAGGTAAATCACTGGAGAGAAGGGCTGAGGATGGCTCGGCCAGTGGCTCCTACCCTGTGCCACGCTCAGCTACTAGTCCTGACTGGGCTGGGGAGGACAGGACTTCCTCTTCCCCTACAAGGAGTGGCCAGGGCTGGATCAGACCCACCCCCAGAAATCGCTCTGGCTGCAGGAAGCACCGCACCTCCCCCCTGCTTCTTGTCCCCTTGTTCCTCAGCTGTGGGGGAGGGGGGGAGGAGAGGTCATTGTATCAGGAGCTGCTCTCCCATCAGCCCAACCCCCATGCATTCAGATCCACCTCATACCCAGATTGCCCTGCCAAGACTCACCCCTGCACCCAGAACCTCCCCACTGACTCCCCTAAACCCACACCCTCTTCATCTGGAACCCCCCCTGCACCCAGACTCCCTAGGTGTAACTCCAGGTACAGGCAGCGGGTAAATAGGGGCTGTGTACCAGGAGGACTGTAGCACAGGCTACAAGGAGGGGCTGTGTCCGAGGGGATATTGCTGCTGTGGGACCAGGTTGTGCAGGCAGCCCACATGGGGAAGCTGACTTGGATGCATAGAGAACCTGGTGTCACTGCTCCCCCATCCCCGCCCAACATTCCTCCGCACTCCCCTAGGGGGGTTTGGGCCTGTCGCACACAGCAGGGCTTGCCTGGGGAGGGAGCAGGGCCAAATGGAAGGCAAAAATCTGCCCCCCACATGTGGCACCCAAGGCTTGCAATTTGCAGGAGGGCAATGCCCCCCCCAAACTACGCCATGGGAAAAACTGAATGGAATCTAGTGTCACACCAAGTCATAAGGAGTCATGGAAGGAGATTAAGCATTGCAGGTACGATCAGCCAGGGAGAAGGAGAACCAGGAGCATGGGAAGAGTCTGGAGAAGACATGAGGGGCTTGCTGCTCCCCTAACTGCAATGCCATAAGTAGAGCAGGGCAGCTCCACACACACCTCTCCGATGCTTCCCACCTCCAACCTGGAGTGGGGTTAGAGCCAGGCAGTGCAGGGTGGCTGCTGCTCTGGCTGGTACCATGGAAGCTCCCCCTTCCTCCTCCTCCTGCTGGTGCTCCTCAGCTCCCGGCCCCCTTTGACTGCTCATACAGTTGGTAAGAGCTGCCTGGGCAGGGGGACTCAGCTGCGGGGCTGGAAGAGCCCTCTGGGAACATCGACCATGGGGTGGGGGGGCCCTTCTGGGCTATCCTCTGCCTGTTCCCTGAGCTGTTTGCAAACTTTTTGAGCTGCCCCCGCACTTTGACTTATAATTTTTGATTGCACCCTACCCCTCCCCCAAACCCAGACAGGCTAGGTGGACTGCTGAGGTGAGTCGGGGGTGGAGGTGGCATTCTCTCTTTGGGCCCCTCCTTGTAGAGCTGGCCCTGCTCTGCCAGGCCCTGCTCCCCCAAATCAAACTACGCCTATGACCAGAATGGCAGAGATATGAAAATAATGAACAAATGCAAATAGCATGTTTTACACCTTGCTTTGAAAGTACTCACGGGTCAGCTAGCATCATAGGAAGCGCTGTCTCCTGTATCTTGGATGGTCTGTTGAAACCCATTGCATAAATCCCCTGTAATAACTCTTTCTTCCTGTCAAACCAGGAAAAAAATCAAACTATTTACAAGCAAGTGATGAGATGCCCTAGGACAGTGCTTTTCAAAACTTTTTAGACTGCGTATGCCTTTCCAAATAATGCAGTCTACCGTGTACCCCCCATCTGAGATATGGTCATAACATACCTAGGATTAGATTTCCAAATCCTACTAAATAAAATGTGTTACAGGATTTTTCTCATGTCCTTTTTCTCCAGTCCGGGAACTTGATTAGGACATTCAGGCATGTGAAATTACTGATACCAGAGTATTTGTAACAAAAACAAGATTTATTAAAAGCCAAGAGAAAATGGAGTTAAAACAAAAGCAATGGTTAGCTTAACCTATCTAGCTGAACTAGATATGACATTCTCAGTTGAGTCAAAGAAAAAAAGATGTCTAAAAAGCAAGACCTGTTCTGTCTGACAGTCTCTTATCAGAGTCAGCCCCTGCTATCAAGTCCAGAGAGATAGATAGGGTACCCCAACCACAATCCAGGGTTGCCACCCTACCTTCCAAACCAGTTTTATCCAATTACTCACACACTCAGTAGGGTTTGGGGGACTCTCTGCATTCTTTAAGAGATGGGCCACTCAGGATACAAAAAGATGCTTTACCAATGTTTAATATCTGTCTCTCACATGTTAACCATCTTAGCTCAGGTACTGCCCCACTTGCTGTATTCAACCAATCCTCAATTCTGCTGAGGAAAGCAATTAGGTGTGACCTTTTACAATTTATTTTATGTCCCTTATCATGAAAGGAATTATTGCCCAATCCATCTTCTTTTAGGAAATATAAAATACTGACCAAACCCAAAGCTCTGTCATAGGTACCACACATACTCTTGGGAGAAGGTATCACCATAAGATCTTTTGCAGCATATTATCAGCATGTTTTGGTTTTAAAGCTTATGAAGACGTGTTCTAACTGTTCCTTGCTGTGGCTCTAGACCAGCAGACAGAAGGAAGATTCATCTGTTGACATACCATCATCTCCTATACACCTTCAGGTTTCCCTTGGAAATCTTGCATCCAGCTCTAACCCTAATCAGGGCCTGGGTACACCACAAAAATAACCATGTTTAAACGTGGTTAGGAAACATCAGTGAAAATCCATGTTGTAATATGGTCAGATCACAGTTGGTTTAAGACAACATGTAAGTCTTTCTACACAATGTTTAGGAACTATTTTAGCCTATATATTTTCCAACATTAAAAACAGTTTCCAGTATAGGTGTAGATTTTTTTTCTTGCCAGTATGGAAAAGAAAAACAAACAAAATCTCTTTAAGGTGTCTATAGCTATGGCATCTAAAAATCAGTGTTAAAATATGGGTGGATTACAATCACGTTTCTACGTGTTTTTTGGATATGGTACCAGGACGCGTTAGTCTCACAAGATCACAGTACAGTGGAAAGGATGGACCCTTCAATATATGTCTGCGTGTCTTCCCCATTTCAGCTGTATTTGGTTTTTACTGTATTGTACTGTCACTCCCAAATTCAAAGGAGACTGTGTGATAGAACATGACTAAACCCCCCAGGTAGTTACTACTGGCCCATTTATCTGAGACTGCCCTTTTTTCAGTCTGTAGTTCTATACTTACAGCCGCAGTTCTTCAAAGGTTTTTACTGAGAAGAGAGGGGAGCTGGGATCTCGCTGCAGGACTTCAACATGATGACTGGATTCTACCAGAGACTTCCGGATAAGCTTGTTTAAAAGGGAATTTTCTGCTAAATCCACTAGGTGAGCATGGAAAAAAAATAAAAAAAGAGAAAAGGGAACAGTTCACCACACCTAGCAGGTTGTATAAAGGTCACAGCTCACTTCTCGTAACTGCTAGAAATGGAGTGTTTTTAAAACAAAAAAGTAAATACAAGCCCCCAAAACGAAAAAAAATGAAGTCAACACACATAAGGTGGAAAAGTATGATGGGGCTCACATAGCTTTGTCTCAAACAATGGAGTTATTGCAACCCTAGACATGCCCGCTTTGAGGGGAAAAACAACTGCACCACCCTCTGTAGCCCTGCCAAATATTTAAGTCTACTCCATCTTAATTTGTAATTTCCTCAGGTTAACAGAGAGACTCCCTGACCCAATCTAGCTCACCTTGCAAACTCTATCTAACTCAATTAACTCCTACACCCCCCGAGATTCTTAATGCAATCTCAAAACCCTCCTCAAAAAGAGACCAATGTGCTCTTCCCTGTCTCTTCCACCCCAGACACCTTGCACCGTCCCTGACATTCCTTTGTAGATTCACCGGATCTTGCCCTTTCTTCTTTTTTATTGCAATGCTCTTTGATTTCATTTTGAAATGAAAAAAATGTAAAGCACTTTCAATGTAATTAATTAAATGGTTTTATCCCCCCCATTCTCAACATTAAGGACTTGAATAATGTTAGGGTTTGTCTACAAGTGGAGCCATTACTGACTGACTATGTGTGGAGAGACCACTGCCTATCATGTTCACCAACATTGTCTCACTGTTTCCTTGTATTCTCCAGTTGACTCTTAGATTTTATAAGCTCCTTGGGGCATAGACAGTCTTTTTGTTCTGCGTTTGTACAGCATCAGTACAATGGGGTCCTGGTCCATGCCCAGGGCTCCTAGCTTTAGAGTAATTCAAAAAACACATTAAAATAATATTGCAGAATAAAAACATTCACACATGGAGTTATTCAGGAAGAGCTGTCCTGAATAGTTCCATGTGTAGACAAACCCTTTAAGTCATTCTAGTTTCATGCTGTTCAGATCACTTGAACAATAATGAACCACAACCAAAAGTTAGAAAATGCCAGAATTAAGGTTGCCTGTGCAATGTGAATTTAGTCCCCTTGTGACAGATCTGATGCCGGGGGGTGTGTGGAGAGGAGAAGTGGGACTCACTGGACAAAAACTCGGGGCAAGCAGCTGGGGAATGGATGGAGGAATACTGACGTTGCATGAGGAGCCGAGGGAGGGAGATTGTGGCCAGATACCACACCAGCCAAGTGCTCCTAGTGTGGATGCCGCCATAAGAGCGAAACTGTGCTTCTGCCAGTATAACTTTCTCTACACTAGGGGCTTTTTCCAGCACCTCCTCACACCCTGATGATGTAGCTAGGCTAGCACAAGTTTGTAGAGGAACCATGGCCTTAGACTGGGAGTCACTGGGGGAGAAAGGGACTAGGGCCCTGGCTAGGATGATTTAGTTGGGGATTGGTCCTGCTTTGAGCAGGGGGTTGGACTAGATGACCTCCTGAGGTCCCTTCCAACCCTGATATTTTATGATTCTATGGGACATGACTGGAGGCTGTAGGAAAGGGGAGACAGATTGGGTGAGGAGCCAGGGGAGAGAATGGGACTGGTTGGGCAAGGAGACTGGTGACTAGGAGTGGGAGCAGGAAGAAACTGAGGCTAAAATGGGAAGCCACAAAAGGGAGAATAGGACTGAGTGGGCATGGGGGGGAGTCTGGGATGAGGAGCCGGGGTGAGGAAAAACAGAGCTAGGTCGAAGACATGTTGTAGAGAAACAGGCAAAAGGGATCAAAAGCTTGAGGAAAGAGGCAGAAGGGTGTGCGACCTTTAGAATCCGGAATAGAACCAAGTCTTTCCATTTCTCACACATCCCTGACACAAAGGCCATTCCCCTGCCAGATTTCAAGTCCCTGCTTTAAAGTATAGGGCACTAAAGCTTCTCAGCAAAACAGAATATAGCAAAATTATGTATTTTTCCATAGCCTTGTTCTAAGAAATGGCTACATCAGTTTAGCTAAAACTTTCCAAAAATAACTCAGCCTGAAGCAGATACCCAACATGGAAAGTTTCAGCCCAAATGGTTAAAGTTTGGCAAAGCTATAACCATCTGAACACAGTGTCTTACAATGGGAAGTGTCAAGCAACCTTAATTATCACATTTATTGTTTGTATTGTCATAGTACTAAGGAGCCCTCGTCATGGACAAGGACCCCATTGTACTAGGTGCCATACAAATACAGAACAAAAAGGCAGTTGGTAGCGCTGCAAGCTCCACCTGTAACGAACAGTTATGATGAAATAAACACATTTTCTAATTATAATATACCTCATCAACAAGTAGGCTATATACATTTGATGATTTAACTGGGAATTGGTCCTGCTTCAAGCAGGGGGTTGGACTAGATGACCTTCAGGGGTCCCTTCCAACCCTGATATTCTATGATTCTATGATTTGTAACCTAGAAAGTTGTGAAGGCAAATTGCCACATACAGAGCCCTAGTGACTTCAGTGGGGCTCAGAACACGCAGATCACAATGCACAATACAGACCTAAAGTGGCAATTACAGTATTAGGGGATTAGAGTTACAAAAAATATAATCAAGGAATTTATTTCTCAAAAAGCCCTCTTTCTGATGCACAGTAACATGGACACTAAAGAGTAACAAGACCAATTTCATCTTGCTTTAAGAATGTCATTTTCACTTTCCCTACTGATCTCAATGTCAATTTCACTTTTATATAGCACCTTTCATCTAAATGAACCCTTGATTGTACAAACTACACATCGCTTCACCCAGGAATCACTTCACTTCACCCAGCACTAAACAGTAGTCACTTCTGAGGTGAAACAGCAGCTGCTAGAAAGTGTACAGCACAATATAAAAAGTTTAAGACAGGAAGTTAATAAGAATCTCATTGAATTCTCATTTGAGAATACCTTTTGATAATGGGAGAGCAAAAGGAAGCAGAATCTATCTTTAACCAATGGTAATTAACCGGAATAAACCTTTAACTTTGGTTATAGAAACTTAGCCTATTCCATAAATAAGGACTGTAACAAAAGTACAATTTAAGTTGTTTTGTCTCATTTGCATTCCATGTCTTGTCTGTTAGATTGTAAGCTCTTTGGAGCAAGGACTATGCTTTTTCTACGCCTTTTACAGTACTGTGTACATTTATGGAGTGATAAGTATATAATAAATACCTTGTGACTGGGGTGTCAATTGCTGTTAACGCAATTAATGCAAACCAAACTAACTAGATAAAGTTGCGACTAATCACAGTTTTAATTGCACTGTTTAACAATAACAGAATACTAATTTAAATTTATAATAAATATTTGGATATTTTTCTAAATTTTCAAATATATCGATTTCAATTACAATACATACTACAAAGTGCACAGTGCTCACTTTATTTTTTATTACAAATATTTGCACTGTAAAAAGGATAAACAAAAGAAATAGTACTTTTCTATTCACCTCATACAAGTACTGTAGTGCAGTCTCTGTCATGAAAGTACAACTTACAAATGTAGAATTTTTTTTTACATGACTGCACTTAAAAACAAAATGATGTAAAACTTTAGAGCCTACAAGTCCACTCAGTCCTACTTCTTGTTCAGCCAATCACTAAGACAAACAAGTTTGTTTACATTTATGGAAGAGAATAGTGCCCATTTCTTATTTACAATGTCACCTGAAAGTGAAACAGAGGCTTGTATGGCACTGTTGTAGCCAGCATTGCAATGTATTTATGTGCCACATATGCTAACATTCACATGCCCCTGCATGCTTTGACCACCATTCCAGAGGACATGCTTCCATGCTGAATTTAAATCGGCATCTTATTATTATTTTACAGTGTGATTAAAATTGCAATTGCAACTATTTTTTAAATCTAGTGATTGTGATTTTTTTTAATCATTTGACAGCCCTACTTGTGACTAACGTGGGTTTCTTTGTGAAGACATCCCACTATCCTCTCCACTCTTTCCAGATGTGCCACTAATGTGAGCAAACAGCAAATCAAAAAGGCAAGAACCCTGTTCTCTGAAGGACTGAGAAAGCAGAGCTCTTGTATGTTTTATTGACACTGCCTGATCACTCAAAGGGAGCAGACAGGTGGAGTCATTGTACACACACCCACAAGACCAAAACATAGGCAGTAGATCCTAATTATAAGCTGAATAGACTTGGCAACGCTCCTTTAATCAAGCAGAGCTTGAAAAAGTTTTGTGATCCCACCTTTATCATCTTCCTTCTCCTCTTCTCCATAACTTGCATATTTTTCCCCTTAAGGAAAGAAAATCACAAAAAACGTACATTGAATGTGCAAGCATAGAACAGAATACTTTTATTTTAAACAGACAATATAAAAAGGGAAATAAGGACATCCCAGGGAGTTACAGACCAGTCAGCTTAACTTCTGTACCCAGAAAGATAATGGAGCAAATAATTAAGCAATCATAATTTGCAAACATCTAGAAGATAATAAGGTGATAAGTAACAGTCAGCACGGATTTGTCAAGAACAAATCATGCCAAACCAACCAGCTAGCTTTCTTTGACAGGTGTCAAGGTTCCTTCCCCACTCTGAACTCTAGGGTATAGATGTGGCGACCTGCATGAAAACCTCCTAAGCTTACTTTTACCAGCTTAGGTTAAAACTTCCCCAAGGTACAAATTAATTTTACCCTTTGCCCTTGGAATTTCCACTGTCACCACCAAACTTTAACTGGGTTTACTGGGAAACGTAGTTTGGACACGTCCTTCCCCCCCAAAATCCTCCCAACCCTTGCACCCCACTTCCTGGGGAAGGTTTGGTAAAAATCCTCACCAATTTGCATAGGTGACCACAGACCCAAACCCTTGGATCTTAGAACAATAAAAAAGCATTCAGTTTTCTTACAAGAAGACTTTTAATAGAAGTAAAGGAATCACCTCTGTAAAATCAGGATGGTAGATACCTTACAGGGTAATTAGATTCAAAACATAGAGAATCCCTCTAGGCAAAACCTTAAGTTACAAAAAAGATACACAGACAGGGATAGTCATTCTATTCAGCACAGTTCTTTTCTCAGCCATTTAAAGAAATCATAATCTAACACATACCTAGCTAGATTACTTACTAAAAGTTCTAAGACTCCATTCCTGTTCTGTCCCTGGCAAAAGCAGCATACAGACACAGACCCTTTGTTTCTCTCCCTCCTCCCAGCTTTTGAAAGTATCTTGTCTCCTCGTTGGTCATTTTGGTCAGGTGCCAGCAAGGTTACCTTTAGCTTCTTAACCCTTTACAGGTGAGAGGATTTTTCCTCTAGCCAGGAGGGATTTTAAAGGGGTTTACCCTTCCCTTTATATTTATGACAACAGGGTAACAAGCATTTTGGATAGGAGGGAAGTGGTAGATGTGGTATATCTTGACTTTAGTAAAGCTTTTGACACTGTCTCGCATGACCTTCTCATAAACAAACTAGGGAAATACAACCTAGATGGAGCTACTATAAGGTGGGTGTAAAACTGGTTGGAAAACTGTTCCCATAGCAGGGCTTTGGAGCTGTGCTCCGGCTCCGCTCCACTCTAGGCGGAAACCTGCAGCTCCACTGCTCCAGAGCTGCTCCGTGCTCCAGCTCCAGGCTCCGCTCCAAAGCCCTGTCCCAGAGAGTAGTTATCAGTGGTTCACAATCATGCTGCAAAGACATGAGTGGGGTCCCACAGGGATCAGTTCTCAGTCCACTTCTGTTCAATATATTCATCAATGATTTAAATAATAGCATAGAGAGTACACTTACAAAGTTTGCGGACGATACCAAGCTGGAAGGGGTTGCAAGTGCTTTGGAAGATAAGATTAAAATTCAAAATGATTTGCACAAACTGGAGAAATAGTCTAAAGTAAATAGGATGAAATTCAATAAGGACAAATGCAAAGTACTCCATTTAGGAAGGAACAATCAGTTGCACACATACAAAATAGGAAATGACTGCCTAGGAAGGAGTACTGCGGAAAGGGATATGGGGATCATAGTGGACCAAAAGTTAAGTATGAGTCAACAGTGCAACATTGTTGCAAAAACAGCTAACATCATTCTGGGATATATTAGCAGGCGTGTTGTAAGGAAGACATGAGAAGTAATTCTTCTGCTCTACTCTGCGCTGATTAGGCCTCAGCTGGAGTATTGTGTCCAGTTCTGGGCACCACATTTCAGGAAAGATGTGGACATGTTGGAGAGAGTCCAGAGAAAAGCAACAAAAATGATTAAAGGACTGGAAAACATGACATAAGAGGGAAGATTGAAAAAATTGGGTTTGTTTAGTCTTGAAAAGAGAAGACTAAGAGGGGATATAACAACAGTTTTCAAGTACGTAAAAGGTTGTTACAAGGAGGAGGGAGAAAAATTGTTTTTCTTAACCTCGGAGGATAGGACAAGCAGCAATGCTCTTAAATTGCAGCAAGGGAGGTTTAGGCTGGACATTAGGAAAAACTTCCTGTCAGGGTGGTTAAGCACTGGAATAAATTGCCTAGGGAAGTTGTGAAATCTCCATCATTGGAGATTTTTAAGAGCAGGTTAGACAAACACCTGTCAGGGATGGTCCAGATCATACTTAGTCCTGCCACAAGTGCAGGGGACTGGACTAGATGACCTCTCAAGGTCCAAGCTGATTGTTGGATAGCCAACAATTATTCACAAGCCAAGATTTTAAAAGATACAGCTAGTCAGAAGCCAGCACATTTAATACAAGACAAAGTATATTGTACTTTTAAAAATCAAAACTTTGGGGATCTTACAGATTTATACCCTGCAACTAAAGAGTCATGTCAAATTTAAAGTTTTTTTACTTTAATATCTAAGAAGAATGGAAAGATTTCCATATGAGAGATTGAAATGATCATGACTACCTCATTTAGAAAAGAGACAAAGAAGAGGGGCAAGAATGATTGGCATAGAATAGGTAAAAGCACTTCTATTTACCCTTTCTTACAATACAAAAACAAAAGGACATCCCATGAAATTGAAATAGAATAAATTTAAAATTTGATAAAGGAGATAATTTTTATGCAGTACATAATGTGTTGGAACTCACTGCCACAAGAGTCATTGCCATAGCCCAAGATCTTAGTGAGATTACTCAATAGTCCAAGAGTTTTGTGAGATTCATTAAAGGATTGCACAGTTATGCAGATACTGAAAACACCTACAATTACATGACACAGGATACAAAAATAAATATGGGGAAATCAAACAGAAAGCTAGGGAAACTTCAGAGTGGCTTGTATATGATCAGAATCCAAAGGGCAGGGCTTTTAGGCCTGATACACGAGATGAAGCAGATCCTACTGAGAAGAAGCCGACATTACCACTGTGTGGTGCAAATTATCATGCCTCACAGGAAATAAGAAACTGAACAACAAAACCAAAAGGTCACCAGGTGGCATGTCTGAAGAATGCACAGTCCAAAGCACAAGGAGAACAGAGATGCTCCTAATGGATCTACAAGAGATGCTGTTACCACATAGAAGACTGAGCTTCTGTCCATACCTCATAAATAACATAGACAATTTGGAAATCAGCTGAGTATTTGGAGCCTGGGCCACCAATGACAGAGGAAATGTTATTTACACTGCCAAGAGGAAGCTAAAAGAAGTGGAAGTTGTACTGAGTGCCAAATCCAAAGGACAGTATCAGCTATTCCTGATTAACTCAACATACATGTGGGCACTGTTGCGGCAGCCTACACAGGGAGTTATTCCTTATTAACGCCATATGTGGACAGTAGTATTCAGGAATAAGTGTGCTTTACTCCAAATGAGCTTAATTCATTTGGAACTTAATTAAATTAATTCAGAAAAAGGCACTATTATTCTGAATAAGAGCATGTACTTGGAAGGTATTCAGAAACAGCTATTCTTTAAATTCACACCCGGCTTTACTCTGCATGAACTTTCATGGGGTTTGTCTACACAAGTTGTCACTGTCCTGACGGGGAATGCAAAGGGGACAGCTAAGAAATACCCTTTCTTTTTACTACCCGCTGTGGAACAGGTGGGGACCCGCTTTGAGTGCAACGGGGCAGCACCCCACTCGTGGGGCCAGTGCTCACTTAAGGGTGTGATCCTCAGCCGGGCCCTTACCTAGGGTGGGGAAGTTGGCATTCCTGATGCTCCTGAGGCTCTTCCGGGGGGTGCAGAGTCCAGAAAACTGGAAGGGAGAAGGGACATGAGCAGGGCGTGGGGATAAGCAGAGGGGAGATTGGGGGTAACAAGCCAGGGGACTGAGGAGGTGGGGGGGGTAACGGAGTAAAAGGGGAATGGGGAAAAGGGTGTATCAGGAGGGGGATGAGGGTAATGGTAGGGGGGAGAGGAGATGGGGTAACTGGGAACAGAGTAACAGGAGGGGGAACAGGGCTGAAGAGGGGGTAATTATGGGAGAGAGGACGGGGGTAGTAGGTGCACAGGCAATAGCAGGGGGCCAGAGGGTAACGGGGATTGAGGGGGACAGACAGTGGAGTAACAGGGGGATGGGTTGAGGGGGACAGAGTTTAACGGGGGGAAGGGGCAATGGGATTAAAGGGGGACAGGGTAATGGGGATTGAAGGGGGACAGTCAGTGGAGTAACAGGGGGACGGGATGAGGGGGATTGCGGGGGGTAAGACGGTGGAATAACAGGGGGACGGGATGAGGGGGACAGACGGTGCAGAACACGGGGACGGGTGAGGGGCATTGAGGGGGTCAGACAGTGGAGGGATGGGGTGAGGGGGATTGAGGGGGACAGAGTTTAACAGGGAAGGGGCAATGGGGTTGAAGGCAGATGGGGTGAAGGGGATTGAGGGGGACAGCCGGTGAGGGGACGGAGTGAGGGGGACAGAGGGTAACGGGGAAGGGACAATGGGGTTGAAGGGGGACGGGGTGAGGGGGATTGAGGGGTCAGACGGTGGGGGGACGGGGGGACAGAGGGTAACGGGGAAGGGGCAATGGGGTTGGAGGCGGACGGGCTGAGGGGCAGTGAGGGGTCAGACGGTGGGGGGACGGGGGGACAGAGGGTAACGGGGAAGGGGCAATGGGGTTGAAGGGGGACGGGGTGAGGGGGATTGAGGGGTCAGACGGTGGGGGGACGGGGGGACAGAGGGTAACGGGGAAGGGGCAATGGGGTTGGAGGCGGACGGGCTGAGGGGCAGTGAGGGGTCAGACGGTGGGGGGACGGGGGGACAGAGGGTAACGGGGAAGGGGCAATGGGGTTGAAGGGGGACGGGGTGAGGGGGATTGAGGGGTCAGACGGTGGGGGGATGGGGGACAGAGGGTAACGGGGAAGGGGCAATGGGGCATTGAGGGGGACAGACAGTGGAGTAACAGGGGGATGGAGCGAGGGAGACAGATGGTGGAGGAACCAGGGGGACGGGGTGAGGGGGATTGAGGGGGATTGAGGGGGTCAGACGGTGGAGGGACGGGGGGACGGGGTGGGCGGGATTGGAGGGACAGAGGGTAACAGGGAAGAGGCAATAGGGTTGAAGGGGGATGGGGTGAGGGGGATTGAGGGGGACAGACAGTGGATGGACGGGGGGGACAGAGGGTAACGGGGAAGGGGCAATGGGGTTGAAGGCGGACGGGGTGAGGGGGATTGAGGGGTCAAGCGGTGGGGGGACGGGGTACAGAAGGTAACGGTGAAGGGGCAATGGGGTTGGAGGCGGACGGGCTGAGGGGCAGTGAGGGGTCAGACAGTGGGGGGACGGGGTACAGAAGGTAACGGTGAAGGGGCAATGGGGTTGGAGGCGGACGGGCTGAGGGGCAGTGAGGGGTCAGACGGTGGGGGGACGGGGGACAGAAGGTAACGGGGAAGGGGCAATGGGGTTGAAGGGGGACGGGGTGAGGGGCAGTGAGGTGTCAGACGGTGGGGGGACGGGGGGACAGAGGGTAACGGGGGAGGGGCAATGGGGTTGAAGGCGGACGGGGTGAGGGGCAGTGAGGGGTCAGACGGTGGGGGAACGGGGGGGAACGGGGAAGGGGCAATGGGGTTGAAGGGGGACGGGCTGAGGGGCAGTGAGGGGTCAGACGGTGGGGGGACGGGGGGACAGAGGGTAACGGGGAAGGGGCAATGGGGTTGAAGGCGGACGGGCTGAGGGGGATTGAGGGGTCAGACGGTGGGGGGACGGGGGGACAGAGGGTAATGGGGGAGGGGCAATGGGGGTGAAGGGGGACGGGCTGAGGGGGATTGAGGGGTCAGACGGTGGGAGGACGGGGGGTAACGGGAGAGTGGCAATGGGGGTGAAGGCGGACGGGCTGAGGGGCAGTGAGGGGTCAGACGGTGGGGGGACGGGGAGGAACGGGGGAGGGGCAATGGGGGTGAAGGCGGACGGGCTGAGGGGCAGTGAGGGGTCAGACGGGGGGGAACGGGGGAGGGGCAATGGGGTGAGGGGGGACGGGGGGATGGGGGAGGGGCAATGGGGGTGAAGGCGGACGGGCTGAGGGGCAGTGAGGGGTCAGGCGGTGGGGGGGACGGGGGGAGGGGCAATGGGGGTGAAGGTGGACGGGCTGAGGGGCAGTGAGGGGTCAGACGGGGGGGACGGGCAATGAGGGTGAAGGCGGACGGGCTGAGGGGCAGTGAGGTGTCAGACGGGGGGGAACGGGGGAGGGGCAATGGGGTTGAGGGGGGACGGGGGGGACGGGGGAGGGGCAATGGGGGTGAAGGCGGACGGGCTGAGGGGCAGTGAGGGGTCAGACGGGGGGAACGGGGGAGGGGCAATGGGGTTGAGGGGGGACGGGGGGAACGGGGGAGGGGCAATGGGGGTGAAGGCGGACGGGCTGAGGGGCAGTGAGGGGTCAGACGGGGGGGGACGGGGGAGGGGCAATGAGGTTGAGGGGGGACGGGGGGAACGGGGGAGGGGCAATGGGGTTGAGGGGGGACGGGGGGAACGGGGGAGGGGCAATGGGGTTGAGGGGGGACGGGCTGAGGGGCAGTGAGGGGTCAGACGGGGGGGACGGGGGGAACGGGGGAGGGGCAATGGGTTTGAAGGCGGACGGGCTGAGGGGCAGTGAGGGGTCGGACGGGGGGACGGGGGAGGGGCAATGGGGTGAAGGCGGACGGGCTGAGGGGCAGTGAGAGGTCGGACGGGGGGGGCAATGGGTTGAGGGGGGACGGGGGGAGGGGCAATGGGGGTGAAGGCGGACGGGCTGAGGGGCAGTGAGGGGTCGGACGGGGGGGGCAATGGGTTGAGGGGGGACGGGGGAGAGGGGCAATGGGGTGAAGGCGGACGGGCTGAGGGGCAGTGAGGGGTCGGACGGGGGGGAACGGGGGGAACGGGGGAGGGGCAATGGGGTGAAGGCGGACGGGCTGAGGGGCAGTGAGGGGTCGGACGGGGGGGGACGGGGGGAACGGGGGAGGGGCAATGGGGTGAAGGCGGACGGGCTGAGGGGCAGTGAGGGGTCGGACGGGGGGAGACGGAGGGAACGGGGGAGGGGCAATGGGGTGAAGGCGGACGGGCTGAGGGGCAGTGAGGGGTCGGACGGGGGGGACGGGGGAGGGGCTATGGGGTGAAGGCGGACGGGCTGAGGGGCAGTGAGAGGTCGGACGGGGGGGGCAATGGGTTGAGGGGGGACGGGGGGGAGGGGCAATGGGGTGAAGGCGGACGGGCTGAGGGGCAGTGAGGGGTCGGACGGGGGGGACGGGGGTAATGGGGGAGGGGCAATGGGGGTGAAGGCGGACGGCCTGAGGGGCAGTGAGGGGTCGGACGGGGGGAACAGGGGTAATGGGGGAGGGGCAATGGGGGTGAAGGCGGACGGGCTGATGGGCAGTGAGGGGTCGGACGGGGGAGGGGCAATGGGGTGAGGGGGGACGGGGGGAACGGGGGAGGGGCAATGGGGTGAAGGCGGACGGGCTGAGGGGCAGTGAGGGGTCGGACGGGGGGGGCAATGGGGTGAAGGCGGACGGGCTGAGGGGCAGTGAGGGGTCGGACGGGGGGGACGGGGGAGGGTCAATGAGGTTGAGGGGGACGGGGGAACGGGGGAGGGGCAATGGGGTTGAGAGGGGACGGGGGGGACGGGGGAGGGGCAATGGGGGTGAAGGCGGACGGGCTGAGGGGCAGTGAGGGGTCGGACGGGGGGGACGGGGGAGGGGCAATGGGGTGAGGGGGGACGGGGGGGCAATGGGGTGAAGGCGGACGGGCTGAGGGGCAGTGAGGGGTCGGACGGGGGGGACGGGGGAGGGGCAATGGGTTGAGGGGGGACGGGGGGGACGGGCAATGGGGTGAAGGCGGACGGGCTGAGGGGCAGTGAGGGGTCGGACGGGGGGACGGGGGAGGGGCAATGGGGTTGAGGGGGGACGGGGGAGGGGCAATGGGGTTGAGGGGGGACGGGGGAGGGGCAGTGAGGGGTCGGACGGGGGGACGGGGGAGGGGCAATGGGGTGAGGGGGGACGGGGGGGAGGGGCAATGGGGGTGAAGGCGGACGGGCTGAGGGGCAGTGAGGGGTCGGACGGGGGAGGGGCAACGGGGTGAGGGGGGACGGGGGGGGCAATGGGGTGAGGGGGGACGGGCTGAGGGGCAGTGAGGGGTCGGACGGGGGGACGGGGGAGGGGCAATGGGGTGAAGGCGGACGGGCTGAGGGGCAGTGAGGGGTCGGACGGGGGAGGGGCAATGGGGTGAGGGGGGACGGGGGAGGGGCAATGGGGTGAAGGCGGACGGGCTGAGGGGCAGTGAGGGGTCGGACGGGGGGGGACGGGGGGGACGGGGGAGGGGCAATGGGGTGAAGGCGGACGGGCTGAGGGGCAGTGAGGGGTCGGACGGGGGGGGCAATGGGGTGAAGGCGGACGGGCTGAGGGGCAGTGAGGGGTCGGACGGGGGAGGGGCAATGGGGTGAGGGGGGACGGGCTGAGGGGCAGTGAGGGGTCGGACGGGGGGGACGGGGGAGGGGCAATGGGGTGAAGGCGGACGGGCTGAGGGGCAGTGAGGGGTCGGACGGGGGAGGGGCAATGGGGTGAGGGGGGACGGGGGAGGGGCAATGGGGTGAAGGCGGACGGGCTGAGGGGCAGTGAGGGGTCGGACGGGGGGGGACGGGGGGGACGGGGGAGGGGCAATGGGGTGAAGGCGGACGGGCTGAGGGGCAGTGAGGGGTCGGACGGGGGGGGCAATGGGGTGAAGGCGGACGGGCTGAGGGGCAGTGAGGGGTCGGACGGGGGAGGGGCAATGGGGTGAGGGGGGACGGGGGGGGCAATGGGGTGAAGGCGGACGGGCTGAGGGGCAGTGAGGGGTCGGACGGGGGAGGGGCAATGGGGTGAAGGCGGACGGGCTGAGGGGCAGTGAGGGGTCGGACGGGGGAGGGGCAATGGGGTGAGGGGGGACGGGGGGGGGCAATGGGGTGAAGGCGGACGGGCTGAGGGGCAGTGAGGGGTCGGACGGGGGAGGGGCAATGGGGTGAGGGGGGACGGGGGAGGGGCAATGGGGTGAAGGCGGACGGGCTGAGGGGCAGTGAGGGGTCGGACGGGGGAGGGGCAATGGGGTGAGGGGGGACGGGGGGGGCAATGGGGTGAAGGCGGACGGGCTGAGGGGCAGTGAGGGGTCGGACGGGGGAGGGGCAATGGGGTGAGGGGGGACGGGGGGGGGCAATGGGGTGAAGGCGGACGGGCTGAGGGGCAGTGAGGGGTCGGACGGGGGAGGGGCAATGGGGTGAAGGCGGACGGGCTGAGGGGCAGTGAGGGGTCGGACGGGGGAGGGGCAATGGGGTGAGGGGGGACGGGGGGGGGCAATGGGGTGAAGGCGGACGGGCTGAGGGGCAGTGAGGGGTCGGACGGGGGAGGGGCAATGGGGTGAGGGGGGACGGGGGAGGGGCAATGGGGTGAAGGCGGACGGGCTGAGGGGCAGTGAGGGGTCGGACGGGGGAGGGGCAATGGGGTGAGGGGGGACGGGGGGGGCAATGGGGTGAAGGCGGACGGGCTGAGGGGCAGTGAGGGGTCGGACGGGGGAGGGGCAATGGGGTGAGGGGGGACGGGGGGGGGGCAATGGGGTGAAGGCGGACGGGCTGAGGGGCAGTGAGGGGTCGGACGGGGGAGGGGCAATGGGGTGAGGGGGGACGGGGGGGGCAATGGGGTGAAGGCGGACGGGCTGAGGGGCAGTGAGGGGTCGGACGGGGGAGGGGCAATGGGGTGAGGGGGGACGGGGGGGGCAATGGGGTGAAGGCGGACGGGCTGAGGGGCAGTGAGGGGTCGGACGGGGGAGGGGCAATGGGGTGAGGGGGGACGGGGGGGGGCAATGGGGTGAAGGCGGACGGGCTGAGGGGCAGTGAGGGGTCGGACGGGGGGGACGAGGGGGGGCAATGGGGTGAAGGCGGACGGGCTGAGGGGCAGTGAGGGGTCGGACGGGGGAGGGGCAATGGGGTGAGGGGGGACGGGGGGGGGCAATGGGGTGAAGGCGGACGGGCTGAGGGGCAGTGAGGGGGACAGGGCGGGTGGCGGCGAAGGCGGCCCGGGCTGACGGGCGCGGAGGCGGAGGTCTCCGGCGGGGCCGGGCCGGCCCCACTCACGCTGTGCGCCAGGCAGGCGGCGTCGCGCTCGGAGCAGCCGCGCTCCGGGGAGCCCATGGCCGCCCCGCGCCGCCCCCGCCCGGCCGTTGGAGGCGCCGAGAGCGGAACGGCCTTCGCGCCGGCGGGCGGTGGGGGGTCATGAATATTCATGAGGGCGGGGCGAGGGCGAGCACCAGCGAAGCGGGGGGGAGGAGAGAAGCCCTCCGTGGGGGGGCGGGAGTGCCGTGCTGTTGCCCCCCCCCCCCCCAGCGCAGGAATTGGGTCCCCTGTCCTGCCCCACCTTGACCTGTCCCAAGGGGCGGGGAGTCCCAGACCCACCACCACCCCAGGGCGTGAGGGGGGGGGGGTCCCAAGGTGTGAGGTGAGGAGTTCTCTGCCCCTCCCCACCCCACCCCACGGCGTGAGGGGGGGGGGTCCCAAGGTGTGAGGTGAGGAGTTCTCTGCCCCTCCCCACCCCACCCCACCCCACCCCAGGGCGTGAGGGGGGGTCCCAAGGTGTGAGGTGAGGAGTTCTCTGCCCCCCCACCCCACCCCAGGGCGTGAGGGGGGGGGTCCCAAGGTGTGAGGTGAGGAGTTCTCTGCCCCACCCCACCCCAGGGCGTGAGGGGGGGGTCCCAAGTTGTGAGGTGAGGAGTTCTCTGCCCCACCCCACCGCACCCCCGGGTGTGAGGATGTTGCCTGCCCGCTCCCACCTCTCTTTCTCCCTGCCCCACTGCAGCCAAGGCCAGGGCTCTCTGGGCAAGGAAGCAATGGCCAAATGGACAGATCTGATGGGTGTGGCGTGCCCCCCCCCCACGCTCTGAGAGCCACTGCCCATGTACCCCATTCTCACACCCACACAAAGTCCACAAGCCCTCTGCACTTCATCCTCACCAGCTACGCTGGACTTGGTGGCTAAAATTTCAAAGGAAAAAGCAGCAGAGCGAAGACAGGAGAATGAGTTCCTGTAGCTTGAAGCTGAAGTTACCCGCACCTGCTCCTCCATTTCACAAATGTTCTGGGCAAAGGCAGGATTCTTATGTTCCCCACAACTTGGTTGCACCATCAGTGATAAAATTGCTCTCCATCTGCACCCCCATGGTAAAGATGATGAATGCTACAACCTGTGGAGTGATAGCTTGAGCCATGGGAGGCAGTTACTGCATAGAAGCGGGAGTCATCATAGCTAGTTTCTAACCCCGGCTCTGCCATTGATTGCCTGTGTGGCCTTCCTTGGACAAGTCACTCGGGCCTGGTGTTCAGAGGCTCTCTCTATCCCACGGGAGTCAGCGGTACCTCTGAAAATCAGGCCTGAAAGCTCCACCCTTGCTTGGGAACGATATGACTTTGCCTGCCTTCGTACATCGCTCTTTTGTCTACGGCTGAAAAGCACAGTCAGTGCCAAGCGTGACGAATCATTAAAAGTGTCTCTCCCCTTTACAGCAGTGGCTGGCTCCAGGGGCCCCTCTGAAAGAGGATTTCACACGGACACCATGGTGATTATTTGTAAACGTCCCCCTGAGAAGAGCAAAGACGCCACCAACGCTTCCTGAAAGCAGCACAAAATTGCGGGGGTCTCCCTGCGGATGAGGGAGAGTCTGCCCGTGCAGCGTTCACACCGCAGGCAATCCCCGTCAGCCCCTCGCTGGACGGGGGGGGGAGAGTGTGGACCACGTGGTGCCGGAACTACATTTCCCATGACCCGCCTGCAGAGCATGGGGAGTGGAAAGGTCATTTCCGGCGGGGAACGCAGAAAGCAGCGCGCACGTGACTACCGCGTCCTGGCCCTTCCCTGGAGTGTCAGGCCGGTCTGCTGTAGAGGTAGGCGCGCGGGACAGGTGCCACGTTGCAGGGCTCACTCGCCTCTCGGGCTTACTTGGTAATGCAGGATTCTCCCTCTCCGATCCCGCCAGGGAGGGAATGGGGCAGGCTTCACTGAGCATGTGGGGCTAGGCTGGAAACCCTCGCTCTCCCCCTTGGGCCTCCCTGCAGTTCGGTCCAAGGCAGCATGAGACCGGTAACAATCGCCCCTCGGGAAGTGCAGTGGCAGCAGTAGCGAGCGAACAGCTGTAAAGGAGACGGGGGTGCGGGGGAAGAGGGTATTCTTAGCGAGCGATCTTCCACTACAAGGATCCCTTTCTTGGTTGGGGGAAAACTCAGGGCCTGGCAGGTCTAGAGGCCTTGTCTTTCACAGTAGGTGGCTGAGGGATGTGATATTTCTGCTGGGTTGGGAAGGGCTTTCTTGACTTTAGTACATTGGATGTGCATGTTTGTCCTGAATAACACACAGTTCTATGGCACTCTGTGATTGCTCAGCATTTTACAATGCAGTGTAAGACTCAGTATCCCTGTCTTACAGATGGGGAAACTGAGGCCCAAAGTCATACATCAAGTCAGTGGCAGAGCTAGAACCTAGATTTCCCCCCTTTGTTGTTCCATCTTATGAACCATGTAGTACTCCAGAACATTGGATAGATGCATTTTATACAATGAAATTAATATATTAAAGTTCTAACCCCTTCCATCCCAGAGGATCCTAAAGAGCTTTATAGACAGACAAATTATTCTTGTATTGGTTGATCAAGGACACCATAGCAAATGCTTCTATTTACAGAAAGTGCCTTGGCAACTTAAAGTGGCTGACAGCTCTCTCTAAAAAATACAATACAAAAGCCTCATGGTTTTGGTGACAAAACTCTGCAGTGTAGACAAGGCCTACGAATGTACACGCATACACAAATGCATGGAATAGTTTAACAGGTCTAGGGTAAGTAAATTCTATCTTAAGCTAATCAGAAGTGTTTCGAATGAATTCATGGAACTACAGCAGATCCTTTCACGCACTTTATTAAAAGAAATGCATAACCCAGAAGCCATAAATAAAACACCGTCACAGCAATTCATCCACAGGAACAAGAGCAAATAAAAAGGGAAAAAAATAGAACTAGTGATATTGATTATTCCCCTGAGCATAGATTCCTGTAGGTTGATTGTTTGCATTATATCTACTTTGAGCAGCTTCTGCTACAGTAGTCTCCTCAAGGAGAAGCTCTGTGGGTCTTGCTAACAGGAAGGCAACTGGCATGCAACTGATGTGCTTCAATACAAGTATTCAGGAAGCTGGGCAGGTAAAGTTGTTTTCTACCACAATCAACCACCTTTGTCTAGGAGCACAAATGAGATTTTAGAGTCAACTTGACTTATTCAGGGTCTCTAGGAGGAGGAACGAACGACTCAGAATAATGCAATGTGCCTGTGCAGAGCAGGTAGATCTTTGATTGGCACTAAGGGATGGATGGTCCTGTGGATGGGGGTTGAAGAGAGACTCTAGATAACTATGAAGGAAAGGAGCTCTTCCTGGGAATGAGGCCATTTGCCAGGTCACAGCGCACCCCCCAGCGCAGGGCAGATCTCTTCTTTTCTGTAGGCACCAGATAGTTGTTGGGGACATAGATGTGTTGAGACCTGGTTGGGAGGTCAGGCTTGTAGAGCATCTGTTCTCGGATGCCCCAGCGCAGTTCCTTCCTGTGATCCTCCCCTGGTATCCGGAATGACTCCCAGTCCCGCTTGTACTCAAAGTACCGGGCTACCCGGTCAATCTTCCCACGATTACGGCCTTGCTGCTCTAATCTTGGAGGAATGAAGGATTTAGGTTGTCCAGCCATAATCAAGTCTTGTTCATAAACTGGAGAGCCCTGACCATGGCAATCCTTCAGAAGAAATGGGGGGTCTCCATGAGAGCCACTGCGATGAGGAAGATCAAAGTAAAACTTTCTATGGGAACTGTGGTTCGGCTCGCTTTCCACCTCTGAAGCGGTGTCTTCCTGGTGGGGGTGTAGATGGAGCAGTCTGTGTCTCAGGTCTGAGGTCTCAGGGTCACTTTCAGCACTGGTTTCTGGTTCACTGGTGACAGACTCATCAGACACGTGTACCTCTCCATCAGGCATCCGCCTCAGAACTTTCCTCTTCATCACTGGCTTTCTGGGTCCTCTAAGTCCCTCCGAGAGGGTCTCTGGTTGCACGCTGTGTTCTGCCTGGTGGTGCCGCATCAACAGATGAAGAGATGGCCTGATCCCAGAAGTCACAGATGCTTTACTGTAGGGGTCATACTGAGTTGGAGCATAGGTTCCTCTCAGGCTATCTCCATCTCCTTGCTCTGCGCAAAGTTGGGTAAAGGCCATAGCAGCTGCTGCCATCCGCTCTTTATGGTTCATAGTGGCCCATCTATACTGATCTGGTCCTATCTGTGCCTCCATGATTTCACCTGGGCTGGACTGATTGTCACTTATTCTGTAAGAGTAAATTGTAATTAAGTTCTTAGTACATCTGAACTGATAGATACAAAAGATACTTAGAACATTAAAATCAGGCTCTAGACCACTTACCAGTGACCATCTGAAAGCTAAAAAGGAATTTAAACAAATGAGTAAGAGCTAGTGAAACTGAAAAGAGTAGAGCAATGAGAATCCTGTATGGATCCCCAAATTTACCCTTCACTTTGAACGATACTTCCCTACAGATGCTTTTATGTCAGATGCAGACAAATAGCACCTATAGTGTAGTGTCATGCCCCAGTGTCCCTTTTGAAGCCAATATTAGAATTGTGCCATATAAGAATTTGCAGTGATATTCAAACAGCAAAGGGGTAATTGCTATGGGTTAGTTGTCCTAGCGCAAGGGACAGTTACAAAGGTAATAGCTAAGTATGAAGCAGAATAAGATTAACTCTTTGGTTTTGTCTAAAGTGGAGAGGGGCGGGGGGGGGTATTAGTAACTTTTTCTAGTGTGATTCTGCCTTGTGTGAGCAAGGACAGTTTATTTACTAGCTGTGCTGACTCCAATGGGGCACCCTAGAAACGTTTTACTAGCACAGATAATGGAAAGGCCCACCCGTGGGAGGTCACCTTGATACCAGATACCTAAGGCAAAGCTGGAGACTGCAGTTGAATTGAATACTAGGAGACCTCAGTCCATAGTAGAAGCCAAGCTAGGGAACATTTAGGCTGAAATTTTCAAAGTCACCTCGGGGATTCACATTAATTCTACGAGCAACTGGGCACCGAATCCATTAGACAGCTTTGAAAACTTGAGCTTTAATAATGTCAAAAGAAGCTAATTTGAAGGAAAGACGACATAACAGATGGTTCCGTAAGACTAACAGGCATTAACAAGTTGCCTCACATGCCGATGCTAGCAGAGCAGGGGCTGATGAAAATGAGGATTGTTGCTTGGCAGCTCTGTACAGGATCCCAAAAAGACTACATGAAAGCTTGGTATAGATGTGACTGGGCCTACACAGTAGATCTGATATAACAAGTAAGTGGAATGAGGGACATGAGATTAGAAGAGTTGAAAGGATTAATTACACTGAGTAAGGAAAAGCGGTCACAGCTAAGCCCAGCAACCCATATGGTAGGTCAGAACATGGGATATGCAAGGCACTGAGGAATGTTAGAAGGCCAAAGCCAGTACGTGAAGTAAATTCTCAGATGGGTAAATGCCAGAGGCAGATTTATACTAAATCTAATAGGAAGTAAAGAGACACTCAGACTTGCTAATCTCCTTACTCTTCTTCTGCAGACACTGAGGCGCTACCAACGGATCCCAACTGGGATATTCACCGGAATTTTCAGTATGGCAGACCGGGGTATGGAGAAAGATAAAGGAGAGGGACTACTGAAAAGGGTGCAGGAACTGGAGGAAGAAGTGAAGAGACTGCAAGAGAAACTCTTGGAGGGCAAGGAGGGCACCGACATAAAAAGGAACCCTTCAGCACTGGGGAAAACTAAGAAACGCCAGCAGCGGCCATTTGATTTTAGTGCCTATGGCCGGAGACACGTGGCACTAAAGATTGCCTACCTGGGCTGGGGATACCAGGGTTTTGCCAGCCAGGAGAACACCAACAACACCATTGAAGAAAAACTGTTTGAGGCGCTAAGCAAGACCCGGCTGGTAGACAATAGGCAGACTTCCAATTATCATCGCTGTGGACGGACAGACAAGGGGGTCAGTGCATTTGGACAGGTCAGTACCCAAGGCTGCAAGTTCTCCCAGCTCTTGCAGCTATGAGAGATTCTGCCTTAATTATGCTGTGAAATCTAGGTGGAGGGCATATAGTCCTCTAGGATAATTCAACAGGCTTTATTCAACCCAGTGTTGAGCACGGAGGATAAGAACATTGTCCCAGTCTTTAAAAAGATACTAATTTTTCCCCTCTGATCTGAAAATGAACATGGTAAGAAGCATTTCTAGTATGTAAAAGGACACTCAGCAAAGAGAGCCCATAGTTAACTTTGTGCTCAGCAATGCATTTAGTCAGCAATTCACAATGGACATGAATGATGGATGACACTTAGGGCTTGTCTACTCAGTGAAGCTAGTGTGAAATAAGTGAGGGTATGACTTCAAAATTCAGTGCTCTTCTGTACTAACTCGCCACATGGACACTCACTCAGCACACAGGCACTCTTATTGTGGAGTAAGAGCATCCATTCTGGAAGCAATGGCAGAATAGCTATTCTTGGCTATTTCCCCTTGTAGACAAGCCATTAGCTTGAAACTTAGAACAATGCTAAGCAAAATTACAACTGCACCAAGTGTCCCAAAGAGTCATTAAGACATGTTGTTGACTTGGTTAAATTTTTATTCCTTTAAAAACAAATGAAAAAACCCCTCTTGAAACTAATGAGAATGGTCTCCAGTTGACTTTGGTCTTGTCTGCATTCTGCTTTTGTCCTGGTTAACTATGGTTAGGAGTGTGGGGTTCTTAATTAAGTAGTAAACTCAGTATAACCCCTAGCATGGAGGCAGTTTTACCAGTATAGCTATTCTGCTAGAGCAGGGGTGGGCAAGCTTTTTGGCCCGAAGGCCACATTGGGGTTGCAAAACAGTATGGAGGGCCGGGTAGGGAAGGCTGTGCCTCCGCAAACAACCTGTCTGCTGCCCCCTCCCACTTCCTGTCCCCAACCCATCTGTCCGTCCCCCGCCTTGTCCCCTGACTGCCCCCCTCCTGGGACCCCTGTCCCTAACTGCCCCCCCCCCCGCCCAGGACCCTACCCCCTATCCAACAACCACACCCCCCCCATCCAACTGTCCCTTGACTGCCCCCCAAGATCTCCGGCCCCTTATGCAAACCACCCCCACCCCTTATCACACCGCTCAAAGCGGCAGGACAGGCTTATTGGAAAGCCTGGGAGGTGAGCGGGCACAAGCCACGCAGTGGCGTGGCTGTGGGGGAGGGGCCAGGGGTAGCCTCCCCAGCCTGGAGCTCAGGGGCCGGGCAGGACAGTCGCACGGGCCAGATGTGGCCCACGGGCCGTATTTTGCCCACCTCTGTGCTAGAGAAGGCAAGTAAGCACCTTTATACCAATATGATTACATCAATGCTGGGCCAGCTGTACTGCTTTAACAATATTGGTAAAGTTATAGTACAACTGTGTTTAGACAGGGCTTTAGTCTCACTGTACACTTCAGCCGGAACACAACAGGATACTATATCAGTGGGTAAAAGCCCCACTTCTGTCAGTGGTTTGAACTCAAACCGTCTCGATAAGGGCCAAAAGCAGTTTTTGTTTGCATGTAGACTAGCCATGATCTACCAATAAGTTGATCTGACGCCAGTGGACAACTGTCTGTATAAACCATCACAAATTGGCACCCTTGTTGAGGTTAAGCAGTAAGTTAGCCATGGAACTGAACTAAGTTGCCATCTGAGCTGTAGCTCACAAAAGCCTATGCTCAAATAAATTGGTTAGTCTCTAAGGTGCCACAAGTCCTCCTTTTCTTTTTGCGAATACAGACTAACACGGCTGCTGCTCTGAAACCTGTCATCTGTGAGTGTGTTTCCTCCAGGTCAAGGTTGAAAGTATTCTAAGATACCTATATATTCCATGGATTACTAGGACTTTGAGGGCTGTTAGTCTATCACCAAATCAATAACAGTGCAGCAAACTGTTAGCTCACTCCAACCACCTCCAGCAGCTGTAATTATATACCCTTCAATAGGGACTACTGGTAGGTCCAGTTATTAAAGCAAACCAGAAGATCAGTGTCTCTTCCAGAGGTCTTGAACGTGTTTGTTTTAAAACTGAGTAATTGGAAGCTTGCTTTGCCTATCTTGAGGGAGTCTGAGTGTAATCCCCTTTTTCCAATCCTACAGGTGATTTCCCTGGACCTTCGCTCAAGCCTTTCAGAGGGAAAGAAAGTGAATGGTCATGAGGGTGGCTTGGAAGACAAAACCAGTAGTCCTGCCAACGAAATCCGCTACACCCATATCCTAAATCGGGTGCTCCCTCCCGACATACGTGTGTTGGCATGGGCCCCTGTAGAACCCAGCTTCAGTGCTAGATTCAGCTGCCTCAAGAGGACCTATCGCTATTTTTTCCCTCATGCAGATTTAGATGTGGCCCTCATGAATGCTGCAGCACAAAAATACGTGGGGACCCATGACTTCCGGAACTTGTGCAAAATGGATGTAGCGAATGGCGTGACAAACTTCCAAAGGACTATTCTCACTGCACAGGTGCAGCTGGTGGATAGAGGAGGGGAAACTGGGCTACAGGACCCTTTCCAACTGTACCAGTTTGAAGTCACAGGCCAGGCATTCCTCTATCATCAAGTCCGTTGCATGATGGCAATCCTCTTACTAATTGGACAGAGGATGGAGAATCCGGAGATTATTGATGAGCTATTGGATGTAGAGAAGAACCCTCGAAAACCACAGTACAGGCAAGAATTACCATGATGAATCCTCAGAATTTCATCTCAAATTTATGCATCTTAGTCCCTGTTTCTGAATCTAGCGCCATAAGTGCCCCGCCACGCTTCCTATCAGCATCCAAGCAGCCTGTCACTATCAGTCCTAGAGTGAGATGGAAGACAGTACTTCCAGTGTCAGCCTGTTACTTAACGTACCCTCTTCATCTTCAAAGCATGCCCTTGAGAAACTACTTTTCCTGTTGCCTCAGTGTTTAAGCTTTGGCTCTTCAGGCAAGGAACATGAAATTCTTGATAAGTCTTATTCCTTAGGACCTAGTAAAAATGTAAGGTTCAATGAGCTGCTGACTTGACAGCTCTTATACAAGATAGCAGTGAGCTAGTCATAGTCTTTTCCACTGAAATCAGTGCCATCACATTGGATCTGCAGTCTTGTGTTCTAGGTTTTTCCCAAGTCACTGCATTTTGTTTTAACTTCCTGCTGACTGTGCCTGTGTACAGTTAGGTAATGTCTCCTCCTTTCCTCTCTGCAGCATGGCAGTGGAATTTCCTCTGGTTCTGTATGACTGCGAGTTTGAAAACATCCAGTGGATCTACGACCGAGAAGTTCAGGAGTTTAATGTTACTCACCTACAGCAACTCTGGGCCAATCATGCAGTCAAAACTCACATGTTATATAACATGTTACAGGGGCTAGACTCTGCTGTCATACCCCTAGGAACAGGTAGGAAAATTGTTCTGTAAGTATGCCTAACACATAGAAGTCATGTAGGGATAAAGGCTAATTCCTGAAATGAGTAGCCTGGGTTGTTTGAGAGATACCAGCATCTGACTTGTGTATGTTACAGGCCTAGAGAAGAACAGAATGGTCCTCTGGAGAGAGGTGAAGCCCCCAGTCCATAACCAGGTCAGCAGTTTCATCGAAGGGGTGAAGGCCCGCACTTACAAACCTTTGCTGGCTCGTCCCAAGTGCGAAGGCTTGGAGTCCCGGATTAATCACTTTGTGCGCAGGGGACGTATTGAGCTGCCACACTGCGGGGAGAAAGAGACTGGAGCAGACAAAGAGGAGCACCTAGAAACAAAGAGAGGCCACGGTGACAGTGCAGAAAGAGATAGTGAGACTCCAGGACAAGCTGCCAAGCGAGTCTGTGTGGACACAGAGTCCAAGAGCTCTAAATGAGAACTGGTCACGTGATAGCAGAAGCAGGACCATCTTTCAGTAATGGGGGGGGGGGGGGGTGAGTGGTCCCCTAGGATTTTAGGAAACGAAACATTTGGGGGTGGGAGGAAGGGCACAGAGGAGAGGAATCCTTTTTAAAGGTGCAATTCTGCACCTACTTTTTAAAAATATTAACTTCTAGGGGGCTGTTGAAATATGGTAATATAGTGCAGAGGTTCTCAAACAGGTCCATGGAACATGCTGGGCATATGGTACTTGTTTTGTCTCCTTTTTACCAGCTGCTAAAATGCATTAAAAATAGCTAACATTGCTTTTCCATGCAAGCAATGGCTGTATTTGCCACAGGAATATCATGTGATTGAATGGAAGAAGTGGTGCCCCGCGTAATTGAGGACAAGTGGTTGAAACAATATTAGTGTGATCCAGACTAGGAGAGTGAAAACGCCTACCCCTAGGGGGTAAACTGCTAGCTTACCTTCCGACTACACTGTTTAAGTGTGCAGGGCACTAGTGTGAGAACCATCATTATTTCCTTTCATCCCTCAATTTCTTCAGCCCTTTCATGCTGCACTTTCTGCTTAAGCACTTTGCACATGGAAGAGTTACAGCGTGAAACAGCTAGCACCCTGGCCAGGGTCCCTTTTCAGCCAGCTCCATGGGTAAAGTGCTGTCTCAGGAACTGCTGCCAGGCTCCTGTTTGCTACACACAATGCATTTTGGTGGGTAGTACCCAAAAGTGGGAAGTATGGCAAGTGTCAGGATGCATATGTATGGCAGGTGTCAGGATGTTTGGAGGAACCCATGAATTTTGTAGGTTCCTTCCCCTTCATTCCTGCAGGCTTTATTTAGTTGAGGAAGGTAAGATACTTAGAGGCTACTAGGGTCACAGCTCTGTGGAAGTGTAAATGCTTTGGGTAACAGTGCTGATCATGGAGACTACCTCCAGGCACCTTAAAAGTGTCAGCATGAGACTAGGGAGCAAGGAAGTTTGAAAGAAAGTTAATTAAAAGAATCATGTCAGAAATAATCAGCTTTTTCTGGAAGCAAATAGGATACGATTTCAGATGAAACACTTGTCCCAGTTACAAATAGTGTGGGATGGACAGCAGGAAAGACCGAGAAGGCTGGAGAAATTATTTTGGAAAGGAAGAGCCTGTACTGCAGGAGAAGAAATGAAAGGCAATAGTGGAATGGCCATGTCAGGATGTGACAATGTCTTAATTTCTGAATCAGATCATTAAACACTTTTCAGTTTTAAACTAAGGACTAATTTGGCAATCCAGTGAATTTTACTAGTTGTTTCAAATGCTTTGTTTTTCCCTATGAAGGAAACAAGCACCTTTATGACATTGTAATTAAACTACAATTTTAGATGAGATGCACTGGAAGGAAATTGATGTGACTGTACAGAAAGTTCTGCCCACAATCCCAAAGGAGCGAGCCACAGTAATAACTAGTGAAAGGTATAATACCCAGTACTGGAGAAAGGTACCTACCACAGGCCCTGAACCCTGTCTTTAAAGGAATTTAGGCACCCATGCTCTAAGCAGTCTTGCAACTGCTTCCCTTCTTACACGCTCATAGAAACTAACGTTGACATCAACAGGACTATGTTCATTTGAACTATGGCTTTTTCCTCAACTAGCTCAATCCTGCCCTAGGAGTACCAGCATCCTAGTAGAGAGAGAGACTCTTGATTTCTCAGTGTTGGACTTCTTTACATTAGGCCACCTGTGGGGCAGTCCCACCCAGGAATGTGCATATGCCTTAAAACTACTCCAGCACTATGTTGGTTTGTTGAAAAGCTAAGTTTCATAACTCCTATAATTACAGGGCAACAGCCTGCTAGATTCAATCGCAGCATTTGATACCATGTTCAGGAGTGGAATGTCAGGTATAGAGGAAAGGATAATTAAATATTTGTAGCAGTGGTTGAGTCTGGAACATCGGATGAAGTGAGCTGTAGCTCACGAAAGCTTGTACTCAAATAAATGGGTTAGTCTCTAAGGTGCCACAAGTCCTCCTTTTCTTTTTGTCAGTATACAGAGGAACACGGCTGCTACCCTGAAGCCTGTTCAGCAACCTAAGTCTGTCAAGGGGAACAGTGCATGTTCTACCCACAACCCCCCCTTTCAGAGGGTTTATTTCAGTACTGTCAGTGCATAAAGTAATCTGTAGAGGACAAAATGGCTTAAGCATGCTAAGCTTGTGCTGGACATTTTTCGCTATGAATAAACAGGCGGAGGCGGCCCTACATTTGGCCCCATCCCCACCCCTCTTTAAAAAAATCTGCCCTGGATTTAGGGGGACAAGAGGCTCTAACTCTGTGTCACTTCTGCCTTCCCGAGCTCGATAATTTCACTACCAGCGGCCGCCAAGACCCTCGGATTAGGCGTCATAAGACGGTGGGAGGACAGCCAGCACCCCGCCGGAGCTACGGCTCAGGATCGGCGCCGGCCCCCTCTGAGCAGAGGGGCCCAGTCCCCCCCGCGCGCCAGAGGCCCCCGGACATTAGAGCCTGGCGGGGGGGCGGATCGGGCCGGGGCGGGGGGGCGGATCGGGCCGGCCAGAGGGGCCCCGGGGCGGCGAGGCGCGCCGGTGTCCTCCCGCTGAGGGCCGGGCCCGGGGCCTCGGCGGCGCCCCGGCAACCCCAGCGGGGCGGCGGGGTTGCAGTCAGGGGCAGGGCGCAGAGGAGGCCCGGCTCAGCGGGGGCCGGCCCGGGGCCCGCAGCAGCCCCCCGAGCCCGGTCGTGGCAGGCGGGACTCCGGTTCCAGGCCGCCGCTGCCGGGGCCCTGCCCGGGAGGGGCCCGGTGACCCTCCCCCCACATACCTGTACCGCGCCCGAGAAACTCCAGGCCCCGTCCCCGCGCAACGACCGTTACCGGCTCCTGCCAACGGCCGGCAGCTGCCAACGTTTAAATCGCGGGGCGGGCCTTCCTCGAGGCCGCAAAATCCACCGTTCTCATTGGACCGCCCTCTGTTAAAGTCCGCCTCCCGCCGCCGCATGCTTCGCTTTCATTGGGCGCTTTGCCTCAAAACGTCATCCCCGGCTTTTCTCCTCCCATTGGGTGCCGCGCTGGCGGCCCCGCCTCCTCCGCGCTGCCTCGAATTCTGATTGGGGGCGATCGGTGTCACCTCGCCCTGTCGCTACCCATTGGGTGAGTTCTCTGCAACCCCGCCCGTCGACTCGTCCCATTGGGCCTGCTCCCTGAAGGCTCCTGCCGTACCCTCCTGATTCGGCGCCAGATCTGCCCGCTCGAAGCGGGGGGGGAGGCGGGGCCCTTCGAGGTCCCCTCGGCTACGCCCCCTTCTGATAACTCCGGAAAGATGGCGGCGTTGGGGAGCGTCGGGCTGTGCCTCTGGGCCCCTGCGCCCGCCCTGAGTCAGGGCCTCCGGGCCTTCTGCACCAGCCGCGGGGCAGCCGCCGCGGTGAGAGCGGAGCAGCTGGCGGAGAAGCTGAGGGCCCAGAAGCGAGAGGAACAGAAACAGGAGGCGAGTGTTCCCGGCAGGCTGGGCAGGGGTCGGGGACTACAGCTCCCGGCAGGCACTGCGGGGTCTGCGCGTGCTCGTCCCCGGCTTCGGCTCCCGGCAGGCACTACGGGGTCTGCGCGTGCTCGTCCCCGGCTTCGGCTCCCGGCAGGCACTGCGGGGTCTGCGCGTGGTCGTCCCCGGCTTCGGCTCCCGGCAGGCACTGCGGGGTCTGCGCGTGCTCGTCCCCGGCTACGGCTCCCGGCAGGCACTGCGGGGTCTGCGCGTGCTCGTCCCCGGCTACGGCTCCCGGCAGGCACTGCGGGGTCTGCGCGTGCTCGTCCCCGGCTACGGCTCCCGGCAGGCACTGCGGGGTCTGCGCGTGCTCGTCCCCGGCTACGGCTCCCGGCAGGCACTGCGGGGTCTGCGCGTGCTCGTCCCCGGCTACGGCTCCCGGCAGGCACTGCGGGGTCTGCGCGTGCTCGTCCCCGGCTACGGCTCCCGGCAGGCTGGGCAGGTGTTGCCGGGTGTCCGGTTCCCGCCGGAGCACCCGGGAGAAGAGGGACCCTGGCGGCTCCGGTCAGCATCGCCGACCGGGCCGTTAAGAGTCCGGTCAGCGCTGCTGCAGCCGGCCTGTCCTGGCTGCCCCTGGAAGCCGCCAGCGGGTCCGGGTCCCAGGCCGGGGGCCACGTGGCTCCGCGCGCTGCCCCCACCCTGAGCCCTGGCTCGGGCCCGCGGGGGCTGGGGGGCAATGACCGCGGGCAGGGGCGGCGCGTGGCAGCGCCCCTAGCCCGTACCCCCCCCCCCGCACCCCAGAGCCCCCTCCCGCACTCCGAACCCCTCGGCCCCACCTGAAACCCCCTCCTGCACCCCGAACCCCTCACCCCTGCCCCCCGCACCCCTGCCCCATCCTAGAGCCCCCTCCCAGACTCCGAACCCCTCGGCCCCACCTGAAACCCCCTCCTGCACCCCGAACCCCTCACCCCTGCCCCCCGCACCCCTGCCCCATCCTAGAGCCCCCTCCCAGACTCCGAACCCCTCGGCCCCACCTGAAACCCCCTCCTGCACCCCGAACCCCTCATCCCTGACCCCCCCACACCTCTGCCCCATCCCAGAGCCCCCTCCCAGACTCCGAACCCCTCGGCCCCACCTGAAACCCCCTCCTGCACCCCGAACCCCTCACCCCTGCCCCCCGCACCCCTGCCCCATCCTAGAGCCCCCTCCCAGACTCCGAACCCCTCGGCCCCACCTGAAACCCCCTCCTGCACCCCGAACCCCTCACCCCTGCCCCCCGCACCCCTGCCCCATCCCAGAGCCCCCTCCCAGACTCTGAACCCCTCGGCCCCACCTGAAACCCCCTCCTGCACCCTGAACCCCTCACCCCTGCCCCCCGCACCCCTGCCCCATCCTAGAGCCCCCTCCCAGACTCTGAACCCCTCGGCCCCACCTGAAACCTCCTCCTGCACCCCGAACCCCTCATCCCTGACCCCCCCACACCTCTGCCCCATCCCAGAGCCCCCTCCCAGACTCCGAACCCCTCAGCCCCACCTGAAACCCCCTCCTGCACCCCTCACCCCTGCCCCCCACACTGCTGCCCCATCCCAGAGCCCCCTCCTGCGCCCCAAACCCCTCATCCCTGCCCCCCCCACACCCCTGCCCCCTCCCAGACTCTGAACCCCTCGGCCCCACCTGAAACCTCCTCCTGCACCCCAAACCCCTCATCCCTGCCCCCCCCACACCTCTGCCCCATCCCAGAGCCCCCTCCTAGACTCCGAACCCCTCGGCCCCACCTGAAACCCCCTCCTGCACCCCAAACCCCTCATACCTGACCCCCCCGCGAGCCTGCACCCCCAGACGGAGCCCTCACCCCCCCACACACCCCTGCCCCATCCGAGAGCCCCCTCCCACACTCCGAACCGCTCGGCCCCACCTGAAACCTTTTCCTGCGCCCCAAACCCCTCATCCCTGCACCCCCAGCCGGAGCTCTCACCCCCCCTGCACTCCTGCCCCCTCCCAGACTCCGAACCCATCGGCCCCACCTGAAACCTCCTCCTGCACCCCAAACCCCTCATCCCTGCTCCCCCCCCGAGCCTGCACCCCCAGCCCGAGCTCTCAACCCTCCCCCGCACCCCATCCCAGAGCCCCCTCCCACACTCCGAACCCCTCGGCCCCACCTGAAACCTCCTCCTGCACCCAAACCCTTCATCCGTGCCCCTCACCGAGCCTGCACCCCCAGCTGGAGCCCTCACCCCAGCCCAGAGCCCCCTCCCACACTCTGAACCCCTCATTTCTGGCCTCCTCTCAGAGCCTGCACCCCACCCCAGAGTCTGTAGCACCTACCGCACCCCAACTCTCTGCCCCGCACCCTGCTCCCGCACCCCTAACGCTGTCACATAACCGCAGCCCCAAGCACCCTCCTGCTCTTCCTAATAGCCATCCCAGCTAGGTGGCCCTGGTTCCCACAAGCAGCTGGTGGCTGCTTGGGGAGAAGGGTTCAGTTGGAGATGCTCCAAATTTGTGTCTCCTTTTCCCAATAGTCCCTATCCGGGAGCCTCCACTTCAGCCTGTCTGAGCTATCTGGGGTATATCTACACTGCAATTAAACAACCTCCTGACCTGGCTCAGTGGACTGGGGCCAGAACATTACTGTGTAGACATTTGGGCTCTCTAAGACCCTCCCACCTTGTGGGTCTCCGAGCTTGGGGTTCAGCTAGCCCAAACAGAGCCCCACAGCGAACCCCAGTCAGGGGGCAGCCAGCTTTAATTACTGCATGGCCACACCCACCCACACTCCCTCCCAGCAAGTGGGATACAGCAGCTACCAGCCTAGGTAGCTGTGCAGGCCAGTCCCTCCGTGCAGGAGGTGCAGGTAGGTTAGTGTGGTTTGGGACATGTCTCTGTCAGTGCATCCAGGGGCAGTGCACTGGGGCTGGTTCAGCTTCTGCCACTGGGGTGGCCACTGCAACCCACCCAGTCAGCACGGTACATCAGGAGCCACCCAGCAGCCAGACATCACTGTGTGCAAAGCCTGACTGGTGGGTACCTGCCAGAGACTGCAAACAGTAAGTTTCAGAGTAACAGCCGTGTTAGTCTGTATTCGCAAAAAGAAAAGGAGTACTTGTGGCACCTTAGAGACTAACCAATTTATTTGAGCATAAGCTTTCGTGAGCTACAGCTCACTCCATCGGATGCATACTGTGGAAAGTGTAGAAGATCTTTTATACACACAAAGCATGAAAAAATACCTCCCCCCACCCCACTCTCCTGCTGGCAATAGCTTATCTAAAGTGACCACTCTCCTTGCAATGTGTTTGATAATCAAGTTGGGCCATTTCCAGCACAAATCCAGGGTTTAACAAGAACGTCTGGGGGGGGGGGTAGGAAAAAACTCCTTTTCTAAGTGGGTCATATGGTCTGATGGTGCCGGCAGCACAAAAGGGGCCTGGCAACAGGGAAAGCACAGCTTCACTAGGGTGTTCTTGAAACAAAAGAGCTAGTCCCTGGCTATGGTAATCTCCCTCACGCCCATATACAGACCCTTTATGTTTCAAATAAAGGACAACTTGGAAATTTACGAGCGTTAATATACAAATAGCACATTGTATTACCGTGTACAATCTTTTGCATGATTATTGGTGTACACAAGATGATATTTATTGATTTTGATGTGGAATGTTGGGCACCGAACAAGGACAGGTGGTTATGTTGTGTGTGACTTTCTAACATATTTCCTCTCGACCTGCTTTGGGACGCAGGACAGGTGAAAAAACTTGAAACGAACAACACTAGAAAACCTGTTGGTTAGCAGGATGGTAAAATAGGGAGGAGTCGGTTTCTGCAGCATGAATTACATTTTATGCAACCTCACCTTAACATTAAAGAGCTATAATGAATTTATAAAATAACATCAATGCAATACTAAGGTTATATATTTAAACAAGTGTCAGGAAACGTTAACATTAATTTGTCCACATTGCATATTTTGTCTGCTAAAGCATACATTTAAACAATTGAACTAGTCATTAAACACGGAACAGCATAACTTCCCCCCCCCCCCCCCCCCCCCGCTGTATAGTCCATTGTCGGGTAGGGAAAGAGTCAACCAGTGGCTGCAGTATTACTGGATTCCCTACCAGGACGGTTGGGTGAAGGCAAGAAAAATCAAGCTCCTGCAATAGCCTCTTTAGTCTCGCTCATTGCGAGTGATTGGGACTCTTTGGGGGGGCAATTAATTTTACAGTAGTATTTAAAATACCTCCCTGGAGAGCTGAAGGGTATTTGAATCGCGTGTTCCATCTCCCACATTCAAACTGTTGCAGCTCCTGGCCTTCTCCTAGTGCCTGCTTGGGCCTTGCAGTGAAAATGAATGAGGGAGGAGGAGAGCGAGTGATGGAGGGAGGGGGCAGGGGCGGGGCAAGGGCATTTGGTTTTCTGCAATTAGAAAGTTGGCAACCCTACTCTCAGGATCAGACCCTGTTCTCTTTGCTGCCTTTACCAGGTGCTTGTAAATAGGCTTCAAATGGCCCAGCAGTAAACATTACAATCGAAGTGAAGAAACTACCCGAGTAGTGTGCAACCACCCTGATGCCAAGTCCACATCCGTCCCTCAGACTGAACCAGGCAAGAGAGATCTAGTAAAGACAGAACAGGGATATAAAGGGAGAGTAACAACAAAATGGAAAGGGAGGGAAACCCCATGTTGGCGGAGGGTAAGCTTGCCAGCAGGGCAGTACATATTAGGAAAGTATTGTGCGTTTAGCTGTTTTTTTTTTTAAATGTGATTTAATAATTGGAAATTATGAGAGCCAACATGTGGGCAGCCGGTGCTCCAAGCACCAACAGCTTGCAAACCTTTGTGTTCAAGGAAAATGCTTCTTAATTATTTGTAGTTAACATGCAAACATAATGCTGCCATCTTGAATCTGGTGCCATGTGACATAAGAAATGCCAGTTCCCTTTGAATGCACAGGGAACTGGAGATCTTCAAAAGCTGTTTTCCTTGCCTGCGCTCTCAGGGCTTGTCTACACCTACAGCGCTGCCGTGACACAGCTGCACTGCTGTTGTGCTTTAGTGAAGGTGCCGCTATGCCGACAGGAGAGCCGCTCCCGTTGGCGTCGTTATTCCACCCTTGTGAGAGACGGTAGCTATGTTGACAGAAGAAGCTCTCCCATCGCCACAGCGCTGGCTGTACCTGGGCTAGGTTGGTTTAACTAAATCGCTCGGCGGTGTGGATTTTTCACACCCTGAGCAACATAATTCTACTGATGTAAGTTTGTAGTGTTGACCTGGCTTCAGTCAGACAGGCAGTGCGTAGTCTAGCCAGTAAAGGTGTGGTGTTGCATGATGTTAGTTGACTTGTTCTAACTAAAACATTCTAAAACTCTAGTGTAGACAAGGCAGTGTAAACTTTAAGGTGCACTAAATGGGTCAAGTTAAAGCCTAAGGGTTAGCCTAGCTTTGTATGAGTTAAAGTTTACACTCCCTGTCTGCACTGGCCCCCTAGAACGTGTTAGGTAACGAAACACCTTTAAATCCTGGTTCAGACAAAGCCCCAATGTGATCTCAGTTCTCATTCTGAGGGGTTTGTTCTCACAACTTGAAAAGCCTTGCGTGGCTCAGAGGCCAGCATGGGGGTCCATCTGACCCTTTGCATTACCTAACGTATTCGAATTAATCAGTGCCCTTCTTCAGAATCAGCGAGTGTAATAAAAACTGCCGTCTTTGGAGGGTGAGCAGCCCCGGTGGGCCAGCCTGTATTCCACCTTGGTCCCGAGGCCCGTTGGGGACATCAGTTGGCGGCTCCTTCACGGAGCTGTGAGCACGGGTGTGTTTTTGACGTGGTTCATCCCCATCCCAGATACTTGCCCTTTTTGCAACGTGAGGGAAACCCTGGCACACGTATATTTAGAGTGTGCCAGGCTGCAGCCCCTTTTCCGGCTCCTCACGAATATTTTATTATGCTTTTGGCTGCACTTTTCCCCTCACCTTTTTATTTACACACTCCCCATCCGTGGCCCCACAAAGTCGCAGGATCTCCTGGTTAACCTCCTCCTAGCCCTAGCTAAAACAGCCATCTATAAAACCAGAGAGAGGAGGTTGGCCGATGAAGCTTCCTGTGACTGTAGGGCTGTTTTCCGATCCTCAGTACATTCATGTATCCGGGCAGAGTTCCTCTGGGCGGCGTCCACCGACGCCCTTGACGCCTTCGAGGAGCGGTGGGCGCTGTCCAAGGTTCTCTGCTCAGTGACCCCGTCCGGTTCCCTCCGTCTGACCCTTTGATTGAGGGGAAGAGCGAGAGACCTTAGCCCCAGCCATTGCCGCTATGGATACCATCATCACCACCACCTAGGAGGGGTCCTTTCACACGTGGGTGCACGTCCCCCCCGAAACTGCCCACCCTGCAGCCTTGCTCATCTTGTTGGGCGCTCTCAGGAGAGGAATAGTTGGTGAAACTGGGCATGGCACTAGGTAACTCGAGGGGGGTGGAAGCCCCCCGCTCTAGGCCACCAGGTAACTCAGGAGGGTGGAAGACCATGAGTGTGGAGGAAGCCCCCCTGCTCTAGGCCCAGGCAAGCCTGAACACTTCTCTCCCCTGAAGGCTGCTGTATTATACATTGCGTTTGCTTTTGTTTTATTGCATAGTTTTGTGTTATCTTTTTTGGTGGTTTTTTGTAAGTGTGTTATGCAAATAGAATTTTCTCCTGCTTCAAAAAAAAAAGTCGTTCGTCTGCTCATACCCTTACTTTAAAATCTTGGCCTTACTTCCTTGAATGCTGTCAGCGGGGGTCAAATGTCAGCCTGACATCAGAGCTCCTAGGCCTGATGAAACTGACATAAAGTGGCGAGGCACTGAGAGCGCCCTGGAGTTGAATCATTTGGGGATAAATCTTGCCCAGCCAGGTGAGATTCCAGTGGGATGGCTGCTGTGATAGGACCATTGGGCAGTCTCTGCGGCCCTGTCACTGTAGTAACTGTGCCTCACGCAGGTTTGAGAGATCCTCAAAACACCATTGTGAGGTAAGGAGATGCCAAGGCAGAGACATTACGTGAACTGCCCAGTGTCTCACAGGAAGTTTGCGGCAGAGTTGGGAATTGCATGCTGGTCTCCTAAATCCCTGTTACTTAACCTGAGACCATCCTTTCTCCACTTAGAGCATTTTCTCTCTTCACAGGAGCCTAAAAACCCAGTATTGAGGCGGGTCCGAGAACTGACCCAGCTCAGCAAGCAGCTGCAGCGGGTTCACCCCAACGTCCTGGCCAAGGCACTGAAGCACGGGATCCTGTACCAGAATCAGGAGCTTGTAGTGATTGACAAACCCTACGGCCTCCCTGTGCATGGTGAGAGAGAGACAAGGGAGGCCGCTCTGTGCTGGGCAGTGCCTAGGCTAATGCTAGGGGTGCATGTCAGCCAATGCTAGTTACTGTGAGAGCAGCTTCACCAACCCCTGAAGGTGCCTTCTCTTGGTTAGTAGTGTCTGAGTTCATGTTATATTAAACAACGCTAATTGATTTCAGATCCAAACGCATCTAAATGCCACTTGGATCTCTGCTACCATGCCAACATGCTCATCGCTATATAGAACTCAATAGAGCCTGGGTCATGCTGAGCTCATGAACAGAGACCTGAAGTGGTGCAGTACCCCAGACAGCCTCCCACAGGAGCTGCACAAGGGAGTAGGGGGATGGGGTAAAAGGAGCCAATAGGGTAATCTGTCTCTAGCTTCTCTGATTATCCTGGGGATTTTCTTCCTACATCTGGTCCCAAGAGAGAGCAGCATGTATCTTCTTAGGGTCACATCTCAGTTTGAGGAAAGGAGAATGTTTCACCACAATGCTGATTGTCATAGAACCATAGAATATTAGAGTTGGAAGAGATCTCAGGAGGTCATCTAGTCCAACCCCCTGCTCAAAGCAGGGCCCAACACCAACTAAATCATCCCAGCCAGGGCTTTGTCAAGCTGGGCCTTAAAAACCTCTAAGGATGGAGATTCCATCACCTCCCTAGGTAACCTATTCCAGGGCTTCACCACCCTCCTAGTGAAATAGTGTTTCCTAATATCCAACCTAGACCTCCCCCACTGCAACTTGAGACAATTGCTTCTTGTTCTGTCATCTGCCACCACTGAGAACAGCTGAGTTCCATCCTCTTTGGAACCCCCCTTCAGGTAGTTGAAGGCTGCTATCAAATCCGCCTCACTCTTCTCTTTTGCGGACTAAATAACCCCAGTTCCCTCAGCCTTTCCTCATAAGTCATGTGCCCCAACCTCGTAATCAATTTGTTGCCCTCCACTGGACTCTCTCCAATTTTGTTCACATCCCTTCTGTAGTGGGGGGCCAAAACTGGCCGCAATACTCCAGGTGTGGCCTCATCAGTGCCGAATAGAGGGGAATAATCACTTCCCTCGATCTGCTGGCAATGCTTCTACTAATACAGCCCAATATGCCATTGGCCTTCTTGGCAACAAAGGCACACTGCTGACTCATATCCAGGTTCTCGTCCACTGTAACCCCTAGGTCCTTTTTTGCAGAACTGCTGCCGAGCCATTCGGTCCCTAGTTTGCAGTGGTGCATTGGATTCTTCCTTCCTAAGTGCAGAACTCTGCACTTGTCCTTGTTGAACCTAATCAGATTTCTTTTGGCCCAATCGTCCAATTTGTCTAGGTCACTTGGACCCTGTCCCTACCCTCCATCATATCTATCTCTCCCCCAAGTTTATTGTCATCCGCAAATTTCCTGAGGGTGCAATTAATCCCATCATCCAGATCATTAATAAAGATGTTGAACAAAACTGGCCCCAGGACCACTGTTCCCTCTAAGCTGTGCGTGTGTGCACGCGCACACAGATTCTAAACCCCCTGTGCACAAAAATTTGCATAGAAGAAATTTTTTGAGCACACGGTCTGTCAAAAATTAGAGGGAACATTGCCCAGGACCAACCCCTGGGGCACTCCGCTTGATGCTGGCTGCCAATTAGACGTTGAACCGTTGATAGCTACCTGTTGAGCCCGACAATCTAGCCAGCTTTCTATCCACCTTATAGTCCATTCATCCAGCCCATACTTCTTTAACTTGCTGGCAAGAATACTGTGGGAGACCGTATCTAAAGCTTTGTTAAAGTCAAGATAGATCACATCCTCTGCTTTCCCCATATCCACAGGGCCAGTTATCTCATCGTAGAAGGCAATCAGGTTGGTGAGGCATGACTTGTCCTTGGTAAATCCATGTTGACTGTTCCTGATCACCTTCCTCTCCTCCAAGTGCTTCAAAATGGATTTCTTGAGGACCTGCTCCATGATTTTGCCGGGGACTGAAGTGAGGCTGACTGGTCTGTAGTTCCCCGGATTCTCTTTCTTCCCTTTTTTTAAAGATGGGCACTATATTTGCCTTTTTCCAAGCATCCAGGACCTCTCCCAATTGCCACAAATTTTCAGAGATAATGGCCAATGGCTCTTCAGTCGCATCAGCCAACTCCCTCAGCACCCTTGGATGCATGTCCAGCTTTTCTAAATAGTCTTTAACCTGTTCTTTCGCCACTGAGGGCTGCTCATCTATTCCACATGCTGTGTTGCCCACTGCGGCAGTCTGGGAGCTGCCTATTCAGACAGACCCAGCAAGCTGTGCTATGGGGAATGATGTAGGAGACCTAGTATTAGAGAGCGCTCAGCTGCTCCAGCCTCTCCTAGCAGGAGATGCACTTATATGGGGAATACAGCAAATGGAAAAGTGGAAGTTTGTTTTGTTGTGGTACTGCCTGAAGGACCCCTAATCAGGACCATGGCACGAGGTGCCATACCCACAGATAGGCACGATCCCTGCCCCGAAGAACTTATTGTCTAACTTGGAATGTGCTTGTGAGACTCTTCTGATGGTGGGCAGAGGAGCCTGTCAGCGAGTGAACTTGCCTGGCATTGCTCTGCTTTGAGTGGGCACCTGGAGTAAATCTAGGGTTCCTCTGGGAACTCTGAGTGCCCGGCCCCAAGGGTTAAAGTTCTGAAGGTTCCCAGTGTTGTCTGGCAGAGTGAGAACTGGAGGCATCTCCCAGGCTCACAAGTGTCTTTGTGGCTCCTGAGTCTCCAAAAGGAACATTTTGGAATATCAAGCTCTTTCAATGGGGCCCTGATAGAGCCTGTCCTTGCTGGCTCCGCACTCAGGGGAAACCGCTTCCAAGGGGAGTTCTCTCGGGAGCTCAGTCACTAATCTAGTTCTTTGGTCTTGTTTCTCTTTCAATCACCCAGGTGGCCCTGGGATCCAGAATTGCATCACCGATGTGCTGCCAATTTTGGCCAAGATGCTGGATGGCATGAAAGCTGAACCCCTGCACCTCTGTCACCGGCTGGACAAGGAGACGACGGGTGTGATGGTGCTCGCACGGGACAAGGACACAGCACATCGGATCCAGGGCCTCTTCAAGACGCGACAGGTGGAGAAGAAATACTGGTACGAGAGGTTTGCTGGGAGCAGGAGCACAGGCTCCCAAGTGGTTTGGAGCAAGGTGTAGAGGGGCATCTGCCCTCTTAAAGCTGAACTGAGCTCGGTACTGACGGAGCTGATTGGGGCCTTAGAATGGGCAGCAGTAATGCAGATTTCCTACAGTGCCTGAAAGGGCCCCTTTTAAGGAGAGGGGGAGCTCAGTCCCCACAGCCCAGTCAGCCCTTGGTCTTTCCCTAGAGACATCATGGGGGCGGAACTCCTGCCAGGGGTGGTTCTGCACTGCAGTGCATCTGTCCACTGATGACAAGCTGGATACTTGCCAGCTCATTCACTTATGCCACAAACAGCCCTCACAGTGCTGCTCACTACCCACTCAGGCTGTGTTTGAACTTGTGACCTAGAGGGGGAAGGCCCCCTGTTAAACATGCTGATATGCTCTCACCTGGGAGTGATAGAAGCGCCATCTGCTCTGGATTGGTTGTGCCATGCTTGGGAATCAGATGATGATCAGTTAGTTGCTAGGCCCGGTAGCTTGCTGTGTTCCAGCCTGGAGAGCCACCTTCCGTCTCTTGCTCCCCAGGACTAGGTCTCCTCTCCCCTCCTGAGCACATTTAGGAGAAGAGTTGAGTGGGAAGGGCATCTTACTCCATACAGCCGGCGGTGAGTCTGGGGCTCAGAGCCTGAGAAAGGGCAACGGGGGGGCACTCCTCGGGGCTCCGAATCTGGTGCTCAGACCTCCATGTGTAATTGCTGTCACCCCAGAGCCTTGTTAGCTCTTTCGGGGGACTTGGAGCTAGCTGTACTTTATAGCTTTTTGGAAGGGCTGATCATGTTTTTCACTCGGAAGAGCCTCCCGCTGCAGGGTCAAAACCTCTGCAGTATTGCTAATGGAATAAAGGAGAATGACCTCTGACTGCTGTGTGCAGAGAGCTGGGGTGGGGCCCTGTTGATCCGTGTGTTCTCTTCCCAGGACGATCAGTGTGGGGCTCCCAGTCCCCTCAGAGGGGCTGGTGGATATTCCCATTGTGGAAAAGGAAGTGCAGAGCCACCAGTCGCACTATAAGGTGAGTGAGCTGCCTCCCAGCCAGGCCCTGGTACTGCCGGCCAGGCCATCAGCACCGTTACCCTGGCCTCACAGTGCTCAAGCTGTGTTTTTTGTGTCCCTCTCTTCCTTGTGCGGGCTTCCCGGTGCTTCAGATGACGCTGGCACCAAACTACCGCATGTCTCCCGAGAGCGGGAAGATGGTGAAAGTGCGACCGAACCGAGATGCCCACAGCGCGGTGACCCGGTACCGCGTCCTGGCTAGCTCTCCCTCTTGTTCCCTCCTGGAGCTCCAGCCAATCACCGGTAAGGCTCGCTCGGACCCCGGTTTGTTCAGATATGCTAGCGAGCAGAGCCCCTGACGTGCTTTCTGTGCTGCCTCTGTAGGGGTCCCTCTAGTGACAGCAGGTGCCTGACGGGAACCAGTTCAGGCGGAGCCCGTGGGTCTCTGGGAGTTGAGGGCTTTGCATTCGAGTCTGGCTATTGGATAAGATTGCAGTTCAGCCAATCAGGAGCACTCCTAGTGCGGTGGGGACCGAACAGTTTGCTCCAGCAGTCAGTCGGAGTGCTTGTTTGCATCCAGGCCGCTCTGGCTGCCATCTCCAGTCCATGCCCACTCTTCCTTTGGCAGTCAGTTTGGGCGAGCAGCAGGCACGTGCTCAGGCAGGTGGCACCAGGCTGTGTTCTAACGCCTGGTTCTTCTCTCTCCTCTTGTGTGCTCAGGAGTGAAGCACCAGCTCCGGGTCCACCTGGCCTATGGATTGGGGTGTCCAGTCCTCGGGGACCACAAATACGCACACTGGAACAAGTTGGCACCCCAGGTAAGAGGTGATATGGCTTGGGGAGGGAGTGGGAGCTGCTGGCCCTCAGAAGGGGAACAATGGCAGAGTTATGGGGCCTTTGTCCCTGCTGCAGCCCAGGCCCTGGGAAAGGCTTCACGGCTTGGTGTGAGGCCTGTTGCTGACCTTTCCCAGGCAGCACTTCCTTACACATCCACAGCCTGCTGAGACTGACTTCTCCAGGTCAGGGAGTTCAGAGCAGTTTGGTGAGATCTCCAGCACCCGCTTCGGGCAGGTGAGGCCTGTTCTTCTCAGAGCCTCAAACCCAGAGGAGAATCTAGGAACCAGGCACCTAGACTGCCAGCTGGAAACTCTGGAGGAGTCCTTATGGCATGTGCTGCGGCTTCTCCCTGCCCCTGAGGAGATGGTTTCCCCTCCTACAACAAGACAGATCCTGGGGGGGAATCACCTCCGCCACCACAAAGATCCCAAGGCACCTCTCCCCAGGGAAGAGGTGGGGAAATGTGCGGTAGGCAGGTCTCATCATCTCTAGGGGAGGAGGGGGTGGTCGACTTTGCAACACCCAGCTCCTGGGGCATCTCTCTTTGGGAACTTGGGGGTGTCACCATGAAGATCTCAAGGCATCTTTTCCCCAGGCAAGAAGGAGATGGAGGGAGGGATAGCTCAGTGATTTGAGCATTGGCCTGCTAAACTCAGGGTTGTGAGTTTAATCCTAGAGGGGGCCATTTAGGGATCTGGGGCAAAAATTGGGGTTTGGACTAGATGACCTTCCGAGGTCCCTTCCAACCCTGATATTCTATGATTGTATGTTATGATACAGGCAGGTCCCGTGGTCTCTCTGCACTAGCCAGATCCTACAGCACCTCACCCTAGGTGAGATGGGAGGGAGCGATCTCGCCCTAAAGCAGATCCCAGGTCCTGTTTCCTCTCGGATAGTGTCTGGTCAGCTTAAGTCTTAAGCCCAGTGCTCTTTGACTGAATTGGGGGTAACCCTGAAGGCTCCTGTGATGCTCCCTCCCCCAGGCAGGTACCTGGAACACTGTGTTGGTGTCCGGCTGCGACTGATTATGGGTGTTTCTAATGCTTCTGCAGCTTGCTGTACCCACAGAGACCTCATTCTCTTGGCCCTCCCTGGCAGTAGGGGCTGGGGTACTGCCTTGCTTTTGTAGGTGGTGTGCTGGCTTTGAGCACCGGCTCTCACCCATCTTGCTTGCTCTCTCTCTCCCTCTCTCTCCTTGGAGCAGAAGCTTCCCGAGAACACCCTGAAGAGACTGGGGTTGGAACAGGCCAAGGTGCGTCACCTCCCCCTCCACCTGCACGCCCACCAGCTCACCCTGCCCACGGGGACCAGCGGGGACAAGCAGCTGCACCTGGTCTGCAGGCCGCCCCGTTTCTTCACAAACACTTTAAAGCGGCTCAAGCTGGAGATTCCAGAGTCGCTGGAAAAGTGAGAGGAGAGCGGAGCTGCCATTGCTCCAATGACATCTGACTCTGGTCCCAGCTGCTGTGCGGTGCTGTCTGCCTCATGGGAGAATGGGGTGATGAGTTCAGTGATCTCAGCTGCTCCCGGAAAACCACAGCCACTGGGGACAATGGCTGTGCATTGACCTGTTTGTTTGATCTTGGGCCGTTCAGGCGCTTGAGGGAGGTTCTGACTCAGACCCAAGGTCTGGTTCTGTGCAGAAACAGGACTGGATTCAGTGAAGAGCCAGCAGGTTCAGCCAGTTGTGGTTTAGCAGAGGCAGAGCAGGGCTTTGGATTCCAGGCAAACTCAAGCCGTGAACATCTCTAAACAATAAATGGTGTGATCTCATTCTACGCAGTAATGCTGTTAGGAGTTGTGTAATCTGGGAGAAAACCAGGTTGTCTCTGCCATGGGGCTTCCCACCACTGAGATGTCAGCTGCCATCAGCAAGAGGCACCAGAATGACCCATTTCACTGTGCCGCAAAACCCTGCTGGGGGAATGACTGACTGACTGCTGGGCTGAGCTGGTGGGGCCAGTTTCCCCTCCAAGGCCCTGAGCTGGAGGTATTGATGGGCTGGGTGAGTGACCCAGGGAGATGAGGGAAGTGCAAGGCTGGAATCCTGCCTCACAAATGAGGTGGGTTTCCCCAAGCTCAGCAAATGTTGAAGGGATCCTCTGGGGCCACGGGTGCGCTCGGTGACCCTGGTGTTCACCAAGTCTTGCAGCCTCTCCCCTCCTCTCATTTAATTCCATCTGGGGCTGCATTCTGGTGCTAGCCCCATTCACGCTCTGTACTGCTGGCAGCATGGCCAGGGCCCACGGTGCATGGAGTGGGGCAGCATAGCCCTTCCCTACTGGCTGGAGATCTGTGAATTGCTCTGTCTGAGCTGCCGTTCTGGTGGGAATGTGTATTAAGACAGTTGGCCATGGGGCAGGTCCCTGCCTGGGATCCGAGTTCTTCACCGCCACAGGCATTTGTAACATGTTCATTTGTAAACCACACAGTATAAATGCAGCCGCGGCTTTGCCTTGGCCAAGGGACTGCACAGAATGCATGCAGTTTTGTGCTGGAGCCTTCCCTCCCAACTGCCCACAGCACCCTTGGCAACGTAACTTGCATTCCCGCTGAGATTCCCTCAGCTCTGCAGCTTGCCTCCAGCCTTGTAGAAGCAGGTTTTCCTAGCGGCCCCCCAGGAACCCTGGGTGCTGTGCTGTGAGACCCGGTTCTTCGATCGCACAACAGCAGATTAATTCTAAGGCAAACTGCCAAATGCTAGATCAACATGAAACCCGCTCAGCTGAGCTCAGCAAGGGGCAGGGGATGGTGATTCTCCCCACGCAGCCCTACCCTGTCTGTGTGTCACAACAGTTCTAGTGCTTGGTCCCCATAAAAAGGGGTTAACACTTCTGGGACGTGTGTTGTACAGTCAGACTATGATCTCTGACTCAGAATCAATGAATCCTCCCCTCCAGCCCTGGCCCTGGCTACAGCAGAGGCCCTGGCCCATTGTGCGGCAGAGACAGGTCACTTTACATGGGCTCAGCTTTGCCAAGTCTGAGATGTCAGTGTGCAGGCCAGATGGGAGAGTTCATTAGCTCATGCTGGCCTAGGGCTTTCCTCTGTAGAGGTGTTTGAGTGGGGGCATGGCTTCCTCACTGGGGGGCTTTTATCTCTACAGTTTATCCTGCCCCCAGCCCACACACACACTCCTTTGATCCAGTGGGGCACAGGTTTGCTGACTATGAGGACAAAGGGGGCAAGGCCCCAAGTCCTTGTTGAGGGGTGGCTGGGAGGCGGGAGGTTAATTGGTGGTGCTCTAGGGTTTGAAGGGTCTCTGGTTTTGCAGGGTGGGAAGGGATTGTGTTAAATACTGGATTGTCCATGTGGCTGGAATCTTAAGGGGATCTCCAGGTGTGTCCCATTTGGCTCACGGCTGGAGAGAGAGCACCTCACTGACCTCTCATCCCGCTCTATTTTTACAATGCTTGTCCATGGCTGTAGAGTGAGATGCGCTGATGTGCAGTAAGTAAATCAAAGTGGGATCTAAGCTTCCGGCCAGAGGGGCTTTAACATGGTCCTGCCTCTGCTAATTCAGTGGGGCCCCTGGCAAAGAGATGATGGACAGACAGCTGCATAATGAAGGGATAGTCTCTTGGGACTCATCCAGGCTAGACCCCCTCTCTCTTCCAGGGTTAGTCTAGCCTGAAAGGTGGTATGGACCCATCAGGAGAAGGCCTGTACCTGGCCCAGGCTCTGGATGGGGAGAGGTGAGGATGGCTGGGCAAGATGCCGCTGCAGCCAGAGCGAGAGGCTAGAGTGGCCAAGCAACCAGAAAGGCCCACTAAGTGAGCCCAAGGGCATGAGCATGGCAGCCTTTTCCACTCAGAAGTGCCTCTGACAAGCCTGCATGGGGGAGGTTCAGCAGGATTTGGCCAGGGGGGAGAGGCAAAATCCTGAGCAAGCAAGTCAATTTAGGGATAGCTACCAATTTAGGGAGGGATAGCTCAGTGGTTTGAGCATTGGCCACCTAAACCCAGGGTTTTGAGTTCAATCCTTGAGGGGGCCATTTAGAGATCGGGGCAAAAATTGGGGATTAGTCCTGCTTTGAGCAGGGGGTTGGACTAGATGACCTCTTGAGGTCCCTTCCAATCCTGATAATCTATGATCAAGGGGTGGCTGTTTAGGGGTGGAGGTCTTCACAGGATGAGGGTGGGGAGCCAGGGATCTGCCACTGAGCTTAACTAGGAAGAGTGCTGGGCCCCCTGAGCAACGGGAACGGGCAGTGGGATTTCTAATGTGGCTGTCATCCCTGAAAGAGTACAACTTCCCATGCAACAAGCAGGAGAAAATGGTGTGCAAGAGACCCCCCCTGGGACCTCTAGAGGCACAGGCCAAAGGCTCGAGAAGAGGGTGGACCTGGAGGGTCCATCGGCAGGCACACCAAGGCCCAGATTTTTAAACATCTTTAAAAATCTGTGAGAGTGAGGTACCTAGATACCTTTGAAAATCTGCCCTTGCCTGCTCCTCTCTGCCCGCCCTGAGGGGCCGTCAGCTCTTGTGCTCAGCAGCGTCTCCTCTGAACAGCACAGCTGTGTCCCTTCCCTCTGGTAGGCGCACATGTGAGTGTCTATGGAGTCTGGGGCTTGGCCTGGTCAAACACCTACCATGCTCACCTTGCAGCCCTGCAGTGCCTGGGGCGGTGTCAGGCCGCAGAAAGAGGCCTCTCTGTATCATGCCACTAATGGCTGCCCGCAGGGCTGGGGATCTGCCTGGCTGAGAATCACTCACCTCGCAGCGAGCGTCAGCGGTTATTACAGCTGACACTTGCGTGCATCCCCCAGCCCCCCAGGCATGGGAGCTGGGGCTGGGATTGTGCCTCCCTGCCAACCCTCCTGCTCATTACTGGATGTGAAAATAGCCCAGCAGCCCCACGCCCCTTAAAATCGCTGCTAGAAATAAATCCATTCATGAGAGAGGGCTGTAAAACCACAGGGACGCAGCCTTTCGTGGGGTTGCCTGTGGCTGGGTGAGGCACGCCAGGGCCCAGCAATCAGTGCGGCCCTCCTGCTGCGACTCTGGCCCCTCTATTTGAGGGAAAGCTATTTGTAACTTTCCTAGGAAAAAAAGCTTCCCTTGTAATTAGCAATGCGCTGCCCGGGCTGTCATTTACCACTGCCCGGTACATAATGCTGGGCAAATGCAGCTTTCAACCCCACAAGTGCTCATGCCCTGCTAGCTACTGCTCGGCCGGGATCAAACCATAAACAACGCCAGCAGCTGCATCGTCTCTGCTCCTGGAGTCATGTCTATCGCACACACGGCCGCCGAGTACATGCTCTCTGATGCTTTGCTCCCGGACCCTAACGGCTCCCGAGCCAAAGGCCTTCGCCTGGAGTTACCGAGCGACCGCGTTGTGAAGTTCGTCACGGTGGGCCTGCCCCTGTTCCTGGTGTCCCTGGCGTTCGCACGGGAGTTTTCCATGGGTGAGTTGCAGGGTGGGGTGTTGTCGGAACTGGTTTTGGATCAGCATTAAGGGGAAGAAGTTCTAGGGCAGGAGCAGGGTATGCAGCACAGACCCCATTGGCTTCCTCGGGCTCTGGTTCTGCTGGCGCATCACGGGTACATGGAGGGCTCAAGGAGCGAGGTCAGCGCTCTGGGGGTATGGAAGAGTTTCAGAAGGGCGATAAGACCTTATGCTATTTCATGTAGTACTTGCTCCAGCCTCTAATTACTAGGGGTTAGGGTGAGTCCTTAATGGGGAGTTGACTGTCCCACATCTGCCACTGCAAGGTTCTTCCATCTGAAGCATCTGGTTCTGGTCGCTGTCAGAGCCAGGCCACTCAGCTAGATGGACCTCGGTCTGATCCAGGCTGGCAGTTCCTACGTTCCTGTGAATACTCTGTGCTCCCCTGGAGAGTCTGTGGTGTTTATCATCTGTGTTGCAATAGTGCCTTGGAGCCCCAGTCATGGCCTAGGGCCCCATGGTGCAAGGCACTGTACAAAGAGAATAGAAAGCCCCGAAGAGCTTCCAATCTAAGCAGGGTTCTGCTGCGGCCGGGGGGACCATTCCGTAGCCAGCATCTAACCTTGGACATAACTTGCCACAATTCTGACAAAAACAACGGCTGCTTCCCTCTCCTTGGGGTTCCCAGTTCCTGTGCTGATGTGGCTCTGTGTTATGTGTGGTCTCGCTCCTCTCTCTCTCTCTCCTGCCCCTGGATGTTCTTGGAGGCTGTGGTTTTCTCTGTCCCTGCAGCCCTTCAGGGAGCCAGCCCAGCCAGCGCTGGGATGCTGACAGTGCTTGAATTGACTCTTCTTTTCCCGGTTTATAGGACTTGGCCTAGGATCCTATTACACAAAGGTTCATTGATAACACAATTGGATGCATCTTAACCTCAGGCTAAACATGGACTTGGAGGATGATCTGCTTCTGCCTCCAGAGGCTTTGGTCTCACTTCCTTGCTTTCTACCTCTTTCTGTCCATCCCACGGCTACATGCCCTGTGTTCTTGCTGAGAGAGACGTGTGTGTGTACGGGGGGTGGGAGATGAGGGGGTTATGTCACAATCTCTTAAGTCTCCTTTGTTGGTTCAGTTGCTGCTCCTGGAAGAGAGAGAGCATCTATAAAAATCAAAAGGGAGATGCCTATTTACGCAATGTGTGTTTAGCCTGTGGAACTCCCCTCCACATGATGTTAGAGAGGGAACAAGCTAAGCAGGTTTCAAAACAGGGTTAGACATTTCCCTGAATATTAAGAATATCATTGGCAATTAGACCTGCTGGGAGAGACATTTATGAGGGATACTCCCATCTTGACAGAAGCCAACCACTGCTTAGCCGATGCTAAGGACGATGAAGAAATTAACTATCAGGATGATTTTTCATTAACTTCTACAAAGTTATGGCTCTGGTCAGAGAAGGAATACAAGGCTGGCTGGACCAGGGGAGCAACCCCTGGATCAACCTTACTGTAATGTGTGGACAGAAAAGTTGTGGTCTTATGAGAAACTTCAATTTGGGAGACACCTGCTGGAGGTCTCACTGAGCCAGTAGTAAAATATCATTAGCTTCTTTTATGGGTGATGATGGTCAACACAAAGGGTGTTGCATTTAACATGAGGTAACTGTATTTGGACTCATTCTAATGACTAAAGATGAATTTCCACTGGACTGAAGTTGGTGGTTGTCTAGGGGGCAGTGATCAGGAATTGATTAAATTTAATATGGGCAAGTAGAGGCTAGTTCCAACCAGTAATAGAAGCACTTGGTGTTTCAAAAGGGTTCATTTCCCTAAGCAGAGGAAAATTATCAGTGACATTGGAAAGAAAAACGTAGAAAACTGGGAATTCTTTAAAAAGAATGTATTAGTTGGCCAAAAAGCCATGATTCCACAATTGAGAGAGAGAGCAGCTTTGGCTAACAGTCCTCCTGGTTCAATGGCAAAATAACGCAGCAATTAGCAATAAGAAAGCACTACGTAACAAATGGAAAAAAGAAAATACACAGCAATTGATAGAAATTAGAAGTTATGAAATGTGGAAAATCTAGTGATAAAATATTTAAAATTAGCAGGCCTGGATAACTTGTAACCAAGAGTCCTAAAAGAGCTGGCTGAGGAGCTCTCTGGCCAGCTGATACTAATTTTTTATAAATCTCAGAATCTTGGGGGAATTCAAGAAGACTGGAAGAGTGCTAATGTGATGATGATAAAAAAGAGCAGGCAGGATGGCCCAACGAAGTATGTAAGTTATAATAAACTTTTGTAAGGTGTTTGACTTAGCACCACACAACATTCTAATTTTAAAAATTTAGCACCCCACAATATCAATAGACCACACATTAACTGGATTAGAAACGAACTGGCGGATCTCAAAAAGTAGCTGTCAGTGGGGAACCTTCATTGAATGGGGGTGTTCCGCTGGAGTTCTGTACGGATTGGTATGAGGCCTGATACTATTCAGCCACTGGAACAAACTACCAAGGGAAGTGGATTCTCCAGTCTTCAGATCAAGACTGGATAGCTTTCTGGAAGATGCTTTAGCCAAACACAAGTCATCGGGCTCAACAGAGGGGTAACAAGCCTGTGTTATTCAGGAGAGATCCCTTCTGGCCTGAAAATCTGTGAATCTAATGTTACAGTGATGTAACATTTCTGCCAGGAAAGCTTTGGTCTCTAGTCCCGGAAGCGGAGGACACTTGTGTTTGTGGGGTTATTTGTGTATGTCTGACCAGAGAGTGTGAGGTTTGTGGATATAATTTCCATCCTGCCTCAGAAATTTGTTCTTGGACTTAATGTACAGGAGGCTGGGTGGAGCCAGAGAGAATAAAATCGACGTGTTTTTGCTGGGTTGTTCCTTGATTACATAGATTGAGGGGCCACCCGGTTATTAGTCTCCTGAATGGACATTGAAATAGTCTAGCTGATGGGCTCTGTAGGCTATTCACAGCGTTAGAGTTGTGGCTAGCTCTGTGTGTATGTAAAGCACCAGAACATGGTGTTACAGGAATGAACTTGTCGCCTTCAGGGACAGGATCATCTCATAGACTATCAGGGTTGGAAGGGACCTCAGGAGATCATCTAGTCCAACCCCCTACTAAAAGCAGGACCAATCCCCAATTTTTTTTGCCCCAGATCCCTAAATGGCCCCCTCAAGGATTGAACTCACAACCCTGGGTTTAGTGGGCCAATGCTCAAACCACTGAGCTATCCCTCCCCACAATCTCAAATGCCTTGATTAGCAAAGCTGGTTCCTTGATAGCCCCGTCCAAACTTAAATCATGATCTGGGCAAGACAGCAGCTCAATGCACCCTAGCTGGCCTGGCCTGAGCCAACAAGTGCACTTGTGTTTACCAGCAGCAAAGTCTAGCCTAGTGAGCTGCCTGGGGTTTGGCAGATCCGGTATCTCAGCTTATGACCCACCTGTAGCCCATGGGCTGGGGCTGCTGCAGTAGGAGCATAGCTGGGAGTTTCACTGCCCCAGTTCCTCCAGCCCCCTCCGAAACTAACAGGCCTGGAGCAGGGATGGGGAGCTGGGGGCTGCAGGGCTGTCGGGTAGCTGCATTCCTGCTGCATCAGCCCCACCAGCAAGCTTGCGGCTAGGTCTGAGCACATAGCGTGACATGCCAGCTGGAGTCAGAAGACTTAGTGGAGTCCCTGGGGGCATAGCCTGGGGGTTGTAGGGGGGAGCAGAGAGGGATCCCCCAGTCAGTGGTCTATAGGAGCTCACTAGACCACCCCTGCAGTGGGCAGTGGTTTGTGGGGTAAGTACCCAGAATGCCTTGCACCTGAACGGGTATAGGGGGGCATTGGTGTGGCTGCAGGAAGGACGCCAGGATCCAAGCTCAGCGAGGCTGCGCTGAACCGCACCTATCGTACTGCTCGATTCTCAGTGCTGGCTGGAGCCAGACTTTCCTGCCAAGCCTGGCTTTGCCAGTGAGGCTGTTCCTGAGCTGGCAGGAGCCTTTGCCACAGGGAATCTCACCTTTTCGGGCCAGGGCAAGACGAGTTGTGCCCAGCCAACTGTGTTACATGAGCTGTTGGGGAGACAGGGCAGCAGGGGATCCCCCAGGGGCTGTAGTCCCCAGGCAGCTGCGAGGAGTGTGGACAACACAGCCCAGGTCCAATGTGTTTTACAGACCCTGGCCCAGTCTGATCCCTGCCCAGCTCCAGCCTGCAGGGAATCTGGCAGCCTGGCAGCAGTCAGCATGATGTTGCTTTGTTGCTACTGAGTTCAACTTAGTTGCTGGCTGCTGCCTGCTCCATGCCCACAAGGGGGTGCTATCCACAGTGCATAGCAGAAGGGGCAGTGTAGACGGGCGGGCTGTGGGCTGGGAGGGGAGTGGGTAGGAACGGGGGCTGCTGGACGCACGTTCACGGCAGAGATTCTGGAGCAGCAGGGTTCTGCGTTAGTGGGGCCGGGGGCGGGTGGAATCCCCCCGCCTGTGGGTCCACCAGCTCCTCCCTCTTGCTCTAACCACTTGCGCTCTGTTCCAGGGACCCAGATCAGCTGTTTCTCACCCGCCAACTTCACAGGGAAGCAGTCTGCATACGTTGATACGTCTTGCTGGGATTCCTTGATCCACTATGAATTTGATGCTGCTGGAAACACGACAGCCAAATCCCTCTGGACTCTCAAGGTAGTGGGGCTGATGGGTTGGGGGAGCTCTGCATTTCAAGGGGCTGAAAATCAGCCCCCGATGCAGTGTCTCCAGGGCCAGTGGCATTTGGGTGGGCAAGGGACCTAGGTGAAGAACACAACTCATCAGGATACAGTGCTCACTGCCCCCCTGTCAGCCAAAGGCGAGAGGGACAGGCTGGCCTCTGCAGTGCACCCTAAGGGGCTCTGTTGGACCAATTTGCCCCAAAGCAGGAAGCCCAGCCCCAGCTGGTGGAATCCCTGCTGATCTCCATCATGGCTGTGGCATGCGGCAGAGAGATTTATGTCTGACAGGCAGGCTCCAGCCACCTGGGGCTTGTGGGATCTAGGCCAAATGGCTCCAGAAGTGACTAGGGGGTCAGTGTGATTATGGTTCTGCTGTAGCATGCTCCTTGCCGTCAGCTCTGCCCATAGGCCGGGCGGCTCCACTCTGCAGCAGCTGAAACTGCCGAGTGGTGTCCGGGGGCAGCCCCGTGCAGAGTCCGTGGCAGGGACCCGGCCTGGGTGTTACAAGGCAGCGACTCTTGGCGCAAGGTCCAGATCTCAAAGAAGCGATCATGGTCACATCATTGGGCAGAGAGGCCTCAATGCCACTTCTGTGTGTTTGGGAGCAGCCCCCACAGAGCTTCTGAACAAACCACCTCCGTGTAGAAGCAAGAACCACCTCTGCCATCTCCAAGAATCCCCCACTCAGGATCTCCTCTATTTACCCTGCAAACCCTGCATCAGCTCCCAGGGGCCAAGTGGAGTGTCCTGATCTGTGAGGCTCATCTGAAGAGCAATGTTGTTTGGGGTTCGAGTTCCCCTGGGTCTGTCCAGCTTCCCCCCTCCCCCCCCCTTCAAGGAGGCCTCATGGATAGGGCACTGGGCTGGGATTCAGGAGAACTGGATTCAATCCCTAGCTCTGCCACTGACTCCCTGTGGGACCTTGACCAAGTCTCTACCCTGCCCCATGCCTCGGTTTCACCATCTGTAAGATGGGGAGGATGAGCCATTGTAAAGCACTTGGAATGGTCAGGTGGGAAGTGCTGTGTAATCGCTCGGTATCATTATATCTGGGGTTAGACCTCAGGGCTGCAGCTCCTGATCCGCTGTTCAGCCTTAGCCTGGCCATTCCCTGCCTCCTGAGTGTTACTCCCGGGGGGATTTTGTGCCTCTGCGCATGCGCAGAATGTATGTCCCCCGCAGATTTCTTTGCTTCCCCACAGAGCAGTCATGCGACCCTCCCCAGCAGTAAGTTTCGGGTGCCCAGGGCAGCTGGCAGACAAGTAAATCACTGTGGGGCAGCGGGCGGTACTGGGGAAGACCTGGCCCGTGGCTCCTACCTTGTGCTGGGCTCAGCTGCTAGTCCCAGCTGAGCTAGGGAGGACAGGACTTCCTCTTCCTCTTCATGGCATCTGGGACTGGGTCAGACCCACCGAGATTTCTCCCCCAGCTGCAGGAAGCTCTGCAAACGCCCCACGACCCCCACTTCCTGCACCCATTGCTCCTCGGCTGCAGGGGGAGGGATCTCTGTACCGGGAGCTGCTCCCCCATCTGCCCAACCCCCATGCATCCAGATCCCCTCATACCCAGATCCTCCCGGAAAGCCTCACTCCCCCCACCCCTCGCACTCAGAACTCCTCGTGATGAGTCCTACTCCCCCTGCACCTGGACACCCCAATGAGCCACCCAGATCCCCACCACCCTGAGCCCCAAACAGCTATACGTGGATCCCCACCCCACTGAGCCCCACTCCCCTAGCATCTAGACCCCCCTGTGAGCTCCCCACACCAAGACCCCTCTGCCAAGCTCTATCCCCCCCACACCCAGACCCCCTCCTGCTGAGCCCCAACCACCTTCACCTAGACCTCCCTGCGGAGTCCCATTACCATTGCACCCAGAAACCCCCAACAAGCCCCTGTGAATGCAGATTCCCCCTGTGCCCGGATCCCCCACTGAGCCGTCTGCATCCACCTGGTTCCCCCACCACACTAAGCCCCTTCATGCTTGGATCCTGCCTTGCTGAGCCTGCCTGCCCACACCTGGTGCACCTGGCACGGAGGGGCAGGGCCCTGAGGTGTTTCAGGGGCAGGCCCAGTCCTTGCGCTTTGTCAGGGTCGGATGCAGCCTCACCGCTGAGTCCATGTTCCGGGGGGAAGCTGCACAGTGATCTCGCACCTCTGTGCAGCCAGTGGCTTCTGCTCCCCAGTGCCATTGCTGGACCCTCCACATGTATTTGACAAATAACATTTGCAGAATTTTAAAATATTGTGTGCAGAATTTTTAATTTTTTGGCGCAGAATGCCCTCAGGAGTAGACTGTGCAGCCCTGAATGGCCCTGACTTGCTGCCTGGCTTGTCCTTTATGCTCCTGTTATAGTCTGTCCTGACCGCTGCTCTGCTGGCCATTGCGCTTGTGCTCTCGCTCTTGCTGGTCGAGGTGGCCTCAGTCATTGCATTGTCCTTTGCCCAGGCCTTCCCCTACTCCCTGCTGCTCATCGCGGTGGCCATGTACCTGCCCTCCCTGCTGTGGAGATACTCAGCTGCGCCTGCGCTGAACAGCGACCTGCTCTTCATCATCGACGAGCTGGACAAGTCCTACAACCGCTCCATCCGCTTGGTGCAGCACATGGTGAAGGTCCGCCAGGCCAGCACAGATGCCCGGCTCTTCTGGGAGGAGTTTGAGAAGTGAGTCAGTGGCTTGAGGACTGACCCTTTGGGTTCCTCCTCCCGTTCCCAGCGTGCACAGTCCCGCAGCCACCGTCTCGCCAGAGGAGGTCCAGGGGTCTGACTGAGCCCTTTTCCTTGGAGATCTGGGCAGACCCATGGCAAGAGAGCTCTGCAGTGGGGCAGGCCGGAGGGATCTCCTTGGAGAATGTCCTTAGGACTGGTCCAGCCAGGAGGGACCCTCCAATGCCCAGGCCGGGTCTCTGCCCCCGAACCTGTTGGAACGGGGGTTTCCGCCCAGCCCCAGCTCCCCCAAGACCATGCTACCAGGACCTTCCCTCACCGAGGCTGCCCTCAGGCCCACCCTGTTGTGGGGAGGGGGTTCCTCAGAATGCAGGGGCTCTGAGGGGAAGGTAACACAGACTGGACCTGGGTGGTGGATCCCAGTAACCCAGCCCCCCACTCCCTCCCTTGTGGAGAGCCCTCTGTGGGGGCTGGGGATGGGCTGCAGGATTTGCCCTCCACATGCTCCTGCAGGGAGATCTGTTCCTGGAAGCCCCCTCCCCACGTGGGGCTGTGGTCCAATCTGGTCCGGCATGTGTGTGTCTGATCCCATCCACAGCACAGAAAGGTTGATGCTTATTGGAGGGTTGCCATTCACACGTGGATTGACATAACAGCCTTTGCCCTCAATCCCATGTTACTTTTTGCTTTCCAGGAGGTTATGTTTTATCCAGATACGTTTTTTCAGCTTCTTAATTTCTGCATTTTGATTACGCTAGAAAAGGGGGAATGCTGCAATTTTTAGTGACTAGAGGAGGATTTAATTTTTTCCTCGTGATTTGCGTCATGCTCCATTTGGGTGGAAATTAAAATTCAATTACATGCACAGAACCAGCATTTAAAAACTGATCTTTTTATTAAATAAAATTACTCAAAATGTGTTGGCTACGGATGAGAAAAAAGTTGATCAAAACATGTTCTGAGTATAAACAAACTGACTCATTAACAACCAGCCTCCCAGTGTCCCATCCCTGAGCACCCCCATCGCTGCTTGGTGCTCAGTGCCAGGGTCACATTGGGGGCTAGACTAGATGACCCTTGAGGTCCCTTCTAACCCTCTGGTTCGATGATGCTGGTTAATGCATGGGCAGAGTTCTGATCCATCCAGCACCACATCCCCTTGGCATCAGGGGCCGGGGATTTAACCCTAGAGGTGGAATTTACAGGCCAGGTTCTCAGCTGGTGTAAGCTGACTTCAGTGAAGTGACCTAACTTACTCTAGCTGAGAAACTGGCCCCAACTACCCCTCTGTCTCTCCCCCAGGGCTCGCAGGGAGCGGTACTTTGAGTTCCCTCTGCTGGAGCGGTACCTGGCCTGCAAGCAGCGCTCGCACTCCCTGGTGGGCGCCTACCTGCTGCGGAACCTGCTGCTGCTGCTTCTCATCGCTGCTACCTGTCTCTACCTGGGATTTCTCCACCTCCGTGTCTTTTTCCAAGATGAATTCAGCTGCTCCATCAAGACAGGGCTCCTGCGGGATGAGCCCCAAGTCCCGGACGTGATTCCCTGCAAGCTGGTCTTCTTCTCCGTCTTCCAGCTGATCAGCCTCTCCAACGGGGGGGTCTATGTCCTCCTGGCACCTGTGGTCATCTACAACATGCTGCAGCTCCTCCAGTGGGACAAGCGCCTCCTGTCCATCTATGAGATGCTGCCCGCCTTTGACCTCCTCAGCAGGAAGATGCTGACCTGCCCCGTGAACGACCTGAACATCATCCTCCTGTTCCTGCAGGCCAATATCTCCGAGCTTAAGTCTTTTAGCAGGCTGAATGCGGTGTGCGCCCTGAGGGAGGTCACCTCCAGCCCACAGAACATCGACACCGTGGTGGATTTCATGACCCTCCTTGCCGGCCTGGAGACGTCCAAACCGAAACACCAGGCCTGCGCTGCAGGGGCCGAAGGAAACCCTCCTGCTCCGAGCAGCGAGATCCTGGGTAAGAGACTAATGGAACCTTCCTCCCTCCCTCTGGGTTAGTTTGAATTGAAGCACGGAAATCTCGATGGGAAGTCAATGAAAAATCGACATGGTGCTGGCAAAGCACCTCCATTCCCCCTGCTAGATGTCAGATCTTACCTGGTCACCTAGCCTGTAGCCAGCCTGCCATGACAGGAGCGCTTCCTACTGGGTGATTCTCCATGCCCTGTGCAGCCTAGTTCTAAGTATCTTGGGCAAGGAGGCTCCCGTCACTTCCTTTGGGGGAATATTCCAGAGTTCACAAGTGCTGATCTTTTCTTGACTGTCATCCTCAGTTCTCCTTACTTGCATCTCATTACTTCTTCTCCTCCCTCCTGCACCACCCCAATTATCCCTCTGGTGCTTCTAGCCTTGCTGGCAGTGCCAGGTGAGTGGTGAATATCCCATCTGCCGGAAACCTGCAAAGATCTCGAGCGTATTTGGTGATATCCCAATTTTCTTTCTTTGCTTGGACGAGCTGGGGGGGGGCAGGGCGTTGTGTGGGGCACACGTTCTGCTCGGTGCCCTAGGAACCATGTTTATTACTTGATTGCAGGGCGTTCCGCAGTAGCTCATTATGAATAATAGAATCATAGACTATCAAGGTTGGAAGGGACCTCAGGAGGTCATCTAGTCCAACCCCCTGCTCAAAGCAGGACCAATCCCCAGATCCCTAAATGGCCCCCTCAAGGATTGAACTCACGACCCTGGGTTTAGCAGGCCAAAGCTCAAACCACTGAGCTACCCCTCCCTCAAAATTCAAACTTACGTAAGTCACATGGTCTTCTTTCTGGTTCCCGATTGGACGGCTTCTGCGACGAGCCATGTCGGAGCATGAGCTGCTCTTCCAGTTGTGGAACTTGCTCCTGGTGCGTAAAAGCTGCTTGGGGTATTTGTGGAACACAGATGTGCAGGGGGCACGAGTGTAGGTGCAGAAAACTCCCCGGGAATAGCCCCAGGATCTGCCCAGCTCTGTGCAGAGGGGAGACCTCTCTGCCCGCCCCCCCCAACCCTCAGCCCTTCTCACGTTCCCCAATTTTTCTTTTGCAATAGTAACGAACCTAGAAGATCACCGTGTGCCACAGACCAACCCTGAACCACAAGAGGGCAATCGGCCCCTGCAGGGCACAACGGGACCCCTCTTGGGTGGGCGCAGGGGCAGAAGTTCCAAACCGGACCTTTCTAGGTCACAGATGCTTCATGGCAGCCGGGATTTTGCGGCTGTTGGGATTTTGCATGTGGGTGGGTGGCTGCCATAGTAACAGTTGAACCAGTTTCACTGGAGAGCTGGCAGCTTAAAAGCCAGGCTGCCTGCAAGGCTCAGAGGGAGCTGAAGCTCTGCCCATTGGGGGCCACTGCTGGGGGGCAGGCCCCGCAGGCCGTGGGGCAGCAGCTTGGAGCCCTGTGCCCCTTCTTCTCCTGGGTCACCGAAGGGCAGACTGAGGCCCAGACAGGGGAGGCGTCTCCGGTGCGGCACGAAGTGAAGCATCCTGGTGGGTAGTTGTTTGGCTGTAAACTCGGGGTTCCTGCCTGTCTCCTGTGCCCTGAGCGAACGGGGCCGAGGTGGGAAGGGTGGGAGCAGAGGCACCGCATGGGGCCTGGGAAGGGAACGCTGCACCGTTCAGCACGTCTCCCAGGCACCTCGGTGTCTCTCTGCTGGGCCGGCGAAAGGCACCCGCAGCCCCTGACGCACCTCTCGTCTTGTTCCCACCGCGCTCCCCCGGGGCAGCTGCTGTCTGGCCTGAGCTCTTTGCTTTCCAGGCCCGCTTCGCTCCCAGTTCTCTCCCCAGCCCGCTGGCTCCTGCGCCGTGTGGGGTGCGCTACTGGGCAACGCCTGGCTGGCCGCTCCCGCCCTGGGGCAGGGAACGGAGCGTGGCTGTAAACCTACCTCCTGTTCTTTCCTTTGGCCTGTCTGGGCCCCCGGCCAGGTACAGCGCGGGCAGCTGGTCGCCACGGACGGGAGCTGTCCTGTGTGCCATCCCCCTCACTCTGACAATGCCCTCTTGGGTTAGAACATGGGCCTAGGAACTCCTGGGTTCTCTTCCTTGTTCTGCCATTATTGGCTGTATGCCCCCCTCCACCCATCTGTACCTCAGTCTCCCCTTCTGTAAAGTGGGGAGCATGATCCCTATCCCTCTTTGGGCAGTGCCCTGAGCTCCCTGGCTCATCCCATCCCATCCCTGCCAGATGCTTTGTTCTTGCTCTTTCCTTGGTTCAGTGACTATCCACAGGCAGCAGGAATGACTAAGTTATGGCTAAGGGAGCTTCCCTATGTCCTTACAGCAGTGCCATAGTACAGAGCGACCCTTGGAGGCCACGTAACAGCTGTGAGGGTGGCTCGGGAGAATAGCCACTCTTCAAACTGTGACCAAGGGGCTGGATCCCATCAGTGGGGAGAGCCAGACTGCAGAGAAGGGAGTTGGAGCTGACTGGAAGGGGACAGGAGCACTAAAAACCTGGGGCTGCTTTGCTAGAAAGAGATCCCCTGATACCTTTAGCTGCATGAAATAATGAGGGTGGGGAGAGGGTGCCCCATTTCTCCATCCGAGCATCCCGTAAGAGAGCAAAGGGCACACAGTGGCAAAAAGCAAGAAATGGAGAATGGATAAAAGGAGACTGAGTACAATGTATAATTAAATGATGGACCTCACTGCCACTGGATTTGCTAGAAATGTAATCTATCGCTGATGCTGGCTATGATCAAACGACAAGAGCCAGCCGTCTTTGCGCTTCAGTATGGGTGCTCGTTAGTGTCCAGCCGGAGCTGGGGAAAATTCCCTCGTTACACAAAGAACTGACTGAATGAGGGAAATGGGGGGGTGTTATGCCTCTTCCTGGAGCCCCCAAAGGTGGCCATGCTTGGACAAAAGGTATCAACCTAGCTGGACCCTTCTGCTATGGCAGTCCCTGCAGGAAAGAGTGTACCCTGACTGTCTGAGACAGGGCGATGGGAGGGCGAGGCTGGTGGGGAGCAGGTGCCAAAGCTCTTGCTCCAGTGAGGCTGGTCACATCCCTTTATTTTTAAGGGGAAAGGGAGAGCCCTATCACCCACAGGTGCTGGTGACTTTCTCTTCTCCCCCATTATCTAGAAATGAAACCCACAGGAGAAGCTAAAAGAAACACTGGTCCCAAGCCCGGCCTGCCTGGCTCTGCCTGAGTGATGGACCCTGACGGATGGCTGAGCCGGGACGGGAAGATCACAGCTCCCCTGCCGAACGATGACAAGATGTTAGAGGACAACTAAGAAACGTAACATAACCAAATCCATGGGGTGAATCCAGGCCACTGGCCTACGCCCAGCTACTGCTCTAGGATTGGCTCTGCATTCATCCCACCCATGTCGTCATGGCTGAAACCGTTCATGGTCCTAGTTATACGTCAGGTCCCTTCATCAGCGCCCATCAAACTTGTTTTTATCTGGACCAGGGTAATCATCACCTGCCATTCTCTTGGGTCCAGCTGCTCCAGTGCAGCTGTGGGGCCCGATTCTGGTTTTATAGCAATTATACCCCAGTGTATCTATGGATGCCGGCAGAGATACTCCTAATGTGCTCTAGCAAAACTGATCTCAGTGGAGTTACTTGCCCCACAGGAAGTGAGAGTACCAGTGGGCCCAGGTGCCTGAGGAAGGCATATTCAAAATTAAGCAGAGGAAAGGGAAAAGGGTTCATAATTAAAAAGTGAACGCTGTGTATTGCTCTTGCTTTAAAGGTATTTGGATTCTGCGGAAGCAGGCTGCTCTGAAGGACAGTAAGGTGCTAGACTAGAACCCATGAGCCCTGAGGGGGAGGGATAGCTCAGTGGTTTGAGCATTGGCCTGCTAAAAACCCAGGGTTGTGAGTTCAATCCTTGAGGGGGCCATTTAGGGATCTGGGGCAAAAATTGGGGATTGGTCCTGCTTTGAGCAGGGGGTTGAACTAGATGACCTCCGCAGGTCCCTTCCAACCCATGGGGACTACAACCCAGCTGGCCAGTCACATGGTCCTGGCTCACTCCCTTGCCAGCTGTAGGTGTCAGGCTTTAAAAGCAGCTGGAAACAAGAAGCAGGGGTCAGCACAACTGCCTCCATGAAGAGCTACTGCCATGTCATAGAATCATAGGACTGGAAGGGACCTCAAAAGGTCATCTAGTCCAGTCCTCTGCACTCATGGAAGGACTAAGTATTATCTAGACCATCCCTGATAGCTGTTTGTCTAACCTGCTTTTATAAATCTCCAATGATAGAGATTCCACCACCTCCCTAGGCAATTTATTCCAGTGCTTAACCACCCTGATGGGAAGTTTTTCCTAATGTCCAACCTAAACTGTCCTTGCTGCAATTTAAGCCCCTTGCTTGTCCTATCCTCAGAGGTTAAGAAGAACAATTCTTCTCCCTCCTCCTTGTAACAACCTTTTATGTACTTAACTGTTATCATGTCCCCCCTCAGTCTTCTCTGCTCCAGCCTAAACAAACCCAGTTTTTTCAATCTTCCCTCATAGGTCATGTTTTCTAGACCTTTCATCATTTTGGTTGCTCTTCTCTGCAGTTTGTCCACATCTCTTCAATTTGTCCACATCTTTCCTGAAATGTGGCGCCCAGAATTGGACACAATACTCCAGCTGCAGCCTAATCAGTGTGGAGTAGAGAGGAAGAATTACTTCTCGTGTCTTGCTTACAACACTCCTGCTGACACATCCCAGAATGATGTCAGGGAAGGGGGAGAGGAAACAGCACCTGCTCCAAGGGACCCATCCCTCCGTGGGCAGGTGCTGCTAGTGAGGGAAGATGGGCCAGGGGTTAATGTACTCGCCCGTGATTTGCAGGTCCCTGCTCTGCCACTGTCTGTGCAGCTTACAATGGAGTTAACAGCACTGCCCTGCCATGCAGGGGTGGTGGGAGGATAACCCCAGGTGTGAGGTGCTCAAGTACTCGAGCAAGAGGGGCCATATAAGTACCGTAGATAGCTAGTTACCAGCGGGAGAGAGCTGGCCGGGCAGCCAGGGCCGAGGAAAAGGCGGGAGACAGGGGCCCACAGGGCCAGGGGGATGCCGCTAAAAGCAGGCCGCTCGGCCCAATAGAGTAGGAGCCCTTGAGGTTCTAACATCCCCACCCAGCTGGGCTAGGCTCTCCGGTGGCATGGGCTGGTGTTCACAGCTCTCGGCAGTTGGGTTTTAGCGGGCAGTGGTTTGCTGCCCTCTCTTTGCACTCAGAAGTTCTTGCTTTAAAGTATTTCTATTTGCGAACCTAGAGAATAAAATGGCAGTACTGGGGTCAGCGCTTGGTGGGGAAGAGACAGAACCGAAGAGTGACATGTAGCTTCTTGTATCTAACTTGGTGGACGTTGCTCTTAAAGCCACAGGATCCAGCAGGGGCAAGGGCTGGTGGGTAAGGCACTAGACCGGGACTCAGGAGAGCTGGATCCCAGGCCTGGCACAGACACCCTGAGTGACTGTGGGCACTACATGTGGCCAGATTTCCAGAATAGTTCAGCTCCCGTTGATGCCCCTAAGTAAGTGGGTAGTTTCCCAAGAGCTGAATGTGCTGGCCGCTGACCAGTGGAGAACGTGGCCCTTAATCTCTGTGCCCCAGTTCTCCAGCTATAAAATAAGGATGATACTTTCTTCCCCCATTGGTCTGCTTCTCTGCTTAGATTGGAAGCTTGTTGGACCGAGGCTGTCTTTCTGTGAGCATGTATAGTGTCCAACACCAGGGGGTGCTGCTCTCGGCTGGGGCCTCTCCACCTCACTGCAATGCAAAGAACTAATATTCGCTTTCACCCAAGTCAGTGGAAATGCTGTCCTCAAAAGACCTGCATGTACAAGCTCTGGATATAACCAGCTCAAAAGAGCCAGCGAGAAAAGGAATCATCCATAAGGAAATAAGAGATCAATTGTTACAAAAGCACAATCAACTCCAACCCTTTATTATTTGTAGTTTTCATAATTTACAGGAAGATAAACATCACACCAGACAAGAGGTGGGCAAACTACAGCCCGTGGGCCACATCCAGGATGGTCCTGCGGTCTTGTCAGGGGGCAGGGGTGTGGATAGGGGGTGGGGCAGTCAGAGAGCGGGGGGGAAGGGGGTCAGGGGAGGCACAGCCTTCTCTACCCGGCCCTCCATACAGTTTTGCAACCTCAGTGTGGCCCTAGGGCCAAAAAGTTTGCCCACCCCTGCACTAGACAAAGGCACAGAATTTATTTCATAATAGAATTAACATTAATCATTACACAGGAATCCCTAGTTAAGGAGGAGGAAAAGTATACATCTTAATCAAACCTCCCAGTCCAGAAACCCTCCATCTAGAGGGGCTGTTAATTACACCACACACTGACAACTCAGAATACAGAAGCGGAGTAAATAAGGCTTTCCACATCATCTTCCGTGACATGAACATGTGGTTCTGCTCTGTAAAGTCACTGCATCTTAGCCCCTTCAAACCCAGCTGACAGCGGGACAGAAATATTCTCAGCTTGTTCGCAAAGCCGAGGCAACCCAGCGCTGAGCACAAGCTGCTGCCTGTCCTTGTGGAAGGGCAGACGCTTGCTCCCCAAGGTGCGAGGCAGTGGCAGAGGGGGCGTGAGGACTAGCTCTAGTCTGGGGCACCTATTTTACTGGTGCTGAAGGAGAAAGCCCAGCATGAGCTCCCTGTTTACCGTGCTTCATTTTACGGGCCAGCAGAGCACATCGGAGGCGGCATCAGGGACACAAACAGACCCTCCCAGTGCCATTGGGCAAAGCAGAACCACTTTTCGGTCCAATGGAATCTAGACCTGGCTTGAGCACAAGCAACAGAATATTGCACCCTGCAGCCCCAAGGGAGCCATCAGCATTTGCAGCTGCCCACCGGACCCACTGGTGCAGATGTCACCGTGCCTCGGGGGTCATAACTGAGAATGCCAAATTCAGGACAAACTGCTAAGAAGTAGGGCAGACAACCCCTCCCCCCCAAAAACTAGGGTTGCCGGGCGTTCTGATCGAAAAGGGACCCTGGCGGCTCCAGTCAGCAGTGCTGACCGAGCCGCTAAAAGTCCAGTCAGAGGCACAGAGGGGCTAAGGCAGGCTCCCTCCCTGCCCTGGCTCCATGTGGCTCATGGAAGCGGCCAGCACGTCTGGCTCCTAGGCACAGGGGCCATGGGGCTCCGCACACTGCCCCTGCCCCGAGTGCTGGCTTGGCTGGGAACCGTGGCCAATGGGAACTGCAGGGGCGGCACCTGCAGGCGCAGGCCGTTTGAGTGATCGGGTAGCAGGGCCTTGGAGAAGGAGCGGGGCCTTGGGGCAGGGCTAGGGCACGGGTGTTTGGTTTTGTGCTATTAGAAAGTTGAAAACCCTAACTGGTGGTTATTCTCCCATAAGATATACCAAACCAGCAACAAAAGTAAACTGTGGACAACAAGAAGTCAGAAATGCAGCCCCCTTAGGTATTCCAGTCCTTGGTTCAACACCCAGACACTAGACTTAATGGTGAGTGGTTATTTAAAACCCATTTCATCAACCAAAGGGTTCTTCTGATCCCGAAGGGCCAGCCACATATCCAGCTCAATATAACACTCAGATTTTACCCAATAATCATGCTGTTGCCAATCCTTTAGTATCTAATATCTAAAGGATGGAGCTCGGCTGTTCTCAGCGGTGGCAGATGACAGAACAAGGAGTAATGGTCTCAAGCTGCAGTGGGGGAGGTCTAGGTTGGATATCAGGAAACACTATTTCACTAGGAGGGTGGTGAAGCCCTGGAATGGGTTACCTAGGGAGGGGGTGGAATCTCCTTCCTTAGAGGTTTTTAAGGCCTGGCTTGACAAAGCCCTGGCTGGGATGATTTAGCTGGGGTTGGTCCTGCTTTGAGCAGGGGGTTGGACTAGATGACCTCCTGAGGTCTCTTCCAACCCTGATATTCTATGATTCTGTGCTGGGGGCCAGGTAGACACCTCTCCTGCGGGCAGGTAATTCCACCTCAGGACACCAGGGGGGTGCCCTGCCCATTCCTCTGATGAGATGAGGACTGGCTATAATTAAACAGGACACTTGGCTGGACTTACCCCAGGTCTGACCCCGTCCAGGAAAGCCTGCATAATACAGTTAAGGCACTGGTTAGACTAACCAAACCCATGGCGTTGTGGTATAAAGAAGAAGCTGTTTCTGAATCAATGTGATTTCCAAAGCACCCAGGGGATCTGGACGTCCAATTTCCATTCATTTTAATGGGTATCCAAAGTCCTCAGGTGGCTTTGGGAATCTCAGCCTAAAATGACAGGGGAAGCGTTCATTGGCTATGAGTAGGGCCCTACCAAAGTCACAGCCGTGAAAACCACGTCACATATCGAGAAATCAGGTCTCCCCCGTGAAATCTGGCTATTGTGGGGGGAGGGTCACAGGATTGCAACCCTTACCTCTGCGCTGCCTTCCGAGATGGGTGCCCAGCCACCAGCCGTTGCTCTCCACTCTCTGGCCGCCCAGCTCTGAAGTGCCACCATCAGCAGAAGCACAGAAGTGAGGGTGGCATAATGAGGTGGGAGGGTTTGTTACTTTTTGCAGGGAGGCAGGGCCGGCCTTACGGGTGCGTGATGTGAGCAACTGCTAAGGGCACCATGGTCATTCCCCCCCTCCACACACAGCCAGCCCAACGGCCCTATAAGCCCCAAATGCTGGGCATGGAGCTGGGGAGGGGCAGGGCTGGGGGTGCCCTTCCTGGGGGCTCTTATCTTGTGCTGGGCTCCAGCTGCTAGACCTGGCTGGGCTGGGGAGGGACAGGAGGGACTTCCTCTACCCCTGCACGGCCTGCTGCTGGGGCTCTGGGAATCTCCCCTGGCTGCAGGAAGCTCCACGGTTGCTGGCTGGGATCCTAGCTCTGAAGGCAGCGCCGTCGCCAGCAGCAGCGAAGAAATAAGGGTGTCAATACCGCGTCCCCACTACAAGGGAGCCTTGCGACCGCTCCCGACCTTCCCCCTTCTAGGTCAGGACCCCCCTGGCTACAACCCTGTGAAATTTCAGATTTAAATATCTGAAACTGTGAAATTTAAGGTTTCAGAGGAGCAGCCGTGTTAGTCTGTATCCGCAAAAGGAAAAGGAGGACTTGTGGCACCTTAGAGACTAACCCATTTATTTGAGCACAAGCTTTTGTGAGCTTTTCGTGACGCATCCGAAGAAGTGAGCTGTAGCTCACGAAAGCTGATGCTCAAATAAATGGGTTAGTCTCGAAGGTGCCACAAGTCCTCCTGTTCTTTTTGTGAAATTTAAGATTTTAAAAATCCTGTGAGCATGAAATTTACCAAAATGGAGCATGAATTTGCTCAGACCCTGGCTGTGTGCCTACAGCCGCCTAGCCGTTGGTCCAGCCTGTTCCTAATGCAGAGAGTCGATAAGAAAGGGAGGTGCTGGCAGTTGGTGCTTGTTGTAAATGGGACACTGTCTGTATTCACACGGCCACTCTGCCCACGCATAGCGCAGCCGGGTGGCAGCGTCCCTGCAGCCAGGGCCGGACAGCGTCACTGTGTGGGCAGATGCAGACAGCATGGGTGCTGGAAGCCACTGACACGGCTCCTGCGCCAAGAGCTGGGGCCCGTGAGAGCAGCACACCTGCCAGAAGAAGCACAGACCAGTCACGTGACCTTGCTCAGCAGCACGGGGCTGTAGCTCTGTTGTTTTCTGGCTTGGGCGGCTGCGGTGCTGCGCTCTGGGGTGGAGACTGCAGGGCTGCTCTGCAGTGCATGTGGCTGCTAAGGGCCCCACGCACCTCCCAGCTCAGCCTCATCTCCCCCTCGGACAGCAGGCTAGATCGCCCCTCTAGCCCCGGGCTCTATCCACTGCAAACTTTTATTTCGACAGCTAGCCAGCATGCGGTGAGAGCTGCCTGCCCTGCTGACATCTGGCTGATGGTGCTGGAGGGGTCACGTGCCCCACGGACAGCACTCAGGCTAGCCCAGTAAGAGTGCAGCCCCTCTGCCCTGGGCGCTTGCCTTGAGCCATGCCGGGACCCCCACGCACATGCTCCTCACCTCAAAGATGCGGTCGTGCATTAGAAGCAGCTGGAGTTCCTGGCCATACGTGACGTTAATGAGGCCCCTGGCTCCATCCACCACGACTTTTGTAGGATATGGGCCTTGGAAGACCAGGTCTTTCTCTCCATATGCCACAGCTCGGGCTCCCAGGTGCAGCCGATATGCCACGGTCTGTTTATCCCGGGGGTGAATGCTGCAAAAAGGGAAGCACGGGGGAAATGATGGGGAGAGGGCAGGGAGCCACTTCCAGTGGTGCAGCCAAAGGCAGTGGCTCCTGAAACTCCACCTCTGCCAGCAGAGGGTGCCGTGTAGCTCCAGGGTGCCCTCACCCCACCCCAGCAGCAAAGAGCTTCGTCTAACCGGAGGATGAGTCAACGGGACCCTGCAGAGAGCAGCAGCTGGCTGGGGAGGTTGGTGGGGGAGTAGGTGCCGGAGGGAGCAGGTCTGCCAGGGAGGGGGACTGACTGAGACAGCGGCCAACCCTGGAGGTAAAGAAGTCAGCCATGGAAGGGGAGGGCACGAAGACAACAGGAGGCAGTCTAGTTCCAGGGGCAGGGAAAGGACTCCTGGGCAGACCCCCCCTGCACTGAATGGAAAGGGGGCACCCATCTGAAGAGACCAGGCTACCGAACAGATCCCAGCTCAGCTCCCCAGGCTGCTCTGGGGGGCAACGGGCCCCAGAGATCTGGCACCAGGCTCTGCGGTGATGTCCGTCGCCCCTTCCATGTACGCTGAGTACACCGACGCTGCAGGAACCTGTGTGCGAAACACACCTTGACCGGCCTCTCCACTAAGCCCTCTGCCCACTCGCGGTGGGCTGGTCGCTGGCTCTGAGCGCCTGCCCCCAGTACCTGTGTCCTTTACTGGCTCTCACAGCAGTGCACCCAAGCCCGCTGTGCCGCCCAGTACTTGACAGGGCTAGCGACCTATACATCTCCCCACCTCTCACAGGCGGGGAAGAACTCAGCGGGATGCAGCTGGGGAAAGCACAGTGAACAGATCTGGGAGGCCAGTGACATGGCGGTGGGGAGTGGCCCTGGAGCACTGTGCATTAGGGGATTTCTTCTCCCCTTTTGGCACTCCCTGTCCTCCTCCTCTCTCCCGGCCCTGCCCCACTCTCCTCCCACACTCCTCCCTGCTTCAGCCCCACCCCTTGGGCATGCGGAAAGGCCCTGGCACCTCCAGGCCAGGCGCTACAGAACATCCTCTGGGCACACTGCAGGCTGCTGTGCAGGGAGTGGGCAGTTACCTGCCGTAGGGCGAGAGCTCGTCGCACAGATCCACCGCCACGGCCATGAAGGTGTTGGGCATTCTCTTGTTGGGCGCATAGCCGTAGTCAGCGGTCTGGTGCCACCGAATGCGGGGGAAACTGTCATCCCAGTCCTGGCGGCAGAACGTGGATAGCTGCAAAGATAGGGAGAGCTGGGAAAGAGCTGATCCCCCACCAGGGCCAGAGCCCCCCAGCCAGCCCTGCTTCCCAGTGTCCCACACACCAACCTGCCCCAGCAGAGGGCGGCCCAGGAGGCCCTGACTTGCGCCAGCAGCCCCGTACTAACTCCCCATGTGGAGAGTGGAGCTTCTGCTCCACCCCAGACCATGAGACATGGGGGCCAGGGGACGCCCCAGCCAGGCAGAGCGGGGTCACCATGGCATAGAGCAGCAGTTCTCAATCAGGGGTCTGGTTTCAGGGGGCCCACCAAGCAGGGCCAGCATCAGACTCACTAGTGCCCAGGGCGGAAAGCTGACTCCCCACCGCCCTGAGGCTCAAGCCGAAGCCTGAGCTTCGCAGGGCCCCAGGCAATTGGCCTGCTTGTTACCCCCAGGGGCTTTTACATAGGGGGGCTGGAATAATGGGTACGGGGGGGGGGGCTGAGAGCCATTGAACCGAACTGTAAACCCTGCATAGGACGGAAACCACTTCAAGTCAGGGGGTGCTGCTGTACCCACAGCTCCCCTAGTCCCAGCACCTTCGCTTTTATAGGCAGAACAACCGTTGCGGCACAGGGGGGCCGTGGAGTCTTTATAGCGTGCGGGGGGCTCAGAAAAACAGGTTGAGGCCCCCGGGCACAGAGGGTGGCAGGCAGGCGGAGGAGGTGTGGTGGGCTGGGACAGACGGAGGGTGACCGGTGGGAAGGGTGCTGGGCGAGGCCCATCGGCAGGACTGCGGGCAGGGCACTAACTCGAAGGTCAGCTGACTCTCACTTCGTCCCCTCACGCCCTTTCCCTCCACAGCCCTGCTGAGCTCAGTCCTCCTCAGAGTGCGCCTCTGACACTCCTCCACCCCAGCACTCACCTCCTTCCTCCCCTTTCCTGCCAGTCCTCTCCCTCCACCCAGATGTTCCCTCTTTCCTCCTCCTCCCCAACTCACCTGAAGCCAGGAGAGTCTGGGGGTGAGGCAGAGGAGGGGACAGAGCAGGGGTGGCGTCTCTTCCCCCTTTCTCCTCCCAGTGCGTCAAGAGGGGAAGTAACAGGGTCTGAGATGTGGGGGGCCCTGTCTTCCCCCATCCCCGTTCTGCTGTGAGATAGAGACAGGAGCAGAGGAGCCAGCAGGGCAAAGACCCCAGCCAGAATGAAAAGGGGACAGGCAGCAGTGCCTGACTGCGCCCCAGGGGCAAGAGGGGTGTATCATCCCTTCAGCACAACTCACTCTCCCCCTACAAAGCCTCTGTGCCGGGACTTGGGGCCTATGGGAAAACCACTCCTGGGTCCATTAGTGTCAAGGAGTCAGCAGGAAACCTGTGATCAGACTGACTCAGCCCGGCCCTCCCTGCCGGTCCAGCACAGCACCAGGGAATGCTCTGCAGTGACGTGAAAGAAACGAGCAGCAAGCAGGAGCTGGATCTGAGCAGCGACTACTGTCTCCGTGGCGCGGTCAGTACCCTGGCTACCACTCACCTGGACAAACCCGAAGGGGAGGAGCGGCTGCGTTTGCCCATCAGACCCGGCGTGGAAGGCCTTGCGCCAGTCCGTGAGGAGAGCCGGGAATGTGCAGTTGTACAGATCTGGGTTTATGAAGGCATTTGTTTCGCCTGCAGTGAGCACATGGGACAAGTGAGAGCTGGGTCCAGCACCCAAAGTGGCATGGCTGGTGCTGTGATACGCTGCCAGACTTACCCTGGTACCAGATAACGCCCGTGAGGGACATGTTGAGGAGCGGGTGGATCATCGCGTTCCAGAGTACAGAGGGCATGTCAGGGCCAGAAAGCAGCGTGGGAAGAAGAAACCTACGACACGAGACAAGCACTGATTGGTGGGGGGCAGCGGCTCACGCCACACAAGGTGACCGGCCGACTCCAGGTGGCATTGATCCCCTATGTTGGGCAATCACTGGATCTGTTCCTCGGGGACTGGATACACAGGACCAGAGGAGGTGAACCGTTTGGGGTCAGATTGACAGAGCTAAAAGCACTGGAAAAAGACGAGCTCAGCCTGAGGGAGATGCGATGGAAAAACAGCCTCTAGGGAAGGGGTTAAATGGTCACTAACGAGATGCAGTTACCAACTCCATCTGGGGTAATTCCAGCACGTCCCCGCCCCAGCCCTACCTGTGTCATTGCCCTAGCTGTGTCACACTCCCCCCCAGGGCAGAAAGCTGCCAAGCTCTGTACCAACCCACAGGGGAGGCTTTTCAGAGTGGAAAGTCAGGGCTTGAATTACTCCGGCACAGAATGAAATCGGGTTCAGGCTGGCCCAGCAAGGGCTGGAGGCAGTGGCCAGGGAAGCTTCAGGGGAGTGGGAGCAGTTCATTCAGATGGAATGGGTACGGAGTGGGCACTGAAGCGGGAAGGCATATACTTAGGGCCCTACCAAATTCAAATTCACAGTCCATTTTGGTCAATTTCATGGCCAAGGTTTTTTAAAATTAGTCAATTTCACAGTTTCAGATGTTTACATCGGAAATGTCATGGTGTTGTAACTGCGGGGGTCCTGACCCAAAAGGCGGTCATGGGATTGCCACCCTCCCGTCTGCCCTGCAGCTGGCAGGCGCACTGCTTTCAGTGGGCAGCCAGAGAGGAAGGCTGCTGGCCAGGCACCCAGTTCTAAAGCCAGCACCACCACCACTGCTGAAGTGAGGGTCGCAGGCTATGGGGAGGGGGTGGGCTACCATATGTCATAGAATCACAGAATCTCAGGGGTGGAAGGGACCTCAGGAGGTCATCTAGTCCGACCCCCTGCTCAAAGCAGGACTAACCCCAACTAAATCATCCCAGCCAGGGCTTTGTCAGGCTTCTCGTCCACTGTAGTCCCCAGTCCGTTTCTGTCCAGTTTTCCCGGCAGTCTCCTGCCCCAGTGGGAGGCTGACAGCTGGAGCTGCAGAGCTTCTTGCAGCTGGGGGAGGTTCCTGGAGATGGGTCGGACCTGCCCTGGGAGTGGCCCCTGCAAGTGAGGAGGAAGTCTGGTCCTTGTCCTTCCCCATCCCCAGCCAGGACTAGCAGCTGGAAGCTGTGCAGGGTAGGAGCCCCCAGCTGGGTGCCAGATTTCACGGGGAGATCAGATTTCACAGTCCATGACATGTTTTTCACAGCCCTGAACTTGCTCTCAATGTCCTCACCGTCTGGCGTCGCCTTTGAGCCCGCACTCGTGCAGCGCCCTTCTTGAGGACCAGGCCTCAATGCAGGTCCCTCCCCAGGAGGACTCCACCAATCCTATGGGGTACTGGAGCATCTCATACAAGTGACGGCCAAACAGCCAACACACAGCTGAGAAGTAGCTGAAGTTCCCGTGACCCAAGTTTTCTGTTCAGGAAAGAGAATCGAGAGGCAAATATCAGAAAACTGCAGGCGATGCGAACATCGGGGAGCTGCCAGAGGCAGAGTTGCAAGTGCTGGGGGACACCCCCTGCCGGGGAAATCCACCCTGTGGGAGGGCCAGTGCAAGGAGAGCGTCCACCTGGCCAGTGCTGTCTGATCCAGAGGAGCGGTTCCAAGGGGAGGGGAAGTGTTAGGCTGAATATCAGGGAAGCCTTCCAGAAATGGGCACCACCTCTCAAGAGACGGGAGAGATTCCCGTGAGAAGTACCCTGCATAATGACAGGTTTCAGAGTAGCAGCTGCGTTAGTCTGTATTCGCAAAAAGAACAGGAGGACTTGTGGCACCTTAGAGACTAACAAATTTATTTGAGCATAAGTTGCATCTGATGAGGTAAGCTGTAGCTCACGAAAGCTGATGCTCAAATAAATTTGTTAGTCTCTAAGTTGCCACAAGTCCTCCTGTTCTTTTTCTGTTAGAAGTAGACACTGTAAAACATGCTGGAGAGAACAGCGTGCATTGATCCCAGGGGCTGCCTGGAGAGAACATTGCTGCTCCCTACACCGGCTTCCCACCCTTTCAAGGTCTCGGTCCTTATCTTCAAGGCACGCAATGGCCGAGGCCCAGCGTATCTAAGAGCCCCAAAGTCCAGGATGAAGGTGTGGTTGACAACTCCATTCCTCAGGCACAATGGAACTTTCTAGCACCATGGTAAAGCTGGTCTGTCCAGGAGACAGAGATTTCTCGGGGGCTGGGTCCAGACTCTGGACTGAACTCCCTCAGGACCATCACAAACCTCCCCACCTTCCACTCCAAGGGCCAGGTACATTCTCCAACCAGTCATTGCTAAGACACAGAGCAGCATGGCCACGTACAAACAACAACAAAACCACTCCCAAAGCAAACGGCTGCACTGCATGCATGATCCTGCCCTGGGAGAGGATGAGAGAAAGAATCAGCTGCTCATGACTGTTGCTAAATGTACAACTGGAAGGCGCTCAGATATTTGTGAGGGTGGGAGAAGAACCTATACTAGGGTGACCAGATAGCAAGTGTGAAAAATTGGGAAAGGGGTGGGGGATAATAGATGCCTATATAAGACAATGCCCCAAATATCAAGACTGTCCCTATAAAATCTGGACATCTGAACATCCCTAACCTATACACACTAGAACAAGTATGGTAGAAATCAGAGCTGGAAGAGAACACCTACAGGATTTTAAATTTATACATAGGGTTTGCTCTCTTTTGCTTCTTTATGTTGGATGAAGAAGGCCTGAAAGGTTCTTTCTGCTTGTTTTTTTACCTTAGCTACAAGCATCTGGTCTCGCCTGGTTAAACAACAGGGTTCTTGAAAGTCTCAGAGAACGTGTGTTGACCTTCTTGCCTCTACAGTAGGCTTTGGAGTTAAACAGGCTCTTTTTAAGGGGGATTTGTACAGACCCACTTTGTACTCACCAGCTGTCGGTATAGACCACTCCAAGTCAATCTTAGCCAGGTCCTGCAATTCCACTTCAGACTGAATAAGAGCGGCCGTGAACACACGGATATATGGATAGAGAGATGCCTTGGAGAGCTCCTTACTGGCATTGAGTGTCTAGGAAACAAGCAGGGTGGTGAATCATCATGGCCTTTCCCACAGCAGTCCTGGCTGCTAACTGTGTGGTTAACATACAGTCTGCAGAGCTGAAACCCTGCAGCTCCCAGTGACAAATACTCTGGAGGGTGAGGTCACGTAGGAGTGCAAGAGGCTGGAAAGTTGTGGAAGCTCCAGCCAGCATGGGAGAGATTTAAAACTAGACTGGACAAAACACTAGGAAAACTGAACTGGATTTCTATGATTCCTTGTAGCTCACTGAGCAAGCTTAATGTCTGACACGGACAGATCAAAAGGGAACAACTTTCTTTTCCTTTGGAGATAGTTACCAGGCCTGTCCCAACCCCTGCAAAGGCTGATGCCTCCTTACCTACTGGAGATTACCTGGGAAACTGTCATCTCCATGTTACTTTGCCCACTGCAAAGCCAGACGTCTCCAAAGTAGATATCCTGCAGCGTCAGATTCTTTGGCTCTTCCCTAGAATGCTGCTCTGCCATCACACTATAAGGGCCACCATGGTCCATAGGAGCCAGTACAACTTTCCAGGTCTCCGAGTGCTCTGAAACATGAAGCAAAGGACCCTGACTTTATAGCAGCAAGCACAGATCCCTGATTGGTATCAATCCAGCGAAACAAACAGAGGTTTTTATTAAATGAAAAGGGACATTTCATATTATGGTGCTTTAATAGGGCTAATTGTACAAAGCTGAAAACAATTATGAGCCAAAGCAGCTGGGAGGAAGAATTTAATTAGAAAAATATGTGCAATAATTAGGAATCATTTAAGAACATCTTACCCGATGCCCCAAAAGCCACAATCCCACAAATGAGGAAGAAGGCTGGGCCCATTAAAAAACCAAACAGGTTTAGAGGGGAAGTGAAGACAACTATAAAAACTAAAAAAAAACCATATAACAAATAGAAGAAAGGTGAAGTTGAGAATAATTAATATAAATCAGAAGTTAGGAAAATTTGCAGAAAATTGATAAGGGAAGCAAATGGACACAAGCAGACATCTATGGCCAGCAGAGTCAAGGAGAAAAAGAAGGAGTTTTTAAAATGTATTAGGAACAAAAAAAATCCTGACAATGGTATTGGTCCATTATTAGATGGAAATGGCAGAATTATCAATGACAATGCTGGAAAGACAGAAGTGGTCAATAAAGATTTCCTTTCTGTATTTGGGGGGGAAAACAGATGATATAATCTAGGGCTGTTCCACCCATCACTAAGACGAACAAGTTTGTTCACATTTACGGGAGATAATGCCGCCCTCTCTTGTTTACAATTTCACCTGAAAATGAGAACAGGCGTTCGCGTGGCACTTCTGTAGCCGGCACCGCAAGGTCTTTACATGCCAGATACACTAAATATTCGTATGCCCCTTCGTGCTTCGGCCAACATTCCAGAGGACATGCTTCCGTGCTGATAATGCTTGTTAAAAAATAACGTGTTAATTAAATTTTGACTGAACTCCTTGGGGGACAATTGTATATCTCCTGCTCCGTTTTACCTGCATTCTGCCATGTATTTCATATTATAGCAATCTTGGATGATGACCCAGAACACGTTCGTTTTAAGAACACTTTCACGGCAGATTTGACAAAACACAAACATTGTACCAGTGTGAGATTTCTAAAGATAGCTTCAGCACTCGACCCAAGGTTTAAGAATCAGAAGTGCCTTCCAAAATTGGAGAGGGACGAGGTGTGGAGCATGCTGTGACGGGGCGTACCAGCCCCGCACTGGGCTGCCAAGGGCGGACCAATCATTGTTGGCCCAGGAGGCCACGCCCCCTCTTCCCTGATGCATATGCTCCAAGTGGAGAACTCAGATAAAAGGAGGCAGCCCAGGCCAGTCAAGGGGAGGCGGGGGTGAAGGAGGAAGGGAGTACACTGCTGGCTCCTGCAGAGGTACCTGCAACACCCCTGGCGGTAAAGTCTGGGGACCGGGTCTACCCACCAAACAACCCGCCAGCTGCAGAGACCGCCGTGGAAGCCGAACCACTGCCCGTTGAGGATGTTGCCTAAACTACGCCCCAGCCCCGAGAGCTGTGAGGCCTGTAGACTGATTGCTCGCTTGCCTTACCCCGCCCCAGGGTTGCAGCCTGCTTGCTGCTTTGCCCTGCCTACGGGGCTAATTCCACAGACTGTTTGATTTTTTGGTGGCTCAGAATCCAAGGATTACCTGTTTAGGTGACCCCTTCCGGGGGGCCGGGCCACAGCTGTCCGAAATCACCCACAGGGAAGCCCACGACCGAGTGGCGGAGTGGGCCACCCCTATACTGGACTGACAGGGTATAAAGAGCTTCTATATCCTGCTTTGGATCATTATCGAGCAGAACCTGTCATCAGCATGGTTGTCACCAGCATCACCTCTGGAATGGTGGTTGAAATATGAAGGGACATATGAATCTTTAGCGCATCTGGCATGTAAATATCTTGCAATGCCAGCTATAACAGTGCCATATGAAAGCCTGTTCTCACTTTCAGGTGACATCGTAAACAAAACACGGGGAGCATTATCTCTTGCAAGTGTAAACAAACTTGTTTGTCTGAGCGATTGGCTGAACAAGAAGTAGGACTGAGTGAGTGGACATTGTTTTTTTTTTTAATGCAGTTATTTTTTGTACAGTAAGTTCAACTTTCACAATGAAGAGATTGCACGACAGTACTTGTATGAGGTGAATTGAAAAATACTATTTCTTTTGTTTTTTACAGCACAAATATTTGAATAAATATAAAGTGAGCCCTGCGCACTTTGTATTCTGTGTGGTAACTGAAATCAATATATTTGAAAATGTAGAAAACATCCAAAAATATTGATATAAATAGTATTCTATTATCAACAGTGCAATTAATCACAATTAATTTTTTAATCGCTTGACAGCCCTGATATAATCTCATCATAGGAGGAGGATAACATGCTCCATTTCACTAGTTTCAGAGTAACAGCCGTGTTAGTCTGTATTCACAAAAAGAAAAGGAGGACTTGTGGCACCTTAGAGACTAACCCATTTATTTGAGCATAAGCTTTCGTGAGCTACAGCTCACTTCATCGGATGCATACTGTGGAAAGTTTAGAAGATCTTATTATATACACACAAAGCATGAAAAAATACCTCCTCCCACCCCACTCTCCTGCTGGTAATAGCTTATCTAAAGTGATCGCTCTCCTTACAATGTGTATGATAATCAAGTTGGGCCATTTCCAGCACAAATCCAGGTTTTCTCACCCCTCCCCCCCCCCCATACACACAAACTCGTTCTCTGATTTAACTGGGAATTGATGATTTAACTGGGAATTGGTCCTGCTTTGAGCAGGGGGTTGGACTAGATGACCTTCTGGGGTCCCTTCCAACCCTGATATTCTATGATTCTATGATTCCTGCTGGTAATAGCTTATCTAAAGTGACCACTCTCCTTACATTGTGTATGATAATCAAGGTGGGCCATTTCCAGCACAAATCCAGGGTTTAACAAGAACGTCGGGGGGGGGGGGGGGGGGGGAGGAGAAAACAAGGGGAAATAGGCTACCTTGAATAATGACTAAGTCACTCCCAGTCTCTATTCAAGCCTAAGTTAATTGTATCCAATTTGCAAATGAATTCCAATTCAGCAGTTTCTCGCTGGAGTCTGGAGACTGGGAGTGGCTTAGTCATTATGCAAGGTAGCCTATTTCCCCTTGTTTTTTTCCTACCCCCCCCCCCCCCCCCAGACGTTCTTGTTAAACCCTGGATTTGTGCTGGAAATGGCCCACCTTGATTATCATACACAATGTAAGGAGAGTGGTCACTTTGGATAAGCTATTACCAGCAGGAGAGTGAGTTAAGGGGGGGGGGGTGAGAAAACCTGGATTTGTGTTGGAAATGGCCCACCTTGATTATCATACACATTGTAAGGAGAGTGATCACTTTAGATAAGCTATTACCAGCAGGAGAGTGGAGTGGGAGGAGGTATTTTTTCATGCTTTGTGTTTATATAATAAGATCTTCTGTACTTTCCACGGTATGCATCCGATGAAGTGAGCTGTAGCTCACGAAAGCTTATGCTCAAATAAATTGGTTAGTCTCTAAGGTGCCACAAGTCCTCCTTTTCATTTCACTAGTGTCGCTGGAGGGTATTAAACAGAGGCTACTGCAGTTCGATATTTTAAAATCAGTTGGTACAGATAATCTACGTCCAAAAGTTTTCAAAGAGCTGGCTGAGCAGCAGACTGGGCCATTGATGTGGGTTTGTAATTCGTCTTGGAGCACCAGGGAACTTCCAGAAGACTGGCAGAAAGCTAACGTGCCAATTTTTATAAAGGGTACACAGGTCGACCTAGGTAATTATAGGCCTGTCAGCCGGACTTTGATCTCAGTCAAGATAATGGATTAATAAACTATCGGAAGGTAACGTAATTCATGCAAATCGACATGGGTTTAAGGAAAATAGATCTGGTCAAACAAATTTGATTTTTTTTATGAGATTGCATTTTTAGTTGATCAAGGTAATAGCACTGACGTAATATACTTAGACTTCTGCAAGGCATTTGACTTGGTACAACATGACATTTTGATTAAAAAAGTCAAATGATATAAAATGCACATGGCACACATTAAATGGATTTAAAACCTGCTGATGGCTCTCAAAGTGTAACTGTAACTAGAGACTCATCATCACCACGCATGTGTGCTCCAGACAATTGTCAGTTATTGCAGAAAGCAAACAGGGACTTGGGAAGTTGGGACTAGAAGACGCCTCCTTCACTTCCTTGTACCTCTTGGGCTACTGGAGAAGCCCTCTAACTAGTACAGCTCCCTATCCTCTCTGAAGGTCAGATGGCAATAACACAAAGCCAAGAAATCATAGAGGACACAGGGTTCGGTGCCACATTCCCCCACTGCCTGGGAGCTCGTCTGTAGGACATCCACTTGGCTGCTGAAGTGGATAGGTGCTATTGTTTGGGGGATGTTTCCTGGCCCTCATCAGAGGCAGGGAGTGGGGGCAGAGAAGCCCTGGAAGCTGTGTGGTCATGGGGAAGTGCAAAGCAGTAGGAATCTGAGATTTATTTTATTACCTTCAACTTGTGCCATTTTCTTCATTATTACTTTGCTGTCTTTGGAAAGAGACAGGGTAACATTAGCGCCAGATTCCCCGTAGCCCCATACCACTGCGCCGGCTGGTTTCTTCTGTAATACCATATGGTCACCATAATAGGATGCAAAGCGAAACGTCACACCTAGGATCCACAAAAATGTCATGATCAGCCTGTCAATATTTTACTCCTCACACAAATGCCAAACCCCTTATCCTCAACGGGGTATGCACTGGGAGGTAGGTAGGTAACTGTTAGGAATTTCTGTCTATAGCTGTCATTTTGTGAAACAGAGTTAATGAAGCATATTATGGGGAAACAAACACACAGTGCTCTCCCATGACAACTTTCCTTTTGTTCTTTCTTACTTTTAGAAAAAGGGAAAACACAAAATAAGTCTGGAGATGGCAGCACACAGTGGCTATTGATTTTGTTGTGACACCTACAATATTGATGTTGAGATAATACAGCATGTTTGAGCCAAAAATCATTCAAATAAAGGAAACAAACCAACAAAAATTGATCATCTTCTGACAGCATAAACTGCTAATAAATACATATTATTATATACTGTCTTGCAAGATGCTCAAATATCAGCATGATACAAATACCAAGACAGATAAGGAGAAATAGGAAAAACATTGAGTACTATAAGCTACTCTGTTAAAAAGCCACATGTCAATTGTAAACACTGCTTCTAGCATGTAACAATTAAATGAGCAAGATATTGAGGAGGATAAATAGGTCCAGGAGTTGGGAACTGAAGATCTTTAATTTCTGGAGTCATCAAAAGTTAATTCCACAGAATTGGGAAAAAAAAAAATTCTTTCTCCACTCGAAGTACTCGAAGAAATCACAATATTGTACCAATGCTGTAAATATGATGATGGTCGGAATCTAATAAATAATTGGGACCAACTTGTGACAATAGTCATAGAAGTTCAGATGTGTATTACCAGGGCCCTGTTTATTCGGCTCCCGCTGAATTTACCACAGAATTCACACTCTGCCCATCTGTCACGGAATCCGCCATTTCTAGAAACTGAACTTCCATATAAAAATAATTGTGTTTCTCTTTTTCTCATGATTGTGATGATAACCCTGAAAACATGAACTGCATGTAACCAATGCAATGCTGTCTTCCAGAATCTGCAGCAGGGACTCGGAGAAGTGTAACCAGCCCCATCTCTCAGTGGAATGTTAACTCTAGAATCCTCAAGATGACCATCTAAAATTTCAATATCTAGATAACGTACTTACCTCACGATCCCAAACCACCTCCCTTACCATCCCAGGGGTCCAAAGCCCCAGATGGCCACACATCCAAGTACCACCCGCTTACTTCCGTGATGTGCCTATTGGCCAACACAAGAATCTGTGCATACTGCCAACTGACAGTGCAGAAACAGCATAAAACAAATGGAATTTAATAGCACAGAGGAGATTGCGTTAATGGGATTAGTCACTTTCATAATTAATTCGATAACAACCCTTCATTTTTCATTTAAATGAAACCACCATTATTTCCAGTTTGGCACACCAAAGCCCTGCATAATTCAGAGCAACAGAAGCAAACAGACTCTTAAAAGAACATGTTACAGAAAAACAAGTCTGAAGGAAAAAGAGTTACTGAAGGAGCAACACATGAGGGTCTAGCAGGATGAAGGGAGAATGAGAACAAGGGGGAAATCCACGGGAACAGACAGGGGCTTTTACAGAAATTTTGCCTCCTATAAAATTTTGTCTCATTTAATGAGGGAAGCAAACCCAAAACAAACCAACCAAACAAAAAAGCTGAAAATGGTAATGAAGGAAGGGGCAGAGGGGTCCCCAAATCTGACCTCTCAGGGGTATTCTACATGCTAACTTTTTTTCTTGTTAGATTGAGACATAAGTCCCCATCCAGAAGGCTTCCAAAGGGGCGGAATATCTCAGTGAGATTTTTAGTGCAACCACAGAAGCCTAACCAACTTGCCTCTC